>NC_140585.1:440446029-445603276 GCF_964204655.1 Triturus cristatus
CTTTTCCTCCTCCTGTGACTGTTTAAAATGTATCTCTTGGTTTCTGTGCAGTTTGTACTGTCAAAACTGCTGTTTTCCCTTACCCACGACTGTTTACATTTCACTCCTGGTTTTCCACTAAATTGTGCCCTGGCTTCTAGAAGGCAATCCACTCCCTCCCTCCTTTATACAAGCTAAAAAGGCCACATACATCCCAGAGCCTAACCAGAGTGTGTTTAAAAAACTGCTTAATCTGCTTTGTGGTTTAAATTGTGTTTGGAAAGCGTATGTATCTCTCGTTTTTTATTAGAAAAATGTATTTCTTTAAGTGTGCAAAAAGCAATATTTTTTAGTGGCTTTAGATTTTGCCTTACCTTCAAGAACTACAAAGTGTGGCTTGATCCTGTCTGTATCCAAGGAGATGCTGACTTCAGGAGCACCTCCCTCTCCCCATGCACACCAGTATTTGTTTAAGGCCACATGCCCTGTATATCAGTTTCTTACTGGCTGTTGCATCTGTGCTATGACTTACACCTAAGGCTAGGGTTTCTATTGGAGCTGGAGCTTAGGGTTTGATTTCAAATTGTCTAATAGGTCTAGGGTTTTGATTGGATCCTAGGGTTAGGGTGTGTATTAGACTTGGGGCTTAGGATTTGAGTTCGGATTGGCCTATAGTGCTCGGGCTCTGATTGGCTCTTAGGACTAGGGTTTCCATTTAACATATGGGTTAGGGTTTGACTTTTAATTGGTGGCTAGGGCTGTGATTGGTTGAAAGGGACAGGTATCCCATTGTTCCTAGGCCTTAGGGTTAGGGTTCCCATTGACCAAATGTCACCTGACCTAGGATTATTTCACGTTAGGGCTCATGACGTCTTAGACAAGGGCAATTGCCTGTTCGGGCTATGTTGTGCCTAGGGACAGAAATGCTGCCCTCTTTACCATTTACCAGCCACCACCTTAACCCATCCACATCCACAAACATCCTAAAAAACTATCAGCAAATGCACACCACTCATTTACAAGCAACAAACCCAATCCACACTTCAGTGTCTCAATAACCACTACAAAACACCACAAAGCACATCTGTACACCCTTCCACCCTAACTGCCGGACAGTGTCACCTTCACTCGCACACAAAACATCACTGTCCTATACCATTATCAGATTCACATATCACCCACACAGCACAAATCCACACTATACTTAACCTTAATCCCAACAAACACACACTTCCTGTTCTTACAAAACACCAGTTCTACCTTCTACTTACTCCTATCAGAACCCTTTCCATCACCACCAAACCTATACTCGACCGGCTATCATATCACCCACCAGCAATACCTTCTTACTCTTTCTACCAAAATCACACAACCAAACAATCCTTACACTCTACCGTACATATTACCTCTTTCTCTTCAAATTTACACACTCCTAACCAGTGTTCCCTGTAAAGTGTGCTCACTCGCACACCTCTGTGATGCCAAGAGCGCAGTGTCCTGTGTGAAGCGCGCACATACTGGGAGAGCATTCGCGCCACACGCTTTTAAATGGCGAGTGGTGCGAAAACGGCAATTTTCTGATTGCGGGAAGCCTGTGCACGCAGGGGCTCCTGCACTTGCCACATTTCTTCATTAATGGAGTGCGGCTGATGGCTATTTGTTGGCCTTTGTGAAAATATTTGTTAATTGCAACACCATCATGCACTGCAATTAGCATAAAAACATTCACAAATGCCCACAAGGAGCCCCCCAGCAGCGCTCTATTAAGTGAAGAAATGCAGCAGGTCCAAAACGCCCGACTTGTGCTTTACACGTTGTGATTTCGGACTTGATACATGCCTTTTCCTAATGAAGCACGACTGCGGGCTGATGGTAGACAACTGTGACGATATTTGTTAATTGCATTATATGATGATGCTGCAATTAACAGCAATACTTTCACAAATGCAGCCGCGCTCCATTAGGAAAAGAAATGCAGCAAGTCCAAAAGCACGACCTGTAAAGCACCCGTTGTCCTTTTGGAATTGATGCATGTCTTTTCAATAGAGCACGGCTGCGTGCGGGGTGTGGGCATTTGTGAAAATATTTACATAGCTGCCAAGGTTTCAGAGTGCTATGTGTGACATTTTCATAACTTCAGTTTAAATAGGAGTGACATTTCAACAACGACGAGTGAAAAATCGAGCAATAAAGACGGGGGAAACATAAATTATATCAGAAATTACACCCATTTCAGCAACGAGAAAATAAGAAGTTACTGAACTAAAGGGCGCCAGTGGCAGGCAGCTGAAAATTGAGCAGAGTCATGCTGCGTGACTGCAATGTTCTCACTCAGTGCACTAAAGGCAGGGGGAGGGGCAGGCAGCTCGGAATGATTGAGGCATTATTGTTATATATTAATTGCAGGCATGGCAAGTTAGCTGAACTACTAAAACACAGACTCCTTGACCGGCTTTTGCCCAACTTGGCCCCCTAGATCCTCCCTGATGCCGGCAGTCAAACAGTCAATTCAGGATGCAGAGCTTTAGTGTGGACCCCATGGCCTCTTTGTCCCACATGGGACCTGGCCTAAAACAGAAGGATGTGAGGCTCTGACATGAATAACACGAACCTCAGCTGCAATGGTGTCTAAGCTGCAACATTGGTGAACTTATTTCTGTCACCTCTGCTAGAGTCTTGCCTGTTCAGTGCTGCATGCAGTGCGGGAGTCGGACTCACTGTGCAGGCGTCATTCTAGCAGGTTCACCAGAGGGGTGATGCAGGCAGTTGTGCTCCTACAGTCAGCTGAGGCCGTGACTTTAAGCTGGTCAGCTGGCCTGTGCCTTTTGAAGAGAACTATGGCACAGTGCTACCAAGGGGACACCAGTTGAGTTGATAGTGATCAATGGCAAGCGTTAAAAAGCAAATTTGACACTTGGATGGCATTCTCTGTCTGCACTCATTTGCGGAGACAGTCACTGCATTCCGGTTTCCAGGCCGACTGCCCACCACCTCAGAGTCTGGCCAAAAGGACACGCTCCTTTGGCATGTCAAACGTGCGCCGCCCCTGGTATCGGACTGACTCAGGCGCAGCTCGTCTCGGAGTTGAACCGCGCGGTGGGTTCCAGCAGCCGCCGTGGTGTCATCATTCGCTTTGAATTTACTGTTGTGCTAATTAGCCGCAGCCTAGCCTCCAAGCAGCTTAAATATCACTTCCGTCTTAGCATTGATACATTATAAGCAACCAGTGAGCAAGCAACTACTAGCTCAGCCGGCCCCCAATCACGTGCGCTGCCACTCCTGCTTTAGTTTAGTCATAGAAGCACTGTGAAGGCTTGACAGAGGAGGCAGGCACTATGCCTATTATGCGTGACAATGCAATTCAGGGCGGTGATGCAGGCCACTACACGGAAATGCGTTAGTCTAAATCCTGGTGCTTGGTGCTTGGCAGGACAGTATTTGTTAATTGCAGCGCATGACGGACGTTGCAATTAACAGGAATACTTTTACAAATGCCCACAATCAGCCCGCAGCTGCGCTCTATGAAGAAAAGAAATGCAGCAAGTCCAAAAGCACGACGTGTAAAGCACAAGTCATGCTTTTGGACTTGATGCATGACTTTTCCATAGCTGCCAACGTTTATATATGTATGTAAGTGTAATTATGAGTGACATTCAATGACTTTGAGTGACATTTTCTTGCGAGTAAAATCAAGCAGTGAAGACAAAGGAAACATAACAATATCAGAAATCACACCCATTTAAGCAACGAGAAACTTTAAGAAAATCTTAAAGCCACTATAAGCACAGGAAATTGCATGACCTCCTGTTATTTGGGATGTGAGTGAAGGAAAATGGGCTCTGTAAGATGACAGCAAAGACACATAAGGTGGAGATGCAAGTAGTGCAGGTATGGGCTCTCACCCCCAGCAGAGGATACACAAAAAACTA
The DNA here is from genome assembly GCF_964204655.1 of Triturus cristatus. Taxonomy (NCBI): domain Eukaryota; kingdom Metazoa; phylum Chordata; class Amphibia; order Caudata; family Salamandridae; genus Triturus; species Triturus cristatus. The sequence goes on from NC_140585.1 coordinate 440,449,938, forward strand.
TCGAAAAGAACATCTCTCATAGCTGCCAATTTTTTAGATTGCTTATATTTCATGTTTCCATGGTTTCTGTGTTCTTAAGAGTGACACAAGTACCAGATGTTTGACAACTAGGAGGACATTTACCAAAAAGTCCCTCAACTTAGCGCAGCCCCCCGCGAGGATGCGCTGCGTTGCACGACTGGTAGGGAGCAGGAGAACGCCATATCTCCAGAGATCTGGCACTCTAATCAACTGGTACCTGTAAGGTGCAGGCACGTGCACGCACCTCTGTCCTCCTGGGCGCGCAGTACTGTGTGTGAAGGACGCACACACAGCACATCCCAAGAGAGCATTCAAGCACCGAAAGGCAGGAAATGCTCCTGCATTTGCTGCCTTTTTTTCCAACTAGAGCATGGCTGCGGCCTGATTGTAGGCCTTTTGAAAGTATTTGTTAATCACAGCGCCCGTTAAGGGCTGCATTTAACATAAATACTTTGAAAAGGCAAACAATCTGCACCACAACCACGCTCTATTTAGAAAAGAAATGCAGCAATTCTGCAAACTCAAGGTGTGCTTTCAGAATCATCTGAAAGCACATGTTTCTGATTTTAAACTTGATGCCTTTCTTTTCTAAATAGAGCATGGCTGTGGGGCTATTTATTTGCCTTTTGAAAGTATTTGTAAAATACAGTCCTTGACGGGCGCTGTGATTAACATAGATACTTTCAAAAGGCCCCCAATCGGCCCTGCAGCAGTGCTGTAAGAAAATAAATGCATCAACTTTAAAATCACAGTGTTTGCTTACAGATGATCCTGAAAGCACACATAATTGTAGACTTACTGCATTTCTTTTCTTAATGCAGCATAGCTACGGGGCTAATTGTGGGCTTTTTGAAAGAATTGATGTCACAGAGCCTGTCATGGGCTGCATTTAATATAAATTATTTCATAAGGCAAACCATCAGCCCCGCATTTAGAAAAGAAATGCAGCAAGTTTTATATAGTGTGACCTCAACCTCAAAATATTGGAGTACTGTACATGATTCATAATTGGTTTTTTTGTGTGTTTTTTTTGGTATGCATGTAGAGTTTAATTGATTTGCCCAGAATCCCGGGATGTTAAGCTGACCAGAGACTCGAAACCCATCTACTAAGTTAGCAGCTCGAGCATTAAGCTACAACCTCTACCACAAGAGTGGAAGCATTTTTAATATTATATACAACTTTATGCAACAAACAACCATCGACAAAGCCAATAGTCTTGGCTTGTTGTAGGTGTAATGCTACTTGTATTCTATATCTGGATGCAATGACAAAAAAATTAAAATATCAGTCGGGTGGCACACTATTCTAAGCAAAGATTTTTAGCTTAATTGCCTTTAAGCCACGCCCTTAATTGCATCAGTCACGCCCCTTTGACAGACCTCCCCTCCTCCCCCCCCCCGTCCCCCTAGTTTTTTCCTTCAACTTAAAGCCCTGCTCTACACACGTAGTCGGGTTCTTGGCACACATAGCCTTGGCTGCAGTGTACAGAGACCTTACTCTGCTGCACATAGAGGAAAAATATTAGAGGGAACATTACTCCTAACCGATGTACATTCCATCTCATACACCACATACGCTGTCTTCCAACACATGTTGGCACCCCCTTACCAATCAACTTCCACTCACCAACAGTACTTTGTATTAAAATCAATTCGCATAAACTCACTATATGAATATCTCCTCTCGCTACTCCACAAAAACGAAACCTAACACACTCACCAGCACATCGAAATCTCACACACACACACACAACTTCATACTATATTCCGTCCCAAAATAGAAACAAACACCCACTCCCATCCTCATGGCTACACAAACAATACAGATCCTAAACCATCTTTACTCCCATATCTTCTGTCTTTACCAACTCCTATTCCCAACACAACAGCACTCATTCTCTCACCTCTCATCCATTGCACAATTTAGAGCCTTAAAACATGACCCACATGATCCACCACCACCACCACCCCTAACCCATACACTTTCCACCCTAAACAGAAGCAAAAGAAATAAACATGTTCTCATCTCCATATATATTACTAAACAAGGCTACTCTACCAAAACTTCACAGTTCACCAACTCACTCTTAACTACCAGCTCCACCACCTACACACACAGATCCAACAAAATGCCTTCTAAACCTGCTGGACAAGGATTATGATTAGGGCTCCCGGTTTTCCGTATTTACGGATTTATACATATAAATACAGACGGAAATCGATATTTCCTTTGTCTGTATTTATATTTATAAACGGTAAAATACGAGTAAATGTTGCCGCGCTAGTCTCCCGCCTCCCGATTCCTGCAAGCAAAAACCCGATGCCTCTGGGTTTCAGCTGACAGGGCAGTATTGTGTAACGTGCTAATTCTTCCAGCAATAGTCGGAGTGGCGATGCAGGGGCTCTAGAAGGGGGGAAAAACCAACAAAGCCTCATTACTACTGGTGAGGGGCATGCTTTTGTTTTTGATAAAGCCTCTAGCTGTTTGAACGTGAGTTTCTAATGCTATTACTTCTCAAAGGTTAAATGCTTTTTTCAGCCAGGCACAGCTCCGTACTATACTTCATGTGGTTTAAGCATTAGAAAAATGTCGTAGCACTCTGTGTGTTATGAATTAACTTTTCCTATTAGTCAGGACGCGTAAAATAGATATAAAAAGTCTGCAATTATATGTGTGTGCCTCATGGGCGTAGGAAGTGTGGGGGACGTGGGGGATATATCACCCCCAGATTTTGGAGTGGGGGGACAAGGGTGGGGGGACGAGGGGACAAAAGAATTTCCCCTCTCCCTGCTGTTATCGCAGGGCCATTAGCACGCGAAAGCGCTACCTAATGGCCCTGCACTTGACCTGCCTGGAGTCAGAGGCCACCCGCCCTCTGCCTTTTGTTATGCTGCAGGAAGGCTCAGCCGTTCTGGGAAGGGCAGAGAACGAAGAAAAAATAAACGCTGTCTCTTTTCCTTCATGGCAAGGACCGTGTCCACTACTCCTGATCTGCCTCTGGCGGCTGCCCTCCTCTCTTTATTCCTCCATCTCTTTCTGTCTCTGTCTCGCTCCTGCTTACGTGCTGATTTCAAGAGGCAGCTCTTAAGGTACTCTCTCTTGCCTCTCCTTTTCTTTATTTGTTCCCCTGTGAAATTGATCCAAAAAAGGCTGAACACTTTGGCTGTAAATGTCCTCATTTTCTGACCGTTTTCTATTGAAAAGAAAAACCTCGGAATGGAGAGAAAAAATAATTAAATACCTAAATAAAGCAATACAGAGTGGACAGCAGACAGGTCAGACTGTTATTTACACCCACACACATTAGCGCCACTTTACAGAGTTTGCCAGTGAAAGCGCTACTTTCTTTTTATCTTCTTTCTTTGAACAACAATGTTTTCCCAGGGTGGGTAAGTGCGCCATTCCTAAAGGGACTGCAATACCTGGTTGATGGGTAGAGTGGAAACGTTTAATATGATCGTTTTCAACTTTTTAATTATTTTAGCTTATAAAATGCGGCTCTGTGTTTGGGGATGTGGTCTTTTTTAAACCAAACTGCATACATTTTGAAAGGATATAAGCAATGGACATTGAAAGGGGTCCCTTCCTGGTCCTGTAGCCATGTCTTGAACTTTTCAGGCAAAATCACTTACTGATTTCTGAATAATGAGTTTAAAACCGTTAAGGTAACCATGTTTTTTTCTGATTACAGTTCACATGCTTTGCTTATTCTTGAATTCCCTATGAGTGTTTGCTTTTTCCAGGGTGTTATTCATTTTTTTTCAGACAGCATTTTACTGTTGTCTAGTGCATAATTTTTATTTAGTCGCAGCACAATTGAGTTGTGCTGAAGGCAGTGCGAGTTTCTCTCAGTGGGGCAGTATAGTGTAAATAAATGTGGAAAAATACTAGCTGTAGCGTCGCCTTTTGATGGGCAAAAATAAATATGGATAAATACAGAAAAAAAGCACAAAAAATAAATATGGATAAATACAGACGGAAATGGCAAAAAAGTAAATACCATAAAACCGGGAGCCCTAATTATGATCCAGATAAACAACATTATAGCTACTTTCATCCAGTTAATACCAGCACTACTAATGCGCCTGCTACAAGTTCCAATAGTACTACTCAATCCTCTAGCAAACATAGTCACATCACTAACAAAACACAATCCCTAGACTGCCTACTAAAAAATACTTGCTCACTCTCCAAAGCTAAGCACCACATCTACGACCTACTCACTGACACACAACCTGACTTACTCTTCATAACTGTATCATGACTGGGAGACGACATAGCTCCAGTGTTGCCTGAAGCCGTTCCTCCAGGCTATCAAACTGTCATGCAAAATTGCATAATCAAAATGAGGAAGTGAACTAACTGTTATATTCAAGGAAACAATAAATCTCACGATAGCCGACGACATTTCCATACGAGTTTGTGAGGCCCTCATCACCAGATGCAACCCTACGCCACCTTCCTCCTATAACTTCCTGTTCGAGGCATATGAGCTGCAGATTGTACACTTAGCATAGATCGCCATCTGGTGTTGGGCCCGGATGTTTGCAGTTTGTTTTTGTTCTTTGGACAGTCTTTGGAAGTCACGAGTTCGGTGACTCCTCCTTCGGTCCGTACTGCGCATGGGCTTCGGCTCCATCCTCAAATTGTTTTTTTCCGCCATCGGGCTCGGATGTGATACTTCGTGCTCCGGCTTCGAACTTCTACGGTTCCAGCCTCGACGGAAAATCCTCGTTCTTCGAGTTTCTTCATCATATCTTCATCTCTCGAAGCGGCACTTTTCTCCATCCTGTACATCGGCACCAGCCTTCGGGCCCTCCTCGACTCCGGTCCCGGCCGATGGCAAGGACTCCGTTCAAAAAGTGCCCAAAATGTGGGTCTAAATTTCCCCACACCGACCTCCATCAGGTGTGTAACCTTTGCCTCTCTCCAGAACACGAGGCTAGAGACTGCCCCGCCTGTAAGTCTTTTCGATCAAAAAAGACCATCCGGGATCGAAGAGCTCGACGCACCATGGCGCACTCATCGACCACAGCTCCACCGGACATCTTCGGAGACGACGCCGGAGCTTCGGGGCAACTACACACCGAGCAGGAGGACGACGTCGTCAGCGCTTCCGAGGCCGACGACTCCGACGCGGAGGACATCACACCGGCGCAGCGGGTCGTGAGTACTGTACCCCCTCCCACCCCCGCGCCCAAAACCAAAGAGACTCAGGTTACACCCTCGCCTGCAGGCCTGGGTAAAACCAAACACACAGCTTCTATCACCCCACCTTCGGGCCCGGTGTCAAAGCCTCAGAAGTCTCACGGCAGCTCAGGCTCGAGCCAGCCGACGCCTGGTGCCGAAAAACACCATCCGGCACCGAAGAAAGTGATACCCAGCTCGACTCCGAAGCCACCGGTGCCGAAGCCTGGACTCTCGGTGCCGACAAAACACAAACACAAATCTGTCGGCACCGACGCTCCGGCGCCGAAAACTCCTTCGACGCCGAGAAAACCGGAGGTTCCAAAAAAGCATGGCGCACAGAAACCATCGAAACCCTCGGCTCCGAAAACATCGGCGCCAGCGGACGATTCGGCGCCACTGGATCTCTTTACACCAGACCCTTTCCAAAAGACTCAATTTAAAGATCCAAAGACTGGGCTATTGACTTTAGTTGTCAAGAAAAGACGTCTGGACACACCGGCTCCTCCTCCACCGCCCAAGCGGAAGGACTCTGCTACTTCTCCTCTGAGTGCCCTCCCCACTACCTCCTCCTCCACCTCCTCCACCCCCTCCCCCTCCCAGGTCTCCGCCACCCTTACCTCATCACTCCCCGACCCCGTCCCCAGATCCGGATTACGGGGATCCAGATTATGACCCGGCGGACGCCCCAATGGACCCCACTCCACCGGGGACCCCAGACCCATGGGAAGACTACCAAAACCCTGACATACCGGATATGCCTCAGGACGACCTATACCCATCCAGGCCGTCTCCTCCAGAGGACTCCTTAGGGTTTCACCACTTAGTGCAGAGAGCAGCACACTACCATGGGGTAGAAATGAATAGTGAACCAGTGGAAGACGACTTCCTACTGGACACATTTGACATTCAGGACAAGTCCACATCTATCTTGCCCATGCTTAAAGGTGTCACCAAGCATGCTGCAGAGGTGTTCAAAGACCCTGTCAGGGCCAGGGTATTGAACCCTAGAATAGAAAAAAGTACAAGGCGGCACCCACAGACCCTGCATACATTAAGGGCCCTGCTCCCTTAGATTCCCTAGTTGTGTCCACAGCTAGAAAGCGGGCTAACACCCAGTCCTCAGGAGAAGCCCCACCGCCAGATAAGGAATCCAAACTTCTAGACGCGTCTGGCAAACGCACCGCCTCCCAAGCTGCAAACATGTGGCGCATTGCAAATACACAAGCGCTACTTGCGCGCTATGACAGAGCACACTACGACGAGCTTGAGGCTCTTATGCAGCACCTCCCCGAAAAACACAAACGCAAGGCTCAGGACCTGATACAGGAGGGTAAACTAATTACTAACACCTCCATTAAGTGTGCCCTCGATGCAGCTGACACTGCTTCTAGAGCCATAAATACTAGTGTCCTGCTTCGTCGTCATGCCTGGCTCAGGATCTCAGGTTTCAAGCCTGAAGACCAGGCGTCCATACTAAATCACCCCTTTGACCAACAAACTCTCTTCGGGCCAAAGGTGGACGAAGCATTAGAAAAGATGAAAAAGGACACAGACACAGCAAAGTCTATGGGGGCACTACAATCACAGGCCCCTAAACGCTCCTTTCGACGCTCATCCTTTCGTAGCACAGGCAGAGGCTACTCCACCGATAGCGCCTCTACCTCCTACAAGTCCCCTCCTCAAAATACCTTTTCAAAGGGCTACCAAAGGGGTGGTTACAGAGGCAACAACAATAAGGGCAGGGGCAAAACTAACACCACCCGTTCTGCCACCCCGCCCGCACAATGACTTCCCTTCGCTCCCCCCAGACCATCCCACTCCGGTCGGGGCAGACTACAAAACTTTATCCACGCATGGGAGTCCATAACATCGGACAAATGGGTGACCCAAATTATTCGGTCAGGGTACTGTCTCGAGCTAATATCTACCCCACCCAATATCCCACCAAGGCACCGTCCAATGTCTCAAGAACATTCCACACTGCTCAAACAGGAGGTGCTCTCCCTCCTCCAAAAACACACTATAGAGCAGGTCCCCGTCAATCAGCAAAATGTAGGGGTCTACTCTCTGTATTTCCTAATACCAAAGAAAGACGGGACCCTGAGGCCCATTCTGGACCTCCGGCCTCTAAATGCATACATACATTCAGACCATTTCCACATGGTAACCCTACAACAAGTCCTCCCGCTCCTTTGTCAGGGAGACTTTCTTACTACCTTGGATCTGAAAGACGCATACTTTCACATTCCAATACACCCTTCTCACAGGAAGTACCTCAGGTTTGTGGTGGACGGCCAACATTACCAGTTCACAGTTCTCCCCTTCGGGGTCACCACCGCACCACGGGTGTTTACCAAATGCCTAGCAGTTGTAGCAGCACACCTCAGACGTCAACATATTCACGTCTTCCCTTACTTAGACGACTGGCTCATAAAAGCCGCGTCCTACAACCAACGTGTGCAACATACAAACAGCACCATCCAACTGCTCCACCAGCTAGGCTTCACGGTGAACTACCAAAAGTCCCACCTCCTACCATCTCACACAAAGCAATATCTCGGGGCCACTATAGACACCTCCAAAGGTATTGCCTATCCAAACTCAGCCAGAATCGCAAGCATACAAGCCTTGCGCAAAACATTCCTTCCTCAACACTCTCTTCCAGCAAGAGTGTTTATGAAGCTCATAGGAATGATGGCGTCCTGCATTTTCATAGTGCCCCATGCAAGACTCCACATGCGTCCACTTCAAGAGTGCCTAGCACGACAGTGGAACCAGGCCCAGGGTCAGCTGACGGATCTGGTGTTGGTGGACGGCCGCACCCATCACTCTCTGCAGTGGTGGAACACCACAAACCTTTCCAAAGGGCGGCCGTTCCTGGACCCGGTTCCTCAGGTGATTCTAACAGCGGACGCATCGCTCTCCGGCTGGGGAGCGCACCTCTTACACCTCACAATGCAAGGTCTATGGACGCCACAGCAAAAATCGCTCCACATCAACCATCTGGAGCTCTTGGCGATCTTTCTAGCCCTAAAATCTTTTCAAAAACAGATTTCGGGCAAAGCAGTCCTCATTCGCACAGACAACATGACTGCAATGTATTATATCCAAAAACAGGGGGGGACACACTCTCCCCAGCTCTCCCGCTTAGCCCAGAGCATATGGAGATGGGCAATCCCGCAAAACATCTTTCTCCTGGCGCAGCACGTTCCAGGCGTACAAAACACCATGGCAGATCTGCTCAGCAGACAAACGCAACAACTACACGAATGGGAACTGCATCCACAAGTTCTTCACCCATTCTTCCAAAAGTGGGGGCATCCTCAGATAGACCTCTTCGCCACCCACGAAAACAAAAAATGCCCAAGCTTCGCCGCCAGATACCCAGATTTGCATACGCCTTTCCACCTCTCCCACTAATTCCGTTAGTGGTAAGGAAGCTACAGCAGCACTCCATCACACTCATTCTGGTAGCCCCAACATGGGCCAGGCAGCCGTGGTACACCACACTACTACAGCTATCAGTGGTACCACATCAAAAACTGCACCTGTCCCCATGCCTCCTAACCCAGAACCATGGAGAAATCAGGCACCCGGACCCAGCTCAGCTCAACCTTGCGATCTGGCTCCTGAAATCTTAGAATTTGGATACCTTAACCTTCCCCCTGATTGCATGAACATTATCATGGAAGCCAGACGTCCTACCACTAGAGCATGCTATGCTGCAAAGTGGAAAAGATTTGTAATTTACTGCCGTAACAATACAATCAACCCTTTAGATGCATCCATACAGCACATCATATGCTATCTGCTCCATCTTCACAGGTGTAACCTGGCATATTCATCCATACGCCTACACCTAGCAGCGATTGCTGCTTATCTACAAAACAGACAGCATTTATCACTGTTCAGAGTGCCCGCTATTAAAGCCTTTATGGAAGGCCTTAAACGAGTAATTCCTCCCAGGGCACCACCTTCCCCTGTATGGAATCTAAATGTAGTTCTTACAAGGCTAATGGGTCCGCCCTTCGAACCAATGCATAAATGTGAGCTACAGTTCCTCACCTGGAAAACAGCTTTCCTCGTAGCTATCACTTCCCTTAGAAGGGTTGGTGAAATACAAGCGTTCACTATACAGGAACCCTTCCTACAAATACATCACAGCAAGGTCATACTTCGTACAAATCCGAAGTTTCTGCCCAAGGTTATTTCCCCCTTCCATCTCAATCAATCGGTGGAATTACCTGTCTTTTTCTCGCAACCTCAATCTGTTGCAGAAAGAGCCTTACACACACTTGATGTTAAGAGGGCTTTGCTGTACTACATACAAAGAACGCAACCTTTCAGGAAAACTAAACAATTGTTTGTTTCCTTCCCTCCACCACATAAAGGCAACCCCATCTCTAAGTCAGGGATATCTAGGTGGATTGTAAAGTGTATACAAATTTGCTATCAAAAGGCAAAAAGAACATTATCTGTTCCACCTAAAGCCCACTCTACTAGAAAGTTAGGGGCTTCTATGGCTTTTCTAGGGAACATACCCTTAGATGACATCTGCAAAGCAGCCACATGGTCAACACCGCACACCTTCACAAAACATTACTGTGTAGATGTGCATTCCAAGCAGCAAGCTAGTGTTGGCCAGGCTGTACTAAAGACACTTTTTTAAACCGCTGCAACGGATACCGGTGGTCGCCGCTAAGGTTGGGTACTGCTATACTAAGTGTAAAATCTGCAGCTCATATGCCTCGAACGGAATATGCTACTTACCAGTATGCATCTGTTCTTGGCATGTAGAGCTGCAGAGTTGTACACGCCCACCCGCCTCCCCGGCTACCTGTATCCGTTCCAGTCCATCTTATTTAGATACAACACACATGGGTTTCTCACTGTTATTACTACGCTACATCATTTCCCTGTTGGCGAAAAACAATCTGAGGATGGAGCCGAAGCCCATGCGCAGTACGGACCGAAGGAGGAGTCACCGAACTCGTGACTTCCAAAGACTGTCCAAAGAACAAAAACAAACTGCAAACATCCGGGCCCAACACCAGATGGCGATCTATGCTAAGTGTACAACTCTGCAGCTCTACATGCCAAGAACAGATGCATACTGGTAAGTAGCATATTCCTCTTCTTTACAGACCACCACCCAGCCAGACACATTTCTAGGCACAGTTTCAAACCTTATGACACTACACACCAACCTATACATCCTTGATGACCTAAACCTATGGTTTGACAAACCCAATATGACCCAATCCAGGACTATCATTACTGGCCTAGACACACTGAACATACATCAGATCATCTACAAACTCGCACACATCACTGGAGACCTCCTAGAAGTCATCTTTCAAAGGATTACTCCAGTCACATTGTAGGACCACCATCTGGTAGCTTTCCAACTCAAAATACCACAAATCAAGATACCTAAGGCCACCATACATGCATCGACCGTGTAGCAAACTCTATTTTGAATACCTAGAAACACAACTAAATTCCTGGGACAATCAACTACCAAAACAAATCTAGACACAAATTCTGTTTTAAGTGGCTTCAGGAAGCGTTTGATATCCTAATACCACTAAGAACAAAAAACAGGACAAAATAAAACAACGCCTTGGAGGAATGTGGGCTAAAAAAGATAAAACCACAAATTGCAAAGCTACAACGCACCTGTCTCAAAACAAATAGTAATCAAGATAAACTTCACCTAAACAAAGTCAACAGAATATACAAGTCAACAATCAGAATGCTAAAAAAAGGTACTATTTGGACCGAATTCAAAATGCTAAATGCGCAAATAAAGAATTTTATAAAAATTCTCACAGAATTTCGTGAACTTAAGTGCACATAAGGAACTCGAGAATTTACTAACAAACTGGCAATTCATTACACAACTAAAGCAGACATGTTGGACTCCTATTTAAAACAAAGAGAAACCACCAGCACCATCCCATTTCTATAAATTCCCTCCAAGAGTAGGCTAACCCATCCTCTGCATTCCTTCAGACAACTATCACAAAGTGGATTTGTGGATCTGGTCAAAGCAAGTAGGCCAGCCGACTTCCCTTCTAGCCCTTGTCAACTTCAAATCTTGAAGAAAATTCTTTTCAACTACATTTGCTGCCACACCAGTAAAAAAAAAATCTATAATTCTTTAACTATAGAAATCTTTCCAGAAGACTTTAAAAAAAGTTATGCATATGCCCATTATTAAAGAAAACAAACCTGTACCTGCATGACCAAAACTACTACAGACCGATTACAGATGGACCCTTTCTGGACAAACTGTTAGAAAGAGCAACGTTCGCCCAGATGTCACAATTAATTGAAGATAACCCCATACTTTCCAACCTCCAGACAGGATTCTGTCCAGTAAGAGGCACAGACTCTGTCCTCATCGCATCTGGGATGACCTTAAACACCAGACCAGAACTGGGTTGCTGCACTACTTCTCTTGGACCTTTCAGATGCCTTTGACCCAGTTGGCTATGAAACTCTAATTCAAAGATTCTACAAAGCTGGCATAGAGGGGACTGCGCTTTACTGGATCACATTTGACCTTCTTCAAAACGGAACAAATGTCATCCATAGTCCCTCAAGGCTTTATCATCTCACCCAATCTTTTCAGCATCTACATTTAGTCAGTACTGGCAATGATCAATGAATTTCAGCTCACATGCTATAACTATGCATATGAAACACAAATACTTCTTAAACTGGAAAGCCCCAAAGACATTGAAAACTCCAACATCTTCCATTGCCTCAGAGCCTGTGATAAGTGGATGACATGGAGCCACCTCAAATTGAATGCTTCCAAAACTAAAATACTCACATGTGGCAATTCGAAAAATTATGATCCACTCTGCTCCTGGCCTGATGATCTTGGACTACCTCCTAAAATATCTAAGGAGGTAAGAAACCTTGGGATTGCAAATTATCAGTGAAGGTCCAAGTGGCCAAGTTAGGAAGATAAAGCTTCATTTCTATGAAAACTCCGCAATGCATTTTCCCCTACCTAGCATTTCCACACATGGTCTAAGCTATCATCTCTCTTGTACTGTCTAAACTTGATTACACCAGTGACCTCCACCACGTATCATCGTTATCAACTACGAAAAGACTACAATGAATTCAGATCTCTGCTGCCAGACTACTACTATATGTAAAGCCACACGCCCACATCTCCCCTGCTGTAAGGGCCCTACATTGGTTACCAGTATCCAGAAGATCCACCTTCAAGCTGCTTTGCATCACTCACAAAGCAATACATGGAACAGGACCACGTTGTATCAGGAATAAAATAACCAAATACATACAATAATGGAACCTCTGCTCAAGATTGGCTCTCATCTTTCCAAGTCTGGAAATATCCGGGGGGGCAAAATTTCAGATCGCAGGACAGTAGGTGAAGACCATATGGCCTGTTGCTAGCGTCTGTATGTGATCCTTCTCCTTTTACACGTCCATCCGCTGTGCTAGTTTAGATCGGACAGGTGAAGTGGATGGACAACGGGATGGCTCGACGTCTCTAACGAGTCCTGAGGCAGAAGTCGACCACAGAGTAAAATGGCAACTAAAAATCTGTGAAACACTGAGACAATTTGGACTAACTGGCCTGTGGGGGGGAGGGGGAGATTAGTTTGGAGAAAGGATTGGCGGCCTGAGACAGCTGCGAGATGCTGGCAACCCCCAGGAATCCCAAGGTAAGTGAGTGCCGGCCAAGAGAAGTCACAGCGGGGGCTCAGTCCAAGAGAATCAGAGGGGTTTTAGGATTGTATCGTAGCAGCTTCTAATATGAGACAGCATCACTTGAAATTAGTAGCAATAGGTTTAAGCACGCTGGTGACACAGAAATCAAAGAGACGGTTGATGCAAGGTCGCTTGGCAGCGAAGGCTCGAAAAAACATGGCACAGAAAAATTATATTGAGACGCTGTAGAAGCACTCGCCCCCCCAATTGTGAGCCTTACCAAGACCTGTCAGAAGGAAATGTGACTTTACCTTCTCCCACTGAGCAGGTCCATAGCGATGTGTGTTCAGGGCTATGAAAGACATGTGAAGATGGGGATTTAGATGCGATTTAGATTCCACCCCAGTCTGAACATGGAAGCAAATGTCCAGGATTATCTAGTGTTCCAGAAATCCGTGTCCCGGCAGCTTGAAAGAGGGAGGAATCATGATCATCAAATCAATAAAGGGGGACAAATGAATAAAGTGGATGCTGGCCAGAATGACAGGAGCGAGATAGCAGAGGAAGACTCTCAAGAGAGGGCCACCACCAGTCAATTATCAGTGCACCCGAGAGAGAGGATAGATGGTTCCAGAGGGTGACCAGGTGTTGAATGTAAATCTGGGAGGAGATCTTTTAGATATTGAGGGCCAAGGAGGTTCTCCGTCCCTGGGGTCACCTGCAGACTATAGGAAGGAAAGCAGTAATTGGACGTTTGCATTGCAGTCTGAATAATTAAAGTTCCTGTTTGAGACAATATTTGCGGAAATTCGTGAGATAAGGCAACAACCGGCTCAGAAGATCGAAATACTACACCAAATCTGGCCAAGTTCAAACAGAACCTTAAGCAGTTACCTAAAAGGAGGCAAGAAGCCTTATAAAGGATTTTGAACTTAGATGACAAAGTCTTGTCTCTTAATAAAGATGTCCTGATTGAGCAAAATAAGGTTTGCCATGTACATAATAAGGTCATAGAAATGGAGAACCATGCCAGGCGTACAAATCTTAGATTTATTAGTATCCCGTAGGGAAGTGAGCCTCAGGGGGATGCTCAGAATGTGCCCCAGCTAATGGATTAATTGATCAGAAAACATATTGTTCGAGGCATGTGAGCTGTAGATCACATGCTTTGCGTAGCCCGCCATCTAGTGTTGGGCCCGGATGTTTGCAATTTGTTTTTGTTCGAAGAAGTCTTTTCCAGTCACGAGGTAGGTGACTCCTCCTTTCGGTGATAGTGCACATGGGAATCGGCTCCATTGTTAGATAGTTTTTTTCCGCCATCGGATTCGGATGTGAATTGCTGTGCTTCGGTTCGGTAAGGTTTCTCAGGTTTCCTTCGACACGCAATCCACCACCCTTGACGGTATTGTCTCTCGATCACGTTTCCCATTCTCCGTGTATAGTTTGGGACTCAAATATCTTCGATCGGAAAACTCGTGGAGGGCCATTGGGCCTACCCGTGCCGGGCTCGCTAGCAGTAGATGTAACATACTCCATTCAAGCTCTGTCCCGGGTGTGCAACCTCTGTTTGTCTGTGATGCATGACGATTGTTTCGATCAAAGAAGACGCTTCGTGACCGTCGGACTCGACGCCGCGAGATGCAACACCAAGGCGGATCCGTACCGGACATCTTCGGCGAAGATTCTGACCGAAAAGAAATTCAAGCTCAAGGAACCGAGGAAGAAGAACATATCTCGGTGTCTGAAGCCGACTCCGACACGGCAGAAGAGGAGCAAGTTACACTGGGTCAGCCTACTGTGGGTACAGAAACCCCCCTATCCCAACAACACAAGACAAAAAGGCTCCGATCCTTCCTCTGTCTGCAGGCCAAGTTCGGCAGCGAGAAAATGTTTCGAGCACCTTGCCTGCAGGCCCGGCACCGAAACACAATGAAAAGCCTTCCGACTGGGGATCAAGTTGGACCCATACCGTTGCTGTCCCGAAATTCTCTGCGTCGAAATCCAGACATGTCGTGATCCACGTTCCATCTTCATCGCAGACTAAATCATCGGGACCAAAGAGTTCGGAGCCGAAACTTTCGACACCGAAAACGACAAGTAAAGATAAAAAAGAATCCGCCAAAAGAGCCTCGGTCCGATATTCCACCTTCGGATCTGAAACAGAAAGAACTGGGTATTAACCCAGATACTGGACATATTCATGCCAAACTGAATGTGGGCACTAACCCTTCACCAACTTATGTTCCACCTCCTTCACCTACTAATACTCAATTACTTATCACACCCACTAATTCACCACCACCACAATCACCTGACCCACAGGATGAAGGGGATGGAGATGAGGATAGGGCACAAGATGTTGACTCATGGGAGGATTGACACTGACCCACACACAGATACTGTCCCTGACTTGTACCCGTCCAGGCTATCACCACCTGACGACAATATAGGCTACATTGAGCTTCTTAACAAGGCTGCTCATTACCATGGGATGGAACTACTGAAGGAGGCTTTAGAGGAGGACTTCTTGATTGAGACCCTAAGTTCCGCTAAAAAAACTAAACATACCTTGCCGATGCTTAAGGGGATGCTTAAACATGCAGATGAGGTTTTCAAAGATCCTGTAAGTAGAGAATAATCACGCCCGGGGTT
Source organism: Triturus cristatus (assembly GCF_964204655.1). NCBI lineage: Eukaryota > Metazoa > Chordata > Amphibia > Caudata > Salamandridae > Triturus > Triturus cristatus. The sequence goes on from NC_140585.1 coordinate 440,465,502, forward strand.
GAAAAGAAAATTAAACCAGCACCTACTGACCCGGCCTACGTCAAGGGTGAGCCACCCATAGACTTTCTTGTGGCTTCTAATGCTTGCAAGAGAGCCAACTCACAGACAACCGGTGAGGCCCCTCCTCCTGACAAGGAGTCCAAGTTAATTGATGCCTCTGGCAAAAGGGTAGCCTCTCAAGCAGCTAATCACTGGCACATTGCCAATACTCAGGCTTTGTTGGCCAGATATGATAGGGCTCATTACGATGAGTTAGAAAAACGTATGCAATTTCTGCCTGATTAGCATAAATCTAAGGCAAATGATATTATAAGGAGGGCAAACTTATCACCAATACCTCCATCAAGTGCGCCCCGACGCAGCATCGCGTGCAATAAACACCAGCGTTCTGCTACGCAGACATGCATGGTTGAGAATTTCAGGGTTCAGACCTGAGGTACAGGCCTCCATTCTCAACCAGCCATTTGACAAGGAACTGCTCTTTGGTCCAGCAGTGGACACCTTGCTGGATAAGATGAAGAAATGCACCGAGGTCGCAAAGTCCATGGGGGCTTTGCAGTTACCTACGAATAGGGGTACCTTTCGGTGCTCCTTTTACAGGGGTGGCTCCAACAATATTTCCAGAGAAAATCCCTCCTCCTCTTAAAAGGGCAACAACCAATCGCCCTCATGAAGAGGCTATTTCAGAGGAGGTTTTAGAGGAAACAATGGTAAGGGAAGAGGCAGAGGCAACTCCACCTACACTTCCCCTGCAAACAACAAGCAGTGACTTCCTTCCGCTACCCCCGATCATTCCACTTCTGTCGGGGGATGTCTATCAATTTCTCCCTGTCTGGAAAACAATCCCCTCCGACAAATGAGTTTTACAAATTATCCAGTGTGGTTACTGCCTGGAATTTAAGACACTCCTCCAAGATCACGCACAATGTCACAGGAACATCTTACCCTTCTAAAGCAAGAAGTTCTCTCTCTGTTAGAGAAAGGGGCTATAGAACCAGTTCCATTAAAATATCAAGGTGCCGGGGTATACTCCCCTTACTTCTTGATTCCCAAGAAGGACGGCTCACTGAGGCCTATACTAGACCTCCGAGAACCAAATCTATACATTTAGTCGGATCACTTTCACATGGTCACACTCCAGCAAGGGCTCCCGCCCCTTCAACAAGGCGACTTTCTGTCCACTCTGGACTTAAAGGATGCCTATTTCCATATCCCAATACATCCTGCTCACCGCAGGTACCTCAGGTTCGTAGTAGCAGGAAGCACTATCAGTTCAAAGTGCTCCCATTCGGAGTAACTTCCGCACCCAGACTTTTCACTAAGGGCCTGGCAGTAGTCTCAGCTCATCTTCAAAGACACCACATTCACGTCTTCCCATATTTGGACGACTGGCTCATAAAAGCCAGCTTGCAAGAAAGCGGTGTACGTCACACTCACAAAACAGTGCAGTTGCTTCACAATCTTGGATTCACAGTAAACCTGTCCCAGTCCCATCTACAGGCATCCAACACACAGGCGTACCTGGGAGCCACAATAAATACACAAAAGGCTTTAGCCTATCCCAATCCAGCCAGAATCTGCAACATGCAGACTCTACTCGGTCAGTTTCAGCCTCAACACTCGTTGCCAGCTCGAGTGTTCATGCAGTTACTAGAGATGATGGCGTCTTGCATCCTCATAGTCCCTTACGCAAGACTTCACATGCGTCCCCTTCAGAAGTGCTTAGCACTTCAGTGGAACCAGGCTCAGGGTCTGTTATCAGATCTAGTGTTGGTGGACTGCCGCATCCATCGCTCTCTGCAGTGGTGGAATACAAAAAAACTTTTCAAAACGGCGGCCCTTCCTCGACCCAGTTCCACAGATAGTGCTAACAGCAGACGCATCGTTCACTGATTGGGAAGCTCATCTCCAGACGCATACAATTCAGGGTATGTGGACCCTGCAGCAAAACCAGTTTCACATAAATAATCTAGAGCTGCTAGCGATTTCTCGTTTCAAGTTCATGTAGCAAAGCTGTCCTGATCCGTAGAGTCAACAAGACAGCAATGTACTACATACAAAAACAGCGGGGGGGGACACTCTCTCCAGCTGTCGCAACTAGCACAGACTATCTAGAAATGGGCCATATACGTCTCAAAATGTATCTCATTGCAGAATACCTTCCAGGAGTAAACAATCAGATTGCAGATCTACTCAGTCGTCAAAGACAAGAGATCCACGAATGGGAACTCCACCCTCAAGTTCTCCTCCCATTCTTCCAAACGTGGGGTTTTCCAGACATAAATCTGTTCACCACAAACCTAAACGCAAAATGCCCAAGCTTCGCATCCAGACATCCACACCAATTGTCCAAGGGCAATGCAATATGGATGAATTGGTCAGGTATATTTGGCTACGCTTTTCCACCTCTCCCATTCATTCCATTAGTGGTTCGGAAGCTCAGACAGGTATCCCTGAGGCTGATCCTAGTTGCTCCCACATGGGCCCGCTAATCCTGGTTCACAACCCTGTTGAAGCTCTCAGCCCTCATCAAAAACTACATCTCACTAACCATATTCTCACTCAGAGCCATGGAGAGATTAGACATCCAGATCCCAGTCATCTCAACCTTGCGATCTGGCACCTGAAATCTTGGAGTTTGGCTACCTTACTCTTCCGCCAGACTGCATGAACATTATCAAAGAGGCTAGGCGTCCTACCACAAGACATGCTATACAGCAAAGTGGAAGCGATTTGTAATCTACTGCAATAACAATCAAATCAATCCGCTAGATGCTTCAGTTCAAAACATTGGCTATTACTATACCTGCAGCGTTCCAACTACGCTTACATCTTGCTGCAACAGCTGCATACCTACAAAACAGACAACCTCTGTCTCTCTTTAGAGTGGCTGTCATAAAAGCATTTATGGAGGGGCTTAAAAGAATCATTCCTCCAAGACTTCCACCGGCTCCAGTGTGGAATCACGACATTTTCCTCACCAGACTAATGGGTCGACCCTTTGAGCCATTGCATAGATGTGAACTGCAATTTCTCACTTGGAAGGTAGCTTTCCTCATAGCTATCACATCACTGAGGAGAGTGGCTGAGCTTCAGGCACTAACCATAGAAGAACCATTTTTACAAGTACACCAAAACAAAGTGGTTCTTCGGACTAACCCTAAATTCCTACCAAAGGCCATTTCTGCCTTTAATATCAACCAATCTGGTGAGTTGCCTGTGTTTTTCCCTCAACCAGATTCTGTAGCACACTTTAGATTTGAAAAGAGCACTCATTTACTATATAGAAAGGACCAAACTTTTCCGCAACACAATACAACTATTTGTCGCTTTTGCTCCACCACATAAAGGCAATCCTATATCAAAATCAGGCATTGCAAGGTGGATAGTCAAGTGCATTCAGACATGCTATGCAAAAGTAAAACGAACACTAATAATTCCCCCTAGAGCGCACTACACATGCAAACTAGGGACTTCTATGGCATTTTTAGGGAATATACCCATAGATTAAACCTGCAAAGCTGCAACATGGTCTGCACCTCACACATTCACAAAACACTTTAGTGTAGATGTGTTAACAAGACAGCAAGCTAGTGTGGGCCAAGCAGTTTTACGTACACTATTTCAGATGACTGCAACAGCTACATGTTAACCACCGCTTTGGGAGAGAACTGCTGTATAGTCTATGCAAAGCGCATGATCTACAGCTCGCATGGCTCAAGCGGAAAATGCTACTTACCCAGTATGCATCTATTCTTGGCATGTGGAGCTGTAGATTCACATGCGCCCACTCGCCTCCCCGGGTACCTATATCTGTTGCAGTAATATCTTACTTAGATACATACATATATGGACATCTCTTACTAACTCCATTATCACCCTCTGCGGCAAACAATCTAACAATGCAGCCGATATCCATGCGCACTATCACCGAAAGGAGGAGTCACCTACCTCGTGACTGGGAAAGACTTCTTCGAACAAAAAGAAAGTGTAAACATCCAGACCCAACACAAGATGGTGGGCAATGCAAACCATGTGAATCTACAGCTCTACATGCCAAGAACAGATGCATACTGGGTAAGTAGCATTTTCCTTATCGGAGGCGCCAACTGATTTGGCAATCATGTGGGCACATAGAGTTCCTGCTCACCAGCCAGTGGACCCGAAATATCCTCGAACAGTCCTGGTTAATTTCGGACAATGTTCACAAGGCTGTTCTCGGATGTATCAATCACCGTGGCTCATCGTCTCAAATCTTTCCAAGGATTGGCTAGCGTATTTAAACTTTTAGGGGTGCAACTCTCTTTAGTCCAGCAATCTAACCTGAAGGTCATGGTTAATGGCCAATTTCACTTGTTTATGGTGGTTGAGAAGGCTCAGGCTCTTCTTTCTAAGTTCTCAATTGTGAGGATGTGATTTTGAAGTATGGTCCATGAGGTAGATGAATAAGTGAGCAATGCAAAGGGGAGGAGGGTCATACGAGGGATGCCAGGTGCAGCACCAGTGCGCCAGTTGAGGTTTGGGAGCATGGGGCGGGTGGAGTGGGCCACCCCCAGACCAGGGGGGGTGGTGGTGTGGTGGTGGTACTGGTGTTGGTGGAAGAAAAGACTAGGGTAAAAGAGAGAACTGCTTGTTTGAGTTGAACCAGAAGTAGAAAGCAGCCGGGGGAAATAAATGTATAGGTCTTGGATATCTGGATATTTGGCAGACAAAAACTTAAATGGTACAATATATTAACGTTATTACCTGCAATGTGAATGGGCTGGAGAATAGACTTAAATGTGGTGCATTGCTAAAATGGTTGTTTTCATTTAGTCCTGAGGTAGTATATGTACAGGAAAGTCATTTTAAGAGTAATGCCTCCAAAGTGTAGTTACTGGGAATGTTCTCTTTAGCATAGTTGGCCTCAGCAGGGGCCGCAATGAGGAACGTTGCCGTTTTATTTTTTAACTTGTTTGAGTGGCAGGTAAAGGAAACAACAAGGGATATTAATGGTAGGTCAGTTTGGGTGAAGGCTCTAGTCAGCTAGAGTTGTGAATTACTACGGCCCTGTGTCGGATGAGCCCGAGTCACTGGATCAAATCTGTAACCTTGCTCTGAAGGCAGAGAGGTAATTAGTGATCGGCTGAGATTTTAATTTTGTACAAGATTTAAGGAAGGATACCTCAAACTAGGCCAAAAAAACAGCTGAAGCCCAAGTCCACAAAGCTATCGAAATTAATGAAACCGGACTTTGGGTTAGTCAACCCTTGGTGGGTGGATTACCCTGAATCCTTGCAGTATACTTGCCATTCACATAGATTCGGCACAGCCTCTCCATTAGATTTCTTTCTTATTACAAACACAATGAAATGGGGCTCTGTGGAGATTCTGGCAAATTAATTGTCTGACGATTCTATATTTTCCCTTCTAGGGATAATAGATCCGCTACTATAAATAAGCCCAAGATGGCAATTCGCCAAAGCTCTGCTTTTTGGATCCGATTTGGTTGGAGGTCATGAGGGGCTTCGTAAAAGAATTTTGGGGAAATAAATTGTAACACTTCCTCCGGTGTCATGGTTTGGGAAGCGTCTAAGGCTGGTGATATTTTATAAGGCCATACGAAATAGGACATGTCTCTGGAAAATACAGGTGCTCCAAGCAGCAGTAGATAACACCATGAAAGACTATATGGTGATCAAGAGTAGACCAATAGTCCTAGTACATCACCTGGCAACAAGAAACCTTCTGAAATGGCAAAACAAGATCCTAAGGATTTCTTCTTAGTAGAAACAATTCTTGGTGACCGAGCCTTCCAGCAGAAGTTATATAAGGAAAATCAACAGATAGGGAAATATCTGGCTTGATCATCAAAAATCAAAAAGAACAAGCAGATGATAGATAAAATCGAGAATCCTGCTACCTGTACTTTGGAATTGGAAGAAGTGGCGATAGCTGAGGTGTTTCTTCGGCATTAGAGGAACATTTATGAAGAAGCTGAGGCGGTTCCCTGGAAAAGTCTTGAACATTATTTTACAACACTTCTACTGATGCAACTTCCTAGCTCTAAAAAAGGGATTTGGTAAAGAAAAGTGAGCTGTACGAGGTGGCCAATGCACTTAAAAATATGGCAAATGCGAAAGCTAGTGGAAGCGATGGTATCTCTACCGAAGTTTATAAAACTCTCTCGAAAGATCTTCTCCCTTTTTTAACACCTATGTTTAATCAAATTAGTGAGGGGGATAGAGATCCCAAACTCTTTTAGATCAATTATGTTTATTAATACAGCCAAATCACGTGAAGACACAGCATGTCACCTGCAACCCCTGGGGGCCAGTAGTGTTATGCATATATAACACAGCTTCCGCCTACTGCCCTGGGGTCGGCAGCGTGGCATAGGCTGATTAGTACAAAATAGAACAAAAGGAAATAAACAGTCACTACCCACCTTCCCCATCAAGTACTTCAAGCTAGTGTAGAAACAATCAATGTAGCGATCATGTACTAGGCAGAGAGGTTCATGTCACGTAAAGTAAGTGGTAAAGGCCAACTAGACCTCGGGTGGAATGCTTCTGGGGTCAGAGCCGGAGACACGACGGGCATGTCAGCTCCCAAAATTCAGAAGAGAGAATGTGAATGAAGGGGTCCCAAAGTTCTGAATAGGAGAAGTGATCCTGGCTAGTGAGAGCTTCTCCATCCCCAGAAGAAACCCCAATCTGTGTAGCCAAGAGGTATGGTCTGGAGACACTTCTGTACCCCAAAGCGAGAGTATTACCTGGTGGGCAGCATTTAAAGCAAGAACCCCCTCTGTTGGAGCGTAAGCTGGGAATCGTGGGATGGTAGTTTTGAAGGCTGAATTTGAACGTCTCAGTAACCAAGTCCTTCGGGGTCGGCTCGTTGCACAGTTTGTCCACCTCTTGTTAGCCTTAATTCTGCTTATAACAGCACAGAATCTTAAGGTGATCAAGAGAGGGAAGGGAGGTAAGGGAACAGCAGGGAAGGAGACATGTAAAGATAATACAATACACCTTACAATACACCTTTACTATAATTTGTGTTTGCAACAATATATCTATATATTTTACGGAGCACTGAGCATGATATAACCTGCATTTGACAGTTTAAAGAGGATATCCCACTATTTACAATGCCAGCATGATTAATAACTTTTTACTTGAAGGCAGATGGCTGTTACAAAATCCCCTGCAGCAAATGCTTAAAGAAATGCATTATGGGACTTGATGTGTTTAAGAAACTGTCACGTGACTTTTTGATGAAAAAGCGCGCACAATTTCATTTGGGTTACACATACTCCAACCTGTGAGCAAGGCGAAAGGTCGCCGAAACGCGTAAGGAGACGGAGTTTTAAATGCGCTGCTGTACCTACAATTAAAAGCCTCAACTCCGATATTGAGCCTCACCTTTTCTCTGTGATGGTGTATCATTAAGATGGGTCTCTCCGGGACCATTGTTGTGAGGCTGCCCTGAAGGGTCAGGGGCTCCGATGCCTGGAGGTTTTGTTTGTGTATATGTGTGTGTATATATATATATAATGCTTTCAAGTCTGCACCAGCAGTTCATTGTATAGTAAACTCGGACCATTCACCTAATCTTTCATTACTATGATTCACAATTCAGTAATGCTTAGTATTATCTTGTTTTAGAGTCCATTTGCTGACTCCTTGTGAAGGGAACATGTACGTACCCATTCAATTGCATGAGTTTATAACCCGTTTAGAAATGGCGGGCATACGCACAGCTTAGAGTGAGCAATATGGTAGTACTTCTTTTGTGTTCACGTATGATTATATGTACGTTCGGGAACCGTGCAAAAAATCGTGTGAGCAAGACACGAGTTGTGTCGAAACGCGTAGCGATTGTTAATTAAAATACTCTGCTTGTAGAAGCCACTCCGTAATGGAATTGTCTGACGCGTTTTGAAGCTCCAGATGCTTCTCTTCAGAGGCTTGAACGGAGACAGCGTGTGCAAACGCTGAGCCCACTTCGCCATTTTCATATTGCACACCCAACAATGGGAAGCTCGAATGAGACTGTGCATTGTGGGAAAGGTGGTCCAGATAGCACACAAATCTTGTCCTGTGTAGACCCTGCAAGTGGACTCGTCCTCAATCCTGTTTGCCGCTGCTGGCCTTCATTGCCGACATGATAGTTACCATGTTGGGTGGTATATATGTATGTATGTATATATATATATGTATATATATTACCTACTGGCGGTCGCCAGTAGGTAGTTATAGTTAGGACCCCTTTTCCATAGGAAAACCTCAACATTCTATTTTGAATAACTTTGGCGCCGGTCGATGAATCCTCGCGAATTTCTCAAAATAGGTGGGGCGCTACGCTCCGCTCCTACCCTGAAAGTCTCGGGGGGGATCCGTCAAGCGGGGGCTGAGATAAAAGGGGGGTCCCAAAACGCGTTTTCCCCATGCATTTTTCCATAGGACCTTTAGAACGAGCTACAGCCCGAACGGCTGAACAGAATTACTCGAAATTTGGCAGAGAGGTAGTCCCTAGGTCAAGGAAGTGCCTTTTGTAGGTTTGGTGTAAATCTGTTCAGTAGATTCTGAGAAAATAGCCTTTAAATCAATATATATATCTGAGCCCGCTTACGGTACGCTTACCGTACGCTTACCGTAAGCGTACGGTGGCGTGCGCGAGCGCGATTCTGATTGGCTCTTAGATCTTAGTAAACCTTCGAATCGGCCGAAACCAGGAAGCGGCGGACGCCATTTTGTGTATTTCACTCAGGAAAAAAAAGAGTGAAAACAAGAAAAGGGGGCAATGAGGAGAGTTACAGACCCCCTTACATTTGTGAGGGGGTCAAAGAAGGACTGTAAAGTACAAAGAAAACATTTATTGATTTTAAAAAAAATCACGGGGTACGCGTACGGTAAGCTTACGGTAAGCGTACGGTAGAAAAAAAAAAAAAAATGAAAATCAGATTTAAGTGTTTAGATATTAGGGGGCTCTAAAAAGAGCCGTTGTGTTTATGAAATGATTTTTTAGTGGTACCTACAAGTAAGTACCGATGCAGAGTCTAAGGTTCAAGAGGAAGACTCTGTTCCCTTCATCATTGAAGTGCACACCATCTCTTCTATAAATGTCTTGCATGTCATAACGCAAGTTGTTGTGGTAAATGGCACCCATACCATAGTCACGGAGGAAAGCAGAAACAGATTTGTTGACGTGCTTTCTTGCTTTGTCATCGCACCGCGTGCCCACCGTGCGTGCACGGCACTAACTGCGTAAAGTGGGCGCGCGGTGCGCGAAGCGCACCGCGTGCTCACTGTGCGCGCACGGTGCGCGAAGCGCACCGTGCGCGCACGGAACGAACTGCGTTAAGTGGGCGCGCACGCCACGAATGGCGTAAAGTAACTTAGCATTTAAAAAACCGTACAAATTCACTGAAAAAACCATAGGTTTCACACACGTTATAGTTAGGAATTAGCATTTAAAAAACCTTGCAAATTCACTGAAAAAACCATAGGTTTCAGACATGTTATAGTTAGCGGAAATTTTACTGATAAAAAACCAATGAAATTCCCCCGTTATAGTTAGTGCAGGCAACTATAACTCACGCGACCGCAATCTTCTGCTGATGACATATGTGTCTTTATGAAAAAAAAATATTTGTAATATATGTATAGCTAAAAATGTATGGAAGAAGACATGGGCAAATAAGTGTCTAAATACAGTATTAGCATCAGCAGAGGATTGCGGTCGCGTGAGTTATAGTTGCCTGCACTAACTATAACGGGGGAATTTCATTGGTTTTTTATCAGTAAAATTTCCGCTAACTATAACATGTGTGAAACCTATGGTTTTTTCAGTGAATATATATATGTATATGTATATATATATATATATATATATATATATATATATATATATATATATATATATATATATATATATATATACATTATATTTTTACATGTAAAGAAAACTACCTTGTGTTGATGTTTGACCACAGAGAAAGAGAGGCCAAGTATTATCAATAATTCTAGACGGTTTTGTCAGAATTAATGCTACAATAAAAAAGAATTATCTTTCTACTATTGGTCTTACTACCGTCCACCTCTGCTCCCAATGGATGAATACCTACCAATCATGCAATGAATACTAGCCTCACAGGGGTTTAACCAGCACCAATGACTCAAAGGACTCCTGTTAGGAATGGCAAGAAAAAAAGGAAATTAATGAAAAATTTCGCAGCTATTGTAACGGAAAGTTTCAAATCTATTAAGGACTCGGAGACGAGGATTATGCCTTCTTTCTTCACTTTATTGACATAGCAGCATTGAAAGACACTAATAAAGACTACGTTTCCCATGAACCATAGGGAAACAAGTAGTCAATCACAATATGTTAAACATCCAATCAAAAGAGAGTCAACGTCCAATCGGGGCATCCCAGGATCCATATAGTCCTTTGTTAGTGTCCTGTCCTCCTCTTTCGGAGCGCGAAGACAGCCCAATCATCTTCTTCAGGAATCCTGTTTGTGGGTATCGGAACCTGCAACAACAAGGACGTATTACCAGAGGAAACGACAAACCTAGGTATAATGCAAATATTGGATAAATTTCAACAAACCTATCAGAACAGCACAGCCAAAATACTCAAACTTTCCCACTTAGGGTTGAAGGAAAAACAAATACTTACTGCAGTACGGGGAGGGATCTCCTCCAGGAGCACTGGGCGGGATAATCCTCGCCTCCGAGTCCTTAATAGAATTGAAACTTTCCGTTACGATAGCTAGGAAATTTTTCATTCTATGTCAGGACTGGAGGCGAGGATTATGCTTGTTTAAAGCTTGCCCACAACCAAATGAGCCATATTGAGTATTGGCTTGAAGTAAAAGCGCTTGAAGGTGGAATCCGAGGACCAATCCGCCGCATTGAGGATATCCTCTAATCGGGCACCCAAGCCGAACGCTTTAGAAGCCATGGCCCCTCTTGCAGAGTGCGCCCCAAAGTGTCGGAGACTGATGCCCACTTCTTGCATCACCCAACGAACCCATCTGGCAATGGTGGGTGAGGAAACCGCTTTAAAGGGCTTCCGGAGCGCAATGAGGAGTTGGCGTTCTCCCAGAGGGCGGTATTCCTCCGTCGTCTCTTCATACGCTTTGAGGCAACAAACTACACAAAGCTTCGGAGAGTCAGGAAACTCTGGTTAAGAGATAACTCTTGTGTGGCACTTAGTACAGCATAGTAGAGTAAACGTCACCCCATCCGGAGTGAACATCCGACTACAAATATCCAGGGCTACCACATCAGACACCCGTTGGCAAGACACTAGGCACAAGATCATTGCGAGTTTTGCCAACAGCTCCTTTCGGGATAGAAACCTATTAGGTTGCCAAGAAAGGAAAAGATTCAAAACCTGGTTAACATCCCATAATGCAGAATACCGCGGATCCGGCGGTAAAGAGTCTAATACCCCGCAAATGCCTGCAAACCAAGGGATGCTCCCCCAAAGGAGAGTCACCAACCGGGACATGACCTGAGGAAATGGCCGACCTAAAGGTGTTGATAGAACGATAGGCCATTCCGTCCGACGCAAGTCGCGCCAAGAAATTCACAACGTGGACCACGTCTGCGACCAAGGGATTGAAACCCCTTCGCAAACACCAACGGGACCATCTGCCCCACGCGGACTTGTATCTCTTAACCGTACTGTCCGCCCAGGCTTTGGAGATGAGCTCCTCAGCCGTTCGCGAAAGGCCCGGGGTTTGCCATCTACCCCTGAAATCCTCCACGCCATGAGCCACAGTTAGTTCATGGACACTAGAGGAGTGCCGTCCGGCCTCTTGAGAATATCCGGAAACTGGGGGAGTAGGATTGGAAAATCCCATGAAAGTTCCAGAAGAACTGGAAACCACAGAATGGTAATTAGGACTAATTCCGCCAGCTGCCTGCGGACTTGAGCAGTCGACCGGGTGATCATCGCAAAGGGAAGGAACGCATAGCCCTGTTCCTTGCTCCAATCTTGGAGGAATGCATCCGTGGCAGCAGCCAAGGGATCGGGCCTCCAGCTGAAAAACCTCAGGAGTTGGTGGTCTAGTCTGGACGCAAATAAGTCCACCGTGAAAGGACCCCAAAGGTCGTTGAGAGACGCAAAGACTGACTGGTCCAGTTTCCAGAGACTGGAATCGCGGAAGTGGCGGGACTGAAAATCCGCTTCCACCTTGCCGGCAGATACTCCGCCGTGACTGAAACCTGGCTGTCTAGGCAATATTACCAGAAGCTCGTCGCTAGGTTTGAGAGGGCCTTCAACCTGGTGCCTCCTAGATGATTTATGTAACGGACTGCTGAAATGTTGTCCATTTTTAGGAGTACGCACGACTGAACTGAATCTCTCGTCCAGCACCGCACGGCGATTGAGCCTGCCAGGAGCTCGAGACAGTTTATATGTAACCTCTGTTCTTGGGGAGACCACAAACCTCCCGTGGAAAGATCTCCGCACCTTGCGCCCCAGCCGAGCCTGCTGGCGTCCGATTCGATAACCAGATCCGGAACCGACCTGAAGATCGCTCTTCTGTTCTATGCCTCCATATGAGCTAACCACCATTGGATCTTGCTCCGCGCTTCGTCGGGCAGGGCGACCTTGTTAGAGTACGGATACCCTTTCCGGAGAAAGTACGCCTTAAGGCGTTGGAGGGCCCTGAATGGGAGCGGACCCAGAAAGATAGCTTGAATAGAAGCGGACAGCCGCCCCACTACTCGAGCCAACTGGCGGAGGGATACCTGCTGCCTGGCCAGAACCCGCCGCAACTCATGGCGGATTTTAGCAACCTTTCTGGCTGGTAGACTGAGGGTGGAGGAGATGGAGTCGATGACGAACCCCAAGAAGGTAACGGACTGTGCCGGTCGTAAAATAAACTTTTTCTCGTTGATCACGAAGCCGAGGTCCTGGAGCAGAGTCACTGTCATCTGAAGTTGTTCCGTCAGAAGATGGGGACAGGACGCAATCAGGAGGAGGTCGTCGAGATAAACAATCAATCTGACACCTCTAGCTCTCAGAAACTCCACCACCGGCTTGAGCACCTTGGTGAAGCACCAGAGTGCGGAAGAGAGCTCGAAAGGGAGAGCGGTGAACTCGTAAACCCGATGACGCCAGGCAAACTGCAGAAATCGGCGATGCGGTGGAAAAACTGGGATCACCAGAAAGGCGTCCTTAAGGTCCAAGCGGACCATCCAATCTTGAGGGCGGAGGACATCTCGAAGTAGGTGAATCCCCTCCATTTTGAAATGGCGGTAAACCAACCATCTGTTGAACTTGCTTAGATTTATGACAGGCCTCTTGCCTCCGTCGGTCTTGTCGACCAAAAAGATGTTGCTGAGAAACCCGTGAGGGTGGGGGGAGGTAAGCGAGATGGCGCCTTTGTGGAGAAGGGAAGCCACTTCCTCGTCCACAAGGATTGCATCTTGCGTTGAAAAATGGATGGGTCTTGGAGGAACGTGTTGCACTGGGTCCCCTAAGAATTCTATATGGAAACCCCTCACTGTCTGAAGAACCCACGCATCGTGCGTGACGGTCAACCATGCCTCGTAACAGCTGGCCAGGCACCCCCCCTATGTTTTGTGGGGAAAAAGGGGGAACACTCCCCGGAGTTTGCATTAGACGCTCCTCCCCTGAAGCCTCTGCCCCGGCGTCCTCTTGTGGGGTAGAAATCTCCAAACTTGGATTGATCTTGATATTGTCCGGGGCCTCTTTGGTTGGCTTGATGATTCTGCCGACCGGTCGAGCGGCCCCAGCCTCGACCGGCCCCTCGAAAAACATGGGGAAACACTTTTTTAATTGTAGACTGGGCCCTGTCTAATGAAGTAAAAGTATTTACAAATTTACCCATCTCCTTTATGAAGGGTTCACCGAATAAACCCCCTTGGGCAATGGCACCCGCCTCTGAATCCGCCAGGTCCCTGAGTTTCGGGTCAATTTTGATAAGGAGGGACCGGCAGCTTTCGGTGGAAAGGGCGCAGTTGGCGTTGCCCAAAAATATCACCACACGCTGAACGCAACCGGATAGTGTATCAGGGGAAATCATAGAGCCGGACGCTTTGGCTTCTTCGGCCATGACCAGAATTTTAGTGGCAGGGTAAAGGACGTCCAGGAGCTTATCCTGACACGCCCTCCAAGATCTGTCAATGCTCTTCTTGGGATCCCTAATGAATTTTTGCAAAAACATAGACATTCTAGGATCAATCTCCGGGGTAAGGGCCACTTTTCCCTCTAGGGATGGGCGTGGACATTCAGCCCGAAGGCAATTGCGAGCTTCCTTCTCGGGAGGGCGTCGGATATGCTCTGCGACATAAGTGGCAACTTTCTCAGCTGGAACCTAGTCCAAAGAACGTGGGTGCACAATATCGTTAGGATCCCACATGTCGGAAGGAATTGGAGGGGGTTGCGGATCAGAGGGCACTGGAAGAGTTCTGAGGAATCTGAGAGGGCCGGGACGGGAGCCAAGGCCTAGACGGGCTGGAGTCAGGATCCCCTGAAGGGCCCGATAACACTGGTGAAAGGGCGGGGGCCGGAGACCGGGCATCCCCAGAACCCCTTACAGGCTGGCTGTCCATGAAAGCCTGCTTCAAACGCTCGAAAGCGTCCACGTCAACTCCCGGTGCACACAGGCGTTTAGTTGGGGGGAGGGCCAGGGTTGTCTTGGGTCGAAGAGGACAGGGCAGGGAGTGGGGCAGCTCTACGCTCCAGGCGCAGGAACGCCTGCTCTATTTTACGCGCAAGTCTGTCCTCTAGAGGAGAAATAGCTTGGTCCACTGCCCTATAGATAGAGGTGTCTACAGCCTCATAGAATGCCTCACCCCAAGGCATGTCAGCCAGGGGATCCTCTTCCTCATCCTGGTAATCTTCATAATACTCTATTGTGAGAGTGAGGAAGAATTGCGATTCTCCTATTAACATGACTAGAGAATCTGGATTTCATTAAAGACACGGAGGCTATCATTATGCATTAATCCTTTAATGCAGTGCCGTCGCACACCGCACGCAGATCCCTCACGCCGCCTCCAAAATGGCAGCCAGAATCCGCACACCCAACGCTACGTGCAATCCCTGGGTGCGCGACTCCGAAGAAAAAACGGAAACATTAAAAAAAAAAAAAAAAATAATATAAATACACTACAATAAAAAAAAGTAACAATATCTCAGTTGTAATTTTTTTTGTGTGCAATTTTCAGAAAAATACATACTGCCATCTAATCAATAAAAGATTCACAAACAAACCGCTCAAAAACTGTAGAAAATAAGTACAAAAAATAACCACCATTACACTTAGAAACCAGCATTCCAAAAACCCTTGAAATTCACTGAAAAAAACATGGGTTTCAGAGACGTCACAGACAGAAATCAGCACTTAAAAAAGCTTTGAAATTCACTGAAAAAACCATAGGTTTCAGAGACGTCACAGCTAGAAATCAGCATTCAAAAAACCCCAGAAATTCACAGAAAGAAACATAGGTCTCAGGGGTGCTCCAGCTAGCTGGGCATTTCATCCGTACAAAACCACAGAAATTCCTCCGCCACAGTCAGCCCCGCCAACTACAACTCGCGCGCCCGCAATGCACTGCCGACGACGTCATATACCACATCATTCATGACATGGTCAGCGACATCACCGATGACATCCCAAATGACATCACTGATGACATCACTGATGACATCATCCACGTGACAATCTGATACACCTCATCATTAGGGGTGGGCGGAATTTGTGAAATTCACTTTTGCAAATTATCGCAAAAATGTTAAAAATCTCCGCAAACACGCGGAAATATCGCGAAGATGCGAAAGTTTTTTTCCCGCCCGTTCGCGGTATTTTCCGCGTGGTCGCGACTCGCCAACTTACCCATGCGGTTGCTCGCAGGCGCGCCCATCTTGTTTTCACTTGTCTCGCGGTGCATGATCGCGAGAAGAAAGACGTGATCGCGCGACGCATGACGTTACTGCGGACACGAACTGTCGTGAGACAGCGCAAATGGCTACCAACAATCCAACATCTCGTGGAGAACGCGACCGGATCGGGAAAACTTGTCAGCGAATGCAGGGATTCAGGTAAGGCGATCGCGCGCACGCGAGAATGTATTATTTTACAGCGCGAGCAAGAAACAAATTATCGTTAAGCTGCGGAATGCGGAAATTTTGACATTTTCGCGCTTTCCGCGGAATGCAAAAATGCCAAATTATCGCAATTTCCGCGAACGGAATTTTGGCCCAGGCATACTCATCATACACTAGTTTAACCTTTCATCACTCACTGTAAAATACAGAGTACCATATTTGAAACCATTGACACACCAATACCAGTTACTACATACCCACTCACTGATTTCTAAGTCTACACACACATCTACCCATTGAACAACATAATCACTTATACATGCAATCACTAATTAATAGAACACTATCAAATTCATTTATACACATATATAGACATTGACACATCAGCAGTCATCTTAGTCGGTTATGCAGTCATCCTACTCACTCATGAAAAAAATTAATCACACTTACATTTACTCACTTACACAATTATACACACAACACCTCATTTATTCAAACACATAGTAACTCATAGTTAATATGTTAAAAGATCACCATTACAATTATACACTCATTCATATAGTTACTCTCACAATCACTGACTCATATATATTTATTTATATACACCAACACTCACATAAATAACTTTTATTTTTTAACTTTGTTGAAGATGTACAACTAAAACATATTCGCTCACCAACACACAAATAAATACACTCAGTCACCCAAACAACTGTTTCCACATGCACTCTTAAACCTATACACCTAGTCAATCAACCATTCACACATCTATGCATAGTTACACACACCCCATCCAACCACACACAAACTCAGTGACCCACACAAATACTCACCCAACTAATCAATAATTAATATACACACTCATGTAGTTAGTGAGTATTAAAATTACCAGGGGAAAAAGTCAGGAAACTCAGGAAGGAATTAAGGAGAATCCTAAAGATCCACTCCTTTCCTCTAAGGACTTTAGCAAGGATATTGGGCCTGCTGTCCTCGACTATCCAAGCCATTTACCCGGGTCCACTATATTACCGAGCCCTCCAGAGACTCAAGGCGAAAGCCCTCAGGAGGAATACATCCTACTCTCAAATAGTTTGCCTAGACTCGGACTCAAGGAAAGAAATACTCTGGTGGTTGAGGAATGCAGAGGCCTGGAATGGCAGAGCAATCTTTGGGGAAGAACCGGACTTAGTAATAGACTCGGATGCGAGCCTACAAGGTTGGGGTGCCACATGTGGCAACTCCTCAACAGGGGGACTTTGGACTCCAAAGGAGAAGGAACTTCACATCAACTGCCTGGAACTACTGGCAGGTTCCTTTGCAATCCAGAGTTTTACCAAGGGTCTGATGAAATACTCAGTCATGCTTCGCATGGACAACATTTCTGCCGTGAGATACGTGAACAAGATGGGAGGCCCACACTCCAAAGGTCTCTCCGATCTAGCCAAGAATTTCTGGGCTTACTGCCTCAACAAGGGCATTTCAGTCATTGCCGAACATATTCCGGGTTTGAACAATGGGGTTGCAGACTGGTTCTCGAGGAATTTCAAAGATTCGAGCAACTGGAAACTGAACAGGGATGTTTTTCTAACCATCTAGTCGTTATGGGGTCCCTTTGGAATAGACCTCTTTGCGGACAGAGTCAACACTCAACGCCCCAATTTTTTCAGCTGGAGGCCGGACCCGATGGCCTTGGGGATAGACGCCTTCTTTCAAAACTGGCTTGGTCTTAGACCTTATGCTTTCCCGCCCTTTGCCATGCTTCCACGCCTTCTCCTTCAAATTCAGAGAAACAAAGAAATAGTGGTAGTGATAACCCCCCTCTGGAGATCCCAGGCTTGGTTCCCCATCCTGTTGGAAATGAGTGTGGACTTTCCAATTCTCATTCCTACCTTTGACCAAATAATCACAGATCCTCAGGGCGGGTGTCACCCCCTTGTTCTTCAGGGGCTCATGTCTCTGATGGCATGGAAGATTTCAGGAGACAATGGCAGCTCCCGGGACTTTCGGAGAGCGCTTTCAGACTCATGTCTGAATCCTGGGCACCTGGAACAAGGAAAGCCTATAGATTGGCTTGGCGTAAATGGGTTTGTTGGTGCCTTCGACGAAATTACGATCCCATTTCAACTGATATAGTTCAAGTTCTCAATTTTTTGGCTGAAATCTTTGCCTCAGGTCTGGCTTATCGAACCGTTAATGTCTATAGATCGGCCATCGCAGCAGGTCACTGCTTGATAGATGGTACCTCAGTAGGTCAGAACTTGCTAACTAAAAAACTTATGAGAATCATGCGCGTTTTAAATCCACCTTTACCCAAATATTCTAAACTATGGGATGTAAGGGATGTCCTTCGATTAATTGCCGATTGGGATGAGAACTCCACCCTCTCACTTAGGAAACTGTCCTATAAACTCACTGTTTTACTTTGCCTTGTTTCCTTCAGACGTGCGTCGGATGTTAGAGCCTTGGATATCTCTTCAAGGGCTTATCAACCTGAGGGAGTTTGTTTTTTCCTTAAAAGACGAACTAAAACTATGTCTTCTGTCTTCTATCCTTTCTTTCCCCAGAACGAAGGTTTATGTGTGGTGAAGTGTTTGTTGGAGTACAAAAAGAGAACCTTAAGTTTAAGAGGTTGTGTGGATCAATTATTAATATCTCACAGGTTTCCCCATAGAGCAGTTTCCTCTCCTTCCAGAATGTAGTGACCAGGATACAAATGGCATGAGACACAAACAGACTGCCTCTTTTAAATGCGGCTCACAGGCAGATAAGTAACATTTATTCTTCCTATGTTACATTGTCCTAGTTATTCATTTAACATAAAAAAAAAATTAAAAAAAGGAGGGATTACTATTAAGATTTAGATTACTTTACCGATTTTATGGTGTTTAAGCTGTTTTTCATGGTATTTAACGTTGCACAATTTCTTCTAACCACTGCCTTTTCCAACAGCATTGCCGTCTTGCCATTAACGACTTTGGGCTCACACCCCCCTTCCCTTAACCCCCCCTCCCTATCGACTTCCTATTAAGGTCGTCGAACCTTTAATTTTCGTGCCTTCTTACAATATTTGTACCTTGCATTCTAACAATACCAGGATAAATAACTTGTTTTCGCTATTCCTCTCATCTCTCACCGAATCTCGACGCGTTCGTATTTTTTGGGCTTTCCTGACGTGCTCGCATTAATCGGAGCGAGCACGTCATAACTTAGAGGAAAGCACCTTGGAAACGGTGCACGTTCGCAAGCCTTTCCCCCAGGCTCTTTCCTCTGAATATGACGGCTCCCTGGCAACAGCTGATCTCGAGCGAGCGCTTCAGTTACTCCGCTCGATCAGCTGCTGCCAGGGATCGCGTTTCAACAATTTTCTTCATAAAAAAAACCTAATAAGCTTATAAATCTCCTATAAATATTTTTATAAATCAATACTTCCTACTCCAATCGAATTTTATACCTCCCCACTCCTACCTGATCTTTCAGGTTACCCAAATTACATGTTACCTTTGCCATCTTTATATAAAAGGGAGAGAACTTAATAATCCACTAATCTATTCATAAATAATATTAAATCTTTATTTATATTTTTCTTAACTACGTTTTTTATAATGTCAGATCTTGACTCGGATGATGCTACTGCTAGCTCACCTCTCCATGATAATGATTCGTTTAAACAATTCTTACAGAAGGAAATGTGATCCTGCATGCTATCCACCTTCATAGAAGTACTGTCTTCCAAAAGACCTCTCCCCTCTGGTCAGGATGACCCTACCTTCGACCTCACAACTCATGGAAAAAAGACTAAAAAAGTGACATACTGCGAACATCCTTATGATCCTCTACACTCCAGGCGCAGGAACGCCTGCTCTATTTTACGCGCAAGTCTGTCCTCTAGAGGAGAAATAGCTTGGTCCACTGCCCTATAGATAGAGTTGTCTACAGCCTCATAGAAAGCCTCACCCCAAGTCATGTCAGCCAGGGGATCCTCTTCCTCATCCTGGTAATCTTCATAATACTCTATTGTGAGAGTGAGGAAGAATCAGGGTACTTATTACTGTAACAGTGTATGAAAAAGGTGAGAACACCGGGCCGGTAACTGTAGGCCTCAAGAAGAGCTGGGTGTCAGCTAAATTTTTTGCGTGGCAGGAACCACAATTTTGCAGGGCTTCTAGCCCTATGGGGACAATTGCTGGTTATACAGTATTTAAATAAAGATTGAAAACAAAATCTGGGCTGGATATGTCCCCTTTATGCAAAAGCTTAATGGCCGGTACAGGACCTCTCAGCGAGGCGTCAACACAATTATGCCAATACTTGACTCGAATCCCGTGCGAGCTCATTTGGGGAAACGAGCGTAAAGATGAAAATAGACAGCAAGCAAGATTTATGGGCTTTCCTGCCGAGTACAGACAGTAATCGGCGTTCGGATCTCAGCACCAGGGCTCCCTGACTGAAAACAAGCGCGCGCGTCTCTGGGACGTCGGTTAGAAAACCCCCAGACGCGTCGCGCTTGCCACTGCCTCCCGTGCCCCCAGGCGGCGGGAGGTCTGGAGCCAAGCCAAAAACCAGCCAAATTCCGCGTAGGAGCGGGAAACCCGCTCCCGCGGCGAAATTCTCACAATTGAAGCGCGACACACAACAAAACAGCATACCTGAAAAAAATAGTTACATTATTTAAATTACGAGCGAAATCACCGCTAATGTATTCACGGCACCCGCGTCAGGAAGTGGTGCTGCGCACACATGAAAACAAACGCGCTCATAAACATGTCATACAACCAGAATAAAAGCCCCCAAAACAGTAAGGCAACTGAGGAGAACTTATCTGGCTGCGCAGCAGCGAAGAATGAGGAGGACAGGACACTAACAAAGGACTATATGGATCCTGGGATGCCCTGATTGGACGTTGACTCTCTTTTGATTGGATGTTTAACATATTGTTATTGACTACTTTTTTCCCTATGGTTCATGGGAAACGTAGTCTTTATTAGTTTCTTTCAACGCTGCTATGTCAAAGTGAAGAAAGAAGGCATAATCCTCGCCTCCAGTCCTGACTTAGAATTAGACCTCCTAAGTAGTCCTTATTCCAAAATGTGAAGATATCAATTATCAGCGATTTGTTTTCTCTATAATCGTGACATTATCTCAGAAATTCCAGTTTCTCTCCCTCTCTATTGAAACTCAAGATCGCAATGAACCGACTGTGAACAAGTGTCGTCATGCCTTGACACAGTTCCAGGTAAATGTAATCCAGAACTTCCATTGATTAGCAAGCCAATGTAATTCCTACAAATCCGGTGTTATCCAGAAAACAAATAAATGCAGCTTTCACATTGCTCTGTCCTCCGAGCTTAACCAATTCTCCAAACATAAAACGGCATGTCATTATGATCCAAAGCATACAGCAGCCCGATCACCGGAATCAGTATTTGAATAACCTGCTTAGTGCTGGAAGCGGAAGTAGTTCTTCTAGTTACCGGTTCACGACACTGGTATCCAGTGAATTCCTAAATGCGTCATTACTCAGTGTGAGATCTCCTTTGATTTGTAGTTTCTGTATACCTTTTAAATCAGATCCTTAGTTTTCCAATTCACAAAGAGAATATGACTGCTCCCCCACATAATGTCCCCTTCCACCATTTAGTTATGGCAGAATAAAATTCCTCTATCACTGCAATGTTCAAGGAAGGAGACATTAAAGGGGACCAGGAATAGTTGTTCCACCTATAGATCTCAATCCCTGCTTGACCCCGATGCCTTCTAAATGAATGTGTAACAGAATGAATATTGTCTGAGACTTGATCCCAATACCTAGTGAGCTTGAGGCAATGCCACAGGAGAGGAAGCAGGGTCCCAGCATTCCCACAGCCCCGCCAGCAATCTCTGGAGTGCACTGCACTCCATTTACTGAGTCTTCATCTGGGTGAAATACCAATATGAAGCAATTTTGTAAGCGATTTCAGTGCAGCCCATTGTATGAGCTGTGTGATGTACCCTGTAAAATATATCGTCTCAATCTTTAGTGGAGACTGGTCTACCTATCTTGGCCTTCCCCTCAGCTGTCCCTGGGACTTTGTCTGGGGCCCCCCACCCACTAGCAAGGCGTAAATTCTAGATATTAGACACCTATCATCCATCTTGAGGAACAACCACTTTCCAAAAGAGGTCATTGGTCGACCTGCACCCTGTTGCATCTCAGAGCCCATCACCCAGTGATGTAATTGTAGATAGGAGAAATGATCGTAGTCAGTCGGGGTGTAGTCTGATTTGAGTTTGTCAAAAGGGATAGGTCCGGGTATGTCGAAAAGGCATCCCTTTAGTTTGCAAACCTCGTCAATCCATCAGCAAAATTGACCCTGAGATATTCCTGGAGCTAAATCGGGGTAAGTGAAGAGAGGAGCCATCGGCGAAGTTGGTCAGACCAGACTTGAACGCAACGCGTTCCAAACCCTGAGCACTGCGTTTGTTACCGGCGAGGAATAAAGGCCCCAGGCCCTGTGCTTGTGGGGAAGCCAAGCCTCCTTCGATATCTGTGAACAGCCACCGCTTGATCCATAAAGACCCAAAGCTTTTCAGAGAGTTGTTGATTCCACTCTACCAAAAAACGTAGTTAGGCAGCCTGGTAATAGCGAAGCAACTGGGACACTTTAAATCCCCCCTCCTGTTTTGTGCGGTAAATTATATATTAATGAAAGCGGTGCTTCTTCCCACCCCATCTAAATGTATTGATGTCCAGATGAAGAGAGCGTATAATAATGGGCAAAGGGGTCAGGGGCAGAGTTTGGAAGATATATAGAATGCGGGGAAAATGGTCATCTTAACTCCTGCCACATGCCCCATCCAGGAAAGAAGGCAGCAACTCCAGGCCGACAGATCCTTACAAATTTGAGTAACAAGAATTGCATAATTTATGGCTGATGTCTTGGGTATGGTTCGAATTAAAGAGATGCCTAGGTATGAAATGGCATCTGTAGCCCATTAAAAAGGAACTGCGACCGGAAAACAGACTTGTTTTTTGGTGTAACCGAAAGATTTAAGATTTGTGAATTCTGCATATTAGCCCTGAACCTGGATATCATACCAGATTCCCGAAGCTCGGTAACTAAGGCTGGGAGTGAGGTTGAGG
The DNA here is from genome assembly GCF_964204655.1 of Triturus cristatus. Taxonomy (NCBI): domain Eukaryota; kingdom Metazoa; phylum Chordata; class Amphibia; order Caudata; family Salamandridae; genus Triturus; species Triturus cristatus. Next base: position 440,488,696 of record NC_140585.1, read on the forward strand.
GCTCTGCAACGGACAGGATGATTTAATCGGCATAAAGACCTATCAAATGGTGGTCAGCGCTGCATGAATATATATCTATCTATCTATCTATCTATCTATCTATCTATATCAAATAAAAGCGGTGACATCGGGCACCCGTGACTGGTGCCCCAGCAAGTCGAGAATGGGCGGGACAGAGCTCCATTAACCCTGACCGGAGCCTGGGGTGCGTTGTATATACTCCGGATCAATCTCCTATATCTCTCACCAATGCCAGAAACCCTCAACGTATCAAAGAGGTAAGGCCAGTGTACCCGCTCAAACGCCTTTTCAGCATCACTAGAGACCACTGCACTTCTACCATCTGGGCACTATGGACTTCGCTGGATTTCGTTTGGGCCTGACTTTTTCTCCCTTCCAGTCTGCTGCATCGTCTGTGCCTGTGCATCATGCAGGAACCTTCCAAGGCCTGTAAAGCATCAAAGTTATCTCCCTTGGAGTGAAGGAGTCACTCCCCTGCATTTGCAGGCACCGCAACTAAGTCGACCGGTCTGCAGATCTTGCACCTGTGATGCAGAGACTCCGTGGGCTCTGCATCACAGGTGGTGGTTCTCCACAGCTCCCGAGGCCTGCTCTACCCTCTCACCAAGTTTGAGGCCAGTAATCCTTGTAGGGGTTGCAATAACCGAACCCCTGAATACCACGTCCACTTTACAGTTGTAAAGGCTTGTTGTTGTCTTTGCAACAAGATTTTCGGGCTCCAAGTAGCCCCAACCTCGAGCACCTCCAGTAACCAGAATTTTCAGCCACACCACATTGTATGCATTGTGGCCTGCATCTTTTGGTGAGCTGCTTGAGGTCCTCTTGTGACTCCTGTGCCTCCGGCCTGTGGGTCCATTTGAGGGTCACCTTTGTTTTCCTTGGTCTCCCCTGATTGCTTGGGGCCTGCCCTGACTCCCTACTTCTTGTGAGTCTCCTGGACCTTGCTGGTCCCAACCATGCACCTCCTCGACTTCCTGCGTTGTTGCATTTGCCAAGGCTTGTTGGTGCTTCCGCTAGACACCGACCCCCTCAGCACTCGACATCTTTCGTGGGACAGCTCATATCCAGGTCTTGGTCGTTCGGAGCGTCGCCTGGTCCTCACAGCTAAATAAGTCAATGTCATCGTCCTCTTTCCTAAAGCACCCGACATCGGAGGGCATTGGTCTTCCAGGGCTCCTGGTCACTCCCGAGTGGCATAGACTCTGTCCCCTCTGCTTTCAGGTACTCCTCTTCAAGAATCCATGTTTGGATTCCTCCTGACATCTTCTCCTCTTCCAGCAGCGGCCCTTTCCTGAAGTCATCCATTCGGTTTGACAACGGTTTCTGGCACCACTTCACACCTATGCACCCAGCTTCCCTGGGATAGGTAACTTGGGTACCACAGTATGCATGGGTGGGGTGGCTCTCCAACCTTCTGTCTTCCACAGGGTTTCTTCAGGGTCAACTGGGATGGGTCCCTAATCTTTAAAAATCCAACTGCGTCTTGCACATAGGCTTTTACGGAGTACGCAGCCGTATTCACACACTGCACACGATCTCTGTGCGGTCCCTATCTACTTACCTTGGGTGGTTCTGTGGGTCCCCAGCAATTCTACGTCCTCTCGCCATTGTCCTGACTCGAGTCGTGGTTCTTATACCACTTTCTTAGTATATGGTTTGGTCCCCCCGGGGCTCACTGAGTATTAGTGCTATTTACTGTGATTTCTTTGCTAAGCTATTGTGTACTTTCTGTCTGTCTCCGTGTGGAAGATACTGTAACTTACTAGATAGTGTTATATAATAAATACATATTTTTATAAATACTTTGTGTGGTTCTTTTTCATTTAATCTATACTATAGATTGCATTCTGGTAAAACAAGCTGCTTTACACTCCTTCAAGACTAATCCTGAAGGCTGCTCTCCACAGCTACCACTTGTATAGTTTTCTGAGGTTGTGTGAGACCTCCTAAATCACCATAAGTGTTGTCTGGACTGTTGCAAGGTGCCCACTTACATTAGTGGACATCATATACCAAGCCAGCTTCTCACTGTGAAGATGACAATTTTGCAATTAGGTAAAGTTCAATGCGGGTTGGCATTTCCGCATCTCTTGACGTATTATCAGGCCGCTTTTTTTGCACAACATTATTCAGCTTTTGAAGGCATCTATGGCTTTCGATGGCTTTCTAATAAATCTTATGATCAAACAAAGCATAATTAAGTTACTAGTGTTTTTGAAGACGAAAAAACTTCCTAAAAAGTCGAGATGCAAGGTTTTACTAATGCTAGACTCTGAGGTGTTCCAGTATGCAACGCTTTTAGCCGATTGCAAGATGGTAGAAATTGGGGACTGGTTATATAAAAGCCAACATCATGATGGGAAACTAATGAGTTTCATAAATGTGGATACTTTTATAATGACTCGAATTTAATTTCATTCGACCAAATAACCCAACGATTCGCCAACGATAATTTGATGCTGCAGCTTAGTTTCAGGCAAATAGTGAGTTTTCTAAACACAAACTATAATCAAATAATGAAAGAAGAACCCTGTTTGCTAATTCATCTTTTAGTGAAATAAACTCTTGGGAGTTGGGAATAGGTATAATTTTCTCCAAAAATATTCCAATAAAACAGAAATACCAGAATTTTTAGATATCTGTCAAGAAACCGACTGTAGGCTAACAGCCGGTGAGTGATCATATCTCTGCAAGCTGGGGCATAAATCACGTAGAGCAGCACATTTTTAAATAAAGTCATTCTTATCAAGGTGGCTAGCGTATTATACACCTCATAGGCTGCGTAGGATGTTTCCAACGCAACCTAATCAGTGTTTCCGATGTATGGCAAGGAATAAAAGCGATTGGGTTCATGTTTTTTTTTTGTTTTTTGTTTTTCATGTCCTAGGCTGTATGGGTTCTGGGAGAAGGTCTTTCCCGAAATGAATTAACGTTTTTTTAAGCAACAATACTACTAGAGCTTACACTGGTTTTATTTGGCTCATCCCATCTGGTGAGCAAAATTAATAAACTCTCCCAATATTTTATCTCGATAGCAGTGACCCGTTCTTTAATTCTGCAATGCTGGAACACAACTAATGTTCCTAATTTTAAATTATAGGATGCGAAAATAATTGGTACTAACCTTTTTTAAGAAGCTTATGCAGGGGAAATAGGAGCCCTCCGAGGTTCTTAGCAATTTGGGGTGTTTGGAAGGATTCTGAAGTGCCCCCTTGACGATATCTGTCTTCATCGGACTGTAGTAGTGATGCATTCCAGCTATTTGACTACTATTTAAGATAGGCAGCGCCTATTTGATTAAATGTATAGCTGATTCTTTGTGTTTTGTTTTTTTGGTTTGTTATACCATTCCTATTATTCCTGTTTGGGGTAATAAGAAATAGAAAAGGGAGCCTTCATTGAATTTTGAACCATAGTTTGTGTTGGTGCTATTGTTGAGTATGTAAAACAACTGTATTGAATTAATCAATATGTATGCACTGTCCATGGAACCGTTGAGGACTTTTAAACATGAATGGCTAGATGCACGTTAGGTTTTAGACTCCTCTCTGAAAGTAAAGTCAGCTGAGTTGAATTACTTAATTTTATACTACTGCCTATTGAGTTGTCAAATATTCTTAATATGAGTGGTTTGATTGCGATATTAGCGCTGATGCTCTTTAGATTTCAGATTTACGCTGACAACTTTGATAAAGCAATGCCGCTATTAGAAGTCATATTTCTACATTAATAATCTGTGGGCTATGTATTGAAATCAGAAATCTAGAGGTATGTTGCTATTATTAGTGTAATTTTGGAATTAATAAGGTAGGTACAATTTGTAGCACCAGAGCACTTTGTGGTCTTTTTACATCTATCATGGCATATCCTGTATCTCTCTCCTGCACTGTAGCATGTGACAGTTATATTTGCGAGTTTTTGAAAAAAAATCTGCTTCTCATGTATATCCTGCTCAATGAAAAATAAATTAAAGAAAATAGAATGGCACCTCACCTCAAAACCTCAGCACACAAGGAAAAAAACATGGTTGGTACATCTTTCTTTGTTCAAGCAGTCAAACTGGAATTCATTACCTCCAAACATAAGAGCCACGGAAAATGATCTTATTTCAGAAGATCACTCAAGAGTTGGCTCATTCCTACATGACCACCACACTCAATCACAAATGTACAGAATATACCTGTGCATTTAAATATGTATAATTTGATTATATTTTTGTATCTAGATATGTGCATTTCTTTGTACAAATATATACACTACTTACGAATTAAAAATACATATGCGTATGCATATGCGTATGCGTTACTCCTGAGGCGTTACTCCTGAGGCGAAAAGCCGGGAGCTCGTTATTGCTGCATTTTAACCTGCCGTGTCCTGTTTTTAAAATACCTGCTTATTTGCACATTGATTATTACTTTGGTACTCACCCTTGACTCGCCGAGCAGCTGAATATTAGCTGTCTGAACGGAATCGCTCGTTTCTTTGGCGCCATTGCACGCCGAGGGAGACTACAGTCACGCCCATCTCTTGCTGGCCACGCCCCCTCCACAGAGATAAATAGAGCGCGCTGAGCACTAGCGCTGCTCCATTGTATGCGTTACTCCTGAGGCGAAAAGCCGGGAGCTCGTTATTGCTGCATTTTAACCTGCTGTGTCCTGTTTTTAAAATACCTGCTTATTTGCACATTGATTATTACTTTGGCACTCACCCTTGACTCACCGAGCAGCTGAATATTAGCTGTCTGAACGGAATCGCTCGTTTCCTTGGCGCCATTGCACGCCGAGGGAGACTACAGTCACGCCCATCTCTTGCTGGCCACGCCCCCTCCACAGAGATCAATAGAGCGCGCTGAGCACTAGCGCTGCTCCATTGTATGCGTTACTACTGAGGCGAAAAGCCGGGAGCTCGTTATTGCTGCATTTTAACCTGCTGTGTCCTGTTTTTAAAATACCTGCTTATTTGCACATTGATAATTACTTTGGCACTCACCCTTGACTCGCCGAGCAGCTGAATATTAGCTGTCTGAACGGAATCGCTCGTTTCTTTGGCGCCATTGCACGCCGAGGGAGACTACAGTCACGCCCATCTCTTGCTGGCCACGCCCCCTCCACAGAGATAAATAGAGCGCGCTGAGCACTAGCGCTGCTCCAATGTATGCGTTACTCCTGAGGCGAAAAGCCGGGAGCTCGTTATTGCTGCATTTTAACCTGCTGTGTCCTGTTTTTAAAATACCTGCTTATTTGCACATTGATTATTACTTTGGCACTCACCCTTGACTCGCCGAGCAGCTGAATATTAGCTGTCTGAACGGAATCGCTCGTTTCTTTGGCGCCATTGCACGCCGAGGGAGACTACAGTCACGCCCATCTCTTGCTGGCCACGCCCCCTCCCACGTCATTTGTTGCCACTATAAATCATGTGTCAATACCGGAAGCGCAGCGGACGAGCGCAGCGGGCACGCCGATTGCGCGCCGAAGGCGCGCTTAAGGCAAGCTCGTCTGCGCTCGTCCGCGACGAGGACGCGACTAGCGCCACCAACCATGCCCATTTCGGCCCACAGTCCCCACGTTACACCCGGGATGCATTGCTTAATCTACGAGGGTCTGCACACGAAGGTAAGCTCACCTTTTAAGAGACAGCTTTTCCCCTACCTGACTTCACCCACAAGGGCTTAATCGTAGGAGGTCTGCTGAACGTCAGATCCCTACCTAAGCATGCCACTGTAATCAATCTCCTCATAGAATCCCACCATCTAGATGTCCTTTTCCTAACTGAGACTTGGACACATGCCGACTGTGATATCGATTTAGCATCTGCCTGCCCTTTAAACTTCAACATCCTGCATCTCCCCAGACCCAAAGGCCGCGGCGGCGGAGTTGGCATTATCTCCCGAGCCTCATGGCAAATAAACACCATAGACATAGACCCAGTGCCTGGGATTGAGCTCCTTGCTCTGGCCATAAACTGCCACCCAGGAGTCACCTTCACGGTGATCATCTGTTACCGACCTCCAGGGGCTTTTTCCATCCCGCAACAGCAAGCTCTTCTTACTATCTTTACAAACATGGCAACCTCCCACAACAAACTAGTTATTCTAGGAGACTTCAATCTCTGGCCAAACGTCAGCCTAGATACAGGTCTAGACAACCTCTTGCTGTCCTGTGACAGCGTGGGGCTTCACCAACTGATTAAGGATCCCACCCACTCTGCAGGCAATCGACTCGACCTTATTTTCTCGAGCCCTGATCTAACACAAGTAGGCGACATTCTGCCTATGAGCTGGACGGACCACTCACTCATCAAACTCTACATTACCAGCACCACAATTAGAAAGCCCAACAATAGCTCTCTATCTGAATTTACGTACCGAAACTGGAAAGCCCTAGAAAAACTCAGCGCCACCACCAAAGTCTTTGATGTGGAGGATAGTTTCTCTCCTACCAGCTCGGTTGAAAACAACTACAGAGCCTTCAGCACGAGAATAACTTCCATCACGGACTCTGTTGCCCCATTAAAACACTGCAAACCCAAAGGTAGAGCACCTGCTCCCTGGTACAATGACTCCCTGAAAACTCTTAAATCAGCCTGTAAACAGGCCGAGAGAAAGTGGAGACACGGATACTGTGACAATAATAAAACCCTCTGGAAAAATATGCTCCGTGACTACAAATCTGCCATTGCAGAGAGCAAATCGACTTACTACTGCTCCACTATAGTTAACGCAGCTAACAGTCCAAAAAGCATATTCCAGATTCTGGATAACCTTATATATCCTGACTGCGCCAAGAAATCTATTCCCTCATCTCAGACCCTCTGTGACAATCTCGCACAGTTTTTCACGGACAAAATCGAGACCATCATTAACAACCTGGCAACTCCCCCATCACATAACACTCCAACCCCCCCCGGACCTGGTTCCGCTAACCTTGATCCTCCAAGTTCAGCATGTCCTCCTAGGGAAAGTCTCCTGGCCTTTCCCCAGATCCCTGAAGCAGAATTTGAGAAACTGGCACTGGGCATTACCTCGGGATCCCCCCTTGACCCTCTGCCCCCGAAAACCTGGAAAGCATGCGGGAACGAGCTATTCCACACACTCCGGAGGATCTGCAATCAATCTCTCGGTTGTGGACTCGTTCCCAACCCCTGGAAGCAAGCGCTCATCACCCCGCTACTGAAGAAACCAACTCTGAATCCAGAATGCCTTTCCAACTTTCGCCCCATATCACTTCTGCCTTTTCCGGCGAAAGTGGTAGAACGTTGGGTCAGCACCTGCCTCTCAACCCACCTCGAGCAGCATCACGTTCTGGACGATTTCCAATTCGGATTTCGTCCAGCCCATGGCACCGAAACAGCAGTGCTTACTGCCATGGAAGAACTTCGAGTGCGTGCAGACAGGGGCCAAGCCGTGGCCTTGATCTTATTAGACCTGTCTGCCGCATTCGATACTGTCAACCACGTGACCCTGCTTGAGAGGCTGAGAGAGGCTGGGGTTGATGGCACGGCCCTGCTCTGGTTTCACTCTTATCTCAGAGATAGGAAACAGGCCGTATCCCTCCCTCCTTTCCAATCTGCCTTCTCCCCAGTCCCTCACGGTGTACCCCAGGGTTCCTCTATCAGTCCGATCCTTTTCAATGTTTACTTAAAACCACTGGTCACTTTAATCAAATCCCATAATATGACTACAGTAAACTATGCGGACGATACCCAGCTCCTTTTCTCTTGGGAGGGCGAAGATTCCATTCCCTTGGAAGCCTTCCACAACTGCCTAAGAGACACCGCAGGCTGGTTACATCGGAACTCCCTCCAATTCAACTCCTCGAAAACCGAGGTTCTGTTCTGTCCTGCGAGCCGTATCCCTCGCCTTCTGACTGCGGAGTTCTGGCCCCCGGAGAACCCAAACAATCCGCTACCTGTTGCCAGCGTTCGCAATTTGGGCGTCATGCTAAATAACAAACTTAGCATGGAAACGCAGGTAACAAGAACAGTCGCCACCTGCTCGGCCCTTATGCGCTCACTGCGCAAAATCCTGCCATTATTACCACCTCCAGCCCGAGCATTGATAGTCAGGTGCACTATTCTGAGTCGCCTCGACTATTGCAACGCCCTCCTGCTTGAATCTCCTTCGATACTGTTAGACAGACTCCAACGAGTCCAGTCGGCAGCAGCCAAACTGGCCCTTGGATGGACCAGGAGATCCTCGGCCACCGCTGCCTTGGCCGAGCTGCATTGGCTTCCCTTGAAGCAACGAATTGCCTTCAAGGCCCTTTGCTTGGTCTTCAAGGCACTACACGGTTCAGGACCAAGACCTCTTCAACATCTGTTCTCTTGGTACATCCCTACCAGAACGCTACGATCCGCGACCGCCTGCCTTGTGAAAGTACCCAGATTTAAGAAGGCCAGGATCGGGGGAAGATCTTTCAGAGTAGCTGCCGCCAAGCTCTGGAACAGTCTGCCTGCCGACATTCGCCAAATTCCACAGCTCCTACCTTTCAGGAAACGAATAAAATCATGGCTCTTCCCCCAGCCTTCCACCCCCCGCCCCTCCTTAATCAATTCCCATCGCTTCTAACCCAGGAGTAAGCTACCAGCGCCAGGATACCTGCCAGGTGACAGCCGCGCTCTATAAATGTTTTAAATAATAAATAAATAAATAACATAGATATTCTTTAGGTCTGCTTAACAAATGTATATACCACTTATAAAAAAATATAGATTACTATATATGTATATATGTCCCTGCATAGTTTCATTTAAGTTATTTGATTAGACACTATTAGGTCTCTGTTTATTTATCTCAATATCTAATACGATCATAAAAATTGGATTTATAAGTGCTTCCCTATTGAAATATTGAGGAAAACATGCAAATAAAATAAATATAATATTTTTTTTTTTAATAAACATACACAAATTAGCTTTTTCTTACAGCAACACTTGAAGGTCAGATTTTCTGTCTATCCATACTTGCACATATAGAATTGTATGCAATTCAATTTTGTATCTCTATTATTTTACCTTATAAATGTATACCCTTTCTATGTAATTAAGTATCTATATATTTATTACTTTACTCCATCTGTAGAAAGAAAGAAAAAAGCCTTCAACTCCCGCCAATGCACTTCTCTGTCTTACCCTATAGCTCTCTCAATATATCCTCTACCGCCTCTTTGACTCAGCCCAAACCTACTACTATGATCTCCCTAAGATCCTTTCTTGACTCTTCCCTGCTCTATCTTTCCTTGACTCTCCCTAAACCTCATTCTACTACTATGATCACCCCATAACCCTTTCTAGACTCTTCCCTGCTATATCCCTTCTTGACTTAACCCAAACCTCATTCTACTACTATGCTCTCCAAAATAAAATTACTTAGTCTCTTCCCTTTTGTATTCGTCCTTTAGACTCCCTTCAAACCTCATTTTACTACTACGGACTCAATAATAACCCTTTCTAGACTCTTCTGCCCTCTATCCCTCCTTTGAGTCATCACAAGTCTCATCTAACTTAAATAAACTTCCAAAATCACTATTTAGACTCTCCCCTCCTCTTTCCCAACTTTATTTATTCAAACTAACAGACTTGCATGTCCACAGCTCAAATTATTAATGACTCAGTAGTCCTGAAATCAGAATCCCATCTTTAAGCATCGCTCTAACAGACAATCCATCTGACTTGCTTCACCCCAATTGCTGGTGACATTTTTCATATATTATAATGTCTGTAGCAAGGAGGTGTTACTTGCGCTTATCTCTTACTTGCACCTTTGATTGGTGAACGGCTCATCCGCTCAGATGTTAGGAAGCACATAAATGCTGTACCGGCCTTTCAGTTGCACTGATCGTGAACCATTCAAGGTTATTTACACTTGCAAACAAGTTTCAAACTACTGTGAAATATGTAGTACTGTGTTAACGTGAGTAGCAAAAATGTATGTGACAACTGGCCAAGTGTTTTATTGTAAGCCTGCATGAAGCTGAGAGGCTTATGTTAGTAATGGACAGGCTTTTGTTTTGGCTTTAACTTTCTGTCATGCACCTCAATGCAAAATCAGTGACCATGCTAACATATAATGAGGCCTGGGTTATATGCAACATTATCTAAAGACATTGGAAAAAATCCATAGCCCACACACTACTGCTGTGGGTGTGGTCCACTTACTGAAATGATATTGAAGCACCCTCCATTGGTGTAAAGACTGAGCATTCTGCGGCACACAATAAATGGTATGAAGAACATGAGTGGGAGATGCATATTAGATCATTGAAGCGGTTCACGGTTGAGGTAAGAACTCTGGCCCCTTGAGGAGTTTTGATGAGTTTAAGGAAGAAGTTTCTTATCCCTCTCTGTGCCTCTACTTCTCAAAGACTGAAAACTATAAACTATTGCAATAGAGTCGAGAAAACGACATGTGTCTGCTAGTGCCAAATTTGTGCCATTAAATGTGATTCCTGGAGTTTGTTCCTTTAGTCTCAAAATCCAAAAAGCGTCATACATGTGATATAACATGTTCCACTGAATTTGATATTCAAGGACACACTTTGGTGGTTCCACATGCTTTTTACAAGTCTAATGTGCTGGTTACCTTCTCTTGATTGGCTTTGGTGAACCATGTAGATTCTTAATAAAGCAATTGTTCCTGCAGATAAAGCGGGAGCACTTTTGGGAACAATGTATGTTGAGCGGCCAGTCATGCAATCTAGGTAACATGCTCATCATGTGATGATGTATTTCAGAACCAAACGCAAATGAAGCTGGGGTTTATTTTTGAAATACAAACTCAAATGCCATGCCTGACTATGTAGTTCTCTTCCTGTACATCTGGGACACTGTTTACATTTTCCTGCAGGTGCCCACCATGCCTTGCCAGTAAATTGGACGGGCCTTCTGATGTTCACACTATAACCACTTTGTGGTAGATGGGCTGCCCCTCAAAGGTTCATTCCAGCAGAGCCTTCTGTTTCTCTGTCATCGGATACCTGGAAGTTCCCCCTCATTTCTTACTAAGGCGGGGGAACCACCAATTTGATTTGATTGGGTTGGGCGGGGCAGCAGCTAATTTACAGTGGTTCTGCATTGTGACCAAACTCCAAATGACACTCGCAGTTCTAATTATTTAAGTTCCATAGTAGCAGTACTGTTCGTGCAAATCTATGTTAATATCAATGCTAAGACGCCTGAATGTGTGGCATATGCTGACACGAAAAAACATTTTGACTTGTTGCTTGAATTTAGACTGCAAACTGTTGGAGAGATGTTGCAGTCCTGATCTAAGGTTTATAAACAGAGTACCAGGCAATGTATGGGAACTCCTTGTCATAAAATCCCATTTCTACACTCCACTGACCCCTTCATAGAAGATTCTAACCTTTACTAAAACAGCTCACACAAGCACATATTCAAATCATACACTCCGAAAATCTTGCACAGCAACAGTTCTCAAAAACATCCCACTCAACATATCCACCCACTATTCACCAGTACAACCAGATAATATTCAGAGCCACAGCCAGCTTTGTGCAGCAGGTGTAGGGCACTGCGGTATCATAAAAGCAACCATCTGGAATCAAACATACCCGAAGAAGTTGACATTCAGAAAGAGGGTATGTCTCTGCAGATCTTTGCTTACATGCAATTGGTACATTGACTAGTTAAGAATTGACAGTTTTCAAATTTGGATTGCAGGCCCAACCATATCAGTTTTCAGCGACCTCTTGATAGTTAAGACTGAGGTGATAAAAAAAAGAACATGTGTAATTATCTTGCTTTGTAGAATTATTAGTTGGGAGATTTTATGTTTAACTAACCCACTGTGTAACCCTTTGCTCCGCAGAGTTGGATAAAATCACAGATTTTAAAGACCATGACCTGGGCACTCGCTGCCGGAGACAAGCAGCATCCAAAGCTTTATCTGATCAAAGGAAGATACTAAAAGATGTCAGTGACGATGAAGACAAGGTTGACGACTATATGCCAGATTTGGCTTTGGGTAACTGAAATGGTTATTAGTTATGCTGTGCTTTGTGTGCTATACAGGCCAAGAAAATGTACTGGAAAAGCATTTAAGTGTAGAAAAAGTAGCCTCACTACTTTGAAACAAGTAATCCAGTTGAATAGGTCAATTAAAAAGTCACCATGTAGAGGATGTGGGCACTTCTTTATTCAGACTTTGCGCAATAAGCCATGTTTGATGCATTGGTGGATGGATTAAAAACATTAGTTTTGTAAAGTTATAGTTTATAAAATCAAGAACTTTTTCTACTTGTTTCAGATTGATTGAATGTTTCGTTATAAAGCTCCTTCTTTTTCTTTTGCTTGAACCCATCTCTTTTTTTTGTTTAATACCAGTCTACCTTCCTTCGCTCGATTAAAGTACATATTGTTAATAAATTGAGCAAAATGTTTAAGAATGAACATATCTCCACATGATGATGTACTCGGAGGTTAATCATTTTTCAAGTTACAAGCCAAAAATGAGTGTGCTGTTTAAGCCAGGGTGGTACCAGAATTATACTTAAAAGGATATGTGTAGTTTAAGGTTAGCTTAAGATTATTAAAAGGCAGTCAAAGAGCAAACCTCCATCCACCCATTGGTGAAACTAGAAACTAATTGCATTTTTCTGGCAATACCATCAGATACCAAAAGTCGAGCATGACGTCTGGATCTTCTGTCTACTACAAATTATGTTTTTAGCTGAGCTCTTTTTCTCCCTAATGCATTCTGGGGCCTTCCTAGAAGACATTTGCACTTCTTTCTAAATGGATAAAAATGGAAGATAAAATAAGTCTTGAATTGATATTGCTTTATCGAACCAAAAATTACCCACTGCACCTGGTTTTAAGCCCATAAATGATCTAGTGGAAAAACAGAACCTCTTCATCTTTCTTCGTCTAATTTCTAATTTTTGTTGTTCAAATGTTTCAATATTATCATCCCTAAGATTATGGGTACATCAAGTTGTACTTCTTCCTCAAATTAAGACCCACTTTATGTCTGTGAAAATAGTTGGCTTGTTGTGTACTGGAGTTAATGGAGATAGGAAAGAGGATTTCTTTAATGATAGAATATTCAATTTTTGTTTTCTGGTTGTTTGATTCTTTCAGTTCCTCCTATAAGATAGGATATACTTTTAGTTCAAATTACTGTAAAGGACTTGATTTGTTTTCCCTATGCCATGTATAACCTAGATTTAGATGTGAATTCCTCAAGTGCACTGCTGATCTTGAACTATAAGCATAAATCATAATCTCCTTACCCTCCTCCCTCACTTCCGTCCTCAGATAAAAATCATGAATCTCTTACGCAAAACAATAGTGGTCCATTTGCATTGATGACCGGTGATGGTGGCACAATACTTCCATCCTCGTTTTTAATCACTTCCACTGTTCTTGATCTCTTTTATCCCTACCTCAAAGACAAATGTGTGGTACTATTAACCACCATATTCTTAGACTCTTTTCCTTGTGAAAGATATTCAAATAACGGCATCTAGGCTTGAGCATGGAAAGAAAAAGTACACCAACCAGAAGTACACTTACTCTACATGGATACCCAAGTAATCATAGGCACTCTTGGCAGACCCACAAATGTATTTCTAGAAAAGCTATGGAGTTCTGCCATAAAATAGAAAGCTACACCTGGGGTGTTGTATCTGAACTACCAACCAAAATGAACTCCACACTTCTAAACACACTCCAGGTTCACAGATAGACTTCAAATCTCAGTCATAAGACTATGGAACTTTTTCCTTATCAATGTCCACACAAAGGGAAATATCTTTGACTTCTGAAATAAATTAAATATGCATCTGATAGACTTCAAACTGCAGATTCCTAACATTAGAATTATCCCAAGGTGTCAGACTGGATACGGACATTTTCGTGAGTAGTACCCCTGCACGCCGGTAGGTGGTGTCGTCCGAGCCGTAAGTGCCATGCGCGGTGCCTATATAGGCGCCACCTCAGCATACTTATGTCAGTTTTTTTCTTTTCGGGCGGGTCAGTGCAGATCCAGAGAAAAGCAACCACCAGTTATGTTTTGACCAACCTTTTTAGACCTTTTATCAAGGATTTTTTGAGATATTGTCTACTGAGGTAGCAGGGATATCTGCAAGGAAGGCAGGCTTTATGCCCTGTGGTGCTGGTCACTGGCAAATGTAGGTGACAGCCCCACACCTTGTCTGCCTCTGGTGTCTCACCTGTGTCGATTGTCACGCTATGCACCCCAAGTCCTTGAGAGAGTAGTCTCACAGGCTCCTTGCTGCTTGACTTGTGATGCCACGATGGTCTCAATCCCAGTCGAGAGGAAGGTCCAGGGATCGGTCACACAGCCATGGATCTTTGTCGCAGTCTTAGCCTTCCGGGCATTCAGGTAAGTCTCACAAAAAAAGAGAAGAGCAAGAAGTCGAAGAGGTTTTCGACTTTGCCCCATCTGTTGAAGTTATCTGACGAAACAAGGAAACATCGGCATTCAAGGCCTGGATTTGCGGTTCACCGGCTGTCACCAGGCCTCTCTGAGTTTTACTGGAGCGAAACGACCACCGGCCAACTCCATGAGTTTTATAAGGCCATGCACCTCCTATTTGGGCGGACTGTCCCTGCTGGCATGCCTTTGGTCCCAGCGGGGGTCGAGATGGGCCCCTACTGGTTTTCTGCCCAGGGGGCCCTCTCCGGCGCCAGTTGGGCCCCTTGGGTTCATAGATTGATCTGGACCGACGCTGGTTGAGCCAACTTAACCTTCCCCGGTGATGGTCTTTTTGCCGACATCTCCGGCACCACCCCCATTCTTATCCCTGACCCCGTCTGAGAGCCAGCTGGTCATTGGCTGACTGTCATTGGCTGACTCCAGCTCCGACTGGAGCCATTCCCTTAAGGCCGGAGCCTGAGCCTGTGATCTAGGATTTGGGGAAGATTGGGGAGGGCCACTGGACTCTTATTAATATCCGCCACTAGAATCCAATGAGGACAACTGGTATGAGAATTTGGCGGATGCCAGCGGCCTGGACACCTGGTCTCCCCCCTTTTCTGTGGCTACGGAAGCAGGAGCCACAGAAAAGAGTGAGAAGAGAAAACGAACTCCTGGACCTTACGCTACCCTTTGTGGCAGTCAAGAAGACGAACCTCTTGACAAAGGTGCTTCAACCAGGAGTCACCCCATCTGAACCACTTCTACCGTTTAATGAAGCCCTCCCAGATGTCCTACTTGGGGCCTGGTCCAAGCCCTGCACAGCGGCTCCTGTGAATAGGACAAAAGCCCGCTGCCATCGCCCCGCCCCAGGGTACCCCAACTTCCTCACCCAACCCCAGAGAGCTTGGTGGTCCAAGCCTCCATGTCCAAACTAAATGTTGGTACATTTCCTATCACTCCCCCCCCAGACAGCGAATCCAAGAGGCTTGATACCTTTACTCCAGCCAGTGGACTTAGCACAATAAATCATTGTGATGAACCTCAGCTCACAGTTTAGGGTTTGGCACGTCGAGTGACTTAAAGAACAACTATAAAGGCACTCTTGGGGAGACCAACTCAGACAGTGAGCCACTCACAGGGACCAATAAGTTCCAACAGAATAGTTACCTCACAAAGAAAGCAGTCTTCAGTCCAGTTCCAAACTCTGTGGCGAACCACCACAGGAATCAATAGAGTGGTCCTGATTAAGGGTGGGCGTAGTTCGCGAAGTAGCACTTCGCGAAGCTACGCAAAGTGAAGTTCGCAATACGCGAGCTTCGCATAGCACTTCGCGAACTGCGTAGTAACATGTTCGCACTGTGCAAGATGTTGTTTTCAATGATTGCACAGTGCGGACAAGCAACCGGCACTGTGCAATCATTGAAAATGGCATCTTGCACAGTGCGAGCTGTAGTTTTCTGCTGCTCGAGGAGATTTTTACTCGAGCTGCAGCTTTCTCAACGCGAACTGGTAGTTTCTCATCGCGAGCAGTCGCGAGCATACGCGACCCCTCGCAATGAGAAACCTGACCTCCTCGCGTTGGGAATCTCGCCGGGAGATTTATTTTCCTTGTTCGCGATCGCCAACTTGATGTTGCTGATCGCGAACAAGGAAAAAGTCTCGCCGGGATGTCATTTTGCTTGCTCGCGGTCGCCAACTTGACGTTGAGGACCGCGAGCAAGCAAAAAATGACCGCAGCACTACGCAAGACTACGCTACGCGTGTTCGCACTGTGCTACGTGCAATTCGCGTAGTGCGAAGTAGCGCGAACTTCGCAAACTTCGCGAGCGTAGCGTAGTGCTTTGCCCAGGCCTAGTCCTGATAATGATGAAACCGGTACCAGGATGCTTGTTTCTGGTCCAAGGAAGACGTGGCTTGGCAGTTCGGGCTGGACTGTTCCCATGAGGAACAGGGTCAAGACTGATTTGCATAGGTCTGGGTCTGAACTGGGGTGGTGTAGAGAGCTAAAGAAACAATGATGGATTCAGCCCAGAACAGGGACTGGTGGTGAGTGTCTCAAAGGTTTCAGCTCTTCGTCCATCATCTCTTGTGATTCCTGATGCAAGGGATGCAGGAAACTGAAGATGCTAGAGGATGCTGAGATAGTGTTGGGAGTCTTCCTGGGGCCACCCCTTGGTCCACTAACATGGAGGGGTAACTTTGACCTGACAGGTTGATATCCCGGGAAGTTTGAGTGACGTCCAGCACAAAACCAGTAGACACTACCCCTACTGTTCTCCAGTTACAGCAAGACCAGTGATTTCCTCTAACTTGCCGAAACTTCCGTGCTGGGTGACCAAACTGCACTCTGATGACTCTACCAGGTCAGCAGATTCGGGTAGAACTTTTGATGGCTGTGACTAGGTCTCTCAGGCTGCACCTGGAGGTCAGCGGCCTTCAGGTCTTTTGGTGCTGGGCTCTCAAAGGAGCAGGCCTCTAACCTTTAATGGCCATTGGATGTAATAGCTGGTCAGCCAACTGACTCTTTAAGTCCACTTCTCGACCTGGGGCTCAGGGATGACGTTTCCCCGAGACAGACCATTTGTTTGTTGGCCCAAGGTGCAGTTGGCGCAGTACAGTCTTTGATGCAGCCTTGCTTTCCTGGGTCGAGAGAATAGCTGAGCAGTCTTTCATCAGTCCTCTCTCCAGTCAAAGCTTGATCTGAGGTCTAGGTGCCACTTTCATGCCCATTTCTTGCCCTTTAGGGATGTGGTGACTACTAGCAAATGGGCTACACAGTCCCATCCTGCCTAGTGATTACTCCATGTGAAGTGTGGCATCTGAGTAGCCCAGAATGCACCATTCTGCCCACTCCTAACATGGCAGAACCCTTTTATTGGTGCATGGCGCTCCTTGGGCCAACCCAGTGGTGTTCTGGTCTCCGGCGGAGTCTCGTCTCCACATCAACCTGTTGGAGTTGAGAGCGATCCGACTTGCACTGAAAGCCTTCCTTCCCTCTGTCAGGGGAAGTGTCGTGCAGGTGTTCACGGACAACACCACCGCCATGTGGTATTGCAACAAACAGGGCGGGGTGGGGTCGTGGACCCTTTGTCAGGAGGCTCTGCGCCTCTGGACATGGCTGGAACACCAGGGCGTCACCCTAGTGGTTCAACATCTGGCGGGCTCTCTGAACGCCAGAGCAGACGAACTCAGCCGCCGGTGCATGATGTATCACGAATGGCGTCTGAACTCCGAAGTGGCGCAAGGTCTCTTTCAGCAGTGGGGAGAGCCTTGGTTAGATCTATTCGCCACCGAAGAGAACGCGCAATGTCAGCAGTTCTGCGCGTTGGAATTTCCAAGGCGGCACTCGCTCGGCGACGCTTTTCGTCACGAGTGGAGTTGCGGTCTGTTGTACGCCTTTTTCGCCTATACCACTTCTGCCCAGAGTGCTGAGGAAGATCAGGCACGACCGGGCCCAAGTCATCTTGGTGGCTCCGGATTGGGCACGAAGGTACTGGTATCCCGAGCTACTCAGTATGTTGACCGATCCTCCGATACGTCTGCCCCTTCGGGAGGATCTTCTGTCGCAGCAGCAGGGGACGGTCCTCCACCCGAACCTGTCCAGCCTCCACCTCCATGCGTGGAGATTGAGCGGCGGCAGTTGATGCCATTTGACTTGCCTCCTGAAGTCTGTGATATCATTCTGGCAGCCAGGCGTCCCTCCACAAAGACGGTATACGCCTGCCGGTGGAACAAATTTGTGGCATGGTGCACAGCAAAGGCTGTGGATCCCCTTTCCGCCCCTCTTTCTGAGGTTCTACTGTTTCTTCTTTCTTTGGCCCGGCAGGGCTCTGCCCTGGGCACCCTGAAAGGTTATCTTGCTGCCATCTCTGCCTTCTTGCGGCTTCCTGATCAGCCTTCTCTTTTCAAGTCCCCTGTAGTTACACGCTTTCTAAAAGGCATTACTCACACGTTCCCTCCAGTCCCTTTTGTAATGCCTCAGTGGGACTTGAATCTTGTTCTCACATTTCTAATGTGTGCTCCCTTTGAGCCTCTTCATAATTGTCCTCTTCGTCTGCTGACGCTTAAGACTGCTTTTCTGGTAGCCATCACCTCGGCTAGACGGGTGAGTGAGCTCCAGGCTTTATCATCAAAGCCTCCTTTTCTCTCTGTTCATCCGGGCAAGGTTGTCCTTCGGCCTCGTCCTTCCTTTCTTCCTAAAGTGGTGACTCCGTTTCATCTTGGGCAGTCTGTTACCTTGCCCACCTTCTTTCCGCCTCCGCATCCTTCCAAAGAGGAAGAGAGGCTCCACCGTCTGGACCCAAAACGTGCGCTCTCCTTTTATCTGGACCGCACAAAGCAGTTCCGGGTGGACGACCAACTTTTCATTGGATACGTGGGTGCTAAGAAGGGGAAAGCTGTGCACAAACGGACCATCTCTCGGTGGGTCGTTTTGTGCATCAAAATTTGTTACTCCTTGGTAAAAAAGGACCCTCCTGTTGGGCTGCGCGCCCATTCTACTCGGGCCACGGCGGCTACCACTGCTTTGGGACGGGGTGTCCCTTTGCAGGACATCTGTCAGGCGGCAACGTGGGCTTCGCTACACACGTTTGCCAGGCATTATTGCCTTGACAGCCAAGTCCGGAGGGATGGCTTCTTTGGCCGTTCTGTCCTCCAGGACTTTCTGGTGTGATCTTGGTTCGCAGACCCACCACCGGGGATGGTATTGCTTGGGTATCTATTCTAAGGTGAGGAATCTAACTAACGTGTTTCTTTCAGATGAACAAGTTACTTACCTTCGTTAACGATGTATCTGTAAGAAACATTAGTTAGTTAGATTCCTCACCGACCCACCCACCCATCCTCCCCGTTCTGCGAACTGACATCTAGGGTTAATGTTATCCTTTTCAGGCCCCTAGATTTTATTTTTGGCACCAGTGTCGGTCTTTGCATGGCTCTGCGTTCCTGGCGCGGAAAGCTATGTACAAGAACTGACGTCAGCGCGCGAGGGCGGCGTCAAGTACTCTGACGACGTCATTCCGGCGCACGACGCCGACGACGGACGCGGAGCCGCAGACGACGCCTAGCGACGTGCAAGGGGTATTGATGACGAAAAATCTTCCGGATCCAGTCTGACGCCTGGGGATATTCTAAGGTGAGGAATCTAACTAACTAATGTTTCTTACAGATACATCGTTACCGAAGGTAAGTAACTTGTTCTTCTAAGTTTTTGAAGCTGCAAAGACTAAGCTGAGGGACCCAGTGTCCCCAGTGACAAAGAGTGAACCGAAAAGCTTGCATTCAATTCATTCTTAGCAGCTTTATAAACTGGATGCATCTTTTATCGATATTGGAAAGCTCACAGAAACATTTCTTTGTGAAAGATGCTTAACCGACACAGGTATTAGATGCGCAGAGGTGAACACACGTTTAGCTGTTTAGAGCAGTGTTTAGGGTGGCGAACTGGTGTTTGGTGGGTCGCAAAAGTCTAAGCACTTCAAAGACTGCGTGCGCGTGTACAGCAGGCAACACTGCCGACGAATACATCATGTGACACATGGCCTCCCAGCGCCATGCTGCGCTTTAACTTTTACTATGGCGGCCACGTGCTATGGGGCCTGACTACAGTTTGCTAGAGAGACCTCTGGTGTCTGAAAGTGTCTCAAATGCTTATCAGGTCTATAGGGTGCTGCCGAATTCACCCGTCCTTATCTTGGTGACTCTGAAATTTGCCTTTCAGCATCACGTGGTTCTACACAGTGCAGTTATCCCGGTGGGCTCGTCACACCTTCCTCCCGGACATGGCATCCCAGCTGCTCTCGCCATGATCCTGCTGTCCCTCACAAAGCAGATCGATGCTCCCTCTTCTCTTCCTGCAGTGAAGCTCAACCGGATGTGCTCGTTCATGTTTCATTTTAAATTGTGTGCAAAATCAATGCTAGTTAGGTAAGTTCGTAGACCTGCTCAAGAGGATTGGGGTTCAACCTAAAATTCTTCTGGACACCTTGATGCGCTTGAACTTTTACTATAGCAGCCGTGTGCCTCTCATCTGCAGACTGCTCTCTCCTCCCAGCGTGCGGCTCATTAGGCTGATGTTCGCTTTAAAGTTCAGCCGTCTCTAATGGCAATTAGGAATGGGTGGCTCCCCGCACCAGACACTTGTTAGGTCTCACCTGAGCCAGCGCTTTAGCGCTGCTCTGGCGAGAGCTTTAGTAAACGGGGGATTTGGAAGTGCAAACTAGTGCTTTTCAGGCCTCCAAATGCAGTGCATGTGCGCCGGGCGCGCGCACCATTTGGCAGCCTGCCTGATCACTTTTGCGGCCGCTTTGATGTTCTCAGTTAGCCGCGCGGCCACTGAGAACATCAAAGCGGCCGCGAAAGTGTTCACCATTTGCCACCCCCTCCCTTATCCCACTTCTCTTTTCCCTCGCATACTTGCCTCGTTCCTCCGTTGTCCCTTTGTAGCCCTAACGTAAAGTTCACTTAAAACCCCACTTCTCTTCTCCCTCGTCAACACACTACTGACCCTCTCTTGTTTATGTAGTAGAGTGTTTTTTTTTTGTCTTGCAGCACATATATATTGTCAACTTATCACAGGGAGAAATTACGTGATTTCCCCAGAATCACAAGATGTTACGGAGCAGAGACTCGAGCCAGGATCTCTCGCTCTCGAGTCAGCAGCGCCATAGCCTCTCCACTAATACTTGTTTACAATTTGCTACCGACGGGAACTTATATGGGTGCTTGCACGTCCGCTTTATATTTACAAAAAGCGCTCACCTCGAGGTCACGCTTTAACTTTAAATATTGTTTTTGTTTTTATTCTCTAGCTGCTTTATATTTACACAAAAAACGTTCGCAGCACGCTGCAACGTCCGCTTTACCTGTAAACATTGTATTTTTTTGTTCGCCACACTGTGCTTCAGCCATCCTCTAACTAGAGCCATCCGGTGTCTACCTACGTCGCAAACATGTCATCTTATAAGAAACGAGCATGCTCCTGAACCTTTCGACCCCCCCCTTCCAGAGCATCCTCGTACTACCCGGAGTCCGGACTTCTGAGGGAACTCATCCGTGGCACATCTCGCCTCCAAACATCGGCTGCTGAATTATCACCTCACATCTGAGTGCCAATCTCTAAAGATCTGGGTGACGTGTATCCTGGCAGCAATCACAGATGTGTGGCAAACGGAGCACATGCCCCAGGGCCACTGATTGCAGGAAGGGCCATGGCGTTGATAAAAACAAACTAATGCATCTAACGATGTCTAACCCGAATATTGAATCAGACTTGGGGTGAGGGAATCCCGCAGACACAAGAAAATGTCACATCCTGAAAATGGCGAACAATGGGCATTTCCGGCCACTGAATTCGCTCAGATTATTTTAGAGATGATGTAATTGTGGCGTTCATCGGCTACAAACTGTCAAAAATACCCGTCCACACCACACATCGTGCACCGCAGACAAAAACACTGAAGGCAGTCGATCCTATCGCCACCACCTGACAAACCCTAGTCAGTGTTCACCAAGGAAGTCTGCGCCCTTCGTAGCGCACTTAAGTAAAGTGTTAGGGAAGTGTCCCTTCTCTCAAATACGCTAATTTCCAGGAACTATACACTTCCCCCTCTCCAGCCCGGTCTCCCCCTCAGCACAGACGAAGTCACCCAGGAACCCTTCTGTTTACAGTTAACTCCACAGGTTACGAAATTGCTGTTCTTTCCAGTATTCCCTTAGCACACCTTCTGGGGTGCGAGAGTGAATCCAGAGCATGCTTGTCTAGCCAGGTACAGAGTGCAGGCTTAACCCACAGCCCAGTACAGAATGCAGGCTACTGCTCATCATACAGCTGACTACAGAGTGCACGATGCACGCTCACAGTCCAGTGCAAACTGCAGAATACACACACAGCCCAGTAGCTCATGTATGATGCACACAAAGCCTGCTACAAAGTGCATGGCGCATGCATAGCCCAGGGCTTCCACCTATCGCTCGTCAAACCCACCACCTGACAAGAATCGGGTTGTTACTGGGGGCAGACACAGCGACCTCGCAGGTAAAAACTGCAGAAAATTGACTTTCCAAGCTGGGTATTTGGGGATTTTCTTATTTCTTCCTTCAGGGAGAATGTATGACGTTACAATGCATACCTTTACAAAGCATGCCTTTACAACGCAGTTTTTATATCGCAACATCCTTTACAACGCATACATTTACATGGCATGCCACTGCAACGATTTTTTTAAACTACATTTACAATGCATTCCATTACAACGCATTCCATTATACCTTTACAACGCATACCATTACAGCGCATACCATTCCATTGCATTTAAGGTAAGTGTTGGATAGTGTAGGGGTAAAAATTGCTGTTCTAACTCCAGGGGGTGCAACAGTAGGGTAAGTGTTAGATAGTGTAGGGGTACTGTGCATTGTAATGGTATGTGTTGTAATGACATGCGATGTAATGCCTGCGTTGTAGTGACATGCGTAGTAGTGTCATGCGTTCTAGTGACATGCAATGTAATTGCTGTGTTGTAGTGACATGCGTTGTAAAGGATGTTGCGATGTAATGACTGCGTTGTAAATGTAGTGCGATGTAATGACTGCGTTGTAAAGGTTGTTTGTCGTCAGAGATCAGTCCTTGCCTTTTCCGATCCCCCTCTTAAGTAAAAGCAATTTGTTGCATTTCGTTCTACATCTGGTCTCAAAAAGCAGGGTCTACCACCTGTACTGGGCACCTATGCGCTGCTTCAGGGGATTGGGGTTCCGACCATGCGATGTGTATATAGGGAGATTCTATGTCACTACCTAATTTGTCTATTTGAGACTTGCCTTGTAACCATGGGGATACATTTGCATAAAATTCACCAGGGATCTCTAGAATGTTTTCTTCACAGTGATCATGATGAAGGTCATAGACACTGTTATCCTCCTGTGACAGAAAGAAATCCGACTACTTTTTAAGAATGCAGTGCTATAATGTGCCTATTAGTGTCAAAGCGCCTTCGTTAAAGAAATACACTTTTTGAAATTTGAAGAGTCTTTTTCATATTTTCATCAAATAACATGGAAGCCCATCCTTGGGTGTATGTGGCTGTTACCAGTGCCACGTGAAGTAACAGAAGATGTTGTAGGACATAGGATAATGTGCTGCATGGCTAAATACTTATAAGGTCCCAAAGGTGAGACCTATTGGCTATGCCAATGCTTGTTTTTTAAAGCAGCGCGACGTGCTTCATGTTTAACAATGGTGGCAGCAGCGGCTCCTTCTTGAGGAGGTGAGCGGGGGAACCCCCCCCACTTCCGGCATGTACATAGCATCTGTATGTGTTTTCTCTTTTAAAGACACTCCCTCTCCGCTTTACCGCCACGCAGCATGCCGCACTTGCTGGGACCCGTTCATAAAATTCGATTTTTGTTTCTGTCTGGCAGTCTGCACTTTGCAGCAACGTAATGTCCTCCTTGTGTTTAGTCTCTTTCCCATTTTTCGCAATTGTCTTTACTTTGAAATTTATTCATGGGAAAGGATGCGTAATTTCATGGGTGGCTTTACCATATCAGTAAGGGACTTCTTTTTAAGCGCTTTTGAAATCACAGGAGATAAGAAGTCGCTATAAATATACCATTACAATACACTATCAGTAAGAGCGCCTCAGAGATGGTATTTTCAGCTTCTGCCCCTTGGGTATGGCCGAACATGTCCTTGTTTACCTCGGGTTGGTTCTCTGCGGGGCCTTCATCATAGGGGAGGGCCTCTGCCTTTTACAGTCTCTTAGTGCACTTTTCTGAGGTGGCGATATTTATCTTGGGTAATAACTCATTGTTCACGTTTATTTAAGGAGCAGACAGCCCACTTGCCGCCCTGAGGGAAGTGGTTCCTATGAAGACAACGTTCTACTGGATAGGTTCGGAACCGAATAGCTCCCGTTAGCCCCTCCTTGCAGCCCGTGCAATCACTGAAAATACTAATGTTCTATAGGAATAACTAAAATATGCACGCTCTGCTACAGCTTGGTGAGACTTGGCATTTCTTTCACCTGTACAGCAGAGTAAAACGTTATTGTTGGGTGAGCTGCAGGGCCGTCGCCAATATAGAAGGAAACATTGGCTAAAACCAAAAATATTTTTTCGGTCTTAAAAAGCACACATGGCCATAGCAGTCTCAGACACTGAAGGAAACTACTTGTGTGCGGATGCGAACCTTGCGATAGAGCAGAATGCCATCACTGTGAAGTTAACCAATCGCTGAAGTGAGCTGACCCCTTGCCTCATGCTGTATGCTGTAGTGGGTGGAATAAAAATGCGAATGACACAACATATCAATGTTTGAAGAATGCAGTAAAACCCTTATGAGTAAGCATATCATATATACTATTTTATTTAAACCTCAAAATGTCTTGGCTAAGACAAATAAACAAGCACTGGTAAAGCCAATAGGTTGCGCCTCCAAGACCTTTCAGCTTTGCAGTGGCTGTTTGCGGTGCTGGACAGTATCGAAGAGAGGAGCAAAATCCTTTTTTCCAATGCTGTGCAATACTGATTTAAAGAAAAATTAGGGATGCCCCTACCACTTGTCATTCCACAGGCTTGTGCATGTATCACAGGCATGTGTGTGCCATCAAAATGAAGTGGGTTTCATTTTCTTTTTTTTTAACTGATTCGCGATGGCTGGCGGCCCTTGCATCAGGAATAAAAGAATGAAGATATTTTTGTGGGACAGCGCAAAAGGAAACCAGCATTGGCATAGCCAATAGGTCTCGCCTTTGGGACCTTATAAGTGTTTAGCCATGCAACAGTTGATGTTGTTGCACCAAGGATATTGTGCTGGATAACCAAACACTTATAAGGTCCCAAATGCGAGACCTATTGGCTATGCCAATGCTTGTTGTTTACAGGGGACAGTCTATGTCCCCTGTACGTCCAGTCGCGGAGGGCGGGCAGACAAGAGCAAGACACGCCCAGTAATCCCGGAACTGTCGAGCGGTTAGCGCTCTAACATCAATCCACACAGGGCTATTTAGCCCCTCGGAGGTCGAAGCGCGCAGCGGTTGCGCGCAGAGGGGCGCCATTGACGGCGCCGAAGACAAGCCAAAGACCTGCCCGTCTGCGCCCGTCCGCGACAGGACGGGGCCAGGGGCTATGGGGCCAAACAATACTGACCTCCCATCTACGCCGATCCCAAGGACGACGTACTCAGCACAGGTACTCCGCGCGATAGGCCGGAATCAACATCAGCTTCAAGAGTGTATGATGGGAAGATGTCTCCAGTTAGACAGCCCATTTTCTTGCCGCTTTTGTCGAGCTCAGTTTGGCATAATTTTAGAGGAGACCGGTGTTAATAAAAATACCCACTTTGCTAGCATTAAAATTAATGGAAGCAAATCCTTTGTCGGAAGGAAAAACATACTCTGTAACATTAGATCCCTCCCTAAACATACGTCAGAAGTATGGGATCTAATTTCCACTTGTGAGCCTGATTTTTGTTTTCTCACAGAAACTTGGCTCAAACCCCATTCTAATCCAGCAATTACGTTAGCAATTCCCTCAGGCTACAAAATAATTAGGCTGGACCGTCCGAGCAAGATAGGAGGGGGGATAGCCATTGTACATAAACAAGACATTTACTGTACCATTCTGGCTGAATTGAGCTCGCCAGTCATTGAATTATTGGTTTTTAAATTTTATTATTCTCCTAAAAACATCCAGATGGGTGCTTTAGTATATCGCCCCCCCAGGACCATGTACTAACTTTTCCAACACGTTAATTGAGGCTCTTGCCCCCCATATTACTATTGACAGGGACTTTTTACTGGTAGGGGATTTTAATATACACAGTGATTTGATAGACTGTAAAGAGGCACAGTCTGTGTTAAATGATCTATCTTTACTTGGGCTAACCCAAAGGAATTTTGGGCCAACTCACCGGGCAGGACACACAGTAGACCTGGTTCTATCCAAATTTCCGGCAGTTACATGCTCTCCTCCCATTCAAGTAAGTTGGACTGACCACTATATTATCGAATTTTATTCTTCCCACCCCACTTACACTTTGCACAGACCAATTGCTCTTCCCTGTCTCCGACGGCAGTGGCACAAAGTTAATAAAGAAGTCTTTTCCAACAACTTTATTGAGCCCTCTATTACTTGGTTGGAAAATGTGGAAAGTGTTCTGAAAAAGTTGGAAGCGGCTTCTGGAGCAGCCATAGACAAGATAGCCCCCATAAAGAGCTTCAAATCCCGGCCTGCTAATAAACAGGAAGTTTGGTTCTCCAATGACCTAAAAATACTAAAGCAAGCAGCCAGAAAACTGGAGAAAATATGGAGGTCCTCCCATTTGGAGAGTGATAGAAAGCTCTATTGGGTTTCGTTATCCAGCTATCATAAAGCAATCCGGAGTGCGAGGAAAACACATATAACTTCTCAAATCACGGCAGCAGGGAATTCTCCCAGGGTACTTTACCAAGTACTTAACTCATTTGTTAAACCAGTAGCGTGTGAAAGCACCGAACTTGTATCTCAGCAGCTCTGTAATAACATATCTTCTTTTTTCTCTAATAAAATTGATGTTATTTATGAGAAAATTGTGGCATCTAATGCTGCTATGGTTACAGACACAGCTTCTGCCTTTCAAAATACAGAGTTCGATCATGGCATACACACTCTGGACTCCTTTCCCTCCATTACTGTTGAGGAGTTATCTGTATTGGTTAAACAGATTAAAAGTGGTAGTCCAGACGATACTATTCCAGCCAGATTAATGCCCTCTCTATTTGACATATTATGTCCCACGATTATTAAGCTTATTAATCTGTCCCTGAGTACTGGATCTGTCCCTAAAGAATGGAAACGTGCACTTGTCAGGCCCATCAGGAAAAATACCACCATTGCCTGGACTGAATTATCCAACCTAAGGCCAATTTCACTGCTACCTTTTCTTGGGAAACTTACAGAAAAGTATGTCAATAGACTCCTTTCCAACTTTATTGAAACTGTGGGCGGCCTTGACCACTCTCAATCTGGTTTCAGGCCGAAACACAGTACAGAGTCTACATTACTATCTGTTATGGACGACCTGCACATGTTCCAGGATAGGGGTTATTCAGTGATCTTGGTCTTACTGGACCTATCAGCAGCGTTCGACACCGTGTCTCATAACATTCTTATTGACCGGTTGTCGAACGTGGGGGTTAAGAACAAAGCTCTGGCATGGTTGGGAAGCTTCCTCTCTGATCGTACCCAGACTGTCACCATGGGTACGTATCGTTCAGCAGAGATGAAAGTCTCGAAGGGGGTACCACAGGGCTCTTGTTTAAGCCCAACACTTTTCAACATCTATGTGGCGCCCCTAGCGAGAGTGATGCGCAAATTTGGCTTCATCCCCGTGTCTTACGCGGACGATACGCAGCTTCTCTTCCCTTTTAAGACTTTTACCCCGGAATTGAGGAGCTCTTTCTCTGCAGGCATGGAAGCTGTGGCATGTTGGATGTCCTCCAACTACCTACAGTGTAATGTAAGTAAAACGGAGGTCATGCTGTTTGGTGAAGCAAAAATACTTTGGACTCCTGATTGGTGGCCTCCTGGTCTAGGCGTAGCACCTGAGCCCAAGCAGCTTGTTAAAAACCTGGGGGTTCGCCTTGACCAGGATTTGTCATTGAAACAACACACGAACTATGTCGCAGGCGTATGTTTCCACACTATTAGCTTGCTGCGTAAAGCCTTTCCATTGCTGCCTGACCAATTTAGGAAAACGCTGGTGCAGGCCCTTGTCATGAGTCGGATTGACTACTGTAATGGTCTCCTACTCTCTGCAAATGAGGGAGTACTGAATAGACTTCAGGTAATACAAAATACTGCGGCTCGCCTTGTTCTCAATGCCCCCCAAAGAACAGCATCAAAGCCTCTGTTAGAAGAACTCCATTGGCTTCCTATCCGTCAAAGGATAAAATTTAAAACTTGCTGCTTAATATACAAGAGCCTAAACAGACAGGGTCCACTTTATTTGGAAAAGAAATTTATCCCATACATTCCATCTAGAACACTCAGATCCAGCAATGGGCACTTACTGGTAGTGCCGCGTGCCAAGAAGGCCAGGCACGGAAGTAAGGCACTTTCAGTGTTGGGACCTAAATTGTGGAACTGTCTTCCTGTAGCTATTCGTTCCTGTTCTGAACACTTGGTGTTTAGGAAACAACTAAAAACCCTGTTGTTCACAAATGCGATCTAATGCCTTCCGCATGTTCCACTCTTGATACAGGACCCTCACGCCAGAAGCGCAGAGATACTCCAGTTGGAGTCGATTCTAGCGCTATAAAAACCTGCAAATAAATAAATATGCCCAACGCCCTCACTGGCTGTGAATAAAAGCACAGACTGCCCCTGCAGCTCACACTAACTGCACAGAGCTCTTCCGGCCATGATTCGCCTACAAGGACAATCCCACGGCAAACCAGTGCTTGTTGTTTTTTCTTGTGTTGCTTGCAGGCTCAGGGCTGCCCGTGGAACGTCTGGGAGTGCCTGAGAAAGGCACCGCTGCATCCCTTCGCTTGCAGGGATTCGACATTCCTGCCCTGTGCTCTGGTGTGCTCATGCTTTTGGTTTATGGAATCTGGGGAGTCAAGGTACAGAGTGAATTGATGCAGAACCCAGTTGAGCATGTTCAGTGGGGCGGCACACACCAACCAGTCGTGTGCTTCCCATGACCAAGCAACAAGGTGTGTTGTGTTTATTGAGGTGTGGGTGGGTTTATTCTACAAGCTGGCATGTAGCGAGTGGCAGGGTAGTGCACCTTGTTTCAAGCACAGACACTGCAGCAGTTCACACACACTCAGGGAGTGTGTGCAAAGAAGCATGTGCGTTCGTGCAGACTGTGGCACTGGTCTCCAAGCAACATAAATGGTGTTATCTGGTGCATGCTATATGTTTGAGGGCACTACCACACTAAGGAAGGGGCATGTAGAAAAGCCAGCGTGAAGGCGATGCAACACCCACAATTTCTAATAGTTTAGAGTCCAGTGCACAGGGTGCAGTTTCCTATTAAAAACTATTTGAATTTGGCTCGTTTTTAAAGCCAGAAGATTAGGTGATTCTGCCAAGAATCAGAGTTCTGAAGTTGGCTGCTCTGACCATAGCGCCACATCCTTCTTCCCACTCCCTACTACTACTCCTCCACTCAACTTAAACCTAAAAAGCAGAGGGCGCTGCCAACAAGCGGACACAGTTTGGGAACACCTGCATTAAAGTTGCTGTTTCATCTAAACATTAAAGCATTGTGCCTCTGATACTGCATTCAACAGAAAACCATGCCGAAACAACATCCTTTAGTAAGCTTGTAGTAAGGTTGCAGTACCCTATGTGGCTAGTAGCGGTCCCTTTAGAACTCTAGAGGGATACCGAAGTTGAATTAGACAGCTTGTCCACTTGTGCATTTATGGAACGTGCAGGATGGGTTACCAGTCCAAGAGTCGTAGTTCTTTAGCTATTTCCAAGGGAGATCCTTATCCTTTATAAAATTTGCCACAATGGTCTTTATCCCAGAGTTCAATTTATTTAGTTTGGACCAATCAATTTATAGCATAGCTTAGAGTGTAATGTGTGTAATACTCACACCATTACAATACAGTAGATGGATAAGATCAGGAATGTTGAAGACAGTGGAAGGAGGCTGCATTGGAGAGGTGTGAATGGACTGCTTTTCAGGAATAAAATGTGATATTCTATCATCATCTGTCTAGTCGCCTCAACTCTTCAAATTGATGGCAACTGAAAAACAAGGATTGGCATAGCCAATAGGTCTCGCCTTTGGGACCTTATAAGTGTTTAGCCACGCAACAGTTGATGTTGTTGCACCAAGGATATTGTGTTGCATAACTAAATACTTAGAAGGTCCCAAAAGCGAGACCTATTGGCTATGCCAATGCTTGTTGGATTTTGGTATAAGACCGAATAAACGTCACCTCTATAAACATTCCAGTGACTCGCCGAAGAGACGTCACTCCCACGCTCCAGTATTCTATTAACACTGTACAATTCCACACCACGTGAAAATATTTACCCCAATGGTTCTGCATTTTGATGCGCTATCCGGGTATGTCTTATATAGTCGAAAATATAATATAATATAAACAATTGGAGTGCTAAAACTGCCCTAAAATTAAAGCTACCATATTATTCTGGAACACACATTTAGAAGGAATGAAACAAAATGTGTCAGAAAAATGAATTTATTCTTTTATTTGATTAAATCAATATTTTAGTAATCTAATTTATAGATTTTTGGAACCTTCCTGTTGCCAGAGGGGCTGAATTTAGAAAAAGTGATTAATACAATATTTACATTACAACAATTATACATTCAATACTGACATATCACAAGCACGTCTCATGCATTCCCATCCATTCCTACAGTCACACAGGCTTGTTCAAGTAGAAAAACAGTTTTTACAGTCAAAGGACCACAGAGTCAATTGTGAGAGAAACAAACTTGACTACAAACAATTCTTAATTTTCAGTGTTTTAACTTCTTGTGGTCACGGTATAAGGTCTACGCGTTTCGAGACCCTTAGATCATTGGGTCTCTCCTCAGGACCTGTAAAGTAATAAGAGACCTATATAAGTTTATGTGCTTCCCCTATGCCTCTCCCTAAAAGCTTTTTTAGTAACTCAGTTGATTTACCTTGTATCAGATGGAGACGGACAGGATTAGTCTAAACAGAGAAAGTATAACAAAAGAAAGAGTGTGTAAGGACAACCATACCTTTCAAAAAATGCATTTGAAAAATCAATAGGTTCGGCAATGACTTACTGTTGTGTGAGGTTGCTCGACCGAAGGAGAATGTTTTACGTTTAGGAAAAAACAGGAAGGGAGCGTGTTGGGCTAGTCCTGGTTGGAAAACTGAGGAGACAACAGACATATGTTGAATCAGATGGTGCCTTGTGTTTTAATGAGAAACACCCGGGTCCATAGCGTGTACAAGCCAGGGTTTACCTTTGGTAGAAGTCTTTTATGGTTGGTTTGAGTCTGGACGTTCAGTGTATGGACGTCGCTTTTCGTCAGGAGCGTTAATAGCCAACTCTGTGAAGAATCGACACGGGGTTTAAGATCAGGGGGGGGGGAATGAAACCAATCGCACCGTAGTGAAAATCTGCCGGCGCTTCGTACCTGTGGAAGTCAGAGGATTTTCGGAGCGAAGTATCCGTTCGTTTCCGTGTTGATCAGCCGATGTTTGCCGCGATAATGTTCCACTGTTGATGACGTTTTATGCGTCTAGTTGCCAATTGGTCATAGAAAGAGGACTGGTTGAAGCGGCTCATATGTAATTGTATGCGGTTTACTATACATCTCTTAGCACTTGGATTGCGTTAACAAAAAGGGAAGAGGGTGATCAAGAACGGAGAATCTGTTTCAATAGTAGCGTGAGTTTTAGGTTTAACGCAGGAGTGCTGTTTACATTAACGTACTTGATTCAAAAATAAAATCTATTTGCTGTCTCAGTACGTGATTTTCGAAAATCCCATTCAGTAATTTTTAAATGTAGTCCTTCTCTGAAATTAGTTTGATGAAATACTGTAATTAAGAACAACGTCAGTATTATTACAAGAGGTTAAAGCTGTCTCATTGGGTGGTGGGATGAACAACCCGATGGAGTTGGAATGTGGCGCCGGTGAGGAAAATTTAACTCTGCCACCAAAGGTCTTAATGAACTTTCTGAACTGTACAACTTAAGTTAGTATAATGATTGAACCCTACGAGACATCACCTGGAGACTGTACAAAACTTTACTCATACGAGGACCGAATTATTTCTAAACTAAAGCACCATCATTTCAAAACCCATTTCCTTAATAAATCGAGTCTCACGAAGACAATCAACCTGCATGTAACAACACGCATTAGGACAAACAATATCCACGTGCTGAAAGATGACATCATGTGAGAGTGTAACTTTAAAATAGTTCGTAAAGGACATCAGTGATCCATCCAGTCTCTTTGGAACCACAATTCACGAGGTTACTCAACTAAATTTTCCTCACCGGCGCCACATTCCAACTCCATCGGGTTGTTCATCCCACCACCCAATGAGACAGCTTTAACCTCTTGTAATAATACTGACGTTGTTCTTAATTACAGTATTTCATCAAACTAATTTCAGAGAAGGACTACATTTAAAAATTACTGAATGGGATTTTCGAAAATCACGTACTGAGACAGCAAATAGATTTTATTTTTGAATCAAGTACGTTAATGTAAACAGCACTCCTGCGTTAAACCTAAAACTCACGCTACTATTGAAACAGATTCTCCGTTCTTGATCACCCTCTTCCCTTTTTGTTAACGCAATCCAAGTGCTAAGAGATGTATAGTAAACCGCATACAATTACATATGAGCCGCTTCAACCAGTCCTCTTTCTATGCCTAATCTTTCAACCAATTGGCAACTAGACGCATAAAACGTCATCAACAGTGGAACATTATCGCGGCAAACATCGGCTGATCAACACGGAAACGAACGGATACTTCGCTCCGAAAATCCTCTGACTTCCACAGGTACGAAGCGCCGGCAGATTTTCACTACGGTGCGATTGGTTTCATTCCCCCCCCCCTGATCTTAAACCCCGTGTCGATTCTTCACAGAGTTGGCTATTAACGCTCCTGACGAAAAGCGACGTCCATACACTGAACGTCCAGACTCAAACCAACCATAAAAGACTTCTACCAAAGGTAAACCCTGGCTTGTACACGCTATGGACCCGGGTGTTTCTCATTAAAACACAAGGCACCATCTGATTCAACATATGTCTGTTGTCTCCTCAGTTTTCCAACCAGGACTAGCCCAACACGCTCCCTTCCTGTTTTTTCCTAAACGTAAAACATTCTCCTTCGGTCGAGCAACCTCACACAACAGTAAGTCATTGCCGAACCTATTGATTTTTCAAATGCATTTTTTGAAAGGTATGGTTGTCCTTACACACTCTTTCTTTTGTTATACTTTCTCTGTTTAGACTAATCCCGTCCGTCTCCATCTGATACAAGGTAAATCAACTGAGTTACTAAAAAAGCTTTTAGGGAGAGGCATAGGGGAAGCACATAAACTTATATAGGTCTCTTATTACTTTACAGGTCCTGAGGAGAGACCCAATGATCTAAGGGTCTCGAAACGCGTAGACCTTATA
Organism: Triturus cristatus; assembly: GCF_964204655.1. Lineage (NCBI taxonomy): Eukaryota > Metazoa > Chordata > Amphibia > Caudata > Salamandridae > Triturus > Triturus cristatus. The sequence goes on from NC_140585.1 coordinate 440,522,272, forward strand.
CCGTGACCACAAGAAGTTAAAACACTGAAAATTAAGAATTGTTTGTAGTCAAGTTTGTTTCTCTCACAATTGACTCTGTGGTCCTTTGACTGTAAAAACTGTTTTTCTACTTGAACAAGCCTGTGTGACTGTAGGAATGGATGTGAATGCATGAGACGTGCTTGTGATATGTCAGTATTGAATGTATAATTGTTGTAATGTAAATATTGTATTAATCTCTTTTTCTAAATTCAGCCCCTCTGGCAACAGGAAGGTTCCAAAAATCTATAAATTAGATTACTAAAATATTGATTTAATCAAATAAAAGAATAAATTCATTATTCTGACACATTTTGTTTCATTCCTTCTAAATGTGTGTTCCAGAATAATATGGTAGCTTTAATTTTAGGGCTGTTTTAGCACTCCAATTGTTTATATATTACAGGCTCAGCTTAACTGCTCCCAGCCCACCTCCAATAGTGCTTTTGATTATATAGTCGAAAGGGCATGAGGTAGTGAAAGTGAGACAGATTAAACCTTACATTACTTAAAATAAGCTGTACTACAGTGCATGTTTTCCCATTCCTTATCCAATTAGAGCTTTGTCCCATAGCTGTCTCACTTTGTGGAGAGGAGACTTTGAATCTACTTTCAATGCCATTTACAGGTCAGATATTAATCCGCGACCCTGGCCTACTCCCAGTATCTCAGCTGTTATTCAAAGTCAATATGCAAAATAAATAAAATTAAAAAACACACTTTGAACCAGCTTTGTCACTGAAGAGATAGGAACTTGACACATGTTGAGGGCTTTTTCTGATAACATGTGTATGTTGCATATAAATTGGGCATAACTGTATGATAAACATGACCGCACAAATCCTTTAGAGTGTGTCTGTGAAAGGCTAAGGGCCTAGAAAGCTATATTTTGAATTATGATAATAACTAAGAGGGTGTACGAGATTGCTGTATTATTTCTTAAATTGGCTGACATCAGTCGCATTAACACAAATAGCAGGAACGCAATAAAGAAGAAAACTGTTGTATTGTTCGGAAAGCTTTGAATAGTGCTCAACATTGCAAGGTCGTAGAAGGAAGTATGTTTTGATACTGTTGCTTGCCTCTCGGATATGTCTTTAACTGATGCATTTTTCACACGGTGATGTGGATGCAGGAAGCTGCACAGTGAACATCCACCCAGCAAAGCCCCTTTGCATAGACATTCACTAGGGGACTATAAAGGGAGATAAGAATTTCGGAGGGACAGAAACGAAGATTGGTTGTTTGGGGAGAATGCCGAAGAGCCAAAATACGACGGTAATCCAGAAAACTTCCTCGAGGTATGCCGAGATAATACACTGCTTAACATAAGGTAGTGAGGGAAGGAGCTAATTATTCCGTCAATACCGAAACGAGGAGGCTAATAACAATATAGTTATAAAGTTAGAGGTTATACTGATTATTACAGATAATAAGTAGGGGTGTTCTGCAGAAGATGCTTTGGGTTTTTATGGCTGCTGAGACAACAGTACTAGTTCCCATCATTTTGATACTCATTTGTGTGCTGATTATATGTCATTAATAATCAGTCATTATAAACACCAGTTGCTGTGTGTCTGCGGCTTTCTAGCATCAAGGTGAGGCCCGCACAGCTACAAATAAACCCTGTAGATAGAAGCATCTCTACCTGGGTTGTCTGACTCCTAACACTGGCTCTGGAAGAGGAGTGAGACACCTGGCTGTTCTCCTTTTCTCCAGAGGAGGGGAGGCAATTACCAAGCATCCCTTGGGGCTAAGGAAATCTAGCCAGGTTTGGCCCTTGCTTTTGTGTTTCACTACAAACTATGTTTTGGTGGACATGAACGTAGTACACAGGCTCTGTGTATTCACTCAGAGTGAAGGGAGACAATGAGCAAAGTGACATGACCCATTGCCCCATGCTGTATTCTATGGTGGGCGGGCAAAATGTGATCGACGATTGGACTAGTGGATGAATCCTCTGGTCAAAAGCCCTTTCAAGTAAATGTAAGTGCATTTATATAGTAGGTGTATTATGAAGGCATTTTTGGGAGAAATAAAAACAATAGCCTGGTGTGACAGCTAACGCAGTTTGAAAGGCCAGGCTTAAAAAGGGCTCAGCTCTTAAAAGAAATTCCTCAACACTGAGGGTTTAGTGCTCACATCAAAACTTGCCAGTTCAACTCTATGCTAGACAATCAGTCAGTGTTGTACAAAATAACGTCTTTTGAGACTTAATGCCGTATTTTAGCGCTCTTTCACTCAGTGTCAGAGAGTTCTACATCACAACCTCCACAAAGTTGTGGTAACACACACATGTATGGACCGCCAGATGGCTCAGTGAGCTCAGTGCTCGCCTCTGACACCTACTGGGGCCTGCAAGTCAGGAGTTCAAACCCCGGCGGATTTAGCGTCCCGTCGGTCAGAGCTCTGTAAATTGAGTGCCATTACAATGGAGTGCAATATTGCGATATGAAGCGCTTTACGTAATAAATGCTTATTTATTATGTGCTTGTGCTGTCAGTGATTAACGTTTCCAAAGGTTTCGTGTAATTCACATGAAAAATACCCAGTGAATCGAGAGCCTGTGACAGAGGTCAGACACGTAGCCCACGGTGTGTTCTGCAAGGGAAACATGCATTGGCCACGAAAGTCATCACGATCGCTGTGAAAGCGAAAGTGATCGCGACGACGCGCTAGTGCTGCTGGCTGGCCTAGCGCATGGTGGCGACGGAAAGCCATATGGCTGCTTTGCGCGCATGCATGCCTCGTGCACTGTAGCTCTATGCCAGCGGTAGCACTTTGAAAAAGTCCCTTACAAAATGTCTCTCCGAGCCAGCGCAAGCGCTGGGCTCAGCGAGACCTAACAAGGACTCAGGCCATTGAATTCCTTAAAACAAGGGTTTCAACACAAGAGAATTGTCACTGAGTTGTCTGCACCGTAACAACTGTGAGCCTCCTTTGAAAGAATTCCATGCAAAACAATCCATATTAAAAAAAAGTGGAGACCTGCTGTAAATTAAGTGACCCTGCTGATCTAACATTTTGTATTGCTCCTTTGACATTCTAAGTTGTACACTGGGTGGAATATCGCTCTGAATGTGATCATTTCCTATACTAAAATTATGTTTGCCACTGGAGTTTTAAAACAAAGTAAGAAAATCCATTTTTGGGAAGGTTATCAAGTTTAACGTTCTAGTATGCACCAAGTATAATGTTGAGGCATTTTTAATCTGAACATCTGATCTTTTGCTGCTCGTGTGCATTGACAGTTCAAGAAACCTTTGCTGGCACCATGGCGCTCTCCAAGCTATGGACACTATGAAAATGAAATGAACGATTAGTGCAGCTGCACAACCCGATAGGAGGGGAGAGTGGCACAACCTCCACAGTGTGTGGACTGTGAGGACAAGCTGGTGCCAATGTGTGCACTACTTGTGACGTCTGCATGTACACGCATGGTCAGAAAGAAACCTTGCACAGAAACAAATGCGAGCTGGGACCATAATGCTTGTCAAATTCTTCCTTCATCTCTCTCAAGTGCCTTTTTAAGACGTATCTTCTAACTCTTTCCCTTCATTCACTGAAAGAGCACTGACTTTTGTTTGGGTTTTTCTTTCTTAGTAGTTCGAATGGTCTCCTCATGATAGATAAAGCTAGATCCAGTGTTGGTAAGGCCTTTGCCCCTCATGACATTGATATAATTTCTGCAATATTTGGAGGTGGATACTTGTCCACTAGCACATTTTTATTTGGCTAAGGCAGGTCGACCCACAGCCTGATGTCCTGTACAGGTTTGCGTGCTCCACCTCTATGGCCTCCACCTCTTCCATTATACCTGCTGCTACCAATCTATAAATTTACATGCTTCGAACATGCTTTGAACAACTGCAAACTTTGAGGAGTTTTATCAGACCGGGAATGAAAGTGCACCCCTACAAGAAATAAAGCAGCCAAATAGGAAGTGCTAGTAGTACCCAGCTTGCCTACATCTTACCACTACGGTACTTGGATGACTAGCCTAGAAGATATACAGATTAGGGGTGGCATAAGATTGATTACTGCCCAGGTGAAGGTTATTTTTGTGAGGCTGTCTGGGTGCCTATGGTTCAGCGAAATCCTACTTCTCCCCAGTCACAAGTGCAACCTTAAATGCCTGGATGTCACAAAGCTAGTCTAACAACATTTCCGTCACTGTTCACGCCACTAGGCGGAAACATTGAATTTGCATCAGGTTTCAACAGGCAGAGATTCAGAGTGGAGAGATGGAGGCTGCAGTGTACTGAGGAACATAGTACAGGGTGGTGAGTCAAACCTTTTGAGCGATCAAAAGAAGATTTTCGAATGGCTGAAACACAAAAATACAGATACATACAAGTTTGTCATTCAACATACCAGAATGGTCTGGAAAGGGCGATCAATATAACACTAGACTCAAAACAATGGGTTGGCATAATCACAAAGGTATATAACACAACAGGACTCAAGGGCGGCAAGCAGACCCTATTAAAGATATTATATAGATGGTGCTTGACACTGGCAAGGTTAGGTAAAGTGGGCCACCCTGGGAGGACACCTGTTGGAGGGGCTTAGAGAGGTGGGGACCCTAACACACACTCTTTGGTCATCAACATTGATAAAAAACCATTTTGGGAGATTATAATGCAAATAATGGAAGCAGTTACAGAATCACATTTCCCATAGACAGTAGTGCTGGGCGCCCTATGACATCCCAAGTGTTACTAGCAGTGAAATATACAACAGTGGAACTTTAGGGAACAGCAAGAGTGCCAATGGAAGCTATTGGTTATAGAACATTTGGTGCCGAGGGGGAATGGAAAAAATGATAAGAGCAGCTCAAGAAAAAAAAAAGGGGACACTATGGGATATGCTAAAAAATAAACAAATTATCTAAGCCAGGATTGTAACAAACAGCAATGCCCTAAAAGGCTAAGAGTTCTGAAAGTTCTAGAGGAATCAAAATTAGAGGAATGTTATACAACTAGACAAGAAAAACACTTTAGACTCGGACAAAGCTGATTGATGATGAGCAGCTGCAAAACAAAAACTAGTACTATTTCTGCACATACTTATAGAAAGAGAGAACATTAGTTACAACTAGGATGGTAGTGGAGGGGCAGGCGATATGAAAGTTCCTTACGTATTGATACCTAGAATGTTTTCACTGCAATGTTAAACGCTGGACCCTGTTTTATTATATATTTCATAAGCAGACTTTTCTGATTTGCAGAACAAAGTTTCTGCTATCTCATTGTGTATTTCTTTGCATAAGTAGTATTCTTGTCCATGTTTTTTTCCTTTGTTTTAGACAGTAATTCTGGAAGTGATTCAAATTTTAGTGAAGAAGAGGAGGCAGAGTTTGTGAACAATAAAAGTAAAAAATTAAAACAGACTAAAAAGAAGGAAACTAAGCAAAATATGACATCTGAAAAGAAATCACCGATATCAAGACTTAATGTTGCAGGTGAGCCCTATTACTGTGCTGTAATTTTGGTCTTTTTTGGACTGATATTAAACTTAGTTGGACTTTGCACGTTTTTATTTGATTGTTACTTAGTAAAATAAAATTGGAATTCTAGTACATGTTTACCGTAAATGTACAGCTTTTTGGTATTGTTAACTTATCAAGCGCTAAAACTTTTCACACCTTATGGCAAGCTCTTTTTGACATTTCAACTTGTTCATAATAATGCGTTATTTATTTTAATACATCATATTTTACAAAGGATTAAACAAGTGGGCCCGCTCGGGGCCCCATCAGTCCTCACCACACCTGCACTAAAGGACTCTTACCGACCAGCGAAGCACCCATCTTCAACAACTCCACATTCTCAGACACCTGGAATCATGGTACCGTCACATCCCTGCTCAAGAAACCATCCGCTGACAAAGTTAATCTTTTCAACTATAAACCCATCTCCCTCCTACCATACCCGGCAAAGGTCTTAGAGAAACTTATCAACGGACTCCATAATGACCACCCCTGCAACCACCAGCTCCTCGACGCCATGCAGTCCGCATTCGGGCTCAACCAGAGTACAGAAACATCACTCATCACTGCCACAGACAACATTTGCATTATCCTTGACAGAGAAGAAACAGCAGCCCTTATTCTCCTGGACCTCCCTGCAGCATTTTTTTAAATTTGTTTTTGGAGTTTTTTATAGTGCGAACTAGACCCGAGACATCGGGTATCAGAGCGCTTTACATGAGCACCAGTTTCGATACAGATGGACATTCATTTTTGTTAGGCACGGGGAGATTGTGATTTGCCCAGAATCACAGGATGTTTAGCGTCGTTGCCGAGACTTTAACCCGGTGCCCCAGCTTCGAGGTCGATCGCTCTAGCCGTAAGGCTACATCCTCTCCCCATTTGACACAGTCTCACTCCCCATCCTTATCAGGTGCCTGCACGAGATTGGCATTTAAAGATCCACTCTCAGATGAATCTGTTCCTTCTTAACGGAGAGGACACAAGCTGTCAGCCTGGTACTTTTGTGGAAATATGGATTTTTCTGATCAGTTATGTCCCCTATCTTGGACCCCAACGGTTCCATGTATGAATCACAAGTACATGTATGTTCCCTCCAGTTCCAGTTATGAAGACGCAAATACATGTGCGCCCACCGTCAACATGTCCTCTGTCAGATCCGCCATGAATAGGCCGGATATTCCATTCCTAAGTATGAAAGGCCACCGGCTTTATATGGTTCACTTATGACATTTTACAGTCCAGGCAAGTAGGCCCTGATTCTGTCATCGAACTCTTCTTGCCTTCTGCCTCTGAAAGCTCCAGTCTGAGCCTGCATCTGTGACCATGAACTTTGTCTCATTCTCTGCGCGGCTCACGAAGCCTGACATCAGCCTATTCTCTGCCAAAAACTGTATTTCACCTTCGAAATTATCTGCTCCGTTCCCTGCCCAATGCATTCCTGTCTAGTAGTTTAAGTAAACATTCTTCCAGCTACCGAGCAAAGGCCCGGCTTCTCTGTCTTTATGCAAGTAATTCATAGCCCTGTTACCATGGAATATTCCTACCCCCTCGCATCCAGTGTAGACACTTAGACGCTTGTACACGCACTAATGATCAGTATAGTCAGTATAGAATAAGATTCTACTCGAAGAGACCTCCCTTTGTGGATAACATAGTTCTTTAAACATAGGATGTTAGATATGATTTGGGATTAGGTTGACTTGACCCCCAGACTTCTTGTCTCCACATGTAGAGCTAAATGTCAAGTCCCCTTCACCCCCTAGTTGCACGTCAATCACACGTCATGCTGCTGCGCGCGCATCTATGCCAAGTATAATCTTATAGATCCACCTATATATGACGTCATAACCAATTATGTTCCTTTTACTCCTCATTACGCCCATTTTCGGTTACGCATGTGAATGATTATCTTCCTTATCAATTGTTACGCCTCCCGCATTTATTTCATTGTAATGTATGTTCTATAAAAGTCATTTCTTGTCAATAATGTATGTACTTCACTTCCTGAACCTTCGTGGTGACGGAACTTGGAGCAACCGATTATAATCGACCATTGGAATAAAGCCCATTCCGAACCTCTAATACCACGGATTCTGCCTCTTATTTACTGAGCTGTTTTGTTATGTTTCTGTATCAAATTAAGTCCCGGTAATTAAATTATTTACCACATGAATGGCGCCCGAATAGGGACACTTTCTCATCTCACGCGCCGGCGGTGAGTTGCAGGCCCGGTCTCCTGCCACAGCTGGACGGAAAATAACGCGTACCAGCAGGATTTCCTGTATCTCCCTCCGGTCAAGCGGGGGCGACTGAGGCTGCGATCAACACCCAGACGAGGCGGTGAGAAGTGCGAAGTATCCCGACCAGAGCCTAGCTGAGAGAGCAAGATCCGAGGTATACAGAGGCCCACCAGTTTCCGAAGTCCCAAGTCGAGTCCAGTCTCCGCAGTGTTCGAGTCGAGTCGAGTCCGGTTCAAGTTCAGTTCAGTTTCCGAGGCCTTCCGTTTCCGAGCTACCCGGTGAGTACCATTACTGGGGAGGCTTTCTGACGTGCACATAGTTTGTGCCGGTCAAGACGGGTTTGGGTACACAAATCCGGTCTGCACTGTTTTAGCAGTGTATCTGTACTGTTTAGCAGTATATCCAGTATATCAAGTATATAATTCAGAATGATTCAGTTAATGTCGAGTATTATGTTTAGTGAATAAGTTTTCCTTAGATCGTCATCATTATTGATTGTTCAGGTAAATGTTAAATGTTAAATGTTTTAAGTACGTTCTGCATATTGTGGTGTGAATGACTGTTCATTATCGTGTTTACTGTATTAAGTTTGTTTAGAATCAAGTATCAAATCAGTTTTCAATATGCCGCTCTTTTCGAAATTAAACAGATCACAACAAGAAAAGGGGTACTCGAAGAAGCCGTTCCTATTCCTCCTAGGGACACTCCAGGGTACTTCATGTATCATAAACATGGCTTAGACGCTATATTATTTCTTGATTTATGGGTAGACTACACCAAGGAATTACCAGAAAGTCAGAGGTGGCCCACAGCGGGGACCTGGGATGCAGAGTGCATCATGAAAGTCGAGGAAGAGTTATGGAAAAGGAAAGTCAGACAGTCACAGAAAGACGCCGTTGAGTTATGGCGTAAAGAATCTCATAGACGTACAGAAAAAGCACTCCGACAGGAAGAGAGAAATAGAGAGAATTCAAATAAAGTTCGAGAAAATCTATTAATTGAAGAAGGTATCCGAGTGAAATCAGAACAAGTAGACAGACAAAGAAATGCCCTTATGAATGGTATGTATCCCCTTCTGGCCGAAGGATTACCTAAGGCTACTCCAGAGACACCAAAAGACTTGCCAACCCCATTATTTCCAATAAAAGTACATCCTAAGGGGCATCCTAGAACAGCAGAAGATGTTTTTCTTTCTTCATATTTAGATGACGCAGCTCCTGAGTATGCTAATTCCGCCCCACATAGACCGCCTGCCAGGGAGGTTCAACGCCAAGATCCAGTACCCGTATCTCTACAGCAACAACTTCCGGCAAGTACATCTGTTTCTGCATCTGTTCCTACAGCTACTTCTATAGCTGTGTCCACACCTATAGTTGCTGTGTCGCGTTCAACGAATCCTTTCACGCCCGATGCCCCAGATGGGGCTACGGGAGGTACTAGCAACATTTTTTCTACGCCACCCAGAATAAATAAACTTACCTTTCAAGAGTCAGCACATTCACGTACACCCAAACTCATAAATGCCCGTACGCTTAAGGAACTTCTTGTAGATTGTAGATATGACCCTGTGCCCGGCAAAGAGGACGAAATGATCATGGCATCATTACGTATCAGACGAGCCGCAGTGTATTTAGGGAAGTTACCAGGAATGACTGCGCATCTAGATAATATATACCATTTTGTCCAAACAGGGCGAGATTCTGAATGTATTAACAGAGCTATGGAATACCAGAAAGTGGAGATACAGGGGGAACTGTTACGTTTCCTCATAAATTGTGTGATCAGAAATCAAGACCGACCGGGGGTAGACCCGGAAGCAATGCAAATTCTTACTAGATGGAGCCAGAATATATCAGAAGGTAGACATGATAAGCAAAATTGTATAGTAGCCATGTGCCGAAAGATCCGAAAAGAAATAGAACGCCTACATGAAGAGAGATTAGCGGTAGACCAGTTCGAACAAAACGAGGAAGAAGGATCAGGACTGTCCACAGGACAGTCAGACACCATAGCCTATGTGGGTAGAGGAAGAGCTCGTAATAGTAATAGATGTCTTATTGACCCGATAAGTCCGATATGTCCAGATAATAACAGGAATTTCCAAACACCTATAATTAATATAAGGTCTAACGAGCATTCATTCCAAGCCGCTGACAAATTACTCCGAGAACGTAGGGGTTATCATTTTCTCGATTCTATGGATGAACAAGATTTAGCCAGGTCAGCTGTCCATTGGGTTGACAGTCCCGGAAAGTACAGTGATGATACAGTAGCACGCACATTTTTGAATCTCACCCCAGATGAACAGCGTTTAGCTGGGATTTATATGATTCAACAACTCCTTATACTATATCAGAGTCAGCATTCGGACCCTGGTCCCTTACCTGACATATTGACTGAATTGCTCATGAATAGATGGAGAGGTTCAGGTACTAAATTAATTAAAGAAATTCTAGAATCAAGAAAGCAGTATATTCTTTTTGTATGTTCAGAGCATGTCTCATTGCCCATCAAGGAAAGAACCACGTATTACATGGATAGACAGAATCCTTTACGAGAAGTGCACCCAATAAAAGGCGAGGACAATGAGTTTAAACGCGTATTTGTATACACACCCATATCGAAAATAGAATTGTTAGAAATGAAGAAAGTGGTACCCAGTCATGACAAAGATCCAGCGGGTTTTCACCGAGAAATTAAAGACATGTTACTCATGGGAGAGTATACCTATCCCGACATTATGACAATATTAAAGGTATTGATGCCTGCTGGCATTTATGAGAAACTCAGGGAAAAAGAGTGGGAGGTAGGAGACCAAAAGATAGAATGGTCAGTATTAGAAGCAGAAGAAAAGGCCCGAACTGCAGGAGCAGGACTTGGGGATAAAACTAAAGCACTACCAGGTTTATTAGTACAGGTACTGCCACGTCTATTAACTACGAAAAAGGAAGACTGGGGTACAATTTCAGCCTGTAAACAGAAGCAAGATGAAGACACTAGTGATTACTATGCCCGATTTGAAAAATGTTTTGGTATTAATAGTGGCATAAAAGCAAGTAGCGAATCATACCCACATCTGTTTGTGACAAAATTAGTAGAAAATGCCCTGCCTCAAGTAAAGAACAGAGTATTAAAATTCGAGAGTACCTGGCAAGGTAACACCCCATCACAAATGTTACAAATGTTACAGTACCATCACAATAGAATTAGAGAGGAACAAGAACATGAACATAGACGTATGAAAGATACGAAAATGCTAGTTTCCCAGACAGTTCCCGCTGAAGGACATAAAAAGGGTACGACACCTTCCAGTGATTCAACGGGACCTGTAAAAGGGACATGCAACTATTGTAAAAAGCCAGGCCATTACGTACACGACTGTCCAGTTTTGAAACATAATATCGCCATAGGTAATACAAAAGAAAGACCGCGGCCACCTAGACAGGATCAGAATGAACAAGGAGCCCCGCAGCATGCACAGTCCATGCCAGCTCCACCACAGTCTATACAGTTTGTGCCGGCTGCACCAGCGTTGCCCGTTGCTGCCACACAAACCACGACACGACAACTGTACCAGACCGCACAGTACGACTATCCTGATTACCAGCGATACGCATGAACCAGCCTAGAGAGGGAAGTTGACTTACCCCTTATCGAGATCCCTGTAGATCAAGAAGGACCTTATGTACATAGTGAATTATTAGGCCAAGACAGAAAATTTTTACTCGATACAGGGGCAAGTCGAACAACAATAAAACGTAGTGAAGTTCCAGGGGCACCCCTCTCAGGCTCACAGAATATTTCCCTTGGTTTTTCAGGAAAACCTATTGTTAATGAAGTGTCACAGCCTCTTCCACTTACGATAGGACCTTTGACCAGAACTACAGATTTATTGCTTACTAAATCATGTCCAGAAAACTTGTTAGGAATAAAAACACTGAAAGCTCTAGGAGTTATAATATGTTGTTCTCCGGAAGGAGTAAGATTGTTTTTACGTGATTTTAAAGGTCACTATGTATCTAGAGACATGGATTCCCGACTGCAGACTTTACCTGCACATCTATGGGCACAAGGCCCTACGGATGTTGGTTGCATGAATATTACACCATATCGAGTCACACTAAAGGCAGGAGTGGTACTACCACGAATGCGACAATACAAGTTACCACCAGATGCTGTAGTGGCTTTACTACAAATCATTGACGAGCTCATTGCCCAAGGAGTGGTTGTGGAAACAGACTCCAATGTATGTAATTCACCGATAATTCCGATTCTTAAACGAACAGATCCAAAGGCACCGCCAGTATATCGATTGGTTATTGATCTGCGCGAATTAAACAAATGCATTGTGCCACAATTCCCTGTGGTCCCAGATATCTCGTCATTACTGACAGCTATTGATTCCGAAGCAACATTCTTTACTGTAATTGATCTCAAGAATGCCTTTTTCAGCGTCCCAATAGATCCGGAAAGCCAATATTTGTTCGGATTTAGTTTAAATGGACGTAGCTTTAAATTCTCACGCGCACCTCAAGGATTTACAGAAAGCCCCAGCATCTATAGCCAAGCACTGAAACGAGAACTCGACAGTATCCACATGCCAGTTAACACTGCTCTGCTTCAATATGTCGATGATCTGCTGATCACCGCGAGAAGCGAACCCGAATGTGAGAAAGCATCACTGACAGTTTTACAATTTCTAGCCGAAAAGGGGCACAAGGTGTCCCCTTCTAAGCTGCAATTCTGTGTCCAGCGAGTTGTTTATCTTGGACACTCGCTGTCCAAGGAGGGAAGGCAGCTTACACCTGACCGCATTCAGTTAATAGCTAACATGCCAATACCAAAGACACAAAAGGAGGTGCGGGCTTTCATAGGCCTCACTTCATATTGTAGGCAGTGGATCCCTCAGTATGCATTTCTAGCAAAACCACTAATTCAGTTGACAACACAGGAGGCAGCCACATCGACTGTTCTCCCTTGGACTCAGGAACATACACAAGCTTTTGAAAGCTTAAAGAAAGCTTTATGTCAAGCACCTGTCTTAGCAACGCCATGTTACAGTAAACAGTTTACACTTTTCGTTACAGAACGCGAAGGTACTGCCTTGTCAGTACTCACACAGGAACAAGCAGGAGCACACAAACCATGTGCTTATTTTTCTAGTACATTAGATCCCGTAGCTCAGGCTTTGCCTGCGTGCCTGAAATCAGTGGCAGCGACAGCTCTAGCAATAAGACAGAGCGACGCCATAGTGTTAGGACATCCATTGACAGTTCAAGTACCACATGCAGTAGAGGTTCTTGTAAATAGAACACAAACACAACACTTGACTATTGCGCGACTCACTGGGTATGAACTGACATTGTTTCAGCCACATATAGAAATCAGACGTTGTAACACATTGAATCCTGCCACACTTTTACCTGTGATTGGAACAGACCCACTAGCACATGACAGTATTGAAGTTATTACAATAACGACGAAACCCAGACAAGACTTAACCGATGTTCCATTGTCAGACCCAGACCTGACATTGTATGTAGATGGTTCATGTATGAGAACTAGTACAGGAGAGTTAGTGGCCGCTTACGCAGTCACAACAGATACTGAAGTCATTGAAACTAATCGCATAAATACCTTGTCAGCTCAAGCCGCAGAGCTCATCGCTCTGACACAGGCCTGTATTCAAGCCACAAATAAAAAAGTCAACATATACACTGATTCACGTTATGCATTTGGAGTTGTACATGACTTCGGCGTGCTGTGGCGAGAGAGAGGTTATTTAACTTCTCATGGTGCCCACATTCAGCACGGACCCCTCATTCATGCCTTATTAGATGCGATACATCTACCCACTGCAATATCAATTATGAAATGTAAGGCTCATACGAAAGTTACTGATGTCATTTCTCAAGGCAATGATCTAGCCGACAGAACAGCTAAACAGACCGCTCAAACTCAAGCATCCGACATGACAAAGACAATAGTTCCGATGCCGATACATTGTATGACAGTTAAAGACCCTACTCTTGACGTAATTGACATACAGACACATGCTACACCAGAAGAAATAAAGAAATGGACTGAATTAGGAGGGATCCAAACGGACCAAGGATGGATGATGAAGGAAAAGTCTGTGTGGTTCCTTCCTGATTCAATGGTCCAAGTTATAATTAACACTATACATAGTCCAGCGCATCTAGGAGAAAAAGCTATGCTAGACAGCATTCAACACATTTGGTTCAATAAACATTTGCGAGCAGCAGCCAAACAAAAAGTTCGTACCTGTATGATCTGTTGCCAGTTCAACCCAGGAAAAAGCGTTCCCGTAGAACAGGGTGGATTTCATCCTCCTGATCACCCTTTTGAAGTCCTCCAGATGGATTATATCCAGATGGAACGATGTCGAGGATTCAAATATGTTCTCATAGTTGTTTGTGCTCTTTCCCGTTGGACGGAGGCATACCCGGTTTCAGATTACACTGCCCCGACTACTGCCAAACAGTTGGTTCGAGAATTCTTCCCACGATATGGTTTACCACGTGTTGTTCACTCAGATAATGGCCAGCCGTTCTCATCCGAATTAATGAAACATGTTTCACTTCTGTTAGGATATCAGTGGAAATTCCACTGTGTTCGACACCCCGAGGCAGCAGGTCTCGTAGAAAGACATAATCAGATACTGAAAATCAGATTGTCCAAAATATGCAGAGAGAAAGGTGTCGACTGGGTAGTAGCTTTGCCCGTTGCACTCTTTTACATGAGAATGGTAGCACACTCTCGAACAGGGCTATCCCCGTATGAAGTGATCTTCGGCAGACCACCAAATATGTGGGGGACGCCTATACCACGCAAAATAACTGATATTGACTGTAATATGCTGACAGATTACTTGGCTTCCTTGATGTCTGCACTACAATCTTGTCGTTCACAGGTAGCTGCAGCTTTTCCTGACAACACTGAGGTAAAACCCCATGACGTGGTTCCGGGAGACTTGGTCCTCGTGAGGAACTTTGATCGAAAGACTCAGCTGGAACCTAGGTGGAGGTCACCTCAGCTGGTGTTGCTCACCACAAGAACAGCCGTGAAGATCGAGGGCAGGAAAGGCTGGATTCATTCAAGTCATATCAAGAAATTCCATGGACTATCAGCAGATGTGAATACCGCACCTCGTGTGTCTTCACCCATTGACTCAAAACTTCCTTTTGTTGAAAAAAGTAGTCCTGAACTTTATAAACTAAAGCTTAGGTCCAACCAGTCAAGCAATTTGATTGTTTAAGTCCTCTCCAAGGTGAAGCGGTTGAATTGTCTCTGACATGTATCCCTTGGACCTAAATAGAGAAAGCACCCGAAAAATGTTGAAACGACAGGCGTACTGTAAATCACTGCGTAGCCATTGCATAATGACGTTATTAATTTTGTTTTTCTTGAGTCTTTTAATAATTACTGCAAGTATATTGTTGCACATATATTATCCTATTTCTAGACATGTTTACAATGTTACTGCTGAACATTCTTTTAGTGAATTACCTCCGCTTGAGTTGTCTTATAGATTTGCGCTGCGCAATAACACTTTTATTAGTATGTTACATCATTCCCATCAGGTTAGCAATGCTACAAATTGTTGGATATGTGGCCGACTCCCTCCCTATCAGAATTATAAAGGAATTTTACCTCTTTTTCCATACCCGTTCACACACAACGGCTCCTGTGGAGCATGGTTTAGTTTAATTAATTCTCTAGATTCGAATTCTGCAGTTTATCAAGATAACTGGGTATGGGGAAATTTGAACTTAATTTTGCTTAAGGTCTGCTACCCCAACAAGGAGGGACTTCCCCAGAGAACAGGAACTGATCTAGAAAATGAAGTGTATGGATTAGGTAATTTCACGCTTAATCTTATGATCCTAAATGTCGAATCCGAAGCTACTCCAATTTTGCCCGCTATGTCAATATTTCCAGTAAAGGGTGAACTATGTGTAAGGAAAAATGGTTCCATACATATGGGCCATAGTAAATGCACGACTGTAGTAGAATTTAGTGATCAAGGCAAGTCCACATTTAGAGCTTCCCGCCATTCCTATTTCATATGTGGTCAGACGGCATATGTACGTTTGCCTCTAGACTGGGATGGTACTTGCTATATTGGATTCCTTTTGCCACCTGTTTTTCTAGCTCCTCCTGATTATCACAGAAACACTCATTTAGTAAATAATAGAGTAAGGAGAGATCTCCCAATAGTCGATTACACTGAAACAGCATGGGAAAAATACACAGATTTCAATAAAGGTCTCTTTCCCTATATAGGTACTGTTACTAATAGTAAGCTGATACGTAGATTAACTAGAACCCTTGAAGCAGTAGTGAACGAAACTATCTCCGCCTTAGGCAATTTAACAGAAGAGCAGTCTGCTATGCGGATTGTTGTGCTTCAAAATCGTCTTGTCCTTGACGTCATACTGGCCGATAGGGGCGGAGCTTGTAGGGTCATCGGATCAAGCTGTTGCATTTTCATACCAGAAAATTCGCCATCTGTATATAAAGCCATAACCCGCCTTCATAAGATTGTAAGCCAGATACACCAGAACCCAGGCACCTGGACTTGGTCCGGTTGGTTTTGGAGTGTATTATCTACCTTTGGTTGGAAGGTCCTATCTTTCCTAGGTATTGGCCTTCTCATACTATTCAGTTGCTGTCTATGTCTACAATGTGGACCAGCGATCTCTGGTCTGTGTGCCACATCGTGTATTCCACCACCAAGATTTCATTCGTCACGGAAGAAGAAAGAAGAACAAATGATGTTATATGAACAGATCAATGGATTGATGAAGATTGATATCTCTTGACGGGCAAGTAGGGGACAAGGAGGGAATGTGGAAATATGGATTTTTCTGATCAGTTATGTCCCCTATCTTGGACCCCAACGGTTCCATGTATGAATCACAAGTACATGTATGTTCCCTCCAGTTCCAGTTATGAAGACGCAAATACATGTGCGCCCACCGTCAACATGTCCTCTGTCAGATCCGCCATGAATAGGCCGGATATTCCATTCCTAAGTATGAAAGGCCACCGGCTTTATATGGTTCACTTATGACATTTTACAGTCCAGGCAAGTAGGCCCTGATTCTGTCATCGAACTCTTCTTGCCTTCTGCCTCTGAAAGCTCCAGTCTGAGCCTGCATCTGTGACCATGAACTTTGTCTCATTCTCTGCGCGGCTCACGAAGCCTGACATCAGCCTATTCTCTGCCAAAAACTGTATTTCACCTTCGAAATTATCTGCTCCGTTCCCTGCCCAATGCATTCCTGTCTAGTAGTTTAAGTAAACATTCTTCCAGCTACCGAGCAAAGGCCCGGCTTCTCTGTCTTTATGCAAGTAATTCATAGCCCTGTTACCATGGAATATTCCTACCCCCTCGCATCCAGTGTAGACACTTAGACGCTTGTACACGCACTAATGATCAGTATAGTCAGTATAGAATAAGATTCTACTCGAAGAGACCTCCCTTTGTGGATAACATAGTTCTTTAAACATAGGATGTTAGATATGATTTGGGATTAGGTTGACTTGACCCCCAGACTTCTTGTCTCCACATGTAGAGCTAAATGTCAAGTCCCCTTCACCCCCTAGTTGCACGTCAATCACACGTCATGCTGCTGCGCGCGCATCTATGCCAAGTATAATCTTATAGATCCACCTATATATGACGTCATAACCAATTATGTTCCTTTTACTCCTCATTACGCCCATTTTCGGTTACGCATGTGAATGATTATCTTCCTTATCAATTGTTACGCCTCCCGCATTTATTTCATTGTAATGTATGTTCTATAAAAGTCATTTCTTGTCAATAATGTATGTACTTCACTTCCTGAACCTTCGTGGTGACGGAACTTGGAGCAACCGATTATAATCGACCATTGGAATAAAGCCCATTCCGAACCTCTAATACCACGGATTCTGCCTCTTATTTACTGAGCTGTTTTGTTATGTTTCTGTATCAAATTAAGTCCCGGTAATTAAATTATTTACCACACTTTACTCCCCGAAAGCCCCCAAACTCATCTGTAGCATGCCTCAAGGTTCTTCGCTCAGCTCCACTCTCTTCAACGCATACATAATCCTCCTGGCCAACGTGCATGCAATATCAACATTCACGTCGATGGAATAGAACTCCTACTCCCCCTCTCGGATAATACCCCCAACATAAGAAATAAGCGTCACCTCTTGCATGACCAAAGTAGTTACTGGATCAAAGCCAACTGTCTTGTGTTAAACACAGACAAGACAGAATTGGTAAACTTCGACAAGAACACCTCACCATGGGACTGCAACTGGTGGTCTCTGAACTCGGATGCACTCCAACTCCCAGGACCCACGCAAGGAACCACTTAATAATCAACAGCAAACTGGACATGACCGCACAAGTCAATGCTGTCAATGCATCATGCTTTCACACCCTGAAGATGCTGAAGAAGCTCTTCAAATGGCTCCCAAGGAACACTAGAAAAACGGTCACTCACGCCCTGGTTACTGGCAAGTTTGACTACGGGAACAACCCCTATGCCAGGATCACCAAGCAACTCACTAGAATAATACAAATCATCCAGAATTAGGCAGATAGACTAATCCTTAACTCTCATCACACCACACCTCATGGAGCTCCACTGGCTCCCTATACACAAACATGCATGTTTCAAACTCCTCACACATACATTCAAGGCACTACACAACTTAGACCTCACCTACCTGAATAGTCTTCCTCCAGAAACCTCTGCTCCGCAGGACTCCTACTCGTATGCATCCCAAGCATACACAAAACCAGATCAGGAGGCCGGGTGTTCTTTTACATCGCTCCTAAAATATGGAACGACCTCGCACTCCACATCCGAGCCTCCTCTCTTCTTGGATTCTGCAAGTAGCTGAAGACATAGCTTTTCAATTAACCAACCAGGGCTAGGCAGCAGAATACTCTTGAGGGTGATGGTGTGCTTTACAAATGCAGATAACATAACAAGTAAATGGTAGCTTTTGAAATTACACGTGCCTATTTTCTGAAAATGTCCTTGTGCATATTTCACATAATTTCTAAATATTGGCAATAATTGGTATACATGGGGCCAGCCCTTGCTATATAGATATTGGGAACTAGACATCGTTCTTGGTAGCATACGATGGTTAGTTCCTGTAGGCCATGCCCTGTAGGAAATGAAGGTAGTGGATCAAGGCCCAGTCCTCTTCCCAGCCTTTCGCCCATGCCATTTACCTAGTGCCTCTTGAGCCATAGACCATGACCTGGATTTACTTTCAACAAGGGGATTGGGCACAGAGCTTATACTTTTTTTAAAACCTAGATGCGCAACTTAGAAGAAAAAAAAAACCTAACCTCTGTATTCTAATTATAGGCCGATCTGTTTGCTGTAATTTCACACCAAGATTTTCAATATACATCTATATTCTCATGTGGAACAGCACTTCTCGCTGAAGCCAGCTTTCATCTTTCACATGGCAGGGAGTCAATGTTTGCTGCCGCTCTAGGTGAAATTTGCATGCGTCTAGATTCTGGAAGTTCCTTTTTTCTGACCTGATCTGTCCACAGCATTTCATAAAGTATTCCACTCATTTTACATTCACACTTGAAGGACTATGGAATGTGGGGCCTATCGCTTGGTTGCTGAGCTTCTTTTTCACAGCGAAAGATCAAGTAGTGTCCCTTCCCCCCCTTTGGCTTGACATTCAGGAGCTACAAGGTAGGTCATTGTGGGGCTTTTCCCTCCGCCAAACCTTTTATTTAATATCTAGATGACCACTTTGGCAAAACTGACCTAAGGATTTGGTTTCCATTTCTAAAGTTAAACATATACTCAGCTGATTTAAGAATCAACAACCTGCTTTTCCTATCCAACAAAGGTTTAAAAATTGAATGATTGCAATAGAATCGATGAGAGCAAGCCACCTTGAGATTCACCATTACAAGACAGATTCTCATCTCGGTCGCAACATCTTCCCATAGTCCGAAATCTGATAGTTTAGCACTAACGGCTATCTTTTTATGTCAGTTCTCCAGATCAGACACCTTAGTATTATTTTTTTACCATTAACTTTATTTTCAGCTACAGAGTTCAGACTCTCCTTCTGTCTCTCAAGCCTTTGGATATTCACAGAGCGTTTTCTCCTGCTGCCCTTCACAGAAAGGAAAACCATGGTGGTAATTTCTTCAGGTCCATATTATGGTAATTTCTTGTACTTGGTTCTCCCCTAATACATGGCCGAGTCTGCAACTCATTTAGAACTCAACCAGACTGGTCCTTGGTCTCCCACGAGGGAGGACAGTTGGAAAGCCTTAGCTACTATCCACTGGCTTCATGTCCACAAGTGTGTGATCTTCAAGAGTTTGTGTCTGGTACTGTATGCTCCACAACTAGGGCCCTTGGTCTCTAATCGCTCGCTTTGCTTGGTATCTTCCCTCCTGAAATGTCAGATTTGCATTTGGTATGGATTCTAAGCAGCAGCTGAATTCTCAAATGTTTTACCTCTATTTTCCCGACACCTCCAACAATCTTGCCTTTCGGAAAGGCACTTTAAACCTCTCTCATTACCATTAATCTCAGAGCATCGTTTGCAGATCATTAGGTCTCACGTGCGACAATGCATGTGCTCTCGCTTGCGAGAGCTATTGTATACAACAAGGGGATTGCACCTTGCTCATTGCTTAACATTTGTTGGCCTCCTTGTCAGGCTTATTTGCTGCCTTCTAATTGGCCATTGTGTGGACCAAGTACTGATTGCTTAAGCTTGATTGCTGTCCTTCCGCTAATCATGCTGTGATTGACATACTACTTTTATTTTTCTTCGTCCTTCTCTTCATTGTTGGATATTTTTCATTTGTAGGTATGTTTTACTATGCTGCATACGCTTCAAAGAAGCCCTTTTCTTGTGAAATGGTTGTTTGTGACAGCAGATGTTATCTGCTTTTACTGTGCCTTCAGATGTTATCTGCTTCCAAATGTATTTTCATTAAGACGTGGACATGGGTGCAATTGCTTTCATTTTGATAGGATGTTTTGGCAAATGTAATTTTTTTTTTTCCACGCATGGGGAGATTAATTGATTTGAATCGGAATCAAAGGTGTGTTGTGCCAAGATCTATCAAGCATGAGCAAAGCCAAATGATCTCGACTTTGAGACTATCAGCTCTGCCATCACTTTTTATC
Organism: Triturus cristatus; assembly: GCF_964204655.1. Lineage (NCBI taxonomy): Eukaryota > Metazoa > Chordata > Amphibia > Caudata > Salamandridae > Triturus > Triturus cristatus. The sequence continues at coordinate 440,543,241 of NC_140585.1, forward strand.
TGAAAGAAACAGTTAGTTATAGATTCCTTACCTTAGAATTTCCACCAGGCGTCAGACTGGATCCGGAAAGTTTTTCGTCCGCAGTACCCCTGCTCGTCGGAAGGTGGCGTCGGTCGACTCCGCGTTCGGCGTCGTAGTCGCAGGGATGGGGTCGCGGTAGCTACTTAGACACTGCCCTTGCGCGCTGATGTCAGTTCTTTCTTTTTCCGCAACAGCTAGCGCAGATACGGAGAGAGCAGTACCCCCAGTCACTTTTTGACTGACTTTTTCTTGCCTTTTGTCGAATTCGTTTTTGAGTCCCTCAACTCCTGGTGCATGAAGGATGCCCAGCTTCAAGGCCTGCGGTTCCTGTAATCAACTGATGTCGGTGACGGACCCGCACCGCGTATGCCTGTACTGCCTGGAGCGCAACCACGAACCCAAGTCGTGCTCCGACTGTCGGAGCATGGCCCGAAGTCTTTGCGGGAACGGTCCCGAAAGCTACTCGAGGCCCGGCATTCGGCTCTGTGTCGCTCGAGGTCCCGGTTGCGGAGGTGGTTGAGGTACCGGTTGTGGATCCAACACCATTCTTTGTCTAAGTCTTTGCACTCGGAGTCGGGTAAGTCGAAGCACAAGAAGTTGAAGAAGCATCGTCGCTCTTTGACTTCTCCCCGCCCGTCGGCCGACGCGACGAGGGATGCGGGTGGAGCTTCTCCCATGGCTCCGCGAACCGAACCCGTAGGGTCGACTCTGGGTTTCCCCCTCTTCCCGGGACCAGGAGCAGCCCCTGCCCAGCTTCGTCAGTTTTACGAAGCGATGCACGCCATGTTTGGGCAGCCCGACTCTGCACCTTCAGCTGGGGGCCCTGGGTCTTCGGCGCAGGCGGCTTCTGCTTCGGCACCGCGGGGTCCCCTTGGATCCAGGCCTGGATCCGGATCGGTGCCGGTTGACCTTGTTACGCCTCCACTGGTGCCGATTCCAACGGCACCACGTCCGCAACCGGTGTCGGCTGTGTCCCCAGCCGACGTCGACCCCGGGCTCCACCTTGAGGTAGACACGGAGTCCAAGCGGCGTCTACCAAAGCCGGATCCGATGCCGACAGGTACTTTTGTGCCCCTGTTCTACCCTGGCTCTTTGAAACTAGATTGGCAGCCAGAGGAGGGTGAGGCGGACTGGGAGGGGTCAGGGGACCCTTTAACCAACCAGTTGGATTATGAGCAGGACTGGACAGAGGAACTGGGGGAAGCCAGTGGTCTGGATACCTCACCAGACCATGGCTCTTCACCTCGAGCTACCTACAGTGGCAGCCAGGACTAACCTCCTGACAGGGGTCCTTCAACCGGCAGCGAGCTCTTCGGATCCCCTGCAGCCGTTTAATGAAGCCCTCACGGGCATCATTTTGGGCACCTGGTCCAGGCCCAACAGAGGGGCTCCTGTGGACAGGATGATTGCCCGACGCCACCGCCCGGCCCCGGGCGACCCCACTTTCTTCTTCTAACACTCCACCCCTGCGAGCTTGGAAGTCCAAGCCTCCACTTCCAAAGGCGCATTCCCTAACGCACCACCCGATAGGGAATCCAAAAAGCTGGACCACCTTGTTAAGAAAATGTTTTCTTCCGCCAGCTTGGGACTGCGGTCGGTAAACACCGGATGTCTGTTGGGCCATTACTCCCATTCTGTGTGGAATATGGTAGCGTAGGTGCTGCCCCAGTGCCCGGAGGAGGCCCGGGCCGTGCTCTCCCGTGCAGTTGCCGAGGGGAGAGACGCAGCGAAGTTTACCATCCGCTGTGGGCTGGATACCGCTGACACACTAGGCTGGACGATTTCCATGTCAGTAGCCCTTCGACGCTACGCCTGGTTGCGGTCGACTGTTTTTTCCGGGGATGTCCAATCCACTCTTATTGACATGCCCTTTGATTACCGTTGCCTTTTCGGCGACAAAGCCGACAACGCGGTGGAGCGCTTTAAGGACTCTCGGGCTACGGCCAGGTCCTTGGGCCTCTCCACCACCCGGCCTGCGCAGTCTGCCGTTTGCCCCTTTTGTGGCTACGCAGGCTGGCTCAAGGGGTTCTTCCTCTGCGCGGCCAGGGACATGGGAACCAGCGCTGTGGTTTGGGGGGCCATCGGGTCGGCCAGTCCAACACAGCCCCCTCAGCAGCAGCCTCCAAACCCTCCTAGTCCAACCTTTCAGGGCCACTAAACGCCAGTGGGCGGCAGGATCTGCCATCACCTCCCCCACTGGCGCACCATCACGTCAGACAGATGGGTTTTGTAAATAGACTGAAGGGGCTACTCCCTCCCCTTCGCGACCAGCCCTCCATCCATGCCACCTCAGTACCATCGCATGTCGGAGGATTATCTGGCCCTTCCCCAACAGGAATTTTCGGCAATCTGTGCGTTCCTGCCCCAGAAGTAGGTCCTGGGTGCTATTCCCACAACTTTCTGGTGCCCAAGAAGGACAAAGGCCTGCGTCCTATCTTGGATCTCAGGAACGTCAACCGCTTCCTCCGGAAGGAGAAGTTCAAGATGTTGACGCTCGCTCAGATCTTGTCGACCCTGGAGACTGGATGGTAGCGTTGGACTTGCAGGCGCTTATTTTCACATCCCCGTCCTGCCGGCCCACTGGCGTTACCTGTGGTTCACGGTAGGCCACGAGCACTTTCAGTTTACTGTGCTCCCCTTTGGCCTTACCAGCACCCCTCGGGTGTTCTCAAAAGACTAAGGCCGACCTCCTGCATTCGCTGGAATTCTCCATCAGCGTGCTGAAGTCACACCTGAACCCCCTCTCAGAAGCTCCTCTTCATCGGAGCAGTTCTGGACACTACGCAGTTTCGGGTTTATCCTCCTGAACAGCAAGTCCGGGATATTCGGGCTATGATTCCGATCTTTCAGCCTCTGTCCCGGGTTTCGGTCAGGATGATCCTCAGGCTACTGGGTCTGATGGCCTCTTGCATCCTGCTGGTGGATCATGCCAGATGGCATATGCGGGCTCTGCAGTGGGACCTGAAGTTCCAGTGGGCGCAACATCAGGAGAATCTGTCCGCTAGCATCCAGATCTCAGCGGGCACTGCACACCAAGTGCAGTGGTGGCTTACGAACCAGGATTGGGTCTAAGGCAGATCCCTTTCCCTTCCTCAACCAGAGTTCACAGTGGTGACCGATGCATCCATTCTGGGATGGGGCAGCCACATGGGGGAGGCGGAGATCAGAGGCCTCTGGTCTCCTGCGTAGTCCGGGCTCCACATCAACCTTCTGGAGCTTCGGGCGATTCGCCTTGTACTCAAGGCATTTCTTTCCTCTGACCGGGGATGAGTAGTGCAGGTGTTCACGGACAATACCACTGCCATGTGGTTCTGCAACAAATAAGGCGGGGTGGGGTTGTGGACCCAATGTCAGGAGGCCCTCCGCCTCTGGACATGGCTGGAACATCCGGGCATATCCCTGGTGGTTCAACGCCTGGAAGGTTCTCTGAACACCAGGGCTGACAAACTCAGCTGCAGGTGCATGATGGCTCACACATGGCATCTACACTCTGGGGTGGTGCAAGGTCTCTTTCAGCAGTGGGGAGAGCCGTGGTTAGATCGATTTGCCACCGAAAAGAACGCGCAATGTCAGCAGTTCTGCACTTTGGAATTTCAAAGACGGCACTCGCTAGGCAACGCTTTTCGTCATGAGTGGAGTTGCGGTCTTCTATACGCCTTTCCGCCTATACCACTTCTGCCCAGATAGCTGAAGAAGATCAAGAGCGACCGGGCCCAAGTCATTCTTGTGGCTCCAGATTGGGCACGAAGAGTCTGGTATCCCGAGCTGCTCAACATGGCCATCGATCCTCTGATCAGACTGCCTCTTCGGGAGGATCTTCTGTTGCAGCAGCAGGGGATGGTCCTCCACCCGAACCTGTCCAGCCTCCACCTCCTTGCGTGGAGATTGAGCGGCGGCAGTTGACGTCGTTTAACCTGCCTCCCGAAGGCTGCGATGTTATCTTGGCAGCCAGGCGTCCCTCCACTAAGACGGTATCCGCCTGCAGATGGAATAAATTTGTGGCATGGTGCACAGCAAAGGCTGTGGATCCCCTTTACGCCCCTCTTTCTGAGGTCCTCTTGTTCCTTCTTTCTTTGGCCCAGCAGGGTCCTGCTCTGGGCACTCCAAAGGGCTACCTCTAGGCCATTTCAGCCTTCCATAGGCTTCCCGATCAGCCTTCTCTTTTCAAGTCCCCTGTTGTAAATAGATTCCTTAAGGGCATTACTGATCTTCTTCCTCCTGTTCCCTTCGTAATGCCTCAGTGGGACTTGAACTTGGTTCTTACCTACCTCATGTGCGCTCCCTTTGAGCCGCTACATAACTGTCCTCTCAGACTTCTCACTTTGAAAACTGCCTTTCTGGTGGCCATCACGTCTGCACGCAGGGTAAGTGAGCTACAAGCAATTTCTTCCAAGCCTCCGTTTCTGGCTGTCAATCAGGACAAGGTCGTCCTGAGAACTAGATCTTTCTTTCTTCCCAAGTTGTTTACTTCTTTCCACATTGGCCAAACCATCACTTTGCCCACCTTCTTTCCGCATCCTTCAAAACAGGGAGAGGCTCCACCGTCTGGATCCAAAACGTGCGCTTTCCTTCTACTTTGATCGCACCAAACAATTCCGGGTGGACGACCAGGTCTTTGTTGGTTACGTGGGCACTAAGAAAGGTCGGGCCGTGCACAAACAAACCATCTCCAGGTGGGTCGTTTTGTGCATCAAAGACTGCTACTCTTTGGCAAAGAAGGAGCCTCCAGTGGGGCTACGTGCCCATCCCACCAGGGCGACGACAGCCACTACTGCTTTGCGACGAGGAGTCCTCCTAAATGACATCTGTCAGGCAGCTACGTAGGCATCGCTGCACACGTTCACCAAACACTACTGCCTAGACAGCCAAATCCAGAGAGACGGCTTCTTTGGCCGGTCTGTTCTCCAGGACTTTCTGGTGTGAACTTGGTTTGCAGACCCACCTCCGGGGTTGGTATTGCTGGGGTATCTATTCTAAGGTAAGGAATCTATAACTAACTGTTTGTTTCTTTCAGATGAACAAGTTACTTACCTTTGGTAACGATATATCTGTAGGAAACATAAATTAGTTAAAGATTCCTTACCGCCCCACGCATCCTTCCTGTTCTGCGAACTGACTTCTATGGTTAAGAACTTCCTTTCAGGGCCCTAGTTTTGTGCACCAGTGGTCAGTGTCTTGCATGGCTCTGTGCTTCTGGAGCCGAAACTGACGTCCGCGCGCAAGGGCAGCGTCTATGTAGCTACCGCGATGTCATCCCGGCAACCACGATGACGACGAACGTGGAGTCGACCGACGTCACCTTCCGACGCACAGGGGTACTGCTGACGAAAAACTTTCCGGATCCAGTCTGACGCCTGGGGGTAATTCTGAGGTAAGGAATCAATAACTAACCTATGTTTCTTGCAGATATATTGTTACCGAAGGTAACTTGCTCGTTAATGCTGTACAGCCAGGTCATTGCAGACTTTGGCAATTATTTGTAGCCATACTGTATAGCATGGCTAAACAAGCATTGGCATAGCCAATAGGTCTCGCTTTTGGGACTTTCTAAGTATTAGCAATGCAGCACAATATCCTTGGTGCAACAACATCAACTGTTGCATGGCTAAATACTTATAAGGTCCCAAAGGCGAGACCTATTGGCTATGCCAATGCTTGTTCTTTTTACTACTGAAAAGTGTTTTAGGGAGAACAAACTATTTAGAAAATATCAACACATGACATATCACTGTTTTAAGTCTGTAAAAGTATTGCCAATCCACAGGCAGGGAGCCTTCACGTTTCATTTTGTCGATCGAAGTACTCAGTATTGTAACTGTTTCAATTAAATATCTGGACTATTGGGTTATAGTTTGTCTTTATAAGTAAGGCATGCACATTTAACAATCTTCTTTCAAGATCAGTGTCATGTGAACAGTAGGCGACGTTTCTCTATTTTTTCAATGGAAAGTTTAAGTAATGTTGCTGTACAGAAGAAAGCAGGAAAATGAAAAATATGGCATTAAATGGCAGGAAAGATAGAGTAATAAGAGTGTAAGTAAGTCTCATGAGAGAGAGAGAGTCAGCAAGAGAGGAAGGGCAATGGGGCTCAATACAGCTGGATGTAGAGATGAGAAGTATTGAATTGTCCATTCACCATGATCAGGTGGCAGTTGAAGGCCAGAGAGAAGAAAATAAATCATATGCTCATGTCTTAGAGCATGCATGAAGTCTAAATTATAAAACCTATCTGGCTAAGAAACACAATGAGGGTGACATACCCTGTAGGCTCTTGGCATAGCTGATTCTATCCAAGAAAAAAGGAAGTCCCCGTTACCATTATTCATAACAGCAAGAGAGTGGAAGTCCACACGCCATGAGATCAGTTGTGATTCTTATGACTATTATGCTACACAATACAGAAAGGACACCAATGTTACTTAGGCTGATATATAGGGTTTCTTGGGTGGGGATAGTTCACCTTACAAGTTGACCTTCTGTCATAACCTGACAGCACAGGAAATCAAGAGGGCGATCCGCAAGCTGGCCAGAGAAAAGGGGCCTATTGCAGATAGATTATCTGTAGTTTTATGACACATTTGTGTACGTACTGGCAGCAGAAATAATGGAGATGTATTTTGCAGCACAGGATAGCAGCCTGCTACCACACCCAACAAAAGAAGTGCTGATAGTTTTGCTTCCAAAATTTGATTGGGATACCCAGAAAAAAAAAGTAATATAGACCACTTTCCATGCTCAACACGGATTATAAAATAGTCAGCAAGCCTTGGCCAATCATTTGCTCCCTCTCTTACCTACTGTAGTACACGTGGGTCAGACTAGGTTCTCACTTGGTCGAAATAAGGCTTCCAACATCAAAAGGCTTTTTTATGTGATGGAGCAAACACCTTCCACTGTGACATGGTCAGCTGTACAGTCGACTGACTTAAAGAAAGCTTTTGACATGGTCAATTTGCTGTATGTGAATGTAGTGTTGAATGAAGAGTTGAAACACAACGTACTGGGAACAGTACTGTCAAATGGCAAACTCTTTTACAGGTTGAAAGAACAGCCAGGGTCCATACCAGTTAATTTCTGATGACAACCATAAGGAGAAAGGGATGTGCCGTGAATGCCTCATACCCCCTTTAATTTTTGCACTAATGAGGGATAGCTTTGCAAATCTGAGGTGTAGGATGGATAGGTACTTTTGTGTCACCATATCAGACATGCCACACTGAATATTGTTGTACATTGATTGTGATCTGCTTTCTACATAAGATGTAGAGGGAGAGCTTACAAGTCCTGAGAGACAGTATATAGCTATCTGGTGATAAATCAAGCCTCTGGATTAATTGTGGTAAGTCTTGTGTGTACACCACTTGGTAGGCTCAGGCTGCTTCTGTATGCTTCAGAGTGTGTGATCAGCTCCACTGAGAACAGCATACGTGCCAGTATTTAAGGAAGCAAATATGTGACAGAGTGTAACACTGGTAGGGTCCTGATAAAACTGAAGCGGATAATTACTTTTGGTGAGGGGGGGGGGACACTCCCATTGTCTGTGAAATAGAGGATTGCTTAAATTAAAATGGTATTACCACCTTCATTCCTTTATATTCATTCCAATGACATGACCAGGTAAATCATGGGTACCCACAAACATTTTCTCCGGGGCCAAAAAGTACAGTGTAGGGTGTATTGGAGTGCCGCAACTCCAGAGAGACAGGTTAGAATATGAAACTATGGGGACATAAAAGAAACACATACTTTTTCAAAACATTATGAGAAAATGCTTTGTTTCAAATATTTTTGCACAATTTTCAGCAACCTATCTCAAACTATGTGTATCCTATACATTTTTCACATTTTGTAGCCTATGTTATCCTGTGTGTAAAAAAACAAAAAAAACACGAATTTCATATTCATAGCACTTACAGACACAAGATGAGATCCAATACCATTATAAATGTACATCACTTTTCCCCAGAGCACCACCCAGGATTTAAGTCAGTAACCTTCCAGTTACACACAGATATCTGAAGTGTGTAGTGATAAACGGAGCTTTACCACTGAAACTATGCATTTCCTCATATTGCCACGTTTAAGCCTACTTATGTGTAACATCGCCATGTTTGCATGGTGCCTACTTGTGACATTTTCATATTTTAAGTGTGACACTTCATCCTAAAATGTATTGACCTAAAGCAGAGAAACCGCCACTGGTTAAAGCAGGGGAGAGAAAACTGATCAAGTTACCTCTGGGCCGCAAGAGCCATAATAAAAAATTAATCAACTGATGGCAGCTGAACTATATTGCTTAAAGAGTTGCTAAGGACACTTTACAACCTCCTAAAATATTTCAAAACACAGGATCACTGTTATCAGGTGGCAGGAGCCTCGCCGACATTGTGTGCCATGCTTCATCATCGGATCCTATCTCATCCCAGACACATGTCTTGTGGGATGGACTCCACAACAATTAGGAGCGCTTGAGATTATCTGTAGGGATCAAAAGTTTGAGTGAAAAAAGTTCTAGAATTATCTACAGCATAATGCCAGAGGTGAATGCGTACCGGACACCAGAGCGGCCGATGCAAAGCCTTCATTTCTGCAGCTTTTTCACTCTGATTTGTCGACCTTCTGCACAATGGAAATGGTTATAAACAGACATAATGACAATGAAAAGGCTGTAATAGTGAAAAATGTTTTGAAGTAATCAATTGCAAGGAATATTTTTATTTAAATAGTTCAATACAAAAGGCAGTCTCCAATCGCAGTTCTAGACGGTTGAATGGATGCATGAATGAACAATGAAAAATGCAAAGTTCGTTCCTGCAACTCGTCTATTTCTAATGCAGGGAAGGGATGGGCTGTGCTCTTCTACATCCGTAGTGACACTGAAAACAGAGGAAATGGCTGAATTACCCACATAATGAACCGGAGTTTAGAACGCAACGAGCACCTGCGGTATATCCCAATAAGACGGTCTCGACGGCCACCGTAGAGCAAGCCCAAAGCACAGCTCACATGAGTTGTATTTCCACTAAGACTCACCGCACACTCATAAATCCTATCCTGGAGTGAAACTGTATCTCAGTTTGTTGTCATCGACGGTAGAGGCAGCTCTTGAGAAGAGACGTGTCCTGGAAACCCAAGAGACCGTGGCTTATTTTTTCCTGAGAATTAAATATTTACCTGTGAACAGAAAAAGCTATTTTCGAAACAGGCACAAGACATGCGCATACCACAGGGAGATGCTTACTGCATGTTCGCTCAGGCTGAATTATCTTTAGTTTCTGGAGACTGCAATGCCAGAAGGTACAACGGCCCTGCCGTGCCATCATATTACACAAGCATTGGCATAGACAGTAGGTCTCGCTTTGGGACCTTATAAGTGTTTAGCCATGCAACAGTTGCATAACTAAATACTTATAAGGTCCCAAAAGCGAGACCTATTGGCTATGCAAAGCGGCCGTGCGGCCGCAAAAGTGAAAGTGATCGCGATCACCATCAAACATCAAAGCGGCCGTGAAAGTAATCGCAGTAAAGCGTGGCGCGCGCGCCCGGGCACATGCACTGTGGCTCTAGGCTGGCCTGGTAGCACTTTTTGGAGCCCTCTCAATAAGTCTCGCCAGATCAGCGCATGCGCTGGGTCAGGCGAGACCTAAAAAGAATAATAAAAAAGAACTGTTATGCATCCAGCACTAATGCCCTTTTTACAAAAAGAAAGCGAATTAGCCTTAGCTACTTGCTAGCTTTTTAAAAATAAATTCTAATTTTAGCCACACTGCAAAGCATCCACGCTTCTGTACCGCATGGCTACAAAACATTGCCAAGCCCATCTCTCCCACAGGTGGGACCTAATGACTTTGTCAAAGCTTGTTTTGCTTTTCGTACCAAGATGCCTTGTAAGGGTCCCTGTAGGTTTATAAGCAGTTGTTCAATAATTCATACAGGCTTTAACTTTTTCTTATTGACATTGCCTCATACTGGTTCTACACTAAATTTGTCTTGTTCTTGCTTATATGGTTGCATATTGGTTCTATACTGGTTTGTGCTGGTTAAACATATAACTAGAACGTCATGTAAAATCAATCTGGATTTAACTGGTTTTTAATTGGACAGTCCCATACTGCTTTCATTTATGTGTGGTCTTGCACTAGTTTTAACTGGTCCTTGCAGGCCTGACACAGATCACATACTGGTTTAAGATGGTTTTAACTGTTTGTTACTCATATCGCTTCCTGCTGCACCTGTACTGCTTCGTACTGATTTTAAGTGTTACCCATTGACACAGCTCCTTACTGGTCCTATATCGGTGTAACTAATTATTGCAGTTTCTTAGCTGTTTACCTGTTAGCTGTTCTTAACTGGTACATACTGGTATAACCCCATGCTAGTCCTAAAATGTTGTTTTTTGCTGGTATGACCTATTGATCCTAGAGTGGTTTTGTTTTAATTGTTTCTTGCACCAGTAGAATCATACTGTTCCTGTACTGTGTCTCAGAGGTTTCAACTGGTTCTTATTGGTCCAGCTTAATAATGCTACATTACAGGTTTAAGCTTTTCGTTATTGTTTCAACTGGCTCTTGTTGGTCCTATAGTGATCACTGTGAGTACAGTTTCAGTGATTGTTTGCTGGTTCATACTGTTTTTAACTGGTCCTTGCTGGCATGGCGTTGTGGTGTCCATGTAAAGATTTGTGAAGTGCATAACACTGTTGCTTTACGGGGTCTAATTGTTTTTACTGATATAGCCTCATGTTGGTTATATTCGTGTTTTATCTGATTCTTTCAGGTGTGATCTCATATTGCACCTGTAGGTATTATCGTATTGCACCTGCACGTGTTCAATCAATCATGAGTTTGTAAAGGGCGGCTACTCACCTGTGAGGCTCTCAAAGCCCTAAAAAGGGGGCGGGGCTGCTGATACGTCTGGGCGTGGAGGTTCGGTCGAAGAGCCAGGTCTTAAGATTCTTCTGAATTGGGTCAGCGACGGGAGATTGCCTGAGGTGCAGAGTCATGGTGTTCCAGGTCTTGCCAGCGAGGTAGGAAAAGGATCTCCCTACAGTTCTGTGAATATGTGGGGCGGTGGCCAGGGCAAGTTGGGCGTAGCGAAATTGTCTGGCGGGTACATGGAATGAGGGGCGGTGGTTCAGATATGCTGGTCCTGCGTTGTGGCTGGCATGTGTGAGGAGCTTGTAGGTGATCCTCTTGTTGACTGGGAGCCAAGGATGCTGTCGGAGGTTTTGTGTTATGTGGCTGCGGCGGAGGATGTCGAAGACCAGTCTTGGTGCAGTGTTTTGTAAGTTCTGAGGTTCCCTGAGCTGTTTCTGGGTGACACCGGCATAGAGTGCGTTGACGTAGTCTATCTACTGGTGAAGAGTGTGATTGTTTTTCTGGATTCTGTGGGGATCCATCTGAAAGTCTTTCGAAGGAGATGGAGCGTGTGGAAATGCGTTGATCTGGCGGTTCTTTGTGAGCGAGGAGTCCAGTAGGATGAAAAGGTTATGTGCATGGTCCATGGGGGTGGCAGTGGTTCCCAGTGCAGCAGGCCAACAGGAATAGTCCCAAGCTGAGGGGCGGGTCCCAGGATGAGTACTTTGGTCTTGTCCGAGTTGAGCTTGAGGCAGCTGTCCTTCATCCAGGTGACAACGGCCTTCATCCCGCTGTGAAAGTTGATTCTGGTGGCTGTGGCTTCGTTGGTGAGGGAGAGGATCAGCTGGGTGTCGTCGGCGTAGGAGACTATGTGGAGTCCGTGGTTTCTGATGATGGCCGCGAGGGGGGCCATGTAGATGTTGAAGATGGTGGGGCTCAGGCAGGAGCCCTGGGCCACTCCTCAGCTGATCTCTGTAGGTTCTGAGAGGAATGGAGGCAGTCTGACTTGCTGTGTTTTTCTGGTAAGGAAGGAGTAGATCCAGTCCAGGGCCTTGTTGTGGATGCCAGCGTTGTGGAGTCTTGAGATTAGGCTGTGGTAGAAATTGATATCGAAGGCGGCCGAGAGGTTCAGTAGTATGAGGGCTGCAGTTTCTTCCTGGTCGAGGAGAGGGCGGATGTCGTAGAGGTGGCACCGAGGAGTGCGGTCTCAGTGCTATGGTTACCTGGGAAGCCAGATTGAGAGATGTCCAGGACATGGTTCTTGTTGATGAACTCTGAGAGTTGGGCGTTAATGGCCTTCTCGATGACCTCGGCTGGGAAGGGGAAGAGGGGGATGGGCCTGAAGTTAAGGTCTGTCATGCCGGCAGATGGCTTCTTCAGCAGGAGGTTGATCTCTCCATGTTTCAAGTCGGGGAAGGTGGCGGTTTCGATGGAGCAGTTGATGATACGACGAAGCTCTGTGGTGATGGAGGTGGCTGCCCTATGGAAGATGTGATACAGGCATAGGTCCAATGGGGCTCCGGAGTGGATTCTCTTCATGGTCTTGAGTGTGTCCTCTGTGGTGAGTGGAGTCCAGTTGCGCAGGGTCTGTTTTGGTGCGGCGAGGTTGTGTGCGGTGGTGACTGACGTTGTGGCAAAGTCTTGGGTGTCAAATTTGTCGTAGATTTGCCTGATCTTGTGGTAGAAGAAGGTACGTGTTCATGTTGCTTTTAACTGTGTCTTACTGATATTAACGACATGTTGACCATTTACTCTTTTTAAATGAATCTTAGTGTTCTAATTTCATACTGACATTTTCACTTTATTCTCTGTGTCTGCAGTGCTTCAGCTACATAACATCTTTGCCTCCTTTGTTGTATTGGAGTCCTAGGTAATTCTTTTCAGAGCATTTTATGTGTTGTGCTGTTATCGGTGCCACCTAACATGCTGTTACTGCTTATTCTAGTTAGAAGAAGGGTTCCTGATCCAAATATGGCCTCCTATTTCACTAGGTAACTGGTAGTACAGCCCTTATGTTAGACCTGACATCCTTGGTATGGTCTTCCCCCAACTGTTCCCCTTCACCCCTCCTTTTTTATGAAATTCGTTTATGTTGGCATTAGGACTCTGCAGGGGTTGTGCTCTCTCCCTACACCGTGGTAACATTGGTTTACACCGAATTGGCACTTTTATTTTACTTTAAATCCCTAGTATATGGGGACTACATCTACAAAGGGTCTGTAAATTAAATGCGAATAGTGGGGCTGCAGCACTCGTGCCACTCACAAAGGTAGCACTTTAAAACATGCCTTATGCCTTGCAATCGCAGCCTGTAGTGCAGTTGAAACTGTCAATTTAACCTGGCAAAATAAACCTTTTGTATACAATAAAGGACCTGTTCACACGGTGAGCACACAGTTCATATATCTATTAAAGTTGTCATGTATTTTAGACAGTCTGTGGAGCAAGTGGTTACACCATCTATGCTACTTATAGGTATGACTCACCAATGAAGGAAAAGAAAAGGATTTCATACGAGGTAAGACAAAAAAGGCTATCTCTGTAGCTAAAAACTTGTGTCTCTAACACCCAGATATAATGGAAAAAAAGTGTAGGAAAGGAGTGATGGTGCCTCACGGTAGCAACACCAGGGAGGATAAAGCAGGAAGGTACTCGCCTGCTACCTCAAGATCTCATCATCAGCTACCACCACTCCAAGAAAAGAATGTGCAAAAGAAAATGAATGGGTTGCGACCCAAAAGGCAAAGTGCTAGGGTGTGTAAAAGAAAAGGTTGTGCAGTGATCCGTGCACCATGTTCAACCCCACAACTATATACAAATTTGAGCTAGATCACACTGGCTTACGATTTTTATCCTATGCTGTGTGTCTGCTCGTATTTAAAATGCCGACATGTTTCATTGCCTTAGGATAAACTCACGGCAACTTCTTCAGGGCGTGGGGTATTATCACTCCACCCTGCACCACCGCTTATCTATTAAAAACAATTCGGGATATTGCCCAACATGGCATACCTTTACCCTCGAGCACTTGTGTGTATAACTGCGATCACTCCTTCAAGGCTCTTCCAGTCAACTCCTATCGTGAGTCACAACTGCGTCCGTGTCCGGCATCAGTTCGGCACCGCATCAAATAAACCTTTTGCCAGGCCTAACCCTTCCTTCTGAATACATGCGAGTCACCCACAAGGTATACCCTAACAGCCCACAGGGTAGGTTGCAATGTGTTTTTAAGTTTTACTAGTCCTTGTGGTGAAAACTCCTTAATTTGTTTTTAACTACTATAAAGCCTGCATCTCCCATAGTATAACATTGGGTTACCTTGTTGCGTATAGTAAGTGCTAACTTTTAATTGGAAACAGGTATAAGTATCCTGTTGGATCTCAAATGAACTGTAATTAAAAATTCTCTTTAATGGTCAAGTCAGAGTTTAATTCACAATTCTGAAAAAAGCTCCATATAAACCACTTTTTCCAACCATATTTAATCCATAGTAATCAAACCATCTTTAATTCAAGATATCCAAATCTTATACATTTGTAGAATCAATCCGGAGACAGCATAATTATGCAAAATACTTTATTTTTGCATTTTCAAATACTTTCTGTTGCCAATCCAGGCTTTAGCAAAAGTATGTGCGGCCAATCGTATTTCCTCAGGACTCACAGTAAAACCAAATGCATTTCGAACATGTGCGGTTCTTCGTCAGGGGTCACTGTAAAAAATTAAAAGAATCCGCTTAACCAACCACTCGCAGACAGACCTTCCTCTGAGACTTACAAATCCTAGTTTCCCCTCTTGCTCTACCCAGATGTCACCTCTCAATTCCAACCCTCCTTCATTCACCAGAAAAAACGAAATTAAACCCTTTCTTAAAAACAAAACGTGCTCAGTGCTTGAACAGTTGATATTACCTCTATGACTTCCCAGGAGTCACCACCCTTGAACCCTGCCTCGTAAATTCACATCCTCATGAACAAATTAAATAAAATAGAAACAGACCCCAATTACCTCATGCAAGCCTTGTTCAGCATTATGACTTCTACATGCCGCCCTTCATTCCCAAAAAGTAATCTCATGCTCCCTTCCCCTCTGATGGTACTTAAAAAGCTCCCACACGTGTTTTCAATATAACCACGTGATTACTAAGTTCAAATGAAATGCCACCATTTTTGTAAACCGGCTAATCCGACTACAAAACCCATAATGCATTGTCCCCCCCCTAAATAAAACACATTCCCCCCTGTAACTTCGAAAATCATAGCAAATACAACACTGAGTCATAAACAAAAATGCTGCATCAGTGAATTAAATTAGCTTAAACTGAAAAACATTAAAATGCCACCAACACGAAAACCTCAAATTTGTCTGTGAAAGTCCATTGAGTATGAGATATGTCCATTGAGTGTTCAGATTCACCATCCTTCCAATCTGACATGATGTGCTAATCCAATTATGTAGTCCATGCAAAATTCATTTGATGCTTTCAATCATTTAAATCCAATGTTTTATCATCTTCCTCAGAACCAATGGGGCGCAAACACATGTTGGGACGATTAGAAGTTAGTATTTTCTTGTCCTAGCCATTTAGTGCCTGCTGCCAGGGTCATATGAGCCTGCTGTTAGACTTTGTGTATAGCCTCCAGACAGTAAGACAAAGTAGTTTAGGGGTGGGTATGATGGGCCATTCAGACCGGATTGGTGGGGGCGGAGCTGTTCCCTGCCCCACTTGCACTTCAAAGGGGCTTGCCTATAGCACACACAAAAAACGAACACTAATCTTTCAAGGCCCCAGACGTCTTGGAGCCTTGGGAGGGGAAGGAACCCACTTTCAAGAACCAGATGTGGGGGTAGCCTGAAACATTTCCCAACTTCAAAGGCTGGTACCAGGTATAAATATTGGATGCTTGGAGGACACTTTCAGGATGTTTGTGGACCTTTGGAAGACTTCAGAAGTACTCTCTTGGGCCCACAGAGCAGTGCCCTGTTGCTTCAGACCTGCCTTGTTCCCCAGAGGGCTGCCCTGCTGCTACCAAATAACTGTCCTGCTGCTCGCGACCTGCCTTGCTCGCGATAGGCCTACTGTGCTGCTTGAGGCCTGCTTTGCTGCCTAAACCTAGCACTACCAGAGTGACTCCAAGGGCTAGTTGGCTAACCTCCTGTGTGACCTATAGGAATATAACCTGCATGTGGCCTCTGCTGGAGTGAGTCCTAACCCCCAAGTGGTACTCCTCCAGTCCTTGACACATGGTTGTGGTGTTGAAGGTGCTGCTAGAAACCTAATCCTAAAAGTTGTAACGTAGAAAAAGTTTCACCAAAAAGTGGCCCGAGAACCAACAGAAAACTGGGCTGTAGCTGCTTGCTGATGCGCCCAAGGTGCATCGTTGATCAGCCTGACTCGTCTGTAACTTTCACTTCATTTTTCTCTGCAGCAGCAAATCTTTAAGCTTGACCTCTCAGCAAAGGTATACAGCCCTGTGTAGTATACCTTTGATGTTGACACTCCTTCACAATATTGCTCACGTGGAACAGTGTACCATGTCTCCCACTTTTTGCCAGTTACCAAAACAAAGTATTCCTCTGATGTTGGGATCTCTGAAGTTTTCGTTCTGCCTGATCTGTAGACAGCATTATCAGTATTTCAGCAATCAGCGCTGTAGCTTGTTCATTTCACTCAGATTCCTTCAGCTCACCCACAGCTTCTTCTTGTGGTATGTGTATTTACTCCACCACCTTGTAGTCTCTATAGCGGCTTTGATGGGGTGACCCAGTATTGGGTATGACATCAGGTTTTCACTTCATTTGTCCCTGTTTGCCAAGGATTCATCATAAGTTCATCTGGGAGGGGTCCCTTATTTCACCTCTATGAACATCACCACTCGTTGTCCAGTTCTCTCAAGGTGCCTTTGCTGTATCAGCACAATTTCCCATACTGGATTGTTTTATGTGTAGGTCAGTTTTTAAAACGCCACATATATGTGCATGTTGGTCTTGACAGCCCCTCACAGTGATCAGTAAACTGTGATGAGGGACCGCTGGCTACCCTGGGGTCCCTTGCCTGTATCCCATGTATTGCACTAATTCCACTAGAACTTGCTGGGTGGGCCTCATGCTATGGTTATTATACCGGTTTCCTATTTGAATGGTCTCATGCTCTACCAGTTCATTCTGTTTTTATTGATTCTTTCTGGTGTTTTCTCTTGTTGGTCCTATACATTTAAAATGTATTTTGCTAGTTCTTATTGCTGTGGCTGCACAATGACATTCTGACGGTTCATATTGATTTAACTAGTTCTTTTTAGTATGGCTTAATACACATTTTGTATTGGTTTAAATAGATTCTGCTGCCATGGCCTCCACTAGTCCTACATTGAGTCCATGCTAGTGTTAATGGCTCAGATAACACCCTTTCTGGTGTTATTCTTTTTTTCATTTATTCTTTTTTCTTTTTTTTTTTAGCTCTTCTTATGGCTGTGGTCTTATACCGCTTCATTCTGGTTCCTACTGGGATGGTTTCAGGCTGGTACTGGTTCATATAGTTTGTTTTAAACCATAGGCCATGCCCAGTATATACTGTGGCTGACGCAGGCCCCTGTGTGAGTCAGCTGAACTCACTGAGCAATCTTACAATCGTACCTTCTTGGAGGATTTAAATGGTTATTTGTGCAGGTTCCCTCTTCAGCGTCTTGAAAGCAATAATAATTCAGATTTGTAAAGCGCGAACAATCACCCGTAAGGGTCTCTAGGCGCTGAGGGCTGTCGGGAAGATTAAGCAAGCTATTGCCCAGAGTCACATGGTGCTGGGCTAATCTTCCGCTGGCGCCGGGGATCGAACCGTGAGCCCCAGATTCCAGAGTCAGTTGCCCTGGCCGCGGCGCCACACCTCTTCCTTAGCAATAGTACTATCCTTGAGTTCTCTCTGTGTCTCTGATTCAATACTGCTTTCTGTTTCTCTGTTTTGGATATCCTGCCTACATATTTTATTCATTTATTTATTTATTTCACATGTTTATATAGCACAACTCAACCCAGACTAGATGTCAGTGCACTTTACAAGTAAAACGGCATTGGGGTGCAGGAAATCTCTTTACAATAACACTGAAAAAAACTCTAAAATAATTAGATGCTACCAAAAATGCTATTCTGTAAAAGGGAATAGTGATAAAAGAGATGAGTAGAACAGAATGGACAGATCAGAATAACATGGAAGAGTTATAAAAGCAGAAATAAGGGGATTCTGGAGGATACAGGGTAGGGAGTAGGATAACACCGAAGCAACGGAGGATACAGAATAGGCTAATAATTCAAATGGAATAGTAGCAGATGGTGGGACACATAACGGGCAGGGTGAAGGACGGCCATAAAGAGAAGAGGGCAGTAAGGGATTGGGGGAAGGACCAAAGGTAACAAATGCGAAAGAGACCTTCATGAGGAATGTGAGGGGAAGGAGGAAGATTGAGGCTACAGAGGATGTTAAATATGCAAGATAAAATGTACATAGTAAGGTTGAGTGTAAACAGTTTTTTTTTGTGCAATTGAAAAATGTTCATAATTTGACTTATGTTTTCAGGTAAAGACTTTCAAAGCGAGGGGGCTGCCCCGATAATTAGTGAATTACAGCAAGGTGTGTTATAAACTTGTTGGAGTCAAACCCGCAAACCTTTTTGCTCCTGATGTTTTTACAACCTCCAGAGATTATTAGCGAAGATGATAGGTTGTGTGGATTTTGGTGATGGATGGAAATAAATGTGATGCAGACAAACTTGAATTTAATTTGTGCTTCAGAGGGGAGTCAGTGTACTTCATTGTAGATCCTGGTGATATGGTTACATTTCTTTGTCACAGAGGATAGTCCGACAGCGGACTTCATCATTATGTTAAGGGATGCCAGAATGGATTTGTTTCTATCTGTTGGAATGGACTTTCCATAGTCAAGTCATGATATCACAAGAGACTGGATGACTAATCGGAGAGTTACAATTTTTCAGGGAATTAGGAAGTGAATGTTGCAGATTGTATGGGGTGCTCAATTGTATGAGGACATGGAGAGATGCGAGTCTAGCTAGATGCCAGGGAATTTATTCTCAAAGCTAACTGAAGGTGTGAATTTACACATCTCAATTTCTCTAAGCCTATTGTGGTCAAATTTGCATTTGTGCTGATGATGCAGAAGGATAACGTCTGTCTTGTAAGGAGGAAGTTACTTGATATCCATACATGAAGGTTGGATAGGCACTATCTTAGTATGTGAATATCTGTGACAGAAGAGATTTTCACGTAGATTTGGGATGTTTACAGCATTTTGATGGACTGTGGCACCAGAACTCTCTATAATGTCTCTTGGTGGTTCGATGTAGAAATTAAAGTTGGAGCAAGAATTGATCCTTGCGGAATTTCACAGATATTTGTATAAGAGCTTAAAGGGGCATTTCCAAGCCTTACCACTTGTTTACAATGTTGTGGAGTTAAACAGTGCTTGTGAACAAAAGCCTCCATTAGGTAAAACACGTTTAAACTGGACATCTTTTTAGACTGTAACATTTTGCATACTTTGCACTCGCACGATAACATACT
The DNA here is from genome assembly GCF_964204655.1 of Triturus cristatus. Lineage (NCBI taxonomy): Eukaryota > Metazoa > Chordata > Amphibia > Caudata > Salamandridae > Triturus > Triturus cristatus. Next base: position 440,562,689 of record NC_140585.1, read on the forward strand.
TAGAAATTATTCTACAGGCAGTACATTTCTTAGTAGGCCTATTATCAAGTTACTTAGTACACTCTGTCCAAGGTTAAGAACCTTGCGCATGATGTCCTTATTTTGTTGTCCGGTTGGAGGAAGCTCTGAATTGGAAAGACAAACATTCACATCAGCATTGCACCTTTGACACAGTGTGAATAGAACCGGGCTTTGATTGTAAAAAATACCTCTGCGCTTTATATGCCAGAGTAGCACTTTTATGGATTATCCTGGATGCTGTGGCTGAGATTTATATATCTGATCCCAATCCCTATCCTGCAAAGGGGAGCGGGCCTTTCTACACTAAACTGGCTTCCTGATAAATCGTACACATTTATGGGGAGTTGGTTGTCTGAAGAGATCTGGCAGACAGTACTCTCACTAAGTTCTCGATGGTATAGATAAGATTAGGGTGGGAGTATTCATATATGCATTATCATATAATCACACACTATTGTCATTATGATTGAACTGTATAATTTTCACCGTTCTCGTAATGCTGGTAACAGTGCTTTATTCCCTCATACTAATAATTGCAGATCGTGTTTTTTTACACAAGTATACAATTGCTTCAATAAATGTTTCGAATGCTACTTTGTATCATTCTTGTGCCTATGTAATAATGAAAGGGTATATCTGTTTCCACGTTTTCCTAGGGGAAATTAGAGTGGTCATGGTTTGAGTTTGCAGACACCATCTGGTACCCTGTAAGGTTATGGGTCTATATGGCACAGTCTGAGCTAGCTAGGAATTGAGGCAACATACTCTGATGGTATGGATGGACCCATATTCTGACGTTTGTTGTCTGGATACATGGTCCTACTTAATTCATAGAAGCCAAACGACAAAATGTTTGGTACAGTAAATGCACCATTACCTGAGTTGAGTCCTGACATACCCCAATTTTAGTCTGATCTCTAGGGCTCTTTAATCATGTTAAGATCACCAAAATCATATTTTGTGAGGGTCTTGCATTTTCCAAGCTATATAGTTAGCCCAGAAACTGATAAATTTTGTTGTTTTTTACTGTTTACTCTCTAAATTAATTTGATAGAATTTGTCCTTGAGATAAATACTAGAGAATGTTAACTAAGATATTCATTAGATGGGCAATTAGCGTTGACTTTTTTTGTGGGCATCCAAGGCACAATTTCTGTCAGTGATTTGAATTTAATTAACTGTAACTCATTTCCCTCTTACATGTTTACTGCTTTCGTGTTTTGTGTACCTTTGGTAGATATTTTCTTACGTAGTTTCTTTCATTTCCATTGTTTGGTCTGCTTGCCTGTTAATCTCACTTCTTCGAGTTAAGCTCCACATTCTCCATCAATTCTCTGGTAGGAGGCTTCCATGTGTTTGATATCTAGTAAAGGCAGGTTTGCTATCCCTCAAGCCTTTTAATAGTTCATCTTCTTTCAATCAGATATTTATTTTATTTGTTTGAGCAATAGTTGATTGTGAGAGTAGGTCAGCTTGTTTGTTTTTAATATGGTTAATTGTTCTCTTTGTTATTTTATATAGATCAAATTGTAATGTTTTCCCCAGATATTAATGGTTTTTAATAGGATGGAAGGCTGTTTCAATGTAGGGCTTGCTTCCTGAAATTGTAGAAGTATACTTTATGAAAAATAAGCTTTCTGAGTGTGATGTTTACCGGCAGGATCCAGTGGCCTTGTAAAGCACTTAGAAGTCAACTACCATTAAGTAGGGTAGCGAGTTGGACAAATATTAAATAGTACTTATATTAATTGAAGTAAAATAGTGTGTGGTCACCAAATTTATATTATGACAGTAAGAAAGTTGACAGCTTTGGCTTAGTTATTAAGATCTACCCTAATCTGCTTGTTAGAACTGAGAAGGTATTTGAGATGTTGCATCCAATGATACAAGCAGCTTGTAGTTTTGTTACATTTTTTAAGTCTTAGGACAAAAGCTTAATTGATAATCTTTGAGTATCAATCTTTGACTCTTTAAGGAGATTTTGTTTTTTCCTGATACTGTGCTAAACCTTTTGTGCATACCTCATGAAATGTATCTATATTCTTCCTGAGCTGCCAACTGTGGTCCGCGGCTTCTCTGCTAACATTTGTATAAAACAGGGTTTAATGTCAATGAACTACTCTAGTCACCAGTGTTAATAATTTCTTTTTTTCAGTAAAATGTATCTGAAAAATATTAAGGTGACTATATGTACCTTGTTACGATTTATTTAGCACTTTGATGCTGAATGATGATGCAAGTTAAATATATAAGTAATATGTTACCAGAAAAAAAATTATGATATTGCAGAAAGTTTATGCATCTCTTTCTAGCTCTCTCAGATCTGTGTACGTTACATTTATGAAATGTGTTTTCTTTTACAAGACTTAATGCTGTCAAAAATGCATGCTAATGTGTGAAATCAAGTATTAAAGCATTGTGTTAATTGAAGTGCCCAGTTGGCTGCCTCCCTTTAACGTGGCACTTCAAACATTGAAATGCACCATGTGTGATTTTAGTACACTTTGGAGCATTTGAAGTTTCTCGCAATGTTTTTCAAAATAGGAATGCTGAGTAACTTGATAGCTTAAAGTTTTGTATTTTGCACCAATTCTAATTTCTTTCCACTTTGGTGTTTTACAGCTACTTCATCTGAGACTATTAAAATTAAACCTCAGCCAGCATTAAAGACGTCTGTAGCGCCAAAACCTGTTGGAAGTCCATTGCAAACAAGCAGTTCTCTAGCTGGCACGCAAAAACCAAGTTGGACCCCGCCAAGTATGTATACTCTACTACGGGCACACGATTTTTTAAAGCGGTTCAGTAGTTTATTTGAATCTGTAAGCTCACAAACCATGGCAGAACTGGATCAAGTCCTGAAGATGAATAGGAAGTGACTTATTTAGCAGTAGGTGTATAAATAATGTTCTCAGAACACCCATGAAAGCACTTAAGGACATGGGAAAGAGTATGGAAAGCGATGTATAAATACCAGTGCTGTACAATAGAGTTGTACTGCTTTTGGTACCTTTAGACCAAAACACAGAAATTGTGCCAAATATACTTTTTCAAAACGCAGTATTCCTACTAAAAAATTCAGGAAGGCGTGTCCTCTAGAAAATAATAAGATTGCCTCTTGCCTTTCCCTGCCTTTTTCCATGCCTTTTACCACTTCTATTTTTCTAAAATGTGTATGTCCTATAGTCTGTCTGCGTTCTGCCCTTTTGAGAAGTAGATTTATTTTAAAGGTCCACACTCCTGAATCTGAAATATACACAAAACAGAAATGTTCCTTTTCAGATTGTGATTCCTAAAATACGCCAAAAAGTGTAACCAAAGCAGCCGGTTTTGAATGTATTTGGGTTCTTCTGCAGTTGAAATAAGCCCTCTTGATGTGATGGCCTTGAGTACTGCAGCTCTCTTCATGTGATGGAAATGTGTACTGCTGCACGCTCAGAACCGTTGATGAGATTGCATTTTGTGCTTCTGGGTATCTTTGATGTGATGTCAGTGTTTGCTACTGCACTTTAAAAAAATATATATATATATATTTTTTAACAATATAGAACCCTTAACAGTCCAACCATAAGGTTGTCATCAATGTCATGCACTACATATACAAGGCAGTAGCTTACAACATATCCCCTGAAGGTACCTACATTTCACCAGTCATTGAATTCCGCAGCTTCACTTACACAAAGCACATCCATAACTTCGAAGGACTGTTTTAGATAAATCTAGAGTGCTACGTCAAGTTGCCTCATAACATTTCAAAGTTTTCCGGGTATCCAGAGATGGTATACATCACCTTTTCAACCGCAATACACCAATCTAATTTTTTACCTGCATTTTATGAAGGTATTGGGCTACTCAATTTCTTAGCTATGTTGCATGACCTGCAAACAGTTTATGGCATATTGAAAGTTCCATGTCTTCCAAGCTCCCAGGAGAGCCATCTTCGAAGGCAGTTCTTGAGAAATACCCATTAAATCATACAATCAGCCCCAGACCTCTCTTCAGGATTGCAGTAGCTTTGGACACTGCAATAAAATATGATCACATATTCCCTCCCAGCCACAGATTCTCATTCATGCTGTTGTAGGGGAGTATCCAAACACTGGCACCTGGGCCCTCTATTTGCACGCTTTGTTTAGTATTTTCAATTGAATCATCTAAACCCTATCCCTACTGGCAAACTCTCGCTGCCCACTCATCCTGTGCTAATTCTCCCACATCCTTCAACTTGGCAAGAGTTTTCTGCGCATTATTTGTCAGCGTTCAATATATCGGGGATACCGCTGAATCCATTTTCAGATAAAAGATGATTTTGTAGTAGAGCGCATCATCATGCATTCTCTCCGGAGTTTACATTTTCCCAGCACCAGTCCTAAAACTGTTTTGACACAAATTGGTAAATGACAGCAGTGCATTGGACTCTCATCACGTAGTTTTCTTATACTTACTAAGTCCCAATCTCTGAGTCACTACGGGTTGCTGATCACCTTCATGATTTCATGGCCCAGAGTTCTTTGGTGATTTTTTTTGTTTGCCAATCTGTTTCATTAGTGGCTCCCTTCCAGGCTTTTATCAATCACAACCTCAAATGGAGAGGGCAGGTCAAATAAACCTTACTACCCATTTTCCTGTCCATCCTTATTTAATGACAATTCTTCTGTGGTTGGAGAGGCCAATCACTAATTGCCATCCATTGTGAGGCCAAGTAGTATTTACGTATATTCGGAAGAGATATTTTGCCATCATAGACTCCATTACATTGTATTCCATGTAATCCTGGGGGATCCATTCTCATGAGAAAGTTAATAAAAATGTATCTGGTTTCTTTTGCACTTTTGATTAGATGGCAGCGTGTGCTCTTCCATCCTTGTTGTAACTGCAGTGTGTGCCCCTGAACCTCTGCACTCTTGCCTAATGACTGTGTGTTGTATTACAACCTCATTACCCTTAGTGCAGTAGTGTTTGTTGATGCATCCTTGATTTGATGGACATTTTTGCTGATGCACCTTAAAAACCCTTGTACCGGTCACGACATCGATCCTGAGTAAGGGCTTCAGCTACATAAATACTAAATGCAGTCGTGACTTAATGGTGCATACTATCGAAACTGCCCGAAGATTGTGTCGGAAAGAAGCAGATGAACTTGAAAAATTAACTAAGGCAATAAGAGACAACCACACTGTTTCAGAAGCCAAAAGCCTCTTACACAAAATTGAAAAAGAGATACTAACCTTTAAAGATAATACGATCAGCTTTAAAACAGCAAAGTTTGAGAGAGACTCAAAGTCCTTTTATATAGATCAAGTATACCCCTTTCTGAAAGACTAATTTTACACTACGGCTGAATCTCAATAGAGCCCTGTCGAACTTCCAAGGATGCTCCAGGAATCGCTTTCTTACATTTTCTGAAACATCGTCTTCAGATACTTCCGGTGATTTGGATACAAGAGGAGGTCCTTCAAGAAAGCAGGTTGCTTTTTTAGACAAAGGCGAACCGAAGCAAAGAGGCGGATTCAAACCCCAACCCTGGGAGATGACAACGAGACGGCAGTTCTACAAGTCATGAAGCCCTCTACCATTATCAATTTATCTCAGAGGCTCTTAACCCAAGAGGCGGCTTCAGTGTTGGTATTGGGCCTAAAAGTTGTTCCCAATAGATCTACTGACTTTACAAAACTCAAATTGGAAGCGTTAGAGTTTTACCGCAAAATTCGTCTAAAGGCATTTTTTTCAGGGAAGGAATATTCCAACACTAAAGAGGTATCTGGTCTTTCAAATAAATCAAAATGTATTCCTCCAATTCATACTGTTCTCAAAGAGATCATGGCTTATGAACAGGTAGTCCTGTCTGGGATTAGCCAGTTGGAGACGAAGAAATCCTACATGAAACACAACAGCACCCGAAAACAACAGATGGCCATCGACAATCTGAAACAAGACACATCTGTAGTGATAAAGCCAGCCGATAAGGGCGGGGCCTTAGTTATTTGGCCCAGGGAGATGTATATATCAGAAGGAAGTAACCAGGTACACAATCAGGAATGGTACCGGAAGGTTAAAGAAGATCCAACTAGGTCCACACAGGAATTCATTTCAGGAATACTGAAGGCAGGACTCGATAGTGGGTTTTTGGGTCCAAAAGAATTTAATTATTTATCCAAACAATTTCCCAGGATCCCGGTAATTTAAAACAACCCATTCAGAGAAAAAAATCGCGCAATGGCTGCGCTGCATAGATGATATTTGGTGTCTATGGAGTGGGTCCAAGGAAAAGTTAGAAATCTTTTATGGTAGGCTCAAAACGCACCATGAGTGTTACACGCCTAGCTTCCTGCACTTAGTAAAAGACGTGTATTCCCCTTAAAACCAGTACCACAATGCATTTGGGCAGGTGTCGAGATTGTGTGTGGTCTCACGATGCCTGAAGAGGAATCAGCTGACCTTCCATTTAAATAGAGAACCTCCTCTCACACTCATTGCTTGGCTTCTCCATACCGTTGGAATCCTGCCTATCCTGATTCATCGTGTATCTTGCTCCTTCTCCTTCGTATTGGAATTTCTGCACGCCCGTGAGGGGTGCCCGAGTCATATCACCTGGAGGCTTCTCTATCATCGTGTAAAGAATCTCTGCACGCCCGGCGAGGCCCCCGGCTTGGATTCTCTGCACACCCGTGAGGGATTATCGCGTCCTAGCATCTACTGCCTTTTCCCTAAACCCGAGCGAGGAAGCATCCCACATCGAGTATCGACGCGAGCACATGAAAAGACTGTGCCGAACGATATAGTTCTTTAATTCGCACTGACAAGCCGCCACCAGTGACGGAAAGAAAACAGCGTCCGCCTTGGCTCCTGAAAACATTTCTCGTATCAAAGACAATAACGTAAATGTTTGCCTTGAAGCATTTTACACAGAACGCTAAAACGGCTTCTGTTCGGCAGAGGTAATTGCTTTCCTGCGGGTATCCATTACCGCGTTCATGTTAACGACATCTGACCTTTAAACAAACAGCAAGACGACAACGAAGAAAACAATTACAATCCTTTTAGCGCTTGGAGGTCTGGAATGCATTAAACACACGAACTCTAATCCTTATGAAACGAATAAGGAGAATTCTTGGTAAAGGTTTCACCAACACTTCAATAGGTAATTGAATAGCGATCCAGCTACGGGTGTAAATCGTGAATCTTTATTTTTTGAACTGCAGCGGCTAAAAGGTTACATATCACTTGGATTGAGAGTGAGTGATTCCAAGTTTGGGTGATTACCCTCTTATTATTTTTGGGACGACATCTTCTCCTATGTGCAGACTTCTATCTGACTACCAGGTGAGTGCGAGACCATACACAATCTGGCACTGTATCATTAGAGATTAGAATATTCCCATATAGTCTTATCTAGGTGTTTTCTTGTATTCTTCCTAAACATTTCCCTTTTTCTTCCAGTACATACAATTGGGTTCCCATTCTGTGTCTGCTCAAGCGCTGTCTCTTCTCCCTGGAAGTTCTGAGTCGTCTCACCGCTCCATGGGGGTACATCTAGGCTTCCTGTTACTCTGAGTTTGGAGGCTTGCGGTACCCTAGGGGAAGGTGGGATCCTATCTTCGCTCCTGAGGATTACCGGTGGTGGAAACACCCCCTAGTAGTAACAATGAGGACATAAAATTCAGCTTGAACACCAGCAGGAAGAGCCTGATGTTCCGGGACGTGGAGGTGTCCCCCCAATGAGAAAAGATTGACAACCACTTTACACAGAAAGTCCACTGATAAGAATACTATTTTACATCACAGAAGTGCTCACCCAAGGAGCCTGAAAGAAAACTTGCCGTATGGGCAATTGTTGCGGATACGGAGAAACTGCTCAAGAAAATCTGATTATGAACAGCATGCAGAAATCTTAAAGGAACAGATGATCTTGCGAGGATATCTTAAACTACTCACGCATGCAATAAAAAGAGCATGGTACATGCCTAGAGAAGATTTGCTACAAAAGAAAATCAAACCACCATTGGAAAGATTGGTTTGTGTTACAACTTTCAGTCTAGATACCAACACATTCAGACAAATTGTGTTAAAAAATTGGCACCTGTTGGAAAACCTGGAGTGCCCATTCCCGAAACCACTCTTTGCCATGAAGAAAAACAGGAGCATTGGCAGCAGATTGTGAGAGCTGACATTTTTCCATCGCAAAGCAAACAAAATCTAAGGACACAATGGCAATTAAAACCAGCTGAGGGGCATCACAAATGCGGAACTTGTGCTGCATATGACTCCACAATAGAGGGGATTGAGTTCTCACACAAAGACATTATATGGCGTCATTCTGAATTCACAAATTGCAAATCTAAGAACATTATTTATGCGATACTTTGCCCCTGTGAGAAATTATATATTGGCAAGACAGATCAGCAGATCAACCAGCGCATCACGCAACATCGTTCAAGGATCAAAAAGAAGGTGGTTACTGCACCAATGGTGCAACACTTCATGGATAACTTGCACAATGAAAGAGACTAAGTGGACAGTCTTGTCAGGTCTGGATACAACCAAACGCCTGCTAGACATCGACAACGCGTTGCTACAAAAAGAAGCTTACCTAATTCTGAAGTTTAATGGTGCAGTAACTGGGTTGAATGGGATGATAGAACTCTCAAGAATATAGCTCAGAACTGCATGTCCCAGAATGCACTAGTCCAGTCTTAACAACAATGGGACCTGAATGTCAATGTGATTGGTCCAAAACATTTTCCCATGATTCATAGGGTAAAAATACAGGAAGTGTTCACACGAGAAATGCCTAGCTGATAGTGAAGATGTGGTTCATATCGGATATAGAATATGGATGTGCTCAGACTTAAAAACAGTAAGTGCGCTTCATGCTGGAAATTAGCATGTTTATAAAATCATTGACAAGTTTATGGCTTCAGTAATATGTCCCCCATTTGTTTGTAGGCATGCAATGATTACAGAAATAGACGCCTGCCTCTGAGCAACCCGGGAACGTTTGAAAGGTACTTTTTAACCGTGTCCCGTTGAGTTGCCCAATGTCCATGTATTTAAATATACTAAAATAGACACAATCATTTTAATGTCTTGTAGAAATTCCCCCCGGCATATATTACGAAGCGCACTGCAGTAATTTTAGTTGAGAGATTCTGGTTACCTCGCAAATAGGAGCAAGAGCAGCTGCTCTGTCCGAGAATCAGGCAATCAGGTACAGAAAATGGAATGAATCATATTAAAGAAGAGTAGTGTTTCGTTTTCATTTTCACTTATGCGGAGCTTGCATCATTCATTTATGTTTTTTTAGAAATTGCTGACAATTAACATGAAGCCCTGATGAGAGTCCCGGTACCAGAGGACTGGGTCTTGAAACGTGTCGGCACTTTTTTTCAACACGGAGGAATTTGACAAAACTAGTTGTGACGTGAGGATTTGTATTGAATTGTATGCCCCACGCACACGCTCTAAACATTTCCCCGTGTTTGGCACATGTTTTCCGCCCAAAAACAAGATAGCGATAAGAGTATTCTAGTTTCGGATGTTATGATGCAAAAGTTCAACGTTGTTGTATATAAATGTGTTTGTATATAAGTATTTCATGCACTGTCTATTGTGAATTGTCATAAGTATTTTTCATGTTTTGTATGTTAATTTGAAAAATGTGTCTCTTCACTTCTCATGCAACTAAAATCTTTTTGGTAAATATAAACAATTGCAAAGAAGGGAATGGTTTAATAAAAATTCCATCCAAACAGAAAAGATAGTGGTCTGTTTGTTGCTCAAAAATAATAAGAGCATAACGTCAAACGGAGCCAGGTTCTTCTTTTTGTATTCAATTCAGTACGGCCATACCTGATTCTGGTCCTTTGGGCCTATCCCCCCAAGTTTTTATACTTTCTAAAAGTGGCATTTTCAAACACAAAATTAAAAACCATCTCCTTAATTTCTGAGTTCAGAAAGCCTAAACTCCATTTCCCCATCTTGTTCCAATGGAAAGATAGACTTTTAAGATGTCACAAAGCAACTCCCATGTTAGCCCAGATGACAGGTATGTTTTCAATAGTGAAAAACGAAATTGGCAGTATTTCACAATCAGGACATGTCACACACACCAGGACATGTCCTACCTTTCCCATACACTGCACCCTGCCAATGGGGGTACTATGGGCCTACCTAAGAGGTGCCTTACATGTAAGAAAAGGAATGGTTAAGGCCTGGCAAGTAGGAGTACTTGCTAGGTCGACATGGCAGTAAAACCTGTGTGCTGACACTGCAGTGGCAGATCGGAGGACCCTTTCAAAGGCTGCTTGTGTGGGTGGCACAATCCGGGCTGCAGGCCCACTAGCAACATTTGATCTACAGGCACTGTCACACACAGTGCACTGAACTAGGGACTTAGTAGTAAATCAAATAAGCCAAACATTGAAATACCAATCCATAAACACAATTTACGTTAGGAGCACTTGAACTTTAACACCGAACAGCAGTGAGAACGTGTGCAGAGACACTAAACCAGGAAAACGAAGTCCAACAAACCATAAAAACAGGAGGTCAGAAAGGAAAAAAGACCGGGGAAACACGCAAGAAGATGCCAGGTCTAACACATTCACAAGACAACATTTAAAAGTCAAAACCATAAAGGTTTATTCAAATTTAAGAATTGTTACAGAAGGCAAAAAGGTAGTTAGATAATCAGATTCAAATTAGAACGAATCTGTCATGTATACTCCTATTTACATACCTTGTCCCATCCACACGACAATAACGGTTCTGAACAGGTAACCTTCTACCTAGTAGCTTGCTACTGTTTCTTCGACAACAGGGCTCTTAGTATTATATCATAATCCCTGTATCTGACGTACATAAACTTGTCCCCAGGCACGGCATAATTATTCTGTATAAGGGTCACCACTTTTTTCATTCTTGGCCAACAGCCCGCTTTGTATGATCGCATTTGTTTGGAAAAACATTTGATTGTTTTCAAAACATATTGATTCTAGATAAACCCTGGAGTGACCACTCTAGTAAATAAGACCCTTACTCCCCCCCCCCCCCCCCCCGCCCCCACCCCCTACAAATCAGAGGAGAATTCCTTCCAAGCCGACACTGGGTCCTGCATGCTGAATCTTCCACACGCAGTGGTCTGACATCCCTTGCGGCGTGTCATCCTTGAAGCAGAGACAGGGTTTTTTTGTTTTCTACCATCAAATGAAGGGGATGGTTCTTCCCTATACACATATACATGCTACACCTACATATCTTGGCTAGGTACATTTAGGCAAATTACTCGGGGCGCGCATTTTAGGAATATGCAAGTGCTGCTGTTTTTATCTGGACTGCTTATGTTCATCTTATTAGCCCTATGGTAGAAATGTATCTACTATTTACTATATTGGTACTTGCAATCTCTTTCGTATGCTTCTGTCTCCTGATTGTCGCAGCAAATACATTTGACACAAGACTGACGCTGGACCAATAAATACTTATTGAAACGTCCTAATCGTCGTCCTGTGTATTTTCTGATAATAAGTGAGCACGAGTGACTGAGCGAAAAGTACTGTACTGTTTTGCATGATTTCTGAGGAATCAGAGTGGTCATGTTCAGTGGTTGCCCAATACTACCTACACCACTGTAAGATACAGGGGGGTGGTAGTGGCACTGTAGAGCTAGCTGGTCTAACGGCTGACATATCCTGTGTGGGTGTCCGGAAGCGGTTGGGACACCAAGCCCTAATTTTATGTCATCCAAAACGCGCAGGTCCTGGGGATTCCTAGGAACTACACCACAGAAGGGCAAGCCCACTGAAGAGGGCTGGAATGAAAAATAAGTAGGATGAACAGAGTGAAGTGTACAGAATATAAATCAATGGACATAGATCTGGGAAGATAATGAGGAGGATTTATTTTTTAACTATATGTTGGACATTGAGTAAGTGAGAAGGACCAAGAGTAATGAAAGTGCTATATTCTTGTCAGCTGGAAAAAATAAGAAGAAAACATGGAACAGAGTTGAGGCAAGAGTGTTTGCTTTACTGATATATTGGGTATCAAGTGAGGTTTGGCTCCGCAGGAGTTTAGAAATACTTATTTCCGTGTTTCAGTGTACTCCAAAGTTTGCCAAAATACACACTGGCTTTATTTCATAGGGTCAATCAATCAATCAGCATTTGTAGACCACAGCACTGTCACCCCTGGGGGGGAAGTGGGCACTTGGGTGTGAGGTCTCCCTTGAAAAGCTAGGTCTTGTGGAAATGTTGGGAACAGGGAAGAAACGAGCAGAAAAAGGCCAAAGGGCAGAAAAACTAGCAGACAAAAGCAAAACAGAGAGCAGAAAAGGAAAAATAGAGCAGTAGAGGACAAAACGGAGCAGAAAAGGACAAAACAGAGGGCAGAAAAACAAGCAGAAAACTGCCAAACAGAAGGCGGAAAAACAAGCAGAAAAGGCAAAATAGAGCAAGGCACGAGCAGAGGAGAGACAAACGGAGGGCAGCAGGTAGACAGGCAGTGGAGGGTAGCAGACAGCGGGCAAGCTGGTCATGAGAACTGTTGCAGGGGGAAGCTGGTACGACGACGTGCTCCTTAGTAGCAGTTTGTTTTTGAAAACTGAACTAGCAAGGGCATGAAGGGAAGGTGCACATGAGCTGAGTTGAGCGAGTTGGACAAATATTAAATAGTACTTAGATTAATTGAAGTAAAATAATGTGTGGTCACCAAATTTATATTAGGACAGTAAGAAAGTTGACAGCTTTGGCTTAGTCATTAAGATCTACCCTAATCTGCTTGTTAGAACTGAGAAGGTATTTGAGATGTTGCATCCAATGATACAAGCAGCTTGTAGTTTTGTTACCTTTTTTTTAAGTCTTAGGACAAAAGCTTAATTGATGATCTTTGAGTATCAATGTTTGACTCTTTAAGGAGATTTTGTTTTTTCCTGATACTGTGTTAAACCTTTTGTGCATACCTCATGAAATGTATCTATATTCTTCCTGAGCTGCCAACTGTGGTCCGCGGCTTCTCTACTAACATTTGGATAAAACAGGGTATAATGTCAATGATCTACTCTAGTCACCAATGTTAATAATTTCTTTTTTTCAGTAAAATGTATCTGAAAAATATTAAGGTGACTATATGTACCTTGTTACGATTTATTTAGCACTTTGATGCTGAATGATGATGCAAGTTAAATATATAAGTAATATGTTACCAGAAAAAAAATTGATATTGCAGAAAGTTTATGCATCTCTTTCTAGCTCTCTCAGATCTGTGTACGTTACATTTATGAAATGTGTTTTCTTTTACAAGACTTAATGCTGTCAAAAATGCATGCTAAGGTGTGAAATCAAGTATTAAAGCATTGTGTTAATTGAAGTGCCCAGTTGGCTGCCTCCCTATAACGTGGCACTTCAAACATTGAAATGCACCATGTGTGATTTTAGTACACTTTGGAGCATTTGAAGATTCTCGCAATGTTTTTCAAAATAGGAATGCTGAGTAACTTGATAGCTTAAAGTTTTGTATTTTGCACCAATTCTAATTTCTTTCCGCTTTGGTGTTTTACAGCTACTTCATCTGAGACTATTAAAATTAAACCTCAGCCAGCATTAAAGTCGTCTGTAGCGCCAAAACCTGTTGGAAGTCCATTGCAAACAAGCAGTTCTCTAGCTGGCACGCAAAAACCAAGTTGGACCCCGCCAAGTATGTATACTCTACTACGAGCACACGATTTTTTAAAGCGGTTCAGTAGTTTATTTGAATCTGTAAGCTCAGAAACCATGGCAGAACTGGATCAAGTCCTGAAGGTGAATAGGAAGTGACTTATTTAGCAGTAGGTGTATAAATAATGTTCTAAGAACACCCAGGAAAGCACTTAAGGACATGGGAAAGAGTATGGAAAGCGATGTATAAATACCAGTGCTGTACAATAGAGTTGTACTGCTCTCGGTACCTTTAGACCAAAACACAGAAATTGTGCCAAATATACTTTTTCAAAACGCAGTATTCCTACTAAAAAATTCAGGAAGGTGTGTCCTCTAGAAAATAATAAGATTGCCTCTTGCCTTTCCCTGCCTTTTTCCATGCCTTTTACCACTTCTATTTTTCTAAAATGTGTATGTCCTATAGTCTGTCTGCGTTCTGCCCTTTTGAGAAGTAGATTTATTTTAAAGGTCCACACTGCTGAATCTAAAATATACACAAACCAGAAATGTTCCTTTTCAGATTGTGATTCCTAAAATACGCCAAAAAGTGTAACCAAAGCAGCCGGTTTTGAATGTATTTGGGTTCTTCTGCAGTTGAAATAAGCCCTCTTGATGTGATGGCCTTGAGTACTGCAGCTCTCTTCATGTGATGGAAATGTGTACTGCTGCACGCTCAGAACCGTTGATGAGATTGCATTTTGTGCTTCTGGGTATCCTTGATGTGATGTCAGTGTTTGCTACTGCACTTTAAAAAAAATATATATATTTTTTTTAACAATATAGAACCCTTAACAGTCCAACCATAAGGTTGTCATCAATGTCATGCACTACATATACAAGGCAGTAGCTTACAACATATCCCCTGAAGGTACCTACATTTCACCAGTCATTGAATTCCGCAGCTTCACTTACACAAAGCACATCCATAACTTCGAAGGACTGTTTTAGATAAATCTAGAGTGCTACGTCAAGTTGCCTCATAACATTTCAAAGTTTTCCGGGCATCCACAGACGGTATACATCACCTTTTCAACCGCAATACACCAATCTAATTTTTTACCTGCATTTTAAGAAGGTATTGGGCTACTCAATTTCTTAGCTATGTTTCTGCCAGCCACTGCCAGATAGAGACCTGCAAACAGTTTATGGCATATTGAAAGTTCCATGTCTTCCAAGCTCCCAGGAGAGCCATCTTCGAAGGCAGTTCTTGAGAAATACCCATTAAATCATACAATCAGCCCCAGACCCCTCTTCAGGATTACAGTAGCTTTGGACACTGCAATAAAATATGATCACATATTCCCTCCCAGCCACAGATTCTCATTCATGCTGTTGTAGGGGAGTATCCAAACACTGGCACCTGGGCCCTCTATTTGCACGCTTTGTTTAGTATTTTCAATTGAATCATCTAAACCCTATCCCTACTGGCAAACTCTCGCTGCCCACTCATCCTGTGCTAATTTTCCCACATCCTTCAACTTGGCAAGAGTTTTCTGCGCATTATTTTTCAGCGTTCAATATATCGGGGATACCGCTGAATCCATTTTCAGATAAAAGACTATTTTGTAGTAGAGCGCATCATCATGCATTCTCTCCAGAGTTTACATTTTCCCAGCACCAGTCCTAAAACTGTTTTGACACAAATTGGTAAATGACAGCAGTGCATTGGACTCTCATCTCGTAGTTTTCTTATACTTACTAAGTCCCAATCTCTGAATCACTACGGGTTGCTGATCACCTTCATGATTTCATGGCCCAGAGTTCTTTGGTGATTTTTTTGTTTGCCAATCTGTTTCATTAGTGGCTCCCTTCCAGGCTTTTATCAATCACAACCTCAAACGGAGAGGGCAGGTCAAATAAACCTTACTACCCATTTTCCTGTCCATCCTTATTTAATGACAATTCCTCTGTAGTTGGAGAGGCCAATCACCAATTGCCATCCATTGTGAGGCCAAGTAGTATTTACGTATATTCGGAAGAGATATTTTGCCATCATAGACTCCATTACATTGTATTCCATGTAATCCTGGGGGATCCATTCTCATGAGAAAGTTAATAAAAATGCATCTGGTTTCTTTTGTACTTTTGATTAGATGGCAGCGTGTGCTCTTCCATCCTTGTTGTAATTGCAGTGTGTGCCCCTGAACCTCTGCACTCTTGTCTATGACTGTGTGTTGTATTACAACCTCATTACCCTTAGTGCAGTAGTGTTTGTTGATGCATTCTTGATTTGATGGACATTTTTGCTGATGCACCTTAAAAACCCTTGTACCGGTCACGACATCGATCCTGAGTAAGGGCTTCAGCTACATAAATACTAAATGCAGTCGTGACCTAATGGTGCATACTATCGAAACTGCCCGAAGATTGTGTCGGAAAGAAGCAGATGAACTTGAAAAATTAACTAAGGCAATAAGAGACAACCACACTGTTTCAGAAGCCAAAAGCCTCTTAGACAAAATTGAAAAAGAGATACTAACCTTTAAAGATAATACGATCAGCTTTAAAACAGCGAAGTTTGAGAGAGACTCAGTCCTTTTATATAGATCAAGTATACCCCTTTCTGAAAGACTAATTTTACACTACTGCTGATTCTCGTAGAGCCCTGTCGAACTTCCAAGGATGCTCCAGGAATCGCTTTCTTACATTTTCTGAAACATCGTCTTCAGATACTTCCGGTGATTCGAATACAAGAGGAGGTCCCTCAAGAAAGCAGGTTGCTTTTTTAGACAAAGGCGAACCGAAGCAAAGAGGCGGATTCAAACCCCAACCCTGGGAGATGACGAGACGGCAGTTCTACAAGTCATGAAGCCCTCTACCATTATCAATTTATCTCAGAGGCTCTTAACCCAAGAGGCGGCTTCAGTGCTGGTATTGGGCCTAAAAGTTGTTCCCAATAGATCTACTGACTTTACAAAACTCAAATTGGAAGCGTTAGAGTTTTACCGCAAAATTCGTCTAAAGGCATTTTTTTCAGGGAAGGAATATTCCAACACTAAAGAGGTATCTGGTCTTTCAAATAAATCAAAATGTATTCCGCCAATTCATACTGTTCCCAAAGAGATCATGGCTTATGAACAGGTAGTCCTGTCTGGGATTAGCCAGTTGGAGACGAAGAAATCCTACATGAAACACAACAGCACCCGAAAACAACAGATGGCCATCGATAATCTGAAACAAGACACATCTGTAGTGATAAAGCAAGCCGATAAGGGCGGGGCCTTAGTTATTTGGCCCAGGGAGATGTATATATCAGAAGGAAGGAACCAGGTACACAATCAGGAATGGTACCGGAAGGTTAAAGAAGATCCAACTAGGTCCGCACAAGAATTCATTTCAGGAATACTGAAGGCAGGACTGGATAGTGGGTTTTTGGGTCCAAAAGAATTTGATTATTTATCCAAACAATTTCCCAGGATCCCGGTAATTTACAACAACCCATTCAGAGAAAAAAATCGCGCAATGGCTGCGCTGCATAGATGATATTTGGTGTCTATGGAGTGGGTCCAAGGAAAAGTTAGAAATCTTTTATGGTAGGCTCAAAACGCACCATGAGTGTTACACGCCTAGCTTCCTGCACTTAGTATAAGACGTGTATTCCACTTAAAACACTACCAGTACCACAGTGCATTTGAGCAGGTGTCGAGATTGTGTGTGGTCTCCCGATGCCTGAAGAGGAATCAGCTGACCTTCCATTTAAATAGAGAACCTCCCCTCACACTCATTGCTTGGCTTCTCCATACCGTTGGAATCCTGCCTATCCTGGTTCATCGTGTATCTTGCTCCTTCTCCTTCGTATTGGAATTTCTGCACGCCCGTGAGGGGCGCCCGAGTCATATCACCTGGAGGCTTCTCTATCATCGTGTAAAGAATCTCTGCACCCCCGGCGAGGCTCCCGGCTTGGATTCTGTGCACACCCGTGAGGGATTATCGAGCGCTAGCATCTACTGCCTTTTCCCTAAACCCGAGCGAGGAAGCATTCCACATCGAGTATCGACGTGAGTACATGAAAAGACTGTGCCGAACGATATAGTTCTTTAATTCGCACTGACAACCCACCACCAGTGACGGAAAGAAAACAGCGTCCGCCTTGGCGCCTGAAAACATTTCTCGTATCAAAGACAATAACGTAAATGTTTGCCTGGAAGCATTTTACACAGAACGCTAAAACGGCTTCTGTTCGGCAGAGGTAATTGCTTCCCTGCGGGTATCCATTACCGCGTTCATGTTAACGACATCTGACCTTTAAACAAACAGCAAGACGAAAACGAAGAAAACAATTACAATCCTTTTAGCGCTTGGAGGTCTGGAATGCATTAAACACACGAACTCTAATCCTTATGAAACGAATAAGGAGAATTCTTGGTAAAGGTTTCACCAACACTTCAATAGGTAATTGAATAGAGATCCAGCTACGGGTGTAAATCGTGAATCTTTATTTTTTTGAACTGCAGCGGCTAAAAGGTTACATATCACTTGGATTGAGAGCGAGTGATTCCAAGTTTGGGTGATTACCCTCTTATTATTTTTGGGACGACATCTTCTCCTTTGTGCAGACTTCTATCTGACTACCAGGTGAGTGCGAGACCATACACAATCTGGCACTGTATCATTAGAGATTAGAATATTCCCATATAGTCTTATCTAGGTGTTTTCTTGTATTCTTCCTAAACATTTCCCTTTTTCTTCCAGTACATACAATTGGATTCCCGTTCTGTGTCTGCTCAAGCGCTGTGTCTTTTCCCTGGAAGTTCTGAGTCGTCTCACCGCTCCATGGGGGTACATCTAGGCTTCCTGTTACTCTGAGTTTGGAGGCTTGCGGTACCCTAGGGGAAGGTGGGATCCTATCTTCGCTCCTGAGGATTACCGGTGGTGGAAACAACCCCTAGTAGTAACAATGAGGACATAAAATTCAGCTTGAACACCAGCAGGAAGAGCCTGATGTTCCTGGACGTGGAGGTGTCCCTCCAATGAGAAAAGATTGACAACCACTTTACACAGAAAGTCCACTGATAAGAATACTATTTTACATCACAGAAGTGCTCACCCAAGGAGCCTGAAAGAAAACTTGCCGTATGGGCAATTGTTGCGGATACGGAGAAACTGCTCAAGAAAATCTGATTATGAACAGCATGCAGAAATCTTAAAGGAACAGATGATCTTGCGAGGATATCTTAAACGCATGCAATAAAAAGAGCATGGTACATGCCTAGAGAAGATTTGCTACAAAAGAAAATCAAACCACCATTGTAAAGATTGGTTTGTGTTACAACTTTCAGTCTAGATACCAACACATTCAGACAAATTGTGTTAAAAAATTGGCACCTGTTGGAAAACCTGGAGTGCCCATTCCCGAAACCACTCTTTGCCATGAAGAAAAACAGGAGCATTGGCAGCAGATTGTGAGAGCTGACATTTTTCCATCGCAAAGCAAACAAAATCTAAGGACACAATGGCAATTAAAACCAGCTGAGGGGCATCACAAATGCGGAACTTGTGCTGCATGTGACTCCACAATAGAGGGGATTGAGTTCTCACACAAAGACATTAAATGGCGTCATTCTGAATTCACAAATTGCAAATCTAAGAACATTATTTATGCGATACTTTGCCCCTGTGAGAAATTATATATTGGCAAGACAGATCAGCAGATCAACCAGCGCATCACGGAACATCGTTCAAGGATCAAAAAGAAGGTGGTTACTGCACCAATGGTGCAACACTTCATGGATAACTTGCACAATGAAAGAGACTAAGTGGACAGTCTTGTCAGGTCTGGATACAACCAAACGCCTGATAGACATCGACAACGCGTTGCTACAAAAAGAAGCTTATCTAATTCTGAAGTTTAATGGTGCAGTAATTGGTTTGAATGGGATGATAGAACTCTCAAGAATATAGCTCAGAACTGCATGTCCCAGAATGCACTAGTCCAGTCTTAACAACAATGGGACCTGAATGTCAATGTGATTGGTCCAAAACATTTTCCCATGATTCATAGGGTAAAAATACAGGAAGTGTTCACACGAGAAATGCCTAGCTGATAGTGAAGGTGTGGTTCATATCGGATATAGAATATGGATGTGCTCAGACTTAAAAACAGTAAGTGCGCTTCATGCTGGAAATTGGCATGTTTATAAAATCATTGACAAGTTTATGGCTTCAGTAATATGTCCCCCATTTGTTTGTAGGAATGCAATGATTACAGAACTAGACGCCTGCCTCTGAGCAACCCGGGAACGTTTGAAAGGTACTTTTTAACAGTGTCCCGTTGAGTTGCCCAATGTCCATGTATTTAAATATACTAAAATAGACACAATCATTTTAATGTCTTGTAGAAATTCCCCCCCGGCCTATATTACGAAGCGCACTGCAGTAATTTCAGTTGAGAGATTCTGGTTACCTCGCAAATAGGAGCAAGAGCAGCTGCTCTATCCGAGAATCAGGCAATCAGGTACAGAAAATTGAATTAATCATATTAAAGAAGAGTAGTGTTTCGTTTTCATTTTCACTGATGCGGAGCTTGCATCCTTCATTTATGTTTTTTAGAAATTGCTGACAATTAACATGAAGCCCTGATGAAAGTCCCGGTACCAGAGGACTGGCTCTTGAAACGTGTCGGCACTTTTTTTCAACACGGAGGAATTTGAATAAACTTGTTGTGACGTGAGGATTTGTATTGAATTGTATGCCCCACGCACACGCTCTAAACATTTCCCCGTGTTTGGCACATGTTTTCCGCCAAAAAACAAGATAGCGATAAGAGTATTCTAGTTTCTGATGTTATGATGCAAAAGTTCAACGTTGTTGTATATAAATGTGTTTGTATATAAGTATTTCATGCACTGTCTATTGTGAATTGTCATAAGTATTTTTCATGTTTTGTATGTTAATTTGAAAAATGTGTGTCTCTTCACTTCTCATGCAACTAAAATCTTTTTGGTAAATTTGGACAAACATTTGATTGTCTTCAAAACATATTGATTCTAGATAAACCCTGGAGTGACCACTCTAGTAAATAAGACCCTTACAACCCCCCTACCCCCCCCCCCCCCTCCCTCCTACAAATCAGAGGAGAATTCCTTCCAAGCCGACACTGGGTCCTGCATGCTGATTCTTCGACACGCAGTGGTCTGACATCCCTTGCGGGGTGTCATCCTTGAGCAGAGACAGGGTTTTTTTGTTTTCTACCATCAAATGAGGGGGATGGTTCTTCCCTATACACATATACATGCTACACCTACATATCTTGGCTAGGTACATTTAGGCAAATTACTCTGGGCGCGCATTTTAGGAATATGCAAGTGCTGCTGTTTTTATCTGGATTGCTTATGTTCATCTTATTAGCCCCATGGTAGAAATGTATCTACTATTTACTATATTGGTACTTGCAATCTCTTTCGTATGCTTCTGTCTCCTGATTGTCGCAGCAAATACATTTGACACAAGACTGACGCTGGACCAATAAATACTTATTGAAACGTCCTAATCGTCGTCCTGTGTATTTTCTGAGAATAAGTGAGCACGAGTGACTGAGCGAAAAGTACTGTACTGTTTTGCATGATTTCTGAGGAATCAGAGTTGTCATGTTCAGTGGTTGCTCAATAATGAAAAATAAGTAGGATGAACAGAGTGAAGTGTACAGAATATAAATCAATGGACATAGATCTGGGAAGATAATGAGGATTTATTTTTTAACTATATGTTGGACATTGAGTAAGTGAGAAGGACCAAGAGTAATGAAAGTGCTATATTCTTGTCAGCTGGAAAAAATAAGAAGAAAACATGGGACAGAGTTGAGGCAAGAGTGTTTGCTTTACTGATATATTGGGTACCAAGTGAGGTTTGGCTCCGCAGGAGTTTAGAAATACTTATTTCCGTGTTTCAGTGTACTCCAAAGTGTGCCAAAATACACACTGGCTTTATTTCATAGGGTCAATCAATCAATCAATCAGCATTTGTAGACCACAGCACTGTCACCCCTGGGGGGGAAGTGGGCACTTGGGTGTGAGGTCTCCCTTGAAAAGCTAGGTCTTGTGGAAACGTTGGGAACAGGGAAGAAACAAGCAGAAAAAGGCCAAAGGGCAGAAAAACTAGCAGAAAAAAGCAAAACAGAGAGCAGAAAAGGAAAAATAGAGCAGTAGAGGACAAAACGGAGCAGAAAAGGACAAAACAGGGCAGGAAAACAAGCAGAAAACTGCGAAACAGAAGGCGGAAAAACAAGCAGAAAAGGCAAAATAGAACAAGGCATGAGCAGAGGAGAGACAAACAGAGGGCAGCAGGTAGACAGGCAGTGGAGGGTAGCAGACAGCGGGCAAGCTGGGCATGAGAACTGTTGCAGGGGGACGCTGGTACGACGACGTGCTCCTTAGTAGCAGTTTGTTTTTGAAAACTGAACTAGCAAGGGCATGAAGGGAAGGTGCACATGAGCTGAGCAAATGGCGTCACAAACTATGGCATGTCACAAGATCACCAGAGAACCCAGCACACTGCTCATCTGAGTGCTGAGGGTAAGGCACTCAGTGCGGGCTATCAAGTGAAAGGTTTGTGGCTCTGTTGAGCACTGATCTGAAGGAGTTTAGTGCACCTTGCCTGATTGTATGGTGCAGGAAAGAAGCACAGCCTTGCTTCCAAATACTGACACTGGAACGTCTTCCGCCAATATGTAACCGGGAAGTGAGACTAAGGAGAGGTATCCTGTTATCTCCAAGTGGGGAAGAAAAGAGGACTACACAAATTTCCTTAGCCCGATCACTTTTACAGGAAGGATAGTCGGGCTTTTAAAGCATAATGAGTAGCAGAACTTCAAATACTGTATAGACATTGAAATGTAATAAGCTTCACAAAGTTTCTTTTTCTACTCTGCAGGAACATATATTGGATTCTTGCAAACGTGATTCATTATCACTTTTGCAAGAGATTTTAGGTTGTGAGATCTTGGTGTCTAGTGTGGGTAAATGGAGCACTTGGTGTTTGGTGTGCGATTAAAGGAAAGTGCCTAAGTACCCCAGTGTTTGGTGTTGCAAGGTAGAGAAGAGGAATGAATACCCTTTCATGATGTATGCATTAATGTGTTGCAAAATGAGGAAGAGGAGTACCCTTTCACGAGAGGAAGCTTGGGAAATGTAGTACCAGTAGATTGAGGCATCCGTCTTAAGTTTTCTGTGTGACTAGCTGTTACTATGTACAAATGAGAAGTTTCAACAGGTGCATGGTACTAGAGGCAGAGTACAACATTGTGAGGTGTATGTTGTGTTTTTGTTTCACATACATGTGCTCTGGGACCTGTGGCGATGTTGTACGCATGGGAGGATTTGGCAAGTATATGATACAGTAGGAAGAGTACACTGGTGATTGTCTTGTTGGTGGGTGAGATTCAGCTTGCATGTTTTGGAGTCAGTCTTCATTGCTTAAGGGTGTGAGGATCTTACTTTGCTTCAGGGATCATAGTTATAGGGTGTAGTTTGGGAGTTGTTCTCTACTCTGACACCTTATCATTTTAGTCTGTTGTGCGGGCGTAGACAGATGATAGAAGTGGGGTGTTAGACATGGCTTGTCCCGCGGGTTTATCCCCAGACTTTTAGCTTTTTGGCCTCCTGTTTTTGTTGGTTGTATGACTGAGCACTTTACCACGGCTGATCAGTGCTAAAGTCCATATGTTCTCCCTGTAAATTGTGTTTATGGATTGGTGATTCCTTGATTGGCATATTTGATTTACTGGTAAGTCCCTAGTACAGTGCACTGTGTCTGCCCAGGGCCTGTAAATCAAATGCTGCTAGTGGGCCTGCAGCACTGATTGTGCCACCCACATGAGCAGCCTGTTAACGTAACTCAGACCTGCCACTGCAGTGTCTGTGTGAAGTTTAGTACTGCCATGTCAACCTGGCAAGTGCCCCCACTTGTCAGGGTCTTACCTTCCCTTACATGTGAGTCACCCTTATGGTGGGCCCAAGGTACCCTTGTGGGCAGGGTTCAATATTTGTGAAAGGTAGGACGTGCCCTGATGTGTGTGGCATGTCCTGATAGGGAAAAAAAAATTAGCAGTATTTCACTATCGAAAGGCTATCTGACCCATAGGGTAGAATGGGAGTTTATTTATAACATCTTATAAAAATAACTTCCCATTGGAACAAGATGGAAGGATGGAGTTTAGTATGTCTGAAGTCAGAAAATAAAAATGCATCTTTTGGTACAGATGATTTTGATATTGTGTGTTTGAAAATACCACTTTTAGAGAGTGGGTATTTTCTTGCTTAGCCATCCTGTGTGCCTATGCTGGTTTGTGGATTGACTGTCTGGCTTTTGAATAACAGGGGGGGGGGGGGTTGGGGATGTGCATTCTCTCAGACAGCCACCGAGGGGGTTGGGGGTGGGGTTTGATGTGTGTCCTGCCTTTCCTGAATGAGTCAGGTCTGGGCTGAATAGACCTGGGCTGTATTCAGAGTAGGGGGGAGGAGTTCTCACTACATCCTGAATAGGCTGATTAGGCCCGGTCTACATTTAGAGCGGTGGGAGGAGATATACCTTGCACCTCATTAGGCCCTGTCTGCCTTACATAATGCTGTCGCCACCTCCTGCCATGCAGCTGCACCAGAGAGGACAGAACTGGTTTTGGCTGGGCAAAGCGCTCCTCTGCCACCAGAGACCAAAGGAATTTGGGGCCCAAACCCCTGAACTTTAAATTACAGCTGAACTAAGGAACCTGCCAGGAAGAGGAACCAGGAAGGCTGGAGGAGGAGTACTGCCCCTGTGCTGTGTGCTGTTGGGGTTGGCCTGCAGTGGTTACTTCTGTCTTGGGCAGGGAAAGGCGTGGACTGTGCTTTCATCATCCGCTGTTAGACTTTTCTCCAAGGGCTTGAAGTAGAACTTGCCTCCTGTTGGAAATCTCAGGGATAAAAAATACTTCAAAGATTACTTCTACGAATCAAGAGGAACCTTTGCCAAGGAGAAGAGCTGGAGAAACTGAGGAGGAATACTGCCCCTGTGCTGTCTGGGGTTGGCCTGCAGCGGCTACTTTCTGCCAAGGAAAGGAGTAAGACTTTGCTTTGTGCTGTGTCCCCTGCTTGAGGAAGATCTCCAAGGGCTAGAAATAGAGCTTGCCTCCTGTTCTGAAGTCTCAGGGACACAAAGACGGCACCCCCAGACCTCTGAACTCCTTTGCTGGGAGTTCTGACCTGCTGAGAGGTGCCTGCCAGAGTTCTGGTTGTTTTGGGACTGGAAACTGCAAGAACTGTGAAAATCGACTCATCACCTGTTTCCGACGCTTTGCAGCGGTGCAAGAAGTATTTTCTGGCACATTGCCGCCGCCGAAGAATTGACGCAGCGTCTGCTTGCGTCTAAAGTGTCTGCTGTGCGACGAATCCTGTGTACCGACATCCGAGATCACTATACCGATTCAGACGCAGGCCTTGTTGTGGAAGAATCGACGCATTGAGAAGATGCGGCGGAAATCATTGCAGCACATCCTAGGTCTTCACGCATCACATCGTACGGGATTGTCACGCATTGCATCGAAACGTCAAGTCTGTCGCATCGTTGGGGGATGCAGTAAGAAACTGACGCATCACCTCCCCACGCAGTAAGAAACGGACGCATCCCCTCCTCTAAGGAACAGATGCATCACCTCCCCTGCGCAGCAGTAAGGAACTGGCACATCACCTCCCCTGGAGCAAAGAACTGACGCATCACCTTCCCTGAGTGCAAGGAACTGATGTATCACCTTCCCTGCGACCATTTATGCTTGCATTTTTCAAGGCATCCAAGGTACTTTGTGTAAAAGTGTTGCATCCAGCACATTCTTGGAACTGAACTGTTTCTACTTGTTTAAGAATCATATTTTTTGTACTGTATTGTGGATTTTTGTCATTTTGGTCTACTTTGGTTTAGATACAGATTACTTATTTTTCTAAACTGTTGTGGTGTCCATTTGTAGTGTTTTCACTGTATTACTGTATGTGTTCACAAATGCTTTCCACGCTGCCTCTGAGGTGAGTCTGTCTGCTCGTGCCAAGCTACTAAGGCGGTGAGCAGGGGTTAGTTTTGTAATGTCAGTATTGTTCATTCTGTGCATACTGGAGACTGTCGTCATTGTGTTCAGAGATGCTACATCTGATGTTTGTACATGTTCCAGATAGTGCGGTGCTGGGTGCATATTTCTTCTATCTGGTATTTAGTCCTGTTGAATTTGCAAGCTATTGTGACTGGGTGTTGAACATTTTGGAGTGCCGTTTGTGGAAGAGGGGTACTGCATGTTTGTTTTATGGGCATGTGTGGTTTTATGGGCAAGTGTGTATTGCTTGTGGTTTTATGGGTAAGTGTGTATTGCTTGTGGAATGGAGTAAGTGGTGAGAGTTTGTCCTGTTGTTTCTGATCTATTGCTACATTTATTTAATGTCGGTCTTGTGTTTGAGGAAAGGGGATGATAGATTATCGTACCTTGACTATATACACATGGGCTTGGTATGCTGAAGAATCTTGATTGGATTTCGGTATACACACATAAACCCTTCTCCCAGACGATATTGCGGTTGATGATGAAAAGACACCTCTCCACCGTGAAACCTACACTCATCCATCAATATGTACACTCACTCATCTGTCAATTCATCACTTATCCATGTACTCACATGTTTATTCAACTATTCATACAGCTATGAACTCACCCATCCGTCTATGCACTATGTATTCTACTGTTACTTTGTAGCACTTACATCGAGTCATTGCTGTGCTGGTAAGGTTTAGTACCTTTCACTTTGCAGGTAAATTACTTTTTTTTATGGTTTAATGCACCAAACACCTAACACACACACACACTCACAACACACATCCACTAAAAAAACTAAGATTAAAGTAATGTTACAGTTAAGTGGAATGTTCAGTAACAACGGAACATTTTAAAAACTAAAAACCACTGAAATTCACCAGTTAGTTATCTCAAGTAACTATAACTCGTGCCCTAAGGTAGCTATAACCCGCGCCATGCAGAGTTTTCATATCCATACATTTATTGCCCATTTTGCAGTGATTTTATTAATGATGTCGAAGAAGATAAGTGATATAATATATGGGGTAGTTAGCAGTGCATGGTGAGGGTACGCCCCCTCCCCTAACCTATTATGGCCCTAGGGAACCCATACCCCAGGGCCTATATATTTTAAAGGGGAGGGGAAGCCGCACAGCCCCTCTCACCGAGTCTTATTTCAGGGGACCCCATCCACGGGGCCCGCAACAATTAAAGGTGGGTGCCCACCCAATTTTAAGAAAAACAATGATTCACTAAGGCATCAGGGTCAGTAGAGGTAATATGTCTCCTGTGGTTGAAGACAAACCATTTAACAATTTACCAAGGCATGTAAATAACAGGCAGATAATCAAAGCTGTATTTGCAATTAATTTATTCATTGCATACCTTAATTAATCCTATGTTTTTTTGGGTGTTATACTGAAGATCCAGTGTTCACACTTAAGTGACGAGGGGTGCAGTGATAGGTGATAGAGGAGCGAAAGGAAAAGAGCTCCAAACATAAAAAGATATATGACTCTAAGTTAGTTTTATATAATGAAATAGGAGTCTATATAAGTCTACTGACGAAGGCTTTTCGACCTCTGGCATGTGAGGTCATCAGGACAGGGCCTGAGCACCCACTATCTAGAAATTTAAATACATCTGTGCCAAATTTAAATGAAGGAGAAAATGGGCCTGAAAGGTAAGTCTAAATGTGCAAATTGTTCACTTGCTTGGTAGGTAGAGAAAAAGCCGTCGGCCCAGGAATGGAAATCCTTTTGTGAAAGGGTAGGAAGACATGGGTGTCCAATAGGGCCCTAGATAACAAAGACCGAGAAAGTAGTATCCACTAAGGGCGCATGAGTCTTGGTCCAAGATAACAAAGGGTGGTAATATATTTTCAGCTGTTCTTGGGGGAAAAGCTGGTGAGCTCAGTAATTTGGAAGCTCGAGCCAGCCTTATGGAGCTTTATAGAATTGAGTGCGCTTGTGCTGGAAGTGGGGGTGGGATGGGGTGTTGTCAAAACTTCGCAGTCTTGGTCAGCCGACCTAACGAGTGAGGCTTCAATGAAGGGGATGTTTATTGAGGAACAGGCTGGTTGGTATGGAATTTCACAAAACAATGAGCTTAGAAATTAAATAAGTTCTGTGTAACGAGCTTTGAAATAAGAACATTTTCAAGTGTTTATTCAATTACATAACAGAAAAACTTAATGAAAGTGGGAAACTGGACAAAAAACATCAACAAGGGGGATACTTTACAACTCAGACAATTCTTTTAAAAAGTGACATATAACAAAGCTACAAAGATTCTGTCACAATTTTTTGGTATCAATGTTATTGAACATGTAAAACAATGATATTTGGAATAGCCCTAGTACTGTGTGTCGCTGTTTCGATCCCATTTATTAATATGGGGATCATCATCAGGACTTAAATTATGCCTGAGACTTAAAATTGTCTACCATCAGTCATAGATAGGAAGATAGGTGGAGAGATGGTAAGAGTGAGTGAGAGTAGTTGCGAGCTGGTGCTGCAGTGAAGGGGTACTGTGCTTCGGGAGGAAATCACAAGATGACCAGTGGTCGCGGTAGTATCTACAAAAATTGTAGTTGATGGAAAACGCGTTGCATATTAAAAATACTGCTGCGGTGGGGGAAGGCGACGATATGTGAAAGTTTATTGTGAGAATGTCTGCACACGTCTGTCTCATGGAATCGCAGTGAAGGGGAAGCAGGGAGGTGTTGTTGCCGCTACATTGACCTGAAATCTGGGTCTTAACGATTGTAACTCCTGTGAGGGAAGGTGCGCAGGGAGAATTATATTAAAAAAATTAATTCGGGAAGTTCCCACACCACCGAAGGGGAGACGTGGTGGTACTAACCTGAAAAATAAATTATAGTATCCCGTGGGAGGAGAAACCGCATCAGGGAACCGCCGTTGAGCTTGCAGAAGCACTTGATGCGGTGCACAGCGAATACAGTAAGTGGAAAAGGAGTGTTAACATTACTTAGGTGCACATGAGAGCTAAAACTGGTACCGAGTGGGTGGAGGGGGCACTCGCCTCAATTTAAAACGAACCCGCGGCACGTCTGTCTAACAGTTGGGGGTTGCAGGGAGGCTGGCGAAACGAATGGCAAGAGGTAGAATGCTGGTACCGAAATCAACTCGCCGGCCTGGATCCTGGCAATGTCGAACCGGTCCGGGAGCTAGGTTGGATATGAGGTACAATTACCTGAGTGCGCATGCGCGAGGCAGCACAGTGGATGCCATCACATGGAATGGGTCTGCTGCGTGTGTTAAGACTAAAACGATGACTGGGGTAGAGGGCAAGTACCCTGTGTCAGTACCTTAGTAAAAATAAAGGTTAAATTGGACAGGCAAAATAAACAAAAAATATGGAGGTAAGTGAATTAGAAATAAAGATAGACAAATTAAGCCTTGGTTACTCAAAACGGGGGTGCTGATGAGAGGAGGAAGGAAGGCTCATCATGGGGGTATGCAATCTGGTGGAAGCAAGGAGGAGTGCAAAGCGATCCAGCGAAGCATGCTGCGGTTAAGGGCTAATTAGCTTCTTTAAACTATGTACATTAGGAGTCCGGAGGGGCATGCCAGTAAGTGTACGTTGACACCCATGGAAGCTCAAAAAAGGTACAGATTGAGATTAAAGCAATTCTGTACTAATGTAAAACTGCGGTATATGCATCAAAAACCAATTGTATTTACTAATGGATGCAGTCTCAAACGTGTAAAGAAAAATGAAAAAGAACCTGTAGGGTTAGGAAAGAATTATACTAAGAGTTGCATAAGTTATGACTGACAGAAACAAATTAAAAATGAAAATAATAACAAATATAGATTAATCCCAAATGATATTGGGATTGAATGATATACATACATAGAAAAATGATACTTAAGAAAGTTTTATTGTGAGTAGACACTATGGTGAGGGTCATAGAGGCATTAGAAAGTCTGCATAATAGCGTTACTTTCTTCTTGAGTATTCAGACCTGTGCATTCCAATCTGTTGAGCTGGTGTTGGGTGTTGCTTCCCCTGGTTAGGGCTGCCCAGAGAAGTCATTCTCCATGAGTCCCTGTAATAGGAAATTTTCCACCAAGGATGCCGTGGACACTTTGCAGCAGGCTCTACTCTTGTGTTGGGAGATCCTTGACTTTACTCTTTGGGTTGTTTGTCCAGTACAGACCAAATTGCAAGGATAGTGAATACAATAGATAATTGTTTGAATTACAAATGAAAAGAAATATAGGCTCGGTGTAAAGCAACACTTGAAAATAGCCTCATCTGTACAGCTCATTCTGTGAATTGCAGGTGTATTTTGAGCTGCAATGATAGAAGAAGGGTGATGGCATCACGGGGTCTGGACGTGCTTTGTGGCAGCTTGCATCACTTGTCTTTTCCGCCCTGTGGTGTAGGGATATAAGGATTGAACAGGCTATTTGTGTATCATGTACTGTTCGCACGTGGGTAGTGTAGGTGGTCCTCTAATTGGGGTTCTGTTTCAGTTCTGTCCTGTTTTGTTTGTTATTGAAGCGAATGCATTTTTGCTCCAAAAAGACTTTATGCCTTTTTGTCTCTTTGGATGATTATTGTTTGTTTGCCATCCTGTTCTCCTCCATTCCAGACTGTTTTACGTACTTGAATCATCAGTCTGTGCCCTGAAGAAGGTGAGTGGTTGGCTGATCACTTTTTACCGATACACGTTGGCACAAACGCTATAGCCACCTTGACACCTAAAATGATTTAAATATATGTTCATCCTGAATGTATACAAAGCACACCATATATTGAACAATACAAAGTATTGCCTTAGTGAATTATGAATGTATTTATGTGGCTCACTGACACTAAGAAATAATACCATGACAGTAATTTTTGGTGGCCACATTCAGTAGTGATAAGAAGGGTGTCTTGTTATGGCTTAATATATGAGATGTTTTATATTGCCTGTGTTTGAATGTATTGTTATAATACGAGTGCTACGTGTGGAGCTTAAATGGCTATTGTGGCATTTGTATGCATGGCGGGGTTGGTAGGAGTTTTTCATAAATTTAGATTATTACAACAATGTTTTTTACTTATTGATTATGCATGCAAAGGAAAATATGAAATAGAAAATATTGAGATATTTCCTATTACTAAGCTCTTCTTTGTGGTTAAACTCTATTTGGAGAGCTCTGTTTCGAGGCATAGTTCTTCTGTCTGGTTTTGCTTTATTTCCCTGTCCGCTCCAATATCTAGTTTGTTCTGGGGAACCCCATTATATACATTTAAGTGACATTTTCACCTTATTAGAACATCCCTTTAACCTCTGGTCTTTCCAGTGAATTACTAATGTTTTTCTTTTTGTATTATTGCCATACCGAACTACAACATCACTTAAACCTTTTTTTTTTCCCCCCAGTGAATGTGTACATATATGTGTGTGTATATATATATATATATATAGATATACACACACATACATCCATATATATAGACACATACATACACATACATATAAACACACATATTTATATATCTATACATACATATGTACGTATACATGCATATCTCCGTACATACACACACACATATATATACACATATATATACATAAATATACACATTACCTACTGGCGGTCGCCAGTAGGTAGTTATAGTTAGGACCCTGTTTCCATAGGAAATCCGCAACATTCTATTTGGAATAACTTTGGCGCCGGTCGACGAATCCTCGCGAATTTCTCAAAATAGGTGGGGCGCTACGCTCCGCTCCTACCCTGAAAGTCTCGGGGGGGATTCGTCAAGCGGGGGCTGAGATAAAAGGGGGGTCCCAAAACGCGTTTTTCCCATGCATTTTTCCATAGGACCTTTAGACAGGGCTACAGCCCGAACGGCTGAACAGAATTACTAGAAATTTGGCAGACAGGTAGTCCTCAGGTCAAGGAAGTGCCTTTTGTAGGTTTGGTGTAAATCTGTTCAGTAGATTCTGAGAAAATAGCCTTTAAATCAATATATATATCTGAGCCAGCTTACGGTACGCTTACCGTAAGCTTACCGTACGCGTACGGTGGCGTGCGCGAGCGCGATTCTGATTGGCTGTTAGATCTTAGTAAACATTCGAATCGGCCGAAACCAGGAAGCGGCGGCCGCCATTTTGTGTATTTCACTCCGGTAAAAAAGAGTGATATCTTGAAAAGGGGGCAAGGGAGAGAGTTACAGACCCCCTAACATTTGTAAGGGGGTCAAAGAAGGACAGAAAAGTACAAAGAAAACATTTATTGATTTAAAAAAAAATCACGGGGTGCGCGTACGGTAAGCTTACGGTAAGCGTACGGTAAAAAAAAAATACAAAAAAGAAATGAAATTCAGATTTAAGTGTTTAGATATTAGGGGGCTCTAAAAAGAGCCGTTGTGTTTATTAAGTGATTTTTTGTGGTACCTACAAGTAAGTACCGATGCAGAGTCTAAGGTTCAAGAGGAAGACTCTGTTCCCTTCATCATTGAAGTGCACACCATCTCCTCTATAAATGTCTTGCATGTCGTAACGCAAGTTGTTGTGGTAAATGGAACCCATACCATAGTCACGGAGGAAAGCAGAAACAGATTTGTTGACGTGCTTTCTTGCTTTGTCAATCTGCGGACAGAAATGATTGGACCAGTTCCATTTTTGCCTTTGGCATATGTAAGAAAACACAAAGGCAGTTTTAGGGAAAAGTGAAAACAGTTGTGCAAAGGTGTCCTTCATAAGCATTTCCAGACCTACCCCAGTCAAAGTGCCTAGGTCATTGCCACCACAGTGCACTATTATGAGGTCAGGGTGTTGGATTTGCATGAAGGATTTCACCAATGGCATCAATTGGTGCCACTTTAACCCTCTCTGACCAATCCATTTAATGTCTACATTTGGCAAAGCAAGGTCTCTCACCATACCTGTTTTCTCTGCAAACTTTTCACTCCAGAAGACATAGCTGTGCCCTACAATCCACACTGTGAACATCTTCAAAGGAGAACTGGATGCACTCAGGAGGTGTCTTTCAGTAGAATGGCAATATGAAAAGAAAGACAGTTTGGAAATGGAGGCATACATATTTTTTTCAAAACAAAAAGAACTGATTGGCTGTTTCATACCATTCTAGAATAAAAACTAGGCTGTATGTGTAAATTAATAGAAGCATGTTTTGTATTGGTACAGAAAAATGTGTTACCAAAGAACAGTACTATGGATTTGCTGTTAGGTTTGAAAAGTCAAGCACTCTTGCTCTGTGGAATTGAAACATTGTGTGGCGAACTTCTGACCTAACTCCACACAGCAGTGTTCCATGAGCTGTTGCTATGGTAGCAGGCAGAAGTCAAGTTGGGGGAAGGGTACTAGGCAGAAGTCAAGTTGGGGGCAGGGTACTTTTGGAAAAGGGTTGGTTTTCAACCAATAGAAATGTGTGATTACATTTGAAAAAAAGGGGGAAGCACTGAGATTTGAAACTTACATGTATATGTGTGGAAAAATAGAGGGAAACTTTGCCATTATCTGGTTCTGCTGAGAGGAGAGAGGTGTAGAGAACAGAGATCCTGGCTCTGATAATCTGCTGTTTGAGTGCCACATTTCTTTCACAACTAACTAATTTTAAAGGTGAGGTTAGAGTTTGAGAGGGGATGTATATGGTAAATTAAGAAATGAATAATAGAAATGTAATTCTTTTTGTTGAAGTTGCGTTTATTATTTTCTGTTTTGGGAGAAATTTAAATGTGAGGAACATGTAAAATAATATGGACTATGTTTTCACGATAAATTAAGGTGTATTGGTATAAAAAATGAATAGTTTAAGGGTTTGAGGTTGGACTCAGTAATGCAAATACATTCAGCATCACTAAGGCTGGTTGCCCTTGGTGGAATGTAGGCAGTCACCCAGGTTACACATGTTGGGAAATATAGGCAGAGATTTATTGTGTACAACTCTGGTAATTTTATATTTGCATTAGTAGGAAAAAGGGGGAGCGATTTTTTGGTGCAGAAGCAGACTCTTAGCACACACCCAGCTCCTTTCCATGTATAATCATGCACAGTATTTACAAGCGAGTGGGGTTTGAGGTTTCAGTCTGTAATGCAAAGACATTCAGCATCAGTAAGGCTGGTTGCCCTTGCTGGAGTGTATGCAGTCACCCAGGATACACATGGTGGTGGTCTGAAAAAGCAGTTTGGACATGTGCTTTTTTCAGAATCTGAAAAGTGGATTCAAAATGTGTCAGACTGTAAAAGTTCTTATCACTTGCCAAAAAAAAGAGTAGTAAGTGTGCTTTCCAATTGGCAAAGAAATGGCGTAAAGTAACTTAGCATATTATGCATTTCTATAATGTTAAGTTTAAGTAAAAAGAGATTCTGGGCTTTTTTAATACAATCTTTGAGATTATTTTTTGCCCGCTGTAAAATGATGAATGCAATTGCTTTCACAATTTATAGTGAAATGCAATATATTCTGAAAACAGCAAAAATAAGGCAAAAATATTTTTTGATAAATATGTAAATATGTGTACTGTATTATAAAATGTTTTAAAAATATTAATACTTTTTTCTTTTTTTTCAGATTGATATAGAAAATTTTCGAAAACTAGAACCATTTTTAAAGCAATTTTTTAAAAAAACAAATGAATAAATATTTTTTTGAGTGGGTATGGTAAGTCAATAATAATAATTGTAGTCTCTCAAGGACCTTGTAATGTGATAATTGATTTTTAGTGTTTTTAAAAAAAAAAAAAAAAAAATTACGCGCACCGTACGCGTACGGTAAAAAAAAAAAAAAAAGTTTTTAAAAACATATATAAAAAAAAGATGAAAGATAAGGTTGGCTCTTAAAAGAGCCGTTGTGTTCATGCAGGGACAGAGGAAAGAAAGATTGGGAAAATTAGTCTCTGCGACAAGTGTGCTCAGAAATCGAGGGTTAATTTCCTGAGGGCCAGCAAAAGGAGATGCTCCCCCCCCACAGATGAAGGGCTCACCTGACCTGCAGAAGAAGGACTCAGCCCTGCAGATGATGGTCCAGGCTGAGCTGCTGTGGATGTGCTTGGTTGACTTACTGAAGGGTTACCTCCAAAAAGTCGAGCATGTGTCCTTTTGTGTACATCCTTGAGGTGCCTCATCATGGTATGATTCCCAAAGGAATACTTCCTGTCAGGATTACCTCTTGAAAGTACACGCTGACACAGCTTGCAAGTCACTAAGGGTGCATTTACCTTTAGCTGGCCTTCAGGAAAAGTAAAATAATCCCATACATAAGAGGTCTTTTGTTTCCTCGCTCTCTGCCTCAAGGTAGTGCTGCTAGTGCTAGCCTCACTCTCAGAAGGGCTCTGCTGTTCTGCCATCGTATCACAAAGACAACCCAGCTCCTTCTCCTAAGGGATCACAAGCAGAAATGAGGGGAATGGGTGTGGTGTAGGAGAGTTCTAGAACTGAAAGTAGTTTCATCCAATCAAAAGTTGTGTTTCATGATCACATGACCTACCGTACGCTCACGGTACGCTTACGGTGCGCTTACGGCAAAAGTACGCATGCGCGTAAAAAAGACACGCGCTTGCGCGCATGCGCATAACAGTCACTACCCGACACTTCCGCGTAACGTGCGCGTGTACGCGTCCCACGCGGAGTACGCGCGGCTACGCAAATTGCGTAACTATACGCAAACAGCGTGGATAAATTACGGGCATTGCGTAAACCGTACGCTTACCGTAAGCTTACGGTACGCGTACTAAAAAAAAAATTTTAAAAAAGGAAAAAATGTATTGCTAATAAATTTTACCTGTTTATTTTATAAAATATTTTAAAAAAAACATATTATAGAATTTTAAAAATTTAACCATAGTCTTAAAAAAAAAATAGAAAAATAAAAAAAAAATATGTTTAAAAAATAGAAGAAAATAAAAAAAATAGCATTTAAAAAACCTTGCAAATTCACTGAAAAAACCATGGGTTTCACACACGTTATAGTTACGAATTAGCATTTAAAAAACCTTGCAAATTCACTGAAAAAACCATGGGTTTCACACACGTTATAGTTAGGAATTAGCATTTAAAAAACCTTGCAAATTCACTGAAAAAACCATGGGTTTCACACACGTTATAGTTAGGAATTAGCATGTAAAAAACCTTGCAAATTCACTGAAAAAACCATGGGTTTCACACACGTTATAGTTAGGAATTAGCATTTAAAAAACCTTAGAAATTCAATGAAAAAACCAAAGGTTTCACACACGTTATAGTTAGCTGGACATTTCACTCGTAAAAAACCAATGAAATTTCCCCGTTATAGTTAGTTAAGCTAACTATAACTCGCGCGCCCGCAATGCACTGCTGATGACGTCACATATTACATCACTGATGACATCTCAAATGACATCACTGATAACTTCATCCATGTGATGGAGTGGCAGATCTCCTCTCACCCTAATATAACCTTTGATACACACATTCAAAAATAGAGACTGAAATTTTCAAAAAAAAGGACATACCAATACCAATTACAACAACCTCTTCAATAATTCTAAGAACCACGTAAACATCCACTCATTCACCAACAGTCCTGTACAGTCACTCATTCGTGTACTCACACATCATATGTACTCATACATCAATACATCCTGTTACACAATGCCACTCATCCACAGAGTTACTGACACATATAGTCACTCATGAAAAAAAGAAAGAAACATACATTTACTTGCATATACAGTTATACACACACCACCACACTTACTTCTACAGAAACTTACACATACTTAGTCTTTTAAACAATCACTTATAGAAACACATACTTATTCCTACAGGAACTCTTTCAATCTCTCACTCTCACATATACTCACTTATATACACCAATAGTCACATATACTAGTTTAAAACATATGTAGTTACTCATAAAGACACTATTGAGACAGCCATTCACTCACTAACACACCCATACACACACTCTTCCACCCATACAGTCCTGCACATATGCTGTCTTCAACACATACAAACAGTGAGTCACTCATTCATGCACCTATGCACTACGTAATACCCCCCACCGAACCATATAGACACTGATACTCAAAAAACCAACTAATAACCTATATAGACACTCATGTAGCTACTCACCAACCCATGCAGCCACTTATACACAAAGTGAGAGACTGATACAGATATTTACATATTTAAACATTACTCACTAAGCCATGTATTCACTATGATGCACTTAATCAGTCAGTTACACAATCAATTTTTTGAAAAACAAATCATCCATTTAGACACTTATATACCCATTTATTCTTCCATCGACCTTGAGATATACATATATAAAACATATTTAATTTTTAGAAAAACACACATTCACTGGATGTCATGAGTGATGTCATGAGTGATGTCATTTGAGATGTCATCAGTGATGTCATCAGTGATGTCACTGACCATGTCATGAGTGATGTAATATGTGACGTCATCAGCAGTGCATTGCGGGCGCGCGAGTTATAGTTAGCTTAACTAACTATAACGGGGAAATTTCATTGGTTTTTTACGAGTGAAATGTCCAGCTAACTATAACGTGTGTGAAACCTTTGGTTTTTTCAGTGAATATATATATGCACAAATATACATATATATATATCCATACATATAAACCTATACGATTATACATACATATATATGCACATATATATACATACATGTATATATATATACATACATACTTTACACCAAGCCTACAGCACGTAACACTTTGTTGCACTTCCAAAGCTTTCACCCTAGATGTCAACGTCAAGGTATTTCCCTTGTCCTATTTCAATGGATTCGAAGAAATTGTAGTTCAATGACAGATTACGATCAGAATGCTCAACCCTTGAAGGAAAGCTTTTTGAAAAGAGGCTACCCAAGAAGGCTCATTTGTGAATTTATAAGGGAGCAAAGTACTATAATCAGGACAGAATGAACAAGGTGGGTCGTCGGCTGATCACCTTTCACCGAAATGAGTGTCTGCCTAGTTCAAAAGGTTAATGTTGTCACTGACTGATTGATCTAACTGTAACATTACTTTAAGCTTTGGTTTTTACAGTGAACTTCTAAGGTTTTTTCTTAAAGGAATAGATCTGTTTATCGCACCTAACTATAACATTACTTTAACCTTTGGTTTTTTTCATTGTGTGTGTGTGTGTGTGTGTGTGTGTGTGTGTGTATATATATATATATATTCTCACTGAAAACACATAGGTTTCAGGGACGTTATAGTTAGTTGGACATTTCACTCGTACAAAACCAGAGAAATTCAACCGTTATAGTTAGTTCAGCTAACTATAACTCACGCCCCTGCAATGCACTGCTGATGACGTCACATATTGGATCATTCATGACATGGTCAGTGACATCACTGATGACATTATCCAGTGACAGTGTGTTTGTTTAAAGTTTAAACATGTTTTATATATATTTCAAGGTGTATTGAACACTGAATGGGTGTATAAGTGTCTGGATGGAGGATTTAGTAGGTGCGTGACTGTCTGTTTAAGTGAGTGATTAACTCACATATGACTTCCACCGCAAGGTGGACATCCTGATCCTCAAATTCCTATGGAGAGGGAAGAAAGCGCGAATAAGCATAAAAAAACTAAGATTAGAGAAAAATCTAGGGGGGTAAACCTAGCAGACATCAGAATACTCCAAATAGCTTTTCTAGCAAAGCAGGGATCTTACTGAATATCTCCCCCTAACGGATACACACCGGCCTCACTACAAGTAGAGAGGGCCATACTGAACAACCTGGACCCCCTGGCGCTGTTAACAGCCAATAGGCATAGTCACGCCTCCAGGTCCATCTTTAAAAACACAAATATTGCCTTATTAAGAATAGATAAGAAAATGGAGAGCAGCATCAGGGGCTCTAAGCTAGAGTCACTCTGTAGGTTCCTATACAGGGGGAAATCCCTAACCTTCGACACATGGATAGAGAAAGGTATCCACCACCCATACCAACTAGAAGATGGGGCGTATCCCGCCACGTTTGCAGAACTGAAGTCTAGACATAACATAACAGACATTGATTTCTACAACTTTTTGAAAATCAATACGGCCCTGTTTAAAATCAAACTATCGCCCGCACAGCCGTCAATATCCCAATACATGGCAAACATCAACAGACTAGGACACCAGGTCTCACACCTCTACAAACTCCTACGCCCAAAATCCACCAATCTTAACACTAAGACAATTAACTATTGGGAAAAACAAACTAAAAGCATAATTGATGAACAAGAACGGACAGCACTATGGACCTCAGCCTCGCGCAATAAAATCTCCCCGGTACTCTCACAAACAAAATTCTTGCTACTACACAAGGCCTTCTGGACCCCGGCACACTTAGTCTCACTAGGTCTCAGAGACAATGCACTATGCTGGAACTGTAGCGAGGAAAAAGGGGACCTAGCACACCTTATCTACCAATGCCCAACTCTCAAAACCTACTGGGAGAAAATCTTTGGTTTTATAAACAGGGTACTGGGCTGTACACTAACAACTGAATTTTCCTCCCTCGCCACAGCATTTATGACAGCAGATCTAAGATCAGAGCACGATAAGGACCTACTAGACCTGCTGCTGACCGCAGCGGTGAAAATGGTCCTAGCCAACTGGAAAGACACAAGTAAGACCTTATACAAAAGCTGGTTCAATTGGATTACGCACCTCAGAGGTGCGGACAACATTGCACTACAGAACTCACCCTGGAAACCAGCAACCAGAGGGATGTGGAAATCACTCGACACATACCTAGACTTCTACGAACCCCCATGAAACTAATTTGTCCCGGCGACACACCCCCCTGACCCCTTTAAGTGCGGTAAAAAGAAGGTAACTGCGCAATCACTATGGCCCTACGGATCGGTTGGACTGACGAGTCTCCCTATCTCGCCATAAGCAAGCAAGGGATGTGGCGGCTTGATCAGGTGTTAATAAGTCTCACAATTACTGAGCCGTTCTTGTGCACTTCTTTCACCCCTTTCTCTCCTGCTTTTTTCTATCATCTTTTTTCTTGTTCTCACTAAACCACGTCAGGTGGGGTTAGCTAAGCATATGTTTCGAAGGGGCTGTTAACACTGTTGTACAAACTATGATTGGCTAACCTTGTAACAGAAATGCTAATGTCTTGTCTATAAAAAATTAATAAAATACTTTGA
This sequence comes from Triturus cristatus, assembly GCF_964204655.1. Lineage (NCBI taxonomy): Eukaryota > Metazoa > Chordata > Amphibia > Caudata > Salamandridae > Triturus > Triturus cristatus. Next base: position 440,602,586 of record NC_140585.1, read on the forward strand.
AATTGAGTGAGTGATTAAATATGTCTTACTCAATGCATGGGTTAGTGACTAAACTGTGTGAATGTCTGTATCAGTCTGTCTGTTGTTGTATAAGCTGCTGCATGGGTTGGTCAGTAGCTACATGAGTGTCTATAAGGGTTATCGATTGGTTGCCTGAGTATTTGTATGGGTGCCTGGGGGTGGGTGGGAGGTGTGTGACTGCATAGATGTTTGAGTGATTGATTCACGGTGTATGGGTTCAAGAGTGCATGTGGAAACAGCTGTATGGGTGGGTGAGTGTGTATGGGTGTGTTGGTGAGTGAATGGATGTCTCAGTGGTACATGTCCAAGTAACTACATATGTAAAAGGCAGTGTATGTGAGAGTTGGAGTATATAAATGACTAAGTGAGTGTCAGTGATTGTGAGATTGGATGTATGGATCAGTGTGTACTTGTATCAGTGATTGTATAAGAGAGTAAGTATGACTTTGTTTCTGTATGAATAAGTAATTTTGTGTGTGTATAACTATATACGTGAGTAAATGGAAGTGTGATTGATTCTTTGCATGACTGACTAGGTGTGTGAGTAACTCTGGATGAGTGGTGGTATGTGAGTGTCTCTATAGGTGTATGAGTGCATATGATAGTGTTGTATTGATGAGTGACTGCATGTATGAGCGATTGTATGGGTGAATGAGTGGATGTGTGTGTAGGCCTAGGAATCAGTGAGTGCGTATGTAGTAACTGGTATTGGTGTGTCAATGGTAGTCTGTATTTTACAGTGGGTGTATTAAAGGTTATATCAGGGTGTGAGGAGGTGCATCAGATTTTCATGTGGATGATGTCATCAGTGATGTCATCGATGATGTCACTGACCATGTGATGAATGATGTAATATGTGACGTCGTCAGCAATGCATTGCAGGGGCGCGAGTTATAGTTAGCTGAGCTAACTATAACGGCGGAATTTTTCTGGTTTTGTACGAGTGAAATGTCCAACTAACTATAATGTCCCTGAAACCTATGGTTTTTTCAGTGAATTTCTAAGGTTTTTTTAAATGCTAATTTCTAACTATAACAGACCTGAAACCTACGTTTTTTCAGTGAATTTCAATGTTTTTTTAAATGCTAATTTCTAACTATAACGTCCCTGAAACCTATGGTTTTTTCAGTGAATTTCACAGCTTTTTTAAATGCTAATTTCTATCTATAACATAGCAGTCTCGTTTTCAGAGTGGTGGAGAAAGGTGAGCATGGCCTCCAAACACCTTTTAGCAATCCCACTGTGTGGGATTTACTGGAGGTAACAGGAGGGGTAGTTATCCCCCAACGTCAACCTTGGGGGCCAACTACCCCTTTTATTACCTCCAGTAAGTCCCACACAGCAAGATTGCTAACTTGTTATATCAGGTCCCGCCCCTCCCTGCACCACTGTGCAAACACGCCCCCTGGCGCGTTGTAAGTTAAAGGATTAAGTCCCCTTGAATCCTGGGGGCCAACTAGCCCACCAGGTACCTCCAGTAAGCGCCACAGAGCTGGATTGCAGAGAGGTGATCCGAGACCACGCCACTTTTTACACCACGCGGCTTCTGGCGCACTGCTGCTCGGAGGATGAAGTCCAATTGTGTCCTGAGGTCCTCAGGACACGAGGACCTCTTCGCCCAACCAGCAGTGCGCCAGAAGCCACGTTTGCAGGTGGTGTAAAAAGGGGCGTGGCCTCGGGCCACCTCTCTGCAACACAGCTCTGGTACTTACTTACTGTGGTGGTCCCCGAGGCAGTGTGGGGGTGCTGAAGCCCCCTCACACTAATTATTGATTTCATCCCCGGGTGGTGGCGGTCCCCGGGGCTTGGGGGGGGGGGGTCCTGCGAGGCCCACCCGCCCTTATTTAATTTAGCCCAGGGAAGGTGGCGGCCCCCGCCAAGCGTAGAGGGGTTGGGACCCACGTCTTTATTTTCAAAGCCTCGGGGAGGTGGAGGTCATCAGGGCTGCGAGGGGGCCACGTACCCCACGCATTTAATTCATTACCAGAGCCCCGGGGAGGTGGCGGTTACATGGGCTGCAGGGGCCTGCAAATTTAAACCACATTGCCCCTGGGACCTTGCCCACCCGGGGGTCTCATTAAAATGAAGCGTGGGAGCCCACACTTATTTATATCTGGGGGGGGGGGGGGATTCCGCCGAAATTATTTTTAAAAAATGCTTTTTTTGTGGCTCTGGGGGTCCTTGTGGGCCCCCCTGAACAGGCCTAGGGGGTCAGAGTATTTCTACCCTGCCCCCTTTTCTTGTTTTTTATCTTTGTTTTACTGGTTTCTTGTGATTCGGTTCTATCAAGTAACAAGATGGCTGCCAACACTGGTTTGGAGTGTTGGCAGCCAATCAGAATGAAGCTCGTGCTTGGGAGGGTTCACGAACCCACCACGCCCACAGATATTGAAACTTTTTCTTTTTCTAATTTCTCAGGAACTACTGAGTGGATTTACACCATTTTAAAAACGATGCAATAGGTCTCACTTTCACACGAGTTTGAGCTATTGACATTGCAAATAACAATGCCTTTTATTTTTGTTTTAGTTTTAAAAACATAACTATAAGGCATTGTCACTTACAATGCCAATAGCTTAAACTCTCGTAAATGCGAGACCTATTGCATTGCAAATGCTTGTTTTTTAATGTAATTAATGCATCGTGTGGTAATGCACTATGATTTACAGACATCATTTTTTCATTTGAAATGGCCACTAAAGTTCATCAGACATATAATTTACTAACAAAACTATATTGCACACAAGGGATAATGCGTAGAAATTGGGTTTCAGTAAATATTTATCTTATATGCACACAACCAAGCACAGTGCCTTGATTTGTTTTGACCCTACAATCTTTCTTTCCATCACACTTTAGAATTATAAAAAATGTGCTTCGTTTTTGCTTTCCTAACTACTGAATGTCTACAGTTATTTACATTTTGTTGTGCATTGCAAAAAATAACATCCTGCAGCTTTCCTTTCACACTTATTGTATCCCAGCAAAATTGTCATCTAATTCACTTTAGTTTTCTTTCTCTAACTGCAAAGTGAGAGGAGTTTGTAAGCACCAATCCCCATGTTACAAAAATAAGCACAAATTTGTCTGACGACATAACCTGACATTTGACCTTGGTCTTTGAAGTGCAGAAAATGTGATGAGAGAAATTCAGATTATAAAGGCATCTCTATTTATTGCTTGGACTTTCTTGACCCACCAAAAATCGAATTGTGACCCAACCCACAGTTTCGGAAACAATGGTGTAGGCTGGAAGAGGTACCCGCGGACTATCTCTCCACTTTGCAATTTGGCCCTTTTTAGCAAAATCTTTCCTGATGAAAGCTCATCCACCCATTTACTCATCTGTACAACTAATCACGTGTCGACTATCAACACAACTCACTTATGCACAACCAATCCTTTCAACTATCATAATCAACCATTCACTCATTCGCCATCCCATTAGCAATTAGCCAAGGCGAGATGAGAGCCATGAAATTCATACATAACCAAGCCACAAGGTGGCGATGTTTTGCCACTTTTCGTTAATCCGCTGCAATGTATGGCAAGCAAAACTAATGTTGAGACGGTATTAGTTTTCAGGTTTCCTATAATATTGTAATGTTAAGTGTGTCATTATATGCAGGATGTGCCCAATTCTCTATAGCAGGATCTCGCTGCACTAAGTTGAGGGCTCTATGTAAAAGGTCTAGTGTGTTTTCCTCCTGACCTAGGACAGGCAAACGCACCCGTAACGAGTACAGGAAATGCCAACAGGCCTGGCCTTGGCAAGAATGGAACGGTTGAAAGCACGTTTAATAAAAGTATAAGACTAAAAGCAAAAAAAGTAACACAGCAGTAGTCGAAAGAATGCACTCACATGATTTCCAAGAAAAAAGGTAAAACAATAACCACACTTGTTTATTGGAAGACATGCCCTTGTGCTATGTTCGCGGTATATTGAATCTACAAAACAAACACAACAAGCATCGCGGTACCGACGCTTTACTTTTAATGTTAAAAAGTAAAGCGTGGGTGCCGCGATTATACCAAAAGTAAGGAAATAGATGTTTTTTTCTATTTCTTTACTTTTGATATAATCGCGGCACCCACGCTTTACTTATAACATCAAAAGTAAAGCGCGGGTTCCGCCATTATACCAAAAGTCAACAACTAGTGTTGCGCGCGCACCACAGAGGAGCGGGGGGGGAGCGTGGCAGCGACAGCAAGGCGAAAGCGCGCTGCTGCGCGTGCTAGCCACTGTCTGGAATTGCCGTAGCAAAGGCGGGACATGCGCCCGCATTTGCCCAATCACGTGCCTTTTTTTGTAAAAAAAAAACAAAAAAAACACGAAAGCAAATGCCTGACGGCGAAAGCTGATCACACGAACGAGTGTGGTTAGCTTTCAAAACCCCATACAAAAGGGCTGTCGCTGCGCGAGCAGTGCTGCGCACTGCAACGCAGTCGTGAGCCCTGAAAAGGGCTCTTTCTAAACCAAGACCGACCTTTTTGCCAAATTTGATGTTATTCCGTTCAGCAGTTCGGGCTGTAGCTTTGGCTAAAGTTTCCTATGGGAGTGAACATGGGGAAAACGTGTTTTGGGACACCCCTTTTTTCTCAGTTCCCGCTTGTTGAATCACTGAAAGACATGAGCTGACCAGTGTGGGCCACTAGTTTTGACAATTTCGCGACGATTCATCAACCGGCGCCAAAGTTATTGGGAAAAGAAAAAACGCTTTTTAAATAAAAACGAGGACCTAACTAACTACCTACTGGCGACTGCCAGTAGGTTATGGATATATATATATATATATATATATGCACTCACCAAAGAACGAAAATATATTTCAGTTGGAAAATGGCCCTCTCTGAAGGGTCACCCCAAACATTTTGCCTTCCTCATCCTCTTTTGCGGTATCTTTTTCTTGACCTCAGAACTTTGAGCACTTTACCACTGCTAAGCAGTGCTAAATTGCATGTGCTTCTCCCCTAAACATGGTGACATTTGTGTATACTTGAATGGCATTTTGAGTTTGCTTACAAGTCACTTGTAAAGTGGTATTCCGTATACCCAGAGTCTGTACTCTAAATGCTAATAATGGGCCTGCAGCACTGTATGTGCCTTTCAAACCTGTCTCAGGCCTGCCATTGTAAGGCCTGTGTGTACAGTTTACTGCCACTTCGACTTGCCATTTAAAACTACTAGCCAAGCCTTAAACTCTCCTTTAATTACAAATACGTCACCCCTAAGGTGGGCCCTAGGTAGCCCTAAGGGTAGGGTGCTGTGTAACTATAAGGTGGTATGACATGTACTGTTATGTTTACATGTCCTCGAAATGACAAACAGCTACATTAATTTTTCACTACTCTGAGGCATACTCCTCTCAAAGGCTAGCATTGGGAATTTCTTCAAACAATTTTAATCTGTTATATCTGACTAGAAAGGAGTAGTTACATCATGTTTCAAGTCTTTGGAATAGAAATGAGAAATCCTCTTTAGTGGTAAAGATGGATTTAATTGTAATTGTAGTATTTCTAAAGCATGTTAAACCATAAGGCATCTAGCTGAATGAGACTGCAATGGGTGAAGACGCAGAGCAGATAGAACCAAAACAATCTGCCGGCTCAGAGGGAGGGCTAATTTGGGAATAACTAGGTTTTGACTTGCCTACGGAATATCGGGTAAGTATTTAAACTCCCAATGTATTCCAGGAGAGAATTCCACAGTACGGCGGCCACCAACATTTTTATTTTAGAAATGCCAATTTTAGAAAGTGGACATTTCTCTGCTCGTAACTTAGCTCTGTGTGCCTTGCAAACTGTCTCCAATACACGTCTGGGTTTGGTGACAGCTACACTTTGTGCATTCCATCTAGAGAGCCACAAACACAGGAAGGGTGGGTGGGCGTGACGGAGAACTCATCTGCTTTCATGCACATTCTGATGGGGCAGGGAGAGGGAGCGGACACTTACATCTGAACAGGTAGTGTCCCACACAAAGGGCTGATTACCCCTCACAGATAACCTGGCAGACAGGGCTGGGATGAAAGGGGATCTGTGCACTTCAAGAGCTTGCTTTGAAGTCAACCCACTTCAAAAGCACATTTGGGTATAAGTACTGGGGCTTTGACCCTGCCAAGACTGTACACTACCTGACCTGTGAAGAACTCTGCTAGTAGTAAAGACGGCTGTGCTTCAAGGATTGCCACTCAGCTTGACTGACTGTCCTGTATTGCTTTGCTGAGCTGCCATCTTTTCTCTGCCCTGCTGAGGACAAGGACTGGACCAGTCTCACTTCAACCCAGAGTGACTCCAAGGGCTTGCTGGCTTGCCCCCTGTTCTGAAGTCTCAGGGCAATCAAAGACTTCTTGCAACTCTGCTCCTGGACTCTGCCATCCATGAGTCCGCCCTTGCCTGAGGTGCCAATCCAGTTCTGGGACTCAAAAGTGGGTTATGTGGCTGTTTTTGCATCACATCGACGCAGTGACGACTTTCTGCTGATCGCGATCGGCGACTGCCTCGGCGGACTGTGTAGCTCTACACTGACAGACAGTGCAGCTCGACATCGGCGCAGTGCCTGCATCGTAAAGGAGTTTCAACTACAAAGTCTTAATCGACTCGCGGATCGGTGCAGAGGCTCCGTCTCCCTCCATGGGATCGACACAGCACCTCCGCGAAACCTCGCAGCGAGTCTTCGACGTCTATGCATGCTCCTTCCAAGGTACTTTATTAGGGCGACCTGTGTGAGTCCTGTATCTGGCCTGCCCTCCATCGCGGTAGGCATGTACTTTGGATGTACCCCAGTCTAGCGCAACCTCAAGTAACCCCTAAGTGCTATTGTCTTCTAAGGTGGTTTTTTTTTTAGTTCTTTAAAAAATCATAACTTCGGGTCTACTTATTGAATTTTTGTCATATGATTTTGATTAACTCATAAAATTATTCTCAAGTTTTCTACACCTGTTTGGAGTATTTATGTGTTACCGTGTGTGTTGCACAAATACTTTACACATTGCCTCTTTAGATAAGCCTGACTGCTCTGTGCCTAGCTATCAGAGGGTGAGCACAGGTTATCTTTTAGTGTGTATATTGCTTACTCTGACTAGGATTGTCCCTACTTAGGACAGGGTGCATACCTCTGCCAACTAGAAATCCATTTCCTAACATTATCCACTACAACGTTTCGTCGCTGCACAGCTGACACTGCTGGATTTTCGAAAAGCTTCATGAGTGAAAATTCCATTTGGAAATTGGAATCTATGCAGTTTTAGAATCTCTTGAGATGTGCAGTAATAACGTGGTATTATCATTTATGTTCAGCATGGAAATGCTTCACAGTAGAAAACTGACGTCAGAGCACTGGGGTGAGGGGTACTTATATGGCTCCATTGACGTCACTTCCGTTGACAACGTCAGGATGGAGCCAGGCGACGCAGTCCCCCGGCGCGCAGAGGTACTGCTGGGGAAAAAGGTTTTCCAGATACAGTCTGATGCCTGGGGATATTCTAAGTTAAGGAATCTGCGGCTAGACTGTGTCTCTACCAGATAGATCGTTACAGAAGGTAAGTAACTCGTTCATTCAGTCCATCTAGATGCAATGATTTTAAATGGTACAGCCAGAGCTTTTCTCTGGAGTCCAGAAATTCTTCCTTTAAGACACGTTCCACATGGAAAGTTTGCAAATCTGATAGCAAAGGGTCCACAAGGTTAAAATGATTGGCTGCAGGCTGGTCAAGTTTCTTATCAATTAACACACACACGCACACACACACTCACTCACTCACCCCTCTCTCTCTCTCTCTCTCTCTCTCTCTCTCTCACCCCTCTCTCTCTCTCTCTCTCTCTCTCTCTCACCCCTCTCTCTCTCTCTCTCTCTCTCTCTCTCACCCCTCTCTCTCTCACCCCTCTCTCTCTCACCCCTCTCTCTCTCACCCCTCTCTCTCACCCCTCTCTCTCTCTCTCACCCCTCTCTCTCTCTCTCTCTCTCTCTCACCCCTCTCTCTCTCTCTCTCTCTCTCTCACCCCTCTCTCTCTCTCTCTCTCACCCCCCTCTCTCTCTCTCACCCCTCTCTCTCTCTCACCCCTCTCTCTCTCTCTCTCTCTCTCACCCCTCTCTCTCTCTCACCCCTCTCTCACCCCCCTCTCTCTCACCCCTTTCTCTCTCTCTCTCTCTCTCTCACCCCTCTCTCTCACCCCTCTCTCTCACCTCTCTCTCTCTCTCACCCCTCTCTCTCTCTCTCACCCCTCTCTCTCTCACCTCTCTCTCTCTCTCAGCCCTCTCTCTCTCTCTCACCCCTCTCTCTCTCTCTCACCCCTCTCTCTCTCTCTCACCCCCCTCTCTCTCTCTCTCTCTCCCAGGGCCGGACTGGTCGTAGCGGGCACCGAGCGTTTCCCAGGTGGGCTGGTTCTCGACCCGTGGGGGCTGTTTTTTTGTTACTGGGTGCCAGTTTTACAGCAGCAAATCGGCTCCCAGTAACAAGCACGCAACAGCAGTGTTCCCGTTAGTACATGCTCCCCCACTGGAGCCGGTTGGACCCAAGTGCCCGGGTTGGTTTGCGATCCCAGTGTGGCCCTGCACCCTAACCACAAGGCAGGCAGAAGTCTGTGCCTTAAGTGAAACTCCTGATGTGGTTCCTGGGTTGAGGGCTCTGTGCTTTGCCACACCTACTTGGCAAAGAGTTTCTTTTTCTGGGAGCTTGTTTTCAGAAAAGAAAAAATGGCTGCAACGTGGCAGGAGTTTTCTCACCGTGCGTTGCAAACCATTTTCTGGTTTCCCTATCTGTGACCGCTTTACATGGTGATCCACTTTGCATGGTAGTGACGGTTGCCCCGACATCGAGGGTAGAGCAACGCTTTGCTAGTGAATGTCCTTGTTTATCACCACAAAGTGAAAAGAAATGCATCCTCTGCATTTGAAAGCTGTTACTTTTTTGACCCGTTACATTTTTTGCCATAGGAACATCAAATTTATTTCACCTTAACTTCCACTGCTCTTAATTCATCTTTTGAACCTGCCCATTGCCACACACACTGAAATTCTGACCATGCTGATTTACCATTCTTCTTCTAGGCATAACCAATGTGGGTGCAAATCCTGGTCTGGGTCTAGGATGTGTCTATATGGAAATAATGGTAGTCGAAGTAATGGTAGGTTAAGAGACGGTGGAGCAAAAGAAATCTTATTTAGTTTTTAGTCAAAAATCCTGTGTACTAAAAAAACAAACATTTGACCACACTGTATTTCCATCCTGTTTTTCACCAGAACTATTTATCTTAAAACGTTCCTACCAAAATATCTTACAGCGGATACGGCGTTTAATTCTTAAACTGCTCTGACGTCAGAGCAATGAAGCGCAAGAGACCCCTAAATCCAAGATCTGACTGATAGCGATCAGCCACCTCCCCAGTGTGAGGAAAGGGAATGCAATGACACCTTTTGCATTACCCAAAAACATTTTACCTATCAACTGCCGGTCTCTGGCGAAAACAGGATGAGCGGCACTGGCTTTTACATCAGTGAGAAAGCAGGTTTTGCCTAAGAGCGGCTACAAGCAGGGAGTGAGAGTGAATTCTCAAATGGTACCGTGGAAGTATGGCTGACTGGCAGGTCCTTTTTTTTGGGCGGGAAGCGTGGGTACGGGAGATATTGCCAGAGACAGAAAGACAGGGTGTGAAAATATGAGGTATTTTGGGGTTGGGGGGAGTTAAGGCAGGGTATTGCCAAGGGTGAATGGTTAGCAGCATGGCAGGATGCAGTTTGCTTTCATATTGATTTAGCGGGGAATGTTGTCCTGTAGATGGTGTGGGAGGCCCCGGGGGGCTAGGGTATGAGAGTTCATTTTGTACATAGCTTCCCCATCATTCCTACTACTGCACTGCTGATCTGAACAGTGGAGCATAATTTGGGATGGTACTTTACAACATAATGTTCTAGATGGGTATTTGCCCGTTCTTGTTGTGTATTTATTATCACTTGCAACCCCACGGAGGAAAACAAAAAAGCTAACCATCTATAACTCTGCATAATCGCATTTTCCGAAGTATGATTTACTTTTGGCACCAATCATAAGTGAGACGCTGAACTTATTGTGTAAGAGAATATATACCATAGTGTTGTCGATATTACTGAAATTACATGAAAAAATATTTGCTCTTAATTGTAGAGATGGAAAACCTTCACTATTCACAAGGTATAGTTTATATAAACTGATTATGAATGATAATGTAATTATTTGTATGAGGTTGTGGGAAATCTTTAAAGGCTGCAGCTCACAGTGTGCTGGGGTTTCTTTTTCACCAAGTCGTGCTCACACCTTCATGCATGATATTCCTCTGTTTGTTTGTGTAATTTGGATCTTTTTTCTTTATGATTTACAGGCCAATCTGGGAACAGCAGCAATCCATTGGGAGGAGTTTCTGTTAAGTCTCCTAACCAAGGTCTGCGGTTGGGCTTGTCTAGGTTTGCCAGAGTCAAACCACTGCATCCAAGCATGGCCAGCACTTGACTTGCTCTTAAAGAAAGATGTTTCTTGTGTGATCTTTCATTGTTGTCCTGCCCTGTAGAAGGGCTCCAATTGGGAATGGCTAATCGGGTTGTGTTGGTGAACTTCTGATGAAGTTTCAAGTTTTACTGTTACTTCATCTTCCTTCCTGCCATTATCAGAACTGTTGTCTGAATTGACGTGCAAGACTTTACCTGAGGCTTTCCCTTACATATCACCAGAGTGCTCCTGGTTGTTTTCAACTACAATCTCCTCAACCGCTGGTGCTGCTTTGCTGCTTTGCTTCAGACTTTGCTGATTATGCTCTTTTCAGTTTGTATCTATGAAGATGGGCGGCACAAAAGTGAAAAAACAATGTAGTGCTCACATAGAGAAAGTAACTTTATGTACAATGTGGCTTTTGTGTGCTATGCTCTCTTTGTGTGCAGTGTCCTGTCGGTGCTTAGAATCAGTAGGATACCTCTGATTGGACCAATATCTTCCTTGTCAATGTGGAGTTGCCTGATGCTGTAACATACATCTGAAACCTATAAAACCATATTGGGTGCTGATCTTGAGAGAAATACCATGGTGTTCACAGGTCCACCATTATTGGTGGTACTTGGTAGACCACAGCTTGAAGCAGAGAACAAAGTGTTTTAAAGGTAAATAGTTCCTTTCGAGTTTTTAGTATCATTTTTAAATAATATGGGGAAAGCAACATTGTATAATTCAAGTGTGCAGATTCGCAGCCTCATTTAAACTTAGATTTTTGCTTAGGCGGTGTTCTCGCATAAGCAAATAATATCAGAACGCAGTATTTTCATGTATATTTCCACAGCCTCAGGGCAGGTGTTTAAAGAGACATGCCGCCGAGTTGGAAGGAAACATAACCAGGCCATAAATGAGCAGTACCCGAGAATCTGCTGGAATAATGTGATGTGAGGAACTGTCATTTTGCCACAAATTTCGTGCTTGTTTGCTCATACTGTGACTGCATTTTTATGGATGAATTAACCACGGTTTACCCAGTAGGATATCCAGAGCCGAAACAGGAGGAAAAAGTTCAAGGCTTAGCCTCGTCGTTTCTCCTATTTTCCAGATGAAAACCAACCTTTAGCAGACCTTAATGGAGGATGTGTCTATTCTCCAATGGACGAAATAAGATATTTTAGGACTATTTTAATAAAATAATGTTTATACAAGACACTTGTCGTTCTTCTAATAAAACAAATGACCCAGCCATTCTTTTTAATTGAAGATATTAAAATATACCTCTGTGGTGCTGTTTTTAACTACCCTCTGTTATTTCTCATAATTACAGCTATAAACCCACAGCAACATTTGTATGACCCTGAGGCAGAAAACATTGAATTTAGTAGATTGACTTGCACTTTGGAAAAAAAACATCAAAAAAATATAAAGGGAATATGCCATTATACAATGTGTGTGCGCCTAGAAGGCATTTTTTTGTGTACATGCCACTGTCTTGTATATATGTTTAAGTGGGGCACATTGTTTGCCTGTGACATGTTTTTTTTTTTAGCTCTTCACCACTTTTGGATTGCATCACATTTAAATACCAAACTAGCTTTAACTCAATAAGATTAATCTTCACATTATTTACACTTGCCCAATTTCAATATTTGAAATATGTGGGGACGGCAAGGGGCAACAGAGTTCATCCTCCATCCATTTCCAGTTTACTGGATGGATGACGCTATACTGCTTCAAATGCATGGTGATATGCCAAGAATAGGAATGGTATGACTATGGTTGCCATCTGTTGGAGATTGGCCTGAAAATGTAGGTTTTGGTTACAGGAAAATATGTGTAACATGCAGGTCGGGTTCCATGTTTTTTGGTTCAGTCAACACCTGCATTTTAAAATCTATCTTATCAGGAATATTCTATTGTTTGCATCAGGCTTGTTTAAAGGGTACCAAAATTAGTTTTAACTAGTTCCGCTTCAATGATGCTTCTCTTTAGCCGAGATCCATGACGACAGCTGATGACATATTGAGTAAATGTGGCTGCTGTGACATGGCCCAACTCCAAATAGGAGAAAATGCAATCTGTTATGGTTTAGCTTTGATTATCCTTAGGCATATATCTGACCCTACCTCTTGCTTTCAGGTGTCCGCTTTCTGCACTGTAGGCAGAAGCAGTAGAAGGTATGCACCTAAAATGATAAATGAGTTACTTCTGTCAGGTTTAAATTCAGTGCTTAATTTGTAAAATATGAAATGCAGGTGCTCAAATGTTTGTCGGAAGCCACACCTACTTTTACCAGCTCCACCCACTTCCTCCACTGGCTCCACCCACTTACTCTATTGACTCCACCCACACCCTCAACTGGTAAAAGTCAGATGTAATACCAGATCTGAATTTCAGCAAGGGAGCCTGCCTCATAGTAAGGTTTTGATAGGTGGTTCCAAACTTACATATTTGAAAAAGAAACTTCAATGTAATGAATTTAGGGATTAAGAATAGGAGGCCTAAAGTATTATAGATATTTTGGACTCCGGTTTTGCTGCAGGCCACACTAGAGAAATATTTTAGCTCTGGAGCAAAATAGAGTACATTTTCAGCATCACCTTGTCCTAAAAATTACAAACATCGCTCAAAGGTGTTGAACAATCATGGACGCGCAACGCCCTGTTTGGGAGCATAATGTAGCGGATGCTTTAATAAAGGGTGATTTAGCTCAAAACGTAAGAGTCAGACAATGCACAAATGGGTGCAATGTCTGATATTCACATGTTTCTCTCATGTTCATTGCTAGATTTTGCTCCCCAGAAAGTGTCATTCATAGTCGTTGAAATGTCACTCATGCGAATGGTGCACTGCGTCGAGAGCAGAAGGACTTCATGACCTGGCAAATGAAACTCTCCACTGAGAGACCAGGCCTCCGACTCGGTTCACTTCATACCAAGTAAGTGACTACCCTCCATCACCTACTGACTCCTCTCCACATTACAATGGTGCCTTTCCCCTGCCCTATAGTTTCCTAATACTAAAGACACTCATCCCCTTCTTGATCTGATAAGCCATGCCTACCTACCCCACATCACATTGAGATCATCACGGTGGCAAGATCATCCTGCACCGTGGCGACACCTGTTCCCGTCACTGTCTTGCTTGAGAGCTCTGCTCCTTTCCATGTATGGCAAGATGGTAGCTTTGCTCTTTGCTAAGAAGGCCACATTGGTGCTCTGGGAGGCTACTGTGATGAGCACCAGAGGTAATGTAAATGGAACGCAGGCAACACCTATAATACACCCCGCTCCAGGTGCACTCTATGGAAGTTCCTGAGGGTTTCGAAGCCCTATGCCTAGCACTTTGACTGATGTGCTGGAACTCTTCCTAAGATCAGGGGTCACACACTGTTCCTGCGACCTTCTCCCCTGTCAGTCTACGCTCATTTTCCTCTAGATTCAGTTATATCTACTCTTCCTTGACGTTGGCTAACAAAAATTTAAATTATTTACATATCCAAAGGTAATGCAATGATGGAAAGGTGAGCAGTAAGGGGTAAGTAGCACAAACATTCGCAAAAGCAGTAGATCTGGGTTTAATTTGCTTACACAAGAAGCATTACCACATTAAAGAGAGATACTTGGGAAGATTCCAGTGGCAGCTGCCAGACAGGGTAACAGTTGTAATGTAGTCCTTTATGCAACTCAATGCAAGAACTGGAGCAGAGACTGGGAGGATACAATGAGGCAGCCAATAACATTAGGTGAGAGATGTTTACTCAGCAGGATTGGGGCAAGATGTGGTTTATAAAGTCTCAAGCCCATGGCTCAAAGAGGCTAGTCGAAGAAAGACAGTGGTTGAAGGGGGTGGACTCAAAATTCAATCTATAGTGTTAGACATGTGTTAGTTTTACAGCTGCGATATAAGAGCACCTGAACAAAAAGGACAATGTAGGTTAGCCTGACAAGTTAGCATTGGCCAGAAACCATATGCCCCGAATCGCCAATGTTGAAGTGCCCGCAGGTTTACCATACTTTACACCGACTCGTAGAAGCAAGCACAGGGGCAGTCACAAAGAATCAGTCCCATGGTAACCCTCAATCTTTGTAGTTACTTTATTCGATATATTAAAAACATATCATAAAAGTTTGGTACAATAAATATAAAAACAGTTTTAAAAACCCACTACAACTATATGCTTTGAACCTTATACAATTAAAAGCAATAAAAGATAGCAATAAATATGCATGTACAGTGTAAACAAAGACCCCCATTTGTCAGTACCTTTGGCAATGATATTCTTTATGGGCAACAGGGATAAGTTTATATCTTAAATTTATTGCACCTTAAGGAGCTTGCGTCTGATCCTCCAGGCCCAGCCCAGGTATTTAGCAGTCCCACAGATGACACTAGGGACTGATGTGTCATAGATCAAGATACGCAATGCCACCCTGGCAGACCTGGTCCCCATATTTTTACAAACCGGTGTCAACCATCTCGCTCTTGGTTGCCGGTATGCTTTGCATGCAAACAGAAAATGACCAATAGACTCCAAGGGCGAGGCACAACCGGGACAGCCTTTCGATCTTACGGGTGCCGTGCTCCATCTAGATTGAACCTCGAAGAGTGGGAGTGTACCATATCTCATCTTGAGATAAAGGGACCTATCTTCAGGAGATTCAATAATGTCCAGAAAGGGTTCCATGCTAGGTGCAGGTTTCACATCCAGGAAATTTAAAGTTAGCTCACCTCCCTGATTTCTTAGGGTATTAATCGTAACCCATTCCCAGTAAGCCTTCTTTATCACAGGTTTGGGTGGGGGGAGCTGGGTTTCCCAGGCCTCTTCCAGACCTATCTTCTGGAGCTCCTTTTTCAAATTTGATACCCAGGGGATCTTACGCTCAGCTCCGAGTTTTATTAGCTCGTCGAGGGCAGATGCATAGTGGAGGAGTTCAGGGGTTCTCCGGAGCCTTGCCCAGTATAGTAATGGGCGCAGCCTGGCTACATTGCTAAAGTTTTGTCTGCCAAGATCATAGCGGAGAGGAACTAGTGGGGTAGACAGAGGGAGCGACAATAAGTCTCTGAAGAACTTATTCTCAGATCTAAGCAGCTCTGTTAGGTTTTCGAACCCCCACAGTTCTGCCCCGTATTGGGCCGCTGGCATTGCCTTCCCCTCATAGACCTTAACTGCCGCGGCAATGGGCCTGGTGTAGGAGAGTCTCTGGTGTTTCGCTATTGCCCCTGAGGCTCTCTTATGGGCAAGAAGCATTTTCGATAGATGGGGAGCCCATTTTAGCTTATTGTTTACCCTGACTCCAAGGTAATCAAAAGCCTCAACTAGCTCAAGAGTAGTGTCGTTAAGCTTAATGTTATTCCTAAAATTTCTAGAGGGTGATAGTGCCATTAGCTTGGTTTTAGAGGTGTTTATTTTCAAGCCCCTGGTGTCACAAAAATGGGAGAAGCGGGAGAGCAATCTTTGTAGGCCCATAGGGCTTTTAGATATCAACAGAGTGTCGTCAGCAAAGAGCAGGGTGGGTGTTTTTTCCCCGCACAGGGTTGGTGCATCGACCGTGTCCTCTCTCAAGTGGTCTGCCACCCCATTTATAAAGAGAGAGAACAGGGTCGGGGCTAAAACACAGCCCTGGCGTACTCCTTTCTCGACGGTGATCCTCTCTGTGAGCTGTCCCTGATGCCCCCAACGGACTTTAGCAAAATTCCCTTCGTGAAGGCGTTTGAGGAGGTCCAAGATTAGGGGGGGGATGCCCAAGTCATACAAGACCTGCCACAGCTGTAATCGTGGGACCAGGTCAAAGGCCGTTTTTAAATCAATAAAAGCCAAATACAGGCTGCCTTTTTCGATAATTACAGATTTCCAATGTATGGTACAGAATCTGAAGACCTGGTCAATGGTGCCAACCCCTTCCCTAAAACCGGCTTGAAAATGGCTCAGGATACCCTCCTCATCTATCCAGGTCTTGATTCTAGTAAGGAGGACTCTGCCAACCACTTTTTGTAGGACATCGATTAAACTAATCGGTCTGTAGTTGGCAGGGTCCCCCCTGTCCCCTTTCTTATAAATGGCCACCACCTCCGCCCCTTCCAAGAATCCGGAACCGGGCATCCCAAAGCTAAGTTATTTAAAATGCGTAGAATAAATTCTGCCCATAGGTCTTTGTCGTGTAGCAAGAGGTCGCCAGGGAGGCCATCAGGTCCTGCTGCTTTTCCTGGGGCAATCATATTAATTGCAGAGAGGACCTCTGATAGGCCAAACGCGGCCTCTATCTCCAGGGGTACCAAGTTCTCAATTACCGGGGACAGATTCTCTGGAGCCATTTTTTCCCCAAAAGAGTAAAGATCAGAGAAGTGCTGGTACCATTGACTCCCCGTTATATGATTGGGGATTGGGTCAGCTCTTCCCTTGGACCGGACATTAATGAGACTCCAGAAGGGAGTTGAGTCTTTTTGTAAAGCTGCGGCCTTTAAATCCTGCCAATGGCTTTCCTCCCACAGTCTCTTTGCCTTCCTGATAGTTTCGTAATAAATTTTTCGGGCTTTAACAATGGCCGGTTGAACCTTATGTTTAATGGCTTCAGATAGAATCTGTCTTTTTTCCCTGCACGCCTTTGAGAACCAAAGGTTTTCTGTTTTGGGGGGAGGGCACTTATGGTCCCCCTTTTCCTGTAACACAAAAAAGTTCCCCACCTTTGTCACTGTTTGATGATATACCTCTAAGAAGTGTTGGGGAGAAGGGGCCTGTGAAAGACAGCCCCTGGGCATATCCAGGGCTATAGAACCTTCTTCCACTATCCTTTTTATTTTTCCCAGGTCCAATTCGCGTTTTACCACCCTTGGCCACTTAAGACGCCTATTACAATTGGTCGGGACAACCTCTCTTGCCCCAGGCCTCTGTTTGTTGGAATACTCGATGGAAGTAGTAACAGACTCACGCTTGAGCTTCATGAACAGGGGGCTGTGATCGCTCTCACACCTGTTGATTACTTCCATGTCAATAAGATCTGGCCAAAGCTCGATGCCCAACAGAATGTAATCAATGCGCGAGGGAGCTCTAGTCCTTGTGAAAGTAGGGGCTCCCTGGCCATCTGAGCAAGTTCGCCCATTTGTGGCCCTCAGATTGAACTCCAATGTTAGCGCATTAAGTTGCAGAGCCCTCTTAGACCATTTCTTTATTGGCGGAAGAGTAAGTTGGGGTATGCCCTGCTTAGAGTCGGCATCTCCAATGCCCAGGATGTCGTCGCTGCTCAGGGGCTCAAAAGTGCAATTAAAGTCCCCGGCAACGACGACATCCACCTTGAAAGTGAATGCTGTTAATTCGGCCTCAAGAGCCGATACAGCAGGGCTTTCCCGTGCTCCAGGGGTCCCCCTAGCATAGATATTGAATATTTCAAGCGGGGGTTGGTCGTCGACCCCGTTGATTGATAAATGGAGGAGGTCGTGAGATATAATTACGTGCCTCTTGATTGCCCAGTTCAAGTTGATGTTAATCCAAATTAGGAGACCCCCCGATGGACGTCCTCTTATGGATCTGATTGCGGGGACAAAATGAGTGATGAAGCCTGATCTATGCAGGGGTACCAAACTCCAGGTTTCCTGGAAGAGGATGACATCAAACTTGTCGATGAAATCGCTCCAAACAGGATCTGCGAGATTCTTCCCGAGCCCCGCAATGTTCCATGATAAAAAATTGATAACGCTCGTGGGAGCAGGAGTTAGGGGGGTCCTCAAGTCCACCACCTGACTATCTTGGCATCCCTCATTGATTACCAGAGTATCAATTGTTTCACCCAAATCGTTTGAGGACTGGTTGGAAATGGGGATAGTGTTCGAATCCAGCCCCCCAATGGAATGAGATGTGGAAATATGTGCAGGGGAAGTCATGTGGAGATTGGTTAACCCTCAATCATTTTTGACCTGCAGTGATTTCCTGCCTGCTAGCCCGCAAGTGGAACAAGCAGGTGACTCATTTTTGTTCCGCACTTTGAGGCCGAGGCCGATATTTAAGCACAGCTCGCGTTATTAGGGGAGGGTGGGGAGGGGAGGGCAGGGCAGGGGAGAGCCGGGGCACTGCCTCTGCACTGTGGAGTTTGGTTTAACCAGTGGTCGAAGTGGGGGGGAAAAAGTAGGGGAACTCTGGGAGGAGAATCAGAGGGCGGGAATAACCCAAGGATTGGATCAGTGGGCGGTGCCAGAGGTGTGGCCAGAATGCACAAACATCCCAATTTTTAGTATTTGTTTAGCATTTCACTGCCCAGTTTAATCAACCAATGGATACACATGATTATTTAAGGTTATAATGAGTTATTGACATTAAAACACATTCACAAAGAGGGATATGCTTCTAATCACAGAATGTCCCAAATATGAGAAAATCTGGAAGCACAAGCCTTTTGTCGCCGAGCCATGGAGTTTCTGTCATCAGCACTTCTCCCTTTTTCCACAACAGCAGTTCAAACATGAATGACAAAATATCCTAGTTTGCAAATGTTTTCTATATAATTATGGCTCTGCCATATTTGCCTCATAATGCCAGATCTGCTGCATGATCTGACCATTCAAACTAATAAATTGTTTATAGCTCAAACGTATCAAAAGTTAATAAAAAATGTGACTTGTTTTGCTGCGGAGTAGATGGCTTATTGCAAAGGTTGACTGATCACCTTTCTCACTGTTGCATGTGTGTTACACTGGTGCTAATAAGGCATAATCTTTCCAGAGACTGTTAGCATGTGTACACATGTCAAAATAATAAAATATCAGAAAATATACTGCATTACTCTGCCGCCTTTTTTTTAATGCATAATTTAGTCAACACTGCGGCATAATTTTGTCCTCCTTTGCTTGCTGCATAATTAATTCCAGTGGCCCCACAGCAAGCAGCACATGGTAAAGTGCTTGTGAAAGAAGCAGAGAGACTGAAGTTTGCGAACTTAATTTGGTGTGCGTGCAAATTCTACATTGCCAATCCCTGGTGAGTTGCAGCTTCTACTTCTGAAACAAGGCCAATGGAGGTACCTATGCGTGAGGCAGACTGGCCTCAAGGGCAGGGCGGCCTTAGCGCTGGTGGTGCCTTGTGCATTAATGTTTGTTATTGCCCCCCCAATGACCACCTCTGCCATGGATTAACCTCACTACCACCCTTTAACAGTGCCCCTCAAGTCTCCATAACCACACTCTCTCTGATGCATTTAATTTGATTTAGAGCGCCGCTCATACCAGTGTAGGGTGTCAGAGCACTTTACATCCCACATATTACTCAGAGACAATCAATATGTGTGTAAATCACTGTATAGACAATCTTACATAAGACTAAGGACTACAAGGTGTAGGAGTCACATGACAACCATACTAGTAGGACATATAGGTTAATAGTGATTGGTCTGGAGAAACACAAACTCAGAATTTAAAATGTAATACCGTGGTTGGGGGTTCTCTTTAATAATCAGAATTGATTTCTGTCCAAAAGAACACTTTTTGCAACATTAGGATAACCAAAGACTGGGGGAAAAAACACAATGCTCTAATTTATATATTGCAGTTTGTATGCAGCTCTTAGATGACAGTTAATAGCGCACTGTTCTATGTTAGGATTTTAACTTATAAACTGCAAGCAACAAAAGGATTTCTCTGACAAAAGCAGTAGCCCACTGACCTATTTACATTATGTGCACTTTGTGATCTGCATGGTACATGTTCTTTGCATCAGGCACATTAACCCTCTGTGCTACCTATCCATGAGTCAAAACTTCCACTAGACAAAACTCCGATTTCTCTCTAGGAAGAACATTAAACATCAGTCATCATGACATTTTTATTGTTGCCGAAAATTGCTGGAGGCCAGGAAGGAGGCAGCAAGCACTTTTAAACCCTTAGTATACTTGCAAACATAATGCCTCCACCCAAAGTCAGCACCCTGTCTCACCGGTTGCACTGCCCTAGAGCTGGCCCTTCTCAAGGGTCCTGTGACCTCAGTGACTGAGTCACTGTTTTTCTTGGCTGTGCTGCTTCATAGGCCTGCCCGCAAGACTGGAGGTGAACTTCAGTATGGATTGTGGTGGACAAACCTTGAAGGTTAACCCAGACTTGCCAGTGCTAGGGTCCACTTGCTGGTGCTAAGACACCAGCGCTTCTAAGGTCTTGCGAAGCCTTCTAAGGTCTAGCATGGGATTGTGCTCTCTCAGGAGAGTCGTCTGGTGGACTGGTTATTAAGGCTGAACCATGATTCATCAGTTCCAAATTCAGCAGCTCTGGCCATAGTGCCACATCCTCTCCCCCACTGAACACCATACTGCCCCCACTGAGAAAAACTCACACTGCCTTCAACTACAACCCAATTGCTGCCAGCTATAAACACCTAGATGAGGCTCAATTTAAATGACGCAATAGACAAGAGCAATATGTGGCCTACAAAAAAAGTAACAACATCCTGGAAAAAGCAAACACTCATAGGGAATGCAAAATGTAGCAAACCATGTGAAATGTAGCAGTAACAACATGGTTACCTTAACGCTTTTACACTCACTATTCAGAAATCAGTGAGTGCTTTTGCCTGAAAGGTTAAGGACATGACTACAGGGCCTTGGATGGACCCATTTTAACGTCCATTGCTGATATCCTTACAAAACGTTAGCAGTATGGTAAAAAGACCATGTCCCTGGACGTAGAGCCGCAGTACACATTTTGTTTTCCAATCCACACTTTGCAGTACCTTCAGGATTGGTGCACTAGTTGCAAGCCCAGGGAAAACAAAGACAAGAAAACAAAAATAGCGCTTCACTGGCAAACTCTGTAAAAGTGGTGCTAATGTGTTTGGTTGTGAATAAAATCAATTTTGCAGTTTGCTACCACTGTCTTACTTTATTTAGTTATTTTTCATATTTTTAACCTTTTATTCCAGATACTGCACTTTGGAATTAAAATACGACATTTCCAGCAAAAATGATTTTCTTTTTTGGATCCATTTCACAGGGGAGCAAATAAAAGAAAGGAGAGTGAGAACCCCGTCTTGAAGTCACGGGAAGAAAGAAAGAGTGGGGGGGGGGCACCTGAAGCGGCAGAGAAGAAGTGGACACTGTCTTTTTCTTCTCTGAGCAAGAAGGGAAAGACAGAGTCCTGTTACTTCTCTGCCGCCCGTCCTCCAACGCCAGGAAATGCCAAGCTTTATTTAAAGGCGACAGTGATTTCTTAAGTCCTGGGACGCATTTTCAAAATAAAAAAGTAGTAGCTGTGTGTGTAAATCTGATTTGACTACTTACGTTTACTGGTGAGCGGCACTGCCTAGGACTGCTGCTGCCAGCCATCGGCGTCGAGCTGAACCGATGGTGACTGTCTGGTGCATGTTTGACAGGGCATGGCAATTTGAAAATGATCTACGCATGCACGTTGCGCGCACAGCCCCTACCAGCAGAACCAAATCCAACCCAATTTCACTGTCCCGCCCACCGGCAACACGGAACTAAAGGCCTAATATTCACAACATGGATAGCTGGAATGGAATCTTTCTATCATCGGCTCTCACAGCCTCAAAACTCTTTACCGGAGACTCGGGGGAGGAACAACAGTGTGCTGTGAGTCAGGGAGGTAATTTAATATTTACTTTAACACAATGCCTTATTGACGTACCGACGCATAGTGTAGACCCGGCCCTGAAGAATAAGTGCCGGTGCTAAGCACCGGCACAAATTAAGCACTGTTTATGTTTCTAAATATGTCACCTTGAAATTGACCAGCCCAATAAAAGTGTTTTTAATAGAGAAGATGGTGCCTTTTTTCATTGACACCAACACTGCTAAGTATTGGACTCAACACTTGACTGGTATTTTAACTCCATTTTCACCACATGCTCAAGAATGGCACAAATGACACTTGATAATATATATATATTCCCTGAGCACCCGCTAGATGATAATACACATTATGCAAAGAATACAATGCCGAAAAATTATTTTTCTTTATCTTTATTTTATTTTTTGCCCAGCCAACACGCGATTCGTCATATAGGGAGTTCCCCATGACTTCTTCAGGGCTAAAAGATACAATCACTACTACCAAAATGGTTGCAGTGTGTACACCACACACAGCGACAAGGACACCTGTGTCATGGTGTTGCATAGTTCGACAATGGTGGGTGTATCATATGTGGAACCCCGAGCTCAACAGTTAAACATTCCTTTATAATCTTTGTTATCAATAATAATCCCTAGCGGTGAGGGCTTCCAAGTGGTGTGCACAACAGGATTATTGCTATATCGATTCAATGTTATTAATCCAATCAATCACGTTCAATCTTCTGTAGCTGCGTCCACTTCACCTTCAAGAAAACGACGACCCACCAACACCAGCAACAAGCCGCCCGCAGAAGCTGGAACAAGATCACAGCAGACCAGCTCGCCACCTCCCTGAGCCAGCACCCCCCTGCCAGCTCAGCGAACCCCAGCCAGGCCGCCGACAACCTCACGAAGTGGATCAGCAACTGCGCGGACGAACTCGCCCCACTGAGGACCCCGCCCAGCAGACCCAGCAGCAAGAAAGCCCCATGGTTCACCGACGAACTCAAGAGCTCCAAGAAGAACTGCCGAGCCCTCGAGAAAGTCTGGAGAAGGGAACCGACACTGGACAACAGGACCTCCTTCAAACTTGCCACCCGGAAACACCACCAGCTGATCCGCGCCGCCAAGAAAACAGCATTCAAGGACCGGTTGGACAACAACGCACACAACTGCAAGGAACTCTTCAACATCGTGAAAGAGCTCTCCAACCCCAGCGCAGGAAACAACGACATCACCCCATCGCAAGACCTCTGCAACTCCCTCGCTTCATACTTCCACAACAAGATCGCGGACATACACAACAGCTTCAACAACCAACCGACGCACACCATGACCGAGCAACCACCCCCCACCACCACCCTCCACGCCTGGACCCCGATCAGCACCGAAGACACCATCCGCACGATGAACTCCATCCACTCCGGATCACCGACCGACCCCTGCCCTCACCACGTCTTCAACATGGCCGACGCTGTCATCGCACCCCACCTGCGAGACATCATCAACACATCCTTCGACACCACCATCTTCCCTGAGAGCTGGAAACACGCCGAACTCAGCGCTCGACTCAAGAAACCAACAAGGGACCCCACCGACCTCAAGAATTACCGCCCCATCTCGCTCCTCCCGTTTTCAGCCAAAGTCATCGAGAAGACCGTCAACCAGCAGATGGCCGCTTTCCTCGAGACGAACGGATCCCTCGACCCCTCACAGTCCGGCTTCCGAGCCAACCACAGCACCGAGACCGCCCTCATCGCCGCCACCGATGACATCCGAGCCCTGATGGACAATGGAGAAACAGCGGCCCTCATCCTCCTAGACCTCTCCGCGGCATTCGACACGGTCTGCCACCGAACCCTAGTACGGCGCCTCAGCAACATCGGAATCCAGGACAAAGCGCTGGAATGGATCATCTTCTTCCTCGACGGAAGAACACAGAGGGTCCGCCTACCACCGTACAAGTCAGAGGCCTCCGGAGTCATCTGCGGCGTCCCCCAAGGATCATCTCTGAGCCCCACCCTCTTCAACGTCTACATGAGCCCCCTCGCGGCCATCGTACGCAAACACAACCTCAGCATTATCTCCTACGCCGACGACACCCAGCTGATCCTCTCCCTGACCAACGACCCCGCCGCCGCCAGAGCCAACCTGCACGAAGGGATGAAAGAGGTAGCCGAGTGGATGACGACCAGCCGCCTGAAACTGAACTCGGACAAGACGGAGGTCCTCATCCTGGGCTCCTCTCCCTCCGCCTGGGACGACTCCTGGTGGCCCCCCGCCCTGGGCACCGCACCCAAACCGACAGACCATGCACGCAACCTGGGCTTCATCCTGGACTCCTCCCTCTCCATGACCAGGCAAATCAACAACGTCTCCTCGGCATGCTTCAACATCCTACGCATGCTACGGAAGATCTTCTGGTGGATCCCCACCGAGACCAGGAAGACCGTCACCCAGGCCCTCGTCACCAGCCGACTGGACTACGGCAACACCCTCTATGCCGGTACCACCGCCAAGCTCCAGAAAAGACTCCAGCGGATCCAGAACGCCTCAGCCAGACTCATCCTCGACATCCCACGAACCAGCCACTTCTCCGGACATCTGAGAGACCTTCACTGGCTCCCCGTCAACAAAAGAATCACCTTCCGCCTCCTCACCCACGCACACAAAGCCCTACACGACCAAGGCCCGAGCTACCTCAACAGCCGAGTCAACTTCTACGCTCCCAAACGCCACCTCCGATCAGCCAACCACGCCCTCACCGCCGTCCCCCGCATCCGGAAAGCGACTACAGGAGGAAGGTCCTTCTCCTACCTGGCCGCCAAGACCTGGAACTCCCTCCCGACCGACCTGCGCCTGACCCAAGACCACCTCTCCTTCAGGAAGAAGCTGAAGACCTGGCTGTTCGAGCAGTAGCGGCTCCCCCCCCCCCCAGCGCCTTGAGACCCTACGGGTATGTAGCGCGCTTTACAAGTGTCACTGATTGATTGATTGATTAGCCCACCGCTGCAGGACCACCTCCAATGAAAAATACCACAATGAAGGGAGCGCCGAAGTCAGTAATGAGTATTTGCAAATGCAAATTTGTTCCCAACTGATTCAATCAAAAAGACAGATTTCCTTAGATCCACAATTTATTGCACGTCACTTTAGGATAGTGTCTCCACAACGATTATGACTGTTCATCAATATTGGTTGACCAGCTTGTAGCAGTTCATCAACCGAAGTTCATAATAAATTCAGCCAACGCGTTTCGTCCAGTGTAGGACGTCATCAGGGCTATAGTTCAGTGTTCTTTCTGTGTAACTTCTACCTATCACGCAAAAGGTGCTGATTTTTATTTTTATTTTTCTTCTAAAATAATGGTTTCCAAAATGTCATGAGCACCGTATTTCATTAGGTCATCCGAGCCAGCTAAATTCCCAATCAGCAGTTCTTACATATATCCGCATCCAAATTAATCAACTATTTCCCTGTAAACGGTTATTACAGTGGTCTTGTAAAAGCATCTTACTTATTTGCAGTCCAATCCCTTCAATTAAAGCCCCATTCAGCTAAGACGACCTCATTCCTCGCAGCCGGCCCAATAAATCCCGCTGTGCGATTCTGCACAATCTAAGTGCGTCCTCTAAGGCGGAATTAGCCATCCGTCAGCCTGATTAGGTGCTACATGCAAAAATTAACACCACAATCTATGGATTGCAGCACATATCTGTCTTCTTTTAGACCGTTTATCAAGTTCTGAAGAAGTCGTGGGGAACTCCCTATACGACGAAACGTGTTGGTTGGGCAAAAAGAAGGTAAAGAAGAATTATTGTGCATTGTATTGTTCGCCTAACGTGTAGTATCATCTAACGGGTGCTCAGGGAATATTTATATAATGTTACAGTGATCCTCTGGGATCGAATTTTAATGGGGCAGGTTGATTCCTCCTTCCTTTGAACCACCGCAATCTATAATAAGGCTTCTCTGAATAACACGTGAACTGTGAACGCCATAGTTCATCCTATTAAGATTCACACCATTGGATTAGCGACACTTGATGATAATTGAGTTGACTTGGTGGAAGTTGCATAACAGACTCATTTATCAACATATTCAGTGTAAATGGTATAACCTGATAGAATTCAGCTTGTTAGCAATATTGTCATGTACCAAGGAGTACCTATCAATACCCTTTAAGCAGAGGCAAATATTTTTACATTTTGAAAAATAAAAATGTATAATTTCGAGGCTTTATAAATACTGTTCTACCTAACTTGAAATCGGCTGAGTGCAGTTTCATGTTAAGCCATGTCTGTGTTTTGTGTCAGTGGCATCTCCATTGGGTTATGATATTTGAGGGCTAGATGTTCTACTGTTTTTACATTCTGAATTCATGGGAGAGTATAGCGTTTCCTAATTGTCACCTTACTGACTGCCCTATAATCCACACAATCCCTCATCTCCCCGTTTTTCTTGGGTATAAAGAAGCATGGGGAAGACACAGGTGACGTGGAGTGCTGTATAAAACCTATTTCTAGTAGTTCATCCAGATATTTGAGTAGATATTGAGTTTAAGGTTCTGTCAATGTGTAAACTCTACTGCAGGGCAGCGTTGCTCCAGGGAGGAGATCTATGTGGCAATCAAAGGCTTTTCACATGGGTCAAAAACATCTAGAAAGTCCTGGTATTCTTTGGGTAGTTTAAGGTGTTCTGTTCTTTGGACCAAGGCGCAATGCAGTGGTATTCCCACCAGGTAGCGCTGCAGAATGGAGAGTCCAAGTTCACGGTGCAGTGTACCCATCGATTTTTGGATTAGGGTGTTTAGCCAAGGTGTTGAAAAGTGGATTATTGGTAGGGGCAAATGTAGGTCTGCCACTGGCAATAAGGCCACTAACACAGTATAGGGCTCAGAATAGGTCTTGTAAATTATTCCTTTGCTCAAACCTTGGTAGGTTGGCAGTGAGCAGGCAGGCTCAACTTCAAAGACAGGTGTGTAAAGCATTTAAAAACACTATTTCAGGAAATAATTAAGACACAATACAAAATAATAATCCAACACCAATTAATAAGACTAGGAAATATTTTTATTTAAAAAATGACACCAAAATGACAAATATCCAATGTAGGAAACCGAAGATATGAATTTTCAAAGATTTAGCACTTTCTAGCACATAGACACCTATAGCGCCTTATCGGGACATCCGCTCGCGATAGACCGGGTCAAAGTTTCAAGCGGACCGCGATGGAGCCCTGGGCGGCTACCCCTCGCAGTAGGTCTGGGTCAAAGTTTTAACCTTCTGACTTAGAAACATTTCTAGATCTTTTCTTCCCGGCGTCTCTCGAAGCTCTCACCAAGTCCGGATTTGTTAAGGGTTCGCCGGATTCCCTTGCGATGTGCTCCCAGTCACACTTATGGAAGTCCGACCTCCAGAGCGTACCTGCGGAGCAAACCAAGGCTCCAGGCCGCCACGCGGCTTGGCTTTCGTGGTTGCTCCCAGTCACCTTTTCTTTGTTCGGACTTAGAAACTTTTATGGAGCTTTTTCTCGCTGGGTCCCTTGATGGTCTTCACCAGGCCGGATTTGGTGAGGGTTTGCTGGCCTCGGATTTCTTCTACTCCTGGTCAAACTCTGGAGTAGGACATACAGAACTTTTCAGTGGGACAAACCTGGACGGCAGACCGGCTCGCGGTTGAAGGCAGGCGACTTGGCAGGCCAGGTTGAGTCGGTCCCCTTATGGAGCTTTTTTCCAAGGCTCTCCAAACTTCTGGAACATCTTCCTGAAGTTCCCCAAAGGGTACCAAAGTGTCTAAAAAGCACCAAGATGGTCCTTGAAAGTTGAGTACTTCAGTTCCCACAATCGACTTGAACAAAACCCTTACAAATCCACTGGTAGTTCTCCAGGTTGAGGATTCTTGGTGGTGATGTTCCAGGTGACCTCTTTAGTCCTTTTACAGCAAAGTAATCCACAAGCTGTAGTTGAAGATGGTGCAGAAGGTGCAATCTTCAGAGTGCAGGCCTGCCTCTCTCAGATACTTACTCCAACTACTCTGGGTCAAGCAGGAGGTCACTCCTGTCCAATGGGCTGCAGGGTACCACTTCCTGGAGAGTGTTGCACTATTTTGTCCCAGAGTGCACCAATTCTTCCAAATTCATAATGGCTAATTTTCCAGCAGGGAGAAAAGAGCTGGCTAAACTCACCCCTATGATGGCTAATCTCCATAGTCTCTCCCCCTTGCATCTGTTCATTCCTTCCTTAATCCTAGCATCGGGCTGGGTTTCACAAGGGTAAAGTTGTAAATGACACTGGGGTCCTCCCTTTCCCTTGAAGACCATTGTTTACAACTCCTCCCCCTGCTCTGGCATTTCTTTGCAACAGGACCCTGCCCTCCCAGCAGAGCTGTTCAACCCCAGAGGCTCTTTATCACCTCTTCAAAGAAGCCTGGCTAATCCCCTTAACTCTGACCAATCAGGACAGACCACTGGAAGGCTGAATTTTGACTTATAAACATGAAAGCCTTATAACTTCTTGTATGTACATTTTAGGAGAAGTTCAAAAATATCATATTGTTGGATTTATTAATACCATTCTGGGAAGTTTTTGATTGGTACTTTAGCCTTCTCCTATCAAGAGTTATCATTTATTAACATTCTACTATGTTAACATATGTGGCAGGGGGGTGTGCAATGGGAAAAATGACTTGGGCCATTTCTCCAGCACCAGGGCTTATAAAAACACATTTTATAAGTACTCTGCCTATATTCACAGGACCCCCACCCCTGGTATACCTAGGGGACGCTTTAGGGGTTCTAAATATGCAGAAATATTGCAGATCCTCCCTCTACAGTGCTCTTACCACCAAAGTCGATTTTGGGAAGCATTTATCACAATGTGGGGAGTATAAAACTAATTTTATATGGGTCTACCTTATAGATACCTGTCCCCTCCCCCCACGTCTGGGATAACTAGGGGAGACCCTGGGAGTACCTAATATGCCCAAACATTGTAGGTTAACCCTTATGGAGAGCTCCAAACACAAAGGTCGAGTTTGGGCACAATTTACTTTTTAAAAGCAGTCCTGCAGCACAGGGCTACTTTTAAACTGACCCAGCAGTGCACACATGCAAGTGCAGAAAAGGGCTGCTAGCTTCTAAACTACCATTTCCTATTATATGCTAGGGACTGAGAGGTAGTTTTTCAATCACCTTGCCCTATTATGTACTAGGGCTCTATGGGGGTAGGTCATGCCAATCACAGGGGTACCCCAACCCTTAGTGTACCCTAGTGTATGTAGGTGTTTTCACTGTATTCTAAGTGTTTTTCAGCATTGCACTGGCACTGGACCTGGCTAGGCAGAGCCCAGAGCCAGTCAGAAGTTGCACTGAACTGTTCCAACCCAGGCAAGACCCTGTTCATCAACCTCAGGAAGGTGGCAGGTGCATTCTTTAAGCCAAAGGGCATTACCTTGTACTGATATTCTCCCTCTGGTGTGGAGAATGCTGACCTCTCCTTTGCTCCATCAGTGAGGGCAATCTGCCAGTAACCTGAAGTCAAATCAAAAGTACTCAGGTACTTAACAGTCCCTAAACTGTAATTTATCTCATCAGCTCTAGGTATAGGGTGAGCATCAGTCTTTTTGACTGCATTCAATCCTCTGTAGTCCACACAGAACCTTAACTTCTTGGGTCCCCCCTGAGGATTAAGTTTCGGCACCAGCACCACTGGACTGGCCCATGGACTATCAGATAGTTTAATTACCCCTAATTCCAGCATCTTAGCAACCTCAGATTTAATGCTGGCTCTGACATGGTCAAACAACCTGTACAGTTTATTTATGACAGATAGGCTGTCACCAGTGTCATCGTGGTGCACTCAGTGATGCCTGGAGTCAAAGAAAAGAGGTCAGCAAACTGCTCCAGCACTTGCTTACAGTCTCTCTGCTGCTGGTCTGTCAACTTGGGAGAGAGTATCACTCCCTCCACTGACCCGCATTGCACATTAGTGGAGAAAAGGCTGGACACAGGCTCAGTTTCCTCCTCCACACCCTCATTAGTGACCAGTTTCATGGTCATATCTGCCCTGTCATGGTGGGGTTTTAATCCATTTATATGCAGGGCCCTATGAGGGTTCCTGGGGTGCCAAGATTAACCATTTGGGTAACCTCACGCTTCTTTTCCAAGATTGGATAGGGCCCACTCCACTTGTCATGGGGGGCCTCAGGCTCCAACACCCACATCAATTGTCCTGGAGTATACTCAGGCATAGTAGCCTTCTGATCACACCAGTGCTTCATGAGCTCCTGGATGGCCTGCAGTTTCCTGCTTGCCTTGTAAATGTACTCTGCCATTCTAGATCTCAGGCCTAGCACATAGTCAAGCACATTGTCCTATGCTTCTTCAAGATACTTCTCTAAAGACTCTCTCAGCAGGCTCAATAGCCCCCTCGCAGGGTGTCCAAACAACAACTCAAAGGGACTGAAACCAGCCCCTTTCTGTGGCACCTCCCTGTAGGCAGACCGTAGGCATGGGAGGAGAACATCCCATCTCGTCCTGAAACTCTCTGACAAGCCATTTATCATCCCCCTCAGGGTTTTCTTGAATCTCCCAACTGGACCATTTGCTTGAGGGTGATAGGGGGTGGTGAACTTGTAGTTGACTATAATGGATAGTGTCAACTTGCACAACTTGTTTATCTGATATACTACTCCCTGTTACTTTAAAATTTAAAAATGAATCAATGCGTGCTGCTTCCGATATGGGATCTGCCACTGTCCTTTGGAAACTAATCACTGAAATGGGTACGGAGGAAACTCCGTACTCTATGGAAGCGTACAGCCAATAGCCCCTAGGATTTCATCATAGTAATTAATCAAGATAAGCATAGATTCAACATCAAATATATAACATTTGACAAACAAATATGTAATTAAGTTTCTCTATTGTATTCAAAATGCTTCTTACTCATAACAAAACAGAATGATACAATATGTAATTAACACACCAAATCAAATTCAACATTTATCATACGTCAATAGCACATTAGTAGCGACCCCAATGCATTTCGGGTAATACCCTTCTTCTGGGGAAAACGTATGTTGAAAATCAAAATCAAATCTTCAAGGGCCTCCTGCCGGAACACACAAAGAACAACCTAAGTACCTTGTATAACTATCATCACTAAATGTTACACATGTTTTATATCACTGTCTGCAGGCATGTTAGACTAGCCCAACACCGATATCTGTGAGAGGTAATGAAATAACCATGATAGATGTGAATGCTTGATAATCTGTGTGGTATACAAGCAAACAAAAAATCCCGTATGCGGTGTGGTAGTGTTAATGTCAATGTGGACATGCGTAATAAAGAAATACATCGTGTAAAAAATCCGAAGTGCGTTAAAAACCGAGCGTGCTGCTAACCAAACATGCACTAGTGTGCAAACCGTCTCCGAAGTGACTATTGCCATGTACCTCACAAATACAATAGCCGTGATGGCTGAAGACTGACCAGTTGCCCGGGCTTCTGATATACTCCTGTGGATAAAACTCTCGTCATTATCATACACAGTACCGTGAGTGGATGCCATTTGCAATACTACATCGGCAGAATGCCTTACCTTAGTAGTGTATTCTCAGAAGGTCAATCAGAGTGTAAATCACCAAGTGTTAGATCTAAAACAAAATGGAATGGAAGGTTACTATTTAACCTAAACAAATCTCTGTCTCGATAAACCCTCCAGGGAATATCCCAATCAACACACCCGTGTGTGCAACGTCTCGCGTCGTCCAGGTAATCCAGACATCACAGCGACGTATTCACGGTGCTTCCTTTTCAACAGGTTAAGCCCGCCCATTTGGGTGTGTCTGATTTAACCAACTTTATTATTCAATAACGAGCAGCAATGCTCGGCACCAAGGTATAATGCCTCAAGTTAATGTAGAATTATGGTGAATGCCGAATGTGTGGAAAAGCACTATTATTCAACAAAATAAATGTGAAAAAAGACAACGCTGAGGGAAACAATATTGAAAAGAAGGTAAAGCAACAGGTGAAAAGAGAACAGTGGGAAAACAGTATTCTAACTTTGCGTACAGTGATCAATTCAAGGATGCGTAACCCAGTGTAAAAAAGATGCTGGCAAATGTTTGATATCCATGTGAAAATCCAGATGCAAACACTTGCGATCAGTAAAAACAAAGGTGATTTGATGATGAAATGTGCGGTAAATGAATGTGTCGGATCCCGCGTCTGAGATCTCGAAACGTGTAACGGAACTATCGAGTGGGTAGTGGCCGTGTATGCAGACAGTGATTCACAATCGGATACATACTTAGTGTCAAATATGCATAATCATGATTACATGTATGTTAAAATCTTAGTTCATACGTATATTTAAAGGAAACACCATTTCACAGTTGTCATTAAGACCTTTCGGAATCAAAGTATCGAGATACTTGATACAAAAGGTCTCCCTTCGTGCTAACTGGATGTGTGCATCTTTGCCTGTCTGAGAGGTGATCTTCTCTAATATGGTAAAGAGTAGTTGTGGGATTGAGTGTTGGGAATTTACCCAGTGTGCTGCGAGGCATGAGTTGGTGTTTTTGGTTCTAATCATGCTTTTATGTTCGGCAATCCTGATGTGGACCTTACGTGAGGTGCGTCCCACATAAGTGAGTCCGCATGGTCATTTTATTGCGTAAATTACTGTGTCCGTGTTACAATCTGAGGAGTGTTTCAAGATGATTTTCTTGTCAGTATGCGGATGTAAAAATGTGTTTCCCAGTATTACGTTTCCACAGTGACTGCAATTCCAGCATTTCTTCATGACAGTATGATTACATGATTCGGAAGTGTTTTTAGTCTTTAAGATTGCTCTGATGTTTTTTTGACCTAGTGAGTCCAAACAGAGGTTTGTGAGTAAAAACCGTTTTGAAATCTGCGTCTTCTTCCAAAACTTTCCATCTTTTAGAAATAATTTTTTTAATTTTTGCGGCCTGGTGCGAGAATTTTAGCACGAACACTTCTCTCTTGCTTGTAGATTGTGAGGTTGGTAACAATAAATCTTTGTGGGCTTTCTGCTGCATGCTTTGGCTGGATCCAGTATTTCCACAGGATATCCTCGCTTCCTTTATCTCTGATATTGTTCGTTAATCAAGCTATCAGTTTGTTGTCGAGTGGACAAAATTATTTTAATGCGAATGAACTGGGATACCGGTAGATGTTTTTTCAGGGATGGTGGGTGGAAGCTCAAAAAATGTAGCGCATTGTTTCTGTCTGTGGGTTTTTTGTAAACAGATGTGTGTAGTCCCATCTCCGTGTTGCTGATGCAAATCTCCAAAAAGTTGATGGTATTTGGGTGAATCTGATGAGTGAATTGTATGCGTGAGTTCTGTTGGTTTAATGTGTGAATGTTGTCCTCTAGTAACTGGCGGTCTCCACTCCATATCACATGTCATCTATATATCTCATGTAAATGATGAGATGTTTCATCATGTTTCATGTAGTTGATACCACACTCATCCCACACAGCAGTCAGATAGCTAAACAGAAAGTTTGTGCCCCTATCTGACACCACCTCTTTCAGAAAACCCACTCTGGTGAACACACCAAGCAGTGCTCTAGCCGCTGAAGAAATGGTTATAAGAGGGATTGCTTCAGGGTACCTAGTGGCATGGTCCAATACCAATAATATTTACCTATTCCCTGATGCAGTATGTGGGTCCAAGGGACCAACAGTGTCCATGTAGGAGAGTAGGATCTGCACTTACGTTGCCCCCACTTTTTTTCCTGATGTTAACACTGGTTTCTGGCTATAGTCTGGCTGGGTCCCTGCTAATCAGGGCCCCAGTCTCTCTGTTCTCTCTAAACAACTTGGAGTGCATACTAGATGCACTAGTGATTGGATACTGTGGTACCTTATGAGCCCCTAGTATATGGTACCTTAGGTACCAAGGGCAGAGGTACTTCACAGGCCTACCAGGGGCTGAAGCATGTATTATGCCACCCCTGGGAAGCAGACTAAATCTGACACCACAGGCCTGCTACTGAACCTGGGTGAGGTAGTGTTAGCACTCCTCACTGAGATATAGGTTCCCTATATCTCACCTTACACACACATATAAGCCTATCAGTCACCCCTAAGGCAGGCCCTATCAATCCTGAGGGCACGGTGCTTGGTTTACATGTGAGGGGGTGCCATCCGCCTGAGCAGGGCCCCTCTGCAGCCCTCAGTCTATTCTCTGTAGCTGTTTGTGGATGCGGTTAAACCATATACTCTTAAGTGCATTATAACCTCACGGTAAATGTCGTGTTTGGTGTCAAATGCTTTGGAATCATACCCCCACACCAGTAACTGGTGTGGGAGTATGATCCCACCCTTCTAGAGGGGTAGACATTTACCTACTGTGGAAACACGGTAGAGTCCTGAAAGAGCCCTGGCATCACAAAATGGATGCCACCAGCACAGACACTGGGCTGCCCTCCTGCTGCTGACCGAAACTCGCAGTGGAGGAGGCCCAACAATAGGCATCCTGTCACAGGGAGGTGTAACCACCTTCCAGACAGGATTTAGTGTATTGGGGCTGGGTGGGTGCACTCCTAGAGTGCTTTGAAGTCCTCCACTGGGGGAGCAGTAGGCTCCTCTGTGCATATGCCAGCTCAAACCAGTTCAGGGGCTACCTGCCCCTGCTCTAGCACGAAACTGGACAAAGGGAAGTGGGTGTAACCACCCACTCCCCTGACCCTCCCATAGGAGTGGTCATAGAGCTAGTCCCTCCCTTTCTTTTAGTATAAGTTAGGGAACCCTTGCCATTGCAAACTAGAGATCCCTGGACGGCGCCCTGAAGAAGAATACTGGACCTTCGACGTTCCACTACCTTTGGAAGACTGCAGAATCTCCCTTGGAGTCGAGGAGTGACTCCCCTGCTTGGCAGGCACCGAAACTTTGAATCAACGGTCGCAAACTTTCCCGCCGGAGTCCGAAGTCCCTGCAGCCCCGGAAGTGGATTTCCTGACTTCTCCAAGGCCATCGTGAGTCCCCAGCGACGCTGAGGCAAGTGGACCCCACGAGTGACGAGGAACAGCAATACCCAGGTACCGTGCACTATTGACGAGTGCAATCCCTTCACGACGTTCTACAAACTTGTGCATTGGACCACGTGAGGTCCAAGCCTCCAGCAGGATTTCTACCAAAGATCAGAGGCCTACCTCGTCCCAAGTGGCCGTGGGCTCCTGTGAAGTGAATCCTCACGAAGCGTCTTCGCGATCCTTTGCCCGTTGGCTTGTGGGTCCCCTGAAGACTTTTGTACCGAACCAAAGGGCTCCCCTGGTTGCTCCAGGACTGCCCTGACTTACCCTTGCTGGGTGAGTCTCTCAGACCTTGCTGGTCTGCACCGCTGACTTTCTTCACTTTCCACGAGACTTGCTGTTGCCAAGGCTTGTTGGCTCCAATCCGGTTGCCGACACCTCAGTAAGCTGCAGACTTCGTGGAACACGCCGAATCCAGCTCCTGGTTGTCGTCGATGCCTCCTGGACCTTGTGGCTGTAGAGTCAAGACACCTGTGATCACCTGAAATCACCCGACGACTGTGGGCATCCATATTCCTGGTCACTGGCAAGTGACTTTGAACACTGTCTCCTCTGCTTTCAGGTCTTCTTTCTTATGAATCCATCCTTTGATTCCACCGGACACTTCTCCTGTCTTCACAAGCAGCAAGTCTTCTTTGGCTCTCATTGAAAACGACGCCGCGACCCGACACCAAAAGAGACCTGCACCTGGCTTCCCTGGGTGAGGTAACTCGTGCACTACGGTGCTCCTGTGTGTGTTGGCTCTAGAACTACTTACCTAGTAAGTGACTTGCTTGTAGACTCTCCCGAAGTATCCTAAAACTTTAAAATTCCAACCGTGACTTGCTCCATTGAAGTCCATTGGGATCCGCGGCTGTGTTCTCACACTGCATGCGTCTCCCGTGGGTCCTTTACTTACCTGCCTTGGGTGGATTAGTGAGGCCCCAGCGCTTCTGAAGGACCTAGGCCTTCTCCCTTCTCCAGTCGTTCTTCTTATACCTCTTTTTTAGCATATGGTCTCGTACGCCCCTATGTCCCCAGCCATATAAGTGCTTAATTTGTTGTGAAATATTGATTTGTGCATATGTTCCTGATTTATAATCTCATAAAGAGATTAGTAGAGTGTGTAAGAAATAAATAAATATATATACCTGTGTGGTGTCCTTTTATTTAGTAATTCAAGAGATTATAAGGTAAAACAAGCTGCTTTACATTCCTCAGAGACTTAGCCTGAAGGCTGCTCTCCACAGCTACCACTAGGATAGCTTTCTTTAAAAAGGTTGTCTTAAACCTATCTACCATAAGAGTCGAATTGGACTGGTGCAAGGTGGCCACTTTAACTAGTGAACAGCATATGCCAGGCCAACTTCTCACAGTCCATACCCACTGTCATGCCCCTCGTCTTGCTTAGAAGCAATCCGCCTCACACTCTCAAGGGTGGAACAGCCGCTCTGTCCCTCACTAAACCCCTCTCTAGAGGGTCCACCTGCTCCTGTCAGTTCTGACAGCTCTGGCAAGGATGAAGTCCCTATCTCAGAGGCAAGATCCTCCCTATTAGGGTTAGATTTTTCCTGCACCTTTGGAGTTCCCTGGGCTGGTTCACCAGGCCCATTACCCTTGTCCTTGGATACTGGGCCCTTTGTTCCAGGGTCCAAGTGTCCAGCCCCTCCCATCTGGCTAGTCTGTGACCTAGTCACAGCACATACCCACTCAGGGAGCTCCAATATTTTCATATGGAGTCCTCTCTCTCCACCTCTGACCACTCACGGGCTTCAAGATCATTGCCCAGTAAACACTGGACTGGGAGTATCTTTGACACAGCTACCTTTATAGGGCCTGTCACATCTCCCCATTCCAAATCCACCACAGCCATAGGATGGAGTTTGATAGTGCGGTCTCCATAAGTCAGCTGGTGAAACTTACCAGGTAGCAACCTCTCTGGAGGCACGAGCTCATCCAGGACCATAGTTACACTAGTCCCTGTGTCTCTGATAGCCTCAAACCTCAGTCCCATTTACTTTAGGACTCTGCTTATACTTGTCCATGTTTGAAGGTAAGACAGCAAGGGTTGCAATATTCACCCCACCCAGGGACACTAAGGTTTCTTCAACCACCGGCCTACCCCTCTCTGGGGCACCACTCTCCACCCCTACACTTACGGTGGCAATCCCTGTGGATGGCCTATTAGGGGGGAGCTTCTTGGTGCAGACCGCATTTCCCTGCTTGTGCCCTGGCTGGTTACAGTCAAAGCACTTACCCTCCTTTGAGGGATCAAAGAACCTACCATTCTTTCCCTGATGCCGTCTCCCTTTGAATTTGGGTTGGCTCGGACCCCCCTCCTTGTGCAGGTTTTTGTGGGTCTTTGGAGGACTCCTTCTGGTTTTGACCTTTTCCCGAGGCTTTCGCCTGGGGAGGGACCTGTCTTCCTTTATTCTGATCATCCCCCTGGTGCTGAATGGAAACCCGGGTTCTCACCCACTCATCAGCAGCTTCGCCCAGCTCTCTGGGGTCTGTCCGCTTAGAGTCCACTAGATACTGGCGTAACTTCTCTTCTGCACAATGAGTCGAAATATTTTCTCTCAAAAACAAATCATAAAATCCCTCATTTGTGTCAACATTGTTACCAACAATCCAGCCTTACAGTGCCTTCACTGAAACATCCACAAAGTCTACCCAAGACTTTGAATTCAATTTCTGGGTGCCTCTAAACTTCACCCTGTACTGTTCTGGAGTCAGACCAAATCTCTTGACTAAGCATTCCTTAATCTGCTGGTATGATTCTGCATCCTCCCCCTTCAGGGTTCCTCCCAGCTACTGGAATTAACTCCCACAGGAGTGCACCCCAATACTTGGAATGGACCCCACTCATTTTAAGGGCCCTCTCAAAGGCTGCTAGCCACTTGTCAATGTCATCCCCCTCAGTCTACTTGGGTACTATACTCATGGGAAGTTTGTGATCAAGACCAACCCCCCTGGACGTCTCAACGTCTTCATCATTTTCACTGCCATCAGTTCTTTTCTCCTCCCTCTCCCATTTCTTCTTAGCCAATTCCAATTTCTCTTTTTCCAAGTCTATCAAAGCTAATTGAGCCTCAAGCTGTCTCTCTGCAAGGGATGTTGGTGGTTCCTGAGTAAGGGACCCTCCCCCCCCCACCATCTGGAATCCTATAGCTAACAGAGAATATGGAAGAGGCATTATCGTCACCCCCCTCTGGGGTGAGGTTGGGGGAGCACCCTCCATCTCCCCTGGAATCTCCTCAGCGGCCCCAGCCCAGGCCTCTAGGGACTTAGGCAACCCTGCCTTCTTAATCTTGTTGGAAGCAGGCAGTCCACTAAGCCTACACTGTGCCCTAAGACCAGCCACCCTGACATGGGACAGTTTAGCCAGGTTCAGTTCCATGGTTCCCTAGATTTTGATCACAATAACTGGGCACAATAGACTTAGAACAATTTGGAAAACAATGGATTAAAACAGTTTAGTCCAAATTCCAAAAAATCAAACTCAAAATTTTTGTTCTAAGGCAATTTAGAGGATTTTTACAATCTTAATTAATTTTCCTGAAAGGTGTACTTTTTTAACACAAGTCCTCATCCACACTGCTGAGTTGGAAAGTGGATTATTGTTAGGGGCAAATTTAGGTCTGACACTGGCTATAAAGCCATTAACACAGTATAGGGCTCAGAATAGGTCTTAAAAAATTATTCATATGCTCAACCCTTAGTAGCTTGGCTGTGAGCAGGCAGGCTTAACTTCAAAGACAGGTATGTAAAGCATTCAAAAACACAATTTCAGTAAATAATTAAGAAACAAAACAAAGTACAAAACCAACACTAATTTATAACAAAAGGAAATATTTGTATCTTTAAAATTACACCAAAACGACAAAAATCCAATGTAGGGAACCGGAGATATGAATTTTCAAAGATTTAGCACTTTCTAGTACATGGAAACCTATAGCGCCTTATTTGGACATTTGGTTGTGATAGACCGGATCAAAGTCAAAGTTTCAGCCCGACCGCGATTTAGCCCTGGGCAGCTACCCCTTCGCGGTAGGTCTGGTTCAAAGATTTTACTTTCTGACTTAGAAACTTTTCTGGAGCTTTTCTTCCTGGGGTCTTTCGAAACTCTCAGCCAGTCCAGATTCGGTGAGGGTTCGCCGGATTGTCTTGCGACGAGCTCCCGGTCAAAATTATGGAAGTCTGACCACCAAGCATTCCAGTGAGCAAACCAAGGATCCAGGCGGACACGCGTTGAAGGTAGACGGCTTGGCTTTCACGGTTGTTCCCGGTCACCTTTTTTTCGTTCGTACTTAGAAACCTTTATGGAGATTTTTCTCGCTGGGTCCCTCGATACTATTCACCAGGCCGGATTCGGTGAGGGCTCACTGGCCATGGATTTCTTCTACCCCCGGTCAAACTCTGGAAGTAGGACAGACAGAGCTTTTCAGCGGGACAAACCTGGTCGGCTGGCGGTTGAAGGCAGGCAGCTTGGCTGGCTAGGTTGAGTTGGTCCCCTTATAGAGCTTTTTTCCAAAGTTGCTCCAAAGTTCTCCAAACTTTTGGAACGTCTTTTTGAAGTTCCCCAAAGTGTCTCAAACTTACTCCAAGGGTCTGTAAGCTCCAAGATGGCCCTTGAAAGTTGAGGACTTCAGTTCCCACAATCCACTTGGACAAAACCCTTACAAATCCACTGGTAGTTCTCCAGGTTGAGAATTCTTGGGGATGATGTTCCAGGTGAGCTTCGTTAACCTGTAGCTTGCAGGGACTCCACTCTTTAGACCTTTTACAGCAAAGTAATCCACATTCTGTAGTTGCAAATTGTGCAGAAGGTGCAATTTTCAGAGTGCAGGCCTTTAGAAATTCACATCAAACTTCCAGCATGGCCGTCTTACTTTCTTAGGTTTCAAGCAGCAGATCTGAGGGGCTCTGCCCTTCTCAGATACTTATTGCAACTTCTCTGGGACAAGCAGGAGGTCACTCCTGTCCAATGGGCTGAAGGGTACCACCCAAAGTTCTGGCCACTTCCTGCAGAGTGTGGCACTATTTTGTCCCAGAGTGCACCAATTCTTTCAAATTCATAATGGCTGATTTTCCAGCAGGGAGAGAAGAGCTGGCTTAACACACCACAAGGATGGCTAATCTCCATAGCCTCTCCCCCTTGCATCTGCTCATTCTTTCCTTAATCCTAGCATCTGGCTGGGGTTCTCAAGGGTAAAGTTGTAAATGACACTGAGTTCCTCTCTTTCCCTTGAAGTCCATTGTTTACGACTCCTCCCCCTGTTCTGGCATTCCTGTGCAACAGGACCCTGCCCTCCCACCAGAGCTGTTCAACCCCAGGGGCTCTTTATCATCTCTTCAAAGAAGCCTGGCTAACCCCCTTAAATCTGATCAATCAGGACAGACCAATGGAAGGCTGACTTTGGACCTACAAATAAGAAAGTATTATAACTTCTTGTATGAACATATTAGGAGAAGTTCAACAATATCATATTGCTGGATTTATCAATACCATTCTGGGTAGTTTTTGCATGGTACTTTTAGCCTTCTCCTTTCAAGAGTTATCAGTTAATATCTCTCTCGCATGTTAACCTATGTGGCAGGGGGTTTGCAATGGAAAAAATAACTTTGGACATTTTTCCAGCACCAGGGCTTATAAAAACATATTTTATAAGTACTCTGCCTATATCTACAGGACCCCTACTCCTGGTATACCTAGGAGAGACGTTAGGGGTTCTGAATATGCAGACATATTGCAGATCCTCCCTCCAAGGTGCTCCTACCATCCAAAGTCAATTTTGGGCAGCACTTTATCACGATGTGGAGAGTGAAATGTGCAATTTCACTTTGCCTAGGGCAGATACAACTTATTTAATAAGGGTCTACCTTATAGATACCTGTACCCCCTAATTTTGAAATAATTGAAGAAGGTAGTATCCTTATTCTTTAGTTTCCTTATTTATTTTCATTATTTCTCATCACAGTGAAAAATGAACAGAGAAACAGCCATGGTGAAAAACGAACATAGAAACAGCCGACACGTGTTTTGCTCAGTGGCCAGAAGGCCGAGGGCTTTTTCAAGGCAAGGTTCTTTAAATTGTGTTCATGAAAACAATCATAAAATTTAAAGCTACGTGGTCTCTGCGGTCCTTGGGAGTGAAGTAAACTTCCAGAGAATCAGGGGGATTACTCCTCCCACTACTCCCAGCCCAGATGCTGACTCACCCTGCCCCTTCTGGAGCCACACACACCTCCCAGCTCCTGTCACTCACAAGCCAGACATGCAATTCACATCAGGCAGGCAGACACATAGCACACAAAAATGCCAACTTCTAAAAGTCTCATTTCTCTCATAGTCACAATAAATCTGCGCACACCATGGGACTTCCTGCACAGGACTACATATTGCTGCCACCATTGGATCCCACCCTTACTGGGGATTCCAGAAAACTCACACTGCACCTAGGGGATAATCTACCCTCCCGAGCTAGTTACTCCATGCCAATTAAGTCACCACTGTAGGCCAACCCTAGAACCAGCAGACAGCACAGGGGCAGTCACTCCTTCAGCATCAGGCCAACCCAAGAAATAGCACAATGGTACAAGGGCAGTCATTCCTTCAGCTTCAGGCCAACCCAAGAAATAGTCTGCATAAGGGCAGTCACTCCTCCAGATTCACTGGTTTCTGTCCTTGGCAGTACCCCCAACTCATAGTGCAACAAGAAAACACATTTCAAAAGAAATGATACTTAAAACAAACTCAGACCCAATAATCCCCATCCATGTGATTATCTAAATTGCAGAGCTTGTAGTGTAACCAGTTGTCGCTATGGTACTGCGCAAACGCAAGTCCTATCCTCACCGCTGACAACCATTGTTAGAAATGGGATCTCTGTTTGGCTAAGGCTTGCGCCAAAGCCAAGCAGAGACCATCACTCTAGTCAGGGCAAGGGAGTTACATGCCAAAGATAACCCCTGCTCACCCCCTTGGTAGCTTGGCACGAGCAGTCCGGCTTATCCCGGAGGCAATGTGTTAAGCGTTTGCGCAACACACACACAGCAACAACATACTAGGCACACCACAAAAGGAACTCTACACATGGTTATATCAAATATAGCCTTTATATTATCACAAAACACATTAGTAATCACACAATATACACTGTGCCAACTGGCACTGGGCAATATTTACAGGGGATTATATACACACATGACAGGGCCACGTGGACCACTGTCAGAACCATCACAAGTGAAAATAGTACATGTAGAACATATAATAAACGTAGAACACAGCCAGTAATCACAGGTAAACACTGTATTCAGCATCATCCTGTAACATAAACCATA
Organism: Triturus cristatus; assembly: GCF_964204655.1. Taxonomy (NCBI): domain Eukaryota; kingdom Metazoa; phylum Chordata; class Amphibia; order Caudata; family Salamandridae; genus Triturus; species Triturus cristatus. The sequence goes on from NC_140585.1 coordinate 440,645,004, forward strand.
TTATGCACAGTATCACATTAGGCATGAAATATTTATGCGCCAACCTCATAAGCCTAAACATTTTAGACCATAATCTCCTAGGCATAACTCACATTAGAGGCATAAATCACAGTACAGAATAACTCAAACATAAACACAGAATGCACAACCTCATAATCATAAAACCACATTAGAGGCATAAATCAGGGTGCGTAAATCATTAGCCTAGCGCCCTACAAACCTATCTGTCCCCCTGGCCCACTGACCTTCTCAAAGGGGCTCAAATGCTCTGTCTCAAAGTCAGGGCGTGCTGCCAAGGCAGCAGAATCAAAAGTGCGCAATTGCGAAGACCTAAACATTGCAGCTGTCACGAAGTGCTGTACAGCTGTGAAACTCAAATGTGGGGCACTGGCACCGACTGTGCCCTGAGAACTATGCCCACAATGTTGCAGCTGCCCTCGAGCAAGTGGGGCAGCTGGGAATAAAACCAAATAAAGGGCTCTGGCACATTTGTGCCTCTTCAGCCCCACGGGGCCTCTCTTTACTCAATGTGTCCCCATCGGCGCAGATATGGCACTGGCACTACACGTGCCGTCTGAGCCCCACTCCAGGACTCTTCACACAATTGCCTACTTTGGCGCAGCTGCCCTCTAGCAGGCGGGGCAGCTGTGGCCATGGCAAAACTGGAAGGTGCAAGGCCCCTCTGGGCCCTTTTAAAACAAATATACCCCCTTGTAGGAGCCGCCCGCTCTCTCTCGCGGGTCCGCTCAGAACTAGGAGCAGGCACGGGCAATGTGCCAAGTGGCAGCTCCACTCACCGGGGCTGGCGTGGGGACTATGCTCCTTTACCGGTCGTTGTCGCGTATACCTGCCTGCCTTCTGCCAGGCGGGGTTTGGCGGGTCGTGCTGCAAGGGGAGCTCGCGAGGCTCTTACTTCCCTGGCTTTCACCCGGTCCCCTCCTGGGGACACAGAACTTCAGAGTGGAGCCCGCGAGGATCCAGATGGCCTTCCTCGGCGACAGGGTGGGACTTCCTCTCCCCGCTCTGCCTAGGGCAGCCTTGCCTATCTTCGGTTTGAAGGCTCGGGCCATGGCTGTGATTTCCTCATAAAATGCGGGGTGGGCACCCGCTCTTCAATCATAAGGCCTGAAAAGACTCCAGATGCGGGGTGAGCTCCCGCAATTCAAATAAAAGTATAAGCGGGGTGGGCACCCGCATCTAAGGCATTACGGGGGAATCCCTCCATCGGGATTCCCTCTGAAAAGGAGCTGCAGCTCAGCACTGCGCAGCCCCCATGCTCTTCTCTTCTGGGGACAATTAATTAAAAGAAAACAAGCACAGCGCTCACAGGGTGCAACATGCAGCAAAGTTCCTGGGTCCTGCAGAAAATTCTCCCAGGTTCAAGGGGAATAGCTGGGCCCAGGGAGGTAGCCCCCAGGGCGGTTCCTCCTGGGCCCCAGTAGCAGCAAGCCCCCAAGTTAGGAACAGCACACCAGCACAAGGACAACATTTTCATGGGGTCCAAGCCCCTATACTTATACTTAGATTCTCTTTGTTTGTAGTACAGGGCATGGGGGAAACCAGATGCAACTGGTTCAGGGAGGATTTGGAGCACTTTGTTTTTCAAGCTCCTCTTCCCCTTTGTCAGGGGGGGGGCTAGGTGATCAGACACCACAGGGGGGGGGGAGCCAGCATTGTGCAGGCTGGACACAGGCCTATTCAGGGACAGGGGACTACTCCTCCCACTGCTCCCAGCACAGATGTCCCATTCAGCCTAGTGCCGACTCATCCTGCCCCTCCTGGAGCCACACACACCTACCAGCTCCTGTCACTCACAAGCCAGACATGCAATTCACATCAGGCAGGCAGACACATAGCACACAGAAATGCCAACTTCTAAAACTGGCATTTCTCCCATAGTCACAATAAATTTGTGCACACCATTGCGCAGCATTTATTCTCCCAATTTCATACATACCAGACTTGACAACACTGCTCCTCTCATAACAGGAATTACCACTGACACACACTGATCAGGGAATTCCCAATGCATTCCTATGGGAGGGCAGGCCAATCTCACCACACGTACAAAGAGAGCGCACGCACTTTACACTGGACCACAGTGCTAAAGTGCCCAGAGGCCTAAAACCACCAACACCAGATTACAGACAAGGCAAAAAATGTAGGGGGGAACCTGCCAAAAAGGGCCAAGTCCAACAGCAGCCTTAAAAGCAGAATAGTTGAAAAAAGGGGATAGTTTGTTTCTATTAAAGGAATTGCCCAGTTAGCGAATACACCTCCCAAATAAGAGATTTCAAATGCTACTTTAGCAGTGTCATTTGAGAATGCCTGAAGTTTGCATGGGAAATGTCAAGGCTTCAAATTTAGTATTGTTGCTATTAAAGTGTTCTGGAGCTGCTAAGGGCACAGGACTGGGTGTAAAAACGGATACATGCAGATTCTTGTTAGTAGTTGTAAACGCCCCTCTCTGAAATGGTTCTCCAAACACGGGCTGGGTCAAAACCAGGCGACTATCATTGGGCTTAATATTCCTCCATTGTGTTGCATTTTCTGCTTTTAACCTATTCAGATCTAGTAGCACCTGATGCATTAACTCAGACAGATTGTTAGCGTCATTGAGGTCCCTTGAGAAGGCATGTGTTAGATAGTCTGTGAATCTTTGGTCTTCATTGGTCATGGCGCCACCCGAACGAAATGTTAGATGTGTAGCTTAACCTTCTGTCATAAGCCACCTACCTGGATCCCAGATGATTCCAATGGGGTGGCTACACTAGTTCCCAATTCCTACCGAGACATGCCCTCGGTTTACAGGAGGAGACACTGCTCTGGGAACAAATGCCAGGGGGAAGGGGATTGGGATAGAGAGAGTATGTAGAGTCAAAGATGCTGTGGCTCGTCTACTGAACAGCAACACTGGAGTAGGCATTCACACCAGTGTGATGAATGGAACTGTCAGATACGGTACCTATAAACAAATAATAAGGCTTTAATCTTGTATTAACTCTGTCTCTTAAGGTGTCACCCCACAAAAGGTTTTCAAATCTCAACCAATCTTTAGTTTTGTTGTTGTTTTGTTTTCATTTAGAATGTCCATAGAGGCCCCTTCATCAAAGTTCTTGAAACTGTAGTGAGTATGATTTCAGCATCAAACCCACAAGCACATTTGGACAAGGTTACCTTCACCCAAGTCCTCCCTGGCAGAGCCCTGCCAACAGTATGTATAAGTTGAACATAAACACTGATTACCTTTGTTTGCAGCACGATGTTGAAACTGAGCTCAGTGCGTAGGAAAATCAAGTCTGTTAATGTGGCTCTCCCTTTATCTTGCTCTTTTTTCCATCTAGGTGGGAGACTAAGGCACCACAGAGTCCTGGAATACTGGAAATAGGTAAGTGGCAAGCAAAGAGGCTAAGCGAAGGGGAGGAGTGTGGACGGTCTTTAAATAAGACTGCTTTAGAAGGGCTGAGTTGAGTGAGGATGCGAGATATGTGCGATGCCGAGCACCGGAGGTTTCCTTCCTGCATTTGGCCTGGGAGTGCCCGATGGTGGCGAGATTCTGAAAACACATTTTTGATATACTGGCCTTACTGACGAATGATGAAGTTGAATGCCCCCTTCTGGTGGCCCTGCTAGGGTATGTATGTAGAATAGCTGCGGAGCACAGGAAACTGGTGGCCATGCTGATACTGTTAACGAAGAGGAGGGCGGCAATCTGTTGGGGCCGCCGGCATAGTCCGAGAGTGACCAAGTGGCTTAGGACGCAGCATTCCGCCACCAACAATTTTCAGATTACTGGGAACTAATGACGGCACAGTCGAGACCAAAGAACATTTGGGCACCACTGCAAAGTTATCTAGAATTTCATATTCCTGACCTAAGGGAAACTTCCTTGGCAGAGGCATAGACGATGTGCATTGATCAAGCCTTACATGTATGGGTACATTGAGCCCGCCACTCTGGCTAGCATGAACCAGCACCCATTAAGGTCAGAGAGTAACACCTACACTCCCCTCTTCATTATATCCCCCTCTCGTTCTCTCTTCTGTCCTTTCCGTTTCTGAAGTTGGCATGGCACCCTGTTATCCAGCTCGAGCAGATGGATGCTATAAAAGACAGAAGGACCTTAAATGTTTCTGGGGTCGAAGCCCTGCTACACTGTATAAGATCATTGAGTGTTGCTTTATACTCTTGCTTCATTCTGTCTAAAGATCGTCAAAATGTATGTCATTAGCCATGCAATTTTCTTGGTTTTGTGAAACTCAATAAAAAGAAATTTAAAAAAAAGAAGACTGCTTTAGAACGTTGATAAAGGTCAAATTCTAATTGTTTGTAACAAGTGCCAGGTACAGACAATTACCTTGAAGAGACTGCCTTCTAGAATGAGCATTAGAATGTTCATAAAAGTTGCTTTCTAATTGTTTATAGCAAGGAACAGGTGCAGATGATTAATTTGATGAGGCTGTCTTCTAGAAGATGTTTTAGAATTATCTTGAAATCTAAGAGAGGGTGCTCCCAATAACCATAAAGTTAAAAAAAGGATTCCCTTTGGTCAGGACCTATATTGTGCCATTCATACCTCGTAAACACTCAATCCACCAACAAGCATCATTCCTCACTTATATAACACCAAAATATATATGTATTTTAATCAATAAAAACTTGTCTATTTGTACAGTTTATATAATGACAGTATATTAAAACACTTTTTTTTTTAAAAGGACATACATCAAAGAACACAATTCTCAATAGTTGCAATATCCCTAAAGGAAAATGAGCCCAGACAATAGACTGTCATGAAAAAGTTAATTTGGGTCCATTATAAACAGCAGAGTGCACGGGTCTTGATTCCCTGTCTCTGTTTAACCGCTGAATTGTCCAAATTTAACAAAAAGCTCGGCGTTGACGCGTTTCAGTAGTACACTCTCAATAGGACCACCTTCATCAGGACAGTAAAGATATTTCTCCTTAAAATGGCTTAATTTCACCTAATATGAGATAAAAACAAACATAACTATATTTTTAGTACATTTCATCGTTACAACTAATCATAAACAAAACTAAAAATACATCTTGTATAGATGAGAATTAAGAAACAACAATCTTATTATTACATTTCATCCTGGCCATTGGTTCACATATATATCTACTCACACCTTTAAAAAAAAAATATATATATATATGCATTACAATATATCTGTATCATGATCATGGAAAATACACAAGATCCTACTCCTATGTTATAAGTGCTCCAATCATTCCACGGTTGAGGCTATCAATACTTAACACGTTCCACATACTACTCTCATATGTCATACATAACTTCTATCTTTTACTCACCGGTGCATCTGCACTTCAGTGAGAGGTACTCCCAATGTATTGTGGAGCAAGTGAGCCGGCTACTTGGATCTTCTGAAATTATCAAGGAGACTCGTAAGGGAAATTGTTACATATGATATCGTTACTCAATTAGTCCAAAACAGATATACCTACTTTGATTAAAAGCAGATTGTCCACGGTGTCAAAACGACCTCCTCTTTGTTTCCAACGTGATATATTTTAGTTCCCTATAAGGTGAATATTAGAATAAATATAAATCCCACAAGTCTAAGTCAGTGAATGTTATAACATCACAGTCATTGATTAATATCTCACCTCAAGATTTATAGAGGAGTATTAATTTCGGAGTCTGTCTCAATATGACACCCCCATGATTTTTCTTTAAGGTATAGCCCTTCCTAGTTTTAAAAGATGTGCAAACATATTTTAATTGTTTCAGTCCATTGCTTTACATTATCTGTTTTGAAAGATATTAGTCAAGTTATAGATTTCTCACTGTTATTTCATCAGAGGCGCGTTGCGACAATCACGTCCTTCTGATAGTGGAGTGGCGTTATTTGTGGCTAAATAAACACAAACGGAACAATGCCGAAGTAGTATCTACTAAGAATATACATCTCTTCGTAGTTCTACCTTTTTCAATATAATTATATGGTGCTTCCATCTCATGCACGTATCCCCATTTAGAGTAATGGCTACCGGAGTCCCTTGTCTGAATAAGTCAACATCTATCACTGTGGTGACTCTGCATGTCACAATTCATTAGAATGTCACTACAATATCTGTTGAATCCACAACACTCAGGGAGGTTCATTTCTTAATAAACAAACAACCCAAGGGGTGCCCATTTCAAAAACTTCATAAGACATACACTGTCGGGCTGATCCCCAGTTTGACACGTTGTCTCTACATTCCACCCTCCGATCGAAACCGTGTCGATCCATATGATGTAAAGTTGCCCTTAAAATCGAAAACCAGAGTAGAATCCGCACGGTGGAAACTCTTACCTCTAAACTCCGACAATTTGCTGTCCCCGGTATATGACCTGGAACGTGGTCGATACAATTGATAAACGCCCCGCGTTCTGGTTGCCATTTTATCTTCACTCCTACATGCATGCTCACGTCATTACGCCTGATCGCGTAGCTCGGTTTCAACAAGTGTACAAACTTTATTGCCACTCTCCCGTTCGGCCATTCAGCAAACTAGCTCAGCGATCATTATCGCGCTAAACATATCGTGTGGGCACATAGACGAACATCGCCCTTAACTGCAACGTGTCAAACTGGGGATCAGCCCGACAGTGTATCTATTATGAAGTTTTTGAAATGGGCACCCCTTGGGTCGTTTGTTAATTAAGAAATGAACCTCCCTGAGTGTTGTGGATTCAGCAGATATTGTAGTGACATTCTAATGGATTGTAACATGCAGAGTCACCACAGTGATAGATGTTGACTTATTCGGACAAGGGACTCCGGTAGCCATTACTCTAAATGGGGATACGTCCATGAGATGGAGGCCCCGTAGGATTATATTGAAAAAGGTAGAACTACGAAGAGACGTATATACTTAGTAGATACTACTTAGACATCGTTCCGTTTGTGTTTATTTAGCCACGAATAACGCCACCCCGCTATCAGAAGGACGTGATTGTCGAAACGCGCCTCTGTTGAGATAACGGTGAGAAGTCTATAACTTGACTAATATCTTTCAATTAAAAACAGATAATGTAAAGTAATGGACTGTAACAATTAAAATATTTTTGCACATCTTTTAAAATTAGGAAGGTCTATACCGTAAAGAAAAATCATGGGGGTGTCGTATTGAGACAGACTCCGAATTTAATACTCCTCTATAAATCTTGAGGTGAGATATTAATTAACGACTGTGATGCTATAACATTCACTGACTTAGACTTGTGGGATTTATATTTATTCTAATATTCACCTTATAGGGAACTAACATTTATCACAATGGAAACAAAGAGGAGGTCGTTTTGACACCGTGGACAATCTGCTTTTAATCAAAGTAGGTATATCTGTTTTGGACTAATTGAGTACCGATATCATAAGTAACAATTTCCCTTACGAGTCTCCTTGATGATTTCAGAAGATCCAAGTAGCCAGATCACTTGCTCCACAATACATTGGAAGTACCTCTCACTGTAGTGCAGATGCACCGGTGAGTAAAAGATTGTAGTTATGTATGACATATGAGAGTACTATGTGGAACGTGTGAAGTATTGATAACCTCAACCGTGGAATGATTGGAGCACTTATAACAGAGGAGTAGGATCTCGTGTATTTTCCATGATCATGATACAGATATATTGTAATGCATATATACTTTTTTTTCTTTTTTTAAAGGTGTGAGTAGATATATATGTGAACCAATGGCCAGGATGAAATGTAATAATAAGATTGTTGTTTCTTATTTCTCATCTATACAAGATGTATTTTTAGTTTTGTTTATGATTAGCTGTAACAATGAAATGTACTAAAAAGATCGTTATGTTTGTTTTTACCTCATATTAGGTGAGATTAAGACATTTTAAGGAGAAAATATCTTTACCTATCCTGATGAAGGTGGTCTTATTGAGAGTGTACCACTGAAACGCGTCGACGCCGAGCTTTTTGTTAAATTTGGACAATGCAGCAGTTAAACAGAGACAGGGAATCAAGACCCGTGCACTCTGCTGTTTATAATGAACCCAAATTAACGTTTTTCATGACAGTCTATTGCCTGTGATCATTCTCCTTTAGGGATATTGCAACTATTGAGAATTGTGTTGTTTGATGTATGTCCTTTTTTTTTTAAAGTGTTTTTTAATATACTCTCATTATATAAACTGTACAAATAGACAGGCTTTTATTGATTAAAATACATATATATTTTGGTGTTATATAAATGCTTTGATACTTCCAAAGTGAGGAATGATGCTTGTTGGTGGATTGAGTGTTTACGAGGTATGAATGGCACAAATAGGCCCTGACCAAAGGGAATCCTTTTCTTAACTTTATCGTTTTAGAATTATTACAAAAGTCGCATTCTAATTGCTTATAGCAAGGAACAGGTGCAGGAGATTCATCTGATGAGGGCATTCTTCTAGAAGCTTCATTTTGAGGTCATCTATGCCGGTTGCTTGATACTTATTCTGCTGGATTTTCAGAATGTTTCAGCGGCGCCTGAAACCTGAATTTGCATATGCATGGTAAAACATTTGTAAAAGCTATTATACTTTTTCAAACAAATTGGGGAACACTAGCTGCAACTAGCTATTACTAACAGCATGTAATATGGTCAAATGTCAGGTTACAAGGTGTTCGTTCATGTATTTTTTTTTTGTTTAAATCAGTTTTTATTGATTTTAAATTTTCCCATCTTCATGAAAGAAAATGCATCATATAAAGCCAACCATACATTAAACCATTTAGCAATAGCAAATAAGCATTTTGGTTGAATAGAAATAGAACGAACGTACATGTCGATGACATTATTGACCTAGTTACAAGTTGAACCTCGACAGGATAAAAGACATCATACATTAGTGACATGGTTCTATTAGTGTAGTGTACAGAGTCCTCTCAGATCCTTCAGCGTAGGTAAGTGCACAGATGTTATAGATAAAAACACAAAAGTAAAACTCAAAACCAGTAACAGCAGCATAGTCCGACTTTTGGATGTACACTCCTCACCATGTCCCCCCGCCTTCCCCCCATCCCGGTCGTCCTGTCCCGTGGCTCCCCGCAGGCTGACACCATCACCCAGAGACCACAACGATGTCCACCCTGGGCATCGGATGGTGCACGTGTGTTTACATGGAATTGCAAATGTCCACTGGTGGGTTATCCATCACTCTCCATAAGGGCGCCACCCCCGTGCTCGGGTCGCCCTTCTGGGCTGTCCCCCCCAGTTTGTGTCAAGGCCTGGAGTAGTCCCTCCCATTGTGTCGCTATAGGCGTCTTCCGGAGTCCCAACATTTCCTCTTGCAGAATGGCTATTCCCTCTGCTTTGGTCCATGCTAGGAGCGAATACCTCCATGCCCGTATGTGCGGCGGGTCTTGCGCCTTCCACCTCTTAGTTAGTAGTCGCTTAGCTACCACCAACCCCAAGTCAAGAAAGCGAGAGGAAACTTTTGTGGCCGGGGTTCTACGAATGTGATGTAACAGGTAAACCGGTCATTCAAAGTGTATGGTGCGGCCCATGCATGTGCGCAGCGCCTCCCCAACAACCCAGTAGGGGTATAGCTTGTGACAGCTCCACAGCATGTGTACCAATTCAGCCCCCAACTCCGAGCAGCGAGGACATACCGCATCTGTGCGGTGAAAGTACCTATTGATCTTCTCGGGTGTAAGGTATGCTCTGTGGACTATAAACAACTGTATTTGATGGAACCTCATGTTTCTGGGTATGCATGTTGGGCTCTTTAGTATTTTACCCCAGTCCCTATCCTCCAGTGGTCGCTCCACGTCTGTTTCCCATTTGCGGCGTAGTGGTTCCAATCTTATCGCTGCGTGCGTATGTAGGGATGCCGCAAACCATCGAATCACGTGGCTGCCCTGTCCCATAACATAAAGGTACTGTATGGTGAGGTGTTGGCTTGGCTCCTTTAATGTCCTCCCCACCTAGAGGTCAGTGTCGCGATCAGTGAGTGGTGTCTTAGGAATATCCCCGGTGGCAGCCCCATCTCTTCAACCAGGGATTCATATGGCATAAGAATGCCGTCCCGATACAAGTCTCCCAAGGTCTGTATGTCAGCTTCGTGCCACTCCGCAAGTTCAAAAGGTATAAGCACCCCAGGCCCGCTGGGGGAACCCTCTAATGGTATGGCTGGTGCATAGGGGACCAGGGCTCTTGTAAGGTATAGACTGAGACAGTAGCATTTATAAGCCACCGCCATGAGGAGCGGTTCCGGCGTTGCGGCTTTAGAGGCTGGATGAAAGAGTTTGGTAATATCGTCTAGAGAGAGGGGAGATGTTGTGGTCGCGGTGTCTTCACGGCCTCTGTCAGCTAGCCAGCGGGCTATCCACTGTAATTGTGCTGCCAAATAGTAGTGCTCAAAACAAGGCGCAGCAAGGTGTTAGTTCATTTATAAGTGTTCGGAGGAATGATCTGAATCATGCCGGGATATTGTGATCGTCAAGAGAGGTGAGTTGTGGCAGGAATCCTGACAATTTGTTACGGAAACAGCAGCAAGTACCACTACATCTTCTGGGCTTGAGGGATATAGAGTCTCTGCATGAGGCAGGCATAATTGACAGTAGTCAAAGCTACAAGAGAAAACTACTGACAGGATCACAGAAGTTCTGAGTGTCAAGTGCAAGACCAGAATCAGATTCTGGAACGTACGGAATATGTATGCCATAGGAAACTTGGCTCAAGTAACATTGGAGATGAGGACCTGGAGATGAACTGTGGAAACAGAAATGAAGGCCCTGAACCACAGTTGGAGCACTGTATCGAAACGTGCTCAAGATAAATAGAATTTGAGGTCCTTTGTTGCTGCACTACCTGCTAGTTGCAAAACAGAGAACATTAACGCCCTGTGCTAATCTGGAAGAAATAGGTCAATGGCACTTCCATACAATGTTTAGTTTAATTTGTTATAAATGTTCAACAGTTTCTGTTCTCTCTACCAATAGTCCTGGATCTGGGACCATAAATATATAAAGCAAGCCCAAAAAAAGCTGTTAGGTCTGGAGCCAAAGCCAGGTCTATTGGTTTTGCTAGTGCTTGTTTCTATTTGCCGCTCACTTTGGCAGCTATGAGGCCTGTGCAAAAAGAAGCTAAAATAATTTCCTCAGTATTGCATCTCTTATCAAATGCACATGGACATCATTAATGGGTCGCAGCTGCGACCTGTGGGTTGCCCCTTGCGACCCCTGGACTCAGAGATGGCAAAATCAGTACTAAGAACACAGACTGAGGCACCGATTTACTATTCTTGATGTAAGGCACTGCCTTGCATCAAAGGGAGAGAGATAAATGGGCTATTATATCTTTCCCAGTTCTGGTGCACTTTTGGCAGCCATGCGCCTTTTTTTTTATAAATGTAAAAAGATTTAATGATTTTGTATATTCTACAACATATCAATGGTCTTAGACAAAGTTGGCTCCATAGTCATTTTACTGCACATGCATAGAATCAAGGCAGGAAAATGATACAAGCTTAATACCGAACTGGAAACTATTCCCCTCCCTCCCCCTATGAGTCAGTACTGTAAAGCATGAGCAGGCTTAATTCGTGGGGTAAGCAACATATCTCCAGTGGGGCTAGGGCAGTCATATACAATCCTATCATCACCGTGGTCTTTTAAAGGTCTACAGATCAGGCCTAGCAAGTTGGGAATTGCGCTTCCCAAGGGACGCTCATGGGGACTCTGCAGGGCATGTCCGGTTCGGGACCAGAAAGCCCTCCACCGGAGCTCCCCGGCTCCGGTCACCTCTATGTTTCCCTATTCAATTTCTAGCCTCTCTCAGCAATATTCACCTCTCACATCCTGTCCATTTCAGCATTTTCCTCCTCCATATATTTAGGCGGGGACCCACGGTGTCTTCACATTTCTCGCTATTTCATGTTTAGCAGGGACAAACACCAAGTCTTGAAATGTGCTTGTGACTTTAATTTGTGGGGTAATCACCCTAATAAACAGTGACCTCTCTCTCAAAAGTCTCCTAACCCGCATGCAAGACCCCTTCCTAAAACCCATGTAGTCCCGGGCAGGCCCAAAACATATGGAGTTTATGTGCCCTTTCTTCTCCGCATCAAGGACAGGCCGCATCAGCTATCTGTAAGTATCTGCTTATGAGCTCTGGGGTCGGGTAGGACCGTGTAGGACATAATAATTATTGAGCTTGAAGCGCGCATTTCTGGAAACCTTGGGTACCCTGGTTAATATGTTGTCTCATTCCTTTGCCGCAATCGGGGTGCCCAAATCTGCCTCTCAATGAGAGCGCAATTTCTCCAACAACATTGCTGATCTGCATGTAATGCTCTGTATAGGCAAGAAACTGCTTTTATGGTGCCTGCAGAGAGAGCCATATAATTGCAGCTCTGCTGGGACATGGGTTCAGTAGCTCCCGTGCGCCAGTGTTTGCGTATTGCTATAGGGAGTGCTATATGCAGTAAGAAATGTTCTCAACATAGGTTAAACTCACCGAATTCCTCAAAAGGGACCGATTCTATGTCCCTGTAGGGACTCCCCACTTTGTCTCCCAGCCTCAACCCAAACGTCTACGTCCCGCCAGTTACCCCCATGTGGGTGACCCACAGCATGTCCAAAGGTAAGTCCGAGGAATAGGGAATCCTGACCTGCATTTTCTGTAACCCTTGATGCCAGTACTTAGAATTCACGCGAATCTCCCCCAGTCGTCCTGTACACTCTGAGGAATACCCACAAGACATCAAGTAGCGGAGGTACAAGCGGGCCTGGGGCTCTGTCTGGATTTCGTCTCTGTGGCATCCCCCAGAGCAAACACTGCCACTGGGCTGTGATATAGTAGGCCTCAAAGTTGGGGACCGCCAGTCCGCCTGCAGATACCGGCCACTGTAATGTTGTCAGCTCCACTCTGCGCCATCCCAGCCCCCAAATAAACAACCAAACCAGAGAATCCAACTCCCTGAAACACGCTTTTGGAGCCCATAGTGAAAGTGAGCCAAAATAATATAAAAGCAGAGGGAGCGCCACCATTTTAAGGAGTGCTATCCTGCCAAGAGACCAAGACCGGCAGGGTTGCCAGAAGGCAACGGATGTTCTTATCGACCTGAGAGCTTGCCCCAGATTCCCCTCAAAGAGGTCAGTCCAGTCATAATAAATTCGGACCCCTAGATAGGGTAAGAGACTCGACTCCCGTTGTAGCTGAGTCAAACCAGCTGGGGGATGTCCACTCCACACCAAGGGGAAGAGCCTGGTCTTCTGCCAGCTTAATCTCAGTCCAGAGAAGGACCAAACCCCTCTAGCAGGGAGCAGGCTCTCCTCAGATCCTCCTCCCCGTCTCTCAGGAAGAGTAGCAAGTCTGCAACATAAGGCGCAATTTGATGTCTAGTGCGACCCACACGCAGTCCCCTATAAAATTATCCAGACCTGGCCACAGCCACCAATGGCTCCATAGCAATAGCAGGGGAAGAGAGGGCATCCCTGTTGGGTACCTCGTTCCACCCCCTCGAGACAACCCTGCCTGTGCGCACTCTAGCAGTAGGTCTAGCATACAATAACTGGGTCCACCCGATGAAATCCCTGCCCAGTGCCATGCGTGTCTTAACTTCATACAGATAATCCTACTGAAGGCTATCAAATGCTTTTTCTATGTCCACTGCGAAGACTGCCACAACTCCCTGGTCACCTGTCCTGTCTCCATGATAGTCAGTCATCGTCGGATACTCCCTGCCATGCTCTGGCCCGGGATAAACCCCACCTGTATCAATTTTATCATGCAGGGCAAAAGTCGGGTGGCCAAAATCTTGCTCAGGATTGTGTTGTCGATGTTAAGCATTGACAACGGGCATGAGGCCAATCTGTCATGGGCAGGTTTAACTAGTTTCAAGATGAGGACTATCAGTGCCTCCCTGGAAGTGCCCAGAAGAAAGCCAACATCCCTAGCTGCTGCATATAGGTCCACCAGTTGAGGCGTCAGCTCAGCAGAGTATGCGGCATAGAATTCTACTGGGAACCCGTCTGTGCCTGGGTTTTTATTGCGATCCATATGGTTGATGGCAGAGGTAATTTCTTGCTGAGTGATGCTTCCTCTGAGGTCCTTCGCTTCCTCCTCCATGATATGTGGCAGCTGCAATGCCTCCAGGTATGCCTGCGTCTCCTCCGGGTCTTGCCTGGATGATCTAGTGTACAGTGCAGAGTAGTAGCTAGAGAATATGTCACTTATCGCCTCCTGCGACTATATTCTAGTACCCTTCCCGTCTTTTAGCTCCACTATTTATCTGGGTTAGAGAGCCACACCAATAGGGAGCCAGATTTATCCCGCTCAACATGCGTTTTGTCTATGTATTACTTGTAATCAAAGCATCATAGCCATACTACTTGTGCCGCCACAGCTTCCTTGAGAACAAAACGTTTGGTTGGAGCTCAGGGTGGACGGACGTCAGGTCTCCACCTCTCTCTAGAGCCCCTCAGTTTTTCCCAACAGTGAATGCCTATCTCTTCCAATTCAGCTATACAATACCCTTGCGTCATCGCCTGTAGTGAATCAGCCACTTTTGTGGTCTGACACCCTATGATGACCCTCAACCACCACCATTCTGTACTGACTTAAGTGTGTTCTGCCTTTTAGTGGAATAGTCTTTCCAGGTATGGGATGTTGAGGTGCAGTCTTGTGGGTGGTGGTGCACACATGTGCTCAATGTTGTATACTGAGGGATTAAGTGTATAATGTTATTTGGGTTAGGTGAATTATGACTTTGACCTATTGGCTTTGACGTAGTCTAATGTCATTCTGCCTTCTGACTTTACCTTGCTTCAAACTTTTCTGTGTGCACAGTGGTGCTTGTAAGTTGTGTGGATGAGAATTATATGTGCAGACTATTGCCTTTGACAGGGCCTCATGTCTGACTCTGCCTTGCTGCTGCGTGCACAGCCATGCTTGCAAGTTGTTTGGGTTATTCACAATCAAGGTCTTGGTGTTTTCCTGAGCGATTGTTTTTGTTTAGTGTACTGTGGAAGGCCTTGTGAGAGCTTCGTCAAGACAGAGGCTGGAAGAAGTGCGAATGGAGGAAGAGACTTGAGAGCTCCTTACTGCCATGGAGATGCTTGCTTGGAACTTGGCCAGTTCTGGTAAAATTCCTCTGGCGGTGGGAGGAGGTCTTTCACGAATCTTCTAGTGTGTTTATAGCTGAGGGTTGCAGGCTGAGAAACTGGGAGTTTGGATTTCGAGCGAGGGCAGACGTGTCTATCTCGGATTGAACCCTGGCTTGCTGAGCTCTGATCCCCGGCTGTAATTCCCCCAGTCAGAAGTGGGCAGTGTATGCACCAGGTGATGTATTGAGTTGTGTGGTTCTTTGATCATTGGAGGGGTTTTCTTTGTGGTGTGGGAGGTGCACATCCAGAGTACTCCTCTGCTCTCTATATATGTATATCTTTCTGATCTCTTGCAGGACGTCCAGTGTACCTTATCTTATATCAGTTATTGCTTGTTTATTAATCAGTATTATAGTTTGCTCAGTTATTGATTCATGCCTTTAGATTATAAGTTTGCTACATATATTTGAATCTTATGTATTTGTTATCTGAGATAGCCTTTGTTTAGAGAGTATTATGTAATAAACCCCAAGCCTTATTCTAAAAGTGATAGAGTCTTTGCATTTTGTTATTTGCCTCCCAGGTGGGAGTGCAGGGATTGGGTGTGACTTATTGGTGAGAAGCTACATTCAAAACATCGCCTTAAAGGCATCCCATTCCACCTGGGGGGAGGACACCTTATCAGTAAAATATTGAGTTATCTTGGTCCTAATCTACTCACAGAAGACCTGGTCTTCCAGCGACTCTGGTTTAAGCCGCCACATGGGAATTTAGGGCTGGGTTGGGCCCATCGAGGCTGTAGCAGGATGGGATTATGATCTGATACAGTACTGGAGAGGTACTCTACTGTGGACCCTAGGCTGTATTTTAAGGGTACAAAGAAAAAGGTCTAGCTGAACATGTACTTCGTGGAATCCCAAGAAGAACTAATAGTCTCACTCCTGTGGGTAGAGTTGTCTCCAGGAGTAGATATGTTCCCATTGTTGTTGCCAGTCCCTGAACCTCTTAGCTGTGCGGACAGTCTGTGAGTTGCGTAATGGAGGGTGCGACCAATCTAACAGAGTGTCGGACATGCAGTTAAAGTCTACCCCAAATAGAGTAGCAGTAGTTAAGAATGGTGCTAATCATCATGATAAATTCACAAACAACCTACTCTGATCTACATTCGGGGCATATACGTTCACTATAGTCACCTCTCGGCCCTCCAGGCGCCCCTGCACCTCCATAAATCTACATCCAGCATCTACCGGTATATCTAATAGTTGGAAGGGGACCCCCAGCTCGAATCCAGATAAGGACTCCCCAAGCGTAAGCCGAATATGTTGTGTAATATGTTTGACCCCTTCAATGTCGTCTCAGTGCTAGACCCTCCTTGTCAGTTAGGTGCGTCTCCTGTAAGAGCGCTATGTGTACACCTCTCCCGTTCAGATAAGAAAACAATTTATAGCCTTTTGCCATGGAGTTCATACCCCGATTGTTCCATGTTAAGCAATTATGAGCTAAGTTACGAGTCGTAGTTGTCTCTGGGGGGGAAAAGGAACTGCACTCAAGACCTTCCACGGTCTTTTGCTCCACCCTTCTGACATACTCATAGTAAATATGGGGGAGATGATGTGGCCTAACGGTCTAGGGCGGTCAATCTCAAATCTGGGGAAGCGGGTTTGTGTCTCGGCATGGATGCTCAACATCTAGTGATTCTGGGCAAATCACTTAATCTCCCTGTGCCTAACACAAATGTATGTGTCCTTGTGTAACGTAACTGGAGCGCCTGTAAAGCGCTCTGATACCCCATACCTTCGGGTCGAACAACCATCCACCTTATTTAAGTAGCAACCTGTAATACTACTACCCATGTGTGTCGCTTTGGGCATACCCAGGCACAAGCCCTCTGAAGCATTAGACTCTGGTTCCAAATCAGACTCTTGGATAGGGCTCTGTCCTGGTGATCTCAAGTTTGTCTGTCTCCCGCTCAGCTAGGCCCCGACCTCCATTGTCTTCTGCCAAGCCATGCACCTTTCAGCACAAAAACAATGCTCTTTGGCTTTTACCACTTGGAAAGTGTGCAGTACACATGCAGCACAGATGAAAAGTTGGAAAAATGGGGAGAAATTAAAACATTTCTCCTAGTTACATCTGCCTTGAGGAGACAAAAGAGTCTAGTGCAAATTCCTGTCTAGTAATGTTTGTAGATAGCGATTTGTGTCAAAACCTGCAGGTGGGTGCACAAGAAAGACCATCCAACACCCATTTCAACACACCCTTAATGCAAAGAAATGCAAAACAGTGCACAGCACAGCTTTGCATTACTTTAGAAAATCATCCAAAGCAAATACTGATTTGCATTGGGTAGTAAATCCCACCTTAATACTTTGTGGCAGGTTTACATCACAAAGATGACTTATGTCCACTACAAAGCGTTAGTAACCTTAGGTCTGAGTATCCAGGGCCGGCGCTAGGCATGGGCAGTGTGGGCAGCTGCCCAGAGCCCCGAAGCCTTCTAACTACAACGGGCCCCCCACCAGCCCTTCATCCTGTTGAAAATGTGCCATTGTACGAGTTCCAGGTGGGCAGCCTCCTGTCTTGGGGTTCGCAGTCATGGTGAAGGTGAAAGACCCAAGGCGGGGCCCCCCTCTCCTCTCATCAGCAATATGATTAGCTCATCACTTTCAGCTGGGGCAGACTGGGCAGGACAGGGTTTGTGGCCTAATCACTGCATCTGCATAATAACAGCGGTTAGGCAGATGCTTGAACTGTCCTGAGGTGAGAAGTGAGCCCTGTCCCTGCATGAAGAAAAGCAAAGCATCCTGCAGGGCTCATAACAAAAACAAGCATTTGCACTGCAACAGGTCTCGCGTTTTAAGATTTAGAGCTATTGGCGTTGTATAAAATAACCGGGTCAAGAAAAACATGACTGTTTAGTGCGAGTTACGCTACTTGCTGATTTACCATGTGCGTGAATTTTAGAATACATAGGGCCTTCAAGAGCGGATGCAGAAAAGCAGCCTTAGCAGCAAGAAGGGAGCAAGTGATCGGAGATTAAAACAAGCATTGGCATAGCCAATAGGTATCGCCTTTTTGACCTGATAAGTGTGTAGCCACGCAGCACATTATCCTGGGTGTGTGCCATAAGGGATTGAAGAGTTGGCACTAGCAAATCAGCATATTTTATTTATTTAATTATTTTTATACAAATGTGTTTTAGCTATTAAACTTTTAAAGACAATATAAAATGTTTGCTATCTAAGGGTTCTGCTGCCATTCAAATGCCACAAAATCACAGGGAACTAAAATAGTGAACCTTGCAGAAACTCAAACTTGCCTTTTAAATTTTTATTGAGGCCCTCAGCCGGTGAAATATTATTACTATTCCAAGATACAAGCCACTTTGCATCATGACTGGCAAAAACCAGGGAACACAATGATTACTTTAGGAGAACAGGTTAAAGAGGCACCAACAACTTACAAACTGCAGCTATTTCCACCTTCAGGGACCATTTTCATTGGGGGAACACGCCTGGTAGGTGTAGCAGTGTGCGACCAATCTGGTTTAACTTTATATTCAGGCTCCCTTGAGCCGGTGGAGTCGACGGACTCATGGTTACGCACCTGCGCGCTACGAGAGGTACTAGACCTGATAACGATTTTAGCAGCTTACACAGCAACCCCACACATTTTCCTACTCCCTGCTGACGAGAGGCAACTACCTCGAAACACGTGTCCAGGGATGGCACACGCCACGCCACGCATACTTGCATTCACACTCGAGCATAGGTGTATCGGCCGACGCTGACCTTCAGGGACCATTTTCATTGGGGGAACACGCCTGGTAGGTGTAGCAGTGTGCGACCAATCTGGTTTAAAATCACAGAAGGAGACACTAATTTCTGGTAGGCACGGAAAGATTGAGTGATTTGCCCAGAATCACAGGATGCTGAGCCCACGCTGAGACTTGAACCTGGCTCCCCAGCTCCAAAGTCGGCAGCTCTGGCGTAAGTCCACATTCTCTACCCTATATGTTATAGAGAAAGCAGCAAATGTGAAACATGTTTAGAAAGTAGTCATGGGATATATATAAAGACACTGACCGCATCAAGAGAGCATCCAGTTGAGGAGCCTCAACCAGACACCAATTAAAAACGCCAGCCAGGAAAGGAAATCAAAATCATAGGTGATGGGGAGGAAGGTTTAGGCACAGGGCAGCTCATGCTTCCTCTCCCTTTCTGGAACTGTATCCTTGTTTTACACTTACAACATGTTTGCTGCACACATATAAACCAAAGTTGATACTAGCAATTGGTTGCATTGGTGTTTAACTCAGGTCATCAGTAGCTCGTCTTCTTCTCCATTCTGCCAAACCAGTGCTTCAAAACATTAGCTGGTAAGTTTTCAGCAGCAGTTGACCCCATACCGTCGTAGGCTTTACCTGGATATAATAACCTTTGACATGTACTTGCGGGGCACTTGCTGCTTTACATGAGCACTTCCTATCAAGATCTAACAATCTTCAATGCTTGTCTGTGGATGCTGCATTGAGGCTTTACAATAATGAGAGCCTTATTTTGTGTTCCGTGACATAATCGGGTTCAAAAACCACCCAGGGAAATAGAGTTGGCTGCTGGAATTGGGTAGATTTTTGCTCCAGACTCTGAGTATGTTCCTCATGCAATGGAGAGTAAGGTGCTAAAATGGTCTTTGTGTCTGGTTTTATCTTATGGTATTAGCTTTAACGTAGTGGTATACAAGCAGCAGGTCCACCAGGTATTACTTGGAGGACATTATACATGCAAACTAGGAACTGACAGCACTTTGCGTAGAACTCCTTTCAGATTGATTTTAAACTCAGAATGAGGCTATTACTGTCAAAGATTCGGGAGGACAGAAGTGTAAGAGCGGGAACCCTTGTAATCTTGTTTTTTTCTCATGTCAAAGGCTGAATTCAACTGTGTGGTGTAGCTGCACTGCAGTCAATTCCTACATGCTTGGTATATATACATAGAACATTGTTGAATTTAACTTGGTGCCCTTGCCGATGGGGAAATGAGATGCTGCAACAGCCCCGTGACCCTAAAGGCCAGAAGTGTTGGTGACAGTCAGTCGGTCCCATGTTACGCAGGCAGCACTTGCAGCCACCAGGCCAGCTGCCATGTATTTTTTTTTTTTTTTTTTTAATTTCTTTTTATTTGCATTTCAACAACAGTACAAACACAATACACTGCAGAAGGTATAGAATCCAGTATAGACGAGACAGTTACCTCCATATACAACGATGTCCATATTGCCGATAGGTATCCACACATTAGTGCCAGAGCGAGAATCAAGAGCAGAATCTCCCCTCGTCCCAGCCCCCAATACACCCCCAACATCTCCCACATCTTCAGTGTCAGCCACTGCAACCCACCATCAATCTCGACATCTGTCTCCCCCCAATCATCCGGCGCGAGGGTCAGCGCACTACAACGGATTGAGCGGTGTGTGAGTTAACCACTGTGAGAAAGGGTCCCATATGTCCCGCGGGCGCGTGCGTGGTGGCAGGAGCTCCCAGAATAGGGTGAGCTGCGTCTGGCAGTATACGGCACTCTTAAGCCACTCCCTAATAGTAGGTGTTGTGGTAGCCCCCCAGTGTATCGCCACCTGGCGCTTAGCAAGTAGGAGGAGCATGGCCGGCAGTCGGCGATGTTTAGGCTTGACCATATGTAGGATCCCCAGCAGCGCCGTCTGAGGGGTACATGGGATCGGAAGCTCCGTAATGAGGCACACTAGACGCAGCACCTCTTCCCAAAAGGAGGCGATCATGGGACACTCCCACGCCATATGCAAGAAGTCAGCGCCACGCGCAGTGCCTTTCCAACAATTGTCCGTGTCTCTTAAGCCTATACGATGAAGTCTGCGTGGGGTGCGATATATCATATGTATGTACTTGAAATGGATAAGTCGGAGTCTGTAGTTAGGGGATAGTGTCTCAAGCATTCTGCAGCATAGGTCCCAGTGGGCATCGAGAATGTCAATTCCCAATGCAGCGCTCCACAGATCGCGCGCCACCGGGGTCACCACTGGATGATCGCTTTGCATGCGGCTATATAGACGGGAAATTAGCTTGCGCCCCGATTCCACCTTCAGGACATTCTCCAGAGCCATCAGACTTGGTGGCGGCTCCGGGAATGTAGGGAACAGTGCCCGACATGTGTGGCGAAGCTGGTGATGAAGCAGGGCGTCAAGCGCCGTCGGGGCCTCCGCAGCGCACATCTGCGGCAACGTGATGAAGACACCATCAGGAAAGACGTCTCCCGCCGTATGGAGACCCCGGGATGCTGCGCGTTCTCCCGTTTTCATGCTCTGTAACGGGGGCCACATGGGGTTCCCGCGCAGAGGGATTGCCGACGTATAAAGAAGATCTAGCTTGGCCCGGCGGCGCAGTCCGTCCCAGGCCCACTGAAGCGCACGCACCGTATCGATTTCATTCCGCCTGCTCTTGTGTGGCGCATATAGGGCAGTGCGGAGCGGTAGCGGGCCAACCATGTCCGCCTCTATCGCCACATGCGGCTGATAAGGTGTGGGGTGTACCCAGTAGTGCAGGAACTGCGCCTGCGCACAATACGCATACAGCGCGAAGTCTGGCGCCGCCATACCTCCCTGTCTTTGTGGGAGGGTGAGCGTCTCCCAGGCTACCCTCGGCTGTCTACCCCCCCACGCCAGTTCGATCATTAGCGATCGTATCTTATTCAAGAAGTGTTTAGGCAAGGGGAGGGGGATATTAACAAAGAGGTAGAGGAGCTTGGGCAGTATGACCATTTTGATCACAGCTATCTTACCCGCCAGGGACAGGGGCAGGTGTTTCCACCGGCCTACCCTTTCCTCTATCCACTGCACGGCCCTCCCGTAATTCTCCGTCCACAATTCCTGCATGTCTGTGCTAACCCATACCCCCAGGTATCGCACCGGCCCGGTTGCCCACTTCAGCGGGCAATCAGGCGTGAAGCGGGGCGTCGCCTCCGTTAAGGGCAGGAGGACCGACTTCTCCCAATTAATAGTCACTCCTGAAAGCAGACCATACCGCATCAGTTCACTCGTCATAGGGGAGAGGTTATCTTGTGGGTCAGTCACATAAAGGGTAATATCATCCGCGTACAGTGAAATGGTCAACGCACGGGATGAAAATCCAATGCCCCTGTTCGCATGATGCTGCCTGATCCGGGCTGCCAAGGGCTCGGTTGCAATCGCGAATAGTAGGGGTGACAGAGGGCAACCTTGTCTCGTGCCTCTACCGATGTTAAAGGGCTCGGAGACAAGCCCGTTCACCCTCACACGGGCAGTGATGTTGGTATAGAGCAGGCGAATATATCGGATAAACGCTTCGCTTACTCCCATGCGCTGCAGCAGTGAGAACAGAAAAGCCCATTCCAGGGAATCGAACGCTTTCGTGGCGTCCAATAGCACCACTGAGGCCTTGACGTGAGGGGCCAAATAGTGTAGCACTCCAAACAGGGTCCGTAAGTTGTGGGTCGTGGAACGGCCCGGCACGAACCCCGATTGATCTGGGCGGATCATTAGTGGCAACACCGGTTGTAATCGCAAAGCGAGCATTTTCGCAAATATCTTTGCGTCTGTATTTATAAGGGACAACGGTCGATACGAGTCACAGCTCTGGGCAGCCTTCTCAGGTTTTAAGAGAGCAATAATGAGGGCCTCTCTCATCGACGCGGGGAGTACCCCAGCTTCAACCGCCTCAGTGTATACAGACAGCAGCCGGGGGGCGAGGATGTCAGCGTATTCCTTGTAAAACTGTGCCGGAAGACCGTCCGGCCCAGGCGCCTTGCCAGGGGCCAAGGACCCCAACGCCTCCTTCACATCGTCAATTTCAAAGGGGCGATCGAAATAACCTTTTTGGTGCGCATTAAACCAGATCAACTGAACCGTGTCTAGGTAATCAGAAACGTCTGCCGCGTCAGGCCCACCCCGGGAGCGGTATAGCTTTTTATAGAAGGACCTAAACGTATCCAGTATCTCCGGAGGGGAGTACACGGTGTCGCCCTGCGTCGTTTCTATAGAAGGAATGTAAGAGGAGCCCCTTTGTGAGCGCAGCAGCCGGGCCAGTGTTCTGCCCGGGCGATCCCCCTCGCCATATCTGCGCGCCGTTGCGTGTTTATGTAAAAATTTAAGCTCCCTGTCCGCCTCTGCTTGGTATTCCGTTAGGGCGGCGCGTGTTTCCGCTAGAGTGGTCGTTGAGGGGTCTGAGCTATATTGTACTTCTAGATTATGTAGGCGGTCCTCCAGTCTCTGGAGTGTATTTCTAATGTTCTTCAGCACTCTAGCCTGTCCCGCAATGCAATGGCCCCGGATGACCACCTTGAATGCATCCCAGAGGGTGCCCACCGACGCCACTGAGTTTGTGTTGAGTTCAAAGTAATCGAGTATATGTTGGTGTACCTCCTCGCGGAACACCGGATCCAGCAGGGCCTGCGCAGGCAGCTGCCACGTGAATGGGGCGATGTATGGTTTGGGGACCCTTAGCACCAGTTCAACCGGACAGTGGTCCGATAGAGTACGCGCTCTGTGCTGCACGTCAGACGTCCAGGCTTGAATATGTGGGGTTATTAGCCAAAAATCCAATCTAGACCACGCCTTTCTGTGTGGGGTGAAGCATGTGCCCTCTCGCTCGCCGGGGTGCAGGATTCTCCACGAGTCCAACAGGTTATATTCTTCCATTAGACCTCGAAGAAGGTTCGCTGTGTGCGGATGATGCGTGCGCGCCGCACCCTCCCTGTCGTTTTCCAGCGAGAGTACAGCATTGAAATCCCCTCCCCATATGTACTCCCCCGCGCCAAGGGATTGTGCCTTTAGCCAGACTGTCCGGAAAAAACCCGGGTCATCTGTGTTGGGACCGTAAGTGTTAATTAGGATTATCTGTTTATGGAACAGTTTCCCCAGTATGATTAAATATCTGCCCTCCGAGTCGGCATTTACTTTAAATGTTTGCCAAGGTAATCCTTTGCGTATTAAGATGGCCACCCCACGAGAGTAGCTGGAGCATCCAGACGTGTGTACCTCACCCCACCTAGCATGTCGCAATCGTTCTCCCGCTTTCTGTAACAGGTGGGTCTCCTGTAGGAGACATATGTCGATGTGGTGTCTGGCCAAGTGCGCGTGTGTCAACCGAATCTTGCGATGGTCATTAAGACCTCGTATGTTCCAAGTCAGACAGCGTAACTCGGTCAATGAAGCAGTGGGTAATATTCCCTACGCAGCAGTGTGACAATCCGCGGGGTTAGGGGCAGGGCTAGCAGCAAGATATCCAGTGTACCAGTCCCGGCACCTAGCATGAAAGTGTGGATGTGTAGAGGCAATACCGTGTCGTCCTTCAAAAGTGTATGACATTTCTGCAGGTTAATAACAACAAACAAAACAGTCCCCCCCTCCCAACCTCCCACTCCAACCCCCCAATTAGGTTGAGATGCTGTACCCCTCCCAAATTTAACCCAAAAAGAAGTCCGTTTCACGGGAATCATCCCTTCGAGGGCGTGGGGTTACCTGCACACTCCCCCATCGGTGAACAATAGGGTGGCCGAACATTCTACCTACCAAAGCCCCAGGCAGACCATACACAACAGGCAACGACTTATGCATCACCCTCAGTATTAACGGTGTCACCCGTAGAGCCCATGTACAAACAGGAGGCTGTGGGATCCCAGATGCAGTGAGCCTGTTCTACATCTCCCACCCACCACAGGCAGCAAGACATAAACATTCAAGAAAGTTATGGGTACTCATCCGCAGAGTGACATGACGCCATGCTGCACAGAAGTATAACAGGGGTCACAGAAACGTCCGACAGATCATTCCACATCACTCAGCTTGTCCACCGGGGAGGCCGCACGGCTTGCGCGCTGCTCCCCATTCGTGCGCTCTGCTTTCCTGGCAAATTTCAGCGCCTCCTTCGCCTCCGTGAATATCAGCGGCTTCCATTTGTGGTGAATTTTTAACTTGGCAGGGTACAACATGGCATATCTGGTCCCCACTTTTTGAAAGATTTTTTTGGCAGGTATGAATTCGCGCCTCGCGGATTGCACCGCCTGTGTGAAATCTGGATATAGGGAAACGGCCATGTTCTGAAAAGTGAGGTCTCCCTTTTCCCGGGATAACCGTAGTATGGTGTCTCGGTCACGGTAATTGAGAACGCGAGCCAGGATCGGTCTCGGTGGTGCCCCAGGCACCGGGCGAGGACCAAGCGTTCGATGTGCACGCTCTATCAAGAACATTGCCGACAGTTCTGTCCCAAATAAATCGCGGAACATGCCTTCCACAAATTGCTCCATGTTGCCGATATTTGTGGACTCCGCAATTCCGAGAATGCGCACGTTGTTTCTGCGAGAGCGGGCTTCCAAATCCTCATTGCGCCCTCGTATTACATCCAAGACTTTGTCCATGCGCAGCAAACGTTCCCGGGTGTCCCCTAGGCCTTCCTCGCAGTCCGCAATACGCGCCTCAGCCGCCGCTAGCCTTTCCCCATGTTGATCTACTGTGCGCGACAGGCCCTCCATTCGCTGTGCCATTGTGTCAAGCTTGGAGTCAATCTCCCTCAGGCATCCCTTTAGTTCACGAAACATACCCTTTATGTCTTCGTCTTGTGAGGGCTCCATCTGCGTCTCAGGGACCACCGTCTGCGAAGCCGGCCCCACTTCCACATTACGGGCGGATTTCCGCTCGAACTGGAGCCGCGGCTGTTTATTGTCCGGCTTGCCCATGATCCTGCAGGGGAGATCAGCCAGCGGGATCGAGGTGGGGGGCGATCACAGGCAGGCGCTGTCAGGCACCGCTCCCTCGGGAGGTCCCACGGGCCACAGGTCTCCCCACTCAATTCCCAGCACAGCGGCCGCGACGACCGGCACACCGCGCTGACAGAGAAGGACCATGTCAGCCTCACCACTCGGATAGCGCGGCTCCAGGCCGCTGCGCGGACAGGCAGATGTGGCGACTCAAGGCATGAGATGGAGGGAGCGGCCCATCACCCTCGCCCAGCGTTTTCAGCCGAATAGACAAGGCTCCCTGCCCAGTAGCGTCCGCAAGTTCCAATTGGGCGTGAGGTGCAAGGAATTGCCGCCCTTGGTGGTGCACTGATCTCCGACTGCGGCGCCACCAGGCCTGTCACAATAGTCCCTCCGGCAGCAGTAGGCAACAGCCCCAATCTCACTCAGGGCCGGGAGAGCGAAGGGCAGGCGACCGCCCCCAGCAGCCAGGCCAGCGCCGACCTCTCAGGCTCCCCCGATCACGGTCCACACCGCGGCAGCAGCACCAGCCGCGTCAGCACTATCAGGCGGCTCCGCAGCGCTCAGGCCTCACCGGAGTCTCCGTGGTATCCTCGGGTCGCGAAAGACTTCCAGGAGTGGTCCGCACGTTATCTCCACAGGTCCACGATGTAGCTCGCCGGCCCCACGGGCCCCGATCTCAGCAGCGCCGCAGGTCCTCTCCGCCGGGCCGCCCCACGTGTCTGAGCGAGGGCCCCAGCCGGGGACTCGCGTTGCAGCGATAGCCGACCCGCGGCTCGCGGGTTATCCGGCAGCACAACGCAGGGCCAGCGCGCCTGCAAGACTTCACCGATTTCCTCCGCGAAACCTGCCCTCAGGTCACCGGGTCGTCGACACCATTTTCCAACCTCTCTGGCTGCCCGGGCATTGAGGCAAACTCGGATGGGCCGACGGATAATGTGTTCGGCCGGCAGAGCCCCGTTAAACGGCGGCCATCTTGCGGCTCGGCTCGGCCACGCCCCCCAGGCCAGCTGCCATGTATGAGCATACATTCTTCACTGGGGCTGTCCAGCCCGTTGTAGCTGTGTCTTTTACAGATAGGAAACGTGAGAATATTTGTTTTATTTGGCTGTGGGGAACATTTGTTACTGAAGGTGCTGCTGTAGGGTATCATCTAATGATCTTGCCCTGGTACCAGCCTTGCACGCTCACTGGATTAGCTTTAGTCTAAAGGGGAAGAATCACAAAATATTTTCTGCACATAAATTGTAACTGTCGGTTGTAAACATTAATACATGTGCACAAACCTGTAAACCAATTCACAAATATAGGATCTACTGCAAATGTAGAAAACTATTGCTATCGTGTGTTTTTTGCTGCGGTGGTAAATCACACACACTGAACTCACAAACGTA
The DNA here is from genome assembly GCF_964204655.1 of Triturus cristatus. NCBI lineage: Eukaryota > Metazoa > Chordata > Amphibia > Caudata > Salamandridae > Triturus > Triturus cristatus. Next base: position 440,672,244 of record NC_140585.1, read on the forward strand.
AAACACACTACAAGGGGCAGTAAGTGTAGGAATGCTCATGCAATGACATCTGACTGTCAGGAAGAACGAAACCTAGAAAATTGTTTCCTTAGCAGGTGCCCTGATTGCCTAAAAAGTAAAGAAGTAGAAAAACTTTTTTCTATTTCTTTACTATTTAAGCACCAACACTTTAGCTTACAATGTTTACAGCTAAAGCATGAGTGCCACGATAATAACAGTAAGCAAATAAAAAATAATGAATTGCTTGCATTCCAAGTCAGCCTGAGAGCTGCCTTCGGGAAGACTTCAAAAGAATACCAGCCACATGAAAGTGTGATTGCTGCAATAAAATGTAAGCAGTTATGTCTGAGCACCCAAAGTGTAACACGAGGTAGAAAACATAATAAAATAGTCCCCCCACGAGCAGATCAACAGAACATAGCGTAATGGTATTGTACTAAGTCCCTGCTCCTTGGAGGAAAAAAAGGAGGGACAAAGAGGCAGGACTGGCCACTAGTAAGCAAGGATTTTTAAAGGACATTGAAACAAATAAATGAGAAGCAAGGAATGACATTTAGCCCACAGAGATAGATATATATATATACACTAAAGTATACAAGAGTTCGTACGCTTACGCTCGACCTAAAAAAGAAAGCAGGAGGGGCTGAGGGTGAGTGGAGGGAGGTGGGGGCATGGTGGATTATGGGAACAATAGGGAGGAATGATGGAGCTAAGGCAAGGAAGAAAAAAATGCCATTTGACAGGAGTTGTAGAGGTGTGAATTGGGTTGCGGGGCAGAGAGATCAGAGTACTGGTGGGGGGCAAGAAGACAACTTCCGAGGGTGGAAGGATAATGTGAGAAAGAGGAGGAGCAAGAAATTTGAGAAATGAGGGTACAGGATAATAGAGAAAGACAAGAGGAATAGAAGAAACAGGAGAGGTAAGGCAGGAAAAGGTGCATGGGCGTTGGAGTGGAGTTATGGAGCATTATGTTTAGGAGCAGCAACACTCTTATTAGTATACAAACTGGTTGTCAGTCACCGTAAACCCATGCGCCTTGACCATGCAATAAAGCCTAGGTGATAGTCTGTGAAGCACCAGAAAGCAACCATCTCTGTACCAGGGTTTCCCTCTCCACTTTCTCGCAGCAGGGAGGAGTTGAGGGCTGGGGCAAGGGGACGGGGAAATAAAGAATGATAGTTTGAGTCTGCTGAGAAAGGCCCTTCCTGTGAAGCATGTTTAAATGAGCACTCTGCTTGGATTAGTGACACATTCACAATAGGGCCCATATATCCTGTTTTATCCGGCGGCATCCTTCGTTGGAGAGGTGCATGGGTGCTGTTACTGGCATCACACTGGGCTGATGGTATTCCCAGTTTAGTAGGCACTTGCCAGAACGGAACAGACACCAATGACTAGCATGCATTGAAGACTTGGCGCACTTCTCACTCTTAGGGGTTGTAGTCCACAGGACAATTCCTCTTACTGGCAATATACCTCATTAGGAGGGGCTTCTAAAGCTACTTTTGCAGATGGGATGCCCTGGACGCAGTGAAGCATAGTGGTGTTAAAACTAACAAGTGGCGGTTATGTTGCCAGCAAACCGCAATAATGGCTGGCCAGCTGGTAGCCATCTCAGTGATATCCACTTCTTGCAAAGCTGTTTCAACACTGTCAGAAAATGAATGGTCAGTTGACACTTCCTATGACATCACTCCCTTTGACATTACATCTTATGCAAATTAGAGGGGCCTTGCATGTTCCTATCTGCCCAGGGCCCCACAATTCCTAGGAACGTATCAGTAAGTATGAGTGAGTGAGTGAGTGAGTGAATGTAAGTGGGTGAGTGAGAATTAATAGGAATGAGTGTAAAGGGATTTAAGACAGTGAATGTGAGTGAGACAATAAGTTTGAGAGTGAATGCGATGGAGAATATGATGTGATGCCTGCAAGTTTGACCTTGGCACTGCCATACTGAAGGTAATTATTGTCTTGACACCCATGGCAAAATACTAGTGCTAGTCTACTTTCAGCAATTCTTAGCAGGAGTGACCCCTGTAAAAAAATACTGCCACTGACACACTGCGGTTGATTCTTATAAAAAAGGGTGCCGATGGTAGAACACAGATACTAAAATACTAGAGGTAAGTCATGGCATATAAGGCTCCCATAAAAAACATACTAGCATTCTTGAAAACATTCTTGCCAGATGAGAACAGCAATTGCAACATGCTGGTACAAGGGGGGAATTCTTAACATAAAGGTGGACACCTGGCATATGAGAGGGTGGCAACCATTTTATTTATTTTATTTTTATTTTATTTAATGCGTTTTTATATAGCGCGGACTTTACCCGAAGGTGTCAGAGCGCTTCACAATAGCAGCAGTAATGATACATAAGGAGCAAAAATACAAGTGAGCATGTTACAAAATCAAACGGTACGTTACATGAGGCAATAGTGACAATTGTGCAAGTATCAAGGGCAAATAAAATACAAGAGGTAGCAAACGATACGTTACAAACGGAAAAAGTGATGTGTGCAGGTTACAAGAGCATACAAAGTACACGTAGAGGTAAAAATAAAAAAAAATAAAAAATTGCAATAAATGGCCGACACTCAGAACACTAAAACAGAAGTTACGTTACATGAGGCAGTGGTGGCCATAGTGCATGTATCAAAAGCAAACAAAATACAAGAGGTAGCACACGATACGTTACAAAAGGAGAAAGTGACATGTGTGCATGTTACAAAAGCGATCAAAATACAAGTAAAAGTATAATACTGCAATATATGGCAGACACTCAAAACACAAAACACACTGGGAAGGCACTTCTATAGGCATGGAGAACAGAATTTCCTATAATGGAAGGGCTTCCTTCAGAAAATATAGGGCGTGAATTAAATTTGGAAGTGTCTTTGAAGGAGGAGAGATTTGAGGTCAGTTTTGAAGCCCTGGGAAGAGGTGGTGGTCCGGAGCTGAGGCGGAAGTGATTTCCAAATTCTCACCGCGTTGCCTGAAAAGGATTGGGCCATCGATCTTTCCTTCTTGAAAGTGGGAGGTTCAAGCAATACATTTTCTAAATTCCGTGATGGTCTGGAGCCACCAGAGAGTTTCAGTTTATCCGCCAGGTAGCGAGGGGAGGATGAGTGCAAGGCTTTGTGGGTGATACAGGCAGTCTTGTAGATAGATCTTGCCTCTATGGGAAGGTGGATAAAATGGGTGTGATGTGGTCGCTTCTTTTGGCCCCATGTATGAAGCGAGCTGCTGAATGGAGAACAGACTTCAGGGGGGACAGGTGGGATTTGGGGAGGCCAGTAAGAAGAGAATTGCAGTAGTCCAATCTGGAGAGAACCAGCGATTGGACCAGGGTTTTAAGGTCGTGCTCCGGGAAGAAGCGACAAATCCCCCAAAGAAGGCGCAGTTGGTATCAAGCAGACTTTGCAATGGAATCGATGTGGGAGAGTAGATTGAGTTTTTTGTCGAGTATGACGCCAAGGAATTTTGCGCTCTCGACAATGATGGGTTTATTGTTCAGTAGATTAATCTGATCCATCCATGATTGCACTGGGGGAGGAGAAAGTGAGGAGGAGAGGAGGAGGAATTCAGTTTTGGAGGGATTCAGGACCAGTTGATGAGTTAACATCCAGTTTTGAATGGAGTCGAGAGTAGAGCTTAGGAGGGAGAGATCGTGAGTGGAGGCCACCTTAAGGTAGAGTGTCGTCCGCATATAGATGATAGTGGATCCCGGATTTACTCAAGAGATTTCCCAACGGTTCTAAGTAGAGATTGAACAGTGTGGGTGCAAGTATAGAGCCTTGAGGGACACCTTGACCGACCGCTAAAGGAGATGAAAGACTGTTCGCTATTTTGATCATTTGGGATCTATCAGAGAGGAAGGAGGCAAACCATTTGAGCACAGTGCCCTCCATGCCCATTCTCTGTTGCAGAGTGTTAAGGAGAGTATTGTGATTGACAGTGTCAAAGGCTGCAGAAAGGTCAAGAAGAATTAGAAGACAAGACTCCCCTGAATCGAGTATCCGCAGGGCGTCATCAATGACTAGCAGCAGGGCTGTTTCAGTGCTGCAGTTTTGAATGAAGCCGGACTGGAAGTTGTCCAGAAGATCATTGTCCTTGATATGGCGAGAGAGTTGTTTCGCTACACATTTTTCTGTGATTTTCGCAAGAAAGGGTAGGTTAGTGACGGGACGGTAGTTGTTAGGGTCGTTCGCATCAGCGGTGGGTTTTTTAAGCAGAGGGGTGACCTGCCCAGTTTTGAAAGAAACAGGAAGGGAGCCTTGACTGAGGGAGAGGTTGACCAGAGTGGTCCAATAGGAGAGAGAATGGGTATAGAAGTCAATGGCAATGGCACTAGGGATGGGGTCAAGAGAATGGTTAGAGGGCTTTGTATCGAGGATGCATTTAAGTAGGGCATCATCAGAGATGGGGTCAAAGTTTTGCCAAATGGTTAAGGATTTGCGCTCCTCTGTAGGGGTAGAATGAATGACCTGATCTACAAGTGATTTCACCTTTTCATCAAAGAATATAGCGAATTCCGCTGCTTTCTTTGTGGAATCCTTCAATTTGGAGGTTGGGGGAGAGCTGTTTGGGTTCTTGATGAGGTCGAATAGTTTTTTGGGTCTATTTTTGGCTGAGTCAAGGAGGGATTTGAAGTGCGACGCTTTTCCAAGGAAGATGTGCTTGTGGTACTTGGATCTTGCTGAACGAAGCGTGGCCAGATTTTCGATGGAGGGCGCTTGTCTCCATTGTTTCTCAAGGACTCTTAGGTACTTCCTTTCTTCATAGAGGGATTTGTTGAACCAAGGTGCTGAGGGAGTGGGCCTTTTCTTTTTGCTTTGGAGAGGAGCGACATTATTGATTTCGACTGCAAGGACTGTGAGGCATTGGGAGGTGAGTTCGTTAACATCTAGGTCCGGGTCTAGCCTTGGAAGTGATAGCAAAGCAGAATCACAGAGGGTACTGAGGTCAATATTTTTAGTGTCACGGAACCAGGAAGTAGCCCTCTTAGGCTGGCCGAGAGTTATAGAGTGTGATAGCTGAAGAGAGAATGGGATGAGGAGGTGGTCAGACCAGTCTACATGAATAGGGGTAGCGATGGTCAGCAAGCCTGCTTTAGAAATGACAAGGTCCAGGGTTGAGCCCTTAGAGTGTGTTGTTTCAGTGCAGTGTTGGATAAGATCGTTTGCAGAGAGGAAGGTGGCCAGTAAGTTCGCATAGGTGTCTTGAGGCGAGCCCCAGTGGACATTGAAGTCACCCACGAAGATCTGGCTCTGACATACTGAGGTTATATTTGCCATTAGGGTCCCCTATAGGATATGGATGACATCAATTGCAAAATTCGGGCATATTTTATGTCATTTTTAGATCGAGCTTAGCGACCTGTTATGGATGGTTTGAGGAGTAAAACTCCGCCCACTTCTTGCTGTTGTTTAGGCTATGTCTGAGCAAGCGCTGCTCTGTAAGGCATTTAGTAAGGACTTTAAACTCGGAACACACGCTTGTGCGTGTGCTTATTTTTTTCATCTCCCGCTATTGGCCTTTGCATTCGTCTTTCTAAGAAAGACAGCACGCAATTGGCCAAAGGTGGCTGCCTGTCCCGCCTTCTCTCTCCCCTAGCATAGGGAGCGAGCAGCATACCTAGCAGTCCTTGCAGGGCGCACGCACCGCGCTTGTTGGAAATGTTCAACGTGAATACATTTGTACATACGTTCTCCTCCTATATCCCAGTCCTATATTGGTAAGATGCACAGCTATCTCTCACCTTCGATGGATATATTTTTTCCTGAAAATTAAAGATGAGGAATTTGATAGGCTGCTCACTCACATTTCCGAATTCATGCTAATATCGAATAATTGGACACGTAATGTGCAGAAGCCGAATAGGGAAACCTTTTGTTTTTTACTCTAACATCAGTTCATAAAAATGCCCCTTTTAAGTCTGCAGATGTCAGACCTAGAAATTGCGTATGATGAACACCAGCGCTTATGTGACTCGTAGTCAAGCAGTCTGTTTAGGGCGACTAGCTGCTGTGATCTGTGTGCAGTAAGCAGTCTCATGTTCAAGCCAAGAAGGTTCAATCCAGACTTTCACCCGCTGACTGGGTGAAATTAGTGTCGTTCAGTTGCTTAATAATATCTATAATTTTTCTTCAGCGCTACGATGCCACTTCTGTAGCAGAACGCGCTATATATAAATTGCTATCATTAGACTTGTGATATAAATTCTCCAGTACATCTATCGCGAGACAAGGTGTTGTATTTGATATCGTGACTCTACAATCGGTATACGTGCACGCGCATTTTTTTCCTGTAAAAAACAGACTCCTTCGGCTGCAGGGTTTCGTCAATATGATAAGAAGAGAACAAAAGAAACTTTACGATTGCTTTCACCGTCTCTAGCTATCACCGGACTTGCCGCTTTTAGCTTTTAAATAAAACAGATTCTAGTTACCAAACTCACAGATTCCTATTTCCTAGTTTATCGATGTAGACGGATGAGAAGTTAAGAGTAACTAACAATGTGATGTTCTTTTCACAGAGATGTTTGAGCCGCTGCTCACTAAACCACCTGGGTTTACTCACACCGCACGGACGGACCTGGCTGTAGTTTTATCAAAAGCCAATAAATGTAATGCATGGCTTCGTATGTGCGATATTCAGACTCGTCGTTTACTGCACACTGGGCGGACGTAAAGGCAGGGAAACGTTTGCGTCTTTTTTGCTCACCCTGGTGGGCATCGCTACAAGTTATTTTGTTACACAAACTAAAGCATGTTTAATTTGTAATAATAAAGCGCACCTAGTGAGCGGACTTTGTGTCAGTAGTCAGCAGTCCCAATGTAGCGCACAAAAGTTAAAAGGTTACTATTTAGAATCGGGGTTCAAATTAGGAGTGGTCCACTATCATTTATTACGTTTAGTAGTCAGATGTCGCCAGAAAGCTCTGTTTGTAACATGACATTATGTTCCTTTTATTTTAAATATTTAGTTTATCAACAATTGTAAATGCAATAATACATTCTGACACTAAAGTAAGTGGATCAAACATATAATTATTACAAAATAAACACACGTGGTATCGCAAAAAAACCGTAATTTGACGTCAACAAAATATCATTAAATAGTGTTATAATGGACAGAAGGCATAAAGTACTCTGGAATCCCACCTGATCCCCGCGGGAGGCACTTTATTCTTTATGATAGTGCATCTGTGGGCAGTGGCGCAAATAGGTCTTAACTGGGGGGGGGGGGGGGGGTTAACATAGTGAACAAAGGGGCATGGCTAATATGTTAATGGGGCGGGGCTGAAATGGCAGACAATCAGGATCGGATAATGCTCAGGCCAAGCTGAGAAAAAGAAGTGACAAATTCTACATTCAAAACTAGACAATTAGTTTTATAAGAATTAAATTGGAGAACAGAGGGTAATGTCAACCATTTATATAATAAAAGACATAAGGGATTTGTTCATCTTGCAATAAAGTGTCACTCAGAAGCATTATATTGTCACACAACGATATTGTGTAAATGGTTAACATTACACCTTTTTTTCTAATGAAATACTCATGAAACTGGTTCAAAAGAGCTCAGAACAACATGCTATTCTCTGAAAAACCAAGACTGATCAAAGATATAATTCACACAAAAAGGTGACTCTGGACACGTGTCATGTACTTGTCCACCCCCCAAAGACACAAAAGGAATTTCTGATTTTGCAATGTGCCTATTTGCAGTGTTGTTACAAACTATAGCACTAACTAACATTAATTTATTGGCAGTGAAGTCATTAAAGCATGGTTCTTTAATGTATAGGCAGTGGAAATAGGGGTGGGGGTGCTGAGCAGCAGCACCCCCAAAATAACCATGCTGGAATTTAGAGGGTGCGTGAGAAATAATAAAGCATTTACATTTTGATAATATTGCTGTTCTTCAAAAGACAGGTCAAATACCAGGCAATGCATACTTCGAAAAACACTGGACTTGGTAATTATATCCCTGTCACAAAGTTCCAATCCTCACCTCTTCAGCTGGTGCAGCTCCAAATGTAATTGCATTTATAAAGTGCTTACTACCCCATACGAGGCATCAGAGCGCTTTTTTGGTGAGTAGTGCACTACTCTGGAACCCATAGAGAATTAGTGGTGAATTAGTATAGTGAAATATAAAATTAATTTGATGGGTGGATATGTTAGTTTGTTATTTGGATTGAGAAGGATAGTGGAGGGATAGAAGAAGGAAAAGGTTTGCATTTATATAGCGCTTGTTACCCCTGATAAGGTGTTGAAGCACTTGTTGGCGGCAGCACGCTACTCCGGAACCCAAACAGGATTAGTGGGGAATTAGTATAGGAAAATATGAAAGTAATTTGAGAGGTGGAGATTTTAGTCTGTTATCTGTATTGAAAAGGAATAGTGGCGGGATAGAAGAAGGAAGGGTCTGGAATTTCTTTTTTTGGAGGGGTTCATAGCAGTAGGAGGGATTTGGGATGAGTAAAGGGGAAGTGGAGTGGGAAGAGCCAGAGGAAAGGGTTTAGAAAGGCTTGTTTGGGAGATCTAAATAGTAAAAGAGATATGAGATTATGCAAGGAGGGTTAGAAGAGCAAGAGAAATGGGCTTGGGATGAATGAAAACGTGGAGGTAGAAGATATATTGATAGAGTTATAGTGTTAGAAATAGGGTAGTGCATTGGAGAGAGTAGCAGAGTGAGGTTTGAGATGAGGCAGAGTGGAGGTAAAGGATATATTACGAGAGATATAGAGTGAGCTCTAGGGTAGTGCATTGGATATGCTGATTTAGATACAAAGTAATAAATATAAAGATACTTAAGTATATGGAAGGTATATATATAACGTTGGGTTTATGATGTTAATAAACCCCCTTTGAAAATTCCTTGGTTTGCGGTGTAATCTTTTCTAAGGATCCAAGTGCACGAGTGGAACTCCGTTCAGTGTTTACAAAAAGAAATATATATATGTATATATATATATATATATACATATACATAAGGAAGGTAATATATGTAGATTGAAGTTGCATTTAATAAACTCAGACCCCCATCCCACAGAAAAAGCAAAAAACCTGTATTTTCACACTGTAATTCCTTCCACCAAGCTGAATCTGCAATCAGTTTGATATCTATAGCGCCAAGAGGCTCCTAGCGAGTGAACATCTATGTTTAACAAATAGTCAAATAATAGTATAGAATCAAGAAAATAACAAAATGAGACTACACGCAAGCCAATTTGCATAGTAAACAAATAATGAAATGAAACTAAGAAAAAGTAGTTATCTTAAGCTAGCCCCATGGCCTGGGAACAGGCCTGGTGTTATAAATCACTTAACACATTGGGGCCTGGCTTCAGATGGAGGAAATTCTTATGAAGAACTGCCGGTTACTTGCAAGAGGCATCTTAAAATGTGTATTTTGATGGTGTAACAAATTAATTACAGCACAGTGAATGTTTAAGATTGGCAGGTTTTATCGGTCTTTATTGAATTAGATAATGAATCGAAGAAAAACATGTAAGTAAACTAAAAATCCACAAATAAACTTAGGAACCTGTCTGTAATACACATACCACTGATCCAAACTTCAGACGTGGTAGACATATTCGGCCATCAACTGTTGTCACAGTCCTGCAGACTAATTTAGAAAGATCAACCTACCCGTTGACTGGATGTATTAAAAATGGGCCCCATATTCTTCAATCGACATCACAGGCAGGGACCCCCCCCACCTGTGCCACCACTGGGCGGGGACACTCAGCAGATAAGGGGGGCTTGTTCTCTTTCACGTCTCTTGCAAAGACATGCCGGGGGCACCACTGTCTCAAGGTCACTTGCTGGAAATGAGGCTACGATCTTCTTTGTAACAGCATCACTTGCAAGTATCACCTGTCTATGGCACCACTGTCCGGCCCACTCAGGAGACACGGGGGCAGATACCCGTGGCATCACTGCCCCAAGCCCACTCAGCTGACTGGGGCCTAGCACGCGTCCCTGACCATCAGCTCCAACACACTTGTGGTGTAAGGTAAGGACACACCAGATGTCGCACAACTTAACAGCCATCATCCTCAACACAGGATCTCTGCTCTCACTTCACTATATGACCCTAGAGCACAGGAGTGCAGAAACTGAATCGAAACAACTACATCCATTAACGCGGAAGGATCGTGGGGTACCAGTGCCGAACATGTTATTTCCAACCAAGTAAGGCCGTTCAGTGGCAAGTTTGTTAAAAATGATTTAAAAAACGGATTGATCATAGAAAGGACTAGTCAGGCTGCTAGCGCCTTCCTATTAGAAGTTGGGCCACTTTAGCATGCTTCTGGCGACAGCTCCACTCCAGGCACCAACTGTAGGTGCTTCCAGGCTCCCTACCTCAATGTGCCACTTTCATAGCAAGCACAGGCACTGTCACCAGTGCCAAAACCCACTAAGCGTTATATTCGTACTTATGCACATTCATAGCCCCTCTCCACCCCAATAACCACTTCCAATCAATGAAGGGGCCATAAGACTCAATGAGCAGCACCCATTCGTGCGCCCCCATTCACTGTGTTCAGTTAGGAACTGATCATGCGTGTAAACCTGAGATGTACTGTGCACATTGCGGCAGGTCACACTCCGCATCATAAGCTTCATTCCCTGCGCAGCCACTCGTCCTTTTGTCCTTCCAACAACAAAGTTAGGAGCATCAAATCTAATGACGCTCCAAAGTACAGACTGGATACAAGTAAGGACGGCTCCTGGGAAAAATTCGGTTCAGGTGTTTCTCGAGAAGCTGTGTCCAAAATGCCCAGGGCAGGCAGGGCCTCACTTGAAAGGTCAGTCAGGAAACCCATTTAGCCCAATGGGCGTTGCGCGCCTGTCTGTGGGGTGTTCACTCCGTCCACCACCCCTTTTCACGCCTACTATTCTCTCCACGTTAAATGGAATGTTGAAAGGCTGAGCCATCCACTGCTATATTGCAATGTCCGTGTCAACATTTCTCATCCAGTGGAGGCCAGAGGGAGAATGCGGCTCGCTGAACGTTAACAAAGTGCGCCCTTTGAAAAGCAGCTCTGATTTCCGGGTTTGACAGAAACACCCACAAAGGCCGACACAGAAAAGTGCCAGGATTAGTGCTCACTGTTTTACAGCTGCGCATTCACTAATTATCAGAAACAGGAAACTGGGGACTTTTTCAAAGTAAAAAACTTCAGGGCATCATAACCAGCAATAAGGCGATCATAGTAGCCTCTCGCTACAGCGCTTTGAAACTGGTAAGAAATGCAACATAAAAATATAATAATAATAATCGCAATTGTTGCTTTTACTAGTTGTATTATGATCTTTATCTGTAGGCCAGAGCACATTTTAGAGAATAAGCGTGTCCCATGTAATAAAATTGCTGTCAATTGTAGACTAATTATATTTGCATTTTTATTTTACAGAAAAAAAGAGAGATTAAATTATCGCAAAATTAGAGAAACCATAATGGTGTGTTTATCCTAAAAAATGCACCTGCGCGCGCCTGTCCTTTTTCCGTGGACATGTGAACCTCCGTGTGTCACCCTATGACAGTTTAAAGCCTGTTCTCTTGTGTTTGACATAGAGTGTACGGTTGGTCAGGGCCCAAGATCACACACCGTGGCAAGGAGTGGAGCCGGGACTGAGCCGTCATAACCTAAAACAAGCATTGGCATAGCCAATAGGTCTCGCCTTTGGGACCTTATAAGTGTTTAGTTATCCAGCACAATATCCTTAGTGCAACATCATCAACTGGCTAAACACTTAAAAAGGTCCCAAAGACGAGACCTATTGGCTATGCCAATGCTTGTTTTAATCCGTCTCTAGCACTGGCCTTTAGAAATCTTTTCTTGCTACTGGGCAATTGTTCTTTTTTCCCCTTTGCCCGGGAGCACCGGTCAAGTACCATCTCCTTACTCTTTCAGGATTTAAGTATTCCTCGGAGGACTACTTTGTTTTTTTTTAGACCAAGTTCTAAATCTAGACAACGCGTGGCGCGTTCACTTTAGATATAGCTGCCGCCCACTTGTGTTTATGCATATCAGCATGGCACGGTCGCTTTCACTTTGGTATGTATGCCTGTCGTCCGCCTGTGTTTGTTTTTTGCATATCTGTGCGCTCTCACTTTATTAGGGCTGCCGCTCACTTTTGTTTGTTTATTATGCATACAGCGTAGCACAGCACGCCACTGCATGGCACGCTTTATCTTTACAAATGGCTTCAGCCTACTTTTGTTTCCTTCTGCATGGCGTGGCTTTCTCTGCGCTCCCACTGGAGGCTGGTCCGACTTGGTGTAGTGCCCTTCAGAGCCTCTGCAGTCCTCTGCTGATACAAAGGACTCGAGCAGTTTCCTGCTCGCAATATTAAACACAGCGAGTGAACGTGTTTAAAGTTTCTTGCTGTTTCTGCTCTCTAGCCTGTGTGGGGTAAGTAACCCTGGGGCTGCTGATCTACACAATCCCCGGTAAATCAGTTTGTTATTCATGCTACGTTTTCTCTTTAGTAGTGTAGTGAAGACAGGGTTCTGCCTGCACACATTGCTATGTTAGCATAAGCGTTTTAGCAGTCTAAACGCCATCTTGCCACTTTGCCGCCTTTGCACTCAACACTACAGGTAACTGTTATTATAAGTAAAACTGCTTGATTGCCTTTTCTTCACATGAGAACGGTCTGTTTTTCACATCCCTAGACTTACACCGTGACCTTAGTCTGAACACTGTGTGCAGAAGCCTTCAAGGTCAAATAACAATGTATGCTGTTGATTCAGGTTGCTCGGCCCACGCTCTAGACACAATAAGCACACAGCTGCAAAAATCTGAAACTCGGGTGCCTTTAATATTGCATTGCATGCATGATGCTGGCACTTGGAGAAAACATTTTCCATCTACAGAGAGCGTTGCTGATCCTGTGATGTAATTCACCTAAGCTGATCTTGGAGGTATGGGGTTCCCCATTCAAACCTAGAGACCTTCTATTATTATAAAACTAGCTTCTAGCCAGGGGAGGGTGGTACACAAGGCGCTATAAGACCCATTTCCACTATCATTATAATATGATTTCTCCTTTTGTGTTTTATGAAATTGTAACAATGCTGATTGTTTTATTTCTAATCATTTGCCTGCTTATGTTAGCCATGATACTGCATCTTAGAGCAAGTAGTTAAAAATAAACATTTTAAACTTTTCTGTGTCTCTAATTACTCACGTTGTGGACTTGTATGAGAATAAAGACGAAAGAGTGTTCTTGATTCCCACCATTCCTGAGAGTACCCAAATTCACTTGTTCTGGGTTGTCTAATCATTGGTAGCTTTGCTGTAGTACGAAGAACGAATGAGACACTGATGCTAGTCGGATAGGGGTTCTGGGAACTGAGGTGAGTTTTTTGGTACACCACAATTCACTGAGGTCCTGGTTTCCTGCACATAGTTGGGTGCATGAGCAGAATCCCCGCAACATGGCGCACCTAACGTTTGGTCTTTTATTAGAGACGCTTTAGTAGTAGTGCTTATATTTGTCCACGACACCCTCACTCCTGTTTCCGGTTGACAGAAGTGACGGATTAACTTACCTATATGGATAAATTAAAGGTTCATTCAAGCTTAACAATTAAAAAGGTTTTGTTTTGAATTACTGCCCCTTTTGTGCTACAGTTTCAAGTAGATTGTTTTTCTTCTCTGTGGCCTTATGGGTTATGTTAATATAGCGCCGCATAGTCACGCACCACTCCGGTGGCATCTGATGCACTTTGGGGTGCCCGACGATGGTATGTCAGTAATCTTTGTGGTGAGTACCGATGCAGCGTTCCCCTATGAGCTTTTCTACTCTTGGGTTACGTTTCCTGCAGTGTATGCGGATGCTGAAACATTCCATTCTAACACTGCCACTGAGGTACCTGCGAATTACACACCATATAGGACACAGGAAAATCCAATTTCTGCATGGCAGCATCGTATTTGGTTCAATGGCGCCCTCCACCACGCAGTGACTCCAGTTCGGTTGAGTCACTTGTCTATCCCTGGGGCCACTTGGCCAGTCTTGGCAGGGTTCACACCACATCCACGTTATTTGCAAGCCCCAGTGGACGAGGTATGTTAGCTACATACCACCTTAATAGCGGTGCATAGGGCTTTAGTGCAATATGTCTCACGTAACCTCCAGGTGGGGGCACCTGAGGTTGCGACACAACCAGTTGGACCAGCCGGGATTTCTATTAGTCCCGTCATGGTTAATTCGGTAATGGGCAAGCGCCCCCAGAATAAGGATGATATGCCTTATTGGCTTGCTGAGAAATTTGACCAGCTGGAAGCAGTATTTCTTAATACGATTCCTGTGGAAAAACACAGGATTCTCACAATTAGTTTGCAGAAAGACTTAGAACCTGAGGTGACAGATTGTGAAAACTGGGGTAAAGTATTTGCAGCAGTCTACGCGAAGTGCTTCGGCACACCGTCTATGACTGTACTGCCCTTCGTGATTAAGCGTGTTCAGGATGAGCACGGTCCGGAGGCCGAAGTAGAGTTGGGAATGAGGCTTGTTGGCGTGTTTGACGTAGTTGCTGATCTCATCCTTGCTAACGTAAAGGGAGATGCGGTTAACTTTCAAGTGTCGAATGAGCTACGCCTCGTCACTGACGCCGATGAACCCTGGCAGTTACTGAGGATTATTGCGGAGGCTTATAAGACCCTTGGCCGCAATAGTTTGGGTGTTACGCCTTTTACTAAAATAGCAGCACAACCGCAAACACAGACGGTTAAGTCTACTAAAGACGACCGTTCAGTTTTTCCCAAACAAAATTGGAATAATAAAAATCTGGGGAAGCAGCAATAGAAACAAGGGTCGCGTCCTGCATCACCAATACCAGTTTCTACTAAACGCAGGAATGAGTTGCGCAATCGCACAAGAATTAGGCCTCCTGATAGATTTCAGGTTCCTGATCAACGTTCTCCTCTTTCTTCACAGGAAACATCGGTCTCACAAGCCGGTGGAGGAGAACGCGGCAGAGGTCTGGGTGCCCCGCAAGGACGTCAGCAGCCCCGCCCAGCGGATGGTAAAGCAAAACCAAAGGAAATGATGGACGGAGTGTTGAACATTGCAAGCACTCACCCCCAGTCAACTGATCTGGGTTTAATCCATCACCATTCTTTAGCCCACTCTGCCACCCCAGTTCAGACATGGCCATATGCAAATCAGTCTGACCCTGTGCCTCATGGGAACAGTCCAGCCCGAACTGCCAAGCCATGTCTTCCCTGGACCGTAAACAAGCTTCCTAGGACCGTTTTCTGGCATTTCAGCCGTCTTCAGCCAGGCTTGATTGAATCCAGTGGCAAAGTGAGCAAGGGACTCACGTCTGAGCATACCCTGCCAACTTATGGCGAACAAAGCAAAACCAAAGGAAATGATGGACGGAGCGTTGAACATTGCAAGCACTTACCCCCAGTCAACTGATCTGGGTTTAATCCATCACCATTCTTTAGCCCACTCTGCCACCCCAGTTCAGACATGGCCATATGCAAATCAATCAGCCCTGTGCCTCATGGGAACAGTCCAGCCCGAACTGCCAAGCCATGTCTTCCCTGGACCGGAAACAAGCTTCCTAGGACCGGTTTCTGGCATTTCAGCCGTCTTCAGCCAGGCTTGATTGAATCCAGTGGCAAAGTGAGCAAGGGACTCACGTCTGAGCATACCCTGCCAACTTATGGCGAACAAAGCAAAACCAAAGGAAATGATGGACGGAGTGTTGAACATTGCAAGCACTTACCCCCAGTCAACTGATCTGGGTTTGATCATTCACCATTCTTTAGCCCACTCTGCCACCCCAGTTCAGACATGGCCATATGCAAATCAATCAGCCCTGTGCCTCATGGGAACAGTCCAGCCCGAACTGCCAAGCCATGTCTTCCCTGGACCGGAAACAAGCTTCCTAGGACCGGTTTCTGGCATTTCAGCCATCTTCAGCCAGGCTTGCTTGAATCCAGTGGCAAAGTGAGCAAGGGACTCACGTCTGAGCCTACCCTGCCAACTTATGGCGAACAAAGCAAAACCAAAGGAAATGATGGACGGAGTGTTGAACATTGCAAGCACTCACCCCCAGTCAACTGATCTGGGTTTAATCCATCACCATTCTTTAGCCCACTCTGCCACCCCAGTTCAGACATGGCCATATGCAAATCAGTCTGACCCTGTGCCTCATGGGAACAGTCCAGCCCGAACTGCCAAGCCGTGTCTTCCCTGGACCGGAAACAAGCTTCCTAGGACCGGTTTCTGGCATTTCAGCCGTCTTCAGCCAGGCTTGCTTGAATCCAGTGGCAAAGTGAGCAAGGGACTCACGTCTGAGCATACCCTGCCAACTTATGGCGAACAAAGCAAAACCAAAGGAAATGATGGACGGAGTATTGAACATTGCAAGCACTCACCCCAGTCAACTGATCTGGGTTTAATCCATCACCATTCTTTAGCCCACTCTGCCACCCCAGTTCAGACATGGCCATATGCAAATCAGTCTGTCCCTGTGCCTCATGGGAACAGTCCAGCCCGAACTGCCAAGCCATGTCTTCCCTGGACCGGAAACAAGCTTCCTAGGACCGGTTTCTGGCATTTCAGCCGTCTTCAGCCAGGCTTGCTTGAATCCAGTGGCAAAGTGAGCAAGGGACTCACGTTTGACAATACCCTGCCAACTTATGGCGAACAAAGCAAAACTAAAGGAAATGATGGACGGAGTGTTGAACATTGCAAGCACTCACCCCAGTCAACTAATCTGGGTTTAATCCATCACCATTCTTTAGCCCACTCTGCCACCCCAGTTCAGACATGGCCATATGCAAATCAGTCTGACCCTGTGCCTCATGGGAACAGTCCAGCCCGAACTACCAAGCCATGTCTTTCCTGGACCGGAAACAAGCTTCCTAGGACTGATTTCTGGCATTTCAGCCGTCTTCAGCCAGGCTTGCTTGAATCCAGTGGCAAAGTGAGCAAGGGACTCACGTCTGAGCAAGGGACTCACGTCTGAGCATACCCTGCCAACTTATGGCGAACAAAGCAAAACCAAAGGAAATGATGGACGGAGTGTTGAACATAGCAAGCACTCACCCCAGTCAACTGATCTGGGTTTAATCCATCACCATTCTTTAGCCCACTCTGCCACCCCAGTTCAGACATGGCCATATGCAAATCAGTCTCACCCTGTGCCTCATGGGAACAGTCCAGCCTGAACTGCCAAGCCATGTCTTGCCTGGACCGGAAACAAGCTTCCTAGGACCGGTTTCTGGCATTTCAGCCGTCTTCAGCCAGGCTTGCTTGAATCCAGTGGCAAAGTGAGCAAGGGACTCACGTCTGAGCATACCCTGCCAACTTATGGCGAACAAAGCAAAACCAAAGGAAATGATGGACGGAGTGTTGAACATTGCTGGCACTCACCCCCAGTCAACTGATCTGGGTTTAATCCATCACCATTCTTTAGCCCACTCTGCCACCCCAGTTCAGACATGGCCATATGCAAATCAGTCTGACCCTGTGCCTCATGGGATCAGTCCAGCCCGAACTGCCAAGCCATGTCTTCCCTGGACCGGAAATAAGCTTTCTAGGACCGGTTTCTGGCATTTCAGCCGTCTTCAGCCAGGCTTGCTTGAATCCAGTGGCAAAGTGAGCAAGGAACTCACGTCTGAGCATACCCTGCCAACTTATGGCGAACAAAGCAAAACCAAAGGAAATGATGGACGGAGTGTTGAACATTGCAAGCACTCACCCCAGTCAACTGATCTGGGTTTAATCCATCACCATTCTTTAGCCCACTCTGCCACCCCAGTTCAGACATGGCCATATGCAAATCAGTCTGACCCTGTGCCTCATGGGAACAGTCTAGCCCGAACTACCAAGCCATGTCTTTCCTGGACCGGAAACAAGCTTCCTAGGACCGGTTTCTGGCATTTCAGCCGTCTTCAGCCAGGCTTGCTTGAATCCAGTGGCAAAGTGAGCAAGGGACTCACGTCTGAGCAAGGGACTCACGTCTGAGCATACCCTGCCAACTTATGGCGAACAAAGCAAAACCAAAGGAAATGATGGACGGAGTGTTGAACATAGCAAGCACTCACCCCAGTCAACTGATCTGGGTTTAATCCATCACCATTCTTTAGCCCACTCTGCCACCCCAGTTCAGACATGGCCATATGCAAATCAGTCTGACCCTGTGCCTCATGGGATCAGTCCAGCCCGAACTGCCAAGCCATGTCTTCCCTGGACCGGAAATAAGCTTTCTAGGACCGGTTTCTGGCATTTCAGCCGTCTTCAGCCAGGCTTGCTTGAATCCAGTGGCAAAGTGAGCAAGGAACTCACGTCTGAGCATACCCTGCCAACTTATGGCGAACAAAGCAAAACCAAAGGAAATGATGGACGGAGTGTTGAACATTGCAAGCACTCACCCCAGTCAACTGATCTGGGTTTAATCCATCACCATTCTTTAGCCCACTCTGCCACCCCAGTTCAGACATGGCCATATGCAAATCAGTCTGACCCTGTGCCTCATGGGAACAGTCCAGCCCGAACTACCAAGCCATGTCTTTCCTGGACCGGAAACAAGCTTCCTAGGACCGGTTTCTGGCATTTCAGCCGTCTTCAGCCAGGCTTGCTTGAATCCAGTGGCAAAGTGAGCAAGGGACTCACGTCTGAGCAAGGGACTCACGTCTGAGCATACCCTGCCAACTTATGGCGAACAAAGCAAAACCAAAGGAAATGATGGACGGAGTGTTGAACATAGCAAGCACTCACCCCAGTCAACTGATCTGGGTTTAATCCATCACCATTCTTTAGCCCACTCTGCCACCCCAGTTCAGACATGGCCATATGCAAATCAGTCTGACCCTGTGCCTCATGGGAACAGTCCAGCCTGAACTGCCAAGCCATGTCTTCCCTGGACCGGAAACAAGCTTCCTAGGACCGGTTTCTGGCATTTCAGCCGTCTTCAGCCAGGCTTGCTTGAATCCAGTGGCAAAGTGAGCAAGGGACTCACGTCTGAGCATACCCTGCCAACTTATGGCGAACAAAGCAAAACCAAAGGAAACGATGGATGGAGTACTCAACATTGCAAGCACTCACCCCCAGTCAACTGATCTGGGTTTAATCCATCACCATTCTTTAGCCCACTCTGCCACCCCAGTTCAGACATGGCCATATGCAAATCATTCTGACCCTGTGCCTAATGGGAACAGTCCAGCCTGAACTGCCAAGCCATGTCTTCCCTGGACCGGAAACAAGCTTCCTAGGACCGGTTTCTGGCATTTCAGCCGTCTTCAGCCAGGCTTGCTTGAATCCAGTGGCAAAGTGAGCAAGGGACTCACGTCTGAGCATACCCTGCCAACTTATGGCGAACAAAGCAAAACCAAAGGAAATGATGGACGGAGTGTTGAACATTGCTGGCACTCACCCCCAGTCAACTGATCTGGGTTTAATCCATCACCATTCTTTAGCCCACTCTGCCACCCCAGTTCAGACATGGCCATATGCAAATCAGTCTGACCCTGTGCCTCATGGGATCAGTCCAGCCCGAACTGCCAAGCCATGTCTTCCCAGGACCGGAAATAAGCTTTCTAGGACCGGTTTCTGGCATTTCAGCCGTCTTCAGC
This sequence comes from Triturus cristatus, assembly GCF_964204655.1. Classification (NCBI taxonomy): domain Eukaryota; kingdom Metazoa; phylum Chordata; class Amphibia; order Caudata; family Salamandridae; genus Triturus; species Triturus cristatus. The sequence continues at coordinate 440,691,871 of NC_140585.1, forward strand.
CAGGCTTGCTTGAATCCAGTGGCAAAGTGAGCAAGGAACTCACGTCTGAGCATACCCTGCCAACTTATGGCGAACAAAGCAAAACCAAAGGAAATGATGGACGGAGTGTTGAACATTGCAAGCACTCACCCCCAGTCAACTGATCTGGGTTTAATCCATCACCATTCTTTAGCCCACTCTGCCACCCCAGTTCAGACATGGCCATATGCAAATCAGTCTGACCCTGTGCCTCATGGGAACAGTCCAGCCCGAACTGCCAAGCCATGTCTTCCCTGGACCAGAAACAAGCTTCCTAGGACCGGTTTCTGGCATTTCAGCCGTCTTCAGCCAGGCTTGCTTGAATCCAGTGGCAAAGTGAGCAAGGGACTCACGTCTGAGCATACCCTGCCAACTTATGGCGAACAAAGCAAAACCAAAGGAAATGATGGACGGAGTGTTGAACATTGCAAGCACTCACCCCAGTCAACTGATCTGGGTTTAATCCATCACCATTCTTTAGCCCACTTTGCCACCCCAGTTCAGACATGGCCATATGCAAATCAGTCTGACCCTGTGCCTCATGGGAACAGTCCAGCCCGAACTGCCAAGCCATGTCTTCCCTGGACCGGAAACAAGCTTCCTAGGACCGGTTTCTGGCATTTCAGCCGTCTTCAGCCAGGCTTGCTTGAATCCAGTGGCAAAGTGAGCAAGGGACTCACGTCTGAGCCTACCCTGCCAACTTATGGCAAACAAAGCAAAACCAAAGGAAATGATGGACGGAGTGATGAACATTGCAAGCACTCACCCCCAGTCAACTGATCTGGGTTTGATCCATCAACATTCTTTAGCCCACTCTGCCACCCCAGTTCAGACATGGCCACATGCAAATCAGTCTGACCCTGTGCCTCATGGGAACAGTCCAGCCCGAACTGCCAAGCCATGTCTTCCCTGGACCGGAAACAAGCTTCCTAGGACCGGTTTCTGGCATTTCAGCCGTCTTCAGCCAGGCTTGCTTGAATCCAGTGGCAAAGTGAGCAAGGAACTCACGTCTGAGCATACCCTGCCAACTTATGGCGAACAAAGCAAAACCAAAGGAAATGATGGACGGAGTGTTGAACATTGCAAGCACTCACCCCCAGTCAACTGATCTGGGTTTAATCCATCACCATTCTTTAGCCCACTCTGCCACCCCAGTTCAGATATGACCATATGCAAATCAGTCTGACCCTGTGCCTCATGGGAACAGTCCAGCCTGAACTGCCAAGCCATGTCTTCCCTGGACCGGAAACAAGCTTCCTAGGACCGGTTTCTGGCATTTCAGCCGTCTTCAGCCAGGCTTGCTTGAATCCAGTGGCAAAGTGAGCAAGGGACTCACGTCTGAGCATACCCTGCCAACTTATGGCGAACAAAGCAAAACCAAAGGAAATGATGGACGGGGTGTTGAACATTGCAAGCACTCACCCCCAGTCAACTGATCTGGGTTTAATCCATCACCATTCTTTAGCCCACTCTGCCATCCCAGTTCAGACATGGCCATATGCAAATCAGTCTGACCCTGTGCCTCATGGGAACAGTCCAGCTCGAACTGCCAAGCCATGTCTTCCCTGGACCGGAAACAAGCTTCCTAGGACCGGTTTCTGGCATTTCAGCCTTCTTCAGCCAGGCTTCCTTGAATCCAGTGGCAAAGTGAGCAAGGGACTCACGTCTGAGCCTACCCTGCCAACTTATGGCGAACAAAGCAAAACCAAAGGAAATGATGGACGGAGTGTTGAACATTGCAAGCACTCACCCCCAGTCAACTGATCTGGGTTTAATCCATCACCGTTCTTTAGCCCACTCTGCCACCCCAGTTCAGACATGGCCATATACAAATCAGTCTGACCCTGTGCCTCATGGGAACAGTCCAGCCCGAACTGCCATGCCATGTCTTCCCTGGACCGGGAACAAGCTTCCTAGGACCGGTTTCTGGCATTTCAGCCGTCTTCAGCCAGGCTTGCTTGAATCCAGTGGCAAAGTGAGCAAGGGACTCACGTCTGAGCCTACCCTGCCAACTTATGGCGAACAAAGCAAAACCAAAGGAAATGATGGACGGAGTGTTGAACATTGCAAGCACTCACCCCCAGTCAACTGATCTGGGTTTAATCCATCACCATTCTTTAGCCCACTCTGACACCCCAGGTCAGACATGGCCATATGCAAATCAGTCTGACCCTGTGCCTCATGGGAACAGTCCAGCCCGAACTGCCAAGCCATGTCTTCCCTGGACCGGAAATAAGCTTCCTAGGACTGGTTTCTGGCATTTCAGCCGTCTTCAGCCAGGCTTGCTAGAATCCAGTGGCAAAGTCAGCAAGGAACTCACGTCTGAGCATACCCTGCCAACTTATGGCGAACAAAGCAAAACCAAAGGAAATGATGGACGGAGTGTTGAACATTGCAAGCACTCACCCCCAGTCAACTGATCTGGGTTTAATCCATCACCATTCTTTAGCCCACTTTGCCACCCCAGTTCAGACATGTCCATATGCAAATCAGTCTGACCCTGTGCCTCATGGGAACAGTCCAGCCCGAACTGCCAAGCCGTGTCTTCCCTGGACCGGAAACAAGCTTCCTAGGACCGGTTTCTGGCATTTCAGCCGTCTTCAGCCAGGCTTGCTTGAATCCAGTGGCAAAGTGAGCAAGGGACTCACGTCTGAGCCTACCCTGCCAACTTATGGCGAACAAAGCAAAACCAAAGGAAATGATGGACGGAGTGTTGAACATTGCAAGCACTCACCCCCAGTCAACTGATCTGGGTTTAATCCATCACCGTTCTTTAGCCCACTCTGCCACCCCAGTTCAGACATGGCCATATACAAATCAGTCTGACCCTGTGCCTCATGGGAACAGTCCAGCCCGAACTGCCATGCCATGTCTTCCCTGGACTGGAAACAAGCTTCCTAGGACCGGTTTCTGGCATTTCAGCCGTCTTCAGCCAGGCTTGCTTGAATCCAGTGGCAAAGTGAGCAAGGGACTCACGTCTGAGCCTACCCTGCCAACTTATGGCGAACAAAGCAAAACCAAAGGAAATGATGGACGGAGTGTTGAACATTGCAAGCACTCACCCCCAGTCAACTGATCTGGGTTTAATCCATCACCATTCTTTAGCCCACTTTGCCACCCCAGTTCAGACATGGCCATATGCAAATCAGTCTGACCCTGTGCCTCATGGGAACAGTCCAGCCCGAACTGCCAAGCCATGTCTTCCCTGGACCGGAAACAAGCTTCCTAGGACCGGTTTCTGGCATTTCAGCCGTCTTCAGCCAGGCTTGCTTGAATCCAGTGGCAAAGTGAGCAAGGGACTCACGTCTGAGCCTACCCTGCCAACTTATGGCAAACAAAGCAAAACCAAAGGAAATGATGGACGGAGTGATGAACATTGCAAGCACTCACCCCCAGTCAACTGATCTGGGTTTGATCCATCAACATTCTTTAGCCCACTCTGCCACCCCAGTTCAGACATGGCCACATGCAAATCAGTCTGACCCTGTGCCTCATGGGAACAGTCCAGCCCGAACTGCCAAGCCATGTCTTCCCTGGACCGGAAACAAGCTTCCTAGGACCGGTTTCTGGCATTTCAGCCGTCTTCAGCCAGGCTTGCTTGAATCCAGTGGCAAAGTGAGCAAGGAACTCACGTCTGAGCATACCCTGCCAACTTATGGCGAACAAAGCAAAACCAAAGGAAATGATGGACGGAGTGTTGAACATTGCAAGCACTCACCCCCAGTCAACTGATCTGGGTTTAATCCATCACCATTCTTTAGCCCACTCTGCCACCCCAGTTCAGATATGACCATATGCAAATCAGTCTGACCCTGTGCCTCATGGGAACAGTCCAGCCTGAACTGCCAAGCCATGTCTTCCCTGGACCGGAAACAAGCTTCCTAGGACCGGTTTCTGGCATTTCAGCCGTCTTCAGCCAGGCTTGCTTGAATCCAGTGGCAAAGTGAGCAAGGGACTCACGTCTGAGCATACCCTGCCAACTTATGGCGAACAAAGCAAAACCAAAGGAAATGATGGACGGGGTGTTGAACATTGCAAGCACTCACCCCCAGTCAACTGATCTGGGTTTAATCCATCACCATTCTTTAGCCCACTCTGCCATCCCAGTTCAGACATGGCCATATGCAAATCAGTCTGACCCTGTGCCTCATGGGAACAGTCCAGCTCGAACTGCCAAGCCATGTCTTCCCTGGACCGGAAACAAGCTTCCTAGGACCGGTTTCTGGCATTTCAGCCTTCTTCAGCCAGGCTTCCTTGAATCCAGTGGCAAAGTGAGCAAGGGACTCACGTCTGAGCCTACCCTGCCAACTTATGGCGAACAAAGCAAAACCAAAGGAAATGATGGACGGAGTGTTGAACATTGCAAGCACTCACCCCCAGTCAACTGATCTGGGTTTAATCCATCACCGTTCTTTAGCCCACTCTGCCACCCCAGTTCAGACATGGCCATATACAAATCAGTCTGACCCTGTGCCTCATGGGAACAGTCCAGCCCGAACTGCCATGCCATGTCTTCCCTGGACCGGGAACAAGCTTCCTAGGACCGGTTTCTGGCATTTCAGCCGTCTTCAGCCAGGCTTGCTTGAATCCAGTGGCAAAGTGAGCAAGGGACTCACGTCTGAGCCTACCCTGCCAACTTATGGCGAACAAAGCAAAACCAAAGGAAATGATGGACGGAGTGTTGAACATTGCAAGCACTCACCCCCAGTCAACTGATCTGGGTTTAATCCATCACCATTCTTTAGCCCACTCTGACACCCCAGGTCAGACATGGCCATATGCAAATCAGTCTGACCCTGTGCCTCATGGGAACAGTCCAGCCCGAACTGCCAAGCCATGTCTTCCCTGGACCGGAAATAAGCTTCCTAGGACTGGTTTCTGGCATTTCAGCCGTCTTCAGCCAGGCTTGCTAGAATCCAGTGGCAAAGTCAGCAAGGAACTCACGTCTGAGCATACCCTGCCAACTTATGGCGAACAAAGCAAAACCAAAGGAAATGATGGACGGAGTGTTGAACATTGCAAGCACTCACCCCCAGTCAACTGATCTGGGTTTAATCCATCACCATTCTTTAGCCCACTTTGCCACCCCAGTTCAGACATGTCCATATGCAAATCAGTCTGACCCTGTGCCTCATGGGAACAGTCCAGCCCGAACTGCCAAGCCGTGTCTTCCCTGGACCGGAAACAAGCTTCCTAGGACCGGTTTCTGGCATTTCAGCCGTCTTCAGCCAGGCTTGCTTGAATCCAGTGGCAAAGTGAGCAAGGGACTCACGTCTGAGCCTACCCTGCCAACTTATGGCGAACAAAGCAAAACCAAAGGAAATGATGGACGGAGTGTTGAACATTGCAAGCACTCACCCCCAGTCAACTGATCTGGGTTTAATCCATCACCGTTCTTTAGCCCACTCTGCCACCCCAGTTCAGACATGGCCATATACAAATCAGTCTGACCCTGTGCCTCATGGGAACAGTCCAGCCCGAACTGCCATGCCATGTCTTCCCTGGACTGGAAACAAGCTTCCTAGGACCGGTTTCTGGCATTTCAGCCGTCTTCAGCCAGGCTTGCTTGAATCCAGTGGCAAAGTGAGCAAGGGACTCACGTCTGAGCCTACCCTGCCAACTTATGGCGAACAAAGCAAAACCAAAGGAAATGATGGACGGAGTGTTGAACATTGCAAGCACTCACCCCCAGTCAACTGATCTGGGTTTAATCCATCACCATTCTTTAGCCCACTCTGACACCCCAGGTCAGACATGGCCATATGCAAATCAGTCTGACCCTGTGCCTCATGGGAACAGTCCAGCCCGAACTGCCAAGCCATGTCTTCCCTGGACCGGAAATAAGCTTCCTAGGACTGGTTTCTGGCATTTCAGCCGTCTTCAGCCAGGCTTGCTAGAATCCAGTGGCAAAGTCAGCAAGGAACTCACGTCTGAGCATACCCTGCCAACTTATGGCGAACAAAGCAAAACCAAAGGAAATGATGGACGGAGTGTTGAACATTGCAAGCACTCACCCCCAGTCAACTGATCTGGGTTTAATCCATCACCATTCTTTAGCCCACTCTGCGACCCCAGTTCAGACATGGCCATATGCAAATCAGTCTGACCCTGTGCCTCATGGGAACAGTCCAGCCCGAACTGCCAAGTCGTGTCTTCCCTGGACCGGAAACAAGCTTCCTAGGACCGGTTTCTGGCATTTCAGCCGTCTTCAGCCAGGCTTGCTTGAATCCAGTGGCAAAGTGAGCAAGGGACTCACGTCTGAGCATACCCTGCCAACTTATGGTGAACAAAGCAAAACCAAAGGAAATGATGGACGGAGTATTGAACATTGCAAGCACTCACCCCAGTCAACTGATCTGGGTTTAATCCATCACCATTCTTTAGCCCACTCTGCCACCCCAGTTCAGACATGGCCATATGCAAATCAGTCTGACCCTGTGCCTCATGGGAACAGTCCAGCCCGAACTGCCAAGCCATGTCTTCCCTGGACCGTAAACAAGCTTCCTAGGACCGGTTTCTGGCATTTCAGCCGTCTTCAGCCAGGCTTGCTTGAATCCAGTGGCAAAGTGAGCAAGGGACTCACGTCTGAGCCTACCCTGCCAACTTATGGCGAACAAAGCAAAACCAAAGGGAATGATGGACGGAGTGTTGAACATTGCAAGCACTCACCCCCAGTCAACTGATCTGGGTTTATTCCATCACCATTCTTTAGCCCACTCTGCCACCCCAGTTCAGACATGCCAGAAACCGGTCCTAGGAAGCTTGTTTCCGGTCCAGGGAAGGCATGGCTTGGCAGTTCGGGCTGTACTGTTCCCATGAGGCACAGGGTCAGACTGATTTGCATATGGCCATGTCTGAACTGGGGTGGCAGAGTGGGCTAAAGAACGGTGATGGATCAAAACCAGATCTGTTGACTGGGTGTGAGTGTTTGATTGGTTCTGATGCTCCGTCCATCACCACCCCCTTTTGTACCGCTTTGTTCGTCCTTCAGTTGGCAGGGTATGCTCAGACGTTGAGTCCCTTGCTCACTTTGCCACTGGATTCAAGCAAGCCTGGCTGAAGACAGCTGAAATGCCAGAAACCGGTCCTAGGAAGCTTGTTTCCGGTCCAGGGAAGGCATGGCTTGGCAGTTCGGGCTGTACTGTTCCTATGAGGCACAGGGTCAGACTGATTTGCATATGGCCATGTCTGAACTGGGGTGGCAGAGTGGGCTAAAGAACGGTGATGGATCAAACCCAGATCTGTTGACTGGGTGTGAGTGTTTGATTGGTTCTGATGCTCCGTCCATCACCACCCCCTTTTGTACAGCGGATGGTAAAGGCAAGCAGGACGACATTCCACGTCAACGGCCTCAGTTTCAGAAAAAGAAAGTTGCTGCATTAACAGCGAGGTATGCCACAGATAGTGAGAACACAGCTTCGGAACCTAACATGGGTGCTAACGCTGCTAGACAGTGCAGCAGAGGTTACAATAGTGCGGCAAGAACTGCATCCGTATCTGAAGGCGACAGCATCTGACATGTTCATTACTGTAGAAACTGCTGACACTAGAGTGGCTCCCCTGACAGACTATATGAAGTAGTCCTTTTGATTGAAGGTGACATACAACGTACAGCAATTGTTTGGGAAAATCGGACCTCTACATATGGCATTTTGTTAGCGGAGGCGGACTGGCCCCCACCTTTCGTTTTGGCCGCTCTGAGAGGGGAGGAGGTAATCCTCCCCTCTTTTGCACATACTGTGCCTAAGGAACAAGTGCAGAACTTTGCTGAGGAGTGGGCTCAGGTGCTTGCACCGGCGTCATACTGTACTCAGGTTGGATGGGATAAACTATCGCCCTGCCATGAGATTCCATTGCGGTCAGTGCCACAGCCACAACCACAATATCCCATGCACCGAGAAGTGAAAGCCCCCGTCGCAGAAATCCTTGAACAATTGGAATATCAAGGTATAATTGAAACGTGTGTCACCCATGAATAATCCTCTTTTCACTGTAACCAAACCTAATGGGTCGTACCGCCTAGTTTTGGATTATCAGCATTTGAACTCTCATTGTCGGACGTGCGTGGTACAGAATACCCACAGTTCTGCCGTAGTTGATAGTCTCGTGAGAAAAAGGTTTAAGACCACACTTGACATTTCTAATGGCTTTTATAGTCATAACCTGTCCTCTATTAGTAGTCAATGGACAGCCTTTACTTCTGGCGGCAAACAAAAACAGTTTAAAAGATTAGCCATGGGCTATAAAAACAGCCCAGGCATCTTGGCCGCAAGTGTCGTCTCTCTCTTGGAGACCATTGACCCTGATGCATAGTCGTATGTTGATGAGATTTATCTCGCAGACGACGAATTATGGCCACATCTGTGTCGTGTTGACCGCATCACTGTCATGTTTGCGGACTTCGGTTACAAATTTAACTTTGCAAAATCACACATCACAGGAATAATCCTCTTTTCACTGTAACCAAACCTGATGGGCCGTACCGCCTAGTTTTGGTTTATCAGCATTTGAACTCTCATTGTCAGACGTGCGTGGTACAGAATACCCACAGTTCTGCCCTAGTTGATAGTCTCGTGAGAAAAAGGTTTAAGACCACACTTGACATTTCTAATGGCTTTTATAGTCATAACCTGTCCTCTGTTAGTAGTCAATGGACAGCCTTTACTTCTGGCGGCAAACAAAAACAGTAAAAAAGATTAGCCATGGGCTATAAAAACAGCCCAGGCGTCTTGGCCGCATGTGTCATCTCTCTCTTGGAGAGCATTGACCCTGATGCGTACTCGTATGTTGATGATATTTATCTCACAGACGACGAATTATGGCCACATCTGTGTTGTGTTGACCGCATCATTGTCATGTTTGCGGACTTCGGTTACAAATTTAACTTTGCAAAATCACACATTGCAAAGTACACAGTGTTGTTTTTGGGCTATGAGCTGAACAACGCAGGACGAGGTTTAGCACCTCACTTCCTGGAGAAATGCGCATGTTTCTGCGCTCCGACAACTCTGAAAAAACTACAATCCTTGCTTGGTTTTTGAATTTCGGGCGTACTTACATTCCCGATTATGACCAGCGTATCAAGCTGCTATATGCCTTGGTACAACCTACTTTTACCAAATCTTGCTGGCTGCCAGAACATTTAGCTATGTGCACTCTTTGCAGGCTGATCTTCTTGCATCTAAATACTTATTGACACATGAAAACCACACAACCCTCGTACAAAGAATTGTGCCTGGCGCAGTAAGTTTCACGTACTTAACATTTCATGAGGGAGTCACAGTCCCTATTGCTTACAAGTCACACTTGTACACTTCGGCTGAAATGCGCTTTTCCACTGTCTAGAAAGTATTGACTGCTGTACAGATGGCGATTCTAAAAGAGAGAGCGCTGTCGCAGGGGAAACGCATGTTGGTTGTCACACCGTATCCTGCCCTTGAGGCAGTGACGAGGGCCAGTGTACCTAATTCTAAAGATTTGCATCCACGTTGGATACAATGGGCCACATCCTTGACGTCTCCGGGATGTCACGTTTATCTTTGATTCCTCATTGCAAACTCGGGAGTACTTACAGTATGAATTTGTTCATCCTGCTCCACTGTCCATGCACCCGCTTGAGGATTACCATTGTATCATTTATACTGACGGTTCAGCGCAACCGGCAACGGAAATTAAGCATGCTTATTCAGCGGCCTGCACAATAGTAGCTGGTACCATTGTGAATGGAGAATTCAAGTCCGATGTTGTGCACACGCCCAGTTGGCAGAGCTACGTGCTCTGGTGCTTGCATTAGAGTTTGCTGATCCTCGTGTGACTACTCTTATTGTAAGTGACTCTTACTACTGTGTTCAGTCTTACAATGACAATTTATTCTTTTGGACTCAGAATGAATATCCAGATTCCAAAGGTAGCACTATCAAAGATAAAATACTTTGGGTTTGAGTTGCAGAACTTAAAGAACGTCTGCCTCTCGTAAATGTAATTCATACTCTTGGTCACCAGCGTGTAGGAGTACACGCTGTTGGTAACAGTTCCGCTGACGAAGCAGCGAAAACAGAAGTGGCGACACATCTAGTAGCAGCAGTTACAAGATCCAAATTTAAGATTGATGATGACATACTGGCAGCTATGGCTGCGACCGAGAAGGGAGATAATTACCCTAGAGGGTTCCCTTCTAAATACTCTTTTCATTTAACTCCTGATAAAGTTCCCTATGTGAGAATTAACAACGTTGGTGACAGATTGATTCCCAACGCGGACCACAGGCTTTCTTTGATAACAGCCGCTTACAAAGGTATGGCCTCGGCTCATGCAGCCATCTCAGCGACTGTAACTATCTTGCAACACTGTTACTGGTGGCGCGGATTGTATAAACAGACTTGTGATCATGTCCTTACTTATGACATTTGCCAGCAGATTAAACCTTCGACTGCTGCGTGTCCACCTCAAACACAGTTGTACATATCTAATAAACCACTTGGGTGTGTTTATTTCCATCACTGCGGTCCTTTCTCCTCTGATACTGCGTATAAGTTCATCTTAGTTGCAGTGGATTCGTGCACATGTTTTCTATGGGTTTGGCCACAAAGGAGTGCTGATGCTCGAACTGTCATCAGGGATTTGCGTGTTGTTGTGGGAATTTTTGCATGTGGTACCCTCCATTCGCACCAGAGTCCGGCGTTTGCCTATAAGGCGTACAAAGAAGCCATGAGGTCTTTGGGGGTCCAAGTCAAATTTTCGTCTCCATACCAGCCTGAGGGCAATTCTGTTGTGGAACGAATGAACCGTGACTTAAAGCAATCCTTGTCAGCTAGGGTTTTGGGCACTGGCAGAAACTGGTTGGCCCATATGTATAGCATACAACGTGCATTTAATAATCTCCCTAGAAGGTCTCTGGGTGGGTGGACCCCATACGAAATGCTCTTTGGCATAAAAATGTTTGTCCCGGACCTTGATGGTCTAGACATGGCGGCGTCGGCCGCTCCCTTTGACGAAGATGATCATTCTGCTGAGTTACAGAATCTACAAGAGACTCGAGACTTGCAAAGGAACAAGGAGTGGCCGATTCTTCTTAGTATCACTTCAGCTGTCTCTTGTTCAGCAATGCTGAGAAATTCTGTTTTGGCCCCAGCAAATACGAACAGGCCTGACATTACCATCGAGATGCATACAGGTACAAATCCTTTATTGACTCCACCATCTGGTGATCCATGTGAGGATACTGAGAATACCTATCCCACAGATGTGTTGTTACCTGGTGTGCAAACAAGTGCAGTTGACCAGTCACGTTTTTCATTTGACGCTAACTCTACAAGACATTTTTTAATTCCCCCTTGGACTTACATTTGGCTGGTGCTCATATCTATTTTTTTGTTCATGTTGATTGGATTTGTGGTAGTCTTTTTTCATCTAGTGAACGGACATTATCCTACCGAAAGATCTGCAATTAGATTCATTGATGGAACTTTAGCACCGCACTCCTCATCACACATCATGAAGAGGGACTAGACTTTTGTCGATATTAATGCCTGGCCTGTGTTAGATGGGATTGTATGCAATGCTGTAAAATTTCAAATTCATGGCCCTACAGAGGTGATTAATGTCCCCAATGGACTTCGTGTTTCTATGGGGGATGTTGTGAAACAAAACATACGCTCTGATGATTGGGATGTCCAAGCCGTTGAGGCTCTTTTTTCTGATTTGAAATATTATGCAGGGATGTGGAATTCCTATAGCCCGACGCCTAGGCCATATTGTTTAGGGTCAAGGGCAACAAGTTTTCATGTGTACTTTGTCCTTGGGACAAGTAGGCCCAACCCCCTGCAGCACAAACCCTTTGACTGCCAGTTTGCGGTACAAATTATGGATCAGAGAAGGGCACTGTCTGCAGTTAAGGTAATATTTTTGTCCATATGTTAATGCTGTTCAAACTTGTATTTATCGTTCATTAATTGAAAGCCTTTATTATTAGGGTGAACGCTGTAAGTAAATGTTGTAAGCTCTGGCTGCCCTGACAGTGGTCCCAGTATAAACATGTGTACGCACGTTTTCAAACTTTAACAATATGAGGCTATGTATAATGCTCTTTGATTTGATGCAAATATTTGCCGAAGCTTGAAAGTAAAATTGATGATTCTTTGCTTTCAGAATAAAATGTTCATAAAAAGAATTAAAGCAGGATAAAAAACATTTTGCTAAACTACTAAAAAATTTCAAGTACCATTTCTTTGCATCATTTAGTAACATGTGTTGATGCATGCTAGTATTTCTGAAAAATATTCATAATGGAAAATCAGTGTAACCAGTTTCAATAAGATTATGGGATACAAAAATAAACAAGCATTGGCAAAGTCAGTAGGTCTGAAATTGGTAGTCAGATTTTTAGTTTCGTTAATGTGGGAATTGTTTTGGCATGGTTTTTGTAAAACCTTATTGGTGTGGGAGATGCTGGGCCCTCACCATCATAAACATTGGCAAAAGTGGGGGAGGAGCCTAGCGCGCAACCAAGATGGCCGCGTAGGTGCGAGGCTCCCGAGGACCTCCGCGACCTCCTGAATTAATCCTGGCGATATCCTGTCCTTGTTGAGGGGACTGTGTTGGGGAACCGGAGCTGAGGCGCCACCCGTTTTTTGGGCTCGAATCGGACCCCGAACGCCGGTGGGAGCATCGATCGAAGGTTGCGGCCTTCTCCTCGCCGGCCCCCCGGATTGGTGTAGTGGGGCGATCCGGGGACAAAGTGAATAACAGCGGCGAGCGGGGCTGGGCGACTGGCGTACCCCGCACTTTCACTTTCGCTTTTGCGCCCTCCTAGCTCTCAAGCCGGGTCGGGCTGCGGAGCGGGGTGCGGTGGCCTTGTCCAGGAGCCCGGCTGACCCGCCGGCGGTGGGTTGACCCGCGGTTCGGTGGTCGCCCCTGCCCCCCCCCCCCTGGCACCCGTGACTTGGTATAGCGGCCCGTTTGGGGAGCTTGGCACGACGGTGGAAGAGCCAGCATGTCCACCAAACAAGATGGCGACCGGGCGAAGGTGAAGACGACCCGCCGTGGCACGGCGCACCAGGCCAACAGTATGGACCGCTACACGCTTCAGAAGGGTTCTCCGGAGACATCGCGTGCATCCCCGGTGGGCCCGACGGAGGCATCTGCTCATCCGGTGGATCTGACCCTCCGGGACGTCATGGGCGCCATCGCAGAGATGAAGGCCTCGGTGGACCAGCGTTTCGACACCTTAGCGCAAAAAATAGACTCGGTCCTTGTGGATGTGAGCCTTGTGAGGGCAGACTTGTCCAAAACAAACGACCGAGTCGACTCCCTGGCCCACACCACAACGAGCCTCACGACAGACGTGGTGGCCCTCCAGAAGGAGGTGCGCCGGCTTGGCCAGGCGAGCGCCCTGATGGACCGGCGATTGGAGGACTCCGAGGGTCGGGCCCGGAGGAATAATGTCCGTATTGTGGGGGTCCCGGAGGGACGAGAGGCGGAGGCGGCGGATCTTTTCGTGGAAGATTTGATCCTGACCCATCTCCAGCCCCGGGGGCTGAGTAAGCTTTTTGCGGTGGAGCGTGCTCACCGGGTCCCCGGGGGCAGACCTAAGACTGGTGCCCCGCCGCGGCCGCTCATCGCCCGGATTTTTAATTTTCGGGACAGAGATGCTATCCTCCAGACCTCCGGGCAACAGGGACCGGTCAAGCTTGACAACATGGAGATACATTTCTACCCAGACTTTACTCCGGCGGTCCAGAAGCAGCGACAGAGCTTTCTTGGGGTTAAACGTCGCCTAAGGGACCTGAACCTCAAGTACTCAATGCTCTTTCCAGCTAAGCTGAGGGTAGAGGTGGATGGTCGCACGCACTTCTTCGACCGGCCCGAGGCGGCTGGGGACTGGCTGGACACTCTGCCTGGAGATCGGGGCCGGGGGGGCGGGGGGGGCGCGGCTGGCGAGGAGGGCCCGCCGGATCAGAATTGAGGGGTGACTGAATAGGCCTTGCTCTGGACGTTGTTCCTTCACCATTTATTGTTTGCGTATGTTCCCCTCCTATGGAGGTTGCGTGGGGTCTGTTGGGGGCTTCCCTCCTCCTCTGGGGGACTAGTTAGTATTTTAGCTATGGGGCGACAGGCACACTGCACTTTGGGGGGGCTGTCTGGGCTCATGCAGGGGTGCAGGGAGGGGGGAGTTCTGTTGGGACCGGGGGGTGGGGGGGGTGTGTTGTTTGTTAGCACCGCAGGGCAAACCCGCTACTATGTTGTTGTTATTAGGATGCTCGATGGGGGACGACCGATTGATTCGACGTATGATGGGGGGTAGGGACTTGACTGTGTTGTCATGGAATGTTAACGGCCTGGGGGATAGGATTAAGCGTGGTGTGGTCCTGCAGTACTTAAAACGTATTTCACCAGATGTTGTCTTCCTGCAGGAGACGCACCTTATAGGTAACTCCTTTCATGCAATGAATCGGCGGGGATATCGTTTGGTGGCACATTCCGGCTTCACCTCGGGCTCGCGGGGGGTGGGTATTATGATCAAGAACTCGCTCCCGTTGGAGATTGATGAGGTGCGCCATGATGAGAGGGGACGCTACACGGTTCTGGTGGGAAGAATGGAGGGTAGAGTGTTTATCTTTATATCAGTGTACGTCCCGCCTGGGTTACAAGCCACCACATTCGCGGACCTGGGGCGCCTCCTTCTGGACCTTCCGAGTGGCCTGCTGGTGGTTGGAGGGGACTTTAATGCGGTAGCCTCTGGGTCTATGGATCGCCATCCCCCTAGGGACCTCCCCCGGGCACAGGCGTGGCTGCCCGGCCTTCTGGACACGCTGGGCCTGGTGGATTGCTGGCGATTAAAGCATCCCGCATTGCGACAGTACACCTTCCACTCGGGTGCCCATGGTAGCCTCTCGCGGCTTGATTACATCCTTGTCCCGGCGGCCCATGCAGGGAGGGTGGGGGAGGTGCGCCATCTAGCGCGGGGTATCTCAGACCACTCCCCATTGTTGTTGCATTTCGATGTCTTCCCGAGGGGGGATGGCAGGGTGGCCTCAATCAACGCATGGTATTTGCGCAACCCCACCATTCGTGCCGACTTGATCAAATCCTTACAGCGATATTTCGACGAGAATGTGGGGTCGGTCTCCTCCGCCATCTCCCTGTGGGAGGCTTTCAAGGTAGTCCTTAGAGGGGAGGCCCTCTCCTTTATCTCCCATGCCCGGCGGCTCGAGCGGGAGGAGGTGACCCGGGTAGAGGCCGAGATTGCAGAACTGGAGGGTGACCTGGGGAGCGGGGTAACAGACGCCAAGTTGCATGTTCTACACCTAAAGCAGGCGGCCTATCGGGCCCTCGTCACGGAGGCGGCCAGGGGCCTCAGTAGAGAGCAGCAGGGGCGATTGTATGATGTGGGTGATAAGGCTGGCAAATTGATTGCGTGGTTGGATAAGAGGGAGAGAGCGAGCCGCGTGGTGCCTTTGATTGAGAGTGTTGATGGTGCGTGTGTCACCGAGCCGGAAGCCATTGTCTCCTGCTTCGCGGATTATTTCCGCGAAGTCTACTCCCCGGTTTCCCCCTGCTCGGAGGAAGATTCCCATGCCCTGCTTCGGGACATCGCACTGCCCTCCCTAACGGTGGAGGACAGGGATTCGCTGGACGCCCCTCCCACCTCGGACGAAATTGCCTTGGCTATTCGCTCGGTTGCATCCGGCAAGGCCATGGGCCCCAATGGTATTCCCATCGAGCTCTACAAGCTACGCCCGGATGTGTTGGCGCCCCACCTGCGCGCGATGTTCCTGGCGGCCCACTCGCAGGGTTCCCTCCCGCCGGACCAGCGCCTGGCCACAATTGTGGTGATCCACAAGGAGGGGAAGCCCCGTGAACGGGTCACATCCTATAGGCCGATTTCGCTTTTAAACGCGGAGCCCAAAATCCTGGCCAAGGTGTTGGCCAACCGGTTGGTTGGCGTGGTGGGCGACCTGGTCCACCAAGACCAATCTGGCTTTATACCGCACCGCAACACGGCGCTCAATCTGCGGCGCTTGCACGGGGTGCTCGCGCGTGTCCCGTTTGTGCGGGAGCCGGCCATCTTGGCGTCCTTGGACGCCACCATGGCGTTTGATACGCTTGAATGGCCATACATCTGGGCGATGCTGGCGAAATTCGGGTTCGGCCCGGGTTTCATTAGCTGGGTCAAATTGCTATATTCGGGCCCATTGGCGCAGGTGGTAGTGAATGGGCGAGTCTCGGCCCCATTCGCGCTGGGGAGGGGTACGCGACAGGGTTGCCCCCTGTCGCCTCTCCTGTTTGCCCTGGCCCTGGAGCCCCTGGCGGAGTGGCTGCGGTGGCACCCTTCTATCCGTGGTCTCCGCTGGACCCCCGAGCATGAGGACCGTGTGTCCCTCTACGCTGACGACATCCTTCTGTATCTCGCCTCCCCGCGTAACTCACTGATCGTCCTGGTTGATGTTTTGCGCTCATTCAGTCGCAACTCAGGCCTGGTCATCAACTGGGCGAAATCCTGTGTCTATGTGCTTTCCGGGGAGGCTCCGGCCCTACCACGGGACTGTCCGATCCAGATTGCCTCCCAAGGTTTTCGGTACCTGGGTATCTATATCACACTTGACCCGGAGGCCCGCTATGAGCGGAATTTGCTGCCCCCCCTCCAGCGCTTGAGGGAGGACGTGGTGCGCTGGCGGCGTCTGCCGCTCTCGCCGCTCGGCCGAGCGGCTTTGTTCAAAATGATGTCCCTGCCGCGATTCCTCTACGCCCTCCAGAATACTATGGACTTGGTCCCGGCACGCTATTTCCGTGAGGTGGAGGGCCTCCAGCGGCGCCTGTTCTGGGACGGGAGGCCGCGCATTGCTCTGGCTAAATTGACGCTCCCGTGGTACGATGGGGGGGTCGCCCTCCCGGACATTAAACGGTATTACTGGGCCTCCCAACTAGCTGCAATTAATCATGGCCTTTATGGGCCCGCCTTGAACCCGGCATTTGAGATGGATAAAATGCTCCTACCCGGTGGCGATTACAATCGCGCGCTCTACTCTGGCGCGCCCGACTCCCGTTTGACGGGACCGACGCGTGTTATGGTGCGTGTCTGGCACGCGGCTAATGCAGCTATGGGGTGGAAGGACCGTTTGACCCGGGCGTCACCGCTGTATGCGTCTGAGAGGTTGGGCTCCCTATGGACGTCGAAGGGCTTCGAGAAGTGGGACACGATCGGAATCAGCACGGTGGGAGATCTCTGGACGAGGGGGGGATTCAAAACTTTTGAGACGCTGCGGGCGGAGTTTCAGCTGCAGGGCAGTGAGTACTTTCGGTACCTACAAGTCCGCCATGCGCTGGGCTCCGTCTTCCCGGACGTCGCATCCATTCCGGAGTCTTCCCCCCTGGAGGACAGAGTGCTGGACGGCCATGTACCGGACAGCACGATCTCCCTCATATACAAAAAACTGATCAACGATAGATCGTGCCTGCTGACTAGTCTCCGCGAGGCCTGGGTTGCCGACGGGCTGGAGCTGGACGACGAGGATTGGATCTCCGCGGTGGCCTCTCCGAAAGAGGTGGCCATCCCGGCTCGCCTTCGTTTCGTCCAGCTCAAGATCCTTCACCGGGTTTACGTGACGGGGCCAAGGCTTCTGCGTATGGGTTTTGCTGGTGACGGACTGTGTAAGCGTGGCTGTGGTGCGCTGGCGACTTTCATGCATATACTGTGGGAGTGCCCGAAGGTGGAGCGATTCTGGCGTGGTGTGCATGAGGTCCTGCGTGTGGTTACGCGTGTCGCGCTGCTGCCTGAAGCGAGGAGATGTTTGCTGAATGTATGGGAACCGAATGACTATTCGGTCCCGCAGACGCGGTGGGTGACTCTGGGATACATGATAGCTAAGCGTGACATTGCTCAATTGTGGGGATCCCAGAGGCCCCCTGCGGTGTCGGCCTGGAAAGAGCATATGGATTGGTGTATGTTTCGTGAAAAGGTGGTGTATGTGGCGAGGGGTAAGCCTGGGGCGTGGGTGAAACTCTGGGGCCCCTGGAACGCCTACCGCGGGGGTATTTGTGAGCCACCACTGCTACCGGCTGCCTCGCCTGCTCCGTCTCCCTAGACGGCCCCCCTCCCTCGGCCGCGGGCGCGTGGTCCCCCAGTCCCTGGCCTACTCCCATTCCCCTCCTCAGAGTTCTGCTGCTGGTTTGGATCCCCCACTCATGGAGCACGTGCTGTTACTTTGGATCGCGGGTTGCCTTGCGGGTGTGGTTTTTTGGTGTTGTCTTGTTTCAAGAAAAGGGAACCGTACTGTGGGCTTGGAGCTGTGTGGCCTGCACCATTGATTACTCCTGTTTCACTGCTCTGCACTGCCGAGAGACTTTTGCTGTATGTATGCAATATGCTTTTGTCATTCTAGCGGCCGGCCGGGTGGTTGTAGGCCCATACCTGTAACTTTTACAACCTGCAATAAACGGTTTCAAAAAAAAAAAAAAAAAAAAAAAAAAAAACATTGGCAAAAGCAAAAATTGTTTTTGGCTTCGAAAGCACACACTTTCGAAGTAGTTACTGGCGCTGAACGAAACTACTTTGTGTGCTGATATGCTCCTTGTGAAAGAGCAGAATGCTGTCACTCACAGTGGAGGCAGCCGAGAGAGAATTTTAATAAACGCAAAAGGTCATGGTCAATCCCAGACCAAATTTGGTGCCCAATTATTAAAGGAAGTCCCAAAAGTGCACCCATGGTATATGTCCTTGCATTAAGTGCAGCTATAAGGCTTACGTGAATTTTCAAGAATTTACAGAAGTAGGACTAGAAATAGTACTCCTAGAATATATTTGTGGACTGTATTTTAGCATGAGCAAATTTGCATGTGTAGATTTGCTCATTCGAAAATCTGAGTGTTTGCAAATTTACTTTCCCTCCGATTAGTTTTTTCCCCCAACTCTGGAAGAAGGTTTACGTCTGCTATTGTCAGGAGTAAAGTTCCAACAGTTCTCAGTATGGGAAAAGATTGGAGAAGAGTTGTTGAAAACCCTTAAAACATGCAAGTTAGTAGATTTGCACAGACTCAAAAGGGCATTCTAACCCTGGAACTATTGCTTACCACTACCTTCAGCCCCAGTATGTAGATCTGCAGAAACGTGGCAACATAAGGGGATTGCAAAGATTCAAACACTACTATGGCATGAGCCCTGGCATAGTGAGAGAGGCTATATCAGAGCTCTTATATAATGAGATTGCTGTCAGAATGTGTCGGCACACTGCATGGCAACAAAGGGATAAGTGGATTTTGTTACAGGACAAGTAGATTTATGAAGCAACCTGCCCTATGGACAAGTAGATATTTTATTAAATTCCACACCCCTGTTATGCTGCTGTTGATGCTGAATATTTGTACTTGGACTCAGCGAATTATGGAGAGTTGTTTTGTTAGCAGCACTATGGCAATCATTTCCTGCATAAATCAAATACGTTTAGAAGTATCGTTAATTATACACAATGGGAACAATGCCCAGCTCCCATTCAAGGTAGTTCAAAAACTCTATTGAAAAAATGTACATATTTTACAGATTTCAGTGAATCCAATCCTGAAGCCTTTTCATTAAAAAATTCTGCTAAATCAACTTCCAAAGTTAGACTTACACACACTAAATTACTGTATTCAAAGTCCTTTATGGATGAATTAGCTATAGGGGGCTATGAGCTGTGGAAGGATACCAATGATCTTAGATCTGTTTGGGGTTCTAAAGGCTGGCAAGTGCAGGGCACCGAAGCTTTGCATCATGCATGCCTTATCCTGAACCACATGTTGTTTTTGAAGTCTACGATTATTCAAACCACTTGTTTTGGATTGGCTACTTATAAAAAAATGAATTCCCCTACCACTCCTGATCTGGGGGCTTATCCTACCTGGGAGAATCACACATATATGTCCCTTGATGAATTGCAGTCACTAATTACTAATACATTCTTCAATATTTCCAACATAGATCCCCAAGGATGGTTAGTATGGCAAAAAACCTCGGATTCATGCCAACATCGTTTTCTGAGTCTGTCCCCAGGCTAAACACAGGTTAGGGTGGACCCCCGTTTTGAAAAATCCCATTCTGTTACTACCTATTCAGTAGGTAAGTTATGTCAAAACTGGCTTAAACATTCCACCTTAGAGTCAGTTAAACTTCATTTGTCCCAATTGACTGACGATGTTGATTTAAATGACTTTGTCAAAGGCCCTGTAGGAGGCAGGTCCAAGAGAATGGTATATTCTATTTACAACGAAGTTTGGAAATTATATCAAATTGAAGCTGCTTCTAGATTGAGGGCTATTGATCAAGCTAATTTGGAAAAAGTGCTTGCTGTCATAGATAATAGCATTAACACTCTTTCTTCCAGAATTTACACATTAGATAATATTGTTTCATCTGTTGTGGATATTTTACAGGATGACGTGTCTGTTTTATACCATGGTCAAAATCAATTGCATTCTATAATGCAGTTTGCATGGAATTTACAAACATTGAAGTCTGGGAAAGTTCCCTGGGACTACATGAATACCTCATCTTTAGTTTTGCCGTTTAATCTGACTGTAAACAACAGTTCATGTCCATGAAGGATGTTACATATTCACTATTGCATATTAAAAAGTTGGAGCCTTTACCATTTTCTGTGGCCGAATCGAACTCAGCTGTGTGGCTTATTGATGGGTTAATCACACTACCTTTTCCTTTGTTTAAGTTAAGTTCATGTATGAAACACTATGCCTTAGGCAGATATGAACCACTGGGTACCGCTTTTCTCCATGAAGTTTGGTCACTCCCATTCACATACAGGGGCCTAAGAGAGGGTAAAGAGGTTTATTTGGAAGGAGAGGAGTGCACTTCAACACCTGATCCCTCATTGGTTTGCAAGAATATACAATTGCACAGCACGTGTAACATTAAAGCTCCGAATTTAGGTTGCATTTTAAAGGGAAACCTGTGCCAGCTATTACACCAACTTTCACATTACTTGCCAACGGTAGTTATTTGCTTTTACATAATGAAGCGTATTGCAGGATGGTAGCAGGGATTCTGTACACTGTAACTGTCTCCCAACATGTCGTTTGTTGTAAAAATTTGCTTTTACCGCCCCCGCATGGGAGACTCGACGTATCCATCTGGCCTTCCATACCAACCTTGAAAGCAGAGTTCAACAAGATGAGCAGAATAACGGCTCTATTGTCCCAAAAAGAAGTTGCCCTATCTTCCTCTCGTGAAACATTTGTCCTTCACATAGGTAACACCCGCACCAAGGTGCATGCGCTTATGAATACTGATCTCCCACTTCATTTCAGCGCTCTGATTCACCCTATATTCAATGCCTCGTCAACAACTGGCTTGGCGCATTTTTTCAAAGTTGTAGGCTCCGGCCTTGTGACCTCGTTCCAAACAATATTTAGCGTGATACCGGCATTTTTTCATTCTATTTTTTCCAGCATCTTCAGCGGGCTACCATTAATTCTCACCTTGGCTGCTGGTGTGCTGCTGTTGTTTTTTTTGCTCCGCAATGGCTGCACAATCTGTGTCACAAGACAGCCTACTCCGGCTGTTCCAGCTTCGCAACCGGATTCTTGAATACTATGGAACACTACCTCTGCCCACTTTAAGTGTAGCCTATGGATTGTCCTTCCGGTTCATGAGAACTTTACTTGCGTGCAACCTGTTTTCCATTGCCTAGATTGTTCATTTGAATGGGACCTGGATTTGTGCCTCTCCAACACGGCGTCTAATGAGTCCCTTAGTGGCGGGGGCGGGGCTAAGCCGGAGAAGATGGAAGACATGCTTGGGTAGAGCTCCGCCGGGGGCTCCCTGTTCGCGGCCACATTTATCCGCTTCGGCTGACCTGCTGCACCTCTCGCTGAACAGATGCGCACAGTAACGCTCATCAAAGCCTTGAGGCAAGTTTCGGGCAAAACTGAGGTCTGCACACTGGGCCGCGGAGTCCGGATCTGTGGCGTGCTGCGCAGGCTCTTGGCGAGTCGGGACCCCTGGCTATGCAAGCCCGCGGCTGAGCCCCGCCCACTAGGCCGCACCGAGTGACGCAGCTGTTTCAGCGGTGCCACGACGTGGCAGCGTTGCACCCCTTTTGCACAAGTAGCCTACGGATTGTGCCCTGGATCTATGCCCCACTGGACTGAGCTGCTGGTGCGCTGCGGGCCCCGCCCATAGCTGTCGCAGTGCTTTTTGACCCGGATATTGGCTGTCCCGCTGTGCCGCAAGATCTGCCCCACCCACGCATAGCGGCCCGAGCCTGAAAGATATGAATCGGTGGGCTATATGCAGCGCCTCGGAACCTGCCAGATGCGCCATTGGAGTTGAGATGGAGGGCAGAGCTGTGGTGACCCTGATCAATCCACCTACGAGGTATGAGCCGAAAGAGGGGGGAGATACAAGACTGATCTACCGCAAAGGAAACCCTGGCGGACCCGACACGCTTGGGCGTCCTCGGGTAACTTTCTCCCCCCCTCCCTTCTGCACCATTCACCCTGACTCCACCGTTGCCGACCCCCCCTGGGGATTGAGAGAGCGGGCCTGCTGCGGTGCTAACTTGGTGGGCGATGAGAGGCGATTCAGGAAGCACCCAAATGGCTCTGCATGCTGCCGGGACATTCCACGGCAAGATCTACTAATACTAACAGGCGCTGCGGTATTATAGTCTCCATCATGTCCCAGCTGCCCTGTGGAAGCTCTCTTCTGTTGCTCTGGGGTAGGCCCTCACTCAACATGCCATGCGCGAGGCCTAATCGGAGCACTAACCGGCTGGAGCTGTGCATGGGGTGGACATTTCGACAATAAATGGGGAGCTAGCTGCTTGGAAGTGGTCGGTCTGCGCTGCAGTGGGCACTGTGAGATTACAAGGCCTTATAGGGGAGCTAGAAGCCGCCTGTGCCAAGCGCAGCAGCACCCGTCCTGATCTTTGCAACGACTGTGGCGGTTGGGGCCTGGCCCGCGAATGGAGATGGATGAATCCCCCGCATTGTACTACTGAGTGTTATCCATCTCATCTCCTGCTGGTGCAGGCTGCACTTCCACATCCCCGTCTGAAACAGATTACTGATCATCACTACGACCACGCACGGCAAAGCGGTGTCGCATTCTTCACGTGCCTTATCAAGCCATACTTGGGACAGTGGAGTTATATTTCACGGTTCTGCCCCAACCACAGTCATTTAGTGCCAAAACTCCGACTGCAGTAGTGCCAGCCGGATACGTTGCATTCCTGTCCGTGCTCTGGCACGCAGAGCTGTTCTGGAGAAGCCGATCTAACGAGGCGGACGGACAGGCTGAGGCCCTGACCGGGCCACGGAAAGCCACGTGCTCACGGGTACAGCCACATGTCACAAGGTACCCGCACCAAGGTAGGGGCGGGAGGCGTACTAACCTCACCCCTGTCATTTAAAAGCAAAACAGGTAAAATGGCGGCACAAACCAACCTCCAGCAAACTGGATGCAGTGCTAGCAGCAGTTGAGAAACTGGGAGAGACCCTAAATGAAATGTGCACTTCATTAGAAAATAAAATTGACAAAGTGGCTATTGACCTCACGCATTTACGTGCTGACCACCGTAAGCTGACGGACCACACCACTGCCGTAGAAGCTGACATTGCAGATATCACCCCGCAGGTCGCAGCTGCAGATCAACATGTACAAAATCTGCTTAATCATGTTGAGTTTCTGGAAGACAGGGTTGAGGATGCTGAAGGACGGGCACGGCAGAACAACGTCAGGGTAGTGGGTCTACCGGAGGGCCAGCAAGGGAAAGATCCCACTGCCTATGCTGAAGCTTGGCTCCGTTCTTCGCTACCTGAAGGTACTCTCTCATCTTATTTCGTAGTGGAAAGAGCGCACAGGGTGCCCACGAGACCACTGCCGGTGGGCTCAAACCCCCGGCCATTCCTAATTTGCATCCTTAATTACAGGGACAGAGACATGATACTGCATGAAACGAGAAAATTACAGGACATACAAGTCAATAACCATAAAATAATGTTCTTTCCAGATTACACGCTGCAAGTTAAACAAGCATTTGCAATGCAATAGGTCTCGCATTAGGGAAGTGTGAGCAGTTTGCGTTGCTATTAATAATGTAATAGTATCTATTGGCATTCTAAATGATAATGGCCTGACTTTATGTGTTTGTTTTATGAACTATATTAAAAAGCCATTGTCATGAGCTATGGCAATATCTTTAAATTAGTAAAAAGCGAGTTGGCAGGAGACGGAAGGACACAGTCCAGCTCTGCATAGGTGAAGCGAACAGTGCCTGGGGCCTGCAGCATGTGCTGGGGGTGCCCTGGAGCTTTATCTAGGGCCTGGTGACCGGAGTGCCCCGAGGGTCCGTGAACGGGGCAGCTGCTTTCAGTCTTGGAGAAACAAGCTTTGGGGTTATGGTGTCACTCACCCAAGTAAGGCTTCGAATAGGTAAACATACAATGAAAAGTCTGGAATTACTTAGTTTGGCCAAAATTCAAATGTCCTGTCAAATCCTTAAGCTGAAAGAAGTTCATACAAGATTTCTTTTTCGCGCCTTTGCGGAATCCCCTGCATAAATCGATGTCCAGCCTGGGATCAGTGTGTTTATTTTCGAAATCCCACATTTAGAAAAATTTTGAGCACTTTATAATGGAGGCTGTAACAGTAACCCTCACAAAAGACCTCATTCCCCAATACTCAGTAGCGTAGCCAGTGTGACATGGGCGCTAGAAAGGACATGGGCCGTCTGGATGCTGTCGGCAATATAAATAAAAAGCAACAATCGGTGTTGACGGCCCCCTCAGGCCTCTGGGCGCGGTGTCACTGCACCTGCTGCACCAGTGGAAGCTACGCCACTGCCACTATTACACCTGTGTGATTCTCAGGGATGGGCATTGAAGTGTTGTCAGCAGAGTCTGTAAGGAGGCGTACTGCCAGGTTATACTTAAAGGTTCTCTTCATGTACGAGTCTCAGAACGAGATGTGTTATGTGACATCTGAGCCTGTTGCCTTCAGCTGTTGTAGCAGGTGCATTAACCCTCTGTGGTGCCTTACCAGTTAACGTGAATAGTAACCGCAAATGTCAGGGACCCCAGGGAGCAGCTAACACTTCTTCAGTCGTGTGTTTCTTCGTGCATTGTGGGACTTGCGGTTCTACGTCATGTACAAATGCATAACTACAAAAGCAAACATGAACTGGGAGTGCTACTACCACCCCTCACTCAAGGCACCTCGAGAGCTCGGTGTGATGAGCGTTGGTGGGTGTACTATATCGGTTTACCAGTTTGAACTTCCTCTCGTCTGCAGAGATCTGCATTTATAATTCAAAGTTAGTAAAACGAAGTGTGCTCACGTATGTATTTAAATTTTACAGTGCTACAAAACGTCAAAAGACATGTAGCACTATTCGTTTTATTTTCTCATAGTGTATCGGGTGCCAGAAGCATCACCTATCCGTGTTTCAAAAAAGGTGGAAAGGGCAAAAAAGGCGCGAGCTGCTCTCTGGTTTAGAACTATTAGCAGTGCGGGCAGAAGGAATCGGATGGGGCACCATGGAGGTCTGTGCCCTGCCTGAGCTAAGAAATGCTGAAAGGCTCGAAACCCTCTCTCCCCCCATATCTACCTGGTTCTCTCCCTTCTGCCCACATTATGCCATATCCCCACCATTCAATTCGCTACCTCATCTGTCAGTGGCATCAATATTCTTACATCTAATCTGATTATTTTGAAATGTAAATCATTGAAAATGAAATTAATGAAAAATGTAAATCATGAAAACACTTTATATTTGTGGGGAGTCTCTCGCAAAAGAGAGGTGTTAAGCTAGTGTAGTAGGTTAAAACGCTTGATGGGGAAATCCGTGGGTGGTCTGCAAAGTATGCCACTGCTCTGTACACCACCTTCAATTGTGCGTGACTTCGCCTTCACTCTTGCAATATCGATAAGAGAAGTGCTGTCCAGTTGATATTAGCATCTGATATCACCTGGTGGTGAAGAGTGCGAAGACGGCGGTGGAAAGTGACGAGCTAAATTGTATTTTCAACGTATCTGCATCCTTGCAATGTGTGATCTTGGGCTAATCAGTTTGTCAACTCCCTTCTATCTCGGTAACGCTGGTAGCGCCAAGAAGCAGGATAGAATATGGTGCAGGGGACTATATATGTAAAATTGCACATTTGCTTACAGTGAATCAATACTCGGGTAAACTCCGATTGATGTAAAAAAAAAAAAAAGTGCCTAGTCTAAAAGAGGCCCGTCGTAATGAAAGGGATCACATCGCCTGAGGGTTTATTTCCTACATAGAGCTGTCAGAGGAGGTGATGTGATCCCTAAGTGGAAGGGAACTCTGCTGGGGAGGAATTACTGGTCCGTGCAGCCGGCATCCCTGCGTGGGTGGGGCGGGAGCTGCGCGTGCTTGTCATACAGCAGAGACAAGCGGATGACACGAAGCAAGTCATTCAAGAGCAGTGTCTACAGCGTCCGGGACGGGGGGTGAGCAGCACGGCTCGGAACACTGAGGCAGGGGATAATAGCTTGGCGGGGGTAGGGGCTGCACAGAGAAAAGTAGGGTAGAGAGAATTTGTGATGGGGTGGAAGCAACAACATCAGTAAAAGAGGGAGAGAAGGGACAGCGTGTGAAGGAGAGTAGCGTGATGTGAAGAGGAAGAGGTGTGTGCACGAGCGGTGGAAGCAACAGCATCAGGAAAAGAGGGGAGAGAAGGGGCAGTGTGTGAAGGAGAGTAGCGTGATGTGAAGAGGGGTGGGCACGTGCAGCAGGGTCGGGGAAGGGGATGAGAGGTGACCAGAAGGAGCCAAAAAAAATAAGTCCCCAGCATTTACGAGGCCCTGAGAGGATGCCAGTAAACGGGGAACACACTTTAGATGTTGCTCTCTGGTGCGCACCACTGTAAAGTTGTGATTAAATGGTTTTTATTAAATGAAAGACAAAGAACACTTACTTGGTTAAAGCATGGTCGGGGGGAGGAGGGCTTTAACGTGGCAAGATGCAACAGGCGAGTGGTGGGGGCACAGACGGGCACCGAAGCTGAACACACATCGACACGAGCAGGAAACGCGAACATCCAAACATGAGCCGAGACAGGAAACACATTTTAAACAAGAAGGGCTGGGCGAGAAGGGAGGGGGGAATGCCAGCAACAGAGGAGCCCACGAAAGTGAAAGTGATCGTGATTACGATCGCGACGGAGTTAAGACACATGGCGCTGCGCGCGTGCACGTTCACGTGCACTGTAGCTTTAGGCCACGGCAGCACTTTGAAAAGCCCAGATATAAAATGTCTCTTGAGCCTTTGGCTCGCGAGACCTAAAAACAGAGACATTCCTTTATGGTGGTAAAAAACGCCTCCGGCAATGCAACCTTCAATATTCCCACCTGTTCCCAGCACGTTTACGTGTGATCACAAGTGGCAAAACACACTTTTTTCAAAACCCGGAGCAAGCAGAAAAATCGATGGATTCTTACGCTTCTGCGCACCCTGAGAGTGCAACTACCTACCTGCAGACTCAAGAACGAAATGCAGCTTCTCTCCGCCGCCGTGCAGATAGAAGGCGGAGACAGTATCAGACCTCAAATCCTGTTGGCCCGGCTCTAAGCCAGGCATTGAGCGAACGACGACAGATGCTCCAGGCTACTGCAGAAACCACAGGTTCCATTGTGGGGGACCTTGGCTCTACTTCGAGCCGACAGGAACAGGCCAGCGACAACGACCTGTCCGATGACCTGCAGGAATCACAAGATTCATGCGAACTTCCGAATGTTAGCCCACAAACTTCCAATGACATCGCCTAGCCAGTAATACCTAGTAAGTGCTTATGTGACATACACCTGTCAATTGTTAGCCTTGGGACACAAGGCCTGATCTGTGCAACTATTCCTGGTAACTCAGATGCAGCTGCAGCATACATATGTTATGTTATGTTATAAGGTTCTTTTATAGCGCCTATCACCACCGGTCTCTAAGCGCTCAACAGAAAACCACAAACATACTGACGCCTCAGTGCCCGCTGCCTGCTCCAATTAAACTGAGGATATGACCTTTCCAAACAGGTGTGTCTTCAGTTTTTTCTTGAAGGAGAGTAGTTGTGAGTCTTCCTTCAGACTGGTTGGAAGGTCATTCCAAAGTTGGGGAATGAGTACTGAGAAGGCACAGCCTCCTTTGGTTTTTAGATTAAATCTGGGTTGGGCCAGATTGGAGACAGAACCAGATCGTAAGGGTCTGCCAGGAACATACTTCCTCAGGCGTTGCTTGATATACTCTGGGGCGTTGCCAAAGAGAACCTTGTGGGCCATGCAGAGACATTTAAATTTGACCCTAAACTTCACAGGCAGCCAGTGCAGCTTACAAAGAAGTATAGTTGCATGTGAGCTTCTTGGGAGAGAGAAGATCAGTCTGGCTGCGTCATTCTGCACGACCTGCAGTTTCCTCAGCAGCTTCTGCGATAGGCCCAGATACAAAGCATTACCGTAATCAAGCCTCGAGATAACAGTCGCTGAGACGATGGTTTGCAGTGTAGAAGCTGAAAGAATGGTGGTAACCTTACGTAACTGTCGCATCACGGCCGTGCAAGAACCCACCACAGCCGACACTTGAGGGGCCATGGTAAGATCCGCATCGATCTTTAGGCCAAGACTCTTCACTACTGTGCCGGGGATGGGAGTTTTACCGAGTTCTGGGGGCCAGTACAAATCATCCCAAGGGTTGGCCTTGTTGGTAAGTACCAACACTTCCGTTTTCTCGGCGTTCACTTTGAGGAAATAATTGGTCATCCAGTTGACCGTGAATCTAAGCAGATTCCTTACTGATTCCTGGGCTTCTTGTGTTTCTCCCAGCTGCACCAATAGCTGCGTGTCATCCGCGTAGTTAAAGATCTCGCAGTTTCTACGCGTGAGTTCTTCCATCAGAGGTTGCAGATAGATGTTGAATAGTAAGGGAGAAAGTGCGGACCCTTGAGGCACCCCCCATGTCACATCCTTAATCCCGGACAACTGGTCCCCATCTGAACCCTCTGAGTGCAGGCCTGATAGGAAGGACTCTAACCACTTGAACGCCTGGTCAGCTATCCTCAACTTCGCGATGCGGTCCAGCAAGATGGTATGGCTGACCGTATCGAAGGCTGCCGACAGGTCGAGCAGAATCAGGGCACATGGTTGTTTGTTGTCTGCTCTGATTCGTAACTCATCGGTGACCGTAGCCATAACCAGTTCTGTACTGTGCTGTGGCCGGAAACCCGCCTGCCTGGCATGAAGTAGATGGTGTTCTTCCAGATAGCTGGCCAAGGCGTTCAGGACATGTTTTTCCAAGATCTTACTTAGAAAAGGCAATTGAGAGATGGGCCTATCGTTTTTTCAATGCCTTAGTGTCAGTACCCACTTTCTTCAGAAGTGGGGAGACTCTGGCTTCCTTCAGAGATGCTAGGAGGTAGCCCGCTTCCAGAGAGGCATTCAGTAGGTGCAGCAGCTGGGGTTGAATACCTGGCAGAGCTAGTTTGAAGATTTTCGGGGGACAGGGATCCATAGTGGATCCCGATTTGATGTAACTGACCAGTTCTGTCAGGTGCTTACCATCAATATCAGGGAAGCTATTCAAAGCCCCAGCTGGCTGCAAGGTGTCTAGGCATGGTTGCAATGGCGGACTATCTGAAAGCGTGGTGATATCCGTCAGGATATCTTGTACCTTCTGGAGGAAGAATCCTTGAAAGGTGTCACAGTCGGGTTTACCCAGCCTGCAACTTTTATCGTTTAGCTGCGTGAGTTCCCTTAGGATCACAAAGGTTTCCCTTTGTTTATTCGTGGCCTCCCTGATACGACTCTCGTAGAAGGCGGATTTCCTTGCCAGGATAGCCTGTTTATAGCTGGCTAGAAGTGATGTATACGTTAGTGACTCTGCTAGCCCATAATTCAGTCTCCACCTACGCTCCGCCTTACGGAGAGCTTGCTTCTCTTTTCTAAGAGATGCCTCGAACCAGGGAGCACCTTTTCCTTTTTTCCGAGTGAGCTCCAGTCGTTCTGGGACAAGCTTATCTAAAGCAGATCGAATCCAGGTCGTAATGGTCGTAGTATATGAGTCCAGATTCACCTGTTTCATCTTAGGAGGGGGAGAGGAGAGTAGAGTCGAGACTAAGGAATCAGCCTCAATCTTCTTCCAAGGGCTGTTTTCCTCCTTATTTGTGGAGGGGCTGCTAATAAGGGGTCTCCCGGAACCCAGCACTTGATCAGATAATGATCTGACCAGATGCAAGGGCTAACTTCTAGGATTTTCATCAGTGACAGGGAAGACCAAACATGGTCAAGAGTGTGGCCCTTCAAATGGGTGGGGCCCTTTACAAGTTGGTTTAGATGGAGAGCGGCGAGGTTAGTTCCGAACTCGGTCGCAATGGGCCCCCTAGGAACCTTGTCCCAGTGATAGTTAAAATCCCCAACCACTACGAGGGACTTATATCTGGATGCCAGATCTGTCAGCAGTTCAAAAAAAGAATCATTAAATTCTGGTGAGCTCTGCGGTGGACGATATACTAACAGTAGCAGGATGCATGAGGATTTTAATGATATTTTTATCCCTAATAATTCTGCGCAATCACAGCTTTCTGCAATAATCTGTGTCACCTTAAGATTCTGCTTGAACATAATTGCTACCCCTCCCCCTCTGCTGTCCTTGGGGCGGTTATACCACAGAACATCGAAGTTGGGAGGTAGGGCTGCTAAAATGTCAGGTGTTGATGAGGGACCTAGCCAGGTTTCTGAGAGCGCAAGGATGTCTATCTCGCCCTCGCCCAGAAGTGTGAATACCTCTAGATGGTGTTTATGCAAAGAACGTGTGTTGAGCATGGCCATTATCAGACCTTGTGTACTAGTGTAGTTAGGTCTGTCCTCTACCTGTAGCAAAGCTTCCGAGCGAAGACTGGCATATGTTGTCCCATCCAGCGTGCTTATACCTGGTCGGAGAGATCTAAGGGTAGCAGGTGAGTAGACCCGTGGACGGCCAGGGGGGGTGGCCCTTTGGCCCGTCCTGGCCCGGACGGACACAGACGGGCTTTCCTCTGGTGCGACGCTGCGCGCGTACGCTGCACGCGACCATAGTGGCCCTTAAATAGTGTGTGGTAGGCGGTGCTCGTTCCAGCTAGAGCGCAGCCCCGGAAAACGTCTTGGGGGCGTCTCAAGATGGCGGTCGGGATCGTGATGCGATACAAACACCCAAATGGTGAGTGGTGCTGTCACAATTTTAAGTGCAGGCAATGCGGGCAGTAGGGGGACAGGCAAAACAATTTTTTAGCAACAGAACAGCAAGTATACAATTTTTAAAAATAAACTTCACAATAATTGCAGCAGCAGCAGCGATATTTTAAAAACACAGCGTGGCGTTAGTGTAGCGGTCAGTCTGTCGACCGCGCACCGACCAACTGGCCCCTAAATAGCATTTGCCAGGCGGTGCTCGTTCCAACTAGAGCGCAGCCCCGGAAAACGTCTTGGGGGCGTCTCAGCCCTACTCTCAAGATGACGGTCGGGATCATGATGGGATACAAACACCCAAATGGTGAGTGGTGCTGTCACAATTTTAAGTGCAGGCAATGCGGGCAGTAGGGGGACAGGCAAAACAATTTTTTAGCAACAGAACAGCAAGTATACAATTTAAAAAAATAAACTTCACAATAATTGCAGCAGCAGCGATATTTTAAAAACACAGCGTGGCGTTAGCGTAGCGGTCAGTCTGTCGACCGCGCACCGACCAACTGGCCTCTAAATAGCATTTGCCAGGCGGTGCTCGTTCCAACTAGAGCGCAGCCCCGGAAAACGTCTTGGGGGCGTCTCAGCCCTACTCTCAAGATGGCGGTCGGGATCGTGTTGGGATACAAACACCCAAATGGTGAGTGGTGCTGTCACAATTTTAAGTGCAGGCAATGCGGGCAGTAGGGGGACAGGCAAAACAATTTTTTAGCAACAGAACAGCAAGTATACAATTTTTAAAAATAAACTTCACAATAATTGCAGCAGCAGCAGCGATATTTTAAAAACACAGCGTGGCGTTAGCGTAGCGGTCAGTCTGTCGACCGCGCACCGACCAACTGGCCCCTAAATAGCATTTGCCAGGCGGTGCTCGTTCCAACTAGAGCGCAGCCCCGGAAAACGTCTTGGGGGCGTCTCAGCCCTACTCTCAAGATGACGGTCGGGATCGTGATGGGATACAAACACCCAAATGGTGAGTGGTGCTGTCACAATTTTAAGTGCAGGCAATGCGGGCAGTAGGGGGACAGGCAAAACAATTTTTTAGCAACAGAACAGCAAGTATACAATTTTAAAAAATAAACTTCACAATAATTGCAGCAGCAGCGATATTTTAAAAACACAGCGTGGCGTTAGCGTAGCGGTCAGTCTGTCACAATAACTGTTTTTCAATGGCTATGGGGTCTCTTACACGCCTCGGAGCAGGCTCTCCTGTGTTCCCTGTGTGGCAGCAATACTTGACGAGTGGAGGCGCTGCGGGTCGAGACATCTGCCCATTTACACTTGGCTGGCGGCCGGGGAGCTCCTGGGTACCATTCAAGACACTTGCATATTCATTGTCTATAACAGTGTGTAGCACACCCCCACTAGCTACGGTGTGAATGATGTTCTGGTACAAGGTTTGGTCGATTGCCTGTTGCAAATTCGCCCTTTTGGAATTCTTTATGTATTTTGTTTTGTTTAATTCGCCACCTGACGTGCAGAAACCTACATTTTAAATACTCTGTCTGGGAGAAGCCACTGATGGGACGATATCTGGTGTTTGTGACAATTATTTCATCTGTGTCATGTATATGTGCAATTTTATTGTTAGCAACTTTCCCCTATAATGACTTCAGTTAAAATAGGCACATGGAATGTACGGGGCATTCGCACTCCCTCACGCCGTTATCAACATTTATTCCTATCTCAAACATCATAATATACAGTTAGCGCTCTTACAGGAAACTCATCTCACAAACCTTGAATTGCCCAATTTACACCGTCGCTGGCGCGGACAGCTTTACGCCACGGGGTACTCAGCATTTACACGGGGAGTTTTAGTGTGTATACGACCAGGAGTCCCCTTTAAAGTCACAGATACCATAATCAACGCAGAAGGCAGTTATCTGGTAGTTAAAGCCGTACTAGACGGTAGGCCGATAGTGGTTGCTTCCCTCTACGTACCTAACACAGAGCAAGGGGCATTCTTTGACCATATCTCACAGATACTAGCGCTCTGGCATGATATCCCCATGCTGCTAGGGGGAGACTACAATAGCGTACTAGATACTGCATTGGTCCGTTCGTTTCCCCCCCTCCCAGGCACACAAACAATTCACGCCATGAGAGCCTTGAGTGATTGGGCGACACAATGGTGCCTGGCAGATGCGTGGAGGCACCAACACCCTACTGATAGGATATATTCTTATTACTCAGAAGCCCATAGACTGTATGTACGTTTGGACCATTTTATGATCTCCACTATTCTATTGCCATATGTAGTCTCGACGCAATATCTGGGGCGGGCGCACTCCGACCACAATCCCCATATTTTAGATTTGCAATGGGAAGACATCAGGCCTCCGATCCCAACCTGGCGACTACAACCAGATACTCTGCTAGATGCACCCTTCCGCGGTTCATTGGCCACTGCCATCAACCAATACTTTGATGATAATGCTGGAACGGCCTCCACACCCTAAATAGAATGGGACGCTTTTAAGGTGGTTGTAAGAGGTCACTGTTTACATACGCAAGTGGGCATGCGCAAACAGCTAGAGGGGGATTTGTTGAGACTAGAACAGTGGTTGGCCACGGTTGAGTGTGAGGATCCTGAGAGCACTACAGACACTCTGTCCAGTGCGCAGGAGGAACATTCCCAACTGCTGGACATATTACGCTGTTTAAATTATGCGGCGCACTCTGACAGGACACATCACCAGGGCGACAAGGCAGGCAAGCTTCTCTCGTGGCTGATTCAACAGGACTTATTGACCCCTCCGGTCACATCCTTACGTACCATGCAGGATGCTATGGTATACACTCAGACAGCCATTCATGAGGAATTTACGTCACACTATGTGTTATATAAATCCTGTATACAGGCCACGCTCACGGAGATTCAGTCCTTTCTGGGAGACCTCACCTTACCGCAGCCTACTCCTACACAACAAGAGGAATTAAACACTCCCCTCTTGCAGGAGGAACTCAGAGACAGCATCTTTTCCTTGGCTAATGGCAAGTCACCCGGCCCCGATGGCTTGCCGGTGGAATTTTATAAGGCATACTCAGATATCTTACTCCCGCAGGTATTGAATTTATATGCAGCTGCTATTGAAGATTCTTCGCTCACAGCCACACAAAATGAGGCGACCTTGATCTCCTTACCTAAGCCGGGCCGTGACCCGCAGCTCCTCGGCTCTTACCGCCCTCTTGCACTCCTTAATACCGACTATAAAATATTTGCATCTGCCCTTGCCAAGCGTTTATCCCCACTAGTGAAGACATTAATTCACCCTGATCAAAATGGATTTGTCCCTACCAGGAGTACATCCTTTAACATACGCAGGCTGTTCCGTGTACATGCTTACGCCCCACATGTCTGAACACGATCAGGGTGCCTGGTCCTTGATTTAGAGAAGGCCTTCGAGTCCCTGGAGTGGTCTTATCTCGCAGCATTGTTACGCAAATATGATCTGGGGGAAAGCTACATACATATGGTAAGCCTCCTCTATTAACACCCCACGGTGCGGGTTAAGACAGGAAAATTGATCTCTGGCGCTTTGAGAATACGACGGGGGGACACGGCAAGGGTGTCCGCTGTCCCCGCTGCTTTTTTCAATAGCTATGGAACCCTTGGCAGCACTACTCAGAGCCAGTGGGGATAATTGGGGCATACCATTGAGCGACGGGCTCCATGTGGTCTCTCTATATGCAGATGACCTGCTCCTGTATGTCAGAGATTTACAGGCTATACCTCCAGTCATAGCGGATATTTTCCGGCGATTTGAACGTATGTCAGGACTTAAAGTAAATTGGGCAAAGTCCGGAGTTTATTCTTTTACCAATATGGTGGCCCAATCAGACATTAAAATCAATGGAGTCACTATGGCTTGGCATCCGACTATGTTCAGATACTTGGGCGTTTACATCTATAGAACTCCCGCAGATGTCTTAGATGGCAACTTGGTTAGAGCAATCACTGCCATTAAAGCGCAAGTACACTTCTGGAAAACGCTTGCTCTGAATGTTATGAGTCGTGTCACCTTAACGAAAATGATCATCCTACCACGCCTGTTATATTATTTTTCAAATCTCCCAGTGTATGTCCCGGTCAGTATTCTTCGCAGTCTTGAGGGCATTCTCCGTGACTTGATTTGGAACAAAGGCAGACCACGCATCGCGTTAAGCAAGTTCTATGCGCCCACAAGCACTGGAGGTCTAGCAGTCCCGAACCTGGAACTATACTACCTAGCTTCTCAGCTACAATGGGTATTAAAATGGTTTTGCAGGAAAGGGCTGGAGGATACTGCGGATACGACGACGTTGTGGTCGCAATTCCAGCTGTACTACTACTTTCACCCTATTGTGCGACTCCCCTGCCCGTCCCAGATATATGTAGCACTGGATCATAAATGTTATCGGAGAAGTCTATATCTGACTCGAGATACACCTCCCTATGCTCCTCTGATACCACTAGTAAGAACCCCAAGAGGCACAGCGAAGATATCTGACGCGGAATTGCTAACATGGCACGAGGCAGGACTAGTTGCTGTGGGCGATCAGTATGCGGAGGGCAACCGTCTCACATTTGATACTCTGTCCGCAGAAAACTATATTCCTGCAGGTCAGTTTCTTTTACATGCAGCCATTGTGTGCACCCTGACGGCAGCCTGGGGGGATATAACAACTGAGCCCCAAACGCATTTGCTCATACAATACCTACACGTAATGGGGGAGGGCGCGCATGTGGTACACTGGCTGGTGGAAGCTCTATTAACACATACATTGAAACCACTAACGAGACTCCACGTATATACAGCGTAATTCGAGATTCAAACTTATTCAGACATATATAATACATAGGGCTTACCTTTCCCCGGATAAGTTAAATGACTATTTTCACCTAGATACCTCTGCTTGCCCCAGATGCAAATTGATTGGGGCCGATCTGTTGCACATGTTGTGGTCTTGTACCTCGTTGCAGTCATACTGGCATGCAGTTGTGGACACGTTAGCTAAATGTACCGGGACGCCGCTGCAGTCCAATTGGGAAACCTGTATCCTGGGACTGTATCTACGGACAAAGAAGAACAGAGTAGCATCGAGGTTTAGAGACGGGACTGCTAACGGCTAAGCGGCTTATCACAAAACAATGGAAACTCACTGACCCTCCAGTGCCAGCCAGTTGGGAGAAATCCCTTACGATATGGGCGCACGCCGACAGCACTACGTTGCATAAGGAGGAAACTGCGGGATTGCACAAATACCCGATTGCACAGGCTTGGGATGATCTCCTTAAAACACTCACACGATTAGGCACCGCAGCACAAAACTCACAGCCCCCCAGTGACGTTGATGAAGCCTCAACGCAGCAACATCCTTCCCCACCCCCCCTCCCACCCTACATGACATCAGGTATCGCCGCTGACTGACTAAGCTACAGATAGCAGGCTGATAACGAGATAACCCCCCACTCACCGCCCCTAGCTCACAACCATCTGTCATTATTCTTTTTGTTTTTGCACTACATTGGCCCTCGCACACCCCGACAATTGCTCTACCACATGGTTTCCGCAGGCTAAGGATGGCGATCTCTTCCTTTCTTTTCTTTTTCCTTCTGTTGAAAGTTATAGTTCACTTGAGCAGGCATCATGTTTAAATTCTTTGATACAGTCATTGCACAACAAAGATAACAGTGTACGAGACAACCACTTTAGTATCTGAGCAGAGCTACAGATATGGACTGTATGTCTATACGTAACAACTTCTTATTTGTACAAATGCATAACCTGCAGAGTTTTCAATACTGTTGGTACATATTTGTTGTGATGCAAAACAAATTTATAATATGTTGATTGTAACTAAAATGAAAAACTTCAATAAAAGATGTTTAAAAAAAATGAGTTTCTTAATGGCTCATGAGTTGGACTGTTCTGGTATCGGCATTATGGCCTGCGCGGCTGTGCATGGAGTCCTGAGGGAATTGGGATATAGGTGCAGCGGCCCATGACTTCCTGGCACACAGTTATCTCGAAGAACACGCAAGTTGTCCTCTGATGGTGCTAGAGGCACAGGCTATCGAAGAACATGTAAGTTCATTTACTTCATTAAATTGGATGGCTGAATCCTTTACTGATCATTACAATGACTTCCTCTTGGAGGCTGTTGCAACATATTGTGCCTATACACTGATAGATTAAATTGGCAATTGTCCATCTTCAACACGTACTAACTTAAATATTTGTTTTGCTATTTTTTACTCCAGAATGGGCAATATAACGCCCCTGCTTGTTTTTTTATTTTATTTACCTTCACAACTTCGGACTTACCACTACCAATTATCCAGTTTGGCAAAATATGAACTTGGTTCTGTCTCACTCGAACTTGAACTCTGTGTTCCTACATTGCTTACCTATTTTGTTCGTGGTCCGATCAAGGGAGGTGGTAGTGAAGACAGTGTTCTGCCTGCACACATTGCTATGTTAGCATAAGCGTTTTAGAAGTCTAAACGCCATCTTGCCACTTTGCCGCCTTTGCACACGACACTACGGGTAACTGTTATTATAAGTAAAACTGCTTGCTTGCCTTTTCTTCACATGAGAACGGTCTGTTTTTCACATCCCTAGACTTACACCGCAACCTTAGCCTGAACACTGGGTGCATTATAATATGATTTCTCCCTTTGTGTTTTATGGAATTGTAACAATGCTGATTGTTTTTTTTCTGATCATTTGCCTACTTATGTTAGCCAAGATACTGCATCTTAGAGCACGTAGTTAAAAATAAACATTTTAAACTTTTCCGTGTCTCTAATTACTCACGTTGTGGACTTGTATGAGAATAATGACGAAAGAGTGTTCTTGATTCCCACCATTCCTGAGAGTACCCTAAGTCGCTTGTTCTGAGTTGTCTAATCATTGGTAGCTTCGTTGTAGTACGGAGAACAAATGAGACACTGATGCTAGTCGGATAGGGGTTCTGGGTACTGAGGTGAGTTTTTTGGTACACCACAATTCACTGAGGTCCTGGTTTCCTGCGCATAGTTCTGTGAGTTAGTAGAATCCCCGCAACAGTAGGGCTGCTGCCCTCTTTTGTTTGTTTATTATACTTACAGCGTGGCACTGCATGCTTTATCTTTACAAATGGCTTCAGAACACTTTTGTTTCCTTCAGTGACTTGGTGAAATGGCCTTCACAGCCTCTGCTACTCTGCAGATAGGAAGGACTCAAGCAATTTCCTGCTCGCAATATTCAACACAGCGAGGGAATGTGTTTTAAGTTTCTCACTGTTTCTAAATCAATTTGTTATTCATGCTTACCCATCAGCCTACTACTGGGTTCAGACAAAGTTTCTAAGCTAAACACTTTCCTCATCGTTTTGGTAAATATCTCGTCATATTTCCTCACAACAGGTCAAGCCTTAAAATTACAATTAATGCTTGCAGCACTTATCAAGGAATTATGTTGGGTAAAAAGATCAACTTTCAAAGCTAACACCTGATAATCCTAATTGATTTTAGGATCTGCGGCCGTGGAATCTGTTTTAAGGTCTAGCATAGCTGCAGGCAGCTGTGTATGTCAGGCTTTATTCCAAAAGCTAACATTTAAGTGCAAGTGACTCTTGCGTCACGTGTTCTCAAGAATGTGTTCAAGAAAGAGTTTTAATGGTATCTGAAACACTGCATCGCTTTTTATGTTTTGATTTTAGTTTGCAAATTAGGTCCTTCAAAATGGCACTTTCTGCAAGCATTTGAATAATTCCTCCTTTTCTGGGATTACCTGTTCGTATAGCAGGCACAGTGGCATGACCAGGGTAGTCTGTTTCTGGTGAAACACGGCATGATATGTAGCTGCAAGCAGAGAAGGTTAATTTAGAATATCAACAGAACACCATTAAATATTTTAACGTATGGAAATTAATTTCCTGTTTCTGTAAAAGCGTGGTTTGCTGATCAGTCACAGTTTTAGCCCCCTGAGTCTTGTTGTGGCCCAGAAAACTGATTTACAGGTCACAAATCAGGACAGCTTAAAAAAAAAAAGAACGCAAAACTAAAACATAAAGAGGTTCTGAAGTTCTTGGCCCCCATACACTGCTCCTGGGGTTTCCAAGAACAAAGCAAAGACCTTACCGATGAATCCTTTCAAAGTTAATAAGCAGCCCAGGTGTGTGTGGTAACGGAGGGGCAGAGATCACTATCTCATGATAATTACACTGCATAGTTGTAGGAAGGTGGAATCTGACTATATGGTTGCCCCCAACTGTTTGCCTGGTATTTGAATGGTTTTTGACTAGTCTGGCTAGGATCCTGCTATCCAGGACCCCAGCCTATCTGCTTCCTTTCTAAAAACTGATGTGAGTACCCTAGGTACCTTCCAATTTGGACACTGAGGACACCCTATCAGCCCCTTGTAGATGGTACCCTAGGTACCCAGGGCATGGGTCCATCAGAGGCCTACCAGGGGCTGCAGCACTTATTGTGCCACCCCTGGGACAGCCATACCAAATGACACCACCAGACCACTTCTGTAGTCTGGGTAAGGTGGTGCTTGCACTCCTTACAGGGATATAGGTATCCTGTATCCCACTTAATACAACACATATATCCTCATAGGTCACCCCTAAAGCACGCCTTCCTAATCCTACAAGGCAGGGTGCTGAGATATGTGTGAGGGGGACCCCTACCTGAGTAGGGCCCCCTGCAACCTTCGTAAAATCATTGCTGGGTTGTTTCTAGTGTAGCCATACCATATACTCTTAACCGCATTATAAGTATATCGCGATAGCATGATAACTTGAGAATGGCTACACAGAACCATATCTGTTTGGTGTCAAACATGTAGGAATCATACCCCCAATCCAGCCATGGGACTGAGGGCATGATTACCCCCTGCTAGAGGAGCGATATGGGAAAAGTGGCCGAATTTAGACACCAATTTAAAAGTGCACACGTAGTACAAAATGGATGCTACCCGCCACCCACATGACTCTGGCTGCCTGTTGCTGGGCAGAACTCCAGCCACTGCAGCTGGACAATAGGGATCCTGTTTCAGGGAGGTGTTTCCACCTCCCCAGACAGACTATGTGGATTGTAACTGGGTGGGTGCACCATAGGATGCCTTTCAGAGTTGCACGTAGGCTTCTCCAGTGCCTACATTCTGCATACACCGCCTGGAACCGGTTCAGGGGCATCCTGTCCCCTGCCCTGGCGGGAAACACACAAAGGGGAGAGGGTGTAGCCACCCTTTTCCCGCCTGACCTCTCATTGGTGGGCTCTGATCTGGACACTCCCCTAATCTTTGGATAAAGGTGAATACTGGGTCCCCAGAGCCTCAGATTATTCTTGAACTTCACAGACTTGAACTTCGACTTGCTACCGCACAGCTGACTGAAGAAATCTCCCTTGGGGTAAAGGAGTTACCCCCCTGCTTGGCAGGCACCTGAAACACTGCAAGTGACCCGGTTGGAACCTCACTGCTCCTACGGACCTCAACGACTCTTTCCTACCATGAGGTGGGTTTCCAAGCATCGCAGAGACCAGTGAGTGTGCACAGCAAAGCTCAGCACCGTGGACCCTGTGGGAGCCGAGATCCCCAATACCCCAGGACAACGGCCACCTCTTGCACAGCAACCGACCCCGACAAGTGGGGAAGTTGTGCTTTGGCCCATTATTGAGCCAACCTCTCAGCATCATCTGTGCCAAAGATCGACACCCTAGCCCGCTCCGGCGACCCGTGGGCGCATCTTTACGCACGCCAAATTGCTGCCTCCCGGGGTCCCTTGTCTCTCGACTTGTGGGCCCTAGCGGAGTTCAATCTTTGATTCCAAGAGTTCCCCTGGTTGCTCCAGGCCTGCTCTTCAGTCTCCTCGCTGGAGACCTCGCTCAGACCTCGTGGGTCTGCACCAGTAGCAGTTTTGTGTTTCTTGCGTGGGTTACGGTTGCCACGGCTTAGTGGATCCAATCCGGACACTAACACCGCAGCGACCCTCATCCTTTGTGGGACAGTCGCCCTCCAGGAGCTGGCCTTCCTTGACGCCTCCTGTACCCCGTGGCTGACGATCCAAGCTACACCTCTTCCACCTGGAAGCACCCGACATTGAAGGGGTTCTTCTCTTGAGCCCCCTGGTCACTGTGCCGTGACCCAGACTCTGTCCCCTCTGCTTTCAGGTCCTTCTCTACAAGATCTACATTTTCATTCTTCATGACAAAGACGACGCTTCTGGCTAGCAGCAGTTCTTCACGTTTTGCCATTCAAAATCAGCCAGCGACCCGACATTGAAAACGACCTATGCTCCCGGCTTCCCTGGGGCAGGTAACAGTGATACCTCGGTACTCTCGTGGGTGTGGGCTCTTCAAAAGCTTAACTCTAAAGTATTGAACTTGAACTCCTGCTAAAAGTGTTTTTAAACTTGTAAAATTCAACCACGACATTTTCCATAGGCTTTAATAGAGATCCTGACAGTAGCTTTAGCCACTGCACGCGTCTCCCGTGGGTCCCTTTTCTCACTACCTTGGGTGGTTTCACAAGGGGCCAGCGACCCTAAATGCCCTAGGCATTGTCTGTAGAATTGTCGTGGTTCTTATACCACTTTTTTGATATATGGTTTGGTCCCCCCCCTGGGGCCCTGTGATTCCAGTGCTATGTATTGTAACTATCAATGCTTGTTTGAATTGTATCTTCACCTCTAGCCTCATAAAGAGACTAGTGGGGTTATTCCTAGAATAAATACATATATTTTATATATAAACCTGTGTGGACTACTCTTTCATTTGGTTATTCAAGAGGTTATTTATGGTAAAACAATAAGCTTAACACTCCTTCAAGACTTAGCCTGAAGGCTGCTCTCCACAGCTACCACTAGGATAGCTTTCTTTAAAGGTTGTCTTTAACCTATCACCATAAGAGTCGAATTGGACTGGTACAAGGTGTCCCCTATAACTAGAGGACAGCATATGCCAGGCCAACTTTCACATTGGTGTGCAGCGGTTGGATTCAAGCTTGCCATTGTTTTACCAGATAACAAATTGAATTTCTAAAGTGAAAGCCACTTGGTACTAAAGGTACATATACATTTAAGCTTAGAATACAATAAGTTCTACTGAACTTAGGAGTTGTGTGTAGAGGGCTTAGCACACCTTGACTACAACTCAAGAAAGGGTTCAGTAGGCCACACGTAGTGTAGGTAGATACACCAGTACCACTACACTAGACATGTCTTCAGGTTCAGTAGCCCATAAGGCCCTGGAAGGACCCTCAAGGGTCCCAGTCAACAAGTATGACAACCTCTCTTTTGCAGAGCTTAGGGAGATGTGCACTACTATGCAACTGAAGACAAACAAGGGTGCCAACACTCAACGTCTCAGGGAAATCCTGCTCATAGCAGACTTCAAGCAGACTCTAGTGTCTGAAGGGGTAGACAGGTTGGGTGGGCATCCTGCTGAAGAGGACACCCTAGTGGTGGACTCTGATGAGGACCAGGAAGAGGAAGTTGAACTTGACCTGGATGAATAAGACCATTCACAACATGGAGGTGATGGCCCAAGAGGCACTCCCTCCATTCCTGATGGGAGAGTGGTGGATCCAAACAGAAGGAACAGATCCCCCTCAGAGGGGTCTAACCATTCTGGGAGATCCAAAAGGACCTCTGCCTCTTCTCAGAGAAGAGAATCCTCCCAAGAGAGGAAGTGCAGACTGATCCAGTTTGAGCAAGCCAAGCTTCAGCTCAGGGGAGAACAGTTAGCATTAGACAGGGAGTCCCTGGAGCTTCAGAAAGCTTCAAGAAAATGGGGTCTA
Source organism: Triturus cristatus (assembly GCF_964204655.1). NCBI lineage: Eukaryota > Metazoa > Chordata > Amphibia > Caudata > Salamandridae > Triturus > Triturus cristatus. Next base: position 440,734,879 of record NC_140585.1, read on the forward strand.
GAGACCCCTGGTGGCAGTAATAATACCCCTAGAGTTAGAGAGAAAGCTCCTGACAATAGGAACCTACATAAGATTGTGCCCCCCTATCAGTCAGGGGATGATATCCATAAATGGATCACTGCACTTGAAAGGGCCTGCAAAGTACAAAGGGTCCCAGTAGATCAGTGGGCAGCAATCTTATGGCTCTCCTTTGCAGACAAAGGAAGAGACAAGCTCCTCTCTGTCAGAGAAGAGGATGCAGATGATTATTATATCTTGAGAGATGCTTTAATAGATGGGTTTGGCCTAACCACTGATCAATACAGGTTAAAGTTTAGAGATACCCAAAAAGCACAGAATCAAGATTGGGTAGACTTTGTAGATTGTGCTACTAAGGCTTTGGAAGGTTGGTTAAATAGCAGTAAAGTAAATGATTATCAGGGATTATACAATCTCATCATGAGGGAGCAGATCCTTAATAATTGTCAAAACCAACTCTTACACCAGTACCTGGTGGACTCTGATCTGACCTCTCCTCAAGAATTGGGAAATAAGGCAGACAAATGGGTCAGAACCAGGATTAGGCCCAAGAACCAAGGTGGTGACCAGAAGAAAGATTCCACAAAGCCCAAAGAGAAAGGTGGGGATAATAAAACAGAAAAATTCCCTGAAGGGCCCCAAAAATCCAGTTCTGGGGGTGGGTCCCAAAATCCTTCCTCTTCCAATAAGAAACCATATTGCCATGTGTGTAAGCAACCTGGCCACTGGAAAACTGACTCCAGTTGTCCAAAGAATGGCAATAAAGAAAATGTTCCTCCCATTGCAGCTCCAACACCTCCTGTTACTACTAGTAGTAATCCGCCAGGTGGTGGGAGTGCACCCAAAAACTTAGTTGGGCTTTCTTGGGGAACTCAGGTGGACTCTGGCCTAACCAGGTCCCCTACACAAGCAACTCTAGTCTGTGATGGTGGCATGGGGTTTGCCAACTTTACCATGAGTCCCAATATCTTGGGCAGGTACAGACACGAGCCCATGATCAATGGTCAGAAAGCTGTGGCCTACAGGGACTACCGTCACCATGGTGACAAAGAGACTATTCCCCCTAGAACAGCTTTTACCTGAGTTTAGCCACCAGGTGACCAATATTGATGGAATTAGGACAGACCATCCCATGGCAGTGGTACATCTCAGCTGGGAAGGGGTCACTGGCCCAAAGAGAGTGGCAGTGTCCCCAACCTTACCTGTAGATTGTCTACTGGGGAATGACCTGGAAATCTCAGCCTGGGCTGAGGTAGACCACACTGCCCATTTAAGAATGTTAGGCATCCCTGAGAGAGTGGATGGGACTCTGAGGGCCTCACCTCCACCCCAGGAAGAATTAAAGGGAGTTAAGCCTGACACAATGGATCACTCCACCCAAACAAAGAGCATGGGGGGGGTGAGGAACAGTCCTCCCCCCAGCAGACTAAAGGTAAGGGTCAGCTTCCTAAGGGAACTGATCCTGCCCCTTGTGAAGTAACTGCCTCAGAAGTGGTCAGGCCTGACCTGGTCACAGCTCTGATGGCCGGGGATCCTTCCAAGGAGGTACCCAGTCTGGAGCAGGTATCCTGCCCCTCTCTACCCTGCCTCAGTCAGCCCAGGGCTGCAGAGGTCAGGGAGGTCAGTGGACCCTTAATGGGCCCCTGTCCAGAGGAACCCCCTCATCAGCAGATTAGGGACATCCAGCAGAGTAGTTCTAGCCAGGTGACCATTCCTCCACAAACTAAGGGATCCCCCTTACCCCTAAGTACAGGTACCCCCCAGATGGACTTTGTTGGGCACAGGAAAACCTGGAGCATAGTTGCCCCAAACCTTCCAGTGCCCTCCACTATTCCAACCAGAGGGACCCAATCCCCAGCTGTAGGCAGCCAGAGGTTGACCCTTAGGGCCAGATATGACACAGTCATGGACAGAAAGGCTTCCATGGTGACCAGTGACCTGAGGAGGTTGAGACCACCCTAAATAGGGCCTCACTTCCAGACACAGACACCCCACCAGCCTGCTTCTGTACCAAAACCCAATACAGGTAATTCCCCTAGACTTTGGAGAAACTCTAGAACCCGTTGGGGTAGGATTTCCCAAGTGGACCATGAGACAGGGAGCAACCATGCTAGTGCAGGTTCTTCCTTATATGGCCACTCAGGAAATAAAGGCTTATCTGGACAAGGTTAGCCTTATCTCCTTTCGTTTGGGGGGGGGAGGGGTTATGTAGGAAGGTGGAATCTGACTATATGGTTGCCCCAAAATTTTTGCCTGGTATTTGAATGGTTTTTGACTAGTCTGTCTGGGATCCTGCTATCCAGGAACCCAGCCTATCTGCTTCCTCTCTAAAAACTGATGTGAGTACCCTAGGTACCTTCCAATTGGATACTGAGGATACCCTATCAGTCCCTTGTAGATGGTACACTAGGTACCCAGGGCATGGGTCCCTCAGAGGCCTACCAGGGGCTGCAGCACTTATTGTGCCACCCCTGGGACAGCCATACCATATGACACCACCAGACCACTACTGTAGTCTGGGTAAGGTGGTGCTTGCACTCCTTACAGGGATATAATCAATCAATCAATCATAGGCATTTGTATAGCGCACTGCTCACCCGGAGGGTCTCAAGGCGCTGGGGGGGGGGGGAACGCTACTGCTCGAACAGCCAGGTCTTGAGTTGCTTCCTGAAGGCGAGATGGTCTTGCGTTGTCCGGAGGTGGATGGGGAGGGAGTTCCATGTCTTGGCTGCCAGGTAGGAGAAGGATCTTCCTCCGGCGGTGGCTCTGCTGATGCGGGGGACGGTGGCGAGAGCGAGGCTGGCGGAGCGGAGCTGGCGGGTGGGCTTGTGGAAGGTCAGGCGGCTGTTGAGGAACTTGGGGCCCAGGTCGTGGAGGGCCTTGTGTGCGTGGGTGAGGAGTCGGAACGTGATTCTTTTGTTGACGGGGAGCCAGTGCAGGTCTCTCAGGTGTCCGGAGATGTGGCTGTGTCGGGGGATGTCTAGTATGAGTCGTGCTGAGGCGTTCTGGATCCGTTGGAGTTTCTTCTGGAGTTTGGCGGCGGTGCCGGCGTAGAGGGCGTTCCCGTAGTCCAGCCGACTGGTGACGAGGGCCTGGGTGACCGTCTTCCTGGTCTTGGTGGGGATCCACCGGAAGATCTTTCGAAGCATGCGCAGGGTGTTGAAGCATGAAGACGAGACGGCGTTGACTTGTCTGGTCATCGAGAGGGAGGAGTCCCGGATGAAGCCTAGGTTGCGTGCGTGGTCCGTTGGCTTGGGGGTGGCTCCCAGGGCGGGGGGCCACCAGGAGTCGTCCCAGGCGGAGGGTGATGATCCCAGGATGAGAACCTCCGTCTTGTCTGAGTTCAGTTTCAGGCGGCTGTTCTTCATCCATTCGGCGACGTCTTTCATCCCTTCGTGTAGGCTGGCTCTGGCAGCGTCCGGGTCGCTGTTGAGGGAGAGGATCAGCTGGGTGTCGTCGGCGTAGGTGATGATCTTGAGGTTGTGTTGATGTGCGATGGTTGCGAGGGGGCTCATGTAGACGTTGAAGAGGGTGGGGCTGAGCGATGACCCTTGTGGAACGCCGCAGATGACTTCGGTGGCCGCTGACCGGAACGGGGGGAGGCGGACTCTCTGGGTTCTTCCGGCGAGGAATGAGGTGATCCACTCCAGGGCCTTCTCCTGGATGCCGGTGTTGTTCAGGCGCTGTACCAGGGTGCGGTGGCAGACAGTGTTGAACGCTGCGGAGAGGTCCAGGAGGATGAGGGCCGCAGTTTCCCCGTTGTCCATTAGGGATCTGATGTCGTCTGTGGCTGCGATGAGGGCGGTCTCCGTGCTGTGGTTGGCTCGGAAGCCGGATTGCGAGTGGTCGAGGGATCCGTTGGTCTCGAGGAAGGCGGCTAGCTGTCTGTTGACGGTCTTCTCGATGACTTTGGCAGGAAACGGGAGGAGCGAGATGGGGCGGTAGTTCTTGAGGTCGGAGGGGTCTGCAGTTGGTTTCTTCAGCAGGGCACTGATCTCGGCGTATTTCCAGCACTCCGGGAAGGTGGCGGTGTTGAAGGAGGTGTTGATGATGTCGCAGAGGTGGGGTGCGATGATGTGGTCGGCCGTGTTGAAGATGTGGTGTGGGCAGGGGTCCGTAGGGGATCCGGAGTGGATGGTGTTCATTGTGCGTGTTGTGTCTTCGGTGCTGACTGGGGTCCAGGTGCGGAGGGTGGCGGTGGGGGGCATCGGTTCGGTGGTGGGGTTCGTGGTTGGTGGGCCTAAGCTGTTGTGAATGTTGGCGATCTTGTCGTGGAAGAGGGCTGCGAGGGAGTGATGTCATAGTTTCCGGCGTCGGGGTTGGAGAGCTCTTTGACGATGCTGAAGAGTTCCTTGCTGTTGTGGGTGTTGTTGTCCAGTCGTTCCTTGAAGGCTGTCTTCTTTGTGGCGCGGATCAGTTGGTGGTGTTTGCGGGTGGTGTGTTTGAGGGCCGTCATGTTGTCTGTGGTCTGGTTGGTGCGCCAGGTGTTCTCCAGGGAGCGGCAGTTCTTCTTGGAGGTGATCAGCTCGTCGGTGAACCAGGAGGCTTTCTTGCTGCCGCATCTGCTGGGGGGGTTCTTCTTCAGTGGTGCGAGGGCGTCTGCGCAGTTGGTGATCCACTGTGTGAGGTTGTTGGCGGCTTCGTTGGGGTCCGTTGAGCTGGTGGGGGGGTTCTGGCTGAGGAAGGTGGTGAGCTGGTCGCCGGTGATCTTGTTCCAGCTCCTGCGGGGGGGCTTGTTGAGGGTGGTGGTGGGTCGTCGTTTTACTGAAGCTGAAGTGGACGCAGCTGTGGTCAGTCCACTGGAGATTGGTGGAGTGGCTGAAGGTGACGTATTTGCTGGATGAGAAGACTGGGTCAAGCGTGTGGCCGGCGTAGTGGGTGGGGGTGGTTACCAGTTGCTTGAGTCCGAGGTTGGCCAGGTTGTCCAGCAGAGCAGTGGTGTTGCGGTCCTTGTTGTCCTCCAGGTGGAAGTTGAGGTCCCCCAGGAGGATGTAGTCGGTGGAATTGATGGCGTGCGGGCTGACGAAGTCTGTGATGTCTTCGCTGAACTGTATGCGTGCTCCCAGTGGTCTGTAGACGAGGGTGCCTCTGAGCGTGGTCTTGGGGTCGGTGTGTACCTGGAAGTGGAGGTGTTCGGCGGAGGTGAAGGTGTCATCGGAGTTGGTTGTGATGCGGATGGTGTTCTTGTGGATGATGGCGATGCCTCCTCCTGTCTGGTTGACGCAGTCCTTCCTGGTGATTTTGTAGCCTTCTGGGACGGCGATGGCGACGTCGGGCGCTGAGGAGGTGTTCATCCAGGTTTCCATCAGGAAGGCGATGCCTGGTGCTGTCGAGTCGAGGAGGTTCCAGAGTTCGACGGCATGCCTGTGAACGGAGCGGGTGTTGAGCAGGATGCACATCAGGTGTTTGTTGCTGGGGCTCGGTTTAGCAGGTGCGGTGTTGGGTCGGAGGCCGGTGAAGCGGCAGGTCAGGCAGGTGAAGGGTCCGTGGGTGCGTCTCGGGGTGGCTCGGTAGCTGGCGGTGTTTCGGCCGGGGTTGAGTGCGTGGAGGGTTTTGGCGTCGTAGATGTGCAGGGTGTGCTGGCGAGGGCGAGGACCAGGGGGTCTTGCGCTGGGCGCGGTCCAAGCGCGGACGGGCGCAGACGGGCTTACCTTTGGCGCACCTTCGGCGCTCAATCGGCGCTTCCGCTGCGCGCGTCCGCTGCGCGGTCGCTCTGGGGGCGTCATAAGTAAGGAGCCGGGAGGGAGGAGCAGCTGGGTGGTGGGAGCGGGGCGGCGAATGGAATCACAGGGGAACGGGGCCGCAGGGAGGCAGCGGCGGGAAATTCCAAGAAGCAGCGGGCAGCGGAAAATTCCCAGGAGCAGCGGGAAATTCCCAGGAGCAGCGGGCAGCGAGCGAAGGAATCTGCAGGCAGGAGGCGGCAAAGGCAGGCAGGAGCGGCAGCAGTGAGTGGGGCGACCAAGCCCTGTGGAGGGCTGAGCGGTCACACTCTGTGGTCCCCTACAGTCCCCTTAAGTAAGGAGCCGGGAGGGAGGAGCAGCTGGGTGGCGGGAGCGGGGCGGCGAATGGAATCACAGGGGGGCGGGGCCGCAGGGAGGCAGCGGCGGGAAATTCCAAGAAGCAGCGGGCAGCGGGAAATTCCCAGGAGCAGCGGGAAATTCCCAGGAGCAGCGGGCAGCGAGCGAAGGAATCTGCAGGCAGGAGGCGGCAAAGGCAGGCAGGAGCGGCAGCAGTGAGTGGGGCGACCAAGCCCTGTGGAGGGCTGAGCGGTCACACTCTGTGGTCCTCTACGGTCCCCTTAAGTAAGGAGCCGGGAGGGAGGAGCAGCTGGGTGGTGGGAGCAGGGCGGCGAATGTAATCACAGGGGGGCGGGGCCGCAGGGAGGCAGCGGCGGGAAATTCCAAGAAGCAGCGGGCAGCGGGAAATTCCCAGGAGCAGCGGGAAATTCCCAGGAGCAGTGGGCAGCGAGCGAAGGAATCTGCAGGCAGGAGGCGGCAAAGGCAGGCAGGAGCGGCAGCAGTGAGTGGGGCGACCAAGCCCTGTGGAGGGCTGAGCGGTCACACTCTGTGGTCCCCTACGGTCCCCTTAAGTAAGGAGCCGGGAGGGAGGAGCAGCTGGGTGGCAGGAGCGGGGCGGCGAATAGAATCACAGGGGGGCGGGGCCGCAGGGAGGCAGCGGCGGGAAATTCCAAGAAGCAGCGGGCAGCGGGAAATTCCCAGGAGCAGCGGGAAATTCCCAGGAGCAGCGGGCAGCGAGCGAAGGAATCTGCACGCAGGAGGCGGCAAAGGCAGGCAGGAGCGGCAGCAGTGAGTGAGGCGACCAAGCCCTGTGGAGGGTTGAGCGGTCACACTCTGTGGTCCCCTACGGTCCCCTTAAGTAGGGAGCCGGGAGGGAGGATCAGCTGGGTGGCGGGAGCGGGGCGGCGAATGGAATCACAGGGGGGCGGGGCCGCAGGGAGGCAGCGGCGGGAAATTCCAAGAAGCAGCGGGCAGCGTGAAATTCCCAGGAGCAGCGGGAAATTCCCAGGAGCAGCGGGCAGCGAGCGAAGGAATCTGCAGGCAGGAGGCGGCAAAGGCAGGCAGGAGCGGCAGCAGTGAGTGGGGCGACCAATCCCTGTGGAGGGCTAAGCGGTCACACTCTGTGGTCCCCTACGGTCCCCTTAAGTAAGGAGCCGGGAGGGAGGAGCAGCTGGGTGGCGGGAGCGGGGCGGCGAATGGAATCACAGGGGGGCGGGGCCGCAGGGAGGCAGCGGTGGGAAATTCCAAGAAGCAGCGGGCAGCGGGAAATTCCCAGGAGCAGCGGGAAATTCCCAGGAGCAGCGGGCAGCGAGCGAAGGAATCTGCAGGCAGGAGGCGGCAAAGACAGGCAGGAGCGGCAGCAGTGAGTGGGGCGACCAAGCCCTGTGGAGGGGTGAGCGGTCACACCTGTATCCTGTATCCCACTTAATACAACACATATATCCTCATAGGTCACCCCTAAAGCAGGCCTTGCTAATCCTACAAGGCAGGGTGCTGAGATATGTGTGAGGGGGACCCCTACCTGAGTAGGGCCCCTCTGCAACCTTCGTAAAATCATTGCTGAGTTGTTTGTAGTGTAGCCATACCATATATTCTTAACCGCATTATAAGTATATCGCGATAGCATGATAACTTGAGAATGGCTACACAGAACTATATCGTGTTTGTTGTCAAACATGTAGGAATCATACCCCAATCCAGCCATGGGACTGAGGGCATCATTCCCCCCTGCTAGAGGGGCGATATGGGAAAAGCTGCAGAATTTAGACACCAATTTAAAAGTGCACACGTAGTACAAAATGGATGCTACCCGCCACCCACACAACTCTGGCTGCCTGTTGCTGGGCAGAACTCCAGCCACGGCAGCTGGACAATAGGGATCCTGTTGGAGGGAGGTGTTCCCACCTCCCCAGACAGACTATGTGGATTGGAACTGGGTGGGTGCACCATAGGATGCCTTTCAGAGTTGCACGTAGGCTTCCCCAGTGCCTACATTCTGCATACACCGCCTTGAACCGGTTCAGGGGCATCCTGTCCCCTGCCCTGGTGGGAAACACACAAAGGGGAGAGGGTGTAGCCACCCTTTTCCCGCCTGACCTCTCATTGGTGGGCTCTGATCTGGACACTCCCGTAATCTTTGGATAAAGGTGAATACTGGGTCCCCAGAGCCTCAGATTATTCTTGAACTTCACAGACTTGAACTTCGACTTGCTGCCGCACAGCTGACTGAAGAAATCTCCCTTTGGGTAAAGGAGTTACCCCCCCTGCTTGGCAGGCACCTGAAACACTACAAGTGACCCAGTTGGAACCTCACTGCTCCTACGGACATCGACGACTCTTTCCTACCTTGAGGTAGGTTTCCAAGCATCCCAGAGGCCAGTGAGTGTGCACAGCAAAGCTCAGCACCGTGGACCCCGTGGGTGCCGAGATCCCCAATACCCCAGGACACTGGCCACCTCTTGCACAGCACCCGACCCCGACAAGTGGGGAAGTTGTGCTTTGGCCCATTATTGAGCCAACCTCTCAGCATCTTCTGTGCCAAAGATTGACGCCCTAGCCCGCTCCGGCGACCCGTGGGCGCATCTTTACGCACGCCAAATTGCTGCCTCCTGCGATCCCTGGTCTCTCGACTTGTGGGCCCTAGCCGATGTCAATCTTCGATTCCAAGAGTTCCCCTGGTTGCTCCAGGCGTGCTCTTCAGTCTCCTTGCTGGAGACCTCGCTCAGACCTTGTGGGTCTGCACCAGTAGCAGTTTTGTGTTTCTTGCGTGGGTTGCAGTTGCCAAGGCTTAGTGGATCCAATCCGGACACTAACACCGCAGCGACCCTCATCCTTCATGGTACAGTCGCCCTCCAGAAGCTGGCCATCCTTGACGCCTCCTGGACCCCATGTCTGATGATCCAAGCTACACCTCTTCCACCTGGAAGCACCCAACATTGAAGGGGTTCTTCTCTTGAGCCCCCTGGTTACTGTGCCGTGACCCAGACTCTGTCCCCTCTGCTTTCAGGTCCTTCTCTACAAGATCTACATTTTCATTCTTCACGACAAAGACAACGCTTCTGGCTAGCAGCAGTTTTGCCATTGATAATCAGCCCGCGACCCGACATCGAAAACGACCTATGCACCCGGCTTCCCTGGGGCAGGTAACAGTGGTACCTCGGTACTCTTGTGGGTGTGGGCTCTTCAAAAGCTTAACTCTAAAGTATTGAACTTGAACTCCTGCTAGAAGTGTTTTTAAACTTGTAAAATTCAACCGCGACATTCTCCATAGGCTTTAATAGAGATCCCGACAGTAGCTTTAGCCACTGCACGCATCTCCCGTGGGTCCCCTTTCTCACTACCTTGGGTGGTTTCACAAGGGGCCAGCGACCCTAAATGCCCTAGGCATTGTCTGTAGAATTGTCGTGGTTCTTATACCACTTTTTTGATATATGGTTTGGTCCCCCCCTGGGGCCCTGTGATTCCAGTGCTATTTATTGTAACTATCAATGCTTGTTTGAATTGTATCTTCACCTCTAGCCTCATAAAGAGACTAGTGGGGTTATTCCTAGAATAAATACATATATTTTATATATAAACCTGTGTGTACTACTCTTTCATTTGGTTATTCAAGAGGTCATCTATGGTAAAACAATAAGCTTAACACTCCTTCAAGACTTAGCCTGAAGGCTACGCTCCACAGCTACCACTAGGATAGCCTACTTTAAAGGTTGACTTTAACCTATCACCATAAGAGTCGAATTGGACTGGTACAAGGTGTCCCCTATAACTAGAGGACAGCATATGCCAGGCCAACTTCTCACAATAGTACAGCAGAAAGAGGTTGTGTATTATTGTGTCTATGCTACCAGACGATATTTGTATCTTGTGTACAGGTGGCCAGATGTTCAACAAAATGGCTATTTTTATGATTACATGCGTGTTCTTCTCACGAAGGGAATTTAGCCACAAAGAGCTCTTAATTTGAAAAGAGCTATGGCAGCAGTACTCCACATTCACTATGAAATATTTTAGCAGGCTACTGGCTACGTCACACAGGGCAATGGACTATTCGGGTTTTTGAAGAAGAGGTGTTTATCGCCATACACAAATTACTGAAAATCAACGCCGTGTGAGGAAGGGACCACCGAAAGAAGCTCTGTGATCTTTAATCCTGACCTAAAGGTAGAGCAGAAGAGCATACCGTTTGCTGCCGAAGCAATCTCTTTCTCTGCCAGGCCCCTTTCACCGCTTTGTTGGGCTTTCTCATGAAGGGGCCTATTATTAAGAAATGGGGAACACTTCCCTAATTGACTTGACACTGTATAGTTTATTTACTTTTTTATTATTACTTGTGATGCTATTTTGGCTGCACAGTAGCAGTCGAGCCCATCATTTAGACATGTAAACCATGGGCCCTCCAACTGCTCTAATTATAGCTGCCTCTGGGCTGTACATTGGGGAAGTCTGTGCGGGTTGACCTCTTTCCTCAGCTGACATCAGTGTCACTGAAGCTCAAGCATGGAATCTCTAATGTGGTTGCTGGCACTTCAGATGAAATATTTCTGCTGCTATGTGATACATTGACTTCTAAATTTTCCCGCAGACCTGTGAAGGTTATTGGAGTTCCTTCTCCGCATTTAGTTGTAATCATAAGCAGTTGAATTCGGAGATGCTCTTCGAACCTTTCGACCCTTGCAATCTTGATCAGAGTTAAGCGACATGTGCTGGTTGTGGCATCACAATTGTGTTGTGAAACCTATATAGTACTTACTTCCCCTATGTGAGGCACTGAATCTCTTGCATGAGTAGCATCCTCTGCTATGTAGGTTGCAAGATTAGAAGGGTTTTGGCCTTATCCTAAGTGGGAAGACTTTCCAAGTCACAGATGCAGTTACTGAGTTATAGGATGCAGCGCTTACCGATGTGTTTGATTATGAGGTCTGAGAGAGTAGAATTTAACATTCACATTCGACAATAAACTACTGAAAGGTGACCAATCAACCTTTGGGAAGGGCCTTCCACTGTGCAGCAGCCCATGTTGCTGTTTTTTGTTTTTAGTAAATTTTGTTCTGTTTACAGAAGAAGCATTTTTTGATTAAATCTGCAAATGATGCAGTAGCTGATGAATTATGTGGCAAGTGCACAGTATAAAAATTGAAAATCTGGGATTAATCCCAGCTTCCCTTCTTCAGAAAATTGCACGATCTTTTATTTTACCAAGCCTACTTTTTTTGTTCGCAGTCACAGAAGGGAGCACCTTAAAGTATCTGACTGCAAGATGTCAGCTATACAAATACTAAGCTTTTGTTTGGCCTAATAGCACACAATGTACCACTATCTACAGTAAGAATCTAGGCCATATATAAGGTACACACGAAACCTTGCTGTGTCTCTTATTTCCCTAATAACATTATCATCAGGACGGCGGCAGTGCATGTTTAAAACTCTCACTTATAATAAATAATTCTCAATGTAGTGGTATAATTTGATGTGCTTAGGTGTAACAATTAGAATGTTAAAAGAAAAAATACTGTTCTGAATTAGAAAGATACTTAATCATATTCTAACAAAATCTTTGTGTCGTGATGTACTTGCCAAATCTTTTCATGGCTTGGCTGAACCACTAGCTTTTAGAGCCAGAGCCAACCTTTGGTTTGGCTCTGGCTCGACACTCCCAGTTCATTTGTTGGCTTTTCCACCTCTGTTACATTGAATGTAGATTGCTCAGTGGATGACTAATTTTGTAACAGACAACATTTTGTTATTTGCAGTTAATCCTGTTACGCTTTTTCTATTGTGGCATAAACTGCCAGCCTCCAACTTCCAATTGCACAATTGTACCCCTTTATGTTTTTTCCTATAGACATGTTATCTATGGAGTGCAGTCCAATTACCTCATCAACCGCCGCCAAAAAGCATAGTAGCCCTTAAATTAAGGATTGTCTTATGTAATGTCAGACTGTTGATTATATATGTGTGGGTTCTATTGTGATGTCCTAAATAGTCTACTTGTATATATTCTAGGTAGTGACTGATTGTTACTTATGTATGTGCTTGTGTACATATTTCTGTGTATATAAATATTTACTGAAAAAACCATAGGTTTCAGGGACGTTATAGTTAGAAATTAGCATTTAAAAAACCTTTGAAAATTTGAAATTCACTGAAAAACCATGGGTTTCAGGGACATTATAGTTAGTTGGTCATTTCACTCGTACAAAAACAGAAACATTTGAACTTTATAGTTAGTAGAGCTAACTATAACTCACGCCCCCGCAATGCACTGCTGATGACGTCACATATTACATCACTCATGACGTGGTCAGTGATATCACTGATGACATCTCAAATGACATCACTGACGACATCATCCAGTGAATGTGTGTTTCTGTAAAGTTTAAATATGTTTTATATATGTTAATGCCAAGGTGTATTGAATAATGAGTTGGTGTATAAGTGTGTGGGTGGAGCATTTAATAGGTGTGTGACTGACTGTATAAGTTAGTGATTACATGTGTCTTACTGAATGTATGGGTTAGTGACTAAACTGTGTGAATGTCTGTATCAGTTTCTCAGTTGTTGTGTAAGCTGCTGCGTGGGTTGATGATTAGGTACATGACTGTCTATATGGGTTACTTATTAGTTGCATGAGTATCTGTATGGGTGCCTCAGTGTTTGTGTGTGTGGGTGGTGTGTGCCTTTCTGCCTATATGTGTGAGTGGATAATTTACTGGGTGTATGGGTTCAATAGTGCATGTGGAAATAGCTGTATAGATGAGTGAGTGTGTGTATCAGTATGTTGGTGAGTGAATGTATGTCTCATTGGTATATGTGTGAGTAACTATATATGTGAAAGGCAGTATATGTGAGCGTTGGAGTATATAAATGACTATATGAGAGAGTGAGTAATTGTGAGAGTGGCTGTATAAATGAGTGTGTGCTTGTGTCAGTGATTGTATAAGAGAGTAAGTATATGTTAGTATCTGTACAAATAGGTTAGATGGTGAATGTATAACTGTATAGGTCAGTAAATGGCAGTGTTATTGATTCTTTACCTAACAAGCTAGGTGTGTCAATAACTCTATGGATGAGTGACGATGTATGAGTGTTTGTATAGGTATATGAGTACATATAATAGTGCTGGATTGATAAGTGACTGCATGTATGAGTAACTGTATGGGTGAATGAATAAATGTGTATGTATAGCTAGGAATTAGTCAGTGGCTAAATAGTAACTGCTATTGATTTGTCTATGGTTTCGAAAATGGTAGTCTGTATTTTAGACTGGGTGTATCAAAGGTTATGTTAGGGTGTGAGGAGGTGCATCAGATTATCACGTGGATGATGTCATCAGTGATGTAATTTGAGAAGTCATCAGTGATGTCACTGACCATGTCATGAGTGATGTAATATGTGACGTCATCAGCAGTGCATTGTGGAGGTGCGAGTTATAGTTAGCTCTACTAACTATAACGTTAGAATTTTTCTGTTTTTGTACAAGTGAAATGACCAACTATTTATAACGGCCCTGAAACCTATGGTATTTTCAGTGAATTTCAAAGGTTTTGTAAATGCTAATTTCTAACTATAACGGCTGTAAAACCTCTGGTTTTTTCAGTGAATTTCAAAGGTTTTTTAAATGTTAATTTCTAATTATAATATTCATTAAACCTATAGTTTTTTCAGTGATTTTAAATTATCATTCCATTCTCAACCTGGTTAAATCAGCTGATATCGCCACTTTTCCAGCAATAGCTCCCGCCCAAAGAAATTGCCACAAATGAGAGCAACGACTAACGCAAATAACATGCAGATAAGCGTTCCTGTACAAAAATTACACAAAAATACCACTTACCGATATTTTCAACGAGCAGCCAAATCTGCGGTGCATTCCAAAAACAGACGATAAGCTGCGTTAGCAGTAGGAATGTAATATCTGCCTTTTACTGGTGTAAAGTAGGACGACTACCTACAGTGTGAAAGGGAGCCCAGCCCTGAATCACATCTGAAGACCAACACATGTCATAGAGCTCCTCCGACACCCAAGAAGGCCACATAACCCATGGCCACCACCCTCAGGACCTCCCCCCGGACCAACCCCCCTACTATCACCGAGGCAGCGCACAACATGACAGCGGACCTTCCAAACACGGCATGGCCCCTCAGCCACACAATAGCTGAATGTAGCGAGATGTGGCAACCAAACATGTGTGCAGAACGCAAGTCACCCACCAATAATAATGCACACAATACCAAGAGTACAGGGTGACACATTGGCACTTGCGGCCCGGGTGGCGGCACCGCTACAACAGGGACACCCAAATCAATTGATTCCTCATACAGCCAAGGACGGAACCACACCCAGAGCTCCGGAGTCCTTGTTCACAGCCTCACGCAGGACTGGCATACGCCAGGCCAGCCCAATCCATTTACACATACAGGGAGGGACAACAACGCTACAAGGCCCAGCTTTTCATTGTAGTGATATGCTGCTCACAGGTCTAGTTCTCAGTATGCCACAGCCACTCCCTGATGGCTGGCTTACACCCACACCACACTCATCAAGCACAGGCGTCACAGGACACGTGACCCTGCCAATAACTACGAACGGACGCACGTGCTCCACACCATTTCCATTTCAGACTTGGTGCCGGATGCACTGCGGCCCGCACAGGCACACTGCCACGGGACAGTGAATTTTGGTCCATTTGGGGCATTGTAAGTGCTGAGCGGGTGCCCCGTCCCGGTGGTCGGACAGCTCATGTTTTGTGTGCCTTGCTGGACCGTAGTGTAGGCCTGAGCCATCAAACAGCGGGGGCCTACCGCCATGTGCGTGGCCTCACTGATCACTGAGTTAGTGGCACTGCAAGGGCTGAGCGGGTGTGCATCCTGCGATGATGGTGGGTGCACTGGTATGTCCTCTGCCATGGTAAAATCAAGACTCAGGACCAAATGTGAGACCTGGTGGCCTGCGGAGCGGGGCTGCATTATGTGGAGGGTGCCCTGTCCGCGAAAAGGTGAGCAGTGATGCCTGGGTGCACAGGGGCAGGCAGACACCTCTGGGCGGCGGGAGGAGATGGAGTGCAGCAGCCTGGGTGTGCAGTGGCGGGCAGACACCTTTGGGCAATGGAAGTGGATGATGTGCAGCAGCCTGGATGCAGAAAGGCGGGACAGCGATTTAGGCGTGCGCAGTTGTATATACTTTGCCATTCCTCATTCTGTACTATCTTTCAGATGTGGGATCTTGAGGGCTCCACTAGGTCCCGGCACGTGGTTGGAGACACAGTGGTGGCATAAAGGTGAGCTGTGAGGGTTTTGTCCACAGTGTGGGCACTCACTGTCCCTCCTCATCTCTTCCTTTCTCTCCCTCTCCCTCACACTCTTTCTCTCTCTCTTCCTCTCTCTCTCACTCTCTCTCTCTCTCTCTCTCTCTCTTTCTCTCTCACTCTTCCTCTGTTACTCTCTTCCTCTTTCTCACACTCTTTCTCTCTCCCTCTCTCATTGTTTCTCTCTTCGTCTCTCACTCTTTCTCTCTGTCTTCCTCTCACACTTTTTCTTTTTCTCTCTCTTTCTCTCTCACTTCCTCTCTCACACTCTTTCTGTCTCTCTCTCTCTCCTTTGATGGACGCCTGACGCACAATCTTATCTTGCTTTTTGTCTAACACGCTCTGAGTCACGGATTGAAGCCCCCCCAACATGAAACTCCCGCCACTCAGTGCCACTAGAGCTGAACGCGTGTGCAGCCTGCGATGATGCGTGGCCATCCTGACAATCAACACCCAGTCTGAATTGTGAGCTCTGCTGTACCGCATGTACGCAACACCTGAGAAGATTGCTTCGGCACGTGGTGCACCCTCTTCCACACACGCCGGTGGCGGAAGGTGAGCAGAGAGGCTTGTTTCTGCAGCAGTGGGCAGTCACCTCTGGGATGTAGGAGTGGATAGTGTGAAGCAGCCTGGGTGCACAAGAGCGGACAGACACCTCCGGGCACTGGGAGTGGATGGGGTGCAGCAGCCTGGATGCGCAGGAACGGGCAGTCACCCCCCGGGCACTGAGAGTGGATGGGGTGCAGCAGCATGGGTGCACAGCAGCGGGCAGACACCTCTGGGCAGTGGGAGTGGATGGGGTACATCAGCCTGGGTGCACAGACGTGGGCAGACACCTCTGGGCAGCAGGAGTCGATGGTGTGCAACAGCCTGAGTGCGCAGGGGCGAAACAGAGAATTACACGTGTGCACTTGTATGTACTCTGCCATCACTGTTTCTATACTATGTTTCAGATGACTAAACTTGAGGGCTGCATTATATACCGGCACGTGGTTGGAGACACTCTCACTCTTTCTCTCTCTCTTCCTCTCTCTCACACTGTTTCTCTCTTCCTTGTATCTCACTCTTTCTCTCTCACTCTTTCTCTGTCTTCCTCTCTCTTTCTTTCTCTCTCTCTTCCTCTCTCTTACTCTTTCTCTCTCTCTCCTTTGCTGGACGCATGACGCACCATCTTACCTTTCTTTTTGTCTTGCAGGCTGTGATTCACAAATTGTCGCGGGATGACATGCCATACCTGTACCTACTTTTATTTTGTTCTTATGTTTTAATAAAATGTTTTATATGTAAATCCATACATGACTAAGATTCTTATTTGTCCAACCTCACAAGCATCTTCTTATTAATAATTGTAAGACATTAGCCCATTTTTTACGTTCCAGATTCCCTAACGTGACTGTCACATTTGTTTGTGGGGGTTGGGGGTGAGGGGGCATGGCGGACAAGGAGCTGCTGCTGGGGGGTGTCGGAGCAGTGTTGGGTGTCCGACCTGCATGATCGTTGGCTCCATTGCATCTGTTCTCAGAGACTTGCGAACCGGCGGGTTGGCTCATAGATGAAGAGCTGCGAGCCGACTGGCTGGCTCATAGAGGGAGAGCTGCGGCCCGTCAGTTCGCAGAGGGAGAGCTGCGGGCCAGCTCGCAGAGGAACAGCTGCGGGCCGACAGGTATAGGGAAAGGTGCGGGCCTTCGACTTCCAAAGGGATAGCTGAGGAACAGTGATGTGGGGAGAGGGAGCGTGAAGGGGATATCTCGCAGAGAGAGACCTGCGGTATATTTCCAGTCTTGGCTTCACAGATATAACTGCGGGCCCGAGAAGTCGCACCCAAAGAGCTGTGAGCCGACTAGTGGCTCGCAGAGGGAGACTTGCGGGCCGAAGAAGGTTGTTGGGGGTATGCTGGTGAAGAGGGAAGAGGGTGCGTTACCTGCTGATGTGGGGAGAGGCAGCGTGAAAGGGGTATCTCGCACAGACAGAGCTCCGGTATGTTTTCAGAGTTGCCTCAGACAGATGCGAGCTGACGGACTGAATCACAAAATGGCTTTTCAATGCTCATATTGTGTGACTTATCAACAGTTTGCACCCAGGCTCGCAGAGGGACAGCTGCGGCCCGTGGGCTGGACTCGCAAAGGGAGAACTACGGGCCTTCCGCTCCCAAAGGAACAGCTGCGTACTAGCTCACAGAGGTAGAGGCACAGGAGCTTACTAGCTCGCAAAGGTAGAGAGCTGCGAGCTGACGGACTGGCTTCTAAAGGCATAGCTGCGAAGTGGTGATGTGGAAAGAGGGAGCTTGAACTGGGAATCTCGCACGAACAGAGCTCTGTTATATTTTCAGTATTGCCTCGCAGAACTATGGAGAGATACGAGCTGACAGACTGAATCACAAAATGGCTGCCAACACTTCCTAGTCTCAACAGTTCCCAGCCACTGAGACGCAAGCTCGTGCTCGTAACGCCTCAACCAATCAGATGTCAGAATAATATTGATATCTGTACAATATGATATTTCTCAAAAACTACTGAACGGACTTACCCCATTTAAACAAAGGCGTGCTTTCTGGACCACAACCTTTCTCCCTGCCAAATGTTGCGCGGCAGCTCGCAAAGAGGCACAGCAGCGTACTAGCTCGCAAAGGTTGCGAGCTGACGGACTGCCTTCTAAAGGCATAGCTGCAAGCTGGTGATGTGGGCAGAGGGAGCGTGAAAGGGGTATCTCGCACAGACAGAGCTCTGGTATATTAAATTGCTCCCGGCACCTTTGTTTTATATTTTCACTTGATGCGAGGCACAAGATAGCTGCTAACACTTCCTGGTTTGAAGTGTTAGCAGCCAATCAGAGGACACTTCCTGGTTTGAAGAGTTAGCAGCCAATTAGAGGCAAGCTTGTGCTCGGGAGTTAGGCTCCGCCCAGACATATATATATTTTTTCCTTCAATATCTCAAAAACGGATTTACACCATTTCAACAAACGTGTGCTTTCTGGACCAAGACCTTACTCCCTGCCAAATTTGGCGTAATTCTGTTCAGCAGTTTGACCTGTAGCCTTGTCTAAAGTTTCTTATGGAAAATGCATTGAGAAAACACATTTTGGAACCCCCTTTTTTCTCTTGACCAATCACCCCCAAACTTTCAAGATAGGAGCTGATCAAAAAAGAGAAACTCTTTGGAAAACTTCGTAAAGATTCCTCAAACGACGCCAAAGTTATAAGCACATGAAAAAATGCTTTTCCTATAGAAACGTGGTCCTAACTATAACTATCTACTGGCGCCCGCCAAAATATATATTTTTATTTATTTTATGTAGCCGTTCTTTTTTAAGCAGGACTTCCCATGCCACTAACACAGCCCTTCCAGCATATCCAATGCGGTAACATGGAATTTTTTACTTTTACTGAAAAGCACCATCATTTTTGCTTTTACACTAGAAGTGAGATGCATATCAAGCAGTGTTAATCATTCCACTAACACTGCTGCAGCCCTTCCAGTCTTTAAAACACACAATCCCACTCCACATAATTCAAAAACACATATTTACTATCCACATAATTCCACTGTGCATCATTCCACATAATGCCACTACACACATCCAATGCACACCACACATTTCCACACCACACATTTCCACAACTAACAATTTCAATCCAACCCACATAATTCCACACCAGATACATCCACTCTATAACACATGGATACATTGCATTATCAATTACAACACCAATAGCTCTAAATCTTGCAAATGTGAAACCTATTGGCATTGCACAGAATACATTCAGCTTCTCAAAATGCCACATAACAGCACACCATATAATAGTTCTCCACACCATACCACATAACACCACTCCAAACCACCCCACATAATTTCACTCACCACACAATTCAATGCCACACAATTCTACACTACACAATTTAATTACACTCCACATATTACCACTCAGCGCCACATAATTATACTTTATTCAATACAATCTGAATACACTCCACATAAAACAACTCTATGCCACATACCACCAATCCACCTAAATACCCTCCACACCATAAAACAATTCCAATAAGCATAATTACACAACGCCACACAGGTCTAATTCCACAAAATTCAACTTCACACAATTCTAATACACACCGCACAATTCCACACCAAACATATTTCAAATTCTCAACACAACATACCTCTACATACCTCCAATCCACACCCCAGATTGCCACATCATGCCACCAAATTTAACTGCACACCACATAATTCAACTCCACAACATGCCACTACACATAACTCCATAACACACAATCTCACTCGACATAATTCCAGAACACTTAATACCATTTGATTACTATCCACATATTTCCCCAGCACAACATGCCACATTGCCACTACACAACTCCACACCACACAATTCAACATCTAACAATTCAAATTAGCCCATCTCTCCCTCCCACTCTACCTCACACTGCCACTACCCCCTCTCATCTTGCAATCCCACTGCCCCTTTTCATCCCTCCCTTACACTCCATATCTCCCCTCTATACTGCCAACTCACACATGCTACCTTCCTGTACCTCCTCACGCTGTGCAGTGATCCACCTCTGGTTCCTCTCCTACCCATCCCACTCGTACTCTCTCTCATGCACTCTTCCCACCTCTTTCATGTTGTTCACTTCAGGTCTTCGAGCACATTTTCTTTCCCGTACTTTTTCAAGGTTTCCGTCCATCACAGCAACCCTCTCCTCCTCTTCTTAGGGGGTCTTCTGCATACACAGGCGCTCCCTATTTATGCGTCTGCTGTCTGCGCTCCCCTTCTTTCTCATTCCCACACACTCTTTCTGCTTATTTGTATGGAATTCATTCACCACTTCAAGCACAAACTACCTATCCTTCTCTATCTTCCTTTCTATTCTGTGCAACTCTCACCCCATCTATTCACCATACCACATAATTCCACTACACAAATACACTACACACAACACAATTACACAACTAACAATCTCAATCAAACACACATAATTCCACTCAACACCACATACATCCACTTCAAACCAAAACACATGGATACAAGACGTTGCCATTTACAGCGCCAATAGCTCTAACTCTCGCAAATGTGAGACCTATTCCATTGCGAATACTTCTTATTTAAGGGGGCACCCATGACAAGATGCTGGCCCTGGCACAAATGAGGTAATTTTGACATATGGGAAGACCACATTTATGGTTCAAAATAGGGTCAACTCATGGGGGAACATCAGGTTTAATTGACTCGGCACGCCATGAAAGGATTTGAACATTTGATGAGTGCCCTTTCAGCACCTATGGCATTTTAGCAAATATATGTATAAATTGTGCTTTAAATATAATATTTCACCCCGTTCTTTTCAAATATCTCTTAGGGAAGAAACCACTTAAAATAGGGTTGGCTTATTTGCTTTTCTTGCTCATTACAATTTGGGATAAATATTATGCCCCCATGGTTGGAGGACGGGGCAGTTTTTTGTGGCAGTGCTGCAATATTGTCTCCCAGCAACAGAATCAGCAGGAATGGCCAGCATGACTCACTTTTCACTCATTTCCAACTTCTTAGGGGCAGCCAGCGCATACACTGGCTATTTTTAAATGTTTTAAATAAAATAAATCAATGCCACGTGACCACCACTACTGTTATGTTTGCTCACCATGTGTCCATCCCTGTGGTGTGTTTGCTCACAGGGTCATCAAACTGTACATGTCAACTAACCTGGTCCCAACTGTGGAGACATCATTTGTGAGGGACGCTGGGGAAGCATCAGTCATGAGGGGTGTTGAGGGAACATGGGTCATGAGGATGCTGGGAAAGTATAAACAGGAATATCATAGCCTGCATAGGGGTCATAGGGTTAAAGCAACATGAGCCCTGCGCTAAAAGGATACACTCAAAACACAACATGAGCCCTGGGCACTAGACCACTATGCAGAGGACCACAGAGGGGGTTGTGACAGAGGGAGCAAGATGGGGTTGACACTCTTCTCCCCACCCCGAAAGGAATAACCTACAGATAGTGTTAAGTCCGGGTGAAAGATTTGGAAGAAATGAACCAGGTAACAGGCATGAACATGGCTGGCTAGTTCCCAAAACTGTTCTTCAGGACCATACCCTTTCCAAGCAATCAAGTATAATACATTCTTTTTTACGCTTAGAAGCAAGGGTTTTCTGTACATCGAATTCCATATGATAATCCAGTGTTAGAGGTGAAAGAAAGGGAATAGGAAGGGTATGGCCACAGTAGGTCTTCAATAGGGATCCGGGAAATACTGGGCGAAATGGTAATTCTTCTGGCAACTGTACTTTTACAGCTACTGGGTTAATGACTTGTTCCATAGACAAGGGATCCACATATCTGGGTGGTAGCTTACGTGACCCTTGCAATTGCAGGTGTATAGTGGAAGCCAACCTTGATCTCCAACATATAGTCTAGCTGTTGTTGTTGATATCTGTTAACATATTTCATCATGCAAAACTTTGCCTGAAGTAAATGTGATAACACCTTGGATCAGCCAGGTGTTTTACAAAGTCTTGTATGTCAAGTACATTTTTAAAGTGAATTACGGCATTTTCAGGCAACATACAAGGATGCGTACTAGTTAAACAATAAAAGGAGGAAATTCTATTGGCTGAACGCTGTCAATAATTGTAAACAATTTCAGCGAAAGGTAAAAAGAATTCCCAAACTTTTAGAGTAGAGGTCAATAGACATCACAGGGTCTGTTTGATAAGCTGGTGTACCTACTCCATCTGCCCATCAGTTTGTGTGTGATAGGCAGCTGAAAGTCGAGCATCAATGTCCATTGATGTGCAAACACTCTGCCAAAATTGTGAAATGGATTGCCAGCCCCTTTCAGAAATGATGGCCGAGGGGAGTCCTTTCAACCACATGAATTGTTGAATAAACAGCATTGCAAGGGTCTTGGCTGTGGGTATTTCTTTCAGGACAATAAAATGCACTATCTTGGAAAAAAAGGACTACCAACATCCAAATGGTATCATAGCCATTGGAGTTGGGGAAGCCAGTAATATTGTCCATACTTATGGGATGCCAAGGATGTGGAGGCTCTGGCAAGGTTTGTGTTCATATATAGCCTGGGGGGGGGGGGGGGGGGGGGAGATGGTGGGGGTTAGAATGGGAAGTCTTGTTTTGAGAACGTATTAGGCAGGTCTGAACAGTCATGCACATTCTTGGATAATGTGGCCCACCAAACCCTCTGCTTACAGTTTGTTAAAATCTCTTGAATTTCTGGATGACCTGTTAATGAAGTGTCATAACACGTGAAGACTTCCTGTCTAAATTCTGTTGTGGGGACACTCATTGTACTTATGATTATTCTCTCCAGACACCCAAGAGTCCCTTTCTCCTTGACTCATACTCTGCCTAACTTCATCTAAGAAGGACTTCGGGTTGCAGAGAGAGTGCTTTGAGTTCACATTGTTCTGTGGTGTCTGTCCTAGAGTATCCTCCCATCTAACTAGTGGACAGGTCTTAATCTGTTTTGTTTCTGGACGAAGGTAGTGTTGCCATTCTTGAACGCATAATTCAATGGACAATAATTCTCATTTGGCAGCTGAGTAGTTCTGCTCTGTCTGCACTAACCCTTTGGTAGAATGGGGAATGGGTGCATGAGTTCTGTTGTGCTATCACATTTTGACAATATACCATCCACAGCCACCTTCACAAGAGTAGACCGCATAGGGTCTGGATGTATGAATGCCAGGGCCACTGTGCATTTTCCTTGACTAGGTAAAAAGCATTATTGGCCTCCTTGGACTATTCAAACGGTAACTTCTTCTATCCAATTTGGCAAGAAAATAATGTTCTGTCTCAGGCTTCAGGGGAGCGATATTATACCAAAGTGTCTGACAGTAAAGGGATTTCAAGGTGACCAGATGGAGGGACCAGTCAATGAAGGGATTGTGCAACTGAAGCCAAGGGATCCCTAAAACAGCACCAAATGTAGGTGTGTCTATGAGGTCAAAGGTGAAACTCTCAGTATGCCCTTTCTCACATACTAAGTAGCGCAGGGTCGTTTGGTACACAATCATCCCAGAAGAGAGCTTGGAGCCATCTACAGTTCTAACAGGCTCTGGTTCCTCTATTCTAACCTATAGGATATGTACAAAACTGCCCAAGGCAAGATCTAAGAAATTTCATGTGGGCCTGGCATGAGTAAAACTCGCCTCTGTGGGTGTGCAAGGATAAGGGTGACTTGTATTGTTAAATATTGTGGAACTTTATGTGTGGGATTAGCCAGTAAAATGAGGGTTGTTGGCTCAAGAACCACACCAGACTGAGTGACCCCTATGTCAACTGGGCACTCAAATGTTTTTTTACCTCATGTCAAAAGTCAGGGTGCTAGCCTTCCGAATTCCCTTCAGTTTGGCAGGAAATTATTTTGCAAAATGCCCTGCTTCAACACAATACAAACACAGATTTAATTTCTTTCTTCGTTCTTTTCCCTCGGCGGTCAAAGGACCACGCAAGCCCCCAATCTGCATGGGTTTAGTGTAATCCTGATTCTTGAGAGTCTTACTCTTACCGCTCAGACCGCACAACTGGCAGTCTGGGCTTCCCTCAGGGACATGCCATTAAATTATGGTCAAGCCTGACAACTAAGTTAATGAACTCTGAAGAATCTGAGAGTAAATCTACAACGTGTGCCACAAAATCTTTTGAGTCACCCATTAACCCCCTTTAAAAGAGGGAAGTCCTATTTTGCTCTGGCCAGTGGGTTTACATAACTAGTTTAAAAAGAGCTGGAATGCAGGCAAAGAGGTCCTTACTGTCCTGACAGTTTTAGCAACTCATTTTCACTGGTTCATTACAAAGAGCCAACACGTTCAGGGCCGGACTGGGAACCAAAACAGGCCCTGGCAAAGTGCTCGGCCGCCCCCATCCCTCCCCCGCGGGAGGGGGGGGGGTTGGGGGTGCCGCCGAGCTCTTTGCCAGGGCCGGTTTTCGGCCGATTGTGTTACAGGGCCGATTTTGCAGCTATGCTGCAAAAACGTCCCTGTAACAAAAACGGCCCCCCAGGGGCCCAAAACCGGCCCCCACCGGTGCGGCGCACCGGGGGATTGCGCGGTGCCCACTACGGCCAGTCCGGCCCTGAACACGTTTCCTCCTTAAACCTTCCAATATCTTGTAAAACCAGGAAATTACTTTCAATCAGTGGAATGGCCCAAACAGCAGCTATACCCTTGAGATAGGATAAGATCAAAGCTATTCTAGCAGTATTTGAGGGAAAGGCTCTTGGTCTACAAAGAAACTGTAACTGGCACCGATTCCAAAATGCATCAAAATTGAGACTATCCCCAAAAATGTTTGGGTGTGGCTAAGGGAATAATGTTTGGGGAAAGGAGTTGGTCTAACGGCTAGGGCGGTTGACCTCGAATCTGGGGAACTTGGTTCGAGTCTCCGCAATGACATCCTTTGATTCTGGACAAATCAATTAATCTTCCCGTGCCTAACAAAAATGAATGTGTCCTCATGTAATGCAACTGCTGCTATGTAAAGTGCTCTGATACCCAATTTAGGTCAAGTTTGCGCTATATAAAATTCTGTAAAAAAAAAAAAAAAACAAAGGGCACTGGGACTGGAGTGGTAACTGTGATATGGACAGGAT
The DNA here is from genome assembly GCF_964204655.1 of Triturus cristatus. NCBI lineage: Eukaryota > Metazoa > Chordata > Amphibia > Caudata > Salamandridae > Triturus > Triturus cristatus. The sequence continues at coordinate 440,759,849 of NC_140585.1, forward strand.
TAGCGTGTCTGACTGATAGCAGAGGTGCTCGTTAGATTTCCCATATGCTAAAGTGTGGGTGTTGTGGAACAGGATGTGTGCTCTTGGGAATCGCCCCAATCCCCACCTTAAATGACTATGGTGAAGGGCGAGGGTGCCACTTGACCAGCTCGTCTTTAAGTGAAAGATTTTTTTTTCCCCAAGGACTGAACTTCGTGCTGTACAATCCTTAAAGCCATAATTAACTCTAAAACATTTGGGGTGTCTTCTAGCAGGGCTTGGGCTAGGCCTTGACTGTGTATCGGGTCATCCATGTCTTCTGGGTAGTGGAAGCATGCAAAGCTTGGCCTTCTGTCATACACTCACCTGGTCCCAACTGCTGAGACGATACTAGAGCTGATGCTGGACATCCTATCCAACCGAAAGAGAATACAAGTCAAGGAACCAAAACCTTCGAGATCACACTGTTTTCCTGGGGGAAAGAGGGTTAGGATAAAATAAGCAAAGAGAAATTTTCAGTACTGGATCTGATCAGCTGCTGTGCGAAACTGCGTAATTAGATTTGTCACTTCGGAGACCGTCTACATTTGTAAGGTAAATGAGCACTGGACCAGAACCTCTAGCTTTGCGATGACGTAAAGCATCGGAAATAACATGAGGTAGCAATTACCATCATTTAAATTAACAAGTCTTTACATACAATGAACATGCATTAACTTTAGTGACAAAATCTTACAAGTTTCATCAGCAGTTTGGTATGAAAGCAGAAATACCAAAATCACAGATTGGAGGGACACTCCTAGAAATAAACATAAAATACAAATTGGTGTTATGTACACTCCTCAAGATACATTCGGAGCACAGGTTGGAGTAACCTGCTCTCCCAAGGATACACTTGAAACGCAAAGTGGGATACAAGGTTGATGCGTATATCAAAGACTCTGAATTGCTTTCTATTGGCACTACTGCTCATCTGAGAAAAACAGGACTAAAGTATTTTTAATCCTTGAGGTGTAGAAGTTCTAGCATCAAGGATGTAGGGAGGGTCTGGAGTATAAACACACAAGAAGCGCTGGAGTAAATCAGAGATGGATAGAGGAAAAGTCTATAGTCTTTGAAGAAGGGGATACTTGGTATGTTTTACTACTGTAGTAGGTATAGGGCGCACTGACCTGATATCAAGTACTCAGCCTAGTTCTTCAACTTCTCCTAAGTTTGAAGATCTCAAAGCCTTGACTTGGGGAGACGCAGGGTACGGAGTAGCTGTGCAGGAGGAAGACATCGAGAGAGCGGATGCCACGGGAACCACCGGTTCGGATAGACTTTAAGGAGACTGGAGTGCTTCTTGATTCCGGCAGGATTCTTCAGGTGAGTGGGAAGGGCGCAGCTCGTTGTGGAGGAGTGAGGCCAACCCGCTATTCAGGTTTGAGTGGGGTTTATATACCCTCTCAAAGGCTCGATGGATGTAACCAGAGCACATCGCAGCACGTGGGGCACAGGGCTTTCTGGAAGGTTCTCGAACTTCGTGAAAAACACGTTAGTACACTGTCTATGACCTTACATAATAGGCAGGTACAGCTTGTTGATCGGAACCAAATAACAGGATATTAATAAAACAATGAAAACAACACCAGGGCCCCAGTAACAGCGAGGGCAAGGCTTGCCATTGGCTGATGGGATACTGTGCGAAGCTTGCAGGGACTTAATGGAAAACTCCACCAAGGCCCTAGGAATAGCAAGAGTAGTTAACCCATTGGTTTACATGTTGTTGGGAACACCTGCAGGGGTTCAAGCATAATGGAAATTAGGTTTGCTAGGGAAGCATCATACATGAGGGTGCTGGGAATACTAGCCATGAGGGATGCTGGGAAAGCTTCAGTCATGAGGATGTGGGGGAAGCATCAGTCATGAGGAAATTGGGGAACATCAGTTAGGAGGGAGGCTAGGGAAGCATCAATCATGAGGAGGGTTGCGAGACAATGGGTCATGAGGATGCTCGGAAATAGGCGCCATAGGGGTAAAGCAACACGAACCCTGCGCGCTAAGGATACACTTGAAACAAAACATGAGTACTGCGTGCTAGACCACTATGCAGAGGACGCAAGAGCAGGTTTTTTTTTTTTATTTAAAATTTTTATTAGCAAAACTGCAGGAGCAAGAATTCATAAATACATTACATAAGGACAGCTTTAGCAATTTGATCATTGACAGAATTTATCAACAAGAGATCAGAGCGACTAACTAATACATTACGGGCCTCAAGACAAAGCATCTTGTTCATAAACCAAGCAGCTATTATTTATTTATACAAAAAAAGATACCCATCTTGCAAACAACCCCCAGATCCTCCTCCCTTTAGTTTTAGCCCTCTTACCCTTTTTCTCATAAAGTGCTTTTTCTGAATGGCAAACATATAGAAAGCGTCCCTTCATTGCTGAAATGTCAAGGGTCAAGGATCAAGCCAGAGACCACACAGAGCCTGAAAACAGCCATAGCTATAAAATTTACTCGACCCCAACACCTATATTTAATTCATCCACGCCCAACAACAAGAGCTGAAGGGTTGGGGATATATTCACCTTGAGGACTTCACCTAAAAAACCTGCGATTTCTAAACCAACTGTATTTAAGAGAATATGTGGACCAGGTCCGCATTGGATGTGCGGCATCTAGGGCAGGGGGTTCCAGCCACCCGGCTCTATTTAGCAATTTTAGAATGTGTTATATATATCAAAGATTGTTTTATAATGTTGTGTTTGTAGGTTTCATGAACATAAAATTGACCCACCCAGCTCAAGTGATTTCACGAAAACAGAATCTGCCAAGTTTAGCCTCGCCCGCCATTTTCCATCAGGTTTTTCGAAATCATCTGGGTCCCCTTCCGACGGGCACCCATATAATTGTGTGATTGAATAACTAGTGCCTTTTGTTAACATCTCCATCAGGGGGATCCGCGCAAAGTCAGATACACCCCAAACCTTTCTCATTAGGAAATCCCTCAGCTGTAAAAACATGTAAAGTATCGAGGCCTGATATTAAATCTGCCACTAACCTCTTCAAATTAAACGATGTGGTTCCCCGTGAGTAGATCCCTGATCCTACCAAAGCCCCCTCGTAACCATCTGGCTAAACAGCTGTCCTGGAATATTCTGTTGGAAGTTGATTATTCCTAAGCAGCAGAGTATACCAGCTATACCTACCAACCCCCAGTTTTTTTCGAATGCCTGGTCAATTCTGGAATGCAGCTAACAGAGTCTTAAACTGTGTCCTTTTAAAGTAACTTGGCTCAAAAATCTTCAGCAGACAGCCCTTAGTGGCTGTCCCGTTCGATAACTCATGAATCAAATTAATATAACCTGCATTCCCCTCTTCAGTTGCTTTATTATTAAATAAGGGATAATAACATTGCAGAGCTGCTGCTAGATATCGGTTAAAATTGGGGAGCCCCCAGCTCCTCCTGTCTCTGGGTAAACACAAGAATGAGTGTGCCCTCCTAGTCTTCCCATATGCCCAGATGAATCTGGTCACAATTCTTCCAATTACTGTGAACCATGCATTATCAACCTCCAGCGGAATAGTGCGAAGAACATACAATAATTTTGGATGAAATACCATTTTGATGAAATTATATCTCCCCATTATTGAGAGTTTCAAGTTGTCCCAACGGCTAAAATACTTCTAAGTTTTTTCTATAACAGGGATACGATTTATATCGACTAAGCACTCCACTTTCGCTGTAATACTAACTCCCAAATAAGTAGCTATCCTCAACTACCTGGCTATCAAAGACTAGCGTATGTCTATTTATAACTACCTGCATTTTTGCTTTATTTAATAAAAGCCCTGAGTGAGTCCAAAGTTCCTCTGGTATCCTTTCCACGGAACGGACAGCCCTACCTGGATCGGTGGTAACTATTGCCACATCATCGGCATAGGCCAGTATTTTTGTATCTCAGCCCTGTAGACTGACGGGCGAGATATCCAGAGAGGCTTCCAGCCTCCTGAGGAGGGGATCAATGTATAGTGCAAATAACAGAGGAGAGGCCCAGCAGCCCGGCCTTGCTCTCCTTTCTATCGGAAAGGGATCTGACTCACCTCACATTATCTGTAATCGAGCTGCGGGTCTAAAATACATCATCAGGATTGCGTGGATGCAGGGCCCACCCAGGCCATTGATCTCCATAACCTGCCATAGGTATTCCCATGACACCCTGTCGAAAGCCTTCACGGCATCCAACGGGGCAATGCCCATGGGTTCCTCTAGGACCTCGGTGGCATCAAACAATGATATTACTTGCTGTACATGATCTGAGGTCCCTCTCCCTGGAAAACTTCAGAGTAGAGCTTTACATCACTGTTTAGCAATGTGATTGGCCTGTAAGAGACCATGGCTGTAGGTTCCCTACCTTTTTTTAAAAAGATGATTACATTTGCAGTACCCCAGGACCCTGGGGGAAGTGACCCATCTCTAACTTGCCTGAAAAGCTCCAGCACTTCCTGAAGAAGTTCTACAGAAAAAAACCTTACAGAATTCCAAATGTATGGAATCAATTCCTAACGATTTCCTGGATGGGAGAGCCTGGAGTACCGCTTGGAATTCTTCTGATGAAATATCTGCCCCTAAAAAAAGACCTCTCCTCCTGGGTTGTTTTAGCAAATGTCACCAGGTCCAAATACGCCTCTAAGTCCTTAGGGCATCCTAGCTTTATAGAGATCAGCGTAAAATTTGCCGGATGCTTCTCTAACTTTAGCGGGATCTGTTACCACGCTGCCTGGCATATATTAATTTGGGATAAAGTTCTACCTGAGTCCCCCTCACAAATAATGGTGAGACCAGAAAATAATCCAGCCTTGTGAATTTACCATGGGGGCTGAATAAAAGGTGTATCCAAGATCAGCCACTTTCAGGGTGGGGCAGACATCAATTAGGCCAATGTCCTACTAAAGATTCCGGAGACATCTAAATGATTGCTTTTGCGCCCAGCATGGCCAGCATCAATGCCCCCAAGTCCTCCTCTTGAGCCATTTAAAGTTCCCACAAACTATATACGGGCCGGCCAGGATGGTAATCAGTTGCTAAGGCATTAAGCAGTCCAGGGTCATCTATGACTGGGGCATATATCGAGCACAGTGAAAAAGAACCACTGCCAAATTTACATTCCATTATTACCCATCTCCCAAACCTATCTGCTGCCTTCTGGCCAGGAACAATAGTATTTTCTTTACCTAAGATAGCAACCCCCTTAGTCCTAGTGTCCTGAATTGTGTGACAAACTACATTCAACCCTAAGGAGTTCAACAATGCACTATCACAACGGGCGATATGGGTCTCTTGCAGGCAGTAAACATCTGCTCTTAAAAATGTAAGGTTCTCTTGAACCCGCTCCTTTTAAAAAAAAAAAAAAATTGTAACAATTTTTATTAGAAACAAAACTGCAGCAGTGATGACATTACATAGACATCACGGCAGAGGATACAAGCTTTTAGCATTACATTACGACCTGCAATCCATCAGGAGCACATAAGATTACACTCTATGAATGGCTTAACAGTCACAACTATATCTTCGGGTCAGGGAACATCACTTATTCTTATTGTTCTTAGTTGCCCTGAGTTTATGCCATCATGTCTTCACCCGCCCCCTCCAACACCGCGAGTCTCTACCTCCTAAGTACCACCGTGGGAGAAATGCAGATTTCACCCCTGTATTTATTCCAGCGTCCCCACTTTTGATCCCATTTCCGTGGGCATCCTCTTCCTTTATACACAGTTTTCTCCGCTACCATAGCGTGGTCCATGTCTTTTGCCCAGTCCCGTAAATGTGGTACAGTGCCCACCCCCCACTTCTTGGCAATGTTTTGTTTCGCTATACTCCACCCCATGGTGGCCCACGATTGTTCAGCTTGTGTGAGGTCTATTGCCTCCCAGATATTGAGGAGACATAGTTTGGGAGAAGGTTGTATGGGTTTGTCACAAGTCCTTGTTAGTTGTCGGGTGACGTCTATCCAGTATTGTTGTACGTAGGTGCATTCCCATAGGATGTACATGAATGTACCAGTTTGGTTACAATGCCGAAGGCAGAGTGTGTCTGGTCTCCTACCTAATCTAAATAACAGTTTAGCATCAAAATATACCCGATGGAGAATCTTAAACTGGACTAGCTGGAGTCGCATCGGGACAGCCACCTCCCGGGGGGAAGTCAGAGCCTCTATCCAGTCCTCGTCAGCCATTTCCCCCAAATCCACCTCCCAGCTTGCACGTAGCTTCTGCATTGGGTCGGTCCTGTTATTGATCAATTTCTTGTACGTGAGGGAAATGGCCTTGCGGTCCACTGGGTCCAACAATAGTCTGTCCTCATGAGGAGAGGAATCTAGGAGGGGGGTGTCTTTAGGGAGGGCAGAGTCAATGGCATGGCTGAAGATAATGGAAGTACTCCGACGGTGCTAGTTGGTGTTTGAGTTGGAGATCCGCAAACAACGCTTTCTTGCCCTTAAGCCACATATCACCCACAGTGGATATCCCGATCATGTCCCATTTGTCAAACCCTGCACAAGCACTCAGTCGGCCCAAAATGTCAGGTTCCCACAGGGGGGTAGCCTTCGTTAGGTGCCCGTGCCAACCCATCCGCCGCTGGACTCCATGCCACACTTCTACTGCACGGGCCGTGGGGCCAGTCAGACGAAATTTCCTGTGGTTTGTGTATAGTGCTCTACTGTAGCCTCCCTTCCCCATTAACCAAAGGTCGGTGCGGAAGCTGTGGTCGACATGTGACCCAAACACCCATTTATTGATGGCAATTAGTTGCGACGCTTGGTAGTAGAGGCGCATGTCCGGCAGCCCAATACCTCCATCGTACCATCCCATAGTGAGTTTATTTATGGCTATCCGCGGTGGCCTATTATCTCAAAGTAAGTCTCTAACTGCTGCCTCGATCTGCAAAAAATAGGAGTTAGGAACCGGAATGGGAGTATTTTGCAGGGCATTAAGGAAGCGTAGCAAGGCGAGCATCTTGAATAAAGACGCCCGTCCCAGAAGAGTGACGGGGAGTGTCTTCCAATGGGTGACATCTGATTTAAACCTCTGTAACGGTCCCAACGGATTATGTTCATAAAATAATGCCGCGTCTGTTGTTATAAAGATACCAAGGTACTGGAAACCCTGGGACGCTACTGGAATGTTATATCCTCAAGGACTTTGCGGAGGGTCACCCCAGAGAGAGTACATCTGGGATTTGGACCAGTTTATCTGGTAACCAGAGTGTGCCCCAAATATATGAAAAATATGGAGAACGCTGCAGAGTGAGCGCGCTGGTGAGGCGAGATAGAGCAGAATATCATCCTCATATAGAGATATGCGGTCTTCATGTTCGTTCGTCCACTTCAAGCCTCTGATACCTGGGTCCCCCTGATCCAAACCGCCAAAGGTTCAAGGACCAAGGCAAAAAAGAGCGGCGATAGTGGGCATCCTTGCCTCGTACCACGACAAAGGGGGAAAGAAGTGGAGCGATGATTGTTCACTGAGACGTGCGCCATGGGGAGCGTATATAAAAGTCTGATCCACCCAAGCAACTTGGGTCTGAACCCTATGCGGGTCAGAACTGCAAACAGATATTCCCATGCCACGGTGTCAAATGCCATTTTTGCGTCAAGCGCAAGCAAGATCCCTTCTTCCTCTAGCGACTCCACACAGCCCAGTGCGCCATGGACTCGACGCAAGTTTCACGTCGTATTCCGACCCGGCATTAATCCCGACTGGTCCAGGTGAACCAAGTTGGTGAGATAAGGAAGCAGACGGTTAGCCAGCAGTTTAGCCAAAATTTTGGCCTCCACGGTTATCAGCGATATGGGCCTGTACGATGTGCACTCATCCACCGGTTTCCCAGGTTTGTGAATAACCACAATGGTGGCCGCGCAGATATCAGCCGGGAGGAGGCCAATCTCATAACTTTCATTATATAGATTTAGCAAGTGGGGCAAGCTTCATAGCCATGGGTTTGAGCAGTTCGATCGGAAGCCCATTAGGGCCCATCGCCTTACCCGCGCAAATGTCTTGAATGGCTTTCTGAATTTCATCAACAGAGATATCTAAATCTAAAGCCTCTCTGCCCTGTTGGGAGATACATGTTACATCGATAGTAGCGAGGAGGTCTGCCGCCAACGGTGCTTGTGAGTGTTGTGGAATTCCGTACACTTGCTCGTAGTAGTTTGCTAAAGTCTCAGCAATGCCCTGGGGGTCAGTGATCAGAACTCCATCAGGCCCCTTAATTGCACGCATCCATCTCGCTGACTGTTCCTTATGTTTCAGCCATGCCAATAGTTTTCCAGTTCGCTCGCCCTGTTCGTATATTCTGTGACGGGTGGCGAGAGCACGCCTATTGGCGTCCTCTAGGAGCAGTTGCCTATAATCCTGTCTCTTAATAGTAAGACTGTGTTGAGTGTCCAGATCAGGGTCCTGAGTGGTGGCGCGTTCAAGTCTTAAGATCTCCGTTTGCAATTCTCCCGTAACCCACCATCATAGATAATGCTCTCCCTTTTATCATTGCACCGTATGCACCCCAGAGTGTAATTGCTGACTTCACAGACCATATGTTCTCCTCAAAATAAAAGTCAGTATCTTTCCGTAAGTGTTCCCTGATGTGTGGGATCTTTAATGCCCATGGCTGAATCATGATGGGACCGGGTTGTGTGGCACGTTGAGCTCCGAAGACCGCCAGGACCGGGGAATGATCCGACACTTCCCGTGCAAGGCACGCGGAATCGGTAAAGTCATGTATGTGTTGTGCATGTGTAAACAGGTAGTCAATTTGTGATTGACTGCCATCTACACCGGATTGAAACGTGAAGAGTGTGTCATGGGGATGCGACCTTCTCCAGATATCTACAATCCCCAGGGCATTAATAAAATCATGTAGTTGTGAACCGTGTGCCGAGTCACGTCTGGGCGGAGATCGGTCCAGTAGGCCATCCATCGTCAGGTTAAAAGTCACCTCCCATAACCAGGGTAAGTTCAATAATAGTGCCCCTAGATCTGTTAATGTCAAGCATTGCAGACTCGTGGGGCGTACACCGAGATAACATTAAGGACTCTGCCCTCCCAAATACCCGTACATGCAGCATATCAACCCTGCGGATCTGTCCAAGTATTTTGTATCACATAAGGGAAGCCTTTGCGACGGAGGACCCCCACCCCCCTGGACCCCGTGGTGAAGCCAGAGTGTGCTACCATACGATATCCCTTCCTATTAAGGGCCATACAGGCATTGCCTATTAAATGGGTTTCTTGAAACAACACTATATCAAGCCCCTGACGGTGGACATATTGCAGCACAATGCCTCACTTAATTTTGTCCCCTAACCCGTTGACATTCCATGTAATGAGTTTAAGTCCCTGACCTCTAGCCATTTATTTCTAATAGCGATACAATGGAATACATGGAGTGTCCATGGCGTATGAAACCCTCAACGGCATCTTTCCGTGTGGCTCCTAGTTTGTTACAGCGCATTACAATGCATCAAAATTGAAAATCAGTGATCTGGTTATTGGTGCCAGCGATGATGCACATATACAAGATGCCATTTTGTCCTGCTACAAAGAAACAATAACAAATACCCTCCCAACAAAACATGCCCAAACGTACCCAAATTTTCAGTAACTTACCCCCCTCCCTGCTTAGCGGGACAAGAACAGCCCGCCACCCCCAACATGCAGAGTGCCTGTCGCCCACCCATGAAAAACTCAAGGGAACGTGAGCTACCCCACTCCCAGTACGTCCACATACAGTCAGTGGGTTCCTAGTCCCTCGGCCCGACCCCACCCCCAACTCAATGTACAACACCAGGCCCAATCTGGTTCTTGACTATCATCTTACGGTGTCTCAGATCTGGTCCTCTCAATCAGCTTCAGGGCCTTGCATTATTTACACAGGGCACATAATGGGTTGCGGGGTCGCCAAAGATCCCCGTGCTGTCGTGAATCAGCCTGCAAAAAGCCCCCTCAGGCACAATATTAGAGGCCGACAGGCCGCTGCCAGCCCTATTCACATGGGCAGTTCTTGGCCTGGTCGTTCTTCCCCTGCAGGGGCCATCACCGCGAGCAGTCTGCCCCAGTCTCACTTGCGACCAAGGAGAGGAGGTCTGCCTCAATCGCAGATCCTCGGGCGGTGTGTCAATAATTGCTCTCTGTCACTCATCCCGGTCTCCGGAATGGTAGGCCGCAGCCGCGGCCTCGCGTAGCACAGCCCTCCTACTGTGGTGCACCTCTTCCGGCAAGGACGCAGTCCACGGAGCTCCTCACGGGTGCAGTCGCCAATCAGCCCCAAACTCAGTCGAAATGTCGCTGGACACCACCGGATGTCAGAGAGGGTATCGGGGTGCAAGCCAGGCCAGCGGGACACAGGAATAACAGGATAATGCGGGAGTGGCGCTCCGGAGCAAAGCTACCGAGCGGCCATTCCCGTTGGCGGTTAGCCACGCCCGAACCCGCTCCTTTTAAGCTTATCATTTAGTCCACAAATGTTTATGTAGCAATGCGGAGCTTAGCCATCCCCCACAAATGTTGTCCTATCCATATATATTACCTACAAAAATTTAACAGGTCCCAAACATGGACCCCAAACCACAAGTTCAACTTGAACAGATCTCAGAGTCATATTTATGCTTTTTCAACACCAGGTCACCTCTAAAAAAACACAAAAGTCTAAATCCTTCACTCTTCTATCCCTCCACTATCTTTTTCAATCGAAATAACAGACCCACATGTCCACTTCTCAAATTGTATATTTCACTATACTAATTCACCACTAATCCTTTATAGGTTCCGGAGTAGTGTGCTACTCGCCAAAAAGGCGCTTCAACACCCCATTGGGGTAACAAGTGCTATATATACATATATATATATATATATATATATATATATATGCAAACCTTTGTCCCTCTTCTATTCCTCTGCTACCCTTCTCAATCCAAATAACTGACTAACATCCACCACTCAAATTACTTACATATTTCACTATACTAATTCAACACTAATCCTTCAATGGGTTCCAGAGTAATGAGCTACTCGCCAAAAAAAGCGCTTCAACACCCCATCAGGGGTAACAAGGGCTATATAAATGCAAACATTTACCCTCATCTATCCCTCCGCTATCCTTTTCAATCCAAATAACTGACTAATATCCACCATTCAAATTACTTTCATATTTCACTACACTAACTCAACACTGATCCTTTATGGGTTCTGGAGTAGCGTGCTACTCGCCCAAAAAGTGCTTCAACGCCTCGTCAGGGGTAGTAAGCACTATATAAATGCAATTACAATACAACACAACCAATTTTATTTCACCTACCCTACCCCAGCCCTCCCAAAACACCCTCCAACTGACTTGGCCACCCCTCCACCACACGAGACAACCAGACCCACCGGGGTCAGTGTGATGTAGACAAGTAACCAACACCGCAAGCCCCGCCTCCAAGCCCAACCTCCGTCACCCCACCCACACCAAAAAGATAAAGTGAAACTAAGAAAAAAGAGAAGAAAATAAATTCTTTTGCTCGTCCGCCAGATAATCTTTTAAACTTCCTGAGGGCCCATTTCTCCACAGCTAACCAATTAATCTGGCATAGACACAGCCATAATTTACAGAATTTAACCACTTTGCAGAAAGACCCTAAATGAACTAGACATTATTTTTATCAGCCAATAAGCCACACAGGTACTCTCTAGCTTGGATCTCGGAGGCAAAAAACTTAATGTACCCTCTGAATATGGTTTTTAATCTAGCTGGCGCCAACAAGTAGGCTTCGAAGCAGTCATCCTGGAAAGGCTTCATCAATTGCAGAAGGCACCACTGGCGCTCTACTGTTGTATGGCAAAAATCTGGGTGAACAAAAAAAGAGGATTTCCAGCCCAGTAGCTCCGTCTCGCCTCAGAGTGGACTTTCTCAAAGATGGCTTGTCGAGCAAAATTTTGCCAAGAAAAAAATAATCAGTATAGCCCTTGGCTGCCTTTGATCTATACTACCCTGGATAGGCTTATGCCGGGCTAATGCGAACTGGTGAACCCTCTGGTCTTTTGACTCCCAGTTCCACAATGACAGCTTGGGGAAAGTGCTCTTGAGAAGGTCAAACATGAAGGATCGGATATCATCCCCTTCCAGTCCCTCCTAAATCCCACAGAAGCGGAGATTGTTACTTCTCTGCCGGTTTTCCAAGTCTTCGATCTTCTACAGCACATCGGTCAATTGAGCATCATGTGACTTAACTTGCTGTTTCACAGTTACCATATCTGTTTCCACCGCGGTGGTCCTATCCTCAATATAGTTGAGTTTCTCCCCAGTCTCGGAGCAAGCCTTCCCATCTTCCTGAAAGCGCCTTCCAACTTCTTTGTTGACTGGCTAGCCTTTTTACCAACCGCGCGGGTCTCAGCCTGGTGCTCTTTAATTGACTCCAATATCAGTCCCAGAGTGGGGTTTAAGGCCACGTCCACCACAGCCTGCGATGCTGGAGACTCCAACTTTGCTGTAGCTGCTTGTGCTTCTGGCGTCCCAAGAATCCTGGTGTGATACGCGAAAGCACAACCAAGGACGGCCCTGGTGTAATATCTCACCGATCATATCATATTGCACTGCCCCCTCGCTCCTCACCCTCCCTCACTTTGTCACACTCTTCATCCTCTGCTCTTGAGTCGCTGATGTTGGACGTCGAAGTGGCTAGCTGGTGCTCTCTCAAAGTCTATACATGAGCATGTCCACAACAGCCAGCCATTCCAAGCCCAGGCCGGGGCAGCAGTCAGGCCTGGGCCCAGGTAGAATGATCAGAAAGCAACCAAAAGCCAGTGGTGGTAACTGACGGCAAGGCTTGTGGCATAATAATGTGCTCTACCCGGCGCCTGCGCTCTGACCGTTCCCTGGCATTTGCCTCTCCTCCTCAGCTATGATCAACATGTCGGATTAACAGTGTCGAGTAAAGTGAAGATAAGAAACAGTACCTCTCTGTTCAATGACTGACCCAGTCTACAAAATACGAGCAGCCTGGGTGTGTCCCTGAGCTGCCTGAGGGCCCTTGTTGGGTACCGAGCTGCCTGGTGACGGTACCGCATTGTAGAGCGTTAAAAGTCTGTCTTGTGCACACAGACGCACTCTAAAAGGCTCAATGCTGTGTCTGTGAACCCATGTGTTTTAGTGATCAATGGAAGCCTCCAGGCTGGAGCTCTAACTGCAGTTCTTGTATCGTATTGTATATAACATTTATAGAGCGCGACAAACACCCTACAAGTATCCTGGCGCTGAAGATACGTGAACACAGACCAGCAGGGAGCGAGAAAGATGGAGCCTAAGATGAACATTACTCTGAGACAACAGAATCAGTTCCTGGGGAACAGCCACGTTTTGATCCTTTTCCTAAACAGGGACAAGGTACATTGTCTGATTTTGAGTGGAAGTTCATTCCAGAGTTTCGCGGCAGCAAAACTAAAGGATCTTCCTCCCAGTCTAGAATCTGGGTACCTTTGCCAGATAGGCGGAAGAGGAAAGGAGACTTCGGGTAGGAGTGTACCAAACCAGTTTCTTCTGTAGTGGCTTAGGGCCGAGTCCATGCAGCGCCCTAAACCCATTGCAAAGGGATTTAAAGTATATTCTTTGCTGCACAGGGAGCCAGTGTAGCTCGAGTAGGCACATTGAAGCAGAAAAACCTTGTGGTCTGGACAGGGCTAGTTTCGCTGCTATGTTCTGAACACGTTGCAGTCTCTGGATTAAGTATTTGGGGGACTCCAACAGTAAGCCATTACAGTAGTCAAGTCTACTTAAGATAACGCCTTGAACAATCAAGGCTCTGGCCGAGACTGGAAGCAATGGAAGGATCTTTCTTAAAGCTCTCATAGTTCTCTCAAAGTTCTAGCTACAGCTTCAGAAAGTACAGTACAGCACAGTCACGGGAAAGAACCATTACTGTCTCTCCCTGCTTTGGCGAGGAGCTCAAATATAGAAACAATATCATTATCTGAGCATCTCTCTGGAGTTTGATGCCTTTTCCACAAGGTGTTCTCACGCTTCACTCACCCCACAAAGTACTCTAGCGAGGTGTCCTAAACGGCACGTTCACCTCACACTTTTTTTTATGTCATAAAACTATAACCACATTCACTTCATTGTGGTGTAATAACACCTCATTCACCTCGCACACTCGTTTGTTATTGTGTCACAAACACTCATTCACCTCAAACTCTCCTGTGTTGTGGTGTCACATTCTCTTGTCTTTTGTTATCACACCTTTTTCACTTCACCCTCTCCTGAGATTTCATGACGCTCACACTCTCCTGCGGTCTCATAAGATCACAACCACACACCTGTGAACTCACCCTCAAGCAACATGCCCCAATTGAATTGCACTACGGTGCCCTTTTTGAACACGTGCCTCACTCAACATAATTGTTTTATTCTCAATTTACTTCAAGAGAATCACCCTCTAAAACATCTGGCCGCGCTCTCATTCGAGACAACTGGTTGACAAGTAGGTATTCACCTCAAACTCTCCATGAGGTGTCACAACACCTCACGCTTTCATGAGGTGTCATAACACTGTCTTCACCTCACGATTCAATCAATCAATCACATAATTTGTAAAGCGCACTACATACCCGTCGGGCTGAGGGAAGATCCTTGAGGGACGCCGCAGATGATCTCGGAGGCATCGGATCGGAACGGGGGGAGGTGGACTCTCTGAGTTCAGCCGGAGAGGAAGGAGGTGGTCCAGTCCAGGGCCTTGTCTCGGATCCCTGTGTCGTGGAGGCGCGTGCGTAGTGTGCGGTGGCAGACGGTGTCGAAGGCGGCGAAGAGGTCCAGGAGGATGAGGGCCGCCGTCTCGCCATTGTCTAGCAGGATCCTGATGTCGTTGGTGGCGGCGATGAGGGCGGTCTCGGTGCTGTGGTTGCTGCGGAATCCTGATTGGGACGGGTCCAGGATGTTGTCTTCGAGGTGATGGGTGAGCTGGGTGTTTACTATCTTCTCGATGACCTTTGCTGGGAACGGAAGCAGGGAGATGGGTCGGAAGTTCTTGAGGTCGCTCGGATCCGCCTTGGGTTTCTTCAGTAGGGTGTTGATCTCTGCGTGCTTCCAATTCTCAGGGAAGGTGGCAGTCTCGAAGGAGAGGTTGATGATTTTGTGCAGGTGGGGTGTGATGGAATTGCTGGCTTTGATGAAGATGTGGTGCGGGAGAAGGTCGGATGGGGATCCGGAGTGGCTTGTTCCCATGGTCTTGATTGTGTCCTCGAAGCTCACGTTGGCCCAGGTTGTCAGGGTGTCGTGGGTGGTGGGGTGCGGTGGGTTCGGTGCGGTACGGTGCGGTATGGTCGGCAGGGGTCGTCCGGGGTCTGAAGCTGTCATGGATGTTGGTGATTTTCCGGTGAAAGAAGCTGGCGAGGAAGTCGCACAGGGCTTTCGATGGTGGGATGTCATTGGCGTTGGAGCTGGGGTTGGAGAGCTCCTTGACGATGGTGAAGAGCTCCTTGCTGTTGTGTGCGTTGTTGTCAAGGCGGTCTGTGAAGGAGGTCCTGATGAGGTGGTGGTGGTTGCGGATGGCGTCTTTGTGGGTTGTGCAGCTGTCTGGCGCCTTGTCGCTGTGCCATATGTTTTCCAGTTTCCGGCAGGTGCGTTTTGAGTCGAGGAGTTCCGGGGTGAACCAGCTGACTCTTCTGCTGGTGTCTCTGCTGGTGGGGTTTTTCAGCGGGGCAACGGTGTTGGCGCAGTCGTTCATCCAGCGTTCGAGGGTGAGTGCACCTTCATCTGGGTTGGTTGCGTTTGTCGGAGGGTTGAGTGCGAGGCTTGTCTGTAGTTGTTCTTGGGTGACTTTGCCCCAGCAGCGGCGGGGGGTCTGTAGTGTGCGGTGGTGTGTGAGGGGTTTTCGGAAGGAGAAGTGGATGCAGTAGTGGTCTGTCCAGGTGAGTTCAGAGGCGTGGCTGAAGGTGACGTGGGGGCTTGAGGAGAAGATGGCATCTAGCGTGTGGCCAGCGATGTGGGTCGGCGTCATGACGAGCTGTTTCAGTCCAAGGTTGGCGAGATTGTTGATCAGGGTGGAGGAGTTGCTGTTGTTGTTGTTCTCCAGGTGATAGTTCAGGTCTCCGAGAATGATGTAGTCGGTGGAGGTAAGCGCGTGCGTGCTGATGAGGTCGGCGATGGAGTCGCAGAATTGAGGCCGGGGTCCTGGCGGTCTGTAGATGAGGGTGCCTCTTAGGGTGGTCTTTGGGTCCGTGTGGATCTGGAAATGCATTTGTTCGGCGGTGCTGAGGGTGTCGTTGGTGTTTGTTGAGATCCTGATGGATTTTTTTGTGGACGATGGCGATTCCTCCTACGGCCCTGTTTGTGCGGTCTCGGCGGGTGATCTTGTACCCGTCTGGGATGGCTATGGCGATGCCTGGCAAGGAGGCTTCGTTCATCCAGGTCTCGGTCAGGAAGGCAACGTCTGGTGATGTGGTGTCGAGTAGGTCCCAGAGTTCGACGGGGTGTTTGTGAGCGGAGCGGGTGTTTATCAGGATGCATCTAAGCTGGTTGGGTTCCGTCATGGTTGGTGTCTTGGCGCTTTCGTGGCAGGAGAAGCTGCAGTTCCGGCAGGTGAAGGGGCCGTGGGTGTGCCTCGGGGCAGCCTTGCAGCAGGTGTGGGTCCTTTCTGGGTTGAGAGCGACGAGGGTTTTGGCGACGTAGTGGAGGCGGTCTTCGTGGCTGGTGAGGGGGACAGGGGTTCTGGCGGTGGGCGTGGTCCAGGCGCGGACGGGCTTGCCTTGGCGCGCCAGCGGCGCACCCGCTGCGCGCGGCCACCATATATGGGGAGGGAGGAGCAGCTGGGAGGCGGGAGGCGAGGGACGGGTGGAACGAATGGGCGCAGAGCGGGCGGGGCCGCAGGGGAGGCAGCGGCGGGGACGGGGGACAGGAGACTGGCGCGGGGCACAGAAGAGCAAAAAGGGGTACAAAATCAAGGGGCACAGTGGCACAAAGTCAGCACAGGGGTACAATGAACGGCGAGGGGTAGAGAATAAAAGGGGGCACAGAAGCAGAGCGGGGGCAGGGGGCACAGACAGTTGCAGGCACAAAGCAACAGGCAGCAAGCGAAACGTACCCAAGGCCACCACTGGCCACCATTGACTGTCTTATGGTGTAAAAGAATTGTCACAAGGCCTCATTCACCTCACACTCTCCCAAAGAGTCACACCACCTCATTCACCTCGCAGTACGAAGACTGCAGGAGGAGGGAACCTTGGCTGCTTGCAGTCTGTGATCAGCGTTGTGCTCTGTGACACTCCATGGAGTCATGAGTAGGGGTTTTAGAACTTCTCCATACTGAACATGCCCAGTCATCACCACCAATGCGGGCAAACTTACTTGTTGAAACAAACGGTGACTGCAAGGAATATATCCCAGGGATAGACTGTTCCCATTAGGACCAGGGTCAGGACTTCGCAGAAGGCGGGCGTTTGTCTAAAGTGTGTGGTGGTGAAAAACAATAGAGTGGACTTCGGCCATGAGTGTTGACCAGTGGCTGAAATGTATCCAAAGATTGTTGTTTGTTGTAGGGGTATATATCAATGCATCAAGCATCAATTGCTGGCATTTAAGCACACCTTTCATGTCACTGTTCTGAATTATAGCTTACAGGTTTAAATCTCAGAGTAACCAAACTCCCTTTTTAGGATCAGCCTAAAGGAGATATGTTGTATTACTTTGTGGAGTGATAGAGTATTGGCTCGGGCACAAGCAGGGAAGCGCACGTGCGTGCGTACCTTTATCTTTTTTCCTTCTGCATTCTATTTCATTTTAACTCTCTGTTGCTGTAGTTTTCCTGAATAGACACACAACGGCAGCAGTGCACTGTATACAATCACCCTTGTCCTATGTATTTCACAGTGCTAGTTCTGAGGTGATTGTTCTTTAAAGCATCATGTTTCATGCATAAAAACGAAGTTATCATTCTGTATTAAAAACGCGCTACATCAGTTTGAGCGTTTTAACCCCTTCCATGCTCATGACGGAATGGTTCCGTCATGAGCACAAGTTCTAGGGTGCTTATGAAGGAACCATTCCGTCATGAGCACATGCTCAGGAAATCTTCACATTTTTTTTGCCTGTGGAGGTGGGGGAAGAGCTCTTCCAACCTCCCCAGGCCCATTTGTGAATTTCTTTGTAATGACGATAGCGCGCCATGAGTGCGATCGTCATTGCAACGAAACCGGAACTTAGTTTCAGTTTCTCAGTTTCGGTGCTTGTGGGGCTGAGGTCATCCCAGAATGGGCATGCCAATGCCCACACCTCCCCCAAAAAATGCCACAGTCTTTCTGCCCCCCCCCCCCCCCCCCTCGAGGGGTGGATGGGGGCAGTGGCCCATGATGTGCCCCCGGCGGGGGAGGGCAGAAAGCCAACTAGGCGCCAGCAATTACACTGACTTTTTTTATGCGTGGGGGCTGCCCAGAATGGGCATACCAATTCCTCCACCCCCCAAAAACATACATCATTTTATTTGGGAGACTGAGGGAAATGCTGTGGGTTAGGACATTGGTGCCTGTACGGTGATTCCACCCAAAAATATGTGGAAAATGTGTTTTTCAGCTAAATTTGAGGTTTGCAGGGCATTCTGGGTAGGAAAACATTGGGGGATCCATGCAAGCCATACCTCGCTGGACTCCCCCGTGTGTCTAGTTTTCAGAAATGTGTGGGTTTACCCCCCTTGCAAAACCAGGTTGTTTTGTGATAGGTAATTTTGAAGTCTCCTCAATACGTTTTGGGCCCTTGCCTGTCCCGGGTCCTTGACCCCACACATGCGAGTGAGGTACCATTTTTATCGGAAGACCTGCGGGAACGTTGGGTGGGAGGAAATTTGTGGATCCACGCAGATTCCAGAACTTTCCCACACAGAATTTCGAGAAAAAAGTGATTTTTTTCAGCAAAATTTGCGGTTTGCAGGAGATTCTGGGTAGGAGAATGTTGGGGGACCTACGCAAGCCATACCTCGCTGGACTCCCCCGGGTGTCCAGTTTCCAGAAATGTGTGGGTTTGGTAGGTTTCCCTAGATGGCCGCCGAGCCCCGGGCCAAAAACTTATGGTACCACTTTTGCAAAACCAGGTTGGTTTGTGATAGGTATTTTTGATGTCGCCTCAATAGGTTTTGGGCCCTTGCCTGTCGCGGTCCTTGACCCACCCACACAAGTGCGGTACCATTTTTCTCTGAAGACTTTGGGGAACGCAAAGTGGGTGGAAATTTTTGGATCCACGCAGATTCCAGAACTTTCCACCACAGAAATATGAGGAAAATGGGTTTTTTTGACAATTTTTTAGGTTTGCAAGGGATTCTGGGTAACAGAACGTGGTGACAGCCAGTCAAGTCACCCCATCCTGGATTCCCCTGGGTGTCTAGTTTTCAAAAACGTATAACTTTGCTAAGTTTCCCTAGGTGCCGACATAGCTAGGGTTAAAAAACTACAGCTAGGCACTTTGCCAAAAACGGGTCATTTTTCACTGTGAATTTGTGGTGTGTCCACGTTGCGTTTTGCGCCGTTTCCTGTCGCAGGCACTAGGCCTCCCCACACAATTAAGGTACCATTTTTCTCGGAAGCCTTTGGGTAACGCGGGGTGGGTGGAAATTTGTGGATCCGCGCAGATTCCAGAACTTTCCACCACAGAAATGTGAGGAAAATGTGTTTGTTTTGACAATTTTTTAGGTTTGCAAGGGATTCTGGGTAACAGATCTTGGTGAGAGGCAGTCAAGTCACCCCATCCTGGATTCCCCTGGTTTTAAAAAATGTATAGATTTGCTAGGTTTCCCTAGGTGCCGGCACAGCTAGGGTTAAAAAACTACAGCTAGGCACTTTGCAAAAAAAATTTCATTTTTCATTGTGAGAATGTGGTGTGTTCACATTGCGTTTTGAGCCGTTTCCTGTCGTGGGCACTATGCCTACCCACACAAGTGAGGTACCATTTTTTATTGGGAGACTTAGGGTAATTCAGATTTGTAAAGCAACTGTTATTACCTATTGACTTTTGATGCATTTCTGCCTTCCAAATAAAAGACAATTGTAGGAAGGTGGAATCTGACAGCATGGTTGCCCCCACTTTTTCCTGGTGTTTTGATGGTTTTTGAGTAGTCTGGCTGGGATCCTGCTATCCAGGACCCCAGCCTATCTGCTTACTCCCTTAAATGACATGGTGTGCATATTAGATGACTAGTGATTGGATACTGTGGTACCTTATGAGCCCCTAGTATATGGTACCTTACATACCAAGGGCATAGGTACTTCACAGGCCTACCAGGGGCTGAAGCATGTATTATGCCACCCCTGGGAAGCAGACTAAATCTGACACCACAGGCCTGCTACTGCAGCCTGGGTGAGGTAGTGTTAGCACTCCTCAGAGATATAGGTTCCCTATATCTCACCTTACACACACATATAAGCCTATCAGTTACCCCTAAGGTAGGCCGTATCAATCCTGAGGGCAGGGTGCTTGGTGAGCAGGGCCCATCTGCAGCTGGCAGAGTCTATTCTCTGTGGCTGTTTGTGGATGCGGTTAAACCATATACTCTTAAGTGCATTATAAGCCAGCGGTAAATGCTAACTTTGGTATGGCTGCATCAAAACATGTTGTGTTTGGTGTCAAACGCCTTGAAATCATACCCCCACACCAGTAACTGGTGTGGGAGTATGATCCCACCCTTCTAGAGGGATAGACATGTACCTACTGTGGAAACACGGTAGAAATCTAAAAGAGCCTGGCATCATAAAATGGATGCCACCAGCACAGACACAGGGCTGCCCTCCTGCTGCTTACCGAAACTCACAGTGGAGGAGGCCCAACAATAGGCATCCTGTCACAGGGAGGTGTCACCACCTTCCAGACAGGATTTAGTGTATTGGGGCTGGGTGGATGCACTCCTAGAGTGCTTTGAAGTCCAGCACTGGGGGAGCAGTAGGCTCCACTGTGCATATGCCAGCTCAAACTGGTTCAGGGGCTACCTGCCCCTGCTCTGGCGCGTAACTGGACAAAGGGAAGTGGGTGTAACCACCCACTCCCCTGACCCTCCCATAGGAGGGGTCATAGAGCTAGTCCCTCCCTTTCCTTTAGTATAAGATAGGGAACCCTTGCCATTGCAAGTTAGATATCCCTGGACGACGCTCTGAAGAAGAATTCTGGACCTTCGATGTTCCACTACCTTTGGAAGACTGAAGAATCTCTCATGGAGTCAAGGAGTGACTCCTCTGCTTGGCAGGCACCAAAAACTTGAATCAACGGTCGCAAACTTTCCCGCTCCAGTCCGAAGTCCCTGCTGCCCTGGAAGTAGATTTCCTGATTTCTCAAAGGCCATTGTGAGTCCCCAGCAAAGCTGAGGCAAGTGGACCCCACGAGTGGCGAGGAACAGCAATACCCGGGTACCATGCACTATTGTCGAGTGCAATCCCTTCACGACGTTCTACGAACTTGTGCATTGGACCACGTGTGGTCCTAGCCTCCAGCAGGATTTCCACCGGAGATCAGAGGCCTACCCCGTCCCGAGTGACCGCGGGCTCCTGTAAAGCGAATCCTCACAAGGCGTCTTCGCGATCCCTTGCCCGTTGGCTTGTGGGTCCCCCGAAGACTTTTCTATTGAACCAAAGGGCTCCCCTGGTTGCTCCAGGCCTGCCCTGACTTACTCTCGCTGGGTCAGTCCCTCAGACCTTGCTGGTCTGCACCGCTGACTTTCTTCACTTTCCACGAGACTTGGTGTTGCCAAGGCTTGTTGGCTCCAATCCGGTTGCCGACACCTCAGTAAGCTGCAGACTTCGTGGGACACTCCGAATCCAGCTCCTGGTCATCGTCGATGCCACTTGGACCTCGTGGCTGAAGAGACAACACACCCGTGATCACCTGAAATCACCCGACGACTGTGGGCATCCATCTTCCTGTCCCCGGGCCACTGGCAAGTGACTTTAAACACTGTCTCCTCTGCTTTCAGGTCTTCTTTCTTCTGAATCCAGCCTTGGATTTCACCGGACACTTCTCCAGTCTTCACAAGCAGCAAATCTTCTTTGGCTCCCATTGAAAACGATGCCGTGACCCGACACCAAAAGACACCTATGCACCCGGCTTCCCTGGGTGAGGTAACTCCTGCACTCCGGAGCTCCTGTGTGTGTTGGCCCTCAAATTACTTACCTTGTAAGTGGCTTGCTTGTAGACTCTCCCGAAGTACCCTAAAACTTTAAAAATCCAACCGCGACTTGCTCCATTGAAATCAATAGGGAAGCCGCGGCTGTGTTCTCACACTGCACGCGTCTCCCGTGGGTCCTTTACTTACCTGCCTTGGGTGGATTAGTGAGGCCCCAGCGATTCTAAAGGCCCTAGGCCTTGTCCCCTTGCAAGTCGACATTCCTAAACCTTTTTTTAGTATATGGTCTGGTACGCCCCCAGCCATATTTGTGCTTAACTTATTGTGAAACATTGATGTTTGCATATGTTCCTGACTTCTAATCTCATAAAGAGATTAGTAGAGTGTGTCTAGCAATAAATACATATATATTTTATATATATACCTGTGTGGTGTCTTTTCATTTGGTAATTCAAGAGATTATAAGGTAAGACAAGCTGCTTTACATTTCTCAGAGACTTAGCCTGAAGGCTGGTCTCCACAGCTACCACTAGGATAGCTTTCTTTAAAAGGTTTTCTTAAACCTATCTACCATAAGAGTCGAATTGGACTGGTGCAAGGTGGCCACTTTAACTGGTGACCAGCATATGCCAGGCCAACTTCTCACAACAATGTGTAAAAAAGAAGTAATTTTGAAAAATGACCGATCATTCTCATGCTAGTATGAGTATTCACAATTTCGGAAATGTGCAAATATCTACTGTTTCTAAACTCTATATTTTGTTCCCATTTCAGAAATACATAGGTGTCTTTCATACCGATGTTTCCATGTATACATTTTCCCAGAATAATTGCTATATACCCGGTACATGATAAAAAACTATTGCAAGTCGCTGCTCAGTTTTTGGCTCTGGGTTCGTCGGGTTCTAGGTGAACCTACAAGTCCTATATATTCCCACAACCAGTAAGGTCCAGCGGATGTAACGGTATATTGCTTTCAAAAAGCTGGCATAATTAGAAGTTACAGGTGAAAACGTTGACACAAATGGCTATTTTTTTCAACTAATTTTCAATTTTTCCTATATTTAACTGTTAGTTTCTATAAAGAAACCTTGAAGGATCTACACAAATGACCCCTTGCTGAATTCAGAATTTTGTCTACTTTTCTAAAATGCATAGCTTCCCAGGATCCATTATTGCTTTCATACCCATTTCTACCATTAACTGGAAGGAGGTTGAAAGCACAAAAAATAGTAAAATAGGATATGTCCCAGAAAAATGCTAAAACTGTGTAAAAATGTTTGGTTTTCTGACAAAAGTCTGTCATTCCCTAAAAGCTGAGCCCCACAAACCCTTTTTTTATACCATTTGCAGGAAAAAAAACAGACGCTTTCATTTGCAGCACTTTTTCCCCATTTTCCCCCAAAAAACCAAAATGTTGCTGTATTTTGGCTAATTTCTGCGTCCCCTCCAGGGGAATCCACAAACCCTGGGTACCTTTAGAATCCCCATGATGTTGGAAGAAAAGGACGCAAATTTGGCATGGATATCTTATGTGGTCAAAAAGTTACAGGGGCCTAAGCGCGAACTACCCCAAATAGCCAAAAAATGGCTTAGCACAGGGGGGGGGGGGGGGGGTGAAGTCTAGCAGCGAAGGGGTTAATACAAGTGTTTTTCAAAGGCTGGTGGATCGTTGGGGTTTCACGCAGTGCGTCGTAGTTTAACGATGCAATGGTGTGTCATCCACCCATGAATGTCAAGCAGATTAAATGTCCTGCCGCAAGAAGATATGGGCAAAGAGGTGCTGAATTCTCAGATGAGTGAAAGCTTTATTGTGCTGGGTATTTACACATTGGATCATGTGGTGCCATGTGTCGCAGCTAGACTATCACAGACACACACATGCAAATCAGACATGCAAGGAAGTGTATCGGTCATCAGGCAAAATGTCCTAAAATTTAGTTTACTCATATTTAATAACTTAGTGGACGAGTGAATCCACTGGGATAGTGTACTGCATACATCTTAAATGTTGTCCTAGTACACTGTACAATGATATCTGGTAATATCATACTACAATGCATTATATAGGCCCTCAAAGCTAGCTCCGTTGTTACAGTGCACTGCTACGGTCTAGTCTACTGCACAAATCTGCAATGTACAGCACAGATCTGCAGTGCACTGTATAGTGTGCCACTGCACCCCTATTAAAGTGTCCTGCTTATCATTTCATTACTTTTGTAGAACAGTGCACTGCATAAAGCAGCCTTTTTGTCTTTTCTACTGTGCACCCTGTAGATCTTTAACTCTGTGCTAGAAGATTACATGCATAGATATTTAATGCTCTGGTAATGGAGGGCACTGCATTGAACTTAATTGCTGGGCTAGTACAAAGCACTGCATAGCTCGTCAGTGCTGTGCTTGAACAGTGCACAGCGTAGAGTTTGAAAACATTGCTAAACGGTGCACTACATGTACATTTAATTCTGTGCAAGAGCTGCTGCTGGCATGACACTTGAAAACACATTTTCTGCTAACATATGGCGTCACAGACATTTTCAAAATGTAGATGTGTGACCTCTTAAGCCAAAAGCAGCAGTGCCTTAGCTCACTCTACTTATGGCTTGCACATTTCGGTGGCAGCATAATATTTTGGTCTTTCACCCTGGCAAATTATTTTTTTTTATTTTAAATCATTGCATCAGCTTATCATGGCCACATTTGTAGGATTTGTCAATGCTTGTTCAAAATTGAAATGTGCTGGCCAACCTAGAAAGTAGACAAATCTGAATTGGAGCCACAAATTACATGAACGTGACCAAGTTTAATCAACTTGTACCATCAGGAATTAGAACAAGCATTGGCATAGCCAATAGGTCTCGCCTTTGGGATCTTGTAAGTGTTTTGCCATGCAACAGTTGCATAACTAAATACTTATAAGGTCCCAAAAGCGAGACCTATTGGCTATTCTTTTCCCACATTGGATTTGTGCCGTACCCTTGAGTACACATGCGTGGGAGAACCCCCGCCCCACCCCTCTTTGTAGTGGTCAGGCTCACTCATTGCGTTCGCTCGCAACACAATGTATTGGGCTGATTTGACAAAATTTGCAGGGCTGCACTGGGTTTCCTGTCCGGCCCTGTATGCCTAAGAAATTTCAGATATAAAGTCAGCACAATAATATAGGTGGTATCTGAAATAGACATTTTTCTGGTATACTGTCATAACAATCATGCAGAAATTAAGCCATATCAATTATTGTGATGTTAGGGTAATGTGACATGCCTTCCTGAAAACAATCACGGCGAAGGGTTCTATGAAGTCAGCTCCGGTGATGTCATTAAGGTCAAAAGGTATGTGATGTCAGTTTTGATACCCAAGGCACTTTGGCGAATCGATGCCCATTCAACTGGGGACATTTGCAGTAGTTCAAACGACAGACTGCAATTTAGACACTAAACCATATGCTGCATCAAACTCAATTTAAAAAGATCATAACTAACATATTTACTTTGCATTTTTATACCTGCACTTTAGTACGGTTTTACAGTTTTGATTATAACACTGGAGATCAATCAGAGCTCAAGCCTTGAAGGACATTTCTGAGACGAGTACAAAATTCATTTAGACCACCTTTCTTCGCTATTAAGAATGCACGTGTCATTCTTCATAACTTTCAACTGGCAACGTCAACGTTTTTAGCTAACACAAATATGCATGTTGGGGCTCACAGGTTAATTTGTACAACGGGAAAAGTAAAACTTTCAGTTATAGCATGCTTGCTGCTGAAGTAGCACAAGCCGGAAGTAATATATAAGGGGCAAGTTAACAGCTACGATACCACTGAGATTGAACTAGCTATTGCCAACAGTTAAAATTAAAAATAATCTTTATGCAACTTTTGTTTCAGAACGAACACAAAAGAAGGCAATCAATGGAAGTTTAACACTTTACAACAAAACTAAAAAACATTTTAACAGAAAACCCAATGAAGGGTCTTAACTCGAGGTACTTAGCATATTTACAAATTCAAAAAACTGTAGGCCTCTTTTGAGTCATAGGCAAATTGCCATGCAACAAGATCGTTTCCTCATGTTTAACAAATTATATGAAAACACTAAATCCACCTTAATCCACTCTTAAATGTTTTATGTTTCCAAAATAAAACCTATTTTTAAAAGAAACATTTTTACTTCAATGCGATTGACCTTTGGGGAGGATACACCTTTACAATCCTTTCTTAAACAATGTCACTGGATCGTTAAGGACTCCACAGCCGTACGCGTTTCCTTTTATAAACTGTTAAATGTATCAATATATTCACTGCAGACAATTCAATGAGGGCTGTGCAAAAACGATCGGTCTATTTAAAAATGAAGTCTGGAGGTTGAGTTAAAAATAATTGACGGCGCTCGGTTTTGCTCTCTAACTTATTTAAATATAAACCATGAGAGTGTGCTAAAATGGAGTTGACAATTATGCATAAAGTCTATTTAGCAAAATA
Organism: Triturus cristatus; assembly: GCF_964204655.1. Classification (NCBI taxonomy): domain Eukaryota; kingdom Metazoa; phylum Chordata; class Amphibia; order Caudata; family Salamandridae; genus Triturus; species Triturus cristatus. The sequence goes on from NC_140585.1 coordinate 440,786,423, forward strand.
ATGCATGTGCTACTGATTATAGTACACCTGGTTATGGTATTACTTTAACTTAGAACTAAGCACTTGATAACGTTTAAAATGTAGCTTGTGATGAAATGCTTCGGCTACAGATTACAAAAAATAGATTACTATACAAGCCAATACATGCCAGCTATTCCTTTAGCGTCCTAAAATAGTTAAATGAGCAGCAGATGAGCAAACTAAATGGGAACCGCCCAGCTATACAATATTCTGCATATCCTAAATGATTTTGTTGACATTGACTTTATTAGGTCAAAACTGATACAATGAGAGTGACGCCAGCAATGACAGCAGAATTAATAAAGCAAGGACGTTCCACTTTTGACCCACCATCGCCTTCTGGGGCCTCTATGCCAAGCACTGTTTCTTCCTCCCGGAAATAATCAAGGAAAGAGCCTTCTATCAATGGCCCACTGTCAATGCTTCCTCCAAATCCACTGGACTTACAGTTTGGGGGGGCCCACTCCCGATCACAGTGACAGTGCTTTTTATTATTGCACACTCCGTGTCCACTGCAGCTTTTTTCTAGGTCACAATCATAATTAAGTTTTGACTCATCCACGCATTCTCTTTTCAAACAAACTTTCCCAGATTCACATGCTGCCCCACTGCCGACTGCTGCAATATCAGGCAAATCTAAGCTACAGTGGGTATCCACACCAAAGCATGTGTGATTTCCAGAGGGTGTTTGAATTGTAGCAGCATGTGTGCCATAAATACGCAGTTTCTTCACATTCTGACATTGTACTCGCCCACACATGATGTTGCTTGCTTCACATTTTATTGGTGTCACAGAATCATCCTGAAAGCCACAATTTCCAAATCTATCACCAACTGTATTCACAAGTGAGAAACAATCCTTTGGGGCAACAGTAGCAGAAGGTCCAAATAAGTGCCTACAATGTTTGTTATAGTCATAGCAGGTGTTAGCTACACAGACAGACTTGTCATCATTGCACGGGGTTCCATCCTGAACGATCGTATTTTCCGGGCAGATATTTGATGTCCCACTGCAATACTCAGCAAGGTCACATTCAGTAAAAGGCTTTCGGCAAGGAGTTCCTTTCTTGACAAAGCGGCATCCTTCACAGCATGTACCAAATCCACACTGTGCACCAGGCTTGAGTTTACAATCAAGATCACAACATGGATCCTTGGCACATTCAAATTTGGTGCCACAGTCACATTTTTCACTTCCTTCCACCACCTTGTTTCCACAGTACGGATGGGTGTAGTATGATTCAAGTGGTGGTATATTGAGTAAACACGCGCCACGACCATCAGCCATGAAATCTTCATAATATGCCCTACTGCAACCACTAAATGAGACAATGCCATCGTTTCCAGCATAATACATAACGCAGCACCATTGTGCACAAGGACACGATAAGTCCATTGCGTCATGATCCATCCCCAATGCATGCCCAATTTCGTGGGCTAAGGTTTGCGCCATTTGCACCCAAGTGCGTGGTTTTGGCCATCGCACTACCATTACCGATGCCTTGGGTTTATTACAGGCATGACCCACATATGCTGTTCCTGCCACCCCGTTGATGTGGTTCAATCTAAATAATATTACCAGGTCTGCTTTAGTTCTTGGACGAACGTTTTCCATCTGCCATTCTGCAAACGACTTACTGTAGGCATCGATGTCAATTAAATAGGATACTATGTTTTTTTCAGTCCAAATCTCAAACGAAACCAACACTAGGTGGATGTCCAATGGCTTAAACATGCCATTAGCCAAGTGTAGAATATAAAAGATATTCAACATTGAAGCGGTTACGTTCATCCCATCAAACTGATACAAGTCATGATCCGAAATGCCATGAATTTCCACAAAGGACCTGTGTCTCACATTAAGGCGGCTTTTGTGCTGGTGAATCGTGCGATACAGATTTTCAAGATTGGCCGTGCTGGTCCTAATAGTGAAGCACCTCGTGTGTTCGTTGCCAACATCACTCAGCTTGTAGATGAGGTGCTGAAACGTAGAGGAAAATTCTGCCGGCTCGATGCCATACGTGAAGGTGTCTGTTTGCACAAAGCCCCGGAGCCCAGAGCAAACGCTGAGGACCACGTTGGAGCGTGGGACTCCCTCCACCCAGCCCTGGTAATAACAATCCCGACGGACATGGGAGTGCTCGACCAAGAGCTCACCTTCTTTGCTGTATGAAACGAGATTGAAGTCGGTACCTAGCAGCCCCCTGTTCTGGATGAGGTGCAGAGTGTACGTCCTTCCTTCGGCCGTTACCGCGTAGGACACACTGTACCTGTTGTCTAAGTCAGCTCTGGGCTCCAACTTCTTCGGCACAGTGACCTCAAAGAACGAGGGCGCCTCAAATGAGAGCGCCTCCTGGAGGAGCAGCGCGCACAGAAGGCTCAGGCCCCGCAGGAGCTGACAAGCGAGCGAGGCGGGCATTCGGCTGAGGTACGAGTTTGGCCGCACACCGCACGACCAAGGCTTCTTCACCTTCAACCGTAAGGTGGAGGTTCGCCAGCTCCTGTGTAACCGAAGAAAGCACTTGTGGACTAGAGTAAGGTGTAGGTAAATTTTTAAAAAACAACCAATCAGTGAAGTGTTGCCAGATCTGGAGACAGGTCCTAAACCGAAAGCTTCCAAGATCAAGCCCAAAACCAGCCCAACGCAGAACAGTATCAGCCCAAAACCAGCCCAAAGTTTCAATCCTTCAAATTATGGAAAACAAACCGCATTGGCGAAACTTAACATTTTAAGAATGATTCACATTTTAATACAGCAAATAGCTCACAAGTGTCCATGCATGATGTGCTCCTTTGTAAAGATGCGTAGTCAGGAGTCATCCAGTATACAAGTAATTTATTAAGCTCAAAGACGACACACCAAACCGGGAGGCTCAGTGCAAAATGCATAACATGTCAGTTGAAGCAACTGTCATAAACTGTCACAGTAGAACGTACAGCTGTCAACATTCCAGCTGGTGTAGGAGCCACGAGCAGGGAGGGGGAGCGCGCGGTAAAGGAAAGGAAGAGAGAGAGACCTAAAGTTAAGCAAGAGACACAACACATCTCCTTCCCTTGAGAATAAAAAAATAGGAAGGAAAGAAGGGGAAGTAGGCTAACACGAAACATACTATATAACTATTCGCAAATAAAGTCCTTGTGATGGAGCAGGGTTTTTTCTTTAAAACCGAATACCTGTTTCATTTTTCGCATGTTATAATTAAAAGTACTACTGATTAATTATTAATCATTAAAAGTTTGTCGAGCCTTGTCTAACCAACCATATTAACAAGAGAATTACACGTGGGAATGCTATTGCATGGCTAAAATAATAAATGAACTAAGTTGGTGAGCAAACTGACAGAAATAGATATTGCTTATGTGATGTTATTGTGTTTTGCGCTTATAATTAATATGCATTAATGGCTTTTGATGTCACAAATGGCTAGATAAATACATACACATAAGGGTATTAGCAGGGGAGTAACACTGTGTAATCATTTCCGTGCAGTAATTCTGTTTTATGTTTATTTCACTTAAGTTGACCAATGTGGCCTACCAAAATATGGCTACCACCCGCAGCCTGCTTACGAGTTGATGGAAATTTTGCAAGGAAGCTTCGCGTTGCCTGTGACCTTGCCCTCTCGATGATCTGAAAAGCCATGAGTATGACGACAAATCCAGGAAGTCTCCCAAGTGCCCCTGAACATGGAATTTGTTGCAATCCCGAAATATTGCATTTATGAACTTGTAATGATCCCACAACTGGATACAAATTTATACAAAAGAGACATCCGTAGAAGTATCGAATTAGCTATGGACTTATATTTTCTATTCAGAATTTGAAGTTATCAATACATGGGAAAATTTCTTAATGTATCAAGACGACATCTTTCCCTGCTAAACGGATGAGGATTGTAACATTTTGAAATGCAATTTTGGTATAAATATTAGTAGACTAGAAAGGTCTAGTGCCACTTCTTCCCGAACTGATGATCCGAGGTCCCTATGCTGACGGAGAGGACGGTGACTCTACATGACGGCTAGAAACTCTGATTTTTTTACTGAGGACCGGTTCTGACTTAGGATCTGAAATTTAGACAGAATAGGTAAATATGAGAGAAATGAATTTGCATTTAATTGGCTTTTCTTACAATTTTAGATAAACAAATATCCTGTTTGAATCTCTGTGTCGGGTGGTTATTTTCTTGTCATGTTTATTGAATTTATTTGCATATTACTTGAAATGTTTTCGCCAGATTTATAAGCAACTAGTAGATGCCATTGACCTCAAAGTACATGCAGATTGGATAGGTATCAGAAAGTGTTTCCCCTTATACATGGCACGGATAAGAGTGGTAGGATAAATTTTGGTGTAATGGGCCCCACCAGCGTGTGATGTGTGTGTGCGTGTGTGACTGTGAGATCACTCCGTCCGTAGAAGTAGAGGGGATTCGGAAGCTCTGATCTGCACCAATTTGTTGGTAGCAGAATGATGGTTAACTATTGTCTTGATCTGGTGAATTTGCATGTATATAGGCTTGTTGATTATTGATTGATATTTGTACTAACACTATATGTCGAAGTTGTATTGAGTTTTATGTATTAGGAACGGCTTCTGGGACGTAGGGAGTCGGTGACAGTTCCGTAGTAGGGCAGAGGGAGTGCTGCTCTCGGAAAAAGGCGGAATTGTTGGCCCTGTATGCAGACAGGGGAAAACGTTTGACAATTGAAGTTGCGTGTCGCATTGTCTGGGTTCAATGAGGTAGCATCGCCGTGTGTTGCCATTAGAAACTTATTTTCTGTGTGAGAGAAGTGTATATGATAGCGAAGGTTATCTTTGAAGTTCTGGTCTTAGGTCTCAAGGGTCCGTATGGCATTCCGTTAACGCCTATCATTAGGTAATAGGTATTCTCTGAGCTTGTTAGAAGGACGGGGCAGAGGTAAGCGCTGCTTTGTTAACGTGTGATATAATTCTGTAGTAGAACAGACTGTTCGCTGTTCTCGGGAAATACAGAATTCTGTGTGAATGTACTACATTTTCTGGTGTGTAAGTGCGTGAATGAGAAGGCATTCTGGTTAATTGTGAAACTCTTAGGAGCATTCCGGAGAATACAGTTAATTGGTGCTTGTTAGAAGGGTAGAGTAGAGGGATGTGCTACTTTATCAACGGAAGTAACGATTCTGTAGTAGGGCAGAGGTAAGCGCTGCTCTCGGGAAAGGCAGAATTCTTGTGGGAAAGGTCTTTTGCTGTTCTGTGGCTAGCGAAGCAGACAATGGAGATGTTTGTATGTTGTAACTAACAGACTCGTAGAAGTTGAAACAAAGTCTACCGAGTAGTTTTGTAAAGGAGGGGTAGACGGGAGAGACAGGAGACAGGAGCAGAAGCTGCTGCAGCGACTGCTGACATCAGGGAGACCGCGCTGTGATTGGACAGTGGGTTAGAACGGTGGAAGCACGGTGATTGGTGTGCTAGTGTACGCTGCGCTAGGATTGGGAGACATACAGGGTGACGTAGACGCTCCAGGATTGGTGCGTTGGTGTGAGTCGCGCTGGGATTCGTGGACTGAGTCAGTGACGTAGACGCTCCAGGATTGGTGCGTTAGTGTGAGTCGCGCTGCAATTGGACAGGAGATCGTACAGTTGTAGAAAGGACAAACAGCTTACGGAAAATAAGAAAATGTATTACCACGCTGAGGAAAAGAAAAATAAATCCTTGTTTAGTAAGGTTAAGACCTGGTTTGACAAGGATAAGGATATTGTGACTAGGGAAGGACAGTTACCTCCTCCAATAAGAACCCCCGCATCCTTGATGGTTGCGAAGTATGGGTATCATACCTGTATTTGGTTAGATAACTGGGTGAAGTATACGAGAGAGGATGGAGTTTTAGCTTTCCCGGAACATGGCTCATTTAATCTGGCCATATTGAGGAACTTACGGGAACGGATGATGAGTCTAGAGCCTCAGCCTAGGCCGACGCAGTTTGAGGCATTGACTGAATGGGAAGATGAAATGCACGAACGAGAAAAGCAGAGGGGTGGGAGTAGTTACAGGTATATGTTTGGGCAAAAGTATGATCGTGAAACCCATCATGATCGGATGAGAAGGTGGCGTGATGCCAGTATGACTGAGGGATTATATCCTGTAAGAACAGCAGAAGAGTCAGAAGGGAAAAAGTGTACAGAGAAATAACATATTGTAGAAACCAGGAGATATGGGGCAAATGAGTCTGATGACGATGTCTTAGAGGACATGCTCTATAAAAGACCACCCCCATATAGACGAGAACCAGAGGTAGGAACAGCAGTGACCCTGATGAGAGACACCCTGCGGATCATTAAGACAGAGGGTACCACCCCTGGGTTGAAAAGCAGTTGTTCTCTGGCGGAAAGAGAAAGAGAGAGAGAAAGAGAGAGAGAGAAAGAGAGAAAGAGAGAGAGAGAGAGAGAGAAAGAGAGATAGAAAGGGAGAATTAAATTGAGGATGAGAAGACCAGAGAACTAGCAAGGACTACCTTTGAATTGGCAGAGAAAATCAGGGAACTGACTAAGAATCTTGAGGTGGTTACGGTACCTGTGACAATAGGTCCGGTTATGCCGATTTTCGACAAGCAGAGGACGGGCGAAAGTGGTTTGACGGTACCATATGTGGGCAATAGATTGATTGTTCCTCCTGAGCAGGCAGAAATGAGAGCAGGAGAAACACAGTGGAGAACGGGAGAAAATAAGTGGAGACATACCATATGTGGAGGAGAATTGAGTGTGCAGACTAACTCAAGTTTGAACTCTGGATGTGTGGAAGGGAACAGGGGATCGATCCTAGAGCCACAAAGAGTGTCAGAACCAGGGGGTGCAGAAAAATCTATGGGAATAACTGCTGAGGATTTGAATGATTGGCTGAAGGCTTTGCAGAAGAAAGAAAAAGAATCCCAGGGAATTGATGTAGCTAGGCTACGTATGGAAATGGTGGAGGAGTGTGGTTCAATGGTTAGAGTGGCAGACCCTGAAGCAGAGTTCTGGCCAGGGACCAGGGTTCGATTCCTGCCTCGGCAGGGCTCGGGCTCAATTTCCTCAGACCTGTCTATTCTCGCCTCGGTGCCTATTCTAATCACGGGCCCCACGCTGCAACTCTGGGCAATAGCTTGCTTAGCCTCCACACCGGCCCCAACAGCGCTAAGGATGCCTGGCTTAGCCCCGGGGGTGCCCAGGAGTGGACACTTCACAGGGAAAGCCAGGAGGGGTTCCACAGCGGTATGAGTATCAGCGCCAGGAAACCGCAAAGGCGACACCGCAAGGTGTCTGTCTGGTGACAGTGCGCTCTATAAGTACCTTGACATTGACAAATGGAGGAGATGATTGTAGGAACGATCCCTACAGAGACGCTGAAAAATTATCAGGAAGGGGAGATCCTCTTCCTGTGCAAAAGCATCACATGGGGAGCAAAGAACATACATGATAGGTTGAAAGGAATAGCCAGTGAATTGGGAATTGACATGGATAAGGTAAAAGCTTTACAAAAGCCTTACCGAGTGGATTTTACAGATAAGGACATTGAGAATCTGAACAATGCAGGCCGAACAGGGCAGATCAAGGAGATGATTGCTTTGTTGAGGAAATGGGGAGATGTGGAGAGATGGAAAGACAGATGGTACAGAAAGCGAGAGGATGGAACAGATAGAACTTACTCGACATTACCTTTGAAAGAAAAAGAGAAAGCAGTGACAGCCTACCCTATGAGGGAGATTCCAGGAGGTGGGTATGTACATGTATACAAAAACGAAAAACTGTGAGTCAAGGGAAGTTAAGTGACCGTGACAAAACCACTTAGTAAGTACTGATCCAGATTTACCTGCTGTCAACGAGGTACCAAATATACCAATAGGTGCGTGTATGTATGTATGAGAAAGATTCCCATCACCCACAACAAGTGGCTCGCTTCATCATTTGGGAACCTGGGAACTTCACCAGAGAACCATACTCTACCAGATGGACGTAGATATCGGTTCAAAAATGTGTCCCAAATGTATCTGTTGATGTGTTAGTTAGATCGAAGGAACCATCGGATAAATGATAGGGAGTGATGTATGCAGTGCTAGTGATAAAGGTATGTGCTAGTTAAAATTGGTTAGCCAGGCACAAAAATGTTTTTAATGAGGTGCTACCTGGATACCAAAATAAAACAAGACAGTGCTGTAACAGTTTGAAAGAATAACTGTGTTGGAAAAGACTGGTCAACATGTTTCAGCTCTTGGATAGACTATATCCTAGCTTTCGTCAGGACCAGAAAGCTACTGCAAATATTTGTGTTGTGTAAAATACAAAAAACTTAGAAAACATACAACCTGGACCTTGTTTTCGGTACAGGGGAATACCTGTGAAAAAACAGCAGTAATCAATTTAAACAGACAAACAGAGTGGTGGAATGTTGAAGATCGGTCACTAACCGCAAAATTATTAAATAAATCATTATTGCGAAGGTATCTTTAAGTGTACAAAGACAACCATGCAGCCCTCGTTACAAATGGAAGAGAGTAATTTAGTTGTCACTCACCCGAATAATTCTGGGTATGTGCCTCGCCCCGCCTGGCAACTGCTCAGGTTAGGAGGCACCGCTCTGGGGAATAATATAAGTATGGAACATTATAGGATGTGGCCACAGTTATTGAAATGTTCAAACATTATATAGCGCTAAATTTAAAAACTAGGCGGGTGAAACACACGGAAGTCTGATCATCAAGAAAACATGCCACTCGGCGTTGCTAAACTTGTGATTATGAGCGTTGGAAAAATATGTTGTGAGGACATGAGCAGATGGCTTGAGCTGCTGTTTGTCCTTGTTATCAATGTGTTATAAATTGTACATACGTATATTTAGTTTAGAAAAATATAACGCGTACTCAAGTCAAGTTTCTGATTAGAAGAGGCGTGTGCTATGGTAAAAGAGCGGTTCATTCATGCATTATAAATCAAGTCTTCAGCTAAGATAGCTAAACTGTGTTAGACGCAGCTCGTCAGACAGATGTGACCAATTTAAATTATACGATTGTGAAGATAGAAGTTGGTCAACAAAGCGATATACTTGGTTCTGTCTTACCTCTCCGTCGGTACCTCTCGCGGCTTCTGAGCGAGAAGGGGAGGTGTGTGCTGATAATAGCGAATCCTATGTGAGGGTTCCCAAACGTCATATCCGCCATGCGCATGATCGACGTCAAGAACAAGCGCAGGCTGATGACGTAATGGCGTGTTGGCGTGCCGTGCAAGTCATCTCGGGAAATGTAGTCTGGTGAGTGTTTGCGAACTTACTACACTCAACTTTATTGAGATGAAAAATGTTGACAAACAATATTCAGCCTAGCCAATTGCGTGAAATAATGGCAGTGACGGTTTACTTGTACCGTAGAGTATATCCAGATGTGAATTACGATATGGAGTATATAATCGTAATTGTTTACCATCAGGAGATATTCAGATGAATGGCTCTGCACTTGTTTGCTAGTACTCAAGAGACTCAGACCAGGATGAGCAAGGGTTTAGGTCATGATTCAATAGATGACTGTTATCAAAGATACCGTTATGCAGATGTAGCCCGTGTATGTATCTCAGAGCGAAGTCCACGGTATCTGGTCATTCAATCCCAAACAGTCACTATGCAGTTTGTAGACCCATTTCTGCTCCTTTGTGAAAAGGAATTTATGGATGTCTGTGATATGAGATGGAATAAAAGGTTGTTCTAAAAGAAGCCATCTCAAATCCTCTGGCTTATGATTGAAGGCCAAGAAATGGGTAGTTAGTCTTGTGGCTTGTTTCTTCCGCCTGATGGTACTTTTGTGTTCACTGATACGGACCTTAATCTTACGGGTCGTCATACCTATGTATCTGAGTGAACACGGGCATGTAATCAGGTAAATTACCTTTTCTGAATTACAGTTGGTGTGTCGCCGTAGAATCCATGGTTTATCTAGCCCCAGATCAACCGATTTGGTAGACTGTGTCTGAGGACAGGCTGAGCATGAGCCACATGGGTAGTGGCCTTGTACGGGTGGTAAATCCCACAGTGTTGATGTTGTTTCTTTTTCTTTTACCCTTGGTCTGGTATGCACAAGATTATCGCGCAAGCTCGTTCCTCTCTTAAACGAGAAAAGTGGTAGTGGAATACTCTCCTTCCCTACATTCAAAATGCGCCAGTGTTTCCGTACTGACTTTTGAACACTATTAGATAGTGTGCTAAAGGTGGTGACGCATGTCATTCTCGTTAGGGGTGCCTTAACCACCGGAGGTTCTAGCAGGGCGTCTCTGTTGTTGTTAGACGCCCTTTTCCGGGCTTGTCTCACCAGATGTGCTGGATACTTCCTAACTTGAAGTTGCTTAGAAAGTGACTGAGCATGGACCTGAAAACTGTCCATCGTGGAACAGTTCCTGCGAATGCGCAGGAACTGTCCCACTGGGAGATTGTGTTGGAGAGACTTAGGGTGATGGCTCTGAAAGCTCAGAAGAGAGTTTTTGGTCTGAGGCTTCTTGTACAGTTCACTTCCCAGTGCCCCTGAAGTGGGGTAGATCATAATATCCAGAAAGGGGAGTCTGGCTTTATCGTATGTGACTGTAAATTTGAGAAAATTGTTTTGAACATTGAGCCATGCATGAAAATCCAGCAGAGTGGCAACTGGACCATGCCAGATCACCAAGATGTCATCTATGTATCTCTTCCAGCACGCAATCTGCGCACGAAAGGGATTTTGATCAATTAACACACAATTTTGTTCAAAAAGGTGAACATAAAGATTGGCCAGACTGGGAGCGAAAATACTCCCCATAGATGTTCCGGAGATTTGGAGGTACTTGGTCTCTTCAAATTGGAAGAAGTTTTCCATCATCGCCAGTCTGGCACATTCCATAATAAAGTGTGTCGGTGTCGTGGTATCTCGGTCACTATTGTCTAGAAGACCCCTGATTGCTTCAAGTGTCTCTTCTTGTGGAATGCAGGTGTAAAGTGATTCCACGTCGAAACTGACCAGAAGGTCAGTCTCGGTATTGAAAGCAATTTCTGGCAAAAGACGCAGGACATCCTTTCTAAGCAACTTCAAGTTAGGAAGTATCCAGCACATCTGGTGAGACAAGCCCGGAAAAGGGCGTCTAACAACAACAGAGACGCCCTGCTAGAACCTCCGGTGGTTAAGGCACCCCTAACGAGAATGACATGCGTCACCATCTTTAGCACACTATCTAATAGTGTTCAAAAGTCAGTACGGAAACACTGGCGCATTTTGAATGTAGGGAAGGAGAGTATTCCACTGCCACTTTTCTCGTTCAAGAGAGGAACGAGCTTGCGCGATAATCTTGTGCATACCAGACCAAGGGTAAAAGAAAAAGAAACAACATCAACACTGTGGGATTTACCACCCGTACAAGGCCACTACCCATGTGGCTCATGCTCAGCCTGTCCTCAGACACAGTCTACCAAATCGGTTGATCTGGGGCTAGATAAACCATGGATTCTACGGCGACACACCAACTGTAATTCAGAAAAGGTAATTTACCTGATTACATGCCCGTGTTCACTCAGATACATAGGTATGACGACCCGTAAGATTAAGGTCCGTATCAGTGAACACAAAAGTACCATCAGGCGGAAGAAACAAGCAACAAGACTAACTACCCATTTCTTGGCCTTCAATCATAAGCCAGAGGATTTGAGATGGCTTATTTTAGAACAACCTTTTATTCCATCTCATATCACAGACATCCATAAATTCCTTTTCACAAAGGAGCAGAAATGGGTCTACAAACTGCATAGTGACTGTTTGGGATTGAATGACCAGATACCGTGGACTTCGCTCTGAGATACATACACGGGCTACATCTGCATAACGGTATCTTTGATAACAGTCATCTATTGAATCATGACCTAAACCCTTGCTCATCCTGGTCTGAGTCTCTTGAGTACTAGCAAACAAGTGCAGAGCCATTCATCTGAATATCTCCTGATGGTAAACAATTACGATTATATACTCCATATCGTAATTCACATCTGGATATACTCTACGGTACAAGTAAACCGTCACTGCCATTATTTCACGCAATTGGCTAGGCTGAATATTGTTTGTCAACATTTTTCATCTCAATAAAGTTGAGTGTAGTAAGTTCGCAAACACTCACCAGACTACATTTCCCGAGATGACTTGCACGGCACGCCAACACGCCATTACGTCATCAGCCTGCGCTTGTTCTTGACGTCGATCATGCGCATGGCGGATATGACGTTTGGGAACCCTCAAATAGGATTCGCTATTATCAGCACACACCTCCCCTTCTCGCTCAGAAGCCGCGAGAGGTACCGACGGAGAGGTAAGACAGAACCAAGTATATCGCTTTGTTGACCAACTTCTATCTTCACAATCATATAATTTAAATTGGTCACATCTGTCTGACGAGCTGCGTCTAACACAGTTTAGCTATCTTAGCTGAAGACTTGATTTATAATGCATGAATGAACCGCTCTTTTACCATAGCACACGCCTCTTCTAATCAGAAACTTGACTTGAGTACGCGTTATATTTTTCTAAACTAAATATACGTATGTACAATTTATAACACATTGATAACAAGGACAAACAGCAGCTCAAGCCATCTGCTCATGTCCTCACAACATATTTTTCCAACGCTCATAATCACAAGTTTAGCAACGCCGAGTGGCATGTTTTCTTGATGATCAGACTTCCGTGTGTTTCACCCGCCTAGTTTTTAAATTTAGCGCTATATAATGTTTGAACATTTCAATAACTGTGGCCACATCCTATAATGTTCCATACTTATATTATTCCCCAGAGCGGTGCCTCCTAACCTGAGCAGTTGCCAGGCGGGGTGAGGCACATACCCAGAATTATTCGGGTGAGTGACAACTAAATTGCTCTCTTCCATTTGTAACGAGGGCTGCATGGTTGTCTTTGTACACTTAAAGGTACCTTCGCAATAATGATTTATTTAATAATTTTGCGGTTAGTGACCGATCTTCAACATTCCAACACTCTGTTTGTCTGTTTAAATTGATTACTGCTGTTTTTTCACAGGTATTCCCCTGTACCGAAAACAAGGTCCAGGTTGTATGTTTTCTAAGTGTTTTGTATTTTACACAACACAAATATTTGCAGTAGCTTTCTGGTCCTGACGAAAGCTAGGATATAGTCTATCCAAGAGCTGAAACATGTTGACCAGTCTTTTCCAACACAGTTATTCTTTCAAACTGTTACAGCACTGTCTTGTTTTATTTTGGTATCCAGGTAGCACCTCATTAAAAACATTTTTGTGCCTGGCTAACCAATTTTAACTAGCACATACCTTTATCACTAGCACTGCATACATCACTCCCTATCATTTATCCGATGGTTCCTTCGATCTAACTAACACATCAACAGATACATTTGGGACACATTTTTGAACCGATATCTACGTCCATCTGGTAGAGTATGGTTCTCTGGTGAAGTTCCCAGGTTCCCAAATGATGAAGCGAGCCACTTGTTGTGGGTGATGGGAATCTTTCTCATACATACATACACGCACCTATTGGTATATTTGGTACCTCGTTGACAGCAGGTAAATCTGGATCAGTACTTACTAAGTGGTTTTGTCACGGTCACTTAACTTCCCTTGACTCACAGTTTTTCGTTTTTGTATACATGTGTTGATTTGGGGATTACAAACTGTTCGAGTCTTTAAACTACATCCCTTAGACCCCCACTCTTTGTGAGATATTTTTATTAATTGGTTTGAGCAGCTTTGGCTGCGGGTCTCTAATTCCTTTCCTAAGGGTATCGTCATACAAGACGTTTGTACCCTTTTTTTCAGGGGACACGCTTTCTTTTGGAAACTATGGCGGAATGCACAGGATTGTCCTTCGACGAAAACATGTTACAAACCATCCTGAGTACTAATCCCAGTATTCTAGAGAGTCTACCAACAATCACCAGCAATACACAAGATGATTGGCAAGTTCTACTCAATTTAAAAAAGACTCATTCTCGCACCTTTATACACGGAGCTATAATGGCAGAATATCTGAGGAATAACAGTGCCCCAATGGGCTTGATTGTAACCAATGCCCCCCGTCTTTTTCTCACAGACAAGACATTTCTTAAAGATTGGTCAATGATCGCGTGGCGATGCACCCGCGACTGGCTAATCCTAATCATTAGCACTGCAAAAAAAGCAGCAGACGTGATACTTGTAGAGATACAGACCTTAGAAGGTCAAATTAAGGCATCTATCACCAGCGCCTTATATAAGAGGAATCTGGAGGAAACTAATAAGTCCAACAAGGAGCACAAAGACACTATCCTCTTGACCAAAATTGAGAAATTCAAGAAGGACCTAGCACGTTTCTCTTTTGAAAGAATTTATCCCTACACAAGTGAGAATTATACTCCTCCAGAATTTAATAGGAAAGGCAAAAGGTATGGGTCAAATTATTCCTCGTCAGGGTCAGACATTCCTTCTACTGACTCTGACGGTTCCAACACATCAATACCACCTAACAGAACTTATAATCCTCGTTCTCGCCCTAATCGCAGACGAGGCACACAAAACTATTACGAACAACAAGGTTCTTGGTGGCCCCCATCTCCATGGGGATTTCAGCCTTCACCTTTTGCACCATCAATGCCTCCCTTTCCATATCAACCATCCCCTCCCTTTGGTCAGCAACCTTTTTTAGGGCAGGGCCGAGGACGCAACAGAGGCAGGAGAAGAGGAGTAATGACACCACAGGTACATTGGCAATCAGACCTAACCCCGCAGAACACACGCAGCAAGAGGGGGGCACCATTAGTGGGCCAGAGTACGGACACGACGACCTAGTGGTCAACTTGAGTCAGAGAACATTCACTACAGTGGAACTGAGTGTCTTGAATAAAGGTTTGGGATTTGTGCCAATAAATGTAGGCAAGCCTTTTCAACTGAGGTACGAACTTGAAAGGTTTTTTAGAAAAATACTCCTTCATTTTTTTTTTTTTTTTTTTCTTCAAAGACAAGGACTCTGTGGCCTCTAACGAACTTGATGCCACATATCGCTCGGACACCGGCTTGAAACCTCCATCGACTTTCAATCCACCTGCTCATCTTACACCAGACCAGGTGAAAGTTTTTGAACAAGCTGTAATACATGATATTGATTCACTCGAATCTAAGAGCGATAGAACATTTCAGAATCCATCGAGAACCCAAAAACTAGCTCTGAAAGAACTTCAGAATGACAAGCTGATTACCATCAAGCCCGCCGATAAAGGCGGAGCCATTGTCATTATGGACACTTCCTCTTATCGAGAAGAATGTCTGAGACAACTAAGTGACACCAAGTCATATCGACTCCTTTCAGAAGATCCCACCCCACGTTTGACCATGGAAATTCATGACCTTGTCAATGAAGCTAAGGAATCTGGTTGGATTAGTTCACAGGAATCTGAATTCCTTGTTACTAAATTCCCAGTTATGCCATACTTTTACGTACTCCCAAAGATACATAAGCCCACAAGACCGCCACCTGGTCGCCCTATTATATCAGGGATTGGTTCTCTTTTAGAACCATTGTCCACTTTTGTCGACTTTTTCCTACGACCTATGGTCAGAGATATGCCAACCTTTCTCCAAGACACCAAGGATGTCCTGCGTCTTTTGCCAGAAATTGCTTTCAATACCGAGACTGATCTTCTGGTCAGTTTCGACGTGGAATCACTTTACACCTGTATTCCACAAGAAGAGACACTTGAAGCAATCAGGGGTCTTCTAGACAATAGTGACCGAGATACCACGACACCGACACACTTTATTATGGAATGTGCCAGACTGGCGATGATGGAAAACTTCTTCCAATTTGAAGAGACCAAGTACCTCCAAATCTCCGGAACATCTATGGGGAGTATTTTCGCTCCCAGTCTGGCCAATCTTTATGTTCACCTTTTTGAACAAAATTGTGTGTTAATTGATCAAAATCCCTTTCGTGCGCAGATTGCGTGCTGGAAGAGATACATAGATGACATCTTGGTGATCTGGCATGGTCCAGTTGCCACTCTGCTGGATTTTCATGCATGGCTCAATGTTCAAAACAATTTTCTCAAATTTACAGTCACATACGATAAAGCCAGACTCCCCTTTCTGGATATTATGATCTACCCCACTTCAGGGGCACTGGGAAGTGAACTGTACAAGAAGCCTCAGACCAAAAACTCTCTTCTGAGCTTTCAGAGCCATCACCCTAAGTCTCTCCGACACAATCTCCCAGTGGGACAGTTCCTGCGCATTCGCAGGAACTGTTCCACGATGGACAGTTTTCAGGTCCATGCTCAGTCACTTTCTAAGCAACTTCAAGTTAGGAAGTATCCAGCACATCTGGTGAGACAAGCCCGGAAAAGGGCGTCTAACAACAACAGAGACGCCCTGCTAGAACCTCCGGTGGTTAAGGCACCCCTAACGAGAATGACATGCTCACTATCTAATAGTGTTCAAAAGTCAGTACGGAAACACTGGCGCATTTTGAATGTAGGGAAGGAGAGTATTCCACTACCACTTTTCTCGTTTAAGAGAGGAACGAGCTTGCGCGATAATCTTGTGCATACCAGACCAAGGGTAAAAGAAAAATAAACAACATCAACACTGTGGGATTTACCACCCGTACAAGGCCACTACCCATGTGGCTCATGCTCAGCCTGTCCTCAGACACAGTCTACCAAATCGGTTGATCTGGGGCTAGATAAACCATGGATTCTACGGCGACACACCAACTGTAATTCAGAAAAGGTAATTTACCTGATTACATGCCCGTGTTCACTCAGATACATAGGTATGACGACCCGTAAGATTAAGGTCCGTATCAGTGAACACAAAAGTACCATCAGGCGGAAGAAACAAGCCACAAGACTAACTTCCCATTTCTTGGCCTTCAATCATAAGCCAGAGGATTTGAGATGGCTTATTTTAGAACAACCTTTTATTCCATCTCATATCACAGACATCCATAAATTCCTTTTCACAAAGGAGCAGAAATGGGTCTACAAACTGCATAGTGACTGTTTGGGATTGAATGACCAGATACCGTGGACTTCGCTCTGAGATACATACACGGGCTACATCTGCATAACGGTATCTTTGATAACAGTCATCTATTGAATCATGACCTAAACCCTTGCTCATCCTGGTCTGAGTCTCTTGAGTACTAGCAAACAAGTGCAGAGCCATTCATCTGAATATCTCCTGATGGTAAACAATTACGATTATATACTCCATATCGTAATTCACATCTGGATATACTCTACGGTACAAGTAAGCCGTCACTGCCATTATTTCACGCAATTGGCTAGGCTGAATATTGTTTGTCAACATTTTTCATCTCAATAAAGTTGAGTGTAGTAAGTTCGCAAACACTCACCAGACTACATTTCCCGAGATGACTTGCACGGCACGCCAACACGCCATTACGTCATCAGCCTGCGCTTGTTCTTGACGTCGATCATGCGCATGGCGGATATGACGTTTGGGAACCCTCAAATAGGATTCGCTATTATCAGCACACACCTCCCCTTCTCGCTCAGAAGCCGCGAGAGGTACCGACGGAGAGGTAAGACAGAACCAAGTATATCGCTTTGTTGACCAACTTCTATCTTCACAATCATATAATTTAAATTGGTCACATCTGTCTGACGAGCTGCGTCTAACACAGTTTAGCTATCTTAGCTGAAGACTTGATTTATAATGCATGAATGAACCGCTCTTTTACCATAGCACACGCCTCTTCTAATCAGAAACTTGACTTGAGTACGCGTTATATTTTTCTAAACTAAATATACGTATGTACAATTTATAACACATTGATAACAAGGACAAACAGCAGCTCAAGCCATCTGCTCATGTCCTCACAACATATTTTTCCAACGCTCATAATCACAAGTTTAGCAACGCCGAGTGGCATGTTTTCTTGATGATCAGACTTCCGTGTGTTTCACCCGCCTAGTTTTTAAATTTAGCGCTATATAATGTTTGAACATTTCAATAACTGTGGCCACATCCTATAATGTTCCATACTTATATTATTCCCCAGAGCGGTGCCTCCTAACCTGAGCAGTTGCCAGGCGGGGTGAGGCACATACCCAGAATTATTCGGGTGAGTGACAACTAAATTGCTCTCTTCCATTTGTAACGAGGGCTGCATGGTTGTCTTTGTACACTTAAAGGTACCTTCGCAATAATGATTTATTTAATAATTTTGCGGTTAGTGACCGATCTTCAACATTCCAACACTCTGTTTGTCTGTTTAAATTGATTACTGCTGTTTTTTCACAGGTATTCCCCTGTACCGAAAACAAGGTCCAGGTTGTATGTTTTCTAAGTGTTTTGTATTTTACACAACACAAATATTTGCAGTAGCTTTCTGGTCCTGACGAAAGCTAGGATATAGTCTATCCAAGAGCTGAAACATGTTGACCAGTCTTTTCCAACACAGTTATTCTTTCAAACTGTTACAGCACTGTCTTGTTTTATTTTGGTATCCAGGTAGCACCTCATTAAAAACATTTTTGTGCCTGGCTAACCAATTTTAACTAGCACATACCTTTATCACTAGCACTGCATACATCACTCCCTATCATTTATCCGATGGTTCCTTCGATCTAACTAACACATCAACAGATACATTTGGGACACATTTTTGAACCGATATCTACGTCCATCTGGTAGAGTATGGTTCTCTGGTGAAGTTCCCAGGTTCCCAAATGATGAAGCGAGCCACTTGTTGTGGGTGATGGGAATCTTTCTCATACATACATACACGCACCTATTGGTATATTTGGTACCTCGTTGACAGCAGGTAAATCTGGATCAGTACTTACTAAGTGGTTTTGTCACGGTCACTTAACTTCCCTTGACTCACAGTTTTTCGTTTTTGTATACATGTGTTGATTTGGGGATTACAAACTGTTCGAGTCTTTAAACTACATCCCTTAGACCCCCACTCTTTGTGAGATATTTTTATTAATTGGTTTGAGCAGCTTTGGCTGCGGGTCTCTAATTCCTTTCCTAAGGGTATCGTCATACAAGACGTTTGTACCCTTTTTTTCAGGGGACACGCTTTCTTTTGGAAACTATGGCGGAATGCACAGGATTGTCCTTCGACGAAAACATGTTACAAACCATCCTGAGTACTAATCCCAGTATTCTAGAGAGTCTACCAACAATCACCAGCAATACACAAGATGATTGGCAAGTTCTACTCAATTTAAAAAAGACTCATTCTCGCACCTTTATACACGGAGCTATAATGGCAGAATATCTGAGGAATAACAGTGCCCCAATGGGCTTGATTGTAACCAATGCCCCCCGTCTTTTTCTCACAGACAAGACATTTCTTAAAGATTGGTCAATGATCGCGTGGCGATGCACCCGCGACTGGCTAATCCTAATCATTAGCACTGCAAAAAAAGCAGCAGACGTGATACTTGTAGAGATACAGACCTTAGAAGGTCAAATTAAGGCATCTATCACCAGCGCCTTATATAAGAGGAATCTGGAGGAAACTAATAAGTCCAACAAGGAGCACAAAGACACTATCCTCTTGACCAAAATTGAGAAATTCAAGAAGGACCTAGCACGTTTCTCTTTTGAAAGAATTTATCCCTACACAAGTGAGAATTATACTCCTCCAGAATTTAATAGGAAAGGCAAAAGGTATGGGTCAAATTATTCCTCGTCAGGGTCAGACATTCCTTCTACTGACTCTGACGGTTCCAACACATCAATACCACCTAACAGAACTTATAATCCTCGTTCTCGCCCTAATCGCAGACGAGGCACACAAAACTATTACGAACAACAAGGTTCTTGGTGGCCCCCATCTCCATGGGGATTTCAGCCTTCACCTTTTGCACCATCAATGCCTCCCTTTCCATATCAACCATCCCCTCCCTTTGGTCAGCAACCTTTTTTAGGGCAGGGCCGAGGACGCAACAGAGGCAGGAGAAGAGGAGTAATGACACCACAGGTACATTGGCAATCAGACCTAACCCCGCAGAACACACGCAGCAAGAGGGGGGCACCATTAGTGGGCCAGAGTACGGACACGACGACCTAGTGGTCAACTTGAGTCAGAGAACATTCACTACAGTGGAACTGAGTGTCTTGAATAAAGGTTTGGGATTTGTGCCAACAAATGTAGGCGAGCCTTTTCAACTGAGGTACGAACTTGAAAGGTTTTTTAGAAAAATACTCCTTCATTTTTTTTTTTTTTTTTTTCTTCAAAGACAAGGACTCTGTGGCCTCTAACGAACTTGATGCCACATATCGCTCGGACACCGGCTTGAAACCTCCATCGACTTTCAATCCACCTGCTCATCTTACACCAGACCAGGTGAAAGTTTTTGAACAAGCTGTAATACATGATATTGATTCACTCGAATCTAAGAGCGATAGAACATTTCAGAATCCATCGAGAACCCAAAAACTAGCTCTGAAAGAACTTCAGAATGACAAGCTGATTACCATCAAGCCCGCCGATAAAGGCGGAGCCATTGTCATTATGGACACTTCCTCTTATCGAGAAGAATGTCTGAGACAACTAAGTGACACCAAGTCATATCGACTCCTTTCAGAAGATCCCACCCCACGTTTGACCATGGAAATTCATGACCTTGTCAATGAAGCTAAGGAATCTGGTTGGATTAGTTCACAGGAATCTGAATTCCTTGTTACTAAATTCCCAGTTATGCCATACTTTTACGTACTCCCAAAGATACATAAGCCCACAAGACCGCCACCTGGTCGCCCTATTATATCAGGGATTGGTTCTCTTTTAGAACCATTGTCCACTTTTGTCGACTTTTTCCTACGACCTATGGTCAGAGATATGCCAACCTTTCTCCAAGACACCAAGGATGTCCTGCGTCTTTTGCCAGAAATTGCTTTCAATACCGAGACTGATCTTCTGGTCAGTTTCGACGTGGAATCACTTTACACCTGTATTCCACAAGAAGAGACACTTGAAGCAATCAGGGGTCTTCTAGACAATAGTGACCGAGATACCACGACACCGACACACTTTATTATGGAATGTGCCAGACTGGCGATGATGGAAAACTTCTTCCAATTTGAAGAGACCAAGTACCTCCAAATCTCCGGAACATCTATGGGGAGTATTTTCGCTCCCAGTCTGGCCAATCTTTATGTTCACCTTTTTGAACAAAATTGTGTGTTAATTGATCAAAATCCCTTTCGTGCGCAGATTGCGTGCTGGAAGAGATACATAGATGACATCTTGGTGATCTGGCATGGTCCAGTTGCCACTCTGCTGGATTTTCATGCATGGCTCAATGTTCAAAACAATTTTCTCAAATTTACAGTCACATACGATAAAGCCAGACTCCCCTTTCTGGATATTATGATCTACCCCACTTCAGGGGCACTGGGAAGTGAACTGTACAAGAAGCCTCAGACCAAAAACTCTCTTCTGAGCTTTCAGAGCCATCACCCTAAGTCTCTCCGACACAATCTCCCAGTGGGACAGTTCCTGCGCATTCGCAGGAACTGTTCCACGATGGACAGTTTTCAGGTCCATGCTCAGTCACTTTCTAAGCAACTTCAAGTTAGGAAGTATCCAGCACATCTGGTGAGACAAGCCCGGAAAAGGGCGTCTAACAACAACAGAGACGCCCTGCTAGAACCTCCGGTGGTTAAGGCACCCCTAACGAGAATGACATGCTCACTATCTAATAGTGTTCAAAAGTCAGTACGGAAACACTGGCGCATTTTGAATGTAGGGAAGGAGAGTATTCCACTACCACTTTTCTCGTTTAAGAGAGGAACGAGCTTGCGCGATAATCTTGTGCATACCAGACCAAGGGTAAAAGAAAAATAAACAACATCAACACTGTGGGATTTACCACCCGTACAAGGCCACTACCCATGTGGCTCATGCTCAGCCTGTCCTCAGACACAGTCTACCAAATCGGTTGATCTGGGGCTAGATAAACCATGGATTCTACGGCGACACACCAACTGTAATTCAGAAAAGGTAATTTACCTGATTACATGCCCGTGTTCACTCAGATACATAGGTATGACGACCCGTAAGATTAAGGTCCGTATCAGTGAACACAAAAGTACCATCAGGCGGAAGAAACAAGCCACAAGACTAACTTCCCATTTCTTGGCCTTCAATCATAAGCCAGAGGATTTGAGATGGCTTATTTTAGAACAACCTTTTATTCCATCTCATATCACAGACATCCATAAATTCCTTTTCACAAAGGAGCAGAAATGGGTCTACAAACTGCATAGTGACTGTTTGGGATTGAATGACCAGATACCGTGGACTTCGCTCTGAGATACATACGCGGGCTACATCTGCATAACGGTATCTTTGATAACAGTCATCTATTGAATCATGACCTAAACCCTTGCTCATCCTGGTCTGAGTCTCTTGAGTACTAGCAAACAAGTGCAGAGCCATTCATCTGAATATCTCCTGATGGTAAACAATTACGATTATATACTCCATATCGTAATTCACATCTGGATATACTCTACGGTACAAGTAAACCGTCACTGCCATTATTTCACGCAATTGGCTAGGCTGAATATTGTTTGTCAACATTTTTCATCTCAATAAAGTTGAGTGTAGTAAGTTCGCAAACACTCACCAGACTACATTTCCCGAGATGACTTGCACGGCACGCCAACACGCCATTACGTCATCAGCCTGCGCTTGTTCTTGACGTCGATCATGCGCATGGCGGATATGACGTTTGGGAACCCTCAAATAGGATTCGCTATTATCAGCACACACCTCCCCTTCTCGCTCAGAAGCCGCGAGAGGTACCGACGGAGAGGTAAGACAGAACCAAGTATATCGCTTTGTTGACCAACTTCTATCTTCACAATCGTATAATTTAAATTGGTCACATCTGTCTGACGAGCTGCGTCTAACACAGTTTAGCTATCTTAGCTGAAGACTTGATTTATAATGCATGAATGAACCGCTCTTTTACCATAGCACACGCCTCTTCTAATCAGAAACTTGACTTGAGTACGCGTTATATTTTTCTAAACTAAATATACGTATGTACAATTTATAACACATTGATAACAAGGACAAACAGCAGCTCAAGCCATCTGCTCATGTCCTCACAACATATTTTTCCAACGCTCATAATCACAAGTTTAGCAACGCCGAGTGGCATGTTTTCTTGATGATCAGACTTCCGTGTGTTTCACCCGCCTAGTTTTTAAATTTAGCGCTATATAATGTTTGAACATTTCAATAACTGTGGCCACATCCTATAATGTTCCATACTTATATTATTCCCCAGAGCGGTGCCTCCTAACCTGAGCAGTTGCCAGGCGGGGTGAGGCACATACCCAGAATTATTCGGGTGAGTGACAACTAAATTACTCTCTTCCATTTGTAACGAGGGCTGCATGGTTGTCTTTGTACACTTAAAGGTACCTTCGCAATAATGATTTATTTAATAATTTTGCGGTTAGTGACCGATCTTCAACATTCCACCACTCTGTTTGTCTGTTTAAATTGATTACTGCTGTTTTTTCACAGGTATTCCCCTGTACCGAAAACAAGGTCCAGGTTGTATGTTTTCTAAGTTTTTTGTATTTTACACAACACAAATATTTGCAGTAGCTTTCTGGTCCTGACGAAAGCTAGGATATAGTCTATCCAAGAGCTGAAACATGTTGACCAGTCTTTTCCAACACAGTTATTCTTTCAAACTGTTACAGCACTGTCTGGTTTTATTTTGGTATCCAGGTAGCACCTCATTAAAAACATTTTTGTGCCTGGCTAACCAATTTTAACTAGCACATACCTTTATCACTAGCACTGCATACATCACTCCCTATCATTTATCCGATGGTTCCTTCGATCTAACTAACACATCAACAGATACATTTGGGACACATTTTTGAACCGATATCTACGTCCATCTGGTAGAGTATGGTTCTCTGGTGATGTTCCCAGGTTCCCAAATGATGAAGCGAGCCACTTGTTGTGGGTGATGGGAATCTTTCTCATACATACATACACGCACCTATTGGTATATTTGGTACCTCGTTGACAGCAGGTAAATCTGGATCAGTACTTACTAAGTGGTTTTGTCACGGTCACTTAACTTCCCTTGACTCACAGTTTTTCGTTTTTGTATACATGTGTTGATTTGGGGATTACAAACTGTTCGAGTCTTTAAACTACATCCCTTAGACCCCCACTCTTTGTGAGATATTTTTATTAAATGGGTATGTACATGTCCCATGGACCAGACAGGATATTTTGTCATTTACAAATGATTTCCCTCGACTAAGGGAGAAGCCCGTTGAGTGGTATAGACAGGTCGACAGATTTGTGAAGTTGTCAAAGGTACTGTGGATTGACCTGAATAGTCTGTTTGATATAATTGTACCAGCAGACTTGTGGGCAGAATGTAAAATAGTCATAGACTGGCCCACTAAGGAATACCCAAGAGATCCAAAGACAGGAGCTCCAGATCCGGAGGTCATGAAAAAGTACGAACAGGTTATGGCCTTCTTGAAAAATAAGGTACCCCCCAAAGAAACAGACTGGGTTAAAATAGATCAAACACATCAAGAATTAAAAGAATCAGTCCATGCATATTATGAAAGACTAATATTAGCTTTCAAACAGTTCAGTGGAGATGAACATCTGGGTGACAAGGATCTGAGCCATTTTGTACATAGATTTGTGTATGGCTTGCGGCCTGAGATCAGTGAAATGATTAGGCAGCATACCGTAGACTGGCAGAGCAAGAAGATTGATGAGATTCTGAGACATGCAAAATACTTCAGTGATGAGATTGAGGCAAAGCAGAGGAAACTAAAAGAAAAGGCAATGTGGGCACAGGTGAAAGTTGCAGAAAGACAGGAGGCTCAGTTGGTTGAACAGGCAAATAACCCAGGAAATAAACCCAGGTTTGGTTCAGGAAAAGGGAAAGGAAACATTGAAGAAGCCAAGAAGAAATTCCCATGTCACAACTGTGGAAAATTAGGGCACTGGAAATCCGAGTGTAAGAATCCACGTCTACTAATGATGACAATCCATCATTGAATTCACAGGTGCAGAGTGAGGGGTGTGGTCAGCATCAGCAACAGCAGAATCAGGTGCCAAAACCACCCTTGCCACAGAGGAGAGGATCTCAGAAGTACAGCCAAGAGTCGGGGTTCTACGATGAAGAGCAGGTAATCAAGCCAAAACGCGCAAGCGCTGTAGCTCAATACTGGCTGAAAAATGAGGGAAGCGACTCTGAGGGAGACTTCTGACGGTGCCGAAGAGAGGAGGAAGAGTGCGTACTTGGCACAGCTCTAGAAATAGACCAGGCAGGACCTTTTGTATATGGAAAAATCAATGGTGAAAGTGTTACTTTTCTAGTTGACACAGGAGCTACGAGATCAACTGTCAGGTCAGCTGATATAAAGAATCTTTCTCTCTCGGATGAAGCAATCCAAGTAGTTGGTGTGTCCAACACACACATTAAAACCCTTCTTACTGAGCCAGTAAGGGTTAAGATAGGGAAATTTTCAGACATGCACCGATTTGTGGTGTGTGACACCAGTCCTGTGAACTTGCTAGGCAGGGATCTGCTGTGCAAGATGAATTGCACTATTTTTTGTACTCCAGATGGAATAACCTTTGAAACACCAGATGAGGATGTCCTATACAGAATGACCATGGATAACAGGGAATGTGAGGCTTTGGGGACATATGCTGTATTTAATCCAGATGCATTACCCCCAGAATTGAAACAGACAGTAAAAACAGCCATTTGGGATTTTACTGGAGAAGATGTGGGCCTGATGAGAAATGTAGATCCAGTGAAGATTACTGTAAAAGAGGGAGTGGTTTACCCAAACATACCGCAATACAGACTGACACCTGAAATAATTGAAGGAATAACACCCATAATTGAGAAGATGATTCAGCAGGGGGTGCTAAGAGAAATATTGAGCAGCCCATGTAACTCACCAATAATGGGACTGAAGAAACCTAATGGAAAGTTCAGAATAGTACAGGATTTGAGAAAAATTAACAAGATTGTTGTGTCATGTTGTCCCATTGTGCCAAATCCATCAGTGATTTTGTACCAGATTCCCAATGATGCAGAATGGTATACTGTAATTGATTTATGTCACGCTTTCTTTTCAATTCCATTGCATCATGACAGCCAGCCAATATTTTCTTTTAGATTTGGAGAGCGGATTTTGGCATGGTGCCGAATTCCACAGGGGTATACAGAGAGCCCCTCAATATTTAATCAATTGCTGAAGAAATCTCTGGAAAGTTTAACAATGCCTGAAAATTCAGTCTTGGTCCAGTATATTGATGACCTACTTGTGGCATCAAAAACACGTGAAGCTTGTGAAGTAGACACCATTGCTTTACTGAATCACTTGGCAGATGGAGGATTAAAAGTATCTCCAGCCAAATTGCAATTCTGCAAGAAAGAAGTCCAGTACTTGGGACATAACATTGAGAAAGGCCTGAGAAAAGTAACCATTGACAGGATTAAAATCATTAGAGGAATGAGAGCCCCAATAACACAAAGAGAAGTAAGAATGTTCCTGGGAATGGTGGGTTACTGTCGTCAGTGGAGGATGTATGATGTTACAACGCATGCTTTTACAACGCATGCTGTTACAACGAAATTTTTACAACGCGAATGCAGTGACAACGCAAGTCTTTACAACGCAAGTCTTTACATCGACTTGCACTAGATGGCGTGCTAACATTAAAAAAGTGTAATTTACTATTCTAACTCCAGTCCACGTAACAGTAGGGAAGGTGTTTGGATAGTAAACTACACTATTTTTAATGTTAGCACGCCATCTAGTGCAAGTCGATGTAAAGACTTGCGTTGTAATGGCATGCGTTGTCAATGCATTTGCGTTGTAACAGTTTCGTTGTAATGGTAGTGCGTTGTAAAAGTTGCGTTGTAAAGGTTGTTCCCCGTCAGTGGATAAGTAACTTTTCCCTAATTGCCAAGCCATTGATTAAATTGACCAAAAGTGAGGTGAAAGACCCATTATAACTAAACCCAGAAGAAATGGCTGCATTTAGAGAGTTAAAGGACAGACTATGTGAAGCTCCTGCCCTAGGAATGCCAGATTACGAAAAAGAATTTGAGCTGTATTGTAGTGAGAGAAATGGATGTGCACTTTCAGTGTTAATCCAGAAACATGGACGCCTGAGAAGGCCAATTGCCTACTTCTCCTCAACACTTGACCCAGTAGCTGTGGGTTTACCAGGTTGCCTAAAAGCAGTAGCTGCTACCTGTAAAAGTCTGGAACAAAGTGAGGGAATCATAATGGGATATCCTGTACGCGTATTCGTACCTCATGATGTGGCAATCCTTTTAACAAGGAGCCGGACACAGTTCATGTCTCATAGTCGGCTGACTAAATATGAGAAAGTCATTCTTGGTGCAACCAATGTGAGCCTGGAGAGATGTGTGAATGTGAATCCAGCGACACTGTTGCCTGATGCTGAATGTGTGGAAGTGAGAAATGAAGTTGATCATGACTGCCTGGATGTGCTTAATTACTGTACAAAACCAAGGCCAGACATAAGAGATCAGCCACTGTCTGAGAGTGATCATGTGTTGTTTGTGGATGGATCTTGCTTAAGAACGGATGAAGGAACACTGAGTGCTGCATATGCTGTATGTACGGTTTCAGGAGTTGTGGAAGCATCACCTTTGAAAGGAGTTAAATCCGCTCAGGTGGCAGAATTGGTGGCACTAACAAAAGCCTGTAAGATTGGAAGAAGTGTGAGAGTGACTGTGATGACTGACAGCCAGTATGGCTTCGGAGTTGTCCATGTTTTTGGCCAGCTATGGCTACAAAGATGTTTCCTGACCTCAAGTGGAACTCCTATAAAGAATGCTGAAGTGGTTGGAAAACTGCTAGAGGCGATACAGCTGCCTAAAGAACTAGCAGTGGTAAAATGTGCTGCTCATGGTCAAGGTGATGATTTTGTCACTGTTGGGAATAAATTCGCAAATGACATAGCACAATACTGTGCAAGAAACAATCATTCCATTAACCGGAGTAAAGAAAGCGAAATATCTTCTTGTTCCTTGATGTTTACTAATGAGGTGGGAACATGGGAGGAAGTGAAACAATCGCATTTCCTCTTACTTGAACTTGAGTGCAGAAGCGACATCTTACCTGATCTCTTCGCTCCTGGGACCAGGGCTGTGCAACATCGACGGGCTGCCTACGCTGTGTGTCTCCCCCGCTGCCATACTTCATCACTGGCCGCTGTTGGGGGAGACTACAGCTCCCGTGATTCTCTGGGGCAGACAGCTTCCGTTTCCAGCGCGCCCGGAGGCGATTTAAAAGTGACTGCTTCCTTGGCAGAGCGGGGGCCGCATTTCCTCTTACTTGAACTTGAGTGCAGAAGCGACATTTTACCTGATCTCTTCGCTCCTGGGACCAGGGCTGTGCAACATCGACAGGCTGCCTACGCTGTGTGTCTCCCCCGCTGCCATACTTCATCACTGGCCGCTGTTGGGGGAGACTACAGCTCCCGTGATCTTTTGGGGCAGATAGCTTCCGTTTCCAGCGTGCCTGGAGGCGATTTAAAAGTGACTGCTTCCCTCGCGACGCGGGACGCGCGCGGGCGGCACCGGGCTGAGCCCGGGCAGAGGGCGGGCCATCTAAGGCCGTCAGAGGCCACAGGAGGCCGGACCGGGCCACTTCCCTTAGCCCCCCCGTACCGCTGTATGTGGTAAAGTGACATGTTATTGCCCATTGTGAAGGCTTAGTGTGGTTATTGTGCGAATAACATACAGGCAATTGTATTACAGGCTGTGACTTGTGTGTCTATTCTAATTTTATGGCAATGTCTACGCGCTCGGGTAAGGGAGGTGGGCTAGGCAGGGCCACAGTTAGTGGCACCCTAGATCATTTTATAATATGTGCCTGTTCTGTACTTGAGAAAGAAATTGCCATCACAGAACGCCGACTTTCCCTTGACCAGCTCAATGAGAAACGCTCTTCATTGGGCAAAATTGCATTAGCTGTTTCCCCGTTCCAGAAAACACCCAAACAAATGGTATTATACCGGGGACCACACAAAGTACGGCGATTGGTGTGGACCTAAATCCTGTCAGCTTCACAAGCCGTGGTTCCTTAACACAGTTAGACCTATCATATTCACCTTTGCTGCCTATTCCAACACTGGCCCTGGACACTATTATCAACATAATTCCCCCCTCCGAAATCTCAGCCTCCCCTGAGCCAACTAACACCACTGGTCTTAAACCTGCTCCAAGCAAAAGGAAAAGAGTGGGCAGTGGCCATAAGGAGGACCATATAAAAGCACCCAAGAAATGTAAACATAAATCGCGCAATGTTATCGACAGGAAAGTGGGTCGCACAGTGCTTCCCACACCCCACCAACAAAGGACTAGGTTATCTTCCGCACATTCTACTAACCCGGTCTCCCAAACCCCTGTTGAGCAGCTTCCCTCAAACCTTGGACCACATGACCTTGAGTTCCAATCTTCCCTTGTCGGCCAATTCGAATTACTCATTAAATCTCTCATCCTCCCTCTGACTGAAAGAGTAAGGGCATTGTCTGAGAGGCTTGAGAGATTTGAGCAGGCCTCTCTAGACAACTTCTTTTCTCTTAAATCTCTAATCAAGCTGCATTCAACGATTGGTCACGACAATCCTGTCACTGCTGACCCCCTCCCAACTACTCAAATGATTTTATTTCTCAAGCTGCCTTGCTACACCCAAATGCTGCCCCAAATCGCGGGCTTAAGAACGGAGTTATTTCTGCAGATCCTAAACCTTTAGTACCTATACCTATTCTGGGCAGTAAACCCACAAAACAAAAGTTAGTCCCTAGTACAACTGATAACCACAGAAACCGTGAAACATCAGGATGCGAGACGGAATCTACACAGAGTCTTTCTAATCCACCTAGCAAGGATCCAGCACAAGCTCAATTGAACGACAATGTTAGCTGCACTAAGCAAAACCTACCCCACATTAACCTTCCCCCGGAATGCATACCCTTTGTAGTTGTCTTAACTGGAGTCCCCCAGCTTAAAGCTGGCAAGTCAGAATCTTTTATTGAATTAAAAAATAAAACAACGCATTGGCTGAACACCAACAGGCCGCTCCCTAGGCACCTGGATTGTCATGTCCTTCATGTTAGAAGGGTCTCCTGGGTGGGAAATAGACCTAAGAAAATGTCTGGTGATTGCATTGTTGCAAACTTCAGGGATCCTCGCGTTACAAGGTTAATCTGTAACTATCAATCAGGCCCTAACACTACTGGCATAGGATGTTCAGATTTAAGCCAATTCTACTCAGACTCCGTGTATTTTCACCGTTCACACTCCTTCTTTCACTTGGCTCATGATGGGCACTCTAAGGGGGTCTGGACCCCTAGCGAAATAGATTATCCACTATTTGCCTCCAACAGATATTGTGAACCCTATGGCCATCATGATTCTTATTGACAAGGAACTTCTGTTTCAGATGGTTCCTACTTCCCCGCTGGTGATCAAAATAAAGAAGTTAGTGAAGTACCTATTGAACGAGCTGGGGATTCCTCTCATATCAATCTGAACCCCCATGCCCTGCAGCATAGATTACAGCTTATTCCAAATTCTCAGGACACAAACTATCTCACATTATCTTCCAATCACAGCTTGCCTCAGGCTAATCCCAGTTCTCTCATTCTTTCTACACTACGAGATACAGCCACTGATGTTCCTCTTTTAAAGGTCCTAAGCTGGAATGTAGCTGGCATTGCCAGTAAATTAGATCTCCCTTATTGGAACTCTTTAATAGAGTCGTATAGTATTTGTATTTTCCAGGAGACCTGGAGCACAGTGCCCTGTCACATGGTTGGTTACACTACCTTCTTTGTACCGGCCATTTTATCCCCGAGAGGGAGAGGACGCCCTTCGGGCGGTCTTCTGATCTGGGTCAGCATTTCTCTTGGGTGTACCATCAGGCAGGCCTTTAACATCTCCTCTGATATTTTAAGGCTCACCCTCAAGAGAGCCCAGGGAAGGGAGTCCTTAGACATATTTAATGTCTACGCCAGGGGTTTGAGTGGAGGAGCCTTGTCACTTACACTTTCACTTGTCGAGGGTGAATTGCGAAAGTGCCACCATGCATCCCATATTTTGATAGCAGGAGATTTTAACTGGTCCTTTGAGCCCCTCGCATCATTAGATCTTTCCGGATCTACTGGAGGATGATGCCAAAAGAGGTATCTCGACATTATCATTGCCCCCTATTAGGAGATGGACAAAGTCAGTTATATTCATGAACACTTTGACCCTAGAGTTTGGATTAAGGGCGGCAAATGGTAGAACAGCTTCAGATCCCCAAGGCACTCATACTTACAACAGGACAAATCACACCTCGAGGATAGACTACATGCTCCTTGATTTTAAATTCTGGAAGTACGGGGTGGATATGGAAATAATTCCCTCATATGATAGCGACCACAACCAGTTATCCCTAAGCATCAAACCACCATGGGAGGAAGCATATGGGTCTCTGTTTCCACCAGTAGTTAGCTCTATGCAAACCCTCGAGGTATGCCCCGCAAACTGCGAGAGGCGCCTTAAATGGCGCAAAGTGATGCTCGATGAAGAGAAAGTCCTGCTGATTGGGGCAATACTGCTCGCAGCACAAGGCAAGCTGATCTCGCTAAACAACCATGAGGCTGCTTGCGGCAAGGTTCTATCAGTTTTTCAAGGTACCATTAAAGAGCTGGGAATCATATTTCGAGTACATGGTAAAGGCGGGCCTCCGAGAGGAGGGGCTAAGCGTTCCTCTAAGGATGGTTGGTACACACAAAACTGTAGAAGGAAGAAGTGGAGAAGTGTGGCTCAATGATTAGAGCGGCAGACCCTGATGCAGAGGTCTAGCCCGGGACCAGGGTTCAATTCCCCGCCTCGGCGGGTCTTGGGCTCAAAAAAATTCCATGGACCTGATAATTCTCGCCTCGGTGCCATTCCAATCATGGAGTCCCACTCTGCAACTCTGGGCAATAGCTTGCTTAATCTCCACAACGGCCCCCACAACGCTAAGGATGCCTGGCCTCCACCTTGGGGGTGCCCAGGAGTGGACGCCTCACAGGGAAAGCCAGGATGGGTTCCACAGCGGTATTCGTACAAGCACCTTGAGACCCTTGCGGGTGAGTAGTGCGCTATACAAGTATCAATTTACATTACATTTACAAGAAGTCCGCCCTAATCATGGACATCAAAAGCAGGATCATACCAAAGATCCAGATGGCCAGGAAGGAGTACAGGACCTGTGTAACAAGTGCTAAAAAGGTCTGAGAGGAACAGTACTGGCAGGCATTATGGGAGGCTTCCTTAAAGCGCGACTCAGGCTCCTTCTGGGACATAATTAGAACTAAAAACAGACCAGCCCACGAGCTTCTGACATGTAATATTACTAGTGCGGTCTGGTTTGAGCATTTTTCTAAACTTTATTCTTCCCGGCCCGAGGATGAGGGGAACCTCTCTTTCGAAGGGTTTTCCCTCTCCACGAACACACTGAGCACTAACCCTTTTACCGAAGGGGAAGTGCTCAATGCTATCAAGTTTATTGTCCCTCAGAAGGCAGCTGGTCCGGATGGTATTCCTGGCGATGTCCTCAGACTAGATCCATCTGGATGGGGGAAGCTCCTTTCCACTTTAATAAATGCCATTGCTAATGGTGCTTCGGTACCCGAATCTTGGAAAGGGGCCGAGGTTGTCCCGATCTTTAAAAAGGGCGGTAGAGATGATCCAGCTAACTACCGCCCAATTAGTCTGATCGATTCGTCCCAGAAGGTGGTTGGGAAAGGGGTTCTGGAGAGGATTCTTTCTTGGGCGAACGAAAATAACATCCTCTCTGACTATCAGGCAGGCTTCAGGGTTGGGACAGGCACCATAGAACAGGTCTTCAGACTGTTCCTTATTTACTGGAAGGTTGTCATTCTTGGTAAGGGTAGTCTCTACCTTGCTTTTATAGACCTAAAAACAGCATTTGACCTCGTCCTCCCTTGATACTCTGTGGGGCGTCTTGGCTAATATGAATATTCCGCCCCACTTGCTGAATTTACTAATAAAACTCCACGAGGGAAACTATGCTCAAGTACGGTGGGGCCCACAGGGACAGAAAACAGAGAGAATCCCAGTGAACAGGGGTGTCCGCCAGGGATGTGTTCTTGCCCCTACCCTTTTTTCACTCTATGTGAACGGTGTAGTGGACCATCTGATGAAAGCTCCTTCTGATGCGCCATCCCTGGCGGGCGAACGTATTCCAACTCTCCTGTTTGCTGATTACACTCTTTTGCTGTCTAAATCACCTATGGGTCTACAAACTCTCCTCGATAGTTTCCAAGCCTTTTGTAACGGCAGAGGCCTTATTATAAACACCACCAAAACAAAATACCTAATATTGAATCCTCCTAAAAAATTAGGGCGGCCCCCAGCCCTGAATGCGGCTACCCTCGAAAGGGTAAAAGAATTTGATTACCTGGGTATCCGCATCTCAGATACTATGCGTTGGTCACCCCACTTACAAAAGATGCTCCTAACCCATAAGAGGATCACTGGTGCCCTCCTCAGGGAACATCGTTCTTCCACGTCCAGGCCAATAGCCCCAGCCCTGGAGATATACAAAGCAAAAGGCGTGAGCTCGGCACTCTATGGCGCCGAGCTATGGGGCTTGAATAATATAGACGAGCTTGCCAAGTCCGACTCTAGTTTCTATAAAGAATTGATGGCACTACCTCAGAGCACTCCTGTAGTGCCCTTATTAATGGATCTAGGGTGCCACGCGATGAAAGACTTGGCAAAAGTACGCCCTCTGCTTTTATGGGCTCGGCTCTGGCGAACTCCCGAGCTAGCCAAGTATGCGGAGGGACTATCTGAAATATTGTCTATGCCTTGCTGGCACAAAATTAAATGGCTGAAAGACGTAAAGGGCTTGCTGTATGACCTTGGCCTTAAAGACGCCTGGGTGAATAGAACCTCGCCCCCGAAAGCAGAGCTGAAGAAACTATATTGGAGTTGGGTTACTGCAAAAAGGAACTCCAGCCCACATGGTGGCAAAAGCACCATCGAGTTCCTAAAGCTTAAAGATGATGTGCACTATGAGCCTTACCTCGATACTATCCAGAAGCCTTACGATCGAGCCCTTTACTTTAAGTTTAGGGTTGGTACTCTTCCGGTGCGTGAGCTGACCGCACGCTGGAAACCACCCTCCCAGACACAACCATTCTGTCCCTTTTGCAAGACTAAAGTTGAGTCAATCGCACATGTTTTATTTGCATGTCCTGAATACAAAATTCCAAGGTCTTATTGGCTCAAACCTTTGTGTAGAGACTTGGGCACGCGCGACCATCTCATAGCTCTGCGCATTCTCAAATCAGACACACGATCTTTGTATGTTTGCGCTTTATCGAAATTTTTGAGGTGGTCTTGGCTGATAAGATCTAAAGCCCTTGTAGCCCCCAATTAAGTAGCCTGATTATCTTATTGTCTGTTTGTATTCCCTTTTTAAATTGTCTTATTTATTCTGTTTTCATGTATCTTTTATCTCTTGCTTGTTCTTGAAATATGACGATACTACATTTTTATGGCTTGTCTCCTGATCTTACATATTCTGTTTGTGTTATGTATGCATGTGCTTTTAAGATATGTTTTTATCGAAATAAAGCTTATTTCACTTCACTTCAATTGCAGGATGAGGCAGGAGACGAAGAGATGAAAGATTGGGTGAAAGCAGGTTGTGCACCAAGGGAAAAACATCATGTATGGGTCTATAGGGATGGAAGACCAGTCATGCCAAATAGTATGTTGTCAACAATGGCAAGGATGTATCATGGCCAAGGACATCTGGGGAGGGATGCTATGATAAGGGCTTTTAAGCAGACCTGGTATAGTCCAAAGTTCAGGCTGATAGCAGAAAGTCTCTGTCAGAGATGTCAGATATGTCAGCAATTCAATCCTGGAAAGAAAACAGTGGTGAGCCTAGGAACAATAGGCAGAGAGGGAGGACCCTTCACAAGAATGCAGATAGACTTCATTGAAATGCCGCAAGTCAACAGATTGAGGTATGTCCTGGTGGTGGTCTGTTTGTTCTCCAGGTGGGTGGAGGCATACCCAACAAGAAGAAACGATGGGATAACAGTGGCCAAGCTACTGTTAAGAGAGTTCATCCCAAGGTACGGGTTCCCAGTAACCATTGAATCAGACAGAGGGGGACATTTTTATAATGAAATCATGGGTCTGATCTGTGAAGCATTGAGTGTACAGCAGAAGCTACATTGTGCTTACCGACCAGAAGCTTCTGGTGTAGTTGAACAAATGAATGGTACCATCAAAAACAGAATTGGCAAAATGTGCTTAGCCACAGGAATGAAATGGCCCGATGTCTTGCCTCTAGTCCTGATGACCATTAGGTCTACTCCAGACAGAACAACAGGTTTGAGTCCACATGAAATTATCATGGGACGTGCTATGAGACATGCATTTATACCAGTCAACAAGCTGATGACTATAACTGATGACATGATTTTGGATTACTGTAAGGGCCTGGCTGACGCAGTTCATTCTGTGTTTCACCGGGTTGGAGAAGACGCCACCACACTTGAAAAGAAACCAGCCCATGATCTGAGCCCAGGGGACTGGGTAAGAATAAAAGTACACAGAAGAAGGAATTGCCTGGTTCCAAGGTGGGGAAGGCCAAGACAAGTCATTTTGACCACAACGACTGCTGTAAAGTGTGCTGGAGTGAAAAATTGGATACATGCAAGTCACACACTGAGAGTTCCAAATCCAAGAGACGGCACTGGAAAAGAATACTTTGAAGAATCAGATTCCAGTGATGATGCAGACAGCGAGGCAGTAAGAAGGAAAAAGAATCCTGAAAGTGGGGAAAGTGAGTCGAGAGAAATTTTCATCCCACCAGAAGAGGTTCTGAAAAGAACAGTGCAAACTGTAGAGGCGAGTTCAGATTCTGAAGAAGTGCCTGAAATTTCAACTAACAGTGATCAACACAAAAAGAAAGAAAGAAAAGAAAAGAGCATCCCAACAGAAGTGACACCTGAATCAAATGAGGAAATTGGACAAGTTCCACCTGAGATAAGTATTGAAGAAAAAGGGACAGACAAAGTCAGTGAGGGACAGATTGCGGAAAAACCCCGAGGAGGTGTAGGGAACCTCAACAACAAGCTAGGTGAAAGGACAAGTAGACAGCAAGAATATTGCGTGTCGGAGACCCGAGGAGGGACAGAAGTAGGGAAATCTCAATTGGTGGAAAAAGAGACTGTTGAAGAAAAGGAAGTAGTTGGAGAGAAGAAAACTGTCGATGAACAAGAGGCAACTGAGACAGAGTCTGATGAAAGTGACAATGAGATACATGGAGGACGAGTTCTAAGAAAAAGAACTTGGCTTGGAGAAAGAAATAATAAAGAAGGAAGACAAAAGAGAAATGCTAAAGGAGATCTTTGGCCGAATAAGATAAAGAGACTGAGGTATAGACTGACACGAGTTAACTCTTCGAAAGCTGAACAAGTGAACGAAGTGTCAAGTCAAAATCCAACCAAAGAAGAAGAAACAAAGATACCTGAGAGAACTAAAAGAATAAGGAAACCAAACCAGAGGTACAAGTCACCGGAATGGACGTATGTGGCACTGCCTGAACAAGGAGAAGAGGCAGACAGTCAAGGAAGTCCAGAGGAGGCTTTACTGAAAGAGGTTGCTGAAGAAGAAGCTGTGGGAATCCTGAGAGTTATCTTGTCCGACATTGGAGAAGAGACGGATGTTCAGGACCTGATACAGTTTGATGATGATGAAGAAATAGTGAAAAGTGATGAAAATCCAAATTGAGTAAATCCAAGGAAAATCACAAGGAGAAGAAAAGAAAAAGCAATATTAAAATTAGTAGATTGTAAAAATCTGTTGGGTACTTGCTGCCCTTAAGTTCGGTAGAGGAGTAGAAGAGGCTAAGTCAAAAGACACGCTCAAATTAACAAAATGGCTAACACTGAGAATAATAAAAGTAGATGTACCTTTCTGAAAAGATGGTGCAAAATGTGCTGCTGCTGTACAGGTTTATTAATGCTGCTTTGGAGCGTGCTTGCTCTACTGATTTCATTTAGAGTTACTATAGACACTTTAGAAGGTCATACTGAGAACAGAACTAATATAGGGAAGAGTTCACAGAAGATAGTACCAACTAGAACTAGCAATGTACATATACATAAGGATAGGTCAATTAATGATTTTTCTAGCAATGTTTTTTCTAAATTGTTGTATGAATACGTAAAGACAATGGAAGTAAGGGATTGCTATGTTTGCATGCAATTACCTGCCTCTGTTTCGGAAGGAGTGACTTATCATCATCTTCCGGCTACGTATGGAATTTCCTGTAGTGTGTTGATTAGTATATTCTACCAGTTAGGGAAATTAGATTATAATATGTCTAATGTAGATAATATTCTTGGGCAATTGCCTATGAATAAAGCACTGAATCCTGCAAAAGAAGCTAACACTTTAGGTGAGATTTTTTTAGAAACCAAAGAATTAACCTTAGAATATGTTTTTAGAAACAATTTAACTTGCAGTTTGAAGGGAGAAGAGAAGAATTTTCTAGACATGGTTGAGAGAAGAAGGTTGAACATGCATAAGAAAGCAGAAGGGCATAAAATGAGTGACACAATGTGGGATATTGAGAAAGAAAAGGAGTTGAAAAATGGAGCCAGTCCAACTATGGCTTTAGATGCCCCACAGAAAGGCAAACTATGCATTACCAGGAAGAGATCCCAGTATGATTATTATTTCATAGGGACTAGTGAGTGCCATGATACATACTTTATTGCAACCGGATGGGGATTTAGAGGAGGAGAAGATCCAGTTTTTCCGGGAGTGTATTATATTTGTGGGAACAAGGCTTATTACCGTTTGCCTGACCATTGGTTTGGTACATGTTATGTTGGCCTGGTCTTTCCAAAGATTTTTCACATGGATAGAGTAGAAAATGCTGAACAAACTAATCTATTAACACGCTATAGAAGAGAAACATGGACAGAAATTGTAGGAGATATTTTTGGAGCTTTAATTCCAGCAGTGGGAATTTCTTTAAATGCCTTTGGCATTCGGAAGCTGTCTACAGTGGTGGATCGCTTGTCAACAAGCACCGCTGGAGGCTTTCTTTTGGTTAATACAGAAATGGTTGCTTTGCGTGCTATGGCAATGCAAAATCGACTTGCCCTTGACATTCTTTTGGCAAAGGAGGGTGGAGTCTGTGGAATGCTGAAAGTTCAACATTGTTGCACTTACATTCCTGACGAAAGCAAAGATCTAAAAGTTTACATCAAAAATATTACTGATTTGCATGAAGAATTAGTACCACTGGAAGCTGAAAGTATCTGGACTAAAATGGCTAATAAGATGATTGCTATTAAGAATTTTGTAGCTAAAATAGGTAGTATCATTTTTGGTAAGATATTATTTCCATTAACCTGTGTAATTGTTGTATCATTGATCCTTAGATTAGGGTGTATGTGTTGTAGATATAGAAGAAATAAAAAGAAAATGACGAAAGAAAATGTTAAAAAGAGACAAAAGAAACCAGAAAGAGATCCACAAGAAATAGAATTAGAAGAGCTAAGAGAAAGCATGTATATAGAAACTAAGAAAGAAGATGAGTTGGAAACAAGGGTTTGAAAAATGAACAAGAAGATATTTAGAATTTCTTCCAAAAGGGGAAATCAAATGGATTTTTGGGTTTTTGATTTTTGTGGTGATAAGATATCACCAAAGGGGGGATTGATGGAGCAGGGTTTTTTCTTTAAAACCGAATACCTGTTTAATTTTTCGCATGTTATAATTAAAAGTACTACTGATTAATTATTAATCATTAAAAGTTTGTCGAGTCTTGTCTAACCAACCTTATTAACAAGAGAATTACACGTGGGAATGCTATTGCATGGCTAAAATAATAAATGAACTAAGTTGGTGAGCAAACTGACAGCAATAGATGTTGCTTATGTGATGTTATTGTGTTTTGCGCTTATAATTAATATGCATTAATGGCTTTTGATGTCGCAAATGGCTAGATAAATACATACACATAAGGGTATTAGCAGGGGAGTAACACTGTGTAATCATTTCCGTGCAGTAATTCTGTTTTATGTTTATTTCACTTAAGTTGACCAATGTGGCCTACCAAAAGATGGCTACCACCCGCAGCCTGCATTCGAGTTGATGGAAATTTTGCAAGGAAGCTTCGCGTTGCCTGTGACCTTGCCCTCTCGATGATCTGAAAAGCCATGAGCATGACGACAAATCCAGGAAGTCTGCCAAGTGCCCCTGAACATGGAATTTGTTGCAATCCCGAAATATTGAATTTATGAACTTGTAATGATCCCACAACTGGATACAAATTTATCCAAAAGAGACATCCGTAGAAGTAACGAAGTAGCTATGGACTTATATTTTCTATTCAGAATTTGAAGTTATTAATACATGGGAAAATTTCTTAATGTATCAAGACAACATCTTTCCCTGCTAAACGGATGAGGATTGTAACATTTTGAAATGCAATTTTGGTATATATATTAGTAGACTAGAAAGGTCTAGTGCCACTTCTTCCCGAACTGATGATCCGAGGTCCCTATGATGACGGAGAGGACGGTGACTCTACATGACGGCTAGAAACTCTGATTCTTTTACTGAGGACCGGTTCTGACTTAGGATCTGACATTTAGACAGAATAGGTACATATGAGAGAAATGAATTTGCATTTAATTGGCTTTTCTTACAATTTTAGATAAACAAATATCCTGTTTGAATCTCTGTGTCGGGTGGTTATTTTCTTGTCATGTTTATTGAATTTATTTGCATATTACTTGAAATGTTTTCGCCAGATTTATAAGCAACTAGTAGATGCCATTGACCTCAAAGTACATGCAGATTTGATAGGTATCAGAAAGTGTTTCCCCTTATACATGGCACGGATAAGAGTGGTAGGATGAATTTTGGTGTAATGGGCCCCACCAGCGTGTGATGTGTGTGTGCGTGTGTGACTGTGAGATCACTCCGTCTGTGGAAGTAGAGGGGATTCGGAAGCTCTGATCTGCACCACTTGTACTTGCTGGGTTTCACCACGCTTCGATCACATTTACTAGTGCTGGCCACCTCTTCCAAAGTGTTTCTTTCCGGCACCAGTTCATAACCAGATGCATGGCTGTCACTTGACTCTAAGGAACTACTAGTAGCACTAGTAACAGGATAACTCTTTTCATCACTGGGTTCCACAACATCTTGGTCATCCACATCCGTGGTAACACTACACTTGCCAGGGGATGCCTCAGAGGTACTTGTGCTCAGCTCTCTGATCTCACCAATGGATTCAATAATCTCATGTTCCTGACTGTCACCACTGCAGTGCATAATAGATGGTGAAAATATGCTATCACCTTCCCCGTCAGAATCGGACGATTCTTGGTGTAGCCAATCATATTTGTCTAGCACAACCCTTTTCTCCCCTACATCCTTTTGTTCCTGTTCGTTAACGTCTTTTTGTACACCCTCCAATCTTTTCAAAACCGACAACGCGGTGGCATGCCAAACCCTTCCATCACTGAGGAGTGCTGAGTTGCAAAACACCTTTTCCACCCTTAGCGGTACTGAAAACCTACTATGTCCTTTTACTATGTGTCCACTCCTCCTCACTCTTACTTTATCACCTTCTCTTAGGTTGATTGTTTTGCAGTTATGCTTGCTGTCAAATTTTCCTTTACACAGGTCTTGTGCCTCTTGGATTCTTTTCCTAATTATTTCCACTGACCACTCAGACCTCTTTGCACTCTTGAGCCATCCGATGTTATCTTTAGACACGGGTGTTCTGCCTCTCATAATCTCAAATGGATTTATCAAAGTTTTCTCTCCAGGAGTAATCCTATACCCCCAAATC
The DNA here is from genome assembly GCF_964204655.1 of Triturus cristatus. Classification (NCBI taxonomy): domain Eukaryota; kingdom Metazoa; phylum Chordata; class Amphibia; order Caudata; family Salamandridae; genus Triturus; species Triturus cristatus. Next base: position 440,827,427 of record NC_140585.1, read on the forward strand.
ATTTTGTTCACTTCCTTCCTCCAACACCTCCCATTGTTGTTGGCCAACTGGATTGTGCCTTTTATAACTCTATTAAACCTCTCCACAGCCCCATTGCCAGCAGGGTGGTAAACGGAAGTAGTTTTGTGTGTAATACCGTTCCTGACAACAAATTTCCTGAAAACGTCTGACGTGAATTGACTACCGTTATCACTGACAATGATTTTCGGTATGCCCTCTCTTGTGAATATACCGTCCATAAACGTGATGATGTCTGATGTATCTACCTTCCTACAAATTTTTACTTCCGGCCATTTTAAAAAGTGATCTACCAAGACCATTAAGTGCACATGTTCTTCTTGCCATCTTACAGGACCCATTATGTAGATCCCTACTCTCTCCCAAGGCATGTTCTGTCAACTCAACGGTTGGAGGGGGGGTCTAAGAGTAGTTTGAGACTTATCTGAATCTTCGCATTGTATACAGTTCCTCACAGCTCTCTCAATTTGGATGTCGCACCACGGCCACCAATACCAATTCTTAATTCTTTGTTTTGTTTTGTTAATGCCTAAATGACCCTCATGGCAAATGTCGATCAGTCTTTCTCTTAATGTAGTAGGAGGTATCACCTTCCCCTCTCTTAAAACCAGATCGTTTTCCACAGATAACTCATTTCTCAATTCCCAGAAAGGCCGCAGCTCACTTTTCAGGAGTATCTTCTTAGGCCATCCTACAACATTGAGTTTCCTAACCTCATTTATAGTTTCATCCTTAAGATACTCTTTTTCCCAGATCTCCGTTGTTATGCTAGGAAATTCTTCGTTGATGCTAGCAACACAGAGTTCTTCTTCCTTCACTCCTTTTTCCACATTCTGCAACGGCAACCTGCTAAGAAAATCCGCGACCACATTCTTGGTACCAGGCAAGTATTGAATTACATAGTTGTAATCCAACAGTTTTATAGATAATCTGTAAAATATGTAAAATATGAAGTGCAGGTGCTCAAATGTTTATCGGAGGCCACACCTAGTTTTCTCTGGCTCCACCCACTTACTCTATTAGCTCCACCCATAGCCTCAACTGGCAATGCGTGAAGTCAGATGAATTTCAGCAAGGGAGCCTTCCTCATAGTAAAGTTTTGATAGGATGTTCCCCTGCCCTGTGAACATTTTGAAAAAGATTAAATCAAAAGGGCATTGAAAGCACAATTTTGGAATAAATTAGCTAAAATCACTAATGCATTGAAAAGGGACAAATCCAGTGCTCTATGTGCTGATTTGAGGAAAGGACAATACTGGGGTAGGGCATGCCCTTTTTAGGTCTCGCGAGCCAAAGGCTCGAAGAGACATTTTATAACTCGGCTTTTCAAAGTGCTGCTGTGGCCTAAAGCTACAGTGCACGTGAACGTGCACGCGCGCAGCCGCCAATCACTGCTGCGCGCGCACCACTCGCATGCTTGCCACACAGCGCTCCCGTCCAAGCGATCGCGATCACTTTCGCTTTGATCGCGATCGCTATTACTTTCGTTTTCGGCCGCGCGGCCGAATGCTTGTTACCTAAGACACTGGTGCACCTAGAACACCACCCAACTCTGCTTTAAGCCACCACATCACTTCTCCTTCATCATGAAAATGAAGTGATAAGCGCAAAGGATATAACGCCACAAAACAAGCATTTACACTATACACCACTGACTACCAATTGCCCTTGTGAGAAATTAGACCTACAACGTACGGCTACCTTTTTACAAAATAACAGTGTGTGCCATAAGCGTCGCATTTAATTTTAATGCTTGTTACCTAAGACACTGGTGCACCTAGAACACCACCCAACTCTGCTTTAAGCCACCACATCACTTCTCCTTCATCATGAAAATGAAGTGATAAGCGCAAAGGATATAACGCCACAAAACAAGCATTTACACTATACACCACTGACTACCAATTGCCCTTGTGAGAAATTAGACCTACAACGTACGGCTACCTTTTTACAAAATAACAGTGTGTGCCATAAGCGTCGCATTTAATTTTCTGCCGTGTTTGTTTGTGTTCCGTGGAGCTGTACTTGAAAAACGTCAACTTTAATCGGACAGCGGAAATCCAAAACAAGAAGCAATTCTTATCCGACCCGTCCTCCTAGCAAAGATGAGAATAACATCGAATCTGAAATCCGCGTGCTTAGTTTACAAAACATTTACCTAACCACGCACTCAAGGTCTGGCTGATAGCAGTAAACGATAAGCGCGAGAAACGCCATACCCACACTTTAAAAGACCATAGTGGTTCTCCACCGTCTCACTCTTGCAGTGTACACCAATCAAAAGGCTTTCAAAGTGACGTACCTTGAGACGCGACCGGAAGTGCATTGGAGTCATGCATGTCGACAATCTCTCGGTTTTTTTTGTCGAATTGATGCAGCAATAGCGAAATCAAATGCATCCAGTGCAGAGGAAATGCTTATGGAGAAAGGTCCAATAGTGTAGCAAATTAGACGCTTGTTTGGAAGCGCCGTCAGCAGCATTGTATTCTGGGACATGTAGTTGTACATTTAAATTCACTCTCAAAATAAAACTTCACTGAAAGAACAGCACAGAGTGAAATAATTGCTGATGCTCGTAATATTTTGAATTCCAAATGTCTGCAAATTACACGGACTGTCCGTAATTTCAGCCTGATGCTAGTTGCAGGTTATTGATCTGATAACAGACAGCATTTGTCGGTAATTTCGAAACTGTTTACTTTTTACAGACTTCTGGTTTATTATGCAGCTGGCAGCTACGTCATGCAAGGATCAGAACTAGATTTCAGGGCAGCGTCAACGATTATTACGCAGTTACGAGAGTTTAAGCTATTGACATTGTAAATAACAATGCCTTTTCTTTTTGTTTTCTTTTTAAAAACCTAAATAAAAGGCATTGTTATTTACAATGCCAATAGCTTAAACTCGCGTAACTGCGAGACCTATTGCATTGCAAATGCTTGTTAATAGAGTCTATGAGATCAAAGATACAACTTTTACAAAGCTTATGTGACAAAAAACAATGTTGTGAAAACACTAGTCAAAACAGATAAACTGAATAAAATCACTTGAATGAGTCTCTGTCACTTCCAGAGGCCGAAGGGGTTTGGGATTAATAAATAGCAGAGTTAGTATTCCGTTATAGCGATTACTTTTAGAGATAAATTCAGGCCTTTTCCAATTCATACCCCTGCGTACCCTGCAGCGCTCACTCAAAAGACATACAAATTCTTTCAAATTTGCCTCACTTAAGTTTTGGCTTGTGGTATTACTACAAAAGCAAGAGGAGGTGGCAGTGTGCAGAGTTAGTTACGCACTGTGATTCACAAAAAATATTAATTAATTAACACTCAGGGCCAGACTGGGAACCCAAAGCAGCCCTGTCAAGTTTTGTTCGACTGGCCCTGATACGGTGTGTAGCAAGCGAGCGCAGAAAGCTCAACCACTGCTAGAGGTGCTTGAGGGGGAATTCTCCCCTCAAGAACATTTTGTAAAAAGAAAGACTAAAATGGTGCACAACACATCTTCCATTACATTAACTTTCAAAGCATAGTAAATCGTAAATGATGACGACCTGACATAAGCACCCAGGCCAGAAAGCATGGAAACTTCACACAAAGGCACCCAGGCCAGAAAGCATGACTGTGACAATGTCAAACAAAGGCACCCAGGCCAGTGGCGCTGGAACAATTTTCAGAGTGTTGTCCTAAAATTTATGAACACCGCTCGAATGTGTTGAACAATCACGGACGTGTAACGCCCTGTTTGGGGCCATAATGTAGCGGATGCTTTAATAAAGGGCGATGATTCAGCTCAAAACGTATGATTCAGACAATCTCGATGCACAAATGGGTGCAATGTCTGATATTTAGGTTTCTTTTGTCTTCCTTGCTTGATGTTGCTCACCAGAAATTGTTATTCATAGTTTTTGAAATGTCACTCATAGAAGTCTGAAACCTTGGCAGCTATGCAGCGGGTGGTACTGGGCGAAGGGTGCAATGCAAAGAGAGCAGAAGGACTTCACTACCTGGCAAATAAAACTTTCCACCGGGAGCCCTGCTGCCAAAGGAAGAGCACTTCCTTCCAGGCCTGGCTCTTACCTATTTACCCCTCCCCAGCCACTGCTGCGTGGTAACCAAGCTGCTCCTGCACCAGAGATTTTATATTACTGTGCCAATGTCTATACTTGCTGTTAGAGGCCCCCTACCCAATTTTAAGCGCAACTCACAGGCCTATAAGGGAGAGGGCGGCCTTTTAATAAGCGGTATTGACATACACAGAAGGTTAATAAAGCTATTAGAGCATTCCACCCCATGGTAATATGATGTTCTAAAACAAACAAGGAGGAACAAAGGGCAAGCACCATAATGCTGGAAACATTGGAATGTTGTGGATCTATACCAGTCATTACTGGTCATCAGCATTCAATTGTCCTAAAAGGAGCTCCCGGCATTCCAGTACGTGGAATTGTATTGTATTAAGTGCAAGATGGGTCAGGAAGAAAAACATTGTATCACATATACAGAAAACTTTAAATGCCACAGTGTACAAAGAGGGCTGTCTGGACATTTGAGGCTGCAGAACCGCTGGGCTTCTGGGAATAAGATACAGGCTTCACTAGCTATACCACCTTATGCCCTCTGTCAACTCAGCTTCAAAGCAACCGAGCCAGTCACAAACCAACACACAGGCAACATGCACAGACAATACGCACAGCCACCTGTACACACAGCTGTGTGGGGAGGGAAACCTGCCCTTCTCTGTACACATGCTCTACCTCTTTGTACCCTGCACCCCTCTCCCTCATAGAGTCAATCACTTTGGCTTCAGCAGCATATAACATAGGTATAGCTTCAACAACAAGAGGGTGAAGTTCCCTAGCCCAAAGAACAGTTAAACAACAGGAAGCCGTGACAGCAGCAGTGCAAGATTCCCAAGTGTGAATCAAAGTTGTGGCCATCACTGCCATCACCTTATGTGCATTACTTGCAATTGCAAACTTTTATACGTTAAATTAATAATGCACATTTCATACAAGTTTGTACATAAATACTGCTGCACTGAACAATACTGCAGTCTTCTCTTTACAGACTACAAACGCACGCATGGCAGCAGTATTAATTACATCAACTCATCAACTGGGCTGGAGGGCATTTGAATTCTTTTAAGACAGGATCACAACTTTGTATACGGGTAATTGGGATGGTTTGTCTCTTTAAGGCAAGGGCAAAATGGGCAATCAATCTGAGACCCCACCTCCCAAGGCCCTCCCCTGCTCCCCGGTTTTCTTTCTCTCTCTTACTTGCTTCTATTTTTCTCTCCAAATCTCTCCCCTACCCCGTCTACCTCTAACTCTGGCAGTCTTTCTCTACCTAACCCACCCTCAACACCCAGTCTTTCTATAAATCTTTACTTCTCCCCTCGCCCATCTCTTGCTCAGTCATCTCTCTCTCTCTGTATCTGACCTCGTCCTCACCCCTCTTTACCTGTCTCTCTCTGCTTCCTTCCTACCTACCCTCTTCTAAGTTATTCTTCACCTCACCTCCCTCTTGCTGCCATACTTCTGTGGCACTTAAGGAGATCAATTGTGCTCCAAAAGAAAATATGGATGATGACTGGATGACAATGGTTTTCCCAACAGTACATCCAAAATGTCAGCTGACTCACCCAGCCGCACAAGTTTCTGCACATTTAAAATGAACCCAGCAAAGTGTGTGAATCAGATCTACAGAGTCTAAATATTTGACAGAATCGAGCATAGCTTGTATTTGAGAAGTATTCAAATTATCAAGCCACAGTGCAGAGAAAAAATTTAAAAGATTAAAAGATTATTTTCCTCAGGGGAATCTCCTTTCCACATAGCTTCACTGAAACACTTGCAGCCAGTAGGTTAGTGACTTCTGCAAATGTAATAATTTTAGGTCATTGTCTGCCTAATATACATTCTCTCCTGGTAACTGTGACATTTTCACATCGATTACCTTGAATGTCACTGTTTTCGCATCACAGGTCATGCGTTTCTGCCGCCACTATGCAGATCTAAGTAAATGCTGCAGTAGAAGTTGTGGTGCAACACAAACAGTTGGGGTTTCCATCACGATTTACCAAGTAGCCTCTAAAATTTAAATTCCGTTATTAGCCACCTCTCAGACATACCAACGCCTTGGGCTAAGAGGGGGCTCCAGGATGGATGGCATTAGCCCTGAACGCCGGGTGCTGAAGCAGCCCGTAAGTGGCGTGGATTGTCCTAGCTCTATACGTAAATATCATGGTTGACAGTTAAACCTCTACACCTAATTTTTGTGGTAGGTAGCCATGGTCTATGATTTATATCAGAGCTGTCTGAAGTACAAGGATGACCAATTGACTCTATAGCGCCTGTTTATCCACACACAGCACTTTTCAGGGTTGATCAGCGTCACCCTCCATTTCAAAATCATATATCAGGTCTATAATATGGCCAGTCTGTACAGAGATGTGGGCTATATTAAGACACAGCTATCTCATAGGACTCAAGTTGCACCTCAGTGATAAGCCCCAACAAGGCTTAAAACCGCCCAGGCCAGGTTCTATTTTGGACCATTAACATGTTGATATGGCACCTTTAACCATTATTATTTTCCTTAACAGGGTGATGCAGAACTCAGACACACAGAACTGTTGTGGCCATCCACAGCAGAGCAAGTACTTGCGCCAGTACAAGCAGTCAATAAGAAGCCAATACGAAATGGACTATTTGCAACACATATGCAGTTCATTTTTTCGTAACGTTCATTGCCACTTCAGCTATTTTTTGTCCCCATGTTTCCCTTCTTCGGTATTCACTGCAGACCTTCCTTCACGATAGTGTGCACCCGGATCGGCCCTATCAACTCTTAGGTCGTTCAGTGCCTTGGTCCAGAGTCCTAAACATAAAACCTCTTACTCCGAATGATAAAGGGTCTACTAAAAGATATGCATCTTAAAAAACAGTCCAAATAAGATTTCATTTTATTAAGCATTACATTATTTGGACTAGGGTGCCATTGGCATATGATGTCCTGTGAAGGAAGCCTTTGTCACCCAATGTGAGGATTTTAGATAAATAACACTTTCCCCTCTGCTGGGCTTACTTGAATGATGCTTCATATAAATGTCTGAAATGTTCACTTATAAAAACGGCCTCAATTAAAAAGCAAATCAATCCCATCAAGCCAAGGGCATTGTACTTGCACGCAGTGTTCGGCACCGGAAGTTGCAAGGCATGATTGCTCAGGGCAGGCCTGGCTTGGACTCGTCACTCCGTGGTTCACTTTACAGTTCACCCCAGTTAATACTATATGAACTAAGTGAAGTGAACTGTAAAGAGAATCACGGAGTGATGAGTCCAAAGCCTGCATTGAGCAATAATGCCTTGCAGCCCCTGGCGCCGGGCACCTGTCACCGTGTGCACTGCAAGTAGAATGCCACTGACTGCCCGGGGCAGGAGAAGGCTGGCCTGGAACTTAAGAAGAGCAGAGGCCGGGCAGGGCCATTAACCCGTCTATCACGATAAATTAGCTAGAAGAGGACTACAAGCTCTTTTTCTTCTTTTTTTGTTTACTGGTTTTGCGCATTTATTTCTGTACATGATTGAACGCTCGCAGTGCGGCTGTGGCTCACCGCACTGGGGTAATTTAACCCTGTGCTGACGTCCACACAGGCTGCTCCCAACCACCCTGAGCTGATTCATTCAAATGAATCGATTTGTCTGTGCTGCACACCAGTATTGCTGCACTGACACACACTACTCCGAGTTACTTCTGCCACGCTTGTCAGCAGCGCCTGTTCTACAGCTCATAACCAGAGGACAGGGGCCTTGTGCCATCATCGATTCTTCATCTGGAACAGGAAACGGAGGTGCCACGGTGACCATCACTATCATGTCGCACACCACCCACCACGGCCACGCTCAAGAAAAAGCAGCGCTGTTTGCTACACTTACCTTGGTGGTGGTGGGCTGTGGCTGTCTGCTTTATTACTTTTAATTGATAACTGCGATGTGCCTGCTGCTGCCTGCCCTGACTCGACGTCGTCACTCTTCAGGCTAACGCTCACTGATGTCTCGTGGCGGGCTGCGGGTGCGCTGTCCCGGGGCGGGGCGTGGCATTTTTAAAAGAAATCTATGCCCACTTCCTGCCGCACAGCCCTACCCCCGCAGAACCAAATCAAGCCCAAATAGAGCCCAATCAGTGTCCTGCCCACAAGGCAACACTGAACTAAGGGCCGCTGGCCGCCGCCTTACTATGGAAAATTCACAATGCGCACCATCACCAGTCAGTAATAGTTAAATGTTGTGGATGATTGGATTTGGAAAAATAAATTATGTTCGAGTCGTGCGGTCTGATATATCATATAATGCTGATCGATGTGAATATTTTTAATGGCTCTCACAGCCACTGCCACAACACGTTGACCTCACCGCAGTACTGCTTCACCGGGACTCGGCCTCGGGAGGAGAACACTGCCAACACAACACTGTTTGTGCCGAGTCAGTGAGAGGTAATTTAATATATTGCATACGCGCGCCACAATGCCACGTCCAGAGCTGCAGCGTGGTAGACCCGGCCCTGATCAATAAGTGCCGGTGCTAAGCACCGGATAGCACCGGCACAAATTAAGCACTGCTTTTCCCCCAAATGAACTGCCTGAAATGTTCCAAGCCCCATACACAAGCCAAGGCCTCACGCTCAATGACCGAGTATTTCTCCTCAGTGGATGTTAAAGAACGGGAGGCAAATGCAATGGTGACTTCCTTACCATCGCACTCAACCTGTGTGAGGACTGCACCAACTCCCTTACCACTTGCATCCGTTGTGACCACACAAGTAAGATTGTTGTCAAACCCTTTAAGAGGTGGAGCATCACAGATTTCTTTCACAGTCTTGGTCCCATTCAAATTTGTTCTTATTTTTGAAAAGGGTTCTAATGCAGTACGTTTTCATAGAAAAGTTTCTTACAAACTTTGAATAGTACTCTACCAGTCCCAAAAACGCTTTAAGTTCTTCCTTATTTTGTGGGACTGGGGCATCCTTGATAGCTTTAAGTAGATCTTTCTTAGGTTTTATACCTTCTTTAGTGATTTCATGACCCAGGTAAGTGACAGAATTATTGCTGAACCTGCACTTCTTGTACTCTGCTGTCAACCCACTTTTTTCCAAGATCTTAAGTACCTGTACTAACCTGTTGTCATGATCAGTTTGGTCTTTTCCCATAATTAGAATATCATCCTGAAAGATGAGTAACTTTTTCACACCTTTGAATATTTCATGCATTAGTCTCTGGAATAATGCGGCTGCCGATGCTAACCCAAAAGGTACCCTTTTAAACCTGAAACAACCAAAAGGTGAAACAAAGGTGGTGAGGTGTCTGCTTTTGGGATGCAGAGGTACCTGGTGGTAAGCAGCGGCTTGGTCTATAGTCGAAAAAATATTGTCATATCTTTTGTGAGAGACAACATCTCATTAATCTTGGTAAGGGGAATTGGTCAATAAGAATATTTTTATTGAGGTCGCGCAAATCTATGCACAATCTCAATTTTCCATTGGCCCTCCTAGCGACTACCAGAGGAGCGACCCATTCAGACGATTCAGTGTTTTCAATTATTTCTGCTTCCAGTAACTTATTAAGTTCTGATCTCACCTCCTTCCTTAGGGATTTGTCTTACCTTATGCAAACAGGGCACACCATCATCTTTAAGTTTTATTATGTGTTGGAACCCCTTTAGTTTGCCAATTTTCCCATTAAAAACTTTGGGGAACTTGTTAACCAAATCACAACCCGGTAACACCTCCTGTTGTGTAACTAGTACAGGTTCTACACCGTTCGGGTTGAGAGTAATCCCTAGTTTTCCTTGGTCCTTCCAGCCCAACACAGAAGGGCCAGTGACGGCAATGTACAACTTGCTGCTAGTTTTCCTTTCCTTAAATGAAAACGTAAGTTCCTTGAAACCCACAAGTTCAAAAGGTTCGCCCGTGAATGTTTTTAGTGAGATGTCTGGTTTTTCCAAATGCTTCCCAACTTTCCCTCTGAATTTTTCTCTCCAAACATCCCGGTTAACCATAGTGCAGGGTGAACCACAATCTGCGCGTATATTTATATTCACATCACCTATTTCAATTAAGCATATGGGTTTCTTCTTTTTGCATTTCTCTTCTTCCTCATTAACTGTTGCCTCTGTTACATTTAGTACACACAAGTTATACTCCGAGTCATCCGAGGAGTCTTGCTCAAACTCCTCCTCTTCCTCATCCTCCACAAATTTCACCTTTTTTTTATTTTCCTTTTTCAAGCTTTCTGAAAACGACCAATGATCCCGCATTGCAAGCATTTGCTGTTCCTTGCCGGGCACTTCCAGTCATTAGCTAAATGCTTACTGCTACCACAGCGGTAACACTTTAATTGTTCATATGTACCAGCATTACCTTTGAATCTAGGTGCGTACTTCACTTTGTTTTTGTAATTTTTCTTGGACCCACTTATTTTTGCTACCACACTTGCTTCTTCAGCTTTACATTTACCCTAATTAATAACCTCCTTAGCACAACGACCAGTCAGTTCAGCTTTCTTTACGATATCAACAACCTGTTGAAGAGGTTTCTCTCCTTTAGCCCATAATGCGTCCTGTATGTTTGAATTTGCAGCAGACATCACTATCTGATCCCTAACTAAGTCATCGTGCATGTTTTCAAATTTGCATGAGAGTGCCAAGTTCTTTAATGCAGATACGTAGTCATCAATGCTTTCCTCCTTACCTTCTTTCCTTCTGTAAAATGTATATCTGTGTACTGCTACACAAACAGTTGGTTTATAATAACCATCTAAGTCTTCCATCGCTTCGTCATAAACATTTCTCTCTTCCCCAATTCTCACTTTTTTAGTTATATTGTTGTACACTTTAAGACCTCCAGCTCCCAAACAGTGTAACAATATTTTTTTCTTTTCCTCCTGTTTGAGGGGTTCATCCTCCTTATCAAACGTTGAAATGTAGTTACAAAAATATTCCTTCCACTCTTCCCATTTCACTGCTGGTACTCCAGTACCCTTCAAAAATGCTTCAGGGGGCTGCCAGACGCCATAACAAAACTGTGTGCACAATATGTCTATTATTTATTTTCTAATTCACAGCAAAGTCACAGTGCCAAAGTGTTTTAACTGGACCAACAGTTCCTCAGAAGAAAATTAAGTTTTCTTTTTTTTCCCCAAAATATAGTTCGATATAACCCTGGAAACTCTCACCTGCTCGTTAAGTATCGCTTCCACATGAACAGCAGAAAAGTCAACTGAAACCCTTCTCAAAGGATGAATTCACTCGTGCACCGAAGAGGTCCCAAAAAGCTCCGTAATACTTTAGACGGAGATAGTAGCTTGTTTACTTCTGATATTTCTTCAAAGATGGCCGCACGTACACTTCCTGTACGTGACGACGTGAAATAAACTAGTCCGCCGGCATAACTTCCAAGATGGCGTTGAGGTATTTTGACGTCACAACGCTCGAAAACAAGTGCGCCTCAACACCTGAGGAGAATTCTCTTCAATGACGATTACAGCTACCATTGAGGTGAGTTAAATTCAAATAATGACCAAAAGTCACCTGTAGGAAATTCAGCAGGCTGTGCGGCTCGATGTACAATTTGCTGTATCGCCGACTTAACACAGGCACCACTAGACAGTGCGTACACCTTCGCTCGTAGTGCTTTTCCACACAAACGTAGCTTGACAATACACCGAACCGCTACACCCAAGATTTCTTCTTCATAAAATTAATCTTTCATCTTCAACTTTCACCATCACGGACTTCCGATAAAGTGCAACTAATGTCACATACATTAATCCGCCGCACTTATCCTTCGCTCCGCCTTCTTTTCACTTACTGAATTCAATTTGCTGTATTGTTAGCTGCATTTCGCTCCAATCAAAATTATTTTCTTCCCGATTTCTCGTATGTAATATTTAATTCTCCTCCAACACTTAAATCATTATTCAACTTCCATCACGTGGGTTTATCTGTGCGTCGTCCAACCATGCTCGTCGCCAAAATGTAAAGATGCGTAGTCAGGAGTCATCCAGTATTCAAGTAATTTATTAAGCTCAAAGACGACACACCAAACCGGGAGGCTCAGTGCAAAATGCATAACATGTCAGTTGAAGCAACTGTCATAAACTGTCACAGTAGAACGTACAGCTGTCAACATTCCAGCTGGTGTAGGGCCACGCGCAGGGAGGGGGAGCGCGCGGTAAAGGAAAGGAAGAGAGAGAGACTTAAAGTTAAGCAAGAGACACAACATCCTTTAGTCCAGGTTTTTCTTTGAATTTTGGGACTTGTTAGTTCTGTTTTTTAATGAAATGAAACTAAATGTGTCAGATAAGTTCAAAGAAATACCCTATACCGGAGAAACACATCACGCATGGACCTAGAAAAATCAGCAAGGGTGTCAATATGCGTTTAGTGGGTGGGAGGAGATGTAATGGGCACTCATATACTTCTGCTATCATGTCAAATTGTACTAATAATGAATGATTATGAAGCTCAGTTCCCACTGTGACCTAACTGGCACTTCGATAACAACACTATGAACCTTTGCATTGATGAATGAACTTAACAAGAGTGGACTATAACCCATCTTAATGAAGTACAAGTACAAGTGCAGGAAAGGTGAAACTCTAAGAAATGTGAGGCTAGATGCAGCCTTGTCAAGTACCATGCTTAGGGGTTAGACTAATACATTTTAGAGCTTGTGTCTGCATCATCGCACTAAAATGCATTAGTCACTCAAATATAGCGCCCCAATCACTCCTTGAGGCCACTGTACGAGGAGCTGCATTTAAACAATGATTGAGCTGGCAATAAGTCTGTTGTGCAGAGAGCAAGGGTTCTTCCAAAGTCCTCCAGCCCCTTCCTGCCTCAGCAGCCCCCAGCACTGGCAGAAAATGCTGTAGCTCGGTTATCAAAACATCACCAGTGCTACATGTGTCTTGGAGGAGTAGGGGGACACTATCTGACTACAAGAGGATGGAGGATGTAAGGCCTTATCTGCCCTGTTGCCTCCAGTCATGTGTGTGGGATCTCAGAGAGTCCAATCTGATACCAGCAGCCAAGGGCACACTTTTAAAAGTGCCAGCTAGCTTTCCTCAGCTGTCACAGGCTTCCCCTCCCAACAGCGCAGATGGCAGTGTGACCGTGATTATATCAAAGCCTATATACTATCACAAAGGGGAGACAAAACGGTCGTTATGGGGCTCACGCCTGGCCTTACCAACTCAAACAAACACAAAATTGGCGTGATACCCTCAGAGATATGCTATTTACTTAATCAGCAAGTCAGAAGGTTAGTACCAGAGACCTAATGAGTTATTTGACTGCTGCTAGTTGTTTGTTACCTAAATTCAAGGCAATTCCAAGAATTAGACAAGGATGACTCACTCACATAATGTGACATGCTTCATCATTTGCCACCTCGTCCCACCCTGGTAAGATGTTACTACCAGGGTGGACTCAACCTCAGAATGGGGTTTTTCTGAGGGAGTTCTTAAATATTTTTTCTCTCGGGACAAAGATTTAGGTCCAGTTTATGACTTTAAAAAACCATGGGATAATCCACTAAAGGATCCTTTAATGTGGTGGTATCCTTGGTTGATTAAAAGATTTCCATGGGGTAAATACAGGAGGCATACTTGGGTGTAATGACCTGTATGCGTCACTGTACAAATAATCATGCCAGCATGTTTCTGCCTCTAATCAGCCGTGGCTCTAAGGTATTCGTCAGGGCCGTGTCCATGCCCCCTAAACTGCAATTAGTAAGTGCTGGGTGGGCTTAGCTGTAAACAGGGGACCTACCTCTCAAATTGTATCATAATTAGTGATAACCTATGAGATAAATACAAAAAGCAGCAAAAATTGTTGTTCATGAAATAGGTGAACAAGAAGCAACAGTTGACTTAACTTAGCACAATATTCGACCAGAGTGATGGTCACTCCTACCAAAAACGTTTAAGGGATACCACCAAATGAAAGGAAACTTCAGTGGATTTTTCCATGGATTTTCAAAGTCATAAACTGGACCTAAATCATTGCCCTGAGAGAAGAAATATGTAAGAACTCCCTCAGAAAAGCCCCATTCTGAGGTTGAGTCTGCCCTGGTAGTAACATCTTACCAGGGTGAGACAAGGTGGCAAATGATGAAGCATGTCACATTATGTGAGTGAACCATCCTCATCCAATTCTTGGAATTGCCTCGAATATAGGTAACAAACAACTATCAGCACTCCAAGAACTCATTGGGTCTCTGGTTCTTAACTGCTGATTTGCTGATTAAGCAAGCATAATTCCTCGGAGGGTATCACACCCATTTTTGTGTTTGTTTGTTTTATTCTATCAGAGCCTGCCAGCATCACTAGAAATTGGCCTGCAGTAGAGCATGAACCTCAAGGACAGCGTATAGACACTAGTCATCCCAGCACATAGGACCCCAGTGCCAAAATGCTTTCTGCTGACTCAGGTTCAGTCTGCCCTGTCATTCACCTCTGGTTGCCATAAGCAAGTCAATGGGTACAGTGTCAGAGCGTGGGGGCAGGCTGGGCTGAGTTAAAATGGACAAAATGCTTCTGTCTGTATTTTTGTTGGTTTTTCACCTTCAGGTTGGTGTAGCTCAAAATGATTGGCCCTCCTTGCAGAATGGGCTCAATGGGGACCCCCTGAATGGTTGGGACCCCCCCCCCCATCACTGCAGGGGCCTGCTCAGTATTGCAGAGTGGCTTTCCCTGAGCGCTTAACTATTTTTAATTCCATATCATTGCACATATTCTGTAAGGCATGCAATGGCATGGTTTAAAGAGTGAGAGGGGCCCTTCCAAAACAAAAAAACCCTGGGAGGCCCCCTCACACTGTGGGGGCTGCGGGGACCTCCTTTATGTCCATGGTCGGACACAGAAATATAAATGCACGTAATTGGTGGGTAATGCACTCTTTTACATTGTGAACACACAGTTGGTTAATGCCGTCCCTCTACAGATGTCTGTCTGTGTGTAATCCGAAAGAGAAATGAGCACTGGTTGGCATAGTAAGGAATAGTGACATGCAAGTCATTAATTGTAATACACACAGTAAAGAATGTAGAGTGTCACTCCTAAGTACACTGAAACCATGGAAATGTCACACATTTGCAAACTGAAAACTTGGCAGCTATGCAGATGTACCAAGTATAAGAATATGGATTTCCTAATTGCAATTCTCTTCGAACCGCAATTAGGAAATCGGTATTCCTAGTGCAAGAAACTCTTTTGAGTTTCATTAACAATTCCTAGTGGGTCGCAAATTAACTTTCTCATGCATAAAAATGAGGTAGGTTGCAATTTGAGACCTATTAGGAATTGCAGCCATCACAGGGATGATGTCCTGCTGAGATCAGCAGACCGCCAAATCTGTGACTGCTTTTCAAAGAAGCTTTAGAAATGCAATAGGTCTCGCATTTTTAGAGTTAGAGCTATTAGTGTTATAAATGGCAATGTTTTTACCCTTGTGCTATAAAGTGTAATATATTAGAAACTTAAAATACATTTTCATTCTGAAGAGCCATGAGCATTATAAGCAAGTTTTTTAAATTAGGCATTGTCTACCATTTTGTTACAATGTTAATGAGATTTTTGCGTAATCATAAACTAAAAAAATGTGAATTAAAAAACAGAGTAGAGCTGTATGTTGATAAAGAGACAGACTTGATCTCTCACCAATGTGAATATGCTACTTGATACCACTCTTAGCAGCAGTGGCTTAGAAGACCATCGCACAACAGCTGGACCAGATCATGTATGCTACTGGGTAACCAGATATTTTCCACTCCTAACTTTCTATTCACATCTTACCCTTTTCAGGATTGTTCAACTAATCAACATGAGCCAAGACTACAACTCCCAAGAGGCACTAGATTAACAAACAATAGCTCTTGGCTAGAATACATGATGGGTAAAGACCAGGAGCTTCAGGCTTTAATATTTCCAAATTAACTTTGACTTCATTTAATCAAGTGAAAGCCCACGCCATGGCCCACTGGGCCTGACAAACACATGCACACATTTAGACACGGCAGCTCTAGACGGTCTGAAGAGCATGGTAGAAGATGCTAAGGTTACTGCAGCAACTTTAAGTCTCTCAGTGTTCCAACTCCTAACGCATTCAGGGGCTTGTAGTCCTGTTTGGTTCAGTTAAACATGCACACACTCTAAAAATAATGTGTAAAAGAAAAGCCCAGAACTGGTGCATTGCATTGCTCGTGACCTGGAGTCACCCAGAAGCCTTTCCAGAGCCACAGCTCAGCCCTTGTGTGTCAGCCCATCAAAATGTTTCCGTAGCTGGTGAGGGAAGCGACAAGGCCTCTCCGCTAGCTGCATTCCTCAAACCCCACTCCCCTCCTCCCTCAATAACACTTCGCAACACTCAAATAGCAGGAATAAGTTATTTCCAGGGGCAGTGAGGTGGCCTTTTAGTTCTGAACTTTGCATGGAAACACGAGTTTGAAATTGAGACAGATGGGGGCGTGGTCTGGCCACGTAGGAAGATGGCCGCCTAACTGTGAGGCTCTGCTCTGGGTCGTCACTCAAATGGATTGAACATCTATTTGCAGGTGTCTAAGGATGCTCTTTTGGCATTTCTGAGTAATCGGTACATTGAAGCTGTCAGCTGTGAAAATTCCGTCCTGCTAGACCATCTCTAACTGGCTTTTCTGAGGTGTGGATACATTGTGGCTTGCCGGGCCTAGCAGAATCCTAGGATCCCCGGTGCTTGCGTAACCTGAACTCCCGATGACCTCACTGCTAATTGGGCTGTGACTCCAGAGACACCGGCTGGAGGAAACATTCCCGGTCCAAATTATTTTTTCTTTATGAGGTAAACCGGCCCTTTTTATAATCATCTATAACTGAAGTGTTGTATTCTGAGGAAAAAAACACGTCACAATACACAAGACTGCTAATACAACAATTTTAAGAAATACTGCTCCTCTCATTTTATTAAGTTGCCTTTTTAAGCATTTTTCCACAGTTCCTTTTCAAGCAAGAAACATTGTTTCAATACACTTCTGCCAGGCCCAGCAGTAATTTATGTTTTCTGGGTTAAGGTTAAGCTTTTTTCAACTGCTTCAGTGAAATAAGAAACATTGCTTCAACACACAGCTGCCCCGCCCAGTAATAATTTATGTTCCCTGGAGCATGTGTGACTTGTATTCCTGCTGACTCCTCTGCTAAATGGACTAAGAATGGAACAATGTGAATCTGGATTTAAGAAACAATCTTTATTTATGAAAAAGGCAGCTTTTCTTTTTGCTAAAAGTAATCGATGTACAGACATGTGTTAAAAAAGGAAGTGAGTTGATAGCACATTATATTCACTGCTTACCTGGTAATTGGTCTACAAGTGTTGCAGGCGTCAGTCTGGATGTAATATTCCCGGTCTCATATTTTATATATGATGAATGACGTTAACATAATCAAAGTGCAGAACTGCGCAATCTGCATTTTTTTTTCTCCCACATGAGGATTGTTACTGAAAGAAAGTGAGGGAAATCATTCTTGCAGTGATTTTTCCAGCATTCCCTGAAAGGTTTAATGCTGTCTGCATGCACATCAATATGCATCAATGCTATTCATATAGCGCAAACTCCTCATCTCTTTTTCTCCTCACAACTTAAGTCTTTACAATATTCCATTTAGACATATGTCTATCAGCATAAGAGCAAAACCAAAGGAAATGATGGATGGAGTGTTGAACATTGCAAGCACTCACCCCCAGTCAACTGATCTGAGTTTAATCCACCACCGTTCTTTAGCCCACTATGCCACCCCAGTTCAGACATGGCCATATGCAAATCAGTCTGACCCTGTGCCTCATGGGAACAGTTCAGCCCGAACTGCCAAGCCATGTCTTCCCTGGACCGGAAACAAGCTTACTAGGACCGGTTTCTGGCATTTCAGCCGTCTTCAGCCAGGTTTGCTTGAATCCAGTGGCAAAGTGAGCAAGGGACTCACGTCTGAGCATACCCTGCCAACTTATGGCAAACAAAGCAAAACCAAAGGAAATTATGGACGGAGTGTTGAGCATTGCAAGCACTCACCCCCAGTCAACTGATCTGGGTTTAATCCACCACCGTTCTTTAGCCCACTCTGCCACCCCAGTTCAGACATGGCCATATGCAAATCAGTCTGACCCTGTGCCTCATGGGAACAGTCCAGTCCGAACTGTCAAGCCATGTCTTCCCTGGACCGGAAACAAGCTTCCTAGGACCGGTTTCTGGCATTTCAGCCGTCTTCAGCCAGGCTTGCTTGAATCCAGTGGCAAAGTGAGCAAGGGACTCACGTCTGAGCATACCCTGCCAACTTATGGCAAACAAAGCAAAACCAAAATTATTTTTTCTTTATGAGGTAAACCGCCCCTTTTTATAATCATCTATAACTGAAGTGTTGTATTCTGAGGATAAAAAACACGTCACAATTCCCTATTATTATACAAGACTGCTAATACAACAATTTTAAGAAATACTGCTCCTCTCATTTTATTAAGTTGCCTTTTTAAGCATTTTTCTACAGTTCCTTTTCAAGCAAGAAACATTGTTTCAATACACTTCTGCCAGGCCCAGCAGTAATTTATGTTCTCTGGGTTAAGGTTAAGCTTTTTTCAACTGCTTCAGTGAAATAAGAAACATTGCTTCAACACACAGCTGCCGGGCCCAGTAATTATTTATGTTCCCTGGAGCATGTGTGACTTGTATTCCTGCTGACTCCTCTGCTAAATGGACTAAGAATGGAACAATGTGAATCTGGATTTAAGAAACAATCTTTATTTATGAAAAAAGGCAGCTTTACTTTTTGCTAAAAGTAATCAGTGTACAGACATGTGTTAAAAAAGGAAGTGAGTTGATAGCTCATTATATTCACTGCTTACCTGGTAATTGGTCTACAAGTGTTGCAGGCGTCAGTCTGGATGTAATATTCCCGGTCTCATATTTTATATATGATGAATGACGACTCCACTTGAGGCTTAACATAATCAAAGTGCAGAACTGCGCAATCTGCATTTTTTTTTTCTCTCACATGAGGATTGTTACTGAAAGAAAGTGAGGGAAATCATTCTTGCAGTGATTTTTCCAGCATTCCCTTAAAGGTTTAATGCTGTCTGCATGTACATCAATATGCATCAATGCTATTCATATAGCGCAAACACCTCATTTCTTTTTCTCCTCAAAACTTAAGTCTTTACAATATTCCATTTAGACATATGTCTATCAGCTTAAGAGCTCATTTTTGTTGGTCATGCTTTTCATGCTCTACCACAATACTCAAATGATATCATCAATATTTATACGTAACCTATTTCTCTCATGATAATTTCATTAAAATAAGGAGATTTTTCAGCTGCAGGCCTACTGGTTACTTACTCTACTAATCTACATAAAACAGCTGCGATATTTTCCTCAATGCTTTTTGACTCCAATAGCACTTGATTATATCTTGCTTTGTGGAATCTGGCTCATATGTCATTTAAGTGCTAATTCATTTAATATCCTGATAATTATTTATTTATTTATTCAAAAGTGAAGATTACTCATCTTGGTGCCTTACATTCGCTCTACTTGAAGGGTTGTTTGTCTGCAGTTTTAAATATTCCCGACATTTGAAGTTAGAAGTGAATGTCTAATAACAAGAGTGGAAACAAACCTTCTCATTCACTTTTATTTGCTGATGTATTAATAACAACCACGCAAGATGTCTGGGAAAAACTCCACTGCATCAACTTCTAATAAGGCACATAATACCTCCTCGGCGGTATCCAGTGCTGCCATGGATCGTCTTTTCCAAGAAATTTCAACAATCAGCTGTCGGCTAACAGACATGGATATAAACATTTCATCTCTTACCTCAGAAACTAAATCAATACGAGCTGACATGGCACTTTTCCATGCTAAAACGGAGGGTCCTGATCAACGTTTGACAATTGTTGAAAATAAAATCGCTTCAACGCAGTCTAGAGATGAAGAACTTTTTCTGTATAGTAAGTTAGTGGATTTAGAATACCGCAGCAGAAGAGACAATATTTGTTTTTTTGGATTGCCAGAAAAAATTGAAGGCCAGAATACCAGAGACTTTTTGTGTGATGTACTCCCTAAATTAGTTGGCATTCAGTTCGATCCACGCTTGAGATCCAGAGAGCACATCGATTAGGTCATCCACGGCATGGTAAAGACACATGTCCAAGACCCCTTATTGCTTGTTTCCTAAGGCATGAGCAAGTTCGACAACTACTGATAGCAGCACGTACTCAGGGTTCCTACTCTTATGACGGTTATGAAATACGATTGGCAGCTGATTTTTCCTGTGACACCAATAAAAGAAGGAAAGCGTTTCTCTCCATGAGACCTCAATTGAGGAAATTAGACATTAAGTATGGTTTGTTTGATCCAGCACGCTTTCGAGTCTCTAAGAATGGGGACACCAGAGACTTCTACAATCCAGATGAATTACAACGTTTTTTGGTTGACATGACATCTCAAGACATGGACACGCAGTCTGCTCCTACCCCTGCTCCTTCTCGGAATCCTCAAGCTATTCCCACATCTGTGGATGACATGCGTCGCAATCTACATGAATCCCGTCAAAGGGGCAGAGAATTTGAACGGTCTATTCACAGTCAAGATAATACATCTTCCGCCTTAAACACTGTCTCCACCTTAACTCAGGAACAACGTCGAGATAAGTCCCGTTCTCCTCTAAAGTCTGCCTCTAATGAGAAATCATTTTGATGTCATGGCTCCTATATAACTTATTAAGCCATAGGTTGCAGCTACTTTTGCTTATGTCTTTCTAATTGACAGATATAGATGAACTCTGTGCTGTTTTACTGGTTAAATTCTCTTGTCCTTTTGGAATGTTCTATTTATTTTCCTGTATTCATGAATAGATAGTCACAACTCTGTAGCATTTTACATATATTAGTCATCAAAATGTCTCAATATTAACTTTTCATGCTTATCTTTTATTAGGGCTATTATTTAGGTTATGGATTTTGATTATTCACTACTATTATATTTCTTTTTTTTTCTTGGTATGCTTCTTCTTCATGTTCCCTTATCCACATTGCGCGATAGATTCCAAAATTAAATCTTTCATATGGGGTTCTATTAAACCTTGTCTGGCTATAAATAAATTAAATGCTCATCATTCCTATGGTGGTCTCAGTCTTCCCTCCATTGAACATTATACCATTGCCTTGCATTTATCTCAGCTCTCATACATGCTCCAAGATAATTTAAATACACCACATTGGGTCCATGTTGAGCGACATCTTCTCTCTGCAACAAATGGTCTTGCAGTTTTATATGGATCTGGTTCAAGCCGAATAGATCCACGTAACCCCCCAATGCGTAAGATTTGGCAAAGAGCGCATCGTATCTTGGGCATTAATTCTCGTTTACATGTAAAGGCTCCTATTTGGAACAACTCCAGAATACGCATTAAAGGTAGAAGCTTTTTATAGCCTCAATGGAAATCAGCAGGCATTCTCACACTGGACCAAATTCTCCATGACGGGGATCTTAAACCTCTATCACAGTTAATGGATGAATTCAACTTACCCCCGCTGCAGCATGCCAAATACGATCAACTTAGAAAATCTCTTCTCAAAGCTCTTGGTTCCACACCTTGGTCATTATCTATATCACCAATAGTGTTTTATTTACAAATTTGTGGCTAACAGAAAGGTGTCATTTCATGTCTCTACAAAACAATTACATCTCAATTATTTTCACACCCATTATCCTGCGATCTCCGACATAAATGGCAAACACGTTTACAGACTTCTTTTTCAGATATGAAATGGATAAATATACTAGATAGTTTGGATAAGGGAGCTCGAGAAGCTTGTTTAAAGTTTTGCTTATTGAAAATTCTATATGACTGGCATTGGTCTCCGGTTAGATTATATAAGGCAGGCTTGTTACCGCATTCCAATTGTTGGAGATGTAATGCTTCTGGATGTGATATTGTTCATATTCTTCGCACGAGTCCATTGGTTAAACATTATTGGTCTTACATAGGTCAGACTTTACATAAGTCTATCTCACTGCATTTACCCCTTTTCACAGCTAATATTATATTACATGATTTCAGAAATGTTCCCACTCTTTCTAAACCACAATCTCGTTTCCTACATACCGCGCTTGCAACTGCTAAAATCTGTGTATTAAGACAATGGAAATCTTCCACTCCACCATCTCAAGAGTCCTGGTTATCTGCTATGATTCAAAATGCTTCGCATGAAAGGATTATATATAATATTCAAGATCAACTAGAGTTATTTTCACAGATATGGAATCCTTTTTTACTTTCTTAACATGTTTGTATTTGTTATCATTTAGTTTTTAAAACTTGATTGTATATGCTTTTTCAATCTTTCCTTTATATATTGTTATATATATTTATTGTCCTAGATAGCATAATATTAAATATTGTTTTATATATGGATTTACTTTTTAATTTCTATCATATGATCCTTACCCTTATTACTTGTATTTGAGTTTTCTTGTTTTTGTTTAATGATTCTGAAATGCTAATAAAAAATGTCAACACAAAAAAAAAAATTGAGACAGATGCGCCTAGTCCAACAAAGAGGCTATCTGTTCCATTCCCGCCAAAGCACACCATGTCATAATACTCCACATGCAGTCCTAGCCTTTTAGCTAGAAGAACACTGCATTCTGGGACTTGTAGTTTTGTTTCTTTTTGTAATAAAAAAAGGCCAGCAATTATTGTCAGGACTGCCCGAATGTGTTACAAAGATATCATGGAGACCTTCTTAAAACAACACTGCTCCAACAGTAACACAATACGTTATAGCACACTAACACGCACTGCCTATGGAATCAATTCTTACAGTGCGTGAAATTATATTTAAAGCCACTCTGAACACAGGGACATCAGAACAGCAAGCATGTTGGAGGGAGCACCTCTCACCACCAATAAAAATACATATTTTCTCAAACCAGTGCCTAGAAAATCAATGTTCATTAAACGAATTGCCTGGCTATAAAGTACACCAGCTCCAAAAATTACAAAGAGGACAGGTTTCGAAGAAATATTCCAGGCATCGCACCATCAAACAAGAAGCTGTATGGTGCATGTGTGCTTGTTACCACCTCCCAGCATGGAAGGCAAACACCTGGAGAGAGAGGCACTCTAATACCAGGCAGCTTCCACCAGAGGCTGGGAAAAAGATGTAGATCTCCTTAAAGGGCCGGTGTGGCGGCCCTAAAATGAAGCAACAGCAGAGTGGATTAAAAAAATCCCTCTGCAAAGCGGGGCATTTAGTGGGCATGCAGCCTGAAAGGTGTCTATGAGCATAGTTGATGGTGGGAGATGGGCTACTCTCTTCCTGGATGGGTGCACGTGTTTGTAATGAACGGTGGAGGACCCGGGCTCGTGGTGGAGCGGTCCAGGTGCACCTAGGCATACACGTCCAAGTGCACAATGCTACCGCAATCCTATTCTGGGGTAAATGAGAGGCTGTTGCACCTTCATTTCCATTATGTACCCAAACAGCTGCGGAGCAAGCATTCTCAAGGACAGCCCCATCGGACTGCTGCAAGGGGAGACACCCCCTCTTTCCCAGACTGCAGTACTCTGAAGCGGGCTGGGGAGGTTTGGCTAAAAGGCTGCACAGCGAAAAGAAAGGTGCACACCACCATTGTTGTTGATCAGGCGTGCCACGCTGCATTAATAAACATAATACCCGCCCCCCCCCCCCCAAAATCAAGAAGACAGGAAGTTTCCCACAGAGATTCGAACTTGTTTCTTATACTAACATGCACTTTGTTCTTGCTAATAAAGCTCATTCCTTATTTTTGCCCCTTCATCAATATTAAGATAAAAACGAACAAAAGCACCCACAGAAAACAAGAAAGCATGCTTTATTTTAAACACAGACAGTAGATTTTACAATGGAGAGACCATCATACTTTATAACATTGTGATGGCCAACAGGAAGTTACAGAAAACAAGCATTTGCAATACAATCGGTCTCGCATTTACGCGGGTTTGATGTATTGGCATTGTAAATGTCTTTTATTTGTATTTTACAACTCTGGCTACACATGTAGGGCTTCGAGGTGACTGTCACAGTAGATTGCATCTTCCTGTCATACGCTTTCGTTTTGCAGACTCTTGTAATCTGGTATTTTAGTTGAGTTGGTTCATTTGAAAATACCAGGAAGTTACACTTTGCAGAAACCTTATATTCCTAAATGAAAGCTTAGGGCTAGATTGTGGTGGCCCAACTGACAAGGCTTCATTTACTATTCTTACATATGTGTAGAAGGTTCCAGATTTACTCTTGTGTACGGTCAGTTCCTTCAGTCTGTTGAGGGACTGCTCTACAAGGGGTGTGCCTGAGGGCTGGCTTGACTACGTGTGTGCTGAGTGACTTCTTAGGTGACACGTGTGCCTTGACTGCTCTAGTTGTGCATGTATTAGTTGAATTGCAGTGGCAATGAGCATCCCTGGGGGCACTGACTTGTCTGCTTTCTGTTCCAGAGGAGCTGTTCTGTAACTATGTATTTCAGCCCCTCCAGTTATTACACACATCATCAATTGAATAGAAACCCCTTGTCTCTTGACCCTGTCTGCACCCTAACAGTCCATGTGCAACATTCCGTCCATCATCTTGTGTGTTTTGCTGTTCACCCTATGTGGGAAGGGTATGCCCAGACGTGGGTCCCGTGCTCACTACGCCACTGGAGTCAAGCTATCCTGGCTGATGACGGCTGATAGCCAGAAACCGGTCCTAGGATGCTTGATTCTGGTCCAGGGAAGACATGGGGTGGCGTGGTGAGCAAAATAACGATGGATTAAACCCAGATCTGTGACTGCCATTGTGCAACATTCCGTCCATCATCTTGTGTGCTTTGAAGTTTAAAATAACGGCATCGCATTGACAACAGCACGTCATGCTGCTTGGGCTGTCCGCGCTGAGCTCCTCTCCCAAGACTTTCCAAATATGAACTGGAGGTGACTTTAACTAAACATACTGGCAGCAAATCGTTAAGCGCAACTTATACAGCTGACCCTCCCTTACAAGTTTACACACACGTGATATTCTCACACTCATACCTTCAGCAAATTAATCTGGGTGAACACGTCTACCCTCAGCTGTTTTCTGAAGCCCTCAATTGCTCTTCCTTACGCTACGAATAATTGCATCAATTCAGCTTGCTCACCCGTTATATGTCCTGATGATGATCTCGAACAGTTGACATGGAAACGCCGTTGACCCTTTAGAATAAAACTCTTCCTATTCTATGAAGTTGCTTGAGGAGTTTTACACTATTGTCAATGCGATGCCGTTATTTTAAACTTCACCATCACTCTGCACGTCACGCCTCTTTCACTTATTGTGTGAGCACCTGAATTCTATTGTTGTGGAAATAAATGTTTCACATGAACTGACTTATGTCCCTATGTACATTATTAATGTTTTTGATCCTTTAACCCCTTTGCTGCCAGGCCTTTTCCCCCTCCTGTG
This sequence comes from Triturus cristatus, assembly GCF_964204655.1. Taxonomy (NCBI): domain Eukaryota; kingdom Metazoa; phylum Chordata; class Amphibia; order Caudata; family Salamandridae; genus Triturus; species Triturus cristatus. The sequence goes on from NC_140585.1 coordinate 440,853,000, forward strand.
CCAAGCCTTTTTTTGGCTATTTGGGGTCGTGCGCGATGAGGCCCCTGTAACTTTTTGACCACATAAGGTATCCACGCCAAATTTGCGTCCTTTTCTTCCAACATCATGGGGATTCTAAAGGTGTTCAGGGTTTGTGGATTCTCCTAGAGGGGTCACAGAAATGTGCCAAAATACAGCAACATTTATTTTTTTTGGGAAAAATTGGAAAAACGGGCTGCAAATGAAAGCATCTGGGTTTTTCCCTGCAAATGTTATCAAAAAAGGGTTTGTGGGGTTCAAATCACCAGTTTCCCAGCTTTTCGGGGATACCAGACTTTTGTCAGAAATCCAACATTTTTTACACAGTTTTTGAATTTTTCTGGGACATAGCCTATTTTTGCTATTTTTTGTGCTTTTGACCTCCTTCCAGTTAATGGCAGAAATGGGTACAAAAGCAATAATGGATCCTGGAAAGCTATACATTTTCGAGAAGAAGACAAAATTCTGAATTCAGCAAGGGGTCATTTGTGTAGATCCATCAAGGTTTTTTTATAGAAACAAACAGTTAAATAGAGGATAAATTGAAAATTAGTTGAAAAAAACAGCCTTTTGTGTCAACGTTTTCACCCGTAACTTCTTCTAATTATGACAGCTCTTTGAAACCAATATACCGTTGCATCCGCTGGACATTACTGGTTGTGGGGATATATAGGACTTGTAGGTTCACCAAGAACCCGACGAACCCAGAGCCAAAAACTGAGCAGCAACTTGCAATGATTTTTTATTATGTACCGGGTATCTAGTAATTATTCTGTAAAAATGTGTACATGGAAAAATCGGTATGAAAGACACCTATGTATTTCTGAAATGGGAACAAAATATAGAGTTTAGAAACAGTAGATATTTGCACATTTCTGAAATTGGGAATACTCATACTAGCATGAGAATTATCAGTCATTTTTTAGAATGACTTCTTTTTTACACAATATCTTTCATTTGGAAGGCAGAAATGCACCGAAAGTCAATAGATAATAACAGTTCCTTTACAAATCTGAATTATCCTAAGTCTCCCGATAAAAATGGTACCACACTTGTGTGGGTAGGCATAGTGCCCGCGACAGGAAACGGCGCAAAACGCAACGTGGTCACAACACAATATCGCAGTGAAAATTTACCCTTTTTTTGCAAAGTGCCTAGCTCTAGTTTTTGAACCCTAGCTCTGCGGGCACCTTGGGGAGCCTAGCAAACCTATACATTTTTGAAAACTAGACACGCAGGGGAATCCAGGATGGGGTGACTTGACTGCCTCCCACCAGGGTGTGGTACCCAGAATCCCTTGCAAACCTAAACAATTGTCTAAAAAAACAAATTTCCCCCACATTTCTGTCATGGAAAATTCCGGAATCTGCGTGGCTCCACAAATTTCCACCCACCTCGCGTTCCCCAAAGTCTTACGAGAAAAACAGTACCTCACTTGTGTGGGTCGGCCTAGAGCCCGCAACAGGAAACGGCGCAAAACGCAACGTGGTCACACCTCAATTTCGCAGTGAAAAATGATCCTTTTTTCGCAAAGTGCCTAGCTCTAGTTTTTGAACCCTAGCTCTGCGGGCACCTTGGGGAGCCTAGCAAACCTATACATTTTTGAAAACTAGACACGCAGGGGAATCCAGGATGGGGTGACTTGACTGCCTCCCACCAGGGTGTGGTACCCAGAATCCCTTGCAAACCTAAACAATTGTCTAAAAAAACAAATTTCCCCCACATTTCTGTCATGGAAAATTCCGGAATCTGCGTGGCTCCACAAATTTCCACCCACCTCGCGTTCCCCAAAGTCTTACGAGAAAAACAGTACCTCACTTGTGTGGGTCGGCCTAGAGCCCGCGACAGGAAACGGCGCAAAACGCAACGTGGTCACACCTCAATTTCGCAGTGAAAAATGACCCTTTTTTGGCAAAATGTCTAGCTGTAGTTTTTGAACCCTAGCTCTGCGGGCACCTTGGGAAACCTAGCAAACCTATACATTTTTGAAAACTAGACACCCAGGGGAATCCAAGATGGGGTGACTGTACCGCCTCCCACCAGGGTATGTTACCCAGAATCCCTTGCAAACCTAAAAAATTGTCAAAAAAACACATTTTCCCCACATTTCTGTGGTGGAAAGTTCCGGAATCTGCGTGGATCCACAAATTTCCACCCACACCGCGTTCCCCAAAGTCTTACAAGAAAAACGGTACCTCACTTGTGTGGGTCGGCCTAGTGCCCGCGACAGGAAACGGCGCAAAACGTAACATGGTCACACCTCAATTTCGCAGTGAAAAATGACCCTTTTTTGGCAAAATGTCTAGCTGTAGTTTTTGAACCCTAGTTCTGCGGGCACCTTGGGAAACCTGGCAAACCTATACATTTTTGAAAACTAGACACCCAGGGGAATCCAGGATGGGGTGACTTGACTGCCTCCCACCAGGGTCTGTTACCCAGAATCCCTTGCAAACCTAAAAAATTGTCAAAAAAAACACATTTTCCCCACATTTCTGTCGTGGAAAGTTCCTGAATCTGCGTAGATCCACAAATTTCCACCCACCCCGCGTTCCCCAAAGTCTTATGAGAAAAATGGTACCTCACTTGTATGGGTCGGCCTAGTGCCCGCGACAGGAAACGGCGCAAAACGCAACGTGGTCACACCTCAATTTCGCAGTGGACAATGACCCTTTTTTGGCAAAATGTCTAGCTGTAGTTTTTGAACCCTAGCTCTGCGGGCACCTTGGGAAACCTAGCAAACCTATACATTTTTGAAAACTAGACACCCAGGGGAATCCAGGATGGGGTGACTTGACTGCCTCCCACCAGGGTCTGTTACCCAGAATCCCTTGCAAACCTAAAAAATTGTCAAAAAAAACCACATTTTCCCCACATTTCTGTCGTGGACAGTTCCGGAATCTGCGTGGATCCACAAATTGCCACCCACCCCGCGTTCCCCAAAGTCTTACGAGAAAAACGGTACCTCACTTGTGTGGGTCGGCCTAGTGCCCGCGACAGGAAACGGCGCAAAACGCAACATGGTCACACCTCAATTTCGCAGTGAAAAATGACCCTTTTTTAGCAAAATGTCTAGCTGTAGTTTTTGAACCCTAGTTCTGCGGGCACCTTGGAAAACCTGGCAAACCTATACATTTTTGAAAACTAGACACCCAGGGGAATCCAGGATGCGGTGACTTGACTGCCTCCCACCAGGGTCTGTTACCCAGAATCCCTTGCAAACCTAAAAAATTGTCCAAAAAAACACATTTCCCCCACATTTCTGTCGTGGAAAGTTCCGGAATCTGCGTGGATCCACAAATTTCCACCCACCCCGCGTTCCCCAAAGTCTTACAAGACAAACGGTACCTCACTTTTGTGGGTCGGCCTAGTTCCCGCGACAGGAAACGGCGCAAAACGCAATGTGGTCACACCTCAATTTCGCAGTGAAAAATGACCCTTTTTTGGCAGAATGTCTAGCTGTAGTTTCTGAACCCTAGCTCTGCGGGCTCCTTGGGAAACCTAGCAAACCTATACATTTTTGAAAACTAGACACCCAGGGGAATCCAGGATGGGGTGACTTGACTGCCTCCCACGAGGGTCTGTTACCCAGAATCCCTTGCAAACCTAAAAAATTGTCAAAAAAAACACATTTTCCCCACATTTCTGTCGTGGAAAGTTCCGGAATCTGCGTGGATCCACAAATTTCCACCCACCCCGCGTTCCCCAAAGTCTTACAAGAAAAACGGTACCTCACTTGTGTGGGTCGGCCTAGTGCCCGCGACAGGAAACGGCTCAAAACGCAATGTGGTCACACCTCAATTTCGCAGTGAAAAATGACCCTTTTTTGGCAAAATGTCTAGCTGTAGTTTTTGAACCCTAGCTCTGCGGGCACCTTGGGAAACCTAGCAAACCTATACATTTTTGAAAACTAGACACCCAGGGGAATCCAGGATGGGGTGACTTGACTGCCTCCCACCAGGGTCTGTTACCCAGAATCCCTTGCAAACCTAAACAATTGTCCAAAAAAACACATTTCCCCCACATTTCTGTCGTGGAAAGTTCCGGAATCTGCGTGGATCCACAAATTTCCACCCACCCCGCGTTCCCCAAAGTCTTACAAGACAAACGGTACCTCACTTTTGTGGGTCGGCCTAGTTCCCGCGACAGGAAACGGCGCAAAACGCAATGTGGTCACACCTCAATTTCGCAGTGAAAAATGACCCTTTTTTGGCAGAATGTCTAGCTGTAGTTTCTGAACCCTAGCTCTGCGGGCTCCTTGGGAAACCTAGCAAACCTATACATTTTTGAAAACTAGACACCCAGGGGAATCCAGGATGGGGTGACTTGACTGCCTCCCACGAGGGTCTGTTACCCAGAATCCCTTGCAAACCTAAAAAATTGTCAAAAAAAACACATTTTCCCCACATTTCTGTCGTGGAAAGTTCCTGAATCTGCGTGGATCCACAAATTTCCACCCACCCCGCGTTCCCCAAAGTCTTACAAGAAAAACGGTACCTCACTTGTGTGGGTCGGCCTAGTGCCCGCGACAGGAAACGGCTCAAAACGCAATGTGGTCACACCTCAATTTCGCAGTGAAAAATGACCCTTTTTTGGCAAAATGTCTAGCTGTAGTTTTTGAACCCTAGCTCTGCGGGCACCTTGGGAAACCTAGCAAACCTATACATTTTTGAAAACTAGACACCCAGGGGAATCCAGGATGGGGTGACTTGACTGCCTCCCACCAGGGTCTGTTACCCAGAATCCCTTGCAAACCTAAAAAAGTGTAAAAAAAACCACATTTTCCCCACATTTCTGTCGTGGAAAGTTCCTGAATCTGCGTGGATCCACAAATTTCCACCCACCCCGTGTTCCCCAAAGTCTTACAAGAAAATCGGTACCTCACTTGTGTGGGTCGGCCTAGTGCCTGCGACAGGAAACGGCGCAAAACGCAATGTGGTCACACCTCAATTTCGCAGTGAAAAATGACCCTTCTTTGGCAAAATGTCTACCTGTAGTTTTTGGACCCTAGCTCTGCGGGCACCTTGGGAAACCTAGCAAACCTATACATTTTTGAAAACTAGACACCCAGGGGAATCCAGGATGGGGTGACTTGACTGCCTCCCACCAGGGTCTGTTACCCAGAATCCCTTGCAAACCTAAAAAGTTTTTAAAAAAACACACATTTTCCCCACATTTCTGTGGTGCAAAGTTCCGAAGTGAAGGCACCATTTTTACCGGGAGACCCAGGGGAACGCTGGGAGGTGGGAAATTTGAATGAGCCCGGTGATGCCACAACTTTCCCACACAAAAATGTGTAAAAAAAGTGATTTTTTCAGCTAAAATTGAGGTTTGCAGGGGATTCTGGGTAAGGAAACGTTGGGGGATCTACGCAAGCCATACCTCCCTGGAAGCCCCCGGGTGTCTAGTTTTCAGAAATGTATGGGTTTGGTAGGTTTCCTGTTAGATCTGGGGGTCTCTAGTTGGCAGAGGTAAGTACCGTAGACCAAATAGGGATCCTCTGGCGCAACATGTTTGGCCTCCCACCAGGCCCTAGAGCTTTCTGTAGCTCTTCTTTGTTAGCGCTGCCCTTCACTGGGCATCCTAGCTGCTTGCAGAATTGCTTCAGCTGCTCCTTTTTGTATGTGAGCAACTCCTTTACTTCAAATTGCAATTCCATCTCCTCGCCTACTCCATTCAGAGACATGATGCTTCCTAAGTCTTCCAAAAATCGGCTTCAAATTTTGAGCAATATGTAGCTGCTAACTAGACTAGTGATGTACAAAGAATCACTGCAGGTCAAGTGCAAATACTGGTTCTAATCCGCACCGCTGACCACCAATGTTAGATCTAGGGGTCTCTAGTTGGCAGAGGTAAGTACCTTAGACCAAATAGGGACCCTTGCTTCTAGTCAGGGTATAGGGACACACTGTAGATAACCCCTGCTCACCCTCTAGGTAGCTTGGCTCGAGCAGACAGGCTTTTCCCCAAGGCAATGTGTTAAGTATTTGCAAGTAACCACCACAATGACCCCCCAGTACACCACAAATGCAGACCACACAGGTGAGTATATTAAAAATATATCTTTATCTAGTTTCAGCAATAAAAGTCAACTACCATAGCATTGCACATTAGTTTCCGGTTCTCTTCAGCTTTCTCTGGTTGTTAGAAAAATAGAAAGATAGTCTCTAGTCTCTTGTGTGACTTGGTATTCTAAAAGAATAGGTTTGTAGGCTCTCAGTACTTAAAACACCTTCTCCAGCTGTGCCCCTGCGCTTATAACCGAAGCGCTCCTCTCCGGCTGCTCTTCTCGTTCGTAATCAGGCGATGGCACCCTGGGCGGCAGTCCCCGGGCCCCACACGCTATGCGGGACGTTCGGGGATTAAGAAGAATGCCATTACAGTTAACGGGGTTCCCTCTCCCTGCACAGACTCACCAGGATGCGGGCCGGGGCGCGAGGACTCGGCGCGTCGGAGCACTTCTTCGGTGCAGGGTTCCTGCAGCTCTCGAGCGATGGGCCCATCAGGTCGCGGCTCCCTCGACGAGCCCCCAGTGACGACGTCAGATGTCACCGGGCGCCAGCCACACGCAGCGCGGCTCCTTCGGCCAAGCCTCCAACAACAACCAATCAGGCCGCGGCCTCCTCGCTTCTTTCTCCGCGGCTTTGCGGAGCGGGGAGAAACAGCTTCGGGTCGATCTCGGGCCCCCGGGCCGTGGCGGTGAATTGCGGGCAGGATATTTCAAGGCGCCCCATGAGAGCGGGACGATCGCGGCGCCGCCAAACTTCACAGCAGCTTCGCTAGCTCTGGGGACGCCCCACAATCTTTTGGCCACAGCAATACACGTGCCGATGGGCACGTCGATCTTTTCAACGCGGCAGCCGGTTTCAGGCACAGATCAGCGTGGCGCCCTCAAGCAAAGCAGAGAGCAGCTAGCGCACTTCACGGGACACAGCAGAGTCTTGAAGTCTCGGCAACCTTTATGTCCCTGGGTTGCCAAACAGGAGGCCAGCTCTTCTCGGGCCCTTGGAGATTCAAAGTTGAAGACACAGCACACAGCACACAGCAACGTCTTGTTTAGGTCAAGTAGCCAGGGTCACAGCACACAGCAAGACCCCTTCTCCTCCTCAGCTTCAGTTGCACAGCAGAACAGGTCAGCCCTTAGAGCACACAGCAAGGCAATCTTCCTTCAGTCCTTCAGTGGTCCGTCTTTCAGCAGAGGTTCCTCTTGATTGTAGAATCTAAAAATCTGTTGTCAGGGGTCCTGTACTTATACCCCTAAAAGTCTTTGAAGTCTTTGTGCAAGTGGGCCCTGAGCCCGGTCTGATCCAGTTCTGGGTGTTGCTGGAGCACTTTGTTTTCCTGGCTTCTTCTTTCCTTTCAGAGTGAGGGGCAGGGTCGTCAGCTACCCAGCAGGAGGTGGAGCCAGCAGTGTGTCAGGCAGGCACAGCCCTATTCACTCCCAGGTGCTATCTCCTCCCTCCACTCTACTTGCAAATGCAGTCATTCAGCAAAGGGCTGACTCATCCAACCTCTTGGGGGCTCCCCAGCCCCTGTCACTCTCAAACCAGAAAGTCAATCCACAAGCATGCCCAGGCACACAGAAGGGTCAGACAAGAGAACAGCTACTCTCTAAAAAGTACTGTTCTCCAACTCAGGATTTTAAAACAACCTCTCCTAAAAGATGTGTTATTAAATGCTGAGCTCAGGGATATCAAACACTCATGTCTTATCTTGTTTCTATGAGAAGATAGGCTGATGGCCATTGGCACCAGCCTCCCCCATGTTAGCCTATGGAGCAAGATAACCTTGCAGCAGTGAACACACAAAATGGCCGCTGTTCACTACCAGAGCATGTTACCTGCACTAGTACATGCTCTACCTTTTACATACACTGCACCCTGCCCAGGGGGGTACCTTGGGCCTTCCATAGGGATGACTGACGTGTACAAAAAGGGAAGGGTTAGGCCCGGCCAGTGTGGACACTGGCCAGGAGGACATGGCAGTCCAGGGACTGCAGGCAGGCCTGCGGTGGCAGGCCTGAGACAACATTTTAGGGCTACTCATGTGGGTGGCGCAATCAGCGCTGCAGGCCCATTAGTAGCATCTGTCATCACCAGCCCTGGCACACAGTGCACTTTACTAGGGACTTCATGGTGATACAAATATGCCAATCAGGTATATCCAATCAATATGATATTTTACACAGGGAGCACTTACACTCTGGCACTGATTAGCAGTGACAGAGTGTCCAAAGCATCTAAACCAGCAAAAACGAAATTCAGCACAGCATCAAAAATCCGGGTAGCAGAGGCAAAAGTTAGGGGAAAAACCTACGCCAAGGATGTCAGGTCTAACATGTGTCCCCTCCAGCTGAAAGTGGGGAGAACTACCCACCCTCTTGGGAGTTCTCATCACTAAGGCAGAAAAACCTGGACAGACCATCAGTATTGGCGTGTTCTGTACCGGGACGGTGTTCCACCGTGAAGTCCATTCCCTGTAGGGAGATGGACCACCTCAACAGTTTTGGATTCTCACCCCTCATCTGCATTACCCATCTGAGGGGCCTGTGGTCGGTCTGAACACGGAAGTGAGTCCCAAACAGGTAGGGCCTCAGCTTCTTCAGGGCCCAGACCACAGCAAATGCTTCCCTTTCAATAGCACTCCACCTCTGTTCCCTGGGAAGTAGCCTCCTACTAATGAAAGCTACAGGTTGGTCCCCGCCCTCGTCGTCCATCTGTGAGAGTACTGCTCCCACACCTTGCTCTGAAGCGTCTGTTTGCACTATGAACTCACTGGAAAAGTCAGGTTCCTTAAGCACTGGTGCTGTGCACATTGCAGTTTTCAGGGCATCAAAAGCAGTTTGACAGGCCTCGGTCCAATTCACTTTCCTGGGCTGATTCCTAGAGGTTAGTTCTGTCAAGGGGGCAACAATGGTGCCATATCCCTTGATGAACCGTCTGTAATACCCGGTGAGTCCTAGAAAGGCTCTCACCTCTGTCTGGGTCTTGGGGGGGTTCCCAAGCCAGAATGGTTTCAATCTTCGCCTGTAGGGGCGCCACCTGGCCGCTCCCCACCTGGTGTCCCAAGTACACCACTGATCCCTGCCCTATTTGGCACTTGCTGGCCTTGATAGTGAGGCCTGCATTCTGCAGAGCCTTCAACGCTTCACAGAGGTGTTGCAAGTGTTCCTCCCAAGTGGAGCTGAACACAGCAATGTCATCCAAGTATGCGGCGCTGAATTGCTCCAGCCCGGTCAGTACCCGGTTGACCAGTCTCTGGAAGGTGGCAGGGGCATTTTTAAATCCAAAGGGCATGACGTGAATCTGGAAATGCCCCTCTGGTGTTGAAAATGCCGACCTCTCCTTTGCCCCCTCAGTTAAGGCAATCTGCCAGTACCCTGAAGTCAAATCGAAGGTGCTGAGATACCTGGCAGCTCCCAACCGATCCACAAGCTCGTCAGCTCTGGGGATGGGGTGTGCGTCAGTTTTGGTGACCGCATTGAGCCAACGGTAGTCCACGCAAAACCGAAGTTCTGGCGGCCCACCGGGTGTAGCAGCTTTCTTAGGAACTAGGACCACTGGGCTAGCCCAGGGACTGCTGGAGGGCTCAATTACCCCTAGCGCCAACATCTTGGAAACTTCTTCCTTGATGCTGGCCCTGACCTTGTCAGCTACTCTGTAAAACTTCTGTTTCACAGGTAGACTATCTCCAGTGTCCACATCATGGACGCACCAATTGGTGACACTTGGGGTCAGGGAAAACAGGGAGGCAAACTGACCCAACACCTGGCGACAGTCTCTCTGTTGTTCTGGGGTCAGGGTGGGCGAGAGGACCACCCCCTCCACTGACCCGTCTTGCTCCTTGGTTGCCAGGAGGTCAGGGAGAGGATCACTATCCTCTTCCCCTCCATCATCTGTAGCCCTGAGCATTGTCACTTCAGACCTCTCAAAGTGGGGCTTGAGGCGGTTCACATGCAAGACTCTCAGGGGCAGCCTAGGAGTCTTCATGTTGATCAGGTAGGTCACCTCACTCTTGCGCTCTACCACCTCATATGGCCCGGTCCACTTGTCACGGAGCGCACAAGACTCCACCGGCGCCATCACCCACACTTTCTGCCCAAGATGAAATTCAACCAGAGTGGTATTCTGGTCGTACCATCTTTTCATCTCTTCCTGGCTGGCTTCTAGGTTCTCTTGAGCGAGCTTCCTGAAGCGCTGCGTCTGGTTGCGGATGGCCAGCACGTAGCTGAACACATCCTGGGGGGTTTTCCCACGGGATTTCTCCCACCCCTCCTTCACCAGTGTGAGAGGCCCTCTAACAGGGTGGCCATACAGCAGTTCAAAGGGACTGAACCCTAAGGACTTCTGAGGCACCTCCCTGTAGGCAAACAACAGGCATGGTAACAAGACGTCCCACTTCCGTCTCATTGGCTCCGCTAGGCCCATAATCATACCTTTCAGGGTGCGGTTGAACCTTTCAACCAACCCATTTCCTTGAGGGTGGTAAGGAGTGGTGAACTTATAAGTTACCCCACACTCCTCCCACAGAGACTTCATGTACCTAGAGATGAAGTTGGTACCCCAGTCGGAGACCACCTCTCTGGGGAACCCCACACGGGAAAAGATCCCCATCAATGCACGGCCCACCACGGGGGCTGTGATTGTCCTGAGAGGGACTGCTTCCGGGTACCGGGGGCGTGGTCCACCAAGACCAGGATGAACCTGTTGCCTAAGGCAGTCTTGGGGTCCAGGGGCCCCACAATGTCAATTCCCACCCGCTCGAAAGGGGTGCTCACCACTGGAAAAGGGTGGAGGGGTGCCACGCACTTTCCTCCGCTCTTACCACTGGCTTGACAGGTTTGGCAAGACTTACAAAAGGTACTGATGTGCTTCTTCATCTGGGGCCAGTAAAAGTGGGTGACAAGCCTGTGATAGGTCTTGTCTTGCCCCAGATGTCCTGCGAGAGGTACGTCATGAGCCAGACCCAGTAGGAAGTTTCTGAAGCGCTCGGGTACCACCAGCACACGGGCTGCACTGGGCTCAGCAAACTTAGGCTCACTATAAAGTAAGTCATCCTCCCAGTAAATCAAATGTTCCTTGGACCCTAGGCCTGCTGCCTGGTCTGCAGCCTGCTGCCGCACACCAATGAGAGAAGGACACTCCTTCTGAGCCTGGCAGAACTCCTCCCTGGAGGGACCACCCTCTTGCTGCCAATGGGTCAGCTCAGGCAATTCCCCCAGTTCGGCCACCTGTTCCCCTGTAGGTTCCTGGGCATCCCCCTCAGGTTCTGCTTCCTCCAGGACCGTGGGAACGGTGGGGGCCGGTTTCCCGCGCCCCCTGCCCCTTCCTCTCTTGGCAGGTTCCTGGGCCATTGTTCCAGGCTCCAATTCTACTGATCCACACCTACTGGCTGTCATAGCACGTGTGGATACACAGATCCACGCTGGCAGACCTAACATTTCCAAGTGAGTTCTGCGCTCTACGTCCTTCCATGGAGAACTCTCCAGGTCGTTACCCAACAGACAATCTACAGGCAAGGCATCACTGACACAGACTTCCAAGGTACCAGAGACTCCCCCCCATGTAAAGGGAACACGTGCCATCTTGCAGAGGCGCACTGAGGTGTCAGCTGCCACTACTGGGCAGAGTACATTGGGAATGACTTGCTCTTCAGACACCCACTGGCACCGGACAGACGTCACACTGGCCCCGGTGTCTCGCAGAGCCTCTATCTCCCTCCCATTGATGGTCACCTTCTGCCCGTATTTTTTAGTGTTAGCGGGTATCAAGGTATCCTGGACCATCTCCTGGTCTCCTAAAGAGACAAGGGTCATCATAGCTAATCCCTCCTCCCCACTGGAAACCAAATCCCCTCCCAAAGCTACACTATCTAACCCCGGGACTGGAGCAGCAGCTGGTGCTGGGGGTTTCTTGGGACATTTGGGGGCGATGTGCCCCACTTCCCTACAAGCATAGCAAGTAGGGGGAGGTCTGTTGTCCTGTCTGCCCTTATGGGACCAAGACTTCTTAGGCTTGGGGGCTTGGGACTCCTTTTCCGTGGAACTGTTTTGGGGCCCTTTAGAGAACTCCTTACTGTTACCTTTGTCCTCCCCACCTTTCTGCTGGGGACCCTGTCCACCCTTGGCTGGGATACTTACCACCCCTTTGTTGACCCTGGTGCTAGTCCAGCGGTCTGCCTCTTTAGCAAGCTCACTGGGATCAGTTAACTTGCTGTCTATAAGATGCTGGCGCAGCTCTGGAACACAGACTACTCAAGTGCTCCCAACTGATCAAGTGACACAACCCCACATAATCAGTAACTTTGCTGCCCTCTATCCAACCTTCCAGTGCACGCGTGCACATACTCACACACTCCACCCAAGTACTTGAATCAAGTTTCTTGAAGTTCCTAAACTTCTGGCGGTACTGTTCTGGTGTAAGCACATACCTGAGGCATAAGGCCTCCTTCATAGTGGGGTAGGTTAAGGTACTTGCTGCTTCTAAGGGTGCTTAGACATCCCTCCCAGAGGCCTCAAAATGCTTCCACAAACCTGCCCCCCAACTCTTTTCAGGCACTTCATTCGTCTTCAAGGCAAGCTCATAGGATCTAAACCATGCATAGATATCCTCACCCCTCTGATAATTCTGCACCAAATCTTTTGGTATGTATACTTTACCCGCCTGCACTGGTTGTGCGCTGCCACCATTAGGACTGGACTCCACCTGTTTAGCTTTAATGTCCAGCTCCCTCATGCTCAACTCATGAGCCAACTGGAGTTTTCTCTCTTCCAAAGCGAGAGCATTCCTCCTCTCTTCCGCCTTCTTCTCACTGTCAAGGCGCAATTTTCTTTCCTCTGCTTGAGCTTTGAGCTTAAAAAGTTCAATCTCATGGGCCCTAATCCTCTGATTGTCCTCCAGCTCCTCTGGAGAGAGGCCCCTACTGGAAGGGGTGCTGCCAGCCCTAGATGCTGGCCTATTCACTGGCAAATCACTGGATCCAAATCCATGCTCCTGTGCACCTTCCTCTCCAGTCAAATCCTCTGGCGCAACATGTTTGGCCTCCCACCAGGCCCTTAGAGCTTTCTGTAGCTCTTCTTTGTTAGCGCTGCCCTTCACTGGGCATCCTAGCTGCTTGCAGAATTGCTTCAGCTGCTCCTTTTTGTATGTGAGCAACTCCTTTACTTCAAATTGCAATTCCATCTCCTCGCCTACTCCATTCAGAGACACGATGCTTCCTAAGTCTTCCAAAAATCGGCTTCAAATTTTGAGCAATATGTAGCTGCTAACTAGACTAGTGATGTACAAAGAATCACTGCATGTCAAGTGCAAATACTGGTTCTAATCCGCACCGCTGACCACCAATGTTAGATCTAGGGGTCTCTAGTTGGCAGAGGTAAGTACCTTAGACCAAATAGGGACCCTTGCTTCTAGTCAGGGTATAGGGACACACACTGTAGATAACCCCTGCTCACCCTCTAGGTAGCTTGGCTCGACAGACAGGCTTATCCCCAAGGCAATGTGTTAAGTATTTGCAAGTAACCACCACAATGACCCCCCAGTACACCACAAATGCAGACCACACAGGTGAGTATATTAAAAATATATCTTTATCTAGTTTCAGCAATAAAAATCAACTACCATAGCATTGCACATTAGTTTCCGGTTCTCTTCAGCTTTCTCTGGTTGTTAGAAAAATAGAAAGATAGTCTCTAGTCTCTTGTGTGACTTAGTATTCTAAAAGAATAAGTTTGTAGGCTCTCAGTACTTAAAACACCTTCTCCAGCTGTGCCCCTGCGCTAATAACCGAAGCGCTCCTCTCCGGCTGCTCTTCTCGTTCGTAATCAGGCGATGGCACCCTGGGCGGCAGTCCCCGGGCCCCACACGCTATGCGGGATGTTCGGGGATTAAGAAGAATGCCACTACAGTTAACGGGGTTCCCTCTCCCTGCACAGACTCACCAGGATGCGGGCCGGGGCGCGAGGACTCGGCGCGTCGGAGCACTTCTTCGGTGCAGGGTTCCTGCGCTCTCGAGCGATGGGCCAATCAGGTCGCGGCTCCCTCGACGAGCCCCCAGTGACGACGTCAGATGTCACCGGGCGCCAGCCACTCGCAGCGCGGCTCCTTCGGCCAAGCCTCCACCAACAACCAATCAGGTTGCGGCCTCCTCGCTTCTTTCTCCGCGGCTTTGCGGAGCGGGGAGAAACAGCTTTGGGTCGATCTCGGGCCCCCGGGCCGTGGCGGTGAATTGCGGGCAGGTTATTTCAAGGCCCCCCACCTGTCAGCGGGTCGATCGCGGCGCCGCCAAACTTCACAGCAGCTTCGCTAGCTCTGGGGACGCCCAACAATCTTTTGGCCACAGCAATACACGTGCCGATGGGCACGTCGATCTTTTCAACGCGGCAGCCGGTTTCAGGACCAGATCAGCGCGGCGCCCTCAAGCAAAGCAGAGAGCAGCCAGCGCACTTCACGGGACACAGCAGAGTCTTGAAGTCTCGGCAACCTTTATGTCCCTGGGTTGCCAAACAGGAGGCCAGCTCTTCTCGGGCCCTTGGAGATTCAAAGTTGAAGACACAGCACACAGCAAAGTCTTGTTTAGGTCAAGTAGGCAGGGTCACAGCACACAGCAAGACCCCTTCTCCTCCTCAGCTTCAGTTGCACAGCAGAACAGGTCAGCCCTTAGAGTACACAGCAAGGCAATCTTCCTTCAGTCCTTCAGTGGTCCGTCTTTCAGCAGAGGTTCCTCTTGATTGTAGAATCTAAAAATCTGTTGTCAGGGGTCCTGTACTTATACCCCTAAAAGTCTTTGAAGTCTTTGTGCAAGTGGGCCCTGAGCTCGGTCTGATCCAGTTCTGGGTGTTGCTGGAGCACTTTGTTTTCCTGGCTTCTTCTTTCCTTTCAGAGTGAGGCGCAGGGTCGTCAGCCGCCCAGCAGGAGGTGGAGCCAGCAGTGTGTCAGGCAGGCACAGCCCTATTCACTCCTAGGTGCTATCTCCTCCCTCCACTCTACTTGCAAATGCAGTCATTCCGCAAAGGGCTGACTCATCCAACCTCCTGGGGGCTCCCCAGCCCCTATCACTCTCAAACCAGACAGTCAATCCACAAGCATGCCCAGGCACACAGAAGGGTCAGACAAGAGAACAGCTACTCTCTAAAAAGTACTGTTCTCCAACTCAGGATTTAAAAACAACCTCTCCTAAAAGATGTGTTATTAAATGGTGAGCTCAGGGATATGAAACACACATGTCTTATCTTGTTCCTATGAGAAGATAGGCTGATGGCCATTGGCACCAGCCTCCCCCATGTTAGCCTATGGAGCAAGATAACCTTGCAGCAGTGAACACACAAAATGGCCGCTGTTCACTACCAGAGCATGTTACCTGCACTAGTACATGCTCTACCTTTTACATACACTGCACCCTGCCCAGGGGGGTACCTTGGGCCTTCCATAGGGAAGACTGACGTGTACAAAAAGGGAAGGGTTAGGCCCGGCCAGTGTGGACACTGGCCAGGAGGACATGGCAGTCCAGGGACTGCAGGCAGGCCTGCGGTGGCAGGCCTGAGACACCATTTTAGGGCTACTCATGTGGGTGGCGCAATCAGCGCTGCAGGCCCATTAGTAGCATCTGTCATCACCAGCCCTGGCACACAGTGCACTTTACTAGGGACTTCATGGTGATACAAATATGCCAATCAGGTATATCCAATCAATATGATATTTTACACAGGGAGCACTTACACTCTGGCACTGATTAACAGTGGCAGAGTGTCCAAAGCATCTAAACCAGCAAAAACGAAATTCAGCACAGCATCAAAAATCCGGGTAGCAGAGGCAAAAGTTAGGGGAAAAACCTACGCCAAGGATGTCAGGTCTAACATTTCCCTAGATGGCCGCCGAGCACCGGGCCAAAAACCCAGGTGACCCCCCTTGCAAAACCAGGTGGTTTTGAGATAGGCAATTTTTATGTCACCACACTACGTTTTGGGCCCTTGCCTGTCGCGGGTACTTGGGCCTCCCACACAAGTGAGGCACCATTTTTACCGGGAGACCCAGGGGAACACTGGGAGGTGGGAAATTTGAGTGAGCCCGGTGATGCCACAACTTTCCCACACAAAAATGTGTGAAAAAAGTGATTTTTTCAGCTAAAATTGAGGTTTGCAGGGGATTCTGGGTAAGGAAACGTTGGGGGATCCACACAAGCCATACCTCCCTGGACGCCCCCGGGTGTCTAGTTTTCAGAAATGTATGGGTTTGGTAGGTTTCCCTAGATGGCCGCCGAGCACGGGCCAAAAAGCCAGGTGACCCCCCCTTTCAAAACCAGGTGGTTTTGAGATAGGCAATTTTGATGTCACCACACTACGTTTTGGGCCCTTGCCTGTCGCGGGTACTTGGGCCTCCCTCACAAGTGAGGCACCATTTTTACCGGGAGACCCAGGGGAATGCTGGGAGGTGGGAAATTTGAGTGAGCCCGGTGATGCCACAACTTTCCCACACAAAAATGTGTGAAAAAAGTGATATTTTCAGCTAAAATTGTGGTTTGCAGGGGATTCTGGGTAAGGAAACGTTGGGGGATCCATGCAAGCCATAACTCCCTGGAAGCCCCCGGGTGTCTAGTTTTCAGAAATGTATGGGTTTGGTAGGTTTCCCTAGATGGCCGCCGAGCACCGGGCCAAAAAGCCAGGTGACCCCCCCTTTCAAAACCAGGTGGTTTTGAGATAGGCAATTTTGATGTCACCACACTACGTTTTGGGCCCTTGCCTGTCGCGGGTACTTGGGCCTCCCACACAAGTGAGGCACCATTTTTACCGGGAGACCCAGGGGAACGCTGGGAGGTGGGAAATTTGAGTGAGCCCAGTGATGCCACAGCTTTCCCACACAAAAATGTGTGAAAAAAGTGATTTTTTCAGCTAAAATTGAGGTTTGCAGGGGATTCTGGGTAAGGAAACGTTGGGGGATCCACACAAGCCATACCTCCCTGGAAGCCCCCGGGTGTCTAGTTTTCAGAAATGTATGGGTTTGGTAGGTTTCCCTAGATGGCCGCCGAGCACGGGCCAAAAAGACAGTTGACCCTCTTGCAAAACCAGATCGTTTTGACATTGTTTGTTTCTACAGCGTGAGAATTTCGGCACAATATTGCAAGGAAAATGTGACAGACATTTTGAGGTTTGCAGGACATTGTGGATAAAATAACTTTTTGGAATTCACAAGAGAGACATCACCATGAACTCCCGTGGGTTTACGACAATATCCACAGTTGGTGGGTTATTCTTACATGGAACATACACCTTGGCAGAGAAACTAAAAAGACAAAGATTCCTGCACAGCCATCTATTCCTCAAACGCACACACATACTGGTTGGATTTGGCACGAGGGCGAGTGATGGTTCAGTATATTACATTTTATTAACAAGAGATTTCACAAAAATGAAATGCATTGTCAATAATTAAATGGAGAAAAAACTGAACCAATGACTCGCAGCTCGTGAGCTGTAAAGCCACGGCAAGGCACCAACCGCTTTACAGGCCATTCACACACCTTTCATACGTGATACACACAAGACCATTCGCACCACCAGGCACAAAAACAACACATTACAAAATTCACAAAAGGGACAATGTACACCCTGCTTCAGAAAGGCAAATATTACTGCACAGCCATCTAATCCTCAAGCACACACACATACTGGTTGGATTTGGCACAAGGGTGAGTGATGGTTCAGTATATACAATTGTATTAGCAAGTGATTTCACAAAAATGAAATGCACTGTTAATAATTGAAAGGGCGAGAAACTGAACCATTGACTCACAGCTCGTGAGCTGTAAAGCCACGACAAGGCACCAACCTCTTTACAGGCCATTCATACACCTTTCATACGTGTGAGACATACAAAACCATTCACACCGCCAGCCGCGGGCCCATCACATAACAAAACTCACACCAGCACACAGCGCCATTCAAGGGCCCATCACTTTCACACGCCCACATTCCTGACACAGCAACTACACAAGCTGATGGATTGCGTGGAGTGGCACTCAGCTAGCAGTGTGTATAGTGACCAGCAGCAAGTCACTACTCACACACAGCCAACCGAGCGCCAGTCCACGCACACCGCTATCCGAGCGCCAGTCCACGCACACCGCTAGCTAAACACCAGTCCACGCACACCGCTAGCCAAGCACCAGTCCAGGCACACAGCCAGCCAATCGCCAGTCCAGGCACACCGG
This sequence comes from Triturus cristatus, assembly GCF_964204655.1. Lineage (NCBI taxonomy): Eukaryota > Metazoa > Chordata > Amphibia > Caudata > Salamandridae > Triturus > Triturus cristatus. The sequence continues at coordinate 440,871,219 of NC_140585.1, forward strand.
CAGCCAAGTACCAGTCCATGCACACCGCCAGCCAAGCACCATTCCACGCACACCGCCAACCAAGTGCCAGTCCACACACACCGCCAACACATTTAGGATTTTTTTTAGACAAAAATAAAAACACAAACAAATCGCAAATAGATACAAATCTACAAACACAAAATCAGAAACTAAACACATTGCACTAACGCCAACCTTGAAACAGAATCAAATTTTTCAAAGAATACAGACCAGGCAGTTCACTTTACCACTCATGAATGCTCCCAAAAATTATTTTGCGTGTGGTACACTTTAAAACAAGCAGGGACACACAGCCCAGGTTTAGAAGGACAGTCGGGGCAGTACATACGAATCTCCTTCCGTGTACCTCTTCGCCAACAGACTCTGCATCTCCTAGTGGGAAAATCTTTTGCCGGTGTGGGAGGGATGAAATCAGGAAAGTGGCGATCTTTCAATCGAACCACATCCTCCCCCACTCCAAATCTAGGAACACTTGCCTGTTCCACAACAACAAGGCTAGCTATCACAGAGTGCTGAAACTGAAGAAATGTCAACTTTGATGCAGGAGAACACTCCTTGAACACAATAAAAGCATTGAAATTTGCTAATTCGAAGAAATGGATGGCCAACTTCTTATACCAAACATAAGCCTTCCGAATAGCAGAGTAAGGTTCCAACCTCTGATCTACTCTGTCAACACCACCCATGTGCTTATTGTAGTCTAGAATGCACACAGGTTTGCGCACTTCAGCAACCTGACCCCAAACAGCCACAGGTGAAGTACTCTCATCATGGATGGTAGTCAGTATGTACACATCCCTCCTGTCCACAAATTTCACAGCTAGTAGTTCATCACTACGCAAGGAACTGCACTTGCCCCCACTGAAGTTTTTTGAAAACAAGCTCTTTCGGATAACCTTTACGGTTAGAGCGGATTGTGCCACATGCAAAAGTGTCCACTTTATACAATTCCTTAAATAATTGCACAGCAGTATAGAAGTTATCAAGGTACAAATGGTGGCCTCTGTTAAACAGTCTTCTTGCAAGATCCCACACAATTTTCTCTGAAACTCCAAAAGTGGACAGACAACCTGGGGGGTCAATAGTAGAATCTCTACCAGTGTACACACGAAAATTAAAAACATATCCTGTCCTACTCTCAGACAACATATACAGCTTAATTCCATAGCGTGCCCTCTTGCTAGGGATGTACTGCCTAAAAACCAAACGGCCCTTGAACAAGACCAAAGACTCATCAATAGATATTTCTTTTCCTGGAGTATAGATCTCAGAAAATCGATCTACAAAGTGATCAAGAACGGGTCAAATCTTAAAAAGACGGTCACAGTCAGGGTGATCACGTGGCAACGCCATAGAATTATCAACAAAATGCAGCATACGTAGCAAAAGTAAATACCGATTACGAGTCATAACTGCAGAAAATATGGCAGTTGCAAACAAGGGGCTAGTAGACCAATATGAAGGCAAGGTTGGCTTCCTTACCACACCCATCAATAAAGTCAAACCCAAAAACTTCTTAATCTCTTCCAGATATGTGGGAGTCCACCGGGTAGCTCTAGGCTGGGGCCTAAGTTTGTCGCTGTTGTCCCTCAAAAACTGTTCAGCATACAAATTTGTCTGCTCAACAATCTCACCCAAAAATACATCATCCATAAACAACTGAAAAAACTGTATAGGCAAAAAGTGTTCACAATCCACTGTACACCCTGCATCACCGCTAAAGGCAGACAACACCGGCTGCACCATGTTTGGATCAACCCAAAGTCCAGCACTTCCAGTAGGAAGCCTAGCAGCCTCAGAATGCAATCCAGATGCCTCTTGCACCATCGGCACAGCAGTTTCCTCCTCTAAGACAGGCACTTCATCCGCACTGAGAGTTGCTTCATCCACACCAAGAGTACCTTCATCTGCACTGAGAGTACCTTCATCATCCGATGATTCCATGTTGAGAGAAAACTCACTGCCAGAATCTTCTCCTCCTTCCACTCCCTCAGACGTACTGTCAGTCTCATAATCATGCTCAGAGGAAGATTCAAGAAGCATACCCACCACCTGTTGAGCAGTCATTCTACGGCTAGCCATATTGCTTACTAATAAAGGTAACTTGTCAAACAAGTCAACAACAACAAACACTTTGTAAAATAAGTAATAAACAAAAAGCACCTTTATCAAAAACCCATATATACTCCAAAACAATACCACTCACTTGCCAGAGGCAGCTAAACTACTCACCACCACCTACTCTGTACAGACACAGTATGGATCAACAATATCCCACTAAAAAAGAAAGAGAAAAGCAATTACACATAAGACTATGCAAAATACATCGCAAATAATGTTATGCTCAAACCACTAACTAAATATGCCGCCATTATGACATCACTTACAAAAAAATTCATTCAGACATTACAATATTACTCATTTGGAGTAAATACAACAACAACAAAAATTCTTACCAAAACAATGCAACTACACAAAACTGCAGAACAACCACTGTCGAAACCGGAAACAGGAATCAAAAGCTTTAGACTAGAATAAAAAGGAGAAAAAAACTTTATTGTCACATATGCATATAATGCTCTAGACCATCACGTACTGCCAAAAATGTATTACTTGAACCTCCCACTTTCAAGAAGGAAAGATCGATGGCCCAATCCTTCACAAGCAACGCGGTGAGAATCTGGAACTCAGCCTCAGCTCCGGACCACCCCCTCCCTCTTCCCAGTCCTTCAAAACTGACCTCAAAGTTCTCCTCCTGCAAAGACACTTCCAAACTTAATTCACACCCTCTCTATTGTCTGAAGGAATTCTTTACAGTATAGGAAATTCTGTTCTCTATGCCCGTAGAAGTGCCTTCCCAGTGTGTTCCTGTGTTTTGAGTGTCTGCCATTTATTGCACTTTTATACCTCTACTTGTACTTTGTACTCTTTTGTAACTTGCACACATGTCACTTTTCCTCTTGTAACGTATTGTTTGCTACCCCTTGTATTTTGTTTGCTTTTGATACATGCACAATTACCACCATTGCCTCATGTAACGTAACGTTTGCTCTTGTTTTCAGAGTGTCTGCAATTTATTGCAGTATTTTACCTCATGTGACATCCATCAGAGAGCTGCGTGAATAATTACCTGGTAATCCCCTCAGCACAATGCAAACATGCACATACATGACACTGTTCAGGGATCTATCATCTACGGTAAACGGCGTTTACTTAGCATGCGTTACTTCGCATGCTATTACTACGTGGACGTTAGTACGCACGCGTTGTTACTTAGAAAACCTTTACTACGGAACAGCGACTTGCGTTAGGGGGGGGAAGGTGTTGGATTTAAAATCCAACACCTTCCCTAGTGTCCGCATAGACTGGAGTTGGAATAGTAAATTATACTATTCCAACATCCAGCACCCCCTACTAAAATTCGATGTTCCGAATTGCGTAGGAAAGTAATGCGAACTAAAAACGCGGTCGTACTAACGACTGCGCAGTAATGGCATGCGTACTAAGCGCATGCGAAGTAACGTCGTATATTCATCCTCTACAGCTGACATTAAATGACCATTCATCATGGTCCCCCCATTAAAGCAGTGCACTTTGTGATCTGCATGGTACATGTTCTTTGCAGCAGGCACATTGACCCTCTGTGCTTCCTTTCCAGGAGTCAACCCTTCCACTACACAAAACTCCATCTCTCTCTAGGAAGAACATTAATCACCGAAGTTATCATGACATTTTTATTGTTTCTGAAAATTGCTGGAGGCCAGGAAGGAGGCAGCAAGTTTTTTTCAAACCATAATATACTTGCAAACACTACGCACCCACCCGAAATAGGTACCCAGTGAGGTCACACCGTTCGCATCGCCCTAACCTGCTCAAGGTTCATGTGACCTCAGTGACAGTCACAGTGACTGGATCACTGTTGCTCTAGGGTGTGCTGCTTCGTAGGCCTGCCCGCAAGACTGGAGATGAACTTCAGTATGGATTATGGTGGACAGGCCTTCAAGGTTAACCCACAATTGACACCACTAGGGTACACCTGCTTGTGCTAAGACATCAAGCCTTCTAAGGTCTAGTGGGGCCTTCTACGGTCTAGCATGGGAATGTGCTCCCTCAGTACAGTGGTGTGGCGGACTGGTCATGAATGCTGAACCCGGTTCCCCAGTTCCAAATTCGACAGCTCTGGCCATAGTGCCACATCCCCACTGAACACCATACTTGCCCGCTATAAACACTTGGATGTGGCTCAATTCAAATTATGCACTTGATAAGAGTAATATGCTGCCTAAAAAAAAAAAAAAAGCAACCACTCATAGGGAATGCAAAGCATGTGAAATGTAAGCAGAAACAACATGGTAACCTAAACGATCTCTCACTAACTATTCAGAAATAAGCGAGTGGTTTCACCTGAAAAGTTATGGACATGACTAGAGGGCCCTGAAGGGAACCGTTTCACTGTCCATTGCTTACATCCTTACAAAACGTAAGCAGTATGGTATAAAAAGACCACATCCATAAACACAGAGCCATGGTATACATTGTGTTTTCCAATCCACCCATCAACCAGGTATTGCAGTACCACCAGGAATGGTGCACTCTCCCAACCTGGGAACAACAATGCTGTTCTAAGAAAGACGAGAAAACGAAAGTAGCACTTCACTGGCAAACTCTGTAAAGTGATGCTGGTGTATTTGGATGTAAATAAAACCAATCTGGCCACTTTGTAACCCCTCTGTCTTGCTTTATTTAGTTAGGTATTTAATTCTCATATAATACATTCTATTTCTCTCCATCCTGCTGCACTTTGGATTAGAAAATTTAAAAAGAAATGCATTTCACAGGAAGAGCGTTTTTCATTTTTGGATCCATTTCACAGGGAAGCAACTACAAACACGAGCGTTTTTCATTTTTGGATCCATTTCACAGGGAATCAACTACAAACACACACGAACGAAGTCGAGCCTCGTGGCATGCCTTCCGCCTACATAGTGCCCCCACTCTAACAAAACCCACCGATGCCAAAATCCCCCCTCCCCAGCCCCAAAACTCACCTTCACTCTCGGACGCGCAGGAAGCAAATGGCTTCCTGCGCCTCCGAGAACAAAGGGGAAACCTCCAATGACGTCAGCGCGGCTCGCACACTGACATCATTGATGACGCAGGGGTGAGGGGCGGGGGAGGCAGAGGAAGGTCTTCCCCTGCCTTCCCAGTAAAAAAAGTGTTGGTTTAATGAAACCTCCATGATATCTTTGTAAAGCATTTGGCCAGTACTGCCGTTATGTGCTGGCCTTATTATTACGAAAAGAAACAAAACTACAACTCTCAGAATGTAATGTTCCTGTAGCTTAAAGGCTGGGACTGCTTCTGGAGTGGTAAGATACGATGTGCTTTGGCAGGAATGGGACAGGTAGCCTCTTTGTGGGACTATGTGCATCTGTCTTGATTTCAAACTCGTATTTTCATGCAAAGTTCAGAGCTAAACCCACCTCGCTGTCCCTGGAAATAGCGTATTCCTTCTGTCTGTTTGAGTGTTGCGATGTGTTATTGGGGGAGGAGGGGAGTGGGCTTTGAGGAATGCAGCTGGTGGAGAGGCCTTGTTGCTTTCCTCACCAGCTACGGACACATTTTGATGGGCTGAACACACAAGGGCTGAGCTGTGGCTCTGAAAAGGCTTCCAGGTGACTCCAGGTTATGAGCAATGCAATGACCCAGTTTTTTTAGTTTTTTTACACGTTGTTACTTTTAGAGTGTGTGCATGTTTAACTGAACCAAACAGGGCTACACATCTGAGAATGCATTAGGGGTTGGAACACTGAGAGACTTAGATTTGCTTCAGTAGCCTTAGCCCCCTTTTACACCCCTGGGGGCCAACTAGCCCACCAGGTACCTCCAGTAAGCGCCACAGGGCTGTGTTGCAGAGAGGTGGTCCAGGCCATGCCCCTTTTTACACCTCTCTGCAACGCAGCTCTGTGGCGCGTAATGGAGGTATCTGGTGGACTAGTTGGACCCCAGGGACCCTCAGGATTCAAGGGGACTTTATCCCCCAACTTAAAACGCGCCACGGGGCACGTTTGCACAGTGGTGAAGGGAGGGGGCCTGAGGTGACATGTGTGCAAACACGTCCTGTGGCACGTTTTAAGTTGGGGAATTTATTCCCCTTCAATCCTGAGGGCCCCTGGGCGCCAACTAGCCCACCAGGAATCTCTAGTAAGCGCCACAGGCCTGCTTTGCAGAGAGATGGTCCAGGCCATGCCCCTTTTTACACATCTCTGAAACGCAGCTCTGTGGTGCTTAATGGAGGTACCTGGTGGGCTAGTTGGCCCCCAGGGGCCCTCGGGATGGAAGGGGAATTAATTCCCCAACTTAAAACACGCCAACGGGCATGTTTGCACACGTCACCCCAAGTCCCGCCCCCTCCCTTTACCACTGTACAAACGCGCCCCGTGGTGGGATTTACGAGGTAGTTTTAATCCCCCTGCCCTATTATGTACTAGGGCCTTACAGAGGAGGTCATGCTAATCACAGGGGTACCGCAACGCATGAAGGGGTATATTATTAAGGGCCGGCGATAAATATCGGAAAGCGCGCTTAGCTCTTGCATATTTATCGCCAGCTATCTCTGGAATTTATCGCCCGGTTAGCACGTTATCAACAAGGCGCATCGCCGAGGCGATAAAAATTCCAGAGATAGTGTGGATATTGCCGTTTTACATGGTGGAAAACGGCGATATCCTAGATGATAGGAGGTGTGGTCTTAGCCACACAGTCCACCCCCCATGTTAGGTATGCCTTAGTCAGGAATTTAACAGATGTTAAATTCCTGCGTTAAGGCATACTTAACTTAATTTTAAATATCGCTAACCCTCGTTGTCAATATGACAAAGCTGGGTTATCGATATTTTCCCAAGCGAGTCTTGTCAGGCACGCCTCCTTTGCATCTCATTAACGATTCGATGGGAGGCGTGCTGACAAGGGACGCTATTGCAAGGAAACACGCGCTAGCGTGTCCTTGTTGATAATGCGATAATATTATTGCCGCATTTTGCCCGAAAACGAGCTCTAAAGCGGCGATAATATTATTGCCACCCCTTGTTGATATGCCCCAGTGTTCCCTAGTGTATGTAGGTGTTTTCCCTGTATTCTAAGTGTCTCTTAGCATAGCACTGGCTCTAGGCCTGGTTAGTCAGTTACCACCAGTACCCGTCTGAAAAAGTTGTGGGCACAGGATGATTTTGCAACAAGGCCTCTTTCTTTTCCTCTGTTGGTTCTTTCTGCACGTCTTGCTTCTTCCTCGAATTTTCTTCATCTTTGTGGACTTCTGTTGCCTCTTTCTGCATTTCTTTTCCTTCTTTCTGTGTGTTTTTTCTTCTTTCTTCACATGTCCTATCTCTGTAGGCATAGTTAGAAACTAGCATTTAAAAAACCTTTGAAATTCACTTAAAAAACCATGGGTTTCAGGCACGTTATAGTTAGAAATTAGCATTTAAAAAACCTTAGAAATTCACTGAAAAAAACATAGGTTTTAAGGAAAGGTATAGTTAGTTGGACATTTCACTCGTACAAAACCATAGAAATTCCCCCGTCATAGTTAGTTCAGCTAACTATAACTCGCGCAATGCACTGCTGATGACGTCACATATTACATCACTCATGACATGGTCAGTGACATCACTCATGACATCATCCAGTGACTGTGTGTTTCTGTAAAGTTTAAATATGTTTAATATATATAGGGAAAGGCGTATTGAAGAATGAGTGGGTGTATAGGTGTCTGAATGGATGATTTAGTAGGTGCGTGACTGACTATAAGTGAGTGATTAAACTTATCTTACTGAATGCATGGGTTAGTGAGTAAACTTTGTGAATGTCTGTATCCGTCTGTCTGTTGGTGTGTAAGTGGCTGCATAGGTTTGCGAATAGCTACATGAGTGTCTATATGGGTTATTGATTGGTTGTCTGAGTATCTGTATGGGTGCCTGAGTGTTTGTGTGGGTGGGGTGTGTGTGACTCTGTACATAGATGTGTGTTTTGGTGATTCACTGGGTGCATGGTTTCAAGAGTGCATCTGTGATGGACTGTATGGGTGGGTGAGTGTGTGTATGGGTGTGTTAGTTAGTGAATGTATTGTAGTGTAGTTCCTATATCCCTGATAGGCTCTGCGCATTGGAATAACATACACTATAGATTTGACATAGGACTAAGGTCAGTATATCTCTATTGAGTATATTAAGCCTAATTACTTGTGTGTGCCAGCTAACTCAGAGGTCACTAGAAACTTCTCGAATATACAAGAAGGGATTAGTCTCTGACAACCGCATGAACATGAAAACTTTGTTTCCTTTTAGAATTGGAACAGTCTCAGAATCGTGGAAACAATAGATAACAGTTTCACTCAGTCAATCGTGCATGCTTCGTTTCTACAGAGTTGCACTGAAATAGACGGGCGTTTCAATAAAAGGGTTTATTGAACAGTCATATTTCTCATGCAAAGGATGTGAATTGCTACAATCGCAAGACAGACTGCGAAGTACAATATGTACGAGGTTAGTAGTAAGATAAAATAATACTGCAATAGCATGGTTTATAGCTATGATATATATTAATCAAAATGCATACATAAATAACATAAGCTAAAATGTGATACTCATCTGATGCTTCTAAATTGTTCTACCCTAGTGTACCTAACCTAAGTGCAGTATGAGGTTTGAAGTAGGTGCCCTTTCTAAAGTATAGCTAGCTATATTTCAGTTTAGCCAAGAGTCGCCAAAAGTTTCTCTAAGTTCTAGTCAGCTCCATACCTTAGAATGAGAGAGGTTGGAATCTCTTTTCTGGACTCGAAATTCTAACCACCCGCAAGGGAAGTCAGAGAGCACTGGAGATGGATTCTCTGCGAGGAGGATGGCAGCGTCAGGTCAGTGCATCAGGCTGGAACTCGATCTCCTTCCGAACTTGCCGTGGTGCACCGCGTAGTCTGGGATGGATCAAATCCTCCGGGAACCACAATTTACCAGGGCAAGTGGTATATTTATACCTTGAAGGTGTCTAGGAATGCCAGTATTGACGTAAAAGTCGGGCAGAGGAACGTGATGAATGAACCCCTAAGGAATAGATGTTCATGTATTACTTAATGAGTTCTTGGAGAAATCAATATTCAAGCTGAGGGAAATTCCTAAAGGCTTAAGGGTCTGGTTTTCCAAGAATTCGTTGTGACTTGGGTGGACGGATGTAGGTGGCCATGCCTGTATTTGGTTTGTATGTACAATGTCTAAATGAGGGCCGGATTTCTATGTCCAAATAAGGGCAATGTGAATGGTACCTATATAAGGGCATAATCGGGAAGCCTATATACGGAATTTAAATCTGCACACAACACCCACTTCAGTTTCATATGAACGACGTTACTAAATCCTAAACGTTCTAAACATATCTTAAAAAAGAGTATCGCATGGGTTTGCTAAAATAAGCTAAAAACATATCTCCTAAAAATACATTACAAAACCATTGCTATGCATAAAGTGTTGTACATATTAAAGGCAATGTTCCACCCTAGCATAGGATCACATTGGAATGCTAAATGAATGAACCAAAATATTTACATGTGATGAAATGGCTCATAAATACAGAAGAAACAAGCATTTGCAATGCAACAGGTCTCGCATTTACGCGAGTTTGAGCTATTGGCAATGTAAAAGAAAATGCCTTTCATTTATGTTTTGGTTTTTGAAACATAATAAAAAGTATTGTCATTTACAATGCCAATAGATTAAACTCACGTAAATGCGAGACCTATTGCATTGTAAATGCTTGTTTGTACTTGCAGGTGAAGAACGAGGGGGGAGGCGCGTTGTAGCTGCCAGGCAGGGCACCTTGAATAGCCTGCCAGACTATAACTCACACTATTCCTGCTGCCTTATAGATTTTAAGACAGGTGCGTATCAGTGACAAAGGGAAAACCTGATGCATAAGAGTATTCTGCACAACGCAGCGTGTTCAATTGTAATAATGAAAATACAGAATGCCACCACCTGCTGTAACCATCCTGGAGTAACATACAGGAAATATGCCTTTGGAGTATATTTTGTCCATTAAGCCCCTTTCAGAGTGCAGTTATATTGTCGGATTAGCGGCCAGTGAAATAATGATTTGCATAAGCTAAAAGTTTGCTACAGTAGGAGACCTTACCCAGCAACACACTAATACTTACTGCAAACCTTACACATCTTAACGATATATTTACCACCACATTGCCTTTTGGTCAATTAGCCATTTTATTGGCCACTGTCCACCTCAGGGTAATAGCAAGTCCAGTTTTTTTTTATCCACATGCTTATTAGTAGCCTTAAAACATTCCAATTTAAATAACCCTCGTCTTGACAAAAAGAGAGCACAGACAAATTAAAAAGTGATGGCTCAAAAGCACACAATGCCCAAGTGGAGAGGCCGGGTTACAATGCCTCTTGGTTTCGGTTTCTAACTAGCCTCCTAAATCACAATTGTTATGAAAGTGATTCTGATGGCAAGCTTAAGGGACTACCCTCGACAGATAAAATGAAATCGGGTTGTTCACCTGCCTAGCTCTAGAAGAGTGTTCAATTCCAGCATAGTACGTGCAGTTGTAAAACTGAGATTTATAGTTCCGTAGTTAAAAAGCAACCACTGGACTACATCCAATTCTATGGTGTCCTTGCAAGTAGGCAAGTCAATATTCTATTGATGCGGTCACCCTGTATAGAACACGTTTCTAAGTTCCACCAATGTTTTCAAATTAGTAAAAGTCCTGAGTAAGTTTCATGAACTTTCTCCTTTGGATTTTATGGCAGCATGTAGTTACAGAGCATTATCTATGAATACTGACCTTTTCCATTAGTTTTTCAGAATTTATGACTATTTTACGCCCAAGTGAATAACCGAGTTGTTCCTTCTGTAAACTTATTTCGAAAATAGCAACGAGCAGTCGTGAATTACTTCATGTGGTAAACATACGGAAGCCAAATGCAGTATGACTCGATACTCATTAGCGATATGAGTAATCTATCCGAGTTACATTCTAAGATTACTTGTTTTAGAAAATATGTTTAATGAATTCAATCCAAAAATGTACCCAGCAACTCAGCCCATAGCTCCCTAACAAACGTCTAGTGTCTCCACGCGCCCTGCGAAGTCATTAGTAAGTTGCACACCTTCCCACAATATTTAAATTTTAACAAAAGAAGTGCTCGTGCTGACCACCTACGACAGATGCAATTTCAACACAAGCATTGGCATAGCCAATAGGTCTCGCCTTTGGGACCTTATAAGTGTTTAGCCATGCAACAATGGCATAACTAAATACTTATAAGGTCCCAAAAGCGAGACCTATTGGCTATGCCAAGCGGCCGCGAAAGTGAAAGTGATTGCGATCAAACATCAAAAGTGAAAGTAATCGCGGTAAAGTGTGGTGCCCGCGTACATGCACTGTACCTGTAGGCTGGCCTGGTAGCACTTTTTTGAGCCCTCTCAATAAGTCTCGCCAGACCAGCGCATGCGCTGGCTAAGGCGAGACCTAAAAAGGGTCCGAAACCATTTCATATCAGGTTACACAAGTCAATTTGTTATTCATGACAAGGTGGCATACTGTCCCTTGAAGTGTTATCAAAGAATTATGTTCTCTATGAATAGTTCTACTATAAGCAGATTACTGTGCCAAAATATGAAAAATCCAATTTTTGGGACGGGAAGAGAAAAAATATATATAATCAGCGAAAAAGTTCCAAAGTCAGTATCACGTTTGAAAAAGAATGAAGGGCAAATTCAGAGTCAGTCCGGAACACTGTGTGCTTGAATCAAAAGTCAGTGTGTGGGGATGGAGAAAACATAACATTTTCTAATCCTGTAGGCAAATCGTCTACCGTTGTGGGTGAGAGTTGGAATACCTCATGTAGAAGATCAACAGCACATAGATGCGAACTATCGCCTTCAGCATGGGCAGCATCAGCAATGTCTGGATTGGATGTTACCTGCGCGCCTGGTGTTTCCTCTCGTACCTCAGCAGTAGCATGTTGCCTCTGTGAGATATCAATGAATGCCGCCATCAGGATTGGTAGCCGCTGGGGACAACACATAGCATGGGCCGTTATCGGGTCCAGCAGAGTATCGATATCCGTAGGCATGACTGATGGGAGTGTCAGACAAATGTGCAGCAAGCATTCTTCACCGCATAGCAGGCAGCGTAGAACAGGTAAGATGCAATCTTGCCAGACTGGTCTGAATGACAAAAACCAAGTGGTGTTTAATTCTCGTAGACGAGGTAAACCCAGAATTCGGACGATACGCTCACGACACTTCATTTCCAACAGAATTCTTTCCATGGCGAACTGGGTGTCGCTGGTGATTTGGCTTGCCATATCGTAGCAGTGGGAGCAAAAATAGTATCCGTGCAACGAGTGCTAAAAGGAGCGGCAGTCCGCCGAACACAGAGTGCACGAAGTTTGGAAAAATTCAGAGGACTGCTTGAAAAGGTGCTAACAGTCCTGCACACACATTCTTAAATACATATACAATGCCGCTCGTATCAGAAATGTTTAAGATACGACCTAACATTTCTGAGAAATGCACAGGGCATTTTGTATACAAAAGGGTATGTATCTCTGCAGAAGTCCTTGCGACTTGGAGATCATAGGTTTCTTTGGCAGAGGTCAAAGGCACAGTTTTTTGTAAAAGAATGGCTTTCATTCTGCTTAGAGTATCAACTCGTATAGAAGAGATATTCAGTGAAGGCCATAAAGACGACTCCCTGACTATGTCTATTTGGGGAAACAAGACATGCATACAGCAAGTGACCCTGGATGTAACCGTTACTAGATATGGGATACCTGGCAGCATTCCACAGCAGCTGTGATCATTCAACATAATGTAACTTCCATTTGAAAGTTGACCACAGATTGGATTAATCACTGCTGCAGGTGAACCGTGCAGGTGGCAGGATAAGTTTGTAGTGGAACCGTCACAGGCCCCGTGTAAGTTAATACCCTGACAAAGGAGAGAACCACTTAGTGCGTGTTCACAGTTTACACCGCTAAGAAACACTTCACGTCCCCTACTCCAACATCTGTGTGTGTAAGGTAAATCCCAGGATGTCTTGATGTATTCTTTACCCAACCTTTCATATTTGCCTGCTTGTATATTTTTTAGGCAATACTGAAAATGGAAAGTTGTAACAGGCAGAGTAATCTTACCATGTATGATCCACTCAGTAGCTGTTTTTTCTGCCACTGTGAATGGTAATTTCTCCAGTTTTTCAATGCTCAGCACCGTACAGTCTGCTCCCCTTTGTGCCAGTTTGATCTGTCTATCAGTGAGATTGAATTCTGCAAACAGTGACTTAGTATTGATTAAATGCCAAGGCACATAGCCAGAATGCAGGTTTCTGAAGCGTCCAACCTAATAGCATGATAGAACGTAGCTGTGACTGACCATGTTGCAACATGACCAAGTCTTGTTCCATGATGTCTATGACAGAGGATACAATGCTGTCCAAAGAATATATCCTGGACGACAGAGTCATTAACCCATTGTCTACTACAGAGAGAGATTTCTCTAATTTAATCCGCTCAATTTCTCATATTTGTTCTACAGTCTCTGCTTGGGTCACCTTCCATGCTTCATTATAAGCAATGTAGATACCGGCATATATGAAACGTTTTTGACGCGTTTTCTTGGTCCTAGCAAGAATTCCCTAAGGTCTGCGCCTTCTTGAAGTAATGTGAAGTGTTGTTTTACATCCTCTAGTGTAGCTTTCTGTAGCCAATCAAGGCAAATTTTCCCTAAACTGCAAGTTGTTACTACCCCTGGATGCTGTCTTTGGACATAACGTGGGTCTGGCCTATGAAAGGTAAAACCTTGTGTTTTGTTCAGGAATCTATCTTGACAGCTGTTTGTGTCTAAGGGCCAGAGCAACCATTTTTTCCATTCAGGATCTGATCTGTTATTATTCAAAATAGTTTGTATGTCGACCTCCCCCTGTGTAGTGCTTTCACTTGTAAGTGCAGGTATAGACGGAGTGTTCATGTCTTTTATCTTGGCTATTCCAAGGCATGATGTTTGTTGGACAGTATCGTTCTAAACATAATCTGCTCAGGGATGATACAGGCTCTAAGCAAAGCTTCTATTCCCTGTACTTGACAATCTTTAGTACCCCAGACAGTTTTCGTCTCAATGTTGTCTTTCCAAAAGTCGTAACCCTGTCTAGACAGTTGGGCAATAAAGGCTGTAGTGTAAATCTGTTTGGTATTCGTTAACATATTTTTCATTCCTGTCTTGTTGACATTCTTAATGTAAAGTGTCTCTGCTTTCAAGATATTAAACCCTGAAAAATATGGAAATTTCATTGCAAATGTTTTCGAGCTACCCTTTAATGGAGTAGGACAATGCTCCCATTGGTTTTACATAAATACATTTCTAGGTGTTAAAAACCAAAACCTGAGGTTGGAGGCTGATCAAATCCGCACACATCAAATGAATACTGTGTCTTATTATTAAATAGTGCACGAAACCAGGGAGTACTCCCCTCTATACTCCCCCAAAAAATAGGAACAAGTCCTACAGCAACATTCAAAGCAAAGAGTTTCAGCACTATGTACATTTATATTAGCATAACATATCGTTATTCAACAATAGTAGCGCGTGAAGAAGACGTCTAACTCAAGGTGTCTGTTTCTTAGAAAAAATGTTTCTTCTTTATTTTTCACAAGTAGATGTTCTTTACAATCCACATATCGTATCCTCATAGCCAACGCGTTTTGTCTCCAACGAGACTTCTTCAGGGCTTACATGTATGGCATACAACGTATTTCTTAGAAATCCTGTGATCTGAATCACAGGATTTCTAAGAAAAAAATCTAACAATGGTGTCTGAACTGGGCTGGCTTCATTGTAGTCAGGTGTCTGGTGGCGTTCTGTACTGCGATCTCTATTGCATGCTATACAGTTATTAATGAAGATGTGAATGAGAGTATTCATCCCTCGCCACCAGTACATCTCTTTTAACTCTAAAATTGTCTTTGAGATCCCCTGATCTATCAGACCCTATCTCAGATGCGCTTCGTAAATCAAAGCTGCTCTACGTTCCCTGTTTGGAATTACTCCATCCCCCACTCCAGGGATTCGAGCAAACAGAACGCCATTCGCATCAACTATATATGAGTATTTGAGTCGAAACTTTAGGTAATGCCTCACCGCTGCCTTTGCTTGATGCATTGACAGCCAGCATTATTTCGCTGTCTATTTTCGTTTTTGAACGAGGGATTGCAGCTACGGAAGCCGTTTGCACAGCCCCTTTTGCGGCTTCATCAGCCAATGAAATACCTTCAGGGTGAACACCATCACGTTGGTGACTCAGCGTGTGTATCACGTGAGTGTTCTGTAGTCCGTTTCCCAACTGAACTACTTGTTCCCAAAGCAATGTGTGCTTGATTGTGCCACCTTTCGCATCTTTGAAACCATTTTGAATCCAATTCTGTAAATATTCATTGTAAGATTGAAAACAGTAAAAAGAATTGCACACTATTAGTGTGGGGAATTCGCGATCAGTATTTTCAAGTGCCATCTTAAATGCTTGTAGTTCAGCTCGCTGAGCTGTACAATCATCTAGAGATTGCGTTTTTGTGACCAGTGGTCTGAATTTGCCATCTCGCGGGCGACCTTTAACGATAGCACACGCTGCACTGTAAGCTTGTTTACTCCCCGTCAGTGTGCAGATCCGTCAGTATAAATTACAAATTCGTACTGGTCAAGAGGGAGAATTTCAGTAGGCAGAGGACATTTGTGTTCATATTGCAGGAATGCTTGTGTTTTTAAATAGGGATCAAAAACGTATTCAACATCAGTTGCAGCAAGAGAATTAACCCATTGTATCCATCTCGGATGTAAAGCTTTTGCATTTGGAATGCTAGCCTTTGTAACTGTCTCTAGGGCTGGTACAGGAGTCACAACCATAATGCGTTTTCCCTGTGCTAGGGCTCTTTCTTTTGCTACAGCGGCTTGAACTGCCGTCAGAATTTTTTCTGTGGAAGTGAATTTCATTTCTGCTTGTGTATACAAGTGGGATTTGTATGCAATTGGTACTTTTTCACCTTCGTTAAAAGTTAAGTAGGTGAATCCGCATTGACCCGGAATTATTCGGATCACTTAGTTGCGTACGTTTATGCATGTTTGCAAGTATTTCGTTGCTAACATGTCTGTTTGGAGTGAACGCAAAATTTCTGTGTGTTTTTGAGTCCAATGTGTGATTTTAAACTCAGGTTTGATTAATCCATAGAGAGGTTTAACCTTGTCTGCGTAATTTAAAATCTAAGTTCTTCCAAAATTCAGGAAACATAGAATCAACTGTAAATTTCCCGCTTCGTAACTTGGGCTATCTGTGCTAACCTTGCTGTTGCTGCCTCTGGAGGGTCTGTCTCTGCCGCTGGGCTGCTACTGAGGTCGCGGAGGGGAGTTGGACTGGACTACATCTCCCAGGAGCGTGTGCGGACCTTCAGGTGTGTTACGGCTGCCCTCCCGCCCACAATCATTCAAAAACCTTGCGGAACCCGCTGACGCGGGTCCCGCTTCGTAACTTGGGCTATCTGTGCTAACCTTGCTGTTGCTGCCTCTGGAGGGGCTGTCTCTGCCGCTGGGCTGCTGCTGAGGTCGCGGAGGGGAGTTGGACTGGACTACATCTCCCAGGAGCGTGTGCGGACCTTCAGGTGTGTTACGGCTGCCCTCCCGCCCACAATCATTCAAAAACCTTGCGGAACCCGCTGACGCGGGTCCCGCTTCGTAACTTGGGCTATCTGTGCTAACCTTGCTGTTGCTGCCTCTGGAGGGGCTGTCTCTGCCGCTGGGCTGCTGCTGAGGTCGCGGAGGGGAGTTGGACTGGACTACATCTCCCAGGAGCGTGTGCGGACCTTCAGGTGTGTTACGGCTGCCCTCCCGCCCACAATCATTCAAAAACCTTGCACAACCCGCTGACGTGGGTCCCGCTTCGTAACTTGGGCTATCTGTGCTAACCTTGCTGTTGCTGCCTCTGGAGGGTCTGTCTCTGCCGCTGGGCTGCTGCTGAGGTCGCGGAGGGGAGTTGGACTGGACTACATCTCCCAGGAGCGTGTGCGGACCTTCAGGTGTGTTACGGCTGCCCTCCCGCCCACAATCATTCAAAAACCTTGCGGAACCCGCTGACGCGGGTCCCGCTTCGTAACTTGGGCTATCTGTGCTAACCTTGCTGTTGCTGCCTCTGGAGGGGCTGTCTCTGCCGCTGGGCTGCTGCTGAGGTCGCGGAGGGGAGTTGGACTGGACTACATCTCCCAGGAGCGTGTGCGGACCTTCAGGTGTGTTACGGCTGCCCTCCCGCCCACAATCATTCAAAAACCTTGCGGAACCCGCTGACGCGGGTCCCGCTTCGTAACTTGGGCTATCTGTGCTAACCTTGCTGTTGCTGCCTCTGGAGGGGCTGTCTCTGCCGCTGGGCTGCTGCTGAGGTCGCGGAGGGGAGTTGGACTGGACTACATCTCCCAGGAGCGTGTGCGGACCTTCAGGTGTGTTACGGCTGCCCTCCCGCCCACAATCATTCAAAAACCTTGCGGAACCCGCTGACGCGGGTCCCGCTTCGTAACTTGGGCTATCTGTGCTAACCTTGCTGTTGCTGCCTCTGGAGGGGCTGTCTCTGCCGCTGGGCTGCTGCTGAGGTCGCGGAGGGGAGTTGGACTGGACTAAGTCTCCCAGGAGCGTGTGCGGACCTTCAGGTGTGTTACGGCTGCCCTCCCGCCCACAATCATTCAAAAACCTTGCGGAACCCGCTGACGCGGGTCCCGCTTCGTAACTTGGGCTATCTGTGCTAACCTTGCTGTTGCTGCCTCTGGAGGGGCTGTCTCTGCCGCTGGGCTGCTGCTGAGGTCGCGGAGGGGAGTTGGACTGGACTACATCTCCCAGGAGCGTGTGCGGACCTTCAGGTGTGTTACGGCTGCCCTCCCGCCCACAATCATTCAAAAACCTTACGGAACCCGCTGACGCGGGTCCCGCTTCGTAACTTGGGCTATCTGTGCTAACCTTGCTGTTGCTGCCTCTGGAGGGGCTGTCTCTGCCGCTGGGCTGCTGCTGAGGTCGCGGAGGGGAGTTGGACTGGACTACATCTCCCAGGAGCGTGTGCGGACCTTCAGGTGTGTTACGGCTGCCCTCCCGCCTATTGGTTCACGAGTCTCTTTAATCCCGCTGCGCGGGACGCGCGCGGGTGGCGCCGGGCTAAGCCCGGGCTAAGGGCGGGCCATTGTGTGGCCGTTAGGGGGCCGGGGGAGGTCGGGTCGGGCCACCCCACTAAGTACTGGCCGCCCAGGAGTGTGATTATCGATGAGGACTGGTGATGTAATCATAGAGCCTATAGAAGGCTTGTCTTAATGTAGTATGTTCATTGTGTAATACCTTTTTCCATTTTTTTCTTTTTATTTAAACTATTGTGAGTATTGTCTGTTTTTTATTGCAGAAGGGTGAAGTGACTTGTGAAGGATTTATACTTTGTGTTAGGATAGCAATTATTGCTAGTTAACCCCTGAGGCGTCCCAGCTATTCCTTGAGGGTTAGCCATTTTTTTTTTTTTTTTTTTTTTTTTTTTTTTTTTTTGAAACCGTTTATTGCAATCTCAAATATATACAGGTATGGGCCTACAACCTTCCGGCCGGCCGCTAAAGTGACGAGAACAAATGAGAAACATACAATGAGGCACTTAGCTTTGCATAGACACTAGGGCAGGAGGTATCAACAACGCAGGCCATATGGCTCAGAGCCCGCAATACGGTTTCATTTTCTACAACACAACAACATAAATAAACAGACACCCGCAAGGCAACCCACGATCAAGAATGACAGCACGTGCTCCTCAAATGGGGGACCCCAAACCATCCACTGAAAACCCCCAAGAGGGGAAGGGAAACAAGTCCAGGACTGGGGGAACACTATGCTTGGAGCTAGGGAAGGGAGACAACTAAGGGGATGGAGCTGGTGAGGCGGGAGGCAACAACGGCGGCTCGCAGATATCCCCGCGGAAGGCGTTCCAGGGGCCCCATATCTTCACCCATGCACCAGGCTTACCCCGCGCCACATACACCACCTTTTCTCGGAACATGCACCAATCCATGTGTTCTTTCCAGGCCGACACCGCCGGGGACCTCTGGGATCCCCACAGCTGTGCAACGTCCCGCTTAGCCACCATATAGCCCAGAGTCACCCATCGCGTCTGCGGAACTGAGTAATCGGTCGGTTCCCACACATTCAGCAGACATCTCCTCGCCTCAGGCAACAGCGCGACATGCGTAACCGCTCGCAGGACCTCATGCACACCACGCCAGAATCGCTCCACCCTCGGGCATTCCCACAAAATGTGTAGAAAGGTCGCTGAGGCACCACATCCACGCTTACACAGTCCGTCCTCGGCATAGCCCATACGCAGAAGCCTTGGCCCCGTCATGTACACCCGGTAGAGTATCTTAAGCTGGACGAAACGAAGGCGAGCCGGGATGGCCACCTCCTTCGGAGAGGCCACCGCGGAAATCCAGTCCTCGTCGTCCAACTCCAGCCCATCGGCAACCCAGGCCTCGCGGAGGCCAGTCAGTAAGCCCGAGCGATCATTTATCAATTTCTTGTAAATGAGGGAGATCGTGCTGTCCGGAACATGGCCATCTAGCACTCGATCCTCCAGGGGGGAGGACTCCGGGATGGAGGCCACGTCTGGGAAAACGGAGCCCAGTGCGTGACGGACCTGCAGGTACCGAAAGTATTCACTGCCCCGCAGCTGAAACTCCGCCTGCAACGTCTCAAACGTTTTAAATCCTCCCCTCGTCCAGAGATCCCCCACTGTACTGATGCCTATAGTGTCCCACTGCGCAAAGCCCTTCGAGGTCCACAGAGAGCCCAACCTCTCGGACGCATACAGCGGTGACGCCCGGGTCAAACGGTCCTTCCAGCCCATAGCTGCACTAGCCGCGTGCCATACTCGCACCATCACACGCGTGGGTCCCGTCAAGCGGGAATCGGGCACACTAGCGTAGAGCGCTCGATTGTAGTCGCCACCGGGCAGGAGCATCTTGTCCATTTCAAATGCCGGGTTTAGGGCGGGCCCATAGAGGCCGTGATTAATTGCAGCTAACTGGGAGGCCCAGTAATACCGTTTAATATCCGGGAGGGCAATCCCTCCGTCGTACCACGGGAGCGTCAACTTTGCCAGGGCTATACGCGGCCTCCCGTCCCAGAACAGGCGGCGCTGCAGACCCTCCACCTCACGGAAGTAGCGCGCTGGGACCAGGTCCATGGTGTTCTGGAGAGCGTACAGGAAGCGCGGCAGTGACATCATCTTGAACAAAGCCGCCCGGCCGAGCGGCGAAAGTGGCAAGCGCCTCCAGCGCGCGACATCCTCCTTCAAACGCTGGAGGGGGGGAAGCAAATTTCGCTCGTAGCGGGCCACTGGGTCAAGCGTAATGTAGACACCCAAGTATCGAAATCCCTCCGAGGCAATCTGGATCGGACAGCCCCGCGGGAGGACAGGAGCCTCCCCGGAAAGCACATAGACACAGGATTTGGCCCAGTTGATGACAAGGCCTGAGTTACGGCCAAATGAGTGCAGAACATCAACCAGGACAATCAGTGATTTACGCGGGGAGGCTAAATACAAAAGGATGTCGTCTGCATAGAGAGACACGCGGTCCTCATATTCGGGGGTCCAACGGAGACCTCGGATAGAAGGGTGCCACCGCAGCCACTCCGCCAGAGGTTCCAAGGCCAGTGCGAACAGGAGCGGCGACAGGGGGCAACCCTGTCGCGTGCCCCGTCCCAGCACGAATGGGGCCGAGACTCGACCATTCACCACCACCTGCGCAAGTGGGTCCGAGTACAACAATTTGACCCAGCTGACGAAACCCGGCCCGAAGCCGAACTTCGCCAGCATCGCCCAGATGTACGGCCACTCGAGTGTGTCGAAAGCCATGGTGGCGTCCAAAGACGCCAAGATGGCCGGCTCCCGCACGAACGGAACACGCGCTAGCACGCCGTGCAGGCGTCGTAGATTGAGAGCCGTATTGCGATGGGGAATAAAGCCGGACTGGTCTTGGTGGACCAGGTCGCCCACCACACCGACCAGCCGGTTGGCAAGCACCTTGGCGAGGATTTTAGGCTCCGCATTCAAGAGCGAGATAGGCCGATAGGATGTGACTCGGTCTCGAGGCCTCCCCTCCTTGTGGATAACCACGATGGTAGCCAGACGCTGGTCCGGCGGGAGGGAGCCCCGCGAGTGGGCCGCAAGAAACATCGCGCGGAGGTGGGGTGCCAGTACATCCGGTCGCAGCTTGTATAACTCGATAGGAATGCCGTTCGGGCCCATGGCCTTGCCAGAAGCGACCGAGCGGATGGCGAGGGCGATTTCGTCCGAGGTGGGGGCGGCATCCAGCAACTCCCTGTCCTCCACAGAAAGGGAGGGGAGCGCGATGTCACGCAGCAGGGCATGGGAATCCTCCTCCGAGCAGGTAGAAACCGGGGAATATACCTCGCGGAAATAATCCGCGAAGCAAGAAACAATGCCTTCCGGCTCAGTGACACGCACGCCATCCGCCCTCTCAATCAACGGGACCACACGACTCGCTCTCTCCTTCTTATCCAACCACGCAATCAACTTGCCCGCCTTATCACCCACATCATACAATCGCCCCTGTTGCTCTCTGCTGAGGCCCCTGGCCGCCTCCGTGACGAGGGCCCTATAGGCCGCCTGCTTGAGGTGCAGAACGTGCAGCGCAGCGTCAGTCACCCCACTCCCCAAATCACCCTCCAATTCAGTAATTTCAGCCTCCACCCGGGTCACCTCCTCCTGTGCGCGCCTCCGGGCATGAGAAATAAGGGAGAGGGCCTCCCCTCTCAGCACTGTCTTGAAAGCCTCCCAAAGGGAGATAGCCGACAGGACTGACCCCACATTCTCCTCGAAATACCGTTGCAAGGATTTAATCAAGTCAGCGCGAATAGTGGGGTCGCGCAGGTACCAAGCGTTGATCGGGGCTACCCTGCCCTCCCCCCTCGGGAAGACACCAAAGTGCAACAGGAGCGGGGAGTGATCTGAAATGCCCCTCGCCAAATGGCGCACCTCCCCCACCCTCCCGGCATAGGCCGCAGGGACAAGGATATGATCAAGCCGCGAAAGGCTACCATGGGCACCCGAATGGAAGGTGTACTGCAGCTGAGTGGGATGCTTTAAACGCCAGCAGTCCACCAATCCCAGTGTATCCAAAAGGCCCGACAGCCACGCCTGTGCCCGGGGGAGGTCCCTAGGGGGATAACGATCCATAGTCCCAGAAACCACTGCGTTGAAATCCCCCCCGACCACCAGAAGCCCCCCCGGAAGGTCGAGAAGGAGGCGCCCCAGGTCCGCAAAGGTGGAGGACTGCAACCCCGGTGGGACGTACACTGAGACAAAGACAACCACTTTGCCCTCCATCCTCCCCACCAAAACAGTGTAGCGTCCCCTCTCATCATGGCGCACCTCGTCTATTTCTAGCGGGAGCGAGGTCTTGACCATAATGCCCACCCCCCGTGAGCCTGACGTAAAGCCCGAGTGGGCCACCAGACGATAACCACGTCGATTCATGGCACAAAAGGAGTTACCAATAAGGTGTGTCTCCTGCAGAAAGACCACATCAGGCGAGATCCGTTTCAGATACTGCAGGACCACACCCCGCTTAATCCTATCCCCCAGCCCGTTGACGTTCCAGGACAATAAAGTCAGGTCCCTACCCCCCATCACATACAGAAGCCATCATTTGTCCCCCCGAGAGCAACTCAAGAACACTAGTACAATAAAGGGTTTGCCTTGCGGTAAAAACGAACCACACCCCACCCCAACCCACCCATCCCAACAAAACTCCCCCCACCCTGCACCCCTGCATGAGCCCAGATAGCCCCCCCAAAGTGCAGTGTGCCTGTCGCCCCATAGAAGAAAACTAACTAGTCCCCCAGAGGAGGAGGGAGATCCCCCAAGAGACCCCGCACGACCCCCTCAGGAGGGGAACTTACCCTAACAGTCAATGGTGACAACAACACAGTCCGGAGCAAGGCCTACCATTAGTCTCTTAGGCCTGATCCGGCGGGCCCTCCCCACCAACCGCTCCCCCCCCGCCCCCCCGGCCCCGATCTCCGGGCAAAGTGTCCAGCCAGTCCCCGGCCGCTTCAGGACGATCAAAAAAGTGTGTGTGGCCATCCACCTCCACCCTCAGCTTAGCTGGAAAAAGCATAGAATATTTGAGATTCAGGTCTCGTAGGCGACGTTTGACACCCAGAAAGCTCAATCGCTGCTTTTGGACCGCCGGGGTAAAGTCAGGATAGAAATTAATATCCATGTTGTCCAGTCTGACCGGCCCTTGGAGCCTAGAAGTCTGCAGGATAGCGTCTCTGTCCCTGAAATTGAAGATCCGGGCGATGAGAGGCCTCGGAGGGGCGCCGATCTTAGGTCTACCCCCAGGGACCCTATGGGCCCGCTCCACAGCAAAGAATTTGCTCAGCCCCCGGGGCTGTAGGTGGGTGAGGACCAGGTCCTCCACGAACAGATCCGCTGCCTCCGCCTCTCGTCCCTCCGGCACCCCGAGAATGCGGACGTTGTTTCTCCGGGCCCGACCCTCGGAATCCTCCAGTCGACGATTCATCAGGGCGCTCGCCTGGCCAAGCCTGCGCACCTCCTGTTGGAGGGCCGCCACGTCAGTGGTGAGGCCCGAGGTAGAGTGGGCCAAAGAATCGACCCGGTCATTTGTTTTCGACAGATCGGCTCTCACGAGGCCCACGTCCACGAGGACCGAGTCGATCTTCTGCGCCAGAGTGTCAAAGCGCTGGTCCACCGAGGCCTTCATCTCGGCGATGGCGCCCATGACGTCCCGGAGGGTCAGGTCCGTGGGTAGAGCGGGAGCATCCGTCGGGCCCGTGGGGGACTTACGCAGCACCTCTGGAGATCCCTTCTGGAGGGTGTAGCGGTCCATGTTATTGGATTGTTGGGCCGTGCCACGACGGGTCGACTTCACCTTGGCCCGGTCGCCATCTTGTTTTGTGGCCATGGTCGCAATCCCCAAATCGAGCCAATCTCCTCAGAAAGGGGGCAGACAATCCCGTTCAAGGGCTCCGGGGGGGGGGCCACCGCCGATCCTCAGGACAGATCGCTGCCGGCGGGTCGGCAGGGCAGCCCAACGAGGCCACAGCACCGCACACCGCCCCGCAACCCAACCTCGCCTGGCAGCAAGGAGGGCGCAAAAGCGAAAGTGAAAGTGCGGGGCACGCGAGCTACCCAGCCTCACCCGCCGCTGTTGTTCACTTCTTGTCCGGATCGCCCCACCACTCCAGGACGGGGGGCCGGTGTGGAGAAGGCCGCAAACCTCTATCGATGCTCCCGCCGGTGTCCGAGGTCCGATTTAAAAACGGAAAACGGGCGTCACCTCTGCTCGGGCTCACAAATACAGTCCCCTCATCTGGGACAGGATTCTGTCAGGATTAATGTAGGAGGTCGCGGAGGTCCTCGGGAGCCTCGCACCTACGCGGCCATCTTGGTTGCGCGCTAGGCTCCTCGGGTTAGCCATTTTAGACTCTAGATCTCTTCTGTAGATTATGGCAAAAAGCAAGTCCACTATGGATAACTATTTAGTTAAAATGGTGAGCAAAATTAACAACGATAGAAGGAAATCATTGGGTAAAGATATATCCCCAGAATCACTGCTCCCACCTATAGATGATAACAATAGTACTGCTATGGCTGATTTTTCTATTATTGATTCCCCACTTATGGAGACTCTAGCAAGTCCAGTTCTGGCTCCAAATGTTCTAGATCAGGATCCTTCATCTGACCTCGAAGAGTTTATTAAACCACACTCTCCTGTTAAACGTGCAATAAGGAAATGTAGGAAAACACAGATTAAGGATAAGAATGCGCGCTCTAAGCCAATATTGGCACTAGAACAGAGAAGCACTAAGACTACTAAGGAGACCCAGTCTAATGTCATAGACATGAACTCTGCTTTCCTGGGCCATATTGCGGAGATGTTTGAAACAAAATTAAATGCTATTGCTAAGCCATTAGTGGAAAAAATAGATTTTCTAACTGCTGAAGTATCTAGGTTAGGTGGCCTTTTAGCTGACCATAATAAAGTACAGAGCATAACCCATATAGAGACACTAGAATCTACCCATTCTGCACATTTGTGTGTACCTGGGGGAGCAAAACCCTTAGAATCTATTTCTGAGCCAGGGGAGCTACCTCAGAGGGCAAAAAGTACTAATGTGGGGGAAAATAAAATACCATCCAGTGCTGTGATGCCCAATATTCCAGTGGGTTTAACACGCTCTGTGAATCTTCCACCAGACTGCGAACCTTATGTAGTAGTTCTTTTAAATGTTCCTCCTTTAAATTCTATTGTACCTAACCCTCGGGATGAGCCCCACGACTCACTTAAACGGAAAACAGTTGCGTGGCTGAACAAAAATTGTGGTTTTCCTATACATCTGTCTCATCAAATATTGTCTACTAGGCGGGTCCCCTGGATTGGTAACTCGAAGAAAAGGGATATGGGGGATTGTGTGATTATAAACTTTAGATACCCCCAACATGTTAAGTCCGTTTTGCTAAGAACAGCTTCCCTGGCCACGGGGGAGAAAGATGTGACCGTGCACTCGTTGGGTTTTTTTATAGTCACCTTGATAGAATATCTAAACCCGGTATTGTTAAAAATGGATCCCAAAAAATTAATAGTAGGCTAGTTTTTCAAATCCCCACTGCAAATAGATTTTTGCCATTGAGTACATTGGACCACAATGACTGACTTTTACAGGATGGGATATCCACTATAGGAAAAATGTCTGCAACCCAGGTATGGGGGCAAACTACATGTAGTGAAAATCTCGTTCTTACCCATCTATTGGAACCTACTCTTAAAGCTGTGGTGTCAAATGAGCTGTTGTACAGCAACGGTCTCCATAAAACCAACTCGGAAGAAGCAGTTAAGATGGTCGAGGTGACTGGGGAGGGTGAGGCCATTAGTGCTTATGCTATAAATCCAGAGTTAATACCAAAAGGGAACATTATGGACGACACCCAAGCTGAAGGCACAAACACCGCTACTCTTCTTGCGAGAGATACAATATCAGGTATACCCCCAGCAAGTGTAGAAGATAACCCAAGATTAAGATTGGTATCATGGAACATAGCAGGGTTAGCCAGGAATTTAAGGGATGTGGGTTGGTGCTCATACATTGAGGATTATGATATTATTTTATTACAGGAGCCTTGGTCTGTAGAAACTCCCCATAGACTAGGGTATAAAGCCTATAGTGTTGACGCAACTCCATCAGTAAGAGGAAGAGCATCAGGGGGGTTGGTCATATGGGTCAAAGTCACCTTGGAAATAGTTGTTACTCCTATCCCCTCCTTGGATTTACTAGGGTTAAAAATTGTGACGAAAGGAAAAGAAGTTATACATTTGATAAATATATACAACAGACCATATCCATTAAATAAAGAATCGAAGGTGGTCGAACTTCTGGATTCCTTTTTAGATACATTGGGCCCTAGTGCACAAGTAATAGTTGGTGGGGATTTCAATTGTAAGTATGAGCCAGTCTTGGGGTTGGAAACCCTATTTGAAGAGCAAGATGCTGCTAATGATATCTTGATCCTAGAGCCCACGGGGTCGGTTAAATCTACAATAGCAGCTACACAGATTTTACAGCTGACCGTGTCTCATGATTTAAGGGCATGCAATGGTCGTTTTCGTTCTGATAGATCACCGGCTCCAACTTTTTCTAAGGGAAACTGTAGGTCACATATTGATTTTGTATTGGTCTCAATGACACTTTGGTATCTAATTACTGACTTTAAGATAGATTCTAGGTCAGAGAGTGACCATCTTCCACTCCAACTATGGCTAGTGCCACAACCTTTTACTTCTAGACTAGTTGGTGAAGCTATATTATCTAGCATTGATGAGGAGCCAACGATAACAAATAATAGGCGTGCCCTAAGATGGCCTCATATCTTGGGGAACGAGGAGCTACTGACAAATATTTATAATACATTCTCAGAGACAGTAGGTAATTCTCAGAAGCCCTTATTGGGCTCTGAGGGCGTCCTTGATCTACACATTAAACTGGTAGATGCGTTAACTCCCCTTATGAGTAAATTGTATAAAAAAGGTGAAAATCCAACAGGGACTGACTACGAACTAACAAACCCATGGTATAACAAGGATTGTCGTTCAGCCAAATCCAGTTTGATTCAGGCAGTAAAATCTAAGAACCAACTGGATATTTAAAAATTTTTAGACTGGCTTACAAGAAAGCTTTGGCACAAGCGAAAAAGAATTGGGATGGAACCCTATGGGATGATCTCTTAAGTGCGGCAAAGTTAAGAGATCAGAGTACATTTTGGAATTTAATTTCTAAAGGAAATAAAAGAGGTAGATCACCAAAGGATGTATATTTGGATGAGAAAACTTGGTGTGACCACTTTTCAAAGCTTTATTCTGATGACTCTGAGGGATTTACCCGAGGGCTCCAAGACATTAATGTAGATCTGAATATTGCTCCCTTGAGATTTAGCCTAGAAGAAACTACTCAGGCACTTCAGGCTGTTAAAATGGGTAAAGCTCCTGGTCCTGACAAAATCCCCGGTGATTTACTTAAGCATGACGGGGAAGTATGGGGGCCATATATAAATTTCATGTGTAATTCAATTGTCGCAGGAACACTAATCCCTGAATCATGGAAAGGGGCGAAAATTGTAACTATCTTTAAAAAAGGTGATCGTTATGACCCGAGTAATTACCGCCCAATAAGTTTAATTGATATTTTACAAAAAAATTTTGCCAGACATATTTTAAATAGGCTTTAAAATTGGATTGATGAGATGAAGATTTTAACCAAATACCAAGCAGGATTTAGGTCAAAAATTAGTACGATTGACCAGGTATTTAGGTTCTTGTGCATCTGTTGTAAGTATATTAATTTAAGGAAAGGCAGCCTGTACATAGCGTTTGTTGATTTGAGAGCCGCCTTCGACCTTGTTCCTCGAAATCTGCTGTGGACTACTCTCGGGGATATGGCGGTCCCAGGCGAGCTTCTTAAAGAACTTATTAAATTACACACCGGGAATTACGCGAAAATTAGATGGGGGAAGAGTGGAGAAATTTCAAGGCCCATTTCTGTGGACCGTGGCGTACGACAAGGATGTGTGTTAGCACCTACACTCTTTTCGCTATATGTTAACGATATCCCTAGCCATTTAAGAAACTGTGACCATGATTCCCCGAAGTTAGGTGGTGAGGCGATTACGTCCTTACTTTTTGCTGATGATACAATCCTAATTTCACAGACCCCGAAGGGGTTACAAAAATTGGTGGATTCCTTCCAAAGTTATTGTGTGAGGAAGGGGTTAGAGATTAACCCATCCAAAACCAAATATATGTCCATAAAACCCCAAAAGTCCTTTAGGAAAAATGTGTTTTTAGAAAATTTAAAATTGGAACATGTGGGGAGTTTTAACTATTTAGGATTATTGCTGGATACTAATCTTACATGGAAAGGGCAGTTGGAAAAAAGCAACTTATCCCTTAAACAAAATTCATTACCTATTTTAAAAGTGCATGGCGCAAGTTATTCTAAAGCTATTACGCCGGCACTTGAGGTAATTAAAGCTAAAGCCCAATCAACAGCACTTTATGGTGCTGAGCTTTGGGGATGTTGCTGTAAAGATAACTTCGATAAAGTAGAAAATCACTTTGTTCGTAGACTGCTCAAAATCCCGATTAGAACCCCCTTATTACCAGTGTTCCTTGATATTAATCTTAAAAGGACTAATTACCAAGCTATATTAAGAGCATTATTGTATTGGGCTAGGTTGTGGACAACTTTGGAGCTGGATGACTATAAGAACGGGTTGATTGAAATAATCCAGATCAACGGGCATATGAAAATACCTTGGCTAAAGCACATTTCTATGTGGTATGAGAGGTTAGGGATCTCCCATCTTTGGGAGGTTCCCCAGAATCTGACTTTATCCTCAAAAAAGCTTATAAAGGATACTTTCTGGTTTTATGTCAACCATGAACTAATATGTAGTACATCGATTGGCACATTGACCCAGAGATTTTTGAATACAAAAGATAGCCCTTCCTTTGAACAATTTATGGACGAGATAGAGCCACCATTAGCAAAAACTTTATTCTTGCAATACAGATACGGGGTCTTACAGATTTCTGCAACTACATGCAGGTGGGGGGATAAAAATGGTACGGACTTATGCACTCTTTGCTCTCAAGGAGCAAAGGAAGATGATGCCCATCTATTCTTCATTTGCCCGGCTTATAAAAAACCGAGAGATCGTTGGATCAAACCCCTATGTAAAAACCTGGGGGTTAGATCCTACAAAGAGGCAGAGCGCATATTTAAGTCCAATACTTTGCAACTTATGGTATTTGGTATAAGTAGATTCCTATTTAGTGTGTACCTTATTAGGAAACGGTCTGGTCATAAACTGTAATGTATAGATGTGCCCTAATATTTACTTCTAAATTGTTTAGAATTACTAATGCACTGATTCTCGCAGTCCTAACTGTTTTTAGTATCTGGCTTTTAGTTAAATTAATGATCATATTTATGTTCTTAACTGCGGTAGCTCATTAATGGTCATAACCTATTGATTCTTTTTTCTGCTATGCCTAAATTTTAAACTTTTTCTTGCTGATTATGGTTATGTAAGTATTTATGCCTTGTCTTATCCTTCTGTACTTCTGCTTTTAAGGCTACAAAAGCCGAAATAAAGTTAAACAAACAAACAAAAACTGTAAATTTTTCATCGTTTCTGGCAGTTGGAGCAGCGCACACTTTTCTAAAAAGTTGGCTGCTAGACTGTTGCCTTCACTTGATAGTTCATATCCTAGGAAAAGGACGTTGAGGTGGGCAATTCTTGACTTTTTAAAGTTGAATTTGTAACCCTCTGAGGCGAAGCCCAATATTATGGTGCTCACCCTGTTCAAGTGTCTATCCAGGTCATCG
The DNA here is from genome assembly GCF_964204655.1 of Triturus cristatus. Taxonomy (NCBI): domain Eukaryota; kingdom Metazoa; phylum Chordata; class Amphibia; order Caudata; family Salamandridae; genus Triturus; species Triturus cristatus. Next base: position 440,901,297 of record NC_140585.1, read on the forward strand.
TCTGTCAGATATATATCATCGACATATGACAATGCCTCGTCATCATAAGTTTGTAGTAACTCTGTTACCCTTGCTGAGAATAACCCTGGGCTGTTTTTGAATCCCAGGGGCAGCCGACAAAATTGATCTGAGTCCCCATTATTGAGAAAACAGTCAAATATCTGCTTTCTGGTGCAATATTTTGACAAAAGAAACCATTTGAACTGTCTAATGTGGTTTTATATTTTTTACGCACAATGTTATTCATTAATGCTGTACCATGTGCATTTTGTACTGCAAATGTTTTGCAACAAGAATTTAAGTGTCTGTAATCCAAAACTAGACGATATGTATTGTCTGGTTTGGAGACAGGAAACAAAGGATTGTTCATTGATGAGGTGCATGTTTCAATCACCCCCTGATATTCAAGTTGATCTAAAATCTCCCTGACCTGTTTTTTTGCTTCTTGCTTAACTGGGTACTGCCTTTGTGCAGTCGGTTGATTTTTTAACTGGATTTTATGGTGAGGTGATTCCTCATCCCATCCTACATGATTTTTATACAGTGCTGGGGCTTGGGCTACTGCCCATTTCCTGGCTAATGTATATTCTAAATGAACTGGAACATGGTTGGAGAAGGCAGGCATAATGATGTTCTCGCCATGTGGGCACTCCCTGACAAATTCTGGTGGCCAGTCCTGTTCTGCTAGAAGTATATCATAAACATTTGAAAGATGCTCCCAAAAGAGTGCTTTCACTTTTTTTGGTATGTCTCCCTCATCCGGAGTGTTATTTCATATAACCTATGTGTAGAACTAACCCTGGTGTCTACAGTCTCAACTTGAATGTCTTCATTCAAGTCCACTGTCTCCAGAAGTCCCTTCAGGTTCTGGCGAGCTATTGTAACTTCTGCTGCACTGTCCTGCATGGTCTGGGCCCAGTCTCCATTCTTGAGTTGGGTTCTCAGTATTCTCGGCATGTTTGATCTTCAGTCCTGCTACCTTTTTCTTGGAGAATTGAGGTTTTGCTTTTTTTTTCTGAACGTGTTGATCATCTTTGGACTTCACGCGTTCTTCCTTGTTTTCTGACCGTCCTCTTCTTTCAGATGTCTGTGACGATATCTGAAAGGTACGAGAGGGACGTGTATCATTATCTTGATATCTGTCAGGTTTTCTCAAATTATCCCTATTCTTGAGGTTGTACCTCCTTTCTGAGAGCTCCTTCTGTGGAGGAGACCTGCCTTGGGAATGAGAACGCTTCTCCTTGGAATTCTGTTTGCTATTTTCCCACTTCTTTTTAGAAGAGGTAGGAGTGTTTTTAGGAAAGACCTTATCAGGACTTTCAGACAGTTGTGGTTTACTGGTTTCCCTCCCAGACTGTCTCTGCCTAATTCCTCACAGGATTTTTCAATTATTCTGGCTAGTTCTTGAGGTTGTTCTGTTACATCAAATTCCCTTAGTTTCTGGCGGATCGCCACTGATGCTGCTACTCCTTTAATATTAGATATTATTGCTGACACCTGGTCAATATTGTTAAGTAACTTCATACCTAAATTCAGAGCAGGCTCTGCCCCGTATTTGTTTTTAATCTGTTTCAGGACCTCAGGTATGACCGCCATTGACGGAACACCATGTGTTTTTGTGTAGATAGCAGCAAAGACTGTGCCCCTAGAGGTGCAGTCTTCCAGATGTGGTGTGATCCCCATTGGTAAACAAATTGTTAAAATTCTGTGTTTTTCAAACAGGGTATTATTAGGAAATACTGCTTCGATTTAAGTAATTTTTTGAGCTAAACAGAATGGAATTTGTTCGAATTTTGCGGGTAATTTACCCACGACTGAGTGTAAAGTCTGTGGAGTAAATTTTAACGTATTCCCCTGATGAGGGCCTGGATTTTGATTTGTTAATGGTTGTTGGACTGTGAAAGTCCGCATGACATATTGAACCAATTGTCTATAAATCTTGATTAACTCCTTGAGTTGAGCAAGTAAATCTACGTCTGACATTGTTTCAATGTCAGGATGAGGTGTATAGCCGGCTAAAATCGTCCATGTTGCTCCTGGTCTACCTAGTGGACCGAGCCTGGTAATGTGATTGTAATGTTTAGGGCGCCTTTAAACCAGAGCTCATGCTCCTGGTATGTGAGTGGAATTTCAATATCCTCGAAAGGAATATATTCCTCAGGTGGTTCATCTTCTCTGTAGAAGTGAAACACATGTTTTACTGGATTTGATTCTGGGAATACTATCCATGAATAGAATACCTCTTTCTAGTGAGATTCATGTGCCTCTATCACAAAAAATGCCCTACCACCTCTTGGTGTCAGACCATGTTTTATACGTTTTAGAGTGATGGCTCTCCTTCAATTTGGTGCGATGTGTATAACACCCACCTCGTCTTCATTAAGACCTGTAAGGTCAGCCGCAGCTTGACCGTTGTTGACGATATGATCGTCGTTCTCCGACATTGTTTACTTAAAGTTGCAGAGCAAGTTTCAAGGAAACAAAGATAAGGTGCACAATATTTTGGAACACTGTATCCTTCAACGTTGAACAAAACCAAACAGCAAATACATAGGACTTTTGCCCTACTCAGCTATGGCGGATATTATCCCTACCCACTCCAGACGCCTTATGGAGTTTTAGGAGTAGAGGGTCTCTGAGAAAAGCACGACTGAGTTACTTCAGTATCTAGTGTTAAATTAAGGCCTTACCAAACTGTTGGGCGCCATGTAGTGTAGTTCCTATATCCCTGATCGGCTCTGTACTTTGGAATAACATACACTATAGATTTGACATAGGACTAAGGTCCTTATGTCTCTATCGAGTATATTAAACTTAATTACTTGTGTGTGCCAGCTAACTCAGAGGTCACTAGAAACTTCTCGAATATACAAGAAGGGATTAGTTTCTGAGAACCGCATAAACATGACAACTTTGTTTTCTTTTAGAATCGGAACTGTCTCAGAATCGTGGAAACAATAGATAACAGTTTCACTCAGTCGATCGTGCATGCTTCGTTTCTACAGAGTTGCACAGAAATAGAGAGACGGGTGTTTCAATAAAAGGGTTTATTGAACAGTCTTATTTCTCATGCAAGAGATGTGAATTGCTACAATCGGAAGACAGACTGCGAAGTACAATATGTACGAGGTTAGCAGTAAGATAAAATAATACTGCAATAGCATGATTTGTAGCTATGACATATATTAATCAAAATACATACATAAATAACATAAGCTAAAATGTGATACTCATCTGATGCTTCTAAATTGTTCTACCCCAGTGTACCTAACCTAAATGCAGTACGAGGTTTGAAGTAGGTGCCATTTCTAAAGTATAGCTAGCTACATTTTAGTTTAGCAAAGAGTTGCCAAAAGTTTCTCTAAGTTCTAGTCAGCTCCATACCTTAGAATGAGAGAGGTTGGAATCTCTTTTCTGGACTCGATAGTCTAACCACCCACAAGGGAATTCAGAGAGCACTGGAGCTGGATTCTCTGCGAGGAGGGTGGCAGCGTCAGGTCAGTGCATCAGGCTGGAACTCGATCTCCTTCCGAACTTGCCGTGGCGAACCATGTAGTCTGGGTTGGATCGAATCCTCCGGGAACCATAATTTGCCAGGGCAAGTGCTGGTATATTTTTACCTTGAAGGTGTCTAGGAATGCCAGTATTGACATAAAAGTCGGGCAGAAGAACGTCATGAATGAACCCCTAAGGAATTGATGTTCATGCATACTTAATGAGTTCTTGGAGAAATCAATATTCAAGCTGAGGGAAATTCCTAAAGGCTTATGGGTCTGGTTTACCAAGAATTTGTTGTGACGTGGATGGACGGATGTAGGTGGCCATGCCTGTATTTGGTTTGTACGGACAATGTCTAAAGAAGGGCCGGATTGCTATGTCCAAATTATTGCAATGCGAATTGTGCCTATATATAAGGGCATAAATCGGGAAACCTATATACGGAATCTAAATCTGCACACAACAGTATATCTCAGTTGTATATGTGTGAGTAACTACATATGTGAAAGGCAGTACATATGTGTGTTGGAGTATATAAATGGCTATAACTGACTGTGTGTGATTGTGAGAGTGGCTGTATGGATGAGTCTGTGGTTGTATCAGTGACTGTATAAGATCGTAAGAATGTGCTAGTATTTGTATGAGTAAGTGAGCTGGTGGGTGTATAACTGTATAGGTGAGTAAATGGCAGTGTGATTAATTATTTGCATGACTGACTAGGTGTGTGAGTACCTCTATGGATGACTGGCTGTCTGTGAGTGTCTATATAGGTGTATGAGTGCATATGATAGTCCTGTACTAAGTGACTGTACGGGTGAGTGAGTGGATGTGTGTGTAAACCTAAAAATCAGTGAGTGGGTAGGTAGTTATTGGTGTTGGAGTGTCTATGGTTTTGAGAATGGCAGTCTGTAATTTAAACTGGGTGTATCAAAGGTTATATTAGGGTGTGAGAAGATGCATCAAATTATCAAATGGATGATGTCATCAGTGATGTCATTTGAGATGTCATCAGTGATGTCACTGACCATGTCATGAGTGATGTAATATGTGATGTCATCAGCAGTGCATTGCGGGGGCGCGATTTATAGTTAGCTGAACTAACTATAACGGGGGAATTTCTATGGTTTTGTACAAGTGAAATGTACAACTAACTATAACATTCCCTAAAACCTATGGTTTTTTCAGTGAATTTCTAAGGTTTTTTAAATGCTAATTTCTAACTGTAACTTGCCTGAAACCTATATATATATATATATTCACCCAAAATTGGTCTGTTCCTCATAAGGTACAGAGGTTCCAACAACACCCTTTGTGCTTTTGGTTTTGATAAAAGGAGTGAAGAGACTAGGGACATGAACAGGTAGAAGTGTTGACGTTTCGACCCAGAGGGTAAGCGTGATTAAATTAACATCACAACGGGTCTCCCTCAGGAATGGAAAATTAAAGGTAAGCAGCCTAAATAGGGAAAGGTGATGTGAAAATAAGTAAGGTGTGTTGAGTCCGATCCTAAACTGAATGCAAAAAAGTGGTAGGTAAAAATTGTTTTAAAGACTCACCTTTTCAAAATGACTCCTCCAAGCCTGAATGGAGTAGGGGAGCAAGTGTAATAGAATAAATCTCCTTTGTCTGAGCTGGGGTTACTGGTGTACAAAAGGTGATTCAAGAAGGCTACAAGGAGCATGGGAAAGAATTCTAATAATATAGGGCAAAATTACACGGTGAGTGAACGCTCTCAATCACAGTCAAGGTCAAAGAGGTAAAGCACTTACCAGGAAGTGAATTCTAAGTAGTGCTTGAACTGATTTAGTAAAACAAGAGCTGGGAAATATTTGAGGTTCAATTCGATCCAGGATAATTCTAAGAGTGAGGAAGAAAAGGGACAGGGGAATTAACTAAAATCTGGGCTATTCTAATTTTTTTTTACATCGCTCCAGTTTCAACAATTAAGCTATGATGAACTTATCGAACGGTAGAGACATAATTAAGAAATCACGGGCAAAGTTGTCCCTGTTTTTCAATGCTATAGTATTCCACCTCCTGCATCCTTGCCCCACTGAACTTTCCCTTCTCAGAACATTTTTCTCAAGAATTTTTTCAAAGTTCGAAGGCACCGTTTACCTTGCCCAATCCACTTTTTGTATCTGAACCAAGCTTTATCGCTATCGGCCTTATTTTTCGACTTTGACCGTGTCTCACATGACTAGATGTCCTCAGTTCGCAATTTAATCTTTTAGGCACTAATTTTGGTTTATTGTGTTTCTAAATTGATTTACTTTATACATTGCCTCTAAGTTAAGCCTGACTGCTTTTTGTGCCAAGCTACCCAGGGTTAAGCATAGATTAATTGAGTGAAGTTTTGTAGTTCACCCTGCAAGGGACTGTGGCTTGACCAGGGCTCACACCCCAGTCAACCAACAACCCAATTTCTCACACTAAGCAAACAGACGTTAAGAGAAACACTTAAGTACTACTTTGAGGGAAATCATTTGAGCAATGTCGCCCCAAATATGCTCAGGGACATGTTTAAGGCAGTCTTTAGGGGTATATATCTAGTGGAAATGTCTCATCTTAGCAGTGCACGACTAGGAAATCCTAAAAAAATTCACTAGAAATGGAGCTTAAAGCGGAGACTAAACAACATAGGCTTACAGGCTCCCTAAAGGCTCAGTGCAGGATGATTTTGCTGAATGGTCAAATTGACATACTGGCCCTGGAGAAAGCAAAAAAAGGTTTAGTATACCTGCCATAATGATTTTATGAACATGTCAAAAAACGGTTTCCTTGTTAGCAAGGAGATTGAGGTAACGGAAGGCAGCTGGAACAATTCATACCCTAGTGGGTAACAGTGAAACAAATTCTTAGTGAAAATGTTGACAATACTCAAGCATTTAGAGATTATTACACAGCTCTCCACTGTATGGGCCGTGCTTCAGTGAATGAAATGAAGACCTATCTGAAAGGGGCCTTTCTTAAGTGATTAACTAAGTCTAATATAGTTAGCTTAGAGAAATTAGTCACCAGGTTAGAAGTTTTAAAAGCAACATCGGAGATGCACTCTGACAAAGCCCTGGTACTGTACGGACTCACTAACCAGTTTTACAAACATTTTGCACTGGAACTAGTCCCCCACTCAGTAATATCATTTAACTCTTTTCTACAAACGCGGACGGTTACGCCCTTAAAGGTGGTAGCAAATATTACCCTCACTCATAAGCCTGGCAAACTGGCCTACAGGCCGATAGCTCTCTTTAATTTGTGTGCTAAGATTTTTCTAAACTTGCTGGCCAATAGACTAGTGCCCCATCTGCCCTACCTTATTGGCCCTAATTAGTCAGGGTTTGTCCCTCAGAGACAAGCCGCTGATAATAATCAGCAATTTCTCCATTTGATTGAAAAAGCTCACTTCAGGAAGATCCCTCTGGCGATCCTTTTTTTAGACGCTGAAAAGCGTTTGACTGGGTCAACTGGGTGTTTCTTTTTCAGGTGTTAGAGTTGAATGGGTTAGGGCCCAACATGCTAACCAAGATAGAGTCTACCTACAAACACCCTACAGTTAAAGTCTTGTCAAAGGGACTTGTTGGATGGCCATCCCATTATTGAAGGGTACGAGGTAGGGTTGTCCTCTTTCACCTCGTTTATCTGAATTTGCAATTGAGCCGTTAGGTGCCATTATCAGACAGCATTCATATACCTTGGGAATGCTCTTGGGGATGACCAGCAAATTCCATTTGTTCGCTGCTTATGTTTTACTGATGCTAGTAAAGCTGGAAGTTTCATAAACATACGGCAAATTTTCAGGCTTTGAGGTAAAATTAGGAAAATCTGAGATGTGAAGTGTAGGCATACCACCAGAAGATATAAAACAGACTCTTGGAGGTACCACCTTTAAAATGGGCAGCTAAAAAAATTAAATATCTGGGGACTTCTAAACTACCAAAACAACACTTATTACATGCAGCAAACTACCCTTGATTGCATAATGCTATCACTAATGACGTACATCAATGACATAATTTATTTCTATCGTGGATGGCCAGAGTGGTGGTAATTAAACAGAACATTTTGCCAAGACCACTTTACCTCTTTCAAGCCCTCCCAGTCACTCTTCCTAAATCTGCTATAGTGAGGTTGATAGAGATCAGGGTGTGTACAATATTCCCACTACCACGGATAAAGTAATCTCACAGTTACACGCACATGCATACATCATACGCTAGGGCCCATTTCACTAACATACGCTCAAATACTCTACAGCAATAAACCTGTGGAAGGAAAACACTCCTAAACACCCTGCATCTATACCGAGGTCGATAAGACCTGGTTTTTGTGACTATCCCTAAGCATAATCTATACAATATATACAACAATAATCAATAATGCAAACCCAATAATTGACAAGAAAGAATATCCAAGACCATGTTTAAAATTATATTGCTTTATCTAAAATTAGTCAAAGAAAATCAATCAGAGTAAATCATTTCTCATAGTTACCTATTCTAGCTAAATGTCAGAACGGGTCAGGACAAGTCTCTCGGTAAATGTCTCTCAAGACGAAGTCCCTTCAGCATTAATCCTCAGCAACGCAGATTCGGTACGCGGCAAAGGCAAAATGGCAAGTGGCAAGTGACCCTCTCTAGGCTAACATCTCTTATAGTTTCCAAACAATAGAAAGATACATTGGGAACATAGAAAAAAACTATAATGTCCGCCGGACTTGCTGAGCAGAGCGAGAAGGAAAGGATGTAACATCGCTACATTTGAGAATCTCCGCTCAGGAAAAGTACACATAATGAAGACTACGGAACAGGAACCAAGAAAATAAAACATGTATCATATTAATCCTGCTTCTCCTCGGCTATCGAGCCACAGTTCAGAGCTTCTCTCTAAGGCTCCTTTGTTTCCCAAGGCTGCCAAGGACACTTTCACTTCTCTTGGAGACTTCCCAAAAACTGCTGCTGTCCTCATGGAAAGTTTTTCGAGCAAGGACCATGGTCAGTTAGCTTCAGGACCATTTCCAGCAGGGGTCTCCCTCGTCACAGTTTTCACATTATAAATCACAGCCAGGCTCACAAGTCGGCCATCTTTTCTTAGGCCAACATGGGCCTCAATAAACCATCTTAATTAAAAGAAACAAAAACAACGTTACCACAGCATAGTGATTAAACAGTGTTAACCCCACTAATACCCTTATGTGTATGCATTTATCTAGCACTTGCAACATAGAAAAGCATTAATTCGGAAAGCATTTTGTGCTTAAAAATAAACAGCACATAGCAACGTTTAAACATGAAAACATGCACGTTATTTTTTAAACAGCATATTTATGCACACCCACGTGTAACTCTCTCTTCTCTTGTTAGGACAAACGGATTGATTAATTTAAACGCACTTGCACAAGACAAATAATTAATTATTAATTATTAATAATTAGTACAACGAATAGACATGCCAGAGCTTCAAAAGCCCCAGAATCTTCAAACTGAAAACTCTGCTCCAGCAATCCCCCCTTTGGTGATTTTATCACCAAATAAACCCCAAAAAAAAAATTCGTGAAAATTTAGTCCCATTTTAGGAGAAATCGGAAATGTCTTTTCCCCTTTACACAACATTAAACACCAGTCACTCTTTCATCATCCCTTTTTGTCTCTAAGTAAACACTCTCCCTCAATTCTTCTAATTCAATTTCTTGATTCAATTTCTTCCTCCCTCCCCTGTTTTTACAACACACACACACCAATCTTATTATCAATAAAGCAACAATTATACAAGTTAAGGGAAACAGTATTCTACCTATAATAGTACTACCTATTTTTGCAATAAAATTCTTAACAGCTATCATTTTATTAGCTATTTTAGTCCACAAACTCTCAGCTTCAAGTGGTACTAATTCTTCATGCAAATCAGTAATATTTTTGATGTAGACCTTCAGGTCTTTGCTTTCGTCTGGAATGTAAGTGCAACAATGTTGAACCTTCAGCATTCCACAGGCTCCACCCTCCTTGGCCAATAGAATATCAAGGGCAAGTCGATTTTGCATAGACATGGCACGTACGGCACTTAATTCCGTATTCACCAAAAGAAACCCTCCAGCGGTATTAGTCGATAAGCGATCAACCACTGTGGACAGTTTCCGAATTCCATAAGCATTCAAAGAAATTCCCACTGCTGGAATCAAAACCCCAAAAATATCACCCACTATTTCAGACCAAGTTTCTCTCTTAAAACGCATTAGTAAGTTGTTCTACATCTGTTATCTTATCTATATGAAAAATCTTTGGAAAAACTAGGCCCACATAACACGTGCCATACCAATGGTCAGGCAACTTGTAATAAGCCTTATTCCCACAAACATAATATACTCCTGGAAAAATTGTATCTTCTCCACCTCTGAAACCCCAACCTGTTGCAATGAAGTATGTATCATGGCACTCACTAGTCCCGACAAAATATGTATCATATTGGGATTTCCTCCTTGTAATACAAAGTTTACCCTTCTGTGGTGCATCTAGAGCTAAAGTTGGACTAGCCCCATTCTTCAACTCTTTTCCCATCTCAATGTCCCAAATTGTCCCACTCACTTTTCCTGCTTTCTCATGCATGTTCAATCTCCTTTCTTCTACCATATCCAGGAAAGCTTTCTCCTCTCCTTTCAACCTGCAAGTTAAATTATTCTTAAAAATGTAATCTAATGTTAATCCTTTTTCTTCAATAAAAATCTCACCAAAAGTGTTAGCTTCTTTAGCTGGATTCAGCTCTTTGTTCATTGGCAAGTGCCCAAAAATGCTATCTCTGTTAGACATCTTATAATCTACTTTCCCTAACAAATAAAAAACACTACTTAAAATACTACAGGAAATACCATATGTAGCTGGTAAATGATGATAAGTAACACCCTCTGAAACGGATGCAGGTAATTGCATACAGACATAGCAATCCCTTACTTCCATTGTTTTCACATATTCATATAACAGTTTCGAAAAAACATTACTAGAAAAATTATTAATTGACCTATCTTTGTGTATGTAAGTATTACTAATTCTAATTGGAACTACTTTTTGCGAATTCTTTTCTACATTTGTCACATTCTCTGTATGCATCTCAAACTCTACTTTAAAAGTAACTAATAAAACTAAAACACCCCATAGAAGCATTAATAATCCAGTACAGCAGCAGCACATCCTACACCACCTCTTAAAGAAGGCACATCTATTTCTATTATCCTCTATGTTAGCCATTTTAGTTTAGCCTCTACTACTCCACTACTGTTTGAACTTTTCAATTTCAATTCTTCAGCAATTCTTCAGCTTTCAGTTTTTTCCAAATGATCCTTTCGTTCACTTAATCCAAGTGAATCCTTCCTTTATTCAGTTTGGATACTTGTCATTCTTCACTTCAATCTCTTCAACATCAAATTGTATTAGATCTCCAACATCAAAATCCTCAGTACTCGACTCTTCTCCAATGTCAGTCAAGAGTACTTTCAGAATTTCACCAGTATCTTCCTCAACCACTTCTCTCAAGATCTCTTCCGGATTATCTCGAGTCACTGCTTCTTCTTTTCCTCCTTCAGACAGTGCCACATAAGACCATTCCGGTGATCTGTACTTTTGGTTGGGTCTTCTTACTCTTTTTATTTCTACTGGTTCGTTTGACTCCTTTAATTCTTCTCCTTCAGCTTTTGAACTTTGACTCGAAACTTCATTCACTTGTTCAGCTTTCGATGTATTTGCTCTTTTTATCTTGTATCTCAGCCTCTTAACTCTGTTGTTAGGCCAACGATCTCCTCTTAACACCTTTTTCGGTTTTATTTCTTTATTACTTCTTTCTCCAATCCAAGTTCTCTTTCTCAGAACTCGACCTTCTGTTTGTTCACCTTCATCATCTGTTTCAAGTGCCTCTTGTTTCCGTTTTCCAGCAGCTCTCTTCTTTTCCACAGATTTTTTCACCACTGTTTGAGACTTCCCTACTCCTGTCCCTCCTCGGGTCTCCGACACGCAATCTTCTTGCTGTCTACTTGTCCCTTCACCTGGCTCATCAAGAATGTTCCTACACCTCCTCGGGGATCTTCCGCAATCTGTCCCTCTCTATCTTCTTCTGACCCTACTTCTTCAAGTATAATCTCAAGTGGTTCTTCAATCTCCTCCTCTTCTGATTCAGGAGTAGTCTCTGTGTGATTTCTCTTTTCTTTTCTTTTTCCTTCACTGCTGTTTGAAACTTCAGGCTCCTTTACAGAATTTGATCTCTTCTCTGATACTCGCAGTGGTTCATTCGAAGCTCTTCCTACTTCTTTCCCCACTGATTCTGTATCTTCATCATCGCTGGAATCTGACTCTTCAAAATACTCTTTACCAGTCCCTTCTTTTGGGTTTAGAACTCTCAGAGTATGACTTGCATGTACCCAGTGCTTCACTCCAGCACACTTTACTGCAGTCGTCGTAGTCAGAATAACTTGTCTCGGTCTTCCCCACCTTGGAATCAAGCAATTTCTTCTCCTGTGAACTTTTATCCTCACCCAGTCTCCTGGACTCAGATCATGGGCTTGCTTCTTCTCAAGTGGGGTAGCTTCTTCTCCAACCTGGTGAAACACAGAATGAACTGCGTCAGCCAGGCCTTTACAGTAATCCAAAATCATGTCATCAGTTATTGTCACCAACTTATTGACAGGCACGAATACATGGCGCATTGCACGTCCCATGATTATCTCGTGCGGACTCAAACCAGTAGTTCTATCTGGAGTAGATCTCATAGTCATCAGAACTAGAGGCAAAACATCTGGCCATTTCATGCCAGTAGCTAAGCACATTTTTCCAATCCTATTCTTGATTGTGCCATTAATCTGCTCAACCACACCAGAAGCCTCTGGTCGGTATGCACAATGTAGCTTCTGCTGTATTTTCAATGCTTCACAAATTAAACCCATAAGCTCATTTTGAAAGTGTCCACCTCTATCAGACTCAACTGTTACTGGAAACCCGTACCTAGGAATCAACTCCCTTAACAGTAACTTTGCCACTGTTAATCCATCATTTCTTCTAGTCGGGTAAGCTTCCACCCACCTTGAAAACAAACAGACTACCACTAGAACATATCTCAGTCTGTTTACTTGGGGCATCTCAATGAAATCGATCTGCATTCTTGTAAAAGGACCTCCTTCTCTGCCTATTGTCCCCAGACTCACCACTGTCTTTTTCCCAGTGTTAAATTGCTGACAAACTAAACACCTTTGACAGATGCTTTCTGCAATTGTCCTGAACTTTGCATTGTACCAGGTTTGCTTGAACGACCTAACCATCGCGTCCCTCCCCAAATGTCCCTGGCCATGATACATCCTTGCCATTGACGACAAGATTGAGTTGGGCATCACTGGTCTGCCATCTCTGTAGACCCAAACATGGTCTGTTTCTCTTGGAGCACATCCTGCCTTAATCCAATCTTTTTTCTCTTCCTCTCCTGCCTCATCTTGCAACTGTTTCACTTCATCCCAGGTTTCTAAGACATTAGTAAACATCACAGAGAGAAAAGACATTTCCCCTTCTCTGTCCCTGTTGATGGATTGATTCGTCTTGGCACAGTATTGCGCAACATCGTTGGCATAACGGTTTCCGACCGTTATAAAATCCTCCCCTAGTCCATGGGCAGCACATTTTACAACTGCTAACTCCTTAGGCAGCTGTATCGCCTCAAGCAATTTACCAATCATTTCAGCATTCTTTATTGGAGTTCCACTCGATGTCAAGAAACCTCTTTGTAGCCAAAGTTGGCCAAAATCATGCACCACTCCAAATCCATACTGACTATCAGTCAATACAGTCGTCCTCAAATCTTTCCCAATTTCGCAAGCTTTTGTCAATGCTATCAATTCAGCAACTTGCGCAGACTTCACTCCTTTCAATGGTGATGCTTCCATGACCTCTGAAACTTTGCATACCGCATATGCTGCACATAGCACACCATCATCATTTCTCAGGCATGATCCATCCACAAACAACACATGATCACTCTCATTCAAGGGTAGATCCCTTATGTCTGGTCTTGGTTTTGTACAGTACTCAAGCACATCCAAACAATCATGATCATCTTCCATCTTCACACCCACATTTTCAATATCTGGTAAAAGTGTCGCCGGATTCACATTCACACATCTCTCGAGAGTCACATTTGATGCTCCCAGAATCACTTTTTCATATTTAGTCAATCGACTATGTGACATGTACTGAGTTCTGCTTCTTGTCAAAAGAATTGCCGCATTGTGAGGTACGAATACCCTTACAGGATATCCCATTATGATTCCTTCACTCTGTTCCAGACTCCTGCATGTTGCAGCCACAGATTTCAGACAACCTGGTAAACCCACAGCTACAGGGTCAAGTGTCGATGAGAAGTATGCAATAGGCCTTCTCAGTAATCCATGTTTCTGAATTAACACTGAAAGTGCACATCCATTTCTTTCACTGCAGTACAGCTCAAATTCTTTTTCATAGTCAGGCATACCCAAGGCTGGAGCCTCACACATTTTACTCTTGAGCTCTTCAAATGCTGCCATTTGTTCTGCATCTAGATCCAATGGATCTGTCATCTCACTTTTTGTCAGTTTAATCAGTGGCTTTGCTATCAAGGAAAAATTAATTATCCACTGACGACAATAACCCACCATACCCAGGAACATTCTCACTTCTCTCTGGGTTTTTGGAGCTTTCATTTCTCTGATTATTCTGATCCTGTCAACAGTCACTTTTCTCAGACCCTTTTCAATATTGTGTCCAAGATAATGCACCTCTTTCTTGCAAAACTGCAATTTGGCTGGAGATACCTTTAACCCTCCATCTGCCAGATGATTCAGTAAAGCTATGGTATCTACTTCACAAGCTTCACGTGTCTTTGATGCCACCAGTAGGTCATCAATGTACTGCACTAGTACTGAACTCTCGGGCATGATCAAACTTTCCAACGATTTCTTCAATAACTGATTGAATATCGAAGGACTCTCCGTATACCCCTGTGGGATTCGACACCATGCTAAGATACGCTGGCCAAACCTAAATGCAAAAATTGGCTGGCTATCATGATGCAATGGAATTGAAAAGAACGCATGACACAAATCAATCACTGTATACCACTCAGCATCATGTGGAATTTGATACAGGATCACTGATGGATTTGGCACAATAGGACAACATGCCACCACAATTTGATTAACTTTTCTCAAATCCTGTACGATCCTAAATTTCCCATTGGGCTTTTTTAGTCCCATTATCGGTGAATTACACGGACTACTCAGTAGTTCTCTTAGGACTCCTTGCTGAATCATTTTCTCAATTATAGGAGTTATCCCTTCAATTATTTCTGGTGTCATTTTGTATTGAGGAACGTTAGGATATGTGATTCCCTCTTTTACTGCAATTTTCACTGGATCTACATTATTCATCAATCCCACATCCTCTCCAGTAAAATCCCAAACTGTCCTTTTCACTGTGTCTCTCAGCTCTCGAGGCAAATCCTCCGGATTAAACACAGCAAACGCACCAATTAACTCACTTTCCCTATTCTCTACAGTCACTCGGTACAAAACATCTTCATCTGGTGTCTCAAAGGCTATTCCATCCGGTGTACAAAAAATTGTGCAGTTCATTTTGCACAACAAGTCCCTACCCAATAGGTTCACTGGACTCGTGTCACAGACAATGAATCTGTGCATGTCTGAAAATTTCCCTATCTGTACTCTTACAGGTTCAGTAAGACGTGTTCTAATTTGCGTATTGGCTACACCAACTACTTGGATTGCTTCATCCGAGAGAGGAAGATTTCTAACATCTGTTGACCTGACAGTTGATCTTGTCGCACCTGTGTCTACCAAAAAAGTAACACTCTCCTCATTTATTTTCCCATCCACAAATGGTCCTGCCTGGTCTATTTCTAGAGTTGCACCAAGTATGCACTCTTCTTCCTCTCCTCGGCACCGTCAATAATCACCCTCAGATTCACTCCCTTCACTCTTTAACAAGTACTGCTGTACTTTGTTAGAACGTTTTGGTTTGTTTACCTGCTCATCGTTGTAGAATCCTGAATCCTGATTATACTTTTGTAACCCTCTATTCTGCGGCAAGGGCGGTTTTGGCTCTTGACTCTGCTGTCTCACAACTTTCTGTTGTTGCTGCTGTTGATTATTTCCTTCGTTCTGCACCTGTTGATTTAAAGTTTTATTCTCATTACTCACTAATGGTGGATTAGGACATTCCGATCTCCAATGCCCCAATTGGCCACAGTTGTGACAAGGAAACTTTTTCTTCGCTTCCTCAAGACTTCCTTTTCCTTTCCCTGCATATTTAGGTCTATTCCCTGCATTGTTTCCTGGATTATTTGCCTGTTCCACTAACTGTGCTTCCTGTCTCTCCGCAACTTTCACTTGTGCCCACATTGCTTTCTCTTTCAGCTTTCTTTGTTTTGCTTCAATTTCATCACTGAAGTATTTTGCATGTCTCAGGATCTCATCTACTTTCTTACTCTGCCAATCCACTGTGTGCTCACGAATTCTCTCACCAATTTCAGGTCTAAGGCCATATACAAATCTGTATACAAAGTGACTCAAATCTTTGTCACCCAGGTGCTCATCTCCACTGAATTGTTTAAATGCCAGTATCAGCCTCTCGTAAAAAGCATGAACTGATTCTTTCGCTTCCTGTTGTGTTCGATCTATCTTTACCCAGTCTGTCTCTTTTGCAGGTACTTTACTTTTCAGGTATACCATCACCTGATCATACTTCCTCATTACCTCTGGATCTGGTGCCCCTGTTCTTGGGTCTCTTGGATATTCCTCAGTAGGCCAACTCACAACTATTTTACACTCAGTCCACAAGTCTGCTGGAACAATTATATCAAACAGACTATTCAGGTCAACCCACAGCACTTTTGACAATTTCACAAACCTATCTACCTGCCTATACCACTCGACGGGCTTTTCTCTCAATCGAGGGAAATCATTCGTGAATGATAAAATATCCTGTCTAGTCCATGGAACATGTACATATCCTCCTCCAGGTATTTCTCTCATAGGATAATTATCCACTGGTTTCTCCTTTTCTCTCACTGGAAATGCTGAATAAGTTGTTCTATCTTCAGTCTCATCTCTTTTCTTGTACCACCTATCCTTCCACTTTTCTACATCACCCCATCTTCGCAATAATGCTACCATTTCCTTAATCTGTCCTGTTCTACCAGTAGCATTCAAATTTTCAATGTCCTTCTCTGTAAAATCCATCCTGTAAGTTCTTTGTAAAGCTTTCACTTTATCAATGTCAACTCCCTGTTCATTTGCTATTGCTCTTAGCCTGTCATGTGTATTTCTTGCTCTCCAGGTAACACTCTTGCACATAAACATTAGTTCACCATCATGATGACTCTTCAGAATCTCTGTTGGAACTGTTCCTGTAACAAGCTCTTCTAGTTCTACACGTAACTTAGCTACATCAATTACTTGTGAATCGTTATCCTTTTTCTGTAGAACCTTCATCCAATCATTCAAATCATCAACTGTTATTTCAGCAGTTTTTCTCACTGGAACCACTCTCTTTTGCGGTTCTAAAATTGGCATCCCTGAACAACTAGCTTCACTAGCATCCAATATTTCACTACATGTGTCATGTCTTGATTGTCTCAGGTCACTTCTTTCTGCTCTTTTGCCTGAATCTCCTGAAGGACCAACTGAATTTGTCAGATTATTCCCAACATATGGAATCACCAGTCCATTCTCACCTGTCCTCTGTTTGTCAAACACAGGCATAACCGGACCTATTGTTACAGGCACCGTAACAGCTTCTAGATTCTTCGTTAACTCCCTAATCTTCTCAGTCAACTCTGTTGTAGTTCTGGCTAATTGTCTGGCATTCTCATCAAGGTAATGATCACTTCTTACCTCAGGTGTCTCATTTTCCGTCTCACTAACACAAACTGTATCTCTTATCGGAGAAACAACTGGTGTACTTTTATCCGGTTCTGGTCTATATGGAGGTGGTCTCTTGTAAATCATGTCATTCAAGACCTCATCCTCATACTCATTAACTCCATATTTTCTTATTTCTGACTCAGGAACCCTTTCTGCTCCTCCTTCAACTGTTCTCATCGGATATAATCCCTCTGACATACTAACATCTCGCCACCTTTTCATTCGATCATGATGAGTCTCACGATCATGTCTCCTCCCAAACATATACCTATAGTACCCTCCAGATCTTTGTTTCTCTCTCTCATGTACTTCCTCTTCCCATTCCACTAAAGCCTCGAACTGTGTAGGTCTCGGCTTCGGGTCAAGACATAGCATCTTTTCCCGTAAATTTCTCAACACGGCCAGATTAAATGAACCATGTTCTGGAAATGCTAGAACACCATCTTCTTTAGTATACCTAACCCAATTCTCCAACCATATACAGGTATGAAACCCATATCTTGCAGCCATGAAGGATGCAGGTGTTTTCGGTGGAGGTAACAACTCACCCTCTCTTGTTTTAACATCTTTATCCTTGCTAAACCACTTTTTAACTTTACCAAAAAATGTCTTCTTCTTTTTCTCTTCTTGGTAATACATTTTAGCGTTTACAAAGAACTCTCTACTCTTTCCGTATTATAAATATACAATACGAATTTTCAACCAATAGCAGCGCGACTCACACTAACGCACCAATCCTGGAACGTCTACGTCACTAAATAGCCCTTCCAATCCTTGCGCGGCTCACACTAACGCACCAATCCTAGCGCAAGCACTATTCTGATCTACCATCCAATCAGAGCGCGGTCTTTCTGACGTCAACAGTCGCTGCAGTTTGTCTCCTGTCTTCTGTCACTCGTCTACCCCTCCTTTACAAAATCTTTTCAGTAGACTTCGTGTCAAAATTTCTACAAAATCTATTAGTTACAACATAAAAACATCTCCATTGTCCGCTTCGCTAACCACAGAATAGTAAAAGAGAGTCTATTTCATAAGAAACCTTTCATTGACACAGTAGCACTTCTTCTACTCTGCCCTACTAACATACATTCATTAACTGTTTCCTCTAGGACTTGTCCAAAGAGTCTTACAATCAACTAAATGTACAAACATTCACGCACATTCATACAAGGAAATATAGTACATACGCACAGAATCCTGCTTCCCGAGAACAGACAACCTGCTCCACTACAGAATTATAACATACACCAACTAAGCAAGCTTTCTTTGCCCAGTTCTTCAAACAAGTTCAGAAAATACCTATTACTCCTCCCGCGATAAGCTTTAACGGAAATCCTTACGGATCCCTGGGACTTAAGACCAGAGTTTCACAGATAACCTTCACTATCATACACACTCCTTATATACCAGAAATATCTAATAGTAACATACGACGATGTCACTGATTCCGAACCCAGACAATGTGACGCGCAACTTCGATTGTCACACGTTATTCCTCACAATTCCGTCTTTCCCGAGAGCAGCATATACTTCCCTCTGCCCTACTACGGAACTGCTACAGCTTCCAAGTTCCAGAAGCACTACATATAACTCAACATTACGACTCCAACATATAGTATTAGTACATATACCAACATGAACCAATAATCAATAATCGATAAAAGCAATCTTATCAGATCAAGACAATCATCAAAAACCATCAAACTCTGCTACCAGGAAATTGATAGAGATCAGGGTGTGTACAATATTCCCACTACCACGGATAAAGTAATCTCACAGTTACACGCACATGCATACATCATACGCTAGGGCCCATTTCACTAACATACGCTCAAATACTCTACAGCAATAAACCTGTGGAAGGAAAACACTCCTAAACACCCTGCATCTATACCGAGGTCGATAAGACCTGGTTTTTGTGACTATCCCTAAGCATAATCTATACAATATATACAACAATAATCAATAATGCAAACCCAATAATTGACAAGAAAGAATATCCAACACCATGTTTAAAATTATATTGCTTTATCTAAAATTAGTCAAAGAAAATCAATCAGAGTAAATCATTTCTCATAGTTACCTATTCTAGCTAAATGTCAGAACGGGTCAGGACAAGTCTCTCGGTAAATGTCTCTCAAGACGAAGTCCCTTCAGCATTAATCCTCAGCAACGCAGATTCGGTACGCGGCAAAGGCAAAATGGCAAGTGGCAAGTGACCCTCTCTAGGCTAACATCTCTTATAGTTTCCAAACAATAGAAAGATACATTGGGAACATAGAAAAAAACTATAATGTCCGCCGGACTTGCTGAGCAGAGCGAGAAGGAAAGGATGTAACATCGCTACATTTGAGAATCTCCGCTCAGGAAAAGTACACATAATGAAGACTACGGAACAGGAACCAAGAAAATAAAACATGTATCATATTAATCCTGCTTCTCCTCGGCTATCGAGCCACAGTTCAGAGCTTCTCTCTAAGGCTCCTTTGTTTCCCAAGGCTGCCAAGGACACTTTCACTTCTCTTGGAGACTTCCCAAAAACTGCTGCTGTCCTCATGGAAAGTTTTTCGAGCAAGGACCATGGTCAGTTAGCTTCAGGACCATTTCCAGCAGGGGTCTCCCTCGTCACAGTTTTCACATTATAAATCACAGCCAGGCTCACAAGTCGGCCATCTTTTCTTAGGCCAACATGGGCCTCAATAAACCATCTTAATTAAAAGAAACAAAAACAACCACAGCATAGTGATTAAACAGTGTTAACCCCACTAATACCCTTATGTGTATGCATTTATCTAGCACTTGCAACATAGAAAAGCATTAATTCGGAAAGCATTTTGTGCTTAAAAATAAACAGCACATAGCAACGTTTAAACATGAAAACATGCACGTTATTTTTTAAACAGCATATTTATAGACACCCACGTGTAACTCTCTCTTCTCTTGTTAGGACAAACGGATTGATTAATATAAACGCACTTGCACAAGACAAATAATTAATTATTAATTATTAATAATTAGTACAACGAATAGACATGCCAGAGCTTCAAAAGCCCCAGAATCTTCAAACTGAAAACTCTGCTCCAGCAAGGTTAGGGGTGGGGAGAAAAGCAAGAGTACTGAGGATCTTATTGAAAGCACACACACTTTCAGGGGGGCTGGGGTTAGCTGATATTAAGAAATACTATCAGGCTTCCCAGTTCTGAATTTTTTTGAGTGGTCCCTATATGAAAATGAACATAAACGGATTTATATGGACACCACAGTGATGAACAATGCCCCATGGGCTATTCTGTGGTTGATCAAAAAAAAGCTGAGACCCCCAATCTGTTATTACTCAGATCCCCTGAAACCAGCCAAGTATGGGATTCACTTATAAGAAATTGTATGCTAATCTCTTCCCCTCCTCATACACATTATAGGTGTGTATATTAGATTTACTCCCACTCTCCTGGCCCATATGTAGCAAACAGTGGCAATGCAGATAAGTCTGGCTTATGAATGAACGTGTCTCATGTGTGACTGATGGGTAGAGACACTCAATAAATCATCATAAATGCATTCCGTCACTCAACATTGCACTAATACATCCATTCATCAATCCAGTGACTCATCCTTCCATTCACCCTCTGAGGAAACTGCAATAAAACCCACACAAACTCAACAGCAAATGCAAGATAAATTAAAAGGATAGAAGTAGAAAAAGAAAACATTCTGCTTCTAAACACAACGGGCATATGTTTATAGTAACAAAACTAAACATAGCAGCAGGTATCCATCTTGCAAATGTATTGTAAATAGTCTATCATTGTTTTAAAGTTCAATCACATTTATAAGCAACATGTTGGCCATCTTAAGTTGGTAAAACGATGATACACTATGGACAACACCATTCCACAATGATCTCATGGCTTAGAATAAGTGGCCATGTAGCATGCAGCGCACTGCAGTTGAAATAAGCAGCAAGCAACCTGTTAGCACTGACTGGAGAGCTGTAATATGCTCTTAAGAAACATTAAATAAAAAGAGGAGAAGCAAAGAAATGAAAGAGGAACTATTGTAGGAAAACATCAAAACTAAAGGACTGGCCAACCAGCCCTGATTCTGAAGCACACTAATTTTCAGGTGGATGTACAGAAGTGAGAGACTGATGTAGACTGAACCATTATCCCATACAATTCACTGTCCTCGATGGAAGCAGAGTGTAAATTTCACTCAGGCAGACCAATGGCAGAACACACAGGATGCACAAGCCCTCAATGTATCTATATGGGTATATTTAAATATATGGATGGATGTAATACATAATGTTTTTTTAATTAAAAGATCCTAGCAGACACCTAAAAAGGGATTCGACAAATAATTGATACAGGGCAAATCATCTGCCTCTGGGGTTGTCAGAGGCTGTAACCAACCCCAAACCATTTCCTACAAAGTTAATTTCACATTTCATGTAGCAAAAGAGGCTCTCTGTAGGCTTTAATACAGAGAAATAAAAATCCACCCTTAAATGCCCATTGATTTTAAGGTATGTTTTAAAAAGTCAATATGGCAAGCTTAATGTGTTCATCATTACTTTTTATAATAAACAGATCAGACCTATGGCAACAGAAATATTTTTCCTAGTGAACCAATCAGGCCTGTCTGTAGCGGTTATCAATGACTTATCACCATAACTAGCAGAGGCCTCCTGCACTGAGCACAAGGTTTCAGACAAGGCAACCATGAGGCATACAGTCATATATTACATACTAAACAAAATTACAGTTGACAAAACAAAATGCTATCGCTTCTAAGAGGGACTAGAAAGGAGTTTGACTGTACAAATCTTCTATAGCCATGGTTTGTCATGGGGTTAACCAGCACCAAAGTGTAAATGTGTTATACTTGTATAGCGCACTGTTACCCTAGGGTGTCCTGGCGCTGTACTCATACCGCTGTGGAACCCTTCCTGGCTTTTCCCTGTGAAATGTCCACTCCTGGGCACCCCCAAGGTGAAGCCAGGCATCTCAGTGCTGTTGGGGCCATTGTGGAGATTAAGCAAGCTATTGCCCAGAGTTGCAGAGTGGGACCCAAGATTAGAATAGGCACCGAGGCAAGAATGAGCAGGTCCAAGTAAATTGAGCCCAAGACCCACCGAGGCGGGAATTGAACCCTGGTCCCAGGCTAAACCTCTGCATCAGGGTCTGCCAC
This sequence comes from Triturus cristatus, assembly GCF_964204655.1. Lineage (NCBI taxonomy): Eukaryota > Metazoa > Chordata > Amphibia > Caudata > Salamandridae > Triturus > Triturus cristatus. The sequence goes on from NC_140585.1 coordinate 440,923,924, forward strand.
TCTAACCATTGAGCCACACTTCTCCACAAAAGTGTTTGCCTACTATTGTCATATGTGAGATTCCATGTAGCAAAATACCCATCTGTAGGCTCCAGTACAGAGTAATAACAATCCACCCTTAAATGCCTATTGACATTAACATATGCTTTTTACAATCAATACGTCAGATCTACTGCATTTATTGTAACTTTCTATTATAAACAACCAAACCTATAACCTTTATCATTGGCTTATCACCATAAGCAACTCAGACCTACAGTGTTGGTTCATAAGTCTTCTCACAAGGTAACCATCAGGTATACCATAATAAACTTACAAATATGTTACAAATACAGTTATTAAAACAATACAAATCCCCAACTATTAGAGCCTAATAGGGATAACCATAGTCAAATTGTCTATACCTATAGTATGTTCAATTGGGTCACCAGCCCCAAAACCCTTTCCCACTAGATTAATCTGTGCGATTCCAGGTGAACAAACATGCTTGCCAACAGGTATTCTGCACAGTGTAATAATCCAGTCATCCTTAAAAACTGTTTAACTTTAGCACATACTTTTCACAATAAGAAAGTAAGGCCTACTTGCTTTGTCATCAATTTTTACTACAAACAGTTCACACCTAATGTATCTGACGTGGTTTTTCCCAGTGAACTGATAATCCCTTTGCCCTTTTACAGTGGCTTCACACCATATACAGCCAGGCCTACCCAAGTGTACAGAAGCTGTCAACCATCAAGCATACATTTATAAAACTGCAAATAGGTGCAAAATTACAGTAAACAACCCCTTGTTATATGGCCCTTAGGGACATTGTCGGCATTGCTAAGTTAGTATGAGCTTTGCTGACATGATGCTGCTTTTGCGCACGTTACTACATGACTTTATTTTTGCAAGACTCTGTTTATGCCTTTCACATGAGAACCGTCTGCTTTTCACATTCTCTGCTGCGTTCTTGGAGTTTAGTCTGAACACGTTGTACAAGGTCGATAAACAATGACCCTTTTAACTCTGTTCTGGTCAGTCCCTAGCATCAAGAAATAACATGCTAAACAGAGCTGCAATGCTAGAGACTCGTGCTTCGATATTATGGGGATGCATGTTGTTTTAACACACACTTGGAGAAAGCCGTTCCATGGAGAAGTGCTATGCTGTTCCTATGATAAACCTTACATCCAGGCTTTAAGGTATGGGGTCTGCTGTCAAAGCCCAGAGATCTTCCTTTATATAAATAAGCTTTTTCCAGCCAAGGGGGGGGGGGGGTGGTTAGGCCTTATGGTCCTTATTCCACTGTCTTTATAAAATGACTATCCCCTTTGTATTCTATGGAATTGTAACAATGCTAATCATTCTGAGTTTATGCATTTTGCTGCTGGTAGTGGCTCATATACTTTATTGTAGAGCACATTAGTTAAAATAAACATTTTTAACTATTACAGTGACTCTGCCTATTCTCATTGTGGAAAAGTACGAGTGAGTGAGCGAAAGAGTATGTCTTGCTACCGCGAATCCTGAGAGAGTCGGGAGTGTTGTGTTCTGGGTTGTCTAATCATTTGTAGCTTCATAAATTTCTGGAGGAGAACGAATGAGACAGTATAGCTAGTCGGTTTTGGGATTTTGGATACTAAGGTGATAGGTTGGTACACCTCGATACACTGAGGTCCTGTTTTCCTGCGCATATAGTTCTGTGTAGGTGCAGAATCCCCGCAACACGGCGCTGCCAACATTTGACCTGGTTCTTATCTGTGAGACTCTTGAGTAGTGCTTGTGCTTGTCCACAATCCCCTAACTTCTGTTTCCAGAGACAGCTGTGACGGTGTAACCTCCTATATTAATGTTTTATAGGTTCTTTCAAGCTTGAAGTTTTAAAAGGTTTCTTCTTAACCAATTATTGCGCTGCCACCCTTTAGGTTGTCGTTCTTTCTTGTTCATTATGGCGGTTAATATTACGCCACCTCATCGAGCAGCAGTCACAGCTTATTTGACTCAAAATGGAGTCCCCAATGCTGCTGCTGCGCTTATTTTTGTTGTGGAAGCGGATGCAGCTTACCGCTTTGAAGTTTTTTATTCTTGGCTCACCTTTTCGGCAGTGGATGGAACAGATAATTTGTTTCACGAATCTGCTGCCACGGCCCTTCCTCAAGTCTATCAGCCTTATAGGGCTCTTAAAGTTCTGCTAACGGCTTGGCAACACCAAATATGGTTTAATTGCACCCTTGCTCACCCAATCACTCCGGGCCGTTTAGGCCCTTAATCAATCGATGGGGCCACTTGGCCCGTTTTGGCTGGGTATACCCACACCCATGTTATTTGCCTGCTGCAATTGCAGATCTCCTCGTTTTGCATACCTCTTTGAAACGCATGCATAGAGCTGTTATACAATTGATGTCGCGCAACTTTCAGGTGGGACCATCTGGTGTTGCTGCACAAACTGGGAGTCCTGGTGCTGTGTCCAACAGCCCGGTTATGGTTAATTCAGTGATGGGCAAGCGTCCACAGAATAAGGATGAGGTACCTTATTGGCTTGCTGCGAAATTTGGACAACTAGAGGCTGTTTTTCCAAATACCACTCCTGTGGAAAAACACAGGATCTTAATTATAAGTGTGCCTAAAGACTTAATACACAAATTAGCTGATTGTAACACCGGGGCAAGGTGCTTGCAGCGGTATATTCGAAGTGTTTCGGTACTCCTTCCATGACCATGCTCCCTTCAGTGATAAAACGCATTCAAGATGAACAGGGAGCTGAAGCGGCTGTAGAGTTGGGAATGAGATTGGTGGGGGTGTTTGACTTGGTTGCTGATATGATCCTTGCCACTGTCAAGGGTGATGCTGTGAGATTTCAGGTGGCAAACCGCATGGAAGCTGTACCAGATGCAGACAAGCCACGCAAATTACCGAAAATTTGTGCAAAAGCTTATAAAACCATAGGCCGCAATAGTCTGAAAGTTAAGCCTTTTACTCAAATACAAACTCAATCTCAAACACAACAAAAAGCCCAGACTGATAAAGATGGGTGCTCGTTCTTTCCTAAAAAGGACTGTAAGAATAAAAAACAGGGGCAGCAACAGCAGAAGCCAGGTTCGTCTCCTGGCTCACTGTGAGAAGTTGGCCTGGCATATGCTGGTCACTAGTTATAGTGGCCACCTTGCATCAGTCCAATTCGACTCTTATGGTAGATAGGTTTAAGACAACCTTTTAAGGAAAGCTATCCTAGTGGTAGCTGTGGAGAACAGCCTTCAGGCTAAGTCTCTGAGGAATGTAAAGCAGCTTGTCTTACCTTATAATCTCTTGAATTACCAAATGAAAGGACACCACACAGGTATATATATCAAATATATATGAATTTATTTCCAGATACACTCTACTAATCTCTTTATGAGATTAGAAGTCAAGAAAACATTCAAATATCAACGTTTCACAATAAGTAAGCACAAATATGGCTGGGGCCCTAGGGGTGTATTAGACCATATACTAAAAAAGAGGTTTAGGAAAGTCGACTTGCAGAATGACAAGGCCTAGGGCCTGTAGAATCACTGGGGCTTCACTAATGCAGTAAAAGCAGGTAAGTAAACGACCCACGGGAGATGCGTGCAGTGTGTGAACACAGCAGCGGGTTCCCCATTGATTGCAATGGGGCAAGTCGCGGTTTGATTTTTAAACTTTAAGGGTACTTCGAGGAAGTCTACAAGCAAGCCACTTACAAGGTAAGTTATTTGAGGGCCAACACACACTAGGGCACCGGAGTGCACGAGTTACCTCACCCAGGGAAGCCGGGTGCATCGGTGTCTTTTGGTGTCGGGTCGCGTCTCTGTTTTCTATGGAGACCAAAGAAGATTTGCTGCTTGCGAAGACTGGTGAAGTGTCCGGTGGAATCCAAGGGTGGATTTGAGATGCAGATGACCTGAAATTTGAAGGGACAGTGTTCACAGTCACTTGCCAGTGAACGGGGGCCAGGAAGCTGGATGCCCATGTAAGTTGGGTGATTTCAGGTGATCAAGGGTATTTTGACTCTTCGCTCACGTGCTCTAGGAAGGATTGACGATGACCAGCAGCTGGATTCAGAGTGTCCCATGACGTTTGCAGATTACTGAGGTGTCGGCAACTGGATTGGAGCCAACAAGCCTTGGCAACAGCAAGTCTTGTGGAAATCAAAGAAGGTCAGTGTTGCAAACCAGCAAGGTCTGAGGGACTCACCCAGCAAGGGTGAGTGAGGGAAGACCTGGAGCAACCAGGGGAGCCCTTTGAGTCAATAAGAAAGTCTTCATGGGACTCACAAGCCAACAGGCAAGGGATCAGGAAGACGCCTCTTGAGGAAATGCTTTACAGGAGCCCACGGTAACTCGGGACGGGGTAGGCCTCTGATTTTTGCTGCAAAACCTGCTGGAGGCTTGGGCTACAAATGGTCCAATGCACAAGTTTGTAGAACATCGTGAAGGGGTTGCACTTGACAATAGTGTACGGTACCCGGGTATTGCTGTTCCTCGTCACTCGTGGGGTCCACTCGCCTCAGCTCTGCTGGGGTCTCACAATGGCCATCTAGAAGTCAGGAAATCACTTCTGGGGATGCAGGGACTTCGAACTCCGGCGGGAGCGGGAAAGTTTGCGACCATTGATTAGAGTTTCTGGTGCCTGCCAAGCAGGGGAGTCACTCCTTGACTCCAAGGGAGATTCTTCAGTCTTCCAAAGGTAGTGGAACGTTGAAGGGCCAGGATACTTCTTTGTAGAGCGTCGTCCAGGGTTATCTGCTTTGCAATGGCAAGGTTTGCTATCTTATAGTGAAGATGGTGGAGAGACTAGCTCTATGACCACTCCTCTGGGAGGTTCAGGGTAGGGGGTGGTTACACCCACTTCCCTTTGTCCAGTTTCACACCAGAGCAGGAACAGGTAGCCCCTGAACTGGTTTGAGCCGGCATATGCACAGAGGAGCCTACTGCTCCCCCAGTGCAGGACTTCAAAGCACTCTAGGAGTGCACGCACCCAGCCCCAATACACTAAATCCTGTCTGGAAGGTAGTGACACCTCCCTGTGACAGGATGCCTATTGTTGGGCCTCCTCCACTGCGAGTTTCAGTCAGCAGCAGGAGGGCAGCCCAGTGTCTGTCCCGGTGGCATCCATTTTGTGATGCCAGGGCTCTTTCAGATTTCTACCGTGTTACCACAGTAGGTACATGTTGTCCCCTCGAGAAGGGTGGGATCATACTCCCACACCAGTTACTGGTGTGGGGGTATGATATCAAGTTGTTTGACACCAAACACAACATGTTTGGATGCAGTCATTTCAAAGTTAGCATTTACCGTTGGGTTATAATGCACTTAAGAGTATATGGTTAACCACATCCACAAACAGCCACAGAGAATAGACACTGCCAGCTGCAGAGGGGTCCTGCTCATGCAGTGGCACCCCTCACATTGTAAACCAAGCACCCTGCCCTCAGGATTGATAGGGCCTGCCTTAGGGGTGACTGATAGGCTTATATGTGTGTGTAGGGTGAGATATAAAAACCTATACCTCAGTGAGGAGTGCTAACACTACCTCACCCAGGCTGCAGTAGCAGGCCAGTGGTGTCAGATTGAGTCTGCTTCCCAGGGGTGGCATAATACATGCTTCAGCCCCTGGTAGGCCTGTGAAGTACCTATGCCCTAGGTACCTAAGGTACCATATACTAGGGGCTCATAAGGTACCACAGTATCCAATCACTAGTGCATCTAATATGCACACCAAGTCGTTTAGAGAGAACAGAGAGACTGGGGCCCTGATTAGCAGGGACCCAGCCAGACTATAGCCAGAAACCAGTGTATACATCAGAAAAAAAGTGGGGGCAACATAAGTGCAGATCCTACTCTCCTACACTCACCGACACCTGATACTTATGACTTGCGCGACCGCGCAAAAATTAAGACTCCTGATAGATTTCTAGGTCTCTGATCAGCGGTCTCCTTGTTCTTTACAGGACACGTCGGACTCTCAAGTCGGTGGAAGGGAGCGCCAGGATCGTAGCAAAGATCTGACCACACATCAGGGACGAGAACCACCTCGACAGTTTGACGTTAAAGCCAAATAAGAGGAAATGCCTAGTTTTTGACCACCATAACAAAAGAAAAAAGTTGCCGCTTTAACGGCGAGATATGCCTCAGATGGTGAGAATGCGACTAATGGATTGGACATGGGCAGTGACTCTGCTCGACAGCGCAGCGGAGGTTACAATAGTGCGGGAGGCTCTTTTCCCTGTCTGGAGGTGACAGCAACTGATACATTCATTACAGTAGAAACAGCTGATACCCGGGTTACTCCACCGGATAGACTCTATGATGTTATTTTCCAAATTGAAGGTGATATACCTCGTCCAATCAAGGCAGTTTTCTGGGACAATTTAACCTCCTCGTATGACATTTTGTTAGCGGAGGCAGACTGGCCTCCACCCTTTGTGTTAGCTGCTGCTAGAGGGGAGGACATGATACTTCTGAGCTTTTTGCGTTACGTCCCTGAGGAGTATGCCAAAGCTTTCACAGCAGGGTGGGCTGCGGACCGTGCCCCAACGGTGTATCGTAATCAGGTGGGCTGGGATGTCGACTCACCGGGTCATGAGATACCTTTATGATCTATGCAGCAGCCACAACCACAGTACTCACGGCTCACATTTGTGACATTCTAACACAGTTAGAGTATCAAGGAGTGATTGAACCATGTAAATTACTGATTAATAATCCTCTCTTTATGGTATCAAAACCTTTCGGTTCATATCAGATTGTATTGGATTACCGGAATTTGAACAGTAATTGTCGCACATTTGTAGTGCAAAACACTCACAGCTCAGCGCTGGTGAACAATCTAGTCCATAAAAAATACAAAACTACACTGGAGATTTCCAATGATTTATACAGTCATATTCTCACACCTGAGATCATGACTTGACAGCATTTACCGCCGTCGGAAATCGGAAAAAATGTACGCGTTTGCTTATGGGGTATAAGAATAGCCCTGGGGCATTTGCTGCACGTGTTGTGTCTTTGTTGCACGACCTAGATCCATATGCGTTCTCATTCGTTGATGATATTTATCTGACGAATGATGAACTTATGCCACATCTAGTCCGAGTCGACAATATTATTTAGCCCTTTGCCGTCTATGGATACAAGTTTAATTTTGCAAAATCGCACATCGCCCATTTGGCGGTACTGTTTGTGGGCTATGAGCTCAACAATGAAGGAAAAGGGCTCGCACCCCACTTCTTGGAGAAATGTGCACAATTGCAACCCCCTTATACACTGAAGAAACTTCAGTCCTTGCTGGGATTTTTTTTTTTTTTTTTTTAAAAAGGTTTTTATTGAACAGAAAAAAGGATACAAGCATGGGCCTACAACCACCAGGGCCGGCCGCTAGAATCAAAACGGATCACACAGTGTTAAAGTCATCAACCGACCCATGGTCCCCAGCCCATTACAGAAGCTCCGGATACTCCTAAGGGAATCAGGATACATACATTTACCATAAATAACAACTAAAAAACAAAAGGCGAGGCGTAGTGAAATGAAGTGGGCGTCAGACTACAGCAGGGGGAGCCTACATCCGACCACCAGATGGCGGTCAAGGGAAAGGAGGACTAAGAGGTCAGGGGGGGGTCACGGGAGAGCCAGGTCTACACTCGGATATTCCAAATACGCAAGGAACCATCAAGGGTCAGGGGGACAAGGCAACCTCGGAAGTGTCCACCAGGGGGGGGGCACAGATCTTTCCCCGATACTGATTCCATTGCCCCCAGATTCTACCCCATGCCCCCGGTTTACCACGAGCCACATACACAGTCTTCTCCCTGAACATGCACCAGTCCATGTTCTCCTTCCATACAGACACGGTGGGCGGCCGCTGGGAACCCCAAAGCTGCGCTATATCTCTCTTGGCAATCATGTTCCCCAGGGCCGCCCACCGAGTCTGGGCCGCGTTATAATCATTGGGCTCCCACACATTCAGAACACAGCGACGCACCTCCGGCAACAGAGCGACCCCGGTGACTTGTCCCATTACCACATGCACCCGGCGCCAGTATTCCGCCACCTCGCGGCACTCCCAAAGGATGTGGAGAAAGGTGGCACTAAGTCCACAGCCCCGCTTACAGAGCCCGTCGTCAGAAAATCCCATCGAAACCAAACGGGGACCCGTCACGTAAACCCGGTGGAGAATCTTAAGCTGGACCAGACGGAGACGGGCCGGGATGGCCACCTCCTTAGGGGACGACAGTGCGGACTGCCAGTCCTCGTCGTCCAGCTCCACCCCATCTCCCGTCCATGCCTCCCGAAGATGCACCAAGAGGTCAGCCCGATTATTAATACGTTTTTTATAAATTAGAGAGATAGTGCTGTCAGGCACGTGACCATCGAGTATGCGGTCCTCGAGGGGCGAAGAAGCCGGGACCTTGGTCCCTACCCCAAAGACCGAGAGCAGGGCATGCCGAACCTGGGCGTAACGGAAGAACTCCCTTTCAGTAAGCTCGTATTCACTCTGGAGCGCCGCGAAGGTTTTAACCGCGCCCTTGATCCATAGGTCTCCCACTCTGCTAATACCGATCGTGTCCCAACGCTCAAAGCCTTTCGTTTTCCAGAGGCTTCCCAGTCGGTCGGAGGCAAATAAAGGAGTGGCACATGTTAAGCGCTCACTCCAGCCCATGGCTACATTAGCCGCCTTCCAGATCCTTACCGCAATCTTAGTAGGGCCCGTAAGGGTCCTTCCAGCCGAGCGGGAGTAAAGCGCCCTATTATAGTCACCGCCGGGAAGCAGGAATTTATCCATCTCATACGCCGGGTTCAAGCCAGGCGCATACGTGGCATGGTTAATGGCCGATAGCTGTGAGGCCCAATAGTACCTTCGAATGTCGGGAAGCGCGATGCCCCCGTCGTACCAGGGGAGAGTAAGCTTTGCCAGAGCGATACGCGCCCGCCCGTCCCATACCAGTCTCCTCTGCAGGCTCTCCACCTCCCGAAAGTAGGCCACCGGAATGACGTCGAAGGAGTTCTGAAGTGCATAAAGGAATCTGGGAAGGGACATCATTTTAAACAGTGCTGCGCGACCAAGCGGGGACAAGGGCAGCTTACACCACCGAGCCGTATCCTCCCTCAAACGCCGAAGTGGAAGCAGGAGGTTCTGCTCATAGCGAACCGCCGGGTCCAACGAGACGTACACCCCCAGGTATTTAAAGCCGGACAGAGATAGTTGGATCGGAAGCCGAGGCGGCAAGAGAGGAGGGCCCCCAGAGATAGGATAGACACAGGATTTAGACCAGTTAATCGTCAAACCCGAATTTCTCCCAAAGGAAGTAAGAACATCAAAGAGAACATTAAGCGACTGCCGCGGCGAGGTGAGATACAAAAGAATACAAATCCGCGTACAACGAGACCCGATCCTCGAAGCCCGGGGCCCACCGGATCCCTCTGATCGAGGGCTCCCAGCGGAGCCAGGCAGCGAGCGGTTCCAAGGCGAGAGCAAAGAGCAGAGGGGACAACGGGCACCCCTGCCTCGTACCCCTACCGAGAGCGAAAGGCCGGGAGACCCGCCCATTGACAACCACCTGAGCCATTGGTCCAGTGTAAAGAAGCTTCACCCAGCCAAGAAATCCCTCCCCAAAGCCGAATTTGGTCAAGACAGCCCAGAGGAATGGCCACTCGATGGTATCAAAGGCCATCGTGGCATCCAAAGAAACCAGTACGGCTGGTTCGGAGAGGTACTCCGCCCTAGCGAGGGCGCCGTGGAGACGCCGCAGGTTAAGAGCGGTGTTACGATGAGGGATGAAGCCGCATTGATCAGGATGGATCAGATCACAGATAACGCTCAGCAAACGATTGGCGAGGACTTTAGCCAGTATCTTAGGCTCGGCGTTTAATAGAGAAATAGGCCTGTAGGAGGCACAGCGGTCTCGTGGCTTACCTTCCTTGGGGATCACGACTATAGTAGCTAGACGCTGGTCGGCGGGAAGGGAACCCGTCTCGAGGGACTCCTGGAACATACGACGGAGGAAAGGCGCGATTTTATCAGGGCGCAACTTATACAACTCAATAGGCCGTTGGGACCCATAGCCTTGCCAGAGCGAAGGGACCGAATCGCGGTGGCAATCTCGTCAACGGACAAGGGGGTGTCCAGCTGTTCACGGTCCTCGACGGACAGGCCGGGCAAAGCAATATCCCGCAGCAGAAGGCGAGAGTCTTCCTCATCCCTATCCGTCACCGGGGAGTACACGGCCCGGAGGTGGTCAGCGAAACACTCCACAATCTCACCAGGATCAGTCACACACGCTCCATCCGAGGCCCGAAGCTCCGGGACCACACGATTCACTCTCTCCTTCTTGTCCAGCCAAGCAATCAATTTACCCGCCTTGTCCCCGGCGTCATACAATCTACCCTGCTGCTCCCTATACATAGTCTTGGCAGCATCAGTAACAAGAGACCTGTATTCAAACTGCTTCAAGCTGAGGGCATGGAGCCCGTCCGGAGTGACACCCGCCTCCAAGGCCGACTCCAGCCCCGAGATGTCAGTCTCCAGCTTCACCACTGCCTCACTCTTGATCTTCTTAGCCACCACTATCTGGGAGAGGGCGTGTCCGCGGAGCACGGTTTTAAAGGCTTCCCACAGGGACATTGCGGACGACACCGACCCCTCGTTTTCAAGGAAGGATTGGTCAATCGACTTGACCAAGCTGTCGCGAGTTGTAGGGTCTCGCAGGTACCAAGGGTTAATGGGAGCGATCCGCCCTGCAGACCGCGACCCGGTGTCAAAGAGCAGCCACAGCGGGGAATGATCAGAGATACCCCGCGCCAGGTGCCTAACCTCTCGAATCCGAGCAGTCTGGGCCGCGGGCATAAGGAAATAGTCTAATCTGGAAAGACTCCCATGCGCCCCAGATTGAAAGGTGTACTGACATTGTGTCGGATGCATCAATCTCCAACTATCTACCAGACCGAAGGTCTCCAATAGTCCGCCGAGCCATGCCTGGGCAGCGGGGAGGGCCCTGGGCGGGTGACGATCCAGGTCACCCGAAAGCACCGAATTGAAGTCCCCGCCCATAAGCAAAAGACTGTCGGGAAGTTCAAGCAGCATTCGACCCAAGTCCGAAAAGGTGGAGTTCTGGAGGCCCGGGGGGACGTAAACTGAGACCAAGGAAAGGGACTGCCCCTCCCACCTCCCAGTAAGACCCACATAGCGCCCTCTATCATCCGAGACTACCCTGGTGATCTCTAACGGAAGTGAGGATCGCAGGAGAATGCCCACCCCTCTAGAACCTGTGGTGAAACCAGAATGAGCCACGAGGCGGTATCCCCCCCTGTTCATTGCATGACAAACATTACCAACCAGATGCGTCTCCTGTAAAAACACCACATCAGGAGCCAGACGACGCAAATACTGCAGCACAACACCCCGCTTGATACGGTCCCCCAACCCATTGACGTTCCATGACATCAACCTCAACCCGTCCCCCCCCATCCCCTCCAGTAGATCAAAGGTCCCCCAGCCAGTAGCACAGCCCCCAAAACTGGACAAAAATCAATACCTCGCCCTGAAAACAAAAAACACACATCAAAACAACTCCTCCCACCCCCCAACCCCCCCCCAAATCCAACTCCCCCCACCCTGCACTCCTGCGATCCAAAAAACCACCCCAACTTGGAGTGTGCCTGTCGCCCTACTAACCCCATTCTACGAAAAGACCCCGGAGGAGGAAAGGGACCCGTCCCCGCCCGCCCCCCACACAGGTCATAGTGAGACAAAATGAACAAAAGAAGTAAAACCCAACCGAACAGTGCAAAATGGCAAAGTCAAGGACCAAAAGTCACTCCAAAGGGGACCCGTCACCTTCGGTACCGGCAGAGGGCCCAGGCCGGTCGCCCCTGTCCGGCAGCGAGTCCAGCCAGTCACTCACAGTCGCGGGAGAGTCAAAAAAGGCAGTCCGACCCTCATGTTCCACTCGAAGTTTTGCGGGATAAAGCATAGAGTACTTAAGGCCCAGGTCACGAAGACGACGCTTCACCCCCTGGAAACCCATCCGCTGTTTCTGGACAAGTTGGGTGAAGTCCGGATAAAAGTTAATTGACGAGTTCTCATGACGAACCGGGCCGTGGACCCGTGAGGCCTGCAGAATCGCATCTCGGTCTCTATAGTGGAAAAGTTTGGCTACAATAGGCCTCGGGGGGGCCCCCGGCCGCGGTCGACCGGCCGGAACTCGATGGGCCCGCTCCACGGCAAAGAACTTACTTAGGCCAGCGGGGGCCAGCTGTTGGAGGATGAGTTCCTCAACCAGGAGGTCAACCGGGCGGTTGTCGGAGGACTCCGGTACGCCTATGACACGGATGTTATTGCGTCGGGCTCGTCCCTCGAAGTCCTCCAGCCGCCGGGCCATCTGATCGTTAGCCATCTTGATGTCGCCAAGAGTGGTCTGCAGGTCCAACACATCCGCACCAAGGGTGGAAGTCCGCACATCGAGCGCTTGAACCCTCTCGTTGGTTTTAGAGAGATCCGCCCGAATTAATGTGACAACGATTGCCACCGTGTCGATTTTACGGGCAAAGGCCTCGTACTGCGTGGCGATGGTCTCCCTGATGCCATCAATGGCGCCCATGATGTCCTGCAGGGACAGCTCCGGAGAGACGGACGTGCCACCACCGGCGGCGTCTGGGGGGGCGCCGGCCGCTCCAGGGGACCCTCTGCCATGAGTGTAGCGGTCCATGTTGTTCGCCTGGACCGGTCCCCCGCGGAGGGAAGCTTTAGTCTTGCGCCCCTCGGGGCCCCCCTTGCCCCCCATTTGGGCCACGCTCACCGAAGGGGACCGCCGATCAAGGGTCGAATGGGCACCGGCACCGCAGACGGGCGCCTCACCAGAGTCCGCAATATAGCGGTGTGAGGGGACCAAAGGCAATGGGCACACTAGTAGCAGGCGGAGACAAAGGCCTCACGCAGAGGCCTAGGAAACACCCAGCCACACCAAGCGATTTCGCCGTCCAGCCCCTTCAAAGTCCAAAAGTGAAACCGAAAGTGATGGAGCGACCACTGGCACAGCGCTGTAGCCGCTGTTGTTCAATTACACCCCGGCTCCACAGTTCGCCCTCGCACCGGGCACCGCCGTCGGGTGGGTCCCAAAAGTTCAGACCACGATAAATCAGGATTCCCAGGTCCGATTCGATTTCTGAAAGGAGATCCGTGTTCAGCCAGCCTTCATCTTCCAGATTCCGTAAACTATATCAGGATAATCTCAGGATAAATTCCGAGGAGCAGCGAGGGTCCGGGGAGCCCTGTGCTCACGCGACCATCTTGGATGCGCGCTAGGCTCCTCCCCCCTTGCTGGGATTTTTGAATTTTGGGAGGACATACATTCCCGATTATGCCCAGCCTATCAAACCGCTTTCTGCATTGATACAACCTACGTATTCTTCTGCCAGCTGGCTTCTGGAACATACTACTATCTTGAATTCTTTGCAATCTGACATGCTTGCAACAAACTACTTGTTGACGCGTGATAACACCACAAACCTGGTGATATGTATAGTTCCAGGGACAGTGGGTTTCACTTACTTGACGTTCAATGAGGGAGACACAGTACCTATTGCGTATAAATCACATTTATACACTGCAGCTGAAATGCGTTTTTCCAATGTTGATTTTTGTTTATGGCGGTGCAGATGGCGGTTCTGAAAGAACACTCACTGGCACAAGGTAAACGCATTCTTATGGTAACGCCCTTCCCTGCTTTGGAGGCCGTGACTAAGGCAAGTGTACCTAACTCAAAGGCACTACATCCCATTTGGATACAATGGGCTATGTCTTTTTTTTTTTTGGTATATGTTTATTGAGAAGTACATGTCAGTTTATAAACAATACATAAAAAAGGGAGTATAAACAAATCAAATTATGGCCACACAATAAATTACTATGAAATGTTACCTTCTCAGATTTTTAAATATAAAAAGGATAATACAGATATCAAAAGATACAATAGTTGAGGTACTCATAAAACCTGGAAAGGAAGAAATAGGAAAGGTGGACTAGGGAGAAGATGATAAAGATAGTATACAGTATGTAGTAAACCATGTATTATAGATAGTTGGAAGATAGTAGCGATAAGATCATACAAATATATTATTTCAAGTCAAGATATTCCCGCTAACTCAACAATTTCAAATAGGTGAACAGTAAGTCCTAATTCAAATAACAGTGTTCGTGGCTACAGCATCAACAGGCCTAATGATAACATCAACAGCATGGGCTATGTCTTTGACATCCTCAGATGTCACGTTTATCTTTGACCCTGCACTTCAGACACAGGAGTTTTTACAGTATGAACATGTTCATCCTCCTTCATTGTCCTTGCTTCCTTTACATGACTAGAAATTTATCATTTATACCGATAGCTCGGCTCAACCGGCCACCGGCTCCAAATACGCTTATTCAGAGGTTTGTGCAATTGTTGCTGACTCAATGGTGAATGGTGCGTTTAAGTCCTCCCTAGTGCATACTCAGGCACTTGGAGACTGTACGGCACAATTGGCGGATCTGAGTGCTCTTGTTCTTTGTCTCGAGTTTGCTGATCCTAATGTGAATACTCTTATTGTATTCGATTCTTATTACTGTGTTTAATCTTACAATGACAACTTATTCTTTTGGTCTCAAAATGACTATAGAGATTCTAAAGGCAATGCAATTAAGCATAAGATGCTTTGGGTTCGAGCGGCAGATCTTAAACAATGTCTGCCCCTCACACAGGTTATCCATACTCTTGGCCATCAGCATGTGGGAGCACATGCTCTTGGTAATTCTTTGGCTGATGAAGCGGCCAAGTCTGCAGTAGCCACGTGTTCCATAGCAGCAGTTACAAGATCCATGACTAAAATAGATAATGATATTTTGGCAGTGGTAGCTGCAATGAGGGAGGGAACTGTTTATCCTCAGGGTTTCCCCTCTAAATACTCTTATCATATCACTCCCGAACAGGTTCTTTATGCTAAGATTCCTTTGGTTGGTGATCGGCTGATTCCCAACTTGGACCGCAAACCTGCTTTGATCAAAGCCACACACCAGGGCATGGCTTCTGCACATGCCGGAGTGTCAGCAACTGTTTCTATTTTACAGCAACATTATTGGTGGCGTGGTTTATATAAAGAGACCTGCAATTATGTATTTTCTTGTGACATTTGTGAACATATCAAACCGTCAATGGTCACACGCCCACCTGAAACACAGCTATATATTTCTAATAAACCATTTGGCTGTGTATATCTTAATCACTGCGGTCCATTCTCTTCTGATACTGCGTATAAACATATATTTGTTACAGTTGATTTGTGCACTAAATTCCTTTGGGTTTGGCCACAACGCAGTGCTGACGCTCAAACTGTCATCAGGGATTTGCTTGTCTGTGTCGGGATGTTTGCCTGTGGTACCTTCTATTCAGACCAAGGTCCAGAATTCGCCTCTAAGGTATAGAAGGACGCGATGAAGTCTATGGGGGTACTGGTGCAGTTTTCGTCTCAATACAGGCCTGAGGGCAATTCAATTGTGGAGCGAATGAACCGTGAATTAAAGCAATCCTTGACAGTTTGAGTCTTAGGTACTGGCAGGAACTGGCTGGCCCACTTGTATGGGGTTCAACGTCCACTCAATAATCTCCCTAGAAGATCTCTGGGTGGGCAGACCCCATACAAAATGCTCTTTGGCATTAAAATGTTTGTGCCAGACCTTGATGCCGCAACCTTTGACATAGATCATCATTCTACTGTGTTACAGGATCTACAAACAACCTGTGACAGCTATACAACTGAACATTTACCCTCTTCCACTGAAGCAGCACTGCTGATTCCAGTTGCCGGCTGGCTTGCCAAAATCGGAGATCTGGTACGAGGAAGGCTGGAGAACAAAAAAGGAGATGATCCCTCTTATCGTGCACCGGTTCCAGTGCTTGGACTGAAGGGTAACTCGTACAGTCATTTTACCCCCTTTACCTGGTTGCAAAGACAACATATACATCTCAGTAGACAATGTCAAGTTACACTGTGTGGATGATTCTGAATAGTGTCACAACGGCTGTTTCATGCAATGCAATTTAATTGGTTCCTCTGACTTCATCCTCTACCACTGGCGCTCGTGTGGCTAAGGAAGTGATGGATACTGTAATTGACCTTTCACCCGTCCTGCCTCCATCTTCCAACGCGGATGTCGAGTACACATATCCTACAGATGAGTCCACTATTGAACTACCTACGAGTCCTTGACAACATCAAGCGGACCCGGCACTACCACATCTATTTAATAGAAGGACAAGTGGTTACTTTGGAGATCATGCCAGCTTCTCTTCTGACGACATCCAGTTTGGTGGTTCCACTGACAAAATTGAGTTTTCTTCTCTTAGTTCAAAAAGACTTACCTGGTCCCTCCATGGACCTACATTTGGTTGTTGCTTAGCCTGATTTTCCTCTTCATGTCAATTGGATTTGTGACAGTGTTCTTTTTACTCATCAGTGGTCATTACTTGCCAGAACGCTCTGCTGTGAACTTGGTCGATGGAATTCTGGCCCATCACACATCATTCCATATCATGAAACGTGATCAGACACTTGTGAACATTTCAGCATTCCCGGTTGCAGATGGCATAGTTTGGGACCAAGTAGCTTTTGAAATTCACGGTCTGACCGAGGTGCTCAGGGTGCCATACGTATTCCGCGTCTCTTTTGGAGATGTGGTAACACATGATATACATTCTGATGATTGGGATATGCAAGCAGTACATGCTGCTTTTGATGCTGAAGACTTGTATTTAAATTCTGCCAATTATGCTGATCTCTTCTGTTATCAACATTATGGGCATCATTTTCTGCACAAAACAAACACATTAAGACCAGTTTTTAATCACACTCAATGGGAACATTGTCCTACTCCTGTACAGGGAAGTTCTGAAACTCGTTGAGATAAGGTCACATATTTTACCGATTATGACACGTCTAATCCGGAATCCTATTTTTTTAAACTACACTTGTCTTCTCGATCTAAATTTATATTGATCCACACGAAATTGATTTACTCAAACTCTTTTAGGGCTGAATTGGCCACACAGGGTTATGATCACTGGAAAGAGACCATTGAGTTAAAGTCAATTTGGGGCACTAAAAATTGGCTGGTTCAGGGAACTGAAGCATTACATCGTGCCTGCTTGATTCCAACTCAGATTTTATTTTTGAATGATACAGTCAGTTGCGGCTTGTGGAGGGAGTGCTATGGGGCGGGGCCGGGGAGGAGCCAGGTGGGGGGTAGTAAACGACGGAATACGGCCGAACAGAGGTAAGTAAACAAATCAATAAATAAAACTAATTTCATTGTGCGCGCTGCATTGCCAAATGCAATGCAGCACACGCAACGAAATTCGTTTAATTAATTTATTTGTTTACTTACCTCCGTTCGGCCGTATTCTGTAGTTTACTACCCCCACCCTGCTCCTCTCCCGCCCTGCCCCACCTCCCCGCAGCACTCCCTCCACGAGCCGCTACTGGATGCAGTGTACTAAACCACTTGTTTTGGCTTGGCCACTGTTAAAAATTTAAATAACCCATCCATTCCGTCCTTAGCGGAATACGAAAATTGGAATGCTCAGACGAATTATACTATCGATGCTTTGCAGGCATTGTTTTGAAATGGCACTTTCAATATCTCTGAACTAGATTCATCCGGATGGTTGGTGTGGCAAACAAATTCTAATGCGTGTCAATTGTGTTTTTATAATGTAACACATGGTTTCACACAGACTAGACCAGATCCTCATTATCCACTTCCACATTAGGTCACCACATACTCGGTGGGTAAATTATGCCAACAATGGTTGGAACATTCCACGGTAGCATCTGTGAAGCAACACCTAAAACTCTTGTCGACTGACATCAATTTGGCTGATTCATTTAGGGCCTAAGAATCCTAGATCTAAGAGATTTATTTATGCCGCCTACAATGAAATTTGGAAACTTTTGCAGATTGAGGCAGCTCTTCGTCTGCGCCAAAATGATCAGGCACATTTAGAAAAAGTCCTTGCCGTGGTCGACAATAGCATCAATACACTTTCATCACGCATTTATACGTTGGATAATATTGTTTCATCTGTTATTGATATTGTTCAGAGTGATGTATCTGTATTTTATCATGGTCAGAATCAATTGAGATCTGTTATGCAGTTTGCATGGGCGTTGCAGACTCTCAAAATGAGAAAAGTCCCTTGGGATTATTTGAATGCTTCTGCTTTGTTTCTACCGTTTAATCTAACTGATAAACAAATATTTATGTCCATGAAAGATGCTGCTTATACACTGTTGCATATTGAACAATTCGAGCCTTTACAGTTCTCTGTGGCGGAAACAGACTCTGCTGTTTGGTTAATTCATGGGGTTATCTCTCTCCCTTTCTCGCTGTTTCAAGTTAAATCATGCATGCAACATTTTCCCATTGGCTGTTTTGAACCACTGGGTAGCACATTTCTCCACGAATTATGGTCCCTTTTTTTCACTTACAGATGTCAGCAGGAGGACTGGGATTTTTTCTAACAGGGGAGGACTGCGAATCCACAGTGGGACATTCCCTGGTTTGCAAACACGTTAAATTGCATGGCGCGTGTAACGTGTCGGCGCCGAATCGGGCTTGTTTTTTAAAGGAACGCCAGTGCCATCAATAATTCCCGTGTTTACTTTGCTTACTAACGACAGTTATTTTATTTTGAACAACCAAGACTGCTGTGGTTTACAGGCAGGAATCCCGTATTTAGTAACAGTTTCACAGCGCGCAACTTGTTGCAGCAATGTGCTTTTTCCGCGCCCGCATGGGGGTGTAGATAGTTTCATTTGGCCTTCCATTCCCACTTTGAAAACAGATTTCAACAAGTTGAGCAGGCTCAAAGCGCCAACAAGAGGTGGCCCTCATTTCGGCTCGCGAGACCTTCGAGTTACAGGTGGCCAGGACATCTAGCGAGATAGAGTCCCTTCTGAAACTAACCTCCCACAACATTTTGGGAAGCTTATACATCAAATATTTAATGCTTCTGACACTAAAGGCCTTGCATATTTTTTTAAACGTGTGGGTACCGGCCTTCTGACTTCCTTTCAGATGATATTTGGTGTAATACCGGCCTTTATTCATTTTATTTTTCTAGCGTCTTCGGAGGGTTCCCTTTATTACTGGCATTGGCTGGTGGAATCTTGCTTCTTTTGTTCCTGCTGCACACTGGCTGCACATCTTGTACTACTGCATAGATCAGGCCAATTGCAGCTGTACCGTGATTGAATGCAAGACGTTTTTGGATGCTTGCCATTAGCGACGCTCAGTGTGAGTTATGGATAAATTTCTCGCTTTGCCTACTTTACTTGCGTGCAACCAGTGTTCTACTGTCGGAGATACCCCTTCTATTGGGCTATGAATTTATGCCTCTCCAATACGTCATGCCCAGTCCCAGATTTTAACCAGTTGATGGGTCCCTTAGAGGCTCATGACCAGGCTTGTTCTAGGGATGGATGTGTGGTGCGTGCTGCAGCAATTGGAGTATTGGCTGAATGGGATATCTGTGCGGCTTCGCAGAACCTCCTGCATCACAGTTTCATCAAATATCATGCGAGTTGTCCAGTTGTGCTTTTGGAAGCATCATATTACGAGGAGCACGTTTGTTCCTTCGACCTACATGATTGGTTGGCATCCCTTTTTTCTACTAACCACAGTGATGATCTTTTGGAGGGAATTGCATTCTTAAATTCACGTACTTTGATAGATTAACCACCTTCTCCATAATAACATAATCCTGGAGACTAAGCTTTACCAATAGTTTCAACAAACGTTTTGATTTTTTTTTATATATATATTTTTTTTCCAATTTGTTTTTTTTACAGCGTTTTGAACTCTGCTTGACTTTTGAACTCTGTTTAAGTCCTTTGTCTATGTCCTATGACCTTACCAAGGGGAGGGGGTTATATGACCCTTAGGGACATTGTCGACATTGCTAAGTTAGCATGAGCTTTGCTGCCATGATGCTTCTTTTGAGCACGTTACTACATGACTTTATTTTTGCAAGACTCTGTTTATGCCTTTCACATGAGGGCTGTCACGTTCTCTGCTGCGTTCTTGGAGTTTAGTCTGAACACGTTGTACAAGGTCGATAAACAATGCCCCTTGTTTTTGTGTTCTGGTCAGTCCCTAGCACCAAGACATAACATGCTAAACACAGCTGCGATGCTGGAGACTCGTGCTTTGATATTACGGGGATGCATGTTGTTTTAAAACACACTTGGAGAAAGCCGTTCCATGTAGAAGAGCTCTGCTGTTCCTATGATAAACCTTACATCCAGGCTTTAAGGTATGGGGTCGGCTGTCAAAGCCCAGAGATCTTCCTTTATATAAATAAACTTTTTCCAGCCAAGGGGAGGGTGGTTAGGCCTTATAGTCCTTATGCCACTGTCTTTATAAAATGACGTCCCCCTTTGTATTCTATGGAATTGTAACAATGCTAATCATTTATGCATTTTGCTGCTGGTAGTGGCACGTATCATGTATTGTGGAGCACAATAGTTAAAATAAACATTTTGAACTATTACAGTGACTCTGCCTATTCTCATTGTGGACAAGTACGAGTGAGTAAGCGAAAGAGTATGTATTACTACCGTGATTCCTGAGAGAGTCTGGAGTGTTGTGCTGTGGGTTGTCTAATCATTTGTAGCTTCATGATTTTTGGAGGAGAATGAATGAGACACTATAACTAGTCGGTTTGGGGATTTTGGGTACTCAGGTGATAAGCTGGTACACCCCTATACACCGAGGTCCTAGTTCTGTGTAGGTGCAGAATCTCTGCAACACCCTCTTAATAGGACCTAATCAAATCACAGTGAAATTCTACTCCCAGGGTTTGTCAGAGTGGGTGACCAACACCATAACCTTTGCCTACGATGGCAATGTCTGAGATTACATGTAACCAAATACCTTTCTACAGCCTGTAACATTATGGGAAAACAATCAACTGTTAAAGGCCTACCAACTTTACTATGTGTTTTTCACAATAAATAAGTCAGGCCTACCGCGTTTGGAATAACTTTTCATGATAAACATGCCAGGCCTATGGCATCAGACATAACATTTCTCAGCACACCAATCAAGACATTAGCTGTGATCATTGGCTTGTCACCTTAACCATCTCGGGCCTAATGTACTGTACAGAGTTTATGCTGTCCAACAAGGGAAGAGAAAGGGTTCCCTTAAGGCACAAATAAAAACAGGTATAAAATAATGTACCTTATAACTTAACAAATACATACAACAAAATATGGAAAAGTTAAAAGTTCATTTATTTGAATATATTAAAAAACAGTCATTAGGGATAACTCGACTGAATCCCTGAACTAAAACAAGATAAAATTGAGACAATATATATAATTGCGACCTGCACAATTACAAGCAGACAGAACAGTTACAACACACATTTGTTGGATACAGGTTTGTATATTCTTTCTCCGCTCTAATGACACCATTAGATGCATCTCAAATGCAAAAATACCGGTCGCAAAGGGGCAGGTTCTGAGACCGGTTTTTCTTTTGATGCGCGTGGCCCTATGTCTTTATCATTGGCTTGTCATAGCAAATTCAAGCCCATTGTATTGAGCATAATCTTTCCACAAGCCAACCATCCAGAAATCAGTTGTAAGAGTACAAACGTATAAAAATTTACAATCTTAAAGCAAAATGCTATCTCTCTTAAGAGAGCCTAATAAGGATTAGTGCAGTTAACATCTTCTATCCCCAAGGTTTGTTCGGGTCGATCACCAGCAACAAAACCCTGACTATTAAAGTAATTTGTGAAATTCCTTGTAACCAAGTACCTGGCACCCTTTACAGTGTAAAGGGTGCCAGGTGATCCTTAAAAGTCTATTGCCTTCAATGCAAGCTTTTCACAATAAGTAGGCCAGACCTACTGGCTTTGTCATAACGTTTCATAATAAACCTATGAAATCTGGCATGCTTTTCCCAGTGAGCTGATGAAGCCTTTACCCTTTAACATTTCCTTTCTACTTTACCAAACACCAGCCTATTCAAGTGCATATAAACTTGCAACCATTATGCACACAGTTATAAAAAAACAAATGTGTAGAAAAATATAGTTGTCAAAACAATATACAACCCTTCCTAAAAGGGCCTAAAAAGAATCATCACAGTGAAACCCACCATGGATTGTCAGAGTAAAGTGGCCGACATCAAAACCTTTGCCTACTGCGGTAATCTGTGAGATTTGATGCAACAAAATTCCAATCTGTAGGTTTTGATTTAGTATATGCCTATCAGATTCAACAAAATGCTTTTCACAATAAATGTGCCAGGTGAAGTGCCTACATCATAACATTTTATAATAAACAGATCAGGCCTATATTGATGACCATTGGCTTGCCACCATAACCAACTCTGTCCAGCTGCATCAAATTCTGTTTATTTCTTTCCTGAATTTCTTCTGGGCTTCATTGTATTTCTTGATTTAAATGACTAATTGACTGATTTTTAACATATATTTTGCACTCTGTACTGATTTAAATCTATAATAAACCTTTGTGGTTTCAACGTTAATGTTTGTCTCATTTTCATTGTAAAGCCTAATATTCTTTACAGCTTGCATTGTAACTTGCTGACCAAGTCCAGTTGAGACGCAACAGAATCCCTGGCAGATTAACACCAGCCCAGCCCCAGGATCCACAGTTTATTCTATGTGTTGTCTTTGCTATACATATTTGTACTTTGACTATTGTTCTAGTATTTTTCTTTCAGGCTTTCCAAATAACGGATATCAAATTTTGCCAAAAAGGTGCAGATTTGCTGACCCCAATTCGGAACTGCGAGTCGTGCATGAAACTATCGGCGGTCTAAACTATGTCTGTTAGACCTGGCATCATTGGCATAGGTTCCCCTGTCCTTTTTGCCTCTGCCTCCTGTATTTTTGCTGTGTGCTGAATTTCGTTTTTGCTGGTCTTAATGCTTTGGGCACTTTTCCTCTGCTGATCAGTGCCAAAGTGTAAGCGCTCCCTGTATAAATTGTGTTTATGGATTAGTGTTTCCGTGATTGGCCTATTTGATTTACTGCTAAAACCCCAGTACAGTGCACTGTGTGTGCCCAGGTCCTGTAAATCAGATGCTGCTAGTGATACTACAGCTCATTTTGTGCACCCACAAATGGTTCTCAGACCTGCCACTGCAGTGTCTGTGCATAGTTTAAACTGCCATGTCGACCTGGCAAGTGCACCCACTTGCCAGGCCCTAACTGTCTTACATGTGAGTCACCTGTAGAAGAGTAGGATCTGCTTCCCATGGGTACCCCCACTTTTTGCTGGTGTTTCACTGTTTTTCGACCTTAGTCTGGCTGTGGCCCTGCTAATCAGGACCCCAGCCTAGCTGCTTCCTCTCTAAAATGGTTTGCATGTACATTAGGTACATTTCTAATTGGATTCTGGAGTGCCTTAGAAGCCCCTAGTATATGGTATACTATGTACCTAGGGCATTGGTACCTCAGAGGCCTACCAGGGGCTGAAGCATGTATTATGCCACCCCTGGGAAGCACTCCAAAATGACACCACAGGTCTGCTACTGCAGTCTGGGTAAGGTGGTGCTTGCACCCCTTACAGTGGTATAGGCTACCTATATCACTACCATTGCACACACATAAGAAACCTATAAGTCGCTCCTATGGCAGGCCTTAACAATCCTGAAGGCAGAGTGCTTGGTTTTTATATGAGAGGGCGCCCCTGCATGAGCAGAGCCCCTCTGCAGCATTCGGAGTACCTCCTCTGATGCTGTTTTTGGTGCAGCCTGACCATATACTCTTGCATTATAACCTCGCGGTAAATGCTGACTTTGGACTGGCTGCACGCAAACATGTCGTGTTTGGTGTCAAGCGCTTTGGAATACTACTCATTCCACCCTTCTAGAGGGAGAGACATGTTCACACTGGTCTAACCCGGTAGGACTTTCTACAGCCCTGGCATCACAAAATGGATGCCACTGCCACAGACACGGGTCTGGCCTCCTGCTGCTGACCGAAACTCTGGCAGGGGAGGCCTGGACAATTGGTTTCCTGTCCCAGGGGGGTGTAACCACCTCCCCAGACAGGCAGGTGTGTATTGGGGCTGGGCGGGAGCACTCTCTGGTGCTTTGAAGTCCTGCACTGGGGGCACACTTGGTGTCCCTGTGCATAGTCCAGTTCAAACCGGTTGCAGGGGCTACCTGCCCCTGCTCTGGCGTGAAACTGGACAAAGGAAATGGGTGTAACCACCCCTCTTTCCAAACCCTCCCATAGGTGGGTCCCTAGAGTATTTCCAACCCCCAAACTTAGTATAAGTATGGGAACCCAGTCCTTGCGACTTTAGATTACCCTGGACGAAACTCTGCAACATATATCCTGGACCTTCGACGTTCTACTTTAACTAGAAGACTAAAGAAATCTCCCTTGGGGTCAATGAGTGACTCCCCTGCTTAGCAGGCACCAAAGAAGGGCCGGTCTGCCTCGCTGAAGCTCCCGCCGGACGCCGATGTCTTTGCATCACCAGAGGTGGATTTCCAGACTTCCCCGAAGCTACCCTGAGTCCACAGCAAAGCTGAGGTCCGTGGCTATCATGGGTGACGTGGAACCGTGACCCTGGACACTGATCTTCTGCAGCTCCATCATCTTCCTGGTCTTCCTCGAAGTTGTGCTTTGGGCTCCGAGTAGCCCCAGCCTTGAGCATCTCCTGCACCAAAGATTTCTGACCTCCACTCCACGAGTGACCCGTGGGCCAGTTTCAAGTGCGACCGCTCAAGGCTCCTTTGCGATCACTAGCCCGTTGGCTAGTAGGTCCCCACAAAGGCGACTCCTCTTCAGATTGGGCTTTCCTGGTTGCTCCAGACGTGCCCTGACTTACCCGTGCTGGGTGAGTCCCCTAGACCTTGCTGGTCTGCACCGCCGTCCTTTCTCTGATTCCAAGTGGCTTGCTGTTGCCAAGGCTTGTTGGGTCCAATCTGGCCGCCGACACTGCAGCACTCGACAGACTTTGTGGGACAGCTCAAATCCAGCTCCTGGTCATCATCGGTGCCTCCTGGACCTCGTGGCTGAAGAGTCAAGACAAGTGGTGAGTCCCACAGACCTTGCTGGTCTGCACCGAAGCATCTTACTTGTTTCTGCGCGGGTTGCTGTTGCCAAGGCTTGTTGTGTCCAATCCGGGCATCAATACTGCAGCACTTGACATCCTTTGTGGGACAGCTAGAATCCAGCTTCTGGTTGTCCTCGATGCCTCCTGGTCCTCGTGGATGAAGAGTCAAGCTTCACCTCTTTCACCTGAAATCACCCGACATCGGTGGGCATCTGCTCATCACCTTCCTGGTCACTGGCTAGTCACCCAGACTCTGTCCCCTTTGCTTTCAGGTTCTTCTCATCTTTGATCCAGGCTTGGATCGCTTCGGACACTTCTCCTCTTCACGGCAGCAGCACTTTTTTGCCAGCTTCCATTGAAATCGACGACGCGACCCAACACCAAAAGACACCTATGCACCCGGCTTCCCTGGGTGAGGTAACACGAGTAGTCCAGTGCTCCCGTGGGTGCTAGCCCTAGCACTTCCTAAGTCCAAAAGGGTTTGGTCCTGACTCATTTCTAAGTGTCCCTAATCTTTAAATTTCCAACCGCAACATTACCCATAGAAGCTAACGGTAACCCGCTGCTGTGTTCACACACTGCACACGGCCCCCGTGGGTCCCCTTTGTCACTACCTTGGGTGGTTCCTTGGGGTCCCAGCGATTCTACAGGCTCTAGGCCTTGTGTCTAGTTCAGTCATGGTTCTTATACCACTTTATTGGTATATGGTTTGGTACGCCCTTAGGGCCTAAACGTGTATTTGTGCTATTACTGTTGATTGCTAACTTGTAACTTAAGTACTTCGAACTCCAGTCTCATAAAGAGACTAGAGGGGATGAGTTTTATCTTAAATACATATATTTTAAATATATACCTGGTGTGGTTGTCCTTTCATTTGGTCATTCAAGAGATTATAGACTGGTAAAACAAGCTGCTTTACATTCCTTCAAGACTTATCCTGAAGGCTGCTCTCCATAGCTACCACTAGGATAGCTTTCAATAAAGGTTGTCTTTAACCTATCACCATAAGGGGTTGTTTGGACTGATACAGGGTGCCTACTATAACTAGTGGACAGCATATATCAGGCCAACTTCTCACATCACCCCTAAGGTAGGCCCAAGGTACCCCTCTCCCCCCGGGCAGGGTGCAGGGTACGTGAAAGATAGGAAACGTACTGAGTGTGTGACATGTCCTGATAGTGAAATACTGTGTATTCCGTTTTTCACAATTCAAAGGCTATCTATCCCATAGGATAGCATGAAAGATACTTGTAACCTTATGGATGTATACCTTCACACGGGGACAAGATAGAAAGATGGAGTTGCCGTTCTCTGAACTCAGAATTTAGTAACACATTTTCTAGTAAAGATGTTTTTTAAATTGTGGGTTTGAAAATTGCACTTTTAGAAAGTAAACACAAGGATATAATGGACGGAGAGCTGAAACTTTTCAGACACTCACCCCCAGTCGCAGATCTGGGTTGAATCCATCATCGTTCTTCACCCAGCTATATGCAAATCAGGCTTGCTCCTGTGCCTCATGGGAACAGTCCAGCCAGATAAGGGGTGATGCTCCGAAACCGGTCCCAGGATGCTTGTTTCTAGTCCAGGGAGTGATGAGTACAGGCCCCAGCTAGGCCCGCAGGACACAAGGGTTCGCTCTCCTGCAATGGAATCAATAAGGAAGTTGGCACGGAAACTGCAAAGTACAAAGACAAGGTTTATTAACCCTTAAGGGTGGTCCTACAATCCATACAATACCCTTCAGTATTGGATAGAGTAGCACAAAGAACTTGCACACACGGTCCCCTTTTATACACAACAGAGGGGCTCATAAGTGGGAGGGCACGACATGACACGAGGAATGTTACCTTTTATGGACATTTGCAATACAAGATCGATATGTGGGCGGAGCTGACATACTCCTTGAGCCCGCGAAAACATGGTCAAGCAAGGACTAACTGATAACAGATGTGGTCAAATCTGGGCATGCGCCAGACGGACAAAGGAACTATTTATAGACTGTTACTAGGCAGATTACAAGAGCAACTAACACAAAGATAAGACTCTCCTCGTGTTGAGCACGTGGAGACATGACAGTACAAAATGGAGTCCAGACTTCAGTCAACATAACAAAAGGAACATGTGTAAGGGAGGAGAATTCATGTCTTTGGTAAATGCTTAATCACATCGAAGTTGCAATTTACAACAGACGACCCTTTCAGCATTTACTGAAGACATCCGGCTTGTTAGAATAATCATCATATATATCAATTATCATCATCTCTTCTACTTCCTTAGCTAAACGTTTCTGATAAGTGACATTGGCAATAGCTTTCTTATCGGGGATACAAAATGATACACATACAGAACAGAGCAAGGGACCACATTGAATACAGATACAGCAAGAAAACAGAACTGCTATAATTATGCAGAGACCAGTCAAAACCTTCCAACCCCAAGCAGTGATCAATGCCAAAAACCATCCAGAAAAGGACCAAGTGCCATTTTCTGTGTGGATTTCAGCTGCAATTTTATGCAACCTGTTAATTGCATTGTAGACTGAAGGTGTGTGGTCAGGAATAAACACACAGCAACTACTTCCGATAATTTTACAAGCTCCACCTCGATCAGCTAACATAACATCTAACACCATACGATTCTGCAATGCAACAATTCTGGTAATCTGTAATTCTTCCGTAAGATTCCCAAGAGCAGCAGCGGTTTGGTTTGTCACAGCCTCTACCACTCGTGTTAATCTTCGAATTTTCCTACTATTTAGGGCAGCTCCAACGAAGAAAAACAATCCTAGATTGAAGTCGATATACTGCTGTAAACTGGTGTCAGTTTGATCCACATCATTAATTGATAAAGTACGTTTATACCTATTTACAGTCACATTATTCAACAACTTTAAATCCTTATGATAGGATGCAGGTGCCAGAAATACAGGAGGTAACAAGAATGATACATAACATACTCCAGACCAACCGGCTGGTAAACGGTAATAACCTTTAGTTCCACACACAAAGTACGTATTATGGGATGCTAAAAAAGTACTGTTATTCAATCCATCGATGTTTAATATGGTAATACAATCGCTAACACCGACGGGAATTTAACCCACACTTTGGACACACAGGTCCGCTTGAGCTTGTGCCACTTGAATCACAAATTTATCTTTTCCCACAGTGTCTCTGGTGTTCGTAAAAACATATGGAATCGATTCATTGTCTGGTCGATACTCTTCCCATTCCCAAATTGTCCCATTCGCTTGCGGATATCCATCTTTATCCTGATGACATTCTTTATTGAGTCTGAAGAGTAATCGTCCCACTGTGGGTTTCCGAGTGGCAAAAAGCAAAGTGTACCATGCTCTACAAGAGCCATTATGAGAGAAAGGAAGAGGTATAAATGGCGTTCCTCCCTTCTTCTGATGAGCTGGCATCATACCACATATCCAACAGTTCGTAGCATTGGTGGCAACATGGGTATGATGTAACATCTGAATGAAAGTGTTATTCAAATAGGACTGACGATGCTTCAATTCTTGATACGGAAGGGTATAGAAATAGTGCTCCGCAGGCACTGGAGTGGTCAACACAAGCAACTCTCGGGCAGGAGTCACGTTCTCCACAAACCATGTGGTTATCCCAACAATAGTTACTGTGAGCATAAAACCTGTTGCGCAGAGGATCTTCTTCTTTTCCATGTCAAAAAATAAAAAAAATCAATATCTTCCTGAAACTAAAGGTTTGTCAGAACTCTTCCCCTTGGGCAGCGGTCGATTTCTTCACCAACGGGCCAAGACGGGTGTCACTACACTAATGCAGGGCTGATCCCCCCCCCTTGCCTCACTGGCTCTCCGTTTCACTAACCCAAGGGCCGTTCTGACAACATGTCCCGCTACTGAAGGATTCACTTTCTTGGCCTCAGATGATATCACCTTCCTCCAGGAGTCGCGTGGTCCGGAAAGAGCTCCTCGGCGTCGTTCGATTCCACAGCACGGCCTTTCTCTGTGGTCAGAATCTCTCGTTGATCGGTCAGTACAGCGGGCTCCACCAATCCGGGCGGTACTTTGCGGCAGTGCAGGGAATGGATCCAATTCTTTCTGTTGGAAACTCGCACAGCCGTCCTTGTTGCCAGCAAGACTTGCTCAGGGCCCACCCATCTCGGCTCCAGGCTATTCGTCCTGTCGAAGATTTTCAGCATGACATAGTCTCCAGGCCGGAGACTATGTCCTTCGCCGGTGGACCGATCAGGGAGCGCCTCCTGGACCTGTTGATGAATGGAAACCAAGTTATCCGTTAACTGTGCCAGATAGTCATTCATCATCACACAAGGTACATCATACACAGTCTTGGGTTTTGGTGGACCCCAAATATTCATTGGACGTCCAAAGACAATCTCATACGGTGTAAGACCGATTCGAAAGTGCGGAACCGACCTAATTGACAACAATGCCAGCGGTAAAGCGTCTGGCCAAGTCAAAGACGTTGAAGCTTGAATTTTAGCGATCTTGAGCTTCAGTGTACCATTATACTTCTCGACCAGTCCTGCAGATTGAGGGTGGAATACTGCATGGAACTTCTGGGTGATGCCTAGACCCTTCAGAACATACTTTATAACGTCCGCTATAAAGTGGGGCCCGTTATCACTCCACAGAAGTCTACAAACGCCATATCGAGGGAAGAACTCCTTCAACAGCATCTTAGCGGTAGTCATTGCAGTATTGTCTTTCGTAGGGTAGGCCTCAACCCATTTGCTAAAGGCACACACCACTACTAGGACATACTTCAAATTGTTACAATGCTCGAGCTGAATGTAATCCATCTGTAAAACCTCAAAGGGTGCAGTGGGCGTTACGAACCCTCCTGCTGGGGTCCGAGTCCCCTTTCCTGGGTTGTACCTCAGGCAGATCATACAGGTCTGCACCACTCTCTTTGCCGTGCTAGCAATCTCTGGATGCTCCCAAACTTGGGTAAGCAATTTTACAATTGCGGAAGCTCCAACATGTGCTAGCCCATGTGCCATCTGAACCATAGGTTGTACAAAAGCTGTGGGTAATTTCCATCGATCCATCTGCTTATTTCTCCAGCAACCCTCATCATCCAATTCTCCCTCACTGGACCATTGCTCCCGTTCTTTATCAGAAGCGGTCCTCTGTATTTCTCGCACTTCTTCCTTCGCATCATGCCATCTTTCTACTTGTGACTTTACTACATACATGGCAGTAGCACCGGGCTGCATCGCAGTCTCCCGCGCCACTCGGTCTGCTAACGCATTCCCTTCTCCAACTTTATCGACTACTTTCCTATGGGCGCTACATTTAATGATAGCAATTTTCTTCGGATATGTCAATGCAGTTAAAAGATTATGAACTAACTCCCCATGCATTATTTGTACTCCATGCGACGTTAAGAACCCTCTTTCCTTCCAGAGCAGGCCGAAATCGTGCGCTACTCCGAAGGCATAGCGGCTATCTGTATAAACATTCACACACAATCCTGTACTGAGCTCACATGCTCGTGTTAATGCTATCAGTTCCGCTGCTTGAGCTGATTTCTGTGGTATGCGTGCTGTCTCCACTATTGTTTGCAATGTGGTAATCGCATACGCTGCTGAAGTCGTACCATCTGGTAGCTTCAGGCATGACCCATCCACCCACAGTTCTCCATCTACATCTGAAAAGGGCGTATCCTGTAGATCAATACGACCCTTTGTTTGTTCCTCGGTCATGAGGATACAATCATGTGCTTCTCGTGCCTCAGACCGAGTCTCGGGGTATGGCAACAATGTGGCAGGATTTAACGTCACGCACCTCTTCAACGTGATATGAGGAGCCAAAAGCGTCAGCTCATATCCCGTTAAACGGGCACTGGTCAAATGCTGCGTCTTTGTCTGATTAAGCAGGGCATCAACAGCATGGGGGACTAATACCAACAGCTTATGAGATAACACAATTCCCTCGCTCTGGCGTATTGACACAGCTGTCGCCGCAACCGGGCGAAAACAACCAGGCAATGCTCGGGCAACAGGATCAAGTACAGCCGAAAAATATGCACAAGGGCGCTGCTTATCGCCGTGCATCTGCACTAAAACTGATAATGCACATCCATCTTTCTCATGCACATACAACGAAAAAGGCTTGGTATAATCAGGTGTTCCTAATACTGGTGCTGAACAGAGGGCCTGTCGCAGTTTCTGAAAGGCAGTGTCACACTCATTCGTCCATGGGAGCGGGATAGGTGTATCTTTTGTCAAAAGGGCTAACAATGGTTTGGCTATATACGAAAACCCTAATATCCACTGCCTGCAAAAAGAGACAAGACCCAAAAATGCGCGCACGTCCTTCTGCGTGGACGGCGTCGGTGTATCCAGAATCACTTGAACACGGTCTGGTGTGAGTGCACGTCCCTCCTTAGACAAAAGGTGACCTAGATAAGTCACCTTTGGTCTACAAAATTGCAACTTTTTCCGAGAGACCTTGTGATTGTGGGATGCCAAAAAGGAAAGCAAAGACAACGTACTCGTTTCACACAACTCCGGGGTGTCAGCCGCCAGCAAGATGTCATCGACATATTGAATGAGGGCGACACCCTCGGGCAGAACAAAGGAGTCCAATTGTCTTTTCAAGGCTTGACTGTAGATGCTAGGGCTTTCCGTATAGCCCTGGGGAATTCTACAAAATCGGTAAGACCTATTATTGAGAGTGAAACCAAAAAGGTATCGACTATCGGGATGAATGGGAATTGAAAAGAAGGCATTTTTCAAATCAATAACAGAAAACGTGGTCGCCGTAGGTGGGACCAAAGTAAGCAACGTCGTGATATCCGAAACCACTGGGTACTGGGGTATCACGATCTTATTTACTTCTCTCAAATCAATGATAAACCGGTAGACTTTAGCATCCGTATCCTTTTTCAGAATGGGTAGAATCGGGCTATTACAAACATTATAGGGAACTTCTTCCACCACTCCCACCTTAATCAAATCCTGCACAATCTGTATAAGAGCCTCTTCCCCCTCCTGCGAAATACGATACTGTGGAAGGCGTGGTAACACCGCCCCCACATGGACACTAATGTGAACAGGCGGAATCACCATCTGACCCACATCAGTATCCGAAGTGGCCCACAAAGCACGGGGGAGGGCAGCTAACACAGCATCTTCTGTAGCCACACACATCCGTTCAGACAGGGGGTAATTGTCATTCAATATCACCCGCACTCCAGCAGGGGAACACCGGATCGTAGCTCTGAAGTGCTTCAGCATATCAAGGCCCATAATATTATCCGGCGTGCTCGGAGCTAACAAAAACGGACAGGGTGCAGAAAAGGAATTAACCCGAAATGCAAGGGGCTGCGAAAGAGGGCTTCGGGAGAGTGTTCCATCAAACCCTACCGATGTAACCATTAAGCCAGATGGGGGAGCCCTCGGAACCAATTGTTTAGACAGCGCACTACGAGTCGCTCCTGTGTCCACTAGAAACTGATCAGTGGAGCCCAAAACCTCAGCTGATACGTAAGGACCCCTCTGATCAACTGGCACCTCAACTGATTCTAACCCCCATCCAACGCATTCCTATGCATGCTGAGAATCATGATACCCAGACCGGTCAATTCCCGACACTTGATACTGATTTTGTCGATCAAAAACATTAGACCTATCTCGTTGCTGCCCAGCAAGGTCAAAACGAGCATGATCAGTAGAATTCCCTCTAAAATTCGAGAAACCCCCTCTACCTCTTGGGCCACTCTGAGTGTGTCCCTGACCGTGCCCCTGCCGTGAAGCATGCAACGCTGGGCATTCTCTGGCCCAGTGCCCCGATTGCTTACAATACGCACATTGATTCCTATTCAGATCAGATCGGCCCGAGGGAGGACCATAAAATCCTCCCCTACCTCTATTTACACCCCGTCGGGGCGGACCATATACTTGTGCTAACATCACCTTCGTTTTTAAATCCTTCGATTTCTTTTCCTCCTGCCCCTTCGCTTCTAGCTCCTGGCGCTCATAGTACTGAGCTATAGTCAGAAGGGCTGTCGGGGTCGTAGTGGACCAAGAACTTTCACTCGCTTTGAGGCGAGCTGCAATTGCCGGTAATAAATTCGCCACATATTTGTCAGCAAAAAGGTGCCGACCCGTATCATCCGTAAGGGACTGACCGCTAAAATCATGGAACGTCTCCTCAAAGCGCGTAAAGAAATCTGCAACTGATTCATCGGCTTTCTGCTTACACGAGGCTAGCATATTCCAGTCAATCTTTTTAGGAGGAATGATGGTCTTCAACTTAGTCAGAATAGCAGCGGGGAGATCTAAGATAATCTGAGGTGGTTTCTGCGCGGGCTTTCTCTCCCTATCCTCATCCTCCAGTTCAGACCATCGAGCCTTAAAAGTGGCCACATCATCTACCTTTCGCACGGATCGCCACATATCTGGTGGTAGAATAAGCCCAAAGAACAAATCTATATCCGCTAAGGTCATAATACAAGAATTCAAGGCCCCCTCGACTTCTTCGTAAAAGGCCGCTGGATTCTTGCGGGGATCAGGCAACGCATTCTTTAATGCCATGACGTCAGCCCTGTGCCAGGGAGTATAAACCCAATTATACACAAAATATCCCTTAGCATCAGCGGAGGTAATATCCAAGCTAGTCCCCGCTCCTTTAGGAGGAACATACAAAGGCGCCGCCTCGTGCATTGGTTTAGCATGCACTGGATCGCTCTTATCTGATTGAGAGATGGATGAATGGCCGCCTCCAGTACGCGAATCCGACCGCCTTTCCTCCTCAAGATGTTGGCGCGCTTTCTCTTTAAGGTCTGCTGCCGCATCCCGCAACGCAAACAGTCGCCGAACCGCTTCAGGCGCCTTAGAGGGAGAGAAAACACCATTACGCAATGCTTTAGCATCCAATACCACATCGTCAGGCTCAAAGACGCTGGAATATTTCCGAAAGGCGCCAATCACTTCATCAGAAAAGTGTCCCAAGAAATACAACCTTTCTCTATCCTGCCACGGTGCCCAAGAAGCCAACAGTTCATCAAGGGATAACTTGCCCTTACATGCACGATAAGAAACCTGCCGAAGCTCACCCATTCGCTCAGCCGATAATATGGATCGCGTGTCTACCTTACTCGAACCCGATCCAGAATCTTGTGGCCTCGGGGCAGACGCGCCGACATAAGGAGGCGGAGAACGATCTAATAAATAAAAATCATCGTCATGATTATTAAGGACAGGATAGAGTGGCTGACGAACAGCATATTGACCCGAGACTTGTAACCTATGTTCTTTCTCTTGTTTCTCCGTCTGTTCTCTTTCCTCCCGACGCTTTGCTTCCTGCGCTCTCACATGATCATTCTTTCGTTGCTCTTTATCAAACAGCGCTTTCTCGCGTTTCTCTCGCTCACGCACTTCCTTCACCCATAGTCGCACACATTCAAACATGTCTTGCCGCGCACGCCGTTTACACATACACTGTTCCACATACTCAATCTTACGTATATCAAACGACCCATACAACGGCCACCGTAACTCAGGATCCTTTCTGGTATATTTCCTCCATACTGTGCTGTACATTATGGAGGAAAGACCATGCTTCACATACATATCCCTATTAGGAGTCCCCTCTGGGGGAGCTGGAGCAGATTCCTCGAGGTTTAACCGGTTTCCAAAGCAGCAGCACCACTTACGGAGTGCGCTAAAAGCAGGCATGCTAAAAAATAATGCAGAATATGCAGTATTATCAAAAAAATGGCACTTAAACGTTGTGCCGGTCAAAGTTACACAGTTCCGGAGAAATATCTCCACATTACCTGCCTATATGTGTTGCAACGCATATATTCTCACAATAATCAATACAAGATATGACCGGTCATCACAAATCAAACTCAAATAGCCAACCCAGGCTTCAAGAACTCGGAGCAAGTACCGTACAACGGTTCTTACCAATCAAGAGTCCAGATTCCAACTGCCAAGCTCCGAAATTCGCCCAAACGGCTGTCACGGCAGAACCGACAGAAGAGGTCTCAGTCGAGGACCGGCGCCACCCAGATGGTCAGCTCGGAAGGGAAGGAAGAAAAACCTCGGGATGCCAGGACTAAAGTGCCTCTGGCAGTGATCACATCCCCGGCCAAATTCCTCACCTTCGTCGCGACCAATCCTTCGAGCATCCGAGTCGCCGATGAGCCCCACGTGACGGGCGCCAATTGATGAGTACAGGCCCCAGCTAGGCCCGCAGGACACAAGGGTTCGCTCTCCTGCAATGGAATCAATAAGGAAGTTGGCACGGAAACTGCAAAGTACAAAGACAAGGTTTATTAACCCTTAAGGGTGGTCCTACAATCCATACAATACCCTTCAGTATTGGATAGAGTAGCACAAAGAACTTGCACACACGGTCCCCTTTTATACACAACAGAGGGGCTCATAAGTGGGAGGGCACGACATGACACGAGGAATGTTACCTTTTATGGACATTTGCAATACAAGATCGATATGTGGGCGGAGCTGACATACTCCTTGAGCCCGCGAAAACATGGTCAAGCAAGGACTAACTGATAACAGATGTGGTCAAATCTGGGCATGCGCCAGACGGACAAAGGAACTATTTATAGACTGTTACTAGGCAGATTACAAGAGCAACTAACACAAAGATAAGACTCTCCTCGTGTTGAGCACGTGGAGACATGACAGTACAAAATGGAGTCCAGACTTCAGTCAACATAACAAAAGGAACATGTGTAAGGGAGGAGAATTCATGTCTTTGGTAAATGCTTAATCACATCGAAGTTGCAATTTACAACAGGAGGAACTGGCCTGGCAATGCGGGGTGGACTGTAGGCTCAAGACTGATTTGCATATGGCTGGGTCTGAACTGGGAAGGCATGGGGAGCAAACAAAGAATGGATTTAGGCCCAGATCTCTGTACCTAGGTGAATGTTTGAAACTATGTACCATTCTGTCCATAAATTGTTCTTTTTGCATTTTTCATCGCCGAGTGGGATGGGTATGCCCAAACATGGGTCCAGTGCTCTCCATGCCACTAGAGTCAAGCTAACCTGGCTGATGAGGGGTGATGCCCCGGAACCGGTCCCAGAATGCTTGTTTCCTGTCCAGGGAGGACCTGGTCTTGTAGTTCAGGTTAGACTGTTCCCATAGAGAACAAGGTCAAGACTGATTTGCATATGGCTGGGTCTGAACTGGAAAGGCATGGGGAGCAAAACACAATGGATTTAGGCCCAGATCTCTGTACTGGGGTGAATGTTTACCATTGTGCAGCACTCTGTCCATCAATTGTTCTTTTTGCACGTACAGAAAGTAGTCATTTTCTTGCTTAGCCATCCTATGTGCCTCTGCTGAGTTGTGTATTGACTGTCTGGTTTTGGAGAGACAGTGGCTGGGGATGTGCATTCACTGCAGACAGCCTCAGGTTGTTTTGAGGTGTTTCCTGACTTTCCTGGGTGACTCAGAGCTAGGCTGAATAGACAGGAGTTGCTTTTAGAGTAGTGGGAGGAGTTTTCCTTGTACCTGAATAAGCCCTGTCTCATGTACACAATACTGTCTCCACCTCCTGCCACGAAGCTGGACCAGAGAGGACAGAACTTGCTTGGACTGAGCTAAGAGATTTTCGCCACAGAGAATAAATGGAAATGTGGACCCCAGAACTTTAGAATACTTCTGGACTCAAGAGGCACCTCTGCAAAGGAGAAGAGCTGGAGAAGCTGTAAGGAGGAGTACTGCCCATTTTCTGTGTGGATGCTTTGCTGGGTTGCCCTACAGTGGCTAGTTCTGCCAAGGAGAGGACAAAGACTAAACTGTGCTGTGTATCCTGCTTGAAGAAAATCTCCAAGGGCTTGGTGTAGAGCTTGCCTCCTGTTCTGAAGTCTCAAAGACACAAAGACTTTGTTTCCTCTATCCTCCTGCACCTGAAACTGCTGTTTCAGCTGCCACAGAGTGAAAAAGCAACACAGATGCAGGCGAGTGACTCTGCGACCTGCAGCGAAGCCGTGGGCACCACTTGTGAAGTGCACAACACACAGCCCCGACTTGTACCGCAGCCCCATGCCTGTAGTCGCCACAACATTTTGCCTCTGATGCCATCACTGAGGCCGCTGCCTGCACCGGAGCACGTGGCACTGCTTGTGATGCTCACGACGCACTGCCTCAATTCGCAATGCAGCCCCGACCTCACCACTGCCGGTGCTTCATCATCGCGGAGCCAATACCTGACGTGGGTGACCTCCCGAATCCATCGACCCCGCACCGTTGTAAGGAACCAATGCATCGCCGCTAAAGCGATGTCATCTCCCTGGCAACAGTAGGGAACCAACTCCGCACCTCCCCAGCAACAGTAAGGAACCAACGCTTCCCTTCCCTGTGGGCGTAAGGAACCAGTGCTTCACCTTCACTGTCGGGTCATAAGGAACCGACATCACCCGGTACCAATGACGCACACCTGCTTGACACCGTACACCATCTTTGTTTTCATCGTTTACCAAGGTACTGTTCTTGGGGTCCATGTGACTCCGTGCCCGGCCTGCGCACCATGCAGTCGGTGCTGTACTTTGGACTATTTGTTGCTCCAAGCCTTATTTTTGTGAATAATCTATTTTTGAGGATATCGTGACATATATATGGTGGATATTTGTTGTTCTGGTCATGTTTTGTTTAGCTATAGATTTCCTGTTTGTCTAAACTGGTGTGGTGTCCATTTGTAGTTTTTTCACTGTGTTACTATATGTGTGTACAAATGCTTAATGCACTGCCTTACTGCTCGTGCCAACCTACCAAATGGGTGAGAAGGGGCTGTCTAAGGGAGTAACTCTCTTAACCTGACTAGAAGCAGGGGTCCCTACTTGACAAAGGTGCAAATCATTGCCAACTAGAGACCCCCATTTCTAACAAAGTCTGAAAAAGTCCTGAGTAGATTTACACCAAGACAAACAAGTGCACACCTTTGTGCAAAGTTCTAGTGCCATATCAAGTTCAGCAATTTTAGTAGAGAACAAAACTTTGCATGAGAATTTACTTTGAAACACCAAAATATTGACACCTTTACATATTTATTCTACCACCCTCAAGCAGATCTGCATGAAACATGGCACAGTTAAAATTGGTGATTTTATGCAATTTGAATGGAAAGTTTTGTACAGATTTATCAAACCATGCCAAAGCCATAAACAACCACAAATGGATTTCCAATTAAAGAAAATCTTAACCATAATGTCACATTTGCCACAGTGTAGTGTGTATATATATATAAACACAGGTTTCTGGGACGTTATAGTTAGTTGAACATTTCACTCGCAATAGGCCAGAGAAATTCTGCCATTATAGTTAGTTGAGCTAACTATAACTTGCACCCCTGCAATGCACTGCTGATGA
This sequence comes from Triturus cristatus, assembly GCF_964204655.1. NCBI lineage: Eukaryota > Metazoa > Chordata > Amphibia > Caudata > Salamandridae > Triturus > Triturus cristatus. Next base: position 440,962,437 of record NC_140585.1, read on the forward strand.
CGTCACAAATTACAAAATTCATGACATGGTCAGTGACATCACTGATAACATCACTGATGACATCATCCAGTGACTGTGTATTTCTGTAAAGTTTAAATAAGTTTTATATATATAAATGCCAAGGTGTATTGAAGAATGAGTGGGTGTATGAGTGTCTGTATGAATGACTTTGTGGGTGCAGACTGACTGTATAAGTGAGTGATTAAACGTATCTTACTGAATGCATGGGTTAGTGACTAAACTGTGTGAATCTCTGTATCAGTCTGTTAGTTGGTGTTTAAGTGGCTGCATGGGTTGGTGAGTAGCTACATGAATGTCTATATGGGTTATTGATTGGTTGTCTGAATATCTGTGTGGGTGCCTGAGGGTCTGTGTGGGTGGGTGGGGAGTGTGTGACTCTGTGCATAGATGTGTGAGTGGGTGATTCACTGGGTGTATGGGTTCAAGACTGCATGTGTGAAGGGCTGTATGTATGGGAGAGTGTGTGTATGGGTAGGTTGGTGAGTGAATAGATATCTCAGTAGTACATGTGTGAGTTACTACATATGTGAAAGGCAGTATATGTGAGTGTTGGAGTATATAAATCACTATATGTGAGAGTGAGTGATTGTGAGAGTGGCTGTATGGATGAGTGTGTGCTTGTATCAGTGATTGTATAAGAGAGTAATTATGTGTTAGTATTTGTATGAATAAGTGAGGTGATGTGTGTATAACTGTATAGGTGAGTAAATAGGAGTGTGATTGATTATTTGCATGACTGACTAGGTGTTTGAGTAACTCTATGGATGAGTGGCGGTGTGTGAGTGTCTGTATAGGTGTATGAGTGCATATGATAGTGCTATATTGATGAGTGACTGCATGTGAGAGACTGTATGGGTAAATGAGTGGATGTGTGTGTAGACGTAGGAATCAGTGAGTGGGTATGTAGTAACTGGTATTGGTGTGTCTATGGTTTTGAAAATGGTATTCTGTATTTTAGAGTGGGTGTATCAAAGGTTATAGGTTAGGGTATGTGGAGGTGCATCAGATTTTCAAATGGATGATGTCATCACTGATGTAATTGACCATGTCATCAATGATGTAATATGTGACATCATCAGCAGTGCATTGCGGGGACGCGAGTTATAGTTAGCTCAACTAACTATAACGGCTGAATTTCTCTGGTTTTGTACGAGTGAAATGTCCAACTAACTATAACGTCCCTGAAACCTATGTTTTTTTCAGTGAATTTCAAAGGTTTTTTAAATACTAATTTCTAACTATTCCTACAGAGGTAGGAGATGTACAGAAAGAGGAAGAAAGGTGCGGAAAGAAGCAAGAGAAATGCAGAAAGAGGCAACAGAAGTCCAGAAAGACGAAGAAAGGTGCAGAAAGAAGCAAGAGACATGCAGAAAGAACCAACAGAGGTGCAGAAAGAGGCCTTGTTGCAAAGTCATCCTGTGCCCCCAGCTTTTTGATGACTAGTACTGGTCTTAACTGACTCAGACTAACCATGCCAGGAGCCAGTGCTATGCTGAAAGACACTTAGAATACAGTAGAAACACCTACATACACTAGAGTACACTATGGGTCGGGGTATCCTTGTGATTGGCATGACCTCCCCTGTAGGGCCCTATACATAATAGGTCAGGGGGATTAAAACTACCTCTAAGTCAGAGGTACAGAAAGAGGAAAGAGAAGTGCAGAAAGAAGCAAGAGAGGTGCCGAAAGAGGCAAAAGAGGTGCAGAAAGATACAAGTTAAGTGCAGAAACAGGCAACAGACTTGCAGAAAGAAGCAAGAGAGGTACAGAAAGAGGCAGGAGGGGTGCAGAAAGAAGGAAGAAAAGTGCAGAAAGAGGCAAGAGAATTGCTAAAAGAAGCAACTGATGTGCAGAAAGAAGCAAAAGAATTGCAGAAAGAGGCAAGTAAGGTGCAAAAAGAAGAAAGAGAATTGCAGAAAGAATCAACAGAGGTGCAAAAAGAGGCAAGAGGGGTGTAGAAAGAGGTAGGTGCGGTTCATAAAGAGGCAAGAGAGGTACAGAAAGAGGCAGGAGTGATGCTGAAAGAAGGAAGAGACGTGCAGAAAGAGGCAAAAGAATTGTTAAAAGAAGCCACAGAGGCGTAGAAAGAAGCAAGAGCAGTGCAGAAAGACCCAACAGAGGTGCAAAAAGAGGAAAGAGAAGTGAAGAAAGAGGTAGGAGAGGTTCACAAGGAGGCAAGAGAGGTACAGAAAGAGGCAGGAGTGATGCTAAAAGAAGGTAGAGACGTACAGAAAGAGGCAAGAGTATTGTTAAAAGAAGCCTCAGAGGTGTAGAAAAAAGCAAGAGCAGTGCAGAAAAAACCAACAGAGGTGTCGAAAGAGGCAAGAGAAGTGCAGAAAGAAGCAACAGAGGTACACAAAGAGGCAAGAGTGGTGCAACAAGAGGGAAGAAGGATATAGAAAGAGGCTAGAGAGTTGCACAAAGAGGGAAGACAGGTGCCGAAAGAGGTAAGAGGGTTGCTGAAAGAAGCAACAGAGGTATAGAAAGATGCAAAAGAGGTGCAGAAGGAGGAATGAGGAGTGCATAAAGAAGCAAGAGACCTGCAGAACAAAGCAACAGATGTACAGAAAGAGGCAAGAGTGGTATAGAAAGAGAGAAGAGAGGTGTAGAAAAAGGCAAGAGAGTTGCACAAAGATGGAGGGATGCAGAAAGAGGCAGAAGTGGTATAGAAAGAAGCAACAGAGGTGCCGAAAGAAGCAAGAGAGGTACAGAAAGAAGCAAGTGAAGTACAGAAAGAGGTAACAGAGGTGCAGAAAGATGCGAAAGGTGCAGAAACAAGCAAGAGAAGTGCACAAAGAGGCAAGAGAATTGCTCAAAGAAGCAACAGAGATTTAGAAAGAACCAAGAGAAGTGCAAAAAGAGGCAAGTGAGGTACGGAAAAAAGCAAGAGCAGTGCAGAAAGAACCAACAGAGGTGCAAAGAGAGGCAAGAGGGGTGCAGAAAGAGATAGGAGAGGTGCACAAAGAGGCAAGATAGGTACAGAAAGGCAGGAGGGGTGCAGAAAGAATGAAGAGAAGTGCAGAAAGAGGCAAGAGAATAGCTGAAAGAAGCAACCGGGGTATAGAAAGAAGCAAGAGAAATGCAGAAAGAGGCAAGTAAGGTGCTGAAAGAGCAAGAGCAGAGCAGCAAGAACCAACAGAGATGCAAAAAGAAGCAAAAGGGGTGCAGAAAAAGGTAGGAGGGGTGCACAAAGAGGCAAGAGAGGTACATAAAGAGGCAGGAGGGGTGTAGAAAGAAGGTTTAGAAGTGCAGAAAGAAGTAACAAAGGTTCTGAAAGAGGCAAGAGGGGTGCAGAAACAGGCAGGAAAGGTGAAGAAAGAGGGAACAGGGGTGCGGAAAGAGGAAAGTGAGGTGCAGAAAGGGACAAGAGATCTGCAGAAAAAAGCAACAAAGGTACTGAAAGAGGCAAGTGAGGTGTAGAAAGAAGCAAGAGATGTGCAGACAGAGGCAATAGAAGTGTAGAAAGGAGCAACAGAGGTACAGAAAGAGGCAAAAGGGGGGCAGAAAGAGGCAAGAAATGTGCAGAAAGAGCCAACAGAGGTACAGAAAGAGGCAAGGGAGATGCAGAAACAGGCAGGAAAGGTACAGAAAGAGGGACCAGGGGTGCAGAAAGAGGCAAGAAAGGTGCAGAAAGAGAAAAGAGGGGTGCAGAAAGAGGCACAAGATTTACAGAAAAAGCAACAGAGGTGCTGAAAGAGGCAAGTGAGGTGCAGAAAGAGGCAAGAGATCTGCAGAAAAAGCAACAGATGTGCTGAAAGAGGCAAGTGAGGTGCTGAAAGAAGCAAGAGAGGTACAGAAAAAAGGAAGAAAAGTGCAGAAAAAAGTAACAGAGGTGCTGAAAGAGGCACAAAGGGTGCCGAAATAGCAAGAAAAGTGCAGAAAGAGGCAACAGAGGTATAGAAAGAGGCAACAGAGGTACAGAAAGAGGGAACCGGGGTGTGGAAAGAGGCAAGAGAGGTGCAGAAAGAGAAATGAGGGGTGCAGAAAGAGGCAAGAGATCTGCAGAAAAAAGCAACAGAGGTGCTGGAAGAGGCAAGTCAGCTGAATAAAGAAGCAAGGCAGGTGCAGAAAGAGGCAGTGGAAGTGGAGAAAGAAGCATCAGAGGTGCACAAAGAGGCAAGAGGGGTGCAGAAAGAAGAGATAGAGGTGCAGAAAGAAGCAAAAGAGGTGCTCAAAGAGGCAAGAGGAATACAGAAAGAGGCAACAGCAGTGTAGAAAGAAACACGAGAAGTTCGGAAAGAAGCAACAGAGGTGCTGAAAGAGGGACGAATGGTGCAGAAAGAGGCAAGAGAAGTGCAGAAATAAGGAACAGAGGCACAGAAAGAGGCAATAGGGGTGCAGATAGAGGGTGGAAAGGTGTAGAATGTGGCAAGAAAGTTGCACGAACAGGGAAGAGGTGTGCAGAAGGAGGCAGGAGGGTTGCATAAACAGGGCTGCCAAAAGAGGCAAGAGAGGTGCAGATAGAAGCAAGTGAAGTGCAGAAAGAGGCAACAGAGGTGCAGAAAGACACAAGAGAAGTGAAGAAAGAGGCAAGAGAATTGCTGAAAGAAGCAAGAGGTGGAGGAAGAAGCAAGAGAAGTGCAGACAGAGGGAAGTAAGGTGCAGACAGAAAAAAAGCAAGAACAGTGCAGAAAGAACCAACAGAGGTGCAAAAAGAGGCAAGAGGGGTGCAGAACAAGTAGGAGGGGTGCACAAAGAGGCAAGAGAGGGACAGAAAGAGGCAGAAGGGGTGCAGAAGAAGGAAGAGAAGAGCAGAAAGAAGAAAAAGAGGTGCTGAAAGAGGCGCGAAGGGTGCAGAAAGAGCAAGAGAAGTACAGAAACAGGCAGGAAAGGTGGAGAAAGAGGGAACAGGAGTGCAGATAGAGGCAAGAGAGGTGCAGAAAGAGAAAAGAGGAGTGGAGAAACAGGCAAGAAATCTGCAGAAAAAAGCAACAAATGTGCTGAAAGAGGCGAGTGAGGTGCAGAAAGGGGCAAGAGAGCTGCAGAAAAAAGCGACAGAGGTGCTGAAAGAGGGAAGTGATGTGCAGAAAGAAGCAAGAGAGGTACAGAAAGAGGCAATAGAAGTGCAGAAAGAAGCAACAGAGGTGCAGAAAGAGGCAAAAGGGGTGCAGAAAGAGAAAATAGGGGTGCAGAAAGAGGCAAGAGATCTGCAGAAAAAAGCAACAAGGTGCTGAAAGAGGCAAGGCAGCTGCAAAAACAAGCAAGGCAGGTGCAGAAGAGGCAATAGAAGTGCAGAAAGAAGCATCAGATGTGCACAAAGAGGCATGATCGGTGCAGAAAGAGGAGAGAGAAGTGCAGAAAGAAGCACAAGAGGTGCTCAAAGAGGCAAGAGAGATACAGAAAGTGGCAACAGCAGTGCAGAAAGAACCAAGAGAAGTTCAGAAAGAAGCAACAGAGGTGCTGAAAGAGGGGCGAATGGTGCAGAAAGAGTCAAGAGAAGTGCAGGAAGAAGCAACAGAGATATAGAAAGAAGCAAGATGGGTGCAGATAGAGGGTAGAGAGGTGTAGAAAGAGGCAAGAGAGTTGTACAAAGAGGGAAGAGGGGTGCAGAAAGAGGCAGGAGTGGTACAGAAAGAAGCCACAGGGGGGCCGAAAAAGGCAAGAGAGGTATAGAAAGAAGCAAGTAAAGTGCAGAAAGAGGCAACAAAGGTGCAGAAAGACGCAAGAGAGATTCAGAAACAAGCAAGAGAAGTGCAGAAAGAAGCAACAGAGGTGTAGAAAGAAGTAAGAGAAGTGCAGAAAGATGCAAGTAAGATGCAGACAGAAGCAAGAACAGTGCAGAAAGAACCAACAGAGGTGCAAAAAGAGGCAAGAGGGGTGCAGAAAAGGTAGTAGGGGTGCACAAACAGGCAAGATAGGTACAGAAAGAGGCAGGAGGGGAAGAGAAAGAAGGAAGAGAAGTGCAGAAAGAAGTAGCAGAGGTGCTGAACAGAACCAGGCAGGAAAGGTGCAGAAAGATGGAACAGGAGTGCAGATAGAGGCGAGAGAGGTGCAGAAAGAGAAAAGAGGGGTGCAGAAAGAGGCAAGAGATCTGCAGAAAAAAGCAACAGAGGTGCTAAAACAGGCAGATGAGGTGCAGAAAGAGGCAAGAGATCTCAAGAAAAAAGCAACAGAGATGCTGAAAGAGGCAAGTGAGGGGCAGAAAGAAGCAGCAGAGGTGCACAAAGAAGGAAGAGAAGTACAGAAACAACAGAGGTGCTGAATGAGGCACGAAACAGGTAGGAGGGGTAAACGAAGAGGCAAGAGAGGTATATAAAGAGGCAGGAGGGGTGCAGAAAGAAGTAACAGAGGTGCTGAAAGAGGCGCGAAGGGTGCAGAAAGAGCATGAGAAGTGCAGAAAGAGGCAACAGAGGTACAGAAAGAGGCAAGAGGGGTGCAGAAACATGCAGGAAAGGTGCAGACAGAGGGTACAGTGGTGCGGAAAGAAGCAAGAGAACAGCTTAAAAAAGCAACAGAGGTGCTGAAAGAGGCAAGTGAGCTGCAGAAAGGGGCAAGAGATTGTGAGAAATTGGCCTGGTATATGCTGTCCACTAGTTATAGTGGGCACCCTGTACCAGTACAGACAACCCCTTATTGGTTATAGGTTAAAGACAACCTTTATTGAAAGCTATCCTAGTGGTAACTATGGAGAGCAGCCTTCAGGCTAAGTCTTGAAGGAATTTAAAGCAGCTTGTTTTAACAGTCTATAATCTCTTGAGTGCCTAAACGAAAGACATCCACACCAAGTATATGTATAAAAGATATGTAGTTATTACTAAACTCACCCTCCTAGTCTCTTTATGAGGCTAGTGGTCAAAACACATAAGTTACACTTCAAATATTACAGTAAAATTGCACAAATACACGTCAGGCCCTAGGGGCGAGCCAAACCATATACTAAATGAGAACCACGACTTAACTAGACACAAGGCCTAGATCCTGTAGAATCGCTGGGACCCCAAGGAACCACCCAAGGTAGTGACACAGGGGACCCACGGGGGCCGTGTGCAGTGTGTGAACACAGCTGCGAAGTCCTGTTAGCTTCTATGGGGAAAGTCGCGGTTAGATTTTTAAAGATTAGGGACACTTAGAATTGAGTCAGGACCGAACCCATTGGGACTTAGACAGTTCTAGGGACAACACCCACGGGAGCAACAGAGTACTCGTGTTACCTCACCCAGGGAAGCCGGGTGCATAGGTGTCAAATGGTGTCAGGTTGCGTTGTCGATTTCAATGGGATCTGACGAAGAAGTGCTGCTGCTGGGAAGATGCAAAGTGTCTGAAGAGATCCAAGCCTGGATCGAAGATGAGTAGAACCTGAAAGCAGAGGGGACAGAGTTTGGATGAAGAACAGCTGACTGAAGCTGAACTCGGACAAAACGGAGGTCCTCATCCTCGGATCCACCCCCTCGGCCAGGGACGACTCCTGGTGGCCGACTGCACTAGGAACACCCCCAACACCCACCGACCACGCACGCAACCTAGGGGTCATCCTCGACTATACCCTCTCCATGACGAAGCAGGTCAACGCCGTCTCTTCCTCCTGCTTCAACACCCTCTGCATGCTTCGCAGGATCTTCAAGTGGCTCCCCACCAAAACAAGAAGGACGGTCACCCAGGCCCTCGTCAGCAGTAGACTGGACTACGGAAACACACTCTATGCAGGAGTCCAGGCCAAACTCCTGAAACAGCTTCAAGGCATCCAGAACGCCTCCGCACGCCTGATCCTCGACATCCCTCGCCGCAGCCACATCACACCCCACCTGAGAGACCTAAACTGGCTCACTGTCAGCACCTCAACCACGTACACAAGACACTCCACAACACCGGACCAACGTACCTCAACAGCGGACTCAGCCTCTACACCCCCACCCGCCAGCTCCGCTCCGCAGACCGCTCCCTTGCCACCGTTCCCCACATCTGAAGAGTGACCGCTGGCGGCAGATCATTCTCCCACCTCGCCGCCAAGACATGGAACACCCTCCCCATCCACCTGCGGCAGACCGAAGACCTTCAGAAGACTTCTCAAGACCTGGCTCTTCGAACAGTAGCAGCTTCCCGCCTACCCCCCAGCGCCTTGAGACACTCACGGGTATGTAGTGCACTTTACAAATTCCATGATTGATTGATTGGGTCACTTGCCAGTGACCAGGAAGGCGATGAGCAGATGCCCACCGATGTCGAGTGATTTCAGGTGAAGGAGGTGAAGCATGACTCTTCAGCCACGAGGACCAGGAGGCATCGAGGATGACCAGGAGCTGGATTCGAGCTGTCCCACAAAGGATGTCAAGTGCTGCAGCATCGGTGCCTGGATTGGACACAACAAGCCTTGGCAACAGCAACCCATGCAGAAACGAGAAAGATGCTTCGGTACAGACCAGCAAGGTCTGTGGGACTCACCACTTGGTAGGGAATTAGGGCACGTCTGGAGCAACCAGGAAAGCCCAAGGAAATACCAGGTTACCCCGTCAGGGACCCACCAGTCAACGGACCAGGGATCGCGAAGGGACCACGAGGCGAAACACAAAATGGCGGCCCACGGGTCACTTGAAATGACCAGGTCACCAATATTCAGTGAATTCAGTGCTCGAGGTGGGTGCTACAAGTCAGCCCAAGCATGACTTCAGGAGATGTTGAGAAGTCAATGCATTTGCAAAAGTGCACGGTGGCCTGGAGTTCCGGTTCCACGCTACTCACGAGGGCTGCAGGTGGGGACTCGGGTCAGCCTCTGAGATGTCTGGAAATCTTCTTCCTGGGCTGAAAATACTTGAGTCCAGCGGGAGCTTCGATAATGCTGACCGGCAAATTGCTTTGTTGGTGCCTGCTAAGCAGGGGAGTCACTCCTTGACCCCAAGGGAGATTTCTTCAGTCCTCTGGTCTTGAGCAGAGCGTCGAAGGTCCAGGATTCAGCTTCAGAATTTCATCCATGGTAATCTAAAGTCCTAAGGACAGGGGTCCCATACTTATACTAAGGTAGGGGGTTGGACATACTCAGGGGACCCACCTATGGGAGGGTTTGGAAAGAGGGGTGGCTACACCCATTTCCTTTGTCCAGCCCCAATACACATAAGCCTGTCTGGGAAGTGGTTACACCTCCCTGTGACAGGAAACCTATTGTCCAGGCCTCCCCTGCCAGAGTTTTGGTCAGCATCAGGAAGCCAGACCCGTGTCTGTGGCTGCAGCATCCATTTTGTGATGCCAGGGCTCTATTAAGTTTCTACCGGGTATACCAGTGCTGTCATGTCTCTCCCTCTAGAAGGGTGGGATCATACTACCACACCAATTACTGGTGTGGGAGTATGATTCCAAGGTGTTTGACACCAAAAACGACATGTTTCCGTGCAGCCCGTCCAAAGTTAGCATTTACCGTTTGTGTATAATGCACTTAAGAGTATATGGTCAGGCTGGGTCTCCGAACACTGCAGAGGGGCTCTGCTCATCCAGGGGCACCCTCTCACATAAGAACCAAGCACTCTGCCTTCAGGATTGATAAGGCCTGCCATAGGAGTGAGTTATAGGTTTATATGTGTGTATATATTCACTGAAAAAAACATAGGTTTCAGGGGCGTTATAGTTAGCTGGACATTTCCCTCGTACAAAACCCTAGAAATTCCCCCATTATAGTTAGTTCAGCTAACTATAACTCGCGCCCCCGCAATGCATTGCTGATGACATCACATATTACATCATTCATGACATGGTCAGTGACATCACTGATGACATCTCAAATGACATCACTGATGACATCACTGATGACGACATCCATGTGCTAAATTAGTGCATCTTGCCACACCCTAATATAACCTTTGATACACCGTCTCAAAATTTCAGACGGCCATTTTGAAAACCATAGATACTCCAATACTAATAACTGCATACCCACTCATTGACTCTTAGGTCTACATACATCTCCACTCACTCACCTGTTCAGTCACTCATACTTACAGTCACTCCGTACAGGACTATCATATGCATTTATACACCTATATAGACACTCACACACTGCCAATCATCCATTGAGGTACTGACACACCTAGTCAGTCATGCAAATAATTAAACACAGTCCAATTTACTCACCTATACAGTTAAACACACTCAAGTTGACTTACTCATTAAAATACTAACAAATTCTGATGCTCTTCTACAATTACTGATACAAGCACACACTCATCCATACAGCCACTCCCGCAATCACACACTCTCACATATAGATAGTTATATACTCTTACACACTGCGTTTCACATATGTAGTTACTGACACATGTACAACTGAGATATACATTCAATCACTAACACACCCATACATACACTCACCCAACCATACAGTCCATCACAGTCCATCACAGTCCATCACAGTTGCACTCTTAAAACCATGCACCCATAGAAATACCCACTCACACATCTATGCACAGAGTCACACACACCCTACCCACACAAACACTCAGGCACCCATACAGATACTCAGACAACCAATCAATAACCCATATAGACACTCATATAGCTATTCACAAAACCATGCAGCCACTTATACACCAACAAACAGACACATACAGACATTCACACAGTTTATCAATCAATCAATCATAGACATTTGTATAGCGCACTGCTCACCCGGAGGGTCTCAAGGCGCTGGGGGGGGGGGGGGGGAACGCTACTGCTCGAACAGCCAGGTCTTGAGTTGCTTCCTGAAGGCGAGATGGTCTTGCGTTGTCCGGAGGTGGATGGGGAGGGAGTTCCATGTCTTGGCTGCCAGGTAGGAGAAGGATCTTCCTCCGGCGGTGGCTCTGCGGATGCGGGGGACGGTGGCGAGAGCGAGGCTGGCGGAGCGGAGCTGGCGGGTGGGCTTGTGGAAGGTCAGGCGGCTGTTGAGGAACTTGGGGCCCAGGTCGTGGAGTGCCTTGTGTGCGTGGGTGAGGAGTCGGAACGTGATTCTTTTGTTGACGGGGAGCCAGTGCAGGTCTCTCAGATGTCCGGAGATGTGGCTGTGTCGGGGGATGTCCAGGATGAGTCGTGCTGAGGTGTTCTGGATCCGTTGGAGTTTCTTCTGGAGTTTGGCGGCGGTGCCGGCGTAGAGGGCGTTCCCGTAGTCCAGCCGACTGGTGACGAGGGCCTGGGTGACCGTCTTCCTGGTCTCGGTGGAGATCCACCAGAAGATCTTTCGAAGCATGCGCAGGGTGTTGAAGCATGAAGACGAGACGGCGTTGACTTGTCTGGTCATCTAGAGGGAGGAGTCCAGGATGAAGCCTAGGTTGCGTGCGTGGTCCGTTGGCTTGGGGGTGGATCCCAGGGCAGGGGGCCACCAGGAGTCGTCCCAGGCAGAGGGTGATGATCCCAGGATGAGGACCTCCGTCTTGTCTGAGTTCAGTTTCAGGCGGCTGTTCTTCATCCATTCGGCGACGTCTTTCATCCCTTCGTGTAGGCTGGCTCTGGCGGCGTCCGAGTCGCTGGTGAGGGAGAGGATCAGCTGGGTGTCATCGGCGTAGGTGATGATCTTGAGGTTGTGTTGACGTGCGACGGTTGCGAGGGGGCTCATGTAGACGTTGAAGAGGGTGGGGCTGAGCGATGACCCTTGTGGAACGCCGCAGATGACTTCGGTGGCCGCTGACCAGAACGGGGGGAGGCGGACTCTCTGGGTTCTTCCGGCGAGGAATGAGGTGATCCACTCCAGGGCCTTCTCCTGGATGCCAGTGTTGTTCAGGCGCTGTACCAGGGTGCGGTGGCAGACAGTGTCGAACGCTGCGGAGAGGTCCAGGAGGATGAGGGCCGCAGTTTGCCCGTTGTCCATTAGGGATCTGATGTCGTCTGTGGCTGCGATGAGGGCGGTCTCCGTGCTGTGGTTGGCTCGGAAGCCGGATTGCGAGTGGTCGAGGGATCCGTTGGTCTCGAGGAAGGCGGCTAGCTGTCTGTTGACGGTCTTCTCGATGACTTTGGCAGGAAACGGGAGGAGCGAGATGGGGCGGTAGTTCTTGAGGTCGGAGGGGTCTGCAGTTGGTTTCTTCAGCAGGGCACTGATCTCGGCGTGTTTCCAGCACTCCGGGAAGGTGGCGGTGTTGAAGGAGGCGTTGATGATGTCGCGGAGGTGGGGTGCGATGATGTGGTCGGCCGTGTTGAAGATGTGGTGTGGGCAGGGGTCCGTAGGGGATCCGGAGTGGATGGTGTTCATTGTGCGTGTTGTGTCTTCGGTGCTGACTGGGGTCCAGGTGCGGAGGGTGGCGGTGGGGGGCATCGGTTCGGTAGTGGGGTTCGTGGTTGGTGAGCCAAAGCTGTTGTGAATGTTGGCGATCTTGTCGTGGAAGAAGGCTGCGAGGGAGTCGCAGAGGTCTTGCGAGGGAGTGATGTCATTGTTTCCGGCGTCGGGGTTGGAGAGCTCTTTGACGATGCTGAAGAGTTCCTTGCTGTTGTGGGTGTTGTTGTCCAGTCGTTCCTTGAAGGCTGTCTTCTTTGTTTTGCGCGGATCAGTTGGTGGTGTTTGCGGGTGGCGTGTTTGAGGGCCGTCATGTTGTCTGTGGTCTGGTTGGTGCGCCAAGTGTTCTCCAGGGAGCGGCAGTTCTTCTTGGAGGTGATGAGCTCGTCGGTGAACCAGGAGGCTTTCTTGCTGCCGCGTCTGCTGGGGGGGTTCTTCTTCAGTGGTGCGAGGGCGTCTGCGCAGTTGGTGATCCACTGTGTGAGGTTGTTGGCGGCTTCGTTGGGATTCGGTGAGCTGGTGGGGGGGTTCTGGCTGAGGAAGGTGGTGAGCTTGTCGCCGGTGATCTTGTTCCAGCTCCTGCGGGGGGCTTGTTGAGGGTGGTGGTGGGTCGTCGTTTTAGTGAAGCTGAAGTAGACGCAGCTGTGGTCAGTCCACTGGAGATTGGTGGAGTGGCTGAAGGTGACGTATTTGCTGGATGAGAAGACTGGGTCAAGCGTGTGGCCGGCGCAGTGGGTGGGGGTGGTTACCAGTTGCTTGAGTCCGAGGTTGGCCAGGTTGTCCAGCAGAGCAGTGGTGTTGCGGTCCTTGTTGTCCTCCAGGTGGAAGTTGAGGTCCCCCAGGAGGATGTAGTCGGTGGAATTGATGGCGTGCGGGCTGACGAAGTCTGTGATGTCTTCGCTGAACTGTGTGCGTGGTCCCGGTGGTCTGTAGACGAGGGTGCCTCTGAGCGTGGTCTTGGGGTCGGTGTGTATCTGGAAGTGGAGGTGTTCGGCGGAGGTGAAGGTGTCATCGGAGTTGGTCGTGATGTGGATGGTGTTCTTGTGGATGATGGCGATGCCTCCTCCTGTCTGGTTGACGCGGTCCTTCCTGGTGATTTTGTAGCCTTCCGGAACGGCGATGGCGACGTCGGGCGCTGAGGAGGCGTTCATCCACTTTTCCGTCAGGAAGGCGATGTCTGGTGCTGTCGAGTCGAGGAGGTTCCAGAGTTCGACGGCATGCCTATGAACGGAGCGGGTGTTGAGCAGGATGCACATCAGGTGTTTGTTGCTGGGGCTCGGTTTAGCAGGTGCGGTGTTGGGTCGCAGGCCGGTGAAGCGGCAGGTCGGGCAGGTGAAGGGTCCGTGGGTGCGTCTCGGGGTGGCTCGGTAGCAGGCGGTGTTTCGGCCGGCGTTGAGTGCGTGGAGGGTTTTGGCGTCGTAGATGTGCAGGGTGTGCTGGCGAGGGCGAGGACCAGGGGGTCTGGCGCTGGGCGCGGTCCAGGTGTGGACGGGCTTACCTTTGGCGCACCTTCGGCGCTCAATCGGCGCTCCCGCTGCGCGCGTCCGCTGCACGGTCACTCTGGGGGCGTCATAAGTAAGGAGCCGGGAGGGAGGAGCAGCTGGGTGGCGGAAGCGGGGCGGCGAATGGAATCACAGGGGGGCGGGGCCGCAGGGAGGCAGCGGCGGGAAATTCCAAGAAGCAGCGGGCAGCGGGAAATTCCCAGGAGCAGCGGGAAATTCCCAGGAGCAGCGGGCAGCGAGCGAAGGAATCTGCAGGCAGGAGGCAGCAAAGGCAGGCAGGAGCGGCAGCAGTGAGTGGGGCGACCAAGCCCTGTGGAGGGCTTGGTCTGCAGTAAGATACATTTAATGACTCACTTATAGAGTCAGTTACGCACCTAGAAAATCATCCATTCACACACTTGTACACCCACTCATTCTTCAACAGGCCTTTCCCTATATATATTAAACATATTAAAACTTTACAGAAACACAGACTCACTGTATGACATCATCAGTGATGTCATCAGTGATGTCATTTGAGATGTCATCAGTGATGTCACTGACCATGTCATGAGTGATGTAATATGTGACGTCATCAGCAGTGCATTGCGGGGGCGCGAGTTATAGTTAGCTGAACTAACTATAACAGGGGAATTTTTAGGGTTTTGTACGAGGGAAATGTCCAGCTAACTATAACGCCCCTGAAACCTATGTTTTTTTCAGTGAATTTATAAGGTTTTTTAAATGCCAATTCCTAACTATAATGCCCCTGAAACCTATGGTTTTGTCAGTGAATTTCAAAGGTTTTTTAAAAGCCTATTCCTAACTATATCAGGCCTGAAACCTATGGTTTTTTCAGTGAATTTCAAAGGTTTTGTAAATGACAATTTTTAATGTATTAATTGTTATACTGATTTTTTTTATACTGATTTACTACATTTTTAAAACTATTTAATTTTAGATATATTTTTTTTAATTACATTATAATTACATTATACATTACAATACAAAATATACTTTCTCAGAATGAATTACTTTAGTTTAAATACTTGGCAAATAGGCAACAGACTTTTAAGTACAGTAGTTACAGTTGTTGCAATGGGCAACACAATTTCAAACACAAAGCAACATTGAGCTCAATGTGAATTTCTAATTAAATGCAATTAGTTACTTTATGGATTACTTTTCTAACCACAGGACTGGATCCTAGATTCAGTCCTTGGACATCTCCTGTAAACAGTTGAGTAAAAGCGCTTTGGTTACAGTAGTAATTTTTTAAGGAATATTATTGTATTTTAAAAGATGACACTTAGAAACTTTTTCCCATAGCATCACCAATGTTATACTATGGCAGAAACTTCACTTAGCAGGTAAGTAGTGTTATTGTTACTTTTTATTATTCAGTGGTGGATCCTGGATCCAGCACTGGCCAACCTCCTGTAAACAGTTGAAAGAATGTGTTTAAGTCATACAGACGATTTTTTAGGAATATTTTTAGTTTGTGAAAATAGAGACGTAGAAAGTTTTCTGGTGAAAACCACACAATAGATTCCTATGGAAGGAAATACAAGTTACTGGTAAGTACGCTTAGAATTACTTTTCAGGGTCAGTGCTGGGCTAAAAGATGCAGCCCTGCGTTCTCTCCTGATAACAGGTGAGTAAATCGGAATTCGTAGTTCGGCTGGTTTTAGAGGAATATTTGTACGTTTCAAAAATGGACACAGAAAATTTACTGGTGAAAACCACACAATGGATTCCTATGGAAGGAAATACAAGTTACTGGTAAGTACGCTTAGAATTACTTTTCAGGGTCAGTGCTGGGCTAAAAGATGCAGCCCTGGGTTCTCTCCTGATAACAGGTGAGTAAATCGGAATTCGTAGTTCGGATGATTTTAGAGGAATATTTGTACGTTTCAAAAATGGACACTTAGAAAATTTTCTGGTGAAAACCACACAATGGATTCCTATGGAAGGAAATACAAGTTACTGGTAAGTACGCTTAGAATTACTTTTCTGGGTCAGTGCCGGGCTAAAAGATGCAACACTGGGTTCTCTCCTGAAGACAGGTGAGTAAATCGGAATTCGTAGTTCGGCTGATTTCACAGGAATATTTGAACAATGGTGAAGGAAGGGGGTGGGGCCTGAGGGGGTGGTGGTCCCCGGGGCTGGGTGTCCCTCATGGACCCCCCATTTTACATATTTAGAGCCCCGGGGAGGTGGCGGTCCCCAGGGCATGTGGGGGGGCTTGAGCCCCCCCACACAGGGTATATATTTTTTTTAAAAAGGCCCGGGGGTGCGGTCCCCGGGGCAGGGGGGGTCTGAGAGCCCCCCAACAAAGAAATTGAAGCCCCGGGGGGGTGGCGGTTCCCGGGGCTGGGGGGGCTGAGAGCCCCCCCCACCGTATTTTACAAAAGCCCCGGGGGATGGCGGTCCCCGGGGCTGGGGGGCCCCTCCGGGCCCCCCATTATAATACCATATTGCCCCCGGGACTTGGCCCCCCCGGGGCTAAATCAAAACGAAGTGCGGGAGCCCGAGGTTCGTTTTTTTTCGTTAGCGGGATGCGCAGACCCTACGCGCATCCCGCGATTTAAAAAAAAAACTAAACACATTTTTTGGGGCCTTGGGGGTCCTTGTGGGACCCCCTGAGCAGGTCTAGGGGGTCAGGGTGTTTCTACCCTGCCCCCTTGTCGCGGTTTGCGCCTTTTTTCGGTTTTGTTGTGCCTCGTTTCTACCGAGGCACAAGATGGCTGCCAACACTTCCTGATTCAGAGTGTTGGCAGCCAATTAGCATTCAGCTCGTGCTCGGGAGGGTTCTGGCCATCTGGTTGGGGACCGTGGGGGGGTCCCAATCCCCCCACGGTCCCAGCCAGCTCCCCGCTTCCTGCGGGAGCTGGCATTGCTTTTCCACATGGGGAGCAGCTAACACGCTGCTCCCCATGTGGAAAAGCAAACAGCTTTGCTATTTGGAAGAGAGAGCAGGTTTCCTGCTCTCGCTTCCAAATAGCAAAGCAGTTTGCAATGACAGGGTGGGAGCCGCGAGACTCCCGCCCTGTCTTGCAAACGGCAGTGTCCCGGGGGTGGGCACCCCGGGACACTGCAGGAGCTGGCCCTGGGGGGTGGTGGTCCCCAGGGCCATGGAGGGCTCCAGGAGGGGGGCCGCGCAGCCCCCCTCCCACCTCTTTCAAAGCCCCGGGGGGGTGGTGGTCCCCGGGGCTGGGGGGTCCCTCATGGACCCCAGATTTTACATATTTAGAGCCCTGGGGAGGTGGCGGTCCCCACGGCATGTGGGGGGGCCACAGGGGATATATTTTTTTTAAAAGGCCCGGGGGTGCGGTCCCCAGGGCTGGGGGGGGTCTGAGAGCCCCCCAACAAAGAAATTGAAGCCCCGGGGGGTGGCGGTTCCCGGGGCTGGGGGGGCTGAGAGCCCCCCCCACGTATTTTACAAAAGCCCCGGGGGATGGTGGTCCCCGGGGCTGGGGGGCCCCTCCGGGCCCCCCATTATAATACCATATTGCCCCCGGGACTTGGCCCCCCCCGGGCTAAATCAAAACGAAGTGCGGGAGCCCGAGGTTCGTTTTTTTTCGTTAGCGGGATGCGCAGACCCTACGTGCATCCCGCGATTTAAAAAAAAAAACTAAATAAATTTTTTGGGGCCTTGGGGGTCCTTGTGGGACCCCCAGAGCAGGCCTAGGGGGTCAGGGTGTTTCTACCCTGCCCCCTTGTAGCGGTTTGCGCCTTTTTTTCGGTTTTCTTGTGCCTCGTTTCTACCGAGGCACAAGATGGCTGCCAACACTTCCTGATTCAGAGTGTTGGCAGCCAATAAGCATTCAGCTCGGGAGGGTTCGGGGAGGGTGCGCGGAGGGTGCGCTGATCCTCCCCGGTCATAGATATCACTAATTTTTAACTTTAATTCTCTCAGGAACTACTGAACGGATTTACACCATTTAAGCAAAAGGCACGAGTCTGAACTGAGGACTACCTTTTTGCCAAATTTTGTGTAATTCCGTTCAGCAGTTCGGGCTGTAGCTGCGACAACAGGTCCTACGGGAAATTGCATGGGGAAAACGTGTTTTGGGACCCCCCTTTTTTCTCGGCCCCGCTTGATGAATCACCGCAAAACTTTCAGGGTAGGAGCGGAGCTGTCCAAAAGTTTGGAAAATTTCGCAAAGATTTGTCAATCGGCGCCAGACTTATTGGGAATAGAATGATGCGGATATCATATGGAAAATAGGTCCTAACTATAACTATCTACTGGCAACCGCCAGTAGATAATATATATATATATATATATATATATATATATATATAGATATATAGTGATATAGGTAACCTATTTCACAGTAAGGGGTGCATGCACCACCTTACCCAGGCTTCAGAAGCAGACCTGTGGTGTCATTTTGGGTGGCTTTCCAGGGGTGGCATAATACATGCTTCAGCCCCTGGTAGGCCTCTGGGGTACCTATGCCCTGGGTACATAGTATACCATATACTAGGGACATATAAGGGCACCTCAGATCCAATCTGAACTGTACCTAAAGTACATGGAATCATTTTAGAGAGGAAGCAGCTGGGCTGGGGCCCTGGTTAGCAGGGTCCCAGCCAGACTAAAGTCGAAAAACAGTGAAACACCAGCAAAAAGTGGTGGTAACCCTGTGAAGCACATCCTACTCTCCTACACAACCCCCCCAAACGCAGGGATATTAAACTAACGTTGACCAGTTGAGTCTTCATGTTCTAAGTGGAAATATCTGGAGAGTCCATCTGCATTGGCATGGTTACTTACTCCCAGGTCTATGTTCCACTGTATAGTCCATCCCCTGTAGAGAAATGGACCACCTGAGCAATTTGGAATTTTCACCCTTCATCTGTTTTAGCCATAAGAGGGGCTTATGGTCTGTCTGAACAATGAAGTGAGTACCAAATTAGTATGGCCTCAACTTCTTCAGAACCCATACCACAGCAAAGGCCTCCCTCTCAATGGCTGACCAACGTTTCTTAATGGGGGTCAACCTTCTGGTTATGAAAGCTACTGGTTGATCCTGACCTCCATCATTCAACTGTGACAGTACAGCCCCTACCCCCAATCAGATGTCTCTGTTTTGACAATGAACGTTTTGGAGTAGTCAGGACTTTGCAGAATGGGAGCAGTGCACATATCCTGCTTCAGGTCATCAAATGCCTTTTGACAGCTAGCTGTCCACTGAACCTTTTTGGGCATTTTCTTAGAGGTTAAGTCATTCAGGGGTGTCACTATTGATCCATACCCCTTGACAAATCTTCTATAGTACCCAGTCAGGCCTAAGAAGGCTCTCACCTGAGTCTGTGTAGTTGGAGCAATCCAGTCCATTATGGTCTGGATTTTGCTCTGCAATGGTTGAACCTGGCCTCCACCTACAAGGTGGCCCAGGTACACAGGCTGACTCTGCCATATCTGGCACTTAGTAGCCTTGATAGTTAGGCTTGCTTTTTGCAGGGCCTCCAAAACATTCCTCAGGTGGACCAGGTGATCCTCCCAGGTGGAGCTAAAGACAGCAATATCATGTAGATATGCTGCACTATAGTCATCCAGGCCTGTAGGGACTTGGTTCACCAACCTTTGGAAAGTGGCAGGTGCATTCTTCAAACCGAAGGGCTTTACCACAAATTGATAGTGCCCACTAGGGGTAGAAAATGCTGTCTTTGGCTTTGCATCATTAGCTAGTCTGATCTGCCAGTAGCCAGCTGTCAGGTCAAATGTGCTTAGAAACTTGGCTGAGGCCAAAGTGTTTATTAGCTCATCTGCCCTGGGGATGGGATGGGTATCAGTCCTAGTGACTGCATTGAGACACCTGTAGTCTACACAAAACCTCAATTCTCTCTTGCCATCTGTGGTGTGAGGTTTAGGTACCAGGACTACTGGATTAGCCCATGGGCTAACTGAGGGTTCAATCACTCCCAAATCCAACATCTTTTGGACTTCTCTCCTTATACAGTCCTTGACATGGTCAGGCTGCCTGTAGTTCGTATTCTTCACAGGGAGACTGTCCCCAATGTGTCCGCTTCATGAGTGCACCGGGTGGTCTGACTTGGAGTTAGAGAAAACATTTGTCTAAACTGGCTGAGAAGTTTTCTGCAGTCAGTTTGTTGCTGGGCAGTGAGGATGCCTGCCAAGGCTACACCATCAGGGTTCTGAGAAAGCAGGTCAGGGATTGGGTCACTCTCTTACTCCTGTCCTTCATCAGTAGCCATGAGCAAGCCCATGTCTGCCCTGCCAACATATGGTTTTAGTCTGTTGACATGAAGTACCCTGTGGGGACTCCTAGGGGTTCCAAGGTCTACCAAGTAGGTAACCTTCCTATTTCCGCGCAGCAATTGTATAGGGGTCACTCCATTTGTCCTGGAGGGCTCAGTAACTAAATATCGAGGGACATAATATAGAATGCCCAAAATATCGACTCCAAAATATAGAACTACAGAATATAGAATCCCTATCTACAAACAAGTACTAAAATATCGATTCCAAAATATAGAATGTTAAAATATAGTTAACTAAAATATCGAATTTTTAAAATGTATTTAAAATAATATAAAAGTAATTAAATATTAAAACCAATGAAATAAAACATACTTAAAATAATATACAAAAGCTTAAAATATAAAAATAATAAATGTAATGTAAAACAAAGTAGAGATTTTGTTGGATAGTGAGAACGTAAAAATTACTATTCCCACTCCAGTGAGTGCAACAGTAGGGAAAACGTTGGATAGCATAGGGGTAAAAATTACTATTCCCACTCCAAAGAGTGCAACAGTAGGGAAAGCGTTGGATAGCGGGAGGGTAAAAATTACTATTCCCACTCCAGAGAGTGCAACAGTAGGGAAAGCGTTGGATACCGGGAAGGTAAAAATTACTATTCCCACTCCAGTGAGTGCAACAGTAGGGAAAGCGTTGGATAGCGTAGGGGTAAAAATTACTATTCCCACTCCAGTGAGTGCAACAGTAGGGAAAACGTTGGATAGTGTAATGTAAAAATTACTATTCCCACTCTAGAGAGTGCAACAGTAGGGAAAGCGTTGGATAGCGGGAAGGTAAAAATTACTATTCCCACTTCAGTGAGTGCAACAGTAGGGAAAACGTTGGATAGCATAGGGGTAAAAATTACTATTCCCACTCCAAAGAGTGCAACAGTAGGGAAAGCGTTGGATAGCGGGAGGGTAAAAATTACTATTCCCACTCCAGAGAGTGCAACAGTAGGGAAAGCGTTGGATACCGGGAAGGTAAAAATTACTATTCCCACTCCAGTGAGTGCAACAGTAGGGAAAGCGTTGGATAGCGTAGGGGTAAAAATTACTATTCCCACTCCAGTGAGTGCAACAGTAGGGAAAACGTTGGATAGTGTAATGTAAAAATTACTATTCCCACTCTAGAGAGTGCAACAGTAGGGAAAGCGTTGGATAGCGGGAAGGTAAAAATCACTATTCCCACTCCAGTGAGTGCAACAGTAGGGAATGCGTTGGATAGCGTAGGGGTAAAAATTACTATTCCCACTCCAGTGAGTGCAACAGTAGGGAAAGCGTTGGATAGCGGGAGGGTAAAAATTACTATTCCCACTTCAAAGAGTGCAACAGTAGGGAAAGCGTTGGATAGCGGGAAGGTAAAAATTACTATTCCCACTCTAGTGAGTGCAACAGTAGGGAAAGCGTTGGATAGCGGGAGGGCAAAAATTACTATTCCCACTCCAGTGAGTGCAACAGTAGGGAAAGCGTTGGATAGCGGGTGGGTAAAAATTACTATTCCCGCTCCTGAGAGTGCAACAGTAGGGAAAGTAATAATTTAAGATAAAATTAATTATCAATCACAATAAGAAGTTACTAAAAAATAATTACAGATTATTAAAAATTAATTACAATTGAAAAAATAATAATTACCAATTAATAAAAATTAAAATTACCAATTAATTATTATCAATTAATTATCAATACATATAAATAAAAAATATTATTTACTTTATTACAATTAATTTACTTCCCACCCAACTCCCCTATAAAGCCACAACCCACTCCCAATAATAAAAAATACAATTAACATTATCATCAATTAATCAATTATTAAAATTTATTAGCAATTAATAAAAATTAATTAGCAATTACTAGAAATTAATTACCAATAAATAATTATCAATTAATTATCAATACACATAAATAGAAAATTAACATTGACTTTTTTTACAATTAAATTACTTCCCAGCCAATTCCCCTATACACCACAACCCGCTCCTAATAATAAAAAATACAATTAACATAATTATCAATTAATCAATCAATGAAAATGAATTAGCAATGAATAAAAATTACCAATGAATACAAATTAATTACCAATTAATAATTAATAATCAATCAATTATCAATACATATAAATAACAATTTATATTTAATTTACTATAATTAAATTACTTCCCACCCTATTCCCCTATAAACCCACAACCCCGCTACGGAATTAAACTACGCAAAATTTATATTACATAACATTCATTACTTTAATAAAATTAAACATGCATTACAAAAATAATACATAATTTTAACACATATACTACCATACATAACACAAAAAGAAAATTCGATATTATGGAAATCTATATTTTTTAATTCGATATTATTGAAATCGTTATTTCATACCGCAATTTCGACCTTCTGTCCTAGCTATATTTTGGTAATTCGATATTCTGTGCTATCTATATTTTAGAGTCGATATTCTGTCCTGTCTATATTTTGAATTCTATATTTTGGCCGTTTACCGTCCTGGAGGGCTGCTGGGGCCACAGACTCCAACACCCACACTTTCTGTCCTGGCTGGTAGACAGTCAGTACAGCTTCTTGATCATGCCAGGCTATTTGTAATTCCTGGCTAGCCCCAAGGTTTTTGGTTGCCTTTTTCATATACTCAGCCATCCTGGAGCGGAGACCAAGTACATAGTCCACTATGTCCTGTTTGGGGGGCTTGAGAGGAAATTCCCATCCTTCCTTAACCAGACACTATGGACCGACAGGTTGACCAAACAAAAGTTCAAAAGGGCTGTAACCAGCCCCCTTTTGAGGCACCTCCCTGTATGCAAATAAAAGGCAGGGCAGTAGTATGTCCCATCTTCGCCTAAAATGTTCTGGGAGTCCTTTAATCATGCCCTTTAAGGTTTTGTTGAACCTTTAAACTAAATCATTGCATTGTGGGTGATAGGGGGTGGTGAACTTGTAGTTCACTCCACACTCCTTCCACATAGCAGTCAAGTAACTAGACATGAAGTTTGCACCCCTTTTAGATACTACCTCCTTAGGAAAGCCTACTCTTAAGAACACACCCAAGAGAGCTGTTGTGGTCCTTAGGCATGGTCCACCACCACCAGTATAAACCTGTGACCAGATGCTGTTTGAGGATCCACGGGACCAACAATGTCAATCCCCACCCTCTCAAAGGGAACGCCCACCACAGATAGTGGTATCAAGGGGGCCTTTGTGGTTCTACCTGCCTTGCCACTGGCTTGGCAGGTCACACAGGAGCTGTGGAAATATGGATTTTTCTGGTCAGTTATGTCCCCTATCTTGGACCCCAACGGTTCTATGTGCATGTCACAAGTACATGTATGTTCCCTCCAGTTCCAGTTATGAAGACGCAAATGCATGTGCGTCCACCGTCAACATGTCCTCTGTCAGATCCGCCATGAATAGGCCGGATATTCCATTCCTAAATATGAAAGGCCACCGGCTTTATGTGGTTCACTTATGCCATTTTACAGTCTAGGCAAGTAGGCCCTGACTCTGTCATCAAAACTCCTCTTGCCTTCTGCCTCTGAAACCTCGAGTCTGAGCCTGCATCTGTGACCATGAACTTTGTCTCATTCTCTGCGCGGCTCCCGAAGCCTGACATCAGCCTATTCTCTGCCAAGAACTGTATTTCACCTTCGAATTATCTGCTTCCCCCTCAGCCGATGCATTCCTGCCTAGTAGTTTAAGTAAACATTCTTCCAGTTACCGAGCAAAAGGCCCGGCTTCTCTGTCCTCATGCAAGTAATTCATAGCCCTGTTACCATGGAATATTCCTACCCCCCTCGCATTCAGTGTAGACACTTAGACGCTTGTACACGCACGCACAGTCAGTATAGAATAGATTCTGTCCGAGAGTCCTTCTTTTTTGGATAACATAGTTCTTTAAACATAGGATGTTAGATATGATTTGGGATTAGGTTGACTTGACCCCCCAGACTTTTTGTCTCCACATGTAGAGCTAAATGTCAAGTCCCCTTCACCCCCTAGTTACACGTCAATTACACGTCATGCTGCTGCGCGCGCATCTAGGCCAAGTATTATCTAATAGATCCACCTATGTATGACATCATAACCAATTATGTTCCTTTTTACTCTTTATTACACCCATTTTCGGTTACGCAGACAAAACGTCAATTTCCTTATCAATTGTTACGCCTACTGTATTCGCTTCATTGTAATGTATGTACTATAAAAGTTACTTCTTGTCAATAAAGTATGTACTTCACTTCCTGAACCCCCGTGGTGATGGAACTTGGAGCATCCGATTATAATCGATCACTGGAATAAAGCCCATTCCGAACCTCTAATATCACGGATTCTGCCTCTCATTTTACTGAGCTATTTTATAATGTTTCTGTATCAAATTCAGTCCAGGTAAAGGAATTTTTATTTACCACATGATGGCGCCCGAACAGGGACACTTTCTCATCTCACGCGCCGGCGGTGAGTTGCAGGCCCGGTCTCCTGCCACAGCTGGACGGACAATTACGCGTACCAGCAGGATTTCCTGTATCTCCCTCCGGTCAAGCGGAGGCGACTGAGACTGCGATCAACACCCAGACGAGGCGGTGAGAAGTGCGAAGTATCCCGACCAGAGCCTAGCTGAGAGAGCAAGATCCGAGGTATACAGAGACCCACCAGTTCGAAGTCAAGCCCAGTTTCCGACGAGACGAGTCGAGTCCAGTCCGGTTCAAGTTCAAGTTACCGAGGCCTTCCGTTTCCGAAGCTACCCGGTGAGTACCATTACTGGGGAGGCATTTCTGACGTGCACATAGGTTGTGCCGGTCAAGACGGGTTTGGGTACACAAATCCGGTCTGCACTGTTTTAGCAGTGTATCTGTACTGTTTAGCAGTATATCAAGTATTCCGAAGTATCTAGTTAGTGTCAAGAGTTATGCTTGGTGATTAGTTATGCAGACGATCATCATTGTTGTTTATTTTAGAGGTTAAAAAAAAGGTTTAATGTTTAATGTTTAATGTGTTAAACGTCCTGCATATTGTGGTATGAATGGTTGTTCATTATTGTGCTTTTGTATTTAAGTGTGTTCAAGATTAAGTATCAGATCAGTTGTCAATATGCCGCTCTTTTCGAAATTAAGACAGATCACTACTAGAAAAGGGGTACTCGAAGAAGCCGTCCCTATTCCTCCTAGGGATACTCCAGGACACTTCATGTATCACAAACATGGCTTAGACGCTATATTATTTCTTGATTTATGGGTAGACTACACCAAGGGGTTACCAGAAAGTCAGAGGTGGCCCGCAGCGGGGACCTGGGATGCAGAGTGCATCATGAAAGTCGAGGAAGAGTTATGGAAAAGGAAAGTCAGACAGTCACAGAAGGACGCCGTTGAGTTATGGCGAAAAGAATCTCATAGACGTACAGAAAAAGCACGTAGACAGGAAGAGAAGAGTAAAGAAGGTTCAAACAAAGATCGAGAAAATCTATTAATTGAGGAAGGTATCCGAGTGAAGTCAGAACAAGTAGACAGACAAAGAAATGCCCTTATGAATGGTATGTATCCCCTTCTAGCCGAAGGATTACCTAAGGCTACTCCAGAGATACCGAAAGACTTGCCACCCCCATTATTCCCAATCAAGGTACATCCTAAGGGGCATCCTAGAACCGCAGAAGATGTTTTTCTTTCCTCATATTTAGATGACGCAGCTCCCGAGTATGCTAATTCCGCCCCACATAGACCGCATACCAGGGAGGTCCAACGCCAAGACCCTGCACCCGTATCCCTACAGCAACAAATCGAGTCACAAGTTCCGGCAAGCACATCTGTTTCTGCATCTGTTTCTACAGGTACTTCTATAGCTGTGTCCACACCTATAGTTGCTGTGTCACGTTCAACGAATCCTTTCACACCCGACGCCCCAGATGGGGCCACGGGAGGTGCTACCAATATTTTTTCTACGCCACCTAGAATAAATAAACTTACTTTTCAAGAGTCAGCGCATTCACGTACACCCAAATTCGTAAGTGCCCGTGCACTTAAAGAACTTCTTGTAGATTGTAGATATGACCCGGTGCCCGGTATAGAGGACGAAATGATCCTGGCATCATTGCGTATCAGACGAGCCGCAGTGTATTTAGCGAAGTTACCAGGAATGCCTGCGCATCTAGATAAAATATACCATTTTGTCCAAACAGGGCGAGACCCAGAATGTATTAACAGAGCTATGGAATACCAGAAAGTAGAGATACAGGGGGAACTGTTACGTTTCCTCATAAACTGTGTGATCAGAAATGTAGACCGGCCGGGGGTAGACCCGGAAGCAATGCAAATTCTTACAAGATGGAGCCAGAATATATCAGAAGGGAGACATGACAAGCAAAATTGTATAATAGCCATGTGCCGAAAGATCCGTAAAGAAATAGAACGCCTACACGAAGAGAGATTAGAGGCAGACGAGTTCGAACAAAGCGAGGAAGAAGGGTCAGGACTGCCCGCAGGACAGTCGGACACCATAGCCTATGTAGGTAGAGGAAGATCTTGTAATAGGAATCAGACTAGATGTCATACTGACTCAATACGTCCGATATGTCCAGATAATAACAGGAATTTCCAAATACCTATAATTAATATAAGGTCTAACGAGCATTCGTTCCAAACCGCCGACAAGCTACTCCAAGAACGAAGGGGTTATCATTTTCTCGATTCTATGGATGAACAAGATTTAGCCAGGGCAGCTGTCCATTGGGTGGACAGTCCCGGAAAATATAGTGACGATACAGTAGTACGCACATTTTTGAATCTCACCCCAGATGAACAGAGGTTAGCTGGGATCTATATGATTCAACAACTCATTATACTATATCGGAGTCAGCACTCGGACCCTGGTCCCTTACCTGACATATTGACTGAATTACTTACGAATAAATGGAGAGGTCCAGGTACTAAATTAATTAAAGAAATTCTAGAATCAAGAAAGCAGTATATTCTTTTTGTATGCTCAGAGCATGTTTCATTGCCCGTCAAAGAAAGAACCACGTATCACATGGATAGACAGAATCCCTTACGAGAAGTGCACCCAATAAAAGGCGAGGACAACGAGTTTAGGCGCGTATTTGTATATACGCCCATATCAAAAATAGAATTGTTGCAAATGAAGAAAGTGGTACCCAGTCATGACAAAGATCCAGCGGGTTTTCACCGAGAAATTAAAGACATGTTACTCATGGGAGAGTATACCTATCCCGACATTATGACAATATTAAAGGTGTTGATGCCTGCTGGCATTTATGAAAAACTCAAGGAAAAAGAGTGGGAGGTAGGAGACCAAAAGATAGAATGGTCAGTGCTAGAAGCGGAAGAAAAGGCCCGAACTGCAGGAGCAGGACTTGGGGATAAAACTAAAGCATTACCAGGTTTACTAGTACAGGTACTGCCACGTTTGTTAACTACGAAAAAGGAAGATTGGGGTACAATTTCAGCCTGTAAACAGAAGCAAGATGAAGACACTAGTGATTACTATGCCCGATTTGAAAAATGTTTTGGTATAAATAGTGGCATAAAAGCAAGTAGCGAATCGTACCCACATCTGTTTGTAACAAAATTAGTAGAAAATGCCCTGCCCCCAGTAAAGAATAGAGTATTAAAATTCGAGAGTACCTGGCAAGGTAACACTCCATCACAAATGTTACAAATGTTACAGTACCATCACAATAGAATTAGAGAGGAACAAGAACATGAACACAGACGCATCAAAGACACGAAAATGAAAATGCTAGTTTCCCAGACAGTTCCAGCTGAAGGACATAAAAAGGGTATGACACATTCCGATTCAGCAGGACCTGTAAAAGGGACATGCAATTATTGTAAAAAGCCAGGTCATTACGTACACGATTGTCCAGTTTTAAAACATAATATCGCCATAGGTAAAACACAAGAAAGATCACGGCCACTCAGACAAGATCAGAATGAACAAGGAGCTATGCAGCATGCCCAGGCCATGCCAGCCGCACAACAGCCAATACAGTTTGTGCCAGCTGCACCACCGTTGCCTGCTGCTGCCACACAAACCACAACACGACAAATGTATCAGACCGCACAGTATGAATATCCTGAGTATCAGCGTTACGCATGAACTAGCCTAGAGAGGGAAGTGGACTTACCCCTGTTAGACCTGGGATTTCTGGTTGGCTAAGGCTTGCGCCAAAGTCAGGCAGAAACCACCACTCTAGTCAGGGCAAGGAAGTTACACGCCAAAGATAACCCCTGCTCACCCCCTTGGTAGCTTGGCACGAGCAGTCAGGCTTATCTCTGAGGCGATGTGTAAAGCGTTTGCGCGCGCACCCAGCAACAACACCCAAGGCCCACCACAAAGGAAACTCCACACAAGGTATTCTATAAAAATAACCTTTGTATTATAATAAAACACATTAGATAAAAACACACACTTTACAATGTGCCAACAGGCACGGGCAGAATTTACAAGGGATTATGTACAAGACAGGGCCACCTGGACCACTGTCAGGAATTAGCACTTTTTAGATATTTAGCACACAAAATATATAAAATCACTGTAGCACAAAAATAATCTGTATATCACTCCACCAGTACTTACTGGTATCGGGGAAGTACCACCTGCGTAACCCTAACTACTTTAGGAGACTGTCACGCAGGGAACTAGAACCTCACTAGCACCACCTGTATTAGGAGAAAGCAACAACCACCTACGTATCACAACACCTGTAGGGGTAATAGAACGTTACACATGATGCATCACATTCAGAGGTGTATGGAAGGAAAACACATGATGCCTAAAAACATTCAGAGGTGTAAAAGCAATGGCACATGATGCATCAACACACATTCAGAGGTGCAGGTAGGAACACACATGATGCATAAAACATTCAGAGGTGTAAAAGCAATGGCACATGATGCATCAACACACATTCAGAGGTGCAAGTAGGAACACAATTGCGCAAAACTCCTATGCCACCACCTGTGGCAGTCCCTGGGCCAACTGGCCTGGAAGGGCTAGGACGCCCTGCGTTCAGCAAAGTCAGGCTGCGCTAGCTGCGCAGACTAGAACAAGAATGGTCCCCCACCTAAACGTGGCAGCTGCCCACTAAGTGCTGGGCAGCTGGAAAACGACTTTAGGCACTCTGCGTGCCTCTGGAGCCCTCTCTGGGCTCTGACCATGTAAAATATGCCCCCTAGAGCCTTCGTGGCTCAGCACAACGTTGGAGCCTCACTGGGCTCGAGAAACAATCGTGCTCCCCTTCGTTTGGAGCCTCGTGGGCCCAAGACAGCCGGAAATGCCTCCAAGAGCCTCGCAGGCTCTAAACAAGAAATGCCCCCGTCGTTGGAGCCTCACGGGGCTCGGAAAGAATGGTGCCCTTCACGCTGGAGCAGCCCACTGCCTTCTGGGGCCGCTCCGGTGGCCACTACTCGGCCAGGCAACGTTGGAGCCTTCACGGGGCTCTGACACGGCCCCCGCACCCCCAGCGCATGCGCGGAGTCCCCCAGCCCTGCTACACACTCACCGGGCTGATCGGGGACTCCCGCGTTGTCTCTCCTCCCGGCGGACGCCGAGGCTTCCTTGCAACGCGGAGGGGCAGGCACCGACAATGTGCCTCGCGCCCCCTCCGCACCAGCTCCGGCCGCACTTCTCCTCGCTCGGGTCCAGCGCGGGGTAGGCTCCCGCCTGGATCTTCACTGCACAGGAGCGCGGGGTAGGCTCCCGTCCGCTTCCTGCTTCCGTCTCGGGACCCGCCCCCAGGCCTGCCTGACTTCCGGCTGAAGCCCGGCCGCGGCGGTGAATTCCTTGGCAAATGAGAGGGGTAGGCTCCCTCGCCAGCGAGCACAATGGCGGGGTGGGCACCCGCCGAACTTGGCAGACACCGTCCGGATCGCGGAGTGGGCACCCGCTATCGGATCCCAAGCGCTCACAGCGCTATAAAGTAAACCAGCGCTCCCAGCGCTATAAACAAAGGAAGGTCCAGCAAAACAGCGCGCCCAGCGCTAGGAAGTCCCAAAAGCGCTCCCAGGCGCTGCAAGCAGGGTTCAGCAACAAAAAGGTCCTCCAGAGAGCAGGGGGCAAAGGCTGGGCCCAGAGCCAGCTCACAGGGCCCTCCAGCAGGGAGGCAGTCCCCAGTGGCGGTCTCTCCTGGCGCCCAGCAGCAGCAGGCCCCCCCTCAAGTGGATCCTGCAAGAGAACAACTTCTGTGGGGACACAGCCCCTTTTTATACATTACAAGGCTTTGTCTAAGGTGCAGGGAAGGGGCGAACCAGTTCCAACAGGTTCCTGAGCACTTTGTTTTGCTCAGCCCCTCTCCCTATTCACTGGCAGGGCTAGGGTCATTAGACGCACCACAGGGGCCGGCGCCAGCATTGTGTGGGGTAATCCCTGTCCTATTCAGGACCCAGGTACACTCCTCCCCAGCCATCAACATGCTAACTCCCCATTCACCACTGGGTGACTCCTCCTGACTCTGGGGAATTCCCTAGTCCGTCACCTGACCTCACCAGCCAATCGCCAGACAAGCCACACATTTCAGACTGCACACTGAAGTGCCCACTTCTAGAAGTGGCACTTCCACACCAGGTACATGCACGCTGCACACATCAACGCGCAGCATTCACTCCCACGAGTCCGCACATACCAAACACGGGCCTGCACACCCCACGCATCAGGAACTACCGGGACACATACATTCCCCCATGCATTCCTATGGGAGGGCAGGCCAACCTCACAACACGCACGCACTTTACCCTGGGACACAGCGGTAAAGTGCGCAGAAGTCACTAAAATCACTAAACCAAGTCACCATATTACGCAAAAAGTTTCGGGGTGAACCGGCCAGAAGGGCCAAGTCCAACAACCCCTTATCGAGATTCCTGTAGATCAAGAAGGACCTTATGTACATAGTGAATTATTAGGTCAAGATAGAAAATTTTTACTCGATACAGGGGCAAGTCGAACAACTATAAAACGAAGTGAAGTTCCAGGGGCACCCCTCTCAGGCTCTCAGAATATTTCCCTTGGTTTTTCAGGAAAACCTATTGTTAATGAAGTATCGCAGCCTCTTCCACTTACGATAGGACCTCTGACCCGAACTACAGATTTATTGCTTACTAAATCATGCCCAGAAAACTTGTTAGGAATAAAGACCCTGAAAGCTCTAGGAGCCATAATATGTTGTTCTCCGGAAGGTGTAAGGTTGTTTTTACGTGATTTTAAAGGTCACTATGTGTCTAGAGACATGGATCCCCGACTGCAGACTTTACCTACACATCTATGGGCACAAGGCCCTACTGATGTTGGTTGCATGAATATTACACCATATCGAGTCACATTAAAGGCAGGAGTGGTGCTACCACGAATGCGACAATACAAGTTACCACCAGATGCTGTAGTGGCTTTACTACAAATCATTGACGAGCTCATTGCCCAAGGAGTAGTTGTAGAAACAGACTCCAATGTATGTAATTCACCGATAATTCCGATTCTTAAACGAACAGATCCCACGGCCCCGCCAGTATATCGATTGGTTATTGATCTGCGCGAGTTAAACAAATGCATTGTGCCACAATTTCCTGTGGTCCCAGATATCTCATCATTACTGACAGCTATTGATTCTGAAGCAACATTCTTTACTGTAATTGATCTCAAGAATGCCTTTTTCAGCGTCCCAATAGATCCGGAAAGCCAATATTTGTTCGGATTTAGTTTAAATGGGCGTAGCTTTAAATTCTCACGCGCACCTCAAGGATTTACAGAGAGCCCCAGCATCTATAGCCAAGCACTGAAACGAGAACTAGACAGTATCCACATGCCAGTTAACACCGCTCTGCTTCAATACGTCGATGATCTGCTGATCACCGCGAGAAGCGAACCGGAATGTGAAACAGCATCACTGACAGTTTTACAATTTCTAGCCGAAAAGGGGCACAAGGTGTCCCCTTCTAAGCTGCAATTCTGTGTCCAGCGAGTTGTTTATCTTGGACACTCGCTGTCCAAGGAGGGAAGGCAGCTTACACCCGACCGCATTCAGTTAATAGCTAACATGCCAATACCCAAGACACAAAAGGAAGTACGAGCTTTCATAGGCCTCACGTCATATTGCAGGCAGTGGATCCCTCAGTATGCATTTCTAGCAAAACCACTCATTCAGTTAACCACACAGGAGGCAGCCACATCGACTGTTCTCCCTTGGACTCAAGAACATACACAAGCTTTTGAAAGCCTAAAGAAAGCCTTATGTCAAGCACCTGTTTTAGCAACGCCATGTTACAGAAAACAGTTTACACTCTTTGTTACAGAACGCGAAGGTACTGCCTTGTCAGTACTCACACAGGAACAAGCAGGATCACACAAACCATGTGCTTATTTTTCTAGTAAATTAGATCCCGTAGCTCAGGCTTTGCCTGCATGCCTGAAATCAGTGGCAGCGACAGCTTTAGCAATCAGACAAAGCGATGCTATAGTGTTAGGGCATCCATTGACAGTTCAAGTACCACACGCAGTAGAGGTTCTTGTAAATAGAACGCAAACACAACACTTGACTATAGCGCGACTTACAGGATATGAACTTACATTGTTTCAGCCACATATAGAAATCAGACGCTGTAACACATTGAATCCTGCCACACTTTTGCCAGTAACCGGAACAGACCCATTAGCTCATGACTGTATTGAAGTTATTACAATAACGACAAAACCCAGACAAGACTTAACCGATGTCCCATTGCCAGATCCAGACCTAACATTGTATGTAGATGGTTCATGTATGAGAACAAGTACAGGAGAGTTAGTGGCCGCTTACGCAGTCACCACAGATACTGAAGTCATTGAAACTAATCGTATAAATACTTTGTCAGCTCAAGCCGCAGAGCTTATCGCTCTGACACAAGCCTGTATTCAAGCCACGAATAAAAAAGTCAACATATACACTGATTCACGTTATGCATTCGGAGTTGTACATGACTTCGGCGTGCTGTGGCGAGAGAGAGGTTATTTAACTTCCCACGGTGCCCACATTCAGCACGGACCCCTCATTCATGCCTTATTAGATGCAATACATCTACCCACTGCAATATCAATTATGAAATGTAAGGCTCATACGAAGGTTACTGATATCATTTCCCAAGGCAATGATCTAGCCGACAGAACAGCTAAACAGACTGCTCAAACTCAAACCCCCGACATGACAAAGACAATAGTCCCGACACCGACACATTGTATGACAGTTAAAGATCCTACTCTTGACGTAATTGACATACAGACACATGCTACACCAGACGAAATAAAGAAATGGACTGAATTAGGAGGGATTCAAACGGACCAAGGATGGATGATGAAGGAAAAGTCTGTATGGTTCCTTCCTGATTCAATGGTCCAAGTTATAATTAACACTATACATAGTCCAGCACATCTAGGAGAAAAAGCTATGCTAGACAGCATTCAACACATTTGGTTCAATAAACATTTACGAGCAGCAGCCAAACAAAAGGTCCGTACCTGTATGATCTGTTGTCAGTTTAACCCAGGAAAAAGCGTTCCCGTAGAACAGGGTGGATTTCATCCTCCTAATCACCCTTTTGAAGTCCTACAGATGGATTATATCCAGATGGAACGATGTCGAGGATTCAAATATGTTCTCGTAGTTGTCTGCGCTCTGTCCCGTTGGACAGAGGCGTACCCGGTTTCAGATTACACTGCCCCGACTACTGTCAAACAGTTGGTTCGAGAATTCTTCCCACGATACGGTTTACCACGTGTTGTTCACTCAGATAACGGCCAGCCGTTCTCATCCGAATTAATGAAACACGTTTCACTTCTGTTAGGATATCAGTGGAAATTCCACTGTGTCCGACACCCCGAGGCAGCAGGTCTCGTAGAAAGACATAACCAGATACTGAAAATCAGAATGTCCAAAATATGCAGAGAAAAAGGTGTCGACTGGGTAGTAGCGTTACCCGTTGCACTCTTTTACATGAGAATGGTAGCACACTCTCGAACAGGGCTATCCCCGTATGAGGTGATCTTCGGTAGACCACCAAATATGTGGGGGACGCCTATGCCACGCAAAATAACTGATATTGACTGTAATATGCTGACAGATTACTTGGCTTCCTTGATGTCTGCACTACAATCTTGTCGTTCACAGGTAGCTGCAGCCTTTCCCGACAACACTGAGGTGAAACCCCATGACGTTGTTCCGGGTGATCTTGTCTTTGTGAGGAATTTCGACCGAAAGACTCAGCTGGAGCCCAGGTGGAAATCACCCAAGTTGGTCCTGCTGACCACAAGGACAGCCGTGAAGATCGAGGGCCGCAAGGGCTGGATTCATTCAAGTCATATCAAGAAATTTCATGGACTATCCTCGGATATAGACATTGTGCCATGCACTCCCTCACAGACTGATTCAAAACTTCCTTTGGTTGAAAAGACTGAAACTGAACTCTATAAAGTAAAATTGAGGCCTAGAACGTCAGACAATTTGATTGTTTAAGTCCTCTCCAAGGTGAAGCGGTTGAATTTGTCCCTGACATGTATCCTCTAGACCTGAATCATGGACAGTCGCGAAAAATGTTGAAACGACAGGCGTATTGTAAATCACTGCGTAGCCACTGCATAGTGACATTATTAATTCTGTTTTTATTGAGTCTTTTAATAATTATTACAAGTATGTTGTTGCACATATATTACCCTATTTCTAGACATGTTTATAATGTTGCTGCTGAACATTCTTTTAGTGACTTACCTCCGCATGAATTGTCTTATAGACTTGCGCTGCGCAATAACACTTTCATTAGTATGTTACATCATTCCCATCAGACTAGTAATGCCACTAATTGTTGGGTGTGTGGCCGACTCCCTCCCTATCAGAATTATGAAGGAGTCCTGCCTTTCTTTCCACATCCATTTACACATAATGGCTCCTGTGGAGCATGGTTCAGTTTAATCAATTCCATAGACTCAGACACAGCAGTTTACCAAGATCATTGGGTATGGGGAAACCTGAACCTAGTTTTACTCAAGGTCTGCTACCCTGACAAGGAGGGTCGCCCCAAAAGAACAGGAACTGATCTAGAAAATGAAGTATATGGATTAGGTAATTTTACACCTAATCTCATGATTCTAAATGTCGTATCCGAAATTGAACTAGTCTTACCCACCATGTCAGTATTCCCAGCGAAGGGTGAATTGTGTGTAAGAAAGGTTGGTTCCATACATATGGGCCATAGTAAATGCACTACTATAGTAGAATTCAGTGATCAAGGCAAATCTTCATTTAGAGCTTCTCGCCATTCCTACTTTGTATGTGGTCAGACTGCATATATGCGTTTACCTCTAGATTGGGATGGTACCTGCTACATTGCATTCCTTTTGCCACCTGTTTTCCTAGCTCCTCCTGATTATTACAGAAATATTCATTTAGTACACAACAGAGAGCGGAGAGATCTCCCCATTGTCGATTACACTGAGACGGCATGGGACAAGTATGTAGATTTTAATAAAGGCATCTTTCCCTATATAGGTACTGTTACTAATAGTAAGCTGATACGTAGATTAACTAGAACCCTTGAAGCAGTAGTGAATGAGACTATTTCCGCCTTAGGCAATCTAACAGAAGAGCAGTCTGCTATGCGGATTGTTGTGCTTCAAAATCGTCTTGTCCTTGACGTCATCCTGGCTGATAGGGGCGGAGCTTGTAGGGTCATCGGATCAAGCTGCTGCGTATTCATACCAGAAAATTCGCCATCTGTATATAAAGCCATCACTCGCCTTCATAAGATTGTAAGCCAGATACACCAGAACCCAGGCACTTGGACTTGGTCCAGTTGGTTTTGGAATGTGATATCAGCCTGGGGATGGAGAGTTTTATCCTTCCTAGGTGTTGGCCTTCTCCTACTATTCAGTTGCTGTCTATGTCTACAATGTGGACCAGCGATCTGTGGTCTGTGTGCCACATCGTGTATTCCACCACCAAGATTTCATTCGTCACGGAAGAAGAAAGAAGAACAAATGATGCTATATGAACAGATCAATGGATTGATGAAGATTGATATCTCTTGAAGGGCAAGTAGGGGACAAGGAGGGAATGTGGAAATATGGATTTTTCTGGTCAGTTATGTCCCCTATCTTGGACCCCAACGGTTCTATGTGCATGTCACAAGTACATGTATGTTCCCTCCAGTTCCAGTTATGAAGACGCAAATGCATGTGCGTCCACCGTCAACATGTCCTCTGTCAGATCCGCCATGAATAGGCCGGATATTCCATTCCTAAATATGAAAGGCCACCGGCTTTATGTGGTTCACTTATGCCATTTTACAGTCTAGGCAAGTAGGCCCTGACTCTGTCATCAAAACTCCTCTTGCCTTCTGCCTCTGAAACCTCGAGTCTGAGCCTGCATCTGTGACCATGAACTTTGTCTCATTCTCTGCGCGGCTCCCGAAGCCTGACATCAGCCTATTCTCTGCCAAGAACTGTATTTCACCTTCGAATTATCTGCTTCCCCCTCAGCCGATGCATTCCTGCCTAGTAGTTTAAGTAAACATTCTTCCAGTTACCGAGCAAAAGGCCCGGCTTCTCTGTCCTCATGCAAGTAATTCATAGCCCTGTTACCATGGAATATTCCTACCCCCCTCGCATTCAGTGTAGACACTTAGACGCTTGTACACGCACGCACAGTCAGTATAGAATAGATTCTGTCCGAGAGTCCTTCTTTTTTGGATAACATAGTTCTTTAAACATAGGATGTTAGATATGATTTGGGATTAGGTTGACTTGACCCCCCAGACTTTTTGTCTCCACATGTAGAGCTAAATGTCAAGTCCCCTTCACCCCCTAGTTACACGTCAATTACACGTCATGCTGCTGCGCGCGCATCTAGGCCAAGTATTATCTTATAGATCCACCTATGTATGACATCATAACCAATTATGTTCCTTTTTACTCTTTATTACACCCATTTTCGGTTACGCAGACAAAACGTCAATTTCCTTATCAATTGTTACGCCTACTGTATTCGCTTCATTGTAATGTATGTACTATAAAAGTTACTTCTTGTCAATAAAGTATGTACTTCACTTCCTGAACCCCCGTGGTGATGGAACTTGGAGCATCCGATTATAATCGATCACTGGAATAAAGCCCATTCCGAACCTCTAATATCACGGATTCTGCCTCTCATTTTACTGAGCTATTTTATAATGTTTCTGTATCAAATTCAGTCCAGGTAAAGGAATTTTTATTTACCACAGAGCGACAAAACTCCTTAGTGTCTTCAGACATGTGGGGCCAGTGAAAGTGAGGGACAATTCTGTCCCAAGTCTTGTTCTGGCCCAGGTGTCCTACTAGGGGAATATCATGGGCTAGTGTCAATAGGAAGCCCCTAAACTTCAGAGGTATAACCAACCTCCTTGATGCACTAGGCTTGGGGTCTCTACACTCTGAATAAAGGAGTCCAACATCCCAATAAACTTTATGGGTGCCACTAGCATTTCCAGCAGCCTCATCAGTGGCTTGCTTTCTAAGGGGTTCAAGAGAGGGGCAGGTTTTCTGCTTCTGGCTCAGATCAGACCTGGGAGGGCCCCCTGTCCCCAAGAACTCAATGTGGTTAGGTTCAAGCTCCTCTGGGACAGTTCCTTCTTCAGGCTCAATATCATCCCCCTGAGGAGACTGATCTGCATTCTTAGTCAGGTGGGAAGGCACTGCCTTAGCCCTACTGCTCCTCTTCTTGGGAGGCACCTGGTCCATTATTCCAGTATCCAGGGCCTGTCCAGTTTTAGACATTTTGGCCTATGACCTAGTCAAAGCAAAGACATGAGCAGAGATCCCTAACATTTCTGCATGTGTCCTGAGCTCCACTTCAGCCCACGCTGAAGTCCCTAGATCATTGCCAAGCAAGCACTGTACTGGTAGATCTGCACTTACCACAACTTTCTTAAGCCCAGATACCCCTCCCAGGATAAGTTAACAACTGCCAGAGAATGGTCTGTTCTGACATTGCTAGCATTGGTCACTTGGTACATTTCACCAAGTATAATCTTCCCAGGATCCATGAGATCTTTTGTCACCATTGTGACACTTGCTCCTGTGTCCCTGAATGCCAAAGCCTGTTAGTCTGTATTTGCCCAGATTACTGGGACTCACAAAGGGGGACCCAGTAATGCCCCCATCACAGACTAACACAGCCTGAGTTGGAACTCTGAGTAGGCCAGAGTCCATCTCAGAACCCAGGGTCAACCCTACTAGACCCTTATTCTGAACATTACCACCACCAATTGTAGCTGTACTAGGGGGAACAGTTGCCTTAGGGGCAATGGTGGCTGGAGTAGATTATTTGGACTTGGTGCAATCACTGGTCCAGTGAGTTTTCTGTTTACAAATCTTGCATCATGGTTTCTTTTGGCCTTTTCCCTTGTTAGACTGTGAATCCCCACATGAAGAAGATTTTTGGGGGCCTTGCGAAGACTTCTGGTCTTTACCCTTCTCTCCACCATTATCAGAGTTTTTAAGATCTTGCTTCTTGGGTTCACCACCTTGGTTCTGTACCTTCTGCCTCACCCTGATTCTGACCCACTTGTCTACCTTCTTTCCCAATTCTTGGGGAGAGGTCTGATCTGAGTCTACCAGGTACTGGTGCAACAGCCTATTCTGACAATTATTAAGGAGCTGCTCCCTCATAATCAAATTGTACAATCCTTGATAGGCATGCACCTTACTGCCAAGTAACCAACCTTCCAGAGCCTTAGTAGCACAATCTACAAAGTCTACCTAGTTCTGAGTCTGTGCCTTTTGGATATCCCTGAACTTTAACCTGTATTGCTCAGTGGTTAGGCCAAACCCATCAATTAAGGCACTCTTCAGACTGTTGTAATCATCTGCCTCCTCCTCTGTAAAAGTGAGAAGCTTATCTCTACCTCTGTCTGCAAAGGAGAGCCATAAGATTGCTGCCCACTGCTCCTGGGGGACCCTTTGTACTTTTCAGGCCCTTTCCAGAGCAGTTATCCATTTGTGGATGCCATCCCCACTCTGGTAGGGAGGGACAATCTTATTCAGGTTTCTATGGTCATGAGACCTTTCCCTATCTCTAGGGCTGTTGCTGCCACCATGGGACTCTAGTCCCAACTTTTTTCTAGCTCTGTAGAGTTCTAGGGCCTCCTTATCTAGGGCTACCTGCTTTCTTCTGATTTCAAGCTGAGCTTCCTCATACTTAAGCAGTCTCTCCCTTCTCTCCTGAGAGGATTCTCTCCAATGAGAGGAGACTGAGGTCCCTATTGATGAGTTAGAATAGTTAGACACCACTGAGGGAGATCTTGACCTTCTTGGCCCACCACCAACTCTCCCAGGAGGGACAAAGAGGGGTCCATAATGGTCCTCTACATCACTGTCTGGGGGAGCTGGATTTTCCAGGTCCAGATCATTGTCATCTGCCTGGCCAGCCTCAGAGGTCAGGTCATGGAGAATTTCACTCCTAGGCCTTTCCTCAGGTGCTTTCCCACCCACTCTGCCTAGCCCTTCAGATCCTAAAGATCTGCTAAGGTCATCAAGCCTGAGTACTTCTATGAGACTATGAGATGCTGGGCGGTTGGACTTTTGCCTGTCTTCAGTTTCCTAGTTGTAAATAATGCTCTCAGTTCCATGAATGGGAGTCTATCATACTGGGAATCTTGAAGCCCATTGGCTTCTGGCAAGGCCCTACTGGTTCCTGG
Source organism: Triturus cristatus (assembly GCF_964204655.1). Lineage (NCBI taxonomy): Eukaryota > Metazoa > Chordata > Amphibia > Caudata > Salamandridae > Triturus > Triturus cristatus. Next base: position 441,002,081 of record NC_140585.1, read on the forward strand.
CCTTGAAGACATTACTAGTTTGGTGTCGTGTATTGCACTACCTACTCTAGTGTGGCCTACTAAACTCTCATGAGTTGTAGAAAGGGTGTGCTATCCCTTCACACACAACTCTAAGTTCAGTAGAACTTACTATATTCTAAAGCTTGTATTATATATACCTAGGATACCTTTAGTGGTTTTCAGTTAGTTACTCAATTGAGATTATCTGGTAAAACAATAGCAAGCTGGAATCCCACACGCTGCACACCAATGTGAGAAGTTGGCCTGATATATGCTGTCCACTAGTTATAGTGGGCACCCTGTCTCAGTCCAAACAACCCCTTATTGGTTATAGGTTAAAGACAACCTTTATTGAAAGCTATCCTAGTGGTAGCTATGGAGAGCAGCCTTCAGGCTAAGTCTTGAAGGAATGTAAAGCAGCTTGTTTTACCAATCTATAATCTCTTGAGTCACTAAATGAAAGATATCCACACCAGGTATATATATAAAATATATGTGTTTATTACTAAGCACACCCTCCTAGTCTCTTTATGAGACTAGAGGTCAAAACACATAAGTTACACTTCAAAAATCACAGTAAAATAGCACAAATACATGTCAGGCCCTAGGGGCGAGCCAAACCATATACTAAAATAGTGGTATAAGAACACGACTTAACTAGACAGAAGGCCTAGAGCCTGTAGAATCGCTGGGACCCCAAGGAACCACCCAAGGTAGTGACACATGGGACCCACAGGGGCCATGTGCAGTGTGTGAATACAGCCGCGAGCTCCCGTTAGCTTCTATGAGGAAAGTCGCGGTTAGATTTTTAAAGATTAGGGACACTTAGAAATGAGTCAGGACCAAACCCTTTTAGACTTAGGAAGTTCTAGGGCTAGCACCCACGGGAGCACTGGAGGACTCGTGTTACCTCAACCAGGGAAGCCGGGTGCATAGGTGTTAAATGGTGTCGGGTCACGTCGTCGATTTCAATGGGAGCTGGTGAAGAAGTGCTGCTGCTGGGAAGATGCAAAGTGTTCGAAGAGATCCAAGCCTGGATTGAAGACGAGAAGAACCTGAAAGCAGAGGGGACAGAGTCTGGGTCACTAGCCAGTGACCAGGAAGGCGATAGGCAGATGCCCACCGATGTCTGGTGATTTCAGGTGAAGGAGGTGAAGCTTGACTCTTCAGCCACAAAGACCAGGAGGCGTTGAGGATGACCAGAAGCTGGATTCGAGCTGTCCCACAAAGGATGTTGAGTGCTGCAGCATCAGTGCCCGGATTGGACACAACAAGCCATGGCAACAGCAACCCACGCAGAAAGAGAAGAAATGCTTCGGTGCAGACCAGCAAGATCTGAGAGACTCACCACTTGGTTGGGAGTCAGGGGATGTCTGGAGCCACCAGGGAAGCCCAAGGAAATTCAAAGTTACCCCCTCAGGGACCCACCAGTCGACGGACCAGAGGTCGTGAAGGGACCTCAAAATGAAACACAAAATGGCGGCCCACGGGTCACTCGGGGTGACTACGCCAACAATCTTCAGTGGATTCTGTGCTCGAGGAGGGGGCTACAAGTGAGCCCAAGCACGCCTTCAGGAGACATTGAGAAGTCAATGAACTTGCAAAAGTGCACGGTGACCAGGAGTTCCGGTTCCATGCTACTCACGAGGGCCGTGTGTCTCAGCTTTTCTGGGGACTCGGGTCGGCCTCTGAGATGTCTGGAAATCCTCTTCCTGGGCTGCAAATACTTCGGAGTCCGGCGGGAGCTTTGGAGATGCAGACCGGCAAATTGCTTCATTGGTGCCGCCAAGCAGGGGAGTCACTCGTTGACCCCAAGGGAGATTTCTTCAGTCCTCTAGTCTTTAGTAGAGCATCGAAGGTCCAGGATTCAGTTTCAGAGTTTTGTCCAGGGATATCTAAAGTTATGGTTACAGAGGTTCCTTACTTATACCTAAGGAAGGGGTTGGACTAGCTCTAGGGACCCACCTATGGGAGGGTTTGGAAAGAGGGGTTGCTACACCCATTTCCTTTGTCCAGTTTTACTCCAGAGCAGGGGCTGGAAGCCCCCGAACCTGTTTGAGCTGGCCTATGCACAGGGACACCAAATGTGCCCCCAGTGCAGGACTTCAAAGCACTCAGAGAGTGCTCCCACCCAGCCCCAATACACATAAGCCTGTCTGGGAGGTGGTTACACCTCCCTGTGACAGGAAACCTATTGTCCAGGCCTCCCCTGACGGTGTTTCGGTCAGCAGCAGGAGGCCAGACCTGTGTCTGTGGCTGCAGCATCCATTTTGTGATGCCAGGGCTCTGTTAATTTTCTACCGGGTATACCAGTGCTGCCATGTCTCTTCCTCTAGAAGGGTGAGATCATATTACTGGTGTGGGGGGGGTATGATTCCAAGGTGTTTAACACCTAACACGACATTTTTCCGTGCAGCCAGTCCAAAGTTAGCATTTACCGTTTGGTTATAATGCACTTAAGAGTATATGGTCAGGCTGCACCTCTGACAACCACAGAGAAAAGATTCTGAAGGCTGCAGAGGGGCTCAGCTCATGCCTGGGAACCCTCTCACATATAACCAAGCACTCTGCCTTCAGGATTGTTAAGGCCTGCCATAGGAGTGACAGTGATAGGTTTGTATGTGCAGTGATAGGTGAGGTACAGTGAACCTATACCTCAGTAAGGGGTGCATGCACCACCTTACCCAGGCTGCAGTAGCAGACCTGTGGTGTCATTTTGCATGGCTTTCCAGGGGTGGCACAATACATGCTTCAACCCCTGGTAGGCCTCTGGGGTACCTATGCCCTGGGTACATAGTATACCATATACTAGGGACTTATAAGGGTACCTCAGAATCCAATCAGTTGTGTACCTAAGGTACATGGAATCATTTTACAAGAGAAAGCAGCTAGGCTGGGGACCTGAATAGCAGGTTCCCAGCCAAACTAAGTCAAAAACCATCAAAACACCAGGAAAAAAGTGGAGGCAACCATGCAGTCAGATTCCACCTTCCTACAGAGATCTGCAGAAAAAGCAACAGAGGTGCTGAAAGAGGCAAATGTGGTGCAGAAACAAGCGAGAGAGGTGCAGGAAGAGGCAATAGAAGTGCAGCAAGGAACAACAGAGGTGCAGAAAGAGGCAAAAGGGGGGCAGAAAGAGGCAAGAAATGTGCAGAAAGAGGCAACAGAGGTACAGAAAGAAAGAGAGATTCAGAAACAGGCAGGAAAGGTGCAGAAAGAGGGAACAGGGGTGCAGAAAGAAGCAAGAAAGGTGCAGAAAGAGGCAAGTGAGGTGCAGAAAGAGGCAAAAGATCTGCAGAAAAATGCAACGGAGGTGCTGAAAGAGGCAAGTGAGGGGCAGAAAGAAGCACCAGAGGTGCACAAAGAAGGAAGAGAAGTGCAGAAACAAGTAACAGAGGAGCTAAATGAGGCAACAGAGGTACAGAAAAAGGCAAGCGAGGTGCAGAAAGAGGGAACAGGCAAAAGAGGTGCTCAAAGAGGCAAGAGGGATACGGAAAGTGGCAAGAGCAGTGCCGAAAGAACCGAGAGGAGTGCAGAAAGAAGCAACAGAGGTACAGAAGGAGGCAAGAGGAGGGCATAAAAAAAGCAGAGAGGTGCAGAAAGAAGCAATAGAGCTGCTGAAAGAGGCACAAAGGGTGCAGAAAGAGGCAAGAGAAGTTCAGAAAGAAGAAACAGAAGTACAAAAAGAGGCAAGAGTGGTGCAGAAAGAGGGAAGAGAGGTGTAGAAAGAGGCTAGAGAGTTGCACATAGAGGGAAGACGGGTACGGAAAGAGGCAAGAGGGGTGCAGAAACAGGCAAGAGATGTGCAGACAGAGGCAAGAGAATTGCTGAAAGAAGCAACAGAGGTCTAGAAAGAAGCAACAGAGGCGCAGACGGAGGCACGAGGAGTGCAGAAAGAGGAAAAAGAATGGCAGAAAGAAGCAACAGAGGTACAGAACGAGGTAAGAGGGTGAAGAAAGAGGGAAGAGAGGTGTATGAAGAGGCAAGAGAGTTGCACAAAGAGGGAAGAGGGGTGCAGAATGAGGCAGGAGGGGTATGGAAAGAAGCAACAGAGGTGCCAAAAGAGGCAAAAGAGGTGCAGAAAGATGCAAGAGAGGTGCAGAAGCAAGCAAGAGAAGTGCAGAAAGAGGCAAGAGAATTGCTGAAAGAAGCAACAGCTGTTTCAAAAGAACCACAAGAAGTGCTAAAAGAGGCAATTGAGGTGCAGAAAGAAGCAAGAGCAGTGCAGAAAGAACCAACAAAGGTGCACAAAGAGGCAAGAAGGTTGAAGAAAGAGGCAGGAGAGATGCACAAAGAGGCAAGAGAGGTACAGAAAGAGGCAGGAGGGGTGCAGAAAGAAGAAAGAGAAGTGCAGAAAAAGGCAAGTAAGGTGCAGAAAGAAGCGAGAGCAGTGCAGAAAGAACCAAGAGAGATGCAAAAAGAGGCAAGAGGGGTGCAGAAAAAGGTAGGAGGGGTGCACAAATAGGCAAGAGAGGTACATAAAGAGGCAGGGGGTGCAGAAAGAAGGAAGAGAAGTGCAGAAAGAAGTAACAGAGGTGCTGAAAGAGGCGCGAAGGGTACAGAAAGAGCAAGAGAAATGCAGAAAGAGGCAACAGAGGTGCAGAAAGAAGCAAGTGAAGTACAGAAAGAGGCAACAGAGGTGCAGAAAGACGCAAGAGAAGTGCAGATAGAGGCAAGAGAATTGCTGAAAGAAGCAGCAGAGGTGTAGAATGAAGCAAGAGAAGCGCAGAAAGAGCAAGTAAGGTGCAGACAGGAGCAAGAACAGTGCAGAAAGAATCAAAGAGGCAAGAGGGGTGCAGAAACAGCCAAGAGAAGTGCAGAAAGAGGCAAGAGAATTGTTGAAAGAAGCAACAGAGGTCTAGAAAGAAGGAACAGAGCTACAGAAGGAGGCAAGAGAGGTGCAGAAATAGGGAAGAGAGGTGTAGAAAGAGGCAAGAAATTTGCGCAAAGAGTGAGGAGGGGTGCAGAATGAAAGCAACAGGCATGCTGCAAGAGGCAAGAGAGGTACAGATGTTAAATGGTAGCGGCACCTTCAGTCGATAACCTTCAAGTATTGCCCGGCGGTAATCGCCTCTTATACCATTCGATGATTAACCAACAAAAGAGGCAGGCGCCGGAGACTGGAAGGCAGGAAACAAAGTTTTATTCCGTCGGAGCAGAACACGTCAGATCGGACAGCAAGGTATCGTTTCGAGGTGCTCTACCCACATCTCTGAGGCCTGGCCTCTTATACACAGGTTTATTGCTTTATTACACGTGATATATTCTTGTTGAGACTTTGATGTACGGAAAGACATCCTTGGAATCCCCACTTCAAGCTTGTTCCCACACATATCTACAGTAGAAGTCCCCACCCCACCCACAGTAGGAGATGGCTATCACACAGCTGGACATTCCACCAATTCCCGGGGGTGTGTGCGACTGGTCGGGTCTCAGGGGGTGGGGGCCTTGATCTACTGTAATCCCTTTGATGTGAGGTGTTTCCCTTACAGTAGGGGCAATAAACTGCATCCGCAGGGCTAGGTGATGGCCTGGGATCGGTTCGGACAATCGGGCGCAGAAGAAGGGTCTTATCAAAGGGATGTATGACCATGTATGGGATGAAAGGAGGTGTTGGTCAGGCGCGGGATGTGGTTCCATGGCAGGGTCGCGCAGAAGGAGAGGGTTTATGGCCCATGTATGAGAGAGCGGGGGTGGCCGGCGCGCGGGGGACGTTTGCCGCACCTGAGGGGCACGCTGGCGCTCGGCAATGAGACCATGGTGCCTAAAATGGCCGTCGCGCGTTTTCTGAGTGTGGCGCTTGGGGAGAGACAAGATGGCGCAGATAATGTTCAGATACGAACTAAATTTCCACAGTCCCCCCTTTTAACATATCTCGCCAGCTTGTTTAGTTTGGATCTATCCCCATAATATCACGTACTTCTATTTCGTACAGGGCTTTCATTCGTTCCGCTTCAAAGTTCAGAGTCTTAGGGCAGATGTAGTTCGTGATAAGTGAACATAAAGGTGGCAAGCACTGAATCCCCAGGCAACATCCACATAGAATCACAATCGGCATTAGGATAAACGTAAACAACCTCCACCCCCAGTTCTTTATTGAGTCCCAAAACCAATTCCCAAGCGACCATCCTTCTTGTTCCTGATGCACCTCTGTGGAAAGTCTGTGGAGGTGTTCGATCGCCTTGTAGATGGAGGGTGAGTTGTCCGGTACGTAGGTACAACAGCTGGACCCAATGATGCGGCATGCTCCTCCACGATCAGCCAGAACCACATCTAGAACGAGGCGGTTCTGGAGAGCCACCAGGCGGATGGCCTGAAGCTCGGCGGTGTTGTTGGTGAGGATGCCAGCCGTAATGTTCATTGTTGTTTCGACTGCCTGGGTTAAGTGCCGGATGGCACGGCTGTTCGCCATTGGACCCCAAAGTGGGACAAGTCCTTTTACTGCATCCATGAACTGTGCTCCGGTGGAGTCGGCTTGCACAATGTCCTTGGCACGTTTCTGCCGGTGGTGGTTTGCTGGAGCCACATATGTTGGAGGAAGGATAAAAGCGATGTAACATGTGCCTCCCCAGCCTTTCGGAAGCCAGGTGTAGGCCTTAGTACCACAGACGAAGTACATATTTGGGGAGGTAACAAAGGAGGGTGGGTCGACTGAGTCCAATGTTCGGGTGATGAGACAGGAACTGCGGCCCACCGGCTGTGTTCCCAGACCTTCAAGGCACACAAGACCTGTGATGTTGATGACGGACAGAGCCACTGTTAGGGTGGCGGCCGTTCGTTTCCGGAGGTAAGAGAAGGTGGGTCTGGCTGGATTGTTGAACACCTGCATTTCAACTCGTTCTTTGGCAGGGATGTCCATATGAAAGGAAGTGTTTGATTTTAGAGGACAGAAGGGAGCAGAAGTTTTTCCAGTTTTGTTCAGCCAGAACCCATGGTAGAAGTGTGACACAGTTTTGCTGGAAGTGGCATTGTCCTTGTAGCTTTCTTGCAGGAGGATTAGCCAAGCGAGGCAGGAGCCATGGACAGAGAAAGGTGAGGGGATGAAAGGGATAGAGTGTCCAGTGGCATGCGGTAGCAATCCACAGATCCAGCAATTAGTGGCATTGGCGGCAAGATTGTGTTGGTGGAGCAACTGCACGAAAGAGTTATTCCAGAACTCCTTACGCCTTTCTCGCAGTTGGGGAGAAAGCGAGATCAAATGGTGTTCTTTCATGGTGGTAGGTTGAACAGTGGTCAGCAATGTCTTATGAGCGGGTAAGCTCTCTTCCATGATCCAGAAGGTGGCCATGAGGAGAAGGCAAAAGAGAAGGGTAATAAAAAGCGCGATAGTCTTTGAGCTGTGCATCTTGTCAGTCTTTGGGTTTAGATAGTGGATCTTCGGACATCCGGTTGCTTCCATCACCTTCATGTCGGGCGCTTCCATCATCTTCAAGGGACTCGGTAGCGGGCAGAACCACTGGCTTTGTTTAGTTTCTCTCCTGGAAGCCTTTTGACGTGATTAGGCTACCGATCTGGGATCTCAACTTAGTTCGTGGTCTGCTTAGCCGAAGTTCCCTCCTTTCGTCGCAGGTTGTACCCTTCTTTGGATGGCACAGTGGGGTCGGGATATTTCGTTAACTCAAGTGTCTCTGTATTCTGGTAGCAGCTCAGGGATGGTCGGTCTTTGTCCGGGGGTCCTCCTTGGCCGGTGATGTTGTCGGTTGTCGTCAGGGTCGGTGATACCTTCTTACAGTGATGCAGCCAGTTGCGCTTCCCCTCCACTCGAAGAGCTGTTCGGGTGGTGATCAAGACTTGCAGGGGGCCCGTCCACCGGGGCTCCAGACTCCTTGCACGCTGGAAATTACGCACTAGGACATAATCTCCGGGTCAGATATCGTGTCCGGGACCCCTGGAAGCGTCGGGAATGGCTTGCAGCACCTGCTGATGGATAACAGACAATGTTTTAGTTAGGTTGTACAAATAGTCAGGCATGAGGACGTCCGGGACGTCGCGAATGGATGTCGGTTTCGGTGCAGTCCAAAGGTTCATGGGCTGCCCGAAGACGACCTCGTAGGGGGTTAAGTGGTGTTTGGTGGGAGTGGAACGCATTGATAGCAATGCTAGCGGGAGGGCGTCTGGCCACTTCAATCCTGTGGTGGCAACTATTTTGGCTATTTTGAGCTTCAATGTGGCGTTATGTCGCTCAACCAAGCCTGCAGATTGGGGGTGGAAAACCGCATGGAACTTTTGTTTTACACCCAACCCTTTTAAGATGAGTTGGATAACTTCGGCTACGAAGTGGGGGCCGTTGTCGCTCCATAAAATTCGACAAAGACCGTAACGGGGGAAGAATTCCTTCAGTAGTACTTTTGCGGTAGTCATAGCAGTGTTGTCGCGGGTTGGGTAGGCTTCCACCCATTTGCTGAAGGCGCACACAACGACAAGTACGTACTTCAGGCTCTGGCACCTTTCTAACTGGATGTAGTCCATCTGTAGGACCTCAAAGGGATGGTTAGGAACCCCAAACCCTCCCCTGGGTACAGCAGTTCCTTTACCAGGGTTGTGTTGGAGGCATACCAGGCATTGTTGGACCAGACGTTTGGCTGAGTCTGGGATCTTATCGTTGTGCCAAACTTTGGAGATGAGTTCGATCATGGGGGCAGACCCTATGTGTGCGGGGGAGTGTGTCATGATCAGCATGGGAATCAGGAATGAGTCAGGTAGCAACCATTTGTTCGTGTCTTTAGTCTGCCAGCAGCCTTCATCGTCTTTCAATCCTACCCGTGCCCATTCAGTCAATTCGTGTTGTGTGCTGGCTAATTGGATGTCCCTAATTGTTTCCTTGGCATGTACATACGTGTCGTGGACCTATTCTCGGCTGTGGTTCGGGCAGTAATGTCAGCCAGAGCATTTCCCTGTCCTATAATGTCTGTCACCTTCTTGTGTGCCTGGCATTTGATCACAGCCAGCCGTGCGGGGAGGAGGACTGCTTCGGTCAGGGCAGAGACTAGATCTCCATGTAGGATGTGTGTGCCATGGGAAGTCAGGAATCCCCTCTCCTTCCATAGGAGTCCAAAGTGGTGAACCACCCCGAAGGCGTACTGACTGTCGGTGTAAATGTTTGCGGTTGTCCCTGCTGCTAGGATGCACGCTCGTGTGAGAGCAATCAGCTCAGCCGCCTGTGCGGATCGCTGTGTGACGCGGGCTGTTTCAACAACTGTTCGGGCCGTGGTGACTGCATAGGCAGCTGAGGTGGTGCTGTCGGGGAGCTTGATGCATGAGCCATCCACCCACAGTTCTCCGTCAGGGTCCGGGAAGGCAGTGTCTCGGAGGTCAACCCTACTCTTGGTCTGTTCATCGGTGAGGGTCACGCAGTCATGTATAGGGGACGCATTGGGGTCAGTGTCAGGGAGAGGCAGCAGAGTGGCAGGATTCAGGGTGGTGCATCGCTTCAGCGTGATATGGGGTGCAAGCAGAGTCAGCTCGTAACCAGTCAGTCGTGCGCTAGTCAGGTGTTGAGTCTTGGTCTGGTTCAGGAGGGTGTCAACTGCATGGGGTATTAGCACGGTGAGGGGGTTTGAAAGCACGATCCCCTCACTTTGTCGGATAGAGACAGCAGTGGCGGCTACTGCTCGAAGGCAGGCGGGCAAGGCTCTGGCTACAGCGTCGAGAGTGGCAGAGAAGTAGGCGCAAGGGCGTTGCTTGGGACCTATGGACTGTGTTAGGACAGACAATGCGCACCCCTCCCTTTCGTGGGTGAAGAGGGAGAAAGGTTTAGTGTAGTCTGGGGTCCCTAGGACTGGTGCTGAACAAAGGGCATCTCGTAATTCCTTGAAGGAGGATTGGCATTCGGGCGTCCAGGAGAGGGGGAAGGGGACGTCTTTGGCCAGCAGGGAAAGCAGAGGTTTTACGATAAGACTGAAGTTTGGCAACCACTGTCGGCAGAAGGAGGTGAGGCCTACCAGGGACCGCACTTGCTTCTGAGTTTTGGGAATGGGGGTTTCTAGGATGGTCTGAATTCGATCAGGGGTAAGCTTCCTCCCATCTTTGGATAGGAGGTGGCCTAGGTATGTCACTTGGGGTTGGCAGAATTGCAACTTCTTCCTGGAGACCTTGTGACCGTTCTCCGCGAGGAAGTGGAGGAGGTGGATGGTGGCTGTGACTGCGAGTGGAGTGGTGTCGGCCGCCAGAAGAATATCATCGACGTATTGTATTAACACCACTCCATCTGGTAGTTGGACTGCATCTAGTTGTCTTTTGAGGGCTTGGCTATAAATGCTGGGACTTTCAGTGTAGCCTTGGGGTGCCCTACAGAATCTGTACGAACGGGCTTTTAAGGTGAAGCCAAAAAGGTAGCGGCTGTCTGGGTGGATGGGGATGGAAAAGAATGCGTTCTTGAGATCAATAACAGTGAAGTTAGTGGCAGTGGATGGAATCAGGGTGAGGATGGTGGTGATGTCTGAGACTACGGGGTACTGAGGTATGACTACTTTGTTAACTTCTCGTAAGTCAACAATGAAGCGGTATGCTTTCTCATCTCCTTCGCCTTGTTTCTTTACAATGGGTAGGATAGGGCTGTTGCAAACATTACTGACTACTTCTTCTACCACTCCTGCGTCGACTAGGGACTGGATGATTTCCACCAATGCCTTCTCGCCTTCGGGCGATATCCGATACTGTGGAAGCTTTGGGAGCACCGCGTCCGGTCGGACAGTTATGTGTACAGGGCGATCAGCATGCGTCCTACGTCTGAGTCGGTTTTAGCCCACAGGAGTGAGGTTAACGTGTCGAGTAGAGACAAGTCAGCATCGGTTATAGAGAACATACGTCGCGTGAGGCAAGGCCTGAACAGATCTGGGTTATCGTGCAGTATAACTCGGACTCCGTCTGGGGAACATCTGATGGTAGCTCGGAAATGTTTTAGTAAATCAAGACCCATAATAGCGTCGGGGGTGTTGGAGGAGAGCAGAAACGTTGTGTCAGTGGTGTTATTTTCCAAGTCAAAGGAGATTGGTGCGGACAAGGGATTAGTGGAGGGCGTTCCATCGAAGCCTATCGAGGTTACGTGTGAGCCAGACAAGGGTGCCCTCGGAATCAGTCGTTTAGATAATGCACTACGTGTCGCCCCGGTATCTACCAAAAATGTAGACTTTGTGCCCAGGACCTTAGCAGTGACGTAAGGACCTTGCTGGTCAACACGGAGTTCGACTGGATCCCTCCCTTGCCCCTGGCGGTCCTATGCGAAGTCATGGGCGTTTTCATAGTCGGACTGTTGACACTGGTTCTGTCGGGCGCGGTCAAAGGTGTTTGGTCTGCCTGGCCTGTCGTTGGTGGTGTCGATCGTGTACCCTCGTCCCTGTCCTCTATTTCTGGGGCTATTTGTTATGTCTCTTGTGTCCCTATTCTTGTTCTTATCCAGAAGGACCGGGCACTGGGATTTCCAGTGTCCAAACCCTTTGCAGAACGCGCACTGATTCTCGTCTAAGTCCCTGCGTCCACCGTAGGGTGTGGGTGCATGGTCTCTAGGGGGTAGTTTTCTAGGAGCAGTCGGTTGGTAATTTCCCTTGGGAGGTTCCCTTCCTATGGTCACCCCTTGCAGCTGTGCGATCATTACCCTTTCCTTCAGTTCCTTTTTCTTTCTCTCGGACGCCCTATCGTTCTCGTTCTTTTGGTGTTCGTAGTACTGGGCCATCTGGAGGATAGCCGCGTGTTTGGAGGCTGCCCAACTACTCTCGCTGGTCTGTAACTTCTGGGAGACGTCCTGTAACAGACCCTTCACATAATTCTGGACAAAGAGGTGATGTCCGGTTGCAGTGGCCATGTCCTGGCCACTATAATCGGAAAACACTGTTTCGAATCGAGAGAAGTATTCGGACACATCCTCCTGGGGTTTCTGGCGGCAAGCCGTCACTATCGACCAGTCTACCTTACTTTCTGGGATTAGGGTCTTCAATTTCTGTACAATCTTGTCTGGGAGTTCCAATATGGCTTTTAGAGGTTTCTGTCCAGGTCCTCGCTGTTTGTCTGTGGTATCGAGTTGTGCCCAGGTATATCCGAACGGCTCAGCGTGGTCAACTTTCCGGATTTGCTTCCACAGATCCGCCGGCAGACACAACCCGAAGAACAAATCGATATCCGCCAAGGTCATTATAGTTGAACCTAAGGCCGTACCTAGTTCTGTGTAAAAGGCAGTCGGGTTCTTTCTTAAGTCGGGTAGGGTTTTTCTAAAGGTCAAGATGTCTTGTTGGTCCCATGGCTGATAGACCCAGTTATATACAACCCTTCCCTTCGCATCTTGGTGGTTGATGTCGTCGTGTGTTCCCTGACCTCGTGGGGGGACCCAGTAAGGAGCAGCTTCCTTGATGGGCATCATGGTATCAGCTTTTCCTGCCTGGGGTTCAGTCGCTATGGGGGTCTCTGCCTTGGTTGTCTGTCTGTGTTCTTTAAGATGCTGGAAGACTTCGAGTGTACGAGTGAAGAGGTCCGTTACATCGCTCTCTCCCCCCTCCCCAATATCTACCTTCCTATACAAGGTCGCTAAGCCTTCGGAACCTCGATCTTGGTACCTATCCTCATAGGCATTCAGGGTGTGATAACAAAGTCGTACGACAAAGTGTCGTCTGTGGTTGTCGGCATGCGAGTTATACAGGTCTGTTACATAATCCTCACTTTCCTTCCGTTCTACTAGTGTTCTTACTACCTTATCGATTTTGGCTCGTTCATCCTTTGTTAGTCGATTCACTCTGGCGGAATCCCTCTTTCTCATCTCAGGGTCATCTAACGTTATTGCTAACGTTGTGTTCAGTACAAGTGGCTCGGCCGGCGCGGAGGCCGTGAGGACCGAGGCCTTGGTACTGCTTTCACTTGCGTTCGGGGGTTGCGGGTGCTGCACTATGGGTTGGGAGGGAGCATATGGAGGGGGCATATAGGTGATCGGAGGACCTAATAGCAATTCATCGTTCGACCGCTGCTTGGAAGGCAACTCAGGGTAGAGCGTAGAGGAGGTCCTAACAGGGCACTGGCCTGATGTTTCAAACTCTCGTTTTTGTTTAGCTTCCTTTCTCTCCTTTATCTCTTCCTCTAACTTTCTAGCGGCAAGGTGAGCTGCCTTACGCAATTCCTTTTCTGCTTTTACTTCTTCCCTCTTTTTCCGTTGTGTTGCTTCTTTGCGCCACATGCCGATACTGTCGAGCATAGTGGGCGTCGTTTTATTGCTACGTAGAGCTATTTCTAGCGTTTCTATTTTATGGTCATCAAAGGATCCCATCAGTGGCCACTGACTCTCGGGGTCCTTCTTTGTATATTTATGCCATAGTTTGCTATAAGCTACGGCGACTAGTCCATATTTAGTAAACATGTCCTTATTAGGGGTGCCTTCCAGTGGAGCCGGATGGTTCATCTCTAATAAGCGGTCCGGGCATAACCAACTACCAATCAGTGGGGAGAAGATATGCATGACAGGTTACAACGGGGACAAAAGTCTGCACTACCTATCTTTTCACTGCTTGCAAAGACTAGATAGAATATCTCTATTCTATGTTATTTGCAAGTGGAGAATACCTCCAAAGAACCAATATCGAACAACCAATGTTCGGACAATCAATCAATCAAATGGTGAGAAAGAGATAGGCACGACGGGTTACAACGGGGACAAAAGTCTGCGTTACCTACCCTTCACTATTTGCAAAGACTAGACAGAATATTTCTATTCTTCGTTATTTGCAAACAGAGAATATCTCAAAGAACCAATATTCTTCAAAACAATCAATGTTCGGACAATCAATCAGTGGGGAGAAAAAAATAGGCACGACGGGTTACAACGGGGACAAAAGTCTGCGTTACCTACCCTTCACTATCTGCAAAGGAAGAGGGAGTATTTCTACTCTTCCCCGTTTGTAGACAGCAAATATCTCAAAAGGAACAATCAAGTAAGCAATACTAGTATTTTCAATCAATCAATCAATCGTTTCGCAATTCGTCGTGTTACACGACCTTACCCGGACCGCATGGACAGTTTCTCGTCTTCCGCCTCCAGCGCCCGATCGTCCTCTACTCTCCGTATTTGCCGCGGCACTCCTGACGGTTCCCAGTCAGGACCGTAGATCACTCGAGAGAGGTCTGTTCGGAACCAGTGAAGTTCGGATGATCGGCTGCCAGACGAGGGTCTATCAGGCAGGAGCTCTTCCCGATCGTTGCAGTCGTTCACTTTGTCGTCAGGACCTCTCCCACTGGATCCACGTGTCGCTGATGGGCCCCACGCTTGGGACGCCAATTGTTAAATGGTAGCGGCACCTTCAGTCGATAACCTTCAAGTATTGCCCGGCGGTAATCGCCTCTTATACCATTCGATGATTAACCAACATGTTAGAAAGGGTAGATGGACCGGGAGGGTCGGCCGGGGTCAGGAGGAGAGGTCTCCGGGGAGAGCCGTCTCCAGCGATCGTACAGACAAGTAACTTCCCCCCCACAGACAGATACCACACACGGATAAGGTTCAGTGGTCTTTATAAGCACTTCTTAAGGTACGGTTGAATGGTACAAGGAGGTCTGGACTCAGGGGTCCCCTCGATTCAAGTCTCTCAAAGCAGGGTAAGGGGTAGCGGGACAGTCTGTCTACCAGTCAGGTAGTTCGGATGAGATGATGACTAGCTCACAATCCTCGAGCTTGGTGGCTTAGTTGGTACGGGCCGCGGCAGCGCCAGCAGGTCCCGGTTGAGATGGTCGGTACACGGTCCGCGGCAGCGCCAGCAGGTCCCGGAAAGATGGTCGATGTACGGTCCGCGGCAGCGCCAGCAGGTCCCGGTGAGGATGGTCGTTACAACGGGCCGCGGCAGCGCCAGCAGGTCCCGACGAGGGTGGTCGTTACAACGGGCCGCGGCAGCGCCAGCAGGTCCCGACGAGGATGGTCGTTACAACGGGCCGCGGCAGCGCCAGCAGGTCCCGACGAGGATGGATGTTGCAGAAGGCCGCGGCAGCGCCAGCAGGCAGACCGATGGTTCACAAGAGCGGGCTACGGCAGCGCCAGTAGTCCGTCAAGGCTGAGTTCTCTCTGTGTCTCTCGACTCCAGGATACAACTGCCTTCCTGCTCCGGAGCTGCCCCAGTTATAGGGCTGGTGCCCTTTGATGTCCGGACCCTCGCACTTGGAGGTCGGAGGGTCCGGGATGAAGGTGTCCAGACCCCCAGCAGGGGGTGGAGCCAGTGCCTGGGGGAGCTGGAGGCGATCGGCACCTGGCGGGGGAGAGCCCTTGACACTTCGTTCTCCCATTGACCTGCCAAGTGGTCCGCTCACCTCCTGGGTGGATGGTGGTGCCGGGATGTCGGGGCCGGCCAGGCCCGGGGTTAGGGTCGGGGTGAGGCCACGCGGCCTCGTGGTGCAGGGCCCAAGATGGCGGCTTGACCCGGCCGGGGAAGCCGGTGGGGCTGGACCCCGTGATGAGTAGAGGTCCGAGGGCAGAAGATCCGTCGGGAGACGGGGTACAGGTGCTTTTCGTGGGGTATGCCTGGTGGGCCGGAGCTCGGGCCCTGTCGTGCGGGGAGGGAGCCAGCCCTCTGTGTGGCCTGTCCAACATGCGTCCCCCCCAGCTGAAGGCGGGGAGAGTCACCCATCTCCTTGGGGACTCTCTTCGTCGAGGCGGAAAAAGCGGGACAGGCCATCCGCGTTGGCGTGGTCTTGGCCTGGTCGGTGCTCCACGGTGAAGTCCATTCCCTGCAGGGAAATGGACCAGCGCAAGAGTTTTGGGTTCTCCCCCCGCATCTGCATCAGCCACTGCAGGGGCCGATGGTCGGTTTGTACCCGGAAGTGGGTACCGAAGAGATAGGGTCGGAGCTTTTTGAGGGCCCACACTACTGCGAATGCCTCCCTCTCGATGGTGCTCCAACGCTGTTCTCGGGCCAGGAGACGTCGACTGATGAAGGCCACCGGCTGGTCATGACCTTCGGGGTTTAACTGAGAAAGGACGGCTCCGATGCCGTGGTCGGAGGCGTCGGTCTGCACCACAAATTCCCGACTGTAATCGGGGGCCTGGAGCACAGGGGCGGTGCACAGGGCGGCCTTCAGCTTCTCGAAGGCCGCTTGACAATCAGGAGTCCAGTTAATCCGCTTCGGTTGGTTCTTGGACGTGAGACCCGTGAGGGGCCCCACGATGCTGCCGTAGTCCTTCACGAACCGCCGGTAGTAGCCGGTGAGCCCCAAGAAAGCTCGGACCTCGGTCTGGGTGACGGGGGGCTGCCAGGACTGGATGGCAGCAATCTTAAGTTGTAGCGGGGCCACCAGCCCGCTTCCCACTTGGTGCCCAAGGTAGGTCACAGACCCTTGGCCAATTTGGCACTTGCCGGCCTTAATGGTGAGGCCGGCCCGCTGGAGGGCTTGTAGGACCTCTTGGAGGTGACGGAGGTGGTCGGACCAGTGGCGGCTGTATACAGCGATATCGTCCAGGTAGGCAGCGCTGAACTCTTCGAGCCCCGCCAAGACCTGGTTCACAAGGCGTTGAAACGTGGCGGGGGCATTCTTCATGCCAAAGGGCATGACCTTGAATTGATAGTGGCCATCGGGGGTAGAGAAGGCTGACCGTTCCTGAGCCCTGGGTGTGAGGCCGATCTGCCAGTAGCCCGCTGTTAGGTCGAAGATACTAAGGTAGCGGGCGGCCCCCAGCCGGTCGATCAGCTCGTCTGCTCGGGGGATAGGATGAGCGTCGGTCCGGGTGACAGCGTTCAAGCCCCGGTAGTCGACGCAGAATCTCAGTTCAGGTGCGGTGCCGGGGGCAGCGGCTTTGGGAACCAATACAACCGGACTGGCCCAGGGACTGTCCGAGGGCTCGATGACCCCGATCGTGAGCATCTTGGCCACTTCCTCCTGTATGCAGGCCCGTACCCGATCTGGTACGCGGTAGGCCCGGTGTTGGACAGGGGGACTGTCCCCGGTGTCTACGTCGTGCAAACACCAAGGGGTGACCCCGGGGGTGAGGGAGAACAGGGCAGCGAACTGCAGCAGGAGGTTCCGGCAGTCCTGGCGTTGCTCCGAAGTGAGGGCGTCAGAGAGCCGGACCCCGTCCACGGAGCCGTCATTCTCCTGAGTCTTCAGGAGATCCGGGAGGGGTTCGGAGTCTTCTTCTGCACCACTGTCCGTAGCCATCAGGAGGCTAAGTTCTGAGCGCACAAAGTGTGGTTTGAGTCGGTTGGTGTGGAGGACCCGAAGGGGGTTCCGGGAGGTCCCCATGTCGATGAGGTAAGTGACGGGGCTTTTGCGCTCGACCACTTTGAAGGGCCCCGTCCACTTATCTTGCAAGGCACATGGTTCGGTGGGGGACATCACCCATACTTGTTGTCCAGGCTCGAACTCAACGGAGGAGGCATTGTGATCATACCACCTCTTCATGTCCTCCTGGCTGGCCTCGAGGTTCGCCTTGGCCATCTGTCTGAAGCGCCGGGTCTGATTGCGTAGGGCCAGGATGTATTTGAAGACGTCTGGAGGGGTCTTTAGGGGGGCCATCTCCCAACCTTCTTTTACTAGGCTGAGGGGCCCTCGCACAGGGTGCCCGTACAGGAGTTCGAAAGGGCTAAAACCGAGGGACTTCTGGGGAACTTCTCGGTAAGCGAAGAGGAGGCACGGGAGTAGTACATCTGTTAAATGGTAAGATCCTCCATGAATGAGGCGCAGACAGCAGGTTGATCTTCCAGGAATATTTATTCACAAGTATATAGGTTCAACAGCTCAGCCACCCAAATGCCTCTCACTCCTCCAGTCTCTCATCCACCAGATTCTTTCCTGAGCCACAAGAGCTCTCACATTCTAGAACCCTAGGATGTCAGCAGCTAAACACAGCTGACTGACAGTAAATAACATTACAACACATCTCCCTCTTTTGCAAAAACAAAGACAGAGTACCCATAAAAAAACTATAACAAAGTTATACAACATAATCACTAAAATAAGCAGGGGTACGAGAAGTTCTATTAGATCTCTTTAAAACACCTGTCACATTTTTGTCACCAACATTCTGGGGAAGATTACCAAAATGAGTAGTCATGTCACAAACAGCAACACGACTTAAGTTCCATATTCTATGATCTGAAGTTCTCACCGCGTTATCAAAAACCTTAATTACTTTCAAAGGTTTCGAAAACTTAGCACCAGGGACACAGAAACCAGGTCTTTTAATCATCACAAAATCACCTACAGAGACCTTGGTAGATTTAACAGCATGTCTCATATCATAATTCTCCTTACTTTTCTGGCACTTGTAATCCTCCCTGTCTTTCCATGAGTTATCTTCAACAAACCCACCCTTGGCAGAGAGAAATTTGTTAACCCAGGGCGGTTCCAAAAAGGTATCAGGTTGCCTCCCACGAAACAAAAGAAAAGGAGATTTCCCAGTCGTGGTATGAGGTGCAAAACGATAGACACTAACACACCTGGAAACCTCCTCCTTCCAATCAAGACAATTTTGTTTTGCTAGAGAAATAGTTTCCTTAAGAACCCTATTAAACCTCTCAACAGTCCCATTGGATTCAGGGTGATATAAAGCACACTTTTTATGAACAATACCACAACTACCTAGAAAATCTTCCATTTCCTTCGAGACAAGTTGAACACCATTGTCTGTCAGTAAGGTTAACGGTAAACCTTCCCTAGAGATAAGTCCCTTCAGAAAATCAATTACAGTCTTTGTGTTCGTGTTTCTAGCAAAAGAAATCTCTGGCCACCTGGAGTACAAATCCATCACTACAATAACAAAGGTATCACACCCATCGCCATGCACCGGTCCTAGAATGTCAAGAGCTATATCCTTCCAAGGACCGCAAGGACGAGACCTTTTCTCCATTGGCTGCGTCCTGATCTTCAAACTCTTCTCACTAAGAGAACACTGCACACATTCTCTCACCAGACGCTCAATCTGAATATCCATGCCAGGCCACCAGTAAGTCGCACGCACTCTCTCCTTAGTCTTAGAGATCCCCAAATGTGCCTCATGAGCCAAATCCAACAGATTTTTTCTTAACGACACAGGAGGAACCAATCTGTGACCTCTCCACAACATACCCTCACAGCAAGATAACTGATCTCTCACAAACCAGAAATCCCTAGTAGGAAGACTACCTTGTTCTTTGTTGTGCCAACCATCATGAATAAGTTCCAAAACATTCTGAATAACCTCATCACGAAGACAAGCATCTAACCAGGACTCCTGGGAAATCACTTTGTTATCAATACCACACACAAAATCATGAGAATGACTAAACTCTGAATCCACATCACTAGGTTGATCAATCGGGACGAGTCTTGACAGCGCATCAGCAACAAAGTTATCTGGACCTGGAACATGCCTGACAGAGAAATTAAAGCCCTGTAGCCCAACAATCCATCTGGAAATTCTAGGTGAAATGGAATCAACACCTTTACATGTTAACACCTCACACAAAGGTTTGTGGTCCGTTCTAACAACAAAAGAGGTACCCCATAGAAATTTCTTAAACTTCTTTATTGCCCAGTATACAGCTAGAGCTTCCCTCTCAATAACCGAATACCTTGTTTCAGCACCCTTCAAACACCTTGATATAAACATGATCGTTTTGTCAGGTTCAGTACCACCTTGATATAGAACAGCACCAATCCCCTTAAGACTTGCATCAGTGGAGATGATTGAACATTTAGTGGGATCAAAGTTTCGAAGATTGGGAGCTCCCTGCAACCTGAGCTTTATCTCTTCAAACTCTTTTTCACACAACTCATCCCACTCAAACTTTACCCCCTTTTTAAGTAGATTCCTCATGTTGTAGGTAGCTTCAGCAAAGTTCTTAATGAATTTGTTATAGTATTCTGCCATCCCCAAGAAGCGCATAAGCTCTTCCTTGGACGAGGGAGAAATTAAATCCCTTATGGTATTTACCAATTCAGCCTTGGGAACAACACCATCAGCTGTTATAGAGTGACCTAGATAGTCTATCTTATCAAGTCCAAATTTGCACTTCTCACGTTTAATTGTGAGATTGTGGGCCGAAAGTCTGTCCAACACCTGTCGAACTCTCTTCCCATGTTCTAATTCATCACACCCATGGATTAAAATATCATCCTGGTACACACAGACACCAGGTACATTCACTAACACCTTTTCCATAACACGCTGGAAAACAGAAGCGGCAGACACAAGCCCAAAAGGAAGTCTTATAAATCTAAAGGTACCAAACGGTGTAACAAAAGCGGTCAGGTCCCTGGAGGACTGGTCAAGTAAAATCTGGTGGTACGCAGAAGTCAAATCAATTGTGCTGAACATTTTGGCACCACTCACCATGCTCAACAGTTCAGCTATATTAGGAAGAGGATATTTATCCACCAGCACACATTTGTTAAGCTGTCTGAGGTCCACACACAATCTCAAAGAACCATCCGCCTTCCTTGCAGCTACCACCGGAGCCAACCAGGATGTTCCTTCCACCTCCTCAATAATGCCCTGTGACTTTAGCTTCTCCAATTCCTTCAGCATCTCGTCCTTAACAGCGAACGGTACATTACGCACCTTACATGAGACAGGAACAGACCCAGGAGCCAATTTAATTTTATGACAATACCCTTTCAAACAGCCTAGTTTGTCCCCAAACACGTGTGGATATTCTTCCATCAATTGTGCCTGAAGTAAAGAGTGATGATTTACAGACTCAATTTTATCCCTGTTTTTGAGAATGATGGGAGGACTGCTGTTAGGATCCAGCATGACACCTAGATCTTTCTGATGCCACCAGCTGATGATACTGTCTCCCTTCTTGGAAACATAAACTTTGCCCGATGTAAATCGACCCTCATACTCAATTAAGCCTATGAAATACCCTCTTAAATCAATGGGCTCTCCACCATAAGAAGTGGGGCGAATGTCAGCTTTAAGAAGCTTGACTCTTGATACCAGACAGTCATTGAAGAACTTACTAGATATAATTGTAATCTTCGCACCAGAGTCAAACAACACTTTGGTTTTCTGTCCTTCAATAAAAATGTGATCTAAAGGTCCATCACAACCAACTTGGACAATGATTTGACCACATTCAAAATCATGTTGATCATCCGGATCATTATGACCAATTTCATTCACACCCTGTCTAGATGATTTAATTTTACAAGCAATCACAAAATGTCCCTTTTTCTTGCAGTAAGAACATATAGCATTCAACGCAGGACAGGATTTGTCATTGGCCCACTGACCTGTATTATTACACCTGTAACATTTATTTTCCTTATTGAATTTGATACGAGGCTTAACTTCTTTTTTTTCTCTTCCTTGAGCTTTCATTTGTGACTCTTTAGACTTCGAATGTAAAGTCGTCTCCGTATTAACTACAGACACATCTTTGTTGAGATCTTTCTTGATCTCTTTAACACACTCAATAGAGTGTTCAATTCTCTTAGCTATCACCAAGACTTCGTCAAGAGATGGTTCATCCTTGAGCCACAATTCGTCACGAACCTTTTCAGAGATACACCCCAACATAAATTGATCCCTTATCCTCTCATCAATCAATGTATTAAACTTGCAAGTTGACCCCAACCGTCTCAGATCAGTGATATAATTTTCAATACTTTCCCCATCCTTTTGCATCCTCCTACCAAAATGGTAACGTTCTAATATTGTACTGACTTTTGGTAAGTAATGGGCATCAAGTTTGTAAATACATAACTCGAACTCATTTAAACCAGTTGCAGCACTACTGGGGACATCAGGAAGATGATCAAACACATCTTGTCCTTCTGATCCCAGACAGTGCATAAGTAGAGCCGTTTTCCTCTCTATACTGAGAGAAGTACCACAGACCCTGGCATATCTTTCGAAAACCTTTTTCCATTTGGACCATTTTATGGGTGGATCACCTGGAGACTGTAAAAAAAACGGAGCTGCAGTAACATTTTGCATGTCTGAGACGTATGGTTAACACAAGTCAATTGCCAACTAAACTGTATACTTTTTGTTGACAAAATTGTTCAAATATCAATTATGCTAAAATAAAAAAAAATACACAAATTATAGTGCCTTAAAAGATAAAGGCAAAATTCTCAAAGTGGTGTTCAAACATACACAATATGAGTACAAAATTGCATGACAGTGCTAAAATAATTATTACCACAGCAAACATGAATTGCACTGTGAACTTTAAAGGTGTAGAATGAAACGAAAATTGACCCACACAAAGGAGAAGATGAGCTGTGCGTGTCAGCGTAGAACTGTGGTCACAAAAAAAAAAAAAATGTGTAATAGCTTCACCTTCCATAAGCTGCTGAATGAAGAGAAGGCTGACACGTAGAACATAAGATGAGCTGTGCGTGTCAGCGTAAAACAGCTTCACCTTTCATAAGTTGCTGTGTGAAAAGAAGGTTGACACGCAGAACATAAGAAGAGCTGTGCGTGTCAGCGTAGAACAGCTTCACCTTTCATAAGTTGCTGTGTGAAAAGAAGGTTGACACGCAGAACATAAGAAGAGCTGTGCGTGTCAGCGTAGAACAGCTTCACCTTTCATAAACTGCTGTGTGAAGAAGAGGTTGACACGCTAAGAATACCATAAGCTGTGCGTGTCAGCGTAGAACTGTGGTGACAGAAGAATGCTCTACCTACGAGCCGTGCGTTAGCGTATTAGCGTGGTTAGACACGGATCAGCAGTGAAGGACGCTTCAATGGTTGTTAGGAAACAAGTCCGTCAGCCAATGGGAGTTGACCGTGGGCATGCGTGAAATTGACGAACTTCGCCGTAAGGGAAACAAAGGAAGCGCGCTTTCAGCGTTGCTAAGAAACACAGCAAACCCGTCAGCCAATGAAGTGAGCGTGTTCAAGCCAATGAGAGTAGAGCATCAACGATGAGTTGCAGTGACGCCGGCAGCGAAGACACGTCACAGAGTCTCACGGAGCAACGGCAGAGCGCGCGGAGGTGGTGAGTTTGAATAAAAATATAGTATTACGCTGTGTGCTCAATTTGAATAAAGTATGGTATTACGCTGTGCTCAAAACAAAACGAAGGCCAATTAAGCTTACATCAAAGAAATGAAAGTCGAGCAATGAGAAACAGATTGTTTTGCCTCACACGGTAACAAAGAATAAAGCCCTTACGTGAAAGACGTTTTTTCTCGAATAAGTCTCGTAGCATCCCTTTAAATCATGGCTATTCCATATTCTTGTAGTCGTCTTCCAAAGTATCAGCAAGTAAGGCAAACGTCCGCTTGTAGATGACGTATCAGCTTCCACTGAAATTTGTAGATTTGGAGTTGAGCTGTTTCCCAGTCGTCGCCAGTGTTAAATGGTAAGATCCTCCATGAATGAGGCGCAGACAGCAGGTTGATCTTCCAGGAATATTTATTCACAAGTATATAGGTTCAACAGCTCAGCCACCCAACTGCCTCTCACTCCTCCAGTCTCTCATCCACCAGATTCTTTCCTGAGCCACAAGAGCTCTCACATTCTAGAACCCTAGGATGTCAGCAGCTAAACACAGCTGACTGACAGTAAATAACATTACAACAACATCCCACTGGCGACGGAGGGGCTCTTCCAATCCCCCAATCATCCCCTTGAGAGTGCGGTTAAAACGCTCCACTAGTCCGTTCCCTTGGGGGTGATAGGGGGTCGTGAATCTGTAGGTGACCCCGCATTGTTGCCAGAGGGACTTCATGTATTTGGATATAAAGTTCGTGCCTCGGTCGCTGACGACTTCTCGGGGGAAGCCTACCCGGGAGAAGATCCCCATTAGGGCCCGGCCAACCACCGGAGCTGTCACGGTCCGTAGGGGCACCGCCTCGGGGTAGCGGGTGGCATGGTCCACCAGTACTAAGATGAACCTGTGTCCTTGTGCCGTGCGGGGGTCCAGAGGCCCCACAATGTCTATCCCCACCCTCTCGAACGGGGTGGTGACCACAGGGAAGGGTTGCAGAGGGGCTTTCAGCTTCCGACCACTCTTCCCGCTGGCTTGGCATGTGGGGCAAGATCGGCAGTGGTTCAGGACGTCGTTCCTCATTTTCGGCCAGAAAAAGTGGGTTACTAGGCGGCTGTACGTTTTGTCCTGGCCCAGGTGTCCAGCCAGGGGGACATCGTGTGCCAGGTTGAGCAGAAAGTCTCTGAAGCGGAGAGGTACCACCAGTACTCGACCGGCCCCCAGCTCGGCGATTCTTTGCTCGCTGTATAGCAGGTCGTTATCCCAGTAGACCCAGTGAGTTCCGGTGGCGTCCCCTGCATTCTGGGCGCTGGCTTGTTGGCGGAGTCCCTCGAGGGAGGGACAGGTCTTTTGTTCCTGGCGGAACTGTTCTTGGGTGGGCCCCCCTTCTTGACGCCACTGAGCCAGGTCAGGAAGGTCCTGGGATTGCGCGTCCCCTTCGGTCGTCGGGTCTGGGGGGCTGGCCTTGTCGTTGTCTTCTACTGGGGCGACCGGGGGCGGAGGTGCCGGCCATTCCGGTTCTTCTGATCGAGGGACGGCACGGGCGGCCATGGACCGGGTGGTTATGCAGGCCCAGTCCGGGAGGCCCAGCATCCCCAGGTGCTCTCTTCTCTCAACGGTGGCCCACGGGGAACTCTCGAGGTCATTCCCCAGGAGGCAGTCCACGGGGGCATCGTCCCGGACCGTCACCTTCAACAGGCCGGAGACCCCTCCCCATTCGAATGGGACGCAGGCCATTTGACACATACTTTCAGAGTTGTCTGCCGAGCGGACGGGGCAGAGAATGTTCGGCAGTATCTGCTCGGGCTTCACCAGGTGACAGCGGACGGCCGTCACACTGGCGCCTGTGTCACGCAAGGCCTCGGCTCGCTGTCCATTAATGGTCACCCACTGACCGTATTTCCTGGTGTTAGCGGGTAGGGGAGCCCGCGGGACCATGTCTCTTCCCCCTAAGCACGCCAGGACCATGGCGGCCGGCTCCCACTCTTGCTGGGCCGGCTCATACTCTTCTGGTTCCTCCGATGATCGCTCTTCCCCCAGGGCGGCGGCAGCTACCTGGCGGGGCTTGGGTGCTTGGTTCTGCGGGCAGCTCGGGTCATTGGCGTAGTGGCCGACTCGCTGGCATCGGTGGCACGTGACGTTGGCTCGGGCCCCAGGACGCCACGGGGGGTTGCCCCGGCCGGCCGGAGGCGGGGTGCTGGCCACGGGTGTTGTTGGCAAGGCGTCTCTTCCTCGCCTCTGGCCCCCTCCTCCTCCCCGAGGACGGTGCTGGCCTGGGTTGCTTCTGTTCTGTTCGTGTGGCCCCCTCCGGCCCACTCGGGTGCTTTCCCATCGGTCAGCTTCGGCGGCGAGCTGCCGGGGGTCAGTCAGCTTACTGTCGAGGAGGTGCTGCCTGAGCTCGACGAAACAGTTGTTCGACAGGTGCTCCCATACCATAAGGTTAAAGAGTTGTTCGTAAGTGGTGACATGGCTCCCCCTTATCCAACCCTCGAAGGCACGGCTGAAATAGTTCACGTATTCTACCCAAGTTGTACCTGGGATCCGGGTGCAATCTCTGAACCTCTGGCGGTACATCTCGGGTGTGAGGCCGTAGCGGGTGAGGAGGGCAGCCTTCATGTGGTCGTAGGACGACATTTGGTGATCTGGGAGCTGCAGTAGGGCATCGCGACCCTCGTTGATAAACCTCCCCCAAAGTCCGGCTCCCCAATCACTCCGGTCGATCCGGTGGGAGGTCATGGCGATCTCGTAGGCTTTAAACCACTGTTGTATGTCGTCTTCTCGGACATACTCGCGGACAACATCCTTGGGGATGTGGACTTTTTTCTCGATTGGCCCCGGGGTATGTGGTCGCTCAGGCACCCCCAGTTCTTTATTTTGTTTCCGAAGTTCTATCTCCGCTAGTTGGCGCTCGTGCTCGAGCGTTATTTTTTTCTCCTCCAGCTCTCTCTGTCTCTGCTTCTCTTCTCGTTCATCTCGGAGCCGCATATGCTCGAGGTTGAGTTTCTGTTCAGCTAACTTGAGTTCCCCATCCATCTTGAGTCGTGCCATTTCCAACTCGTGCAATCGGGTTCTTTCTCTTTCTCGGATCTCCTCCTGCGAGAGGCCCGTTCCCCGCTCCTCGGGAGCCGTGGCGTTCCCCTCTGGTGTGATGCTGCTTTGGTCGGAGGGTCCGGCGACCCCAGTTTCTGTCCACGACTCTAGGGCGTGCTTTAGATCATCCTTGGTACTCAGGCCGGTGGTAGCAATGCCAAGTTCTATGCAGAATTGTCTCAGTTCGCGGTGGTTGTATTCTTCTAATTTATCCATTTGGAAATTCTCGGTGGAGCTGCTATCTTTGGCTGACATCGTGTTTTTGTCGTGGGGTGAGCTACTCTCTGTACGATTACGCGTTGATTCGGATCGCGCCGCTGGCCACCAATGTTAGAAAGGGTAGATGGACCGGGAGGGTCGGCCGGGGTCAGGAGGAGAGGTCTCCGGGGAGAGCCGTCTCCAGCGATCGTACAGACAAGTAACTTCCCCCCCACAGACAGATACCACACACGGATAAGGTTCAGTGGTCTTTATAAGCACTTCTTAAGGTACGGTTGAATGGTACAAGGAGGTCTGGACTCAGGGGTCCCCTCGATTCAAGTCTCTCAAAGCAGGGTAAGGGGTAGCGGGACAGTCTGTCTACCAGTCAGGTAGTTCGGATGAGATGATGACTAGCTCACAATCCTCGAGCTTGGTGGCTTAGTTGGTACGGGCCGCGGCAGCGCCAGCAGGTCCCGGTTGAGATGGTCGGTACACGGTCCGCGGCAGCGCCAGCAGGTCCCGGAAAGATGGTCGATGTACGGTCCGCGGCAGCGCCAGCAGGTCCCGGTGAGGATGGTCGTTACAACGGGCCGCGGCAGCGCCAGCAGGTCCCGACGAGGGTGGTCGTTACAACGGGCCGCGGCAGCGCCAGCAGGTCCCGACGAGGATGGTCGTTACAACGGGCCGCGGCAGCGCCAGCAGGTCCCGACGAGGATGGATGTTGCAGAAGGCCGCGGCAGCGCCAGCAGGCAGACCGATGGTTCACAAGAGCGGGCTACGGCAGCGCCAGTAGTCCGTCAAGGCTGAGTTCTCTCGGTGTCTCTCGACTCCAGGATACAACTGCCTTCCTGCTCCGGAGCTGCCCCAGTTATAGGGCTGGTGCCCTTTGATGTCCGGACCCTCGCACTTGGAGGTCGGAGGGTCCGGGATGAAGGTGTCCAGACCCCCAGCAGGGGGTGGAGCCAGTGCCTGGGGGAGCTGGAGGCGATCGGCACCTGGCGGGGGAGAGCCCTTGACACTTCGTTCTCCCATTGACCTGCCAAGTGGTCCGCTCACCTCCTGGGTGGATGGTGGTGCCGGGATGTCGGGGCCGGCCAGGCCCGGGGTTAGGGTCGGGGTGAGGCCACGCGGCCTCGTGGTGCAGGGCCCAAGATGGCGGCTTGGCCCGGCCGGGGAAGCCGGTGGGGCTGGACCCCGTGATGAGTAGAGGTCCGAGGGCAGAAGATCCGTCGGGAGACGGGGTACAGGTGCTTTTCGTGGGGTATGCCTGGTGGGCCGGAGCTCGGGCCCTGTCGTGCGGGGAGGGAGCCAGCCCTCTGTGTGGCCTGTCCAACACAACAAAAGAGGCAGGCGCCGGAGACTGGAAGGCAGGAAACAAAGTTTTATTCCGTCGGAGCAGAACACGTCAGATCGGACAGCAAGGTATCGTTTCGAGG
Organism: Triturus cristatus; assembly: GCF_964204655.1. Lineage (NCBI taxonomy): Eukaryota > Metazoa > Chordata > Amphibia > Caudata > Salamandridae > Triturus > Triturus cristatus. The sequence continues at coordinate 441,029,688 of NC_140585.1, forward strand.
TGCTCTACCCACATCTCTGAGGCCTGGCCTCTTATACACAGGTTTATTGCTTTATTACACGTGATACATTTTTGTTGAGACTTTGATGTACGGAAAGACATCCTTGGAATCCCCACTTCAAGCTTGTTCCCACACATATCTACAGTAGAAGTCCCCGCCCCACCCACAGTAGGAGATGGCTATCACACAGCTGGACATTCCACCAATTTCCGGGGGTGTGTGCGACTGGTCGGGTCTCAGGGGGTGGGGGCCTTGATCTACTGTAATCCCTTTGATGTGAGGTGTTTCCCTTACAGTAGGGGCAATAAACTGCATCCGCAGGGCTAGGTGATGGCCTGGGATCGGTTCGGACAATCGGGCGCAGAGGAAGGGGGTTATCAAAGGGATGTATGACCATGTATGGGATGAAAGGAGGTGTTGGTCAGGCGCGGGATGTGGTTCCATGGCAGGGTCGCGCAGAAGGAGAGGGTTTATGGCCCATGTATGAGAGAGCGGGGGTGGCCGGCGCGCGGGTGACGTTTGCCGCGCCTGAGGGGCACGCTGGCGCTCGGCAATGAGACCATGGCGCCTAAAATGGCCGTCACGCGTTTTCTGCGTGTGGCGCTTGGGGAGAGACAAGATGGCGCAGATAATGTTCAGATACAAACTAAATTTCCACACAGAAAGAAGCAAGTGAAGTGCAGAAAGAGGCAACAGAGGTGCAGAAAGACACAAGGGAGGTGCAGAAGCAAGCAAGAGAAGTGCAGAAAGAGCCAAAAGAATTGCTGAAAGAAGCAACAGAGCTTTAGAAAGAAGCAAGAGAAGTGCAGAAAGAGGGAAATAAGGTGCAGACAGAAGCAAAAACACTGCGGAAAGAACCAACAGAGGTGCAAAAAGAGGCAAGAAGGGTGCAGAAAAGGTAGGAGGGGTGCATAAAGAGGCAATAGAGGCACAGAAAGAGGCAGGAGGGGATCAGAAAGAAGGAAGAGAAGTGCAGAAAGAAGTAACAGAGGTGCTAAAAGAAGCGTGAAGGGTGCAGAAAGAGGCAAGAGAGGTACATAAAAGGCAAGAGAGGTGCTGAAAGGCAAGTGAGGTGCAGAAGGGGCAAGAGATCTGCATAAAAAAAGCAACAGAGGTACTGAAAGAGGCAAGTGATGTGCAGAAAGAGGCAAGAGAGGTACAGAAAGAAGCAATAGAAGTGTAGAAAGAAGAAACAGATGTGCAGAAAGAGGCAAAAGGGGTGCAGAAAGATGCAAGAAAATTGGAGAAAGAGGCAACAGAGGTACAGAAAGAGGCACGATACGTTGAGAACCAGGCACGAAAGGTGCAGAAAGAGGGAACAGGGACGCAGGACGAGGCAAGAGAGGTGCAGAAAGAAGGAAGAGAAGTGCAGAAAGAGGTCACAGAGGTGCTGAAAGAGGCGAGAAGGGTGCAGAAATAGCAAGACAAGTGCAAAAAGAGGCGAGAGGTACAGAAAGAGGCATGAGAGGTGCAGAAAGAGGGGACAGGGGTACTTAAAGATGCAAGAGAGGTGCAGAAAGAGAAAAAAGGGGTGCAGAAAGAGGCAAGAGATCTGCAGAAAAAAGCAACAGAGGTGCTGAAAGAGGCAAATGAGGGGCAGAAAGAAGCAGGAGAGGTGCACAAAGAAGGAAGAGAGGTACAAAAACAAGTAACAGTGGTGCTGAATGAGGCGTGAAGGGTGCAGAAAGAGCAAGAGAAGTGCAGAAAGAGGCAACAGAGGTACAGAAAAAGACAAGCGAGGTGCAGAAAGAGGGAACATGGGTGCAGAAGGAGGTAAGAGAGGTGCTGAAAGAGAAAAGAGGGGTGAAACAAGAGGAAAGAGATCTTCAGAAAAAAGCAAAAGAGGTGCTGAAACAGGAAAGCGAGGTGCAGAAAGAGGCAAGAGATCTGAAGAAAAAAGCAGCAGAGTTGCTGAAAGAGGCAAGCCAGCTGCAGAAAGATGCAAGAGAGGAAAGAAGCAAGAGAGGTGCAGAAAGAGGCAATAGAAGTGCAGAAAGAAGCAAAAGAGGTGCTCAAATAGGCAAGAGGGATGCGGAAAGTGGCAAGAGCAGTGCAGAAAGAACCGAGAGAAGTGCAGAGAGAGGCAAGAGAAGTTCATAAAGAAGAAACAGAAGTACAAAAAGAGGCAAGAGTGGTGCAGGAAGAGGGAAGAGAGGTGTAGAAAGATGCTAGAGAGTTGCACTAAGAGGGAAGACGGGTACGGAAATAGGCAAGAGGGGTGCAGAAACATGCAAGAGATGTGCAGACAGAATTGCTGAAAGAAGCAACAGAAGTCTAGAAAGAAGCAACAGAGGCGCGGACGGAGGCACGAGGAGTGCAGAAAGAGGCAAATATCGAACAACCAATGTTCGGACAATCAATCAATCAAATGGTGAGAAAGAGATAGGCACGACGGGTTACAACGGGGACAAAAGTCTGCGTTACCTACCCTTCACTATTTGCAAAGACTAGACAGAATATTTCTATTCTTCGTTATTTGCAAACAGAGAATATCTCAAAGAACCAATATTCTTCAAAACAATCAATGTTCGGACAATCAATCAGTGGGGAGAAAAAAATAGGCACGACGGGTTACAACGGGGACAAAAGTCTGCGTTACCTACCCTTCACTATCTGCAAAGGAAGAGGGAGTATTTCTACTCTTCCCCGTTTGTAGACAGCGAATATCTCAAAAGGAACAATCAAGTAAGCAATACTAGTATTTTCAATCAATCAATCAATCGTTTCGCAATTCGTCGTGTTACACGACCTTACCCGGACCGCATGGACAGTTTCTCGTCTTCCGCCTCCAGCGCCCGATCGTCCTCTACTCTCCGTATTTGCCGCGGCACTCCTGACGGTTCCCAGTCAGGACCGTAGATCACTCGAGAGAGGTCTGTTCGGAACCAGTGAAGTTCGGATGATCGGCTGCCAGACGAGGGTCTATCAGGCAGGAGCTCTTCCCGATCATTGCAGTTGTTCACTTTGTCGTCAGGACCTCTCCCACTGGATCCACGTGTCGCTGATGGGCCCCACGCTTGGGACGCCAATTGTTAAATGGTAGCGGCACCTTCAGTCGATAACCTTCAAGTATTGCCCGGCGGTAATCGCCTCTTATACCATTCGATGATTAACCAACAAAAGAGGCAGGCGCCGGAGACTGGAAGGCAGGAAACAAAGTTTTATTCCGTCGGAGCAGAACACGTCAGATCGGACAGCAAGGTATCGTTTCGAGGTGCTCTACCCACATCTCTGAGGCCTGGCCTCTTATACACAGGTTTATTGCTTTATTACACGTGATACATTCTTGTTGAGACTTTGATGTACGGAAAGACATCCTTGGAATCCCCACTTCAAGCTTGTTCCCACACATATCTACAGTAGAAGTCCCCACCCCACCCACAGTAGGAGATGGCTATCACACAGCTGGACATTCCACCAATTCCCGGGGGTGTGTGCGACTGGTCGGGTCTCAGGGGGTGGGAGCCTTGATCTACTGTAATCCCTTTGATGTGAGGTGTTTCCCTTACAGTAGGGGCAATAAACTGCATCCGCAGGGCTAGGTGATGGCCTGGGATCGGTTCGGACAATCGGGCGCAGAGGAAGGGGGTTATCAAAGGGATGTATGACCATGTATGGGATGAAAGGAGGTGTTGGTCAGGCGCGGGATGTGGTTCCATGGCAGGGTCGCGCAGAAGGAGAGGGTTTATGGCCCATGTATGAGAGAGCGGGGGTGGCCGGCGCGCGGGTGACGTTTGCCACGCCTGAGGGGCACGCTGGCGCTCGGCAATGAGACCATGGTGCCTAAAATGGCCGTCACGCGTTTTCTGCGTGTGGCGCTTGGGGAGAGACAAGATGGCGCAGATAATGTTCAGATACAAACTAAATTTCCACACAGAAAGAAGCAAGTGAAGTGCAGAAAGAGGCAACAGAGGTGCAGAAAGACACAAGGGAGGTGCAGAAGCAAGCAAGAGAAGTGCAGAAAGAGCCAAAAGAATTGCTGAAAGAAGCAACAGAGCTTTAGAAAGAAGCAAGAGAAGTGCAGAAAGAGGGAAATAAGGTGCAGACAGAAGCAAAAACACTGCGGAAAGAACCAACAGAGGTGCAAAAAGAGGCAAGAAGGGTGCAGAAAAGGTAGGAGGGGTGCATAAAGAGGCAATAGAGGCACAGAAAGAGGCAGGAGGGGATCAGAAAGAAGGAAGAGAAGTGCAGAAAGAAGTAACAGAGGTGCTAAAAGAAGCGTGAAGGGTGCAGAAAGAGGCAAGAGAGGTACATAAAAGGCAAGAGAGGTGCTGAAAGGCAAGTGAGGTGCAGAAGGGGCAAGAGATCTGCATAAAAAAAGCAACAGAGGTGCTGAAAGAGGCAAGTGATGTGCAGAAAGAGGCAAGAGAGGTACAGAAAGAAGCAATAGAAGTGTAGAAAGAAGAAACAGATGTGCAGAAAGAGGCAAAAGGGGTGCAGAAAGATGCAAGAAAATTGGAGAAAGAGGCAACAGAGGTACAGAAAGAGGCACAATACGTTGAGAACCAGGCACGAAAGGTGCAGAAAGAGGGAACAGGGACGCAGGACGAGGCAAGAGAGGTGCAGAAAGAAGGAAGAGAAGTGCAGAAAGAGGTCACAGAGGTGCTGAAAGAGGCGGGAAGGGTGCAGAAATAGCAAGACAAGTGCAAAAAGAGGCGAGAGGTACAGAAAGAGGCATGAGAGGTGCAGAAAGAGGATACAGGGGTACTTAAAGATGCAAGAGAGGTGCAGAAAGAGAAAAAAGGGGTGCAGAAAGAGGCAAGAGATCTGCGGAAAAAAGCAACAGAGGTGCTGAAAGAGGCAAATGAGGGGCAGAAAGAAGCAGGAGAGGTGCACAAAGAAGGAAGAGAGGTACAAAAACAAGTAACAGTGGTACTGAATGAGGCGTGAAGGGTGCAGAAAGAGCAAGAGAAGTGCAGAAAGAGGCAACAGAGGTACAGAAAAAGACAAGCGAGGTGCAGAAAGAGGGAACATGGGTGCAGAAGGAGGTAAGAGAGGTGCTGAAAGAGAAAAGAGGGGTGAAACAAGAGGAAAGAGATCTTCAGAAAAAAGCAAAAGAGGTGCTGAAACAGGAAAGCGAGGTGCAGAAAGAGGCAAGAGATCTGAAGAAAAAAGCAGCAGAGTTGCTGAAAGAGGCAAGCCAGCTGCAGAAAGATGCAAGAGAGGAAAGAAGCAAGAGAGGTGCAGAAAGAGGCAATAGAAGTGCAGAAAGAAGCAAAAGAGGTGCTCAAATAGGCAAGAGGGATGCGGAAAGTGGCAAGAGCAGTGCAGAAAGAACCGAGAGAAGTGCAGAGAGAGGCAAGAGAAGTTCATAAAGAAGAAACAGAAGTACAAAAAGAGGCAAGAGTGGTGCAGGAAGAGGGAAGAGAGGTGTAGAAAGATGCTAGAGAGTTGCACTAAGAGGGAAGACGGGTACGGAAATAGGCAAGAGGGGTGCAGAAACATGCAAGAGATGTGCAGACAGAATTGCTGAAAGAAGCAACAGAAGTCTAGAAAGAAGCAACAGAGGCGCGGACGGAGGCACGAGGAGTGCAGAAAGAGGCAAAAGAATGGCAGAAAGAAGCAACAGAGGTACAGAAAGAGGCAAGAGGGTGAAGAAAGAGGTAAGAGTGGTGTATGAAGAGGCAAGAGAGTTACACAAAAAGAAAGAGGGGTGCAGAATGAGGCAGGAGGGGTGTGGAAAGAAGCAACAGACGTGCCAAAAGAGGCAAAAGAGGTGCAGAAAGATGCAAGAGAGGTGCAGAAGCAAGCAAGAGAAGTGCAGAAAGAGGCAAGAGAATTGCTGAAAGAAGCAACAGCTGTTTCAAAAGAACCATGAGAAGTGCTAAAAGAGGCAATAGGGGTGCAGAAAAAGGTAGGAGGGATGCACAAATAGGCAAGAGAGGTACATAAAGAGGCAGGAGGTACAGAAAGAAGGAAGAGAAGTGCAGAAAGAAGTGACAGAGGTGCTGAAAGATGCACGAAGGGTGCAGAAAGAGCAAAAGAAATGCAGACAGAGGCAATAGAGGTGCAGAAAGAAGCAAGTGAAGTGCAGAATGAGGCAACAGAGGTGCAGAAAGATGCAAGAGAAGTGCAGAAAGAGGCAAGAGAATTGCTGAAAGAAGCAGCAGAGGTGTAGAATGAAGCAAGAGAAGTGCAGAAAGAGGCAAGAGAATTGTTGAAAGAAGCAACAGAGGTCTAGAAAGAAGGTACAGAGGTGAAGAAGGAGGCACAAGGAGTGCAGAAAGAGGCAAGAGAACTGCAGAAAGAAGCAACAGAGGTACAGAAAGAGGCAAGAGTGGTGCAGAAATAGGGAAGAGAGGTATAGAAAGAGGCAAGAGATTTGCGCAAAGAGTGAGGAGGGGTGCAGAAAAGAGCAACAGGCATGCTGAAAGAGGGAATAGAGGTAGTGAAAGAAGCAAGTGAAGTGCAGAAAGAGGCAACAAAGGTGCAGAAAGACACAAAGGAGAGGTGCAGACAGAAGCAAGAACAGTGCAGAAAGAATCAAAGAGGCAAGAGGGGTGCAGAAACAGGCAAGAGAAGTACAGAAAGAGGCAAGAGAATTATTGAAAGAAGCAACAGAGGTCTAGAAAAAGGAACAGAGGTGCAGAAGGAGGCAAGAGTGGTGCAGAAATAGGGAAGAGAGGTGTAGACAGAGGCAAGAGATTTGCGCAAAGAGTGAGGAGGGGTGCAGAATGAAAGCAACAGGCATGCTGAAAGAGGCAAGAGAGGTACAGAAAGAAGCAAGTGAAGTGCAGAAAGACACAGAAGAGGTGCAGAAGCAAGCGAGAGAAGTGCAGAAAGAGGAAAACGAATTGCTGAAAGAAGCAACAGATGGTTTAGAAAGAAGCAAGAGAAGTGCAGAAAGAGGGAAATAAGGTGCAGACAGAAGCAATAACACTGTGGAAAGAACCTACAGAGGTGCAAAAAGAGGCAAGAGGGGTGCAGAAAAGGCAAGAGGGGTGCAGAAAAGGTATGAGGGGTGCATAAAGAGGCAATAGAGGTACAGAAAGAGGCATAAGGGGTACAGAAAGAAGGAAGAGAAGTGCAGAAAGAAGTAACAGAGCTGCTAAAAGAAACGTGAAGGGTGCAGAAAGAGGCAACAGAGGTACAAAAAAGGCAAGAGAGGTGCTGAAAGGCAAATGAGGTGCAGAAGGGGCAAGAGATCTGGAGAAAAAAAGCAACAGAGGTGCTGAAAGAGGCAAGTGATGTGCAGAAAGAGGCAAGAGAGGTACAGAAAGAGGCAATAGAAGTGTAGAAAGAAGCAACAGAGGTGCAGACGGAAGAACGAGGAGTGCAGAAAGAGGCAAAAAAAATGGCAAAAAGAAGCAACAGAGGTACAGAAAGAGGCAAGAGGGTGCAGAAAGAGGGAAGAGAGCAGTAGAAAGCGGCAAAATAGTTGCACAAAGAGTGAAGAGGGGTGCAGAATGAGGCAGGAGGGGTATGGAAAGAAGCAACAGAGGTGCCAAAAGAGGCAACAGAGGTGCAGAAAGATGCAAGAGAGGTGCAGAGGCAAGCAAGAGAAGTGCAAAAAGAGGCAAGAGAATTGCTGAAAGAAGCAACAGCTGTTTCAAAAGAACCACGAGAAGTGCTAAAAGAGGCAATTGAGGTGCAGAAAGAAGCAAGAGCAGTGCAGAAAGAACCAACAAAGGTGCAAAAAGAGGCAAGAGGGGTGCAGAAAAAGGTAGGAGGGATGCACAAATAGGCAAGAGAGGTACATAAAGAGGCAGGAGGTACAGAAAGAAGGAAGAGAAGTGAAGAAAGAAGTAACAGAGGTGCTGAAAGAGGCACGAAGGGTGCAGAAAGAGCAAGAGAAATGCAGAAAGAGGCAACAGAGGTGCAGAAAGAAGCAAGTGAAGTGCAGAAAAAGGCAACAGAGGTGTAGAAAGACGCAAGAGAAGTGCAGAAAGAGGCAAGAGAATTGCTGAAAGAAGCAGCAGAGGTGTAGAATGAAGCAAGAGAAGTGCAGAAAGAGGCAAGTAAGGTGCACACAGAAGCAAGAACAGTGCAGAAAGAATCAGAGAGGCAAGAGGGGCGCAGAAACAGGCCAGAGAAGTGCAGAAAGAGGCAAGAGAATTGTTGAAAGAAGCAACAGAGGTCTAGAAAGAAGGAACAGAGGTGAAGAAGGAGGCACAAGGATTGCAGAAAGAGGCAAGAGAACTGCAGAAAGAAGCAACAGAGGTACAGAAAGAAGCAAGAGTGGTGCAGAAATAGGGAAGAGAGGTATAGAAAGACGCAAGAGATTTGCGCAAAGAGTGAGGAGGTGTGCAGAAAAAAGCAACAGGCATGCTGAAAGAGGCAATAGAGGTACTGAAAGAAGCAAGTGAAGTGCAGAAAGAGGCAACAAAGGTGCAGAAAGACACAAGAGAGGTGCAGACAGAAGCAAGAACAGTGCAGAAAGAATCAAAGAGGCAAGAGGGGTGCAGAAAGAGGCAAGAGAAGTGCAGAAAGAGGCAAGAGAATTGTTGAAAGAAGCAACAGAGGTCTAGAAAGAAGGAACAGAGGTGCAGAAGGAGGCAAGAGTGGTGCAGAAATAGGAAAGAGAGGTGTAGAAAGAGGCAAGAGATTTGCGCAAAGAGTGAGGAGGGGTGCAGAAAAAAGCAACAGCCATGCTGAAAGAGGCAAGAGAGGTACCGAAAGAAGCAAGTGAAGTGCAGAAAGAGGCAACAGAGGTGCAGAAAGACACAAGAGTGGTGCAGAAGCAAGCAAGAGAAGTGCAGAAAGAGGCAAGAGAATTGCTGAAAGAAGCAACAGCTGTTTCAAAAGAACCACGAGAAGTGCTAAAAGAGGCAATTGAGGTGCAGAAAGAAGCAAGAGCAGTGCAGAAAGAACCAACAAAGGTGCAAAAAGAGGCAAGAGGGGTGCAGAAAAAGGTAGGAGGGATGCACACATAAGCAAGAGAGGTACATAAAGAGGCAGGGGGTGCAGAAAGAAGGAAGAGAAGTGCAGAAAGAAGTAACAGAGGTGCTGAAAGAGGCACTAAGGGTGCAGAAAAAGCAAGAGAAATGCAGAAAGAGGCAACAGAGGTGGAGAAAGAAGCAAGTGAAGTGCAGAAAGAGGCAATAGAGGTGCAGAAAGACGCACGAGAAGTGCAGAAAGAGGCAAGAGAATTGCTGAAAGAAGCAGCAGAGGTGTAGAATGAAGCAAGAGAAGTGCAGAAAGAGGCAAGTAAGGTGCAGACAGAAGCAAGAACAGTGCAGAAAGAATCAAAGAGGCAAGAGGGGCGCAGAAACAGGCAAGAGAAGTGCAGAAAGAGGCAAGAGAATTGTTGAAAGAAGCAACAGAGGTCAAGAAAGAAGGAACAGAGGTGAAGAAGGAGGTACAAGGAGTGCAGAAAGAGGCAAGAGAACTTCAGAAAGAAGCAACAGAGGTAAAGAAAGAAGCAAGAGTGGTGCAGAAATAGGGAAGAGAGGTATAGAAAGAGGCAAGAGACTTGCGCAAAGAGTGAGGAGGGGTGCAGAAAAAGCAACAGGCATGCTGAAAGAGGCAATAGAGGTAGTGAAAGAAGCAAGTGAAGTGCAGAAAGAGGCAACAAAGGTGCAGAAAGACACAAGAGTGGTGCAGACAGAAGCAAGAACAGTGCAGAAAGAATCAAAGAGGCAAGAGGGGTGCAGAAACAGGCAAGAGAAGTACAGAAAGAGGCAAGAGAATTGTTGAAAGAAGCAACAGAGGTCTAGAAAGAAGGAACAAAGGTGCAGAAGGAGGCAAGAGTGGTGCAGAAATAGGAAAGAGAGGTGTAGAAAGAGGCAAGAGATTTGCGCAAAGAGTGAGGAGGGGTGCAGAAAAAAGCAACAGGCATGCTGAAAGATGCAAGAGAGGTACCGAAAGAAACACGTGAAGTGCAGAAAGAGGCAACAGAGGAGCAGAAAGACACAAGAGAGGTGCAGAAGCAAGCAAGAGTAGTGCAGAAAGAAGAAAAAGACTTGCTGAAAGCAGCAACAGAGGTTTAGAAAGAAGCAAAAGAAGTGCAGAAAGAGGGAAATAAGGTGCAGACAGAAGCAAAAACAATGCGGAAAGATCCAACAGAGGTGCAAAAAGAGTCAAGGGGGGTGCAGAAAAGGTAGGAGGGGTGCATAAAGAGGCAATAGAGGTAGAGAAAGAGGCAGGAGGGGTACAGAAAGAAGGAAGAGAAGTGCAGCGAGAAGTAACAGAGGTGCTAAAAGAAGCATGAAGGGTGCAGAAAGAGGCAACAGAGGTACAAAAAAGGCAAGAGAGGTGCTGGAAGGCAAGTGAGTTGCAGAGGGGCAAGAGATCTGCAGAAAAAAAGCAACATAGGTGCTGAAAGAGGCAAGTGATGTGCAGAAAGAGGCAAGAGAGGTACAGCAGATGCAATAGAAGTGTAGAAAGAAGCAACAGATGTGCAGAAAGAGGCAAAAGGGGTGCAGAAAGATGGAAGAAAATTGGAGAAAGACGCAACAGAGGTACAGAAAGAGGCAAGATAAGTTGAGAACCAGGCAGGAAAGGTGCAGAAAGAGGGAACAGGGGCGCAGAAAGAGGCAAGAGAGGTGCAGAAAGAGAAAAGAGGGATGCAGAAAGAGACAAGAGATCTGCAGAAAAAAGCAACAGCAGTACTGAAAGAGGCAAGTGAGTTGCAGAAAGAAGAAAGAAAAGTGCAGAAAGAGGGGACAGTGGTACTTAAAGCGGCAAGAAAAGGTGCAGAAAGAGATAAAAGGGGTGCAGAAAGAGGCAAGAGAGCTGCAGGAAAAAGCAACAGAGGTGCTGAAAGAGGTAAATGTGGGCCAGAAAGAAGCAGCAGAGGTGCACAAAGAAGGAAGAGAGGTACACAAACAAGTAACAGAGGTGCTGAATGAGGCGCGATGGGGGCAGACAGAGCAAGAGAAGTGCAGAAAGAGGCGACAGAGGTACAGAAAAAGGCAAGCGAGGTGCAGAAAGAAGGAACAGGGGTGCAGAAGGAGGTAAGAGAGGTGCAGAAAGAGAAAAGAGGGGTGAAACAAGAGGCAAGAGATCTTCAGAAAAAAGCAAAAGAGGTGCTGAAACAGGAAAGCGAGGTGCAGAAAGAGGCAAGAGATCTGAAGAAAAAAGCAGCAGAGGTGCTGAAAGAGGCAAGTCAGCTGCAGAAAGATGCAAGAGAGGAAAGAAGCAAAAGAGGTGCTTAAAGAGGCAAGAGGGATGCGGAAAGTGGCAAGAGCAGTGCAGAAAGAACCGAGAGAAGTACAGAAAGAGGCAAGAGAACTTCAGAAAGAAGAAACAGAAGTACAAAAAGAGGCAAGAGTGGTGCAGAAAGAGGGAAGAGAGGTGTAAAGAGAGGCAGAGAGTTGCACAAAGAGGGAAGACGGTTACGGAAAGAGGCAAGAGGGGTGCAGAAACAGGCAAGAGATGTGCAGACAGAGGCAACAGAATTGCTGAAAGAACCAACAGAGGTCTAGAAAGAAGCAACAGAGGTGCAGACGGAGGCACGAGGAGTGCAGAAAGAGGCAAAAGAATGGCAGAAAGAAGCAAGAGCAGTGCAGAAAGAACCAACAAAGGTGCAAAAAGAGGCAAGAGGGGTGCAGAAAAAGGTAGGAGGGATGCACAAATAGGCAAGAGAGGTACATAAAGAGGCAGGGGGTGCAGAAAGAAGGAAGAGAAGTGCAGAAAGAAGTAACAGAGGTGCTGAAAGAGGCGCGAAGGTTGCAGAAAGAGCAAGAGAAATGCAGAAAAAGGCAACAGAGGTGGGGAAAGAAGCAAGTGAAGTGCAGAAAGAGGCAACAGAGGTGCAGAAAGATGCAAGAGAAGTGCAGAAAGAGGGAAGAGAGTTGCTGAAAGAAGCAGCAGAGGTGTAGAATGAAGCAAGAGAAGTGCAGAAAGAGGCAAGTAAGGTGCAGACAGAAGCAAGAACAGTGCAGAAAGAATCAAAGAGGCAATAGGGGTGCAGAAACAGGCAAGAGAAGTGTAGAAAGAGGCAAGAGAATTGTTGAAAGAAGCAACATAGGTCTAGAAAGAAGGAACAGAGGTGCAGAAGGAGGCAAGAGTGGTGCAGAAATAGGGAAGAGAAGTGTAGAAAGAGGCAAGAGATTTGCGCAAAGAGTTAGGAGGGGTGCAGAAAAAAGCAACAGGCATGCTGAAAGAGGCAAGAGAGGTACAGAAAGAAGCAAGTGAAGTACAGAAAGAGGCAACAGAGGTGCAGAAAGACATAAGAGAGGTGCAGAAGCAAGCAAGAGAAGTGCAGAAAGAGGAAAAAGAATTGCTGAAAGAAGCAACAAAGGTTTAGAAAGAAGCAAGAGAAGTGCAGAAAGAGGGACATAAGGTGCAGACAGAAGCAAAAACACTGCGGAGATAACCAACAGAGGTGTAAAAAGAGGCAAGAGGGGTGCAGAAAAGGTAGGAGGGGTGCATAAAGAGGCAATTGAGGTACAGAAAGAGGCAGGAAGGGTACAGAAAGATGGAAGAGAAGTGCAGAAAGAAGTAACAGAGGTGCTAAAAGAAGCGTGAAGGGTGCAGAAAGAAGCAACAGAGGTACAAAAACGGCAAGAGAGGTGCTGAAAGGCAAGTGAGGTGCAGAAGGGGCAAGAGATCTGCAGAAAAAAAGCAACAGAGGTGCTGAAAGAGGCAAGTGGTGTGCAGAAAGAGGCAAAAGAGGTACAGAAAGAGGCAATAGAAGTGTAGAAAGAAGCAACAGATGTGCAGAAAGAGGCAAAAGGGGTGCAGAAAGATGCAAGAAAATTGGAGAAAGAGGCAACAGAGGTACAGAAAGAGGCAAGATAAGTTGAGATCCAGGTAGGAAAGGTGCAGAAAGAGGGAACAGGGGTGCGGAAAGAGGCAAGAGAGGTGCAGAAAGAGAAAAGAGGTAAGTGAGATGTAGAAAGAAGGAAGGGAAGTGCAGAAAGAGGTCACAGGGGTGCTGAAAGAGGCAGGAAGGGTGCAGAAATAGCAAGATGAATGCAAAAAGAGGCGACAGGTACAGAAAGAGGCATGAGAGGTGCAGAAAGAGGGAACAGGGGTACTTAAAGACGCAAGAGAGGTGCAGAAAGACAAAAAAAGAGTGCAGAAAGAGCCAAGAGATCTGCAGAAAAAAGCAACAGAGGTGCTGAAAGAGGCAAATGAGGGGCAGAAAGAAGCAGCAGAGGTGCACAAAGAAGGAAGAGAGGTGCAAAAACAAGTAACAGAGGAGCTGAATGAGGCGTGAAGGGTGCAGAAAGAGCAAGAGAAGTGCAGAAAGAGGTATCAGAGGTACAGAAAAAGGCAAGCGAGGTGCAGAAAGAGGGAACAGGGTTGCAGAAGGAGGTAAGAGAGGTGCAGAAAGAGAAAAGAGGGGTGAAACAAGAGGCAAGAGATCTTCAGAAAAAAGCAGCAGAGGTGCTGAAAGAGGCAAGTCAGCTGCAAAAAGAAGCAAAATAGGAAAGAAGCAAGAGAGGTGCAGAAAGAGGCAATAGAAGTGCAGAAAGAAGCAAAAGAGGTGCTCAAAGAGGCAAGAGGGATGCGGAAAGTGGCAAGAGCAGTGCAGAAAGAACCAAGAGAAGTGCAGAAAGAAGCAACAGAGGTACAGAAGGAGGCAAGAGGAGGGCATAAAGAAAGCAGAGAAGTGCAGAAAGAAGCAATAGAGCTGCTGAAAGAGGCACACAGGGTGCAGAAAGAGGCAAGAGAAGTTCAGAAAGAAGAAACAGAAGTACAAAAAGAGGCAAGAGTGGTGTAGAAAGAGGGAAGAGAGGTGTAGAAAGAGGGTAGAGAGTTGCACAAAGAGGGAAGACGGGAACGGAAAGAGGAAAGAGGGGTGCAGAAACAGGCAAGAGATGTGCAGACAGAGGAAAGAGAATTACTGAAAGAATCAAGAGATGTCTAGAAAGAAGCAACAGAGGTGCAGACGGAGGCACGAGGAGTGCAGAAAGAGGCAAAAGAATGGCAAAAAGAAGCAACAGAGGTACAGAAAGAGGCAAGAGGGTGCAGAAAGAGGGAAGAGAGCAGTAGAAAGCAGCAAAATAGTTGCACAAAGAGGGAAGAGGGGTGCAGAATGAAGCAGGAGGGGTATGGAAAGAAGCAACAGAGGTGCCAAAAGAGGCAACAGAGGTGCAGAAAGATGCAAGAGAGGTACAGAAGCAAGCAAGAGAAGTGCAGAAAGAGGCAAGAGAATTGCTGAAAGAAGCAACAGCTGTTTCAAAAGAACCACGAGAAGTGCTAAATGAGGCAATTGAGGTGCAGAAAGAAGCAAGAGCAGTGCAGAAAGAACCAACAAAGGTAAAAAAAGAGGCAAGAGGGGTGCAGAAAAAGGTAGGAGGGATGCACAAATAGGCAAGAGAGGTACATAAAGAGGCAGGGGGTGCAGAAAGAAGGAAGAGAAGTGCAGAAAGAAGTAACAGAGGTGCTGAAAGAGGCACGAAGGGTGCAGAAAGAGCAAGAGAAATGCAGAAAGAGGCAACAGAGGTGCAGAAAGAAGCAAGTGAAGTGCAGAAAGAGGCAACAGAGGTGCAGAAAGATGCAAGAGAAGTGCAGAAAGAGGCAAGAGAATTGCTGAAAGAAGCAGCAGAGGTGTAGAATGAAGCAAGAGAAGTGCAGAAAGAGGCAAGTATGGTGCAGACAGAAGCAAGAACAGCGCAGAAAGAATCAAAGAGGCAAGAGGGGTGCAGAAACAGGCAAGAGAAGTGCAGAAAGAGGCAAGAGAATTGTTGAAAGAAGCAACAGAGGTCTAGAAAGAAGGAACAGAGGTGAAGAAGGAGGCACAAGGAGTGCAGAAAGAAGCAAGAGAACTGGAGAAAGAATCAACAGAGGTACAGAAAGAGACAAGAGTGGTGCAGAAATAGGGAAGACAGGTATAGAAAGAGGCAAGAGATTTGTGCAAAGAGTTAGGAGGGGTGCAGAAAAAAGCAACAGGCCTGCTGAAAGAGGCAATAGAGGTACTGAAAGAAGCAAGTGAAGTGCAGAAAGAGGCAACAGAGGTGCAGAAAGACACAAGAGAGGTGCAGAAGCAAGCAGGAGAAGGGCAGAAGAGGCAAGAGAATTGCTGAAAGAAGCAACAGAGGTTTAGAAAGAAGCAAGAGAAGTGCAGAAAGAGGGAAATAAGGTGCAGACAGAAACAAAATCACTGCGGAAAGAACCAATAGAGGTGCATAAAAAGGCAAGAGGGGTGCAGAAAAGGTAGGAGGGGTCATAAAGAGGCAATTGAGGTACAGAAAGAGGCAGGAGGGGTACAGAAAGAAGGAAGAGAAGTGCAGAAAGAAGTAACAGAGGTGCTAAAAGAAGCGTGAAGGGTGCAGAAAGAGCAAGAGAAGTGCAGAAAGAGGCAACAGAGGTACAAAAAAGGCAAGAGAGGTGCTGAAAGGCAAGTGAGGTGCAGAAGGGGCAAGAGACCTGCAGAAAAAAAGCAACAGAGGTGCTGAAAGAGGCAAGTGATGTGCAGAAAGAGGCAAGAGAGGTACAGAAAGAGGCAATAGAGGTGTAGAAAGAAGCAACAGATGTGCAGAAATAGGCAAAAGGGGTGCAGAAAGATGCAAGATAATTGGAGAAAGAGGCAACAGAGGTACAGAAAGAGGCAAGATAAGTTGAGAACCAGGCAGGAAAGGTGCAGAAAGAGGGAACAGGGGTGCAGAAAGAGGCAAGAGAGGTGCAGAAAGAGAAAAGAGGGATGCAGAAAGAGACAAGAGATCTGCAGAAAAAAGCAACAGCAGTGCTGAAAGAGGCAAGTGAGGTGCAGAAAGAAGGAAGAGAAGTGCAGAAAGAGGTCACAGAGGTGCTGAAAGAGGCGGGAAGGGTGCAAAAATAGCAAGACAAGTGCAAAAAGAGGTGAGAGATACAGAAAGAGCCATGAGAGGTACAGAAAGAGGGAACAGGGGTACTTAAAGACGCACGAGAGATACAGAAAGAGAAAAAAGGGGTGCAGAAAGAGGCAAGAGATCTGCAGAAAAAAGCAACAGAGGTGCTGAAAGAGACAAATGAGGGGCAGAAAGAAGCAGCAGAGGTGCACAAAGAAGGAAGAGAGGTACAAAAACAAGTAACAGAGGTGCTGAATGAGGCGCGAAGGGTGCAGAAAGAGCAAGAGAAGTGCAGAAAGAGGCAACAGAGGTACAGAAAAAGGCAAGAGAGGTGCTGAAAGGCAAGTGAGGTGCAGAAGGGGCAAGAGATCTGCAGAAAAAAAGCAACAGAGGTGCTGAAAGAGGCAAGTGGTGTGCAGAAAGAGGCAAGAGAGGTACAGAAAGAGGCAATAGAAGTGTAGAAAGAAGCAACAGATGTGCAGAAAGAGGCAAAAGGTGTGCAGAAAGATGCAAGAAAATTGGAGAAAGAGGCAACAGAGGTACAGAAAGAGGCAAGATAAGTTGAGATCCATGTAGGAAAGGTGCAGACAGAGAAAAGAGGTATGCAGAAAGAGACAAGAGATCTGCAGAAAAAAACAACAGCAGTGCTGAAAGAGGTAAGTGAGGTGTAGAAAGAAGGAAGGGAAGTGCAGAAAGAGGTCACAGAGGTGCTGAAAGAGGCAGGAAGGGTGCAGAAATAGCAAGACAAATGCAAAAAGAGGCGACAGGTACAGAAAGAGGCATGAGAGGTGCAGAACGAGGGAACAGGGGTACTTAAAGACGCAAGAGAGGTGCAGAAAGAGAAAAAAGGGTGCAGAAAGAGGCAAGAGATCTGCAGAAAAAAGCAACAGAGGTGCTGAAAGAGGCAAATGAGGGGCAGAAAGAAGCAGCAGAGGTGCACAAAGAAGGAAGAGAGGTGCAAAAACAAGTAACAGAGGAGCTGAATGAGGCGTGAAGGGTGCAGAAAGAGCAAGAGAAGTGCAGAAAGAGGTATCAGAGGTACAGAAAAAGGCAAGCGAGGTGCAGAAAGAGTGAACAGGGGTGCAGAACGAGGTAAGAGAGGTGCAGAAAGAGAAAAGAGGGGTGAAACAAGAGGCAAGAGATCTTCAGAAAAAAGACAAAAGAGGTGCTGAAACAGGAAAGCGAGGTACAGAAAGAGGCAAGAGATCTGAAGAAAAAAGCAACAGAAGTGCTGAAAGAGGCAAGTCAGCTGCAGAAAGAAGCAAGAGAGGAAAGAAGCAAGAGAGGTGCAGAAAGAGGCAATAGAATTGCAGAAAGAAGCAAAAGAGGTGCTCAAAGAGGCAAGAGGGATGCGGAAAGAGGCAAGAGCAGTGCAGAAAGAACCGAGAGAAGTGCAGAAAGAAGCAACAGAGGTACAAAAGGAGGCGAGAGGAGGGTATAAAGAAAGCAGAGAAGTGCAGAAGGAAGCAATAGAGCTGCTGAAAGAGGCACAAAGGGTGCAGAAAGAGGCAAGAGAAGTTGAGAAAGAAGAAACAGAAGTACAAAAAGAGGCAAGAGTGGTGCAGAAAGAGGGAAGAGAGGTGTAGAAAGAGGCTAGAGAGTTGCACAAAGAGGGAAGACGGGTACGGAAAGAGGCAAGAGGGGTGCAGAAACAGGCAAGAGATGTGCAGACAGAGGCAAGAGAATTGCTGTAAGAAGAAAGAGAGGTCTAGAAAGAAGCAACAGAGGTGCAGACGGAGGCACGAGGAGTTCAGAAAGAGGCAAAAGAATGGCAAAACGAAGCAACAGAGGTACAGAAAGAGGCAAGAGGGTGCAGAAAGAGGGAAGAGAGCAGTAGAAAGCGGCAAAATAGTTGCACAAAGAGGCAAGAGTGGTGCAGAATGAGACAGGAGGGGTATGGAAAGAAGCAACAGAGGTGCCAAAAGAGGCAAGATAAGTTGAGATCCAGGTAGGAAAGGTGCAGAAAGAGGCAAGAGGGGTGCAGAAAGAGGCAAGAGAGTGCAGAAAGAGGGAAGAGAGCAGTAGAAAGCGGCAAAATAGTTGCACAAAGAGGCAAGAGTGGTGCAGAATGAGGCAGGAGGGGTATGGAAAGAAGCAACAGAGGTGCCAAAAGAGGCAAGATAAGTTGAGATCCAGGTAGGAAAGGTGCAGAAAGAGGAAAAAGGGGTGCAGAAGCAGGCAAGAGATGTGCAGACAGAGGAAACAGAATTACTGAAAGAATCAAGAGAGGTCTAGAAAGAAGCAACGGAGGTGCAGACGGAGGCACGAGGAGTGCAGAAAGAGGCAAAATAATGGCAAAAAGAAGCAACAGAGGTACAGAAAGTGGCAAGAGGGTGCAGAAAGAGGGAAGAGAGCAGTAGAAAGCAGCAAAATAGTTGCACAAAGAGGGAAGAGGGGTGCAGAATGAGGCAGGAGGGGTATGGAAAGAAGCAACAGAGGTGCCAAAAGAGGCAACAGAGGTGCAGAAAGATGCAAAAGAGGTACAGAAGCAAGCAAGAGAAGTGCAGAAAGAGGCAAGAGAATTGCTGAAAGAAGCAACAGCTGTTTCAAAAGAACCACGAGAAGTGCTAAATGAGGCAATTGAGGTGCAGAAAGAAGCAAGAGCAGTGCAGAAAGAACCAACAAAGGTACAAAAAGAGGCAAGAGGGGTGCAGAAAAAGTTAGGAGGGATGCACAAATAGGCAAGAGAGGCACATAATGAGGCAGGGGGTGCAGAAAGAAGGAAGAGAAGTGCAGAAAGAAGTAACAGAGGTGCTGAAAGAGGCACGAAGGGTGCAGAAAGAGCAAGAGAAATGCAGAAAGAGGCAACAGAGGTGCAGAAAGAAGCAAGTGAAGTACAGAAAGAGGCAACAGAGGTGCAGAAAGATGCAAGAGAAGTGCAGAAAGAGGCAAGAGAATTGCTGAAAGAAGCAGCAGAGGTGTAGAATGAAGCAAGAGAAGTGCAGAAAGAGGCAAGTATGGTGCAGACAGAAGCAAGAACAGCGCAGAAAGAATCAAAGAGGCAAGAGGGGTGCAGAAACAGGCAAGAGAAGTGCAGAAAGAGGCAAGAGAATTGTTGAAAGAAGCAACAGAGGTCTAGAAAGAAGGAACAGAGGTGAAGAAGGAGGCACAAGGAGTGCAGAAAGAAGCAAGAGAACTGGAGATAGAATCAACAGAGATACAGAAAGAGGCAAGAGTAGTGCAGAAATAGGGAAGACAGGTATAGAAAGAGGCAAGAGATTTGTGCAAAGAGTGAGGAGGGATGCAGAAAAAAGCAACAGGCCTGCTGAAAAAGGCAATAGAGGTACTGAAAGAAGCAAGTGAAGTGCAGAAAGAGGCAACAGAGGTGCAGAAAGACACAAGAGAGGTGCAGAAGCAAGCAAGAGAAGGGCAGAAGAGGCAAGAGAATTGCTGAAAGAAGCAACAGAGGTTTAGAAAGAAGCAAGTGAAGTGCAGAAAGAGGGAAATAAGGTGCAGACAGAAACAAAATCACTGCGGAAAGAACCAATAGAGGTGCAAAAAAAGGCAAGAGGGGTGCAGAAAAGGTAGGAGGGGTGCATAAAGAGGCAATTGAGGTACAGAAAGAGGCAGGAGGGGTACAGAAAGAAGGAAGAGAAGTGCAGAAAGAAGTAACAGAGGTGCTAAAAGAAGCGTGAAGGGTGCAGAAAGAGCAAGAGAAGTGCAGAAAGAGGCAACAGAGGTGCAGAAAGAAGCAAGTGAAGTACAGAAAGAGGCAACAGAGGTGCAGAAAGATGCAAGAGAAGTGCAGAAAGAGGCAAGAGAATTGCTGAAAGAAGCAGCAGAGGTGTAGAATGAAGCAAGAGAAGTGCAGAAAGAGGCAAGTATGGTGCAGACAGAAGCAAGAACAGCGCAGAAAGAATCAAAGAGGCAAGAGGGGTGCAGAAACAGGCAAGAGAAGTGCAGAAAGAGGCAAGAGAATTGTTGAAAGAAGCAACAGAGGTCTAGAAAGAAGGAACAGAGGTGAAGAAGGAGGCACAAGGAGTGCAGAAAGAAGCAAGAGAACTGGAGATAGAATCAACAGAGATATAGAAAGAGGCAAGAGTAGTGCAGAAATAGGGAAGACAGGTATAGAAAGAGGCAAGAGATTTGTGCAAAGAGTGAGGAGGGATGCAGAAAAAAGCAACAGGCCTGCTGAAAAAGGCAATAGAGGTACTGAAAGAAGCAAGTGAAGTGCAGAAAGAGGCAACAGAGGTGCAGAAAGACACAAGAGAGGTGCAGAAGCAAGCAAGAGAAGGGCAGAAGAGGCAAGAGAATTGCTGAAAGAAGCAACAGAGGTTTAGAAAGAAGCAAGTGAAGTGCAGAAAGAGGGAAATAAGGTGCAGACAGAAACAAAATCACTGCGGAAAGAACCAATAGAGGTGCAAAAAAAGGCAAGAGGGGTGCAGAATAGGTAGGAGGGGTGCATAAAGAGGCAATTGAGGTACAGAAAGAGGCAGGAGGGGTACAGAAAGAAGGAAGAGAAGTGCAGAAAGAAGTAACAGAGGTGCTAAAAGAAGCGTGAAGGGTGCAGAAAGAGCAAGAGAAGTGCAGAAAGAGGCAACAGAGGTACAAAAAAGGCAAGAGAGGTGCTGAAAGGCAAGTGAGGTGCAGAAGGGGCAAGAGACCTGCAGACAAAAAGCAACAGAGGTGCTGAAAGAGGCAAGTGATGTGCAGAAAGAGGCAAGAGAGGTACAGAAAGAGGCAATAGAGGTGTAGAAAGAAGCAACGGATGTGCAGAAATAGGCAAAAGGGGTGCAGAAAGATGAAAGATAATTGGAGAAAGAGGCAACAGAGGTACAGAAAGAGGCAAGATACGTTGAGAACCAGGCAGGAAAGGTGCAGAAAGAGGGAACAGGGGTGCAGAAAGAGGCAAGAGAGGTGCAGAAAGAGAAAAGAGGGATGCAGAAAGAGACAAGAGATCTGCAGAAAAAAACAACAGCAGTGCTGAAAAAGGCAAGTGAGGTGTAGAAAGAAGGAAGAGAAGTGCAGAAAGAGGTCACAGAGGTGCTGAAAGAGGCAGGAAGGGTGCAGAAATAGCAAGACAAATGCAAAAAGAGGCGAAAGGTACAGAAAGAGGCATGAGAGGTGCAGAAAGAGGGAACAGGGGTACTTAAAGACGCAAGAGAGGTGCAGAAAGAGAAAAAAAGGGTGCAAAAAGAGGCAAGAGATCTGCAGAAAAAAGCAACAGAGGTGCTGAAAGAGGCAAATGAGGGGCAGAAAGAAGCAGCAGAGGTGCAAAAAGAAGGAAGAGAGGTGCAAAAACAAGTAACAGAGGAGCTGAATGAGGCGTGAAGGGTGCAGAAAGAGCAAGAGAAGTGCAGAAAGAGGTATCAGAGGTACAGAAAAAGGCAAGCGAGGTGCTGAAAGGCAAGTGAGGTGCAGAAGGGGCAAGAGATCTGCAGAAAAAAAGCAACAGAGGTGCTGAAAGAGGCAAGTGGTGTGCAGAAAGAGGCAAGAGAGGTACAGAAAGAGGCAATAGAAGTGTAGAAAGAAGCAACAGATGTGCAGAAAGAGGCAAAAGGGGTGCAGAAAGATGCAAGAAAATTGGAGAAAGAGGCAACAGAGGTACAGAAAGAGGCAAGATAAGTTGAGATCCAGGTAGGAAAGGTGCAGAAAGAGGGAACAGGGGTGCAGAAAGAGGCAAGAGAGGTGCAGAAAGAGAAAAGAGGGATGCAGAAAGAGACAAGAGATCTGCAGAAAAAAACAACAACAGTGCTGAAAGAGGTAAGTGAGGTGTAGAAAGAAGGAAGGGAAGTGCAGAAAGAGGTCACAGACGTGCTGAAAGAGGCAGGAAGGGTGCAGAAATAGCAAGACAAATGCAAAAAGAGGCAACAGGTACAGAAAGAGGCATGAGAGGTGCAGAAAGAGGGAACAGGGGTACTTAAAGACGCAAGAGAGGAGCAGAAAGAGAAAAAAAGGGTGCAGAAAGAGGCAAGAGATCTGCAGAAAAAAGCAACAGAGGTGCTGAAAGAGGCAAATGCGGGGCAGAAAGAAGCAGCAGAGGTGCACAAAGAAGGAAGAGAGGTGCAAAAACAAGTAACAGAGGAGCTGAATGAGGCGTGAAGGGTGCAGAAAGAGCAAGAGAAGTGCAGAAAGAGGTATTAGAGGTACAGAAAAAGGCAAGCGAGGTGCAGAAAGAGGGAACAGGGGTGCAGAACGAGGTAAGAGAGGTGCAGAAAGAGAAAAGAGGGGTGAAACAAGAGGCAAGAGATCTTCAGAAAAAAGACAAAAGAGGTGCTGAAACAGGAAAGCGAGGTACAGAAAGAGGCAAGAGATCTGAAGAAAAAAGCAACAGAAGTGCTGAAAGAGGCAAGTCAGCTGCAGAAAGAAGCAAGAGAGGAAAGAAGCAAGAGAGGTGCAGAAAGAGGCAATAGAATTGCAGAAAGAAGCAAAAGAGGTGCTCAAAGAGGCAAGAGGGATGCGGAAAGAGGCATGAGCAGTGCAGAAAGAACCGAGAGAAGTGCAGAAAGAAGCAACAGAGGTACAGAAGGAGGCAAGAGGAGGGCATAAAGAAAGCAGAGAAGTGCAGAAGGAAGCAACAGAGCTGCTGAAAGAGGCACAAAGGGTGCAGAAAGAGGCAAGAGAAGTTGAGAAAGAAGAAACAGAAGTACAAAAAGAGGCAAGAGTGGTGCAGAAAGAGGGAAGAGAGGTGTAGAAAGAGGCTAGAGAGTTGCACAAAGAGGGAAGACGGGTACGGAAAGAGGCAAGAGGGGTGCAGAAACAGGCAAAAGAATGGCAAAACGAAGCAACAGAGGTACAGAAAGAGGCAAGAGGGTGCAGAAAGAAGGAAGAGAGCAGTATAAAGCGGCAAAATAGTTGCACAAAGAGGCAAGAGTGGTGCAGAATGAGGCAGGAGGGGTATGGAAAGAAGAAACAGAGGTGCCAAAAGAGGCAAGATAAGTTGAGATCCAGGTCGGAAAGGTGCAGAAAGAGGCAAGAGGGGTGCAGAAAGAGGCAAGAGAGGTGCAGAAAGAGAAAAGAGGGATGCAGAAAGAGACAAGAGATCTGCAGAAAAAAACAACAGCAGTGCTGAAAGAGGCAAGTGAGGTGTAGAAAGAAGGAAGAGAAGTGCAGAAAGAGGTCACAGAGGTGCTGAAAGAGGCAGGAAGGGTGCAGAAATAGCAAGACAAATGCAAAAAGAGGCGAAAGTTACAGAAAGAGGCATGAGAGGTGCAGAAAGAGGGAACAGGGGTACTTAAAGACGCAAGAGAGGTGCAGAAAGAGAAAAAAGGGTGCAGAAAGAGGCAAGAGATCTGCAGAAAAAAGCAACAGCGGTGCTGAAAGAGGCAAATGAGGGGCAGAAAGAAGCAGCAGAGGTGCACAAAGAAGGAAGAGAGGTGCAAAAACAAGTAACAGAGGAGCTGAACGAGGCGTGAAGGGTGCAGAAAGAGCAAGAGAAGTGCAGAAAGAGGTATCAGAGGTACAGAAAAAGGCAAGCGAGGTGCAGAAAGAGGGAACAGGGGTGCAGAAGTAGGTAAGAGAGGTGCAGAAAGAGAAAAGAGGGGTGAAACAAGAGGCAAGAGATCTTCAGAAAAAAAGCTAAAGAGGTGCTGCAACAGGAAAGCGAGGTGCAGAAAGAGGCAAGAGATATGAAGAAAAAAGCAGCAGAGGTGCTGAAAGAGGCAAGTCAGCTGCAGAAAGAAGCAAGATAGGAAAGAAGCAAGAGAGGTGCAGAAAGAGGCAATAGAAGTGCAGAAAGAAGCAAAAGAGGTGCTCAAAGAGGCAAGAGGGATGCGGAAAGTGGCAAGAGCAGTGCAGAAAGAACCAAGAGAAGTTCAGAAAGAAGCAACAGATATACAGAAGGAGGCAAGAGGAGGGCATAAAGAAAGCAGAGAAGTGCAGAAAGAAGCAATAGAGGTGCTGAAAGAGGCACAAAGGGTGCAGAAAGAGGCAAGAGAAGTTCAGAAAGAAGAAACAGAAGTACAAAAAGAGGCAAGAGTGGTGCAGAAAGAGGGAAGAGAGGTGTAGAAAGAGGGTAGAGAGTTGCACAAAGAGGGAAGACGGGTACGGAAAGAGGAAAAAGGGGTGCAGAAACAGGCAAGAGATGTGCAGACAGAGGAAACAGAATTATTGTAGGAAGAAAGAGAGGTCTAGAAAGAAGCAGCAGAGGTGCAGACGGAGGCACGAGGAGTGCAGAAAGAGGCAAGAGAATGGCAAAAAGAAGCAAGAGAGGTACAGAAAGAGGCAAGAGGGTGCAGAAAGAGGGAAGAGAGCAGTAGAAAGCAGCAAAATAGTTGCACAAAGAGGGAAGAGGGGTGCAGAATGAGGCAGGAGGGGTATGGAAAGAAGCAACAGAGGTGCCAAAAAAGTCAACAGAGGTGCAGAAAGATGCAAGAGAGGTACAGAAGCAAGCAAGAGAAGTGCAGAAAGAGGCAAGAGAATTGCTGAAAGAAGCAACAGCTGTTTCAAAAGAACCACGAGAAGTGCTAAATGAGGCAATTGAGGTGCAGAAACAAGCAAGAGCAGTGCAGAAAGAACCAACAAAGGTACAAAAAGAGGCTAGAGGGGTGCAGAAAAAGGTAGGAGGGATGCACAAATAGGCAAGAGAGGCACATAATGAGGCAGGGGGTGCAGAAAGAAGGAAGAGAAGTGCAGAAAGAAGTAACAGAGGTGCTGAAAGAGGCACGAAGGGTGCAGAAAGTGCAAGAGAAATTCAGAAAGAGGCAACAGAGGTGCAGAAAGAAGCAAGTGAAGT
The DNA here is from genome assembly GCF_964204655.1 of Triturus cristatus. Lineage (NCBI taxonomy): Eukaryota > Metazoa > Chordata > Amphibia > Caudata > Salamandridae > Triturus > Triturus cristatus. The sequence goes on from NC_140585.1 coordinate 441,054,024, forward strand.
GCAGAAAGAGGCAACAGAAGTGCAGAAAGATGCAAGAGAAGTGCAGAAAGAGGCAAGAGAATTGCTGAAAGAAGCAGCAGAGGTGTAGAATGAAGCAAGAGAAGTGCCGAAAGAGGCAAGTATGGTGCAGACAGAAGCAAGAACAGCGCAGAAAGAATCAAAGAGGCAAGAGGGGTGCAGAAACAGGCAAGAGAAGTGCAGAAAGAGGCAAGAGAATTGTTGAAAGAAGCAACAGAGGTCTAGAAAGAAGGAACAGAGGTGAAGAAGGAGGCACAAGGAGTGCAGAACGAAGCAAGAGAACTGGAGATAGAATCAACAGAGATACAGAAAGAGGCAAGAGTGGTGCAGAAATAGGGAAGACAGGTATAGAAAGAGGCAAGAGATTTGTGCAAAGAGTGAGGAGGGGTGCAGAAAAAAGCAACAGGCCTGCTGAAAAAGGCAATAGAGGTACTGAAAGAAGCAAGTGAAGTGCAGAAAAAGGCAACAAAGGTGCAGAAAGACACAAGAGAGGTGCAGAAGCAAGCAAGAGAAGGGCAGAAGAGGCAAGAGAATTGCTGAAAGAAGCAACAGAGGTTTAGAAAGAAGCAAGAGAAGTGCAGAAAGAGGGAAATAAGGTGCAGACAGAAACAAAATCACTGTGGAAAGAACCAATAGAGGTGCATAAAAAGGCAAGAGGGGTGCAGAAAAGGTAGGAGGGGTGCATAAAGAGGCAATTGAGATACAGAAAGAGGCAGGAGGGGTACAGAAAGAAGGAAGAGAAGTGCAGAAAGAAGTAACAGAGGTGCTAAAAGAAGCGTGAAGGGTGCAGAAAGAGCAAGAGAAGTGCAGAAAGAGGCAACAGAGGTACAAAAAAGGCAAGAGAGGTGCTGAAAGGCAAGTGAGGTGCAGAAGGGGCAAGAGACCTGCAGAAAAAAAGCAACAGAGGTGCTGAAAGAGGCAAGTGATGTGCAGAAAGAGGCAAGAGAGGTACAGAAAGAGGCAATAGAGGTGTAGAAAGAAGCATCAGATGTGCAGAAATAGGCAAAAGGGGTACAGAAAGATGCAAGATAATTGGAGAAAGAGGCAACAGAGGTACAGAAAGAGGCAAGATAAGTTGAGAACCAGGCAGGAAAGGTGCAGAAAGAGGGAACAGGGGTGCAGAAAGAGGCAAGAGAGGTGCAGAAAGAGAAAAGAGGGATGCAGAAAGAGACAAGAGATCTGCAGAAAAAAGCAACAGCAGTGCTGAAAGAGGCAAGTGAGGTGCAGAAAGAGGAAGAGAAGTGCAGAAAGAGGTCACAGAGGTGCTGAAAGAGGCGGGAAGGGTGCAAAAATAGCAAGACAAGTGCAAAAAGAGGTGAGAGATACAGAAAGAGGCATGAGAGGTACAGAAAGAGGGAACAGGGGTACTTAAAGACTTACGAGAGGTACAGAAAGAGAAAAAAAGGGGTGCAGAAAGAGGCAAGAGATCTGCAGAAAAAAGCAACAGAGGTGCTGAAAGAGACAAATGAGGGCCAGAAAGAAGCAGCAGAGGTGCACAAAGAAGGAAGCGAGGTACAAAAACAAGTAACAGAGGTGCTGAATGAGGCGCGAAGGGTGCAGAAAGAGCAAGAGAAGTGCAGAAAGAGGCAACAGAGGTACAGAAAAAGGCAAGAGGTGCTGAAAGGCAAGTGAGGTGCAGAAGGGGCAAGAGATCTGCAGAAAAAAAGCAACAGAGGTGCTGAAAGAGGCAAGTGGTGTGCAGAAAGAGGCAAGAGAGGTACAGAAAGAGGCAATAGAAGTGTAGAAAGAAGCAACAGATGTGCAGAAAGAGGCAAAAGGGGTGCAGAAAGATGCAAGAAAATTGGAGAAAGAGGCAACAGAGGTACAGAAAGAGGCAAGATAAGTTGAGATCCAGGTAGGAAAGGTGCAGAAAGAGGGAACAGGGGTGCAGAAAGAGGCAAGAGAGGTGCAGAAAGAGAAAAGAGGGATGCAGAAAGAGACAAGAGATCTGCAGAAAAAAACAACAGCAGTGCTGAAAGAGGTAAGTGAGGTGTAGAAAGAAGGAAGGGAAGTGCAGAAAGAGGTCACAGAGGTGCTGAAAGAGGCAGGAAGGGTGCAGAAATAGCAAGACAAATGCAAAAAGAGGCGACAGGTACAGAAAGAGGCATGAGAGGTGCAGAAAGAGGGAACAGGGGCACTTAAAGACGCAAGAGAGGTGCAGAAAGAGAAAAAAGGGTGCAGAAAGAGGCAAGAGATCTGCAGAAAAAAGCAACAGAGGTGCTGAAAGAGGCAAATGAGGGGCAGAAAGAAGCAGCAGAGGTGCACAAAGAAGGAAGAGAGGTGCAAAAACAAGTAACAGAGGAGCTGAATGAGGCGTGAAGGGTGCAGAAAGAGCAAGAGAAGTGCAGAAAGAGGTATCAGAGGTACAGAAAAAGGCATGCGAGGTGCAGAAAGAGGGAACAGGGGTGCAGAACAAGGTAAGAGAGGTGCAGAAAGAGAAAAGAGGGGTGAAACAAGAGGCAAGAGATCTTCAGAAAAAAGACAAATGAGGTGCTGAAACAGGAAAGCGAGGTACAGAAAGAGGCAAGAGATCTGAAGAAAAAAGCAACAGAAGTGCTGAAAGAGGCAAGTCAGCTGCAGAAAGAAGCAAGAGAGGAAAGAAGCAAGTGAGGTGCAGAAAGAGGCAATAGAATTGCAGAAAGAAGCAAAAGAGGTGCTCAAAGAGGAGAGAGGGATGCGGAAAGAGGCAAGAGCAGTGCAGAAAGAACCGAGAGAAGTGCAGAAAGAAGCAACAGAGGTACAGAAGGAGGCAAGAGGAGGGCATAAAGAAAGCAGAGAAGTGCAGAAGGAAGCAATAGAGCTCCTGAAAGAGGCACAAAGGGTGCAGAAAGAGGCAAGAGAAGTTGAGAAAGAAGAAACAGAAGTACAAAAAGAGGCAAGAGTGGTGCAGAAAGAGGGAAGAGAGGTGTAGAAATAGGCTAGAGAGTTGCACAAAGAGGGAAGACGGGTACGGAAAGAGGCAAGAGGGGTGCAGAAACAGGCAAGAGATGTGCAGACAGAGGCAAGAGAATTGCTGTAAGAAGAAAGAGAGGTCTAGAAAGAAGCAACAGAGGTGCAGACGGAGGCACGAGGAGTGCAGAAAGAGGCAAAAGAATGGCAAAACGAAGCAACAGAGGTACAGAAAGAGGCAAGAGGGTGCAGAACGAGGGAAGAGAGCAGTAGAAAGCGGCAAAACAGTTGCACAAAGAGGCAAGAGTGGTGTAGAATGAGGCAGGAGGGGTATGGAAAGAAGCAACAGAGGTGCCAAAAGAGGCAAGATAAGTTGAGATCCAGGTAGGAAAGGTGCAGAAAGAGGCAAGAGGGGTGCAGAAAGAGGCAAGAGAGGTGCAGAAAGAGAAAAGAGGGATGCAGAAAGAGACAAGAGATCTGCAGAAAAAAACAACAGCAGTGCTGAAAGAGGCAAGTGAGGTGTAGAAAGAAGGAAGGGAAGTGCAGAAAGAGGTCACAGAGGTGCTGAAAGAGGCAGGAAGGGTGCAGAAATAGCAAGACAAATGCAAAAAGAGGCGAAAGGTACAGAAAGAGGCATGAGAGGTGCAGAAAGAGGGAACAGGGGTACTTAAAGACGCAAGAGAGGTGCAGAAAGAGAAAAAAAGGGTGCAGAAAGAGGCAAGAGATCTGCAGAAAAAAGCAACAGAGGTGCTGAAAGAGGCAAATGAGGGGCAGAAAGAAGCAGCAGAGGTGCACAAAGAAGGAAGAGAGGTGCAAAAACAAGTAACAGAGGAGCTGAATGAGGCGTGAAGGGTGCAGAAAGAGCAAGAGAAGTGCAGAAAGAGGTATCAGAGGTACAGAAAAAGGCAAGCGAGGTGCAGAAAGAGGGAACAGGGGTGCAGAAGGAGGTAAGAGAGGTGCAGAAAGAGAAAAGAGGGGTGAAACAAGAGGCAAGAGATCTTCAGAAAAAAAGCTAAAGAGGTGCTGCAACAGGAAAGCGAGGTGCAGAAAGAGGCAAGAGATATGAAGAAAAAAGCAACAGAGGTGCTGAAAGAGGCAAGTCAGCTGCAGAAAGAAGCAAGATAGGAAAGAAGCAAGAGAGGTGGAGAAAGAGGCAATAGAAGTGCAGAAAGAAGCAAAAGAGGAGCTCAAAGAGGCAAGAGGGATGCGGAAAGTGGCAAGAGCAGTGCAGAAAGAACCAAGAGAAGTGCAGAAAGAAGCAACAGATGTACAGAAGGAGGCAAGAGGAGGGCATAAAGAAAGCAGAGAAGTGCAGAAAGAAGCAATAGAGCTGCCGAAAGAGGCACAAAGGGTGCAGAAAGAGGCAAGAGAAGTTCAGAAAGTAGAAACAGAAGTACAAAAAGAGGCAAGAGTGGTGCAGAAAGAGGGAAGAGAGGTGTAGAAAGAGGGTAGAGAGTTGCACAAAGAGGGAAGATGGGTACGGAAAGAGGAAAAAGGGGTGCAGAAACAGGCAAGAGATGTGCAGACAGAGGAAACAGAATTACTGAAAGAATCAAGAGAGGTCTAGAAAGAAGCAACAGAGGTGCAGACGGAGGCACGAGGAGTGCAGAAAGAGGCAAAAGAATGGCAAAAAGAAGCAACAGAGGTACAGAAAGAGGCAAGAGGGTGCAGAAAGAGGGAAGAGAGCAGTAGAAAGCAGCAAAATAGTTGCACAAAGAGGGAAGCGGGGTGCAGAATGAGGCAGGAGGGGTATGGAAAGAAGCAACAGAGGTGCCAAAAGAGGCAACAGAGGTGCAGAAAGATGCAAAAGAGGTACAGAAGCAAGCAAGAGAAGTGCAGAAAGAGGCAAGAGAATTGCTGAAAGAAGCAACACCTGTTTCAAAAGAACCACAATAAGTGCTAAATGAGGCAATTGAGGTGCAGAAAGAAGCAAGAGCAGTGCAGAAAGAACCAACAAAGGTACAAAAAGAGGCAAGAGGGGTGCAGAAAAAGTTAGGAGGGATGCACAAATAGGCAAGAGAGGCACATAATGAGGCAGGGGGTGCAGAAAGAAGGAAGAGAAGTGCAGAAAGAAGCAACAGAGGTGCTGAAAGAGGCACGAAGGGTGGAGAAAGAGCAAGAGAAATGCAGAAAGAGGCAATAGAGGTGCAGAAAGAAGCAAGTGAAGTGCAGAAAGAGGCAACAGAGGTGCAGAAAGATGCAAGAGAAGTGCAGAAAGAGGCAAGAGAATTTCTGAAAGAAGCAGCAGAGGTGTAGAATGAACCAAGAGAAGTGCAGAAAGAGGCACGTATGGTGCAGACAGAAGCAAGAACAGCGCAGAAAGAATCAAAGAGGCAAGAGGGGTACAGAAACAGGCAAGAGAAGTGCAGAAAGAGGCAAGAGAATTGTTGAAAGAAGCAACAGAGGTCTAGAAAGAAGGAACAGAGGTGAAGAAGGAGGCACAAGGAGTGCAGAAAGAAGCAAGAGAACTGGAGATAGAATCAACAGAGATACAGAAAGAGGCAAGAGTGGTGCAGAAATAGGGAAGACAGGTATAGAAAGAGGCAAGAGATTTGTGCAAAGAGTGAGGAGGGGTGCAGAAAAAAGCAACAGGCCTGCTGAAAAAGGCAATAGAGGTACTGAAAGAAGCAAGTGAAGTGCAGAAAGAGGCAACAGAGGTGCAGAAAGACACAAGAGAGGTGCAGAAGCAAGCAAGAGAAGGGCAGAAGAGGCAAGAGAATTGCTGAAAGAAGCAACAGAGGTTTAGAAAGAAGCAAGAGAAGTGCAGAAAGAGGGAAATAAGGTGCAGACAGAAACAAAATCACTGCGGAAAGAACCAATAGAGGTGCAAAAAAAGGCAAGAGGGGTGCAGGAAAGGTAGGAGGGGTGCATAAAGAGGCAATTGAGGTACAGAAAGAGGCAGGAGGGGTACAGAAAGAAGGAAGAGAAGTGCAGAAAGAAGTAACAGAGGTGCTAAAAGAAGCGTGAAGGGTGCAGAAAGAGCAAGAGAAGTGCAGAAAGAGGCAACAGAGGTACAAAAAAGGCAAGAGAGGTGCTGAAAGGCAAGTGAGGTGCAGAAGGGGCAAGAGACCTGCAGAAAAAAAGCAACAGAGGTGCTGAAAGAGGCAAGTGATGTGCAGAAAGAGGCAAGAGAGGTACAGAAAGAGGCAATAGAGGTGTAGAAAGAAGCAACAGATGTGCAGAAATAGGCAAAAGGGGTGCAGAAAGATGCAAGATAATTGGAGAAAGAGGCAACAGAGGTACAGAAAGAGGCAAGATACGTTGAGAACCAGGCAGGAAAGGTGCAGAAAGAGGGAACAGGGGTGCAGAAAGAGGCAAGAGAGGTGCAGAAAGAGAAAAGAGGGATGCAGAAAGAGACAAAAGATCTGCAGAAAAAAACAACAGCAGTGCTGAAAGAGGCAAGTGAGGTGTAGAAAGAAGGAAGGGAAGTGCAGAAAGAGGTCACAGAGGTGCTGAAAGAGGCAGGAAGGGTGCAGAAATAGCAAGACAAATGCAAAAAGAGGCGAAAGGTACAGAAAGAGGCATGAGAGGTGCAGAAAGAGGGAACAGGGGTACTTAAAGACGCAAGAGAGGTGCAGAAAGAGAAAAAAAGGGTGCAGAAAGAGGCAAGAGATCTGCAGAAAAAAGCAACAGAGGTGCTGAAAGAGGCAAATGAGGGGCAGAAAGAAGCAGCAGAGGTGCACAAAGAAGGAAGAGAGGTGCAAAAACAAGTAACAGAGGAGCTGAATGAGGCGTGAAGGGTGCAGAAAGAGCAAGAGAAGTGCAGAGAGAGGTATCAGAGGTACAGAAAAAGGCAAGCGAGGTGCAGAAAGAGGGAACAGGGGTGCAGAACGAGGTAAGAGAGGTACAGAAAGAGAAAAGAGGGGTGAAACAAGAGGCAAGAGATCTTCAGAAAAAAGACAAAAGAGGTGCTGAAACAGGAAAGCGAGGTACAGAAAGAGGCAAGAGATCTGAAGAAAAAAGCAACAGAAGTGCTGAAAGAGGCAAGTCAGCTGCAGAAAGAAGCAAGAGAGGAAAGAAGCAAGAGAGGTGCAGAAAGAGGCAATAGAATTGCAGAAAGAAGCAAAAGAGGTGCTCAAAGAGGCAAGAGGGATGCGGAAAGAGGCAAGAGCAGTGCAGAAAGAACCGAGAGAAGTGCAGAAAGAAGCAACAGAGGTACAGAAGGAGGCAAGAGGAGGGCATAAAGAAAGCAGAGAAGTGCAGAAGGAAGCAATAGAGCTGCTGAAAGAGGCACAAAGGGTGCAGAAAGAGGCAAGAGAAGTTGAGAAAGAAGAAACAGAAGTACAAAAAGAGGCAAGAGTGGTGCAGAAAGAGGGAAGAGAGGTGTAGAAAGAGGCTAGAGAGTTGCACAAAGAAGGAAGATGGGTACGGAAAGAGGCAAGAGGGGTGCAGAAACAGGCAAAAGAATGGCAAAACGAAGCAACAGAGGTACAGAAAGAGGCAAGAGGGTGCAGAAAGAGGGAAGAGAGCAGTAGAAAGCGGCAAAATAGTTGCACAAAGAGGCAAGAGTGGTGCAGAATGAGGCAGGAGAGGTGCAGAAAGAGAAAAGAGGGATGCAGAAAGAGACAAGAGATCTGCAGAAAAATCAACAGCAGTGCTGAAAGAGGCAAGTGAGGTGTAGAAAGAAGGAAGAGAAGTGCAGAAAGAGGTCACAGAGGTGCTGAAAGAGGCAGGAAGGGTGCAGAAATAGCAAGACAAATGCAAAAAGAGGCGAAAGGTACAGAAAGAGGCATGAGAGGTGCAGAAAGAGGGAACAGGGGTACTTAAAAACAAAAGAGAGGTGCAGAAAGAGAAAAAAAGGGTGCAGAAAGAGGCAAGAGATCTGCAGAAAAAAGCAACAGAGGTGCTGAAAGAGGCAAATGAGGGGCAGAAAGAAGCAGCAGAGGTGCACAAAGAAGGAAGAGAGGTGCAAAAACAAGTAACAGAGGAGCTGAATGAGGCGTGAAGGGTGCAGAAATAGCAAGAGAAGTGCAGAAAGAGGTATCAGAGGTACAGAAAAAGGCAAGCGAGGTGCAGAAAGAGGGAACAGGGGTGCAGAAGGAGGTAAGAGAGGTGCAGAAAGAGAAAAGAGGGGTGAAACAAGAGGCAAGAGATCTTCAGAAAAAAGCTAAAGAGGTGCTGCAACAGGAAAGCGAGGTGCAGAAAGAGGCAAGAGATATGAAGAAAAAAGCAACAGAGGTGCTGAAAGAGGCAAGTCAGCTGCAGAAAGAAGCAAGATAGGAAAGAAGCAAGAGAGGTGCAGAAAGAGGCAATAGAAGTGCAGAAAGAAGCAAAAGAGGTGCTCAAAGAGGCAAGAGGGATGCGGAAAGTGGCAAGAGCAGTGCAGAAAGAACCAAGAGAAGTGCAGAAAGAAGCAACAGAGGTACAGAAGGAGGCAATAGGAGGGCATAAAGAAAGCAGAGAAGTGCAGAAGGAAGCAATAGAGATGCTGAAAGAGGCACAAAGGGTGCAGAAAGAGGCAAGAGAAGTTGAGAAAGAAGAAACAGAAGTACAAAAAGAGGCAAGAGTGGTGCAGAAAGAGGGAAGAGAGGTGTAGAAATAGGCTAGAGAGTTGCACAAAGAGGGAAGACGGGTACGGAAAGAGGCAAGAGGGGTGCAGAAACAGGCAAGAGATGTGCAGACAGAGGCAAGAGAATTGCTGTAAGAAGAAAGAGAGGTCTAGAAAGAAGCAACAGAGGTGCAGACGGAGGCACGAGGAGTGCAGAAAGAGGCAAAAGAATGGCAAAACGAAGCAACAGAGGTACAGAAAGAGGCAAGAGGGTGCAGAAAGAGGGAAGAGAGCAGTAGAAAGCGGCAAAACAGTTGCACAAAGAGGCAAGAGTGGTGCAGAATGAGGCAGGAGGGGTATGGAAAGAAGCAACAGAGGTGCCAAAAGAGGCAAGATAAGTTGAGATCCAGGTAGGAAAGTGTTAGAAAGGGTAGATGGACCGGGAGGGTCGGCCGGGGTCAGGAGGAGAGGTCTCCGGGGAGAGCCGTCTCCAGCGATCGTACAGACACGTAACTTCCCCCTCACAGACAGATACCACACACGGATAAGGTTCAGTGTTCTTTATAAGCACTTCTTAAGGTACGGTTGAATGGTACAAGGAGGTCTGGACTCAGGGGTCCCCTCGATTCAAGTCTCTCAAAGCAGGGTAAGGGGTAGCGGGACAGTCTGTCTACCAGTCAGGTAGTTCGGATGAGATGATGACTAGCTCACAATCCTCGAGCTTGGTGGCTTAGTTGGTACGGGCCGCGGCAGCGCCAGCAGGTCCCGGTTGAGATGGTCGGTACACGGTCCGCGGCAGCGCCAGCAGGTCCCGGAAAGATGGTCGATGTACGGTCCGCGGCAGCGCCAGCAGGTCCCGGTGAGGATGGTCGTTACAACGGGCCGCGGCAGCGCCAGCAGGTCCCGACGAGGATGGTCGTTACAACGGGCCGCGGCAGCGCCAGCAGGTCCCGACGAGGATGGATGTTGCAGAAGGCCGCGGCAGCGCCAGCAGGCAGGACGATGGTTCACAAGAGCGGGCTACGGCAGCGCCAGTAGTCCGTCAAGGCTGAGTTCTCTCGGTGTCTCTCGACTCCAGGATACAACTGCCTTCCTGCTCCGGAGTTGCCCCAGTTATAGGGCAGGCGGCCTTTGATGTCCGGACCCTCGCACTTGGAGGTCGGAGGGCCCGGGATGAAGGTGTCCAGACACCCAGCAGGGGGTGGAGCCAGCGCCTGGGGGGAGCTGGAGGCGATCGGCACCTGGCGGGGGGAAGAGCTCTTGACACTTCGTTCTCCCATTGACCTGCCAAGTGGTCCGCTCACCTCCTGGGTGGAGGGTGGTGCCGGGATGTCGGGGCCGGCCAGGCCCGGGGTTAGGTCGGGCCGAGGCCACGCGGCCTCGTGGTGCAGGGCCCAAGATGGCGGCTTGAACCGGCCGGGGGAGCCGGTGGGGCTGGGCCCCGTGATGAGTAGAGGTCCGAGGGCCGAAGATCCGTCGGGAGACGGGGTACAGGTGCTTTTCGTGGGTTATGCCTGGTGGGCCGGAGCTCGGGCCCTGTCGTGCGGGGAGGGAGCAAGCCCTTCGTGTGGCCTGTCCAACATGCGTCCCCCCCCAGCTGAAGGCGGGGAGAGTCACCCATCTCCTTGGGGACTCTCTTCGTCGAGGCGGAAAAAGCGGGACAGGCCGTCCGCGTTGGCGTGGTCTTGGCCTGGTCGGTGCTCCACAGTGAAGTCCATTCCCTGCAGGGAAATGGACCAGCGCAAGAGTTTTGGGTTCTCCCCCCGCATCTGCATCAGCCACTGCAGGGGTCGATGGTCGGTTTGTACCCGGAAGTGGGTACCGAAGAGATAGGGCCGGAGCTTTTTGAGGGCCCACACCACTGCGAAGGCCTCCCTCTCGATGGTGCTCCAGCGCTGTTCTCGGGCCAGGAGACGTCGACTGATGAAGGCCACCGGCTGGTCATGACCCTCGGGGTTTAACTGAGAAAGGACGGCCCCGATGCCGTGGTCGGAGGCGTCGGTCTGTACCACGAATTCCTGACTGTAATCGGGGGCCTGGAGCACAGGGGCGGTGCACAGGGCGGCCTTCAGCTTCTCGAAGGCCGCTTGACAATCGGGGGTCCAGTTAATCCGCTTCGGCTGGTTCTTGGACGTGAGACCCGTGAGGGGCCCCACGATGCTGCCGTAGTCTTTCACGAACCGCCGGTAGTAGCCGGTGAGCCCCAAGAAGGCTCGGACCTCGGTCTGGGTGACGGGGGGCTGCCAGGACTGGATGGCAGCAATCTTAAGTTGTAGCGGGGCCACCAGCCCGCTTCCCACTTGGTGCCCAAGGTAGGTCACAGACCCTTGGCCAATTTGGCACTTGCCGGCCTTAATTGTGAGACCGGCCCGCTGGAGGGCCTGTAGGACCTCTTGGAGGTGACGGAGGTGGTCGGGCCAGTGGCGGCTGTATACAGCAATATCGTCCAGGTAGGCAGCGCTGAACTCTTCGAGCCCCGCCAAGACCTGGTTCACGAGGCGTTGAAACGTGGCGGGGGCATTCTTCATGCCGAAGGGCATGACCTTGAATTGGTAGTGGCCATCGGGGGTAGAGAAGGCTGACCGTTCCTGAGCCCTGGGTGTGAGGCCGATCTGCCAGTAGCCCGCTGTTAGGTCGAAGATACTGAGGTAGCGGGCGGCCCCCAGCCGGTCGATCAGCTCGTCTGCTCGGGGAATCGGATGAGCGTCGGTCCGGGTGACAGCGTTCAAGCCCCGGTAGTCGACGCAGAATCTCAGTTCAGGTGCGGTGCCGGGGGCAGCGGCTTTGGGAACCAATACAACCGGACTGGCCCAGGGACTGCCCGAGGGCTCGATGACCCCGATTGTGAGCATCTTGGCCACTTCCTCCTGTATGCAGGCCCGTACCCGATCGGGTACGCGGTAGGCCCGGTGTCGGACCGGGGGACTGTCCCCGGTGTCCACGTCGTGCAAACACCAAGGGGTGACCCCGGGGGTGAGGGAGAACAGGGTAGCGAACTGCAGCAGGAGGTTCCGGCAGCCCTGGCGTTGCTCCGAAGTGAGGGCGTCAGAGAGCCGGACCCCGTCCACGGAGCCGTCATTCTCCTGAGTTTTCAGAAGATCCGGGAGGGGTTCGGAGTCTTCCTCTGCCCCACTGTCCGTAGCCATCAGGAGGCTGAGTTCTGAGCGCACAAAGTGTGGTTTGAGTCGGTTGGTGTGGAGGACCCGGAGGGGGTTCCGGGAGGTCCCCAGGTCGATGAGGTAAGTGACGGGGCTTTTGCGCTCGACCACTTTGAAGGGCCCCGTCCACTTATCTTGCAAGGCACATGGTTCGGTGGGGGACATCACCCATACTTGTTGTCCAGGCTCGAACTCAACGGAGGAGGCATTGTGATCATACCACCTCTTCATGTCCTCCTGGCTGGCCTCGAGGTTCGCCTTGGCCATCTGTCTGAAGCGCCGGGTCTGATTGCGTAGGGCCAGGATGTATTTGAAGACGTCTGGAGGGGTCTTTAGGGGGGCCATCTCCCAACCTTCTTTTACTAGGCTGAGGGGCCCTCGCACAGGGTGCCCGTACAGGAGTTCGAAAGGGCTAAAACCGAGGGACTTCTGGGGAACTTCTCGGTAAGCGAAGAGGAGGCACGGGAGTAGTACATCCCACTGGCGACGGATGGGCTCTTCCAATCCCCCAATCATCCCCTTGAGAGTGCGGTTAAACCGCTCCACTAGTCCGTTCCCTTGGGGGTGATAGGGGGTCGTGAATCTGTAGGTGACCCCGCATTGTTGCCAGAGGGACTTCATGTATTTGGATATAAAGTTCGTGCCTCGGTCGCTGACGACTTCTCGGGGGAAGCCTACCCGGGAGAAGATCCCCATTAGGGCCCGGCCAACCACCGGAGCTGTCACGGTCCGTAGGGGCACCGCCTCGGGGTAGCGGGTGGCATGGTCCACCAGTACTAAGATGAACCTGTGTCCTTGTGCCGTGCGGGGGTCCAGAGGCCCCACAATGTCTATCCCCACCCTCTCGAACGGGGTGGTGACCACAGGGAAGGGTTGCAGAGGGGCTTTCAGCTTCCGACCACTCTTCCCGCTGGCTTGGCATGTGGGGCAAGATCGGCAGTGGTTCAGGACGTCGTTCCTCATTTTCGGCCAGAAAAAGTGGGTCACTAGGCGGCTGTACGTTTTGTCCTGGCCCAGGTGTCCAGCCAGGGGGACATCGTGTGCCAGGTTGAGCAGAAAGTCTCTGAAGCGGAGAGGTACCACCAGTACTCGACCGGCCCCCAGCTCGGCGATTCTTTGCTCGCTGTATAGCAGGTCGTTATCCCAGTAGACCCAGTGAGTTCCGGTGGAGTCCCCTGCGTTCTGGGCGCTGGCTTGTTGGCGGAGTCCCTCGAGGGAGGGACAGGTCTTTTGTTCCTGGCGGAACTGTTCTTGGGTGGGCCCCCCTTCTTGACGCCACTGAGCCAGGTCAGGAAGGTCCTGGGATTGCGCGTCCCCTTCGGTCGTCGGGTCTGGGAGGCTGGCCTTGTCGTTGTCTTCTACTGGGGCGACCGGGGGCGGAGGTGCCGGCCATTCCGGTTCTTCTGATCGAGGGACGGCACGGGCGGCCATGGACCGGGTGGTTATGCTGGCCCAGTCCGGGAGGCCCAGCATCCCCAGGTGCTCTCTTCTCTCAACGGTGGCCCACGGGGAACTCTCGAGGTCATTCCCCAGGAGGCAGTCCACGGGGGCATCGTCCCGGACCGTCACCTTCAACAGGCCGGAGACCCCTCCCCATTCGAATGGGACGCAGGCCATTTGACACATACTTTCAGAGTTGTCTGCCGAGCGGACGGGGCAGAGAATGTTCGGCAGGATCTGCTCGGGCTTCACCAGGTGACAGCGGACGGCCGTCACACTGGCGCCTGTGTCACGCAAGGCCTCGGCTCGCTGTCCATTAATGGTCACCCACTGACCGTATTTCCTGGTGTTAGAGGGTAGGGGAGCCCGCGGGACCATGTCTCTTCCCCCTAAGCACGCCAGGACCATGGCGGCCGGCTCCCACTCTTGCTGGGCCGGCTCATACTCTTCTGGTTCCTCCGATGATCGCTCTTCCCCCAGGGCGGCGGCAGCTACCTGGCGGGGCTTGGGTGCTTGGTTCTGCGGGCAGCTCGGGTCATTGGCGTAGTGGCCGACTCGCTGGCATCGGTGGCACGTGACGTTGGCTCGGGCCCCAGGACGCCACGGGGGGTTGCCCCGGCCGGCCGGAGGTGGGGTGCTGGCCACGGGTGTTGTTGGCAAGGCGTCTCTCCCTCGCCCCTGGCCCCCTCCTCCTCCCCGAGGACGGTGCTGGCCTGGGTTGCTTCTGTTCTGTTCGTGTGGCCCCCTCCGGCCCACTCGGGTGCTTTCCCATCGGTCAGCTTCGGCGGCGAGCTGCCGGGGGTCAGTCAGCTTACTGTCGAGGAGGTGCTGCCTGAGCTCGACGAAACAGTTGTTCGACAGGTGCTCCCATACCATAAGGTTAAAGAGTTGTTCGTAAGTGGTGACATGGCTCCCCTTTATCCAACCCTCGAAGGCACGGCTGAAATAGTTCACGTATTCTACCCAAGTTGTACCTGGGATCCGGGTGCAATCTCTGAACCTCTGGCGGTACATCTCGGGTGTGAGGCCATAGCGGGTGAGGAGGGCAGCCTTCATGTGGTCGTAGGACGACATTTGGTGATCTGGGAGCTGCAGTAGGGCATCGCGACCCTCGTTGATAAACCTCCCCCAAAGTCCGGCTCCCCAATCACTCCGGTCGATCCGGTGGGAGGTCATGGCGATCTCGTAGGCTTTAAACCACTGTTGTATGTCGTCTTCTCGGACATACTCGCGGACAACATCCTTGGGGATGTGGACTTTTTTCTCGATTGGCCCCGGGGTGTGTGGTCGCTCAGGCACCCCCAGTTCTTTATTTTGTTTCCGAAGTTCTATCTCCGCTAGTTGGCGCTCGTGCTCGAGCGTTATTTTTTTCTCCTCCAGCTCTCTCTGTCTCTGCTTCTCTTCTCGTTCATCTCGGAGCCGCATATGCTCGAGGTTGAGTTTCTGTTCAGCTAACTTGAGTTCCCCATCCATCTTGAGTCGTGCCATTTCCAACTCGTGCAATCTGGTTCTTTCTCTTTCTCGGATCTCCTCCTGCGAGAGGCCCGTTCCCCGCTCCTCGGGAGCCGTGGCGTTCCCCTCTGGTGTGATGCTGCTTTGGTCGGAGGGTCCGGCGACCCCAGTTTCTGTCCACGACTCTAGGGCGTGCTTTAGATCATCCTTGGTACTCAGGCCGGTGGTAGCAATGCCAAGTTCTATGCAGAATTGTCTCAGTTCGCGGTGGTTGTATTCTTCTAATTTATCCATTTGGAAATTCTCGGTGGAGCTGCTATCTTTGGCTGACATCGTGTTTTTGTCGTGGGGTGAGCTACTCTCTGTACGATTACGCGTTGATTCGGATCGCGCCGCTGGCCACCAATGTTAGAAAGGGTAGATGGACCGGGAGGGTCGGCCGGGGTCAGGAGGAGAGGTCTCCGGGGAGAGCCGTCTCCAGCGATCGTACAGACACGTAACTTCCCCCTCACAGACAGATACCACACACGGATAAGGTTCAGTGTTCTTTATAAGCACTTCTTAAGGTACGGTTGAATGGTACAAGGAGGTCTGGACTCAGGGGTCCCCTCGATTCAAGTCTCTCAAAGCAGGGTAAGGGGTAGCGGGACAGTCTGTCTACCAGTCAGGTAGTTCGGATGAGATGATGACTAGCTCACAATCCTCGAGCTTGGTGGCTTAGTTGGTACGGGCCGCGGCAGCGCCAGCAGGTCCCGGTTGAGATGGTCGGTACACGGTCCGCGGCAGCGCCAGCAGGTCCCGGAAAGATGGTCGATGTACGGTCCGCGGCAGCGCCAGCAGGTCCCGGTGAGGATGGTCGTTACAACGGGCCGCGGCAGCGCCAGCAGGTCCCGACGAGGATGGTCGTTACAACGGGCCACGGCAGCGCCAGCAGGTCCCGACGAGGATGGATGTTGCAGAAGGCCGCGGCAGCGCCAGCAGGCAGGACGATGGTTCACAAGAGCGGGCTACGGCAGCGCCAGTAGTCCGTCAAGGCTGAGTTCTCTCGGTGTCTCTCGACTCCAGGATACAACTGCCTTCCTGCTCCGGAGTTGCCCCAGTTATAGGGCAGGCGGCCTTTGATGTCCGGACCCTCGCACTTGGAGGTCGGAGGGCCCGGGATGAAGGTGTCCAGACACCCAGCAGGGGGTGGAGCCAGCGCCTGGGGGGAGCTGGAGGCGATCGGCACCTGGCGGGGGGAAGAGCTCTTGACACTTCGTTCTCCCATTGACCTGCCAAGTGGTCCGCTCACCTCCTGGGTGGAGGGTGGTGCCGGGATGTCGGGGCCGGCCAGGCCCGGGGTTAGGTCGGGCCGAGGCCACGCGGCCTCGTGGTGCAGGGCCCAAGATGGCGGCTTGAACCGGCTGGGGGAGCCGGTGGGGCTGGGCCCCGTGATGAGTAGAGGTCCGAGGGCCGAAGATCCGTCGGGAGACGGGGTACAGGTGCTTTTCGTGGGTTATGCCTGGTGGGCCGGAGCTCGGGCCCTGTCGTGCGGGGAGGGAGCAAGCCCTTCGTGTGGCCTGTCCAACAGAAAGGTGCAGAAAGAGGCAAGAGGGGTGCAGAAAGAGGCAAGAGAGGTGCAGAAAGAGAAAAGAGGGATGCAGAAAGAGACAAGAGATCTGCAGAAAAAAACAACAGCAGTGCTGAAAGAGGCAAGTGAGGTGTAGAAAGAAGGAAGGGAAGTGCAGAAAGAGGTCACAGAGGTGCTGAAAGAGGCAGGAAGGGTGCAGAAATAGCAAGACAAATGCAAAAAGAGGCGAAAGGTACAGAAAGAGGCATGAGAGGTGCAGAAAGAGGGAACAGGGGTACTTAAAGACGCAAGAGAGGTGCAGAAAGAGAAAAAAAGGGTGCAGAAAGAGGCAAGAGTTCTGCAGAAAAAAGCAACAGAGGTGCTGAAAGAGGCAAATGAGGGGCAGAAAGAAGCAGCAGAGGTGCACAAAGAAGGAAGAGAGGTGCAAAAACAAGTAACAGAGGAGCTGAATGAGGCGTGAAGGGTGCAGAAAGAGCAAGAGAAGTGCAGAAAGAGGTATCAGAGGTACAGAAAAAGGCAAGCGAGGTGCAGAAAGAGGGAACAGGGGTGCAGAAGGAGGTAAGAGAGGTGCAGAAAGAGAAAAGAGGGGTGAAACAAGAGGCAAGAGATCTTCAGAAAAAAAGCTAAAGAGGTGCTGCAACAGGAAAGCGAGGTGCAGAAAGAGGCAAGAGATATGAAGAAAAAAGCAACAGAGGTGCTGAAAGAGGCAAGTCAGCTGCAGAAAGAAGCAAGATAGGAAAGAAGCAAGAGAGGTGGAGAAAGAGGCAATAGAAGTGCAGAAAGAAGCAAAAGAGGAGCTCAAAGAGGCAAGAGGGATGCGGAAAGTGGCAAGAGCAGTGCAGAAAGAACCAAGAGAAGTGCAGAAAGAAGCAACAGATGTACAGAAGGAGGCAAGAGGAGGGCATAAAGAAAGCAGAGAAGTGCAGAAAGAAGCAATAGAGCTGCCGAAAGAGGCACAAAGGGTGCAGAAAGAGGCAAGAGAAGTTCAGAAAGTAGAAACAGAAGTACAAAAAGAGGCAAGAGTGGTGCAGAAAGAGGGAAGAGAGGTGTAGAAAGAGGGTAGAGAGTTGCACAAAGAGGGAAGATGGGTACGGAAAGAGGAAAAAGGGGTGCAGAAACAGGCAAGAGATGTGCAGACAGAGGAAACAGAATTACTGAAAGAATCAAGAGAGGTCTAGAAAGAAGCAACAGAGGTGCAGACGGAGGCACGAGGAGTGCAGAAAGAGGCAAAAGAATGGCAAAAAGAAGCAACAGAGGTACAGAAAGAGGCAAGAGGGTGCAGAAAGAGGGAAGAGAGCAGTAGAAAGCAGCAAAATAGTTGCACAAAGAGGGAAGCGGGGTGCAGAATGAGGCAGGAGGGGTATGGAAAGAAGCAACAGAGGTGCCAAAAGAGGCAACAGAGGTGCAGAAAGATGCAAAAGAGGTACAGAAGCAAGCAAGAGAAGTGCAGAAAGAGGCAAGAGAATTGCTGAAAGAAGCAACACCTGTTTCAAAAGAACCACAATAAGTGCTAAATGAGGCAATTGAGGTGCAGAAAGAAGCAAGAGCAGTGCAGAAAGAACCAACAAAGGTACAAAAAGAGGCAAGAGGGGTGCAGAAAAAGTTAGGAGGGATGCACAAATAGGCAAGAGAGGCACATAATGAGGCAGGGGGTGCAGAAAGAAGGAAGAGAAGTGCAGAAAGAAGCAACAGAGGTGCTGAAAGAGGCACGAAGGGTGGAGAAAGAGCAAGAGAAATGCAGAAAGAGGCAACAGAGGTGCAGAAAGAAGCAAGTGAAGTGCAGAAAGAGGCAACGGAGGTGCAGAAAGATGCAAGAGAAGTACAGAAAGAGGCAAGAGAATTTCTGAAAGAAGCAGCAGAGGTGTACAATGAACCAAGAGAAGTGCAGAAAGAGGCACGTATGGTGCAGACAGAAGCAAGAACAGCGCAGAAAGAATCAAAGAGGCAAGAGGGGTGCAGAAACAGGCAAGAGAAGTGCAGAAAGAGGCAAGAGAATTGTTGAAAGAAGCAACAGAGGTCTAGAAAGAAGGAACAGAGGTGAAGAAGGAGGCACAAGGAGTGCAGAAAGAAGCAAGAGAACTGGAGATAGAATCAACAGAGATACAGAAAGAGGCAAGAGTGGTGCAGAAATAGGGAAGACAGGTATAGAAAGAGGCAAGAGATTTGTGCAAAGAGTGAGGAGGGGTGCAGAAAAAAGCAACAGGCCTGCTGAAAAAGGCAATAGAGGTACTGAAAGAAGCAAGTGAAGTGCAGAAAGAGGCAACAGAGGTGCAGAAAGACACAAGAGAGGTGCAGAAGCAAGCAAGAGAAGGGCAGAAGAGGCAAGAGAATTGCTGAAAGAAGCAACAGAGGTTTAGAAAGAAGCAAGAGAAGTGCAGGAAGAGGGAAATAAGGTGCAGACAGAAACAAAATCACTGCGGAAAGAACCAATAGAGGTGCAAAAAAAGGCAAGAGGGGTGCAGAAAAGGTAGGAGGGGTGCATAAAGAGGCAATTGAGGTACAGAAAGAGGCAGGAGGGGTACAGAAAGAAGGAAGAGAAGTGCAGAAAGAAGTAACAGAGGTGCTAAAAGAAGCGTGAAGGGTGCAGAAAGAGCAAGAGAAGTGCAGAAAGAGGCAACAGAGGTACAAAAAAGGCAAGAGAGGTGCTGAAAGGCAAGTGAGGTGCAGAAGGGGCAAGAGACCTGCAGAAAAAAAGCAACAGAGGTGCTGAAAGAGGCAAGTGATGTGCAGAAAGAGGCAAGAGAGGTACAGAAAGAGGCAATAGAGGTGTAGAAAGAAGCAACAGATGTGCAGAAATAGGCAAAAGGGGTGCAGAAAGATGCAAGATAATTGGAGAAAGAGGCAACAGAGGTACAGAAAGAGGCAAGATACGTTGAGAACCAGGCAGGAAAGGTGCAGAAAGAGGGAACAGGGGTGCAGAAAGAGGCAAGAGAGGTGCAGAAAGAGAAAAGAGGGATGCAGAAAGAGACAAAAGATCTGCAGAAAAAAACAACAGCAGTGCTGAAAGAGGCAAGTGAGGTGTAGAAAGAAGGAAGGGAAGTGCAGAAAGAGGTCACAGAGGTGCTGAAAGAGGCAGGAAGGGTGCAGAAATAGCAAGACAAATGCAAAAAGAGGCGAAAGGTACAGAAAGAGGCATGAGAGGTGCAGAAAGAGGGAACAGGGGTACTTAAAGACGCAAGAGAGGTGCAGAAAGAGAAAAAAAGGGTGCAGAAAGAGGCAAGAGATCTGCAGAAAAAAGCAACAGAGGTGCTGAAAGAGGCAAATGAGGGGCAGAAAGAAGCAGCAGAGGTGCACAAAGAAGGAAGAGAGGTGCAAAAACAAGTAACAGAGGAGCTGAATGAGGCGTGAAGGGTGCAGAAAGAGCAAGAGAAGTGCAGAGAGAGGTATCAGAGGTACAGAAAAAGGCAAGCGAGGTGCAGAAAGAGGGAACAGGGGTGCAGAACGAGGTAAGAGAGGTGCAGAAAGAGAAAAGAGGGGTGAAACAAGAGGCAAGAGATCTTCAGAAAAAAGACAAAAGAGGTGCTGAAACAGGAAAGCGAGGTACAGAAAGAGGCAAGAGATCTGAAGAAAAAAGCAACAGAAGTGCTGAAAGAGGCAAGTCAGCTGCAGAAAGAAGCAAGAGAGGAAAGAAGCAAGAGAGGTGGAGAAAGAGGCAATAGAATTGCAGAAAGAAGCAAAAGAGGTGCTCAAAGAGGCGAGAGGGATGCGGAAAGAGGCAAGAGCAGTGCAGAAAGAACCGAGAGAAGTGCAGAAAGAAGCAACAGAGGTACAGAAGGAGGCAAGAGGAGGGCATAAAGAAAGCAGAGAAGTGCAGAAGGAAGCAATAGAGCTGCTGAAAGAGGCACAAAGGGTGCAGAAAGAGGCAAGATAAGTTGAGAAAGAAGAAACAGAAGTACAAAAAGAGGCAAGAGTGGTGCAGAAAGAGGGAAGAGAGGTGTAGAAAGAGGCTAGAGAGTTGCACAAAGAAGGAAGATGGGTACGGAAAGAGGCAAGAGGGGTGCAGAAACAGGCAAAAGATCTGCAGAAAAAAACAACAGCAGTGCTGAAAGAGGCAAGTGAGGTGTAGAAAGAAGGAAGAGAAGTGCAGAAAGAGGTCACAGAGGTGCTGAAAGAGGCAGGAAGGGTGCAGAAATAGCAAGACAAATGCAAAAAGAGGCGAAAGGTACAGAAAGAGGCATGAGAGGTGCAGAAAGAGGGAACAGGGGTACTTAAAGACGCAAGAGAGGTGCAGAAAGAGAAAAAAAGGGTGCAGAAAGAGGCAAGAGATCTGCAGAAAAAAGCAACAGAGGTGCTGAAAGAGGCAAATGAGGGGCAGAAAGAAGCAGCAGAGGTGCACAAAGAAGGAAGAGAGGTGCAAAAACAAGTAACAGAGGAGCTGAATGAGGCGTGAAGGGTGCAGAAAGAGCAAGAGAAGTGCAGAGAGAGGTATCAGAGGTACAGAAAAAGGCAAGCGAGGTGCAGAAAGAGGGAACAGGGGTGCAGAACGAGGTAAGAGAGGTGCAGAAAGAGAAAAGAGGGGTGAAACAAGAGGCAAGAGATCTTCAGAAAAAAGACAAAAGAGGTGCTGAAACAGGAAAGCGAGGTACAGAAAGAGGCAAGAGATCTGAAGAAAAAAGCAACAGAAGTGCTGAAAGAGGCAAGTCAGCTGCAGAAAGAAGCAAGAGAGGAAAGAAGCAAGAGGTGCAGAAAGAGGCAATAGAATTGCAGAAAGAAGCAAAAGAGATGCTCAAAGAGGCGAGAGGGATGCGGAAAGAGGCAAGAGCAGTGCAGAAAGAACCAAGAGAAGTGCAGAAAGAAGCAACAGAGGTACAGAAGGAGGCAAGAGGAGGGCATAAAGAAAGCAGAGAAGTGCAGAAGGAAGCAATAGAGCTGCTGAAAGAGGCACAAAGGGTGCAGAAAGAGGCAAGAGAAGTTGAGAAAGAAGAAACAGAAGTACAAAAAGAGGCAAGAGTGGTGCAGAAAGAGGGAAGAGAGGTGTAGAAAGAGGCTAGAGAGTTGCACAAAGAAGGAAGATGGGTACAGAAAGAGGCAAGAGGGGTGCAGAAACAGGCAAAAGATCTGCAGAAAAAAACAACAGCAGTGCTGAAAGAGGCAAGTGAGGTGTAGAAAGAAGGAAGAGAAGTGCAGAAAGAGGTCACAGAGGTGCTGAAAGAGGCAGGAAGGGTGCAGAAATAGCAAGACAAATGCAAAAAGAGGCGAAAGGTACAGAAAGAGGCATGAGAGGTGCAGAAAGAGGGAACAGGGGTACTTAAAGACGCAAGAGAGGTGCAGAAAGAGAAAAAAAGGGTGCAGAAAGAGGCAAGAGAACTGCAGAAAAAAGCAACAGAGGTGCTGAAAAAGGCAAATGAGGGGCAGAAAGAAGCAGCAGAGGTGCACAAAGAAGGAAGAGAGGTGCAAAAACAAGTAACAGAGGAGCTGAATGAGGCGTGAAGGGTGCAGAAAGAGCAAGAAAAGTGCAGAGAGAGGTATCAGAGGTACAGAAAAAGGCAAGCGAGGTGCAGAAAGAGGGAACAGGGGTGCAGAACGAGGTAAGAGAGGTGCAGAAAGAGAAAAGAGGGGTGAAACAAGAGGCAAGAGATCTTCAGAAAAAAGACAAAAGAGGTGCTGAAACAGGAAAGCGAGGTACAGAAAGAGGCAAGAGATCTGAAGAAAAAAGCAACAGAAGTGCTGAAAGAGGCAAGTCAGCTGCAGAAAGAAGCAAGAGAGGAAAGAAGCAAGAGAGGTGCAGAAAGAGGCAATAGAATTGCAGAAAGAAGCAAAAGAGGTGCTCAAAGAGGCAAGAGGGATGCGGAAAGAGGCAAGAGCAGTGCAGAAAGAACCGAGAGAAGTGCAGAAAGAAGCAACAGAGGTACAGAAGGAGGCAAGAGGAGGGCATAAAGAAAGCAGAGAAGTGCAGAAGGAAGCAATAGAGCTGCTGAAAGAGGCACAAAGGGTGCAGAAAGAGGCAAGAGAAGTTGAGAAAGAAGAAACAGAAGTACAAAAAGAGGCAAGAGTGGTGCAGAAAGAGGGAAGAGAGGTGTAGAAAGAGGTTAGAGAGTTGCACAAAGAAGGAAGATGGATACGGAAAGAGGCAAGAGGGGTGCAGAAACAGGCAAAAGAATGGCAAAACGAAGCAACAGAGGTACAGAAAGAGGCAAGAGGGTGCAGAAAGAGGGAAGAGAGCAGTAGAAAGCGGCAAAATAGTTGCACAAAGAGGCAAGAGTGGTGCAGAATGAGGCAGGAGAGGTGCAGAAAGAAGAAACAGAAGTACAAAAAGAGGCAAGAGTGGTGCAGAAAGAGGGAAGAGAGGTGTAGAAAGAGGGTAGAGAGTTGCACAAAGAGGGAAGACGGGTACGGAAAGAGGAAAAAGGGGTGCAGAAACAGGCAAGAGATGTGCAGACAGAGGAAACAGAATTACTGAAAGAATCAAGAGAGGTCTAGAAAGAAGCAACAGAGGTGCAGACGGAGGCACGAGGAGTGCAGAAAGAGGCAAAAGAATGGCAAAAAGAAGCAACAGAGGTACAGAAAGAGGCAAGAGGGTGCAGAAAGAGGGAAGAGAGCAGTAGAAGGCAGCAAAATAGTTGCACAAAGAGGGAAGAGGGGTGCAGAATGAGGCAGGAGGGGTATGGAAAGAAGCAACAGAGGTGCCAAAAGAGGCAACAGAGGTGCAGAAAGATGCAAAAGAGGTACAGAAGCAAGCAAGAGAAGTGCAGAAAGAGGCAAGAGAATTGCTGAAAGAAGCAACAGCTGTTTCAAAAGAACCACGAGAAGTGCTAAATGAGGCAATTGAGGTGCAGAAAGAAGCAAGAGCAGTGCAGAAAGAACCAACAAAGGTACAAAAAGAGGCAAGAGGGGTGCAGAAAAAGGTAGGAGGGATGCACAAATAGGCAAGAGAGGCACATAATGAGGCAGGGGGGCAGAAAGAAGGAAGAGAAGTGCAGAAAGAAGTAACAGAGGTGCTGAAAGAGGCACGAAGGGTGCAGAAAGAGCAAGAGAAATGCAGAAAGAGGCAACAGAGGTGCAGAAAGAAGCAAGTGAAGTGCAGAAAGAGGCAACAGAGGTGCAGAAAGATGCAAGAGAAGTGCAGAAAGAGGCAAGAGAATTGCTGAAAGAAGCAGCAGAGGTGTAGAATGAAGCAAGAGAAGTGCAGAAAGAGGCAAGTATGGTGCAGACAGAAGCAAGAACAGCGCAGAAAGAATCAAAGAGGCAAGAGGGGTGCAGAAACAGGCAAGAGAAGTGCAGAAAGAGGCAAGAGAATTGTTGAAAGAAGCAACAGAGGTCTAGAAAGAAGGAACAGAGGTGAAGAAGGAGGCACAAGGAGCGCAGAAAGAAGCAGGAGAACTGGAGATAGAATCAACAGAGATACAGAAAGAGGCAAGAGTGGTGCAGAAATAGGGAAGACAGGTATAGAAAGAGGCAAGAGATTTGTGCAAAGAGTGAGGAGGGGTGCAGAAAAAAGCAACAGGCCTGCTGAAAAAGGCAATAGAGGTACTGAAAGAATCAAGTGAAGTGCAGAAAGAGGCAACAGAGGTGCAGAAAGACACAAGAGAGGTGCAGAAGCAAGCAAGAGAAGGGCAGAAGAGGCAAGAGAATTGCTGAAAGAAGCAACAGAGGTTTAGAAAGAAGCAAGAGAAGTGCAGAAAGAGGGAAATAAGGTGCAGACAGAAACAACATCACTGCCGAAAGAACCAATAGAGGTGCAAAAAAAGGCAAGAGGGGTGCAGAAAAGGTAGGAGGGGTGCATAAAGAGGCAATTGAGGTACAGAAAGAGGCAGGAGGGGTACAGAAAGAAGGAAGAGAAGTGCAGAAAGAAGTAACAGAGGTGCTAAAAGAAGCGTGAAGGGTGCAGAAAGAGCAAGAGAAGTGCAGAAAGAGGCAACAGAGGTACAAAAAATGCAAGAGAGGTGCTGAAAGGCAAGTGAGGTGCAGAAGGGGCAAGAGACCTGCAGAAAAAAAGCAACAGAGGTGCTGAAAGAGGCAAGTGATGTGCAGAAAGAGGCAAGAGAGGTACAGAAAGAGGCAATAAAGGTGTAGAAAGAAGCAACAGATGTGCAGAAATAGGCAAAAGGGTTGCAGAAAGATGCAAGATAATTGGAGAAAGAGGCAACAGAGGTACAGAAAGAGGTAAGATACGTTGAGAA
Organism: Triturus cristatus; assembly: GCF_964204655.1. Lineage (NCBI taxonomy): Eukaryota > Metazoa > Chordata > Amphibia > Caudata > Salamandridae > Triturus > Triturus cristatus. The sequence continues at coordinate 441,078,159 of NC_140585.1, forward strand.
CCAGGCAGGAAAGGTGCAGAAAGAGGGAACAGGGGTGCAGAAAGAGGCAAGAGAGGTGCAGAAAGAGAAAAGAGGGATGCAGAAAGAGACAAGAGATCTGCAGAAAAAAGCAACAGCAGTGCTGAAAGAGGCAAGTGAGGTGCAGAAAGAGGTCACAGAGGTGCTGAAAGAGGCGGGAAGGGTGCAAAAATAGCAAGACAAGCGCAAAAAGAGGTGAGAGGTACAGAAAGAGGCATGAGAGGTACAGAAAGAGGGAACAGGGGTACTTAAAGACGCAAGAGAGGTACAGAAAGAGAAAAAAGGGGTGCAGAAAGAGGCAAGAGATCTGCAGAAAAAAGCAACAGAGGTGCTGAAAGAGACAAATGAGGGGCAGAAAGAAGCAGCAGAGGTGCACAAAGAAGGAAGAGAGGTACAAAAACAAGTAACAGAGGTGCTGAATGAGGCGCGAAGGGTGCAGAAAGAGCAAGAGAAGTGCAGAAAGAGGCAACAGAGGTACAGAAAAAGGCAAGCGAGGTACAGAAAGAGGGAACAGGGGTGCAGAACGAGGTAAGAGAGGTGCAGAAAGAGAAAAGAGGGGTGAAACAAGAGGCAAGAGATCTACAGAAAAAAGACAAAAGAGGTGCTGAAACAGCAAAGCGAGGTACAGAAAGAGGCAAGAGATCTGAAGAAAAAAGCAACAGAAGTGCTGAAAGAGGCAAGTCAGCTGCAGAAAGAAGCAAGAGAGGAAAGAAGGAAGAGAGGTGCAGAAAGAGGCAATAGAATTGCAGAAAGAAGCAAAAGAGGTGCTCAAAGAGGCAAGAGGGATGCGGAAAGAGGCAAGAGCAGTGCAGAAAGAACCGAGAGAAGTGCAGAAAGAAGCAACAGAGGTACAGAAGGAGGCAAGAGGAGGGCATAAAGAAAGCAGAGCAGTGCAGAAAGAAGCAATAGAGCTGCTGAAAGAGGCACAAAGGGTGCAGAAAGAGGCAAGAGAAGTTCAGAAAGAAGAAACAGAAGTACAAAAAGAGGCAAGAGTGGTGCAGAAAGAGGGAAGAGAGGTGTAGAAAGAGGCTAGAGAGTTGCACAAAGAGGGAAGACGGGTACAGAAAGAGGCAAGAGGGGTGCAGAAACAGGCAAGAGATGTGCAGACAGAGGCAAGAGAATTGTTGTAAGAAGAAAGAGAGGTCTAAAAAGAAGCAACAGAGGTGCAGACGGAGGCACGAGGAGTGCAGAAAGAGGCAAAAGAATGGCAAAACGAAGCAACAGAGGTACAGAAAGAGGCAAGAGGGTGCAGAAAGAGGGAAGAGAGCAGTAGAAAGTGGCAAAATAGTTGCACAAAGAGGGAAGAATGGTGCAGAATGAGGCAGGAGGGGTATGGAAAGAAGCAACAGAGGTGCCAAAAGAGGCAACAGAGGTGCAGAAAGATGCAAGAGAGGTGTAGAAGCAAGCAAGAGAAGTGCAGATAGAGGCAAGAGAATTGCTGAAAGAAGCAACAGCTGTTTCAAAAGAACCACAAGAAGTGCTAAAAGAGGCAATTGAGGAGCAGAAAGAAGCAAGAGCAGTGCAGAAAGAACCAACAAAGGTGCAAAAAGAGGCAAGAAAAAGGTAGGAGGGATGAACAAATAGGCAAGAGAGGTACATAAAGAGGCAGGGGGTGCAGAAAGAGGGAAGAGAAGTGCAGAAAGATGTAACAGAGGTGCTGAAAGAGGCGCGAAGGGTGCAGAAAGAGCAAGAGAAATGCAGAAAGAGGCAGAAGAGGTGCAGAAAGAAGCCAGTGAAGTGCAGAAAGAGGCAAGTAAGGTGCCAGGATGCTTGTTTCCGGTCCAGAGAAGACATGGCTTGGCAGTTCGGGCTGGACTGTTCCCATGAGGCACAGGGTCAGACTGATTTGCATATGGCTATGTCTGAACTGGGGTGGTGGAGTGAGCTAAAGAATGATGATGGATTATACCCAGATCAGTTGACTGGGGGTGAGTGTTTGATTTGCTCAAACACTCCGTCCATCATCCCCTTTGGTATCACAAGAAGAAGCAAGGCTGGTGCATAAAGATGCAATAAAATTACAGAAAGAAGCATCAGAGGTGCACAAAGAGGCAAGAGGGGTGCAGAAAGAGGAGAGAAACGTGCAGAAAGAAGCAAAAGAGGTGCTCAAAGAGGCAAGAGGGATACAGAAAGAGGTATCAACAGTGCAGAAAGAACAAAGAGAAGTTCAGAAAGAACAACAGAGGTGTTGAAAGAGGGACGAATGGTGCAGAAAGAGGCAAGAGAAGTACAGAAATAAGAAACAGAGGTACATAAAGAGGCAAGAGTGGTGCAGATAGAGGGAAGAGAGGTGTAGAATGAGGTAAGAAAGTTGCACAAAGAGGGAATAGGGGTGCAGAAATAGGCAGGAGTGGTGCAGAAAGAATCAAATAAAGTGCAGAAAGAGGCAACAGATGTGCAGAAAGATGCAAGAGAAGTGCAGAAAGAGGCAAGAGAATTGCTGAAAGAAGCAACAGGTATAGAAAGAAGCAAGTGAAGTGCGGAAAGAGGCAAGTAAGGTGCAGACAGAAGCAAGAACAGTGCAGAAAGAACCAAAGAGGCAAAGGGGTGCAGAAACAGGCAAGAGAAGTGCAGAAAGAGGCAATAGAATTGCTGAAAGCAGCAACAGAGGTCTAGAAAGAAGCAACAGAGGTGCATAAGGAGGCACAAGGAGTGCAGAAAGAGTCAAAAGAACTGCAGGAAGAAGCAACAGAGGCACGGAAAGAGGCAAGAGGGGTACAGAAAGAGGGAAGAGAGGTGTAGAAGGAGGCAAGTGATTTGCACAAAGAGGGAGGAGAGGTGCAGAAAAAAGCAACAGGCGTGCCGAAAGAGGCAAGAGAGGTACCAAAAGTAGCAAGTGAAGTGCAGAAAGAGGCAACAGAGGTGCAAAAAGACGAAAGAGAGGTGCAGAAACATGCAAGAGAAGTGCAGAAAGAGGCAAGATAATTGCTGAAAGAAGCAACAGAGGTTTAGAAAGAAGCAAGAGAAGTGAAGAAAGAGGGAAGTAAGGTGCAGACAGAAGCAAGAACACTGCAGAAAAAACCAACAGAGGTGCAAAAAGAGGCAAGAGGGGTGCAGAAAAGGTAGGAGGGGTGCACAAAGAGGCAAGAGAGGTACAGAAAGAGGAAGGAGGGGTGCAGAAGGAAGGAAGAGAAGTGCAGAAAGAAGTAACAGAGGTGCTGAAACAAGCGTGAAGGGTGCAGAAAAGCAAGAGAAGTGCAAAAAGAGGCAACAGAGGTTCAGAAAAAGACAAGAGAGGTGCAGAAACAGGCAGGAAAGGTGCAGAAAGAGGGAACAGGAGTGCAGATAGAGGCACGAAAGGTGCAGAAAAAAGCAACAGAGGTGCTGAAAGAGGCAAGTGATGGGCAGAAAGAAGCAAGAGAGGTACAGAAAGAGGCAATAGAAGTGCAGAAAGAAGCAACAGAGGTGCATAAAGAGGCAATAGAAGTGCAGAAAGAGGCAAGAGGGTGCAGAAAGAGGGAAGAGAGCAGTAGAAAGTGGCAAAATAGTTGCACAAAGAGGGAAGAATGGTGCAGAATGAGGCAGGAGGGGTATGGAAAGAAGCAACAGAGGTGCCAAAAGAGGCAACAGAGGTGCAGAAAGATGCAAGAGAGGTGTAGAAGCAAGCAAGAGAAGTGCAGATAGAGGCAAGAGAATTGCTGAAAGAAGCAACAGCTGTTTCAAAAGAACCACAAGAAGTGCTAAAAGAGGCAATTGAGGAGCAGAAAGAAGCAAGAGCAGTGCAGAAAGAACCAACAAAGGTGCAAAAAGAGGCAAGAAAAAGGTAGGAGGGATGAACAAATAGGCAAGAGAGGTACATAAAGAGGCAGGGGGTGCAGAAAGAGGGAAGAGAAGTGCAGAAAGATGTAACAGAGGTGCTGAAAGAGGCGCGAAGGGTGCAGAAAGAGCAAGAGAAATGCAGAAAGAGGCAGAAGAGGTGCAGAAAGAAGCCAGTGAAGTGCAGAAAGAGGCAAGTAAGGTGCCAGGATGCTTGTTTCCGGTCCAGAGAAGACATGGCTTGGCAGTTCGGGCTGGACTGTTCCCATGAGGCACAGGGTCAGACTGATTTGCATATGGCTATGTCTGAACTGGGGTGGTGGAGTGAGCTAAAGAATGATGATGGATTATACCCAGATCAGTTGACTGGGGGTGAGTGTTTGATTTGCTCAAACACTCCGTCCATCATCCCCTTTGGTATCACAAGAAGAAGCAAGGCTGGTGCATAAAGATGCAATAAAATTACAGAAAGAAGCATCAGAGGTGCACAAAGAGGCAAGAGGGGTGCAGAAAGAGGAGAGAAACGTGCAGAAAGAAGCAAAAGAGGTGCTCAAAGAGGCAAGAGGGATACAGAAAGAGGCATCAACAGTGCAGAAAGAACAACAGAGGTGTTGAAAGAGGGACGAATGGTGCAGAAAGAGGCAAGAGAAGTACAGAAATAAGAAACAGAGGTACATAAAGAGGCAAGAGTGGTGCATATAGAGGGAAGAGAGGTGTAGAATGAGGTAAGAAAGTTGCACAAAGAGGGAATAGGGGTGCAGAAATAGGCAGGAGTGGTGCAGAAAGAATCAAATAAAGTGCAGAAAGAGGCAACAGATGTGCAGAAAGATGCAAGAGAAGTGCAGAAAGAGGCAAGAGAATTGCTGAAAGAAGCAACAGAGGTGTAGAAAGAAGCAAGTGAAGTGCGGAAAGAGGCAAGTAAGGTGCAGACAGAAGCAAGAACAGTGCAGAAAGAACCAAAGAGGCAAAGGGGTGCAGAAACAGGCAAGAGAAGTACAGAAAGAGGCAATAGAATTGCTGAAAGCAGCAACAGAGGTCTAGAAAGAAGCAACAGAGGTGCATAAGGAGGCACAAGGAGTACAGAAAGAGTCAAAAGAACTGCAGGAAGAAGCAACAGAGGCACGGAAAGAGGCAAGAGGGGTACAGAAAGAGGGAAGAGAGGTGTAGAAGGAGGCAAGTGATTTGCACAAAGAGGGAGGAGAGGTGCAGAAAAAAGCAACAGGCGTGCCGAAAGAGGCAAGAGAGGTACCAAAAGTAGCAAGTGAAGTGCAGAAAGAGGCAACAGAGGTGCAAAAAGACGAAAGAGAGGTGCAGAAACATGCAAGAGAAGTGCAGAAAGAGGCAAGATAATTGCTGAAAGAAGCAACAGAGGTTTAGAAAGAAGCAAGAGAAGTGAAGAAAGAGGGAAGTAAGGTGCAGACAGAAGCAAGAACACTGCAAAAAAAACCAACAGAGGTGCAAAAAGAGGCAAGAGGGGTGCAGAAAAGGTAGGAGGGGTGCACAAAGAGGCAAGAGAGGTACAGAAAGAGGAAGGAGGGGTGCAGAAGGAAGGAAGAGAAGTGCAGAAAGAAGTAACAGAGGTGCTGAAACAAGCGTGAAGGGTGCAGAAAAGCAAGAGAAGTGCAAAAAGAGGCAACAGAGGTTCAGAAAAAGACAAGAGAGGTACAGAAACAGGCAGGAAAGGTGCAGAAAGAGGGAACAGGAGTGCAGATAGAGGCACGAAATGTGCATAAAAAAGCAACAAAGGTGCTGAAAGAGGCAAGTGAGGTGCAGAAAGGGGCAAGAAATCTGCAGAAAAAAGCAACAGAGGTGCTGAAAGAGGCAAGTGATGGGCAGAAAGAAGCAAGAGAGGTACAGAAAGAGGCAATAGAAGTGCAGAAAGAAGCAACAGAGGTGCATAAAGAGGCAATAGAAGTGCAGAAAGAGGCAAGAAAAGTGCAGAAAGAAGCAACAGAGGTACAAAAAGAGGAACGAGGAGTGCAGAAAGAAAGTAGCGAAGTGCAGAAAGAAGCAATAGAGGTGCTGAAAGAGGCACGAAGTGTGCAGAAAGAGGCCAGAGAAGTGCAGAAAGAAAAAAGGAGGTACAAAAAGAGTCAAGAGTGGTGCAGAGAGAGAAAAGGGAGGTGTAGAAAGATGCTAGAGAGTTGCACAATGAGGGAAGAAGGGTGCAGAAATAGGCAAGAGGGGTGCAGAAACAGGCAAGAGAAGTGCAGAAAGAGGCAAGAGCATTGCTGAAAGAAGCAACAGAGGTCTAGAAAGAAGCAACAGAGGTGCAGAAGCATTCACGAGGAGTGCAGAAAGAGGCAAGAGAACTGCAGCAAGAAGCAACAGAGGTACAGAAAGAGGCAAGAGTGGTGCAGTAAGAGGGAAGAGAGGTGTAGAAAAAAGCAAGAGAGTTGCACAAAGAGGAAGGAGGGGTGCAGAAAGGAGCAACAGGGGTGCCAAGAGGCAAGAGAGGTGCTGAAAGAAGCAAGTGAAGTGCAGAAGGAGGCAACAGTGCTACAGAAAGACGCAAGAGAAGTGCAGAAAGAAGTAACAGAGGTGCTGAAAGAGGCGTGAAGGGTGCAGAAAGAGCAAGAGAAGTTGAAAAAGAGGCAACAGAGGTACAGAAAGAGGCAAGAGCGGTGCAGAAACAGGCAGGTAAGGTGCAGAAAGAGGGTACAAGAGTGCAGATAGAGGCAATAAAGGTAAAGAAAAAAGTAACAAAGGTGATGAAAGAGGCAAGTGAGGTGCAGAAAGAGGCAAGAGATCTGCCAAAAAAAGCAACTGAGGTGCTGAAAAAGGCAAGTGATGTGCAGAAAGAAGCAAGAGAGGTACAGATAGAGGCAAAGGGAGTGCAGAAAGAGGCAAGAAAAGTGGAGAAAGAGGCAACAGAGCTCCAGAAAGAGGCAAGATACGTGCAGAACCAGGCAGAAAAGGTACAGCAGTTCGAGCTGTAGCCTGTTCCAAAATTTCCTATGGAAATTAACATTGAGAAAACTTGCTTTGGGACCCCCCTTTTTTCTCTGCCCCGCTTCACGAATCACCCCGAAACTTTCAACAGAGAAACTGAGAGGGCCGACCCATTTGTTTTGAACGTTTTGCGAAGATTCCAAAAACGCTTTTCCTATGGAAACTAGGTTCTAACTATACCTACCTACTTTCGTCTGCCAGTAGGTAATATATGCATATATATGTGTGTGTCTATATACATATATATATTCCTGAGTTCCAAAGGGGTGTCAGGGCAAATCTTAGTTTCATCTTTTTGTAAGCATGTTTTATATAGTTAATTAGAGATTTTCTCGTGGGTGAGCAAAGGTTACAGCCAACACATGTTTCGCCCCTTTACATGGCCATCCGTCCTGGGGTTTCCTCAGGGCTGTTTGACACAAGTGTAAGACCGTGTAGTATATACAGTGAGCATAGAGTGTGAAAAACGCCATTGGTATGTAGATAATACCGTACATGCAGTATTTACAGTGTTGTATCCTACCCTAATTATTTCCGGGTCAGGAGGCGTAGGTTGGGCGGGATTAGCTAATAGGAATGTCCAGGTCAAGCTCTGATGGCGGATGCCATCTTGGAGTGTAGTTCTCAATACGGAAGGGACTTAATGACGTTAGCATATGTGATAGAGGAAAGGTAATAGGAAACAAGTAAGGTGTCAAGGTTAACTTATAATGAGAATGAAAAAAAAGGATAGGTAAGAGATGAAGGGGAGGACTGGTGGTGGAAACTCTAGGTGAGAGAATCCTGTGGAGATATGATGTGTTTCAGTGGACAGTGGCCAATAAGGTGACAGAAAATGCTGGGCACTGTATCGGACTGCAAGGGAGGAGATTGGAGATGGGAATAAAAGAGATTCTGGGTATAACATAGGAGGTGATAAAAACGTCAGCGGGTTTGTGATTTCGAAAACCTGAAGGGAGGGAGTGATGCACGATCGTAGGCAAAGGGGAATATTGCAATGATAAGGCAGTATGTAATTAGTAATCATTATATTCAGCTCCATCACAGAATCACTGTTCATTTGTATAAAGATTGTCAATGTAGATGTCCTTTATTCGTATCGATTGGAGGTGGACATGATGTGGAGGCATTTTTTTTAGACATTCAGTCTTCACCTAGCCAGACGTGCATTTCGGCATCTTTGTTGAGACCAAGTTCGACCGTTTTGTATTGGAGGATGAGTTCTCGGTTGCCCCCTCGTCTGGTTGGTCTTACTAGTTCTAAACAAAAGAAGAGGTAATCTTTTTTGTGTGGATGTGCATGGTGAAAATGTTCAGTAAGTGTATGGCCAGTCTCGTGTTTGTGTATGTTTCTGTAATGTTCTTGGATGCGAGTATGCAATGGTCGAATGGTACTTCCAATGTAGGGTCATTTGCAAGGGCAGATGATTACATAAACAACAAATTGGCTGTGGCAGTGGATCCACTCCTTGATGAAAATGTTTTTTACTTGTAGTATAGGTACTATGGTGGTTTTGTTGATGCTAAGTTTGCATATGTTACGGCAAATGTGGAATCCAGGAGGTCTATCCAAAATGTGGTGACTTGTTTCCTTCTGTCTGTGAATTCGGAATGGCACAGCATATTCTTCAGGTTTGGTGCTCATTGGAAGGTCATTTCCGGGTGGTCCTTAAGATGTTCATTGAGGCTTGGGTTAAGTTGTAGTAGGTGCCAATGACGTTTCAGGATTTTTCTTATGTGTTTATGTCCGTTATGGTAGTTGGTGATGAAGCAAATACCAGTATTTCCATCCTTTTTGTTTTTGGGCGTCAGGGTATTCTTTCGTTCAATTTTGGAGACCGTCAACAGTGTGTTTTCCAGTGTATTATGATTGTATCCTCATTGTTCTAATCTGGATATTATTTCTTTTCCTTTGTCCATGAATACTAAATCTTCACTGCAGTTTCTACGGGTTCGTAGGACCTCTCCTTTTGGGATGTTTCACATGTTGTGATTAGGGTGGCAGCTGTCCGCTCTTAGAATTGAGTTGGCCGCTGTTTCCTTTGATGGAGTTTGCTGTGTAGAATGTTTTCTTTGACATACAGTGAAAGATCCAGGAAGTTGATTTCTGTTTTGGCGAAATTTGCAGTAGTCTTAATCTCCCATGGGTTTTCGTCTAGTTTTCTGAGGAATCTCTGTAGTAAGGGTATGTCTCCTTGCCAGATGCATAGAATATCGTCTATGTATCGTCGCCACATAATAATGTGGGTGGTGAAGTCTGAAAAATGTGAGTCCCATAGCCAGTATCTCTCCACTGGGCTCATAAAGATGCAGGCATACGGAGGAGAGAATTTGGCTCCCATGGTGGTACCGCGTGTTTGTCTGTACAGTTGACCATTGAATTTGAAGATGTTATTAACATGTGATCAATTCAACAAAAATGTTAAACATCCTACTTATGATATGTAATGCATGATTACTGCAATGGACAACTCATATATATCATGATATCATTTATGTTCGCATTATACTCCAACACTGTAAATACTGCACGTACGGTATTATCTACATACCAGTGGCGTTTTTCTCACTCTATGCTCACTGTATATACTACACGGTCTTACACTTATGTCATACAGCCCTGAGGAAGCCCCAGGATGAATGGCCATGTAAAAGGGGCGAAACACGTGTTGGCTGTAACCTTTGCTCACCCAAGAGAAAGTCTCAAATTAATTGTATAAAACACGCTTACAAAAATATGAAACTGCCTTCTGGAATTTTTTCCGCAAAAGAGATAATCTTTAACTAAGATTTGCCCTGATACCCCCTTGGAACTCTCTTATCGCCAGTGGGACGGGGGTTCTCCCACTCCTAAGGGCAAACACCGCACTTACATTCAACTCAATAATACGGTTACCAAGGGATTGGGAACTCTTTCACCCTTTTTCCGTTGATAGATATATTCCTCATCAAAAGAAGTTTCGCAGCACTATCCTTGGGGTTTCAAATGTTTATTTTATTTACTCCTTCTCTCTCCTCCTCCTACGTGTTTCAACCTTCAAGGTCTTGGTCACGGTAGTACACAGTGTCCTTTTTTGCTTTCTCTTTTAAATACAGCGTCACCACTCTGCCCTTAATGAGGAACTTTTTTTGATGAGGAATGTGTAGCAAGGCTGGCCCTACCTTGACGTAAGCACCAGCTGTTCAGCGCGCCCCCGCTGAAGGACCGTGTTGGTGAAAATATATATATGTATATATATGTATATATATATATATATATATATATATATTACCTACTGGCGGTCGCCAGTAGGTAGTTATAGTTAGGACCACGTTTCCATAGGAAATCCGCAACATTCTATTTTGAATAACTTTGGCGCCGGTCGACGAATCCTCGCGAATTTTTCAAAATAGGTGGGGCGCTACGCTCCGCTCCTACCCTGAAAGTCTTGGGGGGATTCGTCAAGCGGGGGCTGAGATAAAAGGGGGGTCCCAAAACGCGTTTTTCCCATGCATTTTTCCATAGGACCTTTAGACAGGGCTACAGCCCGAACGGCTGAACAGAATTTAATGAAATTTGGCAGAGAGGTAGTCCCCAGGTCAAGGAAGTGCCTTTTGTAGGTTTGGTGTAAATCTGTTCAGTAGATTCTGAGAAAATAGCCTTTAAATCAATATATATATCTGTGGCAGCTTACGGTGCGCTTACCGTGCGCTTACCGTAAGCTTACCGTACGCGTACGGTGGCGTGCGCGAGCGCGATTCTGATTGGCTCTTAGATCTTAGTAAACATTCGAATCGGTCGAAACCAGGAAGCGGCGGCCGCCATTTTCTCTCTCGCTTCCTGAGTTGGGCAGCAAAAACGTACCCCAAATATATGTAAAGAGGCAGTTTCATGAGATCCTAACCACCCAGCATTGATACAGGGGTCCCCAAACCACCCCCAAGCCCAAAAAAAAAAAATTTTTTTTTTCAGAAAATCGCCGATTACGCTTACCGTACGCGCACGGTAAAAAATTATATAAAAACAAAAAACTATCCACATTCTCCCCACCTCGTGTGCAAATGGTGCCCGAAGAATACATTTCACAAAGATGTGCAAAATATGTCCCCCATGTGCGCACGGTGCGCGAAGCGCATCGTGCGTACATGGCCCATCCCGATTAACGTGGGCACGCGGTGCGCGCAGCGCACCGCGTGACCACTGTGCGTGCACGGCACTAACTGCGTAAAGTGCTCACTGTGCGCGCACGGTGCGTGAAGCGCACCGTGCGCGCACGGAACGAACTGTGTTAACTGGGCGCGCACGCCACGAATGGCGTAAAGTAACTTAGCATTTAAAAAACCTTGCAAATTCACTGAAAAAACCATAGGTTTCACACATGTTATAGTTAGCTGGACATTTTACTGATAAAAAACCAATGAAATTCCCCCATTATAGTTACTGCAGGCAACTATAACTCACGCGACCGCAATCTTCTGCTGATGACATATGTGTCTTTATGAAAAAAAAATATTTGTAATATATGTAAAGCTAAAATTTAATGGAAGAAGACATGGGCAAATAAGTGTCTAAATACAGTATTAGCATCAGCAGAGGATTGCGGTCGCGTGAGTTATAGTTGCCTGCAGTAACTATAATGGGGGAATTTCATTGGTTTTGTATCAGTAAAATGTCCAGCTAACTATAACATGTGTGAAACCTATGGTTTTTTCAGTGAATATATATATATATATACTCCAAAACATGTTTGCTCGCACGCATGAGGCGCCCACACATCGTGTTTTTTATACCTTTTTATTGGTGGACAACACAGATTTCTTCAGAGTCCATTCAGCATTATCACAGCATTGCTCTTTTTCAAGATTAATTTCCGCCAAACGTGTTTTGGGCTCTGACAGCCCTTGCTCACTGACACGGGCAAAATGAGGAACAGCAGCAGAGTTCACCACGCACCTGCGATATTTAAGTATCCTGCCCCAATGGGCGTCTTCATCAACTGCATTCTGGTAGATATAGTTCTACCATCCATATTAACAACAGTTTGCGCTGCCGTTCCCCACAATTAATCGCCATTTCAAATCCATAGTGGCTTGCTTTTATGTGGTGTTGGAAAGCAGTGTCCTTTTATGTCCTTTACCAATGGTGCTAGTCATTCATTAAGCACATACAGCCTCATGCATCAACCCAAAATCCAGTCGGTAAAATACCGATTCGGTAATAGCTCCCGGTATTAAGTAAAAAATACCCAATCCCAATGCATCAACCCAAAAGCAGAAATCGCTATTTAAGGAATCCTTAAATAGCGATTCTTTAAATAGGGATTCCTTAAATACCGATTCCTTAAATAGCGATTGCATTTAAGGAATCCCAAAGTGAGATTCCTTAAATGCAATGCATCAAAGTTAAAAAATTAGCGATTTCGCTAATAGGGGGAGCAAATTACCATGAAGATGAACTGCATGGTAATTTGCAAAAACTTTGAAAAAAGCACTTTTGTGCATTTTTCAAAGTTTCATGTTGCGCACACACATGCCCTTAGAGCATGTGTGTGTGCAACATATGTGCACATATCATTTTCAGGGGTGCAACAGGGTGTCCTTTTGACACCCTGGCACCCTTGAAAGTGCTCCCGCTATTAGCGATTCGGTAATACCGAATCGCTAATACAGACTGGCTTTACATTCATTCCTATGGGCCTCCAAGCCAATAGGAATGAATGGGTAGGTATTCCTTATTACCGATTCGGTATTACCGATTCGGTAATAAGGAATATTAAGGAATCGCTATTTGAATAGCGATTCCTACATGCATAGCCTTTTGCTATTCCTTATTAGCGATTCCTTATTTTTCGCTAATAAGGAATCGCAAATGGCATTGTTGATGCATAGGCCCGATAATTTCCCCAGCGTGCTGGATCTGCATGATGTGCAGCAGGGTGTCCTCGCGGCCAGAGCGGGCCGCTATATATTCCAAAAGACGATTGCTCGCACGCATGAGGCGCCCACACATCATGCTTTTTATACCTTTTTACACAGATTTCTTCAGAGCAATGCTGTGATAATGCTGAATGGACTCTGAAGCAATCTATACAATATATATTCACTGACAAAAACAAAGGTTACAGGGATGTTATAGTTAGGAAATCGAATAAAAAAACATTGAAATTCCCTGAAAATACCAAAGGTTACAGAGATGTTATGGTTAGGCTAACATTTCACTCAAATCCAGAGAAATCCTGCAATGCACTGCTTATGATCTTAAATATTACATCACTCATGACATGGTCAGGGACATCACTGATGACATCGCTGATGACATCGCTGATGACATTACTGATGACATCATCCAGTGATTGTGAGTGTTTTAAAATAAAATGAGTGTTAAATTATATACCAAGGTGTATTGGTGAAACAGTGGGTGTATCAGTGCTTGTATGGGTGATTCATTGGGTGCATGACTGACTTTATAAGTGAGTGATTAGGTGTCTCAGTTAATGTATGGGTGGGTGACTAGGTTGTGTAAAAGGCCATATCAGTCTGTCAGTTGGAGTTTACGTGGCTGTATGGGTGATTGATTGGTTGTCTGAGTACCTGTATGGGTGTCTGAGTATCATGTGGGTGGGTGAGGGTGTGTGACTACCTGTATAGATGAGTGAGTGGGTGAGTTAGTGGTTGAGTGGGTTACTGAGTGTGTGTGTGAGGGGTTGTATGAGTATGTGTATGGCTGTGTCAGTGAGTGCATGTGTCACTGGTATATGGATGAGTAACTGGGTATGTGAAAGACAGTATAGGTGAGTGATAGGGTATGTGAGTGACTGTATGGGTGAGTGAATGAATTTGAGAGTGGCTGTAGGGGTGAGCTTGGGCCAACTACACTGCTGGTGAGGCGATGATGTCCTCTTGTGTCCTGAGGACCTCGGGACACAAGTGGACTTCATCCTCCGAGCAGCAGTGCTCCAGGAGCCGTGTTTGCAGAGTGGTGTAAAAAGGGGTGTAGCCTCGGACTACCTCTCTGCAATACAGCTCTGTGGCACTTACTGGAGGTACCTGGTGGGCTAGTTGGCCCCCAGGGACCATCAGTATTCAAGGGGAATTGATTCCCCAACTTACAATGCGCCAGAGGGCACGTTTGCAGAGTGGTGGAGAAAGGGGGCATGGCCCCGTATGAGAAGTTAGCAATCCTGCTGTGTGGGACTTACTGGAGGTAATATGAGGGGTAGTTGGCCCCCAAGGTTGACAGTGATGTAACATGTGACGTCATCAGCAGTGCATTGCGAGGGCGTGAGTTATAGTTAGCTCTACTATAACAGCGAAATATATAAACGAGTGAATCAATCAATCAATCATAGCATTTGTAAAGTGCACTACTTACCCGTGTGGGTCTCAAGGCGTTGGGGGGAGGGGAAGCTGCTACTGCTTGAAAAGCCAGGTCTTGAGGAGTCTTCTGAAGGTCAGCAGGTCTTGGGTCTGCTGGAGGTAGATGAGGAGGGTGTTCCAGGTCTTGGCAGCGAGGTGGGAGAATGATCTGCCACCGGAGGTCTCTCTTTGGATGCGAGGGACTGTGGCGAGGGTGAGGTCGGTGGAGCGGAGCTGGCGGGTGTGGGTGTAGAAGCTGAGTCGTCTGTTGAGGTATGCTGGTCCGGTGTTGTGGAGTGCCTTTTGTGCATGGGTGAGGAGCTTGAAAGTTATCCTCTTGTTGATGGGGAGCCAGTGCAGGTCTCTCAGGTGGGGTGTGATGTGGCTGCGGCAGGGGATGTCTAGGATCAGGCGTGCAGAGGTGTTCTGGATGCATTGAAGCCGATTCAGGAGTTTGGCCGAGGCTCCTGCGTAGAGGGCGTTTCCGTAGTCCAACCTACTACTGGCGAGGGCCTAGGTGACCGTTTGTCTCATTTTGGTGGGGATCCACTTGTAGATCTTGCAGAGCCTGCGGAGGATGTTGAAGCAGGAGGAAGAGATGGCGTTGACCTTCTTAGTCATGGAGAGGGTGGAGTCGAGGATGACCCCTAGGTTGCGTGCGTGGTGGGTGGGTGTTGGAGCTGTTCCCAGTGCGGTCGGCCACCAGGAGTCGTTACAGGCAGAGGGGTTGGGTCCGAGGATGAGGACCTCCGTCTTGTCCGAGTTCAGCTTGAGTCGGCTGTTTCTCATCCATTCGGCGACGGCCTTCATTCCTTTGTGGAGGTTGGTTTTGGCGGTGTGGGGGTCCTTGGTGAGGGAGAGGATCAGCTGGGTGTCCAACTAACTATAACATCCCTGAATTTTTAAGGTTTTTTAAATGCTAATTTCTAACTATAACGTCCCTAAAACCTATGTTTTTTCAGTGAATTTCTAAGATTTTTTTAAATGCTAATTTCTAACTATAACAGAGCAGTCACATTTGAAAAGTGGTGGAGAAAGGTGAGCGTGGCCTCCGAACACCTCTCTGTGTGGGATTTATTGGAGGTAACAGGAGGGGATTTGTTGCTGACTTTCTCTTTGGTTTGCCTGAGGATAGTTTCATTGTATACCCTAGCTCTTAACCTCTCTGTCATTTCCCTTTTCAGTTTGTAGGAATGCATCTTTGGTACTACAGATCCTTTTTGCTCTCAATAGTTCTCCATACAGTATACTCCTTTTAAGGGCACCTGGATGTGAGCTAGTGGCATGCAAGGTTAAATTCCCTGATGTTGCTTTCCTGTATACCCTCGATGTAATCCTATTTCCAATGACTTCTAACCTAATATCGAGAAGCTCAATGCACTTGTCAGTCACTCGACTAGTAAAAGAGAGATTCAAATTGCTCACATAAATCTGTTTGACAAATTTGATGACTGATCTTTGTTCTCCTTTCCACAATATAAATTAGTCATCTATATATCTAAGCCATATGAAATATTAGATGACCAGTCCTGTGACTCTGTACTACAGAACACCTGCTACTCCCACCAGCCCATGTGTAAATTCGCATAGCCGGGGGCGAAACAGGTGCCCATCGCAGTTCCTTGTAGTAGTTGAAACATATCTTTATTGAAAAGGAACACATTACTTTTCAAGCACCACTCAATCATATCAATCAGCATCTCGTTGTGTTTTTGGTATTGGATGTGTTCTCAGAAAATATTGTCTGGCATTGATTCCATCTGCTTGTCGTATGCTTGCATAGAGTGAATTCACATCTAAGCACACCATCAAGAACTCTGGCTCCTAATGTATGTCAAAAATATGTCTCAAGGAATCTGTGCTATCTTGGATATATGAGGGTAAGGATAGTACAGAGGGCTGTAAGAAGTAATCTACATATTTTGATGTGCACTCCAAAAAACTATCAATTGCTGATATGATTGGTCTCCTAGGGGGGCATAAACTGTTCTCATGTACCTTCAGTAGAAGATACAGGATTGGCAGTCTATGGTGTTGAATGTGTAAAAAGTTAAATTCTTCCTTACTTCTAAGACTCATCTCTTGCCACCCTTTGAGATCTCTGTAGAACCCTTCTCTCAAACCATCATACTCTCTTTTGGTAATTTTACAATAACATTGTTTGTCATTCAATTGTTTATAAGCTTCAGGCAAATACATTTCCCTTGGCCAAATTACTATGTTGCCTCCCTTGTCTGAGGCACATATAACACATTTGTCAGACTTAACCCACTTATCCATCACATTTTTAAGTTTCAAATTTCATTGTAAATTTATCCTCGTTACTCGATTTTTTTGCTGCCTCAGTTTTTTAGATCTGTAGTCACACTCTCACTAAAGACATCTAGGTTGTCATGTGGCATGGATGGATAAAAACATGACTTAGATTTGAATGAAGTAGCTAGTTTGTCACTGCCATGTATATCCAATGAGAGAGCAGCTTCCGTGGACACCATCTGCTCTCCGCTCCCGTCCTGTTCCAAATCAGCTATATCTCTTAAAAGGTCTGCATCTGCTATAGTTAGAATACTCTGGACTGGTGTCATGGTAGTAATAGTCCTTGATTTCTGTTGTACTTTAAAGAATTTCTTCAGCTGAAGTTTTCTTGTGAACAGCTAGAGGTCAATACAGCTCTTTTCATAGTTGAAAGGTGCATTCGGACAGTAAAATAAGCCTAATCCTAATATTTGTCTATCATCATCATCAGTTAAGGTCTCATTTAAGAGATTAATTACCATGTTGGAGTCCACTACTCCTTGCTGTGGCTCCTTGTTACTACTCCAAGTGTACTTCCATTTTCTTTTTCCTTGACCCCCACGCCTCTGCCTCCTCTTCTTCTTTGATTTTGCGGTCTGTGAGATGTTAGTCTGCCCAAACGTAAAAAACAAAGTTCATCATAAACCGATGTTGTGAGTCCACTTTTATCCAAAAGGGAGTCACGATCTGACTCTGAGCCTGTGTCTGAGCTCAGATCACTTAAGGTATTGTCCTGACGGGCTCTGTTATTTGCCTCCAACCTTTCACGCCTGATGTTATCGAATTTCTTTGAAAAGGTATAGATTCTGCCTTGTTCATAATCATTTCGGTCTCTTTGAAATGTATGTGCCTTTCTTTCCATAATAATCTCTTCATACTTCTTCATTCTTGATTCAATTTCTTTTTTTAAATTTGGACACTCTTGTTTGGTCCTCAAGCCCACGTAGTTGTTCTGGTAATTCTCTGATGGTTTTCATAATATTTTCTATATCAATTGCAGCATATTTGACAAGCAAAGTAATTATTCTCCGTGAACTCTATGCTTTCAATTCTGCCCATTGTTTGATAAGGTCTAGGTGTGGATTCTCGTAAGTGGGGGTAATCATGATTCTTAAGTCTCTTGGCACTCTGCCCACTTCTAAATATCTTTTTAGTGATTGTACCTTCCACCATTTGGAGATTCTGTCTTGGTCAGTCTTTCCAATTTTGTGAAGACAGATTGAAAGGACACTTGGTCAGTATTGGTTTTAGACATGGATGTTGAGGCCTCTCCTCTATTTGTGTTTACTTCCCTGAATAATCCTTCAGCCAACTTTAGCCTTTGCTCTATTTCTTCTTCTGCCATGTTGGAAAACGTTTGTTACCTCCAATATAGCTGTTCAACTTTTGCTCTCAGCGATTCTGATTACTGAGAATGAGCAATCAGATTCACAACCGACTCCCGCATAAACTTGCTACCGCAAAACTTGAGGTTTCTGTCCCTCGCAGTGCACTTACCTCTGTTGTTTCTTTGTGAAGACGGGGGGGCACGTCGCATCGTAGTTACACCTTAGCTGATTTGCGTTTTCCTCTACAGAGTTTGTACACGCCTGTACACGCCTGCACCCGTGCGTGTACAAACTCTGATACTTCCGACCTGAAATTCTAAAAGGATAGAATGGCACTCCTTAGAGCTGACTGTTCAGCAAAGATTTTACTCCAACATGAAACAACAGTCGATAAAAGAGCGTCTACGCGTTTCGGCACAAACCTTTCTCATGACGCTGGCTCACAGTTGTCGAATAGTATTTAACAATGGTGATCAAAGCTGAACATAGAAGAGGGGTGCAAGCTAGTTCATTGACAATTCATCAAATTACAGCAGCCATCTTGTAACATTGTTATAATATCAACCTGATTTTTCATTATGTTATCTTTTATCGACCTTGCCCTCTTGTGAGTGATTGCAGGTCTATCTCCCACATCCGACCCGATTGTAGGGTCCCATTTGATCAGATGCCAGTGTCTATGCAGAACCTTTCTTATCTGGTTATGTGCCGTGCTGTAAGTAGTTATAAACCAGCATTCCTCATTTATGAGTGTATTGTTTCCCTCTTTTTCTACTAGCCTGTCTTCATTCCTGACATTTGCCTTAGATTGTTGATTGAACATCCACTCGATATTTTTTGCTGACTTTCTGCCACAAGACTATACAAGCCCCCCCTTTTTTAGCAACTTTGTGACAAAGATTCAACAAGGAGCAACATTTTCCCAATGGGGCACTATAGGGGAGAAAAAATATAGAGACATTTGGACAAATCTTCCGAGGCCCGAGGTGGTGAGCAATGGGCGATTTATTCAAGAAAGAGAAATTTCCTTTAAAGTTTGGATTAATGGCAAACAACTGAACTCTTACAGAAATAATTTGATCAGCACACACTAATAGTAATAAACAACTTCACAGAATTAGTTTTTTTCAGACGTTCCTTTATTCTTTAATCTTATTGTCTTCACAGGGTAGCCAACGTGTTTCGTCCTTTCATGGGACTTCTTCAGGGCTACAAAATATAGACAACATACATGACATTTTTTTAAATCTTCTTGTTTTCACATATGTCAAAATCCAAGACATTTGTGCTCCACATATATACATTATAATTCATTTTCTATTTACATGGTTACAAAATCAATAAAAAATTGGCATTTAGTTAGAAAGAACACACAAACAATACATTTGGAGAGGCCATGATGTTTGCATAGGTATAACTCAATAAATTATCGGCATAACCATCAAATATGAAATACATATCATTAACATAAATGCAAGTCAATCATCTAAAAACATGTCAGTCAGGTAGTATGGGATAACCTTCATTTCCGAACTGTCCAACTGATTTTAATCAAATTGTCATAGAGTTTTGTTATGCACAGTTACATTGGCTGAAGGGAGAACGTGAAATAAAAAAGACAGAATAAGCAGAGCACTAGACATTGCAAGGAGATCAGCATACAAAAACCCACAGTTGTCAAATAAATATATCCATTGTATGACATAGTTACCGCATCAATATTACTTTCAGGCACACAAATATCCATGCTCCACAGATTCAGTAAAACAGGAAAGGCTTTTTCTAAAAAGAAGTTGGAATAACGGAATGTCAAGTAAAGTGATACAATTTCTATACAAACCTATCTATCTGTTTTGTAAAATTATATATATATACACTCATATGAGAAATCCTACCTGAGCGCATTTAAGACTTCACTGATATCAGATATGACTCAAGTGCTATTGTTGTGTTGAATAATGTGCTAGGGAAGATAATCCTATTCTGAGCACATATTAGGCTCCAGAATTCTATTTACATTTACGGTATACTGCCATTTAATTCCGGTTTTGTTGGTCAATGTCGACCTCCGCATCTAACATAATATGACAAGACATTTATTTGTGTATAGCCATTGGCTGTTATTTTACATCAATTATTCATAACACTCAAAAACCACTAATACAACAATTGTATTCATTATTCCTTCACTAAATCCACACTGTTGCTTGGTTAAGAGTGTAACATAAAAACCTCTGCCAGCACCCATTATTAAAGATGCACCGCGCTTTTGTGTGTCTGATGTGTGAAAGCTATATTAACCACACGTCAAATATCCTACCCCTTTTACCTTTGTTGTTTAAAGAATTTTTTGAAGTTTTGAGTATCTCTACTTCGGATACACCACCTACAACACCTTTACGTACCAAGTGTGTTGACAGTCACAAAACTACAGTGGACCTAACTCGACACCTATGCTATCACTTGGCACAGTATTTTTAAACATTCAAAGTATGATTTTATTTTGCGTATTTTAAAAGGATTGCATAAACTCCGTGTAATCAGGTTTGTCACACATGCGCAGTGGCTCTGCACATTTTAATAAAAAAGCGAGCTTACTTAACCCAAACACAACTCTGCACGTTTTAATAAAAGAGCGAGCTTTCTAACTTCAACATAACAATGATTAAATGATTTGGCCACAGGTGAATCGAGGATATAATGCACATACACAATATCCAAAGACAGAGAGATTCACATTTCGATCACCATGAGTCATTTATAAGCAATTACTGTGTGTTACTGTGCATGTGCCACATTCAAATATAACTTATATTATTCACTCCGTTTGTTACTGTACATGTGCCATATTCAAATATGGCTTATATTGTGCCTACTTGATCAGTATGTATTTACCACCCCGAATTTTAATTATGGCTTGTGACATTTTCATACTTTTATTTTTTGTAAAATGAGCACATTTAAAAGTTGCATACTCCATATCCCAATTGCAGTGCTTATGTGTCCGTGATTCTTACATCACCACGCGGTATATGTAGATACATAGTATCCCAAAAAAATCATCATTACAAATATCTTATAGAAGGACAATTAGCGTCTTCTGGGGTTTCTTGCATCCTATTATATATATATAATGGACTCGGTATTAGAACACAGTCCAACAGCAGTCATGAGTACTTTAATAAAGAGATCACTCTCGCGCTGCGTTAGCATTCGGGATATGCTCGCCTATTTGATGAAATTCAGGGCATAGGTCTACCCTTATGCATCTTTTCACGTCCAAACAGAGACTCACCTAAATCTTGGCTTTTAAATCTTCCCTCCCTTATTGCGCGTTCGGAATGGGCTCGTTCTAAGATTTTACTTAGCAGCCATCTTGTAGGGGTTTAATCCTTCTCTAAAAGTCTTACAGTTATCTCAATTGTGATCTTAAACTGGACTGTTTTTAGTGAGTTCGTATGGAGAGTGATCTTTCATCAAGTATATTCCACTTCTATTGTAGCGTCGATGTATACCGCACGACAAATAGAATGTGAATTATTTGTATGAAATATCGATTGTGCATGCGCACTGGCATATGTATGTCATTACTGTCTAAAGATCTTAAACTGGACCGTTTTAAATGAGTTTGTGTGGAAAGTGATCTTTCATCGAGTATATCTCACTTCTATTGTAGCGTCGATGTATACCACTCAACAAATAGAGTTTAAGTTATTAGTATGCAATATCGATCGCGCATGCGCACTGGCATATTTATGTCATAACTGTAAAAAGTAGTCAAATCTGGGGCCATCTTGGAAGAGTATAATATCACTATTTTACAACTGATTGATGCCACATAAAAATAATTCTAGGTTTTCTAAGTAATAGACAATTGTATGCGAACAACTGAGTTCTTATGAATTTTTTTAAATTTTCTTTTTCTTTGGTTTTTTACATTAATAATTTAGTATGAGCCATAATTGAATAACATATAACAAAATAATATAGTTTTTTGCAAGATTGCATGATCAAAAGATTGATTACCTTTTTCTTTTCAACTGTGATATGCAGTTTGTTTCGATGTTATAACTATGTCACAAGATGGCTGCTGTAATTTGATGAACTGTTTATGAACTAGTTGCACCCCTCTTCTATGTTCAGCTTTGACCACCTTTGTTAAATAACATTCGATAACTGTGAGCCAGCGTTGTGAGAAAGGCTTTGTGCCGAAACGCATAGACGCTCTTTTATCGACTGTTCATGTTGGAATAAAATCCTTACTGAACAGTCAGCTCTAAGGAGTGCCTATCCATCCTTTTGGAATTTTGGGTCAGAAGTATCAGAGTTTGTACATCCCTGGTGCGGGCCCCCGATGGTTTGGATGCACGTCGAGGAAAACGCAAATCAGCTGATATATATATATATTATCTACTGGCGGTCGCCAGTAGATTAGTTATAGTTAGGACCGTGTTTCCATAGGAAATCCACAACCTTCTATTTGGAATAACTTTGGCGCCGGTTGACGAATCCTCGCGAAATTTTCAAAATAGGTGGGGCGCTCTGCTCCGCTCCTACCCTGAAAGTCTCGGGGGGATTCGTCAAGCGGGGGATGAGAAAAAAGGGGGGTTCCAAAACGCGTTTTCCCCATGCAATTTTCCATAGGGACCTTTAGTCCAAGGTACAGCCCGAACGGCTGAACAGAATTACTTGAAATTTGGCAAAGAGGTAGTCCTCAGGTCAGGCATATATGGTGTCAATCTGTTCAGTAGTTCCTGAGAAAATCAAAAGTAAAATCACATACATATCTGGGTGGAGCCTAACCACACATCTCATCGTGAGATCTGATTGGCTGTCAGTACTTCATCCAAGAAGTGTTGGCAGCCATCTTGGGACCAATATACATGATAGCACCTCATTAAAAAGCATTGCAGTTAATAGAAGGTTTTAAGACTTTAGTTACATTATAAATCATTTGTTGATGGTACCATACTCATTTTAGGAATTGTGGTGTGTTCTAAGGTGATTTTACCATGTGAAAAAGCCTTCTGCTGTGATATCACGAACCATGTTTGAGAGAAAACTATTTTCTCATACTTTCCCACAGAGGTTTGGAAGGTGATCTATAAGCTAAACTGAGAGCATATTTTCTGTAAATTCACATTATCTTTCTCAGTCATGTAAGAATGAAGTCTGACATTCTCAGTAAAACATGTACATCCAACAAGGGCAGAGACTGTCAGTTGATTCCTTTGTGTTCTACTGCAGCTTCCCAGAGTTCTCTAAAGAACAGCTAGAGCGCTAACAGTCTTACTCATGACAAAAGTATGGCACACCTGAAGCCATCTTGATTGGAATAAAGTGGTAACACTTAAAACATTTAATTTACAAAGGAACAAAATGAGGGCGTTCATTTTGCCATATAAATTATGATTAGTGCTGCAGAAAGAAAAACTAGGGCACATTTTGACTTCTGAAATCCTCTTTTATTTCATAAAAACATTCTGACATGCAGACTGAAACATGCACTTTTAATACCAGCAGCAGACTTTTGTGGTGAGCAGTAGCTTTACTACAGTGATCTAATGAGCAACTAGAGTGCTAACATTCAGAATTTATGGCAAATGTGTGACATATCTGAATACCTTCTTGATGGAATCAAAGTAAAAAACTGAAAGCATTTCCTACTGAGGAGACTGCAGTAAATGAGGAAATTAGGAAACTTCATAACAAATAAATCTCCTAAAAAGGCCACCAGAGACAAAAGAGCCCAAATGTAGCCCAAATATCACCCAGATGTAGCCCAAATGTAGCCCAATGACAGAAGTGTGCAAAACACTTATTTTTCGTGTATTTGCAGTTTTATATAGTGCAGACTTGTCAGGTATTGGAGTGCTTTACATGAACATTGGTTACATCACACAAGATCAAATTCATTTTGGTTGTAGACATGGGGAGATTAAGTGATTTGACCAGAATCACAGAATGTTGATCTGAAGCAGAAACTCCAACCTGGTTCCCCAGTTGCAAAGTCTGCAGCTCTGGAAGTAACACCACACCCTCTCCCCTTGGATGCAACATTTAATCAAGTGGTCAACTGGATAAAAAAACTAAGATTACAAATAATTTAAAAGTTCTTTGTCGCTATTTGAAAACTCAGAAAATATGTCCTCATTTTAGTTTTTTAGAGCACTAACCATAATTTTGATGCAAATAAGACCCTCTCATATATGTAATTTCTAAAGGAAATGCTCTAGGCATTACAGTTTTGATTACATCAAGATGACGTCAGGCATTCCACACTTTTGTCATAAATATAGAATGTTAGCAATCTAGTTGTTCATTGGGATACTGTTGAGAGGCAGAGGCCAGGGGCACGGACTCTGAAAAGTGAAGGCAGGTAGGAGAGTGCAGAGGCAACAATTTGACCACACTAGGCAGGCAGGAAGGGCAGTGGCAGCACAACAGACTATGGAGGGCAGTGGAAAGGGGGGCAGGGGCAACAAACCAACAATATAGGACTGGCAAGAGAGGCTGTGGCAATATAATAGACCATTGTGGGCAGAAGGAAGAGGCAGTGGTCATACAACCATACATGCCAACAGACCCGTTTCAGCCAGGAAACATCCAATGTTTTTAAGCTCAAATGGGCTTTACTTGATCTGTTTCCTGTCTACAATCTTCTCTTTTTCAATGTAACTCAAAGGGGAAAATCAATACCCCAGTTTTATTTCAAAATCTCCCTCTTACCAAGTTCAAAATGTTCGCAAGTATGGTACATTGGATCATGGTAGGCAGGAGTGATTGGGGTAGGGACATGGACTCGGATAACAGAGGACAGGAGGGACATTGAGAGGTGCACCAAACTGACACTACAGGGCAGGCATCAGGGTTTGCAGCAGCACAATACACCACACAGGGCATGCGGGACGGGAGTGCAGCACAACAATCCATAGAAAGCAATAGGGAGGGGACAGGACCATGCACATGGACAACAGACAACAGAGGGGAAAGAGGCAATGGTAGCTAGCTGACCATAATGGACAGACAGGGGAGAAAGCTGCAGCATAACAGACCATAAAGGGCAGGAGGGACGGATAAGGGGCATTACAACGGAACCGACAAGCCAGGAGGGAGGGAATAGGGGTCTGCACATGGAAACAGAGGGCTGGGGGCAAGGGGGCAGGGCAGGAGCAGCAAGATGACCATGGAGGTCAGGCTGGATGGGCACTAGCAACAAGACACACCATGGAGAGCAACAGTGAGACTATGATGGCATACACACAGACCATGGAGGGAAGGTGGGAGGGGGTCAGGAGCAGCTAGCTGACCGCACAGGGAAGGTGGGAGGGGCCATGGCAGCACAGAAGACCATGCATGGCAAGCGGGAGGGTTAGTGGCAGCACAATGGCTATGATGGGCAAGAAGGAGGGTGCAGGGGCATGTACAAAGGACCATGGAGGATAGAAGGGAGGGTCAGGACCTGGGCACAGACAAGAGAGTTCAGGGAAAGGGGCCTCCCAACAGACCGCGCGGGGCAGGCAGGAGGAGCAGTTGCAGCACAACAGACCAGGGTGGGCAGAAGGGTGTGGCAGAAAAATGGACCATGGAGGACAGGAGGAAGGGGATAGGGGCATGGCATGTGGACAGGCAGGGTGGAGGTGGCAGGGACAGGTTACAGTCATCTGACAATGCGAGGCAGGTGGTAGGGGAGTGGCAGCTCAACAGAACACTCAGAGTAGATAGGAGTGGCAGGTCCATGGAACATGGTGGTCAAAAAGGATGGAGCAGGGGCATGCACAAAGACATCGGAGGGCAGGGGGAAGGAGAATAGGGGCAGCAAGCAAAGCACAGAGGCTAAGCAGGAGGTCAATGAGGGGCCATAGAATTGGGCAATGGAGGGCAGGATGAGTGGACTTGTATGTCATGCTAAATGCAGGGCAGTGGCAGCACATCAGACCATGCATGGCAGGAGGGAGGAGGCTAGTCAATGGATTCAGACAACAGAGGATAGGGAGGAGGTGGATGGGGCAGCAAGCTAACTGTTCATAGAAGGTGGGTATTAGGAACTTTATTGTTTTTAAAATGTGTGTCTGTGCGAACTACTTAAAATATGAACAAGTATGCAGCATAATCTCACTTTTATTCAGGAAGAAGAGGACATTTGGGACTGTGACTCCGGGCTCACTTGGCAGAAACATCCCCTGACCCTCCACCCCCCATCGCAAAATGTAATGCCCGTGAAAAGGGTAGGTGGTCGCAGTGTTATATAGAACATAGTCCTGAGAGCACGATTGAAAATGAAAACTAGATATAGTATATGGTATAAACTATGCACCAAAAAGTGTGATATAAGATGAACCGGGGCGTGAAATATAATATGCAATACATTGTGCGCAATGACAGATTCATTGGAGAGCGCGAGATAGCACAGGCACTAGCGCTTGCTATGTGATATGCGCCTTGGAGTGTAATATGCACAGGGCAGTGTTGTGTAACCTAAGTAGTCTCTAAAGTTGTAATATAAAATATGTGCTGGGTAGTGTAACATTGCATATGCACTGTGACAAAGATATGGATCCCAGATTGTAATATGTATGGCATAGCGCTGTGCTTTATAACATAGGCATCGAGGAAGGCATGTTAGATGGGGCAATATAACCCGTGCGAAGGCAAGTGTGGCATGACATATTCACGGGGTGGTGTTACAGTGCACATGGGCTAGAGAGTGTCATAGCATACGCACTAGCTGGTGGAATACAACACAGAGGTGTGTGGCACTCGGCGGGCACTGGTGGGTGTAACACAGCATTGGGCTCAGCCAGGAGCATGCTGTGACTCTCAAGTGAGGTTTGTCTCCTTTCCAGAGAGTAAAATAAAAAGTATTACACATCCGGCGGTGGATGTGTGTTTTATTAACCGTGAGGGGGTTTCTTGCATAGTTTGGTCGAATTTTTGTCGAATCCCCTTTGAATGGCTTGGTGTGCATGTGTATTAAATGTGCCCGTCAATAGCTACCCATGTTTGTATAAATAAACGACAAGGGTGTCTACTTGGAGAGTACCCACCAGCGGGGGCGCCGGGATTAGGCACGGTAGGGTGTCAGACATGTCAGAGCTTCACTAGCGGTGTGAATACATTCTACGTGGATTCATTGTATGCATAGTCGCCTTTTAATGAATATCACGCAAATCGTCATGGTGATAGGTACATACGGTTTGTCCAGCATGTCCTAGGTGTTTCTATAAATATATATATTTTTAAAAAAAATAAAAAACAAAGGCCGGCCCCGGGGGATGGGGTCCCCGGGGCCATAAGTGGCCTGAGGAGGGGGGCAACACAGCCCCCCTCCTAAAGAATAACATTTTTTTAAAAAGGCCATGACCTGGGGGTTGGGGTCCCCGGGGCCGATTAAGGCCTTGGGAGGGCCAAATTATTTTTTTTCAACAAAAAAAATTAGGGTGCAGGCCCTGGGGGATGGGGTCCCCAGGGCTAATAAATTAGAAAAAGAAAGGGGGCCACACAGCCCTCCTTCTTAAAAATAAATAAATAAAAGACCGGCATCGCGCCGGAGGCCACGCCCCCTCCATGCAGCACTCTGCAAACGCGCCCCCTGGCCAGTTGTAAGTTGAGGAATTATTCCCCTTCAATACTGAGGGTCCCTGAGGGCCAACTAGCCCAACAGGTATCTCCAGTATGCGCCAGGGAGCTGCGTTGCAGACAGGTGTTCTGAGGCCATGCCCCTTTTTACACCTCCATGCAACGCAGCTCTGTGGTGCTTACTGGAGGTACCTAGTGGGCTAGTTTGACCCTAGGGACCCTTAGGATTCAAGGGGATTTAATCGCTCACAGGGCACGTTTACACAGTGGTGAAGGGAGGGGACAGGGCCTGAGGTGACGTGTGCAAACACGCCCTGTGGCGCGTTTTAAGTTGGGGAAATAATTCCCTTTCAATCCTGAGGGACCCTGGGGACCAACTAGCCCACCAGGTGCTTCCAGTAAGCGCCACTGCTCTGCGTTGCAGAGAGGTGGTGCAGGCCGTGCCCCTTTTTATACCTCTCTGCAATGGCGCTTACTGGACGTACCTAGTGAGCTATTTTGTCCCTAGGGACCCTCAGGATTCAAGGGGACTTAATCTCTCAACTTAAAACGGCCATAGGGTGTGTTTACACAGTGGGGAAGGGAGGGGACGGGGCCTGAGGTGACGTGTGCACACACGCCCTATGGCGCGTTTTAAGTTGGGGAAATAATTCCCCTTCAATCCTGAGGGCCTCTGGGGGCTAACTAGCCCACCAGGTGCTTCCAATAAGCGCCACTGACCTGCGTTGCAGAGAGGTGGTCCAGGCCGTGTCACTTTTTACACCTCTATGCAACGCAGCTCTGTGGCGTATACTGGAGGTACCTAGTGGGCTAGTTGGACCCTAGGGACCCTCAGGGTTCAAATTAACTTAATCTCCCAACTAAAAACAGCCACAGGGCGTGTTTACACAGTGGTGAAGGGAGGGGACGGGGCCTGAGTTAACGTGTGCAAACAAGCCCTGTGGTGCGTTTTAAGTTGGGGAAATAATTCCCCTTCAATCCTGAGGGCCCCTGGGGGCTAACTAGCCCACCAGGTGCTTCCAGTAAGCGCCACTGAGCTGCATTGCAGAGAGGTGGTCCAGACCGTGCCACTTTTTACACCTCTCTGCAACGCAGCTCTGTGGCGCTTACTGGAGGTACCTAGTGGGCTAGTTGGACCCTAGGGACCCTCAGGATTCAAATGAACTTAATCTCCCAACTAAAAATGGCCACAGGGCGTGTTTACACAGTGGTGAAGGGAGGGGACGGGGCCTGAGTTAACGTGTGCACGCACCCTCCCGATCACGCGCTGAATGCTAATTGGCTGTCGAGCGTCTTTCTACATTTGAAACCAGGAACTGTTGGCGGCCATTTTCTGCCTCGGTAGAAGCGAGGCTGAAGATGGAAGGGGAATAAGTGTGTAAAAGATATAAAGGGGGCTGAGTGGAAATACTCTGACCCTCTAGATCTGCTTAGGGGGTACCAGAACGACCCCCTGTGGCCCCCTTTTTTTAAAAAAAAAGTGGCGAAATGCACGCACGGTGCACGCATCCTATCGCATTGGATGCACGGATTCTCTCGCGGTGGGTGCGCGGATCCACTGCAACGTTTTTTGAAAAACGACAATAAATCATTGGTTGTATGACTACTTACTACACTGAAAGGGAGGGTGTATATTTCTGTTTTTTAAAGGTATGATTCTTATTGGTTAACAAAAACAGATTGTAAGGAACATTATATATGATAAGCTGATATGAAAGTCAAGCATACTTCCTGTCTTGATTAGCAACATTGTGTGCTGAACTTGTGACCTGTGAGCTCACTGCAGTGTTCCATGAGCTGTTTCTATGGTAACAGGCAGAAGGCAGATTGGGGGAAGGGTTGAAATGTATTTCAGTTGGAAAGGGTTGAAATGTTTAACCAATAGAAACGTGTGTTTGCTTTTGAGTTTATGTGTGAAGGATTGTGATTTGATGTTTACATGTATATGTGTGGAAAATGAGAGGGAAACTTTTCCATTCTTTGTTTGTGCTGAGAGGTGCACAGTGCAGAGATTCTGCAAAAGAAAATATGGTGAGTGATTGATATACTTCTTAATCTACAAAAGAACTTGAAAGATGAGTTATATAATTGTGAGGGGATGTATGTAGACTAATGTATTTCTCCTGCTAAAGTGTCGGGAGTACTTTTTTTCTCTACAATGTGTGTGCATGTAGAAACCATTCTGTGATAAGCATTTGTGTTTTTCATGTGTTTGTAGACAGATAACTGTGCTGTTTTTATATTTTGGTAGAATTAGAAACCAGTCATTGTTTATGAATTTGTGAAATGAGTTATGTTATGTTTCTATACTAAAATGTAGTACTACTTCTAGATGAAGAAATGTGTTTTGGTATAGTTCAAGAGATAGTGCTGTTTGTCTAGAATCACACAGTCAGTCTGTGTGCATTTGGGAACCACTGTGAGAGAAGCATTTGGTAACATCGTGTATTTGCTGACAGATAACTGTTTTAACTTGTCATGTTGTGAAGTTTTAGTAGCATTAGAAGACAGTTATGGCTTATGATTTGATTAAATGAGTCAGGCTTTGACAGAAAAGTACAGTCCTGAAATATGTAGATTGTGTGCAGTTCCCTTACCACTTGCACTGTAGTGAATGAGTTTTGGTAAACTCCTAGGGATAGTGGTGCTTGTCTAGAATCACAGTGTGAGTTAGTGTGTAATTGGGATCAGTGTGAGAAAAGCATTTGGTGATATCATGGATTTGCTGACAGATAACTTTTTAAAAACCTGTCATGTTGTGAAGTTTTAGCAGCATTAGAATCCAATCTTTGCTTATGCGTTGATTAAATGAGTCATGCTTTGACACTGATGTCCTGTACTTAAATATGTAGATTGTGTTCAGTACCATTAACTCTTCTAGACTAGTGAATGAGTTTTGGTAAACTTCTAGGATAGTGTTGATTGTCTAAAATCACACTGTGAATCTGTGTGCATTTGGGTAAGGATTGTGGGAGAAGTATTTGGTAAAATCGTGTATTTGCGGACAGATAACTGTTTTAAAACCGGTTATGTTGTCAAGTTTTAGTAGCATTCGAAACCAGTCTTTGCTTATGCTTTGATTAAATGAGTCAGGTTTTGACACAAAAGTGCAGTCCTGAAATATGAAGATTGTGTGCAGTTCCCTTATCACTCCCACAGTAGTGAATGATTTTTGGTAAACTCCTAGGTATAGTGGTTGTTGTCTAGAATCACACTGTGAGTCTGTGTGCATTTGGGAACCACTGTGAGAGAAGCATTTGGTAACATCGTGTATTTGCTGACAGATAACGAATTTAAAACCTGTCATTTTGTCAAGTTTTAGTAGCATTAGAAGCCAGTCATTGCTTATGCGTTGATTAAATGAGTCAGGCATTGACAGTAAAGTGCAGTCGTGAAATATGTAGATCGTGTGCAGTTCCCTTACCACTTCCACTGTAGTGAATGAGTTTTGGTAATCTGCTAGGGATAGTGTTGTTTGTCTAGAATCACACTCTGAGTCTGTGTGCATTTGGGAAGCAGTGTGAGAGAAGCGTTTGGTAACATTGTGTATTTGCTGATAGATAACTGTTTTAAAACATGTCATGTTGTCAAGTTTTAGTAGCATTAGAAGCCATTCATTGCTTATGCGTTTATTAAATGAGTCAGGCATTGACAGTAAAGTGCAGTCGTGAAATATGTAGATTGTGTGCAGTTCCCTTACCACTTCCACTGTAGTGAATGAGTTTTGGTAATCTGCTAGGGATAGTGTTGTTTGTCTAGAATCACTCTGTGAGTCTGTGTGCATTTGGGAACCAGTGTGAGAGAAGCGTTTGGTAACATCATGTATTTGCTGACAGATAACTGTTTTAAAACATGTCATGTTGTGAAGTTTTAGTAGCATTAGAATGCAGTCTTTGCTTACGCGTTGATTAAATGAGTCATGCTTTGACACTGATGTCCTGTACTTAAATATGTAGATTGTGTTCAGTACCATTAACTCTTCTAGACTAGTGAATGAGTTTTGGTAAACTCCTAGGATAGTGTTGATTGTCTAAAATCACACTGTGAGTCTGTGTGCATTTGGGTAAGGATTGTGGGAGAAGCATTTGGTAACATCGTGTATTTGCTGACAGATAACTGTTTTAAAACCGGTCATGTTGTCAAGTTTTAGTAGCATTCGAAGCCAGTCTTTGCTAATGCTTTGATTAAATGAGTCAGGCTTTGACACAAAAGTGCAGTCCTGAAATATGAAGATTGTGTGCAGTTCCCTTATCACTTCCACAGTAGTGTATGATTTTTGGTAAACTCCTAGGTATAGTGGTTGTTGTCTAGAATCACACTGTGAGTCTGTGTGCATTTGGGAACCACTCTGTGAGAAGCATTTGGTAACATCGTGTATTTGCTGCTAGATAACGAATTTAAAACATGTCATGTTGTCAAATTTTAGTAGCATTAGAAGCCAGTCATTGCTTATGCGTTGATTAAATGAGTCAGGCATTGACAGTAAAGTGCAGTCGTGAAATATGTAGATTGTGTGCAGTTCCCTTACCACTTCCACTGTAGTGAATGAGTTTTGGTAATCTGCTAGGGATAGTGTTGTTTGTCTAGAATCACACTGTGAGTCTGTGTGCATTTGGGAACCAGTGTGAGAGAAGCGTTTGGTAACATTGTGTATTTGCTGATAGATAACTGTTTTAAAACATGTAATGTTGTCAAGTTTTAGTAGCATTAGAAGACAGTTATGGCTTATGCTTTCATTAAATGAGTCAGGCATTGACAGTAAATTGCAGTCGTGAAATATGTAGATTGTGTGCAGTTCCCTTACCACTTGCACTGTAGTGAATGAGTTTTGGTAAACTCCTAGGGATAGTGGTGCTTGTCTAGAATCACACTGTGAGTTAATGTGTATTTGGGATCAGTGTGAGAGAAGCATTTGGTAACATCATGTATTTGCTGACAGATAACTGTTTTAAAACATGTCATGTTGTGACGTTTTAGTAGCATTAGAATGCAGTCTTTGCTTACGCGTTGATTAAATGAGTCATGCATTGACACTGATGTGCTGTACTTAAATATGTAGATTGTGTGCAGTACCATTAACTCTTCCAGACTAGTGAATGAGTTTTGGTAAACTCCTAGGATAGTGTTGCTTGTCTAAAATCACACTGTGAGTCTGTGTGCAATTAGGTAAGGATTGTGAGAGAAGCATTTGGTAACATCGTGTATTTGCTGACAGATAACTGTTTTAAAACCGGTCATGTTGTCAAGTTTTAGTAGCATTATAAGCCAGTCTTTGCTTATGCTTTGATTAAATGAGTCAGGCTTTGACACAAAAGTGCAGTTCTGAAATATGAAGATTGTGTGCAGTTCCCTTACCATTTCCACAGTAGTGAATGATTTTTGGTAAACTCATGGGTATAGTGGTTGTTGTCTAGAATCACACTGTGAGTGTGTGTGCATTTGGGAACCACTGTGAGAGAAGCATTTGGTAACATCGTGTATTTGCTGACAGATAACTATTTTAAAACCTGTCATGTTGTCAAGTTTTAGTAGCATTAGAAGCTAGTATTTGCTTATGCATTGATAAAATGAGTCAGGGTTTGACACTAAGGTGCAGTACCATGTACTATTCTGTTCACTGTGGCAGAACTGAAAATGTAAAAGTTTTACCTAAGCACTGTCCTAGAAGTAGTCTGTTTATTTAGTCAGTTTCTAAGTACCAAATAGATTGCTTCAAATAAAAGTGTTCTAACATACTATACACTTGTCTTTTACACATTCAATTCCCTAGTCAGTATCCATACACTTCCAGGAAACATCCTGTCACTTCCTTTGCAGTCCTCTAGAGACCCATTCAACAGCATGTACTAATCCATTGACTGTGCCAAAACTCAAACACTTATAAATTCACCTAGACACTCTCTTTCCAGTACTCTAATGATTCAGTCACTGCCTAAGTAGTCATGCACTGAGCCAGGTCTTAGTACATGGACTGCGTCAAACCCATATCCACTATGCGTGCAGTCCTCTAACCACCTACACACTTGTCTTTCACACCTTCAATTCCCCAGTCAGTATCCGTTCACTTCCAGCAAACACCCTGTCACTGCCGTTACTCTCCTCTAGTGACCCATTCAGCATCATGTACTAATCCATTCACAGCACCAAACCCTAATAAATTCACCCAATGCCTGACTCATTTAATCAACGCATAAGCAATGACTGGCTTCTAATGCTACTAAAACTTGACAAAATGACAGGTTTTAAATTCGTTATCTGTCAGCAAATACACGATGTTACCAAATGCTTCTCTCACAGTGGTTCCCAAATGCACACAGACTCACAGTGTGATTCTAGACAACAACCACTATACCTAGGAGTTTACCAAAAATCTTTCACTACTGTGGGAGTGATAAGGGAACTGCACACAATCTTCATATTTCAGGACTGCACTTTTGTGTCAAAGCCTGACTCATTTAATCAAAGCATAAGCAAAGACTGGTTTCGAATGCTACTTAAACTTGACAACATAACCGGTTTTAAAACAGTTATCTGTCCGCAAATACACGATTTTACCAAATACTTCTCCCACAATCCTTACCCAAATGCACACAGACTCACAGTGTGATTTTAAACAATCAATACTATCCTAGAAGTTTACCAAAACTCATTCACTAGTCTAGAAGAGTTAATGGTACTGAACACAATCTACATATTTAAGTACAGGACATCAGTGTCAAAGCATGACTCATTTAATCAACGCATAAGCAAAGATTGGATTCTAATGCTGCTAAAACTTCACAACATGACAGGTTTTAAAAAAGTTATCTGTCAGAAAATACATGATATCACCAAATGCTTTTCTCACACTGATCCCAATTACACACTAACTCACACTGTGATTCTAGACAAGCACCACTATCCCTAGGAGTTTACCAAAACTCATTCACTACAGTGCAAGTGGTAAGGGAACTGCACACAATCTACATATTTCAGGACTGTACTTTTCTGTCAAAGCCTGACTCATTTAATCAAATCATAAGCCATAACTGTCTTCTAATGCTACTAAAACTTCACAACATGACAAGTTAAAACAGTTATCTGTCAGCAAATACACGATGTTACCAAATGCTTCTCTCACAGTGGTTCCCAAATGCACACAGACTGACTGTGTGATTCTAGACAAACAGCACTATCTCTTGCACTGTGCCAAAACTCAAACACTTATAAATTCACCTAGACACTCTCTTTCCAGTACTCTAATGATTCAGTCACTGCCTAAGTAGTCATGCACTGAGCCAGGTCTTAGTACATGGACTGCGTCAAACCCATATCCACTATGCGTGCAGTCCTCTAACCACCTACACACTTGTCTTTCACACCTTCAATTCCCCAGTCAGTATCCGTTCACTTCCAGCAAACACCCTGTCACTGCCGTTACTCTCCTCTAGTGACCCATTCAGCATCATGTACTAATCCATTCACAGCACCAAACCCTAATACATTCACCCAGGCACTCTCCTTGCAGTACTCTAATCATTCAGTCAGTACCCAAGTACTCATCCAGTGACCCAGGCCTTAGTATATGGACTGCTTCAAACCCTTATCCTCTATGTATGCAGTCCTCTAACCACCTACACAATTGTCTTTCACACCTTCAATTCCCTAGTCAGTATCCATACACTTCCAGGAAATACCCTGTCACTCTCTTTGCAGTCCTCTGATGACCCATTCAGCACCATGTACTAATCCATTCACTGTGCTAAAACCCAAACACTTATAAATTCACCAAGATACTATCTTTGCAGTACTCTAATCATTCAGTCAGTGCCTAAGTATTCATACACTGAGCCAGGCCTTAGCACATGGACTGCTTCAAACCCCTATGCACTTTGCATGCAGTCTTCTAACCACCTAGACACTTGTCTTTCACACTTTCAATTTCCTAGTCAGTATCCATACAGTCCAGCACTTGTCACTGCCTTTGCACTCCTCTAGTGACCCATTCAGTACCAAGTACTAATCTATTCCCTGTGCGAAAAGCCTAGCACTTATAAATTCACCTAGGCACTCTCCTTGCTGTACGATAATCATTCAGTCAGTACCCAAGTAGTCATGCAGTGAGCCAGGCCTTAGCACATGGACTGCTTTAAATGCCTATGCAGTATGGATGCAGTCCTCTAATCACCTACACAGTTGTGTTTCACACCTTCTATTCCCTAGTTAGTATTCATACTCTTCTAGCAAACACCCTGTGAGTCACCCAGTGTGTCTCCTTATAGCACTGTAATCATTTAGTCAGTTAGCATGTAGTCTTTTAGTGAGGTAGGCTTTAGGGCATGAACTGCTTCAAAGTAGTATGCACTATGCATGTAGTGTTTTAATGATCGTCACACTTGTGGTTCAGGGCTATAGTTTCATAGTCAGTTTTTATATAAAATGTGTTTGTACAGTAATGGAATAGTATAAATTTGAAAGTTATTAATATACATTTATTTGTGATTCTTTTTTACAGATACAGAACAGGAGTGTTTCTCATCTGTTTGCACTCTTCTCGTGCAAGATTGTTTGGATGAAGGGTCCTTAGGTGTTCCATCATACTTGCTGTGCCGCACGAGTATTTTTTGTTAGGATCTCCTCATAACAGAACTCTTTGGCAAATCTTGCGAGTGACGAAGGTGGCATTGGTCTTTGTTTGCTCCTTGGAAAAAGTAAAAAATTTCCTCACCACTGAAGAAAAAAGTTGTTGGTGTGGTGCCTTCTGCAAAACATTTTCTTCAGATTCTGTAAATATTTTAAAGCGGCAACATTTACAGTTTTTGTAAGTTAAACTTATAAAATTTTGTTAGCTGTATGCATTTTATATATTTGTGATTTGTTTCTTGTGGTAGTTTGTTGAGAATACCATGTTGTTTTTTTTTTTAACAATCTTTCTTCTTTTCCAGGTCTGTCGTCGACATCCATTGTCCCCACAGTAGTGTTCCGCCTTGTTGTTTTTTATTATTGTTGTTACATTTTGTTTATTAGTTTATTGTTCATATATATGTTAATAAAAAAATAAATTTTGAAAATAGTTTTTCGTTTATATATTTATTATTATAAAAAATCAAGTTTGAAAAAAAAATTAATAACGTTTTTGGTTGTTCTCTTAACTGCTGTGTGACTCTTTCTTGTTCTTATTACTGTTATTTGATGGAGTCCACCATGGTGTTAAATTTTGGGGCACTTATCGCTGGAATACTGGTGATATCTGCAGTTTGCACCAACTTCTGAATAGTGTGTTAGATTTATCTCAACTTTACTTCCGTTAAAGTGCTGATAATGAAATGGAGAGTAGCCGTTCCCGTGCAAAAAGACACAAGGTGCACCTTTCCGATTTATTCTAAATACTAAAATCCTGTATTGAATTGCACTGAGGTATTGGCTGCACTTACAGTGTACACACAAAATCTATTAAGAAATCTCATTGTATTTATATTGATTGGGAATAGTGCGTCAGGTGCTGGATCTTGATGAGATACACTGCTCAGTTCGTATATTGTTCTGCACACGAAAAAAATCACATCACAACTTTCACACCAATTTCAATGCAAAACAAATTCCGGCGATAAGACACGTTAGCACCAGGGATTTTACACCTGCTTTCTGCTGGTGTTAAGCAGGACAACTACCTGCACCATGAAAGGGAACACAGCCAAGAGCCACACCAGAACACCCACAGGTACCATAGAGTCAATGAGCATGATACAGGGATACCCATGAGGGCCAGAAGACTCATCTCAACAACTCCAGGACTGCCAATGCCCCCCAAACCCACATCTTAGTAAGTGTGTCCCTGTGGTCATTGTCTTAGCATGATAGGCACGAGCCCTGCAACATCACAGTGTGCTGTCACCTCAGCGTTGGCAGTGAACCTGGATGTGTAGCTACGCACGCATCCTGCATGCACAACTGGCGTGTGCTGGTCTGGGGTTCACAGGTCAGTGCAGGGGTGTGCCTATCCGGCAAGGGGAACGGGGTGTCTCGGACATGTCAGTGTACAGGAAGTGCGGTAAGTGTGTCTCTGTGTTCTGGTGTGGCCTGCTACAAGAGCCGCAGCAGTCGATGTTGTAAACTGGCATGCACCACCTCCAAACGGCACTGTGATGTTGTAGTTGGAATTTAGCAGGACATGCGCAAATAGGCATTACAATGGTGTGCCGTACGAGTGCACGAGATACAACAGCGCACCGTACAAAAGCGTGGGGGCTTGTGGGAGGGAGGTGCAGCCGTTTGGCAACATAACACACAGTGAACTCGACCATGTGCCACATGCTGGGCCTCTCATCCACGGGATGTTGTGGGATGTCTGCGACCACGGTCGCAGACATCCCACAACAGCAACGACTGGCCTTTGTACACATCCTGTATGAATGCAGCGTGGTTTTCACTTCTATGCTCGTTCAGTGGTGTGATGTTGGCGGGTTGTGTGACTTGTGCTGCTTGCTGGTGTATTTCATTTTGGCCATTGTTAGTCTATATGTGTGTTGTACTTAATTGTGCATGTGTGCCATTCTGCCCATCTCCCCCCCTCCCCCCACTCCCTGCTTCTTCCTCTTCCTAGTGCTGTTGTGTCTTTAAGTTGGTTGCTGCACACATAAATACATGTAAAGAATAAATTAGAATAGTTTCTTGATTCTTTTAGGTTTCAAAACTTCTCTATTGGTTTCTTTTTAATTTTCCATATGAACCGTTTTTTAATATTCAAGAACACATAGAAGTCAGAAGTGCAACGTATTCTAACAACACACTTTCTAGAACATTCTACAACATGTGCAGGTTAAAAGTTCATCAATTTTTTAAAACTTAACAATATTTTTTTGTAACATTTTCTTGAATATTTAACAACACGTGCAGGTTAAAAGTTGACGATTGTTTTAAGTTCGAACAGTGCCTTCCAAATGCAAGTAGCAGGTGTGGTTGATCTGAGCAAATTTTATCCTTTGATATGTACTCCACGTTGAAACTGCTTTTTCTTAACCAATCACAAAGATGCTTTTCCACAAAACTAATGTGCACCCTACTTTTAAAAAAGAATGCTTTTCATGATATCTTCAGAGATCAGTTATAGATAGGAATTAGCATTTAAAAAACCTTTGAAATTCACTGAAAAAACCATAGGTTTCATGCACGTTATAATTAGGAATTGGCATTTACAAAACCTTTGAAATTCACTGAAAAAACAAAAGGTTTCAGGGGCGTTATAGTTAGGAATTGGCATTTAAAAAACCTTAGAAATTCACTGAAAAAACCATAGGTTTCAGGGGCGTTATAGTTAGCTGGACATTTCCCTCGTACAAAACCCTAGAAATTCCCCTGTTATAGTTAGTTCAGCTAACTATAACTCGCGCCCCCGCAATGCACTGCTGATGACGTCACATATTACATCACTCATGACATGGTCAGTGACATCACTGATGACATCACTGATGACATCTCAAATGACATCACTGATGACATCATCCAGTGAGTATGTGTTTCTGAACAGTTTTAATATGTTTAACATATATAGGGAAAAGCCTGTTGAAGAATAAGTGGGTGTACAAGTGTGTGAATGGGTGATTTTCTAGGTGCGTAACTGACTCTATAAGTGAGTCATTAAATGTATCTTACTGCAGACTAGTGACAAAACTGTGTGAATGTCTGTATGTGTCTGTATGTTGGCGTATAAGTGGCTGCATGGTTTTGTGAATAGCTATATGAGTGTCTATATGGGTTATTGATTGGTTGTCTGAGTATCTGTATGGGTGCCTGAGTGTTTGTGTGGGTAGGGTGTGTGTGACTCTGTGACTGGATGTGTGAGTGGGTGATTCAGTGGGTGCATGGTTTTAAGAGTGCATCTGTGATGAACTGTATGGTTGAGTGAGTGTATGTATGGGTGTGTTAGGGATTGAATGTATATCTCAGTGGTACATGTGTGACTAACTACATATGTGAAAGGCAGTATATATGCGTGTAAGAGTATATAAGTGGGTATATGTGAGAGTGTGTGATTGTGAGAGTGACTGTATGGATGAGTGTGTGCTTGTATCAATGATTGTATAAGAGCGTAAAAATGTGGTACTATTTTTATGAGTAAGTGAACTTGAGTGTGTATAACTGCATAGGTGAGTAAATGGGAGTGTGATTATTTGCATGACTGACTAGGTGTGAGAGTACCTCTATGGATGATTGGTGGTGTGTGAGAGTCTATATAGCTGTATAAATGCATATGATAATCTTGTATGGAGTGACTGTAAGTATGAGTGACTGTACAGGTGAATGAGTGGAGGTGTATGTAGACCTATGAGTTAATAAGTGGGTATGTAGTTATTGGGATTGGAGTATCTATGGTTTTGAGAATGGAAGTCTGAAATTTTGAGTCGGTGTATCAAAGGTTATATTAGGGTGTGAGAAGATGCGGTAATTTATCACATGGATGACGTCATCAGTGATGTCATCAGTGATGTCATTTGAGATGTCATCAGTGATGTCATTAGTGATGTCACTGACCATGTCATGAGTGATGTAATATGTGACATCATCAGCAGTGCATTGCGGGGGCGCGAGTTATAGTTAGCTGAGCTAACTATAACAGGGGAATTTCTAGGGTTTTATACGAGGGAAATGTCCAGCTAACTATAACGCCCCTGAAACCTATGGTTTTTTCAGTGATATATATATATATATCCCAAACATTACTTCAGCAATTGAAGCCGTACTCCATTGCAGGTAAGGAAACATCCTATATTAACACAAGACAGGCAGCTTCTAATCCCGTGTTTCAGTCCTCTTGGCTAACGCGCTTCAAAGACATCCCTTCTTCTTCTTCAGAACCAAAGTGAGCAGTTGGAAATTCTGTGTGTGACCCCAGGACCTTGCGTGCTCATTAGGCCTCCGGTGTGCCCCTTAATTTAAATACATTTCGCATTGCACGCTGGTACTTGAAGTCATTAATTATGCATACATTTTACCCTCCGGTGGGTTCCAATGCTCACTGTAATGCAAGGACAGTTTAAGCAGCCCTCATTGAGCCTCTGGATCGGACTCTGCCTGGCTAACTTGAGAACACCTGCAGCGCTGCATTCAAAGTGAAAATTCACCTCAAGTGGCCCCATGTTTTGATGTCTGAGGGGGGTGCGTCGCTTCCACGGCCTGAAGTCGCCATGTAACATGTCCCAAACATTACTTCAGCAATTGAAGCCGCACTCCGTTGCAGGTAAGGAAACATCCTTTATTAACACAAGACAGGCAGCTTCTAATCCCGTGTTTCAGTCCTCTTGGCCAACGCGTTTCAAAGACATCCCTTCTTCTTCTTCAGAGCCAAAGTGAGCAGTTGGAAATTCTGTGCGTGACCCCAGCACCCTGCGTGCTCATTAGATTACAATCAGGCCTCTGGTGTGCCCCTTAATTTAAATACATTTCGCATTGCATGCTGGTAGTTGAAGTCATTAATTATGCATACTTTTTACCCTCCGGTGGGTTCCAATGCTCACTGTAATGCAAGGACAGTTTAAGCAGCCCTCATTGAGCCTCTGGATCGGACTCTGCCTGGCTAACTTGAGAACACCTGCAGCGCAGCATTCAAAGTGAAAATTCACCTCAAGTGGCCCCATGTTTTGATGTTTTTTTTAAAATTGTTTTTCACAGTGCGCGCACGGAGCGCGCACCCCCGCGATTTAAAAAAAAAAAATTTTTAATGTTTTTTTCTGCCAAAGGCTAGGGGTCAGGAACTCTCTACCCTGCCCCCTTTTCACGTTCGCCACCTACCTTTTCCACTCTCGCACTGAAAACAAACAAAATAGCGTCCGACACTTCCTGATTTCGGCCGATTCGAACGTTGACTGACATGTAACAACCAATCAGAATTACGCTCGCGCACGTTAGGGTGCGCGCACGGTGCGGGCACGGTGCGCGGCTATAGATATGTATGTGCTTTTAACTGCAATTTTCTCAGGAACTACTGAACAGATTGACTCCATATATGCAAAAGGCACATCCCAGACCTGAGGACTACCTCTCTGCCAAATTTCAAGTAATTCTGTTCAGCCGTTCGGGCTGTACCTTCGACTAAAGGTCCTATGGGAAAATGCATGGGGAAAACGCGTTTTGGGACCCCCCTTTTTTCTCGGCCCCCGCTTGACGAATCCCCCCGAGACTTTCAGGGTAGGAGCTGTGCGGAGCGCCCCATCAGTTTTGAAAATTTCACGAAGATTCGTCAACCGGCGCCAAAGTTATTCAAAATAAAATGTTGAGATTTCCTATGGAAACACGGTCCTAACTATAACTATCTACTGGCGACGGCCAGTAGATAATATATATATATATATTGCAGTAAACCTTTCTTCGAGTGATCCTCTTTGCCCTGGATCAAGAAGGGGACGGACTCCACTTAGATTGTACCCAATTCGTTTATTTTTTGTTCGTGCGCTATGCCGCCATGACGCGTTTCGGGCTCAGCAGCCCTTGATCACATGACGTGCCCCTTACATTTCTCCCATTTTTAAAGTGACAGTGCAATGTTGCTTGCCATAGACATAGAAAAAATATATAACCATGACTTACATGTTTTTACGTACAAATTCGTACACAACTAAATTGATGTAACTGTAAAATACATCACATGATTTTTATGTCTCTTGGCTCATGATTCATAAATATTGAGCTATTGGCTCACATTTTTTATAAGGTGCAATTATGCCTGTATAAATACATAAATAGACTGCGCATATAAAATCAGAGCAATATAATTGGTAAAAACATGTTAAAACCATATTGTTGATTAGTATTGAGCAATCTCTAGCAGCATGGTTAATTCTGACTGTGCAAAAACGGCAAAATAACGTGCAAAATAGTGCAAACCTGTGCAAAAGTATCATCTGTGCAAAATTCAATTTACAACCAAATAGGTTAATTCACATATCCCTCTATACATCCTAGTTCATAAGGATGGAAGGAAAATCATGGTAAAGAAAACAGAGGGAAGAGGGAGAGAGGAAACGTGAAGGAAAATGCCAACATATATTTCAATATATATTGTTTTAAATTTTTTTTTTTACATTTGCCGATATTGGAGAACCTTGGAAAATGAAGTCTATATCTTGTTTTACTTATTAAGGGAAAATGATTTGCTTCCTTTATTAAAGACTTCCTAAAGCCACGTATATAAATCTTCCGTGGTGTTTAGCCCATGTGGGCTTTTGCTGTCCAATTCTGGTATGTATTTGGTCTCCAATTTTCTGAGGAGAGCCTCACGATCCCCGCCTCTTCTAAGAGCCGGAATACAATCAATTGCAAAATATTTGAGAAATTGTATGTTGCTTTCATGACAATCCCTAAAATGTCGGGCCACCGGATAGGATGTATCTATGTTGGTGATTGCACGTAGATGTTGGAGAATTCTCTTGTGGACCTGCAACTTGGTGGATCCCACGTATTGCAGCCCACAAGAGCACTCCAACACATAGATTGCAAATTCCGTTTTGCATGTCATGTTTTTCGTGATCGTGTGTGCTTTCTCCTCAAAGGGTGTTGTGAATGAAGTTTTGTTTGTGGCATGCCTGCAAGCCTTACAAGTGGAGCACTTCAAGAAACTCCTACGTTTAGTCAGCCAGTTGGTACCTGATTTTATTTCTGGACTGCTATTCACCAGAAAGTCACTGGTGGATGGTGCCCTTCTGAAAGTAATAGTTGGGTTAGATGGAATAATCTCACTGAGTTGCGTGTCTAAGTGTAATAGGTACCAGTTGTCTTTTATAATCTTGCTGAGGCTGTCCCTTTGTTTGTTGTACGTTAAGATTAATCTTATTTCCTCTATCTTTTTAGTGCAAACATCTTGTGTGTTGATTTTAGTTTTGCTGTTGGATGCTTTAAACAGCAAATCCTCACGTTTCATGGACTTAGTTTTTTGTATGGCCTCATCAATGATTTTGATGCTATAGCCCCTTTCTAAGAATGTGTTCTTACTTTCTTGTTGGGCGATTGCTAAGTCGTTGTTATTGCTACAGATTCGTCGAATCCGTAGCATCTCCCCATATGGAATACTGTGGATGGTGTGTTTGGGGTGGAAACTAGAGGAATGTAGGGTCGTGTTTCCTGCTGTAGGTTTGCGATAGAGTTTTGTATGAAGCTGGTTGTTGGCAACATATACCTGCACATCAAGAAAACACACCTCTGTTTTGTCAATGGTACTAGTAAAATGCAATTTGAGATTATTATCATTGATACCCTATATAAAATTCAGAGCTTCCATCTCACTGCCACGCTAAATTATAAACAGATCATCAATATAACGCATCCATTTTATCACATGTTTCGTCATTGGTATTGCATGCTTGGTTTTCAGAATAGTCTCTTCCCAAAAGCCCATATGGAGGCAAGCATAGCTTGGTGAAAAGCTAGCCCCCATGGCTACTCCTCTTAGTTGCTGGTAGATTTGTTGATTAAACAAAAAATAGTTGTTGTATAGACAAAATTGAATAAGACTGATCAGCATTTTATTATGTTGATGGAATTGGATCAGTCTGCTTGACAAAAAATATTCTACCGCTCTCAATCCATCTTTATGATTAATTGAAGTGTAGAGGTTGGAGACGTCCAATGTTATTAAAAGGTAATCATCTTTCCACTGATAGTTGTATATTTGTTTCAGGAAATCAGATGTATCTTGGAAGTACGATGGTAGTCCTTTAACTAGGTCTTGTAGAAAAGAGTCTATGTAGATTGAAACATTCTCAAGCAAGCTCTGTTTGTCCGATATTATTGGCTGTCCTGGAGGATGTTGAGTGTCTTTATGGATTTTCGGTATGAAGTATATTACCGGCATGATAGGATGATCTTTCTTCATGAATTTGTATTCATCTTGGTTTAGGAGGCCGATGCTCTTCCATGCCAATAATTCAGAGAATAGTTCATTTTGTGCCTGTGTTGTTGCTTGTTTGTTGCTTAACTTGTAGCATGACCGATCATTTAGTTGAGACAAAGCTTCTTGGGTGTAATGTTACAGGGGCCATAATACCACGTTTCCCCCTTTATCTGAATCACGAATGACCACTTTGTCTTGTTCCTTTAGTATTTTGATCAGTTGGTGATATTTTTGTTCTTGAAAATAATATTTCTTTTTTATGCCAGATGTTTTATAATTTAGTTTTTTGATTTCTGCAACCACTGTTTCACTGAAAATATCAATGTTGTCTCTGGGTAAAATTGGCACAAACTTGGACTTTGGTTTAAATATGGTGTTTGGTCTCTGACTTGTGCTGAGATGCTGTTGCGCCAAAATAGATTGTGAAGAGAGAGGCACAGCACTTGGAGATACGTTTTGTTCTAACTCATGTAATGTCCCTAGTATATTGACATCGGATAACGCCAGCTGGATAGTTTCCCCCAATGGGTTCACTTTGGTGGAGTGATCAGGTTCCTTATTCGGTATTTGGGAATGAAATCTGCGTAGCTTGAGTTTACGTATGAAATGATAGACATCCGCTCTGGT
This sequence comes from Triturus cristatus, assembly GCF_964204655.1. Lineage (NCBI taxonomy): Eukaryota > Metazoa > Chordata > Amphibia > Caudata > Salamandridae > Triturus > Triturus cristatus. The sequence goes on from NC_140585.1 coordinate 441,122,909, forward strand.
TTGTGCGTAGTCAAAATTGGTTTCGGGACAGAATGATAGTCCTAAAGCGAGAAGTTGTTGTTCCGCTTTGTCTAGACTGACATTGGCTAGATTAATGATGGTATTGGATGTCTGGGATTGTAGATCATTTTTTAACGTCTCCAATTCCGTTTCTGTGTTCTGTTGTATCTCCCTTTGTTTTTTCCTTCGGCGTTTCCTTCTTTCACTTCTTTTGAAGTTTCTTTCTTTGTTCTTGTCATTTGTGGATTTCTTGGGCGCAATGTTTGGCGCCGCTCGTCCCTTAAAAAATGAAGTTCATCGACTGGCGTGTGTTTTTCCTTGGGGATGGTTGTGCCTCCCATAGCTCCTCTACTCGATTCAATGTCCGACTCGCTATCAATGGCTGAGCTGAGATCGGAAACCGAAGACTTATCTACTTGTGCATGGCTTGGTCCTGCTGTGGCTGAGGAAGTGGAGGATTTGTTGTTTTTTGACGAAGCTTTGATGGCGTCATATTTGCATGCAAAGGTGAAAATCTGCCCGCACTCGTAATCTTGTTTATCCCTCTGGAATTTGAAACTTTTTCTTTGTATGATGATGTCTTCTTCTTTTTTCAGTCTAGTCAACATTTCGTCTCGCCATTTGTTTTTCACTTCTCCAGTTTCAAGGGCAGCAATTTGTATATTTAGTTGTTCAATTTCAGTTACCAATTCCAATCTGTCGATGTGGGCATATTTGATTAGTACTTTCATTAGTTCACTTGATGCTGTTATATATAGAGATATATAGATATAGATATTGATACATAGATATATATCTATCTCTCTCTCTCTCTCTCTCTCTCTATATATATATATATGAATTACGATATGTATCAACAACACATCCTATCACCACTCCCACAATATATGTGCTTCCAAAAGTCCACAAGAGCCTTGGCAACCCTCCAGGCTCAAGTGACTCCCTACTGGTAAATACATAAAGGTTTGTGGACAACTTTTTATTCCCATATGTTGAAAATTTACCATCTTACATTCACGATTCGATCGACTTTTTGAATCTAATCGGAGACATACCTTGGAAAAAGGAATATGTGATTGCTACAATAGATGGGGTCTCACTATATACTTCCATCACACACGAGGACAGTATAAGAGCGAGTTCATATTTTTGGAGAACACGATCCCTGAGCCTGCTCCAACATGGGCAAATGATTTTGAATATGATGCAATTCTGCTTAACAAATAATGTTTTTATCTTTGATTGCAAATTCTAGGAGCAGAGCAGAGGAACTGCCATGGGTACTTCTTTTGCACCCACTTACTCAAATTTCACCCTGATCTATTTTTAATATGGGAAGTAGTAATGGAAGAAGCAGTTGTTTTTTTAAATGTCTTAACAATAATGCTCTCCAATTAAAATGTACCTACACCATGAGTAAAAGAGAAATAAACGATTTAGATATACATGTGTATGTAGAAAATCATAAAATCAATACCACCTTGTTCCGAAAATCAACGGTTTGCAACAGTATCTTTGCCACGAATAGTGCCCACCCTAAAGCTCTAAAATGGAGCGTGCCATATGGCGAATTTCTGAGGGCTCGTTGAAAATGCTCAGAGGATCACGAATTTGAAGTGCAACTTGATCAAATGTATGCAAATGTATGCAAGATTTAGAAGATGAGGATACCCAGTGGTTGTGATAAATGATGCTAAGATGAGACCTATGAAGCAGGGGAGGGAAATCTTGCTACTTCCAAAAATGTCAAAAGAAAGAAAGAACAAAGACGAAGGAGAGCTCAGATTTAGCCCACAGTTTAATACATCATGCAGAGTTATTAAGAAAGCCTTGGAAAATCATTGGAAAGTACTCAGGAAGGACGAAGACATAAGGGATCACACCGCAGATCATCTCAGCGTACCATATAGGAAGGCACCATCGTTAGGGGATTTGTTAACAAAAAGCTATTACCATTGACCAGAACAAAGGATAGCGAAATGGAACAGGCTTAGAACCAATGGATTCATTAAGTGCCACAGATGCACAGCATGCCAGAATGGACAATATCGTACAGATATCAATTTGGCGGTGAGAAAAAGAAAATCAGAGAAAGGATATTGTGAGATGACACATGTTCTGTATGTTCTAGAATGCAGATGTGGGAAGCAATATATTGGTAGCACTGTGAACATGTTGAAATTGCGCATTCTGCAAGATATGAGAGCAATTATCAACAGAGACTTCACGTATGCCAAATTGAAACATCTGTGGAAGGACCATGATGTAGCTTGAGCATTTTTTCTTTCTTCAGAATTGAACATATCCCATTGAAAATTAGAGGAGGTGATGGAGAATTTACTTTGAGGAAAGCAGAATCCAAGTCTATTATAACAATTGGGACTGAGATCCCATGGGGTCTCAATACAGATGCAGAATTGCATACACTTTTATAACTCATAGGATAATGTCTTAGCCTTTTTGCTCTCTCTCCCCCTCTCCCTCCTTCTAGTGATCTTAAGGGTCCTTGTGAGTTTTGGTATTCTGCTAATGAGCCAATGGGTTTTGATCCCTATTGATGCTTGTTATTTGGTTTCCTTCCTCTTTTTTTATATAAGGAGGTAAACATCTGTGGTTTTTCGCTAGGCGATAGCAATAACAGTGTGCTTCACAATCATGTTTGGAAATATTGAAGAAAGGGATGTATAGAGCTGCTTCCAGCACTTGCACCCCCTATATATGACATACTGTATAGTTTCTTGCTCTCACTATCTCAGATACATTGATGTCCCTGCCTCTCAATCGGTGTGGTGCAATGTGGGATAATGAGTTACGAATGATACAAGTTAACTGAACAACACAGGGCTAACACTTCCACTTTCGATCAAATTTAATAAGTAGATAATTAGTAGAGTGAGTGATCAGGAACTACGGTTCGAAACGCGTAGGAGACAGTCACGAACTGAATAAACAACTTTAAAATCATCAAGAGGTGTGCCGTGTACTTCATCTTCGAGTAAGATTTCGTACGAGACCCTGTCCTGGTCTCGACGCGGGCACCAGCTGGCTAAGGAGCTCCCACTGTCAAATGGACATTTTGCTCAGTGATATATATATATATATATATATATATATATATGTATATATATATATATATATATATTATCTACTGGCGGTCGCCAGTAGATAGTTATAGTTAGGACCCTGTTTCCATAGGAAATCCGCAACATTCTATTTGGAATAACTTTGGCGCCGGTTGATGAATCCTCGCGAAATTTTCAAAATAGGTGGGGCGCTACGCTCCGCTCCTACCCTGAAAGTCTCGGGGGGATTCGTCAAGCGGGGGCTGAGAAAAAAGGGGGGTCCCAAAACGCGTTTTTCCCATGCATTTTTCCATAGGACCTTTAGACACAGCTACAGCCCGAACGGCTGAACAGAGTTACTTGAAATTTGGCAGAGAGGTAGTCCTCAGGTCAAGGAAGTGCCTTTTATAGGTCTGGTGTAAATCTGTTCAGTAGTTCCTGAGAAAATAGCATTTAAATCAATATATATATGTGGGCGGAGCCTAACCACACATCTCATCCTGAGATCTGATTGGCTGTCAGCACTTCATCCAAGAAGTGTTGGCAGCCATCTTGGGACCAATATACATGATAGCACCTCATTAAAAAGCATTGCAGTTAATAGAAGGTTTTAAGACTTTAGTTACATTATAAATCATTTGTTGATGGTACCATACTCATTTTAGGAATTGTGGTATGTTCTAAGGTGATTTCACCATGTGAAAAAGCCTTCTGCTGGGATATCATGATTGAGAGAAAAATATTTTCTCATGCTTTTACCACAGAGGTTTGGAAGGTGATCTATAAGCTAAACTGAGAGCTTATTTTCTGTAAATTCACATTATCTTTCTCAGTCATGTGAGAATGAAGTCTGACATTCTCAGTAAAACATGTACATCCAACAAGGGCAGAGACTGTCAGTTGATTCCTTTGTGTTCTACTGCAGCTTTCCAGAGTGTTCCAAAGAACTACTAGAGCGCTAACCGTCCTACTTATGATAAATGTATGGCACACCTGAAGCCATCTTGCTTGGATTAAAGTGGTAACTCTTAAAACATTTAATTTAAAAAGGAACAAAATGAGGGGGTTCATTTTTCCATAAAAAGTATGATTAGTGCTGCAGAAAGAAAAATTAGGGCACATTTTGAGTGACTTCTCAAATCCTGGCATGCAGACTGAAACATGCACTTTCAATACCAGCAGCAGTTTTCCCTGGTGAGCAGTAGCTTTACTACAGTGATCTAATGAGCAAAAAGAGTGCTAACATTCAGATTTTATGGCAAATGTGTGACACATTTGAATGCCTTCTTGATGGAATCAAAGTAAAAAACTGAAAGTATTTCCTACTGAGGAGACTGCAGTAAATGAGGAAATTAGGAAACTTCATAACAAATAAGTCTCCCAAGATGGCCACCAGAGACAAAAGAGCCCAAATGTAGCCCAAATATCACCCAGATGTAGCCCAAGTATAGCCCAATGACAGAATGTCCAAGAATGTTCTTAAAAACAACTAGAGCACTTACTGTCTTCATTATGACAAAAGTATGGCACACCTGAAGCCATCTTGATTGGAATAAACTGGTAACACTTAAAACATTTAATTTAAAAAGGAACACAATGAGGGGGTTCATTTTGCCATAGAAATTATGATTAATGCTGAAGAAAGAAAATGAGGGCACATTTTGAGTGACTTCTCAAATCCTCTTCTATTTCATTAAAAAATTCTGACATGCAGACTGAAACATGCACTTTTAATACCAGGAGCAGACTTCCATGGTGAACAGTAGTTTTACTACAGTGATCTAATGAGCAACTAGAGTGCTAACATTCAGAATTCATGGCAAATGTGTGACATATCTGAATACCTTCATGATGGAATCAAAGTAAAAAACTGAAAGCATTTCCGACTGAGGAGACTGCAGTACATGAGGAAATTAGGAAACTTCATAACAAATAAATCTCCCAAGATGGCCACCGGAGACAAAAGAGCCCAAATGTAGCCCAAAATCACCCAGATATAGCCCAAATATAGCCCAATGACAGAAGTGTGCAAAACACTTATTATTTTGTGTTTTTGCAGTGTTATATAGTGCAGACTTGTCAGGTATTGGAGTGCTTTACATGAGCATTGGTTACATCACACAAGAACAAATTCATTTTGGTTGTAGACATGGGGAGACTAAGTGATTTGACCAGAATCACAGAATGTCGAGCTGAAGCAGAAACTTCAACCTGGTTCCCCAGTTGCAAAGTCTGCAGTTCTGGAAGTAACACCACATCCTCTCCCCTAAGTGCAACATTTAATCAAGTTGTCAACTAGATAAAAAAACATAAAGATAACAAATAATTTAAAAGTGCTTTGTCGCTATTTGAAAACTCAGAAAATATGTCCTTATTTTAGTCTTTTAGAGCACTAACCATAATTTTGATGCCAATAAGACCCTCTCATATATGTAATTTCTAAAGGAATGCTCTAGGTATTACAGTTTTGATTACATCAAGATGATGTCAGGCGTTCCACACTTTTGTAATAAATATAGAATGTTAGCAATCTAGTTGTTCATTAGGATACTGTTGAGAGGCAGAGGCCAGGGGCACGGACTCTGAAAATTGAAGGCAGGTAGGAGGGTGCAAAGGCAACAATTTAACCACACTGAGCAGGCAGGAAGGGCGGTGGAAGCACAACAGACTATGGAGGGCAGTGGAAAGGGGGGCAGGGGCAACAAACCAACAATACAGGACTTGCAAGAGAGGCTGTTGGAGGGAAGATCTATTACGGGTCAAGGAAGCTAGGGGCGGTCCCCAGAGCCCCGGGAGCCACCACAGAACTGAGCAGGAGAGTGAGTCAGGGACAAAAGGGGCACCTTAATTTGAGCCGGGGTGCCTAGGAACGCTTGCTCCAAAAATGAAGAAAACAGACATATGAGACATGGAATTGGAGGCAGAATACAATGGCAGTTTAATGAGAAGATGCAACTTCAAAGAAACCGCAGAATAGAGACATAAAGTACAAAATACAGAATCCAGATAATCATACAGCTGTCATGATATTCTCTGTATCTCAATTAATGGACTGACAGAGAGAGAGAGAAAACACATCTATAAATGCATCATGAGAAACAAGTTACACCAAGGAAAATGTTACCTAGGGACACTCACATTTACTCTTAGAGCAAGCATTCCTGCAATTACAATACAACATCTTTTAAATGCAAAAGTAAAGAGAACAATGGTTAAACATAACATGACATTTCATATAGGTAAAATAGAATAAGATACTTCAAGCAAAGCAGAGCAAGACATTTTAAGCAAAGGAAGACAAGAGCTCCCAGTTCTTGGGGAAAACCTGCACAGCCTGTTAACCTACATACAGACGGCGAGGTTGTCCGTCGATATCTGTGGGTGCTCCCTTTTTATATCATTTTGTGGGCTCCTTTGCACGCTACATCTACCTACGTATGCTACCCAAAAGCTTCGTCTGCAGATTTTACCAGACATTTCGTCATTTACCCACTTAATGCTGACAATGGACTGGGTGAAAAGGTCAGTCTCTCAGGCCAATCGCTTATCGTAAGTTCCATAGAGCAAGCAGAAAATAATGGGTATTGTACAGGAATTCAATATATTCATGTATAAAATCTCCTCAGTTCTCCTAACTTGACGCTCTGCGGTTGCCACTTCCTTAAAAGCGGGAAACCTGCCCAGGAAGCAAGTACCAGTCCAGGATGCAGCCTACTGTATGTCGACAGCTTCAGGGGGATGTTGAACTTTGATACCGAGCACGGAGCACTCGGGTAGGGTGGGGGCTACTAGTTTGGAGCAGAAGGCCTCGCAGACCTGCCTTCAGACTGCTATACACTAAAATTGCAGAGCTATGGTCAATTTAACAAAGAGGCCTACATATTGAACAGAAGGGCCTACACAGGGGTTTTATGCTGGCTGAGTGGTAAGGATGTCTCAGGATAATTATATAGCAACACAGGACCCGCTGGTCAATTTAATACGGCCTACAAATGCGGCTGGCAGGGCAAGGACAAGGGTCTCATACTTCAGGTGTGGACAGAACGGGCCAGGGGCCCCCTGTGATACAAAATCTACCCTCCTTCAAGGCTGTGGCAATGTAATAGACCATTGTGGGCAGAAGGAAGAGGCAATGGTAGTACAACCATACATGCCAACAGACCCGATTCAGCCAGGAAACGTCCAATGTTTTTAAGCTCAAATGGGCTTTATTTGATCTGTCTCCTGTCTACAATATCCTCTTTTTCAATGTAACTCAAAGGGGAAAATCAATACCCCAGTTTTTTTTCAAAATCTCCCTCTTACCAAGTTCAAAATGTTCGCAAGTATGGTACATTGGATCATGGAAGGAAATGGGATAGGGACATGGACTTGGATAACAGAGGACAGGAGAGACATGGAGAGGTGCACCAAACTGACCCTGCAGGGCAGGCATCAGGGTTTGCAGCAGCACAATACACCACACAGGGCATGCAGGACGGGAGTGCAGCACAACAATCCATAGAAAGCAAGAGGGAGGGGACAGGACCATGCACATGGACAACAGAGAACAGAGGGGCAAGAGGCAATGGTAGCTAGCTGACCATAATGGACAGACAGGAGAGAAGGCTGCAGCATAACAGACCATAAAGGGCAGGAGGGACGGATCAGGGGCATTACAATGGAACAGACAAGCCAGGAGGGAGGGAGTAGGGGTCTGCGCATGTAAACAGAGGGCTGGGGGCAAGGGGGCAGGGCAGGAGCAGCAAGATGGCCATGGAGGTCAGGCAGGATGGGCACTAGAAGCAAGACACAACATGAAGAGCAACAGTGAGACTGTGATGGCATACACACAGACCATGGAGGGAAGGTGGGAGGGGGTCAGGGGCAGCTAACTGACCACACAGGGAAGGTGGGAGGGGCCATGGCAGCACAGAAGACCATGCATGGCAAGTGGGAGGGTTAGTGGCAGCACAATGGCTATGATGGGCAAGAAGGAGGGTGCAGGGGCATGCACAAAGGACGATGGAGGATAGAAGGGAGGGTCAGGACCTGTGCACAGACAAGAAAGTTCAGGGGAAGGGGCCTCACAACAGACCACACGGGGCAGGCAGGAGGAGCAGTTGCAGCACAACAGACCAGGGAGGGCAGAAGGGTGTGGCAGTACAATGGACCATGTAGGACAGGAGGAAGAGGATAGAGGCATGGCATGTGGACAGGCAGGGTGGAGGTGGCAGGGACAGGTTACAGTCATCTGACAATGCTAGGCAGGTGGGAGGGGAGTGGCAGCTCAACAGAACACTCAGAGTAGATAGGAGTGGCAGGTCCATGGGACATGGTGGGCAAAAAGGATGGAGCAGGGACATGCACAAAGACATCGGAGGGCAGGGGGAAGGAGAATAGGGGCAGCAAGCTAAGCACAGAGTTTAAGCAGGAGGTCAATGATGGGGCATAGAATTGGGCAATGGAGGGCAGGAGGAGTGGACTGGTACATAATACTAAATTGAGGGCAGTGGCAGCACATCAGACCATGCATGGCAGGAGGGAGGAGGCTAGTCCATGGATTCACACAACAGAAAATAGGGAGGAGGGGGATGGGGCAGCAAGCTAACTGTTCAGAGAAGGCGGGTATTAGAAACTTTATTGTTTTTAAAACATTTTGTCTGTGCAAACTACTTAAAATATGAACAAGTATGCAGCATAATCTCACTTTTATTCAGGAAGAAGAAGACGTTAGTGACTGTGACTCCGGGCTCACTTGTCAAAAACACCCCCTGACCCTCCACCCCCTATCGCAAAATGTAATGTCCGTGAAAAGGGTAGGTGAACACAGTGTTATATAGAACATAGTCCTGAGAGCACGATTGAAAATGAAAACTAGATATAGTGTATGGTATAAACTATGCACCAAAAAGTGTGATATAAGATGAACCAGGCGTGAAATATAATATGCAATACATTGTGCGCAATGACAGATTCATTGGAGAGCGCGAGATAGCACAGGCACTAGCGCGTGCTATGCGATATGCGCCTTAGAGTGTAATATGCACAGGGCAGTGTTGTGTAACCTAACTAGTCTCTAAAGTTGTAATATAAAATATGTGCTGGGGAGTGTAACGTTGCATATGCACTGTGACAAAGATATGGATCCCAAATTGTAATATGTATGGCATAGCACTGTGCGTTATAACATAGGCATCGAGGAAGGCACGTTAGATGGGGCAATATAACCCGTGCGAAGACAAATGTGGCATGACATTTTCACGGGGTGGTGTTACAGTGCACATGGGCTAGAGAGTGTCATAGCATATGCACTAGCTAGTGGAATACAATACAGAGGTGTGTGGCACTCGGCAGGCAATGGTGGGTGTAACACAGCATTGGGCTCTGTCAGGAGCGCGCTGTGACTCGCAAGTGATGTTCGTCCCCTTTCCAGAGAGTAAAATAAAAAGTATTACACATCCGGCAGTGGATGTGTGTTTTATTAACTGTGAGGGGGGTTTCTTGCATAGTTTTGGTCGAATTTTTGTCGAATCCCCTTTGAATGGCTTGGTGTGCATGTGTATTAAATGTGCCCGTCAATAGCTACCCATGTTTGTATAAATAAACGACAAGGGTGTCTACCGGGATTAGGCACGGTAGAGCATCAGACATGTCAGAGCTTCACTAGTGGTGTAAATACATTCCACGTGGATTAATTGCATGCATAGTCGCCTTTTAATGAATATCATGCAAATCGTCATGGTGATAGGTACGTACGGTTTGTCCAGCATGTCCTAGGTGTGTCTATAAATATATATTTTTTAAAAATAATAAAAAACAGTGGCCGGCCCTGGGGATTGGGGTCAGAAAAATATAATTAGGAGACAGGCCCTGGGGGATGGGGTCATCAGGGCCAATAAATTAGAATAAGAAGGGGAACCACACAGCCCCCCTTCTTAAAAAAATAAAATAAATAAAAGACTGGCATCGTGCCGGAGGCCATGCCCCCTCCATGCAGCACTCTGCAAACGCGCCCCCAACAGGCATCTCCAGTATGCGCCAGGGAGCTGCGCTGCAGACAGGTGTTCTGAGGCCAAGCCCCTTTTTACACCTCTCTGCAACGCAGCTCTGTGGCGCTTACTGGAGGTACCTAGTGGTCTAGTGTGACCCTAGGGACCCTTAGGATTCAAGGGGACTTAATCTCTCAACTTAGAACAGCCACAGGGCGCGTTTACACAGTGGTGAAGGGAGGGGACGGGGCCTGAGGTGACGTGTGCAAACACGCACCATGGCACGTTTTAAATTGGGGATATAATTTCCCTTCAATACTGAGGGCCCCTGGGGGCTAACTAGCCCACCAAGTGCTTCCAGTAAGCGCCACTGAGCTGCATTGCAGAGAGGTGGTCCAGGCCGTGCCACTTTTTACACCTCTCTGCAACGCAGCTCTGTGGCACTTACTGGAGGTACCTAGTGGGCTAGTTGAACCCTAGGGACCCTCAGGACTCAAATTAACTTAATCTCCCAACTAAAAACGGACACAGGGCGTGTTTACACAATGGTGAAAGGAGGGGACGGGGCCTGAGTTAACGTGTGCAAAAACGCCCTGTGGCCTGTTTTAAGAGGTAGTTTTAATCCCCATGCCCTATTATATACTAGGGGCTTATAGAGGAGGTAAGGCTAATCACAGGGGGACCCCAACGCATAATGTTCCCTAGTGTATGTAGGTGTTTTCACTGTATTCTAAGTGTCTTTTAACATAGCACTGGCTCTAGGACTGGTTAGTCAGACTCAGTTACCACCAGTATCCGTCTGAAAAAGTTGAGGGTACAGGATGATTTTGCAACAAGGCTTCTTTCTGCTCTTCTTTTTGTTCTTTCTGCACGTTATCCTTCTTCCTGCACTTATCTTCGTATTTGAGGACTTCTGTTGCTTCTTTCTGCACTTCTTTTGTTTCTTTCTGTGCATTTTTTCTTCTTTCTTCACATGTCCTATCTCTGTAGGCATAGTTAGAAATTAGCATTTAAAAAACCTTTGAAATTAACAGAAAAAACCATAGGTTTCAGGCATGTTAAAGTTAGGAATTAGCATTTAAAAAACCTCAGAAATTCACTGAAAAAACCATAGGTTTCAGGGGTGTTATAGTTAGCTGGACTTTTCACTTGTACAAAACCATTGAAATTCCCCCGTTATAGTTAGTTCAGCTAACTATAACTCGCGCGCCCGCAATGCACTGCTGATGACGTCACATATTACATCACTCATGACATGGTCAGTGACATCACTCATGACATCACTCATGACATCTCAAATGACATCACTGATGACATCACTGATGACATCATCCTTGTGATAGAGTGGCAGACCTCCTCTCACCCTAATATAACCTTTGATACACACATTCAAAAATAGAGACTAAAATTTTCAAAACAATGGACATACCAATACCAGTTACAACAACCTCTTCAGTAATTCTAAGATCCACATACACATCCACTCATTCACCAACAGTCCAATACAGTCACTCATACATGTACTCACTCATCATATGTACTCATACACCTATACATCCTGTCACACAATGCCACTCATCCATAGAGTTACTGACACACATAGTCACTCATGCTAATAAAGAATCAAACATACATTTACTTGCATATACAGTTATACACACACCACCACACTTACTTCTACGGAAACTTACACATACTTAGTCTTTTAAACAATCACTTATAGAAACACATACTTATTCATACAGGAACTCTTTCAATCTCTCACTCTCACATATACTCACATATATACACCAATAGTCACATATACTAGTTTAAAACATATGTAGTTACTCATAAAGACACTATTGAGACAGTCATTCACTCACTAACACACCCATACACACACTCATCCACCCATACAGTCCTGCACACATACTGTGTTCAACACATACAAACAGTGAGTCACTCATTCATGCACCTATGCACTACATAATACCCCCACCGAACCATGCAGACACTCAGACTGATACTCAAAAAACCAACTAATAACCTATATAGACACCCATGTAGCTACTCACCAACCCATGCAGCCACTTATACACAAAGTGAGAGACTGATACAGATATTTACATATTTAAACATTACTCACTAAGCCATGTATTCACTATGATACACTTAATCAGTCAGTTACACAATCAATTTTTCAAAAACAAATCATCCATTTAGACACTTATATACCCATTTATTCTTCCATCGACCTTGAGATATACATATATAAAACATATTTAATTTTCAGAATAACACACATTCACTGGATGATGTCATCAGTGATGTCATCAGTGATGTCATTTGAGATGTCATCAGTGATGTCATGAGTGATGTCACTGACCATGTCATGAGTGATGTAATATGTGACGTCATCAGCAGTGCATTGCGGGCGCGCGAGTTATAGTTAGCTGAACTAACTATAACGGGGGAATTTCAATGGTTTTGTACAAGTGAAAAGTCCAGCTAACTATAACACCCCTGAAACCTATGGTTTTTTCAGTGATATATATATATATATGTGTATATATATATATTCAGTGAAAAAACCATAGGTTTCACACACGTTATAGTTAGCTGGACATTTTATTCGTAAAAAACCATTGAAATTCCCCCGTTATAGTTAGTGCAGGCAACTATAACTCACTCGACCGCAATCCTCTGCTGATGCTAATACTGTATTTAGACACTTATTTGCCCATGTCTTCTTCCATTAAATTTTAGCTATACATATATTACAAATATTTTTTTTTCATAAAGACACATATGTCATCAGCAGAGGATTGCGGTCGCGTGAGTTATAGTTGCCTGCACTAACTATAACGGGGGAATTTCAATGGTTTTTTATGAGTAAAATGTCCAGCTAACTATAACGTGTGTGAAACCTATGGTTTTTTCACTGAATTTGCAAGGTTTTTTAAATGCTAATTCCTAACTATAACGTGTGTGAAACCTATGGTTTTTTCAGTGAATATATATATATATCAAAGTAGATCATTTGAAGTCCAACATGCAGGATGAGGTATTTGGGTAATTCTACTTTAGGAAAAAATGAACTATAATGGTATGCACCAGCACTTAGACTTAGATTTTGATCAGATGTGTACTGTGGATTTTGCGTATTTGCACATCTTCTAAAAAAATATTTTTCTCCCCTGAGGTGCTCAATGATATCTGCATTAGCCCTTTGAATACAGTGAAGGGCTCTTTGAGGATCTTACACACTGTGAAGCACTTTAGGCATCATCAGCTAAACATTGTGAATTTTGAACATTCAAAGGCACTTTGATTGAAATTCGGTATGTATTGTGAATTTTGCTCAGTGAAGAAGGTACAGCGGATAAGGCACCTTGAATAACAACGGGGGGCCTTGATGTACAGCACTAGTGAATTTTGACCTAATGCAATATCACAAAAGAAAAAATCTCTGTATAGCATTCAAAGTACTTTATTAAGGACATAAGGTTGATTATGTGGTCAATTAAGGGTATCTGGAACTTGGCGAAAACAACAAGTACATATTACAAGGAAGATTCCTAGTGCAATTGATATATGATTATAGGATCACTGTAAATCCAATCTTATTTTGTAATTTTGCAGTGTTGGGTTATATTTATTTATTAGTATACTTATATAAAGTTCTCTCTGGCTTACATGATTAAGATATTGCAAGTCACCTTGGAGTTCCATAACCTCATACAGGAACTCGGCCTTAGGTCTCATTCCTCTATATGGTTATAAAACTTCATGGTGACCTGCAATGTACAGCAATACAATATATTGTATCTCTTATATATACTTTCACACACCGGTGGTTGCCACTGTGTGATTATAATTCAGGATAACTTTCCTGTCTCTCTGGTTCCCATGGTTGGATCTGCCAAGATTCACTTAGCATATGCAGCTATAATTCGGCACCCAAACTTCATAACAATACATTGCTCCGATAAAAAAACGGTAAAGAGAGGTCCAAAAAAGATGTGTTCTCTGTTTTAGTACCCATACAAATGTTTGTTTACTGCTACTGCAAAGAATGTTGAACTGAATTTCATGGAGCGTGTTATAAATGTAGAACTTTACTCACAAAATGTGCTTTTCATGGTCTGGTGTAAAACCATGCAGTATTTTTTGAGAACTCAGTAAGAAAAAGGCTCTATGTAGTCTTGAAAGGGTTAACACATCTAAATTCTTGGTTAAAACCACAAATTCTCAAAATCTGTAGCATCTGAATTTTTCAAGGCATTGATTGGCTGATGAAAACGTTCATTTTCTGCTTAGTTGAAAATTGCAAAGATGGACAAAATTGCAAATGTTGGGCTCCCGGTGGGGGGGAGGGGGGGTGATGGATAGCAGCTGTGAGAAAAAAATAACATTTCCACCAGTAAAATCATACATTGGATAGAAACTGCAATCATGTGCCCACCATTTTGGATCCGAAATGTTTATCATTTACCCCAAGTATGATTTTCATTAAAATCACTAATTCCAGAATTCATGATTTTCATAAAATTGGTGAATTTTTGTTAAAATAACTGGTAAAATAGTCGGGGCTAAAATTAGGTGAAGGACCTGGTAGGATGTTGAGCGGCTGGTTGCAGGGCCTGGCCAAAAACCAAGCACAGTGCATAATGGATATATGGCATGTGAATGCAGCATATCACAAGAAAAAAACAGAATTCACTAAAAAAAACAAGGTTAAAGGTAATTTCTTATTCATAAACACAAAACCTAAAATGCATTAAATTTCACCACCTATGCATGCAATGCTCATTGCATACCATACCTCTTGCTACTGTAATATTTTCTGTTTGTCGGCACTATTGTTTTCTACAGGTGCCTCTGGCAAAGACGTATGCTGTGAATGGGGGTATAGGGGGAGGTGTGGTGTGCTTTGTTGAAGTTTTGGGTTTACTAAACTATAACTAGCATTTAACTGTGATTTTTTCGGTAATTAAAATATGCATATCTCAATTGCTGTACAGATATATACATATATACCTGTATATATATTTACACACAGGTTCTCCTGCGTTGGGTTTCTGGCAAGGTGTTAGGTTCCTGAGACAGCAGCATGCATGACACAAGATGGCTGCCGTGACTTAAACTACTTAAGCTCCGTGCTCACCTGCTTCTCGACGAGCAATTTCTGCAGAAAGGAGAGTTTTGTTCCAGCTGTCCTCATTCACAGTCTCCTCTTACTCCTTGGGGGAGCTGCAGGACAGCTTTGGGGCACTTCAAGCAAGCGAGTGAAGCACGGTAGGCTTCTTTCATTCTCCTCAGGCAAGGCTCCTTTCACCTGCAGGGCTGTGTGTGAACTGCTGAGGAGGCAGGCATTTCTTCCTCAACACATCCCTTTCTCAGAAGCTTACCGCCCCCTTAAAGGGATTTTCTACAACTTGGTATGCCTGGAATCTTTACTTACCAAAGTTTAAAGGGAATTTCTTCTTTCTCCATTACTTTAACATTGAAACTTTATTCAAACCTTATTTAAGGCCTTTTTGCTCTGTTTTTTCTTCAACTAAAATTGATATTTCATGAAAAAAGCCATAACATACTTCAAGGTTTTTATTTTTGTATGCCATTTCAGCTTTTTAATTCATTTACTACTATTTAATTGCTCTCTGTGCTACGACATGGAATACAAATCAGTGTCAGACCACTGGAATAAACGGAAGCAAGCTGTTTCGCCGCCAGCTTTGAAGTCTAAAGCTATAGATTCACAAGACAACTCATTATCAAAAATCTTGGAGGAAATTCAATCGATTCATATATATACCGACACCATATGCTCAGATGTTAAAAATATTCAGAGAGATATTGCATACCTATCTATGAAAGTCGCAGACAATAAGATTAAAATTTGTGACAATACTAATGCTATTACAAATAGGACTCCACTTATTCCTCAGGTTGCTTCTCTACAACGATCATTGCTAGGTTTGGAAAACAGAAATAAACAGTACAACCTATGCATATTTAATGTCCCAGAGGAAATTGAGGGAAAAAGTTGTCGTCTTTTCTTAGAAAATGTATCACCCAAACTTTTAAACATCAAATTTCCAGAATGGTTTGAAATTGATAAAGCTGACACTATCCCCTCTATTTTGTAAACCACATCAGGTTAAACTGCGACAAATCCTATTTAAAGTTTTGAGACATCATCACCTATTTCTCATAAGAAACGCTGCGCAAGATATCACAACTCTTTTTATTGAAGGAAATAAAGTCTTTATACACCAAAGACTTTTCAAAAGAAACAGTTCAAATACAACGCCAATTTTCGGATCTGTGACTGCATCTACGAGAAGCTGGATAAAAGTATGGCCTCTTTGACCATTCTGTTATGCGCATTTGGAAAAATGATGTCTCCAAGTGTTTCTCCTCACCTTCAGATTTAATATAATTTCTAGACCAGCATGACTCTCTTCTCAACCATACGGATCTGCAGGATAATGTTGACTCCCCTTATTAAAGGATGTTTTTCTGTTTTTTATAGCACGTGCACATACGGTGGCTACTCTTGCTTTGTACCTGTGTCTCTACTGCTCTATTGATATGAGGTCTTGGAGGTCGACCTCGTTATATGTTGTATGTCTTGTTTTGTCTTTTTTATGTGGGCTACTTTCCATTTTTCTCTCTTTATCTAGTTTCTGCCATTCATAATGTGATATGACTACAGCACAAAAGTTAGTTGTTGCTTCATTAAATGTCAAGGGTTTGAGGTACGCTTGTAAAAGGCGTAACATTTTAGAATTTTTTCAAAAGTCTATTGCAGGTATTTGTTTTTTGCAAGAAACACATGTGGATGGTTAAATGTTACCTACTATGTCTAAGAGATGGTTAGGAAATATAGTTTCATCTCCTGCTTCAAAACTTGAAAATGTTGTAGCTATACCCTTTTACCATAAAGCACAAACACAACTAATGACTCACCATCATGACTCAGATGGTAGATTTGTATATGCTCAAGTCAAAATCGACAAACATATTTTTTAACTTTGTCAATATATACGCCCCAACTTCAGATGATCCTTCTTTATGGTCGTATGTTTCTGCTGAAGTACTAAAATTGGGTAACTCGTCCCTTATTGTGGGTGGTGATTTTAATCTCATCAGAGACCCTTTGTTGGACCATTTCTCTGCATTTCAATTTCAACCTAACAAATCCTTTTTTGGTTTGAAATCATATTTTCCTGTTACTAAATTGGTTGATTTCTGGAGATTAGAACATCCTACAGACAAAGAATTTACTTTTTATTCTAATGCCCATTCTTCTTTCTCTAGGATTGATTACCTATTGACTTCACACAATCTATGCCATATGATTTTACACCCTTTTAATCTACTTTTCCTTATTTCTTTTTGACTCTCATATTCCCAAAGAAAAGATGGCGAAGAACTCTGACGTAGTTCTTAATCCAACTAATTCTAAAAAACTTGCCTCAGCCATTAGTGAGTATTTTTTACATAATAATCCATGTGATACTGCCAAAACTATACACTGGGATGCCTTTAAAGCTTCTTTTCGAGGAGTTACAATTTCTTATATGGCTCATGACAATATATCATTCTACGCTCACCTTTCCAAATTAGAAAAACACATAGCAACTTTGGAAAGACTTTTCATTTCATCTCGAGATCCACAATATAAGTGCCAACTTCAGAAGTATAGATATGAATATAATTGTCTGGCTGCCACCCACACTGACGATCCTGTTTTAGCTGCTAGAAAGATCCAATTTTAATGTTCGCAGATGACATCCTGATCATCTCTAAAACCCCAAGTGGCTTACAACATGCATTGTGAAGATATGAAGAATTTTATCTTCTTCGAGGCCTAGAAATTAATGCTGACAAGACCAAGTTCATGGCTTTTAATCAACGTCAAACTTTTAAGGGCAGAATAACTATGGATTGGCTTCCCCTCGAGCAGGTTGATGCGTTTGTCTATTTGGGCATCAAACTGCAGAAGGACATGAGATGGAAGCTGCACGTTGATGGCATGGCATTAAAACACAGACAGCGGGCATTTTAAGAAAGGAATTTAGAACTTTCCTGACAAAACCACTCAGCCCAGTACTTCAAATTTATAACATCAAAGTGGTGAGCTCGGCCCTTTATGGTCTGAGCTATGGGGCCTAGAAAATCTGCTGCAGCTAACTGTTGCTGAGAATACTTTTCTTCGAGCGATAACCAGTCTAACGGAAAGTACACCCATTGTTACCCTAAGGAGCGATCTAGGTAGGAATGCTATGGCGGACCTCGCCAGGTTACAACCTATTTTATACTGGCACAGGCTATGTTGTGTGCCGAAACTGACAGCAAATGTTGAGGGCTTAAGGGACATCATTAATACAGACCAATACAATTAAATCAGCTGGCCGAGAAATTTGAGGGGCCTCTTCTATGGAATGGGCGTTGCACAAATGTGAGATAGTCCCACTAACTCTTTGTTCCTGACAAAGATACGCTCAAGGATATATATTGGGAGAGGATTGCACGGAAATACTGTAGGTGCCACGATTCCACTTCACTCATAGGGCTTTACCTACAGATCTAATCTCACCCAAATCTTGGGCTTTATTGGGATGCTATTACAAAGCCCTTGAACCGGAAACTGTATTTCCAATTTAGAACAAGAACTTTACCTTTTAAGTGCTTCACATTTAAATGGTCCACCACAAAGAATAACAAATGTATAACATGTGCAGACCAGGCAGAAACCCTATCACATGTACTGTTTGTCTGCCCTGCCTACTCAGGCTCGCGCAAAGCATGGCTGGTGCAAATTTGCAGGAATATACAAGATCGTGTAGTATTGCTCTCCATATTCTCTGTACAGATCCATCACTCAGGTACGCTATTCCGATGGCAAAATTCCTAAGGTGGATATGGGTCATTCATGCGAGCAAATTTTGCTTAAAAACTGAAATAAGAACCCCTCCTTATTCATGTATGTGCGCGTGGACTAATTTGAAGAGTGGGCTCTAATTTGCTCTCATATGCCTTTTGTAACCAATTCAGATCTTCTGTAAATTTTGCTTTTTTATGTTCGTTCTCCCATGAACCAATGTCTTGATGACTGCTTTGCTATTTTGCACAACATTTTTTATCCAAGTTTTATCTTTATATTGTTTTAACTTTTTATCTGTAACACTTTTATGACATGTACTGTCAAATATGCATATTTGATTGAATATAATTGAATGCTTAGTAAAAGAGCAGGATTACTTATTTCAAAAGAAAAATCTAATTTTCATTTAAACTCAAAAATATATGGCTGACTATTAGCTAACTATATACACATTAAGTGTGATAAAATTCAAATTCTGGCCATCAAAACAAGTAAGGGTACTCTGCTGATAGGTGTTGAGGAAATATTGAGAGAGTGTTTATCCTTTTATTCTTCTTTACATTATGACCCTCTTGCTCTTCAAAATGATGTCATCATTGATTTCCTAAATACCTGCCAATTACCTCACATTTCTGGCACTGACAGATTAGCCTTAGAAAATCCTATAGATATTCGAGGAATAATTACAGCTATTAAAGGACTAAACCCCAATAAAACACCGAGCCCAGATGGTATTCCGGCTGAATTTTACAAATGTTTTCAAGACCCACTATCTCCTATCCTACTTTCCCTATTTATGGACTTTCAACACACTTCCATGATAGGTGGCTCTTTTAATGAAGACACTATCATTGTCCTTTCTAAACCAAATAAGGATCCTACTTTAGTGTCAAATGACCGTCCCATATCTCTAATTAATCAGGATTGTAAAATATATGTCAAAAGATTAGCAAATAGATTATCACCCCTCCTTTCCGCCATTATTAAACCTGACCAGATGGCTTTATGATGGGTACGTTGTCAACCCAAAACACTTGCTTGCTTTGTCATGCCCTATCTCTTGCTAAAGACATCAATTGCCCAGTTGGTGTATTAGCCTTGGATGTGGAAATGGAATTTGATAAAGTAAACTGGCAATTTTTATTAAATACATTGGAAGTTTTTCAGTATGGTCCAACGTTTCTCAACATGATTAAAGCATTGTACTCGGCGCCCTCGGCTTCTATTTTAGTTAATGGTTCTTGTTCTTCTCCATTCCGTTTATATAGAGGTTCACGTCAAGGGAGCCCACTATCCCCTTTGTTATTTCTTATTGTCATAGAACCCCTCTTATGTTATCTCCGCATTAGTGACAAATACACAGGTGTTGTTTTGAAGAATACTAATATAAAAGTTTCAGCATATGCCGATGATGTGTTATTATATGTTAATGATCCTCTTGTCTCCTCACCTATTATTCTCAATATTATTTATAAGTATGCTGCAGTATCTGGATATTCCGTGAATATTAATAAGGCAGAGTTTTTTTCCCCCTAAATATTTTTTGTAATTCTACAATGTTGGCAAGTACTCATATATTATGGTCTTCAAAACCACTAAAATATCTAGACATGACCTTTACTGATTTGATTAAAAGCACAGTTGAAACCAATTGTTCTACAACATTAACTAGTACTAAAGAGAAACTGGATAGATGGTCCAATCATTTAAATTGGTGGGGGCGTATTGTGGCACTTAAAATGTCTATAACTCCACAAATCCTTTATTTGCTGTCCATGTTACCCCTTTCTTTTCCTTCTACTTTTTTGTTGTTAAACTTTATAAATTATTTACTAAGTTTATCTGGAACAATAAGCCTGCACACATTGGTCTTAAAACATTGCAAATGCCCAAATGTGAGGGAGGGGTTGGTCTTCCAGATTTTATAAATATTAATTTCTTGTGGCACAATGTTTGTTATGGCTTCGTAATATTTCTCCTTCTAATTCACCTATATGGCTTACTCTGGAAAAAAATATATCAACACCATATCTATTACCTGCATTCCTTACTATTGTCAATAGTTAATTTGGCAATCGCCCATTATTGCGACTTCTAAGATTGCCTTTTTATCATTTGATGAAAAAGTTTCTAATACCATTTCATCTACCAAGAAAGTTTCTCTTTGGTTCAATCCCAAACTCCAGTACCATAAACATATTTCTTTATGGAATTTAAAGTTTGTTGCTAATATATTTCAAGGAGATATATTTTATTCATTTGATGATCTTAAAGCTAAATATAATTTACCTCCATCTGAATTTCCTAAATATACATTACTATGTAACACCATTCTTAATGGTATCCTCAACTGCTACCTATGACCGAACCTTCTAGTATGGAGTTTTGTATTAACGTGTTTAGTCATACAGGACACATAGCCTCTAAAGGATATAAACAACTTCTACTCCTATTTCCTCCTTTACACTTTTTACCCAGAAATCTTCACCAGACATAAATATTCAGCTCTCTATTGTGGCATGGAAGGATATTTGGAAGTCCAACACTGCTAGTTATCTCCCGGCTACCCTCATACAAACTAATATTCATCTGCTATTCCAGTGCTTCTGGTCTCTGGATAAACTATTTAAAGCTGAACTATTAGACACTCCAAACTGTTGGCATTGTAATACTATGACTGGAGATTTACAACATTTATTCTACAATGTCCTGTTATTTTTCAGTTTTTGTCAGATGTATGGAATATTATAACTCAGATCCTTAAAACCCAAGCACCTTTATCCTTCTCTATTTTAATTATTACATATTTCCCCTTAAGGCTACATTGTCTTCTATGCATTGTAAACTTTTGGACTTCCTTATCTATACTACACTTAAATCTTTTACTTCTAATTGGAAAGATGCTACATTACTTTCTGTTAATGCTTGGTGGGAATGGATTATTTTTCAAAGACGTGGGCACTCCTCACATCTACATACTCATGATGAATCTTTTACTTCCAGATCTTCATGTGGTCTAGCCTGGATTCATATATCACTGCTTGTTCCTTAGTATAAAACATGTAGTTTAGTCTTTACAGTAACAGGATCATCATCAGGACATTACAATTGATGACTGAGAAGTTTTACTCAATGGTAAGCAAGAAAAACATGCGGAGGAACTTGGGTCAGGGTTCATTGAGGGTTTGCCAAAGTGGGGCCTGAATGCAAAATCAGGAATATAAGAAATGCAGTAGTGAAAAGTGCTGGATGTGAGGGTACTGATGTGGGTAGTGGAAAAGCCAACCAGGTTTAGAGGAGGGAAGGAATCAACTCCAAATATACACATAATCTGAAGAATGTAGTACGTAACTTGGTCGTGGTTTGTGATGTATATTCTGGAAGGATAGGAAGGAGAGGACACAAAGGAAGGGCTACAAACAAGAGACCATATTAAGATAAGTAAGCATATACAACAGTTTGCCCGAAGTGCAGGGTAAAATCAGTGTTCTAATACGAACCCCGCTTGGGAGTAAACAATGCGCATTTCGCGGCCAGTCGGAGCAAGTCCTCCTGGCCCCCGGCGGACCCTGAGGATATTATTTCTTGCTCCTAGATCTAGCCTAAAAGCTAAGCACAATTACATGCCAGCTTTCACAGTAATTGTGCAGTACATTTGCAGCACAGTTGTTCGTGGCAAGACCTCCTGGCCCCCAGTGGACTCTGAGGATATTATTCCTGGCTCCTAGATCTAGCGTCCCAGTTGAGCGCAATTACACACCGGCATCTTCTAGACATGCATTGGTTACTCTTGAAATGGTAGGTCTTGGCAAGACCTCCTGGGTCCTTGATCTATTCCCCAAGCAGATTGCAATTACACGCCATTTTTTGCTGAAAACACATTGTATACTCCCAAGCAGGGTTCGTATTGGAACATTGTTTTTCCCCTGCAACTCTAGCGGACCGTGACTACCCTAGATACTACATTCTTCAGATTATGTGTACATTGGGAGTTGATTCCTTCTCTTCTCCAAACCTTGTTGGCCTCTCCGTTACCAGCGTTGATGCACTTGCATCTGGGCACTTTTCTTGATAGCATTTTTTATATTCAAGATTTTGCATTATGGCCCCACCTTGGCAATCCCTTGTTGGACCCCGACCCGGGTTCCTCCACATGTTATTCTTGCTTACCATTGAGTAAAACTTCTCAGGGATCAATTGTAATATCATGATGATAATCCTGTTATTCTTTAAGGACTGAAATATCGTCGACTCTCTCTCACTGACAGTATTAAATGTATATGTTAAATGTATAAAGTAATGAACATAAGGGCAGGATTGCTGCTTTAGATTTATTTGTGACTAACAGATTTATTTATGTCACACATTATTACCTGCATTCTTTCATTTATCTAATTTTGTGTCCTCTTTGTTTTGTGTCTTCACCCACCGATTTATTTTATTTGTTAAATAAATGTAATTTTAATTGGTCTAATGGACATTGCATCTAGGTGTAATTGTTCTCCCACTACAAACTTATCATTGTGTGCTATAGGGATTATCGTTTCTTGAAAGTATGTTGCATGCATAAGCAGCAACAGCTAAAGGAAGGTCTATAGAGTCAAGCCAAGTAAGATCATTCATATGTATTTTTGGAGGTTAGGAGGACTTTTCTGGCATTTAACTTCAAGAGGATTGTTGCTATCCAGTAGGTTTGTTGGTACACCACTAGAAAGGACTCTCAGTGAAGATTTTGACTGAGATGAGAGGCCAAAGACAAGCTGAGCATCATCAGTGTCTGTATAGAATTGTACATTTATCTGGTGTAATTAGTCAGCCAATGGTCATATATAAATGTTGAAAAGCAGTCGTTATACCATCAAACCGTGGGATACACTGCACTCAATTAGTCTGGATTCATATGAGAAAGGATGGACTGTTTCCATTTGCTGGTGGTTAGTCAAAAAGTTGTTCAGCCAATTAGTAATGAGCCTCTGTAGGTGACTGGGTGTGTACTGTCTGTAATGGCACAGGTAAGTTGATAGTAGGATGAGTATAAGGGCGCGAATTCCTCAATCTGGGCTTGGGCGTCACACTTTCTGGCTGGGTGGTGAATGACAGGGATCCAGGGAAGAGGTAGGCTCAACTGACTGAACAGGGGGTGATTAAGGTGCCCTAAGGAAGAACAGATAAGGGATGCAGTGCTCCGGGGCACACTTCATGTGAGCCCGGATTGAACGTCCTTACTTCACGGACTGGTTGTGCTGATCCATGGACTACTGCAACAAATGATAGACGGAATGCTTAATGATTCAAACATTCTCCCCCAGTCATGAGATCTGGGTTAAATCCATTGTTCTTTTGCCCACTACATCACACCAGTTTGAACCCAGCCATATGCAAATCAGTCTTGACCCTGTGCCTCATGTGAACAGTCAAGACTGAACTGCCAAGCCAGGTCCTCCCTGGACCCGAAACAAGCAACCTGGGACTGGTTTTGGGTTATCTCACCCTTCATCAGCCAGGCTAGCTTGAATCCAGTGGCACAGTGAGCAAGGGACCCACTTCTGGGCACATCCATCCCACTTATGGCGAAAAGTGTAACTGAAACAAATGCTGAATGATTCAAACACTCTCCCCCAGTCAAGAGATCTGGATTAAATCCATTGTTCTTTTGCCCACTGCACCACTTATGTTTGAACCCAGCCATATGCAAATCAGTCTTGACCCTGTGCTTCATAGGAACAGTCCAGACTGAACTGCCAAGCCAGGTCCTCCCTGGACTGGAAACAAGCATCCTGGGACCGGTTTCGGGGTATCTATATATATATAATTTGAGTCCAAATTGCACATCTCTATCTGCTCCCAGTAGGTAGCACATATTAAATGTAATAAGGTAACCCAGTCTTAGTCAGTGGGAGAGATAGGACTTACAACAGCTAACAACCACTTCAAGAGTTTTTTTCACTTGCAGGTCATGTAGACATAAGTATATATGTCTCACTTTTTAAATACAATGCACCCTGCCCTATGACTCTCAGGACCTACCTGAGGGGTGACTTATGAGTATTAAAAAAGAAGGTTGAATCCATAGAGGGCCAGGTTCAACAGCCACCCTCAGTAAAAAGCCCAGCTCTGAACCTCTTTTCATGTCAAAGTGGATCCTCAGCGTACACCTATGATTGATGTGTGCATTGAGACCAAACATTTTTAAAAATGCACGTGATGCAAGGGAAACCCCTGTTAGAGGTGCACGTTCTCTTGCGCCAAGCAACCAATCTTTTCTCTGCCAAAATGATGCAGCACAGTATGACATGCCAGTCAAGAACATGTGATAACTACCGCAAAACTAGCTGAACGAAACTCTTCACATCACAGTCTATCACGGGAAAATAATGCAGTGTTAACGTGGTATTCCCAACACGGAGGTACCATGCGATAGTCTCACAACAATGCATGAAATGAACGGGTTAAAATCAACGCAACGCTGCAAAAACGCGAAAATAGTAGTGATGATGCCAATCGCAATACAAAAATCAGGGAAAACCAGCCACAGGCCTGCAATTTTCAGGATAAAAAAGCACTATAAATGTAGAAAAAAAACATACAAGCAAAAGCCAAACAACAGCGAAGCACAATGGAGGTAGCCGGAGCAAGTACAGAGGACAACCAGAAACCCACAAGCCCCCCGGAGAACCAGCCTGGGACCTTGGGGTCAGGGAAGGACAAGGACAAGAAGAGTAGGAAGAAGCGGTTCAGTTCACAGGAAACAGGATCCTGATAACGGAGGTGGTAGAACACCATCAACTACTGATCGTCGCCTTCACTGAGTCACTGGCAACAAAAAATGGAATATGGCAGAC
This sequence comes from Triturus cristatus, assembly GCF_964204655.1. Classification (NCBI taxonomy): domain Eukaryota; kingdom Metazoa; phylum Chordata; class Amphibia; order Caudata; family Salamandridae; genus Triturus; species Triturus cristatus. The sequence continues at coordinate 441,148,662 of NC_140585.1, forward strand.
CATCGTGGACAAGGTGAATGCAGTCGGAGTGCTGAAGAGGACAATGGAAGAGGTCAAGAAGCACTGGAATGATGTGATCGCAAAACCAAGCAGAAACTCGCAAACAACCAGAAGGCAACAATGCAGACTGTAGGTGGGAGTCCAGTACCATAGGAGGAGCTGGACGAGATGGAGGAAATGGTGTCCACAGTCATCAGTGAGGAGACGGTTGCAGGAGTTGGGGGCCCGGACACTGCTCAACATGACCGGATACAACAGTAACAGGGTGAGTAACGACCAGGGACTGGGGGACGGGGGGAGATAGGCACAATGTCACACATGCACAATTAAGTATAGCACATCTGCGGCCAAACCATGCCCCAGACCCCCAACTCCCACCAAGAGACCAATGTACCCAAGTATGCAACATCTCAGCATTGTATAAGCCCAGAGGTCAGAGGCACACCGCATGTAAGGGATAAGGGGCAGCTAAATCAGAGCTGCAGGGGCGACTCCTCCCAAATGCGGCAAACACACATAACATGCAGAGCACATCAACAGTGACAACGATGTGGTACAAACCGCAACACGTCCACATCAGAGCCGAGGACACAACTGGTGCCGCTTGTGTGTAGAAACTGGCCAATCACATTTGGCATTGCAGGGAAATGTGAGTTGACAATGTACAAGTACAGACACACATCCATGATGTTGTCGGAATGTCCACTGTCCCGCATCAAATAGACAGCTCCTCCAAAACAGTCACAATGTACACTGTCATGCAGTCTGAATGTAAACATGTACAATGCATCAACATACATGTGAACATAATTTTAAACTGCATCTCCCCTTCACATTGCAGAGGGAAATCCAACACCTCCTGCAGAGCAGGCCGAACCTCTCTTCTCTGATGACAAAGAGGACCACCACACCTTCGAATCCGACGCCCTCCAACAGCTCGTGGAGAGCCTCCCCAGCACACTTCCAGGAGCAGGGCAGCCCAGATGTTTCGAGGAGAACCCACCAACTGCACAGACCACACCGCAGGCAGCACCCACCACCACGGCTGCCTCCCAGGCCCCCACAAAGAACACATGGCCTTCCAACGCGGTGTGTTGGGGTGCCAGGAGAAGCTGGCTGAACAGGTGCAGGTGGGGTTCGACCGCATGGCAGCCAAATGAGACGCCATACGTGGGTGTCTGAGTCCCATCAAGGACCACTCACAGTCCCTAACGGACACCCACAGACCGCTCCATGCTCTCCAACGAACCATGGCTGACATCGCTAGAGTCCTGACTCTGAGACAAGAATGACGGTCTAGTCAGAGTGGCTCCAGCGATCTCGCCCAGGAGTTGGGACACACGACGAGGATCATGGAGAACATGGAGTGGACGCAGGCAGAAAGAGCGGCTGGCACGGCTGCACAGCAGCGAGAGGTTGCTGGGTTCCTCAATGCCCTAAAGACCCTTCTCATGTCATTGCTGCCACAAGGCCTGGCACTGATGCATGCTGCTGCTACCACTCCATCTACATCTCCGGCCCCTGATGTGTCAGTGCCACACAGTGCGGCAGACATTTCACCTCTGGCCCATGAGGTATCTGCCACACAGTGCTGGAGACAGAACACCACCACCCACATGTGAGGCACATGAAACAGCTAAGGACAAAGATGCGGCTGAATCTGCCTTTGTGGTCCGAAGGACGCAGTAGCATTCATCTCCGCCATATGGCCTGTTTCTGCTTGGTTCTTCCCTCTGCATCATCACCTTCCACTGTGCCCTGATACACTCTGCAAAACACACAAGATGATGGACGGAATGTTTCACATTGGCAAAACATTCACCCCCAGCCACATATCTGCATTTAATCGCCACCCCAGTTCAGACATGGCCATATGCAAATCAGTCTTGACCCTGTGCCTCATGGGAACAGTCCAGCCCGAACTGCCAAGCCATGTCTTCCCTGGACCGGAATCAAGCATCCTAGGACCGGTTTCGGGGTTTCACCCCTCTTCAGGCACGATAGATTGACTCCAGTGGCGTAGTGAGCACGGGACCCACGTCTGGGCATACCCATCCCACACAGGGCGAACAGCAAAACACACAAGATGATGGACGGAATGTTGCACATTGGCAAAACATTCACCCCCAGTCACAGATCTGGGTTTAATCCATCGTTATTTTGCTCACCACGCCACCCCAGTTCAGACATGGCCATATGCAAATCAGTATTGACCCTGTGCCTCATGGGAACAGTCCAGCCCGAACTGCCAAGCCATGTCTTCCCTGGACCGGAATCAAGCATCCTAGGACCGGTTTCGGGGTTTCACCCCTCTTCAGCCAGGATAGCTTGACTCCATGGCTTGGCAGTTCGGGCTGGACTGTTCCCGTTCATCATCTTGTGTGTTTTGCTGTTCGCCCTATGTGGGAAGGCTATGCCCAGACGTGGGTCCTGTGCTCACTACGCCACTGGAGTCAAGCTATCCTGGCTGAAGAGGGGTGAGACCCCGAAACCGGTCCTAGGATGCTTGATTCCGGTCCAGGGAAGACATGGCTTGGCAGTTCGGACAAAAACTCTTGATAGGAATTGGATGTGTGCTTGCAAAAAGGAGCATCGTGAGAAACTGGTGCTCTACTAAAGCCCCTCACTTCTCTGAATGACTGCGGCGCATGGACTGTTATGCCGGAGCTGAATACTTGTTATTCAGGAACCATTTTAGGGCGTTGTGACTGGTGCCACCAGGCTGGGCACTGACCCCTGGGGAGAGTGCCAGGTTTTCAAATATGTTATGGATTTAAAAGCACCAGCTGCAGAGTTCCTTGCCTTCAGAAATCTTCAGATTACAATAAAAATGTCAATCTAACTCTGGTGATTAATGGTAGAGAGAGATTGGAGGTTTGTCTAGTGGAAGTCTTGAATCATCATAAATTTGTGTAGAGGTTTAATATTAATGTTACTTGTAGTTTAAAAGTAACAATCCTAACATGGCACAGTGAGCTATTAACTGTCATCAAAGAACTGCATACAAACTACACTGTATACATTATGGCTTTATGATTTTTACCCAGTCTTTAATTATCTTAATGTTGCTAAAAAGGTTTCATTTGGTTAGAGATCAATTTTTATTAAAATCAACCCGTTGCTACGTTTTAAATCCAGAGTTTGTGCTGCTCCAGACCAAGCACTCTAACTATACTGCCTACCACTATGGATGGCATGTGATGCCTGCCCCATGTGGTCCTCTTTGTCCTATGTAATATTTCCTATGCACTAGTTTACACACGTATGATCCATTGTCTAATGTGTAATGTGTGTATGATATAAAGGGCTCTAAAACCCTATGCTGGTATGAGTAGTGCTGCAGGGTGGAACATCAAATTCCCCCTTTGTCACAGATCAAATACCTCAACATCAAATCCACTCATATACATTCATTGGTGGGGCCCATGACACCAATACTTACTCTCAGTTGATCTGCTTTCTAGGGAAATAAGCTTCCAAACGCTGACATGAAAGGAATACCTTTACCTTACCCTAAACACTTTGACTTAAGGAGATGAATCATTTAGTTGTTAACTATGATTTTAGTGATTAAACTCTTCTATCTACACACTACTTCTTTTGTCCTAATTTTCTTCTTCAAATAATCGACACAGCACATTTGTCAATTAATCAAGTATTCTTTATCTAAGAAATATTGCAAGAATTGTTAGAAATCATCATCAGCATTTCAGAGCATCATATTTACCTATTCTGGCTAAAAGTCCTCCTCTAAGTCAGTCAGGTCAGGGAAGAATTTTATTCAGCAAAGTTAGGCTGCAATTCAGTCTCTCAAAGATTCAGGATAACAGCTGTCCAGCAGTGTCACCGTCCTCTCCGTCAGCATAACATCAGGAAATCGAGTTCGTCAAAGAAGAGCAAGCTTTTTTAGTTCAATTCCCTACCTACTTTTATAATGAAAATAATATCAAAAAGTATCAAGATCGGGGTATAGAAAGTCCTGATTGGTCGACTTGAGGTCGTGAGGTAAAGTTCTCAGGGTGTCCAAGCGATGAACTCATCGTACTTGCTGGTTCCGGTTTTTAAATCGGTTATTGTCTTTGGTACTGGCTACGTTCCCGGAGCATCCTTGAAGGGTACATGTTCTCCCGGGGTCAGGTCCAGGCCACTGCTGCTGGCGGTGACGCCTGCGCACTTCGCCCAGAACCTCGTGTTGTCAGGGCAGTCACGTCTCACCATTTTGTTTAGGCCGAAATGGTCAACTTAAGCAAAAGAAACACAAAAAACGTAATTAAAACATAGAAATGGCTAATAAAATGTTATCCCTTCACTAATACCCATATGTGTGTGTATTTATCTAGCAGAAGCAACACTCAGAGCGGTTTATACTCACTAAATAAAGCACAAATCACAAATACATCACCAAAACGACATATAACATGCAATATCCTATTTTCCTACTATTAATATGAGTACTCAAGTTAGTTTACAGTTAATATAGCCATGCAAAGTGCAATTCCCATGTGTAATTCTTTTGTTAGTATGATTGATAAGTATTTCACTGCAAACCAATTAATAAAATTACTATTAGTTAATTATTCAGATTAATATAAACATGCAGAATGGGGGAGGTATACAAAATTTTGTACTACCCGCTCCAGCAATCCCCCCTTTGGTGATTACCACACTAACCAAAAATTTTGTATCCCTTCTACGGAAATTTTAATTGATTTCTTGTTTCATTCATATTTCAATTTTCCCCTGTTTCTTCTCTTTTTGCTATTTTATACATTCTATCTTTTAACTCTACTAGTTCTATTTCTTCAAATTCTTTTTCTTGTTTCTTATCCCTTCTCCTTGAGTTTTCTCTTTTTATTCTTTTCTGATTTTTATTCTTTCTACAACAAATACAACCTAGTCTAATTATTAATACTAAGGAAATCACACACGTTAATGGAAAAAATATCTTACCTATAAATGTACTACCTAATTTACTACAAAGTATTTAATAGCTGATATTTTCTTACCAATCTTCTCCCAAACACCTTCAACCTCCAGTGGTACAATTTCATCATGCAATTCTGTAAAATTCTTAATATAAATTTTCAAATCTCTACTTTCGTCAGGAATGTAAGTACAAGAATGTTGAACTTTCAGCATTCCACAGACTCCAACCTCTTTTGCCAATAAAATATCAAGGGCAAGTCGATTTTGCATTACCATAGCACGCATGGCAACCTTTTCAGTATTCACCAATAAGAATCCTCCAGCGGTGCTTGTTGGCAAGCGATCCACTACTGTGGAAAGTTTTCTAATTTTGTTTGCATTCAGAGATATTCCCACTGCGGGTATCAGTGCTCCAAAGATGTCACCCACAATCTCAGTCCAAGATTCGCTCTTACTACGTGCTAAGTAACTACCTAAGCTATGTACACCATCTTCTCCTCTGTCCATATGAAAAATCTTTGGAAAAACCAGGCCAACATAACATGTGCCATACCAAAGGTCTGGCAAACGATAATATGCCCTGTTCCCACAAATGAAATACAGTCCTGAAAAGACTGGATCTCTTCCACCTTTAAATCCCCATCCTCACATGATTCGATATGTATCATGGCACTCACTATTCCCTAGAAAATATTTGTCATACGCCGTCTCATTTCTTCTTATACACAATTTCCCTTTCTGAGGCCAATCTAAAGCCATAGTTGGACTGGTTTCTCCTTTCAAGTGTTTCTCCATTTCTACATCCCAAACTGTTTTCTCCACTTTCCCTTCTGAAGCCTTTCTTTGCATTTTCAATCTTCTTTCTTCAACCATATCTAAAAATGTCTTCTCTTCTTTCTTTAAACTGCAAGTCAAGTTATTTCTAAATATATATTCTAATGTTAGTTCTTTAATCTCTAAGAAAAATTCACCTAATACCTTTGTGGGTTTTACCTTGTTTAGTTTGTTAATTGCTGGTACTTGTGAAAATATGGTATCTACATCTGAAAAATAATACTCTAATTTACCTGTTTGATAAAATAAACTAGCTATTACACTACATGTTATTCCATATGTTACAGGAAGGTGATGATAAGTCACTCCTTCAGATACCGATGCAGGTAATTGCATACAAACGTAGCAATCCCTTACGTCCATTGTTTTTACATATTCATACAACAATTTTGAAAACACATTGTTAGAAAAATCTGTTATTGACCTGTCTTTATGTTAATAGTTTGTATCTATTCTAGTTGGTACTACCTTTTGAACTTTCCCTATATTAGTTATTACCTCAGCTCGTTCTGGTCTGGAGTAACACAGAGTCAGAGATCATTCCACGCCAGGTTTTCCAGTCAGTCGAGGACGGCCCGGAGAACAGCAGTGCTCAACTTGGCGGTTACAGGCAGAGGCGGTGGCGGAGGCAAAAGACGGGCAAAAGACGGGGTCAAAGACAGAGACAGAGATTGTACAACATCGACCGGTATCAACCCCGGACCCCGGATCCCGGACCCCGGAGCAGTGTAGAAAGCGAAAGAGCGGCGGAGCACCGATAGAACCGAGGTGAGCTGGGCCTCGTATTGTATCGTATTGCACCTCCACGGCCGCCCCTGCTGCTTCTGTTGCTTCTTGTCCCCCAGTTCGGGGGAGCAGCACCGCAGCACCACGCCTGGCAGCGGAGGTTGCCGTTGCTGTTGCAGGGGTCACGGTCGCGGGACGGAAGGTCGCTGATTGCGCGTTCTACAGTGCTGAGCAAGGGGTTTAAGGAGGAAAAAAACACGAGGAGCCTAGTCCCAAATTTCCTCGTCCCCTGAGACATCACGCATCTCCCCACCTGCTCTCCGCTAAAGAAACTCCCACCCCTCCTGCCCTGCCTTGTGCCTTGTGCCTTACCTTGCCTTGTGCCCCGTGCCTTGTGCTGTCTCTCTGTCAAGGTGACGTTAGGGCAGTTCAGGTGGCACGGGTGGAAACTGGCAGGGGGTCAGGAGGGAGTGTAAACAGAGCAGGCTGGTTGGATAACAGCGTTTGGGCAGCAGTGTATAGCCCCCCTCAGGTACTCGAGGACATTCGGAGTTAACAGGAGCCCCAGGGGCCACGTGGGCAGCACCTGCGGCCTGATTAATCAGCCCGTATCCTACACTCTAGTTGCGGGGTGTAGTAGAGGCAACTAGGGGATTCTCCCGCCTAACCCGGGAATGAGATCAGGAAAAGTACGGCAAACGACGGAAAATAAAAAAACAAAAAGAAAGCCAAACTGTAGAAAAGATCTGATGGAGCCTAACTCTCTGCCGCAGAATGACTTACCATGCACCAATGAGTGCCCCAGAGAGAGACTAGTCTCAGCACCTACCCCAGAACCATCTTCAACATCAAGGCGGAAGGCCGGTCTTTACAAATTTTTCTACCTAAAGGACCCGCTGTCAGCAATTTATTCGTCGACACCTACAGTTAAAGCTAGCAAATTACCAACCCCCATTATTCCACACAAGGTGTTACCGCCCAGTACCAAGAGTGGGATTAACAACAATTTCGGGGCAACGGGGTCCCAAACCTTGCAGCCACAGCCTCAGCTAACTTTTACAAACCACCCAAACCAGGCCATAGCGACAGTTCAAGTGCATCATAACAAATCTCCCTTAAAGGTGACGGAACCAATAAAGAGCACAGGAATAAAGGAATGTATAGAAGATCTGTCAGTAAATGTAAATCAAGAAAACCGGAGCAGACTACCATCACTGGCAGTGAAAAGTAAAGAAATGATGCCTGTAAGGGAATCCAAAAGCTCAAAGGAGGACAGTCCAAAGCCAAGCAAATTACAAACTTTCTCTTCCAAAAAGTCTGACTCCTGGCATAACTCTTTTGCTTTGACTTCCGATTGTCAACTTGAGGAATTGATGGAAATATTATCAAAAAATATTGACGGCCAAGAGCCAGTTCCAAATTCAGATCCAGGCAATAATGACAATCAGATAAGCCCAGGAATAGTGATCTCGACTCCCTGCAACAAAAAGCAAAAAAGGCTAACCCTGGATGACAGTGGTATTATGCCAAGAGAACAAAATCTTCAAAATCATCTCAGCCAAACAGCTCCAATTACAATCTCGCCAGTATGCACGATGGACCCAGTCCCAGAGCCGGACGAGACGCAAAATTGGTATAAAGATCAGCCGTCGAATCCTCCGAGTTTATGGGCCCAATCCCTCTTAAGCACCCTTGATCAAGCTATAAAGGTGCTGAACTATCAATCTGACAAACTGGAGCTTCAGATAGACCTCATCAATCTAATAGCAGGCCACATTTCGGGAATAAATTCGAAATTGGATATACTGTCTTCCCATTTGATTAACAGGGAGAAATCAGTGTCCCGTGTTGCGAACGAAAAACTCCAAGTCAGTTGCGGTTGTGGGAGCATCATTAAAAAACTAGCCAGTCTCCCGGACACACTAAAAGACATCTTAGAGGAGGTTAAACTAACTCGATCAAGCACACCAGGCAATGAAATCTACGCCAAGCAAGTTATGTTAACCCCAAACACCAACGACACGTCAGGTGATTCTAAAAGCAACCTTTCAGAAGCCCCAGGGCAAGAAAAAATAGGTACAATTTCAGGAAGCGAAGATATGGAGAGGGATATAATTCAGCTCACAAACAAAAGCCCCACTGCGGGAAAACCAACCAAGAAGGAAAGGAAAAAGGCAAGGAAGGCCAGAGTAAAGAACAAAAAGCAACAACAAAGAGATGACGGAATCCTTTTTCCCATATTCAAACTAGTCACCCCAAAGGTGGAAAAACGTCGAAGATTTCCAGACGAAACAAAGGAAGCCCAGGCACCATCAACCAAGGGAGTCTTAGAAAACTCATTAAGGGAAGGCTGGCAGGGTTCTAGAGAAATCGCATGCCCGCCCTCACAAGAACGCATAACATCTAAATCTTCCCCTAAATATGGAAACCAACAGAGTTCATCACCCTTGGCTCCCAAGAAAAAGTGTCATGGAAAACAACAAGTCAAACATGACCACAAAATGGAGCCTGGTAATGCAGGTCCTTCTCAATCAACACCTTCATCGCATTTGGTAGGCAACATGAGAAAAGCCAGCGCAACTTGCGAGAAGCCCCGACAGGGAGAGGAAGCTAGTAACGTGCAGCAAGCCCCAAAACAATCGGAGAATATAATAACCGTAATACATGAGGAGGATATAATCCCACGAAGTAAAATCGGGCCAAACCCCTTGAGTGTTACCATTATGGGAAATCAACGTAAATGCTCACTATCCCATGGGGTTTCCCCCGCGTTCCAAAAAGGGTATTAAAGAAAGGATCAACACAAACAACCAACGGAAATTCTGTGGAGAGGACGGATGAACAAGAGCAACAATCAGCACCAAGGAGTGGTAATAATCTGGCAACTTATGTCGCCCTCCCCCAAAGATCAGCTTCTTTAAAACATTCTAAAGACTCTCCAGACCATTCAGAGGCGTTTGAATCCAAGGTGACATTTGTGCCTGATTTTCCAACAAAGGGGCTCCAAGACACCCTTAATCGAGGCAACCTCCTAAAACTGTTTAAGGAAATAGCAGATCTCAAAGAGATCTCCACCCAAGATCTAATATCTGTGGAATTCCAACCGAGTGCCCACAACACGGACATCGAGGAAACCGTAACAACTTGGGCTACAAAGGACCTGGCCAACAAGATTAATTCTGCAAGAACCCAGTTTGGTGTATGGGGTATAATCCTGTTGCAGCACAAGCGTCCAAGATACCCCTACCCCTTACTAGAAAAACCTTACAACCCAAAAAAAGGAACATGTGAGAAGGAAAGACAATTTACTTGTTTACGTGGAGCCAGAGGTCAAACGCCAACAACTTTTATAACAGGTCGTAGTGTTACATCACTAGAAGGCAATCAAAGTATCAGCCAACAATCAGCAGTTCAGTTGGACTGGTCATGGTTGCCTAGGATCCTGAATAATCAAAATTCCTAACATCGTGCATAATAACTCAATCCGTTTGCCAAGGCAGAAACAAATTCCAAAGAATTTAATGCCGCAAAGTATTTCATTCTGTTCCTGGAATGTCCATGGTTTTCATGAAATGGCCCTTGAAAATGATACTCTCACCTTTTTCCAGCAACAAGACGTAATCCTGATCCAGGAATCATGGAAACTCTCCCCCTCGCCAATCGTAGGGTTCAAAGAACACCATATTTTGGCAGAAAGAGTATCACCCTTCGGGCATCTACGCGGCGGACTGTCAATATACGTAACACAAAAATATGACTGGGTAACAGAAGAGCTGGATGTGGGTCTCTCTTGGGTACAAGTGATTAAAATTACCGTTCATTCACCCACAGGAAATAAGAAATGGCACCTATTGGTGTGTAACACCTATATCCACCCGGAGAGGAAAACCCAGAAGGAGAAATATGCAAATTTAACATCCTTGATAAAAGTATTACAGAGATCCTATGCGCAATGCCCGATGTTTATTTCAGGAGATTTTAACAGCAATCTCTTAGGGAAAAATCAGGTAGAAAAAATGAAAAAAATACTACGCGACCTGGAAGATTCAGGTTTATCAATACTGAACGGAAAAACAAGGGGCGACATTCCGGCAGGTATTACTTACTTGAGCGGTAAAGTCCACTCAATAATTGATTACACAATAATAAGTAAGGTCCTATCTTCCAGTAAAGAATCATTCCAAATAGTCAAGCGTTTGGAAAGTGACCATTTCCCTCAAATAACTAAAATGAGTATTCCACTCACTGCATTGTATACTCTGCCGTCCTTACTACAACATGCCGAGAAGTTCATCTTAAAGAAGTTATAATGGCGTGGGGGTGGCCTGGAAAGTATATTGGTCACAGTAAAACAACATATGTCCAACTCAAGCTCCCAGCACTACGAAGACCGCATAAAGAACTGGGAGCAACTAATTCAGGTCCTCTTGCACAAATTCCCAGCACCATCAGCGAACTTGGGATGCACTAAGGCAAGGAAGGAGCCATGGTTCAATCAGGACCTAAGAGAAAAAAAGAGAAGCGTTGCACGGGAGGTCCGAGCGGTCGCCTATGGAAAAAAAATGGGAACCAATACAAACAACTGCAAACTAAAAGAAGCAAGAAGCATGTATAGGAAGTCGTTAAGGGTTGCAAAGAGAACGTACAAGGAAACCATTTGGAACAAGCTATTGAGTGCAGGAAAACGGCCAAACAGAAGGGATTTTTGGGGAATCATCAACGACCTAAACAAAGGAGCAAGCCTTCATCAGGAAGCAGGGGTAGGAGAGGAATGTTGGTCCCATCATGTGCAATCACTGTATGGAAACACAGTGTTAAGCAGTACCAAAATGCAACGGGGGAGTGAGTTGGAAAGCGGGAAAAACAGAAAAAAAGAGACTCAGGCGATTAAAGACCACGAGGACCAGGAAGAAGTAAACGTGATCACGGAAACTCCCCTAACCTCTAAAAAACAACTGAGTAGAATAATAAAAAGATTGAAGACAGAAGGAGCTGCAGGCTCAAATGGGCTGCCAAATATGCTCTTTAAAACGGATCCGGATTTCTGGTCAGAGTCCTTAACTCCCCTATTCAACTATATATACTCTCAAAACAAAGTCCCCGCATCTTGGCAGGGGAACATCATTCACCCCATTTTCAAACAGGGAGACCGTCGCAACCCCGCCAACTACAGGCTGATATCCCTAATAGACGTGGAAGCCAAGCTCTATGCCTCCTGCATCCTAACCCAGTTACATGATTGGATAGAAGATACCAATATTATCCCCAAGTTTCAAACAGGGTTCAGGCAAGGAATGGGCACCATCACAAACCTGACCTGTCTGTCACTTTTAATGGAAAAAGCACTAACTGAGGGTTCGAGACTATACGCCTGCTTCATTGATATAAGGTCAGCATTCGACCGGGTATGCAGAGAGCGCCTATGGGCAAAGTTGATAACCTGGGGATTCCCGAATTCCATGTTAACTGCAATAGTCACCTTGTATAATAACACATGGGTAAGGGTTAAGCTAGGCAACGGTGGCAGTATTTCCTCAAAGATTCCGACGTATCAAGGTTTAAAACAAGGCTGCGTGTTGGCCCCAAGCCTCTTTAACCTTTTTCTCTCGGACGTTAGTAAAGTTTTGGTTACAGCAGAATGTCATCCGCCGAGACTGGCCAACAATCCAATCAACTTTTTACAATACGCGGATGACATAGTAGTACTGAGCAAATCACCAATCGGTCTACAAAGAGCAATCAACAAATTAGCGGAATATTTAAAACAGGAAAAGCTGGAACTAAACAAAGGAAAAACGAAGGTTGTCCGACTAGTGGAATCAAGTAATCGCAACTTTAAATGGATGGCAAATGGTGAAATGGTAGAAGAACAACCTTCATATAAATATCTGGGTACTTTAATAGAGCAAGGACTGAAACATAAAGAGCAAAAAGCAGTAATAAAAGCAAAAGCTCAGTCATTAATCTTTGCATATCGGCTACTGAAATCCAAACTGGACTGTCCCAACCACAATCATTTATTGAAGGTCATGGCCGTGCAAATTTTGCCCACCTTGTCCTACGGACTGGTCACTTGGCTAGGCAAGGAGGCTGATTTATTAAACGCAATGCAGACCAAGATTTATAAAGCCGTTTTTAATCTGCCAAAATCTTCCTCTCCATCACAGATACGGCTAGAATTTGGCCTGCAAAATCAAATCTTCCGGAGCATGAGCGGCTTTGTGAAGCTTTGTAATAAATTTCGCTCCGAAAATCAGCAATCCCTGGACCATCTATGCTGGGAAGAAATTAAGCATCAGGCGGATAACAAAATCCTGAGTGCCTGGGGAAAGCATTTGCAAATTTGCTTGATAGAACTTGACATAGAATCATCATGGGAATTAAGGATGGATAAAGCTGGGCTAAGTAGCTTAACCAACAAGGCAGCCAAAATGAAATCCTTATTGGAAGATCAAAATACATTGGCCAAACGTAGGCATGGGTGGACAGTTATTGCATCTTATAAATCATTAATACCACAAGCATACCTATCTTCTCATTTCAGCGGGTTCCTAAAGAAAATTTACATGGACTATCGGATGGGTGATCACCTGTCAAAAGACCTACTCCCCTCCTGGAAACAGAGCTACCAAACAGAAAAATGCCGTTTATGCGGCTACAAATCCGAATCTCTAGCTCATATCTTTTGTGTATGCCCAGCTGTATTAGATTTGAGACGACGGTATTTAAAACAAATTTTTAATGTCCTAAAAATTCGCACTTGTAGACAAGCGGTAACAAGTTGGCTGGGAGGTTCCTCCATAATCCTGGCATGCAGGGGAATCAAATTTATGGGGGCAGTAAGGACTCGCTTGAAGCAGCAAGAGCAGGAAGATCGTAACATCGGAACCCTCAAGAAAAAGCAATAAAGAAAACAAACTGTGGAAACAGACATCTTAGCTTTTATAGAGACAAATTGTCCCATGCTTGAATCAGATTTTCACAAATGTATCTAATAAGTTTTATGGGCCTTGGAGACAATGACTAGATGTCTAATGGTAGTCAACTTTTATATATATATATTTTTTTTTATTTATACATGTGGGTTTTGTAATAATTTTAACAAATTATACGATAAACTTAAACTGAACTGAATAGTTATGTTATCACTATGTCCTTCTAATGTATCTACAGTAACTTTAAATGAAATTAGTAGAGCGAGAATACTCCAAAGTAGCATTAATAATCCTGTACAACAACAACAGATTTTGCACCATCTTCTACTTTCTATGTTTTCCATCTTTTCTAAAATGAGCCGTGTCTTTTGACTTAGCCTCTTCTACTTCACAACTAGTTTCTAACCCAAGGCTTCTAAGCACCTATGTGGTTCTACCAGTTTTTGTCTTTTTCAATTTTTTATTGTCTTTCCATCAGTAATTTTCTTATCTCATTCAATTTGGCATCTCATCATCTTTCACTTTCCCTTCGTTTTCAACATACAGGTTGTCCTGAACATCCGCTTCTTCTCCAATATCGGACAAGATAACTCTCAGGATTTCCGATTCTTCGTCTTCCTCAACCACTTCCGGTACAACCACCTCTGGATCTTTTTGGCTATCCGCCTCTTCCTTTACCTCAGGCAGGGCCCCATATGTCCATTCCGGTGATTTATACTTCTGTTTATGTTTCCTTGTTCTTTTGCTTTCTTTGACTACTGTTTTTTCTTCTTCTTTCGATTTCTCCTGACTCGTTACTTCATTCACCTGTTCAGCTCTTGGCGAATTTACACGTGTCAGTCGATATCTCAGTCTCTTTATTTTGTTTGGCCACACCTCGTCCTTTGCCGCTCTTTTCAATTTACTCCCTTTATCATTCTTTTCAGTTCTCCAAGCTCTCTTTCTCAGAACTAGGCCTTCTGGTATTTCATCTTCGCTTACCTCAGACTCTGTTTCAACTTGCTTTTTACCTTCAACGATTTCTTTTTCCACCACTTCTTTTGTTTTCCCTACTTCTGTCCCTCCTCGAATCTCCATCACGCAATCTTCCTGCTGACTACTTGTCCCTGCTTCTAACTGGATGTTGGAGTTTCCTACACCTCCTCTGGGGTCTTCCGCAATAATCTTTCCCTCTCTCTCTGTATCTGGCACCTGTCCATCTAAAGGTGTTACTTCAGGTGGAATTTCTCTCAATCTTTCATCTGGCACCTCCTTCTCACGGATTTCTTTTATTGTCTCTCCACTGTCCTTTTCTTTGTTCTTTCCTTGTTTTTTCTTGGAAGAGTGTGCTCTTTGTTCTGTCTCTGAGTCTGAACTGGCATTAGAAATCTGTAGCCTTCTCCTCAGGGAATTACTTCTGGGGACCAAAGTTAACCTTGGCTCTGTCTCCCCCCTTTCAGGGTTTTATCTTTCTTTGTCTTTTGGCTCTCTGTCATCTGACTCAGTACTGGATTCTGATTCCTCAAAGTACTCCTTTTCTCTACAGTCAACTGGATTTGGAATTCTCAATGTATGACTTGCATGGATCCAGTTCTTCAATCCAGCACACTTCATAGCTGTTGTTGTAGTCAAGATGACTTGCCTTGGTTTTCCCCACCTGGGAACCAAACAGTTTCTCCTTCTGTGTACTTTTATCCTTACCCAGTCCCCTGGGCTTAGATCATGGGCTGGCTTCTTTTCAAGGGTGGTGACATCTGCTCCAACCTGATGAAACACAGAATGAACTGCGTCAGCCAGGCTTTTACAGTATTCCAACACCATGTCATCAGTTATTGTCATCAGCTTGTTGACTGGTATAAATACATGGCGCATGGCAGGTCCCATGAGGATCTCATGCGGACTTAAACCAGTAGTTCTGTCTGGAATTGATCTAATAGTCATGAGTACTAGAGGCAAGACATCGGGCCATTTTATACCTGTGGCTAAACACATTTTTCCTATTCTGTTTTTGATAGTACCATTCATTTGTTTTACTGCACCAGAAGCCTCTGGTCGGTAGGCACAATGCAGTTTTTGTCGTACATTCAATGCTTCACAAATCAACTTTATAATCTCATTATGAAAATGTCCTCCTCTGTCTTATCCAATTGTTACTGGGAACCCAAACCTAGGTATAAATTCCCTCAACAGTAATTTTGCCACTGTCATTCCATCATTTCTTCTTGTTGGGAACGCCTCTACCCACCTGTAGAATAAGCATACCATCACCAAAACATACCTCAACCTGTTACAAGGAGGCATCTCAATGAAATCCACTTGCATTCTGGTAAAAGGTCCTCCCTATCGACCTATTGTTCCTAGACTCACCACTGTCTTTCTTCCTGGATTGTATTGCTGACAAATTAGACATCTTTGACAAATACTTTCTACTACAAGTCTGACCTTGGCATTATACCAAGTTTGTTTAAAGGACCTAATCATGGCGTCTCTCCCTATATGTCCCTGTCCATGATACATCCGTGCCATGGCAGACATCATGCTATCAGGCATAACTGGTCTTCCATCTCGATAGACCCACACATGATCTTTTTCTCTTGGTGCACATCCTGCTTTTACCCACTGTTTTACTTCTTCCTCTCCTGCTTCTTCCTGCAATTGTCTTACCTCTCCCCATGTTCCCACAGTGTTAGTAAACATTGGGAAACAAGAAATCAACTCCCTTTCCTTTGCCCGATTGATTGAATTCTGATTTCGTGCACAATATTGTGCCATATCATTGGCAAATTTGTTTCCAGTGGCAATGTAATCACCACTGCGACTATGAGCAGCACATTTTACCACAGCCAAGTGCCTAGGCAGCTGTATTGCCTCAAGCAACTTTCCAACCACTTCAGCATTCTTAATGGGGGTTCCACTTGAGGTTAGGAAACCTCTTTGCAGCCAAATTTGGCCAAAATCATGGACCACCCCGTAGCCAAGATCCATCAACAAACATGACATAATCGCTTTCTGGCAAAGGTTCATCTTTTATGTAAGGTCTTGGTTTTGTACAGAAATCAAGTACATCCAAACAATCATGATCTGCTTCATCTCTTACCGCCACATGTTCCACATCTGGCAACAATGTTGAAGGATTCACATTCACACATCTTACAAGACTCACGTTTGTTGCACCCAAAATGACCTTTTCATACTTAGTCAGTCGGCTGTGCGTCATATACTGAGTACGACTCCTTGTTAAAAGAACCGCCACATCATGAGGTCCAAACACTTTCACAGGATATCCCATCACAATTCTCTCACTCTGTTCCAAACTTCGACATGTAGCAGCTACTGTTTTCAGACACCCAGGAAGGGCTACAGCTACTGGGTCCAACAAAGATGAAAAATACGCAATTGGTTTCCTCAGTTTCCCATGCTTCTGTACTAGAACAGAGAGTGCACATCCATTTCTCTCACTGCAATACAACTCAAACTCCTTGTCATAGTCAGGCATCCCTAATGCAGGCGCTTCACACAAACCTTCTCTCAATTTTTTAAATGCTGCCAACTCCTCTTTGTTCAAATCAATTGGATCTCTCACATCACTTCTTGTCAAACGTACCAAAGGTTTTGCAATCAATGAAAAATTGCCTATCCACTGACGACAATATCCAACCATTCCCAGAAACATTCTCACTTCTCTTTGGGTCATTGGTGGACTCATTCTTTTTATGATCCTGATTCTGTCTATAGTTATCTTCCTGTGTCCTTTCTCGATGCTATGTCCCAAATATTGGACTTCTTTCTTACAAAATTGTAATTTCGATGGTGACACTTTTAGTCCTTCATCTGCCAAATGATTCAGCAAAGCTACCGTGTCTACCTCACAAGCTTCACGAGTTTTCGATGCCACAAGTAGGTCATCGATATATTGGACTAATACTGAATTTTCAGACATTTCTGGACTCTCCAAAGACTTTTTCAATAGCTGATTAAATATTGAGGGGATTTCTGTATACCCCTGTGGAATTCGGCACCACGCCAAAATACGCTTGCCGAAACGAAATGAAAAAATTTGCTGACTGTCATGATGCAATGGGATGGAAAAGAAAGCATGGCACAGATCAATCACTGTGTACCATTCTGCGTCGTGAGGGATCTGATATAAAATCACAGATGGATTCGACACAATGGGGCAACATGGTACAACAATTTTGTTTATCTTTCTCAGGTCTTGCACTATCCTGCACTATCCTGAACTTCTCACTAGGCTTTTTCAGTCCCATTATTGGTGAATTACATGGGCTACTCATTATTTCTCTCAAAATTCCTTGTTTTATCATTTTCCCAATCACAGGAGTAACTCCTTTGATTATTTCAGGTGTCAATTTATATTGTGGGACATTTGGATAACATACTCCTTCTTTTACAGTTATTTTTACTGGATCTACATTTCTCATCAATCCTACGTCTTCTCCTGTGAAGTCCCAAACTTCTGCTTTTACTGATTGTTTTAATTCTTTCGGTAATTTGTCAGGGTTAAATACAGCATAGGTTCCTGTAACCTCTTTCTCTCTGTTTGCCATTGTCATTTTAAACGATACATCATCATCTGGTGTTTCAAAGGCTATTCCACCTGGAGTACAAAATATGGTGCAATTCATCTTGCACAATAAATCTCTACCTAACAAGTTCACAGGACTGGTATCGCACACTACGAATCTGTGCATTTCAGAAAATGCCCTATACTAACTTTCACTGGTTCTGTAAGGTAAGTTTTAATCTGTCTGTTGGATACACCAACTACTTGGATTGTTTCATCCGAGAGAGGAAGATTCTTGACATCAGCTGATCTAACAGTTGATCGAGTAGCATCAGTATCAACTAGGAAAGTAATATTTTCATTATTAACTTTTCCATCTACAAATGGGCCTGTCTGGTCTACTTCTAGAGTTGCGCCAAGTACGCACTCTTCTTCCTCCCTTCGACACTGTCAATAACCCTCTTCTGAATCGCTTTCATCGCGTTGCAGCCAATACTGCGAAGCAGCGCTAGCACGTTGTGGCTTATTTACCTGTTCTTCGTTGTGGAATCCATTCTCCTTACTATACTTCTGGCAATTTTTGTTCAGTGGAAAAGGTGGTTTTGGCACCTGATTCTGTTGTGTTACACCCTGCTGTTGTCGTTGGTACTTGGTGGAAATTTACACTCGGATTTCCAATGCCCTATCCTACCGCAATTATGACACGGAAATTTCTTCTTAGCTTCCTCAATATTCCCTTTATTTTTCCCAGGATTAAATCTTTGTTTTGACCCAGCTTGTTCTGCTAATTGTGCTTCCTGTCTCTCTGCTACCTTTACTTGTGCCCACATAGCCTTTTCTTTCAGTTTTCGCTGTTTTGCTTCAATTTCATCACTGAAATATTTAGCATGCCTCAATACTTCATCTATTTTCTTATTTTGCCAATCTACCGTATGCTGTTTTATCATTTCACTAATTTCTGGACGAAGACCATATACAAATCTGTATACGAAATGACTCAAATCTTTATCACTCAAATTTTCATCTCCACTAAATTGTTTAAAGGCTAAAATTAACCTCTCATAATAGGCATGTACTGATTCTTTGCTTTCCTGATGTGTTCGGTCAATTTTCACCCAATCTGTCTCTTTAGGGGGTACCTTGTTCTTCAAAAATGCCATAACCTGTTCATATTTCTTCATTACCTCGGGGTCTGGAGCTCCTGTCTTTGGATCCCTTGGGTATTCCTGTGTCGGCCAATCTATTACCATTTTTACATTCTGTCCATAGATCTGCTGGTACGATTATGTCAAACAAGCTATTCAGATCAATCCACAATACTTTGGATAGTTTCATAAATCTGTCCACCTGTTTATACCACTCGACGGGTTTTTCAAGCAGTCGAGGGAAGTCATTTGTAAATGACAAAATATCCTCTCTAGTCCATGGGACAAGTACATATCCTCCTCCCGGAATCTCTCTCATAGGGCATTCTGTCACAACCTTCTCCTTTTCTCTCATAGGATGGGCTGAAAACGTTTTGTCTGAAATTTCATTTAGTTTAAGATACCATCTGCTTTTCCATTTGTCCACATCTCCCCATTTTCTCAACAAAATAATTATCTCTTTAATCTGTCCTATTCGTCCTGTGGTATTCATGTTTTCAATGTCTTTTTCGGTGAAATCTACTCGATAGGGTTTCTGTAGGGCTTTTACCTTTTCAATATCAATACCCATTTCATTTGCCACTTCTTCTAATCTTTCATGAAGACTTTTTGCTCTCCATGTTACGCTTTTGCACAGAAATAACAACTCCTCATCCTGGTAAGTTTTTACCTTTTCAGTCGGGATAGTTCCTACTATTAATTCTTCCAGTACCATTCGTAATTTTGCTACATCTACTGGCTGGGATTCTTTGTCTTTCTTTTGCAAGCTTCTTAACCATTCACTCAACTCCTCTGTAGATGGTCCTACTGGTTTTTCTACATTTCCTTGTCCAAAATCTTTTTGAGTTTCTGACATTGTTTCTATCATTGTCATACGCTTTTCTGCACAGTTTTGACCTACAAACGGGTTATTTGAAAAATTCGGTTCAATCATACTCATAGTCTGTCTCCATGGATTCTCACTCTGACTCATTCTTTGTTGTTCAACTGGTTTATTATTTTTATAAGGGACTGTCAAACAATGTTCGCTGTCTTTCTGCTTGTCAAAAATAGCCATTACTGGACCTATTGTTACTGGAACAGTTACCGCTTCTAAATTCTTAGTCAATTCTCTTATTTTCTCGGTTAATTCTAGGGTAATTTTTGCTAATTCTGCTGAATTTTCTCCATCCAATTTTCCTCCAGATTTCTTTTCTACCTCTCTAATGAAATTGATTCTTCCCAAATCTTGGAACTCTGGTTCCGTTTTTATGATTCGTACTGTTTCTTTCATTGGGGCACTTGGAGTTAATATTTCTGGTTCTGGTCGGATTCCACCACCTTCTCATTCGATCATCATGCGTCTCATGTCCGTATGATCTGCCAAACAGGTACCTATATCCTCTACCATTCCTCTGTCTTTCTCGGTCGTGCATCTCGTCTTCCCACTCTGTCAAAGCCTCAAATTGAGTCGGTCTAGGTCTTGGTTCTAAATTCATCATTTTCTCTCTCAAATTTCTCAACACAGCTAAATTAAATGAACCATGTTCCGGAAAAGCCAACACTCCGTCCTTCTCGGTATATTTGACCCAATAATCCAACCAAATACAGGTGTGATATCCATATTTCGCAACCATGAAGGATGCAGGGGTTTTCGGTGGAGGAAGTAACTGTCCTTCCCTAGTTATGATCGGTTTGTCCTTCTTAAACCACTTCTTAATTCTACCAAACCAAGACTTTTTCTCCTTTTCTGGTGGATCGTAATACATTTTCCCTTCTTTCGTGTTGCACTAGTCTCTTTTACAACTGTACCGCTTTTCTGTCCAATCGTAGCGCGACTCACACTAACGCTCCAATCCGGAGCGTTTATGTCACTTTTACAATTCTCCAATCTCAGCGCGACTCTCACTAACGCATCAATAGGGAGCGTTTACGTCACCCTGTATTTCTCCACTCCTAGCGCGACGCACACTAACGCACCAATCCGGAGCGTATTACGGTTCTGACCGATTGTCCAATCCAGCGCGGTCGTTCTGACGTCAGCAGCCGCTGCGGCAGCTCCTGCTCCTGTCTACCCCTCCTTCACTAAATCCGCTCGGTAAGTTTTTGTTTCAATTTCTACAATTCTGTTAGTAACAACATAAAAACGCCACCATTGTCCGCTTCGCTATCCAAGGAATAGCAATAGACCTTTCTCACGAGAATTCCGTCTTTCCCGAGAGCAGCGCTTACCTCTGCCCTACTACAGAATCGTTACTTCCGTTGATAAAGTAGCACATCCCTCTACTTCACCCTTCACAAGCATTAGCTAACCGTTTCTCCAGAATTAAGACACATAGTTGGAGACCCAATGCTCCTGAGAAATAAAACTAGAGTTTCACAATTAACCCGAATGCCTTTTCATTCACGCACTTTCACATAAGAAAAAGTAGTCCATTCACACAGAATCCTGTCTTTCCCGAGAACAGCGAACAGTCTGTTCTACTACAGAATTATGACATACGTTCACAAAGCAGCGCTTCCCTCTCCTTTGTCCTTCTAACAAGCTCAGAGAGTACCTATTACCTTTCCAGTGATAAGCGTTATCGGAATGCCATTTGGATCCCTGGTACCTAAGACCAGAATTTCACAGGTAACCTTCACTATCATACACACTTCTCTCACACAGAAAATGTCTCTAATGGCAACACACGGCGATGTCACCGAATCGAACCGAGACAATACGTCGTGCAACTTCAATCGTTACACGTTTTTCCTGTGTACCTACAGGATAACAACAATTCCGTCTTTCCCGAGAACAGCGCTTACCTCTGCTCTACTACGGAACCATTACAAACTTCCGACTTCCTACATCCCAGAAGCCGTGCAAACAACATAAAACTCAACACGACTCAACATAGAGTGTTAGTACATAAACTAATATCAATAACCAATAATCAGTAAGCTATTTACAAGCAATAATCACCAAACCAAAACAATACAAGCATTAAAAATGCAATAGGTCTCGCCTTTCATTAAGTTAAAGCCATTGGCTTTGCTATACAATACCATTGGCAAAGCAAATGGCTTTAACTTAATCAAAGTCTAGACCTATTGCATTTTCACTGCTTGTTTGATGTCAGCAGCCCCTTTGAGCTTGCGCTTCTGCAGTGCAGTGAACTTTTATAACAGTGTCTTGCGCCCATCATTATCATTACATTCCTAAACTTCCACAAATGTGTTTATTCTGATGTTAATTGATGACAGTGAGCTCTGCAATGATGAAGACCTAGTTAAAGATCTGTCAGAAGTAAATGTATGCAGGTGGTCTTCACAGATGCAAACTATGAACCAATAATGGCATGCTGCAGATAGCCACTGTATTGAGAGAGCCATTCTAATGTTACCCAGTGTGTAACAACACACACCACGTGCTGGCTGTGAGGAAATTTGATTTTCAATCACGATCGCATTGAGCCGCCATTTTGTGCTCCACCGCCATTTTGTGTTGCCCTCACTCAGGCAGCACGACGAACGAAGTCTTTTCTGCTTTTCCTGCAATATTGTGTCAAAATAGCCTTGTGCCTCTGTTTACAAAGCTGGTGTTAAAGACTGGCCGAGTACACTAATCCCTGTCTGGTTTTTCTAATCCCTGTCTTAACTATCTGTTGGTTCACACTATTCTCTTCTGACTTATCTCATCTTCTGGCCTTAGCTGTCCTCCGCTCGTATTCTCTCATTTCACAACTGTCCTCCAAAACACACAAACGTATCTCGCCACCTGCAAGCCAGTTACAGACATGTTAATACCTTAACCTGTGGGAGGGGTGGCAAACACAGTTGGAGGAGAGGCTTCTTCGAGTTACTCGATACTTTTGTTTTCCGACTTTTTCTATTGGCTCTGACTTTCTTTCGGGCTATTCCTACTGGTTTTTCATGTATGTTTTAGGTGTGTCCTTCGATAATGTATATGTCACCTATGTACTATAAAAGATTGTGCGCCACGGAGTGAAGTGGTAGTCTCCTGAGAACATACCGTGTGTACTTCTAGGACAACTGTACTAGCTGCAGCTAATAAAATCTGATCTTTTACGCCAACAGAGTGTCCCCGTGTCTCTGTTAGCTGAAGCAGGAGAACCCAGGAGATTAAGGCGTACCCTGCGCCGCCAGGCCCAATTGGTTCTGGTTCTTCAGCTGCTTCAGAACGCTTTCTGGTGAATTGGCACTAGGTTACTCAAGGGTGAAGTAGAAGTGTGCAAAATTCCAGTAATTTGCATTTGTATAATATAATAATACATCATTTGTTGGAAATTGCACAAAATTACGTGAAACACAAAACTGGAATTTGACACTACATTCTGGCATGAAATGAATCCTCGCTTCCATTTTGGATGGGAGAACACATTTGCACTAAAAGTAGCCCATCACATTCTGGTCATTTGCGTTGTTCTCATGTGCACCCACTAAACCTTTGCTGTGAACAGCGCATAAGTATATAATGTGGCTTAATAGCTTAATGTCAGAGAAACAAAACTATGAGAGATTACACTGATGTAACAGAAATTTCGCCAGGGCCTAATGGGAAAAAATAATATTTTGCGAAAGGTCAGGGGCGGTCATGTCAATATTTAGTATAACTGCTTTTAAAGATTTTTTATCCTCTCATTCCCTTTTGGACAGCTGGACTCGCTTAAGCTGTTAAGAGGAGACCAGCTGCATGAAGGGTAGTCAAAAATATAGACAGTCAGGTGAGATGGGAGGATAGTCAAATGTGGACCAAAAGAGAAGGGTTTCCCAAGTTTTTGGTTATGGTTAAGTGAGTCCATTGGCAAAACACTGATTGGGTACTTAAAAAATAGCCTTACTAATACTTTCTGAAATATGCTCCCCCTTAGGTTAGACTAGGAGGGGGTTATAGTTACATGCTTGTCCAATAAAAGCAAACAGAGTGCCCTAAAGAGATTCATGGAGTAACTACACCACTTCAACAGAGCTCCATTTGACACCCATCAAGGTAGCCATCTTGCAAAGGTCCCACGGATGTTGTGTACCAGAAAAACATTTGTGGATGATTTTTTTAGCCATCAAAACACATTTCTGATGAACACGTTCTGTATTTCCCACAATGTTGTGTCTCAAGTGCATACATGCCAACATTTCAGAAGAGCAAAGTGAAACGCAAATACACATGTTTTTTCTTACCTTTCAGAAGCATGGAGCACAATGGCTGCAGAGAGCGGGCGATGCAAGTGTTGTGCACTGGCCTGGCAAGTTGCTGGCAGTGCATACATCAACCCCCCCTGTGTGGCAGCCCGGATTGAAACAGCTTCCAGGGCACACACACATAGCCGCCTCCCCCAGAGAACTTCACAGGTCTTTTAAAGACCATTTACTTGCTAACGAGGCTGTGTTGGTTTTTCACCCCTCCTAGAGCCCCTGCATCGCCACTCTGACTATCACTGGAAGAATTAGCACGTTACAAAATACCAAGCCCTGTCTGCTGAAACCCTCGAGGAATCGGGTTTTGCTTGCAGGAATCGGGAGGCGGGAGACTAGCCTTGAAATCGGTAGTCTCCTGCCTGAATCCAGAGGGTTGGCATGTCTGCAAGTGCACAAGAGACAAAACATTTTGAAGCTCGACAGAATAGCTGAAGGCAGCCTGCTTGTCAGGTGAATATAAGCAGCAGTTGCCTGCAAGTTAGCAACCTGTTTCCTGCTCCCTAATCTTACTGACGGGGCGGAAATCATTCACGGCATGTGTGAAGAGTAACACATTGAAGAAAATAACACGCAGAGAGGTGGCTAAGGGACCCGGCCATCATAGCAAGACGCCATTACTATCACACTGATCTCGCGTGTCAATATTCTTGACAAGCAGGCATGTGTGTCGTGAGGAGAAACAATAATGACTAGCTGCCACGCTTTTGACAGTACATTCCTTTAGTGAGATGTGTGCTGTCAAAACACAAGTCTTTCGGAATTATACAACCCCGGTAACATCTGCTTTTTTGCAGAGTCTGCTTAAGATTTTAAAACAAGCGTTGGCCGCCCGCGAGCGGCCGGAGACGCAATATGTGGTGGGGGAGAAGCGGTAGTTGTGTGTGCGCGTGCGTCATCGTGATCGCGATCGCTCTGAAAGCGAAGTGATTGCGATCGTGATGACGCACGAGTTTTCAAAGTGCTGCTGGCGGACGGCTGCGCGCGTGCACGATCGCGTGAACGCAAGCGTTAGGCCAGCCAGCAGCACTTTGAAAATCCCACATACAAAATGTCTCTCCGAGCCAGCGTATGCGCTGGGCTCAGCGAGACCTAAAAAACCATCATACTGCTACCAGAAAAACTGCTGCAGCGTGGAACATCAAATTCCCCCTTCGTCACAGACCAAATACCTCAACATCAAATCCACTCATATACATTCATTGGTGGGGCCCATAACACCAATACTTACTCTCAGTTGATCTGCTTTCTGGGGATATAAGCTTCCAAACGCTAACATGAAAGGAATACCTTTACCGTACCCTAAATACTTTGACTTCAACCTTAAGATATTCCTCTCATAAGGAGATGAATCATTTAGTTGTTAACTATGATTTTAGTGATTAAACTCTTCTATCTACACACTACTTCTTTTGTCCTAATTTTCGTCTTCAAATAATCGACACAACACATTTGTCAATTAATCAAGTATTCTTTATCTAAGAAATATTGCAAGAATCGTTAGAAATCATAATCAGCATTTCAGAGCATCATATTTACCTATTCTGGCTAAAAGTCGTCCTCTAAGTCAGTCAGGTCAGGGAAGAATTTTATTCAGCAAAGTTAGGCCGCAATTCAGTCTCTCAAAGATTCAGGATAACAGCTGTCCAGCAGTGTCACCGTCCTCTCCGTCAGCATAACGTCAGGAAATCGAGTTCGTCAAAGAAGAGCAAGCTTTTTTAGTTCAATTCCCTACCTACTTTTATAATGAAAATAATGTCAAAAAGTATCAAGATCGGGGTATAGAAAGTCTTGATTAGTCGACTTGAGGTCGTGAGGTAAAGTTCTCAGGGTGTCCAAGCGATGAACTCATCGTACTTGCTGGTTCCGGTTTTTAAATCGGTTATTGTCTTTGGTACTGGCTACGTTCCCGGAGCGTCCTTGAAGGGTACATGTTCTCCTGGGGTCATGTCCAGGGTACTGCTGCTGGCAGTGACGCCTGCGCACTTCGCCCAGAACCTCGTGTTGTCAGGGCCGTCACGTCCAACGTCTCGTTCAGCCATTTTGTTTAGGCCGAAATGGTCAACTTAAGCAAAAGAAACACAAAAAACGTAATTAAAACATAGAAATGGCTAATAAAATGTTATCCCTTCACTAATACCCATATGTGTGTGTATTTATCTAGCAGAAGCAACACTCAGAGCGGTTTATACTCACTAAATAAAGCACAAATACATCACCAAAACAACATATAACATGCAATATCCTATTTTCCTACTATTAATATGCGTACTCAAGTTAGTTTACAGTTAATATAGCCATGCAAAGTGCAATTCCCATGTGTAATTCTTTTGTTAGTATGGTTGATAAGTATTTCACTGCAAACCAATTAATAAAATTACTATTAGTTAATTATTCAGATTAATATAAACATGCATAATGGGGGGGTATACAAAATTTTGTACTACCCGCTCCAACAGTAGCGCTATAAAATAAAAGAACTGCATGTGAGAGGGAAGGGCAGTGGAAATATGAAGGGGCACTGTTGGAGCGCGGTAACGAGGGAATCTGTGAAGAAGGTGGTTACTGAGGGCACCAACAAAAATTGTCGCATCAGCCTCCGCCAGCGCTAAAGCCAGACCAAGTATTTAAAACCAGAAGCTGCCTCTAAAAACACAACAAGGCAAACAAATTGGCAACCCTGGTGGGACTACTTCAATACTGTCATACCAGCACTAGACTCTACCTAGACGTGACCCTGCTCTACCTGCAAGGTGGGTTCCAGACAGTTCATTTTTCGTCCATAGCAACTTCACAGGAATTTTGCCTAATGATGCGCCTATATTGCAAACTCCTATGTACAAATGTTGTGCACTGTCATTTTTGGCGGTATGGGAAATTGGGGGTTGTTACTGGTGTGCGAGGGATGTCCCATCGTTGCACCGACTTCAAGCCTTGCGGACGAACCCGCACCTTGTGTGCCTTTGGTGTCTGGAGTTCGACCATGACCCGAAGTCACGCTCTGACTGCTGGGCCATGAATTCAAAGTCTTTGCGGGAGTGGTCCCGGAAGCTCTTGGAGGCCCGACGGTTGGCTCCATGTCATTCCCGGTCTCATTCGAGAGGAAGGTCTCGAGACCGCTCGCAGAACCCCCACACCTCGTCCCATTCAAAGTCTTTGAATTCCTTGGGTAAGTCGGAGCACAAGAAGAAGGCGAAGAAGCACCTGTGCTCTTTGCCTTCTCCCCGTCAGTCAGCTGACGCAATGCGGGATCCGGAGCATCGTTGCTCTAAGACTCCATCTCCGGTGCCTCCTTCAGGGATGAATACGCGCCTCCCCCCATTTCCGGGAACTGGGGTGTCCCCTGCTTAACTTTGCACATTTTACAAAGCCCTCCACCATATGTTTGGGCAGCCCGACTCTGCCGGCGTGCCTTTGGGCTGTGCAAAGCCAGTCAGCGGTCCTGGGCCTTCAATGCCGGTAGCTCCGCTGCCGGAGGGCCCCCATGGATTCAGGCTTTGATAAGGATCGATGCCGGTTGATCTTACCCGACCTTCCTCCGCGCCGATCCCGGCAACGAAGTCCCCAGTGTCGGCGGTGCACCCGGCCGATGCTGTCCTCATCCTCATCCCTGAGATGGACCCGGAGCCATACCATCCCTGGTGTTCCCTATCACCCAGAAAATGGTGATTAGGAATGGGACGGGTCGCTGGACCCTTTGGCATACCAGCTTGAAGAGCCAGACTGGAGAGAGGACCTAGGTGACGCCAGTGGTCTTGACACTTTTCCAGAACCTTGGCATGCTTAGTCCCCCTCCTGTGGCTACGGAGGAGGGAGCTTCTTGGGAACACATGCTCTCTATCTCCAGCTTGGCACTGTGGTCCATGAATACCACGTGACTCTTGGGCCGATACTCCCATACTATCTGCGATACGGTTGTGAAAGTGCTGCTTCACTCCCCAAAGGAGGCCCGGGCCGTTCTCTCCCAAGCAGTGGCAGATGGGAGAGACGCAGCTAAATTTACAATTCAATGTGGACTGGATACCACTGACTCACTAGGCAAAACGATTGCCACGTCAGTAGCCCTTAGGTGCTACGCCTAGTTGAGGATGCCTGGCTTGTTGGGGGATGGCCAGTCAACTTTGCTGGACATGCCCTTCGATGGGCGCCACCTTTTCGGCGAAAAAGCAGACTCGGCACTTGATCGCTTTAAGGATTCTTGGGCTTTGGCTAGATCCTTGGGCCTCGCTTCTCGTCCACCACAGTCTGCTTTTCGCCCCTTTTGTGGATACGGAAGGTGCACCCCACCACATCCGACCTAGTCTAGCCACCAGTCCATGCATGCTGCCAAGCCTCTGCAGCGCCGTGGACGTGGGATCCAGGGCCTCGCGGGTCTGGGAGCCAGCGGGTGGGCCAGTACACCCTTTCCTCCCCTCCAGCAGCCTCCAAACCCTCCTAGTCCAACCCTTCAGGGCCACCAACGGCTAGTGGGTGGCAGGATTTGCCATTACCTCCTCCACTGGCAATCCATCACATTGGACAGGTGGGTTTTGCAAATAGTCTGAAGGGACTACTCCCTCCCATTCAAGACTGCCCCTCCCTCCATGCCACCGTCTTTCGATCGCATGTCGGAGTATCATTTGGCACTTTTCTGCCAGGAAGTCTCAGCTCTCTTGGCCAAGGGAGCTATCAAAAGGGTCCCTGCACCAGAAGTAGGTTGTGGTTGCTATTCCTGCTACTTTCTGGTGCCCAAGAAGGACAAAGGCCTGCGTCCTATTCTAGACCTCAGGGCCCTCAACTGCTTCCTCTGGAAAGAGAAGTTCAAAATGCTCACGTTGGCTCAGGTCCTGTCTGCCCTCAACCTTGGTGACTGGATGGTTGCGTTGGACTCGCAGGACGGCTATTTCAATATCTCCGTCCTGCCCGCACACAGATGCCACCTTTTGTTCATAGTAGGCCACAAGCATTTTTAGTTCACTGTGCTCCCCTTTGGCCTTACCAGTGCCCTTTGGGTGTTAACAAAAGTGGTGGCAGTGGTCGCAGCTCATCTGTGCAGATTAGGGGTCCCAGTCTGCCCCTATCTCGATGACTGGTTGTTGAAGATGGGCTTGCCCCAGGCTGTTGTCTCCCACCTCCAGACTATGGCGGACATCCTGCATTGGCTGGGGTTCACTATAAATGTGCCAAAGTCACATCTGACTCCCTCTCAGACGCTTCCTTTCATCGGAGCTGTTCTGAGCACAGTGCTGTTTTAGGTCTATCCACCTGAGCAGCGAGTCCAGGATATTCGGGATATGATAACGATGTTTCAGCCTCTCTACCGGATTTCAGTGAGATTGACCCTGAGGCTGCTGGGATTCATGACCTCCTGCATCCTCCTGCTGGTGGATCATGCCAGGTGGCATATGTGGGGTCTGCAGTTGGACCTGAAGTTCCAGTGGGCGCAGCATCTGGGGAATCTTTCAGACTACGTCCAGTTCTCAGAGGGAACTGCACAACAACTGCAGTGGTGGTTGACGAACTAGGATGGGGCAGCCATCTCGGAGAGGCGGAGATCAGAGGAGTCTGGTCTCTGGCAGAGTCCGGGCTCCATATCAACCTGTTGAAGCTCCGGGCGATCCACCAGGCACTGAAGGCATTCCTTCCCTCCCTCAAGGGGAAAGTAGTGCAGGTGTTCACAGACAACACCACCGCCATGTGGTACTGCAACAAACAGGGCAGGTGGGGTTGTGAACCCTATGTCAAGAGGCTCTTGGCCTTTGACAAGGCTGGAGCATCAGGGCATGACCTTGGTGGTTCAACACCTGGCAAGTTCTCTGAACGCCAGGGCAGACGAACTCAGCCATCGGTGCCTGGTAGATCACGAATGGCATCTTCATTCAGAGGTGGTCCAAGGTCTCTTTCAGTGGTCAGGAGAGCCTTGATTAGATCAGTTTGTCACCTAACAGAATGCGCAATGTCAGCAGTTTTTCTGTAATGGAGTTTCCAAGGCTGTACTCGCTCAGCGACGCCTTTCGTCGCGAATGGAGTTGCGGCCTCCTGTACCTTTCCACCTGTACCACGTCTGCCCCGAGTGCTGTGGAAGATCAAGCGTGACCGGGCCCAAGTCATTCTTGTGGCTCCGGACTGGGCACGAAGAGCCTGATACTCAAAGATCCTGAACATGGCCATCAATCCTCCGATCAGACTGCCCCTTTGGGAGCATCTTCTGTCGCAGCCGCAGGGGACAGTCCTCCACCTAAACCTGTCCAGCCTCCACCTCCGTGCGTGGAGATTGAACGGTGACAGTTGAGAGCTTTTGACCTTCCCGACCAAAGTCTGTAACATCATCTTGGCAGCCAGGCGTCCCTCCACTTAAACTGTAAATGCCTGTCGATGGAATGGGTTTGTGGCATGGTGCACAGCAGAGACTATGGATCCCCTCTCCACCCCTCTTTCTGAGGTTCACTTATTTATCCTTTCTTTGGCCCAGCAGGGCTCTGCTCTGGGCACTCAAAAAGGCTATCTTGCAGCTGTTTCTGCTTTCCTTCGGCTACCAGATCATCAGTCCCCTATTGTAAACAGATACTTTAAGGGCATTATTCATCTATTTCCTCCATCTCCTTTCATAATGCCCCAGTGGGACTTGAATCTTGTTTTAACTTACCTTGTGTACGCTCCCTTCGAGCCTCTTCACAACTATCCTTTCAGGCTTCTCTCCCTGAAAACTGCCTTTCTTGTTGCCATCACCTCTGCTCGCAGGGTGAGTGAGCTTCAGGCTCTTTCTTCTAAGTCCCCTTTCTTCTCTGTGCATCCAGACAAAGTGGTGCTTAGGACGAGACCATCGTTCCTTCCTAAAGTGGTTATTCCATTTCACATAGGACAAACAATTACTTTTTCCACCCTTTGCCCACCTCGGCACCCTTCCAAGGAGGAGGAGTCTGGACCCAAAACGTGCGCTGTCCTTCTATCTTGACCACACAAAAGATTTTCGGGTCGATGATTAACTCTTCATTGGCTATGTGGGTGCCAAGAAAGGTAGGGCTGTCCAAAAGCATATCATCCCCTTAGGAGCTGTCCTTTGTATTAAAATCTGTTATGCTGTGGTGAAAAAGAAACCTCCAGTAGAGCTGCATGCGCATTAAACTAGGGCTACGGCAGCAACTACTGCATTGGCACCTGGAGTCCTACTCATTGACATCTGCCATGCGGCAATGTGGGCATCTAGACACCCCCGTGCCGCACGGCCCTCCAGCTGTGTGTGTGTGACCCCTCGCTGCTGCTCCGTGTGCCGATTCTGCCGTTTTTGTCTCCCTGTTCTCCCTGGTAACTGCCCTGCTGTTGTTACTGTTCCCTGATCTGTTATTGTCATTTTGTACCTCTGTCCTCGGGTTCTGTGCCTCCCCAGGTGTAACCCCCGCTCCCCGCTTCCCGCCGCCGTGAGATCGCGGCCCCGCCCCCTTTTCCTCCGTGTACTCCCTGCTCCCGCCTCCCAGCTGCTCCTCCCTCCCACTTGGCCTTAAATGGAGACCGCGCGGCGCAGGGGAGTGTGACCTGTCCTCAGGACACCCCTGCGCCGCACGGCCCTCCAGCTGTGTGTGTGTGACCCCTCGCTGCTGCTCCGTGTGCCAATTCTGCCATTTTTGTCTCCCTGTTCTCCCTGGTAACTGCCCTGCTGTTGTTGCTGTTCCCTGATCTGTTATTGTCATTTTGTACCTCTGTCCTCTGGTTCTGTGCCTCCCCAGGTGTAACCCCCGCTCCCCGCTTCCCGCCGCCGTGAGATCGCGGCCCCGCCCCCTTTTCCTCCGTGTACTCCCCGCTCCCCCTCCCAGCTGCTCCTCCCTCCCACTTCGCCTTAAATGGAGACCGAGCGGATGCGCAGCGGGCGCGCCGATTGTGCGCTGAAGGCGCGCCAAAGGCAAGCCTGTCTGCGCCCGTCCGCGGCCGGATCGCGCCCAGCGCCAGGACCCCTGGCCCCCGCAGAGTCCAGCACACCCGCCAGACCTACGACACCGCCACCCTCAACGCACTCAACACCGACCGGATCCCCGGCTGCTACCGAGCCACCCCAAGACGCACCCACGGACCCTTCACCTGCCAATCCTGCAAATTCTCCTGCATCCGGACCTGCACCACACCGGCCAAGCCGAGCACCAGCAGCAACCACCTGAAGTGCATCCTGCTCAACACCTGCTCTGTCCACAGACACGCCGTGGAACTCTGGAACCTGCTCGACACCACATCCCCAGACGTTGCCTTCCTCACAGAAACATGGATGAACGCCTCCTCAGCGCCAGACATCGCCATCGCCATCCCGGACGGATACAAGATCACCCGGAGGGACCGCATCACCCAGACAGGAGGAGGCATCGCCATCGTCCACAAGAACACCATCCGCATCACGAACAACTCCGACGACACTCTCACAGCCGCCGAACATCTTCACTTCCAGATTCACACCGATCCCAAGACGACCCTCAGACCCCCGAGACCTCGGACACAATTCAGCGAAGAAATCGCAGACTTCATCAGCCCGCACGCCCTCCCCTCCGCTGACTACATTCTCCTAGGGGACCTCAACTTCCACCTGGAGAACAACAATGACAGCAACACCACCACCCTGCTGGACAAACTCGCCAACCTCGGACTCAAGCAACTGGTGGACACCCCCACCCACTACACCGGATACACGCTCGACCCCGTCTTCTCTTCCAGCAAGTACATCTCCTTCAGCCACTCCACCGGACTCCACTGGACAGACCACAGCTGCGTCCACTTCAGCTTCAGAAAGACCACGACTCACCACCATCCGTAACAGGCTCCCCGCAGGAGCTGGAACAAGATCACCCCCGACCAGCTCACCACATCCCTGAGCCAGAACCCTCCCGCCAGCTCAACGGACCCCAACCAAGCAGCCAACAACCTCACACAGTGGCTCACCAACTGCGCTGACGACCTCGCACCTCTGAAAAACCATCCCAACAGGCCTGGCAGCAAGAAAGCCCCCTGGTTCAACGACGATCTCAAGAACTCCAAGAAAACTGGCATACCCTCAAGAAAGCCTGGCGAAAAGACCCGACTACAGACAACATGACCGCCCTCAAGCACGCCTCCCGCAAACACCACCAGCTGTTACGCACCACCAAGAAGACAGCATTCAAGGAACGACTAGACAACAACGCACACAACAGCAAGGAACTCTTCAGCATTGTCAAAGAGCTCTCCAACCCCAGCGCCGGAAACAACGACATCACTCCCTCACAAGACCTCTGCGACTCATTTGCCACGTTCTTCCACAGCAAGATCGCCAACATACACAACAGCTTCGATGCACAGATCACGCACCCAACCACCGAACCGACGCCCCCCACCTCCACCCTCCGCGCCTGGACCCCGGTCAGCACCAAAGACAGCATCCACATGATGAACACAATCCACTCCGGATCACCATCCGACCCATGCCCCCACCACATCTTCAACAAGGCCAACTCCGTCATCGCACCCCAACTCCGGGACATCATCAACTGCTCCTTCAACACCGCCACCTTCCCGGAGAGCTGGAAGCACGCCGAACTCAGCGCCCTCCTGAAGAAACCATCAGCAGACCCTACCGACCTCAAGAACTACCGCCCCATCTCGCTCCTCCCTTTTCTGCCAAAGTCATCGAGAAGACCGTCAACAGACAGCTGGCCGCCTTCCTCGAGACAAATGGATCCCTCGACCACTCACATTCCGGCTTCCGAGCCAACCACAGCACCGAGACCGCCCTCATCGCAGCTTCCGACGACATTCGAGCCCTGCTCGACAACGGGGAAACAGCGGCCCTCATCCTCCTAGACCTATCTGCGGCATTCGATACTGTCTGCCACCGCACCCTAGTGCAGCGCCTCAGCAACATCGGAATCCAAGAGAAGGCACTAGAGTGGATCACCTCGTTCCTCGCCGGAAGAACCCAGAGAGTCCGCCTCCCTCCGTTCAGATCCAAGGCCACCGAAGTCATCTGCGGCGTTCCACAAGGGTCATCACTCAGCCCCACCCTCTTCAACGTCTACATGTGCCCCCTCGCAGCCATCGCACGCCAACACAACCTCAACATCATCTCCTACGCCGACGACACCCAGCTGATCCTCTCCCTCACCAACGACACAGCCACCGCCAGAACCAACCTACACGAAGGGATGAAAGACGTAGCAGAATGGATGATGATCAGCCGCCTGAAACTAAACTCAGACAAGACGGAAGTCCTCAACCAACGGACCACGCACGTAACCTGGGCTTCATCCTGGACTCTTCCCTCTCGATGACCAGACAAGTCAACACCGTCTCATCATCATGTTTCAACATCCTACGAATGCTCCGAAAGATCTTCCGATGGATCCCCACCGAAACCAGGAAGACGGTCACCCAGGCCCTTGTCACCAGCCGACTGGACTACGGAAACACCCTCTACACCAGAACCACAGCCAAACTACAGAAAAGACTCCAACGCACCCAAAACGCCGCCGCGCGACTCGTCCTGGACATCCCCCGACACAGCCACATCTCCGGACACCTGAGAGACCTGCACTGGCTCCCCGTCAGCAAGAGAATCACGTTCCGACTCCTCACCCACGCACACAAGGACCTCAACAACCTGGGCCCCAGGTACCTCAACGACCGCCTGACCTTCTACACTCCCACTCGCCAGCTACGATCAACCAGCCACACCCTCGCTGTTGTTCCACGCATCCGAAGAGCCACCATGGGAGGAAGATCCTTCTCCTACCTGGCAGCCAAGACTTGGAACTCCCTCCCCATCCACCTCCATCTGACCCAAGACCACCTCTCCTTCAGGAAGCAACTCAAGACCTGGCTGTTCGAGCAGTAGCGGACCCCCCTCCCCCAAGCGCCTTGAGACCCTCTGGGTGAGTAGCGCGCTATACAAATTTCGTGATTGATTGATTGATTACTGCCTGGACAGCCAAGTACAGTGGGACGGCTATATTGCCTGTTCTGTCCTCCAGAATTTTCCGGTGTGAACTTGGTTTTCAGACCCTCCTCCTGGGTTGGTATTGCTGGGATATCTATTCTAAGGTAAGGAATCTATAACTAACTGTCTCTTTCAGATCAACAAATTACTTACCTTTGGTAACAACGTATTTGTAAGAGACCTGGGTTAGTTATAGATTTCTTACCGCCCCAACCATCCTCCCCGCTCTGCGAACTGACTTCTAGGGATAGGGACTACCTTACAGGGCCCTAGTTGTGGCGCACCAGTGGTCAGTGCCATTCATGGCTCTGCGCTTCTGGTGTGGACAGTTGTGTCAGAACTGACGTCAGCAGGCAGGGACAACGTCTAAGTAGGCACTGCTACGTCATCCAGGTCGACCACACCACCAATGACAGACGCAGAATCAACTGACGCAACCTTCCGACATGCTGGGGTACTGCTAAGAAAAAGTTCTCTTGATCCAGACTGACGACTGGAGGTAATTCTAAGGTAAGGAATCTATTACTAACCTATGTCTCTTACAGATACTTTGTTACCGAAGGTAAATAACTTGTTCATTAGTCAATATTTGGGGCACAGACGGTGCATGCTTCTTTCAGGACTGGACCACAGAGAGCACTCAATACTTGGGCAGTGGACAGCGTTAGGGAGATATTTCCCTCAGAGGGTTCAAACCCCTCATTGGTCTCACCAACACCACCAACAGCAGCCAAAACAACCCTATCACGGTCAAAAGCCATCAAGAGGTAGGGGAACACAGCAGCAGTTTGCATTCACTGTAAAACCTCTGGCAAAGCAATGAGCCTTTACTTACTCCTTTGCTGTTTCCCATTCTAGTGGAGGGGAAGTATTTCCAAGCATCTGGAAAAATGGCGCTAAATAACAACAGGCAAAGGAGTCTTGAATATTGTTTAGAGTGGATATTCTCTTCACTTCAGGTCTCCTCTTCCTTCAATTTCACCATCCAAAAAACGTTGCTCTATGAGAAAGACATTGTTCAAAAGGAAATCAACAATCTATTGCAGAATTATGCAGTGGAGGAGGTTCCTCAACATCAGAGAGGACTGGAAATGTATTCCCCATATTTTCTGGTGAAAAGAAAGTACCAAAAGAATTCAGACTCATTCTTGATCTTCGACTACTAAGCAAATACATAAGGAAAGAGGAATTCAGAATATTGGCATTACATCAGATCTTTTGTCACCTTCACCAAGGAGCCCGGATGTGTTCAATAGACCTCCAAGATGCCTACTTTCATATCCCAATAATAGCAAAACATTGAACATTTCCTACTTTCAAAGTAGGTAGAAACCATTATCACTACTGCTAGAAAATGGGTTTCTGGTTGGCAGACGTATGCACCCTATCCAAGCAGGAACCACAATCCTGGTCAGGGTAAGTCACCACACACCCTAAATTATCCCGTGGTCACCCTTTGGTAGCTTGGCATCGGGCAGTCAGGCTTAACTTAAGAGGCAATGTGTCAAGTATTTGTGCCACACTTCGAACACCACAAAAAGACTCCACATCAGGTTAGACAAATGGAGAATATTTTCATGAACAAAACAAGAACATAAAGACAAAAATCCAATATGTAGGACCAGAGTTCTGAATTTGTAAGTAATAAACAGAAATGTAGTGCTTAAAAGCTTAAAGCGCCAACCGGGACAATCAGATTGCTGTAGACCGGGTCAAATTTAAATGTTCAGGTCGACCATGCTAGAGCACAGCTCGGATATAGGGAACAGCATTGGCTGCTGCAAAATACCTTGTTTGCGTCAAAGACGAGAGAGATGCAAAGAGCAGGGGAGGCGATGCGTCGTCGTTGATCCTTAGGATGGATGCAATGCATTGGCTCCAAGCCACGCAAAGTTGGAGATGCTTCGGAGACGAGGCAACATGCATTCGGCAATGTGATGCACTCGATCCTTGCAGTGGCGATGCGATGCACTCAATCCTTGCAGCAGCAGAGATGAAGATGCTCTGTTTCTGAGCTTCGCAATGGCGTCAATGTGTGTGTTTTTACT
Organism: Triturus cristatus; assembly: GCF_964204655.1. Taxonomy (NCBI): domain Eukaryota; kingdom Metazoa; phylum Chordata; class Amphibia; order Caudata; family Salamandridae; genus Triturus; species Triturus cristatus. Next base: position 441,185,882 of record NC_140585.1, read on the forward strand.
GAAGCAGCTTTTTTTTTACCCTTTACCAAAGGCCCAGGACTGGATTGCCACCACTTGTCAGGGCACAGCCCAGGTGCTGTAGCTGGTGAGTTGGAAGTCTTTTATGTCCCTGAGACTTCAATCAGGAGGCAATCCAGCAAGCCTTTGGAGTCACTTTGGTTCTGGGTTCAAGTGATGTGGGTGCAGTCCTCCTCACCCAGGCAAGGAGGGCGGCAGGCAGCAGGTCAGGACAGCAAGAAAGCAGTTCTTCCAGGGCAGCAGTTGATCAGTGTGGCAGTCCTTCAGCAGGACAGCAGTCCTTCTTACTGGCAGAGTATCCACGGATAAATAAGTGCAATGAAGTGCCACACTTCGAACACCACAAAAAGAATCCACATCAGGTTAGACAAATGGAGAATATTTTTATGAATGAAACAAGGACAAAAATGACAAAAATCCAATAAGTAGGACCAGAGTTCTGAATTTGTAAGTAATAAACAGAATTGTAGTGCTTAAAAGCTTAAAGCGCCAACCAGGACTATCAGATTGCTCTAGACCGGGTCAAATTTAAATGTTCAAGTCGACCATGCTAGAGCGCAGGTCGGATATGGGGAACAGCACTGGCTGCTGCAAAGTACCTTGTTTGCGTCAACGACGAGGGAGATGCAAGGAGCAGGGGAGGCGATGCTTTGTCATTGATCCTTAGGATGGAGGCAATGCATTGGCTCCAAGCCACACAAAGTTGGAGATGCGTCGGAGAAGAGGTAACATGCATTGGGCAATGTGATGCACTTGATCCTTGCAGCGGCGATGCGATGCATTCAATCCTTGCAGCAGTGTGTGGGTTTTTACTGAAGCAGCTTTTTTTACCCTTTTCCAAAAGCCCAGGACTGGATTGCCACCACTTGTCAGGGCAGAGCCCAGGTGCTGTAGCTGGTGAGTTGGAAGTCTTTTAGGTCCCTGAGACTTCAACCAGGAGGCAATCCAGCAAGCCTTTGGAGTCACTTTGGTTCTGGGTTCCAATGATGTGGGTGCAGTCCTCCTCACCCAGGTAAGGAGGACCGCAGGCAGCAGGTGAGGACAGCAATAAAGCTGTTCTTCCAGGGCAGCAGTTGATCAGTGTGGCAGTCCTTCAGCAGGACAGCAGTCCTTCTTCCTGGCAGAGTAATCACAGATAAATAAGTGCACTGAAGTCTTGGTGTCTAAGGTCCAGTACTTAAAACCCAGTTATGGCTAGGCAGTGGGGGTGTTTTCAAAGACGGGGTTTTGAAGTGTGCAGAGGTCCTCCCTTCCTGCCCTGGCTCCAGGCTCACTACAGGAGAATATGCAGCCCTTTGTGTGTGAACAGAACACAGCTTATTCAGATGTAAGTCTGAGGCTGTGCTCAATTCCTCCCTCCCATCCTCTCAGGAAGATCCATCAATTCACACCTAAGTTACCTTTGTATGTAGCTGACTAGAGGGAATAAACAAAGTCTAGCTGTCACCCACCCAAGACTGATCAGAGACAGGCTGCAGGCACACAAAGGGCTGCGAGCAGGAAAATGCCAAGTTTCGAAAAGTTAAATTTTCATAGTTGGAATGATAAATCCAACTTTACCATTAAAGAGGATTTATCATTACAAATCTATCGGTATAAAACATGATAGATCTATTCCCTCTCAATTAGGAAAGACAGTTTATTAAGGGTCCCCATATTATCCTATGAGAGTGTATTCCTCACAGTAGTGAAAACGAATGTGTTTTTTTACTGCTAGGACATGCAAAACGTAAAAGTGCATATTCTACCTTTTGATTATATAGCATCCTGCCTTATGGGATACCTAGGGCCTACCTTAGGTGTGACGTATATATGTAATAAAAGGGGAGTTTATGGTTTGGCAAAAGGTTTTAAATGCCAAGCCAACATGGCAGTGTAAACTACACAGACAGGACCTGCAGTGGCAGGCCTGAAACATGTTTGAAACGCTACTTGAGTGCATGGCACAATCAGTGCTGCAGGTAAACTAGCGGCATTTAAATTACAGGCTCTGGACATGTAGTGCATTTTTTAGGGCCTGTGGGAGGGATGGGAAACAGAATCTAGAAGGCTTGATCCGTTTCTCAATTTTTGAGTATTTATTGGTCGAGTCGGATGTGCATGGGAAAATTTAGAGTTCTGCATCCCTGGTTTTCTGTGCTGAATCATGTCTTTCCTTCTTCTTTCTTTCAGGACAGTCTTCTCCAGGCAGAGGTCCTCAAGAGACTCAAAAAAGAGGAGAAAACGCAGTGAGCATCTTTTGGGTTTTTATTTTAGTGAGCTGAAGCTGGGACAGTTTCCTTCACCACACCGCTAATGAAAGGGGAGCGGTAGGGTTCACGCACTTTTAGCGTACAAGAATATTTGGGGGGTAAAAGAACAAGGATAGAGGTAAATATTCTCCTTCCCCTTGTAATACACACATCTTCCTTTAGTACAAAATAGTAGGAGAAATCATTTCAGAAAACTAAGGAAATATCGAGGCTGGTACTAAGCCAACAAGAAAACACATATCTGACAAGGGCATTCCATTTATACTAGAATCCTTATCGTATCTCAAGGAATGATACCAAAACAACTTGCCTCACAATGTGTCTCTATTTAAGTAACACTGGTCTTCAGTGTTATCTAAATCAACCTCAGGTTCCCGTGTCCGCATCCCAAGATGCCAAACAAACAAAAAAAACATGTGCAACACAAAGGGTATTAAACCCTTCTGTCTTGCTCCGCACAACCACAATCACAGAAACCAGTGCGGCGTGATAAAGAACCCACAGTGTTTCTTCACCCCGCTCCCCGTTTACAGCTCTTGCCTGCCTTTTCCTTTGTTAGTATCACTCACCGCCAGTGCTGCAACTCTCCTGAGTTGCGCCATCAATTGAGTTTCTCCTGGGAGGGGGAAGTGGGAGAGGTCCACCATTCCTCGCTCTAATCCTCGGGCATCTCCTCTCTGCTGTCAGCGTCTTCCTTTGGCTTCTCGTCTCCCTCTGTCAGCATTCCTCTCGGGCTTCTCTTTATAGCGTCCTCGAGCCCTCTCTAGTCCCTCACTTTGAGTTCTGGTTCCTCCTCACTTCCCCTTTCATCCTTTTCTCCTTCATGTTGAGCCTCTGGTTGGTCCTCTGTTGAGTGGATCCACCTTCTTCCTGTAGGGTAGAGCCTGAGGTTAATCCTTTAACCTGTTTCTCTTCTTTTTCTTTCCAGCCTAGAGACTGTGTCGGCATTTCCTCACAGTAGAACGGGGTCATACAAGGTAAGTGGTGAGGCTCCGAGTTACCTGTGTCGGACCCTTCTTCACAGGGACTCATAAGCATATTAAATGTGCCAATTGTGGATACATCAATCAAACAATGTTTGGAGGTGAGAGCACATGCACCTTGAGCAGTGGTAAAGTTCTCAGACTCCTAAAATCAACAGAAACAAGCTCATAAAAATAGGAGGAGGAAGGGAAAAAGTTTGGGGTGACCTTTGAGAGAGGGCCATTTTCCAACACAAATCCCCTCCATCCTAAAGCCAGGATAGACTAATCAATACCTTGATGGACTTTCCAGCTTAAGGTGATAGAACATGGATAATGGCCCACTACTGCAGGGACACTTGCCAGTTCTAGGCCTCTCTGAAGCCAACTGGATCCCTTTGTCTATACTTTCTAGGGCCACTGATCTGACTCATGGGGAACCCTTCTGCTCACCTGTGGACCCCATCCGTGCAGCAGCTAACGTTAACTTGCTCACAGATGCATCCCAGTAGGCAGACAGTACCACCATGGCCAACAATGTAATGCGGCCCATTCCCCCCCTTGGACCAGACGTCTGTCCCCAATTCAATGGAAATTCTGTCCAAAAGGACAACAACCAATAGAGGCCATCGACAGCGGTTTGTGTCCAGAGCCAGGCCCAGGCCATTCAGGGGTCTCTGACAGTAGTGGCTGCTACCGAACAGTGGTGGGGTGGGGGGATAAGCGGAGGGGAGGAATAAAAAACATAAAAGCATTTACCTGAGTACCGCTGACCGCCGCCTCTCCTCTGTCCTCTTCTCCACAACAGGAAGCACACAGCCTACCAGAATCCACTAGCTAATCTCGACTCTGCCTTACAGCAGCATTGTGATTGTTCTGAATGGTTCAGAGCTCAGAGAGAAAATAGGAGTCTGTGCATGTTATCTACCACGCCGTACAATACAGCCTGCAGAGAACATGCAAAGTGTGCATGATGGTTTGGCCGGCCCGAGATGGACAGCCAAACTTTTATGCACACTTAAGGTGCAGCCACAACTCCTCCTCCCTCAATGTCATGGGATCCTGGCCCCACCCTAACCTAACCTGATTTCAACTCCAAGCTCAATGCAAAAAACAAAATAATAATAACGAAACGTTTTTGTCATTTTATTTTTTGATATTGAGCTTGCAGTTGAAGCAGTCGGGCGACGCTCCTCTGTCTTAGCGGAGGAGCTGCCACTGGTCTGCCTGGCACAGGTCCCCAGCCTTCTATCCCTGTGACAGGGCGGGGAGCACCCTTGGCCAGGAGTGACCTCACCAGCACCAAGACACCTCGGCAATCGAGCGCTATATAAAACCACTACTTTTTTACCAGGGTCAGTCTTGATGTGATCTGTTCTCATAGCTGGCAACTCCTGACCCACTGGTCCTCCCGCTGTGGACTATTTTCACCTCCTGCCCCTCTATCTGGGCCTCTGTACCCTCCGCTGTGGAGTGATTCCCCCAGAAACCATAACTGATTACCACCCCACCCAGCTTCCCTGCCACTGTGGAGCTTCCATCAGTGGATGGTTTCTTGGTATAGACCAGGCCCCCCTTCTTGTGCCTCCACTGAGAGCAATCCAAGCACTGGGACTGGAAAACGGGCATCCTGGGTCTCTGCCCACCACAATCTCACCTCTTAGTCTTAGAAGGGACATGGGGCCCATTTCCTCCCCACACTATGCTGGGACCTATCTGGGTCACTCTGGGCCTCCTCCTCACTCTCATGAGGGAACCTGACCGACCCTCCTTAGGATCACTTCCCAATGCCTTTTCAGATACTCTAGTACTCACCCAGAGGGGTGCCTTTTTTGCAAGCTACCTGGGGTCAGTGAACTTGCAATCCACCAGGTGTTGGTGCAGCTCTGGAAAACAGTGACTGAACATGTGCCATCTAGCATCCTCAAAAGTATTTAGATTACTACCCTTCACCAACCATCCAATGCCTTCCAGAATTACCCCACAATATCACCCCAGGACTGGTGAGACTGTTTATGACTGCCCCGGAATCTCGACCTTAACTCTTCTGTGTTCAATCCATATCTCTTGACCAGGGTCTCCTTCATTGTGGGATACCTCAGCCTGTCCCCCTTCTCTAGTGCCAATATGGCTTCCCTACCATCACTAGGTATATGTCTCCATATGCTAACTCCCCAATCCTCCTCAGGGATCCTGTGCATCTCTGGAGTAACACTGTATGCCACAAACCAAATGGCTATGCCATCCCCATCCTTGAAGTCAGGCACCAAGTCCATGGGTGTGTAGATTCTTCCTCCACCCCTGGGCACTGTAGTTTTGCTGCAACCATTCCTGCTAGACTCTGCCAGCTGTTTGGCTTTCAAGTCCAGCTCTTTCAGTCTCAGTTCATGCGCCAGCAAGATCTTTTAGTCTTCTAAGGCTCTTACAGCCTCAGCTGCCTGCATCGCAAGGTTTCCTCTTGCTAAGGCCACCTCACCTCTCTCTTCTCTAGCTAGGTGGCCCAGGTGCAGTCTCAGGGCGCCCTCAGCCTGTCTGTCTTTAACTCCTCAGGAGATAGGTTTTGCTTTTGCTTTCTGCTTTTGCTTTCTGCTTCCTACATCTGATCCAGCTAGCGACTCCCTCTCTATGGGACCCCCTCGCCTCTGGAGATTTTGCCTAGACATCATTCACCTCCTTCTCATCCTTCTCAGGGTCATCACCCACTTGGGGCCCTGATATTGAGGTTAGATATGACCAGGGTTCTGCATTCTCTAGAGTGGTGACAGACTCTTCCTGTGGTGAAGATTGCATTCTGCGGACCTCCTCCCAGGCTTTAAGGGCTATGTGATACTCAAACTTTAGATAACCCTAATGGATTTTTGGCCCTCTCTCCCTGCATAACGTCCTCTGCTCAGCCATGATGCAGCTCTCAATGGTGTAGGTGTCCAACTCCATCTGCAAGAGGCCCCTAGTAGATACACTGTTCCCTCCCTTCCTGGGCATCTTGATTACCCTTCTGGAGACAGGGGTGTACTTCCTGCAGATCAGGGTTCACTTCCTCTGTTGTTGCTTGCAGCCTCTTGACTTACTCACAGACTCGGAGGGCTGTAGGTCCACCTTGGAATCTTTATGACCCATATTCAGCCCCCTCTCCTTGTAGAACTCCTGAGCTCCCCCACAGTTAGGCAGTCAAGAACCATGGCCATTACGACAATGTATCACTAGTTAAAAAAGGTATCACTATTTAACGAAGAGAGCCCCAAGTTGATGAAGGTGAAGCAGGAGTCAAATTTAGAAAAATGACCTATTAAGAGGACTAGCGAATTTAAAACCGGTAGTGGTCTTTGATGTAGAACAGTAGTGTACACCTAATTACTGTAAGGCACTGCACAAACACAAGTTCTATCCTCACTGCTGATCACCAATGTTAGAAATTGGGTTTCTGCTGGCAGAGGTATGTACCCTGTCCAAGCAGGAACTACAATCCTATTTAGGGTAAGTCACCACACACCCTAAATTACCCTGTCCCCACCCTCTGGTAGCTTGGCACATAGCAGCCAGGCTTAACTTAAGAGGCAATGTGTAAAGTATTTGTGCAATACTTCAAAGAGTAAAACAGTAAAAACACCACAAAAAGATTCCACACCAGGTTAAACAAATAGATACTATTTTTATGTGTAAAATAAGAACAAAATTTCAAAAATCTAATAAGTAGTTTGGAGTTACGAATTTTTAAAGAATAAAGTGAAAGGTAGTGGTTCAGATCGGTGCAACGGCGTCAATGCATAGATGTTTACTGGAGCACCACTTTATACCCACTTCCATGGTCCCTGGACTGCATTGTCACCACTTGGCAGGGCAAGACTCACAGATGGCAGAGTCCAGGAGCTGTAGCAGGTGAGTTGGAAGTCTTTTACGTCCCTGAGACTTCAATCAGGAGGCAAGCCAGCAAGCCCGTCAAGTAACCCTGGTTTGGGTTTAATTGATGTGGGTCCAGTCCTCCGCACCCAGGCAAGGAGGACAGCAGGCAGCAGGTCAGCACAGCAAGAAAGCAGTTCTGCAAGAGCAGCAGTTCAGCAGAGTGGCAGTCCTTTAGCAGCACAGCAGTCATTCTTCCTGGCAGAGTATCCACCAGTCCAGAAGTGTACTGAAGTCATGGGGTCAGAGGTCCAGTACTTATACCCAGTTGTGCCTTTTGAATTGGTGGGTGACTTCAAAGAAGGGTCTTTGCACTTCACAGAGGTACTCCCTTCCTGCCCTGCCCTGCCCTGGCTCCGGACTCACTACAGTGGGGTATGCATACCTTTGTGTGTGGACAGGTCACACTCTATTCAGGTGTATGTGTGAGACTGTGCCCAGCTCCTCCCTACCATCCTCCTAGAAAGATCCATCAAGTCACACCAAGTTCCCCTTGTGTGTGGCTGTCTAGAGGAAATATACAAAGTCCAGTTGATATGGCACAAAAAGGACTATGAGCAGGAACACCCCAACTTTCTTCAATCATGGGACAAGCCAGCAAGCCCTTCGAGTAACTCTTGTTCTGGGTTCAAGTGATTTTGGTCCAGTCCTTCTCACCCAGGCAAGGAGGACAACAGGCAGCAGGTCAGCACAGCACAGAAGCATTTCTTCTAGAGCAGCAGTACAGCAAATTGGCTGTCCTTCAGCAGCACAACAGTCATCCTTCCTGGCAGAGTATCAACAGGTCCAGTAATGTACTGAAGTCATGGTGTCAGAGGTCCACTACTTATACCCAGTTATGTCTTTGAAGTGGAGTGACTTCAAATAGGGGTCTTTGAAGTTCACAAAGGTCCTCCCTTCCTGCCCTGCTCTGGCTCCAGGCTCACTACAGGGGGGTATTCATACCTTTGTGTGTGGACAGGTCACAGCCTATTCAGGTGTAAGTGTACGACTGTGCCCAGCTAACTCCCCACCATCCTCCTAGAATAATCCATCAAGACACACCAAGTTCCCTTTGTGTGTGGCTGCCTAGAGGGAATATGCAAAGTACTGCTGATCATACACAAAAAGGTTTAAGAGCAGGAAAATACCAGCTTTCTAAAAGTGGCATTTTCAAAGTTCTAATGATAAATCCGACTTAACCATTAAAGAGGATTTATCATTACAAATCCATAGGTATAAAACATGACATCTACAACCTCTCGGTAAGGAAGTACAGTTTATTAAGTGTAATAAGGAATCCCCAATGTTATCCTTTGCGAGGGGTAGGCCTCACAACAGTGATAAACAGATTTGGGTGTTTTTCACTACCAGGACATGTGAAACGTAAAAGTACATGTCCTGCCCTTGATTACACAGCGCACTGCCCTATGGGCTACCTAGGGCCTACATTAGGGGTGACTTATATGTGAGAAAAGGAGAGTTTATATCTTGACTAGGGGTTTTAATTGCCATGTCAACTATTCTTCTATCTATCTATCCACCTTTTGATTCCTTGTCACTGCCCTCATTTTAAACGAAGGCTGGGGGCGAAAACAGGTTGCATAGTGATGGGATATTTGCTCGTATTTGTATTTAGACAGCGCGGCGTATACTGAGCTTCTAAGTGTGCCGCTTGTAAAGTACTTTGCAAGCATTGCACTATTTAACAGCGGCACTGTGTTTGGAGGCCCCGTTGGTTACATATTTTCACTTGCCTTCAATGCTTCTACGGGTTCAGTCCATTCCTCGCACTGCTTGCTTCACCCGTGGCTGCTCAATTGTGAAAAAACCTGCTGGCTGTTGTGCTGTTTCGTGGAACTGCAATCAATTGCTGAAATTGAAACGCACGGAATGAGTTCATTTTCCTTATGTTGTCAAATTGCATGATGGACTTTGGAGTTCAAAGCAAAGTGAAAAATATTCAAATACATTCAAATACATGTTTCATAGTTTGGTAATTTCAGTCATTTCATTTAACCCTCTCGTGGCTGTGTTAAATTTCATGAGAAGGCAAGCCTTCTATCTCATTAATAGGATTTCTGGGTCCTGCCTCTGGGGTTCGGCGTGATGGCACAAAGTACGGTCCACTTTAAGTCTTTTTCTGTGTGGTTGTTCTCCACAAAATAGTTGACCATGGGCGCTGTGAGAGTTTTATTTTTTAGTCTCGAACGGTGTTGCACCATCCTTTGCTTGAATTCCTGGTTTGTTTTACCAATATACATTTTCTGGCATGGGCATATTATAGCGTACACCGAGTTCTTCTTTCTTTTTTATAATTAGTGACTGTGTTCAATTGGTTTATCACAGCAGCCTTTGATGTATTCACATAACGCATATGGCATATTTCCCAATAGAAATTCGACTTCCCGCAAACAACCTATGTGGCAAAAGCTGACATTGGAACTTCCCATTTCAACTTAATTTGAGGTATGCTGCTAATCTAATTAGAGTGTTGCAGTGTAACAGGGGTAATTGAGTATTCAGATTGTAACACAACTATCCGTTCCAATTACTTTCAGCAGAAATGACCAGGTCCAGGTCCTGGAGAGAACCCCTGAAAAATTTGGGGTTTGAAACCTGTTGACCCACGCCCCTGGGAAAGGACATTCACAGCATCAGTGTCTGGGAGAGATCTAGTATTGTGAACACTCTCCACACAAAAACATTTTACGCTAGTGTCCCCGGGGCAATACACAATGGCTGTATATATTATACATTCTAAAAGTGAATTTTCCGCCAAGTGTCAGTAAAGGACTGTTCAAATATGTAATGTATATAAATATGTCAGTAAGTTTGTACATGTTATCTATGCAAACACAACTGTGATCTATGTATGTTTGTTTTAAGTGTTTTCACAAATTAAGTGTTGCCCTTCATAAAGACATGCTTTAAATGCAAAAAACATTTCTCTGAAAAAGACAAAGAAAAGTGAAATAAATCACAAGGGCTAATGAATTAAGGGCATTAGTTCTTTTATTTTTGAATAATTGAGAAATAAGGCAACTAGATACTTTGTTATTATACACAATAGAAGTGGTCCAATCTAGTTCGCAGAAGGACCCAAGCATCCCTCTAGTAGCAGGCCCACTAGTAGCATTTAATTTACAGACTCTGGTCACATGTAGTGCACTTTACTAGGTAGTTATAAGCAAATTAAAGGTGATAATTACGGATACATCAATCAAACCATGTTTAGAAAAGACAGCACATGCACTTTAGCACTGGTAAAGTGCTCAGAGTCCTAAAACCAACAAAAACGAGGTTAGAAAAAGAGAAGGAGGAAGGCAAAAAGTTTGGGGTGACTCTTCAGAGAGAGCCATTTCTAAGCAAATACAAAGTCCTGCCTTTTGGGCTAAAGTCATCTCCTCGAATTTTCGCAAAATGCATGGCAGTTGTTGCAGTGCATCTGAGGAAGCACAATCTTCATCTAGCTTTACCTGGGCAATTGACTAATAAAAGTCATATCACCAATGAAGACAGATGAACATTTCCAGTCTTGACTCAAACACTAACCAACCTGGGTCTTCAGGTAAACCTCAGAAAGTCTACTACCCAACCAAATCAAAAGATACAATACCTTTTAGAGCAATATTGAATATCCAGTCCACAAAAGTGTATTCTTTGGAGGAGAGGGTATTATCAATCAGTGTGAAGTGTCACACTCTCTTTCTTATGTACTAGTCATCCAACAGCGAGGCTGATCTCATCGCGACTTGGGTCAATGGCTTCCTGCATCTTTCTAGTTCCACATGCAAGGCTTTACATGAATCCCTTACCAACATGCCTGGAAGATCAGTGGCATCAGTTCTCGGATGACTTAGAAAAGAAACTGACTCTCTCACGGCACGCAATTCAATCTCTTCCATGGGGGAATCAACCAAATACCTTATTAATAGGAAGACCATCCAATCAGGATCTGCCAATCCAAATATTGATCACAGATACCTCTCTCCAGGGTTGGGAGCCACACAGGGCACACTTGCAAACCTAAGGGTGGGGTCAGACAAACAAAAGAATTATCATACCTTTCTTCAAAAATTGAGAGCAGTCTTTCTGGCCCTGAAGTCCTTCCTTCCATCAATAACAACAAAGTTCCTGCTTGCCCAGACCGACAATAAAACAACAATACATTACCTGAACAACCAAGGAGGAAATCATTCTTGATCCCTATCTCTAGAAGCTCAAGCCTCTTGGAAATGGTTAATAACTTGGAACTAAACCATCACAGCTATTCATTTGCAAGGTGTTCAGAATGTGCGGACAAATTTACTCAGCTGCGTATTTTAAGAAATCCACAACTAGATTCTTAAATGATGAGGATTTACAAGACTTTTTTCAAGATTGGGGTAATCTGCAAATATATTTGTTTGCAGATGTAAACACCAAAAAATGCCAAGACTATGCATCCAGGTTCTCCCAACCAGGGCTGAAGGGGAAGGCCCTATTGATAGACTGGTTGGGGAAAATTCTGTATGCCTTTCCCCCAATTCCTCTCATACCGACAGTGCTCATCAAATTCTACAAGTCCAAAACCAGTATAACAATGATAGTACCGGAATGGCCTCATAAACTGTCAGAGTGACCACACAGGAGATTGCTGTGCAAACAGGATCTCCTATACAAGTTCAGAGAACAAATTCTACACCCCAACCTTCCATCACTGAGCTTGATTGCTTGGCTCTTGAACTTCTACAATATGACCATCTAGGTATTTCACAAGAGTGCATGAACATTCTAAGAGAAGCCAAGCATCCTTCTACAAGAAAATCATAGGCCTTCAAGTGGATGAGATTTTGAATTTGGTGTATCCAGACCAACTACAATCCTTTCTCCTGTTAAGTAGATGTACTGATACCATATCTCCTTTATCTAGCAGGGTCTGGTATACAGTCTTTTTTTTTATTAAGGTTCACCTTTCGGCTATAACTGCCTATTGGAAGTCCCTATCACAAACCTCTCTTTTTAAAATACTTGTGATTAAATATTTACTAGAAGGTATTAAAAAAGTTTATTTACCAGTTAAGTTCATGTCTCATCCTTGGTAAATTAACATTGTTTTCTCTATATTAATGGAACCCACATGGAAATTAGCTATCCTATTTGCTATTACAGATGTGCGTAGAATTAGTGAGATTTAGGCTCTATGCACCATTGAACCATTCACAGTATCTCATAGGAATAGGGTGGTTATGAGAACACACCCCAGTTTTCTCCCTAAGATGGTTTTGGATTTCCACATTAACCCAACTATTTCCTTACACAGTTTTTTTTCCTATTCGATAAACACCAGTAGATAAGTCCTTGCATTCTCAGGTTGTTAAAAGGTCCTGAAATGTTAACTAGACAAAACCAAGGCTATAAGACAGTCAGACTGAGTTTTCATAAACTATGGTTCAATATGTACAGACTTGCCTTCTTTTCAACAATCTGTTTCTAGATGGATTGTATCGTGCATCATTCTTTCATACCAGATAGCAAAGAAACCCTTACCTGTTAGGCCTAAAGCACATTCTACAAAGGGAAAAGCAGCTACGACAGCTCTTCTTCGGAACATTCCCATTTCAGAGATATGCAAGGTAGATACTTGGAGATCTGTTCATACATTTAGTAGACACTACTGTCTAGACTCTGACTCCAGAGTAGATACTCAAGTAGGACTGGCTTTTTTAAGGAGCCTTTTCAGGTGATTATTGCAGCTATTTTTACTTCATGTCCGCCTATTTCTGGGATGGGCTTGTTATTCTATTCAGTGCTTATGACTATTGATGATGAACCCCTGGAAGAGAAGGAAAAAGTACTCACCTATAATCCTTCGTTCTCTTCCAGGGGAATCCTTATCAAAGTTATAAGCAACCCTCCCACCTCCATGGACAGGAACTATTACACCTCTCAACAATTGCTTCACCGAGGATTCCTGATTTTCGTAAAAATCACCAGACTTAATTGTCGCCTGTGACGCATGATGGGATAATCAGGGGGTACTGTGAGGTTCTTACAAAACACAGTGCCAGTTTTCTATTCTATGCTTTGCATTGCTGCCTATTGTCCAACAGCGTCTCATATTGCATTTATTTTTCCTTTTAAAAAGGTTTGTGAAAGATTTTCTAAGTTCACCTTTTTATATGCAATTGGCTTCATTTTAAAATAAAAATTCAAAGAGATCTCATTGTTTTTGCCTTCTTTAGGCTGCAAAAATATATATATGAAGTACTACGGTACAAATTCTTGTTATACATATATGCTCCAGGGTCCCCTCATGTGGGCGGGACAGTACCGTCCTTATGACTTTGAAGAGGATTCCCCTGTAAGAGAACTAGAATTACAGGCGAGTACCTTTTCCTTCTTTGTGTTGTTGGGCTACAGATCCACTCTTCCCATTTCCAAAGCAGCAAAGGTAATTCACGGTGTTAAAGTGCTTTTACCCTACAAAAATACATTAAAAGGCAAGAAGGCACCACCGTTTCTTATTTTTGGAGAGTTTGCGCCTGCTCCCTTTCAGCATCTTTATGAAAAATAGATTGGGGACTTTCTTAAACTAGTATTTTACCACCAAACCCGGTGCTATACTGATTATATCTTCATTTAAAACAATTTGCAATTAAAATATATATTTGTGAATATTCTGCTTTATTTTCTGTTTTATTTCCTGCTGTGGTAAATATTAGTGTAAAATATATAGGAGGCGATGTTTACTACATTTTTTTAGTATTATACTGTCTATATTTATTATAAGAAATGACCACACAAAAGCAAACATAGCAAATCAGGAGCATACATAATGTGTGTGTGTCTGTGTGTCAGCATGTATAATCCATGCTGTGTGGACCAGATCGGTACTCATAGTGTGGGTAAACCCAGACAGAACCAGACAAACACTATCTTTGTGAGGACTAGTGCGGTAGGAGGACTGGTCTCCGTAGTATGTTTTGGTACTTTCGAGCAAGTGTACCAAAAAACGTAAAGTGCAGGTATATTCACCTCGGCCCGCTTTATAACATAACCTACTATCAAAGCGCACATGGAGTTCGAATAGTAAATACACACTTCATTATGTTCGATGGCCGGTCTTCATTATGTGTGGGGGTGTGTGTTTGGGTGTGTCTGCGCTAGAGAGAAAGAGACAAAGAGAGAGAGAGAGAGAGAGAGAGGGAGAGAGAGGATGAAGGAAATAGGTCCCTATATTGCTATTTGGGGATACACAAAAGCTTTTATGAATTTTGCAGCTGGCAACACTTACACATATCATTCTGCATTAAACACATTGAACTACTAGGTGTTTTATTTTAATTTTAACCCAAACTGGTTACACATCTCTGCATTTTACTTTCGATTTGCAGGCTTTCGTTAATAGGAAAGAGTGCGATCTGCATCTTGATTACATCTCTTTGGGTGGGTGTATTGATCAAAACACACACCCTTAGGATTCCCCAAGGTAGGGAACTAGAGGCTATAGGATCTCAAGGGTGAGCTGGCCTCCAACCAACTTTATACACACACAAATGAACCTACCCAAGAATGTATTTACATGACTGTGTCCCTCACAACATCCCTCAATGGGTATGCTGGGTACACACACAATAAATGTGACTGATTGTCCACACGCACCACCAGGTGTCATGCTTCATCATAGGACATCCCTTTGCTCTCCAAAAGCTTGGTTTGGTGGAGAGCGGGCCTACACCTGGAGACAGGAAGGCAAAGGTGTGTGTTTATTTTGCATTATTTTCAAACAAGATGCAATAAAGTGGCATAGCTAGTGTGTCATGGGCCATAGTGCAACAAAGGAAATAGGCTCCCTGGCTGCTGTTTGAACTGTGAAGTACAGGAATAATCAAGGTCCAGTGTCCCCATCAGGCCTCTGGGTCCGGTGCCACTGCACCTTCTGTAGCAATGGAAGCTGGGTCCCTACTCTGCTATCAACATAATCTTAATGGTGATTAATCATTACTAAGGTCAATCAGCACAAGTTTTATTTTGATAACACAAACATAATCAAAATGGTTGCTGTGTTTGTGAAGCACTTAGAAAATCTTTCTTTAATTACCTAGAAACATTTCAAGTGAATACAAAATGTTATACTCTTTAAGATATCAACTATTCATTTTCAAAGTATCCTAAAGTCATCAGCAACAATCTCTCTGTGTCACGTCATCATGTCCTCATCCTCAAATCATCAGGAATAATGTCATAGTTATCAGAAGGTGATTTTCAAGTCATTTGCAAGTCTTTCTAAACTCTGTTGATGACTTTAAGACCTTGATGATGTGGCATGAGGGGAAAATGACTTCTAAGATAGTTGGATAATCATCAAATGACTCTAGGATGGCTAAAAAGTAATCTGGTTTTACCTGTGGAGTTGTGTGCATTTCTCTTCTACGATCACCTGCCTCAGCAGCACTCACCATGCCAGGCCAGTCCGCCTCTATGCTATTAATGGCTACTCCAGCCAGTGCTGTTTAGTGCATGGCAGATTGAAAATCTGCCATGCACTAAAGGAGCTCATCAGATATACTAGGCATGTTTCAGTTGATCTGAAGCATATACTGTGTGTTTTACAGCATGTGTCCAAGGTCAGGTGTATGCTGGTCTGCTCTCTCGATTGCTGAGAACCCAAGATGCAAATTCATGCAAACCTCACCCTTTCCCATCTCGTTGAGGGGTGAGGTAAGGGGAGGGTTGCCATTCCCAGAGAAAAATACCAGACCTTTGTTCACGTGTTAGGATTCTGCAAAGGCCTGCACATGATATTTAGATATAACTTTATATAACATCATCTGCATTCATTTTTAAAATGGTTAGTCGGTCTTACTTGAAATACCAGTCAGGAATCAATATTTCAGAGCTAGAACACATTTTAAAGTGCTTTCTTCTTATATTTACTGTTCTACGTATGTACTAATAGGGGAAATAATACCGGCTTCAGGCACTGTTTCTAATCAGTGAAGCTTGCTGATCCCATTCCACTCTGCAACGAGTTGGGAAAGGTGCCTCACTGATTGACACAAAGCCTTGGACAGCACAGGTCATAAGCCTAAAGTGCCCTGCCATGTTCAATTAGAAAGACCTTGCAGCATCCTAAGGGGAGGGGTGGATGGACCTGGCCCAGCATTATCTAAAAAAGCTGGCAAAATCTGTGACATGAGGCATATGTGCGATGCAGCATGTGCCTCTCAAAAGTCCCTTCACTGCATGAATCTCTCTTAGAATGGACATCACAATGACTATGATAAAACAAGCAGGAGAGTGACCTCTTATTAAAAAACACAGATTCTGCAGTAAACGGGGGCTGGGGTGGTAGCCTATGTACCCTTGTCAAGGAACAGGCTCTGTCGCACTAAAATGAATTAGTCATGCATACAGATCTCCTTCCCACACTGTGGGTATGAATGAGGGCCTCTGGTTTTATAAAAACAGCCTGCGTGTCACTTGCTCAGTACTGTTGCAGGACTCTGCCTGCCCAGCAATTTTACTGTCCAATGTGTGACACTTCGAGTGATAGTTTCTCGCAAGTCACACCAATTTGCATGCACCCTTCTCAACACACGTTTACTATGCAACATCAACAAAACCTCACAGCTCCTCGACAGTGTGAGCAGCCTCGGATTGACCCTGATTGTTCATGACCCCACACCCACCACAGGACATACGCTGGACCCCATTTTCACCTGCTGCAACTGCACCAAATACAGCCATGTCATAGAACTCACATGGACTGATCACTTCATCTTCCACTTCAGCATCTCCAACCCCCACATCGCCACCCCCAAGATGACCAGCGCCCCCCCCCCCCCCCGTCCACAGAAGTGGAACAAAATCTCAGAGAGCAGCTGGACAGACACCCGCAACAACTCAAACACTGCTACATCTACCAACCTCGAACAGGGAGTGAAGAATGCCTTGATCACCAATTGCACTGACAGCATAGCCCCCTTCAAGAGCAAGTAGAAAATGCTCCAAAAAGTCCAGCTGGTACACCCAAGAACTCAGAACAGCGAAATGAGATTGCAAACAGCTGGAGAGGCGATGGCGCACCAGCAAGGACACCTCTGACTTCACAGCCTCCCTCAACCTCTACCACCGCCTGCTGAGGGCAACAAAGAAGACCGCCTGAGCCGCATGCATTGAAACCACAGCCAACAACAGCAAGAAAAATGTTAACATTACAATATCATTTAAGAAATTCTCCAGCCTGGATTCCAGGAAAAACAACATCACAAGAGCTGTGCGACAACCTCAACACCTTCTTGCACAACAAGATTGCAACCATATGCAGAAACTTCGAACCTCAAACCACACCTATGGACTTCCTTGACAGATACGTCACCACCACAACTGAAATGAACAAAGACTGACCACATGGAACCTCCTCTCCACCCAGGACACCACCTCCATCATGAAATCCATCCACTCGGGAGCTCCCATAGACTTATGTCCACACCACATCTTCAGCCCTGGAAACCAAAGGATTGGCCGGGAACTCACCACCCTGTTCAACACCTCTATCACCACTGTAACATTTTCCGAAGCCTGGAAACACGCCGAAGTCAGACCACTACTCAAAGAACCCTCCGCCAACCCCAGCAACCTCAAAAACTACTGGACGAACTCCCTGCTCCGCTTCCCAGTGAAAGTACTTGAAAAGATTTTCAACAAGCAACTCATGGCACACCTGGAGCAGAACCAGTTACTCAAAACCTCCCAATCCATCTTCTGCAGCAATCATAGCACCAAAACCTCCCTGATCACAGCCACCCATGGCATGCTAACCCTACCTGACCAAGGAGAAACAGCAGCTCTGATCCACCTAGGTCTCACGGCAGCCTTTGACACCATATCTTTATCCCACCACAAGCTGATCGCAAGGCTTCACCCCATCGGCATCCCAGGGGACACGCTCAGATGGATCACCTCCACCTCACTGGAAGAACCCAGAGGCTCCACCTCCTACCTTTCACCTTCGAACCCAAGGAGATCACAGGTTGTGCCCCCTTTGGGTCATCCCTCAGCCCCACACTCTTCCATGTATTTATGACCCAGCTGGCCAACATCGTCAGATCCCACGGTCTCCACATAATTTCCTACGCTGGCGACACCCAACTCATCTTCTCGCTCAACGATGACCTCTCCACCACCACAACCAACTTCCACAGATGCATGAAAAGCGTCACCAATTAAATGAAGAACAACTGCCTGCAGCTGAACACAGACATGACGGAAGTACTGATGTTCAGCTGCAGCAGCAACACATGACACAACTCCTGGTGGCCATCAGACCTAGAAGCCGCACCCACTCCCTTCGACCACACCAGAAACTTCAGAATCACCATTGACAACAAGTTCACTATGAAATCACAGATCAATGCCGTCTCAGCTGCCTGCTTCCTCACTCTGCAATGTTATGTAAGATCTTCAAGTGACTGCCCCTACACACGTGATGCACCATGACACAGGCCCACATCACCAGCTGACTGGACTGTGGCAACACCCTCTATGTAGGAATCGCCGCACACCTCCTACAAAGACTTCAGACTATATAGAACACTGCAGCCAGACTCATCGTCAACCTTTCCCAACAAATCCACATCACAGCCCACCTCAGGCAACTCCTCTGGCTCCCACTACAAAAGAGATGCCAATTCAAGCTGCTGATCCACACACAAAAAGCTCTACACAACCAAGGACCTGCCTACATTAACCACCACCTGAACTTTCACCAAATGTCGAGAAGACAATCCGCCTCCCTCTCACTTGCCCACACTCCTTCTCCCATACTGCAGCAAAGACCTGTAACAGCCACCCCAAGCAACTCTGGACCATCACATCACTCCTGGAATTCCGAATGGCCCTCAAGATCTGGCTGTTCAAATAAGCCTCCGGGACCTGAAATTACCTGGACACCCTATCAGATGATTAGCCGCGCTTAATAAATCCTGATTGCTTGATTGTAAAGTAATTAAAAACAATGACCAGTATTTGGGTGACTGTGAGTTTTCTGTAACTGCATTCCGACATATCACACAACAAAGAACATTCACCTGAAACAACCCAGATCTGTGGGTGGCACCGGTGCTTGTTAACAGTATCAGAGCAATGGCATTGACAATGATTTCATAGAGATTCATTAGAATTAAAAATGTTTCAGTTTGGGAAATATTGAATAATATTAGGTCTGGTGAAGGGATAGAGGCCCTTGGAGAGTCTTAATCACTCCTGTTCCCTTCCTCATATCCCGTTTATCTGCAGTGTCTCACTCTATAAAACACTTACAATTCTGTTTTTCTGACGTTATTGTGGAATCCTCTATTTGCCTATCTCATACATCACCTCCTTCCTCTTATTCACCCTGGGGTGCAGCAGGACGAGTGAGGAGGATCAACAGAGTTGTATTCAGAGGCTCCGACCATTGAAACATCTGGCACTGGCATGAGCTTTCAGGTGCCTTAATAGAGATGGCTCAGAGTTCCCTTGTTCAGTAGAACATATTGTAGATGTCCCAAACATTCAATATTGTGAACAATGACTGGAATGAGGGGGCACAGTTTAGCATTGAGGGGGACCATGCTGGTTAGATGTTACTGGGAGAGTTGTTGATTAGGCTATAATAATATTCAAAGTATTCTTCATACAGATCCACAGATCCACAATATACTCAGTAAGGTGATCACCTCCTGGTCCCCATGGGGGAAAAAATAAGGAAGGTGACATGTTACTTCTTCACAGGGCAGAACCAAAACCAGGTGCAAGGGGTCAGAATCCCCAAAACACATCTCTATGTGCCTCCAAAAATCTTAGTACTGTAAGCATTGGCGAACACAGTATATTTCGTGAAAATGTTATTGTAAATGTGACACATATGTATGTGAATGCCATACATGCATATTGACACTTCAGAAATGTCACACTGTGAACTGAAACCTGACAGCAATTCTTTAGAAGGGCGGCAGCTTTGTTGTCAGGTGATGCTCGGTTGGTACTACAAATTAATAAATTGCTTCTTCATAATTCCGGTGTCTAGGGCATGCGTTGACTGCCTGGTTTTTACTATGGCGAATGTTGTACATAAGTCAATGCAACAACATGGGACCAGTTTGCTGACAAGACCTGTGCCAGAAAGAAACATACATGGCATCATGTGTGTAACACAGGGCAAGGCACAGGTGCAGTTTGCTCAAAGTACCCCAACGTGTATGACCTCCTGAGTATACCTACAGAAGTTGATGTCCCATGAGCCAAGCTCCTCTTTAGCAATCTGGGCTTAATGGTGGCAAAAGGAGACGTGGCCAAGTATCGGGGAGCCCCAGAGCAGCCAACCCTCGGAGAATGGAAATCAGGGATGGACCCATGTGTAGCGGCTGACATAAACGGCGGGAAGGATGCCTGAAGATGTTCCATAAGCCGGATGTGGGGGAAAGAGAGAAACGGTCCCGTCTGACAAAGTTCCAATCACCTACAGTAGAAGACCATTTAGCATGATATACTACTATTCGACACTTGATTGATCGCTTAGAATAAACTAAAAATGCACTGCATTAATGCAAAATTGGAACAAATGTATTTCTACTCTAATGTAGTTGTGGTTGTAGGCGACTTGTTGAGCACCATGTATTGTTTGAAATAAAAATAAAATAGAATCATTTTTTTTAAAGTACCCCAAGGTTTAGATGCACACAACAGATAAGTTCACGGGCACCAAATCAAGTTCACCCTTTAAAAGTCTTACGTTTTTGTGGCAGAATCCTTCTTCCATTCAACTGACAGGTTAGGCCCCATGGTTACCTGCATTATTTCACTTTTTAAACCAACATCGCACTAAAATGGCTGACATTATCTGGGCCATGGATTAGCATACTTGACTAACCACTATAATAACAACTAGGATAAGAGACCCTCCCCTTACTGTTGGAGCATTCTGGACCAACATAACACATAACAACGGAAACAGGACTAACACAAATGGAGGAAGAGAAATGTAATTGAAAGTGAAACAAGACTACACCAGGACACCTAGGGTCATTGGCATCGAAATAGGACTGCACAGCTGTCTAAGAGGCTCTATCCAAAGGAGGCGGCCATATTGGAACGGCCCCACCACACGGATAAAACACTTATTCTACATCCACCGCTCATCCTACCCATCCAGTACAGGTCAGAATTTTCTTCTTACATATCCTTCTACCTAACTTGTTCCAGATCCTACACGCACGAGACACCAATAACACAATCACTCGGACTCTAGATCCAACCCTTCTTCCCCACTCATACTATAACCCCCCCACCTCTTCAGCTGACACATCATATTGCACGGATCTCTACCCGAGCCACAGTTACATTCCAAGCCCCTTAACATCTCACCATTTATACGGTGCACACTATGGAACTCACAGGCACACACACACATACACCATCATCTACCCCCCGAACCTCTCAAGAAATGCTGCAAAACATTTCAAACACAATTTTATAAAAAGTCACCCTGAAATACCCATCGCCGACGCCTACTCCTCAACACTTACCGGACAGATAACCAATGATATCATCTTCCACACTAAACGAAGAGCTCAATGGAGAAACGCATTTCTTACATTATTCACTATCTCCTCCACTAGGAAAACTGCTCATGGTATAGTTATTTACATTTCCCCCTCTCAGCTTTTTAGAGTGACCGCAACCATCACCATCTACAATAATGGAACCATTCTCATGCAATCCACGGACCGCAATCTAAACCTCCTGGATAATATCTTCCCAGTCATTAAAGCCCAACTCTATAAACCCCAAACTTCCACTCTGGACATTCCTTCCTTAAGTACACAATACACACCATTGCCTATCCCCTCGGACAACCACTCCCCAATACCTGCACGAACGTCACCTGCATCCGACTCAAACGTTATTCCTGCCCGGACCTCCCCCTACTCCATCTCACGGCAATTCACTCTACAAAATCCCCCCACCAACTCTACTCCTTCACCACACAGCCCACTATCTGCGCTGGACACACATACTACCTCCATGCCACCTGACACTCACAAACCCCATCTACCCGAAATAACGGCAATCACCTACACAGATCCAACAGGTAACGCACACCCCTTAACCATATTCACAGATGCCCCCGCGGCAGATACCACCCCTCCCCACATTAACACTCACGGCACCTCATCCTTGTTGAACACCGACTCCACTAACATGCACATCCAGCTCTCTAGAACGCCGCCCCCACCTCAAGGGCTAGGACACAATATGACACCCCACTACCACACAGAAGACAGGCTACCATCCATTAACACTCTGCACACATTCACAATACATACATCCACAGCCCATCCTTCTACCCCCAAAGCCCACTCACCCTCATCTAGTACTCTTCCCACACCCACTACCCAACCATCCACCACCACAGCCCTGTCATTCATATCTACAACACGCCCACCCACACCCGCAATACCCCTCCCAACGCCATCCACACCTGCCCCAGACCATAAACCCGACCAAACTACATTGCTGGCAGACTCACCCTCCACACAACCTTTGATCCAATTCGTATCCGTACCTAACTTTAGACTTGATGAGATCATGATCTCACTAAATCAAATCAAAACTGAACTACAAGCACTCAACGATCGGATATCGAGAAACCCGTGGTTTACCAGACCCTCAAGACAGTCCAAACTTAGCGGGCATCAGAACCATTCAACAGGTTCGTTGAATCTCATTACGCCCAGATGGATTTCAGTCCCCTCCTGTAACAATTCAACCCGTCCACTCAGAAGCATTAATCCGCTATCAGAGAGTGACCTACTCTCCCTATTAAACTCATATGCATCCACTCCCGTGAACAAGCTCACCCCCGCCTCAATGATGATCCCTACTTTCCCTTCCAACCCTCACAGGACTACTAAACCCATCACTAGAGGCATTACCAGCAACAACCTAAGAAGAATCCCCCTCAGTCAGGAACCTTCCTCAGCCACTATCACGCCCCGGCTAAAATGTATACTCCTAAACTGTAGATCTGTATCTAGACACGCAGCGGACATAGCTGACCTCATTCTCACACAGGAACTGGACCTGTTACTGCTAACAGAAACCTGGCTAAAAGATTCCTCCACACCAATCATGGACATATTAGTACCCCCAAACTATGACATCATTAGATTAGACAGAACTGATAAAACAGGGGGAGGTATCGCTTGCATACATCGTAGTAATATCTCTGTGAACAGAGCCATATCCCCTGGATCCACCTCTTGCGAATACTTATGCCTTGACATCACAAACTATGGTAAACCATTATGTTCCATACACATCATCTATCATCCACCGGGTGACGACCTAGCCTTCACTGAACATTTCATGGATATGGTAACAACAAATATGGGGCGACTAAACACCCAAATATTCCTTGGAGACTTCAATCTACATTGGAACGATCACAATGACACTTGGTGAATAGTCTCAAAATATTCCTCGAAGACCTAGACCTGACCCAAATATGTAACAGCCCTACACACGACAAAGGATCCATTCTGGACTTAATAATCTCTAAAACCGATTCCATTTAGATCCAGTCAATCGTACCCTGCGACTGGTCAGATCATCATATTATTAATTTCTACATCAAGGAAATGGTGAAATTTAACTCGGCGCAACCCACACGACCTAAAATATGGAAAAGAGACCTGAAAAAGATCAAGCCTAACACTATGCCACCCCCCAGCTACACCCTACTTCGGCCCCCCGCAGGAACCTCCGAAGTCCATGATCTCACCAATCACTACCTCTACGCCATGAGCTCGATAATAGATGAGGTTGCACCTCTTCAACTAAAGAGAGTATCCATAAAAGATTCAAAGCCCTGGTACAATGGAACACTTAATGAAGACAGACGGTCGCTCAGAACATCTGAGCGCACCTGGAGATCTGTTCCATACGCAAACCACCTCAAGATCCTTAGGACAAAGAGAAATGCATATTACCGAAAAATCAAGCGCACCAAAGCTGACTTCTTCAGCTTCCAACTAGACCAAGCAAGAAACCGCCCCAAAAAACTTTTTGAATTAATCAAAACCCAATCCAAGGAGGCACCACAATGTCCACAAGACTTATCATGCCCGCAACCAAACTGTGAAGATTTTGCCGTCTTCTTCACCCAGAAGACTGACACCATCAAAAAGGACCTCCTAACGGACCTAACCCTACACGCGAGACCACACACAAATACCCCAGCATTTCTAACTGCTTCATACCTAAGCCCTTCAAAGCCTGACCTAAAAAATGACGCATCCTGGTCTTCCTTTACCACCTATTCTGAAGAAAACATAGGCAAAATACTCAGTGCCCTCAATCCTGCCAACCACTTCGCCGATCCCCTCCCTGCTAATGCCGTCAAAGACCCTACTCCTTTGCTTCTGGCGATCTGGACCAAGATCATAAACAGCTCACTTCAACAAGGCTGCATCCCAGACACCCTTAAAGCTGGCCAGGTATCACCCATCCTAAAGAAGCCCACGGCCGACCCTATAGACTTAAACAACTACCGCCCTATTACCAACATCCCTACCTTGGCCAAATTATTGGAAAAATGTGTTCACCTCCAACTGACGAGGCATATTGATCACTTTGACCTCCTTAACAAGCACCAATCAGGCTTCTGAGCAGGTCATAGCACTGAATCAGCCATGACACACATAATTGATGATGCGCTACAAATCCTGGATCAAAATGGAGCCTGCTTACTCATTCTACTAGACCTATCCTCAGCCTTTGATACTATAAAACATGAGAATCTATTAGACCTCCTGGAACACAGAATGGGATTCTCAGGTGCAGTGCTAAACTGGTTTACCTCATTTCTCCATAATCGGACACAACAATTCAAGGTCAATAACTCCCTCTCCAAACCAGTACCAGTTACCCTAGGTGTCCCACAAGGTTCCTCACTCTCCCCAACGCTGTTTAATCTCTTCATGGAACCACTCACCGAAGTTCTACAAGCATCTAACGTACAATATCACATGTACGCCGACGACACTCAACTATCCCTCAAGATCCACTCCTTAGAAGATATCAAATCACTTAACCTATTGCTTAGGAATACACAAACTTGGCTAGCAGAAAACCATCTCAAACTGAATGCCCTAAAAACAGAATTCCTCCTTATAGCTCCACCCGCCCAAGTCCCCATAATGCAAGAGTGGATTAAACATCTTAGAGCACTCAAAGTTCAACCTACCATCGTGGACTCAGCGAAATCACTCAGAATTACTCTTGACAGTAACCTCAATATGCAAAAACACATCAGCATTGCTGCAAAGGGAGCAAACTTCCAGATAAATACACTAAGGAAACTTAAACCTTTCCTTCCACCCAACGACTTCAAACAGGCAGTACAAGCACTAGTCATACCAAGACTGGAATACGGTATTATCTCTCTTTGTGGCCTACCCAAAGTATCAACTGCACCATTAAGAGCCTCCATCAATTCGGCAGCCAGACTTATCACTGGCTCCAAAAGAAACTCCCACATCACCCCGGATCTTCAATCCCTGAACTGGCTACCCCTTGAAGCCAGAATTTATCTGAAAATAGCATGTATGACACACAAAGCCGTTCATCACAATGCACCCTCTTATCTGGCACAGAAACTGACGATCTCTGGCGGGATCAGACCCTCAAGAAGTGCGGATAACCTACTACTGAAACCGCAAAGGTTCCACAAGAAGAAAACATATAACAGATCCTTCTCCGGGATGGCTCCCAGAATCTGGAATGCCTTGCCTCCTGAAACCAGACTTAACCCCTCCACTGCTTCTTTCAAAATGGAGGTAAAATCGATACTCATGGCCAAATTCACTTAATTATGGACTATAGACACCTGGGTTCCAATCACATCCGTGTCCCTAGCAAGATGGTCATAATAGACCATCTAAGCAACTAGACTTTTTGTTTTTCCTCAGGTTGATTATTGCTTTGCCTACACAAGATGCTCTGTGTATGCGCTATGTGTAACATCTATTTGTTGTATAGTAACCTTTACTGATTGTATAGCGCTCTGATATCCGTTTAGGATCTTGTTCGCGCTCTATAAAACTTTCTAAATAAATAAATAAATTAAATAAATACATTCTTCTAGATGCTGCTCTGATGTTGGGGGACAAGAGCATTCAGTGGTTCCATTGTAATGGTAGTGGTTATTTTCCTGCAGGGGCCATGGCGACAACCTCACTCAGAACGTAACTCCTGTGCTAGATCAGCACACATCTTTGGGATTAGCAGCCTTCCAGGCCAGATGCAGACAGGGAGTATGGATTGGCAGGTGCAGCCTCTGGCCTATCATGTGCACTTCCACATCGAGGCGGGGGGGGGGCAGGAACACCTCAGGTGGACTGGAGGAGTCCCTTCACACACTCACTTGTAGTCTCTCACTTCCTCTGGTTGTTCCTCACACTAGGAATGCACCAAGCTTCTCTTCATCCTGCAGGGCTAGTCTTTTCTCCTGCGGAGTCGGGCACACTATTTACCTCTCTCAGCAGGCAGGAAAGCTCCTAGGCTTCAAGGAGACCCTAGCTCCTCCAGCTAAAAGTGCAGACTTCAGGTGATGTCTCCTCATCTCTGGGAGACTGGATGTCTCACAAACACAAGCCCCGGTTACCCAGCCGTCTTTTGAATACCATGTGGATCACTCCCTTCCTTGGTTATGAAGAACGTGGAACAGCAACACAGTGGATTGGTTTGAATCCCACGTGTGTACACATTTTCCAGTCAGGGTATGTAGAACCACTGTCTAAGGTTTCAGAAACAATTTACGTTATTTCTCTTCCAAATATCCTTTTATAGCTGTTCCTCAGACTTAGCTTTTGTCTAAGGTGATGGCACTCACAGCATGAAGCAATGATGCTGGCTCCAAGCAGGAGTATCTAAAAGAAGGGCACAGTGGTGTATAATATTGCTGCACCTGACCCTCATCATCTTCTTGAAGCAGTAATCAGGAACAAGCAGGCTATAGCTAGAAGCTTCCTCATGTTTGAAAAGAGAAAATCCAGTCCTACTGTTGAATGGGGCAATTGATGAAACAGAAGACACGTAGAAGTATTTTCAAACAATGTTTATGTCCATGTCCAGGACCCACGACAGCTTGAGACCGGAGCTGGACAGGAAATGCCCAACGAGCCCCACATTCAAGAATCCCCACAATGATGACATAGATACACTCTAATATTAAACACAACACCCATAATACACCCACCTCTTAGCCTTTCAAGCCACCAAATGACAGTGTGCAGGAAGAACAGTCCTTTGCTAACATTGAATTTCTAAGGGTATCCTTGTCTCCATTCTCCCTCACTCCCACCCTCTAGTCACAGAAATGCAGTCAATAAACTGCTGTCTGAGGAAACTGTATCCACCTTCGTCCTTGTGCCATGCTAAACAAAGGGCAATCCAAAACGGATTGCTGTGATCTCAGTATTCAGGCTCTCACCACACACCCAGTCCTACTACCATACATGCAATACACGCTCACAACACTAACATGATCTTGATGCACACATGGAATGCCAGTGCAAGGATCTGGAGATTACATAAAAGTAGAACTTTACCTGAGAGAGGGTCAGTAGAACTCTCCTTGACAAAGAGACAAAAGGACAGGTCACACTAATGATTCACAAAAATGTGGTATGCTGCTACCGCTTACCCAGTTTATGGACTGTAGTCGTAGGCCTGCTACGAGGGCATACTTTGGGCACTCCTTCAGGTTGTAGAAGAGGAACTAGTCCTTGCAATATCAGGGACAGTCCTAGGCTTCTGCACACATACTAGTTTAGTGTGGTACCAAGAGCAGCAAAAGGTCAGGATACAAGTTTCATATGGAATTGGGCACGCTGGGCAGGGATACATGCCCTTTTACCATGCAGGAGACATGCCCATCCCAACAAACATCATTTATCACCCACCATATGACAGTCGCCTTACTTGAACAGTATTCGGAACATAACGCCTCTCCGCTCACTATTCTCAATAATAATCATATTTTCGTTGATGATTTTGACCTCAACTGGGGTAATCAAAAAGATTCTTCTTACCAATTTATATCCACTTGTCTGAATGAGAATGACTTGATACAACACTCCCTAAGGCCTACTCTTATACAAGATGCCACCCTAGACTTGATTTGCCAAGTTGAAAACCCTCTCTTTTTGATTGGTCTGTTCAATATCAACTTCAGTTCCAGTTGTATTTCGCTAACACCATGCTCTGCGACCAACACAAAAGACCTACAACTCTGATTAGGTGCATGAATAATATTAATTACAAAGATGTTGCTAGCAGTCCTTATTTCTATCTACTTTTACCTATGAAGATGAAGATGTGAATGAGGCTAAGGGCGTAGTGAACCCCCCACTTTAGTAGCTACAGCGAGGATGGACTTCTTTATGGGCCTGTCAGAAGACAAAGGCTCATGATTTATGTTGAACTACTGCATCAATAGAAGAACGGTAGGAGCAAGGAAAAACAATGTCTGGTGAATAGAACAGGGAAGGAATATCGGAAGAAAGGGTGAAAAGAAGGAAGTATGGATGAATGAGTAAATGGATGAATGAGTATGTGGATGAATGAGTGGATGAAAGGATGAGTAAATGGTAGGTGGATGGACACATGAAAGGATGACAGAGTACAGTATTGGATAGATATGCGGATGGACAGGTGAAAGGATGGCAGACTAAAGGTATGGATGTATGAGTGAGTGAGTGAAAAGATCAGAGAATGGATGGCAGAACTGATGGATGGCAGGATGCATGGCAGGATGCATGGTAGGTTGGATAGATGGCTGGGTGCAGATTGAATGAATGGATGGCAAAGTGAATGGATGGCAAAGTGAATGGATGAATGGCATAGTGAATGGATGGATGGCAAAGTGAATTAATGGATGGTTAGATAGAAGAATGGATGGATTGATGGATGAATGGCAGAATTGGTGAATGATGAATTAATGGCATAGTGGATGGCTGAAGGTAGGATGGATGGGTGGGTGATGGATAAAGTGAATGCATGGATGACAGAATAGATAGATGTATGGCAGCGTGGATTGATGGATGGCAGAGTGGATAAATGAAAGGATGACAGTGTGGGTGGATTGATGGATGAATGGCAGATGGATGGATGATAGAATGAATGGCAGAGTGGATGAATGGATGGCCGAATTGATGGATGAATGGTAATGAATGGATGGATGAAGGCATGCATGGGTGGATGGAAGAGACAAGAAAGCTGTTCTAAGGAGGGTTGACTTGCTTAGTGACATCAGTGCTTTATATCAAAGTGGGGCGTTTTTTTTTATTTTCTGGCTACTCCCTTGAATGAAACTATAAATATCTCTTATCGACTCTATTGCAGGTATCCCAAACAAGTTTGCTCCATTCACGGGGAAAATAATGAAGAACAAGAAGTCTGCTCTCTGATACACAAATGATCTTAAGGTGGGAAAAAAATGTTGACACATTTTCCTTTCCAATCTATTAACATTCAGACAACTTTTTCCAAACATGGCCCAATAATTGCTCCACCTTCAAAGAAATATCTCACACTGATGCAAACTTATTCCCTATGATCATTTTGTGGATCTTCTAACTACTAAATTAGCTAATGATGTGTGGTATAACCTAGTCTCCCATTGGTCTGCTCCATTACCCTCTTTCTATGTCAAGTAGTGTTTATGGACAGCCTCAAAGTTGAATATCAAAACCTATTGTTGATCATGATCACCTTAACAACTTCAGCCAATCTCATTTCTTGGCTAAAGTCCTGGAGAGTTGTGTAAACAGTCAAATCAGGAATTTTGTAAATGACCATTAACTTCGTGATGACTTCCAGTCTAATTCAGAGCTGACTACTATTTTACAAGTCATTGATAATGTTCTACATATTATTAACAATGGTGATTTTTGCTTGTTGATCTTACTCAGTCACTCAGCAGTGTTTTACCACCGTCAATCATGATATCCTCATTCTCACATTAAAATACCATTCGGACCTTGAAGGAAAGGTTCAGGGTTACTGCACATATTACCTTGCAAAACATTCACAACTGATCAGAATGGTGATTCCGGGTACCTTTTTTTCAAGGTATTTCACAATGTCTGTTTTAACCCCTGTGTTCTTCAGGTTCTACCTTGAACCCTTAGTCAACATCATAAAAGAATCAGGCATAGCCTATCACCAATATGCTGGCGATTCTCAGTTATAATTGAAGTACTACTCCCAAGACGATATCTTATTATTGACATCTACTCTGGGCAAAATAGATTTGTGGATAACTCTGAACTTCCTTAAATTCTATTATTTTATAGAAGCAAATTTCTATTCGTCTCCTCACACATGTCCTTCATCGTAGTGCACAATGGCTGGAGTCTATGAATATCCTAGACTGTTGTCCAAATATGTTTGAAATTGCCAAATCACTTTGTTTCGTTCTTGATTACAATGCTAATCTTAAAAGATGTATCAACACCATCTCTAACACTGTGAAGCATCAGTAATCAAAGGGATAAAACCACTCTTACTGGAACAAGAGCTTAAAGATGTAACTGAAGAACTGGTCCTTTGAATGTTAGATTATGGTAATGCTGTCCCATCTTGCATTTCTAAAATTCACTTGGCACTGCTCAAGGACTCCCTGCATGCAGCCGCTTTCCTGATCTCCGGTGTTGGACGCTGCAAGCATTTCACCATAGCCCTTCGCTGACTGAGTTTGCTTCCTATCGAAGATAGAGCCATGAATAAAATTATGTGCATTGTTCACAAATGTATCTACTCTAACCACTTGCTTTATATGGCTAAGAAAATAAAGATCTCTGGCAATTCTCAGTAGCTCCACAGTTCTGTCTCGCTACTAATGGAAATACTGGTGTTAAACAGAAAATTTCCCTTAAACTAATATTTCTTTGGATGAGTCTCAAGGTTTGGAACTCATTCTCACCTGCCATTCCCACCACTTCCTCTCTACCCACTATCACAAAGGAACCAAAACATTTTATTCTGAACATCTAGATCATCTCCTCATAGACACCATTCCGTGGATCCTCACCATTCTGATTGAACTCCAACGTGCATGATGCATTGGTTTGTGTCTTACCTGAGGCTTTTTCTAATCATCTTAGAGTTGCCTCTTAGATTTACTTCCTTTATCGTATTTGCTACAGTGTACTGATGATTTATATTCATTACGTGTCTCCTTGCTTTTACAGAGCATACTATGCTTTGTATGTTGACTAATTGAATGTAATCTAGTGCAACTGATGATGTATAATACGTGGGAATCTGCAATCTTTGTATAAAAACCTGCCTCTAAGTTCTCTATAATAGGTGACCTGTGACACACCCATTTGTATATCATAAAGAAATGATGTCTGAACTCTACTGTAATAACTTACTACGCTAGAGTTCTGATGGCACAATGCCTGATGCTAAAGCCAGCAGCCGAGGGTAAAAGCAAGTCAGGTACCGGAGCATAATTAAAGCAACTGTGTAACAGGACTGCAAACACAACAACACCCAGGGAATTGGTTCAGTGGTATTTATTTAAAGGGTTTGTTTTGATGAAAATGACTCTCAGGGTAACCAGATGCTGTCCGTGGACTTCCAGTGGTGTTCTCCTCCTAGAGCAATAACAAGATGCTGTCAGGGTCACTTGCCCGTCGACTCATTCCGAAGGTATTGGCCTTTGGGGAGAACAGAACAAGACTTGAGTATTGGGTGCGGCTAAAATCAATTTATTCCATCAAGTGCTCCCACCATCATGAAACCATGCTTTCTGAGTGCAGTACTGACTGCAAACCCCTCACCTTATTGTAACTTTATCTTCACTGCACTTCCTCCCTTATGAAGGTTTTCACAAGAAAGACCTCCAAGTGCCCTCTTCCTCAATACTCCAGTTGCTTGTGCCACCACCATACCAGCCCTGTAGACTGTAATTGCACATCACTTGTTTGGAGCCACAACCCTGGACCAGAGTTGTGGCATCTGATATCATAACGCCTCCCTCCTTAAGGTTGCTGGGTTGGAACACTTTTGCTCCTGAGTACCAATGGTTCCCTGTCATACCTTCTGGCTCCGCACCCTCCTCCTCCTGTGCATCTTCTGGCTCCACATCTCCCCGCAGGGCTGCACTCGACTCCACACCTCTATGCTCCAAGGTCTCCCGATCAGCTGGATTTGAGTCCACGTCTCCTGACTCCGCATCACTGCCTTTCTTTGACTCTGTAGAACAAAACTCCTTTGATGTCTTCCACTCTTCCGCTTTCGCTTTTCTCACACTTGTTGCCCTTCTTTTTGTATTCCACATACCTCCGTCTTCTGGTTCTTCACTTTCGGTCCAGACACTAGAATGCTTACCTCCTTCTCTCTGACCCATTCTCTGCGTCCATTTTAGCGCATATACTTTTTCTTCTTCCCCTGGTTATAGAACGGAAACCAAACGTGGCTTTTCTTACATCTGCTTTGTTTTTCTAGCTGTACAGTGACAACCAGAACAGAGATATTTATGACATGTTTAGTTTTTTCACCCCTTAGGTGATTATGGAAAAGCTGGAATCTTTCTACACACGCATTCCGAGCTACTGCGCCCTTTCTTTTTTTAAACTAACTTGTATTAAACGGATTCTAATATCTTCTTACAAAAAATATCTTGCAGCTTTTTGGATGTGTTTAATTTTGCTCTAAAGATTTAGGGCCTACGTAAGAGTTTGGCAGTCCAAGGGACTGCCGAACCCATGGTGATGGTCAACCCGCCATATCACAACTATGGCAATGGGACCGCCACAGGATCTCTGATCCCGCGGCAGTGGCACAGCAGTATGAGGCTGTGATATGCCGGCAGTGTCGCTGCGGTACTGCCATGTATACTCCGAGGTTCCTCACTGCAACACTTTTCATGGCAGTGAGCCCACCATGAAAAGGGTGGTGGTGAGGAAACTAAGGGTACAATACAGGGCCCTCTGTTGCCCTTGTGTAAGGGGGGGGGGGCATGCAGTGGGGCACTTATTGTATTTTTGCACCCCCTGTTCCTGCACGGACAGAAATGCACAATATTGTGCATTGTGCCCTAGCAAAACTACTGGAGAAATATGTCCATTCCTGATTATGCAGCCACATTGATCATTACCCCCTCATTGACCAGTCCTAATCAGGCTTTAGGCAGAACCACAGCACGGAAATAACCTTGACACACATTGTCGATGATACGCTCAGAATACTAGATCAAAACAAATCTTGCCTCCTTATCCTCCTAGACCAATCCTCAGCCTTCGATACGGTCAAACATGACAGTCTCCTGGACTTACTTGAAAACAGAATGGGGTTATCTGGTGCTGTCCTAAAGTGGTTCGCCTCTTTCTTAGACAACCGAACTCAAAAAATCAAGATCAAGTAATCGCTGTCCACCACCACGCAGGTCAACCTGGGATTCCCTCAAGGTCACCTACCCTCTTCAATTTATTCATGGAGCCTTTAACTGAAATTCTGAAACGCTCCAATGTTCATTACCACATGTATGCGGATCATTCCCAACTATATATACCTAAAAATCTCATCTCTGTATGACATCCGCTTACTCAACACAACTCTGCAAAAAACCCACAACTGGCTGACAAAGAAACCACCTCAAACTTGACACGCTCAAAACTGATTTTCTCCTAATTTCCCCACCACAAGGACACAGCGACATTGAAAATAGGATTCCACTAGATCACTGGGAATAACACTCAACAAGAATCTCACCATGCGCGAACACATCAGTACTGCCAACAGGGGTGCAAACTTTCATATGAACATTCTTAGAAAACTAAAACCCTTCCTCACCACTGATGACCTCAAATCAGCAGTGCAAGCTCTAGTGATATCCAGAATAGACTATGAAAATACAACCTTATGTGGTTTGCCGAGATCCAGACTGGCTCCACTAAGAACCTCCCTCAATGAGGCTGCTAGACTCGTCACCAGCTGCAAAAAGAACAACATTACCCCTGACCTAAAGGCACTGAACTTGCTTCCTTATGAGGCAAGAACACAGCTAAAAAGTATCTAGGTAATAAACCGGATTTATCAGGCAGTGGCAGAACTTCAAGAAGCACCAGCACCTTGCTGTTAAAACCTCAAACATTTCGAAAAAGAAAAATACAACCCTACCTTCTCCAGACTAGCACCTAGGATATTGAATGCCCTTCTCCCGGAAATCAGTATGAACCCTTCAAAAAAGAAGTCAAACTACTTTTGATGACAAGACTCTAACCTGTTCCCAATTCTTAAGGTAGTTCGATACTAATCAGACGCAGCTCACCTACCAGGATCGGCGCTTGACTGTAAGTGCGAATGGCTGACACACTCTTGAATACCTTCCAGATCTACAATGAGTACTGACAACTTTTATGTTCTCCTGTGATCCACTCAAATATATGTTCCCAGTTGGTTTTTCCCCCACTCTATCCATTTGATGTGATCTACAACGAGTACCGACAAAATCTATGTTTTACTGTTATACATGTCCCTAGTTTTTGACTCCACCATTTGTAAAGCACTCTGATACCCTTCCAGGGGCTAGTTCACTCTAAATAAAACTTTAAAAATAAAAATAAATAAAGAATTGTGCATTTCTGTCCATGCAGGAACGGGCTGAGACGCTCCTACGGTGGTGCCTTTCTAAAGCTCTCCTATGAGCCTTAGAAAGGCCACCCGCCAGGATTTATAGGTTTAGTGGTCTTGGAGCGGGGCGCTAGTGAGGCGGCCCGCGCCAAGACCACCAAACTCGCAATCAGGCCCATTTTTATTCTTCATGTTTGCAAACATGCTCTCTCTTTTATATGGAAGAGCTATAAACCTAGGATTTAAGTGCTTTCTGGGAAATATGATGGTGTGATCATGTATTGTAAGGGCTAAAGTACCGCCTGCCCCACATGATAAGGGGATTACAAGTCACCTTGGAGTTCCATAACCCTAGAAAAAGCTGGGCCTTTAGCGTCATTCCTCTATATAGTCTTGGAACTTCTCTGTGACTTGCAGTATCCTAACAATATACGACAGGGGATACTATATCTCATATATATTTGTTAATGTATTGCCTCTCTGCGTAGATGTCTAAATCTATTCTATTTAAAGCACTCCGATATTTTCTGGCCTGAATACACTATACAAAGATTCCAATAAGTAAGAAAAAAATCGATGCTACAGCATATTGCATGTATCCTGTTGTGCAGGCATCAACGTGAGAAAAACCTTTCATATGTGCACATTACTACTCTTTGACGCCCCCTTCAACAGTTGACTGAAAAGGAAGAAGCTCCCTTAAATAGTTTTGGGGCACATGCATGAAGCATTTTTGTATTCGCATGCGGGCCGATTTGTGGCCTGTTTGCAAAGGCAAAAAAAGCTTTTCACATGCATCAAACCCAAATTCGATTCGGTAACCTGTTACCGAATTGCAAATTGGGTTTTGCAATTCGGTATTTGGAAGGGGCATGTTAAGGGCGTCCCTTCCTAATACTGAATCCTAACGGTATGCATGAATGTTTTGTGACCGTGAATGCAGTCGCAAAACATTTGCATATTACCACCTACTTCAAGTAGGTAGTAACCCATTCACAAATGTGAAGGGGTTCCCAAGGAACCCTTTGTGAATGGTTGTGTATGGTTGTAAAAGCATTTTTAAGAGCAGGCAGTGGTTCCACGGACCACTGCCAGGTCTAAAAAATGAAAAGAAAAATTTTCATTTTACTTTTCGAAAAGCATCTTGTTTTCCTTTAAGGAAAACGGGCTGCTTTAAAGCAATCACGGACATGGTAATCTGCTGACCTCAGCAGGCCACCATGATTTTTGAGATTCCTAGGGGGTTGCAAATTGCAATCTACCTCATTATTTTTAATGAGGTAGAGCGATTTACGACCTGCTAGGAATCGCAATCTGAAACTCTTTGGGCCAGATGTACGACCTACCAATATGCGACTCGCATATTGCGTCGCATTTTCGACTCGCAATTTGCGACTCGCAAATTGGGATGTCCAACAGTGTATCAGACACTGTTTGCGATTCCTAATGGGGTCGCAAATTGCATGCCTCATTAATGTTAATGAGGCAGGCACAATTCGCGACCCCATTAGGAATTGCTAACACTCACAGGGATGGTGGCCTGCTGGGGTCAGCAGACCACCATGTTCTGTGACTGCTTTTAAATAAAGCTGTTTTTTTTTAAAATGCAGCCCGTTTTCCTTAAAGGAAAACAGGCTGCATTTAAAAAATAGAAAAATGAAACTTTTCAGATTCCCTGGGACCACTGCCTGCCCTTAAAAAATATTTCTTGACCCATTCACAAAGGGGAAGGGATCCCCTGGGGACCCCTTCCCGTTTGCGAATGGTTACCATCTACTTGAAGTAGTTGATAAATTGCGAGTGTTTTGCGACCGCAATTACGGTCGCAAAACATTCATACATACAAATGCGAGTATCTATTAGGAAGGGACGTCCTTGGCACGCCCCTTCCTAATAGCGAGTTGCAAACCTCATTTTGCGAATCAGTAAAATTTACAGATTCGCAAAATGAGGTTTGTACATGGCCATGCCCTGAATTGTGGTCGCAAACGGGACGATTGCCTGTTTGCGAACGCAATTTAGGGTCGTACATCTGGCCCTTTGAGTTTCATGCATTGTAAATTGCGATTACCTAATTGCGATTCTCAGAAAATTTGCAATTAGGTATTTGCAATTTACAATTTTGATGCATGTGTCCCTTTGTTTTTATGGCATCATTAGGACAAAAAGGTCAAAAGGCATAAAAGGCTTCTGCTGCAGAGGTCAGTGACAGCAGGGAGGAGGAAAGGAACATCTTTATTTCACCCTCTATTATAACTGGTGCAATCACTTTTTATTATTATATGTTGTCTTTGAAATATTCGCTGTCTTTCTAAAGCTCCATTAAATGCCCGTTTTCTTTCTACCTTGCTTAAAGATATAGGCGTAAACATTCATATTAAAGCCGATTCGTAGAATCAATTGATCCCTCGAGGACGGCTGCCAGGAGAGCAAAAATAGCCGTCAGTCAACCTTTACAAACCAGCGCTGAATAAAACATCTCGTGTTGTCATCAAAGGCACTTCCTTTGAAACCTTTCATTTGTTAATGGAGGCCCTGATAAAGACTGGTACAGAATGCTAAAAGGTCTTTTGCAGAAACACAAAGTAAAATGCAACTCAGAGTAGTGGCTGTGCTTATAATTAATACATGGGATTAGTTGCTATTGTTGGAAAATCGAGATTACCTGCATGTTATTAATATTATGTTGAACAACTGCAGGACAGTTCGGTGAGTGCAGAGTTTATTTGATGTACGAATAAGGAAAACAGTGCATGCGTTGTCACAGAGCACTGGGGACTTTATGCCTAATTAACTAGCCTGTTGTTCAGGTGCAAACTCCCCCAGGCTCTCACACCACGTAGGCAACGTAGGCATATATAGAAATGCACGGATACTGTTTAGTCTCGGTTTCATGTCAACCTTGCCGTGTTAGTCCATGAGGACACTTCAAAGAGTTTATTTTCAAAGCTTAAAGGGAACAGCCTAGTTATTTCCAAGTGCGGGCAGTTTCGAACACTTCTGAAGGCTGCCTGCGGTACAGAATTAGACCAATATTGCCGTAGGCGCGAGGAGATTGTATGGAGACGGAATGACGCATGGGGCGCCGCCACTATGTGTGGAGAGGGGAGTGCAGAAAACTGCTTTGGCTTCAGCGTGTTCAGTAACTGTTTGCATACGAGGAGTAATAGAAGAATCCAGCCAAAGGTAACTCGACTATACCTTGTTATCTTCATGTTGTGTATTTTAGTCAAATTAGCGCGCTGCCTAACGAGTACTTCTCTGAAAATGTTAATTGTTTACTATGTATGAAATGCTACAAATGTGTACAGAATGGCAATCCATTCAGCTGCTGTTTGAGAAGTGCCTCTACCCTGCTGGTGTTTGACCCTAGTCAGTTCAGTGGTTTACTCTTCGCTCATTGGTACTCACAAACATTTCCCCTGGGGCCACAAAGTATGGTCTGTGGAGGGACTGAGGTCCGCACTGATGCCAGCGGGGTGCGGTTGGGCAATATGGGGTATGTAAGGTGGGTATAGGGGAAGCGAAGCGTGCACATGTAAGATTGCACAATGCGAAATCAGGAAAAGCTGGAATCAATCCTGCCATCCCCACTTAACCAAATTGTGTGATCTTGGGTAATTGATTTGCCTCTTTTTCCTTCTCTTGTTTTTGATTTAATAAACAAGGATGTTGTCTATTTATAATAGCAACCCAGGCCACCCAGGGGGTGCACATGACAAATGACTTGGCCCCTAGTTCTCTACTGGCATTGTTGTCAGGGTCAGTGGAAGCATGAATGTTTCTAAATTCATGTTTGAAAACTATCATTTAAAAAAACAAAAAAAAAACTCTCTCAACGCAGGGATACCATTGGATGTACTACATGAAAAGGTTCTGCATGTTAATAAAACATATGCTTTTGATTTTTGAAGAGACTTTATCATATTTTTACGTTTGTTGTAAGATGTCTTAAAAAATAAAGGTGTTTCTAAAGTTTAAGTGGTGCAGAACGCCTTCATTATTTTTTTTTCTTCTAGAGTTTTATATAGTGCGAGCTTAACCTGAAAGTATCAGAGCGCTTTACATGAGCATCAGTTGCATTACAGAGGGACACATCCATTTTGTTAGACACAGGGAGATTTAAGTGATTTGCCCAGAATCCCAGGATGTTGAGCGTCCCTGCCGAGACGCAAACCTGGTTTCCCAACTTCAAGGTTGATCGCTCTAGCTGTCAGGCTACATCCTCTGCCCTACTTCCATTCTGAATGCTAGCGCTATCTAAATTGAACAGCAGACTAGTGCTGTTGTTCCCCGAGGGGCCACATGGAAAGGTCAGAAGGGCAGCAAGGAGTCCCTGGGCCGTACTTTGAGTATCACTGCTCTAGCTACTCATTTCCCACTCTCCAGTGGACTAAATACCCACTTTTGTGTAACTCTGCACTTTGGGGTAGCATGTCTCTTCTCAGCCAGGTAAACTCCTTCACTTATCTCCTGCCCACCCGGAGTAATCTTCCTACCAATACAGCTAGCAGAGGAAAGTAAGATATAAACGTGAATTGGCAAAGCCAGTAGGTCTGCACTTTCACATAGCTCCAGTACCTCAAGTCATTACTAAATGTGCATCCTGAATCAGAAGCAACTACTTGAAGTCTTTAACAATGCTGCACTCCTTCAAGATTTTACTGGCTGCCCGCACGAGTCCGATCCAATTGCTTAAAGCCTTGACAGCGCTGTTGCACCTCAAGTTGTTACTAGATGTGCCTCTTGAGTCAGATGCAGCTTCTTCAAATGTTCTTCCTAAAGCTAAGAGGGTGTAGCTGCAACATAAACATGTACACATACGCTTTTGCTATTCTAATGAATTGTATTGGTTTTCTAGAGGATAAGTAAATATGCGAAAGCTTGTTTATGATGAGTCAATATTGCAACTTTCAGTAAATGTCTTGATTAATCTGGAAAACTTGGGATGACTACCTATTTATACGTAGGTACCAGCAGGCACTGGTAAATTCAAGTGCTCTACAACTTACTCCGGCAAGCTGTTTTTTGTCTGAAACTATACTGTTTTTCACTAAATTGAAGTTGCTTAAAATAAAGTAAGCCTGTGATTCGATTTTGCTGAGCCATTGCTCCTTACTGCGAACTGTGGTAGGAAGAAGCAAAATGGCAATGTTAGTTGACCAAACAGTAGGTAAAGACCCTTGCTGGAATGTCCTTTTATTAATATATACGTAGGTATTTTTATTATGAATTTATTTTGAGAAGGCAAGACTTTCATACATCAAACTAGAAGCCCATCTTGAGTTAGATGTAAAATCATGGAAAGTCTTTCACACACAGTGTTGCAGTATTTCAACTGGTTATTAGGCATTCCTCTGAGTCAGATCTAAATGCTTGAAGTTGCAGTACTACAAGCTGTTACTAGATGTCCCTCTCAAGTGAGATGCAAGATCTGTGCTTGATTTCTGTTGGATAAATATGCCAGTGCTAGATAACGAACAGTAAATAATGTAATATTGTAAATTTCAATAAATGGCATGAATAGTTATGAGCAGTGACTGGTAGATTCATGTGCCTTCAACTTTGCTTCTAGCGAAGTGTGTTTTTTGAGTGACACTGTATTTGTGATTATATATTAAAGCCCATAGTCCTATATGCTGTGGTAGGAGGAAGCAAAATGTCAATGTCAGTGGAGAGTGCCTATATATACTTACATACCTATTACCTACTGGCGGTTGCCAGTAGTAGTTATAGTTAGAACAAAGGTTTCCATAGAAAAAGCGTTTTTTGTTTTGCCAATAACTTTTGCGCCGCTTGACGAA
This sequence comes from Triturus cristatus, assembly GCF_964204655.1. Taxonomy (NCBI): domain Eukaryota; kingdom Metazoa; phylum Chordata; class Amphibia; order Caudata; family Salamandridae; genus Triturus; species Triturus cristatus. The sequence continues at coordinate 441,226,472 of NC_140585.1, forward strand.
TCTCCACGAAACTTTCACAAAATGTGTCCTTTTGGGCTCTGCTGCTGTGTTGAAGGTTTCAGGGTGATCAGTCTGGCCGGGGCTGAGAAAAATGGGGGGGTCCCTAAATACGTTTCCCCCTTGTTATGTCTATGGGGATTTTTCATTTTTTGAACACGACTAGAGCCCGAACTGCTGAAAGGAATTACACCAAATTTGACAGAAAGCTAGATGTTGGTCCAAAAAGCATGCTTTTTGTGATTTGGTGTAAATCTGTTCAGTAGTTTTTGAGATATCTTTCTTAAAAAAATATAGATATCTGGGGACCCTAGTCATTGCAGTGAACTCGCGAATCCTACTGAAATTTGTTTGGCTGCAAACACTTCAACCAGGAAGTGTTGGCAGCCATCTTGGAACTCGGCCAAAGGAAAGAAAAGGGGGTAGGATAGGAATACCCTGACCCCCAAAATATGGTGGGGGGTCCCTCAGGTGCCTCGCCGGGGGTAAAAAGCATTTTTTTAAACATGGATTTGCTGTTCTACTGAAAATTGTTTTTAAAAAGAAAGCGCGTACTCCTGCTCCCAGGCAGGTCAGGTCCCATGGGTATATGATGAATATAGGAGGGGGGTGCACAGGGCCAACTCCCTGGGGCACACCCTAAATGAAGAACAGAGGGGAGCCACAAGCTCCCACTCCTGGAGCCATACATGGCCCTGGGGACTTCCACCCCCCAGGGCTGGCTCCACCAATGTCCTGGGATGCTTACTCTGGGACATTGGCACAGCTCCCATCAAGCCATAGCCAACACTCTGCTTTCAGTAAGTGGGAGCAGAAAAACCTATTGCTTGCTGAAAGTAGAGCATTTCTTTTCCCCTGCCCACTGTCAAGCGTTATAGTTACCTGAGCTAACTATAACTTGTGCCCCTGCAAATCACTGATTGTGACATCAGATATTACATCACTGATGACATGGTCAGTGACATCACTGAATCATTGATGATATCATCCATTAAGAGTGAGTGTTTTCTAAAAGTTTATGGGCCAGATGTATGAAGATTTGCTTTTGCGATTCTTAAATAGCGAATTTTACCGATTCGCTATTCAAGAATCGCAAACTGCAATGTATGTAGGATTTGCAAAAAATGCGTCATGTGCCAAGTGTGTTTTTTGAGTGACACTGTATTTGTGATAATATATTAAAGCCCATAGTCCTATATGCTGTGGTAGGAGGAAGCAAAATGTCAATGTCAGTGGAGAGTGCCTATATATACTTATATACCTATCACCTACTGGCGGTTGCCAGTAGGTAGTTATAGTTAGAACAAAGGTTTCCATAGAAAAAGCGTTTTTTGTTTTGCCAATAACTTTTGCGCCGCTTGACGAATCTCCATGAAATTTTCACAAAATGTGTCCTTTTGGGTTCCGCTGCTGTTGTTGCGGTGACCTCAGCTAGGCCTACCAGTGCAAGGGGTTCGCCCTTCTCTGCACAGAGTCCTCAGGCCAATAGGAAGAAGTTGGCACAGAAACTGGAATAGAAAATACAAACTTTAATAAACCTCATGAGGTGGAACTACATTCACACAGCACCCTTCGGTGTTGAGTGAAGTAGCACACTGAACAGAAGAAGCATGGTCCTTTTATACCCACACAGGGGCTGAAAAAGGCGGTACAAGTACACATGAGAAGAGTTATGCACATAGATGGTCATACAGAAACTGCACAGTCAACAAGTAGGAGGAGTAATTACTATTATCAGAAACAGAACTATTAGCTTTCTAGTCCTAAGCAAATCCTAGAACCATCCAGTAAAAACATTTTCAAGACTCCTATGCATATCAGTGACCATCAATTTCAACTTCAAAATAGCCAACAGCACATATCTAATAAAAACATTTTCACTAGACTTTTCCAGTGTTTCCTTTATGAGGGCTAGAGTATCCATCAAGGATAGGGTAAAGTAACATTTGTCAATTGCTCAGATGAACTTTTCTCTCGCAGAATAAACATTATTCCTAATACAATTATGAAAGCAGTCAGACATTTTATTACAAAAATGATCCTGGATCCAGAGGACCAGGAGGACCACACAGGACCATGAGAATTAGGACGAAGAGCTGCAAAGGGTTGCTCCTCCTCAAAAATGGGACGACCAATGGGGTACATTTTCAACAAAAAAGAAAAAGAAGTCCTTGGGAAATTAAAGCCGCTGTACAACCAACCAGAGGGGAGTCTTCTCCCTGTGTCCGTTTGAGCCTCACAGGCAGGCTCTTGTTGTTCCCACGGTGGAGCTGCACAACTCGCAACTCAGGAATCACGGCCCAGTTTCAAGGGAAAAGTTTCTTCTTTCAGGATAGGGCAATCACCCACCAGGGCAAATGCTCTCAGCGATCCTGTCCAGTGTCTCAGGCATTGCACCAGTTTTCTTCATTTCAATCTAACAGGCACCAGAGACACAGCACCTGTACCCTGAACTCAAGTCCTTCCCTAACTCCTGTATTGCTCTGCTGGCACACTGCTCTTTCGTTGGGGCCATAGATTGCATTCAGTGTGACCAGGTATCTCTTGACCAACAAAGGTGAAAACTTTACAGCCACGTTGGGACCAGGATTCAGAGGCCTGATGCTAGGATCTCTGAAGCAACCCTTGTTTCAAAGGGGGTTACCTCAAGCAAAAACTTTCTTGCCTTCCTGGTCGGTCTGTGACTCTTGGCTGGACATCAAAAACTTGATCCACGATTTCTGCTTTCTGACCCCGTCTTTCGCCCAAGACAGTGGCAGGGGTACACACTTCACATCCCAGTGCTTCCGGCCTTCTACCTTCACTGAGGTCCTGGTTGCCAGCAATGCCTGTGCTGGTTACCTTCACTTTGACTTCAAGCTGGACTGGTACTGACTCTCCAAGCTGGATTTGATGTCCGCGCCCCTCTGGCAATGGTTGTAAGGCAGCAAATATCTATTGGTGGACAGAACAAAAGGTCTTTAGACAAGGCAGAGAAATAATCTATCAACAGAGAGGATAGTCTCAGAATACTTCCTAGTCTAGGCACACCCCATATATTAGCAAGGCACCCAAGAACCACTTTCATCTATGTGAGAGTAAAAGAAACAACAGCCTGGACCTATTGGCAAGTATAAAAGGAACTCTTTGGTGAACTGACAAGAGTAATACGTCACCCAATCCCAAGCAGCCAAGGAGGTCTGTGTTCATTTACTAAATTCTGAGGAAAAGAGAAAAACAATACAGACATACTCCAAATCCTTACATCTGTATATTCCTATCTTAATCATCTAAAGACCCTCAAGAAAAAAGGAAATGTTCTACAATTTTACTCATAGACTTTGCATTACTTGTACAGGACTGCAGACACTTCTAAAATGATTTCTCTTAATAAAAGCACCTACATTGTATGCTTAGGACCATGCTCTCATGTTATAGGAGCAACAGGAAAACCTAAAACTGCTAATTTAACAGGGATTCCTATTACATAAAGAACTAAAAAACTTCAACATAATGGGTACATTTTCTCCAGCAGAACATCTTGTGACAAACAGACTCCTATAAAACAATATTTTCCTCAAAAATGTTTGCTAAGGATCACATGGGCATCTTCTCTGCATTCTATTTTTCACAATCCAAACTATGCAACATCAGCTCTAGTAAGGACTGTCAGTTTATTTACACAGACTAGCTAATAAAAACTAGCAATGCCCTTGAAAAATGGTATGTAGCATGAGAATACCAAACAATAGTGGTGTTATCACCTGAGAATTTTAGAACAAAAACTACCCACAGCTAGTTCCCCTTAAAGATCAAATAAGGAAACCACAATCTAGACTACTCATCCTTTCATAATTTCATCACACAGGATGGGCAGTAACATAGCAAATTTATTTATTCATTTTATTAATGCTAATAATGTTTAAAACAGTATTACTGAATAGCCAATTAAATGTCTCATGGCTATTTCACAGACAGTTTAGACAGGCTCAAAAGAAATTAGGAAAAAAAGAGAGAAAACATAAATTTGCCTACCCTTAATTTGTAGAGGTGCTAGCCTCCTCCCCCCATTTTTGACAGTAGGAAACCTGTAACAGGTTTCATTCTGTCAACACTATCAACCCCAATTTGTAGCAACTGGGCATAAACAAACTCTGAGGAGCTAAATAGCACATTGAGCTAGCTAAAGAACAAATTCCTTTAGCAAATGTACAAGTGTGACACGAGGGCACATGAATTCAAACTAAATCCCATTGCTTCCTTAATTCAGCCCTAAAAGCATTAGTGCTACATATATGGCAGAGCCATTGTCTTAATAAGAGCTGACATATACCATTATTATTCAATCTGTTCATATGAGTGAACAAAAACTTGCTTTTGCAAAAAAAAGCAAGCAAAACCTCTTTCTGTCCCTGCCCTGCCATTTCGTCTTTCAAATGTCGAAATGTCAAAGCAAATGTTGCGCTGAGCCTTGCTTCTAAATTTAGAACTTCGACCTTTAACCTATTCGCAGCTGTTCCATCTTGAGTGCAAGGTTTTCATGCAGTTTTACTTTTACCAATTCAAAGTGACCCTGGAGACTGAGAGCTCAACAGCAAAACCCACTCCATTCCTGTCTACCAGCAATTCAGAGGTAAGCTTAATAACTTCTGCCAGATTTTTTGTACATATTTATATTTGTATGCAGTGTGCGGAGTGCTTGTCTAGCAGTATAGATGTCAGCTATTCATTCTATGCTTACATATGTGCATTTACTGTAGCCTGAGGCAGTTTAAAAGCTGCTCTGATTGGAATAACCTCATTTAAATAGTGAATTTTACTCAATTTCGACTTTGATGTTTGGGGCACTTAAAAATGAATATCCTACAATGTTTTTGCATAATAGTCATCCCCAGAATGTTCCCTACATATCCCAGAGATGTGGCATCAGAAATGTATAATGTATACCCTTATAAAAATGAGTTTTGTACGCCTGGGTAAAGTGCCATTTCACATGTAAGTGACCCCCTATTGCTGTATAGCATGGCTTAATTTCAATTTGGATGCTAGGAGGTCACAGCATCATTATTAGGCATTATAAATATTAAAAAACGAATTTAATGCACCTATTTTAAATAACATTTTTTATATAATCAAAATATATATATTTTTTTTAATAAATCCAATCATTTTGATGAGTCCACATATGAAAAGCAAGCTGCATCCCTTGCCTATCATATTTAAACGCATTCATTCATAGCCCTAAGAACAGAAACCGAACTTGAAAGTCTGCGCCACTTTTAAATGAAGGACAGTCATTATTATTTAACATCAAAAAACACTCTTATCCTTATTTAAAAAGGCATTAAGAAAATAAATCCCTACTGTCAATCTGTCCTCTGTTTATCAAAAATAATGAAACTATATTTCTAACTTTTAAAACAGCAGTCTGAAATGCAGGATTTTACACCGTGTTTGACTTCAGCTGTGGCCGGAGTCAGAAATACCCACGTGCTGACACAGCTGCTTGACACGTAAAGGCGTCGAATTCACACGCCTTTCAAGTCAGCCTTTCCACAAATCTCTCGTTCAGTAATGTATTCAGGTCTGCAACAACCAACTCACTCAGATAATGTGAATGCCTGTTAATACCTAATACAGAAGGATAAATGCTGTGACATTTTGTATCTTAATTTATCTATTGCAAAACACATAATTTCGTTTTTTGAAGCTTTTTTTATTCCTATTAAATGTGGATTCTAATTTTATCTTTAACATTGTGGCAATTCGCACACATGTATAGTGTCTTACTCTGTCAATTTAATCATAGCGTGCAGCTATTTAGCATATATTATATAATTCATTGCTGGATTCTTTTAAAATGTATTTTATTTTAATGATATTTGGCATAACAGAATGATGACAAAAAAAAACATTGAGCTCATTCCAGACATTTTCAAAACGGTGTCATACACATAATACAGGGCACTTAAGGCTAGCCATTCTTGCACCAAGAGCGCAATCGCTACTTACAAGTACCACTAATGACAAACCACAGACATTTAAACACACATTTAACACACAGATCAACACTTAGGACAGAAACAAAAGACAGCCCACAGACTGTACTTAAACCAAACCATTTGTAAATACTAGTTGTAAGTCATATTCACTAGATTTGGCTGGCAGAATACCAAGAAAAGAAACGCTCTGCATATCACCACTTATGAATTTTACTAAGTGCACAGACCAGGATCCTTTCTATGTACATATTTAGTTCCTCGGGGTACTAGTCACCAAAGAAGAAATACTTTTTTATACCTAAACCTAGTTAAGTATCCCCTCTAGGGGAGCCGGCTAATTATATACGAGTTTAAACTGGTACATCCAAGAAAGCAACACATTCATAAATTCACCTGGGGGAAAACAAAAAGACCATCACGCACTTGTTTACAATTAACTGCTTTGTTCTTCAGCTCTAATGCTTTCACATAAATGTTCTTTCGCTGTTCTTTTTCAATCAAGGCTTGCTCACGCTTCATTCATTCACGCACTTCTTTCTCCCGCATTCGTACACAATCAAACATCTCTTGCCTAGTCTTTCACTTAAACATACATTGTTCCACATACACAATCTTTCGTAAATCAAATGACCCATACATAGGCCAACGCAACTCAGGATCCTTACGAGTGTATTTATTCCATAATGCGCTGTACATTATAGTAGAAAGACCATACTTAATATACATATCCCTATTAGGCGTCCCCTCCGAGGGGCCGGTTGTGCTTCATCTAGTCTCAAATTGGTACCACTACAAAAGCAACACATCCTATGAAGTGTGCTAAAAACAGGCATGCCAAAAATAGTGCAGAATATGCAGTATTATAATCAAAGTAGCACTTAAGGTACCTTTAGTACGATGTGCCGTTCAGATCAATTCAGATAGAGAAAATTCTCTTCATTACCTGCCTATATAAATTGCAATCCATATATATATCTCATAACAAACCAAGTTGGCCAACACCAATTCCAAAATCCAAAAGCCACAGTAAGTGTAACTAAACTACCTTACCAATCCCAGGCATCAAAACCAACAGCAAGCGCCACAGAAGGACACTTACCAATCACTTGGTGTCCAGGTTTCAACTGCCAAGTTCTAAAATCGACCAAATGGTCACTGCACGGCGAATCAACAGAAGAGATCTCAGTCGAGGACCGGCACCACCTGGATGGTCAGATCAGAAAGAAAGGGAAAACGCCGTGGTTGCCAAGACTCGGGTCTCATCGGGCAGCGATCGCGTCCAGAGCGAGATTCCAATCCTTCGTCGCGACCAATCCTTTGGGCATCCGAGTCACCGATGAGCCCCAGTAGTTGGGCGCCAATTTGTTGATGGTGACCTCAGCTAGGCCTACCAGTGCAAGGGATTCGCCCTTCTCTTCACAGAGTCCTCAGACCAAAAGGAAGAAGTTGGCACAGAAACTGGAATAGAAAATACAAAGTTTAATAAACCTCATGAGGTGGAACTACATTCACACAGCACCCTTCGGTGTTGAGTGAAGTAGCACACTGAACAGAAGAAGCATGGTCCTTTTATACCCACACAGGGGCTGAAAAAGGCGGTACAAGTACACATGAGAAGAGTTATGCACATAGATGGTCATATAGAAACTGTACAGTCAACAAGTAGGAGGAGTAATAAGTTGCTGACATCAGTTAGAACAGCCTGACAGTTCTATACTAGGAACAGGTGCACTCTACTAGCTAAGCACATCTGCGCATGTGCAAGACTCTGGGAGAGGGAAACAGCAAATGTCCAGCACATAGCTAACTAAAATGGCTGCCAAGTACAAAATGGCTTCCAGCTCATGCTAAGAGATTAATGCAATCTTCAACACTGTGTTGAAGGTTGCAGGGTGATCAGTCAGGCGGGGGCTGAGAAAAATGGGGGGTCCCTAAATGCGTTTCCCCCTTGTTATGTCTAGAGGCCCATAGGAATTAACAGGATTGCATTCGCAATTTGCGAGTACCAAATAGGTACTCGCAAATTGCGCATGCAATTTCAAGGGTGCAAGGGGGGCAAAAGGCCACCTGATGCACCCCCAAAATGTAGGTATGCAAATGCGGCACACATACATGCCCTAAGGGCATGTGTGTGTGCCATATGGCACTTATAAAAATGCAAAAATTAGCAGTTTTCTAGGAATTTGCAAATTACCACCAACCTGAAGTTGGCGGTAATTTTCAATTCTTTAAAGCCAGGTCGCAATTTTTTCTTGCTTCCTGCATTGCATTTAAGGAATCACAAATATTGATTCCCTAAATGCATTCGCAAAATAGGTAATTGCAAAAATTGGGAATTGGCCTGTTTACGAACGGTAAAACGCTTGATACAACTGGCTCTATGTGTGATAGATATATGTAGTGAGCTCCTACATAACACATTAGTGCACGAGTGTCTCAGCGGGGGTGTGATTAAGTGTGTGAGTGTCTTAATTGGTGTCTCATTGGGTCTGTGAGTGTGTGTGAGTGTCTGAGTGGGTTTGCCAGTGTCTCCATGAGTGTGTGAGTCAGTCTGTGAGTGGGTGCATGAGTGTCTGAGTGGGTGCATGAGTGTCTGAGTGGGTCTGTGAGCAGGCGCCTTAGTTTCTGAGTGGGTCTGTGAGGCTCTGAGTAGGTCTATGAATGTTAGTGGCTGAATGGGTATGTGAGTGGGTGCATGAGTGTCTGGTCTGCGAGTGGGTGTATGTGTCTGGGTCTGTGAGTGGGTGCATGAATATCTAAATGGGTCTGTGAGAGGCTGTGTGAGTGGCTGTTAGTGGATAAATAAGTGTCTGAGTGTGTCTGTGAGTGGGCGTGTCAGTAGTTGTGTGAAGGACTCGACAACGAAGAAACTGCACCGTCCCTTTCATCCAAAAAGAGTCTACAGTTTTGCACAAAATATCTATCCAAGTGGAGTTCTTTCTGCCTCCTTGGGTAAATGTTCAGTGCGTATTCTACACTACAGCTGCAAATGGGGCATGAGAAAATGTCAGCTGTGACCTTGTGTGTTTTGGCAAAATTATTGTTCCTGGTGCATCTTTATCCAGAAATATGTGATAACATGAATCCCCCTATAGAGAAGACAACAAAACTACAAAGATACAAATCTTCACCAAACAGGGATCTTTCCTCTTAACTATATGATGTAAGTGCTCATATCTCAGCACCATGATACCCGTAGGATCACAGTGCGCTTTATAAGTTTTGCTAACATTTTACAAGTGCATCTTTGTTTGGTGGAGATGTCCTCATATTCCTCTGCACCAAGAACTCCACACCAAAATTGGAAGGTAATGTGCTGGGGAGGCTGCTTGTTAAGCTCTCTATAATGCTGGCATGAATACTATTAAAGTGGTCGGGCCAGAAGCATCCAAATGATTTCCACATTTGCATACTCCTAGCAATTTAAAGGGAGAACCATTAACTCTGCTCTCACCAGGACAGGACAACAAAGAACCCACTTGTCATAGTCACATACAGATTGTGCTCCAATTGAACAATGAGGCAGTCACCTCCACAAAGGATTTCAAATTGTTTATCAATAGGGAATTGCTGAGAAAACACACTTGCTTTGCCTTCGCCAAGCCCAGGAGTTAGGATCATTTGTCCTTTACAGAAATGGAGCTTCAACGGGGTCACCTGCTATCTTTATGTGCTTCATGTTGAGGTTTAATTTCTAACAACAAAAAACACTCATGGAGGGTCTAAGGGGAATAATCTTTAATGACCAGGCAAACTCCAAACCCCCAACAACTACACAAACAACAAAAGAGGAGAGAGACGGTCATAATGTAAAGAAACTGGGAGCCAAAGAGAAGAAGACAGATTCAGCCCACTAAGTTGAGACAAATCCCATCAGTCCACCGTTTTGGCAGAACATAATCATCTGGGAGTAAGGTGGATCAACTCATTGCTGTGCACCCTATTTCAGGGGAACCATCACTGTGTATATGCAATGAGTTTGCAGTCTTCCAGAGAAAAAGTCTCAAAACATAGTGGTACTGAGAAAGATGTGATATGCAGTGCAAAACAGAAGAGAAGTGTATTAAAAATGGCTACCTGATAACACCACCCAACTTTATTCGGTGTCAAAAAAAGTGCCAAGATTAAAAAAGCAAGTGAAAAACTGATAGTTTGAAAAAATAACTATCTTATAGCAATATAGGTTGACATGTTTCAGCCAAAAGGTTACAGTTACCTGGCTTTCGTCAGGACCATGGATGGTAAAATGCTACTGCAGAAATATGTGTTTACAAAGATACTTTGATAAGAACATCCCCGTGACAATACCCTACCAAAATCAAACAGTCATTGATTTGTCCAGTAGTTTAAGGGATGTCAGATTGTTCCTGAAAAGAAGAAAAATATGTGTTTACAATTTATGAACCACAAATAATTGACTCTCAGTTTCAGTACAGCACTTTGCCTACAAAGTACAAAGGCTAATAAGTCCATGAATTTTGGATCCTTAAACATTAATTAGGAAAATGAATGTACTCACCCAGCATTATGTGGGAGTACGCCTCACCTCACCCGGCAACTGCTCGGTGTACTGAGGCCCCGCTCTGTATTAAGTGTAAGAAAACACATCCTTAAAAATGTATATGTGATCCTTCTTGCGAAAATTAGAATAAAACTTCCTTGTTGGCCTTGAAGACAGACAACTGGCTTAAAAAAACCAAGACTCCATTCAATGCAGATTACTGAACCTCAAGGTTTCAAACAAATAGTATTTGAAAATCAGAATTGAATATATCAGTCTATAGAAATATTTTTGAAAAAACCACTCACAAGCAAGCTTGTGAAATAGTATACCTGCCATGCATCAAATAAAAGGGAGAACATGGTAAAATAAGTCTCCTACTGAGCACTTCGAGGTACAAAGTTCTAAACATAAAGAAAGGAAGCTCACCTATCCGTCGGTACCCCTCTCCTTGTCCAAGCCGAAGGGGAGGTACCGATGCATCTGTCAGTGTCCCTTAAATAGTGAAGCTAATTGGTTGAATTGTAGCACATGACAGGGGACTAACTGCAAATAGACATGCTCAGGAGAGTAGTGTCACGAAAGACTATTATTCTATTGGTACCGGTTAGTCACATGTCTCGCATGGTGAAGAGACTCACGTATTGGTTGAATTGTGGCACCTGACAGGGGACTAACTGCAAATAGACATGCTCAAGAGAGTAGTGTCATGGAAGACTACTGTTCTATTGGTACCACCTAGTCACATGTCTAGGGTGGTAGAGGGACTAGCATATTGGTTAGATGGTAGCACCTGACAGGGGACTGTCTACAAATAGACATGCTTAGAAGAGTAGTGTCTATGGGGACTTCTGTTCTATTAATACCAGCTAGTCACATGTCTATGATGGTAAAGAGACTAGCGTATTGGTTAAATAGTAGCACAGGACAAAGGACCAACTACAAATAGACATGCTCAAGAGAGTAGAAGATTACTGTTCTATTGGTACCAGCTAGTAACATGTCTAGAATGGTAGAGAGACTAGTGTCTTAGAAGAAGAGAGTAGTGTCATAGAGAACTACCATTCTATTGGTACCAGCTAGTCACGTGTTTAGGGTGTTGGTTGAATTGTGACACCTGATAGGGGACTGACTCCAAAGAGACATGCTCAAGAGAGTAGTGTCATAGAAAACTACTGTTCTATTGGTACCAGCTAGTCACATGTCCAGGGTGGTAGAAAGACTAGCGTATTAGTTGAATTGTAGCACTTGATAAGGGACTAACTGCAAATAGACATGCTCAAAAGAGTAGTGTCTAGAAGAACTACTGTTCTTTTGGCACCAGTAAGTCACATGTCTAGGGTGGTAGAGAGACTAGCGTATTGGTTAAATTATAACACATTGACAGGGGACTAACTGCAAATAAACATGCTCAGAAGAGTAGTGTCATAGAGGACTACTATTCTATTGGTCCCAGCCAGTCATATGTCTTGGATGGTAGAAAGACTAGAGTCATAGAAGAAGGGAGTAGTGTCACAAGAGACTACTGTTCTATCACTACCACTTTAAATCAATGCCTAAAAGGTAGTGCATCCTTACACATTTATCTAAAAATTACACTCCGCTTACAGATATGTTTGGTGGCCAAACAGGCTTGAAACATTGATAATCAGATGTAGCAGCTGGTAGTTATGTTTGATACTATTTTCTTAAAAAACACTACTCATAGTGATGCATGCATAAAGATGTTCTGAGTTCGCAAATATGATGAATCATAGATGAAAAAGATGAAAAATGTATCAAGTACCTTTATAGCGAGATCCATGGTATCTCATCATTGAGGCCATTCACATCGCATTTTAAGCGAAAAACCCATTTCTGTTCCTTGATGAAAAGGAATTTGGCTACATCAGTGATGTGTGAAGGTATGAATGGTCGTTCAAGAACTACCCACCGCATTTCTTCTGCTTTGTGTTTCAGATTTAAAAAATGGTTAGTGAGACCAGTTGACTGTTTGTTACAACGTATAGTGCTCTTATGCTCACTTATCCTCAGTTTTATTTTACGTGTGGTGTAGCCAATGTACCTTAGTGAGCATGGACAAGTAGTCATATAGATCATCTTGTCTGTATTGCAATTAGTGTGTGTCTTAAGAATCCACGGGCGAGTTGTGCCTATATCTACTGAAGTCGTTTTTTAGGTCTCGCTGAGACAGCGCAAGCTGTCTCTTTGAGACATTTTGTAAGTGGGCTTTCAAAAGTGCTACCCACATGATTTGGCAGGCCTAAAGCTTGAGTGCACGATGGCGTGCACGTGCACAGCTGCTGCTCGCACTCCCTCCTCCCTTCTCCCCCTCCCTTTTCGTCAGCTTTAATCAGGCTCCTCTGATGCTGGCATTCCCCCCTCCCTTCTTGCCCAGCCCTTCTTTTCACCTCGGCTTGTTTATTCGCGCGGTCGTGTCACTTTCACGGCCAATGCTTGTTTTCAATGGGGTTGTGGTTGTCACCCTCCCACTATGCACCCGTACTTAACCCCTTCCTTCCTTTGTTTCCCTGAACGCATGGGACGAGCGTTCCCTGTATTACACAGAAGTGTGCTGTTAGAGGGTGTGCTCTGGCGAAGTGGATAGCGCTTTTATAAATTTAAATTACATTGCAGGTAAAATTTACTTTATATCCACTCTGAAAGCCATACGTTTTCAGATTGTACACAGGTTAGGATTTAGGTTAGGTCACTAATACGGCTGTAATTCTTGTTTAACTTGAAAACTGAGCACGGCGCTGCTTCACGGACACCGCGCTCGGTTTATTCATATATTTTTAACTTTAGCACTGAGCACAGCGCCCGTTTCAAGGACACCGCGCTCAGTGTTAAAGTTAACAAATATATAAAGAAACCGAGCGCTGTGTCCATGAAGCGGCGCCGCGCTCAGTTTTACACTTAAGCATTTGCAATGCAATCAAACCTATTGCATTGCAAATGCTTATTTGTGTACTCTTCGTTCTCGGGTGGTTTGAAGTTCAGCTGGGGAATGGGGATAACATCCGGCTCCCCTGGTGGTGGCTTCTCTGATATGGCCGCCCTCAGTGTGAGCACATTAACCCCTTCAGTGCTACGCCCTTTCCCCGCCCTGTGCCGGGCGTTACATTAGCGGGCGGGGTTCATGACGAGATAGTCTCGTCATGGGCACAGCGCAACCGCGCTCCATGACGAGACCATCTCGTCATGGGCACTGAAGCGGTTAACACCACAGGGTGTAGCGTTGGGAACACAATTTATTGCCTGGTCACCAGCAGGGCACAGGCAAAACAGGCGGATGGACTGTGCAGAGGGGCTGGGGGGGGACTGGTGGCGGTGAGCGTGGGCTGCTCTGTGGGCCTGTACCCCAGGGGAGTGTGGAAGGTGTGACTTCAAAATACAGCGCTCTGCAGCAGCTGCCTGTCCTGCCTACTGGGGCAGAAGCTCTTGAGGTTCACACAGAGCTCCGGATCGGGACAATAACCGGCGGAGTGGTGTTGGTACGATAAAACCTACAACGTGCAGGTTACACGCATATCTCTGCTGCTGACATGCCAACCGACTGAACTATGCCACCGACTAACTATATATAATATAAATATAATACTATAATATTGAATGTGCCACTCCGAACAGAAAGTGATCGAAACATTGCTAAGACAGCCTTTGGAAACAGTATTGAAATCCCTTTTGAAACATTATTAAAACACGTACAACAATTTAATAAATATTTCCTTAAGTGGTGTTTCAAAAGTTCCATTTTATTTATTCTAATTTTCTCAGCTCTAGCATTAAAATATCACAGTGGACAGCTGAATAATATTATACCATAGACTGACACGTGCCTGTATCCCACGTTCCAAATAGTGACCGATGTGATGGTGAAAGTCTGCACTGATCCTATGCCAGGCCTTTAAACCATGCAAGGTTCCCCTACAGTGTCCTCAGAGCTGCTGATTTACATCAGTCTAAAGTCAACAAAGTAGGACCGCGTCCATCCCACAAATCTCTGACCGTTTATCCCACACAAAAGGAGAGCTATTTAACTAAGCACTAGATAAACTCAGAGGATCGCTACCGCTGCGCCTAAAATAAACACGAATCGGGGATGAGTGAAGCAGCAGAAAATGCTGCCCATGCTCAACAATCAATTGACACAGCTGACGGATTGGAGAAACACAAAGAACTGATGTCCTTCGTCTACTTCCTGAGATAGACTTTAACATCACCACTGGCCTTCTGGTCAGTTTCGATGTTGAGTCACTATACACCTGTATACCCCAGGAAGAATCTTTACAATCTATCAGAGTTCTTCTGGATATACGAGATCTGGACAGCATCACTCCAGTCAATTTCATTATGGAATGTGCCCGGCTGGCTATGAGGGAAAACTTTTTCAAGTTTGAGGATCAAATTTTCCTCCAGATCTCTGGGACTTCCATGGGGAGTATTTTTGCTCCGAGCCTGGCCAATTTGTATGTACATCTATTTGAGGAACAACATGTTCTCGACCACAGCAACCCCTTTTTACATCATGTGGTGCTGTGGAAGAGATATATAGATGACATTTTGGTAGTATGGCGTGGTACCCCGGATGAACTTAAGGCATTTCATGAATGGCTTAACGGACAAAATCGTTTCTTGAAATTTACAGTAGAGTACAGTCACCTTCAACTATCGTTTTTGGATATTAGTATATTTCCTAAGGATGGCAAACTGGGTTGTGAGCTGTATAAGAAACCAATGGCAAAAAACTCTCTGTTGGCTTTTCATAGCCATCATCCCAAAGCCCTTCGTGAGAACTTACCAGTAGGACAGTTCCTAGATTGCGTAGGAACTGTTCTGAAAAATCCCTGTTTGACAAACATGAAACGATTTTGTCAGAACAACTCAAAGAACGAGACTACCCGAGACGTCTGGTAAAGCAAGCTTGGAAACGAGCTGCAAACAACAATCGAGATGCACTATTGAGCCCTCGTTGTGAAAAAGACCAAAGTGACAGACTTACCTTTGTGACCACTTTCAGTACACTGTCCAACCAAGTACAAAAAACTGTAAGGAGGCATTGGAAGATACTTAACGTAGCCACTGATAAACTACCACTACCGCTATTTTCCTTCAAGAGGGGTCCAAGTCTGCGTGATAGTTTAGTTCACACTAGACCTAAGAGTGGCAACATGATTGCTGAGAACACCAATACGTTATGGGACCTTCCTCAGGTTCAAGGACATCATCCCTGTGGTTGTTGCAATGCCTGTCCCCAAACCAAAAAAACAACTTCAGTAGATATAGGCACAACTCGCCCGTGGATTCTTAAGACACACACTAATTGCAATACAGACAAGGTGATCTATATGATTACTTGTCCATGCTCACTAAGGTACATTGGCTACACCACACGTAAAATAAAACTGAGGATAAGTGAGCATAAGAGCACTATAAGTTGTAACAAACAGTCAACTGGTCTCACTAACCATTTTTTAAATCTGAAACACAAAGCAGAAGAAATGCAGTGGGTAGTTCTTGAACGACCATTCATACCTTCACACATCACTGATGTAGCCAAATTCCTTTTCATCAAGGAACAGAAATGGGTTTTTCGCTTGAAATGCGATGTGAATGGCCTCAATGATGAGATACCATGGATCTCGCTATAAAGGTACTTGATACATTTTTCATCTTTTTCATCTATGATTCATCATATTTGCGAACTCAGAACATCTTTATGCATGCATCACTATGAGTAGTGTTTTTTAAAAAAACAGTATCAAACATAACTACCAGCTGCTACATCTGATTATCAACGTTTCAAGCCTGTTTGGCCACCAAACATATCTGTAAGCGGGGTGTAATTTGTAGATAAATCTGTAAGGATGCACTATTTTTTAGGCATTGATTTAAAGTGGTAGTGATAGAACAGTAGTCTCTTGTGACACTACTCCCTTCTTCTATGACTCTAGTCTTTCTACCATCCAAGACATATGACTGGCTGGGACCAATAGAATAGTAGTCCTCTATGACACTACTCTTCTGAGCATGTTTATTTGCAGTTAGTCCCCTGTCAATGTGTTATAATTTAACCAATACGCTAGTCTCTCTACCACCCTAGACATGTGACTTACTGGTACCAATAGAACAGTAGTTCTTCTAGACACTACTCTTTTGAGCATGTCTATTTGCAGTTAGTCCCTTATCAAGTGCTACAATTCAACTAATACGCTAGTCTTTCTACCACCCTAGACATGTGACTAGCTGGTACCAATAGAACAGTAGTTTTCTACTCTCTTGAGCATGTCTCTTTGGAGTCAGTCCCCTATCAGGAGTCACAATTCAACCAACACCCTAAACACGTGACTAGCTGGTCCCAATAGAATGGTAGTTCTCTATGACACTAGTCTCTTCTTCTAAGACACTAGTCTCTCTACCATTCTAGACACGTGACTAGCTGGTACCAATAGAATGGTAGTTCTCTATGACACTACTCTCTTCTTCTAAGACACTAGTCTCTCTACCATTCTAGACATGTGACTAGCTGGTACCAATAGAACAGTAGTCTTCTACTCTCTTGAGCATGTCTATTTGTAGTTGGTCCTTTGTCCTGTGCTAGTATTTAACCAATACGCTAGTCTCTTTACCATCATAGACATGTGACTAGCTGGTATTAATAGAACAGCAGTCTCCCTAGACACTACTCTTCTAAGCATGTCTATTTGTAGACAGTCCCCTGTCAGGTGCTACCATCTAACCAATATGCTAGTCCCTCTACCATCCTAGACATGTGACTAGCTGGTACCAATAGAACCGTAGTCTTCCATGACACTACTCTCTTGAGCATGTCTATTTGCAGTTAGTCCCCTGTCAGGTGCCACAATTCAACCAATACGTGAGTCTCTTCACCATGCGAGACATGTGACTAACCGGTACCAATAGAATAGTAGTCTTTCGTGACACTACTCTCTTGAACATGTCTATTTGCAGTTAGTCCCCTGTCATGTGCTACAATTCAACCAATTAGCTACACTATTTAAGGGACACTGACAGATGCATCGGTACCTCCCCTTCGGCTTGGACAAGGAGAGGGGTACCGACGGATAGGTGAGCTTGCTTTCTTTATGTTTAGAACTTTGTACCTCGAAATGCTCAGTAACAGACTTATTTTACCATGTTCTCCCTTTTATTTGATGCATGGCAGGTATACTATTTCACAAGCTTGTTTGTGAATGGTTTTTTAAAAAATATTTCTATAGACTGATATATTAAATTCTGATCTTCAAATACTATTTGTTTGAAACCTTGAGGTCAAGTAATCTGCATTGAATGGAGTCTCGGTTGTTTTAGGCCAGTGGTCTGTCTTCAAGGCCAACAAGGAAGTTTTATTCTAATTTTCGCAAGAAGGATCACATATACATTTTTAAGGATGTGTTTTCTTACACTTAATACAGAGCGCGGCCTCAGTACACCGAGCAGTTGCCGGGTGAGGTGAGGCGTACTCCCACATAATGCTGGGTGAGTACATTCATTTTCCTAATTAATGTTTAAGGATCCAAAATTCATGGACTTATTAGCCTTTGTACTTTGTAGGCAAAGTGCTGTACTGAAACTGAGAGTCAATTATTTGTGTTTCATAAATTGTAAACACATATTTTTCTTCTTTTCAGGAACTCTCTGACATCCCTTAAACTACTGGACAAATCAATGACTGTTTGATTTTGGTAGGGTATTGTCACGGTGATGTTCTTATTAAAGTAACTTTGTAAACACATATTTCTGCAGTAGCATTTTACCATCCATGGTCCTGACGAAAGCCAGGTAACTGTAACCTTTTGGCTGAAACATGTCGACCTCAATTGCTATAAGATAGTTATTTTTTCAAACTATCAGTTTTTCATTTGCTTTTTTAATCTTGCCACTTTTTTTGACACCGAATAAAGTTGGGTGGTGTTATCAGGTAGCCATTTTTAATACACTCATCTTCTGTTTTGCACTGCATCTCACATCTTTCTCAGTACCACTATGTTTTGAGACTTTTTCTCTGGAAGACTGCAAACTCATTGCATATACACAGTGATGGTTCCCCTGAAATAGGGTGCTCTGCAATGAGTTGATCCACCTTACTCCCAGATGATTATGTTCTGCGAAAGCGGTGGGCTGATGGGATTTGTCTCAATTTAGTGGGCTGAATCTGTCTTCTTCTCTTTGGCTCCCAGTTTCTTTACATTTTGACCGGCTCTCTCCTCTTTTGTTGTTTGTGAGGTTTAATTTCTGTCAAATGAGCATCATGGCCAGAACGGCCTCGGGCATTCCATCTCTGGAACACAGCCACCCATAACTTAATGGGGGAAGAGGGCTGTGCAGTCCCTCTTCCCGGTCCGATTTCGGCCCCAGGGAACTATCTCCTGGGGCCTGACCCAAAAGAAATGGGGGAGTGTGGCCGCACAGCCCTCCTCTCGGGGCCGATATCAGCCTCGGTGACCCCATCCTCCAGGGTCCGGCCATGTCTCCTGAGTGCCCTAGAGCTCACCCAGAGCACCCAGTATATAGCACGGGAACCACAAGGGGAGAATCAAGGCCCCACGGTCCGAGCTGGTTTCCTGCCGCCTCCTGCGGGAGCCGGCCTTGCTATTGCACCCAGGGAGCTGCAGGAAATGCAGCACCCTGTGTGCAAGAGCAATAGTTTCACCTCTTTCCTGCCCACATGCTTTTGGGCAGGGAAAGAGATGAAACCTCTGATTCCAGTGGGCAGGAGCAGTTTGACAGCTTCTGCCTGCTTGAACTGGAGTGTTTGCTTTTGCTTGGCTGGAGCTGTCAGCTCCCACCAAGCAAAAGCAAACAGCTATGTCCCAGGGGTGGGCAACCCTGTATGTATCAGTCACCTGCAGTAGGGGGTGGCAGTTCCCCTCCTTTATTTTTCATGGCCAGCCCCGGGAAGGTGGTAGTCCCCAGGGCCTGATATGGCCCGGGAGGAGGGGCTGCGTGGCCCCTCTCCCATTGTTTAAAAACATATTTGGCCGCAGGGAGGAGGTGGTCTCTGGGGCTTGGGGGGCGGTCCGTGCAGCCCCCATCAATGTTTCATTAGCTCCAGGGAGGTTGTGGCCCCCGGGGTTAGAGAACCTCAGGAGGGGGGCCCCATGCACCCACCTCCGTTTTTATAAATTAAGACCAAGGGAGTTGGTGGTCCCCGGGGCTCCAAGAGCCTCAGGAGAGGGGCCCTGTGCGCCCCTTTCATTTTTTTAAACAATACCCACAGAACCTGGCTCACCTGAGGGCTTTTTCCAAAACAAACTTCAGCGCCAACACTTGTTTTTAAAAAAAGAATGTTTGACTGATTCGTGCATCTGCTACGATTTTCAGCAAAAATAAAAATGCTTTTTTTGCCCTGGCCAGGTCTCTCTGAGACCCCACAACCAGAGCTAAGGAGTCAGGTTGTTCCTACCCTGACCCCTTTTCTTTTTATAATATGTTTTTTCTGTGACTTGGCGGAAGCCGAGTTCCAATCAGATCTCATCACAAGAGATCCTTCGTGTCCCTAGATATACAAATTTGGTTATTATTTAATATCTCAAAAACTACTGAATGGATTTACACCAAATATTAAAAAGGGTTCTCTCTAGACCAAGAGCTACCTTTCTGCCAAATTTGGGGTTAAATCCGTCCAGCGGTTCAGGCTGTAGTTATGTCTAAAATCTCTAAGGGAATTAACATGGGAAACACACTTATTTTTACCTCCCCCTTTTTCTCTGTCCCTGCTTGATGGGTCACCCTGAAGCTTTCAATGCACAACTAGATTTACCAACATATTTTTTATTTCGGGAAATTCTGTGAAGATTCGTCAAATGGCGCCAAAGATATAGGCATGTCAAAAAATGCTTTACCTATGGATACATGGTCCGTAGTTATAGTTAGGACTATGTTTCCATAGGACAAGCTTTTTTTTGACTTGCCTATATGTTTGGCGCCGTTTGACGAATCTTCATGAAATTTCCAAAAGAAGTGTGAAGTTGGTTGTTGTTGTGCAAATCAAGTTTTGGGGGGATCTGTCAGGCAGGGGCTGAGAAAAAGGGGGTCACAAAAGTGCATTTCCCATGTTAATTACAATAGGGATTTTAATACCAACTACAGCCTGAACTGCTGGATGGAATTGCCCTAAATTTGGCAGCAAACTAGTTCTTTGTTATTTGATGTAAACCCATTTAGTAGTTTATGAGTTATTTAAAGAAATCCAAATTTGTACATCTAGGGACGCAAAGGCTCTGTGAAATCTACCGATTTTGTGCTAAGATCTAACTGACTGCCAACACTTCAAAGAGGAAGTTTTGGCAGTCGTCATGGGACTCTGCTTCAGCTGAGTCCCAGAAAAAACATGATAAAAAAAGAATAGTGCGCAGATTAGGAATACCCTGAACTCTTCGCTCTGGATCTGCGACGCCGGTGAAAATTCAAAAAAAGAGTACAAGCACTGGCTCCTGTGCTTGTTTTGAAAAGAGGGCCACTCTCCTAAGGCTCTTTGTGCCCAGGAACCACCAATTCCCCGTAGCTTTATTTACAAAATAGATGGAGGCCACTCAGACCACCTCCATGGGCCCTTTCGGGCCCCAGGGACCACCACCCCCGGGGCTTTGCAGTAATAAATAAAATGGGCCATGCAGTCTTCTGTGTCCCTGGGACTTTCACCTCCCCGGGGCCAGCTATTAAACATGTGGGAGGAGAACCGCACAGCCCCCTTCGCTGGGCATATATGGCTCCGGAGATCACCACCTCTCTGGGCCGGTCAATGAAAACAAATGGTGGGGGGCTGCACGCACTCCCTCTTTGAGCACTTAATGCCCTTAAGGACTGACACCCCCTAGGGCTGGCTCCTGCTATGTCCCGGGCTGCCTACCCCCAGGTTACAGCTGTTTGCTTTTGCTTGGCAGGAGCTGACAGATCCCACCATGCAAACGCAAACACTCTGCTTCCAGCAAGCGGGAGCTGTCAAAATACTCCCTCTTGCTGGAAGCACAGACATGCGGGCAAGGAAATAAATGAAAGGATGCTCTTGCATGCAGGAAGCTACAATTCCAGCAGCTCCTGTGTGCAACAGCAATGATGCGCCGGGAGGATGCTGGGACCGCCGGGGCCTTGAGGCTCCCTTCATAGTCCCAATCCTGCACCCTGGGTGCCCTGGCTGGGACCAGGGCACCCAGGGACACATGGCCATGCCCCAGGGGGTGGGGTCCCCGGGCTGAAATTGGCCCGGGATAGGGGACCGCGTGGCCCCCCTTACCTATACAGCTAAGGCTGGGCCCTGTGGGATTAGGTCACTGTGGCTAAAAATGGCCCAGGCATAGCTGCCAAAATTTCGGATTGCTATGTGTGACATTTTCATTATTTCAGTGTAATTATGAGTGACATTTCAATCAAAGCCAAATCAAGCGAGAGGATTTGAAAGTGAGGCACACATTAGGTCAGGCAGACGGTATTATTTCAGAAGGAGTGACAGCTCAGTCACTGTAAAAATCACAAATAAATGAGCAGACATCCACAAGAAAGCGCTGCTGAGCTCTGAGTATTTTTACCATATAGTCTATCAGGATGGGCTGCTACCAGCTGTTTAGGACTGTCTCCTGGTGGCGCCAACCAGCAACCACAGCCACAAAGGAAGTACTGCCCATGATACAGAAAAAAGTTATTTAAATGTAATCCTGGTTCTCAATCATTTAAAATGGCTTCTGAATTCACCAAGAACTCTACCTCCTCTCGGGTGTCAGTAAAACAAATAAATAGAAACATAGCTCGGATTAAAGCAGTTTGTCTTTGGCTGGCAGGCACCATAGGCACAAAATATTGACATACTTTGTGTATTGCATTACTTTTTGCCCAGTCGCTGGCTGCCCTCGCCAGCCAGAGTCTACAGGAAACATAGCCCTTTACTCAGAGACTCACAATTATATCTAACAGCCACACCTGTCTCAGAGAGGCCGTCGGGGCTGAGAGAGGGAGCACAATCTGTTCTTGAGCATGAGAAAGATACAATGTCAGTGTAACAACGAGTCTTTCAGGCCCACTATCAGGGTAAATTAGTTTGCAGGCTGAGCGACGAGAGTGCTGAGATTAAATGCTGCATATCAGGCTATTTGTTTGGAGCGCCTCATGATCCCCAAGGCGTGTCAGGGAGTTATATATGCATGACCTATGCATTTTAATGCAGTGATGCAGACACCAGTATTAAAATGCAGTAGCCTAACCCCTGATATGTAGTATTTGGCAGGGCTGTCGGGAGGGGGGCTGTGCGGCCCCCTCCCACATTGAATTGTGGCCAGGCCCCAAGGGATGGGGCCCCAGGGCTGAAATTGGCCCAGAGAGGGGGGCCACGCAGCCCCCCTCCTCCAAAAATGGTCCCCGGGAGAGGGGCTGCCCTCCCCATTACAGAAGATGCAAAATAGATAGCAGAAAAATGAGCAGTTAAGGCAAAACAGAGCATGAGAGGGAAAACTAAGGGCATAAACAAGAGCAAAAAAGTCAAAACCGAGTGCGCAAAATTGAGAAGATAGGATAAAACAGAAGGGAAAAAAACAAGCACGAAAGGCAAAACAGCAGAAGAAGGAAAAACAGAGCACTCAGACATTCAAACACCCACTCAGAGACTCACACACTTACTCACAGACCCACTGAGACACTCATATACCCACTCACAAACCCACTCAGAGACTCATGCACCCACTCACCGACCCACTCAGACACTAACGCACCCACTTACAGATCTACTCAGATACTTGCGCACCCACTCAGAGATTCACATACCCACTCACAGATCCACTCAGAGACTCACACACTCCCTCACAGACCCACTCAGAGACTTAAAAAAGTTGTTCAAAACGCTGCGGCACGTCTAGTCCTGAAAATCCTCCGTAGAGCTTCGGCATCAGCAGCACTCAATGTACTCTATTGGCTGCCGGTTCACAAGAGAATCTTTTTTAAAATCCTTTTACTCACCTACAGAGCCATGCTAAAACTGGGACCTAATTACCTTTCAGCACGGTTCTCCCCCTACACCACGACTAGGACTCTCAGGTCCTCAACAGCCAACCTCCTTAAACCACCCATTTTTAGATGCAGAACAAAAGGAGGAAAAACTGTGGCCGCGCTTGGGACCAAAACCTGGAACGCCCTACCAATCAATCTAAGATTTCAGAAAACTGAAACTCAATTCAGGAAGGCCTTGAAGACATGGATATATAACACCTCAGATGCTCTCTGTCTAGCACTGATTTAGCATGTCTAAGATCTATCACGTCTAGGACCCCCTCTCACCTCCAATTCACCAGTGCCAGGATACTCCTCGCGGAGTGACAGTTTGCGCTTTACAAATTCCGACTTATATTACATTACATTATACACTCACTCACAGACCCACTCATAGACTCATGTACCCACTTACGGACCCACTCAGACACTGATGCCCCCACAACTCACAGACCCACTCAGAGACTCAAGTGCTCACTCACAGACCCACTCAGAGACTCATGCACTTACTCACAGACCCACTCAGAGACTCATGCCCCCACTCACAGACCTACTCAGACACTCCTGCACCCACTCACAGACCCATTTAGACACACATGCACCCAATCAAAGACCCACTCAGAGACTCACACACCCACTCACAGACTCACTCAGAGACACTCACACTCACTCACAGACTTCCTCAGAGACTCATGCACTCACTCACAGACCCACTGAGAAACTCATGCACTCACTCACATATCCACTCAGAGACTCATGTACTCACTTACAGATCAATTCAGACATTTATGCACCCACTCATAGACCCCCCTCAGAGACTCATACACCTTCTCACAGACCCAATCAGATATTCACGCACACTCACAGATCCCTCATGCAGTCAAAGACCCACTCAGAGACTCTAAACTCACTCAGAGACCTACTTAGAGACTCATGAACTCACTCCCAGACCCACTCAGAGACAAATGTACTCATTCACAGAACCACTCCCAGACTCACACACCCACTCACAGCCTCACTCAGAGACCCACACACCCACTTACAGACCCACTCAGACACTCACTCACAGACCCACTCAGACACTCACACACCTACATCAACAGCAACTCCGACAGTCATGCTCCACTCTCATACCCACTCAGACACTCACATACCCACTGACAGACCCACTCAGACACGTGATACCCACTCGCAGACCTACTGAGATACTCATGCACTCTCTCACACACTCACTGCCAAAGGTTAATGGTTGCAGTTAGGAAATAAAACCTCAGAAATGCACTTAAAAAACCAAATGTTACTCTGACGTTATAGTTAGGAAAAACCATTATAAAATATATATATATATTATCTACTGCCGTCGCCAGTAGATAGTTATAATTAGGACCTATTTTCCATAGGAAATCCACAACATTCTATTCCCAATAAGTCTGGCGCCGGTTGATGAATCCTCGCGAAATTTTCCAAACTTTTGGCCAGCTCCGCTCCGCTTCTACCCTGAAAGTTTTGTGGTGATTCGTCAAGCGGGGGCCGAGAAAAAAGGGGGGTCCCAAAACACGTTTTCCCCATGCAATTTCCCATAGGATCTGTTGTCGCAGCTACAGCCCGA
The DNA here is from genome assembly GCF_964204655.1 of Triturus cristatus. NCBI lineage: Eukaryota > Metazoa > Chordata > Amphibia > Caudata > Salamandridae > Triturus > Triturus cristatus. The sequence continues at coordinate 441,251,559 of NC_140585.1, forward strand.
ACCGCTGAACGGAATGACACCAAATTTGGCAAGGAGGTAGTCCTCAGTTCAGACTCGTGCCTTTTGCATAAATGGTGTGAATCTGTTCAGTAGTTCCTGAGAAAATTAGGGTAAAAAAGTTAGTGATATCCGCGGACCGTACACGCACCGTACGCGCACCCTCCCCGAACCGAGCGCGCACCCTCCCGATCACGCGCTGAATGCTAATTGGCTGTTGAGTGTCTCTCTACATTTGAAACCAGGAACTGTTGGCGGCCATTTTCTGCCTCGGTAGAAGCGAGGCTGAAGAAGCAAGGGGAATAAGTGTGTAAAACATATAAAGGGGGCAGAGTGGAAATACTCTGACCCTCTAGAGGTGCTTAGGGGGTCCCAGAAGGACCCCCTGGGGCCCCGCTTTAAAAAAAAAAAAAACGCGAAATGCGCGCATGGTGCGCGCATCCTATCGCGTTGGATGCACGGATCCTCTCGCGGTGGGTTCGCGGATCCAAGGGAAAAAAAATGAAATTGTTGGGAGATAAAGATTAAGCTTAAGTGTTTTGTTCTTGAGTGGCTCTAAAAAGAGCCGTTGTGTTCATTGAGAGTTTTTGGTACTTATAAGTAAGTACCTATACAGAGTCTAAAGTTGTTGAGGAAGACTCTGTTTCCTTCATCAGTAAAGTGTACTCCATCTCTCCTAGCAAAAACCAAAAGAAATGATGGACGGAGTGTTGAACATTGCAAGCACTCACCCCCAGTCAACTGATCTGGGTTTAATCCATCACCATTCTTTAGCCCACTCTGCCACCCCAGTTCAGACATGGCCATATGCAAATCAGTCTGACCCTGTGCCTCATGGGAACTGTCCAGCCCGAACTGCCAAGCCATGTCTTCCATGGACCGGAAACAAGCTTCCTAGGACCGGTTTCTGGCATTTCAGCCGTCTTCAGCCAGGCTTGCTTGAATCCAGTGGCAAAGTGAGCAAGGGACTCACGTCTGAGCATACCCTGCCAACTTATGGCGAACAAAGCAAAAACCAAAAGAAATGATGGACGGAGTGTTGAACATTGCAAGCACTCACCCCCAGTCAACTGATCTGGGTTTAATCCATCACCATTCTTTAGCCCACTCTGCCACCCCAGTTCAGACATGGCCATATGCAAATCAGTCTGACCCTGTGCCTCATGGGAACTGTCCAGCCCGAACTGCCAAGCCATGTCTTCCATGGACCGGAAACAAGCTTCCTAGGACCGGTTTCTGGCATTTCAGCCGTCTTCAGCCAGGCTTGCTTGAATCCAGTGGCAAAGTGAGCAAGGGACTCACGTCTGAGCATACCCTGCCAACTCATGGCGAACAAAGCAAAAACCAAAAGAAATGATGGACGGAGTGTTGAACATTGCAAGCACTCACCCCCAGTCAACTGATCTGGGTTCAATCCATCACCGTTCTTTAGCCCACTCTGCCACCCCAGTTCAGACATGGCCATATGCAAATCAGTCTGACCCTGTGCCTCATGGGAACTGTCCAGCCCGAACTGCCAAGCCGTGTCTTCCATGGACCGGAAACAAGCTTCCTAGGACCGGTTTCAGGCATTTTAGCCGTCTTCAGCCAGGCTTGCTTGAATCCAGTGGCAAAGTGAGCAAGGGACTCACGTCTGAGCATACCCTGCCAACTTATGGCGAACAAAGCAAAAATCAAAAGATATGATGGACGGAGTGTTGAACATTGCAAGCACTCACCCCCAGTCAACTGGCAGGGTATGCTCAGACGTGAGTCCCTTGCTCACTTTGCCACTGGATTCAAGCAAGCCTGGCTGAAGACGGCTGAAATGCCAGAAACCGGTCCTAGGAAGCTTGTTTCCGGTCCAGGGAAGACATGGCTTGGCAGTTCGGGCTGGACTGTTCCTATGAGGCACAGGGTCAGACTGATTTGCATATGGCCATGTCTGAACTGGGGTGGCAGAGGGGCTAAAGAACGGTGATGGATTAAACCCAGATCAGTTGACTGGGGGTGAGTGCTTGCAATGTTCAACACTCCGTCCATCATTTCCTTTGGTTTTTGCTTTGTTCGCCATGAGTTGGCAGGGTATGCTCAGACGTGAGTCCCTTGCTCACTTTGCCACTGGATTCAAGCAAGCCTGGCTGAAGACGGCTGAAATGCAAGAAACCGGTCCTAGGAAGCTTGTTTCCGGTCCAGGGAAGACATGGCTTGGCAGTTCGGGCTGGACTGTTCCCATGAGGCACAGGGTCAGACTGATTTGCATATGGCCATGTCTGAACTGGGGTGGCAGAGTGGGCTAAAGAACGGTGATGGATTAAACCCAGATCAGTTGACTGGGGGTGAGTGCTTGCAATGTTCAACACTCCGTCCATCATTTCCTTTGGTTTTTGCTTTGTTTGCCATGAGTTGGCAGGGTATGCTCAGACGTGAGTCCCTTGCTCACTTTGCCACTGGATTCAAGCAAGCCTGGCTGAAGACGGCTGAAATGCCAGAAACCGGTCCTAGGAAGCTTGTTTCCGGTCCAGGGAAGACATGGCTTGGCAGTTCGGGCTGGACTGTTCCCATGAGGCACAGGGTCAGACTGATTTGCATATGGCCATGTCTGAACTGGGGTGGCAGAGTGGGCTAAAGAACGGTGATGGATTAAACCCAGATCAGTTGACTGGGGGTGAGTGCTTGCAATGTTCAACACTCCGTCCATCATTTCCTTTGGTTTTTGCTTTGTTCGCCATGAGTTGGCAGGGTATGCTCAGACGTGAGTCCCTTGCTCACTTTGCCACTGGATTCAAGCAAGCCTGGCTGAAGACGGCTGAAATGCCAGAAACCGGTCCTAGGAAGCTTGTTTCCAGTCCAGGGAAGACATGGCTTGGCAGTTCGGGCTGGACTGTTCCCATGAGGCACAGGGTCAGACTGATTTGCATATGGCCATGTCTGAACTGGGGTGGCAGAGTGGGCTAAAGAACGGTGATGGATTAAACCCAGATCAGTTGACTGGGGGTGAGTGCTTGCAATGTTCAACACTCCGTCCATCATTTCCTTTGGTTTTTGCTCCATCTCTCCTATACATCTCTTGCATATGAAAGCGCAGATTGTTATTGTAAATGGACCCCATTCTGAAGTCTCGGAGAAAAGCAGAAACAGATTTATTCACATGTTTCCTAGCTTTCTCAATCCGTGGACAAAAATGATCGGACCAGTTCCTTTTCTGCCTTTGGCATATGTTAGAGTACACAAAGGCAGTTTTAGGGAAAAGTGAAATCAGTTCTGCAAAGGTGTCCTTCATAAGCATTTCCAGACCTCCCCAGTCAAAGTGCCTAGGTCATTGCCACCACAGTGCACTATTATGAGGTCAGGGTGTTGGATTTGCATGAAGGATTTTACCAATGGCATCAATTGGTGCCACTTTAACCTTCTCTGTCCAATCCATGTAATGTCTACATTTGGCAAACCTAGGTCTTTGTGAATGCCTTTGTTTTCTGCATACCTTTGGCTCCAGAAAATGTAGCTGTGTTCCACAATCCACACTGTAAGCATCTTGTAAGGAGGTCTGGATGCACTCAGATGGTCTCTGTAAATGAAATGGCAGTTTGGAAAGTAAGATGTATCTAAAATGGTGGCTAAGATGCAATTTTGAAAAAAGACAAGAAATCATTGGTTGTTTAACAACCTTCTACACTGAAAGGTAGGGTGCATGTTTGTGTTTTTTAAACGCATGATTCTTATTGGTTAACAAAAAGTGTGTGAAAGGAACATTATATATGATAAGCTGATATGTTGAGAAGTCAAGCACATTTGCTGTTTTGATTAGCAACATTGTGTGTGCTGAACTTGTGACCTGTGTGCTCAGTACAGTGTTCCATGACCTGTTTCTATGGTAACGGGCAGAAGGCAGATTGGGGGAAGGGTTGAAGCTTATGTCATTTGGAAAGGGTTGAAATGTTTAACCAATAGAAATGTGTGTTTGCTTTTGAATTTATGTGGGAAGGAATGTGATTTGATGTTTACATGTATATGTGTGGAAAATGAGAGGGAAACTTTGTCATTCTTTGGTTCTGCTGACAGGTGCACAGTGCAGAGATTCTGTATAAGAAAATCTGGTGTGTGACTGATATACTTCTTAATCTACAAAACATCTTGAAAGGTGACTTATTTAATTGTGAGGAGATGTATGTAGACTATTTTTATTTTAATCGGACTAATGTATTTCTTCTGCTAAAGTGTAGGGAGTACTATTTTTTTTCTATAATCTTATTGACAGTGTGTGTGCATGTAGAAACCATTTTGTGATAAGGATTTGTTTTTTTCATGTATTTGTAGACAGATAACTATGCAGTTTTTATATTTTGGTAGAATTAGAAACCAGTCATTGTTTATGAATTTGTGAAATTAGTTATGTTTCTGCAGTAAAATGTAGTACTCCTTGAAGATGAAGAAATGTGTTTTGGTATAGTGCAAGGGATAGTGTTGTTTGTCTAGAACCACACAGAGAGCCTATGTGCATTTGGGAACCACTGCTGACGGATAACTGTTTTAAAACATGTCATGTCGTGAAGTTTTAGTAGCATTAGAAGACAGTTATGGCTTATGCTTCCATTAAATGAGTTAGGTATTGACAGTAAAGTGTAGTCGTGAAATATGTAGATTGTGTGCAGTTCCTTTACTACTTCCAGTAATATCTTGTATTTGCTGACAGATAACTCTTTTAAAACCTGTCGTGTTGTCAAGTTTTATTAGTATTAGAAGCCAGTGTTTGCTTATGCGTTGATTAAATGAGTCAGGCAATGATACAAAAGTGCACTTTTGAAATATGCACATTGTTTGCAGTTCTCTTACCACTTGCACTGTAGTGAATGAGTTTTGGTAAAATCCTAGGGATAGTGGTGCCTGTGTGGAATCACACTGTGAATCTGTGTGCATTTGGGAACCACTGTGAGAGAAGCGTTTGGTACCATCGTGTATTTGCTGACAGATAACTGTTTTAAAACCTGTCATGTTGTCAAGTTTTAGTAGCATTAGAACCAGTCTTTGCTTATGTGTTGATTAAAAGAGTCAGGCATTGACACTAAAGTGCAGTCGTGAAATATGTAGATTGTGTGCAGTTCCCTTACCTCTTCCACTGTAGTGAATGAGTTTTGGTAAACTCCTAGGGATAGTGGTGCTTGTCTAGAATCACACTGTGAGTCTGTGTACATTTGGGAACCACTGTGAGAGAAACGTTTGGTAACATCGTGTATTTGCTGACAGATAACTGTTTTAAAACCTGTCATGTTGTCAACTTTAAGTAGCATTAGAAGCCAGTCTTTGCTTAAGTGTTGATTAAAAGAGTCAGGCATTGACACTAAAGTGCAGTCGGGAAATATGTAGATTGTGTGCAGTTCCCTTACCTCTTCCACTGTAGTGAATGAGTTTTGGTAAACTCCTAGGGATAGTTGTGCTTGTCTAGAATCACACTGTAAGTCTGTGTACATTTGGGAAGCACTGTGAGAGAAGCGTTTGGTAACATCGTGTATTTGCTGACAGATAACTGTTTTAAAACATGTCATGTTCTCAAGTTGTAGTAGCATTAGAAGACAGTTATGGCTTATGCTTTCATTAAATGAGTCAGGCATTGACACTAAAGTGCAGTCGTGAAATATGTAGATTGTGTGCAGTTCCCTTACCTCTTCCACTGTAGTGAATGAGTTTTGGTAAACTCCTAGGGATAGTGGTGCTTGTCTAGAATCACACTGTGAGTCTGTGTACATTTGGGAACCACTGTGAGAGAAACGTTTCGTAACATCGTGTATTTGCTGACAGATAACTGTTTTAAAACCTGTCATGTTGTCAACTTTAAGTAGCATTAGAAGCCAGTCTTTGCTTAAGTGTTGATTAAAAGAGTCAGGCATTGACACTAAAGTGCAGTCGGGAAATATGTAGATTGTGTGCAGTTCCCTTACCTCTTCCACTGTAGTGAATGAGTTTTGGTAAACTCCTAGGGATAGTTGTGCTTGTCTAGAATCACACTGTAAGTCTGTGTACATTTGGGAAGCACTGTGAGAGAAGCGTTTGGTAACATCGTGTATTTGCTGACAGATAACTGTTTTAAAACATGTCATGTTCTCAAGTTGTAGTAGCATTAGAAGACAGTTATGGCTTATGCTTTCATTAAATGAGTCAGGCATTGACACTAAAGTGCAGTCGTGAAATATGTAGATTGTGTGCAGTTCCCTTACCTCTTCCACTGTAGTGAATGAGTTTTGGTAAACTCCTAGGGATAGTGGTGCTTGTCTAGAATCACACTGTGAGTCTGTGTACATTTGGGAACCACTGTGAGAGAAACGTTTCGTAACATCGTGTATTTGCTGACAGATAACTGTTTTAAAACCTGTCATGTTGTCAACTTTAAGTAGCATTAGAAGCCAGTCTTTGCTTAAGTGTTGATTAAAAGAGTCAGGCATTGACACTAAAGTGCAGTCGGTAAATATGTAGATTGTGTGCAGTTCCCTTACCTCTTCCACTGTAGTGAATGAGTTTTGGTAAACTCCTAGGGATAGTGGTGCTTGTCTAGAATCACACTGTAAGTCTGTGTACATTTGGGAACCACTGTGAGAGAAGCGTTTAGTAACATCGTGTATTTGCTGACAGATAACTGTTTTAAAACATGTCATGTTCTCAAGTTGTAGTAGCATTAGAAGACAGTTATGGCTTATGCTTTCATTAAATGAGTCAGGTATTGACAGTAAAGTGTAGTCGTGAAATATGTAGATTGTGTGCATTTCCCTTACCACTTCCAGTGTAGTGAATGAGTTTTGGTTAACTCCTAGGGATAGTGCTGCTTGTCTAGAATCACACTGTGAGTCTGTGTGCATTTGGGAACCACTGTGAGAGAAGCGTTTGGTAACATCGTGTATTTGCTGACAGATAACTGTTTCAAAACCTGTCATGTTGTCAACTTTTAGTAGCATTAGAAGCCAGTCTTTGCTTATGTGTTGATTAAAAGAGTCAGGCATTGACACTAAAGTGCAGTCGTGAAATATGTAGATTGTGTGCAGTTCCCTTACCTCTTCCACTGTAGTGAATGAGTTTTGGTAAACTCCTAGGGATAGTGGTGCTTGTCTAGAATCACACTGTGAGTCTGTGTACATTTGGGAACCACTTTGAGAGAAATGTTTGGTAACATCGTGTATTTGCTGACAGATAACTGTTTTAAAACATGTCATGTTGTGAAGTTTTAGTAGCATTAGAAGACAGTTATGGCTTATGCTTCCATTAAATGAGTTAGATATTGACAGTAAAGTGTAGTCGTGAAATATGTAGATTGTGTGCAGTTCCTTTACTACTTCCAGTGTAGTGAATGAGTTTTGGTAAACTCCTAGGGATAGTGGTGCTTGTCTAGAATCACACTGTGAGTCTGTGTGCATTTGGGAACCACTGTGAGAGAAGCGTTTGGTAACATTGTGTATTTGCTGACAGATACCTGTTTTAAAACCTGTCATGTTGTCAAGTTTTAGTAGAATTAGAAGCCAGTCTTTGCTTATGCATTGATTACATTAGTCAGGCATTGACATTAAAGTGCAGTCGTGAAATATGTAGACTGTGTGCAGTTCCTTTACCACTTCCACTGTAGTGAATGAGTTTTGGTAAAGTCCTAGGGATAGCGGTGCTTGTCTAGAATCACATTGTGAGTCTGTGTACATTTGGGAACCACTGTGAGAGAAGCGTTTGGTAACATCGTGTATTTGCTGACAGATAACTGTTTTGAAACATGTCATGTTCTCAAGGTTTAGTAGCATTAGAAACCAGTCTTTGCTTATGTGTTGATTAAATGAGTCAGGCATTGACACTAAAGTGCAGTCGTGAAATATGTAGATTGTGTGCAGTTCCCTTATCTCTTCCAATGTAGTGAATGAGTTTTGGTAAACTCCTAGGGATAGTGGTGCTTGTCTAGAATCACACTGTGAGTCTGTGTGCATTTGGGAACCACTGTGAGAGAAGCGTTTGGTAACATTGTGTATTTGCTGACAGATAACTGTTTTAAAACCTGTCATGTTGTCAACTTTTAGTAGCATTAGAAGCCAGTCTTTGCTTATGTGTTGATTAAATGAGTCAGGCATTGACACTAAAGTGCAGTCGTGTAATATGTAGATTGTGTGCAGTTCCCTTACCTCTTCCACTGTAGTGAATGAGTTTTGGTAAACTCCTAGGCATAGTGGTGCTTGTCTAGAATCACACTGTAAGTCTGTGTGCATTTGGGAACCACTGTGAGAGAAGCGTTTGGTAACATCGTGTATTTGCTGACAGATAACTGTTTTAAAACATGTCATGTTGTGAAGTTTTAGTAGCATTAGAAGACAGTTATGGCTTATGCTTCCATTAAATGAGTTAGGTATTGACAGTAAAGTGTAGTCGTGAAATATGTAGATTGTGTGCAGTTCCCTTACCACTTCCAGTGTAGTGAATGAGTTTTGGTTAACTCCTAGGGATAGTGCTGCTTGTCTAGACTCACACTGTGAGTCTGTGTGCATTTGGGAACCACTGTGAGTGAAGCGTTTGGTAACATCGTGTATTTGCTGACAGATAACTGTTATAAAACCTGTCATGTTGTCAAGTTTTAGTAGCATTAGAAGGCAGTGTTTGCTTATGCATTGAAAAAATGAGTCATGCTTTGACACTAAAGTGCAGTACCATGTAGTATTGTCTTCACTGCACCTGAACTGAAAATTTAAATTTTTTACCCAGGCACTGTCCTAGAAGTAGTCTGATGATTTAGTCAGTTTCTAAGTACTTATGTTGTGAACCATTCATTACCAAATAGACTGCTTCAAATGTCTATGCAGTATGCATGTAGTTCTCTAACCACCTACTCATTTGTTTTCACACCTTTAATTCCCTAGTCAGTATCCATACACTTCTAGGAAACACCCTGTCAGTCCCTTTGCAGTCTTCTAGTGACCCATTCAGCACCATGTAGTAATCCATTCACTGTGCCAAAACCCAAACACTTATAAATTCACTAAGACACTCTCTTTACAGTACTCGAATGATTCAGTCACTGTCTAAGTATTCATGCACTGAGCCAGGCGTTAGCACATGGACTGCTTCAAACCCCTGTGCACTATGCATGCAGTCTTCTAACCACCTACAGACTTGTCTTTTATACTTTCAATTCCCTAGTCAGTAGCCATATAGTCCAGCAAACATCCTGTCACTCCCTTTGCACTCCTCTAGTGACCCATTCCGACCAAGTACTAATCCATTCCCTGTGCGAAAAGCCTACCACTTAGAAATTCATCCAGGCAGTCTCCTTGCTGTAGTCTAATCATTCAGTCAGTACCCAAGTACTCATGCAGTGAGCCGGGCCTTAGCACATGGACTGCTTTAAATACCTATCCAGTATGCATTCAGTTCTCTAATCAGCTACACAGTTGTCTTTCGCACCTTCAATTCCCCAGTTAGTATTTATATACTTCTAGCAAACACCCTGTTACTCACCCAGTGTGTCTCCTTTTAGTACTGTAATCATTCAGTCACTTAGCATGTAGTCTTTTAGTGAGGTAGGCTTTAGGGCATGAACTGCTTCAAAGTAGTATGCACTATGTATGTAGTGTTTTAATCATCGTCATACTTGTGGTGCAGGGCTATAGTTTCTTAGTCTGTTTTTATATAAAATGTGTTTTTACAGTAATGGAATACTGTAAATTTGAAAGTTATTAATATACATTTATTTGTGATTCTTTTTTGCAGATACTGTTTTTCAACGTTAAAATCGAGAAATGATGCCAGAAAAGAAAAGAAAAAGAAAAGAACAGAGACAGGAGGATTATTTGAAGAAACATCAACCACAAGTATTAAATGAACAAGATAATGTGGCTAAAAGGAAAAACATTTCTGGTAAGATCACAAAGCAATTTATTAAAAACGTTTGTAGGAGCAAACAGAATGTAGAGAATGCTGCAACTTCAGAAAATGTTTTAAGTAAGAAAAAAAATCAAAATAAGAGGAAAAGTAAAAAAGCAAATGTTCAGTCAAAGGAGATAAAGTATGGTAAAAGAAGACAAAATCAGTATAAGGAATTACGCAAAAACTATTTTACAAGAGAGTAGTGCATAATTTGCTGAAAGATGTGAAGAAATATAAAAAGAGAGCTTTATTTTATAAAAAGAAGAAGCATATTGAAAGCATTGTGGAAAAGGCTTTTGAAGTAAAAAGGAAACTGTTTATTTTACTCGTAAACAAAATTCGATCACTAGATAAACCAATATATGTAATGAAGGCCAAAAGTAGGAGGAAAAGAGTTATTAATAAAAAAAATGTGTGATGTTTTTTTGGGAGAATGGAAACACAGTTCTAGTTCAGAGCCTTTTTTTAATGAAGAGAGTTATTCACTAATTGAAAAATTATTGTATGCAGTTGACACCAGTGGTAGAGGTTATGAGGTTAGTGATGGTTGTCCAATGGAGAAAGAGAAAATGGTTGAAAGAAATGCAGAAGAAGTGATAGCTGATGAAGTTTTTTTTTTTTTTTATTTTTTTTTTTTGAAAACCTTTATTTCGAAATTCAGGACACAGCTATTCAGCCGACAGCCCGAGGGTTCGGCAGCATTGCAAGTTAGATACAGTAATGTGTCCCAGATACAGTACGATGAGTAATGCAAAGGTCCAATTTTAAATAAACACAGAAAAAACACACAACAAACCCCAGCAAGGCAGAAACATTGAAATCCCATGGCGAAAGCCCCCAGGGGAGGCAGGACCCCACTCATCTACTAAGTATAAGACTGTGTGCGGAGGAAGAAGGGGAACAGCAGAGGCCCAGAACGGTTACCAAAACCAAACTGTGCTGGAAGGTAGGTCAGGGGGAAAGCTGTTCCTCGGGAGGTTCCAGGTCCGGGGCAAGACATATTCCCCCCCTGTATTGGTTCCACCGCCCCCAGATGGCATGCCACTTCCGGGGGCGACCTCTAGAGCAGTAGACCGTCTTCTCCCTAAACATGCTCCAATCCATGTTCTCCTTCCACGCGGTCAGTGTAGGGGTTCCTGAGGAGCCCCATAATCGCGCGATATCCCTTTTAGCTACCATGTTACCCAGAGTCACCCATTGGGTCTGCGCCTCATCGAGATCAGTGGGGCCCCAGACGTTCAGGAGGCAGCACCGCGCCTCCGGCTGTACCACAATGCCCGTCACCTCCCCCATAACTGCATGGACTCTCCTCCAGAACTCCACAATGACACCACATTCCCAGATGATGTGCAGGAAAGTACCCACCATACCACATCCCCTTCTGCACAGGCCGTCCTCCGAGAATCCCATGTGGACCAGCCTTGGCCCCGTAACATACACCCGGTGCAGTATTTTAAGCTGCACCAGCCTCAGACGCGACGGGATCGCAACCTCCTTAGGCGAAGAGACCGCTGACTGCCAGTCCTCATTATCCAACTCGAGGCCATCCCTGGTCCACTGTTCTCTCAGCCCCAATAGCAAGTCTGCCCGGACGTTTATCAACTTCTTATATATGAGCGAAATCGTGCTCTCGGGCATATGACCATCAAGGACTCGGTCCTCAAGGGGAGAGGACTCCGGCACCTTCTCACCCTCCACAAGGACTGATCGGAGGGCGTGACGCAGCTGGATATACCTAAAATACTCTGAAGGCCCTAGCTCAAACTCAGTCTGCAACTCCTCGAAGGACTTTACCCTCCCCTTATGCAGCACATCTCCCACCTTGGATATACCTATCAGGTCCCACTTATCAAAGCCCTTCGTGTGCCAGAGTCTTCCCAACCGTTCCGATTCAAACAATGGGGTAGCGAGGGTGAGCCTATCCTTCCAGCCCAGCGAGTCGGTCGCCATCTTCCATACGCGCACCGCCACACCTGTGGGCCCCGTGAGGGACGAGTCTAGGGACCGCGAATACAACGCCCTGTAGTAGTTGCCTCCGCGCAGCAGCCACCTATCCATGGCATACCCAGGGCTAAGGGCAGGGCCGTAAAACCCATGGTTGATCGCGCTCAGCTGCGTGGCCCAATAGTACCGTCGGATGTCTGGGAGCGCAATGCCCCCATCGTACCATGGGAGCGTCAACTTTGAAATAGCTATTCGCGGCCGCCCATCCCACAGCAACGTCCTTTGGAGGCCTTCGACCTCCCGAAAGTATTTGGCCGGTACCCAGTCCAAGGTGTTCTGGAGGGCGTAGAGGAAGCGGGGAAGGGACATCATTTTGAACAGGGCCGCACGCCCAACAAGGGAGAGCGGCAGCCTCCGCCAACCTTCAACATCTCGCCTCAAGCGTGCCAAGGGGGGGAGCAGTTTCCTCTCATAGCGCACAACAGGATCCATGGATATAAAAATCCCCAAATACACAAAACCTTGCTGGGCAACCTGTATCGAACATGTTCTAGGGATCGGTGGGACCTCGCCACTAAGAACGTACAAATACGATTTGCCCCAATTAATCACAAGCCCCGAGTTCCTACCGAACGATGCGAGTACGTCACAGACCACTATAAGTGACTTCTTCGGTGAGGCAAGATACAACAGGATATCATCGGCATAGAGCGAAATACGGTCCTCGTGATCAGGCGACCACCGAAGGCCCCGTATATCCGGGTGCCAACGTATCCACGCAGCCAACGGTTCAAGGGCGAGGGCGAACAACAGAGGCGACAGGGGGCAGCCCTGCCGAGTACCCCTACCAAGCTGAAACGGAGTAGATGCCCGACCATTCACCACAACATTCGCTAGTGGCCCCTCGTACAGCAACCGGACCCAACTCACAAACCCGCGACCGAAACCAAACTTGGCCAGCACGGCCCATAAGTATGCCCACTCCACCGTGTCAAAGGCCATCGTGGCATCAAGAGATGCCACAACAGCCGGTTCACGCAGCGTGCCCGCCCTGGCGATGACGCCATGAAAACGCCTAAGGTTCAATGCTGTGTTTCGGTGCGGGATAAAGCCAGATTGATCCGGGTGGACCAGATCGCCAAGTACCCTAATCAGACGGGTAGCCAGGAGTTTGGCCAGAATTTTCGGCTCAGCGTTGAGGAGTGAAATGGGCCGATAGGAGGCGCATCTATCTCGGGGTTTACCCTCTTTATGTATGACCACGATCGACGCCAACCGCTGATCCAACGGAAGGATCCCATCCCCCCGCGCCTCCAAAAACATGGCGCGCAGGTGAGGGGCGACCCTATCCGGGAACAGTTTGTACAGATCGATCGGCAGTCCGTTCGGTCCAGAGGCCTTACCCGAATTCAACGCGCGAATCGCCCCCGCCACCTCATCAACCGTGATGTCGCCATCCAAATCGTCCCTATCTATGTCAGAGAGGCAGGGCAACTCGATATCACGGAGGAGATCAGTCGAGTCTTCGGGCGGCCTGTCCGACACAGAGGAATAAACCCTATGAAAATACTCCGCAAAACACTCCACAATCCCCTCAGGTTCCACAATCGCCTCTCCCCCCTCTCCAATCAACTCTGGCACCACTCTATTGACCCGTTCCTTCCTGTCCAGCCACGCCAGGAGTTTCCCTGCCTTATCTCCAACATCATACAGACGGCCCTGTTGTTCCCTGCTAAGGGTCTTGGCGGCTTCTGTCACCAGGTCCCTATACTCCGCCTGCTTCAAGCAAAGCTCATGCAATGAGGACTCTGTGACCTCCTCCTCCATATCCCCCTCAAGGGCCGCAATCTCCTCCTCCACTTGCCGCACTTCGCAATCCCTCCGATTCTTGGCAGTCACCACCAGGGAGAGGGCCTCCCCCCGAAGCACGGTCTTAAAAGCTTCCCACAGCGAGATCGCCGAGTCCACGGTTCCCAGATTGTCCTTAAAGTAATTATCTACCTTCTTTACCAGGGCGCTGCGCATCTTGGGGTCTCGGAAATACCATGGGTTAATGGGGGCCACCCTCCCTCCTCCCTCCCGACCGAGATCCAGCCGGATCCACACTGGCGAGTGATCAGAGATACCACGTGCCATGTGCCTCGCCTCGGATATCAACGAGGCATGTGCGGCCAGAGTGAGCAGGTAGTCAATCCTGGAGAGGCTACCATGCGCCCCGGAGTGAAACGTGTATTGACTCTGTGTGGGGTGCCGGAGCCTCCAGCAGTCTATCAGGCCAAATGTGTCCAGGAGGTCTGGAAGCCATTTCTGAGCCCCCCCTGTGTCCCTGGGCGGGTATCTATCCAGCAGTCCGGAGCCCACAGCGTTGAAATCCCCTCCCACTACCAGCATGCCCCCCGGGAGAGTCAGCAAAGCCCTGCCCAATTCAGCAAATGTGGCGGCCTGCAGGGCCGGCGGGACATAAACCGAAACCAAAACCAAAGTCCTTCCTTCCCACCGCCCCGCCACCGCCACAAACCTCCCCCTATCGTCAACAATGGTGGAGTCCACCTCAAAGGGCAGCGATGCTCTAACAAGGATGCCCACACCCCTGGACCCAGAAGAAAATCCCGAGTGTGCAATGAATTTATACCCCTTCCTATTCAGGGCATAGCACGTATTGCCTATGAGATGCGTCTCCTGCAGCAGTACAACGTCTGGCATTGAGCGTTTCAGAAATTGCAAAACAATCCCCCTCTTAATGCGATCCCCCAAACCATTAACATTCCAGCTTATAACACTTAGGCCTCTACCCCCCATCCTCAAACGGAAAGAGGCCCACCCCACACCCGAGGCGCCACCATGGAACAACCCTGAGGATAATCATCATGCCTTGCAGAAATAAACCCCCCAACAACAAATTCAAACTCCTCATAACTCCCCCCACCCTGCACCCCTGCTGCAGCTTAAAAAGCCCCCCCAACTTGCAGTGTGCCTGTCGCCCTACAAAAACAAAAATCTACAAAAAGTACCCCAAGGGAGGAAAAGAGCACCCCTCGTCCTCCCGCAACCCTCCACAGTTACTGCACTCTGTTCAAATCTTCAAATATGGTCAAATCAAGTCAGGCCGGCTTTGAGATATCAGCCCTGTCCATCCCGGCCACTGTCTCCATGCTCAGCTGTGTCGTCCCCGGTCCGTCTCCGGGGCAAAGCGTCCAGCCATTCGTCGGCCATAACAGGAGAGTCAAAAAAGAATGTCCGATCTTCATGCACCACCCGTAGTCTGGCGGGGAAAAGCATGGCATATTTTAGGTCCCGTTCCCGAAGTCTTCGCTTCACCCCCAGGAAGCTCTGTCTCTGTCTCTGCACCTGCTGGGTGAAGTCCGGATAAAAATTCACCGACGCATTCTGGAAGGGGACTGGGCCCGTCACCCTCGAAGCTTGCAGGATAGCGTCCCGATCTCGGAAATGAAAGAGCCGGGCGACAATCGGCCGCGGCGGGGCACCCGCCTTGGGCCGTCCGCCCGGCACTCTATGGGCCCTTTCCACCGCAAAAAACTTTCCAAGGCCCTTAGGCTTCAGATGATTGAGGACCAAATCTTCCACAAGCAGGTCCACCGAAGCCTCATCTGAGGACTCCGGGACCCCGATGACGCGCACGTTGTTGCGCCTGGACCGGCTCTCGAAGTCCTCCAGCCGGCGGGCGGCGAGGTCACTCTCGGCCCTCAGCTTCCGGACCTCGTTCTGCAGATCCGCAACCTCATCAGTGAGGCCCGTGGTCTTGTGGTCCAGGTCCTTAACGCGTTCGTTTGTCTTGCCCAGGTCCGAGCGGATCAAGTTGACATCCACCAGGATGGCATCCACCTTATGTGCCAGGGCCTCGAATTGCCGCCCCATCGAGGTCTGCATCCCATCAAGCGCGCCCATGACATCCTGCAGGGAGAGCTCCGGTGTCCCAGGCGAGTCCTCCTTCTGGGCATCCGGCGCCTGGCTCGATCCACTCGGCGATGTCTTCAGGAGGGCGTATCGGTCCATACTGTTGACTTGGGAATACGTTCCCCGCCTGGTGGACTTAGTCTTCAGCCGATCTCCTTCTGCCTTGCCCGACATAATGGACTCCAGGCAGTCCAATGCAGTGAAGACCGTCCCCTCTCAGAGAGAGGTATAAAGAGTGAGCAGGTCCGCCTTGTTCTTCCAAAGTAGCCCGCCGAGCGTCCCCGGGGTTATAAAGCCACCCAGAGCACTACAGTGTCCGGGCAGACAAAGGGAACGAAACCGAAAGTGAAAGAGCGAGGGCCTCCGTCCGACAGTTCACACCTCACCAGGCCGTTGTTGATCAACTAGGAGTCGGGCATCCTGCCAACTCTAGCCCCTGGCATCTCCGGGAGTTAGGCCGCAATCTTTCGCCAGTCATAAGTCCGGTTCCCGATGGACGATCCGACCGCAGGCAGCATCAATCGCCTCCCTGGCAACTCAGCGACACGATGCCATGCATACAATCAGGATTGGAGACAGGATAGTCGACGGAGGGCGCGAGGGTCTCGGGAACTCTAAGCTCACGCGGCCATCTTGGTCAAGCGCTAGGCTCCTCCCCCGCTGATGAAGTTTTAGGGAGACGTGCTAAAAACCCTGTGTACACTTGGGATTGCAGTAGTGTTTGTAGTGTACGACAGGAATCTATTGAAAAATGATGTCGTTTTTTACGAGTCTATACTAAAAAAAGTGTAAAACAAAAGATTAAGCTGTTGCAAGGACTAGACCCTTGCAGAGTGAGAAACCATACTGGTTTGCAAGGTCATTCTCTGGCTTGTCTTTCTAGGAAAGTTTGTGAAAGTGTTTTTCACCATTTCAGAATACTGTCAGTACATCATACTCAAATTCGGAAGTTAGTGAGAAGGTTGTATTATGCAAAAAGTCCAGCACTAAAGTTAAGTGAGTTGAACAGTGCTCTTTTACGTGGGTCAGATTCAGATGTGAAGCAGGTCTGTGAGGATATTGAGTTTTGTTACTTTGGGCCTCAGCAAGAGAGTGAAGAAACTGGCACATTAGTAGAACAAAATGTTGAAGACAATGTAGAACCTGTAATTACAGAAAAATTTGAGGATGAAATCACAAAGTTTAAGGTAATTTCAGGTGAAAGACCAAATTTTTCTTGTATTTGTTGTCGGGGAAGTCACTATAAAAATCAGACTAGGGGTGTCAATCTCTATTTAAAAAGTGAAATAGAAGATAATGATAAGTGGATGGAATTTGCAACTTATTTGTTGGTAGAGGATTGTTTTGATTTGGGATGTGAGCAGCGTATTTGCAAATATTGTTATAATAAATTAGATGAGAATAAAATGCCTGCTAGAGCTGTTCATAATAATCTAGAGTTGGTTGCTATTCCTCCAGAGCTGATTGATTTAAATACGTATGAGTCTATTCTGATACAATGTGTTCACCCGTTTCAGGCTATTGTTTGTATAGAGCCCAAAACAAGTAAATTACCTCCATCAGAGTTGCAAAGAGTATTGAAAGGAAGAGTTGTGTATTTACCATTAGATGTAAGGAAAAATGTTGAAACTATTGGTGTAGATCATGCAGAAAATGAGCCACTAGTCATTCTAGTTAATGGTATTCCTACTAAGAATAAGAAAATCTGGCAAGAGTTAGTGGATGTTAGAAAAGTGCAAAAGGCATCATTGTATCTGTTAAAAAATAATGAGTACTATAGAAATGTGTTTGTTGGAGAAGAAGAAATAGATTTAGCAGAAGATAGTGAAACATTAAGTGGACAAATTGAAAAAGTGGACATGTCCAGATGTGAAGAGATCTATGAACATTACAGTGTACATCCACTTCATTCCAAAGAGGTGATGGGGAATACAATTGAGTTGTTTCAAATGAAAAAAGCAACAGGAAGTCCCATGAGTGTATGGGAAGAGAGCTTGGAAGCTCGTTGTTTCCCGCAGTTGTTTCAAACAGGAAAAGGTGGACGATATGATGAACGTCCTGTGCAGATTCCTGCATCTGAATATCGGACAACAAGATTATATGCAGAAGATCCATAATTTCGACAATGTATCCCTTATATGTTTCATCTTCTGTTTGAAAGTGACTTGTCTGGACTTTCATATGCAGTAAATCACATTTTAAAAACTGGAATGCATCTTCAAAATGTAACTGCAAAGGATTTTATGGATTAAGTGCATCAGAGAGATGATCATTTAGAATCTCAGTTGATTAATCTGATGGCATGTCAGCGTGGGACTAATGAATATTGGTACCGTCGACATGGAGAACTGAAATGCATGCTACGGAACTTGGGAACTCCTACATGGTTTGTTACACTAAGCTGTGCTGAGTATGCTCGGGATGATTTACCTGAATTTCTTCGAGAGACAAATTCCAATATAGAAAATATTGAATACAAGACACCTGGAGAATTGTGCTCTTTGGATCCTGTCAATGTATGCAGATTTTTCAATCATAGATTTGAATCTATGATGTCTTTCATCTGCAATAAAAAGAATCTTCCTCTTGGAGAAGTTGTGGATTTCTTTTGGAGAAAGGAGTATCAAGCAAGAGGTGCTCCTCACAGACATATGTTGTTATGGGCCAAGGACGCCCCCAAATTTGGAACAGATTCAGATGAAACTGTTTTGTCTTTCATTGAAGATTATGCTACATGTGCTCTTCCAAATAGCAGCGAAGAGAAAAACTTAAAACAACAAGTCTTACGATTTCAAAGCCATAGGTGTGGAAAATACTGTCGACGAAAGTACAAGTCAAAGGATAAGTTCTATACCAAATGTCGTTTTGGATTTCCACGTCCTGTATTAGCCAAAGGAAGAGTGAACAGTTTTATGTCAGCTGTACGACATACCATCACAAGAAAGTCTCCGAAAAACACCTACAACTTAAGAAGAAGCGAAGAATCAAAATACATAAATGACTACAATCCAGTTATTTTATCCATGTGGAATGCTAACATGGATATTCAGTATGTTGTGGACAATTCCATTGCTGTTGCTCGATATGTAACGTCTTACATTACTACATCAGAAAAGACTGAATTGAAAGAAATGTGGGAAGAGATTTCTCACAAGAAGACTCTAAGTAAGAAATTATACAGTTTCAGTTTGAAGATGTTATCGCATCGTGAAATTGGAGCATATGAATGTTCAGATCGGTTATCATCTGCAAGTCTATATTCCAAAAGTAGAAGAATCATTTGGGTGAGTCTAGGTCTTGCAGGAATGCGAAATCGGGTACTGAAATCTGTTCAAGAAATTGAATATTTAGCAGAAAATGACCCTGAAAGTACAGATATTTTGAAAACCAATATGTTGGACACATACTATCCAAAGAGAAGTCATCATCTTGAGAACATGTGTCTCTATGAAGTGCTGCAAAACTACACTTTTAAACGGAATATTACAGAGAACATCAACGATGGAAAATATGGAGTGATTGGTTCTGAAGGATGTCTGGTGAAACAAAGGAAAGGAAATGTAATTAATCACAGAAAACTGAGTTGCGACACTGCTGACGAAAGGGAATTTTACTATTTAGCCCTTTTGCAAAAGTTCAAACCATGGCGTTCTGAACTGGAATTACTTGGAGATTTTCCCAGCTATGAAGATTCATTTAATGCTTGTACAGATAGCATACAATGCAGTGCTTTCGCAAATTATGTGAAAATGTTGAATGAAGAAATTGATCAAGAAGCTACAATTGCAGATGAGATTGCTAGAGACAGTTCTCAAGACAGTCAAAGTTCTGCTGCACTGAGTCAAGATCCACTAGGACAACCAATTGTTGAAAATGAAGCAGCGATTGCAATGAATGAGGTGGAAACAGCAATGTATCAAGCACAAGAAGATGCAATACAGTTAGGAAACTTGGAAGAGCAACTAAATGTTGTACAGAAACAAATATATCAGCAAGTGAAAGAGCAGATTGACCATGGATTACTTCATGAAAAGAGAGTGTGCTCATGTACATCATTTCAACCTATCCGAATGTATGTGAGTGGTCAAGCTGGAACAGGAAAGAGTTTCTTAATTAAAGTAATTACAAGTTATCTGCAAAAAACAACTGAGTCGCATTTGTCTTGTGTTGTCACTGCTCCAACTGGGTTGGCAGCACATAACATTAAAGGAATTACTTTACATCATTTACTAATGCTGCCAGTAGAGCATGAGAACAAATTGGAATACCACAAGCTATCTGGAGAAGCTTGTTGTGAAGTTTCAAGAGTGCTGAAGAAAATGAAACTTCTCACTATTGATGAGGTGAGCATGGTTTCAAACTTGATGCTTGCCTTTGTGCATTTAAGAATGCAGCAAATTCTTAAAACAGAGTATGACGTGTTATTTGGAGGAAAACACGTCATAGTTTTTGGAGAGCTACTGCAACTGACACCGGTAAAAGGACAATCGGTATTTAAAACACTTGCCCATAAGAATACCAGAAAGTCTCTTGGCAGTGTTGGTAATGTGAACATTTGGAGTAATTTTGAATACAAAGAACTGACAACAAATATGAGACAGGCAAATGATGCTGAATATGGAAGTATTCTTCAAGATATAAGAATTGGAATTCTTTCAAAAAAAGGGAAAGAAGCTTTGGAGAGTCGATTACTTTGCAATGTCTTTCCAAATGAAAATGCAGTTGCTGCAAATGTGTACGTGGAAATTGCTAAAAACAAGTCAGTGATTTGCTTAATGCCGACACTGCGTGAGTGTTAAATATTCAACGAAGAATTATTAAAATTGGAAAATGAAGAAATTGTTAAAATGGAAGCCATCAAAACTATATTGTTTAGAAAAAAAAATATCTAAAACTGCTGGTTTGGAAAAGACACTGTATGTGTGTGTAAACTGTCGGGTAATTTTAAGGCGTAATTTGGATGTGGAGAAAGGTTTAGTTGATGGTGCAATGGGTAAAGTGGTGGATTTTGTGAATTATCAGAAGAAAGAAGGAATTGAATTTTTAAAAATTAAATTTGATCAGATTGATGAAGTTAAAGAAATTGGTCGTTGTTCAGTTCGTTTTTTGCTTGTTAAAGATTTATATGTCCGTAGGAAACAATTTCCATTTTCTCTGCAGTGACTATTCATAAATCTCAAGGATTAAGTTTAGACAGTGCATTGGCGAACATTGGATCTACTGTATTTAAAGAGGGTATGGCATATGTTGCTTTGTCGCGAGTCAGAACATTATCTGGTTTGTTTTTGATTGATTTTGATGAGACAAAGGTTACTGCAGATGCAAACTGTGTAAAAGAGTATAATAGGTTAACAAGGGTGTATGCTCCAAATTTAGGTCAATATCCTGTATTTGAAAAGCGTGTGGTTGGTAGAAAAAGAAGGTTAGAGAATATCTGTACTGAAGATGTCAAGAAGGGAAAAGAACAAGATAATGTTGCAATTGCAGGTAAAAAGAAATTGGACACTGTTGAAGAGATTAATGGTTATCAGTTTGAAAATAGTTCTGGTGTCAACTGCTATGCTAATGTAGTGGTCAATGTTGTTTTTTATCTGGAAGGTTTGCAAGCACAAATTATGCAGAATCGGGAAAAAAGATTTTGTTCTCTGTTGCATTCTGTTTATGAAAAATTGACAACAGATAGAAGTAAAATACAATCTGTTTCAGATGTTCGTAATCTTTTGGATGTGTGTTCTGGTTCTACACAATTTACACAAAATATCCAACAAGATGCTCAGGAATTTTTAATGTACATGCTTACAATTTTTGAAAATGAAGGTGTAGAAATAGAAAATATTTTTGGCCTTTCTTACAAATGGGAACGTTATTGTGAAAATTGCATGTATACATGTAGCACCAATGTAGACACTGAGAGATTTCTGTATTTAACATTACCAGACTGTAAATCAGTGTCTTTCAATAAATTAGTGAAAGGTGCAATTCAAAACATGGAGTGTAGCCAATGTAAATCAGAAATGTTATCCACATTATTCTTAACAAAATATGGAAAATACATAATTTTAATGATGCAACGTTGTACAGCTGACGGAAGAAAATTGGATACTTTAATAAAACAATTTGTAGCAGCTCAACTATCAATATCAGGAAGGACTTTTGTAGCAATTGCAATAAATTTCCATGATGGTCCTTCCACCACATCTGGACATTACACTGCCTATCTAAAATGTGACAAAGGCTGGACACTTTGTAATGATGCCCAGTTGGTTTTCAAACAACGTTTGCCTAGGGAATTACAAAATTCCTACCTAATATTTTTAAAGCCAAAGTTTTAGGAAGATAATTCACTCTCTGAGGAATTTATTATTATAATTTAATAGGACTGCCACTGGACAATTTACATAAAGAGCAAAAATACCATTTGGCCTCAAAGAAAGGTATATTTTTGAATTATGGACTTTTTGGTGGTCATTTATTCTGTGATTATTTTAATGCGGCATCATTTACAGTTTTTATAAGTTAAAGTTATAAAATTTTGTAATCTGTAAGCATTTCATATATGTATGATTTGTATTTTCTGGTATTTTACTGAGAATAGTATGTTGTTTTTTTTTTAACAATCTTTCTGATTGTTTTTTTTTTTGCCCGCCGTTAAGTGATGAGTACCATTGAAATCACTATTTCGAGTGAAATTCAATATATTCTGAGAACAGCAAAAAAGGCAAACAAATTACTTTGTGGAAATTATGTTGTGTTGTAAAAAATGTATTATTATATGTTATCATTTTTTTTTTCTTTCACAGATCCAAATTTTAAAATAAGCAATTTTTAAAAATGTATATTTGAATGGAAAACAGCAAAAAATGAATACCATTTTTTATTCCTATTACTGTGAAGGTAAGTTTTACTAAGTCTCAATATGCAGAATGAAGAGGCCTGCAAGAAGCTACAAAGTTGAAACACGTTTCTCAGAACACACTGTTTATGTAGTTTTGAAATCTGACCATAATCAGATATCATGTGACCTGCAAAAAAAGAGATTTGCGGGGTTCATAATATTTCACCTTTTTAGCTGTTAAAGGACCGCAATCATTTCAATCATTCTTCTTTGAACATCTTTGCAGACAAAACTCTGTGCTTACCTTCTATCATTCACAAGGAAATTTAAAAACGGAAATATTTCACTTTTTGTAACATAGTTATTGTGCAAGATACTCTTTTATATTTACAAAGAGAGGAAAAGGCACTCTGTGCACTTTTTATACACCATGTAAATACAACCTCATCATTTACACAACTTTGTGTTGAAAGGGTGTTCTATAAGTGTTGTTGTGCATGATTGCACTTAATACTCATAGAACAAGACACGTCTAGATTTATCAGAAATCATAAATCTCGATATGTGTGTGAATGGTGCACCATTCTACAATTGGTGTAGGAAAGCACAACAAAGAGAATTGTTTTAATTTCTCCACATTTTTATATCTTCAATGCATGCTGAAATGTTCAGCATACATTGAAGGAGAAAAATGCATTTTCTCACTGTTTTTGTGCAGGAAGGTGTGTCTTCCTGTAGAAAAACAAACAGCACATGACACAGATATCCTTTCACTATGGTGCAAGGGTGCCTGTGTCACCACATGGCTGCAGTTTAAGCAGCCGTGCGGACCGATGCATAGATTTGCAACATATTTATGTACATATGTTGCATCCCTGTGCTTCGGAATTACTACTGCACACTGCAGTTAAAGAGGTTACTGTGTGATGCTGCAGCACTTCCTTATAGTTCTGCACTTATACATTCACCATATGCTACTAATGCATTCATTCAGTCAATTACATACTACACATACATCCATCTAAACTTTCACACACTAACAAAGAAATTTAGCTCTTTTTTTAAACCAGGAAAGTTAGTTCTTACAAGAACTTTTTTTCCTTCTTTCTTCTTTTATATTTTTTTGGGGATTTTCTAACAATTTTGTCATTTTTTTGTTTTTTCTGAAAAAAAAAAATAAAGAACAGGAGAAACCAAACAATGAACTTCAGGGAACAATAAAAAACAAAAAAAAACTAGCAAATGTGACTTTCTTGGCGGCGGCAGATCAGATCGATCGACTGCTCGCCATAGCACAAAGTCTTATTGCACTTAGTGTAGAGCACTTTTAAAAATTGAAATTGAGGACGGATGTCCAAGAATTGGTCTGATGGATGCACTCTTGATGTGCTCGGCTGCGATGAGGTGGATGGCGCAGGAGTGTTTCTCATCCGTCGGCACTCTTCTCATGCAAGATTGTTTGCATGAAGAGTCCTCATGTGCTTCATCATACTTGCCGTGCCGCAAGAGTATTTCTTGTTAGGATCCCCTCTCGATAGGACTCTTTTGCAAATCTTGCATGTGACCAAGGTGGCATTGGTCTTATTCTGCCCCTCGGGAAAAGTAAAAAATTTCCACACCACTGAAGAGAAACGTTCTTTGCGGGGTAACTCCGGCAAAAATTCATCCTCAGAAGTATGAGGTGATGCAGGTGATGCCTGCTGCCCTGAAGCCAATTTTGGTTGAAAAAAGTTAGAGCTAAGTGTAAACTTAGTCTAAAAAATCTTCTTCTCTCCAAAGAGGTGGTTCTCCAAAGAAGCTCAAAGAAGAATGATTGAAATGGGCGGGGTCTTTCAGTAGTTAGAACAGGAAGTGTAATGAACCAATCAAATCTCTTTTTTTGCAGCTCACATGGGATCCGCGCACCCTGCGCGTACGCAGCACGCACCCAGCGCGCGTCCGCGAAATTGAATTAAAAAGAAATATAGGATTAGATGTCAAAATATATTACTTTTAAGACTAGTTTAGAGTTTGTCTTCAATTAATATTCACATGAAATACATAAATATGTTTTTTTAAATGTTAAATACTTCGCGGGATCTGCGCACCCACCGCGTCATAAAAACCTTTGAAATTCACTGAAAAAACCATAGGTTTCAGGCACGTTATAGTTAGGAATTGGCATTTAAAAAACCTTAGAAATTCACTGAAAAAACTATAGGTTTCAGGGGCATTATAGTTAGCTGGACATTTCCCTCGTACAAAACCCTAGAAATTCCCCTGTTATAGTTAGTTCAGCTAACTATAGCTCGCGCCCCACAATGCAATGCTGATGACGTCACATATTACATCACTCAAGACATGGTCAGTGACATCATTGATGGCATCACTGATGACATCTCAAATAACATCACTGATGACATCACTGATGACGTCATCCATGTGATAAATTAGTGCATCTTCTCACACCCTAATATAACCTTTGATACACCGACTCAAAATTTCAGACGGCTATTTTGACAACCATAGATACTCCAATACCAATAACTACTCACCCACTCATTGACTTTTAGGTCTACATACATGTCCACTTACTCACCTCTACAGTCACTCATACTTACAGTCACTCTGTGCATTTATACACTTATATAGACACTCACACACCACCAATCATCCATTTAGGTACTGACACATCTAGTCAGTCATGCAAATAATTAATCACAGTCCAATTTACTCACCTATACAGTTAAACACACTCAAGTTCACTTACTCCTAAAAATACTAACAAATTCTGTGTCTTCCTGCAGAAAAAACAAACAGCACATGACACAGATATCCTTGCACTATGGCGCATACAGCCACTCCCAAAATCACACACTCTCAAAATATAGATAGTTATATACTCTTACACATATATACACTGCGTTTCACATATGTAGTTAGTGACACATGTATAACTGAGATATACATTCAATCACTAACACACCCATACATACACTCACCCAACCATACAGTCCATCACAGATGCACTTTTAAAACCATGCACCCAGTGAATCACCCACTCACACATCTAGTCACAGAGTCACACACACCCCACCCACACAAACACTCAGGCACCCATACAGATACTCAGACAACCAATCAATAACCCATATAGACACTCATATAGCTATTCACAAAACCATGCAGCCACTTATACACCAACACACAGACACATACAGACATTCACACAGTTTAGTCACTAGTCTGCAGTAAGATACATTTAATGACTCACTTATAGAGTCAGTTACGCACCTAGAAAATCATCCATTCATACACTTGTACACCCACTTATTCTTCAACAGGCCTTTCCATATATATATTAAACATATTAAAACTGTTCAGAAACACATACTCAATGGATGATGTCATCAGTGATGTCATCAGTGATGTCATTTGAGATGTCATCAGTGATGTCATCAGTGATGTCACTGACCATGTCATGAGTGATGTAATATGTGACGTCATCAGCAGTGCATTGCGGGGGCGCGAGTTATAGTTAGCTGAACTAACTATAACAGGGGAATTTCTAGGTTTTGTATGAGGGAAATGTCCAGCTAACTATAACGCCCCTGAAACCTATGGTTTTTTCAGTGAATTTCAAAGGTTTTTTAAATGCCAATTCCTAACTATTACGTGCATGAAACCTATGGTTTTTTCAGTGAATATATATATATATATATCCATATATATATTTGTAAGTCCACTACCATGAAGAATAATTGACCTGAGTTATAAGGTTTTTATCCTCTTCATATTAGTTATGAATATGTTTACTTGTTCTCATATAGTTACCTGCCATTTTCAGATGGAATAGACTATTGCCCTATTGTTACTGCTGCTACTGAATAGTCCTTTTTCAAGGGGTATTGTGCCAGAAGAACTGAAAGACCTATGGTAAGTCTACTTCTAAAGAAACATTCTGGATTTGAAATCATTTTAACTCCATTTCTCTTTTAAACGTTTTTACAAATTTATTGAAGTAATCAGTTGCAGTACATCTCAGCTCCTTCGTAGTTCCAAGCAAAACATTTGATACTGTCATGGTATGCAAACTGTGTTGAAGGTGACCTCAGTGCTTGATGAACAATGAATGAATGCAGGTGAGGGTGATTTTGGCACATGATATTACCTTTTAAATGTGTTTTTTCATTATTGAGTCACAGGATCAATCGCATGATATTATCTGTTTTGTCAGCGGTATTCGTCACTGCTGATCTCATCATGCTTTGTGTAAAGCCTAGAGTATTCTGATATTTTCTGCATGACCCTGAAGAGGCTAAAATCATTTTCATCTAAAAAGAAACAAAGAATTCAATTGGGCCTTCTTGTATTTATTGCACAGATGCAGGGGGCATTCATCGGTGTTCTTCTCTATCATCTCTCTTAGTTACCATCTATCTTGGGCCATTATACTACTTGTTTATGATTCAAGATTGTACATTTATGGCAGTGGTATACAAATTATGTGTGATGTTTCATGTAAGAATAATAATAAAGCTCCTCAGCTGCAGTGGGGCTGGAAGCTGTCTGATAGAGTATGAGGACCAACGTCTTTTTAACATATATATTTTTTCATGCTTTTCATGCTTATTTGCAACATAGGTCATTATTCACAAATGTTGCTAGATGTAGTCTTCAGATTCAGTGCATTTATTTAAGCCCGGAGGATGTTTCGCTTAACATTGAATGTACTATCTAGTAAGCACTTTCTTACCTTCTCGAAGGCACTGTAAGAGTAGTTGTTCAGAGCATTATAAAATGGCTTAAACATTTTGGTGGCACTTTTGAAAAGAATGTCTGAGAATTTTTTGAATATCGGGATTTTTTCGGTGAACAAATTTTCATTCATTGAGTTTGTGTTCTTTGCTAGTATTTTAGTAACGATTTTTTGTCAGCTTATAGTCGTTGTACATAGGTTTAATTGTTTACATTCTGGGGATCTATACCCTTCTATAAATCTTCGTGCAACTCTCATAGCCATGTCTCAATAAGTACATCTGGCTCCCTTTAAGACCCAGCACAGCGAAGCACGCTCATATCCATGGGGCGAACCAAAGCTACAGGGATAGGTCACCAGTCTGTTTTTTGTTTATATTCGGTGCTTG
The DNA here is from genome assembly GCF_964204655.1 of Triturus cristatus. Classification (NCBI taxonomy): domain Eukaryota; kingdom Metazoa; phylum Chordata; class Amphibia; order Caudata; family Salamandridae; genus Triturus; species Triturus cristatus. Next base: position 441,279,234 of record NC_140585.1, read on the forward strand.
CAGCTCGGGGTGTGTTATAATGGCCCTATGTCTACTGTAATGTATCTCCGTCTAGAAAATGGAGCCAGCAAGTGAATGGGGACCAAATGTCCTTGGGGCAGGATCTGGCCGGCATGAGTTCCCAGTAGCATGTTAACTGGCCTCTGCAGTATGTAACATCTGCTACCCAGACCTTAATGGCCGGGGGTGATGACTTCCCCCAGTGCTTAGCCACTTGCTGCTTGGCCAGTAAAAGTAAGTGTGCTGTGAGTTTCCAATGTGCGGCTGGTAGGTCTCTTACATATCCTAACAGCGCCATCACCGGTGTCCAATTTAGTTTCTGTTCTGTTATATTCTCTATGTGTCGTAGCATCCCTGCCCAGAAGCTCGCCACTTTTCGGCATTCCCAGGCCAGGTGTAAGAAGGTTGCCTGTAACGTTCCACAGTGCCAACATTTAGTGTCAGGTTGGAGGCCCATGCGGTGCAGTTGGACGGGGTGTGGTAAAGGCCGTGCAGGAATTTGAAGTGTATTAATCTGAGGCGGTAGTTTGGGGAGAGCTAAAAAGAACTGCTTCTGGGGACAGAAGAAAAGGGAAACCAAAGTTAAAAATATTAGTTTATTATAAACCAACAGAGATTTCCTTTAAAAATAAATATGGTAAATCTCAATGGCCATAGAACATGTTCTTAGACAAAAACCAGCAAAGTAAAACAGGAAATCAACCCACAAAAAACATTAAGGGAAATATGTCTGAACAAACCGTTTTGCGAGTCCTTAATAGCGATTCACTATTAGGGACTCGCAAAATGCAATGTATGTAGGAATTGCAATAATAATTGCGATTCCTTAGTATTCCTTAATTGCGAATCGCAAAATGTGATTTGCAATTGAGGAATACCTTCCCATTCATTCCTATGGGCCTAGAGTCCCATAGGAATGAATGGGAAGACATTCGCAATTTGCCAGTACCCATTAGGTACTCGCAAATTGCGAATACGATTTCAAGGGTGCAAGGGTATCAAAAGGACACCCTGTCGCACCCCTGAAATATGTATGTATGCACATGTGGCGCACATACATGCCGTAAGGGCATGTATGTGCGTCACATGGCACTTTGAAAAATGCAGAAAAGTGCTTTTTTCAAAGAAATTGCAAATTACCACCAACTTGAAGTTGGTGGTAGTTTGTGCTTTTTTTAGGCAAAATCACACAACTTGGGTGCTTCCTGCATTTCATTTAATGAATCGCAATTTGCGATTCCTTAAATGCATCCACAAAATTTGCGATTCCCTATTTTGCCAGGGCCTTTTGGGATGATACATCCCAAAAGGCTTTTTCCCATTCGCAAACAGGCCGATTCTTAGAATCGGTCCGTTTGCGAACGGGAAAAAGGCTTCATACATATGCCCCTAAATTCCCAAAAGTGCATATACATTATCCAAAAGTGCATATACATTATATTTAGTCATCATAAAGCAAGTAACAAAATAAAATATAACATATCACTGCATTACTAATACCGTCTACGAAACCCCAAACCAACACACTAGTGACAAACACTAAATTTAACACACCCAAGGGGCTAATTACGTTGTCTGTCGGTAAGCCTCCGTGGGCTTGTCGGGGTCGGTCTGACTGCCCGATCTTGCTTCAGAGGCGGTTGTTCTGACTGTAGTATTATGATGCACTACAATGCTTGGTTTACCAATCAACGTGGTTCTTCCGAATCCGGCTGGAAATTCAGACCGCGACAGTTTCGGAAATGTCAAATGGAGCAGATCCGAGTGCAGTCCAGCCCTGGAACTGCCTGCCCTATTATGTTGCGTATTTCCGATGCGCTTTCGGTATCGGTCAACCCACCTCATCAGAGCTGGCAGAAGGCCAAAACTCACCACGACATGCTTCCACATTTCCTGTGCAATCTCCATGATTGCACAAGAATACAAAGGTATACAAATTATGTGTGATGTTTCATGTAAGAATAATAATAAAGCTCCTCAGCTGCAGTGGGGCTGGAAGCTGTCTGATAGAGTATGAGGACCAACGTCTTTTTAATATATATATTTTTTCATGCTTTTCATGCTTATTTGCAACATAGGTCATTATTCACAAATGTTGCTAGATGTAGTCTTCAGATTCAGTGCATTTATTTAAGCCCGGAGGATGTTTCGCTTATCATTGAATGTACTATCTAGTAAGCACTTTCTTACCTTCTCGAAGGCACTGTAAGAGTAGTTGTTCAGAGCATTATAAAATGGCTTAAACATTTTGGTGGCACTTTTGAAAAGAATGTCTGAGAATTTTTTGAATATCGGGATTTTTTCGGTGAACAAATTTTCCTTCATTGAGTTTGTGTTCTTTGCTAGTGTTTTAGTAACGATTTTTTGTCAGCTTATAGTCGTTGTACATAGGTTTAATTGTTTACATTCTGGGGATCTATACCCTTCTATAAATCTTCGTGCAACTCTCATAGCCATGTCTCAATAAGTACATAGCCCATCACGCACGTCATACCGCTTCTGTACCTACTCGATAAACAGCAAAAGGAGGACCGTCACGGACATCACCGCCAGTATGTGACACACCTACCCCTACACTGGTGGGCTTCAAAATTATCAATGCTGCCCCTCCCCTGTAAAAATGAATAAATCCTCTGGCCCCCCTCAATTTTTTCTCAATGACTCATCAAAATTGGCAAAGTCTAAATATGGCTAGCTAAACCGGCATCTGGTGTAGCTGATGTTTTTCATTCCATTGTCTCTCAAAGGGACAAACAAAATGCCCTTAACTCAATGGTGATGCTGAAGATGAAATGATGAACAGGCCCATAAAGGAAGTCTAACGTTGCATGTGTAAAATTATGACACCATTTTATAATGGCTTTAAATATGTTATTTATGTTATCCCAGCACACCGAAGAGAATACAATCCAATTAAATACAGGAGGATTGGTATTATTTTATCTATGTTACCCCTTTTCAAACATACTCCCAGTCAAGAAATAAATGACCAAAGTGGTCAGTGACTGTACATTACAAGGCTGGCTTACTGCTGGTCATGCTCCTAACACTTAAAACAAAACATGATGCTTCTCTTGGCTAAGAGACTGTAGCCCCCTCACCCCCTGATATCATGTAAGTCCCCCCCCAGCGAGAGCCCCTCCCCGATTTTTAAGACCTTTCTCCTACACATGGAAGTGACCACTAAGCGAAGGTGCGGTAATGTGAAAGTGTCCTGTATCATGTTGTGCAGGGAGAATGAGAGAATGTCAGTATCGGGTAGGGTATCCAGTGTGAACTGGAAATACAGGCCCAACATAAAGGTAGGAATACAAATGGGTATGGGCACAGAGATATATGTACAGAAATATGCATGGTGAGCTCATCACTGCTCTAAGTGCCACATCTCATGGCAACATAACACTAATGCACACCTAAAAGTATGTCCCACAGAAACCCATACATTGGCACGCTACATCCTCCCTGAACCAATACCCTCATCACCACTGCTGGGAGCAAAGACTGAGGGTCTACCTGATCTACTAAAGTGCATCTTGAAGGAGAGTGTCACAGTGCAATGCCATGCTCAAAATGTATATCCTGTGATGACCACATGAAGGGGCTTAAAGGAGCAAGCACTGAAAATGTATATCAGTCTATGAATAGTCATTGGACTTGATAGTACCTAGCATTAGCATGATGGCAATTGTATGCACAGAAAGCTACCATCCAAACTCCATTTAGTGTACCAACATCTTGAAAAAACAGAAAGCAGACTTTGCAGCTGCATCACCTGCCAGTGCCCCACAACTAATAGCTGAGATATCCGTAACACTACAAGCACATTCTTCTACTTTCTTCACTGACCCAACTACAAATCACAAATCATTGTAGTCACCTTTGTGTCAATAACAGCCTTTGCCAATGTCAAACACTCAGGCATCATATGTACAATTTAAGGTATGCATTCACTTGTCTAGGTCCTGTCATATGCCTGAAGTATTGACATATCACATGTGTAACAATATGTGAAAACCACAATCATGCGGCTCATTTGGCTGAATCTATGAGACTTCATCCTAATTTTCTTCTTAAACTAAGCTACTCCGACTCATGTTGTCACAAACGAGGTAAAGCAGTCACAATGCAAAGGGCGCCACACTGATACACTGCACCACAACCCAGATCCCCTAACGCTCATGGCTGTGCCACTGTTTGTACATGACACATCATACCTGGACATATACACACACTCAACATCACTTGACACACAAACACTCCTTGACAACCCTGACCCACAATTGACAACAAACATGTCAAACTGATGGCACATACATCCCCTATCAGGCAGGTAACCATGGCCAAGTATGATGCATCATATATCTGGGTGGAAGTTCAAATGTGGGGCCATGTGTGCATCAAGACAGAACATAAAGGCACATCACATCAGCATGATGGGGCCTATGTTCAGTTTTCTAATAATGTATATGCTCAGACTCACATACTCTAAATGTGCATTAATCCCTGAAATTGATGTATATTAGTCCGCAACGTAGTGTCCAACTCAACAATCACACCATACTATAACTAGCTATCAACTCCTGTGAAACCCATTCCTGTACCCTAAGCCAGGTCCTCATGCAACTAACGCATACATCAGTAGTGAATTAGTAAGTACAGAAACATAGTCTAACTTACTAAGTATTGTCACATACCCACACACAGCGGGCCCGATTCACAGAAGTAACTTAAGACAAAATCCTAAACTTACTACCATTTTGGTATTCACAGAAGGCACTTACTCATTTTGGTATTCACAGAAGGCACTTACTCATTTCGGTATTCACAGAAGTTAGGAGTCCTAACTTTAGGACTCCTAAATGCCTTCTGTGAATACCGAAAGTCTTAAAATTAGGATTTTTCTCAGTTTAGTAGTAGTATAGTTAGGACTCCTAACTTTAGGACTCCTAAATGCCTTCTGTGAATACCGAAAGTCTTAAAATTAGGATTTTTCTCAATTTAGTAGTCCTAAATTGAGAAAAATCCTAATTTTAAGACTTTCGGTATTCACAGAAGGCATTTAGGAGTCCTAAAGTTAGGAGTCCTAACTATACTACTACTAAACTGAGAAAAATCCTAATTTTAAGACTTTCGGTATTCACAGAAGGCATTTAGGAGTCCTAAAGTTAGGACTCCTAACTTCTGTGAATACCGAAATGAGTAAGTGCCTTCTGTGAATACCAAAATGAGTAAGTGCCTTCTGTGAATACCAAAATGGTAGTAAGTTTAGAATTTTGTCTTAAGTTAGTTCTGTGAATCGGGCCCAGCATTCACAAGAAACAGGCAAATAATGTCAATGGCATTACAACCATCCAAATTCCACAACACAGGAGGCCACATTGCATAGACACCCTGCATACAATGGATCTCTAATTTAAGGGGAGTCCTGGAAGACAACAAGGACAGGACATAGTCTGATTTGTAACTACCTTAAAATTTCCGTGGGGACAAGACATTGAGAATAAGTCTCAACTGGGACTAATACTATTGGTACAAATTGGCCTCCAGATGTGGCACATTTGTCATTGGAAGTACTTAACAAGATCCACTGAATGATCAGCAATTGGTCCATATCTATAAAGTCACATTTTGCAGTTTACACTTTGCTTTCTGTGCATGTGTGGCTAAACTAACTATTGTATATGTAGAGTCACAACACCTCCAAGTGTATTGACAAGACGATTCACTTTGTACACATCAAATACATACGTAGCATACATCTCATTTTCAGTTTTGTCCGTTGACACACTGGCACAATGGACTTAGGAATCTAACTAAAGTATGAATGCATACAATGTCCAATGCACGTTTTGGCCCTTCACCCCATACTCCTACACAAACCTCATGCGGACATTGACACCCAGCCAAAGTAGGTACACAAACCCACACAACATCCCAATAGACTTGCCTACTCTAGGGACCATATGGTATCAATGTCATACTAACAGAATTGTACTCTCACATATCAAATTACACATGAAAAACAGTTAACAGCAAGATTTATGTTTGGACACAGGAATACCAAAAACAAAATAAAAATTGTTTTATTTAGCCTCCGGATTTCAAGTATGAAAACAAAGACCAATGGGCAGCCCAAATGTCCATGCTGTGGGCCAGCAAAGTGTGGCCCACCCAAACTTGCTTTCAGTAATGCTGCTGAGGGATACCTCCTCTGGAAGGGGTATCTAGGGGGCATCCCAGGCACCAAAATGAAATAACTAGGTGGGCTGGGTTGGTCCTTGGGAGGGCTGGGCTCAAGATGGGGGGGTCATCTGGCTAAGTGGGATGGCAGGATGTAGGGGGAGGGACTGGGCTTCACCATTTGGGGGATTTTATAGCCCTGAAGGGTGGTGAAGGGAATAGGGAGGGGGGATCTTTTTGACTTTTAATTTCTTCCCTGTGGAGGTACTAGGGTAGGATGGGGAAGAAGACCTTCTGGGTTTAGGAGGCGGTGGGAGGGTGGCAGGAGGGGGAGGTTTCCTTTTCTAGCTTCCTTGCTGTTGCTTTTGGGTCTCAGTAGGGGGCTGGCTAGGTGTTTTGGGGGTGGATTTTGAAGGGTATGGCAGGGGCATAAGGGTCTTCATATTAGGTTGGGGGTTGGTAAGTTTGGGAAGGAAAGAGGTCAAGGGCAATGAGGTAGAGTTTCTGGGCCGATTGGGTACCCGGAGAGGCAAAGGTGGGGGGTGTGGAGGCAGAGGGTAGTGATGTGTATGGCATGTCTGTGTGTGCTGGTGTGGTGTTTATCACGGCTGTGTGTGATGGTGTTGTGTCTACCTGCAAATCAGTGGATGTGGAAGTCAGGGTGTCTTGTGTCTGCTGATTGCGTGTTTGTCAGTCTTTTGCCTTATGTTTGTGTGTTTGTGTGCTACGTGTGGATGTTGCTGTGGATGCATGGTCAGGTTTGACTGTGCTTTGGTCAGGTATGGGAATAGGGACTGTGGATGTGGTAGAGGCAGGAGGGGGTGGAAAGCTGATTTAGGATAATGCTGATGTCACTGTGGAGGCTAGAGTCTGAATGGATCTCTGAAGTGAATGCCCTCCAGGAAAGATACCATCTTGGTCTTCTGATTTGTGTGGACATGGAGGACATTCAGCACTGATGTGTCTAACCCACAGAGATCTGTCTCAGGAGGTCAATGGCCTCCACACTTAGGGCAGCAGGGGAGACAGAGGCAGGGGGTGAGGTGCCTGGCGTGAAGGAGACTCCTCCCCTCTTAGGGGAGCGGCAACGGACAGTGAGCTGAGAGCAGCTGTGAAGGTGGAGCTGGTAGGGGGGATGATGGACTCAGATGTAGTGGACTCAGCTCCAGGGGGATCCATCACCACCTGGGAGGGCTCACTGGAAGTGAACTAAGACAAAGATGTTCCAGCTGTCACATCTGTCAGCTCCTCAATGGCGCTCCCATCACCCTCTGTGCCGCTAGTTCCCTCTTGCTCGCTGGCAGCACGATAATCAGTGCAGTGATTGATCTTCGCTCCGTGGCAAACCCTCCAACCCTTGCGGTGCCATCTGTGGGAAACACCACTGCTGCACCCAAAGGTCTACTAGGCTTGGCAGCCAACCCAGATGCACTGTTCTCTTGATATGTGTTACACAGCATGAGACCAGAACCATGATTGGAAGCAAATTCACCGCTCATTAAAAATAAATATTAATGCCAGCATTTGTAAAGCGCGCAGCTGCCTCAGGAAGATTACGGGCCTCATGTAGGTAAATAAATTTTACCGGTTCTTAAATACCGAGCCGTACCGAATCGGTAAATTAGAATCGGTAAGTTATATGTAGGTAAAAATTCGGTAACAGTTACCGATTCGGTAACAGTCGGTAAATACCGAGGTGGTATTTACCGAATCGGTAAATACCGAGGTGGTATTTACCGAATCGGTAAATACCGAATCGGTATGTACGGATTCGGTAAATCAAATCACATGACTTGACGAAACAGCCAATCCAGTGCAACGACAGCCCACCCAACCAGGAAGTGCCCACACCCAGGCAGGTGTACATCATTAGCCGAAGTGGCCACACCCAGGCAGGTGTACATAATCAGCCGACCCTGGAGAGGCTTGGAGTGCAGAGGAGAGGCAGGGAGCCGTTGCATGTGCGAGCGGGTAAACGAACAGCATGTCCAGCCAGAGAACACAGAAAGACGGAGGGGAAAGGAGGAGGAAGCTGAAATTTAGCCCCAAGGAACTCCAGGTGCTGGTGGAGGAGGTGGTGAAGCAGCACCAGAAGCTGTTTGGAAGGCAATCCCTGCAAGTGCCTGAGGCTGAAAAGCGCAACATATGGCTGGCCATCCAGGCGCAGGTCAATGCTGTGGGAGTGACCCACAGGGACATTGAGGTCCTCAAAAAGCGCTGGTATGACCTCAGGATTGTAACCAAGAGGAAGATGGGCGACATCCAGAAGGAGGCCATCCAGACCGGAGGTGGAACCAACAGGGCACCTGCCCTCACCGAACTGGAGGAGCTGGTGGCGGCCACAATCGAGCAAGAGAGCGTCGTGGGTCTTGGGGACGCCGACAGCTCTGCCAGAGCCGCAACACACCAAGGTAAGACGAAAGCACAGCAATGTTGCCCCCCCCTACCCCTATCCCACATCCCCCATTGTGAAACGAGAATCACACTGCAGTCCACACGTGTCAGTGCAGACAGGCAATGCATTCCGGGAGATGTAGTCAGGGCAACACTAACCATGACGTACATGTTACAGGGCAACAAGGCATGTCACGCACTCGAGGCACAAGGAGACAGGGGACATATTGGAATGTGAAATGATTTATTGTGACGCTTGCAATGCAGCCCTTCGGGGACACTGAGCCAATGTTGTATTTCTGTCCACAGATGTGACATCATGCAGGACAGGGCATGCTGCAGGAGAGACGGCACACCGGCCACATAAATCACCTCTAGCCAGCACAAGTGCAGACCAGGGAGCAGGCCCACTGGCAGCCGCACCACCAACACAGCCAGCCTCGCCGCACACAGAGCCAGCATCACCTCACCGAGAGCCAGCATCACCACCACCAGAGCCAGCATCGCCACTCATGTTCGATTCACCGTCCACATCTCCGCTTGCAGGTGTGAGAATGAGGAGGCGTCCAGCAGCCAGGCTACGAGCCTTAGACACCTCGTCAGACGACAGCATGGGCCCAGAAGACCGCACCGGGCCCCAGGAAGGGAGCCATGCCACTGTGCCCCACACCTCACAGGCAGCACAGACGGAAGCAAGAGGGCGCCGCAGGTCGCGTGTCCAGAGTCCACCAGCACCCACTGACGGCCATGGTGTCTTCTTGGGGCTCGAGGGCCAAATGTTGAAGCAACAGCGCCTGCAATCAAAGGCAGTCATGTCAGTCCAGAGGCACATGCGGGTGATGAAGACAACATTAGTCAACATGGACACTAACATTAGCGGCATGGCTGCGGGCATTCGGGACATGTCCCAGTCAATCCAGCAGTTGTGCAGCAAATTAGATGCTGACATCGAAGCACGGCGCCGGGAACGCCAGAGACGGGACACCACCAGCAGGGCACTCAACCGTCTGGCAACTGCGACTTCTCTGCTGTGCCGGCGCTCTGTGACGATGCAGGAGGGCCTAACACAGTGCTGCAGCGACCTGTCTCGGGGGATGGTGCAGGTGACAAGTGCACTAGGGGTGCTATTGACTAGTCAGGCGTCGACAACTGCTGCAGGGGATGCTGCGGAGAGCATCGACACCAGCAGCAGCATCACACCCCCCGTCCCAGAAGCACGCAGGAGCAGCAGGCGGCTTGGGGTTGGCTCTAGTGAGGATGCACAGGCCGTGCAATCCACCACTGCAGCGCGTATGCGCAAACATTGATGTGGCCCTGCTTAGCCACTTCCCATTGGGTGACGTAACCCTGGACATACTCCTTGTATAGATGTTATATTGCCAGATTGGCCTGTTCATGTGTTCATGGCGTGGTGCCACATTAAAACTACGTCAGGACTTCTCACAACTCGCTGTGTCCCCTTACTTACTCAGAAATAGTTGCATGTGATCACTGCCCGTCTCTCTCTCCCATCGATTGCAGTTGGCACTCTAGCTGCGTTGCCCTCTGGCTGGCCTGACTCATCCTCGTTGTCCTCAAAATATGTCAGTTCCACATCTGTACCTTTTTTCGTGGCAAGGTTGTGCAGCATTGCACAAGTGGCAATAATCTTGCAGCAGGTGATGGGTTTGTACTGGCGTGCGCCTCCGCTCTTGTGGAGGCAGCGGAACCTGCTCTTCAGTGGTCCAAACGTGCGCTCCACCACATTGCGTGTTGTTTTGTGTGCCACGTTGTATCGTCTCTCACTCTGGGTTGCTGGGTGTAGGTAGGGAGTGAGGATGAATGACCGGCATGCATATGCACTGTCGCCTGGATGAGTAAAGGGGAACCATCAGTAACAAGCCTCTATACACTATGATTTGCAGGTTTCAAGGGGCGTCACTGTTACTTACCTAGCAGGTATCCCTCTCCGAATTCTCCGGCACTCAGTCGTGTGTAGATCCCACTATTCTGGAAGATGTAAGAGTCGTGGGTGCTCCCCGGATACTTTGCAACTATATCTGTGATGATGTTCCCTGCATCACAGATCACCTGCACATTGATGGAGTGGGTGGACTTCCTGTTCCTGTAGATGTGCTCTGTATCAGCTGGAGGACAGATTGGGATGTGTGTACCATCAATACAGCCGATGACATGGGGGAACTGTGCCATGTGATAAAAGTCAGTTTTTGTTTTCTGCAGTGCAGCCTGTGTGTTCGGGAAGCTTATGTAGTGGTGCATTCTCTGCATCATGGCATCCAGGACCTTCCTGAAGAAACGTGACAGGCAACTCTGGGATACCCCACCCACCGCAGCTATCACCACCTGATAACTGCCGGATGCCAACAGATGTAGGCTGCAGAGCACCTGCACATGTGGGGGTATGGCGTGCGCCCTTCTTATTGGATGGTCCAGGAGTGGGTGTAGGTCCCTGATTAAGTCCATGATGGTTTCGGGGTCTAGCCTGTACCTCTCATGTATCTCTGCATCAGTCAGCTGGAATAGTGTGATGCGCTGTCTGTAGATTTGTTCCTCCCGTCGCCACACCCTCAGTCCTGCTGCCTGTAGACATAGGCGCCTTGCAATGACGTACATAGCGGCCATGTTGTCCACGCTGTTGCATTTTGGGTTTGATTATATGCATTGTTGATGGTTACCACCTGCTTTCAATCCGTGTTAATTACCGACTCTTATTTACCGATTTTCCTGGATTTCTTAATTACCGAGTGCTCCTACATGTCATTTTAGATTTTACCACTACATATTTACCACTTCATGTTTACCGATTCGTTAATAATGTCTTCGGTAAATATGAATCGGTATTTTAGAATTCGGTAAATATGATTCGGTATTTACCGCCTCATATTTACCGAAAAGTCGTTTTTGGACTCCTACATCTCACTTGTCTGAATACCGGTCGGTAACGGCATATTTACCGAAAATCGGCCGTTACCGACCGGTATTTGGCTACCTACATGAGGCCCTAAGTGAGCTATTGCTCAGAGTCACAAGGTGCTGGGCTAACGTGCCACTGGTGCCAGGGATCGAACCGCGAACCCCCGTGTTCTGGAGTCAGCCGCCCTGGCCGCTGCACCACACCTCTTCCCCATTAAGTGCCCGGGTCTGCGATTTTAAGCAACCCCCACTCACTCAATGAATAGTGCAGAGAAGCCTGTACTGTGCATGCTGGTTTGGCAAGGGAAAGGCACCTGTTCAAACTGTCATGTGCACTTTGCAGTGCGCTCTTGCCAGTACTAATATGGCAATCATGATGATCATCATGTCACGTGTGTCCTCTGGCTCCAGTCCACCAAATGTCAACCTGCCCCACCCACCTTGTCGGCTGCTGCAGCGGCCAGGCTGACTGACGGCTGACTCACGTGAACGGGAAAAAATAAATAAAATGTAATATAAGACAGCTTATTGCTTATATTTATTTTGCTGCGGGCATGGCAAATAATATAAGTGGGGTAAATCCACGACGCACTAAGGCGCCCCTTGTGAGATTTTGACTATTTCCTGCTTGATTTGGCGACACAAAAAACTGCCCCTATTGATATGAGCCAAGTGCACTTTCCTTCCATTGTAAATACACATTTGAGACATAATCAGAAATGTCATGTATGCTGTGGTATGTTCAGTATACTTTTTGTTCTGTGAAATCTGGTTTGCACTGCCATTGTCTATCATGTGTGGTCACTTGGTCTTTGTTGTTTGTCTAAGTACATGTTGCTGGGCACAATGTGATCTAACACCTACTGTGTTAACACTCCACACATAGGCATCACGGAGGAGCTGTGAGACAGCCTCCCATCAACAGGCCCTTTCCTGACCTACATACCATGGAAGAGAGGGACGTGATCAGAAAACTCTGTCTCAATAAGGCCACAATAAATGATTTGTGCCAGCAGTTGGCACCCTCACTGCATCCACATCGCCACTACCTACTTCACTGACGCTCAAAGTTAAAGTGATGGCAGTACTGCATTTCTTGGCCATGGGGTCATTCCAGAAAACAGTGGCAACATCTGGCGGTACGTCCCAGTCTATGTTTAGCAATGTACTTTGGGATGTACTGCAGGCATTGACCAGACACATGGATAGCTACATCAAGTTTCCCAAACCAGGGGAATTGACCAATATCAAAGCTGATTTTTATGGGTTGGGCGAATCCCACATGTCATTGGAGCAGCCGATGGGACACATATTATTTTGATTCCAACACAGGCCAATGAGCACGTATATTGGAACAGGAAACACTTCCACTCAATCAACGTACAGGTGGTGTGTTTGGCAGATGTGTGTATTTCCCATGTCTGTGCCTGATTTCCCAGATCAGCCCACAATTCGCACATTCTAAGGAACAGCATCTTATCCCATTTGATGACTCAACTACTTCCAGAGCAGGCCTGGCTTGTTGGTAAGTAAGCTTTTTCATGATGTTTGTTGTGAGTGGTTTTGTGTGTCTTATCAGTAAATGTTGGCTTGAACATTGCTCTCATGTCTATCTTCCATTTAGGAGATGCAGGATACCTATACCTAAATGAATACTAACCAGGTTACTAACACCATTGCGGAATCCAGTCACTCCAGGAGAAGTCCACTTCAATGAGGCCCAGTGAAGGACAAGGCAGATAGTGGAGTGGACGTTTGGCCTCCTAAAGGCAAGATTCCACTCTCTTGACAAAACTGGAGGAGACCTACAATATTCACCTGGAAAGGTGTGCCAGATCACCATTGCCTGCTGAATGCTCCACAACCTAGCAATTAGGAGGGAAATCTCTCTGATTGAAGATGAAGGAGACCAGCAAGTGCCACCGGCTGAGGACCTGGGACTGGGCAATTAAGACATTGATGAGGAGGAAAGAGTTGACTTGCGAGAACAGCCTATTAACAGCTTTTTTCATGACTGTAAGTATGCATTGAGATGTATTTCCAATTCCATGGTTTTTGTTGTTGTGTAGCTCTGTGGACTATGCATATGTACATATCAGAGTGTAGGACAAGTGTGCAAATGTTTATGCAAGACAGGTTTGGGATATTGTTACAGTTACATGCACACTGTGTCATTCTGGCCTAACTAGTGTTGACAGTAGCATCGCTCTGTTTGAAGTTTCAGTTTGCTCTTGCTTGTAAGACATGATTAATCCTTGCTCATCTTATTTCAGGTTGTTGTTTCAGTTCTCTTTGCCATGTCATCAACTATGGGGACTTTCTGAGTTGTGCCGTCACCGGCATATGATGCAGTGTCCGAGTGGAAGCCGGACATGGAATGATCCTGGGAATGTCTGACACAGACTTTAAGGATACATAACTGTTATGACACCTGCTTGTAATAGTAGGACTAGAAGTTGCTACAACACCAATGGACTTTCATCCCATTGCGTGTACTTTGTTTTGCAATACATGTACCATCATGTGATCAAAAACAATGTGGTTGTGGGGATAGACCATGGTAGTTCCCATTCATATTGCCTAGATGATCAAGGTTTGAACACATGAGGTAGCTGTAGATGTGTGTCCTCATTCTATGTCACAGTGCAAGTGCCACACCACAGGCATATGCTTGTAACCTACCTAAAAATGCAGCCCGGCCTGCTGTAATGGCACCTGTTTGCACTGGCCAGGAGTACAGTCCTGTGTGCTTTTCTTTTGTCCACTGATTGTGTATGCCATTTATGGTGTTTGTGATCTGCTACCAGGTGTGCTCAGAAAATAAAAGTTGTGTTTCGCATTGAAGTTTGCATTGTCTGATGTACCGCCTCCATTTTTTTTGTCTAGTTGTTTGAACACGATAAACTAGTAATGTGGCATAGATTGATGAGTGGAATGTCAACCTCTGATGATTGTTCTTACAAATTACTATCTGTGAATATGTACAGTGGACTAAAGTTTGTATGATACACTGAATTTGTATGACTATCTTGTGGTGCCGCGATTGATTGACTTTGTGGCACTGAAGTTACAATTTACATGTACTTGCTGACCTAGGTTGATTACTCTTTCATCAGAGTGCTCATATGATGCTCACAACAATTTGAGTCAGATGTCAAATACACAACATTAGCTGGTATTGATGTGCAAAGTGTATTTTATTTACAAAACATGGTGCATAGAAGAGACCCATTATGAATCAGTAAAAAAAAAATGAAAAAAGAAATAGCCACAGCTATCAGAGTCCAAAGTCCAACAGTGCTCTTCCATATGATGTGGAACAGTTGGTATGAAAAGTCAACAAAGTGAACTGGTAGTGCACAAAGAAGGATATCAGGTGCACCCTTTTTAACATGCCTGGGGCTTGTGCGTTGCCATTCGACCCTCCCATTATCTTTCTTTGAACGCCCCACCCCATGTTTGGGGTGGACAACAATTGCAGGCTCCTGGGGTACTGAGGATTCTCCACCGGACTCAGAGGCCTCCCTGTGGCTTGTGCAGATGTTGACAGCACAGCTGGAGACGTCACATAGGGAGGGGCACTTCAAATGTCTGGTGGAGGGTGGAACTGATCTCCCTCAGCACCCCTATGACCTCGTACATTTGATCATTGAAGAGCTAGAGTCTTCGGTCTTGGGACACCTGCAGTTGTTCAATGTTCCGGAGGTGTTCAGAAACTTGGCCCATTGCTCTCTGGCATGGCATCAAGTACCCGGGAGATGTTGGCTTGGGCATCAGTAGCACCAGCTGTTTAGTGACAAGGATCCACAATCCCCCTCACAGCACCCCTACCCCCACGGGCTGGCATGGCATGTGCCTGCACAGTTGAAGCAGATCCTCCTTCCTCATTGACTGAGTTTATGTCCGTCAACTCCAGAGTGGACTGTGCAGCCATGATGGTGTTGTTGCCTGTGGTTGATGGTGTATGTGTTGTGGTAGGGGTCAGCTGGGTGTTGGTAGCTGAGGTGGGAGTTGTTGCAGTGGATACCGCTGGACGTGCTGGTGCCGTCTACCGAGCCAAACTTAATGGGCCAGGTTCCTTCACCTCGTCCAAGGGTTAGAGAGTCTTCTTTGCCAGGGAGCTCATTCAAGGTTGGAGTTTGAGCCTGGCTGTTTTCTTCGCTCTGCATCGAGGTGTTCCCAGATTGCCCTGTTGGTACAGAAATGACACAGTCAATTATGTGATGATAGATTATACCTCAACTGGTACACATTGAGAATATGCCTGGATGCATAAACAGTTTGAGATGGATGATTTGTCACCTATCCCATGATGTTAGCTTTTTTTTGGCATAGACAATGCAACTTAGTCACGATGTGGATTATGGTCTTGCTCAATGTTAGAAATGAGGGTCTCTAGTTGGCAAGGGTTTGCACCTTTGTCCAAGTAGAGGCCCTTCTTCCTAGTCATGGCTGACTTGTGGCTGATGTTTGGGGTCACTTACCAGAACTTCTGGTATTTCAAAAAAGCGCTCAGCACCATGATGGCATATACCTTCTCCTCCCGGGCAGTAAAGGGCACAGGAGGGCCACCACCAGTCTGCTGTCAAGACCCGGTGGTTCCTGTTGACTATGATCTTGACCCTCCTTCTGAGATCATACCACTTCCTCTGGATATCCTCCATTGTTCGGGAGCTGCTGGCTAGTGCGTTCATCTTGTTGACTATTGTTAGAACTGGGGGTCTCTAGTTGGCTGAGGTAGGTACCTTAGTCCAAATAGGGACCCTTGCTTCTAGTCAGGAAAATAATTGACACACTCTTAGATAACCCCGCCTCACCCTCCAGTAGCTTAGCACGAGCAGCCAGGCTTATCTCCAAGGCAATGTGTAAAGTATTTGCAACCACACTCCCTGTAACACAGTGATAACACCACAAATGAACACCACAATGATTTTATAAAAATAGCGGTATCTTTATCAAAAGAAATAGGATGAGACCAAACGATAGAAATCCAACATATGCAGATTCGTAATATTTTACTTTGCAGGTTATTAGGCCAACAATCACTTGTAGGTTCTTACGGTATTAATGAGAAGTTCACGATGAACTAATGCAGTCCTAATGCAATGCTATGCAGTTCGTAATGAAGTTCGTAATGTAGAAATAAGACAGTCCTTAATGCAAGTACTAATGCAGTTCTTAACACAGGAATAATGCAGTTCGTAATGCAAGAATAATGCAGTTCTTAATGTAAGAATAATGCAGTTCTTTGTGCAAGAATAAGGCAGTTCGTAATGCAAGGAATAATGCTATAAGCCAATCTGTGCGGTCAGCTCGGGCACCACTAGGCCCCAACAACAGAGAAAACGGTCGTAAACTTAAAGGGGCGGCCCCGGTACTGCTGGGCAGGTATGGGCCGCTCGGGGACTCAGCGCGTCTAACACAGTGCAGCGGGAGAGAGATCGGAGCACTCCTGTACTCCTCCTGCACGCCTCCCCAGACCACACACACTTGCGGCTCCTGACCGGAGTCCAAGCCTTACCTGGGGAGTGCGCTGCCTCGCTCTCTCTCTTTCCCCGCTTGTCGGACGTCCTGCTGGGCGGTCCCAATGACGTTGCAGCTCCTTTGCTAGGCGACGCTGTAGCCGGACGGGATACGGCGCTGCCTTCTCCTTCATTGACGATCTTGGGCAGATTCCTCTTACCGAACGACGATCATGATCCCTTTCATCTTGCAGCTTCCTTAGGTTCAAGAAATCCTTTAGTACGTTCCGCCTCTGCCAGTGGCGGCAAACCTTACTCACAGCCTCAGTTACGATGAAGGCTCGGGCCACAAACAGCAATGCAGCAGCATGGATGATGTTTCACGCTGCGGGGGCAATGCGGTCACGGGGCACCTCGTAAACAGCACCACAGACCACACGGCAGTCTCAGGCATGAAAAGCACACGCACCAAGCGTCGCTGAGACATGGTTGAAAACTTTGATCTTGCTGAGTTTCCACAACAGGAGACCAGCTCTTCTCGGGCCCTTGGAGACAAGTTACTTCAGGACACAGCACACAGCAAAATCCTTTCAAGCAGGGGGACACAGCACACATCAAAGTCCCTTGTCCTCTCCTTAGTTAAATCAGCAAACTGCAGGCCAGCCCCAGAACACACAGCAAGGGCAGTCCTTCTCTTCAGTCTCTTCAGCTGTTCTTCTTTGGCAGAGGTTCCTCTTGATCACAAAGTAGTTTCAATCCCTTTCCAGTCTTGAGTTCAGTCTTGAGTTCAGGGGTTTCAGCTCTCACATTTATACCCCTAAATGCCTTTGAAGAGTTTCTGTTCAGGGGGCTCTGAGCCCGGTCCAAACCAGTTCTGGGTGTCTTCCTGCCAGTGCACACCCTCTTCCTTTGATAGTGAGGGTCTGGGCCTCAGACGCTCAGCAGGAGGTGGAGCCATGCTTTTGTGACAGCAGCACAGCCCTCTTCACATCCAGGGGGCTACTCCTCCCACTACACGAAATGCAGGCCAGCCTGGTGCTGTCTCACCTACTCCTCCCTGGTGTCAGGACACCTCCCCAGACCCTGTCACATCCAAACCCAGACAGTCAATACACAACCAGGCAGAGGCACGCAGGATGGTTAGGGCAAGAAACCAGCCACTTCTAAAAGCGTGGTTTCTAAACACACAATTTAAAAATCATTTCACAAAAAGATGTGTTACTAAATTCTAAGTTCAGGCACACAAAACTCCATCCCTCCATCTTATGCTGATGGGAAGATATGCTGGAAACATGTTACACAGCATTCCCCATTTTGACCTGTGGGCAAGATGGCTTTGCAACAGTGAAAAACACATTTGGTAGTATTTCAATGTCAGGACATGGTATACACCTCAGTACATGTCCTATCTTTCACATACACTGTACCCTGCACACGGGGGTACCTTGGGCCTACTATAGGGGTGTCCGATGTGCATAAAAAAGGGAAGGGTAAGGCCTGGCAAGTGGGTGCTCTTGTCAGGACAACAAGGCAGTTAACAAACAGCACGCAGGCACTGCAGTGGCAGACCTGAGATCTCTTTTTAGGGCTACTTATGTGCGTGGCACAATTAGTGCTGCAGGCCCACTAGTAGCATTTGAATTTCCAGCCCTGGCACACATAGTGCACTCTACTAGGGACTTTACTAGTAAGACAAACATACCAATTATGGACAACCAATTACCATAACACCTTATACAGGGAGCACTTGCACCTTGACACTGATCAGCAGTGGCAAAGTGCTCAAAGCATCTAAGCCGGCAAAACGAAATCCATCCCAGCATCAAAAATAGAGGAGGTAGAGGCAAAAAGTCAGGGGTACAGCGCCAAGAAATGGCAGGTCTAACAACTATCCTATCCCACATCAGGTTTTTCTGGGTGATGGAAGTCTGTTGGACTTAAGTCACAAATAACTGTTGCTCTACTCTGAGGATTTCATCCACAAGCACTGACAACTTCTGTTCTGAGAAACGTGGCTGTCTCTTTTTGTCCATGAGTGTGAGACTGAAGAGGTATGCAGAACAAGAAGGAACAAAAAGAAAAGTGAAATGTGCAGTGCGTGATGCAATTGGGGTGCGTGATGGTAAGACTGCAGTGTATGAAAGTGGGAACAGCAATGTGCTCTGTCAGGCTCTGCTGGATTCTGGTAGCAAATGATAATGGTCTGGTAATTTTTTTCTTTTTGCTTTTATAGGTCGATTGGTGAGTGTGTCTACTTCAAAATGTCATCAGCTGTGTAGTTTTGTAAGGGCATAGTATGGTTGGTGTTGTGTTAGTTATCATCAGTTTCTGTGATTTACACTTGCCATGTGCCAGACAGGCCGCCATGGAACCTCAACCGCGTCGGATGCATCCTAATCGGCTTAGCGGGATAACCAATACATTTGAGGAGTCAGAATCCCTATAGGGCTGCCTTTCCGAACGATGCGGTCGTATCACACTTGTTTCCGATTGACATGGTCATGTCGGAGTGTAATCCGACCGACGCGGTCATGTCAGGGTCGGTTCCAACCAACTTGGTCAGAAATTTTCCTAATAAACATTGTAATACGGCGGTCGGAAAGCTCGCTGTTGAGTCGGTTGGAATCTCATTCCAACCAACATCGTAATCAGGCCCAAAATGTACACAAACAACTCTGTAACTAACCTCTTTACCTCCGCACCCGCCCCAGCATCAAAATCCTAAAATAAAACCTTTAAAAAGGACTTGTCTGTTAGGACGGACAGCAGCACCTTACTGTGACCTGGATCCCGGAAAAACAACAGAAAATCGACTACAAAATATAATGTAGCTGTAAACAAAACCTGTCCATTAAATAAAACTAAACAAAAGACTATCTCCCCATAGAAATAAATAAAAAATGGCAAATAATGTATTAATAAATGTATGAGAAAATATGAAACATCTAACGCATAAAAAGGTCTTATAAATAATAACAAATTGTAAAGCATGAATTAAATAATAGTATAAAAAATATAGCTATTTAATATATGATGAAAAACTTTATGTTAAAATGATGTTGAAAACATGTATATCAAGCAATTTAAGAAATGTTAAAATATTTTAAAAGAAAGAACTGGAAAATGTAGAACATACAGTACTATCAAACAACCAATCAATCAATCAGTCAGGGGGCTTAAAAAGCGCACTACTCACCTGTGAGGATCTCAAGGCACTGGAGGGGGGGAGAGTGCAGCTCTGGGTGAGACAAAAAAGGAGGTCTTGAGGCTTTTCCTGAAGGTGTGCAGGGTAGAAGAACGTCTGATGTTGACTGGGAGCTTGTTCCGAGCCTTGGCCGTGATGTAGAAGAAGACTTTTTCACCTGCTCTTGTTCCGCGGATGCGCGGGGTCTCTACTAGGGCAAGGTTGGTGGAGCGGAGGTGTCTTTTGGGTACGTGGAAGGAGACTCTTTCGTTGAGGTATTTGGGTCCTATGTTGTGGAGGGATTTGTAGGCGTCAGTGAGTAGCTTGAAGGTCACTCTCTTCTCGACGATAGCCAGTGGAGGTCTTGCAGGTGTTGGGTCATGTGCTCATGTCGAGGGGTGCCGAGGATGAGTCTGGCCGTGGTGTTCTGGATGGTCTGGAGTTTGTGCAGAAGTGATTTGTTTATTCCAGTGTAGCGGGCGTTACCATAGTCCAGTCTGCTAGTTATGAGTGCGTGGGTGACAGTCTTTCTGTCTTCACGGGGGATCCATTTGAAGGTCTTGTGGAGGATCCGGAGGGAGTTGAAGCAGGTGGATGCGACGGCGTTGATCTGGCGACTCATGGTGAGGGAGGAGCCTAGAATGATGCAGAGGTTCAGAGCGTCATCCGTCGGGGTGGGTGGGTTTCCTAGGGCGGGGGGCCACCAGGTGTTGTCCCAGGCGGTGGGAGAGGGTCCAAGGACGAGAACCTCCGTTTTCTCTGAGTTGAGCTTTAGGCAGCTGTTGCTCATCCAGGCTGCCACGTCTTTCATTCCTTCCTGGAAGCTGTCTCTGGTGACTTCGGGGTTCATTGTGAGGGAGAGGATAAGCTGGGTGTGGTCGGCGTAGGATACTATGCTGAGCCCATGCTGTCTGAAGATGGCGGCGAGGGGGGCCATGTAGATGTTGAAGAGCATGGGGCTGAGTGATGATCCTTGGGGTATTCAGCAGTTGATCTCTGTGGCTTAGGAGATGAAGAGTGGGACTCTGATCCTCGGGCTGCTGCCGGTGAGAAAGGAGCGGATCCAGTCGAGGGCGGTTTCCCCTTTACCAGCGTCGTGGAGTGTGGCTGCAAGAGTGCGGTGGGGGACGGTGTCGAAGGCTGCGGAGAGGTCTAGCAGGATGAGGGCCGCGGTATGGCCCTTGGTCGAGTAGCACGCGGATGTCATCAGTGGCAGCAAGGAGGGTGGTCTTGGTGCTGTGGTTACTGCGGAATCCTGACTAGGAGGAGTCGAGGATGGCGTTCTCTTTGATTAAGGTAGTCAGCTGGGCGTTGACTAATTTCTCTGTGACTTTAGCTGCGAAGGGAAGGAGAGAGATGGGCCGGTAGTTTTTCAGGGCCGTCAGGTCAGCCGAAGGTTTCTTAAGGAGGGGCTTGATCTCTGCCCGCTTGTGGTAAATATTTCTCCTTTACCGGGACTGAATTTGATACAGGAACATTATAAAATAGCTCAGTAAAATGAGAGGCAGAATCCGTGATATTAGAGGTTCGGAATGGGCTTTATTCCAATAAGCGATTATAATCGGATGCCTCAAGTTCCATCACCACGGGGGTTCAGGAAGTGAAGTACATACTTTATTGACAAGCAGTAACTTTTATAATACATACATTATAATGAAGTGAATACAGTAGGCGTAACAATTGATAAGGACATTGACGTTTGGTTTGCGTAACCGAAAATGGGTGTAATAATGAGTAAAAAGGAACATGATTGGTTGTGATGTCATGTATAGGTGGATCTATAAGATAATACTTGGCATGGATGCGCGCGCAGCAGTCTGACGTGTAATTGACGTGTAACTAGGGGGTGACGGGGACTTGACATTTAGCTCTATATGTGGAGACGAGAAGTCTGGGGGGTCAAGTCAACCTAATCCCAAATCATATCTAACATCCTATGTTTAAAGAACTATGTTATCCATAAAAGAAGGACTCTTGGACAGAATCTATTCTATACTGACTGTGTGTGCGTGTACAAGCGTCTAAGTGTCTACACTAAATGCGAGGGGGTAGGAATATTCCATGGTAACAGGGCTATGAATTACTTGCATGAAGACAGAGAAGATGGGCCTTTTTGCTTGGTAACTGGAAGAATGTTTACTTAAACTACTAGGCAGGAATGCATCGGCTGAGGGGGAAGTAGATAATTCGAAGGTGAAATACAGTTCTTGGCAGGGAATAGGCTGATGTCAGGCTTCGTGAGCCGCGCAGAGAATAGGACAAAGTTCATGGTCACAGATGCAGGCTCGGGCTGGAGCTTTCAGAGGCAGAAGGCAGGAGGAGTTTGATGACAAAATCAGGGCCTACTTGCCTGGACTGAAAAGTGGCATAAGTGAACCATATAAAGCCGGTGGCCTTTCATATTTAACCCCTTCGCTGCTAGGCCTTTTCCCCTCCTGTGCTAAGCCCTTTTTGGGCTATTTGAGGTAGTGCGCGCTTAGGCCCCTGTAACTTTTTGACCACATTAGGTATCCACGCCAAATTTGCGTCCTTTTCTTCCAACATCTTGGGGATTCTAAAGGTACCCAGGGTTTGTGGATTCTCCTAGAGGGGTCACAGAAATTAGTCAAAATACAGCAATTTTTTTTTTTTTTTGTGAAAAATGTGAAAAACGGGCTGCAAATGAAAGCTTCTGGGTTTTTCTCTGCAAATGGTATCAAAAAAGGGTTTGTGGGGCTGAAATCACAATTTCTCCAGCTTTTAGGGAATGACAGACTTTTGTTAGAAAACCAACATTTTTTACACAGTTTTGGCATTTTTCTGGGACATACCCTATTTTTGCTATTTTTTGTGCTTTCAACCTCCTTCCAGTTAACGGTAGAAAAGGGTAACAAAACAATAATGGATCCTGGAAAGCTATACATTTTTGAAAAGTAGACAAAATTCTGAATTCAGCAAGGGGTCATTTGCGTAGATCCATCAAGGTTTCTTTATAGAAATTTACAGGCAAATATATGAGAAATTAAAAATTTGTTGAAAAAAGCAGCCTCTTGAGTCAACGTTTTTACCTGTAACTTCTTCGAATTATGACATCTCTTTGAAAGCAATGTACCGTTACATCCGGTAGACCTTCCTGGTTGTGTGGACATATAGGACTTGTAGGTTCATCAAGAGCCCAACGAACCCAGAGTAGAAAAATGAGCAGCATTTTGTAATGTTTTTTTTTTTTGGTCCGGGTATATAGCAATTATTGTGGGAAAATGTATACTTGGAAAAATCGGTATGAAAGTCACCTATGTATTTCTGAAATGGGAACAAATTACAGAGTTCAGAAACAGTGCATATTTGCACATTTTCGAAATTGGGAATACTCATATTTGCATGACAATTATTGGTCATTTTTCAAAATGACTTTTTTTTTACACAATGTCTTTCATTTGGAAGGGAGAAATGCATCAAAAATCAACAGGTAATAACAGTAGCTTTACAAATTTGAACTACCCTAAGTCTCCCGAGAAAAATGGTACCTCACTTGTGTGGGTAGGCATAGTGCCCACGACAGGAAGTGGCTCAAAACCTAAGGTGAACACACCACATTTTCACACTGAAAATTTACACTTTTTTTGCAAAGAGTCTAGCTGTAGTTTTTGAACCCTAGCCCTGCCGGCACCTAGGGAAACCTAGCAAACCTATACATTTTTGAAAACTAGACACCCAGGGGAATCCAGGATGGGGTGACTTGACTGCCTCCCACCATGGTCTGTTACCCAGAATCCCTTGCAAACGTAAAAAATTGAAAAAAAAAACACATTTTCCCCACATTTCTGTGATGCAAAGTTCTGGAATCTGCGTGGCTCGACAAATTTCCACCCACCCCGCGTTCCCCAAAGTCCTACGAGAAAAATGGTACCTCACTTGTGCGGGTCGGCCTAGTGCCCGCGACAGGAAACGGCGCAAAACGCAACGTGGTTTTGGAGTGAAAAATGACCCTTTTTTTGGCAAAGTGACTAGCTGTAGATTTTGTACCCTAGCCCTGCCGGCACCTAGGGAAACCTAGCAAACCTATACATTTCTGAAAACTAGACACCCAGGGGAATCCAGGATGGGGTGACTTGACTGCCTCCCACCATGGTCTGTTACCCAGAATCCCTTGCAAACGTAAAAAATTGAAAAAAAAACCACATTTTCCCCACATTTCTGTGATGCAAAGTTCTGGAATCTGCGTGGATCCACAAATTTCCACCCACCCCGCGTTCCCCAAAGTCCTACGAGAAAAATGGTACCTCACTTGTGCGGGTCGGCCTAGTGCCCGCGACAGGAAACGGCGCAAAACGCAACGTGGTTTTGGAGTGAAAAATGACCCTTTTTTTGGCAAAGTGACTAGCTGTAGATTTTGTACCCTAGCCCTGCCGGCACCTAGGGAAACCTAGCAAACCTATACATTTCTGAAAACTAGACACCCAGGGGAATCCAGGATGGGGTGACTTGACTGCCTCCCACCATGGTCTGTTACCCAGAATCCCTTGCAAACGTAAAAAATTGAAAAAAAACCCACATTTTCCCCACATTTCTGTGATGCAAAGTTCTGGAATCTGCGTGGATCCACAAATTTCCACCCACCCCGCGTTCCCCAAAGTCCTACGAGAAAAATGGTACCTCACTTGTGCGGGTCGGCCTAGTGCCCGCGACAGGAAACGGCGCAAAACGCAACGTGGTTTTGGAGTGAAAAATGACCCTTTTTTTGGCAAAGTGACTAGCTGTAGATTTTGTACCCTAGCCCTGCCGGCACCTAGGGAAACCTAGCAAACCTATACATTTCTGAAAACTAGACACCCAGGGGAATCCAGGATGGGGTGACTTGACTGCCTCCCACCATGGTCTGTTACCCAGAATCCCTTGCAAACGTAAAAAATTGACAAAAAAAACACATTTTCCCCACATTTCTGTGATGGAAAGTTCTGGAATCTGCGTGGATCCACAAATTTCCACCCACCCCGCGTTCCCCAAAGTCCTACGAGAAAAATGGTACCTCACTTGTGCGGGTCGGCCTAGTGCCCGCGACAGGAAACGGCGCAAAACGCAACATGGTTTTGGAGTGAAAAATGACCCTTTTTTTGGCAAAGTGACTAGCTGTAGATTTTGTACCCTAGCCCTGCCGGCACCTAGGGAAACCTAGCAAACCTATACATTTCTGAAAACTAGACACCCAGGGGAATCCAGGATGGGGTGACTTGACTGCCTCCCACCATGGTCTGTTACCCAGAATCCCTTGCAAACGTAAAAAATTGACAAAAAAAACACATTTTCCCCACATTTCTGTGATGGAAAGTTCTGGAATCTGTGTGGATCCACAAATTTCCACCCACCCCGCGTTCCCCATAGTCCTACGAGAAAAATGGTACCTCACTTGTGCGGGTCGGCCTAGTGCCCGCGACAGGAAACGGCGCAAAACGCAACATGGTTTTGGAGTGAAAAATGACCCTTTTTTTGGCAAAGTGACTAGCTGTAGATTTTGTACCCTAGCCCTGCCGGCACCTAGGGAAACCTAGCAAACCTATACATTTCTGAAAACTAGACACCCAGGGGAATCCAGGATGGGGTGACTTGACTGCCTCCCACCATGGTCTGTTACCCAGAATCCCTTGCAAACGTAAAAAATTGACAAAAAAAACACATTTTCCCCACATTTCTGTGATGGAAAGTTCTGGAATCTGCGTGGATCCACAAATTTCCACCCACCCCGCGTTCCCCAAAGTCCTACGAGAAAAATGGTACCTCACTTGTGCGGGTCGGCCTAGTGCCCGCGACAGGAAACGGCGCAAAACGCAACGTGGTTTTGGAGTGAAAAATGACCCTTTTTTTGGCAAAGTGACTAGCTGTAGATTTTGTACCCTAGCCCTGCCGGCACCTAGGGAAACCTAGCAAACCTATACATTTCTGAAAACTAGACACCCAGGGGAATCCAGGATGGGGTGACTTGACTGCCTCCCACCATGGTCTGTTACCCAGAATCCCTTGCAAACGTAAAAAATTGACAAAAAAAACACATTTTCCCCACATTTCTGTGATGGAAAGTTCTGGAATCTGCGTGGATCCACAAATTTCCACCCACCCCGCGTTCCCCAAAGTCCTACGAGAAAAATGGTACCTCACTTGTGCGGGTCGGCCTAGTGCCCGCGACAGGAAACGGCGCAAAACGCAACGTGGTTTTGGAGTGAAAAATGACCCTTTTTTTGGCAAAGTGACTAGCTGTAGATTTTGTACCCTAGCCCTGCCGGCACCTAGGGAAACCTAGCAAACCTATACATTTCTGAAAACTAGACACCCAGGGGAATCCAGGATGGGGTGACTTGACTGCCTCCCACCATGGTCTGTTACCCAGAATCCCTTGCAAACGTAAAAAATTGACAAAAAAAACACATTTTCCCCACATTTCTGTGATGGAAAGTTCTGGAAT
The DNA here is from genome assembly GCF_964204655.1 of Triturus cristatus. Classification (NCBI taxonomy): domain Eukaryota; kingdom Metazoa; phylum Chordata; class Amphibia; order Caudata; family Salamandridae; genus Triturus; species Triturus cristatus. The sequence goes on from NC_140585.1 coordinate 441,305,803, forward strand.
CTGCGTGGATCCACAAATTTCCACCCACCCCGCGTTCCCCAAAGTCCTACGAGAAAAATGGTACCTCACTTGTGCGGGTCGGCCTAGTGCCCGCGACAGGAAACGGCGCAAAACGCAACATGGTTTTGGAGTGAAAAATGACCCTTTTTTTGGCAAAGTGACTAGCTGTAGATTTTGTACCCTAGCCCTGCCGGCACCTAGGGAAACCTAGCAAACCTATACATTTCTGAAAACTAGACACCCAGGGGAATCCAGGATGGGGTGACTTGACTGCCTCCCACCATGGTCTGTTACCCAGAATCCCTTGCAAACATAAAAAATTGACAAAAAAAACACATTTTCCCCACATTTCTGTGATGGAAAGTTCTGGAATCTGCGTGGATCCACAAATTTCCACCCACCCCGCGTTCCCCAAAGTCCTACGAGAAAAATGGTACCTCACTTGTGCGGGTCGGCCTAGTGCCCGCGACAGGAAACGGCGCAAAACGCAACATGGTTTTGGAGTGAAAAATGACCCTTTTTTTGGCAAAGTGACTAGCTGTAGATTTTGTACCCTAGCCCTGCCGGCACCTAGGGAAACCTAGCAAACCTATACATTTCTGAAAACTAGACACCCAGGGGAATCCAGGATGGGGTGACTTGACTGCCTCCCACCATGGTCTGTTACCCAGAATCCCTTGCAAACGTAAAAAATTGACAAAAAAAACACATTTTCCCCACATTTCTGTGATGGAAAGTTCTGGAATCTGCGTGGATCCACAAATTTCCACCCACCCCGCGTTCCCCAAAGTCCTACGAGAAAAATGGTACCTCACTTGTGCGGGTCGGCCTAGTGCCCGCGACAGGAAACGGCGCAAAACGCAACGTGGTTTTGGAGTGAAAAATGACCCTTTTTTTGGCAAAGTGACTAGCTGTAGATTTTGTACCCTAGCCCTGCCGGCACCTAGGGAAACCTAGCAAACCTATACATTTCTGAAAACTAGACACCCAGGGGAATCCAGGATGGGGTGACTTGACTGCCTCCCACCATGGTCTGTTACCCAGAATCCCTTGCAAACGTAAAAAATTGACAAAAAAAACACATTTTCCCCACATTTCTGTGATGGAAAGTTCTGGAATCTGCGTGGATCCACAAATTTCCACCCACCCCGCGTTCCCCAAAGTCCTACGAGAAAAATGGTACCTCACTTGTGCGGGTCGGCCTAGTGCCCGCGACAGGAAACGGCGCAAAACGCAACGTGGTTTTGGAGTGAAAAATGACCCTTTTTTTGGCAAAGTGACTAGCTGTAGATTTTGTACCCTAGCCCTGCCGGCACCTAGGGAAACCTAGCAAACCTATACATTTCTGAAAACTAGACACCCAGGGGAATCCAGGATGGGGTGACTTGACTGCCTCCCACCATGGTCTGTTACCCAGAATCCCTTGCAAACGTAAAAAATTGACAAAAAAAACACATTTTCCCCACATTTCTGTGATGGAAAGTTCTGGAATCTGCGTGGATCCACAAATTTCCACCCACCCCGCGTTCCCCAAAGTCCTACGAGAAAAATGGTACCTCACTTGTGCGGGTCGGCCTAGTGCCCGCGACAGGAAACGGCGCAAAACGCAACGTGGTTTTGGAGTGAAAAATGACCCTTTTTTTGGCAAAGTGACTAGCTGTAGATTTTGTACCCTAGCCCTGCCGGCACCTAGGGAAACCTAGCAAACCTATACATTTCTGAAAACTAGACACCCAGGGGAATCCAGGATGGGGTGACTTGACTGCCTCCCACCATGGTCTGTTACCCAGAATCCCTTGCAAACGTAAAAAATTGACAAAAAAAACACATTTTCCCCACATTTCTGTGATGGAAAGTTCTGGAATCTGCGTGGATCCACAAATTTCCACCCACCCCGCGTTCCCCAAAGTCCTACGAGAAAAATGGTACCTCACTTGTGCGGGTCGGCCTAGTGCCCGCGACAGGAAACGGCGCAAAACGCAACGTGGTTTTGGAGTGAAAAATGACCCTTTTTTTTGGCAAAGTGACTAGCTGTAGATTTTGTACCCTAGCCCTGCCGGCACCTAGGGAAACCTAGCAAACCTATACATTTCTGAAAACTAGACACCCAGGGGAATCCAGGATGGGGTGACTTGACTGCCTCCCACCATGGTCTGTTACCCAGAATCCCTTGCAAACGTAAAAAATTGACAAAAAAAACACATTTTCCCCACATTTCTGTGATGGAAAGTTCTGGAATCTGCGTGGATCCACAAATTTCCACCCACCCCGCGTTCCCCAAAGTCCTACGAGAAAAATGGTACCTCACTTGTGCGGGTCGGCCTAGTGCCCGCGACAGGAAACGGCGCAAAACGCAACGTGGTTTTGGAGTGAAAAATGACCCTTTTTTTGGCAAAGTGACTAGCTGTAGATTTTGTACCCTAGCCCTGCCGGCACCTAGGGAAACCTACCAAACCTATACATTTCTGAAAACTAGACACCCGGCGGTTTCCAGGGAGGTATGGCTTGCGTGGATCCCCCAACGTTTCCTTACCCAGAATCCCCTGCAAACCTCAATTTTTGCTCAAAAAATCACTTTTTTAACACATTTTGGGGTGGGAAAGTAGTGGCATCACCGGGCTCACACAAATTTACCACCACCCAGCGTTCCCCCAGGTCTCCCGGTAAAAATGGTGCCTCACTTGTGTGGGAGGCCCAAGTACCCGCGGCAGGCAAGGGCCCCAAAGGTAGTGAGGCCACCTCAAGATGGCCTATCGCCAAACCACCTGGTTTTGCAAGGGGGGTCACTTTGGTTTTTGGCCCGGTGCGCGGCGGCCATCTAGGGAAACCTACCAAACCCAGGCATTTTTGAAAACTAGACACCCGGCGGCTTCCAGGGAGGTATGGCTTGCGTGGATCCCCCAACGTTTCCTTACCCAGAATCCCCTGCAAACCTCAATTTTTGCTCAAAAAATCACTTTTTTCACACATTTTGGGGTGGGAAAGTAGTGGCATCACCGGGCTCACACAAATTTACCACCACCCAGCGTTCCCCCAGGTCTCCCGGTAAAAATGGTGCCTCACTTGTGTGGGAGGCCCAAGTACCCGCGGCAGGCAAGGGCCCCAAACGTAGTGAGGCCACCTCAAGATGGCCTATCGCCAAACCACCTGGTTTTGCAAGGGGGGTCACTTTGGTTTTTGGCCCGGTGTGCGGCGGCCATCTAGGGAAACCTACCAAACCCAGGCATTTTTGAAAACTAGACACCCGGCGGCTTCCAGGGAGGTATGGCTTGCGTGGATCCCCCAACGTTTCCTTACCCAGAATCCCCTGCAAACCTCAATTTTTGCTCAAAAAATCACTTTTTTCACACATTTTGGGGTGGGAAAGTAGTGGCATCACCGGGCTCACACAAATTTACCACCACCCAGCGTTCCCCCAGGTCTCCCGGTAAAAATGGTGCCTCACTTGTGTGGGAGGCCCAAGTACCCGCGGCAGGCAAGGGCCCCAAACGTAGTGAGGCGACCTCAAGATGGCCTATCGCCAAACCACCTGGTTTTGCAAGGGGGGTCACTTTGGTTTTTGGCCCGGTGCGCGGCGGCCATCTAGGGAAACCTACCAAACCCAGGCATTTTTGAAAACTAGACACCCGGCGGCTTCCAGGGAGGTATGGCTTGCGTGGATCCCCCAACGTTTCCTTACCCAGAATCCCCTGCAAACCTCAATTTTTGCCCAAAAAATCACTTTTTTCACACATTTTGGGGTGGGAAAGTAGTGGCATCACCGGGCTCACACAAATTTACCACCACCCAGCGTTCCCCCAGGTCTCCCGGTAAAAATGGTGCCTCACTTGTGTGGGAGGCCCAAGTACCCGCGGCAGGCAAGGGCCCCAAACGTAGTGAGGCGACCTCAAGATGGCCTATCGCCAAACCACCTGGTTTTGCAAGGGGGGTCACTTTGGTTTTTGGCCCGGTGCGCGGCGGCCATCTAGGGAAACCTACCAAACCCAGGCATTTTTGAAAACTAGACACCCGGCGGCTTCCAGGGAGGTATGGCTTGCGTGGATCCCCCAACGTTTCCTTACCCAGAATCCCCTGCAAACCTCAATTTTTGCTCAAAAAATCACTTTTTTCACACATTTTGGGGTGGGAAAGTAGTGGCATCACCGGGCTCACACAAATTTACCACCACCCAGCGTTCCCCCAGGTCTCCCGGTAAAAATGGTGCCTCACTTGTGTGGGAGGCCCAAGTACCCGCGGCAGGCAAGGGCCCCAAACGTAGTGAGGCCACCTCAAGATGGCCTATCGCCAAACCACCTGGTTTTGCAAGGGGGGTCACTTTGGTTTTTGGCCCGGTGCGCGGCGGCCATCTAGGGAAACCTACCAAACCCAGGCATTTTTGAAAACTAGACACCCGGCGGCTTCCAGGGAGGTATGGCTTGCGTGGATCCCCCAACGTTTCCTTACCCAGAATCCCCTGCAAACCTCAATTTTTGCTCAAAAAATCACTTTTTTCACACATTTTGGGGTGGGAAAGTAGTGGCATCACCGGGCTCACACAAATTTACCACCACCCAGCGTTCCCCCAGGTCTCCCGGTAAAAATGGTGCCTCACTTGTGTGGGAGGCCCAAGTACCCGCGGCAGGCAAGGGCCCCAAACGTAGTGAGGCCACCTCAAGATGGCCTATCGCCAAACCACCTGGTTTTGCAAGGGGGGTCACTTTGGTTTTTGGCCCGGTGCGCGGCGGCCATCTAGGGAAACCTACCAAACCCAGGCATTTTTGAAAACTAGACACCCGGCGGCTTCCAGGGAGGTATGGCTTGCGTGGATCCCCCAACGTTTCCTTACCCAGAATCCCCTGCAAACCTCAATTTTTGCTCAAAAAATCACTTTTTTCACACATTTTGGGGTGGGAAAGTAGTGGCATCACCGGGCTCACACAAATTTACCACCACCCAGCGTTCCCCCAGGTCTCCCGGTAAAAATGGTGCCTCACTTGTGTGGGAGGCCCAAGTACCCGCGGCAGGCAAGGGCCCCAAACGTAGTGAGGCAACATCAACATTGCCTATCCCAAAGGTCGCCTCACTACGTTTGGGGCCCTTGCCTGCCGCGGGTACTTGGGCCTCCCACACAAGTGAGGCACCATTTTTACCGGGAGACCTGGGGGAACGCTGGGTGGTGGTAAATTTGTGTGAGCCCGGTGATGCCACTACTTTCCCACCCCAAAATGTGTGAAAAAAGTGATTTTTTGAGCAAAAATTGAGGTTTGCAGGGGATTCTGGGTAAGGAAACGTTGGGGGATCCACGCAAGCCATACCTCCCTGGAAGCCGCCGGGTGTCTAGTTTTCAAAAATGCCTGGGTTTGGTAGGTTTCCCTAGATGGCCGCCGCGCACCGGGCCAAAAACCAAAGTGACCCCCCTTGCAAAACCAGGTGGTTTGGCGATAGGCCATCTTGAGGTCGCCTCACTACGTTTGGGGCCCTTGCCTGCCGCGGGTACTTGGGCCTCCCACACAAGTGAGGCACCATTTTTACCGGGAGACCTGGGGGAACGCTGGGTGGTGGTAAATTTGTGTGAGCCCGGTGATGCCACTACTTTCCCACCCCAAAATGTGTGAAAAAAGTGATTTTTTGAGCAAAAATTGAGGTTTGCAGGGGATTCTGGGTAAGGAAACGTTGGGGGATCCACGCAAGCCATACCTCCCTGGAAGCCGCCGGGTGTCTAGTTTTCAAAAATGCCTGGGTTTGGTAGGTTTCCCTAGATGGCCACCGCGCACCGGGCCAAAAACCAAAGTGACCCCCCTTGCAAAACCAGGTGGTTTGGCGATAGGCCATCTTGAGGTGGCCTCACTACGTTTGGGGCCCTTGCCTGCCGCGGGTACTTGGGCCTCCCACACAAGTGAGGCACCATTTTTACCGGGAGACCTGGGGGAACGCTGGGTGGTGGTAAATTTGTGTGAGCCCGGTGATGCCACTACTTTCCCACCCCAAAATGTGTGAAAAAAGTGATTTTTTGAGCAAAAATTGAGGTTTGCAGGGGATTCTGGGTAAGGAAACGTTGGGGGATCCACGCAAGCCATACCTCCCTGGAAGCCGCCGGGTGTCTAGTTTTCAAAAATGCCTGGGTTTGGTAGGTTTCCCTAGATGGCCGCCGCGCACCGGGCCAAAAACCAAAGTGACCCCCTTGCAAAACCAGGTGGTTTGGCGATAGGCCATCTTGAGGTGGCCTCACTACGTTTGGGGCCCTTGCCTGCCGCGGGTACTTGGGCCTCCCACACAAGTGAGGCACCATTTTTACCGGGAGACCTGGGGGAACGCTGGGTGGTGGTAAATTTGTGTGAGCCCGGTGATGCCACTACTTTCCCACCCCAAAATGTGTGAAAAAAGTGATTTTTTGAGCAAAAATTGAGGTTTGCAGGGGATTCTGGGTAAGGAAACGTTGGGGGATCCACGCAAGCCATACCTCCCTGGAAGCCGCCGGGTGTCTAGTTTTCAAAAATGCCTGGGTTTGGTAGGTTTCCCTAGATGGCCGCCGCGCACCGGGCCAAAAACCAAAGTGACCCCCCTTGCAAAACCAGGTGGTTTGGCGATAGGCCATCTTGAGGTGGCCTCACTACGTTTGGGGCCCTTGCCTGCCGCGGGTACTTGGGCCTCCCACACAAGTGAGGCACCATTTTTACCGGGAGACCTGGGGGAACGCTGGGTGGTGGTAAATTTGTGTGAGCCCGGTGATGCCACTACTTTCCCACCCCAAAATGTGTGAAAAAAGTGATTTTTTGAGCAAAAATTGAGGTTTGCAGGGGATTCTGGGTAAGGAAACGTTGGGGGATCCACGCAAGCCATACCTCCCTGGAAGCCGCCGGGTGTCTAGTTTTCAAAAATGCCTGGGTTTGGTAGGTTTCCCTAGATGGCCGCCGCGCACCGGGCCAAAAACCAAAGTGACCCCCCTTGCAAAACCAGGTGGTTTGGCGATAGGCCATCTTGAGGTGGCCTCACTACGTTTGGGGCCCTTGCCTGCCGCGGGTACTTGGGCCTCCCACACAAGTGAGGCACCATTTTTACCGGGAGACCTGGGGGAACGCTGGGTGGTGGTAAATTTGTGTGAGCCCGGTGATGCCACTACTTTCCCACCCCAAAATGTGTGAAAAAAGTGATTTTTTGAGCAAAAATTGAGGTTTGCAGGGGATTCTGGGTAAGGAAACGTTGGGGGATCCACGCAAGCCATACCTCCCTGGAAGCCGCCGGGTGTCTAGTTTTCAAAAATGCCTGGGTTTGGTAGGTTTCCCTAGATGGCCGCCGCGCACCGGGCCAAAAACCAAAGTGACCCCCCTTGCAAAACCAGGTGGTTTGGCGATAGGCCATCTTGAGGTGGCCTCACTACCTTTGGGGCCCTTGCCTGCCGCGGGTACTTGGGCCTCCCACACAAGTGAGGCACCATTTTTACCGGGAGACCTGGGGGAACGCTGGGTGGTGGTAAATTTGTGTGAGCCCGGTGATGCCACTACTTTCCCACCCCAAAATGTGTGAAAAAAGTGATTTTTTGAGCAAAAATTGAGGTTTGCAGGGGATTCTGGGTAAGGAAACGTTGGGGGATCCACGCAAGCCATACCTCCCTGGAAGCCGCCGGGTGTCTAGTTTTCAAAAATGCCTGGGTTTGGTAGGTTTCCCTAGATGGCCGCCGCGCACCGGGCCAAAAACCAAAGTGACCCCCCTTGCAAAACCAGGTGGTTTGGCGATAGGCCATCTTGAGGTGGCCTCACTACCTTTGGGGCCCTTGCCTGCCGCGGGTACTTGGGCCTCCCACACAAGTGAGGCACCATTTTTACCGGGAGACCTGGGGGAACGCTGGGTGGTGGTAAATTTGTGTGAGCCCGGTGATGCCACTACTTTCCCACCCCAAAATGTGTGAAAAAAGTGATTTTTTGGGCAAAAATTGAGGTTTGCAGGGGATTCTGGGTAAGGAAACGTTGGGGGATCCACGCAAGCCATACCTCCCTGGAAGCCGCCGGGTGTCTAGTTTTCAAAAATGCCTGGGTTTGGTAGGTTTCCCTAGATGGCCGCCGAGCCCTGGGCAAAAAACAAAAGTAACCCCCCTTGCATAACCAGATTACCTATTGTTACTACAGCGTGAGAATTTAGGAATAATACTGCAAAGAAAATGTGGCAGACAATTTGAGGTTTACAGGACAATGGGGATAAAAAATATTTTTCAAATCACTAGAGAGACATCACCATGAACTCCCAAAGGTTTTCGACAATATCTACAGTTGGTGGGTTATTCTTACATGGAAAGTGTACCTTGGCAGAGAAACAAAAAAAAAAGATTCCTGCACAACCATCTATTCCTCAAACACACACACATACTGGTTGGATTTGGCACGAGGGCAAGTCATGGTTCAGTGTATTAAATTTTATTAACAAGAGATTTCACAAATATGAAATGCACTGTCAATAATTAAATTCACAAAAATCCAAACCAATGACTTGCAGCTCGTGAGCTGTAAAGCCACGTCAAGGCACCAACCGCTTTACAGGCCATTCACACACCTTTCATACGTGATACAAACAAGACCATTCGCACCACCAGGTACAAAAGCAACACAGTACAAAAATCACCAAAAAGGGACAAGGTACACCCTGCTTCAAAAAAACAAATATTACTGCACAGTCATCTAACCCGCAAGCACACGCACATACTGGTTGGATTTGGCACGAGGGTGAGTGATGGTTCAGTAGATAAAATTGTATTACCAAGTGATTTCACAAAAAATGAAATGCACTGGTAATAATTGAAAGGGCAAGAAACTGAACCATTGACTCACAGCTCGTGAGCTGTAAAGCCACGACAAGGCACCAACCTCTTTACAGGCCATTCATACACCTTTCATACGTGTGAGACATACAAAACCATTCACACCGCCAGCCGCGGGCCCATCACATAACAAAACTCACACCGGCACACAGCGCCATTCAAGGGCCCATCACTTTCACACGCCCACAATCCAGACACAGCAACTACACAGGCAGAAGGATTGCGTGGAGTGGCACTCAGCTAGCAGTGTGTGTAGTGACCAGCAGAAAGTCACTACTCACACACAGCCAGCCAAGCACCGGTCGACACACACCGCTAGCCAAACGCCAGTCCACGCACACCGCTAGCCAAGCGCCAGTCCAGGCACACCACCATCCAATCGCCAGTCCAGGCACACCGGCAGCCAATCGCCAATCCACCTACACCGCCAGCCAAGCTCCAGTCCACGGACACCACCAGACAAGCACCATTCCACACACACCGCCAGCCAAGCTCCAGTCCACACACACCACCAGACAAGCTCCAGTCCACGGACACCACCAGCCAAGCTCCAGTCCACGGACACCACCAGCCAAACACCAGTCCGCACACACCACCAGTCCACACACACTGCCAGCCAAGAACCAGTCCACGCACAGCGCCAGCCAAGCACCATTCCACGCACACCACCAGCCAAGCACCATTCCACGCACACCGCCAGCCAAGCACCATTCCACGCACACCACCAGCCACGCACACCACCAGCCACGCACCAGTCCACGCACACCGCCAGTCCATGCACACCGCCAGTCCACGCACACCGTCAGCCAAGCACCATTCCACGCACACCACCAACCAAGTGCCAGTCCACACACACCAACAGCCAAGCGCAAGCCTACACACACCGCCATCACATTTTGGATTTTTTTAGAAAAAAATAAAAACACAAACAAATCGCAAATAGATACAAATTTTCTAACAGAAAATCAGCAACTAAATACATTGCACTAACACCAACCTTGAAACAGAATCAAATTATCCAAAGAATACAGACCAGCCAGTTCACTTTACCACTCAAGAATCCTCCCAAAAATTTTTTCGCGTGTGGTACGCTCTAAAACAAGCAGAGAGACACAGTGCAGGATGAGAGGGACAATCGGGGCAGTACATACGACACTCCTTCCGCGTACCTCTTCGCCAACAGACTCTACATCTCCTACTGGGAAAATCTTTTGCGGGTGTGGGAGGAATGTGATCTGGAAAGTGGCGTTCTTTCAATCTAGCAACATCCTCCACCAGTCCAACTCTAGGAACACTTGCCTGTTCCACTACAACAAGGCTGCCTATTACAGACTCCTGAAACTTAACAAAAGTCATCGTTGACTCAGGGCAAGAATCCTGGAACACAACAAAAGCATTAAACATTGCCAAGTGGAAAAGATGGATAGCCAACTTCTTGTACCAAATGTAAGCCTTACGAAGAGCAGTGTAAGGTTCCAACCTCTGATCTACTCTGTCAACACCACCCATGTACCTATTATAGTCTAAAACACATACAGGTTTGCGCGCTTCAGCGACCTGACCCCAAACAGTCACAGGTGCAGTGCTTTCATCATGGATGGAAGTCAGCATGTAGACATCTCTCCTGTCTGTAAACTTCACAGCAAGAAGCTCCTGGCAACGCAACGCACTGCACTGTCCCCGCACAAGCTTTTGACAAACAAGTTCTTTCGGAAAACCTTTACGGTTACAGCGGACTGTGCCACAAGCAAAAGTGTCCACTTTGGCCAATTCCCTGAACAACCGTACACCAGTGTAGAAGTTATCTACATATAAATGGTGGCCTTTGTTAAAAAATCCTCTTCCAAGTTCCCAAACAATTTTCTCAGTCACTCCAAAAGTGGACGGACAACCAGGGAGGTTAAACCTAGATTCCTTACCGGTGTACACCCTGAAATTAGAGACATATCCAGTCCTACTGTCACACAGCATATACAGCTTTATTCCATAGCGTGCCCTCTTACTAGGAATGTATTGCCTAAAAACCAAGCGGCCCTTGAACAACACCAAAGACTCATCCACTGCAATTTCTCTACCAGGGGCATAAATCTCAGAAAATCGATCAACAAAGTGATCAAGGACAGGCCTAATCTTAAAAAGACGGTCACAATCAGGGTGATCTCGTGGCAACGCTAAACCATTATCTACAAAGTGCATCATCCGAAGCAGAAGCAAATACCTGTCACGACTCATGACTGCCGGAAAAATAGACGTTGCCATCAAGGGACTGCTAGACCAATATGAAGCCAATGATGGCTTCCTTAGCAAGCCCATCAAAAAAGTTAAACCCAAGAACTTCTTCATCTCTTCAACATTTGTGGGAGTCCACCGGGTAGCTCTAGAGTGTGGCTTAAGACTGGCACTGTTGTCCCTCAAAAACTGTTCGGCATACAAATTAGTCTGCTCAACAATCTCTGCCAAAAACACATCGTCCATAAACAACTGAAAAAAATTTACAGGCAAAAAGTTCTCGGTATTCACTCTAGACCCTGGAACACCAGTAAACTCAGGAAATTCCGGCTGCACCATGCCAGGGGCAACCCAGAGGTCATCACTTTCAACGGGAAGACTTGCAGCCCCAGCCTGCAGCCCAGATGTCTCTTGCCGCACTACACCAACGGAAAGGCTTGCAGCCCCAGCCTGCAGCCCAGATGCCTCTTGCCGCACTACACCAACGGGAAGCCTTGCAGTCCCAGCCTGCAGCCCAGATGTCTCTTGCCGCACTACACCAACGGGAAGCCTTGCAGGCGCAGGCTGCAGCCCAGATGCCTCTTGCCGCACTATCGGCACATCAGTCTCCTCCTCTAACACAGGCACTTCATCCGCGCTAAGAGTATCTTCATCATCCGATGACCCCATACGGAGAGAAAACTCACTGCCAGAATCGTCCCCTGCCCCCTCTCCCTCAGAAGCAGAGTCAGTCTCTGACCCAATATCAGAGGAAGACTCAAACAGCAAACCAACAACCTGCTGAGCAGTCATCCTGCGGCTAGCCATTATACCTACTAAGATGGAAGACTGCACAAACAAGTCAACAACAACCAACAATGTGCAAACCAAGTAAGTAAAGAAATGTGTACCTTATATCAATAAGATCAATGTACTCAAAAACTATACAATCCAAAATCAAAAGAGACAGCTACACTCACCAGAAACAAACTCTGCAGTGACACAGCAAAGACCAACGATATCAAACTAGAAAGAAGAAAAAAAAACAAATTACTCACAAGACAACAAAATACACATCATGCACCAATGCAAAAAGTTTTTGAAACTCAAAAACCAAACATACTGCTATTATTACACCATTTGCAAAAAAAAACAGGCAGAGAAATCAAACACATTTGCATTGTACAAAAAAACAGTCTCTTACCAAACTACACAAACAGCAAAACCACCAGAACCAAAATGTCACCGTGAACAGAAGAAAAGCCTTCACCTAGAACAAAAAAGTAAACAAAAAAAACATTACAATTGGAAATCACAAAACATATAACAATAAACATTATAACATGCCATGTCACTACCCAAATGGTCAATCGGTTTGTGTGCCAGGTCAGGCAGAAAACAGCAGGAAAAAAAAGGCTATTCAGTCCCGGGGCAGGTGACCCAAATACATATAACAAATTGCACCCTGGAAGCGAGGGGTCACTTCTATTTCTAATTGAACTAATTCCCTGGTGTCTAGTGGGCTTTTCTGCCTCCAATGGGAGCAGAAACGGCAAAAAAATAAAACCGATCTGCCCACAGAGGGGGCAGAAAAGTCTTCAAAACATTTAGGGGCCCAAGGAAGCGACCCTTGCCCAAGGGGTCGCTTCCTACAATAATATTTATATCCCTGGTGTCTAGTGGGCTTTTCTGCCCCCCCCCAAAGAGCAGAAACGGACAGAAAGACGACCAATCTGCCCCCAGGGGGGGGCAGAAAAGTATTCTAAAAAATTAGGCCGCAAAGGAAGCGACCCTTGCCCAAGGGGTCGCTTCCTACATAAAGAAAAAGACATCCCTGGTGTCTAGTGGGCTTTTCTGCCCCCCCTGGGGGCAGAAACGGGCAGAAAGACGACCGATCTGCCCCCAGGGGGGGCAGAAAAGTCTCCTAATCACTTTACCACCCTAGGAAGCGACCCTTGCCCAAGGGGTCGCTTCCTACATAACGAAATAGACATCCCTGGTGTCTAGTGGGCTTTTCTGCCCCCCCTAGGGGGAGAAACGGGCAGAAAGAAGACCGATCTGCCCCCAGGGGGGGCAGAAAAGACTTCAAATTATTTGGCCCCCAAAGGAAGCGACCCTTGCCTAAGGGGTCGCTTCCTACATAGCATAACCAATATCCCTGGTGTCTAGTGGGCTTTTCTGCCCCCCCCGGGGGCAGAAACGCGCAGAAAGCGGACCGATCTGCCCCCAGGGGGGGCAGAAAAGACTTCAACAAAATTTGCCCCCAAGGAAGCGACCCTTGCCCAAGGGGTCGCTTCCTACATAGTAGGAACAGCATCCCTGGTGACTAGTGGGCTTTTCTGCCCCCCCCGGGGGCAGAAACGCGCAGAAAGCGGGCCGATCTGCCCCCAGGGGGGGCAGAAAAGACTTTGCAAAATTTTCGTCCCCAAGGAAGCGACCCTTGCCTAAGGGGTCGCTTCCCAAATCCAAATAAACAAATCCCTGGTGTCTAGTGGGGCATCCCTACTCCACGATCGCGACGCTGTGCGCGATCGTGGAGCAGGAATGCCCTGTATTGAGACATCGGGGGAGAGGAAATACTCTTTCCTCTCCCCCGATGCCTCAATACAAAAGAAATCACCCCCGCGGCCCCCACCGGACAACGGAACCTACCTCTTGCTGCCTTGGACGCGCTGGAAGAAATGGATTCCAGCGCGTCCAACGCTTCCTGATGACGCCGGCGCGCGCTGTGCGCGCTGACGTCATCAGAAAGCGTGGGGGGGCTCGGGGGGGGTCGGGGGTGGCAGCGGAAGCTCTTCCGCTGCCACCCCCGTAAAGGGGGGCAAGATCGAGGCAAAAGGGGGGGAGCGCCAGCGCTTCCCCCGGGGGCTGTCCTCATGACGGAACGGTTCCGTCATGAGCACAGCCCAACCGATGCTCATGACGGAACCGTTCCGTCATGAGCATCGAAGGGGTTAAGAATGGAATATCCGGCCTATTCATGGCGGATCTGGCAGAGGACATGTTGACGGTGGACACGCATGTGTTTGCGTCATCAATACTGGAACTGGAGGGAACATACATGTACTTGCGACATGCACATAGAACCGTTGGGGTCCAAGATAGGGGACATAACTGACCAGGAAAATCCATATTTCCACATTCCCTCCTTGTCCCCTACTTGCCCTTCAAGAGATATCAATCTTCATCAATCCATTGATCTGTTCATATAGCATCATTTGTTCTTCTTTCTTCTTCCGGGATCTTGAATGAAAATCTTGATGTGGGATACACGATGTGGCACACAGACCACAAATCGCTGGTCCACATTGTAGACATAGACAGCAACTGAATAGTATGAGAAGGCCAATACCTAGGAAGGATAAAACTCTCCATCCCCAGGCTGATACCGCATTCCAAAACCAACTGGACAAAGTCCAAGTGCCTGGGTTCTGGTGTATCTGGCTTACAATCTTATGAAGGCGAGTGATGGCTTTATATACAGATGGCGAATTTTCTGGTATGAATACGCAGCAGCTTGATCCGATGACCCTACAAGCTCCGCCTCTATCAGCCAGGATGACGTCAAGGACAAGACGATTTTGAAGCACAACAATCCGCATAGCAGACTGCTCTTCCGTTAAATTGCCTAAGGCGGAAATAGTCTCATTCACTACTGCTTCAAGGGTTCTAGTTAATCTACGTATCAGCTTACTGTTAGTAACAGTACCTATATAGGGAAAGATGCCTTTATTAAAATCTACATACTTGTCCCATGCCGTCTCAGTGTAATCGACAATGGGGAGATCTCTCCGTTCTCTGTTGTGTACTAAATGAATATTTCTATAATAATCAGGAGGAGCTAGGAAAACAGGTGGCAAAAGGAATGCAATGTAGCAGGTACCATCCCAATCTAGAGGTAGACGCATATATGCAGTCTGACCACATATAAAGTAGGAGTGGCGAGAAGCTCTGAATGAAGATTTGCCTTGGTCACTGAATTCTACTGTAGTAGTGCATTGACTGTGGCCCATATGTATGGAACCAACCTTTCTTACACATAATTCACCTTTTGCTGGGAATACTGACATGGTGGGTAAGACTAGCTCAACTTCGGATACGACATTTAGAATCATGAGATTAGGTGTAAAATTACCTAATCCATATACTTCATTTTCTAGATCAGTTCCTGTTCTTTTGGGGCGACCCTCCTTGTCAGGGTAACAGACTTTGAATAAAACTAGGTTCAGGTTTCCCCATATCCAATGGTCTTGGTAAACTGCTGTGTCTGAGTCTATGGAATTAATTAAACTAAACCATGCTCCACAGGAGCCATTATGTGTAAATGGATGTGGAAAGAAAGGCAGGACTCCTTCATAATTCTGGTAGGGAGGGAGTCGGCCACACACCCAACAATTGGTGGCGTTACTAGTCTGATGGGAATGATGTAACATACTAATGAAAGTGTTATTGCGCAGCGCAAGTCTATAAGACAATTCATGCGGAGGTAAGTCACTAAAAGAATGTTCAGCAGCAACATTATAAACATGTCTAGAAATAGGGTAATATACGTGCAACAACATACTTGTAATAATTATTAAAAGACTCAATAAAAACAAAATTAATAATGTCACTATGCAGTGGCTACGCAGTGATTTACAATACGCCTGTCGTTTCAACATTTTTCGGGTATTTTCTCTACTCAGGTCCAAGGGATACATGTCAGAGACAATTCAACCGCTTCACCTTGGAGAGGACTTAAACAATCAAATTGCTCGACTTGGTGGGCCTAAGCTTTAGTTTGTAATTTTCAGAATTGTTCGGTTCAACAAAAGGAAGCTTTGTATCAGTCTGTGAGGGAGTGCAGGGCACAATGTCTATATCCGAAGATAGTCCATGAAATTTCTTGATGTGGCTTGAATGAATCCAGCCCTTGCGGCCCTCGATCTTCACGGCTGTTCTTGTGGTCAACAGGACCAACTTGGGTGCTTTCCACCTGGGCTCCAGTTGAGTCTTTCGGTCGAAATTTCTCACAAAGACAAGATCCCCCGGAACCACGTCATGGGGTTTCACCTCAGTGTTGTCGGGAAAGGCTGCAGCTACCTGTGAACGAGAAGATTGTAGTGCAGACATCAAGGAAGCCAAGTAATCTGTCAGCATATTACAGTCAACATCAGTTATTTTGCGTGGTATAGGCGTCCCCCACATATTCGGTGGTCTACCGAAGATCACCTCATACGGGGATAGCCCTGTTCTAGAGTGTGCTACCATTCTCATGTAAAAAAGTGCAACTGGTAATGCTACTATCCAGTCGACCCCTTTCTCTCTGCATATTTTGGACAGTCTGATTTTCAGTGTCTGATTATGTCTTTCTACGAGACCTGCTGCTTCGGGGTGTCGGACACAGTGGAATTTCCACTGATAACCTAACAAAAGTGAAACGTGTTTCATTAGTTCGGATGAGAACGGCTGGCCGTTATCTGAGTAGACAACACGTGGTAAACCGTATCGTGGGAAGAATTCTCGAACCAACTGTTTGGCAGTAGTCGGGGCAGTGTAATCTGAAACCGGGTATGCCTCCGTCCAACGGGACAGAGCGCAGACAACTACGAGAACATATTTGAATCCTCGACATCGTTCCATCTGGATATAATCCATCTGTAGGACTTCAAAAGGGTGATCAGGAGGATGGAATCCACCCTGTTCTACGGGAACACTTTTTCCTGGGTTGAACTGGCAACAGATCATACAGGTACGGACCTTTTGTTTTGCTGCTGCTCGTAGATGTTTATTGAACCAAATGTGTTGAATGCTGTCTAGCATAGCTTTTTCTCCTAGATGTGCCGGACTATGTATAGTGTTAATTACGACTTGGACCATTGAATCAGGAAGGAACCATACAGACCTTTCCTTCATCATCCATCCTTGGTCCGTTTGGATCCCTCCTAACTCGGTCCATTTCTTTATTTCGTCTGGTGTAGCATGTGTCTGTATGTCAATTACGTCAAGAGTAGGATCTTTAACGGTCATACAATGTGTCGGTGTCGGGACTATTGTCTTTGTCATGTCGGGGGTCTGAGTTTGAGCGGTCAGTTTAGCTGTTCTGTCGGCTAGATCATTGCCTTGGGAAATGATATCAGTAACCTTCGTATGGGCCTTACATTTCATAATTGATATTTCAGTGGGTAGATGTATTGCATCTAATAATGCATGAATGAGGGGTCCGTGCTGAATGTGGGCACCGTGGGAAGTTAAATAACCTCTCTCTCGCCACAGCACGCCGAAGTCATGTACAACTCCGAATGCATAACGTGAATCAGTGTATATGTTGACTTTTTTATTCGTGGCTTGAATACAGGCTTGTGTCAGAGCGATGAGCTCTGCGGCTTGAGCTGACAAAGTATTTATACGATTAGTTTCAATGACTTCAGTATCTGTTGTGACTGCATAAGCGGCTACTAACTCTCCTGTACTTGTTCTCATGCATGAACCATCGACATAAAATGTCAAGTCTGGATCTGACAATGGAACATCGGTCAAGTCTTGTCTGGGTTTTGTCGTTACAGTAATAACTTCAATACAGTCATGGGCTAGTGGGTCTGTTCCGGTTACTGGCAAAAGTGTGGCAGGATTCAATGTGTTACAGCGTCTTATTTCTATATGTGGCTGAAACAGTGTAAGTTCATACCCTGTAAGTCGTGCTACGGTCAAGTGTTGTGTTTGCGTTCTATTTACAAGAACCTCTACTGCGTGGGGTACTTGAACTGTCAATGGATGTCCTAACACTATGGCATCGCTTTGTCTGATTGCTAAAGCTGTCGCTGCTACTGATTTCAGGCACGCAGGCAAAGCCTGAGCTACGGGATCTAATGTACTAGAGAAATAGGCACATGGTTTGTGTGCTCCTGCTTGTTCCTGTGTGAGTACTGACAAAGCAGTACCTTCGCGTTCTGTAACAAAGAGTGTAAACTGTTTTCTGTAACATGGTGTTGCTAAAACAGGTGCTTGACATAAAGCTTTCTTTAGGTTTTCAAAAGCTTGTGTATGTTCTTGAGTCCAAGGGAGAACAGTCGATGTGGCTGCCTCCTGTGTTGTTAATTGAATGAGTGGTTTTGCTAGAAATGCATACTGAGGGATCCACTGCCTACAATATGAAGTGAGGCCTATGAAAGCCCGTACCTCCTTTTGTGTCTTGGGTATTGGCATGTTAGCTATTAACTGAATACGGTCGGGTGTAAGCTGCCTTCCCTCCTTGTCCAGCGAGTGTCCAAGATAAACAACTTGCTGGACACAGAATTGCAGCTTAGAAGGGGACACCTTGTGCCCTTTTTCGGCCAGAAATTGTAAAACTGTCAGTGATGCTTTCTCACATTCGGGTTCGCTTCTAGCGGTAATCAGCAGATCATCGACATATTGAAGCAAGGCAGTGTTGACTGGCATGTGGATACTGTCAAGTTCTCGTTTCAGTGCTTGGCTATAGATGCTGGGGCTTTCTGTAAATCCTTGAGGTGCGCGTGTGAATTTAAAGCTACGCCCATTTAAACTAAATCCGAACAAATATTGGCTTTCCGGATCTATTGGGACGCTGAAAAAGGCGTTTTTGAGATCAATTACAGTAAAGAATGTCGCTTCGGAATCAATGGCTGTCAGTAATGACGAGATATCTGGGACCACAGGGAATTGTGGCACAATGCATTTGTTTAACTCGCGCAGATCAATAACCAATCGATATACTGGCGGCGCTGTAGGATCTGTTCGTTTAAGAATCGGTATTATCGGTGAATTACATATATTGGAGTCTGTTTCCACAACTACTCCTTGGGCAATGAGCTCGTCAATGATTTGTAGTAAAGCCACTACAGCATCTGGTGGTAACTTGTATTGTCGCATTCGTGGTAGCACCACTCCTGCCTTTAGTGTGACTCGATATGGTGTAATATTCATGCAACCAACATCAGTAGGGCCTTGTGCCCATAGGTGTGTAGGTAAAGTCTGCAGTCGGGGATCCATGTCTCTAGATACATAGTGACCTTTAAAATCACGTAAAAACAACCTTACTCCTTCCGGAGAACAACATATTATGGCTCCTAGGGCTTACAACGTTTTTATTCCTAACAAGTTTTCTGGACATGATTTAGTAAGCAGTAAATCTGTAGTTCGGGTCAGAGGTCCTATCGTAAGTGGCAGAGGCTGTGACACTTCATTAACAATAGGTTTTCCTGAAAAACCAAGGGAAATATTCTGTGAGCCTGAGAGGGGTGCCCCTGGAACTTCACTACGTTTTATAGTTGTTCGACTTGCCCCTGTATCGAGTAAAAATTTTCTATCTTGACCTAATAATTTACTATGTACATAAGGTCCTTCTTGATCTACAGGAATCTCGATAAGGGGTAAGTCAACTTCCCTCTCTAGGCTAGTTCATGCGTAACGCTGATACTCGGGATATTCATACTGTGCGGTCTGATACATTTGTCGTGTTGTTGTCTGTGTGGCAGCAACAGGCAATGGGGGTGCAGCTGGCACAAACTGTATTGGCTGTTGTGCGGCTGGCATGGCCTGGGCATGCTGTATAGCTCCTTGTTCATTCTGATCTTGTCTGAGTGGCCGTGATCTTTCTTGTGTTTTACCTATGGCGATATTATGTTTTAAAACTGGACAATCGTGTACGTAATGACCTGGCTTTTTACAATAATTGCATGTCCCTTTTACAGGTCCTGCTGAATCGGAATGTGTCATGCCCCTTTTATGTCCTTCAGCTGGAACTGTCTGGGAAACTAACATTTTCATTTTTGTGTCTTTCATGCGTCTGTGTTCATGTTCTTGTTCCTCTTTAATTCTATTGTGGTGGTACTGTAACATTTGTAACATTTGTGTTGGAGTGTTACCTTGCCAGGTACTTTCGAATTTTAATACTCTATTCTTTACTGGGGGCAGAGCATTTTCTACTAATTTTGTTACAAACAGATGTGGGTAGGATTCGCTACTTGCTTTTATGCCACTATTTATACCAAAACATTTTTCAAAACGGGCATAGTAATCACTAGTGTCTTCATCTTGCTTCTGTTTACAGGCTGAAATTGTACCCCAATCTTCCTTTTTCGTAGTTAATAAACGTGGCAGTACCTGTACTAGTAGTCCTGGTAATGCCTTAGTTTTGTCCCCAAGCCCCGAACCTGGACCTCGGGCCCTTTCTTCTGCTTCTAATGCTGACCATTCTATCTTTTGATCACCTACCTCCCACTCTTTTTCCTTGAGTTTCTCATAAATGCCAGCAGGCATCAACACCTTTAATATTGTCATAATGTCGGGGTAGGTATACTCTCCCATGAGTAACATGTCTTTAATTTCTCGGTGAAACCCCGCTGGGTCCTTGTCATGACTGGGTACTACTTTCTTCATTTCTAACAATTCTATTTTCGATATAGGCGTATATACAAATACGCGTTTAAACTCGTTGTCCTCACCCTTTATTGGGTGCACTTCTCGTAAGGGATTCTGTCTATCTATGTGATACGTAGTTCTTTCCTTGACGGACAATGGAACATGTTCGGAACATACAAAAAGAATATACTGCTTTCTTGATTCTAGAATTTCTTTAATTAATTCAGTACCTGGACCTCTCCATTTATTCATAAGTAAGTCAGTCAGTATGTCAGGCAAGGGACCAGGGTCCGAATGCTGACTCCGATATAGTATAATGAGTTGTTGAATCAGCTAACCTTTGTTCATCTGGGGTAAGATTCAAAAATGTGCGTACTACTGTATCATCACTATATTTTCCGGGACTGTCCATCCAATGGACAGCTGCCCTGGCTAAATCTGGTTCATCCATAGAATCGAGGAAATGATAACCCCTTCGTTCTCGGAGTAGTTTGTCGGCGGTTTGGAACGAATGCTCGTTAGACCTTATATTAATTATAGGTATTTGAAAATTCCTGTTATTATCTGGACATATCGGATGTATTGAGTCAGTGTGATATCTAGTCTTACTCCTATTACAAGATCTTCCTCTACCTACATAGGCTATGGTGTCCGACTGCCCTGTGGGCAGTCCTGACCCTTCTTCCTCGTTTTGTTCGAACTCGTCTACCTCTAATCGCTCTTCGTGTAGGCGTTCTATTTCTTTACGGATCTTTCGGCACATGGCTATTATACAATTTTGTTTATCATGTCTCCCTTCTGATATATTCTGGCTCCATCTTGTAAGAATTTTCATGGCTTCCGGGTCTACCCCCGGTCGGTCTTGATTTCTGATCACACAGTTTATGAGGAAACGTAACAGTTCCCCCTGTATCTCTACTTTCTGGTATTCCATAGCTCTGTAAATACATTCTGGATCTCGCCCTGTTTGGACAAAATGATATATATTATCTAGATGCGCAGTCATTCCTGGTAACTTCGCTAAATACACTGCGGCTCGTCTGATACGCAATGATGCTAGGGTCATTTCGTCCTCCTTTCCAGGCACCGGGTCATATCTACAATCTATAAGAAGTTCCTTAAGCGTACGGGTACTAAGGAGTTTGGGTGTACGTGAATGCGCTGACTCTTGAAAAGTAAGTTTATTTATTCTGGGTGGCGTAGAAAAGACATTGGTAGCTCCTCCCGCGGCCCCATCTGGGGCGTCGGGTGTAAAAGGATTCGTCGAACGTGACACAGCAACTACAGGTGTGGACACAGCCATAGAAGTAGCTGTAGGAGCGGATACAGAAACAGATGTGCTTGCCGGAACTTGTGACTCGATTTGTTGCTGTAGGGATACGGGTACTGGATCTTGGCGTTGAACCTCCCTGGTATGCGGTCTATGTAGGGCAGAGTTAGCATACTCGGGAGCTGCGTCATCTAAATATGAGGAAAGAAAAACATCTTCTGCGGTTCTAGGATGCCCCTTAGGATGTACCTTTATTGGGAACAATGGGGTTGGCAAGTCTTTCGGTATCTCTGGAGTAGCCTTAGGTAATCCTTCGGCCAGAAGGGGATACATACCATTCATAAGGGCATTTCTTTGTCTGTCTACTTGTTCTGATTTCACTCGGATACCTTCCTCAATTAATACATTCTCTCGAACTTTATTGGAACTCTCTTTACTCTTCTCCTCCTGTCTACGTGCTTTTTCTGTTCGTCTATGTGATTCTTTACGCCATAATTCAACGGCGTCTTTCTGTGACTGTCTGACTTTTCTTTTCCATAACTCTTCCTCGACTTTCATGATGCACTCTGCATCCCAGGTCCCCGCTGTGGGCCACCTTTGACTTTCTGGTAATCCCTTGGTATAGTCTACCCATAAATCAAGAAATAATATAGCGTCTAAGCCATGTTTGTGATACATAAAGTGCCCTGGAGTGTCCCTAGGAGGAATAGGGACGGCTTCTTCGAGAACCCCTTTTCTGGTAGTGATCTGTCTTAATTTCGAAAAGAGCGGCATATTGAGAACTGACCTTATACTTGATTTTGACCTGATACTTGAATTTGAACAGACTTAATACAATAAACACGATAATGAACAGTCATTCATACCACGATATACTTAAACACTTTAAACATTAAACATTAAACCTTTAACTGAAACAACAATGATGATCGTCTGCATAACTAATCACCAAGCTTAATTTTCGACAATAACTAGACAATAACTAGACACTTCGGAATACCTCGGAATACTTGATATACTGCTAAACAGTACAGATACACTGCTAAAACAGTGCAGACCGGATTTGTGTACCCAAACCCGTCTTGACCGGCACAACCTATGTGCACGTCAGAAATGCCTCCCCAGCAATGGTACTCACCGGGTAGCTTCGGAAACGGAAGGCCTCAGTAACTTGAACTTGAACCGGACCGGACTCGACTCGACTCGACTCGTCGGACACTGGGCTTGACTTCGGACTGGTGGGTCTCTGTATACCTCGGATCTTGCTCTCCAAGCTAGGCTCTGGTCGGGATACTTCGCACTTCTCACCGCCTCGTCTGGGTGTTGATTGCAGTCTCAGTCGCCCCCGCTTGACCGGAGGGAGATACAGGAAATCCTGCTGGTACGCGTTATTGTCCGTCCAGCTGTGGCAGGAGACCGGGCCTGCAACACACCGCCGGCGCGTGAGATGAGAAAGTGTCCCTATTCGGGCGCCATCATGTGGTAAATATTTCTCCTTTACCGGGACTGAATTTGATACAGGAACATTATAAAATAGCTCAGTAAAATGAGAGGCAGAATCCGTGATATTAGAGGTTCGGAATGGGCTTTATTCCAATAAGCGATTATAATCGGATGCCTCAAGTTCCATCACCACGGGGGTTCAGGAAGTGAAGTACATACTTTATTGACAAGCAGTAACTTTTATAATACATACATTATAATGAAGTGAATACAGTAGGCGTAACAATTGATAAGGACATTGACGTTTGGTTTGCGTAACCGAAAATGGGTGTAATAATGAGTAAAAAGGAACATGATTGGTTGTGATGTCATGTATAGGTGGATCTATAAGATAATACTTGGCATGGATGCGCGCGCAGCAGTCTGACGTGTAATTGACGTGTAACTAGGGGGTGACGGGGACTTGACATTTAGCTCTATATGTGGAGACGAGAAGTCTGGGGGGTCAAGTCAACCTAATCCCAAATCATATCTAACATCCTATGTTTAAAGAACTATGTTATCCATAAAAGAAGGACTCTTGGACAGAATCTATTCTATACTGACTGTGCGTGCGTGTACAAGCGTCTAAGTGTCTACACTAAATGCGAGGGGGTAGGAATATTCCATGGTAACAGGGCTATGAATTACTTGCATGAAGACAGAGAAGATGGGCCTTTTTGCTTGGTAACTGGAAGAATGTTTACTTAAACTACTAGGCAGGAATGCATCGGCTGAGGGGGAAGTAGATAATTCGAAGGTGAAATACAGTTCTTGGCAGGGAATAGGCTGATGTCAGGCTTCGTGAGCCGCGCAGAGAATAGGACAAAGTTCATGGTCACAGATGCAGGCTCGGGCTGGAGCTTTCAGAGGCAGAAGGCAGGAGGAGTTTGATGACAAAATCAGGGCCTACTTGCCTGGACTGAAAAGTGGCATAAGTGAACCATATAAAGCCGGTGGCCTTTCATATTTAAGAATGGAATATCCGGCCTATTCATGGCGGATCTGGCAGAGGACATGTTGACGGTGGACACGCATGTGTTTGCGTCATCAATACTGGAACTGGAGGGAACATACATGTACTTGCGACATGCACATAGAACCGTTGGGGTCCAAGATAGGGGACATAACTGACCAGGAAAATCCATATTTCCACACGCTTCCAGCTGTTGGGAAATATGCTGGATTCGAAGGAGGCGTTAATGGTGCAGTGAAGCTCGGGTGCTATGGCTGTGGTAACTCTGTGGAAGATGTGCCGTGGACAGGGGACCGTGAGGGCTCCTGAGTGGGTGTTCTTCATGGTCATGGTGGTATCTTCGGTGGTGACCGGTGTCCAGGTGGTGATGGTGGGCTGGCTGTTATTGCTGGTGAGGGGGGCGGTTTCTGGAGCCCGTTCGCTGAAGTTGTCGAACAGGGCTTTAATTTTCAGCCGGAAGTAGGAGCCAAGCTTGTTGCAGAGGTCCTGGGATGGTGTGATGTCCGTGGCTTCACTGGGGGGTTTGGTGAACTGCTAGATGATATTGAAGAGTTCTTGTAAGTTGCTGGCATTGGTGAGGATTTTGTTCCCGATGAAGGTCCTCTTGGTGGTTCTTATGAGTTGGTGGTAGAGTCAGAAAATACCTTATTCAACTCTTAAAAGCGCCATTAAAGATTGCAGATGCAGATTTTTCATTTAAAAACGAGAAAAACCAGTAGGTCTACAAACACAGATAATTATACATTACAGTCATTAGTTAATATTTGCTACGAATCTTAAAAGTAATAAAAAGATAGTTTAAAAGACAATATCTGATTTCGGTTGTTTCTAGGGAAAGTAAATATTTGAAAGCTAATTTGTGGTTTCTAATTCTAGCAGCAAGTAAAAGTGGTCGAAATAACCATTTCCCCTGGGGAGTATAGAAACAGCAAAATAAAATAAAGTGCATAGTGCTTTGGCATGAACGACTATCTAGGGGCATGCTGGGAGTGAGGGGAACCATGAGCCGTGAGCGGGAAAAGCCACTAGGTGATGGATTGTTTTTAACCGCAACCTAGTCAGCCGAAATTTCCGCCATTCATTTAAATCAATTTGTAAATAAAGTGCTGGCTCTCTTTGTAGCTGAGGAAAAGGCTCTAGATGATTATTCGTGTTACAGGTATTATCTGTCTGCTCACGACTTTTGTTAAAAAGGGATTTAATAAAAGCGGACGAGATAGTCTTTAGGGTGTCAGGGTTTGTATAATATTCTGTTACACCCATTTTAATTAAATTCATTTTAACATATCTCAGCCAAGGTATGTCTAGGATCTTGTCCAGTGCCATACAATCAGTCAATATTGTCCTACAAAGGGTAGCCTCAGGGTTTTCCCAGATTTTTAACCAAAGCAACAGCGTCTGTAATGCAATGTTATCTTTCAGGTAACTCATTCCTACTTCTTCATGACAAAAAGCAACAGGGGAGCTCTGTGTCACTGATAAAAGTCTACTTAGAAAATTATTTTCCATTACTTATAGTGACTTACAATTTACGTGTTCCCAGACCCCAGCCCCAAAGGTTACCACTGAAAGGCTTTTACTCTTGTAGATGCATAAAATCTCCTTGGCCGGTTTGTGGCCCAGTCTTTTAGGGAATCTAAAAATTGCATCATTTGATCTCTGGAATTGCATCATTCTGATATTTAAAGCATGTTTCCAATTAAAATCAGCATCAAATGGAACCCCCAGATAAGTAAAATATGGAACTTTTTTAATTTCTTTACCCACCCCCAATAAAAATTTCCTGGTTGTAGAATGTTTTGGTCCACATTTCATTATAAAAGATTTTGTACGATTGACTTTTAACCCCAGATCATTCATTAAAAGAGTTGAGCAGTATTTGTATGCCATTTGCTGTCCTGGCTATCAGGACAATGATTGTCAGTGTATAGTAATACAGGGATTTGACTCATGTTTAATCTCGGGATGTCCTTCCCCACCTCACAAAGTCGATCTCCCAGTCCATTTATATATAATAAAAAGAGGAAAGGAGCCAGAATACACCCCTGCCTTACTCATATATCAGAGGGGAATTCTTCTGTTAAGTCTCCTCTGCTACTATAGCGTACTGAGGCTAAGGTGCATTTATGAAGCCTACTTAACAGAGTAATAATTGCATTGTTGATCCCCATTTGTGACATTATGGACCATAATTTGCAGCAGTTTACGGTGTCAAATGCACAGGTTAGGCAAAAAAAGCTAAGTGAATACTGCCCCTTTGGTCTTTAGTGTACTTTTGGGTAATTAATGCTAGGTTTAATGTTTGTTCCACAGTGCCCAGTCCGGGCCGAAATCCAAATTGATATATCGAAAGTGCCTGGTGTTCAAGTGCCCATGCTTCCAATTTAGCCAAAATGACTCTGCCCAACATTTTAACTGAATTATCTAGCAGGGAAATTGGGCGATAACAATGAGGCTGGGATTTATCCCCCTTTTTAAATATTGGAACTATGATAGCTTCTTGCCAGGTCATGACTAATGGACCCACTATTCCTGCCTTAAGGACGTTTGTTATCAACCGGGCCCAAAAATCTGGAAGAAACTTATATAGATCGACCGGGATTCTATTGCGCTTTCTCTGGGTGGCTGTTCTCTATGCCCAACATGATGTCACCCAACTATATTGAATCACTTAGAACCTTAGCTGATCTCCAGTCATGATCAATTTTTGATCCAGAGGGACCCTTTACTAATCCTTGCTTTGGTGGAATTCTGTCATGGTGTTCTTGTAGGTGGTCTGGTCTTCGGTGGCTTTGCTGTTCCTCCATAGTTTTTTTAGATGTTTGCAGGAGCGTCTGGCTTCTAGGAGTTTGGTGGTGAACCTGGCAGCCTTAAGGGGGTGTTGTCTGTCGGGGTGGCGGAGGGGTGCGAGTGCGCAGCTGGTGATCCAGTGGTATGTCCAGAAGGGCTGGGAGGTGTGGCTGAAGCAGACGTTGTTCCCTCGAATGAAGATGGGGTCGAGGATGTGTCCCTTCTTGTGGGTGGGGGTGGTGATGAGCTGCTTCAGTCAGAGGTCTGCGAGGTTATCCAGGAGGGCGGTGGAGTTGGGGTCTCTGGGGTTGTTGAGGTGGAAGTTCAGGTCTCCGATGAGTATGTAGTTCATGGTGGCAATGGCGTGGGGTGCGATGAGGTCAGCGATGTTGGTAGTGAAAGAGGTACTAGGCCCCGGGGGTCTGTAAGCAAGGGTGCCGTGCAGCGTAGTTCTGGGGCAGGTGCGGATCTGGAAGTGGAGGTGCTCGGTGTTTGAGAGTGCGGTCGCTCGTGCTGGAGGTGGAGAGTCGGAGGGAGCTCTTGAGTCCGATGGTCGAGTCCTCCTCCTGGGCAGTGGGGGTGGTCCTTCCTCTGGATACTGTATCTGTCGGGAATGGCGGTGGGGATGTCAGGTGCGGAGGTGGCATTGGTCCAGGTACCAGATCTCTATGGCGTGTCTGTGCAGGGAGCGCATGTTGAGGAGGATGCACTTCAGGGCTTCGGTGGTGCGTGCATCCGGCGTGGGTGGGGCAGTCGTGGGGGTGCTGTGGATGGTGAAGGATTGTCGGCAGTGTCTGCAGAAGAACTGGCCATGGGTGGTGTTCAGTGTCGACCGCTGGCAGTTGTTGTTCCTTCCGGGGTTGAGTGTGAGGAGGGCCGCTGAGTCGTAGCGGTGTGTGGTTGGAGATCCAGGGGTGCCTGGCGCTGGCTGCGTACGGAACGCCAACAGGCACAGACGGGCTTGCCTTTGGCACGCCTGTGGCACACCCGCTACTAGGTCCGCTGCGCGACCGCCCAGCGGCCGCCATTAAAGAGGGAGGCGGGTGCGGGAACCGGCAGAGGGAAGGGGCCGCAGGGGCAGCAATGGCGGGAAGGAGAACGGGCCAAAAAACAGAACAGGCAAAAAAATCACACCAGAACCAGGCACAATAACAGAAACAAAAACAGTACAAGAACAGCAGAAACGGGCACAATACCGGACCTCGGCAGCAGCGGCCTCGAACACCTGCCAGGAGAAGGCAAAACGGGGTCTGTGGCAGTGGTACAGACAGCGGAGCTGCTGGGGAGAGCAGGTCTAAGAACAGGTGGTCAGAGGTCTTGCTATTTAAATGAGATTTTACATTGTTTATTTAATAATAAAAATGTACTAAAATTGTTTTATTTATCTATATATAAATAGTTAATTTTGTTTAGAAATATATGTCTAAATATTACATGTGTTTATTCTATAAAAATATGTAATTAATAATGTTAAGTACTAATTTCGTTTTTAAATATCTTTCTCAACACAAACAATATTGATCAACTAACAGAAACTACTCTTACTACATAGAAATACAATTTAAAAAAAGTATTTTACACTAGAATTAATAAATTACATAATCACACGCCACATAATCCATTTTAAAGAGACTGTAGGATACTAAAGGGGTGACATTTACTATTCCCACTCTAAGCTAAGCAAATTTGGGGAAGCTGTTCAACACTAAAGGGGTGGCATTTACTAGTCCCACTCCAGTCTAAAACAATTTCGGGAAGATATTGGACACTAAAGCAGTGACAATTACTATTCTCACACCAATATAAATGATTTTGAAGGAAGTGTTGTACATTAATGGGGTAACATTTACTAGTCTCACTCCAATCTAATCCAATTTCATGGATGTGTTGGACACTAAAGAGGTGACATTTACTATTCCCACTCCAATGTATACAAATTTGGGTAAGCTTTTGGACACGAAAGGGGTGGCATTTACTATTCCTACTCCACTCCAATCTATACCAATTTGTGTAAGATTTTGGAAACTAAAGGAGTGACAATTACTATTACCACTCCAACAAAAATCAATTTCTATAATTGAATTATTTGTTTGAATATTTACAATATAATATTTACACATCAAATATAATTAATATATACATTAAAAATTATTATAAATTGCTATTTAGAAAAACAATATTGATATAATAAAATAAATTCATAAGTTTACAATATTAATTTGCATACTATCAAACAGTTAACATTGCGTTTGAATGAAATGATTTACTTTTTAAAAATCTCTCCACCCTTACCGCCTAATAACCCTATCCAGCTACTAAACTAATTATATATGCATTATTTTGTAAACATTAATACAGCTACAAATTCAAATTTCAAAAATTTCACAAGTAATACATTTTCCTAGTAAACAAACAAATAAAAAATGAATAAACATATAAAATCAATCACACTACAGTAAAATACTTACAAAATAACACTTACGATGTTATATACAATAATATTTTCTAATTAAATACACTTAAAACTATATTCTTACCTTTGATGTTCCTGTCAACAATTTCTTTAACATGCCAATATTTTTGATACAATATTTTTGTACCACAATGTTTTGCCCAAACACCTCACCCCCACCATCCCCACCCCCTGATCACAGCCTTCAGCTGTGCGTGGCGTGAGGATGGGTGCAGGGCCTGGCCATAGAGTGTGCACACATCTCTTCATCATGATGCAAAGGTTATGGGCCTAATTATGAGTTTGGCAGTGTGCAGCGGGCCACCACGCCAGCGCCTGCTGCCACACCGCCAAACATGTCCGCTCCCTGCCCACCGGATTACGAGTTGTAATCTGGCAGGCAGTCCTCCTTTGTCGGTCCCAGGGCAGTGCCTTTTAAAGTGAGCCTTAAAGAGGCACTGCCAGACCGTGTTCCTGCACTGCATGAACTCTGAAGTCCATGCTGTATAGGAACAGGGGGTGCATAAAGACAGGGTGGCACACCATGTGCCCCCTGCCTACAGCCCCATGCCCTAAGGCAGCATGGTCCCTGTAGGGCCCCCTTAGTTTCCTCACTGCTACACTTTGCATGGTAGGCTCACCGCCATGAAAACTGTAGCAGTGAGGAAACTCATAATATGCTCGTTGGTGCCACAGGGGCATCGCCAGCATATCGTAGACTCAGGCTGCTGCACCACCGCTATGGGGTCAGACCAAATTCATAGTATGGTGGTGGGCTTGCCAGTGCGGCGGGCCATCGGACCACCAAATGCGAAATTATCCTCTATGTGTCACGCAAGACGGCTTTTAGAGTGCCATTGCAGTGGATGACAGCAGAAGCAGGACATTTTCAATAAGTATGGATAAGTATAGTTCTGCCTTGCACTCTACCCCTTGTGCAGCACAGCATATCAAGATTTAATTACTGAGTCAAAAATTTAAATTTCTTACATTAAGGCCGATACTAACTTTAGTTATATGTTCAAGAAACAAAGCTAATCTATGATGCATTGAAAGCCTACAATAAAACCTATGTAAAATTTGAAACATCTCAGATATAGAGCTTGTTACAAAAGCTGTTCACGTGTGATTTTTCAGTGAGTGGGAAGTGAGAGGGATTGAATTATGGTGCGGTGTGCTCTAATCTGTTGGCTAGCGGGCTATCAAGAAGTGAGAATAGTAAAAATCATGGGGCAATTGGAATGATACAGAACTGTATTTGAAACATCCACACATGTAGTGGCAGTTGACCTTCCTCGGAGGGTAGGCCTAATGGCTTGGCCAGAGACCAAGCTCTGCAACCAACCCATGCTGCCCATAGCTACAGTCCGTGCACAGTGGAAGTTGGCCATTTGTGTAGGAAGGGATGCTTCTGCAGCCAACCCCTGGTGCGTACTATGTAGAATGTGAGAAGCTCAAGTAATGGAGGATGGATTGTTCCTGCAGCACACGCCCACTGCGCAGGGCCTCCGGATGAAGGACTTGCACAACAGGGGTTGATCTCTTACAAATAGTTGGGTGCAGAAGGCTTGCATTATAAATGTTGGTTCAAATAAAAAACTTTTTTATTAAGAGTTTTTCGTTTTTTCTTGTCTTTTTACTCTTTTGGTGATAAAAAAATACAACTGCAAAAGGGGAGTAGGACTTGGATTGTAAAAAAGAAAAAATATTTTTTGCACTCTGATCTCCCAACACAGATCACTGAAGCATGTGCAAAGCAGTACAAGCCAATGGTGGCGAAGCACGTTACTCTCATCCAGCTTCTGATGAAAAATGTCTTCTGACAATCTGTTATCAGGCGAGATTGCGTACTGTAATGCTGCAGCAGATGTAGGTGCTGCCTCTTCGGAGTCTCTCTTCCTTTTTACTGCATTAAATTGGCCTTGATGCCAAGTATTAAGATGTTTGTGCATTGAAAATGTTCCAAAAGAATGTTTCTTACAACATCCCAGGATCAGTTTTTTGTCACATCATGTGCATGTGACGTATGAGGGTGGGAGCTTTTTTCGTTCAGCTGGGATAGTGAGGAACTTCCATATGATGGACTCGGGTGGAGTCCTCGAATCTTCAGCCTGATCTTCATTGCTCTACTTTATAGCTTTCTCTGGATTCCCTCTGTACTGTTCATCAAGCGCAGAAGCCATAGATGAAGGTAAAATAAATAAAGTTATCTATTTCCAAAAAATGAAAGGACATCAAAAAACCTAGAACATCAAAAAACTTAGCTAGCCACAGATCAACGCTGCGTCCTCCGTCTGCTTCCTCACTCTGTGCATGGAACGTAAGATCTTTAAGTGGCTACCCCTACACACAAGATGCACCATGACCAACCACAGCCTGTGCAGGTAAGAGCGGTGGGGTCAGGATGAGGGGGGGGGATTTGACAGACGACCACGAGGGAAAATTAAATAAATAATACATTTTCCCTAGTTGTTGTATGTCGAAACATCCCCCCACCTGACCCCACCGCTCTTACCTTACAAGGGATGCAGCTGACCGTGACACAGGCCCTCATCACCAGCCGACCAGACTACAGCAACACCCTTTATGTAGGAATCACCGCACACCTCCAACAGAGACTTCAGAACATACAGAAAGCTGCAGCCAGACTCATCCTCGGCCTTCTCCAGCAAACCCACATCAAACCCCACCTCAGGCAACTCCACTGGTTTCCGGTACAGAAAAGATGCCAAATCAAGGTGCTGACCCATTCTTACAAGGGTATATACATTCGAGGACCCGCATACATTAACCACTGCCTGAACTTCCACCAAACGTCAAGGAGACTACACTCTGCCTACTTTTCACTTGCCCATGCTCCCCACATCTACTGAAGTAGAAGTGGAGGACACTCCTTCTCCCACATCACAGCAAAGACCGGGACCAGCCTCCCCCCACGCAAATCTGGACCATTACCTCACTTCCAGAATTCCAAATGGCCCCCAAGACCTGGCTGTTCAAATAAGCCTTCCGGGACCTGTAAGCACCTGGGTACCCTATCAGGGGATTAGCTGTGCTTTATAAATCCTGATGGATTGATTACTGTTGATGTTAGTAGCGAGTCTAGTGATCTGTTAAAAAACGACAAGTAATCTGTGATTGTGGATCAATACAGTCACAGGAACCAATGAAATCTTTCCAATGGAGTCCAAAGATTTTTTAATCCTCCTTGGCACCAAGAGTACGCCCTGGAGCCACGGTACTCGTTCCCAGTACCACAGTTCCAAAAAAGCTTAAAATTAGAAAATTCTGAAATGTATCACTACAGAACTGAGTTTCATGATGGTCAAGCCATATGGCTCTCTCATGCTTTTCATGGACTTCAGCTGTGTGCATTTTGGGTCAGACTCTGAATATGGTGGGGGTGTAGGTCCTGGCTGGAGGGCAGGCCTTATGCCACCCCCTCTGCAAAGGCTGAAGACCGTGCATGGGGGATGTTGGGTGTCTGGTGTTGTTTCTCTATGAGTATCTACTTTGGTTAGCAACCTTGGTGAACCACCATTCCCTGGGCCAAATGGAAAAAAGGTGTTGGAGAACAATTCTGAATTATGTAGGCCCAATATGGGGGTGGACAGGAAAATTGCTTTGTTGCTTCAAAGATTCATGGTGGCAAGGAAAGACTGGTTAATCTACCAAATCTAGATTGGGAAACAGAAAGGGGATATAATGAATTTGAGGTGAGCATCAATAAATTGAATATACATTATTGGCCAAGGGTTTCATCTATCCTTCAAATATATTACTTTGGGAGATATAAAGAACATGACTTAGTGGAAGAACATATTCTAGCATTGAGATAATTGACAACTAAATGTAAATTTGACCAACTTGAAGCCGAATTTGTATGTAGTTGAAATGAGTTAAAATGATACTGGAACAAGGCTAAAACCAGTGGAGTGGTTTGGCTGTGAGAGGGAGTCAGGTTGACAATAGGGGTGTAAAGATCTAAGTCTTATGTTTCTGGTGTAGCAACAGAAAGGTGAGTCCTTCCATTAAAGTGAGTTGCAACATGTATGCAACAAAGGGACATTAAGGGCCTTACCTCGATGTCGGGACACCGTTGTGGATATGGGTCTGACCGACCTCCGGTTGGGGGTCCTGGCTGCTGAATTTTGATGCGACCGCACATGGTGCGGGTGCAAGCTTGCTTTTCTGTATGGGAGCTTGTGCTGCAGTCGGGACCGGCCTGTGCACAAACGTGCATATAGAAAATTGAGTTTGTGTTCATGCCTGCACCGCGTGGCACACACGGTGCAAGGATTAATAGGGGGGCACAATAGGATTAATAGGTTCCCCAGATGATTCTGGACCTGGGGTGCATGCGGGGAGGCACATGTTGTGCCCCCCTGGAATTGCACCCTTGTTCCTGCACGGTATAGAATGCCACACCATGCAAGAACATGCTGCAGCCTCTCTCACTGCGGCCAACCAACCAATCCCAGTGCAAACCCTATGATGTATGACTCTGCTCCTTGCAGCTGTGCCACCAAACGTTACAATTTCTGCATATGTACACAAATTTAACAAACTTTCAAATGACACCACAATAATTTATTCTTGTTTGCTCTACTTAAGAAATAACAGTATTATAATCATCCAAGAAAAACCCTACAAATGCAAGTGGAATCTCAACCAGCGTGAAATCACTTTAATCAATGTTGCATCACCTTTTTTCACAATTAAGTTCCGCTAATGTCAAGCAAGAATAAACCATCAAACAATGTTTTAGTACTTCTACTTTAAAGGTATAAGTGAGGGTGCGTCAAAATCTACACCTCAAACCTGCAAACTAGAAATACAGTACGACAATTGCTCTTCCAAGTGTCTTCTACGCTCGTCTCAATCTATCCCGGGATCTTAGACTACAGCAAGTCTGAAATTCTTCAAGCTCTTAATATAAAACATATACAACAGACAAGGCCACAATTATAATAGACAATAACCTTATTAATAGTCACACCTTCAAAACTGCAACCGTCTTTGAATACCACCTTATCAGATCTTCAGGTTCTGTGCATTAGATCTCGAGATTTGGATAATTTATTCTAACTTGGGAAATTATTTTTATAGCTCCTTTCAAAGTGTGAACTGTCCCCTGCTACCAAATCCAAATTCTAATAATAGGCTCTAACTCCACACCAAAATCTTCTTCTAGGTGACAGATCTGTGCCACCGTTTTTAAATGGAAGCTAAATCAAATCATATCAGCATCACAATTTTACAGTTCTTAAGTTAGGTTAATATTGAGAGTTTTAGATTGGTTTAGAAAACCTTTATTCTCGTAAAGAGATTAGTAAAATTCTTTGATCTTTTTATTCAATTAGTAAGTCAGATAAAATCAGTTTACAGAAATGTATCAAGAAAAATATGGTTAGACTCATCAATAATGCAAAAATGACAAGCGTGTTCCATAAAGCAATTAGTCCCTATTCTAAAATGAGAGTTTAAAGTCATAAATTAACAGCACCCATAAAGAGTTCAAGAAAAGAGTGAGATCAAAGGAGCATCAAGTGTAAAGTCAAATCAAGTAGTGAACTACCCATAAAGAGAAGTTCATGAAACTCAGCCGAGTCTCAATATCCAAAAAAAGCATCAAAATATAGTTGCAGGAGCAATCTGTACAAATCAAGCCTCAAATGGGAAAAATATGGGGCCACTGGTGCAGCAGTAGCAACACCCATCAGGGAAGGTGGGTAAGGAAAGGATGGTTTAGATTCTACAAGAAAGTCTAAGATCTTCTCCTCAGCATGGAAAATGTGCAGTGGTAAAATTCTATCTGGAAAACGCCCTAATATGAAAGACAAGAACACATGCAGACAACAATGTTGTAGGTTAGATCACTTTGGTCCAATGAAAAGCCATCATCTGATAGTGAGCAAGTTTCAGTCTTCCTTTCCCGTGGAAAACACACAAAATCTGCAGTCTACTACCAAATGAACCTTTGCTCCCAGGGAAGCTCAATGCAGAGTTTATTCTATCATTTATTCAATGTTTCACTGTGTAACAATGAACTAAACTAAAGACAGAAACATTTACTTGCACATTTCTAGTTAAGTAATGCTTTTCTTATTTCACATAAGTGAGAGATATTGTTAAAATATGCTATTTCTATTCAATATTATATGGACACGAGAGAGATAGAAAGTTTAAGCTTGCTGGAAACGAGAACATGTAGCTTAAAGGAAAATAATACAATTTTAAAACCGGCACCTTGTGTACGACGAAGATTCTATGTAAGTCACATTAAGGTCAAGCTATCAAAAACATGAGTGCATAGTTCAGCTGTTGCTAAAGCTTCTATTTGTTAAAGTGAAATATTGCAATGGCCTAACCCTGAATATGACTGTCTGATGTATTTTGCACATTCTGCCTACGTGTCATTTTGCAGTATTATACAAGATAATATCTAAGCCAAATTCTTAGTTTCCTTAATTCATTTTTCAGTTTTAAAACCTCATCTTCTTCATTGTCACCAGACCAAATGGCATGTCACGGAATTTGTAGGCCCCCATTGGAGTAACAAGCGTAGTAACATATTGCAAGTGTTCATGCAACTTTATCTCGTAGTACACAGAGGCCAGATTAAGGGCCTTATTATGACGTTGGCAGGCCTCCAGCTGTGACACCACTGCACCATCTGCTGGGGTACCACCGAAGCTGCGGTGCGCCCGCCCGCTGGATTATGATTGTAATCCTGGTCGGACGGGCAGTGATGAGGCAGTCTCACGTCGGTGGTCTGTTAGGCTCATAGGAGAGCCTAACATGCAGACCGCCACCATGAGAGCATCTGCAGGGCGTTCCTGCATGGTGTGGCATGCATGGCACACTGTGCAAGATTTAGGGGTGCAAAACCATGGGGTCATAACATGTGCATGCAAGCCCTGGAGTGGCAGGGCCCCCTTTGTTGCCTCTCCACCACCCTTTTTTCCATGGCATGCTCACTGATATGAAAGGGGAGGAGGACAGGTAACTCGTAATATGTTCGGTGGTGCAGCAGCTTGCAAATCCTTGACCGATGTGTGACTGCTGCAAGATCCTTGATCCCTGGCGGTCCTGTGGCAGTCCGACTGCAACACTCGTAATACTGAGGAAGGGCACGCTGTGTGGTGGTGGTCAGACAGCCACAGCAAGTACTGCGGTCCTATGGTCCAACGTACTTGTAATAAGGCCCTAAGTGTTGAAAAGATTTTGGTCCCTGCCAACAACATGAGCACCACTGTGATGTTTGGTAGTCAGAACTTGTCAACCACAACCAAACGCAACTGCCGCATGCCTTTTGATGATGAACTCACCCCTAGTCACAGATCTGAGTTGAATCCATAAACATTCTTTAACTCACTTCGCCACCTCAGATCGGACCCAGCTATATGCAAATCAGTCATGGACCTGTGCCTCATGGGAACAGTCCAGCCTGAACTGCCAAGCCAGGTCTTCCCTGAACCGGAAACACGCATCTTGGGACTGGTTTCTGGGTAACACCCTTCATCAGCCAGGCTAGCTTGAATCCAGTGGCAAAGTGTGCAAGGGACCCAAGTCTGGGCATACCCAGCCAACTTAGGGCAAACAAAGCAAACACAAGGAGATGATGGACGGAGAGGTGAAACTTTTCAGACAATCACCCTCAGTCACAGATTTGGGTTGAATCCATCATCATTCTTTAGCTCACTTCGCCACCTCAGTTCGGTCCCAGCTACATGCAAATCAATCTTGGCCCTGTGCCTCATGGGAACAGTCCAGCCCGAACTGCCAAGCCAGGTCTTCCCTGAACCGGAAACAAGCATCCTGGGACTGGTTTCTGGGTAACACCCTTCATCAGCCAGGCTAGCTTGAATCCAGTGGCAAAGTGTGCAAGGGACCCATGTCTGGGCATACCCTGCCAACTCAGGGCAAACAAAGCAAACACAAGGAGATGATGGAAGGAGCACTGAAACTTTTCAGATACTCCCCAGTCACAGATCTGGGTTGAATCCATCATCATTCTTTAGCTCACTGCGCCACCTCAGTTCAGACACAGCTATATGCAAATCAGTCTTGACCCTGTGCCTCATGGGAACAGTCCAGCCCGAACTGCCAAGCCATGTCTTCCCTGAACTGGAAACAAGCATCCTGGGACCAGTTTCTGGGTAACACCCTTCATCAGCCAGGCTACCTTGAATCCAGTGGCAAAGTGAGCAAGGGACGTCTGGGCATACCCTGCCAATTCAAGGCGAACAGAGCAAACACAAGGAGATGATGGACGGAGCTCTGAAACTTTTCAGACACCCATCCCCAGTCACAGATCTGGGTTGAATCCATCATCGTTCTTTAGCTCACTTCACCACCGCAGTTCAGACACAGCTGTATGCAAATCAGTCTTGACCCTGTGCCTCATGGGAACAGTCCAGCCCGAACTGCCAAGCCATGTCTTCCCTGAACTGGAAACAAGCATCCTGGGACCGGTTTCTGGGTAACACCCTTCATCAGCCAGGCTACCTTGAATCCAGTGGCAAAGTGAACAAGGGACCCACGTCTGGGCATACCCAGCCAACTTAGGGTGAACAAAGCAAACACAAGGAGATGATGGACGGAGCGCTGAACTGGGGTGGTGAAGTGAGCTAAAGAATGATGATGGATTCAACCCAGATCTGTGACTGGGGGTGAGTGTCTGAAAAGTTTCAGCGCTCCGTCCATCATCTCCTTCTGTTTGCGACAGTTGAAGAATTGCCTGCTGATTTGCAAACTAGTATCAATACAGAAGTTTGGGATCTCACAGGGAAAGATATTGGAACAATTTAAATGTGTAGTACCAGTCTGGATTACTGTAAAAGCAAATGCAGTACATCCAAGAGCACCATCCTACAATTTGACCCCAGAACCCGTTGGAGTAATAGCACATGTGATTGAGGATATGTTGCAAAAGGAATCCTGAGGGAACTAATTGGGAGTCCATGTAACTCTCCAATTATGGGATTACAGAACTCCATAGTGCAGGATCTTAAAAAGATTAATGAAATAGTGGTCCCTTGTTATCCAATGGTACCAAATCCAGCCACAATATTATTTCAGATTCTATGTACTGAAGAGTGGTTCACCATTATTGACTTGTGTCAAGCTTTCTTTTCAGTGCCTTTGATGAAGAAAGCCAATTCCTCTTCTCCTTTGTGGTTCAGATAAAAGTATTAGCATGGTATCGTGTCCCACAAGGGTATACAGAGAGTCCTTCCAATTTTCCACTAGATTCTGAAAAGAAATCTGGAGTCATTGCAAATGCTCTACAGATTGCCGCTTGAACAGTCCACAGATGATCTTCTTGTAGCAGCAAAAACCCGGGAGGCTTGAAAACAAGATACCATTCCTTTTTTTAAATCACCTATCTGAACGCGGAAATAAAGTGTCCGGAAGAAAACTGCAGTACTGTCAAAAAGAAGTTCGGTATCTGGGACACATTATTGAAAAAAATAGTTAAAAATGTGTCACCAGAGAGAGTGGAAGCAATTCTTCCAATTAATCCACCTCAAACTCAAAAGGAAGTCAGGATGTTTTTGGGAATGGTTGGCCTCTGTAGGCAGTGGCTACCAAACGTTTCCTTGGTGCCAAAACCTTTACTGAGGCTGACACAAAGAGATGTGTCTCATCAGATTCTATGGAACAATGACTAAATGAAAGCTTTCATAGAAATGAAAGAAAAATATTGTCATACCACAGCACTAGGAATGCCACAATGCACTAAAGAGTTTACTTTATTTTGCAATGAGAGAGAGGGCTGCGCTCTCTCAGTGCTGACTCAGATGCACAGTGATACCCGAAAACTTGTGGCATGTTTATTTACCACCCTTGACCCTGTTGCCGCAGGTCATGCCCGGCTGCCTTAAAGAGGTAGCCATGGTCAGGGCCGGCTTTAGCACTGGTGGCGCCCTGTGCGACAATGTTTGTTGGCACCCCCAAATGACCACCTTGCCACGGATTCCCTCACCACCACCATTTGATTGTGCACCCCATCTCTCATAACCACTGTCTCTTAGATTCATTTAGTTTTATAGCGCCACTCATATCAGTGTAAGGTGTCAGAACACTTTACATCACACATACGTTGCACGGAGACAATCATATGTGTGTAAATCAGTGTACAGGAACTATTACATAAGACAGAGGCCTACAAGGTGTAGGAGATACATGTCATCCATACTGGAAGGCAGTATAGTTTAATAGTCCTTGGTCTGAAAAAGCACAAATTCAGAATTTAATATGGAACACCATTGTTAGGG
This sequence comes from Triturus cristatus, assembly GCF_964204655.1. Taxonomy (NCBI): domain Eukaryota; kingdom Metazoa; phylum Chordata; class Amphibia; order Caudata; family Salamandridae; genus Triturus; species Triturus cristatus. The sequence goes on from NC_140585.1 coordinate 441,345,412, forward strand.
CTTTTCTTTAATAATAAGAATTGATTTCTACTGACATGAACCTTTTTTGCAATATTAGGATACGGAAAGACTGGGCGAAAAAACATTGCACTGTAATATAATCCTTGCAGTTTGCATGGTGCTCGACAACATTTATTAGCTCACTGCTCTTTATTCAGATTTTAACTTTTAAACTGCAATTAACAAAAGGATCTCTCTGACAAAGTGATAACCCATCGACATATTTATAGTGTATGCACTTTGTGATCTGAATGGGACACGTTCTTTGCAGCAGGCATATTAACCGTCTGCGCTATGATGAGTCAAAACGTCCTCTACCAGACAAAGCTCCGGTCTGTCTCCAGGGAGAAAATTAATCACAGGAGTTATCATGACATTTTCTTTGATGCTCGAAAATTTCTAGGACAAGGAGCAATGGCATCTGGTGCTTTTAAAACAATAAACCTGACTGATAAACAAGAATTGTGCCATTAGTACTTTATTATTTTAGTTTTTTGTTTTACAGAAGATCAACCTAGACCCCCGTCTGCAGTAAAAGAGTAGGGATAACATTAGAGTAACACGGAGTAGGGTTAAGGATTATCTAATTAGAAAAGATTTTAACTGTTGAAAAACTAACCTCTCTGAGAAGCAACTTACAGAATTCTATGCAGAACTGTTGAACCTGTTTGCACCTACCATGATTCTAGAGAAATGTGCTGCATTAAAAATAAGTGTAAATACATTATGCGTTCAATTTTCGTAATAACAGTAAAAATGATTACTACAATGTTAGGATTTTATTTAACACCAGAAGCTGAGCCCAGATCAAAGAATGCCACAAAACCACATACACACATGAGTTGATGAAGACCAACTTAAAGCTCATTTTGTTAGTTACCAGAAAGATGATTGCCCCACTAACGTTTACTCTAGACTAGTACAAGAATACACTCATGCTATAGATGGAAACAACTACTATGTATGCACCCACTTACCAACATCTGAATCAGAGGAAGTCCCCTATTCTCACATGCCATTATCCAACATTATATCTTGTAGTATTTTGCTTTCACTAGTTTATAGGTGAGAACATTTCGAATATTTCTATACTAATCATGATCATATACTTTCAAGAGTGCCTTTAACCCAAGTTAAGGTTAGATAGTCAACACAAACAAATCATTTGTGTTAACAGAAGGAAAACACCCAAATGAACTAGACATGTAGGGTAGTGGCTGTGAACACACATTTGAATTACCAGGAGGAGCATGGCAAATTTTACGCGGAGAATAATCTTCAATTCCTGGAGTTTATTTTATTTTTGAAAAAAATGCTTATTTCCTGCTACCTGATGATTGGGAGGGTACTTGTTACTTAGGGGTACTAATTCTTAAGGTGCATCTTGTACAAAGCATAGCTGCAGTAACAATGACACCAGCACATACACACAAGCGTAGTACCGAAACTGGAGCTGCATTAATAGGAGATATATTTGGTGCACTTATTCCACCACTAGCTGCCATATTAAATGGTGAAAAGATTAGAAAGCTGTCAGCAGTTGTTGACAAGATGGCAATAAGCGCTACTGGAGCTTTTGCTGGTAGAAAACACTGGGTTGATTGCAATAAGCTCAATGGTTTTGCAGTTCCGTCTAGCATTGGACATATTGCTCACAGAAAAGGCTGAGTTTGGACAGTGCTTAAATGAACCCATTGCTGCTCCTACATAGCTGATGTAGGAAATAGAAGGTTTTGTAAAAAACAATTTATGATTAAAACCTGAGTCAGAGGAGTTGGAAATACCCAGCCTCTTTGAAAATTTGGAAAAGGAGTTTGTTCAATTGGAAATTGGTTTGCAACAGCAGTAGGTGGTTTCTTAAAGGCTGTCTTTATGCCAGTAATTAAAATAGGGTTTTGCTTGCTATTTCATTATGCATTATTCATAAGTTATAGATTTATTTTACGCAAAAGACGGGAAACTGAAATGAGGAAGAGATTTGAAAAAGAATAGGGATTGAAGCATCCCATAAATGATGATTACACAAAGTCATTACATAGGACAGAGAAGGAAAAGGTGAAATTCAATAGAGGATGAAAGTGCTCTCTGAAAGAATTCACATGTGAAATTAACTAAGGGGTCGATTCCGATCTCGGTCAGTAGGGCACCTAATCGGGTTTGTCATTAGCGGATCCGATTCGGAAGCTGATTTTCCGTCCGAGTCGTACACGGGTCCGGACGTCGAAGTACGATGCGAACAAGCGTGAAATCTCCGCCCAAATCGTTTCCGGCTCCGAACCATTCTGTACAACTCGGTCGCAAGCAAACCTTGGCGTGCAATGGAGACGTTTCACGACCGAGCTAGTACGATGCTCGAATCGGACAGCCGGATCAAGTCGGAGCGTCCGGCTCGCAAAAGCTCCCGGAGTCGGACTTCGGGTGTCCGCGTCGGACCCCCCGTCACCCGCAGCATTACGACTCAGACACAGGGGGAGACCCATAGGTCTCCCCAACAAAGGCATGTACGGTGCGGATGGCACCGACGCGTAACCACCGTAGGGGGCGCCCTTGTCCGCGACTTACCCATTCAGTCAATGGGAGCCCATGTACGCGTGGTACGACCGGCTCCCATTGACTTCTATGGGAGTCCGACCGAACCGAGTCCGACAGCATACGACCGTATCGTACTCGCTCGGTCAGACTGCAGGAGTCCGGATCGGTCGGAAAATACCCCGAATACGGCTCGGTTGGAGTGCTTTCCTACCCGGATCGGAATCAACCCTAAGTGTGATGGTTAAGATAAGTATCAGATGGGAGAACTGAAGAAGATGAGATTTTAAAACTGAAAAGTTAATTAAGGAAGCTGCTAACTCGGCTTAGATATTAATGAGAAAACACTGTAAAATGACACGTAGGAAGAATGTTCAAAATACATCAGACATTCATATTCACAGTTAGGTCATTACTTTATTTTTCTTTAACAAATGGAAGCTTTAGAAACTTCTGCACTATGCACGAATGCATTAGGTAGCTTGACCTTAACATGTCTTACTTAGAATCTTCATCATAATTACAAAAGGTTCCAGTTTTATATATTGTATTATTTTCCTTAAACTATATGTTCTCGTTTGTACCAAGCTTGAACTTCCTATTTATCTCGTGTTTATATAATACGGAATAGAAATTGCATATTTGAACAATAACTCTCACTTATATGAAAGAAGAAAAGCATTACCTTACTAGAAATCTCCAAGTAAATGGATCACTGTCAGAATATCGACTTACAGAAATATTGACGCAAAAATATTGATGTCCAGAATATCGAAGTCCTATCTACATTATGGTAAGTACATAAATGCCGGAAACAAATATCGTTGTCAAAAATATCGTTGGTAAAAATATCGTTTTTTTATGTTATTTTTTTTTTAAATAAGTAAATAATGCGTATAATTAAAAGAAACATATTTAAAAATATTTTAAAATGTTTAAAAATTATAACTAATACATATAGGGGCCGATTCAAATCCTGGAAAAAGGCCGTACGACTCATACCCGGTAAACTTTCCGTACAACCTAGGAAGTACAGAAAGCCTATTTCCGTTCGTTTCGTACTGAAGTCCTGGGAATTTTAAGCCCAGCGGTGCAGGGGAACACACCCTAAGACTTCGGGTTCTTCCTGTTTCAGACCTACAGAAACACAGAGTCTTCTGGGTGAAGTCAAAGATCGATTTATTGGCTGCAGACCAATTACAGGTATCCAAGAAGTACAACAGCATGTATGTTCTCAGGAGACTGCTTCCAGTTACAGAAACGGGCTTCTCCTTAAATACAAAATATCATGCTTCAGGCATACATTCTTTGTTTTACGATACGGTCATCTACATGTATCTATTACAAACGAAAAGGCAGAGTCATGATGACCATCCCACATTCCAGTTAAGCCAGCCCACAATTATTTACCCAGCAAGGCTCAGATCCCACATCAGATATCAACAGGCCCCAATAAACACGAGCATCTCCTGTTTAGAAAACAAGCCATAAAGCAGGAAGAGCCAGGTGTGAAAGAGATTAGCTGGAGGCTTGTGTGGGATGAAAAGGCTTTATGGTGTGTCAAACCCTGATGCTAATCACAGGTGGCCGTAGGACGGGAAGCTCGTGAGACCGGACTGACCTGGGGCAGCGGAGCCAAGCTGCCCAGGTCACAGAGAAGTCAAAGGAAGGCACATGTGTTCTAAATGCCCGTATTTGTTCGTAATATGTAGCCTATGTGAGGGCAACCATAAGATGGCCACCGCTCTAAGATGGAACCCACGAAGTCAATGTATAATAACGTATACATAGTGCATTATTCGCTAAAACGTTATATAAAGCACTTGTACATACCACATTGCCCATTCGCGGTTCGCTAATACCAGAATAGACAGGGGTAGGGCCCTGTCTCCCACGCGGTCCCAAATTTCAAAGTACCACAGACCCTCCTTTTGCCCTTACATAGGCAATAACAATGCTCACATCAATCCGAGTCTAGGTCAATATTCACAAAGTCATGGAGATGTTGCTGTAGCATCATCCTATTACTTAGCTCGTCCCTCGATACAGGTTTCCTTACACATAATGTAGCACAGAGGCCACATATCGCAGGAGCACACTGTATGCACAGACAGAACAGGAAAAGGATGGCTAAGATCATTCCAATGACCATCAGAACTTTCCAACCCCAGGCAGATATCAGTTCCCAGAACCACCCCACCAGTGACCAATCTCCTTTATCCACGTGTATGGATTCAGATATTTTATGCAGTTTGGAGATGGCTTGATAAACTGTTGGAGCGTTATCTGGTATGAAAATGCAACAACTAGATTGGATAACCTTACATACCCCACCGCGGTCTGCAAGTATGACGTCTAGAACCACGCGGTTCTGCAAAGTCATGAGGCGATCCGCTTGGAGCTCAGCTGTCAAATTACCAAGGGCACCCGCCGTCACATTGACAGTGGATTCAACCACATGAGTCAGTTGTCTCAGGTTCCTACCATTAACCATAGGTCCCCAAAACGGCAGGAAACCCAAAAAGAAATCTCCCGCTTCCTGACCGGCAGTATCCTCCTTACTAATCACGCCTCTCACAACTCTGGTCTTGTGATAGTCAGAGGCAGCAGTAAATGTTGGCGGGTGCAGATTTGCAATATAACATGTGCCCGAGAAGTCAGGGGGCAACCATGTATATGCTCGGTCATTGCAGACAAAATATGTACCCTTGGCAGCCAAAAACACAGGGGAAAACTGTGATGGGAAAGTGTACGTTTCAGTACAGTCACTTCTCCCCAGTTGAGCTCTTGGATTCTGACCATTACCTTGTAAACAGAACCGACCCATGTGAGGTACGACCCAAATTGGGGATGAAATTTTTTGCTGTCTGTCACCCAGACTAATACTATACCCCGTCGCGTTCCGCCCTACATAAGCTCTCAATTCATCTTTGGGTATAGATGAGTATGCGTCGATATCTCTGCTCATATAGGCAACTCCTTTCATTAAAGCTTTATTATTTGTGCTAGGTCTGATGGAACGCGGTTGTCGCGGGGAGTAGGTATCTAGTGCAAAGAGAAACATGGTCTGGAATGCCCATGACGATCCATTGTAACTAAACAGCAGCACTAGATAAGGAATACCCTTATTAATGGTATGTGGCATTAAATCACACACCCAGCAATTGGTTGTATTCATGACTAGTTGGTGCTGGTGCAGGAGCTGAATAAACGAGTTGTTTACAAACTCTGATCGTCTAGCTTGTTCGTGTTCAGGCAGAGGGTGAAAAGAGTGTGAGGAGACAGTAGGAGGAGGTATAGGCTGTTCAGTGGGTGCAATGGGCTCTTGAGAGGAGAAGAATACAAATCCTACGGTAAACACTATCATACTACATAGTATAAACAGACATAATAATACAAAACGTTTGCTCTTCATTATTTTACACATTTTCGTTTTCAAGTTCATTTCCTCAGCGAGTCTCTCCATCTTGAAAAACTCCATCCTCTAATCGTGCCGCTCGCGGCGGGTGAGTATCTTCTGCTAAGGGGTACGCCTGTCGGTCCAGGGAACGCCCTAGACCAACCAGAACCGTTGACCTAACGTCTTCGGCCTGTACCCCAAAGTCTTGGCACCGCGACCCTGCGGCTGAACCCGGATGGTGGTTCGAAAAACAAAAATCAAGAAAGTCCTTCAGATGGGAGAGCTATGATTTCAAAAACAAAAAGGTAAGGAAAATAATATTTATTTGTCCATAGGCCTTGGTCTCAAGTTATAGTGGAAACGGCCAGGTACTGTCTGATCTTGAAACAAGAGTTCAGGCTCTGTGGTGTCCACTCGACTTGACGGTGGCACAGCTTCTTGCAAAATATCGTCACTCTGTTGTGCTGAAGTTGTGCCTCTTACGCGTGCATCACTGAATGGTACAAAACGAGGTACAGTGTCTGTTTCAGAGTCAGCGATACCCTCCTGGACCCACTGGTCATATGGTAGAGGCAAAGGGATCCTCTTGATGTGGGCGCCGTGAATCCAGTTCTTCTTCCCCTTTACTCGAACCGCTGATCTTGTAGACAGAAGTACGAGGTGAGGGCCAATCCAACGGGGCTCATCGTTGCTCTTTCGCTGGAAGTTCTTGATGAGCACCCACGTGCCAGGGTCAATAGGGTGTCCTGGAGCCTCAGAGGCCTGGGGGAGAGTATCATGCACCTGTTGGTGTAAAACACGCAATTTAGGCGTCAATTCAGACAAATAATCAAGCAGTCTGGATGTTCGATTTCGCAGAATTTCGACGGTCTTGGCACACCCCATACATTGGCCGGGCGACCCAAAATTATTTCATATGGGCTAAGTCCCACTCGTGAATGCACGGTCATTCTTGTGGATAGGAGTGCTAGAGGCAGAGCGTCAGGCCATTTAAGACCGGAGCTCGCCTGGATTTTGGCTAGTTTCAGCTTCAGAGTGCCATTGTAGCACTCTACTAATCCAGCTGATTGGGGGTGATTTGCAGCGGGAAACTTCTGCTTAATCCCTAATCCCTCACACACATTCTTCATCACTCGACCCACAAATTCACTCCCATTATCACTCCACACCATTCTTGGCATTCCAAACCTAGGAAAGAATTACTTCACAAGGGCTTTGGCTGTGGATAAAGCAGTGTTGTCTTTTAGGGGATATGCTTCTATCCATTTTGAAAAAGCGCAAACAACAACCAATACATATTTCAAGTTGTTGCACCTTTCCATGTGGATAAAATCTAGCTGCAAAACTTCGAATGGATATGATGGAGGCGCAAAATGACCAGCTGGAGTTGGGGTTCCCCTACCAGGGTTGTGTTTTAAACATACCATACAATTCTTGACCACATTCTCTGCACACTTGGGAGTTCCAGCATTCTGCCATACTGGAGCCAACAACTTACAGATTCCTTTCATACTGATATGTGCCATTCCATGTGCCATAGTAACCACTGGAAGCACATATGCATCAGGTAACAACCATCGCCGATGTTCTGACAAATCAACCCAACAACCATTCTCATCCAATTTACCCGTACTTTCTCTCCACTTGCTCAACTCTTTCTCTGTGGCTTCAGCTTGAAGGGACTTCACACTCTCTATCGTGTTTTCACACATTCCAACATCAACAATCCATCTTGCAGGGCCTGCAACATACATTCGAGTCTTCACATCTTTTGCTGTTTCTTTCGCGATTTCATCAGCAAACGCATTACCACGACCAACATCATCAGTGATTTTCTTGTGCGCACTGCATTTCATAATCGCAACTTGTAACGGTAGGGTCAGTGACTCAAGGAGATCATTCACCAACTTGCCATTCTGAATCTTAGCTCCATGCGAAGTCAGGAACCCACGTTCTTTCCACAATCGCCCAAAACTATGAGCCGCGCCAAAGGCGTACTGGCTATCCGTATATATGTTCACTTTCATTCCTTCAGACAACACGCATGCTCTTGTAAGGGCAATTAATTCTGCTGCTTGGGCCGAATTATGTGGCACACGTGCAGTTTCGACAATCGTGTGTAAAGTCGTGATAGCATATGCAGCAGTCGTATCACCATTCGGTGTGCATGCAAGCCCTGGAGTGGCAGGGCCCCCTTTGTTGCCTCTCCACCACCCTTTTTTCCATGGCATGCTCACTGATATGAAAGGGGAGGAGGACAGGTAACTCGTAATATGTTCGGTGGTGCAGCAGCTTGCAAATCCTTGACCGATGTGTGACTGCTGCAAGATCCTTGATCCCTGGCGGTCCTGTGGCAGTCCGACTGCAACACTCGTAATACTGAGGAAGGGCACGCTGTGTGGTGGTGGTCAGACAGCCACAGCAAGTACTGCGGTCCTATGGTCCAACGTACTTGTAATAAGGCCCTAAGTGTTGAAAAGATTTTGGTCCCTGCCAACAACATGAGCACCACTGTGATGTTTGGTAGTCAGAACTTGTCAACCACAACCAAACGCAACTGCCGCATGCCTTTTGATGATGAACTCACCCCTAGTCACAGATCTGAGTTGAATCCATAAACATTCTTTAGCTCACTTCGCCACCTCAGATCGGAACCAGCTATATGCAAATCAGTCATGGACCTGTGCCTCATGGGAACAGTCCAGCCTGAACTGCCAAGCCATGTCTTCCCTGAACCGGAAACACGCATCTTGGGACTGGTTTCTGGGTAACACCCTTCATCAGCCAGGCTAGCTTGAATCCAGTGGCAAAGTGTGCAAGGGACCCAAGTCTGGGCATACCCAGCCAACTTAGGGCAAACAAAGCAAACACAAGGAGATGATGGACGGAGAGGTGAAACTTTTCAGACAATCACCCTCAGTCACAGATTTGGGTTGAATCCATCATCATTCTTTAGCTCACTTCGCCACCTCAGTTCGGTCCCAGCTACATGCAAATCAATCTTGGCCCTGTGCCTCATGGGAACAGTCCAGCCCGAACTGCCAAGCCAGGTCTTCCCTGAACCGGAAACAAGCATCCTGGGACTGGTTTCTGGGTAACACCCTTCATCAGCCAGGCTAGCTTGAATCCAGTGGCAAAGTGTGCAAGGGACCCATGTCTGGGCATACCCTGCCAACTCAGGGCAAACACAGCAAACACAAGGAGATGATGGAAGGAGCGCTGAAACTTTTCAGATACTCCCCAGTCACAGATCTGGGTTGAATCCATCATCATTCTTTAGCTCACTTCGCCACCTCAGTTCAGACACAGCTATATGCAAATCAGTCTTGACCCTGTGCCTCATGGGAACAGTCCAGCCCGAACTGCCTAGCCATGTCTTCCCTGAACTGGAAACAAGCATCCTGGGACCAGTTTCTGGGTAACACCCTTCATCAGCCAGGCTACCTTGAATCCAGTGGCAAAGTGAGCAAGGGACGTCTGGGCATACCCTGCCAATTCAAGGCGAACAGAGCAAACACAAGGAGATGATGGACGGAGCGCTGAAACTTTTCAGACACCCATCCCCAGTCACAGATCTGGGTTGAATCCATCATCGTTCTTTAGCTCACTTCACCACCGCAGTTCAGACACAGCTGTATGCAAATCAGCCTTGACCCTGTGCCTCATGGGAACAGTCCAGCCCGAACTGCCAAGCCATGTCTTCCCTGAACTGGAAACAAGCATCCTGGGACCGGTTTCTGGGTAACACCCTTCATCAGCCAGGCTACCTTGAATCCAGTGGCAAAGTGAACAAGGGACCCACGTCTGGGCATACCCAGCCAACTTAGGGTGAACAAAGCAAACACAAGGAGATGATGGACGGAGCGCTGAACTGGGGTGGTGAAGTGAGCTAAAGAATGATGATGGATTCAACCCAGATCTGTGACTGGGGGTGAGTGTCTGAAAAGTTTCAGCGCTCCGTCCATCATCTCCTTGTGTTTGCGACAGTTGAAGAATTGCCTGCTGATTTGCAAACTAGTATCAATACAGAAGTTTGGGATCTCACAGGGAAAGATATTGGAACAATTTAAATGTGTAGTACCAGTCTGGATTACTGTAAAAGCAAATGCAGTACATCCAAGAGCACCATCCTACAATTTGACCCCAGAAACCGTTGGAGTAATATCACATGTGATTGAGGATATGTTGCAAAAGGAATCCTGAGGGAACTATTTGGGAGTCCATGTAACTCTCCAATTATGGGATTACAGAACTCCATAGTGCAGGATCTTAAAAAGATTAATGAAATAGTGGTCCCTTGTTATCCAATGGTACCAAATCCAGCCACAATATTATTTCAGATTCTATGTACTGAAGAGTGGTTCACCATTATTGACTTGTGTCAAGCTTTCTTTTCAGTGCCTTTGATGAAGAAAGCCAATTCCTCTTCTCCTTTGTGGTTCAGATAAAAGTATTAGCATGGTATCGTGTCCCACAAGGGTATACAGAGAGTCCTTCCAATTTTCCACTAGATTCTGAAAAGAAATCTGGAGTCATTGCAAATGCTCTACAGATTGCCGCTTGAACAGTCCACAGATGATCTTCTTGTAGCAGCAAAAACCCGGGAGGCTTGTAAACAAGATACCATTCCTTTTTTTAAATCACCTATCTGAACGCGGAAATAAAGTGTCCGGAAGAAAACTGCAGTACTGTCAAAAAGAAGTTCGGTATCTGGGACACATTATTGAAAAAAATAGTTAAAAATGTGTCACCAGAGAGAGTGGAAGCAATTCTTCCAATTAATCCACCTCAAACTCAAAAGGAAGTCAGGATGTTTTTGGGAATGGTTGGCCTCTGTAGGCAGTGGCTACCAAACGTTTCCTTGGTGCCAAAACCTTTACTGAGGCTGACACAAAGAGATGTGTCTCATCAGATTCTATGGAACAATGACTAAATGAAAGCCTTCCTAGAAATGAAAGAAAAATATTGTCATACCACAGCACTAGGAATGCCACAATGCACTAAAGAGTTTACTTTATTTTGCAATGAGAGAGAGGGATGCGCTCTCTCAGTGCTGACTCAGATGCACAGTGATACCCGAAAACTTGTGGCATGTTTATTTACCACCCTTGACCCTGTTGCCGCAGGTCATGCCCGGCTGCCTTAAAGAGGTAGCCATGGTCAGGGCCGGCTTTAGCACTGGTGGCGCCCTGTGCGACAATGTTTGTTGGCACCCCCCAATGACCCCCTTGCCACGGATTCCCTCACCACCACCATTTGACTGTGCACCCCATCTCTCATAACCACTGTCTCTTAGATTCATTTAGTTTTATAGCGCCACTCATATCAGTGTAAGGTGTCAGAACACTTTACATCACACATACGTTGCACGGAGACAATCATATGTGTGTAAATCAGTGTACAGGAACTATTACATAAGACAGAGGCCTACAAGGTGTAGGAGATACATGTCATCCATACTGGAAGGCAGTATAGTTTAATAGTCCTTGGTCTGAAAAAGCACAAATTCAGAATTTAATATGGAACACCATTGTTAGGGCTTTTCTTTAAAAATAAGAATTGATTTCTACTGACATGAACCTTTTTTGCAATATTAGGATACGGAAAGACTGGGCGAAAAAACATTGCACTGTAATATAATCCTTGCAGTTTGCATGGAGCTCGACAACATTTATTCGCTCACTGCTCTTTATTCAGATTTTAACTTTTAAACTGCAATCAACAAAAGGATCTCTCTGACAAAGTGATAACCCATCGACATATTTATAGTGTATGCACTTTGTGATCTGAATGGGACACGTTCTTTGCAGCAGGCATATTAACCGTCTGCGCTATGATGAGTCAAAACGTCCTCTACCAGACAAAGCTCCGGTCTGTCTCCAGGGAGAAAATTAATCACGGGAGTTATCATGACATTTTCTTTGATGCTCGAAAATTTCTAGGACAAGGAGCAATGGCATCTGGTGCTTTTAAAACAATAAACCTGACTGATAAACAAGAATTGTGCCATTAGTACTTTATTATTTTAGTTTTTTGTCTTACAGAAGATCAACCTAGACCCCCGTCTGCAGTAAAAGAGTAGGGATAACATTAGAGTAACACGGAGTAGGGTTAAGGATTATCTAATTAGAAAAGATTTTAACTGTTGAAAAACTAACCTCTCTGAGAAGCAACTTACAGAATTCTATGCAGAACTGTTGAACCTGTTTGCACCTACCATGATTCTAGAGAAATGTGCTGCATTAAAAATAAGTGTAAATACATTATGCGTTCAATTTTCGTAATAACAGTAATAATGATTACTACAATGTTAGGATTTTATTTAACACCAGAAGCTGAGCCCAGATCAAAGAATGCCACAAAACCACATACACACATGAGTTGATGAAGACCAACTTAAAGCTCATTTTGTTAGTTACCAGAAAGATGATTTCCCCACTAACGTTTACTCTAGACTAGTACAAGAATACACTCATGCTATAGATGGAAACAACTACTATGTATGCACCCACTTACCAACATCTGAATCAGAGGAAGTCCCCTATTCTCACATGCCATTATCCAACATTATATCTTGTAGTATTTTGCTTTCACTAGTTTATAGGTGAGAACATTTCAAATATTTCTATACTAATCATGATCATATACTTTCAAGAGTGCCTTTAACCCAAGTTAAGGTTAGATAGTCAACACAAACAAATCATTTGTGTTAACAGAAGGAAAACACCCAAATGAACTAGACATGTAGGGTAGTGGCTGTGAACACACATTTGAATTACCAGGAGGAGCATGGCAAATTTTACGCGGAGAATAATCTTCAATTCCTGGAGTTTATTTTATTTTTGAAAAAAATGCTTATTTCCTGCTACCTGATGATTGGGAGGGTACTTGTTACTTAGGGGTACTAATTCTTAAGGTGCATCTTGTACAAAGCATAGCTGCAGTAACAATGACACCAGCACATACACACAAGCGTAGTACCGAAACTGGAGCTGCATTAATAGGAGATATATTTGGTGCACTTATTCCACCACTAGCTGTCATATTAAATGGTGAAAAGATTAGAAAGCTGTCAGCAGTTGTTGACAAGATGGCAATAAGCGCTACTGGAGCTTTTGCTGGTAGAAAACACTGGGTTGATTGCAATAAGCTCAATGGTTTTGCAGTTCCGTCTAGCATTGGACATATTGCTCACAGAAAAGGCTGAGTTTGGACAGTGCTTAAATGAACCCATTGCTGCTCCTACATAGCTGATGTAGGAAATAGAAGGTTTTGTAAAAAACAATTTATGATTAAAACCTGAGTCAGAGGAGTTGGAAATACCCAGCCTCTTTGAAAATTTGGAAAAGGAGTTTGTTCAATTGGAAATTGGTTTGCAACAGCAGTAGGTGGTTTCTTAAAGGCTGTCTTTATGCCAGTAATACAAATAGGGTTTTGCTTGCTATTTCATTATGCATTATTCATAAGTTATAGATTTATTTTACGCAAAAGACGGGAAACTGAAATGAGGAAGAGATTTGAAAAAGAATAGGGATTGAAGCATCCCATAAATGATGATTACACAAAGTCATTACATAGGACAGAGAAGGAAAAGGTGAAATTCAACAGAGGATGAAAGTGCTCTCTGAAAGAATTCACATGTGAAATTAACTAAGGGGTCGATTCCGATCTCGGTCAGTAGGGCACCTAATCGGGTTTGTCATTAGCGGATCCGATTCGGAAGCTGATTTTCCGTCCGAGTCGTACACGGGTCCGGACGTCGAAGTACGATGCGAACAAGCGTGAAATCTCCGCCCAAATCGTTTCCGGCTCCGAACCATTCTGTACAACTCGGTCGCAAGCAAACCTTGGCGTGCAATGGAGACGTTTCACGACCGAGCTAGTACGATGCTCGAATCGGACAGCCGGATCAAGTCGGAGCGTCCGGCTCGCAAAAGCTCCCGGAGTCGGACTTCGGGTGTCCACGTCGGACCCCCCCGTCACCCGCAGCATTACGACTCAGACACAGGGGGAGACCCATGGGTCTCCCCAACAAAGGCATGTACGGTGCGGATGGCACCGACGCGTAACCACCGTAGGGGGCGCCCTTGTCCGCGACTTACACATTCAGTCAATGGGAGCCCATGTACGCGTGGTACGACCGGCTCCCATTGACTTCTATGGGAGTCCGACCGAACCGAGTCCGACAGCATACGACCGTATCGTACTCGCTCGGTCAGACTGCAGGAGTCCGGATCGGTCGGAAAATACCCCGAATCCGGCTCGGTTGGAGTGCTTTCCTACCCGGATCGGAATCGACCCTAAGTGTGATGGTTAAGATAAGTATCAGATGGGAGAACTGAAGAAGATGAGATTTTAAAACTGAAAAGTTAATTAATGAAGCTGCTAACTCGGCTTAGATATTAATGAGAAAACACTGTAAAATGACACGTAGGAAGAATGTTCAAAATACATCAGACATTCATATTCACAGTTAGGTCATTACTTTATTTTTCTTTAACAAATGGAAGCTTTAGAAACTTCTGCACTATGCACGAATGCATTAGGTAGCTTGACCTTAACATGTCTTACTTAGAATCTTCATCATAATTACAAAAGGTTCCAGTTTTATATATTGTATTATTTTCCTTAAACTATATGTTCTCGTTTGTACCAAGCTTGAACTTCCTATTTATCTCGTGTTTATATAATACGGAATAGAAATTGCATATTTGAACAATAACTCTCACTTATATGAAAGAAGAAAAGCATTACCTTACTAGAAATCTCCAAGTAAATGGATCACTGTCAGAATATCGACTTACAGAAATATTGACGCAAAAATATTGATGTCCAGAATATCGAAGTCCTATCTACATTATGGTAAGTACATAAATGCCGGAAACAAATATCGTTGTCAAAAATATCGTTGGTAAAAATATCGTTTTTTTATGTTATTTTTTTTTTAAATAAGTAAATAATGCGTATAATTAAAAGAAACATATTTAAAAATATTTTAAAATGTTTAAAAATTATAACTAATACATATAGGGGCCGATTCAAATCCTGGAAAAAGGCCGTACGACTCATACCCGGTAAACTTTCCGTACAACCTAGGAAGTACGATTCGTACAGAAAGCCTATTTCCGTTCGTTTCGTACTGAAGTCCTGGGAATTTTAAGCCCAGCGGTGCAGGGGAACACACCCTAAGACTTCGGGTTCTTCCTGTTTCAGACCTACAGAAACACAGAGTCTCCTGGGTGAAGTCAAAGATCGATTTATTGGCTGCAGACCAATTACAGGTATCCAAGAAGTACAACAGCATGTATGTTCTCAGGAGACTGCTTCCAGTTACAGAAACGGGCTTCTCCTTAAATACAAAATATCATGCTTCAGGCATACATTCCTTGTTTTACGATACGGTCATCTACATGTATCTATTACAAACGAAAAGGCAGAGTCATGATGACCATCCCACATTCCAGTTAAGCCAGCCCACAATTATTTACCCAGCAAGGCTCAGATCCCACATCAGATATCAACAGGCCCCAATAAACACGAGCATCTCCTGTTTAGAAAACAAGCCATAAAGCAGGAAGAGCCAGGTGTGAAAGAGATTAGCTGGAGGCTTGTGTGGGATGAAAAGGCTTTATGGTGTGTCAAACCCTGATGCTAATCACAGGTGGCCGTAGGACGGGAAGCTCGTGAGACCGGACTGACCTGGGGCAGCGGAGCCAAGCTGCCCAGGTTACAGAGAAGTCAAAGGAAGGCACATGTGTTCTAAATGCCCGTATTTGTTCGTAATATGTAGCCTATGTGAGGGCAACCATAAGATGGCCACCGCTCTAAGATGGAACCCACGAAGTCAATGTATAATAACGTATACATAGTGCATTTATCGCTAAAACGTTATATAAAGCACTTGTACATACCACATTGCCCATTCGCGGTTCGCTAATACCGGAATAGACAGGGGTAGGGCCCTGTCTCCCACGCGGTCCCAAATTTCAAAGTACCACAGACCCTCCTTTTTCCCTTACATAGGCAATAACTATGCTCACATCAATCTCCGAGTCTAGGTCAATATTCACAAAGTCATGGAGATGTTGCTGTAGCATCATCCTATTACTTAGCTCGTCCCTCGATACAGGTTTCCTTACACATAATGTAGCACAGAGGCCACATATCGCAGGAGCACACTGTATGCACAGACAGAACAGGAAAAGGATGGCTAAGATCATTCCAATGACCATCAGAACTTTCCAACCCCAGGCAGATATCAGTTCCCAGAACCACCCCACCAGTAACCAATCTCCTTTATCCACGTATGGATTCAGATATTTTATGCAGTTTGGAGATGGCTTGATAAACTGTTGGAGCGTTATCTGGTATGAAAATGCAACAACTAGATTGGATAACCTTACATACCCCACCGCGGTCTGCAAGTATGACGTCTAGAACCATGCGGTTCTGCAAAGTCATGAGGCGATCCGCTTGGAGCTCAGCTGTCAAATTACCAAGGGCACCCGCCGTCACATTGACAGTGGATTCAACCACATGAGTCAGTTGTCTCAGGTTCCTACCATTAACCATAGGTCCCCAAAACGGCAGGAAACCCAAAAAGAAATCTCCCGCTTCCTGACCGGCAGTATCCTCCTTACTAATCACGCCTCTCACAACTCTGGTCTTGTGATAGTCAGAGGCAGCAGTAAATGTTGGCGGGTGCAGATTTGCAATATAACATGTGCCCGAGAAGTCAGGGGGCAACCATGTATATGCTCGGTCATTGCAGACAAAATATGTACCCTTGTCAGCCAAAAACACAGGGGAAAACTGTGATGGGAAAGTGTACGTTTCAGTACAGTCACTTCTCCCCAGTTGAGCTCTTGGATTCTGACCATTACCTTGTAAACAGAACCGGCCCATGTGAGGTACGACCAAAATTGGGGATGAAATTTTTTGCTGTCTTTCACCCAGACTAATACTATACCCCGTCGTGTTCCGCCCTACATAAGCTCTCAATTCATCTTTGGGGATAGATGAGTATGCGTCGATATCTCTGCTCATATAGGCAACTCCTTTCATTAAAGCTTTATTATTTGTGCTAGGTCTGATGGAACGCGGTTGTCGCGGGGAGTAGGTATCTAGTGCAAAGAGAAACATGGTCTGGAATGCCCATGACGATCCATTGTAACTAAACGGCAGCACTAGATAAGGAATACCCTTATTAATGGTATGTGGCATTAAATCACACACCCAGCAATTGGTTGTATTCATGACTAGTTGGTGCTGGTGCAGGAGCTGAATAAACGAGTTGTTTACAAACTCTGATCGTCTAGCTTGTTCGTGTTCAGGCAGAGGGTGAAAAGAGTGTGAGGAGACAGTAGGAGGAGGTATAGGCTGTTCAGTGGGTGCAATGGGCTCTTGAGAGGAGAAGAATACAAATCCTACGGTAAACACTATCATACTACATAGTATAAACAGATATAATAATACAAAACCTTTGCTCTTCATTATTTTACACATTTTCGTTTTCAAGTTCATTTCCTCAGCGAGTCTCTCCATCTTGAAAAACTCCATCCTCTAATCGTGCCGCTCGCGGCGGGTGAGTATCTTCTGCTAAGGGGTACGCCTGTCGGTCCAGGGAACGCCCTAGACCAACCAGAACCGTTGACCTAACGTCTTCGGCCTGTACCCCAAAGTCTTGGCACCGCGACCCTGCGGCTGAACCCGGATGGTGGTTCGAAAAACAAAAATCAAGAAAGTCCTTCAGATGGGAGAGCTATGATTTCAAAAACAAAAAGGTAAGGAAAAGAATATTTATTTGTCCATAGGCCTTGGTCTCAAGTTATAGTGGAAACGGCCAGGTACTGTCTGATCTTGAAACAAGAGTTCAGGCTCTGTGGTGTCCACTCGACTTGACGGTGGCACAGCTTCTTGCAAAATATCGTCACTCTGTTGTGCTGAAGTTGTGCCTCTTACGCGTGCATCACTGAATGGTACAAAACGAGGTACAGTGTCTGTTTCAGAGTCAGCGATACCCTCCTGGACCCACTGGTCATATGGTAGAGGCAAAGGGATCCTCTTGATGTGGGCGCCGTGAATCCAGTTCTTCTTCCCCTTTACTCGAACCGCTGATCTTGTAGACAGAAGTACGAGGTGAGGGCCAATCCAACGGGGCTCATCGTTGCTCTTTCGCTGGAAGTTCTTGATGAGCACCCACGTGCCAGGGTCAATAGGGTGTCCTGGAGCCTCAGAGGCCTGGGGGAGAGTATCATGCACCTGTTGGTGTAAAACACGCAATTTAGGCGTCAATTCAGACAAATAATCAAGCAGTCTGGATGTTCGATTTCGCAGAATTTCGACGGTCTTGGCACACCCCATACATTGGCCGGGCGACCCAAAATTATTTCATATGGGCTAAGTCCCACTCGTGAATGCACGGTCATTCTTGTGGATAGGAGTGCTAGAGGCAGAGCGTCAGGCCATTTAAGACCGGAGCTCGTCTGGATTTTGGCTAGTTTCAGCTTCAGAGTGCCATTGTAGCACTCTACTAATCCAGCTGATTGGGGGTGATTTGCAGCGTGAAACTTCTGCTTAATCCCTAATCCCTCACACACATTCTTCATCACTCGACCCACAAATTCACTCCCATTATCACTCCACACCATTCTTGGCATTCCAAACCTAGGAAAGAATTCCTTCACAAGGGCTTTGGCTGTGGATAAAGCAGTGTTGTCTTTTAGGGGATATGCTTCTATCCATTTTGAAAAAGCGCAAACAACAACCAATACATATTTCAAGTTGTTGCACCTTTCCATGTGGATAAAATCTAGCTGCAAAACTTCGAATGGATATGATGGAGGCGCAAAATGACCAGCTGGAGTTGGGGTTCCCCTACCAGGGTTGTGTTTCAAACATACCATACAATTCTTGACCACATTCTCTGCACACTTGGGAATTCCAGCATTCTGCCATACTGGGGCCAACAACTTACAGATTCCTTTCATACTGATATGTGCCATTCCATGTGCCATAGTAACCTCTGGAAGCACATATGCATCAGGTAACAACCATCGCCGATGTTCTGACAAATCAACCCAACAACCATTCTCATCCAATTTACCCGTACTTTCTCTCCACTTGCTCAACTCTTTCTCTGTGGCTTCAGCTTGAAGGGACTTCACACTCTCTATCGTGTTTTCACACATTCCAACATCATCAATCCATCTTGCAGGGCCTGCAACATACATTCGAGTCTTCACATCTTTTGCTGTTTCTTTCGCGATTTCATCAGCAAACGCATTACCACGACCAACATCATCAGTGATTTTCTTGTGCGCACTGCATTTCATAATCGCAACTTGTAACGGTAGGGTCAGTGACTCAAGGAGATCATTCACCAACTTTCCATTCTGAATCTTAGCTCCATGCGAAGTCAGGAACCCACGTTCTTTCCACAATCGCCCAAAACTATGAGCCACGCCAAAGGCGTACTGGCTATCCGTATATATGTTCACTTTCATTCCTTCAGACAACACGCATGCTCTTGTAAGGGCAATTAATTCTGCTGCTTGGGCCGAATTATGTGGCACACGTGCAGTTTCCACAATCGTGTGTAAAGTCGTGATAGCATATGCAGCAGTCGTATCACCATTCGGAAGCTTGAAACACGAACCATCCACCCATAAGGTACCATCACACTCGGTCAGGGGAGTATCTTTAAGATCTATTCTCCCTTTTGTCTCTTCTTCTGTTCTGAACAGACAATCATGTTGCTCAATCTCATCTAGGTCTGCTGGAATTGGCAATAATGTAGCTGGATTCAACGTGTTGCATCTCTTTATGTGTATGTGATTTGCTAACAGTGTTAATTCATATCCTGACAATCGCGCACTAGTTAAGTGCTGTGTCTTGGTCCTGTTTCACAATGTGTCCACAGCATGTGGAACCATAACAATCAATGTGTTATCCATTACTAGTCCAGCAGACTGTCGAATAGACATAGCTGCTGCAGCTGTAGCTCTCAGACAACTTGGCAATGCCCTAGCTACCGGGTCCAAGGTTGACGAAAAATATGCGCATGGACGCGGTCTGTCGCCAAAAGGCTGTGTTAACACCGATAATGCGCAACCATCTTTTTCATGAACATATAATGTAAAAGGCTTGCTGTAGTCAGGGGTACCCAACACAGGAGCTGAACATAATGCATTACGCAATTCCAAAAAACTTTTCTGACACTCTTCAGACCATGGGATAGGATTCGGTGTGTCTTTGCATGTTAATGCTAACAAAGGTTTTGCCAGCAAAGAGAAATTTGGTATCCAGTGCCTACAGTATGAAGTAATGGCCAAGAAAGCACGCACTTCTCTCTGTGTTCTAGGCACGCCCAACTGTGCAATGGCTTGAATTCTTTCTGGGGTCAGTTTCCTTCCCTCCTTCGATAAGAGATGACCTAAGTAGGTCACTTCTTGTCGACAATATTGCATTTTTGAGAGGAACACTTTGTGATGAAAGGCATACAAATGGCGCAATAATGACAATGTAGCTTCTTTGCAAATCTTTTCAGTATCCACGGCGATTAGCAAATCGTCAACATACTGAATGAGGATAGCGCCACTAGGTAAAACCAGTGCATCAAGCTGCGCTTTTAAAGCCTGACTGTATATTGATGGGCTTTCACAGTAGCCCTGTGGAGCGCGTTTAAAGCGGAAGCTGCGACCTCCTAAACTGAAGCCAAAAATGTCTCTGCTCTCCTCTGCAATTGGGATGCTAAAGAAAGCATTCTTCAAATCGATCACTGAGAACCATGAAGCAGAGGCTGGAATCATGGTTAACAAGGCAGTTATATCAGGGACAACTGGAAACTGTGGCACAACAATCTTATTAACCTCTCTAAGATCAATCACAAATCTGTAAACAGGTGGCTGTGAAGGGTCCGTTCGGTTTAAGACAGGTAAAACAGGACTATTGCAAACGTTGCCTCTTGTCTCTTCAATTACACCCTTTTTAACCAAATCGCTGACAATTGCTAACAACGCTTTCTGACCTTCATTGGAGATCTTGTACTGGGGAATACGTGGCAATCTGACATTGGCTTTCAAAGTGACCACATATGGCGGTATTTCCAAGAGACCCACATCATTGGGACCAGTAGCCCAAACGACATCCGGAAGGGATGACAATTCGGGAGGCATTGCATTCTTAGACAAATACATCGGGGAAATCACTTTCTTACCTAATGTAAGTTGTACTCCTGAGGGAGAACAATATAGCGTCGCATGCAATCTCTTTAGCAAATCTAATCCTAGCAAATATTCACCACAACCTGTTGTTAGGATGAGGGGTGCTTTTAACTCGCAAGGTCCAACAGAAAGTGACATGGAACTAGAAATCGGGTTCCTAACTGGGGCGCCAGAAAAACCTACTGAAACATTCATTTTTCCAGACAAAGGCGGGCCAGGGAGTTTTGAATGCATGATTGAACTCTTTGCAGCACCAGTGTCCAGCAGAAAGGGCTCTGTTACACCCGCTGTAGTCACTTTAACATATGGTCCGCTCTGATCCACTGGTACTGAAACAACTCCCTCTCTCTGTCTACGGCTGTCCTAGTAATCATTACCTTCCACATTGTCGTCCTTTGCATAATAATCATTATTGTAGTACTGAGCTGTATTACCAGTTGCATTGGCTTTCTGATCAAAGCTATTTATGGTATTTTGAGGCGGAAGAGGACGCACGTTCTGGGGAACATTTCCACGCCCTCTACCTCTAGGAGCTTACTGACCACCTCTACCTCTTGCGCCATACGCATTACTAGTACGCTGCATTAATTTAGGACAACTATACTTAAAATGACCTTCCTCTCTGCAATATGAACATTGATTGGGACCTACAGGGACACGTGGTTGATAATACCCATTCATTTGCTGATTATTCTGAAACTGGTGGGGCTGCTGATAGATACCTTGGGTTTGCCTATAATTATTCTGTCCTCCACGTGGCGGATAAGCCTGCTGCAAGAGGACCTTTGTTTTCAGTTCTTTCGTTTTCTTATCTGTTCTATCCTTCTCATCTTTACCTCTATTTTCATAATACTGTGCAGTAGCCAGTATTTGCGCTGAAGAGGAAACAGCCCAGGAACTTTCTGAATCTTTTAATTTCTTACACAACTCGGGAAGTAGATTCTGCACAAATTTATCCACAAATAACCGTTGGCCACCTTCAGTACTCATGTATTGACCACTGTGGTCGATAAACGTTTCTTCAAACCTTGTGAAGAAATCGGACACTGTCTCATCTTTCTTCTGCTTGCATGCGGACAGTTTATCCCAATTTACGCGCATCGCGGGCATTATAGTTTTCATGTATGTAATAATTCTACCAGGGAGTTCTGCTACCAAAGGGTCAGGCTTCGCGCCAACAACTTGGCCAGCATCTGCAGCAATGATATTAGCCCATGTGTTACCCAATTCTGCAGCATGATCTACATTACGAATGGATCCCCATAAAGGCTGTGGAACCACATTCCCAATCAACATATCTATGTCAGCTAGATTCATGACACACGATTCTGCAGTTTGTGATAACTCCTTATAATATCCTGTAGGGTTTTTACGGGGGTCAGGCAATGTCTGCTTAAGCGCTAACACTTCAGATCGTTTCCAAGGGACATGCACCCAAACACGCTGAAAATGTGCTAAGACAGGTGGGTTAGCATTTTGATCAGAAGGTCTCCAAACTGGGGGAACCTCACGCATCGGATATTGGCGCGCTTTTACCTTTTTCCCCACAGGGAGTTCCTGTTCGAACAATGATTGCTGACAATCGCCATTTCTGAAGGACAGTAAAGTCGCAACTGCTTTATCTACATTGGGACCCACAATTGTACCTGTTCCAAAATCAAATCGCACTCGACACAATTCCTGTGGGTTTGGGTTTGAACCATTATCCTCCAATTCCTCACAGAGGAATTCACACATTTTGTCAAAGACATACCTCTGTGTTGGGGCATCCCATTGGTGAAAAACGTTAACAACTAATTCCACTTTATAGAGTGAAGGGAAACCAATCCACCTACGTGCCAGATGATCTAACACCTCTTTCTCGTCAGGACCAGGCAGCTGACTACGCAATTGCTTACGTTGTAAACCAGGAGTCATACTAGATGACCCAAAGAGAGACGACATTAAACTAGTAACTACATTAGCTAGTCATTGTCGTGCTGAAGGAGAAGTTGAGGCGAAAACGGGGGGATAGACAGAGGGAAGAAAAACGGAGTCAGATACAGGTACCGGGGTAGTGCAAGAAGGAGCGCCAGGGGAGGCAGCTGACATACTAGGCAAAGTCGCAGGAAGCGCGGGGGCAATAGGTAACACAACTGGCGGCCCTTGAGAGGGCTGCACTGCAGGGATAGGAGCCAGCTGAAGAGGAGCTGGCGGTTGTGGGAAGGCTTGCGTCATATTTACTGGGGGCTGCACATTTACAAGCTGTGGAGGTGCTGTGGCATTCTGCGCATACGGGGGTGGCGAACTTAGCAAATGGGACATTAGGGAATCTTTCTCTTTCTCTTTTGTCTCATCTTGCACAAGGGGTGACAAAACAGGGTAACATTTATCAATCCCCAGTTTGCGCTGTCTATGCAATTGCTCATTCATTTGTTCCTCCTCGTTATCTTTAAATTGCGCATCTGCTTGCATCATTGACATACCTCTTTCTTTCTTATTCCTTTTCGCTAGCTTAATTTCCTTCTGTTTGGCTTCCTTTCGCCATAGGCGGAAAGAATCAAACATCGCCGGCCGGGCTTTCTTTTTAAACAATTTAACTTCCAAATTATCTAAGATATCTGTATCGAAACTACCATTTTGGGGCCATTTTAAAACACCGTCCTTTCTGGTGTACCGGATCCATACTTCATTATATGCAATGGGGCCCACGCCATGTTTTACATAAAGCTCATAAGTTGGAGTTCCAATTGGAGGAACCGGACATGAATCCTCTAACTGGAAATCCCTTCCACAACCCAAACAAAACAATCTTCCAAATACACTAGAACCAGGCATCTTCGCTCACTAGTCTAGTTTCAAACTTCAAAGGATTATCGATTACGATAGTCTCGTGAATACATGAGTCCTCTGGCTTTGGCGCTTGCAAGCTCCAAATCGAAATGATCCCGAAGGATACCAAAAATCCCGAAGGATACCAAACAAACTGGGAGACGCTCCACTTATACTTAACTGAATATCGATGATCGATGGCGTCACCAGAAGACTCTCTCGATTGTTTCGCTCTACCAAAATCGTCAAGGGTCCAAAACAGGGCGATTAATCAGGGCAGCAGTCCTTCGTAGCCGTCGGGACGCGGAGAACCTCGCAGAAAAGACTTTCGGACCACATCGACATGCAGGGGTCGATGAAGTGGCGGCCTTCCTCCAGAATTTCCACACGAAGCTCCTCACGAACCTCTGGCTTGGACCGGTACCGCTGAAATCGTCCCGAGTTGGGCGCCAACTGAAGTACTGGGAATTTTAAGCCCAGCGGTGCAGGGGAACACACCCTAAGACTTCGGGTTCTTCCTGTTTCAGACCTACAGAAACACAGAGTCTTCTGGGTGAAGTCAATGATCGATTTATTGGCTGCAGACCAATTACAGGTATCCGAGAAGTACAACAGCATGTATGTTCTCAGGAGACTGCTTCCAGTTACAGAAACGGGCTTCTCCTTAAATACAAAATATCATGCTTCAGGCATACATTCCTTGTTTTACGATACGGTCATCTACATGTATCTATTACAAACGAAAAGGCAGAGTCATGATGACCATCCCACATTCCAGTTAAGCCAGCCCACAATTATTTACCCAGCAAGGCTCAGATCCCACATCAGATATCAACAGGCCCCAATAAACACGAGCATCTCCTGTTTAGAAAACAAGCCATAAAGCAGGAAGAGCCAGGTGTGAAAGAGATTAGCTGGAGGCCTGTGTGGGATGAAAAGGCGTGTCAAACCCTGATGCTAATCACAGGTGGCCGTAGGACGGGGAGCTCGTGAGACCGGACTGACCTGGGGCAGCGAAGCCAAGCTGCCCAGGTCACAGAGAAGTCAAAGGAAGGCACATGTGTTGTAAAGGCCCGTATTTGTTCGTAATATGTAGCCTATGTGAGGGCAACCATAAGATGGCCACCGCTCTAAGATGGAACCCACGAAGTCAATGTATAATAACGTATACATAGTGCATTTATCGCTAAAACGTTATATAAAGCACTTGTACATACCGCATTGACCATTCGCGGTTCGCTAATACCGGAATAGACAGGGGTAGGGCCCTGTCTCCCACGCGGTCCCAAATTTCAAAGTACCACAGTGCAAAAGACCGTACGGGTCAAAAAAACCAACGATTCTGATCCGGAACAGCTTGTACATGACGTCCGGACGCATTCAAGCAGTGGTTTCCGGCCAAGCAAGTACGATTCCTCCCTACGTCATTCCATACGGTTCTTTTTTTACGGGAGCCAAACACAGCCGGAAAAGCAGAGTCCGACCGCGAACCGCTACGCAACGGAGCCCCGGTACGCGACGTACACGCCATGAACCTCATCGTACGTGTCATCCCGGTCCTCCTAGCCTACGACCTGGTGCACCGGACCCGACGCACAAGTCGCAGAAGGTAAGAACAACACGCAGGGGCCAGGGGGGAGTGAGGGGCAGGAAACATACCCCATACCCAAAGCCAAACCTATAATATGGAGCCCATACATTTACACCAGGGTCTGGTCACTGGGGGGGGCGTGGTCAGCAACCCCTGCGTACCGCTACAATGGAAGTGGACGTGTACAGTGCATTGCACACATACCCCTACTGCACAAGTCGAACAGTGATACGGACCGTACACACGCAATGAATGCGTGGGTATGGTGCGTTGCACACGTACCCCTTCGGCACCAGTAGAACAGTGATACGGACCGTACACACGCTATGAATGCGTGGGTACGGTGCGTTGCACACGTACTTCTACGGCACCAGTACATTTGGGATATGAGGCGTACACATGCCAGGAATGTGGGCTTACGGACTGGCCCTGCATGTTACCTTCATATTGGTGTGTGTGTAGGTCCAGGCCAGCAGTGTACTGCTCCAAGGGGGTGGGTGGGTGGGCGCAGAGGATTCCCAGCAGTGGCCAGCCATATGGGGGTGGGTGCTCAGGACTCCCAGCAGTGGCCAGCCATATGGGGGTGGCTGCAGATCAATACCAGCAGTGGCCTGCAATATGAGGGGTGTGTGCAGATGAATACCAGCAGTGTTCAGACATATGGGGTTGGGTGCACAGGACTCCCAGCAGTGGACAGAGACATGGGGGTGGGTGCAGAGGACTCCCAGCAGTGGCAAGCCATATGGGGGTGGCTGCAGATCAATACCAGCAGTGGCCTGCAATATGAGGGGTGTGTGCAGATGAATACCAGCAGTGTCCAGACATATGGGGGTGGGTGCACAGGACTCCCAGCAGTGGACAGAGACATGGGGGTGGGTGCAGAGGACTCCCAGCAGTGTCCAGACATATGGGGGTGGGTGCAGAGGACTCCCAGCAGTGGCCAGCCATATGGGGGTGGCTGCAGATCAATACCAGCAGTGGCCTGCAATATGAGGGGTGTGTGCAGATGAATACCAGCAGTGTCCAGACATATGGGAGTGGGTGCACAGGACTTTCAGCAGTGGACAGAGACATGGGGGTGGGTGCAGAGGACTCCCAGCAGTGTCCAGACATATGGGGGTGGGTGCACAGGACTCCCAGCAGTGGCCAGTCATATGGAGGTGGCTGCAGATCAA
Source organism: Triturus cristatus (assembly GCF_964204655.1). Classification (NCBI taxonomy): domain Eukaryota; kingdom Metazoa; phylum Chordata; class Amphibia; order Caudata; family Salamandridae; genus Triturus; species Triturus cristatus. Next base: position 441,372,142 of record NC_140585.1, read on the forward strand.
TACCAGCAGTGGCCTGCAATATGAGGGGTGTGTGCAGATGAATACCAGCAGTGTCCAGACATATGGGGGTGGGTGCACAGGACTCCCAGCAGTGGACAGAGACATGGGGGTGTGTGCAGAGGACTCCCAGCAGTGGCCAGCCATATGGGGGTGGCTGCAGATCAATACCAGCAGTGGCCTGCAATATGAGGGGTGTGTGCAGATGAATACCAGCAGTGTCCAGACATATGGGGGTGGGTGCACAGGACTCCCAGCAGTGGACAGAGACATGGGGTGGGTGCAGAGGACTCCCAGCAGTGTCCAGACATATGGGGGTGGGTACCCAGGACTCCCAGCAGTGGCCAGCCATAAGGGGGTGGCTGCCGATCAATACCAGCAGTGGCCTGCAATATGAGGGGTGTGTGCAGATGAATACCAGCAGTGTCCAGACATATGGGGGTGGGTACACAGGACTCCCAGCAGTGGACAGAGACATGGGGGTGGGTGCACAGGACTCCCAGCAGTGTCCAGACATATGGGGGTGGGTGCACAGGACTCCCAGCAGTGTCCAGCCATATGGGGGTGGCTGCAGATCAATACCAGCAGTGGCCTGCAATATGAGGGGTGTGTGCAGATGAATACCAGCAGTGTCCAGACATATGGGGGTGGGTGCACAGGACTCCCAGCAGTGGACAGAGACATGGGGGTGGGTGCACAGGACTCCCAGTGGTGTCCAGACATATGGGGGTGGGTGCACAGGACTCCCAGCAGTGGACAGAGACATGGGGGTGGGTGCACAGGACTCCCAGCAGTGGACAGAGATATGGGGGGGGGGTGTACATCATTATCAGATGACCACACCTACATGGTGGTATGAACGCATCCCTAACTTTGGACTATGATGAAAGTGCTATAACAACACATCACTGACAGCAGTGTCCCACTCCCAGGAGGATGGATGTATTTCACACACTGCATGACACACCACATGTGGGTGTGAGGACATATAACACATACATACCCACCCATGGCGGATGCAGCACAATACACACCCTGATATCATGCCACAAGACTGTATAGTCATGTAACTGCCTACAAAACTAAGAGAGCCAAAGGGAACACACACTGTCACGCACATCCCAGGACTGATAGGAATGTCCAGGTGCTGGTCCAGCCACCAAGATGTTGTCTCTCATGGAAGGAATAGGGTGGAAGTCCCCTAGATACAAAGCCCACAATTGTGAGTCAGGTGCCCAAATACCCTGCATAACAAGTACCATTTGTGTGGTAGGCCATGATTACACACATGCATAGTGCTGAAAAGGGGGAATTTGTCCCTGAAGGCATTCCTACATACTCATAACACAAGTACAGTGACTAGCAAGGATGGCACAGACGATTCAGCAGGAGACATCGGTGAGCAGGCATGGCCATTGTTGAAGGGATCCGTCACCAACAAAGGAAATGTTGATACAGCTCAGCACAACAATTGTGCAACTGTTTGCAGGGAAGATGTCAGGTGCCACAGAGGAAGGAACACTCTTTGGGACAATGTCGCAAAACAAAATGAACACACACTACCAATGATTCTTTGCAGAGACATTGTGATGGCACACAGATAACATGGTCCACCTCATGACCATCATACAAAAACATTTATCAGAACCCTAACACATTACCAGAACACCAACTCCAGGAGCCTCAGCACCAACATCAAGTACCTGAAATGCAATAGTGTTGAAAGTAAAACAAAAGGCTTTATTCAGCACCACAAAAAAATGAAAAATAGACTATGTACAGAGGCCAATGGCCATTCCATATTTCAAGTCCAAGGGGGGACGTAGGGGAACACGTCTACCCCTAGCTTGCCTGCACAAAGGAACCTCAAGGTTTGTCGACCGGGGGGGGCATCATCTGTGGCAGTACCAGGCACCGCAGGGACAGGAGGGGGAAGGGTAGGTGTGGCGGGTGCAGGGGTAGATGTCTCCACCACAGGGGGTGGGGCAGCGCCGAAGGTGGAGGTCAGCTCGGTGCTGCACACTGCTGCTAGGACGTCCAGCCTAACCCCTGCACCAGAGGATTCCCCAGGGTCAACGGAGGGTGTGGTGGGTGAGGGATGGGGTGCAACGCTCTTGGGGGAGGGGGTCGACATGGTGGGGGACTCAACTCCCGTGCCCGGGGACTTCCTCACCCGCTTGTGGGGTGGTCGCTCAGTGGGGGCGAGGTCCAGCTCACCCATAAAGATCTTCTTGGGTGAGCGTTTGGCAGGGGAGCCAAGGGGTGTGGTTTTGGTGGGACAGGGTTGTGAGGACTGCGGACTGCAACTGTGGCTGCGTGTATGTCGTCTGTCCCCAGACCCTGTGGGTGTGCCTACATCCCCCTGAGTGTGCGTGCCAGGAGGTGTGCGCTTTGCCTTACTTGGGGCTGTGCTGGCTGTGTCTGGTGGGGTGCGTGCCTGTGACGGTCTGGGTGTGCGTTGGACAGGCATGGGAGAGGGAAGTGTGGATGGGTCTGGGGTAGGGGGGAACGGAGTGCTGCAGGAGAGTAACTGCTGCCGTCAGGGAAGAGTCCATGGACCGCAGAATCCTGCGTTGGTCAGACATCGTTGCTGACATGCCCTCCATGAACGACACCATCTGTGTGAGCAGTTTAGTGTGTCCATGGAGGACATTCAGCACCGATGCCTGCCCAACCTGCAACTGCCGCAGTATGTCCACAGACTCTTCACTGAGGACAGCAGGGGTGACAGGGGCAGGGGGTGCGGTACCTGGGCCGAAGGAGACATGTTGGGCCTCTGCACGGACAGAAGGGACAGGAGCAACTGGGAGGGCGGAGATGGTAACGGAGGAGGCGGGGACAGATGTGGGGATGCTGCCAGGTAGTGTTGCAGCCTCCGCCTCCTCCAGGAGGTCAGCGTCAGACCCGTCGGCGTCATAGCTGGTATCGTGTCCAGACAGGTCCTCTGACTGACTCCCCTCACCCTCCGTGGCACTGGCTCCTCCTGACTCTACAGCACTGGTGGCACTGTCGCTGGGTCCCTCCTCCAGGTCCGTGCAGGTGTCTCCCTCTGTTGCGGATGATGATGCTGTGGGCAAGGAGAAGAAACAGAAATGCATCAGTCACCTGTATACATCTGACACATGAGCACAAAAACAATTGGTCACAGTGCATATCAGGCAATGCATCATGAGTAACAGCTAGATTACTCCGCACATATGTAAGCCCTGTACTGCCCAGTTGGTAGACCGACTATGCCACTTGGATGAGAAATACACTGAGAAGTTAGTGTCTGTGAACCGTTGAGCACAGCAATACAATGAAGTCAGGCCACCTCTTGTTTACCCTGAAAGAAACAGTAGTGGTGCACCCAACGTAAACTAACACACCTCAATACTCAAGGTGTCACCACACTCAGAGACCTGTAAGTACTTTGGAACACAAAACGAAAAAATGTTGGTACCTTGGGACTCACAATTCTTTACACAATCGACATGTTTTGAATGTGCCAATTCGCCATTTCGTGAAAAGAACACTCATGTGTCTGCATGAAATATGTCTCACAAGGCAGTGCACACAAAACTACATTTACACTGTCATTGAAGAAGCTGCCACCTTTTCTAAGAAGCCACTGTTAGAAATAAATGGTGTTGCAGAGAGTACTTATACATGGGCTTACGGAGGTCTTGATGTCTTGAGACTTGTTAGTTTGTCTCACCAACAACAAAGGAGTCTCACAAAATCAAGACCACTGTGGGAACATGTATATGGAGAATCTGCAACACGATTTAATTCTAACATTGGCTTCTTTGCAAAGGTGCCAGCGTGTTCCATAAAAGTGGAAATGTCATTTGGTGTGCACTTCCTTGGGAGACATCTTTCATGCAGGCACATCAATGTTCTTAACACAAATCATCACATTACCACATTTAAAACATGAAAAAGTGCTGTGAGTGCCAAGGTACAATTTTTTTAGAGTAACAACTTGAATTATGTCAGTTGTCACATGGCCATCCGTCACCTGATTACACAGTTGACTACACATATGACCTACTGCCTGTCATCTGGAGTGGCACAAATGTCCACACCCAGGACAATGCATAAGCTACTGGGCCTGCAATTGGGTTGTAAAAAAGCATAGCTGTACTGTGGAGACACCCTCATGGAAAGCCAGAATGTCCACACAGATGTCAGCACACAAGGTCCAAACTGCGTTGCATCTGAACCACACACAGGTGCCAAAAATGTATGAGCAGGAATCATGTTATGAAAAATATGACACAGGCTGAAAAGCACAAACATTAAGCACTTGCCACCATCACAGGGGCACTGCACGGTGATTCTTTGTACAGCCAATTCTCACACACAGGTCAGACCTGGCAAGAAAAAATCAGGGTTGCCGCACAACCACCCATACCTGAGTCAGTGTGATTGATACAGATCAAGAAGTGACACCTCTTATTCAGGGTAACAAAAACTGTTCAGCAAAAATTGCTAGATTTACACAACATCACCTCCTGGGTCGGGCAACACATATTTGTGACAAACAACCATCAACAGATTGTTGTGAATAGCCACACAGGCACTGCCCAGTGTGAGTATGCACAAGCAAAATGGTGTATCCCTGTCCAGTGGACACATGTAGCACACATTTGAAAAATACAAACTAGGCCAGGGAACAATGCCACAGAGGCACACCTATGCTGAACCCACAGAGAATGTGCACAGTGTTGGATGACACGCATGATTAGGAGGCCAGGGTGTCTCAGGGGACTGTAGTGGGCACACTGCTCCGTGTTCCTGGAATGAGCTGATTGTACCATGAGAAACCGTCATGGCACTATGCATATCTCCCACTCATGCACATCATGTCTGAGGCCACAACATTGGTCATGCATGGTGCAAGGGTGTTCAGTTGAACCCTCACACTCCTATGTTGAGAATCATCATCAGTGCCAACAAATATGGACCCCCAATATAGTGAACTGGTCATGCCACAGGCAAGGTACCAACACAAGTCACAGACCACCCTCCCACATGATGCAGAAAGCAATGTGCACTTAGATTTACTGGAACCCTAGATGACCATGTGCAAATGTGATTACACGCAGACCAGGGGACACATGTCAAGGAGGGGAAGGGATGAAAAAGAGCACCAGGTGACATTGGGGAACAGAAAATGCACTGCACATATAAACTCTGGGAGTGTATCGAGCCTACAGAGCACTTCCAAAAGCTGGTGACACATAACATACAGCCATGTACCTACCCCCTTGTTGCTGCAGTCTCTCCTGTAACTGCCTATCGAGGTCAGGGAAGACCACTGCCAGGACACGGCTCATGTGGGGGGTCAGGCGTCGGCGCTCGCCGTGGGGGCGAGGAGTGTCGATCCCCAGCTGGACTCGGGCGATCCGCCGGGTCCAGCACTGGATGTCCTGCCACCTCTTGCGGACCTGTGGCAGCCCCCGACTATGATCCCCCGCAGATCTCACGGCCCTGACGACGTCCCGCCATATCTCCCCCTTCTAGTAGGCAGTTGCCTGTCAGGATGACAAAGTGACACAACATCAATACACCTGCTCCATGTCCCAGAGACACACATTTGAACATCTTTGAAATGTTGAACAGGGCATAGGATGCTGACAGGAATTGCATCATTCACAATAAGAAATTGGCCTGTGTGCAAGCCCCAATGCACTACATGGCATTGAAAGTCAACAGGTGGCATGAGGGGTGCGACGCACTCACTGATCATGGCACACACTGTGCAGCACATGCAACAGCAGGCTGATGGCCAGCATGTGTCAAGCAGTCACATGTCCCACTCCACTGACGCACCCTCAGCAGACTAGACAGACACACCCAGGCACAGATCACTCACCTGTCATTGACAACAGCGGATACAACCCTCACTCTGCACATGTGCCACTTGCCAGTAGGGTGTCACAGGTGTCGTGCTAGCTCTGCAAGTCAGACACACAGCACAGCTTACTTGTCACATCAGATGGGTAGATCTGTTGCCTCCTCCATTCAGCTGTGGTGCGACACTTCACATAGACACTCACCCACATTACAAGGAACATTCACACACATCAATGTCCATGAGGTCGTACACATCATTTGGACACTCTCACCACAGGTCCACTCAACTCATACACATCTGTGGGTACAGTCACCTGTCACACCGGGGGGACCACGGAATCACCTCAGGACAATAGGAAAAAAAGCCACCAAGGATTTGCCAGGCTGAATGTGTCATGCACTATGCAGTGAAAGTCACAGTAAGTACAATGCAAGTGAGGAATGCACACAGGAACTACATCATGCTCTGCATGAGAGACATCAGCATGCCCCCCCCCCGGACCCACTGTAAACAACATTGCATGTCTGTCCCACCTGGACACAATATTGACAGTCACACAACAGGTGCATAGGCAAAGGTAGTGGAGTCAGCACTCACCTGCTCCCCTGGTCTCCCATACAGCTTGGTGTACTGTGGAAAGAGGCAGGCCAGCAACGCCTCCTTCTCCTCCAGGGTGAATGGCTGGGCCCCCTCCACAGTACGTGACATGGTCCAGAGGAAGCAGAGACAGCAGCAGTGTGGTCGACTGGAAAGTTGTGCAGGCAAGTGCCCTTTCATGGGTTCTGGCTGCCTTATATCTGTCTTGCTGAGGGGCATTCATTTAGAGGAGTACATAGTGATTGGTCAGACTCATTTGCATCCTACATTTACTCCAATCCCTTTAAACATACACCAATGACTTTAAACATACACCAATGACACGGATTCGCATCGTTCATATTTTGAGCATCATGTCAAGTTAACAACCACTTTGCAACATTGTATTTTGTGGCCAACTGACTGTTCCAGGACACCTGATGGACACATTTCAACTGAAAACTCGGTATCCATGACAACCAGCATGCATTTAGGGCCTTATGTGTCCCCTATGTAATTTTGAAATCCACACACAGGTACGGTGCGTTTCACACGTACCCCTACGGCACAAGTACAATAGTGAAACGAAGCGTACACACGCGATGATTGCGGGTGTACGGTGCGTTTCACACATACCCCTACGGCACAAGTACAATAGTGAAACGAAGCGTACACACTCGATGATTGCGGGTGTACGGTCCATTTCACATGCTTACAATGGTAATACAGGCGCACACATGCCAGGAATAGAGGGCTTTGAGTGGCACAAGGATGTCCATCAAGTACTTGTCATTGCAAACTTTCATGTGCAGGCCCTAGGTGTGTCAGGCAGTGATATTGCACAGGTCAACTCAACTAGTTGCACAATTGATGTGTGATGACCTGTTTATACATGTCATGTGTGATGGGGCACTATGTGGCACACATCACCTTGACACTTGCCACAAGTGTGTTTGTAGTCCAACTGTGTCATGCACAGCAGCAGTGGGATGGCACAGTCATCACCACCCGCACCTGTCTCCTGATGCCAGGGACAGGGACACTCTATCAACTGACATGTCACGATCAGCGTACCCCTATGTGACTATGTCAGGTGTGTGTCATGTGTTCCCATGAGCTTGCTGTTAGTGTTCCATCAACTGCATCTGCTGTTGGTGCATCTAACATGGGTCTGTGTGGAGATGGGCATGGCACACATCTACGCACACCATGCCACATGTGGATTCCTACGGTTGTAGGGTCTGTGTGCATCGGACATCATATTTTCCCAGGCATACCTGTCTGCGTCGTCTCAATGGCTGTGCTTATTTGTTGTCACGTGTACCCCTTCATCGCAATGTGTTTCATATGTACATTTGACATTCCATGTGACCTGTGCGTGTGCCTTGCAGTCAACTGTCTGGATGAGAGGACATCCTTCCAATGCTGCTATGTGGATGTGTGTCACTCCGGTGATATCACTGGCTGTTCACTCAGACTTGCCCCCAGCTCATTTCAGGGCATGTCATGTAGACTTGACAATAAACAGGTGTATCTGGCTTTTCGTAGGAGTGCCAGCAAGCTGGCATATGTGTCCTGGATGTATTGGACACACCAGACTCCATAGTTATCTGATGTTTAGTAGCAGTTTAGCATGTGCTATGTTCATTGACATTGATGTTGGCAGACTCTCAATCTTCATGATTCCTAACAATGTCTTGCAGGGCACCGCCTGTCCCAAGAACAATGCCAGACTTGGCTGCCATGAGGGAACGTGCCTGCATCCGACGTTACAGATTCACTCGATAGTTGATTGAGGACTTGACCGACAGGCTGGCACCACACCTCCAACCGCGACACAGGTATCCTACTGCGCTGACCCCAAAGATGAAGGTGATGGCAGCCCTACATTTTTTTGCCACTGGTACGTTTCAATTGACCATAGCTGATGTTGGTGGGATGTCACAGACAATGTTCAGCCGTGTCCTGCATGATGTTTTGGCAGCCATGTTGGAGCACCTTGATGAATTCATCAAATTTCCTACTCCTGAGGAGTTGACAGATGTGAAGGGTGATTTCTATGCCCTGGGAGGGATGCCCCATGTCATTGGGTCCATTGATGGGACACATGTGGCTTTGGTACCACCACAGGCACAGGAGCAAGCCTATCGCAACCGTAAACATTACCACTCAATAAATGCCCTTGCGGTGTGTCTTGCTAACATGCTGATTTACCATGTCTGTGCACGTTTTCCAGGATCAGCACACGATGCCTACATCATGAGGCGTAGCAGAGTGCCACAAATGATGCTGCAGCTGCACAACGAACGAGCATGTCTTGTTGGTGGGTATACTCTGTTGGTCCTGTGTGTTGCGGTATCTTTGGCTCTTACGGCATCTCCTGACCCACTTATTTACATGATGTTTCCATGTAGGGGACTCTGGATATGCCAACATGCCATGGCTAATGACACCTCTCCGCAACCCAAGAACAGCTGCAGATCACAGGTACAACAATGCACACGGGCAGACCTGGCGAGTGATTGAGAGGACGTTTGGCCTCCTGAAGAGCCGATTCCGGTGCCTTGACAAGACAGGCCGGCCCCTCCCATATGCACCAGAGAAGGTGTGCAAAATCTTCATTGTGTGCTGCATGCTGCACAACATGGCCGTTGAGAAGGCAGTGCCACGCATCCTTGATTCTGATGAGCAGCAACACCTACCCGTGGAGGATCCAGGGCTTGGTCACGAGGCAAGTGATGAGGAGGATGATATCCGGAGTCAGCTCATACGCAACTTCTTCTCATAATGGTGAGTCACTGGGTATGAGTGTGCAAGCTTGTAGCATTGAGTGGCATGTGTTGCAATGTGTGTGTTCAGCTGACTGAATGCAAAGTGACTTTGATGTGTGTACTGATGTGTCACTCGAGTGAAGATGTCATGCCACACAGTTTTGTGGAGAGACTTTCTTGGAAATTTGCATGTGTCCAACATTGTTCATGTTTTGTAACTGACCATGTGTGCGGCGAGATTTGTTTTAGGTGCCTTCTTGTGTGTCTGTCATTCCCAGGTTTTTGTGCCTGTTGTCTGCTTGTGTCATCTTTGTCCTCCTGCTATTCCTCATGAGGATTGCAACGTGTGCTGAATCAGCGTTCCATGCACGGACATGTGGAACTGTCAGTTTGGGTAAGGATTGCAGCAAGGCTTTTTGGTGGTGCTACGGGTTGGGAATGTGTGGGGACTGCTTCTGTGCATGTTGTGGTACCATGCATACATGTTTTCTCACCATGGAGCATATACCATGTAGCATCACTCCCATGACATGATAGTCACCCTTCTTGACAGTCATCTGTAGTGGAGTGTGGAGTCTGATGAAGGCATCAATGTGCGTAAACCTTGCCTCTGAAACATTGCTGATGCTACGGGTGGACATAGTGTGGGACATCACAACAACTGGCTCTATGGTGATTTGCAGCCTCTCCGTGTGCAGCAGGATGTGTTTGGCTCATCCCCTTGACTTGTGTGCCAGTTCATTGGGATTTACAACATCCGTGTTGTGAAGGGGGGGTCCAGCGTATGTCCCACATGTTCTGTCAACTGACCTGTGAGTCTGTTCATATGGATGCATTTCCCTTTGTGTGAGTTTGTGCAATAAAGGTGTTCAGCACAATCCAAAGTGCCTCATCTCTGCCACTGCAGATCTCTTGCCAGTTTGCATGCGTCATCTATGGCATAATTGTCAAAGATTGAGCATATGAGTGTATGTGTACTTCGGCAACATGCATGCATTTCTTCATGGCTAATAATCTCTATTGTGCATGAAGTATATGGTTGTGTATGTATTTGTGCAGGTTGCTCCCCACAACGGGACGTCAACGCCTGCTGATGGTGTGTCTCCTGTGCGCAGCTCCGCATTTTGTTGCCTGATCCTGTGGCTGTCATTTTTGTTGATTCTTCATACATTTTCTCAGAGTGACCCATGAGTAACCTGACACTCCTTCCTTTACATACACCTGTTGTACTGTGCCTTTCTGACCTCCTTGTCTTTGTGTGCTACTTTTTGCCTAGTTTCTCACCCCTTCCGCCTGCTACTGCCTCACCTGCGGCACCGCACCATCGAGTGCCCTGACTCTGCAACCCACACGCCTCCAAAATGCTCCTCCCTTCCCCCCTCCACCCATTCTTAATGCAGCCAGCAGCTTGTCTGTGCCACTGTTGCGCCAACGCCGTGCCAAAGGCAGGAACGTCTGCGCCTGCAGCGTGCACAGTGCACAACCCTCTGGTCCTTGCATGACCCACGTCACACAACAGGCTCATGCTGCAGCCATCCCTCCAAGCAATGTCCACCAGACAAGCAACCGCCTGCTATCAGGCAACCCCTAAGCGCACACACGACACCTCTGCATGCTGAGTGTGCAACTTCAACTGCCTAAAAGTTGCACTGAACTGTTGGATTTTGTTACACTGCTGTTCTTAAAAATCGCTATTGTTGCTGCTCATTTTTAAACAAGTATTACCAATTTGCACAGGTTTTTAATTGGCATTAATTTGCACATTGCTTGGGGCTCGTCAGGAAATCTCACCGGGAAGGCGCCCTCGTGCACTTCTCCCTGCTTCAATCACCGACCTCGACCCAGGCGGACCCGGCTGTAGGCAGGTCCGCACCGCACCTGGGATCGACGCGTCAGATAGGGGGCGTAACCACTGGCAATAAATATGGCGCTGGGACGGCCGCGCAGCGGTCTGTAGAAAGAGCTTTTGTTTGGCCTCTGGGTCTAACTCGCACTATCTCTCAGGGACTGTTTTAGCTTTTCATAAAAGCTGCACTGAACTGTTGGATTTTGTTACGCTGCTGTTCTTAAAAATCGCTATTGTTGCTGCTCATTTTTAAACAAGTATTACCAATTTGCACAGGTTTTTAATTGGCATTAATTTGCACATTGCTTGGGGCTCGTCAGGAAATCTCACCGGGAAGGCGCCCTCGTGCACTTCTCCCTGCTTCAATCACCGACCTCGACCCAGGCGGACCCGGCTGTAGGCAGGTCCGCACCGCACCTGGGATCGACGCGTCAGATAGGGGGCGTAACCACTGGCAATAAATATGGCGCTGGGACGGTTGCGCAGCGGGCGCGCCGCAGGCGCGCCGAAGGCGCGCCAAAGGCAAGCCCGTCTGCGCCCGTCCGCGCTCGATCCGCGCCCAGCGCCAGGACCCCTGCCCTTCGCCATTTGATTCGATTTAGCAGAGAGGAATTATTAGACCTGAATAACTCCACATGCAGGCCCCATGATTGGGTTGTAACCCAGAGGGTCTCTGGGATGACATCATGCCCCAAATGCGCTGTCCAGCCTTGGAACGATGTTTGGGAGGATGGACGGCAGCCTCCCGCCAACAGGCGGGAGGACGGAGAATATAGGACTGAGAGCATGGTAGTCCCTCTACCTGTGACGAAGCATCATTCTCCGCAGTCGCTCAGTTGTGTTTTGGTAAATGTTCGGTCACTCCATAAGCACAGCTACCAAATTCACGATTTGATAGAAAGTGGCATATATGACCTAGTGTTTCTAACTGAAACGTGGACAGACGAAACGTCCGGGCCGGACTGGAACATTGCCCTACCAAATGGGTATGCTGTCTCTTCCCAGGATAGACGGGATAAGAAAGGGGGAGGAATAGCGGTTGTACATGCATCACATCTTAAAATTCGGGTGGAAACCTACCTAAATCTTGCCGCCGAAGCTATGTATTTTACCATTTACGTGGCTAACATGTACAACTTCCATGGCATTCTAGTCTATCGGCCCCCAGGCCCTAAGTCCTCCTTTCTGGCTATGCTTATGCATTTTTTAGAGTCCCGGATGGACCATCACCCTTTTATGGTCCTGGGCGATTTTAATTATCATTTAGAATGCACGAACCAGCCAGAGGTGGACACACTACTCGAGAGCCTAGCAGCGCTGGACTTTAACCAAGTAGTAGCCAGCCCCACGCATAGTGGGGGACATACATTAGATGGCATCTTCATTAATAATATTGCTCTGACGGAGGTCAACATCATGGCACTTCCCTGGTCTGACCACAAGGCAGTGAATTTCACTGTCATGACTGGGATATCAGTTATCCCTTCAGGCCATAGAGAAGTGAAACGCCTGATCCGACCATGGTCCCAGGTTACTGCGAAGGAACTACTCCCCATACTGGCCGCGTCACGCCCTGTCTACACCAATGATACCTCCGTGGCGTCTAAGCGCTTTAACGATTGGCTGGAAGCTGCAATAGATAGGGTAGTCCCTCAGAAGCTGCTTGGATCCAGGAGAACTAAACCAAGCTCATCTTGGTATAGCATTGAGCTCAAGACCTTGAAGGCAACTTGCAGAAGGGCGGAGCGGTCCTGGAGAAAGGATTATAGTGCGGAGGGAAAATCACAGTATAATGCTTCCCTCGCAGCCTATAAGCAGGCAATAGTGGCAGCCAAGAGCGCCTATTTCTCGGCCAAAATTATGGATGCTGGCAACTCGGCCAAGGAGCTGTTTAGGACCATAACAGTTCTGGCTAAACCGCCGCAAGAAAATAATTATCGTCCGGATCAAGAAACTTGCCAAAAGCTGGCAGCATATTTCCAAGAAAAAGTCCAGCTCATCTACGATGAGTTTAGTGGTAGGCCTTCCAGCACGGGGGGGAAAGAGCCAGCGCCAGAAGCAGATTCCTGGAACAACACGGGTCTCAGGGAGTTTACCCCAATCACGGCGGACGAAACTAGGAGGTTGATTATTTCAACAAATTCCGGATCTCCCTTAGATCCCTGCCCTCCATCAGTTTTTCACCTGGCCGTTGATGTAATAGCAGAAGAGCTGACCCAGGTAATTAATACAGCACTGCAATCTGGATGCTATCCCTCTTGCTGGAAGAGGGCTATAATTAAACCTTTATTAAAAAAAGTCACGCTAGACCCTCTGGTCTTAAAAAATTATCGACCAATTGCCGCCCTGCCTATGGGGGCCAAGATTCTGGAGAAAGAGCTGAACCGTGCCCTTACGACACACTTGGCGGCCCACAACTTACTGGACTCTTCTCAGCATGGCTTTCGTGCCCAGCATTCCACAGAGTCTGCACTCCTAATGGCAACTGAAAAGGTGCGGGCTATGGTAGACGGGGGAGGTCGTGCAGTCTTGGTGATGTTAGATCTCTCGGCTGCCTTCGACACCGTCAATCATAAGGTGTTGCTTCGAAGGCTTCAGGAGTTTGGCGTACAGGGGAGGGCATTGGCCCTACTAGCCTCCTTTTTGGAGGGTAGAGACCATAGCCTGTCCTGGGATGGTCTACAGTCGGACCCTTTCCACCTACCATGCGGGGTGCCACAGGGCTCCTCTTTATCACCAACACTCTTTAACATCTATGTGGCCCCTCTGGCCAAGCTCATCAAGGCACATGGCTTTGCTAAGATCTCCTACGCTGATGACTCACAGCTTATAGTCTCTGCTGGGCAAGAATCAAATGACTCAGCTACTAAGTTTCATAGCTGTATGTCAGAAATTATGGAATGGATGCGAGAGAATTTCCTCAAAATCAACACAGAGAAAACCGAGATAATTGAATTTGGCCCGGGAAAGCCCGCATGGAATAGCTCCTGGTGGCCGGCCGAGGCAGGCAAATGTCCTATCCCTGTACGCAAGGTCAGAAATCTGGGAGTGGTGTTCGATGACCAGCTCAATTTCTCGGCACATGTCAGCAATCTCGCCTCTTCCTGCTCGTATCTAATTAGGATACTGCGGAAGATTTTCCCTTTCATCAACCCTGACCTCCGCAAGAATGTGGTGGTGGCCTTAGTGCTGTCCAAAATGGACTACTGCAATGCACTTCTCCTGGGACTGAATAAGTCCCTGCTGAAGAGACTGCAGGTTCTGCAGAATGCAGCAGCCAGACTTCTGCTGGATGTACCTAGAGACCAGTCTGTTGCTGAGGGAATTAAGGCATTGCACTGGCTCCCTGTCCAACAGCGGATAGAGTTCAAGGCGTTATGCCTAGTTCATAAGGCAGTATTTGGGGGGGGAGCTAAGGAAGTGGAGAAGCTCTTTACTCCTTACCGCCCGGGTCGGACACTCAGATCTTCCACCCAAAGTCTGCTTAAATTAACCGTGTGAAAAAAGCTAGATGGGGAGGTAGAGCATTTTCGTATCAGGCGGTTAGCCGATGGAATGATCTCCCAGGCTTTGTTAAACGTACTGACAGTCATCAAGTTTTTAGAAAATTGATAAAAACATGTCTTTTTGAGGTCACCCACTCTTAGTGGAGTAATCTCTTTCTATGGACCAGCGCCAAGACGCCTCGGCATTTGTTCGCGCTTTACAAGTGACTATCCTATCCTATCCTATCCTATCCTACACAGTGCTGCCCCGCCTACCAGACCCTGTCAGAACAACCAGGTCATGTGCCTCCTACTCCACACCCGCTCCGTCCACCAGCACGCAATTGGACTCTGTTACCTCCTCAACACAACAGCCCCACACATCACCTTCATGACAGTAACCTGGATAAAAGCATCCTCAGCACACAACTTCTTCATTGCCATCTCTGACGGATACAAGATCACCCGCAGGTACGGCACCAACAATCCCGGCGGATGACTTGCAATTTATTCACAAGTACACCCTCAGAGTCACAAATCCGGTTTTGCACCAACCCCCTGGCAACCCTCAGAGTAACTCTCATCTACAAATCTCCAGGCCTACATCCACAAATCCCCAAAGCCTTCAACACGTACATCTGCACGCACGCACTCACCTCCACAGGCTACATGGGCTGGGGGCCAGTAACTTCTTGCTGGAGGAGAACCACACCACCACCCATCATTGGTCCATCAACATTTGCATCCACGCCTCCGACAAGCAACACACTGCCCCACACACCGCTACCGATCCCCCAAAGATGCTTGATGTAAGTCGCCACAGACAAGCTGTGGGACACTTGAACCAACACCCCTGCCACACCCTGCAACCTCACACACTGGATCAGCAACTGATCCAACAATCTTGCCACATTGACGGACTTTCCTGTGAAGCACAACAACAGTTAAGCCACCTGGGACAAGGCAGACCTACTGGACTCATACAGATCTAGCCGGACTCTTGTGCAAACCTTGCAACACAAAGAACCATCAGTTACCTTACAGCCCTGGGAAATGCCACACATAGCCATCACCATATCATCAGCAAGGACAAGTGGAGATCCTTCAGATAGGGCCAAGGCACCACAACACACAACATAAAGGAGCTCATCAGCATTGTGAGTGGACTGACAGCAGCTCTCCATCCAAAAGACACCCCACCCTTGCAAGGCAGATCAAATCCCTTGCAACTTTCTACCACTTCAAGCTCATGGCCATAGACGACAGCCTTGGTACACAGAGGTAGACAGCACTATTATCCACGGGACAAAACCCCTCAGGTTCTGGACTCCCGTCAGCAGCAAATACACCACCTGGCTCATGTGCACCATCCACTCTGGCTCTCCATCAGGCCCCTTCCCACACAACATCTCAACCACATCATTCCCCATCCTTGAAGCCCACGTCCAGTGCATCCTGAATGTCTCCTTTGAGTTTGCCACATTCCATGGGAGCTGGAGGCATGCAGAGACCCAGGCCCTTCTTCAACAACGGACGGCAGTACCGCAGGATATCCTGGAACATCACCCTGCTTCCCTACCCAGCAAATGTCATCAGGAAGACACTCAACGAGCAACTGACAAACTTCCTCCGTGCAAACAGCTCCAGGCAACCGGCACCATAACATCTTCCACAGTAATCACACCACTGCAACCGTCATCATTGCCACCACCAACGACAACTTTGCCCTGCTCAACAATGGTGAGACCACCCCCCTTGACCTCTCAACGGCATTCTACACCATGTGCTACCAAACTGTCAGCTCACACATCTCCAACACTGGTATCCAGAGGAGGGCCCAGAATTAAATCAACAAGTAGCTCACCAGCAACGCCCAGGGAGTCGGCCTCCACCCTGCAGCATGTAGTACACTGGGGTCATGTGGCCCATGCCCCAGGGCTAATCTCTCAGCGTGACGATTTTCAATGTCTCCATGACCCCCTCTCCACCATCACATGCGCACACGACCTCATCATAATCTCGTATGCCATTGACACCCAGCTGCTCCTCACCCTCACCAAAGACCCAGCCATTGCCAGATCAAACCTTCAAGAAGGCATGAGATCAGTTGACGAATGGCTGAACATCAGCCACCTGAGGCTGGTCTTGGACAGGACTGAGGTCATCATCTGAGGATTGTCATCTTATGGCTGGGTCAACTCCTTGTGTCCCACCAGCCTGGGCACCGCACCAGCACCCAGTGGCCACGCACGCAAGCTGGTGTTCATCATGGACTCATCTCTCACAATTAACATGCAACTCAACACCATCTGTACCTCATGCTGCAACACCCTCCGCATGCTGCAAATGATCCACAGATAGATCCACTCCAAGGCAAGACAGACCGTCACCCAGGTCCACAACACCAGCCGGGTCAAATACAGCACCACCCTCTACGGAGGAACAACAGCAAAACTGCAGGAGAAGTTGTCCACATCCAGGGTGCATCCGCACACCTCATCTTCAACGTCCCCCGCCCCAGCCACATCACCGTCCACCTGAGATAGCTAGAATGGCTCACTGTCTGCTGCAGGATCACCTTTAGACTCCTCAACCACACTCAGGAGGCAGTCCACAACCCAAGACCCAAAACTGACCTTGGACGGCTGTCATCCAACACCCCGTTGGCCCAACTCCGTGCAGCCCACCTTGCCCTGGCCACCATTCATCACATCCACAGGAAAACTGCATGCAGGGGATAGTTCTCCCACATCGCCAAACAGACCTGGGACTCCCTCCCCGGGCACCTCAACATGACCCATGACCTCTACACCTTCATGATACTCTGCCAAATTGTTCTGTCTGAGCAGTATTGCAAGCCCCCCCTCAGCAGCTTGAGGCCATCACAGGTGAGTATTGGGCTCCATGTCTGTATTTGGTGATACATTGTGATCCATGTGTGTCCTCGACCGGACTCAGATCCAAGTGTATGGATGGCTGGAGTTAGTTCCACACTTATTCATACTTTGACATATCCCCACACATATGTTGTGGACTAAATGACTGCAACATAAAATTACAATTATAATTGTTTTTATTATAGGTCTGGGGCGTGATTTGTGCACAGAAAAAGGTGCAATACAGGGACCATAGAATCCAAAGTTCACAGGGGGAGATGGGATCCTTGGCATTTGAAGTCATCAGAGTCCAGGCCACAGTGTTTGCCATCATTGGTCAGACTGTGACCAGCATGTGTATGTGGCAGATGATGTCAGTCAATGAGGTGATGCTGTCGCACATGGAGGCCAGGTGCCACGCCAGGTGACCTGGGAGATGTGGATGGTCCGCTGCCTCTCACGGTCTTTTCCGTGGACGACCCACCTTCCTCCGGGGACCCACAGATGCAGGCCTTGACGATGCTTGGGACGCTCCGTCGGACGAATCCTCCTCCTCCTCCCTCCCTGTGGCTGGTGGTGGTCTTCGCCTGGTGGCACAGGGAGGGTTGCCCATGTTGTCGGCGATCCGACGGAGTGAATGGCTTATGTCCCTTTGCACCGCCAGGAGCTCAACCAGTCTTGCCTCCTTCCATCCTTGGTGTTCTTTTTGACTGGCGTGTTGCTCGGCCTGCTGGTTCTTCATCTCTGTGAGGGTCACCACTACCTGGCTGAACTCCCTGTTGTCACGCCGCTATGCGTCCATGATGTTGTCTATGTGTGACATACCGGTCCCTTCAGCTGGCTGGTCAGGTTCTCACCTCCGCCTGCCTCCACTCCCACCACCCCTGCCCACACGAGCCTGGCCTGCTGTTGTGGGCACATCAGGTCTACGGGACCCCTGAGGGATGGCAGTGGCGGTGTTGTCTGCCTCCTCCTGGGTGCCCGGCACACCTTGTCCCTCCTGGTCAGACTGGCTCAGTTGTTCACTGTGGGCAGGGCTCCTCGGTGTCTCCTGGGATGTGGCAGGAATGGGGGTGGTGTTTGGCACAGATGTTCCTGAACCAGGTGCTGCTGGGGCTTGTACACCAGAGGGTCCAGGTCGGTCAGGGTCATCCGCGGAGTGTTCAGAGGCGTCACTGCCTGGGACTGTGATTCTTCACCCCCATTGTTGGGGGGAGATTCATCACGTTGCCCTGTGTGTGAGTGACAGACAATGTTAATGCTGTTTCATGCAACATCCATGTTTCATACACATTCATGTTGGCACTGTTCCTCCAGGTAGTTGTATGTGCCTAGCATTCTCCTCAATGTTCACTTGTGGATGGGTATGTTGCGGGGGACAGATTGATATGTTCTCCTGAGTCTTTGACATGTAGATTTTTGGCTTGGATGCTTCTTCGGCTATGTATTGGTGTTGTTGTGTTACATGTCCATTGTGACAGTGGGTAAATCCATTGCCTGTCCTGGGGGTGTCTGCTTGTGTAAGGGGTGTGTGTGACAGGGCCTGCTGGTGGGTGTTGTGTGATTTTGCACTGGGGCTCCCAGGTGATGTAGCTGTCCCCCATGGAGCATGCTGCCATAACAGTGAGTGTGAGTTCCTGTCCTAGATATCTGACCTTGTTGTCTTGGTGTTTGTGTTTGCACTGGTCACAGGAGGGCCTTGTGCTTCCTACACCCGGGCCAACTGTCAGCTATCTTGTCAGTACTTTCCCAATCCCTGTGCATTGCGCATGGTGCATGGGTATGTACCTGGGCCATATGGGATGAGGGCAATTGTGTCTGATTTGGAGTTCAAAAATGCGTTTTGTGACACCCACCCTCCCAGCATACCGGACATCCATTCTTGGGTTGGTGCTTCGTGTAGCATGGGACATAGCACGGCCTTGCTTTGTCAATGGGGCATACACATGTTAGTGGCATTAGCGTTGTTTTTGACTGTGGTTCTGGCCGGTGAGGGCTTGGGGGCAGTTGCGTGCATTTTGGGTAGTTTGGGTGTGGATGCCATTACCCCCATGTTACGTAAGTTGTTTGTGTACTCACCAGGCTCTGGAAGTCCTTGAAGTCCATGTTCTCCCACCGGCGGAAGCAGGGCCATCAACTTCTCCTCCCAGGGATGGAAATGTACTGGTCTGCGGGGCTCACAACCTCCAGTGATGTTGCTCTGGGCGTAGTCGTCATTCATTTTTCGCTTGACCGCCCTCCGCAGATCGTACCACCTGGCTTGGCATTCAGTCCTAGTCCTTCTGATGGGTGCAACAGCATTGACCCTATCGACGATCCTCTGCCACAGGCGTGATTTTTCGGCTATGCTGGTCTGTCTGACCAATGTTCCAAACAGCTGTGGCTCGAATCTGATGACTTCATTGACAAGGATCTTCAGCTCCTCCCTTGTGAACTTTGGATTCTTGTCTGTGGGCATGGTGTGGGGTGAGGGTGTGGATGGTTGTGGGTGTGTGGGTCTGAATGTGAAGGTGTGGGTCGGAATGTGAAGAGAGGGTATGTGTGAAGGAGGTTGTGTGAAGGTGTATATGTTATGGTGGATGGGTGCAGCTGTTGGTGTGTGCTCTCTAGCTGCAGTGAGTCTGTTGCAAAGGCTCATGGTTTGTGTGTGTGAGCCCTTTTTATTGGTCCATTTGTGGGTGGGCCTCAGTTTTAATTTTTGGTGGGTGTGTTATAAGGGGTGGTTTTGAGTTTGCCCCTCTGTTTCCCTGTTTGGATGTGGCCAGGTCAGGCATTTCCATGTTTTGTGCACTGTAGACGTGTTTTGTGGTGAGTCGAATAGACCCTCCTTGTGCTGTTTTACATTGCCTATGTACGGTGCGTACATACGCGATGTTGTTGTGAGGTGCGTACATACGCGATGTTGGGGTACGCGCCGTACATACGCGATGATGTTGTTGTAAGGTGTGTACATACGCGATGTTGTTGTGAGGTGCGTACATATGCATGGGGGGCCTGTACGACTCGCACCCCGGGAACTACTTTTCCCAGGATACGAGTCGTACAAAGTTTACTTTGTAGCGGGTAAAGTCATTCCCTGTGTACGGGACGTTTTCCGTACGAATCCTAAATCAGATAGCCGGTCCAGATCGTACTTGTGCGCTCGGACTGTATTTTTTTTATTCGTACGGAAAAGTGTCCGGGTCCGTCTCGTACAACTTTTCCCGATCGAATTCGTACTTCACGGGTGGGACGGGACTTGTATGATTCGTACCTCAGCAGGATGGAGCTCTCCCCCCACCCCACCCAAAAGCAGTTGGAAGCCATTGCAGTACGCCAAACAAACTTACAGGTAGGTAGCCATCTTCACAATGAGGATGTTTGTGGGTGGAAGGCCAGCACTACAAATCCCACCATACCCCTGTCCCAAACCTCAGCAGGATGGAGCCCTCCCCCCACCCCACCCAGAAGCAGTTGGAAGCCATTGCATTACACCAAACAAACTTACAGGTTGGTAGCCATCTTCACAATGAGGGTGTTTGTGGATGGGAGGCCTGCACCACTACTCCCACCATGCCCCCTGTCCCACACCTCAGCATGATGGAGCCCTCCCCCCACCGCACCCAGAAGCAGTTGGAAGCCATTGCAGTACACCAAACAAACTTACAGGTAGGTAGCCATCTTCACAATAAGGGTGTTTGTGGGTGGGAGGCCTGTACCACTACTCCCACCATGCCCCCTGTCCTACACCTCAGCATGATGGAGCCCTCCCACCACCCCACCCAGAAGCATGCGTCAGCCATTACATAACCCACGTAAAATTTACAGGTAGGTAGCTGTCTTCACAATGAGGGTGTTTGTGGGTGGAAGGCCAGCACTACAACTCCCACCATGCCCCCTGTTCCACACCTCAGCAGGATGGAGCATTCCCCCCACCCCACCAAGAAGCAGTTGGAAGCTATTGCAGTACACCAAACAAACTTACAGGTAGGTAGCCATCTTCACAATGAGGGTGTTTGGGGGTAGAAGGCCAGCACTACAACTCCCACCATGCCCCCTGTCCCACACCTCAGCCGGATGGAGCCCTCCCTCCACCCCACCCTGAAGCAGTTGCAAGCCATTGCAGTACACCAAACAAACTTACAGGTAGGTAGACATATGATTCATCCTGTGACCCCACTGAGCAGGATGTAAGCTGCCACCCCACACACACACATGTGTGATATAACAAACACAAATATGGGCACATTACAGGTAAGTAGCCAGTACGTGCACTCACCCATTCGTCACAAATTAAATTGTGCCATATGACAACACCGGCCCTCTCATTGTACAAAGAGGCACACCTACCCCATTGCCAAGCACAATGTGCACACAGGTAAGCTAAGGAAACTGTCATAGCTACCAAAGTGTGACACACCAATGCACAAGTAGAAGAAAGTCAGGGCACAATGATGCACAGCACCCATTTACATGTGCATCGCCATGGGGCAAGTGCAACAAGGACCATTCAAAAAATACGAAAGCATGTGTGGTGGTACAAATCAAGATATGCACATGACAGGACAAAGGTATGCAGGAGGTGACAATGGCCAGTCCATGGCCAGATGTGACGCAGGCCAGTCACACAAATCAACAATGAGTCCTCAATTAAAAACATGTGCCAGGCCCTAGATGGCAACAAGTCCCTGTAATCATTAATTGTGCACAGGTCGCATGGTATGCCTTGACACCTCACACCATGGACAAGTAATGCATGTACCACTGCATCATGTCAGGAAGCACAGTGGTGCACATAGTAAACAATGTAATGATCTGTCAATTGTGCAGTGTACAAGAAGTGAATGACACACAGCTAACACAAAGCTTGCCAGGTGCACTACAATGACCATTTCCCATCTGACCCACAGGTGACCAAGAACTCACTGCAGAGGACAACACCAGCAACCTGCAGAGCCAGTCTCCCCCCGGTACATGGACTCTCGGATGTTGACTCCCAGGATTCCATGGACAATGAGCTCGAAGCCGGCCCATCTGGTGTGCCAGGGAGCAACAGGTCCCAGGACCCCATCATCCCCCCACCACATCTGCAGCAACAGCAACTTCACTGCAGACCCCTGCTGTCACGGCCTGTGCGGCCATGCCACCACCACCACCACTACCAGTGCAGCCTGCAACACCCTCCATGTCCCAGAGAATGACCAGCACACACCACCGATGGAGGAGGGCAGGGTGCCCACAGTGGTGAGGCAACAGGTCCGTGGCAGCAGGGCAGGTGGGAGGGGCAGGGTCACACATAGACACCAGGAGGCTGGGACCCAATCCCTGGAACACATCACCAGAGTCCTTGGCGCATACGAACAGGCCCAGGGACGAACGGGCCGGTCGGACGAACTGTTACATGAGCTCATCCTGCTGATGAGGTCCATCGACACCCGCCTGGGACAAATCGTGGACCACTTGGTCCAGCAAGTGGCGGTACTGAGGGACAGGCCTGCGCCACAAACAACACCTCCACCTCCCTCTGGTGGGCCACAGGATGACAGTTCACCATCCTCCTCTGCGCCCACAGAGAGGGGTGAGTCCTCAGACCCCATTGGCCCTGCAGCAGGGCCCCCCCTGTCAAACTACAAAGGGGCCGTCCTAAGAAGACCCTGGGAGTATCTGGAGGCAAATCACCTGCCAGACGCCAGTCACGGAGCCAGCCATGATGGCAACCCTCTCCACCACTGCATTGACTTTTTGGACTGTCCTTCCCCACACTACCTTGTGAATGGCATCTGTCTGTTGGACTGGGTCACCACATCAATGTGGTGACTACTCGATTATCTCATTTACCACAACTGTCAAATCACTGCTCCACCCCCTCAGTGGAAATGTACACCCCCCCTCGCATCCCACCATTGCAAATAAAATATCCTTACACACATCTTGTCGTGTCTGCTCCGTCTTTATTGCAGGATGTACAATCTTCAACATGATCACAATGTACCAGGAGTATGGGCTGTATGTAGGCAAGGAGAAGTTGAAGGCACCTAGGGAAACACAACAGAACTACTTTCACTGGTCTGGGTGTGGCATCACAGACATAACACAACCCCTACCATCAGGATAACCCAACATGCACACGTCACAATGGGCAACAAGTGTCAACATACACGTCCTGTAGATGTTCCCAAATGACCTGTCCCAGAAACATTGCCAACCACCGCTGAGTCTACAACTGGCTGCTGTTACAATTCTCACATGCCCCTTCACGACAACAGCAATATCAGCAAACAATGGGTATGTTGCACATTGTCACACACCTTCAAGTGAAGTAGCGTGTGATGAGCTGTTCACGCAGGTCAACACCTTCCTCCTCTCCACTTTCCTCATCACTGGACATGGGTTGGTTTGCAGGCTGTGGCCTTGGGTCCTCTCCATCATCCAGGAGCAGGGGAATCTCCTTGCAAATGGCTAGGTTGTGGAGCATGCAGCATGCCACTACAATCTGACACACCTTCCCGGGCGAGCATGCCAGCGCACATCCGGTCTTGTCCAGGCAGCAGAAACGTGACTTGAGCAGACCAAAACTACGGTCCACCACACGACGTGTCCTCCCATGGGCCTCATTGTGGCGGACATCAGCTGGGGTCCTGGCATTCATCAGTGGGCTCAGAAACCAGGCACGGTCGGGATATACAGAGTCACCTAGATATGACAAACACAAATAGACATTGCAATGTTGCTGTGGCTGAGGGCAGTAGGTCACACACCCAGCACGCCATACGACTAGGCATACTCACCCACAATCCATGCACACTCAGGAAGCAGATTAGCCATCAGCTGGGGCACAATGCTGTTACGCAGGATGTAGGAGTAATGGGCCGAGCCTGGGAATTTGGCACACACGTGAGAGATGATCATATCTGCCAGGCACCCCACCTGCACATTTATGGAGTGGTAATGCTTGCGATTGCGGTAAATGTGCTCACTTGCCTGTGGTGGCACAAGCCCGACATGGGGGCAATCAATGGCACCAACAACATTGGGGATGTGTCCAAGGGGATAGAAGTCTCCCTTCACAGCTGGCAATTCAGCACCCCTGGGGAAATGGATGTATCTGTCCTTGTATATCATCATGGCGGAAAGTACATCACGCAGCACCATGCTGAACATCGGTTATGACATCCCACCAGAGCTGGCCACTGTCTCTTGGAACAATCCAGTGGCAAAAAAATGCAGGGCCGCCATCACCTTATAAGTAGGGTGGAAGCTATTGGATATGTCCGGGGAGGCTGCAGGTGGGGCTCCAACCGATCACAAAGGGTTTTCAGGGTGGCTCTGTCCAGACGGCATTTCCATATGATCGCAACATCCTCCATGTCCTCCAGCACCGTCAAGTGACGAATCAAATTTGGCCTCCTCCTATTTGAGATGATAGTGGACACATGCCAATGCAATACATCATGAGATGTGCACAGCTTAGCATGTTCTGGATGACACAACCACAACAATGACTGACATCAATCTTAACTAACAGACCAGCTTACATGCAGGGACACCTTCAGCTACACAAAGGGCACACCTGTCAAAGTACACAAGACAAGTACCTCAAACACCACCTTGGTCAATGTTTATGCACATAGGGATATGACCACATTTCACATGGGCACGCCTGGGAGTATAGCATCCAGCACATGTGTAACTAATCAAACCCACTGTCTCATACCTAGCTGCTGTACCTGTCACACCTTAATGCGTTGTTATAACCTGGCACACATCCACCACACAATGACCACAGTCGGCGCTGGAATGACGAATGTGTGCATGAGCAGACATGAGAAGCAATGCAAAATAGATCATCATTCATTGAGACGAGCATCGCTGTGATTGTCACTGCACCTCAACACATTGACATGTGTACACATTGTAGAGTCCAGAACAACACTGTCCTGCCTACACCAACATCAAATCCATAAGTGACATGTGAGTGGGTACAGGCCAATTGATGAAACACACACACAAACATGGCGGGCCCGATTCACAGAACTAACTTAAGACAAAATCCTAAACTTACTTCCATTTTGGTATTCACAGAAGGCACTTACTCATTTTGGTATTCACAGAAGGCACTTACTCATTTCGGTATTCACAGAAGTTAGGAGTCCTAACTTTAGGACTCCTAAATGCCTTCTGTCAATACCGAAAGTCTTAAAATTAGGATTTTTCTCAGTTTAGTAGTAGTATAGTTAGGCTCCTAACTTTAGGACTCCTAAATGCCTTCTGTGAATACCGAAAGTCTTAAAATTAGGATTTTTCTCAATTTAGTAGTAGTAAAGTTAGGACTCCTAACTTTTGGACTCCTAAATGCCTTCTGTGAATACCGAAAGCCTTAAAATTAGGATTTTTCTCAGTTTAGTAGTAGTATAGTTAGGACTCCTAACTTTAGGACTCCTAAATGCCTTCTGTGAATACCGAAAGTCTTAAAATTAGGATTTTTCTCAATTTAGTAGTAGTAAAGTTAGGACTCCTAACTTTAGGACTCCTAAATGCCTTCTGTGAATACCGAAAGCCTTAAAATTAGAATTTTTCTCAGTTTAGGAGTAGTAAAGTTAGGACTCCTAACTTTAGGACTCCTAAACTAAGAAAAATCCTAACTTTAAGACTTTCGGTATTCACAGAAGGCATTTAGGAGTCCTAAAGTTAGGACTCCTAACTTCTGTGAATACCGAAATGAGTAAGTGCCTTCTGTGAATACCAAAATGGTAGTAAGTTTAGGATTTTGTCTTAAGTTAGTTCTGTGAATCGGGCCCGGCATGTGTAGCCGTCAGTGGAGTAAATGGAACATTGGCATTGTGTGCACAATGATGTGCCATTGACCATGTTGGCACTGTGCCCTGTTGATATTTGACAGATGAGCATTGCGATTGTAGGGCACCCAAATTGCGGTAGCTACCGCCTGGCCACGGCGGTGTGTTACCAGCACCCCCATTTACACAAGTGCGGGAGTGATAGGCATGTAGACATGTGGAAATGGCAGTTGGCATGCTCCGCCGCCTGAATGGCGGAGCCTCGTGTCAATGTATGGCACCCAAATCACGGTAGCTACCGCCTGGCCATGGCGGTGTGTCACCAGCACCCCTATTCACACAAGTGCGGTAGTGATAGGCATGGAGACATGGGGAGATGGCGGTTAGCATCTCCGCCGCAAAAATTGCGGCAGCGCACACCAGGCCCCTCCGGTGTTTCACCGCCATGGAGCTTGCCCTAGAGCCAATGCAAAGCTCGATAGCGGTGGCATGATGCAATTTTGAAGATCGCGGTAGGCATGCTCCGCCACTGCGGAGGCGGTCATTGGCTGCATTTGAAAGATGCACAATTGCGGTAGCGCACACCAGGCCCCAGCGGTGTATCGCCGCCATGGAGCATGCCCTTACAGCCAATGGAAACCTTGATTGCGGTGGCATGATGCAATTTTAAAGTTCGCGGTAGACATGCTCCGCCACCGCGGAGGCGGTCATTGGATGCATTTGAAAGAGGCAGACCAGGACCACCAATTGCTGCAGCTTGGCACCTTTGAAACAACCCCAGGGGGCTATATATGTGTGGAAGTGAGCCTCACATTTCCACTGCTCCCAGAACCTGCTGCCTGAGATCCCTCACCTGCTGCTGCTTCCAGTGACTGCTGCCTGAGACCCCTCACCTACTGCTTCCTCCAGGGACTGCTGCCTGAGATCCCTCACCTGCTGCTGCTCCCAGAGCCGGCTGCCAGAGACCCCTCACCTGCTGCTGCCTCCTGGGACTGCTGCCTGAGACCCCTCACCTGCTGCTGCTCCCAGAGCCTGCTGCCAGAGAACCCTCACCTGCTGCTGCCTCCAGGGACTACTGCCTGAGACCCCTCACCTGCTGCTGCTCCCAGAGCCTGCTGCCATAGACCCCTCACCTGCTGCTGCCTCCAGGGACTGCTGACTGAGACCCCTCACCACCCAATTCCACTGCTGTTGTCTCATGTCCACAGTGATGGCATGAACAGAGAAGATTTGTGCCAGTCCCTTCACAAGCGAGGAGCTGGAGGTCCTGGTGGACAAGGTGCTCACACAGTACCCAAGGCTATATGGTGCCCCAAATGTTGTGGTAAGGCTTCACCAGTGGTGGGGTAGGGCAGGGGGGACACACATGTAGTCGGACTGATGCAGTATGTGCCTGGGAGTGTAGGGTAGTGTCATGCACTGCCTGACATGCTGTCTCCAGGGGGAGGGTGTGTGTACCCAATGCCACAGGTTTGCCTCCCTGCACATGTATGTATGAGTGACCTGTGTTGTGTTGTCAGCCATACAGTGACACAGAAGGTTGTTCATGCTGTAGTCAGGGCAGTTATTGCTTGGCTGGATGGCTGTGTGTGCCCCTGTAGTCCATCTCAGTGTGAGCCCAGCTGGGCAGCATAGTCCCCGCCTACAAAGACAAGGACACCTCACTTCACTTACAGAGTATGACATCAGTCTTTTTACATTGCACTCCAGCTATAGGCCATCTCAGCACTGTAGATTGCACACAACCGCCCTTGTGAATGGCATTTTGTATTTGTGAGATCATGTCCCTCAATGTGACCACCATGACACATTCATCTATTCACAGGGCAGGGACATTAAGGGCTGCGCAGTCTTGGACACAGTGAGTCCACCCCCAAACACAGGTTGACATGTGATGTATGTGTTGTTCAAGCCAACAATGGACTGGAGATGTGGGCAGGCTACATAGGTGTTTCAGTGCTGGCATCCTGCATGTGCATGAGATGTGCAGGGACTGTGTTCCCCCTCACACCTGCATGCTTTTACATCAGCTTTTCCCATGCAGGTGTACCATGTGAGCTGTACTATAGTCTCTGATTGACATATCGTTGGATATGTGATGAGTTTGTATCTTGCTGCTATACTGATGGATGTCGGTACATGACACTGTGTCACTGATCATTTCCCCCTCTTGTCTCCCATGCCTGCAGCTCAGGGTACACCAGCGTAAGGCTGGTGGTGGAGGGCCATTGCAGTGAAGGTACGAGCTCTGGGGGTCTCAAACCAATGGCGCACCCACTGCCACAAGAGATGGGACGACATCAGCCGGCTGGCAAAGAATGTGGCGGAGATGACGTTGGGGCTGCTTCCTCACACTGGGCGTTTGGCACGGCGCAGCATGACACCACTAATGGGGCGCATCTTGGCAGTGACACAGCCTGAGCTGGATGCACGTTTGAAGGAGCATCAGCAGCGAGCCAGGGGTGAGCATTTGGGGAGTCTGACTTTGGCTGGCAGTGGCTGCATGTATACAGAGCCTGTGCCAGCACTGGCCTCTGTGATGTTGGGAGTGTGATGCTGTGGCATGTAAGTGGCTGCTGACCTGGGTGCCGGTGGCATGCATTTGCCCTACCTGTACTTACAAGGTGATTTGGATGCTGTGCCTCCACATAACATTCTGAGTTGTGCTCTTCAGGTTTCTTCTGCATTGGGGTAGTCTTGGGAATCCCATGGGAGGGAACGGCAGTGTGCCCGATCTGCCTGTGCCTTCATCAATGCGTCCATTGCATGCACCCAGATTGGGGAGGCCTACATATCTGACAACAATGTGCACCATTCTATTGTCCCCAAGGTACAACATGGTGGGTGGCATGTGCTAATGTCCATTGTGGACTGTCATGTTGTAGTCTGGGTCTGTGTTGTCCCCTCCTGTTCCATCCAGATCTGTCATTGGCAACCAGTACTGTGCCCCATCATGTCCCTAGGTGTGCTCAGAGCTAGTTGTGTGTCTGTTTGAACAGAGCCACAAGCAGGGTGTTGTGCTGTGTGGTCATTACATGACTCACTCATGCCTGAGTTTCCAGTTTCCACGCACTGCTTGAGTCTATATAGTGAGTTGGCATGATGTGATTGCACAGGGTGGTGTGCAACATGTAGATTTGGTCATCTTTTGTAATGCATTGCTTGCATATGTTTGTTCTATTGCTGTCACTGACCTGACCCTACATCTCTCTCTCTCATGCAGCATCACCTGTGGTCACGGAGGGACAGGAGACAGACACCAGTGGGGGTGAAACTAGCACAAGAGCTGCACAGGAGCCCAGTGACGCAGATGTCACCAGCGTCTCAAAGGGGGACAGGAGTCTGGTGGAGGAATCCCAGCCTGAGACGAAAAGCACCACATCAAATGATGCCAGTGGGGATGCATCCATGTTGGAGGGCACATGGAACGGGGACTCTGCATCGTCTTCCACCACACAGCGGCCAGTGCCCACCCTCCCAGCCACTTCCTCTGGTGCTGCCCATGTCTGCCTCAGTAAGAGGGGAAGAGTGTCCTTCACCCCTGGCACCACTGCCCCTGCCCCCCCTGCTGCCGTCAGTGCTGAGTCTGTGGACCTTTTGCGCCAGCTGTGTGTAGGCCAGACAGCTCTCCTCAATGCCTTCATTGAATAGAGAAATTGGCCCAGGCGGTTGCTTTCATGGAGGGCATACATTCAGGCATGGGTGGGCTGCACCGGACAGTCCAGGCTTTGTCATCAACAGTGACTTCTGCCCTTGAACAGGAACATACTCACAGTCCAGCTCCGGTCCCTTTGTCCACCCCCCTGGCAGTGGCCACGTCTGACGATAGTGACCACGGTCCACATACATCAAAGTCACGATACAGCACACGAAGCACACATTAGCAGCAACCCAAGCGGTCCCAGCCGCAGACCCCATCCCCATAGAAGACCAAAGCCACCCCAGAGTGCAGGGAGAAAAGCCCGTCAGGTGACACCAGTGGACAAAAAGCAAAGCAGCAGACCTCAGATACACATGCCTCAGTGGCATCCCCATCCAAGGACTCTCCTGCCCCTAAAGCATCGTGCAAAGAGAAACATACAGTGTCTGTGCCCACCAAGGAGGTGGTGCATGCCTAGGAAGGGCTCCAAGGCAGATTCACCCACCACCTCGACTCCCATTCCAAGCCCAGTGAAGCAGGGGCCGGAGGCCACTGTAGGGGTAACACCTAGTAAACAGGGGAAGGGGGGGCAGAGGCGAAGCCAGGCAAAGCATTCTGCTGGGTCCAGCACATCACCAGAGTGGGTGCCAGCGCCTGCAACTGATGCAGCTTTGGTGGTGAGTGTGCCTGTTGTGCCCACACCACTTCCCATTGATCCAAAGTCAGGCAAGCCATTTAGAATCCCCAAGAAGTGGAAGGGCACCCCTCCACAATCTCCCAGCCACACTGTGTCTCCCGTCTGCATGACTCCACCTCCACGTGCCACTAAACCACCTGGTCCAAGAAGCCCTCCGGCTTGCCAAGCCACTGATAGCTCTACATCAGCTGTTCCGCTCTCTCCCCGGTCAAGTGCCCTGACAGTCCCCGAGACACAACCAGCTCTCAGTCTGCCTGACAGCCAAGTCTGAGTGTTAGTCACCCTCACACACCTGTCTCTCACAAAGGTGTGCCTGTACTGCACATTGTTACCCTCTGAATGTGTTGCTGACCATGGAAAGGTACAGTCACACACATTCCCTTTGCAGCTTCTCATGAACATACTCTGCACTTTGTCCTGCCCTCTGGCCTTGTCGTTCACTGCTGTGTGCCCCCTGCCTGTGCAGCTTCTCATGGACTCACTCTGCACTTTGTCCTGCCCACTGGCCTTGTCTTTCACTGCTGTGTGCCCCCTGCCTGTGCAGCTTCTCATTGACATGCTCTGCATCTTGTGCCTTGCTCTTCTCTTCTCATGGTACCAATCTGTGCAATATGTGAATAAAGACAGTTGCTCCTGTTGCCTATTTTGTCAGTGTCCTTAATGAATAAAGTTATTTTGCTGTGTGTATACGGTATACTGTGCCACATGGTCTGTGTGCCACTTCAACATAGTCAGTGTTTGGGCGCACTTACTCTCTTTTTTTCAGGGGTGACAGGGTCTTCAGTTCTTCTTGACCCAGATACTTGTGTGGGCAATGGTGTCAATTTAGAATGGATAGCAGTAGTCATTTACTTAATTTGTTAATGTTGGCTATATTGTACACATGTCAGGTTGGGGGGCACTGCCAGCACAGAGTGGGTTTCTGCACACAGTATTGCAGGCAGGCTGGCCAGGGTAATCATGTATGTGTGTTCTTCCTTTATGTGTGCCCGGTGGTGTATGTGTGTGGTCATCTTGTAATGGCCAGTCATCCTAGTCCCATGGCTTACTTTCCTTTTGTGCTCTTGGATGGTCAGGTAGTGTGCAGTGTGAAGGGGGGAATTTGTGGGGAGTGTTGATGTGTACATGCCTCTGCATTGTCAACTACACACGTGTCACCCAGGAGTTGTGTGCCTGTTGTTTTGATTGTTCAGCCCTGTGGATGTTGTTGTATGCCCATGTGTGAGTTGTATGTTGTGCACTGTGCAGTGCGTTGGTGTGTCCTTGCAGTTCTGTCTGACTTCTACATGTTGTTTTTGTCACTTGTGAGTATGCAGAGTGTGTGACTGGCAAGCCAGTGTTGTGATTTGTTGCACATCCATGTGTCTTGTTGCTGTTTGCAGAGACTGTGCAGACTTGCTGTTCCACACTGCCATTGTGGTTGTGTTTTCTCATGCATTGCTGTCCCATGGTGCCTTCTTGCCTCCAGTGTGGCATGTTGTGTGTGTTGTAATACCATCCCCTAACTGTGCTTCTGCTGCCTACCCATTGTGGATCTGCACTCCCTCTCTTTGTGTATGGTACACTCCTGCCATGTCCCCTACTGACATGCAGTACACTTCACTTTGGTGTCAGCTGTCCCCTTGGTTTACATGTGTGTGTGCCTCCCCATGACTTCATTTGTGACACTGTGCTTTGTGGTGCAGTTCTTTGGCTAAGGTCAATGTGTCACTCAAGGCATTTCCCCAATGGGTTGTATGTGATGTTCTGGTGCTGTTTATCAGTCATGGTTGCTCCTATGCAGTTCAACTGTGTGTGCTGCCCAGTCCTCTGGTCGAGTTGTTTCCACCTTTGTGTCCCAGACTTGTGCATCTGTTGGTGTTGTGTTGGATGTATGTGTGTTGGCTGTGTTGTTGCTTCACTTCCTGGGTGTACTGTTGTCTTTGTGCTGTGCTGATTGGTGTTGTGTGGATTGCTGTTCTGTCACTGATGTCTGTGTGTGTCTGGTATGCTTGGTGTGCACACACAGCTTGTTGTGCATGCAGTGCTGTGTGTGTATGTTGGCTTGTCATTGCCTGGTGTGCATCCCTTGATGTCCTGCTGTGTTTGCTATGTGATTTTTCTGCCTGTGCATCTGTTGTTTGTTTGATGTGGCTGTGTTGATCTGTGATGGTGCACTTCTTGTGTGTGTTGTGGTATGTTGTCTGATAGCTTTCGTCCCATTTCCCTATTACCTTGGATCGCGAAGATCACTGAGGCTTATATCAACTCCCTTCTGACGGACTTTCTTACTGTTAATCAGGGGCTCGATCCTTCTCAAAATGGTTTTCAACCTGGCCACAGCACTGAATCAGCGCTTCTGGCCATGACTGAACATCTATGGACAGCCTTGGACGCAGGGCAAACGTCGGCGCTGATCCTTTTGGATCTCAGCGCCGCGTTTGACACCGTGTCTCATGCCATTCTCCTGAATCGTCTATCTAAGGCTGGAGTTACTGGCCTGGCTCTTGGGTGGCTGTCCTCCTTTCTCGCTGATAGGACGTTTCAGGTGGTTGCTCCCCTTTTGCTTCTGGTGTGTTTCCTATTGGCCAAGAGGTCCCACAGGGTTCGTCCTTGAGCCCCCTGCTCTTTAACCTTTATGTTCAACCTCTAGCGGATGTTGCCAGGAGCAGAGGGCTAACCATGGTTTCCTATGCTGACGACACTTAGTTGGTGGTGGCTCTCTCGGGTGACCCTGAGCAGGACGCCAGGAATTTTCAGGGCGACCTCTCGGTGATCGCCGAGTGGATGTCCGCCAACTGCCTTCAACTGAATACCAACAAGTCTGAGGTGCTGCTGGTGGGAGGGAACCATGACTGCTGGAGTGAACTGTGGTGGCCTAAGAGTTTGGGGGTGGCTCCTACCCCTAAACCTGTAGTAAAGAACCTGGGGTCTGGATGGACAGCTCACTTAGCTTCCAGACTCAGACAAGAAGGGTGGCAGGAACTTGTTTCGGTCTGCTGCACGGGCTCAAGCCTATTTTGGCATTCTTTGATGCCTCGATCAGACAGACTATTATTCAGGCCCTGATTTTGTCCAGGCTGGATTATGCCTGCTCGCTGTATCTGGGAGCAAACAAATCCGAAGTTCAGAGACTACAGAGAGTCCAGAATGCGGCCGTAAGATCGCTTTTGGGCTTGCGCAGAACTTGCTCAGTGACCAGTGCAATTCGCCACCTTCACTGGTTGCTTGTTGCCAGGCCAATTGAGTTTAAGGCACTGTGTATTGCCCTTAAAATCCTGAAATTGGCATCTCCACAAATTCTGTCTAACCTTCTTCTACCTTACACTTCTACACGATCACTTCGATCTATGGGACAATGCTTGGTAGTGGTTCCCCGGGTGAGAACGGTGAGAGCTTGTGGGCGCTCTTTTCGTAACAGAGCTGCTATTCTGTGCAACTCTTTACAGGCTCGTATTCGTGGGCTCACCAACTACTTTCATTTTAGGAAAGCCATTAAGACATTTTTGTTCCCCTCCCTGTAGGCCTTTAGTGTTACTTGCGTATGGCTCTTTTGCTGCTTAGCGCCGGGACGCCTCTTAGCCGAGGCAGCTGTCGCGCTCTATAAAACCCGTTAACATAACATAACATAACATAACATTGTTCCCGAGTGATGAGGTTGTGCACTCCTGTTGTGTCTGTGCTCCCATTGCCTTTCCACAGTTTAGCTGCACAGGGCATGTCTGTTGGTGTTGTGGTTCTGTGTGTGTTTCTGTTGGGTTATGTGTTTGTGTGTTGTTTTTGTTTAGACATTTGTTGTGGCATCCCTGTGTGTGTGTGTGATATTTGTGGCTGACCCCAGGGTGTGTGGTTGTTTGTGTGCGTATTGACTGGCAAGTATTGCCAGCCTTCAGTGTGTTTGGCACTGGTGTTGTGTGCTGCTGGTGTGAGGGGGGTATGTGTGTAGATTCCTACTGGTGTTTGTCAGTCATGGGGTGTGTCAATGGGCCCTGTGTGTAGTGCTGCTGGTGTACTCCTGTGAAGTAGTTGCATAGATGTGTGGCTGTTCACAGTTTGACTTCAGGATCTTCCTTTCATCCTTGTGCCTATATGTGGTTTGCCTTGCTGTCTCCCTGTGTTGTTGCACTGAGCTGTCTGTGGTTTGAGTTCACTCACTGTGCCAGCCATGTGTGCTTTGATGGTCTGAGGGTGTTGTTCT
The DNA here is from genome assembly GCF_964204655.1 of Triturus cristatus. Lineage (NCBI taxonomy): Eukaryota > Metazoa > Chordata > Amphibia > Caudata > Salamandridae > Triturus > Triturus cristatus. The sequence continues at coordinate 441,406,823 of NC_140585.1, forward strand.
CTGTTCCTTGTGTTGATGTGATATTCACATGCTTGTTGTGTGTCTCCATGGCCTTCCATTTGTGTGCAGCCCACTTTGGTTTCCCTATTTGTTGTGCTCCATTGCCGTTGGCATGTGGGGTATATATGTGTCTGTGTGTCAGTCTGTGGTATGTATGTGTGACTGTGCAGGCTGTGTGTCCATTTGGAGTTTAATTCCTTGTATGTGTTCATTTGGTGCTTGTCCTCATTTTTATTTCCTTGAGTGTGGTGTTGTGGTGGTGTGTGTGTTTCCCTGGCCCTGTGCTACTGTGCTGTGTGTTCCTCTTTAGCCACTCCTGCAGTGCCTATCTCCATGATTGTTTTTTGTGTGGTGCAGGGTGTGTATTCACCTGGCTTGTTGTTGTGCATGGGGTGCAGAGGAGGGGCTCATGGCATGTGCCTTCAGGGGGTGTGCTAGTGTGTGGTGGGTGGAGGTGTGGCCCTGTACTCTTTGTGCCCTGCCCATGCTTGGCGCTGGCCCTGCCTTCTGCATTGTGCGCATGTATTCCCTTGTGTTCGCCGGTGCTGTGACGTGACCGGGACATTGCTGCATGGTGGCGGTAGCTGTGTATCCAGGCTGCAGAGGGGTGACTTTGTGGCAGGTGGGCGATGTGTGGGTACCCTTGTGGATGTGTCCCTGTCCCCACCAGGGTGTCTGATGTGGATTTGGACCCTGTGTCTGCCTGTGTGTTGTGTTTGTGTTATTGCGTACCTGTGGCGGCGTCCGTGCCGGTCCATGTAGCAGGTACAGCACCGGAAAGACGTGTAGAGCTGGGTCCATGGTGGTCGTGACCGGTTGGTGTGAACCGGGATTCTGGTTTCTTGCTCCGCTGTAGAGCTTCTGCCGTCTCTGGTTAGGCGGTATCTCCGCTGCGGTGCATCTGCTTGTTTGAGTCATCCTAATTTGTGGAGCGGGGCGGACGTCATTCCGCACGGCTGAGAGTCTCCATTGGCTCCCACCGACGCGGTGGCGGGTGCACTTGTGAAATGGGCTATGTTTGGCCATACTAATGTGACAGAAATGAGGACCGCTGCTCGTGGGCGGAAAAAAGGGCCCCATGGTTTAGCCTTCAGAGCAGACAAGTGACATATTTGGAGGGAGTGGTAGTTGTGCCTGATGCATTAAATAATAGAAGCTGGTGTGCAGTCTAAAAAGAATCCAGTAGAAGCTATAATAAATTTGGAAGTAGCACACAAAGAGAGGGGATGCTCTACATTCTAGGCTAATGGAGTACAATGTACATTTTATTGAAAATGTTGCTTCTAAAGCTGAGTCCTTCTGGGCCTTGTTACAGTAAAATGTTGAGTGCATTTGGAATAAAGAATGCTTGAGGGAATTTGAGGCAATCATATTGGAGTTAGGAAGTGCTCCCAAATAGTGGAGATGTAACTGATGGCAGCTGCAAAAGGCATGGGAGAGGTTTTGCTTTGGGTAGTGCCAGGTGCAGAAGGAACCATAGCCTTTCCTTGATGAGCTTTGAGAGGAGCAGAGTTCAAGATCCATGGTTTAACACTGAGAGCAGACACCAGTGGCGGCTCGCATAGGGTGTGCTGTGGGGCAGTGGGTGGGGCAGGAGGCGTAATAATTACTTTCCTCCGTTCCGTCGTATGTCCAAGTTTACTACCCCCCCACCTTGCCCCTCCCCGCAGCATGCCCTATGCAAGCCGCCACTGGCAGACACGTGCTGTTTTAGCAGAGAAAGGTTGTCATATCTGTGGCATAAAAATAAGTGAGAGTGGCATACTGCCTAAAAAGAATCTAAGGGAAGCAAAAAGGTATTTGGAGGTATGGCAAATCAAAAAGCAGGTCTACTCCTTTCTAGGCACAATATGTTATGGCAAAATATTTATTAGGGAAAATATATTTACTTCTTCAGACAGTTTACACATTGCATGTGTGCAGAACTGTACAGCACACGTCCAATTTATGAAATGTGGAAACAATATTTAGAAATATGATTTTGCACTGAAGGGTATGCTTCCTGTACAAACCCTATGCTAGACATTACATACACACACACCTATGCACCATGGTGAAAAGGTGCCTGCCTGGCACTAAGTAACTTGTTTATGTTTCAGCACAGGGTAAGAGAGCAGCAGCAGACCATATTTAGTAAATATGGTTCTGCACTGCTTTCTCCCCTTTGCAAAGCAATTTTGATTACTGCACTGCCCTATATTTCAGTAAAACGGCCCAAAAATGTCCATGAAAGAAGCAAAATTTACTCTGAATTGAAATCCCTTTCTGATACACTCTCACTTGTGGTTAACACCTTCTATACTCCAAATTTTATTTAACCTCTAAATTATATCCTCCACTCCTGTCCAAGGCAGCTACCCTAGCTGGACCTCTAATCACACTAACTAATTCCCCTGCAGCAATACAGATCCATGATCTAGGAGAGCACATCAAGTTCTCACTAATAACTCCATTGAAGAACTGGCACTTTCATACAACTGTGGTATATACCCTCTCTTAACCTACGCTGAAATTCCTATTATATCAAGGAACAGACACCACATTCCCAGAACCAACAAGAATCCTATAAATCACAAGACCCTAATTTCTGGCTTCCTTCAAACACCTACGGTCTCCAAAACTGAGACCTCCAATCTCGAATCCCTAATCCACAATTGTAGATCCACATACAAACTGTTAGACCGAACATCCTTGGTGTGGTATTCCCTCAAATGTTTTGCCTTCTTACCTCCTGTTATCTTAATTTCATTTGTGTTGGCATTAGGACTCTTCGCACTTTACCTCAGTGCTAAAGTGATTGAGTTCTCTCCTTAAAGCATGATAAAATTGGCCTACACCTGATTGGCACATTTAATTTACATATAGGTCCCAAGTATATGGTACTACTTGTACCCAGGACCTGTAAATTAAATGCTACTTGAAGTCCTGAAGCTCTCATCGTGCCACCTACTTATAGTAGCCCTTTAAAACATCTCTCACTCCTGCCATTCCATCTGGCAGTGTAGTCTCAAAACTACCACTTCAATCTGGCAAAATTAACATTTTGCCAACCGAAACCTTTTTTTTTAAACATATATCACCCCAAAGGTAGGCCCTAAACAGCCAGTAGAGAAGACCCATTGTATTTAAAAAGTAAGACATGTGTTTTTAAGTTTTGCTTGTCCTTGTAGTGAAGAACTCCTAAACTAATTTTTAACTACTGTGAGGCCTACGTCTCCCATAGGATAACATCAGGTTACCTTATTACATTTAATAAGTGCTATCTTTTTATTGGGGACAGGTAGAAATGTCATGTTTGGTCTCAAATGAATTGTAATTTAAAATCCTCTTTTATGGTAAAGGCATTTTTGAGCCACAATTCTGAACATGCTACCTTTAGATAGATGTAAAAAGAACAATTGGAGGACAGAATGCTGAAACAATGTCAAACATTCACCCCCAGGAAAGGGATCTGGGTCTAAATCCATTGTTTTTGTGCACACCCTGCTATTCCAGTTTAGACACAGCCTTATGCAAATCAGTTTTGACCCTGCTCCCCATTTGAACAGTCCAGCCCGAATTCCCAGGACAGGTCCTCCCTGGACAGGAAACAAGCCTCCTGGGACCCGTTTCAGGGGATCACCCTTCATCAGCCAGTATAGCTTGACTCCAGTGGCATGGTGAAAACGGGACCCACGTCTGGGCATACCCTTCCCACTTAGGGTGAAAAATGCAAAAAGAACAATTGATGGATGAATGCTGAAACAATGTCAAACATTCACCCCCAGTAGAGAGATCTGGACCTAAATCCATCGTTTTTTTCACACCATGCCATTCCAGTTTAGATCCAGCCATCGGCAAATCAGTCTTGACCCTGCTCCCTAATGGGAACAGTCCAGCCCGAACTTCCAGGCTAGGTCCTCACCGTAGTACCATTTGGTGCAAAAGGAATATTAGCAAACTGGCAGATCATTACATACAAAATGGACACACACCCAATGAACACATTTAGTGCATCAACAACAACAATGACAAATTCCTACTAACTAGAGAACAGCGTTGGATATACCGCCTTTCAACCCACCAACATGGCCTAAACGATAATATCCCCTGTCATAGCCTAAACACCTGAACTGTTGCTCTCGTCCCTGACTCACGAATGACATAAGGGGATAATTATTTGGCGACAACCAGCCAAAATCTTGCTTTCCCCAATGCACTCAGCGCCTACGAGCTGCTGGACAACCCCTTTAAATTCCAAGTACTTATATAACCGGACCGGTTATATTATCCACTTAAGAGCATCTCCAGTCACCTAATTAACTTTTGTATATAATGAGTGCCTTTATACAAGCCCAGGCACAGTCACAACATTTAGCGCTCTCTCTAAATCAATCCCAACACTAACTATCTAGTCTGTGAACCATTTTTAAATCTCCCCTTGAGGGATTTAACTACTCACTATGTTTACCATTTATAAATACACTTCGTAATTTTTACTTTGGACTGCCCGCGGTCTAAAATCACTTGTGGCAGTCTATTTTCTAATAAGGGACTTGCTCACAGTCATACACATAACATCCACAAACGTAGCGTTGTCTATTTTTTGTCTCTACTCCCCGCAGACGCTACTCGCGCCATCAAGGAGAGTGCATCCACCTGTGATGCACGTTAGGTATTTAAACACGTCCCAAATGGATGCTGATACCGCTGAGTTTCCACGCCAGCCAAGTAGGTCTCAGTGCGGGTCGCGAGCTTTGACAAAGTACGTTGGGTTTTTAAAAGGATTCAAAGCCTGTATACGGTGGGGCAACCACCTAACCACAGTGCTCTTTTACTCACGAACCAGAGTGTGACTACCAGGCGGACCCCCTGCCGGAAACTCATGAGGCTTAGCTCTGACAACATCAGAGTAAGATTTCTATTCGGCGATTTAGTCGTTTTTTTACACACAATGCATGCAAATTTTTTATTGGCAAATACCGATCTGTACACGATGGTACTGTCACAAACCGCGTGTCACCGCCGCATTTACCCGGCTACAGCACTATTACTGTGGTACGGAATCACGAGATTTATATGTGCATTTTCTGAAAGCTAACTTTTTAAATGTATGTCTGTCTGTGTTGTATCTGTGTTTTTCTTTCCTTTACATGTTTAAACCACCAGAGGAAATCCTTCTCTTACCCATCGCGCACCTTAGTGAGTGCGACACATACCTGGTCATATAAACACTATTGACCCCATTTTATTCACTTTCACACATTTAAGGTCCTGAAGAAAGCCAGATCAATATGCGGCCTGGCTGAAATATGTTGACCATAGTGGATGAGGGAGACCATAGTACTCTCCACGTACAACCGCCGCTTTTTTTTTAATACTGCCAAGGGACCATCAATAAAATAACCCCTCAGGGTAGCGGGACCCAAAGACAGTTTTTTAACTTACATGCACACTACCACTGCACACTCACTTATCAAAACCCGCTCCACTGTAAACAGCAGTCATAGCACACCCGGGGCACACTGGGTGCCACCGGGTTGGGCCCGATGATGAAGCATGCCACCAACTAGGTTGGCGGATGAGGGCTTTCATAAGAAACAGACATTTCCTCTACTTGAGAAACACTTATACCGCTTTTATTCACAGGCTAGTTCTTGTTGATTACTCATTTATCATCAGGGGAAGTGAACTGGCTTTCATGTTCCTCTCTCTCTCTTTGATATTAACAGATTTCAGAGTATCACCCCTCATCAGCCAGGCTAGCTTGACTCCAGTGGCATGGTGAGCACGGGACCCATGTCTGGGTATACCCTTCCCACTTAGGGCGAGAAATGCAAAAAGAACAATTGATGGATAGAATGCTGAAACAGTGTCAAACATTTACCCCCAGAACAGGGATCTGGGTCTAAATTCATAATTTTTTTGCACGCCACTCCAGTTTAGATCCAGCCATATGGAAATCAGTCTTGACCCTGCTCCCCATGGGAACAGTCCGGCCCAAACTGCCAGGCCAGGTCCTCCCTGGACTGGAAACAAGCATTGTGGCACCAGTTTCAGGGTATCACCCCTCATCAGCCAGGCTAGCTTGACTCCAGTGAAATGGAAGAATGGGACCTGCGTCTGGGCATACCCTTCCCACTTAGAGCAACAAATTCAAAAAGAATAATTGATGGAATAAATGCTGAAACAATGTCAAACATTCACCCCCAGTACAGAGATATGGGCCTAAACCAATAGTTTTTCTTCCCAATGATGCTTGTTTCCAGTTCAGGGAGGACCTGGCCTGGCTGTTTGGGCTGTATTGTTCCCATGAACATGAATGATGGATTTATGCCCAGATTTCTGTACTGGGGTGAATGTTTGGCATTTCTTCTCCACAGCAGCAAATCCTTTTCAGCAGGACCTCTCACCAAAGATATCCAGCATTGTGGAATCCTTGTCCACTACAGTCTGCAGCTTCCTCCCGCAGTAAATTCTCAACTTCCAAAAAAGTGATGTCTTTCGATCGTAGAAATGTTCACTGTGACTCCATCTAATCGGTTCCCAGAGACAATGCCTCCTCCTCAGACACCACTGTCTGCCTTGCCCCGCTGAACTTTAACTGTTCAGTATATTTTCTTTGAAATTTCTTCTAAGTCCGAAGGTAAGCTGAGGCTGGGCTCATTTCACCTTGTGTAGCTGAAGAGTGCTCCATTGAGGTCAGCCTTAACATTTTACTTTGCCCTGATCTCAGACGAACAGATACTTGCGGTTGGCGCATTGATCTTCTAATCTTTTAGGCAGTATTTTTCACTTAAAATGTAACAAATTCATAACTACAGTTCTGTTGATTAAATGTAATTCATTTTAGTGCATTTGCTTTTTATTGACTCCTTTTTTTAAATTGGTTTGGGGTTTTATCTTGTGTTGTATTTTCACTTTATTGCTTATTGAGTGCTGCATAAGCACTTTACACAATACCTCAAGTTAAGCCTGATTGTTATTGTGCTAGTTTACCAGAGGGTTAAGCACAGGGTAATTTGGTGACTTTTGTAGTTCGCCCTGACAACCCAATTTCTTACACAAACACAATATTAAAATTGCTGATGTAATTGAAATACATATGGCCTGATTTAGATCTTGGTGTGAGTGGTCCCACCATCAAATTTTGGTGGTCTTTCCACCGGTCACCTTGTCGGTCCGCCTGTTCGATTTAGATGTTGGCTGGTATCTCTATGGAAGACCACCGCAGTCCTGCAGCACCCCAGGACCTTTCTCCCGCATCAACGGCATCAGAGGTTGAAGTGGCTGTTGGAGGGAATCCCGCCAAGATTCATGACGTCCAGATTACGAAGTGCCTTTCCATGGAGGTAACAGTGGTGGGGAAATCTACAAGCATGAGTTAGCGAAATTGATAAAAAAAAAGAGGTGAAAACTCACCTATTTTCAGAGTTCCATCACAGAATTTCTCTTGAACGCCATTGTCCATATCCTTCCTGTGCTGCTGCCACTTGACGACAAAGCTCAGCGACCCCGTTGTCGCTGGGATTTAAGGTCGGCTTTTGTGGTGGGTGTGCGTGTACATTTAATAGTGTTTGTATGTTGTTGGTGTGTAATGCTATATGTAAAGATAGTGGGCAGAACACAAATACATTTTGACAGATACACAACATAAATGTAAATGGAGATGAAAATAAGTAGTACTTACCTGTCTCCACACCACAATGGCCCTGTCAGGATTTCACCACCAGGACACCATTAGCACAACTGGAACATCTAAATTGGCTTGGCGCAATCCAGACAGCTTGACAGCAACTGATTAATGATTAGCCAGCAGAGAAGACCACCACCGTCGCGGCGGGAACCTGTCTATTGCCCCAACATTTAAATACAGAATCCATGAAGTGCATTAACACACTTTTCTAACTGCAATACAGAAAATGAGATTTTTGCTATCACCTGTCCCTGCACCTTGACATATATTGGTCAGACGACACAAAAGATCATAGTGAGGATATGCCAGCATAGGAGCTGCCTTTGGTGCAAGGTAGCCAGCGCACCCCTCGTGGAACACTTTGAGGCATTCACGAACACCGAGAGTGGTTTACAATGCCAGGTGATTACCATTGTAAAAGCACCCGAATGTGGCGGTGATGTCTCGTTGATACTTAACAACGAAGAAATGGATTCGGGGAACAGACAGCTTCCATAGTGCACTGAACAGATTAGAGGATTGGACATCCTGTATATAAATGTTGTTCCTTTTCCATGGATGTTGAATCAAACCTTCTGTTTCATCTGGCTGTTGATTTATTTATTTATTTTTTCACAAATGTTATTGATTTTTTAGACGTTATAGCCAGACCAATATAAACCTCTGGTACAAATAAAACAACAAAAACTCATTGTCCATACTCAATGATACACTTAAAGAAAAGATCAATCAATCCCATCACCCCCTTCCATGATCCGCATTGCAATTGTGACAACATCATGTATTGCAACCCTAATATAGTGCCTGGGGACCTCATGGTTTGGCATTATATTGTTGTATTCCTGCGTCAAGTATGGAATCCACAGTGAGGACTGGAGCAAGAATGAGACCCCTTTATTTTTTTTATTTTGACCTTGCTGTTTATTTAAACTTAGTTTCCACCGTAGCCTATCTTTTGCACCTTATTTATTGGAGATGCATTTTACAATCTTGTATGTAATTCACAACACCTGTAATATACCCTTTCTGCCTGTAAATTATTATGGCCATCTTCTATGCTGGTCTGAAATGTGGCAGGATACCTGTAGCAATATACCAAGGGCTACTTGTGTCAATTGTTCTGCCTCTTCTTCCTTGTTTTAGTACTTACGCATGCTTTCCAGGGTATTTTACAATTTCAATACCTAAATGTATTCATTTTTATGTACTGTGTTTTGTAGAACAGAAATCCCTTAAAATCACAGAACATTTATTGCACAATATTCCGTCCACACTTAGGGGCTGATTTGGAGTTTGGCGGAGGATATATATTCCATCAAGGTGACAGAATAAAGTACTCCATCACCTTGAGGGAGTATCTGGCTGCCAAATGTTGAGATCCACCAATTCAGACAGGACATCTCTTGCAGTTACAGGAACCGCCATCACGGTGGTGCCTGCAAGTGCTTTAAAAATCTGATGGGCGGCTCCGTCAACATGATGGGGCTGTGTGACAAGCTTTCAATGTTTTTTTTTCTTCAAAAAGAAAATCCCAGAGTGAGATTTTCTTGTTGAAAATAATTCAATGACTGCCTCACCATGGAATTTTCTCTCATGGTGTGAGGGTCATTTTATAGTTATCACTGTGCCTTACAGCCATGTTCTAGCTACAAGCAACAAACAGTGAACACTGGCCAATTGTCTGTCCACTCTAAATAGGGTGGGTGGACGAATGGCTAAACCTCTGATTGCCCTTACTCTGTTGGGCCATCCGAAGTGTATGTTTGCGTCAGAGATAGAGTAGTCTCCGCAATCGACATTCTGATGGTCTGGCTGACTCAAAATAAGGCAGGCAGATCTCCAGTATGGCAGAGAGGGTACACTCACTTATTAGTTGATGGGGGTGAGAACCCACTCAAGTAATAAACACAATCCATGTCAGGGTAAACCATAAAAGTTACTAAATAAACCTGTGCTTAACCCTTTGGTTGCTTGGCACAAAAGCAGTCAGGCATAACTTAAAGGCAATGTGTAAAGTAATTATGCATCGCTCAAATACTAATAAAGTTAAAAGACAACACAAGTAAAATCCCAAACCAATTTAGAAAAATAGAGTAAAATGTAATACATAAAATGCCAGCAAAAAGACAGCAATCCAATCAGTAAAAATTGAGTTATGAATCTTTAAAGGTTCAGGTAAAAATAGCACCAACGAGCACAAAGTCACAAATTCAGGCTGACTGAAATAGCACGCAGGTCAGATAAAAGGACCAGGTTTCTCCAACTGAAGAGATTGTGGGCCTGATTATGATGGCGGGGAGACCACCACCGACATGCTGTCAGTGGCGGTCTCCCCGCTATCGGAGACATGTTTCCCGCCCGCCATATTACAATGGCGGACGGGGTAATGGTGGTCAGAAAGTCCAACCACCATGCAGCCGACGGGCTTCTTGAGCCCGCCAGTGCAGTGCAGGGGCTTGTAGTACCTACCATGATGGCAGTGCCTCCCAGGCACCGCCATAGGTATTACAATGTCCCTTTCCACCAGTCCTTTTCATGGCGGGTATACGCCATGAAAAGGTTGGCAGAAAAAGACTTTGGGGGCCCGTAGTGGGCCCCTCTCCCCCCCCTGGTCCTTGACTTGAGTATTGGGGGCACCCCAACCTAGCCCTGCACCATGTGGTAGGCACCGCATGGTGCCTGCCACGTAGTGCAGGGATATGTGTGGGGTGTCCGTTTTGTCTTGCGGCGGGTGCTGCAGAGCACAGCACCCGCTGCAATTCAAAAGATGGGCAATGTGAGTGCCACAGTGGCAGTTGCATCGTAATTTGCCCTGTAGGACCGCCACCTTGTCCGCCCGTCATCGTAATGACCCCTTATGTTCTCAAATTCCAAGGGCACCCGAGAGCCTTGGTTGGTGCTTCAAGTTGGTGGGGAGCCGCAAATTGGTCATTGTCAGTGTAAGGAGTGCTCACCATTGGCAGTTTATGTAGTTGGTCACTGTGTGCAATTAAGAACAGGTTGTTGTCCTAACTTCTTTAGCGGGACACATGGCAACCGTTGCTGACATGAGGAGCCTGCTCATGGTCACAAAGAGCCCCAACCCTCTGGATTTTCTACCTGGAGTGCAGATTTGGTAGATTTGAGGCAGGAGTAGTACACTCTGATGCCATCCAAGGGTCCAGGACCTAGAGGGCATCTCTTGGGGATCAGGAATCACTCTAGCAGCGGCCTGCAGCAGGGCGCAGGCAGGTCTAGGTAGTGCTGAGCAGTTGCAGGGAAGGCATCTGGAAGCTTGTTTTGTCCCTGTAGCTCAAACAGGAGGTCAGGCAACTGACCTTTGGAGTCACTTCTGGGAGTCCTGAGTTAAAGGCAAGCAGGTTCAGTCTTCCTTCTTCGGGAAGCTGGACAATCCATCTTCTGAATCTTCTACAGGTCCACGAGTATTCTGACGAGAGGCTCTGAAGGTGCCACCTAGTGCCAGTCTTTGTGTGTGGGGCTATGCCTGGCCTACTCCCAAACTGGTTGTGGGTAGGTCTTCCCCTGGGTTTGGCTCCAAACAGTCTAGGAAGACAAAAGCAAGAGTAGGTCTGGTGGCAGCTTCATTTGTGCGTGCTACAGGCAGGGTCTGTTGAAGTATAATCTAGCCATGACACAACTCCTCCCCAGCCATCCTGTCAAATAGACCCACTCCGTCTACACCCAGGAGCCTTTTGTCCCCATCTCTGGAAGGAATACACAACATACCACGGGAGACCCATTAGAGGCCATGGGATCCTAGCAGAACTTCTCTATCTGTCCCAAACTGACTATCATTTATTAAGTGGAATAGGGTAACCTAGTGTTAGACTATGGGAGGAATAGCCTTACTGCAGTAAAAAACAACATAAGGAGACATGTAAAACTTAAACCCACATGTTATGCTTTTATAATACCATGCACCCTGCCCTATGAGTCTTTAAGGCCTATGTTAGGGGTGACGTATTAGTATTAAAAAGGAAGGGTTAGGTATAGCAAAAGGTTTATTTTGTCTAGTTGAAATAACAGTTTAAAACTGCACTACATGCAGTGGCAGGCCAGAGACATGTTTTGCAGTGCTACTTTAGAGGGTGGCACAATGAGTGCTGCAGTCCACTAGTAGCATTTAATGTACAGGGCTTGGTACATGCAGTTCTGTTTATTATGGACATACAAGTACAATAATTATACCAATCATGTGCATGCCAATTTTACCATGTTTGAGGGAGAGAATACCAACACATTGCTACCTTTTAGCAGGAAGAAAGTGCTCAAAGTCAACAAAAAGTAGTTCAGTAAAGGAAGGCAAAATCTGGGGTGACCCAGCAGAAAGGGCCAGGTCCAACAATAACATTAAGCCGCACTAGCAAAGAATACAATAAAATACATCATGGGAGCCAAAGCTAACTGCATCAGTTCAGAAATCGACACCTCTAAAAATTGCCCAATAAAATTGTTTGATTTTGCTGGAAATCTAACTAGTCCACAAGTTGCATCAGTCACCGTAAACACCAAAGGCATCTGTGACAAATTATCTCAAACGTTTGACAAAACAATTACAATGATCAAGTTCTCTCTTGAATCAACAACTGGCACAATGCCAATTGAAAAACTAAACTGCAAACTACCAACAAGATGGCCATCCTTCAAGGAATCACCCGTTCGGATGCCCTATCTACAATTGCCAACCTTAAACTGTCCAATCACTTAAAAGACCCCTTTCCAGCCAAAATACTCAAAGTACCTTTTTCTTCCCATTCTTGACAAAGGTGATCAACAACTCCCTGTCACAAGGAAAGGCTCTGACCGTCTCGAAGGAAGTCAGACCACCCACTCCTTATAAAAACCCATTACTGACAACAAAGGCATGAACACATTCTGCCCAGTTTCCACCCCCACCCCCTTCTTGGCAAAAGTCCTTGGAAGCTGTGTGTAGAATTAGCTAAAGTCTTCATGAAAGCGAATAACCTGCTGACACCCACCAATCTGGATTCATAACTGGATATAACACAGAATCATCAACACGGCACATATTCGCGGATGCGCTCACCTTAGAAAAAAGCGAATTCTGCCTTTTGGGTTCTTCTGGACTTGTCAGCAACATTTGACACAATCGACTGTGCTTCTCTATTTTTAACACTCAAGGAACTAAAGGTCCCAAATAGCTCAGTTCAATGCTGGTTTTAATCATACATTTCCAGTCGCTGGTTACAAATACAACTAGCAAACACATTATCCATTCCTAGATCCTTTGAACAGAGATTCCCACGAGGCTCCAGACTGGTATTCACACTTTTCAACGTATACATGGAACTCCTGTCCACACTCCTGAGCAAACCGAACATTGTATTCCACTTATATACTGATGACACTCAATTATCACACATTCGTTAAATACAGAAAGCTACCCTTTTTTTATTGTGTATTTAACAGGCTTTTTAAACGTTTTGTCTGGACTTTAGTGAAAGCCATTGCCACTACCCTTACAATCACGTTTGCTATCATTACCACCTGCCACCAGCATTACTGCCACCACTGTCGTTGTCACCACCACCTCCATTATATAAAGTTCCATCACTTAAATTGCAACATCATGTAAGTGGCGCAGAATGCTATTTGCGTCCGTTTTTATAGTAAGCACAATTTCAATCATTACAGAAGGCTCACATACGTTTCGGCCAGCTCATTTAAGCTAAAATATCCTGTGTTTTTATAAATAATCTTTATTTATTCCACGCCGTGGGCCAAAACGTGCATTTTCGATCTCTTGCAATTTTGTTACTGCCACGTTGAAGTATGTAGCCTCTATTATTTTCCCCCTAAATGTTGCGTTTATGTTGATTTTAAGTATAGTTGAAACAAATCACAATTTCATTTGAGGATATGCATGCAATTCTGTGATGTCGGCGTCATGGTCTATTTCATAATGCAGAGCCTGCTGTGACATCACAGATGTTAGAACTTACCAAACAGAAGTGAGACATTATAATGTTGGCATCTGTTTGGTGTTTGCCTGATGGAGAACAAGACTAAAGAATTGTAGCAACCAACAAGGTCCCCACTTGCGACCGGCCAAAGATGTCCAAAACAAAGGAGATTCTAAAATAGTTGAAATGCCATAAGCATTATCATCCCCTTCGGCTAATTATGCCGGAGTTAATGGAAAGAGGTAAAGAGTTCCTGATGACGAATAAAGCGGAGGTGAGTGCTGTAGCTTTTTCTTTGGCTTATGATGGTTTGAGCACATTGGGCAGAGATCCTTGCGTTGCAACTCAAGGGAACTACTTGTGTTGTATTTGTAAATATTCCATCTATTTACTAAATATCTCTAATTATATTAATTCCCTCATAGATGTGTATGTGAAGAATTTACCCCTAGCGTGTGGCATTTAATGTTACTAGATTTGTGAAGAAACATTAGTAATTCTGAATTAATTCATGAGCAAGACTCTAATGCATCTTTTGGATCTGATGACCCATTAACATGTGTCTTATTCATTCTAATTATGGTATGTTGTTGAACTTTGTGAACTCATCAGAGTTTAGGCCCATATTCAATTTTTCCACAGAAATGTCAGTTCACTTTTTTGATCCCACGTGTTTGGGTTTACCTTGTACTCCTTGTTCCAAGGAGGCTTATGATGGAGTTGTTTGCTAGTCGGAGTGGGATATTGTTATATTCATTTTAAATTTTATATTCATTTTTAGGTCTTGGCTACACAGCACGCACTGTCTCGAAGAGACATGTTGTGTTCTATCTGTGGGCTTACAGGCCTCCCATTGGTAAACTTCAGCGTCGCTCTCATTTTCTTTGATGCCATTCGGAATGGCATGAGGGTGTCATGCCCTCTTCTTGTGTTTGGCCCTACTATAGCGCATGGACCAAGTAAATGTCTCCTTACACTGCTACCGGTTTGCGGGCCTATTTTTTTCCATGCACTCCATAGGAGTACTTGTGTTTTCAGGCTGGCTCCCTTGTACACATACAGACATACCACTAAAATGTATGCACCTCTACAAAACCTACTGCATTTCTTAAAAAGTTGTTAAAACACGAACAGAACTTGTTTTTTTATTTTGTACGATCCAATGTTATTGGAGTGCCCGCTTTGCCGTCCGTCCTGCCATAGTGTGAACACAAGCCAATGGTATTGGAGCACTTTAAGTGCCCACCAGTTACATTACCCAAAGACAAGTTCATTTTTGACGCTGATCCTGCTTCAATTAAAATTTTATTGTTCCTGTTGTTGCTAGCCCATCTCCCCATCTCCTCCAGCCTCCCTGCTTGACCCGTCCCCCTACTACCTCCCTTGTCGCTGCTGCTTTTATTTTATTTTTTGACGGTCCTATGGTATTGGAGCACTTGTTCTGTGCCCCATCTTGCCAAAGTGCTAACACCAGCCAATGGTATTGGAGCACTTTAAGTGCACACCAGTTACATTACACAATGACACATTCAGTGTCGCAGGCAGAGGGACGTGTAAGTGATTTTCCCAGAATCACAAATTGTTCTGCTGACCCCAAGGCTCTAACCTGGTTCCCAGTTAACTGTCAGCAGCTCTGGCCATTAGGCCACATCCTTGCTTCACTTCAAAAGCTCCTCAACTGTTTCTCACTATTACTTCCACATTTGTTTAGCAAGACCCCCTCAACACTGAACAAGCAATGGCAAAGTCATTAGATTTAGGCAATGCCCAAGCTGTCATTGTGAATGCATTTAGCAATGTTGTCTAGCAGCAAATCTGCTGTTCAGCCTTGCTGCAAGCCACTGAAAGAAAGTTCTATGATGCGGCCAGCGCAGGCCAAGCCTTAGCACTTTTTTGTGTTAGAAGGTGCAGGACAATAAACTCAACATGGCGGGTGAAGAGGCTCGGCGTCGGCTCAACATCCTATTCATGCTCAACAGCAGGTGTGCTGCTAGATAACATGGCTAAAAGACATTCACATTGAAAAGACCAATAGCTTGGGCTTTGCTGAGACCTATTGGCTTTGCCAATGCTTGTTACTTTTGTTTTCCATATTTTGAAGAATACTTATTATTCAACAGAAGAAAAATACGGAATTTCATCTTGAGTGAGAATACCTCAGTGCTTTGAAGTGGCCAAAAAGAAAGAACAGCAATATATAAAACTACTAACATTTTTGGAAGTAGAAAGAAGTGGAATGTGTAGTACTGTGTCTGCTCCAATTCCCTGTATGTGGGAGCTGGTATATGGAATGCTGGGTATGGAATGCTAAGAGTGAATGATGTAATAGAATGATGGTGGGTGGTCTGCAGTGGAAGCTAAGAGATAGGGAAAGTTGGATGAAGGATGGAGCCCTGACAGGACTTACCTGATGTTGCTTTAACCTAAGGGCTTAACATGAGATAAAGAACTTAACTCCTAGCTGAGTGGCTCCAGACTTTTTTTTATGATGACTGTACTGTTTAACTGCATGAAAATGCTCCAACATTCTGGTGGCAGTTGGGAGCCATTTTTGATAAAGTAGGATGCCTGATGTAAGAAAGAAGATGACCCTTTAAGCATGGAGGGCTAGTTTGGGACCACACATTCTCAGATCCACGGCAAGTTGTGCCAGCTCCGGCTGCTTGGTAGATGGACCCCAGTGAAGAAGGTGGGCAAGGTCCGGCAATGACAAGGAGCCAGCTCTGGGGATTTATAAACTGTGAAGATGTGTCTCAGGGAATAGTCCTAAGCTTAAGAACAATGCTACAGAGACAGTGTTATAAGGACAATGTTGGGGAGTTGGTGGTGTGGACACAGTAGGAAAATGCCAGATATTTCATTTACAATAAGCATATATCTGAAACCCATTCAGTGGTGAGAGTGACATAAGTAGCAGCTTTGGGGAGTGTGCAGTATTTCTGATTTACGTTGACTGTGGCACAGGCTAGGCTATGCCTTTGGAGGATCATGTGTGCATTCCGTAAGTTTTTTATGGCACTCAGCAAGGAATGACCAGAGGAGATGATGTGTCCTCAGCAAGCACTGTGGGTGAATCATTGGACAAAGGTCTTGTGAGAATATGCAACAGCAAGTAAAGGGGGGCTTAAGCCTTGTGGGTGATATTCACAAGTTTATGACTTTTTTTGGTGCAGTTTATTCAGTTTCATGTAATGGAGTTGGTCGGTGTTGTGTTTGAATTGTAATGTTTGATTTAACTTCAGTGTGCTGTAGGTGAGCACTACCTGTTGAAGTGGTCTGCTGTCAATGGTTGTATTGCTGGACTGCTCTATGGTTTGATTGCTGTATTGTGTATATCATTTTTCATTATGCATCTAATGGAGGCTATCATCATTGTGCTTGGAAGAAATCCCACATTTTTCTGGTGAAGTTTCCAGGAGGCATTGTACTGAGTGCTGATAATGGTTGATCCAACCTTCATCCCACCCAAGCCTTTTTCTGGGACTTGGATTCCTTGCTGAGCTCATTGATCTGGGGACAAGTAGACATAGAGTTGCATTAGCGAAGCTGCAGTTGTCCACAGACCAGGGAGGATTAGGGGCACCGTCCTTTGAATCGTACTTCTTAGCAGCACATATCCAATGGCTTTGCCACTGGACAGCAGACCGACACTTAGGGGAGACCCATACAGAGACAGGACCCGTACCAATACCAGAGATCTGCCGGTTGCTCCTACCCGGCTCTAAACCGAAGCGAACATACCCCTTACAGGTATCAATAGCCCGCACATGTGTGCAGAGGATACACCGCATGTCTGCAGGGACACCCTTCTACTCTCCTTAACTCCCACTGATCGGACAACCCAGACGAGAGACATATTATACTACCCGCATGCTGCGAATATGGACAGAACATTCAATGACGGAGATGGAATCCCTATTTGAAGATGGACAATTACGCCAATTCATTCAGATAGTGGAAGAATTCGATCTTCCTCCCGGGCAATTTTTACTTCATAGGCAGATCATAGCAAGTTACAGCCCATATCATAATCTCACAGAAGGAGAACACCAAACCCATCCGGTTATTCATATCATTCTGCATATGCGAGCAGGCCGACACTTAGTGCCATCTTTCTTGCAGGGTATGCCCCCACTTTTTGCTGAATTGCTGAATGTACTTTGACTGAGTGTGCCCTGGACTCCTGCCAATCAGGTGCCCAGGGCCTATGTTCCTTCCCTAAAAACCTAAAACCCAAATTGGCAAACCCTGGCCACATGTCAGCCCCTGGTAAATGGTACCCTAGGTACCCAGGGCCTTGTGACCAGGGAAGGCCTCTAAGGGCTGCAGCACTCATTGTGCCACCCTTAGAGGCCCTGTACCCTAACACACACACACTGCCCTTGCAGGCTGAGTGTCTGGGTACAGGACAAAACAAAGAGTCGACATGGCACACATCCCTGTGTGCCATGCCCACCACCTACACTGCCCTGGCATACATCAGCCACCCCTCTAGCTGGGTGCCCTATGCCAGTGGTGTGGGCACAGGAGCAGGAGCCCTGTGCCCCTACAGTACCCAGGTCCATTCCTGGGCACTGTAAGTGCAGTGCTGCCATTCAAGAGTACATGGTGCTGAGAGCTGGTCAAACACGAACTCCACAGCACCATAATGGCAACACTGAAGACTGAGAAGTTTGGTATTAAACTTCTCAGCACATTAAAGCTGCACTGATGCCAGAGTGGGATTTAATGTACCAAGCACCCCAGAGGGCATCTTAGAGATGCCCCCCTGAAACCTAACCTACAATCCACGTCGGGTCTGAGAGGCTGCCCAGGCTGCCACACAGCAGACATGTTGCTGGACCCCTGGGTAGGAGAGCCCCTGCTCTCTCCTAGGCCTGCAACAATGCACATCCTGGGTGAGGTGCTAGATCTCCTCCCCCAGGAAGGGCAGGGGGAAGCTTCAAAGGCATGCCGCCTCTGTGAGCTTCCCCAGGCCACTGCAACCCCCCACTCTGGCGGGAAGCTTGGCCGGAAACCCCAAATAAGGACAGGGGGTAGGCCAGCCTGCCAACCCCACCCCTGACGTGGGGGAGGCGAGGTGAAGCACATCTCTGGGCTCTCGCCATCTTAAAGATGGGTAGCCCTGCCCAATCAGGATTAGGCTACTTCCCCCCTCCCACAGGAGAGAGGCAGGATAGGGGGTGTAACCACCCCGGGACAGGAACCCATTGGTTCACCTATGTGTAACGCCCATAAATCTAGTATTTGGGGGCACCCTGAACCTTCCTTCCCCAGATTCCAGATTCCGAAATACAAAGAAGAGCAAGAAGAAAGAAGACCTGCCCTGCAGCTGCTAAGAAGAGGAAGACACCAACTGCTTTGGCCCCAGCCCTACCGGCCTGTCGACCCTCGAACCTGCTCCTGCTCCAACCCGCCATCTATTCTGGCCAGCAACCTCACAAACCCCGGAGGACCTGGCTACCTTTTGGCTGTAAGCCCCTGGGACTCCCATGAGTAGAGGCTCTACTCAAAATCTGCTTTTAATCCCTGGCATCAGCCTGGAACCGCGAACCCATCACACTCTGCACCCGCCAAGCCTGGCCTGTGCCAGAGTGACCAAAGACCACGAGGACGACCCCACGGCGACTGTGACCCCGAGTCCGGCACCCAAGGACTTCCCTCGACGCTCCTGACGACGCCTGCAGCCTCAGAACCAGGTGCCCCCCCAACCGCGATCAACAGAGGGTAAGATTTCCCGACACCGAAAGGCACCCTTGCACCCGGCGCCCGCGGCCCCCTGTGCACCCTATCCTCCAACTAACCAACTTACCTCTCGAAGTGGTGGTGGCACCTGAAGAATCTTCGTCCCCGAGCTTGCAGTCTTTTTCTAAACCGGAGCTTTCCCATTGAAATCAATTGAGCGCCCGAAGGCTCAAAAGCACCCTGCACCCAGCCGCCCGAGTGGCCCTGGCAGTGTAACCTCTACACCTATCTACTTCCCCATTTGCCCTGAGCAAGTGACCAGGAGCCCAGCTACCACAGCCGCGTGGCCTGCTAGTCAGCAGCCACCAACCAAGCCCCCCTGCCTTCCGTAGGATAACATTGGGCCTAACTCTCTCTGCACCCGGCTGCCCCTGTGCCGCTGAGGGTGTAACAACTGTACCTTCCTGACCCTGGGAGACCCCAGAGTCTATGCCCAGAACCTTAACTCTGCCAGTCGAGTACTTACCTTAAAGCCGATAACTCAATTTTCTCCATAGGGTAACATTGACTGTTTTTTCCTGAAATTTGTGTGGACTTTTCAAAACTTAAAATATTCACCAAAAATCAGCCAAGTAACGAAAACGAAAATACTCACCTGCTATTAGGTGAGCTCCCAGTGGTGGATCTTGGTACCCAGCACTGACCAGTAACCCAATTTTCTTCCATAGGAAACCATTGACTGTTTTTCTGTGAAATTTCTTGTGTCGATTTCTGCAAACTTTAAATATTCTTTAAAAATCGTATAAATTGTGAAAACTTAATTACTTACCTGTTTTGGATAAAGGTCCCAGTACTGAGTCTAGGCACCCAGTACTGGATTAAAAAAAGTAACGAGAACATACTATACCTGCAACTTGAATTTTCTTTCATAGGGAATCATTGACTGTTTTCTATGAAATATTTTCTATGTGTCAACTTTTAAAAGAGCAAAATATTGTCTAAAAATCATAACAGTAACAAAGTCGACTTTTATCACTTGTTTCTAAGTACTGTCCCAGGACTGAATCTAGGATCCAGTCCTGGAATCACAAAAGTAATCCTAAAAGTAATCTATTGCAAATAACTTGAAACTTTCATTGAACTCAATGCATTATTGTGTTTAAAATAGTGTTGCCTATTGCAACCACTTGTAACTTTCTACAAAAGCCAATTGCATATTGAAAAAGTATTTATATAAAGCATCTCCTTCTGAGAAAGTATATTTTAATACTTATTGTTGGTTCTAAAATAAAACAAGCATATATTTTTTATATATAAACCATTGGCCTAGAGTTCAGTTATTGAGTGTGTGAGACCATTTGCTGACTGAGTGTGTGCAACAAATGCTTTACACTGTCCTTTGATACTGCCTTACTGCTCGACCAAGCTACCACTTTAGAAAGTAAGGTTATATGTAACTTTAGCCTCTGCCAAACCTCTGGGGACTGTGGACTCTGTACACCCTGTACCTATTTGGGAACAGTATATACAGAGCCACTTTCTCACACCACTCAGTGCACTGCGGGAAACATGGGAGGAAGGAATCAGGCTCCCGTTGCATGGTGAAGAGTGAGGAAAGCACTCAAATATCCAAAGTAGGTGTCTCGCAACGCACGTTTTAAAAACATACAATTCTACATATTGCACGGGGCATATCAAACGCCGGCACGTCTTCAACGATACTTTCCCGCCACACAGTTCCTATGTGCCAGATGCCAATCATCAGATGCAGACTTTCAACATATGTTCTGGACATGCCCTATAATAAAACCATTCTGGTCTACCATACACAAAACACTGAGGGAACTTACTGGCCTGTTAGCAATGAACACTTGGGAAGCCTGCGCACTTGGGGTATTCCGACGAAGAAAACAACACAAAGTGCAAATAAGCTTTATGTCACTAGCAACCCTAGAGCTAAAAGAGGAATAGCTATGTGCTGGCGGTCTCCAACAGGACTCCCAATAGCAGCATGGGTGGGAGCAGTAAACAAGTGGGGGGCAGCAGAAGAGGAAGCCATTAGGGGTGAGGACTTAAAAGGACTGTGCAAACATCACATATCTATGGAGTGGACTTTACTCTTACACTACTTCAAACAGCAGACAACCCGAGATTACTCGAACGATTCATCTCAAACCCCCACAACCCCCCCAACACAGACCTTGATCATAGACGCAAACAGTAATCCCCAAGATGACACAACCGCGTAACGCCTCACGACAATTTACCCATACAATAAGCCAGAGAGTTGGAAACACTACGATAAATATAACGCCCCAGAGTACAGGGGGTCGGACAACGTCTATTGACACAATGCCATACATTCATAGTGCCCCACCTGACTGTCCCAGTTAAATCCCTCAGTTAACAGATGAGAGTGACGTATGTAGTTACCAAACCGGTGATACATGGGAAGGAGATACGTTGTCATATGTAACTGAGTACACCGTGTAATTATATGCATATGCACAGTTATTTTATTTTATTTTTTTTAAAATGTATTGAATTTTCAAAACAATATTCCCAAAGACTAATACTACACACAATAGCATCATATAAGAATCCAACCATCGAGGTACACGTCAGGAGAGATCGACTCTGCTATGTTCCCGCCTTAGTTCCCCCACCCACCACCCTCTCTACCCCCACACCCCCCTGTCAGTGTGCCCATGGCAACCCCTCATCAACCTCTGCCTGTCAGGCCCCGTGGTCCGAGATATCCCAACTCCAGACAAGCAAGAAAACCCTGTGTGCATATGCACAGTTATATCGAATATAATGTAGATGTCATTCTAGGTATGTGACTGTAATTATAACAAATTAATATAACAAACTCAAGCTGTGTATACCAAAGTTTGATATGTTAAAATATGAAAATGCTAATAAAAATATTTGACAAAAAAAATAATTAGAGAAAGGATTGATGGATGGATGAGGGTAAATAGATGGATGTATGGGTGGAAGGGTATATGGAGCGGTAAAAGGGTGAATGGATCAGTGAAAGGATGGATGGATGCGTGAAAGGGTGGATGATGGGTGAGTGAATGGGTGGTTGGATGAGAGAAATGATGGATGGATTGATGAATTGATAAGTGAAAGGGTGAATGGATGGATGGGTGAGTGAAAGGGTGGATGTAAGGATGGATGAGTGAGTGAAAGGATGGATAGATTTATGAAAGGGTAGATGGATGAGAGAAAAGATGGATGAGTGAAAGGATGGATGAGTGATAGGGCCAATGGATGGATTCATGAGTGGATGAGTAAATGGATGGGTGGGTGGATGGGTGAGTGGTGGGTGGAAGGATGGGTGGCTAAGGGAAAGGGGAATGGAGAGAGAAAGGGAGAATGGATGGATGACTGAGTGCAAGCATGGATTAATGATTGGCAGAACGGATGGGTGAATGGATGAGTGAAAAGAAGAATGTAAAGATGGATGAGTGAAAGAATGCATACATGAATGAAAGGGAGGGTAGAGAGCTGGAAAAAGGGATGGATGGATGAGTGAAAGTGTGAATGAGTGGACGGATGAGTGACTGGGTAGATGGATGAGTAAGTGAAAGGATGGCTGGATGGGTGAAAGGGTAAATGGTTGGAAGGATGAGTGAATGGATGGATGGGTGGAAGAGTGGATGGATGAGTGAAAGGATGGCATGGGTGAAAGGGTAAATGGCTGGATGGATGAGTGAACGGATGGATGGATGGTGATTAGTGAAAAAATGGATTGGGTAAAAGGGTGGATGATGGACGGATGAGTGAAAGGGTGAATGGAGGGATGGATGAGTGAAATGATGGATGGAAGGATAGATGATGGATAGGTTTGGAAATAGTTGAGTAGGTTTGGATATTGATGGGCACACAGATGGAAGGACAGAATGAATGGTGAGAGACTGAATGATGGATGAAAGAATTCATAAATGACAGAATGTAAATTTGAAATAGTGGATATCAGGGGTTTGATGGAAGGATGAATGGTTAGGTCCTTTGACAAGAGAGCTCTTCTGGGGAGTGTTATGATGACTTACTTTGCTCTCTTGGTGCCATAATAGTTCAAAGTGGGAGGTATTTAAATTTTCTGGCTACCCCCTTGCCTATGTGTTACTATTCTGTATTTGCTGTGTGCTTATGGGTGGGATCTATACACCATGCTTATGACATTTTGAGTGACACCCAACTGCTACTTGAATGTTACACTAGTAATTGTAAATGTTTGTATATTTTGTTTTAGGTGTAAGGTTTTAGGTAGAGCCTCATAGTGCCAAGAGCTGTGCTTGAGATGTGTATTGTGTTTGTAGCAATAGGCAAGGCGTCAAAAATAAACTATGTAATAGTGGAAAAACAATGGTTGGTCCAACCTGGCACTTTGTCATGTTGGTTTGTACATCTGCTGTGACTGGGTGTGGGAAGTGTTGGAATGCTGGGCTGCGCTTTTGTATGTGAATGTGTGGCGCAGTGTATTGTCTTTGTGTGATGTTTGTGCCGCTTGTGGATGATGGAAAAGGTGTGAGAATGTATGGTGCTGTATAGTTTAATAACGTGAGGTGGATGTCTGAGGACATTGTGAATGAGTGTAGTTGTGACAGGTTTTATTTTGGAGAACCGTTAATGGAATTTTGAATTGAGGTGTTGTATGGTTAAATTTTTGTTTTTACTTTAGTTTTGTTCCTTGAATTTGTGGATCTAATGATGATGGGGAAACCATTTGTCGGAGGAAGCCAGTGGGTTCTATGCTGGAGCTGTTGTGTGACTGTGACCACATGTCCAGCATGCATAAATGTTGTATGGTGTCATTTTGAGTTTGCAGACATACAGTAGCAGGGTCTCATGTCAGAGGAGGTTGCAAGACTTGAAAGTCTTGGGCCACTGTGCAGTTGAAATCACAGCCTAGTTGTTGTCTCATTTCTTTGTTTGACATAAGCTGAGGGAAGCTTCATGGCTTGACACATCACAGAGTTCCTGTGACTGCTATTTATTGTCTTTGTGTGACTGTATGGGTATTTGAGGGTTTGGCAGTATTTTGTTGGATGAATGTATAAGCAAGACATTTTGTAGATTGAGGGATTGTGAATGATTGTTCCTGTATGTTTTATGCAAGGAAAGGGCTGTTCTTTATTTTTTTTGTAAGAAAGGCAAATGTGTAGTATCCTATGTGTTCCCCTTCCCTATGTGCCCGAGTTGGTGTCTGGAATGCTGAGTGTGTAATTCTGAGAGTGAATTATGTAATAGAATGTTGGTGTGTGGTCTACAGCAGAGGCAAGGAGGTGGAGGATGTTGGAGGAAGGATGGAGACTTGACAGGACCTACCTGCTGTTGCTATTACCTAAGAAGCTAACATGAAAAAAAGAACCTACCTCCCATCAGAGTGGATTCAGAGTTTTGTATGAAGAACCTGCTGTCTAGCTTCAACAGATGGACATCTGAAAAAGTAACTTTGATCCAATACTTTAACGTTTCCGCTACCCAAATACTGACAGTGTTTCAGCCAGAGCTGCCAGCTTTGGAACAAGGGAACGAGGTTTGAGTTTCGGCTGAACATCCTGTAAATCTGGGCAAAACACTTAGGTGCATATGTACAAGCCCCTATCACCACAGGAATGTCACCATTTGTGACGTTTCCGTGGCGATAGGGGCTTTGCCTTATTTACAAGGCAGAGTTAAGCCACTTAATGTGGCTTAATGCTGCCTTGTAAATGAGGCCCTCTTTCATGCTATGCTTAACGTGAAAGGTGTGGGCAGTGGGTGTTGCGGTGCGCGATCCACCGCAACACCCATTGATTTTGACACTGCCCCCAAGGCCAGCGTAAATAGGAGGTATCACCATAATTAGGACTAGAGATAACCTGTTCTTAACTTGGCTAAACGAGGAGAAATGCTTTACTTTTCCTCGTTTTTGCTTTTTCCATGTGTGCTGCCTTGTGCGCACATATGGAGAAACAAAATGCCTTGGATTGTTTATGTTCAGGAAGGTCACCCTTCATGCACATAAACAATCCTTAAAAAAAATGACATTTTGTATCTTCCATGGGTGCTGCATTAATCAGCTCACATAGAAGTGATAAAATGTCATTTCAAGATTGTTTATGTGCAGGAAGGGGACCTTCCTGTACATAAACAATCTTCCCCTGCAAGCAGACACCCTTGCACTATGGTGCAAGAGTGCCTGCATTGGTGCTACACTGCTAAGAATAGCGCCAGTGCAGGGGGTAACGCAAGGCTGCACCATATCCCTATAAATATGGTGCAGCCTTGCGTTTCTGAAGTGGCGAAGTGAGGCGTTGAGCCATGACGGCTAACGCCTCACTCAGCCACTTCTATGTAAAAATCCCTCTTAATCTCCACGTGCCTATGTGATTCTGTGTGATGTGGCTGGTGCTTTTTATAATGCACTCCAATCCCTTAGGGTTGAGTTCCTGCTATGTAAAACTGCAAAATGTATTTTTTTAAAAATACAAATATTTCTGAAGAGTTGTGGTACAATTAGGGCCAGATGTACAACCCTTACGGGAGATCGGGCCGTTTGCGGCCGCAAAAAAGGTTCCAGGCATGTGCAAATGTTATTTTGTGAGTCACTGACTCACAAAATAGCATTTGGGACTTTCGCTATTAGGAAGGGGCGTCCCTTCCTAATAGCGAGTCACCATGCCATGTACTGTTGTTTTGCAACCGCATTTGCGGTCGCAAAACACTCGCAGTTTGCCACCTACTTCAAGTAGGTGGTAAGCAACTCACAAATGAGAAGGGGTCCCCAGGCGACTCCTTCCCCTTTGTGAGTGTGTGTGAAAATATTTTTTTAAGAGGAGGCAGTTGTCCCTGGGACCACTGCCTGCCCTTAAAAAATTAAATTGAGAGTTTCATTTTTCTTTTTTAAATGCATCCCGTTTTCCTTTATGGAAAACGGGCTGCATTTTAAAAAGAAAACTGCTTTATTAAAAAAGTAGTCTCAGACATGGTGGTCTGCTGCCCCCAGCAGTCCACCAGTCCTGGGAGAGCTAATCAATCAATCAATCAATCATGACATTTGTAAAGTACGCTACATACCCGTGAGGGTCTCAAGGCGCTGGGGGAAGGGTGGGGCTGCTACTGTTCGAAGAGCCAGGTCTTGAGAAGTCTTCAGAAGGCAATTGGGTCCTGCGTCTGTCGTAGGTCGGTGGGGAGAGTGTTCCAGGTCTTGGCGGCGAGGTGGGAGAAGGATCTGCTGCCGGCGGTGGATTTCCGGATGCGCTGGACTGTGGCGAGGGCGAGGTTGGCAGAGCGGAGGCTGCGGGTGGGAGTGTAGAAGTTGAGTCGGTCGTTGAGGTATTCTGGTCCGGCGTTGTGTAGGGCTTTGTGCGCGTGGATGATGAGTTTGAAGGTGATCCTCTTATTGACGGGGAACCAGTGCAGGTCTCTCAGGTGGGGTGTGATGTGGCTGCATCGGGGGATGTCGAGGATCAGTCGTGCTGAGGCGTTCTGGATGCGTTGCAGCCGTCTCACGAGCTTGGTTGTTGTTCCTGCGTAGAGGGCGTTCCCGTAGTCCAGTCTGCTGGTGAAGAGGGCCTGGGTGACAGTTCTTCTCGTGTCCGAGGGGATCCCAAATTGCGACAGCCTCATTAATATTCATGAGGCATGCAATTTGCGACCCCATTGGGAATCGCAAACAGTGTCTGAGACACTGTTGTACATTAAGTTTAGCGAGTCGCAAATTGCGAGTCGCAATATTTGCGCAATTTGCGACTCGCTAAACGGAACGGCCGTACATCTGGCCCTTAATCCTTAAAGCGAAAAGTCCGAAGTATTTGTCTTTGATATGGAATCCCACTAATAGATTATTATTGCACCTCTAATCCTCTACATAATAAACATCCAAGAGCTTTTTTGGACCTGCCCAGTTCGTGCAAAAAGAACAATTGATGGACAGAATGCAGAACAATGTTATACATTCACCCCAGTACAGAGATCTGGGCCTAAATCCATTCGTTTTTTGCTCACCATGCCATTCCAGTTTGGACCCAGCCATATGCGAATCAGCCTTGACCCTGTGCCCAATGGGAACTGTCCAGCCCAAACTGCCAGGCCAGGTCCACACTGGACTGGAAACAAGCATCCTAGGACCGGTGTCGGGGTTTCACCTCAAGATCGCCAGGATCTTGTGTTTGGACCACAGTAGGTACACAGCACGGGCGGAAGACCGTGACGAAGTCACGTGGAGGAGAGCGGAGAGCAGCGCAGAACGGAGAGCAGCGCAGAACGGAGCAGAGCGAGTGACCAGCGGCAGCAAATCGGCAGCATCACGCGGGCGGAAGAACGAGCACCGAGCGCCGAGTATTGCGTGCCAAACATCAAACACCAAACACCAAGCAGCGGGAGACACGGGAGGCGCAGGAGACGCGAGACGGATGGGTCTGATGGGACGTGAGTAATCTTCATCGGGACCAGTAAAACTGCTGGGGAAACTTGAAACCGCTGATCGCCCCTCCCCCGCCCCTCTCTGCAGTCCTCTCCCGGCTCGGTCCTCTCCCGGCTCGGTTTGATTGGTTTGATTGGGGCCTGATTCCGGAAGGTCATCTGTTCTTCTTGCGGATTGCTGTTAATTTACAAGTGGCAAACCAGTAAAGACTCTCGCTGGCCTCCCGTTGGAAAGACCCCGGGGGTTTATGACACTACCTGTGATTCTGAGTGCTCTGGGCACGAGAGTACGCACCCTACTTAAACAGTTGCATCAGGCGTACGCCCCAGGTATCTGGAGGGGCCTAGTGCACTTTTGAGCGCCCAATCTGCTCTATGAGCTGTGACCGGGTTTGTTGGTACATTATCTTTGGTAAAGGGGGAGGAGTCCCGAGTCGAATGGAAAAAGTCTGTTGTTTTTTTTGACAGACGCTGTGACTCTTCTAAAACGCCAAGGTTTGGGCGAAAGGAGAAAAGCAAAGGCACTAGCTCATCTCATCTTCGGCAACAGTGTGGTCAGCCACCACTGTACTTTTGCAGCAGCGGCATTATCTATAGTTTATCGTGGTTTCACAATAAACTTCACAATAAACTTATAATAAGCTTAAGGCTTCTACCAATACGACAAGCTCCGTGCGACAAAAAGTGAAATTCTATACCTCAACTAAGTGGAGAGTACCATGAGGTCTGGCCGTGTTCGAGATAGCGCTATATTTAAAAAAGATACAAAAAAAAGGAGGCGGAAAAACATGATGAAGGAAGAGGAAAGATCTTCCTTACAACCAGAACTAGAGCAAGCAATCATGAATAACTGCTCTGCAATAGAGCCACCAGCTGTTGGAAACGCCTCTGGACAACTACAAAATTTGGAAAATAAAAAAACAACAAAAAAGCAGCTTTCTCATCAACCTAAAATTTATACAAAATGTTCATTCTTAAAAAATCCAGGGGATACGCTTTTCTCAAACATAATAAATGTCATCGGCCTTCAATCACCTCTTCAACCTGTACAACTAAGTCAACTACCACCAGTTATTGAAGATCTGAAATCAACACAGGAGAGGAAAAGCCCTGACACAAAAAGAAGTACAAATACACTATTTAACAGTCCCCGGCAAATAACATCAACCCCTCAAAACGGCAAATCACGGATTAGCTGTACAACAATGGGAAGTGCTTCAATTAGAAACATTGAGCAAGTCAAAGCTCAAGTTCATAAACAGGAAGAGACAATTGAGAAAACTATGACGATTAAAGGTGGTCAATATAATAATCATGATGTATCAGTAACAGGTCTCAGTTCAAATGATGACTGGAGATCTATAAACATCGAAAATAATCTTGAAGACTATGACACAACTAACAAATCTTTGTTTATTAACCAACCAAGTCAATTATGTCAATTAAATCGAACATGTACTGGGGACAAATCATTTTCCAAAGGAGCTGATTATTCCCAAAAAAGGAATGACGGGGCACAGTGTGTTAAAGATCTAAAAACACTACCACCCACCCTTCTCTCAAATAATGTTCCATCAAATTATCAAACGGAGCCTAGCAAAGGGGGGGGGGGGAAACAAAGGTTCTAACTATAATAGAAAATGTTACAAATGTCTCAGACGTCATAGAGATCTCCTCACGCTTGGGATCAGAAGATTGGAACGACGTAATGGCAGCTTACGACCAAGACTCAATCAGTAATGGGCCAAATACGGCAAACATGGGTACTGTGATCGATCTAGAGATGGGAGAGTAAAAGAAAAAGGAATACCAAAAGGATACAACATCCCCAGTCCGCATGGTCAATTCATCAAAAAATAATAGCCAGGGGATGGCATGGGACAGTCTGCTAAATACAATACAACTTCTTGTAAAAACACTTCACTACCAATCAGATAAGATGGACGCTCAGTTGACTCTTCTAGACACTCTGGCTGTGTTTGTGGTTGCTATCGATGGGAAATTGGGAGCACTAACGACTCTGCTACAAAATAAACAGGCCCTAACCCACAACAGGGACGCGGGATGTGGATGCAGCCCTATTATCGACAAACTGGCTACTTTACCATCAATGTTGTCTGATCTATGCATACAACTAAAAAATCTGTTGCAAAGTAATACCAACTACTTTTGCTCTAGACAAACGGACGTAGAACTAGATAAGCACTCCCTTGAAACTTGCACTTCAATCTCAATCGATAAAACAAAAAACATAGGCTTAACATCGTTCGGGAAAAATGTTTCTCGGGGGGAGACGGACATTTCGATTAACAAGAAATTTAACAAAGTAATAAAAGAAACGGGAGAATCAATAGATCTATGTCCTGTAGCTCAAATAGATGACAAGGTTGTGAAGAAACCTAACGCTAAACAAAGGAGGGCAAAACAACGTAAAGGTAGAAACCAAAAATGAATCGTTGCTCACGAAGGCTTCAGGCGTCTCTTTGGGTCAACGTCTCAATTTAATGAACAAGAACCCAATTCTGTGGATAAGGTCAACAAAAAAGAAGTAATAGAGTCCGACAAAACTACATCACTAAATGCTTCACTCAGAGTCTCTTGCATACCGCCATTATCACCAGCGAATGGCAGTAAAATTAAGGAGGGAGAAAAAATCCAGACAGTAAAGCAGAATACCACGGATCTACCAATTATGGCTACCAAAATGACTTCCTTAAAATCACATGGAATTAACCATACGGTAAAAAACGTCTTGATAATACAACAGGCATCACAGAATGGAGACCTTAAAGACACAAATGACAACGGATCGCTCCCAATTAGACAAACATCACAATCCATTGACACAAGTTCAACGAATAGAAATAACATCATAAAACTAAAAAGGGAAGAAGGAACTGGAAATGGGAATGCTCAATCAACTACTGCAGAGGAAATCCGCAACCTTGGAGGGCGGAAAGCAGTCCTTCCCATACCAGAGCAAGCACCACTGACCGTAACACAAGGACATGAATTCGTACAAAGTCACTATAACGAACACAATAACGAACCTAGTTACACGGACACATTGAAAGATACATCAAAAGATTCATCAAATATTGTCTGGTTTACCCCAGAGTACATCTCAAAAGGCAAATATGATATCTTGAATAGAGGTAACATCTTACGACTGTTAGCTCATATTCCATCTTTAACAGGTATCACAACTCAGGACCTACATGTTCGATTTAATTGACATAATTGACTTGGTTGGTTAATAAACAAAGATTTGTTAGTTGTGTCATAGTCTTCAAGATTATTTTCGATGTTTATAGATCTCCAGTCATCATTTGAACTGAGACCTGTTACTGATACATCATGATTATTATATTGACCACCTTTAATCGTCATAGTTTTCTCAATTGTCTCTTCCTGTTTATGAACTTGAGCTTTGACTTGCTCAATGTTTCTAATTGAAGCACTTCCCATTGTTGTACAGCTAATCCGTGATTTGCCGTTTTGAGGGGTTGATGTTATTTGCCGGGGACTGTTAAATAGTGTATTTGTACTTCTTTTTCAATCGGAAGCTGGCACGAAGGTCGAAAAAACAAAAGCAACATGGACAACACCCTTAGTTGCACAAAAAATCTTGGCAGAAACTAAGACCTTTAAAGATTGGGGAATAACAACTGCCCCATTTACAAAACCGAAATATCCTGATCTATTAATTCCGGTGGTCGGAGTAAGAGAACTGCACTCCGCTAACGGGAAGGTACAAACTGTACTTAGAGGCGCTAAAGGGATGGAAGGAGCAAGTAGTGCTGAAGATCTTAGGGTTACGGGTTGTACCCTTGCCGGCACTTCACCTAGCTTTATCGACCTAAGATGGATCTCAAGAACAATAAACAATCAGCTAAACTGACAAATGGGAATTCACAAGGAAATAAAAAGGCAAAGCCAATTAAAAATATGCTCATGGAACATTAATGGTCTCGCTTCCAAAATGATTGATTTGGATTTTGTAAACTATTTACAGTCCTTTGACATTATATCCCTACAAGAAACATGGCAACTAGAACCTCCACATCTGCATGGATTTCTTCGTTTTTTTACCAGTGCAGTGAAAACAGCAAAATTTGGTCACCTACAAGGGGGGTTAGTTTCTTATGTCTCGGTTGCAAGTGGCTATGATGTTAAGGACTTAGGCCTTTCTTCCCCAGATTTAAATGCAATAAACTTGTCTTCCTCAACTCAAAACAAGAAAGGTCTCGAGCTAATATTAATAAACGCTTATATCCATCCGAAAAGGAAAGGAAAAGCCACAAAGGATCTATACAAATGCCTTGATGACATCATAACTGACACTTCAACAACTGATATTATGATTACCGGGGATTTTAATCTCAACCTGATGGGAATCTCATCGAGTGACGTGAGCCGCAATTTAAATATAGCCTGGAATATTCCACATCAAGAGGCTACACTAACATCCTCACAATCCAAGCTTGGAGAGGTGGTTTTAGAGACCCTTGAGTATTATAATCTCAGAGCACTGAATGGGAGACTCAGTGGAGACACTCCGCCAGCGTTTACATTCTACTCTACAAGAGTAAGTAAAATTCTGGATTATACCTTTATGTCACTATCTCTATTTCGCCACATTGCTTCATTTAAAATAGGGGAAAAAGCTGACAGCGATCACTGTCCCCAGGAAATTATATTTAATATCATAAAACCAAAACTCGAACACTCGTTGGTACCAAACGAGTCAATTTATACCATCAATTACAAAAGGATCAAGTATTCAGCAGTAATGGATGGAGATATAGAAGCAAGAGCAAAGCAACACTTTGAGGAGCGAATCGGGGCAAGCGAGGTTCAGAAATGGGAAAGCTTTACATCCAACATGGCAGGTTATACCACAACCCTGAAACTCCAATACGCAAAGAAGGCTAGCAACATGCTCCTTCTCACAAAAGATCATAGAACTAAAATAAAGAGCATAAAAAAAGACATCGCACGTACAATACGCCAACTTAGACACCTACCAAACGACATAATAAGACATTCCTATCTGTTAGAACTAAAATCATCTTTAAAGAAAACCAAAAGGGAAGCAAATAGATCAATTGAGGAAAACCTGTGGGCAAAATTACACTCTGATATCAAGCTGAACGACGGGGCAAAATTTTGGAAAACAATTAACTCCTTTATGAATCCTGGGCACGAAGGAGTCTCTTCAAACATTAGTGAACAAACATGGGTTCACTATCTCAAAGACCATTTTTCACTACATAATACTAATAACTCGATGACAGCTGCTGATGACAACAAATTATTTTCCTTGAGTGATATTAGATACAACCAGACAGCACGAAGCGCCGATATAGGTTCAATGAAACTTCGAAAACTAATTGAGCGCCAAATTAAAAAAGGGAAGCGGGACGGGGCGCCAGGCCCGAATGGCATTCCCCCTATTTTGTACAAATTGAACGAAAAGGAATGGGCTGGAGCCCCTCTACCTCTGTTTTTGGAAATCAAACATTTAAATGCTTTACCTGCCTCCTGGAAGGGTTCAATCATCTCCCCAATATTTAAGGCAGGGGACAAAACTCTTCCAAATAATTATAGACTGGTTGCCCTCATGGATAATGAAGCAAAATATTTTGCTGGAATCCTTTTGGAGGAACTGCAGGCCTGGGCTTCAGAATATTCTCTAATCCCAGCTAATCAGACCGGATTTGCCAAAACTGTCGGGACATCAACAAACATTTTGGCTATGGGTCTGTTAATTGATAAGGCAAAAACATCTAAAATGCCAATCAATTTGTGCTTTATAGACTATAAGGCAGCCTTTGATCATATTAATCGTAATCTTTTATGGGCCAAACTACAGAAGTGGGGGATACCAAAGCCTCTATTAGATATGTTGATTAATTTACATAGTGACACATGGGTACAGGTTAAGCTGGGTGACGGCTCTCATCTGTCGAGACGCATCACAACAAATAATGGTCTAAAACAAGGATGCGTCTTGGCCCCTACACTATTTAACCTGTTCCTAGGAGACCTCACTCCGTTGCTCAATAACTGCAATTCTCATGCACCAAAATTAGGAGGCCAAATACTGTCCTCATTACTATACGCAGACGATTTGGTTTTAATTAGCCACACGAAAATAGGGATGCAAAATCTTATTGATGCTACAAAAAGATATTCTGATGAAAACCAATTGTCAATCAATTTGAACAAAACAAAAACGATGTCAATCAACAAAAAAAAGAAAGTCATCGAACAGTTGGTTTTGGAATAAAAAACGGATAGAGGATACAAACATGTATAAATATCTAGGGGTCATAATTGACAGTGGTGGCCAGTTTATCCTATAAAAAGAAACTATCAGAGGAAAAGGTATTGCCATAGGAGTCTCGCTAAAAAAATTAAACGGAAAATTAACTAGTCCATCTCTTTTCCCCATAATACAAGTTATTCGCTCAAAACTCTTGCCTACTATTACTTATGGCAGTGAAGCACAACGAGGAAGAGATGCAGGAATTTTGGATAAAACTGTGGCATCAGTATATAGGATCATTTTTGGTCTACCTAAATACACATCCCCAGCCCAAATGAGATTAGAGTTTGGAGGTCACAAACAGGCGCTTGCAAGACAGGGCGCATACATAATTACGTGGGATAAAATCAGGAAGGCAAAACAAGGGTCTCTTAATAGCCTTTTATGGACAGAATTACAGCAGAATCAAGTATCCCAGGCTGCTTACTATCTGGCCAAAAGCCTGGTGACCCTAGGCTTAAAGGAGCTATGGAATACTTCCACCAATCATTCAACTATTAAAAGACTGGTAAAGAAAACAACAAAACACGTATCATGGATAGAAGATAAGGAGTCAGTTGCCAGGAGATCACATGGGTGGTTTGTCTTAAACTCCTATTCAAATCAAGGTCTACAGAGTTATTTCAATTTGGGCTACTCAAGATTTTTAAAGCTGAAGTTTCTAAAACTCAGAATGGGCCTGATCCCTTGTAGATGCCATCTTCCACATTGGCAGAGGGACAAAGGGGATGCCCTCTGTCGGCTATGTGGTAAGGCAATTGAGGACATGCCACACCTCTTATGCTCCTGTGAAAAACTGTTAGAAGTAAGGAAACGTTTGCTTAAATGTTTGTTTAACCAACGAGGAATTCGCACCCGAAGGAATGCCGTGCTTGCCTGTTTTTCCCCTGACGATTTACGGCTAAACTGCAACTTGGTGAAATTTATGAAAGAGGTGGAGATAAGGATGCAGAAACCTGTTTTTTAACTTATCTTGGAGTCACTTGATAGTATGAACTGTACACAATTATATAGTTTTATTGTAAAACTTATCAAAGTGACGGAAATGATATAATGAAAGTCTTAATCTGGAAGATTTTATTATTTTAGACTGAATTTAAGTATGTGTTGGGTAACGTAGAGAATGTATTTGTTTTATCCTCTTTTTATTTTTATAATGTGGAATTGCAATGGTTTTTATTAACTGTGCAAATAAAATTTACTTACTTACTTACTTACTTACTTACCCCTCATCACCCAGAATAGCTTGACTCCAGTGGCATGGAGAGCACGGGACCCATGTCTGGGCAAACCCGCCCCACTCAGGGTGACAAATGCAAAAAGAACAATTGATGGACAGAATGCAGAACAATACAATGTCATACATTCACCCCAGTACAGAGATCTGGGCCTAAATCCATCCTTTTTTGCTTACCATGCCATTCCAGTTTCAACCCAGCCATTTGCAAATCAGTCTTGACCCTGTACCCAATGGGAACAGTCCAGCCCAAACTGCCAGGCCAGATCCTCACTGGACTGGAAACAAGCATCCTAGGACCGGTGTTAGGGTTTCACCCCTCATCACCCAGAATAGCTTGACTCCAGTGGCATGGAGAGCATGGGACCCATGTCTGGGCATACCCGCCCCACTCAGGGTGACAAATTCAAAAAGAACAATTGATGGACAAAATGCAGAACAATTTCATACATTCACCCCAGTACAGCGATCTGGGTCTAAATCCATCCTTTTTTTGATCACCATGCCATTCCAGTTTGGACCCAGCCATATGCAAATCAGTCTTGACCCTGCGCCCAATGGGAACAGTCCAACCCGAACTGCCAGGCCAGGTCCTCACTGGACTGGAAACAAGCATCCTAGGACTGGTTTCCGGGTTTCACCCTTCATCAGCCAGAATAGTTTGACTCCAGTGGCATGGAGAGCACAGGACCCACGTCTGGGCATACCCGTCCCACTCAGGGTGATAAATGCAAAAAGAACAATTGATGAACAGAATTCAGAACAATGTCATACATGTACCCCAGTACAGAGATCTGGGCCTAAATCCATCCTTTTTTTGCTCACCATGCCATTCCAGTTTGAACCCAGCCATATGAAAATCAGTCTTGACCCTATGCCCAATGGGAACAGTCCAGCCCGAACTGCCAGGCCAGGCCAGGTCATGCTTTAAGATTTCAGGAAGCGTGTTGTGGATTTTCAGCAGTTGTGTCAGGAAGGTGCGGGAAATTCAGAGTGCACTAAGATTTTGCCTGGCAAATGAGACAAACAACTACATAATGTTGTTGGTAATCATAAACAGTTGCACCAACTCCTCCCACAAACACTATGTATTTCAAACTTACATCTTCTTTATGTAGGTGTAATGGTGAAAAGTAAATAGAGAAAAATTGCTTGTTTACCTTAATCCTAAACCTGGAATTAACTGTCCTGCAGACAATCCTTAATTAAGTAACTAAATATTTGCCTTTCCTCTCTAATTAAATTTCCCCTTGCCTACTCCACCTATCTAAAATTCAATGTGTTCAAGTGCTATTATAGAACCTAAGTTCTAAAAAGAGGGTGCATGTTGTTCACTCATCTAACCTCAGGGCATTTTCCGCTCTAAAACGTTTGAGATTTTAGTCTCTTTTTTAGGTTGAGCCTAGGCAACACGCATGAACTGTCTTTGAGACATGCTGTATTCCCTCTAGGGGCTTTCATAAAGTCCATTGCTTTTCATTCGTTCCTTCATGTGCTTTTAAAAATTCCTTTCTTTTCATTGGTGAAATGTTACTATTTGTACAAACTTGTCCTGTCTTTGGTTTTTTTTTTTCACCTAATCTTTTGTTTATTCATGGTTTGGTCAGTACACTCTTACTTTCTTTGAACTGGTCCCTCACCGTTTGTTCACTCGATTCTGTACAAAGACAGTTCAACCATTGCCGTAGTATCGAACTGCATTTCCCACGCTGTTTGTTCCCCCAATCCTGCACAAAATACAAGGAATATAAAATCTCCTTGTAAAAGCGTTACCTTAAGGCACGTTAAAATAGCCCCTTCTGTTTCACATGTAAAGCTAAAGGCTACATGGAGTGTTTATTTCTCGTGTATCTTTGCCCACCAAACCAATCTCAATCTTCATGAGCTAGCTTCAGCGACAAGTTGTTGGCAAGAAAATAAAAATAAAGTGTTACCAAATAGCTATAAATCTTTCACTAGCTTTACACAGTGTGAGGATTTACGAAATGCCCGTGGAGCTCTCCTTGAACAGCATTGCGGGGGGGGCGAGGACACTTCATTTTGGAAGGGGGCGGGGAGTCCTGTGGCAGGCTGCGGTCAGCCAGGTATATCGCCCTGGCTCTGTTCCATGGGATTGCAGGTCCGGGATTTGTGCGCCACCCACTGCTCTGTGTGTTTGAATGTGGAGACAGGTTGCGGCAGTAGATTATTGTGTGGCTCCGCACCTTCTGCAGCCACTTTTAAACCCTCATTCGGCAGCTTTGATTTTTGTTTTGCCAACAGTGGGTCATCTGATGAAGGCTGAAAGTAACAAAGGAGAGGGAGAGGGAGAGGGTGGTCACCGGGTCTGGTGTTTAACAGACACTGTGCTGGATCCTGTCAGTGAAGGGGAAGAAAGGATTGCATACAGTACACTGCTTAAGAGAGGTTAGTTTTGTACAAAGTGTACTTGCAGTGCTAGAATGTAATTGTTGTGGGAACTGCTTCTTGATTAAAGAGCGCCTTTTCCCCTCTGCAGTTACTCACAGTGCACTGAATTGTGTGGTCAGTATTTTATTTTCTGTTTTCCTCATCTAGGGGTCTGTTAGGATGGCGGGCAGAAAATCTCCCCGAACGCCATGGTAGCGGGAAAAGACCGCCCACAAGGACTGCGGCATTACCGCCGGTCCAATTAGGATGCACCGCAGTCGACATCTGACCGCGGCGGTTGGATTCTGGCCATTAACATTGCGGCGGTTGCTGCTGCCAGCAGCATCGCCGCGGTATGAAAAGGAGCATATCATGCATGTCACTGCACTGCGAGGCAGGCACTGCACAGTGCCTGCCACCTGGTACAGGGACTTGTAGGGGGGTACCATGGTACCCCCAGTGCACCCACACACACCCCCAACACATTGGGGGGCCGCAATGGGCCCCCAGAGACATTCTCCGCATGCCGTTCCATGGTGGTTCCACCGCCGTGGAAAGGATGGCTACCGCCGGCATCATAATCATGCTGGCGGAGCCTGGCCCTGCACCGGCATCATTGTGACGGTCCAGTCCTGCCCGCTAGGCATGCGTGCGAACTGGTACCGGCAGAAAAGTGGCGGGCAGAGATTCTCACTGCCGCGGTCGTCACCGCCATGCTAATGGGACCGGCGGTTTTCAGGGTTGCCATCCCGGGCGGATGTCCGCCGCCGGTCAGGCGGTTGCCACCGCCGAGCCGGCGGTGGACCTCCGCCCGCCATCCTAATAGACCCCTTTGTGTTTTGGAGGGTGGTGAGTATGCATCTTTGAGTTTGCTAAGAACTCTCCTTTATATTTATTAATACAGTCTTCCTACTTAAATGCAAATTTCCACTTTTGGTGAACACTTACAACTATTTGCTTCTGCCTCACAAAATACCCCTCAGAACAACGGAGGTCAATTAACAAACGCATGAAATTCTCGGCCATTTTACTGCTAACTCTCCCTCCCGAGCGTTCCCCCACGTTACATGGAGCCGAACAGTTACCACATTATAAGCGGCATAGTTATATTAGCTGGTTACAGAAAAATAATCTGTGCCTTATGCTCATAGATATCACAATCTAATTTCAATGATCGCGAGGCAGTGAACTATCGTCAGGTTGAAATTGTATAAGTAATTAGTGATAACGTACGTACAGACACAATCTTGATCAACTCATACATGCAGACGGCCACATGCAAACACATCCACAAATGACATGTACCCTCATGCCACACAAACACACGTGCGTACTAACCACAGACACACCATGGACAAAAACGGAAAAGCCACACACATACAGCACATGCAAACACACACTTGTACCACACACGAACGTACATGATACAAACACACATCGCATATCACAAAAATGCATAGGTGCAAACAAATTAGCACAGCAGCCTTTACCAAACACACACGCAGAGCACATATCCCTTACGTATTACACACAATGCATGCAAACAGCACACACACAATTGCGCAGAGAAACACACCATGTCAAATATTTGGTGATGTCTTTGTCGGCTATAGAGTTGCTGCAAACGTGCACACGACAGGAGCTATAAAGTAAATACTAGAAGCATGTCTTTAAATGTAATGGACAGTGTTGGACTGTAAGACATAGCTTTGTTCAACCCTGGTCTACCCTTGTAGCTAGTGAACTTACTAGGTTGCATACAATTGATGTGTGTCTATCGACAGCGTTCATTTCCAGCAACGTTCCTCTCGTCCACTGTGTGTGCGAGGCAACAATTTGTTAACTCAGAAGAATTCCACTGCTTTTTGCTTTGTTTTGGTCAGGGTGGCCCATTTTTTATACTTTATTTTATTGCGTGCAGAATTGTAGGCTTGTATTTCATTATAGAGCACTGTAGTTGCGTGCTCCTGCATTACAGTGAATGATACCTCATTCCTGGAGCCTCTCACTGAAGCAGTCACTGTGCTGTGTGGAGTCTGTTGTGGGCCTCAAATAACCCTCTCCCGCCCAGCCCTGGGCTCTCAGCCTATACCCTCCCTCCTCGTGTTTATAAACGATACAGTTACAAACAGCCTATGTGACCTCATGTCACTGCGCACCACCCATCTTCAGCACATTAAACACACATTTCACATTACAAGGCCTTTACAGACAGACTTTGCCTCGTTTGACCTTTCTGTGCATATTTAAAGTGTCTGCATGAGAGCAAGGCTGCCATTTGTGCATTACGTAAATCATGTGACTTCAAATGTTTGTTTCTGGAATGTACTTGACAGATTAAATGTGAGTATGTTTGCTGTTGCACCAGGGAGCACATTTTCATGTTCTTTCTTTGTATCTCTGGCATATGTTATCTTCAGGCGAAGTTAGCACCTACCAAAACTTGCAAACAAACTCATTTGCTCTTACTCTTTTTGTGTGGTTCTTCATTGTTCCCATGTGCCCTGTCTGGCTTTGTTTTACATCTCAGTCCCCATTCTCATGTTCCCACTGATGACACCATTTATCAGGTGGTTCTTTATTTGACCTTTCTTTCTCCTTTGAACCCTTTTCAATTGTGCTTCATCTCTTTGCAAATGGGCCGTGTGAATCTTAACATGTCATTACTCTCTGTGTAATTCTGACTTCGGTTGCTTGTACCTTGTCTCTTGGTATTTGGGCTGTGCTTCCTTGTCCTAATTATATTACTCTAACACAATAGGAGCCACAGGGGGAAAAAATGAGCACGGCCGCCCCTCACTCAATACATTATAACAACCAAGGGCCTGCTCTACGATATACCTATTTATATAATACCAATGATCAACAGGGTTTCCAATATTTTATAGTTCCCTAGTGTATGTTTCCTATCACTATTCATGGATTGTGGTATATCAATTTAAAAGTGTCAAAAAACCATCATAACACCAGTTCTGCCCCAAATTGACTAGAAAAAGGTGAGGAAGGAGAAAGAGCACCTCACAGTAGTAACACCAAGGGGGGTTGCTGGTTGGTACTCACCAGCATGCCCACTTATCATCATTGGTTGCTCTTACTCCATGTGAAAAACAAAGAAATTATAGTATGCTG
Source organism: Triturus cristatus (assembly GCF_964204655.1). NCBI lineage: Eukaryota > Metazoa > Chordata > Amphibia > Caudata > Salamandridae > Triturus > Triturus cristatus. The sequence continues at coordinate 441,447,613 of NC_140585.1, forward strand.
ATATATATTTTCAGTGTATTAAAGTGGTGAAAAGAATAACAGTGCCCAGTGTTTTTATATGTGTCCAATGAACCCCAGTGAGAACATAAAGGTTTTAATTCTCACCATTAAAAAACAGTGGTGCTTACTAGCTTATCGTGACTTTATTGGATCCTGTAAGCTCCCATGATTAAAAATGGTTTCAATCAAACCATACCCAGTTCTATAGTGCCAACATGTTTCGTTGCCGACCCATCACGCAACTTCTTCAGGGCTATGGGGTTCCAAATCACCTTCACAAATGGTTCACCTAAAACCTCTGATGGTATAATACAAAAGACACAAGGAAAGCCAGTTTAAAAAAGAACCGTCCAACAATCCGGACGCACTCATAAACTCAACAATTTTAATCTGTAAAAATGTACTCAATTCCGTTTTTACCAGGAGGTTGCGAAGTCTTCTCGCACCAGCAACCATCTTCAGAATGGAACACGTGTCTTCTAATCACGTGCCCCTGGGGTGACTACCAAGTAACTCATCCCCTATAAATGTGTAAAACAAGGAAACATTACTTTCATCTTTACTGTTGTTATACTTTTTTCAAACGTAATCCATTCAGGACATTACCATGACATATATATAGAATCTATTCTTGATACACAAGTTGGGAGGGTGGCTTGAACACCTAGCGCTCAACCCACTAATCATCCATAAATCGTGCAGCGATGCTCATGTGTAAATATGCCACTAGTCAAGTCACGGCAAAACACGATCTTTTATTGCGATCTTTTCTTGCCTTTCGCTCTATTGGTATCCCTCAAACCAATCTCATAACCTCATGGCTTCACCAACCACCAGCTGCTCAACAGTCAGCTATACCCCCGCATATCATCACATTTCGTTTCAGGATTTCTAGGTCTACAACGTACTGAAACCGGGGTAGTATTTCAAAACACACCGCCATTCCATCAATCACTCATCTCACCCGTGCCGCGTCCCACCGGCGTGTGTGCAGCTTCCTCATTGAGCTCACACTACGCACGGCTTAAGGGAAGTGGTAAACCACGCCCACTTCCGGCACGTCATCCAAATAAAAATATGTACGCTCTCCCGATTTGGTTGCTATCTTAGAGTGGAGTGAATACCGGAAAAACAGCCACATCCGGATACATCTCCAAGAAACTCGTACTCAATCAAGTCTCTTGTTATCACATATCGCAAGGGTATTTTGCCTCAAGATCATATGCAACAAAATATCCAATCATAAATTACCATTGGATATTGTATAATCCATGTTCGTCACAACATTTAAAACTGGTGGCCATCTTGAAATGGGGACGAGACCGGAAACAGGAGCAAGACCCATTGGTGATTTTCAGTTTACATCTATAAAATATATATGGAGATCGAAACCACATTCAAAAATATGTCTGATATTAGAGATCAATATTGGATGACTGAACCACTGAATCAATGCCTGGAATGATTAAGGGAGAAAGGTTCGAAGTTATGTTGGAGTTGGGTGGCCTGTGTCAAAATATCAAGGAATTACTAAGGAATGCCGGATACATTGGAACCCATGTTTTTTTTGGGTTGACATATTTAGTGGCTTTAGACCTTGTGAACTGGCCTGGATTATGGATTGTATATATATTTCCGGTTTGTTTTGGGGTTGTGTGTCTATTTGTATGGGTTGTGCTTTTTATAGCTCTCTCCTACCTCTGGCAAGGCTGATTTGCACTTTTGTCATCTGTCCATGGTGAGCGTAATTCTATATTGTGCCTCCTGTGCTGGGTGCTCTTTCTATTCTGTGTTTGTTTTTTGTGTTTGTTTCTGGCATGTATCTTCATTCCCAACAGTGGTTGTGGGTTCCTGACTGTTATCAAAGAACTTCAATTCATGTGAAAACTTCATTAGTCACCAACAATTTGAGGTAAGATCTGGTCACGAATTGCTCTAAAGAGAGCTCTGTATGACCCAGCTTGGCAGCTTACTTTGCATTTAAGGAAGAATTACTTCTTTTCAGTACTGCTGATCTACATCATTTTTAGGTCTTACCTCGGCAGCGCATGCCCTGTCTGTTCAAGACATGCTGTTATCTACTCAGTGGGCTTCGAGCACGCCATTGTTTTTTATTCGTACTTTTCTTCACCCTTCTGAAAACTTGGCTTTTCATTGGTGCATTGGCTGTATTTGTCTCTCTTATTGCAGTTTGGTTCACTCCCATGGGTCAGCCGCGGTCGGTAGTAGGAGTAACTGCATGGCGGTGACGTGGGGAGGGGGAGGGGCAGGGTGGGGGTAGTAAACTACGGATTACGGAGGTTTACAGGTAAGTTAACATATAAATTAATAAAACAAATTTCGTTGCGTGCACTGCATCGCATTTGGGGATGCAGTGCACGCAACGAAATTCGTTTTAATAAGTTATATGTTAACTTACCTGTAAACCTCCGTAATCCGTAGTTTACTACCCCCCACCCTGCCCCTCCCCCTCCCCACGTCACCGCCCTGCAGTTACTCCTACTACCGACCGCGGCTGCCATGGGTACTGGCATTTTTACATGCACACCTCCCCTCCTGTCTATTTGGGTTGTTTTTCGTGCACTATTTTTTCTTCTGCTCATTTCGGTGACATGGGAAGGCTCTCCATAGCACAGCTGCTTCCACTGCCTTTCCATTTTGTTTCTAGCACGAGTGAAAACAGGCCTGTAAATCTTGTCACAATGCCATTTATTTGATCAGCAAGGCGCCCCACATTTGCTCCCAATCAGCGCTGTGGAGACTGGGTGATTTTGTTGTATTTGTGCATTCCTTTGCTCCGATTGAGCGTGCACTTTCCATTGCCCCCGGGGCACAATCTGGGATCAACTAGAGTGTTACCATATCAGCACGCACTCTACGGCTCCCCACAAGCATGCATCCATTCCAGTGCTCCTTTCTTGAGCTTGTGTGTTGTGATGGCAGCCTGCAACATGTCAGAGAGCTGCACCTGGCTGCTGGTGCTCCACTCAGTCTTTCTCTGCAACCTCTTTAAAAATCCTGCTCCCTTCTTTACTAAGTAAAACCGGATGGGGGAGCTAGTATGCCGAAAGACTTATGGGGCTGGGACTGTTTTTTTGCTTCTGACTTATCCCCTTGTCGTTGCCTCCTCCTATTTGCTTGCACATGCCTGCCTCCTGTTGTTGTTTGCCACCCGCACCCTACCTCCCAGCTCACTCTCCATCTGTCGTCGTTGTTTGCCCATCCCCCTCGCACCCCTGATCCCCACTGTTGTCTGTGATGCCGACACAGTTTTACAGTCTGGGATGGCACTAACTAGAGCATTCTGAACAATCTGCTTCTCAATCCACGTTTGTATGTTTCAAATGAGCGGCCAGCAATCTTTATTTTTCAATTGAGATTCTTCAAACTTTCAAATACAACCATATAACACAGTGCCATTCCTTAGGTATGCACCACTAATCAATAAATATGGCATACATATTCAGGAATAAAAGGAATATTCAAACAGAGTAAAAGCCAGACTAGCATTGCGTTAAGAATTGTAAGAGACCAGATACAATACAAACTTTCTTATTGAGACCAATTAAAGTGTCTATAATGCTTAAAATGCAAACCGGGATAGAATGTACAAATATGCAAACAGGTCGAACCTTTAATTATATTTCATCGTAATAGCAATACGTTCAAATAGACAATATGCGCCTTTCTAAATTTCAAACAGAATAAATAATGTGAAATAAATATTTGGTCTATCCTTAGTATTTAATCGAAGTACCACTCCCATACTTTTTCAAATCTCCTAATCCCCCTGTTTCGCATTGCATATAACGGTTCACTGTTTCTGACCTGTTTCAATTTCCGAACCCACTCACACATTGTTGGAACCTGACGTAATCCCTTATTTGAAGCAGTAGAGACCTGGCAACCGCCATTGCAATATATATTCATTTTACCCATTTATCATATAGACGAAGAGAAGGATCATATCTCAAAATTTTCAGCCAGGTATTAGAGTCCAGTTTAATTAGACATTCGGCCTTCAATTGGCGGAAAATATCTTTCCAAAACCTCTGGATTAGAGGACACTGAGTGATAATATGCGTCCAGTTAGCTGTCGACTGATTTGAAGAGTGGAAGCACTGGCTAGACTGATTAGGATAAATCTGGGATAGGAACTGTGGGGTTCTGTATAGCAGCCATTTGCAAAAAAATAACATCTAGCGCCAATTAGCTCTGTGTTGCACACTAAAATTGAGTTTATTACCCTCGGTCCACATTTTCGCTGTTAACTCCAACCCTTCATGTTTTTCCCATTTTGTCATTGCTTTCTGAGTGAGGTCAGGACCTTTTGTAGAAGCTAAAAGTTTTTTCCATTCCCCGGGTCTCCTATCCACATCTGCTTCAAATAGCGCGAGCGTCACATTTTTACACCCGTTAATCTGCACCAGATCCAGATTACTAAGGAATTTATATATCATTCTGTAGGACCCAAGAAAGAGGAAATCATTTTGAATTAAACCATGCATTTCGGAGATATTAAGCCACCTATTCATCATAATAAAGTCAGAGGTTTTCCTAAATCCAGCCTTGGCCCAGTTTTGAAATATTTCAGATGAATCTTTAATCCCAAATGCCGAAGCAAGTTTGGATAAGCGGGTTGCAGTATTGATAACTGGGATTGAATATCTTCTGCAAAGATCCTGACGTTTGCAAAAAAAAACACTGCATGCTCTTATAACAGATTTGTTGGGGTAATTTCGTAATTTTTAACGGATTGCATATCTGGTGCTCTTTGCAAATTAACCTCATGAAATAATTCACAAATATTCCTGTATGCAATTCTGATTTGAACCTAGACATATACTGTGCAAAGTATGCAAATTAATAGTCTCTGGGCCTTATTCTCAAGGAGCTATCGGCAAGTTATCGGCACTTTATCGCAGCCAAAGTCGTGATAAATTTACCGCCCCATTCACAAGCCGGTGCAAACAGCCGACAGCACCACTTTTCTGGCGTTAGCATACGTAACATACATCGCCACAGATGACCCCGGCAACTATCGCTAATGAGATGCAGAGTAGGCGTACCCGTGCAAAAAGCAGCAAGAACATCACTCTGCAACATTCCCAACGACCAGCCTGACCTTCGACAAGAACACAAAACATGCGATAAGGCGTGTTAGCACCAGGAAATTAACACCTGCTCTGACCTGGTGCAATGTCGGACCACAACCGGCACCAGACAAGGGAGCACAGCCCATAGCCACAAATGAAGAACATCGGACGCCCCCGAACAACTGCCCATGCAGCACGGACACCCAAGAGGGCCACAACACCCACCGACACCACACCCAGGCCCGCAACCCCCCCCGGGCCCCCACCCCGGGTCCCCCCCCTACCCCGGACAAAGAAACTGCACACCAACACTATGAATCCCAAAACAAAATAATTTTCCTGATGTCACACAAGCAGGAAAATCAACATACATGCGTGGCCAGAAAATGGAGACTCAGTCATACAGCAATGCAATCAACAGCACAAAACACCATTCAAATAAAAGTGAAAACAACCATTAGGATGAGTCCTAGCAGGTCCTCACTGGACAATCTGTAGGACACAGCCTGGAAGACAAAATCCAAGAGAAGAAGGTGTGCCATACGCCCAACAAAGGAAAGAGAGGGAGAGAGCGAGGAAGAGAGAAGGAGTGAGATTGCACAAGCAGCGCAAGGCCTCTCGGGCACCTGGCTCCACATGCCAACTTGTGTGTGTGTATCGTCATCGGTACACCATGAGCCCAAGGCCTTTTTTCAATCTCAGCGCCAAAGCCACATCACATTCCAAAAACGCAAGTAGTAGTCAGACAAACATTAGGGATGAAAGCTCCTTTGTTCCAATGCAGAAGGCGGGATGACAACTGCACCTCTGACCTTGGTCCTGAACGCGGCTGGAACACCCTGAGAGAGATGCCATGGCCGATGGGGACGACTCCCACACCACGCATTGCGCAAATGAACCATCCAACTTATCCACACCCCACACACAGAAGCACCTGCAGGAAGTACCCCCGCACAGGATACCTTTGACACTCAAGGAAACAGCAACGCATTCACCCCAACGTTGCACACACATTCAAATAATTGCTCAGAGCTGTGGCATATCCTCCACACAACTGCCACAGTTCAGAAGTGTGCCGGTTCCACCAGACGCACCAACGCAATTGCAGGCCATCCCGGGCACATGCACAACCCCTGTCACGTGGAACAGTACCGTGCATGTAAGCTGCATTTACTGGGCGCACTGCCACTGGCAGTGCTGCGGATACGTTACCGGCTGAGCTTCCGCCTTGCCTACGTCACCTGCGTCCAGCCCTGGTTCCACTTCCGAACATGCACTTTCGAGTGTCCCATGGATATCTGCCCATCCAACACAACCGTAGATGAATTGGACTATGACTTGTGTATGCTACCCCTGTTGGATCATGAACAGGAGTGTAACCGAGACAGGCGTGCATGGGATGCCTTGACATACTGCGTATGTGTTGGCAGTTGTGCATGGGGGATTGCACAATTCCTCGTGTGCAGTGACCACATCGAGGCGCTCCCCTATTGGGCTGTGTTGCGGATTGGTGAAATGGTGTGGGCTGAGCACTCCTGCCCGGACCAGTTAATGGATTGGCTCACCCTGGTGTTCCTTGAACACGACCACGACGTACTATTGGAATACATTGCACATGAAGCTGCGCTGGCATTCATGGACGAGTAACTACGTTCCTGCAGCCACATCGGATTGTCACCCACAGAACAGGTCCCAACACCTTGCTGTATCGTGGGGAAAGCTCACATATCCTACCACAACAGAGGCCATGTCTGCCTTCATCAGGACTCTGGATGCATGAGCGAGGAACTACGCGTGTGTACACACACCTGTGCAAGGTGATGCAGGTCCATGGTAGGAGCAGCACAGCTTTGTTTGGCAACCTTACCAATTTGGACACACTGCTGGGTGGAGAGTACACACATGGCAATGTAGCACGACATGTGAACCTGTCGGACCCTTTCACCTGATCACTGTCAGCAGAGCAGACAGTCGGCGCAGTCCGGTGGCAGAGCACTATGCAGACCCTATAGGCAGTGAGTCGTGCCTCCTCACACGGGGCAATGGGCAGACTTCAAACAACACATGACTCGTCCAGCACAGCCAGGTGCGCTGAGACCGTTGCCATCAGTGAGGATTATTGTCCATTTTTGCCTCACCATTTTCTGCACCCCGACATGTTCCCATGCTTCGTGTAAGTGAGTTAAGCATATCCCTGCCTGTTGTGGCCGTTGCTTCGTCCTTACTGACACACACATGCCAATAAAGTCTATGCAACTCCACTGGTGTCTAACTGTGATGAGTGTTGATTAGATTGTCCAATCGTGTTCCACAATGAGCATCGTCCCTACACAGGGAGGAACTGACTGACGCGTGTACAATGGGGGTGGCTCCCTTTTGCAAGCTCCACCTCAGTGAGCCAGGCATTGTTTTGGGATAGTTACTGGCCGACCTGTGCACTTACGTGACTTCTGCAATGCGAGTATGGTGTCCAAACTCAGACCATGTGGAGCAATGTTATGAATCATAACAGTACGTTTCCACACAGATGTGTGTGGGTAGGTATGCGATGTGAAGTTCGGTTGTCACATGTGATGTAGTATATCACTTCTGGCCTGCTACCGATTTGGTCATTCCTACACACAGCCCTATTCAATACAAGGGAGTGTACCCACGTTGGGGGGTTGTGAGATTGTTGTTGATGTGCAATGGGGACACAGCTAGTACTCACCTTCACAGTCATCCAATTGGCCATGTGTCTCAGGGATAAACATGCGCATAGATGTCAGTTACCAGGGTGTATCTTCATGTGCAATCATTGTCCATACATCCCGCCATACTGCCATACGTGAGTGAATATAGTCATAACACATCTGTGTGATTTAGAATGTTTTATTCGCATTCTGGTGATTGACGGAGCTGGAGCTGTACATGGCCATCCAGCCCACATTACATGGAAGCCCAGTGGGGGGCCAACCAGAGTCCTTTGGGGACTGAAAAGTGATTCGGAAGAGGGGGAGTGCAGTCTGCAGCAGGATTGCTGTGTAATTGTCCAGCAGTGAAGATATGGCAGTCCGTGTCGGGGTCCGGGTGAATGTCGCAGAGTGTTCCTGGGGTCAGTGGAAGGTATTGTCCCAGGGCATGATGCATAGGTCAGAACCAGGCAGGGACAGGCCATATGGGGGTGATGGATGCTACTGCCTCCTTCCTCACACACTAATTACCATGCCCATCTTACTCCCCTGATACAGGATCTGTGTCTGGTGTGTCCGGTGTGTGTGGCGGGGTAATGGCTGCATCACTGTGTGCCACTGACACATCAGACTGTGAAGGTGATGGAGCTGCATCACTGTGTGCCACTGACACATCAGGGGTCGGAGCTGTGTGTGTCGATGTTCCCTCTGCAGTCATCTGGGACAGGCTCAGTGGCAGCAATGGCAGGATGATGAACTGCAGGGCATTGAAGTTCCCAGCTACTACTCGCTGGTGTCCAGCCGTGTCAGCCATACTTCCAGCCTGCATCTGCTCCATGGTCTCCATTCACCTCTGCATCTGTGCCAACTTGGTGCTGCCATTGCTGGTGCCTGTCAAACCAGACAGCTCTTTATCCGATTAATGGCCACAGTGAGGTCAGCCAAGGTCTGTGGGGGAGCATGGTGCGGACAGGGGGTGTCCGATAGGGACTGTACGTGGTCCCTGATGGGACTCAGACACCCACGTATGGCATCGAGTTTGGCTGCCAAAAGCTTGAAACCCACTCCCAGCTGATCAGCCAACTCCACCTGGCAACCCAACACACGCCGTTGGAATTCCATGAATTGGTCGGGGGTCCTGGGAGGCAGCCGTGGTGGTGTGTGTTTCCTATTGTGTGGTCTGTGTAGGTGGTGGGGTCACCTCGAGGCAGCTGGCCTGCCCTCCTCCTGGGGATGGGGTGCGGGGCTGTCCATTATCCATTGGAGGGTGTCTTGACATATGTCCAGGTTGTCCTCTTCATCATTAATGATGAGAAGTGTGGTGTGCTCTGCAGGAGGTATTGCTTGTCCCTCTGCAATGTAAAGGGGAGAAGCAGGTTAACAGAGTTTCACATGTATGTTGAAGATTTGCAGATGTTTACATTCAGATTGCATGCCAATGTACATTGTGACTGTTTTGGTGGAGCTGGCTATTTGATGGCAGTCAGTGTGTTTTTCGACTACATGACGGATGTGTGGTAGTACCCGTACATTGTCATCACACAGTGTCAGGCAATGCCAGAAGTGAGTGGACAGTTACTACGCACTGGCAGAACCTGTTGTGAGCTCTGTCCTGTGGTGTTGGTGTTGCACTTTGTACTACATTGCCGTCCTTGCTGATGTTCTGTGATTGCTATGTGTGTGTGCTGCATAGTGGGGGGTTGCCCCTGCGGCTCAGATTTCGTGTACCTTTCTTCCTTTAAGGCGGGGTGCCTTTGAATTGGGTGCTGTTAGGGGGCTGAATTGTTTGCGAATTGGGTCATATGTGCTCTTAGACAGATTTTGTGGCCTGGTGCATTGTTCGTCTGCTGCGTGTATTGTACGGCATGGGTTGTGGGTCCACGTGGATATGTCTGCGTGTATTGTACGGCATGGGTTGTGGGTCCACGTGGATATGTCAGATTGTGACCTGCTCCTTTACGGAAGTGATCCGCACTGGGCCACCTCCATGTCGATTCTTGAACCATGTCATGTTTTTGGGCTGCTGCCATGCTATCGGGCATGCAGTGTCACTTGCATAGTCAGTGTGGCTCACAGAGCAGCTGCTTTTCTGGATTCAGCACATGTGCATGGGTAGGCAGTGGCGGCTGGTGGAATTTGAAACTGGTGAAGCGTATGCAAAAACGAATCAATGTATGCGAGCGATCACAGCGAGCGAGCCGGATGTCAATAAGGGAGGTTCGCAAGAGAGAGTGCGCGCAAGAGAGAGAGAGCGCGCAAGAGAGAGAGAGCGCGCGCAATAGAGAGCGCAAGAGAGAGAGAGTGCGCGCGCGCGAGAGAGAGTGCGCGCGCGAGAGAGAGAGTGCGCGCGAGAGAGAGAGAGTGCGCGCGAGAGAGAGAGAGAGAGTGCATGAGAGAGAGAGAGAGTGCGCGCGAGAGAGAGAGAGTGCGCGCGCGAGAGAGAGAGTGCGAGCGAGAGAGAGTGTGTGTGCGAGAGAGAGTGTGTGCGCGAGAGAGAGAGAGTGCGCACGAGAGAGAGCGTGCGCGCGAGAGAGAGAGTGCGCGCAAGAGAGAGAGAGTGTGCGCAAGAGAGAGAGTGTGCGTGCAAGAGAGTGTGCGCGCAAGAGAGTGTGCGCGCAAGAGAGAGTGCGCGCAAGAGAGAGAGAGAGCGCGCAAGAGAGAGAGAGCGCGCAAGAGAGCGAGAGCGCGCAAAAGAGAGCGCAAGAGATAGAGAGTGCGCAAGAGAGAGAGAGAGTGCGCGCGCGAGAGAGAGAGTGCGCGCAAGAGAGAGAGTGCGCGCGAGAGAGAGAGAGTGCGCGCGAGAGAGAGAGTGCGCGCAAGAGAGAGAGTGTGTGCACGAGAGAGAGAGTGTGTACGCGAGAGAGAGTGCGCAAGAGAGAGAGTGTGTGCGAGAGAAAAAGTGTGTGCGCGAGAGATAGAGAGAGTGTGTGCGCGAGAGAGAGAGAGTGTGCATGAGAGAGAGTGTGTGCGCGAGAGAGAGAGAGTGTGCGTGAGAGAGTGTGCGCCAGAGAGAGAGAGTGTGTGCGCGAGAGAGAGAGAGTGTGTGCACAAGAGAGTGTGTGCGCACAAGAGAGTGTGCGCGCGCAAGAGAGAGTGTGCGCGCAACACTAGTTAGCGATGTGAACAAGTTCAATGGACAAATCTGGGGTCTAGGGAGAGTCCCTCTCCTGAGAAAGAAATTTTAAAAAGATTGGCAAATGGTGCATTTTAAAGCAAATGAATGCAGTGATAAAGCAAGGCTTATTAAGCAGTGGGAACGTATATGCCTGAAATATTAAACACATTAATACTGCCCTGTATCTTCTTGCGTTAATTTGTTCAACAGTTACAACAGTTAGCCCTCAATTCAAACAGCAACATCACCATCACCCCATCATGATGCTGTTGCCACTCCCGGTGATCCGAGGCAATGATTCCACAAGCTTTGGGCACTCAAAAGCAAAATGTTTTTTACGACAAGTAACACAGCGAGTCAATTTTAAAGCTGACTTGTGAGAACAATACCCCAGCACTTCGTCGGGTATATCCATATGGATGTAATCATCCCCAACTAGCTTCAGCAGCGATCTGACATAAACCGGTTCTGATAGCGACAATTGAGAATTACTCAGAAGAACTCTGGGAAACATGCACGAGCAGCTGCCCGAGCGCACGAGGGGATGCATCATTAAATATCTGTACACTGCACTCTGTTCTGTCTAAGTGAACTTGTACAGATTTACCATCACATTGTCCTTGTTGGCAATTCTTTTGGGTGCAGTTTGCTTTAAAATAATATATATTATGGAAGTTTAAATGATGTTTTATGCTGCTGTTTCAGCAACATTATGCTACAGCGTTAATAGTCGGTAAAATTCATGCCCGTTCAGCAAATGCCACCTTGACCTCGGCTCTTATCAATTTGCCAAACTAGTCAAGTAAAGCCCCCTTTTAAAATGTAGCTTGATGTCCATGAACAAAGGGAAAACAGAACATCGAGAAATATATTTATTCCTGCTGGACTTGTCTACCTTAATGACGGAATCTACCTACGGAGTCACTGCCCAAATGTATACAATTCGTACCTTTCTGTAAATTTCGAGCGCTATGGCCTACCTCTTTATGAGTTTCTATTCACATTGCCCGGTGCTGCGTGCCAAGAGTGATTTGCATGAGCCCCCGGCTCGCCAAAGGCACGGTGAACTGCCCAGGGGCAATCAAAATGGGTACTATTGCTCCAATTCACTGGTGTTGATTTGCAATGCTCAGCACCGCTGCTATTTTCTACAATGCCCTGCTGGTCTTCGGCGTATACACGCAAAATGAATACAGTACCATGGAACCATTTATTGACTAAAAAAAACAGAATACACTAACTTCAATGAGACTCTGATGGGCCCAGTCATCTTCTAAATAGCAACGCTCATCAGATACACATGCAATAACTCCTTCACAAATGTTTTAAATGGGCGTGTGCTAGTCAATTCAGCACAGACAGGGTCTGGGAGGGGAGGGAAAACAGCCTGTTTGTTTTATGTGGCGGTTTGATGTTACTGTGACGACACTTCCATGACATCACTTCATTTGGCATCATTGGCCACTGGCTATGCTAATTAACACCCCTACGATTTTAGGACTGAAGAGAACAGTCTGTAAGCTTTTCGTGGCGTTGATGCTAAAATAAAGAATGTGTTTCGAGTTGTAAAGTATATTTCAAAGCTCAGTGAAATAGGGTTTTATATGATGATGTCTGATGTCCCCACTTCCGCTAAAATAACATACCTGCTATCTTGCTGTGGAAAGTCCAAATTGGCTTCAATCGGCGGAGGTTTCAAATACAAAATGCTGTAGCTTCACTTAGCACTAAATACATTCCTCCTGGTAAGTGTAATGCGGCAGCCCAAGGGGTGTGGCTGTGAGGTAAGTGGCTGCTGTGGCAGAGTCCCATAACCAGAGAACAGAGGGTAGCTCATCATTACCACGCCTTGCCACCCATTGTGCCACCAGCAAAACCAGCCTCCCCCAGCCTTATAACTTTGAATGCCCCACATTCAAAGACAGGTTTGATGAATATGATTTCCTAACCTCTCCTGTAGCGAACCAGTGTGTTGTTTGCAGTAAAACTGCTCAGTCTATGGGAGAAGAACGGATGACTTAACCCCTTGCACGTGTCATTAAGGAGTTGGTATGACATGAAATATCGCACATACAGTGAAATGGGGATTTGGATACAGTGGGCACATGTGCATGTTTTCTGCCCAAAACGTGTTTCGCATTTTTTGTTTGTCGCGTTGGTTTTTACGTGGTTATTTGGCACGTTATCATGCTGCTATCACATGGTGCCACCGGGTTGGTAATTGGACGCTAAGACGGTGTTATTTTCTCGTGATGAACTGCGATATGCAAAGTTGCGTTAGGTTACTTTTGCGATGATTATCACGCGTTCTTGATAATATGTCCCTCTGAGCGCTAACCAGCCTTTCTCCAAATCCTCATATAAAGAGCTTAATGCAATCCAGAGGGCTTTTTTCCCCAAAGGAAGGACATGAACGTGGACTCAAGCTTTCTAAAAATAGAGTGCTGTTAAAACACACGAAATGGCAGAAAATAAAGAATGGAACAACGGGAGAACAGACATCTGCGAGACCCTCTCCATAATAATTAATGGAAGAGAGTTCTAATGTGACAATAGATCCTTGTACTTTTAAAAGCAATGGAGAGTAATTTAAATAGTCCAGGTCCACAATCCGTGACGAGAATTCGATTCCTAAATATTTTTTGGGTTGAGAGTTTGCACATGAGGTGATGTCAATATGCAGAACATCTGGCTTGCATCCGCATCGTATTATTTCAGTTTTCTTTTTATTCGTTTTATACCAGCTGAGAGCATCAAACTGTGCAAAAATCCCCAAAACCTTCACCTGTACCCCCTGATCACAGTCGAGAATCAGCATAATATCATCGGCGTATAGTTATATATTCCCCATAGCTGGCAGAGGGGAGAGGATATCTACATTGTCTCGGATGGCAACAGCCAGAGGCTCAATTAAAAAGGCAAATAAAACAGGAGACTGCGGACATCCTTGTCTGGTCCCTCGTTTAACACTTATTTGTCCTATCTCAACACTGTTAACAATTATGCTGGCTTCTGCATTGTGGTACATTCTTTGTATCAGCCCCGTGATCTAGGGCGGTATACCGAATCTGGACAATATACGGAATAAAGGCTCCCAGACCACAAGGTCAAACGTCTTCTCTGCATCCAACAAGGCCGGAATAAAAAGGGCTTCAGCTAAATAGTGCGTGTTTGTCCCTAGCTGTCTCCCTGCAATAAAACCATTTTGATCAGAGTGGATCAGATTTGGTGCAATTATGTTAAATCTATTAGCTAAATGTTTGGTAATTATTTTGTAGTCTGAATTCAGAAGTGTGATTGGAGGATATGAGTTGGGGTCCTCACCATCCTTCCCCTTTTTTAAGAAGCTAACCACATTCCCTTTATAAAATTATGCTGGTATCGGGCCCCTCTCTAGCATTGTAATGGTAACCAGTCGAAAGTATTCCAATAAAATCCTAGAGAATGCTTTAAAAAATTCTGCCGGTAGACCATCGGGTCCACAGGCTTTACCATTGGGGAGGTTCCTAATAACCTCTGTCTGTTCTTTAGAAAAGGGGTGCATCATATTAATCTTCTCGTCTCGGAAAGTACTGGGAAGTTCTGTTCCCAAAGGAACATCTCCAGGGACACATTATTAATCAACTGTTTTTGACCGTAAATACACCTACAGTGTTCCCACATTATTTCCTCAATGTTAGACTGGTCCTCGCTCAGAATACCGGTAACAGGGTATTTCAAAGTGCTTATCCGATTACTTGCAGCTTGCTCCTGACCCTGCCAAGCAAGGCACCTCCCTGTAAAATTACTTAGCTCGTATACCTTTTGCATATAGGTATGGTTCGAGGTTTCACATTTTAGGTAATATGCCTCACTTAGTCCCTGTTTAGCCAGATCAAGCTATCGTTGATTAAGAGCCAAGGGACTTCTAAGTAAGCTGTCGTAGCACTGATGCACGTTCCGTTCTAAGGTTTGCTTTTGTACTTTATTTTTTTTAAACTTTCCGCGTCTTTACCTATACCCAGCCCATGAATATATGCCTTCCAAGAATCCCAGACAATATGAGGTGGGGGGGGGGGCATCCCATGATTTATTGTAAGAAATTAATTTATCTCTGTTTTGCAGAATAGCACCCAACTTTCTTCCTGTAAATACTGTCTATTAAGAACCCATCGCTTAGAGTGTACTAAAGTTTTCCCTGGCTCAGCCTCGAGAGCAATCATTGCATGATCCAAAAGTCCATTAGGTAAAGCTGATTTCTAAAATTCAGGGTCTTAGATATAAGAAAGAAATCTATAAGGGAAGAAGTACAGAATCTACCTGGAAAACAGGTATGCGCAATTTTGGTAAGAAATACTTCCCTTCATGGATCAATTTACCCCAGGGTCTTACTATAATTTTGAATAATTTTGAAGGTTTTAAGTTGTATTTAACTTTTAGATGTGACTGAGGAATCGATCTTAGGATTTGGTAAAAAGTTGAAGTCTTCTCCTTTGATTACTTCACCAGGACTTTGAATTAGTTATTGGAATAATTCTTCATATGGCTCAGCATCATCTCCGACTGGGGTGTAAATGCTAGCGAAAGTAAGGTATCTGACCCCCAACCTACAGGTCACACAGCACCACCTTCCATTTTTATCTTTTATGAAGTTTACCACCTCTGCTTGAATTTTTTTACCCAGACAAATTGCAGTGCCCCGATGTGTTGTCTGGGAAGAGGAGAAGCCCCGGAATGCTGCTCAAAATCTAAACATGGAGAATTCTGGTAACTTCTCTACCGGTATATGAGTCTTTTGGACTAAAACTACAGATGGACTTTCTGTTTTAATCCAGAATTCAATGGCCTGCATTTTCTTTTTATTATTAAGGCCATTAACATTGAGGGCCACCACCTTAAGAGTTTCCCTTTTATCCACTAACACAATATATTATTTGACCATAAAGAGTCTCAAATATAGAGTGAAATTTTAGGTTAAGTAAGCCCTCTAATATACCGAGCTGGCCCCAAAGCTCTGCTGTTTAATAAAACACTTGACACCAAAAGGGTGCTCCCCAGCTATAAAACTCATGGTGTTAATTTATCAAGGCTTTGCGTCATCGCCTCTCCCTGAACTGTTCCTAGGAGCACATTCACAAGTAAAGTTCTAATAGTACAATTAAGTTTGCCAATTAATTTTAAAGATTGATCTCTTCCCCTCTTGTTCCCAATTCCCCCACACCCTCTCTACACCACCACCCCATTATCCCCCATCACCCTCCTCCCAAAAGCTGTGGTGAGTGGTCCACCATCCCACTCACACCTGACAGGCATATCCCGTCCCCCAAAACTGAAAACCTTGACCTAGTACCAAGAACCATCGGCATACCCACCCCATCTCCCCCAACCCCAGGACGTTGACACAGATACCAAAAATACCAAAAAGAATTAGAAAGAAAAAAGGGAGAAAAAGAGAAAAAAGACAGAAAGTGTACAAATAATCATAGAGTCAGCTTGAAAGCATTAGGACTTATTAGAAATTTGCAACAGCAGCACGTGTGCTTCAGGGACATTACAGAATATATGAAATCTTCCTACATGCACTTTCAGTTTACTTTGCTGTGCAATCATTGCCTGTGCCCCCTGTTCCTTAAACAGATGCAACATTTTGACAAAGTCTTTCTGTCTTTTGGCTGTTGAAGAGGACATATCTGGAAAGATACGGTATGATGGAACTTCCAGTGAAGTAAACTGTTGTTGCTTGACCGCCTTAGATAGAATTTGTTCTTTTATCCGGTAATCTACAAAATTGACCAATATCGTCTGAGGAAATTTGGAGTTTGGAGGCAGATGTGCCGGCACGTGGTGGCCCTCATGAGAGTCAAATTCCTGGTATACTCCGGGAGGACATATTTTTTAATAAAGGAGTGACCCATTGGAGTGTCTGCTGACCCTCAAGTCCCTCCGGAATACCAAGGATATGAAGATTAGAGCGCCTAGAATGATTTTCTAACTCCTCCAATTTATATTCCATTGCAGGCTCTGGGAAGCAGCTACCTAATCTTTCATTAAGACAACCTGATCCTCCAACTGCGATATTCTTGCTTCCGCCTCATTTAATGGCTCTGGAATTTGAGCCATAGTATCTTCTATTTTTGTAAGCTGGGCATGTCTAGCTGCAATCTCCACACTTTAAGAGGCTTTTAGTTCCTGAATTTCCTCCAAAATTTAATTGAGCAGGCTCTTAGCATCCTATTGCAGAGTAAAAGGCGTGGCAGTCTGAGAGGGACCCTCCTGAATTGAATCTGTCCCGGATTTGGTTTGTGTTACTGGTGCTTCAGCTCTTCCTGTCGCTGTCTGCTCTATAATTCCTGACACAGATGTTCCCAGGGACCTCTGTGAGGGAGACATCGAAGGTTGGGATGAAGTATTGCTGTCGCCCCTAGGAGACATATCTTCCTTTGAACCTAGAGACTGTGAGACTGGTGACTGAGCGCACTCAAACCTATCTATACCAGAAGTTGAGCCAGATTTACCCTTGAAGAATAGGGGATACTCTTTAAGTTCCCTAGATTTCACAGCTTCAGCTTCATGTACTGGGTTGGGCTCCTCTGATTCTTCCGCAGGTATCTGTTCAGTAGGTTGTCCCCCTCTATGGAGTCATTGAGGGCATAGCTAAGGCTCATGTCCAAGTCAGCTGAAGCCCCCCCTTACAGTTTTTCTGAGAGAGTTCTGGGGCATTACAAGATCTTTCTGCAAAGAAGCGGTGCAGTTTGCCTGAGCTACAGTCTGTCGTACTCGCTTTTTGACCCTCTGAGCCAGGACAGGCGAGTAGAGATGGGTTGCATTTTGATACTTCCTCCAGTGAATTTTTACTTTCCGCCTTTCACTCTCTCCACTCTTCCTCTCCTCTTCTCCTCTCGCACCCCCCCCCCCCCCCCCCGGCTTGAGGATTGATCACTGATCAAAATTACTACATGACTTTTATACTGCTTGCTGCAGTTATAGGAGTTTCAGGAATACAAAGAGCTGGATATTATGTATAGCTGCACTTAAGACACCCCAGCGACCCTGTACCAGGTAGCGCCTCAGCACTTTGCCAAAAACAGCAGCAGAGCGTGTGCACTTACCCCCTGGTGAGAAACCTTGTGGTCTGCAAAAATAGAGAAACTCTATTTGTGCGTCGCCGGTCTGCTGCCGTTCCTGGAGGAGGGGGAGGGCTGCAAAGATGAATCCCACAGAGAGAAAAAAAAATTAGAAAATAAAACTGAATCGGTTGCAGAGAGATTCCTCAGCAGCTGTCTGCTAATTACCAAGGCTCCAAAATGCAAGTCCATCCAGTGATGGAGTTAGGGTGACCAACCGTCCGTAAATTTCATGGACCGTACGTAATTTGGACCTCACGTCCGTTTTCCGTGAGGATCCCTTTTACGGGTGCCTTTTGTCCGTAATTTTAGTCATTGCAGGGAACAGCACTGTTCCCCTGCATGAAGCCTCAACTCCCTGCTGCTTTGCACACCTCGGAGCACAAGAGCAGCCCCACCTCGCTCTTTGTCATTCTGTATGCGGCTGATTGCCACATAGATAATGAAAATGGGCCAGTCTGGGCTGAAAAGCATGTGTTGGGCATCCCCCAGCCTCGGTCTAGGGCAGTGCAGAATGTCAGATGGAATATGGTGAAACAAGTTAAAAAGAAGGGGCTAGAGTTCTTTCACAGTCTCATCATTTTAGAACTGATGCATTTTCAATATTATATTCAATGAAGCCATGGTAGCTGCTTTTTTATTTTATGCAACTAACAACCATTGACAAAGCCAATAGTTCTCGCTTGATGTAGGTGTAACGTTACTTGTGTTATGGATCTGGATACAATGACAGAAGAGGCAAAATACCAGTCAGGCGGCGCACTATACTAAGCACAGATTTTTAGCTTAGGTGTTTTAAGCCACGCCCTTAATTACATTGAACACCCCCTTTGGAGAGACCTCCCAGTTTTTTCATTCCACTTAAAGCCCTGGAAAGAACATCATGTCACAGTCACATCATGGCCTGGCATTGTGCATCATGCATGACTTCCACTTTTTCAGATTGCCTATGTGCAGGGGCATAGTGAACCCTACCCCACCCCACGCTTTGGGAACTACAGGGAGGGTGACATTCTTGATGGGCCTCTACTGTCTGCAACTCTGCAGACAAAGGCTCAGCTCATAATTAATATGAAAAGGTGGGCGAGTGAGTAAGTGAAGGGATGGATGGATGGCTGGGTGGATTAGTGAAAGGGTGAATGGATGAATGAATGAGCGAATGGACGGATAATTAGAAGAAGGATAAATGGATGGATGAGTGAGTGGAAAGATGGATGAGTGAAAAGGTAAATAGATGTATGTATGGGTGGAAGGGTTGATGGATGGGTAAATGGGTGCATGGATAAGTGAAAGGATGGATGGATGAGTGAAACGGTGGATGATGGGCGAATGAATGGGTGGATGGATGAGTGAAATGATGGATGGATTGATGAATTGATAAGTGAAAGGGTGAATAGATGGACGGATGAGTGAAATGGTGGATGTAAGGATGGATGAGTGAGTGAAAGGGAGGGTAGATAGACAAAAGGATGGATAGATGAGTGAAAGTATGGATGAGCGATAGGGTCAATGGATGGATTCATGAGTGGATGAGTAGATGGATGGGTGGGTGGATGGATGGAAGGAAGGATGGCTAAGTGAAAGGGTCGATGGAGAGGGAAATGGAGGATGAATGGATGACTGAAAGAGTGAATGGGAGGAAGGATTAGTAATTGGGTGGATGGATGAGTAAGTGAAATGATGGCTGGATGGGTGAAAGGGTAAATGGATGGATGGGTGGAAGAGTGGATGGATGAGTGTACAGATGGATAGGGTGAAACGATGGATGGATGAGTGAAAGGGTGGATGGAGGGGTGGATGAGTGAAATGATGGATGGAAGGATACATGATGGATAGGTTTGCATATGGTTGAATATGTTTGGATATGGATGGGCTTGTAGTGTTGGGGTCACAGGCCAGAAGAATAGCTCACACCAGTTTCAGTTGCAAATAAGTATGGGTTTATTAGCATATATATATGATAACACGCTATTAGGAAGAGCGCCGGGGAACGTCCGCTCACCTCGCGAACTCCGCGCTATATGCCGGCACTCAAAATGGCCACCGCGCTCTACATCATCACATGGTGCATGAAGACTAGAGCGCAACGCTACATATCTCCCTTCTTTATGGATGAACATTTTACAATAAAGATAAAGTCTAACAGTCTACCTGTGGGTGGACTCATTCCCGTCTCCCATCTCAAAGTCTCTGTACTTCGCCGGTCTTACCACTGCTCTTCCGGTGTGGGTGTGTGTCACCGGGGTGCTGGAAGTGTGCATGGCAACCTCTTGGGAGTCTCTCGCTGAACTACGTTTAGTACTCAGGGGAACTCTTCCGCGAGGTGATCCACCGTTGTCTTCCGAGAGTTCCGAGGCGCCGGGGTCACTTCCACTCTCTGCTTCTTCCTCCCTCTTTCTTTCTCTGTAGTTTCCTGTGCCTTCTCCCGCCAGATTGGCTTCAGCCTCTTGGATCAGGGGAGGTACCGTCGGTCCTCTTTCTCTTCCGTTCCATCGCAAGATCTTGTTGCATTTAGACATCCTGTCCTGAGACCACACTTTCCCATCGCTCAGTAGGGTGGCTCGGTTGTAGACCTCTTCTACTTGCACGGGTGCACTGAATTTGCTGTCACCTTTCCTTCTTAATTGGGCTAGTTTGACTCGGACCCACTCTCCTCTCTCTAACTCCGTCTCCTTGACATTTCTTCTTTTGTTGAAGTGTTCCGTGTATATTCTTTGCGCTTTTTCTAGATTGTGGTGTACTACCGCCGGAGACCACTTGCTCGTGATAGTGTGCTCCTTCCATACTACATTGTCTTTCGTGAATGGGTCTCGACCTCTTAGGATCTGGAAAGGGCTGTATCCAGTGCTGGTCAGAGTAATTCTGTATGCCCATAACATGCTCTTTAATTCCTTCTCCCAGTCCTTCCCGGCTCCTATCGCCGACTGTACCGATCCCATGATGACTCTATTGAACCTCTCAGCTAGTCCGTTTCCTGCAGAATGGTATATGGACGTGTATTTGACCTTTATACCATTCCTACCCATGAATGCGTTCCACTTGTCCGATACGAACTGAGGCCCATTGTCACTTAGGAGGGAGCGTGGAATGCCTTCCCTAAGGAAAACAGCCGTTAGGAACTTTAATATTTTGTCCGTGTCCATGTCTTCCTGTATGTCCACTTCTGGCCACTTGGAGTACCGGTCTACGAGTACTGCCACATATTTCTGGATTCCCTGGCCATCCAATATCGGACCTAGAATGTCTATCGACAGATCCTCCCATGGGTTCTCTGGGTTGTCGAACTTTACTAAGGGTGGTCGCATAAGGCTTTGGGACTTGTCTGCTCTTTGGCATTGGTCGCACTCCCACACATGTCTTTCCATCTGGTTATGCATCGCCGGCCACCAGTACATATGTTTCGCCCTTATTTTGGTCTTTACAATGCCCAGGTGACCTTCATGAATCAGAACAAGTAAATGTGGGAACAGCTTATGGGGGGGAACTACTTTTTCTCCTCTCCGCAGGAAGATTCCTCGGTCACAAACTGATAACTCCTCTCTTACTTCAAAGAATTTTCTGAGCGTTGCCTCCATATTCCTCTTCTCCGGCCATCCTCTTAGCATGAATTGCTTAACCGCTCCAATGTCTGCGTCAGTCTCGTACGCTTCCTTCCACTCTTGTTCACTAATCACTCGTTTGTGATCTTCCATGAATGCCACTTTGGTATCCTCCTCTTCGGAAGTGCACGGCGCTTCCTCCATGGCTGATGCTCGACTGAGGTAATCAGCCACCTTATTCTTTTGTCCTGGGATGTGTTCCACATCATCTCTATAGTCTAACAATTTCAAGGTCATCTTCGCGATGCGGGGGGTCGCATTCGCATGTCCCGACGACGTGAGGACTTTGACCAGGGGCTTATGGTCTGTTCTCAACCTGAATCTCGTGCCCCATAGGAACTGGCGGAACTTTTCCATGGCCCAGACTACCGCCAACATTTCCTTTTCTATCACGCTGTACTTCTGTTCCGTGGGTGACAGTGACCTGGAAGCGAAGCTGAGGGTGGCCAGTTCTCCTCCCTTCGACTCCTGCATTAGGACCGCTCCTGGGCCCCTCTCGCTCGCGTCCGTCGTCAATACAGATCTGGCTTGCTGGTCATATCCACACAGAGGTACCGCTGAGCTGATGTTCGTTTTAATCCTTTGGAACTCTTCTTGTGTTTCTCTCGTCCATTCGAAGTTTGTCTTGTCCCGTAGGAGTTGTCGCAGGTGGTGTGTCTTGGAGGCGAAGTGCCGTACGAATTTGCTGTAAAACTTGGCCATGCCCAGGAATGACCTGACTTCCTCCTTGGTCTTCGGGGGTGGTGCTTCACATATCGCTTTGACGTTGGATTGTTTAGGTGTGATGCCTTGGTCGCTGATTACATGCCCTAAGTATGTGACCGAAGTCCTACCGAATCGGCACTTGTGCCATTCTGCCGTGAGTCCGTTGCGTTCCAAGACTTGTAGGACCTTAGACAGTTTGGCATCGTGGTCTGCTTTATTCATGCCCATTACCAGGATGTCGTCTTGGAAGTACTGCACTCCCTCTATGTTTCGAAACAACTTGTGCATAAGTTTCTGAAACACGGACGCTGCCGAGGCCAGTCCAAACGGCATCCTGCGAAACTGGTAGCACCCGAAGGGGGTTATGAAAGATATCAACTTCCGGCAGGTGTGGTGCAGTGCTATCTGGTGATAGGCTGAGGTGAGGTCGATGGTCGAGAACCATTTCACACCCTTGGTTTTCGCCAGAATCTCCTCTATCCTTGGCAGAGGGAACTTTTCTACTATTATGTTTTTGTTCAACTCCCTCAGGCCCACGCACAGGCGTATTTTGCCATTTGGTTTCATTGCTACCACCAACGGTGCCAACCACTCAGCACTTGTTATCGGTTCTATGATGCCGTTTTCTTCTAGTCTGTTTAATTCTTGTTGTACCTGTTCCCTGATCGCCAGTGGGATATTTCTCACTTTGTGGCTCACCGGTTTTGCGTCTGCCTTGAGCCCGATCTTGTGTGTGAATTTCGTTAATTTGCCAACCTTGCCTCCAAACACGGTGGGGAACTCTTCCTTTAGTTTTCCTATGTCCGGCCGTCACTGGTCATCAGGACTTGTGTGGTGCCCCCTGGATTCAACTGTATTCCCAGGTCTCCTTGGCCAATCCATCCTAGGACCAAAGGCCCTTTCTCTGCCACGTATAGTTTGCACCTAGCACTTCGTTCCTTGAATTCGAATTTAAGACTGCGGTATCCTACCATGGGAATGGGGTCTCCTGTGAATGTGACCGGGCGTATGTCCGGGGGTTCCAGGTGGTGCCCCAGGCAGTCCTTGAAGTGTTCGTCCCAGACGTTTCGTTGTATTATGGTGTAGGGGGATCCGGAGTCCTCTACCATCTGTATGGGTATTCCTCCTATCACTAGGTCGCATTGGGGTTTCTTGGAGCGGTTGCAGTTGATCCCTAGTATGTGTTCATCTATGCACAACACACTGTCCTCATCTTCTTCATTTTCTCCTTCTTCTTCTGCCTCTTGTGCGACATACTTGACTGCCATCCTTTTCAGCTTGCGGCGACATACTTTTTCGTAATGCCCAACTATCCCACAAAACATGCATTTGGCTTTGAAGGCTGGGCACCGCTTATCATACGCTGGGTGAGACAGGCTGCCGCACCTGTAGAACGTGTTCTTGTTTTCGGTGCTCGGTTTCTTTGCCTGTGCTGGTCTGGACGACCATTTGGTCTGTGTCCTCGTATCCCCTGTTGCTCCCTTGCCTCTCTCCGGTGGTTCTGCTTCCATGACCTTGTTCACCATGGGCCTAGGGGCAATCTCCTTTTTCGCCACTTCGGCACAACTTTTCGATAGCTCCGCTTTTTTTACCATGGCTATAACTTCCTTCAGGGTCGCCTCTCCATTAACCCATAACTTGTCCTGTATCGTCGAGTTAGTGGTGTGCATGACTATTTGATCCTTGATGAATTCATCATGTTGTGTCCCGAACTTACACGTGACTGCTAGTTCCTTCAACGCTGCTACGCATTCATCTATGGACTCTCCCACTGCTTGTTTCCATTGTTGGAAGTTGTATCGGTCTATAGATGTGCACACCGCTGGCCTGTAGTGTTTATTCAAGTCATCTATCGCGTGCTGGAATACGTCGTCGTCCGCTGCCTGCCTCGGGTGGGAACTATGTTCTGGAATACTCTGATGCCTTCCGGTCCTAGGTTATGAAGCAATATTCTCTTCCTCCTTTTGCTGGAGAATGCTTCACCGCTCTCGTCTTCTAGGGCTTCTAGATAGTTCATAAAGTATTCCCTCCAATCCTCCCATTTCATCGAAGGATCTCCCGGTTTGGGTAAGAAGGGGATCGGTGTTGTGAGCGAGGACGTTTGGGCACACATTTCTGCTCTCCTCCCGGGTGACTCTTCTTCTCCCCTCGGACTGCCTTGCACGCTTTGTCTGTGCCGGCGTGGGGGGCTCTGTTGCGATGCCTCTCCTCCCCCTCTGCTTTGCTCTGCTTGCTACGCCAGGGCCTCCCGCGCTTCTCCTCACGTATATGATGGGGGTAGGCTTGTTCCCGCGTATTGGTGCTTATTTTCTGGACCCCTCTATTACCCTCCTTGGTGGGCCATGGAGTGTCCACCGTGCTCTTTACTTTCCGCGTCTAGCGTGCTTCTGGGGTTGGATGTAGTCTAGGTTGCTTGCTCTCCTTGCCCCGTGGTCAGACTCTGTTGCTGTGGTGGGCTTGGACGCCACTGCAGATTGCGATGTGTGTGTGTGTATGCTTGGTTGACCGCTTCCAGTGCCTTGCATCCCCCCCTGCCGCTCTCTCCCTTGTTGCGTACCTGTGGTTGGTCGTGAGCTGTGCTCCATGGGCACCTGGCCACGTGTTGCACCCGGTTGGTTACTTTCTAGGTCCTTTTCCTTGACAGATCCCAGACCCTCGTCGCCATTTGTAGTGTTGGGGTCACAGGCCAGAAGAATAGCTCACACCAGTTTCAGTTGCAAATAAGTATGGGTTTATTAGCATATATATATGATAACACACTATTAGGAAGAGCGCCGGGGGAACGTCCGCACACCTCGCGAACTCCGTTGCTATCTGCTGCGCTATATGCTGGCACTCAAAATGGCCGCCGCGCTCTACATCATCACATGGTGCGTGAAGACTAGAGCGCGACGCTACAGGGCTTACTTATATACTATTCCGCGACCTCCTCTGATGTGTCTGTAAAACTTACTTTTTGTCCTGAAGTTTTGTCCAGAATTTTGACCTCCTGTCCTGAATTTTTACGCTCACTGTCCTGAATTTGTACCCATGCCAGTTGGTCACCCTAGATGGAGCAGCCCCACCGGCGCGATGCAGAGCTCTAAAGGCCAGTTACAGGGCGCTGTATTCCCCCAACCCGTACTCGCTCCGTTACTGTGCCACGGCCATTGCCGGCCGCACACGCGTCGTCCTGACATGGGAGGAGGGAATGGCTTACGGCGGACTCAGCTGACAGCTTGCATTCCACTCTCCGGGTGAAACCGAGCTGCCAGTAATCTTGTTCTAGGTATATGACCATTATGTACTTTGGATCTCCTCATTATTTTCAATACATAACAGACCAAATAGAATCAATGACCAATTTCCAGTTTCTAACTCTTGAACTGCAGTGCCATCTAGTGGAAGTTTGAAAAATGCAAGGAGGCAAAAAAACATTCCACCCACACACACTCCATCTATCTTTAAAATGCACATGGAAGCGAAAATAAGCAATGTTTACCGGGTTTTTTTTTCGGTGTGCACAATTCAGTTATAATTTATTAATTAATATGTTACGCTCTGTGTATTGTCGTCCATATTTGTGCTTTTAACATTTTCATCTGAAGTTAATTAATGTCTACACGTCACGTCATACGTATCAGTCCTTTAGTTGTATCTAAAAACAGTTTGTATGCTGGAATTTTGAGCCCGTAAGCGCCCTGAAGGCAGCTTTACTACAAATTCCAGAATGCAGTGTGTTTGTTAGCTGAAATGCCAGGGCTGACTGTAAAAGTCACACATGGGAGAACATGACAGCGATATGTCTAAGCATGACACTAGCAGGTGCTTTTATTTTTATTTTAGCCATTTTTATTTGCTGTTTTCATAATGCTAGAGCACGCACAGGGCTGCATCAGAGCGCTCTAGGGCCAGCGGGCTGAGAACTGCAACAGGGAGTCCAAAGGAGGAATTGGGACAAGATTTAAACTGAGTCGATTTCGAATACATTCTGGAGCTCCATAGATAAAGGTAAGGTTCTCCCACCCATATCACGTTAGGTGTAGTGTACAACCCGGTACGTGTCGATGTATGTGAGAAGCACGCGCCTGGGTGCTGGGCTCGGCAGTCAAATTATTAAGTGGGGCTTTAGGGCGCTCGTGCTCCCGTGCGGAGCATACCAACAAGGCTCTTGGGTGAGCTTCTGAAATCCAGCCTCGACGAGGTCAGCCGACCTGGACAGTGTCGGAAGCGTGGCTTTTAGTGGGATGGGTCCACAGGGGTTTACTGACAAATATACTGACGATTTCTGAACAATTAATGTCATAAATCATCTTATAATCCATCTCAGTGATTATGGGGCATATTATCAAGAAACGGCGTGAATATTACCGCCGCTTTAGCGGCACAAAACTGCCGCTAAAGCAGAGATAATGGGCTTCATATTATGCCCTGGAGAATTCCAATAGAAGCCCATGTTCACACCAGAACATGGGCTTCTATTGGAATTCTCTGCGGCATATTATCAAGCCCATTATCGCCGCTTTATCAGCAGTTTTCTGCCGCTAAAGCGGTGATAATTTTAACGCCGTTTCTTGATAATATGCCCCTGTTTCATTTCGGATTACAGCTTTTAAGGGGTAGTCACTAATTAAGAGATGACTCCATTTTATCAAAAGTGTCGCCACATGTTTTGTACAGTGGGAACTGAACATTTATTTTATTATTTGTCTAAAGGCATATATGAGGCTGGGAAACATCTTAAGTGATAGTCTGCCAATCTAGGAAGGAACATACAAGGAACATAAGCCATACAGACTTGTTAGAAAAAGTGTTGTTGCAAAGCTTCTGCCAGTCCTTTTCTAGACCTCGTGGCCTAAATATGTCACGATTCACCACAATTGTACACTTATTGTCAACCTACGTCCCCTCAAGCCATTCAGAGCATCTTTATCAAGTTTTTCCAGGACTGCTCCAGTTACCAATTCTGGGCCTCATTTACAAGGAACTGACGCATCTGCATAGATGAGTCACTATCCTTGCGCCAGCGCCAAATGTCCCTCTGCCACCATGGATGAGCTGTAGTTACAATACAGTGCTCCATGGCACAAGGATTAACAGATGCGTCAGAAATTCTGACGCATCTTTTGGCACAAAGTGACGAATTGCTGGAGTTGCTCATGAAAGTGACGCAACTCCAGCAATGCGCCACAACAGATAGGTGAGTCCCATTTGAAAAAGCCCTGCTTCATTCCTTACGTCCGGTCTTAGCAGGCGTAGGGATTTTGACGCTGTGAAGGCGTAGAGTGACGCAGTGAAATGTAAATTTCACTATGTCAGTTCCACACAGCTTTTGGCGTGGGAAGGCCCACCCTGCATACATTAGACCTGAGGCAGGTATAATGTGGCGCAGGGCTTTACAACATGACGCATCTCTCTAGATGCGTCATATTGTGAATGGGCCACAATGTGGCACATTGTTTACGCCGCCGCTGCGTCACAAAAAGTGATGCAGCGGCGGCGCAAAAGTGTCGCAAAGGGTTTGTAAATCTGCCCCTCAGTATCTTCGAAGTATGTTATCCCTTCATAGCCCTTAAAAAGAATGTGCATGAACTTCTAAAGCACTGCTGTAGATGAGGCAAACCAAGGACATGCACTAACATTGGAAACTGCTGCTTGGAGTAATAAACGCTATTAGGAGTCTGGATACATAGTGTACCAGTATGCGTGGTGCTATACAGAGCGTAAGGTTGTTGTACTGAACTCTTTCACCCCCTTTGCTTCTGCCTACATTTTTCCTGTTGCAGGGTAGGTAAGTGATCTGCCCAAAACCTTTATTTAAATATTTGAGGCACATAGTCGAATTGTGCCATTTGAACTGCATTTCCACGTCTTCTCTAATTACCAAAGGAATAGCCTCATCTTATTTGAAGTGGGTTCCACATCGTCCTACAACACAATTCTGTTAATAAATCCTTTTACCTTCCCAGTTTCTTCATTAGATGCATTTCTTTTATTGCCTGCATAGCAAACGTTTTAATTAATTCGAAAAAACTGCTCTATGCTATTAGGATCTTATTTAATATTTAATTTACCTTAATCTCTCCAGCTTAAAACTGATGGACCTCCCCCAAATGCATTTAACTTTCCCTGCACATATCACCTCTTAAGAAGAGATGCAGGTATACACCTATAATTGAATGACCATAATTCTAGGATGTGAAAAAAGCACTCCCCAAAACATGGGGTGTGTCCCTCGGGCACAGATGTGGTCCTCTCGAGGAGGTTTCAAATGTTATTCAGTGAGTAAAGTTAAACTTTCATCGATTTGAAAAAAGCTTTATTCGTCTTTTTTGATGGCGTTCAGTTCAAACACATCACGGTGAACATTGCTTAGGTTACACATTCCCAATGCATTTCGGCTTGAGCCTTCATCAGGGGTGATCTACAAATGGTAAAGAGGATGAATAAATGTAGGATACAACAATAGTGCGGCATTTATTTGCATATGATGTTAACAGTTAAAAGAACAAACTGAAAGGTGAAAGAAGAGGTAAAAAAAGGATAAGAAGGAGGTGGGTTAGTCGGAGCTGTCAGGCAATCGTTTACGGAGAGCTGTATCTCGTATGAATATGGCTTAGTTTCAAATAGGGTGTAAGCTTAATCTACAATAAAGTATCTGGTGTTTTTAGTGAGTATAGTTCCCTGAAGGTGTACCCAAGGGATGGTAAAAGGCTTCCGCAAGATATGCGAGTAGAAAATATAAGTGAAATCGTGTAAGGTGTTCTTACCGAGTGCCTAACGCCTCATCGTATCGTCCGTGTGGTCCGTGTGTGGCTGTTCGCGTCTATACTCGTTTTTGAACGAGTTTAAATGTTGGGAGGAGAACGTAAAGAGCGTGTCACGTGTCTGCTAACAATGTGTATAGACATAGGACTAAGCTGTTGTGGACGTGAAAAAGGTGAAAATGGTGAAAGGACTAGAGTGCCCGTAACAGTGAATATAGATATAGGACTAAGGAATTGTGAAACGTAAAAGGGCTTCAGTTGTCTGAAGCAACCCGGTTGATCTCATTAGCGTATACTCCGTGAATGAAGATGTGTAAAAATGTATAAAGAAAAAAGTGACAATCACAGGATGGTGATATATGTTGTTCAGAGGAACAATTGTGAGCAGAAGAGTCAGTAACAGGAGTTAGTTATAAGTTGGTCTGAATCAAAAGATGCATTGTACGATAACTGACAAAATTAATAAAGTTGATAAATCGATGGTTAACCATATTCAAAGATCATGTAGTAATACAGGTATAAAGGATGAGAGTTTATGTGAACATTCATAGATAACATGAGAATTCAGTACGATCATTTAAGCCATTCGGCTTCATCGAGTTCAAAAAATAAATCCAATGATTTTCTCTTTGCAACATAAAGTTGCGATTGTCTCTCCCTTCTTTTTTTGTTTTTTTGTTACTATTTCCAAGACACAAAATTTCAGTTGGCTAACATTGTGGCCAGCTTCCAGAAAATGTTGGGCAACAGATGATTTTGGTTGTTTGGTCCTGATGTTGGATTTGTGCTCATTGAGTCTTATTTTCATTTTTCTTTCGGTTTGTCCAACGTAAATTTTGCCACAAGGGCATTTGAGCATGTAGATGACATTAGATGTATCACAGGTTGCCGTTAATTTCAATTTGATTTTGTGTCCTTTCATAGGGTGTGTAATGTAGTCACCCTTAATGATATTGTTACAGTTGTTACAATTTAAGCAAGGGATAGTTCCTTTGAATGGAAGTGTCATAAGAGGTGGATGTTGTTGTTTCAAGATTTCACCTATGTTCTTATTACGTGTGTAGGCGAAAATTGGTTCCTCATCAAAAATATGGTTGAAATCCTGTTCTAATCTTAGCAATTGCCAATGCTTTTTGATTATTCGTCTGTAGTTTGTACTCATGGTGGAATATTTTGAAACTACAGTAACTTGATTGCTGGTTGGTTTGGGTAGTGTAGTAAGGAGTTGGTTCCGATTTTTGGAATCAGATCTTTCTTTCGCTTTATGTAGCACCTGATCAGGATAACCACGGATTTTGAATCTTTGTGTGAGCGTGTTGAGTTGGTCCAGTGATTTATCATGATTCGACACAATTCTTTTTACTCTGAGCATTTGAGAGAAAGGAAGATGTTGTTTGAGTGGTGGCGGATGAAAACTTTGATAGTGAAGGGTATTGTTCCTATCGGTGTTTTTTCTATAAAGGTCAGTCTCAAAGCCCGTGGGTGTTTTGATGATGGTAACGTCCAGGAAGTTAATGATGTCAGGATGGATGTTGAACGTGAATTGTACTCGTTGATCAATTTGGTTAAGGTTGTCAAGGTGATCCTTGAGAGCATGGTTTGAACCTTTCCATATGATGAAAATATCGTCAATAAATCTGAGGTATAGTTTTAAACTGCTGATCCAAGAAGGTGAGCTTAAGATGTGATCCTCCTCAAATTGATTCATGAAAATATTGGCGTACGCTGGGGCAGCGCAATTTCCCATAGATGTACCAGTTAGCTGTTGATACCATTCGTTGTTATGTACAAAATAGCTGTGGAAAAGGGTAAATTGCATTAGTTCCATCAAGAAAACCTGTAAGTTGTGTGGATGTTTAGAATGTAGTAATGCCTGTTCAATCGCCTCTAAACCCATTTGGTGAGGGATGGAGGTATATAAGGACTTGACATCCACTGTGCATAGGAAGACATGCTCATCTTCTGACATGGATACTTGATTAAGTTTGATTAAGAAATCAGTGGTATCTTTCACAAATGACTTCATAGAGTTAACACTGGGTTGGAGATGACGGTCTAAAAATTTGCCAACTGGTTCGTGAATACTACCACGTGTAGAAACAATAGGTCGACAGGGAGGTTTGGTGGGATGCTTGTGGATTTTAGGTACCATGAAGATGGACGGACTTTTTGGGTTGGGTTGAATGAGAAAATTTTGAACCTTCTCATTGATGGTGCCATTGTCAACGGCGGTTTGTACGATAGTTTGTAGAATCACACTGTATTGTCTTGTAGGATTACTTTCCAATTTCAAGTATGTTTCAGGATCCTGGACATGGGTCGATATTTGAGAGTTGTAATAATCAGAATTGAGTGCGACTAGTGCCCCACCTTTGTCAGCTTTGGTACAAATGATGTTAGGATTGCCAGCGATGGATCTCAAAATGCCTATCTCTTTGTTGGTGAGATTACTGCGTGTTGGTCTGCTTCTGCTGAAATTGAGTTTAGATAAATCGTTCTTTACACATGATTCAAATAGGTCCAAGCATTTGTGGCTAACCGGAGCCATAAATGCACTTTTAGGTCGTAAACCCATCAAGGGATCCTCTTCTTGTTCTTTAGTAGGTGTCAGGATGTTGTCAAAAAAGTGTCGGAGTCTCAGTTTTCTCATGAGCTTGTAAAAGCTAATGTGCAATTCAAGTAGGTTGCTGGTTGTTGTTGGTACGAAAGATGTACCTTTCTGTAAAACTTTCAGTTCAATGTCACTGAAGGTGTATTCAGAGATATTAATGACCAAGTTGTTTATTGATTCGTTTTCTTTGTGCGGTCCCTCTTGGTTGAGGTGGTGCGTGTATGTGGAAGATCCTTTTCTTTGGTTTTTTCTGTTGCTCCTCCTGGATCGTCTTGTCCTGTGGGGCCTACCTCTAAAAAAGAAGTTGTTTCGCTATGTGGGGTAGTAGTAGACGTTGATGGTGTGTCTGTTGAAATTGTTGGTGTTTTATCCTTTGCAGGAGGCCTTCTCTGAGGTTGGGTGTGATCACTGTCAGAAGAGGAGGTTTCAGTGTTGTTAGTATATGGTTTGTTTTGTCTCCGTCTGGCGTAGATTTCCGCCCAGGAATATACCTCACACATTTTATAATCCGTCGTGTCCCGACGGAACTTACGGATTTTTCGTTCATTAACTTCAGCTGAATGTTTTGACAACTGTTTGTTGATATCCTCCAGAATTACATTGAGATCCTCTGTGGTTAATGATTTTTCTAATTCGGTTTTGATGTCATGTATTTCTTTGGTGAGTTCCTCCAAAATAGTTGATAATTCTTCTATAATTAATAAGATCAGGTCTAGAGAGCATTTATTAAGAATTGCAAACCATTTGTCTTTAAACTTCTGTTGATTTTTACATAAGGATGGTTTGAGTGGTATTCTGAGTCCCCTTGGAATTCTCTGAGCTCTGTGGTATTTGATCAATGTGCTCGCATGTAAGCGTTGGTTGATTTGTTTCTTCGACAGGTATAAAATCTGACGTATATTCTGCTCCTTTGTGTTCCTGGTTGAGAAGGTGGTAACATCCTCTTCTATGAGAGCGTAGATCCTAGATATTTCCTCTTGTCCGTAAGCAAATGTTTCTGCTCTTGTATCCGTTAGATGAGAAATTTCGTCAAATTGCATGGTGATTTGATTTGCGTGCTGCGTGCTAACTTTCGGAATATGAATATCGAAACGAAACGGGGTATGTAGTACACGCACTGCGTAATGGTACTTTGGTTGTTGATTGGTTGTTTCGTGCACCAAGGTCTCGCTTTCCGAAAAAGAGTGAGTAGAACGTGAAAAAAGCACTCCCCAAAACATGGGGTGTGTCCCTCGGGCACAGATGTGGTCCTCTCGAGGAGGTTTCAAATGTTATTCAGTGAGTAAAGTTAAACTTTCATCGATTTGAAAAAAGCTTTATTCGTCTTTTTTGATGGCGTTCAGTTCAAACACATCACGGTGAACATTGCTTAGGTTACACATTCCCAATGCATTTCGGCTTGAGCCTTCATCAACTTTACTCACTGAATAACATTTGAAACCTCCTCGAGAGGACCACATCTGTGCCCGAGGGACACACCCCATGTTTTGGGGAGTGCTTTTTTCACGTTCTACTCACTCTTTTTCGGAAAGCGAGACCTTGGTGCACGAAACAACCAATCAACAACCAAAGTACCATTACGCAGTGCGTGTACTACATACCCCGTTTCATAATTCTAGGATCTCATATAGCCATGTAAGTTCCTTTCATATCTGTTCAGCAGTTTTTCAAACCTCTCTTGACACTTTATTTTATGGGTGGATCCCAAGCGTGCTTCTGTTCTCTTATTGATACTACCAGTGTATACTGTATACATCAGTAACTTCTAACTCTTTGTCTATCATCTGTGCTTAACTTTAAACTACTTCCTTCCAGGTTTTGTTTTTGTAAGAGCAAATGAAATGATCCTCGTTTTTATATATGACACTCTATAGTACATGTAAGATGCTTCTTGTGATTGGTTACGTGATTGTTAGATCTGGGGGTCTCTAGTTGGCAGGGTCGGTACCACTGTCCAAGTAGGGACCCTTGCTTCTAGTCAGGGAAAGGGGGATACACTGTTAAGATAACCCCTGCTCACCCTCTAGGTAGCTTGGCCTGAGCAGTCTAGGCTATCAAAGGCAATGTGTAAAGTATTTGTACCAACACTCACAGTAACACAGTGAAAACACCACAGATTTACTCCACACCAGTTTTAGAAAAATAAGGTATCTTTTACTAAAAACTTCACAAGACCAACATACAATTAAAAAGGTTACTTCAAAAATAGTTCAAGAGTTTGCAGAAAGTACTCCAGGATGTCAAAATCAGTGTCCTGCACAATGCGACTCTCAATGCACAAAATGCGACACTTTCGTGCCCAACAGTACCTGTAGTTGCGATAAGGTTCCCAAAAGCTATAACAAGGAAGCTTGCAAAGGCGATGCAATACTCCTGAGATCCTGGGGAGGCTTTGCAGCAGCCCTGCTTCACGCAGCAGAGGTGGATGCGCCGGCTCCGATCTGTAGGGGGAGGATGCGATGACTTTGGCCTTCGTTGCGTAGGTTTCTTGGGGGGAAGCTTCACGCACAGGTTCGATGCGACACTCTTCGATGTGGTGCGATGCGTGGCGCAGCGTTGCCTTCCGGCGCCGCAACTCTCGATGCGCCACGGAACGGGACTCTGCGTCAACGCACCCGATGACTGGAGACTTTTCACGCACCGGCAGTGGTGCGGCTCGCAAACTGGTTCTGCGACAACCCTCGCAATGGCCGGAATCTTCACGCTTCGGGACGATGCTCGACGCACTCGGCGATGCGGGGACCCTGCGTGTTGCGATGGTGCCGCGATGAAATTTTCCTCGCACTCTCGTCTTGCGACACGCAATCGGATGATGCGTTGGGTACCAGTCACTCTTGTTCACGCTTCTGCTTCCCAGCTCCCAAACACAGCAAAACGACCTCCTGAGGCCCCAAGACTGGGCAAGCACTCCAAAGCAGGTCAGAACTCTCTCAGCAGAGTTCCAGGAGAGCTGGGGGTGAAGTCCTTTTGTTCCTGGGACTTCTTAACAGGGAGCCAGCTCTTCTCAGGCCCTTGGAGATCAGAATCAAAAGAAGGGGACACAGCAAAGTCCTTCCCCTCTCCTTGGCAGCAAAGCAAAACAGCAAGCAGGAAGTCTTCTCCTCTTCAGTCCTTTTCACCTTTCTCCTTGGCAGAGGTTTCTTCTTAGTTCCAAAGTGATCTAAAGTTTTAGGTGTCTGAGGTCCTCTTCTTATACCCCTCCAAGTCTTTGTCTCTCTTTGTTCCAGTGGGGGGATTCCCCTGCTCAAACCGGTTCCTGGGTGTGCTCTGCTCTGGAGCACCTGGTTCCTTTCAGAGTGAGGGGCAGGGTCGTTAGACGCTCAGCAGGAGGTGGAGCCTTCTTTGTGCCAGCAGAGGCAGAGTCCTCAGCCTGGCCAGCAGGGGGTGGAGCCAGCATTGTGTTTGTCAGGTGCAGCCCTATTCAAACCCAGGGACTACTCCTCCCACCCATCTAAAGCAGATCTCCCTATTCACCCTGCTGCTGACTCATCCAGGCTCCTGCAGCCACCTATCCCATCACATGACACCAGTCAGCCAACCAGCACACAGGCACACAGGAAGGTTAAACAGAAGAATAGCTACCTTCTAAAAAGTGCTATTCTCACACAGTGAATTTAAAAACCATCTTGCTAAAAAGATGTATAATTAAATTCTGAACACAAAGATACCAAACTTGGATTTTCCATCTTGCCCTTATGGGAAGATAGGCATGTAAACAGCCTTCCCCATTCTATCCTATGGGCAAGATAGCCTCTCAGCAGTGAAAAATGAAAATGGCTGTAATTCACTACCAGGGCATGTTACACACCTCAGTACATGCCCTACCTTTCAGATACACTGCACCCAGCCCAGGGGGTACCTAGGGCCACCATAGGGATGCCTGACATGTACAGAAAGGGAAGGATAAGGCCTGGTCAGTGGGTGCACTGGCCAGGTCGACATGGCAGTCCTGGACTGCACATAGGCACTGCAAGCAGGCCTAAGACATCATTTTAGCGCTACTCCTGTGGGTGGCACAATCAGTGCTGCAGCCCACTAGTAGCATTTGAATCACCAGCCCTGGCACACTCAGTGCACTTTACTAGGGGCTAACAGGTGAAACAAATATACCAATCATGGAAAACCAATTAATATGACAATTTATACAGAGAGCATATGCACTTTAGCACTGATCAGCAGTGGTAAAGTGCCCAGAGTTCTATTGCCAACAACCACAGGTCAGAAAAAATAAAGGAGGAAGAAGCAAAAAGTTTGGGGATAACCCTGCAAAAAGGGCCGTTTCCAACAGTGATCGACCCTGCTAAAGTGAAAATAAGAAACTTTGTCTACACAGAGTGTCTTACCACAAACTCTCTTAAAATTTTGATATTCCATCCATTATTTTTCTTTTTAATTTGGCATTTCCCTATATGATGCACAACTTCTGTCAAACATATCTGCCTACAGAGCAACAGATATAGCTTCTCGTAGGGAGCATTCACTGATTACCATGAACTTTTTATAGATTTATTTGCTTTTTGTCTGTATTACTATTTCATCCCATTTAAATTCCTTTTGTAAAATCAAAAGCTTCAATATGTAGCTGTTGACTTCATAGAGTTTTTAATATTAATCTATGTTTTCATCCGTGCCTTCTTTTCTTTCTTTAAAAAAAAATATTTATTGAGATGCATACCTTAGGTACCTAACAGCTATTCTGCTTATTAAAAATACCATAAACATTTCGTGGCAAGCTACCTATAGATTATTATTATTATTTTTTATTCAGGCCCTAAATCGTGTAAAGTCTACCTTCTCATTTTTGCAAGAACGCATGTTTCATCATTAATTATAATTATGTAGTTCTAAAAATTCTCTTTCCACAACCTCCATATTAAGACAGGTTTTTCGGGTGTAATTTGGTATGCAGTGGGCTGCCATGTTGATGCTAATTGGTTTGCGTGTGATACCATTTTGCTGTAGACTTTAATTCTGACTTTTGATAATTTTGCTTGTAAACCTCCACAGGCACCAGCCTTTCTGTGGCAGCCTTCTTGCAACAGCTTCTGTCCTGTGGTAGGTGGGACCATCTGCCTCTTTCTTTTTGTGGGAACTCTAGCAATACCTTCTCTCCTCTGATTCGGTGGCACATTTTGCCTCTGACGCTACTTCATCCTGCCCATGAACATGATAACGAGCAGCCCCCTAAAGGCTCCAGTTATGTGTCCTGATATCATTTGTTCTTTTTTTCTCAACACCTAAAGACACAAATCTGGAATTTAGCTCCTACCTATTTTGTTTTCATCACCGAAAATGCAAAGCTATCCACACAGTTCTATGCCACACAATCCAACTCCACACATTTTCAATCACAGCACATAATTCGACACCAAACTACATAACTCAACTCAACAACACAATTACACAACACACCACATACATCCAAACCACACCACAGAATTCCAAACCATGACACAAAATCCAACAGCACACCTCATAATTAAACTCCACTACATACCACTCCACAATACAAAATACCATTCCACATAATTACACTCCATAACACACAATCCCACTCCACATAATTCCAGTACATTCAATATCACATCATTCCTATCCACATAATTCCACTGCACCGTACCTCATAATTTCACTACACAAATCCACTCCACATCACACCATACAATTCCACGCCACACAATTTCACAACTAACTCCAATCTAACGCACATAATTCCACTACACACCACATATATACACTTCATAACACATGGGTAAAAGATATTGTCATTTACAGTGCCAATAGCTCTAACTCATGAAAATGCAAAACCTATTGCATTTCCAATGCTTGTTTTGTCCTCCAAACAAACCACTCCAATAGATAGTCTGTAAAACAATCACCCATTTTATTTAGTATTTCACTAACAGTCTAGTGCTGGTTTTAGTGACCGATCTAAAAGATCATGTGATTTGGGGCAAGTTACTTTATCTCCACGTGCCTCAAGTTGTACATAAAGTCTAATGTAAATATTCATAAAATAGCTATACATTGTTCTGTTTGCTATGGCCCCAATTACATGATCACCTGCTTTCCTGTCGAAGATCCTTTTTAACAACTACCTTGTGAGCGACAGCTGCAACCTAGGTACCATATAAACACAGATGATATCCAGATACACTCCAGGGTATGCAAGCAAATATATATTAGGGTTACACATCATCATTGTAGCACCCAGGATAATTTGATAAATGGCTAAATACTTAAAAGGTCCCACAGGCGAGACCTATTGGCTATGCCAATGCTTGTAAGATTTTGTGTGTAAGCCAGTTACTTTGTTCTTTAAATAAAGTGCTGACAATTCATTTGAACATTGCAGCAAATAACAAGGCTGCTATGGAAGTAAGAACTGGTCCTCCTGTACAAATGGATATACATTCTATTTCAGTGTTATCTAAGGGCCTAATTATAACTACAGCGCTCCGACGGACCGCTGTAGCCACAGTGGCGCTGACCACCCTATTACAAGATGGGCGGTCGGTCCGCCCTGGGACCACTGCAACCGCCAAGGATCAGAGATCTCTTGTGGTGTTGCGTAGGTCTTGAGGCGGAAATAGGCTTGGTGCTGCTGCTGTCGTACCGCCAAGCATATTCGAGTTTCCTCTCTGTCACGGTTTTCATGCTGGTGAGCCCACCATGAATGCTGTGGTGGAGAGGAAACAAATGAGCCTGCTGGGCCCCCTGTTGCCTCAAGGCCATGGGGTGCATGAGGGGGGGGGCACATTTTGTGCCCCCCTGTGTGCATGCACCCCAGTTTCTGCATGGCATAGACTGCAGAGTCCTTAACATTTAGGAACTGCCTTTGGGTGCCCATTTTCAGATGCATTGCCAAAGAAACATCAGCCAGACACGAGAAAACTTATAATCTGGCAGGCGGTGCTCACATGGCTGTGGCGGTGTGGGAGCAGGGCGACGGCTTGGCGGCCCTGCTCCCACGCTGCCAACGTCGTAATCTAGCCCTATGTCTGGTTGATACTTGAAATCTGTCTTTCTACAGACTGATGAAAGTTCACACCTGCTTATAAAGAACAGCATAATGCCTGGCTCTGTCAGTCCATTCTCCATGTTTGAGATCTTGAGTGACCTTTAATCACCAAACCCTATGATTGACCTGTGACTGACCTGTTACCTTTCATCACCAAATCAATGATTGATCTCTTTAAGGCTGTGTTATCATTTGAGGTTTCGACAAATGAGTTAAAAAGAGTATACTTCTCAAAAAATGTAGCGACCGGTATGATTTTAAATCTTTTTCAAACCTCCCTAATCATTTCAAACCGTTGGAAAGGGGGATTTTGCACCAGCATGAGATCTTCATTGAAAAGGACACATTATTACACCAGCTTCAAGCTGTGTTCAGTCAATCTATGCGTAGATGCATGGCTAAGGATACAGCACTAATACAGGTTAAGAACCCTGGAACATGTACTCCAAGACAGATGGACATTTTAGGAACTACTGCACACGTATCTGTTTTTTCCAGTGTCTGATGCATGAGAGTAATAATCTTATCTCAGTCTCAGAACTCTTATCATTCACATATATTCTGCATTTCTAATTGAGCTCCTTCCTGATGACTTTTATGCACTGCAGAGAAAAAGGGTACTGCCCCCTGTATTAGTGTACTATTAATGCTGTGATTGGTTGCTGGTAGTGGCAGCTCACAAAACTTTGAATAGCTGTTTCACTTAGACTAAATTCTCACAGTGCATGCATGTGCTTTCAAAACCCTTTCTGGAAGTTGGCAGCTGCCTCTTTGACTTGAGCATGGTGACCTAGCAAGCGGCACAAGGGGCTAGAGGAGTGTAGAAGTGAAGAAGTTAGGTATAGTAATGTGAAAGTATACGATAGCTTGAAAGAATGAGAGTGAAAGGTGAGAAGGAAAGATGGTTGAATAATGCATGGGAAAGGGGTAGAGCAGAGAGGAGCAGGAAAGATAGAGAGAAAAGAGAGAGGAAAGGCGGAGTAGAGAGGTGTCCTGTATAGAAAGAAATTAAGAAATTACTCTAATGTTTACAACTAAATCCTCACTCTTGACCGAAGACTCATTAAAAATAGATAGCATTGTCTCACAAAGAGGTTCACCCAGGATCACTTTGACCTAGAACCTACACTAGAACATTATGATAATATCACTAGAAAAAGGGATCTATCAATCAACCAATCAACCAATCAGGATTTATAAAGGGCGGCTAATCACCAGTGATTGCAGGTCCCGGAGGCTTATTCGAACAGCCAGGTCTTGAGGGCAATTTGGAATTCCGAAAGTGAGGTGATGTTCTGGAGGTGCGTGGGGAGGCTGTTTCAGGTCATCGCTGTGATGTGGGAGAAGAAGCATCCACCACTCGTGATTTGGTAGATACGAGGAGTATGGGCAAGTGGAAGGGAGGTGGAGCATAGTCTTCTTGATGGTTGTTGGAAGTTCAGGCAGTGGTTAATGTAGGCGGGTCCTTGGTTGTGTAGAGCCTTGTGTGTGTGGGTCAGCAGCTTGAATTGGCATCTGTTCTGTACATGGAGCCAGTAGAGTTGCCTGAGGTGGGGTGTGATGTGGGTTCGTCGGGGAAGGCCAATGATGAGTCTGGCTACGGCATTCTGTGTGGTCTGAAGTCTCTGTAGGAGGTGTGCGGCAATTCCTAAATAGAGAAGGTTGCTGATGTCCAGTCGGCTGGTGATGAGGGTTTGTGTCACTGTGCGTCTCGTGTGTAGAAATAGACCTTAAGTATCATACGCAGAATAAGAACTCAAGCGGAGGAGATGGCGTTGATCTGTGATTTCATGGTGAGCTTGTTGTCAATGATGATTCCGAGGTTTCTGGTGTATTTGGTGGAAGTGGGTGCGGGTCCTAAGTAAGATGGCCACATGGAGTTTTTCCATGTGTTGCTGCTGTTGCCAAAGATCAGTACTGCCATGTTGTCTCTGTTCAGTTGCAGGCAGTTGTTCTTCATCCAGTCGGCGACGTTTGACATGAATCTGTGGAAATTGGTTTTGGTGGTGGTGGTGGGGTCGTCAGTAAGTGAGAGGATGAGTTGGGTGTCATCTGCTTAGGAAATTATGTATAGACCGTGGGATCAGATGATGCTGGCCAGCGGGGTCATATATGCGTTTAAGAGTATGGGGCTGAGAGATAAGCCCTGGGGGACACCGCAGGTGATCTCCTTGGGTTCAGAGGTAAAAGGTGGAAGGTGGATCCTCTGGGTTCTTCCAGTGAGGAAGGATGTGATCCACCTGAGTGCATCCCCTTGGATACTGATGTGATGGAGTCTTTCGATCAGCGTTTGGTGGGATACGGTGCCGAAGACTGCGAAGAAGTCGAGGTGGATCAAAGCTGCTGCTTCCAGGAGGGTTCAGATATCGTCGGTGGCTGTAATCAGGGCCGTTTCTATGCTGTGATTGCTGCTGAAGCCGGATTGGGACGAATCGAGTAGTTGGTTCTGCTCCATGCTGTGTCATGAGTTGATTGTTGAAGATCTTTTCCAGTACCTTCACTGGGAATGGGAACATGGAGATTGGGCGGTAGTTTTTGAGATCGCTGGGGTGAGTGGAGGGTTTTTTGAATAGTGGTCTGACTTCGGTGTGTTTCCAAGTGTTCAGGATATGTTGCGGTGGTGATAGAGGTCTTGAGTGGGTAGTGAGTTCTTGGCCAATCCTTTGGTTTCCGAGGTTGAAGATGTGGTGCGGGCAGGGGTCTGTGGGTGCTCCCAAGTGGATGGATTTCATGGTGGAGGTGGTGTCCTGGGTGGAGAGAATGTTCCAGGTGGTCAGTATGTGGTGTGTGTCGGTTACAATGGTGATGTATCTGTCAAGGAAGTCCATAGGTGTGGGTTGGGGTTAGAAGTTTTTGTATATGGTTGCAATATTGTTGTGGAAGAAGTGGGTGAGGTGATATTTTGGAAGTCAAGTTTCACACCCCTTTTTAACAAGGGTTGTCACCTAAAGCCTGAGGCCCAAAGCGGAAGTTCCTATAATTGAGAAGATAAGAAAAATACAAGACTTTCGATCTTGCCCATGCCCCTATCTATCTTCAGTTGGTTAAAAAAGATCAGATTTCTACCATGGAAAGGCAGTTGTGCAGATTAGAGGTGCTAAAATCTAGGTTGCCCGTGATTTTAAACATCCTTTGAGCATTGCTGATGTACACAGACAACACTATTGGATGCCATTAGAACCTCAATGGCACATTTTCCAGAGATTTGAATTGCATGACAGGGGGTTCACACAGACATTTGCGTAGTCTGTAAAAATGTAATGCTTTAAAACTGCCTTAAAAAATCTATAAATATGGTTTTAATTTAAACAGTTTAATGAAGTGATTTTATGCTTTTTTAGTCAAGATTCCACTTTTTAAAAGCAGCTAACATTATTTTTCACAAATTATTTGTAGAGAAAAGTAGGGAAAGTGAATTACAGACATGAGAAAATATCCAGAAGACAAAATGGTAAGCTTAAGTATTAGCAAGTAAAGTGGCAGTACTTGTTGGAAATCAAGTTAGGACTTCCAGAGTCCTGCTTTTTAGTCACGGTACCCTGGGGTTTTATAATGCTGAATGTTTCAGAGTAGGCACCTGGACACCTAGCTTGCCACTGGCCTGTGACCTCCAGTTCCTGCTTGTTCCAGACTGATCCAGTGACACTGTAGCTGCCCGGGTTTTCCCGCTGGGGTTTTCCCGCCTGGGTTTTCTCACTCACCGTTCTTCTGGCCCACCTCTGGACCTACTTAATGCAGGCCGTAGCATGGCTGCGGACTTGTGCAGTGGGCGACCCTCCCTTTTTGTTTTTGTTAAAGAGTTTTATATAGCGCGAACTAGACCCGTAGATATCAGGTATCAGAGAGCTTTACATTAGCATCAGTTTTGTTACACACGGACACATTCATTTTGTTAGGCAAGGGGGAGTTAAGTGATTTGTCCAGAATCACAGGATGTTGAGCTTCATTGCGGAGACTTGAACCAGGTTCCCTAGCTTCGAGGTCAACCACTCTAGCCCTAAGGCTACATCCTCTCCCTTGCCTGTTAGGTGTTGTCTGAATCAGTCCTTGTGGATTATAGGAAACACAATATATCCAGATGAGGTTTTTATATTCACCTATATCCAGCATCCAACAAGATATTTTCCTTTGTGAAATATGCGTGATCACTGCATACGGAAAAAACACATACACGCACCACTGCACATACTTCGATCACCAAGTAAGTACAATGGTCCAGTCAGTCATATTTATTATAAGGTAGCAGCTATTTACCTGGCCACGCTGTAAATGGTGAATTTTCTCCGCTAGTTACTTGGCCACTAGCTTAATAGTAGAAATTATTTGCTATGTGGCCGGCAGCCTTGAAAATTGCAAAGAAACTTTACTATTTACCCAGCCGCTAGCAAAATAATAGATATTCTGCAATGGGTGGCTGGTAGCCGTGCAAATAGCAGAAAAATGTCACTATTTACCCTGCTGCTGGCTAAATATTAGAGATTCTGCACTGTTTGGCTGACAGCCATGCAAATAGCAGAAAAACATCCCTATTTACTTAAACCAGGTAGAACTACAAACAAGGAGTGAAAACAATTGCCATCCATCTCCTTATGAGAGTTATAGTCCTGCTATATTATTTCATTAACACAAAGTGGTTGCAAATTCCGCACATATGTTTTGCGAATGGAATAGTATTTTGCAAACCAACATATGTACTGTTCAGTTGGTTCACAAAATATTGAAGTGCAGGGGGTCGCAGAACGACCTGCCTAATAAATGTTCGTTAGGCGGGTGCAAATTAGCTCTTATCATCCTGGTGGTTGGCTGTAATCACAGAGATGGTGGCCTGCCTGGGACAGCACATGTCTGCATTCTAAAATGGAGAAAAAAATTCAAAGCTGCCCAGTGTTCCTTAAAGGAACCAGTGCTGGTTTAAAAAATAAAAAGGTTAAGGTTTTGGAACGCTTCTCCTTCCTTGAGGCTGCCAACATGATTTCTAATGATAAAAGGGTCTTCGTGAGACCCCTTACCATCTGCAAGTTAGTCACTGTTAGACCCGGGGGACGCTAGTTGGCAGAGGTAGGTACCTTAGTCCAAATAGGGACCCTTGCTTACACGTCAGGGAAAGGAAAGACACCTTCTCAGATAGCCCCCTTGGTAGCCTGGCACGAGCAGCTAGGCTTATCTTCAAGGCAAGTGTGTAAAGTATTTGCAAACACGCTCTCAGTAACCCAATGATGACACCACAAATGGACTCCACACAAGTTTCATAAAAACGTGTGTAAATTTATATAAAAAGATATATGATGAGACCACACAATATAAATCCAACATAAATACAACATATGCGTATTTGTAATATTCCTCCTGGCCGGTTGTTAGGCCAGCCAGCCCTTGTAAGTTCTGGCGATATTAATGAGCAATTCTAAATGATCCACTGCAGTCCTAATGCAATGCTATGCAGGTCGTAATGCTAGAATCAGGCACTTTGCGTTGTAAAAATAATGCAGTTCGTTATGCAATAATCAGGCACTTTGCAATGTAAAAATAATGCAGTTCGTTATGCAACAATCAAGCAGTTCGTAATGCCAAAATAATGCAATGCGTGACACAACAATCAGGTAGTTCGTTATGCAACCTAACGCAATGTGTAATGCAACAATAAGGTAGTTCGTTATGCAAAAATAGTGCAATGCGTAATGCAACAATCAGGCAGTTTGCAATGCAGAAATAATGCAATGCATAATACAACAATCAGGTAGTTCGTAATGCAGAAATAATGCAATGCGTAATACACTAATCAGGTAGTTCGTAATGCAGAAATAATGCAATGCGTAATACGACAATCAGGTAGTTCATAATGCAGAAATAATGCAATGCGTAATACACTCACGGTGCCTTAGGTGGTCTCTCCGCCACTCATACTGACTCACTGTCAGCTCTTGTCAACAGATGCCCCCTCACTGGTATGGTGTAAAC
Source organism: Triturus cristatus (assembly GCF_964204655.1). Classification (NCBI taxonomy): domain Eukaryota; kingdom Metazoa; phylum Chordata; class Amphibia; order Caudata; family Salamandridae; genus Triturus; species Triturus cristatus. The sequence goes on from NC_140585.1 coordinate 441,492,239, forward strand.
CAAAGAGCAGCTCCGCACGCCGGCCCGGTACTGCCACTCCTTGGCAAGTACGGGTCGTTATACGAGCCGAAGCAGAGGCTCGCGCTGCAGGAATTGGAGAGGCCGAGAGCATCCCTCTCCGAGCCCGCACCCAGCCCCAGGCGGTGACACACGTTACCTGGGGGGTGCGACCTCGCTCTTCTCTCCTCTTCCCGCGACTTGGGCCTCCGATGCAATCTTTGTGGATTCCAGGAAGTGGAACTCGGGCCCTCCCTCGATGGGGTTGGTTTGAGGTCCTGCTCTGGCAACGGCGGGCTAGGGCCGGCGGCTCAGCTCCTCCATGGCTGCTTGTCCGGGATGCTGGTGCTACGAAGATCTCAGGCTGCAACAGGGCACACGCACACAGCGTCACTGAGACTCACTTGAGCTTCGGTTGTGCACGATCACAGGGCACTCCTCACGACGTTCTCAGGTTGCATGAAGCACACGCACACAGCGTCGCTGAGACTCACTTGAACTCCGGTGCACGATAACAGGGCAATCCTCACGAAGGTCTCAGGCTGCACAAAGCACATGCACACAGCGTCGCTGAGACTCACTTGGACTCCGGGTGTGCACAATAACAGGGCAATCCTCACGAAGGTCTCAGGCTGCACAAAGCACACGCACACAGCGTCGCTGAGACTCACTTGGAATCCGGTGCACACGATCACAGGATAATCCTCACGAAGGGCTCAGGCTGCAAAAAGCACATGCACACAGCGTCGCTGAGACTCGCTTGGACTCCAGGTGCCCATGATCACAAGGCACTTGTTATGAGGGTCTCAGGCTGCAAAAAGTAGACGCACACAGCGTCGCTGAGACTATCCTGGAAACTTTTGTGGTCCTGAGTTTCCTCAACTGGGAGCCAGCTCACCTCGGGTCCTTGGGGATAAGTTACTTCCGGACATATCAAGTCCCTTTAGCCTCTCCTTGGTTAAAACAGCAAACTGCAGGCCAGCCCCAGAACACACAGCAAGGGTCAGTCCTTTCCCTCAGTCTCTTCAGCTGTTTCTTCCTTGGCAAAGGTTCCTCTTGACCACAAAGTAGCTTCAGTCTGGTTCAGTCTTGATCAATCCATTTCTCCCCAAAGTTCAGGGGCTTCAGCTCTCATAGTTATACCCCTAAATGTCTTTGAAGTCTTTGTGTTTGGGGGGCACTGACCCCTGCTCAAACCAGTTCTTGGTGCCTCCCTGCCAGTGACACCTTCTTCCTTTGATTAGTGGGGAACTGGATTCTCAATCACTCAGCAGAAGATGGGACCATTGTTTTATGACAGCAACCCAGGCCCCTTCACCTCTAGGGGCTACTCCTCCCCCTTACACTCCAGATGCAGGTCAGCCTGTTGCTGTATCACCTCCTCCCCTGGGTCAAGACATTCCCCAGATCCTATCACTTTCAAATCCAGACAGTCAATCCACAACCATGCAGAGACACACAGGAATGTTGAGGCACAAAAACCCAGACACTTCTAAAAGAGTGGTCTCAAAACACACAATGCAAAAACCACCTTCACAGAAAGATGTGTTATTAAATTGTGAGTTCAGGCATACTAAACTTCACCTCTCCATCTTAAGCCTTTGGGAAGATAGGCTTGAAACATATTACACAGCCTCCCCCATTCTGTCCTACGGGCAAGAAGGTCTTCCATCAGTGAAAAACGAAATGGAGATTATTTCACTGTCAGGACATGGTACACACCTTACTACATGTCTACCTTTCACATGCACTGCACCCTGACCAGGGGGTTCCTTGGGCCTACCATAGGGGTGTCGATGTGCATAGAAAGGGAAGGGTAAGGTCTGGCAAGTGGGTGCACTTGTCAGAACAAAATTGGAGTTTAACAAACTGCACGCAGGCACTGCAATGGCAGGCCTGAGTTCTCTCTTTAAGGCTGCTTGTGTAGGTGGCACAATTAGTGCTGCAGGCTCACTAGTAGCATTTGCATTACCAGCCCTGGCACACATAGTGCACTTTACTAGGGACTTTAGTAGTAAGGTAAACATACCAATCATGGACAACCAATTACCAATACACTTTACACAGGGAGCACTTTTGCACTTTGACACTGATCAGGAGTGGCAAAGTACCCAAAGCATCTAAGTTGGCAACACCATGTCAGAAAAAGGTCTAGGTGGTAAAGCAAAAACGTTTAGGGAACTTTAGCCAAAAAGGGCAAAGTCCAACAGTTACTATCTCAACTTGGTGGTCAATAGCTCATCAATGGTTTGCGACAGGAATTGCAGTCATAAACTATCAATAAATTCCTTCCCGAATTAGAAAGGGGAGGGAGGAAACCCCTTTCATGGATCCCCCCTATTTGAAATTCAGAAGCGATCACAAAAGTCCTTTACTAGTTTAAATATTTATATAACTCATAAAAAGGGTTTTGTATTTAATGATAAGCACTTTTGTGGTCACAAACCCTGTGATTTTGCAACATGAGGCCCTTAGAGCTAAAACTACCTTATATGCAGGCTCTAACTTATCAGTCTAAAGGTAATTTTGACCGACATGGCACAGAATGCCCCTTCATTACAACATGAGCCAAGACATGGCGACATGTTGAGGCCCTATTTGAAGCTGTTTCATGCTCCACAATTGCACCTACTCTTTTACGTTTACCTACAGAGGTAACTAATAATAAAGATTATTAGAACAGTTGCAAGACTTGTTAAAGCTATTTACTCTTCTTAAGCTATGTTCTCGCTCTTACTCACAAAGCCATAGGAATGTACCAGGGCCAGACATAGGATTATCTAAAGGCTCCATACTATCAGAACACCTGTTTATCTGCAGCAAATCAGTGCATTCTGGAATTATTAAATCAGTTTCAGTTCAATTAAACAAATCAGTTTAAAACACTTGAAAACAATGATTTGTATTAAAAAAATGCAAATGGAAATGTGGTATCTCAGTGACATTGAGCCATCTAATATTTAGGATGATTTTATCAAAATTGAAACATTTGCATAGGGACTCTATAAAGTGACCAACACAGCATAACTGGAGGCTTCATTCCAATCTCATGACAAGAGGAAGAAAAACTATAAGCCTGATTTAGAGTTTCGAGGACGGAGTTAACTCTGTCAGGATGGCGGGGGACAATATCCCTTCTATCCTGAGGGACCTCTGCCCACCAAATTTAGAGTTGTCTCTGGCAAACTCTCTACAGTGACAGGAACTGCTGACATGGTGGTTTTTATCTATGCACAAAACGTTTGAAGGACAGTACTGTCAGACATGATGGCCAGCCAGAAAACTTTTCAAACATTTTCTCTTTTCTAAAACAAACTCCTAAAGGGGGAATTTGTTTTTGAAAAACAAAAAGAAAATGAATGCCCGCACATGCTGGGATTATTCTCCCAGGGAGATGGGGTAACTATTTATCTTTACGTCCCTTACAAGCAGGTGTTACTCTGAACAGTGTAGACAACATAAAGTCCTTCTTTCACTGACACTTACACTGTTGGGCCATCAGTGGAAGCATTCTGTCTAGGCGCGACAAGCAAGGGAATGGGACTATAATTAATTGAGCTGAATTTCATTGGAATATGAATTCATTTTCCAAGTAAATCAGAGAAAGATATGTTGGCATCAGAGACACAAAAGTAAAGAAACGCACAGAGGTTTTTATTAATTGACTTTATTACAAATATTTTAAGAAATAAGACACTGAATGAACAGAGACATTTTGTTACCTCCATTCTTGTGACTTATGGATCGATAATTTCACATTTCCACTTAAACACTCAATTCAATTCAATTCAAGAAAACTTTATTTGAAGGCACAAAGCATCCATAAAAACAACACAAAGTACATACAAGGTTAAAAACTACATAATATGAGATTTGTGTGCGTCAAGTGCAATGAATAAAATACAGATTGCAGCACTATATATTGTTAGGACAGCATAGACCTCGGTGCTCGAACAGCCGAATTTAAAAATCACCCAATGTGCTAAACTGCCTCTTCATTGGTTAAAAATAATTAAAATTTAAAAGCGGAATTAAAAATTGTCTAGAATACATAGCATAAAATTTACAAAACAAAATTAAAATAAAGCATGGATTTAGCGGACACACCATCACAGGAACATACATTAACTTTAAGATTATGGACAAAGACTGAATGAAAAGATAGCAAATATGTCATAGTGTCTGATCTGAAGCAGAACAGCAAGGAGCGTTCCCAATGGTCACATGCACATTTAATATATTTAGTGGTGCTATCAGTTTCAGACAGGTTCAGATATATAATCCCACTAGGTTTCCCTGTCAGGTTCCTTATTCTCTGGGATTCGGCTCACTCAAAGTTTACATCAGCTACAGCCTTCTTATTCATACTAGTACTGAGTAGTAGATCCAAAAAAATGATTGTAGCCCCATTTACATACACTCAGCTTTCACATACGTGCTTCAGGGAATTGATAATCCTCTATCCAGAGATAAACAGTCATATATATATATATCTCTGAAAAGACTTGCCTCAGTATTTCCCCAGATGGATAGCCACTGTAAAAGAGGCCTTAACCTAATCAAATCAGTAATAGAGCAGAGACGGAGTTCTTTGTGGCAAAGAAAAAGTGAGGCTAAAATAGGGTCAGATAGGAGCTTACTGCAAAACCTATTCTCTACACTCTGGCTAGCTGAACAGTTGGAGATCCCCCACACCTCTGCTCTGTGCATGGCAATCGGCAAACATTGTGATTTATAAGCAATTGACAGTGGAACTATGGCACTTTAACACTCATTTTTCAGACAGGGGACATGGATCCACAATTGAGGTGTCAGAACTGATTTGTGGTGATCTTCTTCCGAATATATATTTTTCTGGCTGTAGCTCAGACACAACCTTTGTGCTAGGTAATGGTTCTCATATCAGTAGCAATTGTGCTGACTCCTAGAAGAAGGATCTAAAATAAGGACACAATGAAGCATTAGATCTCAGCACCTGGCCGTCGTCAGCCTTCCCAAGCAGTCATCAGCACTGCTCAGAAACTGTGGCACCTTCAACAAGGAAAACCTATGGCCTACCCCTTACTCCTACCATCCACCCTGTCATCACTCAGGAAGAACTAATCTAAATCTGCAAAAACAGACCTCACAGAGTTTCTTTGGGTATGCTTTTCTCCATTCTCCCTCACTTCAGTTCTGGGTTTCCAACCTCCATCTACAGAGATGCAGTCCATATATACCCACTGTGTAGTGAAAGTGTATCTTCTTTCCATCACATCATGCAAAATACATCCCACTGGTCTTTGCACTTAGACTTTCATCACAGAAGGAGACTCACTACTGCGCACTAGCTACATATCCACCACACATACTTGCACACAGAATTTCTGCAAAAAGATCTGGGGGTCACACTAAATCCCTCTTTGAGCCATCTGAGTTGATTTATATGGAGACACCATTACCCCCTCTTCTGCTCATCAGAGCCTTATGGTGATCCTGAGCTCCCCTATGCTGATTGCCATTGCCCTTTAATCCCTCTGTTAGACATTAACCATTTTCCTGACTTCAGCCATCTGAGTTTCTCAAACCCTTTCTGCCATCCTTCACAGCCCACACCTGTTTTACCCATCCACCTTTACACTCCTCTGCCAGGCTTCAGTTCCTATGCCCTCAGATCCACCATCAGACTACTGTGCCAGCATAAGGCAGCCTCTTCTATCACACAAAGGTGAGAGTGTAACAGTCCTTGCTTTTTATTCACTTTGCATGCTCTGATTTTTCAGCAAATACTTGCTAGTTATATACGAGGGCTCAAAAGGTGTTTTATTTTAGGGGCTGGCAGCATAAGAAGCATTAATTCAAAATAAACGTTGTGGCCTAGACTCATATAAGTGTCCTCCTGCACCAGGTCTTTTTCTTCTCTTCCAAGTGCCTTTAAGAATTGGTCCTCCTCCTAATCCTGCTCCAAGTCCTCCTCTTCTTGGCTTTTTAGCCCTCTGATTCTCATCCTGTCCCTGGTCTAACTAGTTCTGGTCATCCTTGTACTTGCTTACTGAATGTGGTGCTCCTGGTTGTAGTACTTCCTGACCTTGGTCGTCCTGTCCTGCTCCTGACACATCCTTGTATTAGCCCTTCATGGGCCTCCTGATCCTGGTACTTCTGATCCTCACTCGGATACTGCTGTTCTGCTGGGTGCCTATCCCCCAAGCCCTGTTGTCCACATTCTTCTAGCACTGGCATTCTTAGTCTTCATGCTTTGGGTCATCCGATTCACCTTCCCCTGGTCCTTATTCTTATGGTCCACTGGTCCTAATACACCTTATTTGATCCTTTTGGGCTGTGCCTAGTCATTTTGGTCCTGGTCTTGCCCATCGGTCCTAATGGCTCTGGTTGTCCTGGTTTTCTTCATAAGCCTACCCCTTTCACCTCTTGTCTTCCTGATTTGGATCATCCTTATCTTCCTGGCCCTTGTCCCCATGGCCCCTGTGGCACTGCACCCAATTATCTGGGCCCTCTTGGTCTTGGTTCTCTTTGTCTGGGCCATTCTGTGCCTCATCATTTTGGTCCAGGTCCTCCTGGATATGCAGGTCCAATCCCCTTAGTCTTCCTGGCTCTAGCTGTTCTGGTACTCCTGATCTTCCGTACCCTGGTCCTGAAACGCTCAGGCCCTGATCTTTCTGCTCCATGTGGTACTATGCATCCTCGTCCTATGGCCATGATCTCCATGGCACTCCTGTTCCTGGTCCTCTCTGTGCTCATAGTTCTAATCTTCCTTGCTCAGGTCCTCATCCTCCTGGCTCTGGCCCTACTGATATTCTTGGTACTGGTTCCTCATCTTTCTTGCTTATTGTGTTCCCCCGGTCCTAATGTCCATAAACCTCATAATACTAGTCTTACAGGATCTGGTCCTAATTCTCCTGCTGTTTGTCCTCATGCTTCTACACTAGCTGATCATGGCCTCCTTGCTCAGGTCATCTTGGTAGTGGCCATCCTGCTCCTCATCTTCCTGGTGATCTTGTTACTAGCCCTGTGGCGTGGACCTCCAGCGTGTGTTCATCCCAGTCCTGATCTCACTTGTCCTGATCCTGATCCTCCCTTTCCTCCTCACCCTCATTCTTCTGGTCCTGATACGCAAGGTTCTCATTCTCTTTGTCTTCATCTTTCTGCTCCCCTTAGTCCTTTGCATCCTGGTCCTCTTAGAACCTTTCCTTCTGGCTCCTTCTGTCTCTGGTTGCCTGTGTCCCTGGTCCTACCTCCCTGTCACACCTGGCCACAGTTGTGCCATTATTTTATGTAATCTAGTCCTCTTCCTATGGTATTCTAGGTGCCCTTGGCACTGGCCCCTTGATCTTCCTAGTCCCTGTCCTGTTTATAATGATTTCCTGGTTCTACTGGTTGTTGCCCTCGGGGTCCTGATCTTCGTAGTCCTCTTCAACCTGGTTTCCATCTTCCTGGCCTTAGTCCTTCTGATCCTTGCTCTCACAGTTCTGCATGCTAGGCCTTAGATCTTACTGGGCTTGTACTTGGTCTTTCTGGTCATCATTACCATGGACTCCTGCCTAGTCCTTTGTATCCTGGACCTCCTGTTTCACAAGCTCCCGCTCTTGAACCTTTTCACCCCCTCACTCTAATTCTCATCCACCCTTGGTGTATCTATTCCCCTGGTTTGCATGTTCCTAGTCCTTCTGATCTTGGTTCTTTTGGTCCATGTATTCCTAGTCTTAGTTTTGGTACTTCTTTGTTTAGTTGTTATGTATTGGGTCTTCTGGTGCAGGTCCCACCGACCTTAGTTTAACCTAGCCTTTCCAGTCCTCCAGTTCTCCTGCCCCATCCTAGTCCTCCTGGTTTGCATGTTCCCCTTGTTCTTATCAACCTGACCCTGGTCCCCTTTTTCATGGTCCTTCTAGTAATGGTCTTCCATGGGCTGGTCTTCTTCCTCTTCCCACTGGCAGTGGTTCTCCTAGTTCTCATGTGGTGGGTCACCCTGGCTCATGTAGTCATTTTCACGCTTGTTTAAGAACCCCCAGAGTCTGACCCTCATGTACCTTCTGATCCTGGTCCCACTGGGCCTTCTTTATACTCCCCCATGTCATTCTAATCTAGGGTCTCCAGATCCTGCTAACTCAAGTCCTTTCTGGTTGTGGTCTTCCTGGTACTGGTCCAGTCACTTCTGGCCCGTTGATCCTCCTTGATCTGATTTCTGTGGTCTTGGCCCTCCTGCTTTTGGTCCTTCTTTCCATTGGTCTCCTGGAACCGATCCTGTTTGATCTGTCCACCTGGGTCTGCTACTCCTGGCCCTGGCTTCTAATGCCCTTAGGAGGGGATGGCCATCTGGCCAATTTGAGGACAGCACCCAAGAAGCCACAACCAAGAGGAGCAAAAAGTGATGTCCTAATGTGAGTGTCTGGACTATTCAAATGCTACACTTTTTGTCCACACATTTCCAACTGTATCTGGAAAAGTCATCTAAGCAATGGTTGCTCATATTTAATTCTTCATCTAACAAATAACTTAAATTATTTTCATAGAATAAAAAAATAATTTTTGTTGTAATTTATGACATAATTAACAAAAATAATGCAATGACCGTCTCATCAAATGAATTAAATATACCACGCATACATTCATACATATATACTCCTCTATAGAGTGTACGCATTTGCCAACCATTTGTAATATACACACAATACACATTTTCTCATAACACACATTTCTAATTACAGTAATCTCAGTATGTACAACTACTATTGTTTTTTAGTGGTTTGGAACATTTGCAGTTTATTATGAAAGTGTTATACGTTCAAAAGCCTAGCAAGGCAGAGGATTCGTCAACAGTGCCTACAAATACATGTCTACATGGAAGCCATGCAGCTAAGACAAAACATTAGGAAGTACAGGACCGAATGAAAAAATAATTATGACGTTTAGTAGCAAAGAAAGTATGATTTTACAATGCAAGGTATATAATGATTCCATCTATTGTGAAGGTATAAAGTCTGTGTTGCACTTTTTAGCAACTGCTTCTCCATTTACATTAGCAACACCAATGGTAGTCTTCAGCCACACATTGGGCAGTCATCATGTTTTACACAGACATTATACTTAGATGCAGTCATAAACGACACCATATTTCAATAGAAATGATTCAGGTGATATCATCAAGTTCTAGTCTGTGAGAGACACACATAGCAGGTCAAGTACCTTAATGCATCTCAATTACATTGGCAACACTCCATGACTGAAAGGAAGTGCACCGCTATTTTCTTCATAAACGTTCCATCAATGGTCAGTCAACCTGCACTGCAGATCTCTTGATAATGAGTATCTGTACAACACTCCAACGTATCCACCTATGACTTGCCAGTGCCCCAGTAGATGGCAGGATGACATGACCTATAAAGGATTAGGCAGATGTATTAACATGTTTGTGACTAACATTCTTTTTTTATTTGTAATGTTTAACAATTTTACAAAAAAACGAACATCAATAGATGTAAAAAATAAATTCTATATAGGATGCTCATCATAACATGACAAATATTGGCAATATACTGTTGTACGTTCAATCCACATTTTAAAAACAAATAGACTTTGAATATAATGAAAAAGAAATATGAAATTAAATTAATGGTTTAGTAGCATAAATTGTAAAGAAGGATGTGTCCATAGGGAATACAAACTAATGACATTTTCCATAAAGTTAATAACCATCATGCAAAGATGTTTTCAATGAGTTCACTCCTGAGGCCAGTGCCGACATTCTCATCGCTGTTACCTTGCTGATTCCTGTTGCCAGGACCCTGGGGTTCCCACTGATAATCCTCATCTTAGATGAACAGAATATTTCTCTGATGGGCCTCATGTGAAGCATACAACATAACACAACAATCTTGGACACCTTTCAAGGAGAGTAGAAGAGAGCCCTTATTGTCATTTATATGCATTGGAACCAAGTGCCTAAAAGACAGCTCCATAGGGCCCTTGTTCGCACAGAGACTTCATTGAAGAAGCCTTCCCATGGCATTCTTGGATTTCTCAGATGAATTAAAAGCCATGCACGACTTGGATAAGCTTGAAATTGTAAGTGAAATCATCTTAGTAAGAGCACAATTTTTTGATAAACAGAATGCTTACCAGCAAACCAGACCCTCCTTGGTGCAATGTCTGCCATCTGTCATTGTATGCAGATGTTGCTTAGCACTTGCGAGTCATGGGTGGAACCTGGAAATCTTACACACACATGCTGGTGATGTAGAAACCTGCTGTGCAAACCACCTGCACATTGATGAGTAAAAATATTTCCTATTGAGATACACTTGCCTCAGGTCATGAAGTGGTACCAATGTAACACAGGTACAATCTATGGCACCATCCACATGTGGTATACCTCCCAGGCCTTTGAACTCAGCCTTGATATTGTTCAGTCTGTTGTTCGTTATCTGTTGGCAATTGGATGTAGTCATTCATACGTCATTATATTTAGGAGATGGTTGAGGACAGTTGCAAAAAGTTGGCTTTGACATCACATGGAGTCACTAACTGTGTGCTGGTAAGAGCATGTAACACCGACATGTAACACTGCATGATCTTCAGAGTAGGTGGGATGGCAGTCTGAATTCTTATGTCCAACTTTTCTTCTTTCTAATGTGTCTTTCCTGCATGGTTTCTAGATTCGAATGTGGTTTGTATACTTGTTCATTTTGCAGGCATATCCTTTACCTTCTTCCCTGGTTCAGTTAATAGACAAATCTGCAACAATTGAGTGCAATGTGCCAATGTTATTTGTTCACACACTTTTGATGACCACATTATAACAATTCTTTTTTGGGCCATGTCAAAATACGTATACATATAATATTTAAAGAAGGTTTGGTTCTATAACTGTTTTCTATATTTGTTTTAGAAATATACAAACATGTATTGTCAATACTACAATTTTATACAAATCTGCCAAAAGGAGAAACATGAATATGTTTAATGTTAAAGATAGCTTCTAATATTTTTAAATTATTCATATAATGTATGTATTGTGAACATTTTTTAAATGTGTTTTAAAAAAAAATATTATTTGTTGAAAACTCTGTAAAGGTTGACAGAGATTACATGGTTGACGGTGAATATCTATTCTAGCGAATGTGGACGTTGTAGTTATTACTGATGGACGCAATGTCATGGATGACAGATCGTTCCGTCAATAATGCCCAATGGCTCCATCATAGGGTTAGAATACCCTATGCTGACAATGTTGTTTTTTGATGGACAAAACATGGTGTAGTCCTGAAATATCTGTTACTAACTGCTAAGCACAGTGTGGACCTACTTTTTCCAGAGTCCACAGTCCTGCATTATTTATAATGGTCTATGATTGATGGAATCCATTGATTGTTGTGTAAGCATCCGTGTGATAATTCCGTCGCATTGGTGTATGTGTTTTTTTAAGACCATTGGATCACTTGTCTTCTAGCCATCATATGGTAGCAGACCTAACAACAATTTTTGAACCTTTTATTCTGTTGACATCCAACATGGCTAAAAAAACAAGTGGCGGGGACCCCACTTGCACTTCTGATGAGTTGACCAATTATAGTAAGATATATGGGCCGGCAGAGAGGTAAGATGTATATATGAAAAATACCTACATTTATATTCAGTTAATTATTGAGAATACTTTTAGTAACTTCACACTCAGACCCTAATGTTTTAAAGTCACACCTACAATAAGAAAAACATTCATAACCCTGTGATGAGGAAATGTGTGAGTTACAGGCAAGCTACATGATTAATTTTAACTTGTGTGTTGATAATTGATTTTTGATGATCGTGTTTACCATATATTATCTAGATAAATATAAAAAACAGAGCACACTGGGCAACCTTCTAGCTTTAATTTTTAAAATCCAATATCTCACCATGTATATTTTTAGTAGAAACATATATGTTGTGTATAGTAATAATTGTTTTTTATCAGGTAAATTAAGAATGTGTACATAATGTTTCTGACAAACATTAATGATTGCTATCAAACAATAGATTAAAATGACCCAAATTACTTTGCCAGCCAGTATGCTCTGATTAAAAACAAGTCAGTCAGACTTTAGTGAGTGCATACAGTCAAAAAGAATGTTTATTTAGACCTTGGTCTTTCATATAAATGTATTTGCCTAACGGCTAGGGCGGTCACCCTTAAATCTGGGGAACTGGGTTCGAGTCTCGGCAACGACGCTGAACATCCTGTGATTCTGGGCAAATCACTTAATCTCCCTGTGCCTAACAAAAAAATGAATGTGTCCTCATGTAAAGCAAGTGGTGCTATGTAAAGAGCTCTGATACCCGATTCGGGTCTAGTTTGCGCTATATAAAACACCATAAAAAAAAATACAGATATATCTTCTCATATAATTCACAAAAACATAAACATCATAATAATATATGTGAATAAAACCTCACCCTGAACTCATATAGCAAACACAGACACATCCAGATAACACATGTCTATTAAAAGTGCCACTGCTTGCATACAGTTTTTGATGCTATATTATAAAAAAAGTTTTCTGAAGGGTCTGAGCTTTTGAACCATCCAAGAGAATATGTGGATTATCGCATTTTACACTCAAGCCACAGGTACATTTACCAGATACGTCTATCATCGCATTTTTACCTTGTCACTGCTGTAACACCGAATGATAGCGGTTCTCCCTCGAGGGCCTCCCTCTGGCATGGGAAAGCTGTGTGGTTAACCAAGCCAACAACAATCAAATTGACAAAATGATTAGAATGCATGCTGTCAGTAAGCATGTCATGTTTTAGTGTGATTGTTTTCTTATGCCCTACAGGCTTTGGGACATGGTGCTGTCAGAGCCAAGGAAGGCCCTGGCTCTGGAAATTCCATTCCAACTGCTATGCAAACAGGGAACGTGCCTCTTAACAATCCACAGTCTGCATAACTTTAACAATGAGATCACAGGAGCTGTGCCACAAGCTCGCCCACTTCTTCCATGATAAGGTCGCAACCATATACAGGAACTTTGAACCCCAACCCACACCTATTGCCTTCCTCGACAGATATGTCACCACCATAACCAACATGATCCACACACTGCCCACTTGGACCATCCTCTCCATCCTGGTCACCACCTCCATTATGAAATTCATCCACTCGGGAGCTCCCAAATACCCATGCTTGCACCACATCTTCAACCCCGGAAACCAAAGGATCGGCTAGGAACTCACCACCTTACTCAATACCTCTATAACTACAGCAACATTTCCTGAACCCTGGAAGCATGCCAAAGTCAGACCACTACTCAAAAAACCCTCCGCCGACCCCAGAAAACTCAGAAACTACTGCTCAATCTCCCTGCTCCCATTCCCACCGAAGGTACTGGAAAAGATAATCAACAATCAACTAATGAAACATCTGGAGCACAACCAGCTACTCGACGCCTCCCAATCCATCTTCTGCAGTAATCACAGCACCGAAACCGCCCTGATCACAGTCACTGATGACATCTGAACTCTCTTCTACCGATGAGAAACAGCAGCTTTGATCCTCCTTGACCTCTCATCAGCTTTTGACACCATATTCCACCACACACTGATCGAGAGACTCCACCACATTGGCATCTAAGAGGATGCACTCAGATGGATCACCTCCTTCCTCACTGGAAGAACCCAGAGGATCCACCTCCCACCTTTCACCTCTGAACCCTGAGGTGTACCCCAGGGCTCATCTCCACACTCTTCAACGTATATATTACCCCGCTGGCCAACATTGCCAGATCCCATGGTCTCAACATAATTTCCTAAGCAGATGACACCCAACTCATTCTCCAACTCACCGACTACCCCACCACCACCAGAACAAACTTCCGCAGATGCATTACAAACATTGCGGACTGGATGAAGAGCAACTCCCTGCAGCTGAACACAGACAAGATGGAAGTACTGATCTTTGGCAACAGCAGGAACACATTAAACGACTCCTGTTTGCCATCAGACCTAAAACCTGCACCTACTCCGTCTAACCATGCCAGAAACCTCTGAATCATCATTGACAACAAGTTCACCATAAATCACAGATCAATATGTCTCCTCCGCCTTCTTCCTCACTCTGCGCATTCTACTTAGGATCTTCAAGCAGCTACCCCTACACACGAGATACATGGTGACACAAGCCCTCATCACCAGTTGACTGGACTATGGCAATGCCCTCTACGTAGGAATCACCACACACTTTCTACAGAGACTTCAGACCATACAGAACGCCACAGCCAGACTCATCCTCGGCCTTCCCCAATGAACCCAATTCACACCCCACCACAGGAAACTTCACTTGCTCCCAGTACAGAAGAGATTTCAATTCAAGCTGCTGACCCACACAAACAAGGCTCTACACAACCAAGGACCCGCCTACATTTACCACCTCCTTAACTTCCACCAACCATTGAGAAGACTACGCTTTGCCTCCCTTTCTCTTCCCTATACTCCCAGCATCTACTGAAGCAGAAGTAGAGGACAATCCTTCTCCCACATCGCAGCAAAGTCCTGGAACAGCCTCCGTACCATCACCTTATTTCCGGAATTCCGAATGGCCCTCAAGACCTGGCTGTTCGAATAAGCCTCCAGAGCCTGCAAGCACCAGGATACCCTATCAGGTAATTAGCCAAGCTTTATAAATCCGGATTGATTGATTGCTTAATTGATTTTATTTTGTGAACAGGGTACTCCCTGATATATGGAAAGGGGTATCCTGTACATAAAACACAAAGGTCCTAAATGTCTGTTTGCCAGAATGGCTTCTTTGTCATAATGTGACATATAGCTCATACAGATATTTAGAAGTCCATTACTATGTAAAGCGCATGTACTAAGGCAGATGGCTCATCCATCTTATTTTAATGGAGTAACTTATCCAAACTTTTCTAAAAGTGCCCAGTATGAACCTTAATGACATCACACAACATTGAATGATCACCAAAGTAAAAGTAATATTCACTTTTTTAAACAATATTTTAAAAAAACATCACTCATGATTTGTACTTTTTTTTTACATTTTAGTCCCCTACAAGGTGACAGATATCTCATCCACCCTATTAGAATCTACATAGTTTCTCACAGTCTTGTAATAATGTGGACTGTATTTCTGTCACAGTTGTGACTTAGTAACACATCAAACAACATCTAAGTCATCCCCAATGCATATTAATAAATAGTAAAATTATAATACAACAGTATGCTAGGTAAGCTGTGTCGCTTAACTAAACAAGATTACTTTAACTTGGGTTTTGTTTTATTTTGTTTTCTTATCTTGCTCTGTGTAGTTCAGAAGGAAATGTTCTAGTAGGCCATTGCCGCACAAGTGTACCAACAGGGGAACAGTCTGTACATGCCACAGCATCTACTGCAGGAAATGGAAGAATGACCTTCGGTGGTGGACTCATTGCATTTATTAAACTAGGAAGGTTCTCCGAGCAAAAAACAGTAGGTGTGGTGGTGGCTGATCCCCATGATTCTGTACATTCTGGCAGTGGCCTTACGTGGCTTGGATGGTGAGTTGGACAACATGGAGCAGCGACAAGGGAGTTAATGTATTCAGGTAAAAGAATATGTATGTTTTTCTTAGCCCTTCTTTTCAGGCTGCAATATAGCTGCACAGTTTTGAAAAATAAAGTAAAGTTACTATTATACGTGCCATAGAATATATTAGACCTTTGCCCAAATGTATAGTTTGCTGGACAGCTAATGTGCCAGAAACATGACAGATATCCCGTACACATCATTACAAGTTCCATTACATATATTGGACTTGCAAAAAGGCAGACAGGATAGTAGTCACATTATGACGCAGTTAAGTAACTGTCAAACTACAAATGATGCACATTTTCAATACTGTATTTGTGACTTTGGTGGTGGAATATCTTTTATTGAAGGATTATGCCCTCAAACATTATTCCAACCTGCCCTTTTATCAAGTGGTTCATGAGATTCACTCTCCTGTGATGCATGGAAACAGTTTTGCACATGTTCATATTTGTAGTAAACATGAGATATTTTCACAAGTATGCTTTTAATAATATTATGTGACATGGATAGTATCCCTGGCCTGTACATCAGGCTGTATTTTGTGTAGGACATCCAGGTGCTCTGGGCACCTGTATGAACGTACTATTGTTTAAAAGGTGGCCAAGGCATTGACAAACACACAGGTTTAGTTTGAACTTACACTTAAAGTCATGCAAGTGTGGTGGCAGATATGTAAAAATGGAAATACAGGGCATTGTACACTAATATATACACCATGCACAGAACATTGCAGTCAACAATATTTCAAAGTAAAAATATAAAAATATATCAATATGTACCTCAATTTGATTTTGGCAGATGGGAGAGTCCTTGAAACATCGTGGAACAGATATACACCTTTTTTGCATTAAAGCATATCTAACTTATAATCTGTTGACCCAAATGTATTTCACATTTCTGAGTTAAAGCCTCATTTAGAGTTTGGCAAAGGAATTACTCCACCACACACTTGATGCATATCCGGGCCACTCTATTAGAAGTGCATTATATCCTATGTTTTTTGTAATAAGGCTGATGGGATACCCATGACGTTTGAGATGGAGTATACTGTACAGCAAAATCTGAATTAGGCCCAGAGTTTTACCTACCTATAACTTACTGTATAGATATAGCACACTGTTTGAGATTGGGTTAAAATTGTGGATACTTAGGGAAATGAATTTTTACTTGAAATTAGTTCATTAAAACATAATAAAGTTTTGCTGATGGGTAGTCTGTCACAAAAGTGACAGATATCTTATCTGCCTTACTATGAGTGCTAAATAATCTAATGTACTTGTAATAATCAAAATTAGGCCCTTTATGTCTCATTATGTGCCATTTATTGAGCACAGTAGGGTAAAAAGTTTAAAGCTTGGCCTTCTTTGATGTGTTTATCTTTTGCTATTGACTTATAGTATGTAATTCATCCGTGCCTATGTCTTCTTTCAGATTTTCTCCAGAGGAAGAAAGAGAGATACACCGGTCAGACTTCGGGTAGCATGCGGGAGCGCCAATGAGAGTTGGAAGGTAGAGCCACCAACTCTGAAGGGACCAGTGACAATGAGGGTAATAGGGCTAACCATGAGGCCACTAGTTCATTGGATTTTAAGGCCTCTGATTCAGATCAGCCCGTTGTGGTGGTGGCCAAGCCAACACAGGCAGCGATATCTGTTCCCATGGCAGCTGCCACCATTATCGCCAACACCATCTTCACACCTGTCCTTTACTTCTGCCCCCTCTACTTCTGACTGGGACCAGCCAGCAGTGGTTTCAAAGGAGTCTCTGAAAGTTCTAATGAAGCTCTCTTTCGGCTACGCTGCATGCCATCCAGGGTATCCGTCAGCAGCTTACATAAGTGATTGACAATCTGCAAGACATGCACTCTGCCTTGCCTGCCTTACAGAAAGGTTTGCTCTCTTCGAGTGCCTCCCCTGGCACCAGTGCTTCTGACATACCTGCCTCGATTCCTCCTTTTGCCCCCATTCCAACCCTTGACAGTATTCTACTACCTGCTCCATTCACTGTCCTAACTCCTTTCCACTGCTTGCTCCTTTTCAAAGCTTTAACACCTTTCCACAATCAAATGCATTTTCTGCTTCTGACTCAGTCCCTCTACCTCCCTCCATCCTTCCACCTTATATCCTTAAACATTCCCTTACCCTCAAACACTTACATACCCCAAAGCCATCACCATTCCTGCGGTCATCCCTCCCTAGAACTTCTGGGCCCTGGACCCCCTAGAAAATCCCAAAAACCTCATCTCAATCCAAAAGATAGGTGTCTGGACATCCATCTTCTTCTGGAGGATATAGGGCCTCATAAGAAGAACTCTACTGGGATATGGAGGCAAGATAAAGCCATGGACTTCAATAAAGACTGTGCTAGGATATGGACTAGTTTTTTATAACCCAATCCGGGACTTTACTTTGCTTGTTTATATTTTTTGGATAACTTTAAATATCCTAATGAAGAAGATGATTGTTGTCCATTATTATGCATTATTTATCAAATATATATATATATAATTCAAACTTTTGTGTCTGTCGTGTTCTTAGAGATAAAATCAGTTTGTTAAATGTTATAATGTTTGCCCTATGTGATTGCTGATTCCAATATGTTGCTTAGGTTAACCATTTACTTTCATTGTCAGGTCTTGTTATAGCCAATGTTGCATTCCATTGTAGGAGATATAGTTCATTTCTTTTCCCATATGTGGAAGTGAGAGTGTTGTTGAGAGGGCCTAGTATGTGTGGCACTTAGAGTGGTAGTGTGTGATTACATTTAACTTCATTGTTTTTGTGATTAAATGTAGGAATATCATCATCTGTAGAGGTTCACATATAGTCCATGCCGTATATTTTAATGTATTCCTACAGATAGGTTAGAGATATAAGTGCAATTTCTGTCATGTGAGTATGTGTCCAACCCTTGGTATGATGTGCCAGATATTAAGACATGGGTATTTACAGAAATTACATAGACATGGGAACTCCTAAAGGAATTATTTTGCATGACTGAATCTGTAATTTAATTGATTGGTCACACAGAATCCAGTTCAGATTCGGTTAAATTGTATACAGAGACATTTTGGTCATACAGTGTATGAAATATATGAAATATCTTTGTAAAGGCGTACTCTGTGTCAGTTGTATAAAATAAGTAGAGGTATTTATTTTGGGCACAAATCAGTTTTTTCTAATATTACAGCGAATAAACATAAAATAATTTTGACATAACTATGCAAGGTCAGAACGCATTGCACACATCAAGAAAGGCCAAAGCAGTTGCTCTATCTAATGCAACAGTCCATAGAAGAGTCTTTAGATGGTGTATCAACTACCTAGCCCAATTGTAAACTCTCTGTATAGCAAGATATGATGCATCATTATATTACCATAGAATATTGATTGCCGAGTCAAGAGCACAGAGACCATACATTGGGGATTTATATATGAGCAAGTGGATCAGCCACGAGAAAAGATTATAGCCATGTAGACTGTCAAAACACAAAACCTATAAGTGACTAATCCAGGTTCAACATGTGAATCCGCTGGGGTGAATCAGTGAAGGGCCAAAATCATCAGTCGATAGATGACATTCACAATGATATTATACTGCAATCTAATAAGGTCAAGGGTAAGCCTCACCTATTGATAACCAACTCTAGTAAGAAATGATCAGTGTACATAAACAGTGGGATACACCTGTAAAGGAGTTTGCAATTACTGAAGCAATTGTGACCCAAACAGCGGGGCTAGCAATGCATAACCTTTAAAAACAAGAAAGGTGCATGTAAAGAAAGAGGTGTGAGTGGATAAGTCATCTACAAAGAAAGGATAAATGTATCTCACTAAATCCTCAAAGACTCATAAACGTCTATGCAGGATGAAGCTGCCTGAAGAAAAGCAGTTAGGGAGAGGGTGAACTGTGGTGATTAGACACCTGACAGCAGAGCACAAAAGATGCCTGAACCGACACCTCGCATATGCGCCTTAAAAATGGGATCTCACAGAAACACAGAAGTTGTACGTGTGGATGCCTGCGCATGCACAAATCTGGAGAAGCTGAAAGAAATGAATCTGCCATCTTGGAATAGGTAATGATAAAGGAGAACTCAAAGCTAGAATAAAAACATTACTATACACTGTGCTGTTGATAAAAAGATCGTTATAAATCAGAAAAAACACTGTTGAGCACAAATATTAAATGCGGTACATATCACAAAAAATATGTATGTGTCGCCCATGTGGATGCTTGCGCATGCATGAATCGGAAGAATTTATCGGCTATCTTGGAACAAATATATGCTTGACCATGTAGATTTTTTTAAATGTGCCATCATTTACTGGCATGAGGTGTAGGGGTAGTAACATTGTGTTAGGCTAGTATTTCATATGGATAAGTAGTGTGAGAAATGCAACCAGGCAAGGAGACAGGTTAAATTGATGTCAGATTTGGTTTGATGTACGTAGTGTTACATTTAGTGCATTGATGGATAACAAAGTGCAGTTCAAAAGTTTTAAAACATTGTACATACCTTCTTCTATGTTGTGTATTGTGCTGTTGTTCCTCTAGTACTGCCAGATAAAGTCCCAACCCTCAGAGTAGCAAGGACATGCCGCTAGGGTAGGTTTTGTGGTTATTGTGGGCAGGGTTCAGATATTTGTGCTCTTTTTCCTTCCACAGTGGTAGCTGCGGCCTGTGCAGGTAAGAGCGGTGGGCCTGGTGGGGGGACTTCGACATACGACGACGAGGTAAAATTATGTATTTATTTAATTTTCCTTTGTGGTTGTCTGTCGAATCCCACCCCCAATCCGGCCCCACCACTCCTACCTGCTTGGGCCACGGCTACACACAGGTGTAAAGGATGAACAGCCATGTTTCTGTTTGTGGACATTTTACTAAATATGACGGACAGAGTAGCGGCTTTCCATCGCTCCATCTATTTTGTTCAGGGCATTCCACTTAGTGCCAAAATCGGCAACAGTTGTCACAAAACACATAATTACATAAATAAACCACACGACACTGTATTGTAAGTGGAGAAATATTGCTGCAGGTTTATTAGCATAACCAATATGCAAACATGGTGGGTTATCTTACGGGCGATCCCAGGGCAGGCCAGCCCCTATGCTGCCTGCCCGTCTGATAAGCCTAAAGTCACCATGGCAACGCCAAATGTTGTATACCAAATATTGGGAGGGGCCACCCCTCCCATCCGTGGACCCCCAGTCCACTTGCTTCACACGCCCCCCCCGTGAGGGGTGGGCGGAGCATACATGGCAGCCCACGGTTGCTCAGACCCACAACCGCCTGTCGGCTAACGGGGGCGCCGTCGTTCTTCCAGGGGACAACGCTAAAACATCCCTGGGTATCCTGGCTTAGCACCCCGCGGTGCTGCTGCATGATGTACCCCTTGGTATGTGCAGACCCTGGATCGCCCTGTAACTCCTCCTGCAACACAAAGTAACATGTTAGAAAACCTAAACCCCCCCCTTTGTACCTCCGGACGCTGGGTAAGCGGAGGGGCGGGCAAGGCGAACGAGAGGGACAAGAGGGCGAGGAAGGGGCGGAGACCGTATAAATACCCCTGTCCCCTCCCCCGCCGGAAGCAGCCATCTGCTGGGGTCTCCCCTGGTGGACCCAGAGACTAGACCTCTCACCCCTGTGCCTTCCTGTGGCACTAAGGCGGCCGCCCTTTTAGGAGGGGGCTGCTGCGCAACCACCCCCCCCGGGCAGCCTTACATAGTGCCAATATTGGCAACAGTTGTCACAAAACACATAATTACATAAATAAACCACACAACACTGTATTGTAAGTGGAGAAATATTGCTGCAGGTTTATTAGCATAACCAATATGCAAACATGGTGGGTTATCTTACGGGCGATCCCAGGGCAGGCCAGCCCCTATGCCGCCTGCCCGTCTGATAAGCCTAAAGTCACCATGGCAACGCCAAATGGTGTATACCAAATATTGGGAGGGGCCACCCCTCCCATCCGTAGACCCCCAGTCCACTTGCTTCACACGCCCCCCCGTGAGGGGTGGGCGGAGCATACATGGCAGCCCCCGGTTGCTCAGACCCACAACCGCCTGTCGGCTAACGGGGGCGCCGTCGTTCTTCCAGGGGACAACGCTAAAACATCCCTGGGTATCCTGGCTTAGCACCCCGCGGTGCTGCTGCATGATGTACCCCTTGGTATGTGCAGACCCTGGATCGCCCTGTAACTCCTCCTGCAACACAAAGTAACATGTTAGAAAACCTAAACCCCCCCCTTTGTACCTCCGGACGCTGGGTAAGCGGAGGGGCGGGCAAGGCGAACGAGAGGGACAAGAGGGCGAGGAAGGGGCGGAGACCGTATAAATACCCCTGTCCCCTCCCCCGCCGGAAGCAGCCATCTGCTGGGGTCTCCCCTGGTGGACCCAGAGACTAGACCTCTCACCCCTGTGCCTTCCTGTGGCACTAAGGCGGCCGCCCTTTTAGGAGGGGGCTGCTGCGCAACCACCCCCCCGGGCAGCCTTACATAGTGCCAATATTGGCAACAGTTGTCACAAAACACATAATTACATAAATAAACCACACAACACTGTATTGTAAGTGGAGAAATATTGCTGCAGGTTTATTAGCATAACCAATATGCAAACATGGTGGGTTATCTTACGGGCGATCCCAGGGCAGGCCAGCCCCTATGCCGCCTGCCCGTCTGATAAGCCTAAAGTCACCATGGCAACGCCAAATGGTGTATACCAAATATTGGGAGGGGCCACCCCTCCCATCCGTAGACCCCCAGTCCACTTGCTTCACACGCCCCCCCGTGAGGGGTGGGCGGAGCATACATGGCAGCCCCCGGTTGCTCAGACCCACAACCGCCTGTCGGCTAACGGGGGCGCCGTCGTTCTTCCAGGGGACAACGCTAAAACATCCCTGGGTATCCTGGCTTAGCACCCCGCGGTGCTGCTGCATGATGTACCCTTTGGTATGTGCAGACCCTAGATCGCCCTGTAACTCCTCCACAGCCTAGGGAGTGGCCACCGTCACTACCAGGGCCCCCCACCAAGGTAGGCCTTTTTACTTACAACCTGCTGATTGCCGGGCTTCTCCCAGGTCCAGCCAAAACAGGTCTTAACCATTACAGGGCCGGAGGCCAGCATGCCCCATCAGGACAGGGGCCCCCATCCTTTCTAAATTCCCCATGGATTTTTGACTGAATTGACCTGAAACCTAAAAATTAGGCGATGGTCCAATGTTGCCTTTGCCTGGCTGAAGAAAATACCTATGACAGGCCACTCCTGCCAGGAAGTGCCAATACGGGTGGAGTTGAGAGTTGACAAGCCCGCTCTATTTCCTCTTTCCTCAGTCATCTGAGTCCCGTACTAGTCGGAGAATGTCCATCACCTTCCGACAGTCACCACCCTATGTGAAGCCTTGCCCTCCCAAACCTCTGCCAGCATACCAGGGAGCAGACAGGACAGTGCGACCCAGGGGGAGAGACCAAGGCATAAATACCTCTCTATGTTGAATACTGGGAAAGCCAATAGTTCTCCTGCTACTTTGTAGCCCAGATCTGTTTCCCAGGAGTTTCCCCCCAATCATATGGACCAAATCGCCCCCGTTGGAAGGCCACTTCCACAACCTGCGTAGCTGCCAGCCAGTGCTGGAGGGCGGGAGACGTTACCCGGTACAGGTACTCACACCAATGGTACCTGTTTCGTCGAACTCAAGGACGGGCTACTAAGTAAGCAACCAGGCTCCGCCCTTTTATCCAAAGGTCAAACCCAAGCCCCTCCCAGTTCTGCTGCTTCACCTGCCTGTTAACACGAAACCCAGGGCAGACCACCGGCCTATAACCCAAGCTTGGCCATGCCTGAGCTAAAACACCTCTGAACAGCCTGACAACAGGCTAACCACCAGCATTGCATTCTGAATGTTCCTGACACTGCCAAGAAACATGCGCATAACTAAAGCAACTGGCCCATGCCATAAAAGTATCAATTCAGCCTTCTATGAATGCAAAATGTGCTCTTGTGGCGATCCGTATTAGTGCTCCCTCCAAACCAGCAGCCCTACCCAGGCAACACGCACCCTCATGGCACTGGCACACTCACGCCCCAGCTGCCCTAGAGTGCCTGCTCGTGTGTACCCACAACCTACGTTTTATCACTGACGTTATATCGGGGTATGATGACACACATCTAACTCTACTGCTGAGTGCCCGTTGCACCGCCGCAAGTATGCCTTTGCCTACTCAGCGTCTGGCTGCAAAGTTGGATGACATTGGCAGCCCAGACCCGGGCGAAAATAGCAGCTTCACAGTTTCTGGTGCTATAGACGGTACCCATAGCCTGATGGAACAGAATGCAATTCCCTTGCTCCTGTTGAGCACGAACCCACAACCACTTGCTCGCCATGGTTCAATACCTCCCTGCTGCTAACCATTTCCTAGCAGAATATTGACAAATCTATGTTCTGCAATGGCACTACTTCGCAGCCTGCACCATTCTGCCAGTGCCGAAAAGACCTTTGTCATGCTGCCTGGCCTAATCAATCTTGCCCTGTTCTAGAAGCGCCCGCTTCAGCCCTAGAGCAAACAATGCCTGTTAACATGAATCCCAGGGCAGACCACCGACATCTAACCCATGCATGACCCGGCCTGAGCTAAAACACCTCTGAAAGGCATGACAACGTCCTAACCACCCCTTGCATTCAGAAAGTTCACAGACATCTACCAAGGGAAATGCGCGTGATGAAGCAACTGTCACCATGCCATCAAAATATCAACTTTACCTTCTATGACTGCAAGAGAGCTCATATATTGTCCGTATTATTGCTCACTCCCTTACCTGTCAGCCCTAACCAGGCAACCCGCACCGTCTTGGTACTGGCACCCTCCCGCCCCGGCAGACAGAGGGTGCCTGATCGTATGTAGCCCCAGCCATACGTATGTCACTGACGGTATACCAGGGTACGATGTTAACAACCATGGTCTGCCATAGCGGGAGTGCAAGCTCTACTCAGTTTCTAGAAGAACCCTGGTTTACGCCCCCAAAATTACCACTTATCGCCATGTTGCCTGGGCAGGAGCAACTTGTCAACGTATCCAATGCAACCAAGCAGTCTAACCTTACCCATAACAGTGACCCCAACTGGATCCAGTGATAAGGAAGATATCTCCCTTGGCATACCATTCCTTTAGCACCACATTTACAGCCTTAAACATGCCGCTTAAAAGGTATGTGTTAATGCTAAATGGATTGACTTCTGCTCTTGACAGCATCCCTTCTAACCAACTGTGTAGGAACCACTCAAGTTGATTCTAGTGCGAATCATCCTCTGTTAACCTGGCACTGCCTCACTCGTGACATACCGGTCACCCGAAGTGAAGGCTAACATAAAGACCCCTACGGGGGAGGGGGAGCCCAGCGTAGAGTTCAAGGATCATTTAACAATTAACTAATCTGCAGGGCTGCCCAGCTCGCTCAGGCGATCCCCATGGCAAGCAGACCGGCCACCAGCACACCGTGTCGTTACTAGGTGTTCCGCACACTGAAATCCTGCCTGATCACTATTCATGGCGAATTTCCGCGCATTGAGAAACCTCTCAATGTAGAAATGTAACTGCTGTGATGCCGGAGTAGAAACGTGAAACAAGAGCTCCCCGATACATGGTATACTGAGCACATGACATGCGTCCCTATCTTCACTACAAAATAAGCACTCCCTACAACCCACCCATCTGATGGCTAACCAGCTGACCAACAGAATCATATCAAAACTGGCTCAAACGTGCACGTGCCGTGGCCCACTGGAAGGCAACAGCCTTAAGACGCCTGACAGGTGTCCCGCTCTGTGGGTGCCTGCCTGATCACCCTTACTCACGTCACTGATACCTGTTGTGTCGAACTCAAGGACGGGCTACTAAATGAGCTTGCCCTAACCAGGCAACCAGAAGTCAGGCCCATGACCCTCTAAGTTCTGCAGCTTCACCTGCCTGATAACACAACTCCCAGGGCAGACCACTGACCTCTAACCCCTGCTTGGCCATGCCTGGGCCCAAACCCCTCTGGGAAGCATGACAGCAGGCTAGCCACCAACAAAGCATTCTGGATGTTCCTGACACTGCCAAACATACGCATAAGTAAAGCAACTGGCAAACTGCCTAAAATGTCTGTGTATGTGGGCGCAAAGGTGTTGAAACGATAAACATGAGCTCCAGTTACATGACACCTGCGCACATATCATCGCATGCCTACATTTACTACGCGAGGAGCACTACCTCCCAAAGCCCATCTATCGGCTGATCAGTGCTTATGATTGCTACTCCTGACCCAGTCCTGAGGCGGAAGCCGGGAGCTGGAGGTACTAAAACAAACTCGGTTTGCATCGTATTTTAATTTGTGTGGTGTCACTTATTAACTTGCTTCACCTTATTACTGTTCTAGGCACAAGCAGTTAAAAAGCCTCTTTCTTAATTCACAGCGCTGTTGACGCTGTCGCGCTATCTTATTGACAAAGCGGCCGCCATTGCACCTGGCGCGCTCGCCGACCACGCCCACTAGAGGCCACGCCCCCTTTTAACATATATAAACGCTGACCTTTCAGCGCAACGTCCCTACTCCTGACCCAGTCCTGAGGCGGAAGCCGGGAGCTGGAGGTACTAAAACAAACTCGGTTTGCATCGTATTTTAATTTGTGTGGTGTCACTTATTAACTTGCTTCACCTCATTACTGTTCTAGGCACAAGCAGTTAAAAAGCCTCTTTCTTAATTCACAGCGCTGTTGACGCTGTCGCGCTATCTTATTGACAAAGCGGCCGCCATTGCACCTGGCGCGCTCGCCGACCACGCCCACTAGAGGCCACGCCCCCTTTTAACATATATAAACGCTGACCTTTCAGCGCAACGTCCCTACTCCTGACCCAGTCCTGAGGCGGAAGCCGGGAGCTGGAGGTACTAAAACAAACTCGGTTTGCATCGTATTTTAATTTGTGTGGTGTCACTTATTAACTTGCTTCACCTTATTACTGTTCTAGGCACAAGCAGTTAAAAAGCCTCTTTCTTAATTCACAGCGCTGTTGACGCTGTCGCGCTATCTTATTGACAAAGCGGCCGCCATTGCACCTGGCGCGCTCGCCGACCACGCCCACTAGAGGCCACGCCTACTCCCCCTAGAAATGTGCCTGCATAGGAAGCGCAGCGGACGAGCGCAGCGGGAGCGCCGTTTGCGCGCCGAAGGCGCGCCTAAGGCATGCCCGTCTGCGCTAAGACCGTGCCAGGCGCCGGAACCCCTGCCCAAATTCCATCAGTCCTCAGGTACGCCTCTAGCGACCTCCACCAACTCCGAGGTAAGCTCGACTGCCCCTGCAAATTTGATCTATCTACGGTACTTGTCTCCTCCAGCTGCTCCAAATGTCACTGGACCCTCAACCTAGAAGCCGAACGGACAACATCCCCCAAAATCTTGCGACCTCTCTTTACAGGTGCCCTGATAAATGCCAGGTCAATGTGTAAACACAGTCAAGACATCCACGATCTCATCATTGACCACGATCTGGACTGTCTCATGATCACTGAGACCTGGCTCACTGAAGACAGTAACCCAGACATTGCCACCGCCCTCCCCCCGGGCTACTCCTTCCATAGGCAGGATAGACAGAAAGGCAGAGGAGGAGGTGTCGCAATTATCCTTAGGAACACCTTTAACTGTCACACCTTCTGCCTTGATCCCCTCACCGACGCAGAAGGCATAGGATTTTGCATAAACCTTAGCCAAATGCTCTCCTTCACCGGTGGCCTTATCTATCGTCCACCTGGTAATGCAACGAAATTTTTGGACTCGTTAGACGACGCTCTTGGAAGCTTCCTTCTTCGCTACCCACACTTTACCCTCCTGGGAGACTTCAACATACATCTCGAATCCACAGCAGACCCGCATACCAGAAACTTTCTGCAGTCGTTGGACATCTTCAAACTACAACAAAGCGTCAAACTTCCCACACACTCCCTTGGTCACACTCTGGACGGCATCTGTTCAAACTTTCCGTCCCTCTCCTCCCTATCCCCCATACCTCAAATCTGGACTGATCATTGTCTAATCCCCTTTCATATTTCCAGCTGCCATACCCCTATTTTCAATAAACGTATGCGCCATCTCACCCACCCCATCAACTGGAATACTGTCCAGAAAAACCTCATTCTTCATCCTCTTTCCCCATCTAATGCCCCTTCCCCCTCGGGTGACATAGACAGAGACGCTATAGGTCTCAACAATTGGCTCACTCACGAAATTTCGAGTCGTTGCCCTCCCCACAAACTGGACAGGGCCTCGAAAACAGCTAAATACAAGGCCCCTTGGTTCACGCCGGACCTAACTGCCGCTCACCTCCTTTGCAGAAAAGCAGAACGGAGATGGCGTAGAACCTACGACAACGGCGATCGCAGGAATTACATCCTACAGAGGAAAATCTATCTTGCATCCATTAAATCAGCTAAAAAAACTTACTACGTCAACGCCATTAAGGATGCTAGTCTAAAGCAAAAAACCCTTTTTGCAATAGTTAAATCCTTTACCAAACCTAAAGCTCTTCAACTGGAAATCCCTCCATCTCAAGAATTTTGTGATAAAATCTCCGACTACTTTGATGACAAAATCACCTCCATTCACAAAAATTTCCCCCCCCCTCCCCCTGTTCCTTCACCCCTGGACCCGGACCATTTCAACCAGCCTATCAATAGTCTCAAAAGCTTTACTCCTGTCACCTTGTCCCAGACCAGAGAAGCGATCCTCGCCTGCAAATCTGGCTCCCCCTCTGACCCCTGTCCACCTAAGTTTCTTCACCTCATCATCGATGATGTCAACCCCTCCATCAATGCTACAATCAACCGATCCCTCGCATCCGGTTCTGTTCCCCGCTCTTGGAAAAAAGGGGTGGTCAAGCCGCTCATGGAAAAGTCGAACAAACCCCCCTCCGACCTGACTAAGCTCCGCCCGATCACCCTCTTACCCGCACTAGGTAAAATAACGGAACAGTTGGTCCACAAGGAGCTCAAGACCTTCCTGGATTCACATAACTTACTTCACCCCCAGCAATCCGGCTTCCGGTCGAAACATTCCACTGAGACGGCCCTGATCGAACTGACCGATACCATCAAAATCCTTCAAGATCAAAGGAAGAAGGCTATCTTGATCCTTCTCGACCTCACGGCAGCTTTCGACACCATTTCTCATTCCATTCTGATCAATAGACTCTTAAATATCGGTGTCACCAACTCTGCCCTATCCTGGATTAGTTCTTTCCTCAGTGACAGGTACCAAACCGTCACCCTTGGCCCCTATCATTCCAAGGAGAAAAAGGTGTTTTGTGGTGTCCCTCAGGGTTCCATTCTGAGTCCCCTCCTCTTCAATATCTATCTTATCCCTCTCCTTACCCTCATAGAATCGTTCGGCATAACCGTCACCTCTTATGCCGACGATACTCAGTTGATCATTCCTCTTGATGACAATTCCAACACGGCTGAGCTCAACCTGAAACACTGCCTTACAGCAGTCTTCCAATGGATGGACACCAATCACCTGCGCTGCAACTCGAATAAAACCGAGATTCTTCCCATCGGAAAAAATGCTTCCTTCTGCCCTGCCCTGTGGTGGCCGGACAACTCTGCTGCCCCACCACAAACTGTTTCATCAGCCAGGAACCTAGGGGTTCTCTTCGACTCCGAGCTCTCCTTCGATCTCCATGCCTCGACCACAGCAGGAAAATGCTTCGGCATAATAAAGTCCTTAAGGAAATTCTTTGATTTCCTCCCGCTTGACTCAAGAAAAACGGTGGCGGTAGCCCTCATTCTCTCCCGTGTGGACTACTGCAACGGACTCATGGCAGGGACCAAAAAGTCCACCCTCGCCAAACTACAAAGTGTCTTGCACACTGCCGCCCGGCTTGTCTTAAAACTTCCACGAAAAATCTTCCATCTCCGCAGCCCTTAAGGCCTTACACTGGCTCTCCCTGCATAAGAGAATCCTCTTCAAAATTCTCATTGTAGCCTTCCGAGCCTTCACCAAATCCGGTCCTTCCTACCTGACTAAACGCTTCCCCCATTATACTCCGTGCCGCTCCCTTAGATCTTCACAAGATAACCTCATGACCCTGTCTAAATTCAACCTGAAATCCAAAGGCGGCAAAACTCTAAGCACCTTAGCCATTAAAGCCTGGAATAATATGCCAAGGCATCTCAGGCTCCAAACAGTCGAGAAGCCATTCCGGAAGCTTCTAAAAACCTGGATCTTCAAGCTTCCCGACGACTGGTCCAAAGCTGCCATCTAGCCTCCCTCACTTCACTCTGTGACTTGGAATCAGGACTCATAGCGCCATGATGCTCCTTCCGGAGCGACCGTCTGCGCTTTAGAAATACCTTTCCAAATTCCAAATTCCAAATTAATATCCCATCATCGCTCCGTTGCCAGGCCCACCGAGAGCTATTCTACATCATGTCATCCTGCCCACGAATACGACAACTGGGCTGTCCCCCCACCTAGTAAACAGTCAATTCTACACCACACCCGGGGGAGCCCTTACCAAGCAGTGATGATGAAGGAAATGCACAAGATATACAGCGACCTTCTTATTGCCCCAATGCGCACCCAAACGCGGGCTGCCGTCGACACACCTGGCTGACAGCCCTAATGTGACAGGGCACACAACGATGTGAGAGACACTTATCCGTGACCATAAGTAAAGGGGGAGAAAACATGTTGCGATGGTGAGAGAGATCTATATCTACGTACTGGGACAGAACGCGGGAGAGTACCAGGTTCAGGAGGGACAGTCTGCTCAACGGAGGTCCAAGTCAACCTACGATCGTGACCTGCTGGAGAGACAGAAAACATAGGAAACAAGGAGGCCTCTGAGTGTCACCTTCCAGGAGGCACCCGCCCAAGCCAGGTGCACGTTAGGACATCTTGGCCCCGCCGTCCCTCAGCTGCAACCCCCTTGTGAACCAACTGTTAAGCAGCAGATGCATGTTTCCCCACATGGCCACTCGCCGGCAGGCTCGTGGTGACTAATATGTACTCTCATTAATTTCCTTGGTATCATTGTAACTGGCAGCTGCGCCCCTCTTCCCTATCACCCTGCACTAGAGGGGAAAACTGGCCAGGCGCCGCGGCGCTGACACAACTGCCCGTCGCGCCTGGCCCGAATGGGTGGGCCTGTTGCCTGCTCACTGCACAACAATTGGTACCATCCTACCTCTGATACATGGCGCAGACTCGACCCAAGGATTGGAGCACTGCACATGAGACCGTACTAACATACATATTCAGACACGGGGGATTAAGTGATTTGCCCAGAATCACGGATGTGAACGCGACCTCGCCGCTCGATCCCTGGTTCCTGTACCCAAGTCAGCGGCCTGAGCCTCGGCGCGCTGCGCGGACTCGGCGCTCCAAACCACCCCACCGCCGAGCCTAGCACCTCCACCCTGGGAGGCCCGGTGACCATGAGGAGCCGCGGTTGGCGCCGCCCCCCGGACGCGGGGCGCACGGAGCCTCCTTACTGCCGGAGTAGCGTGAGATCGCTCAACAGAGCAGGGAGCGGGACCACGTGGCGTATATAGCGCGACTCGAACACGGAGTATACAGGCGCTGTGCATTAGACAGTATAGCAATACATAATCAGACATGCCAATAAAAGTGAATTGCATCAGAAATACGTGATGAAAACGCGAGGCTCGATCCCTGGTTTCCTGTACCAACATTCCGCACCCTGGCCTGGGGGCACGCGCAAGCCAGGCGCCCCACCCCCTCGAATGCCGTGCAGTGCCCACCCTGGGAGGCATGGCAACCATGAAGCCGAGTGAAGCGCCGCCCCGCAGATCGCCGCAACGCGGACCGCTCGGCGCTTTGCAACCTCACTGGAAGATTAAGTTTGAACAATTCCACGAACGAACAGGGGGGGCGGCAACAAGGCGCAATGTGCACGAAATTTGACCGAAGGATAGGGGCGCAGCCCGTGAATCTGGATTTACATGACATTCAGTCACAGTGAATTGGTGAATTACCACGCGCAAGCCAGACGCTCCACCCCTTCAACCGCCGTGCAGTGCCCAGCCACTCCGGGAGTCATGACGTTAACAAGAATGCGGGGACTGCAGTCGACCCTTGAATCTGCCAACCGATTGCTATGCTCACATCTTAGTTTTTCCGTTTTGTATTTAAGACCACGTGACAGGTCCGTAACCGGTAATCTTAACCCTGCGGAACAAATCCCACTAATGGTTTTGTGGTTTAGAAATGCGTGTAGATTTCTGGGTCTTTACACATGCCCTCGCTCGATCTGGCGATTTCGCATTGTTATCGCTTTTAAGAATTTCCAAGCAATTGTGCATTCCACCTCAGTGTATCGACAGTTGCCCACTTTGCCAGCTCCATAATTAGGGTTTCCACCGGCATCCCCAGTAACGTAATGACCCAACCGGCCCGAAATAAGCAAAGTCACAAAACCGGTGTAGTCCTTATCTACGTACTTGAAACCGCGACACAAGTAATGTAACAATAAATACATGAGGAAGTATACAAAATTCTGGCCAGTACGGGGGTCAAACCACGACCTTGGCGTTATTAGCACCCCGATCTAACCAACTGAGCTCATCGACCGAGATGAAAGCAGCACGGGTTTTCCAACATTCAACGAGGGTCCGAGGGACTCTGAAAGAGCGTTGCTTGACTAGCAGCGTCGGCGAACATAACACTGAATGAGGAATGAGTCCTACAACTCATCAACTTCAACACGAAATATGAACCATATACCGGTATAAATCACTCATTAACAATCTAAACCCGGTAGGCAAACGCACCCATAGCGATTGCTCGTGTGCAGCGTTGATCGTTCCTAAAATTAAGCAACAACTGTAGGCAAGGCTACATATTACTATAAGCCTACTGCGACTACTGCCACTAGTGGCAGTAGTCAATTTACCCAACACGTTGTGTCTGGATTATGTGGAACAGGCTACGCTGCCAAAGGAACTGCTGTTAAAACAGACTTTACGGGAAGGGGATGAAGCTGACTTTCCCGTTTCACATAATCCGAAAACGAACCGGACGGCGCGACCTATCCGACCCGACCGCGATGCTCCTTCCGGGCCAGGTGCGTAGCTCACCCCAGGCCCGAACGGGCAACCCCTGTGCCCAAGCACCTGCCTCGACCAGCATGCGGGCTAGCACCCCGCCCCGGCCTCCTCCCACACGGCTGTAAATTTGGTGGTGAACACCCCAATCCGTTGTCCTTACCCCGACCCCACACCGCAGCACACTTGTGGCCTTTGCCGTCAGCCACAATATCTGAAATGAACCCAGATCCCCCGGACGGTACAATGGTCCGACAACCGTAGCCACAGGGGCGGCACGGCCCCCAACTCTGCGTTTCATAATGCGGCACAACCCACGCTGCAAACACACTGCCCCCCCCCTTCACAAAGGCAGAGGCCGTGATATGCCCAGAATCACAGGTGACGAGCCGACAACGAGACTTGAACATGATTCCCCGCTCCAAGGTAGGCAGTTCCGGCCATCGTGTCCTTCCTCTCCCTCCGACCGTAAACATTCAGTTGCCCTTACAAGTCCCGGGTGCCGCAACACCAGGAAGTCTGGACCAGGGTCCCGACAGTAATTAACTCAAGCCAGGCGAAGGTCCCACCCCTCAACTCCACAACGGATTCTCTCACCAGACCCTTTCAACAGTGGATTAATATACAGCGCCACTCCTACCAGTGCAGGGCGTCCGAACACTCCGCATCGCACACAAACCACGCAGAGCCAATCAACCATATGCGTGTAATCAGTGTATCGGAAATGCCACCAAAGCCCAAAGACTCCAAGTGTGGAATCTCATGTCATCCCCACTGGTAGGCTGTATATCCCACGGTTGATTGGTGTAAAGAATCACAATCGATTTCTAGCCAAATCAACCCCCTTTGCAACATCAATCAATGTTCCAATAATGTATGCTTTGCGGTGTGCACGCAGTTCTAGGATGAACGCCCATAGCTCACTGTTGAATATTAGGACTCTAAGTTACAAATTGCTAGTAACAAAAAAGGATGCCTCTCTCGAAAACCGTAACCGGCTGACCTATTAACATCATACGCACTCTGCAATCCACCCGGCACCCGTTCTTTGCAGCGGGCACACTGACCCTGCACGAACTTCACCGAAGTCAAAATCTCAACTATACAAATCCTGCTCGCTCTCTAGGAAGACAATGAATCACGCGAGTTGTCTTGACATTTATGTGAGGCCTGGAATTGCCGCGGAAAGAAACGCAGCATCCGCCGCTCGACAAAGACTCTACCACCAACACTCACCGGGAGAGACGAGATCACGAGACAACCCGCCGCAAGACCCAGAAGAGCGACCGGCGTCAAGGCGAACGAGAGGGACAAGAGGGCGAGGAAGGGGCGGAAACCGTATAAATACCCCTGTCCCCTCCCCCGCCGGAAGCAGCCATCTGCTGGGGTCTCCCCTGGTGGACCCAGGGACTAGACCTCTCAGCCCTGTGCCTTCCTGTGGCACTAAGGCGGCCGCCCTTTTAGGGGGGGGCTGCTGCGCAACCCCCCCCCCCCCGGGCAGCCTTACAGAACAGAGGAAGGAAAATACAGCAGACTGTTGATTGAGTTTTGCCTGCCAAACTGCCTTACACTAAATCTGACAGACGGACCCTCATGCATAGTGATGGATGGGTAAACATATGGTTTGTGATGCCCTGTTCAAACTCCCTGTCCACATTTGCAAAACTCTAACTCAATCCCTAAGTGTTTTCCTATGGCTGACCCTTTTACATGCTGGCTCCTCTATCACTGGGTGTCTTGTGTATATATCAGAAGTCCAGGTAGACAATGGGATTCCAGTGCTGAAGAGCTAACTCTCCCTTTAGAAACCAGCAGCTAGCTGGCAGAGGAAGCTTACAGCAGGATGGTGTCACTGTCCTTCTAAAGCCTACAGGGGGATGCTGCCCTGAGTTTCCCCACAGTGTAGCCAATGAAAAGAAGGCTCTTCTGTGATATATACATCTGCAAATGAGAAGGTGCTTCACTCTTAAAATACTAACAAACTTACAAGGTACACATCTTTTATTAAATGCACTCACTATGGTTTTTATCAATTACTTCTTGCGTTTTGTTAATGGAAGAAAGAAAAAAGTAATGAGGAGAGGTTGAAGAATGGGTGCCATCTTGTAATGGCTCCATACCCTGCCCGTAAAATAGAAATATATGTGTGTGGTCAGATAATATCAACGGGTACTATACCAATTTCGATAGGAGCCATATGAGTAAACAAGCATTTGCAATGCAATAGGTCTCGCATTAGCAAGAGTTTAAGCTATTGGCATTGTAAATGAAAATGCCTTTTAGTTCTCTGTCTTGATAACTAACACATAAATAAAAGGCATCATCATTTAGAATGCCAATAGCTCAAACTCTTGCTAATGCGAGACCTATTGCTTGGAGAGTGAAAGCGGGCATTGCTCCTCAATGCTGCAGGACACCATGGTGGGCCAGCAGAAGGAGAAACTCATTAAAGAAATAGTGCTTACAGACGTAGCATATAAGAACCGAAGTAAAAAGGCTAGTCCTCATGGGAGTTTACAAATTTAGAGAAGGCGGTACTAAGGAGGGACTAACAAGCCTTTTAACGAATCAGAAGCCAACATTTACGAAGGGCAATGACACAAGCCAATGACAACATTTGCAGGGAGTGGACAGGGCTTCAAGTCCATACTCTAATACAGCATGCCTGGCCAGTCTCGAATTAAAGGGGGAGAGTAGGGAGCAAAAATCAGGATAACAAGAGAGCTGCGAAAGAGTGAGAGAAGCAAGAGTGAGCAGGAGGTGCAGTTAGGAGGCCGGGTGATCAAGATATGGTTCCTTCAGGAAGGGACAAGCTCAGAATTATGTATGAAGAAACTAGGAAAAGTTAAGATCATTCTTACTCTAAGTCCTGGCAACCATAAGAAAATATTGACATAATCAGAAGCCTTACTGCATCTTTGGCTCATGAAGTTTCATTATGCTTCCCACAATTCAAAGCAATTTCATCTAACCCACTCAGCTCATGCGGTTTAGAGCCTTGCTTCAACTTATACCAAACAATCCCTTGGAAGACATATTTTTACACACATTTCTACTGTTTTTACACAGTCTGTAAGACACCATAAAATAGCAACATATGTAAACAAGTGCAGCACCCCTTTGTGACTGTATTTACAACCTGAGCCTTAAAGTCCGATGACTTACTTTTACACTGTCCATGGTGCTTTCCACTGTTCCTCTCAGACCTTCCTCGTGTTCAAAATTAACATAGTTAAGGCCACTAGAATCGTACAATTCGCTGACTGTGGCGCTTCCCTCATAAATATAGTTGTACCAGACTTGGCACATTAAAATCTGGCATTTGATACAAAATGTGCTGTTTTTACAAAAAAAATGTTTCTTGCTCAAATGGATAAAAATATCACTAAAACAATGCCACACAGGGCTGCACAGTGGCACCAACCCCTATACTTAGGTAACTGGTTGCCTTTCAATTGCCCTTTATTGATACTTTGTAAATAGGATCTTCTGCTGGCCTTAGCCCTCGACACAAAGTTTTTCCAGGCATATTAGATTTGTTTTTGTCACTAATAACATTTGCAGATCATACACAACTAACGAAATTGTCTTTTGCAGTTATTTTTGAGTTAATTAGTTGCCACATCATTTAAGGAAAGTAAGCAAATACTGATGGTTTCTTCAATCTGTCAGAACTACAGAATAAAACGACGTAAAATGCTCGCTTCTGAGCAGTGACGGATATTAATTACACTGAGGCTCTTCCTTGCCTGGGGAGTAGGAAAAATAGACTTTTTATAGAAACATAATCCTAAAGTTACACTTGTCTCAGGCCTCCTCAGCACCCACGGAAAATACTTCCGCCCCTCTTACCAGGTCAGCAGCACTGTGTGTCCGCCTGTGACCGCTGGTCTTTGCTGAATAGCAGCATACATGGTTTGTGAAACCAGTTTGATTAGCTATTTTTGTAGTGACGTACTCTGAAGGCGGCTGAGTCAAATCATGTGGGCTAGTGTTTATTTAATTACAGCACATATGGCAATGACAAGTTGTGAGACAAGCACTACACCCACCGCACTTCTCCCAGGTATATTTTGTTAAGTCAAAACTGCCACGATGTTTTGCTGCCTCTAATGGAGGAGTTCAATGCCCCACAGCCTCTGTGAGTGGCACAGAAAAACATCGGTCACATGCTGCCTGAATCAGCCCACACAAAACGTCAAAGCCCCTCAACACGTTCCCATCGCTACAAAATCCTATAGTTTGATGGATGCAGGGACTTATTAAAAGCAACACACATATAGTAACAAATAAAATAAAATTAATGTAATACAATCCACAAATGCGCCGCTGCAACTGGCATTCTTTGTGGGAGATAGGCATTATCATAGCAAAGCGAAAAAAATGAAAACATTTTCAGCAATGTGACTGTGAACTTATCCGTACTCTGTGACTGCAGCCACATCTAGCTGTTACTGGGGGTAGCATAGCCCACATAACAGCACAGAAAATGAGGAATGAGAAGCATGTCCTGGACAAAACATGTTTTTCCTTACCTTGTAGATTCCATACTCGGATATCGGTTCTGTCCAATCAGCTGGAACCAGTCCCATACGTGCCCAGCCATGGGGGCTATCCAGGGTGAAATGATAAATCCTGGAAACGCACACCAAGCGGTTCGAGAGCGTGGTGCCGGAGGGGTCCTGTTCCTGTGCCGGGGGCAGGAGGGCGGCAGCTTCCCATCTCAGGGAGCAGAGCAGGAGGGGGACGGCCAGGCGGGCCAGCTCACATGGCATTAGGCAAGGGCAGCGATAGGCAATCTCTCAATCAAGCATCTCGGGCACCGACGGCTATTTTGATTAGGTAACGGAGGTGGTGGATCTACAAAACACCCAAAGCCCAGAGGGAAAGCCGAAAATACTCGGAATCAGGGGACATTACACTGGAACCAAAGTCAAGTATTAAACACAAAAAAATCATGGGCACGTGAGAGCGAAAGGCACTTCAGGCAAAGGGAACAGCCGTAAAATCTCTAGCAGGAAATGGGAGTACAAAGCGACCAGAGGGTGGGACTTGCATGGCTGCATCGAGCACCGCAAACCCTTAAAAACAGCTGCAGGATTCAGGGTAGCTTCGGGAAATACTGATTCCTACGGACACAGGAGGCAGCAGCTACCTCCCTCGGCGCGGCCGAAATAATTCCTGAAATATGTAAATGTGGAGAAATGGACAAATATCCGCCACCAAGGTTCCTGCACCAGTCAACCCACTCAACTACCACAGCAACAGTAAATGGCAGCCTCCTACCCGACACAGAGAAGGAGAAGGGCTAAAAGTGAAAGAAAGCACGGCGCCCGTTCTCATAAACATTAGATGCATGGCGGCTCCTGAAGCAGCGCCGACATAGTAATAATAATGAAAGCGGGCACATGGCGCCTCTGCATATTAAACTTGTGTACATGGTAACCTGTGAAGCGTGCACCATAGCGATTCAAATAAATAAATAAGCAGTGAACGCGGCGCCCACGTGCAGTGGCAGGAAGTGGATCGCAGCGCCGTTCTTTTGTTTTTGAAGGTGAACCGCAAGAGATTGAATGAAAGTGGGTGCTGCGCTGAAACAAAGTGCGGCACCCCTGTATATAAAACATAAGCTTGTGCAATGGTAGGAAGTGGATCGGCATAGAACATGTGCGTGGCTGAGAGTGAAGCCGGCGCGCATGCTAATGATGAAGTCCGGGTGCCATATCAACCAGCAGTGAGTGCAGCGCACAGCTGATGGGGATTGAAAACAAGGAAGTAGTCCCTAAACACAAAGATAACAGCCCAGCAGCGGAGCTAAACTGTATTTGGTCGGTGCTGCTTCCTGCAAAACGGAAGCAAAACGGAAGTGATGTATTGGACCACAAGCCAATCAATGAGCGAGATAAGACGAGCAATGCCAGATGTAACCAATGGCAAGTGACAAAACAAATAAAAGTGCAATGGGTGGAGTTTCACCACTAATACTGAATACTTAATGCCTCGGAGAGGCAGCGCATGCGCTGCCCTATGCGAGACCTAAAAAGACCCTCGAAGGCAGATTTGCTTCATGGCTTTCTATATTGTATTCTAAAACAAATGTGAGCGACGTACTGAGATATTGGTGCCAATATGCATGCTTTGCTAACAGGTTTAAATGTTCATTAGAAATACAGACAAATAACAAAAGGAAGAACATTGATAGTGCCCTCACCAGCAGCACAGCCCTTGTGCAGTGCCGTAATACTCTGAGAAGTGGCTGGTTTGTGCCGGAGAGCTCTGAGTAGCTGCATCAGTGCAAAAAAACAAAGCTTTTGAGAGCTATTTCAGCTGCAGTTGCATGCTGGCAATTACAAATGGAACAGGAGTGAGTCTAAGATGGAGATGATACTAAAGACACAGAAAGGCTATGATGCAGACTACTTTGCCTTTCGTTGTTTCCCTTTCTCAATGTGGAGGCAAAAAAAACAGGCAAAACAATGTCATTCACCCAAGGGGGGGTCAATGGTTGAAGTATGCTGACCCATTGCCCCCTGCTGTATGCTGTGGGGGAGAAAGTTTGAATTTATATTAATGGACCAGTGGATGAAGACCGCTGACTAAAACTGCTGTATATCACATAAAATATTTTTTCTAAAAACAATATTCTGACAAGATTGCTGAAGCTGTGTGTAAGGCTAGACCTACAAATACCCTGTATTGGTAAGTGGGCTATATCATAATATCTTTGTGTGTTTGTCCCCACTTATGTGGTTGCGATAACTTTGCACATTGAAGATTCCTAATCATGTAGGACAGTGGTTACCAAACTTTTGACTCCTGAGGACCCCCATTGAGTCATTAGTGGAAGCCGGGGGCCCCCCATCAATTTGTACAATTTAAATTTCAAACATTAAACCATTTATTTGCAAAAAATACACAAACAAGTGCACACCAAACAAATACTTGAATTACTAAAGATTTTATCCTTTTATATTGAAAACATTTGCAGAAATCGAAAGAATTTAATGGGAAGGTTGGTGCTGCATCTCGGCGACTAACTTTTCAATGTTTGGTTTTATTTCACGGTACAGTGCTCTTGCTCCTGCCAGGGCTGGACTGGAAACCCAAAGCAGTCCTGGCAAATGTTGTCAGACCAGTCCCCATTCAGTTCACACAAAGTGCAGCGAGTGAGTCTAACCACTACAAAGGGAGCTTTGGTGGGCATTCTGCAACACATTTGTCATTATATTTTTAATTGTATTAGCTTTTAAAGCATAGTAAATGGTGACCTTACTGTGCACCAGGATGCAACAATCTTTGTTGGATCTATTCAATGAATCCCTCACTATCACCCTCCAACAGTGCCCCTCATCTCTCCATAGCCCCTTTGTCACATGTATTTCATTTGTTTTATAGCACCTCTCACACCAGTGTAGGGTGTCAGAGCACATTACATCACATACATACAGAGACAATGAATCATACATGTGTAAATCAGTGTATAGAAAATGTTACATAAGGCAATGGGACTACAAGTTGTAGGATTCACATGTCATCCATACTGGCAGATGGTTTTTAAGCGTGCTTGGTCTATAGAAGGACAAACTCAGGATACAGAACATAGCATAGTGCTTAGCGTTGATCTTCATAATAAAAATGTATTTCTACCCAAGCAAACCTTTTTTTAGCAGCATCAGGATAATGAAAGACTGGCAAAAAAATAACTTTCTGTCTCGTACCATGCAGTTTGCCTGCAGCTCTTTGATGGCAGTTCATAGCTCACTGTGCTAGATAACAATTGTAATTTACGAGTTGCATCGTAACAAAAGAATCTCTGTGACAAAAGCAGTAACCCACTGACCTATGGACATAAATACTGTTTATGGTACACGTTCTTTGTAGCAAGCATATTAGCCCTCTGTCCTACATTAGATGAGTCAAAGCTGCCACTGGACTAAACTCCCATCTCTCTCCAGCAGGTACATTAGTCACCAGAGTCATCTTGACACTTTTATTGTTGTCCTAAAACGACTGATTATACAAGGAACATTGCAGTGCTTTTAAAAACTGCTGCCTGCTGCGGAACCCCTGGGAATGTGTCACGGACCCCTGGGGGTCCGTGGTCCACAGTTTGGGAACTACTGATGTAAGCAGTTATGTCCATGGATCCTTCCTCTTAGTTGGTTCCCTTCATCTTCATTGTTAAGACCAACTATGTGTTTTGTTGAGGCAATGAATTTAACATTGTTTGTATCTTAAAGACCTTTGGGTCTTCAATGGGAATCTTTTCTATGCGTGTCCACTGAAAGTCACAATCAGTGTTATTTTATCTAATTAGTTTAGTGGCTAATTTACTCAGACATCTGCTGTTCCTGTTTTTGAAGGTCACTGATTTGACCTTACATGTGGTCATACCAATGCCTCACAGTGAAAATTGACAGGTTATCATATACACTACTCTATCAGTGTTGCAGTTTGTAAGACGTTTTTGACTCTCAGGCTATTTTAGACCAAAGTGTAGTGTCACAGTGTGCTTAGTGAATCTGTATTCTGTAAAGTTTCCATACTGATGATGTCCCTAAACGTATTTTAGAGACTAGTTTTCATTGGGTATTGACAAACTAGTCTTGTAATATTTTACCTCTTTAAAAGCAAAGGATTTTCCAAGCTACCTGCCCACATTGAGAATTCTCCAGTGATTGTCAATTAACCTTTTGGTCTTATTGAACAGCGGTGAAAAAGTGATCACTCTGGTAAGTTTCTTAGACTACGGTTTCTAGTAGGGGTCGTTGTTCCACTTACATATGCAGTTACATTTCACCTAAAAATCCTCAGGATTAACTATATTCAATTCAGTTGAAGGTGATTTTCGGTGGCGGCTGCCTCAAAATGATACTTCCTCTTACCAAAATTCATTCAGAACAGGCCAACTAATTCAGGAAGGCTCCGAAAAAGTGTCTGTTTCCAAATGTATTATTCCATAATAGGGCCAAACCTTAGTGGATACCTCGTATCTCAGCAAGCTAGTGTCTTTTTCTAGAAATTGTATTCATATTCGGGTAACGTTTCTCATAGTGTCTAGATACCCTTGGGGTGAAAGCTAATCTTTAAAAAATATGTACCATATCAGATATCAAGGACTAGGTTTCTCTGGAGACTACAGCAAGATGGGTGGGAGTTCTTGATCCTTGCCCTAATTCAAAGCCCTACCTTCCTTATCATGTGACTAACCAAGAGAGAGTATTATTCACAGGAAGTGAAGGCAGGAATTTCTTAAGAATTGAAAGTAAGTGCGGCATATAAAACGGGAATCCCAAACTAAATTTTCTTACATTAACGAATGCCACAATCCTGAGAAATTGAGCATACACCATCTTTATACATTAGCTTTTATGGTGCAGTTATCCTTGGACTTAGATATGTTTCATAAGGTTTAGTCTCCTCGACCGATGTTTAGCTCAAGGCTGAATTTTAGTAGGCTCCATCTGATCTGGTCAGGAGCTCACAATAGAATGGTTTGAGGAATTGAAAAAGCTCAGAGTGGGATGAACTAATTTGAAAGCATGAATGCCGTGCCTTTAGCACACTGGTAGTGGACCTTCATACTAGCTTGTGTAGGTTTTCAGAAATATGTTGAATTTTCTTGGTAGGGAGAGGCTTTACCATTGATATTGTGTTGTGGAGGAGACTCTGAAAACCACCTGCAGGACACCCACAGTTGATGATTTGGGGTCTTTGAGTTGTGTATATCATGCAAAACTCTGCAAGGTGGTTCACCTATGACCACCCCCCAACATACAACTTTACCGACCTGCACTTTTAATATTTCCCAAACTATGTTGGTACTAGTCTGGCATAGGTTTTAATCATGTAGATTGTGGGCTTCGAGGAATGTTGGACCTGACCCTTTTTGCAGGGTTATCCCCAAACGTTTCGCCTTCTGTCTACTATTTTTCTGACCCTCCTTTTTTATGGTTTTAGAGCTCTGGGCACTGCTAATCAGTGCTAAAGTCCACGTGCTCTGATCCCTAAAACAGGGTATGATTAGTTTACACCTGTTTGGCATATTTAATTTACTTGTACGTCCCTTGTAAAGTGGTATACAATACACCCAGTGCCTGTAAATTAAATGCGTATACTAGGCCTGCAGTGCTGCTTGCGCCACCCACAGAAGTAGTCTTTCAAACCTGTCTCAGGCCTGACCCTGCTGGGCCTGTACGCAGTTTACTGCCACTTTAACTTGGCCTGTAAAAGTACTGCCAATCTTAAACTCTCCTTTTACTACATATAGGTCACCCCTAAGGTAGGCCCTAGGTAGCCCTATGGGCGGGGAGCTCTCTAAGTAAAATGTAGGACATTTGCCTTTATTGTCTGGCATGTTCTGGTAGTGACAAATACCCTATTTTGTCTCTCACTTCTGTGAGGCCTACTCCTCTCATAGGCTAGCATTTGAAATTCCCTTATATGTGTTTATGTGGTAATTCCTAATCTGAACGGAGCAGCGCTGCCATGTTTGTATGTTTAGAATGGTAATGAAAAATCACGTTTACTGTTGTAGGTGGATTTTTTATTACTATTTTAGAAATGCCACTCTTAGAAAGTGAGCATTTCTCTGTGCTCATAACTCTATGTGCTTTGCAGCCTGACTCCAATCCACATTTAGGGCAGTGTGACA
The DNA here is from genome assembly GCF_964204655.1 of Triturus cristatus. Lineage (NCBI taxonomy): Eukaryota > Metazoa > Chordata > Amphibia > Caudata > Salamandridae > Triturus > Triturus cristatus. The sequence continues at coordinate 441,535,553 of NC_140585.1, forward strand.
GCTACACTTTATGAATACTTTCCAGACAGCTACAACACAGGTATGGCTGGGTGTGACAAGAGAGGTATCTGCATACTGACAGTCTTCCTGGGCTGGGAGAGAGGGAGGTGGGGTGCACTTACATTTGTATAGGCTGTGTCCTGCCCTCACGCAAAGGACTTGTTTACCCCTACTGATGTCTGGAGCCGGAGCTGGGTTGAAAGAGGTTGTGTTTCACTTGAAAGGGTTTCTTTGACATTGCCCCTTAAACAAAGACATTTTGAAGTATAACTACAGGGGCTCTGACCCCACATGGAGAGAGCACATTTGGACCTGGGACTGAACCTCTGTCAGAAGGACTACCTGTGCTGCACAAAGGACTCATCTGGACTGCTCTTCTGTCGTTGCCCTGCTGCCTGGTATCTGCTGGGTGGCCAAACTGACTCATTGGATTGCTTTTCTGCTTGTTGCCCTGCGGCCAGTTGTTCCCTAACTCTGGTCTAATTGACCCTTACAGTCTGCACGTTAATAGAGGACTGCTGAGCTACTAGGAACCGCCATGTGAAACCCTGGTTCTTATGTGCGTCATGACCTGCCTGTCTGCTGCTCCCTGATTGTGCATTCCAGGGCTCTCTGGGTCTGGTTGGCTTGTCCTCCTCCCTGCGCTTGTGGCAGGTTTCCAGTTATTCACAAGGAGTCTGCGAACCACCCTGTGGACTGGCCGTGGGATTTGTGAGTCCAACCGTTCACAATTAGTTCAAAAACCTGCGTGGGCTACGCCTCTCTGCGTTGCCATATATAAGGAGGCATGGATCAGAGAAGGTTGCGTGTCCTCACTGTCATGTCCCTATTTTTCGTCACGTTCATTGCCCACTTTGATATAATTTTTGTTTCTGATTTTTGTTTCTTATTTCGGTAAAAATATTCCTTGTTGGTTATACCTTCTGGAAGACCTTATGATCGGCTATTTCGCGAACCTGTCTCAGGGTAGTTTTTTTAATTACAAATTTTATTGCATCTGTTAAGAGTATAGAACACTTCATACAGCGTATGTCCACAAATTAGTCCACCTGTCTCACGCTACTTTTGGTAGATCCTACTACTAAATATTGACGCTAAACATATTGTGGCATACTAATATCACATGGACAAAATATCGAAAGGTGAGTGCATATCGGAAAGTATAGATTCACTGTTACTAACTCCACATATATGTACTTTGAAGATATATGTACTGCATGGGTACATGTATGTGGAATTAGGTAAAGAAAATCTAGATATTTTATTTTTGCTATTCTGTTCCCTTCATATTTTTTATTTGATATTTAGGGGGCACACCGTTTTGGTGTTTTGCTTTTCAACACTTGTATCATTCATCATCTTCGATCAAGAACTTCCTGTATTGCTAAGGAAGTTTTTTTCTCCCCTCTGGCTTCTCCCGCCTAATTAAGACTGTCTTAATGAGACACTGGATGTGTTTCATGTGGTTATTAAGTGCACGGTGGCACTATGCCTACTATGAGGAATACTCCTTTCCTCAAGCTTTAAAGAAGGAAACAAGAGAGACCTTCATAACATTCAGTCCTTGAAAGGTACTTGGAAAATACATAACAAGAGCTGGAACACTCAGTGAGCAATGAGAATGTTGGGACATTAATGTGGGGGTATCTGATGTGGTCCGTCTGTGGTTAAGCAGCAATTAGGGTTTGGATATTAGAAAAGTAGAGATTGTTTTCAATCCGAACTAAAGTATCTTCTGAACACGGAAGTTGTAAGCTGTTTAATCAAGCCACAGGGTGGCATATAGTGCTGCTGGGAGTAAATTCCAAATTCTAGTGGCCCTTCCAGAGAAGGTTTGCTTAAACTGTGTGCTTGGTTCAGTGGAAAACCATTGTAGTGTTATAAATGTGTACTGTGAAAAGATTAGGAGTATTGTAGTAGAATATCTGGCATCCAGAAACAAAACAAGTCTCATGTAGCACAGCTCTAAGAAGGGCGAGATTATGTTTGAGTAGGCCAATGAAAAGCGTTTTCCCATAATCCAGCTTGGTAAGAACAAATGCCTGAACTAAGGACATGGGTCACACAGGCAGTGCCAAGGGTCGCAAGGGGTAGGGTAGTGGTTGAAGCTTCAACCCTCGCATCCCAAATGATGTCTATGGGGAGCCGAGGGCAAAGGAGTAAAATTCATTATTGTTTAATAGCCAACTTGTGGTATCGTTGAATGTCTATTGTTTCATCTGATAAACATATTGCTGAATTATTGAATGACAGGTATGACTATGCATGCGGCCATATTACAAAGCTAGAGGCTCTTTAGCGGCTTGACTTGAGTGTTTTTCAGACTGGGGTAAATGTGTAGTTCAAACATTAAATCCTCACTTGATCTGCACGATCTTCTATCATCTCCCAATACCCACTATAAAATAAAACGCTTCATTGCACCCAAGCTAGGTTGGTGTTATACAAATAATTATAAATGCAATCAGTAAAAACCATTTTGTTTCCAGTAGGGGAACGTATACCATGTGATTTATTATATGTGGAGCTCTTATAAACAAGCATTGGCATAGCCAATAGGTCTCGCTTTTGGGACCTTATAAGTATTTAGTTATGCAGCACAATATCCTTGGTGCAGCAACATTAACTGTTGCATGGTTAAACACTTATAAGGCCCCAAAGGCGAGACCTATTGGCTATGCCAATGCTTGTTCAGTGTTGGCAAGTTGACAGTGCGCCTGCCTTTACTGCAAAGTACTTGAATGAATGAAAACACGAGTGTCCTGGAGCGAGACCGCATGTTTTGGGGCGCAGTTCTCTTCCGAGAGCTCCAGAACACCAGCAGCCCGTGAGCGCAATTTAAGTACCATGGTGCCCAATGCAACCAAAGAAAAGGGTACCACTTACCCACCATGTGGGTTCTAAAATGCAGCACGAACGGGGCGGCAGCGGGCGCCGCTAACCACTTGGCGTCTGTGCCACTGTACCTGCTCACTAGTGATAGCAACAGCACTCGCTGCTGGGCATGAAAGGGAAGGATTGTCGACTCGGGTATGAGGAAGAAGCAGTAACTCTTCAAACACACAGATGCTGGCCAAGAGACCTGGGATTCGGTCCATTCATACGGAAGAATTTGGCATTTTTAGCGCACTTGCAGGCTTATTAGGAAGCAATAATTGAGCTGGTGCCCCATCCTGTTATATTGAGTAAAAAAGTGGACTGGGACATAAAACGGGTGTGATCTTTTAAGGACAGAGCAAGTGCATTAAGGATCTCTTCTACGTCAACGAGATGATTGATTTTACTTGCAAGCAGAAGTGCGTGGGATGTTAGGACACAATGACACAGAAGAGGAAACTGCTGTATGTTCTCTGCATATATCGATTTTTTTTTTTATTCCAGTTTCTAAAAACTGGTATACTTAAACAGGGGATGGGGTGAAAGACCGTAAGAAAAAAGTAAAAGGGTGAGATGCTGAAAGATAGGAGGATCAGAAGAAAATGAGAACGGGAGACAATAAAAATAGAAGAAAATGTAAAACAGCAGATGGATAATAGAAAAGGAGGATAATAAAAAATATATATATTAAAAGGATAATGAGACAGTAACATGGCTAGCAGAAATCTCGGGAAAATGGCTAAATGAATAAGGAGAACAGAAAGGGAAAGACTGGAGGTAATGTGTGGAAGACAAACAAAAAAATAGGTAAAGAAGGGTATAAGAAAGCACGGACATGTAATATTTAACATAATGAAAGGAAAGACAAGCGTATAAGAAATACAGAAAAACAGAAAGTTCATTGAGAAATAATGAAAGAGAACATGATACGCTGTAAAAATTATGGTAAAGAAAAGGGGTTAAAGGGAGTAGTAATGAAAGAGTGGAGAAAGACGAAGGAAATTGTGAGGGGGCGGGGTATTAGTATTAGAAGAAAATTAAAAAGAAGGGAAAAAAGAAAGTAAGAGATGGAACAATAGTAAAGAGATAATGAAAATAAGTTTGACATAGACAGAGGATGGTTTAACTAGAGAGAATGAGCAAAAGGGGGGACCATTAAAAAAAATGCAGAAAAGCAAAGCACGTAGGAAGACAAGAGAAACAAAAAAGGGAAATGAGATGAGAAGAGAAGGTAAAACAAGCATTGGCCGCACGGCCGTGAAAATGACACGGACGCGCGGCCCGCGAAAGTGAAAGTGATCGTGATCGCAATCAAGGGAAGCGGGAGTTGCGGCTGCGTGCGTGTACGCTCATGTGCACGCAAGCTTTAGGCCACTCAAAGCCTGTGGCAGCACTTTGGAAAGCCGTACACTAAATGTCTTGCAGAGCAGCGCATGCGCTGGCTCAGCGAGACCTAAAAACGAATCTACCATTGCAAAGCAGCATAGTGCTGTATATTGAAACGGGGATTGTGCTCTGAAATAACAGACAGTGCCTGTACATGGAGGCAGTTCAATGTTCAGCTTGTTCACACGGGTAAAGGAGGTGAGGATGTAAAAATATGGAGTTTTAGCACGAGGCAGGAAATAAATGATATGAGAAATACATGTTTAGGGCAGATCCGTTGTTGCCCCAAAAACAATGTTATGGTTCTATGCCCCAGACCACCTCACTTCCTATTACAGTATCATTTATTCGTAGAACTGATAGAAGCTTAAAGTCTGAAGGTACGAGACTCTGGGATCTTTTCTTGCTCTCCCTTGATCAGCTATGCTCTCCAAATTTATAAAGGTTCCTATAACCATTTAAGATTCAAGATTAAAGGAGATTCCAATGGGATTTCAGATTTTTCTTTCAGTGTTCTGTTTTCTCGATGGAATATGCTTGATTCGCCATAGCATGTCCATCAATTCACATTAGGTTTTTCAGAAATAATCTGTTTCAAAATATAGCTTGCTTTAGTTGATCATCATACTCTCCATTTCCTGATATTTCCTAATCATTGAAACACGTTGTACGTTTGTTGATAAGGTGTGTTAAGATAAATTAATTAGTGAGTACAAGTTAGCTCATTTAGATAATAACGTACCTCTGTCACATGTGTGGGCCAGGCCTTACACAGGTCCAAGGCTTGGAAAAGACAACTGAGCCTTCCTTCCTTTTGAAATGGGTAAATTGAGTTGTATTAAAACTGGGTAACAGTAACAGCTGTTCCTTGCAGCACTTAGAAAAGGTAGATTTGTGGGATGAAGGGGTATATGTAAAACAAGTTGTTATTAAGATTTCAAGAAAGCAAAGAATGTGACATATCACTGACAGAGACTAGTTTAAAAACAAGTCAATCATCTCACATGTTTTTAGACATTTAGAAATGTTGGCCTTTTACAATAGGGGAGTCTACTTACGGTCTTAAAATTTCCATTTCTCTGTCCGTAAGATGACAAAACCATAATGCCATATTGAAATACAGAATCTGATAAGATGCCAAGAATCGCCACACTCCACTCTATGCCATGGTGCAACATCTGTCCATTGGATCAATGATAAAGTAAGTTAAAAGGCTATATTCAGTGATGCTTTAGCTAGATACCTTAATAGGAAGTTATTCCACCAGTTAAAACGCCTTGAGGAAAACTTTTCTCAGAAGCTGGTCTGAATTTACTTCTTTTACTCAAGAAAACTGGTTCAGTTCGCGCCTTACGTTTCACACATGCTTCATGTTCTAAGTGGTAGTTAATCCTGCCACCTGCTGTTCTATTTATGTATAATTATGCTTTTGATTCTTTCAGGCAGATGATTTTTTATGTTAAGTGCTTTATCCTCCCTGGTATAGTGTACCATTAAAGATCCTGCTTCTGACTTGGTTTGCATTGATTTTGGCAATGCTACTTCTGGTCATCTTGTTGTTTACTCAGTATGTGTACTGTTATTTGTATTATTTCCTGAATTAATGGATTTAGGTTGACTTCACATGCCAACTCATTCATTTAATTATGCCACTTCAACCTGAAAATACTTGCTCCTTGAGGCAGGTCAGCTATGTGTGTTTAGTGATTAATTTGTATTATTCACTGGATAATCCTTCTCTTCTAGCCTCACTCACCTTTGATTCCTGACCCGTGTCAATGTCTACTCCTTTACATAGGCTGTAGGTAATATGTTCTGCAAATGATGTAGCTTATTTTGAAAAAAAGAGTTCTATGTATTTGTCATTATGAATTATCCTGGGGTTTTCTGTCTGGAGAATACCACGCTTCATTTTTTTCTATGAAAGACTGTTCTTGGCCTCCTAGACATTTGAGTCCAGCTTCACAAGACAAATCTCCTGATGTTCCATAGTACAGACCTGGAAAAAACATCAATTTTGTATATGAGCAGATTCCTAATGTGAGTCTGCACATGTCTAGAATGTGCTGCACATCAGCCCTCGAGTACAAAGTGTGCCCGAAGGGAATGTGGACTACAGTACAGACCACCCCTCACTCTCCCCAAGGTGGGCGGGTCCTAGCTCAGGTCTGTCGTGGGGAGCAGAACGACTGGGGACAGAAGCCTTCCCTTCATTAATTAATTGCTCATCTCCTATTTAATTATGGCAAATAACGTTTGATTTCGTCTATTCCATTATTTGCCCAACATTTCACTCTTAGTGACACCAAGAATTGCATTCGTAGAAGTACTTTTTTTCTTTTTTCTTTTCTTTTGCATTTACTATCAAACAAAAATACAGTTTTTGGTGGTGACGGAACTTTGTTTTTTTTTACAGCAAACTTACACTAAAATATGTATTCACTAGATCACGCCGTTCTTCGTCACAGGATTACCTAATCCTACCATCAAAACAGATGTGGCTGTAGCAAGTGCGAGTGCCTTTTCATTTCAGACAGCATATGCGCTCAGCTCGTCGTCCATATTTGTTATTAGGCTTCAAGGTTGTGTTCAAGTTGGAACAGACACGGCGTCTGTTCCGCGCCGAGCGACAGGCATCGTTTGACTCGGCATTGTGGGTGGGGAGAGTGTACGGTTTCTTTGACGGAACCCATTGTGACAGCACGGGACCAACAGAAATGTTAGCGAGGTCTGCCCCTTGTCAGGGTTGTGCGCTCCTGTGCGGCAACTGGAACACGCAATGAACAGCTCCGTGAACTCTTGTCTCCACTCTGAAAGGTCTTTCAAGTAAACAGGTGACGTGTATGAAAACTCCCCCACTGCGTCTGCAACGGAGAAGAGCGGACTTGTGGTGGGGGCAGAGGTCACGCACTTCATGTGCACAGAATTTTAAGAGACCGGAACGGACGGCTACGGTTAAGCGTCTTAAAATGAAATATAATGGAAGGCAATAGTTCTTAAAAAGAAAAAACAAAGACACAGAAAGAACATCGGTGACATGCTGCCAGACATCGTTAACAAGGTACGAGAAAGTTAGACGCTGCACGTTCATGTATTTAAACGCTTTTGTGGCATAGCATTAAATTACATTAACTACACATGTATAAAATACATAGCCTAAGGTAATTTGTGTCAAGAAAATATTTGCCACCACCATTACGTGTTCCCTCACTGCAACTCTGTAAATGACAATTTAGCCAACTATATTCTACTCTTGCTGCCGACCCATAAAGGATGAAGGGCTGAGTCTCCCGCACACGAGACCCACGTGCCACTACGCTGATCTCAGCAGCGATCTCTTATCTTCTTATAGAACTTTCTCAGTTTGTAATTACAAGGCACGTCACTTGATAATAGTATGAGAGCTACATTTACAACTTTCTTCCCATGCGCTTTCATTGATTACGTCACTATATACGGCAGGCGTCAAATGCCGCTTCTATTGTGGAAGGACAGCCACCAATAGTAATCACAATGTGCTTGATTATGCAAACAAATATTTTTTTAATTACAGAATGAGAATAGATTTTTTTTTCATAACTTATCCGATTTACTCACAAAGGAAAAATACAAACGTGTCATTTCTTTATACTTCTACGTCGACATTATTTCGTCATGCAATCATGTTAGGTGGTGTTTGGTAAAGCGCTGAATACACGCCGAATGGAAGGCATGTTTCCAAAGGCATGTTTCCAAAGGCATGTTTCCAAAGGCATGTTAAGTAGTAATTGATTGCTTCTGTTAGTACACGTGGAACTTAACATTCAACCTAAACAAGCCTGCGTGTATTTTAGTGAATGACCTATCATATGACACCTGCAATTATGAACTCACTGTAAGCAAGATACTAATGCCCTATCACCAAGGTTCCCACCTGTTGTGTCTCCAAACAAAACATTCCCTCAGCTCTTTGTTCGCTGAAGCGCCCCCTGCACTTAAACGTGGTGTGAAACCTAAACCCAGAACAATGACATGGGCAGTTTCCGGCACTGATTGCTCTTGTGTATTGTGATTTCCTTGTCACTTCAGGCTGTATTTTTGTTGTTCTAGATATGTACAGTGGCCGCCTCTAGAGGACTACCTATGAGTTTTATTTTGTTTTCGAGAGATTTGAATTACTGCTGTAAAGTCCTTATAACATTGGCTGGCCACCATAATCTTGGCTCTGCTCAGGATTTTGATCTTAACTAGATTTATTTCTTGAATTGCTTACTTTTGTAGAGTGCAACCCACAACTCATGGGCGTCGGAGGGATGTACAACACCACACTACAAACATATACAACAGAGGAGCAAATTTACAAGATGATGCAGCGCGGCGCTGCAAGCCATCATGCTGTGATGAGGCGCGTCATTAGTAAAGCGCAGGGATGCGTCGTATTTACAACAATACTTTCCTTTGCGCTGGCGCAGAATAGGCTGCCTAGCACCAACGCAGATACCTTTGCACCATGGTACAAGGGTGTCTGCATTGCAAGGATGATTGTTTTTGTGCAGGAAGGGCCACCATCCTGCACAAAAACAATAATTGATGTCATTTTCCTCCTTATATGCATGCTGCAGAATGCAGCACACATTGAAAAAGGAAAAAGCGAGGAGAAATAAAGGTATTGCTCCTTGTTGCATTACTTTTATGTCTCCCCTGGGGAGGCGTTAGAATCTGACACTTTCCTAGGTTGACATAACCTTGTAACTCTGAGATTGTGTCAGAATCCATGGGTGTTGTGTGGAAACACCCATAGAATGTCCCTTTCACGCAGAGCAATGCTTGAAAGGGGCCATATTTATGAGGCATGAATAGCCACACAAGGTGTCTTTGCATGGCCTTGTAAATATGGGCCAGCACACTGAGGCACCAGAGCATCAAAAAAAGGAACCCTTCGGTGGCGCAAGGGGCTTGCAAATATGCCCCAGAATGTCAATTTACATGATGCTGCAAGTGCACAAGAGTATAGTTCAGGGCAGAGCACAATGGATATTCTGTTTGCCTTATTTTAAATGCATTCCAATATAATGCACTTGGAATAGGGTGGACAGGATATTGTGATGAGGTATCTGTCCACCAAACTCTAAATCAGGCCCTTAGGGAGGCTTCTTAGCAGGGCGTTGCTATAGTCCATTCCATTTAGGACCAGTGCTCGGACAACTCTCATCAGTGCTTGTACTGAAGTAATTTATTTATTTTTTATGGCATCATCTTTTGTTGCTGGGCTTCCTTAACAATATGTTTATATGTTACTAAAGATGGAGCGTGTTTTCAAGCATGAACCCAAGTGATCTTACATTTTTATTTTTCGCCTGCACAGCGCTTGTGCTGTGCTAGTGAAATCTCTTGTATTTAATATATCTTAAAAGGGAGCTCTTATCAGTTCCCATGGCCGAATTACTTTGTTCAGTCACTTTTGTTAACACAGTTTAAGCCCCATTCACTGTCAAGATAAGATCTCCACGTAAAAGTCAGACAGCTTCTAACAGTATGCTTGCTTTTTATTACTTATTTGTGCAAAGCAGATGCTTTAGCTTTAGAACATTTGTGGCATTTCCTATTCATGCCTCAGTACCTTTCTTTGCACTTCGTAGGCATTATCGGATTGATTTTTTCAACTTAATCTATATGGTCATTATGATCCGATTCTAAAAGTTGTAATAAACATTGAACATTAAAAATACATTTAATATACAAGAGCTATGCTATATGTTACTACAAAACAGTTCGCCACATTGCAGTTACCTTGAAGACAACAGGGTCATGATTTGAATGGTGCAGCAGGTGCAGTGGCACCGGTCCCAAAAGTTGTCACAACTCCACTAAACACCAAATATTGCTATATTTGATTACTATCAGGCAGTCACAAGTGCAGTTATCGTGCAGGTGACAGGGTCATTATTTCAGTGGCACTAGGAGCAAAAGCTCCAGACACCCCACTAAACACCTAATATTTCTATATTTGACTACTAAACAGGCAGTCACAATTGCAGTTATCTTGCAGTTAAAATAGACTTGATTTGAATGGTGAAGCAGGTGCAGCGGCACTGGGGCCACAAGCTCTAGGGACCCCATTAAATACAGATTATTGCTAAATTTTATGACTAAATAAGACCGTCACAAGTGCAGTTTCTTTGCAGACAACAAGGTCATGATTTGAATGGTGCAGCAGGTGCAGTGGCACCGGGCCCAGCATTTGACATTTGCGCAGCAAAATACCTAATATTGCTATATTTTACAACTATACAGGCAGACACAATTGCAGTTATCTTGCCGTTAAAAGGGGCTTGATTTAAATGGTACCACAGGTGCAGTGGCACCAGGCCGAAAGGTATAGGGACCCCACTAAATGCAGAATATTTCTCAACTTTACTACAAATCAGGCAGCCACAAGTTTAGTTATCTAGCAGGCACTAGGGCCATGATTTCAATGGTGCTGCAGGTGCAGTGGCACCGGGACAGCATTTTTCAGAACTCCTCTAAACACCAAATTTTGCTATATGTAACTACAAAATAAGCAGTCACAAGTGTAATTACCTTTCAGGCACTAAGGTCATGATTTCAATGGTGCAGCAGGTGCAGTCACACCGGGGCCCAATCTCTAGGAGTCCCTCTAAACACCATGGGGCTTATTTATGAGCCCCTTGCGCCGTCGATGTGTCACATTGGGTGACGTACCAGCGGCGCAACCTACTGCGTAAAATTTACAAGCACACGTAAAGCCACCCTGCGTGGCTGTACGTGTGCTTGTAAATATCAGCCCATTTTACGCAACACGTTGCGTTTTAGGGCATGACATGGGTGTTTCTGTGGGTGTTTCCACGCAACACCCATGCCATTGATGCATTTTCAGATTTACGAGGTATGGTAAACCTGGAAATATGTCACAATGCTACGACACCTCCAGTGGTGGTGTAGCAAGGCTCAATGAGGAGAAATGTTTTCATTTTTCCTCGTGTTTTCCTCTCTAAATGCGTGCTGCATTCTACAGTACGCATTAGAAGAGAAAATTACCTCACATGATTGTTTTTGTGAAGGAAGGTGCTCCTTCCTGCACAAAAATAATCTCCCCACGACACAGGCATGCATGCACCATGGTGCAATGGTGCCTGCGCCGGTGCATGGCAGCAGTTTGTGCGCCAGCGCAGCTGAAAGGCACAGAGAAGCAACATGTTGCTGTAAATATGTTGCATCCCTGTGCCTCGAAACTAACGCAGCGTGGCTCAGCAAATGAACTTGCGGCACCACCCTGCGCTATATTCTCATAAATAAGCCCCCAAATATTCCAATATTTTATTACTAAACAGGCAGTCACAAGTGCAGTTACCTTACTGGCAATAGGGTCATGATTTAAATGGTGGAGCAGGTGCAGTGGCACTGTGGCTAAAAGTTTTTATAACTCCTCTAAATACCAAATATTTCTATATTTTACTACTAAACAGGCGGTCACAAATGCAGTTATTTTGCAGGTACAAGGGGCAAGGTTTGAATGGTGTAGCAGGTGTAGTGACACCAGGCCCAAAAGTTGTCAGACCTCCTCTAAACACATAATGTTGCTATTACATCAATTAATTCTATATATTCCATCTTTCATTTAATTTTTCAAACTTTTGCTTTTACTTATTCGCACGATACCACTAGTAACAGCACAATATATTGCCTATTTGTACATACACTAGTCATAACATTTTAACAGACTTTCTTTAACTTATATTGTACAACTACTCAAAAAGCTACAACTTATACAAAAAACAGCTTATTATTAATCACATAGGCGAAATCTACTGCATTTACCAATGCTTGCTAAGGACTGTAGGTGAAATTCCTAACATTATGAGGGGTTTAGTATAGTGTAGTGTTGTCGAGTCAGTAAAAGTTTTATCAGTAAAAACTCTGTTTTTGAGTGGTTGACGGTCAGTTTCTGTAGTGCCCTCTTGCAGTTGATTTGCATAAGACATTTTGCAAGAAAGGACAACTCATCTATAGAGTTTATTCTAATATAAACGAGAGAGTCATTATTGATGTCAAGATCCTTTTGGAGGTCCACCACTGGCTCCAACTTAAGGTTGAGCAAAATGAAAGCAATGATGGAATAAAGTGGCAGACAGTAAAGCGTATGTCATTTAGGATTGCCCGTGCAGATTATGGTCCAGATTCACAAAGGTAAAATGAGACGAAAGTCTAACTTTACGACTTTTGGTATTCACAAACGGCATATACTACTCGTAAATGGCCTTAGTGAAAACCAAAAGTCATAAAGTTCAACTTTTGTTATTCATAAAGGCCATTTACGAGTAGTAAATGCACTTTGTGAATACCAAAAGTCGTAAAGTTAGACTTTCGTCTTAATTTACCTTGGTGAATCGGTCCCCATAACTTTACAGTTGCTGAAATGAGGCACACCATTTCAGTACAGTGCCCTCAAATCCCAGGGTGGTACTTAGAGAACCAAGCATAACATTATGATCAATGGTGTCAAAATGTTACTTCATGGTCAAGTAGAATGAGGAAAGATGATTTCCCACAATCCAAGATGTTAAGGGCATCATCAACTACCTTAAACGTGACAGTTTTGTGCTGATCCCTATTCCAAAACTGATCAGAAGGCTTCTTACAATCTGAGATGCAGTTTTGCATTTGGTTCACCACACATTCTCAAGAAGTTTTGAAAGAAATGGGAGACTGGTGATGGTGGCAGATATGTCACTGCTGAGTTTTTCAGGTGAATCTTCCTGTGGTGCGGTAATAAGAGTCTGACAAAATGCATTGCAGCAGGTAGGTATTAATGATATTCTGCTATAATCCTTAAAGTATGTGCCATTTTATAACTAGAGGAACTAATGTGATAGTTCGTGTATAATGATGGTTTAGTGTTTGCTAAGGCTCTAATTAGAGAGATATTGTCAATCAGTTATAACAGCGACCACCTAGCACTAGATTTTCACTTTCTTTCAGTATGTCGTGCTAGAACCTCTGATCGGTCCATGGTATCTAAGATTTGGGATATCAATTGAGTGAAAAAGGTAGCCAGTTTGATGCAACTGGTACTGTGAGACATTCAGTGTCTGCACCATATTATTCTTGCCCTAATTGAAGAGCCTTATTGGATCTGTTTCAGGCTTGATTGGTTTGTTACTGAAAGAATTGCTTCAAGCCTTGTGATGTAGGTATTATCTTTTTCCTGGCACGAGGGAATGAAGGTTATTTGGAGTTGGATTTTTTGACATTTCATCTCAAACTCCTGAATTTCTTTCCTTTGATTACTTCTGCCTCTAATTAATATTGAAGTGAACTTTGTATCCACTTTTTATTTTGTGTCAGGAGTGCAGTGTTGTGAATAGCCAAAGTCTCATTGTAATGGGAGACTGGACGGATACTTGTGTGTTGTGATCAATAGTGAAGGTAATGAATTTGAGGTCAGGTAAGTCTACGTCAAGAGGCTATTGGACAGTAATTTAATTTGCCTCTGTTATGATTTGATCAAGATCACCCCCGCTGATAACTGTGGGGTAGGAATGTTGAGAACGGGATTTTTGCTGTCAGGAACTGTTAAGGCTATTGCTTGGTTAGGCATGTGTTATAGATATTTTTCACTGAAGTTATTAATTAGTCACTATGGGATTGGACATTATATTCAAGTGGACAAAGTATAAGAAATAAAGATGCACATACACATCTGCTCTAATGCATTGGATTGCTCAGTGTTTTGGATGACAACATGAGTGCAAGTAAGAAGTATTATTTATAATATCTACACCCCCACCTCTTCTCTCTTCCATGACAAAGTGCCTCTTGGGAATTAAATGTCCTCTGAATGGTGATGGATGTTCATCCCTGCCCTGAGTGCCCATGCTGCAATGTTATCTGGATCCTTGGTACCTATTTTTGGTCACGGGCGAACACGGATCCTGCATGTGCGACATGACCTAGGCTTGTCTCACGCACTGCTGACTTGTTTTCCCAGAAGGTGTATACAATTTGCTTCCCCTGTAGTGGTAAATGTAGTGGCAGCTTGCACAGGTAACCATGTGGGGCGGTGAGGCGGGCGGGGGCGGGGCTGGGTGGGGGGTAGTGGAGTGTGACATACGACGGGAAAGTGGAGAGTAAGGAAATAAATAAATAAAAGCGCTTACTTTGCGCTCACAGCATCACCGAGTCGGCGATGCTGCGAGCCCAAAGTGCTTTTATTTATTTATTTCCTTACTCTCCACTTTCCCATCGTATGTCACACTCCGTAACCCCCCACCCAGCCCCGCCCAGCCCACCGCCCCACAGTGTTACCTGTGCGAGCCGCCACTGGGCAAAGGTCTATTCTCCTTACCAACTGAATATAGCACGAGAGCGGTTGTGACGGCATACCGTTTATGTAATAGTGATCAGTAGAGTGAACAGGCATTTTTACCTTTGTCACTGGAGTGGGGTCCACTCATGTAAAGTTCAGCTGCTGTGTACTTAGCTTGCCCTAGGCCTACATCATGTTAGTATGAGGCACTATTCAGTGCACATATGTTTGCATGTGCATGCTATAATGTATGTGTGCCTATGTGTGGTACAGTACGTGGATGTTTTTTTAGGTTCTATGTAGGAAACCCAAAGCCTTGGAAAGGCATATGAAGGAGGTGGACCCATCTCAGATTGGTTTGTGGATTGCCTGTATTCCTGAGAGCTGGGTGGGACACACACACGGGAGGAAGGGGAAGCCAGGCACTCCTGTGCACCTTTGAAGGGCTCTTTGATTCTGGAAAGGTCATTGGTCAGTTGGGCCTGGGCACCTTGTCAGAGAGTTGATGGGGTTGATAAGGGAAGCACTGCAGAGACAGGGAATCTTAAAGATTAGGGGTTGGGGCTTTGCAATCTTTTGGTAGGCCTATATCACGGAGGCTGACATCCAGGTGCGATCCTCTGGTCACTCCCATGACCTGTGTTGTGTGGCTATTAAGACTGGATTCACTCCTGCTGTGACAGACTGCTTACTTTGCAATTAGGCACTTTAAAGGAGGCTACACCCAAGGTATGAATTTAAGAAACTGAGACACTAAATCCCTTCTTTGTTTGTAAACAAATTATACAAAGAGTACATTGAGTCTCCCAAATTGTCAAACTGTAGCTGTGCATCGGTGAGGAGAAGCTCAGCATGGCTTCTGCCTGTTGTGATCAGGACTGTGGACCAAGGTCTGTTTAGTCTCTCTACTGGAAGAGGGAACGTAACTAAGGAGAATCAAGGTTACCTGCCCTGAAGCACCAGCATCTTCCTGCCTGCCAAGACCAGAGGACCCTGTGAGGAGGAGGATGGTGCCTGGAGGCAGTAGGACCCATTGAGAATTCTGCTGCGTGGAACCATTTAACAAAGTGCATCCCTAAAGTCATTAAATAAATCTTAGCTCAACCCCTGGTATCTATGGCACAGAGCAGACAGGCTTAACTTAGAGATAACATGTAAAGTCTTTATGTTGTATCAAAACAGTAATAAGACTGAAATACAAAACTATAAAAACCCAAACTCAATTAACAAGAAGAGTAACATTTAAATAAACAAAATTATACCCAAATAACAAAATTCCAATAAGGGGAACTGGAGATATGATATTTCAAGGATTTAAGTAGGAATAGAGCTAAAAAGCACAAAGTGCTGTTGTGTAGTTCCTATACACTTATATAGGATCTGCACATTTAGACAACATAGACTGTGGGATTGGTGTCCAGACTGATTCCAGACACCCCTACCAGGTATGTTCGCCTGTATACCAGCAAGCTCACAGTGCCAGTGTAAACTCCTCTTACCAAGGAGAGAATAGTTCTTGGCAACTATCGAATATGACAGCCCTGTCCCATCAGGGATCGTGGAAACAGTACAGTACTTTTCGCTCAGTCACTCGTGCTCACTTTGTCTCAGAGAGATACACAGAATAAATGGAAAGGACGATTTCAATAAGCATTTATAGTACCACCGTCATTCTAGTGTAAAATAGTTGTGCTGAAATAACCACAAGACAGAAACAGATATAAATAATTATAAGCACCAATTGAGTAAATGGATGGTAGATTCCTACCATAGTGCTAAAACAATGAACACAGGTAGGTATATAAATACATGACACTAATAATGTGTACTCCTACGATGCATCCCTAACTAGATATACCTAAGTGTACTTAGCATGTATGTAGGTGTAGAGCCAAGAATCACCCTAGGATGAAGCCAACCCCATTACCTGAAGTTACAGACTGTTGGAGCCCCTCTTGGTCTCGAGATGGAGACCCCGCGTGGGATGTCAGAGCACTGCAAGCGGGAGTGTCTGCGTGGAGGAACCTCTGCGTCTCGCGTCAGTGTGTCAGCATGGAAGTCTTTCTCCTCGGCTAGCCCCAGCAAAGATATGGTGTATATATACCTAAAAGGTACCCTCAGGGGTTCTACCTTGCTGTGTCATGTTGGCCAAAGATGACAAGAGGGATGACCCTTATACATGGTTACTATGCAGTAGATGGTAATCCTGCTTTGATTCTGAGAATCCTCATGCATAATTAATGAGGTTAGTTTTCTGAAAAAAAACACACAATATTTTATGCAGTACCTAACTAGGCAAAAGGTTAAAACCAAAAAAACGTTATGTAGTACAATGGCAGGGGAAAATGTAGGTGAAAGGTTAGGTGACTATTCAGGTCTATATTGGGGTCCATTACAAAACATAACACCCACTCCTCATCCGACTGGAAGATATACAATATATACTAAAGAAGGAATGTCCTTTCAGTCATGACACATTCTAATAAATGTTCATAGTCAAAAATATCTAAAAATAGCAATAAAATTGCTAAAATAACTCTAAAAGTCCTTTAAAATATGTTCTTATATATGGCTTGGGTAAATGAAAGCCTTTGAAAGCCATGTTGTCATAGTAGAGAAGAGAACATTTTTTGTTTAAAATTCCAATTTGGATTGTTTTGGAAAAAGGCAGAATTCTTCCCAGCACACAGACAGCCAAATGTTGATGTGTCCTGTGTGGGAGATGCAACACCACTGCTGCTTGCCATCACAGACGACGTTCCCTGTAACTCCTTGCATATCAGGTCAATTGAGCAAACATGATCTTCCTCAGTTCCCACAGCCGATGCTGGGGAAGCATTTGCAACAGCCAAAGTCTGTGTGCCGATAGAGGAGCCGGTATCCATTCCAACAGGACCTGAAGCATCAACATTGGAATACGCTGAAGACACCGCAGTACGTGGGCTGTTAACGGGTCCAGCAATGTTTCCACATCCAGTGGCACAACCGATGGAATAGACAGAGGTCCAACACGCATTATTTTCCGCAGAACAAGCAGGGGAGAAACAGGCAAAACACTGTCAATCCAGACTGGTCGAAATGATAGGAACCAAGACTCGCTTAGCTCCCAAAGTCAAGGTGTGCCAAGATGGAGTACCATGCGATCACGGTAATGTCGCTCCAAGAGCGTTTTTTCCATCTCCTTGGTGACTGGGATGCCCATTGCATAGCAGAATAATTAAAATCAGGATTCCCACTACCAGTAGCAGGATTACCAGAAGTCCTCCAAAAATGCTGTGTATAAGTGTAATGAGTGTATAAAAGCTGGAATCATTCTGAAGACTGTCTGAAAGGTGTTTAACAGTCCAGAACCTATGGTCTTAAATAGGTGTACTATACCCTTTGTATCAGACATATTAAAGATATGCTGTACCATTTCTCAACAAGCATTTACAATGCAATGGTCTCGGCATTGTTAAAGTTAGAGCTATTGGCATTGCTCACGACATTATTTTTGTTTATGTTTTTGTTTTTTAAAATGTCAATAGCTTAATCTCTGTCAAATGCGAGACCTATTGCATTTGCACCCACCCACAGAGCCACACACACAAAGCCACCCACACACAGAGAGATGTACCCTCTACCCTCCTGCAGCATTTATGCCCCGCCCTTATTACATTCTTATATCATAACTAGATGAAAATGGAAGGCAGGTGAACACAAAGCTTTGCTGCAAACAAAGAAGCTATAACAAAATGAGCGCGAGACATAGCACTTGCAAATGGCCTCCACAGCCTTCTTTTAGCTTCAGTGACTCCTGTGCAGTAAAAAGGAGAGATTCCAAACAAAATAGGCATGTAGGAGACCGCTAGCTGAATAAAAAGCCACCCATGGAGGCATAAACTTAAGCATACAATACATACAAGTTTGAAACTTAAGCATGCAATACATACGAGTTTGAAACTTAAGCATGGACTACATACGAGCCTCAACTGAAGCAAAAAACACATAACCTTGGCTCATGCCTGAATTACCAAACGGAAAGGAGCAAGCAGAAGGTTATTAACTGCAAACAAGAACTCCGTTATATAACCAATTTTATTATTAATATTATTATTATTTTTTTTGCCATATTGTTTACTGAGATTCGTCCAGAGACACAGGATGCTGAACCCCCACTGAGGCTTAAGCCTCGTTCCTACACCAGGGTTAGTGTCTCCGTCTTCTCCCTTGAGGAATTTTAATATTAGAATTTCCAAGACTACGGGTGTGGGATTTACATGCGCCTAATTTGAGCCAAGATCAAGTGGCTTTAAGATATCACTTGAAGGTAAGACTGTTACATTCAGTATTGTGCCTCTTGGAAACCGCATGTGCCTCCTACACCAGACATAAGTAAACAGATTGAGACTCATGCCCGAGGGTAAGTCAATCTCCATATTACAGAGCGCTGGCATTCCGTGGTAAAAACTATTGTAAATTAAGAAAAATGATTTCACAGCGGTTTCAAACCTGTGACCTAAAGATCACTGTTTTTCTCCGACAACCCTCCCCTCTACCAACTGAGCTATTGTAGGTGCTGGGGGAATGTGGTGAGCGTGGGAAAACCTCAGAGACGCTCACCACCAACAAACAAAGGAAACTTGCACGGAGATACAGAAACAAGCAAGCGGGGGGAGCGGCAGTATTCACGAACCTCTCACCGACTGCAACTGCAACAGAATTGCACGGGAAATGCATAAACATGCAGCCAAAAGCGACGGGAGCGGGAATACTCACAATCCGCTCACCGACCGCAACTATTTCCGAGGACCGAATAAACATGCACCAAAACCGAAGGTCGGGAGTTAGATGCCCAAACCAACGATGCTAACATAGCAGGCAAAGCATTGAAGCGAGTGGGGCGGGTGCGGACATACTTATAAACCCGCCCGAGAGTGAAAGCAGAGATGACATGCAAACTGCGGAGAGAGCGGGACAACTTGAAACCGGCTCCCCGCCATCGGATCAAATACCGCAGGCAAAAGCATACAAGTGAGCGGAAGCGGGCATACTTACAAACCCGCATGCCGCCTGAGACATGCATCCTGCGAATCGAGCACAGCTAAAAGGACGCGACTGGACCGTGGGGGCTCCCTCCAGCCCTCTCGGTTGCCAGCTAAACTCACCAAGCGGGTGAACGGCTTTTCGCGGAGTGCCAGACCTCCGGACAGGAACCACAAATGCTGTTGCACTCGCAGGCCCCGTCCACAGCCAGGTGGACTCTGCCTTGGTTCCCGGTTGCCGCGGGCATCTCAGCGACTCAGCTAAGCCCAGGTGTTCTTGGCGTCAGCCTCACGCAGGGGGGCACGAACCACCGGGGTGGGCACCACGCGAGTCTACAGCGTGTCTTGCTCATGCTGCCTGCACACGCCAGTAGGCTCTCTAATTGGTTGACAAGGTCCACCAATCACAGTGCTTATATGGTAGTTGCCAACCAATCAGAGAGCCGACTGGCGCGTGTAGGCAGCGTGAGCAAGACATGCAGTAGACTCGCTGTCTTACGGGCGTGTATTAAAAAAAACACGCCCAGAGAAAGAATCGAAAAAACACGCCCACGAATCCGAAAAGGACGGGGCATGTTTGGAGAGACAAACCTCTTCTCCAATGGCTGACCAGCATTTAAGAGGCCAGCCAATGGAGAAGAGGAGAGAAGAGAGGCGGGTTCAAGCCCCTCTTCTCCAAGTCATTAAATCTCGTGAGCGAGACTGCGCAAGCGCAGCCTTCGCTAGCCGAGACCTAAAAAGGGAAAGGGCAGTTTGTCTGTACCACTGCATGTATCTCAGCTGAGGACTTTGCAAACTGAAGATCAAAAGTCTCTCGGGCTGAGGTTAAGGGCACATCTTTCTGTAAAAGCATTGCTTTCATTCGGCTCAGAGTATCACACCGTATAAAGGAAATATTCAACGAAGGCCATAAGGGCTCCTCCCTGACTGTGTGGGTCGGTGGAAACAATACTTGCATACAATAACTAACCTTGGAACTTACAGTGACAAGATATATGATGCTGGAAGCATCCCACAACAACCTTGATCATTCAGCATTAAGTAACTCCCATTCGATAGCAGGCTGAACACTGGATTAATCACGGCAGCTGGGGACCCTTTCAAATGACAGGACAAGTTTGCAACTGAACCATTACAGGCCCCGTGAAGCATAATATCCTGGCAAATGAGAGATCCACTCAAAGAATTGTCACAGCCTGTATCGCTGAGAAACACTTCAGTGTCCCCGTTCCTGCATCTAAATCTATGCAGTAATTCCCAAGATTCATGGATGAGTTCCCTATCCATTGCTTCATACCTGCCTACCTGGTGGTGTTCTAGGCAATATTGAATCTGGAAAGTTGTTACTGGCAATGTTATATGGCTGTGAATTAACCATTCTGTAGACGGTGCCTCTGCCATGGTGAAAGCTAATTGGTCTAATTTTTCAATGCACAGCATTGTACATTTCACATCCCTTTGTGGCATTGTTGTCTGCTATTCTGTCAAATTATTTACAGAGAGCAGAGACGTACTGTTGATATATCGCCAGGGCACATAACCATCGCGCAGTGATTGTAGCGCCCACCTTAATAACACAATAGAACGTAACTTTGATTGTCCCTTTTGTAAGATGGACAGATCCTGTTCCATTACATCTATAGCAGAAGATACAATGTTGCCCAGTGACTTTATCCTGGATGTTGGTGTGGTCATGACATTGTTAACCACAGCCAAATCCTTTTCTAAGTTAATTCTGTCAATTGCACGCAATGTTTCCGCAGCTTCCTGTTGAGAGTTTACAAGTTTCATTATAAACAGCATATAAGAAGTGTTTCTAGCATGGCTTTCTGGGACCTAACAAGAAATCCCTTAGATCCATGTCGTCTGAGAGTAGTCACAAGTGTTGTTCCACCTGGGACAGTGTTGATGTTCTTAGCCAATCTAGGCATAACTTCCCAACACTGTATGATGTCACCACCCCCGGGTGTTTTCGTTGTACATAGCATAAGTCAGGCCTATGGATACTAAACCCTTCGGTGGTAACCCTGATTCTTGACTGACACCTATTCATGTCTACAGGCCAAACTAACCCTCCCTTCCAATTGGGGTCTGTTGAATTGTATGAAACATCATGAACGATGTCCTCTAGTCTGCCTTCACCATTTTCCGTATAGTTTTGCCATCCCTCCAAGTGTGAAAGCGAGGGTATACGAGGTGTGTTCAAGTCCTTAATCTTGGCTAATCCAAGACAGGAAGTCTGTTGCACATGTCATTCACAAAAATATTCTGTTGTGGTATGAGGCATGCTCTAAATAGTGCCTCGGTTCCGTGAACCTGCCATTCTTTAGTCCTCCAAACTGATTTTATGTCTATAGAGTCTTTCCATAGGTCGAAACCCTGTTCAGACAGTTGGCCAATAAAGGATGCAGAATATATCTGTTTCGAGCTCACCTTTCTTTGCAGATGTAGGTGCAAGCTTATAATAATATGAGCGTGGATCTGATGTATTAAACCAAGAAAAGTAAGCAAACTTTTGTGCAAACGTTTGTGAACTACCTTTCGGTGGTGTTGGGCAATGTTCCTATTGGTGATATGCGAAAACATTTCATGGTGTACTTGTTTTATGCAGAAAGTGATGACTTTAATGTTGGTAACAGTACATTGTGTCAAAATCAGACGAGGTATCAAACATTTCATTTTTCGAAAATGCTGCAGACAGTTCTAAATCAGACAACATATTATTAACAGGTTCAAAATCCCAATCATCAGAGTTTGTACTGGAATTGATATATCATTTAAAGAAATTTTGAATACATGTAGTATTTTTACAAGTTCAGTGGGACCAAATACATCATATGAAACTCTATCCCAAACGATTCTGTCAGGAAGTGGAACTGCTGAAATGTTCACATAGGACATGTCTCTCTATTTACGATGAGATGACGTAAGAGGTTTCAGCACCAAGTTCACTTTTGATACTGCAGAGCGTTCTGTGAAATAGTGTCCATTCATGATCAAGGAAAAAGCAGTCACTAAACCTATCTAGAATAGTAGGAACAGTATTCCAGTTATTATCCAGAGTTGTAGCCATGGTGAGACTAGCTATGTCGTTTTAAAAAAAGTGTAAAAATCATGAATTACTTGTTTGCAGGAAACTGGAGCTGGCGGTGACTCAGGTTCACTTGGATCCAGAGAAAATGTGTCGAAATTGATGAAGTAGCCAGGTGCAGTTTGATCTATCTTTGGTAGCTCAGCAGGTTTTGTTGAACTGTCAGATGTCTCCTATAGAAGCATGTTGATGTTGATGTCAGTGGTAGGCCAAATAGATATCTGTGTTTCATTTGAATTGTGTTGTTCAATTTCAATAGGAACGAGTTCCATTTCATTGTTGGAAACTCCATTACTTCGAATTGTAGTCTCTTCGAATGTTATAAGTCTTTCTGTCTGAACTTCCTGTATGGTAGCGAGAGGAGAGCGGCGGCTACCTAGGACACCACGTGGCCTGCTATTCAGGATCGGCTACATAGTGTGGTTTAATCAAATCAATTGAGACAAATCTCTTCTCTTTCATGACGGCAAGAGGCGGACGATGTACTGTTCTTGTTCCTTCAATAGCCGAAAAAAGAGGTTCAAAATATGTAATAATAAAAAGGAACAAAATATAGGCAATCACCGGTGTAAACACATGAAAAAGTGAAGAAAGAACCAAAACCCACAAAAATCACATGCTTATATGACAATCAGTATCATATTCCTAGCCGGCTTATTGTCATTCTTAATTATAAATTCCATAAAGAATTGCAATTGTACCTTGTAACCATTTTTAGAACGTGTTAACCTTATTGTTTTGTGAATTGATGTTCTGTATGCCTTTACCTGCATCAATGTGTCAGACTTCCAGCAACCATGATTGTTTGTCAAAAGTAACTTGCTTTCTCCATCTGAGTATCTTTTTATAAATTGTTTGGTATTATTTTACTCATGGTATTTCAGGTAATTCTTCAAAGGATCAACACACTTTTCAGAAAACTAATCAATATACTTGATGCTTGCATTATGGTCCTTTCTATACCTTCCCTTTTACTATCCTTCGATATTTGAATTTCTTTCTACTACCTCTGGTACTTTTTCCCCCACATGTGGATTGCCTTATTCTCTTTGTCCAGACTTATGTAACACCATGGGGACTGGTTTTAATTTTTAATTCTATTTTTAGTTCGATTGTATTTTCTCTCTTTTTTTTTTTTTTTTGCCTAGCTTACTATACGGACTTATTTGTTGTTTTGATCGTTTAACAGTAGGATCGGACTGTTGATGACATTAATAGAGGTTTGCATGTGTCACACATGACATGAATTTAATTCTAGATATGACCAAACACACTTACTTTTATCTGTTTGTTGGGGGGAAAAAATGTAATATGTACTGCTCCCATTTTGCTTACTGGCTATCACTATATTACCTCGTTCTGCCTATGGTAACGTGTATATGTGTTAGTTTCACCATTTAGGGCTAGGATCGGGACTATGGATGAAATTAACAGACGCTACTTCCGTGGTACATGCTAATACTAATTAAACTCGGATATGACCCAAAATACTTTCTTTGTAAACTTTTAGCATGCACTGCCCCCTATTCTGCCAAATTACATTTTCGTATCACCCCACATTATTTTTGGTAACGTGTTCTCAACTATTCTTGCCCTTGAGGCCGTTGACTTTCATGTGGGGGTACTGCAGAGTTTTCAAATGTTTGGCCTATTTTCCTAAGTTTATTTCCTCTTTGCTTGCTCTTACAAGTTTCTTTTATTCTCTTTTTTCATATAGACCCCATTCCAATATGGTGTCTATGCAGTGACGCCGTTTTCAGGCTACACGGGTGGGAGCATCGGATATGGTGATTGCCTTTCCTTTGTGTCTACTACCCTTAACAGTGTTTTAATATTATATATAAGGAACCACGCCACAATGGCGGGTGACTATAATTGTATTCGTAACATATGGAATCCAGCATTCTGCATACTTAGGTGAGTTTTTAATCATGTGTGAATAACAGTGGGATATCGACTTTGGTTATGATATTCACTGCATGTTTTTTTCTTGGTTCTATGTCTCCATGGACACGGGTTGAAACCATCCAGGGGACCTTGCAGCCTTCTTGAGACTTGGACTTATCAAGGTCCTTATAATTTTACTTCTGAACCGTATCGTGTTCTGAACTTTTACTTGATAACTTTGATTAAGGTATGATTACATCATATTTTTATCATTCTTACTATGCTTCAGATGGGGATTCACAAGACTAAACTTACTGGCATACTACATGGCTCTTACATTTTGAATTTTACTCTGCTGTGATGTGAATGTCTCCGTTCCAGCACTTATCATTTACATCACCTGCGTTCTTTCTCCTTTGGCATATGATGGTTAGTTGTCTGGGGCCTCTTTTCTAATGTCCTTCTTTCATGAGACGTTCCTTGACGCAATTCATTATGGAATTTATCATTAAGAATGATAATAAGCCGGCTAGGAATATGACACTGATTGGCAGATATGCATGTGATTTTTGTGGGTTTTGGTTCTTTCTTCACTTTTCCGTGTGTTTACACTGGTGATTGCTTATATTCTGTTCCTTTTTATTATTACATTTTTTGAACCTCTGTTTTCGGCTATTGTTACAGATCATCCTTTCCCAGTCCTCGGGGCTCTGGGGGCCATGACTCGGGTATTTTTGGAAAAACAATTGAGTGGTGAATCGTGTTTACTACTCTGAAGGTAGTTGTCTTCTTTACTAGGTTTTTGTCTTTCTGTCATTTGTCTTCACATTTTCTCAGTTCTTGGATGAACAAATCATTTGAGCACATGGGCTCTTGGGTTGTTGTTTCCTTTCTTCTTTCTCTCTCCCTTTTTTGTTTCTTGCTCGTTTCCTTTGATGCATTCTTGAGAGTACAAGGGCGCCTGAGCATCACTTTTTCAGTAGCACTTTTTACTCAGATTGATAAAGTTATGACTGTTTTGATGGATTTTCCTGGGTGTGTAGTAACTTCTTTTTTCCACCTTGGATTTCCTTTTGGTTACATTTTCCAATTCATGCCATACAGGCATGTAATTGTACCACATTTTTGATGCTTATGTATTTATATATTTTCTGTTACATTCTCCTCACTTGGAGGTTGTATCATTGACACTTTTTTGATATATTGTTTCCTTATTCCTACAATTAACATCTTCTATGCAAGTTCTAGCTCATTTCTGAGATACACTATCTTGATTTGAGGGATAGAAATTGTAATATCTGTGTGCTCTATTTCGTTCTACCCCCTTGAAAAAGTCGTCTAATGTGACGAAACATGAGTCGGCAGTCTATGTGATCTTATATGGAATAAAAGACAAATAGAACCATTGTTTTCTTTGTGTTGACCTTATGTTCATTTGTGAGAAGTTGGCCTGGTATATGCTGTCCACTAATTAAAGTGGGCACATTGTACCAGTCCAAATAACCCCTTATGGTGAAAGGCTAAAGACAACCTTTATTGAAAGCTATCCTAGTGGTAGCTATGGAGAGCAGCCTTCAGGCTAAGTCTTGAAGGAATGTAAAGCAGCTTGTTTTACCAGTCTATAATCTCTGGAATGACCATATGAAAGGACAAACACACCAGGTATATATTCAAAATATATGGATTTAACATAAAACACACCCCTCTAGTCTCTTTATGAGGCTGGAGTTCGAAGTACTTTAGTTACAAGTCAGTATTCAACAGTAAAAGCACAAATACACGTTTGCGCCCTAGGGGGGTACCAAACCATATACCAATAAAGTGGTATAAGAACCATGACTGAACTAGACACAAGGCCTAGAGCCTTTAGAATTGTTTGGGCCCCAAGGAACCACCCAAGGCAGTGACGTAGGGTCCCACGGGGGACGCGTGCTGTGTTAGAACACAGGTGCGAATCGCCATTGACTTCTATGGGGAAAGTCGCGGTTGGAAAATTACAAGTTAAGGACACTTAGAGGATGACTACAAGCGAACCCTTTTGGACTTAGAGGTGTCTAGGGCCAACACCCACAGGAGCACCGGAGTACTCGAGTTACCTCACCCAGGGAAGTCGGGTGCATAGGTGACTTTTGGTGTCGGATAGCGGCGTTGTTTTCAATGGAAGCTGGCAAAGAAGTGCTGCTGCCGTGATGAGGAGAAGTGTCCAAAGAGATCCAAGCCTGGATCGAGGATGGAAGGAACCTGAAAGCAGATGGGACAGAGTCTGGGTCACTTACCAGTGACCAGGGGCACGATAGTCCAATGCCCACAGATGTCGGGTGCTTCAGGTGAGTTGATGGGTGTCTTGACTCTTCAGCGATGAGGTCCAGGAGGCGTCGACAACAACCAGGAGCTGGATTCAAGCTGTCCCACAAAGTCTGTCGAGTGCTGCAGTGTCGGCGACCAGAATGGACCCAACAAGCCTTGGCAACGGCAAGTCAAGTGGAAATAGAAGAAAGACGTGGGTGCAGACCAGCAAAGTCTGGGGGACTCACCCAGCAAGGGTAAGTCAGAGCACATCTGGAGCAATTAGGAAAGCCCAAGCAGAAAAGGAGTTGCCTTCGTGGGGACCCACTAGCCAATGGGCTAGCGATCGCGAAGGAGCCTCAAGCAGTCACACTGAAAACTGGCCCACGGGTCACTCGTGGAGTGGAGGCCAGAGATCTTTGGTACGTAGGTGCCCATGGCTGTGGCTACTCGGAGCCCAAAGCACAGCTTCGAGGAAGAGCAGGAAGATGATGTACCGGCAAAAGTTTACGGTGTCCAGGGGTCACTGTTCCTCATCACCCACGATAGCCACGGGCCTCAGCTTTGCTGTGGACTCAGGGTAGCCTCTGGGAAGTCACGAAATCCACCTCTGGTGATGCAAAGACTTCGGCGTCCAGCAGGAGCTTCAGAGTTGCAGACCGGACAGTTGCTTCTTTGGTGCCTGCCAAGCAGGGCAGTCCCTCCTTGACCCCAAGGGAGATTTCTTCAGTCTTCTAGTCGAAATAGAAAGTCGAAGGTCCAGGATATATGTTGCAGAGTTTCGTCCAGGGTAATCTAAAGTCTCAAGGACTGGGTTCCTATACTTATACTAAGATAGGGGGTTGGACATACTCTGGGGATCCACCTATGGGAGGGTTTGGAAAGAGGGGAGATTGCACCCATTTCCTTTGTCCAGTTTCGCACCAGAGCAGGGGCAGGTAGCCCCTGCATCCGGTTTGAACTGGATTATGCACAGGGACAACAAGTGTGCCCCCAGTGCAGGACTTCAAAGCACCAGAGAGTGCTCCCGCCCAGCCCCAATACACATCTGCCTGTCTGGGGAGGTGGTTACACCTCCCTGGGACAGGAAACCTATTGTCCACGCCTCCCCTGCCGGAGTTTCGGTCAGCAGCAGGAGGCCAGACCCGTGTCTGTGGCAGTGGCATCCATTTTGTGATGCCAGGGCTCTAGAAAGTTTTTACCGGGTAGACCAGTGTGAACATGTCTCTCCCTCTAGAAGGGTGGAATGCCTGCCGCCAGAACTGGCGGCGGGGGTAGTATTCCAAAGTGTTTGACACCAAACACGACATGTTTCCGTGCAGCCAGTCCAAAGTTAGCATTTACCGCGAGGTTATAATGCACTTAAGAGTATATGGTCAGGCTGCACCACAAACAGCATCAGAGGAGGTACCCCGAGCGCTGCAGAGGGACTCTGCTCATGCAGGGGCACCCTCTCACATAAAAACCAAGCACTCTGCCTTCAGGATTGTTAAGGCCTGCCATAGGAGTGACTTATAGGTTTTATATGTGTGTGCAATAGTAGTGATATCGGTAGCCTATACCACAGTAAGGGGTGCATGCACCACCTTACCCAGGCTGCAGTAGCAGACCTGTGGTGTCATTTTGGAGTGCTTCCCAGGGGTGGCATAATACATGCTGCAGCCCCTGGTATGCCTCTGAGGTACCTATGCCCTGGGTACATAGTATACCATATACTAGGGACCTATAAGGCACTCCAGAATCCAATTAGAGATGTACCTAATGTACATGGAAACCATTTTAGAGAGGAAGCAACTAGGTTGGGGTCCTGATTAGCAGGGCCACAGCCTGACTAATGTCGAAAAACAGTGAAACACCAGCAAAAAGTGGGGGTACCCATGTGAAGCAGATCCTACTCTCCTACATCATTGAAGTTGATCCTACTGAAACGGACCCGTTAGAGTGACGGACCCCTTACTTCTTATTGTGGTGGTGCTCTGGACATTGTAGCCCTGTCTGTCTAATTTAAAGATGAGCACAACAACAGTTGTTTATTAATTCAATATTCATTAAAAATTACTATTGACTGCCGGCCAAGCCATTCTACTAGCTTTGGGGTGCTGGAATAGGCTGAACTGTCACACTTGTTGGAGTGTGATGATTAGTAATTGTGTTGGGACTGCCATTGGCAGTACTGGAAGGAGCAATATGTGGTGCAAGCTACAGAGACTTCCTGACCAGGGCCCTGGCAAATATTTTGTTTTTTACAAATTAAGCACTGATATGGGGTATCACTTCTCTGAGGTGGATTATCTATGGACCATCATGGACTGGCCGAGTCCTAAATCCTTTAAAGAGACCCAGAGTTTCATAAGACTAGCTAACTTGTATAGAAAGTTCATAAAGAATTTTATTGACATGAGTAGCCGTTTATCCACAGCTTTGAAGAGAACCTAACTAAGGATTTTTCTTAGACTCTTAAACCAGGAAGCCTTTGCCAATCTCAAGAAGACTTTAATCCAGGCTTCCGTTCTCAAACACCCCGATCCATCTTGAAAGTTTATTCAAATTTTCCGTTTGCATTAGTGCTACTTCAGTTCCAAGAGGATGACAACCTGAGCATTTTGATCTCTCCCATGTCCTGAATTGATGTGATCAACAATATTCAGTTCTGGAACCTAAGCTTTTTGCCCTCAAGCATGCTTGTATGTAGTGGCTTGTATAGAGTGGTCAACCTTTTGGGGGTCTGATGAACCATGGCAACCTACAGGTTCAGCAGAGCATGCAGAGTAAAAACTACAGAGAAGTTTGCTGTGTCTATTTATTTTTTCAATATTGTTTCTATATTCTCACAACACCTACATAGAGATAATTCCTGCTGATGCCATGTCTTGACAAGACATTTTGTTTGAGACACCTGTCCTTTTGCTGCATGACAAAGCTGTCTATCTGGCAAGGTCCTTTTTATTAAGTGTGCGAGAGATGCTCCTGCTGAAATCTCTCTGGGAGACCTCTATGCTCTGCAGAGTCAAGTACCCTTGGCCTACTGCCAGAATCAAATTTTTTCAAGCAGGACTTGTCTCTGCTGGGTTAAGCCAACCTTAGCGCTAGTCCTATGTTCCTTCCAGTGGCCTACTGTTGGCAGCGATGTAGAGCTTTATGTGAAATCCTGTCCTGTACACTCCAAGGCAGTCCACAATAAGCCTTTTGACATTCTCCAGACGTTGTCTCTCCCTTCTCATCTATGGCATGTGATTTTCACTGACTTTATTGTGGACTTCGGAAGGAAACTGAGTGATCATTGTCGTACTAGACCTCTTTTCTAAAATGGCTAACTTTCTTCGTTTTGATGACTTCCACCTGCTAGCATGATGGCAATGATATTTCAACCTGCATGATATTCCTGACATGATAATTTCAAACAGTGTCTCTCAGTATTTCTCTAGACTCTGTATCTCAATTTCCTTTACCCTGGATGCCTACTAAGCTCTCTCCTCAGGTTTTCATTCCCAATCCAAGAGAGAGACTGAGGGGGACAACCCGAGTCTTGCCATTCAAAACAACTTGGCAAAGTCTTTACCCCTCGCAGTGTTCTCATAAAAGAACTCTGTTTACTGTACTTCCAAGATTTTTCTATTCCTTTGTATCCAAGATTTCCAAATTAATTATTTTCCAAATTCTCCATTGTACACTCCTCTTTTGCCTACCGTTACCGATTTCTTAGAGAGACTTGACTCTGAATGAAAAGTGATTGCCTGGAACTTAGAAGATTTTAAAGGCTGGAATTTTCAGTCTGGTTGGAGCGAGGGTGCTTTACTGTAAACCTGCATTCCTCTGCTTTCTTTCTCCCTCCCTCCACTTGCTGATCCTGATGTCTTGCTCTGAATATTTCCACTATTGGATACCGGATTCCTGATTTTCTTCAATACTTTGAAGTCTTCTTCCAGCAAGGAGGCAATTTTATGCTTTTGGCTTTTAACTTCTGAGAAGGTGACAGCTTCTTGAGCACTTGGAAACAGTAGTCCGTACATAAGAAAGTGGAAGACCTGCCTTACGGCTAAAAGTTTAGACTTGAACATCCACCTGCATTTCAAGTTGTCAAAACTTGTCACAGTTTTCCATTTCATTTTCTCTTGCTATAGGGTGTGCAGTTCAAGTTTCTCAGCGTTGTGTCAATGTGGTCAGTGTCCTTGCTATGTACCAAACTTGTATTTTGATCCTCTTGACATTTTCTAATTTGTGTTTCAGATCCACCTTCCATCCCCCTTTAGCATTAGCAACTGTGCCTTAATATCATTACATATAAGTGGTGTTGCCTTGGGATGCTCTGCTGGCCAATGCCTGAAAACAACCTCACTTAGATCTCAACAGGGCCCCCATTTCAATCCCTAACACACTCTTTATATTAGTATTTTCTAACTTTGTATCTTGGTGGGGTGAACGATGCCCCCTTTAATTATGTTGGGTGTTTCAGAAGAGGCTTTAATGGACTCAACTCCCAAAGGGAACGGCATCAGGGCTGGTGTCCCCCGAGCCCTGCCAAAGCTGGTGAGGCTCAGGATCATCTCTCTTCTCGCTTCATTCTGGCTTCAGTGATACCATCGCTCCTATCCTCCCACACTGACCTGGGAGGAGGGCCTATGTTGCGACGATTGCCTTTCCACTTCCCATCATTATCATAGGTAGCAAGCCACTCTAATCCTCACGGCTGTCACCATCTTACTTTGTGCGATTGCTCTTCTCCATGGGTCTTCAGATAGCAGGCGCCCACCACCACTTCTGAATGAATCTATAAAATGTTGCCACAGGCTGAGGGGAAACAGCAACCGCTGTCTGGAAGTTTTTTACCTGTAGATGAGACCTTCTTGCATTGTTTTCCTGGTCAGCTGGTAGTGGAGCACAAGAACTCATGTTCGCCATGTTGGCTTTGTAGCCATATCCTCCAGTATTTGACTTTTGAAAGCTTTTCCTATAGTCTGTCTCGAAAAGTTGCTCACATGGTGATGGACGTGCACCCCTGTCCTGAGTGCCCCAATCTTAATGAAGTCTGGATCCCTAATGCTGGTTTTTGTTCTCATGAGTAAACACGGATCATGCGTGAACGCAATGATATAGACTTGTCTCACAGATTGCGGTCTTTTTGGACTTGGAGAGGCACACAAAGGGCTACCTTCATAGTAGTGAAATGCTACCGTCTTTACCAGGAGTTAAGCAGGCCGAGCACGGTGGTGGCGGCATACCGTGTAGTGATCCATAGGAGTGAACAGCTCCTCTTTACTTGTGTCTCTGAAGTGAGGCCTAGGGAGCCCACATTTAAAAATCTGCTACTCTGTGCTTGACTTACCTTTGGCCAAACATCAGTTTGATGTGTAGTGCTGTGCAGTGCGTGTGTGTTACACAGGTGCTGGGTGTATGTATGCCTGTGACTGATAGAATACAGGAATAATGCAGTGCTGAGCAGTGCCTGTATATTTTATGCATGTGTTGAGTTTATGAATGCCTGTGAATGGAACAAAATATGAAGGATGCAATGCTGTGTAGTTCATGTAGGCTGTATGCATGTGTTGAGTGATATGTGCCTATGAAGGGCACAATGCATGGATGACTCTGGGTTCTATTTTATGACACCAGGGGCTGGCGAGAGGAACATGAAGAAAGGAGGTAGAGGACTTCCTCCCAAAAGACTTGTGTTTTTCTGCATTCCTATAAGCTGAGTGGAATACACTGGGGGAAAGGAGAGACAAGCTCTCCAGTACACCTCAAAGATTGCTCTTTGATTCTGAGGGTGGTCACTGGAAAGGGGCTTGGGTACATCTCATGAAGGAGATAGGACTAATAAGAGAATCATAAAGAGTGGGGCTGAGGCCCTGGGTTAACCTTTTTATACACACACATCACTGTGGCTGACATCCAGGTGTGACCCTCTAGTCACTCCCATGTCCTGTGTTGTGGATTTATCAGATTTGGAGTAACGCCTGCTGTGAAACACTGCGTTTTGGAGGGGCACGGCAGAGGAGAGGGCACTTCAAAAGGAAGCAGACCCCAACATAAACTTTCAAAGATTGAGATTTTAAATCACATTTAATGTCTCAAAATAGACTATAGGAAGGGGTGCTTGAGCCCCCCAAAATTGTCCACTGTCAAGCGTTGAGATATGTTAGGAGGAAAAGCTCTGCAAAACTTCTGTCTGTGACCAGGACTCAGAGGCAAGGGCTGCTATTCTGCCAGCAGAGTGAGAGGACAGCACCCACGGAATCCAAGACCACTTACCCTTATATCCTGTAGCACCAGTGCCTGCCTGCTTGCCAAGACCAGTGCACCCTGGGAGGGAGAGGAGAGAGTTAGAGGTAGCAAGGCCTATTGGGGGATCCTGGCGATTGGGTTCCCGTAGCGAGGTGTGAGGAGATGGCTGCTGCACCGATTGAGTCGTTATCCGTGTGCACGGAGAAGACACCAACCCCTGTATACCAGAGAAGAGCTACTGTGAAGTGAGCCGTGACCATCACTGTACTGATCGGGTCATTGCCTGTGTGCAGGTACCAAGTCTGTTACCCCGTATGCCAGATGAGGCTGCCGTGAAGATTGCTGCCATAGCATTCAGGCCATAGCCTTTGTGGCACTAAGTCGGAAACCCAGTATTGTAGTGAAGATCGTTATCTATATATGTACAATGCTAAGTTAGCACAACCGCGTTAGATGTTAGAAAGCCATCTTGCCGCTTTTGCTGCTTTTGCACACGACACTGTAGTCACATGTTATTAATTGAGAAATGCTTGCTCGACTTTGCTTCACATGAGAACTGTCTGTTGTTCACATCCCAAACAGTGAGCAGCGACCTTGGTCTGTACACCGTGTAAAGAAACAGTCTGGGTCGCTAGACGGTGCATGTTGTTGGGTTCAGGTTGATCGGCCCACTATTTAGCCATAACACACACGCAGCTGCGAATACCTGAAAGTCGGGTGCTTTTAATATTGCAGTTGCATGTTTTTCATTACATTCGGAAGAAGAGCTTTCCCAGGAGCAGAGCCTAGCTGATCCTGTGATATGATCTCACTGAGCTGATCTTTACGGTATGGGGTTCCCCATTCAAGCCTAGAGACCTTCTATTAGTCTAATAATAATAATATTAGTTTGTTAGTGAAAGGAAGGTGGCTGAGATCCACTGTCATTTTAGCATGATTACTCCTTTCATCCTCTATGGTATTGTAACTATGCTGATGGTTTTGATCTTAATCATTTGTCTGCTTATGTTAGCCAAAGTACTGCATCTTAGGACACGAGGTTTATAAAATAAACTCTTTAAACTTTACCGTGTCTCTGTTTATTCTGTTGTGGACTGATATGAGAATAATTACGAACAGGTATTTCTGATTCCCACCATTCCTGAGAAATACACTAAGTCGCTTGTTCTGGGTTGTCTATACATTGGGACCGCCGAGCTAAACCTCGGATAACGAATGGGACACTGATGCTGGTCGGATAAGGGGTTCTGGGTTCTGAGGTGAGTTTTTGGTACACCACAATTCACTGAGGTCCTGGTTTCCTGTGCATAGTTCTATGCATAAGCAGAATCCCTGCAACAGTATACCAGCAAGGGCTGCAGTGAAAAATGCTTCTGTGCTGATCAGGCAGTAGCTCATGCGCAGAGGAAGAGAGGTGACTCCGCATGGCAAGGAGGGCTACCAGGCAAAGAGCATGGTCTGGTTGAGGCCATCATCATAGGAAAGAGCCCGCTGTGATAACCTGAGCTGGCTCAAGCTATGACTAACGACCAGGAGTGCCACTCCCCCACCCAACCAGTAGAGAGAACTCAAGAAACTTACCAGCATCGGAGTAGCATCAGGAAACCCCTAGATGCTGCCGCTGCAGGCCTGCATTTGAGGAACTTGAGGACACCTGACCGCTGCCCTCCCAGGCCGCACGTCTGAAAGACTTATCAGAGGCAGCTGCTGCAGCTTTAGCACGTGCGAAGGCAGCGCGGTCAGAGACGCCGGATGCTCGGATTCTGCTGGTGCAGGTAACACTGATTGATCCTGGCCAGACTATCCCAGAGGAACTTGCTTACCAGATAGCACTTCACCACTGGAACACTTTTGACTTTAATAAAGAGTCAGGCTGGGACTCCTGAGACTCGGATTACAAGTGGGACGTAACCTGAAGGCCACCTATAGTGAATGGAAAATAACCACGGCTGCTAAAGAATAGGGAATGGGACTCAGGGGCCCATCTACGAAACACTAGAGTCCTGACCTCAGTAGACTGTCTATTGTTTGTGAATGTCATATTTTACTTTGTCTTTGTAAATACATACTTCTTTTATCATAAAAGTAAGTATTTGACTTGACAATCATTTATTGCTGCTGATAACTATATTTTGAGTTGTGAGCCTGTGTTCACCCCACCTCCACTCTGTGTATACCTCTCCCCAAGAATCCTTGGACTACTTGACCTGTGCTACCACTGAGAGTGAAGTGCTGAAGGGGTACTTGGCCCAATTGCTCTGGATCAATATTAGGTCAGGCCTGGAACATCAGGGGCAAAAAGCTGCAACTCCCACAGTTGGGCCCAGTAGCTCCTGCTTGCCCAGTGGCTCTCTGAATGGTGTTCTGTCAGTAAGAATGGCAAATGCGCTATGCATCTTCTGCAATTCTCTTGATATTTCATCATCTGCTATTTAAATGAAACAGCTTCTAGATCTTTCATTAAAAGTGCCATTGTTCTGGAAGAAATCCCTCATGGGGCATTCTTGTACCCTTGTGGAAGACCCCAGTGCGAGATGCTTTTTGTACAGCACATGATCTAGTGTTACCCTTGAAGTGTCATTGCTTTTTCCAAATAGGAAGCATTGGTAATCATGTATGAAACACTCATTGACACTGAAGTTCAATTAGTATCGCTTTTATATTCCTCTTAGCCTCAGGTTCAAGTAGGCATTGTACCCAAACTTGTGGCTCATCTCTTCAATGACTAACATTTGGCTTTGTCTCTTTGTCCAAGCTTGTATGATTTCTGTAGTACAGGGTCATCCTTCCTGGACCCTTCACTTGCATATGTATAGCATATGTATAGGCACGTGCCTCAGGGACATCAGGTGAAAAGGATGTAATTACTTCATCTTCTCCTTTGAATGAATGTATGATGTTATGTCATATAAGGTTGTAGCATTCCAACTCAATCCAGCGGAGTATCCTGGCGTAAAGTAATTGATTGTCAAAAGACATCCTCTGAACAGGAAGGACGGATGTAGTGCACCTTCCTGGTCTACTAGGTGTACTGTGATCCCTTAACCTGTACCATCCATGATAGTCACATTCATGGTGTCTCAGTCGACTGATGGATCCACTGAAGTGATCGGTCTTTGACCTCGTGATCAAAGGTTCAAATCCTGGCAGATCCACTCAATGTTTAATCCTTCTCAGGACATTAAAATGAATACCATTGACTTTGGTAGCAACAAACATCTGTTATTCGCTTCAAGATTCCCTACTATGTGAGGATGTGATTTATAGATATGTTTGGTTATCTTGTTTGGGATCCCTGTTTCTAGTTTTCCCATGTATTTTATCCATAAGCATCCCTTCAGCTTCTTCTTTAAATGTAACCCGATGTTCCTGTGGGTAGGTGCCTAAGGGTATATTCCAGTAAAAATTATAGACCCCTGAGACTTTTGCCGACTACTTCGCTCCACTTCCTTTTCTGCTGGCACCACTGCAGCCAGTATATGGTTGGGATAGCCACTTCATTTATATGTTCTCTGATATAAGTTCAGAAACTGTCTCATAATAGCCAGTTAACTGCATCATAAGGTGCATAGCAGGAGTGTACCCTTGCTGCATTGGTATTTGCTTTAAAATGTCTGGAATATCTGCCTTAGCCATGAAGTATCTAGAAGTATAAATGTTTGCAAATATACACCTCCAACTTGTTCATTTTGTTGGCGAGGACCTCATCTCTGTCAGCAAGCACATTGTCCTTGTTCTGTGCTTCTCGTGTGGGCTGGTATTTGCTTATCCTGCATCTATGTTTTACGGGTGATCAAGAGTAGTATGTGTCACATTTGTGCCCATAGTTAAACAAGAAGTGGAACTTATTCAAGTTTTTGCAGCTTTCAGAGAAGAAGTAGTCTTGGTTGCACTCCTGTTCAGTGTGCTGCTTTACGCTGTGCCATATTTAGAGAGGGGCTTTTTGTTTGCTGCATTAACTTTGGTGTGTCCGCACCTGCAGGAGTCGAGAGAAGTTCCTCGCGGGTAGCGAACACTGAGGAATACCGGAAGCAGCAGGTCTTTAACTTATTTTTTGTAGGATCATAGTCAAAATGAGTTCTCGATGAAAGACTAAGCATGACCACATAAAGTGTCCAATCCAAGATGGTGGGCTCTCCACTGAGTCTCACAAGAACCTCCCATTGAAGAAGTGACAGAGTCTCTTCTACTAAGGTCTGTTTCTCTTTTTGGTATTCAGAATGTAGCACTTGAAAGGTGTGGATGCAATGCATTTCACTCCCTAATTTTGCGTTGCACTCAATACCTCTTTGCTATCCAGTTTTGTCCGTGATATTTCTCATCAGAATTTAATCATTGTATTTTAAATGTCCCTCTTTTGTTGCGTATTTTAACTTATTTTTGTTATTATTTTCTGTTAAGGCCCCAGTTACAAGGGGGAAGGTAATCGGGTGCAGTAAAATCGCACCCAGATTTACCATTACTGACTGGATCTTAAAGAAACTTGCGTTTCCCTGTGTTGGTTTCTTGATTCAATAGAATTTTAAATGTCCTCCTTTTTAGGTCTCTCCTACGCAGTGCGCATGCACTTCATAGGAGGGCCTTTAGCCGTCGCTCTGCTCATTTTCCTGAAAATGAGCAGACTGCGCGCGCATGCACGCACCGCTCCCAGGCTTTTTAAAGGAGTCCTCACTCTTGCATTAGCATCTCACATTTGCTCCCACTCTTGTGTAGGTCATGTCTGTTACTTATCACTTAATAGCATAGCATTAGAGTACATATAGTTGGCCCCTCCATTTGTTTTTCCAAACATCCGTTGCAGCCTGTGGCAGCATTCGTGACCGCGCACAGATCTGTGTTTGCTCGCAAAAGGCACAACCATTTGCATGGTAGAGATAAAATGAAATGCATCGGAGCAGTGCATCTTTTGCTCCGCTTTTGGTTTATTGTTTGCAGCTGATGGCAAAACACGCAGTATTGCAGAAATATATACTTTTTCATATATACTTTTTCTGTGTTGTATATGACAGATTTACAATTATTTCCTTAATACAAGCGACGTAGGGCCCGATTCACAGAACTAACTTAAGACAAAATCCTAAACTTACTACCATTTTGTTATTCACAGAAGGCACTTACTCATTTTGGTATTAACAGAAGGCACTTACTCATTTTGGTATTAACAGAAGGCACTTACTCATTTTGGTATTAACAGAAGGCACTTACTCATTTTGGTATTAACAGAAGTTAGGAGTCCTAACTTTAGGACTCCTAAATGCCTTCTGTGAATACCGGAAGTCTTAAAGTTAGGATTTTTCTCAGTTTAGGAGTAGTAAAGTTAGGACTCCTAACTTTAGGACTCCTAAATGCCTTCTGTGAATACCGACAGTCTTAAAGTTAGGATTTTTCTCAGTTTAGGAGTCCTAAAGTTAGGACTCCTAACTTCTGTGAATACCGAAATGAGTAAGTGCCTTCTGTGAATACCAAAATGAGTAAGTGCCTTCTGTGAATACCAAAATGGTAGTAAGTTTAGGATTTTGTCTTAAGTTAGTTCTGTGAATCGGGCCCAATGTATTCAAGCAGTTATTATTGGCTCCACTTAAAATTAACTCACTGAAGCTTGTGGCAACCATCTGGTATCAATTGGCTACAGCGCTTACAGTTGGCTCCTTTTTCTGATTGAACACTTTTTGTAGCCATTATGATCACGTTTACACTATCGGCCACGCAGTGAAGGTTAATTAATGGATCTCACATGGGTGCAGGTCTCATTGCTATCAGCACTGCACTATTGCTTATACTCTGCATAATCCTGGTCTGTTATTGACTTATTAACAACACGACTTTAGATCACACATTTTGCTCACTGTTTTTAAAATATTAGTTATAGTCCGCATTAATACCCGAGATATTGCACAGACCGCTTGGTTTGGGTGGAGCACGCCTAGAATTACTGTTCTATCAAAGATTGGTCACAATGTATCGGAGCAGACTGCTTTGACTTAGTCTTTGATCTCTTTCTGCAGCCCATGGTGTTAAGACACGATATTGATGAAATATTCATGCGGTTACGTGCAGTCATTTGTATTGGTGCTCAATGGGCTTTCAGTCTCGTGTATATATGGGGCATTATTGCTTATTAGGACACAGCGGTTTTTTTTGTTTGTTTTTTCCCTGCCTCCCCTGCATTTTGAAATATGTGGATTGTAGGTTACAACCATTCAGAGCGTGCAACATTGCCAACAATTGCTTAAGTGCTTATATATTAGTGTAGCAGCACACTTATTAGGGCCAAAAGGCGAGACCTTTTGGCAATGCCAATGCTTGTTCTCTTTTGTGTGTGTGTACATGTGTCAGGGGCGTTGAAAGGGGAGTAAAGGGGTTGAGAGACTTATGTACTTACCCAGTAGCCATGTCCTTCTTGGGTGGTATGTTTTCATGGTGTACAAAATCCTGCTTTTCTTAAGGAGCTTGTGGTTGTGGGTTGCTCCAGGAAATCGTACACAGCAATGTATGAAGATTAGATTTGCATCACATACCACCTGTACATTTATGTGTGGTTTTCTTTTCTGTGTTTTCGTTCATTTATCTTTGGTGGGATTAGGATTGCATGTGCATAAAATATTAGAAAAACCCCTAATGGAATAAAGCTTGCTTCAGTGGTATTGACTGGCAGGGGGCCTCTGGGGAGAATGATGTGTTGCAGCACTTATGTGAGCACTCCTCATCTGCCTGAGAACCATACAAAGGTTAGCTGGGAAATGCCATATAGATGGCCTTCTAGGCTCCATTTTAATTCTGACGCAAAGAATTATAGGACAGCCAGCAGTTTCATGAGAGTGGATTCTGCTGTTCTGATAACTATGGGCCTCATTTAGATCTTGGCGGATGGGTTACTCGGTCACAACGGTGATGGATATCCTGTCCGCAGAAATATAATTCCCATAATATCCTATGGGATTTCTATTTTGGTGTACAGGATATCCGTCACCGTTGTGATGGAGTAACCTGTCCGCCAAGATCTAAAGCAGGCTCTGTATTTGGTTTGAATGCCTTCCCTATCATAGGGGGTGGTTGATGATGCTCAAATCTAGCCTATTAGTCTAACTTATGTTAAAAGGGTGTAGGTATGTGCAATGTATTCTAGGACCTCTCCTGCACTTCTGTTCGCCCTGCCCATGTGGCCAGGCGGCCCTTCCTTCTCATATACCTGTATATGGGCTTGTGAAGTGGGGAGTTATATCTCATGTAGGACCAAGTTGGGTGCAATACATGCATGCCCCATGCTCTGCAAAAAAATGTGGCTATGGGAATTGGCTGCCTTTGAAGAGCCTGTAACTAATTTGATTCACCTATGTGTTTTGTTTTCTTAATGTGTTTGTGAGAATAAGAAGAGAATATTTTTACATTTCCTATCTTCTTCACTATGATGCTCTTCACTTTAGATGTGGGCTGCAAATGTTATATTCAGTAATTATTGGTATTTGGACATAATTTGCACCTGCTTTGAGTAAAGCATTGTTGCCAACTTATCCTGTGGAAACAGTTACTACACAGCTATGAATTGCAGTTTAGTTTATTCTGTTTGAGATTTTGCCTCTTGGTTATTTCTAATATGTTTCTGCATGAATACATCACATGCAATTTTACAAATTGATTTTTCCACATGCAAATTATCTGCATATAGAGACACTTGTGAATGGATGGAGCAAAATGAATGTGATAAAAATATGCCACTTTCACGCTGCCTGACTCGTAATCACGGCTGAAGCAGTTTTGGGTCAAGTTCCTTGAAGATCATCTGACTCTAGCCCTGTTATCCTGCTTGACTCTTGTTTCCTTCCTGGTGTGAGGTATTGTTTGGTGTCTTGCAGATATTACCAATTCCATCTACATCATCAATCAAGATACACATCATTTGCTGAAGTAGATTTTTCCTTTGTGGGTTTTTCTTCCTAAATGGGACCTGTTAACAGAGCCATCTGCCTCCTGCCATGTAGATTATTCTGTGCAGTATGGCAGTGTGGCTACTGAGAGGTGTTGCCTTTTCCTCAGGCAGTCTTGAAGGGCACTGAACAGACCTACTTTCTGCCAAATCCTTCTGGTGGCCAGGCATTTTCGCATTTGCGTGTCAATGGTTTGAGGACTAATAGTTTACTGTGGAGCAGCTGCTTGTTGTCCCATACACATGGTTGGTGAAGAATGTTGTCTGAGCCATCTGCAATTGCTTTTATCTGTTCTAGTATAACTTTTGTTCCCTGTACGGTTTGTTGCTGTACGTTCGGGTGCTGAATGTATGCTGACAAAAGTGGCTGAGCCTGCACTGGTACCATGAGCGGATGCATTCTAGCTGGGACTGAACATACGGCAATTGTCAATTAAAGAACTACATGTGTTTTTGATATGTTAATGGTTACTGATGAGGTGCATACTTTGTGCAGCATTACCTTGTGTATACTCTGTAAGGAACACAGTATCTGCCTCAGCTCCTTTCAGTGGTCTATTCACTATTCACTTCAGTTTCAAACACTGTGCTCCCCATGCTCCTTGGTGGAGATCTAGTTACAAGGTGTACAGTAAATGCTTATTGTGTACTGTCTCTGATAATTATGGCAGCAGCCATGGCTACAACAACTATTTGACGTGCTGATCAATATACTGTGACTTCTTTCAAACAAAATTCTAAAGTACTAGGCATATGTCCCCGGCTGAAGTTGTTTCTCAGAGTTAAATCAGTTATATCCCCTGAACATACAGATGCCATTGTAACATGCCGACAAAATATCCTGCCCCACCCACGTCATTAGATTTCTAATCGCTCTCCAGTCCGTGTGAATAGCCTTGTAGGTCGACCCATCTAAGGAAACAAACACTCCTGTGGGATAAATAACAGCGTGGATCAGTATTTGAACATCCCTGGCATCGTCCTACAACTTTTTTGACCTTCAATCATTAACCTGTACTCAGTCCCTCCTGTCCCCACTCATTTCCTTCGCTCACTAATGTTGCCAGTGACTCCAATCGTGTTCTCAGGGTTTGTTTAGGAAGCACGCTGCGTCATGGCTTCTCTGTGGGGAATGAATACTTGGAGCCTTTTTATCAGTCATGGCCCGTGCAAGTAAGAGCGGTGGGGCCAGGTGGGGGGGAGGGGGATTTCGACAGACGATGACTAGAGAAAATTATATAAATTATTATTTTTCTCTTGTCATCGTCTGTCGAAATCCCTCCCCCCCCATTCGGCCCCACTTCCCCACCTCTCTTACCTGCACGGGCCGTGGCATCTTTTCATGAAAAAGTCACGCAGTGCAGCACTGCAAGTCACATTGCTGAGTTGCGTGACAGGGAAAGGGCATGAATGGGCCTTATATAAGGCAATACAGTGCAGTCCTGCATTTTTCTCTGCGCAGGTACCATTTTGGCTGCCTAGCACCAACTCAGGCTCCCTTGCACCATGGTACAAAGGTGCCTGCGCTGCATGCAAGATTGTTTTCGTGCCTGAAGGAACACCTTCATGCACAAAAACAATCCTGAAATTACTTTTCCTCTTTCTATGTGTGCTGCAGACTGCAGCACACAAATAAAGAGGAAGTAACAACGAAAAATAAAGATAGTTTCTCCTCGTTACTCCTCTCCTGTAAAGGCTTTATCCTTTTGGCACATTCCCAGGTTTACCGGTTCTGCTAAATCCAGGAATGCATCAAAAACCGCAAGAGAACACCCATGCAACGCCCAGGGAACACCTTCCCAGGAAAGAGTAAGGCAATGCAGCGATTTGCTCTGTCTTACCTTACTCCAGATTTATGGAGCCACTCAGGGCAGACTTAAGGTTTGGGTCGCTCTTACACCAAGGGACCTCATTAAGATGTGGGTCGGAAAGCATTCCGACCGACTCCTTGTCAGAATCGTTTCTGACC
Organism: Triturus cristatus; assembly: GCF_964204655.1. NCBI lineage: Eukaryota > Metazoa > Chordata > Amphibia > Caudata > Salamandridae > Triturus > Triturus cristatus. Next base: position 441,578,525 of record NC_140585.1, read on the forward strand.
GACTGGGGTTCGGGGAGTCAGACCGACCAATTACGATGGCTCCGAACACCGTTCGTTCGGACTCCCATTGACTTCAATTGAAGCCTGTGTTCCGACCAACAACACAGGCTCCCATTGAAAACAAGCATTTGCAATGCAATAGGTCTCGCATTACTGAAAGTTTGAGCTGTTGACTTTGCAAATAATAATGCTTGTTCGATTTTTTTATATATATTTATCCCAGCAGTAGCATAAGTAAGGGTGCAGACTCAGTGGTCGAAGTGGGGAAAATAAAGTAGGGGAACTGTGGGCGGAGACTCAGGGGGCGGGAATAACCCAAGGATTGGATTAGTGGGCGGAGTCGGAGGTGTGGCTAGAAATAGCAAAACATACCAATTTTTGAACGTTTGGCATTTCACTGACCAGTTACAGCTTATAACGTTATTTAATTCAAAGAATCAATAAACATGTTTATTTGAGGTTTAATATATAAGTTGTTTATATTTAATTCATTTACAATGTGGGACATGTTTCCAATCACAGAATATTCCAAATACGCTTATAAGTGGAATCATAAGCCATTTGTCTCCGAGCCATGCAGTTTCTTTCATCTGCACTTCTCCTCCCTTTTTCTAACCATTTCTGAACATAAAATTCAGGTTTAAATTCTATGACAGGTGGCCCCACGATATTTATGAACATTGTAGAAGACAGACGATTGATTGATATTCTGTTCCGCAGTGGTGTGAGCACATCATTCATTACACTAAAGCCCCGTTCACATTCAGCAGTTGAGGTACAAAAGGTGTTTATAATGTGCATTAATGGTTTCAGGCTTTCAGAGATGCAATTTTTATTTTGTTTGTACTCTCTGAAACCAAGGATGTACTGCCTGGTATCAAATACATGCAACCTGCTACAAAGGTTTTGTAATTCTCCCTCACCGTATAAGATGTCTACTGGATCTGGCCAATAAACTGGTTGTAGGAGTTTCATTCTATGTACTAACTCTTTGTATTCTATTTCATCATTGTTTGTGGTTGTGCATCTAGAAACATTTGATGCATTAGACATTGTCATCCTTTTTCGCAGGTTATTTGCTAAGCTCCTAAAGAACTGTGCCCTATTGATGATAACACAGCCTTTGTTCTGTTGCAGTCCTACACCAGCAAACTGCATCCGTTCAGCAGCATCTAATGCAGTTGTAGCAAACAAAGGGCCCAGGTGCATCAGCCAATGATTCAAACACTAAAATCTGCATCTGTATTGAACGATCGGCCTCATATATGGTCATATTACGCCACTGCAGCCTTCTGGATAGGTCACCCAATTCTGTGAGAGCATCATATAAAATGCCCATATTTTCAACAAACACCAGGGAGGTTAATAAACGGTTTAAACCAGCATATTTCCTCTGCTCAATGTCACTCCTCGTTGAGTCTTCGGAAGATTCCATGAAATGTTTAATAAGTCCTTTGTAGTTATTCCAAACAGCTCTCACAGATCTTTCACTTGAGGACACCCAACGTACATCTAGCACCTTTCCAATTGCCAGAAGTCTTACTTCTACCTCCAGAGCACATTCCCCAAGCTCTCTCTGATTTTTCGGAGAGGCATGGTAGGTGGTATATAGTTTATCAAAAAATAAATTTGAGCTGATTAATGCCTGCGACTTCTTTACAAACATCACGCACAGCAAGCTCCAGCTTGTGGTTAGCACAGTGCCATACACTCAACTGTGGATATTTCAGTTTCAGAAGAGTTGCCACACCGGATTTCCTACCTATCATATTGGAAGCACTATGTGTTACAAGCTGAACCAAATGACTTTTTAAATACTCATCAGTAAAACCGTGTCTCTCTAAGCATGCAAGTAAGGTATCTAAGATTAGATCTGCTGCTGTGCTTGGCAACTCAACAAGGTCTAAGAAAAAGGTCAGTGGCTCATTGTGTTTATCAATACATGCTCTTACACAGATAATTAGTGTGGTCAATTTACTATTTGTGAGCTTAGGGACATATTTATGGGAATGGTGGCGCAGGGCAGCACAGCAAGTTACTTTGCTGCGCTGCCCTGCGTCACAGGGAAAGGGCGGGAATGTGCCGTATTTATCCAATATGGTGCATTCCGGTCTTTTCCCCCTGCACTGGCGCCATTTCGACAGCCTAGCTTCAACGCAGGCACACTTGCCCCATGGTGCAAGGGTGCCTCCTTTGCATGCAGGATTGTTTTTGTGCAGGAAGGGGCACCTTCCTGTACAAAAACAATCTTGAGAGGCGTTTTTCATCTTTCTATGTGGGCTGCAGAATAAAGCACAGTTTGAAAGAGGAAAAAGCAAGGAGAAATAAAGATATTTCTCCTAGTTATGCCTCCTCTGGGGCAGCGCAAGGTTTTGCCGCATTCCCAGGATTAAAAGTCCTTGTAAATCTATAAATGCGTCAAAAACCGTGGGGGTTGTGTGGGAGACTTTTATTATTGCAGGAAAACTACTGCGTGACAAAGCCACTGCTGCTCTAGGGTGTGCTGCTTTGTAGACCTGCCTGCAAGACTGGTGGTGAACCTGGGTCTGAATTGTGGTGGACAGGGCTTCAAGTTTACTCAACTGGCCACCAGTAGGGTTCACCTGCTGGTGCTAAGAGACCAGGGCTTCTAAGGTCTAGTGGGGCCTTCTAAAGTCTATCATGGGTGCTCCCTCAGGAGTGGTCTGATGGACAAGGCATGAAGGCTGAACCAGGATCCCCAGTTCCAAATTTGGTAGCTCTGGCCATAATGCCACATCCTATCCCCACCGAACACTCTTCTGCCCCACTGAGTGAAACTCGCACTGTCTTCACCTACAACCCAATTCTGCCCCATTATAAGCACCAGGATGTGACTCATTTCAAATTATACAGTGCCTGAAAAAAAGTAACAACATTCTGGGAAAAGCAAATACTCCTAGGGAATGCAGGATTATGTAAAGCATGCAAAATATAAGCAGGAACGACATGTTACCTTAACGCTTTTACTCTCGTTCAGAAATCAATGAGTATTTTTTGTCTCAAACATTGAGGACATGAATATAGGGCTTCTCCTGTACACATGTGTTAAGCAGGGCTCAGAGACAAAGGAACTCTTCAAGAGAATCTGATCTGACTCACGGAAACCCACAAGGGCTCCTTCTTATCCAAAAATTGTGCACTCTTGATTGTCAGCGCCAGGATGCCTGTTAGGTGAGAGTGCGCTTTACAAGTGAGATAAATAAATAAATAATTCTTATTCATGTCAGCCAGCTAGCTGCTCAAACATAGTATAGCACATATGTATTCAAGTGTCCTGCAAAGAAGAATGAGTGCGAGTAAGTAAATGTGGGTGTGAATGATTGAGTGCCTGAATGTAACTGAGCATGAGTGAAAGAGTGTATGTCGATGAAAGTGAGAGAAAGTGAGTGAGAAGGACTCACGTAGAGTAAGTGAAACTGTAAGTTAGAATGAGGTAATCAGAGTAGGAAAAAGTGGTGAGACTGAGTGAGTGAGAATGTGATACCGAATGTTGAAGTGTGAGTGCAAGTTAGCAATTTTGAGTAAAAGGGAAAGTGAATGAGAATGAATAATGGGGGTAGTGAGCCTGAGTGAGATAACATGTGAACAAGCAGGACAAAACACAGGCCTTGGCAAAGTGGAGGTAAATATTTACTTATGGGAGGAACATATTGTGCATCTTGAAAAAAAATGTGGTCAACTCCTGGGGATGTTGTCTTGGCACAGTAATGGCTTTTGAGGGAATTTGTGTAAAAATGGGGTGTTGAAAATAAAATGCAGTATTTGACCCTATAGTTTTTTTTTCAAAATTATCTTGGGAGTAGCAACACCCAGACTGCAAATCCTCCGGGCCCTCCTTTATCTCTTCTTAGTCTTACAAGGCCCAGCAAATCGCACTCTTTTCCAAATCTCTTTCTAAATATTATCACTCTCAAAAACTGTTTTTTCTATGTAATTTTCCTTTGATGGGAAGAGGAGGTTTCTGAGGTGGTAGTATCAGGCAAGTGACACTACTTGGGCTCCCTCTGTTCGAGCCTTCATGTAGGATCCCTCTTCATTGCTACCTCCACCTGACCCCAGACTCCGCAACGCACTCCCTTACAGGCTTGATTATCCACTACTCCTCTCCAGTGCACCTTATCTCACAGCTGACCTTGGGCCCCAGCCCCATATCCCGCACCATCGGGCTCCACTTTCATTTTTCCCGGTAAAAACATTAGTAAAATCACCTTCAAACTTAAAAAATTGAATATAGCAGTAAATATAATTAGCACACACTTTAAAGTATGTTCCACAGTAGCCCTTATGACTCGACTGCTAATTAAATAAACAAAAACAGAAAGGCCATGACAAGGCCGGCTTTAGCGCTGATGCGAAAGTCTTATTTGGCGCCACACCAATAATCACTGCCATACGCCACAAGTGCTCCTCATCTCTCCATAGCCCCTCCCCCTCATGACCTCCTCCTCGGATTCCCTCCCTGCCACCCTCCACCAGTGCCCCTCATTTTGCTGTAGCCCCTCCCCCTCATGACCTTCTCCTCAGAATCCCTCACTACCATCCTCCAGCAGTGCCCCTCATCTCTCCCTAGCTCCCCCCCCATGACCTCTTCCTCAGATTCCCTCACTGCCACCCTCCAACAGTGCCCCTCATCGCTCCATAGCCACTCCCACTACCTCCTCCTCGGATTCCCTCACTGCCACCCTCCAACAGTGCCCCTCATCTTTATGTAGCCCCTCTCTCATATGCATTTCATTTGTTGTGTAGCGCTACTCATATCAATGTAGTGTGTGTCAGTACTTTACACCACGCACACATTATACAGAGACAACGAATCATAAAAGTATGTAAATCAGCCTACAGGGAATGTCACATAAGCCAATGAGGATTACACGGTGTATGAATCATATGTCATCCATACTGGTGGGCAGTTATTTTAAGAGGGTTTGGTCTGGAGAAGCACAAACTCAGGATTTAAAGAGTACTCCAGTGGTTAGGGGTTGGCTTTACTGATAAAAATGTATATCTGCCCAAAGATACTCATTTTAGCAACATTAGAATAATGAAAGACTGGGGAAGTTCTAACTATATCACAAAACAAAAAACGCGAAGTTCTAACTATATCATTCAGGTTTGCATACAGCTCTTTGATGACAGTTCATTGGTCACTGTCCTATGTTAGGATTGTAACTTCTGAACTGCAAGTAACACAAGGATCTCTGTCACAATGACAGTAACCCACTGAGCTTCCACATAAAATACAGTTCATCTGCACTTAACTACTAATAGAGAAATGATTGCTCTCCAGCAGGATCATTTATCACCAGCGTTATCTGGGCATTTTTTTATTGTCCTATTGTTGTCCTGCATCAGCCATGATAATGATAAAAACGGATTAAATGAAGCACACACAAAGTACATGTCCTGCTGCGCCTGTGCAGGATTTAAAAAGAAAAACAAATAGTGACACATTCTCCTACCTACTCCATTAGTCAATTTTAGTGTCGCAGCCTGAAGTGATAAGCAGCTGCAGGGGTTGGGAAAGGTGAATCAAAATAAACAAACTTCTTCTCTCTTGCGCTGCATAGAAAAAGAATATCCACGCAGCAGGACAGTAGGTAAAGGTTACTGCGGCCAAAGAAAGGATTTGTCGCCTTTCGCCATGCCCCTGTTGGAGATGAAGGGGTGAAAAAATAAACAAAGCCTCGTTAACATGTAAATGGTCTTTTAAAGACCTGTGAAGTACTCAGGTACGGCTGCGATAATCTCAAAAACTGTCTGTGTGTGCGCACCCGGGCTTTGAACCACTTTGAGCCCCATGGCGTTTCGCGCCTGCCTTCAAGCCCTTACAAGAACCGGGCCTGAATTAGGGCAGTCCCGGGACGTTTTTTTAAAATCAAGAAGTAGGGGAACGGACTAGCATAATTTTTAAAAGTAGGGGCACGCCGTGCCCTTCCGTTCCCCCCCACTTCTAACACTGGGTGCAGTACATTATGTGGCTAATAGAGGTCCTATTACAACATCACATGGACACCTAATAAACAGCCTAGGGTATTGCACCCTTTTCTTGCTTCTTGGATTTTATCACTTATGCTACTGCTGGGATGTATATAAAAAAAAACTAAGAAACATTGTCATTTGCAACACCAATAGTTCAAACTTTTAGTAAAGCGATACCTATTGCATTGTAAATGATTGTTGAGAGGGCGGGTCACTGAGAGCTGGATGCTTGTCTCCCTGGCAGGGGCCTTGCTCTCTGTGGTGGAATGCTTTGCCATACAGATAGTTCAACAAGAAGCTTTTACAGGCCAACATGAATAGGCACCGAAGTGAGATGAACAACACTCTCCACCCCCTCCCTGCTGGGGGCAGGCTATGCAAAGCAAACGTCACAAAAAGCTGCTGCACCTGAAGTAAGTCACCCAGACAGGATGCAAATGCAGAGTAAATAAAAAACAGTCTCAGGTTTTTGCCATTCGTCAATTGACAATAGAACAGATTTTTCTGTAAAGGGTGATTCGCATGAGTGACACATGCATGTGAGTCATAGTGTTTAAAATGTGATTTGAATAAGGGGCGCACAGGGAAATGAAAGAGTTTAATAGAAAACAGAAAAACATATCAAACTGCAAGTTTGTTAAAGCTTCTATAATTGTGAGGGGGGTACATACTATAATGATCATTGTAAGTGCACTGGTTAAGAGCCACCCAAGCTACCCATGGGCTACAGGAAGTGTGAGGGGGGAAGCAGCAACAGCTGAGCCACGTTACCGAGCAGTGAGTGCAACGCGTAGCTGCACTTATGAGAAGGCGATCAGGGGCGTACAACAGCGATGTTGATTTGTAAAGTTTAAATATCCCAACCCTCTCCCTCTCCACCTATTTTGCATAACTTGGCAGTTTCCAGCTGAATGTACGATTTTTGGCGGGGAAACAGGAAGAGGTGCCAGGTTTCTGTCAGCACAGCTTGAGATCTTGACAGTGCACCTTATCTTGTCAAACAATTTGAAAGGTTCTGTCCGGACATTTCTTAATCTTTTACTGCCAAGCAATAGGCACGTGACAAAGGTTTCAGCACATTCATCTAATAGTAAATATTAGAACTACACATCCCAGAATGCAATATCATGGTGGCAAAAAACACAGGGTGGATTGAAAGAGTACTAGTGACGCACAGTCATTTTGGGACGGTGGTTACACACCCAACGTTTACACGCTGATACACCCGCAGCATTCAGTGTATTGCAAATGAGAGAATCCAGAAAATGGGAAGCAGGTAATCCAAAGGATCAGAACAATCAAACAAATGAAGAAAGTTCAACACGTGAAACGAGCCCTGCATGCTCACCCCCGCGATAAGAAAAGAACAAAATGAAATGCCCTTGGTGTAGCAACATCACTGCCTGCTCTTCGGGGTCACTGTGTGGCATTAATAAGGTAGAAACATTTCCAACGCCATCGTCAGCTGCGGTATGGATGCTTCGCCTTCAAGGCCTGAATTTCAAGCCCCAGTAAACGAATAAACATTTAAGCCGACTCTGGAATTTTCTAAAACATGCTAGCTCTGGTGAAGTCCTTTCATATGCAAACTGCTGCAGAGATGCAGGCAACAATAAGGCATTGCCTGCACCAAACCTGTAATTTACATGAAAGAACATGGTAATGGCGAAAAAGCTAAACACTGTGATGACCGGTCTGTATGAAAACCCTCTTCTATAGGGTATAAGGAAAAGATGTGGCCTAACGGCCAGAGCTGCCAACTTTGTAACTGGGAAGCCAGGTTCGAGCCTCGCCGCTGGCTCAACATCCTGTGGTTCTTGGCAAATCACTTAATCCTCCCGTGCCTACCAAAACTGAATGTTCTGAACTGGTGCTCATGTGAAGCGCTCTGATACCATCGGGCCGAGTTCGTGGAGTATAAATCTGCAAAAAATTGAGAAGTGAGCTAGCAAAGGATCCCCTTTCACTTTAGAAGATCTTCACATCAGCTCAGCAACAGACTACTTAAACCGTACCTAACTCACCAAGAGAATAGCTGCTTAAACAGTACTTGCGGGATACCAGAGGTCGCGCTGCTGCCACTCGTGCTATACCTTGCAAAACCACATTTTTGTTGATCGTGAGTGTGATTACTTATTACTAATATTATTGACTGTCTGCATGTGATTTTAACGTTTTAATCCTTGAGATTGTTTTAACGTTTTAATCCCTGAGATTGATCCAGCGGGTTACCAACCTCAGATACTCAACTATCATATACTAACCTGGGCCCAAAAACACACACTCATTCACATAGGCTAGTAGATACCGCTGGGTCAATTTGTTGTACTAATACCTGTAAGATGAATATATCTAACCATTTCTTACCAAACCTTTCTGATCCACTGTACTTTACTCTGGTCAATGGACCTTTTAGTTAAGTGAATAGGCAAAAATTGCAAAGAGTAAACCTTCTTTAAATAACCACAGACTCTGGAGAGTTTTAAATGTTTATCTAGTAAATTCATGTGAGCCAAGTACCAAAATACAGCACGAACACCGTCTTCTCCAAGAAAAGGAAGGGAATGAAATTCAATTCGAATAATCGTTAAACAAGTTATTACGATGACAGAACCTGAATAGGGAGGAAACAGAGAGAGCAGTACAATTACATACTACACAGAATTATAGTTACCTTGAATGCAGTGGAAACCAACCCCTTGGCCAAGGAATTGGAAAGGGTCCCCTGGGACAGATCAGGTGACAAAGGCTCAGGACAGGATTCAGGACAGGATAGATGACCTCTTCTAGATACGACGCCTGCGTCGCACCCCTCTCTGACACTATCTTCCTCCTCGATTTTTCCGCGATCTTCTATTATGTGCCTCCTCGATTCTTCGGTGATGTTCTTCTAATTAATTGGCTCAAAAGTTCTAAGTCTGGAAATGGATCTTCTCAGTATTCTCTTTATGGACAGCATCTCGGTCTCTCAGCATTCTCCATCTCGCTGTGTGTCTGACTAACTAAACTACCTCAATTATACCTTTCTAATGGCATGTACCACCCCTAAATGTTTCAAATTTATGAAACTTCTAACTCTGGTTGGATAGGGAAAGGGGAGATGATCATCACATCATGCTAAGTTTAATATTTTTCTTCAAGCTCATTGTTCTATGTTCCCGCCCCTTCATTTATTTTCCCATGCTTTATTTCCCGCCCGAGTTCACATTTTTATCAATCAAAAATATACAATTTAATAACTCCTCCATTCATCGGTCATGAAGATGATTCTGTTCCCAGGACAAACAGAGGTCGTGGCCTTGGATGAGTTTCAATTAATTCGTCATGGGTCCTGGCGGGTTGCAAATACGCATGTGCAAGGGACATGTGGGGTATGGACATCTGTCATCCTTTGAGGCCCAAAATACGAACTAATAAAGAAGTCAGAAAGAGACATATTAAATTAAAAATAAAATGATTTCACTGTATACCACCTACCTCTACTCTAACCCCCTTTACTTATATAAATCTTTCGCATTAGCATTTTATTAAATTTGCAGGTTTTAGTTTCATCTTAAGCATGCGCATTAACATGTGAGTTTCAAGTGGCCATTTTAGAAGCGATTGCGCAGCTGCAAAGATTTCCCTCCAAAGCATATGTACGCCATTACTATGTAGATGTAGTTGACGCATGCGCAGCAAAGATTCCCGCGTTAGCAGCCATTTTTAATCACTCTCGGGTTACTTGTTCGTACGACACATAGACAAGCTTCCCCTAAGTGTACAAATTTTGTGATGCAATATTAGTATTTACGCTATATAAACATGTGAATGCCTCTGAGCCCATAAATCACAATATTTCCTTGTCTTTCAGTCCTTTTTATTGACTGTAAGTATCAATTTAATTTTTCTGTTTTACACTTGATTTAAAGAGAGAAAACACTTCATCAATAGACTTTTCACCTATCTTTTACATAAAAATCACAAATGTCTTGTACACTTATTTGCACTTCTAAACATCAACATATAACAAATCGTGCATCTGTTGCACAAATTAAATCACTTACATAAAAAATATTTACAATACAATACAGTACACAAATGTCCAGCTAATTACACTTTTGGAACCCTAACTTGGTTGGTCCTCAATCGTCACAATCTCTTTTGGTCCTTAGCAGGGTCAGAAAAGAAATTAGTTTTATGAGGGAACCTTAAATTTGTTGTTGTTCCTACTCGGGGGAAGCATAAACACTTTAGTGTTTTTCCCAATATGTTCTGAATCGCTGCTTGCATGTTGCATGGCCAATACCCTGGTCAGACCACTACTTAGTCCCTTTTTACTGTGCCCTCTCACAGACAGAGGGCTGAGAAACCGGCACAGAAAGTCACAAACAGGAAATGGAATAAATGTAATCCCAATATATGCACCCAGGCATTGATGAAAAACAATCTTACACTAGACAAAGATGTAAACTTAGCCAATAGCCAATTCGAGGCATGGATAACAGAGGCTTTAGATGAGACAGCACCTTGGAGCACTAGGATCTCAAAGAGACATAAAGCATTGGCACCATGGTTTAATGAGACACTGATGAGAGCCAAAAAAGAGTGTATGCAGCTCGAACGTGCATGGCGAAAAGACTATTGTAGGAAGGCCAAAGAGAACTATAAAAAGGAATTAAAAAAATATGCCTTAATTAAGAAAATAAGATGTGACTTTTACACGGAAATGATTGAAAGGGCCATTAATTCCTCCAAAGAAATGCTTTCCATACTGAAGTCCCTCAAAGCATGCGAAAATATAAATAATGAGACAATCGCTTCTGTGGAGAGCTGCAATAAAGTAGCAGAATTCTTTGCAAACAAAGTGACAAAAATTTATGACACTTTCCCAGCGGAAGTGCAGCAAGGGAGGAGCACAACATGAAGACGTGATATCACATTTGCCGGTGAGACCCTTGACCAATTTAAAATTCAGGATGTAGATGAACTTAAAGTCACAGCAAAAGGGATTAAATCAGGCTCCCCACTAGACCCTGGCCGCCCGAAGATACTAATGCAGGGCGCAAACCTCATTATGCCATATATCTCTGAACTCATTACATGTTCCTTTCAGACAGGAGAGGTTCCCATTAAATGGAAATAAGCTATAGTTCGGCCACTCAAAAATAAACCATCTATAGATCAATCAGTTTTGGAGAATCTACGCCCCATTTCACTGTTACCATTTACGGCTAAGATGGCTGAAAAAGTAACGAATAAACAACTAGTACATCATATTAACAAGAATGACCTATTGCACCCCTCCCAATCAGGTTTCAGAGCTGCACACTTTACGGAGTCAGCACTACTCTTGGCAACAGAAACAATGAGAAAATATGCTGACGAAGGGCAGACGGTTGCACTGATCATTCTGGACCTCAGCGCGGCGTTTGACACCATTTCCCATAAGCTGCTCCTCCAGAGGTTAGAGGCATGTGGTGTTAGAGGAAATGCACTGCGCTGGATGACATCCTTTCTATCCGCGCGGAGCTTCCAAGTCACACAACAGTCTTACCTATCTAAGAGCATCCCCTGCACCAGGGGGTCCCACAGGGATCGACGTTGAGCCCAATTCTATTTAATTTATACGTGGGACCACTGGCTGAGCAATTTGAAGAGTATAAGGTGTCCATTGTGTCATACGCTGACGATACACAGCTAATTGTGATGCTGTCTCAAGACAGGGAACAGGCAGCAATCCGATTCTCCAAGTGTCTGGAAGAGGTGGCAGCATGGATGTCTGACCACTGCCTTAAGCTCAATGGGAATAAGACAGAGGTGATGATTTTGGGCAAGGTCCCAACCATTTGGTCATCAGCCTGGTGGCCTGAGACACTGGGCCAATTACCTACACCGAAATCAGAAGTAAAAAATCTCGGAGTATGGTTTGACTCCGAACTGGCATTCGACAGCCAGATTCGGAAAGTAGCGGGCAAATGCTAGGGACCATGAAAATCCTGAGAAAGATTCTTAATCTCCTGCCACCTAATGCTAGGAAAACCATAGTACATGCGATGGTTGCCTCCCAATTGGACTACTGCAATGTGCTATACCTAGGTGCCACATAAAAAAGGCTAACCAAATTACAGACGGTGCAAAATGTGGCAGCTTGCTTGGTACTAAGCCTCCAGAGAAGAGCCTCCGCAAAGAAAGCCCTGGCAGAATTACACTGGCTACCAGTGGAGAAGAGAATCGTGTTCAAGGCAATGTGCCACTGTCATCGTATTCTATCAAATAAGGCCCATGGTACCTACAACTACTGTTAACACAGTACACACCATGCCGAAACCTGAGATCTAAAGGTAGGGCATTGGTGACTGCACCAAGAATATCTAAAGCCAGAATGGGGGAACGCTCCTTCAGATACCTCGCAGCAAATGCGTGGTACACTCTACCAATGGCCCTAAGAACAGAACCATGCGAAACTAAATTTCGCAAACAACTGAAGACATGGTTATTCCTAACAGCATACTTTTTAACATGCTGACCAGAGAGAGTGACCAGCTGTGATATGCAAATAATGTTGTTCCGTACCTGTTCAGAGTGCCCGTTCCAGCGCGGGGACACACCGGTGGTGTAACCATGCACTCTATAAATGGATAAACTAAACAAACCCCACTAAGGGCTCTCACGGGAGTTGTTATTGCCTTTAATGCCCTATCTCAGCTATAATCGCCTTTTAAGAGTTTTGCTGACTGCCATGGAGCTACAAAGTGCTTGTATACGGCCAGATAGGGCACCCGCCATCAAAAACAATTTGTCTAAAATGATTGCCAACAAACGTTGAGTTCTAACAGCAGTCCGTTAAAAAAAAAAGTAATATATACATTCATTTCCATAAACATTATCATTATTTAATTTGAACTTCAAGGATAATGTATATACATTTGCTTACTCCTCCGAGTTTGAAACGTTGCAAAAAGACTTAAGTTTAGGATTTGCACTGTTAGATCAATTTGTATAACAATGGGAAAAAACAAACCACAACATAAGTTCTAGTCCTTGCGGGACAGATAACTAAACCATGAAGTAAAGCCCGATCTCAGCCGAACACAGAGTACGCTGTGTATGTAGACGGTAGTCAAACACCGTTTATCATTATCCGGTGCTAATCCCGAGCTTCACACAAGTTATTACACCACATGGAGAAATAAGCCTCTTTCGTTCCTTAGTAAACGTGGGAAAAAAGTGTACTACCCACAAACGGCCAGCCGTGCAGCAAATATGAATTACAATTAGTAAAGTGTTAAAGGTCACAGTAGCCCTTCTAGTGAGCGTGCCACATTGACTGCACACTCTTCATACCGATTATAAAGGAAGGGTGTGCGGCCTCTATAAAAGTGAAAGCAGCATGGCACTGGGGAAAAATGAAATTAAATAATAGGGGTACATTTGGAAAGGCGTGGGATGCGGGGGATGTAAGGCAGCACAGAGAAATGAAGCGATAGACATCCTGCATCTTCCTACGGCACTATGTTTGCAAGCTTCTGGTTTATTTAAGTATCCCCTATAGGAACTGTAGTCGGCCGGTGCTCCCGCATACAAAACAGAAATGATAAGTGGGGATTAACAACCAATGAGGAGCCACCAAAGAACACCTACAGAGGAGTGAACTAATGGTAAGCAGCAAGTGGAATTTCCCTCGGTATAGTAATTACTGCAGGTCTTGCAGACAGCGCTTACGCACTGCCAAGGCTCAACATAAAAAGGGGTGGTTGCGGAAAACCTTTAACCCTGTTGCAGGCACCCCATGGTGCCTGCCACACTGTGCATGGTTGGAAAGAGGAGTCCCATGGGTACCCCCATGGACCCCAATTGGAGGCCTCCAGGTGGAGGGCCTGCCAGGGGCCAACAAAGTCAGTTTCCGACAACCTTTTTGTGTCGGAAAAACCGATTCGGAAAGACTGTCCGAGTGCGACTTTGTAATACATTGGTCAGAAACGTGGTCCATAGAGCTGTACAATTCGACTCCAACCGACTCGGATTCTCTGAGTGCCTGTCGGAACCGAGCCAGACAGACCGAACGGTTACCTTCCATCGTAATCGGTTGGTCAGAACTGTTACCAAGTCGGTTGGAAACATGGCTTCCGACTCGGGTTAGTAAAATCAGAATGCCGTTTGGAGCCTCTCCGACCGACATCGTTATGAGGTCCCAAGTTGGGTGTTGCAAGAGCGACGCAAACGAGCTTGTATATAGGCCCCCCTATGTATAATTATTTTGGATTATGCTGGAATAAAGAATTATTAAAAAAATAGATAATTACTTTGGGTCTGTAGTTTCGATTTGAGAGTTTAAACACATAGATCAAATATGGTGATTTAAAACTAACTACACTCACAAGTTCTCCCTACTTTGGGGTAGAATCTGTAACCCTATTTATAAATGAGTACATCAATTAAAATGGCTGAAGTATTTAATAAACTAATATAAACACATATTTCTCTGAGCCAGCCAGCAGTGAAATTTGCCCTTTGAACTGCCTTGCTGAGCGCAGTTAATAACTGTACTCATTCATTCTGCCTTTTTGATCGTGAAAAGCTAAATGTTCAGGCAATAGGGCTTTAAGAAGATATTGCCGCTTCAGCATGTTGAGCCTTGCAGACACATACTTTTTTACATGGAATCTTAGAAATAACAGAAACAGGCAAAGTGTACTGAGTTTGTTGCTCCCTTTGTTGAATCATGAGGTTGCGGTTTTGCACCCTGATTGTTCTTGTGAGGCTTCTCAGGAGGGTTTCCAAACTGGTATATCGGTTGCAATTGAATTTATATATTTTATCTAGTATTATGTGTACTTTAGAGTACTCTTCATTTTCAAAGTATAAGCATTGACTGGATATTGTTTTATGGTTTAAATCTTTTTATTGATTTTAAGAATGGAAGAGATTACATTAGCCACCACCTACATCCACTGGCCGGTAGGGAGCGAAAATGTAATGAACTGCAAAGAGAAATAAAGAGATATAGAATGAGTAGTAGAAAAAGAATAAGAGTTAAGGTGTCTGGGTGTGTTCTTTGTCACAGAGGAGCGGTGGGAACTCTGCCATGGGTGGTTGTTCCACTTGGGGGTGGCCTACGGGGAGTGGGACTGCATTAGGGAGCCGAAGTACCAGGAGGTATAGTGGGCACGTAAGCTCCAGGAACCATGTGGAAAGGAAGGCAATGGTGGAGCCCCATATTTTATTGAATCTGGGCAAAGTGCGGGAGACACCAGCTGTAATCTTCTCCATACCCACTAACTCCCAGATCTTGTGTAGCCTGTCCAGTTGAATTGGGACTTCCTCTGTCCCCAATGTGACAGCAGTGTTTGTTTGGCAGCGCCCAGCGCTAGAGTGATTGCCCTACCAAGACGGGACTTAAGGGGATAGGTGAGAGGGTAAGGGAGACCAAGTAGGGTGTAACTGGGAAATCTTGGGATTTCTGTTTGGTGCATGGTATCAATATCTTGTAGAATTGTATCCCAGTATGTCTGTATATTCGGGCACTGCCAAAGGATGTGTGTAAGGTTGCCAGGTTGCCTGCAATTGCGGCAACACCGGTCATTCCCACCAGGTTTCCATTGTGCCATTCTGACCGGGGAATAGTACCAATAATGCACTATTTTTAAAAACATTTCTCTTCCTGCGGTGCTACAGATGGAGGCCTTCGCTCTATGGATAATATCCTGCCATTCTTTAGGGGAGAATACGCGCTCCAGCTCAGATTCCCATTTACACTGTGCAGGGGATTTACCATTGTTTTTGGGTTTGTTCAGGAATGTGTATATGTCTGATAGCAGGCGTTTGTCTGAGGTGCGGGTTATGAACCATGCTTCAAATTTAGTGAGGGGGCAGCTAGTGTGGGGTTGTTCATATGGTTGAGTCACCCAGTGGCGTAGTGCTAGGTATTGCCAGTAAGCCTCCTTAGGGATTCCGAAGCCTGACATGAGTTGAGGGAAGTTCATAATCCCATTTCCATCGAAGAGGTCGCCAATTCTTTTGCGGTTGGCTTCCTGCCACTTAAGATGGCTATTCCCTTCCAATGCTGGGGGAAAATCCAGGTTACCAATACAAGAAGTCAGAGGCGACACCAGGGTGGAAAGGCCACAGGGTACCTGTACTGTGTCTCAAGCCCTCAGGGTAGACTGCAGCACCGGCAAAACATAAACCCCCAGCGGGCGGCGTTGCTTAGGTAGCCAGGGTACTTTCCAAATGTGCATACCTTCGATTGCGCGGTCTATGAAGCACCAATGTTTCTCCGACTCCAATTTGTACCATTCTGTCATTTAGCGCAGTTGCGCTGCCTGAAAACATTTCTCCAGGTGTGGGACCCCAAGACACCCATCTGTTTGTCTCACGTATGTTTGACGTCGAGCCATACAAGCTCTCTTCCCCCCATATGAAACCTTCAATAAGGTGCTGCAATTTGGGCTGGCACACGGGGCGGGGGGCATAATGGAAGCGTCTGCATCACATAGAGGATGCGAGGCAGCAGAGTCATTTTAATGGCCGCCAACCTACCCAACCATGACATTGTATGCTTTTTCCATTTAAGAAACTCCCGATGGGTTCTCGTCAAGAGCAACGAGTAGATCGTCAGAACCGTCTTCTCAATCGTGGGGAAGATCTGCAGTCCCAGATATGGGATGCCCTTGTGGGTCCATGCGAACGGAAACCGGGCAGCCAGTTGTTGTTGCTCTGCCAGGGGAAGAGTCAGGCTAAGAGCCATTGTGTTCTGGATGTTGACCTTGAAGCCTGAGACCCTGCCAAATGTTTCAGTTTCTTCCAATAGGGGATGTAGAGAACACAATGGCTGCATGAGGAAGACCACCACATCATCTGCATATAGAGAAATTTAGTGTTCTCTTTCTCCCATCCTAATCCCAGTGACATTGGGGCAATTGCGGATTCGTTTGGTGAACGGCTCCATATAGACAGCGAAGAGTAAGGGTGAGAGGGGACACCCTTGATGAGTACCCCTCTCAATCGTTACAGGTCATGATGCTATACCGTTTTCTCTGAAGCAAGCATTTGGGCCATTATATATGCAAGTGCTCACCCACCCCAAATCTCCGAAGGACCTGCCGTAAGTATGACCAGTGTACCCAGTCAAATGCCTTCTTGGCTTCCACTGATAGAAGCACCGTAGGCTGCCGGAGGTGCTGGGTTTTATCCTGGAGGTGGCACAAGCATCTGGTGCCGTCGCTGCAATTGCGTTGCGGTATTAAACCGGTCTGGTCCGGATCCACCAGTCCCTGCATATGAGGGCTGAGGCGGGTAGCCAAAATACTTGTGAAAATCTTTAGATCCACATTCAGCAAGGATATTGGGTGGTAGAAAGTGCATTCTAGTGGGTTCTTACCGGGTTTAGTTATCACTACAACTTCGGCCATAGACATTGAAGGAGTTAAGGCTCCCGTTTCGCTAAGAGCGTTGAAGAGGCGCACAAGGAATGGGATGAGGCTGGAAGCAAAAATATATAGAAATCTGTTGAAAAACCGTCTATGCCTGTGGCTTTCCCAGAGGATAGCCTTTGAATAGCCCATAAAACCTCCTCTGGGCGGATATCAGCATCAAGCCTGTCCGTGTCTAGGGGGGAAAGCAATGCCACCGGAGCTTGTCTAACGTAGCTCTCGGCATCAGCCGAGTTTAGGTTCTCCGCCATGTAGAGCTCTGTGTAGAATGCTTCGAATTCCGCCGCTATGTCGGTATCAGTCAAGAGGGTCTCTCCATGGGAGTTCTTTATCCCAGCGATGCGGTTTGAGTTTGTTTGGGATCTCAGGAGGTGCGCTAAGAGTTACCCAGCTTTGTTCCCCCCCTCATAATAGCGCTGCTTAGGGCGCAGGAGTGCATATTCTGCCCTGCCTAGTCCAGGGCCTTCAGCTGCTTACGGGCAGCGTAAAGTTGTCGCCTTGTCTGGACAGCGCCCGTGCGGCGGTGGACCCTCTCTAATTCCTTGACTTGCATCTCTAGTTGTTCCCGTCTGTCTCTCCTGTCCCTATTTAATCCCGCTGCAATGGCCAGGAATCGTCCTCTAATGACGGCCTTCAGTGCATCCCACACCAGGGGCACCGGAACCGATCCGTCATCTTTGGTCTCCAGATAGGACTGTATGGCTGCCTGTATCTTAATACATTGGGCTCATATGTGTGTAGGCTATGGTTTAGGCGCCATGATCTCTGGCATGGGGCTCCCAGGTAAACGCAGCAACAAAGATATGGGCGAGTGGTCCGAAAGGGTGCCCGTCCCTATCGTAACGTCATCTGTGTATCCCGTGACCTGTGGTGATGTCCATAATAAATCTATGCGTGCGTACGCGTGGTGTACCGCAGAAAGGAAAGTGTATTGCTGCACGGTGGGGCAGTGATGTGTCCAGGTGTCCGTCAGGCCTACCTTCTTCAGCCTCTGGATTATAGGTTTCGATAGTGACCCTGAGTGTCGAGCCTGCAGCCCTGAGCTATATATTTGTGAGTCTGACACTATATTAAAGTCTCTACCCAAAATCCGATCCTCATCCGGAGATTTGAGAACGGCGTTTAGCGTGTCTCAAAGGAAGATTTCTTGGTGGTGATTTGGGCTATAGACGGAGGCTATTGTGTATGTGTGTCCTAATGATATTGGCAGTGCAAACATTCTACCTGGTGTTTCTGCTTGTACCCCTTGCACTATTCCTGGAAAGTTTGTAGCCAAGAGGATGGCTACACCTGCTGTTTTCTTTGTCATCAAGAAGAAATATTGTCTGTCGAACCACTTGGATCGGAGGCGTTTCCAATCGGCTCGCAGCAAGTGGGTCTCCTGTAATAAGCAGATGTCGCATTCGGCGTCTCTAAGCAGCATAAGGAGCGCGTGTCGTTTAATATGCATGTTAAGGCCCTGGAAGTTAAAGCTCAGAATCAAGACTTTATGGGCTGACATGTGGGGGGTTATGGGGTGTGGAAAGGAGTTGTCGAGGTCTCCCAGAGAGTGTGTAATTATGACCATTCGCCCGACCCCAATCCTGAGGCCTATATGTTATCGTGGTATAGCCAATTAGGCACCTGTTCCCCTCCCTCCGGACGCGTGCTGCAGCAGAACAGCTACTCTGCTCCTACGGTATTTTAGTTTGAATCTCACTGTGTTGCTTGATTTTATAACGCCGCAATCCTAAAGGAATTTTTAAAAAAGTAATTCTTTCTACTCACACGCTCTCCTGCACTGCTCTGACACCCGGCACCCCGCAATCTCCCCGGTCCACCACAGGAATCTCCCCGATTGATGGGGAGGGAGGCGCGGCACATTACACCACTTCCGGGCTAGAGGGGAGGAGGGTGCAG
This sequence comes from Triturus cristatus, assembly GCF_964204655.1. Taxonomy (NCBI): domain Eukaryota; kingdom Metazoa; phylum Chordata; class Amphibia; order Caudata; family Salamandridae; genus Triturus; species Triturus cristatus. Next base: position 441,597,838 of record NC_140585.1, read on the forward strand.
CGTCATTGGCTGCTCACATCTCTAACTGCAGCATAAAAACCTAATGCCACACGCTTCGCGCAGCGGATGCGCGCAGCGGGTGTGCCAGCAGCGCGCCAAAGGCAAGCCCGTCTGCACCTTTCCACGGCCGGCCGGGGCCAGGGGCCATAACCCCTGCTCGTTTGTCCACTCATATCAGGAGCTATAGTCCCAAATCTCTTCTCAAACTAAGAGGAAAAAATCCTGCTTTATGCCACTTTTCTTGGAACCTAGCAGACCAACATACCACATGCTCACACTGCGGATTTCAGCTCCATCCTGCCCCACTAACCAAAAATACTCAGCGAAGCATGTACCTCTTTAATTATAGGTCACTCCCTAAACACACTATGGAAATCTTCATGCTTTTAGAAGAGCTCAACCCAGATGTTTTATTTCTGACGGAGACCTGGCTCAATACAGAGTCAGAACCCGATCTCATCCAGTCCCTCCCTCAAGGATATGAAATACTACATGAAAACCGCATAGTGGGAAGAGGAGGTGGCCTAGCAGTCATCCATAAAGATTGTTATAGGTGCCGCATCTCCCCTAACCCGATACCAGACAGCGAAAGTCTCCCTTTCGCCATAGACTTCTCCCCCACTAGCACCTTTTCGGGGATACTTATATATCGCCCACCCCACTATGGCCAACCTAGCATGTAGCCCATCTGATTTTACACTATTAGGGGATTTTAACATCCATTTTGACGGCACCTTGGACCATACCGCCCTAGAAATGACCACCAGCCTCTCCACACTACAATTTAAACAACTAGTGCTTAAACCGACCCACACCAAAGGTCACTTATTTGACCCGGTTTTTAGTAATTGCGCAGATCTCATAGTGGGAACTCCCTCCCCCCTCCCGTGGACGGACCACTTCCTGATCCCCCTTTCCTGGGTCACCCCATACCCCCTCTCTCCTACCAATACAGTTACTCGTAGGGGACGAAACTGGCCAAAACTCCCCCTAGCCGACTGGCTGGCGGCTCTTGAAACCTCCAGACCACCCAACAACCCTGATCCCACTGCAGCCAATGAGGATTACAACAGATGGATTTCCAACTCACTAGACTCCGTACTCGCTATGAAAGGCACCGAACCTAAGCGCAGCACTGGGACTGAATAATTCCCCTTCCAGTAAAACTGCATATAGAGAAGCGATAAAAATCTACAAAAACGAAATTAAAATTGCACAATCGACCTTTTTCGAAGAAAAAATTAACGCAGTCGCCTCCAGGCCCAAGGAAATATATTGCATTGCGAAAACCCTCCTCAAGCACCCAGAAAAACCTCCAAACCCCACCAACGCACAAACCCGCTGTGACAACTTGGCAGAGTTCTTCTTCCAAAAAATACAAACCATTTATACCTCCTTTTCCCCCACTCAAATTCACACTCTGCCCACCAAATCACCTGAATCAGGGCCACAGCCCCTAGCTACACTCCAATCCCTCCCCATTCTTAATCTCACCATGATAGAATCCATTATGCATCAGGTGAAATCCGGCTCCCCCAATGACCCGGCACCCCCGCGCACCCTGCTGCCAGTCACCGGCAAAATCCTACCCACCATACTCGACTTGCTTAATACCTCCCTATCTGCTGGCACCGTCCCGTCTCCCTGGAAGCGGGCCATGGTTAAAGCCCTCCTCAAGAAACCCAACCTAGACCAAGATAACCCCAGTAATTAACGACCAATCTCCCTGTTACCTTGGCCGAGCAAGATCCTTGAGAAACATGCCAATTCAGTATTGGCGGAGTTCTTAGAGACCAAACACCTGCTCGACCCCTCCCAGACGGGATTCCGCCCCATGCATGGGACTGAAACCGCCCTGGTCGCAGTGACGGAGGAGGCCAGGAAGATCCTGGCTCAAGTAGGCTCTGCAGCAATTACCCTCCTTGACCTAAGTGCCGCCTTCGACACTGTAAGCCACAACATTCTATTACATCGACTTACCAGCTTAGGAGTCTCAGGAAAAGTGATTGCCTGGTTTGAATCCCTCCTTTCAGACCGCTCCTTCCAGGTTTTTGAGGGCGAAATCACCTCCCCCAGCAAGCCTCTTGGCTGCGGTGTGCCGCAGGGCTCTTCTCTGAGCCCTACGCTATTCAATATATATATGAGCCCCCTAGCTGAGATTGTCCGCCCCTTCGGGATAAAAATCATCACCTATGCCGACGACACTCAGCTAGTGGTGGCTCTCAATCTACCATACACCGTGCATAACAGCCTGAGAGACTGCTTAGAAGAAGTGACCAAATGGATGACATTGTCATGTCTCAAGTTGAACGGAGACAAAACTGAGCTGATGCTCTTAGGTAACTCCCCCAAGCTCACCATCAACTCATTGTGGCCTACCTGTCTTGACCCTGGAAGAGGTGTGGCGCTGCGGCCAGGGCGACTGACTCTGCAATCTGGGGATCACGGTTCGATCCCCAGCGCCGGCAGCAGATTAGCCCAGCACCATGTGGCTCTGGGCAATAGCTTACTTAATCTTCCTGACGGCCCCCGGCGCCTAGAGACCCTTACGGGTGATTGTTTGCGCTTTACAAATGTGGATTATTATTATTATTTATTACTTAGGGGCCCCTCAAACCACCTTGTGCAAACTCCAGATTATCCAAAACTACGCAGCCCGAACACTCCTCCAGATTCCCTGTCGACTCCCAGTTAAACCCGGACCAAAGAGCCTTCACTGGCTCCCAGTCAGGGAAAGAATTTAATTTAAGGCCCTGTGTATCGCCCACCGAGCCTTTTGGAAAACGGGCGCTGCCATCAATCAATCACTGATCACCCCCTACCACCCGAACAGACAGCTCAGATCAGCATCTTCTCTCCTCGCAACAGTGCCCAGGATTAAGAGAGCCAGATGTGGGGGCCGTTCGTTCTCTTATAATTCGGCCAAACTTCCATCTGCGATCAGAGCCCAACTTACTCTCCTTCCACAAACGTTTAAAAACCCTACTTTTTAACAAACCTGAATAGTCTCCAATTGTTCAACTGCACGCGTTGTCCATAGGGCTAGGACGCCTGAGGGTAGCTATCTGTAGTAATGAAGCCAATCCAAGTAGTGTTGAGTTGGTAGTTTATTAGCTACATACAGAGCAGAGAGACAGGACCCACTCTGCCAACAGCTCCAGCCTGAATGTAATCACTCATTCCTTGGTAACCATGTAAACATTCTAGAATACTAATACATCAGAGTGCAGCTAGGCTGCAGTATTAACATATTAAACATGTTACAATACAACATATCTTCTCTTCCTCTAAAAAAAAAAAAAAAAAAAAAAAAAATTCCAACACAAAGAAAATATACATACAAAGTTCATGACCTAAACCTAGCAGGCTTAAAAACTTTCCTTGAGCTCTTCCTCAATTGAATTTGATCACACACAGGAACAGAGCTACTTGACGGACCAGGAACCACAGCAGAATCCCGAACCTTAACCACTCTATTGAGGTTCCACCAATGTCCCCCGTCAACCATAACGGCATTACCAAGAATTTTGATGACTTTAACAGGACGACTAAATTTGCTGTCACCTTTCTTAGCATGAATACCGCTTTTGATTTTAACAATATCTCCTACTTCTAGAGAAGTCACTTTAACACCCTTGCGGGAATCAAACCAAACTTTTTGTTTGGATTGCGAAACAGACAAATTCTCACTCACCATAGATAGTAAATGAGCAACATCTGATTCAGACCTAACCCATCTATTCATCCAAGCAGGTCTGAAACTGGAGTTGGGTTTACGTCCTCTTAACACCTCAAAGGGTGATATTTTTGTAGCAGAATGGGGCGTAGTTCTGTAAAACCAAACCATGGCATTAAGTGCTTTGCAAACATCATGTCCACCAGCTCTAGCCCATTTAACACATTCTCCTACTACTCGATTCATCCTCTCCACCAAACCATTGCTCTGTGGGTGATAGAGTGAGCTTTTATGATGTTTTATCCCACAGTCTTTTAGAAAAGACTCAAACTCAGTACTGATAAATTGCTTCCCGTTGTCTGAAATTAATATTTCTGGAAAGCCCTCTCTCAACCACACATCCTTAAGAAAATCTATGACCGCCATTGAGTTGGCATCTTTCACCAATTTAATCTCAGGCCATTTGGAAGTGTAATCCATTAGGACAAGTATAAAACGCGAACCTCCCGGGAGAATCTCGTAAGGACCCATCACATCAATTCCCAATTTGGACCACGGGTTTTTTGGGCATTCAATGGGCATTAACGGAGGAACAGCCACTTTCAAACTTTTGTCAGCAGAGCCACAAACACAACAGCTGCCACCATAGAATCGATTTCGAAATCCATCCCTGGCCACCAATACACATCCCGGATGCGCAGCTTTGTAAGCGTTGAACCCAGATGGCCCTCATGAGCTCTTTCAATAATAGTTTTGCGAAAGCAAGTAGGAGGAACAAATTTGTCATTCCTAAGTAATAAACCATCTTCGATGGAAAGTTCATCTTCAACCTTCCAGAAAGGTTGCAGGGCAGGAGAAAGTGCCTTTTCTCTTGGCCACCCATTCTTGACAAAATGAGTTACTTCACATAATACATTATCAGACCCCATAGCTTGTTTCCAAGAATCCTCTGAACCAACATTGAAATCAGGTAAATCAAGTACAGCAACCAAACAATCATCACAATCCTCATTAACAAATTCCTCCAGACTCACATCGTCCATCTCACTGTGCTTGATGGGAAAACCGGATAGGAAATCCGCCCTCCCATTCTTCCCACCAGGAATATGCTGTACTGAAAACTGATACTGAAGAAGTTTAGTGACCATGGGCATAATTCTGGGAGAACAGCACTTGCTCATACTTCCACCCAAGATATTTACCAATGGCTTGTGATCTGTCAAAAGCATAAACCTTTTTCCCCAAATATACGGTCTAAACTTTTCAATGGCCCATGTGCAGGCAAGTAACTCCTTCTCAATAACCGAATACTGAAGTTCAGGAGTCCTCAGGACCCTTGACGCAAAACAAATAGTGTGTTCAACATTATTTCCCATTTGAGTCAATGTCGCACCCAAACCCACCTGACTTGCATCAACAGTGATGCAGCATGGCAAACTCGGGTCAAACGGTTTGAGTACAGGACCCTCACTCAAAGTAGTTTTCACAAACTTAATAGCCACAGAACAATCATGACACCAATCAAACTTGACCCCTTTTTTTAAGAGATTGCTTATAGGCCGGACAATAGTGGCAAAATTTGGAATAAATTGAGAGTAATACTCACACAGACCCAACAGTGACTTAACTCCTGCTTTATCTATTGGATCCAGCGCCTCCACAATAGCTTGGAGTAAACCCGGTCGTGGACTGACCCCTTCATGGGAAATAACATGTCCCAAATACTCTACTTTAGAACACAGGAATTTACACTTGGATTCTTTAACAATCACACCACGTTTTTTGAAGAGGGTCAACACTTTATCTTAAGCAAGATCGTGAGATGAAATATCTTTACCAAAAATCAGAACATCATCCTGAAATACAAGGACACCATCAAGATCTCTAAGCATGTTCCCCATTATCCTCTGAAAGACGGACGCTGCAGACGCTAGTCCAAAAGGCATGCGACAGTAGCGAAACGTACCTAAAGGCGAAACAAACGCAGTTAAATGTCGTGATTCAGGATCCAGTTCTACTTGGTGGTATGCACTGGCCAAGTCTAATTTAGAAAAATACCGTGCACCTTTTGTTGAAGCAAATAAATCACTGATTTTGGGTAAGGGGTGGGAATCTACCCAAATCTCTTTATTTAGGGACCTCAAGTCCACACAGACTCGAAGATCCCCCCCCCCTTTTCCTCGCGACGACTAATGGAGAAAGCCATAACGAAGAGTCTGTAGGCTCGATAATTCCTTTGGCACACAAGTCTTTTAACTCCTTTTCCAAATCGTCCCTAACACTAAAGGGAACCCCTCTTAGTTTGTGTTTAATGGGGAGAGCACCTTCTTTTACAATAATTTTGTGTCTAAAACCCTTAATCTTCCCCAATCTACTACTGAAAACCTCAGGATACTTTTCCTTCCATTGAGAACTAGTGTCTTCACAACCCACAACTAACACTTGTTCTTTTTCACCTGGTCTCAATATTATTCGAAAAAGGCCTTGGTGAAACCACCCTAGTATATTGAGACCTTTTACGTCAACGTAAATTTTCCCTTGAATCCTCCTCCCTCTGAACTGCAATTCGTCTTCAAAATATCCCAAAAGATCTATTTTACGTCCTTCATAGGAGACAGGAGAACGATCAGGAGGACATAACGGTTGAGAACCCTGCCATGTTTCTTCAAACAATTTTTGAGTGATCATAGTGATCTTTGCCCCAGAATCAACCAACAGCTTCACAGTGCGTTCTCCAATCATGATATCAACAATGGGGTCAATGCATGAAGAAGGATCGCCAGTGACAACATTTGGGGAGCATTTGGATTTGACTGAATCTGACTCATTCTCACTCCACACAACAGAGACAACTTCCAAATCTGACTCTCCGTCAGACTCCACACTACAAACAGCAGGTTTACTTGTATTTTTCTTTTTTAAACAAACTTTCGCAAAATGCCCCATCCTTTTGCAGTAATTGCACATAACATTGTTTGCAGGACATCTCGAGCCTTTACTATGTGGAGGATTCCCACATCTGATGCACATATTTTTAAAAGAAGTTTTGGTTAGACTTTGAAGATTGCTGAACTAGTTGTGCAGGTTTACCACGATGTTTGGAATTACTATTAGTGCTAACAGCATTAATGGTATCTTGTGGTTTGTCATCAAGCTCTTTAATAGAAACCATAGAGATCTCTATACTTTTGGCAATTTTTATGATTTCATCTAGAGATGGATCCCCCAAGGTTAACAATTTTTGACGAATGTTTTTATCTTTGCATTGGCACACAAACTGATCCCTAATTAATTGATCAGTGAAATTTTCAAATTTGCACTCAGCTGCCAATCTGCGTAAAACCGAAATGTACCCATCAACATCCTCCCCTGCCTTTTTTTTTTTTAAAACTTATGCCGTAATACCATGAGGCTAGGCTGCTTATCAAATCTTGTTTTTAATTTGATGACCGCCTCTTGATACTCGTCAATACCATTTAATTCTTCCTCAGAGAGAGATGGTAAATGTTTATGAATTGACCTTCCTTCAAATCCTAAGGAGTGTAGGAGAAGACATTTTCTCCTCTCTGCACTAAAGCGTAATGCACCAATAGCTCCTAGATATGTTTGGAAGGCGTCATGCCTGATTTCCCATCTGACAGGAGGATCGTCTGGTGATTCAAGAAATGACGGCGGAGGGTTAACAGATTGCATGGTACACAATTCTACTAAGGATGGAACACTTGGGAGAGAAATGGTGTCAGATTATATCAAGTCAATAGTGAAAAAAAAACGTAAAATCAAATCGGGTATCAGAAGTTTGCATTAATGCATTAGTAACCCTGAAGAACTGAAGAATTTACTAAGTATTGTCACCAATAAAAACGTGTAAAATGTAGTGGCAATAAGTATGATGTGCGTGTCACCGAATGTCAGTAACACGCAAATGTTTCTCCCTTATTGTTCTCTTCTGCAACGAACAGTTTGTTCTGAAAAGGTGTGCGTATCACCGAAATTTATCGTGAACGCCAACAAAATAATCAACTTGGTGTGCGTGTCATCATACATTAAAATTGGAATCCGATGTTGTGCACAAGGAAGGTGTGCGTGTCACCGCAAAGCTGAGACACGCGTTGCCAAGGAGACGACAAACAACTTGTGAACAAGGAAGGTGTGCGTGTCACCGCAAAGCTGAGACACGCGTTGCCAAGGAGACAACAAACAACGCTTTCCTCCAATCACCGGGGTCGTCAGTGATGACGTTACACGTTCAGCACGTTGAACAGGAAGAAGAATGCTGGCATGAATCTTCGAAACTGGAACACGGTGAGCGCGTTGCTGCAAAGCGCGAGGGCTCAGAATGGCGTTTTTTAAAAGTAGACAAAGTTGAGCGAGAGCAAGTATAGAAAACAGCTGATGTTGGTTAAGCTTTTTTTTAAAAAAGAAAAAAAAAACGCTGTAACTTGCAAGCAGCAAACAAAGTAGACACGATTAAAGCCGCTGACTCCCATCAAAGCGCAACACCCAGCATCAATAACAGGGAAAGCAAACTGTCATCCAAACTCCCCGTAACAGTCAACACTGAATAAGAGGAAACTCGATCTGTGTTCCTTTAAAATGTCTTAGTATTCCTTTAAGGGAACTGTCTCTCCATGAAAATAACAAGGCAGCGCAGCTTTAACAGAAAAAGTACCTTTACCAGAAGACAGCAAGAGTTCTTCTAAAATTGAAAGAGATTCTTGATTGAAGGAAATTTCTGAATAAAAGGTTCTCAAATGACTGCATGGGTTCTTGTATGTAGCTAAGATCGTCGCCAATATTTTGTAGTAATGAAGCCAATCCAAGTAGTGTTGAGTTGGTAGTTTATTAGCTACATACAGAGCAGAGAGACAGGACCCACTCTGCCAACAGCTCCAGCCTGAATGTAATCACTCATTCCTTGGTAACCATGTAAACATTCTAGAATACTAATACATCAGAGTGCAGCTAGGCTGCAGTATTAACATATTAAACATGTTACAATACAACACTATCGCGTTTAACAAATGGTTTTTTCATTTAATTTAATTTAATTTCATTCATTTCATTCATTTCCCTCCCAGCCGCTGTCCGAGGGGGTGCTGTAGTGACCCAAGTGACAGTTCCCCATCCAGTGCCCAGGAGTGTATGTTTTACCCATCTTAGCAGCCAGCAAAAGTGAGCCCAAACCTGCTAAAAAAGGGATATGATCCTCCTCGTTGTAGCCCATTTCCCCACATCTGCATATCAATTTCCCTTGTAGACCAGCAAACTCCCAGACCACCCGACTGGCAGCCCTCCCCGTCCCCGGTAAGGTTGGCCTTAGACATCCATAGTGGGAAGAGAAGGATGAAGAAGAATGAGAGAAAGATAGGACAGAAAGAAGAGAGAAAACAAAAATTTGCCTGTAATCTGGCGTGAATCGCACTGTTGTTTCAAAATGGCAGCGAGTGTTAATCGGCCCGCCTCTAGTTCTTAGCCGCCTCCCGGGAAAGCTGTGCGGTGATCCAGGACGGTCGTGGGTCAGCTTCCCACCTCTCTGCAAACCCCCAGAGGGGAGGGCTTAAATCAGCCCCAGGTCTACTCAGGTATGACTGTGCGCAAGTTCTCGGCTGCTCCTGTCCGCGGGCCAGTCTCACGCAAGGCGCATCAGGGCACGCTCGTACTCGCTCAGTTGCTGGTGTCGCGGCTAGCCTGTACGTCCCCCAATCAAGCCCCGGCTCAGCAGCCCGGCCTACTCTGCCGCTCTCACCTGCACCGGGTCGCTCACAGGCAGCATCCACCACCGCTCCGTTGGGTGTCCAACGGCGGTACCTCTAACGTCCGCCTTGTAGGTCTTTGCTGTCCTGCTTGGGGGAATGCTACTCACTGTTGCTCCAGTAGGGTGCAGTCCTGCCGACAGGCCGCCCACCTTGTGTCTTCTGCGGCCAGCTCCCGGTCACCCGGCCCGTCTGCTCCTCGTCCCAGTTCCGCTGACAGCTTGGTAAACTCTCGGTTTCCAGGGGCTCCTCCGGACACCCACGGTTACCTACACCGCGCTCCACTGATTCCCCAGCAGGCCCGGCACTTCTCAGGCAAAGGCCCGGCGACTACGAGGCCCGGCCTTCCCGATGTTCACTGGCAACCCGGCCGAGGCGCCACCCAGGGCCTCCGCTATTCCGCTGCAGATCTCGGGTCACGGAGGTCAAGGGGTCCCGCACAGCTGCCCCCACCTATTCCACAGCACACGGGCCCCTTTTCATCCCGATATAAGGTCCCAGGATAGCTTTTGGATGCTTTGGATCGGCCTAGGCGAGTGGAGCTCCAGAGAAATGCTGTTACTCCCCCGCCATCTTGGCCATACCCCCAGACATTGTTTTATTTAGTGTTATAATTTGTGCATTGCTGAATTTTGAGTTTATAGCCCACAGTAACTCCACAAATCAACCTTTGATTACCCTGTCCCACTACACTGGGAGTTATGTTCTAAAATGGTTACTTTGTCCCTAGACTTAGGGTCCTCAGTATGGCAGCCCCAAGACACCAGAAGTAAAAGACCTCAATTGATACAGTTGGTCCTGGTAACTACTGACTTCCCCTGGAGCCTTCAAAACAGCTTTTTTCACTTGTTCCAATGAAGTTTGTTGGTCCCTTCCTTCTTGTGTTCCAAATGAGGTCAACAGTCCTGCTCTATAGAACACACAGTCTGATGGCATGGTATCAAAGCCCCAGGAATACCTGTGGATGCTGTTCATTATTTGTAATTACTTTCAGGATTTGCCCTTGCAAGTCCATTAGACGTTCGTCAGATTCAGACAGCTCACATAAGAACTCTCATTTTAACAAAGCTCGTGATTAGAAATGACCTTGTCAAGTCTCATTGGTGCAGTCAATGAAAGCAGCCGCGGCCCGTGCTGGTAAGAGTGGTGAGGCGGCGGGGCCGGGTGGGGTGGGGGGGATTTGGACAGACTGTGAGGGAAAATCAATTATTTATTTAATTTTTCCTCGTGGTTGTCTGTTGAATCCCAACCCGGCCCTACCGCTCTTACCTGCACGGGCCGCGGCTGAATGAAAGACTTAGTCCAACCAAACAAAATGTTGCCTAGTTTCCAAAGCTCAGCTCTATTCATAGCCCTGAGACAGCTTCCTATACGCGTCCTGGGAATTTAAGGCATGGGGATTCGAGTTTAGCAAGTCTGAAAATTACCCTCCATCTTTTGATTTCGGTTTTGGCCCTGAAGCTAGACTAGTAAGGGTGTTTTTGTATTTCAGAAATAGAGGTTATTCGACCAACACCCTGGCAGTGTTGGAATACTTGCTGTTATCTAACAGAAACATGGGTGCGATGATACTGTTGTCTTCTCTCTTACTCTGGCAATCTTAGAGGCGAGTACAAGCTTTACACTTGTATCTTTCTTTGATGTCTGCAAATTACGTTTTTTAACTCGGTTGGTCGAAAGTCCAAAGCATTGAAAAGGAACTCGCTGAAAATGCTCACTTTTTGCATTTTGATTATCAATAATTAGATTAGTGACATCCAGTCTTTCAGTGCTAGGCATTCATAGACTGTATGTCACAGGATAATGATTAGTGGTCTTTAAACTCCAATGTTTCCTTTCGGATATTTTCATCTTGGCCCTACTTCATTTATTAGCTGTAATTCGGTTTCATTCAGCTTTTGTGCAGAAACTGAATCCGGTAGCAATGTAGAGGATTCCGTAGAATATTTTGCCCTTCTTTATTCTAATTATGTTGCCAGCAGCCGCCCTCATGTTATATGTATTATAACCATTTCGGAATGGAATGTAGGTTCAAGGTGATTAATATAGTAAGAATACATTAACTGCTAGAGCCCTAATGTTGTAGCCAGCATTGTGTTCCACCGTGTGTGTCCTAGCGATACTGATAGTGATACATTTTATAAAGCGCTCAGCTGCTCAAAGAGTGTCACGGTGCTATACAGTCAATGCAAGAAAACAGAGGATGAAATTTACTGTGAGAAGAGCCAAGTTTTGAGTCTTTTCTTACATACTACTTCAGCCTTTATTTGTCGCAAGTATTGAGGGAGATTGTTCTAATCGACTGGGCCCAGAAATGTCTGCCTGCTTTAGACAAATAAACTTTCGGAATGTTTGCCAGAGGATTATTGGCTGAATGTAGCATTCTCGTGGGGCTGTAGTAGGCAATCCTGGCAGAACGATAATCAGGTCTTGACTGATGGAGAGCTCTGTGCATTAAAAGAGAAGACTTAAAAAGAATTAGTTTTTCAACTGGGAGCCAGTAGAGATTGGGAAAATGCTTAGAAATGTTTTCTCATCTTGGGAGACCAAGAACAAGTTCTGGGCAGTTTGGTGTCTACTCAGAAGATACATTGGGAGGTGGAATATAATGTGTTGGCATGGTCCAATCTGGACATAACCAGGGCCAATACCACTGTAATCTTAGTTGGAGTTGAGAGAAAGTGCAAGAATTGTTTTGGTATGCATAAGATGCCAAAGCACATACCTACCACCGAGATAATTTGATTGTGGAATGACATTTCATTATCAAATTTAATCCCCAACTTTTTTACAGAATCTGCCTGGATATCTGGTGGGGGCACCCCTACAGGCCAGTGGACATTCAAATTACGAGCAAAGTTGTGTCCAAAACTGAGCACCTCCATCTTCTCGGTGATACACTTCAAATGGTTGTGAGTCATCCATTGGAAGACTGCTGAGAGCCAAGATTGAATGGCATCCTAATCAATAGACACCCTTTTGCCGAAAGCAAAGACAATCTGGGTGTCATCTACGTAAGAAATCATTTTAGCCCCAAATGATTCCACCACATTGGCCCGGGGGTCATATATTCATAAAACATGTGGGGCTAAGTGCTGAGACCTGACTGAAACCCTTCGGCTAACAGAGGAATTTATTTATATTATTTATTTAGACATTTGTGAAGCACACAGCTACCCCCAACTGAAGTGTCCCGGTGCTGAAGCGGATGACTGATACGGGTGCACAGTGAGTGTTTCTAAGGGCTGTTGAAGAGCCAGGTTTTTAGAGCTTGTCGGAAGGCAGGTTCTGATTCAATCAGGCGGAGAGAAAGTGGCAAGGCATTCCATAATTTTGCAGTCCTGACAGAGAGAGCTCTGCCTCCAGTCCTCGCTTTGCGGAAGCCGGGAATGGTGAGGAGCCGCAGATGGTTGGATCTCAGGGCCCTGTTATAATGGTAATGTTGAAGTCTGGCTCTCAGTTAAGCCAGGCCTTGGCCTCTGGTAACTCTGTGCGCCAGGGTGAGTGCCTTAAATTCAATGCCCCTGATGACGGGCAGCCAATGGAGGTCTCTCAAGTGGGGTGTGATAGAATGGCGAAAAGGTACCTTGCCTAACAATCTGTCTGCAGCGTTCTGGATCGTTTGGAGTCTGCGGGTCAGATAAGCAGGGAGTCCCAAATAGAGGCTGTTGGCGTAGTCCAAGTGGGAAGTGATGAAAGTGTGGATTACCGTCCTTCTGCAGTCAAGAGAGAGGAAATGGAGGAATTTCCTCAGAATTCGAAACTTCCTAAAACAGGAGGAGACTTGCCTAATATGAGATTTACATGAGAGCTCTTTGACGATTCTAAACCCCAAGTTTCGCACAGAGTCCACAGGCTCGGGGGGGGGGGGGGATATTCAGTTCTTGAGGTCACCAGAGCGCCGCGGGTGGGTGGGTATGCTGGTTAAAGAAGAGCACCTCGGTTTTATCCGAGTTCAGCTTGAAACAGTTGATGTTTGAAGGAAAACAGCCGTTGGGTGTCATCCGCATAGGGGATCACCTTTACTCCACAGGATTCAACCAGTGCGGCGAGTGGCAAGAGGTAGGCGTTGAAGAGGAGAGGACTTAGTGCGGAGCCCTGGGGGACCCCGCATAACAAGCGTTTCTGGGAAGACATGTAGGGAATAAGGAGGTAGCCAGACTTCTTGACTCCTATCCTCAAGGAAGGACTTCAACCATTTCCAGGCATTATCCCTAATGCCAGTCTCCTGAAAGCATGGCATGTGGGACCGTGTTGAATGCTGCAGACAGAACCAACAATGCCAGGACTGTCCTACCGCCTGCATAGACAGTACTTCTTATGAGATAGGAGACATCCAACAAGGCCGTCTCAGTTCTAAATCCTGATTGGCTCGGAATGGAAAAGCCTGTTGGCCTCTAAATATTTAGAGTTGAGGGTTCATGAAGTTTTCAGCTATCTTAGAAGGTGCAAAAAGGAGGGATATTGCCCTGTAATTGCCTGGAACATCCGGATCCGCACTTGTCTTTTTAATAGAGAGACAATTTTTACTCTTTTCCAGCATAAAGGTACCACAGCAGTGACTAAGGACTGATTCAGCACCGCATTCAGGATAGGGTTGATAACATACACTCCTAACGGCAGGATGGAAGGGGACCTGGATCATTCACAGAACCAGATTTAAGATTTGGGATCTCAACCCTAGAGTTTTCCAGAGAAATCGTGCTGAACAAGAAGTAAGAGTAGCATCCTGAATTGAACTACCAGCATCCACCTCCAGGTTCAGTTCTGCCAAGAGGCTTTTTTGGATTTCCTGGATCTTCTTATGAAAAAATATTGCAAGTTACTCAAACCACTCTGTCAATGGGGACCTTGCTTCTGTGGCATGTCACAGGATTGGCAAAGTCCTTCACAACCTTAAAGATTTATTTTGGTTTATTCACTGCTTTTCTATCCGTCCTTCATAATACTCTCTCTTTGTGGAGTTTATCAAGGTCACATATTTCTTCAAGGCTATTTTAAATAATTCTTTAGATCCTAAATTGTAGTTTTTTCTCAATGCCTTTCCACTTTTTTACATAACTTTTCCTCTTGTTTAAGGTTCTCACAACACCAGGGATTAGAGATCTTTTTTCTACAGGAAGCACGATTGGGGAGGGGCAAGTCTCTCCACAGAAGTGCACAGCCAGCTGTCATATTCCATGAAATCGGAGTCAATGGGACCTAAAAGGGATGGGGTATTGCTTTCCAAAGCTGCCAGCAGATTATCATTTGTAATTTTGGAGAAAGGTCAGGATAGGTGAGGCATTAGACAATTACCCTGACGGGAAGTAGTCCAGTTAAACTGGACCCAATAATGATCTGTCCAGATTAAGGGGATAGGGTCCGGCAGGGACAGATCAATTTGCTTTACTCGAGTATCCATCATGTCTGTCATCAGGTTTCCATACACAGTCAAACAGTCAGACATAAAGGGTCAAACAGAGCCTTGAGCAAAATCTAAGGTGTTTCTGTAATGCCAATCAAAACAACTCGTAACAAATACCTACCTTAGCTGAGTTCTTATATAACAACTCTGTTTCCTCTGCTACTAAAGTCTCTCAATTCTATCTTATCCAGGGCTTCCATTTTTGTTCCTTTCCTTTTTCTCCGCTATCAACTCCTCTTGTGCCTGCTGCTGTAGATTTTCTAGAGAAACTTGACTCTGATAGAGTCATTGCTCAGAATCTTCAGGATTCTAAGGCAGCTATAAAGGCCTGGACTGAAAAATTAAAAGGACTTGTTCCAAACTTTAATGTGGGAGAGGTTTGGTTGTCTTCCAAGTTTCCGCCCACTCCAAAGTTTCCAGTCAGGCTTTGTCCTTGATTCCTTGGGACCTTTGTTATAACCAAACAAATCAATCTAGTAGCCTTTAGCCTCTGTCTTCCTAACTCTTGGAATATTTCATATCTTCGAGTTAAAGCCTTTTGAACCTGATCCTTTTCATCAGATCTCTTCTCCTCCCGTTATGGTAGATGGAGGACCAGAATAAGAAGTCAGCTAGCTTTGTGGCACCCAATTTTTCCGATGTTGGTTGCAGTTCCTCATTCACTGTGAAGGCTATCCTGCTAGTTAATATCCTTGGATTCCTGTCTCTTCAGTACATTCCCTAAGACTGATTTGCCAGTTTTTCTGGCCTTTCCTGAGAAGCCTTGAGAGGGGGGAGTATACTGTTGCGCCCACTGTTTCTTGGTCACCTGGGTGCCCGTGAACCGTGGTTCCCAAGACTCAGAAAACTCAGTACGAAGCCGCAGCTGTGGCTTGTGAGGGTCTCTCACCTTGACCTGTTCCTAGGCTCTTGGATGTGGCTCTTTCACTCTTCAACAAAAAAGGCAATCTCCTGCCTGAGGGTTTCCAGGTACCTTTTTAAGATGACCCTGCAAGCAGTCCACTTCAGGTTTTCATTGTCTTTTCTTTTTTGTTGCTTTCCTTTCTTTTCTTTATCTCTTCCCTGTTTCTTCCTTGGTTTCATCTTTACTTCCCTAATCTATTATGCGTCCTGTCATGCGGTGTTAGATGTTTTTTTCCATTTCCTGTCCTTTTTCTGTTTAAGGGCCTCAGTCTGATTGGAGGGTGTATTGCAACAGAACTGTGTTTCTTCATTTTTCTTGCTCCCCCCACTTGCTAATCCTGACTCTTCACTCTTGGAACTTCCTCACCTGGATTCCTAACTACTGGCTTTCTCTAAACCATTGACGACTTCATCAGCAAAGACATATTTTACGCCTTTGACTTTTTCCTACTATGAAGGTGGCATCTTCTCGAGGCACTTGCATACTGCACATTCCAGTGTAGTGACATTGTGGAAACAATCACCCTTAAATCGGGCAGCAGGAGATCCAGATCTACACTACTAGCACTGTAGCAGTAAGACCATGTTACAGCAGCTATTTAAAAAAATGCAACATTATCTAAAAATCGAAAGAGAAAAATGAAGGAAAAGATGCATGCAAGGTTAAAAGTGCAGAAGCTGCAGATAACATTCACTGTCCCTTTAAGGAGCCAGCAACTTCCATTTCCAGTCATGCACTGTACTGGCAGTTTACCACACAGCCTCAGCTTTTATTGCAGCTCATGCTAAGAATATCTCAGAACACTTTCTTAGCTTTACTACCCGATGTTCCTGGAGTTTTTATTTGGGTTCAAGATTTTTGACTTTCATTTGATGTTTTTAACATAATACTTTCTGCCCCTTTGCCATCTGAGAAAAGCTATTTTCACACAAAATACCACCTCTCTTTTTGAAATGCCCTTCATTTGAAGTAAAAAAAACTTCTGAACCTCATTCAATTTGTGTGGCATGTCTACTTGCCACACATTCTGCGAAAGAGTACATAATGTGTCGCGAAATAACAAAGAGAGCCATTAACGGCAGGGAAGGTATTTACCTTAGACATTGAAGACATACAAGCTCAAGAGAAGAGAAAGAAGCAGAAGAAACAGTCCAGAGAGGGGGTTCTCTCTATTGAGACCATGACTTCTTGATAAAAAATACTCCAATAAAGGGAAATCTAGTGACAGAGGATGGAGAAAACCTCATCGTCATCATTATGGACACTCCCACTACACCTGGGAGCATCAGTCTATATCAAGACAGGAGTCAGCACCAACTTGTTTGCCATTGAGGCCACCACGGCAACTGTTACCGTCAAATCCTCTCTGGATCCATCCCTAGCGATGCTGACACCTGGGCCTCCAACTCAACCATCAATGGCGAGACATTCAACAGCAGAACACTTGATGCTGAGAAGACATTGCTGGTCACCATTTAGGAGATCTACTTTCATGTTATCGAAGTCAGTCAAGATGATTAATGCCAAGGAGATTGACATGTTGACACTGCAAATTCAGTTTTTTTGTTTTTTTCAGAAGCATTAATAGATGTCTAAACTGATGACAGGTCAGCTCCACTACCTGTGCCAAGACCTGTTATTCTGGTAGAGGACCGCATGGACAACGGAGATGCAGCCCGATATTGCTTAAACGAACACACAGTTTACACAAGCAGTCCAGGAAGACCAAGCTCGACCCTTACTACCAAGGGAAAATGCCTTAATACTACTCATAGATACTATTTTCTTGTGAAATCACAAACTTATCTATAACCAGAATATTATTGTTATGTCTTGAAAAAGCCCCAGGCCTGCATTCCACAGGAGAACGAAACACATGTTAGCTGCACATTCCGTTTTTCCTGTAAGTCTGGATTATCAGACGAACTTTGATTAATAAAATAAACTGGATAAGACAACATTCTCACTTGTTCTCTACTTTGAAGCACCAGATCAATGGATCAGACTTTTAAAAGATCTGTGATCATTTACAAGCGTGAACCACTGTGGTAGAGGATTTTGAATCACATTTTACCACCATCTCTGTCCTTCACCCAACTTCAGGTTTGCCACCAAGACATGCAGTTCTTTCCTTACTTGCTGATTCTCATAGACTACTCCAGTCTTACGGTTCAATGATGGTGCCAAGAGGCACTTTGATGTTGCCCACAACACTATTGACACCTCACTGGCTTCTCCAAAACAGAAAAATCCAGAGAGACATAAACAAGGAAGATTTCCTTTCATCTCACCTACTTCTAGGAGTTATTCATTAGGTTCCTGCATATTCTACATTCAAACATCTCCAGAGGCATCACCCAAGGGGACCTCACCAGTGGATATCTTCACATTCCAAGACATTTTGAAAAGAGGGTCCACATAACTAAACATCTAGCTGCAGGCTCCACAAACAACAGTTTCCATAATAATTCCAGGACTTTTCATTACAGAAATACAAGGAAAATTAGTTTTTTTAGGCAAAGTTTGAGCTTTGCAGGGGATTTTGGGTAAAACAATTTGGTGAAAGACACACAATTCACCTCACCCTGGACTTCCCCAGGTGTCTAGTTTTCTAAAATGTGTTGCTTTAGTAGGTTTCCCTAGGTGCCGACTGAGCTAGGGCCCAAATTCCACAGCTACCCACATTGCAAAAAACAGATTGTTTTTCAATTGAAAAATGTGATGTGTCTATGATGCATTTGGCGCCCTTTCGTGTTGCGGCACTTGGCATACCCACACAAGCGAGGCACTGTTTTCCTCGGGAGACTTAGGGGAACGCTGGCTGGAAGGAAATTTGTGGCTGCCTGCAGATTCCAGGACTTTTCCTCACAGAAATGCAAAAAAATGTGGTTTTAGGCAAAGTTTGATCTTTGCAGGGAATTCTAGGTAAAAAAACCTGTTGAAAGCCGCACAAGTCATCCCACCCTGGACTCCCCTCTGTGTCTAGTCTTAAAAAATGAGCTTGTTTTGGTATGTTTCGCTAGGTGCCAGCTGAGCTGGGGCCCAAAATCCACAGCTAGACATCTTGTTAAAAAGCATGCATTCTGCTGGGTGAAATATGATGACTCCTAGGTCACGTTTGGGGGAGGGGGGTGCTTTTGTCACAGGTGCAAGGCCCAACCACACAAGTGACGTGCCATTTTTTTTTAAAGACGTGAGAATACAGAATAGTAGAATATATGTTATTACCAATTGAATATCTCTACATGTTTGTCTTTCAAACGTATGCAAGTGTGTAACACAGAAGACATTTTACATAATGACCTCTGAAAGATATGCCAGTATGGGGTGACCATAAATTTAGAGATGTACAAACAAGCACTATGCCTAAACTCAGTATCTGGTGTACGTTTCAGAAATACAGAGTTTTTCTTCATACCCTTTTGCTATTCTATATAATTTACCACAATAATTGCTGCATAGTTGGTACACAATGAAAAACCATTGTAAAGAGCAGCTTGGTTGTTGGTTCTGAGTACTTCGGGGTTTTGGAGAACCTACAAGCGATATATTTCCCTGCAATCAGAGGAGTTCAGGAGAAGTAAAAGTAAATTTCTTTCAAACATCTGCCATTGTTAAAAGAAGTTACAGATGAGAACGTACACACAAATGGCTGTTTTTGTCAACTCAATTTCACAACTTTTTTAATTCAAATGCTACTTTTTATAAGAAAACCTTGAAGGATCTACACAAATGGCCACCCTGGCTGAATTTGGATTTGTGCCTAGTATTCAGAAATGTATAGCTTTCTGGATCCACCATGGCTTTCACACCCATTTTCACCAAAAACTGAAAGGAGGCTGCTAGCACAAAAAATAGGAAAAACTGGCTATCTTCCAGTAAAATGACAAAATTGTGTTAAAAAATTGTTTTTCTGATTCAAGTCTTCCTGTTCCTGAAAGTTGGGAAGAGCGTGACTTTAGCACCACATACCCTTTCATTGATGACATTTGCAGGCAAAAAGCAGTTCTGCAGCACTTTTTACAATTGTTACCCAAAAACACAACATTTAACTTTATTTTGGCTAATTTCTCCGTCCCCTCGAGGGGAATCCACAAATCCTGGGTATCTTTAGAATCCCCAGGTCTGGGGACACAAATTGGGCATGGATAGCTTATGTGAACAAAACTGTATGGAGGCCTAAGTGCTAACTACCCCAAATAGCCCAAAAAATGGCTTATTACTTTTTCACTACTGCACGGCCCATATCCCCCATAGGATAACATTGGGATTACTTTATTACATTTTATAAGCTTAGTTTTTAAATCGGAAGATATAGCTGACCATGTTTGGTGTCTCTGGAATCACAATTTAAAATCCAAATTTATGGTGATGTCGGAATTTTTACTGCAATTCTTAAAAAGGCCTCTTTTAGAAAGTTGGCATTTTGTTACTTTAGCCATTTGGTGCCTGTTGCTGTATATCTCTGAACATGTCTGGAGTGGGTGACAGCTGGGATATGTGCACCTGGGGAAGTCCAGGGTGGGGTGAATTGTGTGTCTTTCACCAAATTGTTTTACCCAAAATCCCCTGCAAAGCTCAAACTTTGCCTAAAAAAACAACATTTTCCTTGTATTTCTGTAATGAAAAGTCCTGGAATCTGCAGGCAGCCACACATTTCCTACCACCTAGTGTTACCCCAAGTCTCCTGGGGAAAATGGTGCATCACTTGTGTGGGTAGGCCAAGTGCCCTCAAAACGAAAGGGCGCCAAACACAACGTAGACACATCACATTTTTCCACTGAAAAATGATGTATTTTTCGCAATGTAGGTAGCGGTAAATGGATCGCATCAGGGTCAACAGTAGTCCTCATGCAAGGACTACAGTTGACCATCGTGTGATCAATTTCTGTTGTGGACACCAGGCCTTGGCACACCAGTGCAGTAGCGTTTTTATCAGTACAAGTGGGGGAACGCTGGGTGGTAGGGATTTTGTGGATCCCTGCACATTCCTGTAGCTTACGTTACAGAAATTAAGGGGAAATTCCTGTTTTTATTCAACATTTCATCTTTGTGGGGAATTCTGGGTAAGAAAGCTTTGAGGGAGTCCACACAACCCTCACCTCCCTGGACATCCCCATGTCTCTAGTTTTCAGAAATATCTGAGTTTGATAGGTTTCCCTACATGGTTGATGACACCATGACTAGTTAGTACACCTTCCATAGTTATCGTTATGTCCACATTACATTTTGGGCCCTTCCCTATTGCTGGCACCTGGCCCATCCACATAAATGAGGTTAACATTTTTATCAGGAGACCTGGGGGAATGCTGGGTGGTAGAAAATTTGTGCTGGACGAGTGATCCCACAACTTTCCCACACAGAAATGTGAGGAAATGTGACGTTTTAGCTACATTTTAGGTTTTCAGGGGATTCTGAGTAAGAAAACATTGGAGGATCCATGCAACCCACACCTCCCTGGACTCCCCTGGGTGTCTAGTTTTCATAAATGTCTAGGTTTGGGAGGTTTCCCTGGATAGCTGACTAGCTCGGGACAATAAACGCAGGTGCCCCCTTGCAAAGCCAGTTCGTTTTGTGATAGATAATTTTGATGTGTCCACAATACGTTTTGGATACTTCCCTGTCACAGGCACTTGGCCCACCCACACAAGCAAGGTAGAATTTTAATTGGGAGACTTGGGGCAACGCTGGGTGTTAGGAAATTTGAGCTGGCCTGGCCACCTCACAGCTGCCCCACACAGAAATGTGTGGAAAAAATATGTTTTTGTAAATGAATCAAATTTACAAGGGCTTTTGGGTAAGTAAACCTTATGGGATCCAGATTAAGCATACCACGTATTATTCCCGTAGTGACCAATTTCCAAAAAGATGTGAGGGCAGAAGGTGTTCACTACAGAGAGAGTATGCACTGACAGTAAAAAGCTAAAATAAACAGCAGAACATTATTGCATACCCATCCATTAGTCAATCACAGGCATACTGGTTGGATTCGGCACAAGGGTAAGTAAATGTTTAATAAAAAACCTTTATTCACTAATGGCTTTATGAAATAATGTCCCCAAAAGTCATTGTTAATTATTTCAACATCAGATCAGAGAACCACTGACTTACAATTCATGAGCTTTAAAGCCACGTCAAGGCACCAACCGCTTTCACTCCATTCACACGCCTTCCATTCATTACACACAGGAAACCATTCACACTGCCAGCTGTGGGTCTAACACAATACAACACTTACCTTTACAAACAGCTCCATTCTAGGGCCCATCACTCTCAAACGCCAACAGGACTAACACGCCAATCATACCACCAAGCACCCAAACATCAGACAACTGACAAACAGACTTCAAGCAAGTCAAGACACATACTGGCTACCAGGCACCAACACATCACCAGTTTGCACACACCGCCAGCCATGCACCAGTCCATGTACACCGCTAGCCAAGCACCAGTCTACACACACTGCCAGCCAAGTGCTAGTCCACACACACTGCCAGCCAATTGCTAGTCCACACACACTGCCATCCACACACACCACCAGCCAAACACCAATCCACTTACACCAACAGCCAAGCTTCAGTCGATGGACACCACCAGCCAAGAACCAGTCAACGCACACCGCCAGTCAAGCGCAAGTCCACACACAATGCCAGGCAAGTGCCACTTCACACACACCACCATCCAAATGCCAGTCACACATATCACAAGTCAGAAGCCAGTCCACACACACCACCAGCTAAATGCCAGTACACACACAGCAAGTCAATCGGTTGATCAGTATACATTCATGTAATCTTTTTACATTTCAAATGAATGGATATAGATTAGACAACGTGTTTCATACATGCAGAGAGAAGACAAAGAAATATAAGATTTTGTGTGCTTTATTGTGCATGTGACCCATCACCTGTGAATCAGTGTAAACAATAGAATAGACCAGTTCCACGATTTTTTAATGCAGAGAAAGGGAGCAGGGGTTAAAGGCTTCCTGAACTAGTCTCTGTGAAGTGATAGTTTTGATACAAGGAAACCACTTCTGCTTTGAGATATAAACAACCAAGGTGGGCTGATAGGGGTGCAATTCAGGAAGAACAATGCTTGTTTGCTCATGGTCATATATTTAGTCCATTTTCCTAATCCCGAGGTACAAAGTCCATTGGGGGTAATTGTCTATGCATTTCAACCCTATCTGCGTTAAGCGTCTCCTCAGGACTGGGAACTGGATGCCTAGTTTTACTAGTGTGGAAATTGCAACACCCCCAAAAAAGAAAAAAATGTTAAAAATAAAAACGATATTTATTTATTTTGCATGTACTTAGCATGTGTGATAAAGACATGCATGGTAAAGACACCTGCATAGTAAAAGCATGCATCTAATTTGCAGGCTTTGTAAAGTTACTCATTCCACCCTGGACCGTGTATTCACTCTTAACATTGAAAATGGATCTCTGACTGCACATCTACAGAACTGGCCTGATTATCCTGTATTCCTTCTAGTCAATTTCCGCAATCAGCTACACCCACACATCATACTAGAAAGAATGGTCCTCCCGTTGTCTCTTTCTACTCTGTTTTTGGAGATCTTTAACACCTCCTTCCATGACAAACTAGTGCATACTATCAACAAATCACCCCACCCCCTTTATTCAAAAAAACAAAAGCCTCTTTTTAAATCTATAATTAAAATGTACAATATTGATCTGACTTTAGAGAAAAGGCAAAGTTTAGATCTGGATCACAAACAGTAGCCTGTATCAGAAATGGACTAGATCTTCTCCAGTGTACAGAGGAAGGATGTTATATGGCAATAAAACACGCAAAAACAGGCCCACCTCGCCAAGGCTCTGAACTGAACAAGAAAGCTCTTTAATACATATTAAGAAATGTTCGTCCCTGAAGTGCTGTAACAATCCCCCTGAACTGCTGTGCAGTCAACCTTTCAACAATCTTCCCACCCACCACGTTACTTATCATTTGCACTTTTTACCCCAGGCCAGAAGAGAAACTGATGCTCATGTAATGGGGCTGCCATGTAAAACATCTTAACCAGTGCATTGTAATACTAGAATCAAAAGTTTTTTTTATTTTTTACAATTAATGAAATAAATGCTTATGTGTCTATTCATAAAAGCCTTTATGAGATTGGGAAGTAGTACTATAGGTGCATTCTTTTACGTACTCTTACACGTCTTCGTGAATCAGCCGAAATGTCCAACTCTCAATTAGTAAAAGTGAAAAAATGGCACAGACCTTTCTCTTTGTACTGCTTATATATGACTATTCCCCGAATATTCCCATTTATCCCAATTTAGAAGTTAATGATCCAATTCCCTAAGGCATTTAAATACATAAATTAGCAGCCCAGGAGTTCTTTATTACATACTTAACAATACCCATGTGAATAGGTCCCTCGGTGTCTATGGAACTAATGACTCAGGGCGGAGCATTGTCTCAGCACCAGTTTTTTGCACAAGATTATTTGTACTTTATATAACTTTTAAGAACATTTGAGATTTCCTCAATCAAGGGATGTTTCATATTAAGTATCTAATCACCTTGTCCTATTTATTTGCTGTAATTTTTCTTTCAAAACAAATCATTAACTATCTGTATACATTGTGTTTTCACCTATACGGTATATTTCAGTAGTGCCACACAATTGGATTGAAATGATGGCACAGTTCTCAAGTGGTGTATTAGCAGTATGGATAAAATTTGATTAAGTGACTATAGAAACATAAAACTTTCAACTGCCAATCCTTAGAGGAAATCTATGAAAGCAACCACACAGTTTATAGCATGGGAAAATAATGCTAGCTTTCTACAATTTTGTTATACAGAAATAACTGTTGTGTCAGCAACATTTCTACTCCCCAGACAGGAACCATCAAGGCAGAAAGCCTGTAGCACTTGCATATAGCAGCTCTAGAGCATAAAGCTATATGGAAAAAAATTGAATTACTAAAGAAAAATTGGGCCAGCTTGCTCTCGTAATATGTATGGGGTTGTTAGCGAAAAGCTTACCCTCAGCCTTGTAACTAAGGATCTGGAGGGGGACTGAAAAATGTAAGTAATAAATGCATGAAAAGAAACAATAAATAAGTGTGCACCCCTGAGAACGAATCAAGGTGTCAACCAAGAAACGATGAGATACAAATGTCATTCTTACTAAGCAGCTTTTTCTTTTATTTGTTAAGGACTAGATAAATATGTAGCTAAAATGAAAGAGTCAATCATTCAATTATGTATGTATTGAAAATGAGGAACAAGCCTATGTGCACTGAATCGTACCCAAAAGTGATGCATACCTGGACAAGTCATCCCATACAGTGTATTTGCCTTGAAGGCGGGCGGGTATCTCAGACTGGTCTTGTCATTCATCTGCACCAAGGCTAGTCATTGGCCACCTTGAACCTAAGTAAGGTTTTTTTAGGTCGAGCCTACAGCAGCGCATGCGCTGTTGCTAGACTTTTAGTAAGTGGGATTTAAAAGTGCTTCCCACCGGCTTTTGCTGGCCTAATTCTTGCGTTCACGCGAGCGTGAATGTGCACAGCTGCCAGCTTTCTGATTACTTTTACTTTGGGCGCTGCTGCTCGCGCACCACTCGCGTGTTTGCCGGCGCGCGCGGGCACACAACTCCCTCCGCCCCTCTCTCGTCCGCTGCAGCCCCCATCTTTGCATTCCCCGCGACCAATGCTTGTTTGATTAAACGCAGAGACAGCAAAACGACAAGCGAGTGTGATATAAACCAGATAAGAGATTGCAGTGTGCAGCTGGGGTTTCAGATTGATGTATGCTCTTTACGTGGACGAACCCTCCATCAACACATTAGCCAAAGCCTGTTTTCTCACGTTATTACTTTCTTGTTGTGTATTTAGCACGTGCCTTTAATTTGAGAGAATACCTTCACGTCATCAATGTTGCATCTGTTCCGCAGCAAATCAAAAATGGTGCAAAGTTGGTGCATACAAATATTTGATTCCACATTTTTGGTTAGAGTTTTGCCTTTTTTATTTAACCCATCTATGGCCACAAACAGTAAAAGAAATAATGCCGTACTAACATTATTTTTCCGTTCAAAAACAAAGTAGTTGTCAAACAGGGGTGGTTGCAGCACGTGAATGTCAACAGGCATTGACAAAGCCAATAGGTCTGACTTTGGCTAGAGCGACGTTGGCTTTGCCAAGTATTGTTTTCTGATAATTGGTTTACTGTTCCAAGAAAGCCACGTCTTACCCATCTTGGAACATTAAACTTATGATAAAGTAGAACAAAAGCAATTATATGCTTGTGCGTGCACAAACACCTACATATACGTGTGGCCATCTTTGAATGTTTTTAGTTATTCAGAAAAACACCTATGACACCCCCTCACCCCTGTACTTCCTCAGGCATGCACAGACAGTGATCTTGGAACGTTTGTAAATCCATTTAAAGATGGGTGCCGGTAGCAGTGCATCTGTCGGATGCAGTACTCTACATGCTATCAGCGAGGCTAAGGCACTGTCATGTACTCGCAAAAGAAACAAGCATTGGCATAGCCAATAGGTCTAGCCTTTGGGACCTTATAAGTGTTTAGTTATCCAGCACAATATCCTTGGTGCAACAACATCAAGTGTTGCATGGCTAAACACTTATACGGTACCCAAAGGCGAGATCTATTGGCTATGCCAATGCTTTTTTTAATGTAGTTTCTTGGAATACATTTCCAATTTTTGTGACCTTTCAAGTTGGACAGTAACTGATTCAAAGTATGGGAATCTTATCCGAGGGCCTTGGGGGGAGCTGGCAGTGGTCCAGGGGACGGCTGCCTCCTCCCCCTAATGTTTTCCCAAATGGGAAACATTTTTGTTTGAAAAACAGCAACTTGTTCGGGATAACGGCTTGTTTAAAAGAATGTTTACAAGCTAGGAAAGCAAATACAGGGATTGTAATCTGGTGTACCATGAGGCCACCCTCCCTACATTAACATCTTGAACAGCGGGTCACAAAATATGACCTGCATAATTATTATTCATAGGCAGCTCATTTTTTGACTCCCCTGCAGATGGGGAATTTGCACTGCTGTCTGTTAGTACATAATAGATAAACAACAGTAACCCTTCTGAAGCTATGCTGTGGGTGACAACTCCACACTCGCGCAATAAATGTATGCAGAAGTCCTACATTTATAGATACATCATATATTAGGGGCCGAAAAACGATTTTTCTAATTGAGTCCATAATGAAAGCTGTGGTGTATTTTAGTATTCATACCCAGATTCCCCTCTGGCATACTGGGTTACCCTTGTTTATGACTCCCCTCTATTTTACATGTTGCGTGGTAAATTACAACTCCAAACCAGTTGGTGTGCAATTTACACATCCCTGGTTTCCCAGTGTTGATAGTACTTCTGGCCCCTACTTCTGCCCCATCCTAAGCACTCGGACACTACTCCCAGCTACTTGACACGCTTTAAAGACATACAGCCACCAATACACTTCTTTCGAATTCGAATTGCCCTCTTATAGTTGTAAGTTCCCTAGTGATGGGGAGGGGACTGAGAAGGAGTGATGGGACAAGGTGAAGGAGGGAGGTGATGGTGGCAGTGGAAGGACGGCAGTAAACCGTAGGTAGCATCAGGCAGGACATTGCCTAGGCCATTGTGATAACCGTGATATAATTGTATGCAAAGAGACCAAATAAAATAATTAATGAACACCAGTCTGAAATGTACGTGTCTCAGAAAAGGGGTCATGTGTTATAAAACATATCCATTGGATCCTGCGACATATAAAAAAAACCCCTCTCATGTGTGACCTTGTGCAAGAGTTCAGCCATTGATTAGCAACATTTTGGTGCAATCGGTGATGTTCAGTGCCTTAAAATGCAAAGTTTTTTAACATTGTGAGAAGCGGACACCCACCGTTGCCAATGGGACGTGAAGGGCCCGCTTTGTGTAGTTGGTAAGGGATTGTGTACCAATTCTTCAATAGTTTGTAGTAACTAAATGTAAGCATTGCTTCTCTGAGGGCCGTTGTCACAAGACACCAAGACTGAGGACCACTCCTCCACCAATAATTATTGGGGTGCTTCCTTTATTGATATGCACATGTCTTAGAGTTTGTTATCTCAAAACGTGAAATTGTGAAGTTACACACCACTGTTTTTTGCTTTTATTCTTTAATTTCAGAAATTCAATTCCAGTGTTAAATCCCTTCCTCTTCTGGATTCCCAAGACAAACATGGTTTATTATTAAATTCAAAGTCGCATCAGCAAGGCAGTATTTTTCCACTTATATACAATAAAAATGCGCAAAATTCGCAGGTAAGAAAATTGGCACTTATTAATTTTCCTTCATAATTATAGTTTTATTATATTTGTAATAAGCATGTTTTTCCCAGCACATAGCAACTTTTATATCAAAATCTTGCTGCAGAAAAAGAAAAATTTAGAAGCGTAAATCCTTTTATTTTAGTGACCTTTTTTTGTAGTTCTAAATTAGTATAATACGTTGTGATGCCTTCAAAATTGCAGTGCGGCTGAAGGGAGTGGTTAAGGTGGAACTGTTCATTATGGTGGAAGATAATGCCAGGTGTTAATCTTAACCTTACTTTCAATAGCCCACAAAAGGAGTTAAATAGATTTGGCACCAGACCATGCATCATGGCACTAACCAACATTCATAATCTCTCAGAAACCTAAATTAGCTTCTTGTGTATTTTTTGCGAACCCATTTTCAGTGAGTTTTCTTGTTTTGTGTTAATATTTCTTTTCATTGCCTTGTTCCCAAATTCAGACTTTTCTCCTTTTCTGTGTTTTTCCAGACATTTATTTGCCATAATCTGCGGACCCTAATTCCTGGGTCCTTTTAGGACTCCCAACATGCAGTTTGAGCTGTTTGCCAAGACCTTTTTCACCACTAACACAACCCGCAGAACACACAGCATACAACACACAACACAGACATACACATAGACATACGTAAAGGGCCTTTGGTCAAGCCTCTGCAGCTACTGGCTGGTCTGGGTGAACTACATGTAACGGGGAAAGATCATAGTATAAAGTCAACATCAGTGTGACCGCCCTACCTATAGAGTTGCTTATATTAAAACACTTTATTTGATATTTGTCATAACATATAGCAATAAAAGACCATTGGCACTCATGGATCATCTTTGCATAGCAGATTACTTATGTCTCTTTCACAAGGAGGTCCTTATCCTAGAACAGTACACATGTCAAGGCGTACCATTTAAAAACATATATGTTTATTGATTTGTATTCAATTTATACTCAAACTGTTTACAATTTGGCACATTTTCAGTAATGGTAGACTCATACACATCTGCAACCCAAGGCTAAACACAGTAGCAAATTCAGAGCATAGCTTGTGTCCTCCTGATCCCGGGGCATCTTATGCTATCCTGCAGTGCGGGTCTGGGAACTGGGCCACCAGCCCTCACCGTGTCCCATCCCCTGGTAGGCCCATTATTTTACCATGTCACCCAACAATGCCAGGACTTCGTTCACTTTATCGTCCCTCCTGGTGTGTTGAATGTGTTGCTCATCTGCTATAGCCCACTCAAGGAGATTGCATTTCCAATCCGCCTCTCCTGGCCTCGGAGCAACATCCAGTGTACCGCAACCCATCTCTTTGCCAACACCAGACCCAGTGCTAACATTTGCACCTGCATGTTCAAATATTTACACTCAGATAATTCCCCCAGGAGGCACATCCGAATCAAATTCTCTATCGCCACTGGAACCACCCAGGATAGTACCGACATCACTTTCTCTCACAAGTCTGCTATCTTGGGGCAGGTCTGCATCATATGAAGAAAGTCCTCTGCGGGAAGTCTGAATCTTTCACACATTGCAGGGGTAGCCTGAAAAATTCTAGATATCATAGCATGCGTTAGGTAGGTTCTATGCGCATAATGAAAGTGTATCTGCTTGAACCTAGCGTTGGGGGACACTCAGCGGACCTTCTAGGTGTTTAGGCGCTGACATATGGCGTAGTCACAGGATGAATAATTACGCAGTCAGGGACAGTATTCCCTCTCTGTGTGTAAATTCCCAGGGCCAAGGGCAGGGATATATATCCGGACAGCATCATTGGGTAAGTGCAAGACTGCCTTTGATGCTTTGATGACCTCAGTTTGAGGTTCACATAACAACTCATGCGTATTTCAATACTGTCCCTGACTGCGTAAATATTCAACGTGTAACTACGTCATATTTCATCGCCTACACTCCTAGAAGCATTGGAACTCTTGACCTCCCACACTATATCAAGATAGGAGGTAAGCATCCACAGTTTCGGATATTACCCTCATATATTGCAATTTATGGTCGAGGGGCCGTCTTAATAATTTCTGACCAACGTTCATAATCTCTCCTGCTGTACGTAGGTCTAATCACGGGACCGCCCTGGGTACAATGTACCTTGTGAGTGAGCTGAATCATATATATCAACACTATATGGATAGAACTACTGATCACTTTTGTATCGGGATATTAGCGATAGACACAAATAATTCACACTCATATTATATCCTCACTGACGTGTTTAAGTCTGATATAATCAAGCTGTTCTTTCAGTCTGCACATGATTTCCTATTAATTATGCACAGAATGTCACATGTTTTAAGCCAGTGAAATCCTCAAATGAATTTGGCATGGGTTTCCACACCACAACTGACAAACAAGATACACCTTGAGTTGGAGGTTATCCCAAGCACCTAAATTGATGCAAAAACGTGTACTGTAACTCCAATCTGTAAACTGTATTTTATTACCATATTACAACAATGGAATCTGTTTTGCTTTTAACCCTGATTAAGTTGTTGGGTGATATCCCATGAAACGACGAAACACGTGTTAGCTAAGGCTAAAAGAAGAAAATAAAATACAACACCTGAAGACAAGATATTTAAACCATCTGCGTTTTATATACTCTGATTGTACCACATTGTAATTTATTTGAATGGCGTGTGCTTCAAACCTATAAACTGTATTCACCTATGGTCTGATTGGTATTAGGGGAGTAGAGTGTATCTCCCCAATATTGAATGCACCGCGGGCCTTACATCCAGTGCACTGTACTTTATGTAATTACTATATGAGCCCCTGAAACCTTATCTACTCCCAATTCCATAAGTTTTCCTAATAATGTGTTTGCATTTTAAGTTAATCTAGAGAAAACTATTTTCTCAATATACGCCCATCTTAATTGACTTGTAGGCGAATTTTCTCAATGAAGGACCCAAATACCTTAGTATTTTGGTTATCTCTTTATATTTAGGTCCATGTGGACACTGAAGTACATAAATCACATTTGTGTTGCTACAGTTAGTCAGGAAAAGTTGTTTCCATGAAGGTTATAAAAGTTGTTCCAAAGGTTTTGAAGGAATGTTTGGGTACTGATGCTGCAAATTCCACAAGGATGCATTTGCTAACTAGAATCACAGGAGGTACAGGCAAACTCCCATATCCCACCCTTTCTTTGCATTGCCTGAAAGTGTTTAGATATGGTTCGCTCTGGCACCAAAGAAATCCAGTTTGAGTTCAGAAGAGGAGCAGATCCTTTATGTCTTGCCCCTTCCATCTGCAAAGAGTCTCGCTGTTTCCCTGTGTGCTGCTCACATTGCTACCTCCTTGTGTCCCGTGGCAACCAGGGAGCACAGGACCTTCACTTCTGGCAGAGTGGAAAGGCAACTCTTGGCTCTCTTTCTTCCTCTCTGTTTGTGAAAAGTGCAAAGTGCATATTTAGTACTGAAATACCAAAAGGAGAGACACTTGAGGTACAGTACAAAAGTCACAACACAAATCAAATTGTAGTACATAGCGGAGAAACAGGAACACGACCCAAGGTGGGAGCATTTAAGCAGGCTCACCCTGTTTGGGAAACATGTTTAAGGTGAAGAG
Organism: Triturus cristatus; assembly: GCF_964204655.1. NCBI lineage: Eukaryota > Metazoa > Chordata > Amphibia > Caudata > Salamandridae > Triturus > Triturus cristatus. Next base: position 441,629,492 of record NC_140585.1, read on the forward strand.
GCAGGTGCCACTCTGTCACACTCCCAGGACAGTAGGCAGAGGCACTCTCCTGCTGTGAGTTGAGAGACTTGGAATCAGCAGTGCAGAACAAGAACTCTCTAAAAGTGGCCCAAATATCCAAGGGATGGGCAGAAAGGGGAAGCAGCTCAACATATTGATCAGTCATATCCTGGCAGTGGACGGCATCTTGTTATCATCGTGAGCATAGCGGTACAGTCTTCTTCATCCAAACCGTAGCGACGCATTGCTTCACCAAAACAAATAAGGTAGGCGCAGGGTGCTCGCAAGGGGTGGGGGGGGGGGGGGGGCTGACCCAGCAAGTGTATTTGAGGAGATGGGTCAACTGGAGTGTTAAGAATCTTAGAGACAGATTGGAATGTATCATTCCAGAAAAACAGCAAGTCCAGTGCAAAGCCATGCCATATGAATAAAGTCAGCGTTAATCAGACTATATCTACGAAACTTACTGGACGAGTCATTGCTAAAATATGAGATTCTAGCAGGCGTGTAGTAATATTGATGTAGAAATTTAAAATGTATCTACTTATGTTTATAATTAAAAGGGCAGTGGCGGCTCCTCCGCTATGGCGGAGGAGCGCCACCCTACTGCTTTTGAGCAGTGAAGTAAAGGAAATATAAAATGATAATAACTTTGAGTTATTATCATTTTATGTTTCCTTTGCGGGTGGGAGGGTGGGCGGTCTGCTTTGCTCTTGAAGCAGGGCAGGGAAGGAGTGGTTTACCCCCTCCTAGGTGTACAATGACTGTTTGGTCGGCCCTCTCGGGCTGCCCAAACCAGTCATGCGCACTTTCCCCCTTCTCCATGGAGGCTGCATTACAGCCTGCGTGGAGAACATGCCCAGGCCCCTATTCCCTGGTTGAGCATCAAACCAGGGTGCTCAAAACCAATCACAACGCTGCATTGCAGTGTTGTGATTGGTCAGGGGAGCCTGGCTGTTCTTTCTGGCTTCCTGTTCTTCGAGTCTACGAGGAGAGCTGGAGAAGAGACACGGGACCCGGCGGTAAGGTAAGTGTATAAATATTTTCTTTTTTGTATTGTGCAACTCCGCCGCCCCCTGGGCCCACCCCGCCTCACTACCCGCAAATCAAACTGGCCACCACTGTAAAAAGGGTATTCTTAACTTGTGAATAACAATATACCCAAGTCTTATCCGAAGGTTGGTAGCCCAGCGAGGCCTCGCATCAGTGTCTCGCCTGCGGGAATGAATCCAACCTGGCCATTAGAAAGGTACTGTAGATGAACTAGATGGAGTGTCCCATCTCAGCCCTTTCTATGTAAGCCATAAGGAGTGTGGTCTCAGGGAGCACAGTAGAAAAGGTGGAAAAAGCTGCCTGTACCTCCAAAAAGGGCGCAAGCGGAGTCGCATCCGGTCAGGTGCAGAAAGCTGACTGAGCGATGAAGATATTGTCTGCAAAAATATCACACATAGTTAGTAAACCAATCTTACGAAGGAGACATTTTGTGGCTGTCTCAAATGTAGATGGGAACATAGGGTTATACACTAAAGGGAGTAAAGATGAGGATGGAATTGATTGCTGTAGATCCCGCGCTATATCCCACCAGGCCTGTCAAATGGTGGCAAGGATTTCCACATCCCGATGAATGAAAATGTTGCACCACACAAATGCGAGCCATCAATGAATGTGTTCAGGTAAGCACCAGCTCCACCCTGACATGCTTGGGTGTTGTCCAGGACACAATCCAGTATTTTAAGTAATGTGCTTGCTATGCTAAGTAATAGGTACGAAAGCTTGACAGCATAAGGCCACCCAAATGCAGCATCATGGAAGAACATCCCACCGGATTCTGGGCTGCCCACCCACCCATATCAGATGGGACAGGACCTGTTTCCATCGGACAAAAAAGTGCAGTGGGAGAAACACAGGATTATTAGAAAATAAATACAAAAATGTATGGAGCATCACCATCTTGACTAATGAGATCCTCGCTAATAACGATAATGGGAACCCCATCCAACAGAAAGCTTGTCTATTGCAGCCCCAAAGTTACTATGGATCAGCTCATTCTCATCACGAGAGTTCCAAACCCAAAGATAACGAACACTATCAGTCCTCCAACAAAGTGGGTACTCCTGGAGGGGAGCAGGGCGATCATCAGTGAGCAGAAATATATCTAATTTGGACCAGTTGATTGAATCCCAGAATACCCACCAAAATGAATAATGGCACGAAGGATGGGTGCAAGGTTAACACCAGGGTGCTGAACATACAATATGAAGTCATCCATATACAACACGCAGCTTACAGATTGACTGCCAAGACAGAGCCTGTGATGTGATTGAAATCCCTACATAAAGAAAGTCAGAGGCTCAATTGCCAGAGAAAAAATTAAAGGGGAGAGGGGCCATCCCTCATGGGTTATTCACATGCACTCTAGCCCTTAGTGAGGTGTACAATAGGGTTATAAGTGACAAAAGTATTTACAAAGTCCCAGCCTATGGAGGACCTCAAGCATAAACATCCAATCTGAGAAATCATGTGCTTTCTCTTCAACAAGCCGAACGGCAAGTGATGGGAGTTGTCGATCGACCCTATGGAGAACCCCCATTAACGTGCTTTTGTTTGAAGGAGGTGGAATGTTCTGGCACAACCAGACTGATCCAGTAGTACTAAATATTGCATGAGAGACTGAAGCCTCTGAGCAAGTCTATTGGCAAAGATCTTATTGTCAATACTCAGCGATGGTGGCCAAAACAAAGGAAGATTGGAGGGGCCCTTATTAGGTTTTGAAAGAGCTGTGATAATGGCCTCCACAGTCAAAGGAGGAAGGGATCCTCTTGAGGTCACCTTGTTACACATTTCTAGGAGCATGGGAGCAAGTGTGGTGCTATAGGTTTTGTAGAAATCCACAGGCCATCAACACCGGAGGCCTTGCCACCAGGCAGACTAGCAATTGCAGTTTTAACATCTTCATGCATAACTGGGGAATTAAGGATCTCCCTGGCCTCACTAAATGTCCGAGGAGGCTTTACCAGGCCTGCACGCATTAGGAAAATCATAGTATGACTGGAACTCTGACAATATGGATAGAGGATCTGTACAGTAGTGCATTTAATAGCAGCAACTCCCACATACCCATGCTCCTGCCCAGCAATCCAAATAAGAATTTTACTGGCCTGTTCTCCTCACCAAAGGCATGAACCCTGGGCACCATATCCCAGATACAAAACCTCACACTCATCTCCTCTTGATAGTCTAGAAGACTTTCCAGGTACAGAATAGTCAGACTCAAGATGCTTAAGATGGGCTTGGAATGATTTTAGTGCGCCAGCACTCTTGGAGATGAAAACCCCTTGGATATAGGCTATGAAGGCCTCCCAGAGCGTAATGTTAACATCAACAGTTTTATCACTCAATTCAAAGTATTCAACAATGGCGGAGCCGACTTCACTTCGGAAGACTGTGCCCTGCAACTCAGTGCTGTAAAGCCTCCACTAATAGAATTGTGGTAAAGGGGTAGGTCAAGAGAGACAGTTTCAGATGTGAGTGATCCGAAATGATGTGAGGAAGAATGTCTACTGCATTCACATGAGACATGAGCAATATTGAGGGCATATAATAAATCAAAAGGGAGTGGATCACTAGTCCCAAAGAACCAGGGTGTGCAAAGGCAGTAAAGGTACTGTTTAAAAAACCCTCAATCACGTTATAAACGTTTCGGATGTTAGCGGTATATTTTCGTTCTCCGCTTCGTTATTGATAACGTGACAGCATCATCATTGGGTTTGTTGTAATGCTTTCTCCACCTGGAGATCGTACCACTGGTTGTGTTGGTAGTGATCGTAAATGAAAAAGAGTGAGTTTGGTGAAGTGTTCAGTGGTGAAAAAAATGGAAATATTTAAAATCCAACAGGGCTAGTAAAAAATCTTTAATTGTACTAGATGTTGGAGAGTTTAGTAGATTCCTCAGTGTGCACTCAGGGGTGAGTTAGGACCCTGTGCATTCTAAAAAAGTGTCATTAAAAAGGTCGACATGTTTCAGCCCTTGTTGTGCCCCGAAGGGTCACACGGGCTTTCTTCAGGACCTAGGAGGTGAGACAAAGACCTGAAAATTCACAGGATCTTTCGGGTGAAAGGATTTTGGGTTAATTAATCCCAAAAGTAACTGTTCATTTGAACCTATAGTTGTAGTTCCAAATAGCAAGGTCGGGAAGGAAAATAAGGGGAAGAAAAACAGACCTTGTTAGAGTAAAAATAATTATTAGTGAGGATAAAAACAGTTTATATTAACATATTTCTCAAAAACAGACAGCCAACAGTCCGAAAATATTGGTTTTTTTAGTCTACAAGGTTGTCTGCAGCAACTGGAAAATGGCAATTTTTATGTTTGGAGTCAAGACACTAAAAGCGTCCCGTTTCTCATATGGCAAAATTCGTCCCTCCTTCAAATACTAGTAAGAGAATCCACATTCCATCTTGTCATATATGGTGTATTGAGCGCTCATATGTAATAATATCAAAAGTGCATCTGAACGTATCAAAATAATCATTATTGAATCAGGCTAGTTAGTAGACGTTAAAGGTGACAACATTAACATGGAATGGATAGCCTGTGAGGTCCAAAACTAGCTTACGCGTGTGAATACGGCTAAGCATAAGGAAATGCAAAAGCGCGTAATAATGGCAGTAGTTCTGTATTTATTCGAGACAGTAGCGCTTATGTATTTACGAATGGCTCGGAAACGCTCATATATTTACGAATGGCTCAGAAATGCTTCGTTTTTTTACCAGATAGGTTATAGAAACAAGGGGAGCGGCACAATATTTTCCGTAATTGTGCCGCTCCCCTTGTTTCTATAACCTATCTGGTAAAAAAACGAAGCATTTCTGAGCCATTCGTAAATATATGAGCGTTTCTGAGCCATTCGTAAATACATAAGCGCTACTGTCTCGAATAAATACAGAACTACTGCCATTATTACGCGCCTTTTGCATTTCCTTATGCTTAGCCGTATTCACACGCGTAAGCTAGTTTTGGACCTCACAGGCTATCCATTCCATGTTAATGTTGTCACCTTTAACGTCTACTAACTAGCCTGATTCAATAATGATTATTTTGATACGTTCAGATGCACTTTTGATATTATTACATATGAGCGCTCAATACACCATATATGACAAGATGGAATGTGGATTCTCTTACTAGTATTTGAAGGAGGGACGAATTTTGCCATATGAGAAACGGGACGCTTTTAGTGTCTTGACTCCAAACATAAAAATTGCCATTTTCCAGTTGCTGCAGACAACCTTGTAGACTAAAAAAACCAATATTTTCGGACTGTTGGCTGTCTGTTTTTGAGAAATATGTTAATATAAACTGTTTTTATCCTCACTAATAATTATTTTTACTCTAACAAGGTCTGTTTTTCTTCCCCTTATTTTCCTTCCCCACCTTGCTATTTGGAACTACAACTATAGGTTCAAATGAACAGTTACTTTTGGGATTAATTAACCCAAAATCCTTTCACCCGAAAGATCCTGTGAATTTTCAGGTCTTTGTCTCACCTCCTAGGTCCTGAAGAAAGCCCGTGTGACCCTTCGGGGCACAACAAGGGCTGAAACATGTCGACCTTTTTTTTTTTTTTTTTTTTTTTTTTTTGAAAACCTTTATTTCAGAATTCAGGACACAGCTATTCAGCCGACAGCCCGGAGGTTCGGCAGCATTAAGAGTTGGATACAATGATGTGTCCTCAATACAGTTCAAAGAGTAATGCAAAGGTCCAATTTTAAGTAAACACTGAAAAAACTCACAACAAACCCCAGCAAGGCAAGGACATTGAAAGCCCATGGCGAAAGCCCCCAGGGGAGGCAGGACCCCACTCGTCTACTAGTTACAAAACTGTGTACGGAGGAAGAGGGGGGACAGCAGAGGCCCAAAGCGGTTCCCAGAACCCAACTGTGCTGGAAAGTAGGTCAGGGGGAAAGCTGTTCCTCAGGAGGTTCCAGATCCGGGGCAAGACATATTCCCCCCCTGTATTGGTTCCACCGCCCCCAGATGGCATGCCACTTCCGGGGGCGACCTCTAGAGCAGTAGACCGTCTTCTCCCTAAACATGCTCCAGTCCATGTTCTCCTTCCACGCGGTCAGTGTAGGGGGTCCCGGGGAGCCCCACAATCGCGCGATATCCCTTTTTGCTACCATGTTACCCAGAGTCACCCATTGGGTCTGCGCCTCATCGAGGTCCGTGGGCCCCCAGACGTTCAGGAGGCAGCACCGCGCCTCCGGCTGTACCGCAGTGCCCGTCACCTCCCCCATAACTGCATGGACTCTCCTCCAGAACTCCACAATGGCACTACATTCCCAAATAATGTGCAGGAAAGTACCCACCATACCACATCCCCTTCTGCACAGGCCGTCCTCCGAGAATCCCATGTGGACCAGTCTTGGCCCCGTCACGTACACCCGGTGCAGTATTTTAAGCTGCACCAGCCTCAGACGCGACGGGATCGCAACCTCCTTAGGAGAAGAAACCGCTGACTGCCAGTCCTCATTATCCAACTCAAGGCCATCCCTAGTCCACTGTTCTCTCAGCCCCAAAAGCATGTCTGCCCGGACGTTAATCAACTTCTTATATATAAGCGAGATCGTGCTCTCGGGCATATGACCATCAAGGACTCGATCCTCAAGGGGAGAGGACTCCGGCACCTTCTCACCCTCAACGAGGACTGATCGGAGGGCGTGACGCAGCTGGATATACCTGAAATACTCTGAGGGCCCTAGCTCATACTCAGTCTGCAACTCCTCGAAGGACTTCACCCTCCCCTTACGCAGCACATCTCCCACCTTAGATATACCTATCAGGTCCCACTTATCAAAGCCCTTCGTATGCCAGAGTCTTCCCAATCTTTCCGATTCAAACAATGGGGTAGCGAGGGTGAGCCTACCCTTCCAGCCCAACGAGTCAGTCGCCATCTTCCATACACGCACCGCCACGCCTGTGGGCCCCGTAAGGGACGAGTCTAAGGACCGCAAATACAACGCCCTGTAGTAGTTGCCGCCACGCAGCAGCCACCTATCCATGGCATATCCAGGGCTGAGGGCAGGGCCATAAAGCCCATGGTTGATCGCGCTCAGCTGCGTGGCCCAGTAATACCTTCGGATGTCCGGGAGCGCGATGCCCCCATCGTACCATGGGAGCGTCAACTTTGAAATAGCTATTCGCGGCCGCCCATCCCACAGCAACGTCCGCTGGAGGCCTTCGATCTCCCGAAAGTATTTGGCCGGTACCCAGTCCAAGGTGTTCTGGAGGGCGTAAAGGAAGCGGGGAAGAGACATCATTTTGAACAGGGCCGCACGCCCAACAAGGGAGAGCGGCAGCCTCCGCCAACCTTCGACATCTCGCCTCAAGCGCGCCAAGGGGGGGAGCAAATTCCTCTCATAGCGCACAGCAGGATCCATGGATATAAAAATCCCCAAATACACGAAACCCTGCTGGGCAACCTGTATCGAACATGTTCTAGGGATCGGTGGGACCTCGCCACTAAGAACGTACAAGTACGATTTGCCCCAATTAATCACAAGCCCGAATTCCTACCGAACGAGGCGAGTACGTCACAGACCACTATAAGTGACTTCTTAGGTGAGGCAAGATACAGCAGGATATCATCGGCATAAAGTGAAATACGGTCCTCGTGATCAGGCGACCACCGAAGGCCCCGTATATCGGGGTGCCAACGTATCCACGCAGCCAACGGTTCAAGGGCGAGGGCGAACAACAGAGGCGACAGGGGACAACCCTGCCGAGTACCCCTACCAAGCTGAAACGGAGTAGATGCCCGACCATTCACCACAACATTCGCTAGTGGCCCCTCGTACAGCAACCGAACCCAACTCACAAAACCGCGACCGAAACCAAACTTGGCCAGCACGGCCCATAAGTATGCCCACTCCACCGTGTCTAAGGCCATCGTGGCATCAAGAGATGGCCTTAGACACGGTTTGGCAGTTCGGGCTGGACTGTTCCCATGAGGCACAGGGTCAGACTGATTTGCATATGGCCATGTCTGAACTGGGGTGGCAGAGTGGGCTAAAGAACGGTGATGGATTAAACCCAGATCAGTTGACTGGGGGTGAGTGCTTGCAATGTTCAACACTCCGTCCATCATTTCTTTTGGTTTTGGCCTAGGTATGCCAACACCTGCCTGGCCTTGTGAGGGCTATTTAAACTCCGCACATTCCACATCAGCGAATTAAGAGAGAAAGATCTTGATGTGAAGTGAACAGACCATACCTCCGATAAGTAAACGTACCAAGTGTAGTGTAAAACATGTAATTATGAATGTGTGACGAACAGACAGCTACTAATTATCACTTAGTATAGAGGTACTATGCTGCTCCCTATCTTGCTGCATCAATAGGCCCGAAAGAGTACACTGCAGTACACACCAAGTGGATCCCAGCACACCCAGTTGAGAGAGCGATTGTTCACAGCAGACTGGGTCCCCCTAAATGAGACTGAAATGGGCGAGAGGCAGGGAACAATGCTCAGGGCTGCCTGCGCTCCACTAACAGTCAGCCATCTTCTTCACCAACCCTTTGGAGCTCCCCCAAAGCTATACTTCTCTGACAAGCTCAAATGAGAGCAAAACACGTGTCAGGTGTTGCTTTTATTCCTTCCACGTTGGCTTGGATAGTATAGTATTTTATTAATCCAAAGTTGTAATACTGTGCATGGAGTGGTAATAGACTTGTTGTTCAGCTTAGCATGGATATCATTGGCTAATGCTATGCTTAAAGGCGTTGCTGCAAAAATGGCAAAATGTTTTGTTGTTTTGTTCCTCAATTGCTTGGATAGCACTGTGCTAATTGTATGCTTAAATTTGTGCTAGAAAAAACAGAGATTTGAGGTGGGGAGATTTAGAGACTCACTGTTGTCTCCAGCTAGAGCAACTATCCACCTTACCTAGGTAACTAGCCAAAGTACCTAGTCTACTCTTGTTTAGTATGTGTGTGTGTGTGTGTGTGTGTATATGTATATATATATATATATATACATATATATATATATATATATATATATATATATATATATATATATATATATATATACATATTACCTACTGGCGGTCGCCAGTAGGTAGTTATAGTTAGGACCCTGTTTCCATAGGAAATCCGCAACATTCTATTTTGAATAACTTTGGCGCCGGTCGACGAATCCTCGCGAATTTTTCAAAATAGGTGGGGCGCTACGCTCCGCTCCTACCCTGAAAGTCTCGGGGGGATTCGTCAAGCAGGGGCTGAGATAAAAGGGGGGTCCCAAAACGCGTTTTTCCCATGCATTTTTCCATAGGACCTTTAGACAGGGCTACAGCCCGAACGGCTGAACAGAATTTAATGAAATTTGGCAGAGAGGTAGTCCCCAGGTCAAGGAAGTGCCTTTTGTAGGTTTGGTGTAAATCTGTTCAGTAGATTCTGAGAAAATAGCCTTTAAATCAATATATATATCTGTGGCAGCTTACGGTGCGCTTACCGTGCGCTTACCGTAAGCTTACCGTACGCATACGGTGGCGTGCGCGAGCGCGATTCTGATTGGCTCTTAGATCTTAGTAAACATTCGAGTCGGTCGAAACCAGGAAGCGGCGGCCGCCATTTTCTCTCTCGCTTCCTGAGTTGGGCAGCAAAAACGTACCCCAAATATATGTAAAGAGGCAGTTTCATGAGATCCTAACCACCCAGCATTGATACAGGGGTCCCCAAGCCACCCCCAAGCCCAAAAAAAAATAAAAAAATTTTTTCGGAAAATCGCCGATTACGCTTACCGTACGCGCACGGTAAAAAATTGTAAAAAAAAAAAAAACTATCCACATTCTCCCCACCCCGTGTGCAAATGGTGCCCGAAGAATACATTTCACAAAGATGCGCAAAATATGTCCCCCATGTGCGCACGGTGCGCGAAGCGCATCGTGCGTACATGGCCCATCCCGCTTAACGTGGGCACGCGGTGAGCGCAGCGCACCGCGTGACCACTGTGCGTGCACGGCACTAACTGCGTAAAGTGGCCGCGCGGTGCGCGAAGCGCACCGCGTGCTCACTGTGCGCGCACGGAACGAACTGCGTTAACTGGGCGCGCACGCCACGAATGGCGTAAAGTAACTTAGCATTTAAAAAACCTCGCAAATTTACTGAAAAAAACATAGGTTTCACACATGTTATAGTTAGCTGGACATTTTACTGATAAAAAACCAATGAAATTCCCCCGTTATAGTTACTGCAGGCAACTATAACTCACGCGACCGCAATCTTCTGCTGATGACATATGTGTCTTTATGAAAAAAAAATATTTGTAATATATGTAAAGCTAAAATTTAATGGAAGAAGACATGGGCAAATAAGTGTCTAAATACAGTATTAGCATCAGCAGAGGATTGCGGTCGCGTGAGTTATAGTTGCCTGCAGTAACTATAACGGGGGAATTTCATTGGTTTTTTATCAGTAAAATGTCCAGCTAACTATAACATGTGTGAAACCTATGTTTTTTTCAGTGAATATATATATATATATATATATATATATATATATATATATTACCTAGTGGCGGTCGCCAGTAGGTAGTTATAGTTAGGACCCTGTTTCCATAGGAAATCCGCAACATTCTATTTGGAATAACTTTGGCGCCGGTCGACGAATCCTCGCGAAATGTTCAAAATAGGTGGGGCGCTACGCTCCGCTCCTACCCTGAAAGTCTCGGGGGGATTCGTCAAGCGGGGGCTGAGAAAAAAGGGGGGTCCCAAAACGCGTTTTTCCCATGCATTTTTCCATAGGACCTTTAGACACAGCTACAGCCCGAACGGCTGAACAGAGTTACTTGAAATTTGGCAGAGAGGTAGTCCTCAGGTCAAGGAAGTGCCTTTTGTTGGTCTGGTGTTAATCTGTTCAGTAGTTCCTGAGAAAATAGCATTTAAATCAATATATATATCTGTGGCAGCTTACGGTGCGCTTAGCGTGCGCTTATGGTAAGCTTACCGTACGTGTACGGTGACGTGCGCGAGCGCGATTCTGATTGGCTGTGAGATCTTAGTAAACATTCGAATCGGTCGAAACCAGGAAGCTTCGGCTGCCATTTTCTCTCTCGCACTCCGAGGGGGGGGAGGAAAAACAAAGGGAAAAAACATGTAAAGGGGCTGTTTAGACAGCTCATAACCACCTAGCCTTGATGAAGGTGTCCCCAAAGAACCCCCAAGGGCAAAAAGTCAAAAAAAAATGTTTTGATTACGCTTACCGTACGCGTACGGTAAAAAAAATAAAAATAAAAAAAATTATCCACAATCTCTCCACCCCGTGTGCAAATGATGCCCGAAGGGCACCATTTGTGCATGGCCAATGTAATTTATGAAAAAGTAAAAGTTTACCTTGCACAACGAAGCGCATAATATGCCCTCCATGTGCGCACGGTGCGCGAAGCGCATCGTGCGTACATGGCCCATCCAGCGTAACGTGGGCACGGCCGTGCGCGTAGCGCACCGCGTGCCCACCGTGCGTGCACGGCACTAACTGCTTAAAGTGGGCGCGCGGTGCGCGAAGCGCACCGCGTGCTCACTGTGCGCGCACGGTGCACGAAGCTCACCGTGCGCGCACGGAACGAACTGCGTTAAGTGGGCGCGCACGCCACGAATGGCGTAAAGTAACTTAGCATTTAAAAAACCGTACAAATTCACTGAAAAAACCATAGGTTTCACACACGTTATAGTTAGGAATTAGCATTTAAAAAACCTTGCAAATTCACTGAAAAAACCATAGGTTTCACACATGTTATAGTTAGCTGGACATTTTACTGATAAAAAACCTATGAAATTCCCCCGTTATAGTTAGTGCAGGCAACTATAACTCACGCAACCGCAATCCTCTGCTGATGACATATGTGTCTTTATGAAAAAAAAATATTTGTAATATATGTATAGCTAAAATTTAATGGAAGAAGACATGGGCAAATAAGTGTCTAAATACAGTATTAGCATCAGCAGAGGATTGCGGTTGCGTGAGTTATAGTTGCCTGCACTAACTATAACGGGGGAATTTCATAGGTTTTTTTTCAGTAAAATGTCCAGCTAACTATAACATGTGTGAAACCTATGGTTTTTTCAGTGATATATATATATATACTGCTGCCAAGTTTGCACCAAAAAGCCAAGTTACTCACAGGCGGGTGCTTTCGCGTGGTGGTGCCCCACGTTTCTCATAAAAACGCTTCCCAACTTCGTCCTCGTCCTGTAACAAAGTCAAGCACTCCCGGGGGGGTCGTATCAGCTCTTTTTAATCAGCAAATAAACAAAAAACAGACTCGTTTCGGAGATTCCTTCGTCAGTGTTAAGTTACGAACACCGCGCGAAGGCATTTAAATTCATTTTACGTAACTCACGCAGCAACAACACAGATGACGAAAACATCGGCCTCGCTATTGCATTTTACGAGGCGGCCATCTTAGAGCAGTGAAATCGTCATGGAACACTCTTATTCATTATGACAATTCATTACATTGCTTGGTAATTAGACAGAAAAAATGTAAACAAATAATTTGATATCAATTTCCTTCATATATATATATTTTTACAATATGCTGAATGGCATTATGTCCTATTAGCATAAAGTGATGTATCGATACGTATATCCTGACAGTCGAGCCGCACTACTCACATTGAGGTGCGGGCAACTCTTGTTATACACAATACTATTTAGCCGTGTATCGGCACTCAATTAACCAACATCACGCCGTGTATTGGCCACATTGCTTGATGCTACAATGTTGTGATCATACATGTTATTAAAGGACATATCGCCATGGATTGGCAAAACCAAAAGTATCAATTTAGCTCCTGTCATCAATACGAGCAAGTACACAAAAGGAAAAAAGTATAGAAAGGAGAAAAAATTGAAAATAGAAATAAATATAAAATAAAAATAAAGAATAAGTGCATAAAATATTAGCACAAAATTGGATAGGTAACAGAATTATATGCATTGAGCAGAGTAGAATTACAGAACATCTCTTTTAGGGATGCAAATTCAACATGTCCAGATTATCTGCCTAGATGAACAACTAATTCCTCTCCATTATTAAGACCATAAGACACTTTGGTATGTAAATCAATTATATAGCGGGATTCTAGCCGCCGTAGCCTTTGTACTCTATCTCCACCCCTTGGGCTTATGGGCACATGGTCCAAACCAAAATATTGCAACAGCTCCCTGTTGCTCTGGTGTTTTAGGGCGAAGTGTCTGGCCACTGGATAATTCACATCTTTGTTCATAATGGTGCGCTGGTGTTCAAGAATGCGCATTTTAACATTATGGATAGTGCTTCCTATATATCTCAGCCCACAAGGGCATGTCAAGCCGTAAACAACGTGTGTGGTAGAACATGTAATGAATTTCTCTATCACTCTAGGTCTCTTTACTCCTTGGATGGTATAGTTCAAGACTCTTTTACTATTGGTACAGGCCCTATATTTTCCACATGGAAAGAAGCCTTTCATTTATTTAAGTGTAACTATTTTCTGCGTGATAAGTGACAAATGACCAATTTATCTTTGAGTGACCGACATTTCTGAAATGTAATTAGTGGCACTGATGGAATATCCTTGCCTATTACTGAGTCAGTCTGGAGGATATGCCAATTTCTTTGTAGCATTCTCCTAAAGGTATTGGCATCATCCGAAAAAGTTGTTATCATACGGAATTTGCCAGCCTCATTCTCTTTCTTCCTTCCTACTGTATTTACGTCTTTCTTTGTTAGAAGTTCTTTTCTTGGAATTCTTTCAACTTTATTGAGTGTGGATGTCAATACCTCTTGATCATAACCCCTGGCCTGAAATCTCGTGATACAATTAATGGCAGCTGTTTTAAAGTCAGTCTCTCTAGAACAGTTGCGTTTAAGCCGGAGGAGCTCGTCATATGGTATACTGTTGATAAGTTTGGGAGGATGGTTACTGCCGGCATGCAAGATGGAATTGCCGGCAGTAGGTTTCCTATATAGTTCTGTCTCAAGAACTCCATCTCGCACATATACCTTAAGGTCTAGATAGTTCACTGCCACTGAACTAATTTCATACGTGAACTTGAGATTAAGATCGTTATTATTCAGTTCATGTATAAATTCCTCCGCCTGTTCTATCGACCCTCTCCAGACTAGGAGAAGGTCGTCAATGTATCTATGCCAGACAACCACATACTTGGCCCATTTCATCTTCTCGTTGCTAAGGGCCACCTGCTCCTCCCACCAGCCAACGAATAAATTCACATAGCTGGGGGCGAAGCAGGTACTCATAGCCGTCCCCGGGATCTGTCTGTATAACTGACCCTGAAATAAAAAGATGTTATTTGATAAACAGAATTCGATGAACTCTATCAACATATTGTTATGTTCCATGAATCTCAAGGGTCTTTTGTTGAGGAAGTATTTCATCGCCTCTATGCCCTGACTATGATCAATACATGTATACAGACTAGTGATGTCTAAGGCAATTAATAAGTACGTAGGTTCCCATTGGATATCACTCATCTGCATGATGAAGTCTTTAGTGTCTTTTACATATGATGTCAGTTGGATAACCAGTTGGAAAAGAGTCTATGTAGGTAGACATATTTTCAGTGAGACCTCCTTTTGAGGAGACTATCGGCCTCCCAGGTGGATCGACTCAGTCCTTATGAATTTTTGGAAGTTGGTAAAAGGTCGGTGTCACTGGGTCACTATTGCGTAGAAAGAGAAATTCTTTATTACGCCATTTTTCAATGAGGTTATGGTACAGGGTGATACTTTCATGATATTGTTCCTTGTTTGTCTTTTCGTAGTACATATTATAATTCAACTGGCAAAGTGCTTCACGGCAATATTGCTCTCTGGTAAGTAGCACAATATTTCCTCCTTTGTCTGAAGGTTTGCAGATTATCTGATCATCCATGCTTAGATCTTTGAGGATCATTACTTGTTCTTTTGTCAAGTTCCTCTGTTTGAGCTTGCGTGGTGTATCCTTTGTTCTGAATTTTAGGAGGTCCTGTAGTACAGCATCAGAGAACGAATCAATCGCATCATATGGCATTTGCGGATTAAAAAGTGATTTAGGCTTGAAGATGGTAGTTGGTGTTTCTTGTTCGATGCCCACCCGACATGTTCTCGTTGCTATATCTCCACTCAGATTATCCTTACACTCTTGTTCCGCTCGCAGTTCTTCAAGCATCTCAAGCATACTGAGATCCTGTACCGCCAAGATATCAGTATCCCTAAGATGTGGTTTTTGCTTGAGTCGCCGTGCTTCCATTATAGATGGCTTGAGTTTAAAATATTTGTGCAATTTGATTTTACGTATAAATTTGAACAGATTGATTCTGGTCTGCGTGAACTCCAAACAATCATTGGGGCAGAATGACAATCCCAGTTTAAGGGCAGATTCTTCCGCTGCTGTCAGTACTCGGGATGTTAGATTGATGATGGTAAGATCATCCACATCTCCTACCATTTCTTGCCCCTGTTGCTGCGTGTTGATCGTGATGCGATTCTGCCCCTTCCTCTTCCCCTTCCAGCCGCCTCTCCTTGTCCGTCTTCGCTTTCGGGTGGCTTGCTCTTCCCGCCTCTGAGCCATGTTTGGCGGATGAGGTTGAACTCCAAGTGAAAAGGAGTTTTTCCTTGGTCACTAGGAGGGGCGGCCATTTCATCTCCTGAAAGCTCACTCTCCGTGATCTCCGATCGGTATAGATATATATAGATATATATATATTCCTTTCCGCATAGTCCTGTTTTTCTGACTGCTAGGCGCCTCTTTGGTGGTGCATTTCGAGTACGGCAGGACCAAGCCGTTACAAATATCGCCACACTTCCCTTTTTCCAAAAGGGATTTCCTTACCGCACTCGCGGCTCCGTTAGGTTATAGGAGACAATGAATCAGCACTTGTCCATTAGTAGTTCATGGGTGTTTAATAATTTTCAAAGCATTGCCAACACAAAACCCATTGTGTTGGCAATGCTTTGAAAATTATGAAAGTGAGGGCGGTGAGGACATCCTGTTTGGAAAAGTGGGAAGTGTGGCGATATATATATATATATATATACACATATATATATATATATATATATATATATATATATATATATATATATATATATATATATATATATATATATATATATATATATATATATATATATATATATATATATATATATATATATATATATAAGGGAAAACGGGTTTCCTGCATTTCCCCTCAATATTCCATGTATCAGGATCTCAGGGGGGCACAGAAAGGCAGCACTCACATCAGCAAATTCCAGGCAAGTCGAGTTGTTTAGGCAATCATAGTTTTTATTTTTTGTTTATTTTCGCCATTATTATCCATTAAAACGTGCAAAGTGCAAGGTGCATCAGGAACAAACAATCAACCTATGCGTTTCGGCCAGGGGCCTTCGACCGGGTCACATGATTACAAGTGCAGAGTGATTATAAAGAGGATGGTTTGACCCGCCCTTGTTTATAAAAAAAGTCTGAAGTTAAAAACATCTTCTTTAAAGGAACAGTATATAATAGCATTTTTGACAATAATTCCTAGCCATTGCACAAAGACATTTATCTTTGAAAGACAAGTTTTAGTGCTTAATCACACAATTTTTAGGTTGTGAAGCACCTTTAGTAAAACATATATTATCATGAGAAATAGTCATTTATCCTAAAAGGGCCAGTATAAATAACGTGAGAACCATGTGCTTTCATTGCATATAGTTGATCAAGTCTTCACATGTAAGAAAAATGCAAGAAAAGTGCAAATGCAGGTATAGAAGAGGAGACAGAATAACTAGGGATGGTAAAGGACCTCAAGTATGGATAACAATAAAATCCTATCCTATTATATACAGTTATTTACATTGTTATTGTGTGCACGAGAGCAAGTTCAAGTATAAAGGAAAGGAAAATATACGATATAAAGTGCAATTTTCAAAATTTTGGTCAAGTACCAGTGTGCAAGTATATGGAAGAGGTAGATATAAGATTTGAGGTGCAATTTTCAACATTTTGGTAAAGTACCAATGTTATATTTAACTTCTGAAAATATTATACTCTTCACAGTTACCTGATCATACATATCCTAATTGTCTCATAATACCAAAGTTAAAGACAAACAGTATCTGCAAGTTTTTCTTGGTTGAACAAGTTATAAAGCAGCTGAGGATCCCATCTTATACATTTACCATTTCATATTAGAGTTAAAATGATTTTCGCATGTAATACATTTTACTGCATGTAAAACAAAATTGTCTTGCCAATGTGCAGGTGCCGGCTAAAGACAAATCAAATATAATATGAACCAAAATAGAGATAAGCTAAAAACCAATAGTAATTGAGTCCAGTCCTAATATTTGCAAAGTTTGTTAGAGATAGACAGGGGTTACTTCTAAGAGTGTTGATTTACGGGAAATTATGCAATTCTGCGCCCGCATTTAGTCCCCATGATATTTCTGTTCCTTTCATGACAATCCATTTTGATTCTGCTTTTCTTAACAGCAATTCCTGATCTCCACCTCTAATGTTGAGGGGAATGTGTTTTACTCCATAGAATCTGAGGTTGTCACAGTTTCCTTCGTGTTCTTTCCGAACATGTTTGGCAATTGCACATGCAAAGTCTTTGTTCTTAATTGCCCTCAGATGTTGTAGAATGCGTAACTTTAGTTTGTTCACAGTACTTCCTATTATTCTTTTCCGCATTCACATTTTAGGGCATAGACCACATGTGTCATTTCGCAAGTGATCCTCTCTCTGATGGTAATTTTCTCCCCCCAACATGTTGTTTGTTTTCTGTTGGTTAAGGCCGTATTTACATGCTTTGCAATTTGGACATTTAAAAAATCATTTTGCTCTTAGCCATTTTGTTTTGCTGCTGCCATGATCTGTTCTTTGATAGTGGCTATGTGTCAGGATGTGTCCCAAAGAGGGTGCTTTCTTATAAGTTATTTTAAGATGGTCAGATGTGAAGTCCTTTAAATCATCGTCCCTTCTCAAGATCTTTCAATGGTCTTGGAGTACATTCCTTATTGCATTACTCGAGGAGTAATACTGTGTTATGTATCTTATTTTGTTGGCCTCAGGATTGTCATTTTATCCAATGCTTGTGCTCTTGGGATATAGTAATGTTTCCCTTTTCCTTTTCATTGTTCTTTGTTTGGCATTTTCCAGTACTGTAGGAGGATATACTCTGATCAAGAATCGGTTATACATTTGATCCAATTGTGAGAGGAATACTAATTCTTCCGAGCAGTTCCTTCGTGCTCGTAAGAATTCCCCATATGGAACACTCCATTTTAGACATCTGCGGTGAGCACTATTCGCTGAAAGGATGCTGTTGCATGGATAGCACTGTGCTAAAAAAAACAGACATTTGAGGTGGGGAGATTTAGAGTCTCACTGTTGTTGAAGATGCTCTCCAGTTAGAGCAGCTATCCACCCTAACTAGGGAACACGCCAAAGTTCCTAGTCTAGTCTTGTTTAGTGTGTGTGTGTGTATGTGTGTGTGTATGCATGTGTGTATTTTATCTACTGGCGGTCGCCAGTAGATAGTTATAGTTAGGACCGTGTTTCCATAGGAAATCTGAAAATTCTATTTTGAATAACTTTGGCGCCGGTTGACGAATCCTCGTGAAATTTTCAAAACTAATGGGGCGCTCCGCTCAGCTCCTACCCTGAAAGTCTTGGGGTGATTCGTCAAGCGGGGGCCGAGAAAAAAGGGGGGTCCCAAAACGCGTTTTCCCCATGTACTTTCCCATAGGACCTTTAGTCGAAGGTACAGCCTGAACGGCTGAACAGAATTACTTGAAATTTGGCAGAGAGGTAGTCCTTTGGTCAGGGAAGTGCCTTTTGCATATATGGAGTCAATCTGTTCAGTAGTTCCTGAGAAAATTGCATTTAAAAGCACATACATATCTATAGCCGCGCACCGTGCGCGCACCGTGCGCGCACGGTGTGCGCACCCTAACGTGCGTGAGCGTAATTCTGATTGGTGGTTACATGTCAGTCAATGTTCGAATCGGTCGAAATCAGGAAGTGTCGGCCGCCATTTTGTTTGTTGTAGGTGCGAGAGTGAAAAAGAGAGGTGGCGAACGTGAAAAGGGGGCAGGGTAGAGAGTTTGTCAGGGGGCCCCTAAAGGACCCCGAAGGGTGAAAATATATATTTTTTTAAATCGCGGGGTGAGCGCACGGTGAAAGCACCGTGTGCGCACGGTGAAAAACCATAAAAAAATGTAATTTTTTTTTTAAAAAAACGTACAAATTCACTTAAAAAACCATAGGTTTCAGGCACGTTATAGTTAGGAATTAGCATTTAAAAAACCTTGCAAATTCACTGAAAAAACCATAGGTTTCACACATGTTATAGTTAGGTGGACATTTCACTCGTAAAAAAACAATGAAATTCCACCGTTATAGTTAGTTCAGATAACTATAACTCGCGCGACCGCAACTCTATCACAAGGATGATGTCATCAGTGATGTCATGAGTGATGCCCCTGACAATGTCATGAGTGATGAAATATGTGATGTCATGAGCACTGGATTGCGGGCGCGCGAGTTATAGTTATCTGAACTAACTATAACGGTGGAATTTCATTGGTTTTTTACGAGTGAAATGTCTACCTAACTATAACATGTGTGAAACCTATGGTTTTTTAAGTGAATATATATATATATATACATATCATACCAATCCTGATTCCAGGTATATAAAGCAGGCGTTGACACCATGGGACATTCTGTCAAAGAGAAGTGTTTATTCCATAGGATCGCCTAGACGCGTTTCGACGGATGAGACCGCCTTGTTCACTGCATCTGGCATCTCTGCAGTGTAACTTTTATCTACATGTACGTGGCACAGAGAACATTGGTTGTCACAGCAACCGTCACTGCTTTAAATGACATAGAAGTAATACACTTTCAAAACGTGCAAATGTGCTCTTAAGAGAAACACCTACCAACAAAATAAACATATATTAAACAGTTGTTAAAAAACACAACACAATTAAATTAGGTGCTGTTTGCAACTATGTAGGAGTATATTAAAAGTGAAGCCTCTGAATAAAATACAAGTGTATAAATGTCCAACATAACGTGATGGCAACATAATACGTACCAAAGACGTATTAAGGAGACATAGAGAAGTAGAGAAGTTTGCTATTGCCATGAGTTCCACAATTATCAGGATGCATATATAAAGTGCATATGATACTGCTGCCTTAGAAAATTTGGGAAAAATGACGGGAAAATTACAGGGAAAGATTACACAAGTGTGTGATGTAACGGTTTAAGTAATGAAAACGCGTCCAACATGTTGTTGGTAATTTAAGGGTATTCTGTAGATATAACCCATATACCTTAAGTTAACACCAGTAATTTAATTTAGTAGGCATCGGATTGTTGATAATGGCTAGCGTGGTGTATGGCCCAAGTGGGCAAAGATGGTGTAATATTCTCTGCTGTCATGTTTGACACAAAATGCGTAGCCTGCATAAACTTTCTGTATACTCCAGTTACAGTGTGATAGTACAAATTAAAAATAAATCAGATCAAAAGATGTATCAAATGATCAAAAAGATATATATAAACATTGCATATATAACAGTGAAAATTATAATTTCAGTGCCAAACAGATATGAATGTATCATACTAATAAAGGAAAGAGAACCTCATGCTGCGGAAAGGGTTAAGATGCAGGAGCAGCAGTGTGTGTTGTAGTATTGGTAAGAGGCTTATTAATTCAGTTAAAGGTGTACTTTCAGTGCCTCATCGGCGTTCATCCTATTAGGGATTTTACAGTCTAATAGTATGATATACCTGGATTCTAGTCTCCTGAGGGACAATTATCTGTTTCCCTCCCTTTATGTTTTTAGCAATACTGTCGATCACAAAGTAGGAAAGTTCCTCTGCTTTGCCCCTATGGTGTGTGTTTGTATGTCTTGCTACAGGATACGCTGGGTCATCATTAGTGATGGCTCTTAAGTGATGTAATATCCAGACATGGACGGGGTTTATAGTACTACCCACATACATCTTATTGCAAGTGCAGCAAAGAACATATACTGCGAAATCCGTCTTACATGAATAACATCCCCGGATTTCGAAAGGGGTTTTTCTAAGGGGAAGATGGATTGTTCTAGTGTTTACACCGTGTTTGCAGGCCTTACATTTTGAGCACTTCTGAAAACCTTGCTGAGGTTTAAGCCAATTGCCTCCTTTGTTATGTGTTGGTGCATTGCAGACTAGTTCTTGGCGCATACTTTTAGCTCTCCTGAAGGTTAGTTGTGGAAACTTAGTACACGTGGGACTTATCGTAGGATCACTACGCACTAAAGGCCAGTGTCTGTATAATATCTTTCTCAAGTTAGTATGGTAGGAGTTGTATCCTGTGATTAGTCTAGGAGTGTTGTCTATCCCTTTCTGTGTGTGTTGTTTCTTGTCTTTGAAAATCAGATCCTCTCTTTAGATTTATCACATTTCTGTTCTGCCATTATCAGCGTTTTTTTCTTGTAGCCTCTGTTCTTAAGTCTCTTGAAGAGACCATCAGTAAAAATTTTTAGACTATCCTGAGTGCTACAGTTGCGTTTCATTCTCAGGCACTCCGCATATGGAATGCTTTCTATAAGGTTGGTTGGATGAAAGCTGTGGAGGATAGCGTTACCAGATGTAGTTTTTCTAAAAGTTCTAGATTGCACTTTTTCATTCTCTTTGTACAGTTCTAGATCTAAGAAAACGATAGACTCCTTGCTGGTAGTACACATGAATCTTAGGTTGAGAGAGTTGTTGTTAATTTCTGTTGCAAAATCTATTGCACTCTGTTCAGTGCCTTGCCATAGGATAAAAATGTCATCTATGTATCTAGAATATAATACAACATTTTCAGACATAGATGTGTCATGTGTCTTCATGAGTACTTGCTCCTCCCACCAGCCCATATGCAAATTAGCATAGCTGGGGGCGAAGCAAGTACCCATGGCAGTTCCTTGCATCGGTTTGTAAAACAGCCTATCAAAAATAAAGATATTATTTTCCAGGCACCACTCTGCCATTTGTAGTAGCATGAGTGTATGTTGGTGCAGCCCTATGTTTCTAGTGCCCAAGTAGTGACTAAGTGCATTCAGACCACCTCTGTGTCTAATACTAGTATACAGACTCTGGACATCCAATGTCATGAAAACATAGTCATCATTCCAAGTGCAATCATAGATTTTTGCTAGAAAATCACCAGTGTCTCTGATATAGGCTGGAAGTTTTTGGACAAATGGCTGTAGAAAAAAGTCAATAAATCTGCTAGTGTTCTCAAATAGGCTCCCAATTGCGGAAATTATAGGTCTCCCAGGTGGGCATAACACGTTTTTATGTATCTGTGGGAGTGAGTATAGTTGTGGCGTTATCGTGGTAGTCGTTTTTCAGAAACTCGAGTTCTTGCTTAGAGATGAGTCCAGCCCCCTTCCAATCATATAGAGATTTATGACATTTTTCTTTCACACTTATGATGTTTGTAACACTGATGCGATTGTAGCAATTTCTGTCTTGTAACTGAGCCATCGCCTCCCTGTTATACATTTCTAGGGGCCAAAGGGCTACAGTTCCCCCTTTGTCAGACCAGCGCACCACAATATCTGTTCGAGCTTTGATTTTTTCCATGACATTGGAGTATTCAATCCTAAGGTTGTGTTTAGATTTAATGAAGTAATTTCTACTTTTGAAGGCCAATTCTTTGAGGTCTTTGATGACTCTTTCGTGGTCATGAGTGGTGTGAACACAGATTTAGGTTTAAAAGGTGTCCGAATTGTTTCAAGAATGTTCAAATCGGATCGGATTGCTGCTTACATTGTTCTTATTTGGCTTGTTTCTTGTTCACAGTCCAATTCTGTCATGTCTTTTAGTAGGGTCATGTCAGCAACACTCAGAATGCCCAATGCTGCAGGGGTCATTACCTCTTTATCGCCTTCGTCAGTATTCCTGAGGCTGTTGAAGAAATATTTGCGTAGTTTTAACCTACTTGTAAACTGGTATAAGTCTACCCTGGTTTGCGTGTAGTTAAAGTTCGTATCTGTACAAAAAGACAGACCCAGAGAGAGGATTCTTTCTTCCTCTGTAGTCAAAGCCATGTTTGTAAGATTTATAACTGTGTTTTGAGTTCCTGTTTTTGTGTTTATCTGCGTCTGTTTCTTCTGTATGTAGATTTCCCCGCTTTTAGTGTTACGTTTGCCCCATCTCCTGTCTTTCCTTCTTCTCCTGTTTGATTTTGTGCTCTGTTTTGTTTTTGATCTTGGCGCATGGGTCGTGGTCGCAAACTCATCATGCGTTCCATGCGTAAAAAACCAAACTCTTGGATGGGTGTCGGGGCCTTGCGGGTCAGGTTCGCGCTGCCTGTGGCCTCCGGGTCAGATTCAATCTCAGAACTCAAATCGGATTCGCTGAGTTCAGCTGGTTTAGTCAGACTAGTTCCTGTTGCTGATAATTGCTGTCGACGGATATTTTCAATTTTTTTGGAGAATGTATAAATCCTCCCATGGGGATAATCATTTCTGTCCCGTTGGAACTTTGTGGCTTTTCTGTCCTTAATTATCTGCACATACGTCATCACTTTGGTCTTTATGTCTGCTAGACTTTTTTTCACCTCGTCCTGATTGTCTAATTTATCTAGGTCTTTATGAATTTCTTCAATCCTGGCCAATATTTTTTCTCTGTCAGTTGTAGCAAACTTAATCAGTATTTGTAGCATATTTCTAGAGGATTGCGCGTTGTTATCTACCCATTCCTGCAACATAGCGGGGTCTGGATTCTCGTACGTAGGTGCCATGAGAATCCTCAGCCCCCTCGGGATGCGGCCCACGTCGAGGTATTGTTTCAATGATGTGCACTTACACCATTTGGATACTTAGTGTTTCCGCAATTTTTCTAGCTCATTGGTAAGTTTCTTGAAATCGCTGCCTGCCGGTGCCGTTTGTAAATCACCGCTATTAGACTGAACGAATGCATTATTATCAGCATCACTGAAGATGTCTGTTGCTGCTGCTTCCCGTTCCTTTACCCATTCCTCGGCCATCCTAAGGAAAATCTGTTTTTCTTTGACACCCACTGCCCATAAGTCAGAATTACGGGACTACCTCTCCCATTAGCCACCTAGGGGGACTTTAGAAAACGCTTACCTGGGACTGATATATATATCACAGGCAAATATTCAAGACCCCCGGAACTCCCAGCACAGAGGTTGGGGCTGCACGTTGCAGGTGTCTTAAAGGCCTGCTATCAATCTTAAGTGAGAAGACTCCTCCTCACCAGTTCGTCATGGAAAGAGACAAGGCAAATTTTAAATTTAAATTGATGTAGATGTATTTGATTGCAGTGGCAAGGAGTTTGCTGCAAGCATATGATAATTACATATTTACGTAATAAAACATAAAAATTAATAAAAAGCTTAAAGAGAGGTTGTACCAGGAGGAAGTTTGTAAGATTTTAACTCTTATTAAAATTAAATGCAAATGAGTGCTTTTCATGACGCTTGCTTTCGTATGGTGGAGAATTTTGCAGTAGGTTTTCTATTAAAAGAAACCCAAACCATAATGGCCATGCATGCGTTGTGACACATGAACACACATGCATAGTGATAAATAGCAGCCATTTTTAATTTACCATTGAAACATGGCCGATGCTAGAATGAAAAATTAAGAGTAAAAAAGAAAAAGTAAAACAAAGTACGATGGAGCGGGACAGGGCTCTTGTGGGTAGGGTTTGGGTAGCAAAACCAGGGAATGCAGGGGTGGGGGCACAAGACCAAGCAGAGGAGAGACAGCAGTTTAGGATCAACTCATTCAGTTGGAACACTATGAGACTGAAATGCTCCTAGGTCCTAAGAGAACGGAGGAAATATATTGATTCAAAAGCTGATACTTGAGATATACATATAGCCATCTAATAATAAGCAAGGAGTTAAACCAAAGCCCACTGCAACTATATTTATGTATTGGAAATAAAAGGCTCGTTACTAGACAGCTAAAGGCATCTGTCGCAGAGACCTAAATAGATCACAACTTTTTCTCCAGATTGCCACCCATGTGCTGGGCTTTTTTTAGATGGATGGTGGTTATAGTTTTGGCTGGCTTCATCTCTGGTCATCATGAATGTGTTCTTCTCCTGGTTGTAAGGGCAGTGGTAAATTAAAGATGCAAGGGCATTAATAGAAGGAATGCCCTTGCCACCTGGTTGAATAGCAAAAGACAGCTTTCATTGGGCAGCAGGGGCTCTTGACACCTTGCGTCTGCCTCACTAATGATAACCAAATTATCCTTGTTTTCCTTCATCCTAATTGGTTTGCTATGGGTTTCACAGATGCAAAACAAGCACTCAAGTTTGCCAAACAAAAGTCCAAACCAGCACTGTCCCAGGCAAGCTCTCCGTGCTCATTGGCAGAGGCACAATTAAGTGACAATGACTAGCAACCAGTTACTCCTTATAGTTTACTATAGCGAATGCAAACCACCACTGTTCCAAATTGAGGATGACATATTTTCTGCTATGCTAGGCCTACCTTGATATATGGTGATGCTCAAGGGAACTCGCATTGGTGTCCCTGTAATTATGCCTACTTGCATGTGTATGTTTATTTACAATATGTGCTCCAACCGGGAGACCCTGACAGCTGTCAACACTCGCCCACCCAGCCTTAACGGCGTGCAGACATCTCGGAGTCTCCACTGCCCGAGGGATAATTCCCAGTTACAAATGTTAAGGGGAAGAGAGTCACAACCTAATTGGGGCGTTGGTGTGGGTGGTGGGTGGGCTGGGGGTTATGTTATCGTTGTTGGGGTTTGGGGGGTGATTTTTGGGGAATTTAAAAAGTTGTTGGCCAAAATGCGTGAATTTTCCCTGCACTCCGCCCCCGCTGATTACGAGCGTAGGCGCTATTATGTTTGCACTGCATTTTTAAATTGTCACTAACTTTTTTTCAAAGTTTGTGCAGGTTCTTACCTAATTCTGCTTTCAGAGGTGGGTTGCTAGCTTGGGTTGGCGTGTTTGCGGGCTCCCAGCGGCAGCGTGCGCCATCTTTGGTTGGGCTGACTTTCCATCCCAGCCCTGCCCCTCCACCACCGCTCCGCCCCTATTTAGGAGCGCGATCCTCTCCCCCTTCGTGTTTGCCAGTGGCCCGGTGGCAGTGGGCTGACCGGTAAACGCTTGGAGAGCTCGTCACCATTTCCCTGCACTCCGCCCCCGCTGATTACGAGCGTAGGCGCTATTATGTTTGCACTGCATTTTTAAATTGTCACTAACTTTTTTTCAAAGTTTGTGCAGGTTCTTACCTAATTCTGCTTTCAGAGGTGGGTTGCTAGCTTGGGTTGGCGTGTTTGCGGGCTACCAGCGGCAGCGTGCGCCATCTTTGGTTGGGCTGACTTTCCATCCCAGCCCTGCCCCTCCACCACCGCTCCGCCCCTATTTAATCGGGCAGTATGTGTCGGCGCAGCGGACGAGCGCAGCGGGCACGACGAAGGCGTGCCGGAGTTGCGCCTGAGTTAAGCCCGTCTGCGCCCGTCCGCGGCCGGACGGGGCTAGGGGCACGAGACGCTGCCTGTTTAATTATGTATCCGCCAGCCCAACTATGCTCCTATTGGGCCCCAGGAGTCATTGACCCCCTAGTAACTACTTACCTGAGACAGCTCGGTCTATTTACCCCCCCTCCTCATCGTCCTCCCACGATCTCTCCACATTTAGTTTTATCACCCACAATGTCTTCTATCCCCTTCCCACCTCCATCAGTCCCTCCTGTTCCGTTATGTAGTACCTCAGCCACGCTCCTAAACACTAGGTCTGCGGTCAATCATCAGTACGAGCTATTTGATTACATCGATACCCATGAACCAGACCTCTGATTTCTAACTGAGACCTGGTTCAAGGCTGACTCCCTACCCAACGTGTTAGCTGCATTGCCCCCTCTATATTCCGCCATTCGAGCGGACCGTCCAGAGGGCAAACGGGGTGGTGGAGTGGCCCTAATAGCTCGGACTGATTTCAGCTTTCAGATTCTCCCTTCCCCACCTATCCCTGACGTAGACTATCTCTTAGCCCGCTCGACCCTTCATCAGGCACCCCTCACTTTTGTCCTAATCTACCGCCCTCCTCAACCAACCCCTCCTTTTCTCCCAAGTATTCAGGCTCTCCTGGCTACTCTGGTGATTAACAACTCATCAGTACTAGTCTTAGGGGACCTAAATTTCTGGCCCAATGACCCTGCTGAGAGTCTCCAATCTAAAGAGTTCACTGATCTTATGATCACTTTGAATTTTTCATCGCTCATTCAAAGTTCCACCCACATACATGGTCATATGTTGGATCAAATCTGGGCATTAAACATTCCATTTAAATCCCCTACAATATCCCCGTGCTCTTGGTCAGATCATTCCATCATTACCTTCCCCCTCGCATTGATCCCGATGCCCAAACCCCCGCTCCCCAAAAATACCTGGGTCAGGAAATGGGGCAAAACCGACATGCCCTCTCTCTGTTCAACCTTGGCCAAAACTAGTCCCGACCTCGCAGGCCTCGCAGCTACTTCCCAACTGGCCGCTAGCAACAACTGGCTGACCCTGGCGGGTGATGAGTTCGCCCCCCTGAGGCGGCTTACAGTCAAGCGGGCCCATGCAGCCAATCGATGGTTTACTCCAGACCTAAAAGGAAAGAAATTAGCTGCAAGGAGAGCCGAGCGAGCTTGGAGAAGAACCTATAGTCCCGCGCTAAAGACAACCTATTTGTCTGTCTTAAAAACCTATAAAAAGGGCATTCTTGAGGCCAAAACCGAGTTCTATACGAGCAGGATAATGGCAGCAGAGTCCCACTCGAAGGAAATCTTCTCCACGGTCCATGAACTGGCATTATCCAGCAGAGCTACGGCTACTATTCCCCCCTCTCAGTCCCTCTGTAACTCGCTCAACGAGTTCTTTATTGACAAAGTTGCCAAAATCAAATTTAACATCTACCCACCTTCCCCTACATTTGTCAATCCCTCCCCGCCCCCCACGGCCCCTAAACTAAATTTCATTCCACTGTTAACCAATGACACACTTCCCCCGCTGCTTCATCGGGTTAAATCGGGCTCCCCCTGGATTTTGCCCCAGCCCATATTCTTAGGGAAATCTACCTAGCTTGCCCTACCCCACCTTTGACTCTTCTCAATGATTCGCTAAGGAAAGGAATTGTCCCCAGTCTACACAAATCAGCGGTTGTTATACCCATCATTAAAAAACCTGACGCCGATTCATCCTCCCCCTCCAACTACCGCCCTATTTCCCTTTTGCCTTATCTAGCAAAAGTCCTTGAAACCCACGTCACGACTACCTTAAGCACCCATGTAGAGACTAATCATTGCCTCTTCCCTTGTCAACCTGGCTTTCGCCCCCTGCACTCCACGGAGAAGGTGGTGATCTTGGTAATGGACGAGCTGCGTGAAGGTATTGACATCAACCTTCCGCAAGCCCTGATCCTATTGGACCTGTCCGCCGCCTTTGACACGGTGAACCACTCCATCCTCCTTAACCGTGTCAGGGCAGCGGGCATAGAAGGCTTGGCCTTCTCATGGATTGAGTCCTTCCTAGCAGGGAGGGCTCAAGCGGTCCACTTGGCCGATTTCACCGCGGCCCTCCGTAAGGTGGAGTGCGGGGTTCCTCAGGGCTCATCACTCTCCCCTCTCTTATTTAACTTATACATTTACCCCCTCATTTTTTCGTTACAACAGCTGGAGGTCACGGTGTTTAATTACGCCGATGACCTCCAGCTAATCTTCAACCTTTCCCATTCTTCCTCATCTGCTCTTAACGTCCAGACAGTTATGACATTTATTCAGGATTGGATGAACTACAACCACCTCAAACTCAACCCGGACAAGACCGAGTTGGTCTTGACCGGAGGTGGTTGCAGCCCGTGGTCTCCTTCCTGCTGGCCTCTGTCACTTGGTGCCCCCCCTCTTCCCGTACCTAAAGTCAAAACTCTTGGGATTCTCCTGAACTCACAACTTTCTGTCCACTCACAAGTTGGTTCAGTGGTCTCCTCTTGCTTTTTTTCCCTCAGGTTAATCAGGAAAGTCTCTCGTTTCTTTTCTTTTTCTGCTTTAAAGATCATTGTGTTGGCCATGGTACTATCGCG
Source organism: Triturus cristatus (assembly GCF_964204655.1). Taxonomy (NCBI): domain Eukaryota; kingdom Metazoa; phylum Chordata; class Amphibia; order Caudata; family Salamandridae; genus Triturus; species Triturus cristatus. The sequence continues at coordinate 441,658,657 of NC_140585.1, forward strand.
CATTGACTATGGCAACATTATCTACAATGGGGCTCCTGCTTATGCGATTCACCGCTTACAGTTGATACAGAATCAGGCTGCCCGCCTGATTCACGGCCTACCTAGATATCATCGGGCCACCCCACTGCTTAAAGCACTGCACTGGCTTCCGGTGAGAGAGCGCGCCCTTTTTAAACTTGGCTGCCTCACCTTTCAGGCTAGGTCGGGCACCGCCCCTGAGTTCATATGCTCTGCTATTAAGCCCTATCTCCCTGGCCGAGAACTTCGCTCCACCCATATGGCTCTCTTGGCCACTCCCCGCTTCAAGAAACAGAAGTCTGGTGGAGCGAAGTTCGCTGTTCTCGCTCCAGCTTTTTGGAATTCCCTTCCTGCTGCCCTTCGCACATCGCTCTCCTACGTACAGTTTCGGAAGGACCTTAAAACCTTCCTATTCGTGCGAGCTTACACTGCCTAGCCTTCCGCTGCTGACGACCACTGCATCACACAAAGCGCCATGAAACCGCATGGTAAAAGTGCGCTTAATAAATGCTTTTAAATTCAAATTCAAATAGACACTACATTACTCGGCACTCTACTGTAATGGGCACAGTAACAATACACTTGCAAGACACGCTATAGCCCTTCTAGAGCATGATCATCTCTTCCCCTCACAATGCCAAATAAAATGGCGATGGTTAATTTGATTACATGGAATGTACGTGGACTAAACAACGGTAGAAAGGTCCGACTAGTGCATGCTTACCTGATCAGACAGAAGATCGACATCTGCCTCCTCTAAGAAACCCACTTACTCAGGACCCCGCTCCCCAGCTTGCTCACTCGAGGATGGGGTTGGCCTACTCATCGACCTATTCCAATTATGCAAGAGGGATATGCGTCTTCATACGTAGGGGCCTTGCTTGGAAAACTACCCACTGTGCCAGCAATAAAGATGGTCGATATGTCATATGACAGTCACCCTATAACACTATCTATTGGCCTAACATCGATGATCCTGAGTTCTTTGTGAAAGTATGGCATTTAATTACTGACATCGGCCCATGGACACTGCTCTGGTGCGGTGACCTTAACGTCCCGTTAGATGATATGCTTGATAGAGCTGGCAGCTCCAGACATCCAAAGTCTCACGTGGCTACAGCACTACGCACAATAATCGCAGACAATCACCTCAATAACATCTGGTGGGACACACACTACGAGACATGCGAAGGCACAAGTTTATCATTACAGCACAAAGCATGGTCCAGAATCGACTACTGGCTAACCACTAAAGATGTGCAACAATGGCTATTGTCGGTCACTCATCTCTCACGCAACCTCTCAGACTACACACCGGTACAATTAATCATTCAACTTCCCCACGCTCTCCCCCATGCATTCTTGTGGTGACTGCCACAGGGAGCCCTCCAAGACGCAGTCTTTGGAAGAGATTCATGTGGCTATCCAAGAATACTTCGAGCTGAACACTGGATTGGTCAACTCACCCTCCGTGCTCTGGGAAGCGTTCAAGAGTTATATGCTGCGCATGCATAGTTAAACAACATGGTATTCTCAGATCCATCCCCAGGACAATCACAAGACTTGAAACTGACATTTCAGCTTTGTAATCTGACTTCTTCCACTCAAACGACCCAGACACTTTGGCCAGTATTCGTGACAAGATGTCTGTATACCAGGAAGAAGCACTTCAGGAAACTCATTTCTTAGGCAAGGAACCTCAGGCTTGTGGATACGTAGAAGGGGATCACCCTGGCAAAACCCTAGCTCGTCTTCTCCAAAAGACCCATGCCTTGGCCTATAGATCTGACCTTCTAGATACGGAGGGCCAAAGCCGATCCTCTCCCTCTGACCTTTTGAAGACCATGGCTGCCTTCTTCGCATATCTTTACTCTGCTAACACAATAGCAGGCCACGCAGACCTTCAGGCATATCTGGATGCTGTTCAATTGGTCTGGCTGTCAGACGGCCATAGGGAATTTCAAAACTCCCCATCACGTGGAAGAAGTACATCAGGCAATTGACAGTCTTCCACCTGACAGGGCCTCTGGCCTTGACGGATTAATCACTGCCTTTTATAAGGAATACTCCCAGCTCCTAGCCCCCAAACTATTGGACATGTACTGGGATGCCATGGAAGTAGGTTCCCTTCCTCCATCATTGCGGGAGGCTGTCATAGACATGCTTCTCAAGCCCGACAAGCTGACCAATCAATGTGATTCATACTGCCCCTGTCACTTATAAATACCAACAATAAAATATTCACTAAATTACTCGCAAACCGACTTCAACTGCTGCTTCCTGTGATGATAAGGCCTGACCAATCCGGCTTTGTTCAGGTAGGTCTGCATCCCATAACCTCTGAACTCTATTCGCAGTTATGCACTATTTGCATGATTGCTTTGCTTGATGCCACAAAAGCCTTTGATTCGCTGGAGTGGGAGTACTTATTCCCCCTACTGCAGAGACTTGGCCTCGGCTCCAGTTTTATTGCACAGATCAAGCTTTTATACGTCCTCCCCACTGCCTTGTCATATCCTTATATGCCAATGATGTTACCCTTTATGTAAAAGACCCAGAGAACAACCTGGCTCCCCTGATTTGTGAGGTAGTCGTTTTTGAGGCCACTCTGGTGTACAGGTTAAATGGGCCAAGTCATTGCTCTTCCCTCTGACAGAAGTGACTGGCCCTTTTCTCTTTGGAATACCTGCTACAGTGGTCTACTGGCCCAGTTAAATACCTAGGCATTCTGGTCAGCAGGAACATTGAAGAGTTATGGCAAGCCATCTTTGGCAAGGCCATGAATTTGCTGGAGGATCGCATCTCGGTATGGTCTAAATTACCCCTGTAAACGGCAGGACGCATAGCCATTGCAAAAATGGTTGTATTACCTAAATTCCTTTATTTATTCATGAACATGCCAATCCTACTTACCATTACCTTCTTCAAGTGCCTCCGTTCTAATCTGATCACGCAGATATGGTCCGGCTAACAACCCAGCATGAAATACGAACTGCTAACATTACCACAATCACAAGGTGGGATGGGAGCTCCAGACCTACAGTTATATGCGCTGTGCGCTCAGGCACACTTTCTGCATTACTGGCCTCACCCCAAACCTTTTCAACCTCATGTTGCAATTGAGACAGATGGAACTTCCCCATGGCCACTAAACACACAGCTTCCCTTCCCTACGAACCGCCCACTCAGTAGATCAAAACTCCACAATATATGCTCTTGGCATGGGCAGGGTTTGGGAGGCGTGCAGGCACCACACAGCTTCATGCCCCATCTATTCCGGTAGCTAACCACCACCTATTGCCTCCTTTGCAAGATAAAGGTGCCAATGTTTGCAAAAGCTAATTAGGTGTTTGTACCTTTGCAGACCTCTACCCTGATGATCGATTCCTTACCCCCACAACAACAACAAACAACAACAAACACCACCACCATATGGGCACCCCTAGACGCTCTACTTTACTTCTAGCTGCGTGTGGCTTGCAGTGCACTTAACAATACTTTCCCAGCCCCTCCGCTGACTCTTAAGGCTTTGGAACATATACACAAGACACCAACGCACCACAAGATGATAACATCCCTCCATAACCACATGCAGCAAACTGCACCAGCGACCACCCCAAAGGCATGTGAGGCCTGGAATGCAGACTTAGTTATTATCCTAACTGACAGACAATGGTCCTTTTGCTGTGACCAGCTTGAGATGTTATCCCTCAATTACTGACTACGCCTCATCCACTTTAAATTCTTACACCGCTTATACCGAGCACCCATACAGCTATTTCGGATGGGGTTGATTCTCATTGTAAAATTCTGCTATTCGCCCCAGTCATATTTTATGCATCTTGCATGGCGCTGCCTTGCATTCACTGCAAATTGGGATAACGTTTTCACGCACTAGAAGATGTCACAAATAGCCTATTCCAATCTCTCCGCTAACAGGTTTTTTACGCTATGTAAAAAATGTGCCACATGAGTTTTGAAAACTGATCGCCCTGATGCTCCTTTTTGTGAAGCGTAGTGTTGCAATGAATTGGGTAAGGCCAGTGTCCCCTAAGTCCCAAGACTAGATCACAGATACTGCATACTGTCATGAAAAACTCTCCACCTACTGGGACTTGATGCCCTGGGATCTCGCCCCTACGACATCTGGGAACCCTTCACATCTTACCTCAGATGCAAAGACACCTCCTCTTTTGCTGTGGTCGATGACATCCCACTTCCATAACAAGACACTCCACATTCCACTAGACCTGAACGCATAACTCCCCTAGAGTGCACAGTGAATGACAGACACATACCTTAGGCATCACAAAACCAGCAGGTATAGGGAACACTGTACTGCCATACTGCATGCATTGGTCTGTATAGTATTTTCTGGGTTTGGCTTATAAAATGTAATAATTGCCAATAATGTGATCATATTGAATATGCTCTGCCTTCAGTTGTTAAGCATTATGATCATTGCCTGTTTATTGCCAACGGTTTATTAATTTGGAAAAAAAAATACACTCACATCCCTCCATACTACCCAAATGACCCAAAAGCACCTCAAACATTTGTATGGAAATATTACTAAAATTAAACAGCATTTAAATAAAATTAAAAAAACACATTTTACAAATATTATTATAAAAACCTATATCAATAAAATATTGCATCAAATAAAACAAATATAATTAATAAAAAACGAATAAAAAACACACAAAACTATCACTAAACAATAGAAAACAATCAATTTTGCAAATTGCAAATAAACTTAAAAATAATAATTAATAATTTAATTTAATGTTTTGTACAGTACATTTCCAGGATTTTATTAAAGTAAAGTAAAATATTATGAGCATGCCTAACAGTATGGAGACAGCCCTCGGCTTCGCATGGAGGCTTGAGTGGAAGGAGTGAGTTTTCCGTGAAGATCTGCACAGAAATCCCAGCCTTTGCGTAGTAGTGGCTCGCCCATATAATTATGATCGAGTGTCTGAAGAAAGCGGACTCTCCGTGAAGAGCAGAGCAGAGAGTGCAGAATGGGCATAGTAGGGGCTTTCCCACCTAGCGGTGCTTGGATACCTGGAGAGAGTGGACTGGATGCATAGACTATGCACACAGTGCTGACAGTGCATAGTAGGGGCTTTACCTATCTAATAGCGCTTGCATATCTGGAGGTAGTGGGCTCTGTGCAGTACGGACATCGAGCACAGACTGAGCTAGTAGGGGCTTGTCCACTTAATGGGGTCTGGATATCTGCAGGGAGCAGGCTGTGCACTGAGCGCTGACTGTGAATAGTGAGGGATTGCCGACCTAATGGTACTTGGGTCTTTGGAGGAAGTGGGCTCTACACACAGTCTGTGCTCTCAGCACTTACTTTGTGTAGTAGGGACTTGCCCACTTAGTAACGTGTCTGTGCCTGGAGGAAGTGGGCTGTAAGCAGAGTCTGTGCACTGAATGCAATCTGTGCATAATAGAGGCTTGCTCATCTAATAGAGCTTGGTCTCTGCAGGGGTGTGGGCTTCATCACAGTCTGCACACTGAGCGCAGACTGTGCTTAGGAGGAGCTTGTCCACCTAATGGGGCTTGTGTCTCGGGAGCGAGGGAGTCTGTGCATTGTACGTTGGCTGTGCATAGTAGGAGATTTTCCACCTAATATGCTTGTGTTAGAACTGGGGGTCTCTAGTTGGTTGAGGCAGTTGCCTAGGTCCAAATAGGGACCCTTGCTTCTAGGCAGCCAAAGGAGGGACACCTTCTTTGATAACCCCTGCTCACCCCCTGGTAGCTTGGCACGAGCAGCCTGGCTTATCTTCAAGGCATAGTGTAAAGTATTTGCATCCACACTCCCAGTGACACAGTGATAACACCACAAATGGACACCACACTGATGTATGAAAATAGCGGTATCTTTATCAATAAGAAAAATACGGTAAGACCAAACGATAAATATCCAACATATGCATATTCGTAATATTTCACTTTGTCGGTTATAAGACCAACAAACACTTGTACGTTCTTGCAGTATTAATGAGCAGTTCACAATGTTCAAATGCAGTCCTAATGCAATGCTATGCAGTTCGTAATGCATTTCGTATTGCCAGACTAATGCAGTTCGTAATGCAAGAATAATGCAATCCTCAATTAGTGTAATCAGGCAGTTCGTAATGCAAGATTAATGCAATCCTTAATGCGTGTAATCAGGCAGTTCATAATGCAAGAATACTGCAATCCTCAATGCACGTAATCAGGCAGCTCATAATGCAAGTATAACGCACTCCTTAATGCAAGTAATAAGGCAGTTTGTAATGCGAGAATAATTCAATCCTGAATGCTCGTACTCAGGCAGTTCGGAATGCAAGAATAATGCAATCCTCAATGCACATAATCAGGCAGCTCGTAATGAAAGTATAACGCACTCCTTAATTCAAGTAATACGGCAGTTCGTAATGCGAGAATAATGCAATCCTCAATGCACGTAATAAAGCAGTTCGTAAATGCAGGAATAATACAATCCTCAATGCACGTAATCAGGCAGTTCGTAATGCAGGAATAAAACAAGGGCATTTGAAGTGATTAGCGCGGGCACCACTAAGTCCCAACCACAGACAACAGTCCTGAACGTCTGAGGGTGGCCCCGGTACTGCTGGGCAGTTCTGGGCCACTCGAGGACTTAGCACATCTAACGTGATACAACAGGGAGAGAGATGGGAGCACTCCTGTACTCCTCCTGCACCTCCCCAGGCCACACATGCTTGCGGCTTCCGACCGGAGTCCAAGACTTACCTGGGGATGCGCTGCCTCGCTCTATCTCTCCCCACTCGTCGGACGTCCTGCTGGGTGCTCCCCATGACGACGCAGCTACGATGCAAGGCGACGCCGTAGCCAGACAGGTTACGGCGCTGCCTTCTCCGTTGCTGACGATCTTGGGCAGATTCCTCTCGCGAACAACGATCCCGATTACTTCACGACTTCCTTAGCTTTACGAAACCTTTCAGCACGTTGCGACTCGGAGGCCCCGATCTTGATCCGCAGCCTCCGTTACGATGACGACTCAAGCCACAAACAGCTACACAGCAGCGTGGACGATGATTCATGCTGCGGGGGCACTGCAGTCACGGGGCACTTTCCAACTAGCACCACGGACCCCGCGGCAGTCTCAGGCTGCACACGCACATGCACAAACCATTGCTGAGACTCGGATGGGCTTCGGGTTACACTGTCCCGGGGCAATGCTTATGATGGCCTCAGGCTGCAAAAAGCACACGCACACAGCGCCGCTGAGACGCACTTAGAAACTTTGATGTTCCTGACTTTCCACAACAGGGAGCCAGCTCTCCTCGGGCCCTTGGGGACAAGTTACTTCAGGGCACAGCACACAGCAAAGTCTTTTCAAGCAGGGGGACACAGCGCACAGCAAAGTCTCTTAGCCTCTCTTTAGTTAAATCAGCAAACTGCAGGCCAGCCCCAGAACACACAGCAAGGGTCAGTCCTTTCCTTCAGTCTCTTCAGCTCTTCTTCCTTGGCAGAGGTTCCTCTTGACCACAAAGTAGTTTCAATCCTTTTCAGTCTTGATCAGCCCAATGTTCATGGGTTTCAGCTCTCATAGTCATACCCCTAAATGTCTTTGAAGTCTTTGTGCTCAGGTGGCACTGACCCTGTCCAAACCAGTTCTAAGTGTCTCCCTGCAAGTGACACCTTCTTACTTTGATAGTGGGGGTCTGGTTACTCAATCACTCAGCAGGACGTGGAGCCATTGTTTTATGGCAGCAACCCAGGCCTCTTCACCTCCAGGGGCTACTCCCCCCTACACTCCAGATACAGGTCAGCCTGTGGCTGTCTCACCTAATCCTCCCCTGGGTCAAGACATTTCCCAGATCCTATCGCATTCAAATCCAGCCAGTCAATCCACAGCCAGACAGAGACACACAGAATTGTTAGAACAAAAAAAATAGCCACTTCTAAAAGCGTGGTTTCTAAACACACAATTGCAACACCACTTTCATAAAAAGATGTGTTATCAAATTGTGAGTTCAGGCACACTAAACGTCACCTCTACATCTTAAGCCTACTGGAAGATAGGCTGGAAACATATTACACAGCCTTCCCCATTCTGTCCTATGTCCTATGGGCAAGATGGCCCTGCAACAGTGAAAAATGAAATGGAGAGTATTTCACTGTCAGGACATGGTACACACTTCAGTACATGTCCTACCTTTCACAGACACTGCACCCTGCCCAGGGGGGTACCTTGTGTTCGATGTGCATGGAAAGGGAAGGGTAAGACCTGGCAAGTGGGTGCACTTGTCAGGACAACATGGCAGTTAGCAAACTGTGCGCAGGCACTGCAGTGGCAAGCCTGAGTTATCTCTTTAAGGCTACTTGTGTGGGTGGCACAATTAGTGCTGCAGGCCCACTAGTAGCATTTGCATTACCAGCCCTGGCACACATAGTGCCCTTTACTAGGGACTTTACTAGTAAGGCAACCATACCAATTATGGACAACCAATTGCCATAACACTTTATACAGAGAGCACTTGCACTTTGACACTGATCAGCTGTGGCAAAGTGCCCAAAGCATCTAAGTCGACAACATAATGTGAGAAAAAGGTCTAGTCGAAATTCAAAAGGTTAAGGAACTTTAGCCACAAAGGACCAAGTCCAACAACTTGTACGTCTGGAGGGAGTGGGGTCTGCACCAATGTTTCCTCTAACATATTCTTTCTTTGAGCAGCAATGAAGGTCCCTGTGCACTACAGCCAAGGCCATGTTGTGCACCTGCACCTCCTACGTGCTGCTTGCCCACCCGCCCTCTTCCCACTGCACACACACACACTTTCACTGAGTGGTCTCCTATATATATATATATATATATATATATATATATATATATATATATATATATATATATATATATATATATATATATATATATTTTCGCCAAAAGATTGCTTCTTACTGGATACCCAGGCCCATAGACAGCTGGTGCGTGATGCCGGCGAAGCCTCCGGCCGTAAATCCCAAAGTCATAGAACAGATGACACGCACACTCAGGAGATAACGCCAAGTTACAGGTTATATATATATATATATATATATATATAATCTACTGGCGGTCGCCAGTAGATAGTTATAGTTAGGACCGTGTTTCCATAGGAAATCTGAAAATTCTATTTTGAATAACTTTGGCGCCGGTTGACGAATCCCCGCGAAATTTTCAAAACTAATGGGGCGCTCCGCTCAGCTCCTACCCTGAAAGTCTCGGGGTGATTCGTCAAGCGGGGGCTGAGAAAAAAGGGGGGTCCCAAAACGCGTTTTCCCCATGCATTTTCCCATAGGACCTTTAGTCGAAGGTACAGCCTGAACGGCTGAACAGAATTACTTGAAATTTGGCAAAGAGGTAGTCCTCAGGTCAGGCATGTGCCTTTTGCATATATGGTGTCAATCTGTTCTGTAGTTCCTGAGAAAATTGCATTTAAAAGTACATAAATACCTATAAGCGCGCACCGTGCGCGCACCCTAACGTGCGCGAGCGCAATTCTGATTGGTGGTTACATGTCAGTCAACATTCGAATCGGTCGAAATCAGGAAGTGTCGGCTGTCATTTTGTGTGTTTGGTGTGTGACAGTGAAAAAGAAAGGTGGAGAACGTGAAAAGGGGGCAGGGTGGAGAGTTCCTGACCCCCTAGCCTTTGTCAGGGGGTCCCTGAAGGACCCCGAAGGGTGAAAAAAACATTTTTTTTTTTTTCAAAAATTCACTTAAAAAACCATAGGTTTCACACATGTTATAGTTAGGTGGATATTTCACTCGTAAAAAACCAATGAAATTCCCCCGTTATAGTTAGTTCAGATAACTATAACTTGCGCGCCCGCATCCTGCTCATGACGTCACATATTACATCACTCATGACATGGTCAGTGGCATCACTCATGACATCACTGATGACATCATCCTTGTGATAGAGTGGCGGTCGCGCGAGTTATTAGTTATCTGAACTAACTATAACGGGGAATTTCATTGGTTTTTTACAAGTGAAATATCCACCTAACTATAACGTGTGAAACCTATGGTTTTTTAAGTGAATTTGCAAGGTTTTTTAAATGCTAATTCCTAACTATAACGTGTGTGAAACCTATGGTTTTTTCAGTGAATTTGTACGGTTTTTTAAATGCTAAGTTATGTATGTTTTATTATTTTTTTTATATATTTATTTTACAATAAACTACGGATTAAAATGTTTTTTCTTAATGGTTTTTCACCGTGCGCGCACGGTGCGCGCACCCCTGCGATTTAAAAAAAAAAAAAAAAAAGTTTTTTTCTGCCTTCGGGGTCCTTCAGGGATGCCCTGACAAAGGCTAGGGGGTCAGGAACTCTCTACCCTGCCCCCTTTTCACGTCCGCCACCTTCCTTTTTCACTCTCTCACTGAAAACAAACAAAATGGCGGCCGACACTTCCTGATTTCGACCGATTCGAACGTTGACTGACATGTAACCACCAATCAGAATTACGCTCGCGCACGTCAGGGTGCACGCACGGTGCGCGCACGGTGCGCGACTATAGATATTTATGTGCTTTAACTGCAATTTTCTCAGGAACTACTGAACAGATTGACTCCATAAATGCAAAAGGCACATCCCTGACCTGAGGACTACCTCTCTGCCAAATTTCAAGTAATTCTGGTCAGCCGTTCGGGCTGTACCTTCGACTAAAGGTCCTACGGGAAAATGCATGGGGAAAACGTGTTTTGGGACACCCCTTTTTTCTCGGCCCCCGCTTGACGAATCCCCCCGAGACTTTCAGGGTAAGAGCTGAGCGGAGCGCCCCATTAGTTTTGAAAATTTCGCGAAGATTCGTCAACCGGCGCCAAAGTTAGTCAAAATAGAATTTTGAGATTTCCTATGGAAACACGGTCCTAACTATAACTATCTACTGGCGACCGCCAGTAGATAATATATATATATATTTATATTCACCACAAAAAACTCCCAGAATGGAAGGAAGGTCGCACTGCAACAGCTTATTTACCAATCTTTTATTCATCCAATGAATAGCAAAGCCAAAAATCCACCAACGCGTTTCGGTATTCACATATACCTTGTTCACGGTTGTTGTTTATCACGATTGATATATGTGAATACCGAAACGTGTTGGTGGATTTTTGGCTTTGCTATTCATTGGATGAATAAAAGATTGGTAAATAAGCTGTTGGAGTGCGACCTTCCTTCCATTCTGGGAGTTTTTGTGGTGAATATTGACAGTTTGGTTCAACCGCGAGGTAACGCATCCATCAAGCAGCGCCTGCAGCTTGGTACAAACGAACCAAATTGGACTTATATATATATATATATATATATATATATATATATATATATATTAGCTCCAAACCGGGTTCCATGCATACGAAACAGGCACTGACTTCGTGGGATAGGTTCTAAAGATAATGCTTTATTTCAAAAAGCTGTGGCCCAGACGCGTTTCGGCGAACAAGTCCGCCTTGCTCACTGTGTCAGACCCGGTTCAAATGCAATGCTTATAAGCTGATTACGTGCATGTAACACACACCCCCAGGTTACTTGGCAACCAGTAAACAAAAATTAACATGAAAGAAATACTATTGTTGAAAAAGTCTTTCCTCAGACCAGTGTCACTCTGTATAATTATAATAATGCAAAACATTCAAAAAAGGTTACATAGGTCCATCATTAATTCATATTGATAAAGGAATAATACCTGAAATAACCAGTGTGTTATAAGCATAATAGTGCTAATTGTAAACCATTGTAAACATTTGTAAACATTTGTAAACATTTGTAAATAAAGCCCAAGTGGGCCTACTATAGCGCTATTAATAATCACTGTAAATTTCACATTCAATATCTAATGATAATGACCAATTGAACCAATAAAGCATCATAGTGTTTTTATAAGCTGCCATATATTAGCATAGGGGGACCTACTAGGCACGTATAGAAAAAATTATACTGAACCAATAAACAAAAACTGGGTCAAGACTCAAAGGATTGTTAAAAGAAATGTAAAAAGGCAGTTTTGAGTCTATTGAAGGACTGGGTTTTTCTAAGACCCAGCGGTGCCAGGGAACAACACCTGAAACCTTCGTGGGTTACCTGTTCTGGCGTACCAAACACAGAGACACGGGACACTTCCAGCGGCGTCAGAGATCAGCGTTTATTTTACTGCAGGGATACAGAGGTCACAAGAAGTACACAGCGTGTAGGTTCTCGGAGACTGCTTCAATTTGCAAAAGTGGATCGCTCCTTTTATACATGTTTTTCCCATAGCCCAATATAGTGAACAAAGATTACAACTCAGTTCCCACAATAAACTTCAAAAAGGGTCGCGTTCATGTTTCAAGAGGCCGGAACATGATTACCACAGTATTGCCAGTTCCCAACTGTAAAAGCATATAAAACACATTCCATCCTGATCGTAAACCCATTAGGAGAAGGGACAAAAACAGATGCAAAGGGAGAACAAGGATGCACAACAGGTTAAAGAAGAGTGTTAGGAGTAATAAAGGAAACTTGATAACGGGATCAGAGATACCGTGTCTAATGTATGCATGGCTGAAACAATAGACCGGCACGGAAAGATGAGCCTCGAGCGGGGCCATCTGCCTTCGTCGTGTCATTTCCCTCATCATAAAAGTCATACTCAAGGGAACACGTGTCTCTCGCGTAAGCTTGAGAGTCCCAGGGTCACGAAGCGGACAAAAGTCCGTTCGCTGGCTACTTGAGGGCAAGAAACAAAATGGATGCCGTATCTAAAATGGAACCCGAGGGTTCAGATGAATAAACCCAAAAATAAGACGAACCATACGTGGTTGCGTAGCGAAACTGCGTACACCCACTATACTCGTCATTTGCGGTTCGTAGATACCCAACTCATCCATATTCGTCACCACTCAAAAGTGTCGTTCCGTCCCACACGGAACCTCAGACGCTCCTTTTGCCCTCATGTAGGCAAGCACTAGTCAAGATCAGAATCTACTTCAATATTCATCAGGTCGTTCAGTTGCTGCTGGAACATCATTCTATTCATCAACGTCTCCTTGGTAACAGATGGTCGTCTTATACACGTTGTAGCACATAGGCCACATAAGGCAGGACCACACTGTACACAAAGACAACACGTGAACAGAAACGTTACAACAACCCCTACGATCATCAGAATCTTCCAACCCCAAGTTGACATCAGGCCCCAAAACCATCCTAGGAGCGTCCAATTACCTTCGTCCACGTGTATGGACTCGGAGATCTTGTGCAACTTCGAGATGGCTTGGTAGACAGTTGGAGCATTGTCAGGAATATAAATGCAACAACTCGAATGGATAACTTTACACACACCACCTCTATCTGCGAGAACAACATCTAGAACCATACGGTTCTGTAACGTCATGAGTCTATCCGCCTGAAGTTCAGCTGTGAGATTACCAAGGGCACTTGCAGTAATATTAGCAGTCGACTCTACTACACGTGTCAGTTGTCTTAAGTTCCTACTATTAACCATAGGTCCCCAAAACGGCAAGAAACCCTTAAAGAAGTCTCCTGCTTCTTGACCGGCAGTATCCTCTTTGCTAATAACACCTCTCACAACTCTAGTTTTGTGATAATCTGAGGCGACAGTGAAAGTCGGTGGTAGAAGATTCGCAATATAACAGGTACCCGAAAAATCACGGGGTAACCATGTATATGCGCGTTCATAACATACAAAATAAGTGCCCTTGGCGGTCAGAAAAACAGGGGAAGAGAGCATCGGCAGAACATACGTGTCGGTGCAAGCACTGTTCCCAAGTTGTGCTCTCGGATTTCGACCCAAACCTTTCAAGCAGAAATTACCGAGGTGTGGTACAATCCATATTGGGGACGAGCTCTTAAGCTGTCTATCACCCACTGACGTACTATACTCAGCCTCGCTCAGATCCTTGTAAGCCTGTACCTCCTCACTTGGGATAAGCGATGCATCAAAAACATCTCTATCTAAATCCGCTATCGCTATCGCCAAAGGTTTGTGATACGGCCCAGGACCAAAATTGGCAGAACGTGGCTCTCGACTGGGGTAAGAATCTAGTGCACTACGGAACATAGTTTGGAATGCTCGAGCCGGACCCTGGGAGCTGTAGGGAAGAACCAAATACGGAATACCCCTATCCATGGTATGTGGCATTAACCCACACACCCAACAATTGGTAGTGTTCATCACCAACTGATGCTGATGTAGAAGTTGAACAAAGGAGTTGTTCATGAACTCCGCACGTCTAACCTGTTCATGTTGAGGCAGAGGATGAAAAGAATGTGGAGAAACAGTGGTGAGGGAGCTTAGTTTAGGAGAAAGGGTAGGTGAAACAGAGGGTAATAACAACTGTACTCCAAAATATACTCCACCCACCAATAACATAGATACGGTCAGGAACAGTAGGAACACCTGAAACAAAAAACATTTTGTACATACAACTTTTCTTAATTCTGATCTCTGCGCCGACATCCTTTCTGCTTCCAATAGCTTAGAGAATGCCATCCTCTACAAACCGTCCGTGACGTACTTGACGCACTTCGTTCTGAGAAGCGATTATCAATCCCCAGGAGTTCCCAGGAATCGACAAAAGTAACCGACCTAGCGTCAGAAACCTGCTAAACAGAAAGGAGTACCCACACGGCCCTACGGTGACCCGGATGGAGAGGTTTCCTCGCAAAAACTCAAATCACAAATCTCTTAGCCGCAGGACAGCACAAAAAAACTCAAAAAGAAAGGATATAATTGTCCATAATGTTCATAACATCAAAAAAACAAATATATATAACTAATTTTTATTAGTCCTTGAACGAAGAAAATATCGGCTTCTTCCAGGTTGAGTTTGCTCTACAAACAATTGTTCAGCTGGCGCAACAGTGTTCGATGAAATGGACAACGAGTCAGACCTTTGGTTCTCTGCTACCGATGACTCTTCATGTGGGTTTGGCAGTGACAAATCACTCCCCACCGGTTGAGCGTCGCTAAACGGCACAAAGTGCAAAGGAGTCTCAGTTTCTGTTGCCGAAATCCCAGTCCTCACCCAAGCATCCGTTGGTAAGGGGATCGGCACCTTCTTCGTGTGACTGGCGTGTACCCAATTCTTCCTGCCCTCCAGTCGAACCGCAGTCCTCGTCGTCAATAAGACTTGGAAGGGTCCTACAAATCTTGGCTCCAAGTTACGCTTTCGACCAAAGTTTCGGGTAACGACCCAGTCCCCTGGCCGGAGCTGGTGTCCAGGACCCTCTGTCTGCGCCGGTAGAGCTTCAAAGACCTGTTGATGGATTAACCGTAGTTTAGTGGTCAAATCATGCAAGTAATCAATTAACATTGGATACTCAAGACTATCAAAGGCCCTTGGTCTCGGAACCCCCCAAATATTCGCAGGGCGGCCGAACACAATCTCATATGGGCTAAGCCCTACTCGAGAGTGTACGGTCGCTCTGGTCGATAGGAGGGCCAGAGGCAAGGCATCAGGCCACGATAAACCAGTCGTAGCTTGAATCTTGGCGAGTTTCAGTTTCAGGGTACCATTGTACCCTTCAACCAAACCCGCTGCCTGAGGATGATTAGCACTATGGAATTTCTGACAAATTCCAAGGCCCTTACACACACTCTGCATTACACTTCCCACAAACTCACTCCCATTATCCGACCATACAATCCGTGGCATTCCGTACTGAGGAAAGTATTCCTTCAGCAGGATTTTTGCTGTGGACAGGGCAGTGTTATCCTTAAGAGGATAGGCCTCAATCCATCTGGAAAACGCACAAACCACAACCAAAACATACTTTAGGTTATTGCATCTCTCCATATGGATAAAGTCCAGCTGGATAACCTCAAAGGGACAAACAGGGGGAGCAAAATGACCAGGTGGAGTGGGGGTACCCTTGCCAGGATTGTACATCAAACACACCATACAATTCTTAACCACTCTCTCGGCACATTTTGCAATACCCTCATTTCTCCATACAGGGGACAAGAACCTACATATGCCTTTCGGACTGATATGTGCCAACCCATGAGCCATCGTCACAACAGCTAATACATACGCATCTGGTAACATCCACCTCTGACATTCCGTCAGGTCAACCCAACATCCATACATATCCAACTTTCCCGTACTTTCTTTCCACTTAGTCTTCTCAGCTTTGGTAGCCTCGTTCTGAATTGCTTTCACACTCTCAATAGTATTTTCACACATACCAGTCTCTGTCGGCCACCTTACTGAACTCGTGACATACATTCGGGTCGCAAGATCCTTAGCCGTTTCCTTAGCAATCTCATCCGCAAATGCATTACCACGACCGACATCGTCCGTCACTTTCCGATGTGCACTACATTTAACAATTGCCACTTGTTTAGGCAGTTTAAGTGCATCCAAAAGGTCATTCACGAGCTGTCCATGCTGGATCTTCGTACCATGCGATGTCATAAATCCTCTTTCTCTCCACAAAATTTCCAAAGTTATGCGCAACACCGAATGCCTATTGACTGTCGGTAAACACATTCACTCGCTTTCCTTTAGACAAAACGCACGCTCTTGTCAAAGTGATCAACTCTGCAGCTTGTGCTGAATTCTGATTCAATCTCGCAGTTTCCACAATCGTGCTCAACGTTACTACAGCATACGCAGTCGTCACATCACCATTCGGCAACTTAAAGCACGACCCATCCACATACAAGGTACCATCGGGATCTGTCAAGGGAGTGTTTTTCAGGTCCACACGACCTTTTGTTTCCTCCTCAGTTCGTAAATAACAATCATGTGGTGGCACATCATCTGATTCTAATCGGCAACAATGTCGCTGGATTCAGTACATTACAACGTTTGATCTGTATATGACTTGCCAAAAGGGTCAGCTCGTACCCAGACAACCTTGCACTCGTCAGATGTTGAGTCTTTGTCCGATTCAAGAGAGTATCAACTGCATGCGGAACCATCACCATGAGCATATTATCCATAACAAGACCTGCGGACTGTCGTATAGACGCCGCTGCTGCCGCTGTCGCCCTCAAGCAACTTGGCAACGCCCTAGCTACCGGGTCTAAGGTCGAGGAAAAATATGCACACGGGCGCTGCTTGTCGCCAAATTGTTGCGTTAAAACACTCAACGCACAACCTTCCCTCTCGTGAACGTATAATGTGAATGGCTTACTATAATCAGGAGTACCTAACACGGGAGCCGAACACAGCGCATCACGTAGTTCAGAAAAACTTTTCTGACATTCCTCCGTCCACGGCAAAGGAGTCGAAACATCCTTGCACGTGAGAGCTATCAATGGCTTCGCTAACAGTGAAAAGTTCGGAATCCACTGTCTGCAGTACGACGTGATACCCAAAAAGGCACGCACATCTCTCTGAGTTGTTGGCACAGTCATTCGAGCAATTGCTGCGATTCTTTCAGGGGTCAACCTTCTTCCCGCCTTTGACAATAAGTGACCTAAGTAGGTAACTTCTTGACAACAATATTGCAATTTAGAAGGTGACACTTTGTGGTGTAAGTCACAGAGGTGCTGCAACAGTGACACAGTAGCAGTCTTGCAAATTTGTTCAGTATTTGCGGCTACCAACAGATCGTCAACGTACTGAATCAAGGCCGCACCAGTCGGTAGCACAAATGCATCTAGTTGACTTTTAAGAGCTTGGCTGTAGATCGATGGACTCTCACAATAGCCTTGAGGTGCGCGTTTGAACCGGAAACTGCGACCTCCTAACGAAAATCCGAACAGATCACGACTTTCCTCAGCAATCGGAATGCTAAAGAACGCATTCTTCAGATCTATTACCGAGAACCATGATGCAGAGGCTGGAATCAGAGTCAGTAAAGCTGTAATGTCTGGAACCACAGGAAACTGTGGGACAACAATTTTATTGACTTCCCGTAAGTCGATAACTAGACGGTACACAGGAGGCTTGGACGGATCAGTTCGTTTCAGAATAGGCAACACGGGACTATTACACACGTTACCTCGCGTCTCCTCGATAACATCTTTACCGATCAGATCGTAAATGATCGCTAATAGTGCCCGTTCACCATCAAGAGAAATTCGATACTGTGGTATGCGTGGTAAGCGCGCATCAACTTTCAATTGAACAACATAAGGTGGGATATCCAACAGGCCCACATCATTGGGACCTGTTGCCCACAAAGAAACTGGAAGAGAACTCAATTCCGGTGGGAGCTTATCGATCGATAGATACATAGGGGAAATCACATTCTCACCCAACGTAAGCTCCACACCCGTAGGAGAGCAGTACAAAGTCGCATGTAACCTCTTCAACAAATCCAAACCCAAAAGATTCTCACCACAACCAGTAGTCAAAATCAAAGGAGCTTCGAGCTCATGAGACCCAATCGTAAGTGGCAAGGGGCTAGAAACTGGATTGCTAACGGGGGCGCCAGAGAATCCAACGGAAACATTCGTTAAGCCAGACAAAGGCGCGCCAGGGAGTTTCGAATGCATAATGGAACTTTTTGCTGCACCAGTGTCCAACAGAAAAGGCTCAACGATACCCAATGTAGCTACGTCAACATAAGGCCCTCTCTGATCAACCGGAACTGATACTTCTCCCTTCCTTCGTCTATGGCTGTCCTAGTAGATACCATCCATATCAACATCACGCTCAACGTAACAGTCATCCACATGATACTGTGCAGATCTACCGGACGATGGTTCACGTCGATCGAAACAATTCTGTGAGTCTGAGGAAGTGGCAAAACGCTCTGCCTGACTCTGAGTAACTCCACGACCTCTACCACGTGAAGCTTGTTGAGGACCACCACGTCCTCCTCGAGCTGACACACCATTATTCCTATCACGGAGAACCGGACAATTAAACTTCAAATGGCCCTCCCCTCGACAGTACGCACATTGATTGTATCCCAACACAAAACGGGGTGCGGGAGAGTCATTTCGCATCTGCGATCTAGAGAACTGTGATTGCGATCTATTTGGCTGTTGCGAATCATTAAAATTCGAGCGCGGAGGATACGCTTGCTGCAATAAGACCTTAGTTTTAAGATCCTTTGTTTTCTTATCTGCACGTTCACTTTCCTCCTTTTCCCTATTTTCATAATATTGGGCCGTAGCCAATATTTGAGCAGTGGTAGAAACGGCCCACGAACTCTCAGAATTTTTCAACTTATTACTAAGTTCGGGCAATAAGTTCGACACAAACTTATCAACAAACAGCCGCTGACCACCCTCTGAGCCCATGTCCTGGCCACTATGATCGACAAATGCTTCCTCAAATCTCGTAAAGAAGTCGGAGACGCTTTCATCCCTCTTTTGCTTGCACGCGGACAGCTTGTCCCAATTAACGCGCATCGCTGGCATAAGCGTTTTCATGAGGGTAATAATCCTCTGGGGCAATGCCACAATAAGCTGCTCAGGCTTAGCCCCACCGACTTGCTGAGCGTCTGCCGCTGTAAGGGCAGCCCAGTCACCGCCTAACTCAGCCGCGTGATTCTCGTGACGAATTTTCGCCCAAATCGGCTGAGGCACTACATTGCCAAACAACATATCAATATCAGCTAAATTCATAACAGTAGCATCCACCAATTGGGACAACTCCTTATAATAACCTGCTGGATTTTTACGGGGATCAGGCAAAGTTTGCTTCACCTGTAAGACTTCCGATCTTTTCCAAGGGAGGTGTATCCACACTCTCTGAAAACGGCCTGGGACAGCAGGGTTAGCATTAGGATCGCCTGGCATCCATACTGGGGGAACTTCCCGCATCGGATATTGACCAGGTTGCGCCATCCATGCTGCCGTCTCCTCCTTAAACAATGCTCGAGGTTGCACTGTACATCGAAAGGATAATAAACGTTCTAGAGCTTCTCGAACTTTGTCACCTACAATCACACCAGTTGTGAACCGATGCTGGAGCTCAGAAACCTCAGACGGTACAGTTTCTACCACATCGTGATCCCACTCCTCCTTCAATGATTTACACAATTCCTCAAACACGAATCGTTGAGTGGGCGCATTAAACTGAGAAAATGTGTCAAACACTACACGCGAAGGATATTTAACAGGATTACGAATCCATTTACGTGCCATTTTTACCAGCGATTCGCGTTCTCTATCGTCAGGAAGCTGGCTGCGCCTCTGAGCGACATCTGAAAGAGTCGAGCCGAGTATTGGCCCAAAAAGCGGAGAATAAAGAGAAGCAACAGCAGTCAAGAGACGACTACGAACAGAAGGAGAAGAGGAAGAAGATCCAGGCGCGGCAACAGTAGGGGTAGAGGCAATAGAAGTTGACGCGGCACCAGGATAGCAGGAACAACAGACTGAGGAGGGACTTGAAAAGGCGCAGTAGGAAGAGAAGCCGGTAAAAGAGGAGGAACGATCTGTGGCACAAGGGGATTCGGGAGAGCGGGAGGAACAGCGGGCTGACCAGCAGCCGCCAAAACAGCAGGTGGAGGAAGAGGTAGAATCACTGGACCCAGAGTATCGGGAGCATAGGGAGGTGGTGATTTCAACAGATAAGACAATAGCGAATCCTCTACCGCTTCTTCTCCTGACTTATCATTGTTAGGCGGTAGCACCGGATAACACTTATCCACCGCCATATGATGAAGTCGAGCACTAACTTCCTGCTCTTTCTCATCTTTGTCTCGCTGATACTGTTCAGCATCTCGCATCACCGCGATAACGCCTTCTCTTTTACTTTTCTTACTCTGCTTGATTTCTTTCTGCTTGGCCTCTTTCCGCCACAACCGGAAGGAATCAAACATGGCCGGCCTAGCCTTCTTTTTAAACAGTTTAGTTTCCAAATTATCTAAAACTGCAGTTTCAAAACTACCATGAGATGGCCAACTAAGAACGCCATCATTTTTAGTGTAGCGGACCCAATATTCATTATACACGATAGGACCTACGCCATGGCGACTATAGAGCTCATAAATCGGAGTTCCAACCGGAGGTATCGGGCATGAATCCTCCAGCCGGGAATCCATTCTGCAACATTTAAGAAACCCAAACAAAGTACTACGGCTAGGCATCGCGCACATTAACCGAGTTTACAAACTTCAAGGGCTATCGAATTTACGATATCCTCGCAAAAAGTTTGCGAGACCCTCGGTTTTTGGCAATTGCAATCGTCAAATAAAACCCAACAACTAAGAACCACAAATGCTATGGTACCATGTAAACAACAAAGGAACACAGGGAGCGACCCACAAATACTTAACTGAAAGAACAATGGCGTCACCAGGAAGGCCCGTCTATCGTCTCGCCGTACAAAGGACTACGCCAGGCGCCAAAAACAGGTCGACAGTCAGGGCATCAGTCCGTCGCAGCCGTCAGGAGGCGGGGATCTTCGCGGGAAAAGACGTCGGGCCACTTATTTCGACAACTGGATCGATGAAGCGGGGTGCACCTTCCCTCGGAGATTTCACACGAAGTTCCTCACGATCGTCGGGCTTTGGACCGGTACCGCTGATGTCGCCCCACGTTGGGTGCCAACTGAAGGACTGGGTTTTTCTAAGACCCAGCGGTGCCAGGGAACAACACCTGAAACCTTCGTGGGTTACCTGTTCTGGCGTACCAAACACAGAGACACGGGACACTTCCAGCGGCGTCAGAGATCAGCGTTTATTTTACTGCAGGGATACAGAGGTCACAAGAAGTACACAGCGTGTAGGTTCTCGGAGACTGCTTCAATTTGCAAAAGTGGATCGCTCCTTTTATACACGTTTTTCCCATAGCCCAATATAGTGAACAAAGATTACAACTCAGTTCCCACAATAAACTTCAAAAAGGGTCGCGTTCATGTTTCAAGAGGCCGGAACATGATTACCACAGTATTGCCAGTTCCCAACTGTAAAAGCATATAAAACACATTCCATCCTGATCGTAAACCCATTAGGAGAAGGGACAAAAACAGATGCAAAGGGAGAACAAGGATGCACAACAGGTTAAAGAAGAGTGTTAGGAGTAATAAAGGAAACTTGATAACGGGATCAGAGATACCGTGTCTAATGTATGCATGGCTGAAACAATAGACCGGCACGGCAAGATGAGCCTCGAGCGGGGCCATCTGCCTTCGTCGTGTCATTTCCCTCATCATAAAAGTCATACTCAAGGGAACACGTGTCTCTCGCGTAAGCTTGAGAGTCCCAGGGTCACGAAGCGGACAAAAGTCCGTTCGCTGGCTACTTGAGGGCAAGAAACAAAATGGATGCCGTATCTAAAATGGAACCCGAGGGTTCAGATGAATAAACCCAAAAATAAGACGAACCATACGTGGTTGCGTAGCGAAACTGCGTACACCCACTATACTCGTCATTTGCGGTTCGTAGATACCCAACTCATCCATATTCGTCACCACTCAAAAGTGTCGTTCCGTCCCACACGGAACCTCACTATAGATGAACGCTTAGTGCTTCGTCGGCATTCAAACCTTTTGGAATCTTGCAGTCTAACTGGATTATATATCGTGACTCCAACCTCCTTAGTGCAAGTTGTCTGTTCCCACCCCTGATGTTTTTCTTAACACTGTCAGCCACAAAATATACCAAATCTTCTGCTTTGCCATCATGTACTCTATTGATGTGTCGAGCAACTGGGTATGTCGGGTCTTTGTTATTAATTGCCCTTAAGTGTTGCAGAATTCTGACATGTGCCGGGTGAATGGTACTGCCAACATACATCTTATTGCAGGTACAGCGTAACACATATACCGCAAATTCGGTTTTGCACGTGAAATGCTCCCTGATCTCAATGGGAGTTTTTCTGAGTGGAGTTACGATTGATTTAGTGTTGATTCCGTACTGGCAGGCTTTGCACTTTATGCATTTGAAAAATCCTCTTTGGGACTTTAGCCAACTGGTACCTTTGTCAGATACAGGGGCATTGGATACAAGTTCCTGTTTCATGGACTTGGCTCTCCTGAATGTTAACTGGGGGAGCTTAGTACACGAAGGACCTATAACAGGGTCACATCGTACTATCGGCCAATGTCTGTATAAAATTTGTCTCAGTCTCTGATGGAAACTGTTGTAACCTGTGATTAGCCTCGGTGTCTGTTGCGCTGTTTCCCGTAAGGTTATTCTGTTGCCCTTGTTCTTAAATAGAAGATCTTTTCTTTGGATATTTTGGCACTTCTCCTTGGCTTGTTTGAGAGTTTTTTCTTTATAACCTCTATTGCTAAGTCTTGTACATAGGTTATTGGTTGATTCAATAAGGCTCTCAGTGGTGCTTCAGTTTCTCTTCATGCGTAGGCACTCAGCAAAGGGAATGCTCTCAATGAGTTTAACAGGATGAAAACTCTGTGCGTGTAAAATGCCATTCCCTGATGTCAGTTTGCGGTGTGTGCGCGAATGTATTCTGTTGTTCATAGTGTAAAGTTCTAAGTCGAGAAACACAATGGACTGCTTGTCTATAGTGCCTGTAAACTTAAGATTTAAGTCGTTGGTATTAATGACATTTACAAAATCAATGGCACTTAGTTCACTGCCCTTCCACACAATAAAGATGTCATCAATGTAACGTTGATATATGACAACATTTTCATATATTTGAGTATTGCACGTTTTCATGAGTACTTGCTCCTCCCACCAGCTCATATGCAAATTCGCATAGCTGGGGGCGAAGCAAGTACCCATGGCTGTACCTTGTACCTGTTTATATAATAGCCTGTCAAACAAGAAAATGTTATTCGTTAAGCACCACTCCACCATCTGTAACAACATCACTGTGTGTTCATGTAGACTTGAATCTCTTGTGCTCAAGTAGTGTTTAGTGGCTCTCATGCCATCATTATGTCTTATACTAGTATACAAGCTCTGTACACCTAGTGTAACAAACAAATAATCCTCCTGCCATTTAAAATCAAAAATCTTAGTGAGAAAATCACCAGTGTCTTTAGTATAGGATGGTAAGGTCCGTACAAATGGCTGAAGGAAAAAATCTATGAACTTGCTGGTATTTTCAAATAGACTCCCAATGGCAGATATGATTGGTCTGCCGGGAGGACACACTGCATTTTTATGAATTTTTGTTAACAAATATAGTTGCGGTGTCACAGGGTAATCATTTTTTAGAAAATCAAGTTCATTTCTGGTTATTAGCCCATTCCGTTTCCATTCATACAAACATCCATGGAATTTTTCTTTGGTACTGATGATGTTAGTGGCACTGATCCGTACATAGCAGTTCATGTCTGATAGTTGGTTCAATGCTTCCTTATTGTACATATTTAAAGGCCAAAGTATGATGTTGCCTCCTTTGTCCGACCAACGTACCACGATGTCGGAACGTTCTTTAATTTTTAGCATTGTCTTGGAATATCCAACTGGTTCTTTATTTTTTAACATGTTGAATGTAGTACTGCTTTCAGTTGCCAAAACTCTAAGATCCTGAATCATTTTGTCCGCAAAGATGTCTATATTATCCCTTGGCATTAGAGGATTAAAAATAGATTTTGGTCGAAATGGTGTTGTCACAGATGTGGATATATTAAAATCCAAATTCATTCCTGTATCATCCAAATTTGGTACCTCTGTTAAACATTCCTTCTCAAGTTCCGCCATGTCTTTCAGGAAGGATAAATCCGCTGCGGATAAACTATCTGGTTCTTGATCTACAATTGCTCCTTGGTCTTTCATGTTCATCTTTTCTTTGGTGTTAAAAAAATGTTTACGCAATTTCAATTTCCGTGTAAAGTGGTAAAGGTCTATTCTGGTTTGAGTATAGTCAAAATTGGTTGTCTTGCAATACGATAATCCTAAAGCAAGAATTTGTTCTTCGTCTGGAGTCAGGGCCATATTAGTTAAGTTTACAACTGTGTTATCTGGTTTCTCTTTATTGTTATTCATTTCCTCTTGTTCCGTCTGTATACTTTTTTTGCTGTGTTTTGTTGGCCCCATCTACGATTTTTCCTCCTTCTGTTCCTTGATTTTGAGCCCTGTTTGATGGGTACGCCTGTCTCTGGGGTCTTGGGCGTAAGCTCATCAAACGCTCTACTCGTAAAAAACCGAGTTCCTGAATTGGTGTAGGCGCCTGATGTGCTTGTTCCTTGTTGCCACTTATTTCAGGTTCGGATTCAATTTCTGAACTTAAATCTGTATCACTTGGTTCCCGTTGACTTGGGGGGCCCGCCATTGTTTTCGATAGCTCCTGGCGACGTATATTTTCAAAGCGTCTCGAGAAAGTGTAAATTCTACCATGTAGATAGTCATTTCTATCACGCTGAAACTTGCTGGCTTTTCTTTCTTTGTTTATTTGTTCGTATTTCAAAACACGGTTTTTTATCTCCGCTAGACCTTTATTTACCTCATCTTGATTGGTTATTTCTTCAAGTTCTTTATATATTTCATTAATTTGTACCAGACTTTTGTCTCTATCCGTTGTGGAGAATTTGATAAGTATTTGTAGCATGTTGCGAGATGATTGGGCACTGTTATCAGCCCACTCCTGTAACATAGCGGGATCCGGATTTTCATAAGTTGGCGCTACTAAAATCCTCAAACCCCTCGGAATACGATTCACTTCAAGGTATTTTTTCAATGATGTGCATTCCCACCATTTGGCTATTTCATGTCTCCGAAGCTTCTCTAATTCGCCAAGTAGTTTTTTCAAATTATTTCCTGTAGTTGGTGATTGCGTTTTGCCGCTGGTTGACGGCGTTTCATCTTGGCTATCCTTTTCGCTAAAGATATCAAGTGCTGCCTCTTCGCGGTCCTTGATCCAATCCTCGGCCATTGCTGTTGAAATAGTTATTGTCTTTAACACCCACAGCCCGTAGATAAAGACCTACAGGACTACCTCTCCCATCAGCCACCTATGGGAATATCACAAACCGCAGTGAATCACACAATGGGCTTACCTGTATCCCGGTCTGCCCTCCGACATTCACGAAAATCAGGACACTCCCACTTAAGTAATCCAAACCGCGTACGATACTCCAAGATTCAGACTGCAGGGGGCTCTCCGTTTTCCTTGCACACAAAGATGATCCAAAAGCTTGACTCCGGTAACGGAAAGCGCCAAACCGAGGTGGGTCAGTGTAAGAGGCACCGGAACGCCTCTAATATTAGCTCCAAACCGGGTTCCATGCATACGAAACAGGCACTGACACCGTGGGATAGGTTCTAAAGATAATGCTTTATTTCAAAAAGCTGTGGCCCAGACGCGTTTCGGCGAACAAGTCCGCCTTGCTCACTGTGTCAGACCCGGTTCAAATGCAATGCTTATAAGCTGATTACGTGCATGTAACACACACCCCCAGGTTACTTGGCAACCAGTAAACAAAAATTAACATGAAAGAAATACTATCGTTGAAAAAGTCTTTCCTCAGACCTGTGTCACTCTGTATAATTATAATAATGCAAAACATTCAAAAAAGGTTACATAGGTCCATCATTAATTCATATTGATAAAGGAATAATACCTGAAATAACCAGTCCGTTATAAGCATAATAGTGCTAATTGTAAACTATTGTAAACATTTGTAAACATTTGTAAATAAAGCCCAAGTGGGCCTACTATAGCGCTATTAATAATCACTGTAAATTTCACATTCAAGATCTAATGATAATGACCAATTGAACCAATAAAGCATCATAGTGTTTTTATAAGCTGCCATATATTAGCATAGGGGGACCTACTAGGCATGTATAGAAAAAATTATACTGAACCAATAAACAAAAACTGGGTCAAGACTCAAAGGATTGTTACAAGAAATTTAAAAAGGCAGTTTTGAGTCTATATATATATTCACTGAAAAAGCCATAGGTTTCAGGGGTGTTATAGTTAGCTGGACTTTTCACTTGTACAAAACCATTGAAATTCCCCCGTTATAGTTAGTTCAGCTAACTATAACTCGTGCGCCCGCAATGCACTGCTGATAACGTCACATATTACATCACTCATGACATGGTCAGTGACATCACTCATGACATCACTGATGACATCTCAAATGACATCACTGATGACATCATCCAGTGAATGTGTGTTTTTCTGAAAATTAAATATGTTTTATATATGTATATCTCAAGGTCTATGGAAGAATAAATGGGTATATAAGTGTCTAAATGGATGATTTGTTTTTGAAAAATTGATTGTGTAACTGACTGATTAAGTGTATCATAGTGAATACATGGCTTAGTGAGTAATGTTTAAATATGTAAATATCTGTATCAGTCTCTCACTTTGTGTATAAGTGGCTGCATGGGTTGGTGAGTAGCTACATGGGTGTCTATATAGGTTAGTAGTTGGTTTTTTGAGTATCAGTCTGAGTGTCTGCATGGTTCGGTGGGGGGTATTATGTAGTGCATAGGTGCATGAATGAGTGACTCACTGTTTGTATGTGTTGAAGACAGCATGTGTGCAGGACTGTATGGGTGGATGAGTGTGTGTATGGGTGTGTTAGTGAGTGAATGACTGCCTCAATAGTGTCTTTATGAGTAACTACATATGTTTTAAACTAGTATATGTGACTATTGGTGTATATAAGTGAGTATATGTGAGAGTGAGAGATTGAAAGAGTTCCTGTATGAATAAGTATGTGTTTCTATAAGTGATTGTTTAAAAGACTAAGTATGTGTAAGTATCCGTAGAAGTAAGTGTGGTGGTGTGTGTATAACTGTATATGCAAGTAAATGTATGTTTGATTCTTTATTAGCATGAGTGACTATGTGTGTGAGTAACTCTATGGATGAGTGGCATTGTGTAACAGGATGTATAGGTGTATGAGTACATATGATGAGTGAGTACATGTATGAGTGACTGTATAGGACTGTTGGTGAATGAGTGGATGTGTATGTGGATCTTAGAATTACTGAAGATGTTGTTGTAACTGGTATTGGTATGTCCATTGTTTTGAAAAGTTTAGTCTCTATTTTTGAATGTGTGTATCAAAGGTTATATTAGTGTGAGAGGAGGTCTGCCACTCTATCACAAGGATGATGTCATCAGTGATGTCATCAGTGATGTCATTTGAGATGTCATCAGTGATGTCATGAGTGATGTCACTGACCATGTCATGAGTGATGTACTATGTGACGTCATCAGCAGTGCATTGCGGGCGCGCGAGTTATAGTTAGCTGAACTAACTATAACGGGGGAATTTCAATGGTTTTGTACAAGTGAAAAGTCCAGCTAACTGTAACACCCCTGAAACCTATGGTTTTTTCAGTGAATTTCTGAGGTTTTTTAAATGCTAATTCCTAACTATAACGTGCCTGAAACCTATGGTTTTTTCTGTGAATTTCAAAGGTTTTTTAAATGCTAATTTCTAACTATGCCTACAGAGATAGGACATGTGAAGAAAGAAGAAAAAATGCACAGAAAGAAAAAAAAGAAGTGCAGAAAGAAGCAACAGAATTCCTCAAAGACGAAGAAAAGTGCAGAAAGAAGGATAACGTGCAGAAAGAACAAAAAGAAGAGCAGAAAGAAGCCTTGTTGCAAAATCATCCTGTACCCTCAACTTTTTCAGACGGATACTGGTGGTAACTGAGTCTGACTATCCAGTCCTAGAGCCAGTGCTATGTTAAAAGACACTCAGAATACAGTGAAAACACCTACATACACTAGGGAACATTATGCGTTGGGGTCCCCCTGTGATTAGCATGACCTTCTCTGTAAGCCCCTAGTATATAATAGGGCAGGGGGATTAAAACTACCTCTTAAAACAGGCCACAGGGCATTTTTGCACACGTTAACTCAGGCCCTGTCCCCTCCCTTCACCACTGTGTAAACACGCCCTGTGTCCGTTTTTAGTTGGGAGATTAAGTTCATTTGAATCTTGAGGGTCCCTAGGGTCCAACTAGCCCACTAGGTACCTCCAGTAAGTGCCACAGAGCTGCGTTGCAGAGAGGTGTAAAAAGTGGCACGGCCTGGACCACCTCTCTGCAATGCAGCTCAGTGGCGCTTACTGGAAGCACTTGGTGGGCTAGTTAGCCCCCAGGGGCCCTCAGTATTGAAGGAAAATTATATCCCCAATTTAAAACGTGCCATAGTGCGTGTTTGCACACGTCACCTCAGGCCCCGTCCCCTCCCTTCACCACTGTGTAAACGCGCCCTGTGGCTGTTCTGAGTTGAGAGATCAAGTCCCCTTGAATCCTAAGGGTCCCTAGGGTCAAACTAGACCACTAGGTACCTCCAGTAAGCGCCACAGAGCTGCGTTGCAGAGAGGTGTAAAAAGGGGCTTGGCCTCAGAACACCTGTCTGCAGCGCAGCTCCCTGGCGCATACTGGAGATGCCTGTTGGGCTAGTTGGCCCTCAGGGACCCTCAGTGTTGAAGAGGAATTAATTCCCCAACTTACATCTCGCCAGGGGGCGCGTTTGCAGAGTGCTGCAAGGAGGGGGCGTGGCCTCTGGCACGATGCCAGTCTTTTATTTATTTTAATTTTTTAAGAAGGGGGGCTGTGTGGTTCCCCTTCTTATTCTAATTTATTGGCCCTGATGACCCCAGCCACCAGGGCCTGTCTCCTAATTATATTTTTTTGACCCCAATCCCCAGGGCCGGCCACTGTTTTTTAAAATATATATATTTATAGACACACCTAGGACATGCTGGACAAACCGTACGTACCTATCACCATGACGATTTGCGTGATATTCATTAAAAGGCGACTATGCATACAATGAATCCACGTGGAATGTATTTACACCACTAGTGAAGCTCTGACATGTCTGATGCCCTACCGTGCCTAATCCCAGTAGACACCATTGTCGTTTATTTATACAAACATGGGTAGCTATTGACGGGCACATTTGATACACATGCACACCAAGCCATTCAAAGGGGATTCGACAAAAATTCGACCAAAACTATGCAAGAAACCCCCCTCACGGTTAATATGACACACATCCACTGCCGGATGTGTAATACTTTTTATTTTACTCTCTGGAAAGGGGACGAACATCACTTGAGAGTCACAGCGCGCTCCTGGCAGAGCCCAATGCTGTGTTACACCCACCATTGCCTGCTGAGTGCCACACACCTCTGTGTTGTATTCCACTAGCTAGTGCATATGCTATGACACTCTCTAGCCCATGTGGACTGTAACACCACCCCATGAATATGTCATGCCACACTTGTCTTCGCACGGGTTATATTGCCCCATCTAACGTGCCTTCCTCGATGCCTATGTTATAACGCACAGTGCTATGCCATACATATTACAATCTGGGATTCATATCTTTGTCACAGTGCATATGCAACATTACACTCCCCAGCACATATTGTATATTACAACTTTAGAGACTAGTTAGGTTACACAGCACTGCCCTGTGCATATTACACTCCAAGGCGCATATCGCATAGCACGCGCTAGTGCCTGTGCTATCTCGCGCTCTCCAATGAATCTGTCATTGCGCACAATGTATTGCATATTATATTTCACGCCCGGTTCATCTTATATCACACTTTTTGGTGCATAGTTTATACCATACACTATATCTAGTTTTCATTTTCAATCGTGCTCTCAGGACTATGTTCTATATAACACTGTGTTCACCTACCCTTTTCACGAGCATTACATTTTGCGATAGGGGGTGGAGGGTCAGGGGGTGTTTCTGCCAAGTGAGCCCGGAGTCACAGTCACAAACGTCCTCTTCTTCCTGAATAAAAGTGAGATTATGCTGCATACGTGTTCATATTTTAAGTAGTTCGCACAGACACACGTTTTAAAAACAATAAAGTTCCTAATACCCACCTTCTCTGAACAGTTAGCTTGCTGCCCTATCCCCCTCCTCCCTATCCTCTGTTGTGTGAATCCATGGACTAGCCTCCTCCCTCCTGCCATGTATGGTCTGATGTGCTGCCACTGCCCTCAATTTAGTATGATGTACCAGTCCACTCCTCCTGCCCTCCATTGCCCAATTCTATGCCCCATCATTGACCTCCTGCTTAAACTCTGTGCTTAGCTTGCTGCCCCTATTCTCCTTCCCCCTGCCCTCCGATGTCTTTGTGCATGCCCCTGCTCCATCCTTTTTGCCCACCATGTTCCATGGACCTGCACTCCTATCTACTCTGAGTGTTCTGTTGAGCTGCCACTCCCCTCCCACCTGCCTAGCAGATGACTGTAACCTGTCCCTGCCACCTCCACCCTGCCTGTCCACATGCCATGCCCCTATCCTCTTCCTCCTGTCCTACATGGTCCATTGTACTGCCACACCCTTCTGCCCTCCCGGGTCTGTTGTGCTGCAACTGCTCCTCCTGCCTGTCCCGTGCGGTCTGTTGTGAGGCCCCTTCCCCTGAACTTTCTTGTGCACAGGTCCTGACCCTCCCTTCTATCCTCCATCGTCCTTTGTGCATGCCCCTGCACCCTCCTTCTTGCCCATCATAGCCATTGTGCTGCCACTAACCCTCCCACTTGCCATGCATGGTCTTCTGTGCTGCCATGGCCCCTCCCACCTTCCCTGTGTGGTCAGTTAGCTGCCCCTGAACCCCTCCCACCTTCCCTCCATGGTCTGTGTATATGCCATCACAGTCTCACTTTTGCTCTTCATGGTGTGTCTTGCTTCTAGTGCCCATCCTGCCTGACCTCCATGGCTATCTTGCTGCTCCTGCCCTGCCCCCTTGCCCCCCGCCCTCTGTTTACATGTGCAGACCCCTACTCCCTCCCTCCTGGCTTGTCTGTTCCATTGTAATGCCCCTGATCCGTCCCTCCTGCCCTTTATGGTCTGTTATGCTGCAGCTTTCTCTCCTGTCTGTCCATTATGGTCAGCTAGCTACCATTGCCTCTTGCCCCTCTGTTCTCTGTTGTCCATGTGCATGGTCCTGTCCCCTCCCTCTTGCTTTCTATGGATTGTTGTGCTGCACTCCCGTCTTGCATGCCCTGTGTGGTGTATTGTGCTGCTGCAAACCCTGATGCCTGCCCTGCAGGGTCAGTTTGGTGCACCTCTCCATGTCCCTACTGTCCTCTGTTATCCAAGTCCATGTCCCTACCCCATTTCCGTCCATGATCCAATGTACCATACTTGCGAACATCTTGAACTTGGCAAGAGGGAGATTTTGAAAAAAAACTGGGGTATTGATTTTTCCCTTTGAGTTACATTGAAAAAGAGGAGATTGTAGACAGGAGACAGATCAAATAAAGCCCATTTGAACTTAAAAACATTGGACGTTTCCTGGCTGAATCGGGTCTGTTGGCATGTATGGTTGTACTACCATTGCCTCTTCCTTCTGCCCACAATGGTCTATTACATTGCCACAGCCTCTCTTGCAAGTCCTGTATTGTTGGTTTGTTGCCCCTGCCCCCCTTTCCACTGCCCTCCATAGTCTGTTGTGCTGCCACGGCCCTTCCTGCCTGCTCAGTGTGGTTAAATTGTTGCCTTTGCACCCTCCTACCTGCCTTCAATTTTCAGAGTCCGTGCCCCTGGCCTCTGCCTCTCAACAGTATCCTAATGAACAACTAGATTGCTAACATTCTATATATATTACAAAAGTGTGGACGCCTGATATCATCTTGATGTAATCAAAACTGTAATACCTAGAGCATTTCCTTTAGAAATTACATATACAAGAGGGTCTTATTGGCAGCAAAATTATGGTTAGTGCTCTAAAAGACTAAAATAAGGACATATTTTCTGAGTTTTCAAATAGAGACAAAGCACTTTTAAATTATTTGTTACCTTTATGTTTTTTTATCCAGTTGACCACTTGATTAAATGTTGCACTTAGGGGAGAGGATTTGGTGTTACTTCCAGAACTGCAGACGTTGCAACTGGGGAACCAGGTTGGAGCTTCTGCTTCAGCTCGACATTCTGTGATTCTGGTCAAATCACTTAGTCTCCCCATGTCTACAACCAAAATGAATTTGTTGTTGTGTGATGTAACCAATGCTCATGTAAAGCACTCCAATACCTGACAAGTCTGCACTATATAACACTGCAAAAACACAAAATAATAAGTCTTTTACACACTTCTGTCATTGGGCTACATTTGGGATACATCTGGGTGATTTTGGGCTACATTTGGGCTCTTTTGTCTCCGGTGGCCATCTTGGGAGATTTATTTTTTATGAGTTTCCTAATTTCCTCATGTACTGCAGTCTCCTCAGTAGGAAATACTTTCAGTTTTTTACTTTGATTCCATCATGAAGGTATTCAGATATGTCACACATTTGCCATAAATTCTGAATGTTAGCACTCTAGTTGCTCATTAGATCACTGTAGTAAAACTTCTGTTCACCATGGAAGTCTGCTCCTGGTATTAAAAGTGCATGTTTCAGTCTGCATGTCAGAATTTTTTAATGAAATAGAAGAGGATTTGAGAAGTCACTCAAAATGTGCCCTCATTTTCTTTCTTCAGCATTAATCATAATTTCTATGGCAAAATGAACCCCCTCATTGTGTTCCTTTTTAAATTAAATGTTTTAAGTGTTACCAGTTTATTCCAATCAAGATGGCTTCAGGTGTGCCATACTTTTGTCATAAGGAAGACAGTAAGCGCTCTAGTTGTTTTTAAGAACACTCTGGGACATTCTGTCATTGGGCTATACTTGGGCTACATCTGGGTGATATTTGGGCTACATTTGGGCTCTTTTGTCTCTGGTGGCCATCTTGGGAGACTTATTTGTTATGAACTTTCCTAATTTCCTCATTTACTGCAGTCTCCTCAGTAGGAAATACTTTCAGTTTTTTACTTTGATTCCATCAAGAAGGCATTCAGATGTGTCACACATTTGCCATAAATTCAGAATGTTAGCACTCTTTTTGCTCATTAGATCACTGTAGTAAAGCTACTGCTCACCAGGGAAAACTGCTGCTGGTATTGAAAGTACATGTTTCAGTCTGCATGTCAGAATTTTTTAAGGAAATAGAAGAGGATTTGAGAAGGCACTCAAAATGTGCCCTAATTTTTCTTTCTGCAGCACTAATCATACTTTCTATGGAAAAATGAACCCCCTCATTTTGTTCCTTTTTAAATTAAATGTTTTAAGAGTTACCACTTTAATCCAAGCAAGATGGCTTCAGGTGTGCCATACGTTTATCATAAGTAGGACTGTTAGCGCTCTAGTTGTTCGTTGGAACACTCTGGGAAGCTGCAGTAGAACACAAAGGAATCAACTGACAGTCTCTGCCCTTGTTGGATGTACATGTTTTACTGAGAATGTCAGACTTCATTCTCACATGACTGAGAAAGATAATGTGAATTTACAGAAAATAGGCTCTCAGTTTAGCTTATAGATCACCTTCCAAACCTCTGTGGGAAAAGCATGAGAAAGTATTTTTCTCTCAATCATGATATCCCAGCAGAAGGCTTTTTCACATGGTGAAATCACCTTAGAACATACCACAATTCCTAAAATGAGTATGGTACCATCAACAAATGATTTATAATGTAACTAAAGTCTTAAAACCTTCTATTAACTGCAATGCTTTTTAATGAGGTGCTATCATGTATATTGGTCCCAAGATGGCTGCCAACACTTCTTGGAGGAAGTGCTGACAGCCAATCAGATCTCAGGATGAGATGTGTGGTTAGGCTCCGCCCACATATGTATATGATTTTACTTTTGATTTTCTCAGGAACTACTGAACAGATTGACACCAGACCTGCAAAAGGCACTTCCCTGTCCTGAGGACTACCTCTCTGACAAATTTCAAGTAATTCTGTTCAGCCGTTCGGGCTGTACCTTCGACTAAAGGTCCTATGGAAAAATGCATGGGGAAAACACGTTTTGGGACCCCCCTTTTTTCTCGGCCCCCGCTAGACGATTCACCCCGAGACTTTCAGGGTAGGAGTGAAGCGGAGCGCCCCACCTATTTTGAAAATTTTGCGAGGATTCGTCTACCGGCGCCAAGTTATTCCAAATAGAATGTTGCGGATTTCCTATGGAAACACGGTCCTAACTATAACTATCTACTGGCGACCGCCAGTAGATAATATATATATATATCACAAGAAGGTTACCCCACAGGTGGAGGCACAACCCAGGGCAGCCCACGCGTTTCAGGCCATTCGCCCTTCTTCATGGGCGGTCTGGAATTCAAATGAAAGGCAGGCATACACCAGCAGCGTATTCCCTCTTTTATTTCAATCTCTCCTTAAATGGGAATTAAGGGAATTCTGGGTCTGGTAGTTTTTAACAATCAACTTCAAATGAAGTGCTGCCATCAAATCCATTTGTAATATAAAATCAATTCAGTCAGAGCTAATCGTGAGAGTGGAGAATGAAAGTGAAGCATGTCCCGTTCCGCTCGCCGCTCAGAATCTATGGCGGTAGCAAACCCACACGGTTGAAGTGGTGGTGCCATCCATGACCGGGGCCGATCACAAAAGTATCACAAGAAGGTTACCCCACAGGTGGAGGCACAACCCACATTCCACACACGCGGCTCCTCGAATTCACCGCCGACGCGTTTCAGGCCATTCGCCCTTCTTCATGGGCGGTCTGGACACGCAGTTCCATCTGCAAATGAACGCCAAAGTATTACTTGTTACGAAGAGTTTAAAAGGGGTCATCTACCCTGAAACGCGTCAGGCAATTTTAAATTCATGGCTTCCTGCAGGCAGGTTGACGATGAGCACCGGATGGTGGACGAACTGCTGAGTGCTCCCTTAAGCTTCTGGGCACTTTGTTTATTCATGTATATTTATATATATATATATATTTTCACTGAAAAAACGCAGGTTTCAGGGACTTTATAGTTTGTTGGACATTTCACTCGTACAAAACCAGAGAAAATCGTCCGTTATAGTTAGTTGAGCTAACTATAACTCGCGCCTCCGCAATGCACTGCTGATGACGTCACATGTCACATCATTCATGACATGGTCACCAGTAGATATTTATAGTTAGAACCTATAGGAAAAGCATTTTTTGATTTGCTAATAACTTTGGATCCGTTTGAAGAATGTTTGTGCAGTTCCCCCCCAAAAAGGTTTATCCAGGTCCGCTCCTATCCTGAGAGTTTGGGGGTGATTTGTCAAGTGGGGGCTGAGAAAAAAGGGAGGTCGCAAAAGGTTTTTTCTCCATGTTAATTTCCGTAGGACATTTTATTACAGGCTACAGCCCGAAGTGCTGGAAAGAATTACACCAAATTTGGCAAAAAGGTAGAGCTTGGTTCAGAAAGCGACCTTTTTTTTAAATGGTGTAAATCCATTCAATAGCTGCTGAGAAATTAAAAAAATAAGTCAACAAATCATTTTCCCATAGGAAACTTTACGCAAGGCTACAGCCCGAACTGCTGAACGGAATTACACCAAATTTGGCAAATATGTAGTGCGTGATTCAGAAAGCGTCTTTTTTTAAAATGGTGTAAATCCGTTCAGTAGTTGCTGAGAAATTAAAGAAATTAAAGTTTTGATATCTGGGGCAGCGGTGGGTTCGTGCACCCTCCCGACCGCGTGCTTCACTGTGATTGGCTGCCAACACTGCAAACCAGGAAGTTTTGGCAGCCATCTTGTGACTTGGTAGAACCGAGTTACAAGAAAACAGTTGAAAAAAGATTAAAAGAGTAGAAAAGTGGGCAGGGTAGAAACACCCTGACCCCCTAGTCCTGCTCACGGGGGTCCCACAAGGACTCCCAGGCCTAAAAATTATAAAAAAATTTATTAAACAAACATCAGAATGCGCGCTGGGTGCGCAAATCTGGACAAAAAAATAAAATGAAGTGGGGGCTTCCCCACTTTATTTAAATGTGCCCCTGGGTGGCCAAGGTTCCGGGGGCAATCCTATAATTATTAGGTGCGGGAGGGCACACGGCCCTCCCACAGCCCCGGGGATCGCCACCTCCCCGGGGCTTGTTTTGTAATTGTTCGGGGGGCCTCCGTGGCCACCCCAAGTCCCGGGGATCGCCACCCTCCGGGGCTTTAATTGAAGCCCTGGGGACCACCTCCACCCTGGGGCTTTGTAAATAGAGGGAGGGGGGCCATGTGGTGCCCTCCTGGAGCGCTTGATGGTACTGGGGACTGCGACCCCCCCGTACAACCCCCACAAACAAATGTGATAGCAACCTTCCGAAATCTGGAAAGTAACAAATCGGCTTATGAAAATCAAGATGCATGTGAGGTAGACAAATGAGAATCTATGGATGTACATATAAAACATTTTATTTATACAAAACAACAAAATACTTGTAGGTACAGCCATGGTGTGTCATCCCTTGACAATCTTTGAATCACAGTCTGCAAGACAAAAAGTGAGATAAAATTGTGTGTTATGCGCCCATCGAAAGAGAGAGAAAGAGAGAAAGAGTGAGAGAGAGAGAAAGAGAGAAAGAGAGAAAGAGTGAGAGAGACGAAGAGCGACGAAAGAGCGAAAGAGTGAGAGAGAGAGGAAGAGAGAAAGAGAATGAGAGAAAGAGTGAGAGAGAAAGGAAGGAAGAAAAAGAGAAAGAGTGTGAGTGAGAGAAAGGTAGAGATGGAGAGGGAGAGTGAGTGTCGACACTGCGGACAAATTCCGCTCACATTTCCGCCACCGGTGTGTCTCTAACCACGTGCCGTGACATACTGCAGCCCTCAAGCTCACTCATCTGAAAATAGTATATAATCAGTAATGGTAGAGTACATACAACTGCACACGCCTTTATCGCTGTCGAGCCCCTGCGCACCCAGACTGCTGCACCCCATCCACTCCCGCCACCCAAAGGTGTCTGCCCGTTCCTGTGCATCCAGGCCTCACCGCTAACCTTTCCGCCACCGGTGTGTCTCCAAACACGTGGCGGTACATACTGCAGCCCTCAAGCTCACTCATCTGAAACATAGTATTGAATCAGTAATGGCAGAGTACATACAACTGCACATGTGTTCATCGCTGTCCCACCCCTGCGCACCGAGGCTGCTGCACACCATCCACTCCCACCGCCCAGAGGTGTCTGCCCATCCCTGCGCATCCAGGCCTCACTGCTCACCTTTCGCCACCTGCATGTAGAAAAGAGGACCCATCACGTGCCGCTGCAAGAACCAAGCCTGGGGTCCGCAGACCCAGGTGTCACATTTGGTGCTGCGTCTTGATTTTCCATGGCAGAGGACATACCAGTGCACCCATCATCATCGCAGGTTGCACACTCGCTCAGCTCTTGCGGTGCCACTAACTCTGTGACCAGCGCGGCCACGCCACGTGGAGGTAGGCCCCCGCTGTTCGATGGCTCAGGCCTACACTGCGGTCCAGCAGGGCACACAAAATCTGACCTGTCCGGACCGCCGGAGTGAGGCATTATCGCAGGCTCCACACCCACTCAGCACTTATGGTGCCCCTACCTCAGTGCACCGAAAGTCACCGTCCCGTGGTGGTGTGCCTGTGCCGGCCACAGTGCATCCGGTGCTAGCAAGTCTGAAATGGAAATGGCATAGAGCACGTGTCCCCGGTCTTTTTTATTGGCAGGGTCATGTGTCCTGTAACGCCTGTGCTTGATGTGTGTGGTGTGGGTGTGTGGGTGTGGTGTGGGTGTAAACCAGCCATGAGGGAGTGGCTGTGGCGTACTGACAACCAGCAGATCACTGCAATGAAAATCTGGGCCATGTAGCGTTGTTGTCCCTCCCTGTAAGCGTAAGTGGAGTGGGCTGGACTGGCGTATGCCAGTCCTGCGTGGGGCTGTGAACAATGACTCCGGAGCTCTAGGCGTGGTTCTGTTATGGGCTGTATGAGGAATCAACTGATGCAGGTGTCCCTTTTGTAGTGCTGCCGCCACCCGGGCCGCACGGGCTCTGTGTTTCGCCCTGTGACGCAAGTTCCACAACATGGCTAACATGGAAGGTAGGGGGAATCACTGACCCTACATTTATCCATACTTCCACACATAAAAGATCGTGGACATGACACACCTGTGTGGATATGAATGTTTATTGCACATCTAGTGGAGTGTTGCAGCTGTAGCATTACAGGGCCATGCAAAGCCCAAATTTCAGTTTTTGGCGCATGGAGGACAGCCAATTAGAGCCAAGCTCGTGCTCTGGGGTTAGGCTCCGCCAACATATGTACTTATCCAATCACTCTACAAATCACCAAGCACTTATAAATTCAATATATACACTCCTTGCTGTACTCTAATGATCCAGTCTATACACATGTACTTATACAATGACCGAGACAAAGTTACATAACCGAAGTTTTCCCCACTGCTAGAGGTAACATGGTTGCATGCGCTATCCACAGACTCGGACACAGTTAGATAGATAGTGGATCTGGGTATGGGCACGCTCAGACCCTTTTTATTACCAGGGTCAGTGTAAGCCGGCCCTCAGGGTATGGTTAGTGTTGGCAACAAGTGCAATAGTAATCATTGAATCACACACAGAGATTCTGTCATAAAGGGTTCCATGACTTGTGCTGCACTAAGGTAGGGGCATCAGATGTGAAATAACACACAAAAGATTCTATCGTAAAGGGCCTTTGACTTGTGGTGCACTGAGGTAGGGGCAGCAGATCTGAAATCATACACAAAAGATTCTATCATAAAGGTTCTCTGAGTTGTGATGCACTGAGGTAGGAACATCAGAAGCATTCAGCGTGTGCGCTAGCAGCGATAATGCGTGGTGCGGGCGGGCCGCACTGGGAGCAATGTGTCTTGCCTATTGGACTGCGTCAGCTGCAATTGACAGTCGATCTGAATTGTGAGCCCTGCTGTTCGCAGTGTAGATGGAAGGCAGTAGTCAGCGGAGACATAGAGGAATGCTTTTTGTCACTTCCTCTTGACAAAATCCGAGGACATAGAGTACAATTCTCTCTGCAATTGATAAATCATGTCTCAATATAAGTTGTGAGCTCTGCTGACCGCAGTGTAGGTAACAAAAGATGAAATATGTATGGAATACATTGT
Source organism: Triturus cristatus (assembly GCF_964204655.1). Classification (NCBI taxonomy): domain Eukaryota; kingdom Metazoa; phylum Chordata; class Amphibia; order Caudata; family Salamandridae; genus Triturus; species Triturus cristatus. The sequence goes on from NC_140585.1 coordinate 441,698,414, forward strand.
CGAAATGTGTAGGTTTCGGCGACGTTATAGTTAATTGCCTACTGGACTCTGAAATTAATTAATCAAGACTGAATTTGAGTTGTGAGCACCGCTGACTGCAGTGTAGGCCACAGGCAGCAGTCAACAAGGGCCCACAGGCACGTGGCATAGATTGGAGCTGCACAGTTAGTGGCACAGGAAGCATTCAGCGTTTGCGCAGCCTTCGATGATGCGTGGTCCGGGCAGGCCGCACTGGTAGCAATGTCTTTTGTCTAATTAATTCTGCCTTAATAAGGCTACGTGGCGATGACTTATGGTGCACAGAGTTAGTGGTACCTGAAGCACTCAGCGTGTGCGCAGCCTGCGATGATGCGTAGTCCGGGCAGACCGCACTGTGAGCAATGTCTCTTGCCTACTGGACTGCATCATCTGCAATCGTAAATTGATATGAATTGTGAGCCCTGCTGTCCACAGTGTACATCGAAGGCAGTAGTCCCGGCCTATTTATTCACACTTCTACGCTAGAGTGGCGTACGTTGGAGCAGCCCACTCTGCTTCCAGTTCCGTTTACAGGGGGGGGCGACACACTTACATGACCGAGATCTTCCACACTGCCTGAGGTAACATGGTTGCGTCCACTGTCGACAACAGTACAAGCATCAGCAGTATATGTACACATGGAGAGGTCTGTGCTCTGCATAGTGAGCTCTGTCCAGCACATTACCGCTACACTTGAAATTGTGTGCATTGTTATTGATGGGTGACTTGCATCCTTCACAAATACTTCATTCCCACATCTACCAACATTCAGCTATTGTGTGGCTGAGGAGCCATGCCATTTTGGGAAGGTTTGCTGTTCTGCTGTGCCTCGGTGGTAGTAGGGGGTGGTGGGTTGTCCAAGGGGAAGGTCCTGGGGTGGTGGTGGTGGGTGGTGTGGCCTTCTTGGGAGTTTGAGCTGCATGATAAGTAGCTCTATGACATGTGTTGGTCTTCAGATGTGGTTCTGGGCTGGGCTCCCTTTTTTTCACAATGTAGGTAGTCCTCCTGCTTTACACCAGTAAAAGGCAGATGTTAAATTCCTACTCATAAACCTGCTTATCGCCTGTTTTTGGATCATATCACAGATTTTGCTGGTTGTTGATAATATCGGGGAGTGGTGTTTTCGTGTTATTTTTGCACGGGAACGCCTACTCTGCATATCCTTAGCGTTCGTTGTCACTCTCATTTGTGGTGATTTTTTGCAGAAGCTATCGCTGGAAAACTGCTAATATCAGCTGTTTTCACCAGGTTGAGAATGGGACGATAATTTAAAATCGCTGAAAAAAACAATAGGTTTAATTAACATTATAATTAGAAATTAGCATTTAAAAAACCTTAGAAATTCACTGAAAAAAAACATAGGTTTCAGGGACGTTATAGTTAGAAATTAGCATATAAAAAACCTTTGAAATTGACTGAAAACACATAGGTTTCAGGGATGTTATAGTTAGAAATTAGCAATTTAAAAACCTTTGAAATTCACTGAAAAAACCCATAGGTTTCAGGGATGTTATAGCTAGAAATTAGCATTTAAAAAACCTTAGAAATGCACTGAAAAAACCATAGGTTTCATTGATGTTATAGTTAGTTGGACATTTCACTCGTAAAAAAAACAGAGAAATTCGGCTGTTATAGTTAGTAGAGCTAACTGTAACTCACGCCCCCGCGATGCACTGCTGATGATGTCACATATTACATCACTCATGACATGGTCAGTGACATCACTGATGACATCATCCATGTGATAATTTTAGGTACCTCCTCACACCCTAATATAACCTTTAATACACCCACTCTAAAATACAGACTACCATTTTTGAAAACATAGACAAACCATTAGCAGTTACTACATACCCACTGACTAATTCCTTGGTATACACACACATCCATTCATTCACCCATACAGTCAGTCAGACATGCAGTCACTCATCAATACAGCACTATCATATGCACTCATACACCTATACAGAGACTCACACACTGCCACTCATCCATAGAGTTGACACACCTAGTTAGTCATATAAAGAATCAATAACACTGCCATTTATCACCTATACAGTTATACACACACCACCTCACTTATTTATACAGATACTAACACATACTTACTCTCTTTTACAATCACTGACATAAGCACACACTCATCCATACAAGCACTCTCACAATCGCTCCCTCACATATAGTCATTTATATACTCCAACACTCACATATACTGCTTTTCATGTAGTTACTCACAGATGTACCACTGAGACATCTAAGCACTAACGAACACACCTATACACACACTGACCCACCTATACAGCCATTCACAGACGCAGGCTTGAACCGATACACCCAGTGAATCACTCACTCACCATCTATGCACAAAGTCACACACCCCCACCCACCCACACAGACACTCAGGCACCCATACAGATACCTAGACAACCAATCAATAACCCATATAGACACTCATGTAGCTACTCACCAACTGCCGCTGCGGGAGTTTGAACTTTGCCGCTCAATCCATCACTGACCTGGGAAGAGGACTCCAGGTCCCAGAAAGCCTGTGCAGACACCACCTGACGTGCTGCTCGTCTATATAGCGCCTTGCCGCACCCGCTTCGCGGGTGCCGCTGCGGGAGTTTGAACTTTGCCGCTCAATCCATCACTGACCTGGTAAGAGGACTCCAGGTCCCAGAAAGCCTGTGCAGACACCACCTGACGCGCTGCTCGTCTATATAGCGCCTTGCCGCACCCGCTTCGTGGGTGCCGCTGCAGGAGTTTGAACTTTGCCGCTCAATCCATCACTGACCTGGGAAGAGGACTCCAGGTCCCAGAAAGCCGGTGCAGACACCACCTGACGCGCTGCTCGTCTATATAACGCCTTGCCGCACCCGCTTCGCGCGTGCTGCTGCGGGAGTTTGAACTTTGCCGCTCAATCCATCACTGACCTGGGAAGAGGACTCCAGGTCCCAGAAAGCCTGTGCAGACACCACCTGACGCGCTGCTCGTCTATATAGCGCCTTGCCGCACCCGCTTCGTGGGTGCCGCTGCAGGAGTTTGAACTTTGCCGCTCAATCCATCACTGACCTGGGAAGAGGACTCCAGGTCCCAGAAAGCCTGTGCAGACACCACCTGACGCGCTGCTCGTCTATATAGCGCCTTGCCGCACCCGCTTCGTGGGTGCCGCTGCAGGAGTTTGAACTTTGCCGCTCAATCCATCACTGACCTGGGAAGACGACTCCAGGTCCCAGAAAGCCGGTGCAGACACCACCTGACGCGCTGCTCGTCTATATAGCGCCTTGCCGCACCCGCTTCACGGGTGCCGCTGCAGGAGTTTGAACTTTGACGCTCAATCCATCACTGACCTGGGAAGAGGACTCCAGGTCCCAGAAAGCCGGTGCAGACACCACCTGACGCGCTGCTCGTCTATATAGCACCTTGCTGCACCCGCTTCGCGGGTGCCGCTGTGGGAGTTTGAACTTTGCCGCTCAATCCATCACTGACCTGGGAAGAGGACTCCAGGCCCCAGAAAGCCTGTGCAGACACCACCTGACGCGCTGCTTGTCTATATAGCGCCTTGCCGCACCCGCTTCGGGGGTGCCGCTGCGGGAGTTTGAACTTTGCCGCTCAATCCATCACTGACCTGGGAAGAGGACTCCAGGTCCCAGAAAGCCTGTGCAGACACCATCTGACGCGCTGCTCGTCTATATAGCGCCTTGCCGCACCCGCTTCGTGGGTGCCACTGCGGGAGTTTGAACTTTGCCGCTCAATCCATCACTGACCTGGGAAGAGGACTCCAGGTCCCAGAAAGTCTGTGCAGACACCACCTGACGCGCTGCTCGTCTATATAGCGCCTTGCCGCACCCGCTTCGCGGGACGCGTGCGGGCGCGCGCCGGGCGAAGCCCGGGCCAAGGGCGGGCCCGTCCTTGCCCGTCACAGGCCGGAGGAGGCTGAGCTGGGCCCACTCCCTAACTTTCCACTCCTGGGTCATACAAGTAAGGTATTGCGGCTGAGCCCCCCAGACTGATACGTCCCTGGAACTGTGCCTGTTAGATTATCATTTCCCAAGGGGGCCCCCATATTTGAGGTTGTATCTGTATCCCCACTGGTCCAACATTTCTAGACCTTTAAGCCGCATTAAGTTATCATATAAATCTCTGATCTAGTGATGGAAAGCAGGTGCTCCCCTTGTAAATTATCAAGTTAGAATATGGGAAAACATACTCCTCCACCTCCTAGAACTAGTACCAGACAGAAAGCGCAACCCTGTACTCCAATGGTAAAGCATACTGCTATAGACAAAATGTTGCAGCAGGCCATTGGTGCCGTAACTAATGAAATCTCACGAACAGAGAGGCGCCTATCGTTAACGCCAACACTTCCCCCCATTTCGTCAGCTTTGGAACCAGGTACAACCAGGGAATCCCAACAACTAGATGATACATATAATCCCCATGCAATGGCAACTCAGGGCGATGTAGCGCCAATATCAATGCAAGGGGGAGACTATGGGGGAGGTATCGAAAATAACATACCCAAGATTAAAAAGACCCAAAAGAAAAGAAAATCCAATATAGGCAAGAAATGCTCATGCAAAATCCCGGTCGTACCACCTGGGAGTCCCACCAACGCTTGTATATTCGACCTAAGCAATAAGGATGGAAGGAATTCCCCAGACTGGGCTATAGATATGGTAAATGACCTTAAAGCTTACATAGATCTTGCAATCTCAAATAGTATAGACAAAGTGATGAGTAAAATTAACTCATTATCATCATTAGTAGATTCCTGGGGCTTTAAACCACCACCTAGTTTGCAAGGGGTCCAGTGTGTCAAAGACACGGCCTCAAGGGTAGCTCCTGAGCAGCCAACTAAAGCTCCTTCGATCAATCCACCTACCTTTCCTCACCCTCATCCCGATAGGTCTGGACCATCTACCCCATCAATGGGAGCCAGTGGCCCCCCAAACGGTGAAGTTGCAAACCAAGGAAAGGGCTCTGAAAAATGTCCTGTGGGTATACCTAACCGGGAGAAGGACCATAGGCACCCTGCCCAATTGAATCCCGTCTCCCATGTATAGATCTGCCACCAGCTCCTCTCCGTATGTGGTGGTATTAGCTGGAGTTCCTAGCTTACAGACTAGTCGGGTGGAGACATACACAGAACTAAGAAACAAAGTATCATATTAGTTAAATAACAACAGACCCCTTCCACCCTGGGTGCACAGCGAAATTATCCATGTGCATAGGGTCAGCTGGGTAGGCCAGAGGCAGAAAGACATCCAGGGGGACTGCATTTTGATCAACTTCAGGGACAGACGAACGGTCCAGCATATCCTAGGATGATCCACTCTGATGACAAGTAATAAAATTCACACACTACCACTTTGCCATTTCTATCCACGGGGCACCTTTGAAGAGAGGATGGGCCTGATACACAAAAAAATGGGAAAAAAGGGCCCACCCAGGGGAACCACAGCAAGGCGGCTGGGATAGTGATACCATATCATGCTTCAATATCCCTGTAAGCAATAGATATAGCCCCCTTGATCTGGTAGATTGACAAACTCCCACAAATGGCAATGTGGATTGTGCGGGCGATCCACATGTAATAGTCGACGAGGGCGGTGGTTATAGGTTTAGGAATCATCACCCACTGATAGGCAGAAACCAAATCACTGCAAATACTAACATAGGTTCTGACAAAGGGAAAAAATTGATTTTCTATACTACCCTACCATTAAGGCAGGGGGATTTGTTTAAAGATAATCCAGCTAAGGTTCCATTGGAGGATAGCAGGGGCCGGACTCCACATGCATTTAGGAACACTGGAGCACATGGTGCGGGGAAGGGTAGGATATTAAAGTCCCACTCACTGTGCCTGGGGACGCAGCAATCAACTGATCTGATAGTTTCATCCCCAGATCTCTGGACAAAGACTCATGATGATGGTCAGATGTGCAACAACCCCCTTGGAGTCCCATGCGCCCCCAAAACTAACTTGCAGGAATTGTCCAGAAAAGTAGGGGATAGTCTGAAGATCTTATCTTGGAATCTGGCAGGACCTAAAAATAAATTATCCTGCTCAGACTTGGGAGTCTTTATAGATAACCATGACATCTGCCTCTTTCAGGAGACCTGGGCCATGGTGGAATACCATAGGACGGCATTTGCATCGTTTAATATACTGGCCACCTCCGGTGGAAGGGGTAGACCATCGGGCGGCCTAACTATCTGGCTGGGCACGCATATTGGGGCGCAAGCTGAGTTGATAACTTTGGCAACAAATGATATCTTATGCGTTCTGTTGACATTTCCCACTAAGCTCAAATTAGCCCTTATTAATATATATTCCAGACCTGTAAACTATAGACAGGAATCAGTGGTCTTGGATAAACTGGGATGTTTCTTACCAACTCTAGAACCAGATACGTTGCTGATTGTAGGGGGCGACTTCAATTGCCAGTATGAGCCACTTACTGATCCAAACCTAGGTGAGCCTTCAGAAGAAGATCGCTACTGGTCTATACCCGAACCACAAATTACCCCTATAAAAACTTGGACATCGCTGGCCATCCAACTCCACTCATTGACTCTGGCACACTCCCTTAGGGCCTGCAATGGGAGAACAAAATCTGACCAACCGGCCCAGCATACATTTGATAGGGAAGGTCAATCATCTCTGATTGACTACATCTTAGTGGAAACTAAATCCTGGGACAAGGTCCTTGATTTTCAGGTACTTGAGAGACAGGACAGCGACCACAATGCTTTGGTACTGTCCTTGAACCCAGAGAATATGGGCATCTCTAACCTTCTATCTCCGCCTAGTGTGGGGGCCAACCAACTGTTGCTCTCAAACAACAGACAAAGGGTTAGGTGGTGCTACATACAACAATCGCCAACAAAGTTGGCCAAAGTATATGAGCTGGCGACACCACTGATAGAGGAAATGGGGGAACTAGGCCAGCTGGAGGTCTGTTATGGGACCCAGAAGAGGGTAGCTGAAATTCACGAGCAGCTAGTCGCTAAGCTGATCGAGATAGTCTATCCAACTGCAACATCTAGAGGAGTTAAGCGCAACACCATCTCCTGGTTTAATGCCACCTGCCGTAAAGCAAAGAAGGATCTAATAGCTGCAGTCAAGGCAAAGGATAAAACCCGAATTAAATGTCTCCGGTAATATACAAAGGGACCCTAAAAAGGGAAAAGAGAAATTGGGAAACTGAGAATTGGGAGGCACTTAGGATTGCCTTGAAGGATAGAGACTTGAAATCCTTTTGGGCCCTAGTAAGTGTGGGAAATAAGGAAGGCCAATCGGCCCGGGAGTCCAACATATCGCCAGAAGCCTGGGAGAGTCACTTCGGGGCCCTTTATGCTGGGGAAGATTTGGTGGGTGCCAAAACAGCCTTATTGGATTCCCTGCATGAGCTCCATCCAGAAGGATTGTGTGATATCACCTTGACTGAAGTTCGGAACGCTATTAATAGACTATCCCCTAACAAAGCCCTCGGTTTAGATAAACTTCCCGGGGAGCTTTTTCGTATGGAACCAAAAATCTGGACTCCGTATTTATGTGCTTTATTCAATGCCATCCTGAGGGGTATGGCCCCGCCAGATACTTGGTATGGGGCCGAGATTGTTCCCATCTACAAAAAAGGTTGCCCACTTTTACCGTCTAATTACAGACCCATCAGCCTTATTGATATTTCACAAAAACTGATGGGCAGGGTCCTTCTTGATCGCATCCAAAGCTGGATAGAGGAGGAAGGTATTTTAAGCCCTTACCAAGCCGGCTTCAGATCAAACACCTCAACTGTGGACCAGATATTTAGGTTAGAATTGTTGTTCTGGAAAACAGCTAAGATGGAGGGTGGCAGCCTCTATCTTATTTTTGTTGATCTGAAGTCGGCCTTTGATCTGGTTCCTAGGGGGAAACTTTGGGAAGTTTTAAACGACCTAGGGATTCCACCCTATCTCCTTAAAGTCCTGGTGAGGCTGCATATAGGGACCTATGCGCAAGTTAGAAGCGGGAAACATGGGAAATTATCTGCGCGTTTCCATGTTAAGAAGGGGGTACGCCAGGGATGTGTCCTTGCCCCAACCCTATTCTGTCTTTATATCAATGGGCTCATTGACCATCTTAATAACATTAAGGATAATGATGCCCCGAAATTGGGTTTGGGGAAGATACCCGCGCTGATGTTTGCGGATGACACTTTGTTGTTGTCCAAAACTTCATCAGGCAGTCAACGCATTTTGGACGGATTCGCCGAGTTTTGTACTAAGCGGAGTCTGGAGATCAATTTAATCAAGACAAAATATATGATCTTCAACCCCCCCAAAATTACTCGGTCAAATCCCTCTCTTGATGGTACACCCCTGGAAAGGATGAGGATATTTGATTACCTAGGCATTACTTTATCAGAAGATTTTGCATGGGAACCCCAAATGGACAAGGCCAGACTAAAACTATCACAGACGGTGGGTGGGATAATGAAATTCCACAGGTCAACCATATATAGGTCAATGGCCCCCGCAGAAGAAATATATAAAGCCCAGGCAAGAGGGGCTGCCTTATATGGGGCTGAACTGTGGGGACACATATCTGCCGCCTACCTGGTAAAAATAGAGAATAACTTCATGAGACAAATAGTAGGTCTCCCACCCAGTACCCCCCTAGTCCCCATTTGTATGGACTTGGGCCTGCTGCCCATAAATGAAGAAATTGCCCTGAGGCCCATTATATTTTGGCGCAGGGTGTGGGTGACCCCAGAACTTTCCGCCTACAGAGACGAGCTGAGGGAGATCCTTTCTATTTAAACCACTAAAAAGATCCCCTGGTTATTGTTCATCAAGGAACTCTTGGCTAGGCTAGGTAGGCTGGATCTCTGGCTAACCCCAGAGTTATCATGCTTATCAACATCTAGGCAAGACGTAGTGCATCTTTATAGACAGGATAACTTGCTGGCTATCCAGGGAAGTGCCACAGGGGGTTCGATGACAGCTGAGTTTTTGCTAGCTAAGGCTGAATATAGGAAGGAAGAGTTCCTGGACCTGATCTATCCCTTGCAGGCCAGGAAACTCTATATGCAATTTAGAGTGGGGAACCTCCCTCTAAATGCCCTTACTAGCAAATGGGCACCAGAGAACTGTCCTGCATGTACCCACAGGGAAGAGTCCGAAATACATGTACTATTCTTTTGCCTGGCATATACTCTCCCACATAAACGATGGATAACACAAATATGTCGCAACCATGGGTTTAGGTTACACATAGAGGCCTTCAGGATCTTAAAACACGATACCCATCCTCCAATAGTATTTGCAGTCTCTCGATTCTTAAATTCGATGTGGCATTTACGCAGGGGCCTAGTAAAGTGATATGTGAACCTTTGTGTATACTGCGTAAATCTTTGACTGTGATCCAGGCACTTTTAAAAACTTTTTCTAAGTGTTTTTATCCTATTTTATGACATTTCTAATTTTGAACCATTTCCTATTTTTAAGATTTATATGCTGAATATAATATGTCTCTTTGGCCTGAGATTAATTAGCTAAATGTGTTTTTATATTGTAGATATAGTAAGGTTATGTGTTATGGATGATGGATTTCGTGTATAGCCCATCTTGCAGTATTTTTAGATTTGAGTATTCTTTGGTGTTTCATCAATTATGCATACTACAAAGAAATCTCGACAGTATCTATATTTGTATATATTGTATGGTAATGACTTTAATAACTAATCAATGATTATGTTTTTGGATAATCAAAACTACACTACTTCATAGGCAACTGGCGGCAGTCTCTCCTTGTCTGTAATGAAATTGTACACTGTAGTGTTTTTTGTTATTCTGTGCTTTTATGGTCTTTTGACCGAAATAAAGTTACTATTGATTGATTGAGATGTCATCAGTGATGTCATCGTTGATGTCACTGACCATGTCATGAGTAATGTAATATGTGACCTCATCAGCAGTGCATTGCGGGGGCGCGAGTTATAGTTAGCTGAGCTAACTAGAACGGGGGAATTTCTAAGGTTTTTTAAATGCTAAATTCTAACTATAATGTGCCTGAAACCTAAGGGTTTTTTTTAAGTGAGTTTCAAAGGTTTTTTAAATGCTAGTTTCTAACTATGCCTACGGAGGTAGGACATGTGAAGAAAGAAGAAAAAACGCACAGAAAGAAGCAAAAGAAATGCAGAAAGAAGCAACAGAAGTCCACAAAGACGAAGAAAAGTGCAAGAATAAGCAAGACATGTGCAGAAAGAACCAACAGAGGAGCAGAAAGAGGCCTTGTTGCAAAATCATCCTGTACGCACAACTTTTCAGACGGGTACTGGTGGTAACTGAGTCTGACTAATGAGGCCTAGAGCCCGTGCTATGCTAAAAGACACTTAGAATACAGTGAAAACACCTACATACACTAGGGAACACTATGCGTTGGGGTACCCCTGTGATTAGCATGACCTCCTCTGTAACGCCCTAGTACATAATAGGGCAGGGGGATTAAAACTACCTCTAAGTCAGAGGTGCAGAAATATGCTTCTTTAACTAGTAGTCGCGTTTGCAGAGTGGTGGAGAAAGGGTGCTGGGCGTCCAACCAACGCTCAGGAATTCTGCTGCGTAGGACTTACAGGAGGTACCAGGAGGGATTCTTGGCCCCCAACTCTCTCAGGACAAAATTGGACTTCATCCCCATCCCGTAGTCTGCCACAAGGCACATTTGCAGAGTCGTAGAGAAAGGGGGACATGGCCTCCGAAGACGTCTTAGCAGTCCCACTGTGTGGGACATACAGGAGGTAACAAGAGGGGTAGTTGGCTCCCAAGGACATCCTTGGGGGCCAACTTCCCAAACTATTACCTCCAGTCAGTCCCACACAGCAGCACTGGTAAGTACTCGTACCAGGCCACGCCCACTTTGCCCACCACTCTACAAACGCACCCCCTGGTTTGCTCTTGGATGGGGATTGAAGTCCCCTTCACTGTTGGGGGTCCTTTAGTGGCCAACTAGCCTACCTTTTACCTCCAGTAAGCCCCACGCAGTGGGATTGGTGAGAGGTAGACAAAGGCCATGCCCCCTTTCTCCACCACTCTGCAAACGTGCCCCCTGGCGCATTGTAAGTTGGGGGATTAAGTCCCCTTGAATCCTGAGGGTCCCTGGGGTCAAACTACTAGCCCACCAGGTACCTCCAGTAAGCACCACAGAGCTGCATTGCAGAGAGGTGTAAAAAGGGGCGTGACCTGGGCCACCTCTCTGCAACGCGGCACAGTGGCACTTACTGGAAGCACCTGCTGGGCTAGTTTGCCCCCAGGGGCCCTCAGGATTGAAAGGGAATTAATTCCCCAACTTAAAAGGCGCCACAGGGTGTGTTTGCACACATGTCACCTCAGGCCCTGCCCCCTCCCTTCACCACCTTGCAAACACGTCCCATGGCACGTTTTAAGTTGCGGGATAAAGTCCCCTTGAATCCTGAGGGTCCCTGGGGTCCAACTAGCCCACCAGGTACCTCCAGTAAGCGCCACAGAGCTGCGTTGCAGAGAGGTGTAAAAAGGGGCGTGACCTGGACCACCTCTCTGCAACGCAGGCCTGTGGTGCTTACTGGAGGTACCTGGTGGTCTAGTTAGCCCCCAGGGGCCCTCAGGATTGAAGGGGAATGAATTCCCCAAATTAAAAGGCGCCACAGGTACCTCCAGTAAGCGCCACAGAGCTGCGTTGCAGAGAGGTGTAAAAAGGGGCACGGCCTGGAACACCTCTCTGCCCCAGGTACCTCCAGTAAGCCCTGTTGTGCTTACTGGAGGTACCTGGTGAGCTAGTTGGCCCCCAGGGACCCCCAGTATTGAAGGGGAATTTATTCCCCAACTTAAAACGCGCTACAGGGCGCATTTGCAGAGTGTTGCTCGGGCACGATCGCGTGTTTTTAAAAAAAAAATTTTGGGGAAGGGGGGCTGTGTGGCCCCCCTTCTTTTTACTTTTTTCGGCCCTGGAGACCCCATCCTCCAGGGCCTGACCCCCATTGAAAAAAAATTATATATATATATATATATATATATATATATATATATATATATATACGGGAAGGGGGCCAAAGGAATCGGCACTCACAGAGCTAAGTTCATAATTTTATTATAACTTGTTACATTCAAATGTTGATATATAGTTACCTTAACTATTCTTACCTTGTGCGGTAATAGCATATAGGTGCTACAAAAGCATTAAACGGATTCAAAAAGCCCTCACATACCCGAGAGCTATTTGGCTTTGTCAATGCTTTTTAGACATACTGCATAGCAGCACAGGCTGCTATGGCTATGCAACATGGCTTAAAGAGGAGAAAAAAGTGATATGACGCAGTCAACATTGGCTACGTAATAGCACTTTTTTTCTCCTTTGCTTTAAGCATGTCCCGCCGTGCAGTATATCTAATAAAACATTGGCAAAGCCAATAGATGTTGCATAGGCTAAACCAATTTGCTTTGGCAATGCTTGTTACTGAAGCTATGCATGTGTCTTCAAGTTTCGTCTCTGCAGATTGTGTCCTCCATTAGTGACTGAGACAGCTATAATAGTGGCCCACACTTGCAAATGAGGGCAGTTTTGAAAAGCAAGTGTAAATACATGCTGCTTAAGTGTTTTTTAAGTCTTGTGAAACTCCATGCATTTGTGTTTACTGCAGGCAGTGCTTGTGATAATATCAGGGAAATCAATAGTAAAAACCGACTCACCAGCCCATAAAACAGGCTACAAACAGCCCCCCCAAAAAATGCTTATAAGACCAAACCCTGATGGCCCTATAGACCAGTGAACCTTGGGGTCCCTTCAGCAGCCTGTTGACATGTTAATGCACTTAACACCTCATTAAGTTCTTTGAAGCAATAAAAGGACTTGTAAAGGTGTTAAGTGCATTAGCATATTTACTTAAGAAGCTGCCTCGTCACACTTTGTGGAAAGATCTAGCTTTCTGCCAAACTTGGTGTAATTCTCTTCAGCCATTGTTTCTGTATTGTTGTATTTTTTTCCCTATGGAAATTGCATTTGTAAAAAGTGTTTTGCCCCCTCCCCCCACACTTTTCTTGGCCCCTGCTTGACAGATCACCCCAAAACATTCCAGGAAGCAGCTGATTTGAATGAACTTTTTTATTTGGAAAGTTGTGTGGAAATTCGTCAAATGGCATCAAAGCAATTAGAGAACCACAATACACTTTCCCTATGGTAATACTGACCTAACTATAGCACAGTGGCAACTTCCACAGTGTGTGTGTGTGTGTATATATATATCCTGGCAAACAGCTCCTGCTGTTTCTTCCGACCTCCTTCACCACACAAGGTTGGTGAGGGTTCGGCGGGCGCAGGACCCGAGTTTCAATAAACAAACACTCTCATGCTTCTTCGCAAAAGAAGAGCCGCACTTAGGGATTTATGGAGAAATCAGTTTTACTGACTGACGCGTTTCGAGCAGCACGCTCTTTCTCGAAGTCACTTCAAACACCCGGAAGTGCTTCCTTTCTATCAACAATTCCTGGCATTGTTGATAGACATACAAGAAAGACTGTTCAGCCATGACAAAGTTCAAGTGAAAGAAAGACTCACATTGTGAGTACAAAGTGCAGGGCATAAAAAGTTACATTGGAAAAAATATATATAATTAGCACACCAAAAGTTATAAATACATTACATATCCCAATTGCATTTCGCGGATATTGGCAATATAAAACTAGTGTACTATTAAGTGCGGTTCAAACATAGTAATGATTTCCACACTATAGAGACATATTAAAGGGTGGTTCCAAGCCCATAGGCTAAGTTCATACCAGTCTAATAGTACTATCTACAATGGGATGACATCTCCAACTCTTTCTTCCCCATTTGTGGACAAGTGTCTTAGTTTGAATGCAACTGTGTGTCATTAAAAAGTGCAAAAAGGAAAATTAAATTAAAAACTAAAAGTCCTGTCTTGAAACAAAAAACAACGGGTGTGTGCTAACAGATTTCATTCACTTCTCTTACTGCGCATTTAGCAAAAAACGGTTTGTGTCCAATGAAAATAGGAATCCACCGTGGTTTTTTCTACCTTGCCACTACTCTAGATGGACGTGGAGCTCCTCATCATAGTTGAGGCCACCGGGGTGTCTAGTGCCGAGCCGGATGATATATTCAGACTCCATGCGCTTCAACTTGCGTTCACGGTCTCCTCCTCTCGCATGCGGTGGGATCCTGTAAACACCAAAATAGGAGATTTTAGAACCAATTTCATTGACATTTTGATGTGCTTGTTCGCAGTGTTTCGCTACAGCTTATGTAGAGTAATTGGTTCTGATGGTGCACAAATGCTCCAAAATCTTTATTTTTTACTGGGAAAGTGGTACTTCCCACATAATGGAGCCCACACATGCATACCAACACATATACCACGTAGTCACTGTTGCAATTGATAAACTTGTGGATTTTGGTAGTTTTGCTTGTCGGGAGATTGTATCTTCTGACATCTGTGCTATATGCACAGGCTTTACATTTTCCACACTTGCGGAAGCCCGGAAACTCCCTCAACCATGATCTGGGGGTTGTTCTACCCTGCGAAAGGTGGCTATGGACTAGGATATCTTGTAAGGAGTTGCACTTACGATACGTAATGTGCGGGCTGGGGCTAACCAATCTGCCTATAGTGGGATCTTTTTTAATCAGGTGCCAGTGTTTGCGTACTATCTGATAAATGGCCTTTGACTCATAATTGTACGTCGTGATATGCCTCAATTCCTGTTTCTTCTCCTCTCTGTTTCTCAGGGTTAGAAGTCTACTTCTGTCCAGCTTCGCTGCTTTGTCTACAACCGTCCCACTGATGGTTCGCCTCGTGTATCCTCTGTTTTGGAATCTGTCCACCATTCACGTCTCCTCACACAGTTTTCATTGTCCTCATTCCAGATGTGCTCTGCCTCCTACCACCCCATGAAAATACAGGCGTAGCTGGGAGCAAAGTAACTTCCCATGGCTGTTCCTGTCAGTTACTTGTACCATTGTTCCTCAAATAAAAAGCAATTATTCTCTAAGCAAAGTTGTAACATTTCAAGGAGAAGCATGTTATGATCATACATGTATAGCGGCCTGTCCCTGAAGAAACATTTACATGCCTCCAGACCCAAATCATGTTCAATGCAAGTATATAGCGCCACCACATCTATAGTTGCCAAAATGTACGTGTCTTTCCTAGGAATCTCCTGTATCTTGGATATGAAATCCATTGTGTCCCTACAGAAGGAAGGAAAGGTAATGACATATGGACATAAGAAATAATCCAGGTATACAGAACTGTTTTCTAGTAAGCTGTTGTTAGCAGATATTATACGTCTGCCTGGCGGGTCCTGTAAGTCTTTGTGCACCTTTGGCAACATGTAAAAGACTGGTGTGACTGGTTTCTTAACTAGCAGGAATTGGAATTCATTGGTGTTCAAAAGACCCTGTCGGTGCCAATTGTCAAGGAGCAGATGGTAGCTTCAGATCGTTTTACTGTATTGGGCCAAGTTTTATCTCACATAGCTCCCGGAAAACTCTAGCTATCTCCTTGCTTCTGACCTGTATTTGTTTATATCCCAGAGGACAACATTTCCTCCTTTGTCAGAAGGTTTAATGATAAACGTAACAGCCTTTTTCAGGGATTCCAAATCTCGTCTTTGTATTTTTGTCATGTTTTCACCAAAGTGGTTCTTTCCTTTTTTCCATACTGAAGAGAAGCATCCCATATGGAGAGCTTCTCAGGGTCAAGAGGAACTACAGCACAGATATGGCATAGAGAGCAGAGGAGACGCGAATGGTGGACAGATTCCAAGTCAGAGGATACACGGGGCGAACCATCATGGGGGCTGTAGACAAAGCAGCGAAACTAGACAGAAGTAGCCTTCTAACCCCGAGAAACAGAGAGGAGAAGAAACAGGAAGTGAGGTTTATCACGACGTACAATTATGAGTCAAAGGCCATTCATCAGATAGTACGCAAACACTGGCACCTGATTAAAAAAGATCCCACTATAGGCAGATTGGTTAGCCCCAGCCCGCACATTACGTATCGTAAGTGCAACTCTTTACGAAATATCCTAGTCCATAGCCACCTTTCGCAGGGTAGACCAACCCCCAGATCATGGTTGAGGGAGTTTCCGGGCTTCCGAAAGTGTGGAAAATGTAAAGCCTGTGCATATAGCACAGATGTCAGAAGATACAATCTCCCGACAACCAAAACTACTGAAATCCACAAGTTTATCAATTGCAACAGTGACTACGTGGTATATGTGTTGGTATGCGTGTGTGGGCTCCATTATGTGGGAAGTACCACTTTCCCAGTAAAAAAAAAGATTTTGGAGCATCTGTGCACCATCAGAAACAATGACTCTACATAAGCTGTAGCGAAACACTGCGAACAAGCACATCGAAATGTCAATGAAATTGGTTCTAAAATCTCCTATTTTGGTGTTGACAGGATCCCACCGCATGCGAGAGGAGGAGACCGTGAACGCAAGTTGAAGCGCCTGGAAACCGAATACATCATCCGTCTCGGCACTAGACACCCCGGTGGCCTCAACCATGATGAGGAGCTCCACGTCCATCTAGGGTAGTGGCAAGGTAGAAAACCCACGGTGGATTCCTATTTTCATTGGACAGAACCCGTTTTTTGCTAAATGCATAGGCGCAGTAAGAGAAGTGAATGAAATCTGTTATAACACACCCATTGTTTTTTGTTTCAAGACAGGACTTTTTGTTTTTAATTGAATTTTCCCTTTTGCACTTTTTAATGACACACAGTTGCATTCAAACTAAGACACTTGTCCACAAATGGGGAAGACAGAGTTGGAGATTTCATCACATTGTAGATCACACTATTAGACTGGTATGAACTTAGCCACTTGGCTTGGAACCACCCTTTGATATGTCTGTATAGTGTGGGAATCATTACTATGTTTGAACACCAGTTTTGTATTGCCGATATCCGCAAAATGCACTTGGTATATGTAATGTATTTATAACTTTTGGTGTACTAATTATATATATTTTTTCCAATGTAACTTTATGCACTGCACTTTGTACTCATAATATGAGTCTTTCTTTCACTTGAATTTTGTCATGGCTGAAAAGTCTTTTTTGTATGTCTATCAACAATTCCACGAATTGTTGATAGAAAGAAAGCACTTCTGGGTGTTTGAAGTGACTTCGAGAAAGAGCGTGCTGCTCGAAACGCGTCAGTCAGTAAAACTGATTGCTCCTTAAATCCATGAGTGTGGCTCTTCATTTGCGCAGCAGCACGAGCATGTTTGTTTATATATATATATATATATATATATATATATATATATATTCACTGAAAAAACCATAGGTTTCACACATGTTATAGTTAGCGGAAATTTTACTGATAAAAAACCAGTGAAATTCCCCCGTTATAGTTAGTGCAGGCAACTATAACTCACGCGACCGCAATCCTCTGCTGATGCTAATACTGTATTTAGACACTTATTTGCCCATGTCTTCTTCCATACATTTTTAGCTATACATATATTACAAATATTTTTTTTTCATAAAGACACATATGTCATCAGCAGAAGATTGCGGTCGCGTGAGTTATAGTTGCCTGCACTAACTATAACGGGGGAATTTCACTGGTTTTTTATCAGTAAAATTTCCGCTAACTATAACATGTGTGAAACCTATGGTTTTTTCAGTGAATTTGCAAGGTTTTTTAAATGCTAATTCCTAACTATAACGTGTGTGAAACCTATGGTTTTTTCAGTGAATTAGTACGGTTTTTTAAATGCTAAGTTTTTTTCCCTTATAATAAGCCCTGTACATTTGGTGGCCTTCGGCCACCAAAAGCACAGGGGGTGGGGTAAGTGTGGATAGTGTTTTTTGCCCTTAACATAAGCCCTGTACATTTGGTGGCCTTCGGCCACCAAAAGCACAGGGGGTGGGGTAAGTGTGGATAGTGTTTTTTTTATTTTTATTTTTTTACCGTACGCTTACCGTAAGCGTACGGTAAGCGTACCCCGCGAAATTGCCGAAAAAAAAATAAAACCGTTTTTGCACTTGGGGGATGTTTGGGGACTCCCTCAACATGACTATGTGGGAGGGAGTTGTCAAAACAGCCCCTTTACATGTTTTTGGGCTTGTTATTTTAAAAATCACTCTCAGTGCGAGAGACAAAATGGCGGCCGCCGCTTCCTGGTTTCGGCCGATTCGAATGTTTACTAAGATCTAAGAGCCAATCAGAATCGCGCTCGCGCACGCCACCGTACGCTTACCGTAAGCTGGCTCAGATATATATATTGATTTAAAGGCTATTTTCTCAGAATCTACTGAACAGATTTACACCAAACCTACAAAAGGCACTTCCTTGACCTAGGGACTACCTCTCTGCCAAATTTTGAGTAATTCTGTTCAGCCGTTCGGGCTGTAGCTCGTTCTAAAGGTCCTATGGAAAAATGCATGGGAAAAACGCGTTTTGGGACCCCCCTTTTATCTCAGCCCCCGCTTGACGGATCCCCCCGAGACTTTCAGGGTAGGAGCGGAGCGTAGCGCCCCACCTATTTTGAAAAATTTGCGAGGATTCGTCGACCGGCGCCAAAGTTATTCAAAATAGAATGTTGAGGTTTTCCTATGGAAACGTGGTCCTAACTATAACTACCTACTGGCTATCGCCAGTAGGTAATATTCACTGAAAAAACCATAGGTTTCACACATGTTATAGTTAGCTGTACATTTTACTGATAAAAAACCAATGAAATTCCCCCGTTATAGTTACTGTAGGCAACTATAACTCACGCGACCGTAATCCTCTGCTGATGCTAATACTGTATTTAGACACTTATTTGCCCATGTCTTCTTCCATTAAATTTTAGCTATACATATATTACAAATATTTTTTTTTCATAAAGACACATATGTCATCAGCAGAGGATTACGGTCGCGTGAGTTATAGTTGCCTACAGTAACTATAACGGGGGAATTTCATTGGTTTTTTATCAGTAAAATGTACAGCTAACTATAACATGTGTGAAACCTATGGTTTTTTCAGTGAATTTGCAAGGTTTTTTAAATGCTAATTCCTAACTATAACGTGTGTGAAACCTATGGTTTTTTCAGTGAATTTGTACGTTTTTTTAAATGCTAACTTAGTTTGCGCCATTCGTGGCGTGCGCGCCCACTTAACGCAGTTCGTTCCGTGCGCGCGGTGTGCTTCGCGCACCGCGCGCCCACTTTACGCAGTTAGTGCCATGCACGCACGGTGGTCACGCGGTGCGCTGCGCGCACCGCGTGCCCACATTCTGCGAGATGGGCCATGCACGCACGATGCGCTTCGCGCACCGTGCGCACATGGGGGACATATTATGCGCATCGTTGTGAAATGTTTTGTTTATTAATTTCAATTATTTCATAAGCCATGCACAAATGGTGCCCTTCGGGCACCATTTGCACATGGGGTGGGGAGAGTGTGGATACTTTTTTTTTTTTTACATTTTTTTACCGTACGCGTACGGTAAGCGTAATCGGCGATTTTTCGAAAAAAAAATAATTTTTTTTTTGGCCTTGTGGGTTGTTTGGGGGCCCGTATATCATTGCTGGGTGATTATTATTTCAATATACTGCCCGTTTACCCATTTTTGGGCTTCATTTATGCTGCCCTACTCAGAGTGCGAGAGAGAAAATGGCGGCCGCCGCTTCCTGGTTTCGGCCGATTCGAATGTTTACTAAGATCTAAGAGCCAATCAGAATCGCGCTCGCGCACGTCACCGTACGCGTACGGTAAGCGCACCGTAAGCGCACCGTAAGCTGGCTCAGATATATATATTGATTTAAAGGCTATTTTCTCAGAATCTACTGAACAGATTTACACCAAACCTACAAAAGGCACTTCCTTGACCTGAGGACTACCTCTCTGCCAAATTTCAAGTAATTCTGTTCAGCCGTTCGGGCTGTAGCTGTGTCTAAAGGTCCTATGGAAAAATGCATGGGAAAAACGCGTTTTGGGACCCCCCTTTTATCTCAGCCCCCGCTTGAAGAAACCCCCCGAGACTTTCAGGGTAGGAGCGGAGCGTAGCGCCCCACCTATTTTGAAAAATTCGCGAGGATTCGTCGACCGGCGCAAAAGTTATTCAAAATAGAATGTTGCGGATTTCCTATGGAAACGTGGTCCTAACTATAACTACCTACTGGCGACCGCCAGTAGGTAATATATATATATATATATATATATACACCTAGGTATATATATATATATACCTAGAGAAAGCTAATTTCGCTATACTAAGGGACCTTAATTTTAATTTAGAGGATGCTACATATAAAAAGTCAGTTTAATTTATTTATTTATTGATTTTACAAAGTTTTTTTTAGCGCAAGCTAGACCCGAAGGCATCAGAGCATTTTACATGAACACCAGTTGCGTTGCACAAGGACACATTAATTTTTCTTAGGCACTGGGAGATTAAGTGATTTGCCTAGAATCACAGGATGTTGAGCGCCATTGCTGAGACTCGATCCCAGTTCCCCAGATTCGAGATCGACCGCCATAGCCATTAGGCTAAATCCTCTCCCCAAATTTATTGAAACATTGTTGTGTTTCAATCTCTCCCAACTGGTTAATGCTCCTACGCATATCACAGGGCACATACTGGATGTAATCTTCTCCAATAATTCACTGCTGCAACTCAGTGAAGTGCTCCCTCTCAGCGGGTTGAACCACCATGCAGTTGGCTTTACGCTGTATTGCAAGCCCATGCACGATGATTCGCACAAGGCTAACAATAGAGTGGTCAAGCAAGATTCGAAGGGTCTGTTAGAGGACTCCTTTTTCTCTGCCCATAAAACTAGCAACAGGACTGACCCTGAAGATGTTAATCTGTCTTGGATTTGGTTGCCCCTTTTAAGGCAACTCAGGGACATAGGTAGCTGCCAGCAGGCCCCATGGTTCTCTGACTGATTTAGAAAGCTAAGATATGCATGACGAAGGCAAGAATGAGCCTGGCTAAAAATATGACTCTCAGGAAACAAAACGCATCTAGAGCCTTAATTAATGACTACACACTAGAAATCAGAGAGGAGAAATAAAGTTTGTGCACCAACAAAATTAACAATGCAAACTTCTCTAGAGAATAGTTCAAAGTGATAAACCTTATGTCTTCACCTAAAGATTGGTTGGATCCCAGTAGTTCTGTGATAAATCCGCAAACTATTTTCAATCAGAAATCCTTACCATTTATTCAGAATTTGATTCTTCCATTCATGATACACAGAACTCTGCATACTCTGATTCACAAGTGACCTCCTACTCCAGAGGGAGTAGAGATGGAACTACAGAGAATGAAGAGATATTATCTTCTTTTACAAAAAGTTCGGAAGATCAAACAGAGCTCCATCTTCTCAATATCAAGTAAGGGTCCGCTTTTTAACCTTGCCCACTTAAAGCTATCCAGTTAGTAGCCAGTACAATTGCCGCCCCTTTGAACACAGTCACTTATAGAGCTATTGCAATAGGATGCTACCGCTGTCTGTGGAAAGAAGCATTAGTTACGCCTTTGTTTTAAAAAATAACAACAAAAAAGGTAATTTGTTTGCCAGCGATTAAAAAAACTATTATCCCAAATCCTCGCTCCCCACTCCCACGAAAATTCTAGAAAAACACCTGAATGTCCAGCTCATGTCCTTTATTGAGGAACAGAAGCTACTTGTGTCTTATCACAGATGACGAACATTCCATTGCCGTCAACTTTAACAACTGCATGAAGGTGGTTGCCAGTTGGATGAGGGCTAGTTGTCTGGAATTAAATGCAGACAAGACGGAAGTCATTATTTTTGGAGATCAACCCTCGACTTGGAATAGTAACTAGTGGCCAGATGCACTGAGAACCCTGCCTTTAACTACCTACTTGGCAAAACATGTGGGTGTTTTTGTGGATCAACATCTTGCATTTGATCTGCAAGTTAGCCAAAGCATCAGACTTCTCTCAAAAGTCTTCCCTTACATCCCGGTGCCAGCTCCAAATGTTGCTGTTTTGGCTCTGATTTTCTCATTACTTGATTACTGCAACAGACTTTACTTAAACATCAATAAGACATCTATGAACTAGCTGCAAACTGTCCAGAATGCAGCAGCAAGATTGATAATGGGTATCCCTAAATTTCAGTTAATCCCAGCGAAACTGATCAGTCTTCATTGAATCCCATTATGGAAACGTATCATGTTTAAGGCCTTGCACATTGCACACACTGCCTTACATAACTCAGGGCCTAAAGTCATCATAACACTGATATGTGTTGACCAGATCCCTTCACTCGGATACTCATAACTTAGTGGTGGTTCCCAAATTTCTGAAAGCGAGCTGAGGAGGCAGATCCTTCTCGGTTGCCACTGCTAAGCTATGGAATACTTCTCATCACCTTACGAGCATGTAAAGTCATATGGGTCTTAGCAAAGCCCTTAAAACCTAGCTGTTCATATTATAAACTTCATGGCCTTACTGAGGACTCTCAGAGTGAAAATCTGTCCTTGTCATCTGGTTTAGCGCTGTCTCACCTTTGGGTAATCGTGCTTTTATACATTTCATTGATTCATTCATCCCACCCGGAGGTAGCCAACCCCACACTATTTGTAAAGTGGAAGAGGGCACGTGCCCGAGCCAATAGTGGCCCCAGGGACTCCATCCCCTGATGCCTGAACAAATATATTAAGGTGAGTGGGCACGGAGTCCCCCTGGATGAGCCTTAATAGGCCCGGGGATCCCATCCCTCATGGTTGAATTCCAATTAAAAGCAGAGGGGACTGTGCGGCCTTCCACAAGCCTTATTAGGCCCTGGGGCCGTATGTCAGTATGAAGGGGAGCCTATTGTGGCCCAGGGGACACCCTCCCTGGGGCCTCTCTAAATTATATATGGGTCCCTGGATGCCATCTTGATGCCTACCCAGGGCACGCACCAAGCACCACACTGGGAGATGCAAGGGTGTCCCTGCAGTCCCAGCTGGCTTAACGCATACTGCAGGAGCTGGCATTGCTCTAGCCGGAGCGAGCAACTGTTTTTGCATGCTTCCTCTGGGCTGGAGCAATGTCTGTTTCCCTGCCCGCAGGACTGTGGTTGGGAAAACGAAATCTGCTCCCACCTAGTGGGAGACTGTGTAAAGCTCCCACCGGCTGGGAGCAGACATGCCTTCCCTGCCCGTGCTGCTGCAGACAGGGAAGGCATGTTTGCTCGCTTCTGGGAAAAGATTTTAAAATTCTCCCAGCTGGTGACAGCAAACCTATGTTTCCCTGCCTGCGCTGGTGCCAATCCTCTGTGAATTCGGTCAATTTAAAAAAAAAAAAAAAGATTTAGCCTCAGGCCACCCTGACTACCCTGCCCCTAAGTCTTTTTTTCACCTTTTATTGTTTAGAACTCCAGGCTGATTCCAGAGTCCAAAGATGGCTGCTGCCACAATGGTGTTGATGTGGTTACACTAGACAGAGCCAAAACATTCTTTGGAATGGTTTCCTTGACGACTGGGAACACTTGATCAGAACTACTAGGAAATGATCTCTCTCGATGTGGACGTGGTCTACTTTCTAGAAGGCTGAACACTTTGTTTCTCACTTCTCAATGAATCTGTGGCTACCTTTGAGCAGTCAAGTTCTTCTGTCTAGCAGGGATCCCCGAAACATTCACAGGCTTCATAAGCGAAGCAAACAGGTAAGCAACTGAAGGCAAACATCCCTGATGTGCAGCGGGCTTATGGTAGTGGCGGGGTGCGTTTCCAAGGCAAAATTAATACATCAGACGATTACATTCATTTAAATGTAATGATGTGTATATATCAAGTTGGGTCGCCTTATTTACAATATTTAAACTAGATTAATTTCAGTAACTGAAACCTGCACTTGAATGAAACACAATTAATACATATAAAAACATGGCAATCTATCGAGATTGTCATAAGCTGGTTTGTTTTAGAGTTTAGTAATAGTGAGTCTTTTATTACTGGATGCATTTTATTTATGAATGTGGGAAAATAGCAAGGGCTAATTGTGGCAGTTGTCCCGCTGTGGCAGTTTTGTTAACAGAACATAGTGAGAGCTCTTGGACTTCACCTCTGGATCTGCTCAGCGTGGGCAACCTGGAGGCAGCAGCTGTGCTCCTGGAGTGCTAAAGGACCCTGTTTTAGAGAGTGTGTTTATGCACAGGAAGAAGTAGTTTGAGATGCATGGATGAAAGGGCTGAAAGAATGAAATATAACATACGATTAACTGATGAACGTGAGACGAAGGCCGAGTACTGATTGCATGTTCAGTATGATGTAGCTCTGTGTGTGTGCTTGTCCTCTGCGTGTTTTTATGCCTGGCTGTGCATGATTTGGGTATAGATATTCTTTTTATTGCTTTTGGTGGCATTGCTCGCCCTAAAATTTCAAGTCAAAGGAAACCTGTAGCTACAACCAATTATGGTTTTTAGATTTTCAATACTGAGTCAAGTCAAGGCACAATCTTTATTCGATTAACATGTGATCATAAAATAATTATAAAATCAGTAAAATATTTGGAATCAGTAAAACTGTTAAAAAGTTCTATATAAAATGCACGTTTGTCAGTACGTTTTCTTGCAAGGGGCCCAATATTGTAGTGAGATTCCAAAATCAGCTGCCATTACTAGTGGAGAAGGTGTGATCCTTGTAAGCACGCTTTGTGGTGCCTTGGTATGTATAATGAATTAACGCTTTGCATCGTTACTGCTTTCTAGCTTTGAAACTCTTTTCTTCTGCATGTACTGGTCACTTGAGGGTTGTATGGGCAGGCAGCATCCTGCTCCCCGTCTGCTCTTACATTTGGGAATGAACTCCTTGCCTCCGCTCACATCGGACTGGCTTTGTTCCTTCAAAGGGGCAATGGGTGGGGTCAGGATCAGAATGGAGCAATTCTGCCCAGTTGTGTTTTGTGAATACTGACACACACAGTTCATCTCGCCTCAGGAATGTTCTTTTGGGCAGAGCATGCTGTGATGTTCAGCACTCTGCTTGGGGATTTGAGGTACCGACGGGCCATGTACCAATGATCTCAAGATCGTGGTCATCATCAGCTGGGTCTGGTGGCTTAGTGGGCTAATGCGTCCACTGTAGGCTCTGTGTTCAACCTCATGGTCGCAGGTTCAGTTCCTGGCAGGTCCGCTCAGTTTTTCATCCTTCTGAGGTTGATAAAATGAGAACCATAGAAATGGGTAACAACAAAGCATCTGCTATTCAGCGTCAACATACCCTTGGGTGAACGTGCGCTTTACATATGTTATCATCGCAGGTACAGCCTGCTGTTTTGTCGGGTGAATGGTGATCGCATAATACGTGCTTTACAGTTAAACATCAGCGTTCTTGCACAGGGCTCAGGACTTGACATGTCCAAAAGTGCATGCTCACATTGTGGCAGCCATTCTGGGAACATACACAAGTCAGAACATTTTGTGCTTAAGAGCAGCCTGTTGTGTTTACTACACACACTTTCAAGCAGAAGATAGCAACACCAGCACCTCTCTATTGAGAGAGTTAGTTTGGCAGACCTTGGAGGGCATTGGTAGAGAAACAAGAGGCCTCATTTATGCTTTTTTTGCTGTAGCTAGCACATCAGGCCTTGCTGCTGTGTTGCCCTACGGCAAAGAAAATACCAAGAATACACCGTATCTATTAGATATGCCGCATTCCTGTCCTTTTCCCCAGTGCCGGTGCACAATGGGCTGCCGTGCGCCAACGCAGGCACCTTTGCACCATGGTGCAAGGGTGCCTGCGTTACAGGGATGATTTTTTTTGTGCAGGAAGGGAAACCTTCCTGCACAAAAACAATCGCAAGAAGCTTTTTCCTCCTTCCATGGGTGCTGCAGAATGAAGCACACATAGTAAGAGGAAAACTGAGAACAAAAAAAGATATTTCTCCTTGTGCCTCGCTTACGCCGCCCCTGAGAAGGCGTACGTTTTTGGTGCTGCCTCAGACTTACGATTTCTCATAAATTTGGAGCAGTGTCAGAAAGCCATGGATGAAAACGCCCCCAGCAACACCCATGGAGCGCCCCTTTCCCACAGTTTTCTGAGTAAAAGGGGCACATGTTTAGAATGCCATGAAAAGCCACGTAACGTGGCTTTACTTGGCCTTCTAAATATGCCAGTGGCACATCGCGCCACCGGAACGTCAAAAAAGTGACGGTCCAGTGGCACAAAAGTTCCAGTAGGGCCTCATAAATGAGGCCCAAAAACTTTGTGGAGTTGCTATGCTCTCCTAAACATTGTGTGGTAGCCACCAACATACCTGGCAGTTTGAGGGGAAGCAGAGCCTGTTGTGGTGAGGCTCCTTTGGGGACTCTGACTCCCATCAGCCCTTGCGCCTGGTCCTCACACATAACAGCGCGTCATCGGCCACTGGCGTGGGACGCGAACAGGCCAAGGGCAGGCCCATCCTTGCCTGTCGGAGCCCATCGGAGGCTGGGCTAAGCCCCCCTCTAACACGTCCGACTCTAGTCTCATAGTTTGTTTGGATCTCGACTCGCAGATGGGGAAACGGAAGACCACAACACATGGAGGAAAGCCTACTAATACTCTAGATTCTTTCCTCAGGAGGGCCTCTAATGCCCTGGACAAGGAGATCCAGAATGCAGAGTGCAGACTCTCCATTGGGGACCCGGGAGCTTTCAACCTCTTAAGTGATCGCACTCTTAATGAGCTTCCACCAACGCTTACAGTAGATCCCTCTAATTTATCCCCTCAGCTAGCCATCACTCGCTCAAAGAGCTCGACTACTCGTATGGAAGGTAAAGCTCTCTCACCCCTGGGCCCCATTGAGCCACCCTCAAAGAAGAAAAGAGGAGGGAGAATAACTAAGCCAGTTTCTGCTGCACTTCAAGCCCTCAATGTTATTCCCCCATCTTTAACGGACGATTTATTTGGAACAGTCAAAAACTCTTTTATTGCAACCACTATTGGATAGACTAACCAGAATTGAGGCTAGCATAGAGTCCTTATGTTTTGCCTGGGAGGGCACGACCTATCCTCACCTGATGGCCTGGACAGTTGAGTCAATTTCTCACAATGATTCATCCGGCACACCTTTGTGTCCCTCTAATAATTGCACAGCCAATTTGGTCCTAATAAGAGTGGGTGATGGTGGCAAGATTAAGAATCTCTCTTAGGAGGCATGTCTTCTAATGCTCACACAAGCCTTCCCTTACCTTCAACTCAGCGAAACAATCATCTGCCCCCAAAACCTATCCTCGCTAAATTTAAAACTCCTTTACCTCAGGGGACATTCAGCGCCTCCTCACAGACGAATTCGGGATCTGGTGGCGAACATATGCGGGATAGAGGGGGCCTAGTAGACTGTCACACCAGACTGGCACTTCCCCCAGCCGCCTGCCCCTATGTGATAATCTTGGCAAATGTTCCTAAGCTAGATACTGCACAGAAGGAAACAGACCAGCTTATATCAAAGGCATGCCACTGGATCTGTAAACCTGGGGGAGGGCGATGGGAGTTACTTTCCCACATTCTAATGGCAAGAAGGGTGGCTTGGGTAGGGGACTCAATGAAATCTATTCAGGGGGATCGTGTGGTGGTTAATTTTAATTCGCACTACCTGGTCCAGCAATTGCTCACTTGGTTACCATCAGGGCCAACGCCGAATACCCTACTGTTTGCCCTAGAGTTGGCCTTTTTCTGTAAACCAGAAAGGCCCATTCACTGGAGGCAATCCCCATGATCCCCCTTAGAAATTCCCATTGTGAGCCCCTTCACCCACCTTCAGGACAACTTTACACCCCCTTCCCCACTCACAATAGATTTAGAGCCATAACAGATCTAGAAGGCTGTAATTGATAGAGGGAGAATAGGAACACTGCAATACATGCCTGAAGTCTCACAACATTAGAGTCAGAACTCCCCACGCATTTTACGGCAACATGTAATTACACAGATCATGACAAATTAATTTGGAATATTGCTGCACTGGGATCCAAACTGTCTGACCCAGACTGGCTAGCAATTGTCACAATTTATGATCTGATCTGTTTACAGGAAACATGGTAACTTAACTGGTAATATGAAGCAGGTTGTTGATATGGTGGAAGGAGAAATCAATGTATTTTTTAACTCCCACAAACAGCTTACGAAAATCCTATGGGTGGGAGATTTTAACGCGCACAGCTGTGCATTCCTTAATAAAACAGTGTGTGGTATAACTGATTAGTCAAGCAACCCCATTCCACACTTTATGCATAGTCTCTATGGAGACCCTCTGAACATTCTGTTTATTATGAATGACCTGGAAATCTGGAACCTTATAGATCCCAGTTCAGGCAGGTTACAAAACACTTTTGGCCTGGCCACCCAGGGCTGAACATTAGATTACCTATTGGTCTCGGTGCCCCTTAAAAAGTCTGTTTGTAATGTTTCAATTAAGCCTTTTAGTTTTAGTGATCATGCGGCCATCACTGGCAACCTGGAATGGGAAGGAATCCATCCGAAGCAGACAAGACATGTCAAGCCCACGATAGCTAGAAACAATGGGACAATCCTAAAATGGGTAGCGGTAGACAAAGCAAAAATTGTTCCGGTCATGGTTGGGAACAGATTAAATGATATTACGACTTGATTAGGGTTGGATCCTCATCCTATTCAGGTAACTGTGGCCTTTGGTCAGATACTGTTAGAGGTTAAAAAAGCCCTAACTAGGAAAAGAACTATCACCAACACGTCAGGCCCAAGATGGTTTGATCTAACATGCACTAAGACCTTAGCTATCCTGCACAAGGCCCTTAGATCTAACCCTAGAGAT
Organism: Triturus cristatus; assembly: GCF_964204655.1. Lineage (NCBI taxonomy): Eukaryota > Metazoa > Chordata > Amphibia > Caudata > Salamandridae > Triturus > Triturus cristatus. The sequence goes on from NC_140585.1 coordinate 441,727,216, forward strand.
GTGGAACTGGTCAAGCTTCTGTGTCTTCGATATAAAGAGGCAAGGAAGACTAGAATGAAAACTCTTAAGGAAGAAGCTTGGGAACAATTGTATCAAGCTACTATCTAAACTAACTCTAGGGATTACTAGAGAGTTATTAATGCCCCATTTCTTAAACCATCCGCTGACTCGGGTTTAGATTGCCATGTGGCTGAGGAATCTTGAGTCGCATAGTTCTCCTCAATATTCGACAGCGGGCACCTTTTACCCCCCCCCCCCTGACACGCATCTTCTTATTTTTAAATTACACAAGATTAGAGAGGCCCTCATGCAGTGCTCCAGCAACAGAGCTCCAGGCCCAGATGGTACCCAAATAGACTTTTTTATAGAGCAGCCCGACTTATGGTGACCAGTGCTGACAAATGTTTTTAATGCAGTTTCCATTGTGGGCCCACCAGATTCATGACTGCAATCCATTTTAAACCCTTTTCATAAGAAAGGAGATACATCCGAGGCCAAAAATGTGCTCGCTGCCTGTACCATAGACGATCTAGGCAGAGAGAATAGATTTTTCAGAATGTTTCCCTTCTCTTTGTCCCACCCATTTTTACCACTCAGAGAGAGGATCTCTGCACCATACAACAATTGTGGAGGGACCATTGCTAGATAAGCCTTTAGAACTGGTCTATCTGACATTTCCCCATACATACTATTAAATCTTTTTAACCCCTTCACTCAAGCCGATGCCCTCATTTTTAGTGCATCAAGGTGGGTATGCCATTGCAGGCTACTCTCAAACCACATCCCCAAATATCTGTATTCTGAAACTTTTTCCAGCTTCTCAATGCCCAGATACCAGAAGAACCTTGTTTTTCTTCTTCCAAAACATAGGATCTTGGTCTTCTCCATGTCAGCAACTAGTTTTTTGATTTGGCAGTATTCTTTGAACATGTTTAATTTTCTTTGTAGACTAATCTCCGTCTGGTCCATAATTACCAGATCATCCGCATATAGTAAGCATGAGATATATATTCTACCTAGTTTCAGGCTTGCCCTTCTAACGTTACTTAAGGTTAGCGGCAGGTCCGCTATAAACAGGGAAAAAAGCAGGGGGGCAAGTACGCACCCCTGTCTCAGCCCATTACCAATCTGGATTTTCCGAGATGAACTTCCATCTTCATCCAAGATTATCTGGGCCCAGTTTTCTGTATGCAGGGCTTAGATCAAGGCCAATAGGTCGCCTGGGATATTATACCGTAACAAGGCCGACCACAGTTGCTCCCTGTTCACAAGATCGAATGCTGCGCGGAAGTCCACAAAGCAGCAGAACAAACTGCCCCTCTGCTCGGTCGACTTCCGCGCAATGGACCAGAGAGCAAAGCAGTGATCAACCGTTGAGTGTCCCTCTTTAAACCCTCCCTGTTCTGGGGGCACTACCTGTTTTTCATCCATCCAGTCCTTAAGTAATCCCAGAATTACTTTGGCGAATGGTTTTTCACCTACGTCAAGAAGGTTTATTAATCTCTAATTTTTTGGGGCATTTACGTCACCTTTTTTGTGTATAGGTTTAACGATTGCTCCTTTCCAGCACAACACTCCAGATAGGCATATAAACATCCCCAATCCTGCTTGGTACAGGTGATGATGGCAGTCATAGATTATATATCCACAAGACAATACACCTTTGAAGGTTTTGGGTGTCCATGAACATTTATGACATGGAGATGTGGGATCACTATAGTCTCAACGGGTAGGCACATGACACTACTCTTTGATATTGCATTCTCAGATTGCCTTGTAAGGTACCTCATGCATGTCACCAGTCAGTGAATGAGTGAATTGAAATATTATTGCGGATGAAACATCAACTGGCAAATGTGCACTGTACAAAATGTAGGCACTAATGCTGATGGCATTAGTGATGTTTGCACTCTCATTTCACTGTATAACCAGTACTTACCAATGGAAACTGTTGTACAGTCACTGCACGTACTGTGGACTCTATGTCATGTCACATGCGATAGGGCCACCATCAAATGAGAGACAGTAGTGAGGGTACATCACTCCTCACACACGCAATACAAGTTGCTTGTGTGGTACAGCTTTCACCCAGATTTACTGAGAACATGAGATGATTACTCACAACATTCAGTCAGTTGTCTGCTCGAAAGGAGAGAATTGGATGTGGACAGGACTCTGCTGTGTTCCAGGTCGGAAAGACGAATAGCCACAGCATAGCAACATGCACCCACTACCACACTTACAATGACTCATCTTTTGTGTGGTGCATGGGCCATTGGTAAAATGTCTGTCTGTAACACACAAAGTTGTCAATATGACTTGTATGACTCTGGCCAGGCCTCATCCCATGTAGCAGCTGTTGGGCCCTCAACTGCCCATCAAGGTCCGGGTAGGCCACCGCTAGTATGTGGGACATCAGTGGGGTCAGGGTCCAGCGTGCACCCCTTCCATGTTAAAGAGGACTTCCCTAGCTGGACCTCCGTGATTTTCCGGGTCCAGTGCCTTTAGGTCCTCCCACCTCTTTCTGCAGTGAGACCTACAACGGTTGAAGACCCCCGAGGTCCACACCTTCCGATGGGCTTTGACTTTTGTAGACGCAATAGATGTGGAAACAGATTGTAATTGGAAGTTTGAGGATAACTGTCAGCTTGATACACATTACGTTGACATCTAGGACAAGCCTTCATCAAGAGTCAACGTATTACTTGTGTCCATGTAAAATGCTATCAACAACAAAATTGCCAATACTGATAATTCTTTACTAACAATAAATGCCCAAAAGTGCACAGAAACCAATCAAAGGCACCCGGGTAGATTCTATATCAACAATACAACTTTAATTTAATTCGCAACAAAACAGACACATTTTTTTCATGTAAATGTGAATGTCAATTTAAATAATACATAGAAAACACATTTTCATCACATCAATAATTCATATGACAAAGCAAATAACGACACGTTCAAAAGACAAATTTGTTTAACAACATCTAAACAAAGACTGAGACCACATACAATACAATACATAAAATGACTAGACATTCAAACATTGATGACGCTTGGAAAAACCACAATGTTAAAGTCTCAAACTGTGTGAATGATTGAACCAGTCATGCTTCTGCATGAAAATAAATTAACAAAATTCTCTCTTTGAATTAGGGCAGAAAACATGATATTAAATGCTAAGCACAACTAAACCATGGATGCACACTTTTGAAATCATCTGATGACTAACCTCAACCCTGGTCATGATCTACGCGGACTGAAGCAGCCCACTAACATCATGTACGCCAGGCCCATCCTACATAAATAATAATAACCCGGTATTTGTAAAGCGCAAACTAATCACCACTAAGGGTCTGAAGGCGCTGGGGGCCGTCAGAAAGATCAAGCGAGCTATTGCCCAGAGTCACATGGTGCTGAGCTGAGCTGCCACCGGCGCCGTGGATTGAACCGTGAAGCTCCGTGCTCTGGAGTCAGCCGGCCTGGCCGCTGCGCCCCAGCCCTCTCCCATGGAATGTGATATGAGGTACCATGACCCACAACACACTATTTTTACCTTCTGAATCGTAAACGTCCGGGGCATGACTGCCCAGGCACTTTTCCTGCAAGGTCATTGCATTGATGCATATGGTCCATAAGGTGAGTACCATACTATTCACAGCAGCCTAAGAGTAGGTTCCAGTGTATCAACCATTTCCAAACCTTCAGACAATAGAAGAGCGACATGTCATACAGAAGTTTTTTTTTTCGGACAAACAATCCTGGATTTATGTCATCAGTTGGAACCTGACCTCAAACTTCACATCACTTATCCTACTCCAATCCCACCACTTTTGAAACTCTTGTCTGCATTGCATGTATTTGGCCACAGGTTCCTTTCAGTTCACTATGGCTATTTCAGGTGAAATTGCACAGCCGATGTTCAGTTGTGTACTCCAAGAGGTGCTGGCAGCACTTTTGAGACACGTGGCCAGCTACATCCAGTTCCCCAGACATGAGAATTTAGCCACTGTGAAGGCAGATTTCTATGCTTTTGGTCACATCCCACGTTATTGGATCCATTGATGGTACACATAGTGCCTTACTACCACCACGTGTCGGGAAGCAAGTGTACAAGTGTATGGCAACAGGAAGCACTTCCATCCTATCAACATGCGAGTTGTCTGCTTGGCAGAATTTCATATCTCAAATGACAGTGCCCGGTTCCCAGGATCTGCCCATGATTCCTTCATACTGCAGAATAGCACCATACCCCAGCTGATTTCACAACTACTACCGAAGAGGACTTGGCTTGTAGGTACGTGTGATCTGTCCAAACTTGGTATGAGTGATGTCAGGTAGCATGATCCGAAAGTGTTTAACTCATTTTGGTCTTCTCTATATCTTCCAACTAGGAGACTCAGCATATCCCAACCGTCCATAGTTATTGGCACTGCTGAGGACTCCAACTACGCCAGGGGAAGTCCGCTTCAATGAGGCCCATGTAAGAACACAACAGCCAATGGAGCAGACTTTTGGGCTCCTGAAGGCCAGATTCAGATGTCTGGACAAGGCTGAGGGAGCCCTCTACTCACCCGGGAAGATGTGTAAGATCACTGTGGCCTGCTGCATGCTCCAAAACATTGCTCTGCAACAGAACAACTTTTACATCACAAAGGCTGCAGGGCATGATGATCCACAGGGTAAGGAACTTGAAATGCCAAATGATGATGATAGTGCTGAAGAGGAAGGAGCTAACTTGCGTCAGGATCTCATCTAAAACTACTTCTCCTGAGTGCAAGTATGGTGTGAGATGTGATGACTTTGACTATTATCGCCACTCTTGTAGTGATGTTGTGAGGAGGATGTTCATGCTGCATTTCAGGAATATATGGGTCTGGAAATATCTAGTGAAAGGTGCTTGTATTGTAAGTGTAGCTTTGTTCAGCTGTAAATTTTGTCTTGGACTGTGTTCTTTAGAAGTTGACAAGGTGATGTGTGCCATATGTATATTATCTTAGCTAATCACTCTGTGTTGGTCTGTTTTAGATGTCTTCATCATGGCATCTTTACTTTGGCCATTTCAGATTTATGACATTAGCAGATATATGATGCTGTTCAGCCGTATGAAGTAGACATGGATTGTTCCTGGGAATTTCTATCACAGAGTTTGGGTGTACAAAACTTTCACAGCGATAGGATGGTAGTTACGTGGCTTCCATTGGACTTCGTCCTTGTGGTGTGTTGGTCCTAATGCAATATGTGTGCCATCATGTGATCCAACACAGATGCAACACTGGATTGAAATTACCCTGTGGTCCGAAACTGTTGTACTGACAAGTGTCTGTTTCTTTGTTCATTTGATGTAGAATTTTTTTTGTGAGTTAGTCAATAGGGCTCCAGCTGATGCCCTAAGTTGTTGTTGCCTATTGTGTTCGATATTGGCAGATTTATCCCCTCCTTCCATGTGATTAAAGTCGGCAAGTGATTATGTAATCACTGACACAGATTAACTGAATCATGCCTTATTTGCTATGTTTCTGACATGTTAGCCCATGATTTGAACAATGGAATAAATATGTTCTCAGTCCATACACTTGTATGTATGTGTTGTTGTGACATGGTAGTAATCCTGAGGTGGACTTTTTTTTAAAATACAACATACCCATGCTTCTGGAAATTCCTAGTTTTGACATTATAAAGTTGCCATGGTTGTACATTCACAGTGTAATATGTGAGAATTACAATAGGAGACAATGATTTGATGAAGTGTGTTTTGAATAAAGTGAAAAATGATAAGAACAAGAAATTAACAAAATGCTGCACAGTGCTAACAAAAAGTGAAGTCTTCAGCCATGGTGGATGAAACCATTGTAGTAGAGTCCAAAATGTCTGGAGTCCAAAGTCCAACAAACAGTTCACATCAGATATGTAAAAGTGGGCAGAAATAATCCACAAAGTGAATGTGTAGCACATACAGGAGGACATTAAGGGCAAGGTTTCTTACTGTATGTAGTGGCTGTCTTGCCATTCCAAGGTCCTGGAATTTTGGGTGGATGTCACTTCTTTCTGAGGGGGGAACTGCAGCTGCTGAGTCCACCCTCCAACTGGGTCCTGGTTCTTCTGAGTCTGGGGTGGTGATAGCCGGCTCAGAATCCAGGACTGGGGGGCACAGGATGGGAGTGCAGTGGTTGTCTGTGTTGTTGCAGAGGTGGTGGGAGGTGTTGTTATGAGCACAGTGAGCCCCACTGTTGGCGTTAGCCCATGCTGACCAGATCCGTCATCCATGTCCACGTCTTCAGGAGCGTTGTCATCATTGAGGGCTTTGTTCTGGAGTGAAGTGGAACTCTGTTCAGTTTCCAACCTCCGTGCACGTGCAGTGGCGGATCAACCTGTTGAGAAACAGAGAACATTGTTAATGGTGGAAGTGAGCTATCTACATCCACGTTGTTTGTGTCGATGTTAATGGGGAGCTAGAATGGACCAAATTAGATAGAGATTAGTATTGTGATCTATTTGCGTGGAGTTGAAGTTGGTTATTTGTAGACATTCAGTAGCTTTCATAAGCTCATTAGATGTGCAGATATGTGGCATTTTGGCTTTAGAGATAGACATGCCATGTCCAAAACTCTGCTACTAACACATGGTAGTCATAACATGTATTTATCCATTCCAAGGTCTAGTTGTGTCTAATACAGGCAAACACCCAGCTTGGTTGTATATTTAGCATCGTTCATCAGGTGAGAAGTACAGAGTCAAGGGGTCACCTGCCACTGCTAATCAGCTGTGTTTCCTTTGTGACTTACATATATTAGGGGTACACCGTTGTTATGGTAGCACCCATGCCATCAATAATTTCAGTTGATGAGACTAAGGGCCATATGTAGGTACCTAAATACCGGTCGGTAACGGCCGAAAATCAGTTAATATGCCGTTACCGACCGGTGTTTAGGCAATTGAGATGTAGGTGGCTGGATTTCAGGATTCGGTAATTTACCGAATCGGAATTTTAAGAAATTGGTGAAATACCGGTTCGGTAAATTACCGAATCCTGAAATCCTATGTAGGGGGCACTCAAGTGAGTGCATTTGTGGTTTCTGGATTCGTTATTTACCACCAACTACAAGTTGATGGTAAATAACGAATACCTTTTAAAAAGCAATTTGGTGCTTTTTTAAAAGTGCCATGTAGCAGACATACATGCCCTTAGGGCATGTATGTGCGCCACATGTGCACACATGCACGATTCAGGGGTGCAACAGGGTGTCAATGTGACACCCTGCCACCCATGAATATGTTCCCCCTATTACTGATTCGGTATTTACCGAATCGGTAATAGTGAATGGCTTCCCATTCATTCCTATGGGCCTCCAGGCCCATAGGAATGAATGGGAAGGGATGCATTATTACCGATTCGGTAAATACCGAATCAGTAATAACGAATATTACCGATTCGGTAATAATTACCGAATGTTTACCTACATTCTATTTACCGATTCATAAATACCGAATCGGTAAAATTCGGTATTTATGAATCGGTAAATAGAAATTACCTACATATGGCCCAAAGACACCATCAAGCAAAGTATTCAGACATATATCTGAGTGGAGCATTGTCTGTACATATAGCAGTCCATGATGTCCGAAGATCAGTTGTAACATGGCAAACAAGTTAGAAGGGATAAAGGAGTCCAGCATCTTTGTTATAGTTGAAGTGAGAGGGCCACATGGTAGTTGTAGTCACTTCAATCTCACTTTGCCAACACTTGACACGCGGTTATTGTACCATACCTGTCGGCAACATGCATTTGGGATGGACCATCATTATAAATATTCCCAAATATCATGGGTCGTGGATTGATATTTTTATGGTAATGCACTTGCAGACAGTATTGCAACATGTGGAATGTCATGGAGTTGGATATATGTGCTCTTATATGCAACAATACACATTGACACAGACAAATCGACAAATACTTTGAGTATTGCATGTTAGGATCGTAGATAGAGAACACAATAGCAAAAGCAGAGTTGAAAACAAACAGGACATTGTGATATTGTGCCAGTTATTGAAGTGTAACTTACCAGACTCCACTCCCCCAGGTATTCCTGTCAAGCCCTCAGAATGCAGGATGGCCAAAACCTTCTCCTTCCAGGGAAACAACCACTGCCAGTCCTCTGAGCCTCCAGGTGATAGTTAACCCTCAACCTGAGGTCAGTCCACTTCCTCCTAATGTCGTTCGGTGTGCTCAGGGTGGTACCAGCAGCATTCACTCTGTTGACTATCCTGTCCCACATGTCACTCTGTTGACTATCCTGTCCCATATTTCCGCGTTTCCCTACTGAGAGGAGTATGCTGGACTTGGGAGCCAAAATGTTAGGGCATCCACCATGACGGTCAACTCTTGCTGAGTGAAGCGTGTTTTTGGTTTGCCAGACATGATATGAAAAATAAATGTGAGTGAGTATATGAAAGGAAAAACAAACAAGTGATACAGGTAAAAAGGTGCAAAACTAAAATTACACGTGTTGGAGAGTGCTAAGTGGAAAGTTGAAAATGGGTAGCTGAAAAAAAGGCTGGCTGTCTTGTGGGCTGCAGTTGGGAAGCCAAGGATGCTGGTCAGGGATGGGGTGTGTTTCAAAGTGTGATTTGCAGACATGTCCACTTGCACATCAGCTCTTTTTAAATCCATCCAATGGTCACTGTTGTGGTGTTTTTTTATTTTCCGCGTGTACCGCAGCGGTCTATCACAGTTGGGTAACCGTCATTTGTTAACCACCACTGGGAGACCGCGAGTGTGTAGGCGTAATATGCTCGGCGGGTAGACCGCATCGGTGGACACAACGACAACATTGCAGACCCCCGTGGTCCCAATGGGAAGAGCGCCGTGGCCAATGTCGGCGTTTCACACAACACAACTCATAATACAGCAGCAGTTAGATCGCCAGCGCATCAGTGTTGCAGAGGACGCAGCGTTCAGGCGGTAATACTGCTAAACTCGTAATCAGGCCCTAATGAACACTGAGGCCGCAATGGTGTATTCTTTGGAGATGCTGATTTCAATTGTCAGGAATGTTACAGGAAACAATATTGTTTGACACTAATATCCTGTCAAAAAATTGTCTACCAAAATGGAATGACCCTATAATTATACTGGTAAGTACAAAATATAAAAAATTAAATCGTTGACACTAATAGCATCAAAATAAGACAAACATATAGAATTTTTAATATAAATATAGTTCAAAGTAGTATATGCTAAATATTGTAATGTATACATGTAATGTAAATTAAATATACTCTACTAATATTTAATAGTATATATAAATGTATACTTATATAAACACACACATATATGTGTTTTTAGAGATATAAATATATGTATACAGTGTAAAATCATTAATAAAAAAGATTTTTACATAATATTTTTATATTTTACATTTATTATGAATCAATCAATACATTTATAGAGAGCGCTACTCACCCGTGAGGGTCTCAAGGCGCTCGGGGGGGGGGGGGTTGGGGTGCCGCTACTGCTCGAAAAGCCAGGTCTTGAGGTGTTTCCTGAAGGTGAGATGGTCTTGGGTCAGTCATAGGTGTTTGGGGAGGGTGTTCCAAGTCTTCGCTGCCAGGTGGGAGGATGATCTTCCTCCGGTGGCGGTTCTGCGAATCCGTGGGACGGTGGGGAGGGCGAGGCTGGTGGAGCGGAGCTGGCAGGTGGGGGTGTAGAACGAGAGGCGGCTGTTGAGGTATTCGGGGCCCATGACGTGGAGCGCCTTGTGTGCATGGGTGAGCAGCTTGAACGTGATTCTTTTGTTGATGGAGAGCCAGTGAAGGTTTCTCAGGTGGGCAGATATGAATATATATATATATAATTTTACATTATATCAACCTATATTATTATTTATAATGTATAAATATTAAAATATATATGCATATTGCCATAGTAATAATTTATTATATGAATATAAATGTATATATATGTAGATATACATACATACTAATATATATGTATATATATATATATATATATATATATATATAGATATATTGATATATTGATATATTCACACACACACTAAAACCATACAAATATAAACAATTGAATAGGAAAAAAATAAATAAATGTAAGATATAAATAAAATATTACAAATAAAAAATCCCAAAAACAAATTTACAAAAAAACTATAAACATTAAACAAAATTTAAAAATGAAAAACAAATAATCTAAGATATAAAAAATGAAACAAATGCTATAAAATCTATTCGAACCAATATTATGAAAACTATTGGAGTCTAAGAATATTAAATATACTACTCCCACTCTACTTTATGCAACAGTAGGGAAAGTGTTGGACTTGGTAGGGGGTAGAATAAGTATTCCCACTCCAAACAACGCAAATTGTAGGGAAAGCGTTGGATTTCCGAGGGGTAAAATTTACTATCCCACTCCCAACAGCACAATAGTACAGAACGTGCTGGACGCTGGAGGGGTGACATTTAGTATTCCCACTCCAATCAACTTAAAAGTAAGGAACGTTTTGGACTTTGAAGGGATAGAATTTACTATTTCCTCTCCAGTTTCTGCAACAGCAGGACCTATCTATAGCCTACTGTCAACTCAGCCAAGCAGGAAAACTGCATATACACGCTCTACTGTAGTAGGCCCAAGACATGTTGAAAGGCGTAGTTGTCAGGATGGATGACTTGTTAGTGTCAGTTCTTCAGTACATATCTGAATGAGTGTCTCAGTCCCTATTTAGGTGTGCCATTGGATATTTAAGTGGGTACATTGGTATATGTCTGACATACTTAGTTACTCTAGTGGTCTGTCAATGCACATGTAACAAACTGCATGGATTAATTGCTTGCTGGCTGTGTTAGTGAGTTTTGGGGTATTTAACTGTGTGACAAACTCCCTACATTAGTGCTGGATACAGAAGAGCAGTATGTGTGTGTGTGTTTGTGTGTGTGTATTTGTTTAAGTGCCTCTGTGACTGTCCTACTGGGTGTATTAGCGGCTTTATCCTTTTCTACATAGGTATGGGAGTTTGATTATGGGTAGGAGATTAGATCTATAACTGGACATATGGGTCAGCAAGTACGTATGTAACTCAATCAAACTTGAAACAACATGTCTTATCTTTTAAGCTCATAGCTACCTGACCTATTGTCTACATACAACGTATCTCAGGATTGACTTACATGTAGAAGAAGAGGAGTTTAAGGTTTAGCAAAATTTTATGAATGTCAAATCATCCTATAAGGAAAACTGCATATACACCTCTACAGTAGCAGCCATGAAACATGTTTAAATGCCTAATTCTCTGGATGGATGACTTGTTAGTGTCAGTTCTTCAGTACATATCTGAATGAGTGTCTCAGTGCCTTTGTAGGTATGTCATTGGATATGTAAGTAAGTATGTTGATATATGTCTGGGTCTTTCTGTTACTCTATGGGATTCTCAATCTGTATGTAAGAAGCTGAATTTATGCTTGCTGGCTGTGTTAGTGGGTATTTAGTTGTGTGTGCAACTGCCTCCATTAATGCTGGATACATGGGAGCTGTATGTGTGTGTGAGTGATTGTTTAAGTGCCTCTGTCACTGTGTGAGCAAATGCATTAGAAGTTCTATCTTTTTACACATAGGTAAGTAAGCTCTTGTATGGGTAGGAGACTGGATCTTTATCTGGACATATGGGTCTGCAAGTGTGCATGTGACTCAATTAAACTTGAAACAACTTGTCTGATCTTTTAAGCTCACAGCTCCATGCCCTATGGCTTACCTACAGCCTATTTCCACATTGACTTTTATGTGCTAGAACTGGAGTTTAAGGCTTAGCAACAACCTACTTCACTGGATGAATGACTTGTTAGTGTGAGTTATTCTGTACATACCTAAATGAATGTCTCTGGCCCTATGTGTGTGTGTCATTGGATATGTAAGTATGCTGGTATATGTCTGACTCGCTTAGTTACTCTAGGGGGCTCTCCATGTGTATGTAAGGAGTTGCATGCATTGCTTGCTGGCTGTGTTACTGAGCTTTGGCATATTTAACTGTGTGTGCAACTGCCTCCATTACTGCTGGATACATAATACCTACATGTGTGTGTGCGCGAATGTTTAAGGGTGTCTGTCACTGTCTGTCTGTGTGTATTAGTGGCTCTATCCTTTTGTACATTGGTATGTTAGTTCCAGTATAGGTGGGAGACTGAATGTATAACAGGGCATATGAGTCTGCAAGTGCACATGTGAGTCATAGAGACTTCAAATTACATGACAAATTTAAACACATAGCTACCTGCCTTATGGCCTAAGGGTCTGAGTGGGGCTGTCGATGGATGCATAAATATCTGAGTGGTCTGTGAGTGGGTGGGTGAGTCTCAGAGTGGGTCTGTGAGTGGTTGTATGAGCCTCTGAGTGGATCTGTGAGTGACTGCATGAGCTTCTTACAGGGTGAGTGAGTCGGTGTGTGATTGTCTGAGTGGATCTGTGAGAGGGTGCATGAGTCTCTGAGTGTGTCTGTGAGTTGGTGCTTGAGTGTCTAAGTGGGTCTGTGAGTGGGTATGTAAGTCACTGAGTATGTCTTTGAGTGGGTGTGTGAGTCTCTGACTGGGTCTATGAGGGGGTGCATGAATTCCTGAATGGCTCTATGAGTGGGTGCTGAATGGGTCTGTGAGTGAGGGTGAGTGAATGAACGGGTCTGTGAGTGGGTGCTTGAGCAGCTACTGCTTTCAAACATCCAGGTAATGCTTACGCTACAGGGTCCAAAGTAGCAGAGAAGTATGCTACTGGGCGTCGACTTAAACCATGTCTTTGTGTTAAAAGTGAGAGTGCACAACTTTCTCTTTCACAACAAAATAGTGCAAATTCTTTTGTGTAGTCTGGCACACCTAAGACAGGGGTTTCACACAAACAATTTTGTAGTCTCACAAATGCTTCCATTCTTTCATCATTCCATTCTACTGGGTCCTTTGCTCATTTCTTGGTCATTTGTATTAAGGGTTTGGCTAACAAAGAAAAGACAACAATCCATTGCCTACAGTACCCGACCACACCAAGAACATCCTAATCTCTCTTTGGGTCTGTGGTAACTGCATTTGTTTTATTATCTTTATTCTTTCGGGGGTCACTTTCCTCACTACTCCTTCTATTTGATGTCCTAAATATCTGACTCCAGTTCTGCAAAATTGCAATTTCTCTAGTGACACCTTCTGTCCACCATCAGCCAAGTGATTTAATAGAGCAATTGAATAAGTAACACAATCATCTCGCGATTTTGATGCGATGAGTAAGTCGTCAATATATTGTACTAGAACTGATTTTTTTGGCATCACTAACGTTTCTAGACACTTTTTCAAAATCTGATTGAATATTGAAGGACTTTCTGTGTACCCCTGAGGAACTCGATTCCAGACTAAAATACGATCCTTAAACTTACATGAAGAAAGATACTGACTGTCTGGGTGTAAAGGGATTGAGAAAAATGCTTGGCATAAATTACATTAAAGAATCCTGCATTCCATGGTATCTGATATAGAATCACTGCTGGATTTGGCACCAAAGGGCAACAAGGCACGACAATTTTATTTATTTTTCTTGGACTATTCTGTATTTTCCGCTAGGTTTCTTGATGCAAATGATAGGCAAATTACAAGGACTGCTCATTATTTCTTTCAATATGCCTTGTTTAATCATTCGATCAATTTCTGCTGCAACACCAGCCTTGACTTCAAGACTCATTTTGTACTGTTGAGTATTTGGATAAACTGCACCTTCCTTCACTGTCACTTTCACTGGGTCTACGTTTGCCATTAATCCCACTTCTTTTCCTGTAAAATCCCACACTTCTGGGTTCACAGTCATTTTTTATTCATCAGGTAAATCATCTTTTGTCATTAGTGAATACATTTCATCTACCTCTGTGCCTTGTTTTGCTAGCATTATTTTATAGACACCATCCTCATCAGGGGTCTGAATCGCAACACCATCTGGTGTGCAAAATATCGTGCAATTCATTTTGCACAATAAATCTCTCCCTAGCAGATTTACAGGACGGGAGTCACACACCTCGAATTTGTGCATGTCCCTGAAATTACCTATGCGCACCTCCATTGGTTCTGTAATTGGGGTTCTGATCTGTTTATTAGACCCGCCTACTACTTGGATGGCTTCTCCAGAGAGGGGTAGGTTTGGAATGTCTGCTGTTTTCACAGTAGAACGGGTAGCACCAGTGTCCAATAAAAAGGTAATATCCTTTCCTTCTACTTTACCATCAATATATGGACCTGACTGCTCTACCGGTAAGGATGCGCCAAGTACGCACTCCTCTTCCTCCCCCCCTCAGGCACCGTCATTGATTTTCACCGTGAAGATAACTGTTCTGCAAAAGAAACTGTGAAGTTACAGAACTTTTCCTACCACTTTCTCCTGGAGATCCGGTGTCCACGCTGTATTTTGCTCTGTTCACATAATTTGGCACAGGGGCAGGTGGCAATTGACTGTGGATTTACAACCTGCTGGGGTCGACTCATTATCACCTCATTCTGCGTCTGCGGATTTAAATTTTGATTTGGGCCATTATTATTCTGAACATTTTTACACTAGTTTTTCCAATGTCCCAATTTTCTGCACCCATGACAATTACATTTTTTCTTTGCTTCCTCCCTATTCATTCGTCCTCTTTGTTTTCCCCCATTATTATCAAACTGACCCTGTCCTTTCACTTGATCATTAGTCTGACTGTTTATTCTTTGCTCTTGATGTTCTGCCAATTTCATTTGAGCACACATCACCTTTTCTTACAATTTCTTACGTCTATTATCAATATCATCTCCGCAATACTTAGCATACTTTAGAATCTCATCGATCGGTTTTGTCTGCCAGCACAACATGTGCTTCTGAATCATCTGAGAGATTTCTGGCCTTAAACCTGACACAAAACAATATACAAAATGACCCATGCCCTTATCTCCGATATTCTCAAATCCGCTATACTGCTTGAACACCTGCAATAGATACTCATAATAAGCATGTACTGTCTCTTTTATTTCTTGTGTCGTCCTATCTATTTTAACACAATTTGTTTCTTTCAGTGGAATCTTTCCTTTTAAGAAAGTGATTACCTGGTGATGTTTCTTCATTACTTCTCCTGAAAGGGCTCCTGTTTTCTCATCTCTTGGGTACTCTTCACTAAGCCAATCAACTGTAATTTTACATTCTGTCCATAAATCAACAGGCACCACTATGTCAAATAGACCATCCAAATCCTTCAACAAAACCTTCGAAACCTTCACAAACCTTTCAACCTGTCGATACCATTCAATGGTTTTTTCTCTCAACTTTGAAAAGTCATTACTAATTGACAAAATATCCTGGTGAGTCTATGGAACATGCACATATCCTCCTCCAGGAACTTCTCTCATTGGACACAATCTTTCTGCTTTTCCTGTTTCTTTCATTAGAAATTCTGAAGACGTTCGATTTACCTGTGCTTCTTCCTTTTTCCTCATCCACCTAGTTTCCATTTGTCTAAGTCTCCCCATTTTTGTAAGATGGTCATTCATTCTTTACCTGTAATTTTCTTCCAGACATATTCATGTTTTCCAAATCCCTATCACTAAATTCTGCTCTATATGGCTTTTGTAGTACTTTCGATCTCCCTATTTCAATCCCCATTTTGGAGGCAAGATCTGTCAATTTCTCATGAAATATCTTTGTATTTCTAGTGATGCTTCTACAAATAAACAATAATTCTTCTTCAATGTAAGCATTTAATCTGTCTAATCCCACATTTCCAGCCATCAATTCTTCCAATTCCACTTTCAATTTGTAAATATCTAAAACCTTCATTTGTTGTTTCGGTTTACCCATTCCTTGTGCCCATCTCTCTCATTCTTCTGGGGATACTATTGTAGCACTTTTAGCTCCTATAGATGTTTCTACGCATATTTCTTTTGAACAGCTAGGTGCAACTCTTCTCGTGTTTTCATTTATCTGTCCTCTTATCGGTAAATCCATTAGTGAGATTACCGAATCACATTCACTGGCTTGATCATCAATTATTATCTTTTCTTTTCTAGGTTCGATTAGGGAAGTTGTCATATCTGGAGGTTTAGGGCAGTTCGCTTTATGCCCATATAATGGAACAACTGGACCTATAGTTACTGGTATAGTCAGTTATTCAGGATGTGTATTCAATTGGGTTATTTGATGTATTAAATCTGCTTTATTTTTATTTATTGCTTCGCTTTCCTTTTCTTGAAGTACTCTTTCATTCATTGAGTCATGTATATCCTGTGGAATCAAAGGTGTTCCCAAGACAGGGGCACTTGGAGTAGTTCTACTAGGTCGTTCCTGATATGGCGGTGGATTTTTCGTAAAAATATCTTCCATAAACTCATCTTCTGACTCTCCACAGCCTGACATGGATAAATGCTTAGTTTACCCTGTACACTTGCCTCCTTACTGTTCCTCTGCTGTCAATACAGGATACAGTCCCTCAGTAATCATTGCTTATCTCCATTGTTTCATCTGATTTTCTCTTGATTCACGCATCTGTCTAGGGAAAACACTTTTGGTGTATTCTATAAAATGTTCTAACCACACACAGGTATGGCAGCCTCTCTCCATCATCATGAATCATAAATGAGGCAGGTGTCTTCGGTGGTGGAATAATAATACCCTCTCTAGTGCTAATAGGTTTATCTTTCTTGAAGTAATTTTTTATTTTCTGCATAAACAACATCTTTCTGTTTTCTCCGTACATTTTAGGTGAATCTTTTTATATATTCGTCTCTGGCAAATCCTAAATATCTCCTGTCTGGGAGATTCCCGATCAGTGTTGGATCGTATTTCCACATACAAACTCCACTGTCCAATACTATTACAGCTTCTATTCTGAAAACCAATTAGATTCTCTCTTACACTTGAGGTTTGACCAATTCCAGCTCGGCTTCTATTCTTGCGACCAATCAAAATCGGGCTCACTCTATTTGTCTAGCCAATACTAGCGCGGCCTTCTATGACGTCAGTGCAACTCCAGCAACTGACCCCTCTTTCACAAGATAACACTAAAGACGTATTTTCTTACAATTCTTCTTGAGATCTTCATTAATAACAATTTGAAAACATTCGCTACTCTGTCTGTTCCACTAAAACCAAAGAATAGTTGCTTTCTTTTACTACGAGTAAAACCTTACGCTTACTCTTCACACACTGCAAGTAAAACTCTTTTGTTTACCCTTCACTCAAGCTCCGACAAACCTTTTACTCCTTCAGTGTTACCCTTTCTAGGTGATATAACACCAAAGTTTCACCAGCGAACTCTTTTGCTATCAATCCTTTTCACTTTTATACAAAAATAGTCCCTAATTTAACACTGCCAGCCCTGTGTAGCTTTTCAGTGCTATTCCAACAGACGAGTAACCTCACTGCAGTGTGGTTTCCATTTACCACCCGCTATTCACTTCCCGGTATTTTCCAGACAACTTAAAACAACAACAAACGGGTTTGTTAAAACATCAATTAATAATCAATAATCACCAAACTAGTCAATAAAAACCATAGCTCTGCTACCAGAAAACTGATGCCGCAGGTTACGAACCTCAGGTACTCAACTACCATATATTCACCTGGGCCCATAAACACACACACATTCACATAGGCTAGTAGATACCGCTGGGGGTCAATTTTTTATAATTTCTTATTTTATAAGATTAGTTACCTGTCAGATTTCAACTAATCTTTCACTGATCAAAAATGTCTTCCCTCTGGTCAATGGAGCTTTTAGTTGGAACTAGTTGATGGTGAAATGACATTGATCTTTTATTCTGGTTTAAAATAATCACAGACTCTGGAAAGCTTTA
This sequence comes from Triturus cristatus, assembly GCF_964204655.1. Taxonomy (NCBI): domain Eukaryota; kingdom Metazoa; phylum Chordata; class Amphibia; order Caudata; family Salamandridae; genus Triturus; species Triturus cristatus. Next base: position 441,745,067 of record NC_140585.1, read on the forward strand.
AATGTTCATCTAGTTATTTTCATGAGGGCAAAAATTAATACAGTAAGAACTCCGTTTCTCCAAGGAAGAAAAACACTTGAACCAATTAGTCAGTTATGTGTAATAATGAGACATTCAGTGACAGTGCTCAGGAAAGAAGAGGACAGAGAGAGACGTACAATGACATACTACACTGAAATATAATTACCTAGGATAGTGTGAAAACCAACCCCTTGCCCAAGGAGCTGGGAGGGTCCCCTGGGATAGATCAGGCGACAAAAGTTCAGGACAGGATTCAGGACAGGGTAGATGACCTCTTCTAGATTCGACGCCTGCGTCGCACCCCTCTCTGACACTATCTTCCTCCTCAATTCTTCTGCGATATTTTTTCTAATTCTTTATCTATTTCCCACCTCGATTCTTCCGCGATCTTCTTATAATTTAATTAGGTTCAGGTTCTAAGTTCTGCAATTCGATTTTCTTCAGCATTCGTTCAGCTCTCGGACAGCATCTCGGTCTCTCAGCATCTCAGCAACACGAGCCTAACTGACTAACTAAACTACCTCAATTATACTTTTCTAATGGCATGTACCACCCCTTTATGTTTTGAATTTTTTGAAACTCCTAATTCTGATTGGACAGGCAAGGGGGGATGATCATCACACCATGCTAAGTTTAATAATTTTTTTTTTTCTTTTTTTAATATTCCCGCCCTTTTATTTATTTTCCCAAGCTTTATTTCCCACCCATATTCACATTTTTATCAACAACAATGTATACATTTAGCATTCACTTCCATTCGCACTGCGGATGTCCATCAGGTAACCCAGGACATGTTACAAGTTGGATTTGGACGGGTTTCAATGACAGCAGCATGGCTTCAGGCTTTTTGTTTCTTCGCCTGCGTGAGGGTCACGTGAAGTATTGGCTTTAGCATCGCACGGAGGCCCAAATACGAACTAATAGAGTGGTCAGATAGAAACATATTAAAATGATTTCACTGTATACCACCTATCTCTATTCTAATCCCAATTACTTATAATAGCTCTTCCCGCATTAGCATTAGCATTTAGTAAATTGCATGTTTTAGTTTCTGCAAGGCAGATGCTTAGCATGTGAGCCCTCAAGCGGCCATTTTAGATGCGAATGCGCAGCTGCAAAGATTTCCCTCCAAGCAAAAGATCGTCATACTACTTAGATGTAGTTGACGCATGCGCAGTATAGTTGCCCACGTTTGCAGCCATTTTAAGTTTCACTTGAGTTACTTGCAAGTAAAACACATATGCAAGCGTCTTTCTAACTAGAATATGGATTGTGGTTTAAGTTAGTTTACACAAAATACAATTAATACAGGGTTACGAGTTTATGAGAGGATCGCATCCGAGCAAGTCTTTTTTTATACGAGTCCTTGCTCCATCAAAAGCAATATAGCTGGGTCAGGTTTTTGAGACTCCAAACTTTGCAACAAATGAGAATCCTCCCCTTCCCCAGTCTATAACCAGTAAAAGAGGGAACTAATGCAGGTAGGAGAAATATGGGGAAAATGGGGTTTAAGGAGGAGAAACAGTATTGTTGGATGCTGGTATAGTTACAAGTGTTTCGCTCACACAGGACAGGATATGATATGAGTGCAGTGATATGCAGTCCTTCATACTAAAGTAGGTGTAATGAAATACCAACAGACCAGTGACATTTGATGGAACAGCTGATAGGCATTTGTGATAAGCATTTGGAATACTGTTAACCAGTATCTGCATGCCGAAAATAATAATTGCCTTTCCAGTATCCGTTGAAATGGGTTAGACAGGCAGCAGCAGAAAAAGATCCTAAGCACAGCAAAAGGAGTAAATGCTCCATACAGCAATATGATAGCAAGCGATAAGGTATAGATATTGTGTCCGGATTTCAGTTTCAACCGATTTTGACAGGTTAAACCCATTGCACTGAAATCAGAAATTTCAGTTGTAAACTAAAACTGCTGAATTTTCCCCACTAGATGGCAGCATTGTACTATCCACATTCAATCAATCAGCCATTTATAGAGCGCAGCAAATCACCCGTGAGGGTCTTGAGGCGCTGGTATCCTCAAAGTGTTTCCTATGTGCAATTTCACACAATGTCACTGTCTTTCTTCCTTGTAAAACAGAAAAGGCTGGACGAGTTTGGGAATTATATTTGTGTAAGACACTGTAGCCATAGAGCAAAACAGATTGTGAAACTGCGCTTTCCGTTATGTGAGTTAAGCGAAGTGGTGCTAGAATGCAAATTCTGTGTCCTACAATACAGGTACCCCGGCACTCAAAAGTAATATCCCTTTTCCTTTTGTATCAAGCCTTAATACGCACAACCACATTTCATTTTTTCAATATATCACTGATTACAGGCACAGGTGGATTCTTACAAAAAAATGTATTTTTTAATTTTATCAAAATATTAAATTCAGGTGAAACATTTAAACATCATCATTTTCAAACAAAGACCATGGAGACCCCTGATCTTTCAAGAAACTAGACAATTCAAGGACTAATTGTAGAGGATATTAGAGATTCTATAGTCTTGATCCAAAGGACGCAACAGCCGAACGGGGATACTGAAGCTCACGCTGTAGGATTCGATATTCCTCACATGGGGCCTATCACAGCCCGCTGGGGGTTTTAAATAATGGACACTTACAACAAGACTAACTAAAAATCTAATTCTTCATTGATAAATCGTTTCAATGAAATAATGAGATCAAAATGGGACAATATTTGTTTTGAACTTGTGGAATAGACTTTGGAGATATCGTTAGACCTTATACCAAATACATGCAGGCATTCTGATACACATTTTCGGAATCACTTGTTAGGTGATTATCCGGATTCTGAATTTATGGAACAGGCGGATCTTGCCTTTCCAAATCAAAAAAAAATCATCTCGTACTTCGGCCATGTTAGGCATCATAATTTCCAACAAACAGAAAGTTATCACTTCGCAAAAAACATTACGTTTTCAATAAAGCCTTGAGGAAGTCACCGATCTGAGGAAACACGTGTCAGCTGTTGCGTCCTTTGAATCAAGACTATAGAACCTCTAATATCCTCTACAATTAATCCTTGAATTGTCTAGTTTCTTGAAAAAACAGGGGTCCCTATGGTCTTTGTTAGAAAATTATGATGTTTTAATGTTTCACTTGAATTTAATGTTTTGATAAAATTAAAACAGAAATTTTTTGTAACAATCCATCTGTGCCTGTAATCAGTGATATATTGAAAAAATGAAGTGTGGTTGTGCGTATTAAGGCTTGATACAAAAGGAAAAGGGATATTACTTTTGAGTGCCGGGGTACCTGTATTGTTTATTGTATCACACAGTAACGGTCATTCGGGATCTGTATGTCTATGCACCCAAGGTAGTAGGGCGCGTCTGTAACCCCTAGAGGCACCACGACTAACTTGCTTTGTTGTCTTTTGCTACACGTTAATTAAAAAATACTTTTGTTGCTGCCCAGTCTGCTTATATATTGTCTTTTGAGGTGCGATCTACAGAACACTACTGCCGTTTTCTTGGTTTTGTCCTTTTCTTCTCTGTTTGCCACAATTTCCATTTAAATTCTCTTGTTTTGATTTCCTCAAGAGTATTTCCTGAGATATGTTGGGAACTAAATGGGATTGATTTGAGTTTGAAGTGTGAATGGGAAAAGTGTTATGTAGTGACATGGTTGCTGGTAAATCGATTTGATGATAACTGATCAGCTTCATCAGTCTTAGAGGCTGAGAAGGAGATGACTGCATTAGACTCAGTACACTGACAATATATCCTACTGTTAGGAAGTTTTTAGTTTAGGCTTTTTCTTGGTATATATCTGAAGAATGTAGGTGCAATTTACCAATGCATGCATTTTTTTTTTTTCACTTCTCTCAAACTGATTCAAAAAGGTTTAATATCTAATATTTTTGGTCCAGCGTAGGCCAATGTTTTTTGCAATTTAAAATTCAAATTCCCTTTTATATCCTGTTGTCTATAGAACCACCTCCTATATGTCACGAGCACCCGCACTCTGCTTAAAACTTGTTATGATTGGTGGAACCGACGGTGGGTGGTAACTTGTGCATGTTGATGGGCAAGCGGAAGTGCCAACAAGTTTTGGGGGTTATGCACAGAATGCTCTAGTAGGGCCACTCTCTCCCCAATGGAATTTGCCACAGTGTACCTAGGTTCATCTTTCAGATCAAGGGAGATTGTTCTATAAGATGAGCCTGCTCTAAAGATTGCTACATTTTTTATCTACTAATGTATTATGTAAACACTGGCAAAACAGTCTCTGGCAAATTTGTTTCACATTGAAAAGCATAAACACTGATACCCACTGATTTTCAGAAGCTCGAAAATTGTGCAAGATACCCACTGAGTGTCATGAAACACTAACACTGAAAACAGGATACTCTAGGTATAGGGAACTGTGACAAAGGTACTGAGGGAACTGAAAGGTACAAAAAAACAAACATGCAGAGAACTAAAGCCAGAAGTGGACAATAGCCAAAGGTGCTTGCAAATGCAACTACTCAAATTATTGCCAGGCAAATAATTCATGGTGAAACAGCCTGTTTTGCTGCAACTTGACATAATACCTTTGAAGTATATCTACTAATCCTGAAGTGTGTTTCCTCATGTGAAGGTGAGCGTTATAGATTCTGAAATGGTTGGTAGCCTTCGGTCTCCATGTCTTTAAAAGCCTCTAAGCTTTCTACTGATTCTGTCAATTTAAATAAAACAAGCATTGGCATAGCCAATAGGTCTCGCCTTTGGGACCTTATAAGTATTTAGTTATGCAGCACAATATCCTTGGTGCAACAACATCAACTGTTGCATGGGTAAACACTTATATGGTTACTAAGGCGAGACCTATTGGCTATGCCAATGTTTGTTTAATGTGACATGGATTTATATAATTTAGGTAAATATTATTGAAACTATATCTAATTATGTTGTTTTACATATTTTGCAATATCTTTCATTAGTTGAGCAAATTAAAATAAAGCAAACTAAAAATAGTCTAGCAAATTAACCCTGAAACAGTACCTGCCCATTTAAAACACTGGCTCTACCCATTTGTAATTGCTCCTTCTCACTACAGTCTTACCGTTCACCCTACATTACTATCTTATTGTATGTATTTTTTTAACCATTATTTTAGTGAGTGCAATGTATCGATAGGCTAAAGATAATCTCTGCTTACCCCCTTGTTAGGGGATAGAGAGTGAATGAAGGAGTTAGAAAGAGAAAGAGAGAAATGGGTGAGAGAGAGAGAGAACGAAGGTTGGAAAAGAGAGTGAGAGGAGAGAGAATGAAGGAGAGAGACAAAAAGAGAGTGGGGGGCAATAGAGTTTGAGAATGCATTTTAAAAATATATATTTTTTTTTAAAAGAGTGGGACCAAAATAGAATTAAGAATATGTATCATTGCTGCAGCGAGGCAGATGGGAAGCTTCTCGCTAAAGTTCATAAGGTACAGCAGCACTGCAACTGGAGTTCCCGGGTTACTAAAGTGAGAGAGAGAGAGAACGAAGGGGGGAAAAAGAGAGTGAGAGGAGTGAGAGAATGAAGGAGAGAAAATTAGAGAGGGGAGAGCGAGAGAAGGAGCGAGTCAAAAATAGAGTGAGGGGGCAATAGAGTTAAGAAGTGACGAGGAAAAATTCACACCCAATTTTGCCTTGTCCTGTTTGCGGTTAAATTAAAATATTAAAAAAGAGAAAGAGAGAAATGGGTGGGAGAGAGAGAGAACAAAGGGGGGAAGAGAGTGAGAGGAGAGAGAACATAGGAGAGAAAGAATTAGAGAGGGGAGAGTGAGAGAAAGAGAGAGACAAAAAGAGAGTGGGGGGCATTAGAGTTAAGAAGTGATGAGCAAAAATCCACACACAATTTTGCATTGTCCTGTTTGATATTAATTTTTTTTTTTTTTTTTTTTAAATAGAGTGAGGCCAAAATAGAATTCAGAATATGGGCCAGTGCTGCAGCGAGGCAGATGGAAAGCTTCAGGCTAAAGTTCTTAAGGTACAGCAGCACTGCAACAGGAGTTCACGGGTTACTAAAGTGCAGCACTTAAAGTAGTGCTCTGCAGTCAGACTTTATGATTCTGCAGCTTTGCATCTAGAGCTTGTAGGATTCTACATTGCTACATGCAATTGGTGCACTACTTGCAGAGTCCGTAGGGTACTGCAGCGCTGAAGGTAGAGTTCATGGGATACTTCAGAGCTATATGTAGAGAGCATGGGCTACTGCAATGCTGGTGGTGGGATGTGATGCAAGCGAGATAGAGCAAGAAGCCACAACTGGGACAATTAAATGTAAGGAGGAAACAATAGTAGATATGGCAATGAAAAAAGAGAGGGGCAGTGAAAGGAAAGGTGCTATGAAAGGTAAGTAGAGCTATCGGGGTGAAGAGAGGCAGTGCAATAAGACAGGAGAACAGTGATAGGAGAGAAAGTAATTGTGACCAGAGAGAAGCAACCACTGCAGCAAAAGGCCCTCGCAAAGGGGTTGGGGGGGACAAAGATCATAGAAAGATGGTAAATGGCTGGTTGGGGGGGACAAAGATCATAGAAAGATGGTAAATGGCTGTAGAGAGAGTGGGCAGTGATGTGAGAGGCAAAGAAAAATAATTTGATAACAGGAGAGAGGTTCACAGACAGAAGAAAGCAGCAGTGTCAATAGAAAAACGGGGGCCAGTGCTAGAAGAGGGAAGTGACAAAACAGAAAGAGAGGCAGTGACAAGAGAAGTAGGGGACAGAACAGGGGGTAGTAACAGGAAAAACAGGGTGTGCAGTAACTGTAGAGTAACTGGAAAATCGGGTCCAGTGACAGGAAAACGAGTGGTTGCAGTGACCGAACAAAGAGTAGGCAGTAACTTTGGAGAGAGTGAACAACAACAGGATGAGGGGCAAATGTGAGGAGGAAACAATAGTAGAGATGGCAATGAAAAAAGAGAGGGGCAGTGTTAGAGACGGGGATCTCTGATTGGCGCAAGGAGGCCCTTGTGTCAAGCAGTGACCCTCTCCTCCACGTCAGGGCAAAGGATAACCCCTTTTGGAATGACCCTTCCTCACCCTCTAGGTGCGTGGCGTGAGCAGCCAAGGCGATTCTTCAGGCGTTGTTGGTTAAGCAGTTATAATCACACACACAGTAAATACATCAATCCCCCCAGAAACGGACAACAGGCTTGGATATGTAGAAAAATACGCTTCTTTATGTAAAAATAGGTATATATATCTCAGCAGACTTATCACAAGACCAATAACGTTTTCGCTATGCCACCAGGTTGTAAAGCAGGCAACAGTTCTTTAAGCGGATACTTCTTTAGTCGTTTCTTAATGTCACTTGGGAGATTCCAGTCTTGACTTACTTCAGAGGAGTTAACGGGGAAGTAAGGCGGTGCGGGCCCCGAGCCCGATACTGGAACTCTTGTGACACGGTTGCGGTGAGAGAGTCGGCGCAGATCCGTGCGACTCTCGGCTTGGGGGAGTGTTCTTGGGTCCTCAATCAGTGGGTGTGGGCAACAGGCAGGCGCGGCCAGCGACCCTTAGCACGGCGGTGCCGGGGGTCTCCACAGCGGGGGCGGCGCGGCCTGGGCTGTCCGGGGATAGCGAAGCGGGGTCACAGGGCACGGTCGGTGCAGCTGGGTGACCCGGCGTAGATCACAGTCTTCGGACGGATTCCGGCGGGAGGGGTGACAGCGCGTTCGGCGCACTCCAGTGGCAGGCGGTGACAGGGGCGCAGGCAACCTAGCCCGGGGACAGAGAGCGGCTCCGGACGGAGCGGGGCTCTCACGGGGTTAAGGCAGGCAAGCTCCTGAGTGTCACGGCCCTAGGAGGGGCGAGGAGGGGCGCAGTCTCTTTTCCAGCGGGAGGCACACACGGCTCGAATTGGAGGACGAGCAAAAGCACATAGAACCCACTAGTCCTGGGGTTCAGTTCAGGGGGCAAGCTCAGATCAAGCCCTTGGAGAATGTTCAAGCACAAAGTAGCAAAGCCTTTTCAGCAAGTCTCTTCCTCTCCTTTCTCAGCAAGGCAAGCAGCAGGCCAGTCCTTCCAGCGTCTTCTTCTCCTTCTAGTCGGGTAGAGGTCCTTTGTGGTAAACAGGATTCTGATTTGCAAGGAGCAGGGCTCCTACTTTTATACCACATTTCTTTTGTTCTTTCAGGCCAGGGGGGCCTTCGCATAGTCGTTCTCAGTCCTGAGCACTTTGTTGGGGGTACTCTGACTTCGGCTTTCAGTGTGAGGGGCAGGCACATCAGCCGCTCCACAGGAGGTGGCGCCGGCATTCAGGAGACAAGTACTTTCAGGAGCACCTTGGGGACAGCGCTTCGCCCTTCCTGGGCCAGGGGCCCGTTGAGCCATTAGTCGCTCCCCAGGGGGCGGAGCCAGCATTGTGGTCGTGGAGCACTGCCCTATTCAGAGTCCAAGGAGCACTCCCACCTCCCACCAAGGTGTCCTCCTGCCATCCACTACCGGTCATCCCTCCAGCCCTGTCACTCACATAGCCCAGACAGTCAGATACACACACAGCAGAGGCGGGCTGGAATGGTTAAGCGAGTAAATACTAACTTTCTAAAAGACGTATTTACGAACCCAGGATAGTAAAATAAACTTGACTACAAGAAGTATTTTATCATTCCGAGTTCAGGCATACTAAACATATCTCTCTACCATGTCCCCTGAGCCTGCTGGGATTATAGGATGTAATAACTCCAGCAGCTCATCTGGCCTAAGGGGAACAGGTAGCCTTGCAATAGTGAGCCACGAATATGGCAGTGAGTCACTATTAGGACAGGCCTCACACCCGCTTGTCCTACCTTCAACCTACAATGCACCCTGCCCGCGGGCCTACCATAGGGGTGACTAACATGCGGCTAAGGGAAGGTTCGGGAGGCTGGCAAGTGTGTGCACTTGCCCAGCCAGCGTGACAGTACGGGACTGCACGCGGGGTCTGCGGTGGCAGACCCAGAACACATTTTACATGGCCGCTGTTGTGGGTGGCGCAACCAGCGCTGCAGCCCACTAGCGGCATTGGCATTCACAAGCCCTGGCACTCCGGGTGCACTTTACTGGGGACTGACAGGGAATCCAATAAACCAATCATGTATATCAATTATAAACATCTTTATCATAGGGAGCACTTGCGCTGCGGCACGGGTTAGCCGTGGCACAGCGCCCTGAGCGGACAACACCAGAAAAACAATCGAGGCACACCATCAAAAAGTGGAAGGGAAACTCACGCCAAGGTGCCAGGTCTAACACGTGTCCCCTCCAGCTGAAATGTGGGGAGAACTACCCTTGCTCAGGGGGTTCCTCGTCACTAAGGCGGAAATACCTGGACAGACCGTCAGCGTTGGCGTGATCTGTGCCAGGACGGTGTTCCACCGTAAAGTCCATACCCTGTAGGGAGATGGATCACCTCAACAGTTTCGGGTTCTCACCCCTCATTTGCATCAACCATCTGAGGGGCCTGTGGTCTGTCTGAATCCGGAAGTGAGACCCAAACAAGTAGGGTCTTAGCTTCTTCAGCGCCCAGACCACAGCAAATGCTTCTCGCTCAATCGCACTCCACCTACTTTCCCGTGGAAGTAACCTCCTACTGATGAAGGCTACGGGTTGGTCCCAGCCCTCCTCAGTCATCTGTGAGAGAACAGCCCCTACACCATGCTCTGAAGCGTCCGTCTGCACTAGGAACTCCTTGGAGAAATCGGGGGCCAAGAGCACGGGCGCCGTGCACATGGCAGTCTTCAGGGTGTCGAAAGCTTTCTGACAGGTGTCAGTCCAGATCACTTTCCTGGGCTGCTTCTTAGAAGTCAGCTCTGTCAAGGGGGCAACGATCGTTCCATAGCCCTTGACAAACCTCCTGTAGTACCCAGTGAGCCCCAGGAAGGCCCTCACTGCGGTCTGCGTCTTGGGCGGTTCCCAAGCCAGGATGGTCTCGATTTTGGGTTGCAAGGGTGCCACCTTGCCACTCCCCACTTGGTGTCCTAAGTACACCACGGAACCCTGCCCGATCTGGCACTTGCTCGCCTTGATCGTGAGGCCGGCTCGGCGCAGCGCCATCAACACTTCCCAGAGGTGGCGCAGGTGGTCAGGCCAGGTGGCACTGAACACTGCGATGTCATCCAGGTAGGCGGCACTGAACGCGTCCAGTCCAACCAACACCTGGTTGACCAACCTCTGAAAGGTGGCAGGGACATTCTTCATCCCAAATGGCATGACTCGGAACTGGAAGTGCCCATCTGGCGTAGAGAATGCGGACCTCTCTTTGGCCCCATCGGTCAAGGCGATCTGCCAGTACCCAGACGTTAAATCAAACGTGCTGAGGAACCGGGCAGCCCCTGGCCGATCTATGAGCTCATCAGCTCTGGGGATGGGGTGCGCGTCAGTTTTAGTCACTGAATTGAGTCCTCTGTAGTCCACACAGAACCGGAGTTCAGGTGTGGCTCCCGGCGCAGCAGCTTTGGGGACCAAGACCACGGGGCTGGACCAAGGACTGCTGGAGGATTCAATCACCCCTAAGGCCAACATCTTGGAGACCTCCTCCTTGATGCAAGCTCTGACCCTGTCAGTTACCCTGTAAGCCTTGTGCTTCACAGGCAAGCTGTCTCCTGTGTCCACCTCATGGACGCACCAATCGGTGACACCAGGAACCAGGGAGAACAGGTCAGGAAACTGCCCCAGCAACTGGCGGCAATATTCCTGTTGTTCGGGCGTCAGGGAGGGTGAGAGGTTAACTCCATCCACTGACCCATCTTTCTCAGAGGCCACTAAGAGGTCAGGAAGAGGCTCGGTCTCCTCTTCCATTCCGTCATCAGTGGCAAGCAACATGCCCACTTCGGTCCTCTCTAAGTGGGGCTTAAGGCGGTTAACATGTAGGACCCTCAAAGGGTTCCTGGGAGACTGCATGTTCACCAGGTAGGTGATTGGACTTTTGCGCTCCACAACCTCAAAGGGACCTGTCCACTTATCCTGAAGTGCACACGGCTCCACTGGGGCCAAGACCCACACCTTTTGTCCAGGTTGAAGCTCTACCAGAGTGGCATTCTGGTCGTACCACCGCTTCATCTCTTCCTGGCTGGCTTCCAGATTTGCCTCAGCAAGTTGCCTGAAACGCCTAGTCTGGTTTCGGAAGGCCAGCATGTAACTATATACATTCTGGGGAGGTTTCCTGGGAGATTGCTCCCAGCCTTCCTTCACCAAGCTCAGAGGTCCTCTTACCGGGTGACCGTACAGAAGCTCAAAGGGGCTGAACCCTAGAGACTTCTGTGGCACCTCTCGGTAAGCGAAGAGCAGGCATGGCAAGAGGATGTCCCACTTACGCCTCATTGGACCGTCTAGGCCCATAATCATGCCTTTGAGGGTTCGGTTGAATCTCTCAACCAACCCATTTCCTTGGGGGTGGTAAGGAGTGGTGAACTTGTAAGTTACCCCACACTCCTTCCACAGGGATTTCATATATGTGGATATGAAATTGGTCCCCCTGTCGCTCACCACCTCTAGAGGGAATCCCACTCTGGAGAAAATTCCCATCAGTGCTCGTCCCACCACGGGGGCCATCACTGTCCTCAGAGGGATGGCTTCAGGGTACCGGGTGGCATGGTCCACCAAGACCAGGATGAACCTGTTGCCCAGGGCTGTCTTGGGGTCCAGAGGCCCCACAATATCAATACCCACTCGCTGGAATGGCGTACCGACCACAGGGAAAGGTTGCAGAGGAGCCTTGTGCTTCCCTCCGCTCTTACCACTTGCCTGGCAAGTCTGACAGGTTCTGCAGTAGGAATCTGAATTCTTGTGCATTTGGGGACAGTAAAAGTGGGTGACGAGCCTGTCATAGGTCTTGTCCATCCCCAAATGTCCTGCTAGAGGCACATCGTGAGCCAGCCCCAGTAGGAAGGTTCTGAACTTCTGGGGTACCACCAGCACACGGGCTGACCCAGGTTCAGCAGCCTTAGGCTCGGAATACAGGAGGTCACTCTCCCAGTACACGTAGTGTGTTTTGGCCTGAACACCAATGGCCTGGTCTGCAGCCTGTTGCCGCATACCCACGAGAGAAGGGCATTCTCGCTGCTCCTTGCAGAATTCCTCCCTGGAGGGGCCTCCTTCTTGCTGCCAATGGGTCAGCTCAGGCAGGTCCCCCAGTTCGGCAATCTGTTCCCCGGTAGGCTCCAGAGCATCCCCCTCAGGGTCTGCTTCCTCCTGGGCCGTGGGAACTTTGGGGGCCGGTTTCCCGCGCCTCCTACGCCTTCTCCCTAAGACCGGTTCCTGGACCTCTTCCTCAGGCTCCAGGACCCTCTCGACACCCCTACTGGCTGTCATTGACCGGGTGGTCACGCACGCCCAGTCGGGTAGACTCACCATCCTCAGATGCGTGGTCTTCTCCACCTTTTCCCAAGGGGAGCTCTCAAGGTCGTTCCCTAGCAGACAGTCTACAGGCATGTCAGTTCTCACAGCGACTTGTAGAGTACCAGAGACCACCCCCCCCACTCAAAGGGAACTTGAGCCATTGGACAACGACTCTCTACGTTGTCAGCATTGACAACTCTACAGTAGGCATGGGGTACAACCTGCTCTTGAGACACCAGGTGTTGCCTCACCGAGGTCACGCTGGCTCCTGTATCTCTAAGAGCCTCAACCTTCTTTCCATTGATGGTCACTACTTGCCCATATTTCTTAGTGTTAGAGGGTAAGTAGGTTTCAGGGACCATCTCACTGTCTCCTAGCGAGACTAGGGTCATATGCGCAGGACCCCCACCCTCCTGGACTGCTACCTCCTCCCCAAAATTAACACTCGCTACTTGCCGGGGGGGAGCACCAGTGGGTGCTGTCTTACCAAACAGGCGACACTTAGGATCAGAGGCAATGTGACCCGGTTCACCACATCTAAAACAGTTGAAGGGCCCCTTTGGAACAGGCCTACCTGTCGGGGCCCCGTTCTGCTGCGGGGCCGGGGGAAGCTGAGAACCCTTCTGCTGGTTCCCTGGGGGATTACTTTGGGGGCCTTTTTGGAACCCTTTCTGTTTACCCCTGTCCCCCCCACTCTTCTGCTGGGGACCCTGCCCACCTTTGGCGGAGTCTCCCACTGGACCCTTGTGGACCCTGGTGCTGAGCCAGCGGTCCGCTTCCTCAGCAAGCTTCCTCGGGTTGGACAGCTTGCTATCAATCAGGTGCTGGCGTAGCTCAGGAAAACATTGACTGGACAAGTGCTCCCATGCAATTAAATCAAGCAGCCCTTGATAATCATTCACCTTGCTACCCTTCACCCAACCATCCAGTGCTCTGCAGAAAAAGGTTACATACTCCACATACGTACTCTCAGGGATTTTCTTAGTCTCCCTGAACCTCTGTCTATATAGCTCAGCAGTTAACCCATACCTGGTCATTAATGCTTCTTTCATATGGGGATAGGAGGCCTGGAGATCTAGGGGCAAATCTAAAAGTGTGTCACGCCCTTCAGCAAGGAACCTTCCCCACAACCCCGCTCCCCAGTCTTTCTCAGGGACCCGGTGTGAAGACATGGCTACCTCGTAGGCCCTAAACCACTGCCCTATGTCATCCTTCCTAAAATACTCCTTTACTACATCTTTGGGGATGTACACCTTGGACTCTACCTGCACCAGTGGAGTGCTGCCACCAGAAGGAGCTGTTTCCAAACTTTTCGCCTTCAGCTCCAACTCCTTCACTTTCAGATCATGATCCATTTGGCGTTGTTGTGCCTCCAAGGCAACTTCTGCTTCTCCATTTCCATTTGTCCTGCCAACCTTGCCATCTCCATTGCATGCGCCCTGTCTGCTGCCCTGTCCGCCAGCTCTTCCGGGGACAGGCCTCTGGTGGGCTCCACAACGTGGTCGGGTGGAACGATGTCCCCCGCATTCTGTGGGTCTCTTGACTCTTTCCAGGCTCTCAACGCCTTGAGGTACTGGTCCTTCTTCTTGAATCCAGCATGGGGAACTCTGAGTTTTACACTGTAGCCTTTCAATTGCCCCATCGTGTAGTCCTCCAGTTTCTCCCAATCCACCTCATCTATTCCAGAAATCACAGAGAGTGCTCTTCCAGCAGGAAGTGAGCCAGGCATGGCTGTAGTAATGGCAGATGTCTCAACAAAGTTAAACAAATGAAAACCTGTGGCTGCGTTACTTGGTCTGCTCTCACTATCTGGTGATTAATAATTCACTGTATGCAAATCACAAATGCAAATCCGAATCCCACCGCTGCCACTAATGTTAGAGACGGGGATCTCTGATTGGCGCAAGGAGGCCCTTGTGTCAAGCAGTGACCCTCTCCTCCACGTCAGGGCAAAGGATAACCCCTTTTGGAATGACCCTTGCTCACCCTCTAGGTGCGTGGCGTGAGCAGCCAAGGCGATTCTTCAGGCGTTGTTGGTTAAGCAGTTATAATCACACACACAGTAAATACATCAATCCCCCCAGAAACGGACAACAGGCTTGGATATGTAGAAAAATACGCTTCTTTATGTAAAAATAGGTATATATATCTCAGCAGACTTATCACAAGACCAATAACGTTTTCGCTATGCCACCAGGTTGTAAAGCAGGCAACAGTTCTTTAAGCGGATACTTCTTTAGTCGTTTCTTAATGTCACTTGGGAGATTCCAGTCTTGACTTACTTCAGAGGAGTTAACGGGGAAGTAAGGCGGTGCGGGCCCCGAGCCCGATACTGGAACTCTTGTGACACGGTTGCGGTGAGAGAGTCGGCGCAGATCCGTGCGACTCTCGGCTTGGGGGAGTGTTCTTGGGTCCTCAATCAGTGGGTGTGGGCAACAGGCAGGCGCGGCCAGCGACCCTTAGCACGGCGGTGCCGGGGGTCTCCACAGCGGGGGCGGCGCGGCCTGGGCTGTCCGGGGATAGCGAAGCGGGGTCACAGGGCACGGTCGGTGCAGCTGGGTGACCCGGCGTAGATCACAGTCTTCGGACGGATTCCGGCGGGAGGGGTGACAGCGCGTTCGGCGCACTCCAGTGGCAGGCGGTGACAGGGGCGCAGGCAACCTAGCCCGGGGACAGAGAGCGGCTCCGGACGGAGCGGGGCTCTCACGGGGTTAAGGCAGGCAAGCTCCTGAGTGTCACGGCCCTAGGAGGGGCGAGGAGGGGCACAGTCTCTTTTCCAGCGGGAGGCACACACAGCTCGAATTGGAGGACGAGCAAAAGCACATAGAACCCACTAGTCCTGGGGTTCAGTTCAGGGGGCAAGCTCAGATCAAGCCCTTGGAGAATGTTCAAGCACAAAGTAGCAAAGCCTTTTCAGCAAGTCTCTTCCTCTCCTTTCTCAGCAAGGCAAGCAGCAGGCCAGTCCTTCCAGCGTCTTCTTCTCCTTCTAGTCGGGTAGAGGTCCTTTGTGGTAAACAGGATTCTGATTTGCAAGGAGCAGGGCTCCTACTTTTATACCACATTTCTTTTGTTCTTTCAGGCCAGGGGGGCCTTCGCATAGTCGTTCTCAGTCCTGAGCACTTTGTTGGGGGTACTCTGACTTCGGCTTTCAGTGTGAGGGGCAGGCACATCAGCCGCTCCACAGGAGGTGGCGCCGGCATTCAGGAGACAAGTACTTTCAGGAGCACCTTGGGGACAGCGCTTCGCCCTTCCTGGGCCAGGTGCCCGTTGAGCCATTAGTCGCTCCCCAGGGGGCGGAGCCAGCATTGTGGTCGTGGAGCACTGCCCTATTCAGAGTCCAAGGAGCACTCCCACCTCCCACCAAGGTGTCCTCCTGCCATCCACTACCGGTCATCTCTCCAGCCCTGTCACTCACATAGCCCAGACAGTCAGATACACACACAGCAGAGGCGGGCTGGAATGGTTAAGCGAGTAAATACTAACTTTCTAAAAGTCGTATTTACGAACCCAGGATAGTAAAATAAACTTGACTACAAGAAGTATTTTATCATTCCGAGTTCAGGCATACTAAACATATCTCTCTACCATGTCCCCTGAGCCTGCTGGGATTATAGGATGTAATAACTCCAGCAGCTCATCTGGCCTAAGGGGAACAGGTAGCCTTGCAATAGTGAGCCACGAATATGGCGGTGAGTCACTATTAGGACAGGCCTCACAACCGGCTTGTCCTACCTTCAACCTACAATGCACCCTGCCCGCGGGCCTACAATAGGGGTGACTAACATGCAGCTAAGGGAAGGTTCGGGAGGCTGGCAAGTGTGTGCACTTGCCCAGCCAGCGTGACAGTACGGGACTGCACGCGGGGTCTGCGGTGGCAGACCCAGGACACATTTTACATGGCCGCTGTTGTGGGTGGCGCAACCAGCGCTGCAGCCCACTAGCGGCATTGGCATTCACAAGCCCTGGCACTCCGGGTGCACTTTACTGGGGACTGACAGGGAATCCAATAAACCAATCATGTATATCAATTATAAACATCTTTATCATAGGGAGCACTTGCGCTGCGGCACGGGTTAGCCGTGGCGCAGCGCCCTGAGCGGACAACACCAGACAAACAATCGAGGCACACCATCAAAAAGTGGAAGGGAAACTCACGCCAAGGTGCCAGGTCTAACAGGCAGTGAAAGGAAAGGTGCTATAAAAGGTAAGTAGAGCTATCAGGGTGAAGAGAGCCAGTGCAATAAGACAGGAGAACAGTGATAGGAGAGAAAGTAATTGTGACCAGAGAGAAGCAACCACTGCAGCAAAGGGGCCCACAAAGGGGTGGAGAGACAAAGATCAAGGAAAGATGGTAAATGACTGTAGAGAGAGTGGGCAGTGACGTGTGAGGCAAAAAAACAAGCATTGGCCGCGCGGCAGTAAAAGTAACGCAGCGCGGCCGTAAAAGCGAAAGTCATCGCGATCGCTCTGAAAGCGAAAGTGATCGCGATGACGGGCTAAAGCACGAGTTTTCAAAGTGCTGCTGAAGGCTAGCGGTTCGCGCCTGCACGCTCGCGTGAACGCATGCGCTAGGCCAGCCAGCAGCACTTTGAAAACTCACCTCCAAAACGTCTCTGAGCCAGCGCATGCGCTGGGCTCAGCGAGACCTAAAAATGTGAACCACTGGGTGGCTCTGCCATTATTTAGGTAAGTATAAATATATTGCTGAATATCCTACATGCTCCATATCTTAAAGGGATCTGCAAATCTTTTGTAGTGAATGTTGGGTGTTAACTGGGTATGGATAAATATTTAGTGGATAACCAGGCCTTGCCATCTTGTTTTAAGAAGGAGACTTTTATTCAATGAATATCGGCAAACTTGTTGCTTGAAAAACACAGTCCTTTTGTGTAGTCTGAGTATATTGCGACCGTTTTGTAACAAAGGGTACACTAGATAGGAATAATTTGATGAGAGATAGGCAGAGTTGAATGCCATATGAGCAAAGAAATGATCAGAACCAGAGAAATCAATGACTAGAGTTATTATAAGAGAATTCTGCCACAGCTAAACTTAATCTCTAATCTTCTTGCCTATTCATGGGAAAACACAGGAGGCACTGCTCAAGGGTTTGATTAATTCACTCAGTTCGACCATTTGTTTGGTGGTAATAGTTAATTCACCAAAGATATTTAAAGAAGGAGAAAAATTAGATGCAATTTGACATGGCATTGCAAAATAGCTAGGATTATGTAGAAATGATGTAAGAAGTCTTCGGAAGGAGGTATGATGCCTCATGATGCCTTGAATTCCCAAAAATATGTGCCTACGCAATAAGGAGCATGAAACAAACAACTGGCTCAGTTAGTACATAATTGTAAGCTCGATTGGTTAACCTCCAGTGAGCCATTAGTATAGAGCAGCAGCGGTCTGTGGAGGGAGTTCCGTGGGGTGGAAAGGCGGGGCGGTGGAGGGGCAGGGTGGGGGGTACTAAACACCGGAACATGGATAATTGGAGGTAAGTAAACAATGAAATAAATAAAACGAATTTCGTAGCGTGCCCTGCATCACAAAATGCGGTGCAGCGCTCGCTACGAAATTCATTTTATTTATTTAATTGTTTACTTACCTCCAATTATCCATATTCCGGTGTTTAGTACCCCCCACCCTGCCCCTCCCCCGCCCCGCCCCGCCTTTCCGCCCTACGGAACTCCCTCCACGGACCGCTGCTGATATAGAGCTGTAGGTGCACTGTTGATACACTGTTTGGTAAACGGAGCTCGCGGAGTGCAGAAAACGCCACTTCACGTAGTGCAGCGGAGTTTTTTCCCCCGCTCGATCTCACGAACGGCAAGTTTGCGAGCACGAGCTGCCGCTCGGGTAGAATTTCTACCTGAGCGGCAGGAAGACCAGCACGAACAGCAGTTTGCATTGCACTCCGCCACTTGTGGAAATTTGCGGAGTCTTTTTGTCACTTCTCAGAGTTCCGCGTAGCTAAACTCCACGAACTACGCCCTGGCCTGAAATACTCCCACCTAATGGGCTTCTTGTCATGTAGCATGGAAAGTAAAAGTGTCTGTAGGCTCGTAGCACTATAAAATATTGTGGCAGACACTTAAAAAAAATATCTTTATTGGCATTTGTAATGACATATATAAAACAACAGCGCAAAGGTCAGTTGCTTCACAACACCGCATGCATCAGCTTTGTGCAAATTAGCATAATAGAGCTCGTCAGGACTAACGTACTACTTGCCTTGTTACGTTTCTGCACAAAACAACCAAAGCATGATAGACATTGTGGATACATGACATGGTTGGTATATACTGAACAGTTTCTGTTTTGAGTGCGAACAGCGTATGTAAAGATAGACAAACCACTTGAGCAGTAACTAAAAAGAGCAGGTTAGGTATGGCAAGAGCAGGGCTGGAAGTTGCAGTTTCTTATTACTGTCACATTAAGCCTGCTGTTGTTCTTCAGGTGCGCAGGGGTGGTCTGGCCCCGCCTGTTGGTGCGCGAATGCCCACTCCAAGAAGGGACCCCATCTGTCACGTGGCCGAGATGCTGATGGCATCAGCTTCCAATATGTTGATAACTGTGTTTGGCTAAATGTCACTTCGCAGGTCCAATCTTTCAGAGATGGAGACCCTCTCCTCCCCCAATGAATGGCAATTCTGCGCCTGGCCAGCAATAACAATAGAGCATGCAGCTTCCGGGTCCCCGTTGGTGTCTCCTTCACATAGCCCAGCAGTCCAAGCAAGGGGTCTGGGTCGCTAGCCGTGCCCAGAATGTCATGAATAGCGTTGAAAACGGAAGCCCAGAAATCAGCTAGTTTAGGGCAGAACCAGGCCATGTGTGAGAACGCTGCAGGAGTGAATCCACATCTCTAACAGCCGGCATCTTCCCTGATCCCCATAGGGTGAAGCTGAGATGGAGTTCTATAAAATCTATGTATGAATTTGAAATGAATTAGGCATAATTAATAGTTTGGGGATGGTGCGGTGAGCTGGTTGCAACAAAATGACCATCGTTCATCAGTTATCTCTGTAAGCAGGTCTGCATTCCATGCCTGTAAGGCCCCAGGCACCAGCAAAGGGGCCCTGTTTTGCATGTTATTGTAGAGACTTGTGATGAGTCTACAAGGGGAGTCATTTTTGAGTACATTTTCAAGTGCTAGCAGTGTGGGGGGTGTACTTGGGAATGTGTCATGTGGTGATCTGCACGTGGCCCTTAGTTTGTGATAAAAAAATCGTTCTGAAAATGGGACTGGGCGCTCCTCTTCTGGTTCAGGAGGGGCTCTAAGTGTCTTCCCCGGGTAAAGGTCCGTGAATGTGCGCAGTCCCAGTCTAAGGGCCTGTGTCCTGCTTGTTCCCTCTCCCGTGGTTGGTAATATCGGGTAATGAGCCCGGGGGATAGATGGGGCATATAAGATTTTAAGATGTGCTCTTTCCCGTAGCTTGTCCCATGCCCACCTCAATGTCTCCACAGTGTCTATTACCCCACGGGGTCGCCTATACGTCTGGTCTAATGTCACCTGAAGGGGGACCGGTGCCGCCACATCCAAATCCAGCGCAGTGTGCAGCTAAAAGGGGGTCAGGTGCACCCAATGATGCAAGAATGGCGCCTGGGCACTGAATGCGTACAGCTGGATATTCGGGGCGGCTATTCCACCCTGAGAGAGGGGCAAAGTCAGTAGTTCCCATGAAACCCACACCTGTCTACCCGCCCACACCATGGGAATCAGTAAGGAGCGAACTGAGTTAAAAAAGTTTTGTGTGAGCTGGATCGCAATGTTGACAAACAGGTATAGCAGTTTAGGCAGGATCACCATTTTTGCAATTGTTATTCTCCCCACGCTGATTGGCCCACGCTGTCACTTTTCTTTCCAGCCACGACACTAAGCGCCCAAAATTCCTGTCCCAAATTTCTTGTGTATTTCTGCTCAGCCAGATCCCTAAATATTTAACTGGGTCTGCCCATTTCAATGAGTATTCAAGTGGAAAGGGCATTGTGGCATCGGTCAGGGAGAACACTGTGGACTTGGATCGGTTGATCGTGACACCTGAGAGGACTCCGAATTTGATCAGTTCCCGGAGAAGGGGAGCCGTATTCGTCACTGGGTCTCTGATGTATAGTGTGACATCATCCACGTACATTGAGATCAAGAGGCTTCTAGTACTGAAACATTGGCCCTGTGTTGTGTGGTGTTGCCTGATCCGGGCCGCCAGGGGCTCGATCGCGATCGTGATGAGCAGAGGAGACAGCGGACATCCCTGCCTCGTGCCCCGCGAAATATTGAATGGTTCAGATAGCAGTCCATTCACTCTGACTCTGGCAGAGGGCCTGGTATAGAGCAAGCGTATCAGACTAAGAAAAAGGGGGCTGAAACCCAACTTCTCCAGGATAGCGAAAAGATACGGCCACTCCAGCGAGTCAAACGCTTTCGTAGCATCAAGGAAAACAGCAATGGCTTTTGAGTCCGAGTGGAAATAATCAACTACGGAAAAAAAGGTCCGGAGGTTATGTGAAGTTGATCTCCCGGGGATAAAGTCAGATTGATCTGGGCGAGGTATTAGTGGAAGGAGAGGCTGCAGTTGATTGGCAACCAGCTTAGCAATTTTTTTTACATCAATATTGATCAGTGACAGAGAGCGATAAGAATCAAGTTCATTTTTGGGTTTCCCCAGCTTAAGCAAAGTGATTATAATTTCTTCACGCATGGAGGGTGGTAAGATCCCCATGGTTTGAGCATCCTCATATAGCGCAAGTAGCTGCGGGGCTAGTTCTTCCGCGTAGGCTTTGTAAAAAGCCGCGGTCTGTCCGTCGGACCCCGGTGCCTTACTGGCAGGGAGACTTCTAATCACCTGTCGGACATCTTCAACTGTAATGGGATGGTCCAGGTACTCACTATGGCGTTTCCCAGCCATAACAGTTCGAGCGAGTCTAGGAATGGCATGGATGCATCCGGCATGGGGCACTGGGCCGACGTGTACAAGAACGTATAAAATGGTGTGAATCTATTGAGTATAGCATGTGATCCTCGTGCTCTGTGTAAAGTGTCCCCCCCAATCTCCGTAATGTATGCCGCCGTGCGAGAGGCCCAGAGCATCTCCGCCAACGTTCTCCCGAGTCTATCACCCTCTCCCTATCTCCTAGTCTGAGTGTATTTGCCTAAAGATTTAACTTCGCGTTGGACCTCTTCTTCAAATTCAAGCAGTGCCTCTTTCAATTTAGCTATCAGGGTAGGGTCGTCACTGTCGTAGAATTTCATTTCCAGTTCCTTGATCTGACTCTTCAGGGATTCCAGCGTGCCCCTTATTGCTTTTAGCACCCCCGCCTGATGCGGTATTCACTGCCCTCTGATAACTACATTAAACGTTTCCCAGATGGATGCCTGGGTTGGGACTGACCCGATATTATTACAAAATAGCCTGTCATGTCCCCCCTAATCTCCTCTTTAAACGCCTCGTCCAGTAGTGCATTTGGAGGAAGCCGCCAGCTGAACATTTTAGTGGGAGTGTTGGGCAATGTAAGGCGCAACAGACTTGGGGCATGGTCCGACAGGGATCTCGAGAGGTGCGAAATGTCACAAATCCATGCCGCCACATCTCTGGACACCAACCAAATGTCCAAGCGGGACCAGGCCTTTTGAAATTCCGAAATGCATATACCGTCTCTCATATTCCGGTGCCTGTGATGCCAAATATCTATTAGGTTGCCATCGGATATGATGGCGTTAAGGGCCAACGTTGCATTAGGGTGCAAGGAACAAGAATGTCCCTTCCTGTCCAGTGTTTCATCAAGTATTGCATTAAAGTCACCCCCCCAAATGATGGTATCACACTCAGTCGCTCGAACCCTGGCCCATAGGTCCTGGAAGTAGTCAGGGGAGTCTACATTAGGTCTGTAGACCGCCACAAGTACCACACTAGTTCCACCCAGTGCACCCTGTATTATAATGTACCTGCCCTCTGGGTCCAAATGTGATGCTCTCTCCTTCCAATCTAGTCCCCGCCTCACCAGTACCGTCACCCCTTGTGAATAGTTAGAATATATCGAAGAGTAAACATGCCCCCAGCATTTGCGTTGTAACCTATAGATGTGGAGGTGTTCAGGTGGGTCTCCTGCAGCATACACACATCAATATGATGTCTTACTAAATAAGCTTGAACCAACCGTACCTTCCTGTAATCATTTAAATCACGAATGTTCCAGGTCATGAATTTCAAATCTGTCATCCTACACACTCTGAAATCCAGCACAATTCTATGAGGCTCTCTCTGTACACATTTATCTCTACAAGAACAGATCTGAGTGAAATTATAGTGCCTGGAGGTGACCCCCAACCATCAATACATTTAGAGCATGTATACAATACAAACCACAATTTATGGGCAAAGTCATCCCGACTGTTAAGCATTAGACTGACCAACAACATAACATTGACCCCATTCCCCCTCCCACCACCCACTCCAACCCCCCATCAGGTTGTGTAGTTCCCTCCTATCTAACATACGGTAAATGAATTAAAAAAAACCCTGAGTAGAGCAGAACAACCAGCAGGACATCTCCCTGGGGGCGCGATGTCACCAGCAAACAGCCCCGCAATAGGGAGGGTGGCCTACAGTAAAGTGGAGAGGCAATTACATTTAAATTTAGCACAGGGCACAACCCTCTCTGAAGGCTCGCCCCCAGCCGAATAGATCTAGGAAACTACAATAAAACTTTTTTTAAGTACAAGTGAAAACAGACACAAGTAATATAGGAAGCGCCACTCATAGCTCTGGTGAATCTCAATCATTGTCACTTAGCCTGTCCTCGGGGGTCTCCACGTTCTTCGCGTTCTGCACCGGCTTCTTCTTTCCGCCTACGTGTTTAGCAAATTTCAGTGCGGATTTGGCATCTGTGAAAAAATGAGCTGTTCCTTCGTATGCCACATTTAGTTTAGCGGGGTACAACAGCGAGTATAGAATCTTAGGCTGCTGCAGGAGTCTTTTGGCTGGTAGAAATTGACGACATGCCGCCTGCACTGCTGGCGTGAAGCCTGGGTAGAAGGCAATAGTGTTCCCTTTATGAACAATGGTCCCACAGTTCTCTTGCCAGTCCAAGAATGAGGTTGTGGTCCTGATAGTTCAGTATGTGGGCCAATATAGGCCTGGGCATGGCCCTCACCGGTGGCCTGGGGCCCAGAGTGTGGTGCGCACGCTCTACCGTGAACACCGCCGATAGGTTTGGATCGAACAGTTTGTGACGCAGCTCTGTAATGAAGCTTTCCAATTTGGATATGGCGGTCTTCTCTGGTATTTCTGTAATACATACATTTTCCCGCACGTCCAGCCTAGTCTCGTGTGCCCCCACATGTTGTTTAACGGCATCTAGTTGTGATGTGAGTGCATCTAGTTTTGTGTTGATGGTACATATGCTTGAGCGCATCTCTAGTATCAGCGTATGGAGGTCCTCGCCATGATCCTCGACTTGGGATTCAGCTGGGTGGTCGGCACTCCCCTCTGGATCTTGTTCTGTTGTTCTGGTGGTTCTTCTGTTCTTGAACATGATCTTGGGCTGTTTGGCTTCTTGCTTCCCCATTATAGCAAGGCCAAGTAGCTCGACCACTACGACCTGGCCGCTTTCGCCGCGGCCCCACTGGGCGTACTGCCTCCGATCCCCTGGTTAACTACACCGGTGCATGAGTCGTTGTCCCTGTCAGTTATATTCTGGAGATTGCACAGATAAATGACAGGGGTAAGAGGCTGGAACCTGCTACCTCGGCCAGTGAACAGCAGGTCCGGTTCCAGCGCGGTTCAATCTGACCCAACCAGGTCACGTATATCCGTGTGCCCACCGCTCACAGGCCGCCGATGCCACTCCAAGAGTCCTCTGCGTAGCAGTGGGGAGCTTCTAAAGGCAGCTGGGGTCGATCGCAGTCCGCCACTGGAACCCCACTCCTGCGGGGGGAGCCAACCGCCGCTCCACAGACACACCTGACTGCCCGCTGTCCTGCGCCATCGCCTCAATTAGAACAGCGATCTCAGCCCCGTCTGCCGAAGGGACCAGCCCGCCTGGATGTAAAATGGCAGTCGCACATCAAAACGGTGCATCAGGAGTCCACGGGGCGGATGCGCCCAGCATCACAGGTGGGCCCCAAAGTCACGTATGCTTGCCCCACGGCTAGTGTCCAGGACGTGGAACGCCATCCCCAGTGGGGTAGGGTGGCACCTCGCGGCTGCAGGTCTCTGTATGCGGGCAGTGGCACCCTTCACACTACAGGATCGGCAGGAACGCCCGGTCCACAACTAGGAGGGGAGGCGGGACCCCGCAGTCCGGGTCCCCGCCGCAGGTATGCTCCGGCGGGGATCTACGCGCCAGGCAGCCACACCACGTTCAGCTCAGTGGCAGCCTCACCCCACTCTGCTGGCCGTATCGATTATTGGTATACTCCGGTGGTCCCGGCAGTGGCGCACGGCACTCACCTCCTCAATCCGGCAGGTCTCGCTGCTAGGGACCAGGAGCGATGACACCCAATTGAAGTGCCTCTGGCGGAGTGCACGATAGCGGTCTTCCCCGCCGGCTGCGAGCCGCCGCGTTTTGGGGAATTAGGGTGTGCGCTGGAACTCCAGCGCGGCGTGCCCCTCCCAGTCCTGGTACGCTGCACGCTTCTTACGGGCTGCACCAGGTTTGGATCTCCACAGTGGCATCGCCTTCTTCTACAGCTGCCATGGCGTGTTCATATTACAGGAAACAGTGGTCCCTGAAAGCGAAAAAATAGTTAAACAAAAAATGAATATAGTCAAAATTGGTACTATATTATAGCCAATGTCCAGCCGGGCATGGCAACTTTAATAAGTAGAGGTAATTAGCAGTGATCCAGAGACTGTAAGTAGAGTCTTAGTGGGACACAAGCCTGTATCCTGGGACTTACATATCATGAGGACAACAAATTGTGAAACACAATCAGGCAATTACCATGATGTTTCTTTTTTAGAGATAATGAGTAGCGAAACATCTAGTACAAATATTGCCACCCTCACAATGTATTATATACAGAAATATTAAATGTGTAAGGTGGACAACAAAGTCGACGACGTTTCGATCCTTATCAGAGGGATTTAGGATCATCATCAGGACTATTCAGTTAAATTGCCCATATTTAGATGCCTGAGTAAACATAGGACAATAAGGCAAACAACAAAAACATACATAGGTTTGGAGAAAATTTCATGGAAGAAAAAGGGAAAAAGAAAATGGCAATGAATTGGTTATTACTACGTTTGAACGGATCATACAAATTACATCAGAAAAACATTAGTGTCAGATCAGGGGCTAGTCCCTATTTGAAATCTTATGCAGTAGTAATATTGCGGGCATAAACCAACCCGAAAGGTAAAAACTGAAGGATACGAGAGAAGAAGTGCGATTATAGAAAAAATTGCGTGAAAAGGTAGGTGATTTACATACACTCGAGGGCTAAGAAATATCACTAGATACGGAGTGCGGAGAGATATTGTGAGCCGTAGGAGGGTGCTGCGTAAAAGGCCAACCGGTGTCGGGAAGAAAAAGCGGTGGGTGACAGGGTTAGATAACGGCGCAGAAGCTTGTTTGAGCGAAGGGAGTGAGGGGAATACCTCGTGTTACCACTTAAGGCAACGGAGCGGGCGCCGAGTCTGGGTCGAAAAACTGGTACGTGAATTAAAATTGGACGCGTTTCGAAGGAACAATGCCTGTGGAGGGAAATAAAAGAATGAGGAGAAGGAAGTGAAGTGGCATATACGTAGGAAGTGGGGTGGGTGGAGAGTTTACCTACGAACATCAATTTCCGGAGTGGGAGACACGGTAAAGGAAATCTGATGGGAGAAAGTTAATAGAATTAGGGAAATATGACCAGGATCCAAGGGGTGAGCAGAACATGAGGGCGACGGGGCCGCAGTGGCGAAGCTTACTTCAATGTGATAAAAGAGATGAAATCCGTGGCCATGCAGAGGACAGCGCGTTCGGACGATGCCGGATCGACTGTGAAGGGGGTGTTGACATGTGTCATATTGTAGGTGTGTGCGGTCATGTGGGCGGTCACATGGGTGGTCATGTGGTCTTGAGCAGTGCCGTGCGGGTGAATGGGAGAAACGTATGTGTATTTGGGCGCCATATTGGAAGGGTAGAAAGAGAAGGGTTGCTAAATGAAGAGCAAGGCGGCCAGGGAATTAAAGACAGAAGAAAGAAGGGAAAAGTGAGATGGCTTGCCTTGGCAGAAAATGAAAGTGTTAAGAGAATACATTGGATATTTATAGAAAAATAAACGTATCACCGCAATAAACATTTGTTAGGTAAAAACAATCGATTATGCACAACAATGCCACTCAGGCATCCGAGTAGTGGCGAATGGGGACCGTGGTGTACAGGTCATTGTACATAAATTGTAAATGAGCAAGTCCAGCATGTACTTAGCAAGGAGGTCTAGTCCTCACGGGGGTTAGACCTTCTGTGTGTACTTTAAGTGTTCCGGTCAGTGTTCATGAGAGTGAGGATGAAATGAATCCAACAAGTTCATAGCAAGGAGGTCCAATCCTCAAGGCGATTCAACCCTCTATGTATGCTTCCTGTCTTTAGAATCCACTTTAATTCTTCCTTATTCAGCAGTTGGGCGAGATCTGCGCCCCTCGGTGGAGTCTTCACTACAGAAATTACTGTCCAGCGTATATCATCCTCAGTGTGGCCTGTGGCCTCAAAATGTTCGACCAATGGTGCATTGGGGGTTTTGCATCTTAATCTACTTCTGTGCTGACAGATTCTTACCCGGATTTTTTGCGTGGTCTGACCTATGTAAATCATTTCGCAGGGACAGAAGATTGCATAAATAACATTACAAGTGTTACAGTTACTGAAGTGATTGTGAGGTTTACGTATATTCCCATATACAAACTCCTTGCAGTCAGTGGTAAATCCACACACAGAGCAGTTGCCGCATCTATTATGACCAATCACAGACGGTAAGGACCAGTGGTCATGAAGGGTACCCGTGTTTGTGGTACTAGGGAGTGCTGCTCTGACCAAGTGGTCCTTAATGTTCTTGCTCTTTCTAAAAGCTAAGAGGGGTTTCTCTAGGTTAAGTATTCCAGCGTTGACTATACTCCAATGTTTAAGAATACTTTTTCGAAGTTTGTTTGAGGAGAGGGAAAAAGTGGTTACGCATACTATGCGGTTCTCTGATTTCTTGGGTTTGGGTTCCAAGAGAATATCCCTTGGACAGTACCATGCTCTTTTGAGGGCGTTTCGGATCAATCTTTTGGGATACCCTCTGGAGGTCAGTTTGTTGCTCAATGTTTTGGCTTCCCTGAAGTAATCCTCCTTAAGGGTACAGTTGCGTCTGATACGGAGGTATTGGGAATAGGGAAGAGAGTCTTTTAAAGCTCTAGGATGATTGCTGCTATATTTCAACAGAGTATTATGCTCAGTTGGTTCCCTGAAAAGGCTGGTAATCAGATGTCCATCTTTGTGTGCTATATTGAGGTCAAGAAAAGGAATGGATATTTTGTTATGTGTAAGTGTGAATTTAAGACCACCGCAGTTGTTGTTCAGCCAGTGAAGGAAATTTTCGAGCATGATTTGGGTGTCATGCCAGATCAGGAAGATGTCATCTATGTATCGTTTCCAAAGTGACATGGCAGAGAAGAAAGGATTGTGTTGGGCCAGTATGTAGATTGTCTCCAGTGCGTTCATGTATAAGATAGCCAGATTCGGTGCAAAAACTGCTCCCATGGATGTGCCTTTGGTTTGCTGGTAGTAATGACCGTCAAACAAAAAGAAATTTCTGGTCAGGCAGATCTCGAGAAGTTGCAAAATGAAAATGGTAGGGACTGCGTGTGGTCTGATGCGTGTGTCTAAAATCGTCTCAATGATGAGTAATGCATCTCGCTGGGGGATGTTAGTATATAGAGACTCAACATCAAGAGTGCAAAGTGTGTCAGTTGAGGGGTTAAAAATGTGATTTTCTACCAGGGTAATCATCTGCATACTATCTCTGACATAGTATGGTGTAGATGGAACGAATTCCTTTATGAAAAAGTCTACATATAGACCAAGTGGCTCTAGAATGGAACTGCAACCTGAGACGATGGGGCGTCCAGGAGGGTTCTTAGTGTCCTTGTGGATCTTAGGTAGAGTGTAAATAACTGGCATCCGCGGAGCCTTCGCATTCAGAAACTGATATTCGAGTTTGGATAGGAAACCTTGATCTAAACCAGATTTGGTGACCTGCTGGATGATTTGTTTGAGTTCATTGGTGGGGTTGGTGGGGAGTCTGCAGTAATGATCTGTATTACCTAGTTGCCTTAATATTTCATTTTTATAGGTAGTGGTTTCTTGTAGTACTATTCCACCGCCTTTATCGGCAGGTTTGATGACAATCGTTTTGTTAGTCTTGAGAGTTTGAAGTGCTGATTTTTCTGCCATTGAAATATTATAAGGGATGAAGTGGTGTTCTGTGGCCAGTTGTGATAGGTCATTTAGTACCAACTTCTCAAAGGTGGAAATCTCCGGTGGGACCATATTGGCCGACGGGGTGTGGTAAATATTTAAATTACCTGTACTATTTTTTATGCGGTAAAGTCTAGTAAGAATAACTCAGTCAAAATAAGAGGCAGAATCCGTGGTATTAGAGGTTCTGAAAAGGACTTTATTCCTTACAAAGGAATTATGGTTCGAACCAGGCAATCTTATTCCATCACCACGAAGGTTCAGGAAGGGATAGGCAATACATTATTGACAAGTAACAATATATATATGAAAAGCATTGCATTAAGACAGATGTAGGAGGCGTAACAGCTGATAATACAGATAAGAATACACATACGTAATGAAAATAGGCGTAATAACAGGCGTATACCAGAAACGTCATTTAAAATGATGTCACAAATGGGTGGATCCATAAGAGAATCCTGCAGTGTCAGCAGAAATATTTGGCAGAGATGCGCGCGCAGCCGCATGACGTGTGATTGACGTGCAACTAGAGGGTGAAGGGGAATTGACATTTAGCTCTACATGTGGAGACATAAGTCTGGGGGGTCAGGTCAACCTAATCCCAAATCGTATCTAATATCTTTGTTTAAGGAACTGTTTTATCCAAAAGGAAAGGTCTCTCGGACGGAATCTATTCTATACTGACTGTTAGTGCATGTACAAGCGTCTATGTGTCTACATGAGATGCGAGGGGGCAGGAATCTTCCATGGTAACAGGGGCTATGAATTACTTGTATAGAGACAGCGAGGCCGGTCGGTAGCTGGAAGGATGTTTACCTAAACTACTAGACAGGAATGCATTGGATGAGGAGCGGAGCAGATAACTTGAAGGCTGAATACAGTTTTTGGCAGGCAACAGGCCGCGTCAGGCACCGTTAGCCGCGCAGGGAGTAAGACAAAGTTCATGGACACGGATGCAGGTCCAGGCTGGAGCATTTCAGAGGCAGAAGCAGGAAAAGGCTTGATGACAGAATTCAGGGCCTACTCGCCTGAACTCTCAAACTAGAAAAGTGAACCATATAAAGTCGGTGGCCAATCATACTTAGGAATGGAATATTCGACCCATTCATGGCGGATCTGAAAGAGGACATGTTGACGGACGTACATGTATTTGCGTCTTCATAGCTGGAACTGGAGGGAACATACATGTACTTGTAGCATGTACATGGAGCCGTTGGGGTCTAAGATAGGGGACATAACTGATCATAAAATTCATATTTCCTCATTCCCTCCTTGTCCCCTACGGACCCTTATGAAATATCCATTTTCATCAATCCATCAATCTGTTCATATAGCATCATTTGTTCTTCTTTCTTCTTCCGGGATCTTGAATGAAAATTTGAAGGCGGGATACACGATGTGGCACACAGACCACAAATCTCTGGCCCACATTGTAGACACAAGCAGCAACTGAATAGAATGAGAAAGCAAATACCTAGGAAGGATAGGATCCTCCATCCCCAGGCTGACAACACGCTCCAGAACCAACCGGACCAAGTCCAGGTGCCTGGATTCTGGTGTATCTGGCTTACGATCTTATGAAGTCGAGTTATGGCTTTGTATACTGACGGCGCGTTTTCTGGTATGAAAACACAGCAACTTGATCCGATGACCCTACAAGCTCCGCCCCCATCGGCCAGAATGACGTCAAGGACAAGACGATTTTGGAGAACAACAATCCGCATCGCAGACTGCTCCTCTGTTAAGTTGCCTAAGGCGGAAGTAGTTTCATTCACTACTGCTTCAAGGGTTCTAGTTAATCTACGTATCAGCTTACTATTAGTGACTGTACCTATGTAGGGAAAGAAACCTTTATTGAAATCTGTATATTGCTCCCATGCTGTTTCAGTGTAGTCGACAATCGGGAGATCTCTCTGCTGTCTATTGTGTACTAAATGGGTATTCCTATGGTAATCAGGCGGGGCTAGGAAAACAGGTGGCAGAAGGAATGCAATGTAACAGGTACCATCCCAATCTAGGGGTAGGCGTATGTATGCGGTGTGACCACAGATGAAGTAGGAGTGACGAGAAGCTCTAAATGTAGACTTGCCTTTATCACTGAATTCTATTACAGTGGTACATTTACTATGACCCATGTGCATTGAACCATTCTTTCTCACACATAATTCGCCTCTAACTGGAAATACTGACATAGCGGGCAAGATTGGTGTAGCTTCGGATTCAACATTCAGGATCATGAGATTAAGTGTAAAGTTACCTAATCCATATACTTCATTTTCTAGATCAGTTCCTGTTCTTTTGGGAAGTCCCTCCTTGTTAGGGTAGCAGACTTTAAGTAAAACTAGGTTCAGGTTTCCCCATACCCAGTTGTCTTGATAAACTACTGTATTTGAATCTAGGGAATTAATCAAACTAAACCATGCTCCACAGGAGCCATTGTGTGTGAATGGATACGGAAAGAGGGGCAGAACTCCCTTGTATTTCTGATAGGGAGGGAGTCGGCCACATATCCAACAATTTGTAGCATTGCTGGTCTGATGAGAATGATGTAACATACTAATGAATGTGTTGTTGCGCAGCGCAAATCTATAGGACAACTCATGCGGGGGTAATTCGCTAAAAGAATGTTCGGCAGTAGCATTGAAAGCACGCTTGGAAATAGGGTAATACATGTGTAATAATATACTGGCAATGATAATCAAAAGACTTAGAAAAAACATAATTAACAATGTCACTATGCAGTGACTACGAAGTGATTTACAGTACGCATGTTTCTTGAGCTGTTTCTGTCTATTTCTCTCTCTATTTCGGTCTAGAGGATACATGTCAGAGACAAATTCAACTGATTCACCTTGGAGAGGACTTAAACAATCAAATTGTCTGACTTGCTAGACCTTAGTTTCAGTTTATAGTTTTCTTTTTCTGGCTTGTCAACCAGGGGGAGTTTTGAGTCAGTCTGTGAGGGAATGCAGGGCTGAAAATTCAAGTCGGATGATAGTCCATGAAATTTTTTTATATGGCTCGAGTGCAACCACCCTTTACGTCCCTCAATCTTCACGGCTGTCCTTGTGGTCAATAAGACGAGTTTAGGCGACTGCCAGCGAGGCTCCAGCGGGTTCCTTCTGTCGAAGTTCCTTACAAGTACAAGATCTCCCGGAACCACGTCATGGGGCTTCACCTCAGTGTTATCGGGAAAAGCTGCAGCTACCTGTGAACGACAAGATTGTAGTGCAGACATCAAGGAAGCCAGGTAATCTGTCAGCATATTACTATCAACATCAGTGATTTTACGAGGTATAGGCGTCCCCCACATATTTGGTGGTCTACCGAAGATCACCTCATACGGGGATAGCCCTGTTCGAGAGTGTGCTACCATTCTCATGTAAAAGAGCGCAACTGGTAAAGCTACTATCCAGTCGACACCTTTTTCTCTACATACTTTGGACAGTCTAATTTTCAAAGTTTGATTATGCCGCTCCACGAGACCTGCTGCCTCGGGATGTCGGACACAGTGGAATTTCCATTGATAGCCTAACAGAAGTGAAACATGTTTCATTAGCTCAGATGAGAATGGCTGGCCATTATCTGAGTACACGACACGGGGCAAACCATACCGTGGGAAGAATTCTCGAACTAACTGTTTGGCAGTAGTCGGGGCAGTGTAATCTGAGACGGGATACGCCTCTGTCCACCGGGAAAGAGCGCATACAACTACGAGGACATATTTGAATACTCGACAACGTTCCATCTGGATATAATCCATCTGGAGGACTTCAAAAGGGTGATCGGGGGATTGAAATCCACCCTGTTCTACAGGTACGCCTTTTCCTGGATTGAACTGACAACAAATCATACAGGTACGTACTTTCTGTTTAGCTGCTGCTCGCAAGTGTTTATTGAACCAAATGTGTTGAATACTGTCTAGCATAGCTTTCTCTCCTAGGTGTGCTGGACTATGTATTGTGTTAATGATGACTTGAACCATGGAGTCAGGAAGAAACCATATAGATTTTCCCTTCGTCATCCATCCTTGATCCGTTTGGATCCCTCCTAATTCAGTCCATCTCTTTATTTCTTCTGGTGTAGCATGTGTCTGTATGTCAATTACATCAAGGGCGGGATCCTTAACTGTCATGCAGTGTGTTGGTGTCGGAACTATTGTCTTTGTCGTGTCAGTTGTATGAGTCTGATTCTGAGCGGTTTGTTTAGCTGTTCTGTCAGCTAGGTCGTTACCCTGAGAAATAATGTCAGTCACTTTTGTATGGGCTTTACACTTCATAATCGATATTGCAGTCGGCAGATGTATTGCATCTAACAGAGCTTGAGTAAGGGGACCGTGCTGGATGTGGGCGCCGTGAGAAGTTAAATAACCTCTCTCTCGCCAAAGTACGCCGAAGTCATGGACGACTCCGAATGCATAACGTGAATCTGTGTATATGTTGACTTTCTTATTTTTGGCTTGAATACAGGCTTGTGTCAGAGCGATGAGCTCTGCTGCTTGAGCTGACAAGGTATCGATACAATTCGTTTCAATAATTTTAGTATCTGTTGTGACTGCATAAGCGGCCACTAACTCTCCTGTATTTGTTCTCATGCATGAACCATCTACATACAATGTCAGGTCTGGATCTGATAATGGAATATCTGTCAAGTCTTGTCTGGGTTTCGTCGTAATAGTAATAACTTCAATACAATCATGTGCCAATGGGTCTGTTCCACTTAATGGCAAAAGTGTGGCAGGATTTAATGTACTACAACGTCTGATTTCTATGTGTGGCTGGAACAATGTCAATTCATAACCCGTCAGTCTTGCTATAGTCAAGTGTTGTGTTTGGGTCCGGTTCAAGAGAACCTCTACTGCGTGTGGTACTTGTACTGTCAATTGATGTCCTAACACTATGGCATCGCTTTGTCTGATTGCTAAAGCTGTTGCTGCGACTGATTTCAGGCACGCAGGAAGAGCCTGGGCTACGGGATCTAATGTACTGGAAAAATAAGCACATGGCTTGTGTGATCCTGCTTGTTCCTGCGTGAGCACTGACAAAGCAGTACCTTCACGTTCTGTAACAAAGAGTGTAAAACGTTTTCTGTAACATGGTGTTGCTAAAACAGGTGCTTGGCATAAAACTTTCTTTAAGCTTTCAAAAGCTTGCGTATGTTCCTGAGTCCAAGGGAGGACAGTCGATGTCGCTGCCTCCTGTGTTGTCAACTGAATGAGTGGTTTCGCTAGAAATGCATATTGAGGGATCCACTGCCTACAGTACGAAGTGAGGCCTATGAATGCCCGTACCTCCTTTTGTGTCTTGGGTGGCGGCATGTTAACAATTAACTGGATACGGTCGGGTGTAAGCTGTCTTCCCCCCTTGGACAGCAAGTGCCCAAGGTACACAACTTGCTGGACACAGA
The DNA here is from genome assembly GCF_964204655.1 of Triturus cristatus. Classification (NCBI taxonomy): domain Eukaryota; kingdom Metazoa; phylum Chordata; class Amphibia; order Caudata; family Salamandridae; genus Triturus; species Triturus cristatus. Next base: position 441,779,259 of record NC_140585.1, read on the forward strand.
ATTGCAGCTTTGAAGGGGACACTTTGTGCCCCTTGTCGGCTAAGAAATGTAAAACCGTCAGTGATGCCTTTTCACATTCAGGTTCGCTTCGGGCGGTGATCAGTAGATCATCGACGTATTGAAGCAGGGCAGTGTTAGCTGGCATGTGGATACTGTCAAGTTCTCTTTTCAGTGCTTGGCTATAGATGCTGGGGCTTTCCGTGAATCCTTGAGGTGCGCGTGTGAATTTAAAACTTCGTCCATTTAAACTGAATCCGAACAAATATTGGCTTTCCGGATCGATTGGGACGCTAAAGAAAGCGTTCTTGAGATCAATTACAGTAAAGAACGTTGCTTCTGAATCTATGGCTGTTAGCAATGAAGAGATATCTGGGACCACGGGGTATTGTGGTACAATGCATTTATTTAATTCTCGCAGATCAATAACTAATCGATATACTGGTGGTGCTTTTGGATCAGTTCGTTTAAGAATCGGAATTATCGGGGAATTACATACATTGGAGTCGGTTTCCACAACCACTCCTTGTGCAATGAGCTCGTCAATGATTTGCAGTAAAGCCACAACAGCATCTGGGGGTAACTTGTATTGTCGTATTCGTGGTAGTACCACTCCTGTTTTGAGTGTGACTCGATATGGTGTAATATGCATACAACCTACATCAGTGGGGCCTTGCGCCCATAAATGTGCAGGTAGATTCTGTAACCGGTGATCCATGTCTCTAGACACGTAGTGACCTTTAAAGTCACGCAAAAACAGTCGTACTCCTTCCGGAGAACAACATATTACAGCTCCTAGAGCCTTCAATGTTTTTATACCTAACAAGTTTTCTGGACATGATTTAGTAAGCAATAGATCTGTAGTCCGTGTTAATGGACCGACTGTGAATGCAAGTGGTTGCGATACTTCGTTAATAGTGGGCTTTCCTGAAAAACCAAGGGAAATATTTTGTGAGCCTGAGAGGGGTGCCCCTGGGACTTCGCTGTGACTGATAGTGGTTCTGCTTGCCCCTGTATCGAGTAGAAACTTTCTGTCTTTCCCTAATACTTGACTCTGTACGTAAGGACCCTCTTGATCTACGGGAACCTCAATAAGGGGTAGGCCAACTTCCCTCTCTAGGCTATTTCATGTGTAGCGCTGATACTCTGGATAGTCATTTTGTGCATACTGGTACATTTGTTGTGTCGTGTTTTGTATTGCAGCAATAGGCTGTGGCTGTTGTTGTGGTTGTTGTTGTGGTTGTGGTGCGGTCTGTTGTACAGCTGGCATAGGCTGTATATTCTGAGGTACTTGTTGTTGGATCTGATCCTGTCTAGGCGGACGTGGTCTCTCTTTCGTTATACCCGTAGAGATATTATGTTTCAGAACTGCGCAATCGTGTATATAATGACCTGGCTGTTTACAATAGTTGCATGTCCCTCTAACAGGACCTACTGAATCATTGGACTGTGTCATACCCTTTTTATGACCGTCAGCTGGAACTGACTGAGCAACAAGCATTTTCATTTTCGTGTCTTTCATACGTCTTTGTTCATGTTCTTGTTCTTCTCTAATTCTATTGTGATGATATTGTAACATTTGTAACATCTGTGACGGTGTGTTACCTTGCCAAGTACTCTCGAATTTTAATACTCTACTCTTAACTTGGGGCAGGGAATTTTCAACTAATTTTGTCACAAACAGATGTGGATACGACTCACTACTTGCTTTTATGCCACTATTAATACCAAAACATTTTTCAAATCGGGAATAGAAATCACTAGTGTCTTCATCTTGTTTTTGTTTACAGGCTGAGATTGCACCCCAGTCTTCCTTTTTCGTAGTTAATAAACGTGGTAGTACCTGCACTAATAATCCTGGTAATGCTGTAGTCCTTTCCCCGAGCCCTGAACCTGCAGCTCGGGCCTTTTCTTCGTTTTCTAATGCTGTCCAATCTATCTTTTGGTCTCCCACCTCCCATTCCTTTTCTTTGAGTTTCTCGTAAATACCGGCAGGCAATAAAACTTTTAATATTTTCATAATGTCAGGATAAGTATACTCTCCCATGAGTAACATGTCTTTTATCTCACGGTGGAAACCTGCTGGGTCTTTGTCATGGCTAGGTACTACTTTCTTCATTTCTAATAATTCAATTTTAGTTATGGGCGCGTACACAAACACGCGTTTAAAAATATTGTCCTCACCTCTGATTGGGTGTACTTCGCGTAAGGGATTCTGTCTGTCTATGTGGTACGTTTTTCTTTCCAACTTGGGGGGAACTGAAACATGTTCTGGGCATACGAAGACAATGTACTGGTGTCGATATTCTAGAATTTCTTTAATTAAATCAGTACCTGAACCTCTCCATTTGTTCGTGAGTAATTCTATCAATATATCAGGTAGGGGACCAGGATCGGAGTGTTGGCTTCTATATAATATAACGAGGTGTTGTATCATGTATATACCAGCTAAACGCTGTTCGTCTGGGGTAAGATTCAAAAACGTGTGTGCTAACGCATCATCACTGTATTTTTCAGAACTGTCAGCCCATTGTACTGCTGACCTGGCTAATTCTTGTTCATCCATAGAATCGAGCATATGGTACCCCCTTCGGTCTCGGAGTAATTTATCAGCAGCCTGGAATAAGTGTTCAGGGGACTTCGTATTTAACATAGGGGCTTGAAAATGTCTGTTACATTCTGGACGTATCGGACGTATCGAGTCATTAAAGTATCTGGTATTATTACAAGGTCTTCCCCTACCTACATAGGCTATTGTTTCTAATTGTCCTGTGGGCATTTCTGGTTCTTCCTCCTCCTCTCCCTCTGATTCAGTTTTGTCTGCCTCCAATCTGGCTTTATGTATTCGTTCTACTTCTTTGCGGATCTTTCGGCACATAGCTACTATACACGTCTGTTTATCATGTTTTCCCTCAGATATATTCTGACCCCATCTGGTAAGTACTTGCATTTCATCCTGATCTACCTCGGACCTATCTCTGTCTCTGATCAAGCAGTTTATGAAGAAACGTAACAGTTGTCTCTGTATATCCGCTTTCTGGTATTCCATGGCTTCGTCAATACTTTCAGGGCCTTGCCCTGTTTGGACAAAACGATATATATTGTCTAAATGTTTAATCATTCCTGGTAGCGTCGTTAAATATATTGAAGCTCGTCGTATACGTAGTGATGATAGCAGCATTCTGTCATTTTTACCGGGCACTGGATCATATCTACAATCTACAAGATGTTCTTTAAACATGTCGGACGTTGCTATTTGGGGTGTACGTTGGTTTGCTAAATCTCTAAGAGACGATTTGCTTCGTGATGGTGGCGTGGCAAAAATTGCTGCCGCACCTCCTGTCGCACCTTCTGAGGTGCTAGGCACAAAAGGGTTTGTGGGATGTAAGGTAGAAACTGTGGATGCAGGAAAAGTGGTGGAAACAAATGGACCTGTTGTATTGTGCGGAGGAGTTTGTGGTTGCGGAGTTGGGGGCGGATGATCTCGGGGTTGAGCACCATCGACAGGTGGCGTGTGTGGTGGAACATTAACATATTCGGGAGCTACCTCGTCTAAATAGGAGGAAAGGAAAATATCTTTTGCGGTCTTGGGATGTGCTTTAATCGGGAGTAATGGAGGTGGCAAATCTTTCGGTATTTCCGGGGTGGCCTTAGGTAGACCTTCGGCCAAAAGAGGATACATACCATTCATAAGAGTGTTTCGTTGTCTGTCTACTTGTTCTGTTGTTACTCGGATACCTTCTTCAACTAATATATTTTCTCGGGCTTTATTTGAGTTCTCCCTACTTTTCTCTTCCTGTCTGAGCGCTTTCTCTGTGCGCCTATGCGATTCTTTACGCCATAACTCAATGGCATCTTTCTGTGACTGTCTGGCTTTCTTTTTCCATAATTCTTCTTCTACTCTCATGATGCAATCTGCATCCCATGTCCCAGCTACGGGCCACCTCTGACTTTCTGCTAGATCCTTGGTGTAATCCACCCATAAGTCAAGATATAATACGGCATCTAGGCCATGTTTATGATACATAAAATACCCTGGAGTGTCCCTAGGTGGAATGGGAACAGCTTCTTCGAGTACTCCTTTTCTAGTTTTGATCTGTCTTAATTTTGAAAAGAACGGCATCTTCAAACCTTCCTACTTGATTCTTACTCAAACTGGACTTGAACACAAATTAATGCAACAAACACAATAATGAACACTCATTCATACCACGATTTTTAAACATAGTAAAACATTTAACTTTTAACATTTAACATTTAACGAACAATGATAATTAGAAGAAAACTAGTTACTGACATAATACTAATACTATATAATACTGAATTATATACATGAACATACTGGATATACTGCTAAACAGTACAGATACACTGCTAAAACAGTGCAGACCGGATCTGTGTACCCAAACCCGTCAGGACCGGCACAAATTAATGTGCACGTCTAAATGCCTCCCCAGCAACGGTACTCACCGGGTAGCACGGAACGGAAGGCCTCGGAACTGAACTGAACTGGACCGGACTGGACTCGACTGGACTCGGAACTTCGGAACCTGGTGGGCCTCTGTATACCTCGGATCTTGCTCTCTCAGCTAGGCTCTGGTCGGGATACTTCGCACTTCTCACCGCCTCGTCTGGGTGTTGATCGCAGCCTCAGTCACCCCCGCTTGGCCGGAGGGAGATACAGGAAATCCTGCGGGTACGCGTTTTTGTCCGTCCAGCTGTGGCAGGAGACCGGGCCTGCAACGCACCTCCGGCGCGTGAGATGAGAAAGTGTCCCTCTTCGGGCGCCAATTTATGTGGTAAATATTTAAATTACCTGTACTATTTTTTATGCGGTAAAGTCTAGTAAGAATAACTCAGTCAAAATAAGAGGCAGAATCCGTGGTATTAGAGGTTCTGAAAAGGACTTTATTCCTTACAAAGGAATTATGGTTCGAACCAGGCAATCTTATTCCATCACCACGAAGGTTCAGGAAGGGATAGGCAATACATTATTGACAAGTAACAATATATATATGAAAAGCATTGCATTAAGACAGATGCAGGAGGCGTAACAGCTGATAATACAGATAAGAATACACATACGTAATGAAAATAGGCGTAATAACAGGCGTATACCAGAAACGTCATTTAAAATGATGTCACAAATGGGTGGATCCATAAGAGAATCCTGCAGTGTCAGCAGAAATATTTGGCAGAGATGCGCGCGCAGCCGCATGACGTGTGATTGACGTGCAACTAGAGGGTGAAGGGGAATTGACATTTAGCTCTACATGTGGAGACAGAAGTCTGGGGGGTCAGGTCAACCTAATCCCAAATCGTATCTAATATCTTTGTTTAAGGAACTGTTTTATCCAAAAGGAAAGGTCTCTCGGACGGAATCTATTCTATACTGACTGTTAGTGCATGTACAAGCGTCTATGTGTCTACATGAGATGCGAGGGGGCAGGAATCTTCCATGGTAACAGGGGCTATGAATTACTTGTATAGAGACAGCGAGGCCGGGCCCTTTGCTCGGTAGCTGGAAGGATGTTTACCTAAACTACTAGACAGGAATGCATTGGATGAGGAGCGGAGCAGATAACTTGAAGGCTGAATACAGTTTTTGGCAGGCAACAGGCCGCGTCAGGCACCGTTAGCCGCGCAGGGAGTAAGACAAAGTTCATGGACACGGATGCAGGTCCAGGCTGGAGCATTTCAGAGGCAGAAGCAGGAAAAGGCTTGATGACAGAATTCAGGGCCTACTCGCCTGAACTGTAAAACTAGAAAAGTGAACCATATAAAGTCGGTGGCCAATCATACTTAGGAATGGAATATTCGACCCATTCATGGCGGATCTGAAAGAGGACATGTTGACGTTGGACGTACATGTATTTGCGTCTTCATAGCTGGAACTGGAGGGAACATACATGTACTTGTAGCATGTACATGGAGCCGTTGGGGTCTAAGATAGGGGACATAACTGATCATAAAATTCATATTTCCTCAGGGGAGAAAGTGGACGGAGGTCTCAAAGGGGTGTTGGGTGCTTTGGGTGAAGGAGGATTTAGCAAAAAGTAGCTATGTAATCTCAGTTTGCGAAAAAACCTAAGGACTTCGGTCTGTAGGTCAAGAAAGTTAGTCTTTGTGGTGGGTACGAATGAAAGGCCCTTGCTTAGTACAGATAATTCAGAGTCATTTAAATGGTGTTTAGTAAGATTAAATATAGGAAGTAAGAGGTTGGTTTGTGTCTGGCTAGGGGAGTTAGCGTTGTCCATGTGTTGTGAATAGTCTACCAACGATAATAGTTGCGTCGTGTTTGCCGTTCTCCTGGTGGGTTTTGCCAATGGGCACGCTTCAGGCCCCCTCTTTTTTGTGGCTCGTGCTGGCCACGTCCTAAAAAAGAGGCTGAAGGTTGTGGATTACCTGGTGCTCTGTTGGTACCCTTCATGACCACTGGTCCTTACCGTCTGTGATTGGTCATAATAGATGCGGCAACTACTCTGTGTGTGGATTTACCACTGACTGCAAGGAGTTTGTATATGGGAATATACGTAAACCTCACAATCACTTCAGTAACTGTAACACTTGTAATGTTATTTATGCAATCTTCTGTCCCTGCGATATGATTTACATAGGTCAGACCACGCAAAAAATCCGGGTAAGAATCTGTCAGCACAGAAGCAGATTAAGATGCAAAACACCCAATGCACCATTGGTCGAACATTTTGAGGCCACAGGCCACACTGAGGATGATATACGCTGGACAGTAATTTCTGTAGTGAAGACTCCACCGAGGGGCGCAGATCTCGCCCAACTGCTGAATAAGGAAGAAGTAAAGTGGATTCTAAAGACAGGAAGCATACATAGAGGGTTGAATCGCCTTGAGGATTGGACCTCCTTGCTATGAACTTGTTGGATTCATTTCATCCTCACTCTCATGAGCACTGACCGGAACACTGAAAGTACACACAGAAGGTCTAACCCCCGTGAGGACTAGACCTCCTTGCTAAGTACATGCTGGATTTGCTCATTTACAATTTATGTACAATGACCCGTACACCACGGTCCCCATTCGCCACTACTCGGATGCCTGAGTGGCATTGTTGTGCATAATCGAATATTTTTACCTAACAAATGTTTATTGCGGTGATACGTTTATTTTTCTATAAATATCCAATGTATTCTCTTAACACTTTCATTTTCTGCCAAGGCAAGCCATCTCACTTTTCCCTTCTTTCTTCTGTCTTTAATTCCCTGGCCGCCTTGCTCTTCATTTAGCAACCCTTCTCTCTCTACCCTTCCAATATGGCGCCCAAATACACCTACGTTTCTCCCATTCACCCGCACGGCACTGCTCAAGACCACATGACCACCCATGTGACCGCCCACATGACCGCACACACCTACAATATGACGCATGTCAACACCCCCTTCACAGTCGATCCGGCATCGTCCGAACGCGCTGTCCTCTGCATGGCCACGGAATTCATCTCTTTTATCACATTGAGGTAAGCTTCGCCACTGCGGCCCCGTCGCCCTCATGTTCTGCTCACCCCTCGGATCCTGGTCATATTTCCCTAATTCTATTAACTTTCTCCCATCAGATTTCCTTTACCGTGTCTCCCACTCCGGAAATTGATGTTCGTAGGTAAACTCTCCACCCACCCCACTTCCTACGTATATGCCACTTCACTTCCTTCTCCTCATTCTTATATTTCCCTCCACAGGCATTGTTCCTTCGAAACGCGTCCAATTTTAATTCACGTACCAGTTTTTCGACCCAGACTCGGCGCCCGCTCCGTTGCCTTAAGTGGTAACACGAGGTATTCCCCTCACTCCCTTCGCTCAAACAAGCTTCTGCGCCGTTATCTAACCCTGTCACCCACCGCTTTTTCTTCCCGACACCGGTTGGCCTTTTACGCAGCACCCTCCTACGGCTCACAATATCTCTCCGCACTCCGTATCTAGTGATATTTCTTAGCCCTCGAGTGTATGTAAATCACCTACCTTTTCACGCAATTTTTTCTATAATCGCACTTCTTCTCTCGTATCCTTCAGTTTTTACCTTTCCGGTTGGTTTATGCCCGCAATATTACTACTGCATAAGATTTCAAATAGGGACTAGCCCCTGATCTGACACTAATGTTTTTCTGATGTAATTTGTATGATCCGTTCAAACGTAGTAATAACGTCAATTCATTGCCATTTTCTTTTTCCCTTTTTCTTCCATGAAATTTTCTCCATACCTATGTATGTTTTTGTTGTTTGCCTTATTGTCCTATGTTTACTCAGGCATCTAAATATGGGCAATTTAACTGAATAGTCCTGATGATGATCCTAAATCCCTCTGATAAGGATCGAAACGTCGTCGACTTTGTTGTCCACCTTACACATTTAATATTTCTGTATATAATACATTGTGAGGGTGGCAATATTTGTACTAGATGTTTCACTACTCATTATCTCTAAAAAAGAAACATCATTGTAATTGCCTGATTGTGTTTCACAATTTGTTGCCCTCATGATATGTAAGTCCCAGGATACAGGCTTGTGTCCCACTAAGACTCTACTTACATTCTCTGGATCACTGCTAATTACCTCTACTTATTAAAGTTGCCATGCCCGGCTGGACATTGGCTATAATATAGTACCAATTTTGACTATATTCATTTTTTGTTTAACTATTTTTTCGCTTTCAGGGACCACTGTTTCCTGTAATACGTAACTTCCCAAGGTCCCTGTCTAATTCCTTTGGGTGCCCTTGTCCCCTTTTTACATAGTAAGCGCAATCGCTAGATTGCAAGGGCTCATGCTCTTATTCCCCCTTCTTGTTTAGATAGTGGGTCACTTTCCTTCCCTACCGACTACCATATCTCTAGTTTTCCTTTCCCCCCCCCCCCATTTTTCGTGTCATGTCAGATCACGCACCCCTTTATACAGATGAATACATCAAAAAGATTCTAGAAGGTCCATCCCTCTTCACCGACTCCACCAATGCTCCCCAAGAAACTAGTTCCACACTGCCTGAGCAACTAGAGAAAACCAAGAAAAAGTCTGTCAGGTTACAACTCATGATACGGATGCTCACAGAGTATTTAAAAGCCGATATTATTCCCACAGGCCTCCAAGTCAGAAACATACCCGGAATTTTCACTGACATTCCTAAATACATCACAAATTTCAGTTACATTAGTACCACCTGCTCTAGCCACTGGATGGTCCTAGGTATCGACTTAGAGACAGAAGAACTCAAGAAACTTCTGGAAGAGATAACAGACATTGAAAGACAAATAACAAGCAGCGACACGATATCTGATAGTAAGAAACTGCTAGAACAAGTACAGAAAACCGTGGACGAATTCTGTAGAATAGAACAGAATAAGAAATCCATTAAAGTAAAGAAGGACATTAAAACCTACTCCACTGAACGCACTTACCCCTACCTAACCAAAGATTTCTATATCAACCGATCCTACAATAACCAACGTATCAACCGTCCCTGGGGCCGATTCAATAGAGGACACACTCTAGTAGGATTCTCTGACACCTCTGTGGACTCTTCTGATAGTTCCGATCCAGGCGAAGGGACTAGCAGTGCCAACAGAGCACCAGGTAATCCACAACCTTCAGCCTCTTTTTTAGGACGTGGCCAGCACGAGCCACAAAAAAGAGGGGGCCTGAAGCGTGCCCATTGGCAAAACCCACCAGGAGAACGGCAAACACGACGCAACTATTATCGTTGGTAGACTATTCACAACACATGGACAACGCTAACTCCCCTAGCCAGACACAAACCAACCTCTTACTTCCTATATTTAATCTTACTAAACACCATTTAAATGACTCTGAATTATCTGTACTAAGCAAGGGCCTTTCATTCGTACCCACCACAAAGACTAACTTTCTTGACCTACAGACCGAAGTCCTTAGGTTTTTTCGCAAACTGAGATTACATAGCTACTTTTTGCTAAATCCTCTTTCACCCAAAGCACCCAACACCCCTTTGAGACCTCCGTCCACTTTCTCCCCGTCGGCCAATATGGTCCCACCGGAGATTTCCACCTTTGAGAAGTTGGTACTAAATGACCTATCACAACTGGCCACAGAACACCACTTCATCCCTTATAATATTTCAATGGCAGAAAAATCAGCACTTCAAACTCTCAAGACTAACAACACGATTGTCATCAAACCTGCCGATAAAGGTGGTGGAATAGTACTACAAGAAACCATTACCTATAAAAATGAAATATTAAGGCAACTAGGTAATACATATCATTACTGCAGACTCCCCACCAACCCCACCAATGAACTCAAACAAATCATCCAGCAGGTCACCAAATCTGGTTTAGATCAAGGTTTCCTATCCAAACTCGAATATCAGTTTCTGAATGCGAAGGCTCCGCGGATGCCAGTTATTTACACTCTACCTAAGATCCACAAGGACACTAAGAACCCTCCTGGACGCCCCATCGTCTCAGGTTGCGGTTCCATTCTAGAGCCACTTGGTCTATATGTAGACTTTTTCATAAAGGAATTCGTTCCATCTACACCATACTATGTCAGAGATAGTATGCAGATGATTACCCTGGTAGAAAATCACATTTTTAACCCCTCAACTGACATACTTTGCACTCTTGATGTTGAGTCTCTATAGACTAACATCCCCCAGCGAGATGCATTACTCATCATTGAGACGAATTTAGACACACGCATCAGACCACACGCAGTCCCTACCATTTTCATTTTGCAACTTCTCGAGATCTGCCTGACCAGAAATTTCTTTTTGTTTGACGGTCATTACTACCAGCAAACCAAAGGCACATCCATGGGAGCAGTTTTTGCACCGAATCTGGCTATCTTATACATGAACGCACTGGAGACGAACTACATACTGGCCCAACACAATCCTTTCTTCTCTGCCATGTCACTTTGGAAACGATACATAGATGACATCTTCCTGATCTGGCATGACACCCAAATCATGCTCGAAAATTTCCTTCACTGGCTGAACAACAACTGCGGTGGTCTTAAATTCACACTTACACATAACAAAATATCCATTCCTTTTCTTGACCTCAATATAGCACACAAAGATGGACATCTGATTACCAGCCTTTTCAGGAAACCAACTGAGCATAATACTCTGTTGAAATATAGCAGCAATCATCCTAGAGCTTTAAAAGACTCTCTTCCCTATTCCCAATACCTCCGTATCAGACGCAACTGTACCCTTAAGGAGGATTACTTCAGGGAAGCCAAAACATTGAGCAACAAACTGACCTCCAGAGGGTATCCCAAAAGATTGATCCGAAACGCCCTCAAAAGAGCATGGTACTGTCCGAGGGATATTCTCTTGGAACCCAAACCCAAGAAATCAGAGAACCGCATAGTATGCGTAACCACTTTTTCCCTCTCCTCAAACAAACTTCGAAAAAGTATTCTTAAACATTGGAGTGTAGTCAACGCTGGAATACTTAACCTAGAGAAACCCCTCTTTGCTTTTAGAAAAAGCAAGAACATTAAGGACCACTTGGTCAGAGCAGCACTCCCTAGTACCACAAACACGGGTACCCTTCATGACCACTGGTCCTTACCGTCTGTGATTGGTCATAATAGATGCGGCAACTGCTCTGTGTGTGGATTTACCACTGACTGCAAGGAGTTTGTATATGGGAATATACGTAAACCTCACAATCACTTCAGTAACTGTAACACTTGTAATGTTATTTATGCAATCTTCTGTCCCTGCGATATGATTTACATAGGTCAGACCACGCAAAAAATCCGAGTAAGAATCTGTCAGCACAGAAGCAGATTAAGATGCAAAACCCCCAATGCACCATTGGTCGAACATTTTGAGGCCACAGGCCACACTGAGGATGATATACGCTGGACAGTAATTTCTGTAGTGAAGACTCCACCGAGGGGCGCAGATCTCGCCAAACTGCTGAATAAGGAAGAATTAAAGTGGATTCTAAAGACAGGAAGCATACATAGAGGGTTGAATCGCCTTGAGGATTGGACCTCCTTGCTATGAACTTGTTGGATTCATTTCATCCTCACTCTCATGAACACTGACCGGAACACTGAAAGTACACACAGAAGTACATGCTGGACTTGCTCATTTACAATTTATGTACAATGACCCGTACACCACGGTCCCCATTCGCCACTACTCGGATGCCTGAGTGGCATTGTTGTGCATAATCGAATGTTTTTACCTAACAAATGTTTATTGCTGTGATACGTTTATTTTTCTATAAATATCCAATGTATTCTCTTAACACTTTCATTTTCTGCCAAGGCAAGCCATCTCACGTTTCCCTTCTTTCTTCTGTCTTTAATTCCCTGGCCGCCTTGCTCTTCATTTAGCAACCCTTCTCTTTCTACCCTTCCAATATGGCGCCCAAATACACCTACGTTTCTCCCATTCACCCGCACGGCACTGCTCAAGACCACATGACCACCCATGTGACCGCCCACATGACCACACACACCTACAATATGACGCATGTCAACACCCCCTTCACAGTCGATCCGGCATCGTCCGAACGGGCTGTCCTCTGCATGGCCACGGAATTCATCTCTTTTATCACATTGAGGTAAGCTTCGCCACTGCGGCCCCGTCGCCCTCATGTTCTGCTCACCCCTCGGATCCTGGTCATATTTCCCTAATTCTATTAACTTTCTCCCATCAGATTTCCTTTACCGTGTCTCCCACTCCGGAAATTGATGTTCGTAGGTAATCTCTCCACCCACCCCACTTCCTACGTATATGCCACTTCACTTCCTTATCCTCATTCTTATATTTCCCTCCACAGGCATTGTTCCTTCGAAACGCGTCCAATTTTAATTCACGTACCAGTTTTTCGACCCAGACTCGGCGCCCGCTCCGTTGCCCTAAGTGGTAACACGAGGTATTCCCCTCACTCCCTTCGCTCAAACAAGCTTCTGCGCCGTTATCTAACCCTGTCACCCACCGCTTTTTCTTCCCGACACCGGTTGGCCTTTTATGCAGCACCCTCCTACGGCTCACAATATCTCTCCGCACTCCGTATCTAGTGATATTTCTTAGCCCTCGAGTGTATGTAAATCACCTACCTTTTCACGCAATTTTTTCTATAATCACACTTCTTCTCTCGTATCCTTCAGTTTTTACCTTTCCGGTTGGTTTATGCCCGCAATATTACTACTGCATAAGATTTCAAATAGGGACTAGCCCCTGATCTGACACTAATGTTTTTCTGATGTAATTTGTATGATCCGTTCAAACGTAGTAATAACCAATTCATTGCCATTTTCTTTTTCCCTTTTTCTTCCATGAAATTTTCTCCATACCTATGTATGTTTTTGTTGTTTGCCTTATTGTCCTATGTTTACTTAGGCATCTAAATATGGGCAATTTAACTGAATAGTCCTGATGATGATCCTAAATCCCTCTGATAAGGATCGAAACGTCGTCGACTTTGTTGTCCACCTTACACATTTAATATTTCTGTATATAATACATTGTGAGGGTGGCAATATTTGTACTTGATGTTTCGCTACTCATTATCTCTAAAAAAGAAACATCATTGTAATTGCCTGATTGTGTTTCACAATTTGTTGTCCTCATGATATGTAAGTCCCAGGATACAGGCTTGTGTCCCACTAAGACTCTACTTACATTCTCTGGATCACTGCTAATTACCTCTACTTATTAAAGTTGCCATGTCCGGCTGGACATTGGCTATAATATAGTACCAATTTTGACTATATTCATTTTTTGTTTAACTATTTTGTCGCTTTCAGGGACCACTGTTTCCTGTAATACGTAACTTCCCAAGGTCCCTGTCTAATTCCTTTGGGTGCCCTTGTCCCCTTTTTACATGGCGTGTTCATATATCACTCCTCAACCTAGGCGAGTCCTAGGGGTATTTTTGCAACGCCGATGACTCTCCATGTCACGGATAAAGAAGGATTAACTTCCCGGCCGGCAGAGTTCGCACTTCAAGCAGCCATCTTGTTGCGCGGTCAAACCAGGCCCCCTCATTGTGGCAGACTTCTGGTACACATATAAGTGCCCTGTGCCCTTTCCTTGTCTCTCTCCTAAACACACCAGGCAGAGAGCGCGGTTACCTCCCTTGATCCCGGGGCTCACGTTGTGGTGTTAAGAACTTTATGGACTCTGGTAAATTAAAAGTGCTTTAAAGCAGCACGTGCCATTATCTTCATATATGACTAGCAAATCCTGCTTTTCATTAAAGTCTGTCTCTATAATGATTGAAGATGCCCATCTTTAGTGTACCTAAAATAGGGCTCGAAGAAAGCTTGGTTTAACAGAGACTGTGGTTGGGAAAGTCTTACTTGCCTTTGATTCGCAGACACTACTTTCAATCGAGGAAGTTGCCAATGAATCAGAACAACATACGGTGTAATTAGTCAATGCCATATCTTGCCCTTGAGGTTTACCTATATAGGACAGCTCCTCACTCCTTGGTAATCACAACCACTGCTCTTGACAGTTTCTTATGGTATGAATGAATGATGAGAATAATCAGACAAAAAATGATGTAGAAAACTAGTTTGCGACCTTTGAACATATAGCATCATCAAGAAAGGGTTACCTAAATCTGCTGTTCCGTCCTCCATTGGAAACTGAAGGTCCACTGGACTCTAAATCATGTGGACGGACCGTCAGTTTCGTGGACAGGGTACTCTGCCATGTTTGTGCTATAGTACCCTGTCTACCACTCTCTAAATCAGACTCTAAGTCTGCGGATTTTACTGTAAATCCACGTGCTACTTTCATCAATATTGTTACATTTTGTTGTGGGCAATGATTTCAGAGGCCATTGACACATCTAATACAACAAGGCCATCGCCACCACTAACATTTTGTTGTGAGCTTTAAATCGTCCTACTACGGGCTACTCGCACATTAGCAATTTTGGCAGGACTCCACCTCGCCCAATTTAAGTACCTACAGCAGGCATATCTCACACCCTATCGACTTTGGAGAGCCGGGGTGTGCTCATCACCTGCGCGCCTACAGCTGCTATCATGTGGAATGGACCTGCCGGTTATACAGCGCTTTTAGTCAAGAGTCCTCTCCATACTGTCTAGGTTGGTGGGCAGCAGATCGAGACGGGAAGCATCCATTACAACGCAATGCCTTTACAACGCAATGCCTTTACAATGCAGCCAATGCAACACAAGTTCCATTACAACGCATGCTATTACAACACATGCATTACAACGCATATGCCACACTGAGCAGCACCTTCCCTGAGGAAAGCACCTTGCGGTGTTAGAATAGTAATTTACGTTGTAATGGCTTGCGTTGTAATAGCAATTGTAATGGAAGGTGCATTGTAAGAACCGCATTGTAAAAGTATGCGTTGTAACGTCATACATCCAATCAAAACAAACCCTAGGCTTGCAATGTTGGGCATCCTTGCGGACGTGGGAGGGCCCAGAGCTGACAGGATACTGGTGGGGATGGGGACAATGTTGGCCGAAAGAGATATAGCCAAACACTGGAGGTCCTTTAACGCACCCCCTCTGGCTCCTTGAGGAAGGGTGTGGACTGGTGTAAAAAGATGGAAGCGATCATCTATACTGCATGTGGATGCCCCCGCAAGTATGACAGGTTAGGGAAAATGGTGGGCCTATTACCGACTGGGAGAACGTGGCTGAGTAGAATACTAATACCCCTGCTAGATATGGCAACTAGGGGTCTAATCGGGGCGGCGGGCCCATTGGGAAAGTTTTGTAATCACTGTGTTGATTTGGAGAGAGCAATGCTTGTTGAGTTAAAAATCAATGAAATGGTTCTTATAAAATCGTCCAACTGTGGTGAGAGACCAGTTTTGAGTCTGACGCCAATGCTAGTAAATATCTAGTTTGAATGTATACCATTTTAATTTAAAGCTGATGCAAAATCAATTTAAATGTTTAAAGACAACAAAAACATTTTTCTTTTCAGGACAATAGACCTCAGGGCCAGCATGGAATCCAATTCCCTGCTGCTGAACGATTAGGGGAACCCAGTAACAAGATTTTGCCAGCTAACTCCGAAAAGACAATTCAGAGTCACAAACCTCCTTTAAAAACTGCTGGTAAGGAAATGGTCTTAATATTTGAACTTCTTTTATTTACAGTGTAACCTTGGCTGTATGTGGGCATTTCGATCCATTTGACACATTAAGGGCTGTCAACATGGAGCTAAGCTAAATCAACGTGATTTTACTTTTCTGCTCCACATCAGTCTGTGTCGGGAACGTCAGACTGATTACAAATACCAGCTTCCAAATGTTTTGATTTTTTGCCTCTAAAAGAAGCCAACAAATGTGCAGATTATTTTAACATATGTGTAGTTTGTTCTTTCCATTTTGATATCAGTTTCCATGTTTTCAAAATGTTGGTAGAGGTTCATACCACTGTTATAGTCTTTTGCTACAATTCTTTTAGGAATAATTCTAACATTGATTATTTGATCTGTTTGTTGAGTTGTTTTGGTGAAACTATGATTTTTCGATCTTGGGAGAAGAATGGAAAAAGCAATATTATCCAAATGGAAACCTCCTTGAATGTCCAGTAGGTGTTGATGTGAGAAAATGAAAATTTACAAAATAGTCATTAAGAAGTTAAAAACAATATGTACCATACAAGAAAGGTTAATTAATCAGTACGGTCAATATTAAAGTTATGCACCCGCTAAATTAAATCACATTTACATGCGTACCGATTACATTTAGGTAAAAAAAGATAAAGATATTTTCGTGAAGTGGAAAGACTCTCATTTAAACAACGTTCATGTACTGGCGAGTTCTTTCGCTTGGTATGGTTTAATTAACATTTTGTACATTGCGTGAATTCGCTATCCCTTGTCTTTCATTTAACTGAATATGATTAAATGCAGTCTCATGTTTTTTTTTCACAGTTGCATTTTCATTGCGTTGCAAATAGTCGAATAGCCAGTTATTCAATATTATATTTTATTTGGTGTACTTCACAGAAGGTTATTAGTGCCTCAATGTTGTGGCCTTCTCCCTCCCAGATGACCCCATTAATTGATAATGTTATTGCTGGGTATTGTAAATATGCGCACATATGTGGAAGACTTTCTTATTAATATCAAGAAATATTTATTTATTTGACGGACACAATCCTGGCTCACCACATACTCTTGTTGAGGCCACACAGGTACGCACCACAAGGCGTTGTCGTTTTATAATCACAGTGCTTTATTACAGGAACAAAGTAGATCGCGCATAGTCTACCACAGGCCAGTGCCTAGCATGACGCGTTTCGACCGCTCCAGCGCGGTCTCGATCACATGACGCGCTGCCTCAATCATTCTAATTTTTATTGTGAATACAGAACACCTGAGCATAATTGGGCAATGAAACGGCCACTGCAACACACAACAGACTGTCCATTGTATTTTACCAATTCCCAGATTACGATACCATTATAAATTATTCTTACATTAAAAAAGTGCTAGTGGTTTGACATATCTGTCGTTCCATCATTGTTTTAATTACATCTAAAAAAATTATTTCATTGTAATACAAAAATTTTTAACTCACATAATGAGATACCAGATATAGCTAATCCTTGGGCTCTCTGCAACACAGTTATGTATAGTGCGTATTGGACATCCTTCCTGCCATATAGCTGCAAGCCTGCTCTTCTCCATGTACATTCAAACGATAAAAAATAAAATTTTAAATATTTCGATATGACAACCAATGTCTGAAAATAAATTTCTCATATATATTTGTCATGGTAGCATATTAATCATCCTCAAGTCAGTCTGATGGATTGATATTAAAACCCTATACGTTGTTTAAAAAGAGCTAGTGCTTATTGTATTGCAATATGTCCTTAAAGCGCAAAGTGATCAAAACAAAGTGCTAAAGAGCTCTAAAGTGCTTGTTTTTAAAAAAACATTTTTTAAAAATTGTCCATAAGAACAACAAAAATATATATATTTATTTATTTATATATATGCAAAAAAGAAGCTGAGAACTCTGGGTAGTTCCACAGTTTAGGTGGAGAGAAGCTCCTGTATAGAGCACCCTACTACACCAGTGACACTCTAAATTTGCTCCCCTCAATATCTGGTTTCTATCAAAGTATTTAACCATAGGATTAGCACAGTTCCATCCATTCAAAGATAGAAAGGGACACAGTCTTTTGTCATTTCGACGGCAAAGTCTTTAAGCATAGGATTAGCACAGTGACAACCACGCTGAGCTGTAAAATGACAAATGATGTACGATTGTAAAACACTTGTCAGGAGTTGCTTTTATTAATTTCGGGTTGGCTTGGATGACATTTTACCAGTTTCAAAGCTTGTTATACCATGCCCGGAGTGGTAAAAGGATTTTGTCATTTAAGCATATGATGAGCGTAGATGGCACTGTGCTAATCATATGCTTAAGAAAAACCTTAGAAATTGACAGAAAAAACAAACAAAGGTTATAGGAATGTTATACTTAGGCTCACATTTCACTTGACAGTGATGCCATTAGTGATGTCACTGACCATGTCAGGAGTGATGTAATGTGTGAGGTCATAAGCAGTGGATTGCGTGGGCGTAAGTTATAGTTAGCTCAGGTAACTATAACTGCTGAATTTCACTGGTTTTAAATATAACCTCCCTGTAACCTTTGTTCTTTCAGTGAATTTCTCTGTTTTTTAAATTTTGTTTCCTAACTATAAAATCCCTGTAACCTTTGTTTTTTTGCAATGAATTTCTCAAGTTTTTCAAATTCTATTTCCTACCTGTAACCTTTGAAAATGAGGAGTTTTATATAGCGTGAACTCAACTCGAAAATATCAGAAAACTTATAACACTGAAGGGGCAGTTTTTAACTATTTATTAAAACCATATTATAAGTTGGAACTTACAGATGTCCTGGATGATGAGGAGGTACGGACTTTGTTTGGATTAAAATAAGGTTACAACATGAAATAGTTGGAACTGTCCTGCACTTTAAAAATAATGAGAGAATTTTATAGGCACTAGCCCTTTATAAGATAGAAAATCGTTGTCCTCTTTCCATGAGCATGTCTTGTGGAGAAAGTGTGTATTTAATGAAAGACACAATTACTTGCTCGTCATCATGAACAAGGCTGTGAGCAACAGCCGGAACGCGTGGATGAATTGACTCTAAAAAATAAAGTCAGATGAAAAAAACCGTTGGAGTGCCGGTTCCGCTTCTTTCTTGGATTATCAAGCGCTTAAGCAATTCTTAGAAGACGGGGTAGAAGTCTTGTAGCTGGCACCACTGACGCTAAGGAAGCACGCCAGTAGTCGCCACACCGAAAATGAGGAGGAATTCACAAGACAGGTGTGCCCCTCATGTCCACATTAGAGATTGCTGCATGATGAGAGGAGAGAGTACTGTTGGGGCGGGAATCGGAGGATTCTCCATGGCGACGGCATTCTTTGGACTCCCAGTAAGCAAGGCAAGCTGTGGGGAGCGAGTGTCAGGAGCGAAGGTATTGACTCTCAATTAATCAATCAGGGGGATTATAAACAGACTACTCACCCGTGTGGGTCTCAAGGCGCTGGGGGGGGGGGGTCAGCAGTTCCATTTCAGTTGAAGAGCCAGGTCTTCAGAGCCTTTCTGAAGGTGTCCAGGGTGTGGGCATGTCTGATGTCGGTGGGAAGGTCGTTCCGGGTCTTGGCCACGATGTATGTGAAGGATCTTCCCCCTTCTCTGGCTCTGCAGATGCACGGGTTTTCGTTGAGGAGAAGGTTGGTGGAGTTTCTTTTGGGTACGTGGAGAGTCATTCTGTCATTTCGGTATTGGGGTCCGGTGCTGTGTAGGCATTTATAGGCATAGGTGAGTATCTTGAAGGGGACTCTTTTCTTGACATGGAGCCAGTGGAGCTTGCGTAGGTGTTGGCTGATGTTTGTGTCAGGGGATCCCGAGGACGAGTCTGGCGGTGGTGTTCTGTAGTGTCTGGAGCTTGTGGAGTAGAGACTTGTTGATGACAGCGTAGAGGGTGTTTCTGTAGTCCAGCCTGCTGGTAATGAGTGCATGGGTGACTGTCTTCCTTGCCTGGGGGGATCCACTTGAAGGTCTTGCGGAGGATGCGGAGGGTGTTGAAGCAGCTGGAGGTGACGGCGTTGACCTGTTGGTTTATGGAGAGGGAGGAGTCGACTACGATACAGAGGTTCATGGCGTGGTCTGTGGGGGTCGGGGCTGCCGAGGGTGGTGAGCCACCACGTGTTTTTCCACGCCGAAGGTGTGGTTCAGAGAATGAGGACTTTTGTCTTTTCCAAGTTGAGTTTTAGGCAGCTGTTGCTCATCCAGGCTGCAATGTCCTGCATTCCTTCCTGCAAGTTGAGTCTGGTGGAGGTGGAGTCCTTGGTGAGGGAGAGGATGAGCTGGGTGTCATCGGGGTATGAGACTATGCTAAGGCCGTGCTGCCGGATGAAGGTGGCGAGGGGAGACAAGTAGATGTTGAAGAGAGTTGGGCTGCCTGATGATCCCTGTGGGACTCCGCAGTTGATTACCGTGGGCTCGGAGAGAAAAGGTGGATGTCCGATCCTTTGGCTCCTGCCGGTGAGGAACGATCTTCCCTAGTCGAGGGTGGTGCCTTGTATGCCGGTGTCGTGTAGTCTGGCTGTGAGTGTGCGGTGTCAAAGGCTGCTGACAGGTCGAGTAGAATCAGGGCCACGGTGTGGCCTTGGTCGAAGAGGCCACGGATGTCGCCGGTAGTGGTGAGTAGGGCGGTCTCGGTGCTGTGGTTGCTTCGGAATCCAGATTGTGAAGGGTCGAGGATGGTGTTGTCTTCGATGAACCTTATCAGTTCTGTGTTGGCGGTCTTCTCTGCGACCTTCACCGCAAAGGAGAGGAGCGAGATGGGCCGGTAGTTCTTGAAGTCCGTCGGGTCTGCTGAGGGCTTCTTGAGCAGGGGCCTGACTTCTATGCATTTCCAGCCGTCGGGGAAGAAGCCATTCTCGAAGGTGGTGTTGATGGTGCATTGTAATACGGGTGCGATGGTGGTAGCGGCTCTGTGGTATATGTGGGGTGGGCAGGTGTCAGTGCGGGCCCTGGATTGGATGACTTTTATGGTCGCGTCTGTCTCCTCGGACGTGATCGGGTCCAGGCAGAGATGGTGGTCTGGCTGGCATTGCCACAGGGCGGCACTGCGGGGGGAGATGTGTGGTCATTGAAGTTGTCGTAGAGGTTCTTTTTCTTCAGGTGGAAATAGGATCCGAGTTTGTCGCAGAGGTCCTGGGAGGGGGTGATATCTTTGGCTTCACTGCGCGGTTGGTGACTTCCTGGATGACACTGAACAGTTCCTTGGAGTTGCTGGAGTTCACAAGGATTCTGTTATGGATGAAGATCCTTTTAGTGGTTCTGATGCGTTGATGGTATTCTGTCATAACGTCCTTGTAGCTGGTGTAGTTTTCGGGTGTCTTGCTATTTCTCCAGTTCTTCTCCAGATGTCTGCAGGTGCGTCTGGCTTCTTGGAGCTCGGTGAGACCAAACTAGAGTCACTAAATTTAAGAGTGATATGAGAAATCGATTGGAAAAATATGAAAAATGAATTAAGGATAGGAAAGCCACTAAATTCTTGCGGGACAGACTGGATTATGAGAATGGACAAATATATACCTTTGCAAAGTGGTTTGACACAGCAAGAAGACAAAAGATGCAAAGCAGCAACATAATCCAACAGGAGAACTCGCAAAGTGAAATGAGCTCAGACACGGGCTTGAAATTGGAACAGGAGGATATCTCAAGGAAGAGGCAACAACTACAAGGCTTACAGTCGCAGATGAAATGCATTTTTTACAATTAGATCAGAATACAGATTACCACCCTACGAGAAGACTAGAAAGGCCTAGAGGAAAAGGAAACAGAAGAGAGGGGGCCAAGGACGCAGAAGAAACACAAGGAGAAACAACAGTGAGATCAATGTGCTGCAACTCAAGACAAAAGACCAAGCAATAACAAGTGGCAATACAAGCATCAATCTGAGCTCAATAGAACTATCCAGTGAAGATGAATAGGCCTTGGGACTAGGTTTATCATAGTGTCACAAAAATGAATTCAATTATGCAAACAGTAGGATGGATCTATATAGATTTGTACGGAAGCTAAAATTGATGAAATTGCACAAAATAAGGAAAACAACGCGTAATCAGTATGAAAGAGAAGAGATACCTCTCCCATTGGTCTCAACGAACCTCACGGTATCTGATCTAACAATTCTGATGGACATGTGGTCATTGCAGAATGAGAACGAGAATGAAGATACAATATCCAATGACCATTTACTGGACTTTACAAATCTAGCCTTGCAAGCAGAGGATTATACTCTGTTTCGTCCTAGATCTAGATATATACCGCAGATGGTGAGAGACAATTTGGATATTTTTTCAGTGAGTGTCACATGGGATTTCAGACAACTCTACCAAGAAGTAATAAATCATAAAGATCATAAAGATTCTAAAGAACAGAATATTTTCCGCACTAATAAGAAAATCAAGAATGAACCTGGAGTAATTGTCCAACCCTCTGATAAGGGAGGAAATGTAGTCCTGTGGGGGAAAGATATCTATAAGAAGCAAGCCCCAATCCAACTAAATAACAAGGACTGTTATAAAAGGATTACAATGTTGGATTATGAGGAAGTGAAAGAAAAAGTTACTGAGAAATTAAATATATGGAGGGAACAGGAACCATTGAGGTGGGATGAATATCAGTTTTTTAAACAGGAACACCCAGTTATTCCTGTCTTCTATGTGATTCCCAAGGTCCATAAAAACCTATGTAATCCACCGATAATATCAGCCCAAGAGAGTCTTTTTTGTGAATGTGTCGAAATACATTGATGTCTTTTTGAACCCAATTGTAAAAACACTTCCATAGTACTTGAAAGATTCAGCAGACTTTCTTAATAGAAAATATGCTGTGAAATGGGAACAAAACATGGTGCTCATGACATTGGATATATCCATTCTCTATAAAAGTAGGCATAGAGATGGATTAAGAGCAACTGAACACTTTCATAGAGTGAAGCCCATGAGGTTTTCGGTTCACAATCAGCTGCTGTTAGAAATGATGGAGTGGTGCTTGACCAACAATGTCTTTCTGTTTGGGAATGATTTATTCCAGCAGGAACAAGAGAAAGGGATGGGCACCTGCTTCGCCCCCAGTTATGCGAATATACATCTTGGCTGGTGGGAGGAACAGGTGCTCGGGTGTCCAAAATTGGAAACATAGTCTGAGAGGATTCTGATGTGGTCGAGATTCATTGATGATGTCTTCGTGTTGTGGCAGGGCACGGAGGTGGAATCAGATCAATTTATCTGTGATTTGAATATTAATGATTTGAATCTAAATTTTATAGGACACAAGAGTAAATCATCAATAGAATTCTTGGATTTTAAGGTTTGGTTGGAGGGAGACAGTTTGGAAACTACAGTTTTTAGGAAACCCACGGCGGGGAATACAACCTTACACACCAATAGTTCACATCTAGTTCTCCTCATAAAAAGTATCCTTTTTGGGGAATTCTACATAGCAAGGTGTAGTGAAGGTAGGGATTTAGATGCATACATTGCTATGTTAGCATAAGCGCGTTAGCTTTTAGAAAGCCATCTTGCCACTTTTGCTGCTTTTGCCACGACACTGCTGAGACATGTTATTATTTGAGAACTGCGTGCTTGCCTTTTCTTCACATGAGAACTGTCTGTTGTTCACATCCCTAGACGTGCACTGCGACCTTGGTCTGAACATTGTGTGCAAAACACTCTGAGCCGCCAGACAATGTATATTTTTGAGTCCAGGTTGATCGGCCCACTCTCTAGTCATAATATGCACACAGCTGCAAATACCTGAATGTCGAGAGCCTTTAATATTATAGTTTGCATGCGTTAGAAACACATTCTGGAGAAGAACATTTCCAGGCGCCGAGCAAAGCTGATCCTGTGAAGTGATTCACCTAAAGCTGATCTTTACGGTATGGGGTTCTCCATTCAAGCCTTCTATTAGCCTAATAATATTAGTTTACTAGCGAAAGGAAGGTGGCTGCATTCCACTGCCATTTATACTATGATTTCTCCTTTCATTTTCTATGGTATTGTAACAATGCTGATGGTTTTAATTATAATCCTTTGTCTGCTTATGTTAGCTAAAGTACTGCATCTTAGGACACGTAGTTTATAAAATAAACCTTTTAAACTTTACCGTGTCTCTGATTACTTTTGTTGTGGATTGATATGAGAATAATAGCGAACAGGTATTTCTGATTCCCACCATTCCTGAGAATACTCTAAGTCGCTTGTTCTGGGTTGTCTATACATTGGGACCTCCGAGATAATACGGATAACGAATGGGACACTGATGCTAGTCGGATAAGGGTTTTGGGTACTGAGGTGAGTTTTTTGGTACACCACAATTCACTGAGGTCCTGGTTTCCTGCGCATAGTTCTGTGCATGAGCAGAATCCCTGCAACATGGCGCCCAACGAGCCCAGACGTGCAATGTGCAAGCGCCTAATTTAGCATGCGTCCTGAAAGGGATTCCAGTGCCAGCTATTACAGCTTCTTTTACGTTGCTAGCTAACGGTAGTTATTTGCTTTTGAATAATGAGGCTTGCTACGGAATGCTAGTGGGAATTCCCTACATTGTGACTGTATCACAGAGAGTAGTCTGCTGTAAAAATTTCCTTTTCCCACCCCCGCATGGGCGGCTGGATGTATCCATCTGGCCTTCCATTTCAACCTTGAAAGGAGAGTTCAACAAGATGAGCAGAATAAGGGCTCTATTGTCTCAAAAAGAGGTCGCTCTGACTTCGTCCCTTCACGTAGCTAACACCCATACCGAGGTGCAGGCACTTTTAAATACTGATCTCCCACTTCATTTTGGTGCCCTGATTCAAACTATATTTAACGCCTCGTCAGCAACTGGCTTGGTGCATTTTTTCAAAATTGTGGGCTCCGGCCTCGTGACCTCCTTCCAAACTATTTTTGGTGTGATACCGGCCTTTTTTCATTCTATTTTTTCCAGCGTCTTTGGAGGGCTCCCATTGATTCTCGCCCTCGCGGCTGGCTTGCTGCTGTTGGTCTGCATACTGCTCAATGGCTGCACACTGTGTGTCACACAACAGCCTGTCCCGGCTGCTCCATCTTCGTAACCGGATGCTTGAATACTATGGAACTTTACTACTGGCAACCCTGTGCATAGCCTATGGATTATCCGTCCGGTTTGCCTACTTTACATGCGTCCAACCTGTTTTTCATTGCCTAGATTGACCTTTCGAATGGGCTCTGGATTTGTGCTTGTCAAACTCGGTGTCTCCTGCCCCGGATTATGATCGACTAATGAGTCCATTAGTGGCTCATGAGTTGGACTGTTCTCGTGTTAGGATTATGGCCTGTGGAGCGGCACATGGAGTCCTTGGGAATTGGGACATCGGAACGGCAGCGTATGACTTCTTGGCACAAAGTTATTTAGAAGAAAACGCCAGTTGTCCTCTGAACGTGCCAGAGGCTCCAGTGGTCGAAGAACATGTATGTTCGTTTGCCTTGTTAGACTGGATGGTGGACACTTTTGCAACTCGTTCCAATGACTTCCTTTTGGAAGCTGTTGCTACGTACTGTGCCCACATGTTTATGGATTAACTTCATTGTCATCCAGCTTCCCTTGCACAAATCACATCCGGGCTCGTTGAGCCTTTACATGATGTATTGTCTTACCATTTTCTTTTTGTTCTGCTTGGGTTTTCCTTTCAGATAGAACCCGCTCATCAGAGCCTCACTAACCCAGTCAGAACGTTACCCCCTCCCCCTCCCTAGGGCCTATTTATAATAGGTAACCACATATATCTACCACCTAAGGACAGGGAATTCCTACTATACATACCAAGACCTCTTATAATCGGCGGCCTCGCGATCCCATACGAATCCAGACCTCTCTACCCAGACGGCAGTCTCAGCACAAGTGGCGGCCTCGCGATCCCATACGAATCCAGACCTCTCTACCCAGACGGCAGTCTCAGCACAAGTGGCGGCCTCGCGATCCCATACGAATCCAGACCTCTCTACCCAGACGGCAGTCTCAGCACAAGTGGCGGCCTCGCGATCCCATACGAATCCAGACCTCTCTACCCAGACGGCAGTCTCAGCACAAGTGGCGGCCTCGCGATCCCATACGAATCCAGACCTCTCTACCCAGACGGCAGTCTCAGCACAAGTGGCGGCCTCGCGATCCCATACGAATCCAGACCTCTCTACCCAGACGGCAGTCTCAGCACAAGTGGCGGCCTCGCGATCCCATACGAATCCAGACCTCTCTACCCAGACGGCAGTCTCAGCACAAGTGGCGGCCTCGCGATCCCATACGAATCCAGACCTCTCTACCCAGACGGCAGTCTTCAGCACAAGTGGCGGCCTCGCGATCCCATACGAATCCAGACCTCTCTACCCAGACGGCAGTCTCAGCACAAGTGGCGGCCTCGCGATCCCATACGAATCCAGACCTCTCTACCCAGACGGCAGTCTCAGCACAAGTGGCGGCCTCGCGATCCCATACGAATCCAGACCTCTCTACCCAGACGGCAGTCTCAGCACAAGTGGCGGCCTCGCGATCCCATACGAATCCAGACCTCTCTACCCAGACGGCAGTCTCAGCACAAGTGGCGGCCTCGCGATCCCATACGAATCCAGACCTCTCTACCCAGACGGCAGTCTTCAGCACAAGTGGCGGCCTCGCGATCCCATACGAATCCAGACCTCTCTACCCAGACGGCAGTCTCAGCACAAGTGGCGGCCTCGCGATCCCATACGAATCCAGACCTCTCTACCCAGACGGCAGTCTCAGCACAAGTGGCGGCCTCGCGATCCCATACGAATCCAGACCTCTCTACCCAGACGGCAGTCTCAGCACAAATGGCGGCCTCGCGATCCCATACGAATCCAGACCTCTCTACCCCGACGGCAGTCTCATACAACAGTTCATCCTATGATCACCATAACATACAAGAAGGGAATCAGTCTCACTATTCGTCAGATCACAAAAGGACTGCCAGTTCGAGCATAGCCTGTTCTCCGGTTCGAGGGGCTCCTCTCTCCCTTATTCAGTTACCACTTACCTGATCAGGGTTAACATCTGTTCATGTAGTCGCAGCTGACTAGAAGAATAGGCTACCCTCTCATACAAGAACACGCAGCACATGTTGGTTCACTACAAACTGGGTACTTTATTACTCATTACATACGCAATCACATAACATTACAATATAACACATAACCTGCAAAGAAAAGTGAAAGATTAAGTTATGCACTCTAATAAGAAAGGGTCGACATCACCTTAGTAGTGTGTAGCCTGCACTCCGTGGTCATCTAGGTTCCCTTCTCGTCTGTGCCTCGGCTCGCCTGGAAGTCACACCTCCGCAGTCACGGATACACGTCTGCACCACTATTCGCTGTTCCCTTCACCCTTCTCCGAGTCACTGGGACCTCTTCCTTATCGGCTACTCTCTCCTCTCTGGCTATTCTGCTAGGAGAGTATCTGTCTCTCGGTTTTTCTCCGCCTCCAAGATGGCGTCTGTCTTCCCTGGAATAAGTAGTAGCTTTACTGCTAACGGCTAGATGCCGCCTACGAACTGAACATGTAACTGCCTCAGACTTTCACTAATATAGAGGTGCATTTCCTCATGGAAAATTCCGGCCCGTAACCTGCCGCCCACCAAATTCTTGTACCTCCCCGTACCAAGGACACGTTCCCAGCCGGCCGGCCTGATGTAGTGTCTTCGGCATGAAGAAAAATACAATCCTTCGATAAGGGCCGGCCTGAACCGGTTCTCTCCAAGCGAATAACACCTCATAACTAAAACATTACATTTGACCTAGAAGCATCCCAAGCTGCCGGAGCAGAAAGAAAGATGGAGTCTCTCCCGTTTGAGGCCTACCAGGCCTGAATTCAGCACGGCTCCATGAAATACCCTCACTACAGGACAGGTTATCCCTAATACTAACGAATCTATCCCCTAGGCTATGTGTGCAAGCCCTGATCTATGGGGAAGAGCACAGGATCATGTCGAAGTGCCTAGTAAATAGGCTCCATTCACTACTCTAACCCTTAGACTTGAATGGTAAGAGACTGAAGTCACATTCAATCACCTTTCAACACAAGAAGGCCGGGAAAATCGAGCAGAACATTTCACCCTTGACTTCAGTCTATTATACATTCATTAAACAGAACCAATATCTGTGGAAGAATAATATGAAGCAAAACTAACTGATCTATGTCTAGTACCAGGTGTGCAGAATTGAAGTAGTGAAGGAATACACTGAATACAGCAACAGATAGAAATCAAAATGCCGATAGTAACCAGAATACCTCCTAATATCTGACGTAACATATGCAAATCAGGTAACCAATTAAAGAGCCAGTCAAACCAGCCCTGGTCAATGTGTTTTCTAACTTCTTCTGTCAAGTCATGTAGTTTATCAATGTGAGCTCGAATGGATTTTGTATGATCAGACAAGTTAAAACAACAAAGACCCTCAAAATCAGAACAATCATGTTCATGTTTAAGCAAAAGATAATCAATGGCCGCTCGATTTTGCAAGATAGCTCTACGTTCACCCTGGGCGTCTAATAGCATGTCAGACAGGACTGTAGAAGTATGATTGATGGATTTTACCATCCAGCAGGCCATTTTCCCAATAGATTTGGCATTATAAACTGCCAAAGCAGGAACACCAACAATTGAAATAGCCAGGCTAAGGTATTCAGACTTGGAATATAAATGCAAAGATGAGTCACAATCCTCCTGTAACCTCACTGTATCTCGAATCACACGAGAGTTGGCATTCGGATGTGATGAAAACATTAACAAGCTCAGTCTAGTAATGGCACAAGGGCCTCCGGAAATATTCGCGGGGATAAATGGCAAGGAAGTATTACCACATGAGAAGAGCCATCCGGCAGGTAGTAACATCGTGCGATAATGACTGGGGGCAACTACCAAACTCTTGCAAGTCATGTTATTTTGAACAGAAGTACATGTTTTCGGTGTCCTTTGAAGGCACAAAGTTCGTTCATGAGCGGTGAATGAAGTGGCACCTTTCAATCTTAAACGCATACATTCAGAAATCGCACTAGGATCACAAGTAAGGAAAAAACACAGATCACCCTGTGTGATATTATAGGTAACTATTTGGGACTGGATGGGGGGTATCGGGTCTGACAGTACAGTACACAAGGGGCAATACTCATGGGTAGCAAAATCGCCCAGAAGAACATTGGGGCGAGCATTCGATATATTGAAAATATGAGTCAAAGTCTCCAATGAAGCAGGGACAGCAACTAAACAAGTCGCTAGAATGTCAGTCACCGATCTCATCGGTGTCAAGCAGAAATGAGGGGCTTTAGTCACTCGTTTGGCTAAAGTAGTCCAAAAGTTCGACGACGAATCCCACGCAGCGAAGGAACGCGACACTCGGGTTCTCAACTCAGCCCGGGTTGATGGGATCCCTCCTCTCTCGTCGTACCAGCCCAAAAGGAGTCCAACGCCGACACATCCTGCAGCAACAGTCCAAAGAATGATCTGAAAGAGAATCAAATACAGGCATTATTCATTCTCGTAAGTAACATTTGTCAGCTGGGACTGCTTCCCAGCTATCTTGCCCTGGTCTCATAACTAAAATGGTGTTGTCTTGACCGGTTGCAATGACCTCTGCTTGTTCAGGGGGATTCTTAGGCGACTGCACCCAAACTCTGGCCCCAGGATTATCTGTGGAGCCAAAACCTTTCTGGCCTCGTACAGTTAGCAACGTTGGGGCAGTGCCTTTTGTGATCTCACCACTGAAAACAGGCATTATTAGCAATTGAGCCACTCGGTCAGTTTGATGTATCAGTAAGTCAACCTCACTGCTATTCAGCAGGAGCACCTTAATCTCTCCCTGATAATCACTGTCAATGATTCCTCCAAGCACCTGAACGCCTTTTACGGCCAGCCCCGATCTAGGGGCGATTAATCCGAAATTCCCAGTTGGTATATGAACACCAACACCAGTTTCAATGATGACTCGATCCTTACTTTTTATAACGGTGTCATTCATGGCATGCAAGTCTAAACCTGCCGACCCAGGGGTCGCTCTACATGGAGCCAAAGCTCCGGGAGTAATTTCCCAGTACATCACAGTCTCTCTGATTTCATTGGGCTTAGCATCAACATTCGGAGGAAACAAACGCATAAGTGGGGATTCAGGATTTAGAAAAGGACGGTTATTCAAAATCAATAGCGCTTGAGGCAAAAAGTCTCGCCAATTCTTATACTTGTCATCTGTTAATTTACGTAACTGATCTTTCAGCAGGCCATTCAACCTCTCCACAAGACCCGAGGCCTGTGGATAATATGGTATATGAAACACCCATTCAATATTGTTTTCCACACAGAATTCCTGTACCAATCTTCCACGAAAATGGGATGCATTATCAGATTGAATTTGGAATGGCACACCATAATACATCATAATCAATTCCAATGTTTTAATAGTATTCAATTGGGTAGCTTGCTTACAAGGAAGGGCCACCAGCAGGCCACTGTATGTATCAACAATAGTGCAAACATATTGACAATTCCTACTCATAGGAAGTGGACCGATGTAATCAATCTGCCAAATTTGAGCGGGCAATTTCCCGCGATGTAAATGACCTTTAACAATTTGGGGCACTTTGCGCTGCCTGATATGCTGACAAATGGGACAATGTAGAATAACATTTTTGATTAAATCTAGGGGAATATAAATTCCTCGATCAGCAGCCCACCTGCTAGTGGCTTTCTCTCCAAAGTGTCCTGCTTTCTGGTGGGCCCATTTCGCCAATCCCGCAATATCAGAATCTTGCCTGTCCACCACTGCCTCAGCGATTTTAGATTTCTCATCTGCAATGTTATGAAAGAATTTGTCAAGAGAGTCTATCGGGGTATGAGCATCCACATGGAAGATTGTAACAGTACTCTGTGGGAGCATTTCCCAAATCTCCTGCCATAATTCTTTTCCCCCCAGTTCTTTTGAATGCAATTTCCAACTATGGGAATGCCAAGTCGGTAACCAAACCGCCAGTCCATTGGCAGTAGACCAAGAATCGGTGAAAATATGACATGTGCCAGGTAACTCTTGTTTCAGAACTTGATAAACAGCATAGAGTTCAGCAAATTGACTGCTCTTACCCTCACCAGTTGTACTCAGCAATTTTTGTGTGATCGGATTATAGGACACTGCCTTCCAATGCCGTTTCGTACCTATGAACCTTGCTGAACCATCCGTGAACCAGACATGGTTTCTGTCCTCCGCGGACAAATCATCAAAAGGTCTACCCCACTTAACAGGAGACTCCTGTACTAAAGGTACGGAACATTCACTCTCAGTCTCAGTCGATGGCGCTCGCGCCACCTGCTCATGCAAAGATGCAACTCCTTTTTGTCCCACACGTGCCCTGTCTTGTATATACCATTTCCATTTAATCACACTCGCCTCTTGAGCGTGTCCAATTCGGTGAGTTTTCGGCGAACTCATAACCCACTGCATGATAGGAATTTCAGGTCGCAAAACTATATCATGTCCCAAAGTCAATTGCTCGGTATCCACCAGAGCCCAATAACATGCAAGTAACTGTTTCTCAAAAGGTGTATAACGCTCACCAGCATCAGGTAACTTTTTGGTCCAGAAACCTAACGGTACTCTACTCTTGCCTTGTTTCTGCCACAAACTCCAATTCGCATAAAGGCCTTGTACAGACACATTCAAATCCACATCACCATCACATACAGGCCATAAATCCAGAGCATGCTGAATTGCTTCTTTTGCCAGACTGAACGCATCTTGCTGTGGTTTATCCCATTCAAATGCGTTCTTTTTACTAGTGACATGGTACAAAGGGGCCAATATTTGACTCAAATGAGGAATATGCTGGCGCCAAAAACCAAACAAACCAATGAAGCTTTGGGCTTCTTTCCTATTCCTCGGAACTGCAAAATCAAGAATTTTCTGTTTAACCTGAGGGATCACTTCTCGGTGCCCCTCATGCCAATTAATACCCAAAAATTTCACAGCCTGGGACGGACCTTGTAATTTATCCGGGTTGATTTCCCAACCTTTCTCACGCAGGCACTCAATGACTCTGTCCAATTGGGTCTGAACTTGGATGTATGACGTTACAACGCACACTATTACAACGCATGCACTTACAACGCATTTTTTACAACGCATAATCCATTACAACGCATGACATTACAACGCATGACACTACAACGCATTTTTAAAAAATACCTTTACAACGCACTACCATTACAACGCATACTACCTTTACAACGCATACCATTACAACGCATAATATTAAATTACATTTAAGGTAAGTATTAAATAGTATAGGGGTAAAAATTACTATTCTAACTCCAGGGGGTGCAACAGTAGGGTAAGTGTTGGATAGTGTAGGGGTAAAAATTACTATTCTAACTCCAGGGGGTGCAACAGTAGGGTAAGTGTTGGATAGTGTAGGGGTAAAAATTACTATTCTAACTCCAGGGGGTGCAACAGTAGGGTAAGTGTTGGATAGTGTAGGGGTAAAAATTACTATTCTAACTCCAGGGGGTGCAACAGTAGGGTAAGTGTTGGATAGTGTAGGGGTAAAAATTACTATTCTAACTCCAGGGGGTGCAACAGTAGGGAAAGTGTTGGATAGTATAGGGGTAAAAATTACTATTCTAACTCCAGGGGGTGCAACAGTAGGGAAAGTGTTGGATAGTATAGGGGTAAAAATTACTATTCTAACTCCAGGGGGTGCAACAGTAGGGTAAGTGTTGGATAGTGTAGGTGTAAAAATTACTATTCTAACTCCAGGGGGTGCAACAGTAGGGAAAGTGTTGGATAGTATAGGGGTAAAAATTACTATTCTAACTCCAGGGGGTGCATCAGTAGGGAAAGTGTTGGATAGTATAGGGGTAAAAATTACTATTCTAACTCCAGGGGGTGCAACAGTAGGGTAAGTGTTGGATAGTGTAGGGGTAAAAATTACTATTCTAACTCCAGGGGGTGCAACAGTAGGGAAAGTGTTGGATAGTATAGGGGTAAAAATTACTATTCTAACTCCAGGGGGTGCATCAGTAGGGAAAGTGTTGGATAGTATAGGGGTAAAAATTACTATTCTAACTCCAGGGGGTGCATCAGTAGGGTAAGTGTTGGATAGTATAGGGGTAAAAATTACTATTCTAACTCCAGGGGGTGCATCAGTAGGGTAAGTGTTGGATAGTATGGTGTAATATTATGCGTTGTAATGGTATGCGTTGTAATGGTACTATGCGTTGTAATGGAATGCGTTGTAATGGTAGTTTTTAAAAATGCGTTGTAGTGTCATGCGTTGTAATATCATGCGTTGTAATGGATTATGCGTTGTAAAAAATGCGTTGTAATGGTAGTGCGTTGTAAAAGTTGCGTTGAAAAGGTTGTTCCCCTCTGAACTTCCTCTTGTGTTTCGCCTTGGATCAAAATATCATCAATATAGTGACATATCTGAATTTGCGGATGAACCGGTACCTCAGCCAAATGCTCTGCCACCAGCCGGTGACATATCGTAGGACTATGCACATAGCCTTGGGGAAGACTTCTAAACGTCATCTGACGCCCGTTCCACGTAAAACTGAATTGTTCCTGACACTCAGGGGCAATCGGAATCGAAAAGAAAGCATTAGCAATATCAATGGACGCATACCATGTACCTGGATGTTTTTGGATTCTTTCAATTAGGGTAATAACATCCGGTACTGCGACAGTCAAAGAGGGTGTGTGTCTATTCAATTCTCGATAATCAACAGTCATGCGCCAAGAATTATCACTCTTACGTACAGGCCAAACAGGATTATTCCAAGCAGAAGTAACTGGGGTTATAACTCCTGCATCCACCAACTCCTGAATAGTGGTACTAATCTCTTCATGACCACCTGGAATACGATACTGCTTCTGACAAACCACTTTTGTCGCCTGGGGAACTTTTATGGGGGGCATTCTTAAACGACCAACCCGTACAGGCCTGGACGATATATAATGTTTAGTTCCAAATTGGTAACATCCATCATCTAAGTGCAAAGTCATTCCTTTCAAAATATCAATTCCAATTATGAATTCTAAGAGTGGCACCACTAATACAGAGTATTCTTTTCTAGGAATTCTACCTATTCTCATTTCAAGTAAAGTTTGAACTGCGGGAGTTTCCTTTCCACCTAATCCGGTAATTGTAAAAGACTGACCTTTAAACTTCTTTGATTTTCCATGAATAAGAGTGGCCTCCGCTCCTGTATCTACCAATGCTCGGGCCCTTTGGACATTACGATGTCTCCAATAAATATCAATATCTACATAGGGTCTATTATCTCTGTGAGCCCATCTGTGTACTGGAGCTTGACCTATTTCCTAGTCATTTTTACTGCGTTCTGTGTACCAGGATAAATCAGGATAAAGACTCTCACGTTTCTCAGGTATCGATACCTCCTGTTCATATCCATCTCTATTACGAAATGGATTCCTGTCCTCTGCTTTGTACTGCAGGTTTCGATCGGCCAATCCGTGTCGATCCTCTCTCCTTCTCAACTCAGGGGATTGATCCCTATCATCTCTACGTCTGCTGTTAACATAATCATTTCTCCCCCTTTCTCTCTCCCCCTCCCTCTCTCTGTCTCTCTCATGACGGGGGGACAAATCACGTACATAACGTCGATCATCACGACGATTAGAGCGCCCACGGCGGTCGTCATCACCGCTACCATCAGAAAAACCACGATCACACTCAGTCGTCCGAACACGCCGGGCACCCTCCTTTCGATCCAAGCCACGTTTGCGAAACATTTCCCACAAACGAGCAGTAGTCTCACCGTCAATGTCCTCCTTCCGCACACCATCGGCCATAAGACCAAAAAACATATCACGTCTAGTAAGTTTATTGTCACCTGGAGTACGAGTGTCAGGCCGGGACTGCCGTTCAGGTGTAAACCACTCACCCAACTCACCGAGTTGGCGTACCGATTCCAGCACCATAGATAACATGTTACCAGTCTGATTAATTAATAAAGTCATCATGACCTGCTTATAAGCAACAGGGGAAGAACGAATAATACGATTCCGCACAGAAGATGTCAACAAACCATCAAGCAACCTGTCAGCAGTATTCAGAAAAATTGCCGTTTTCATCACCTCCTCTTTGAGACGTTGTGCAGCATCGCGCAAAGTATACCACGGTTTGTCATTCACAGGCCAGTCAGACTCAGTAGGATATTTTTTATTACAAGCCTCAGTCGCCAATTGAAGCAAAGTAATTTGACCACCACGATTAAAGTTACGAAAATGATCCTGTACAGTAGAATCCGAACTCAAGGAACAAAACTTCAAACAATCGCCAGCATCCAACATAATGCCAGCAGCGCCCAGTTCATAAAGGCGCACCATCCATGTGAGTAAGGTCTCACCAGCTCGCTGCCGAAATCGCTGCAAAATATCACTAATTTCTTGTTGAGTAAAATCCTCCAAAGAGTCTAAAGCAACACCATTCGGAGCACCGGGAGCCTGCTGCAACTTCTGCCGAAAAACTGGATGTACCGAGACCGCGGGACGAGCATCACAAGGAGCTCGATCAGTACACGTAGAGGAACAATCAGTGTAAGAAGCATCGACCCCACACGAAGGACGAGCGCAATCACGGGGTGCACCAGCAGAGGCGCAAGAAGCAGACCTACAATCACGGCCGGAGCGAGAGGACTCGCGCTTGGCAGACTCCTCACCCGAGGAATGAGAATCACTCGAGTTCCAGATATTACCATCCCATTCATCAGGATTCCAATCCAGTCCGGCTTTTGCCACGACCAGACGCACCTTTCGCGTCGAAACCCGACCACGCCGATTCTTGTATTTATAACGAGCAATGCGCACAGCCGCCCTCTCGGCAATAGTTTGGTACGTCTCAAGTTTGTCAACAAGCAACTTATTTTGACACCGCAACAAAGTATGAGCATTCTGAATCTCAACAAAGTTCGCTTCCACATCCTTATGCACTTTCTGTAACTTCAACAACCTCTCATGCAGAATCCTGTACGCAGACAGAACAATCCAACCTCTGCGCCCCAAAACGGGAAGCTCATCACCCTTAGATACCGGCGCCTTCTGTAAACAAGTAATCACATTAGCCGGCTCCGCCAGCTCCAAAAAAGAATTCCAATTCTCACTCAAACCAGTAGAATCAGCCCACTCACGGGCTAAGGCTTCATAAGGCGTTGAATCCCACCCGGGAATATCAACGGGCAACTTAAAAGTAGATTTCGACTTTCTAGAAAACATCTCGGAAAAGAAAGAGAAAAAGAGAAGAGAAGAAAAAAAAAACTATACACACAATTATATAGAAAAAATATACAAACGAAACCACGCACGCGCCGAAAACAAACACAATACAACCACAACGCACACAGGTTTCGTAAACGGTTCGTGACGCCAAATGTTCTGCTTGGGTTTTCCTTTCAGATAGAACCCGCTCATCAGAGCCTCACTAACCCAGTCAGAACGTTACCCCCTCCCCCTCCCTAGGGCCTATTTATAATAGGTAACCACATATATCTACCACCTAAGGACAGGGAATTCCTACTATACATACCAAGACCTCTTATAATCGGCGGCCTCGCGATCCCATACGAATCCAGACCTCTCTACCCAGACGGCAGTCTCAGCACAAGTGGCGGCCTCGCGATCCCATACGAATCCAGACCTCTCTACCCAGACGGCAGTCTCAGCACAAGTGGCGGCCTCGCGATCCCATACGAATCCAGACCTCTCTACCCAGACGGCAGTCTCAGCACAAGTGGCGGCCTCGCGATCCCATACGAATCCAGACCTCTCTACCCAGACGGCAGTCTCAGCACAAGTGGCGGCCTCGCGATCCCATACGAATCCAGACCTCTCTACCCAGACGGCAGTCTCAGCACAAGTGGCGGCCTCGCGATCCCATACGAATCCAGACCTCTCTACCCAGACGGCAGTCTCAGCACAAGTGGCGGCCTCGCGATCCCATACGAATCCAGACCTCTCCACCCAGACGGCAGTCTTCAGCACAAGTGGCGGCCTCGCGATCCCATACGAATCCAGACCTCTCTACCCAGACAGCAGTCTCAGCACAAGTGGCGGCCTCGCGATCCCATACGAATCCAGACCTCTCTACCCAGACGGCAGTCTCAGCACAAGTGGCGGCCTCGCGATCCCATACGAATCCAGACCTCTCTACCCAGACGGCAGTCTCAGCACAAATGGCGGCCTCGCGATCCCATACGAATCCAGACCTCTCTACCCCGACGGCAGTCTCATACAACAGTTCATCCTATGATCACCATAACATACAAGAAGGGAATCAGTCTCACTATTCGTCAGATCACACAAGGACTGCCAGTTCGAGCATAGCCTGTTCTCCGGTTCGAGGGGCTCCTCTCTCCCTTATTCAGTTACCACTTACCTGATCAGGGTTAACATCTGTTCATGTAGCCGCAGCTGACTAGAAGAATAGGCTACCCTCTCATACAAGAACACGCAGCACATGTTGGTTCACTACAAACTGGGTACTTTATTACTCATTACATACGCAATCACATAACATTACAATATAACACATAACCTGCAAAGAAAAGTGAAAGATTAAGTTATGCACTCTAATAAGAAAGGGTCGACATCACCTTAGTAGTGTGTAGCCTGCACTCCGTGGTCATCTAGGTTCCCTTCTCGTCTTTGCCTCGGCTCGCCTGGAAGTCACACCTCCGCAGTCACGGATACACGTCTGCACCACTATTCGCTGTTCCCTTCACCCTTCTCCGAGTCACTGGGACCTCTTCCTTATTGGCTACTCTCTCCTCTCTGGCTATTCTGCTAGGAGAGTATCTGTCTCTCGGTTTTTCTCCGCCTCCAAGATGGCGTCTGTCTTCCCTGGAATAAGTAGTAGCTTTACTGCTAACGGCTAGATGCCGCCTACGAACTGAACATGTAACTGCCTCAGACTTTCACTAATATAGAGGTGCATTTCCTCATGGAAAATTCCGGCCCGTAACCTGCCGCCCACCAAATTCTTGTACCTCCCCGTACCAAGGACACGTTCCCAGCCGGCCGGCCTGATGTAGTGTCTTCGGCATGAAGAAAAATACAATCCTTCGATAAGGGCCGGCCTGAACCGGTTCTCTCCAAGCGAATAACACCTCATAACTAAAACATTACATTTGACCTAGAAGCATCCCAAGCTGCCGGAGCAGAAAGAAAGATGGAGTCTCTCCCGCTTGAGGCCTACCAGGCCTGAATTCAGCACGGCTCCATGAAATACCCTCACTACAGGACAGGTTATCCCTAATACTAACGAATCTATCCCCTAGGCTATGTGTGCAAGCCCTGATCTATGGGGAAGAGCACAGGATCATGTCGAAGTGCCTAGTAAATAGGCTCCATTCACTACTCTAACCCTTAGACTTGAATGGTAAGAGACTGAAGTCACATTCAATCACCTTTCAACACAAGAAGGCCGGGAAAATCGAGCAGAACACTTTTTTTCCTCCATTTTGTTTTTTTTTACAGTTTTTTCGAACTTTCACTGCTCTTTATTTGGATTTCCAATACATGCACTTGGTTCTGCTCTGTCGAACTTGAACTCTGCGTTCCTATTTGATCGTGGTCCGATCAAGGGGGGGTGTAGTGAAGGTACCGATTTAGATGCATACATTGCTATGTTAGCATAAGCGCGTTAGGTTTTAGAAAGCCATCTTGCCACTTTTGCTGCGTTTGCACACGACACTGCTGAGACATGTTATTATTTGAGAACTGCGTGCTTGCCTTTTCTTCACATGAGAACTGTCTGTTGTTCACATCCCTAGACGTGCACTGCGACCTTGGTCTGAACATTGTGTGCAAAACACTCTGAGCCGCCAGACAATGTATGTCCAGGTTGATCGGCCCACTCTCTAGTCATAATATGCACACAGCTGCAAATACCTGAATGTCGAGAGCCTTTAATATTACAGTTTGCATGCGTTAGAAACACATTCTGGAGAAAGAACATTTCCAGGCGCAGAGCAAAGCTGATCCTGTGATGTGATTCACCTAAAGCTGATCTTTACGGTATGGGGTTCTCCATTCAAGCCTAGAGACCTTCTATTAGCCTAATAATATTAGTTTACTAGCGAAAGGAAGGTGGCTGCATTCCACTGTCATTTATACTATGATTTCTCCTTTCATTTTCTATGGTATTGTAACAATGCTGATGGTTTTAATTATAATCATTTGTCTGCTTATGTTAGCTAAAGTACTGCATCTTAGGACACGTAGTTTATATAATAAACCTTTTAAACTTTACCGTGTCTCTGATTACTTTTGTTGTGGATTGATATGAGAATAATAGCGAACAGGTATTTCTGATTCCCACCATTCCTGAGAATACTCTAAGTCGCTTGTTCTGGGTTGTCTATACATTGGGACCTCCGAGATAATACGGATAACGAATGGGACACTGATGCTGGTCGGGTAAGGGTTCTGGGTACTGAGGTGAGTTTTTTGGTACACCACAATTCACTGAGGTCCTGGTTTCCTGCGCATAGTTCTGTGCATGAGCAGAATCCCTGCAACAAAAACAAAGGAGAGCATGCAGTACCCTACAAGAGTATAAGGTTGAGGATGAAATGAAATGTCATTTTATCCAAAGGGGTTATCCAATTTCAATTTTAAAAACAGATTCAGAAAAGGCAAGAAAATTAAATCGAGAAAGTTTATCATTTGAACCCTTGAAAACAGCGCTTAAAAAGAGGAACAGGAGACAGAATAGTACACACAGATTTATAACAACATATAATATTGAACACAAGAGATTAACACAGATTTTATTTTAAAGATGCATTGGCACTTTGTGAAGGAAGATCCGTTAGTAGGACACAAAGTAAAAAAGAACCCAGAAATAACATTTAGGAAATCTCAAAGTCGTTGAGAGATTGCCTGGTTAGAAGTGAATGTCTAGGGGAGGTATCCCAACAAATTTGGCTTACACAAAAAGAAGGATTTCGAAAATGTTTTAAGTGCAAAGCATGCCAACATGGGGAAAATATCTCATCTCCCCAGACAGTGTTCAACAAAACTGAAAAATTACGAGGATTTTTAGCGTTTTAATGTGTGCATTTTTGTAATGTACAAAAGTGTCCCTGTATGAAAATATATGTTGGTAGTACTACACTACCAGTACATACAAGGATACTGCAGCTTAGAAGAGCCATTATCAGTAGAGACCGTAGCTACCCGGTGGCAAGGTACTTTGAAAAGGAACATCAGAGTGATCCATCATTAATGACATATAGCTGTACAGCACAAGTGCCAAAGGAAAGAAGGGGAGAAAGGGAACTGAAGAAGTTAGAGAAATACTTCATCCTGAAACTGGACAGTATGTAACCTAATGGTTTCAACATGGATGAGGAATTGTTTACTTGCCTTTATTAAATTCTGCACCTAAGTTTGCATATTCATCAGTAGAGCTAAGAGAAATGGAAGAAAATAAATAAAATCTAAAAAATTATTTTTTGAGGACAAGATACTTATCCACTAGCACTTTGTCTAAAGCACTTTAGTTCACTGAAGGGACAGTTTTTAACTATTTATTAAAACCATATCATAAGTTGGAACTTACAGATGTCCCGGAAGATGAGGAGAGAGGGACTTTGTTTGGATTAAAATAAGGTTACAACAGTGAAATAGTTGGATTTGTCCTGCAGTTTAAAAATAACTAGACCACTTTGTAGGCATTAGCAATTTATAACATAGACACAAAGTAAGTTTTGCACATATAAAATGCAGCATGTTAATATGAAGGAATAAGGCCAGCTGTGGAACGAAAGTATTTTTGCACTTTATAAACTTCGAGTTATAATGGAACTGTCCATTTATACTAAAAAAACATGCATTAGGGTGTTCTGTTTTTCTTAATAAAACAATCTTTCTTTAAACATTTCAGGAACTATCCAATTGTAATTGTTGCAATATTGAAAAAATTGTCCTCTTTCCATGAGCATGTCTTGTGGAGAAAGTGGGTATTTAATGAAAGGCACTATTACTTGCTCGTCATCGTGAACAAAGCTGTGAGCAACAGCAGGAATGCGTGGATGAATTCACTCTAAAAAATAAAGCCAGAATCTAAAAAATAAAGCCAGATGAAAAAAAATCCTTAGAGTGCTGGTTCCGCTTCTTTTTTGGATTATGAGGTGTTTAATATATATATTCACTGAAAAAACCATAGGTTTCAGGGGTGTTATAGTTAGCTGGACTTTTCACTTGTACAAAACCATTGAAATTCCCCCGTTATAGTTAGTTCAGCTAACTATAACTCGCGCGCCCGCAATGCACTGCTGATGACGTCACATATTACATCAATCATGACATGGTCAGTGACATCACTCATGACATCACTGATGACATTTCAAATGACATCACTGATGACATCACTGATTACATCATCCAGTGAATGTCTGTTTTTCTGAAAATTAAATATGTTTTATATATGTATATCTCAAGGTCGATGGAAGAATAAATGGGTATATAAGTGTCTAAATGGATGATTTGTTTTTGAAAAATTGATTGTGTAACTGACTGATTAAGTGTATCATAGTGAATACATGGCTTAGTGAGTAATGTTTAAATATGTAAATATCTGTATCAGTCTCTCACTTTGTGTATAAGTGGCTGCATGGGTTGGTGAGTAGCTACATGGGTGTCTATATAGGTTATTAGTTGGTTTTTTGAGTATCAGTCTGAGTGTCTGCATGGTTCGGTGGGGGGTATTACGTAGTGCATAGGTGCATGAATGAGTGATTCACTGTTTGTATGTGTTGAAGACAGCATGTGTGCAGGACTGTATGGGTGAATGAGTGTGTGTATGGGTGTGTTAGTGAG
Source organism: Triturus cristatus (assembly GCF_964204655.1). Lineage (NCBI taxonomy): Eukaryota > Metazoa > Chordata > Amphibia > Caudata > Salamandridae > Triturus > Triturus cristatus. Next base: position 441,821,197 of record NC_140585.1, read on the forward strand.
TGAATGACTGTCTCAATAGTGTCTTTATGAGTAACTACATATGTTTTAAACTAGTATATGTGACTATTGGTGTATATAAGTGAGTATATGTGAGAGTGAGAGATTGAAAGAGTTCCTGTATGAATAGGTATGTGTTTCTATAAGTGATTGTTTAAAAGACTAAGTATGTGTAAGTTTCCTTAGAAGTAAGTGTGGTGGTGTGTGTATAACTGTATATGCAAGTAAATGTATGTTTGATTCTTTATTAGCATGAGTGACTATGTGTGTGAGTAACTCTATGGATGAGTGGCATTGTGTAACAGGATGTATAGGTGTATGAGTACATATGATGAGTGAGTACATGTATGAGTGACTGTATAGGACTGTTGGTGAATGAGTGGATGTGTATGTGGATCTTAGAATTACTGAAGAGGTTGTTGTAACTGGTATTGGTATGTCCATTGTTTTGAAAATTTTAGTCTCTATTTTTGAATGTGTGTATCAAAGGTTATATTAGGGTGAGAGGAGGTCTGCCACTCTATCACAAGGATGATGTCATGAGTGATGTCATGAGTGATGTCATTTGAGATGTCATCAGTGATGTCATGAGTGATGTCACCGACCATGTCATGAGTGATGTAATATGTGACGTCATCAGCAGTGCATTGCGGGCGCGCGAGTTATAGTTAGCTGAACTAACTATAACGGGGGAATTTCAATGGTTTTGTACAAGTGAAAAGTCCAGCTAACTATAACACCCCTGAAACCTATGGTTTTTTCAGTGAATTTCTGAGGTTTTTTAAATGCTAATTCCTAACTATAACGTGCCTGAAACCTATGTTTTTTTCTGTGAATTTCAAAGGTTTTTTAAATGCTAATTTCTAACTGTGCCTACAGAGATAGGACATGTGAAGAAAGAAGAAAAAATGCACAGAAAGAAAAAATAGTAGTGCAGAAAGAAGCAACAGAAGTCCTCAAAGACGAAGAAAACTGCAGGAAGAAGGATAACGTGCAGAAAGAACAAAAAGAAGAGCAGAAAGAATCCTTGTTGCAAACTCATTCTGTACCCTCAACTTTTTCAGATGGATACTGGTGGTAACTGAGTCTGACTAACCAGTCCTAGAGCCAGTGTTATGTTAAAAGACACTTAGAATACAGTGAAAACACCTACATACACTAGGGAACATTATGCGTTGGGGTCCCCCTGTGATTAGCATGACCTCCTCTGTAAGCCCCTAGTATATAATAGGGCAGGGGGATTAAAACTACCTCTTAAAACAGGCCACAGGGCATTTTTGCACACGTTAACTCAGGCCCCGTCCCCTCCATTCACCACTGTGTAAACACGCCCTGTGTCCGTTTTTAGTTGGGAGATTAAGATCATTTGAATCCTGAGGGTCCCTAGGGTCCAACTAGCCCACTAGGTACCTCCAGTAAGTGCCACAGAGCTGCGTTGCAGAGAGGTGTAAAAAGTGGCACAGCCTGGACCACCTCTCTGCAATGCAGCTCAGTGGCGCTTACTGGAAGCACTTGGTGGGCTAGTTAGCCCCCAGGGGCCCTCAGTATTGAAGGGAAATTATATCCCCAATTTAAAACGTGCCATAGTGCGTGTTTGCACACGTCACCTCAGGCCCCGTCCCCTCCCTTCACCACTGTGTAAACACGCCCTGTGGCTGTTCTAAGTTGAGAGATTAAGTCCCCTTGAATCCTAAGGGTCCCTAGGGTCAAACTAGACCACTAGGTACCTCCAGTAAGCGCCACAGAGCTGCGTTGCAGAGAGGTGTAAAAAGGGGCTTGGCCTCAGAACACCTGTCTGCAGCGCAGCTCCCTGGCGCATACTGGAGATGCCTGTTGGGCTAGTTGGCCCTCAGGGACCCTCAGTATTGAAGAGGAATTAATTCCCCAACTTACAACTCGCCAGGGGGCGCGTTTGCAGAGTGCTGCAAGGAGGGGGCGTGGCCTCCGGCACGATGCCAGTCTTTTATTTATTTTAATTTTTTAAGAAGGGGGGCTGTGTGGTTCCCCATCTTATTCTAATTTATTGGCCCTGATGACCCCATCCCCCAGGGCCTGTCTCCTAATTATATTTTTTTGACCCCAATCCCCAGGGCCGGCCACTGTTTTTTATTATTTTAAAAAAATATATATTTATAGACACACCTAGGACATGCTGGACAAACCGTACGTACCTATCACCATGACGATTTGAGTGATATTCATTAAAAGGCGACTATGCATACAATGAATCCACGTGGAATGTATTTACACCACTAGTGAAGCTCTGACATGTCTGATGCCCCACCGTGCCTAATCCCGGTAGACACCATTGTCGTTTATTTATACAAACATGGGTAGCTATTGACGGGCACATTTAATACACATGCACGCCAAGCCATTCAAAGGGGATTCGACAAAAATTCGACCAAAACTATGTAAGAAACCCCCCTCACGGTTAATAAAACACACATCCACTGCCGGATGTGTAATACTTTTTATTTTACTCTCTGGAAAGGGGACGAACATCACTTGAGAGTCACAGCGCGCTACTGGCAGAGCCCAATGCTGTGTTACACCCACCATTGCCTGCCGAGTGCCACACACCTCTGTGTTGTATTCCACCAGCTAGTGCATATGCTGTGACACTCTCTAGCCCATGTGCACTGTAACACCACCCCGTGAATATGTCATGCCACACTTGTCTTCGCACGGGTTATATTGCCCCATCTAACGTGCCTTCCTCGATGCCTATGTTATAACGCACAGTGCTATGCCATACATATTACAATCTGGGATCCATATCTTTGTCACAGTGCATATGCAACATTACACTCCCCAGCACATATTTTATATTACAACTTTAGAGACTAGTTAGGTTACACAACACTGCCCTGTGCATATTACACTCCAAGGCGCACATCGCATAGCACGCGCTAGTGCCTGTGCTATCTCGCGCTCTCCAATGAATCTGTCATTGCGCACAATGTATTGCATATTATATTTCACGCCCGGTTCATCTTATATCACACTTTTTGGTGCATAGTTTATACCATACACTATATCTAGTTTTTATTTTCAATCGTGCTCTCAGGACTATGTTCTATATAACACTGTGTTCACCTACCCTTTTCACGGGCATTACATTTTGCGATAGGGGGTGGAGGGTCAGGGGGTGTTTCTGCCAAGTGAGCCCGGAGTCACAGGCACAAACGTCCTCTTCTTCCTGAATAAAAGTGAGATTATGCTGCATACTTGTTCATATTTTAAGTAGTTCGCACAGACACACGTTTTAAAAACAATAAAGTTCCTAATACCCGCCTTCTCTGAACAGTTAGCTTGCTGCCCCATCCCCCTCCTCCATATCCTCTGTTGTGTGAATCCATGGACTAGCCTCCACCCTCCTGCCATGCATGGTCTGATGTGCTGCCACTGCCCTCAATTTAGTATGATGTACCAGTCCCCTCCTCCTGCCCTCCATTGCCCAATTCTATGCCCCATCATTGACCTCCTGCTTAAACTCTGTGCTTAGCTTGCTGCCCCTATTCTCCTTCCCCCTGCCCTCCGATGTCTTTGTGCATGCCCCTGCTCCATCCTTTTTGCCCACCATGTTCCATGGACCTGCCACTCCTATCTACTCTGAGTGTTCTGTTGAGCTGCCACTCCCCTCCCACCTGCCTAGCATTGTCAGATGACTGTAACCTGTCCTTGCCACCTCCACCCTGCCTGTCCACATGCCATGCCCCTATCCTCTTCCTCCTGTCCTACATGGTCCATTGTACTGCCACACCCTTCTGCCCTCCCTGGTCTGTTGTGCTGCAACTGCTCCTCCTGCCTGCCCCGTGCGGTCTGTTGTGAGGCCCCTTCCCCTGAACTTTCTTGTCTGTGCACAGGTCCTGACCCTCCCTTCTATCCTCCATCGTCCTTTGTGCATGCCCCTGCACCCTCCTTCTTGCCCATCATAGCCATTGTGCTGCCACTAACCCTCCCACTTGCCATGCATGGTCTTCTGTGCTGCCATGGCCCCCCCACCTTCCCTGTGTTGTCAGTTAGCTGCCCCTGACCCCCTCCCACCTTCCCTCCATGGTCTGTGTGTATGCCATCACAGTCTCACTGTTGCTCTTCATGGTGTGTCTTGCTTCTAGTGCCCATCCTGCCTGACCTCCATGGCTATCTTGCTGCTCCTGCCCTGCCCCCTTGCCCCCAGCCCTCTGTTTACATGTGCAGACCCTACTCTCTCCCACCTGTCTTGTCTGTTCCATTGTAATGCCCCTGATCCGTCCCTCCTGCCCTTTATGGTCTGTTATGCTGCAGCTTTCTCTCCTGTCTGTCCATTATGGTCAGCTAGCTACCATTGCCTCTTGCCCCTCTGTTCTCTGTTGTCCATGTGCATGGTCCTGTCCCCTCCCTCTTGCTTTCTATGGATTGTTGTGCTGCACTCCCGTCCCGCATGCCCTGTGTGGTGTATTGTGCTGCTGCAAACCCTGATGCCTGCCCTGCAGGGTCAGTTTGGTGCACCTCTCCATGTCCCTCCTGTCCTCTGTTATCCAAGTCCATGTCCCTACCCCATTTCCTTCCATGATCCAATGTACCATACTTGCGAACATTTTGAACTTGGTAAGAGGGAGATTTTGAAAAAAAACTGGGGTATTGATTTTCCCCTTTGAGTTACATTGAAAAAGAGGAGATTGTAGACAGGAGACAGATCAAATAAAGCCCATTTGAGCTTAAAAACATTGGACGTTTCCTGGCTGAATCGGGTCTTTTGGCATGTATGGTTGTACTACCATTGCCTCTTCCTTCTGCCCACAATGGTCTATTACATTGCCACAGCCTCTCTTGCAAGTCCTGTATTGTTGGTTTGTTGCCCCTGCCCCCCTTTCCACTGCCCTCCATAGTCTGTTGTGCTGCCACGGCCCTTCCTGCCTGCTCAGTGTGGTTAAATTGTTGCCTTTGCACCCTCCTACCTGCCTTCAATTTTCAGAGTCCGTGCCCCTGGCCTCTGCCTCTCAACAGTATCCTAATGAACAACTAGATTGCTAACATTCTATATTTATTACAAAAGTGTGGAACGCCTGACGTCATCTTGATGTAATCAAAACTGTAATACCTAGAGCATTTCCTTTAGAAATTACATATATGAGAGGGTCTTATTGGCATCAAAATTATGGTTAGTGCTCTAAAAGACTAAAATAAGGACATATTTTCTGAGTTTTTAAATAGCGACAAAGCACTTTTAAATTATTTGTTATCTTTATGTTTTTTTATCCAGTTGACCACTTGATTAAATGTTGCACTTAGAGGAGAGGATGTGGTGTTACTTCCAGAACTGCAGACTTTGCAACTGGGGAACCAGGTTGGAGTTTCTGCTTCAGCTCGACATTCTGTGATTCTGGTCAAATCACTTAGTCTCCCCATGTCTACACCAAAATGAATTTGTTCTTGTTTGAGGTAACCAATGCTCATGTAAAGCACTCCAATACCTGACAAGTCTGCACTATATAACACTGCAAAAACACAAAATAATAAGTGTTTTGCACACTTCTGTCATTGGGCTATATTTGGGCTACATCCGGGGGATTTTGGGCTACATTTGGGCTCTTTTGTCTCCGGTGGCCATCTTGGGAGATTTTTTTTGTTATGAAGTTTCCTAATTTCCTCATGTACTGCTGTCTCCTAAGTAGGAAATGCTTTCAGTTTTTTACTTTGATTCCATCATGAAGGTATTCAGATATGTCACACATTTGCCATAAATTCTGAAAGTTAGCACTCTAGTTGCTCATTAGATCACTGTAGTAAAACTACTGTTCACCATGGAAGTCTGCTCCTGGTATTAAAAGTGCATGTTTCAGTCTGCATGTCAGAATTGTTTAATGAAACAGAAGAGGATTTGAGAAGTCACTCAAAATGTGCCCTCATTTTCTTTCTTCAGCATTAATCATAATTTCTATGGCAAAATGAACCCCCTCATTGTGTTCCTTTTTAAATTAAATGTTTTAAGTGTTACCAGTTTATTCCAATCAAGATGGCTTCAGGTGTGCCATACTTTTGTCATAATGAAGACAGTAAGCGCTCTAGTTGTTTTTAAGAACACTCTGGGACATTCTGTCATTGGGCTATACTTGGGCTACATCTGGGTGATATTTGGGCTACATTTGGGCTCTTTTGTCTCTGGTGGCCATCTTGGGAGACTTATTTGTTATGAAGATTCCTAATTTCCTCATTTACTGCAGTCTCCTCAGTAGGAAATACTTTCAGCTTTTTTCTTTGATTCCATCAAGAAGGCATTCAGATGTGTCACACATTTGCCATAAATTCAGAATGTTAGCACTCTTTTTGCTCATTAGATCACTGTAGTAAAGCTACTGCTCACCAGGGAAAACTGCTGCTGGTATTGAAAGGGCATGTTTCAGTCTGCATGTCAGAATTTTTTAATGAAATAAAAGTGGATTTCAGAAGTCAAAATGTGCCCCAGTTTTTCTTTCTGCAGCACTAATCATACTTGTTATGGAAATATGAACCCCCTCATTTTGTTCCTTTTTAAATTAAATGTTTTAAGAGTTACCACTTTAATCCAAGCAAGATGGCTTCAGGTGTGCCATACGTTTATCATAAGTAGGACTGTTAGCGCTCTAGTTGTTCTTTGGAACACTCTGGGAAGCTGCAGTAGAACACAAAGGAATCAACTGACAGTCTCCGCCCTTGTTGGATGTACATGTTTTACTGAGAATGTCAGACTTCATTCTCACATGACTGAGAAAGATAATGTGAATTTACAGAAAATAAGCTCTCAGTTTAGCTTATAGATCACCTTCCAAACCTCTGTGGGAAAAGCATGAGAAAATATTTTTCTCTCAATCATGATATCCCAGCAGAAGGTGGTGAAATCACCTTAGAACATACCACAGTTCCTAAAATGAGTATGGTACCATCAACAAATAATTTATAATGTAACTAAAGTCTTGAAACCTTCTATTAACTGCAATGCTTTTTAATGAGGTGCTATCATGTATATTGGTCCCAAGATGGCTGCCAACACTTCTTGGATGAAGTGCTGACAGCCAATCAGATCTCAGGATGAGATGTGTGGTTAGGCTCCGCCCACTAATTGTTTGTTCATATCAGCTCCTACGTTGAAAGTTTGGGGGGATTCGTCAAGGGGGGCTGACAAAAAAAAGGGGGCCCCAAAACGTGTTTTCTCCATGTTCATTTCCATAGGAAACTTTAGACAAGGCTACAGGTCGAATGGGTGAACGGAATTACCCCAAATTTGGCAGGGAGAAGGGTCTTAGTCTAGAAAGCACACTTTTGTTTATTTGGTTTAAATCCGTTCAGTAGTTTGAAATTTACAGATATCGATATTTGGGAATTCTGCCATCTAATTGGCTGAGGCGTTACAAGCACAAGCTTGCTGCTTTTTGGCTGCAAGCGGTGCGAGCGGTTGCAACTAGGAAGTATTGGCAGCCATTTTGTGATTCTGTTGAAGCGAGTAAGAGGGAAAAAAGGGTGTAAAAAGGAGGAAAGAGGAGGGTAGGAGCACTGTAACCTCTGTGGGGTGTTTAGGGTGTGCTATACAGGGGTGCAAAGCGAACTACTCATCCCTACCGGGCCGAAAGTGCTGGGCTACGGAAATTAAGTGAGGTATTGCCTAGAGTCTGATGCTGCTAAGGTGAGCTGCTGCAGGACTCGGGGATTAAAGCGTGAGCCCAAACTGTGTGTCTTATGTTGTGAAGTGAGGTGCCCTCTCCATTGCACCACACCTGTGGAAGTAGTGTCAGCATGTGTTTATACCTACTAGGACGAACTACTGACCCCTACTGGTCTGAAAGTGCTGGGGTACAGAAAACATGTGAGGTATTGTCTAGAGTCTCATGCTGCTAAGCTGAGCTGCTGCCGGACTCGTGGATGAAAGCGTGAGTCCAAACTGTGTGTCATATGCTGTGAAGTCATGTGCTCTGGCCGCTGTGCCACATCTGTCCAAGTAGTGTCAGCATGTAGTTTTACCTATTCGGAGGAACTTTTGTTTCGAATATTGTAAGTTGCGTATGGTGTTTAGGGGGTGTTATACAGTGAGTGCGAAGTTAAATTCGCGCTTATCAAATCAATTCGGTAATTGGAAAGTGCAAACTACTCACTCGTACGGGTCTGATGGCGTTGGGGGCGTAAGCAGAGCTGCTGCCGGACTCGGGGAGAAAGGCACTGAACTACTGACCCCTACTGGTCTGAAAGTGCGGGGTACGGAAATTAAGTGAGGTATTGCCTAGAGTGTTATGCTGCTAAATTGAGCTGCTACTGGACTCGGGGATGAAACCATGAGCCCAAACTGTGTGTCCTCTGCTGTGAAGTCATGTGCTCTGGGCGCTGTGCCACACCTGTCCAAGTACTGTCAGCAATATTTTATACGTAGACAGAGGAAGTTTTGTTTGGAAGACGGTAACTTGTATATGGTGCTGGTAAGTGATCCGCAGCACTTGCAAAGGCAGTGCACCCAGGACATGCAGCAGACGTGCAATGTATAGGTGGACGTGAATGGAGTCGACCATGCATTTGGGATGCCCTGCTATGTGTCAGTGGCTCTACTTGTAGCTGCACTGGCTTGCTGTGAGCCAGTCTTGTGGATGAAATGGAACAGCTTGGTGTAATGAGCCGGGTCTGTGTGCAATGGGTGAAGGGCAGGGTTGTGGTGGGAGTACGTGTGAAGGCCATTTCATGCATGCTAACTACGATGAAGGACTTTTTAGTGTGGGATGTCCACTCGTTGTTCTCAAATCGGGCAGTGGGTAGTGTGGGAGACGGATGCAAATATTGTCGTATCTGTCAGGGGGGGCTGGCTGCTTGCAAGTTCCTTCTCGGAGCAGCAGATGTGTTAGCGCAAGATAGCTCAGACAAAGAACCTTTCATCCTTACAGTAACTTCTCCAGGTGCATTCATACAGGATGTGTACAAAGGCCGGTCGTGGGTGTTGTGGGATGTCTGCGACCCTGGTCATCATGGATGAGATGCCCAGCACGTGGCACATGGGCGGGTTCACTGTGTGTTACATTGCCAAACAGCTGCTCCTCCCTCCAATGAGCCCCCACACTTTTGTGCGCTGCGCTGTTGTATACCATGCACTCCTATGGCACACCTTTGTAATGCCTATTGGTGCATGTCCTGCGGCATTCCAATCACACCGTGACACTGCCGTTTGGAGCTGGTGCATGCCAATTTACAACATCGACTGCTGCGGCCCTTGTGGCGGCCACAGCAGAACACAGAGACACACTTACCGCACTTCTTGCACACGGACATGTGTGAGACACCTCGTTCCCTTTGCCGCATGTGCATGCAGGAGGATGCGTGCGTAGTTAAATCTCCAGGCTCACTGCCAATGCTGAGGTGACATAGTAACGTCCACAGAAGACAGCACACTGTGATGTTGCAGGGTCGGTGCCAATCATGCTAACACAATGACCACACGGACATACTTGCTCATATGTGAGTTCGGGGGGCGTTGGCGGTCCTGGGGTTGTTGCGAGGAGTGTTATCGCCCTCATGGGTATCCGTGTATCATGCTCATTGACTCTATGGCACCTGTGGGTGTTCAGGTGTGGCTCTTGGCTGTGTTCTTTTTCATGCTGCAGGTAGTCGTCCTGCTTAACACCAGCAGAAAGCAGGTGTAAAATCTCTGGTGCTAACGCGGCTTTTCACCGGAATTTGTTTTGCTTAGTACTATTTTTGGCTTTCGTTGTGAAAGTTGTGATGTGGTTTTTTTCGTGTACAGAAAAATAAATGAACTGGGCAGTGTATCCCGTCAAGATCCAGCACCTGACCCACTATTCCCAATCAATATAAATACAATGAGATTTCTTTATTGATTTTGTGTGTACACTGTAAATGCACCCACTACCACAGTGGAATTCAATACAGGATTTTAGTAATTAGAATAGATCGCAAAGGTGCACCTTGTGTGTTTTTGCACGGGAACGCCTAGTCTGCATCTCATTATCAGCACTTTAATGCAACTAAAGTTGAGATAAATCTAACACACTATTCTGTAGCTGGTGCAAACTGCAGACATCACCAGTATTCCCGCGATAACTGCCCCAAAATTTAACACCATGGTGGACACCACCAAATAACAGTAATAAGAACAAGAAAGAGTGACACAGCACTTGGATAACAACCAAAAACTGTATTGAAATTTAAAAAACTCAAAACAACAAGGCGGAAGACTCCTGTCGGGTCCATCAGTGTTGAAGACACAGCCTGGAAAATAAAGCAAAAAATAAGGACGTGTGTAATGCGCATATCAGAGGAGTGAGCCACAGAGAAAGAGAGAAGGAAAAAAAGCAGAGAGAAAATGAGAGGGAAGGAAAGATTGGGAGTGAGAAAGGGAGAAGGGAGAGAGAGAGGGAGAGATAGAAGGAAAGGAAGGAAGAGAGTGAGAGAGAGTGAAGAGAGGGAAGTGAATGAGAGACAGAGAGAGACACTGCCACCCCTGCGCAGCCATGACCAAATAATGACCTGCTGCCACCGGAGTGTCTACCAGTGGGCACTCCACGTTCCTGTCAAAGCTCCGCGGGCCGGCAGATCTCACAGTCATCAATGGCGGAGACCACATCAAATTTTGGGGCCGCTAACCCTGTGCAACTCAAGTCGGCACCACGTGGTGGTGGGCCCCTGACGGCCACATCAGCTTCGGCTGGCACTAACCCTGTGCAAGTCAAGTTTGCGCAACGTGGTAGTAGGCCCCTGACGGCCATGCAGCTCAGGGTGCGACTAACCCTCTGCGCAACTCTTCTTGGACTCTTTATGATTCAGACCCGTGGAGCATCCGCCATCCAGTCATCACCGGCAATAAAGGATGTGACGTTGTCGATGCATTATATTTGTGTGGTCACATTGCCTGTGACGCATGTACCGGATGGGTGTGGTGTGTGTGCAAACCTGCCCTCAGATAGTGGCCGTGATATGTTGACAACTAGAGCACTGACCTGCACACCAAGAGCGAGTACACCTGCGTCAGGTAGCTATGTGGGGGTGTGAAAACATGTTTTCTCAATCGATTTTCCATAGGAAACTTTAGACAAGGCTACAGGTCGAACTGCTGAACGAATTACGCCAAATTTGGCAGGGAGCAAGGTCTTGGTCCAGAAAGCGGGCTTTCTCGCATCGAGTGAAAATATAAAAGAAACGTCTCGGGGGCAATTTAATATACCGGAGCTCTGTTTCTGCAAGATAACTCTTTCACGCTGCCTCTGCCCAACATTACCATTTCGCAGCTATGCTGTTAGAAGCCAGTCCGTCGGCCCGTAGCTCTCTACCTTTGCCAGCTAGTACGCTACTGTGCCTGTACCTCTGCGAACTACTACGGTACTATTCCTTTGGGAGCGGACAGCTCGTAGTACTGCGTCTGTGAGTTGAACGGATGGGCTGCAGTTGTCCGTCTGCGAGTCTGGTTGTGAACTGTTCATAACTCACACTACATAAGCATTGAAAAACCATTCAACCGTCAGCTGGCATCTGTCTGAGGCATTTCTGAAAACATATCGGAGTTCTTTCTTTCACGCTGCCTCTCTCCACATCAGCCGGTAACGCACCCTCTTCCCACATTACCAACATACCCCCAACAAACTTCTTGGGCCCGGAAGTGTCCCTGTGCTGTTAGACAAATAAGAATCTTAGTCTTGTATAGGTTTACATATGAAACATTTTATTTAAAGAAAACAACAACAAATAAAACTGAAGGGAGTCTGGTGCTGTGGTCACTGCCACGAAGTTGGGGTCACTGCCATTCAGGACTCAGGACACAGTGAGATTGGCTTGTGTTGAAGAGGGTTAGTGGCACCACATGTCGCCGGCTTGTGTTGAACAAGGTTAGTGGCACCTTGTGTCACCGGCTTTGCATATGGAAATATTCCAAACAGATTGAAGGGAGTCTGGTGCTGTGGTCGCTGCCATGGACTTGGGGTCACTGCCATTCAGGACTCAGGACACAGTTGCACATGTGGGATCGGCTTGTGTTGAACAGGGTTAGTGGCACCACGTGTTGCGGCTTGTGTTGAACAAGGTTAGTGGCACCACGTGTCAAAATTTCAAATTGCGAGCTCTGTTGCCCGCAGTGTAGACTGTTGTTGAGTGTTTGTTTGCACTTGAAGATGAATTTGTTGATTGTACTAAAGGTATAGCTGATATAAAAAAAGTTTTTGAAGTAAGGATACTAAAAGGATATTATGTAGGTTTTAGGCCTTTGATAGTTACTTGCCTAGTGGACTCTGTAATTAATGAATCAAGATTTAATTTTAATTGTGAGCCCTACTGACTGCGTAGGCGTATCATGAAAAGATAAAATATGTATAGAATACACTGTCAATCCTGTGATGCTGCTTGGTGTGGATGGACCGCAGTGGGAGCTATGTCTCTTGCCTACTGCGTCATCTGCAATAGTGACTATATCTGAATTGTGAGTCCTGCTGACCGTAGTGTAGGCCAGAGGTAGCGGTGAGCAAGGGCCCACAGCCCCATGCATAGGTTGGTGGTCGCTGTCACGGACTTGGGGTCACTGCCATTCAGGATTCAGGACACAGTTCCACATGTGGGATCAGCTTGTGTTGAACAGGGTTAGTGGCACCACGTGTCGCCGGCCTTGTATATGGAAATATGCCTAACTAATCAGAGGGAGTCTGGTGCTGTGGTCACTGCCATGGACTTGGTGTCACTGCCATTCAGGACTCAGGACACAGGTACACATGTGGAATCGTTCGGCTTGTGTTAAACAGGGTTAGTGGCACCACGTGTCGCCGGCTTGGGTTGAACAGGGTTAGTGGCACCATGTGTTGCGGCTTGCGTTGAATTCTGCGTGAATAAGTCCACATGGTGATGACTTGTGGTGCAATGAGTTAGTGGCACCTGAATCACTCAGTGTGTGTGCACCCTGCGATGATGCGTGGTCCAGACGGTCCTCACTGGTAGTCATGTCTTTACCTGCTTTGAAAGAATCTTTATAGCAGTCAAAAATCTCTAAGTAATTCCATTTAAGTCCTCCAACTTAATTTCCTGTGACTAATCAAATTTCCTTTGGCATTCTTTAAGAAACATCCATCAGATCCAATTACAGCATATTTCACATTATTTATTTTCTCTGTAACATTTTTTCTAAAACTATAATGTTGCAGTATTTCATATAGACATATGTTTTCCAGGTATGGACTTCTATTTGGATAGTATGTGAGGAACAGGAATTGAGTTATCTGCAACATATTGTATGTCCATATTTGTATTCCACATCTTCAAAATTACTGGATTGTAATCATTAATGTACTTTAATTCTTCTGTTCTTTTTATATTATAAGTATTTTTGGGTGATAGTATGCCTCACTGCTGACATAAAACTGTTCACTCTTCCTTGCGATGACTTATGGTGCACTGAGTTAGTAGTACCTTTGGCGCTCAGCGTGTACGTACCCTGCGATGATGCGTTGTCTGGGACGGCCGCATTCGGACCAATGTCTTTTGTCTATTGAATTCTGCCTCAGTAAGGCGACGTGTCGATGACTTGTGGTGCACTGAGTTAGTGGCATCTGAAGTACTGGGTGCATCCTGTGATGATGCGTTGTCCGAGAGGGCCGCACTGGGAGCAATGTATCTTGCGTACTGCACTGCCTCATCTGCAAACGCTACTCCATCTGAATTGTGAGGCCTGCTCTCCACAGTGTAGATCGAAGACAGTAGTCGGTACAGACATAAGCGGTGCTGAGCTGCTGGGTTCGCAGGGGGCCTGTGTCGAGGAGAGCCGCGGTCATGGTGGCAGCCGCGTGGCAGGGTGAGGCCCGCCACTCTGGCACAGTCGTTGGTCTTCACAGTTCACAAGTGAACCACTCCCAGAGCCCCGGCCAATTTATTCACACTCCTACGCTGAAGTGGCGTACGTCGGACCAGCCCACTCCGGTTACCCTTATGCTTACAGGGGGGGGGGGGGGGGACGATACAGCTACATTTTTTTTTTTGCATCTTTTTATATAGCACAAACTCGACCCGAAGGTATTGGAGTGCTGTACATGAGCACCGTATTTACATTACATATTTAGTTACAGGGAGATTAAGTGATTTGCCCAGAATCACAGGATGTGGACACGACCCCTAGGCTCGAACCCTGGTTTCCAGCACCAAAGTCAGCAGTATAGCCGACGGACCGCATACTTTCCCCTACATTTCCCTTACATGACTGAGATCGTCCCTAGTGTTTGACGTAACATGATTGGGTCCACTGTCCACAACACTACAAGCACCAGTAGTATTTGTGCACATGGAGAGGTGTGTGTTCTGCATACTGAGATGTATCCAGCACATCACCGCTACACTTTGCATTGTGTGCATTGTTATTCATGGGTGAATTGCGTCCTTCACATATAGTTTGTTCACACCTGTCCCAATATTCAGCTATTGTGTGGCTGAGGGGCCATGCCGTTTTCGGACAGTTTGCTGTCTTGTTCTGCGCTGCCTCAATGGTAGAGGAGGGGTCCTGGGGGTGGTGGTGGGTGTTCTTGGGTGTCAGAGCTGCTTCATCAGTAGGTCTATGACATGTGTTGGTCTTCAGATGTGGCTCTGGGCTGGGCTCCCTTTCATACTGTATGTAGTTGTTTAATATTTAAGAAACAAGAAGATATTAAATAATGAATAAACAAATACAAAAACAATTTTTAGGATATTAAAGTTACAAAACATCATTTTTTTCCCCAAAATACTGAGAAAAAAACATAGGTTTTATGAACATTATAATTAGAAATTGCCATTTAAAAAACCTTTGAAATTCACTGAAAAAACCATAGGTTTCAGGCACGTTATAGTTAGAAATTAGCAGTTAAAAAACCTTAGAAATTCACTGAAAAAAACATAGGTTTCAGGCACGTTATAGTTAGAAATTAGCATTTAGAAAACCTTAGAAATTCACTGAAAAAACCATAGGTTTCAGGACGTTATAGTTACTTGGACATTGGACTCATATAGAAACCATAGAAATCCGCCCGTTATAGTTAGTTGAGCTAACTATAACTTGCTCGCCCACAATGCATTGGTGATGACGTCACATATTACATCACTCATGACATGGTCAGTGACATCACTCATGACATCACTGATGACATCATCCATGTGATAGTCTGACACACCTCCTCACACTCTACTATAACCTTTAAAACACGTACTCTAAAATACAGACTACCATTTTTGAAAACATAGACACACCAGTAGCAGATACTAGATACCCATCCACTGATTCCTATCTACATATTGTGAGCTCAACATACACTCATACAGTCACTCATACATGCTGTCACTCATCATTACATCAGTATAATATCCACTCATACACCTATACATACATTCACACAGTGCTAATGATCCATAGAGTTACTCACACATCTACTCGTTCATGCCAAAAATCAACCACACACCCATGTACTCACTTATGCAGATATATACACACCACCTGACTTATTTATACACACACCACCTCCCTTATTTATATAGATGCTAACACATACTTACTCTCTTATACAATCACTAATACAAGTACACATTCATGTATATAGACACGCTTGCAATCACTCTCTCTCACGAATAGTCAATTATACACCCCAACACTCACATATACTGTCTAAAAACATATATAGTTACTCACATATATACAACTGAGACATCAATTCACTAATCAACACACCTGTACACACAGTCAGCTACCCATACAGCCCTTCCGAGATGCACTTTTGAATCTATACAACCAGTGAATCACCCACTCACACATCTATGCACAGAGTCAGACACCCCCACCCACCCACATATACACTCAGACACCCATACAGATACTCATACAATCAATCATAACCCATATAGACACTGATGTAGCTACTCACCAACCCATGCACCTGCTTACACACCAACTGAGAGACTAATATAGACATTCACACAGTTTAGTCACTAACCCAAGCATTCAGTAACATATGTTCAATCAGTGACTTATACAGTCAGTCATGCATCTACTAAATAATCCATTCAGGCACTTCTACATCCACTCATTCTTCAATAGACCTCTGCATAGATATATATGAAAAATATTTAAACTTTACAGAAACACACATTCACTGAATGATGTGATTAGTGATGTCATCAGTGATGTCATTTGAGATGTCACTGACCATGTCATAAGTGATGTAATATGTGACGTCATCACCAGTGCATTGCGGGCGCACGAGTTATAGTTATCTCAGCTAAATATAACGGGCGAATTTCTATGGTTTTATATAAGTCCAATGTCCAAGTAACTATAACGTCCCTGAAACCTATGGTTTTTCAGTGAATTTCTAAGGTTTTTTAAATGCTAATTTCTAAAGATAACGTGCCTGAAACCTATGGTTTTTTCAGTGAATATATATATATATATATATATATATGTATGTATGTATTTATATACAAAAAGAAGCTGAGGAACTCTGGGCAGTTCCCAAGTTTAGGTGGAGAGAAACTCCTGTATGGAGCACCCTACTACACCAGCGACACTCTAAATTTGCTCACTTCAAATGTCTGCTTTTCTATCAAAGTATTTAACCATAATATTAGAACAGTGCCATACACGCCAAGATAGAAAGGGACAAAGTCTTTTGCCATTTCTACAGCAAAGTATTAAAGCATAGGATTAGCACAGTGACAACCACGGCGAGCTGTAAAATGACAAATGATGTATGTTTGTGAAACACGTGTCAGGGGTTGCTTTTATTCATTTCAGGTTGGCTTGGATGACATTTTACCAATCCATAGCCTGTTCTACTGTGCCTGGAGTGGTAAAAGCATTTTGCCATTTTAAGCATATGATTAGCGTAGCTGGCACTGTGCTTCTCACATGCTTAAGAAAAAAGTTAGAAATTCACAGAAAAAAACAAACAAAGGATACAGGCATGTTATATTTAGGCTTACATTTCGTTTGACAGTGATGTTATCAGTGATGTCACTGACCATGTCATGAGTGATGTAATATGTGAAGTTATAGTTAGTTCAGGTAACTATAACTGCTGAATTTCACTGGATTTGTACAAGTGAAATCTGAGCTTAAATATAACGTCCCTGTAAGCTTAGTTTTTTCCAATGAATTTCTCCATTTTTTAAATTTTGTTTACAAACTATAAAATCCCTGTAACCTTTGTTTTTTCTGTAAATTTCCAAGGTTTTTCAAATTCTATTTCCTATCTGTAACCTTTGCAAATTAGGTATTTTTTGTGAGTTTTATATAGCGCAAGCCTGACCCCAAAAATATCAGGAAACGTAACATGAGCACCGGTTGCGTTACAGATGGACACATTCATTTTGTTAGGCAGAGGGCGATTAAGTTATTTGCCCATAATCACAGGATGTTGATTGTCACTGTAGAGACGCAAACCCGGTTCCCCAGCTTTGAGGTCGACCGCTCTAGTCGTTAGGCCTCATCCTCATATCCTAAGTGTGTGATTGAGTGCAAGAGTGCCTCAGTGGGTGTGTGACTGAGCGTGTCAGTGTCTCAATGTGTGTGTGCCTGAGTGGGTCTGGGACTACCTGCATACGTATCTCACTGGGTGTGTGAGTGGGTACATCACTGTTGGAGTGGATGTGACACTTGAGAAAGACCTATAACATGCCAAGTGAAGCTTGCAGTGAGAGAGAACAGACGGGGCCTGCACTAATAGCCATCACCCATGTTTAAAGGACTATTTCTGTACATGGTTTAGAAGGTTGTGTCAGTACTTGCCTACATATCTCAGAGAGTATAGGAGTACACCTCTATCAGTGCCATGATATATTTAAGTAAATGTGCTGGTATGTAAGTTCCTACTATAATACCTCTATTGCTGCTAAATGTGTATGTAAGTGGCTGCACAAATACTTCAGTGCCTCTGTTGGACAATAGGGAGCTATGTAGGTGTCACTGTAACTACGTTTGAGATTGCTGCATACATAAATAGTTTCTGGTGAGTGACTGAATGTATAAGTGATTCTGTGGCTGTATCTGTAACTCAAAGAGAGGCTCTATGCTTTTGTGAACATCTATGCCAACTGTTTGAGGAATGGCATACTGTATGTAGTACTTGACATAGAGGCTTGCAAGTGCACAAGTAACTTATTCAACTCAAAAAGACATCTGTCAATGTCTTAAGCACAAAACAGCACCATTTATTGCACACCTACAGCATATCTTAGAAGTGTACTTTGTGCACTAAAAAGTGGATTTGATACTTGAGAAAGACCTATAAGATGCCAAGTGAAGCTTGGAGTAAGAATACACAGACAGGGTCTACACTAGTAGCCATCATCCATGATTCACAAACTATATCTCTGCATATTTCAGAAAGTTGTGTCACTGCTTTCCTACATATGTAAGCAGTACACCTGTATGAGTGCCATAAGATGTTTAAGTAAATGGCTGTGTGTTTTAGTAGCTCCATGGCTGTCTAAATGTGTATGTAAGTGGCTGCACAAATACTTCAGTGCCTCTGTAAGGGAATAGAGAGCTATGAACGTGTGACTGCAACTACCTTTGAGTCTGCTGCAGGCAGTAAATTACTTAATGTATATGTGTTTCAGTAGCTGTCTGATTAGGTTGCAGAGAGGGTCTATGCTTTTGTAAACATGTATATCAGTTGCTGTAGGGGTGCATACTCTATCTAGTACTCCACATAGAGGCCTACAAGTGATCAAGTAACTTATTCAACTCAAAAGGACATCTGTCAATCTCTTAAGCACAAAACAGCATCCTTAATGACATACTACAGCATACCTTAGAAGTGTTTTATGTGCATTAAAGCATGGGTTTGACACTTCAGAAACACCTATAGCATGCCAAGTGAAGCTTGCAGTGACAGTGCAATAGTGTAGTGTAGTTCCTATTTCCCTTATAGGCTCTGCGCATTGGAATAATATACACAATAGTTTTTGCATAGGACTAAGGTCAGTATGCTCCTATCGAGTACATTAAACTTAATTACTTGTGTAAGCCAGCTAACGCAGAGGTCACTAGAAACTTCTCGAATGAACAAGAAGGGATTAGTTTCTGACAACCGCATAAACATGACAACTTTGTTTCCCTTAGAATCGGAACACGTCTCAGAATCGTGGAAACGATAGATAACAGTTTCACTCATTCAATCGTGCATGCTTAGTTTCTCCAGAGTTACACAGAAATAGATAGACAAGCGTTTCAATAAAAAGATGTATTGAACAGTCTTGTTTCTCGTGTAAGAGCTATGAGCTGTTACAATCATTAGACAGTAAGCAAGATATAAAACGTACAGCGTAAGTAGTAAGAAGAAATAATACTGCAATATCATTGTCTTTTAGCTATGACATATATTCATATATACATTCATAAATAACACAGGCTAAAAAGTGAATACTCGTCTGATGGTTCTAAATTGTTCTATCCCAGTGTACCTAACCTAAGTGTAGTATGAGGTAAAGGTAGGTGCTATTTTCTATAGTATGGTATATACTAAGTTTAGTATGCCAAGTATCCCTCTAGGTTCTAGCCAACTCCATACCTTAGAATGAGAGAGGTGGGAATCTCTTTCGGGGTCTCAAACTCTAACACCCAGCGAAGGGAGTCAGAACACTGGAAGCTGGATTCTCTGCGAGCAGGGATGACAGAATCTGGTCAGTGCGTCAGGCCGGGATATGGTCTCTTCCGAACTTGCCGTGGTGAACCATGTAGTCAAGTCATGCTGAGTCGTGCCGTGGTTCAGGGTAAGGGAAGGTATATTTATACCTGGAAGGTGCTTAGGAATGCTAGCATTGACGTAAAGTCGGGCAGAGGAAGACGTCATGGATGAGCCCCTAAGGAATAGTAGTTTATGCATAAAAGATGAGTTCTTGGAGAAATCAATAATTCTAGCTTGGGAAAGTCCCGTTTGGCTTAAGGGTCTGGTTTCTAAGAACTCGTTGTGACGTGGGATGGACAGATGTAGGTGACCATGTCTGTATTTGGATAGCATGGCTTAATGCTTAAATAAGGACTGGGTTTCTATGCCTAAATAAGGGCAATGCACATTGTGCCTATAAAAGGACATGATTCAGAGAAACCTATATACGGGTATCTAAATCGAAACACAACACCCACTCCATTGACGAATGATCGATATTACTAAATGCTAAACATGCTAAAAACATAAAATTGAGTATCACATGTTCACTAAAACATTTGTAAAAGCATACTAAAAAGAGTCTTTGTTAAAAGTTTTCTACACATGAAATGCAAAGTTACTGTACATATTAAAGCAATGTTTCATTCTAAGCATATATTTACATTGAATGCTAAGTGAATGAACGAAAATATATACACATATGTAATGAAATGGTTCAGTTTTACAGAAAGGAAAAAAGTTCAGAGCCATTTTATGTCGTGATTGCATAAATGTGGAAAAAGGCGACAATGTGTCCCTGGAAGTCTTTCAAAGAAGTCTGTTCTCTATGAATAGTTCTACTGTAAGCAGAGTTTTTTAGCCATAAAAGAAAAAAAGTCAATATTCACAAAAGTGCGATCTTAGAAAAGTTCCAAATTTTGTCTTTTGTTTTGAAAAAATGAAGGCCGCATTCATAGATTACATGGTGCACTGTGAGCCAAATCAAAAGTTATTTGAAGATGCTGGGGAAAACATGAAATCCCCATATCCTGTGGACAAAGAGTCGTCTATTGTTGTCGGTGATAGGTCGATTACCTTGTTTAGAAGACTAACTGCACATAGATGTGATGCATCATCAGTAGCAGTGTTTGTTGATACCTGTGTGCCTGTTAATCCATCTCGTACCTCAGCAGTAGCATGTTGCGTCTGTGAGATCTCAATGAATGCCGTCATCAGGATCGGTAGCCTCTGGGGACAACACAGAGCATGGGCTGTTATCGGGTCCAGCAGAGTATCGATATCCATTGGCACGACTGATGGGAGTGTTAGACAGATGTCTAGCACACATTCTTCACCGCAAAGCAGGCAGCGTAGAACAGGTAAGATGCTATCTTGCCAGATTGGTCTGAATGACAGAAACCATGTGGTATTTAGTTCTCGTAGACGAGGTAAACCCAATAGTTGCACTATGCGCTCACGACACTTCCTTTCCAGGAGAGCATTCTCCAAGGTGCCATGAGTGACGCTGGTGGATTGGCTTGCCATAGCGCAGCAGTAGGAATAAAAATAGGATTCCTGCGACGATTGCTAGAATCAGCGGCAGATCACCAAACACCGAGTGTATGAAGTTTGGAATGTTTCCAAGGACTGCTTGAAAAGGTGTTAACAGTCCCGAACATACGGGCCTAAATACATGCACAATACCGTTTGTATCAGACATGTTTAAGATACGTTCCAACATTTCTGGGAAATGTGTAGGGCAATTTGTCCTTAACAGAGCATGTATCTCAGCCGAAGTCCTTGCGACTTGTAGATCATAGGTTTCTTTGGCCGAGGTCAAAGGCACGGTTTGTTGTAAAAGAATGGCTTTTATTCTGCTTAAAGTATCAATTCGTATAGAAGAGATGTTCAGTGAAGGCCATAAAGGTGACTCCCTGACTGTGTCTATTTGAGGGAACAAGACTTGCATACAGCAAGTGACCCTGGAAGCAACCGTTACTAGATATGGGATACCTGGCAACATGCCACAACAGCTCTGATCATTCAACATGAGGTGACTTCCATTTGAAAGTTGTCCACACATTGGATTAATCACAGCGGCTGGTGAGCCTTGCAGGTGGCACGATAAATTTGCAGTGGAACCGCTACACTCCCCGTGTAAACTAATATCCCGACATATGAGTGAACCGCTCAGTGCATTTTCACAGTGTGCACCGCTAATAAACACTTCAAGCCCCCCACTCCAACATCTGTGTGTGTAAGGTAAATCCCAGGATGTCCTGATGTATTCTTTACCCAACCTTTCATATTTGCCTACTGGTCAAGTAGGATGAGTAAGCATGCTTCACCTTCATCTAAGGTTCTGTGCATGTCATCAGAGATATTGAGCATGGCCGTTTCAGTGCTACAACCTTGTCTGAATCCTGATTGGAAGGTACCATGGAGGTTGTAATCATCTATATGTTGGTTAAGTTGTTGAAGAACATATTTCTCCATGGTTTTGGCTAGGAACAGGAGGTTGGAGATAGGTCTGAGGTTTGTGAGATCATTCGCGTTAGCCCCTGGTTTTTTGAGTATGGGAGTGATTTGTCCTAGTTGGAGGGAGTCTAGTATGGAGCCTGAGGTGAGAGATGAGTTAATGGTCTTTTGTCCAGAATGGGGCAATGATGTGGTTGAGGCTTTGTACTATTGGGGGCAGGAGGAGACCCGTAGTGTGCAAAGTAGGCTTTAAGTTCGCAATTATATTGATGACTTCTTTTTTTGTCATGTGTTTGAAGTCAGACCAGTTGGCCACGTTTTTCAGTTAGGTGGGATCATAGTTGTCCTTAGTATAATTTAGGTCCATTTGGTCATTAGTAAGCATATTGGGGCATGTTAGGAGGGATGGCGAATATTTGACTTGGATGAAGGATTGATTGATGTTTGTGATTTTATCGTTGAAGAAGCTGGCAATTTCTTTGCAGCGTTAATTGGTAGCTGTTATTTTGTGTTGGGATGTGAGGGAGGTTTGTTTTCTAACAATGTTGAAGACTTCCCTGGGCCTATTCTTAGCATGGTCAACTTGGTTGCAAAAAAAGTAGGCCTTTTCTCTTAAAATGTGCTTGTTGTATGACAGCCATGTAGTTCTAAGTAGAGCTAGGTGCATTGTTGAGGGGTTCTGTCACCAAGCCCTTTCCGCAAGTCTGAGTTGGCGTCTCTCATTGTGAAGATCAGCGCTGAATCAAGATTTTGATTTGATAGACCTCAATCTTTTTAATTTGAGTGGAGCCGCTTGATCAAAAACCTCTCTCATCTCTGTGTTAAAGTGTGTTGTGTGGTCATCTACGGTGTAATTGGGAGTGTGACGTTGTAGTTGGGCACTAATCCTGGTTTCCAGTTCAGTTAATGGGACCTTTTTTGATGTTCCTGGTCCAGTGCTTGGGTTTATCAGTTAGGGCTGGATGGGATTTGATGCATGTATTGAAATTAAACAATATGAGTTAGCGATTGGACCAGTCAATGGGTGAGATCGATCTAAGTGAGACCAAATCATTTTTGGTGAAAATCGCATCAAGAGTGGATCCTTTAATGTGTGCTGGTTCATTGCAGAGTTGTTTAAGATCGTTTATTTCAAGAAGGTCGGTGAAGTTCTGGACTGTGGTGTCTTTTGGGTTGTTCCAGTGAATATTGAAGTCACCCAAGAACACGTCCTTCGTGTCCGTTAAGGAGAATTGTGTAATTAGTCTTCTGGGAAGAGGGCATGATCACCAAGAGGGTGGTAGATAGTGTGTTGTTTAATAGGAGAGGAGCCTTTGACTGTAAGTTTGAGTACAAGTTACTCAAAGTTCGAGTATTCTGTGGTTTTTAATATAGAAAGCTGTATTCCTTCTATGTGAATGATAGCTAGTCCCCCTCTGTTCTTATAGGTCTGTTGTGCCTAATGATGCTGTATCCTGGTAGGATAAGCAGGTCTAGAAAGGGGGAAGAGTGGTCATTGAGCAGGGATTCATTGAGGAAGGCGATGTCTATTTCATCAATGAGTATAGTTTCCATAATATCTGTAGTGTGTTGAACTGCTGATCTGCAGTTGAGGAGCATGCATGAAAAAGGGCAGGGATAATTGTGGCTAGCATGTAATGTTTGAATTGTAGTGTATTGAGCAGGTGGTCTGGGCAAGTTGATAGTTCTAGGGATTCTATCTGTGCCCACTATTACTGGGATTGTGGAGGGAGGCTTAACAATCATATTCTGGTTTGTTGAGTGGTAAAAATCGCTAATAGCATTAGCTTCCAGTACTGATATGGGGCGGAGAGCTCAATGGGGTCTGAGGGACTGATAACGTAAGGGAGTAGAGGGCCAGGGGGTGCATTGTAGGGTCGTGGGAGAATCTGTGTGGTGTGATGATTTGTTTCTACCCTAAGAGTGTGAGCGGGTTGGCTTGGTCAAGCTAGAGAGGTCTTGTCTAGTCGAGTTTTTGTTCCATACGTTTCAGGATTTGGGTGAGTGAATCATTGTTGTTACCAGCCTTGTGAGTAGGCAGGAACGCTGCAGGTCCAGGGTCTGAGGAAGTAGAGTAGAATCTGCTAAGGGGGTGGTCAGTGTCATTGGGCCTAGAAGTGAAGTTGGTTTGAGTGTGAAGAATAGGGTCTGCATTTGAGATGGAGACAATTTGAATGAGCAGTCAGAGCTGTAGTGGTCGGGTGGGGAGCATCTTCAGAAAGTTCAGTAATATACTGTCTGTAGTCTGGGCTCGCTCTGGGTTGGCTTCGGAGAATTTTGCGACCGTGTGTTTGCTGGCCGGGGTGGAAGCAATTGAAGTTATTCCGGTGGGAATTTGCCGGCGGAATGTGATACTGGGGGCAGTGCAATTGTTATGAGTGAAGGAGGGTGTCATGGAGTTGCAAGGCAAGTCAGAGGGGAGGGGGGTTCGGGCCGGTTCTGGGTTGTTTTTAAAAACTATTTCTCTGCATGTTTGAGAAGATTGTGTCAGTACTTGCCTACATATCTGAGAGAGTGTAGAAGTACACCTCTATAAGTGCCATGAGATGTTTACGTTAATGTGCTAATATGTAACTGCCAGCTGTAATACCTCTATGGCTGTCTAAATGTTTATGTAAGTGGCTGCAGAAATATTTCAGTGCCTGTGTTAGGCAATTCAGAGCTACATAGGTGTGACTGCAACTAGTGACTGAATCTATACGTGCTTCTATATTTGTCTCAATAGCTGAAACAGAGGCTTTATGTTTTTTGGACCATGTATGTCATTTGCTTTAGGGAGGGCATACTCTATGTAGTACTTGGCATAGGGGCATGCAAGTGCACAAGTAACTTAGTGAACTGAAAACAACATCTCTCATCTTTTAGGCACAAACCAGCATACCTTATAGCACACCTACAGCATCTCTCACATGTGACTTGTGCACACTGAAACTTAGATTTAAGACTTGATAAATAGCTTTTACATGGCAAGTCAAGCTCCAAGTGAAAGTGCACACACAGGACCTGTGCTACAAAACATCATGCATGTTTGAAAGAGTGTGAGAAGGTTTTGTCAGTAGTTACCAACATATCTGAGAAATTGTAGGAAGACACTTGTAGCAGTGCCATGAGACGTTTAAGTAAATGTGCCGGTATGTAACTGTCTATTTTAGTATCTCTATTGCTCTCTAAATATCTATGTTGGTGACTATAAACAAACTCCTCAGTGCCTGTGTTATGGAAAAGAGAACCATATAGATATGACAAGAACTATGTTTGAATCTGCTGCATGCACAAGTAGTTTTTGGGTAAGTTAATGTTATTGTGTTTCTGTCTGACAAAGTAGTGAAACAGAACTGCAACATCCAGAATTCAAAGAAAACCACTCTTTGAGAACAGCACATCATATATACACATGTAAATATTTCCACATCTTCTAATGCCTTGCTAGGTAAAAGTTTAACTCTAAATGTACAGTTTTTGTTTACTAATTACACCATGTAATAAGCAGCAAATGCACAATATACTCATGCGAAGTAACAGATTATAAACCAACTTCTCACACACTTAGTTAGCAAATCAGACAAACTGTCACATTCTCATACACTCAAAGTGTCTTATTCACCTTTTATTAAGCATATAAAGCCACTCACAAAACCACTCATACATTACCTCATATAGTTCCAACAAATTGTATTTTTTGGTCTTATCATATAGATGCAATATTGTCAGGAACTTAAAAACTAAGCATTAGAATGGCACACCACTCTCACAGAAAGAAACCATTATTGTCAGCATTTTCAACTTCGCACCCTCTGATAGTGTGGAAGACAGCAAATAAAAACATATCTTTAATTTTTGTTATTTTTTAGCTCCATTCATGAATGGTTAGTATGTATTGCCCCTTACATGCACTTTTATAAAGAAGCCCAATATGTGTGGGTGTTTTGTACACTACTGGCATTGGATTATACTTGGGCTATATTTGGGTGATATTTGTGCTACATTTGGGCTCTTTTCTGTCTGGTGGCCATCTTGGGAGACTTATTTGTTATAAAGCACCCAAATCTCATCATTTACTGCAGGATCCTCGGTAGAAAATGCTTTCATTTTCCACTATGATTCCATCAAGATAGTGGTCAGATGTGCCACACTTTCGGCATAAATTCAGAATGTTAGATCTCTAGTTGCTCATCAGAACAATGTAGTAAACTGCAGATCTCCAATGAGTTAACTGACAGTCTGCTGCTGGTGTAGAAATTACATGTTTCACTCTACATGTCAGAATGGTTTAGTAAAATAGAAGAGGAAGATATTTGAGAACACACTTAAAACGAGTCCTAATTTATCTTTCTACAGCACCAAACATAATTTCTATGACAAAATGAAACGCCTAATGTTGTTCCTTTCTAAATTATATGGTTTAAGTTTTACCAGTTTGATTCAATCAAGATGGCTTCAGGTGTGCAGTAAGACTGTTAGCGCTCTAGTTGTTCTTTAGAGCACTCTGGTAGGCTTCAGTAGACCACAAGGGAATCAACTGACAGGCTGCTCCTGTTGAAGTACAACAGGAAAATATTTGCGATCTCACTTAAAACATTTCCTAATTTTACTTTTTCTTTCTACAGCACTAACCATCATTTCTGTGACTGAATGAACCCCCTCATCATGTTTCTTTCTAAATTAAATGTTTTAAGTTTTACCAGTTTGATTCAATCAACATGGCTTTAGGTGTGCCATACTATTGTTATAAGTAAGACTGTTAGTGCTCTAGTTGTTCTTTAGAACACTCTTGGAGGCTGCAGACAGTGTTGCCAGATTGGGCTGTTTCCAGTACAAATTTGTGAAATTTTTCCCATTTGTGTGGGGAAAAAACTACCCTGGCAGGTTGCGGAAACTTTGGTGACATTTGCCCTAGTGTGCGCAAAATTAGTGGTTCCTGCAGCACCCACAGAGAATCTGTAATAGGCTGTAATAAAGCCGTCAATCATTCATAGCGCAAACGCACTACTTATGACGGCCCTGCTTCTCGTTGATAATGGCCTGCCCCCAGAGAGAATGGACCAATTATCTTGTGAGGGGCATGCCTGTCATCATTTTTTTAAAACGTTTTCATTTGCCTCTTTTGGCGCGCACCATGACTGTACTCGGAGTGTTGTAGACCACCAGTGTTGTAAACTCCACCAGGAGTCAAGAGTGTCAAGGCAGGCCTGGTTTGCCTACACTGCAGCCTGCTTCTGTTGCGCGTGTGAGTCCCTTGGTGCCCAGCAGGTGTATTAAGGTGAGATTAGTGTAGGAAGTGTCCACTTTTGCTGTGCTGCCACTGTCAGCTGCCCCCTCTCTTCCTTTTATTCCCTCACTTTCTGTCTCTCTCTCAGCTCCTCACTTACTGAAACCCGTGCTTCAATAAACAAATCTTATCCCCTGTTTCATTCTACTTTCCTTCATTAGTCCCCATGTGAAATGGATGCAAAAAAGAAAGAAACACTTTTGTTGGAAATGTCTTTTTCTTACATATTTCTGTTCCAAAGTGCAGCCTTAGGACCAAGAGAAAAAACAGGCGCAAAATAGGAAAAATAAATAACTGAATAAAGCATTACACAGCAGTTTCAAAGTGGCCAGATTGGTTTTATTCTCACACAAACACATTAGCGCCACTTTGCAGAGTTTGCCATTGAAGCTCTACTTTTGTTTTCTCGTCATTCTTTGAACAACATTGTTTTCCCTGGGTGTGGTAGTGCACCATTCCAGGAGGTTCTGCAATACCTGGTTGATGACTGAAGTGGAACATGTTTATTGTGATCCTTATCAGCTCTTTTCCTTATTTTTGTTTAAAAAATGTGTACTACTGCTCTGTGTTCAGGGATGTGGTATTTTTAAACCATACTACTTATGTTATGTACGGATTTAAGTCTTGAGTCTTGACAAGCAATCGGGTGACATAACCTGTAGCATTCTATTTTCTTGGCAGGACCTGGGAAAAAGTTATGCTTGCTGCATCATTACTTTCTCTAATATTATCCTTTACTTTCAATGTGTGAATGAACACAACTTGGATTCAAGGATGAATAAAACACATTAACAGTTAAACTTATGTCGTATATTGTCTCATCATTACTCACTTAAAAAAAGTTCTGTGTGATTTCAGCACCTCTCTGTCTGCCATCTGCTGCCCTTGCAATGTTTGCTGGTTGGTGAAGTCGACGTACTTCATCCTCCTCCTCAGAATCTGTCAGGTCCAAAGGCATGCCTTTGGTTGTTGCAAGGTTGTGCAACATGGCATGTGGACACAATTTTACAGCATATTTAGAAATGTCAAGAGGGCCGCAAGCGGCCCTCTGGCCGTACTTTGAGTATTACTGCTCTGGAGCATTGTGTCCAAGAAGACATCGAAAAGCACAAAAGCACACTTTGGGAGACCCCTCCTGCTGCTTCTATCACACCCTGGTAGCTCCCTGAAGCTAGAAGGTGCAGTGAACATAGGACCTGCACATTTGTTTGAATGGCATTGGCCCCGTGAGTTTGATGCTGAAGCAGTGGATGTAGTTCATCTATCAGATCTAGGATTGTAGAATAGTCTAATCTATATTTGTCATAGATTTCTTCCTCTGTCTGCTGAAACAGGGTTAGGCGCACTCTAAAAATGCGTTCTTGTCTCCCCTCCTTCTCTGTGCTGCTGCAGCAATCTTCATCCTGCTCGCTATGACATACAGTGCTGCCATTATGAAACATTCTGAGGCCCTCTGGGCCTTTTTAAATAGTTTTCACTTGGTTACCACCTGATGGAAAAAGGTGGTAATTTGCGTTAGGAAAATTGCGAATTTTGGAACATTTGCAATTTGCGAATGGTTCATACATTGGTCTGCGAATTCGCAATTTGAGATTCGCAATATTGGCATTCACAAAATAAGGAACACTTTCATATATTGGGAAAGGCCATTTTGCATTCGCAAATGGCCGATTTTTGCAATTCGCACCGTTTGCGAACGCAAAATGATTTCATACATCTGGCCCTAATTATAGGAAATTTTCCTCACATTTTCAAGACGTATCAGAGGACACACCAATGAATCGTTTTTATTTTAAATAATGCCAGAGTCTCTTGGTGGTTATGTATTCTCTGATTACTGCATATATCTATAGTATTGGTTCTTCTTTGCCTTTTAAAGTGAGGGCAGGAAATACCTACCTGAATAATGGCGTAGAAACATGTGTTTCCCCGTGGGATGCTATTCCATGCACACTGTGCCTGGTACAATGAAAGCTATTCTAAATTTTAATGGTCAAGACATTCAAGTTTATAAACTAATCTTTTGGGATTAACCAAAGTGTTTTCCTTTCATAATGCTGTTTTAATCCAAGAATCTAAGGTCTGGTAAATCAGGTCTGGTTTTCTTATGACTTCATTACACCAGTGCTAAACCTTCATAAATTAGGGCTACCTTTCTGTCTAAAGGTAGTTGTCAGACTGTCATAAGCCAGGCGCATCTTTTACAAATCAGAAACATGCTTCTGTAATGAACATGCTCAGTTGTTTGGATCCTTCTCTTCAGTATTCTACAGTGCATATTGTAGCTCCTCAGTAAATACTCTTTGGGAGAAATGTGTGGATAGATTGACGCATCAGGTGTATTCTGTGAAAGTATTTCCTAAATTGTTTTGCCAATACATTTTATACTGAATAGTTTCTGCTTGTTCTTTTATTTGTATTTAGATGCCTTGAAGCATTTCAAAAACCACCTAACAGCATATGAACAAAGCGAGATTTTGGGCTATTCAGAAATATGGTTTCTTGGGCTGGATGCCAGAAAAATTGATGGTGTTCCTGAAACAGAAAACAACAGTTCTTATGATGATGAGCAAGGAACGTACATTACGGTATGAGGAGATCTTATTTTAAATCATACATTTTACACCTCCAAGGATTGAGACACAGCTGTTATGTCAAGTAGGTTACCTCAAGGTGCTTCAGTACAGCTCCTATGCTAGCGAATGTCAGGTAAGCAAACGGAATATTGCGAGGAAAACGTCTCTTAGCATTTCTCTTAGATGTCAAGTAGTAGCATTTTGGGTTTTCATCAGTGTTCCTATCTTTTAACTCTCAACCTATATAAATACAACATCAATTTTTGTACGACATCTATTTAGGACAGCCTCATTCCTCCTTGTCATCCCACACTCCCTGTCCATCTTTCCTCACTCCTCATCCTTCACCCCTACTTCTGCATTTTCCTTGCCTGTGACTGTCTTACAAAGAGGGATGAGTAATGACCAATTGCATATTCCGTTTATCACCGTAAGCATCTAAATGAAATCTTTAGTTTCTAGGGCACCTTTTGTACTTATGATTTCATTACATTATCTATTGAGAATCCAAAATAATTAGATGTTGAAGGGAGATAGAAATATTAAATGATCTAGCCCCCAAATGTCTACAAACACATGTATTTAGAGACAGTAGTTGAATGCTACAAAAATATAGAAAATTCTGTTTGATATTTAGAAAATAGGTACAAAAAGTTGGAATCTGCATGGAACATCTTAAAATATAAAAAAGTAAAGATAAGAAAAAATGGCAGAAGATTTCTCTTTATGAAATGTAATAAGAACCAAAACTCTGTGTCTTTTGAGAGTTGTTAGAAACATTGACAATTAAAATACTTCTGCTCTTAACAAGTTGTATCTAAAAAACATTCCTTGTTTACTCTAAATAGGCCATAAAATAAATAAATGTAATATCTGAGCAAATATTGAAAGATAACTCCACAAAGTATTTTTCTGTCATCAAGCATTTTCAAATGAAAATTGCTAAAATGACAGGCATGACACTTCACTAACTTTAAATTTAAAAGGAATGCTAGCATTTATTTGTATTGCTTATTTAAGCTGCGATCTGCTCTGACTTCCTTTGGGGATCTATTATTGTGAAGTACCATAAGATACTCAACTGGGCTTAAAATCTTTAAACTCGAAGAAATGAAAAGAAATTCTCACTGCTAATGGCATAATCAGACTGAAAAGCTAGTCTCTGTTACATACAAGACTGAAACAGATAAGGTTTAGGCTAAACCCATATTGCACTCTCTCCAACTGTTGATTTAAGATCCAAATCCTGGAACCCCTCTCCATCACTAAAAACATTAACTTTTTTACCAGAGGAGACAGAAAACAGAAAAACATTTTTGTAAATAAAAGTAAATGTTTTACAATATTGCCTTGCTGGGACACTTACACACACAATTGCATTTATTCACTCCTCAAGAAGCATGTGCAGATGAGAACAGGCAACCTGCCAGTGTCTGACTCATGGTTAAATATGAACATATTACTAATAATCCAGAACGGAAGTAGATTAAACTGTAAGTGATGGCTCAGAGCAGTCTTATTTTTGAAGCACTGAGTGCCTATCAGAACTTAGAACACAGATCCCTGAGTCAAAATGCAACATACCTAATCCTGAATGTGCAGATTGAGCTGGGAGATACTAATTGCCAAATGTAATGGCTGGATGAGAAAATGTGGGCAAATGGACAAGAAATTGCGATATGCAAATATACCAATAAGATATTTTCCTTTTGGAGAAGCTACAGTAATGTATAGTGGTTGAACTAATTCATCCTGAAGAATTGATGTTTTTTTCTAATGTATCATGTATGGATGTATGATGGAACCACAAATTCCGTTGTAATGCATGCCATTATAATGCGGCCATTACAACACGAATGCCATTACCATGCATAACCTTTACCATGCATGACTTTACAATGCACATGCCTTTACCACGCATGCCTTTACAATAAATTTAATTGTAAAAGAATGAATGGTAAAGCCAAATGTGTGGTCAAGGTTTTACAAGCTATTATGAGTATTTTTCCTGTATATATATATACTTCCCACAGTACATAAAACACTGAATAAACCACCAGGGCATCCCATCATTTCTAGCTGTGGAAGCCTATATGAAAATGTGTCGTTATATGTGGACCACTTCCTGGCACCTATTGTTCCAACGTTAAGTTCTTATATAAAAGACACTGGAGATTTTTTGTGTACAATAATGGAGACCCAATGGCAACCAAATTATTTATTGATAACAATCGATGTGGTGTCGCTGTACACCTCAATCGATCATAATAAAGGATTACATGCCATACAATACTTTTTGAATCAGAGACCAATCAGTGAATTAGAACACTCTGAAATGTTAATTGACATGATTTCTATGTGCCTGTACAACAATATTTTTTTATTTAACAAAAAGATGTATGTGCAATGTTGTGGTACTGCGATGGGAGTTTCCTTCTCTCCAAGCTATGCGAACCTCATGATGGGTTGGTGGGAGAGGAACATAGCTTGGAGAGAAGAAAACAACCACCATATGGTGAACGTAGCCCTTTGGCTACGGTTTATAGACGATTTATTCCTATTATGGAAGGGAACTGAAGTGGAGTTTCAGACCTTTTTTGCAGAATTGAATGAAAATGATGTGGGTATTAAATTTACATACAATTCAAGTCCCAAAGAAATCGAATTCCTTGACACCAAGGTTTACATCAAAGACAATTGCATGCACACTACGGTGCACAGAAAAAAGACAGCGACCAACAGTCTACTACATGGTCAAAGTTTTCATCCCCAAACTTTAAAAAAAAAGCATACCATATGGAGAACTATTGCGGATGAAGAGAAATTGTTCAGAGGAACAAGAAATGGAGAACAAACTTGAAGAAACCAAAACACATTTTCTACAACGTGGATACAGGCACATAAACATCAAACGAGGAGAACTAAAAATGAGACAAAAAACCAGAGCGGAAACATTAATTACGAAGAAAAAAAGAAAAAAAAAAAGAGATCAAGAAACTGATGGTAATCAACCTTGATTAATACTAACATATAGTAAGGAAGGTTTTAAGATTCAAAAGATACTGATTAAATATTGGAATGTACTGCAAAAAGATCCAGATATAGGAGTAAACATAGGAGATCGTCCATTGATATCCTATGGAAGAGCACCAAATCTCTCAGATCACCTAGTGAGGAGTCACTTTGAAGCCACAAAAACAGAGTCATGGCTACAGTCCAGATCCAAAGGTTTTTCAAAATGTACGTCATGCAAGGCCTGTAAAATTGGAAAGAACTTAAAGAATCTCATAGATCCAACTGGAAAGATATTCGAAATAAGAGAAACTATAACATGTGAGTCAACTTTTGTGGTCTACATACTTCAATGTTTCTGTGGAAAGCAATACATAGGAAGTACAACATGCCCCCTAAAAAAGCGCATACTGGAACATACACGCGCAATCCAAAACATGGATAACACCTATGCAATCGCAAAACATATGTCAACTCAAATGGGAAAAACCTGGTTGGACATCAAATACTCAGGGCTGGTGACAGTACCTCCAAGTGAGCGAGGAGGTAATCGAACACAAAAACGACGGAGACTGGAATCATGAATGATAATGAGGTTTAAAACCAAGCATCCCCTAGGTTTGAATGGGGATGAGGAGCTCTATGTCCATCTATAAGCACTGAATGGGAAATAACGTAACTGAACGATGATTAGGAATAGATTCAAAAATGTTTTGATTAATATGCCAAAGAACATGGGATGCCCCATGACATCAGGATTAAAATGTGAATTTAAAATGTAGTAAGTCTTGAAACACTTATCTAAAATATGTATAAATAAGCCTAAATGTAAATTGAACAACAATTGCAATGTTTTGCAAATTGTATTAGCATGCTCCAAGATGCGAGATGAGAACAGGATATAATGGGCACTCAGCCGTAAAATGTCCTTTGACACTTAGTCACTAACTGTACCTTAAAAATGATTCGATGTTTGAAAATTTCTCACATCGATCACATGTTTCACTATTTTGAATCCAACGCTTCCTTGTCGTTAATTAATGACGAGAGTAATTGAAAGGGTACTTCTCTGTGATCTCAACGTACCATCATTGAAGCATGCTATCAATTAAAACATCCTCATGTAGAAACAAATAAAGTTTTCTGACATTGAAAGTAGACTAACTACTATACCCAGAATGCATTATAACAGCATCATCATATACAGGTATATAAGTTAAAAATCAAGGTAGGACCAATGTAATAATCCGCCGTGACCAGGAACTACGGTTTGAAACGCGTAGGAAGGATTACAACTTGAAATAAAATAACATCTTTGCCAAGAGGAGTGCCGCGCCATCATTATTTTGAGACTAATACATATATATATGTATATATATTACCTACTAGGGGTCGCCAGTAGGTAGTTATACTTAGGAACTATTTTCCATAGGAAATCCGCAACATTCTATTCCCAATAACTTTGACGCCGATTGATGAATTTTCGCCAAGTTTTCTAAACTTTTGGCCAGCTCCGGTCCACTCCTATCCTGAAAGTCTCGGGATGATTCGTGTAGCGGGGGCCGAGAAAAAAGGGGGGTCCCAAAACGTGTTTTCCCCATGCAATTTCCCATAGGACCTTTAGCAGCAGCTACAGCCCGAACTGCTGAACGGAATTACACCAAATTTGGAAAAGAGGTAGTCCTCAGTTCAGACTTGTGCCTTTTGCTTAAATGGTGTCAATCTGTTCAGTAGTTCCTGAGAAAATCAAAATCAAAATCACATATATATCTGGGCGGAGCCTAAACACACAACTCATCGTGAGATCTGATTGGCTGTCAGCACTTCATCCAAGAAGTGTTAGCAGTCATTATGGGACCAATATACATGATAGCACCTCATTAAAAAGCATTGCAGTTAATAGAAGGTTTTAAGACTTTAGTTACATTATAAATCATTTGTTGATAGTATCATACTCATTTTAGGAATTCTGGAGTGTTCTAAGGTGATTTTACCATGTGAAAAAGCCTTCTGCTGGGATATCATGAATCATGTTTGAGAGAAAAATATTTTCTCATGCTTCTCTCACAGAGGTTTGGAAGGTGACCTATAAGCTAACCTGAGAGCATATTTTCTGTAAATTCACATTATCTTTCTCAGTCATGTGAGAATGAAGTCTGACATTCTCAGTAAAACATGTACATCCAGAAAGGGCAGAGACTGTCAGTTGATTCCTTTGTGTTCTACTGCAGCTTCCCAGAGTGTTCTAAAGAACAACTAGAGCGCTAACAGTCCTACTTATGACAAACGTATGGCATACCAGAAGCCATCTTGATTGGAATAAAGTGGTAACTCTTAAAACATTTAATATAAAAAGGAACAAAATGAGGGGGTTCATTTTGCCATAGAAAGTATGATTAGTGCTGCAGAAAGAAAAATTTTAGAGAGTAGTAGAGAGTGAGTGGTAGAGTAGTAGAGAGTGAGTGGGAGAGAGTAGTAGAGAGTGAGTAGTAGAGAGTGAGTAGTAGCGAGTGAGTAGTAGAGAGTCAGTAGTTTAATTTAAAAGGCACACAATGAGGGGGCTCATTTTGCCATAGAAATTATGATTAGTGCTGAAAAAAGATAAATTAGGGCACATTTTGATTGACTTCTCAAATCCTCTTCTATTTCATTAAAAAATTCTGACATGCAGACTGAAACATGCACTTTGAATACCAGCAGCAGACTTCCCTGGTGAGCAGTAGCTTTACTACAGTGATCTAATGAGCAACCAGAGTGGTAACATTCTGAATTTATGGCAAATGTGTGACACATCTGAATGCCTTCTTGATGGAATCAAAGTAAACAACTGAAAGTATTCCTACTGAGGAGACTGTAGTAAATGAGGAAATTAGGAAACGTCATAACAAATAAGTCTCCCAAGATGGCCACCAGAGACAAAAGAGCCCAAATGTAGCACACATATCACCCAGATGTAGCCCAAGTATTGCCCAATGACAAAATGTCCCAGAGTGTTCTAAATAACAACTAGAGTGACATCACTGGTGACATCATCAAGTGAGTGCAAGTGTTTTTAAGAGTTTATGTGGGTTAAACATATATACTAACCTACTACAAAAGTTACGTTAGTATACACTAGGTGCACTACTACTGAGTGACAATTTTGACGTAGAGTAAGTGAGTGGCTGTGTGACTGTATGTATCCTTGTGTGTATGAGTGTATAAGTGGCTGTATGGGTGTATAAGTCGATGTGTGAGTAGCTTTGTGGGTAAGTGAGATGCTGTGTGAGTGACAGTATTGGTGAATGAGTGGGTGTGTAATGACTATGAGTGAGTGAGTGGGTGTCTGAATGGCTTTATAAGTGAGTGAATGTGTGAAAGTGGCTGTATGGGTGAGTGAGTGGCTGTTTGAGTGGGTGTTTGGTTGAGTGAGTTGGTGTGTGAGTGGCTGTATTGCAGAGTAAGTGTCTGTGTGAATGGCTGTATGGGTGTGTGAGCAGATGTGTGAGTGCTTGTATGGATGTGTAAATGGGTGTGTAAATGGTTGTGTGGGTGTGTGAGTGAGTGCATGAGTGCTTGTATGGGTGGGTGGGTGGGTGAGTGGCTGTATTGAGATGCTGTATGGGTGAGTGAGTGGGTGTGTGAGTAACTGCATAGGTAAATAAGTGGGTGTGTGAGTGGCTATGTGAGTGGCTGTATGGGTGAGTGACTGGTTGTGTGAGTGGTTATATGGGTGTATGAATGGTTATGTGAGTGGCTGTACGAGTGAGTGCCTCTATGGAGGAGCAAGTGGGTATGTGAGTGCTGGTATGAGTCTGTGGATAGATATGTGAGTGTTGTGTGGGAGTGGGTGTACAAGAGGTTGTATTGGGTGTGAGTGGTTCTGTGGATGATGTCATCAGTGAAGTCATTTGAGATGTCATCAGTGATGTTACTGACCATGTCATGAATGATGTAATATGTGAGGACATAAGCAGTGCGTTGCGGAGGCATAAGTTAACTCAGGTACATATAACTGCTGAATTTCACTGGGTTTGTAAAAATGAAATCTGAGCCTAACTATAACTTCCCTGTAACCTTTGTTTTTTTCAGTGAATTTCCAGGGCTTTTTATATTCCATTTCCTAACTATAACGGCCCTATAACCTACCTTTGGTTTTTTAAGTGCATTTCTAAGGTTTTTAAAATTCTATTCCCTAACTATAACATCCCTGTAACCTTGGTTTCTTAAGTTAATTTCTATGGGTTTTTTAAACAAGTAATCACATTTGCAGAGTAGTGGAGAAAGGGGCAGGCCTCCAACTAGCAATCAGGAATCCTGCTGTGTTGGACTTAATGTTCCAGTAACAAGAGGGCTTCTGGGCCCCCAAGAACCCTCAGCATCCAAGAGAACTTCATCCCCCAACCAGCAGTGTACCAAGAGGTGCGTTTGCAGAGAAAGGGGCGTGGCCTCAAAAGACCTCTCAGCTATTCCGTTGTGTGCGACTTACTTCAGGTAACAGGAGGGCTTGTTGGCCCCCAAAGACACTTTAGAGCAAAGGGGACTTTATCCCCCAACCAGCAGTGTGCCAGGAGGTGAATTTGCACAGTGGTGGAGAAAGTGGGTGTCGCCTCCGAAGTCCTTTCAGCAATTGTGCTCTGTGGGACATACTGGAGGTAACAGGAGGACTTGTTGGCCCCAAGGACCCTCAGCATCCAAGGGGACTTCATCCCTTGACCAGTAGAGTGCCAGGAAGCAAATTTGCAGAGTGGTTGACAAAGGGGGCATGGCCTTCAATGACCTCTCAGTAAGTCCCCTTTTCAGACTGGTGGTTGATAAAGGGGGCGGGCCTCTAGTGCCTTTCCCCAGGGCTGACCTTTTTTTAATGTTTTTATTTTATTAGGTAAAGGGGGCCACGTGGCCCTCCTTCCTAGGCCCGATTTCAGCCCTGGCTATCCCAGCACCCGGGGTCCAGTCTTTTTATCTTTTTAATATTTGGAAACAGGGGTCCCCTCCACCAGGCAAAGTTTGTCCCTGGGAACCCCATCCCTCCGGATCTGGCCTTTTTGTTATAGGGGAGGGGGGGGCGGTACTCCCTCCTCCTCGGGCCGATTTTGGCAGCAGGTACCCTATTGTCCAGCCTTTTTCAAAAGGAAGAGGGGGCCACACAACACAGCATGTTCAATTTTATAATAGGGGCATGCAGCCCCCCTCCCGGGCCGATTTTGGCCTCTGGGACCCCATCTCCCGGGGCCCGGCTTCTTTCAAAAGGAGAAAGGGGGCCATGTGCCCCCCCTCCATGGGCTAATTTCAGCCCCGGGGACCCCATCCCCTGCGATCCGGCCATGTGGGGGCACCAGTCTCCACTGGGACCCCGGGGGTCTGAATGCCCCCGTTGTCCCTGCCGGCTCCCCGCCTCCTGCGGGAGCCACCATTGCTTCAGACAAAGGGAGGTGCTAAACATGCAACTTCCTGTGTCTGAAAGCAATTCTGCTTCGCTTCCTGCAAGCAAGAGCATTTCTGAGCTCTGGCCTGCTGGAAACGAAGCGTTTGCTGTAACTTGGCAGGAGCGGTAAAGCTCCTGCCAAGCCAAAGCAAGCAATTTTGTCCCGGCGTGCAGGAACCAGCCCTGAGGGGCAGTGGTCCCCAGGGCCATCCATGGCTCCAGGATGGAGACAACGTGCCCTCTCCTTTCGTATATGTAGGACCAGCCCCATGTAGGTGGTGGTCCTCAGGGCTGAGACGGGTCAGGAAGGGCGCCGCACACCCCCTGTCATTTAAAATAAAAAAAGAAGTTGGCCCAGGAAGTTGGTGGTCTCCAGGGCATTTATAAGCCCTAGGAGGGGGTGCTGTGCTCCCCCCTCCTTTATTTGCATTTGCCCCTGGGACCTGGTCCACCCGAGGGCTGATAAGTAAAGATGCGTGAAAGCCCCTGCTTCTATTTTTTTATTTTTTATTATTTTGGTGGGAGCCCTGGATCCAGTTTAGCAGCTGCCAATTTTAATTTTTTTAAAACATTTCTTTAGCCCAAGAGGCCTATGAGGTCAGGGACTTCCTACCCTGCCCCCTCTTCTTTTTTTCCTTTGGTTTTCTGGGACTCGGAAGATGGCTGCCAACACTTCCTGGTTTGAAGTGTTGGCCACCAATCAGATCTCAGCATGAGATCGGGAGCGTTCGCGGAGTCTTCGTGTCCTTATATACAAGTTTGAATTTTCCTTAATATTTCAAAAACGACTGAACAGATTTATTCTAGTTTACAAAATGGTCGCTTTCTGGACCAACTGCTACCTTTTAAGAAAAAAAGTGGGAACTTCTAAACTCTCTCTAGCTACCATGTCTAACAGTATATATTATTTTGTTTTATTGCAAGTTGACAGCTAATTCCTCTTTGATATTAAGGCCGAGAGGCATCTTAGTTTGCAGATCCACAATATATATGGACTCTAATCTTCTTAGTTTAGTTACTCTATCTTCACCCCTCTCATTCAGGGGGAACATGATCCAGACAAACGAATTGAAATAAGTTTCTGTTGTTCCTATGATGAGTTGCAAAATGTCTTGCGACTGGATAAGTGTGATCATTTTTTTCAATTGCTCTTGCATGCTCTAAGATCCTACGTTTCGTTGGATGGATCGTGCTACCAATATACAGAAGCTGACACAGACATTTTACACAATACACACAGTATGGTGTGTTGCAGCTCAGAAACTTAGTTATAGGTCTTGCTTTGCTGCAGCCTGGTACGTGATATACGAGTACCTTGCCACTATTTTTGCATGCTTTCTATTGAGTACAAGGAAACAATCCTGTGATTTCTCTAATTTGTGGACTAATTGAAGTTCCAGACAAATGGCTCTGTACTACGATGTCTTTAATCAAACAATTTTTTCTGTATGATATTTTGGGATAATTCTGTATTGACTTTCCTACAATCTGATCAGTTTTCAAGATATGCCAATTATGACGTATGATTTTACTGATGGCGCCTGCATCTTTTGAGAAGGTGGTGATGAGCCTAAATTCTTGATCTAATTTCTCATCTACAATTTTTACTTTTAATAGACTGTTACGTGAAACCTTCTCTGCTCTCTCTTGAGCATGTTTGAGCACCTTATTCGAATACCTTTTATCTCTAAATCTGTGTAATGTATCACATGCAACTTGTTCATAATCCTGTTTTCTGGTGCAGTTTCACTTAAGTCTAAGTAGTTCTCCATAGGGAATACTGCGTTTCAATGGATTTGGATGGCTGCTGGTTGCGTCTAAGACAAAGTTACCAGCTGTGGGTTTACAATACCGTGTAGTGAATATTTGGTCGTCTGCAATAAATATTTTCAAATCCCAAAAGTTAACCTCTGTTGCACTAATTTCACCAGATTAACATTATTAATATTCAGGGCTTTTATGTAATCTTCAGCTTCTGTTCTTGAACCTTTCCATAGAATAAAAAGATCGTCAATATATCTATGGAGTAGTGTCAGAATACATAGCTGACTATTTTTGCACGTATATCTATTATTCTTCTACTGTGTATGATTTACATTTCACATTAGATTTGTCTTGAATTGCCCATGTATCACATATGTTCTCATTTTTAACATAGATGATGAAAAACTTACATGTATATATTATTTCTTTTTGTGTTCCGAGTTTACTACAACAAAATGTATTTAAACTTTGTATATAGTGCTTAACTCGGTACACTGGGCTATACTTACTTCTGATTATGTTTGTAATTGAATTACGTGCATTTATTAAGAGTCTGTTTTTCCGCAGGAAGGTGCAAATGTAATACGATAGTATGTCTTCTATTTCCTCTCCACCATGTGATGGGTGTGTTTGCCTTTTTAAATCGCGTCATACGCAAAGTTTGTCCCATGTGATCAAGCCACTTCGGTGGCGAAACGCGTCATGACAGAAGGGAGACTCTTATACTTTTTGTAATAAAGAGTGTTCACCGACGAAGAGGAGTTCGTGTATTCTTGTTTGCGCAAAACTGAGGAATACTGCGTGCCTATATATATATATATATATATTATCTACTGGCGGTCGCCAGTAGATAGTTATAGTTAGGACCGAGTTTCCATAGGAAATCTGAAAATTCTATTTTGAATAACTTTGGCGCCGGTTGACGAATCCTCGCAAAATTTTCAAAACTAATGGGGCGCCCCTCTCAGCTCCTACCCTGAAAGTCTCGGGGTGATTCGTCAAGCGGGGGCTGAGAAAAAGGGGGGTCCCAAAACGTGTTTTCCCCATGCATTTTCCCATAGGACCTTTAGTCGAAGGTACAGCCCGAACGGCTGAACAGAATTACTTGAGGTAGTCCTCAGGTCAGGCATGTGCCTTTTGCATATATGGTGTCAATCTGTTCAGTAGTTCCTGAGAAAACTGCAGTTAAAGGTACATAAATATCTATAAGCGCGCACCGTGCGCGCACCATAACGTGCGCGAGCGTAATTCTGATTGGTGGTTACATGTCAGTCAACATTCGAATCGGTCGAAATCAGGAAGTGTCGGCCGCCATTTTGTGTGTGACAGTGAAAAAGAAAGGTGGAGAACGTGAAAAGTGGGCAGGGTAGAGAGTTCCTGACCCCCTAGCCTTTGTCAGGGGGTCCTTGAAGGACCCCGAAGGGTGAAAAAAACATTTTATTCTTTTTTCAACAAATCGCGGGGTGCGCGCACCGTGCGCGCACCGTGCGTGCACGGTAAAAAACCCTTAAAAAAACATTTTAAATGAGCCATTCCATATTACAGGATACGGTCAATCTATAACTATATACATAGGTAGTTTATTGTAAAATAAATATATAAAAAATATAATAATACATACATAAATTAGCATTTAAAAAACCTTACAAATTCACTTAAAAAACCATAGGTTTCACACACGTTATAGTTAGGGATTAGCATTTAAAAAACCTTGCAAATTCACTTACAAAACCATAGGTTTCACGCATGTTATAGTTAGCTGGACATTTCACTCGTAAAAAACCATTGAAATTCCCCCGTTATAGTTAGTTCAGATAACTATAACTCGCGCGACCGCCACTCTATCACAAGGATGATGTCATCTGTGATGTCATGAGTGATGTCACTGACCTTTTCATGAGTGATGTAATATGTAACGTCATCAGCAGTGGATTGCGGTCGCGCGAGTTATAGTTATCTGAACTAACTATAACGGGGAATTTCAATGGTTTTTTACGAGTGAAATGTCCAGCTAACTATAACATGTGTGAAACCTATGGTTTTTTAAGTGAATATATATATACACACACACACACACACATGTGCACACGCACACACACAGACACACACACACACACATGCACAAATGCCTAATGCTTACCTAATACTTACATTTAAAATGCATATGCCTTTACCACCCATGCCTTTGCAACAAAATTCGTAAAGACATATTATAAAATCCTGGGATATAATGGTTGTGCCGGGTAAAGGCTGCATTGTAATGGCTGTTTCCCATCATGTATTGGTCCTCCATAGGCATCATGTTTGTGGCCTAGGAGTTCTCCAAACTCATGACAGTGCATGTTGTTCTTTCCTATTGTGATATAACACACATTCCCTCTTCCAGCATACAATTGATGGAAGCAAGATGTTGGGCTTGTACAAAAGAGGCAGGTTTCTATTATCTGTCTGAAATGGCATACCCCTTCCATTCTCCTTAAAAAGCTTTCCTCTCATATTGAGGGCCTGTTAGGGAAAGTTGTCCTCACACAGGCGATATGTATCTCAGGATAGATGTTCCATTGAGTAGGTAAATGCAACTGAAGGGTTACTGAGTCCACATGTTGCAGGATTTTAAAAAGGGCAACAAAGTGAGGAGCAAACATTGGATGAGAGCCTGGAATGGACAAAAAATGTGAAGATAGCCAGACTGGGTTTCCCATTTAATAAGCATGAGCAAGCTTTCTTAATGTAACTACAAACCTCTTGTAATCTGTTTTAGACAAATACAATATCTGAATGTCCATTTCTTGGACTGCCTAAAGCAAATGTGATAGCACAGTGATGGAAGGCACTGAAGGATTTGCTGTTGACATTAGAAGGATTATTGGATGCATCTATAAAGTGAAAACACAGAAGAAAACCTAATGCCACTATGTAATGAGTTGTTGTACCCGAACGATGCAATAGGTAACTACGGTACCCAATTTTCTTCTTTTGACACCAAAACACTTTGCAGATACTGTTCAGAGACTGATTCAGCCTTCCTGTTTGACTATCAGTCTTCATATGGTAATGTCTAGGGTGATAACAAACTGTTCATAAACGCCTTAAAAGACCATTCCAGAATTCAGCTGAGTGCTATGCCCCTGCATCCGATTTGCCCCATTTGAGAGCTCCTGCAAAATGAATATCTCTTTGAGGAAGACCATTGTTAGCTAAGATGCAGTGGGTGATTTTGTCGTATTATGTTCTAGGAAGTCGGGTAAGTCTATTGATATTACGGTCCATGTTTTCTTGGAGTGGTTAACTATTGTAGAAGACCTTAAGGTTTAAGATAAGAGGTTTTGGCTTGTGCACACCATACAATTCATTACATGGTCTTTAACAGATTTAGAAAGTGTTGGCCACAAAAAATGTTAAATCACCAAATCTTGTGTCAACTAACAACTAGGGTGTCCTGTTAGAGGAACATATTAGCACCATTCCGAACCCATTGTCTGCAAAGTCACAGAAGAAACATACAGCTCTCCTTTGTGATAAAGAGGATTGTCCTTAGTGATTCTTTTTTCAGATTTTTCTTGTATCCATTGCTGGAAACTGATTTTCTGTTGCTCCTACCAATCCAGTTTAAATAATTCAGCATCCTTTCCATTGAATATTGCCAAGATGGTAACAGTGTCGATTTCTTCCTGTGTCCCTTCTTCCTTATCATGTCTATTTCTTGGTTGGTAACATATAGTATATTTAAACCAGGAGAAGCAAAGCAAACGTTTTGTATGTAAGCAACCTTTTTCCATCCCTTGGATTAGTGCAATTCATGGATTTTAGGAATTTTTATTTTTAGATGAAAATGAATTAATCAACAAATATCTGAAGAGGTTGTTGACCAAATGTTGAAATGTAGCTGGGGTGTTATACTGTCCGAATAGCATGATTAGATATTCAAAATGCTGAGTATTAAAGACTGTTTTCCATTCATAACCAGGCTTTAATTGGACTGACTGGTAAGATCCCCTCAGATTTAGTTTTCTGAAAATGCTAGACCTTTCAATCTGGTCCAACAGAGCAAAAAGAAAATGCAAAAGATAACTATCATGAATGGTTATGATATTCAGTTCTATGTTATCAGTAGAGGGCCTGTTTTCCCTAATTGGTTTTGGAATGAAAAATACTGAAGACCTTATGGAGGTGATGAATGTTGTTTGAAACTCTTTGTGAGATTTTCAGGTAAATGCTGTTTCTTTATCCCCCTTCACAGTTTACATTATGTATACCTATAAAGGATCTTTTTTCTGAAAATTAAATCAACGGTGCAATCATAATTTCAATGTAGTCATAAGGCGTCAGACCTTGTGATACTGAAGGCATCTGGAATAGCTCTGTTTGTTTTAGGAATTTTTGGTTCCCTTATTTTATGTGATCTTCAGTTAGATTGTATAACACTTCTGTGAATGGAATGTGAGTACTGTGGAACTGGATAACAATAATGTTTACTGCATTCAAACTCAAATATAATGATCTGGC
This sequence comes from Triturus cristatus, assembly GCF_964204655.1. Lineage (NCBI taxonomy): Eukaryota > Metazoa > Chordata > Amphibia > Caudata > Salamandridae > Triturus > Triturus cristatus. The sequence continues at coordinate 441,865,798 of NC_140585.1, forward strand.
TAGACCAAAAAATGAAAGGGTCAAGTTGTCTCAGCTAGTGAGTTCCCAGGACTATGACAAAGGAAAGAGCATCAATGCTCTCAAATTGTAAAGTCTGAGAGTGACAGACTGGTACAGTCTCCCACACAACATCTCCTAAAATGAGAGTGGTTCTTTTAACTTTAAGATGTACCTTTTCTTCCAGAAGGCAGAAAGGGTACATCTTAAAGGAGGTACCTCCTTTTGTACGTGTATTGGATGGTCTTCTTAGAAACCATGATCAATGATGCACCCTAAGGGACTACGGTGAGACATTAAATCTGGTAGAATGAAGTGAGGCGTATTGTTGACAAGACTATTTTCCTTGATTTTATTTAATCCAGCCTGTCACTAAAGAGTGGATCTGCTTCCTAATTCCCTGCCATCTTTCAGCAAACATAAACTGAAAGCCATGTTAACAGCGAATTTGTTGACTTCAAATTGACTAAATCATTTGAAGACTATCTGGACATTATCCAGTCACCTTTAGACAGGAAACTTTACATACAGTTTTGGTTCAGAACTCTTCCTTTAACCTCTTTTACCCATTCATGGCTTTGGAATCAAACACACTCCCAGTCATGTCCCTGCTGTTTTTCACCTATAGAATTAATTGCACATGTTTTATCCACCTTCCTGGCTTATACATCCCCAAGAGCAAGGTGGCTCACGACTGTATGTAAACAATTGGGTACCCAAGAGCATGGTGAAGCCTTGCGTATTCTTAGATCTGACGCAAGACCATTGTTTGCTTGTTCACTAGCTATATTCTTGGTAATGTGGGGGTATTGGATGGAATTTTTACAAGCCCCGCTTCCCATAAAGCTGTTTTGCTAATTCCAGTGGGCTAAACTTGTTTTTAATAATGTTACTTTGATTGTAGGGACCTTTTCTATATAAGCTACATACAGGACCTCTAAGACAGCATAACAGGCCCTATCGCCTTTCATGGCCTTTTGAGGCTTTTGCAGATTTTTTTTTATCCTGCAAATGTAAAATGTAGTCTGCTTTTAATTTTCAAACTTTTGCAATATGTATTGTTTACCTTACGGCTGATTTTAATGATCTGTGGTAAAATGTATTTATCATTTATTATGCACGTTTGCACTTTTATGGTCTCACGACTGAAATAAAGTTATTACTACAGTTCCTCATATACTGCCAAGATCTTTCGCAATACTTGCAGAGTCCCAAACTGAATCAGATTCTCCTGTGTGTTGTGAGTGTTTACTGCAATTTCTACAGAGGAGTCACTGGGTAAAAGAACAGAGAATCTTCTTATCAAACACCTCTTTTTGGTGTTTCGATTCTTCAGTTGCTTGTCAATTTTGTCAAATCAATGAGAGCTCTAGAAATTGTGAGTTGACTAACGTCTTAAGCTAATGACTCTTTCAACTCTTCTCTAAGATTCTGGTATAAGGCAACGGCTGTCGGCTTATCAGCCAATGGGCTTCAGAACATAACTATTGAAAGTGCCCTTTTCTTATTGGCAAATGCCCTGTATATGCTGATTGGGCAAATTGTGTTTGCTAAAAATAGAATTACACTGTGTAAGAAAAGTATGTTATCCTTTTCACCAAGGGCTATTGTTGATAACCATAGGTGTAGTAGCCTAAACCACAACAACATTTTCAAAATAAGAAAGAAGAACTGCTGCTTTGGTATCATCTGTTGTGAATTGTTGGCCTTGGGAGAATGCATGAAGATTACATTATGCCATAAATGTCTGGACTAAGTGTGGGTCTCCAGGCTATTTATCTGGTGGAGATAGTGGTGTACTGCAACTTAAATTGAACCCTATCATTACATTTTAAGAGTCATTTAGATTAGTACAAGAGGGCACAGGGGGTGATTCAGAACCACTCAAAGGCCCAACTCCGAAGAGGACGAAACAACTACTAGTCTAGTCAGGTCACTTGATCACATGTACTTGACAGTTTAAAATGAAGTGTACATCAATTCCAGGGTTGGCGGGCTCATACTGTATATTGTCAATGCTTGTACCTTTCAGTTGTTTATACTTTTATAAATTATTTAATCATCTTTGTGCCAGTAGGAATCATATTTCCCTGTGATGTTCATTAAAACTTAAAAGGGCATCTGTCTCTGCTTTAAGTACACCTTCCTGCATGAAAGTGGTTGTACTATTGTATTAAAATTATTTATGATGGTTATTTTTTTTAGATTTCAAACATGTGGTGGCATATTTTCTATTTTTTCCTCTTTTTGTGGCTTTGTCTACAAAGGGAAATAAAAAGGTAAAACATTTGTCCAGCTTTCCAAGGTGGCATATTTCAACTAATCAACCTATGAAAGCCTATCACTAATCTGTGATTAAAAAATCTGAGCATTGCTCTATTCAAAATCTGCCTAATCTCCAAAGTAGATAGCACATTCTTCATCTAGGGCCACAGTCTGAGGCATACCTGCTAGTGTGCCTATTAATGGATGCTATTCTAACTTTTTCAAATATCTGAACTGCTATTGTTTCTATGCTTACCTACATTACATTTCAATGTTACAAATTTGATCAGTGCCTAGAGGTAATTCAATTTGTGCAGGTGCTATGTAAGTGTAGTCACTCACTCACTCACTCACTCAGAACTGATAGAAAAATGTATACTAAACTCACTTAAGCTACTTGCCCAAAACAGGGAAATTCGAGTCATGAACTACTCCATGGACAACTTTCCCCATGGATGGCTAGCTACCTACACCGAGAAGGTTTGCCAGGAAATGTTGTTAACATGTTTAATCCTTCATGCTTTGGTAGTGAATATAAATGCATTAACTCTCAAGTACAGATAAAGTCCAAATGCAACATTTAACACGTTGTATTTTGGAACTACTGAAAAAAATCTTGCTGAAGTGAAAATAATATCCTGACATGTAGGAATCTGCTAGGCACTTCCACTTATGGGGATATTAAAAATAGAGTGATTTGCCTGTGTTCACTCATTCGGTCATTAGATTGAAAACCCGTTGGTTTCTCCACATCTGAATATATAAACAGCTCTGTTTTGTTGCAAAGTGGTCCATAGCATTATTTGTCGCTATTTATATGCAAGAAAAGAGAACTACCTACCTGTTTTGTTTTAAAGTGTGTAGGTTTTCCGAGCCCTCTTAAATAGTTTACAGATTATTAGTGTAACAGGAATTGAACTAACGTACAATAATATTTACACTAAGGGCTTGATTCCGATCTCGCTAGGAAAGCCCTCCATACGACTCAGATCTGGAGGGCTTTTCAAGCAAAACGTGCTCCGGGGGTCCGAACGAGCGAGTACGATGCAGCAGTATGCTTACAGAATCGGTTCGCTCGGACTCCCATTGAACTCTGTGGGAGCCTGTGTACAGACGCGTACACAGGCTCCCATAGCAAAAAGGGGTGGGTGGGGAAAAGCGTACACCCTGTGGTGGGCACCCCATGGTGCCCGCCACAATGTGCATGCCTGGATCGAGTGGACCCATGGGCACCCCCCGTGACAGATTGGGAAGGCCCCGGGTGAAGGGGGGCCTACAGCCGTTTTGTCTTGCTTTCCGAATCATGCATCGTACTCGCTCGGTCAGAATTCTGCTCCATAGCGCGGCACGATTCGACTACGTACCAGTCGTACGGACAGGTTTGGGTCCCGGAAACGATTCTGTCAGTGCGTACGAGATCTTCGCATCGTACTTGGTCATTCAGACCTGTGTACGATTCAGTTGTAAACAAGGGCTACAAATCGGAACCCGGGAAAGCCAAATTCGATTTGAAGGCCTTCTGAACGACATCCGGCCCTAAGCTGTTAGTGATATTCACTTCAAGCAGCATCCCTTTCCCAATTCAAAAAGTCACCAATAACAATTGTAAGCCTATTGCCTATGTTACCTTTATATAATTTTTATCTAGTGGTCTATTTTCTCCCCACAATTACACCCATTGAACCAAAATTATCACGCTACATTAATTGTCCTGTATTATAATATCCTGGGGGCATAAAATGCTCTTATATATTATACCCCTACAATCTTATATTTACATAGCTGTACGCAACCAATGCCAATTTAGTGGCAGTGGTGCAAATCTCATAATATGTAACCGCTTCTCCAAAAAGCTCCCTGTTGAAAATGGCCCTTTTTGCAGGGTTGCCCCAAACTTTTTGCCTTCCTCCTCATTTTCTGACCCTCTTTTTAATGACTTTAGGATTCTGAGCACTTTACCACTGCTGACCAGTGCTGAAGTGCATGTGCTTCTCCCACAAACTTCAAAAACAATAGTTAATGGACAGAATGCAGAACAATGTCATACATTCACCCCAGTACAGAGATCTGGGCCTAAATCCGAGCGCCGTGTTCGGAAGGACATCGGCAGTATGACAGTATGGCCTCCTCTGTGTCCCAAGCAATGGGCACTGGTAGGGAAGACCTTGAGAAGCGGACTTAATCCAGCGACGTTGCAGTCAATGAGGACCCGCAACGTTCGAACACGGCACCCGCATATATACATCCCCCTGATGTTTTATGCACTCAGGATCTCTGTTTACCAGTGGAGACCTTCAACCCTGGCTCTCTTCGCTACACGTGATCAAAAAACCGTGTCCTCCCAGCACCGCTTTTACTGACAACCAGGTCCTGAAGATGATCCTGATTCATAGGATCGAAACGTCGTCGACTCCTCAGCGCAACTGATGGCGCACCTCCTTCTGTGGCTCAATTGAAATTGTTATAAATTCTTCAAACCAAACATTGTAAATCATTGTCTTGAGCCGCAACACCCACTGTATATACTTGTTCACATCCGCACCTTGCGCCGTTTTTGCTGATTGTACAATTGTCACCTGCGTCGCAACTTGTTGTGTCATGTACACAATTGAGCACCAAGTCCAATTCGGGTTGTTCACACATTTTTTGCTTACAGTGCTGTTACATCTGTACCTTTTTAATTTTGATCGTAATTATATGATGCCATATGCACATTTCAAAATCATTTCAGAGTCTCCCGTTTTTTTTTCACGTAATGTACTATACATACATGTCTAATTGTCTTTTCTAGTGATACCACCTACACATCCCTGCATCGTGTGGCAGGCACCATTAGGTGTCTGTCACACAATGCAGGAATATTTGAAAACATACATTTTTCAATGGCAGCTTGTGCTATGGGCCTTGTCTTCCCGCCGCACAAGGTTGAATTGAAAAATGTATGTCTCTGACCACCCTATAATGCATTTGGAACCGCCGACCTGAGGTTGGGCGGTTCCCATTTTGTAACGGTGTCGGGCAGACGGGAGTCCGCCCGACATTGTAATTTTCCCCTTGGTTGGGTGACAGCTATACTTTGTGCATTCCCTCTAGACCGCTACAGACACAGGAACGTGAGGCTCATCTGCATTCTGAGCACTCATCTGCATACTGATGGGTCCTCCTGGCCAGGGTGGAATGGGAGCGGCTGACATTTACATTTCAATAGGTAGTGTCTTGTCCACACACAAAGCACTGATTTACCCCCCACAGATAGCCTGGCAGACAGAACTAGGTTGAAAGGGATCCTTGGGCTCTTGAGAGTGTTCCTTTGAAGTCACTCCCTACATGAAAGGCAATTTTGAGTATAAGTACTAGGTCTCTAAAATCATACATTTCTAGATTTTGAACTGAACCTCTGTCAGAAAGACTGCTGTGCTGCTTAAAGGACTCCTCTGGACTGCTTTTATGGAAGGACTGTTTTTCTGCTTGTTGCCCTACTGCCTGCTGCTCCCTGACTCTGCTGGAAGGGCTCTGCCTTCCTTCCAAGTGATCTCCAAGGGTTTGCTGGCTTGCCTTCTGTTTTCTGAAGTCTCAGGACACAAAACACTTCCTACAATTCTGCTGGTGCTGCTGGACTCTGTTTCCTGTGAGTCCTACCCTTGTCTGAGATGCACCATCCAAGCTCTGGGCCTGAGAAGTGGGTTCTGCAGCTGTTTACATTAAAAAAACGATCCATTGCATCGACTACGTGAGAAATTCTGCTGCATTGCCCTTCGATGCAGAGGCTGGCTGATGACAGCGGTTCCACAGCCTGTGTGGCTCGATGACCACTCTGTGTTGCCTTCACTGCAGTGAAATTCGACAACGATGCAGCGACCTGACTGCATGGAAAAGATCGATTCATCGAACCCTCAGTGTGGATGCTGTGCTCCATTCAAGGTACTTTCTCAGTGGGCCCTTTGTGGGTCCTTAGCTGGCCTGCCCTCCATTGCGGTCACCCTCAACTTTGGATTTGCACTTGTCCCTTGCAACCTAAAGTAACCTTTTGACCGCTAGTGAGTTCTAAGCACTATTTGTGCATTTAATCTTTAAAAAATTAATTTCTCACCTTCTACTGATTTGATTTTTGTTGTTTTGGTCTTATTGTGCTCAGATACATATTCTCTATTTACTACACCTATGTAGGGTCTTTTTGTGGTGTATTGATTGTGTTACTGTGTGTGTGTTGCACAAATACTTTACACATTGCCTTTGTAGATAAGCCTGACTGATGTGTGCTGAGTTACCAGAGGGTGAGCACCTGTTATGTTATTGTGTATTTAGCTTAACTGGACTAGAGTGGTAGTTCCATACCTGGGTGCATACCTCAGCCAACCAGGAATCTAATTTCTAACACTCCCCATGCCAAGTTTATAAGCATCAAGGATACTAGTATACCATCTACTTCATGTGGCAGATTGAAATATGTCTACAGCATTCAGTACCGTCTCATCATTGCTCTTTGTCGTCCCAGTCATCACAAGTGAGGCTCTGCTCTCAGATAGGCCCTTTCCTAATTCCATTTTGGACATCCCAATAAGACCACTCCCTTCTGTTAGTACATCTTTCTCCTCCCTGGGGCAACAGCTGACGGTGTCCATAATGGAATACCAGTAGGAAAAATTGAAATGATGTTGAGCATGGCTTAGTAAAGCTAGCTCTATTCCTAGCAAAATTGAGCCTGTTGCGTTCCCTGCATGTGTTGGGCTGGGAGCAAATTGGTGTTGGGAGGCTCAGCGCTGTGTGAAAGCCGCATCCATGACAGATCTATATGTGCTGCTTAAAATGAGCCAACATATTGATTAAATAAAATAGCTAGAGGTGAAAAATCAAAAATAAACATTTGCGACAATGTTTTTGTTTTCATGCTGATTTCATCCCTAGTTAAGCTAGCCAATAAGCTAAAGCTCATTTGGCAAGTGGAAAACTGATTGTTCACAGACGGCTCCCTTAATGGAAGAAATGGCTCCAATTCTTGGCGACAGTTTGAAGCCTAAGAAGATTTCACCGAAAAGAAATCTTTCATAACCAGTGGCACGTACAGAGATGGAAGAGATGGGTCCTATAACAAAGTCAGAGTTGGAATCTCTGATGGAAGAAGTGGCAAATACAGCATTGGTGAAACAGCATGACAAATGACAATGAATTGATACAGGTTCAGATATGGATGAGGGTCCAATTGGGAAATACATCCAAGGATGGCAGTTAATGTTAATATTTTACGAAAAACCCTAACCGAAGGAAGAGCACTGGGCCAACCCTCTTACCATTTGTCATCTGGTGGACCTTTTCTTTACCTACTAGGAGGTAAAGGGAGTTAACATCAAATCAACCAAATTTCAATTAACAGTGCAACCCATTTGGATTCACAATTAGAACCAGGAATGGGGACTATAGTTAAGAAGGTTTATTACAAGTTAGCAGTCAGGTTAAGATAAACAAATTTCAGTACCATGCTGTAAAGATACAGATTAACAGCTGGAAAACCAAACCTCATGAAGAAGTTTAGGCGTATCGATAGAAGGCAGAGAAGAAGTTCAGTCTCAGCAATACAAAAGATCAATAGCAAGATTTAATGCTTAGAGAAGAGTTTCTAATTTTCTCTTCTTTACATGAGTGAAGTCTAAAAGTGTCTAAGTTAAGTCCAAACTAAGGGAATGGTTTTAAAATCTATAAGGATCTCAAAAATCAGGGGACTGCAGAAAAAATAGGAATATGCAGGAAACTATAAAAAGGTGTCAGCATTTCAGAAGCTCGGTCAAGAGTCTTCTTGGGTCAGGGAAATGAGTGAGAGCCTAAGCCACACTCAGCAAAGAATCAAAGCAAAAGCTTAGAGGTCTAAACCTCTCAAAGTCCAAAGGAAAGTGGCCTAAACTCAAACAGTGCGAACACCAGTTATTTTCACCAGGATCTCCAGAGTAACACCCTCCGTGTGGCATCATCAGGGGCTCCATTGTCCTTTCTATTCTCACGTTGCAAGCTGCAACATTCACCAAATATCCCATGCCGAACATGGGATCAGTACTGTTCTCCATTACCTGCTATTGTTTGCAACATTAATAAATAGACACTTTCACTGGACACTCTGGCTCCATGTTCTTTGTCAAGGTCTTCTTCTCAGGCTCTCTCTCTCTATCACTAGTACAGTGTCGTATCTATTCTCAATCTAACAAACCATGTGAATGTACCTTCATGGAAAAGGACATGCTTCAGAAAATGGAGAACATAATTTTATGCAAGGAGAAATATAGGACTAGTCAGGATAAGTTTTAAGTATTGATCAATGGTGCACGTTTTATATACTTGCATCCTTTCAAACATGAATGAATGTAAAATGTAATTACATTAGATTCATGTTAAAGTTCATAAAGGTAAAATAACTTTGGGTACACGTCTTTAAATGTGACCAAGAACTACATTTAAATCTGGGGGTGAAACATTAGTGCACACATTTCATAAATCCATTGTCGTTTCTATGCAAGAAGAAATATAGACCTAGTCAGGACAACTTAAAATTAATCAATGGTGCATATTTAATATGTATTTTAATAGTGTGAGGATGGTTTCAATTGAATCATCTAAACAGTAAATGTCATTTAATGAGTTAAGGCACACAGTATTTAAAATGTCTTTAATTCCACACTTTAATAATGATGTCAAGTGCCACACTTTACATGAATAGTGTTAGGGCACATTAAGAACATTTGCTAAGTGCACGTTTATATTGCGTATTTGTGACGTTTAAGGATAGAGTCAAAATTACACTGCTCCAGGAGTACAAACTTTGTAGCAGAAGTGTGCCATTTATCCTGTTAGAGATCGACAGACAATGTGTTGGGTGTGTTCAAACATATATCTAGTACCAAAGACAGACATAAGGTGCATACCTGTACTGGACCGGAATTGCTCAACAAGTTTGTCTGGTACACACCCTTCAATATGTTGACTCTACAAATGGTGATTCCAATGATGTTGAAACAAGACTTTTCAGTGACCATAGAATAGCAAGATGGCTATTTTCATGTTCTGATAAGGGAAACTGGTTAACACTATCTCAGGTTTATGATACAGATTATTACAAATTTGGTGGTTGGACAGCCATTTGACCGATGCAACCACCAGGGAACCACATTCCCTAGTGGTGGCTCAGGGAACAGGGCCTCACAATATGCTGGCTGTGCTGCTACTGCACCGGCATGCATATTACGAGTTTCCTGCCCACCAGCAGTCGCATGGAGGTTCTTACTCCATGCAGCTGCTGGAGGTCAGGAAACAAGGTCCCTCTTTGCCCCATGCATGTTGATGAATGCAGGGGGGCACATGTTGTTCCCCCTTGTGTGCATGCACGCCCAGTTCCAGCATGGTATGGACTTCACAGTCCATGCCATGCTGGAACGTGCTGTGACGGTCCCATGACAGTGCCTTTCAAAGGCTCCCATAGGAGCCTTTGAAAGGCACCGCTGTAGGACAGCCATGCCACCACCCACCAGACCATGATTTTACTCATAATCTGGTGGGCGGGGGGCATGTTTGGTGGTGTTGGATTGGGGCGGTGGCGTGGTGGCCCATTCCAGGACCGCCAAAATTATAATTGGTCCCTAAAAGCCCTAAGAGCGCATGTCAGTTTGGCCGTCCTAAGACTGCCAACCAAACCGGCATGCACACTTAGAGCCCACCACTCCTCCTCCCTGTTGCTGAATCTTTGTCAGGAGGGACCCACCTCCAAGACCCGGCTCAAAGACAGGGAGGAAAAATTAAAATGATAATAAAAATTTGTATTATCATTTTATTTTTCCTGTATGAACTGCTGACAGAACCTTGGGGCGATGCTCCTCCGTCTTAACAGAGTAGCCACCGCTGATCCTAACCCAACTTTTCTGCACAAATCTGTAACCGTTAGGTGTTTGAATACTATCATTTTCAGGTATTTAATTGAGAGTTTCTAAACTGAAATTGATCTCTAAACATTGACATGCCTTCCTCTTCACTCATATTAGAAGTGAATTTCAAATTTAATAAGTGCCTTCTTTGGTCGAATGGTCACTACATTTCTACTTGCAGCATAAATCCTCTGCCACGCTAGTCCTTTCCACTGCCCGTTTAACTTTGACAGAAACACTTGGACACAATTTGACTGATATTTCCAATCCATAAATTATTGCATCCTTCACCTGTGCATAGCCCACATGGAGTGGTTTACTGTGGAAGTGAATGGAAATTAAACACTTTTTAAATATACCTTTGATAGATTATCCCTTGTCATTACAGGATTCTTCAAAAGTCTATATTTGTATTTATACTTTATACTACCACCTTTAAATTATACGAGTAACTGATAACTCATTCAAAGTGGTTCCTCAAAAATAAGGCTGTGGTGTACTCCTGCAGGAATACAGATTGTACATGGTTTAACCCTGAGCCATTTATTGGTGAGTCAAATATCAGTTCAGTTAATGTGATGTACGGCACCACAGTTTGATTCAGAACAAATAATTTGATTGAAGGTGGAATTGTAAACATAACCACTTTAGTGTCCAACACCGTCCCCATATTGATTTAGATTGGAGTGGGAAAAGTAACTTTAACCCTTTTAATGTACCGCACTTCTTTCCCCAAATTGGTTTAGATTTGAGTGGGAATAGTAAATTTCACCCCTTTAGTGTTCAACACCTTCCCCACATTAGTATAGATTGGAGTGGGTATAGTAAATGTCCCCTCTTTAGTGTCCAACACCTGACCCAAATTGGTTTAGTTTAGAGTGGGGAGGGTAAATGTCACCCCATTAGTGTTTAACAACTGCCCCAAATGTGTTCATATTTGAGTGGGAATAGTAAATGTACCCTTTCAGTTTTCAAGACTTTACCCAAATTGGTATACATTGGAGTGGCAATAGTAAATGTAACCCCTTAAGGGTCCAGAGCCTTCTCCCAGTATGGTTGGATTGAGGTGGGATTAGTAAATGTCACCCTTTTAGCATCTATTAATTTCTTGTTTTATTTTGTATATTGTAGAAATAGTTTGTGTTATTTTATTACTATTGTTGGTTATTGGAAAAATAATTACAAAATAATTAGTTGTATGTTTGTATACAGTCACATTAATAATTTGATTGTGTTATGTAATAAAGACATTACACGTGTCTATCTTTTATTTATTTTTCAAACTTTAGCAATTGTATATTTTGACATTTGTAATTATATTTATTGCATGTCAAAAACAAATTACTTTTCTTTTTTATGAATACAAAATATTCAAATTAAATATATGTAGTATTGTATTATGAACATTTTCAACTTTTATTTTTCATTGTTTAACAATTTATAAATGTTTCTTAACTTTTTAAATGTACATATTTTTGATATTATTTCATCTTCTGTTTTTTAATCATACATTAATTAATTGTATATATTTTATTCTATTAATTTATACTTTATAGGTTTAAAACATTTTATAATAACATATTTTGACATGTTTTACATGTTTAATATTTTTTAACAAGGTTGTATACATTTATTTAACATTTTTACAATATTTACCATTCATTTTTATGGGGAGATAGTCTTTTTTTACCGCTACCTTCTATTTTGTAATCTATTTGTGTCATTTTTAGTCAGTAATATTGTATGGAGTCGAGGCATCATGGACCCAAGTCTCTGTTAGAAACACAGCAACTGGCAGGTTGTCTGGTAGAAAGTTACATAAATGTAACTAATGTTTAGCCAGGGTGTGCCAATTAATATTGAAAAAATAGTAGATGGTGGATTTGGGGTCCGATAAGTCTGGAGCCATTACAGTGGAAACGTCAATAGGAAGAGCATCCATCTTATTACATGTTCCCAAAGTAGCAAATTGAGTTGACAACTGAAAATCGCAATGACTAAATCTCATGATACGAGTAATCAAGTTCATGGACGATTGGCATACTTCTGAGGTAGCAGGAGGGAGCTCTTTGAGCTGACTGGTAGAATATATATCAATTTAACTGAGTTAGAAGTACCAGATTCCTGGCCCTGGACCAATTTGGGTGTAGATAGACACGGATGGGTGCAGATGGGCTTGCCTTTGGTGCACCACAGTGGCACAGCTGCGTTTAAATAACACCTGGGCCTGGAGCAGGGAGGGAAAAGCACTAACCAATCTCAGAGGAAGGCCGTACCATAATAGCTTCTCTATATTGCCCCGTAATTAATGATAAACACTTTTAAGAAGGTCTAAATGTCAATACTTGTTGAACAAAATACACAGTTTGACCCACTCTCTCTTCGAACCAGTTTCAAAAGTGTCCTGGAAAAATTAAAGACCCAAAGGTTAACAAAACTTTCCTCATACAATCAGTATAGCAGTGCTGATCTCCTGTGCCACCGCCATATTTGAAAAAGGCTGGGAGCAGGGAGCAGGGAGGAAAAGCTAGGACAAGTAGAGCGATAACCGCTCTCTGGGGAAGGGCCTACCAAAATGGCCAATCCGTATTGCCCAGTCCTGCAAAGTCTCACTGCACAACTACCAGCTTCATTGGAACTGACTCAGAGTGACGTGTAGCCTCGCAAAGCCTTGCCGCACAGCTGGCTGCTTCATTAGAAATGATGAGGAGCAATGCAAAGCCTCGCCGCACCACTGAAAGCTGAATCAGAACTTGCTCTGAGCAATGCAAAGCCTTGGCGCACATCTTCATCAGAACCAACACCCGACAACGCAAAGCCATGCAAAGTAACGCTGTGCAGACCTCGCACCAAGGACTAAAGATACACCTCTTAGCAAGCCAAACTTGGTGCTGTGCTCAGCCCGTGCTCGCGGTCAGCCTGAATTTGTGACTTTGGGCCAGATGTACTAATGTTAGGAACAAAAATTTCTTAATTGCAATTATCTCCGAATCACAATTAGGAAATTGCTATTTCTAATGTATGTAACCCTTTTAAAAATTAGGGATTCTGAGTGTGTCGCAAAGTGAACTACCTCATGAATATTACTGATGTAGTTCGCAGTTTGTGATCCATTAGGAATTATAGCAATCACAGAAATTGAGGCCTGCTGAAATCAGCAGATCACCATGTCTACGATTGCTTTTCAATAAAGCAGACTTTAAAAAAAAAATGCAGGTTGTTTCCCTTAAAGGAAATGGGACTGTGTTTAAAAAAAAAAGTTTCTACCTTTTTTCTGTTTGTTTCAGAAGAAGCAGTGGTTCTGTGTACAACTGCTTCCTCTTCAAAAATTACTTTCACAAAGAGGAATGGCTCCTTGGGAACCCCTTTCTGTTTGCAAATACATTACCACTACACTTCTGTAGTCCGTAAATTATCAATGTTTTAAGACCAGAATTTGGTTGCAAAACATTAATACAGTCCATTCCAATTCAGTATTTGGAAGGGATGCCCTGAAGAAGCCCCTTCAAAATATCGAAATAGTATGTAATCGCAATCCCAAATTGCGATTCAGTAACATGTTACTGAATCGCAAATTGGAATTAATATATACCAAAATGCTTCTTTGCGTTCACAAATGGCAGGATTCTGTGAATCAGACCATTTGCGAACAGAAATAGGCTTGATACATCTGGCCCCCTCTACCAATTATCCAATTTCTCACAACCTGCCTTTGTAATAACGGTTCATAGACCAGACCAATGACACCGGATATAAAGTTTCCCAGTGCACCAATCTGTTGTACAGCTTGTTACCATAACCAACTCAGGCCTACAGTTTTAAGCCTGAGCTTTTCCACAAGGCAATCATCATACACACAGACATAAAATTGGAAAGTAATACAAAATTAAAGTTGGCCAAGCAAAATACTGCCTCTCATAAGATAGCCTAACAAGGATTCTGACAGATCAAACCTATATATATAATTTGTCACACGGAGAAACCAACACAAAAAACCTTATGGAAATCTGTGTAATTCCATGTAACAAAATAGCTATCTGTAGGCTTTAATATAGAGTAATAACAATCCACACTTAAATGCCTATTGACTTTAACATATGCATGTCACAGAAATTATCAGACTTAGTGCCTTCATCATAACATTTCATACACAGATCAGACCTAAAGCCATGATCATTGACTTGCCACCATAACCAACTCAATCTTGTATCGAGTGTAAGCTGTACCACAAGGAAAAAAGTACAATACAAACATTTTTAGTGAAAGCACACAAATTAGACTCAATAAAATGCTGTACTCAGGGGAACCCCTGTGTGGATGGAGCCTAAGCCCCTCTCTCCGTAGTACAATGTTCAGGTGACAGTTGAACTTTCAAGCTGGATCTAAAATCTATGTAGATTAGTGCAGCCTAGGGTATCCCATACTGCTCTCAAACACAAATCTGCCCTCTGAAGTCTAAAGTTAATGATGAAAGGGGAGGGTGATAAGACTGCAATACATCCATTGTGACTGCCCTCTTCCCATCTGTGCTGCTGTCAGAGAAAGACAAACATAATATGTTATCGAGTTATTTAAGACACTTTATCAGCTTAATAATGTCATGTGTGTGACCCAGAAAATTTAGGCTCAGACACCTATATAAATAAACTAAAAGATCACAGTTGCTGGGGGGTAATCACGTTTTTGTGGAAGGACACAACTTCTGCCCAATCAAAACATGTACACCACACTCCCAAAATCTGGGCAGAGCTAAAGGCTCTCTCCTGCTGATTCTTACATAATTATCTGCAGATAGCTATGCTGTCGAGCCAGACCATAAAGAATGTTTCATTGACCACCAAATTGTTTTAAATTGTATGGTAAATGTTTATTGTTAATGTTTTGCTTGCATTTTAGGTGCTACATGATCATCTGGCATACCGATTCGAAGTGCTAGATTTAACAGGCAAAGGGTCATTTGGACAAGTTGTAAAGTGTTTGGACCATAAGAACAATGAACTTGTGGCAGTCAAAATAATACGGAACAAAAAAAGGTACTTTGCTATTTAGACTTACTCATAAAATTGTCTTATTCAGTAGTTGTAGATTTAATTATACCCTTTGTCATTAATGAATTGTCTGGACATTAAGAAATGTTAATACAGGACTGTAAAAGATGTTTGCATACTTTACTTCTTTCAATTCAATATGTTTTTAAGGGAAATTCAGTAGAAAGGTATAAATGTGAGAATAATGTCTGAGTAGCTGCTTAAATAAATCCTGCAACGGGGTACCCACACCTATTGTCGTGTAGTGTGTTTCTTATTTTTTAACTCAACCCATACTCACTATTTTGGAGCTAAGGCATAGTGTTCTGAAATAAGGTAATATGCTGTACTCTTATACAAGACATGGAATAGTTATTACTTGAATCTATTCAACTATTTGATGTTTGTACTTTTTACACTGAATTTACACATTTAGGAAAGTAATGCATTGTGCTTTTGAATTAAATATTAAAGCAAAAGGGCAGAACATTGAAATATGTTTCTCAGAAATGCAATTAACAGCACGTATAATGATGTATGAGAAATGTATTTGTTGGTAAAAGGGAAGTGAAATTATGTTACTGCGATTCAAACATGACAGTGGCAGCACATTATTAAAACATTTGTTAATTTTAGTGATCAAATGAATCAATAAAATCACATGAAGTGACAAATATTGACAATGGACATTACAAGACATGATTTGGTATAGTATAGGTATTGATTAAGCTTAGAACATCTCCATATAATTTGGGTCAGCTACCCTCCTCTTCAATTGCCCACCTAAAGCAGTTTTCTTCTATCTGGAGATTGATTTTATGTAAACAAAAACGGGGTTTTAAAGAGTTGTCACTTTCTGTAAAATTGCATTTGACAACAAGTCGCTTCTTTCATGGGAGAAATTAAACTCCTTTATCTTGTATCGGGGCTCTGAGTAAATCTGAAGACCTTCCTTAGATTTCCACTTATCTTGAGCTTTCTTTTTTTAAATAAATCTTTTTATTAACCAGTTGCTTATTACACATTGCTATATTTTTATTATACAGGCTACAATAGGGTGTTTTGGTAGCTTATAGAACAGTACACATTAAAACAGTGCTGAGCTTTTCCATTCCTTACCCACTGTAGCCACAAAGTACTCCCTCCAAGATTGATAGGTTCCCAACTCCTCAGGGTCCAGATTTTCTCCCATTTGTTAGAACATCCTCTACTCTCATAGACTACTTTTTCAGCCTGCTGACACAAGTCCAGGTCTCGTTTCCATGCCCCACCTTTTGCAGCTCTACTGCACCCAACGCTCTTGCTATGTTCCTTTTTGCCACTCCAGATGCCAGTGCCAGCCATGTTTTTGTGTATTTAGGCCAAACAGTCTCCCCCGTCACACTCAACAGGTGCCATCTCGCCTCGACTTGCACCTGTAAACCCACCACTGCTGCCATCACCGGGAAACCCCTTCCCAGTATCTCCGAATCATGGGGCAGGTCCACAGGATGTGGAAAAAGGTACCTATCTCCCTGCAGCCCCTAACACATTGACTAGATTCACAACTGCCCAGCCTCTGCTGCAATGTCCGGGCCATATAGGTCCTATGCAGAATCCTGAGTTGGACCAACCTAAATCTGGCACGTATAGCCATTTCCCTAGGGCGTTGCATGGCTTCTGCCCAATCGTTATCTTCCAGCAATCCCACATCTGTCTCCCACGCTTCTCTTAAGAGGCCCAGAGGGTCTGCTAGGTTGTTCATGATCTTCCAGTATATAAGCGATATGGCCTTACCCACCATCAGGTCCATCAGCAATCTATCCTCCATCCTCCATCAGGGAATAATCAGGCACCTGCACTCCCACCATCACATGGGACCTCAGGGCACGTCTAAGCTGTAGTTAGCAGAGCCTCTCCCCCTCTGCCAGTTGATATTCTGACTTAAGATTCTCAAATGTACACATTTCCCCATTGCGCCAGACATCCATGAACTTTTTAATGCCAATGAAGTTCCACCTGCAGAAGCTTTCCAGTCGTGTCACCTCTGCCAATTGATCACAATCCCACAATGGGCACTATCTGGTCAGCCTAGACTCCCACTCCAATAGTTTTGTGGCTGTCTGCCATGCTTGGACAACCATCATCATATGTGCGAGAATGGAAATCCAACTACTTATAGATCTACAGGTTCTTGTTTCTATTAAATTTTCAGCAACATTTAAACTTGCCAAAATCCTACTAGGGTCCAAAAATCTTTAAAAATATCTAATCTTAATGAAGGACCAGTGTAGCATTGTTTTAAAATGTCTAATAGAAGGCTCAACTTCGGGCCACAATTTCCAGGCATCTACATTAAAAGTCAATGATCTTAACATACCAATTATTTTTCCATCTAGTGACTGTGTTCTTATCTAGTAGAGGTTGATCCCAAGTATAGATGTCCACCAGATAGCTAACACCATCAATAATGACGATATCATAATATTTATACAGTTGATTTTTACATTAAGGAGACCACTGTAATGTCTTATATCTAACTTTTTTAGGTAATCTTGTGTACCATGAAAAATCAACAATCTCGTATTTGTGACATATCAGATTTAAAAGAAATGATCCGAACCATTAAAAGTTGTGGAATTAAAATACTTATAATACTCATGTGAAAAATTCATAAAATAATATGCTCTTAAATCAGGCAGGCTAAGACCCCCTTCTTTCACTGGCTTTTATATTGTGTAGTGTGTTTCTCATTTTTTAACTCAACCCGTACACACTATTTCGAAGCTAAGGTGCAGTGTTCTGAAATAAGGTAATATGCTATACTCTTATAAAAGACATGGAACAGTTACTACTTGAATCGATTAATCTATTTGATGTTTGTACGCATTACACTGACATTCCTCTTTTAGGAAAGTAATGCATTGTGCTTATGAAATAAATAAATATTAAAGCGAAAGCGCAGAACATTCAAATATGTTTCTCAGAAATGCAATTAACAGCACGTGAAATGATATAGGATAAATGTATTTGTCGGTAAAATTAAAGTGAAATAATGTTACTGCAATTCAAACGTGACAGTGGCAGTACATTATATAAACATTTGTTAATTTTAGAGCTCAAATGAATCAATACAATCTCATGAAGTGAAAAACATTGACAATGGACATTACAAGACATGATTTGGTATGGCATTGGTATTTTGTAGCACTTACAACCCCAACGGGAACTGTTGTTAAGGAGGTGTAACAGCACTCAGTGGGAGCACAGTATCAATGGTTTAGTCATGAATACAGGTAGTGGTTTGTCATGCTTTTGTCATGCAGTCTAGTTTTCCTTTGATTTGATGCAGTCCTATTCAATTTGTAATTTTCTTATCATGCAAATGTGTTGAAAAATGCAAAGTTTGTATGTTGTGCTGTCTTGTACTGGAGTTGTGTAGGATACGTCACACCATTAGTTACATGTTCATGCAAATGGATACCATATGTGTCCGGATTGTAATCTAGTTATCACACCTTAGTACTTCATACAAATGTTTGTGGGAATAGATTGGTTAATTCAAGCTCCAGTATAAATACATGTTCAATTGTAGGACTGACATCAAAGAAGATGAGTTAGTTGTTTGCAGTTCATGCTTAGGGCCGATGGGTTACTCCATCACAAAAGTGACGGATATCCCATCTGCTGAAATATAAATCCCATTATATCCTACAGGATCCATATTTTGGCGGAAGGGATATCCGTCACAGCGGTGACGGAGTAACCCATCCGCCAGAATCTAAATCAGACCCTTAGTCTAATCTGCTAACCAAAATGATGGTGGGAGTGGAGGCAGGCGGAGGCGCGAACCTGACCAGCCAGCTGAGGGAACCGGTATGTCACACATACGCCACATCTTGGACACATACCGGCGTGACACCAGGGGCATCAGCCAGGTAGTGGCGACCCTCAACGTGATTAAGAACCAGCAGGCCGAGCAACGTGCCAGTCAACAACAACACCAAGGACGGATGGAGGCAAGACTAGCTGAGCTCCTGGCGGTGCAAACGGACATAAGCCATTCACTAAGTTGGATCGCCGACAACATGGCCAGCCCTCCCTGTGCCCCCAGGCGAAGACCACCACCAGCCACAGGGAGGGAGGAGGAGGAGGAGCGTCACAAACATCGTCAAGGCCTGCATCTGAGTGTCCCCCGAGAAAGGTGGGTCGTCCACGGAAAAGTCTGTGAGAGGCAGCGGACCATCCACATCTCCCAGGTCACCTGGCCTGGCATCTGGCCCTCATGCGCAACAGCAGCACCTCATCCAATGACATTCTCTGCCACATGGACTTGCTGGTCACAGCCTGACCAATGATGACCAACACTGTGGTCTGGACTCTGATGACTCCAAATGACAAGGATCCCATCTCCCCCTGTGAACTTTGGATTCCATGCACACTGTATAGCACCTATTTGTCCACACTAAACAGGCCCCCCACCGAGAATAAATTTTAAATTTCTTCAATTAGATGTTGCATTCATTTTGCATGAGTACACAACCTACGTGTGGGAAAATGTCAAACTATGCCTGAGTGTTGAACTAACTCCAGCCATCCATACCCTTGAATCTGAGTCTGGTACAGGACACATATGGGTCACAATGTATCATACAATACAGACATGGAGCACAATACTCACCGGTGATGGCCTCAAGCTGCTGAGGGGGGCATGCAATACTGTGCGGACAGACCAATTGGGAAGAGTATCATGAAGGCGTAGAGGCCATGGCTCATGTGGATGTTGCCGGGAAGGGAGTAGCAGGTATGTCTTGCCAGGTGGGAGAACTATGTCCTGCATGCTGGAGTACGGTGGATGTGAAGAATAGTGGCCAGGGCAAGGTTAGATGCACGGAGTTGGAACAACGGGGTCTCGGATGACAGACGGGCAAGGTTGGTTTGGGGTCTGGGGTTGTGGCCTGCCTCCTGAGTGTGGGTGAGGAGTCTGAAGGTCATCCTGCAGCAGACAGTGATCCATTGCAGCTATCTCTGGTGGACGGTGATGTGGCTGGGGCGCGGGATGTTGAAGCTGAGGTGTGCACATGCAGCCTGGATGTGGACAAGTTTCCCGGGAGTTTGGATGTACTTGCTCCGTAGAGGGCGGGGCAGTAGTTGTCACGGCTGGTGTCGTGGGCCTGGGGGATGGTCTGTCTTTCCTTGGAGTGGATCTATCTGTGGATCATGTGCATCATGCAGAGGGTGTTGCACCCTGAGGTACAGATGCTGGTGATTAGCATGGCCAATGTGAGTGACGAATCCATGATGCACACCATCTTGTGTGCGTGGGCACTGGGTGCATGTGCAGGGCTCTTGTGGGTGGGACACAAGCAGTTGACCCAGCTGTAAGGGGACAATCCTCAGATGATTACCTCAGTCCTGTACTAGTCCAGCCTCAGGTGGCTGATGTTCAGCCATTCATCAATGGATCTCATGCCTTCTTGAATGTTGGAACTGGCAATGGCTGCGTCTTTGGTGAGGGTGAGGAGCACCTGGCTGTCAATGGCATACGAGCTGATGATGAGGTGCTGTGCGCATGTGATGCCGGAGAGGGGGATCTGGACACATTGAAGATTGACACGCTGAGAGATGATACCTGGGCCATGTGCCAGATGATGCCACTATACTACATGCTGAAGGCTTGAGTCTCACTCTCATGGCCTTGCTGGTGTACGGAGCCGGTGGAGAGTAGGAGGGACATGACCTGTTTGGTGTGACAGGGCCTGGAAGGCGGGGCAGCGCTGTGTAGGCACTTGGAGTTGCACACTCATCATGCAAAGGTGTTGTGTGTGCACCTAGGGTTTGCCTGAGAGCAGGCGGTAGATTTTCGGATGGACAATGCTTGGAGGGTGGCTGCAACATCAGACTGTAGTGTGATGTGGGTCATGCAAGGACATGAGGGTCGTGCAATGTGCATGTTGCATGCGCTGACGGTCCAGCCTTTGGCACCGCGTGGCCGCAATAGTGGCACAGACAAGCTGATGACAGCCAAATGAATGGGTGGAGGGAGGAAGGGAGGAGCATCTTTGAGGTGTGTGTGTTGCCGAATCCGGAATCCTTGTGGGCCCTTGCTGCAGGGGCCGCAGCAGCAGGCGGCATGTCCTGGAAACTATGCCACAAGTTGCACACAAAGACAAGGATGTCAGAAAGGACAACTGCAACAGGCGTATGTAAAGGAAGGAGTGTCCGGTTTCCCATGGCACACCCAGAGACAATGGATGCACGATCACCAAAGATGACTGACACAGAATCAGGAAACTGAAGGCCGAGCTGCACACAGGATACACACCCTCAGCAGGTGTTGACGGCCCGTTGTGGTGACCAACATGCCCATATACATACACAACCATGGACATCATGCACAATAGAGATTCTAATCCCTGAAGAACTGCATGCATGTTGCTAAACTACACATAGACTCATATGCACAATCTTTGACAACTATGGCAGAGATGCCGCATGCAAAGTGGCAAGAGACCTGCATTGACAGAGATGAGGCACCTTGAAGGGTGAGGAACACCTTTATTACTCAGGTTCACACCTAGGGAAATGCATCAATATGAACAGACTCACAGGTCATTAGGCTGAACATGTGGGACCTACACTGGACACCCCCTTCACAACACAGATGCTGTAAATCCATTGAACTGGCACATAAGTGAAGGGGGTGAGCCAAACACCCCCTGCTGCACACGGAGGGGCTGCAATTCCCCATTTATCCTCTCATGGGGATGTTCCACACTATGTCCACCCGTAGCATCCCGTATGTTTCAGAGGGAACTTGTACACACATTGATGCCTTCATCAGAATCCACAGTCCCATTACAGATGACTGTTACGAAGGGTGACTATCAATTCATGGGAGTCATGCAACATGTCATGTGCCCCATGGTGAGTCGACATGTATGTATAGTAACACAACATGCACAGGAGCAGTGCCCACACATTCCAAACACCTACCAACACCAAAATGCCTTGCAGCAATCCTTAACCAAAAAGACTTTTCACCATGTCCGTGCATGGGACGCTGATTCAGCACATGTTGCAATACTCATGAGGAATAGCGGGAGGCCAAGGATGACACGAGCAGACTGCATGCGCAACTACCTGGGGATGACAGACACACAAGAAGTCAGGGAAAAGATTGTCATCCGCATGCATGGTCATTTACTCTACAGGAATAAGTGTGTCACCATGCTATTCTTAAATTGAGTGTCTAAGCTAAAATGTGTGGAAGGACATCATCACTCGAGTGACACATCTGAACACACCTCTAAGTCACTTAGCATACAGTCAGCTGGACACACACATTGCAACACATGCCACACAAGGCTCCAAGCGTGCACACTCAGACCCATGGACTCACCATTATGAGAAGAAGTTGCGTATGAGCTGACTCCGGATGTCGCCGTCCTCCTCCTCCTCATCCTCACTTGCCTTGCGACCAAGCCCTTCATCCTCCACGGGTGGATGTTCCTGCTCATCCGGATCCAGGATGAGTGGCACAGCTTTCTCCACTGCCATGTTGTGCAGCATGCAGCACACGAGGAAGATTTTGCAGACCTTCACCGGTGCATATGGGAGGGACCCGCCTGTCTTGTAAAGGCACCGGAATCGGCTCTTCCGGAGGCCAAACGTCCTCTCGATCACTCGCCTGGTCTGCCCATGTGCGTTGTTGTAACGGTGATCTGCAGCTGTTCTGGGGTTGCGGAGAGGCGTCATCAGCCATGGCATGTTGGGATAGCCAGAGTCTCCTACATGGAAACATCATGTAAAGAAGTGGGTCAGGAGATGCCGTAAGATACAAAGACAGCGCTAAACAAAGGACAAACAGAGTATACCCACCAACAAGACATGCTCGTTCGTTGTGCAGCCGCAGCATCATTTCTGGCACCCTGCTACGCCTCATGATCTAGGCATCGTGTGCTGACCCTGGAAAACGTGCACAGACATGGGAAATCAGCATGTTAGAGTGGTAATGTTTACGGTTGTAATAGGCGACCTCCTGTGCCTGTGGTGGTACAAAAGCCACATGTGTCCCATCAATGGACCCAACGACATGGGGCATCCCTCCCAGGGCATAGAAATCCCCCTTGACACCTGTCAACTCCTCAGGAGTCGGAAAATGGATGAATTCATCCAGGTGCTCCAACATGGCTTCTAAAACATCATGCAGGACACGGCTGAACATGGTCTGTGACATGCCACCCACATCAGCTACGGTGAATTGAAACGTACCGGTGGCAAAAAAATGTAGGGCTGCCATCACCTTCATCTTGGGGGTCAGCGCAGTAGGATACCTGTGTCGCGGTTGGAGGTGTGGTTCCAGCTTTGCGGTCAAGTTCTCAATCAACTGTTGCGAGAAGCGGTAACGTCTTATGCAGTCACGTTCCCTCATGGCACCCAAGTCTGGGGGAAACATCGTTTACAACGCGGGGATTACATTGCGATGCCGTTACAACGACTTGCGCTAGATGGCGCTCTAGGACAAGGAATAGTATAATTTACTATCCAACACCTTCCCTACTGTATGTAGACTGGAGTTGGAATAGTAAATTATACTCCTCCTAAGTCCTATTCCTTGTCCTAGAGCGCCATCTAGCGCAAGTCGTTGTAACGACTTGCGTTGTAAAAACCGCGATGTAATGTACCGCGATGTAAATGTATGCGTTGTAACGTCATACATCCAAGTCTGGCATTGGTCGGGGGAGAGGCGGTGCCCTGCAGAAAATTGGAAGGAATAACGAAGAGTGAGTACATAACAACATCAATGTCAATGAACTGAGCACATGCTCAATTGCTACTACACATCTGCTAAATACAGAGGGGCAGATTTATAACGGACTTGCGCCACTTTTACGCCGCCGTTGCGTCACTTTTGTGACGCAGCGGCGGCGTAAACCCTGCGCCATGTTGCGCCCCATTTACAACGTGACGCATCTAGGGAGATGCGTCACGTTGTAAAGCTTGCGCCACATGTGGGCGTACCTGCACGGGGGGGGGGGCGTTCCGGTGCAGGAACGCCTCCGAAAAGTGGCTGAGTGAAATCTACAAAATTTCACTCAGTCACTTTTCTGGCCATGCTGCGTCAAAACCCTGCGCCTGCTTGAAGCAGGCGTAAGGATTGACGCAGCATTGTAGCGATAGGGCACCCCTGAGCCTTGCTGGAGCTGCGTCGCGCTTGCCACGTAACTCCAGCAATGCGCCAACCTTCCGCCATCAGATGCGTCATGCATCTGTTTATCCTTGCGCCACGATGCGCTGCATTGTAAATGCGGCGCATCTATTGTGGCGCAAGGGTAAACTTTCGTGACGCATCTTCCCTGGCGCGTCCATGCTGATTTGCAGGGATGCGCCAGGGAACATAAATCTGCCCCAGAGTCTGGTCTGTGCAATACATCCAGGACACGTATGCCAGCCAGGTGATACTCCTACGAAAAGCCAGCTACACCCGTTGATTGTCAAGTTCTACATGATATGCCCCGAAACTAGCTGTGAGCCAGTGTAAGTGAACAGCCAGAGACATCACAGGAGTGATATACATCCACATATCTGCATTTGAAGGATGTCATCTCATACAGACAGCTGGCGGCAAGCCAGACGCACAGGTCACATGTCATTGAAAATGTACAGATCACACACATTGCGATGAAGGGGTACACGTGAAAAACGAAAACACAGACATGGATACGGCGCAGATATGTCCTAATGTCAAAAAATCATCTTCGAAGCATCCAGACACACGTAACGTGTGAATCCACATGTGGCATGGTGTGCGTATATGTGTGCCATGCCCATCTACACACAGACACATGTTGGATGCAGCAACAGCAGATGCAGTTGACGGAACACCAACAGCAAGCTCATGAGAACACATGACACACACAGGACATAGTCACATCGGGGCACGCCGGTACTTAGATGTCAGGTGTTAGTGTCCCTGTCCCTGGCATCAGGGGACAGTTGCGGGTGTTGGTGACTGTGCCATACCAGTGATGCAGTGCTTGACACGTTTGTACTACATGCACACATGTTCAAAGTGGGAAGGGGAAGTGTGCCACATACTGCCCCATCACACATGACATGTGTACACAGGTCATCACACATCTATTGTGCTAAAACATGAGGAGACATGTGCCATATCACTGCCTGACACACCTAGGCCCTGCACATGAAGGACTGCAATGACAATGACTTGATGTACAGCCGTGCACGAGTCTGACACCTCCATTCCTTTCGTGTGCGCCTCCTATCACCAGTGTAAGCTGTGAAACATACACATGCTCTGAGGGCGTGTGAATGGTCCGTATCATTATATTGGTGTTGCCGCTGGAGTATGGGTGTGTGTACGGACCGTACACACGTACGTCTACTAGCAGTGTGTATACGTATGTGTACTACAGTCGTACACGTACGTGTACGACTGTAGTACACGTACGTGTACACACTGGTAGTACACGTACGTGTACACACTGTTGTACACGTACGTGTGAAACGCACTGTGCAACTGGTGCCTTAGGGGTACGTGTGAAACGCACCGTACCTGTGTGTGGATTTCTAAATTACATAGGGACACATGAGGGACAAGTATTAGAGCCTAAATGCATGCTGGTTGTCATGGATACCGAGTTTCCAGTTCAAATTTTTCCATCAGGTGGCCTGTAAAAGTCAGCTGGCAACTAAATACAATGTTGCAAAGTGGTTGTTGACTTCACATGATGCTCAAATTTTAAACCATGCAAAGGCACTCACTGGTGTATGTTTAAAGGGATTGGAGGAAACTTAGGATGCAAATGAGTCTGACCAATCACTCTGTACTCCTGTAAATGAAACAGCCCAGCAAGGCAGATATAAGTCAGCCAGAACCCATGAGAGGGCACTTGCCTGCACAACCTTTCAGTCGACACCACTGCTGCTGCGTGTGCTTCCTCTGGCACCATGTCAAGGTCTGTGGAGAGGGCCCAGCCTTTCATACAAGAGGAGAATGAGGCATTGCTAGATGTCATCCTCCCACAGTACCCCAGCCTGTATGGGAGACCAGGGGAGCAGATGAGTGCTGACTCCACTACCTTTGACTGTGCACCTTTTTTGTGACTGTCACTTCTGGCATTTTGTCCAGGGGTGACAGACATGCAATGTTTTTTAGAGTGGGTCCCAGGGGTGGGAATGGCTTATGTCTCTCATGCAGAGCATGACGTAGTTCTTGTGTGCACTCCTCACTTGCATAGTGCTTACTGTGACATTCACTGCATAGTGCTTGGCACATTCAGCCTGCCCAATCCTTTGGGCCATTTTTGTTCTATAGTCCTGAGGTGATTCAGTGCCCCCCCCCCCCGGTGTGACAGGTGACTGTACCCACAGATGTGTGTCAGTTGAGTGGAGCTGTGGTGAGAGTGGTGAGAGTATCCAAATGATGTGTACGCCCCCTGTCTGTGAATGTTCCTTGTCATGTGGGTGAGTGTCTATGTGGAGTGTTGCACCACAGCTGCATGGAGGAGGCAACAGCTTCACCTATCTGATGTGAGAAGTAAGCCATGCGGAGTGTCTGACTTGCTGAGCTAGAACCACACCTGTGACACCCCACAGGCAAGTGGCACATGTGCAGAGTGAGGTTTGTATCCGCTGTTGCTAATGGCAGGTGATTGATCTGTGCCTGTGTGTGTCTGTGTACTCTGCTGAGGTTGCGTCAGTGGCCTGGGGCATGTGACTGCTTGGAGGTGCTGTCCATCAGCCTGGTGTTGCATGTGATGCACAGTGTGTGCCATGATCAGGGAGTGTGTTGCACCCCTCATGCCACCTGTGTACTTTCAATGCCATGTAGTGCATTGGGGCTTTCACAGAGGCTAATGCCCCTATGACAAAGGTGCTATTTGTTGCCAGCATACTATGCCCTGTTCAACATATCAAAGATGTTCAAATGTGTGTCTCTGTGACATGGAGCAGGTGTAGTGATGTTGTCTCACTTTGTCATCCTCACAGGTAACTGCCTACGAGAAGGGGAAGATCTGGAAGCGGGCCGCCAGGGCCGTGAGATCGGTGGAGGGTCGCCGTCGGCGCCTAGCCCAAGTGAGGAAACGCTGGCAGGACATCCGGTGCTGGACCCGGAGGATCGCCCGGGTCCAGCTGAAGGACTCACCTCCATGCAAGCATGGCGGGCGCCGACGCCTGACCCACCAGTTGAAGCGTGTCCAAGCGGTGGTCTTCCCTGACTTGGATAGGCGGTTACAGGAGTTGCAGCAGCAGGAAGGGAGTAGGTACATGTGTGTTTGTTGTGTGTCACCAGCTTTTGGAAGTGCTCAGTCGCCTGGATACACTGCGAGGGTTAATATGCGCAGTGCATATCCTGTTCCCCAAAGTCAACCGGTGCTGTTCTTCCTCCCTTCCGCTCCTTGACATGTGTTCCCTGGTCTGTGTGTAATCACTATTGCACATGGTCATCTAGGCTGCCAGTTAATCCAAGTGCACACTGCTTTCTGCATCATGTGGGGGGGGGGGTCTGAGACATGTGTTGTTACCTTGCCTGTGCCCTGTCCTGTTCAGTCATTTGGGGGTCCATATTAGTTGGCACTGATGCTGAGTCTCAACATAGGAGTGTGAGTTTTCAAATGAACAGACTTGCAGCATGCCTGACCGATGTTGTGGCCTCAGACATGATATGCATGAGTGGGAGATATGCATAGTGCCGGGACGGCTGCTCATGTTACAGTCAGATCATTCCAGGACCATGGAGCAGTGTGCCCACTACAGTCCCCTAAGACACCCTTGCCTCGGAATCATGTGTGTCATCCAACACTGTGCCCATTCTCTGTCTGTTCAGCATAGGTTGGCCTCTGTGGCATTGTTCCCTGGCCTCATTTGTATTTATCCAAAGTGTGCTACATGTGCCCATTCTACAGGCTGACCCCATTTGGCTTGTGCATCCTCACACTGGGCAGTGCCTGTGTGTCTATGTACAACTATCTGTTGATGGTTGTTTGTCACAAATATGTGTTGGCAGCCTCACAAGGTGATGTGGAGTACATTTAGGAATTCTTGTTGCACATTTTAGTAAACCCAGATTAAGAGGTGTAACTTCTTGATCTGACTCAATCACATTGTCTCAGGTATGGGGAGTTTGTGCGGGCAAGGCATACATGTCCAAACCTTATGTCTCCTTGCCAGGTCTGACCTGTGTGTGATAATTGTCTGGACAGACACTCAACATGCAGTGACCCAGTCATGTTGTGCAGGGTTTAATGTTTGTGCTTTGCAGCATGTGTTAAAAGTTAAAATACATGGTTCATGCTCATCCATTTTTGCCACCAGTGTGTGGTCGAGATGCTGCGTAGTTTGGTCTGTGTGTGCTGACATCTGTGTGGACATTCTTGGTTCCCATGAGGGTGTCTCCTCAGTGCAGGTGCTCCTTATCCCGACACAATTGCAGGCCCATTAGCTAATGCATTGTCCTGTGTTTGGACATGTGTGCCACTCCACATGACAGGCAGTGGGTCAGATGTGTTGCCAACTGTGTCATCATGGTATGGGTGGCCATGTGACAGGTGGCATGATTCAAGTTGTTAGTCAAGAAGTATTGTACCTTGGCACTCACTACACTTGTCAACATGTCTCAATTTTTCATATGCTTGACTTTGATGTTTTGAAGGCCAATAATGTGCCTGCATGACAGATGTCTCCCAAGGAAGTGCAAAAGAAAGTACCTTTACACTTTCCGGGGACACGCTGGCACATTTTAAAGAAAGGCACAGTTCGAGTACCACTTGTTTTCTGATTATACATATCCATGTTCCCACAGTGTGTTTGCATTTGGGTAAGTCCTTGGTTGTTGCTGATACCAACTTACGAGTGTCAAGTCATCCAGACCACCGTGGTGCCATGTATATGTACTTACTGATACCCCATTTCTTCTTTACAGTGGCTTATTTGATTCCGGCTGGCAGCTCATACAATGACTGTGTAAATGTAGTTTTGTGTGCACCTCCTTGTGTGACTTCTGTTATACAGGCACATGTGTGTTCTGTTCACAAAGTGGCACATTCACACATTCTAAACATGTACATTGTGTAAAGTGTTGTGAGTCCCAAGGGATCACAATGTTTTTCGTTTGGGTTTCCAAAGTACTCACAGGTCTCTGAGTGTGGGGACACCTTCAGCATTGAGGTCCGTTATTTGGCCTTGGGTGCACCAATACTGTTTCGTTCACAGTGAACAAGAGGTGGCATGCCTTCATAGTCTTGCTGTGCTCAACTGTTCCCAAACACTAGCTTCTCAGTATAATTCGATATCAAGTTATTTGCTGTTGTGTCATAATCTCCATTGTTTCCAAGTGGCATGGTGGGTCAACCAACTGGGGAGTGCAGGGTTACATATGTGCGGAGTATTCTAGATGTTACTCATGATGCATTTCCTGATATGCACTGTGACAGATTTTGTTGGGACTCATGTGTCAGATGTATACAGGTGACTGATTATTTTCTGTATCTTCACCTTGCCCACAGCATCATCGGAGGACACCGAGGGAGACACCTGCATGGACCTGGAGGAGGAATCCAGCACCGCTGCCACCACTGCTGGCGAGTCTGCGGGAGCAAGTGGCACGGAGGGCGAGGGGAGTCAGGCGGAGGACCTGTCTAGTGGCAACACTGACTACGACGCTGACGGGTCCGAGGCTGAACTCCTCGAGGGGGCGGAGGCTGCTACAACACCTGGCAGCAGCACTACATCTGTCACCGCCCCCTCCATTCCTATCACCGCCCTCCCAGTTGCTCCGGTCCCTTCTGTCCGTGCAAGGCACCACCGTGTCTCCTTCGTGCCAGGCACCGCACCCCCTGCCCCTGTCCCCCCTGCTGCCCTCACTGCAGAGTCTGTGGACATTCTGCGGCAGTTGCAGGTTGGCCAGACATCGATGCTGAATGTCCTCCATGGCCACACCAGGCTGATGACACAGATGGTGTCATACATGGAGGGCATGTCATCAGCGATGTCTGACCAACGGATGTTGCTGAGGTCCATGGACTCTTCACTGACGGCAGCAGTGAGTCTCCTGCAGCGCTTCGTCCCCCCCACCCCTGCACGATCCACACTTCCCACTCCCATGCCTGTCCCAAGCACACCCAGACATTCCCAGGCACGCACCCCACCAGACACAGGCAGCACACCAACACGTAAGGGCAAGCGCACACCTCCTCGCACGCACACTCAGGGGGATGAAGGCACACCCACTGGGTCTGGGGCACACAGGTATACACGCAGCCACAGTCCGAGTCCGCATGCCGCACTACCCAGTCCCTCCAATGGCACTCCCCTCGGCTCCCCTACCACACAATCTGACAAGGAGGCCTACTTGGTTGTGCTGGGCCTCAGCCCCTCTGGCTCACCAGCCCGCAAACGGGAACGCCACTCCACGGGTAGGGGAGTTGAGTCCCCCCCTGTCGACCCCCTCCCCCAGTAGCGCTGCACCCCATCCCTCCGACCCCCCCCTCCTTTGAGCCTGTGGTTTCTTCGGGTGCAGGGGATACGCTGGACGACCTGGCAGCAGTGTGCAGCGCCAAGCTCACCTCCACCTTTGGCGCTGCCCCACCCCCTGTGGTGGAGGCGTCCGTCCCTGCACCCACCACACCTACCCTTACACCTCCTGTCCCTTTGGTGCCTGGTCCTTCCCCACATGATGCCCCCCCCAGTCAACGAACCTGAGGGTTCTAATGTGCAGGCAAGCTAGGGGAGACGCGTGGCCATGTGTCCCCCCCAAGGACTTCTGATCTGGACTGGCCATGTGCCTTTGTAAATAGTGTCCTTTTATAATTTTGCTTTTAATGCTGAATAAAGCATTTTCTTTTCACTTTGAACACTATTGCATTTCAGGTATTGATGTGGGTGCTGATGCTCCAGGAGTTGAGGTTGTGGTAATGTGTTATGTTTCAGGGAAATGTTGTAGTCTGATGCTCATGGGGTGGACCATGGTATCTGTGTGCCATCACAAGGTCTCTGCAAAGAATCTTTGGTCGTGTGTGCTATTTGTGTTTGGAGACATTGTCCCAAGGAGTGTTCCTTCCTCTGTGGCACCTGACATCTTCCCTGCAGGGAGTTGCACAATTGTTGTGCTGACCTCTGTC
This sequence comes from Triturus cristatus, assembly GCF_964204655.1. Classification (NCBI taxonomy): domain Eukaryota; kingdom Metazoa; phylum Chordata; class Amphibia; order Caudata; family Salamandridae; genus Triturus; species Triturus cristatus. Next base: position 441,897,112 of record NC_140585.1, read on the forward strand.
TACATTTCCTTTGTTGGTGACGGATCCCTTCAACTATGGCCATGCCTGCTCAGCAATGTCTCCAGCTGCATCGTCTGTGCCATCCTTGCTAGTCACTGTACTTGTGTATTGAGTATGTTGTAATGCCTTAATGGCGAAATTCTCAATTTTCCGCACTATGCATGTGTGTTATCCCAGCCTAGCACACAATTGGTACTTGTTCTGCAGGGTATTTGGGCACCTGACTGACAATTGTGGGCATTGTATCTGTGGGAACTCCACCCTATTCCTTCCATGAGAGGCAACATCTTGGTGGCTGTCCCAGCACCTGTACATTCCTATCAGTCCTGGGATGTGCGTGACAGTGTGTGTTCCCTTTGGCTCTCTTAGTTTAGTAGGCATTGACATGACTATACAGTCTTGTGGCATGATCTCTGTGTGTGTATTGTGCTGCATCCGCCAGGGGTGGGTATGCATGTGTCATTTGTCCTCACACCCACATGTGGTGTGTCATGCAGTGGGGGAAAGACATCCATCCTCATGGGAGTGGGACACTGCTGTCAGGGATGTGTTGTTATGGCACTATCAACATAGTCGAACATTAGGGATGCGTACATACACCCATGGAGTTGTGGTCATCTGATCATGATGTACACACCCCCATGTCTCTGTCTACTGCTGGTATTCCTCTGCACCCACCCCTCACATGTCTCTGTCCACTGCTGGTATTTCTCTGCACCCACCCCTCATATGTCTCTGTCCACTGCTGGTATTCCTCTGCACCCATCCCTCACATGTCTCTGTCCACTGCTGGGAGTGATAGGCACCCACCCCCATGTCTCTGTCCACTGCTGGGAGTGATAGGCACCCACCCCTCACATGTCTCTGTCCACTGCTGGTATTCCTCTGCACCCACCCCTCACATGTCTCTGTCCACTGCTGGTATTACTCTGCACCCACCCCTCACATGTCTCTGTCCACTGCTGGGAGTGATAGGCACCCACCCCCATGTCTCTGTCCACTGCTGGGAGTGATAGGCACCCACCCCTCACATGTCTCTGTCCACTGCTGGTATTCCTCTGCACCCACCCCTCACATGTCTCTGGCCACTGCTGGGAGTGATAGGCACCCATCCCCATGCCTTTGTCCACTGCTGGGAGTGATAGGCACCCACCCCTCACATGTCTCTGTCCACTGCTGGTATTCCTCTGCACCCATCCCTCACATGTCTCTGTACACTGCTGGGAGTGATAGGCACTCACCCCTCACATGTCTCTGTCCACTGGTGGTATTCCTCTGCACCCACCCCTCACATGTCTCTGTTCACTGCTGGGAGTGATAGGCACCCACCCCTCACATGTCTCTGTCCACTGCTGGTATTCCTCTGCACCCACCCCTCACATGTCTCTGTCCACTGCTGGTATTCCTCTGCACCCACCCCTCACATGTCTCTGTCCACTGCTGGGAGTGATAGGCACCCACACCTCACATGTCTTTGTCCACTGCTGGGACTCCTAGGCAGACACCCACCCACCCACCCGCACCCTTGGTGCAGTACACTGCTGTCCTGGCGATGAACACACCCCAATATACTGGTTATCTGCTGCACCAGGCCCTAAGCCAACATTTGTGGTGTGTGTACGCCTTGTATCACAAATGTACTGGTACCCTAGGGGTATGGGTGATACGGTCCGTACCCCCGCATTCATAGGTTGGGTATGGTCCATACCACGCGTACCCCTACATCACCACTACAATGGTGGTACGGGCCGTACCCATGCCCTCAAAGCGTGGGTACGGCCCATGCCACCATTGTAGTGGTGATGTAGGGGTACGCGCCGTACCCACGCCCTCAGAGCGTGTGTACGGCCCGTACCACGCGTACCCCTACATCACCACTACAATGGTGGTACGGGCCATACCCACGCCCTCAGTGCATGTGTACGGCCCGTACCACGCGTACCCCTACATCACCACTGCAATGGTGGTACGGGCCGTACCCACGCCCTCAAAGCGTGGGTACAGCCTGTACCAACATTGTAGTGGTGATGTAGGTGTACGTGCCGTACCCACGCCCTCAGAGCGTGTGTACGGCCCGTACCACGCGTACCCCTACATCACCACTACAATGGTGGTACGGGCCGTACCCACGCCCTCAAAGCGTGGGTACAGCCTGTACCAACATTGTAGTGGTGATGTAGGTGTACGTGCCGTACCCACGCCCTCAGAGCGTGTGTACGGCCCGTACCACGTGTACCCCTACATCACCACTACAATGGTGGTACGGGCAGTACCCACGCTTTGAGGGCGTGGGTACGGTCTGTACCACGCGTACCCCTATGTCACCACTACAATGGTGGTAGGGACCGAACCCACGCTTTGAGGGCGTGGGTACGGCCCGTACCACCATTGTAGTGGTGATGTAGGGGTACGCGTGGTACAGGCCGTACACACGCTCTGAGGGCGTGGGTACAGCACGTACACCTACATCACCACTACACTGGTGGTACGGGCCGTACCCACGCTTTGAGGGCGTGGGTACGGCCCGTACCACCATTGTAGTGGTGATGTAGGGGTATGCGTGGTACGGGCCGTACACACACTCTGAGGGCGTGGGTACGGCGCGTACACCTACATCACCACTACAATGTTGGTACGGGCCATACCCATGCTTTGAGGGCGTGGGTACGGCCCGTACCACCATTGTAGTGGTGATGTAGGGGTACGTGTGGTACGGGCCGTACACACGCTCTGAGAGCGTGGGTACGGCCCGTACCACCATTGTAGTGGTGACGGGTACGCGTACGCGGGGATTGGTGGACACGCCCCCCGAAGTAACTAGACCCTGGAGGTACTGTAAGGACAGTATATGGTATTTTTAAAATTAGGTAGAGGTTATATTTCCTGCCCCTCGCCCCCCCTTTGCCCCTTGGTGTTGTGCTGACCTTCTGCGGCGTGCGCGGCGGTTTCGGTGCACCAGGTCATAGGCTAGGAGGGCCGGGATGACACGTAGGATGGGGTCCATGGCTGTCCGTCGCGTACCGCTGCTCCTTCTTCGCGTCATCCTCAATTTCCCGGGAGTTTTGGCTGCTGTAAAAAATGAGCTGTGCGGAGTGACGTAGGCACGAATCGTACTTGCTGGTCCGTAGAACGCTGCCTGACTCCGTCCGGACGTCACGTACGCGATGTCCCGGATCGGAATTGTGGGTATTTTTTAGCCGCACATAGTTTTTTACGTTTCGTACTGAAATGGTATTTCTGTACGAATCGTACTTGCTGGTTTGTAAGGAGGATTTCCCGGGTACGAGTCGTACGGAGAATACGCTCCGTACGACCATTCGTACCCGGGTTTTACCCGATTGGAATCGGCGCCTATATTGTTAAAGAATGTGTAATTAATGAATAATTATTATATTTTTTATAATAATGTATTTTACATTTAATATTAATAATGTTAATTAGGGAAAATAAAATTAAATAAAAATGTTGATATCTTATTTATTGGTGTGGTGTTATAGGGTAGGAAATAAAAGAAATACATTTATGTTTTAAATAATTTGTGAATATTTGTTTCTCTTAAATAAATATTGTTTATAAATGTATTTATAATTTTTTTAAATATCATATTTGTAGGTTTTTATTATATCTAACTAACATTATAAGATGTGTTATTATATGTTTGATGATATATTTTTTTATATTATTTATTTTTAAGAATATATATTTTTTATTTGTTGAAATGTTATTATTAATTTCTGTTTGTCTGCTATCCAATAATTTCCCTACTGTTGCACTCACTGGAGTGGGAATAGTGATTTTTACCCCTCCACTATCCAGCACTTTCCCTACTGTTGCATTCACTGGAGTGGGAATAGTCATTTTTACCTCTCCGGTATCCAACACTTTCCCTACTGTTGCACTCACTGGAGTAGAAATAGTAATTTTACCCCTCCGCTATCCAATACTTTCCCTACTGTTGCACTCACTAGAGTGGGAATAGTCATTTTAGCTCCTCCGGTATCCAGCACTTTCCCTACTGTTGCATTCACTGGAGTGGGAATAGTAATTTTTACCCCTCCGCTATCCAACACTTTCCATATTGTTGCACTCACTTGAGTGGGAATAGTAATAGTTACCCCTCCGCTATCCAGCACTGTCCCTACTGTTGCATTCACTGGAGTGGGAGTCATTTTTACCCCTTCGCTATCCAACACTTTCCCTACTGTTGCACTCACTGAAGTGGGAATAGTAATTATTACCCCTCTGCTATCCAACACTTTCCCTACTGTTGCACTCACTGGAGTGGGAATAGTAATATTTACCCCTCCGCTATCCAGCACTTTCCCTACTTTTGCATTCACTGGAGTGTGAATAGTAATTTTTACCCCTCCGCTATCCAACACTTTCCCTACTGTTGCACTCACTGAAGTGGGAATAGTAATTTTTACCCCTCTGCTATCCACCACTTTCCATACTGTTGCACTCATTGGAGTGGGATTTTTAAAAATATTTTGTTGTTTTCCTTATTCTGCCAATATTCTTGCTAGGTTATACTCTAATCCCTCTAGGTCTTGCAAGAGGAAACCAGACCCGAGACCAGCAGAGGAAAGGAAGAATAACGGCCCACAAGTATACTACTGTTTCCACTTCCATCTGCTTTACATACTGGGACTGCCAGGGGATAGGAGATACCATGGCCGACAGCGTAATTGGCTTAATCATAGGACTCACATTTCCTTCTCTCTCCACCATACCAACAGAGCCCAAATTTTCTCTCTGCTTCTTGGATCGCAAGCCATATCTGACTCACATGTGTAAATGATATACCTAAGACATTCCATAAAGAGTGGAGGATTTTCGGATTTCCATAGCCTACAGATCTCACGCCTTGCTAACAAGATTACATAAAACAGAAACTTTGATTCAACCGTTGGAATCTGTACTTCTTGATCTGGAATTAGCCCAAAGAAAATAACACTAGGGCTTACTTTAATTTGTGTCCCAATAATTTCTCCCACAAAGACACATGCCGAGTTCCAGAATGGTGCAATTTTTGGATATGACATAAACAAATTCAAATCATCTGCTGCTACCAGCATGCACCTTGGACAGTTATGGTTATTGCGAGTGACTTTAAAAAGCTTTGCAGATGACCAATAAACTCTATGAGTAGTGAACAAATCATTTTGATTAAGTGGTGCCGGTTTTACTACTTGTCGTAATATACCATATGAGTCGCACCACATTTGTTTCAAATTCTCATCATTAAACTCCTCACCCCACAATTTTGAAATTTCAGTCTCAATCGTCACCCTCATCTCCAAAAAGGCCCAATACCAAAAAGATGTTTCCTTTTTCCACTGACTGGTTCTCATCACTTGATCAAATTTAGATTCCACCTCCTCCTCCCAATCTTGTTTTACCCACCAGGAACTCAGTTGATAATATTTAAACCTCGTTAGCAAACCATTCGTACAATTGGAGAGTGCTTCCCAACTCATTAAGTTTGAGCCTACCTTGAGATCTGCCCAATAACAGATACCCCCCAATTTCAAGGGCTGGCTTAATTGATCCCTTAAACATTCAGGGTACCCGGAGAGTCCCAAATCTGTGCCCATGATGAAATATATGGGACTCTCAGTGTTTTCCGCACATACATCCATGTATTTAATGTAGACTTCAAAATCTTGAGCCTCACCTTTTTTAAAAAACTTTGGGTTTCCGTATTTGAAAAGAAATCGAGTTTGACCTTGAGGGACATCAACTAGCATTGCCTCAAAAAGTAAGCCTATCGTTTACTTATCAGTCCTGTTAGCAAGCATGCGAATATTCTTGAACTGAAAGGCATAGCAGTAGGCAAGTATATCAGGTAACGCCAATCCTCCGATTTCCAACCTCCGCAACTTCTTCCATGATATCCTAGGGCCTTTCGATGCCCAAATGAAACTTCCTATTCTCCCCTTGAGTTTTGCTTTATCTTACTTCTGAAAAGCTAACGGAATAGTGTTAAAAAGAAAAGTGACTTTTGGGAGGATAATCATTTTTATAAGATTTACCCTTCCATAAATATTTAAGGGTAGGTTCGCCCATTTTGACAGCAACCCTGCTGCTTCCTGACTGACTTTCCTCCAATTTGTTTTTGTGATATCTTCGTGTTAGACCTGTCAGCCCTTTGGGTGGTCCCTCCTCATCATTATTTATTTTGTCCCACTTTTGCCTCAAACCCTGTTAGTATTTTTCCTTTTTGGGAACCACCAGACTTTTTCGTATTGATGCAGATTCAGGGAGCCATTTTATCTACCCCTGGAACTTCTGTCTGAGGGCCTGGAGCACAAAATGGTGGCCACCTGTGACATCATCAGAACCCACTGGAACCTACCAGCACCTTCCAGAACATTCCAGAACCCTGTGACAGTGTGAGGCAGGTTTAGAATGTTGGGAAGCTAAGCCAGAGTTGACAGTTGGAGCTGGCAGTTGGCACCTGACTGGTGAAGAGAGAGCAGCAAAAACCTGAAGGAGGAAGGAGTGAGGCAGCAGGGGTGGAAACTTGTGCCTGGAGTGGGGTCCATAAACCCACCCTTGATACTAGTCCCTACTGACTGAGCCCAGCCTGGAGCCCTGTGTGGGAGAAAGCAAGAAAAACCATCTTAAGGACCTGGACAGCAGGAACAGGCCTTAAAAGTAAAGAACAGCAAGTACCTGACCTGGTTACTGGTAACTACCTGAAGTCCGACGTCGAGAAGCCTAGAGACCTGGAGCCCGAGGTGGAGAAGCGGCGCTGACTGGAAAGCAGACGTCGTACCCGGAGCCGCCAGAGGTCGAGAAAGGGCGCCGACGGAGGTCGTGGAGAGTACCAGAGGTCGAGGAGGAAGTCACCCGAGGTCGAGTGTGCGGCGTCGACGGGGGAGTGAAGTCCGCCCTCCGGAGTCGCCGGAGACCGAGGTGAAGCGTGCCGGAGGTCGGGAGTGGAGATCGCACTCCGGAGTCGCCGGAACCTGAGGAAAGGAGCACCGGAGGTCGGGAGTGGAGATCGCACTCCGGAGCCGCCGGAAGTCGACATCGAGCCAAGGCCGCCCGACGTCATCGAACCGGAGCCGCCCGAAGTCGACATCGAGCCAAGACTGCCCGACGTCATTGAACCGGAGCCGACATCGAACCGAGGCCGCCGACATCGAACCGGAACCGCCTCACGGCGTCGACACGACTCCAGCGGCGTCGGAGCTTCATAGAAAGGGCAGTAAGTGGAATAGAGGGCGCCTAAGGCCCTGTGGAGCCCTGAGAGACTATCCTAGGGGCTAGTGAGGTGCTGGAACCAGCTTGATTGTGCCGGGGGTGAGCTGAGACTAATACAGAGGGGTTGTGTAGTGTGGGAGAGCCAGATCTCTAGATTCCCCCTTGATCTACCTCAGTTTAGGCCTCAGCCTTGTCCAAGCCAAGGAGTATACCCCCCAGGCCATCCACCTAACCACAAGCTGTGACTGGGCCAAATCAGCCCATAGTATTTTAAATGTGATCTGATTTTACAAATGTCATTGTTGGCTGATATTATTTATTGAGGGTACTGTATTTATTGTATTTATCTAAGTTATTCCTGTGATGTATTTATTGTCCTGAGCTAACTTATTCCTGCACAGTATTTATTGCCTCACAGTATTTATTTGACCTGAACTTATTTATCGCACCTGTAAAGTGTTACTATTTATTTGACCTGCACTTTTTAAGAAGAAGCCTTATGTACTGTGATTGTATTATTATTTATTTAATCAGCAACTAAGAGAAAAGAAGATAAAGAGATATATTTTCAGTATAATTTTTAAGGTGTAGAGTCGTTTTTGGAACGGATGCACGCATGGTTATTGTGTGGGTATGACGTATGCTTAGCACGGTGCCTGACCCCTGACCACTCGAGCCAAGCTACCACAGTGTATGTCTGGGAAGACCCCATTACCACCACCCTTCCGGTGTGGGAGTGGGGTTTTTCTAACATGATTGGTGTTCAGCGGCGGGATTGAGCTGTGCCTACGTATACTCAACAATAACTGTGGGTAGTCCATAGGCCTACACCTGGAGTTTTCTCAAAGCGGCCTTCCTAATTGTGAGTTTTTGTTTTTCCAAATTTACTCTGGTGGTGGGAGGAGGTATTATATAAGGTACCCCCCTGCATTTCTTCTGTAAAAACCTGTCTTCGGATCTGAGTGGGCAAAATGGAATTTGTCTTAGAAAATGTGGAAACCTATACTGTGGCCCAACTCAGAGAGTTCTGTCAGAGAGAGGGGGTGTACTGTCCCCCAGGTGCCAAGAAGGCTGAACTACAGACCAGCTTGAGGGCTTGGTGGGAGGCACGACGAGAGAGTAAGGCTGAGCAGGAAGACAGGGATGGAGAGCCTGACAGCGAGGGGGCTGGGATGTACCAACCTGAAGTGGGGAACCTAGTAGCGGGGCCCAGAACCATTTCCAGGAAGGGCAGCACTGTCTCTAGCGGTGGCTTATCTGAAGTAGAGTTAACTGACCGGAGGGAGAAAAGACAGCTCACATGGAAGTTAGCGGAGATGGTGAAAGAGAAGGAGGGACAGAGGATGGCTCACGAGTTAAGGCTGAAAGAGATAGATCTTCAGATCCTAAGAGCTAGGGCACACCCTGTTCCTAATGGTGGCAGCAAAGACCAAGAAATCACCAGGGAACCCAAACCCTACCTGCCAAAGGACATAGTAGCTAGCTATGGGGCGGGTGACGATATCGCCAAGTGGCTAGCGGCCTATGAGGTCTCGTTAAGGGCCCATGGGGTTCCAGAGAAGTACTGGGGAGGGGGATTGTACAAGTACATGCCTCCAGCTGGTAGGGATGCATTATTGGCCCTAGAGGAGGATGAGCAGACCCACTACCCCACCATGAAAGTGGCGCTCATAAGAAAGTTTGGACTAACACCCGAAAAGTACAGACAGAAGTTCCGGGGTAGTCACAAACTGGGCACACAGAATTGGGTGGACTTCCTGGACTATGCAAAGAAGGCACTAGAGGGTTGGATTCAGGGCAGTGAAGTGAGGAACTACGAGGGGTTGTTTGATTTAGTACTGAAGGAACACCTGCTCGAAAAATGTTTCCCTGAACTGCGTCAACACCTGGTGGATAGCAAGCTGACCAGTCCCCGGAAGCTTGCTGAGGAGGCGGACATTTGGGCTAGTACCCGGGTGTCCACAAGGGGGACTGGAGGGGAAACTCAAAAGGCCGGACAGGGCGCCCCCCAGAAGAAAGAGGGAGGGGAAAAGAAAAAGGAGTTCTCCAAAGGCCCCTAAAATAATTTCCAAGGAAAGGGAACAGGATTCACCCCTAGGGCTAACCCACCCAGAAACCCTAATCCTGGCCAGAGTCAGCAGCCAAGGGTTGTCCATTGCTACGAGTGCGGTGGCGTTGGACACTACAAGGGAGATGCGAAGTGCCCGAAACGACCACCCCCTCCCATTGGAGGAAAGACCCCCGGAGTAGCTAGTGCAGTGCTCGGGGAGGAGATGCCCTTAATTAAGGGAAGGGAGTGGGCGGGTGTCACTTTAGTGTCCCTGGGAGAACGGGAGATGGTTCCTAAGATCCAGGTGCCCGCAAATACCGTAAAGTATGGGCAGTGGGTCACCATCAACGGCCAAAGAGGGGAGGCTCTGAGAGACACCGGAGCCAGTATGACTATGGTACGTAGCCAACTGGTGTCTCCAGAGCAGGTAATTCCCGATGTACTCCACCCAGCCGCGATGGCTGACGGCAGAACAGGCCACTATCCAGTGGCCGAGGTTCCCTTTGAATGGGAGGGGGTTGCAGGTTCACTTCGAGTTGCCGTAAGCCCTGCCGTGCCGGTTGATTGTCTGCTGGGGAATGACATGGAGCACAATGCTTGGAAGGAGGTGGAATACCGGACTCATACTGAGATGCTGGGTACACCTGACTGGGCCTGTGTCAGCACAGGGTCCGCGACTACCCGGAGAGGGAGTTCGTTTCGGCTGGAGCCTGGAACAAAGGCCCAGCCAGCTGCCAGTCAAGGGAAGAACCGAGGACAGGAGGAGCCTGCCTCGGCGTCCTCACCCCGTAGGACGGATAGGCCACCGGAGGTGGTGGACCAGGAGTCTGCGGTGGGGGATGTTACCAAACTGGAGGACCTACCCATCCCGGCCGAGTGGCACGTGGAGGGAGGCCCGACCAGGGAGAAATTCTGCCAGGGCCAGAGGGAGTGCCCTACCCTTGAGGGGCTGAGGCGTCAGGCCAAAGCCCAGGCAGCAGGGAACGTTGAAGGGAACTACAGTGTTTACTGGGAGGATGGCCTCCTCTACAGTGAACCCAAGGCACCCCTACATGGATCGTCACGAGCCTTGGTAGTCCCTCAACGTTATCAAGCCTTCCTTCTGGAGTTGGCTCACGAGATCTCCTTGGCAGGACACCTGGGGCAAGACAAGACCTTCGCCCGTCTTGTCTCACACTTTTATTGGCCTCAAATAAAAGTGTCGTCCGATATCTACTGCCGGACATGTGTGTCTTGCCAAGCCAGTGGGAAAACAGGGGTGAAGCTGAAAGCTCCCCTGGAACCACTTCCTGTCGTTAGCACCCCCTTTGAAAGGGTGGGCATCGACATTGTGGGTCCGTTAGATCCGCCTACGTCAGCTGGTCACAGGTTTATCCTGGTTCTGGTGGATCATGCCACACGGTACCCAGAGGCAATACCTCTGAGGACCATAACAGCACCTGTTGTGGCTAGGGCCCTGATGGGAATCTTTACCCGAGTGGGTTTTCCCAAGGAAGTTGTGTCCGACAGGGGGACCAACTTCATGTCAGCGTACATGCGGGCCATGTGGAAGGAGTGTGGAGTGACCTACCGGTTCACAACTCCTTACCACCCCCAGACCAATGGTCTGGTGGAGAGGTTTAACAAAACCTTGAAAGGCATGATCAGAAGTCTGCCTGAAAGCCTGCGGAGGAGATGGGACGTCCTCCTACCCTGTTTATTGTTCTCCTACAGGGAAGTGCCACAGAAGGGAGTGGGCTTCAGCCCCTTCGAGCTTCTGTATGGGCACCCTGTACGTGGACCTCTCAACCTGGTGAGAGATGGATGGGAAAGAACTCCCATTAAGCTTCCCCAGGACGTGGTGAGCTACATGCTGGCCTTCCGAAGCCAAATGGCTAAGTTGTGGAAGCAAGCTTCTGACAACTTGGAGGCCAGCCAAGCAGTAATGAAGGCGTGGTATGACCACAACGCTCACCCAGTGGAGTTGGAGCCTGGCCAGAAGGTGTGGGTGATCGAACCAGGAGAGCTTAGCACCCTCCAGGATCGCTGGTTAGGACCCTTTGAGGTGTTGGAGAAGAAGGGTAAGGCTACCTACTTGGTGGATCTTAAAACTCCTCGTCAGCCCCTACGGGTGCTGCATGCCAACCGCCTCAAACCCCACCACGAGAGGCCCGAAGTCATCTTGATGATGGTGACTGACGGAGCAGAGGACGCGGAAAGCGAGCCTCTCCCCGATTTGTTTGCGTCTCAAGAGAAGGATGGGTCGGTGGAGGGAGTGATTCTCTCCCCATCTCTAACTCCTGAACAGCAGGAGGACTGCCGCCAGGTCCTGGGACAGTACTCTTCGTTGTTCTCCCTTGTTCCGGGTAGGACTCACCTGTGCATCCATGACGTGGACACAGGAGACAGCCCACCTGTGAAGTCCAAGATCTACCGGATGTCAGACAAGGTGAAGGCCAGCATTCATAGTGAAGTCACTAAGATGCTGGAGCTAGGAGTGATCGAACCTTCTAGCAGCCCCTGGTCCAGTCCGGTGGTACTAGTACCAAAAGCTGCACCACCGGGTGCCCAACTGGAACTGAGGTTCTGTGTGGACTACCGGGGACTGAATTCAGTAACTAAAACTGATGCTCATCCGATCCCTAGGGCGGATGAATTGATTGACCGGCTGGGAGCTGCCCAATATCTAAGTACCTTTGACCTTACTTCTGGGTACTGGCAGATCTCTTTGACTGATGGAGCAAGGGAAAGGTCAGCCTTCTCCACGCCCAATGGCCACTACCAGTTCTGTGTGATGCCCTTTGGGCTCAAGAACGCACCTGCCACGTTTCAGCGCCTGGTAAACCAGATCCTCACCGGAATGGAGAGTTTCTCTGCTGCTTATCTGGATGACATCGCCGTCTTCAGTAACAGCTGGGAGGATCACTTGCGTCACCTGCAAGCTGCTCTCCAGGCCCTGAGACAAGCTGGGTTAACGATCAAGGCCAGCAAGTGCCAGATCGGGCAGGGGTCGGTAGTGTACCTTGGACACTTGGTGGGTAGGGGAGCGGTGCAACCCCTCCAGGCGAAGATCGAGGCCATCATGGCCTGGGAACCCCCCAAGACACAGACTGAGGTCCGAGCTTTTCTGGGCCTCACGGGATATTACCGCCGCTTCGTGAAGGGGTACGGAACCATTGTAGCCCCCCTCACGGAGCTCACGTCCAAGAAACAACCTCGACGGGTAGTCTGGACGGAGGCTTGTCAGCAGGCCTTTGTGAAGCTGAAGCAAGCCATGTGCGAGGCCCCGGTCTTAAGGGCCCCAGACTTTTCCAAGAAGTTCATTGTCCAGACGGATGCATCAGAACATGGCATTGGGGCAGTGTTATCGCAACTCAATGAAGAGGGTCTGGATCAACCCGTGGTCTTCCTATCCCGGAGACTACTTCCCAGGGAACAGAAGTGGAGTGCAATAGAGCGTGAAGCCTTTGCAGTGGTATGGGCTCTGAAGAAGTTGCGGCCATACCTGTTTGGCTCGCACTTCCTGGTTCAGACCGACCACAGACCCCTTCGTTGGCTGATGCAGATGAAGGGGGAGAATCCCAAGTTGTTGAGGTGGTCTATTTCCCTACAGGGAATGGACTTTCAGGTGGAACATCGGCCTGGAGTGGACCACGCCAATGCAGACGGTCTCTCAAGGTATTTCCGCCTTAGTGATGAGAACTCCCAAGGGGTTGGGTAGCTCTCCCCACTTTCATCTGGGGGGGACACGTGTTAGACCTGTCAGCCCTTTGGGTGGTCCCTCCTCATCATTATTTATTCTGTCCCACTTTTGCCTCAAACCCTGTTAGTATTTTTCCTTTTTGGGAACCACCAGACTTTTTCGTATTGATGCAGATTCAGGGAGCCATTTTATCTACCCCTGGAACTTCTGTCTGAGGGCCTGGAGCACAAAATGGTGGCCACCTGTGACATCATCAGAACCCACTGGAACCTACTAGCACCTTCCAGAACATTCCAGAACCCTGTGACAGTGTGAGGCAGGTTTAGAATGTTGGGAAGCTAAGCCAGAGTTGACAGTTGGAGCTGGCAGTTGGCACCTGACTGGTGAAGAGAGAGCAGCAAAAACCTGAAGGAGGAAGGAGTGAGGCAGCAGGGGTGGAAACTTGTGCCTGGAGTGGGGTCCATAAACCCACCCTTGATACTAGTCCCTACTGACTGAGCCCAGCCTGGAGCCCTGTGTGGGAGAAAGCAAGAAAAATCATCTTAAGGACCTGGACAGCAGGAACAGGCCTTAAAAGTAAAGAACAGCAAGTACCTGACCTGTTTACTGGTAACTACCTGAAGGCCGACGTCGAGAAGCCTAGAGACCTGGAGCCCGAGGTGGAGAAGCGGCGCTGACTGGAAAGCAGACGTCGTACCCGGAGCCGCCAGAGGTCGAGAAAGGGCGCCGACGGAGGTCGTGGAGAGTACCAGAGGTCGAGGAGGAAGTCACCCGAGGTCGAGTGTGCGGCGTCGACGGGGGAGTGAAGTCCGCCCTCCGGAGTCGCCGGAGACCGAGGTGAAGCGTGCCGGAGGTCGGGAGTGGAGATCGCACTCCGGAGTTGCCGGAACCTGAAGAGAATGGTGCCGGAGGTCGGGAGTGGAGGTCGCACTCCGGAGTCGCCGGAACCTGAGGAAAGGAGCACCGGAGGTCGGGAGTGGAGATCGCACTCCGGAGCCGCCGGAAGTCGACATCGAGCCAATGCCGCCCGACGTCATCGAACCGGAGCCGCCCGAAGTCGACATCGAGCCATGACTGCCCGACGTCATTGAACCGGAGCCGACATCGAACCGAGGCCGCCGACATCGAACCGGAACCGCATACCGGCGTCGACAAGAACTGTCATTGAGCCGAGGCCGCCGACATCGAACCGGAACCGCCTCACGGCGTCGACACGACTCCAGCGGCGTCGGAGCTTCATAGAAAGGGCAGTAAGTGGAATAGAGGGCGCCTAAGGCCCTGTGGAGCCCTGAGAGACTATCCTAGGGGCTAGTGAGGTGCTGGAACCAGCTTGATTGTGCCAGGGGTGAGCTGAGACTAATACAGAGGGGTTGTGTAGTGTGGGAGAGCCAGATCTCTAGATTCCCCCTTGATCTACCTCAGTTTAGGCCTCAGCCTTGTCCAAGCCAAGGAGTATACCCCCCAGGCCATCCACCTAACCACAAGCTGTGACTGGGCCAAATCAGCCCATAGTATTTTAAATGTGATCTGATTTTACAAATGTCATTGTTGGCTGATATTATTTATTGAGGGTACTGTATTTATTGTATTTATCTAAGTTATTCCTGTGATGTATTTATTGTCCTGAGCTAACTTATTCCTGCACAGTATTTATTGCCTCACAGTATTTATTTGACCTGAACTTATTTATCGCACCTGTAAAGTGTTACTATTTATTTGACCTGCACTTTTTAAGAAGAAGCCTTATGTACTGTGATTGTATTATTATTTATGTAATCAGCAACTAAGAGAAAAGAAGATAAAGAGATATATTTTCAGTATAATTTTTAAGGTGTAGTGTCGTTTTTGGAACGGATGCACGCATGGTTATTGTGTGGGTATGACGTATGCTTAGCACGGTGCCTGACCCCTGACCACTCGAGCCAAGCTACAACAGTGTATGTCTGGGAAGACCCCATTACCACCACCCTTCCGGTGTGGGAGTGGGGTTTTTCTAACACTTCCACTCTCTGAATTATTAACACCCCCAAATACCGTATTTGTGAATTCACCCCGTGACTTGCCAAGCCCTGATTCCATTCCATTTTCACAGTTTTTGCTGTGTTCACTTTATACCCAGAGATATGGGCAAATATCTCAGCCTTCCTCATTAGATCAGGGACTGCATCTTGCGGGTTACTTGCAAACAGCATCAAATCATCTGCGTATAGTGCTAAACTGACTTCCCACTCATAAGATTTGAGAGGGAAAATAGTAGTATCCGCCCTTATCAAATTGGCTAATGGCTCAAAATATATGTTAAAAAGAAGTGGAGACAGGGGGAAACCCTGCCTTGTCTCTCTAAGAATATCGAACCAGTCTGACAGACTCCCATTTATCAATACCCTAGCCTTAGGACCACAATATACATTTGTCATTGCCCTTACTATGTTCTGCGGAAAACCAAAGCTTAACAAAGCATCCCAAAGGTAAGGCCAGTGCACCTGATCAAAAGCTTTGGCTGCACCCACAGCCACTATGGTCAGGGGTAAGTTCCGAGCCTCCGCAATATCTATAGCTCCAATCAACTGGAATGTTAATTCATTCAGCTGCCTCCCTGGTATAAAGCCTCTTTGGTTGGGATGAACAATCTCACTTATTACCTTAGCTACACGGGATGCTATGATTCTGGAAAAAATCATATAGTCCGTATTTAATAAGGATATCGGTCTATACGAATCCACTTTCTGTGGATCCTTATTTGGTTTTAAAATCAAAGTGACTATAGCCTCTGACCATGAATTGGGGACCTTCTTCCTGTTAGGGTCTGCCATCAGGATCATGCTCGATCTCACGAAAATGCTGAGTGATATGTGTATCTTTTACATGGTTCTTATTTCTGCCTTTTGTTGCTTTGATATCTTTTGCTTGGCAGTAAATGGGGGCTTGAATATCCATTCTGAAATCGTACCTGATTCATTGTAATATTCATTTTAGACCATACTATGTTATTGTTTCTATTCATGCACATGATGGAACGTTTATTGCCAAATGATATTGTTTCTCGTGTTTATGCACGTGTTACTGCTTGTGAGCAAATGGCAGTTAAAATAGCACGTTACGCTTAGGCAGTTGACACGGGGCTTGGAATACACATGTGCGTTCGCTTGCACGTTCCCTTGGTGCACGCTTCGTTAACCTCACGGCACGTGTACAATGTGTGCCAGGAACCCCACCCAGTCTAAAACCTATTTAAACCCTCCGCAAGCATGAAACGCTGCTTGCGCTCGTCCTATGCTACCCGCTTACCTGAAGTTCAAAGTCATCCCGTCTTCGGCTGGAGCTCCCGTTCTTGGATCGCCTTTCACTCGGCATCTTCCTGCTTCCGGATTCAGAAGTCGGGTTCCGGTCCTCTCTCGTCAGTCTTCCCCCTCGGCAGCAATCAGGAAATCCAGCGCCCAGCAATATAGCTTCGCTTCTTAAAGGAGCCACGTCCTGAAAACAAAGGAAAAAGACAGTGAGTAGTGTTTTGCGCAAAACGAAGACAAACCAAGTAAGTTCTCATTATTTTTACAACAACGTGGGGAGAAAGAACAATACTTATCTCTGCAAACTCCTTCCTCAGCCAGACACGAACTTCTTTAAAACCTGAATGAGGACCCAAAGAGACTTTAAGTAAACAGAATAAACAAAGACAATTTTTGATAAACAGTTTTTCTCACTTTGGTAATCAGAGTTTAGGAATACATATATATATATATAAGTGTTTCAGAGGTATTAGAGTTAAGGTAAAGTTTGCTTGTTTATGTTACAGAGAAAGGTGTTATCCAACATATAGAAAAATCTGCATATTTATCAAGTGATGTTCTGGCAGCTATAAGACTAGAATTAAGAGGTAAATGAATGTCATTTTAGTTGATTAGAATTTGCACTGGTTTTGTAAACTTCAAACGTTCATATTTGTTTATTTGTGTCTTGCTGTCCAGAGACAAGAAAGTACCCGAGGTGACTAAACCTTCGCACCAAGTAGAAGAGTGGCGTGTTTCTCTCTCTCTCTTTTGTTATTTTGTCCACTTCCCCCTTCCCTTAAGTGTTTGCATTCAGTAGGCCATAATTTGAATTGGCTTGCTGGAAGTAAGCTCTTGGGGGCAGCCGAGAAAAATCTTCACGTCTCTCAAGGTGACACCCCGGACTTCAGGTGAGTGAAGGTTTGACACTTCCTATGTATATATATCTCATTAAATAGGACTTTTAAAACTGGAGTTATAGTATCTATAATACAGGAAAAAACCTCAACTGGAAGACCAGCTGGTCCAGCTGCCTTTCCCTATACTATTTTCTTACACTGAGCTCTTATCTCTCCTTCCTGAATCTCCCCTTTTTAGAGTTTTCTATTGTTCCATAGTTAACTGCGGAAGTGACGTCAATCCCAACCACTCCTTTATGTCTTCCTGGCTGGGTTGGATGTCATCCCTATATAGATCTCTCATAAAGCTACAGGCTTCTTCACATATATCAGCATTAACATTCAATACTTCCCCTGATTCTCTACTTATCAACCCTCATATTGTATTCCTAGCCCTATCTGCCTTGGCCTTCCAAGCTAATAGGGAAATCAGCGCAGGGTAGCGTATAGAATCTCTCCTAATCCAATATCCAAATCAGTGTTAGTGTATCAAGGTCACCATACAATGACCACCCTGTGTTGCAAATTTGTAGAAAAAAGTCCACAAATAGTACAATTATACACAGTTAGTAAGCTGAGCAAAAACCACAAAAGTAAAAGCAAGAAATAAAGTCCAAATGCCAATCCTTGGTGTTGATTTCTTGCTTTATTCCAAGCTTAACGGAAATGTATTCAGAATCGCAGTCTTCTTAGCACTTGTATTCCAAGCCACAAACCATGCCAACACATGTTTCGTCTATGTGGCTGTAGGCCATAAACTTCATCAGGGCAAGACAGAAACTTATCCTAATCATCATGTTTGTAAACAGAAGATATTACAAATATCCAGTAATAACCTTAAAATCCAATAGCATGTCATGCATCAGTCCCAACGTAGGTGTCATTAGTCATAAAAAACTGTATACGAAAGAAGGTCACAATAGACCATATGTACTTAATCCGGCATTACAAATCAACACGCTACGGAGAACACGAGGAATACTTTTCTTTGATTTGTAATGCCATGCTATTAGATTTTAAGGTTATTACTGGATATTTGTAATATCTTCTGTTTACGAGCACGATGATTAGGATACGTTTTTCTCTTGCCCTGATGAAGTCTATGGCCAACAGCCACATAGACGAAACACGTGTTGGCATGGTTCGTGGCTTGGACTGCAAGTGTTAAGAAGATTGAGATTATGAATACATTTCCGTTAAACTAATAGGGAACCACATTTTTCTCCATATGCAAAATGCTGAAGTTTACTCACTTTCCACCTATCAAGTGATTTTTTATCCAACTGCGCCTGGAACGCCCCTTGTAACTTCTCCAGCTCTTTACATAAAGCTTGCACTCTGTATGAATCCTCCATTGACGCCTTCTACAGTTCTCCTTCTTTTCCCTTGATCTCTTTTACCCTGTTCTCCTTTTCCTGTTTCTCCACCCTTCTTTTTCCAACCATTACAGATTTTAGGGCCCCCTTTAGGTATGCCTTAAAGGCATCCCAAACTGTTTGTGCGTCTGCCGAACTCTTATTAGCATAGAAATAAATCTCAGATTTTTCCCTTAAATCACAGACTACATTCTCATCACCCTATCTAATGTACACCTTCTCTTCTCCTCTTTTTGATGATGCCTCAATGACATAGCTACTGCAGAGTGATCTGACACAAATGCTGGAATATGGGTCACCTCTACCACTTCCCTACATAACTCCTGATCTAATAAAACATAATATATATGGGAGTGGTGCCTATACTTCTTACTATAAAAGGTGAACTCCCTAGTCTCCTTCTTCTTAATCTGCGATATGTCAATCAGATTAAATTCTCTCATCATACTTTTTAATCTGGAGAACGTTTTAGGTGGGTTGGTATATTTAACCGTTGACGTCCTGTCCAAACCTTTATTCATAACCAAATTAAAATCTCCTCCTAATATAATAGAAGCCGTCGTCTCCAATAGATAGGACTCCAATTTTTCCAGGGCCTCTGGGTTATCGGTGTTCGGCCCATAATATACCGCACATACCAGAGGCCTGCCTTGAATTAAAAGGGTTGCCACTAACCACCTGCCCGAAGAATCAGATTCAAACTTAACTAATCTTATTCCATTGTTGCTCTTAATAACTATGGCAACTCCCCTAGTGCTCCCTCTCAGGTCTGAGCATACTACGTCTTGCACCCATCTAAATTTTTCAAAACATTGTCTACACTCATTTATTTCCAGATGTGTCTCATGTAACAATATAATTTGGGCCTCACTGTCCTTTAAAGTTTCAATAACCCTCAACACTTTCCTTCTGGATCTCAACCCATTGACTTTCCAAGTTAACAAATTAACTATTTTTGTATTATCCATACTCTGGTTCTGTAAAATCAATTTGTCTTATGTAAATCTTAAGTCCATCCCTTTGTCTTGTTAGACCCAACTGATTCCCTAAACCTTTGAAAGCTGGCTTCATGAGGACAATTTTTTCTCCCACTGCACACCACACCCAGTGCCCCTCTTCACCCCTCCCCTCGGGTAACCTCCTTTCTACATCTTAGGTGATACAATCCGCCCTTCGTGAACCCCCGTCACGCAAAGAGAAAGAAAGAAAGGAAAAATAACTTAAGATTACATAGAAAAGGAAACAGCCTATCTATGTCACACAACCGTCTATTCTAAACCTTATAGAACTCATGTAGACAATAGCTCATCCATCCATTTGTGATATCAAAGTATCCACTTTCTCGGGATCACTAATGTTGTGCATTTTGTTTCACCACATTATTTTTAACATAGCTGGAAATTTTAGTTGAACCTGAGCTCCCTTACTTTGTAACTCGTACATTCTAATACCTAGTTCCCACTGCCTCTGGGCCGTCCTCTTACCTAGGTCTGATCTTATTTGGTACGAGAAACCCTCATGCTTTAAGGAGCCCTCCTTTAAAGCCCGTCCTAAGACTAGCTCGTTCACAGCAAATGTCAAGAAATTTATCAGTATCTTCCTTGGAGTTCAACCTGAAGGGGTCTCTATGAGCTGTCTGGATCTCCTTCTCCCAATCAATTTCTGGTCTGTGCAACACTATTTCTCTCAGGAGACCACATATTAAAGTCTTAACATCTCCCTTCTCAGCCCCGTCTGGGAATTTGAGAAACCTCAAATTATTTCCACGAGATTGTGTTTCCAACCTTTCTAAATCATCTTGTAGCATTCTGTTCTGCTTCTTTAAAGTCTCGATATACTTAGAGTTTTCCAGCACTGCTACTGACAATGCTTTTACTTCCCCTTCCAAAGTACTGGTGTGTTGCGCAATATCATCCAGTTTCTCCTCTAGTACTTCGCACTTATCTCGAATCCCCTTTTGATGATCTCAGATATTTCAAATTTCTCAAAGATATCTTGCCTCAAGTTCAAGAACATCTTTTCCATAGTTTTCGCCTCTGGCGCCATGTGAGCTATTGTCACTATTGTGCCTCTTATCGCTTTGCTAAGTGCTCTCCAGCCCTCCTGTTTTACTACTCCTATTACTTTGAGGAGATTCTGTATTTAAAGTTGGAGTAAGCCTGGAACCGGGGCTAAGGCAAAGGCTGGGACTGGGACCAGGACTGAAACTAACTACCTCACTTGGATTTTCAGCTTGCTGTTCATCTTCATTAGGAGGTGACCCGGCTAATAGAGTAAATCTATTTTCCAAGGGAAATGGAACTATTTGTGACTGCTTCATAGTTACCCATCATCTGTGAATTTTCAACCTGTTCCATTATCTTAAAGAATTATCTTAAGGAAGGGGAAGGATTTGCAGGAACCCACATTTCCTTTGGACCACAGCGCCAGGGCTTTCCTCCACCCTTCACCACCTTCTTTTTAGGGGAGGCTGCTGTTGTTCTCCCTTAATGCCTGCTCCCTGGTCCCCCCTCCTCTCCCTCCATTACCCTTACGTTTGACCTCCGGGATTGATCTCAGCTGGTACCGGCTCCTCACACGTGTTTCAGGTTCTGTCAAAGCATTTTCCGTAATATTTTCTCCCCTCTCCGTTGAACCTGGCTCACTTAGGGGTTTTAATGGGGTGGGGTCAATTCCTTCCCCCAGACCCCCAATAACGCTGACACCTCTCTCCTCCCTTGCCTCGTACACCAAATGAATAGCTTTAAGAGGAGGCTCTTCCATCAGCCTCAAGGCCCCCCGTGAGCCTCCCTGTGTCTGTAAGCCCTTGGACATCCCACTCTTTCTTCCAACTAATTGCCACACTTGCAACTCGCGTGTTCCGAAGCATGAGCTGTGCTTCCCTGCTTCAGCGGCTCTCCACACTATTCACAGCGTCTCTCTCCCTCACCGGCCTGCGTCCTGCCCTTTCTCCGCCTCTATTGACCCGGAAGCCGACCGCACAATCGCTGCACAAGTCTTTCACAGGAAGCCTGCTGCTCTCTGCCAAATCCCACAACGCGTCTCCGCCTCCAAACCCATTCAAGCCGGGACTTTAGGTATGCTGAATTATACAAATTCTTGTTGCTCTAAATATGAATTTCCAATACTCAACAGAAGCTGCTACGTCTTCTTAAGATTGCATTTTTAAAGTCGTCTCCGGCTGTTTCCTCCAGACATCGCCTTTCTCGCCTTTCTCCTCACTCTGTACGGGAGCTCCTGCGACCGGCGTCAGCCCAACGCCATGTTCCCCCAGCTCCTCTCACTGGAGTGGGAATAGTAATTTCTACCCCTCCGCTATCCAGCACTGTCCCTACTGTTGCATTCACTGGAGTGGGAATAGTCATTTTTACCCCTCCGCTATCCAACACAAGTTTTAATTTAATTGCAGAATGTTTTATTTTATTTTAAATGATTATATTTAGTTATAAATGATATATTATATGTAATGTAATTTATTTTGTTAAAAATATTAATAATGTATAATATATTTTATATATATTTTTAAGTCAATATTTTTTGCATCTATATTTTTTT
Source organism: Triturus cristatus (assembly GCF_964204655.1). Taxonomy (NCBI): domain Eukaryota; kingdom Metazoa; phylum Chordata; class Amphibia; order Caudata; family Salamandridae; genus Triturus; species Triturus cristatus. The sequence goes on from NC_140585.1 coordinate 441,919,152, forward strand.
ACTTCAATATTTTTGATTCGATAGTCTTGTACTTACCTGTTTAAGTATGGGAAGTCGATATTTTTGAATTCTACATTTGTGAGTTGATATATGTGTATGTCTATATTTATTACATCGATATTTCATCAGGGAACCGGGTATGTGAATGGGTGTGATAGAATCTGTATTGGGGTTGTGAATGGGTGTGACAGTGACTGTTTGGGTTTGTAAATGGGTTTCACAGAGTCTGTTTGGGTATGTGAATAAGTGTATCAATGTCTCTATGGGTTTATGATTGTATGTGACAGAATCTGTATTGGTGTTGTGAATGGGTGTGACAGTGACTGTACGGGTTTGTGAATGGGTGTCACAGAGTCTCTATGGGTAGTTGAATGGGTGTGATAGTGTCTCTATGGGTATGTGAAAGTGTATGTATTGGTGTAGCAGTGGATATGGGAGTGTCTATATGGGTATGGGGGTGGGTGTAGCAGTATCTGTATGGTTATGTAAGTAGCTGTGAGAGAACATAGAGTATGAAAATATATAAATGTATTTTTTCAGCCACCGTAAATCCGCCAATCCCCTGCTAAGTTACACATGGGGGCCGCGTTGAGCCTTGCAAACAATCCGCGGAGTTTGTGAACGATCAAAACAAAATTGGGGGTATTTTCATGGCCATAATACACCCTCACCCTTCATTTTAAGCATACACAAGGGGTCAGGAAACCTCTCACTTCACCCCTTCACTTAATATTCACTTCAAACAAAACAGCGGCTACAACTTTTCTCTGAAGGTGCGGCCAGCCAATCAGGACTTCACTAGTGCGTGTGAATCCGCGGATTACCTGCAGACGGTTCCACATGTAATCCGTGTCCCTATATATACAAATGTGTTTCCAGTAATATCTCCCAAACTACTGAACAGATTTATCACAAAAATCACAATCTGCGTACCAAGATCTAGCTTCCTGCGGAATTTGGTGTCATTCCATCCAGCGGTTCGGGTTGTAGTCCTGTCTAAAGGTCCTATGTGAATTAACATGGGGAAAATGCATTTTGAGATCCTCCTTTTTCTCGGCACCCGCTACACAAAACACCCCGAAACTTTACAGACACCATCTAAAGTACCGGGCAAATATTTTGAGAGCATTTCATGAAGATTTATCAACCGGCGGGAAAGATATAGGCAACTGGATATCACCTTATAACTACCTATTGGTGACTGCCAGTAGGTAATATTTAACTATATATATATTCAATGAAAAAACCAAAGGTTTCACACATGTTATAGTTAGCTGGACATTTCACTCGTAAAAAACCAATGAAATTCCCCCGTTATAGTTAGTTCAGCTAACTATAACTCGCGCGCCCGCAATGCACTGCTGATGACGTCACATATTACATCACTCATGACATGGTCAGTGACATCACTCATGACATCACTGATGACATCTCAAATGACATCACTGATGACATCACTGATGACATCATCCAGTGAATGGCTGTTTTTCTGAAAATTAAATATGTTTTATATATGTATATCTCAAGGTCGATGGAAGAATAAATGGGTATATAAGTGTCTAAATGGATGATTTGTTTTTGAAAAATTGATTGTGTAACTCACTGATTAAGTGTATCATAGTGAATACATGGCTTAGTGAGTAATGTTTAAATATGTAAATATCTGTATCAGTCTCTCACTTTGTGTATAAGTGGCTGCATGGGTTGGTGAGTAGCTACATGGGTGTCTACATAGGTTATTAGTTGGTTTTTTGAGTATCAGTCTGAGTGTCTGCATGGTTCGGTGGGGGGTATTACGTAGTGCATGAATGAGTAACTCACTGTTTGTATGTGTTGAACACAGCATGTGTGCAGGACTGTATGGGTGGATGAGTGTGTGTATGGGTGTGTTAGTGAGTGAATGACTGTCTCAATAGTGTCTTTTTGAGTAACTACATATGTTTTAAACTAGTATATGTGACTATTGGTGTATATAAGTGAGTATATGTGAGAGTGAGATATTGAAAGAGTTCCTGTATGAATAAGTATGTGTTTCTATAAGTGATTGTTTAAAAGACTAAGTATGTGTAAGTTTCCGTAGAAGTAAGTGTGGTGGTGTGTGTATAACTGTATATGCAAGTAAATGTATGTTTGATTCTTTATTAGCATGAGTGACTATGTGGGTGAGTAACTCTATGGATGAGTGGCATTGTGTAACAGGATGTATAGGTGTATGAGTACATATGATGAGTGAGTACATGTATGAGTGACTGTACAGGACTGTTGGTGAATGAGTGGATGTGTATGTGGATCTTAGAATTACTGAAGAGGTTGTTGTAACTGGTATTGGTATGTCCATTGTTTTTAAAATTTTAATTTCTATTTTTGAATGTGTGTATCAAAGGTTATATTAGGGGCAGAGGTGGTCTGCCACTCTATCACTAGGATGATGTCATCAGTGATGTCATCAGTGATGTCATTTGAGATGTCATCAGTGATGTCATGAGTGATGTCACTGACCATGTCATGAGTGATGTAATATGTGACGTCATCAGCAGTGCATTGCGGGCGCGCAAGTTATAGTTAGCTGAACTAACTATAACGGGGGAATTTCATTGGTTTTTTACGAGTGAAATGTCCAGCTAACTATAACATGTGTGAAACCTTTGGTTTTTTCATTGAATTTCTAAGGTTTTTTAAATGCTAATTCCTAACTATAACGTGTGTGAAACCCATGGTTTTTTCAGTGAATTTGCAAGGTTTTTTAAATGCTAATTCCTAACTATAACGTGTGTGAAACCCATGGTTTTTTCAGTGAATTTGCAAGGTTTTTTAAATGCTAATTCGTAACTATAACGTGTGTGAAACCCATGGTTTTTTCAGTGAATTTGCAAGGTTTTTTAAATGCTAATTTTTTTATTTTCTTCTATTTTTTAAACATATATTTTTTTTAATTTTCTATCCTTTTTTTAAGACTATGGTTAAATTTTTAAAATTCTATAATATGTTTTTTTTAAAATATTTTATAAAATAAACAGGTAAAATTTATTAGCAATACATTTTTTCCCTTTTTTTTTTTTTTTTTTCAGTACGCGTACCGTAAGCTTACGGTAAGCGTACGGTTTACGCAATGCCCGTAATTTATCTACGATGTTTGTGTATAGTTACGCAATTTGCGTAGCCGCGCGTTCTCCGCGTGGGACGCGTACACGTGTACGCTACACGCGCACGTTACGCGGAAGTGTCGGGTAGTGACTGTTATGCGCATGCGCGCAAGCGCATGTCTTTTTTACGCGCATGCGTACTTTTGCCGTAAGCGCACCGTAAGCGTACCGTAAGCGTACGGTAGGTCATGTGATCATGAAACACAACTTTTGATTGGATGAAACTACTTTCAGTTCTAGAACTCTCCTACACCACACCCATTCCCCTCATTTCTGCTTGTGATCCCTTAGGAGAAGGAGCTGGGTTGTCTTTGTGATACGATGGCAGAACAGCAGAGCCCTTCTGAGAGTGAGGCTAGCACTAGCAGCACTACCTTGAGGCAGAGAGCGAGGAAACAAAAGACCTCTTATGTATGGGATTATTTTACTTTTCCTGAAGGCCAGCTAAAGGTAAATGCACCCTTAGTGACTTGCAAGCTGTGTCAGCGTGTACTTTCAAGAGGTAATCCTGACAGGAAGTATTCCTTTGGGAATCATACCATGATGAGGCACCTCAAGGATGTACACAAAAGGACACATGCTCGACTTTTTGGAGGTAACCCTTCAGAAAGTCAACCAAGCACATCCACAGCAGCTCAGCCTGGACCATCATCTGCAGGGCTGAGTCCTTCTTCTGCAGGTCAGGGGAGCCCTTCATCTGTGGGGGGAGCATCTCCTTTTGCTGTCCCTCAGGAAATTAACCCTCGATTTCTGAGGGTTGATATTCGATGCGCCTCTTGTCATGATCTAATTTGTCATAGGGAGACCAGTGTTTCCCTAGTGAACAACAAAATAGATCAGCACACTTGTCGCAGAGACTAATTTTCCCAATCTTTCTTTCCTCTGTCCCTGCATGAACACAACGGCTCTTTTAAGAGCCAACCTTATCTTTCATCTTTTTTTTATATATGTTTTTAAAAACTTTTTTTTTTTTTTTTTTTACCGTACGCGTACGGTGCGCGTAATTTTTTTTTTTATTTTTTAAAAAACACTAAAAATCAATTATCACATTACAAGGTCCTTGAGAGACTACAATTATTATTATTGACTTACCATACCCACTCAAAAAAATATTTATTCATTTGTTTTTAAAAAAAATTGCTTTAAAAATGGTTCTAGTTTTCGAAAATTTTCTATATCAATCTGAAAAAAAAGAAAAAAGTATTAATATTTTTAAAACATTTTATAATACAGTACACATATTTACATATTTATCAAAAAATATTTTTGCCTTATTTTTGCTGTTTTCAGAATATATTGCATTTCACTATAAATTGTGAAAGCAATTGCATTCATCATTTTACAGCGGGCAAAAAAAAATAACAATCTCAAAGATTGTATTAAAAAAGCCCAGAATCTCTTTTTACTTAAACTTAACATTATAGAAATGCATAATATTCTAAAAAAATATCATCTAATATCAATACTTATTTCTTTAAAATACCGTCTGATATGTTTGTTTCAGAAGTATAATCACAATATTATATCTCAAATAACTCCACATTACATCTGGTTCCTTTTCGTTTAGGCCAAATAGTAATTTAAAAATTCTTTTTTGATTAAATTTCCAATGGTAATCCAATAAAATTCTAAAGTTTTATTTGTACAGATCTCACCGATTCTCTGTAACATATTGGTTCCCTAAATATTTATTAATAATTTATTAAGTCCACAATAGAATTGGTTACCTTTCCACATGGCCAAATAGTAATTTAAAAAATCTTTTTTGAAAAAATTTCCAATGGCACTCCAATAACATTCCAAAATTTAAATTGTGCAGATGTTACCGATTTTCTCTAAATTTTTGGTTTTCGAAAGTTTCATTAAAAATTAAAAAAGTCCACATTACAATTGGTTATCTTTCCATTAGGCCAAATGATAATTTAAAAAATCTTTATTTTTGAAAATTCCAATGGTAATCCAATCAAATGGTAAAATTGTTTTGTCCAGATCTTGCCAAGTCTCTCTAAAATTTAGGTTTCAGGAAGATTAGATAGGAATTTGCTAAATCAAAAGGCAAACTTTGCTTAAAAACCAATTGGGAATCATTACACAGTGTCCAGCCTTTTTCACATTTAAGATAAACTGTGTAATGTCCAGAAGTAACAGTAGGTCCTTCATGGAAAATTATTGCAACAGTTACAAAAGTTTTTCCTGAAATTGATAATTGCTGTCCTGTAAACTTCTTTATTAAAGTATCCAATTTTGAACCATCAGCTCTACATCGTTGCATCATTAAAATTACATACTGTCCGTATTCCTTTAAAATTAACGTTGAAAACATGTCAGATTGACACTCACCGCATTGCATGCTATGATTAGCATCTTTAACTAATTTAGCAAAAGTGACTGTTTTAGTCTCTGGCAATGTCAAAAAAATAAACCTTTCATTATCAACATTAGAGCCACATATATTATAACAGTTTTCACAACTATGTTCCCATTTATAAGAGAGACCAAATAAATTATCAATTGCAACTTCTTCTTCTTCCAGTACCTGAAGAAAAAACATCAAAAATTCGTGTGCATCTTGCTGTTCATTTTGAGAAAACTGTGTTCGTCCTGAACATACATCTAAAAGTTTTCTAATTTCAGTAGCACTTTCTATTTGAGTTTTATCATTACTCAGCTTTTGAAAAAGGAGACTCAGCTCTGAACAGAATCTTTTTCCCTGATTTACTATTATCTGCTCTTGCAAACTTTCCAGATAAAATGCAACATTCAGCACTACATTTGCGTAGCAGTTGACACCAGAGCTATTTTCAAAATGACATCCTACAACCTGTTCTTCTTTTTCCTTACTCTTTTTGCTTGCAATTACATCACTCCTCTTTTTTTTCCTCCTCTGTACATCTTCATCACAGATATTCTCATTTCTCCTTTTACGAGAAACTACACGTTTCTCCAACACAGGATACTGACCTAAATGAGGAGCATAGCTTCTTCTTAATCTATTATACTCCTTTACACAATTTGTATCAGCACTAACTTTTGAGTCATCAAAGTCTATCATGAATAAACCTGATAATGTTTTCACTCGTGACAAAGCAACATATGCCATACCTTCTTTGAACACAGTTGAACCAATGTTCACAAATGCACAATCTACAGTCAATCCTTGAGACTTGTGAATAGTTACAGCATATGCTAGCGAAAACGGAAACTGCTTCCTACGTACATATAAGTCTTTCACAAGCATGAAACGAACTGTACAACGACAAATGTCTTTAACTTCTTCTATCTGATCAAATTTTATTTTTAAACATTCAATTCCATCTTTTTTCTGATAATTAATAAAACCCACAACTCTTCCCATAGCTCCATTAACTAAACCTTTTTCAACATCCAAATTTCTCCTTAAAAATACTCTACAGTTCATGCAAACATATAGATTTTTTTCTAATCCAGCTGTTTTGGAAATGTTCTTCTCTAGTGAATCCAATTTATTTTTCAGTGTGCCTGTTACTGTGACAGTAATTCTTCCATCCTCAATTTTGTCCACTGCTTCTAATTTCCTGATCTCTTCCTTTTCCAATTTCAAAAGCTCCTCATTGAATATTGAGCATTCACGTAGAGTTGGCATTAAGCAGATGATACTTTTGTTTTCTGCAATGTTCTTGTATATCTTCTCTGCAACTATTTCTTCCTTTGGAAATAAATTATGTAGCAGCCGACTCTGTAATGCTTTTTTGCCAACTTCTGTGAGTAGTCCAATTCTGATATCTTTCAGAATACTTCCATATTCTTCATCGCTTGCTTGCCTCATATTAGTAGTAAGTTCCTTGTACTCAAAGAAGGACCAAATATTTGTATTTCCGATGCTTCCCAATGACTTCTTTGTGTCTTCATGTGTCACAGTATTAAACACTGGTTGTCCTTTAACTGGAGTAAGTTGCAAAAGGTCTCCAAAAACTATGACGTGTTTTCCACCAAATAACATGTCATAGTCTGTCTTCAGAATTTGCTGCATTCTTAAATGCACAAAGGCAAGCATTAAGTTTGAAACCATGCTCACCTCATCAATAATGAGAACTTGCATCTTCTTCAAGACTCTTGAAACTTCCAAGGATGCTTCTCCAGTTAGCTTGTTGTATTGTATTTTGTTCTCATGCTCCACTGGTAACATTAGCAAACGATGTAAAGTGATTCCTTTTATGTTATATGCTGCTAACCCAGTTGGAGCAGTAACCACACAAGACAAAGTAGAATCCGTTTTTTGCTGTAGGTAGCTTCTGATGACTTTAATTAGGAAACTTTTTCCAGTTCCAGCTTGTCCACTTACATACATCCTGATTGGATGAAATGATGTGCATGAGCACTCTTTTTTTTCATGTAGAAATCCGTGATCAATTTTGTTTCTGATCTATTCATAAATTTGTTGCTGCTCTTCGTTCAGTTGTCTTTCCAAATTTTGTAAGTCTATAAATTCTTCTTGAGCTTGATTCATAGCCGTTTCCACTTCATTCATGGCTATTGATGCTTCATTTTCAACGATTGGTTGTCCTAGGGGATCTTGACTGAGTGTTTCTGAACTTTGGCTGTCCTGAGAACTGTCTCTAGCTATTTCTGCTGCAATTGTAGTTTCCTGTTCAATTTCTTCATTTAACATTTGCAGATAACTTGAGAATGTACTGCATTGTATGCTGTCTTTGCAAGCATTAAAAGAATCTTCATAGCTTTGAAATTCTCCCAGTAGTTCATCCTCTGTACGCCATGGTTTAAACAACTGTAAAAGAGCCAAGTAGTAAAATTCCTTCTTGTCAGTAGTGTCGCAACTCAGCTTCCTGTGATTTATCAAACTTCCTTTTGTTTGCTTCACCAAACATCCTTCCTCACCAATGACTTTATATTTTCCATTGTTGATGTCTTCTGCGGCTTTCCGTGAATAAATGTAGTTCTGCAGCACTTCATAGAGACACATGTTCTCCAGATGTTGACTTCTCTTGGGATAATATGTGTCCAACATGTTTATAATATGTGTCCAACATGTTTGATTTCAAAATATCTGTACTTTCTGGGTCATTCTCGGCCATATATTCAATTTCTCCAACAGATTTTAGTACCCGATTTCTCATTGCTGCAAGGCCTAAACTTGCCCAAATTATTCTTCTTGACTTCGAGTAGAGACTTGCAGAAGATAACCTATCTGAACATTCGTAGGATCCAATTTCTCGATGCGATAACATCTTCAAACTGAAACTGTACAGCTTCTTACTGACAGTCTTCTCGTGAGAAATCTCTTCCCACATTTCCTTCAATTCTGTTTTTTCTGATTTCGTAATGTAAGACGTTACATATCGAGCAACAGCAATGGAATTGTCAGCTACATACTGTTATCCATGTTAGCGTTCCACATGGATAAAATGACTGGGTTGTAGTCATTTATATTTTTTGATTCTTCTTTTCTTTTAAGGTTGTAGGTATTCTTAGGTGATTTTCTTGTGATAGTATGTCTCACAGCTGACATAAAACTGTTTACTCTTCCATTTGAAAGAACAGGTCTAGGAAATCCAAATCGACATTTAGTGTAGTATTTATCTTTGCTCTTGTATTTCCGTCGACAGTATTTTCCACACCGATGACTTTGGAAACGTAAAACTTGCTCCTTTAACTTTTTCTCTTCTGTGCTTTTTGGTATAGCACATGTTGCATATTCTTCAATGTAAGATAACACTGCTTCATCAGTATCTGTTCCAAACTTTGGGGCATCCTTGATCCACAACAGCATATGAATATGAGGAGCACCTCTTGCCTGGTACTCTTTTCTCCAAAAGAAATCTACTACTTCTCCAAGAGGTGGATTTTTTTTATTGCAGATGAAGGACATCATAGCCTCAAATCTATGATTGAAATATCTGCAAACATTAACCGGATCCAATGAGCACAGTTCTCCTGCTGTCTTGTATTCGATGTTTTTAATGTTTGAATTTGCCTCTCGTAGAAAATCCAGTAAATCATCCCAAGCGTACTCCGCACAGCTTAGGGTAACGAACCATGTTGGTGTTCCTAAATTCCGTAACATGCATTTTAATTCACCATGGCGTCGGTACCAATATTCATTTGTCCCACGCTGACAAGCCATCAGATTGATCAGTTGTGTTTCCAAATGATCATCTCGGTGCTGCACTTTCTCCATAAAATCCTTAGCAGACACATTTTGTAAATGTACTCCACTTTTTAAAATGTGATTTACTGCATAAGACAGTGCAGACAAGTCGCTTTCAAATAAAAGATGGAACAAATAAGGAATACTTTGTCGAAATCTGGGATCTTCAGCATATAGTCTTGTAGTCCGATACTCAGAAGCTGGAATCTGTTCCGGACGTTCATCGTATCGTCCTCCTTTTCCTTTAGGAAACAGCTGGGGAAAACATCGAGCTTCCAAGCTCTCCTCCCATACACTCACAGGACTTCCTTTTGCTTTCTTCATCTGAAAGAGATCAATATTGTCTCCCATAACTTCTTTTGAATGAAGAGGATGTATGCTAAAATGTTCATAAATTTCTTCTTCCTTTGACTTGTCCACTTTTTCAATTTGTCCAGTTGGTGTTTCTGTGTCTTCTTGTAAATCTTCTTCTTCTTCTTCTTCTATATAAATTGATTCATACCATTTGTTATTCCTTTTCAAATACAAATTTGCTCTTTGTACTTTCCGTACATCTACCAGCTCCTACCAAATCTTCTTATTCTTTGTAGGTACACCATTAACCAGAATAATTAATGGTTCAGTTTCCAAAGTATCCGCATCAATAGTTTCCATATTTTTTTTCAAATCCAAGGGCAAATATACCACTCTACCTTTTAAACCTCTCAGTAAATCAGAAGGAGGTAATTTACCAGTTTTGGGCTCCATACGTACTATGGTCTGGAACGGATGAACACATTGAATGAGTATAGACTCATATGTATTTAATTCAGAAAGTTCAGCAGGAATAGCATCCAATTCTAAATTATTATGTACAGCTCTGGTCGGCATTCTATTTTCCTCTAACTTGTTGTAACAGTATTTACAAATACGCTGTACTTCACCCAATTCAAAACAATTTTCAAGAAATATATATGTGGCAAAATCCTTCCACTTATAATTATCTTCATTTTCACTCTTTCTGTAGAGATCAACATACCTGGTTTGTTTTCTATAATGAGTTCTGCGGCAACAAATACAAGTAATATTTGGTCTTTCATTAGAGATTATTGCAAATTTTGTTATGTGATCATTAAATGTCTTACTTACAGAGGGTTCTACATTCTCTTCCACTTCTTCCTCATTTACTGTGTCCTTCTCTGCACTGTTTTGTTCAGGACCAAAGTAACAAAACTGAATTTCATCAACAACCTTCTCTACATCTGATACCGTTCCATGGAACAGAGCCCTATTCAATTCATCTAACTTTATTGCTGGACTTTTAGCAAAATACAACCGTCTCACAAACTTTCTCATTTCAGTATGATGAACAGCCAGCATCCTAAAATGATGGAAAACACTATTACACACTTTTCTAGATAGACAAGCCAGAGAATGACCCTGCAAACCAGTATTCTCTCTCACTCTGCATGGATCTAGACTTTGAAGCACCTTAATCTTCTGTTTTATACTTTTTTTACTATATTCTCTTCGAAACTCACGAAATTTGTCAATAGATTCCTGACGCACAGTGCAAATACTACTACAATTCCAAGTGTACACTGGGGCTTTAGGACGTCTCCCCATAGCCTCATCTGCCATCACTTGTACCTCATCTCTTGGAACCATTATCTCCTTCTCCATTATGCAACCATTTTTTACTTCGTAATCACGACCTCTGGTGTCAACTGCATGCAGCAAACTATTACTTTGAAAATAGCTCTCTTCATTAAAAAAAGGTTCACTACTTGAACTATGCATCCACTTTCTTAAAAACACTTTACAAAAGTTTGTTCTGTTCACTACTCTTTTCCTTTTGCTATGTGATTTCAGTACATTAACCATTTTGTCTAATGTACGCATCCTATTCAAAATTAAAATGAATAGTTTCCTTTTTAATTCTAATGCCTTTGCTGCAATGGCTTCAATTTCTTTTTTTCTTTTATAAAACTTACTCTTTTGCTTATATTTCTTCACATCCTTTATCAAATTGGACATAACTCTTCTCTGAAACATTTTTCTACGTATCTCTTTAAACGCTGTTTTTCTATTTATGTAAATCTTTTCAGTTGCAGAAGGTATATTTGCATTAACTAAATTCTCAATTTTTTCCTGTCCTTTTCTTTTCAAAACATTCTTTCCAGTACAGACATTTTGTACATTTTTCATTCTTTTGAATATATTTTTTAGAAATTGTTTTTTCTGCTTACCAGAAGATTTTTTCTTTTTCCCAACATGAGCATCTTCTACTAACTTTGGTCCTCCAGTTGTCTTCAAATATAGGTTTTTTTTGTGAGTTTTTTGAACTCTGGATTTTGTAGGCATCTTAAATTTTGTTCACTGCTCTTCAGCAATACCTGAAAAAAACTAAAAAAAAATTCCTTTATTTTATTTAAATATATTACTACATTTCTGTTCACAATAGTCACAAAACGAAATTTCTTTGCCAATTTGAATGCACACTTACTGCTCTTTCTTTTTGGCAAGTGATAATCACTTTTACAGACTGACACATTATAAATCCACTTTTCAGATTTTTTTAAATGCACATGTCCAGACTGCTTTTTCAGACCACCACCATGTGTATCCTGGGTGACTGCCTACACTCCAGCAAGGGCAACCAGCCTTACTGATGCTGAATGTCTATGCATTACAGACTGAAACCTCAAACCCGACTCGCTTGTAAATACTGTGCATGATTATACATGGAAAGGAGCTGGGTGTGTGCTAAGAGTCTGCTTCTGCACCAAAAAATCGCTCCCCCTTTTTCCTACTAATGCAACTGTGAAATCACCAGAGCAAAACGCAATAAATCTCTGCCTGTAATTCCTATTTGCACACAGAGTCATGTTTTCACATTAGTCACAAAACGAAATTTCTTTGCTAATTTGAATGCACACTTACTGCTCTTTTTTTTTGGCAAGTGATAATCACTTTTACAGACTGACACATTATGAATCCACTTTTCAGATTTTTTTAAATGCACATGTCCAGACTGCTTTTTCAGACCACCACCATGTGTATCCTGGGTGACTGCCTACACTCCAGCAAGGGCAACCAGCCTTAGTGATGCTGAATGTCTTTGCATTACAGACTGAAACCTCAAACCCCACTCGCTTGTAAATACTGTGCATGATTATACATGGAAAGGAGCTGGGTGTGTGCTAAGAGTCTGCTTCTGCACCAAAAAATCGCTCCCCCTTTTTCCTACTAATGCAACTGTGAAATCACCAGAGCAAAACGCAATAAATCTCTGCCTGTAATTCCTATTTGCACACAGAGTCATGTTTTCACATTAGTCACAAAACAAAATTTCTTTGCCAATTTGAATGCACACTTACTGCTCTTTTTTTTTGGCAAGTGATAATCACTTTTACAGACTGACACATTATGAATCCACTTTTCAGATTTTTTTAAATGCACATGTCCAGACTGCTTTTTCAGACCACCACCATGTGTATCCTGGGTGACTGCCTACACTCCAGCAAGGGCAACCAGCCTTACTGATGCTGAATGTCTTTGCATTACAGACTGAAACCTCAAACCCCACTCGCTTGTAAATACTGTGCATGATTATACATGGAAAGGAGCTGGGTGTGTGCTAAGAGTCTGCTTCTGCACCAAAAAATCGCTCCCCCTTTTTCCTACTAATGCAACTGTGAAATCACCAGAGCAAAACGCAATAAATCTCTGCCTGTAATTCCTATTTGCACACAGAGTCATGTTTTCACATTAGTCACAAAACGAAATTTCTTTGCCAATTTGAATGCACACTTACTGCTCTTTTTTTTTGGCAAGTGATAATCACTTTTACAGACTGACACATTATGAATCCACTTTTCAGATTTTTTTAAATGCACATGTCCAGACTGCTTTTTCAGACCACCACCATGTGTATCCTGGGTGACTGCCTACACTCCAGCAAGGGCAACCAGCCTTACTGATGCTGAATGTCTTTGCATTACAGACTGAAACCTCAAACCCCACTCGCTTGTAAATACTGTGCATGATTATACATGGAAAGGAGCTGGGTGTGTGCTAAGAGTCTGCTTCTGCACCAAAAAATCGCTCCCCCTTTTTCCTACTAATGCAACTGTGAAATCACCAGAGCAAAACGCAATAAATCTCTGCCTGTAATTCCTATTTGCACACAGAGTCATGTTTTCACATTAGTCACAAAACGAAATTTCTTTGCCAATTTGAATGCACACTTACTGCTCTTTTTTTTGGCAAGTGATAAACACTTTTACAGACTGACACATTATGAATCCACTTTTCAGATTTTTTTAAATGCACATGTCCAAACTGCTTTTTCAGACCACCACCATGTGTATCCTGGGTGACTGCCTACACTCCAGCAAGGGCAACCAGCCTTAGTGATGCTGAATGTATTTGCATCACAGACTGAAACCTCAAACCCCACTCGCTTGTAAATACTGTGCATGATTATACATGGAAAGGAGCTGGGTGTGTGCTAAGAGTCTGCTTCTGCACCAAAAAATCGCTCCCCCTTTTTCCTACTAATGCAAATATAAAATTACCAGAGTTGTACACAATAAATCTCTGCCTATATTTCCCAACATGTGTAACCTGGGTGACTGCCTACATTCCACCAAGGGCAACCAGCCTTAGTGATGCTGAATGTATTTGCATTACTGAGTCCAACCTCAAACCCTTAAACTATTCATTTTTTATACCAATACACCTTAATTTATCGTGAAAACATAGTCCATATTATTTTACATGTTCCTCACATTTAAATTTCTCCCAAAACAGAAAATAATAAACGCAACTTCAACAAAAAGAATTACATTTCTATTATTCATTTCTTAATATACCATATACATCCCCTCTCAAACTCTAACCTCACCTTTAAAATTAGTTAGTTGTGAAAGAAATGTGGCACTCAAACAGCAGATTATCAGAGCCAGGATCTCTGTTCTCTACACCTCTCTCCTCTCAGCAGAACCAGATAATGGCAAAGTTTCCCTCTATTTTTCCACACATATACATGTAAGTTTCAAATCTCAGTGCTTCCCCCTTTTTTTCAAATGTAATCACACATTTCTATTGGTTGAAAACCAAACCTTTTCCAAAAGTACCCTGCCCCCAACTTGACTTCTGCCTAGTACCCTTCCCCCAACTTGACTTCTGCCTGCTACCATAGCAACAGCTCATGGAACACTGCTGTGTGGAGTCAGGTCAGAAGTTCGCCACACAATGTTTCAATTCCACAGAGCAAGAGTGCTTGACTTTTCAAACCTAACAGCAAATCCATATTACTGTTCTTTGGTAACACATTTTTCTGTACCAATACAAAACATGCTTCTATTAATTTACACATACAGCCTAGTTTTTATTCTAGAATGGTATGAAACAGCCAATCAGTTCTTTTTGTTTTGAAAAAAATATGTATGCCTCCATTTCCAAACTGTCTTTCTTTTCATATTGCCATTCTACTGAAAGACACCTCCTGAGTGCATCCAGTTCTCCTTTGAAGATGTTCACAGTGTGGATTGTAGGGCACAGCTATGTCTTCTGGAGTGAAAAGTTTGCAGTGAAAACAGGTATGGTGAGAGACCTTGCTTTGCCAAATGTAGACATTAAATGGATTGGTCAGAGAGGGTTAAAGTGGCACCAATTGATGCCATTGGTGAAATCCTTCATGCAAATCCAACACCCTGACCTCATAATAGTGCACTGTGGTGGCAATGACCTAGGCACTTTGACTGGGGTAGGTCTGGAAATGCTTATTAAGGACACCTTTGCACAACTGTTTTCACTTTTCCCTAAAACTGCCTTTGTGTTTTCTAACATATGCCAAAGGCAAAAATGGAACTGGTCCAATCATTTCTGTCCGCAGATTGACAAAGCAAGAAAGCACGTCAACAAATCTGTTTCTGCTTTCCTCCGTGACTATGGTATGGGTTCCATTTACCACAACAACTTGCGTTACGACATGCAAGACATTTATAGAGGAGATGGTGTGCACTTCAATGATGAAGGGAACAGAGTCTTCCTCTTGAACCTTAGACTCTGCATCGGTACTTACTTGTAGGTACCACAAAAAAATCACTTAATAAACACAACGGCTCTTTTTAGAGCCCCCTAATATCTAATCACTTAAATCTGAATTTCATTTCTTTTTTGTATTTTTTTTTTTACCGTACGCTTACCGTAAGCTTACCGTACGCGTACCCCGTGATTTTTTTTAAAATCAATAAATGTTTTCTTTGTACTTTTCTGTCCTTCTTTGACCCCCTTACAAATGTTAGGGGGTCTGTAACTCTCTCCCTTGCCCCCTTTTCAAGATATCACTCTTTTTTACCGGAGTGAAATACACAAAATGGCGGCCGCCGCTTCCTGGTTTCGGCCGATTCGAATGTTTACTAAGATGTAACAGCCAATCAGAATCGCGCTCGCGCACGCCACCGTACGCGTACGGTAAGCTTACGGTAAGCGTACCGTAAGCTGGCTCAGATATATATATTGATTTAAAGGCTATTTTCTCAGAATCTACTGAACAGATTTACACCAAACCTACAAAAGGCACTTCCTTGACCTGAGGACTACCTCTCTGCCAAATTTCTAGTAATTCTGTTCAGCCGTTCGGGCTGTAGCCCTGTCTAAAGGTCCTACGGAAAAATGCATGGGAAAAACGCGTTTTGGGACCCCCCTTTTATCTCAGCCCCCGCTTGACGAATCCCCCCGAGACTTTCAGGGTAGGAGCGGAGCGTAGCGCCCCACCTATTTTGAGAAATTCGCGAGGATTCGTCGACCGGCGCCAAAGTTATTCAAAATAGAATGTTGCGGATTTCCTATGGAAACAGGGTCCTAACTATATATATATATATATTTTCTACTGGCGGTCGCCAGTAGATAGTTATAGTTAGGACCGAGTTCCCATAGGAAATCTGAAAATTCTATTTTGAATAACTTTGGTGCCGGTTGACTTATCTTTGTGAAATTTTCAAAACTAATGGGGCGCTCCGCTCAGCTAGTACCCTGAAAGTCTCGGGGTGATTTGTCAAGCGGGGGCTGAGAAAAAGGGGGGTCCCAAAATGCTTTTTCCCCATGCATTTTCCCATAGGACCTTTAGTCGAAGGTACAGCCCGAACGGCTGAACAGAATTACTTGAAATTTGGCAAAGAGGTAGTCCTCAGGTCAGGCATGTGCCTTTTGCTTAAATGGTGTAAATCCGTTCAGTAGTACCTGAGAAAACCAAAAGTAAAATCACATATATATCTGGGCGGAGCCTAACCACACATCTAATCGTGAGATCTGATTGGCTGTCATCACTCCATCCAAGAAGTGTTGGCAGCTATCTTGGGACCAATATACATGATAGCACCTCATTAAAAAGCATTGCAGTTAATAGAAGGTTTTAAGACTTTAGTTACATTATAAATCATTTGTTGATGGTACCATACTAATTTTAGGAATTGTGGTGTGTTCTAAGGTGATTTTACCATGTGAAAAAGCCTTCTGCTGTGATATCATGAATCATGTTTGAGAGAAAACTATTTTCTCATGCTTTTCCCACAGAGGTTTGGAAGGTGATCTATAAGCTAACTGAGAGCATATTTTCTGTAAATTCACATTATCTTTCTCAGTCATGTGAGAATGAAGTCTGACATTCTCAGTAGAACATGTACATCCAACAAGGGCAGAGACTGTCAGTTGATTCCTTTGTGTTCTACTGCAGTTTCCCAGAGTGTTCTAAAGAACAACTAGAGCGCTAACAGTCCTACTTATGACAAACGTATGGCACACCTGAAGCCATCTTGGTTGGAATAAAGTGGTAATTCTTAAAACATTTAATTTAAAAAGGAACACAATGAGGGGGTTCATTTTGCCATAGAAAGTATGATTAGTGCTGCAGAAAGAAAAATTAGGGCACATTTTGAGTGACTTCTCAAATCCTCTTCTATTTCATTAAAAAATTCTGACATGCAGACTGAAACATGCACTTTCAATACCAGCAGCAGACTTCCCTGGTGAGCAGTAGCTTTACTACAGTGATCTAATAAGCAACTAGAGTGCTAACATTCTGAATTTATGGCAAATTTGTGACACATCTGAATGCCTTCTTGATGGAATCAAAGTAAAAAACTGAAAGTATTTCCTACTGAGGAGACTGTAGTAAATGAGGAAATTAGGAAACATCATAACAAATAAGTCTCCCAAAATGGCCACCAGAGACAAAAGAGCCCAAATGTAGCCCAAATATCACCCAGATGTAGCCCAAGTATAGACCAATGACAGAATGTCCCAGAGTGTTCTAATGAACAACTAGAGTGCTAACAGTCTTACTTATGACAAAAGTATGGCACACCTGAAGCCATCTTGAATGGAATAAAGTGGTAAGACTTAAAACATTTAATTTACAAAGGAACACAATGAGGGGATTCATTTTGCCATAGAAATTATGATTAGTGCTGCAGAAAGAAAAATTAGGGCACATTTTGACTTCTCAAATCCTCTTCTATGTTATAAAAAAATTCTGACATGCAGACTGAAACATGCACTTTGAATACCAGAAGCAGACTTCCCTGGTGAGCAGTAGCTTTACTACAGTGATCTAATGAGCAACTAGAGTGCTAACATTCAGAATTTATGGCAAATGTGTGACACATCTGAATGCCTTCTTGATGGAACCAAGTAAAAAACTGAAAGTATTTCCTACTGAGGAGACTGCAGTAAATGAGGAAATTAGGAAACTTCATAACAAATAAATCTCCCAAGATGGCCACCAGAGACAAAAGAGCCCATTTGTAGCCTAAATATCACCCAGATGTAGCCCAAGTATAGCCCAATGACAGAATGTCCCAGAGTGTTCTAACGAACAACTAGAGTGCTAACAGTCTTACTTATGACAAAAGTATGGCACACCTGAAGCCATCTTGATTGGACTAAAGTGGTAACACTTAAAACATTTAATTTACAAAGGAACAAAATGAGGGGGTTAATTTTGCCATAGAAATTATGATTAGTTAAGCAGAAAGAAAAATTAGGGCACATTTTGACTTCTCAAATCCTCTTCTATTTCATTAACGAATTCTGACATGCAGACTGAAACATGCACTTTGAATACCAGCAGCAGACCTCCCTGGTGAGCAGTAGTTTTACTACAGTAATCTAATGAGCAACTAGAGTGCTAACATTCAGAATTTATGGCAAATGTGTGACACATCTGAATGCCTTCTTGATGGAAACAAAATAAAAAACTGAAAGTATTCCCACTGAGGAGACTGCAGTAAATGAGGAAATTAGGAAACTTCATAACAAATAAATCTCCCAAGATGGCCACCAGATACAAAAGAGCCCAAATGTAGCCCAAATATCACCCAGATGTAGCCCAAGTATAGCCTAATGACAGAATGTCCCAGAGTGTTCTTAAGAACAACTAGAGCGCTTACTGTCTTACTTATGACAAAAGTATGGCACACCTGAAGCCATCTTGATTGGAATAAACTGGTAACACTTAAAACATTTAATTTAAAAAGGAACACAATGAGGGGGCTCATTTTGCCATAGACATTATGATTAGTGCTGAAGAAAGAAAGATTAGGGCACATTTTGAGTGACTTCTCAAATCCTCTTCTATTTCATTAAAAAATTCTGATATGCAGACTGAAACATGCACTTTTAATACCAGCAGCAGACTTCCGTGGTGAGCAGTAGCTTTACTACAGTGATCTAATGAGCAACTAGAGTGCTAACATTCAGAATTTATGGCAATGTGTGACATATCTGAATACCTTCTTGATGGAATCAAAGTAAAAAACTGAAAGCATTTCCTACTGAGGAGACTGCAGTAAATGAGGAAATTAGGAAACTTCATAACGAATAAATCTCCCAAGATGGCCACCAGACACAAAAGAGCCTAAATGGAGCACAAATATCAACCAGATGTAGCCCACATGAAGCCCAATGACAAAAGTGTGCAAAACACTTATTTTTTGTGTATTTGCAGTTTTATATAGTGCAGACTTGTCAGGTATTGGAATGCTTTACATGAGCATTGGTTACATCACACAAGATCAAATTCATTTTGGTTGTAGACATGGGGAGATTAAGTGATTTGACCACAATCACAGAATGTTGAGCTGAAGCAGAAACTCCAACCTGGTTCCCCAGTTGCAAAGTCTGCAGCTCTGGAAGTAACACCACATCCTCTCGCCAAGGTGCAACATTTAATCAAGTGGTCAACTGGATAAAAAAACATAAAGATTACAAATAATTTAAAAGTTCTTTGTCGCTATTTGAAAACTAATCATTTTAGTTTTTTAGAGCACTAACCATAATTTTGATGCAAATAAGACCCTCTCATATATGTAATTTCTAAAGGAAATACTCTAGGTATTACAGTTTTGATTACATCAAGATGACGTCAGGCATTCCACACTTTGGTAATAAATATAGAATGTTAGCAATCTAGTTGTTCATTGGGATACTGTTGAGAGGCAGAGGCCAGGGGCACGGACTCTGAAAATTGAAGGCAGGTAGGAGAGTGCAGAGGCAACAATTTGACCACACTGGGCAGGCAGGAAGGGCAGTGGCAGCACAACAGACTATGGAGGGCAGTGGAAAGGGGGGCAGGGGCAACAAACCAACAATACAGGACTGGCAAGAGAGGCTCTGGCAATATAATAGACCATTGTCGGCAGAAGGAAGAGGCAGTGGTAGTACAACCATACATGCCAAGAGACCCGTTTCAGCCAGGAAACGCCCAATGTTTTTAAGCTCAAATGGTCTTTATTTGATCTGTCTCCTGTCTACAATCTCCTCTTTTTCAATGTAACTCAAAGGGGAAAATCAATACCCCAGTTTTTTTTCAAAATCTCCCTCTTACCAAGTTCAAAATGTTCGCAAGTATGGTACATTGAATCATGGTAGGCAGGAGGAATTAGGGTAGGTACATGGACTCGGATAACAGAGGACAGGAAGGACATGGAGAGGTGCACCAAACTGACCCTACAGGGCAGGCATCAGGGTGTGCAGCAGCACAATACACCACACAGCGCATGCGGGACGGGAGTGCAGCACAACAATCCATAGAAAGCAATAGGGAGGGGACAGGACCATGCACATGGACAACAGAGAACAGATGGGAAAGAGGCAATGGTAGCTAGCTGACCATAATGGACAGACAGGAGAGAAAGCTGCAGCATAACAGACCATAAAGGGCAGGAGGGACGGATCTGGGGCATTACAATGGAACAGACAAGCCAGGAGGGAGGCAATAGGGGGTCTGCACATGGAAACAGAGGGCTGGGGGCAAGGTGACAGGGCAGGAGTAGCAAGATGACCATGGAGGTCAGGCAGGATGGGCACTAGAAACAAGACACACCATGGAGAGCAACAATGAGACTATGGTGGCATACACACAGACCATGGAGGGAGGTGGGAGGGGGTCAGGGGCAGCTAGCTGACCACACAGGGAAGGTGGGAGGGGCCATGGCAGCACAGAAGACCATGCATGGCAAGCGGGAGGGTTAGTGGCAGCACAATGGCTATGATGGGCAAGAAGGAGGGTGCAGGGGCATGCACAAAGGACCATGGAGGATAGAAGGGAGGGTCAGGACCTGGGCACAGACAAGAGAGTTCAGGGGAAGGGGCCTCACAACAGACCGCACGGGGCAGGCAGGAGGAGCAGTTGCAGCACAACAGATCAGAGAGGGCAGAAGGGTGTGGCAGTAAAATGGACAATGGAGGACAGGAGGATGGGGATAGGGGCATGGCATGTGGACAGGCAGGGTGGAGGTGGCAGGGACAGGTTACAGTCATCTGACAATGCTAGGCAGGTGGGAGGGGAGTGGCAGCTCAACAGAACACTCAGAGTAGATAGGAGTGGCAGGTCCATGGAACATGGTGGGCAAAAAGGATGGAGCAGGGGCATGCACAAAGACATCGGAGGGCAGGGGGAAGGAGAATAGGGGCAGCAAGCTAAGCACAGAGGCTAAGCAGGAGGTCAATGATGGGCCATAGAATTGGGCAATGGAGGGCAGGAGGAGTGGACTGGTACATCATGCTAAATGGAGGGCAGTGGCAGCACATCAGACCATGCATGGCAGGAGGGAGGAGGCTAGTCCGTGGATTCAGACAACAGAGGATAGGGAGGAGGTGGATGGGGCAGCAAGCTAACTGTTCAGAGAAGGTGGGTATTAGGAACTTTATTGTTTTTAAAATGTGTGTCTGTGCGAACTACTTAAAATATGAACAAGCATGCAGCATAATCTCACTTTTATTCAGGAAGAAGAGGACGTTTGTGACTGTGACTCCGGGCTCACTTGGCAGAAACACCCCCTGACCCTCCACCCCCTTCGCAAAATGTAATGCCCGTGAAAAGGGTAGGTGGACGCAGTGTTATATAGAACATAGTCCTGAGAGCACGATTGAAAATGAAAACTAGATGTAGTATATGGTATAAACTATGCACCAAAAAGTGTGCTATAAGATGAACAGGGGCGTGAAATATAATATGCAATACATTGTGCGCAATGACAGATTCATTGGAGAGCGCGAGATAGCACAGGCACTAGCGCGTGCTATGCGATATGCGCCTTGGAGTGTAATATGCACAGGGCAGTGTTGTGTAACATAACTAGTCTCTAAAGTTGTAATATAAAATATGTGCTGGGGAGTGTAACGTTGCATATGCACTGTGACAAAGAGATGGATCCCAGATTGTAATATGTATGGCATAGCGCTGTGCGTTATAACATACACATCGAGGAAGGCACGTTAGATGGGGCAATATAACCCGTGCGAAGGCAAGTGTGGCATGACATATTCACGGGGTGGTGTTACAGTGCACATGGGCTAGAGAGTGTCATAGTATACGCACTAGCTGGTGGAATACAACACAGAGGTGTGAGGCAATCGGCGGGCACTGGTGGGTGTAACAAAGCATTGGGCTCAGCCAGGAGCACGCTGTGACTCTCAAGTGAGGTTCGTCTCCTTTCCAGAGAGTAAAATAAAAAGTATTACACATCCGGCTGTGGATGTGTTTTTTATTAACCGTGAGGGGGGTTTCTTGCATAGTTTGGTCGAATTTTTGTCGAATCCCCTTTGCATGGATTGGTGTGCGTGTATATTAAAAGTGCCCGTCAATAGCTACCCATGTTTGTATAAATGAACGACAAGGGTGTCTACTTGGAGAGTACCCACCGGCGGGGGCGCCGGGATTAGGCACGGTAGGGCGTCAGACACGTCAGAGCTTCACTAGTGGTGTAAATACATTCCATGTGGATTCATTCTATGCATAGTCGCCTTTTAATGAATATCACGCAAATCGTCATGGTGATAGGTACATACGGTTTGTCCAGCATGTCCTAGGTGTTTCTATAAATATATATATTTTTAAAATAATAAAAAACAAAGGCCGGCCCCTGGGGATGGGGTCCCCGGAGCCATAAGTGGCCTGAGGAGGGGGGCAACGCAGCCCCCTCCTAAAGAATTTAAATTAAAAAAAGGCCATGACCCGGGGGTTGGGTCCCCGAGGCCGATTAAGGCCTTGGGAGGGCAAAATTAATTTTTTTCAACAAAAAAAATTAGGGTGCAGGCCCTGGGGGATGGGGTCCCCAGGGCCAGTAAATTAGAAAAAGAAGGGGGGCCACACAGCCCTCCTTCTTAAAAAAATAAAATAAATAAAAGACCACCATCGCGCTGGAGGCCATGCCCCCTCCTTGCAGCACTCTGCAAACGAGCCCCCTGGCCAGTTGTAAGTTGGGGAATTAATTCCCCTTCAATACTGAGGGTCCCTGAGGGCCAACTAGCCCAACAGGTATCTCCAGTGTGCGCCAGGGAGCTGCGTTGCAGACAGGTGTTCTGAGGCCACGCCCCTTTTTACACCTCTATGCAACGCAGCTCTGTGGCGCTTACTGGAGGTACCTAGTGGGCAAGTTTGACCCTAGGGACACTTAGGATTCAAGGGGACTTAATCTCTCAACTTACACAGTGGTGAAGGGAGGGGACGGGGCCTGAGGTGATGTGTGCAAACACGCCCGGTGGCGCGTTTTAAGTTGGGGAAATAATTCCCTTTCAATCCTGAGGGACCCTAGGGGCCAACTAGCCCACCAGGTGCTTCCAGTAAGTGCCACTGCTCTGCGTTGCAGAGAGGTGGTGCAGGCTGTGCCCCTTTTTACACCTCTCTGCAATGGAGCTTACTGGACGTAACTAGTGGGCTATTTTGCCCCTAGGGATCCTCAGGATTCAAGGGGACTTAATCTCCCAACTTAAAAAACGGCCACAGGGCATGTTTACACAGCGGGGAAGGAAGGGGACGGGGCCTGAGGTGACGTGTGCAAACACGCCCTATGGCGCGTTTTAAGTTGGGGAAATAATTCCCCTTCAATCCTGAGGGCCCCTGGGGGCTAACTAGCCCACCAGGTGCTTCCAGTAAGCGCCACTGAGCTGCGTTGCAGAGATGTGGTCCAGGCCGTGCCACTTTTTACACCCCTCTGCAACGCTGCTCTGTGGCGCATACTGGAGGTACCTAGTGGGCTAGTTGGACCCTAGGGACCCTCAGGATTCAAATTAACTTAATCTCCCAACTAAAAACGGCCACAGGGTGTGTTTACACAGTGGTGAAGGGAGGGGACGGGGCCTGAGTTAACGTGTGCAAACAATCCCTGTGGCGCGTTTTAAGTTGGGGAAATAATTCCCCTTCAATCCTGAGGGCCCCTGGGGGCTAACTAGCCCACCAGGTGCTTCCAGTAAGCGCCACTGAGCTGCGTTGCAGAGAGGTGGTCCAGGCCGTGCCACTTTTACGCCTCTCTGCAACGCAGCTCTGTGGCGCACACTGGAGGTACCAAGTGGGCTAGTTGGACCCTAGGGACCCTCAGGATTCAAATGAACTTAATCTCCCAACTAAAAACGGCCACAGGGCGTGTTTACACAGTGGTGAATGGAGGGGACGGGGCCTGAGTTAACGTGTGCAAACAAGCCCTGTGCCGCGTTTTAAGTTGGGGAAATAATTCCCCTTCAATCCTGAGGGACCCTGGGGGCCAACTAGCCCACCAGGTGCTTCCAGTAAGCACCACTCCTCTGCGTTGCAGAGAGGTGGTCTAGGCCGTGCCCCTTTTTACATCTCTCTGCAACGCAGCTCTGTGGCGCTTACTGGAGGTACCTAGTGGTCTAGTTGGACCCTATGGACACTCAGGATTCAAGGGGACTTAATCTCCCAACTTAAAACGGCCACAGGGCGTGTTTACACAGTGGGGAAGTGAGGGGACGGGGCCTGAGGTGACGTGTGCAAACACGCCCTGTGGCGCGTTTTTTTAAGAGGTAGTTTTTCCCCTGCCCTATTATATACTAGGGGCTTACAGAGGAGGTCATGCTGATCACAGGGGGACCCCAACGCATAGTGTTCCCTAGTGTATGTAGGTGTTTTCACTGTATTCTGAGTGTCTTTTAACATAGCACTGGCTCTAGGACTGGTTAGTCAGACTCAGTTACCACCAGTCTCCATCTGAAAAAGTTGAGGGTACAGGATGATTTTGCAACAAGGCTTCTTTCTGCTCTACTGTTTGTTCTTTCTGCACGTTATCCTTCTTCCTGCACTTTTCTTCGTCTTTGAGGACTTCTGTTGCTTCTTTCTGCATTTCTTTTTTTTCTTTCTATGCGTTTTTTCTTCTTTCTTCACATGTCCTATATCTGTAGGCATAGTTAGAAATTAGCATTTAAAAAATCTTTGAAATTCACTGAAAAAACCATAGGTTTCAGGCACGTTATACTTAGCAATTAGCATTTAAAAAACCTTAGAAAATCACTGAAAAAACCATAGGTTTCAGGGGCGTTATAGTTAGCTGGACTTTTCACTCGTACAAAACCATTGAAATTCCCCCGTTATAAAATGCGAAGTGGGTCGCACACCGCTCGTCATACTAGCAAATAGCCCCATAGGATTCTGGAGAATGTAGTGACAGCGGCGGGTACACCTATGCCACGAGTAAAAAGTTTAAAATGCCATCCCTGGACACGTGTTTCGAGGTAATTGCCTCTCGTCAGCAGGGAGCAGGTACGTATGCGGGGTGCTGTAGACTGCCAAAAATTATCAGGTATAGTACCTCTCACGGCGCGCGGGTGCGGGATCCGGGCTCGTCAACCCATAGCTCAGGGAGCTTTAAATACAAAATGCGAAGTGGGTCGCACACCGCTCGTCATACTAGCAAATAGCCCCATAGGATTCTGGAGAATGTAGTGACAGCGGCGGGTACACCTATGCCACGAGTAAAAAGTTTAAAATGCCATCCCTGGACACGTGTTTCGAGGTAATTGCCTCTCGTCAGCAGGGAGCAGGTACATATGCGGGGTGCTGTAGACTGCCAAAAATTATCAGGTATAGTACCGTTATAGTTAGTTCAGCTAGAGCTGATGTCATGAGTGATGTCACTGACCATGTCATGAGTGATGTAATATGTGACGTCATCAGCAGTGCATTGCGGGCGCGCGAGTTATAGTTAACTGAACTAACTATAACGGGGGAATTTCAATGGTTTTGTACGAGTGAAAATTCCAGCTAACTATAACGCCCCTGAAACCTATGGTTTTTTCAGTGAATTTCTAAGGTTTTTTAAATGCTAATTCCTAACTATAACGTGCCTGAAACCTATGGTTTTTTCAGTGAATATATATATATATTCACTGAAAAAAACATAGGTTTCAGGCCTGATATAGTTAGGAATCAGCATTTAAAAAACCTTAGAAATTCACTGAAAAAACAATAGGTTTTAGGGGTGTTATAGTTAGCTGGACATTTCACTCGAACAAAACCATTGAAAATCCTCCGATATAGTTAGTTGTACTAACTACATATCGCGCGCCCGCAATCCACTGCTGATGATGTCACATATTACATCATCCATGACATGGTCAGTGACATCACTGATGACATCTCAAATGACATCACTGATGACATCATTCAGTGAATGTGGTTTGTTTCGTTATTTAAATATGTATTATATATATATATAGCAATTTGCATTGAATATATAAACCTAAATATCTGGATGGAGGATTTAGTAGCAGTGTGATTGACTATTTACTTTACTAATTTATAGTGTCTCCCTAAATATATTGGATAGTGACTAAACTGTGTGAATATCTGTATCACTTTGTCGGTTGTTGTGTAAACTGCTGCACCAGTTGGTTACTGGCTAAGTGAAAGTCTATATTATTTATTGATTAGTTAACTGAGTATTTGTATGGGAGAGTGAATGTGTGTGTGGTTCGGTGGGGGGTGTGTGACTGCCCAAAGATGTGTAAATAGTTGATTCAGTAGGTATCTGATGTTAAAACTACATGTTATAACAGTTGTTTGGGTGAGTGAATATCTTTATGGGTGTGGCGATGAACCAATATATGTCTCAATGGTACATGTCCAACAAACTAGAAAAATAAAAGCCAGTGTATATGTCAGTGGTTGTATATAAATAAGTATACATAAGACTCAGTGATTGTATGAGTGACTGTATGGATAACTGTATACTTGTAATAGTTTTTTTATAACACTCTAAGTATGAGTTATTATCTATATGAATAGATGAAGTGTTGTTTTTATAAGTGTATAGCTAAGTAAACATAAGTATGATCCATTGTTTGCATAAGTGAGTATGATGACTTCATAAGTGATTAGGATGTGTGCTGGTGTGTAATGTCGATATAGGTGTATAAGTATATTTGATAGTGTTCTATTGATCATTGACAGCATATATGAGTGAATCTATAGGTAAGTGATTAGATGTGTGAATAGATCTAGGAATCACTGAGTGTGTGTTTAGAAACTTGTATTGGTGTGTCAATGGTTTTATAGCTGGCACTCTGTATTTTACAGTGAGTGATGAAAGGTTATACTAGTGTATGATGAGGTGTATCTGATTGTCACGTGGATGATGTCATCAGTGATGTCATTTGAGATGTCATCAGTGATGTCACTGACCATGTCATGAATGATGTAATATGTGACATCATCAGCAGTGGATTGCGGGCGCGCGAGATGTAGTTAGTACAACTAACTATATCGGAGGAATTTCAATGGTGTTGTTTGAGTGAAATGTCCAGCTAACTATAACACCCCTAAAACCTATTGTTTTTTCAGTGAATTTCTAAGGTTTTTTAAATGCTAATTCCTAACTATATCAGGCCTGAAACCTATGGTTTTCTCAGTGAATTTCAAAGGTTTTTTAAATGCTAATTCCTAACTATATCAGGCCTGAAACCTATGGTTTTTTCAGTGAATTTCTACGGTTTTTTAAATGCCAATTCCTAACTATAACGTGCCTGAAACCTATGGTTTTTTCAGTGAATTTTAAAGGTTTTGTAAATGACAATTTTTAAATGTATTAATTGTTATATTGATTTTTTTATATTGATTTCCTACATTTTTTAAAACTTTATTTTTAGATATTTTTTTTAATTACATTATACATTACAATGCAAAATATATTTTCTCAGAATGAATTACTTTAGTTTAAATACTTTGCAAATAGGCAATAGATTTTTAAGTATAATAGTTACAGTTGTTGCAATGGGCAACACAATTTCAAACATAATGCAACATTGAGCTCAATAGGAATTTCTAGTCAAATGCAATTAGTTACTTTATGGATTACTTTTCTAACCACAGGACTGGATCTAGATTCAGTCCTTGGACATCTCCTGTAAACAGTTGAGTAAAAGGATTTTGGTTACAGTAGTGATTTTTAAGGAATATTATTGTATTTTAAAAGTTGATACTTAGAAACTTTTTCGCATCGAATCACCAATGTTATCCTATGGGAGGAAATTCAAGTTACTGGTAAGTATGGTTAGAATTACTTTTCAGGATCAGTACTGGGCTCAAAGATGCAGCACTGTGGTCTCTCCTGATAACAGGTGAGTACATTGGAATTCGTAGTTCTGCTGATTTTATAGGAATATTTTAAATTTCCAAAACTCCACACTTAAGAGAATTTTCAAGTGAAACCAGTCAATGTTACCCATGGAAGGAAATTCACTTAGCAGGTAAGTAGTGTTATCGTTACTTTTTCTTACTCAGTGGTAGATCCTGGATCCAGCACTGGTGCATCTCCTGTAAACAGTTGAAAGAATGCGTTTAAGTCATACAGGCGATTTTTTAGGGGTTTATTTAGTTTGTGAAAATGGACACTTAGTAACTTTTCTGCTGAAAACTAGACAATGGATTCAGATGGAAGGAAATACAAGTTACTGGTAAGTACGGTTAGAATTACTTTTCAGGGTCAGTGCTGGGCTAAAAGATGCAGCACTGGGTTCTCTCCTGATAACAGGTGAGTAAATCGGAATTCGTTCTTCGGATGATTTTAGGTGAAAATTTTAAAGTTCCAAAACTCCACACTTAGAAGAATTTCCAAGTGAAACCAGTCAATGTTAGCCTATGGAAGGAAATTCAAGTTACTGGTAAGTATGGTGAGAATTACTTTTCAGGATCAGTACTGAGCTCAAAGATGCAGCACTGTGGTCTCTCCTGATAACAGGTGAGTAAATCGGAATTCGTAGTACATCTAGTAAGCGCCACAGAGCTGCGTAGCAGAGAGATGTCAAAAGGGCCACAGCCTGTACCACCTCTCTGCAACGCAGCGCAGTGGTGCTTCCTGGAAGCACCTGGTGGGCTACTTGGCCCCCATGGTCCCTCAGGTTTGAAGTGGAATTTTTTTCCCTAACTTAAAACACGCCACAGGACGTGTTTGCACACATCACGTAAGGCCCCGTCCCCTCGCTTCACAACTGTGTAAACGCGCCCTGTCACCGTTCTAAGTTGAGAGATTAAGTCCCCTTCAATCCTAAGGGTCCCTATGGTCAAACTAGCCCACTAGGTACCTCCAGTAAGTGCCACAGAGCTGTGTTGCAGAGAGGTGTAAAAAGAGGCGTGGCCTCTGAACACCTGTTTGCAACGCAGCTCCCAGGCGCATACTGGAGGTACCTGTTGGGCTAGTTGGCCCCCAGGGACCCCTCAAGATTGAAGAGGAATTAATTCCTCAACTTAAAAGGCACCACAGGGCACGTTTGTACAATGGTAAAGGACGGGGGCGGGGCCTGAGGTGACATGTGTGCAAACACGCCCTGTGGCGCGTTTTAAAATGGGGAATTAATTCCTCTTCAATCCTGAGGTGCCCTGGGGGCCAACTAGCCCAGCAGGTATCTTCAGTATGCGCCAGGGAGCTGCGTTGCAGAGAGGTGTAATAAGGGGCGTGGCCTCTGAACACCTGTCTGCAACGAAGCTCCCTGGCGCATACTGGAGATACCTGTTGGGCTATTTGGCCCTCAGGGACCCTCAGTATTGAAAGAGTATTAATTCCTCAACTTAAAACGCGCCACGGGGCGCGTCTGCACAGTGGTGAAGGGTGGGGGTGGGGCCTGAGTTCACATGTGTGCAAACATGCCCTCTGGTACATTTTAAGTTAGAGAATTAACTCCTCCTCAATCCTGTGGGTCCCTGGGGGCCAACTAGCCCACTAGGTACCTCCAGTATGCGCCAAGAGGCTGCGTTGCAGACAGGTGTTCAGAGGCCACGCCCCTTTTTACAACACTCGTGCAGAGTGGTGCAATGAGGGGGCGTGGCCTCTGTCCGCGATCCTGTTTTTTTTTTTATTTTATTTAAGAAAGGGGACTGTGTAGCCCCCCTTCTTTTTCTAGTTTTTTGGCCCTGGGGACCCCATCCCCCAAGCCTGCCCCCTAATTATTTTTAAAACAAAAAAATTGGGAAGTGGCTGTGTGGCCCCCCTCCCGAGGCCATAATCTGCCCCAGGGACACCATCCCCCGGGTCATGGGTCTTTATTTATTTTTTTATTTGGAGGGGGGCTGGCTTGCCACCCTCCTGTGGCCACTTATGGCCCCGGGGATCCCATCTTCCGGGGCCGGCCCTTTTTTATTTATTTAAATAAAAATCATTTTGGGGAGGGGGCCGCGTGGCCCCCCTCCCGGGCCACTTATGGCCCCGGGGACCCCGTCCCCCGGTGTTGGCCCACTCCGTTGGGGACCGTGGAGGGGTCCCCAATCCCCCCACGGTCCCAGCCGGCTCCCCGCATCCTGCGGGAGCCGGCATTGCTTTTCCACATGGGGAGCAGCTAAAATGCTGCTCCCCATGTGGAAAAGCAATCTGCTTTGCTATTTGGAAGAGAGAGCAGGTTTCCTGCTCTCTCTTCCAAATAGCAAAGCAGTTTGCAATGACAGGGTGGGAGCTGCGAGGCTCCCGCCCTGTCATTGCAAATGGCAGTGTCCCGGGGTGGGCACCCCGGGACACTGCAGGAGCCGGCCCAAACAAGGCTCCAGGAGGGGGGCCAAGTGGCCCCCCTCCCACATTTGTAAGAACCCCTGGGCGTGGCGGTCCCTGGGGCTGGAGGGGCCTCAGAGCCCCCCACATCCAATTTTAAGTAGCCCTGGGGGATGGCGGTCCCCGGGGCTGGAGGGGCCTGAGAGCCCCCCCACCCAATTTTAATAAGCCCCAGGGGGTGGCGGTCCCTGGGGCTGGGGGGGCCTGAGAGCCCCCGTACATAATTTTAAAAAGCCCTGGGGTGGCGGTCCCTCTGGTCCACCCTTTACCTAAATGACCATTGCCCCCGGGATTTGGCACCCCCGGGGGCTAAATACCTAACAAGCCCGCGCTTAATTTTCTTTTTTTATTGGCAGGATGCACGCATCCTCCCGTTTTAAAAAAAAATATATTTTTTTTTGGCCTTGGGGGTCCTTGTGGGACCCCCTGAGCAGGCCTAGGGGATCAGGGTGTTTCTACCCAGCCCCCTTTTCGTGTTTTGCGAGGTTTTTTGGGGGGTTTCTTGTGCCTCGGTTTTACTGAGGCACAAGATGGCTGCCAACAGTTCCTGATTTGGAGTGTTGACAGCCAATTAGAAAGCAGCTCGTGCACGGCAGGGTGCGCGCTGGGTGCGCATACGGTACGCGGATCCTTCGAGGCCATAGATATATATGTACTTTTAAATGTCATTTTCTCAGCAACATATTGCGGGCGCGCGAGTTATAGTTATCTGAACTAACTATAACGGTGGAATTTCATTGGTTTTTTTACGAGTGAAATATCCACCTAACTATAACATGTGTGAAACCTATGTTTTTTTAAGTGAATATATATATATGACATCTCAAATGATATCACTGATGACATAATCTACAGAACCACTCACACACCCACTCACACTACCACATGACCTATCGTATGCCCATTCACTCACTCATACAACCGCTCACATACCCATTCACAGACCCATATTAGTACTATAATACCCACTCACTCTTTCACAGAGGCACTCACATACCTATTCATTCACTCATACAGCCACTCACATAACCATTCATTCACCCGTACAGCCACTGATACAACCAGTCACTCACCTGTACAGCCACTCACATAGCCACACACTCAGCCATACAGCTATTAGCACACCCACTTATTTGCCTACACAGTCACTCACACACTCACACAGCCACTTGCACACCCATTCACCAATCCATGCAAGCACTCACACATCCGCTCACTCACCCATACAGCCATTTACACAGACATTCACTCTCCAATATAGCCACTCACATACCAACTACCTTAACCAAACACCCACTGAAACTGTGACTCACTCACCCAGACAGGCACTTATACACCCAGTCACTCACTCATACAGCCATTCAAATACCCACTCACCCATACAGTCACTACACACCAACTTACCCACTCATAGAGCCACTCACACTGTCACTCACTCATCCATAAAGCCACTGACACACCCACTCCCTCACCAATGCAGCCACTTACACAGTATCTCACTCACCCACACAGCTACTTACACACCCACTTATACACCCAAATTCCCAAATCCATACACACAAGGATAAATACAGTCAAACAACCACTCACATAATTTATGTTAGAGGCAGTATCGCTAAGCAATAGTGCACCTAGTATAGTGATTTAACTTTTGTGGTAGCTTAGCATATATGTTTTAACACTCATAAACTCTTATACTCACTGTACGATGTCATCAGTCATGGCATTTGAGATGTTATCAGTGATGTCACTGACCATATTATCAGTGATTTAATATGTGAGGTCATAAGCAGTGCATTGCAGTGGTGTAAGTTATAGTTAGCTCAGAAAACTATAACTGCTAAATTTCACTGGTTTTGTACTAGGGAAATCGGAGCCTAACTATAATGTCCCTGTAACCTCTGTTTTTTTCAGTCATCCAAAAGGACTTCATTCCCGACCAGTATTGCACAAGGAGGCACTTTTCCAGAGTAGTGGAGAGAGGGGACATGCCCTCTGAAGTCCTCTCAGCAATCCCACTGTTTGGGACTTACTGGAAGAAACAGGAGGCCTTGTTCGCCCCCAAGGTCCCTCAGCATCCAAAACGAGTTCATTTCCCAACCATTATTACACCAGGATGTGCATTTTCAGAGTGGTGGAGAAAGGGGGCATGGCCTCCTTTAACCTCTCAGCAATCCGGCTGTGTGGAATTTACTATAAGTAAAATGAGGGGTAGTTTGCCTCCAAGGACCCCCTAGAACCAAGAGGACTTCGTCCTCCAACCACCAGTGCGCCAGGAGACATGTTTGCAGAATGGTGGAGAATGGTGTGGCCTCCGAAGTCCTCTCAGCAATCACGCTATGTGGGACTTACTGGAGGTAACAGGTGAGGTTGATGGCCCTCAAGGACCCTCAGCAGCCAAGGGGACTTCATCCCCCAACCAGTAGTGTGTCAGGAGGCACATTTGCACAGTGGTGAAAAAGGGGGCATGGCCTCCAAAGACCACTCAGCAATCCCGCTGTGTGTGACTTACTGGAGGGAACAGGAGGACTTGTTGTTCCCCAAGAACTCTCTGGATCCAGGAGGACTTCATCCCCCATCGTCGTACACAAGGAACTCTTCCACGTCCATCAGACAATGCCTAAATGCCTAAATAGGTATTGGCATCATCGTTAAAATTGAAAGAACGAGAACACTGCAGATTCCTAAAAATTAATGTTACAATTAAACTCATATAAAACTAACACTAAAAGGTTGTGGAGGCGGTGAATGAATCGAATTTGAATTACAAAGCTAATTTGAACAGAACTACAGTAGAGTACACAGTTTTTGTTGACCCGGTTTGTTGAAAATGAACTAAATATTCATAGAGTTTAACAGATTTAAATGGACTGTTATCATCATTTATTAAAATTGGAATATTGCACCTTTAGACCTTGCCATGAAGAAGTCCCATGAGAGTGTGATGAAACGCGTAGGCTGTGGCTGCATCTTGTTATTTATATGCACTGTAACAAGGAATTGTGAACAAAAGAAAATAATAAGGATAGAAAACGTTTTTCAAAAGAAGGAGGTTGTTGTGTTGTTCTTGGTGTGAAAAAGAACCCTCTACTCTTGTCTGTTTGAAAATGTAATTTTTCTTGTACTAGGCATTGATATCCAGTATCGAGACTGCTCCTCTACCCTTGTTGTTTTGAACCTACTTATATGGCTGGAAGATGCCCCAAAAACACTAGAAGATATGGGGGAAATGGTGGATGTACTACGGACTGGTCACTACAATCATGTTCATTTAAGGTGTGGGATTGTTGGGCTGTTAAAGTGCAGCTACTGGGACCCCTTGCATGGGGCAGTACTGTTGGATAAAGCTCTGTGCCTCATAAAAGTTAATAAAGTGTTGGTATCAATTAAAGAAAACACCAGCACCTCCAAAATACTCCTGTAACCCACAGTCTTTTCCATGAAGTGTTGGACTGTGGTTGAGGCTACTGATGTACCTTGAGGCATACAATTGAATCCGTTAACTCTAATCAGCCAAATAAATGCAGTCTTTTCTTCATTGGGTCCACCTATATGTAATTTGTACTTCCTCCAACATACTTTAAAGCAGCAGCACCTCTGGGCGTTGTATAGTGATCAAATACTGTGCTATAGTTTAGTCTGAGATAATATCTGAAAACTCTTGCATCACTGTTGTTGCTGCAAACAACAATTGAGAAAGCAATTGACTACTGCATTCATTGACCGTTCCAGCTGATAATAGTCATTCCAAATGCTTCAACATGTTGTCAAATCTATAGCTACAATGGCATGTAAGGATTCTCTAAGTGGGTTATCGTAAAATAATCAGATATGTTCCACACTGTGGTCTTGTTCAACATCCTACTTAGATACTGACACTACCTCAGCTGTTTGCAGAATCTTAGTCTTTATTTCCTCCTTTGCACAATCAGATAATGGTAACTCTATAACATTTAGCTTTGCTGAATCTACTTTGGGGAAAGTTTTCTGAATATAGGTGACATGGGCATGTGCAATTGTGCAGGTCAGACGAAATTCTTCTATCGTGGTTCCTCTAACCAGAGAATATAGTGGTAGGTATCATTTGTCATTGAAATAGAAATAGTTCATCCTCATTCCTTCTTTGGAGATAAAAAGTTTGCATCTTCAGCAATTAAAAAAAAACGATCTCTTTCTGTTGCATCCATCATAAAGGACTTGATGTTAATACGTTCTGCTATGAAAGCTTTCCTCAATACCATCATCCAGGTCTTTAGTGGTATCATCACATGATGTTTACCTGAAAAATATGACTTATCTGACTGCTCCTTCAGACTCTGATCAGATTTTCTTCTTCCTCTTGCCAAAAAGGATGGATGTCTAATGTGCGGGCATAATTCAGTCTAGCCATGTCTCAGAATACCGTGGCTAATGATCCAAAACTTATAGAAATTACCTCCATTACACATGAGGTATGTGTTCCTTCATTACTGATCTTTCTATTGCAAAAAATGGTCAATGGGTCTACTTGCACTCCCTTAACTTAATGTGGAATTCAAATTGTCACCCTGATCTGTAAAGAAAACCCCTTCAATAGTCAGAAGAGTTAATGTTTTGGTTACTTCCTCTAATATGGCACAGCCAATACAGGTGCATTCATCTTTAGTTTTGTCAATCCATCGGGAATCCTTCTGTTTTGCATGGATCCAGGTTCTTGATAACAGCTGACAACAGTTCTTGGAGTTCATATTTTTAGGTCAAGCCTCACAGTGCAAGACCTGTTGTATCCTCTACTATGGGCTTTGACACACCCACAAATTGCCATTGGTTGTTATCTGTGTCTTTTAGAAATGCTGGCTTGTTATTGGTGCATTTGTTTAAATGCCCCTCCTTTGTCTTCTTTTGTGAGTTCTACGCATATTAAAGCATTCGTTCTTGTTTGTTAGGGTGGGTTAGTGTCTTTCTCTTCCAAATACAAGGAAAGGCGACCTTAAAAGTTACTATATGTGTTGTCACCTGTTCCGCATGCTCTTTTGGACAGAATGCAAACAAACTGATGTACCAGCCGAGTTCCTTGCTTAAAGTGTGGCTCCACAGCACTGCCTAATGCAGAACCAAGTACTAACCATGAAACCCTTCAAGCGGGGAGAGGATGTGGCGTATTGAACAGAGTTGCTGACTTCCAAGCTGGAAAACCAGGTTCGGGCGTTGGCACAACATCCTTTGATTCTGGGCGAATCACTTGATCTCCCTGTGCCAACCAGAAATGAATGTGTCCTTAACTGCTGCTGAAGCGCCGGTGTTGATGATCAAGTGCCGGTGCCAGGCGCTGGCTCAAATTAAACACGGACTAAATTTAATTGTTTTTCTTTTCACATTCTCCGCATTGCTCTTTTTAACTGAACGCAAACAAACTGCTTCGGCATTTTTGTGTGTGCTGCGTACAATAAAGCATGCGTTCTTGTTTGTAAGGGTGTGTTAGTGCCCTTCTCTTCCAAATTCAAGGAAACCCGACCTAAAATGTTACTTTAAGCACTACACAGTTATTTGTGTTGTCACCTGCTACATGTGCTCTTTTTAACAGAATGCAAACAAACTGCAGTCCCAAACGATTTCCTGGCATAAAAGGTGTCTCCACAGATAATAATTTCAAATAACGCACAGACATAGGTGGAAAGATTATTCCAGGGACATAGCAGTCTCCCTAACAACTTTTTAAATTAGTCTTGTAATGTCACTTTTCCAGCCCTCCAGCTACATTGATGGACGCAATTTATATTTTGCAATACTACTCATAACTATAATCTCTTGATGGCCTACCAATGCTGCATATGGCTTCCTCGCCTGGGACAGGTTGATTTAGAAGGAAAAATAGACTTGTTACATTCTAAAGCAATCTGTACTGATTTGCATTTCCAAACCCAAAATGCTGCACCTTTTAATATTATACTTAATAAAGGAGCCTTAAGCATTTGTTAGCATTCCCTTCATTTCGTCACACTTTTATCTTCATAATACGCTCCTACTCTTAAAAAACAGGGGCTGTTTTGCAGTCTGCCTGTTTGCGGTGAAACATGTTTTCTCTTTCTTAAGGGTGTTTTTTCTTCTGTAACTTCTGATGAAGGAGCTAAAAAAACATAATAAATGAGCTTTATTAGCAAAAACAAAGGGGCTTGGCAGCTCAAGAAACTAACTTGATTTTCTGTGGGAAACTTCCCATCCTCTGGTTAATTGGACATCACTCCATATTTACATGTAGAACAAGCATTTGCAGTGAAATAGGTCTCGCATTACTGAAAGTTTCAGCTATTGGCATTGCAAATAATATTGCAATGCCAATAGCTCAAACTTTCAGTAATGCAAGACCTATTGCATTAAAATACTTGTTCATCAGGCAAAGGATGTGGCACACTTTCCAGAGATTCAGTGGGATCAAGGTTGACTGCCTGTTACAGGCAATAATATGAAATGTTGGGATACAGCTTTGTGTCCAGACTGTATGATGGCTGCACAGACCCCTCCTGCTAGCATTGTTTTTTATGTGCAGTAATTAACAGGGAGGTCTCTCGAAAACGCATGTCAAAGCAGTTATGAGGTCGATTCTAATTTTCCCTCCCAAAATCCATCACACATCTGCGGGTGCCTCCTGCATACATTCCAGGCTTTACTATTGCAGGAGTGTTTATTTAGACTTCCTTTTTTATTTATATGCTAATGGGCCTTCATCATGTGCAGAATTTAGTTGTGAGGCAAGGCAGAAACATGAACCAGGTCCATCATTTCTCGGTTGTTCATCTATGCATTGTTTAGCCATTGACTAGGGTTCACTTCAGATACTTTTTTGTGATGCGAGAATCTTTTATGGGAAGAAGTCTGTGTTTTGTTTTCTAAAATGCTACTCTTCGGGTCACACTTTGTGACCAATGCATTCTCTTCATTTTTGTGTCTCAGATCAAGAAATCTTGCCTATGGAGCATAGGAAAATTCAGAACTATCTGCCTTTTCATAAGGCTCTCCGATTCTTTCTAGTTTCCCTCAGCCACCAGATGGTTCCTCTGAAGGTACTAAAAGTTTGGTGGACGGTCGTTGTTGGTTTTGACACCATTCACCAAACAATATGGGGCCTATTATGATGGTGTGCGGAAAGTCCGCCCGCCACCGTAACGGTGAACGGTACCGTCCGCCAGAGGTGCGGCGGTCCCGCTGTGGCCATTTGGATGCCACAGCCACTGTGGCGGTGGCATCTCCCATCCACAACATTGTAGCGGGCTGTGATCACAGCACCGCCCGCCACAATGCTGTGGATGCACGTTGTGCATTGTCATGCACAAGGTGACAGGCACCACGCGGTGCCTGCCACCTTGTCCATGCCAATGTAGGGGTACCATAGGTACCCCCATGTGCACCCCACAGACCCCCCAACACTCTGGGGGCCCGCAGCGGGCCCCCAAAAGCAGAAACCGCATGCCTTTCTATGGTGGCAATGCCGCCATGGAAAGGCACATCTCTGCCAACATCATGAAATGGATTGCGGTGTCTTGCAGACACTGCCACCATATCATGCCTTTTTTCCTCCCAGTCGACGAGTCGACCGGCGGAAGAGTGGCTTATGGTCTTTCCGTCCGCCGCAGACCCCCCACCCATACTAATATGGCGGGGGGGTCAATCAGGCAAGGATGGCAGGCGGATCGCCCCCGCCGGGCCAGCGGTAGCCACCGCTGGCTCGGCAGGGGCTATCCGCCCACCATCCTAATGGGTCCCTTTGTTTTTGAAAAGCAAACTTCCAAAGTTGGAGCTTGTTTTTGAAAAACAAATAACTAATTATCCTCAAACCCAGGGTGTATTTTCCCTGAGTGAGAGATAATTATTTAAATGTTCATGTTCGTTATATTGCAGAATGCAGCACAGTTAGAAAGAGCAAAAAACAAGGTGAAATAAACGTTTTTCTCCTCGTTGCACCATTCTAATGCCTCCTTTTCAAAGGCGTTAGTTTTTGGCGCTGCCTAAAATTTACAGATCCTTGTATATCTGGGGCAGTGTCAAGAAGCAATGGTTGTTGCGTGGGAATACCCACACAACACCCATTGCACGTCCGTTTGCCACAGAAAAATGCGGCGAGGAGGGCTATAATTACAAGGCGGCATTAAGCCATACAAAGTGGCTGGGCGCCGCCTTGTAAATGGAGCAGGGCATTGAGCCACCAGAGTGTCAGAAAAAGTGAAGCCTCTGTGGCACACTGTCCTTGCAAATATGCACCCAAATGTTTTGCAGACATGGACGCCATCACCTTTGTGACAGAGTACCCTATCTGCTTAACTCTAAATCAAGCCCTTAATGTTCAAATTGGTTATTCTTGCTTCAGCTCAATACTGTAGGCATATATTTATCTTCAAAGTATGTTGTTCCTTATCCTATCACTTTCATTGTTTGGGTTCTGTCATTAAGGTTCTCAGCTACTATATGAATGTCCCCTATTATTTCTTGCAAAGCTTTGTACATATTTTCTGGCTTTACTACACCAACAACTATACATTGAGCTATAACAATATTATATTGTCTCACCCATTCATTTATACTTTAGAGATAAATGGCATATAGTTACAAGTGTTTTCAAATGTGTCTAAGATTAAAAAAGTTGTGATAGTTCCAAGTATTGTAACTGTAAATCAAAATTCTTAACTCTCCAGTGTTTTCAATCTCAGTGTCTCTCTCCAAATTATTCACTATTGCTATCAGTTCTCTTCTGATTGGCACTTTCTATTTCTATTTTACAGTGTAGTTTAATATACAATGTTCTTCCTCAAACCGTAAATACCAGTAGAGTGTAGCTCTCTTCCTAACTCAGTATGTCCAACTGCATTGTCCATCTGAGTTTACTCTTTACTACAGGTGATCACCTTTGAGGAGTGTTTTACAGTCTAAATAAATTGGAGGATGGGACTCATTGCTTGTCGAAGGTAAAGGCGAGCTGAGTACTTTCAGAACGCAAAAGCCAATAATGAAGGGGTAATGTCTGTCGTAGGTACAATTATAATAACATTTGGTTGAAATAGCCTCCAGATACCCGCAGTTAGCCGTGAGGTATTACTCTAATAAGGAATCAGTAAAACAGCTGGCATGCGTAATATTACTATACAATATGATCTTTAATATATAATGTGTACTTACACAGCTTAAAAGAAACAAACTAATAAAATTATACCTGTAAATATTGTAACTGTGTGCAAACCAAGGATGAATAACCATCAATCAAAATTATTTGTCAATACTTCAAATAGGGCTCCTCCACTATTTAAAATAAAATGCCTTTAATAAATTGGCTTACTGATTGAGGGCGTGAAACCCTTCTCAAACAGCAAACTCAATTGCTTGCAGGGTGAAGACACAAGCAAACCCTAAATTAGCGTGTGCCACTTGTTCTAGGAAAAAAAAACTTTTTCTTAAAAGGAACTCTCACTCACTGAATGTTATTCAGTGACATGCTTCATCATCAAGTTTCTCCCGATTCTCTGAGGATCGGGCATGCTCCAACTTTTTTCCTTACAAGAGAACAGTTTTCAAAGAATAAGGATGTCCGATCTATATACAGTGGTGGTTAAAATTGCCTAGGCAGTACCATATCAGTGTTTATTCCGGAGTCCATCTGGCAAGATTAAAACCTGAGGAAGATGTGTTTAAAGGAGTTATTGTCACTTTCTAGCCCTAAATTTTATCAACTAGTTTCTGCCATGTACCCCAATGTGGTGGCTTTTATCAAGTGAGTCCCTATTAGTACCCTTTGGGAAGGGATGGCTGGTTATCTAGTACAATACCGTAATATAGTTCACAGAGGTGGGTCCACTTAATTGGTGGACGCCTGATGCCCCATAGGGATCTCGGAAGGGTAGCTTGCCCTGTAGTCACACTGTCCTCATGGGTCTCTACTTGACCCAATACCTAGTATCCGTCCCTGGAACCTTTATGTGGGGAACCATGACGACTGTGTGACTACTGGGCATGCTACCCTCCAGAAATCCGTATGGGGGCATCAGGCTTCCACTAATTAACTGCCAACTATCCCCAGCCATGTGATCAGGGTCAGGCTGAAGGCATCAAATGGCTAAAGCAAGAAAATGGCAACTTTCTAATAGTGTCATTTTCCGAGTTTCAATTTAAAAGCCGACTTCCCAAAACGTTTGGATTTAAATTGTGGGTGCAGAGGCACCAAACTTGAAGGGTTTATCTCTTTCCATTTGGAAATCACACTTATAAAAGCTAATCCCAATGTTATCCTATGGGATAGATGGGCCTTGCAGTAGTGACAAATTAATTTGAGAGTGTTTCACTACCAGGATACGTAAAACTCTAAAGTATGTGCCCTGCCTTTTAAATACATTGCACCATGCCCTCTGGCTTGCCAAGGGTCTTCCTTACGGGTGACTTATATGTACAAAAAGGGACAGTTTGGGCCCAGCAAAAGGTTTATTTTGCCAGAATTACATGACAGTGTGAACTGCACACACAGGCTGTGCAATGACTGGCCTGAGACATGGTTAAATGGCAACTTAAGTGGGTGGCATAAGCAGTGCTGCAGTCCCACTACTAGCATTTAATTTACAGGCCCTGGGTCCATGTAATACCACGTTACTAGGGAATTACAAGTAAATTAAATATGTAAATTGGAGATGAGCCAATGTTACCATGGTTTAAGGACGGAGCACATTAGCACTGGTTAGCAATGGTAAAGTCTGCATAGGCTTAAGGCCAGCAAAAACTAGATCAGCAAAAATGGAGGAAGAAGGCAAAACATTTGGGGGTAGACCACCCTAAGGCTGACAGGTCTAGCAATGCCAAATCTGAATTGTTGAATGACTGATACTTCAAGAGCATTTTTCTCTAAAGTTGTCATGGAGATATTGGGTCTGATTTAGATCTTGGCGAAGGGGAATACTCCGTCACAAACATGACAGATATCTTCTCCGCCGTATTACGATCTCATTATATCCAATGAAGATCTTAATACGTTTATGAAGGAGTATTCCATCCGCAGAGATTTAAATAAGGCCCTTAGTCGTCTTGGTTGACAAGATACTCTCACCCAGACCTTTATGCTGTACTTATTTAACTTATGTAACTCAGAGGATATGTAGGGAAGTGTAAATCCAAACATTCCCAACAGGTAAAGAATGTCTTCCTGGTTGTCCCCCATAGTCAATTTGAAACATGCTACTACCTAGATGTCCATAATGGCCCTGCTCGACCTCTTCCATGGAAAATACATATTGATTTATCTATTTTTCTAGCTAGGAAAGCATTCAGAAGTTTGCTTTTTTCTGGGTTGACTTGCTAACCCAGTTTATTTAAAATATGTTGGTATACTTTCCACATATTGTAAATAAATCAACGATGTGTATCTAAAAATGTATAAAACATTTGAATGTTTGCTGTATCATGCCAGGTTTCACTTAATGTTTCCAAGTATGTTTTGTGTTTGAACAAACAAAATGACCCACAAACATGTTTTTGAAATAAAGATTGCAACATGTATTTAAACAAATGCTTATAAAAATCATCTAACGTAATTTGTTTCAATAAATTACTGTTTTTGTTAATGATATAGGTTTCATCACCAGGCTTTAATGGAAATTAAAATTTTAGAACTGCTACGAA
This sequence comes from Triturus cristatus, assembly GCF_964204655.1. Lineage (NCBI taxonomy): Eukaryota > Metazoa > Chordata > Amphibia > Caudata > Salamandridae > Triturus > Triturus cristatus. The sequence continues at coordinate 441,961,382 of NC_140585.1, forward strand.
GAAAAGACAAGGATGGCAGTCACAATATTGTACGCATGAAAGAATACTTTTACTTCCGTGACCATCTCTGTATATCCTTTGAACTACTGGGGTAAGCTACGCTGTCTTTACCATATGTCTACAGATAGAAATACTTTCATATGGACGAAAAGTATTTTTCCTTAACAAGACAATAAGCTAATCTGAAAATAAATTCGATCTGTTTTGTTTTTACACAAAATTGTACTCATACATACATCCTAATAAAAACAATAATAAACCTTTTATAGACATTTTGGGGTCGGATTAGTTTTGATTGACACTGTTCTTCTGAATCTGAAAGCTCTACAGCCTAGTACATTTTTTCATCTAACAACTACCCTGGGCTAAGTTTGTGTTTTGTAGGCACTGGAATGGCACTGTGTCTCAGTCACCAGCTGCTCCAAGTGATGATAGAGGGGCTGAGTTAATGTTTTGGGGAGAGGATACTCAGTCACAAAGGTGACAGAGTACCCTCGTCGCTAAACAGTCAGAATGCCTGCATCATTTCTATGCAGGCAGACCGAAAGTATGTTGACGATGGAGCCTACTCCAGCTCCATCACTGACATACTCCTCCGACTGCCTGACCAAGTATGCGCCGTTGGAGGTTAGCCAACCAACTGCCTGTTCTATTTAGATTGCGCGGTGAGATGGCTATTCTTTGCTATCAATCACCACCAGGTTTAGGAGTGAGGGACAGTATGAAAAAAAGTTATGACCTCCCACACCATAGAAGAACACCCCCATGGTGTGAGGGCCATTCATTTGACTTTTGCGGAGATTGTTTTAGGAAAATGCTAAACTTTGTAAAGGTTCCCTGGACTGCCATCCTGCTTGACAAAGCCTTCTTTCATACCTTTGCAACAATGACAGGAACCGCCACATAGCAGTTCCTTCCAATATTTAGAGCTGTCCACAGGACTGACAGCAACTTTAAATATGGTGGGTAGAGGTCCCTCGGGATGGCGGGGTCAATGTCCTCTACCATCCTGATTGAATAGTATTTGACTGCCTTTCTCTAAATAAACCCAGAGCCAATTGCGTCTATGAGGCTTTAGCCTCGGCTGCAGCAGTGAGTCTATTTCTACACTGGCAATGGATAACAAGATTGCCTTTGCCACCCTTGGAGAAAAGAAGGCATTTTCCTTTATAAATACCTTTTAGAAGGTTGAAATTTCCTTTCAGTACCACATGCTCCATCCCTTCTCCTATTTTGTTAAAAATATACCTTAATCCATTTTTTGTCTTTATTTAACAGTTTGAGATTAAAATACATTATTACTCAGATAAAACCTCCAAGAGACTCCATGGAGAAAATCTGGCAGTAGAAATAAACGTATGCTGCAATCTGATTCTATATCTGGCCATGCCTGACACTAAACCCATCTATGAAGGAATTCCTGTTCCCTGTACATAAAAGTTACTCTATTCCCATCGATGTACAGATGTAGTAGAAAATACTGGCAAAATTACAAAAGGACACAGGAATAATCTCTAGGTTTCTTGGTGGATGACAGAATTGTTTAAACGATATTGGACTGTGCAGTGAGAGATTCTGAGGAAAATCTGACATTAAGATGGCCAGCCCCAATTTTATGATTGCTGGCTCCTAACTATTGTGAACTAAACTGAGGAACTAACTTTCCCCCACCCCGATTTATGTTTCTAATGATCCTAAAGTAAGTAATGGAGTGCTGCTGGAGGTTAACCTGGGCTCATAGGACTTTTAAAACCTAGAGGACTTGTGATTGGGTTAAGGTGAAGGTGGCTGCGTAGACATTTAGCTAGGACCCAGGTCTGTGTTTGATCATGTTTTCAGCTTGCTGGATTGAGAGGGTTGAGGCACTGGCAGATGGCAACACTAGAGGAGACCCTTGGATTCACCTCAGTAACCATATGCAGCTGCAGAGAAAGAGAGGATATTCAGGGTCATAGAGGATTGTGAGTCTTCTGAGTGCTGAACATGCAAAAAGTGCAGCAGTTTGTCTCCTCTTTATCCTCACTAAAATAACAGATCTTTTCCCATGGGAAAGAAAAGACAAAGATTTAGGCGGATAAGTCTCAACCATATAATCGTTACATTCCTCATCATTGGCTTGTCCACCCCACCATGTAAATGTAATCCCAACCTGGTGGTCTTAAACTCCCAAGGTATATCAGGAGTACATCTAAATGAATGGAACAACCTCTGTATAAACCCAAGGCAACACCTTTATTTAGTGGTTACACAGGACAGGATTAAAAATAAACTTAAGCATGATACAGTGAACTTATGTCACAGACATCCTTCCAAACAATAATTTGCCAACACGTTTCAGTCATTCCAAGATCCCTAAAAGAGGGTCTAAGGCCTTCATCAGGGCCACACAGGTACCCCTAAAGCCTGTCCTACCTCCTCACACATAAATGCAGTTATGAATAGGTCGTAACTCTCACAGTCTTGTAGGTTATTTTTTACCAGTGGACAATAAAACAATGTTATAATTCTAGTCGAATTTATCATGATATCATGCTTGTCTTGTTGTTCATTCTGTCTTTTTATTCACCCAAAAGTATTTTAAAAGAAATAAGATAGTTAAATTCCATAGTAATCAACCTGTGTTTCACTTGCTGCAAAATATCACACATAGCTTGGGTGAAAAACAGCAGTCAGCATGACTAACTCCTGCAACTAATTACCTTATTTTTACAGGGTTCAAGACTAATAGTCACACCAGTGGGGGACCAATCCTGTAGTCACACACTTAATAACAGTAGACAATGAATTTTCTGTCTTCCATCATATATTATCTTGGTAATGTATTCTCACACATGTCAGGGTCGCACTAGAAAAGTAGTAAAGAATACTCCTTTCTTAAAGTCTATCTGCCTGTCATTGTAGATAATTGAGTGTAACTAAAGAGGTATGAGGAAATCCCCTCTCTCATCATATATGGGCTACCAAAAGGGCCTGACCTTGATTAACACTCACAGCATGGGTACTGATGTCTGCTAGATCTCTAAATGTGGAATCACTGTCAAAAATGTTGACTGTTATTGCAGTTTACCACTTTTATACATTATCATAACACTCTTGCTGGTGTTCCTTTTTTAGGTAGAGCATTTGAGACCTGTTGTAACTTGTCTTGTGGGCTTAAAGCCACCCCCCTGCTTTCGGTTTGTTTGTTGCAGTGTCATTTAAAAATCCTTGCTTGCTAGTTGTCAGGCCTGCCTCTTTGTCCCTCCTTTTTCTTATCTGTTCCTCCCAGGCAGCAGGCACTTAGTACTGTCTCATTACGCTATAGTACTTTATCTGATCTTTGGGGGCCAATTTTATCTTGAATTCCTACTCTGTTACCTCCTGCCTGTGCTCAGCTTTGGTGCCATAGCTGCTTAGATTTTACGATAGCATTCTTCTCTCCCACCTTCTCTTAATGCCACAGTTGGTTTAGTTCTGACCCATGCCATGCCTACCGCGTCTTTGCTTGTGTTTCTTTAGCTTTTTTTGCACTTTTCGATCTACACTGTGAGTTGGACTATTTTTTGGTAAGATATTTGTTAGGTTTGGGCTTCCGTTTGAAGGGGATTGGGCTTGTTGAAATTTTTCTTTGTAAGAAGGAAAGAGGCATTGCAGCCCCTCCCACACACACACATAAGGGTGAATACCATGAATGCAGGTGGTCATGCTAAAACGGTGCAACAAAAGCAGATATTGAGCTCCCTGCCTACAATATGGATTGTTAACCTGCATGTTACAGGCTGCGCTTTGCATAGGTACATTTTCTTTATTTCTACTACCGATCCACATCTTCGCCACAACCTCAAATCTGTCATTCATCTGAATGTTAAAACCTTGGCTTTGTTTTTTTATTACAACTTTATTCGAAACTCACGGTTCCACCTTATTCAAGATGGCCTTCATAGGACTTGCCCTTTCACACGAGCAGTTTGTCAAGTGTGTAAAACTTACACAACATATTTACACGTACGGTAGTCCTTACTTAAATTCTATATTTAAGATGTATAAAAAGCGGTTCAGTCTTGTTCAACTGACTGTTGACAGGCAATTCTGGAAATAGGGCGTAGTTTTTACCCTAATGTGTATGAAACGCTTCCGGCACTGTAAATACGGCCCACACGCAAGCATGATAGCGAGACCACCGACCTCGAGAGAGTCATCTATACGGAGGAGAAAATAATTAATCCAGAGTTTCAACCTTCAGACAGTGAGATGTTCTGGGTTGGGTGAAACAGGCAAACCTCGAGGAAGTGAATGCAAATAGTTCACTGGGAAGTGTGCTTGTGTTGAACAGTGTGGTGGTAGGGGCTCTGCTATATATATATTTGTTTGTAGATTTATATAGTGCGAATTCGACCTGAAGGTATTGGAGCACTTTACATGAGCACCAGATTCAAATGACCGAAACTTGACGTTATTATACGGACTGCATTCTTATGCACCGTGCTGTAGGCACGTTATTTTGATTAATTTTAGCATACATGCGTTCATGCTGATGCTTCAATGCTGACTACAAATTGTGATTATGTCTGGTGCTCGCTGGAGGCGTTAAGCAGTGCTAATTTACATGTCACTAAGCACCCCTTTCATGCAGGAACGTAACATAGGCCCCGCAGCCCCCGCGGCGCTTGGGGGCCCAAGGTCCAGGGGGCCCCCTCAGCACATTGCAGACTGGCTTGAAATATCAACTAGTCAGTGCCACCACACGCATTGCTGGACACAGTCTCCGAAGCAGAGGAGCATTTAAATAATGATAATGACCTACCGCCCATGCACTGCAAAGGCTGGCTCTGTGTACAGGCGGCAGGCCATTATTAAAACAGGCCCTCGACCTCAGATACAGAGGCTGGGATCACGCAGCGCACAGCAGCACGTTAACATTTGGTGCGCAATCTGTGCACCGTCATGTAGGGTGGGGCAGGGCGGGTCATGAGTGCAGTGTAAACATGTCTCTTGCCACTGGCTCGTTGCCTGATGAACAAATTGGTCAACTAATTGATGCAGTTTTGGAATTTGCAGAGCTTCTGGGCAACTGTGAAGTGTTTCAGCTGTACATAGTAAGAGACGCATTATAAGTATTTTAAGTGCTTTTACATCGACATGCCCCAGTGGTGTAAACAGAATTCAAATAGTGGCAGTACTGAACATTTCATGTTAGTTGGTGTTAACTGTGCCTTTACATACGTGCAATGTATTCACCCTCCTAAGATCACACATTCCTCACAAAATAGCCCAGAAGACCTTCAGCCTCATGTGGCGGAATCTTTGTTTAGAGCCAGTGGATGATGTGAAAGCTGGGCTCCAGACTAATTGTTTTGCCAAAGGTGCCTCTGGCTCCCAAGATACTAACAGTACCTACACCACATGTTACTTACTGTCTTTATTCATTCTGCGAAACAAAGTTCATAACTTTGAATATTTGTGCAAGGGTGGAGACACTAACTATACAAAATTTCTATTCTCGTTTTTTCTTGTGGCATTCACATGATAACAAGATTAAATTAAATAATACAAACGAGGACAATAAGATGTATAACCTGTTTAAAATGCATTTGTTAATTAATCTGTATTTTTGTAAGCAGTTATATCAATGCATTTAAGAGTTTAGTTTGTTAAGACTACGAGTCTGTCATCTAACACACTATTGTGGTAGTTTCAATCATGTGACAGGACCCTTCTGTGTTCAAAATGGTGATGAACTTTATTGTAGACTGTTGGTGAACAAGCCTGCAGGTCAGGCGAAACGCGTCCAGCAGCTGACAATTAAAATTGTGTTATCCAGCAAGACACGGCGTATATATATATATATATATGAAATCCAACAAAACGCCCTTGCGGGGGGAGCACTGGGAAAGCTGGTGCCGGCCGTGAGGTAGGACAGCCTCACGAGTATTTTTAGAAGCAAAAAGAAAGTAGCCGCACTCTTCCTGGATGTAAATCACGGTTTGTAAAAACCGTGATCAGGAACCGTTGAGTTCGAAACGCGTTGGTTGAGACAAGGTCATTAAACTTATGAATTTACATCCAGGAAGAGTGCGGCTACTTTCTTTTTGCTTCTAAATATATATATATATATATATATATATAGCAGCACAGTTCCGATAAACTGAAGGCTGTCTGTCAGGATATACACCGCATGCGAATATTGAAGCATTATTGCATAAATTGTAAATACATAATTTGGCTCTTGCTTTACTTTGCCTTACTCATGGTTTAAAAGTTATTTGCTGCTGATTATCATTTACTGCATTATAATTAGAACAGTGCTAAGATGGCCGCCATGTTACCAATCGCTTTCTCATTCATTTATGACTGAGTCTTTGATGAGTCTGTTGTTTGTTTTGTGAACAATTAAATGTATTTAACTTTAATGAAAAAAACTTTGCGGTAAGCGTGAACAAGGCGAAAGCTGAAACGCGTTGTGTCTGCAGTTTAATAAACCAACTCTAAACTGCAAATCTCCTTGGTGTCCGTGAATACTTTTGGAATTGAAAGTGTGGCGTTATATATATATATATATATATATATATATATATATATATATATATATATATATATAGAGAGAGAGAGAGAAATATATATTTATATGGATATATATATATATATATATATGTATATATATATATATATATATATATATTTTCCTAGAGTAACATAGAGCCGTAGCCCATTAGGGCTTGTTCCTTTATCTTCGATTGCAGCTATAGTTAGAGACGGAAATCCACTCAGCATTTAGGCTGACAGAGTCTCCCAATTGGTGAGGTAATCATTTTCAGCCAGGTCAACCCTTGACATCCTAAGGTTGCTGTTGTTTAGCAGCCAGTAGACAAGTTTACTGGATCTTTCTAAATTACTTGTCTATTAGCACAAATAATATTTTTTATTATTTATGGAGACAATAAATGTTTTAAATATTTAAAGTGCACTTAGATATCAGGCTGACCGATAGTTCCATCTGGTATTCTATATCAATAGTACTCACTTGAGTTATAATATGAAGTACCTATGGTATTGGTTGGTATATAAGCTCGGTAGTTGGCTACATACAACTGCAAGACCAATTTGTTAATTTTAAATGTTCATGTATTTAATGTGCATTTTAAAAATGTCCAAACGTTTTTTTTTTGTTTTTTTTTGTTTGAAAAGCTTTATTCCAGAAAAAAAAAAAGTTAATACAGAGATATCAGCGGAGGGATAAGAAATAAGCAATAAAGGTTAAATAACAATAAACAAGCTAATATCATATAAAGCAAGCAAAAGCATTTTTATACAGTTTTTAAGGAAAAACGAGAAAAAGGGAAGGGATAGGAAGCCAATAAAGAAATAAAAGGGGGGAGAAAAGAAAAATGGTGATAACATATTGTAAAAATATAAAATTATGCACTAAAGAATGGGTGCAGTAGGCAGAAGAACAATCAAAATGCAATTTAGAAGAACAACTATAACAGTAAATAAATAAATCCTGTACTGTTAATAAATCAGAAGAAGAAGTAATTTCCTCAAGGCGGTTCAAAATTTTCCGAAGTAATATGTGATACATTCTTCCGGACCATCCGATCTAAGTATGAGGTAAGAGGTAACCAGAAAAGATCCCTATTATGTGTAGGATTAGAGGAGGAGGCAAAAGCGGTATCAAGCCTGTGACAGTGACATAGAGAGTTCCACCAGTAGCGGATGGATAATTTTGTGAGGGATTTCCAGTTAGAGGAAATGTGTTGAAAGGCGAGAGCAAGCATAAGGTCAAAAAGACCTCGAGAGTGTAGAGGAAGATCGATAGAATCAGATAAACTGCCTAGAAAAAGGGTAGAAATTGAGTACTGGGATGAGAGTGTGAAAATGCGAGAGATGTAAAACCAAACATTTTTCCAGAAACAAGAAACAGAAGGACATAAGAATAAAAGATGAAAGAGGTTAGCGTTAGGGGCCGAACAAGTCCAACAATTAGACTCAGAAGAGGAAGAAGAAAAACGAGCAAGAGAAAGTGGAGAGAAGTATAGTTTATGATACAGGTAAAATAGAGATTGAGTGAGAGAGGCAGAACGAGAAATTTTTAAAGATCTGGACCAAAGATTATCCCAAAGGTCAACGGACCAAACACAACCCAAATCCGCCTCCCAAGATAGCTCCACTTTAGATTTGAGGCGATCTGGATTAGGAGAGGAAAATAATTTATAAATGAGAGAGGCTTTGGGAAGAGTTGAAAGAATTTGAAGAAAAGGAGCTTGGGAGATAGAGGAAGGGGAGGCAGGAAGAGAATAAAAAATATCAAGGATGAGCGTCATCAGAGAAACAAACTTTTGGAAAAAGGAACGAGGACAATGGAAGGACATCTGAAATTGGGGAAAGGAACAAGGAGAGGCTCCGGCAAAAAACTGATTCACCCATATGATGCCCAAAGACCTCCAAGATTTCCAAAAGATGGGCCTATTATTTATAAGGATGAGCGAATTATACCAGACAGTGGAACCCAAAAAAGATTCCAGAGTAATAGGTATAGGATTGAAAAAAGGCTTTAACAGGGAAGAGATGTGTTTAAATAAAGGAAATGACGCGTGCGGGGACATGGCAGAGAAGCGTATGATCTCTCCAAAAGAAAAGGGTAACGACAATATTTGTTCAATGCGAAGCCAAAGAGGAGCGAAAGGAGAAGGAACTGAGGCGAGCCATCTAGACGCCTGCCGAAAAGAAAATGATTTATGATAGAGACGAAAGTCTGGGAAATTGACACCACCATTGGATTTGGATTTACGAAGCTGTGCTAAAGAGATTCTAGATTTCTTTTTGTTCCAAAGAAATCTTGACAAACAAGAATCAATACGCTTAAAATAAATTGCGGGAATGGGAACGGGTAACATGGAGAAAATGTAAATTAAAATGGGGGATATCATCATCTTGATTGAATCCATTCGCCCCCACCACGAAAGAAAAAGGGGGTTCCAGGAAGAAAATAATCGTTCAATTCGAGATAAAACCGCAGACATGTTTAGGGTAATGGAAGAGGAAATAGAATTGGTAAACCATATTCCTAAATATTTAATTTTGGAGCTATTCCAAGCAAAGCCTGTAGGGGAAAAGGCATGAGGGGTGCAAAATTTTGTAAGGGGAAGAATCTCAGTTTTATCTGAATTGATTTTATATCCCGAGACCTGTGAGAAAGAATCAAATTCAGACAGAAGAGGGGGAATGGTGGTTTCTGGAGCAGAAACGAAGAGAAGAATATCATCCGCATATGCAGAGAGTTTCAATTGATTATCGCCATAAGGAAAACCTGAAAATGGAATCGTTACTACGAATAGAAGACAAAAAGGGTTCAAGGGCGAGAACAAAAAGTAAGGGAGATAAGGGGCAACCTTGACGAACACCCCGCTGAAGAGAAAAATATGAGGAGACCTGACCATTGACCAGAACCGAAGCTTTAGGGGAAGAATACAACAGAGAAATAAGAGAGATGAAATGAGGACCAAAACCATGCCAATGCAATGAAGCAAATAGAAAAGACCAATCAACTCTATCAAAGGCTTTCTCTGCGTCAACAGAAATAGCCGCTAAGGGAATAGAGAGAGATGAAACCTTATTTAGAACATTGAGAAAGAGACGAGAATTATCAGAGGTAAGCCGACCTTTAACAAAACCACATTGCTCCTTACCAATAAGATGAGGCATTAGGGGGTCTAAGCGTAAAGCCAGTACTTTAGCAAACAACTTATAGTCTACATTTACTAAAGAGATCGGACGATAGTTCTTGCAGAATTTGGGATCGCGACCATCATTAGGACTAAGACAAATGGTGGCTTCTTGAAAAGTACCCTCTGCCTTACCCAACAAACAAAACGATTGAAAGAGAGAAAGGAGTTTGAGAAGTAAAAGGTCAGAAAAGTGCAAATAGAATTCAACTGAAAAATCATCAGTACCTGGGGTTTTACCTTTGTTAAGAATATTCAACGCCGCAGAGATTTCATGTAAAGAGAGATCAACTTTCAGGTCTGAGAAATTAAGATGAGAGGTCGAGGGTTTAGGAAGTTTGTCAAAGTAAGCTTGGATGAGAGGGGGAGAGGGAGAAGACTCCGGCGTGTAAAGAGTACGATAAAATAGCTGGAATTGATCAAGAATATCCTGGTCCTTATGTAGTAAAATATTGTCAGAAGAATAAATAGAATCAATAAAAGAGCGCTCTTTGCGTGATTTAAGGTAGTTAGCTAAAAGCTTCCCTGCCTTATTGCGTCTGCCATAGTAACAAGCACTACTACGAAGAAGCATCGATGAAGCATTATTAGTAGTAATTTTATTGAATTCGAGCTTGGCACGAGTAAGATCCAGAGAGACGGAATTATTAGGGGAAGAGTAGAACATATGTTCCAAAGATTTAATATGGGCTAATATAGTTTTCTGCTTTTGAAGAAAACGTTTCTTCTTCTTGGAAACAAAGTCAATAACAAACCTCAGAGCTGTGGCTTTAAAAGAGTCCCAGAGAAGATGGGGGGAAATGCTACAAGCATCATTTACCAGGAAAAAATCCGTAACAAAAGATCGAAAGGAAGAGGAGAAAAAAGGATCAGTAAGACGAGAATTGTTAAATCGCCAACGAGAAGGTTTGGGACGCGGAGGAAGGAAGTCAAGATCCGTTACAATAGGGGCATGGTCCGAAATGAGTATAGGTTCAATAGAAGAAGATAGTAGATTTTGTGATAAAGAGAGAGAAAGAAAAATATAGTCAAGGCGAGAGAAAGATGAATGAGGAGGAGAAAAAAAGAAATAGTCAAGGGTGTCAGGGTTTGAGAGTCTCCAAGAGTCAGTGAGATGTGCCTGAGAGATAGTATCTAGAAATTGTTTGTGAGATTTGTGAGGTAGGAACCAAACCGATGACTTACGGTCTAGAAAAGGGTCTACAATCTGGTTACAGTCACCACCTAGAATGAAGAGGTCATCTTTATGTTGAATACATTTGCTCGTAATTGAGGGCCAGAAAAATAGATCGGGTAGTGTAGGACCATAAACATTAAATACAGTCAGAGGAATTGAATTAATTGATAACTTAGCTAATATCCATCTACCATCAGAATCTGTTTCCTGTCATAAAACTTTACATTTTAACTTTTTGTGACACAAAATAACAACACCATTCTTCTTATTAGCAGAAGGAGAAAATAAAACCGTACCCACCCAACCACGCTTTAACTTGAGAGATTCAGCCTCAGAGAGGTGAGTCTCTTGTAAGAGAACTATGTCAGGGCTATATGAAGCAAGGTGGGAGAGAATCCTCTGACGTTTAATAGGATTGTTAAAACCTTTTACATTCCAGGAAATTACTCTGAATTTAAACACTGGGCATCATTAACAGAAACAATACCTACAGCAACAGATAAAAAGGAAGGGAATTGCAAAAAGTGGAAGAAAATAGAATCAAGATAAGAAGACTGAGTTAAGGTAAGGAAAGAGAAAAATAAAAAATGCAAAACTGAGACAATAACATTAAAAAGATAGGATAAGGATATAAATAAAGGAAGAATGAAAGTAAATGAAAGAAGAAAAATAGAAAAACAGAATAGGAGTACAAGTAAAGGAGAGGCAAAAATAAATAACAAGTGAAACAAAAGGGAAAGGAAAGAAGGGGAAATACAAGAAGAAAAAAGTACAAGAAGAGACAGTACATATCCAAAAAGGATGACTGAAAGTTACATACCTGAGGGGGACATAAAAAGGATGATGGGGTTGTGGAAGGATTCAACAAGATTGACTTCCCAAAGCCAGGAGAACAAACCGAATCAGGACAGAAGATGAATAGGACAAACCATGTGGAGTGAAGAGGAACACACCAGTCGATCTAGGTAAGGAAGATAGGTAATATAAACAGTTATAATGAAGGAAATAACAATAAAAAAAAGACAAAAATGCGTGAAAAGGAAATATAATCCAGTAAATAAAATGAGAATAATAACAAGAATGGACTTAAAGACCAGTCAAAGACAAGCCAACATTACAACAAACAGAAGCCAATGCAAGAACAATATCTGGAGAACCTGCAAGAAAAAAGGGAAAATTAAATAATCAGCCATTGGCAGAAGTGGAGATATCCATGCCAGCATTAGTCTGAATATGAATAAAGTTCTTGAGTTCAGCAGGATCATGGAAAGTCCAGGTTTGATTTTGGTGGGTAACTTTGAAGATAGAAGGATGAAATAAACCATATCTGGCACCAAGAGAGCGTAGAGGAGCCCGAAGATTCAAAAACTCCTTCCTTCTCACAGCAGTAGCGGCAGAGACATCTTGAGAGAAGAATACTCTCTGGCCCAACCATGAAACTTGGCGTTTAGCTCTAGCTGCAGAAAGGACCAGAAGGAGATCAGTGAATTTCAGAAAAAGAATGATGACTCCTCGTGGCTTAGTTGAAGATGATGAACGAGGACCAAGCCTGTGATCTCTTTGGATAGTTAAGGAAGTGGTAGGAGAGATATCCAAAAGTTTCAGCAGAAAGGAGAAAAACGAGACAGGATCATCTCCCTCTAGAGACTCCGTCAGCCCATAAATACGTAGATTATTTCTCCTATTTCTATTTTCTAAGTCCCCAGTGTGTTGTTGGAGGGCTAGAACAGATTTTTTTAGAGAGGCAATACGTCGAGAATTGACTTGGATCTCCGTGACCTGTTGCTCCACAGAGGACACTCTACTGTCCATAGTTGACCATTTTGCTTCAAAAAGTTGCATTTTAGTATTGGTCTCCTCCACAAACGCACGTAAAGCACGTATTTCCTCCAACAGTAGCTCCATGGAAATAGGAGGAGACGGTTTGTCTGGAGGAGGGGGGGAGTTCTGTTTCAAGCGCTTTGATGATGCAGTAGAGGGAGAAGACTTGTTTGAAGTTGGTTGATGCAAAGAGGAACGGTCAGGAGCTGCTGCCGCCATCTGGTCTGAGGTAGAAGAAGAGTCAACTAATGAAGAAGAGGAAGATAATGTCGTAGGAGAGCTCTTCGAGGGCACAAAGACGAATTTAGGAGTACGTAATTTCCCCATAGGTACCCTAGTGATCAAAAAATGGGGTAAAGAAAAACCTTGTGCCAGAAAAAACCAACTGAGTAGAAAATACAATGGCAGGCAATCCGTAGAACACAGTCCCAAGCACAATAAACAAAGCGATGAAATTATCACAGTTGAGTTGAGAGAAACAACAAAGTATGTGCATGAAGTTGACGACCAGAAAAAATAATGAGAGACATCACATGTAGGGTAGACTAAAAACACGCTAATCCTGTAGGAAAGGCCAAGAAAAATTTGGAGGTCGTATAGATACGTAGGCGACCCATAAGCATTACACCATTGACCAAATGGCGTAAAAAGGGAACGCAATGAGCAATTGCAAAAATGTGACAAAAATAAAATAGTGGAAAAAGCGCAGAAGCTCTTTTGGCTTTACCAAATGCGTGCCAGACACCAATCACAGAAGCTGCCAGGTAAAATTGATGGAAAGTGGAAAAGTAATAAAGACTTGATCCAACAGAGCAAAGCCCAGACTCAGATGGTCATCATAGTCAATAACTGCGCCACACTTTCATTGACGTGTGCATGAAATAGAAGGAATTCCTGTGATGGCCCACAGAATCTTCATTATTTGGAATTACAAAAAGAATTTGAGGTGCATTGTAACATTCCAATAGCCTCTCGCTCAGACCGTGTATAGCTGACCAGCATTTTGATATTACTTCACTTGGGGGAAGCATAACAAAAGATACACACTAGTAATCAGAGTGCTTGCAAAACAGGAATAATCCGCTTCCCCCATGAGCGCAGCATAGATAGAAAAAAATAAAATTGCGGTAATAAAGAACCAGCGTCAATGCTGAACGCACAAACTCCACACAGGCTGCGCACCGATCTCAAAATGGCGACCGCGCTGAGGCGTTCAAACGACACGGAAAAAAATGACGCATTTTAGGTAGGCGAAAAGTTCACCATGGGCTCACCAGATGCACAACATGTTCCGCTCCCAGGAACACACGGAGAGCACGATGGAGAAGCAGTGACAACGTCGCAAGCAACAAAGGTTCCGTCTCGGCACGGCGGAGCTCTGGGTTCAGGCGGCCATTTTAGACGGCGTCCAAGCCACGCCCCCTCCAAACGGGTTTTTAATTAACTGTTGAAATGTTGCATAGAATATAGCAGGTTTGTATACCCACTTGGGTATCATCCTCTCTGAAAAACAAAAACAATGACTGATGGACATGGACTATTGATTTTGATGTTACCGGTGGTCATTTACGACATTGTTTTTAACTAAATGGAAGTTTTAAGAAATGTTCATGAATTAATGGACATTTGTTATGTATTTATTGGCATATTTGCACATAATACATGATTTCTGCTGCTCGTAACGCTACCATAATCTTGGTATGTATACTTTCTCTATGTCTATTTCACTTTGTTCCGACTGTCACATGCTTTAACACTGTCACTTCAAAAACAAGATCACTCCTCATGGCGTCATGTGATCAAGGCCTCTTGGAGGCCGAAACGTGTCATGAAGGCAGTGCTGGGTTTATAAGCAAATAAAGTCTTTGCACAAAGTTCTGGGTCCGTATCCGTTCCTTCAGCGCATTTGGATTGGGCGGCGGAGATCATCTAGATATATAGATATATAGTGGAAAAGTCCTCTGCATGTTTTAAGACGAGTACCCCTGCCCTGAGAGCTCTACTGCTACTGTACTGTTGTCTGAATTCCTAGTGCTGATTCTTTTCTCATTGGTGAGCACAGATCATGTGGTTGTACTACGACATTGGCCTGTCTCATGTAATGCGATCTTGTTGGACCGGGAGGGGCACCCAAAGTGTTACCCTCATAGTGGTAGAAGGCTACCGCCTTCACCAGGAGTTAAGCAGCACAAGGGAGATGAGGGCAGCATACTGTGTAGTGATCAGTAGTAGTGAACAGGTCCTTTTTGCCCTGTGTCACTGGAGTGTGGCCAACTTCAGGTATATGTGCAGTGTTGCGCAGGGGTAGTGACTCTGCGCTAGATGTCTGTGTGCCTGGGAAGGGTACAGTACATGGATCTTTTTATGCAGCTGCTTGCTGTACTTGTTATTGTTTAAAAAGTCAGTCACTGTGACATATTTACACCTTTATGCCCAAACCAAAGGGCCATAGTTTGATTAAACTGGTTTGATTTTTGAATGCTGCTGTGCATGTTATTGTTTGACCAGTCACTTTGAAATATTTGCGCCGTCATGCACAAACCAAAGGGGGAATTGTTTGACCAATCTGGCTTCATTTCTGCATACTGCTGGACTTGTTTTTATCATGCACTTTGAAAGTGTTTTCACCTTGATGCAAGAAGAAAGGATTGTTTTACAAGACACACTTGGGTTGTGTATATTGCTGGATTGCTGATTGTTTTATTATGCACTTTGATAGTATTTGCACTTTTTCCTTTGCTTCACCGGCTGCAGATAGTATAGATTCTGTCATTAGGTACTTGCTGATATGGTTTGGTTTTATCCTACATGAGGTGTTATTCATGGTGTTGTTTGCTCTTGTCTATAATATGTGGACCTTAAATCATGTAATTAGCATTGTTTACACTACAGAAATGATAAATACAGACAAACGTATGCATCAATGTTCTGAAGCATCCAAGCAATTTCCATCTTCAGCCTTGTTTGCCTGCCTGCTTTTGTCATGCTAACTAATAAAGCCATGATGGTAGAAATTGAAATTGCTTCCTCAGTTCATTTTAAATACTATAGAGTGGTTATTATCATACACACCCCCTGGCAGACGCAAGTGTGTGCCATGCAGATAATTCACACCAGTTTATTTCTCTTGGAGCTGGCAAGTTACTGAGTTATATCTTGTGTACTACTCATGTATATTGTCAGTTGAGTCTGAAATTGAAGGTTTGGGATTGTCTTTCAAAGTTTCAAGTTATTTTCCATCAATGTCAATTATAATCCAGACCCTATGCAGTTGTAATTCCTTCTTCAGCGATAGGCAGTTCCTGAGGCAATAGGCCAGCTCCTTGGCATTTTCTGATTGCTGTTTCAGAAAAATAATCTGCTCTTATCAATAATGTTACAAATGGAGTAGCTTATATGTGAAGAGATTTTCTCACTTTCTTATTCAAACTTTGAGCTAGGCAATATAAAGGCATTTCATTAAATGTTGGCGGTTTCTCTTAAAAATATACCAGATTTTTGGGCAGTGGGGCAAAGTGGTGAGTTGTGTGGCTCCCTCCATGTACATTGCAGGGGGGCCCACTCAGGTTTCGTTATGCCACTGCCTTCATGCCATGTATGGGGGTGTTACCTGTTCCTGTGCCCAGCAGCAACATGTCCATGGCCTCTGTAAAGCAGAGCAGCCTTTACCGTTATAGTACATTGCCAAATCGTTTCCCATCTGCAAGCAGCATGGAGGAACACATGGGCCACGGTTCCATCGTTCTGGCAGGTGTTTGTTTGAAGAGCCATGGAGAATTCAGCTGCCTTCAGTATCCTCTCCACAGCGAGGAACATACACAGAGATTTTCTTTGTGAGTCAAACAGGGCCCCTACAGCCTATGTAGCTCCAAACAAAAGGATAGAGCAGAAGGCTCGCAATAAAATTTTCTCAGCTATAAATGCATCTTCCGCTTTTCTATTATAAAATGTTTCTGTGACTGGGATTTCCCTGACTATGTTTAATTTTAAACTCTAGAAATAGTGAAACACTGGTAAGAGAAGCATGAACATTTCTTTTCACATAGAAACAGCGTTATGCTTAAAAAATCATAAAACACATGCCTAGACAAGCCTTCTGTCTGCCCTCTACATCCATTGGCCTGTCTATCATATTTTGATCAGTGGTTTGTTCTTGAATCCTATTGCCACGCACAGTACTGGGAAGAATCCAGAGTAAATACATCATGCGCTTTTCTATTATGAAACATTTATGTGACTGGGATTTCCCTCTTTATGTATGTATTTCATTTTAAACTCCAGAAACAGTGAATGTTTTTAGGTTTGCTATAGAACCAGCATTAGCTGTCTTGCATGCCTCATGTTTGAAACAAATCATAAACACAAGCCTAGATCAGCCTTTTGTGTTCCCCCTACATCAGTTGGCCTGTCATTCACATTTTGATCAGTGGTTTGTTCCTGAATCCTATTGCCACGCACAGTACCGGAAAAAATCCAGAGGTAGAGAGGTTTGAGTAAAGGTTTGTGCACAAGTGATGACATACAAAGTACCTGTAGTGTCGCAATAGGCTGGAGTGACACCAAACGCATAGGGGTGACTTGTGGTCCAACCCAATGTGCGTGACTATAATGGTATCGTCTGGCGTACGGCCAGATGTAGTTTATAAATGACCCGAGAGCCTGGCGTAGTTAGTCTAGAAAGTAAAATTGCAGTGTCAGCGTGGTTTTACATGTATGCTGAGAGTGGGGCCTTTATACAAACTTTATACACTGGCGACGAGGGGGCTACTTTCTCTACACGTGCCTCCCCCATCACCTGTCTGCTTGGCCACTCACCACGGGCCTTCACAATCCAGACAGCAGCACTTCAGCAGAGCTGGCGCCCATGGCTGAGATCCCTGAATCCTCCCCTCTGGTGGGAATGCAGGTGTGCGGCCTGCTCCTGTTTCTCGCCGCAGCTCTCCTTCGTCAGCAGCCAAGGGGCAGGGCTCTGTCCTGCATAAGCCCCAGAAGACAATGAATGACGCGCTCAATTCATCCAGGGGTGCGCATCCACCAAGCTTAGAGAAAAAATCCTCCAGGAGCCCAACATGTCAATGAGGGACATGCAGACCTTGGGTCGTTCAAAGGAACTCTCCAAAGCCTGTGCAGCCCATATGGACCTGGCCTCTTAAGTTTCTGTCAAAGAGGGACCCATCAATGCTAGTCAAAAGAAAATACACTGGGACAGACGTGAGCCTGCCAAGCACCCACTGAGCCTCGCCAAACAAGGATCATCGTCCTGCTCCTGTGAATGGTGTAGTGGGTCTTACCCTCACACGGGTGACTGCCTAGCGAATGGAAAGATGTGCAGCACATGTGGCAAATCCAACCATTTTGGCAAACATCTGCCTATCCTCACAGGGGCGACGGCCCAAACCCCCACGAAAAGCCATCTGCACGGTGAAGCTACCAGGGACATCCCGTCTGACACGGACATAGATGAGGATGACGTAGCAGTCCTCCCCATAGTCAGGACCCTGGAAACCCTCCAAGTGAGTTGTCAGCCCGCCCCCATGTGCCAGGTGGAAGTGCAGAACCACATAATCTCCACCCTAATTGACACTGGGGTGTCGATCAACCTCATGGCCGAAGATGTCTACCATAACTTACCGGACCCCACAATGCTCTGGCACACCTGCGTTCAAGTGTACGCGTTCAGCAAGCACTCCCTTCTACTGCTACCTGACATGTTTCATACAGACCTTGCCCATGAATCCACCCGGAAGAGAGCCTAAGTGTACGTGTCACTGTAGGGGTTAGAACTTCCCCTTAGCTGCTGCACTGCACAAGATGTTAACTTCGTACAATATGCATTCAGTGTCCATGAGCAAAGCTTAGACCACCTCCTACAAGACTTCACACCCCTGTTCATTCACCGGGATAGGTTGCCTCTCTGGTCCCACCATACATCTTCACATCGACGAATCATTGGCTCGCTTTGCCCTTTGGCACCACCGCATAACTTTCCACCTCCGACCCAAGGTAGGATTGGAGTTGAGACTCTTTGAGAAGGCTGACATCATAGAACGGGTGAAAAGTCACACAACGTGGGTGTCTTCAATCGTGATGGCAAAGAAGCCCTAGCACGCAGACGCAGTGCAGATCTGGGTAGACATGAGAGTACCGAACCTCGCGATCAAGCATGAAAGACATCTGACAACAACCATATACAACATAATCAGGGAGTTGTCAGGTTCCAAAGGGTTCTTGAAGATGGACCTCAGCCTAGGCTACCACTAGATTCCACTGCATCCGAACTCTCGCCGATCACCACTTTATCAACACATGCCAGACTGTGGCAGTGCACTCGCCTGAACTTTGGAATTTCCAGCGCAGCTCAGGTGTTCCAGAATATCGTGAAGAAAGTCCTGCAGGGCCTACCCGGACCATTGAGCATCAGCGACGACATACTAGTTGTTAGAAATTGTATCTCTGGTTGGCTAAGGCTTGCGCCAAAGCCAGGCAGAGACCACCACTCTAAGCAGGGCAAGGGAGTTACACGCCAAAGATAACCCCTGCTCACCCCCTTGGTAGCTTGGCATGAGCAGTAAGGGTTTTCCCGGTGGCAATGTGTAAAGCGTTTGCGCAACACACACAGCAACAACATACTAGGCACACCACAAAAGGAACTCCTTACAAGGTTATATCAAAAATAGCCTTTGTATTATCATAAAACACATTAGAATAGTAATCACACAATATACACTGTGCCAATTGGCACTGGACAATATTTACAGGGGATTATATACACATGACAGGGCCACGTGGGCCTCTGTCAGAATCATCACTTGGTAAAGATAATAAAGGTAGACATATAATGAACGTAGAACCAAACCAGTAATTACTGGCAAACACTATACTCAGCATTATCCTGTAACATAACTCATATCATGCACAGTATCAGGCGAGAAATATATTCTGCGCCAACCTCATAAACCTAAACATATTAGACCATAACCTCCAAAGCATAACTCACATTAGGAAATACTCTTACTAACATAAACCGCAGTAGGGAATAAATCATACCTAAACCACAGTAGAGAATAACTCCAACATAGCACAGTATGGAAAACCTCATAATCATAAAAACACATTTGGAGGCATAAATCATAATATGCAAACCAACCTCATAATCATAAAAAACACATTAAAGAGGTATAACACAGGGTGCGTAAATCATACTACATGAATCACATTTCCTTAGCACCACATAAATCACATTAGGGCCTGGCGCCCTACAAACCTAACAGTCCCCATGACCAACTGGCCATCTCAAAAGGGGCTCACATGCCCTATGTCCAAAAGTCAGGGTGTGCTGCCAATGCAGCAGAAGTCAGGGGCACACAATTGCGCAGACCTAAATGTTGCAGCTGCCCACTACTTGTTGGGCAGCTGTAGATGTATGGGGCAAAGGAGTGCATCTCACTCCTAACTTCAAAAGACATGCCCCCAAGAAAGAATAGCCTAAACGGTGCAGCTGCCCACTACTTGCTGGGCAGCTGTAAGTATTAAAATGAGGCCTGGACACTCCTGGTGCCCTTTGAATCAAATGTGCGCAAAACGTTGCAGCTGCCCTCTGTCTGTTGGGGCAGCTGTGAAGACACAAATAGGCCCTGGCACAACTGGGCCCTCGGGGCCTCACTGGGACTCTGTGCACAAATCTCCATCGGTGCAGCTGCCCTCTGCAAATAGGGCAGCTGGCATAAGTAAAATGAAGGGGCCCTGGCATATCTGTGCCCTCAGGGCTCCACTGGGCTTTTCAATTAAATTGGCCCCCACATTGGAGCCCACGGGCTGTCCAAACAACATGCCCCGAAGCGTGGCAGCTGCCCTCTAGCAAGCGGGGCAGCTGTTAAGGGAAATAGGAGCCCGGCGCTACGGTGCCCTCTGGCCCCCACGGGCCCATAACTAAATAAACAATTAGGCAAGTAACGTTGGAGCAGTTGCGGGTCCGCTCATGAACAAAAAAACACAAGGTACCGGCCATGTCTCCCACCCAGCTCTCACTCACCGGGGCTGACGGGGAACTCTGCCGGTCTTTCTCTTCTCGCTGGGACACTCTGCTCTCCTCCGGTCTCCCTTTGTTGCTGGTGCCTGCGGGGCTCTCCCTTACTCACAGGAGCCCCGCCTCACCATGCACTATGCTTCACCCGGTGCCCCTCACCGGGACTTCGAGGTGGAGCCCGCGAGGCTCCTTCACTTCCTGTTTCGGCCGCGCTGCAATTGGTCAGCCGGCCGCTAGGGCCCCGCTCACAACCAGGCAATGGTGCCTGTCTTCCGTGTCGCATTTGGCAGCAGCCCGGAGATTTCCTTCTGTGCTCGGGCCGCGGCGGTGATTTCTTTTCGGTGCCAGAAGCTGGGTGAGCCACCACCATAAAAATAAATCAGAAAGGCGGCAGTACTGCATGGTGGGCACACGTAGTCAAATAAAAGCACCAGTATGTGGGGTGGGCACCCGCGGAGCAAATAAGCGGGGTGGGCACCCGCAATGAAAGCACAATGGGGGAATCCCTACGCTGGATTTCCCCAGCAAGGGCTGCAGCGCAGCGCTGTGCAGCCCCCCGGTTCTCCATCAGCTGGGCAGTTTCAAAGATAGCGCTCCCAGACGCTGGATGAAGCAACAGTCCTGGGGTAAAGAGCATAAGTCCTTAGGAATGAAGAAAGGAGGCAAAAGGTCCCAGGGGCATAGCTTGGCCCAGGGAGGCAGCCCTCCTGGCGGGTCCTCCTGGGCCCCAGCAGCAGCACGCCCCGCAGGAATCACACCTTGACTGAACATTTTCATGGGGTCACAGCCTCTATATTTATACTAGTCTTTCCTTCATGTAAAAGTGCAAAGTGCAGGGCATGGGGGAACCAGATGCAACTGGTTCAAGGGGGATTTGGAGCACTTTGTTTTGCCCAGCTTGTCTCCCCTTTGTTAGGTGGGGGCTCAGTGATCAGACACACCACAGGGGGTGGAGCCAGCATTGTGGATGGAAGGCACATCCCTATTCAGGTCCCAGGTGAAACTCCTCCCTCCCATATGCATGCAGATCTCTCTATTCACCACTCGGCTGACTCACCGTGTCTTCTGGAGCCACCCACACCCTTTAGCTCCTGTCACTCACAAGCCAGACATGCAATTCACATCAGGCAGGCAGACACATAGCACACAGAAATGCCAACTTCTAAAAGTGGCATTTCCCCACCAGTCACCATAAATCTGCGCACACCATTGCGCAGCATTTATTCTCTCAAGTTTATACATACTAAACTCGCCCCTGCACTCCTCTCATACCAGGAATTACCATGGACACACATATCCCCCATGCATTCCCATGGGAGGGCAGGCCAATCTTACCACACACACTCAGAGCGCGCACACACTTAACACTGGACCACCAATACCAGGTCACAGGAAAGCCAAAAGGTTTAGGGGTGAACCTGCCAAAAAGGGCCAAGTCCAACACTAGTTCAATCTGCTACCCTTAGAGAACATCTGACTCCCTCTGTTCTGTTTTCACAAGGTTGGCAGAGCGAGGACTGACTCTCCACCGTGAGAAGTGCGACTTCTGCGCAGAGACATCAGTTTCTTCGGGTACCATTTTTTTGGCAAGGGAATTGGTCCAGATCCAGAGAAGGTGAACGATACACAAAACGCTCCTGATCTCTCTTTTGTGTCCGGAGTCTGCAGCTTCCTTAGCATGGTGACATTCTGCGGACACTTCATGAAAAATCTCTCAGATGTCACCGCTTGGGCTTGGGGGCCGGAGCAGGAAGAAGCGTTTCGCCATACGAAGGCCGCCCTGTCGGCCGACACCACTCTGGTGTACTTTGACCCACAGAGAGAATCACAGCTGGTAGTAGATGCCAGTCCCACCGGCTTAGGAGCAGTGCTAGCCCAAAGGCAGGAGTGTGGAGAGCTGGCCCCAGTAGCATATGCTAGCCACCCGCTCACACCAAACCAGCAGCGATGCTGCAGAATTGAGCTGGAAGCAATTGCCATCACATGGGGCTCCAGACATTTTTACTTATACCTCTACAGCCATCACAGACCACAAACCTCTGGTCTCACTATTCTAGGGTTCCTTGTCGCGTCCTCCTCCCAGGATAGAGAAGTGGATCCTGCAACTGCAAGTTCACTGTGCAGTATCAACCAGGCACCAGGAACCCAGTGGATTTCCTATCCAGACATGCTCGGCCGGCCACATCTCCCGATACGACCAAAGCCAGAGAGACAGAAGAATATGTCTGGCGTCTTGTAGACCACTCCTGGCCTCTGGCGATGTCCTTGGCAGATGTGGTGGGGGCCACAGTGTTTGATGACAGCCTGCAAATAGCCATAGAAGCCACAGTCTCTGGCGATTGGAGGCAGCTTCAGAGCCCACCACCTTTCAGGACAGAAGCAGCCTGAAAACCTGATGTAGAAAGCTGCTCCTCTGGCACACAGAAGGCATCAAGGCATCGTGAAATCTGAGAATTGACTCAGAAGCAAAGTCTGATTCCCGGGGTTGGAACAAAAGGTGGAAGCAGTAGTGCGAGGATGCCCAGTTTGCCTCGCGATGAGTCAACCTGACCCGCCGGTCTCTGTCATCACCGAAGCTGGCCCCATGGGCCCGTGGCAGAGAGTCAGCGCGGATTTCGGCAGCTTTTGGAATGCGGCGCACATGCTGATTGTTGTGGATAATTACTCGCGCTATCCAGAAGTGGAACTCGTAACCACCAAATCAGTGGCGGAAGTCATCCTGAAGCTAGAAAAGCTCTAGGCCATCCATGGACTGTTTGCAGGAATTCACACTGACAATGGGGCCCCCTTCACTTGGTCCGAGCTGGCCGAATACGTGAGCTCCAGAAGTATCAAGCACCGTCGCATCACCCCTCGCTGGCCTCAAGCCAATGGGGAAGTGGAATGTCTGATGAGGACCCTTACCAAAGGAGAATAGAGACCCATGCCCAACTCCACCACTGGCGTGTCTCCCAGCAAGATGTGTTTTGGCAGGTCAATGACAGACACCATCCCCCACTACCGTACATGGGAGAGCATGCGTAGTCCTCTAAACCAGTCAGCATACAGGAGACTCTGCAACAACGAATATGCATCCAAGAAATGGTGAGCTAAAGAAAATCCCCTTAAAGTGGATGGCCAGTTACTGGTGAAGGACCATCACCCTGGAGGAAAGTTTAGAACACCTTTTGGGCTAGACTCATGGGTCAACATCCACGTCAATGGAACACAAGTGACAGCCCAGAAGGGCACAGAGTGGGTAACACGCAACATCTCCCAGTTCAAGAAAGTTCCACCGAGACCCACGTCCATCGATCCACTGTAAGGCATCACAGAAGAAGGTCCACCCGATCGGGCAAGCAACAGTATGTAAAACTCCAAGGTGGTAAACCCCCCGAGGATCTATTCGAGACCCCCCCCCAGCACATCCAGTCCCTATCCCGAACCCATCCCCAGCAGGGGTCTGCAGAAGCCACAGTCCTGTGAAAAGCCTGAGTCCAGAGATGCCTGTGCCAGATTTCCCCACCAGGGGTGGTCTAGGACAGTACTAGTTGCGACCACTCCCGGAGCCGTTCCCGAAGTCCAAGGACTTTGTCTGTGGCTGATTCGTGGTGGACAAAGGTGCCAAGGTCGTGAGTAACTCTGTATGCGGAGATGTCTGGAGCGTTCTATGATGATGATGGACTTGAATTGTGAAGTTTTATAAGGTTGGTGTTCTTTAAAGTAAAAGTTATGTTCTTTTATGGTATGGGAGGAATGTAGTGTTGCCATAGTCGGGAGCGACAACAAACGCATAGGGGTGACTCCAACCCGATCTGCGTGACTATAATGGTATCGTCTGGCGTTCAGCGAGATGTAGTTTATAAATGGCTCGGAGAGCTGAGCGTGGTTAGTCTAGAAAGTAACCACCACCAAAGTTCCAGCGTCAGCGTGGTTTTATATGTGTGCTGAGAGTGGGACCTGTATACGAACTTTACAGTACCCTTCGTGAACGGAATTCGTCTAGTGATAGTATCTGTTTCCATACATTTTTGTGTATGGCTGAGTCACTTGCTGCCTGCAGGGTGTGATAATCTTTGCTCCGTTTCTTTACATTTGAGCCGAGCATTCATACTGACAGTGGGCGGGACAGTGGCTGCATGGTGGCTTGTGGCCGGATGGCATATTGTCCTTCTAGTGGTGCAAAAAAGAGTAGGGGGGCTACTCACCGAACAGACACCGAACACAATCAAAACTCTCCAGACCTCTGCACAAGTTATGTACAAATCTGAAACTATGCTCCTGTGTCTCACTTTCATGTGAGCTTATGTCTGTGCCCTGCTGTCGCTAGCCCACCCTCATCTTGGAAACTTCTAGTCCAAATTCTCTTGTTGGATTAGCTCCTCGCTTCCTTCCTACTTCTGGCTTTCTTTCAAATGGATTATAGCAGGAAAGATGTGTGCCATGTGTTTGTAATTGTGAACTCCCATTTCTGCAGCTGCATGCTGCTCTCACAAGGACTGTGCCAAGGAAGTCAAGTCAAAAAGTGCTTTATTCGAGTATTACTCATAAAAGCAAACATACAAACATATAATAAAAAACAATTAAATCTGAGATGTCATATTGACATACGCACATTTCTAAAAAAAGGAACACATTTTTTCAGAAGAGTAATATACATAATCACAGGTGTATAATTCATTGGTGTTGATAATGCAATTAAGTACAATTTATAAAATCTTAATACTAAAAAAAAAGAAAAAAAAAAAAAAAAAAGAACCGTTTAAAATTTCATTTCACAGGTGTAAAGTTCATTGATGTTGATGATACAATTAAGTATAATTTATAAAATCTTTATACTAAAAAAGAATCATTTAAAATTAATTTTCCAGATGTCACGATAAATTACACTAAACAGAGAATAGACAGTACTCTAGCAGTCTCTGAGCGTCTAGGCAGAGAGTAGTCACCGAACTAGCAATCTCTGCCTTATTATCCATGCCCACCCCAGATACTTAGCGGTGGCAATTATAATCCAAGTTAAAGTAGTCGATCTAACAATGCGCAAAGCCACCATACTACTTTTAGTACCCAGGTTCCTACACATAGGTGCCAACCAAACACGCCTTGGAGTAGAGTATGGTTTACAGGAGAACAAAAAATGTCCAAGTGTTTCATTGTTACATAGTTGAAAGATCAGTTTCCTATCCAAAGGTTTGGATATATAATCCCAATACAGTTCATACATGGGGTACAATTTAACCTCAAGAAAACTAGCAGTCATGGACCCACAGTTGATGCTGAGCAAACTCTTGTTGGCAACATTTTCCCAAAAAATATTTTTTAAGGTTGTCTTATTGGGAAATGATGCCCCTGCTGGGTCGGACCATAATGCATTTAGACCTAGTTCAGATAGTGCAAATTTTAGTGATTTGAACCATCTAATTCTATTAAAGCAATCTGCTTTAATAACGTCAGTGAACCCGGCCGCATAGTGAGAGAGCTCAGGTGTGGTCCATAATCTACGCCAATATAAAATCGGTCGTAGTTTGCCCATTTTCGAGATTTCTTTCCTGCCAAGCTCATATCTCAAAGGCAATAACGGACTACTCTGTGGAGTACCCGTTAGTTTCCTGAAAAAATTGTTCTCAGAGGTTTGTAACTCCTGTAAATTTTCATGCCCCCATAACTCAGCCCCATATAATGCTGACCCAATTGCTTTTGCCTCATATATAATCAGGGGTGGTTTGATCGGTTTGGTCAATGATTTCCTATGCTCCTTTATAATGGTTCCAGCTAATTGCTTATGCCTTAAAATTGCAATGTTTAAATGCTGGTTCCACCTATTATCATTAGAAATAAGGATCCCCAGGTATGTGAATGATGATACAACCTCGAGAGTGCGTCCACTCATGGTAATGTTAGGTTTAAAATTACGATGCGGATTAAAAACCATGAGTTTTGTTTTAGACGCATTCACCTCCAGTCCGTGATCCCCACAAAACTTATCAAAAATGGCCAATGCTTTTTGCAGTCCACTTGGAGTTTTGGATAAAATTAACGTGTCATCGGCGAACATTAAAATCGGAACTTTTACACCTGCAAGAGAGGGAGCATCCACTGCCTGTGATTGAATACGGGGGACAATGCCATTAATAAAAAGGGTGAACAAGGTTGGTGCCATTGAGCACCCTTGCCGAACCCCACGCTCAACAGGAAATTCGGCTGTGTCTTTACCGTATCCACCCCATTGGATTTTAGCATAGGTGCCCTCGTGTAATCTCATGATCAGAGTCAACAAGACTCCTGGGACCCCTAAGGCCACAAGAACTTCCCACAGTTTCGCCCTTGGTACCAGGTCGAAGGCAGCCCGCAGATCGACAAAAGCCGCATAAAGGCTGCCCCCACCTAGCACCACAGTCCTCCACTGGATCAGCTGGAACCGAAAAACTTGATCCACAGTACTGGTGGCCCTGCGAAACCCAGCCTGGAAGGGAGATAGAATATTAAATTCTTCCGCCCAATCAAGCAATCGATTAACAATCACTCGCCCAACAATTTTTTGCACTGTATCAATTAGGCTAATTGGGCGGTAGTTACAAGGCTGGGTACGATCACCCTTTTTGTACACAGGGATAATAACAGCACCCCACCATGATACCGGGATAGCTGCACCCTTAGCAATGTGGTTTATTAACAAGTGAATATATTTACACCACCTTCCAGTGTCATTTAAGAAAACGTCCGCTGGGACCCCATCAATACCAGGAGCACGTCCACTGTGTACGGTTCTAAGGGCCAACAAAATTTCACCCGTCGTGAAGACATTGTCCTCAGAAAATGTATAAATAGGGCAGGTACTATTTACAATCTGATCCCTGATAGCATACTGATCACTAAAAAAATGTATCCAGGCGTCCTGCGGGACATTGTTATTACAAGCCTCTTCAGACCTTTCTTGTCCCCATTTGACAATATGCCAAAATAATCTAGAATCTTTTCGATCACTAGCACACTTCAACTTGTCCCAATGGGCTTCGTCCCAATCTTTTTTCGCCTTGGCAATACTAATTTTGTAAAACTTTCTGGCAGAGCGGATGGCCCCCAGGTTTTTGCTCTTGATTGCTGCTCCCAAAGAAATTCGTGCCTCCTTGCAAGCATGGTTATACCATTTAGCTGCTCTAGAAACACGTGTCATCTTAGAATTTACTGGTTTCAGAAAGTAGCTTTTAATTTCTTGGAAAAGAGACTCATGTACTTTAATAGTATTAACTTGACCTGTAGTGATCCCTACTTCACTTTCTAGGGCCGTAATAGCCTTATCGGTCACAACTCCAATTTTTTCTATAGCTTGCTGGTCCGTCCTAACACTTGTCCATCTTAACCTACGCATATCATTTGTTGGTACAATTAGCGGGGGTAGGGGATCATCCAGAGGAATAGAAGCATTGGATTCAGACGACCACCATTTGTGAGTAACACATAGCGGATTATGGTCACTCTCTAACATTTCGGTTACAACCATATCACTAACAGTTGACCAAAGGGAAAGGCTACAAGTAATATAGTCGATACGACTTTTGCTTCTCCCATTATTAAAGGTCATAGCTGGTACTCTATCTGACTTTGTCCTTCCGTTCAGAGCTCTTAACCCTTGTTTGAGGCACATTGCATTCAAACCCAGACTATCCTCTGTCCAACGAGTTACTGGAATAGTATCTAGTAAGGGGATGTCCCATTGTTTGTCTTCCTCTGCACCTAAGAAGGCTTCGCCTGTATCTAGAGGTTCAAACGTACGGTTTAAATCCCCTGCGATTATTATGTTTTTCCTACTAGAATGTGTCTCAAGGAGATTATACAGGGTAAGAAGAACCTCAGATTTTCCTACATTTCCACCTCTGGCATATATATTATAAATATCGATGGATAAGGATAAATTACTCATAAGTCTAATGAGCTGAATATCTTTTTGACCAATCTCCACACTTTTTACAACAACCTTTAAAGATTGTTTGACCCATATAGTAAGGCCCCCCATCGGACGCCCTTTAGGGCCCTTAGAAGCTGGTACATGAAAATGTAGGTACCCCAAAGCAAAAACGGGGTCACAGGCCCATGTTTCCTGGAAAATACAAACATCGAACTTGCTAACAAACCTAAACCAATCACCACAATCCAACTTGGAACATAGCCCAGCCACATTCCAAGATAATAAATTCCCAATATCCTGTGCCATTACAGGTTTGGGGCTAGAGACAAGCCCATTCATCACAATATCGTTTATACCGTTGCATTTTACGTTTTCAATAGTTAAACCAGCTATGGCCTCTATATTAACAGTCTCAAGTCGAGTACCTACTCGTTGACCTAGCTTATCAGTAGAGCATAAATCAGATGAATGGTGAGATGGTTGTCAATCACAAGCATCCAGGTTTGACAGGGCAGAAAATCTATTTTCCACACATAGACCCCATTCGCGAAATCCAGCATCATTACTACCCCTATTGGTCACAACATTCCATTTAGTTCTTAGAATACTAGGATTCGGACCTCTTCCTTTCCGAGGATAAAAAAAGTCCAGGGTCAATGGTACAATTGAAGTTGACCTTCGCTGTGGAGGCAAGATGTTAGGCAAGATGTTTGATAAAACCTCGGGGTCAGTGAAGTTAAGGACAACACAATCCCCTCTGAACCTCTTAACGCTGTTACCAATCCACTCAACCCTTCTGGCATTAACAAGTTCTACAGATAATTGTTGCTTCCCCCAGGGGGATATTACCATGTTGTTTGTAAGCCACGATAAAGATTTATTTAATAAAGAAGGGGCAGATTCGACCTCCCCAGAAACCAAAGGGGGGACATTTGCAAGGACAAGAACTAATGGAGAGGCTTCAACTACAAGCTCGAAAGACCCTTTCCCCATGTTAGAATTGTTAGTGGCAGAGATAGGGGGTATATCTGCAAGGGCACCACTAGGTACATTAGACAGTGGTACAGGATTAGAGTCAGATCCACTATTCTCGACAAGTAATGTTTTACTCGTTACTGGCTCTACCCTAGATGCAGCAACTTCAGTAATATTTCCTGTCTTCACCAAAGATTTCTCTAGTAAACCACCCAATCTGTTAACCTCAGCGGTTAATTTGTCAATTTTACTAACCAGAGGTTTAACTATACCTTTAATTTTTGTGTCCATCATGCTCCATAGTTTAGTAAATTGAGCATTAGAAAGGGTTACGTGAGCTTCACTGAACAGATCAACCTCCTCCTCCTCGTCCTCAGATATTTTCCTCGGAGGGGTTGCAATTTTATTTCTGCCAGATCTTAGACCCCCTCGTTTTGGGATAACCTTGCTTTTACCCCTAGTAACCCTCGGAGCTGGAACAGGGGTAGTAGAAAAAGGGGACTCAATATTAGTGGATGTCACTGACACCCCTTCACTATCACTATTGGCTTCAGTAAGAACAACTACGCCACTAGGCAAAATGGGGTTTGTATCGTAAAGAGGGTCATGAGCCACACAAGATGTACTACTATTATGTAAAGCCAAGGAATCCCCATACTCTTTATCAGCCATAAGGAATTGGTTGGATGAATCTAATCCCAGTGAGGATCTCCTGTCGCTGTTAATTTTAGCCACAACTTGGATAAGATAATTATCTATAGTATTATTAGCTGGGGTTTGTTTTTTTCCGGGCATGAGTAAGGTAAGTAAGGTGGCTAAGGTAAACAAAACACTTGAAACACAAGATTCAAATAGATGTTGTAATTACCCTGATTAGACCAAGCTGCTTATATGTCCAAGAATAGTGAAAGTACATTTTCAGGCAGGGTCCCTGGCCCAACCCAACCTAGTCCGACCTCGGACGGCCTCAGACGGTCCCGCCCTTATCCCGGGCTTCTCCCGGCGCCACCCGCGCGCGATCCCGCAACGCGGGGAATGTCCTCTATATTTAAACGCCTCCTGGCGCGAAATGGGTGTTGCGTTGACGGCTTCCTGCCGCAAGGGATCGTGGGGCTTGTAGTCCCTCCCTCACTGCGGCTGCGCTGGTGGAAAGGAACGCGGCGGCGGGGAAAGACCTTCGCCAACACAGGTATGCAGAGCAGCAACGAGAGCACTGGCCAGATAGGGACCCAGAGTAGTAAGTCAGCAGAGCGCCCAAGGAAGTGAGTAGCCGTCACAGAGGTTGGGATTGATGAAGAATGTGTTGGGTGTTTTTCAGTCACAATTTTTGGTAACAAGTTATTGTGAAGTAAAATGGTGACCCGGTTGGAACCCAGCTAACTTCCTCGGAGACAGAGTAATATAAGTCAGAGTAACACGAGTCCTCCTACTTCATTCAAAACATGACTGGCCCAAAAGAGAGGTTGTATATATTAAAAATGCTGGGACCACCTAGGAGTCAAAAGTGACGGTAGCAGAAAGTCGTTTGATACAGAGGAGAGGAACACCATTAGAAGCGTTGTTTTTAAAGGGATTTGAAGTGCAGTAAATTTGTGTTGTGGATTGTTATACTGTTTTGATTATGTAATGCTGTATCTCACTACAATATGTGTTTCATTGATATTTCCAGTTACCCCTGACGAAGGGCTGAAATTGCCCGAAATGCATTGGGTTAATAAAATACTGCCATGGTGAAGTTATGCATCTGTACTTGTTCTTGGAAAAAGGTCTGGATGGACGAATCTGAACATGAGAAAACTTTGTAAACTGGCATGATGTCTGACGTGTGGAACCAAACAGAAGAAGATTTTGTGAAAGAGACAAAAAATATGAAAATTATTAAAATGAGGACGAAAATTATCTACATAGGATGAATTGCGCAAGTAGCATTTTGCTGTGCCATTGGTTTTGGGGCAGAGTGCTGCCCCAGCAGATAATTATTTAATACTCAGGTGCCACCAGGGCAAGGCACGACACCAAGCGAGCACGCAACATTGGATGAATTTGTGGATGAATAGTGATGAACTTTGAACTTTAAGAAAAAGGTGTGCATTCCCCACTGTTAAAAACTTGGCCCAAATCCTAGGCAGTCGTAGCTGTTTTTACCTCATTAACGTTCATATAGCACATTTGGTACTTACCATGTTTATGCTTGCTTTTCACACCTTAAAAGAAATATCCGCACTGCCAAGACTGAAACTCCAATTCTCCAAAACTTAAATATGAAAGGTACTTTTTGTTCTTTTAACTACCCACGCTACAACTGAGCTTAATGTGTGAATCAATTTGGGGTCACCTTTACCTAATTGTTTAACTGTGTTCTAGTGCTCTTATCTCATCTAGAATAGCGCTTTTCCCGCAATTAGTACACAACTGGTGAAAGGTCTATTTACATTTTAATGTTTTTTAAGTAAATTCTTCATCAAATTTGATGACCTTGCTAAATAAAATCCGTCACTTGACTTCATTCAGCTAACTGCGTATATTCCTGAATCAGACTGCGTGACCCAGTCTATAGTAATTGTATAGCTATTCAATCCCTGGCAGTACAGCCCCCAGGATAATATATTGCATTGCTAAACTTTTGTAAGGTCCCAAAGGCCACTGCACTGTAAATGTAAGCACATAGGTAAAAGACATTATCATTTACACTGCCAATAGCTCTAACTCTAGCAAATATGATACCCATTGCATTGCAAATGCTTGTGTATATAGACATCTGGGCAGCCAGGACCCATATTCATGCTGTTGTTTTTCCTCACAAGAACTTACACATAAAACCTCACAGGAAACAATGCCTTCCAGACAAGTTCTTTTCATGAGCAAACCGTTTCATTGGTGGCAGTGGGGTAAAATGTCGCTTTAATGTAACTGGTAATCTTGTGAAAACGCACAGTATAATATTTCTTGTATTTGTACTAAGTACCCAGTATGGATTCATTATCCCAAGCATGCTAAAATGAGTAATAACTTTGAGTGTAGGTAAAAATTTGTCCACGCACCACAGGAAACACGCAGGCACACTGGCCTTCTTTTCGTCCTCAGAGAAAAAAAAGATTCATAATCGGGTTGGCACCATTGTGGTCAAATTCAATAGTAATAAGCAACCAGGATGTACTTCTTCAAGGCACAGGTTTGAACAAGCTACCTATCTAATCACCCGTGCTCTTCCTTTCTCGGTGTGTGGCTGTGATAGGAGTCCTTAAAAAATAGTGGCGAAAAGTGTCATCTGTCGAAGTGACGTTACACGCCAGATGCCACATGTAGGTATGTTGATGGGAAATGTAGGGGCATATTTACAACAAAGTGGCGGAGCGCAGTGTTAGCCGCCTAGGCTTAACACTGCACTCCGCCACTTCAGAAACGCAGGGCTGCACCATATTTACAACAATATGGTGCAGCCCTGCGTTTCCCCCTGTGCTGGGGCTAAACTTAGCAGTCTAGCACCAACGCAAGGGTGTCACAGTTGAGTGTAAGATAGTAAACAATCATTGGCGCTTTACTGTTTCTATGGGTTCTGCAGAACGCAGCACACATAGAAACCGCAAAAAGGAGGAGAAATACAGCATTTCTCCTTGTTTCGCTTCTTTAAGACCATGTTTTCCGTGGTCTTAATTTTGGCGCTGCCTCCTATTTACTTATCCCTTGTAAATAGGAGGCAGCATCAAAATCAATGGGTGTTGCGGTGGAACGCCCACCGCAACACCCACTGTCCTCCCCTTTCACACTGAGTACAGCGTGAAAGGGTGCCTTTTTTTCAAGGCAGCGTTAAGTCATCTTAAGTGGCTTAACGCTGGCTTGTAAATAAGGCAAAGCCCCTATCGCCACCACAAAGTCACAAAGAGTGACATTGTGGTGCCGATAGGGGCTTGTAATATACCTTGTAGTCCCTTATTGGCTTTCTTTTCTTTCCGTGAGTGAAACTGCGGAGCTTCTTACTTCTAGGGCTAGACAAAGGGCCAATACTCAAGACGTCATATAAAAACTGTTGTGCTCATGGGGAATGTTGTCCAACCGGTCCTAGGAAGCTTGTTTCCGGGCCAGGGAAGACATGGCTTGGCAGTTCGGGCTGGACTGTTCCCATGAGGCACAGGGTCAGACCGATTTGCATATGGCCATGTCTGAACTGGGGTGGCAGAGTGGGCTAAAGAACGGTGATATATTAAACCCAGATCAGTTGACTGGGGGTGAGTGCTTGCTATGTTCAACACTCCGTCCATCATTTCCTTTGGTTTTTGCTTTGTTCGCCATAAGTTGGCAGGGTATGCTCAGACGTGAGTCCCTTGCTCACTTTGCCACTGGATTCAAGCAAGCCTGGCTGAAGATGGCTGAAATGCCAGAAACCGGTCCTAGGTAGCTTGTTTTCGGTCTAGGGAAGACATGGCTTGGCAGTTCGGGCTGGACTGTGCCCATGAGGCACAGGGTCAGACTGATTTGCATATGGCCATGTCTGAACTGGGGTGGCAGAGTGGGCTAAAGAACGGTGATGGATTAAACCCAGATCAGTTGACTGGGGGTGAGTGCTTGCAATGTTCAACACTCCGTCCATCATTTCCTTTGGTTTTTGCTTTGTTCGCCATAAGTTGGCAGGGTTTGCTCAGACGTGAGTCCCTTGCTCACTTTGCCACTGGATTCAAGCAAGCCTGGCTGAAAACGGCTGAAATGCCAGAAACCGGTCCTAGGAAGCTTGTTTCCGGTCCAGGGAAGACATGGCTTGGCAGTTCGGGCTGAACTGTTCCCATGAGGCACAGGGTGCTTGCAATGTTCAACACTCCGTCCATCATTTCCTTTGGTTTTTGCGAATGTTGTCCAACGTCAAATGCCACTGGTAAGCGTACACAGTGTTCATGTGAAGTGTAGTTCTTCATTTCCTTTCTGGTCATGAGAGAAACTACTGGGCCTTCTGCTCCTAGGAGTGGATGTAAAGCTAATGCTCATGACACCTTCTTAACCCCTTGAATCCATGGGGAAGGTGGTCCGGTATGGATCCCATGCTGTACAGGCAGACATATATAAGGAAGCAAATATCGCAGATTTGTGCAAAATATGCCTTACACTTCCAATTACTCCATCCTTATTACCCCTCCCAATCTTCTAATACACCTCAGAAGAGTTATTTGTTTGGGGAGGGGGAGCAAGGTGTGTTGGTGGGGCAGAAGAAAAATCATTTCTCTTTGTGTTCACTTTTGTTTAGTACCTGGGCTATGATTTCTTACACAGGCAGACCGTATTGTGTGCCGCGGGGTGTCCCTAAAGTATACCCAGGCTAATGTTAACACCACTGAATGTATGTCCTTCTTCTAATTACGATAGCCTTTAGTTCCTCCCACAGAAAGAGCTAATTGTCTCTTATACTTAGCTATGTAACTATTATGATGGAAACTATTTCAGTCAACTGTGTCCCAACTGAAACCGTGAGATGTTGACTTTCAATCCCTGGGAGTCCATTCCCTGTCTATAGACCCATCTCTTTTCAATTCTCAGCAGACTGATAGCTATGGCATTGGTCCCAGGATTTAATTTTTCCAATACAAACCAAATGAAATCATCCTCATGCTGGCCTTTTTCCAAGAAGCGGTGAATCATGTTTATGACTGTTTTCTTATATCTGAATGTGATACGATTCTCATTGATGCCTGTTCTTACTTTTTTAGTGGCCATCCCCATATATTTTAGCCCACATTTGAAGATCATAAAACAGACCACATAGCTTGTATTAGTTACTCTGATGTTTGATGATCCACGGAGTTTTTAAACCTAGGTCGATCCTCGTTGTTATCTTCGTAAGGGAACATACATTACATTCGCCGCATGGAAAATGCCCTTTTCCAATAGACATATCACATAGGGTTCTTTGGTTTTGGAATGTGTTTTGGTTCTTAGGTGTTGTACGTATGACCAAGTCCTTTATGTTTCTGACTCTCCCAAAGGAAAAAAATGGGTTTCTCCAAACTTAATGGTCCTGAATTTAAGAACAGCAAGTGCTTGTTAAACAATTTCTTGATGTTTTTTGTGGAAGGTCTATACGTGGTAACACAGATCAGTTTACCACTGGGTTCCTTGATCCTAGTCTGAATTAGTAGATCCCAGTCACAGTGCCTTGCTCTTTTCTTAGACATTTTTTTAATTCTCATTGGATATTTTCTATTCTTGAGCTTCTCGGTCAATTTTCTAACATGCTTCTTATATTCACTTTTGTCGGTACAATTGCGTCTTAGCCAGAGGATCTGGCCAAAAGGGTGATTTTCCCGAACTCATCTAGGGTGAAAACCCCTAAACTGTACGAGAATTGTTGTATCGGTGGGTTTGTCATAAACCTCAGTCTTGATGCTGTCATCTGCTGAAAAAATCATAAGGGCCAAAAAATTAACTCTATGTTGTTTATTCATGTTGCAGAGTCCCAGGCATCAGTCTTGCTGCTGTGCCAGATGATAAAAATGTCATCTATATATTGTTTCCATATCTTGATCTTCTCACGGAAGGGGTTGTCACCACAAAACACAACGTTTGTCTCAAAATCATGGACATGTACGCACGTCAGACTAGGGGCAAATTAACTTCCCACTGAAGTCCCATGGGTATGTAAGAAAACCTCCACTTCAAACTCAAAGTTGTTCCTTGTCAGAGCAAGGTGAGTGTAGTCCCTTACACATTTTCTTTATGTATAGAATCCCATCAAAGTCCTGCTAATATTGAATCCACTACCTTCATGGTCTCTTTGTGTGGAATGACTGCATAAAGTGCTTCTACCTCCATATTGATTTTAGTTCATCCTCTGGATCATAATTCAGAACTGACAAGATACTCAATAATTCCTTTGTGTCCTGCAAATAGGTAGGGGTCTTTCCCACTATCGGTCTTAAAAAACAATTGTAGAACTTAGATAGAGGTTCCAGAGCAGGGCAATGCCTGAGACAATAGGTCGACCTGGGGTTGAATGGACCCACTTATGAACTTTTAGCAGGATGTCAAAAAACGGGTGTGTAAAAGACTTCAGCTTCTTTTTTTAGTAATTCAGTCTTTTTCTAATCTCGCATCCACCAGAAATATTACCTCCTCTAACACATCTCTTGTGGAATCCCTTGCCAGCCTTTTGAAATTCTTTTCAACATTCAGCACTTTAATGCACTCACTTCTATACATCTCCCTGGGGAGAATGACTATTGTGCCACCCTTGTCTGCTGGCTTGATAATGATGTCCGTAGCCTCTAAGAGTGAAATAATAGCTTGTCGTTCAGCTTTTTTAATATTGTGGAAATGTTTGTGTTGCTCAATTTGTCTATGTCTCTACCAATTGCTTCCTCAAAAGTGAACACCCCAGGTGGAATTGAATGGATAGACGATGTGAAAGTAGATTTTCTCTTAAGACTAGTGTTCTCTTCAACCCCACCAATAGTCTCCTTATCCTTATCCTTGAAGAAGATGTGTAAATGTATCTTTCTCAAACATTCTGTGTAATCTAAACATGTTAGCTTTTGGGTTCTGTACAAAGCCAAGGCCCTCGTTAAGTACATTGATCTGTGTTTCTGCCAAAGTTTTTCCGCTCAAGTTGAGAACCGCATTGTTATCCTTCATCAGTTCGTACCTGTGCTTGGTGCCTGCTCCTTTACTTTCTGTTTTTTTTTTCCTCTTCCCCAACCCCTGTTTTTTCCTAAAAAAGGCAGTCATGCTTGGATTTGCCTTGGGAAGAAAGGTTGACTCATGGGATGAAGATAGCCATAGGTGTTTCGCCAGCCCCAGTGTGGATCCTGCAGCAATTCTGGGCCAAAAAGGTCTTTGAGGTGCAGCACCCTTTCGTGCTGCTCATCTTCCCCTTGGTCTGTATTTTCCTTCATCAATGCTGTCACAGGACCCACTACTCTGGGATGAGGTGTCCAATTGAATATTTTCTTTCCATTCAACATCCTCCTTTGAGAAGGGGTAAATCTTTTTGGAGAGAACGTCTTAAGATCATTCTGGAATTTCTGTACCTTGGAGTTAGGAAATCTTTAAATTCTCAAACTGTCTTGTTTACTTCTTCCAGTTTCTTCATGAAAGAGATGATGGTGATCTATGTCTACTGAGCGCTGCTCCAAGATGGCAGGTGGACTGTGAGTGCTGGGCCAGAGGCTGTTGTAGATGACTCGCTGTGCAATGTTTCTGGTGGGTAAAGAAGATGTATAACAATGGTCACGCTACAACCCTGAAGGGAGCTGGTGGCACAGGTTGCACAAATTGGAAATAGCGGTTTGCAGAGCTGTCTGTCAGCCTAGTGCGGCTGAGGAGTGTAGATCTTGCTGGCCTGACCATTTTTCCAGTCCAGTCTGTCATTTTTACAGTGGCTTACAGGCTAGTGGGCTACTTTGAGAGCTGGATGGTTTGCCATGACCCACAAATGAAAGCCCATGCAAACCCATACTTGTCTGTCTCATTCAGTGTGTGGCTGCTTTGAACTTTTTTGTCAAGAAGGAGGGGCCTCTTACCACTCAAGACTAGTGAGGCTATCATTGTATTGCTTCCTACACCAAGGCGCGATCTGTTAAACAGCACAACACACATGGACCCAAATGGTTTTGTTCCAGATAGGAGCATATCTTCAAACATATTAAGGTTATTTAATATTTTGGTTGGGGTCTCTGGAGATATCCTTGTTTCAGCGGTGGCCTCAGCATGAAAAAACCTTTGCTGCACTGAGGTGGAATTCTTTTTTGCAAGTGTTACAAACAATATGCCTCTATAAGGACAGTCTTGCCTGAATTTGTCACTTATACAAGGTACCTATGACATGTGACCCTAACTCTTCTAATGTTTGATTTATCGAAGGAACTATTGCTTCATGAGACTTGTGAGGAGAACTAATTTGGTTAATATAGGCAAGGACTTTCATGACATCTCACTGTACACTGACAATGCCTATTGTATATGTGTGACTGAGATTCTGGTTTACAGCCTACCATGACCAATCATGTCTTTTTCACCTGATTCGAGGTGGGAGCAATAAGATCTGTTCACCTTACTGGGCGCTGAGTACTGGGATGGTAGATGACAATCATCAAATATCATATTATCCTGATCTCTCACTGTGATAGTGATGTCATCACTGACATCTCTAAAACTTAAACAGAGGTGTGGTGCTCGGTCTCCTTTTGGAAGTAAAGCCACTGTTAGAAATTGGGGGCGTCTATTTACTAAGATTTAACACTGCTTTTGTGTCACAAAAGTGATGCGAAATGACGCTAAATCTTTTGTTACGTATTTTCTTTCCAGTGTAATACCTGTTTTATGCTGGAAAATCACTTGAAAGTAATGCAAAGCACTACATAGCACTGCTTTGCATTACTTAGTGCCAAGGGGGATATCACGGGTGGTGCATGGGTGTTCCCATAAAACCACTCAAGGTTTCTGACTGCTAAACCCTATTTACTTAAAAAAGTAGACAAGGTTTAGCATCAGAAAATAGCAACCATTTCAGATAGGCGCTATGAAGGAGAAATTATTGTTTTTCTCCTTTATTTTTCAACTATGCTTGTGTGCTGCCACTGTACAGCACACATAAAACTGGGGAAATTTTTAAAGTTAGTATAAGCATAGTATTTTGTACAGGAAGGGTATATTTCCAGTACAAAACCTATGCTAGATTGACAGAGACACTATGGTGCAAAGGTGTATCCGTGGAGCAAGACCACTGATATCTGCACCAGCATTAGGGAGAGTGGAGTAGAGTGCCATATTTCCATTAATATAGTGCTCTCCTGCTCCCTCCTTCTCACGCAGGGCAGCACAGCATTTGCGGGTGCTGCACTACACAAGGAACTGGTAAATCTGAACCCTGGTCTCTAGTTGGCAGAGGTATGCACCCTGTCCAAGTAGGGACCACAATCCTAGTCAGGATAAGCTAGATACACACTAAAAGAGAACCTGTGCTAACACTCTGTTAGCTTGGCAAAGAGCAATCAGGCTTATCTAAAGAACAGTATTTGTGCAACACACATATACACACAGTAACTCAATTAAAACATTACGAAAATACTCCACCCTGGTTCAGAAAAATAGAGGATATGTTTATGAATAAAACAAGACCAAAATGACAAACATCCAATAAGTAGAACCAGAGTTATGCATTTTTAAAGATTGAATCAAAATCTAGTGCTGGGAGTCAAATAGTGCTTACGGTTTACTTGAGGTCACTCTTGACCAGGAATATTTCAAAGTTCAGTGCGGGCACGATGGAGGGCAGGCTAGCTACAGGACTAACACAGGTCATGCTGAAAAAGTACCTTGGATGGAGCAAACGCCTGCGTCAAAGACTCAATGTGTAGGTTCCAATTCATGCAGTCAGTTAGATGTGTCAGTGTTGGGTCTTGCAGTCGGGTTGGTGTTGAACCCCTTTAAGATGCAGGAGCTGCATCGTTGAGCCATCAAAGCAATGCCGTCGATCGGCTCCTGCATCGGAATCGAAGGGCAATACGTCTGATTTGATCGGCGCTAAGTCGTCGCTGCGTCATTTTGATGGTTCTGTACAGCAAAAATCACCTTTCAAGGGTCCAGGACTGGAGTGGCACCACTTAGCAGGTCAGAACTCACAGACGGCAGAGTCCAGCTGCTGTTGCAGAGTTGAAGGAAGTCTTTGTTGGCTGCGAGATTTCGAAATGGGGCAAGCCAGCAAGCCCTTGGAGTCACTCTGGGTTCAAATGAGATGGGTCCAGTCCTTGACCTCAGCAGGTCAGAGATCAGCAGGCAGCAGGGCAGCACAGCAAAGAATAAAAGCAGTTCTTCCAGAGATCTGGGTTAAATCCATTATTGTTTTTCTCACCATGAACTCCCATTTTGGACCCAGCCATAGGCAAATCAGTCTTGACCCTGCTTCTCATAGGAACAGTCCAGCCCAAACTCCCAAGACAGGTCCTCCTTGAAACCAGTTTCGGGGTATCACACCTCATCATCAGGCTAGCTTGAATCCAGAGGCACAACGAGCACGGGACCCACGAATGGGCATATCCATCCCATTTAGGGTGAAAAATGCTGCACAAACAAACGATGGGCGGAATGCTGAGAAAATCAGACATTCATCCCCAGTCAAGGGATCTGGGTTAAATCCATCTTACTTTTGCTCACCATGACACCCCATTTTGAAACCCAGCCTTATGCAAACCAGTCTTGACTAAGTCTGGGCATAGCAGGCGGAGTTGCTCTACGTGGAGCACCATGGAGTTGGCCAAAAACTACACGCCTCCCACTCACCGCAATAAATATTTTCTAAATGCAATCTACAATTAATGTAAAATAAAACTGCACTTAACTTATCGCGTCGTCCCGGA
Organism: Triturus cristatus; assembly: GCF_964204655.1. Lineage (NCBI taxonomy): Eukaryota > Metazoa > Chordata > Amphibia > Caudata > Salamandridae > Triturus > Triturus cristatus. The sequence goes on from NC_140585.1 coordinate 442,002,306, forward strand.
CTGCCCTCCCCCTCCTTGCCCTAATCCATGGTAGGACTGCGCAGTCCTACCATGACGTATGTGTAACGTAGGAGATTACGGCGAGGAGGGCAGCGATAAGGAAAGTGCGGTTTTATTTTACATTAATTGTAGATTGCATTTAGAAAATATATATTGCAGGGGTGGGAGGTGGGAGGGTCCGGGGCTGAACTCCGCTCCGCTGCGGAGTCGGAAGTTTTGCAGGAACTTTGCGTTCTATGCAGAGCGCGGAGTATGCAAAATTCTGCAAACTCCGCCAACGGGAACAGTCCAGCCGAACTGCCAAGCCAGGTCCTCATTGGACCATAAGCATGTATCCTGGGGCCTTTTCGGGGTAGCACCCCTCACCAGCCTGGCTAGCTTGAATCCAGTGGCACAGCAATCAAGGGATCCATGTCTGGGCATACTCATCCCACTTAGGGCCAAAATTGCTGTGCAAACAAATGAAGGATGGAATGCTGAACAACGCAGACATTCCCCCCCAGTCAAGAGATCTCGGTTAAATCCATCACTCTTTTGCTCACCATGACACCCCAGTTTGAACCCAGCCATATGCAAATTAGTCTTGACCCTGCTTGGCAGTTTGGGCTGGACTGTTCCCATGGGGAGCAGGATCAAGACTGATTTGCATATGGCTGGGTCCATGGTGTGGCATGGTGAGCAAAAAAGATGATGGATTAAATCCGGGTCAGTGGAGTGAATGTTTGATTTGTTCAGCATTCTGTCCATCATTTGTTCAATGCTAGCCTCCGAGAGGAGTGGGCCTCACAGTAGTGAAAAACAAATTTGGTTGTTTGTCAGGAACAGGTGATGGAGCAAGGTTTCGTATAAAAGAAACTTGCTTGTATGCTATCCTCTCAAATAACATGTAACCACGAAACCAATCTGTTTTGTAAATACTGATATTGCATTACACACAACATACTGTATCTAGGGGAAGCTTTTATATGTGTATTACTAACAATTAACCCGAGTGTCCTAAAATGGCCGCCTAAACTTCACTGCGCATGCGTCTACTGCATCTACGCAGTATGACGTCTTCTATGCTTGGGGGGAAACTTTGCAGCTGCGCAATAGCTCTTAATATGACCGCTTGGAACTCACATGTTAATGCGCATGGTATTGCTTTAACTAAACCTTATAAGTTCTACTAAACACTAATGCGAAAGATTAAAATAAGTAAATGGGGTAGAGTAGAGATAAGTGGTATACAGTGAAATCATTTATTTCTGTATTCTAACATGTCTTTTTCTGACTTTATTATTAGTTCATATGTGGGCCTCGGAGGGTGATTGAAATTCCAACCCCATTTGACTCGCGCGCAGGCGCACATAAACCTGCTGGAAACCATGATGGCACAGTTGAAACCCAGCCAAGGCCATACTGGACAGAGACACCTGAGAACTCAACCTATTGACCCGGACAAAGGAAGAGACTTAAAATAATGTTTCAAAATGTATTGATCGTAATGTGAAATGCGCATGGGACTAAAGCTTTGGGAAAGTAAATTAAGGGGCGGAAACATAGAACAATGGTCTTAAGAAAAATATTACTTTAGTATGGTGTGATGAACTCACCTCCTTACCTGTCCGATCAGAATAGAGGAAAACACGAAATTGAAACATTTGGGGGTGGTACATGAACACAGAATAGTATAATTGAGGTAAGTTAGCTAGAGACCAGTGTCAGACCCGTCATTCCGACTCGTCACAGACCCGACACGTATGCTGCCACAGACGCTGTCCGAGACGCTGTCTCAGACCTTTCAGATGCCAGAGACCCTGCTTGAGAGAACGAGATACTGATCAAAAGCCTATCACCTAGAAGGGGAGTTGCTGAAGAACTATTCGAGGAGAGTAGTGCCAGAGAGGGGTGCGACACAGGCGTTGCACTTAGAAGAGGTCACCTTCCCGGTCCTGAACCTGCCTTGATATTCATCTCCCGTCCTGTTTTGGGAGACCTTCACCCGACTCCTAGGCCAGGGGTTCAATCAACGCACTATCTAGGTAATTATAAATCAGTGTAGTATGTCCTTGTACTGCTCTCTATTTTTCCCCCTCTCCTGATACCATCTTCATTGATCTTTTAATTGTGACTTTGCTTTGGTTGACTTTAAAAATTCTTCTTGAAGAAAGAAGGTGTTAAACTGTATTTGATTTTGACTCACAAAATAATTGATTAGATAAAGATATTACAACTTTTCGAGTTTGTGGTTATTTCAAAAGTAAAGTTAATGTCATTCTCTACTTTAAACTAACTCAGCAACCTGATTAATTGAGCAAAGGAAAATTATTGAGATGGAGAAGGAGTTGATAAGATTTTGTGAACATCAAATTACAGGTAAATTACAAAATTGATGACAGCGGGGTTTTACTAGCTTACTTGTATGAATGTTATGGGCCCAGGTGAGTATATGGTATGTGTGAGTAACCCAAGCTGGTAACCCGCTTCATCACAGGACATGTCAAACTTATGTGCTACCTTTTACGTACATAGCACAATACCCTTAGGGCTACATAGCGCCTACCTTAGAGGTGATATATGTGTAACAAAAGCAAGTGGTTTTAAATGCCAAGTTGAAGTGGCAGTAAAGCGCGCATGCAGGCCTTGCAATGGCAGGCCTGAGGCAGGTTTGAAAGGGCGCTTGTGTGGGTGGCGCAACCAGTGCTCCAGGCTCACTAGTAACATTTAGATTCCAGGCCTTGGTTATATAGTATACCACTTTACAAGGGACTTATAAGTTAACTAAATATGCCAATCATGTACACACCTATGTCACCATGTTTAGGGGAGAAGCAAATGCACTTTAGAACTGGTTAACCCTGGTAAAGTGTTCAGAGTCCTAAAGCTAACACAGAGATACAGCAAAAAGAGGAGATAAACAGGCAAAACGTTTGGGGGAAGACCACCCTAAGGATGACATGTCTAACAACCACCTTTCAGTGATAGGTGGTGTGGCCTTGTCTAAATGGAGATATTGCATTACCTGATTAATACACATGTAGTTCCTTTTGTCTTCCATGTTTCTGGAATATGACACTGTATTGCTGCTCTAATTTGGGGTAATGAACAGGTGTACAGTAGACCTTTGTAATTTGCAGATTCTATTTGTGGAAGGGTAGCTCAGCATACCAGATCTCAAAATGTATTACCTAGCTGCATATCTGCCAGGGAAGGTGCGTTGGACAACTTTATCAGGCCTGGCAGAATCCTATTACATTCATGAAAATTGTGAGGTCAAATGCTAATTCCTGTGCTCTATTTGGGTATGTCACATTGAGGGAAGTGTAATCAAAACTGGTGCAAGTGGTGAGGCATTGTTAGGATAAGGTGTCTCCAAATGACCAGCACAAATATGGCATTTGCACCTGAGAGGTGACCGAGGTGGTGAGCATATCAGCCTGTAATAGATCAAGAATGTTGCATGTAGGTAACCTGTATAAACAAAGGCGGGGTACAGGGCTTCCCTGGTCTGTTACATAACATGACATCCTGATAAGACAATTTATGGCACACCACTTGCTACCAATGGCAGCAAAAACCAAAGGTGTTGTGAATATACTGGGACACCTAGTCATGCAATGCTGTAGTTGATGCTGTGTGGTGGGTAGGAAACTAGCGCCCTAAGGATATGAAATTAAAATGGAACATTGATTTGGGTAGGGCTTTGATTGAAAAATGATAGGATGCTACTGTGTGCCATACTGCTAAAATTAATAGGAACACTTGTTTTAAAATATTGTAAATTAATGAAATACATCACACTTCTCTAACAGGTACGCACCTTCACATGATGCATGCTTTTTTCATATGGTTTGGTAATTCTCTGCCTTCACCACATACTGAGGAGAGGTGCCATAACCCTTCATGTCTTTCATTGGCAGACGTAACATACATACACCTAGGACATGTTTGATTGGATTGATTCAAAGGCTCAAAGTTGGGAAGTTGACTAGCAGTATTTTGGACTGAGCTCTGCTACTAGCTCAAAAGACAGATATCAATGGAGGGTGGCGGCACAATAGGCAGTTCCTTGGATACCATACTTCTGAGCCTGCTGCCAAAGTCACATGATAGACCTTGCTGATGTCTAGGCTGGGTTTGAGAACGATATGTGACAGACTGACATGCAAGAGTTGGGGTTGACACCTAGGGATGTACATGAAGGTTAGGATGAGCACTATAGTCATGCAAATGTACTTGTAGTTGTGACTGAACATGATACATTTTGGAGTTTGTGGCATTGATAGTATCTGAGGTCTCTTGCAACACTCATACTTGTACAACTTAACTAGTCTGGAGACCTCTGGACACAAACAGAATCCTTATATTTGTATATTTAGGAGAACGTGGCTTCCCGTCGGTGTGTTGTTTTTGCTTTTGGTATCTCTCCGGCATATGCTTTAACCAGTGTAAAATGTATGTGGGATGCGGTCAGACACATGTACTATTTACCATTGGATGCTTTTGTTAGTTAGTCTTTTGAAAATGTGTAAACTCTGTAAAGAGCAATTAAATAAAACTTTGTTTTAATGTTAGGCTTTAAGAAGGACATAGGTTCTGAGTCTTGCGTCCATGGGTTGCATCACAAGTGACTGGGTTACTGGACAGAGAATGTGCAGAAATACAGTAAGCCAAACATTGTATTCAGGCCTGTAGCCATGTTTATATGATTTGGAATGCCTGGCCCTCAGTATCAACATCTATGGGATGGTTGGAATTCAGCGCAAAATTCAACCAGCCCAGGTTATTTGGAGGACACAGTACACTACATTAAGATTTTAAAGTGCTTTTTTAAATGTTTATAAGCAACCCCCAGCCCAGGCATATTTTTGAAAACTGGTAGCAAATGGTGCATTTAGAGCACTCTGCCCTAGGAACATTGAATACATCTACATATATTTTGGTTGAGATTGAAATTCTGACTCAACTGAAATCTTGGGGAATGTGTGGCAAATGGTTCTTTCTAAAGCCTGATGATCTAGTAATGTTTCTCAGAACTGGATGTGAAATAAATACACCTTTAGTAATCATCTCAGATGGCTTATAAAGCATATGATAAAATCACATGCAGTAATGGAATTGAAAATTAAAAAGTGGAAGGTGGAGCATGACCATGGAGAATATGACCACATTGGCGTGACCTCTGCCTAACAAGTCACTCTCACAGCCTAAAACCCCCATATATGGTCACTATTGTTAATACAGCAGGAATCACAGCCCAGTCTACTTCCAAACCATTTTAGTTTGGGAATGGCACCTTAAGATGATGTCACTGTGGCCCTTGGAGATGGCCATTTCTGTAATTTCTGTGGATTTGTTTGATCTGTTCTCTGTCAGCCTGGGCTCTGTTATCTCCTCGTAGAGATTTTTGAATACTTAAGCATCTCTATGCATTTTATACACTGTGCACCTCTTCCTCCTATTAGGCTACAACTAAAGAGACACAATCCATCATATATACGACAGTGTCCAATGTTCAAACAGAAGGCAGTGAGGCAGCTATCCTTCTCCAAAGCCCTGAAAGGCAGAAACAAAATTAAGTGAGCCACCTACCCAACCACAGATAGGGCTACTGTCATACTGAATTCTCTAATGTCAGAATCATTAAGACCTCTCTCACCACTGTCGAACATGCCACCACATACACCAATAAGGAACTCAAGATGCTCCTCTGGGAGTTGGCGACACTTATGATGCAACTCAACTTTACAGAAAATAGGCTGGAAAACTTTAAAACCAAATTATGTGAAGCATCAGGCTGGGGAAAGGAACTTTGGCATCTAAAAAGGAAGGGAACAGGAATGGAAGACAGTTCCCAATGTGATGACATTCAAATATTTGGACTACCTGAAACTGATGAAGGACCCAATATAATCAACGTCCTGACCCTCTAGCTCCCAAAACTACTAACCATAGACCTACAGCTCAAAGAGATGGGTATTAGATACTATCTTTTAGATCCGACAATCATAATCATCAATGATATCACAAATAGTTTCATGATCTGGATCAATTGCAACAGTTCCTCAAAGACAGTGCAGAAATGACAATCGAAGGGAGGCCCTCTCTACAAACAGATCACTGGACCCACCAAAGGGGAAATACTGTAGCCATGACTCAAATCCGACCTATCCTACATAAACTGTAGCACCAACATAAATATCTTGATCAACTCAGAGACCCAGATAACTCCCCAGCTAAGAACTGAGATACATTTAGGTCCCCCCTCAGGGCAAAAGAATGATGACTTTTTAAACCATTTAGAGGGCAAAGAACATTCTACCACCCTACGATACAGCCACCCACCGTGAGCCAGGCTACACTACCTCTCTATTAACCGATCTCAGACCATCCAAAGTTGTGACTCTGGCAAAAGCTACTCGACCTCCTAGTCCAAAGTTAAATCTCCCCGGTTAAATATCAGTGACTCTTACATAGCGAAGCATAGCATATCACGCTACCTCACAACATTTGGCCAAATAGACAACCTCCACCTGGACACTTTTGTTCGCTAACACCCCATCACTACCTAGAAATCCCTAGAACAGCATGTACTTGCATGTCACCAGAGGGGCCCATACCTAAGGTAATGGGATCATCATGGTCTCCAAACATGAATGGTTTGCTAAGTTATATCAAACATAAGAAAATGCTAACATTCTTTGCTCACAAAAGGTTGGATATAGTACTGCTGCAGGAGACTCACCTATCTTCCCACAAACCAGAACAACTAAAAAGATACTTAGTTGGCAATGTAATATATGCTTTAGGATCCACAGGAGAACAAGGCAATGTTGCCCTCCTTCCCCAATGTTGAGTTTATTAGCACTCAATACCCTTGTGATAGCAATTTAAAAAAACAGAGTCACCGTAGGTCTTCAATAGCCAAGTGTGAACTAAAGATCATGCTGTTTGCAGATTACATGCTTCTCAAGCTTTTCACTCCACAGGCATCAGTGCTTCTCCTAATCGACACTATAACTGCATTTTTCCAGTTTTCTGGTTACAAGATCAACTGGTCAAAATGTGAGGCCATGCCCATGACTAAATGCATGGCAGCGGCCACAATTATTGACTTCCTGTTTAAATGGATCCCGAATAAGCCCAAGTATTTGGCCATACTTATGAGTAGTGACCTTTCTCAGAGGATACTAGATAATCTCATGGTCCTGATCAAGCAAAAGACCACCGATTCTCAGCATTGGAAGGAACTACAGCTAAACCCATGGGACAGGACCCGGAGAGTCAAAATGATAGTGGCACTCAGGTTTAATTATGTCTTTGGTATGAACCCCCTACAAATTTCACTAACCCAATTCCAAAGAATTGATCACTCAGTGAAAGCTAACATTTGGGAAGGCATGCACCCAATACTAGCTAGGACAAAATGGTATGCCACAACAACACCTGAAGGTCTACGACTGCTGAATTTAAAACACTATTATTGAACAGGCAACTCTCATAACTTTCATTTTACTACACTTCGGATCTTGAAGCCCCAGGTGGTCTACTACTTGAGACTCATGCCCGAAATGACTCTGAAGGCCCTCAAATCCTTTACAGAGGATTGAAGAATACCAATGACCCTCACAATCCAATCCTTCAAAATATGACAGCTTTCTGAAAATGCATCCACAGGAAAATGGGCTTAAATGGGCTGGTACACTCTCAGGCCCTGATATGAAATAATTCCAACTTACTGATTGATCATAGACCTGTTCACTAGCACCTTTGGATCTCCAAGGGTATCACAAAATCTTATACAGAAGACAAGATCAAAATGTTTGCTCAATTACACTTTAAAAAAGCATCTCTGAGAAGATGCACTGGAGGTACAGTCTACTCATCTATTGTGTAACATGGACCCAGGAAAATCAGTTCCATTCCCTCTTCCCCTCAGTGATACAGAACTGCTTATTGAAATGGAGCAGTTATAAAACACTGATAACAGGGGTTTACAAAACCTTTATAGGTGAACTGTAATCCAAATCAATTAGCACAACATTGAAAGTCAAAAAGGAAAAGACCCTCTGGAAAGAATATAGAGCAGAAGACTTGACAGTCTTGCTACAATGAAGTTCAGCTTCTTCAAAATCTTACAAGATGGGCCTGATCACCTGACAAACTCTACAAAGCAAAATTCTGGAACTCTTCCAACTGTCGCCAGTGCAAGCAACGTGTCAGAGATATGCCTTACATCCTCGGCTCCTATCCAGTCATCCAACGTTTCTGGTCTTCAATATGGCACTCTCTCGAACAACACAACATGCTGTCCATTACGCCTTCCATGGTGTTAGCCATAATACACAATATACAGGACATAAAGGACCTCAATGGCCACTTCAAACGATAGCTGGATACAGTGTTAGCAACAACCAAGATCTGTATTCTTTGGAAACGGAAGCGACGTCCATCCTCACCTTGGCAGAATGACAAGATGCCATGGCGACAATGGCAGCCATTGAGAGACTAATCTACAAGCTGAATGACCAACACGAAAAATTCAAAGGACATCTGGGGCCACTACTTCAGAACTCCTCAATATCTTTTGCAGAGATCACATCAACATCAGTGCCCTGTAAAGCAATCAAACCCTGGCAGCTCACCTTCCCACTCAAACAATCACACTCCACTGTTGCATACTCGATGCCAAAATGCATAGTCCAGAGACCGCTTGTGCCCTCACGGCAACTCCAGTGTTTCTTTAACCCATTGGTTAGTGTAAGCGTGAGACAGTAGGGGCCTATTATCAGTTTTGTTGTTGCAGGGGTGGGTAGCATGCCATCGCCGTGCCCCCACATTGCCGAGACTCACCGCCAGCCTGCTAGAGCAAAGTAGTTTGGCTGGTGGGCGGCATGGTGGTCCCAGGGCGGTGCCTCTTTCAAAGGCAGTGTGGCCTTTGAAAAAGACACAGCAATGGGAATGCCTCACAAGGTTCCTGTACGGCATGGACTCGAAAGGCCATGCTGTGCAGGAACTGTTAGGCATGCACACAGGGGGGCACATATTATGACACCCGTGTGCATCCACAAGCATAGGACACACAGGCGGCCCCTTAGGGCCCCCTTTGCTTCCTCTCCTCCATGGTGTACATGGGTGAGGAACATCTATTACACCGCCGGCAGAGAGCAAACTCGTAATGTGCTTGGAGGGACTGCAGCAGTCACGACAGCATATTGCGTCCTCCTGACCTCCATGCCACCTGCAGGGAACGGCAGTTCCCTGGCAGTGGCGGCAGTCCCAGGGCGGTCTGACCGCCTAACTTGTAACTAGGCAGTCAGACCACTGGTGTGGCAGTGGCAGTACTGCCACCGCTGCACCCCCTCAAGTTACCTCCAGACTCGTAATTAGGGACTATGTGTCCACCATGACAGAACACCAGTACCCATCCATTGAAGTGCCCACCGGATCTAGGGTCAGTTCAACTTTCACACCCAGCTATATATGCCTCTGAAAAGAACATGCTGAAAATCTCTTAAAACCGGTTGATAACTCTTTATAGTTTATGTTAGTTAGATTTCCCACACTTCCGATCTTTTTATAACAACCGCCCTCTCCTTGCGCGGCTCCCTCCCTCCCTGACACCACCTTATGTTACATTGCTATATGGTCCATTGATCAAAACTTTCTACCGTTTTTAATTGTTAATGACTTAGGCCTACTGTCAAAACACCAATAAATATATGAGCAATAATAACAAAACCACCTTTCTCCTGCCTCACTCTAAGCTTATGTAACTTTTCTGTATTGGATCAGGTGTTTCAGGGGACTAAAGCATCCACGCAAAACATATGTGTATGGATGGCCCCATAGACAGAGATTTGAATCCTGGTAGGTCACCCTAACCTTTCTTCCTTCTTAGATCGATTGAATAAGTAGCACTTATCTGGGGAACAACAAACAACTATTTTCTGTCAATAGCATCAACAGATCACCTCTGACGTGAGCCTACGCTCTACAAATATACCTTTTATGTTATATTTAATAGCGTCTAAGATTGGCCCCTAACCTGCTATCTTTGAGTAGGGTCGTATAACACATCTGTCTATCAATCAACTTCTTTCTTAAGAATGAACCCTCCACTGACGATTCTACGGTGCTTTCTTTTCTACATGTTCTACTTTAAGCTACAGTTAGAGCAGTGTGATGCATCCTGGTGCCCAGACCGATGCTGCTGCTAAACCATAACTTATAAAAATAAAATGAACTCAATGGGAGTTTTGAGTTCTTCTCCCAACAACTTTTTTGAAATACGATCATCAAGTGGTCGGTTTTAAAGCGCATTAGGCCAGCAGCTTGGGTAAATTCTGATTGGAAAATAAATGCAATTTTAGCAAGGAGATTTGGAGATTGCGCCCAAGAAAATGTTGGCAAAATAAGGGGCAAATTGTATGATTTGAAGCACACTGGACAAATAACTTTGATCACAACTGGATGGGATTTAAAGATACCTTTACAGGAGTGTTGGGTCTCTTTCAAGTACTTTTCTGGGAAAACGAACTGAAAATTGTGTTTTTTAAGTACTAGGTCAGTAATGTTGTTGAAAATGAATGCAATGTAAATATCATTTTAAACAGATGTTCTCCACTAAGAAACAGCCTTAGAAATGTCTGTAGCAGTAGAAAGTGCAGTGAAGAAAATTAAACAAAGTTCTTGGGGACTAACTATGTCCAGGGGAGTGGTTGTTGATTGCTAAAGGTGTGTCTGCAGTGCCATGGCTTCAGGCACCTGATGATAGATTGCCAGGGTGAAATGCACTTCCGGCATCCATCATGTTATCAAAACCCAAAAGGGGGCCAGAGGAGGTTTATAGACCTGCAGGTGTTAACTCCACAACTTCGAAACCAAAACCACACAAGAACCCCAGGGTCCACAGAGTGCAGTAGCGTGCTAATGGGGTGCCTCTTTTAAAGGACGGTTTTCCTCACCCACCCAAAGGTAGGGTGCTTCATCATAAGGCAACCTCCTTGCATCATGAACCTAGTCATAATGCACACTACAACCCACTCTGAGAGGGAGTAGCTCAGGGGTGTTATCACCATATTATTACCAGCACTTCTTGGCATAGCTACTATACTTTCTTGCACAATGCAAACGCTCTTCAGCAGGACCATATTTCAAATAGCACTGAAACAATATCACTATTTGTAGTACGACACTGCATGGTGTCTGATGTTCCCAAGTAGCTGCTACCAAGTACTGCAAATAACCAAATGTAATGGTAGCCATTTTTTCGACCGCTGAAGTATGGAAAACTGAGGTCTTATTGCCAGGATTTGAAATTGTTACCTGCAGATCATACCAGATGTCATGAGTTTGCTGGGCCATTTTGCCGCTCAATACATCAACCTGGACTATCTCGTCTCATCATGATTGCAAAAATATACCTTTCATCAACAGTACCAACAGATATCAAGAGGGCTGCAATACTTTCATGGATTTAACAACTACTTTTCAGCACTTCCCAGCAGGCTGCTGTACTTTTTTGGACATAGGGCAACCGTTCTCATAATACAACCAGAGAGTCACTTCTTTACAAAATGCAGATATTATTTAAACTAATAAGTAACAGCATTCCTTCTCATTCCACAAACGTAAAAGACCAGAAATTGAGAGCAACTCTCTGTTTGCATTATGATGCTAAGCTAAGATTCAGTAATATACTTCTTTAAACTTAGTAACATTAATATTGTGATGAAATATAATGTAAGGAGTCAGACTACAGATTTAGGGCCTGGCTCATGAAAAAAGTAGTAAATCTTCACCTGTAGATTTTTTTTTATTGTTCACTAATATTCCCCAGAGTACACCTGGAAAGCTGTGCCAGGTGAAGACATTTTTCTCCATGTAGATAACCCTTTTCCTACACTCCCAGCAAATATGAGGGACATCTATACCTCTATTTCAGCTATTGGTTGGAGTAATAACCAACCATGTCCATGATGAAAAAGGGTTGGATCAAACTTTGGGGATGTCTGCAAATAGCCTTGTTTGTGGCCTTTCTCAAACTTCCAAAGGAAATCCTTGACTGGGTACACCAATTTCCAGCTCTGGGAATGTGATTTAGTAGTGCAAATGTATTCACACTTGCAAAACCACTGAGGCTCACCACATACCTATTTCTGGCAGGCATAAAACAGAAAAATGTTGTCATACGCTTACATTTAGAAACAAATGTACCTTTGTAAATCAGGCCCTTAGTGATGGAGTGGGAGGTGCATTCTTTTAGGGAAGATGAGATAGGTGATGTTGGATCAGGGAATGGAACAGTCGCCAATCTGTCTAAATATTATTCATTGCCTCATGGTTTTTATTACCCATGTGGGTGGCCATAGTTACAAAACAGGTTGTAATGTACTCCATGAAGAAGCAAAACCTTCATGTGAGCTTAAGTTATGGCCATTTTCCCATTTTGCTAATTAACAGAACTAACCAACTTCTGCAGTCATAACTTCTATATGCAGAAAGAAACAGGTATAAGTCACTGCTCTGTATGAAAACAGCCAATGGAACTCCATTGTCTTCCCTTGCCAGCCTGCTCCATTTTCAAATCCAGCTACAAAGCCATCACAACCACCACCCCAGCCTACCTTACAAACAAGCTTACCTTATCTGTTGAGTTTTTGGCGTACCCGCAGCCAGGACACTATTAGACTGCATCTAAAAAGATAACATACATATATTTTTATGTTTGGCTACTCCATTGTAAAAGTAGTACTCGTAAAACACCTTTGTGTGTAGCAAAAAAATCGTACACAAACGTTAAATTGACCTTACTGAATCAGTCCTAAAGTGTGTATATTTCATGCATTGCATAAATTAAACATTTGATGTTAGTGGAATAACAAGAAAAAGATAACTTTTTAATTTTTGTATTTTATTTTTATGATACCTGTTACCAAAATATCTTTCATTTCTACAAACCCTGTGAAAACTGAGGTCAATGGTGCCGTTTTTCGCCATTTTGACTTGGAAACGTGGACTTTCAGATAAATCCCACATTTGCCCATGATTTTCCTCATCACAACTCTGACACACCACTGGACTATCACACAAATATGAAATAAGTGTAAAAAGGTAAAGTTTAAGCAAGTGTGTAACTTTTGTGTACAGTTTGCCCTAACTCGTAGGGAAAGATTTCTTCAAATGGAAAAGTATTTTCTATCTGTACTTTGTTTACATAAAACCCTCAGCCACTACGCAAGTATATGTATATTGACGTATGCAGGATAGTCTATGCTTTACGTAGCTTTTCATTCACACTCCTGGGAATTTGTGTGAATTCTCTAAAACATGGGTACTCAAACATTTTCCCAGGTGCCAAAAAGTTTGTTGTGTGATGTGACTGAGGGCCGCATTGATATCAGCGGAGTGGCGGTCCGGCAAAGGGATTGGGGGATTGGTGGTAAAATGGGTGTAGGGAAAGTGTAGGGAAAGTGAAGCATATACATCTATTTGCTTAATTGAAGAATTGACTGTGTTATCCTAGGCAATTATTTTATTTCACTTTCTCTCCTTTTTCTTCATTATCACATATGAGAGGACCTTGAAATACATGGCTTCAGGGTGTGCGCTGTACAAAACCTTCTCCTGTGTATGATTAAATAAACTATAATGTTGTTCATGTACAATAGGAACACAGGCCACCCAAATAGTGCACATAACAACTTACTTGCCGCTTTACTTAACTATTGCTATTATTGTCAAGGTAGAGGAAATAAATAAAGTTTCCAAATTCATACTTGAAACCTATCACTTTTAAATTAATACTTCTAAATGCACTGATATAATCAGTAGTTCTGAGGTGAAAAGGTTCTGCATGTTAATTAAATAGACTTTTGGAATTTTGAAGAGACTGTCATATGTTTACACTTTTGCTGCGAGATGTGTTAAAAAAATATGGTGTTTATAAAGTAAAGCAGTTCAAGAATCCTGAGTTACATCCTTTCTTTACACGAATTAACCTTTACATAAACTTGTGCCTGTTTATTTAACATCTTTTTATTGTTAGTGCTGAGTCAAGTAAACAGCAGCCCAGTGCTCCTGTTGACCCGGGGGGCACCTCTAAAGGTCAGGAAATGCCCCATGCGTCCCCGTGCCATACTTTGAGTTCCCGTGCACTAAAACATGTCTATACAAATCGCAGGAGAACATCTGTGATGCTTGTTATTTTTTGTTGCTGTAAGAAATTGGGTTGAGAGGAGTATAAGCCCGACTCAAATAAAAAACCCAATCCTTGTCATAGTGAACTACAAAAGTCATGAAATAAACCTGTACTTAACCCTCTAGTATCTTTGCACAAAAGCAGTCAATAAAGTATTTATGGAGTACTCAAAGAAGCATTAAAGTGTGAAATCATATCAGAAGAAAAATCCCAAACCAAATTAGAGCAATAGAGTTTAGTTTAATAAATCAAATGAAACCAAAATAAGAAAAATCAGCCGAACATTGGAGTTATGAATTGTTCAGGTTTCAGGTGAAAATAGTACCAAAAAGAACAAACGCTAATGTCGGATATCTGGTCTCATTGGATTGGGTTAAAGTCACAAGTTCAGAACAACTGCAATGGAGTGCATGTCAGATACAAGAAAACATATTCATCCACGCTGATGAGTTTACCTTCTCGAGTCCAAGTTCACCCGAGGAGCTGCAGGTCGAGGTTCACCTTGGTTGCGGCCATGAGGAGTCCATTGTTGGCGCGAAAAGCATGTCAGGTGTCATGGGCAATTTCTGTTTGGTGGGAAGAATTGCCTTTGCTTGAGCTTCACATAGGTGGTTGACCCAGACTGTCGACATTGGTGCTGGATCGTGGAGCTGCTGCGAAGAGCAGATCATCACTGGAGATTCACATTGGCAGGTGTCGTGGACGATCATCGTTCATCGCAACAGTCCACTTCGCATTTGCGAGGAATAGAAAACTTCTAGATTTGCACCTTGAGTTTAAGAGCAGTGCACTCTGATGCTGGCCAAGGATTCACAAGCAGGTTCAGGCAGGTCCAATTGGTGTTGGTCAGCTGAACAGTTGCATGCTGTATCCCTGTAGCACAAGCAGAAGGACAGCCAATTGATACTTGGAGTCAATCAATCAATCAAAAATCTTTATTCGGCATCTAGAAAACACAATAAAAGCACATAGCAATAAAAAATGTCATTAAAATCCATGCTGATATACATCAAATACAGTACTAATTTTTGCTTCAGCAAACCCCTCTTGTTTTCCTTATTTTTAAGGCCATCTTCAGGAAATTCACCACACAAAACAGAGTCCGAGAGTCATTTACCATTTGTAGGTGTAGCAAGGCGACCCTGGTGCCCTGCTTGAATTTATCCTGTTTTAAAATACCAACTAAAAATCGACGCCTCGGCACTACTTGGAGTCACTGGGGAGCCTGGGTTCAAGGCAAGCAGGTCCAGTCTTCCACCTCTAGACAGCAGGGCACCTATTCTTTTGAATTTTCCACTGGTCCAGGAGTGTTCTGATGAGAGGTTCTGAAGATGCCACTTGTATCCTCAGTGATAACCTGTACCCACAGACCCCTCATCTAACCTTTCCACTTTCATGGGTCTACCTCCAAATTTACAGTTATATAGGATAGGAAGGCCTAATTATGAGATGTATTTGTCAGTGGCAGAGCAGGCAGCCTTTAGAAGTTTAAGTACCATATACCCTTACCTGTGATCCTTTAGGGCCTACCTTACGGGTGAGTTATAAGTATTAAAAAGGAAGGTTTAGGTCTGGCAAAAGATGTATTGTGCAAGGTCGAAATGGCAGTTTTAAACTTCACTACAGGCTGCAGTGGCAGGCATGAGACATCTTTTGCAAGCTACTTTGATGCTGCCCACAAGTAGCATTTAATTTACAGGCCTTGGGTACATGTAGTCCCATTTACTAGGGACGTATACGTACATTTAGGTGAAGGTCAATTTTACCATGTTTTAGGGAGAGACACAAGCACTATGCCACTGGTTAGCAGGGGTAAAGTGCCCAAAGTCCAAATACCAACAATTACAGAAAAAACGGTAAGTGAAGGCAAAAAGTCTGGGGCAGTACCATGCCAAGGATGTCAGGTCTATGAAATGTAAAGGAAGGAGCAGACTTAATATATTTTAAAGCAACACAGCTATCAAAGTTGCTACCTTGTGTTGTGTCAAAGGAAGAGATCAGAACAGCACCATATCTCTTAGTAGGTATGCTGATTTTTCTCTCTGCGCAATACACTTTTGGCTACCTTGCACCACCTATACATCCTTGCACCATACAACAAGGTGTCTGCATGATGTCTATGATGATATCTAGGATACCCTTCCAGTACAAAGCACTATGCTTTGACTCAGTTTAGTGGTTATCTAAGTGTGTATGTGTACTGTAAGTACAGCACAAATCCAAAGTTGGAGACGTTTTTCAGAAATCTTTTCTCAACCTTTCTCAAATGTTGAGCCTGATTTGAGGAGGCACACATTTTAGATTCAAATCCCTGTTCATCTCTTTAGTTGATTGGGATGTGTGTCAAAATCCTGTGGTGGGAACATCTATATACCACCCAGAGTACGCCCCTTTGACACACAGTTGTGCAAAGTTATGTATAGTGCTACTTTGTTTTACTTTAGGGCTACTTTCCAGCACAAAATATGTTTTTCACTGGAAAGCATAGATCACTTCATTCTACACTTTATGCTGGTTCACTTTTGAAATGCAAATCCAGCGCCAGGTCTTAGTAAATATGCCCCTAAGTATGTGCATAGTTGCATATTTTACAGACATAAATCAGACTTTCAGCTCAAAATGTCATAGGTAAATTGACTCAAGATGAATACATTACATATGTATATCATATTATTGTCTAATTATGTTTGTTTTCTCATCTCAAGACCCTTCTCAAAGCTGGCTGTACAAGAAAGGTTTTATTGTACCATGTTAAGGAAGAGTAAACTTTGCTTTACTTCACAATAAATGTTGGTTTAGCAGTGCAGACCAGCACTGGGTCAGCAGCTCCCACACCATTCATTCTCACCATTCACATTACGAGTTCAACCCAGCTTTTTTTTTTATCTTCCAGCATTTTCCACTGACAATGTTGTGTGAGGGTCACCCAGCAAAATAGGCTGGCTACACACTCACAGCCCCGCCCTCTCCCAATAGCACCAACTGTGTATAATACCAATTACTCCAGAAAGATCTCTAGAGGGAACCCTGGTAGAGTACATCTAACCAGTAGGTTCCTGCCCTGCAAATGTGATGTTCTATGTGCTATTAGCGGTGGGAAAGATTTACCAGTTTCTTGTACAACTGGTCATCTGCTTTTGAAGATGTTTTAAATGCATGCACACATCTGGAAGTCGGCTGCAATAAGTGATAATGAGAAAAGACAAAATATTATTATTATTATTATCAATTTGTAAATTGCAAACGGTTACCTAAAACACATCATGGCGCTATAAAAAAAGATCACCTGAACAAACTAAGAATGTAGCCACTTTTATTCTTATCTTTTACCTACAGTCGACTCCATACACTGTCATTTCTTTAATTAGGGAAAAGCAATGTTTTAGGTCCTTCCTAAAGCTCAGAAGATTTCTATTTGCTCTCAGGTAGATAGGCAGCTTATTCCACAGTTGCGCTGCCTTGAATCTAGGTACACAGACTAGGTCTGCTGATGCAGATCGCCGCATTCTTTCAGGCTTATAGGTACTGAATTTCAGTTGCAGGGATCTAGGTCCTGACCAATTTATGCCTTTATGGACTATGCACATAGCTTTGAAAATACCTCTTTATTTAACTGGTAGCCAGTGAAGTTATTTTATGGTACCTGACCCTGAGTTAAATCTTGATTTATTGAGTGCTAGTTTCGCCGCCATTACTTGTATCCAGTGCACACGTATGTAGATCTTTGAAGTTTCTAATAGGAGGGCATTGCAGTAGTCCTTTTGTGCTTAATATTGTACTCTGCACAACCATTTTCCTTGCTGGTCATGGCAACAGAGGAACTATTTTGCTTAGGTTGCTCATGAGTACATAGCAAGAAGCTATCATTTTATTCACAGGAGGTTCAATTGAGAGTTTCTCATCAATATGGACTCCTAGATTTCGCAATGAGCATGCTGTAATTACATCCGTATAGCATGTCCAGGACCTGAAATATAAACACAACCCAAAAGATTTAAGCATGCACTAAGAAAAATGGGGCTTAATGCTGATCCTGTGGTACCCATTATATATTTACTTTGAAATTGCTTGAATTGTCCCAAATAAGTATGAATCAACACAGTTTAAAAAGGTGTCTTCCACTGATACCTCCTTTAGTTTGTTGGGTAGGTCCGACGGTTGATGGTATGAAAAGCAGCCGATACGTCTAGCAGAATCAGGACCGCAACCTGTCCACCGTCAACCATCATCCTCAGTTCATCTGTTGCCAGGATCCATGCTGTCTCTATTCCATGGGTGGGCCTACAGCTCATTTACTTTGGTTATAAAAGATCATTGCCTTCTAAAAAACTTGCTAGTATTTTACTAACATGTTTTTCTATAATCTTAACCAGGTAAGGAAGCTGAGAGATTGGGCAATAGTCACTTGGATCCTGGACATCTGCTAGAGGTTTTTTGAATAAGGGTGTTACTAGTACCGTCTAGGGACCACTTCTGTAGTTAGGGATGTTTTGCAGATTCTTCATAGAGAAAGGTATATTTCATCTAATATCTCTTTCGAGATTTTGAAGGCTATTGGGTCTAGTAGCGAGCCCAAGGAGATTGACATCACCAGTGCTCTGTACTCTTCATCTTTTAATAGTTCCAGTTACCCTTTATGCTCTTAGCAATCCATTTATTTTTCATTTTTCCAATATGAAGAGATATTACTTTTTTAAGGAAACTATAATATGATATAATAATCAGTGAGTGATAAGTAAATGACTTAAAGCTGGGAAGGATCAGCACTGAAACTAAAAACCCACTACACAGTCCCAACATCAGTGATAAAAATGTATTGAAATCAATGGGGGTTGTGTTTTTGGTCTACAATATATTTATATGCCACCCATGCCTCCTTATTACTTTGCCCTTATTTTTCTACCTTTAGTAGAAATTATTTGGTTGCATGCTCTCTACAGTAAAGAAGACTATTTCCATGTTCCTTGAGACCTTGCTCATAGATATTATCTAAGATGACGTTTGATAATATTTCATTAATTATTCAGCATCAGGCCCTTTCTCTTAAGCACATTTCAATGTTTTAAGACCTACACCTGGGAGGAATATGTTTGTAGCAGAGGATACGTGATTTTCAATTTAACAGACTCCATCTGGTTGATTTCCTTGGTTGTCCACATAACTGATAAAATCACTCTGGTGATAAAATAGTCCCTCCCATTATCTGATGTAACCACAGTTTTTTAGGCCTTAACATCTATTATCCAAATTAGTACGTTCTTAAAACTGCCTGTGGACTTTATGCTGTAACAGTCAATAAAATGAGTGAACTATTGTTACAATGTACAGATGAAAAGTTGAAAAACTCATGTTTTGCATAAAGATGACATCTCAGCAGACGCAGAAAAAAACTCTGAAATGTATTTTTAGGCAACAAGACACATTTTCAGTGAAATTAGTTATACAAACTTGTTCAGTTGTAAAGTGCTATACCTCTATACAAAAGTTTAGGATATTACATATAAAGGCTTCAGTTTAATTTGCATTTAACGTGTATATTACATTTCAGACTTAGAAATATAAACTGTATGTTACTTCCAAGCAAGCCAACTGCAGGATTGCGTAAACATCTTTTATTGTCTATGATAGAAGACTTGCAGGGTGTTATGGATGCAGACAAACAAGGGGAATGCCAAGTGCAAGATGTATAGGTCCTGCCTCTACATTCTTGAAGAAAGCATAGCCTTTGAAGTAGCCCTGCGGACAGACCATGTATTCAAATGGGATTACAGCTGGAGAAGGACCACTGTGTTATATAGCAAAAAAATATATTAGTATTATTCTAATTCAGTTTTCTTTAAAGTCTCTTCTGAGGCATCTTCACTGGACTTCTCTGGACTGGATTAACTTCATGATTCCATCTTTTTCAGTTTGCGATATTGGCTAATTTAGTAAGTCTATTAAGATCGTGATCTAAGAAACATACAATAAAAAGAGCCTACATGTGGAAATTAAAAACAATAAGTATCTTAAAATGATGCTTAAAATCTCTACATATGTCTCACTTTTTGTCAACACATTTTCCAAAATAAAATCATACATAAGAATTGATCTCTTTAAGGATTTGAAAAAGTCTCAAAGCAATAGCCACATCTAAGAAATATATATTTACTAATAAAGATTTTGTCACATCACGGGTTACGGTACTATATTTTTTGTAAAAAGGGTTTTCAACACACATCTTAATTTGACAAGTAGAGTGCAATTTATCAATGAGTGTGCTAGCATATATTTTCAATTCAGCAGGCACCGACAGTATTTGTTATTTTGCTGTAGTTTTGAGACAGCTATTATACCGTACACATGGTTTAGGCCCATCTCAGGTTTATAATCTGTATTACTTCAATCATGAGTAAGTTGATTATTTGCAAAAACCTATTAGTGATCTCTCAAGATTAGGTAGTTAAAGAGACAGATGATTGATTTCTCAGGTAGGCGAGGTTGCGAGTTTTGGATACAGATGCAATCTTGAAGTTCAATTCAGTTTGTAAATGAGTTAGCACGGCCCTTAGATTCTTTGGTTCTTGGATAAATTCTTCTTACTAATCCTAAATATTTTTACTTTGTGCCCAACGGTGCTTACTATTATGCAATTCATTACAACAATGTACAGCAGTTTTATTTGGCTCTGGAAACAACAGTTTATTAAAATATCTCATGATATAGTCAGCAGCCTTATCACGCCATACAGTCAAATTTAGTTCTGGTCTAACAGCTTGTACCATAGCTAAGTGAGGAAGCAACAATGGGTATTTTAATGAAAAACTTCCCAGTTGACCCAAACTGATATTTGGTCCAGTATTTGGAGCTCAACTCCATATAATACTAAAGGGGTTGTTAGCCAGTACGTTTGTAGTAAGGGATACTGAGTATAACCTCAAATATCCTTCATACATCATGTAACACCACCAATTGCTGATATGATACTTAAGAGAAGAGATCTATATGCAATGCCATTTCAAAGATTTCTGAAATGGCACTTCTCGATACTTATATTTGGTAACTTCCTCTATTTTCATATCTCCTATGTGTTAAAAAATTTGGTTATTTTGGGACCAAATGCAATAACGTTTGTCTTATCAAAATTGATAGTTAAATAATGTAAAATACAGTAAATTGAAATTGCGTTAAAGATCATTTAATTTAGCAAACACAGGGTATGGGCATCTACGTTTGGGAAAAGGAGAGTTTCGGGCCAAACACAGCCTTATCCTAACCTGCTATTCACAGGAATCTTATGTATCAAATATCTGCCATAAGCAAACTCCACCTGTGCCCAATTTTCTGTATATATTACTCTACAATGAACAATAATTTACGTTGACAACCATTGACAACCGTTCTTGCCATAAAATTCCTGTGTCCACTATATTAATGCAGTTCCAAAATAACAAAAGATTTTCAATTGTTTTGCGTGCCATTACCCATCAGTTAAAACAATGACCAATCTTAGAGTGGCTTTCTCTAAAATTCCCCTGCTTTATTAAAATAAAATTCTGCATCATCGATACATTCATATAAATACTAGGATCACATTTTTTATGGATAGGTTTGATTACTGATTCCTTCCAATTTGTAGTGAAGCCTGTCCTTGTTACCCTTTAAAAAATCTTGTGAGGATTTATGCCAACCAGTCCATATTCATTTTGATTAGGCCCGACGTCCTTGTTGGATTTAAGGAACTTATGGGGTTTCTTATAATCTCCATAAATTTCAGCAAGATAATTAGTCCACTTCTCTTCGGGAACTACATGCAAAAGAGAGGATTTGCAAACCTGAGTTCCAACAAAGACTAACCCTTAAAATGTATTGGTGTTTTTGGTGATTAACCTTTAAATTTGGGTCCAACATTTGGTGAGAAAGATACATTTTTTACCAAACTCTCAATATTTTGTAACTATCAAAGCATTGTTTATCATTTGACTTTTTTAAATGTAACCTCCACTTTCATAACCTATTTTTCAGTTGCTGGCAATCCTTATCAAAGAAAAGGTACTGTATTTTTATTTGTTCTTTTAGCCAGCATATTACTTTGTTCTCTACATCCTTATACCCTCCAATTGACCTACAGTCCATAGATGAGGAAATAAAATGTTATTGCTATTTTGTAGCTGCCTTAAGTATGACACTTGTTTTTTCTCAGGCTTCATGAGTATTCAGATGTTACTGGAGAAGCTTTCTCAAGTCTTGATGAGGGCTTAAAGAAGAAAGAAGCATGTAAAAGCTGGTGACCACTACCGTCAGGTGCTAAAAAACTAAGGGGCATATTTACAGGGCATTGCGCCACTTGTACGTCACTTTTTGTGATGTTCCGTTAGTGCTATGCCCTGCTCCATATTTACAAAGTGGTGTTAAGCCACTTTGTATGGCTTAACGCCACTTTGTAAATATTGTCCCCTTGGGGCGTGCAATGGGTGTGTCTGTGGGTGTTCCCACGCAACCCCCATTGCTTTTGAATGCTGCCCAAGATTTACACTACTCTGAAAATCTGAGGCAGCGCCAACAACTAACACCACTGAAAAGCAGGTGTTAGATTGTCACAACGAGGAGAAAGAGCAAATCGCCTTTAAAGATTGTTTATGTGTAGGATGCTGTCCCACACATAAACAATCATACCTGCAACACAGAGACCCTTGCACCATGGTGCAAGGGTGCCTGCATTTCAGTGAATCATCCCATGGTGCAAGGGTGTCTGTTTTGGCTCTAGCGGATTTTTTTAGCGTTAGCGCTGTCGTGCCGGTGACTGGTATGAGTGCCAGCAAGTCGGATGAGGTCCACGACACTGGGCGCGGATGGGCTCAGACAGGCTGGCCTTTGGTGTGCCCTTGGCATGTCAGTGGTGCACCCACTGCATGCACCCGCTGCCCTATAACGCAGCGGCTGCCATTAAGTAGATCATAGGGGGATAGGAGCGCTGGGGATGGGGCTAGGGAGGGATGGTAATCCGCAGCGGGAAGAAGGCACAAGGAAGATGCAGGAGAAACAGGTAAGGAGAAGATGTAGGAGGTAGGTGGGAAAAGCACCTGGAGGAGGGAAGTGAGGGAGAGTCCCTGGAGTGAGGGGAGAAGCAGGGGAGAAAGGAGGAGAAAAGCTGACACAGCAGTTTGCCGAAATTAGTTAAGGCAACCAAACGGGCATGAATACAGGCACAAAAAGACAAGAAAGAGCACAAAAATGGGCACAAACGTCTATAGAGAGCAAAGAAAAAGAACGGAAGACAAAGCACAAGTCAAAGATGAGAAAGAGCACAAAGGTGGGCACAAAAGACTGGACAGAGCAACATAACAGGCACAAAAGACAAAGCACAAAAGGCAAAGTACAGGTCAAAGATGAGGAAGAGCACAAAGATGGGTACAAGAGAATTGACAGAGCAACAAAACAGGCAAAGGGCAAAGCACAGGTCAAACCACAGAAATGGGCACAGTGACAAACAAATGAGAGCGGAAGAGCAAGAGTGTGAAAGGAATGATTGAGAGCAGGTGGAGAGGGAGAGTGGTGGAGGGCAGCAGGCAGGGACTTAAGACAGTCGGCCAGGCCCGAAAGGGCTTAAGAGTTGGAGAACCAGTCCAACGTAAGTAGAAGCTAGGGCCTAGGCACTTAGGAAATGTTCTCTTGAGCATAGTTTAAATTACTTCAGTAGGACGGTGCCCAAAAGAACCTTCAGGTCTTGCGAGAGTATTTTACTTCCACAATGCTTAAGAGGAACTCCTCAGCCATTCTAGCGCCAGTCACCCCAAGCAACCAAGGAAACAGACTGAGGCATCACACGGAGGATAGCTGAACTAAGACAAACATAAATTACAAAGTTCTGAATCCTGAAACATCTGTCTTTCTCTCAGTCAGCTATCTAAATGGAACCTGGAATGGGTCCATTTATTAGATTTCTCCATGCATATGTGGAATCTACAGGGGTATGGAGTTTGTGGCACCAGCATATGACTTGTGGAGAGTGAAAGGTCTTACAGCAGACGGCCAAACAGATGCTTTTTGACTGCATTTCTGCAACTGCCAAACTCTAAATCAGATCCTAAATCATTAACACTGGGCTTCCATGGATAACTTGCTTCAGCGCCTTATCAAGTATAGTGAGTATTATACAAATATTAATTTAATTCCCCTTCCTGAACTTCTCAATGGCAAAAGACAACCATATTACAGTCATCCAATACGTATCCTATGTGCATCCCCAATTAATTACCTTTGACTGAAATTAATTTAAGCATTCCACCCATATCTTTTTTTTTATGAGTATGCAAACATGTGGTCACATGCTCACTGTGTCAAAGGACACAAATTGAATTTCCCTGATGAAGCCCAAGAAGACCTAAATTAGTTTGGGATTGCTTGTGCTGCCATTCAGATGGGGTTATACCTGCCTAGGTATATTTTGTGAAAAGGATGCAAACTCTCACCCAACTTGCTCCTCGTCCGGATTCCATTATTTGTATCCCAGACAGCCTCCATCAATTAGGAGCTCTTAATGGAGATCTTTGTTTGAATGTTTTTATGTAGTCAGATGGTGGGATCTAAAATGCATAAAACTCAAATTATCTGTAGGTTAACTATAAGTAATTTTATTCTAGTTACATGTTAATGTTAAAACAGAAGAACTTCAGACCTATAGAGCATAGTCAATCCTCAATTCTTTGGCCAACATGTTACAATCTTTTTTCTTAAGCCTCAAACAAAGTCTACCATTTTATTTCACTATCTGGGTTCCCATTCGAGGTTAACCTTCTCACTACTTACCATATAACTATTTGTCTACTGGGCTAGGAGTGTACAATAACAGTATACATGGTTCATCCTAGCCTGAGCATTCAGGATGTCAAAAGAAATCCAAAGGGCCATTGAAAATCGAGGGTTCTATATACTTTTTCACAGAAACTATAACGGAAAAACTATACCAGACAATAATCAAAAAAAGCCACTCATATCCAATGGTTCAAATGGTCTGTAAGTACCAAAACAATTAATTGTTTTGGTACTTTTTTAAAAATGTTTTCTGGTATAGAGTTTTTGTGTTTTTGTGATTCATTGGTACTCAATTATCATACTTATATGTCCCCTCCCCTACTAGGTTATTGCTTAGATATACTTGTTCTATGCTCAATGCTTAACACAGGACACTGGGATCCATTAGTGAAGCATTCTGAACTTCTCACAGCAAACTCATCCATGTAATTCCCAAAAGTGTCATACACTTAACAGACAAATCTTAGTGTCATCTAGTTGAGCGCTAATCTTAGATTTGAATCTTACCCTGTATGGAGTGGAAGGAGCCCCATTGATGGGGCACATGGGAAACCATCTCTAATCACACTCTGCAAGGTAAAATGTATAATCTTTGTTATACGGAGAAGAGAGTGAACAGTTTGAAACTCACCTGTTTACAGGAAGAGTTGGTTTGCTCACCTCATCAAGATGAGGTCCAGGTTACTGTCCCCTAGTTTTGTCAGTGCCCCCTACGGACACAAAACTGGTACCTTGTTGTGCTGGTTTTATGTTGATACTAAGCAAGAGAGTGTGCTGACCGCATAGAGGGTGTTGTTACTGATGACGTTGCACTTAAAAAAGCATCACAGCACACATGTTGATTGGTGCATTGTTACAGGGAATAGAAAAACCCAATAACAGCACTGTATTTGTTTGGGTTGTATCCAGTAAGTCTGTTCAGAGGAGAGAGGCAAACTAGGAACCCTCCCTCATCAAACATATACTAGCAGTGCATGAAAATTGCTTAATTTTCTATAGGAGGGTGTTGCAGTACCAGTGGTTGGCTATGTATAGTGCTGGACTTACTTCAGCTGCAGTAATTTACTACTGTTTAGGTCCATTTTTGGCTGTAATAACTTTCGAAGGGAAGTTTGTGAAGAGCAACGGATTTAGGGCTACATGTATCAAACTTGTAAATTGCAAATTCCTGGGAATCCCAATTAGGTAATCGCAATTTACAATGTATGAAACTCAAAGTGTTTCAGATAGTGATTCTCAAATCGGTCTACCTCATTAATATTAATGAGGTAGATCGCAATTTGTGACCCCCCCTAGGAATCGCAAAAATCACAGGGATGGTGGCCTGCTGAGGTCACCATCATGTACATGATTGCTTTTAAATAAAGCAATAATTTTTTGTAAACCAGCCTGTTTTCCTTAAAGGAAAACTAGATGTTTTACGAAAGTGAAATGAAAAGTTTTCTTTTCATTTTTTAAGAGTAGGCAGTGGTTCGTGGGTCCACCTGCTCTTAAAAAACGCTGTAACAAACATTCACAAAGGGGAAGGGATCCTTTGGTGACCCCTTCCCATTTGCGAATGGGTTACCACCTACTTAAAGTAGGTGGTAAAATACGAATCTTTTGCGACCCCATTTTGGTCACAAAACATTCCTACATACCGGTGCAATTCAGTATTAGGAAGGAATGCCCTAAACACGCCCCTTCCTAATAGCAAATCGCAAACCCATTTTGCGATTTGGTAACAGGTTACCGAATCTCAAAATAGTATTTGCTGCATCTGGAAAGCATTTTTTGCGTTCACAAACAGGCCGATTCTGTGGCCCATTTGCGAGGGCAAAAATGCTTGATGCATGTGCCCCTTATTCTTTTGTGGGTGGGTACACGTCCTTCCTAAACCAGTCCCTAGCCCTCCCGTAAGCCCTCCTTGCTCCTAAACCTTTCCCTCCCCTTTTGTAGTAGGTATTCACCATGTTCCAGCGACTGCCCCCTGTTCTCCCACATTTACCACTGAAACATATACTAATGTGTGTGGATACTCCGCAGCCTACACAGAAAAAGATAGTAGAGGTGGAGGTCATAGCCTTTCATGTAGGTTTGTGAATATAATTCAGTAGTTTGTAGTTCTATCGTAGTACTACGAAACGTAATACAAAATAAAGTTTTTGAATAGGCCCATGGTGCTCTTAAAAAGTGATTACTAGGATTCATGGTTAATATCATATCCTTTATGAAAAATGTACCATCCTGTTTTTCAGTAGTTAGCAATTTAACAAGCAGTGACAAATCCAATAGAGCACACTGGCATTTTCAGTTATGAGCTAGAACCACATTGGTTTTTTTGGAGTGCTTGTTTGTCAAGGGCCAAATAGACTAAACATTTTTATGGTCTCAAACACTCCAGTTCAGTGTTTGGGATCATACAAAATGCTTCTGCAGATTTACTAATCCCATTATATAAGCAGGAAAAGTTTTTTGTGCTAAAATGGGATCAAGAATACATGTTGGTAACTGTAGGGCTGCCTACAACACACATCCTTCCAAATACAGAATTGTATTCTATGTATCAATGTATTGTGACCGAAAACTGGTTGCAAAGCATTGAAAAGTTACAGAGATCTCAAAGGAGGTGGTAACCCATTTGCAAAAGAGAAGGGTCTTTTTGAAACACCTTCCCCTATATGAATAAAACAAATAAGATTGTTAGGGAATAGAAAGCTTTTATTTTTAAATGCAGCCACGGTTCCTTTAAGGAAAACTGGATGCATTTGCATTTTTAAAAAAGTTTGCATAATTCGAAGGCAATCACAGACATGCTGACCCCAGAAGGCCACTGTCATGTGATGGACTCCAATTGTGGTGAGTCACACTATTAATATTCACTATTGTAGGCTGAACCTGACCTTTTTATGGCTCCCAAAGATTGAAGAATCGCATGAGGCTTTGAATGCTGCAGCACCCAAGTCTCAGGCAGCTTTCTTTCTTTTTCTCTAAAAGGGGGGCGCTGTTAAAAAACTCACCCTTCCCACTCCTACTTCCCTCCACTCCCTCCATCACATATCCACCCCATTTTGTAAATATAAGCAATAAAACTGCATGCAATATGAAATTCTGTGTGGTTTTAACACCCGAAAAATAACATATGAAAACGACTGAAGCTGGACTTGGGCAATGAAATTGCACATACATTGGGGTACTGTAGATTTAGGGGGAGTATTTTATACCTAGTAGCCATATGTATCCCATGGATGTATAGCATTCTAGTCACCATATTTTATTACGAAGTTAAATCTACTATTTGGGCAAAAGATCTGTTGTAACAAGAGAATTAAGCATTATCATTACTACTTCTATAGTTCTGAAACCCTGGTGTGGCTGTCTGACAGAATGTCGCGAAGAACAATATAACACCAAACTATTCGATAAAAATATTGAGTTTTGTATGTAAATTACCAAATAAACTATCAAAAATATCCTGGAACCGAATATCACCCAAAATAGATAAGAATATCAACAATTTTATATTTATAGTGTTATAAATGCATTTTTTAAAATAGTAAGCTGGAAAATTTTAAAATAATTAAATAAACAGAAAATATATACAATGTATATATATGTACTTTAAAACATATGATACACTAATGTAAACAATGTTTAAATATATTAAGTTGAGTATATTAACAATAACTTAAAAGTAAAATTTAACCAATATACAAAACCTGAACATATATTTAAACTTATTTAAAATTACAATTACTGTAAAAAATGTTTTAATTAATATTGAAAAGTGAAACAATATTTGAAAAGTGCATAAATAATATTAACACTACCTTAAAAATTACAATGAACAAATATATTTTAACAATAACAAATATCACAAATAATTCAAAAATAAAATTACTATTAATAAATTAACAGATAAATACAAATGTAAAAAAACCTATAATAAATAACAGACTTGTACTTCAAAGGAGTCAGAATAACTGATCTAACTTCAGTTTAAGCAAATGTAGGACAACTGCTGGGCTTTCTGAGATGTAATAATCCCATTCCAACATAAGCAAAAGGAGAGAAAGTGTGGGACTTTGAGGGGCTACATTTACTATTCGTATTCCAACCTGAGCAATAGTAGGGAACGTATTGGTCTTTGGCGGCATTATATTTACTCTTCCCACTCCAATGTAAGCACAAATACAGAACGTTTTGGACATAGGAAGAGTTACAACTACTATTACAAATCCAAATCATTTTTAAACAAACATTTAAATACATAACATACAATTATTAAAACATATTCAAAACCACAAATATATACTTTATGAATACATAAAATTAGATGCATAAAAAGTATTAACAGTGCAAATGCACTTTCCTACATACTACCCAATAAACTGCAATCTCAAAAAATTATAATAATTTATATATAAAACAAAAATACCATTAAATAAAACAAATTAAAACCAATAATACATTCAAAATACTTTTAGAAACGTTATTCTCAAATGCACAAATTAATCGATTGTCAAAGTAAAATCTACAAAAATTTACGTAACAAATAATCAATTAAAAATTAACATAATTATTTACCAATTAAATATTAAAGTAAAAAATCAATTGAAAAAAATTGTAAGTTAAATAGCTTGCCTCCCTAGTTCTTCACAGACCCAACAACATTCAACAAACATATAAATTACTAATTTCAATATAATAAGAGAAAATATACATTAAAGATCACTTAATACAATAAATGAGCAACTTAAATAACACTTAATCAACTTCTATAATTAGTCACCCCAAAAAATAATTAACATAAAAAATATTTCAAAAGAAAAAAACAATGATTTATCATTTAAATAACTGCCCACATTATTGCTGTGGAAACCCAACCTGCAGATAAATGATAAATTACTAATTAAACGTAAAAATGTTAATTATAAATTACAATGTACAAGCTGTACTTTAAAAAAAATGTAAAACAATCACATTAATAATATTAACACCTACGTTTATTATTATAAATAATATATTGCTCCAAAATCCACTCTAAAGTAGTCAAAGAGATATCTGACTCCAGTAACTTATCTTCCTCCCCCTCATTGTCAGTCACAATATGAAGAACTTGCACACTTTTTTGTAAAAAAAAGGTAACAGATATTGAACACTCTCTCTCTGATGCTTTGACTGCCAAATCCCAGATGAATGGAAATACCTCCGGTACTATCTCATCGACTGAATGTACAAATTGAGACGCTGTTTATACCAGCACCACTCATGTTAAATAATCCTTAGATTCATTTGCTTCAAATGGATGCACCTCTTTTTCATACTTTATTATAATCCATGAAGTCAGGATCTCCTCGAGACCCTCTTCCTCTGGCCAATATCAGTAAACTTGGCCCAGAATTTCTACAATTTCTGATTACGTTTGTAAACTCCTTGCTCCAGGAGGGATGCATTCCTCTTTCATGGAAGCATGTTATGGTCCTGCCCATTTTAAAGAAGCCCAACCTGGATCTCTCCAATTGGTCAAATTTCAGACCGATTTTGCTGCTTCCGTTGTTCTTCAGAATTTTGGAGAATCATGTCAACTTGCAAATATCTGCTTTTGTGAATTCTCAAAACTATCTCCATCACTCATAGTCTGGCTTCAGAGCAGGATACAGCACCAAATCCGCCCTTCTGGAAGTCACTGAACATCTAAGACAGCTCCTGGATATCTAAGACAGCTCCTGGATAATGGCGGAATGCCTGTTCTGATCCTACTCGACCTAGGCACGGCCTTTGATACTGTATTTCACACCACTCTTCTAGGAAGACTGGAGAACTTGGGTCTCCAGTGCAGGTAATCTTGCAGGATGAAACTTTCCAAGTCTTTTCCTCCAGTTCCATGTCAAGATCTCACTCTCTTACTTGTGGAGTGCCTCAGGGATCGGCCTTGAGCCCAATGTTATTTACCATCTATGTTCGTCCTCTTGCTGATATCAATGAAAGCTGTGCCCACATCTTGTTTTCCTATGCTGATGACACTCAGATCATCTTTTCCTTCTCATCTGCTGAGGGCCACAGCTCCAATACCTTGAACTCATGTCTGTATAAGGTTACCAACTGGATGAACATCAATTCATTAAAGTTGAAAGGCGATAACACAGAGATGAGGGTAATGGGTTAGAAGCCCATTTGATGAGTAAGAACCCCCTTTTACGGGGCCCCTAACACTGGCCTGATACTTTAGGAGTACTCCCTGTGCCGTTCTACAAGGTTAAGAAATCATCGTATTTGGCTAGATGAAAATCTATCGACGAAAACTCAAATAGGCAAAGTAGACTCCACCTGCTTCACAGTCCTAAAATGGCAAAAACCAAAACATCTGGATGCTTTGCGTTTTGTCTCATAGGACGGTGATCCTAGCCCTGATTTTATTGAGGCTGGATTATGAAAACATTCTCTATCTGGGGGCCATCAAGGCTTCCATTGAACACTTATAAGTGAATCGGAACTCTGCTGCTGGGCTCCTTTTCCATTTTCCCAATTGTGCCTGGACTTACGGTGGACAAGTGCATTGAGTTTAAAGCCCTATGCTATATGCATAAAGCTAGGTCTAATGCTGGTCCACTCTACTTACAAGAACTAGTGAAGCCATACCACCTAAATCGATCCCTTCAGTCAGCAATCGCTATCTCTTTTTTAAAAAAACATTTGGTGGTCGCTCCTTCTCATATCTGGGCCCTAATCTTTGAACACACTGCCCGACTCACTGAGAAGCTGTCAACAGCTGACCACTTTCTATAAAAATCTTAAAACCTTGTTGTTTTCATCTGCTTTCTTTCTCCGGTTAGTTCCTACCTTTTTGTCTAAAGCGCTGGGAAACCCTTCTGGGTAGCTATGTGCTATACAAGACTTTCTAATAATAATATGTTACATGAATTACAAAATTATATTTAATACAACTAAATTAAAGTTAACAGTAATGATATTTCTAATACAATATTCAATTCACATTATATAAAAATATTTAATATTTTTGTCATTCATTCCAGAGTGACATCCAAGTACTGGGACACTGAAAGAGGTTATGAATATAGACAGTGAATCAAAACAGGTGAGCCATCAACAGCTTTTTGTGGAAATGGCCTCCTCAACTGGGAGTTCTGAATCGTTGATTCTCCAACACAATTGAGCCACTGGATGGCAAAGTGTGTGGAACATTATAAGGGTTATTAGCTTTCTTCTGTCATCTATTTTAGAATGAAGTATCAGTGTATTAAACTAATTCTGGCTTCCACTTGGTGAGGTATGCAACCTAAGTACAGGCATTATGTACTCTCTCCCAGGACCATTGGTGTCCTCATGGGACACTGTATTTTGAAGGTCCTGCAGCTTGTTGAATATTTTTATATCGTCCTAATAGCGAACTATTGTTGCAGTTTGTTTTCGAACCAATGATAGCTCTTGCGGGCATGGCCTAATGTTCTTCCTGATGGAATGGACATACTGAATATAGTACATTACAACACGATCCATTCCATGGCGTGCTTTTACAACGCGGTCGTTACAACAACTGCGATGTTAGTACGTGATGCATTTACATCGCAAGTCATCAGAACGATTTGCAGTAGGGGGCGCGCTGGACTTAGGAATAGTATTATTTACTATTCTTACTCCAGTTTGCGCAACAGTAGGGAAGGTGTTGGAATTCATTTCCAATACCTCAGTGCTCCCTACAGCAAGTCGTTGTAATGACTTGCGATGTAAAAGCATTGCGTACTAACAACGCGGTCATTGTAACAAAAGCGTTGTAATCGTACTGCGATGTAATGACAGCGTTGTAAACGCTGTTTCCCGACATACCTACTCATGGAGTTTTCATATTTCCCCATCTCTTCAGTCTTTTTATAAAATCTGTCCTAACACTAATATGCGCCAATAAAGTCTCCCACCCCATTTCTGTATAGTTTGTGACACCAAAACTTATATAAACATTTCAGACTCCAATATGTTTAACCATTGTATAACCAAATGCTTTTGAATCGTCCAGCGCAAACTAAAAGTGTATGGTATTAAAACTAAAGTGATGCAATTCGATTAAGAAAAACCCTGTTGTAAAACAAAATTTCAGTACCAATAGCTGTACATTTCTAGAAGCAACTTTTTTTTACAAAATAAATAATCAAGGAATTGAGAAGTTGTTTTTTTGACACTGCTCTCTTATCGCAGAAACAGCAAGATAACATGGCCAAAATCTCTAATTAGAAAGTACTAATCCGGTCACCTTCAAATAAAAA
Source organism: Triturus cristatus (assembly GCF_964204655.1). Lineage (NCBI taxonomy): Eukaryota > Metazoa > Chordata > Amphibia > Caudata > Salamandridae > Triturus > Triturus cristatus. The sequence goes on from NC_140585.1 coordinate 442,035,546, forward strand.
CATGGAATCGGGAACATGATCTTCGACGGCTTGATGACTGCAGTTCCCTCTCACTGTAGCTCAGAAACAAATTGGCAACCTTCAAAATCCAGCAAATGTGATTGTTGTGTTCTTTGTGAACAATAGAGCGGTGCACTCCCAGATGCGTATGTATCAATAATCAAGAGTGGTCGGTTGCTCTATGAAAAAGTCGTACTTTATTTTAAAAATACATCAATTTGTGCAAAGCCTCAGCCAACGCTTTTCGTTCAAATGATGGGTTAATCATTAATACTGTGAAATCTGGTTGCAAGTAGACCAGGAAACGAACAAATGACTTCAATGGTATGAATTGGTGACTTCTGCATATAGTGTGGGCCTCCTTGATAAGGGCCCAGTCTATTAACCCAGACCAGCGGTGGTTATGTGCCCCCTTCTCGTCTCACATTACGGTGAAATACAGTGTATTACAGATTAAACCATCACTTTATTTGCCCTGACGAAGTTCAGTCATTTGAACGAAACGCGTTGGCTGAGGCTTTGCACAAATTGATGGATTTTTTAAATAAAGTACGGCTTTTTCATAAAGGTCCCATATTAGCGTGCAAACAAGAACAGCCCACAGTGCTGCAATCCATTATAAAAATTGCGACAGTAATAATCAGTTGTTTCCTGTGCTCAGCCTGGGGTCCTAAACTGAGATGTGGATCAAACTACAATTCTACATTTCTTGCTGTGCAAACCACTTGGTGTGGAAAGCAGGGGTTTGGCAGCCATGCATGGAACAAGGTTAATGTTATTACTCTACCATACAGGGAAAATTTGGCTTTTGTCCAATGGAGTTTCCGTTCATTGTTTCTACTGCAGTTTTGCATGAGATTGAGACATGCTGGGCTGTCACTTGTATACATTGCACTCCCCTCTAGTACCAAATTCAGCTGTGCCATTTCAGTTATCTTATATATACATTCCCCTTACCCATACACCTTGTCACAGGTCTTCATTCCTGTGATTGGAATGGGGTGTGGTAGGCTAGGTATGATAATCACCAAAACGATTTCTGTTCTAGTTCTGTTGGTATTTTAAAAAAACACAGTTTCCCTCTCGTATATGTTATGGCCCCATTTATGATAACTGATTAGCTGTTAACTTCTTTGTTCCTACAAAAATGCCACTAAGCAGATTAAATAAAATAAAAAAACTTAGCTGGTAAAGGTTTGATTGACACTGGTTCAATGAAATTAAGTAATACTTTTCATGTTTGCTGATTTGTCCACAGAGTAAATTTGTATGAACTAGTCAAGAAGAACAACTTTCAAGGCTTTTCTTTATCATTGGTTCGTAAATTCACTATATCAATACTGAAGTGCCTAGAAATGCTCAAAAAGGAGAAGATCATACACTGTGACCTAAAGCCTGTAAGTATTTCTTTAAAACACTGCAGATTAACTTCTTTTAATGAAAAGGTTTATTCTAAGAGGCAGAGCAACTTATCTCAGTGCTTCTGGAGCTACAACCTTTATGAAAAATTCACATGACATGATATTGGATTTATTGGAATAAGTCTAAACCTTTTGCACCTGCTGTAGGTCTCTAATAATTGTATAATCTCTAGTCCTACATTTCCTTAACATATGTGTGCTCTGATGGTAAATTTGTGAGCAATAATTTGTATTATTTGTTCTCATTTAATACATGTATGTAGCCAACATGCTATCACAGGTGAGCATTTGAAATGGCTTAAAAACAAAAAAGTTAAAACTTCCTTGAAAAAGGCATATCATCGCTCTATTCCAGTGTGCAATACTGTGTAAGGTACGGATTTTGTAGGCTTTGCCACTTCACGGTGTAGGGCTCGAGTATCCCAGTCATCTGCCTTCAAGCCTAAAGGCCTTATTACAAGTACGGCGGTCCTGGGACCACCATACCTGCTGTGGCGGTCTGACCACCACGGCAGTCCAACTGCTGTATTACAATTGTGGCAGTGGGTCTGCTGCCAGGATCCAGGCTCCTACGGCGGTGGGAAAGCAGGCGGGAATCGCGGCAGTGCTGATGCTGGCACTGCTGAGCAGATTCCGAACTGCCTTTCCACCAAGCATTTCATGGCAGGGATCCCACTATGGAATGCTTGGCAGAATACATGGAAAGGGGCCCACAACAGGGCCCCCAGACAAAACTGCCCATGGGGGAGCATGCGGGGTGCACATGATGTGCCTCCCCCAAAAGAGCACAGTCGTGCCTGCATGGACGTGCTGGAGGCGCTGTCGCAGTGGCGGTATGCTGTTTAGGCTCTCCTATGAGCCAAACATACGCACCACCATGACACTACCACAGCCGTACTGCCAGCCCTGGATTCACCTTGGGAATCCAGCGGGCAGGTTCACCACCGTCTTGGTTGTCTTCCGGGGACTGCTGCGGTGGTGGTCCGACAGGAAGAAAGCCAAACTCATAATCAGGGCCAAAATCTTTGATATATTTCAGATAGTTCAGTCAATTAATTTTGCTGTTAATACCCTAACATACTAGGAAACTATGGGCCTGATTATGATTTTGGCAGTGTGGGAGCGGGCTGCCATACCAGTGCCCCACTACCTCTCTGCCAAAATTGGCTACCTCCCGCCCGCCAGATTACGATTTATTTTGTGGTCTGGCGTGCGGCATGGTGTTCCTGCAGCAGTACAGTTCAAAGGATCATATGTGAGCCTTTGAACTACAGTGCCCAAGGAGCGCCAAAGCAAGCTCCTGCACACAGGGGGGCACACCTTGTGCCCCCTGCATGTATCCCCAGTCCGTGAGGCAACATGGGGCCCTGTAGGGCCCGCCTTGGTATCTTCACTGCCAGCATTTTTATGGGGTGAGCACTGCCATGAGACTGCTGGTGGTGAGGAAACTCGTAATATACCTGCCGTTGCCATAGGGGCACCGCCAAGCATAATGAGGCCTTAGACCACCATGTCACCGCCAAGGATCACGGATCCCTGGCGGTTGCGGTGGTCCTATGGAGGTCTAACCGCCATCGTTATAATACGGCAGTTGGACTGCTGGTGCGGCAGTGTCCGACTGCCAATGCACCTCCACTGCGGGATTGTCGGTCTGATGGACCACAACTCGTAATTTAGCCCTGTGGCTTTTTCATGTGAAGTATCATTCTCTTGTCCTTTATTCCTGTTTTGCACGAAATTGAAAGAGTCTGGGCTATCTATAGGAGACCTTTACATGCTCTCCATTACCAAACTGAGCTGTGGATCATCTGGAGAAATGCAGAACACACTGAAAGCACATGGATGGGCACCTGAGAATGTGGATCCACATGAAAAAGGATTGGGGGTAATGACAGACTTCTCAAAAATGGTATATAGCATAGGATATGCAGTGAGTGGGATCTCTCCCTTTTTAAAAATATAAATGCAAGCTGACAGAGCACTAGAACTTAAAAGTGTTCCAAATAGTCATTTTTAACAATGCTGAACATTGCACTGAAATCAAATCTCCATGCAGTGCACAGCCTCGGTGGGAACTAGACCACCCATGGGCATTGGGTATAGTAACAAAATTTTACTTTATGTAATGGGGTCACAAATTCTAGTTAGCTCACTATAACATCATTTTAGCCTTTGTTTTTGGCTCCTCATTGTACTTGACAGAGTGTCTCTTATACAGTTATTGGAGGCTGGTAGACCAACATTGCTTAATTTGAGTGATGGGACCAATTGGCACTTATGTTTGGGAACCGCCACTTATTTTTCTCACCAGACATTTCAAGTTAGCAAGATGAAAAAATGTCATAAAGGGAGAAAGCAGGGAGAGTGAAATAAAGGGGCAGGGAGCATCTGGATGGGAAGTAGAGAGGCATAAGGTGGATTCAAGTCTGTGTACATATATATATATATATGGTCCCTGTGGCAGTGGATGAGCGGACTCACAGGCTGGCAAAAAGCTGGGGCATTACTTAATGTACGGACCGGTCACTGTACCAAAGTCCGCGGTGTGGGATTGCTGACATGGACTGCTATGTTTGGGGACCCTTACAGACTGCAGGACTTCATTTACCAGCATCCTTGGCGTTTACTGCTCACAGTGATGGAAGAACAAGGGCTGTGATTGGACACTTGAGTACCAATAGGAACACCACGAGCAGTATGTAAAGTCCCTGCACATTGCAACTAATTTTTAAAGCACAATGCTGGCAATGATTAAGGCATTCGCCGAAACGCGTCTGCCAGGTGTTTTAAGCTTGAATTTCTCTGTTTGGTGGCAATTAAACCTACCTGATCCGTCCAAAAGCATGCGTCGGACCCGTTTCTTGGCAAAGAGGCGGGTGTGGTGGTGGATATGTACGCAGCTGTTGACGCTGCTTGACCGGCACGCCTCTCGATCTGGTGCTCCACTTCAAGTCGACAACGTTGTTGGTGTTTGGTGCTGTATGCACAAAGCGGCGCCCCCTCACCCAAGATAGTGTTTCTGATATCGAGGAGAGAGCAGCAGCAGTTTGCTGCTGATTTGGACGGCGACAGGTGTTGTTTTGCTGCCATGGTCCCTGCGGCAGTGGATGAGCGGACTCACAGGCTGGCAAAAAGCTGGGGCATTACTTAATGTACGGACCGGTCACTGTACCAAAGTCCGCGGTGTGGGATTGCTGACATGCACTGCTATGTTTGGGGACCCTTACAGACTGCAGGACTTCATTTACCAGCATCCTTGGCGTTTACTGCTCACAGTGATGGAAGAACAAGGGCTGTGATTGGACACTTGAGTACCAATAGGAACACCACGAGCAGTATGTAAAGTCCCTGCACATTGCAACTAATTTTTAAAGCACAATGCTGGCAATGATTAAGGCATTCGCCGAAACGCGTCTGCCAGGTGTTTTAAGCTTGAATTTCTCTGTTTGGTGGCAATTAAACCTACCTGATCCGTCCAAAAGCATGTGTCGGACCCGTTTCTTGGCAAAGAGGCGGGTGTGGTGGTGGATATGTACGCAGCTGTCGATGCTGCTTGACCGGCACGCCTCTCGATCTGGTGCTCCGCTTCAAGTCGACAACGTTGTTGGTGTTTGGTGCTGAATGCACAAAGCGGCGCCCCCTCGCCCAAGATAGTGTTTCTGGTATTGAGGAGAGAGCAGCAGCAGTTTGCTGCTGATTTGGACGGCGACGGCGTTGTTTGCTGCCATGGTCCCTGCGGCAGTGGATGAGCGGACTCACAGGCTGGCAAAAAGCTGGGGCATTACTTAATGTACGGACCGGTCACTATACCAAAGTCCGCGGTGTGGGATTGCTGACATGCACTGCTATGTTTGGGGACCCTTACAGACTGCAGGACTTCATTTACCAGCATCCTTGGCGTTTACTGCTCACAGTGATGGAAGAACAAGGGCTGTGATTGGACACTTGAGTACAAATAGGAACACCACGAGCAGTATGTAAAGTCCCTGCACATTGCAACTAATTTTTAAAGCACAATGCTGGCAATGATTAAGGCATTCGCCGAAACGCGTCTGCCAGGTGTTTTAAGCTTGAATTTCTCTGTTTGGTGGCAATTAAACCTACCTGATCCGTCCAAAAGCATGTGTCGGACCCGTTTCTTGGCAAAGAGGCGGGTGTGGCGGTCGCCAGTAGGTAGTTATAGTTAGGACCGTGCTTCCATAGGAAATCTCAAAATTCTATTTTGAATAACTTTGGCGCCGGTTGACGAATCTTCGCGAAATTTTCAAAACTAATGGGGCGCTCCGCTCAGTTCCTACCCTGAAAGTTTCGGGGTGATTCGTCAAGCGGGGGCCGAGAAAAAAGGGGGGTCCCAAAACGCGTTTTCCCCATGCATTTTTCCATAGGGACTTTAGTCGCAGCTACAGCCCGAACGGCTGAACAGAATTATGTGAAATTTGGCAGAGAGGTAGCCATAAGGTCCATGAAGTGCCTTTTGCAGGTTTGGTGTAAATCTGTTCAGTATTTCCTGAGAAATTAGCATTTAAATCAATATATATATCTGTAAGCGCGCAGCGTGCGCGCACTGAGCAAGTCCTGTGCGCGCACCTTGCCGTGCGCGAGCGCACTTCTGATTGGTTGTTAGATGTCAGTAAACATTCGAATCGGTGGAAATCAGGAAGCGGCGGCCACCATTTTGTCTCTCGCATAAAGAGGGGGTGAGAAACAAGGGGGGAGAACTTGAAAAGGGGGCAGAGTGGGGAGATATTGACCCACTAGGCATTGTAAGGGGGTCACAGTAGGACCTTGTAGGTCAAAAAAAAAGATTTATATTTTGAAAAAAAATATCGCCGAGTGCGCGCACCCGAAAAATTTTTAAAAACAAAAAAATTAAAAAAAATTCGCAATTAAGTAAAAAGATATAAGGTGGCTCTAAAAAGAGCCCTTGTGTTTATTGTGTGTTTTTTGGTACCTACAAGTAAGTACCGATGCAGTCTAAAGTTCAAGAGGAAGACTCTGTTGCCTTCATCAGTGAAGTGTACACCATCTCCTCTATAAATGTCTTGCATGTTGTAACGCAAGTTGTTGTGGTATATAGAACCCATACCATAGTCTCTGAGGAAAGCAGAAATAGATTTGTTGACGTGCTTCCTTGCTTTGTCAATCTGCGGACAAAATTAGTTGGACCAGTTCCACTTTTGCCTTTGGCATATGTTAGAATATACAAAGGCAGTTTGTGAAAAAAGCGACATCAATTGCACAAAGGTGTCCTTAATAAGCATTTCCAGACCTACCCCAGTTAAAGTGCCTAGGTCATTACTACCACAGTGCACAATAATAAGGTTAGGCTGTGGGAGATGTAGAAAGGTTTTCACCAAAGGCATTAATTGGTGCCACTTTAACCCTCTCTGACCAATCCATTTAATGTCTACATTTGGCAAAGCAAGGTCTCTCACCATACCTCTTTTTTCTGCAAATTTTTCACTCCAGAAGACATAGCTGTGACCTACAATCCACACTGTGAACATCTTCCAAGGAGATCTAGATGCACTCAGGAGGTGTCTTTCAGTAGAAAGTCAATATGAAATGAAAGACAGTTGAAAAATGGGGGCACACATAGTTTATTTTATAAAAAGAACTCATTGGCTGTTTGAAACCATTCTACACTAAAAACTAGGCTGTATGTTTAAATTTTAAAAAGCATGTTTTGTATTGGTTCAGAAAAATGTGTTACCAAAGAACATTACTATGGATTTGCTGTTAGGTTTGAAAAGTCAAGCACTCTTGCTCTTTGGATATGAAACATTGTCTGCTGAACTTCTGACCTCTCTCCTCACAGCAGTGTTCCATGACCTGTTGCTATGGTAGCAGGCAGAAGTCAAGTTGGGGGAAGGGTACATTTGGAAAGGGGTTGAAGTTTTCAACCAATAGAAATGTGTGATTTCATTTGAAAAAAAGTGGGAAGAACTGAGATTTGAAATTAACATGTATATGTGTGAAAAAAGAGAGGGAAACATTGCCATTTACTGGTTCTGCAGAGAGGAGAGAGGTGTAGAGCTCTGATATTCTGACTCTGATAGTCTGCTGTTTGAGTGGCACATTTCTTTCACAAGTAACTAATTTTAAAGGTGAGTTATGAGTTTGAGAGGGGAAGTATGTGGTGATTTTTGAGAAAAATATTAGAATTGTGAATCTTCTTCAAAAGTTATGTTTTACATTTTGAGGTTTGGGAGATATTTAACTGTCTTGAACTTGTAAGATATTAAGGAGTATGTTTTCACCATAAGTTAATGTGTACTGGTAACAATGAGGAATACTGTTTTGTGCCTACCATCAAACCATGAGTCTGTGTGCAGAGAAGAATTGTTGACAGAGATTTAAAATGTGTTGCTGTTGAAAAGTAAGACTTGCAGTTGAAAGAAAAGGACAGCTTCTTTTTAATTGTGATGGTTAGGATTTAGCAGAAATCCCTTTGAAAGAAAAGAGAGGAAAATGGTAGCACATTTGAAATTAGCATTAGTTCTGTAAGAATTGCAGTCCCAGGAAAGGGGCAGCCTGTGTTTTGTGCCTACCAACACAGCATGAGTCTGTGTGCATATAGGAATTGTTGGCTGAGATTTAATTTGTGAAGTTGTTGTTCTGTAAGGATTGCAGACCCAGGAAAGGGGCAGCCTGTGCTTTGTGCCTACCAACACAGCATGAGTCTGTGTGCATATAGGAATTGTGGCCAGAGATGTAATTTGTGTTGCAGTTGTTCTGTAAAACATACACTTGCAGGAAAGGGACAGCTTGTTTTCTTCAAATGTGGTGGTTAGCACTCAGCAGAAATCACTTAATCGCAAATGGGAGGCAAAAGCTAAAACATTTGAAACCAACAGGGTAGATTTCCCTTTCAAAATAGCAAAGGCACATGTAGATGCCATATGTTCAAAACTGAAAATAACCCTTAGCACACATGCACTGTTACATACATCCCTGCAGTCTTCATGCAGTTCTGGAAGTCTCTTTGCTCATCTGTCTTGCACCAGACAATACACAGTCTCCAGAAACACACTCTTGGCACACACGCAGCAGCTTCTCCAACACTCTCATGTGTAGTAGTCAGCTCTGTGTGATGTTTCAGATAGCACTGTGTAATGCAAACACATTCAACGTCACCAAGGCCTCATTTACATTGATCTAGTCTAATCACTCACCCTGTAACACATGGTCATGGTCTTAAGGAGCTGTTAGGACATGTGTTAACTTTTGTTACAGTTGCAATAATTTTTCATGAAGGACCTACTGTAACTTCTGGACATTACACAGTTTATCTTAAATGTGAAAAAGGCTGGACACTGTGTAATGATTCCCAATTGATTTTCAAGCAACGTTTGCCTTATGATTTACCCAATTCTTATTTAATTTTTCTGAAACCTAAATTTTGAAAACTAAAAACTGCATCTGAACAAAGCATTTTTTGTAATTTTAAAGGATTATAATTGAAGATATCACTTAAAAAGGATTTTGAAATTACTATTTGGCCTAAAGGAAAAGTAATAAAAACAATTGTGGACTCCTTTGACAGAAATTATTTTGGCATGTGTGCTTTTGCGACAAGGTTTAAAGACGGTTTGTCTAGAAAATTTTTATTCATCTAGAAAAGTACTTGTAATATATATGTAATATTTCTAACAAGGTATATTTTAGTGAGGAAAGTTTTAGGGCTTTTTTTAAACAATCTTTCAGATTGTTTTTTTTTTGCCCGCTGTTAAATGATGAATACAATTGTTTTCACTATTTTAAGTGAAAAATAAAAAATTCTGAAAACAGCAAAAAAAGGGCAAAAAAATTGCTTTGTAAAATATGTAAAAACATGTAATGCTTTTTGTAATGTATGATTGAATATTAATACTTTTTTTCTTTTTTTGCAGAACTGGAAGGAAAAAAAAAACAAAATTCTGTTTTGCAAAATACTGTAAAAAAAAATTTCAATTTTTTTTTTTTTTTTTAAATAAGTGAAAAATATTTGTATTTCTCAATCCTCCCTTTTCATGCTTCCATTTCTTCACCTCTTTTTGTACATTAAATTAAAAAAAAAAAAATAATAATTTTTAAAAAAACCTTGGGTGCGTGCACCCCCAAAAAAAAATTCCCCCCAAAAAATGTTGCGTCTTGCTACCCTGACACGCGTCGGCAAACTCACTGAAAGTTGGCGCAGAGAGGCGGGCTGCAAATCAAAGCCTGTTGGTGGAGGGATGTCGAGTGCACTCCTTTGCGCAAGGGAACATTGGTGAACATTAATTGCACGGCGGTCCGGCCGTGGGGAGCTGCACCGTTACCAGCTGATACAGAAACGGGAACCAGCTGGTGGAGCTGCCGTCTGAACTTTCAGGAATGGATCAGCACATCCCTCATGCAGATCGAGTCTGCCTGTCTACGCTACTGCCTACTAAGGTATTAATGAATATTTAAACACATGGTGACATTTGAACTTACCAAAGGAATAAAGACTCTCGCTGTGGGACTTCCAGTTCCATGATGCACTTTAACAACTTGTACACTATGTAAACGCCCACTGGGGGCTAAACTCATTAAAAATTACCGGAAATAAATAAAACCGGATGTGCAAAACGCGAGTTTCAAATGCCCTATGTGAAGCCCATGAAGAAGGGGTCTTGCTACCCTGAAACGCGTCGGCAAAATCACTGAAAGTTGGCGCAGAGAGGCGGGCTGCAAATCAAAGCCTGTTGGTGGAGGGATGTCGAGTGCGCTCCTATGCGCAAGGGCACATTGGTGAACATTAATTGCACGGCGGTCCGGCTGTGGGGAGCTGCACCGTTACCAGCTGATACAGAAACGGGAACCAGCTGGTGGAGCTGCCGTCTGAACTTTCAGGAATGGATCAGCACATCCCTCATGCTGATCGAGTCTGCCTGTCTACGCTACTGCCTACTAAGGTATTAATGAATATTTAAACACATGGTGACATTTGAACTTACCAAAGGAATAAAGACTCTTGCTGTGGGACTTCCAGTTCCATGATGCACTTTAACAACTTGTACACTATGTAAACGCCCACTGGGGGCTAAACTCATTAAAAATTACTGGAAATAAATAAAACCGGATGTGCAAAAGGCGAGTTTCAAATGCCCTATGTGAAGCCCATGAAGAAGGGGTCTTGCTACCCTGAAACGCGTCGGCAAAATCGCATTAAAAGCACTAAGGGATTCACACGAGCTGATAGATGTTTGGGGGAATAAGAAACCAAATGAACCTGGGTTTACATATTTTTCCCATCCATTTAATAAATATACTAAATTAGACTATTTTTTGATTTCTAGCTCTGAAATTAAGAATGTTATAATTGAGAAGCTTCCAAAAATTTTGTCGGACCATAACCCATTAATTATGGAGATTCTGGTAGATAGCCCGAATAGGAAACAAACAAAATGGACATTTGAGAGGAAGCTTCTCGCTAATCCCAGTTTTGTTGAGCATATTAGGGAGTGGACTGTGGTATCTCATGAGTTCTCATGACATCACTGTCTGATGTCATGGACTGTTCTGTGTCACAATGTTCTAGAGATCTTCAGTTATTAATCTGATGGCTGGTGGTTGGATGAGATCTTCCTTACTACAATAAATCTTATGGTTTATATCAACCTTTGATCCTGTTCTTATTCAAGATACTTCACTGGCGTAGTCGGCATTGGAATGAGGAAGATCTCAACACAAGAGTCAAGCTTCTACTGAATTTAAGAGTAAAGCTTCTGAGAAAACTCTAAAAAGAGGAAGAAATGGTTGCGTGCAATCACATCAGTCTACTAAGTCCCAAGGTTTCGCTAAATACATTAGGAAATTCTGATTCAAGCATGTGAGCATACATTTCATTTGCGTTCTTTTCCACAGATTGAATCCTTTCTCTCAATTGTATAGGAAAATCCGCATTTGGGTCAAGATACACACCTAAATCCCCTTGATGCAGCCAACTAATAATGCTGTCCCCACGCTTTGAAACATAAATTTTCCCATTGATCAATCGATCCTTATACTCTACCAGCCCATTAAAATAACCATGCAACTTTATTGGTTCTCCCCCATACGCTAAGGGTTACTCTTGCTAAACCAGACATTATACCTTTAGCGTATGGGGGAGAACCAATAAAGTTGCATGGTTATTTTAATGGGCTGGTAGAGTATAAGGATCGATTGATCAATGGGAAAATTTATGTTTCAAAGCGTGGGGACAGCATTATTAGTTGGCTGCATCAAGGGGATTTAGGTGTGTATCTTGACCCAAATGCGGATTTTCCTATACAATTGAGAGAAAGGATTCAATCTGCGGAAAAGAACGCAAATGAAATGTATGCTCACATGCTTGAATCAGAATTTCCTAATGTATTTAGCGAAACCTTGGGATGCCTGGAAGGGTACAAGCACAAAGGGGCCTATGCATCAACAATGCCATTTGCGATTCCTTATTAGCGAAAAATAAGGAATCGCTAATAAGGAATAGCAAAAGGCTATGCATGTAGGAATCGCTATTCAAATAGCGATTCCTTCATATTCCTTATTACCAAATCGGTAATACCGAATCGGTAATAAGGAATACCTACCCATTCATTCCTATGGGCTTGGAGGCCCATAGGAATGAATGTAAAGCCAGTCTGTATTAGCGATTCGGTATTACCGAATCGCTAATAGCGGGAGCACTTTCAAGGGTGCCAGGGTGTCAAAAGGACACCCTGTTGCACCCCTGAAAATGATATGTGCACATATGTTGCACACACACATGCTCTAAGGGCATGTGTGTGCGCAACATGAAACTTTGAAAAATGCACAAAAGTGCATTTTTCAGAGTTTTTGCAAATTACCATGCAGTTCATCTTCATGGTAATTTGCTCCCCCTATTAGCGAAATCGCTAAATTTTTAACTTTGATGCATTGCATTTAAGGAATCTCCCTTTGGGATTCCTTAAATGCAATCGCTATTTAAGGAATCGGTATTTAAGGAATCCCTATTTAAATAATCGCGATTTAAGGATTCCTTAAATAGCGATTTCTGCTTTTGGGTTGATGCATTGGGATTGGGTATTTTTTACTTAATACCGGGAGCTATTACCGAATCGGTATTTTACCGACTGGATTTTGGGTTGATGCATGAGGCTGAAAATACTGTTAAAATCTAATGCAATTCCAACACAATGTAAAGTGAGGAATGTTCCTCTATCAGTTAGGGATGACATGAAAAAGGAAATTGAGAAATTGAGCAAAGGTGGGATCATTGAGGAAGTTGAAGGTTCGGAATGGCTTGCTCCAGTTGTCGCTGCACGCAAACCAAATGGCAGTTTGCGTTTGTGCATTGACTTGAGACAACTAAATAAGAGTGTTGTGGTGGACAGATACCCTTTGCCCAACATTACCGAATTATTAACATTACTTGATGGGGCACAGATTTTTAGTACGATAGATTTAACATCGGCGTATCACCAAATTGAGCTTGATGAGTCGTCTCGAGATTGTACCTCGTTTATTACTCCATTTGGTACTTTTAGATTTAGAAGAATGCCTTTCGGGTTGGTGTCTGCATCCTCAGTATTTCAAAGGGTAATGGAAAGAGTATTAAAGAATCTCCCTGGTGTGTGTGTCTACCAAGACGATATATTGGTCTTTGCTAAAAATGATAGGGAACATGACTGTAGGTTGAGAGCTGTGTTAAAGGCATTGAGTGAGCACAATCTCACTATTAAAGTGGAAAAATGCACATTTGGATCCAACACCATTAATTATCTAGGCCATAGCATCTCAGGGGAAGGTGTGAAGCCAAAGTCAGAATTGGTTGAAACAATTAGAAATATGAGTTCTCCCACCAATAAGTCTGAGCTTATGAAATTTTTAGGCATGATTGAATATTATGCGAAGTTCATCAAAGGCTTTGCCTTAGCAACTGTAAATATGAGAAGGTTATTACGAAAGGGTGAGGAGTATTTGTGGTCAGGAAAATGTGAGGATGAGTTTGTGGCCATGAAGGAAAAGTTGGGATTAGCTCCTTCGTTGAAGAGTTTCAATCCTTCTGGAAAATCCATTTTGGTTACAGATGCGAGTGAGAAGGGATTGGGAGCTGTATTGAAGCAGAGTGGTGTTGATGGAATGAAAACTATCATGTTTCTGTCTAGAAGTCTTAGAGATCCAGAAACTCGATATTCAGTTGTGGAGAGGGAAGCTCTAGCAGTGTTTTGGGCGGTAAAAAAACTCAAGAAGTTTCTGTGGGGTGTAGATTTTGAGGTCCATACGGATCATAAGCCTTTAGTTTAGATTTTCAGTAAGAAAGGTTTGGATCTAGTTTCTAGTAGAATTACCAAGTGGGTGATTGGCTTACAGGAATATAATTTCATGATCAAGTATATTCCAGGCATTGAAAATGGGGTAGCGGATGTTGAAATTGTTTGTGTTGTAGACCAGGTTATCATATCGGAGGACAAGTGGTTGGATGAAATTAAGAAAGATTCAACTTTGTGTGAGGTTATGTCTTTGTTAAAGGCAGGGTGGTGTTCCAACAAAAATGTATCAGAAGATGTAAGATGTTTTTGGGGGGTAAGAAATGAATTGTCTGTGGATAACAATCTCTTGTTTAGGGGAACAAGATTGATTCCTCCCATTAGTTTAAGAAGGGAATTGGTAGACTCAGTACATGTGGCTCATTCAGGTTTATCTAAGTGTAAAGAAAGATTGCGTTTGTCTTATTGGTGGCCAGGTATGGACAGAATGATTGAGCGGATCATTAGGGATTGTGTGTCGTGTGCCATAAGTGATAAATCTAAGTGTACACATGAACAACCTTTGGTATTAAGGAAACGTCCTAATGGTCCTTGGCAGGAAATCGCTTTGGATATAGTTGGTCCCATTCATGGGAAAGAATCTCAAACATTCTTACTAGTGGTCATAGACATGTACTCTAGGTGGCCTGAAGTATTTTTTTTGTCACATGTCAACACAGGTTGTGTAATTGAGTGTTTGAAGTCTCTGTTTGCCAGGGAAGGTTTGCCTGTTTCCATTATATCGGATAATGGTGTTCAGTTAATCTCAAGAGAAATGGAACAATTTTTGTCCTCTAAGGGTGTTGTCCATAAAACCTCTGCTCTCTATCATCCAGAGACGAATGGGATGGTAGAGAGATTTAACAGAGTTGTTAAGGAGACTATTGCCTTAGCGAAGAGTGTTGGGTTAGACTGGAAAAAAGAGGTTGTTGCAAAAATTGAGGAATATAGGTTGGCTCCACATGCAACTACAGGGAAAACTCCTTTCTTACTGTTTCGGGGTAGACTTCCCAACACATGTGTTGAACCATTTTGGGTTAATAAATATGAAATGCAAAAAGGAAAAGAAAAAGAATGTGATGGGGAGAAGATGTTTTGAGTTGAAGAGGAAAAAGGGAGAATAAGAAAAGAGTATTTTGATAGAAGACATGCTGTGAAGAAGACTGTGGTGCATGTTGGGGATTGGGTCAGGATTAAACGTCCTGGTGTACTAGGCGGCTCCATGTCCAAGTACATGAAACCAATTAAGGTGATTAAAATTTTTAACAATGCGATTCAAACCCAAGATCATCGCATTTGGAATTTAAATAGAGTAGCTGTGTGTAGGGGAAAATTGGAATGTGGTGGTGACACTGTGTATAAGGGGGATGATAACATCTCTTCACATGATAGTAGTGGAGTGGGTGAGAAATTAAGTTGTTCAAGGAAATCTACCAGGGTGGTTGTGAAGCCTAGCTACTTGGCTGACTTCGTTTAATTTATTATACATGACATTTATTAGGATTGTATATTGTATGTAAAATTGTATTGTTCAAAGAGAGTTTTCCACTGTGGTTGAGAAGCCTATTTACTTGGCAGTCTTCATTTTATTTAATGCATATGATGTTTATTAAGATTGTATATTAAGATTGCTTATTGTTGTTTTGTATTTGGGGAAGGGAGATGTGTGGTATCTCATGAGTTCTCATGACATCACTGTCTGATGTCATGGACTGTTCTGTGTCACAATGTTCTAGAGATCTTCAGTTATTAATCTGATGGCTGGTGGTTGGATGAGATCTTCCTTACTACAATAAATCTTATGGTTTATATCAACCTTTGATCCTGTTCTTATTCAAGATACTTCATGGACCCAGGAGTATTTTAATATGAATCGCTATAGTGCATCCCGAAACACTGTTTGGGATGCATTTAAGGCAGCTCTTAGAGGGGAAACAATAAGCTTTTCAGCTAAAGGGAAGAAAGAAGAGCGTGAGAATAATAACAGATTAATGGGTCAGTTAGCTGAAGCTGAGGAGCAACATATTAAATATATTAGCCAGGGTGGTGAGATTAAGCAGAAGATTATATGTATTAGAGCAGAAATACTTAAAGGGATAGCACAGAAATCTGCTGATGAATACCAGACCCAGAGGGGTAAGCTCTATGAGACGGGAGAACAGGCAGGAAAACTGTTAGCCCTACGGATCAGACGGGAAAATATAAAGAATAAAATAACTAATATAGCAGAGGGGGAAAGGTCTTATACTGAACCAGAAGATATAATAAATGTGTTTAAATGCTTCTATCAGCATCTATATAAGGAAGTGAATCTGCCAGATGATGACAGTCATGAATTTTTAGACTTAGGCCCACGTCTAGGCAGTCAAGATTTAGCGGCACTGGAGAAAGATTTTGAAAAAGGGGAGGTTGCAGAAGCAATACAAGATTTACGTACTGGGAAGGCTGCTGGGCCCGATAGCATTCCGCTAGAGGTATACAAATATATACAGAATGAGATCGTTAGTATATTACTGGATTTATTTAACGGTATAATGAACTCCGGGGTAATCCCGGACTCATGGAAAGAAACCAACATAATAGTCTTTCATAAAAACGGGAAGCCCCCAGAGAACCCGGCTTCATATCGCCCTATATCCCTCATTAATAGTGACACTAAGATCTACGCAAAGGTTGGGGCCAAAAGGCTCGGAAGGATCATAGGCGGACTTGTCTCCCCGTGGCAGCATGGGTTTATTCCGGGTCGTGGGACCACAGAACATATCAGGCGGGTTATTTCACTTTTTGATATGCAGGCTGCCACGGGTGGACGGATGGCCTTGATCCTTCTCGATGCAGAAAAGGCCTTTGATCGTGTCACATGGAAATATCTTTGGGGGATATTGGAATATAGAGGTTTTGGGCCTAAAATAATAAGCTCTATTAAGGCCATGTACTCTGAACCGACGGCGAGAATTCAATTAATGGGCATAAGTTCGGGAAGAATATTTATATCCAGGGGGACACGTCAGGGATGCCCCTGTTCACCTATTCTTTTCGCTCTATATATAGACCCATTAATTCAAAGATTAATAGGATGTGATAATATTAGACCAATGGTTAGTAATGGATTTGAGACCAAACTATTGGCCTATGCTGATGATCTTGCAATATTAACCCCTGAACCAGGCCGGGCTATGAATAGTATTAAAGAGATCGCTAATGAATTTGGACGAGGCTCCGGATATTTGCTAAATGATAGTAAGACACAGATAGTGTGTACAAGCAATATTATAATGAACGACGAAAGACGAATCGATTCTGCAGTATTTTTGGGGGTTAGAGTGAGCCCGGTACCGGAAGCTATTATTAAAGATAATTTTGATCCGTTATTAGCAAGTATGACGGTGGATTTAAAAAGAATAGACGCTTTACATCTGACAATAATAGGTAGAGTCAATGTATTGAAGATGACTATGCTCCCAAAATTACTCTACCTCTTTCGATCTATTCCATATATGATTGAGGAAGGTTTAATGAAATTAATAGAGGCAACATTTATGAACTTTATCTGGCAGTACGGTAAAATAAGACGATCTATGAAATATCTCTCGCAGCCGCAGGAAAAGGGGGGACTTGCTATGCCTAACATCAGATTCTACCATTATTCGTGTCTAATTAGTCAAATGGCAACACTATTTGAATCGGCCAAACATCATACAGACAACTTATATGGTAGCTCAGAATTACCATCTATTTATGAATTAATGTTGGGCAGGGAAGCCATAGGATTCCTGTTACGGAGAACGGATAAAAGATATTATAAAAAATCAGGATATAAATTGATGGATAATGCCTGGAAGGTCTGGAATCGGTTCTATAGCTTAATAGGAATACCTAAAATAAACTATTATACCCCCCTTTGGAATTCAAGTCCTTTTCCCCAACTCAGCTATGATAGAATGGGGAAAGTCTGGGAACAACAAGGAGTGACAAGAATAGGGGATATCTAGGAAGGTGGGCAAATATTAGACTTCGGCATTATTCAACAGAAATTTGGTATACAAGATAATCAAGGCTTTACATATTTACAAATACGTAATACTTTAATGGGTATCAGACCAAGGATATGTCCAGGCGGTAGAATCAAGGAGTTTGACTATATTTTAGGTGGGGGGACTAAAATTAAAGTGGTATATAACACCTTGTTATTAAGTTTACAAGATGACATTGAAAAGGTTGAGGCTTCCTGGATGCAGAAACTAGATGATCCGGATGTTGATGTGGACAAAGCATTGCAAATGGCAGGGAAAATCTTTCGCTCCACAAATTTAAAGTCACAACATTACAAAACCATATTTAACTTATATTATACACCCTCCAAACTATATGAGTGGAATAAAAGGGAAGATGATAAATGCCCAAGGTGTGTGGAGGGACCCGCCAATTTGATCCACATGTTTTACCAATGTAATAAATTGAGTATAATTTGTGAAGAGATTGAAAAGTTTTTGGAGGGGCTGCTAGGTAGAAAGATCAACCTATCCCCAACCCTAATGATAACAGGTATTGACAGTAACCTGGGGCTGAAGACGGAGGAGGAAGCCTTTGTGTTTTTATGTCTGGCTGTCTTGCGTTTAATGTTAGCAGGAAGTTGGAAAGATGCCTTGGCCCCTACGTTTCAACTGTGGCTATCTAGACTACTTGGGATACATAATATTGAAGCTGCTCTATACAGTCGTAGGGGAAGGAAGATGAGGGAGTTGGGGTTGGAAATATGGGCTCCTCTGAAGAGGTGGAGGAACTCCCAATGGTAGGGCAGAGCTGCATACAGATTGTATTTAGATTTCTCTAAATGTTAGTTTAACATTTATGAACTAACTGCCTTCCTAATATATATATTCTTGTATTTTATATTTAATGGAATCACTAAACACCTGATTATGTATTATGTATTATTTATGACCATCAATGTAAAAATTAAGCTATGTCAGATTGTCTATTATATAAATGTATATATTGTTATCAAACCAGGTATTTAATAATAAAAAAAAAAAAAAAAAAAAGAAAGTTGGCGCAGAGAGGCGGGCTGCAAATCAAAGCCTGTTGGTGGAGGGATGTCGAGTGCGCTCCTATGCGCAAGGGCACATTGGTGAACATATATATATATATGTATATATACACACACACACACACACACATATATATTGAAAACTTGTTTTTGTTTTGCTAATAACTCTAGCACTGTTTAGCTAATCTTCGAGAAGCTTTCAAAAAAATGCTCATCCAATTTGTGTTTGGCTGGGCAATTTTCATGTAGATCTGCCATGCAGGAGGCAAAAACATGGGTGGGGTAGAAAAGTGACATTTTACAGCTTCTGATTAAGCTGCAGAAAAATATCTGAATTGAATTGCTTCAAACTTGCCATGAAAGTAGAACTTTACTCAAGGAAGGTGCATTTGCTTGATTTGGTATGAATTCATAGTGTTTGCGAAATGAGGATTCATAAAGTTTTTGTAAATTAAGATAGAGATATCGGTACCCAGGTTCAAGGGCCATTCACAGATCCAGAATCTAAAAATTAAACACCTTTTTTGGATAATCAAGCTTTTTCTCTCAAAGAGCGACCTTACTCCTGAGTGCTATGAATGCTTGGTAACAAGAAAACGTTTTCTCTTTTGGTCACCAGTACAGAATGCAGGTGACAGTCCCAGGGTCCCTGCATCTTGAAAAAAGTTCTAAAATGCCACATAAAAGAGCAGAGTAATCACACCCTGATCCCCAGGCATAAGTGGAAGACCTCCAAAAGGAGACCGCCAGACTATAACATGTAAACCTAACTTGTGAATTTCAGTGTTTTTCCAGATTCAATTTGTAACTGCACCTAAGCTCTGTATATATATATGGCTGGCTTACCTCAGGAAAATAAATTTGATTGAATGCACAGCGATGTGGTCCGTGCTCCGTTCTTCTACATATTGAAGTGCCAAGCAGCAGTGGAGTTTTTTCTGATATATATATATATATATATATATTATCTACTGGCGGTCGCCAGTAGATAGTTATAGTTAGGACCGTGTTTCCATAGGAAATCTGAAAATTCTATTTTGAATAACTTTGGCGCCGGTTGACGAATCCTCGCGAAATGTTCAAAACTAATGGGGCGCTCCGCTCAGCTCCTACCCTGAAAGTCTCGGGGTGATTCGTCAAGCGGGGGCCGAGAAAAAAGGGGGGTCCCAAAACACGTTTTCCCCATGCATTTTTCCATAGGACCTTTAGTCGAAGGTACAGCCCGAACGGCTGAACAGAATTACTTGAAATTTGGCAGAGAGGTAGTCCTCATGTCAGGGAAGTGCCTTTTACAGGTCTGGTGTCAATCTGTTCAGTATTTCCTGAGAAAATAGCATTTAAAAGCATATACATATCTATACGCGCACGGTGCCGTGCGCAAGCGAAATTCTGATTGGTTGTTAGATGTCAGTCAACATCCGAATCGGTCGAAATCAGGAAGTGTCGGCCGCCATTTTGTCTCTCGCATTGAAAAGGAAAGGGGGAAAAAAGGTGGAAAACGTGAAAAGGGGGCAGGGAAGAGAGTTCCTGACCCCCTAGCCTTTGTCAGGGGGTCACAGAAGGACCCCCCAGGGGGAAAAAAACATTTTTATTTTTTTTAAATCGCGGGCATGGTGCGCGCACGGTAAAAAAAATGTAAAAAAAAATAGATTAAGAAATACATAACTTAGCATTTAAAAAACTGTACGAATTCACTTAAAAAACCATAGGTTTCACGCACGTTATAGTTAGGAATGAGCATTTAAAAAACCTTGCAAATTCACTTAAAAAACCATAGGTTTCACACAGGTAATAGTTAGGTGGATATTTCTCTCGTAAAAAACCAATGAAATTCCCCCGTTATAGTTAGTTCAGATAACTATAACTCGCGCGACCGCCACTCTATCACAAGGATGATGTCGTCAGTGATGTCATGAGTGATGCCACTGACCATGTCATGAGTGATGTAATATGTGACGTCATCAGCAGTGGATTTCGGGCGCGCGACTTATAGTTATCTGAACTAACTATAATGGGGGAATTTCATTGGTTTTTTACGAGAGAAATATCCACCTAACTATAACCTGTGTGAAACCTATGGTTTTTTAAGTGAATTTGCAAGGTTTTTTAAATGCTAATTCGTAACTATAACATGTGTGAAACCTATGTTTTTTTAAGTGAATATATATATATATATATATATATATATTCACTGAAAAAACCATAGGTTTCAGGGGTGTTATAGTTAGCTGGACTTTTCACTTGTACAAAACCATTGAAATTCCCCCGTTATAGTTAGTTCAGCTAACTATAACTCGCGCGCCCGCAATGCACTGCTGATGACGTCACATATTACATCACTCATGACATGGTCAGTGACATCACTCATGACATCACTGATGACATCTCAAATGACATCACTGATGACATCACTGATGACATCATCCAGTGAATGTGTGTTATTCTGAAAATTAAATATGTTTTATATATGTATATCTCAAGGTCGATGGAAGAATAAATGGGTATATAAGTGTCTAAATGGATGATTTGTTTTTGAAAAATTGATTGTGTAACTGACTGATTAAGTGTATCATAGTGAATACATGGCTTAGTGAGTAATGTTTAAATATGTAAATATCTGTATCAGTCTCTCACTTTGTGTATAAGTGGCTGCATGGGTTGGTGAGTAGCTACATGGGTGTCTATATAGGTTATTAGTTGGTTTTTTGAGTATCAGTCTGAGTGTCTGCATGGTTCGGTGGGGGTATTACGTAGTGCATAGGTGCATGAATGAGTGACTCACTGTTTGTATGTGTTAAACACAGTATGTGTGCAGGACTGTATGGGTGGATGAGTGTGTGTATGGGTGTGTTAGTGAGTGAATGACTGTCTCAATAGTGTCTTTATGAGTAACTACATATGTTTTAAACTAGTATATGTGACTATTGGTGTATATATGTGAGTATATGTGAGAGTGAGAGATTGAAAGAGTTCCTGTATGAATAAGTATGTGTTTCTATAAGTGATTGTTTAAAAGACTAAGTATGTGTAAGTTTCCGTAGAAGTAAGTGTGGTGGTGTGTGTATAACTGTATATGCAAGTAAATGTATGTTTGATTCTTTATTAGCATGAGTGACTATGTGTGTGAGTAACTCTATGGATGAGTGGCATTGTGTAACAGGATGTATAGGTGTATGAGTACATATGATGAGTGAGTACATGTATGAGTGACTGTATTGGACTGTTGGTGAATGAGTGGATGTGTATGTGGATCTTAGAATTACTGAAGAGGTTGTTGTAACTGGTATTGGTATGTCCATTGTTTTGAAAATTTTAGTCTCTATTTTTGAATGTGTGTATCAAAGGTTATATTAGGGTGAGAGGAGGTCTGCCACTCTATCACAAGGATGATGTCATCAGTGATGTCATCAGTGATGTCATTTGAGATGTCATCAGTGATGTCATGAGTGATGTCACTGACCATGTCATGAGTGATGTAATATGTGACGTCATCAGCAGTGCATTGCGGGCGCGCGAGTTATAGTTAGCTGAACTAACTATAACGGGGGAATTTCAATGGTTTTGTACAAGTGAAAAGTCCAGCTAACTATAACACCCCTGAAACCTATGGTTTTTTCAGTGAATTTCTGAGGTTTTTTAAATGCTAATTCCTAACTATAACGTGCCTGAAACCTATGGTTTTTTCTGTTAATTTCAAAGGTTTTTTAAATGCTAATTTCTAACTATGCCTACAGAGATAGGACATGTGAAGAAAGAAGAAAAAATGCACAGAAAGAAACAAAAGAAGTGCAGAAAGAAGCAACAGAAGTCCTCAAATACGAAGATAAGTGCAGGAAGAAGGATAACGTGCAGAAAGAACAAAAAGAAGAGCAGAAAGAAGCCTTGTTGCAAAATCATCCTGTACCCTCAACTTTTTCAGACGGATACTGGTGGTAACTGAGTCTGACTAACTAGTCCTAGAGCCAGTGCTATGTTAAAAGACACTTAGAATACAGTGAAAACACCTACATACACTAGGGAACATTATGCGTTGGGGTCCCCCTGTGATTAGCCTTACCTCCTCTATAAGCCCCTAGTATATAATAGGGCATGGGGATTAAAACTACCTCTTAAAACAGGCCACAGGGCGTTTTTGCACACGTTAACTCAGGCCCCGTCCCCTCCTTTCACCATTGTGTAAACACGCCCTGTGTCCGTTTTTAGTTGGGAGATTAAGTTCATTTGAGTCCTGAGGGTCCCTAGGGTCCAACTAGCCCACTAGGTACCTCCAGTAAGTGCCACAGAGCTGCGTTGCAGAGAGGTGTAAAAAGTGGCACGGCCTGGACCACCTCTCTGCAATGCAGCTCAGTGGCGCTTACTGGAAGCACTTGGTGGGCTAGTTAGCCCCCAGGGGCCCTCAGTATTGAAGGGAAATTATATCCCCAATTTAAAACGTGCCATGGTGCGTGTTTGCACACGTCACCTCAGGCCCCGTCCCCTCCCTTCACCACTGTGTAAACGCGCCCTGTGGCTGTTCTAAGTTGAGAGATTAAGTCCCCTTGAATCCTAAGGGTCCCTAGGGTCACACTAGACCACTAGGTACCTCCAGTAAGCGCCACAGAGCTGCGTTGCAGAGAGGTGTAAAAAGGGGCTTGGCCTCAGAACACCTGTCTGCAGCGCAGCTCCCTGGCGCATACTGGAGATGCCTGTTGGGGGCGAGTTTGCAGAGTGCTGCATGGAGGGGGCATGGCCTCCGGCACGATGCCAGTCTTTTATTTATTTTATTTTTTTAAGAAGGGGGGCTGTGTGGTTCCCCTTCTTATTCTAATTTATTGGCCCTGATGACCCCATCCCCCAGGGCCTGTCTCCTAATTATATTTTTTTGACCCCAATCCCCAGGGCCGGCCACTGTTTTTTATTATTTTTAAAAAATATATATTTATAGACACACCTAGGACATGCTGGACAAACCGTACGTACCTATCACCATGACGATTTGCGTGATATTCATTAAAAGGCGACTATGCATGCAATTAATCCACGTGGAATGTATTTACACCACTAGTGAAGCTCTGACATGTCTGATGCTCTACCGTGCCTAATCCCGGTAGACACCCTTGTCGTTTATTTATACAAACATGGGTAGCTATTGACGGGCACATTTAATACACATGCACACCAAGCCATTCAAAGGGGATTCGACAAAAATTCGACCAAAACTATGCAAGAAACCGCCCTCACAGTTAATAAAACACACATCCACTGCCGGATGTGTAATACTTTTTATTTTACTCTCTGGAAAGGGGACGAACATCACTTGCGAGTCACAGCGCGCTCCTGACAGAGCCCAATGCTGTGTTACACCCACCATTGCCTGCCGAGTGCCACACACCTCTGTATTGTATTCCACTAGCTAGTGCATATGCTATGACACTCTCTAGCCCATGTGCACTGTAACACCACCCCGTGAAAATGTCATGCCACACTTGTCTTCGCACGGGTTATATTGCCCCATCTAACGTGCCTTCCTCGATGCCTATGTTATAACACACAGTGCTATGCCATACATATTACAATTTGGGATCCATATCTTTGTCACAGTGCATATGCAACGTTACACTCCCCAGCACATATTTTATATTACAACTTTAGAGACTAGTTAGGTTACACAACACTGCCCTGTGCATATTACACTCCAAGGCGCATATCGCATAGCACGCACTAGTGCCTGTGCTATCTCGCGCTCTCCAATGAATCTGTCATTGCGCACAATGTATTGCATATTATATTTCACGCCTGGTTCATCTTATATCACACTTTTTGGTGCATAGTTTATACCATACACTATATCTAGTTTTCATTTTCAATCGTGCTCTCAGGACTATGTTCTATATAACACTGTGTTCACCTACCCTTTTCACGGGCATTACATTTTGCGATAGGGGGTGGAGGGTCAGGGGGTGTTTTTGCCAAGTGAGCCCGGAGTCACAGTCACTAACGTCTTCTTCTTCCTGAATAAAAGTGAGATTATGCTGCATACTTGTTCATATTTTAAGTAGTTTGCACAGACAAAATGTTTTAAAAACAATAAAGTTTCTAATACCCGCCTTCTCTGAACAGTTAGCTTGCTGCCCCATCCCCCTCCTCCCTATCCTCTGTTGTGTGAATCCATGGACTAGCCTCCTCCCTCCTGCCATGCATGGTCTGATGTGCTGCCACTGCCCTCAATTTAGTATGATGTACCAGTCCACTCCTCCTGCCCTCCATTGCCCAATTCTATGCCCCATCATTGACCTCCTGCTTAAACTCTGTGCTTAGCTTGCTGCCCCTATTCTCCTTCCCCCTGCCCTCCGATGTCTATGTGCATGCCCCTGCTCCATCCTTTTTGCCCACCATGTCCCATGGACCTGCCACTCCTATCTACTCTGAGTGTTCTGTTGAGCTGCCACTCCCCTCCCACCTGCCTAGCATTGTCAGATGACTGTAACCTGTCCCTGCCACCTCCACCCTGCCTGTCCACATGCCATGCCTCTATCCTCTTCCTCCTGTCCTACATGGTCCATTGTACTGCCACACCCTTCTGCCCTCCCTGGTCTGTTGTGCTGCAACTGCTCCTCCTGCCTGCCCCGTGTGGTCTGTTGTGAGGCCCCTTCCCCTGAACTTTCTTGTCTGTGCACAGGTCCTGACCCTCCCTTCTATCCTCCATCGTCCTTTGTGCATGCCCCTGCACCCTCCTTCTTGCCCATCATAGCCATTGTGCTGCCACTAACCCTCCCACTTGCCATGCATGGTCTTCTTTGCTGCCATGGCCCCTCCCACCTTCCCTGTGTGGTCAGTTAGCTGCCCCTGACCCCCTCCCACCTTCCCTCCATGGTCTGTGTGTATGCCATCACAGTCTCACTGTTGCTCTTCATGTTGTGTCTTGCTTCTAGTGCCCCTCCGGCCTGACCTCCATGGCTATCTTGCTGCTCCTGCCCTGCCCCCAGCCCTCTGTTTACATGTGCAGACCCCTACTCCCTCCCTCCTGGCTTGTCTGTTCCATTGTAATGCCCCTGATCCGTCCCTCCTGCCCTTTATGGTCTGTTATGCTGCAGCCTTCTCTCCTGTCTGTCCATTATGGTCAGCTAGCTACCATTGCCTCTTGCCCCTCTGTTCTCTGTTGTCCATGTGCATGGTCCTGTCCCCTCCCTCTTGCTTTCTATGGATTGTTGTGCTGCACTCCCGTCCTGCATGCCCTGTGTGGTGTATTGTGCTGCTGCAAACCCTGATGCCTGCCCTGCAGGGTCAGTTTGGTGCACCTCTCCATGTCTCTCCTGTCCTCTGTTATCCAAGTCCATGTCCCTATCCCATTTCCTTCCATGATCCAATGTACCATACTTGCGAACATTTTTAACTTGGTAAGAGGGAGATTTTGAAAAAAAACTGGGGTATTGATTTTCCCCTTTGAGTTACATTGAAAAAGAGGATATTGTAGACAGGAGACAGATCAAATAAAGCCCATTTGAGCTTAAAAACATTGGACGTTTCCTGGCTGAATCGGGTCTGTTGGCATGCATGGTTGTACTACCATTGCCTCTTCCTTCTGCCCACAATGGTCTATTACATTGCCACAGCCTTGAAGGAGGGTAGATTTTGTATCACAGGGGGCCCCTGGCCCGTTCTGTCCACACCTGAAGTATGAGACCCTTGTCCTTGCCCTGCCAGCCGCATTTGTTGGCCGTATTAAATTGACCAGCGGGTCCTGTGTTGCTATATAATTATCCTGAGACATCCTTACCACTCAGCCAGCATAAAACCCCTGTGTAGGCCCTTCTGTTCAATATGTAGGCCTCTTTGTTAAATTGACCATAGCTCTGCAATTTTAGTGTATAGCAGTCTGAAGGCAGGTCTGCGAGGCCTTCTGCTCCAAACTAGTAGCCCCCACCCTACCCGAGTGCTCCGTGCTCGGTATCAAAGTTCAACATCCCCCTGAAGCTGTCGACATACAGTAGGCTGCATCCTGGACTGGTACTTGCTTCCTGGGCAGGTTTCCCGCTTTTAAGGAAGTGGCAACCGCAGAGCGTCAAGTTAGGAGAACTGAGGAGATTTTATACATGAATATATTGAATTCCTGTACAATACCCATTATTTTCTGCTTGCTCTATGGAACTTACGATAAGCGATTGGCCTGAGAGACTGACCTTTTCACCCAGTCCATTGTCAGCATTAAGTGGGTAAATGACGAAATGTCTGGTAAAATCTGCAGACGAAGCTTTTGGGTAGCATACGTAGGTAGATGTAGCGTGCAAAGGAGCCCACAAAATGATATAAAAAGGGAGCACCCACAGATATCGACGGACAACCTCGCCGTCTGTATGTAGGTTAACAGGCTGTGCAGGTTTTCCCCAAGAACTGGGAGCTGTCTTCCTTTGCTTAAAATGTCTTGCTCTGCTTTGCTTGAAGTATCTTATTCTATTTTACCTATATGAAATGTCATGTTATGTTTAACCATTGTTCTCTTTACTTTTGCATTTAAAAGATGTTGTATTGTAATTGCAGGAATGCTTGCTCTAAGAGTAAATGTGAGTGTCCCTAGGTAACATTTTCCTTGGTGTAACTTGTTTCTCATGATGCATTTATAGATGTGTTTTCTCGCTCTCTCTGTCAGTCCATTAATTGAGATACAGAGAATATCATGACAGCTGTATGATTATCTGGATTCTGTATTTTGTACTTTATGTCTCTATTCTGCGGTTTCTTTGAAGTTGCATCTTCTCATTAAACTGCCATTGTATTCTGCCTCCAATTCCATGTCTCATATGTCTGTTTTCTTCATTTTTGGAGCAAGCGTTCCTAGGCACCCCGGCTCAAATTAAGGTGCCCCTTTTGTCCCTGACTCACTCTCCTGCTCAGTTCTGTGGTGGCTCCCGGGGCTCTGGGGACCGCCCCTAGCTTCCTTGACCCGTAATAGATCTTCCCTCCAACAGCCTCTCTTGCAAGTCCTGTATTGTTGGTTTGTTGCCCCTGCCCCCCTTTCCACTGCCCTCCATAGTCTGTTGTGCTTCCACGGCCCTTCCTGCCTGCTCAGTGTGGTTAAATTGTTGCCTTTGCACCCTCCTACCTGCCTTCAATTTTCAGAGTCCGTGCCCCTGGCCTCTGCCTCTCAACAGTATCCTAATGAACAACTAGATTGCTAACATTCTATATTTATTACAAAAGTGTGGAACGCCTGACATCATCTTGATGTAAACAAAAGTGTAATACCTAGAGCATTCCTTTAGAAATTACATATATGAGAGGGTCTTATTGGCATCAAAATTATGGTTAGTGCTCTAAAAGACTAAAATAAGGACATATTTTCTGAGTTTTCAAATAGCGACAAAGCACTTTTAAATTATTTGTTATCTTTATGTTTTTTTATCTAGTTGACAACTTGATTAAATGTTGCACTTAGGGGAGAGGATGTGGTGTTACTTCCAGAACTGCAGACTTTGCAACTGGGGAACCAGGTTGAAGTTTCTGCTTCAGCTCGACATTCTGTGATTCTGGTCAAATCACTTAGTCTCCCCATGTCTACAACCAAAATGAATTTGTTCTTGTGTGATGTAACCAATGCTCATGTAAAGCACTCCAATACCTGACAAGTCTGCACTATATAACACTGCAAAAACACAAAATAATAAGTGTTTTGCACACTTCTATCATTGGGCTATATTTGGGCTATATCTGGGTGATTTTGGGCTACATTTGGGCTCTTTTGTCTCCGGTGGCCATCTTGGGAGATTTATTTGTTATGAAGTTTCCTAATTTCCTCATGTACTGCAGTCTCCTCAGTCGGAAATGCTTTCAGTTTTTTACTTTGATTCCATCATGAAGGTATTCAGATATGTCACACATTTGCCATGAATTCTGAATGTTAGCACTCTAGTTGCTCATTAGATCACTGTAGTAAAACTACTGTTCACCATGGAAGTCTGCTCCTGGTATTAAAAGTGCATGTTTCAGTCTGCATGTCAGAATTTTTTAATGAAATAGAAGAGGATTTGAGAAGTCACTCAAAATGTGCCCTCATTTTCTTTCTTCAGCATTAATCATAATTTCTATGGCAAAATGAACCCCCTCATTGTGTTCCTTTTTAAATTAAATGTTTTAAGTGTTACCAGTTTATTCCAATCAAGATGGCTTCAGGTGTGCCATACTTTTGTCATAATGAAGACAGTAAGTGCTCTAGTTGTTTTTAAGAACATTCTTGGACATTCTGTCATTGGGCTATACTTGGGCTACATCTGGGTGATATTTGGGCTACATTTGGGCTCTTTTGTCTCTGGTGGCCATCTTGGGAGACTTATTTGTTAAGAAGTTTCCTAATTTCCTCATTTACTGCAGTCTCCTCAGTAGGAAATACTTTCAGTTTTTTACTTTGATTCCATCAAGAAGGCATTCAAATGTGTCACACATTTGCCATAAAATCAGAATGTTAGCACTCTTTTTGCTCATTAGATCACTGTAGTAAAGCTACTGCTCACCAGGGAAAACTGCTGCTGGTATTGAAAGTGCATGTTTCAGTCTGCATGTCAGGATTTGAGAAGTCACTCAAAATGTGCCCTAATTTTTCTTTCTGCAGCACTAATCATACTTTTTATGGAAAAATGAACCCCCTCATTTTGTTCCTTTTTAAATTAAATGTTTTAAGAGTTACCACTTTAATCCAAGCAAGATGGCTTCAGGTGTGCCATACATTTATCATAAGTAGGACGGTTAGCGCTCTAGTAGTTCTTTGGAACACTCTGGAAAGCTGCAGTAGAACACAAAGGAATCAACTGACAGTCTCTGCCCTTGTTGGATGTACATGTTTTACTGAGAATGTCAGACTTCATTCTCACATGACTGAGAAAGATAATGTGAATTTACAGAAAATAAGCTCTCAGTTTAGCTTATAGATCACCTTCCAAACCTCTGTGGTAAAAGCATGAGAAAATATTTTTCTCTCAATCATGATATCCCAGCAGAAGGCTTTTTCACATGGTGAAATCACCTTAGAACATACCACAATTCCTAAAATGAGTATGGTACCATCAACAA
This sequence comes from Triturus cristatus, assembly GCF_964204655.1. Lineage (NCBI taxonomy): Eukaryota > Metazoa > Chordata > Amphibia > Caudata > Salamandridae > Triturus > Triturus cristatus. The sequence goes on from NC_140585.1 coordinate 442,065,335, forward strand.
ATGATTTATAATGTAACTAAAGTCTTAAAATCTTCTATTAACTGCAATGCTTTTTAATGAGGTGCTATCATGTATATTGGTCCCAAGATGGCTGCCAACACTTCTTGGATGAAGTGCTGACAGCCAATCAGATCTCAGGATGAGATGTGTGGTTAGGCTCCGCCCACATATATATATTGATTTAAATGCTATTTTCTCAGGAACTACTGAACAGATTTACACCAGACCTACAAAAGGCACTTCCTTGACCTGAGGAATACCTCTCTGCCAAATTTCAAGTAACTCTGTTCAGCCGTTCGGGCTGTAGCTGTGTCTAAAGGTCCTATGGAAAAATGCATGGGAAAAAAGCGTTTTGGGACCCCCCTTTTTTCTCAGCCCCCGCTTGACGAATCCCCCCGAGACTTTCAGGGTAGGAGCGGAGCGTAGCGCCCCACCTATTTTGAAATTTTCGCGAGGATTCATCGACCGGCGCCAAAGTTATTCCAAATAGAATATTGCGGATTTCCTATGGAAACAGGGTCCTAACTATAACTATCTACTGGCGACCGCCAGTAGATAATATATATATATGTATATCACTAAAAAAACATAGGTTTCACACACGTTATAGTTAGAAATTAGCATTTAAAAAACCTTGCAAATTCACTTAAAAAACCATAGGGTTCACACACGTTATAGTTAGGAATTAGCATTTCAAAAACCTTGCAAATTCACTGAAAAAACCATAGGTTTCACACACGTTATAGTTAGGAATTAGCATTTAAAAAACCTTGCAAATTCACTGAAAAAACCATAGGTTTCACACACGTTATAGTTAGGAATTATCATTTCATAAACCTTGCAAATTCACTGAAAAAACCATAGGTTTCAAACATGTTATAGTTAGGAATTATCATTTCATAAACCTTGCAAATTCACTGAAAAAACCATAGGTTTCAAACATGTTATAGTTAGCTGGACATTTCACTCGTACAAAACCATTGAAATTCCCCCGTTATAGTTAGTTCAGCTAACTATAACTCGCGCGACCGCAATCCACTGCTGATGACGTCACATATTACATCACTCATGACATGGTCAGTGACATCACTCATGACATCACTGATGACATCTCAAATGACATCACTGATGACATCACTGATGACATCATCCAGTGAATATGTGTCTTTCTGAAAAATAAATATTTTTTATATATGTATATCTAAAGGTTAATGGAAGAATAAATGGGTAAATAAGTGTCTAAATGGATGTTTTTTTTGTAAAATTAATTGTATAACTGACTTATGCTAATTTCTAACTATAACATGTGTGAAACCTATGTTTTTTTTAGTGAATTTGTAAGGTTTTTTAAATGCTAATTTATGTATGTATTATTATATTTTTTATATATTTATTTTACAATAAAATACCTATGTATATAGTTATAGATTGACTGTATCCTGTACTATGGAATGGCTCAGCTCTTTTTTTTTCAATTTGGATAAAGTTGAACAGCATAGTTAATATCTTCTATAAACTTATAAACAGTTTAAAATGTTTTTTTTAAAGGGTTTTTCACGGTGTTTAAATGTTTTTTTCACCCTTCGGGGTCCTTCAGGGACCCCCTGACAAAGGCTAGGGGGTCAGGAACTCTCTACCCTGCCCCCTTTTCATGTTCTCCACCTTTCTTTTTCACTGTCACACACAAAATGGCGTCCGACACTTCCTGATTTCGACCGATTGGAATGTTGACTGACATCTAACCACCAATCAGAATTACACTCGCGGACATTTGGTGCGCGCACCGTGCGTGCACGGTGCGCGCATATAGATATTTATGTACTTTTAACTGCAATTTTCTCAGGAACTACTGAACAGATTGACACCATATATGCAAAAGGCACATGCCTGACCTGAGGACTACCTCTTTGCCAAATTTCAAGTAATTCTGTTCAGCCGTTCGGGCTTTACCTTCGACTAAAGGTCCTATGGGAAAATGCATGGGGAAAATGCATTTTGGGACCCCCCTTTTTTCTCAGCCCCCGCTTGACGAATCACCCCGAGACTTTCAGGGTAGGAGCTGAGTGGAGCGCCCCATTAGTTTTGAAAATTTCACGAAGATAAGTCAACCGGTGCCAAAGTTATTCAAAATAGAATTTTCAGATTTCCTATGGGAACTCGGTCCTAACTATAACTATCTACTGGCGACCACCAGTAGATAATACATGTATATATATATATATTACCTACTGGCGGTCGCCAGTAGGTAGTTATAGTTAGGACCCTGTTTCCATAGGAAAACCGCAACATTCTATTTTGAATAACTTTGGCGCCGGTCGACGAATCCTCGCCAAATTTTCAAAATAGGTGGGGCGCTGCGCTCCGCTCCTACCCTGAAAGGCTCGGGGGGATTCGTCAAGCGGGGGCTGAGATAAAAGGGGGGTCCCAAAACGCGTTTTTCCCATGCATTTTTCCATAGGACCTTTAGACACAGCCACAGCCCGAACGGCTGAACAGAGTTCCTTGAAATTTGGCAGAGAGGTAGTCTACAGGTCAAGGAAGTGCCTTTTTTAGGTTTGGTGTAAATCTGTTCAGTAGATTCTGAGAAAATAGCCTTTAAATCAATATATATATCTGAGCCAGCTTACGGTGCGCTTACGGTGCGCTTACCGTACGTGTACGGTGACGTGCGCGAGCGCGATTCTGATTGGCTGTTCGATCTAAGTAAACATTCGAATCGGTCGAAACCAGGAAGCGGCGGCCGCCATTTTCTCTCTCGCACTCTGAGGGGGGCTGCAAAAACCAAGACAAAAAACATCTACAGGGGGAGTATATTCAGTTCTTAAACACCCAGCATCCATATATGTGTCCCCAAACAACCCCCAAGGCCAAAAAAATTTTTTATTTTTTTTTCAAAAAATTGCCAATTACGCTTACCGTACGCGTACGGTAAAAAATTTATAAAAAAAAAAAATTATCCACACTTTCCCCCCCCCGTGTGCAAATGGTGTCCGTAGGGCACCATTTGTGCATGGCCTATATAATTAAATGGAAAGTACAAATGAATAACGTTCACAACGAAGCTCATAATATGTCTCCCATGTGCGCACGGTGCGCGAAGCGCATCGTGCGTACATGGCCCATCCCGCGTAACGTGGGCACGCGGTGCACGCAGCGCACCGCGTGACCACCGTGCGTGCACGGCACTAACTGCGTAAAGTGGGCGCGCACGCCACGAATGGCATAAAGTAACTTAGCATTTAAAAAACCGTACAAATTCACTGAAAAAAACATAGGTTTCACACACGTTATAGTTAGGAATTAGCATTTAAAAAACCTTGCAAATTCACTGAAAAAACCATAGGTTTCACACATGTTATAGTTAGCTGGAAATTTTACTGATAAAAAACAAATGAAATTGCCCCGTTATAGTTAGTTCAGGCAACTATAACTCACGCGACCGCAATCCTCTGCTGATGACATATGTGTCTTTATGAAAAAAAAATATTTGTAATATATGTATAGCTAAAATTTAATGGAAGAAGACATGGGCAAATAAGTGTGTAAATACAGTATTAGCATCAGCAGAGGATTGCGGTCGCGTGAGTTATAGTTGCCTGCACTAACTATAACAGGGGAATTTCATTGGTTTTTTATCAGTAAAATTTCCAGCTAACTATAACATGTGTGAAACCTATGGTTTTTTCAGTGAATTTGCAAGGTTTTTTAAATGCTAATTCCTAACTATAACATGTGTGAAACCTATGGTTTTTTCAGTGAATATATATATATATATTATCTACTGGCAGTCGCCAGTAGGTAGTTACAGTTAGGACCTATTTTCCATAGGAAATCTGCAAGATTCTATTTGGAATAACGTTGGCGCCGATTGACGAATCTTCACGAAATTTTCCAAACTTTTGGCCAGCTCCGGTCTGCTCCTATCCTGAACATTTCACGGTGATTCGTCAAGCGGGGGCCGAGAAAAAAGGGGGGTCCCAAAACGCATTTTCCCCATGCATTTTCCCATAGGACCTGTTGACGCAGCTACAGCCCGAACTGCTGAACGGAATTACACCAAGGTAGTCCTCAGTTCAGACTCATGCCTTTTGCTTAAATGGTGTAAATCCGTTCAGTAGTTCCTGAGAAAATTAGAGTTAAAAAGATAGATATATTTTGGCGGAGCCTAACCACACATCTCATCATGAGATCTGATTGGCTGTCAGCACTTCATCCAAGAAGTGTTGGCAGCCATCTTGGGACCAATATACATGATAGCACCTCATTAAAAAGCATTGCAGTTAATAGAAGGTTTTTTTAAGACTTTAGTTACATTATAAATCATTTGTTGATGGTATCATACTCATTTTAGGAATTGTGGTGTGTTCTAAGGTGATTTTACCATGTGAAAAAGCCTTCTGCTGTGATATCATGAACCATGTTTGAGAGAAAACTATTTTCTCATGCTTTTCCCACAGAGATTTGGAAGGTGATCTATAAGCTAAACTGAGAGCATATTTTCTGGAAATTCACATTATCTTTTTCAGTCATGTGAGAATGAAGTCTGACATTCTCAGTAAAACATGTCCATCCAACAAGGGCAGAGACTGTCAGTTGATTCCTTTATGTTCTACTGCAGCTTCCCAGAGTGTTCTAAAGAACAACTAGAGCACTAACAGTCCTACTTATGACAAAGGTATTGTACACCTGAAGCCATTTTGATTGGAATAAAGTGGTAACTCTTAAAACATTTAATTTAAAATGGAACAAAATGAGGGGGTTCATTTTGCCATAGAAAGCATGATTAGTGCTGTAGAAAGAAAAATTAGGGCACATTTTGAGTGACTTCTCAAATCCTCTTCTACTTCATTAAAAAGTTCTGACATGCAGACTGAAACATGCACTTTCAAAACCAGCAGCAGACTTCCCTGGTGAGCAGTAGCTTTACTACAGTGATATAATAAGCAACTAGAGTGCTAACATTCTGAATTTATGGCAAATGTTTGACACATCTGAATGCCTTCTTGATGGAATCAAAGTAAAAAAAACGAAAGTATTTCCTACTGAGGAGACTGTAGTAAATGAGGAAATTAGGAAACTTCATAACAAATAGGTCTCCCAAAATGGCCACCAGAGATAAAAGAGACCAAATGTAGCCCAAATATCACCCAGATGTAGCCCAAGTCTAGCCCAATGACAGAATGTCCTAGAGTGTTCTAACGAACAACTAGAGCGCTAATAGTCTTACTTATGACAAAAGTATGGCACACCTGAAGCCATCTTGATTGGAATAAAGTGGTAACACTTAGAACATTTAATTTACAAAGGAACAAAATAAGGGGGTTCATTTTGCCATAGAAATTATGATTAGTGCTGCAGAAAGAAAAATTAGGGCACATTTTTACTTTTCAAATCCTCTTCTATTTCATAAAAAAATTCTGACATGCAGACTGAAACATGCACTTTTAATACCAGCAGCAAACTTCCGTGGTGAGCAGTAGCTTTACTACAGTGATCTAATGAGCAACTAGAGTGCTAACATTCAGAATTTATGGCAAATGTGTGACATATCTGAATACCTTCTTGATGGAATCAAAGTAAAAAACTGAAAGCATTTCCTACTGAGGAGACTGCAGTAAATAAGGAAATTAGGAAACTTCATAACAAATAAATCTCCCTAGATGGCCACAAGAGACAAAAGAGCCCAAATGTAGCCCAAATATCACCCAGATGTAGCCCAAGTATAGCCCAATGATAGAATGTCCCAGAGTGTTCTTAAGAACAATTAGAGCGCTTACTGTCTTACTTATGACAAAAGTATGGCACACCTGAAGCCATCTTGATTGGAATAAACCGGTAACACTTAAAACATTTAATTTAAAAAGGAACACAATGAGGGGGTTCATTTTGCCATAGAAATTATGATTAGTGCTGAACAAAGAAAAATTAGGGCACATTTTGAGTGATTCCTCAAATCCTCTTCTATTTCATTAAACAATTCTGATATGGAGACTGAAACATGCATTTTTAATACCAGCAGCAGACTTCCGTGGTGAGCAGTAGCTTTACTACAGTGATCTAATGAGCAACTAGAGTGCTAACATTCAGAATTTATGGCAAATGTGTGACATATCTGAATACCTTCTTGGGCAGACTTGACAGGTATTGGAGTGCTTTACGTGAGCATTGGTTACATCACACAAGATCAAATTCATTTTGGTTGTAGACATGGGGAGATTAAGTGATTTGACCAGAATCACAGAATGTTGAGCTGAAGCAGAAACTCCAACCTGGTTCCCCAGTTGCAAAGTCTGCAGCTCTGGAAGTAACGCCACATCCTCTCCCCTAGGTGCAAAATGTAATCAAGTGGTCAACTGGATAAAAAAACATACAGATCACAAATAATTGCAAAGTTCTTTGGCGCTATTTGAATACTCAGAAAATATGTCCTCATTTTAGTTTTTTAGAGCACTAACCATAATTTTGATGCAAATTAGACCCTCTCATATATGTATTCTCTAAAGGAAATGCTCTAGGTATTACAGTTTTGATTACATCAAGATGACGTCAGGCGTTCCACACTTTTGTAATAAATATAGAATGTTAGCAATCTAGTTGTTCATTGGGATACTGTTGAGAGGCAGAGGCCAGGGGCATGGACTCTGAAAATTGAAGGGAGGTAGGAGAGTGCAGAGGCAACAATTTGACCACACTGGGCAGGCAGGAAGGGCAGTGGCAGCACAACAGACTATGGAGGGCAATGGAAAGGGGGGCAGGGGCAACAAACCAACAATACAGGACTGGCAAGAGAGGTTGTGGCAATATAATAGACCATTGTGGGCAGAAGGAAAAGGCAGTGGTAGTACAACCATACATGCCAACAGACCCGTTTCAGCCAAGAAACGTCCAATGTTTTTAAGCTCAAATGGGCTTTATTTGATCTGTCTCCTGTCTACAATCTCCTCTTTTACAATGTAACCCAAAGGGGAAAATCAATACCCCAGTTATTTTTCAAAATCTCCCTCTTACCAAGTTCAAAATGTTCGCAAGTATGGTACATTCGATCATGGTAGGCAGGGGGAATTGGGGTAGGGACATGGACTCGGATAACAGAGGACAGGAGGGACATGGAGAGGTGCACCAAACTGACCCTACAGGGCAGGCATCAGGGTTTGCAGCAGCACAATACACCACACAGCGCATGCGGGACGGGAGTGCAGCACAACAATCCATAGAAAGCAATAGGGAGGGGACAGGACCATGCACATGGACAACAGAGAACAGAGGGGAAAGAGGCAATGGTAGCTAGCTGACCATAATGGAGAGACAGGAGAGAAAGCTGCAGCACAACAGACCATAAAGGGCAGGAGGGACGGATCAGGGGCATTACAATGGAACAGACAAGCCAGGAGGGAGGGAATAGGGGTCTGCACATGAAAACAGAGGGCTGGGGGCAAGGGGACAGGGCAGGAGCAGCAAGATTTCCATGGAGGTCAGGCAAGATGGGCACTAGAAACAAGACACACCATGGAGAGCAACAATGAGACTATGATGGCAAACACACAGACTATGGAGGGAAGGTGGGAGGGGGTCAGGGGCAGCTAGCTGGCCACACAGGGAAGGTGGTAGGGGCCATGGCAGCACAGAAGACCATGCATGGCAAGCGGGAGGGTTAGTGGCAGCACAATGGCTATGATGGGCAAGAAGGAGGGTGCAGGGGCATGCACAAAGGACCATGGATAGAAGGGAGGATCAGGACTAGGGCACAAACAAGAGAGTTCAGGGGAAGGGGCCTCACAACAGACCGCGCGGGGCAGGCAGGAGGAGCAGTTGCAGCACAACAGACCAGGGAGGGCAGAAGGGTGTGGCAGTAAAATGGACCATGAAGGACAGGAGGAAGGGGATAGGGGCATGGCATGTGGACAGGCTGGGTGGAGGTGGCAGGGACAGGTTACAGTCATCTGACAATGCTAGGCAGGTGGGAGGGGAGTGGCAGCTCAACAGAACACTCAGAGTAGATAGGAGTGGCAAGTCCATGGAACATGGTGGGCAAAAAGGATGGAGCAGGGGCATGCACAAAGACATCGGAGGGCAGGGGGAAGGAGAATAGGGGCAGCAAGCTAAGCACAGAGGCTAAGCAGGAGGTCAATGATGGGCCATATAATTGGGCAATGGAGGGCAGGAGGAGTGGACTGGTACATCATGCTAAATGGAGGGCAGTGGCAGCACATCAGACCATGCATGGCAGGAGGGAGGAGGCGAGCCCATGGATTCAGACAACAGAGGATAGGGAGGAGGTGGATGGGGCAGCAAGCTAACTGTTCAGAGAAGGTAGGTATTAGGAACTTTATTGTTTTTAAAATGTGTGTCTGTGCGAACTAATTAAAATATGAACAAGTATGCAGCATAATCTCACTTTTATTCAGGAAGAAGAGGACGTTTGTGACTGTGACTCCTGTCTCACTTGGCAGAAACACCCCCTTACCCTCCACCCCTCATCGCAAAATGTAATGCCTGTGAAAAGGGTAGGTGGACGCAGTGTTATATAGAATATAGTCCTGAGAGCACGATTGAAAATGAAAACTAGATATAGTATATGGTATAAACTATGCACCAAAAAGTGTGATATAAGATAAACCGGGCGTGAAATATAAAATGCAATCCATTGTGCGCAATGACAGATTCATTGGAGAGCGCGAGATAGCACAGGCAATAGCGCGTGCTATGCGATATGCGCCTTGGAGTGTAATATGCACAGGGCAGTGTTGTGTAACCTAACTAGTCTCTAAAGTTGTAATATAAAATATGTGCTAGGGAGTGTAACAGTTGCATATGCGCTGTGACAAAGATATGGATCCCAGATTGTAATATATATGGCATAGCGCTGTGCGTTATAACATAGGCATCGAGGAAGGCACGTTAGATGGGGCAATATAACCCGTGCGAAGGCAAGTGTGGCATGACATTTTCACGGGGTGGTGTTACAGTGCACATGGGCTGGAGAGTGTCATAGCATACGCACTAGCTGGTGGAATACAACACAGAGGTGTGTGGCACTCGGCGGGCAGTGGTGGGTGTAACACAGCATTGGGCTCAGGCAGGAGCACGCTGTGACTCTCAAGTGAGGTTTGTCTCCTTTCCAGAGAGTAAAATAAAAAGTATTACACATCCGGCGGTGGATGTGGTTTTATTAACCGTGAGGGGGGTTTCTTGCATAGTTTGGTCGAATTTTTGTCGAATCCCATTTGAATGGCTTGGTGTGCGTGTGTATTAAATGTGCCCGTCAATAGCTACCCATGTTTGTATAAATAAACGACAAGGGTGTCTACTTGGAGAGGACCCACGGCGGGGGTGCTGGGATTAGGCACGGTAGGGCGTCAGACACGTCAGAGCTTCACTAGCGGTGTAAATACATTCCACGTGGATTCATTGTATGCATAGTCGCCTTTTAATGAATATCATGCAAATCGTCATGGTGATAGGTATATACGGTTTGTCCAGCATGTCCTAGGTGTTTCTATAAATGTATATTTTTTTAAAATAATAAAAAACAAAGGCCGGCCCCGGGGGATGGGGCCCCAGGTGCCATAAGAGGCCTGAGTAGGGGGGCAACGCAGCCCCCCTCCTAAAGATTTTTCTTTTTAAAAAGGCCATGACCCGGGGGTTGGAGTCTCTGGGGCTGATTAAGGCCTTGGGAGGGCCAAATTAAATTTTTTTAACAAAAAAATTTAGGGTGCAGGCCCTGGGGATGGGGTCCCCAGGGCCAATAAATTAGAAAATGAAGAGGGGCCACACAGCCCTCCTTCTTAATAAAATAAATAAAAGACTGACATCGCGCCGGAGGCCACGCCCCCTCCTTGCAGCACTCTGCAAACGTGCCCCCTGGCCAGTTGTAAGTTTGGGAATTAATTCGCCTTCAATACTGAGGTTTCCTGAGGGCCAACTAGCCCAAAAGGTATCACCAGTATGCGCCAGGGAGCTGCGTTGAAGACAGGTGTTCTGAGGCCACGCCCCTTTTTACACCTCTATGCAACGCAGCTCTGTGGCACTTAGTGGAGGTACCTAGTGGGCTAGTTTGACCCTAGGGACCCTTAGGATTCAAGGGGACTTAATCTCTCAACTTAGAATGGCCACGGGGCGCGTTTACACAGTGGTGAAGGGAGGGGACGGGGCCTGAGGTGACGTGTGCAAACACGCCCTGTGGCGCGTTTTAAGTTGGGGAAGTAATTCCCTTTCAATCCTGAGGGACCCTGGGGGCCAACTAGCCCACCAGGTGCTTCCAGTAAGCGCCACTGCTCTGCGTTGCAGAGAGGTGGTGCAGGCCGTGCCCCTTTTTACACCTCTCTGCAATGGCGCTTACTGGTTGTACCTAGTGGGCTATTTTGCCCCTAGGGACCCTCAGGATTCAAGGGGACTTAATCTCCCAACTTAAAAAACAGCCACAGGGCGTGTTTACACAGTGGGGAAGGGAGGGCGACGGGGCCTGAGGTGACGTGTGCAAACACGCCCTATGGCGCGTTTTAAGTTGGGGAAATAATTCCCCTTCAATCCTGAGGGCTCCTGGGGGCTAACTAGCCCACCAGGTGCTTCCAGTAAGCGCCACTCAGCTGCGTTGCAGACAGGTGGTCTAGGCCGTGCCCCTTTTTACATCTCTCTGCAACGCAGCTCTGTGGCGCTTACTGGAGGTACCTAGTGGGCTAGTTGGACCCTAGGAACCCTCAGAATTTAAGGGGACTTAATCTCCCAACTTAAAAAACGGCCACAGGGCATGTTTACACAGTGGGGAAGGGAGGGGACGGGGCCTGAGGTGACGTGTGCAAACACGCCCTATGGCGCGTTTTAAGTTGGGGAAATAATTCCCCTTCAATCCTGAGGGCCCCTGGGGGCTAACCAGCCCACCAAGTGCTTCCATTAAGCGCCACTGAGCTGCGTTGCAGAGAGGTGGTCTAGGCCGTGCCCCTTTTTACATCTCTCTGCAACGTAGCTCTGAGGCGCTTACTGGAGGTACCTAGTGGGCTAGTTGGACCCTAGGGACCCTCAGAATTTAAGGGGACTTAATCTCCCAACTTAAAAAACGGCCACAGGGCATGTTTACACAGTGGGGAAGGGAGGGGACGGGGCCTGAGGTCACGTGTGCAAACACGCCCTATGGCGCGTTTTAAGTTGGGGAAATAATTCCCCTTCAATCCTGAGGTCCCCTGGGGGCTAACTAGCCCACCAGGTGCTTCCAGTAAGCGCCACTGAGCTGCGTTGCAGAGAGGTGGTCTAGGCCGTGCCCCTTTTTACATCTCTCTGCAACGCAGCTCTGTGTCGCTTACTGGAGGTACCTAGTGGGCTAGTTGGACCCTAGGGACCCTCAGAATTCAAGGGGACTTAATCTCCCAACTTAAAACGGCCACAGGGCGTGTTTACACAGTGGGGAAGTGAGGGGACGGGGCCTGAGGTGACGTGTGCAAACAGGCCCTGTGGCGCATTTTAAGAGGTAGTTTTAATCCCCTGCCCTATTATATACTAGGGGCTTACAGAGGAGGTCATGCTAATCACAGGGGGATCCCAACGCATAGTGTTCCCTAGTGTATGTAGGTGTTTTCACTGTATTCTGAGTGTCTTTTAACTTAGCACTGGCTCTAGGACTGGTTAGTCAGACTCAGTTACCACCAGTATCCGTCTGAAAAAGTTGAGGGTACAGGATGAATTTGCAACAAGGCTTCTTTCTGCTCTTCTCTTCTGTTTGTTCTTTCTGCACGTTATCCTTCTTCCTGCACTTTTCTTCGTCTTTGAGGACTTCTGTTGCTTCTTTCTGTATTTCTTTGTTTTCCTTCCGTGCGTTTTTTCTTCTTTCTTCATATGTTCTATCTCTGCAGGCATAGTTAGAAATTAGCATTTAAAAAACCTTTGAAAATCAGTGAAAAAACCATAGGTTTCAGGCACGTTATAGTTAGGAATTAGCATTTAAAAAACCTTAGAAATTCACTGAAAAAACCATAGGTTTCAGGGGCGTTATAGTTAGCTGGACTTTTCACTCGTACAAAACCATTGAAATTCCCTCGTTATAGTTAGTTCAGCTAACTATAACTCGCGCGCCCGCAATGCACTGCTGATGACGTCACATATTACATCACTCATGACATGGTCAGTGACATCACTCATGACATCACTCATGACATCTCAAATGACATCACTGATGACATCACTGATGACATCATCCTTGTGATAGAGTGGCAGACCTCCTCTCCCGCTAATATAACCTTTGATACACACATTCAAAAATAGAAACTAAAATTTTCAAAACAATGGACATACCAATACCAGTTACAACAACCTTTTCAGTAATTCTAAGATCCACATACATATCCACTCATTCACCAACAGTCCTATACAGTCACTGATACATGTACTTACTCATCATATGTAATCATACAACTATACATCCTGTTACACAACGCCACTCATCCATAGAGTTACTCACACACAGTCACTCATGCTAATAAAGAATCAAACATACAGTTATACACACACCACCACACTTACTTCTACAGAAACTTACACATACTTAGTCTTTTAAACAATCCCTTATAGAAACACATAGTTATTCATACAGGAACTCTTTCAATCTCTCACTCTCACTTATACTCACTTATATACACCAATAGTCACATATACTAGTTTAAAACATATATAGTTACTCATAAAGACACTATTGAGACAGTCATTCACTCACTAACACACCCATGCACACACTCATCCACCCATACAGTCCTGCATACATGCTGTCTTCAACACATACAAACAGTGAGTCACTCATTCATGCACCTATGCACTACGTAATACCCCCCACCGAACCATACAGGCACTCAGACACTCATACTGATACTCAAAAAACCAACTAATAACATATATAGACACTCATGTAGCTACTCACCAACCCATGCAGCCACATATACACAAAGTGAGAGACTGATACAGATATTTACATATTTAAACATTACTCACTAAGCCATGTATTCACTAAGATACACCTACTCAGTCAGTTATACAATCAATTTTTCAAAAACAAATCATCCATTTAGACACTTATATACCCATTTATTCTTCCATCAACCTTGAGATATACATATATAAAACATATGTAATTTTCAGAGTTTAAAAGACTAAGTATGTGTAAGTTTCCGTAGAAGTAAGTGTGGAGGTGTGTGTATAACTGTATATGCAAGTAAATGTATGTTTGATTCTTTATTAGCATGAGTGACTGTGTGTGAGTAACTCTATGGATGAGTGGCATTGTGTAACAGGATGTATAGGTGTATGAGTACATATGATGAGTGAGTACATGTATGAATGACTGTATAGGACTGTTGGTGAATGAGTGGATGTGTATGTGGATCTTAGAATTACGGAGAGGTTGTTGTAACTGGTATTGGTATGTCCATTGTTTTGAAAATTGTAGTCTCTATTTTTGAATGAGTGTATCAAAGGTTATATTAGGGTGAGAGGAGGTCTGCCACTCTATCACAAGGATGATGTCATCAGTGATGTCATCAGTGATGTCATTTGAGATGTCATCAGTGATGTCATGAGTGATGTCACTGACCATGTCATGAGTGATGTAATATGTGACGTCATCAGCAGTGCATTGCGGGCGCGCGAGTTATAGTTAGCTGAACTAACTATAACGGGGGAATTTCAATGGTTTTGTACAAGTGAAAAGTCCAGCTAACTATAACACCCCTGAAACCTATGGTTTTTTCAGTGAATTTCAAAGGTTTTTTAAATGCTAATTTCTAACTATGCCTACAGAGATAGGACATGTGAAGAAAGAAGAAAAAATGCACAGAAAGAAAAAAAAGAAGTGCAGAAAGAAGCAACAGAAGTCCTCAAAGACGAAGAAAAGTGCAGGAAGAAGGATAATGTGCAGAAAGAACAAAAAGAAGAGCAGAAAGAAGCCTTGTTGCAAAATTATCCTGTACCCTCAACTTTTTCAGACGGATACTGGTGGTAACTGAGTCTGACTAACCAGTCCTAGAGCCAGTGCTATGTTAAAAGACACTTAGAATACAGTGAAAACACCTACATACACTAGGGAACATTATGCGTTGGGGTCCCCCTGTGATTAGCATGACCTCCTCTGTAAGCCCCTAGTATATAATAGGGCAGGGGGATTAAAACTACCTCTTAAAACAGGCCACAGGGCGTTTTTGCACACGTTAACTCAGGCCCCGTCCCCTCCCTTCACCACTGTGTAAACACGCCCTGTGTCTGTTTTTAGTTGGGAGATTAAGTTCATTTGAATCCTGAGGGTCCCTAGGGTCCAACTAGCCCACTAGGTACCTCCAGTAAGTGCCACAGAGCTGCGTTGCAGAGAGGTGTAAAAAGTGGCACGGCCTGGACCACCTCTCTGCAATGCAGCTCAGTGGCGCTTACTGGAAGCACTTGGTGGGCTAGTTTGCCCCCAGGGGCACTCAGTATTGAAGGGAAATTATATCCCCAATTTAAAACGTGCCATAGTGCGTGTTTGCACACGTCACCTCAGGCCCCGTCCCCTCCCTTCACCACTGTGTAAAGGCACCCTGTGGCTGTTCTGAGTTGAGAGATTAAGTCCCCTTGAATCCTAAGGGTCCCTATGGTCAAACTAGACCACTAGGTACCTCCAGTAAGCGCCACAGAGCTGCGTTGCAGAGAGGTGTAAAAAGGGGCTTGGCCTCAGAACACCTGTCTGCAGCGCAGCTCCCTGGCGCATACTGGAGATGCCTGTTGGGCTAGTTGGCCCTCAGGGACCCTCAGTATTGAAGAGGAATTAATTCCCCAACTTACAACTCGCCAGGGGGCGCGTTTTCAGAGTGCTGCAAGGAGGGGGCGTGGCCTCCGGCACGATGGCAGTCTTTTATTTATTTTAATTTTTTAAGAAGGGGGGCTGTGTGGTTCCCCTTCTTATTCTAATTTATTGGCCCTGATGACCCCATCCCCCAGGGCCTGTCTCCTAATTATATTTTTTTACCCCAATCCCCAGGGCCGGCCACTGTTTTTTATTATTTAAAAAAATATATATATTTATAGACACACCTAGGACATGCTGGACAAACCGTACGTACCTATCACCATGACGATTTGCGTGATATTCATTAAAAGGCGACTATGCATACAATGAATCCACGTGGAATGTATTTACACCACTAGTGAAGCTCTGACATGTCTGATGCCCTACCGTGCCTAATACCGGTAGAAACCCTTGTCGTTTATTTATACAAACATGGGTAGCTATTGACGGGCACATTTAATACACATGCACACCAAGCCATTCAAAGGGGATTCGACAAAAATTCGACCAAAACTATGCAAGAAACCCCCCTCATGATTAATAAAACACAAATCCACTGCCGGATGTGTAATACTTTTTATTTTACTCTCTGGAAAGGGGACGAACATCACTTGAGAGTCACAGCGCGCTCCTGGCAGAGCCCAATGCTGTGTTACACCCACCATTGCCTGCTGAGTGCCACACACCTCTGTGTTGTATTCCACTAGCTAGTGCATATGCTATGACACTCTCTAGCCCATGTGCACTGTAACACCACCCCGTGAATATGTCATGCCACACTTGTCTTCGCACGGGTTATATTGCCCCATCTAACGTGCCTTCCTCGATGCCTATGTTATAACGCACAGTGCTATGCCATACATATTACAATCTGGGATCCATATCTTTGTCACAGTGCATATGCAACGTTACACTCCCCAGCACATATTTTATATTACAACTTTAGAGACTAGTTAGGTTACACAACACTGCCCTGTGCATATTACACTCCAAGGCGCATATCGCATAGCACGCGTTAGTGCCTGTGCTATCTGGCGCTCTCCAATGAATCTGTCATTGCGCACAATGTATTGAATATTATATTTCACGCCCGGTTCATCTCATATCACACTTTTTGGTGCATAGTTTATACCATACACTATATCTAGTTTTCATTTTCAATCGTGCTCTCAGGACTATGTTCTATATAACACTGTGTTCACCTACCCTTTTCACGGGCATTACATTTTGCGATAGGGGGTGGAGGGTCAGGGGGTGTTTCTGCCAAGTGAGCCCGGAGTCTCAGTCACAAACGTCCTCTTCTTCCTGAATAAAAGTGAGATTATGCTGCATACTTGTTCATATTTTAAGTAGTTCGCACAGACACACGTTTTAAAAACAGTAAAGTTCCTAATACCCGCCTTCTCTGAACAGTTAGCTTGCTGCCCCATCCCCCTCCTCCCTATCCTCTGTTGTGTGAATCCATGGACTAGCCTCCTCCCTCCTGCCATGCATGGTCTGATGTGCTGCCACTGCCCTCAATTTAGTATGATGTACCAGTCCACTCCTCCTGCCCTCCATTGCCCAATTCTATGTCCCATCATTGACCTCCTGCTTAAACGCTGTGCTTAGCTTGCTGCCCCTATTCTCCTTCCCCCTGCCCTCCGATGTCTTTGTGCATGCCCCTGCTCCATCCTTTTTGCCCACCATGTTCCATGGACCTGCCACTCCTATCTACTCTGAGTGTTCTGTTGAGCTGCCCCACCCCTCCCACCTGCCTAGCATTGTCAGATGACTGTAACCTGTCCCTGCCACCTCCACCCTGCCTGTCCACATGCCATGCCCCTATCCTCTTCCTCCTGTCCTACATGGTCCATTGTACTGCCACACCCTTCTGCCCTCCCTGGTCTGTTGTGCTGCAACTGCTCCTCCTGCTTGCCCCGTGCGGTCTGTTGTGAGGCCCCTTCCCCTGAACTTTCTTGTCTGTGCACAGGTCCTGCTGCCATGGCCCCTCCCACCTTCCCTGTGTGGTCAGTTAGCTGCCCCTGACCCCCTCTCACCTTCCCTCCATGGTCTGTGTGTATGCCATCACAGTCTCACTGTTGCTCTTCATGGTGTGTCTTGCTTCTAGTGCCCATCCTGCCTGACCTCCATGGCTATCTTGCTGCTCCTGCCCCCTTGCCCCCAGCCCTCTGTTTACATGTGCAGACCCCTACTCCCTCCCTCCTGGCTTGTCTGTTCCATTGTAATGCCCCTGATCCGTCCCTCCTGCCCTTTATGGTCTGTTATGCTGCAGCTTTCTCTCCTGTCTGTCCATTATGGTCAGCTAGCTACCATTGCCTCTTGCCCCTCAGTTCTCTGTTGTCTATGTGCATGGTCCTGTCCCTTCCCTCTTGCTTTCTATGGATTGTTGTGCTGCACTCCCGTCCCGCATGCCCTGTGTGGTGTATTGTGCTGCTGCAAACCCTGATGCCTGCCCTGCAGGGTCAGTTTGGTGCACCTCTCCATGTCCCTCCTGTCCTCTGTTATCCAAGTCCATGTCCCTACCCCATTTCCTTCCATGATCCAATGTACCATACTTGCGAACATTTTGAACTTGGTAAGAGGGAGATTTTGAAAAAAAGCTGGGGTATTGATTTTCCCCTTTGAGTTACATTGAAAAAGAGGAGATTGTAGACAGGAGACAGATCAAATAAAGACCATTTGAGCTTAAAAACATTGGACGTTTCCTGGCTGAATCGGGTCTGTTGGCATGTATGGTTGTACTACCATTGCCTCTTCCTTCTGCCCACAATGGTCTATTACATTGCCACAGCCTCTCTTGCAAGTCCTGTATTGTTTTATTTGTTGCCCCTGCCCCCCTTTCCACTGCCCTCCATAGTCTGTTGTGCTTCCACCGCCCTTCCTGCCTGCTCAGTGTGGTTAAATTGTTGCCTTTGCACCCTCCTACCTGCCTTCAGTTTTCAGAGTCCGTGCCCCTGACCTCTGCCTCTCAACAGTATCCTAATGAACAACTAGATTGCTAACATTCTATATTTATTACAAAAGTGTGGAACGCCTGACGTCATCTTGATGTAATCAAAACTGTAATACCTAGAGCATTTCCTTTAGAAATTACATATATGAGAAGGTCTTATTGGCATCAAAATTATGGTTAGTGCTCTACAAGAATAAAATAAGGACATATTTTCTGAGTTTTCAAATAGCGACAGAGCACTTTTAAATTATTTGTTATCTTTATGTTTTTTTATCCAGTTGACCACTTGATTAAATGTTGCGCTCAGGGGAGAGGATGTGGTGTTACTTCCAGAACTGCAGACTTTGCAACTGGGGACCAGGTTGGAGTTTCTGCTTCAGCTCGACATTCTGTGATTCTGGTCAAATCACTTAGTCTCCCCATGTCTACAACCAAAATGAATTTGTTCTTGTGTGATGTAACCAATGCTCATGTAAAGCACTCCAATACCTGACAAGTCTGCACTATATAACACTGCAAAAACACAAAATAATAAGTGTTTTGCACACTTCTGTCATTGGGCTATATTTGGGCTACATCTGGGTGATTTTGGGCTACATTTGGGCTCTTTTGTCTCCGGTGGCCATTTTGGGAGATTTATTTGTTATGAAGTTTCCTAATTTCCTCATGTACTGCAGTCTCCTCAGTAGGAAATGCTTTCAGTTTTTTACTTTGATTCCATCATGAAGGTATTCCGATATGTCACACATTTGCCATAAATTCTGAATGTTAGCACTCTAGTTGCTCATTAGATCACTGTAGTAAAACTACTGTTCACCATGGAAGTCTGCTCCTGGTATTAAAAGTGCATGTTTCAGTCTGCATGTCAGAATTTTTTAATGAAATAGAAGAGGATTTGAGAAGTCACTCAAAATGTGCCCTCATTTTCTTTCTTCAGCATTAATCATAATTTCTATGGCAAAATGAACCCCCTCATTGTGTTCCTTTTTAAATTAAATGTTTTAAGTGTTACCAGTTTATGCCAATCAAGATGGCTTCAGGTGTGCCATACTTTTGTCATAATGAAGACAGTAAGCGCTCTAGTTGTTTTTAAGAACACTCTGGGACATTCTGTCATTGGGCTATACTTGGGCTACATCTGGGTGATATTTGGGCTACATTTGGGCTCTTTTGTCTCTGGTGGCCATCTTGAGAGACTTATTTGTTATGAAGTTTCCTAATTTCCTCATTTACTGCAGTCTCCTCAGTAGGAAATACTTTCGGTTTTTTACTTTGATTCCATCAAGAAGGTATTCAGATATGTCACACATTTGCCATAAATTCTGAATGTTAGCACTCTTTTTGCTCATTAGATCACTGTAGTAAAGCTACTGCTCACCAGGGAAAACTGCTGCTGGTATTGAAAGTGCATGTTTCAGTCTGCATGTCAGAATTGTTTAATGAAATAGAAGAGGATTTGAGAAGTCACTCAAAATGTGCCCTAATTTTTCTTTCTGCAGCACTAATCATACTTTTTATGGAAAAATGAACCCCCTCATTTTGTTCCTTTTTAAATTAAATGTTTTAAGAGTTACCACTTTAATCCAAGCAAGATGGCTTCAGGTGTGCCATACGTTTATCATAAGTAGGACTGTTAGCGCTCTAGTAGTTCTTTGGAACACTCTGGGAAGCTGCAGTAGAACACAAAGGAATCAACTGACAGTCTCTGCCCTTGTTGGATGTACATGTTTTACTGAGAATGTCAGTCTTCATTCTCACATGACTGAGAAAGATAATGTGAATTTACAGAAAATAAGCTCTCAGTTTAGCTTATAGATCACCTTCCAAACCTCTGTGGGAAAAGCATGAGAAAATATTTTTCTCTCAATCATGATATCCCAGCAGAAGGCTTTTTCACATGGTGAAATCACCTTAGAACATACCACAATTCCTAAAATGAGTATGGTACCATCAACAAATGATTTATAATGTAACTAAAGTCTTAAAACCTTCTATTAACTGCAATGCTTTTTAATGAGGTGCTATCATGTATATTGGTTCCAAGATGGCTGCCAACACTTCTTGGATGAAGTGCTGACAGCCAATCAGATC
The DNA here is from genome assembly GCF_964204655.1 of Triturus cristatus. Lineage (NCBI taxonomy): Eukaryota > Metazoa > Chordata > Amphibia > Caudata > Salamandridae > Triturus > Triturus cristatus. Next base: position 442,085,176 of record NC_140585.1, read on the forward strand.
TCAGGATGAGATGTGTGGTTAGGCTCTGCCCACATGTATATATGATTTTACTTTTGATTTTCTCAGGAACTACTGAACAGATTGACACCAGACCTGCAAAAGGCACTTCCCTGACCTGAGGATGACCTCTTTGCCAAATTTCAAATAATTCTGTTCAGCCGTTCGGGCTGTACCTTTGACTAAAGGTCCCTATGGAAAATTGCATGGGGAAAACGTGTTTTGGGACCCCCCTTTTTTCTCAGCCCCCGCTTGAGGAATCCCCTCGAGACTTTCAGGGTAGGAGCGGAGCGGAGCGCCCCACCTATTTTGAAAATTTCGCGAGGATTCGTCAACCGGCGCCAAAGTTATTCCAAATAGAATGTTGCGGATTTCCTATGGAAACACGGTCCTAACTATAACTATCTACTGGCGACCGCCAGTAGATAATATATATATATATATATATATTACCTACTGGCGGTCGCCAGTAGGTAGTTATAGTTAGGACCCTGTTTCCATAGGAAAACCGCAACATTCTATTTTGAATAACTTTGGCGCCGGTCGACGAATCCTCGCGAAATTTTCAAAATAGGTGGGGCGCTGCGCTCCGCTCCTACCCTGAAAGTCTCGGGGAGATTCGTCAAGCGGGGGCTTAGATAAAAGGGGGGTCCCAAAACGCATTTTTCCCATGCATTTTTCCATAGGACCTTTAGACACAGCTACAGCCCGAACGGCTGAACAGAGTTCCTTGAAATTTGGCAGAGAGGTAGTCTACAGGTCAAGGAAGTGCCTTTTGTAGGTTTGGTGTAAATCTGTTCAGTAGATTTTGAGAAAATAGCCTTTAAATCAATATATATATCTGAGCCAGCTTACGGTGCGCTTACGGTCCGCTTACCATACGCGTACGGTGACGTGTGCGAGCGCGATTCTGATTGGCTGTTCGATCTAAGTAAACATTCGAATCGGTCAAAACCAGGAAGCGGCGGCCGCCATTTTCTCTCTCGCACTCTGAGGGGGGCAGCATAAACAAAGCCAAAAAACATCTAAAGGGGTAGTATATTTAGTTCTTAACCACCCAGCATCGATATAGGTGTCCCCCAACAACCCCCGAGGCCAAAAAAACAATTTTAATTTTTTTCGAAAAATCGCCGATTACGCTTACCGTACGCGTGCGGTTAAAATTATTTAAAAAAAAAGAAATTATCCACACTTTCCCCACCCCGTGTGCAAATGGTGCCCGAGGTGCACCATTTGTGCATGGCATATATAAAACAAGGAAACTAAAAATGAATACCTTTCACAACGAAGCACATAATAAGTCCCCCATGTGCGCACGGTGCGCGAAGCGCATCGTGTGTACATGGCCCATCCCGCGTAACGTGGGCACGCGGTGCGCACAGCGTACCGCGTGACCACCGTGCGTGCACAGCACTAACTGCGTAAAGTGGGCGCGCGGTGCGCGAAGCGCACCGTGCGCGCACGGAACGAACTGCGTTAACTGGGCGCGCACGCCACGAATGGCGTAAAGTAACCTAGCATTTAAAAAAACGTACAAATTCACTGAAAAAAACATAGGTTTCACACGTTATAGTTAGGAATTAGCATTTAAAAAACCTTGCAAATTCACTGAAAAAACCATAGGTTTCACACAAGTTATAGTTAGCTGTACATTTCACTCGTAAAAAACCAATGAAATTCCCCCGTTATAGTTAGTGCAGGCAACTATAACTCACGCGACCGCAATCCTCTGCTGATGACATATGTGTCTTTATGAAAAAAAAATATTTGTAATATATGTATAGCTAAAATTTAATGGAAGAAGACATGGGCAAATAAGTGTCTAAATACAGTATTAGCATCAGCAGAGGATTGCGGTCGCGTGAGTTATAGTTGCCTGCACTAACTATAACGGGGGAATTTCATTGTTTTTTTACGAGTGAAATGTACAGCTAACTATAACTTGTGTGAAACCTATGGTTTTTTCAGTGAATATATATATATATATTCACTGAAAAAACCATAGGTTTCACACATGTTATAGTTAGCTGGAAATTTTACTGATAAAAAACCAATGAAATTCCCCCGTTATAGTTAGTGCAGTGCACCGCGCGCCCACTTAACGCAGTTAGTGCCGTGCACGCACGGTGGTCACGCGGTGCGCTGCGCGCACCGCGTGCCCACGTTACGCGGGATGGGCCATGTACGCACGATGCGCTTCGCGCACCTTGCGCACATGGGGGACATATTATGCGCTTCGTTGTGAACGTTATTCATTTGTACTTTCCATTTAATTATATAGGCCATGCACAAATGGTGCCCTACGGACACCATTTGCACACGGGGGGGGAAAGTGTGGATAATTTTTTTTTTTTATAAATTTTTTACCGTACGCGTACGGTAAGCGTAATCGGCAATTTTTCGAAAAAAATTTTGTTATTTTTTTTGGCCTTGGGGGTTGTTTGGGGACACATATATGGATGCTGGGTGTTTAAGAACTGAATATACTCCCCCTGTAGATGTTTTTTGTCTTGGTTTTTGCAGCCCCCCTCAGAGTGCGAGAGAGAAAATGGCGGCCGCCGCTTCCTGGTTTCGACCGATTCGAATGTTTACTTAGATCGAACAGCCAATCAGAATCGCGCTCGCGCACGTCACTGTACGCGTACGGTAAGCGCACTGTAAGCGCACCGTAAGCTGGCTCAGATATATATATTGATTTAAAGGCTATTTTCTCAGAATCTACTGAACAGATTTACACCAAACCTACAAAAGGCACTTCCTTGACCTGTAGACTACCTCTCTGCCAAATTTCAAGGAACTCTGTTCAGCCGTTCGGGCTGTGGCTGTGTCTAAAGGTCCTATGGAAAAATGCATGGGAAAAACGCGTTTTGGGACCCCCCTTTTATCTCAGCCCCCGCTTGACGATTCCCCCCGAATCTTCGAGGGTAGGAGCGGAGCGCAGCGCCCCACCTATTTTGAAAATTTGGCGAGGATTCGTCGACCGGCGCCAAAGTTATTCAAAATAGAATGTTGCGGCTTTCCTATGGAAACAGGGTCCTAACTATAACTACCTACTGGCGACCGCCAGTAGGTAATATATATATATATATATATATATATATATATAAGTGTCTAAATACAGTATTACGCGCACGGAACGAACTGCGTTAAGTGGGCGCGCACGCCACGAATGGCGTAAAGTAACTTAGCATTTAAAAAAACGTACAAATTCACTGAAAAAACCATAGGTTTCACACACGTTATAGTTAGGAATTAGCATTTAAAAAACCTTGCAAATTCACTGAAAAAACCATAGGTTTCACACATGTTATAGTTAGCGGAAATTTTACTGATAAAAAACCAATGAAATTCCCCCGTTATAGTTAGTGCAGGCAACTATAACTCACGCGACCGCAATCTTCTGCTGATGACATATGTGTCTTTATGAAAAAAAAATATTTGTAATATATGTATAGCTAAAAATTTATGGAAGAAGACATGGGCAAATAAGTGTCTAAATACAGTATTAGCATCAGCAGAGGATTGCGGTCGCGTGAGTTATAGTTGCCTGCACTAACTATAACGGGGGGAATTTCATTGGTTTTTTATCAGTAAAATTTCCGCTAACTATAACATGTGTGTAACCTATGGTTTTTTCAGTGAATATATATATATATGAGACCTTCACAATCCTGGAATGCCACCTTCTCGGCAAAAATCTGGTACGTCCACTAAGTGCTTGGTTGCTTCAAAGTGCGTTTATTGCAAGATAACCAGCATAGGTAAAATAAGGCAAGTGCCCAGCATGACACGTTACAAATTAGTAGTAATAAAATGTACTAATTAATAAATATAAAAACGATAATGAAGGTGCATTTTTTAAAATTATTAAAACGATAATTATTGTAAATCATTGTAAATATAATTATGGTTTATTTACTTATTATATATTAAACATTTAATTTGTTATTGTTATTGTGCTGTAAAATATGTTTCTTAGTTCTAAGTTGATAATATGACCCACACCTCCAGGTACCTTGATAATGGGAACCGTCTCAATACCCTTAGCACCTCCCTCTCCAATACGCATGTGGTATGTGCCACCAGATAGGGGTACTCTCCCCCAACTTTGCTGTCCCGCATTAATAGCTCCATCAAGCATGTATCATTGCATGTTCCTCTAAGTTGCCTCTTCTCCTAGGGGTATTCTGACAAAATAATATAATATTGATATATATGTATACACATATATGGAAAGAAATATTATGATTTAAAAATATTGTGTCAGGCATATTGTGATCTCAAAATTATCATTGACAGCAATTCAGAAGGTGTTGTTTTTATTATCGTAATAAATATCGATGTAGAAAATATCATTGTATGCAATATCGTGTGTAAGTGTTAATTAGTATATAATTTACTGTAGGGTGTTTGATTTATATGTTTATTATTTTTATTTATTTGTGTTTTTAGTAATATAATTTTTAGTTATGAAATTGTTGTCATTTGTATTTTTAGTTGAATTATTATATATAAATAAGTGTTTTAAAAAAATTGTAGCGGGATAAAAACATATATTAAAAAAATAAATGTAAGTTAATAAGTTTAAAGATTTACAAATTAATTTCAAATTTAAAAATGTAGTTTCTTTTATTAATATGTTGATACACTTTAATGTCATATTAATGAAGATATATATTAATGGTATTAAATAAAATGTAAGAAAAAATAGTATAAAATTTAAAAATATATACCAAAGGTTGTAATGAAGTTGAGGATTTAGAAAGGGGCGTGATCAGCTGCAGCAAGATAGCAGTCATGTTTTAGGAGCGTTCTGCTCCAAGACCCCTGATCTGGCAACATCTGCAACAACACACACTACAGCAGCCCTAAAAATGTCAGCACACGCTTGTCTGAATTTCAGGACACATATTGGACCCTTCTGAAGTACCTGGGGGCATATCAGCAGCACCCGGCGATAATTATCGCTCAGCGCTCTTAGCGTGAGGATTATTATCGCCGGGTAACGTGGATTTTTATCGCTGAGATAGCGTGCTATTAGCAACGCTTATCTCCTCAGCGATAAAAATCCTAGTGCTAACTGCCTAACGTGAGATTATCGCTGGAAACCCAGCGATAATCCCACGTAGTGTGGCGTTAGCTTGCTGATAGGGCCTCACAAACTTAGCCATGATATCCACCTTCCATAGCATATCATGGCTAAGTCAGTCCTGAAGCAGGCGTAAGGAAAGTAGCGATAACAGGGGTTATCGCTACTTTTCCTGCCACTATGCTTCATAGCGTGGGGCTTGATGATAGGAGAAATGTCGCTTAGCGACATTTCTTCTGTCATGTTAGGTCAGGAATGCCCACTTTGCATCTCATTAGAGATGCAAAGCTGGGCGTTAGGAATCCCCACGCTAAAGCAAGGTTTCACGCGTTAGCGTGGCCTTGCTAATTAGGCGATAAAATTATCTCCGCTTTTCGGCCGAAAACGGCCGCAAAAGCGGCGATAATTTTTTATCGCCAGCTTGTAAATATGCCCCCTGGTCACTTGCCACACTACCACATGGCGTGCCGAGATGCTTTGGCCTGGACCGGCATCCTGCATCCATGAAGCAAGCCTGTCTCTTTTATGCTGGAGGGGTAGTGCCTTATGGGTACAGCGCCTGAGCAGCACATCTAGATTTAACAACATCGCACAGAGCCATTGAACCCCACTCATCAACCTGTGGCTGTGAACCCTGAGACTGTGCAGCCCTCGGCGGCGCACCTCGTTTATTGTGGCTGAGCCGGGGCCACATTCTAGTGAAGCAGACCTGAATGCTTGGGCCCCAGGGAATTCGATGGTGCCATTGTTGGGGTGTCTCTTGACCTGCAGGCCCCCAAGCTTCATCGACCGATGTGACTGTAGTTTGGCTGCATTGAGGAGACGCCACTGTGCCACTGTGCCACATCCCATCTTTTGAAGCAGCGTGACCAACTGTACGGTCCTGGTTGCGCTGTGCATCAGGTCCAGGGGACCCATGGAACTAGAGCGTACTGTCAGAGCAGGGCCTCCCATTCCCCCATCTGGGCTGTACACGGAGGAGCTCCCCTTAAGTCATCAAGCACAGTGTTGCACAGAGGCTGGAGCATCTCCTGCCTCAATAACCATCCTGCACAAGTGGGTGCCACACTTTAGGCATAGAACTGCCTGCCCCCAAGTACATCAATCAGAGTCACCTGGGATGCATCCTCAATCAATTAATCAAGTGTTTGTAGAGTGCAACTACTCACCCGGAAGGGTCTCAAGGCACTGAGGGGGAGGGAGAGGGGCGCCCAGCTCATGTGAGTTCAGAATGATTCGTCGAAGAGCCAGTTCTTGAGGTCCTTCAGAAACTTCTCGAGAGTTGGTGTCTATCAGAGGTGTAGAGGGAGGATGTTCCATGTCTTGGTTGTGAGGAGGGAGAAGGAGTGACCTTATTTTCTGGTCTCCTTGATGCGTGGTACTGTAGCAATCTAGAGCTGGGCTGAGCGGAGGGATCTTTGGGGTGCATGGAACGAGAGGCGGTGGTTCATGTAGGCGGGTCTGGCGTTGTAGAGGGCCTTGTGGGAGTGGGTGAGAAGTTTGAAGGTGATTCTCTTCTCGAATGGGGAACCAGTTAAGTGTCCGCAGGTGTTGGGTGATGTGGCAGCAGCGCGGTAGGTTGAAGACTAGTCTGGCGAAGGCGTTCAGGACGTTCTTCAGTTTTCAGGTGAGTTTCTTGTTGATCCCGGCGTAGAGTGTGTTGCCATAGTCTACTCTGCTGCAGATGAGGGCATGGGTGATGGTTTTCCTGTGTTCGAGGGAAATCCACTTGAAGGTCTTATGTAGGAGGTGGAGGGTGTGGAAGCAGGAGGAGGTGATAGCGTTGATTTGGCGGTCCATTTTGAGTTCAGAGTCCAGGATGATTCCGAGATTGCATGCATTGTCAGTAGGGGTGGGTGGGTTCCCGATGGCGGTGGGCCACCAAGTGTCGTTCCAGGCATTGGAGTAGTGACCCATGATGAGTACTTCAGTTTTGTCTGAGTTAAGTTGTAGGCAGCTGTTCTTCATCCACCTGGCGACTGCTTCCATTCCTTTTTGAAAGTTGTATTTGGAGATCTCGGGTTCGTTGGTTAGGGAGAGGATGAGTTGGGTATCATCTGCGTACGATACGATGTTGAGTCCATGTGTGCTGATGATGGATGCAAGTGGGGCCATGTATATGTTGAACAAGGTGGGGTTGATGGAGGATCCTTGGGGGACTCGGCAGGTGGTAGATGTGGGATCCGAGAGGAAGGGAGGGAGTCTGAGTTGCTGCGTTCTGCTGGAGAGGAATGAGCGGATCCAGTCGAGGGCTTTGTTCTGGATTCCTGCGTCGTGGAGTCTGCAGGCTAGGGTGTGGTTTGATACTGTGTCGAAGGCTGCGGAGAGGCCCAGAAGATGAGGGCCACAGTCTCTCCTCTATTGAGGAGAGCGCAGATGTCATCTGTCGTGACGAAAAGGGTGGTTTTGGTGTTGTGATTCTTCCTGAAACCTGATTGGGAGAAATCGAGGATGTTTTCTTCTATGAAAGAGGCTAGTTGGCTGTTGACGGCCTTTTCAAAGACTTTCGCTGGGTACAGGAGTAGGGAGATCGGTCTGAAGTTCTTGAGGTCGGTGGGGTCTGCCGAGGATTTTTTCAGGAGTGGATTGATCTCGGCGTGTTTACTATCGTTGGGGAAGGAAGAGGTCTCGAAGGAGAGGTTGATGATTCGTCGATGCTCAGGGGTGATGATGGCTGCGGCTCTTTGGTAGATATGGTGGGGGGCAGGGATCTGTGGGGGCTCCGGAGTGGGTGGTCTTTATAGTCTTTAGGGTGTCTTCGATGCTCAGGTCGGTCCATCTGTTCAATGTCGGCTGCGTGATGCAGGGAGCGGTGGGTGTGGGTTCCTCGTTAGGGTTTCCGTTGTCGAAGTTGTCATAGATGGACTTGATTTTGTGGTGGAAGAAGGCGCTGAGTCTTTCGCAGAGGTCCTGGGACGGTGGGATGTTGGTTGTCTCACTGTTGGGTTGAGCAAACTCTTTCATGATGCTGAAGAGTTTCTTGCTGTTGTGTGCGTGGGTGGTGATTCTGTCCTGGAATGCTTTCTTCCTTAAGTGTTTGATGAGCTTGTGGTGGGTGGTGGTGGCTGCTTTGAAGTTGTTGAGGTCTGCTGTGGTTTAGAGGTCCTCTATAGCTTTTTGAGCCATCTGCAGGTTCGTATGGATTCTCGGAGTTCGGTGGAGAACCAGCTGGCTCTCTTGGCATGAGGTTTGGAGGTTTTCTTGAAGGGGGCGATGGTATTGGCGCAGTCAGTGATCCAGTTGTGTAGCATAGGGGCAGTGCTGTTTGGGTCGTCGTCTGAGACGGTGGGAGCAGAGCTGTTGAGTGAGGTTGTGAGCTGTTCATCAGAGATCTTGTTCCAATTCCTGCGCTGAAGCTGGTGCGGGCATTTGCTGGTTATGCTTGTTTTGAAGGTGAAGTGAACAGATCAGTGGTCTGTCCACAGGGGTTCGGAGGTGTGACTGAAGGTGATGGAATTTCCTGCTGTGAAGATGGGGTCAAGGGTGTGTCCTGTGGAGTGTGTGGGCTCTGGTACGATCTGTTTAAGTCCAATGTTGAGGAGGTTGTCCCAGATTTCTGAGGCGTGTCTGTGGAGGGAGTGGACGTTGAGGAGGATGCAATGCAGGGTTTGTGGTACGCTAGAGTTGTTGCTGGAGGGTGGGGGTGGGTGGGTGATGTTGTCCAGGCCGGTGTTGAGTGCGAAGAGATCCAATGGACTGTAATGTTGCCCGGACCAAGGGCCAGGGTCGCTGGAGCTGGTCGCGGTCAGGTTGTGGACAGGCGCAGACGGGCTTACCTTTGGTGCGCCGGTGGCCGCTATATAGTAAGAGTCGCAGGAGGGCGGGTCAGCTGGGAGGCGGGAACGGGAACAGGATCGGGAACACGCGGGAAGAAGAGGGGCCATGGAGGCAGGTGTGGCGCAAAGAGGAGGGAGGCAAATAGATACAAGGGAAATGAAAAAGAGAATACCACCAAAGAGGAAAATAAATTAAATAGCAATGAGGGAGAAAGAAGGATAGGAACAGAGTGGGCAGAAGCAAAAAGGCAATGTTGGAGAATCCAAAAGGAGTGAAGTGGGGCACCGGGCCTCGAATCTCAGTCAGCGGTGGGCGCTAGGTGCAGAGACACTCAAGGTGGAGCTGCGTGCAGGGAGAGCAATATCCTGACCAGAAGGTCAGGGGTCTTGCTCCTCCCTGAGGGAGTACATATTGTGGGTTCAAGGGGGGCCAAGCTGTGCCCCAGGCTTTGTACTGTCTCATTTGCCACCTGGGTGGCCAACTCCTTGTGTGGTGTGCTCCTCCCTGTATTGCCTCGGGCCCCCTTGGAGGGGGTGTTCTGTCCTGACTGGGGGCCCCCCTAGTCTGTAACGTGGGACCCTGCTCCGGTACGCGGCAGTTTGGCCTTTCCAGTTTTTGGGGGCATGTCTAACTCACCAGTCGCACTGCTACAGAAAGGCTGGTGCCTTTGTTCCCCTCTTGTGGGCTTTGGACCCAGCTGGCAGCAGGCCATCTACATTCTACCTGTCTCATGTGGACAATTGTTGGGGACTACCTTCTGCGCTTCACGCTCTGGTACCCTACTACTCTCTTCAACATAGCTGAGTACAGCTGCTCACTTGGCCCAAAACTGTCTGTGGTTCGCATGCGGATGTGTGCCCATTACTGTGGGAGTTGAGGACATGCCACGCCGACCCTTGAATCTAACAGGCTGTAAGTGAACATCACCAGTTCCATGACTCTCCTAAGGACTGTCCTTCCATTTGTCATTGTGCCATAGGCCAGCCAGGAGGACAGAAAAGAGACTGGACTACTAGTGCCCCCCCCCGCCTGTGTTTTGACCAGACTGGGAGGGTGAGGCGGGTCCTGATGGCAAGCTGGGCCAAACATATGGTGACCTTTCCTGGAGCTCCTCAGTTCAGTGGGTTTTGACCACTCCACTTCAGACTGTGTTTGCTGACACTCCCTCCCAACACCCTGGCTCACTTGAGTTGATACAGGGTCTGGCCTGTGGTGCATGATTGGGGAGGTGGTGCGATAGACTCACATGCTGCTGCAACTGCTCTTGCTGCGGAACGCGAAAATGTCAAAACTTCCGCGATCCACGGGGGAACGGAAATATGCAGGGCAGGATTCATTCTGACACGATGCTCCTGTCAGCACAAACAGATTTAAATCAGGTGCCCGAGTTGAAGGTCACTTTCAGTAACGCATTAATCAGCACAAAAGATTAGTGAGCACGGTGGAGGCTAGGCAGGTGTGTTTTCTCCCCATATCTACCGTCCACAATTTGCTGTAATCCTTGATGAAGGTCTGTGCATCCATGAGTTTCTCGAGCGCAATCCCCGTGTAGTTCCAGACACCAGGACGGAGGTTCTGTCTCCTCATCTGCTGCTCTGGTCGGTCTCTGACCCTTTATAAACTAGAGGCATGTTAACTGCATAGAAGCTCCGCCGTTTGGCCCCAGCCCACACACCAGTGGTGTGCAACATCTTCCCGCCCTTTCCCCACTATGAGGGACAGCTCACTCGAGGGACCTGGTGCCCATCAGTGCGGTGACAAAACTTACAGACACACATGGTCGCTGGAGACAACTCTTCTGGCCCTTTACGCAGCTGTAGTGTAGGAAAAGCACTATACATTTCATTACCCACCGAGGTAGCACTTACTGATTAGCCAGGAGAAAGTACTCCAGTTGAGTATTGCACAAAACTGTGGCATCTTCTTGTATGCAGGGCACGATTCCTTCTGGCACAATGCTGCTGTCACAAAAATTAAACCTCAACAGGAAGCACTTACAGATATAAATGAAGCAGGTGCCCGAGTTGAGAAGGTGACATTCAGTAACGCATTAATAATCAGCACAAAATCTCCGCGATGACGCAAAATTTTGCGTGATCGCGAAGATTTTGTGCCGTTTCGCGATATTTTGCGAAAGGCACTTTCGCAAATTCTGCCCACCCTTACGATGCACCTCCTGCTGCTTCCTTCCCTGAGAGCTCTTGGACTGTACATCGCAAGTGCCACTTAGACGTTGATCATTGGCCCCTCTGGCAATGGGACAGTGTGGTGGTGAAAGAACCCAGTCACTGGGGTGCCCGAAGTCCTTCTCCATGGATCAGGCTGAACACGAGAAGCCAATGGCGGTTGTACCTGCAACTCTAGTAGAAGCCAAATTATACAAGATCCTTGAGACAATAGTGGATATTCAACAGAATCTACGCAGCCTGGTTAATGCAGTGGCAGGTGTGTTTGCTTCGAGATGACCACAGGAAACTCACAGGCTGTGTCACACAAACGGAACATACACTGGATGAAATACAGCCTACTGTATCAGATGTGGCGGTCCAGGTGAGATCTCTCGCGGCCAAGGTACAGGAACTAGAGCATAGAGCGGAGGACTCTGAAGGGTGATCTCGCTGCAACAACCTTTGTATTGTTGGGTACCCTGAAGGAGCGGAGGGCTCGAACCCAGTATCCTTCTTTGAAGCATGGTTGGGGCGAATGGTAGCACCCATGAAACTGTCCATCATTACCTGGTGGAACGTGCTCACTGAGTGCCAATACGACGTCCGCTGCTGAGATTGCCACTTAGGCCAGTAGTGGTTCGACTTTAGGGACAAAGAAACCATCCTGTGTGCAACCCGTGCTGTGGAGCCATTGCTACATAACAAGGTTTGTGTATTCCTGTTCCCTCACTATACATTAGGGGTACAGCACCACAGTGCCTCCTTTCTGGGTATGAAAAAGTGGCTGCGGCAGGCGGGACATGCCTATTCACTGTTGTTTCTGGCAGAACTGAAAGTGAGGGTAAACCAGACTAGCTACTTCTTCATGGAGCCAGCCGATGCCTGGGACTTGGTTGCGCAGCGCTGCTACAAGTTGTCAACCCCAACTGCACCAATGCAGTGTCCCGGACCAGACAGACATGGTTGGTGGAACAGATGGCGGAACTGCAGACTAGGGAGATGAGAGTGGGAGGCGCTCCTACCCCAGTGCATGCTTGCAAAGAACAAATTCAGGCCCTGTTGGCTGCAACTATCTCCGGTTTCTGATTGGGCTCTCTCAGAGACTGTCTCCAGTGCCTCGACAAGCAGTACATCCTTAGTTGTGATGCCTGCCACCACCCCACAGACTGTAGACATGCTGGTATAAGATGATAGCAGCTTACCAGAGAGAATTGAACCAGCACCTGGATCAGTGAAATGACTGTGAATTGCCTTTTCGGAGTCCTGTTTTAGTCCTTATTTGATCCTATATTTTATTGTGCCACAATGGGTCACTAGGCCTCCCCCTGTGGCCTTTTTATATGTCTTTCACATCTAGCTCTTGGACAACATCATGCAGTGCACCACTGGCCTCCCCACAAATGTTCTCACTGTTTGGAGTTCTAAATGTAAATTCACATTCCGGAGTTCATGGGCTTCTCTGTTATATGTTAGGCAAGTTACAGTGTTCACGACTGCCCTGGGAAGGCAGTTGAGAGTTCTGTTTTGTAATTGTTAGTCCATACAGCATGTTTTGGTCCAGCCCTAGACTTTTTCTGGCCCCTAGATCCTTACCTCAGGGCATGTAAACATCGCCACATGTCTCCCCCGGGTCCTGTCTCCACCCACTGAGGCCATTACTAAGATTTCATGGCTAGAATGTGCATAATAACTTGGAATATCCATGGCATAGGGAGAGCATGCATGAGACATGCAATACAACAATACATTAGGCACTACGATGCCCAGATAGCATTCCTCCAAGAAACACATGTGGCAAGTGGGAAGATACCCAACTGCAGAAGCGCCAACATGGGCAGTGCTACTGCACCACATACTCTGGTTAAGCCCCTGGAGCTCTCATCTGTGTCCAGGCTATGGTCCCCTTTCACTGTACTACCACGGACATAGACCCTTGAAGGACGTTATTTCTTAGTGGAGGGACAGTTAGATGGCTGCCCTGTCCTTCTATGCAGTATCAATGCATCAAACGCAAAAAGCCTTTGTGGCCCGCCTCTCAGTTATACTTACTAGATGGGCACATATCCCTTGGATCATGGGGGGGACTTCAACTGTGTCCTAAACCTGACCCATAACCGGTCACATCCCCCTCTACCGACCTCTCCTGTTGTTGAAGAAGTGGCGGGCCTCACCCAATGGCTCACTCACTGGTCCTAGCTGGATAGCTGGCACACCTTATGTCCCTAGATGCATAAATATTCCAACTACTCACCTCCAAATGATTTACATGTGCGGCTGGACTGTATGCTCTGTCATCAGGCTATGCATCTCAAGGTCTTAATTTCAGAGTACCTCAGGAGGACCTTTTCAGATCATAACCCACTCCTGCTACATATGGAGTGGTGCCCCTCCCCACATGGCGATTACAGATAGCCATGTTCGAGGTCCCTGTGTTTTGTGACAAGACACGCAAGGCACTGTCTTGGTAGCAGGACGAGAATTTAGGCTAGGCCACCACTAAGCCTGTAGAATTGAAAGCGTTAAGGATTGTGATCTAGGGACAGTGCATTAACATGGTCATGGGCGCTAGAGGTGACCTGTATGAAGACTTGGTTCTCCTTGGAGGATCCTTGGGTGCCTTGGAGGTGGAGACGCATGAGGATACTGCTACTGGATGGGCGCTGGAGACAGCCAAAGAGAAACATGCACAGTTGATTGAACAACTAAGGTGTCTCGATTTTAGAGTCTACCAGGCAAAAATGCACTCAGAAGGCGATACATCCGGCCACCTGCTGGCATGGTTGCTGCGTAGTGCGACACCGATAGCCCCGATCACCATGATCCGCAAGTCACCGACTTGCTTAGTAGCCAGCCAAGCTAACATGCATGCAGCGTTCACCGGCCATTACCAGATCCCCCTGTCAACCGTGAGCCCCACATCCGGGACTTCTTCAGTAGACTCACTCTGTCGATTGTCGACTTCTAGCCCGTGAGGACCTCAATGTGCCCATCACAGAGCAACAGATCTGAGGGGCCATCCAAGGCCCGGCCACATGCAAGACTCCTGGACAGGACGGACTTATAGTTGAGTTTTTCAAAGCCTACGATGACCTATTGGTTCCAAAAATGCTCGAACTCTACCAGTGCACCCTAAGGGATGGCCGACTCGCCCCGACACTCCGCAAATCCTAAATTATCTCTCTCCTAAAGCCAAATAAGGACACGTTGGAGGTGTCATCATATTGCCCTTTGTTCATGCTGGGGACAGACTAGCAAATCCTCAGCAAGATTATTGCGGGACATCTCCTTGAATGCCTCCCTTACTTGGGCCATAGGGATCAAAATGGTTTCACCCCGGGCAGATCAACCCTAAACATTTGCAGCAGACTTCACAGAGTGATAGAACCGGCACCAATTCACTGGCCTGTCTAGTAAAGGCTTTCAACACTGTTGACTGGGAGTTTATGTTTGCGACACTAACTGCTATGGGTATCTCAGGTAGACTCCAGCACCTCATCAGTCTTGTACACAGCCCCTTCAGTTCTACAACCCATGTGAAGACCGGGCAGTGCATCTCAGACCCTATCATGATAAACAGAGGGACATGACACGGATGCCCCCTATCCCTGCTCCTATTTGCCCTGATGAGAGAGCCACTAGCACAGTAACTCAGACAACAGGGGCAGACATAGAGTATATGGCTTGGAGATGAAACTCACATGGTCTTTTTATGTGCGAACAATGTGCTCATCTATGTCCGAGACATAAGGCAAGGGATAGCAGAGATCAGTAATGCATTGCTGGAGTTCCTAGTTGCCTCGGGATTGGGGATGAACTCAGCAAAGTTGTGTCTGTTGTCACTCTGTTCTGACTGTCCACTGCCACAGCACTTGATGGAAGATACACTTTTCCTACGCTGGAAACCATACACTTTCTGATGCTCAGGAATTCAAATCTACCACAACACACAAGTCCTCATAGATGGTAACCTCTCTAGGGCCATTGCCTCCTTGTGCTGCCAGATGGTGTTCTGGAACTCGCTGCCCCTCACTGTACAAGGCAGAGTACCCCTATCTAAGATGGCAATGCTGCTGTGCGTATTATTTTTTTCATAACCTTCCGGTACAAATACCCTGCAATATGTTCTGCACACTACATACCATGGTGGGGGACTTCCTCTGGAACAAGAGCTGGCGCCGTGTTGCACTATCCAAGCTCCAGCTACCAATGGAGAGGGGGTTTGGGGGGGCACCAACTTTGAACATTGTTATTTGGGGAACAGTTGCAATGGCCATCCTGCTGGTTAGCAGGATGCCTACTGGAGGAACTAGGCGTCCCCACAGTAGACCAAGCTTGGCATGTGGTGCGAGAGGCATTCCTACCACAGGGCACAATCCCCCTGAGTCCAATAACCTTTTACGGATAGCGCATGCCAGCTACTGCAGGAGTCTGAGCTTAATGACAGGCTTAACTCCCGATACGCCAGAGGTCTGCCTTAACTCTATACAGCCTTTCCAAAACCTGATTGGGAGGGAGGGACTGGAGACTTAGGAGGCTGTTGGTTTTAGGACACTTGGCACCCTGTTCCAAAACGGTGTGCTCCTCCCATTTGCGCAACTGCAGACAGGTTACAGCTTACCTGTGTGTCACTTCCTGGCACATAGTTGATTGGTGGATAAAATGCAATGACTCCAGAGGAAAATTGACACAGAGCTGGAATCACATCTCTTGATTCATATGCTTCACACTATAGGTAACAGCCGCTGGCTGATCACATGCAATCTACTAGTCAGAAGTGGGAGCAGAGCCTAGGGTGAGACCTAACAGAGAAAGAATGGGACAGGGCTCTGCCATAGCAACGCAAACTTCCCCACAATGCCCAGTTTCAATTTATTCAGCCCAATATCCTTCATAGGGCCTACCTCACCTTGGCACATTTACACAGGGCCTTCGGATCCACCTCGAGCTGTCCTAGATGTAGTGCACCAGACTCAGACATTGCCCACATGTTCTGGAGCTGCCTGATGGCAGCTTCATTATGGCAAGAAGTTACTGATGCACTGACCGAAATCACGGAAGGTACGGGGGTATGTGGGTTCAAGCTTGAAAAAACAGGAAATGCCGCTAAGTGCTTCCAAACCTGGCATTGCTCATTGTCTGGAAGTCCATCGTCATGCACTGGCAAGCCAGTACACTACCCAGCTTACAGCACCGGTGCACTGCGACACTTGAGTGGGGCATGGCTGAATCAGTGGCCCTCGGGCAAGAAGAAGCCCGAGCCCTATGTAGGGTCCATATAGCAATGGATTGGGACACTCAGTTGTTCCAATTGCAAGAATACGAGGAGTGTTTACATACTAATGTGACCACCAAGGGCTAACTACCGGCAGATATGACTCCCTGACAGTCGGGTGAGTCATCCGGCCCACCCTCCCCCAGCCAGGCTCCTTCATGCTGCTGAAAAGACTTGTGGTTGGTTCAGTATACATGTGCACATGCCCTTATTTCATTGCGCTCTGTCGTACCTGGAACTAGAAAGGGCATTTACTATGGGCTGATGCAGGTACCCACTGCTTTCTAATCATCTATACCACATATGTGACTCTTATGACCTACAAGTTCTGATGGTAATTTACGCCAATAGCCTCTACCACGGATCATCTTTAACGACCATGAAAAGACTACAACGGATTCAGAACTCGGCTGCCAGACTACTCTTGCATATCAAACCACGAGACCACATCTCCCGTGCCTTGAAAGCCCTGCATTGGTTACCGGTTGCCAGAAGATCTACGTTCAAGCTGCTTTGTATCATCCACAAAGCAATACATGGAATGGGACCGCTCTTCATCAGGAATAAAATCACCAAACACATTCAACAAAGGAACCTCCGCTCTAAAGGAGCATCTCGCCTCAAAGTCCCAAGATACATGAAAAAAACCATGGGTGGCACATCCTTCTCTGTTCAAGCAGCCAAACTATGGAACTCATTACCCCCCAACATAAGGTCCACCGACAGTCACCTTATCTTCAGAAAACTACTCAAGAATTGGCTCTTCTCCACGTAAACACCATACGCAAAGAGAAATTTATAGCATATCCCTCTGTATATAAGCATTGTTTTCACTATAGATATGTGCCTATCTTTCTGTATTGCTTTGTATAAACATGTAAAATAATTATATTGTTTAGAGAAAATAATAATAATAATAATAAATAAATAAATGAAATTCATCTTTGGTCTACATGTACATACTTCCATTGTGCATCTATGTACCTTCCATGTACTTGGATATGTGTGTCTGTTACTTTCTCCTGAAAAAGCATATCCAATGCACTACCCTATTTCTCATCCTGTGACTCTATCAATATCTTTAATCTAAATATACTTACCTCCTTTATGTATCTATATACTTTCAATGTACTTATGGATCTATATAGTTATCACTTCCAATGCACTAACCTATTTTTCAGCCTATACTTCTCTCAATATATCTTCTAGCCCAACCTTCTGACTCATCTCAAACTTCTTTCTACTACACTTTCCAATGAACTACCCTATCTCTCATCCTATACATCTATCAATATATCCTCTACATCCACTCTCTCATTTATCCCAAACTTCATACCACTACTATGATACCCAAAGTAACCCTTGCTAGACTCTCTCCTACTCTACCCCTCCTTGCATCATCTGACACCTCTTTTGCTATACCGATACCCTAATACAAACCTTTCTAAACTCTTCCCTCTGACTCCTCCCATCCAAAACTCCTTTTTACTCATCCAAAAGCCTCCTCCTAATAACAAGACCTTAAAAAAAAACCTTCACTCTTTCATCCCTCCACTATCCTTTTCAATAAAAATTAACAGACTAACATGTTCACTTCTCAAATTCCATATTCAACTATACTAATTCACCACTAATCCTTTATGGGTTCCAGAGTAGCGTGCTACTCGCCAATAAAGCGTCTCCAGAAAAGTACTTCAACACCCATCAGGGGTAACAAGTGCTATATGAATGCGAACCTTTCTTCCCTTTTATCCCTCTGCTATCCTTCTCACTCCAAATAACTGACTAATATCCACCATTTAAATTACTTTCATATTTCACCATACCAATTCACCACTAATCCTTTATAGGCTTCCTGAATAGCGTGCTTCAACACCCCATCAGGGGTAACAAGTGCTATATAAATACAAACCTTTTTTCCTCCTCTATACTTCTGCTATCATTCCAAATCCAAATAACTGACTAACCTATCCACCACTTAAAATGTACTTGCATGTTTCACTATACTAATTCAACACTAATCCTCTATGGGCCCCGGAGTAGTGTGCTACTCGCCGAAAAAGCGCTTTGACGCCTCATCAGGGGTAGTAAGCGCTATATAAATGCAATTACAATACAATTACAATACTTGTTTATGTCTATGGACCAAGTACTCATGTCACAACACGCTTGCTGTCATACAATGCCTAGAAGCCATGGGGGAACTATCGTCTTCATTCTGTTCCTTACATCCATATGTATAGGACATGCTTATGTTTTTCCTTTAAAAATCAGTTTAAAAAAGTTAAATATTTAGAAATATTCTGTACCAATTCTTTTTAGATTGTATAAATATTTATTGTAACTTTAGTTTAAAAAATATGTATTTCTTTTTTTTTTATTATAAAATGAATGTAAGTATTTTTCATTTTTGTTATGATTTTATTTTTCATTTTATGGTCTAAACCTGCATGGTAGTAAATATTTTTCTAATTTGAATATTTGAATATCTGTCTATCTATCTATCTATCTATCTATCTATCTATCTATCTATCTATCTATCTATCTATCTATCTATCTATCTATCTATCTATCTATCTATCTATCTATCTATCTATCTATCTATCTATGCAGCTTTTCAGCATTATGCACACAATCTATTCTTGAATAAATTAGAGGATAACGTATGGCTAGTCCCACTAAAAGCGTTATTCCTGCGACAAATAAAATGTGTTTATATGGCCAGAATCCTCCACAACAACTTTTATATAATCCAGACGGGAGTAAAGGTCAAGTCCTCTGCTGCTAAGTGTTTACAAAATAAATGCTTGCCACTTAGTTCATGTTCTTTGAAGAGCACAAAAAGGTCTTTAAAGTAGTGCTGTGTTGTCCATTCGATATGTTCAAAGACTAATCAGATGAGTTTAAACACACATCTTGTCCGTGAAGGGAAAACATGCACTTAAATATCGGGTACAACTTTCAGAGTCTCTAAATTAAATATCCCATGGGAATGTTCACACGGAGGCAACACAGACCTTATTTTAGCGTCCTATGTCTGAGGTGGAACTATCCTTCAGTTACTCTAAGGTTCCCTTGACAGACAAGATGTGTTTCAACTCATCTGATTCGAGTCTCTGAACATATCGGAATGACAACACAGCACTACTTTACTAACTAACGGCCAAGTGGATGCATGTGTTATTGTAGAGAGCCTGTAAGTAAGTGAAAACATGACTAAAATCATGAGTAGAAACATTAACGCTTTGAAAACTACTCGATAATGCTGCTTAAAAGACTGCACTGTGCCAGTAAGGAAATAAAGTTAAAGGGAAATGGAATTGTAGTGATGCACAATAATAAATGAGAATGTACTTTAAAGGTGCAT
Source organism: Triturus cristatus (assembly GCF_964204655.1). NCBI lineage: Eukaryota > Metazoa > Chordata > Amphibia > Caudata > Salamandridae > Triturus > Triturus cristatus. The sequence goes on from NC_140585.1 coordinate 442,104,846, forward strand.
TCTGGGGATTGCAGTATGTTAAGACTACGTCAAAATTTTTGTAGTCTGTTAAGGGCGTATAAAGTCATGTTGTTACGCCTGGGGGCATATCATCAAGCCCCGGAGATAAAATTATCGCCGCTTTAGCATCCGTTATCGGACGGAAAGCAGCAATCATTTTATCCCCTTATCAGCAAGGTCACGCTATCGCGTGAATCCTTGCATTATCACCCTTTTCCCCAACGCCCATCTTTGCATCACTAATGAGATCCAAAGTGGGCGTTCCTGCCCTGACATAACTGAAGAAATATCGCTAATCGACATTTCTCCAATTATCAATGGGCACGCTAACCTGCAGAGCGACAAGCAAAGTAGTGATAACCTCTGTTATCGCTACAATCCTTATGCCTGCTTCAAAACTGACTTAGCCATGTAAGGTGGATATCATGGCTAAGTATGTCTTGCCCTATCAGCAAGCTTTGGTCAAACCTTGTGCGATTATCACACAATTGGCAGCTTGCGCTCTGAATTTTATCGCTTTGAAGATAAGCGTTGCTGATAGCATGCTATCTCCGCGATAAAATTCAGAGTTGGCCGGCGATAATTATCCTTGCACTAAGAGCGCTGAGTGATAATTATCGCATGGCCTTGATGATATGCCCCTCGGTGTCTTTGAAATCTGGTGTGCGGCGCTCTTCTTCTCTAAGGATTAAGAAGGTTGTTGTGGGATATATATATATATTACCTACTGGCGGTCGCCAGTAGGTAGTTATAGTTAGGACCTATTTTACATAGGAAATCCGCAACATTCTATTTGGAGTAACTTTGGCGCACGTTGACGAGTCTTCGCGAAAGTTTCAAAACTTTTGGCCAGCTCCGGTCCGCTCCTATCCTGAAAGTCTTGGGATGATTTGTGTAGCGGGGGCTGAGAAAAAAGGGGGGTCCCAAAATGTGTTTTCCCCATGTAATTTCCCGTAGGACATTTAGCCGCAGCTACAGCCCGAACTGCTGAACGGAATTACACCAAATTTGGCAGAAAGGTAAACCTTGGTTCAGAGTCGTGCCTTTTGCTTAAATGGTGTAAATCCGTTCAGTGGTTCCTGAGAAAATCAAAAGTAAAATCACATATATATCTGGGCGGAGCCTAACCACACATCTCATCGTGAGATCTGATTGGCTGTCAGCATTTCATCCAAGAAGTGTTGGCAGCCATCTTGGGACCAATATACATGATAGCACCTCATTAAAAAGCATTGCAGTTAATAGAAGGTTTTAAGACTTTAGTTACATTATAAATCATTCGTTGATGGTACCATACTCATTTTAGGAATTGTGGTATGTTCTAAGGCGATTTTACCATGTGAAAAAGCCTTCTGCCGGGATATCATGAATCATGTTTGAGAGAAAACTATTTTCTCATGCTTTTCCCACAGAGGTTTGGAAGGTGATCTATAAGCTAAACTGAGAGCATATTTTCAGTAAATTCACATTATCTTTCTCAGTCATGTGAGAATGAAGTCTGACATTCTCAGTAAATCATGTACATCCAACAAGGGCAGAGACTGTCAGTTGATTCCTTTGTGTTCTACTGCAGCTTCCCAGAGTGTTCCAAAGAACAACTAGAGCGCTAACAGTCCTACATATGATAAACGTATGGCACACCTGAAGCCATCTTGATTGGAATAAAGTGGTAACTCTTAAAACATTTAATTTAAAAAGGAACAACATGAGGGTTCATTTTGCCATAGAAAGTATGATTAGTGCTGCACAAAGAAAAATTAGGGCACATTTTGACTTCTCAAATCCTCTTCTATTTCATTAAAAAATTCTAACATGCAGACTGAAACATGCACTTTCAATACCAGCAGCAGACTTCCCTGGTGAGCAGTAGCTTTACTACAGTGATCTAATGAGCAACTAGAGTGCTACCATTCAGAATCTATGGCAAATGTGTGACACATCTGAATGCCTTCTTGATGGAACCAAAGTAAACAAGCATTGAAAGCGCAATAGGTCTCGCCCTCGTTTAAGTTAAAGCAATTCTGTTTGTCATTAGGTGGCTTTTTAGCTTTGCTTGTATTAGTGTTAAACTTTCATGTACATAACATGCATATGTAGGCATATATGTATATGTATGCATGCATTTATATGTATATAGCTATGCAGATTATATATATATGTTTATATATGTATGGCACTAACAATGGACTCCTGAGGCGGAAAGCCGGGAGATAGACTCTGCGTTATTTTAAAAACTTGCTGTGATATTGTGTTTTTACTTCTTTGCTCACCTACCTATCTCCTGTTGACATCCTCGAAACAGCGCTCCACGCTGCAACGACCCCCTCCTTCTGGCCGCCATTCACGAGGGCGAGGCGCGCCTCGAGACACGCCCCCTCGGTTGGCCACGCCCCCTCACCACGCATAAATAGCGCGCACCAAAAGCTGGGCGCTGCACTAACAATGGACTCCTGAGGCGGAAAGCCGGGAGATAGACTCTGCGTTATTTTAAAAACCTGCTGTGATATTGTGTTTTTACTTCTTTGCTCACCTACCTATCTCCTGTTGACATCCTCGAAACAGCGCTCCACGCTGCAACGACCCCCTCCTTCTGGCCGCCATTGACGAGGGCGAGGCGTGCCTCGAGACACGCCCCCTCGGTTGGCCACGCCCCCTCACCACGCATAAATAGCGCGCGCCAAAAGCTGGGCGCTGCACTAACAATGGACTCCTGAGGCGGAAAGCCGGGAGATAGACTCTGCGTTATTTTAAAAACTTGCTGTGATATTGTGTTTTTACTTCTTTGCTCACCTACCTATCTCCTGTTGACATCCTCGAAACAGCGCTCCACGCTGCAACGACCCCCTCCTTCTGGCCGCCATTCACGAGGGCGAGGCGCGCCTCGAGACACGCCCCCTCGGTTGGCCACGCCCCCTCACCACGCATAAATAGCGCGCGCCAAAAGCTGGGCGCTGCACTAACAATGGACTCCTGAGGCGGAAAGCCGGGAGATAGACTCTGCGTTATTTTAAAAACCTGCTGTGATATTGTGTTTTTACTTCTTTGCTCACCTACCTATCTCCTGTTGACATCCTCGAAACAGCGCTCCACGCTGCAACGACCCCCTCCTTCTGGCCGCCATTCACGAGGGCGAGGCGCGCCTCGAGACACGCCCCCTCGGTTGGCCACACCCCCTCCAATTTCCTGTTCTTTCACCATAAATCATGTGCCTTGGCAGGAAGCGCAGCGGACGAGCGCAGCGGGCGCGACGATTGCGCGCCGAAGGCGCGCCTAAGGCAAGCCCGTCTGCGCCCGTCCGCGACTGGCCGGGACTAGGGGCTCGTCACTCTGCTCCGCCTATCACCTATACCCCGGACCAACTTCGCTGCTGCCAGGGCCCCTGGCCTGTCCCGGCCTCTATCTGCTCTCGCATCTCCTCCCTTGGTCTCTCTCCTGCTACTCCCTTCCTCTGTCCTTTCCCCACAGTTGACACCCCTCCCGTGTCTTGTAGCACCGCTCCCTCATCAACCCCCAAAGCCTTCACAGCCTATTATCTCAACACCCGGTCTGCTGTTGCCCATGCACATGAACTTTCAGTCTTATTGGATCTCCATGCTCCCGACCTTCTTTTTTTAACCGAGACATGGCTCTGCGATGACTCCCTCCCTGCCCTACTATCCACCCTACCGGCCACCTACTATGCCCTCAGGGCGGACCGCCCTTCTGGCAGGGCCGGGGGTGGCGTGGCGGTCATCGCACGCACCAACCTCCCCTTCCAAATTTTATCTTTACCTGACATTGCGACCACTGAATTTCTGGTGATCCGCACAGTCTCCACCTCTCCCCCCCTGACCTGCTTCCTTACCTACCGTCCCCCTCAGTCCCCCTCACAGTTTCTCCCCGACTTTTTGGAGGTCTTGGCCACCATCACAGTCAACAACTCCTCCATTCTGCTCCTTGGCGATTTTAATTTCTGGCCCTCCGACTCCGCTGAGTGCCCATCCTCCAAGGAATTCTCCGAAACCCTTCACTCCCTCAACTTCACTTCCCATGTCCATTCCCCCACCCACATCAAAGGTCATATACTTGATCAGATCTGGTCCCTGAACTGCCCTGTGGATTCACTCTCTATTACCCCTTGCTCCTGGTCTGATCACCACTTGATCTCTTTCCTTCTTCCCATCCCCCCTCCAGCCAAGCCCCCCCGGCCTAAAAACACCTGGGTCCGATCATGGGGTCGTGTCAACCTGGAGAATCTCTCTTCCCATCTTACCTCATCCCTCCCCCCCCTTCAGGGTCTTCCCACACTTTCCCAGGTCGATGCCATAGATCAGTGGCTCTCCCACGGACGCGACGCTTTTGCCCCACTCAAGCGCATTACCTCCAAACGCGACAAGGACGCTAATCGGTGGTTCACCGAAGAGCTTAAGACCACCAAATTAACAGTACGCCGCGCGGAGCGGGCATGGAGAAGAAATTACTGCCCCACTCTAAAACTGGATTATACTAACATCCTAAGCCAGTATAAAAAAGACATCTTGGAGGCAAAAACATCTTACTTCTCCTCCAAAATTTTAGCCGCGGAAAACCAGTCCAAGGAGATATTCACCATCATCCACAACCTAGCGTTCTCGGACAGAACTACTCTTAAGCCAGCCCCGTCCGAGGAACTCTGTTCTTCTCTCAACAACTATTTCATTCACAAAATCATCACCATCAAGGCTAATATCCCGCCACCCTCCCCCTCTTTTGTCGACCCCCAATGTCCCCCCCCCAAGGGCGTGCTTACCTCACTTCCCCCTATCACTCGGGAGAGCCTGATCACCTTGGTTCCCCTGGTCAAATCCGGCTCTCCTCTAGACCCCTGTCCCGCTCACATTCTCCGCCATATCTTTGTTTCCTGCCCTGACCCTCCCCTTCACTTTCTTAACAGCTCTCTTGCCCAAGGCATCGTTCCTAAACCCTTGAAATCGGCGGTAATTGTGCCCATCCTAAAAAAACCCGGGGCAGACCCTTCTGTCCCCGCCAATTTCCGTCCTATTTCCCTCCTACCATTCCTAGCCAAGGTGCTCGAGCGCCACGTCACCTGTGCTCTGAGCTCTTTTGTGGAGAATCATGGTGCTCTTGCCCCCCGTCAAGCCGGTTTCCGCCCTGCACACTCTACGGAGTCCGTTGTCCTGTCGGTCTTGGACACCCTCAGGGAGGGCATGGACACTAATCAGCACCAGGCCCTTGTACTCCTCGATCTCTCAGCCGCCTTCGATACGGTGGATCACACCATCCTCCTCTCCCGTATCGGAGCGGCGGGGATCGGGGGGACTGCCCTGGTCTGGTTGTCCTCCTTCCTGAGTGACCGCACCCAGGCTGTTCGCCTGGGTGACTTCACGGCGGACGTCCGGAAAGTTCAGTGCGGGGTTCCCCAGGGTTCCTCTCTTTCTCCCCTCTTGTTTAATCTGTATATTGCTCCCCTAATCTTCTCGCTTCAACAGATGGAGGTCGGCGTATTTAATTATGCGGACGACCTCCAGCTTGTCTTCAATCTATCTTCTCCTTCCTCTGTTCTAAACTTTCAATCTGTTATGCTTCACATCAGGGACTGGATGAACCACAATCACCTTAAACTCAACCCCGACAAAACCGAGTTGGTGTTGACGGGTGGTTCATCCAGCCCCTGGTCCCCTCTTTTCTGGCCCCCTTCTCTTGGCCCCCCTCCTGCCCCCGCTTCCTCAGTCAAAACACTTGGTATAAAACTTAATTCTCAACTCACTCTTCACTCCCAGGTTAGCTCTGTGGTGTCTTCTTCTTTTCTTTCACTGCGCACTATACGCAGGGTGTCCCGTTTCTTCACTTTCTCTGCTCTCAAGCTCATCATCTTGGCCATGGTGGTATCCCGCCTGGATTATGGCAACGCCCTGTATGCCGGCATCCCCGCCTACAGTTTGCGTCGCCTACAACAGATCCAAAACCAGGCGGCCCGCCTGGTTTTCAAACTCCCCAAATTTCACCACTCTACCCCGCTCCTAAAATCACTTCATTGGCTCCCTGTGCGAGCCAGAATTCAATTCAAGCTTGCTTCCTTCACTTTCCGGGCCCGACACGGACTCGCACCTGCGTTCATCTCCTCCGAGATTGTTTCCTATGTTCCCACCAGGGAACTTCGTTCATCCTCCCAGTCCCTCCTCACCATCCCACGCTTCCGGAGAAAGAAGTGGGGAGGCTCCAAATTTGCTATTCTCGCCCCTACCCTCTGGAACTCCCTTCCCCTTGAACTCCGTACCATTTCTCTCTACCCACAATTCCGTAACCAACTTAAAACCTACCTGTTCACAAAATATTTCGAATAATAACTTTCCTGTCCCCCCAGCTTTTTAATTTAGGATCCGGTTAGTAACAGCGCCAAGAAACCGCTGGTATACGTGCGCTTTATAAGAAATTTTAAATTCAAAATTCAAATTCATGTATGTATATATATATACACATACATATAAATCAAATCAAATCAAATATACATATATAAATGCATATATATGCATATATATATGTGCACATGTGTGCGTGTAGAGAGAGGTAGAGAGAGATAGAGAGGTAGAGGTGTAGAGGTAGAGGTGTAGAGGTAGAGAGGTAGAGAGTAGTAGAGAGAGAGGTAGAGAGAGTAGAGAGCGAGTAATAGAGAGTAGAGAGTGTGTAGTAGAGAGTAGTAGAGAGTAGTAGAGAGTAGTAGAGAGAGTAGCAGAGAGTGAGTAGTAGAGTGAGTAGTAGAGAGTGAGTAGTAGAGAGTAGTAGAGAGTAGTAGAGAGTAGTAGAGAGTGAGTAGTAGAGAGTAGTAGAGAGTGAGTAGTAGAGAGTGAGTAGTAGAGAGTAGTAGAGAGTGAGTAGCAGAGAGAGAGTATTAGAGAGTAGTAGAGAGTCAGTAGTAGAGTGAGTAGTAGTGAGTAGTAGAGAGTGAGTAGTAGAGAGTGAGTAGTAGAGTGAGTAGTCGAGTAGTAGAGAGTGAGTAGTAGAGAGTAGTAGAGAGAGTAGTAGAGAGTGAGTAGTAGAGAGTAGTAGAGAGTGAGTAGGCTCTACAGCAGCTCTGCTGACCTGGTTCTCTGGCTCCAAAGCAGCTCTGCTGACCCGGTTCTATGGCTCTAAAGCAGTTCTGCTGACATGGTTCTCTGGCTCTAGAGCAGCTCTGCTGACCTGGTTCTCGTCCTCTAGAGCAGCTCTGCTGACCTGGTTCTCTCCCTCTAAAGCAGCTCTACTGACCTGGTTTCTCTGGCTCTAGAGCAGCTCTGCTGACCTGGTTCTCGTCCTCTAGAGCAGCTCTGCTGACCTGGTTCTCTCCCTCTAAAGCAGCTCTATTGACCTGGTTCTCTGGCTCTATAGCAGCTCTGCTGACCTGGTGCTTAGGCTCTAGAGCAGCTCTGCTGACCTGGTTCTCTGGCTCTAAAGCAGCTCTGCTGACCTGGTTCTATGGCTCTAAAGCAGCTCTGTTGACTTGGTTCTCTGGCTCTAGAGCAGCTCTGCTGACCTGGTTCTCTGGCTCTAAAGCAGCTCTGCTGACCTGGATCTCTGGCTCTAAAGCAGCTCTGCTGGACGGGTTCTCTGGCTCTAAAGCAGCTCTGCTGACCTGGTTCTCTCCCTCTAAAGCAGCTCTGCTGACCTGGTTTCTCTGGCTCTACAGCAGCTCTGCTGACCTGGTTCTCTGGCTCTAGAGCAGCTGTCCTGATAAGGTAACTACACAGCAGAGCTGCACTCGCGCTGTTACTAGCGCTCTCTATTTTAATATTCCTGTTTTGTATTTGGTTTGTTTTCTGTTCGTTTGCCCCTGGTTTTATCTGGGACAATATTAGGCACTTCCCTCCCTCCCTCTTACCGCATTTAATTGTGTAAATCCACCGCCGTTTGGCGGGTCCGGGTCACGGGGGTAGTCCGGGTTGGGCGCCATCTTGGATTGGGCAGTGCTTCTTCCGGCGGGCGCCATTTTGAGTGTCACTGCGCTCGCGCAGCCTCGCGGGACGCCTACTTAAGGCGGTCCTTTACTCGCCGGTCGCCTGATAAGGTAACTACACAGCAGAGCTGCACTCGCGCTGTTACTCGCGCTCTCTATTTTAATATTCCTGTTTTGTATTTGGTTTGTTTTCTGTTCGTTTGCCCCTGGTTTTATCTGGGACAATATTAGGCACTTCCCTCCCTCCCTCTTACCGCATTTAATTGTGTAAATCCACCGCCGTTTGGCGGGTCCGGGTCACGGGGGTAGTCCGGGTTGGGCGCCATCTTGGATTGGGCAGTGCTTCTTCCTGCGGGCGCCATTTTGAGCGTCTCTGCGCTCGGGCAGCCTCGCGGGACGCCTACTTAAAGTCGCTCCCTCCCGCGCAGCGGGATCGCGCAGTGGGACGCCGTCGCTTAGCCAGAGTCCTGCCCGTCTGCGCCCGTCCGCGCTAAGGACTCGCTGGGCGCAGCGGGCCATCTCCTTTGTACTTGCTAAGTTGGTGTTCTGATGATCGCCTACTCTAACGAGACGTTGCGGTCTATTGGACGGACCATTCCAAGGTGTGATCAGGTAAACATCCACCCGTTAAGCGGCCCCTTTTGCTGTGCCTGTAAAAGATGGGCTTTGGGCTCTCCCGAACTTACGCGTCAGAGGCCTTTGGCTTCAGTTTTTCGAAGCAAGGATACGGTGAGCACCCTTCGATTATTCAGCCTGAATGTTAGGTCCTTGGTGCAACACCATCAAGCCATCTTGGACCTCATACAGGATGGGACCCCAGATGTTTTTGCCATTACGGAGACTTGGTTGCAGGAGGACGACACAGCTATTATCAATCTGGCTTTTCCCCCCGATTATTCCATCTTTACTCTCAATCGTCCAACTAGAGGAGGAGGTATTGCACTTGCTGTGAAATCTTGCTTCCCTTGTAGCTGGAATGTCCTAAACATCGCGGGGTGCGAAAGCGCCTCCTTTAAGATCTCGATAAACCCCCAGTTCTCCATCTCAGGGATGGTGGTATATCGCCCTCCGGGTAGCGATGCCGCGTTTAGAGATGCCTTTCCTGATGCCGTTAGTTCTTTGGCAGTTGGCTGTGCTAACTTCTCTATCCTGGGAGACCTTAATCTTCATTTGGATAATCAGATCTCCCCAGCAGTCTTGAATTTTCTAGCGGATCTCGAGGCACCTTCAGCTGGTCCAAAAAGTCTCACAATCTACTCACATAGGGGGACATACATTGGATCCCTTCTTTACTAATTTACCGGAAGCCATAGTCTTTTCCATCTCTCCTTTAGGATGGACTGACCACTATTTAGTGGATATTCGTGTTTCTCTGCCTATGATTCCCTCTACTCCTTCGGTTAGATCGGTCCCTAGAAGACACTGGAGTAAACTTAGGCTAGAGGACCTGCATCATGTGTTGACTACTGATCCGTTGGGGTCCTTGGATGAGGTTGAAACAGGCTATGACCAGTTTTGTCAATGGATTACCAGGGCGCTTGACTCCTTGATCCCGATTATTACATCTAAATTGAGCCCTAGGAAGTCCAACCCCTGGTATGACAGTGCATTACGTGCCTTGAAAGGAAATTGTAGGCGGGCCGAGAGAGAATGGCGGAGGACTTACGATACGGCTATGAAAGCGACGTATCTGGCCACCATTAAGACTTATCATCGTGCCATATGCAGAGCTCGGGCAGCGTTCTACTCTCGGGAATTCCGTAACAGTTTGAACCCATCGAAGACCATATTCAAGGCCCTTAAAGATCTTCTGTTGAAACGAATTTCTTCCCCGGTCATGGCCTCTACCTCTCAGTGTGAGGATTTAGCTGTTTTCTTTTTGGAGAAAGTGCAGGGCATCTACCGGACCTTTCCCTGTACAAGTCCGCTTTTGGAGGTTGTGGATATTTCTTCTGTCCCTCTTATTTTGGACTCTTTCCCCCCGCTCCTACCTGAGGCTTTTAATAGACTATCCCTAAAGATCAAATCGGGCTCTCCTTTGGATCCGGTAAGACCTGCCCTCTTCAGGGATCAGTCTTTTTTGGGGCGATCCGTGGTCCACTCTTTGATAAACACCTCGCTGGCTACGGGCAAGGTTCCAGCTAAATGGAAGCGCGCAGTGGTTTCTCCAATTTTGAAGAAACCCTCTCTGGATCCGTTGAAGCCGGAGAGTTATCGGCCTATTTCTTTGCTTCCTTGGCCGGCAAAATTGGTGGAGGCTCATGTCAACCAGGTTCTCTCTGACCATCTCACTCGAGCTAACATCTTGGATGCTACCCAGAACGGGTTTCGTGCTGGGCACAGCACAGAGACAGCCCTTCTTGCGATGGTTGAACATCTGCGGTCGGTGCTGGATGGGGGACAGACGGCGGCACTAGTACTATTAGATCTGAGCGCCGCCTTCGATACTGTCTCACATCGCATCCTTCTACATCGTCTTGAGGAGATAGGTATTGGGGGGTTAGCCCTTCAGTGGTTTCGGTCCTTTCTCGACGACCGGTCCTTCTGCGTTGCCATGCCACCTTATCAGTCCAAATTCCATCATCTGGGCCTCGGGGTGCCTCAGGGATCCTCGCTGAGCCCCACGTTATTCAATCTTTACGTGAAACCGCTGGCTGATGTCGTCAAGCAGTGGGGCATGAATATGGTCTCATATGCGGACGACACTCAGTTGGCGGTGACTATCAGCGGGGATGCTGGTGTGGATGCCCCCAGGTTCCGGAATGGAATGAGGGCAGTGGCGAACTGGATGAGTGCCAACTGTCTCCAGCTCAACGCTAAGAAGACCGAGGTCATGGTTGTCGGGAAGGGTAAGGAACTCTGGGGGGACAGATGGTGGCCTTCAGAACTAGGACCATCTCCAACTCCGGTCTCGGTAGTGAGAAACCTAGGAGTATGGTTGGACTCTACTTTGAGTTTCATTGGGCACACCAAGAAAACCGCAGCTTGCTGTTTTGGGGTCCTTCGGGGCTTAAGATCTGTCCTGAAGTTTTTTGACCCTCCCACCAGGCAGCTGGTGGTTCAGGCAACTGTAATATCCCGTCTGGACTATGCCAGCTCGCTCCTGGTAGGGACAAATCAGGCAGAGATCATCCGCCTCCAACGTGTCCAAAATGCCGCTGCAAGAGCCATAGTTGGCTTGCCTAGGTCTTGCTCGGTTTCAAGTACTTTACGATCCTTACATTGGTTACCGATCAAGTCGAGAATTCACTTTAAAGTACTATGCTTGGCTTTTAAGTACATGAAAGGAGTAGCTCCTCAGATCCTTTCGAATCTCCTATCTAGCTATGTTCTGACTCGCCCTTTATGATCACTGGGCCAGGCACTAGCTGTAGTGCCGAGGTTTAAGCTCAGCCGAATAGGTGGTCGGTCTTTTCGGGTGAAAGCAGCAGCACTTTGGAACTCGCTGCCGCTCGAGATTCGTCTGATGGACAATCTTTTTCTTTTCCGTAAAGCCTTAAAAACTTTTTTGTTTTAATTTTCGCTATTTAGCTGTTCCCTCTCCTGGAATTTCTTTTTCAGTGTTTGTTGTGTTTTTTTACTGGTCATGCGCCAGGACGCCCCTTAGCTGGGGCAGCTGTGCGCAATATAAATAATCATAACATAACATAACATAACATAACATAGTTCTTAGGCTCTAGAGCAGCTCTGCTGACCTGGCTCTCTGGCTCTACAGCAGCTCTGCTGACCTGGTTTTCTGCACTCACGATGCACGCACCCGACTTCGCGAAAATATATTTGAAAATAATATAAGTTTATTATAAGTACAAATATATTATTTTTATGAATATCTTACATAATCTCTTGCCCTAATATGTATATTAAAGACACATACATATCATTTTGTAACATAATTTTTTTTGCGGGAGTCGCCCACTCACCACGCCCCAGCACGTATATGACATAACGTGGGACCCGCCACCGCGCAATCATGACTTTTCTAAAATGGCGGCTAGAAAGCGCGCACCCACTGTGATGTGTACGCTTTAAGTGCGCGACTCCGAAAAAAATTATAAATATATTAAAATTAAAAATGAAAACAAGAAAGTTAATCAATATTTCAGTATTAATTTTTTTTTTGCAATTTTCAGAAAAATATATAATGTTATTTAATGAATAAAATATTTATAAATAAACAGTTAAACAACTGTAGAAAATCAGTACAAAAATAGGTATAACTACTATCACACTTAAAAATTAGCATTTAAAAAAGCTTTGAAATTCACTGAAAAAAACATAGGTTTCAGAGACGTTATAGTTAGAAATTAGCATTTAAAAAAGCTTTGAAATTCACTGAAAAATCCATAGGTTTCAGAGACGTTATAGTTAGAAATTAGCATTTAAAAAACCTTAGAAATTCACAGAAAAAACCATAGGTTTCAGGGGTGTTATAGTTAGCTGGCGATTTCACTCGAACAAAACCATAGAAATTCCTCCATTATAGTTAGTTCTGCTAACTATAACTCGCGTGCCCGCAATGCACTGCTGATGATGTCACATATTGCATCATTCATGACATGGTCAGTGACATCACTGATGAGATCACTGATGACATCTCAAATGACATCACTGATAACATCATCCACGTGACAATCTGATACACCTCATCATACACTAGTATAACCTTTCATGACTCACTGTAAAATACAGAGTACCATATTTGAAACCATTGACACAACAATACCAGTTACTACATACCCACTCACTGATTCCTAAGTCTACACACACAACTACCCATTCAACAACAGAATAATTTATACATGCAGTCACTAATTAATAGAACACTATCAAATGCAGTTATACACATACATAGACATTGACACATCAGCAGTCATCTCAGTCGGTTATGCAGTCATCCTACTCACTCATGAAAAAAATTAAACGCACTTACATTGACTCACATACACAATTATCCAACAACACCTCATCTATTCAAACACATAGTAACTCATAGTTAATATGTTAAAAAAGCACCATTACAATTATACTCATTCATATAGTTACTCTCACAATCACTGACTCTTACACATACTTATTTATATACACCAACTCTCACATACAATGCCTTTTATTATTTTACTTTGTTGAAGATGTACAACTAAAACATATATTCGCTCACCAACACACAAATAAATACACTCAGTCACCCAAACAACTGTTTCCACATGCACTCTTAAACCTATACACCTAGTCAATCAACCATTCACACATCTATGCATAGAGTTACACACACCCCATCCAACCACACACAAACTCAGTGTCCCATACAAATACTCACCCAACTAATCAATAACTAATATACACACTCATGTAGTTAGTGACCAATTGATGCAGCATGTTATACAACAACAGAGACAGTGCTGCACACATTCACATAGTTTAGTTACTAATCCATGTATTAAGTGAGACACGTTTAATTACTCACTTAAACAGACAGTCAGACAGCTACTAAATCCTCCATCCAGACAGTTATATATCCACTCAATCTTCAAAACAGATTGGTATATATATAATACATATTTCAATTTCAAACTAAACCACATTCACTGGATGATGTGATCAGTGATGTCATTTGAGATGTCATCAGTGATGTCACTGACCATGTCATGAATGATGCAATATGTGACATCATCAGCAGTGCATTGCGGGCGCGCGAGTTATAGATAGAAGAACTAACTATGATAAAGGAATTTCTATGGTTTTGTACGAGTGAAATGGCCAGCTAACTATAACACCCTTGAAACCTATGCTGTGAATATATATATATATATATATATATATATATATTCACTGAAAAAACCATAGGTTTCAGGGGTGTTATAGTTAGCTGGACTTTTCACTTGCACAAAACCATTGAAATTCCCCTGTTATAGTTAGTTCAGCTAACTTTAACTCGCGCGCCCGCAATGCACTGCTGATGACGTCACATATTACATCACTCATGACATGGTCAGTGACATCACTCATGACATCACTGATGACATCTCAAATGACATCACTGATGACATCATCCACTGAATGTGTGTTTTTCTGAAAATTAAATATGTTTTATATATGTATATCTCAAGGTCGATGGAAGAATAAATGGGTATATAAGTGTCTAAATGGATGATTTGTTTTTCAAAAATTGATTGTGTAACTGACTGATTAAGTGTATCATAGTGAATACATGGCTTAGTGAGTAATGTTTAAATATGTAAATATCTGTATCAGTCTCTCACTTTGTGTATAAGTGGCTGCATGGGTTGGTGAGTAGCTACATGGGTGTCTATATAGGTTATTAGTTGGTTTTTTGAGTATCAGTCTGAGTGTCTGCATGGTTCGGTGGGGGGGTATTACGTAGTGCATAGGTGCATGAATGAGTGACTCACTCTTTGTATGTGTTGAAGACAGCATGTGTGCAGGACTGTATGGGTGGATGAGTGTGTGTATGGGTGCGTTAGTGAGTGAATGACTGTCTCAATAGTGTCTTTATGAGTAACTACATATGTTTTAAACTAGTATATGTGACTATTGGTGTATATAAGTGAGTATATGTGAGAGTGAGAGATTGAAAGTTCCTGTATGAATAAGTATGTGTTTCTATAAGTGATTGTTTAAAAGACTAAGTATGTGTAAGTTTCCGTAGAAGTAAGTGTGGTGGTGTGTGTATAACTGTATATGCAAGTAAATGTATGTTTGATTCTTTATTAGCATGAGTGACTATGTGTGTGAGTAACTCTATGGATGAGTGGCATTGTGTAACAGGATGTATAGGTGTATGAGTACATATGATGAGTGAGTACATGTATGAGTGACTGTATAGGACTGTTGGTGAATGAGTGGATGTGTATGTGGATCTTAGAATTACTGAAGAGGTTGTTGTAACTGGTATTGGTATGTCCATTGTTTTGAAAAGTTTAGTCTCTATTTTTGAATGTGTGTATCAAAGGTTATATTAGGGTGAGAGGAGGTCTGCCACTCTATCACAAGGATGATGTCATGAGTGATGTCACTGACCATGTCATGAGTGATGCAATATGTGACGTCATCAGCCGTGCATTGCGGGCGCACGAGTTATAGTTAGCTGAACTAACTATAACAGGGGAATTTCAATGGTTTTGTACAAGTGAAAAGTCCAGCTAACTATAACACCCCTGAAACCTATGGTTTTTTCAGTGAATTTCTGAGGTTTTTTAAATGCTAATTCCTAACTATAACGTGCCTGAAACCTATGGTTTATTCTGTGAATTTCAAAGGTTTTTTAAATGCTAATTTCTAACTATGCCTACAGAGATAGGACATGTGAAGAAAGAAGAAAAAATGCACAGAAAGAAAAAAAAGAAGTGCAGAAAGAAGCAACAGAAGTCCTCAAAGACGAAGAAAAGTGCAGGAAGAAGGATAACGTGCAGAAAGAACAAAAAGAAGAGCAGAAAGAAGCCTTGTTGCAAAATCATCCTGTACCCTCAACTTTTTCAGACGGATACTGGTGGTAACTGAGTCTGACTAACCAGTCCTAGAGCCAGTGCTATGTTAAAAGACACTTAGAATACAGTGAAAACCCCTACATACACTAGGGAACATTATGCGTTGGGGTCCCCCTGTGATTAGCATGACCTCCTCTGTAAGCCCCTAGTATATAATAGGGCAGGGGGATTAAAACTACCTCTTAAAACAGGCCACAGGGCGTTTTTGCACACGTTAACTCAGGCCCCGTCCCCTCCCTTCACCACTGTGTAAACACGCCCTGTGTCCGTTTTTAGTTGGGAGATTAAGTTCATTTGAATCCTGAGGGTCCAACTAGCCCACTAGGTACCTCCAGTAAGTGCCACAGAGCTGCGTTGCAGAGAGGTGTAAAAAGTGGCACAGCCTGGACCACCTCTCTGCAATGCAGCTCAGTGGCGCTTACTGGAAGCACTTGGTGGGCTAGTTAGCCCCCAGGGGCCCTCAGTATTGAAGGAAAATTATATCCCCAATTTAAAACGTGCCATAGTGCGTGTTTGCACACGTCACCTCAGGCCCCGTCCCCTCCCTTCACCACTGTGTAAACGCGCCCTGTGGCTGTTCTAAGTTGAAAGATTAAGTCCCCTTGATTCCTAAGGGTCCCTAGGGTCAAACTAGACCCCTAGGTACCTCCAGTAAGCGCCACAGAGCTGCGTTGCAGAGAGGTGTAAAAAGGGGCTTGGCCTCAGAACACCTGTCTGCAGCGCAGCTCCCTGGCGCATACTGGAGATGCCTGTTGGGCTAGTTGGCCCTCAGGGACCCTCAGTATTGAAGAGGAATTAATTACCCAACTTACAACTCACCAGGGGGCGCGTTTGCAAAGTGCTGCAAGGAGGGGGCGTTGCCTCCGGCATGATGCCAGTCTTTTATTTATTTTAATTTTTTAAGAAGGGGGGCTGTGTGGTTCCCCTTCTTATTCTAATTTATTGGCCCTGATGACCCCATCCCCCAGGGCCTGTCTCCTAATTATATTTTTTTGACCCCAATCCCCAGGTCCGGCCACTGTTTTTTATTATGTTTAAAAAAATATATATTTATAGACACACCTAGGACATGCTGGACAAACCGTACGTACCTATCACCATGACGATTTGCGTGATATTCATTAAAAGGCGACTATGCATACAATGAATCCACGTGGAATGTATTTACACCACTAGTGAAGCTCTGACATGTCTGATGCCCTACCGTGCCTAATCCCGGTAGACACCCTTGTCGTTTATTTATACAAACATGGGTAGCTATTGACGGGCACATTTAATACACATGCACACCAAGCCATTCAAAGGGGATTCGACAAAAATTCGACCAAACTATGCAAGAAACCCCCTCACGGTTAATAAAACACACATCCACTGCCGGATGTGTAATACTTTTTATTTTACTCTCTGGAAAGGAGACAAACCTCACTTGAGAGTCACAGCGCGCTCCTGGCAGAGCCCAATGCTGTGTTACACCCACCATTGCCTGCTAAGTGCCACACACCTCTGTGTTGTATTCCACTAGCTAGTGCATATGCTATGACACTCTCTAGTCCATGTGCACTGTAACACCACCCCGTGAATATGTCATGCCACACTGGTCTTTGCACGGGTTATATTGCCCCATCTAACGTGCCTTCCTCGATGCCTATGTTATAACGCACAGTGCTATGCCATACATATTACAATCTGGGATCCATATCTTTGTCACACTGCATATGCAACGTTACACTCCCCAGCACATATTTTATATTACAACTTTAGAGACTAGTTAGGTTACACAACACTGCCCTGTGCATATTACACTCCAAGGCGCATATCGCATAGCACGCGCTAGTGCCTGTGCTATCTCGCGCTCTCCAATGAATCTGTCATTGCGCACAATGTATTGCATATTATATTTCACACCCGGTTCATCTTATATCACCCTTTTTGGTGCATAGTTTATACCATACACTATATCTAGTTTTCATTTTCAATCGTACTCTCAGGACTATGTTCTATATAACACTGTGTTCACCTACCCTTTTCACGGGCATTACATTTTGCGATAGGGGGTGGAGGGTCAGGGGGTGTTTCTGCCAAGTGAGCCCGGAGTCACAGTCACAAACGTCCTCTTCTTAATGAATAAAAGTGATATTATGCTGCATACTTGTTCATATTTTAAGTAGTTCGCACAGACACACGTTTTAAAAACAAAGTTCCTAATTCCTGCCTTCTCTGAACAGTTAGCTTGCTGCCCCATCCCCCTATCCTCTGTTGTGTGAATCCATGGACTAGCCCCCTCCCTCCTGCCATGCAAGGTCTGACGTGCTGCCACTGCCCTCAATTTAGTATGATGTACCAGTCCACTCCTCCTGCCCTCCATTGCCCAATTCTATGCCGCATCATTGACCTCCTGCTTAAACTCTGTGCTTAGCTTGCTGCCCCTATTCTCCTTCCCCCTGCCCTCCGATGTCTTTGTGCATGCCCCTGCTCCATCCTTTTTGCCCACCATGTTCCATGGACCTGCCACTCCTATCTACTCTGAGTGTTCTGTTGAGCTGCCATCCCCTCCCACCTGCCTAGCATTGTCAGATGACTGTAACCTGTCCCTGCCACCTCCACCCTGCCTGTCCACATGCCATGCCCCTATCCTCTTCCTCCTGTCCTACATGGTCCATTGTACTGCCACACCCTTCTGCCCTCCCTGGTCTGTTGTGCTGCAAATGCTCCTCCTGCCTGCCCCGTGTGGTCTGTTGTGAGGCCCCTTCCCCTGAACTTTGTCTGTGCACAGGTCCTGACCCTCCCTTCTATCCTCCATCGTCCTTTGTGCATGCCCCTGCACCCTCCTTCTTGCCCATCATAGCCATTGTGCTGCCACTAACCCTCCCACTTGCCATGCATGGTCTTCTGTGCTGCCATGGCCCCTCCCACCTTCCCTGTGTGGTCAGTTAGCTGCCCCTGAACCCCTCCCACCTTCCCTCCATGGTCTGTGTGTATGCCATCACAGTCTCACTGTTGCTCTTCATGGTGTGTCTTGCTTCTAGTGCCCATCCTGCCTGACCTCCATGGCTATCTTGCTGCTCCTACCCTGCCCCCTTGCCCCCAGCCCTCTGTTTACATGTGCAGACCCCTACTCCCTCCCTCCTGGCTTGTCTGTTCCATTGTAATGCCCCTGATCCGTCCCTCCTGCCCTTTATGGTCTGTTATGCTGCAGCTTTCTCACCTGTCTGTCCATTATGGTCAGCTAGCTACCATTGCCTCTTGCCCCTCTGTTCTCTGTTGTCCATGTGCATGGTCCTGTCCCCTCCCTCTTGCTTTCTATGGATTGTTGTGCTGCACTCCCGTCCCGCATGCCCTGTGTGGTGTATTGTGCTGCTGCAAACCCTGATGCCTGCCCTGCAGGGTCAGTTTGGTGCACCTCTCCATGTCCCTCCTGTCCTCTGTTATCCAAGTCCATGTCCCTACTCCATTTCCTTCCATGATCCAATGTACCATACTTGTGAACATTTTGAACTTGGTAAGAGGGAGATTTTGAAAATAAACTGGGGTATTGATTTTACCCTTGGAGTTACATTGAAAAAGAGGAGATTGTAGACAGGAGACAGATCAAATAAAGCCAATTTGAGCTTAAAAACATTGGACGTTTCCTGGCTGAATCGGGTCTGTTGGCATGTATGGTTGTACTACCATTGCCTCTTCCTTCTGCCCACAATGGTCTATTACATTGCCACAGCCTCTCTTGCAAGTCCTGTATTGTTGTTTTGTTGCCCCTGCCCCCCTTTCCACTGCCCTCCATAGTCTGTTGTGCTGCCACGGCCCTTTCTGCCTGCTCAGTGTGGTTAAATTGTTGCCTTTGCACCCTCCTACCTGCCTTCAATTTTCAGAGTCCGTGCCCCTGGCCTCTGCCTCCCAACAGTATCCTAATGAACAACTAGATTGCTAACATTCTATATTACAAAAGTGTGGAACGCCTGACGTCATCTTGATGTAATCAAAACTGTAATACCTAGAGCATTTCCTTTAGAAATTACATATATGAGAGGGTCTTATTGGCATCAAAATTATGGTTAGTTCTCTAAAAGACTAAAATAAGGACATATTTTCTGAGTTTTCAAATAGCGACAAAGCACTTTTAAATTATTTATTACCTTTATGTTTTTTTATCCAGTTGACCACTTGATTAAATGTTGCACTTAGGGGAGAGGATGTGGTGTTACTTCCAGAACTGCAGACTTTGCAACTGGGGAACCAGGTTGGAGTTTCTGCTTCAGCTCGACATTCTGTGATTCTGGTCAAATCACTTAGTCTCCCCAGGTCTACAACCAAAATGAATTTGTTCTTGTGTGATGTAACCAATGCTCATGTAAAGCACTCCAATACCTGACAAGTCTGCACTATATAAAACTGGAAATACACAAAAAATAAGTGTTTTGCACACTTCTGTCATTGGGCTACATTTGGGCTACATTTGGGCTCTTTTGTCTCTGGTGGCCATCTTGGGAGACTTATTTGTTATGAAGTTTCCTAATTTCCTCATTTACTGCAGTCTCCTCAGTAGGAAATGCTTTCAGTTTTTTACTTTGTTTCCATCAAGAAGGCATTCAGATGTGTCACACATTTGCCATAAATTCAGAATGTTAGCACTCTTTTTGCTCATTAGATCACTGTAGTAAAGCTACTGCTCACCAGGGAAAACTGCTGCTGGTATTGAAAGTGCATGTTTCAGTCGGCATGTCAGAATTATTTTAATGAAATAGAAGAGGATTTGAGAAGTCACTCAATATGTGCCCTAATTTTTCTTTCTGCAGCACTAATCCTACTTTTTATGGAAAAATGAACCCCCTCATTTTGTTCCTTTTTAAATTAAATGTTTTAAGAGTTACCACTTTAATCCAAGCAAGATGGCTTCAGGTGTGCCATACGTTTATCATAAGTAGGACTGTTAGCGCTCTAGTTGTTCTTTGGAACACTCTGGGAAGCTGCAGTAGAACACAAAGGAATCAACTGACAGTCTCTGCCCTTGCTGGATGTACATGTTTTACTGAGAATGTCAGACTTCATTCTCACATGACTGAGAAAGAAAATGTGAATTTACAGAAAATAAGCTCTCAGTTTAGCTTATAGATCACATTCCAAACCTCTGTGGGAAAAGCATGAGAAAATATTTTTCTCTCAATCATGATATCCCAGCAGAAGGGTTTCTCACATGGTAAAATCACCTTAGAACATACCACAATTCCTAAAATGAGTATGGTACCATCAACAAATGATTTATAATGTAACGATTTATAATGTAACTAAAGTCTTAAAACCTTCTATTAACTGCAATGCTTTTTAATGAGGTGCTATCATGTATATTGGTCCCAAGATGGCTGCCAACACTTCTTGGATGAAGTGCTGACAGCCAATCAGATCTCTGGATGAGATGTGTGGTTAGGCTCCGCCCACATATATATATATGATTTTACTTTTGATTTTCTCAGGAACTACTGAACAGATTGACACCAGACCTGCAAAAGGCACATCCCTGGCCCGACAACTACCTCTCTGCCAAATTTCAAGTAATTCTGTTCAGCCGTTCGGGCTGTACCTTGGACTAAAGGTCCCTATGGAAAATTGCATGGGGAAAACGCGTTTTGGGACCCCCCCTTTTTTCTCAGCCCCCGCTTGACGAATCCCCCCCGAGACTTTCAGGGTAGGAGTGGAGCAGAGCGCCCCACCTATTTTGAAAATTTCACGAGGATTCGTCAACCGGCGCCAAAGTTATTCCAAATAGAATGTTGCGGATTTCCTATGGAAACACGGTCCTAACTATAACTATCTACTGGCGACCGCCAGTAGATAATATATATATATATATATATATATATATATATATATATATATATGAACGTAAATCGCCACTGTCAATGCCTTTCCAAGACACAAGAGACGAAGAGCGGACCCAAGTTTTGTGCCAATTTAAAGTGCTTTATTCAGTTGCCCAGCCAGTCCGTCATGACGCGTTTCGACCCCCACTCGGGTCTTGATCACATGACACATTGCTAACGGAAACAGCGGTATTTAAGGAAATGGACAGGAAATGGCTTTCACGTGTGTTGCAACTAAAATAGACATGGAAAACATACTGCAATAAGTCGTTACAATAATATCATGATCACCGAAAAAATCCTACAATATATAAATATATAATATATAAATATAAATACATACAAAATATATACAATTATTTAAAATCTAAATATATCTAAAATAGGATTTCTCAATGGTTATTCATCAATCTTGTTATTCTTTTATGTCATAATAATTGTAATTTAATCGCGCAGTCCATACTTTCAATAATGGGTTTCCCAATAGAACTCCCTGACTTGGTCCGCGTTTCTTATTACAGCAGATTCCCAAGTTCATATGTTGCTAACATCTCCACAAATAACAATTAACTTTTCTTTATCTAATGAAAAAATAACGCCCAAGTGGGCCATTATTAAAAAAGGGAGGCCATTCCTTCATTACCCATTTCTAAAAATATACACCCACTCAAAAATGATGTGCAAATAGTGCAAAAATTGTGCAGCGGAAATAATCTTTCCTCTAAAAACAATGCCAGATAGTTTCCTCATTTACATCAGATTCGAAATTTTTTTTTTTTTTTTTTTTTTTTATATATATACACATATATGCATATATATATATATATACCAAATTTCGCTCCTTCTGGACAGCTGGACCCAAGAGAGGTGGCGCATACGCCGGCGGAGCACGCCGGCTTGCAAATGTTCCCACAAAAGTCCAATATCATGCGCTCTCAGTCACCAAGAAAATTCAAATCCAAAAATATCGACAGGGGTGTTTATTTCTCACAATGCGTTTCAACTTGTTGCAGAGCCTTGATCACGTAAGAAAAGTGCTGTACACAAAGAATAGATAAAGTTTTTTTGAGGTGAACAAAGAAAAAGGACAACAACGTTATATTCACGTACCATTGAGCCAAAATTGGCAGACATCTTGGAATGGTAATATGGGCACGAGTTAACAGGACATAATGAAACGTTAAATACATCTTAACTGAAACCAAGTCCGTTATATTATAACAAAAGCATGTGCAACCCAAAATTATTGGTACAGTGACCATGTCAGAAAGAAAATTAATACTTGATCATGTTATCGACAATCAAATATACATGTCCACAATTCTGCAAAGATGCATGATGGATCAGTGGTAGTGTGTAAACAAGTCACTCAGTGGTCAAATGAAACCTCTTGTGTTTGTAATTAAACAGCACGTTGTATAGAGGTTTGTAAAAATACAGGATCTCTGAGCACAGTAAGTATATATACATATATATATATAAAAAACAAAAGGTTAAAGTGACATTATAGTTAGGTAAAAGTTTCAGTTTAAACATAACCTTTTAAACAAAAAATAACACTGGAATTCAACAGTTCTAGTTAACTGGAGTACTCTACCTCAAATATGTAATTTCAGATATCACCAGTGATGTTTTTCATGAAGTCATAGAACATGTCATGACTGATGTAAGGTGAGGTCCTCAGCATAGTGAGACCTCGAGCCATAGTTCATTCATTGAACTATAACTGGTGAATTCTAGTGTCTTTTCTTTACTTTAAAATGTTATGTTTAAACTAAAAGTAGGTAGCTCCAACTCTGCCAGGTGGACGTGAGGAAATTCTCTTCCACAGTATTTTTGACACCATACTTTTTGTGCTTCTATTATAAGTATGGGAACATGATATTATGGTATACAATATTTCTGGCTTGATATTTGTCTCTCAATATTTTGGACCTCAATATTAAAGCAGACAACCCCTCCTAAGCCACGGGGCTAGCTGAAAAGGCACTTCACAACTGAGGGCTGCCCTCATGTGCCCTCTTCACAGCCAATCCTCCCTGCTCCTTGACCCACCTACAATAATTCCCCTGGTACCATTTATCACCGTCTCCAAACAGATTGGAAATGGCACTAGACAAAATTGAGATGATATACACATAGGATCTGGTAACACAGAATATGTATGTTATTCCTCCTTACGACCTCACTTGACTTGCAATTGCAAGATGTATGTGATAACACTCACCCTTTCCACGCCTAAATCCGCAATATGTGTAATAAGGAATTTGGGGGGCTATCTTAAGGTTTGGGCGTACGTCTATTTGTCCAAAATATGATCAAGTAATGCACTCCTTCAAATTCACTTCAACCTACTCCCTCCCTTCATTACATGCATTCCTACTCCACAGTTTCAATTATTGAGTGAGATAGGATTGCTTCATTTAAATGTTCACAAGTTGTTTTCTCTGCTCCACAAACGTTTGCAGCGATTGACCACTGACTTTTCCTTCCACCAGGAGAACATTTTATTGTGCAAGAAAGGCCAATCTGCAATCAAAGTTATTGACTTTGGATCAAGCTGCTATGAACACCAGCGAGGTCTGTAAAAAGTAAAAAACCTACAGTGTTCTCAATCTCCTAAATAACTTGTTGAGCTATGCAAAGTAGATAAACTGATGTATCAATTGCTAAGATGCATGCCTTGTTTTGGTTGTGATCCGTTTTTTTTAAGCGATAATAGTTAATTGGAAAACTCCTTATTTATTCTGGAAATATTTATAAACATTTGCCATTGATTTTAGAGAAACAGAGGTGCGACAAATCATTGGGACCTTCTGTTACTTTAAGTGTTTTAGAGTAGATAAATATATAATTATGTATTTATTGCAATTTTATAACTCTGGTTAGAGACAGCACATATACCATCAAACTAAGAGAAAGGGAAAATTGATCAGTTAGTGGTTGTTTTCCATCAGTCACATGATGATCAGCACACATTGCTCCCATTAGTTTTGCAACTTACATTCATGACATACATATGGAGTATTGCCTTTGCACTGCTATAAGGCCATTTCATTGGTACATCAGTGATAATTTGGAAAGCTAAGCTCTTTTCTTTAAAGCTTTACAATCACTAAAAAGCAAAGTGGTGCCTGAGCTTGTCATACTCCTGTCACCTGTACAGAGGCAGGCAGTGTCCTCCGGTGAGGGTCTCTCCCCCTTGCCTCTTTTTCCACCTTTCTCTCAAGGGTTTTGGGGCTGACACAGGTGGGATTGCTCGGCCCAGTGCTGCTCATTTATCCAGGTCTTCAATCTCTAGGAGGTCTTTGGCCAGAAAGAGAAAACATATCTGCATTATTTGCGCTCCTTTATCTTGCCACTGAACATTATGCAGCAAGGGTGTTTCCTTAGAAATTTGGGATGGATCTAGACATCTGAAAGTCCATTATTGGTTTGAACTCGCAATGTTTCTGAAGTTGACCTATGCACATTTTGGAAGAGCTGGATTATAGAGCTCTTGAACGTGCCTCCAGTAGTCGCTAATTTAGTTAAAATTTATTAATTCAAATGATTATGTCAACCATGGGAGTCCTGGTTTGGTGTGCTCCTTGGACTCTATGTGTTCTGTCAAATTCAATGACATTTATTTTTATGAGATTTCAAGTGAAAGTTTAACATCTCCCAGCACAGCAGTGCGTGATATGCAGTGCTAAAGTATATGCAGATTGCACTGGATACACATAACCACAATAGTTACAAAGCACGGAAAGACTGAGATAAAATGTCAAAGTACATTTGCTACCTGGTGGAAGCCAGTATCGAGTGACTCATCACTCATCCAAGTGCATTAGCAGTTCCACTGTGGCAAGCCCGGCAGCCCCCAACCACATCAGATGCACACTGGCAGTCAGGTTCAGTACAATCAGAAAAGAGAAAATATTATTGTCTACCTTCATGGTTCACCCAGGCACTAGCTCATGCTCCCCCATCATCAGTCAGCTAGTGTATCAAAATTTGGACAAAATATTGAGTTGATTATGCTTATTTATTTTAGTTATATCTTAGGTGCGGGTTGCTAGGTTTGTAGGGGTATAGGGTGGCAAGTTAAGTAATAATTAAATAACCATTATTTTTCAATTGAAAATTAAATATTACACAGTTTATTAATTCTATAAATTGCTTGATTGTTCTTTTATTTTTTAATATATTTATTTTATGATTAAGAGTTTTATATTTTTCCTTAATTAATAGGGTTATTCAAATATGTATTATGTTTGAAGTGAAGTAGTTTACCTACAGACTGGAGTGGGAATAGTAAATGTAAACCCTCCGAAGTCCAATGCTTTCCCTACTGTTGCAGAGACTGGGGTGGGAATAGCAAATGTATTCCCTCCAAAGTCCAACGCTTTCCATACTGTTGAACAGACTTAAGTGGGAAAAGTAAATCTTACTCTTCTGAAGTTTAACGCTTTCCCTACTGCTGCACAGGCTGTAGTAGGAATAGTAAATTTAACCCCTCTGAAGTCCAACGCCTTCCCTATTGTTGCTCAGAGTGGACTGAAAATAGTAAATTTCAATCCCTCTGAAGTCCTACACTTTCCCACTATTGCGCTGTTTGGAGTGGGAATAATATATTTATCCCCTCCGAAATCCTTCACTTTCTCTACTGTTGCATAAACTGGAATGGGCATAGTATATCTATTATTCCCACACTCCAATACATTTCCTAATATTGGTCATTTATTATTATTATTAATATGTGTTTATTATATGTATAGTATTTGATTATTTTTATATTTGTTTTGACATTTTCATGATATTTGTAGTTTTTTATATTTTTTAATTTTATTTGTTTGGCAATTTATTAAATGTTTTGGAATTGAATTGTTAATAGTTTTTATGTTGCATGTAAAATTTAAATATACACATATATATATATATATATATATATATATATATATATATATATATATATATATATATATATATATATATATATATATATATATATATATATATATATACATATTATATATATACTGCTTATTATATTATTAGATTATATATGTAAGTGTATATGTGTATATATATTCATATATATACATGCATTTAAATATATACATGTATATGTGTTTATATCAGTAAATATTTATATGCAGTTTTAACTTTAGTGAGATTTAGTTAATTAACATTTTATTAATGGTATATATTCAAACATTTAAGATTCACTACTTTAAACTGTACACATATATATTAGGAAAGTACATTTCTGTATATTTTCTAATGATATTTGTGTGAAACTATTTTTTTTCTATATTTTGTACTTATCATTTTAAGGATAGGGACACAACATTTTTGTAAATGATATTTTTGACACAATATTTGTGTTACACTATATTGGTTTCAATATTCCGTCAGTGTCCCCTCAATAGTAGAAGTTATGGAGCCCTAGTCAACAAAGTCAGGATAGACATCTCTCATTGTGTGTATTCCCCAGTTTCTAAGCCGACTGAGGACCAGCAATTCCTAGGTAACTTGGATCAGTGGATAATGTGTGAGGTTCAAACCACACTTTCTGGGCAGAAATGGTAACCCCCCACCTGTATATGTTACAATGTATTTTACAATTCAGGTGCTCTATCGCTCGGGTTGATCTGCCCCACAACTCCTTTAAATACACATAAATAAAATATTCAAATGAGGCAAGCACCCTATTGTAATTGGAGTTCAATGTCCACCAATTCACTTATTCAGCTCCATAAAGTTCCCAATGTCCAAGATGTTGAGTTGGTGCATTACAAATGTAGAATCCAATAACAGATACTAGCTTCATCGTTAAAAACATATCATTTATGTTAATTCTTCAATCTATATCAAGGTAAAAAGTGTCAGCCCAGCCAATAATGTGCTAATGACTGCGCAGGTGCATAAAGCATAGGGAGCTTTAATATGCAGCGAATGTTGTACCAAGCTTGGGTATATGCCACCATGCTGATTTTGGTTCGTCCTTATGCTGCTTTTGGCCATCATCACCCCCTGTGTGTCATGTCATGTTCTTCTGCTACATGCAGGCTGGAGGGGTGCAACCAATATTGGTCAAAGTGAGCCTGTTTATGGGTACACTGGGTTTGCTGGGTACGCTAATGATACCCAAGTAATCATCTGTATGGACAGTGACCTTTTCTTACTTCAGGAACAACTCAGGGGCTGCATGAATAAGGTGCTAACTGGATGAATAACAACTCACTTCGCTTTAACTTAGGCAAGACGCAAGTCCTGACTTTTGGAAACCCTTCCATTTGGTCCCATATGTGATGGCATAATTCCTTAAGCACATGCCCAGAACCCATCAGATCAGATCAGAATTTGGGAGTGCTATTTGATAGTAGACTCTTCTTCAAGTTGCACCTCAACAAATTGATGTCCATATGGTTTTTTGCTTCTAAGACATCTCAAGAAGATGACATAACTTATCCCTGCTGCTGCCAGGCAGATGTTGGTACAAACCTTGGTACTTAGGAGATTAGATTACTGCAATACCCTATTTATTGAGCTGCCTGAGTACCCAATTCGAAGGTAGCAACTTATGCAAGTTGCAGTAGTCAGGTTGATTTTCGGGAAGAGAAAATCTGAAAGTGTCACTCCGCTTATGAATCTTCACTGGCTGCCCTTTAAAAAAGGATGCCAGTTTAAAGACGTATGTATGGCCCAATAAGCTCTATATCCAGCAACTCATGGTTCTTACATCTCATATATGTTTTAAAGATATTGTGTCTAGAGGCTGCTCCACTCTACATCGGCTGGAATGCATATTATACCTAAAGTTCGAAGAGATAACCTAGGGGCTTTTCCTGTGATTATGGCTCAAGAATTGAATACAATTCCCTTTACACCTTCGATTTGAATCCAGTTAGCCTACATTTCATAATGGTCTGAATACCTATCTTTTTACTTAAATTTAGATACCCTGATTAGTATGTGGTATGCATTTTTGTCATAGGATCAAGACACACGCTGGGTAATCTCACACTCAACAAACAGTGAATAAATAAATACAGGAGCCAAGATAGAATACCATTTTCATCAAAGCTTGCCGCCCCATCAGAAAGAGAGGTAAATGCCTCCTTCTTTATATAGGTATATAGCAGCTGCACCCAGTGAACCTAACTGGCAAGGAATCTCATCCTGGTGAAGACAGCAAACAGGAAAGGCCACTCGCCGGAGTCAAATGCCGTTGTAATGTCAAGGAAGACAGACACTGCGTTTAGCTGTGGGTTTAGTTGGTGCACTATGGCAAATAGGGTGCAAAGGTTGGGATGTGGATCTGCCAGGAATTAATCCTGACTGGTCAGGAAGGATGAGATCAAGCAGTAGTAGCAGTAGCTGATTCTCCAAGACAGTGGCAAGAATCTTTTTGTCAACATTTCTAAGTGACAGGGCGCAGTAAGAGTTGCATTGTGCTGCAGGCTTGCCAGGCTTTACAAGGGTAATAAGTGTGGCTTTCCTGAAGGAGGGAGGAAGTGTGTCCATTGCCAGCGCCTCATTATCGGCTTTCAGTAGTCCAGGGGCTAGCTGAAGGGTATAGGCTCTATAGAACTCCGCCATTGCTCCCAGCTGGCCTGCAAGTCGGGAGTTCTGAAATCGCTATATTGATTTTTTCCAGAGTAAGGCAGGCATTCAGGAATTGCCTTCGAGGGCCTTTTCATCGGAGGACGTGAGACTTATGGAAAGTGGAAAAATACTTTACAAATTCTGCCAAGATATCTTCAACCTCATAAAGAGTCTGCCCGTTATCACTTAGCAGTTGCGTAATTGCTGGAGCCACGCGATGGCCGAGTAGTAGCACCGCCAGCATCCTGCTCGACTTCGCTGTAGGCTCTACCTCTAGAATATTTGTGAGAATGTTTCTGCTCCTGGCCTGCAAGCGTAGGGAATTAGTCAAGTTTGGTGCTCAATTGAGCGAGGCTCCATGCTGCAGGACATTATGACAGATGTTCTGGAGGACCTTAAGTCCTGACTCAGATTTGTCCTGCTGGGCGTGCATAGCTATATGGCCTCAATGTTGTTGAGGAATGCATATGCCAAGCAGATATGCCTTGAAGGCTTCCCATGTAGTGCCTATAGAGTCTCCCAAACCCTCGTTAGTCTGAAAGAAACTCTGGATTTTGGCTGTATCTCTTCCCAGAACGTGGTATCGAGAAGAAACAGCGGGGATAGGCGCCAGGTGAAGGCCCGATGCATCACGGCTGGTAGTTTCAGATTGAGTTTGACTGAGGCATAGTCTGACAGTGTGTGGGTAAGGTATTTCGCCCAGCCCACCCAAGCGCATACTTCTTAGGTACCGAGCTAATAGTCCAGGTGTGTCCAAGTTGCATGTGCTGTTGATATGTGAGTCCCCTTCCTGTCATCAGAGTGTTGCAGGTGCCATTTATCTATCAAGTCCCCAGTTGCCATAGAAGCAGCTAGTACTGATGCAGCCTTATGTGGCAACCGGGTGCTAGCATTGAAGAGTCAACTTGTCGGTTGAGGACCAAACTGAAGTGTTCTACCCACAGGATTGTGTGTGGGGACAGTGCTGAACACCTAAGCCAGTGCTGTTCGATGAAGTCAGAGTCATCAGTATTTGGGCTATAGGTATTTAGGAGTATTATGTGCTTCCCATATATCTTCCCCTTAAGCAGGTTGAACCTTGCCTACTGGTCAATAATTCTTGAAGTAACCGGAAGGGAATGCGGCAGTCAGCTCGACGGAAAGCAAATCCGTAACTTGG
Source organism: Triturus cristatus (assembly GCF_964204655.1). Taxonomy (NCBI): domain Eukaryota; kingdom Metazoa; phylum Chordata; class Amphibia; order Caudata; family Salamandridae; genus Triturus; species Triturus cristatus. Next base: position 442,134,864 of record NC_140585.1, read on the forward strand.
ATGATGGTGAACATCTCTGTACCACCCTCTGACAGCTGCCTTTCCCCTACTGGCGTTGTGGGGGTCGGGAAATGGCTGGTGGTGTTGGCTGTGCTATGGCGGTCTTTTGTTCTGCAAACTGACAACATCATAATGCTGTGGGCAGACCGCCTCGTCGGCAGACGGTGAATCCATCCCCAACGCAATAGTGGTCCCTAGACCGCCAAAGTCGTAATCAGGGTCCATAGTATTTGCTGTCTGTGTACATGGGTACCTATGTAGAAGAGACACCCGTGTACACATATAACTCAAATGGATACACATACAGGCACACACACTCACACGCAGACACACATGCATTGCTTCATAGCTGCTCTCACTGACCGCATGTCACTTTGGACACTTTCAGCTTGTCCTGCCTTGTTCAGCGGTAGCATTTCGATGGTGTTATTTGTATGCCTTTACCTACAGTAGCAATTCTAAAACTACAAGTTGCAGAATGCAATGATCTGCGGCTAAAAACAGAACTGATGGTATTATAGGTAAGGCGTACTGATCGTTGGCTGGAAAATAAACAAATAACAAGCATTTTCTCTTTTATGTAAGTGTCCTTTGCTTTTTGATGTCTATATTCTGAACAAAAAAGGTCTTTTCAGCAGCAGTTTCATTTACTCTTTGGAATATTTTTCTAGCTAGTGTTTACTTCCTAATACACACGTGGCGGATGATGTAATAAGGAAAATAACATACTCATTGAACTTTCTTTATGCTAAGCATTATCTGACTCAAATTAGTTCAGCCAGAAACTACTTTCTACTTGTGCCGAACCAATACAAACGGCCAATCTTGTTAACAGGCTGCTGTGACGAGGCAATGCTTCATTCTTCAAGCATCATGCTGCTAGCTTGGCCACATGCAAAGCCATCAATTCCGCTTCTCGCGCTGCAACTTAAATGACCTGTTGTGGGATATTGCCTCCATGGGGCTTTAGGATAAATGCTGCTGGCTGTATGTAATAAAACCTAGTCTAAATTAAAACTGACAGAGCTCATAGGGTTGCCTAATTCTGCTGCATGCACCGATGCACAGACACAACATTCCTGCATCCATTAACATACGTAACACATGTGCAAATATGCAGACAGTGCAACGTACTTACAAACATCCATTGGCGTATACGGCCTGGTCCATAACTCCTACAGCCATACGGGCACCAACGCAGCAGCAGACGTACAGACATCCATGCACACAGGCCAAGAGACTTATGTAGGTTGTTTGCATAGCACCTTATGCTGCGGTAAACTTGTTCAGAGCACTCAATGACAGGTAAGTAGAAAGAACGGAGTAAGAGAGGAGGAATGAGGAATACGCCATGTAAATTGTAGTCAACCTTAGGCATCGGGATGCACAGACGAGAGTAAGAGAAAACAGTAGGCTGCAGGAGAGGGAAGGCGAGAGCAGGGGAGCACATTAGGGAATAGGAGAAGGTTGGAGGTATAAATCAAGGTTAGTAAAGAGCGCAAGAAATTGGGGCCTGGTAGAGAATTAGGCATGGTAGAGTGTTAAAGAGATGTGGAGAGCGAGTCATATATCTAAAGCAAACACACAAAGGCTGACCTTAACAGATTTCATACTCATAATATTTAGCCCCTTTCCAGACAAAAACAAATTGGAATCAGATCAAAGATTGGTGTCAATGTCTAAATATTCATCTGTCCTTACAGATATCAGTTCTAGAATGTGATGGAATACTTCAGTCTCAGGGCCCATTCAATCATTGACCTCTTTGGGACAATCATCAGTCGGCAACAATACAGTACCCTCTGCATACCTGTAGCATCCTAGCCTCCCTTGCAACAAATGTTGTATATTCAGTCATTGATTCTCTCCAAATAATTGTTATATAAAATGCATTTGCTGATTGAAGCAAAAGAACGGTACAACTCACAGTATCCTCAGATGTGTTAAATTAAAGACCTAAACCAAAACATAGTACATTAAGCAAGTTATATGAATATTTTACTATTTTCGTAGTACCTTTTTCAAACCGATTGAATACATTGTGGCAATTCAGAAGATGAAACCATGCTAGAAAATACTTCAATTATTCATTTACCCCATCTTCCCGAGACACTGGGCCCGATTCTCAAAAGTAATCTGATGCAAAATCCTAACTCTCCGACTTTCGGTATTCACAGAAGACATTTGGTAGTAGTTAAGTTAGGATTGTGTCCCAGTTTAGTAGTAGCAAAGTTAGGAATCCTAACTTTACTAATACTAAATGCCTTTTGTGAATACCGAAAGTCGAAAATTTAGGATTTTGTCTCAGATTACTTTTGTGAATTGGGCCCAACGGCCGTAGATCTCACTAAACATTCGAGCTCTAAGAGGATTATTACAGAAATGGAGCATCTCCAAGATAATCACAAACGTAGAGGAATATAAACTAGTGCTGTGTGCACTGTCCACTGCTCTTGACAATGCCAAATCCTTTTACTTTAAGACCCATGTCAGATTTCTCCAGCCTCACTCTCATAGACTCATTAGAACCCTTAACACATTCCTCCTCTCGCACCCACGAGTTACAGTCGCAAGCTGATCAGCCAATGAGTGTTACTTATTTTTCCTCAAAAATCACAACCATTAGAAATTATTTAAGCAAGCTATTCTTTTCTTCACCCCCTGCTCCCCAGAACCCGAACCCACCAAGCTTCACTCTCCCATTTCACAACAACTTCACTAGCTGACCTCTTTGAAGCACTTAGGGGCATATTTACAAGCCCCTATCACCACAGGAATGTCACTTTTTATGACATTCCTGTGGCGATAGCGGCTTAGCGTGGTTTAGGGCCACCTTGTGAATAAGGCCCCCTTTCATGCTATACTTAGCATGAAATGGGTGGGCAATGGGTTTTGCAGTGGGCGTTCCGCCACAAAGCCCATTGATTTTGATGCTGCCCCATATTTACACGGGTGGGGTAAATATGGGGCAGCACTAAAATTAAGACCAGGGAATACCTGGTCTTAACATGGCGAAATGAGTAGCAATGCTTTATTTCTCCTCGTTTTTGCTGTTTCTATATGTGCGGCACATAGAAACAGCAAAATGCCATGAATGAATGTTTATGTGCTGGGAGGTGTCCCTTCCTGCACATAAACAATAATTTAAAAAATGACGATTTGCAACTTCTTTGTGTGCTGCATAATGCAGCACACATAGGAGTTACAAATCGCCATTTGTGATTGTTTATGTGCAGGAAGGGACACCTTCCTGCACATAAACAATAATTTCCCCCAATGCAGGCACCCTTGAGCTAAAGTGCAAGGGTGCCTGCCATGGCGCTAGACAGCTTAATTTAGCACCAGTGCTAGGGGAAACGCAGGGATGCACCGTATCTTTGTAAATATGGTGCATCCCTGCATTTTCAGAATGGCAGAGCATGGCGTTAGCAAGTTTTGCTTAATGCCATGCGCCGTCATTCTGTTGTACAAATGCCCCTGATTACTTCAAATCCATGGTGTGCACCGCCAGACCCCTTCAGCTCTCTGATCATCAAACCCCTCTGATTTATTGTTAATTCACTACTTTGCCTTACTTCTATTTTAATAGCTCTTTTTCCACAAGAACACACATGCTTCCAAACAGCAGTGGTCCTATCGCTCCTCAAAAATCCAAATGCTGATTCCTCGTTTCAAGCTAAGTATCACCTGGTATCGCAACTTACCTTTACAAAAATACTAGAAAGACTGGTCTTCACTGTCTTTCACTATACATATACAACATCCATCTCAATCCCCTACAATCAGGATTTCAAACACTCCATTCTACTAACAGCTTTAACATCCCTACCTATTTTTCTTGTTACTGTTCACTACAAGTGTCTCTCTTCCTTTCTCATACTTGAAGATCTTTCTGCTGCTCTAAATACAGTTGACCACTCCACACTCACGTGGCATCACCGACCTAGTGCCCACCTGGTTTATAGTCACATGGGACTTGGAGACATCTCTATCTACTTCTAACCCAGCGGTTGTCCCACAAGAATTGGTCCTTCGACCTCTCATTGTTTTTAATACACCACCTCTCTTGGTGACATCATTTCCTTCTTGGCTTCGCATATCACCTTAATGCTGATGATAGCCACATTTTCTTCTTTGCAAAGTTCTCACCTGACCTTCTAGCATAAATCTTTGACTATCCCACAGCTATCCATCACATTGAAGTGCTCTTCTTCCACTCTTCTCCTTCACTTCCCTTTCTGGCTCAGCCCTTATAATTTCTTCTGACTCACTGAAATTTGCCTCATCAGCTAGAAATATTAGCATTTCCTTCAGCCCATCTTTGAAGATGGAGGCATTAATCACCAACATAGTCGCAGCACCACAAAGTCAATTACCTAACATTACAATATCTCCCCCCCTTGTTAAACACTGAATTATCACTTATGATCTCACTGGGTTTAAACAAACAGGGTTACTGCAATAGTTTACTGGGGGGCCTCCATAAATACTCCTACACACCCTTTGTTAAGGTTTAAATCTTTGAATTAAGCATTTTTCCTTTGATTCCAGGGGCAGGTGTCTTTGTATCAGCCTACAGTGATTACAATCCGTTACCCTGCCAGATTGCGGTGCCTTTAAAGCATCATGGGGCTGTTATTAGGAGTAAGCAGGTGTTAGTTACCAAGGATGCTGGGCTTGGACTGGTCTGGCAATCTGCTGAAATAAATTTGGTTATGAACCAGGTGGTTAGTTCTAGTAAGGACCTGGCGGACTTCTGTATCTTAAATTCCTCCAGTCCCCTAACTGTATTAGATTGTTTCACTGAGCTCTTATCACAATGTAAACAGACACTAACTAGACCAGCGGGTAAGGTTCCTTTTCAGGAGAAATCCTGATTTGACAAAGATTGCACGGTAGCTAATGAAAGCTTGCGTAGTGAATTAAAGCAAGTCCCTAGAGATCAGAGTTCTATCCGAGCCTGTAGAAAGGCGTTTGCTTTGGCACTAAAAAAGAGAAAAGTAGCTATTAAAGATGAGAAATTGGAAGCTTTTGTTGTCGCCTGTCAAGAAAAAGATACACAGGCTTTCTGGGAGGCAGTGCAAGCCGGCTTATTCCCTGTATTCTCCTCTGCTAAAGGTACTGTCTATATTGCTGCTGAGCCATGGATTGGCCACTTCTCCGCAGTCTATTCAACTATTGATGATGTGTCACCCGAAGAAAGTCAGCATGGCTACTTCTTATGTGGTAATCTTACTTTTTATGCTGAGGACATCGCTAAAGCTTTTCAAAATAGTACTTGGAAAAAGGCTCTGGGTCCAGATGGTGTACCTCTTGACTTGTTTAGCGTGTACCCTGAGTATTGGTCTCCTATACTTACTAAGGTTTTAAATGCAGTTTGTCGCAGGGGGTTTGCCTTCATGGCGTGCATCAATAGTGGTTCCAATTTTTAAAAAGGGTAATGTTAACGACCCTAGATGCTACCGCCCTATATTCTCAATTCTACAACTAAGATAATAGGTAGAGTAATTTTGGAACCACTTCTTTCATGGGTAAAGGAGAGAAGTGTTTTATCTCAGTTACAATATGGGCTGAGAAAAGGCTTCAGGACAATCGAGCAGTGTAGTAATTTGCATCTTATAATGTAAAAATATAAATTTGCAAACGGTGCCCCTTTTCATTTTGCATTTATGGATCTGTCGAGTGCATTTGATTGTGTTCACAGGTCCATATTATGAGCTACTTTAGTGGGTATGGGCCTCGAGGAGGGGCTGGTCTACCTCCTTAGGCTTCTTCATCAAGATCTTTCGGCCTCTGTAAGGTCTGGGAATGCGGGAGAGTGCACTCCATCCTTTAAAGTTAGACGTGGCTTACACCAAGGATGTGTACTCACCCCCATTCTCTTTCTTCTTTATACAAATGGCCTGGAAAATGAGTTGATCAACGCTGGGTTTTCCTATCTCCATAAGGGATCCTTGTCTGGTGCCCTGGTCTGACCATTGTATATCCTATTTCTCTTGGAGGGTATCTAACGCTGAGACACAGGCTGATACACAGGCGCGTTCCTACCAGAAGCCAGCTTTTGCGAAAATGGATCCTCTGGAATTCAGACAGGCTCTGGAAGTTTCTTGGCCCATCCTGTCAGGTGAATTGGAGGAGTGCATGTTGGGGTTTACTGGTTGGGTGTCTAGGGTGGCTGTATCTGTGGCTTCTTTTCGGCCTGCCAGACCTGCTAGATATATGCCCTCTAAACCTTGGTTTAACTTGAAGATTTTGGAGCATGCTTGGCGTAGGAGTGGTTACTGTCCCTTAGCCAAGAGGAAGCTTAGAGCAATGCAAAAAACCTATTACGATGCTTTTGCCGCAGTTAAAGGGCTATTTTTCGCAGCTCGGATTGACTCTGCCAGGAACAACGTTAAAGAAATCTTTGCCATAGTGCAGAGTTTTACGTCGCCGCGGGCTCAAGCGAGTGTAATTCCATCTTCCCTCGCCTGGTGTAACACGCTCTCATGATGTTTCCGAAATAAAATTCTGGCCATTCAGGCTACTTTTCCTTTGGGTAATGGCCGCTGTGATGTGTCTTGGGCGGTGCAACCTGTCACTTCTCCCTGCTCTTTGTCAGGTTTTAGAGCAGTCGACCCCCTGGAATTTCTTAAAATCCTCAGGGGGCTTAAGTCTGGTTCCCCTTCGGACTCTTGCCCGGCCAGGCTCTTGGCGGCAGTGGCAAAGAGTGTATATATAGAGGTGAATTTTATCATCAATTTGTCTCTTCAGTTCAGCGGCTGTTCCTCAAGGGTGGAAGCAGGCAAAGATCTTGCCGCTTCTTAAAAAACCTTCTCTGGACCCCCTCAACCCAGGGAACTATTGGCCCATCTCCCTGCTTCCGGCTATTGCCAAGGTCTGTGAGAAGGTGGTCAATAGACAACTTACAGAATATGTGGAGACTGAGGCTCTTCTCCATCCAGCTCAATCAGAGTTTAGAGCCTCTCACAGCACTGAGACTGTCCTGGTTGAGGTGGTGGAGGCTATCCGGGAGTGCCTCGACGCCGGCGGGAGGGCGGCACTAGTTTTGCTGGACCTCTCGGCGGCATTCGATACGGTCCCACACACTCTTCTCCTGGCCCGACTAGCAGAGATTGGTGTGTCGGGAGCTGTGTGGGGGTGGTTTAGGTCTTTCCTGGAGGAACGGGTTGAGCAGATTTGGCTCCCTCCTTTCTTCTCCTCCCCTCAGCTGGTAACCACTGGAGTTCTGCAGGGTTCCTCCCTTAGCCCTCTCCTCTTGAACATTTATGTTACGCCATTGATATATCTGGCAGAGGAGCTAGGGGCTAAGGTGATGGCCTATGCGGACGATATCCAGTTGTTGTTTACCTGGGACAAAACATCTGATTCCGTCTCAGCGGCGCAACAGTGCCTAGTTTCCATCTTTAAATGGTTGGCGGATGCACAGCTTAAGTGTAATGAACAAAAATCTGAGATTCTGCTCTTTGGTAAGTTCCCTGCTGACTTCCGAGAGCAGCTGTGGCCGCCCGACTCTCTACTGCCCCTTTCCTCAGGACAGCCCGCCAAAAATCTAAGCGTGTGGTTCGACGAGAGTCTTTCTTTCTGCACACATATTAAGAAACTGGCCTGCTGCTGTTTCGGACTTCTTAAGACTCTTAGGAACTGTTTTCCACTCCTCCTGCAGGTGGCACGAGAAACTGTTATGTGTGCTTTGATTTTGTCACGCTTAGATTATGCTAATGCCCTCTATGCTGGCGCCCCTGGCTACCTGCTTAATGAGCTTCAGGTAGTTCAGAATATGGCGGCCAGATTGCTTCTGGGCATCCCAGCAAGGAATAGTGTGGCTTTGCAATTGTGCTCCCTTCATTGGCTGCCTGTGGTGGACAGGGTTAAGATTAAATCTCTGATTCTGGCCCATCGTGCTCTCCACGGGGAAACATTGTTTACATCGCATTCAGTACACCGCGATGCTGTTACATCGCGGTCGTTACAACGAGCGCATGTAACCAAGCGATGCCATTACAACGCAAGTCTTTACATCGACTTGCGCTAGATGGCGGGCTAACATTACAAATAGTGTAGTTTACTATCCCAACACCTTCCCTAATGTTAAGTGGACTGGAGTTGGAATAGTAAATTACGCTTTTCTAATGTTAGCATACCATCTAGCGCAAGTCGATGTAAAGACTTGCGTTGTAATGGCATAGCGTAGTAACATCGCAGTCGTTGTAACGACCGCGATGTAACTGCACGCGTTGTAATGACTCGCTAAGGCCCCCTGTATCTGCAGAGGCGCTTCTCTTTTTATGTTCCTACGCGAGCGTTACAATTAAAAGAAAGCTAGGTAGTCCATAAGATGTGGTCCAAGATCTTAGCTTTATTCTTTAGATAGGATCCACAACAAGTTCAGATTAAGCTTAGATTAATATCCATAAATGCCCCACCAGGAGCAGCCTCCCTGCTGCTCAGCCCATCTCCAACTGATCTTTGCTTCCACTCAAACACACTCAACATTCCAATGACATCACACAGACTGAGCAGCAAGGCAAGGACAGAAACAGAGAGTAGATGCATTATAACTTCCTAGATTACAACACATCCCCCCCTCATCAAATTAGTGAAAATATGAACATGCAAAAACAATGTCTTTTTTTGCAAATCGTGAAGATAGTAAAATGCAATAACAATGTACTTTCAAGCAATATATGAAGATAGTAAAATGCAAGAACAATGTACATTTATGCAACAAGACTAAATAAATAAATTGTGCGATGATAGAAAGACACACATACCCAAAAACCAATGAGCTTCAAGAATAACACAAAACCTCAAGACGTAACACTAAAAGGGTAATTTAACAACCCCTAACAACAGGATGATACAAATACTCTTGTGCGCACCCGTAACGCACAGTCCAACACCTCACACGAGGTAACAAGCAATTCAGAGGGTAAAACCAAACAAGCAAATCAGAGCAGCTACTCAAAAGGTAGACCTCTCATGTGCGCACCTGTAACGCACAATCCAACACCTCACACGAGGTAAGAACCAATTCAAAGGGTAAAACCAAACAGGCAAATCAGAGAAGCTTCAAAAGAAGGAGTCTTCTCATGTGCGCACCCGTAACACACAGTCCAACACCTCACACGAGGTAACAACCAATTCAGAGGGTAAAACCAAAACAGTGAAATCAGAGAAGCTTCAAAAGAAGGGGTCTTCTCATGTGCGCACCCGTAACGCACAGACCGACACCTCACACGAGGCAACCACCAACACAAGGGTAAAAACCAGACAAGTAAGTCTGAGAAGTCTCAAGATCAAAAGTCTTCTAACGTGCGTACTCGTGACACACAGACCAACACCTTGCACAAGGCAAAATTTATATAACAACATACACTAACAAAACCAAAGACACACAAAACCAAAGACACCATACTCTCTTCCTCCCTCTTTTCATACAAACACACACAAGAACAACCATCATGAACACCAGCTCCCAGGACTGGAAACACGAAACACTACCCCTACAACACCCCTTTACGCACTACAGTGCAGCTACACCCGCAGGACTTAGAAGGTGACACAAAGAGAAAGTGACACAAACACCCTCCTCTTCTGCAAAAACCCAGGACTTAGGACATACGTAATCCCTAACCAACACACACCTAACACCATATACTGGTGATATGACATACCAGACAACGTTCATTCATCACTTCAAATATCCTTGAAAGAACATGGAAAACAAAACGAATGCATAAGGATGGCGTTAAACATTACAGCACAAACTCAGCCTTCACATTAAGAAAATTTAACCAAACAGTCACGTGACCGGTGAGCGACTTCTCACCCGAGGCTCACAGGTGCCTTTAGACAGCAATACCAAAGGAATTCCTCCAAGTGACATCCGCGTTCCCTTTGGTACTCGTGGAAAATCGCTGCAGGTCAAATCAAAATGAAATCTTCCATGCTACTCCGCGTCACCGCTCTTTGGAAGTGAATGCGTTGCCCCTAGTAACCACAGCAAAGTCTCCGTTCCTCCAATTGAGCCCTGAATCTAAAATGGTGGCACGTAGGTGACGGCGCGTCGGGTGGCTCACGGCACGTCGTCGCATGCAGGCTATGGAACTGGCATCGACAGCGCTCATCGAAGAGGATCCATGGCAACCCCACGGCTCACTGCGAACAGGTACTTCTGCGCGCGCTACTCAGGGCACGAGCGTCGTTATCAAATTTCAACGTAACATCCAACCGAAATTAAGGTGACACCTGAAAATGCTTAAAAATAACATTGTAGAAATACCTCCACTGTTCAAATAAATCCAGCACTCCTCCCTCCGGATATCTGCCGGTTCCTCCGTCTAAACACACTTCAGTTGTCCAAATTACCACGAGAAATGTACCTCGAGCAGCGGCACGTCGGCTCTCTCCTCCAAGCCCCACCCGTGACACAAGGAAGGTGCGGGGAAACTACAATGCGCCAGACCGCCCAGACCACAAATAGGCTCAAACAGGCTCCAAGGCTTTAAAGTCAAAACTTGGCGCTTAGTTCCACACGTAGGCAATTTACAGCCAAACGCCCACAGCGCCTCTCTTGGTGTTTAATCCAAATTAAGCTTGAGTCTCAGGCCAAAGGTATCCTCAGATGTCAGGATGTCCAGTGTCCTGCTCTTCCACAGCAGGTTACAGCAGGCCAATACAGAAACAATGTAGCAGGAACTGGCACCTTGAGTTGTGGGCGACCGTTGACAGGGTCACTGGTGGGGCATTAGGGCGCCAAGTTCCTACAAATCCAGAAGACTAACCCACTGAAAATTGATTTCTCCAGCTCTAATAGTCCAAACAACACCCAGGCCCATGAGAAATGATTCCTTCACCTTCAAAAGTCCAACAGCACGCAGGTTCTTCTAACTCGTCGCCAGTGTTACAATTAAAAGAAAGCTAGGTAGTCCATAAGATGTGGTCCAAGATCTTAGCTTTATTCTTTAGATAGGATCCACAACAAGTTCAGATTAAGCTTAGATTAATATCCATAAATTCCCCACCAGGAGCAGCCTCCCTGCTGCTCAGCCCATCTCCAACTGATCTTTGCTTCCGCTCAAACACACTCAACATTCCAATGACATCACACAGACTGAGCAGCAAGGCAAGGACATAAACAGAGAGTAGATGCATTATAACTTCCTAGATTACAACAGCGAGCCCTTCGTTCCTTGTCTCTTCGTTTTGCTCGGGTTCCACGCTTCAAGTTTCAGAGGCTAGGGGGTTGCTCTCTTGTGGTGAAGGCAAGTCTGGCCTGGAACGCCCTCCCCCTTGCCTTGCGGTCCCTCCAGGACCCAGCTGTGTTTAAAAGGAAACTTAAAACTCATTTCTTTGATTGATAGCTTCATCTTGCACCCCTCTGGCATCGCGCCGTGACACTCTTGAGTATCCGAGGGCGCTAAAAATGGATATAACATAACATAACATGTGCCATGTGTGGGTAAAAAGGCTGTGCCCGCTTTATTATACACGGATGATGCGATTCTTCCTGCCAGGATGGCCAATGGCCTAAAGATTTTAATCTCTAGGTTCGGAACTTTCATGAAGGGGCTTGATTTAGAGATCAGTTTTACTAAAACTTTTACAATGGTGTGGCCCAAGAAATGCCAAAACTAGAGCTCTAAATACATGAGGAACAAAGTTGGATATGGTGAGTTCCTTCCCATACCTCGGCTTGGATTTTGATGATGCCTGCACATGGTCCTCTTGCCTTAGAAGCAGGTTAGCATTACTCGTGCAGTTGGCATTACCTTTTCCCTTGCTACTTGTATTGGAGGAAAACTGGTTGTGCCAATATTGGACATTTATAAAAGGAAATGTATACCAACCGTAACATATGGTATGGGTATTTGGGGCTAAAGAGATATTGGGGCCATCCAGGTGGAGGAGAACAGTTTTTTTCGATGCCTGATGGCGGATCCCCCTTCGACTTCACACTAGTGCTCAAAACCTGGAATTAGGGCTAGATTATCTTGAAGTCAGTATTACATTGCCCCTTTGGTGTTCTATATGGGCAAACAGTGAAGCTGATCTCTGTAAGGCTATTATAAAAGATTGCCTTTCTTGTGACCATGGTCTTAAAATGACATGGTTAAGGCATATGAGAGATTGTTTTCTTGCACTGGGTTGTGCCCATTTATTTATGAACCCTGAGGCCATAACAAAAAAAGATAAAGCCTGGTTTCAGAATTGTTTTTTAAATCATAGGCATGCCTCAAGGGAGGCAGTAGAGGTGCAAAAACCAATTGTGAGAGACTATTGTGTAATCCAGACGTCTGAAGTGATTGCACCTTATATATCTTTTGTACAGAATGTTTACGAACATACAATGTTGACCAGATTTAGATTGGGCTCAATACGCTGATTGCTTTGTTTCCTTTTAGGGCAATATTCCTCCTCAGATATATATTATTGCCCATATGATGAGAAACACCTCAGTCTTTTTCTGCAGATTTTACCTTTCCGTATACCAGGAACTTTTTAATGCCTTTATTACGTAGGTTTACATTTTCTAAATGCAAAGCTGCTCTCCTTTATTCATAGGAACTTAACAATTAGGATACTTGTTTTTGGGTCGGATGCTTCTTGAAAGGCATACTGGCTCACAGGAAAAGAATGTTATTTTAAGGTTGCTATGTTGTGCATGTAATGTATGCAATACTAACTACCTGTCGGATTTTTATCTGATATGCACTTATTTTGCACAACGGTAGTGCTTGTCACCTTATTACTTTTTATGCTGCTATCTTTTGTACTATTTGTCTTGGGTCACCATTGCCTGCTATACTGAGATATAACAAAAATCTTGCACCTTTATGATGATGAAATATTCAAAGTAAGGTTCTTATTATGATATGTATTCCGAGGCAGATTTAGGAACCCCTTGCGCCACCATGGATGCGCCACATTTACAATGCGCCGCACCGTGACGCATCTGTCAGAGTATAGGTGACTCAGTGCTGGAGTCATGTTGCATGTGCGACGCAACACCAGCACTGCTCAGAGGCATCCTATACTTGTAATGCTGCGTCACTCCTTACGCCTGCTACAAGCAGGCGTAAGGTTTTGACGCAGCATGGACGTAACAGTGACACAGTGAAATCTTGTAGATTTCACTGCGTCACTTTTACTGGGCTTCCTTGCGACGGGACGCCCACCCTGCATACATTATACCTGACGCAGGTATAATGTAGCGCAGGGCTTTACAATGTGATGCATCTCACTAGATGCGTCACGTTGTATATCTGTTGCATAGTGGCGCATTGTTTACGATGCCGCTGCGTCACAGAAGTGATGCAACGGTGTCATAAAGATGACGCAAGGGGCTTGTATATCTGCCCCTCCGTGTTTTCTCCATTTTTAACCATTTTGTTTGTATTTACACTAATATATTTATTCATGATTATTTTTAAAATTATTGTGCATCTTTTATGATTCAATTTTGAGATCGAATAAAGATTGAATTGACTGATTGAACTTTGAATTCTAAACATTAATCAGTCTCTCTTGGCATACTTGACATTCACCTATTACCAGTAAATCAGATGGCTAAAGGGAAAAAAACAAAGCAATAGAGACAATCTTCAGAACTTTTCTTCCTTCTGGCTCTGACCTTATGTGTAGGTCCATACTATCCACTTGGATCTGTATTCCACAATGGAACCTATTGTGCCTCTTGTTCAACTCATCCACAAGCAACACCATTGTTCCAACTTAACTAGGGTCTTCAGGGCCAGGTCTTGGCAGTATTACGACATTGTCTTCTCTGTACTCACCTGGACTTTTCCTTCTAGTGTCCCTCATCAGACTATCTTTTGGTAGTATAAAGGCAATTTAGCCACTATGTCCCATGATTCGTTGTTGGTTCCCAGTGGACACATTTAATTCCCATCTCTTCTCCAAAAACTGAGTAAATACCTAGCTTGTGTATTTTTTATGTTTAGCCCCTTACTCCACTTCTTATACATTCCTGATCCCAACGTTATTCCTGCTGGCTCTGTTCTCCAAGTCTTCACATTTCTCCTGCAGAGTCTCCACTGCCACATCCATTTCCTTCAATCTGCCATGTGTTTCTTTATATCTCTCTGTTAGGGCCTCTTACATTTTCTCTTCTAGGCCAGTGAGGCTCTTGTCTATGCAGTACACACCTTGGTCCATAGAAGTAGCTGCTTCAGCAAGCGATATGCATATTTCATTCATTTCCTGCCTTATATAATCTTTCCATCCTGTCCATTCATAGTAACAAGACAATTCCTACCTCTGTGTCAAGTAAGATCTGTTTCAGGCAGCAGTGAGTTGCTAATTCTCCAATCCAAGCCTCAAGATTCCAAAGGGACTAACAAGTACAAGTCCGGTCATCACCTGGCAGTGGACTGCTTGAGTAACGTCTGTTCCTTGCCCAAACAGGCTCAAGCTTGTTCGATCTTGGGCTTGCTCTCAAAATCCAGACTGTACTTCACTGGGGAATCTCCAGTCTGAACAGTTTTGGGGAGATCGACATCCGAATAGGCTTCTTTGCAGTTATCTGGCCTCCACCCATTTTAGTTGGTGAGCTATGTCTCATGCGTCCACTCTGCCCACCCAACCTCATTCCACAGCCAACCCAATCCCCGCTTAATGTATAAGGCTGGGTCTTTGGTTTCCTACTTTTTGTTTTTTAAGTCTATGGCTGTTTCAGTCTGCTGTCTACTGGGGCAAGATGTGAGGTTAATGTTCCCCATTCTGCAATCTCGTCACTGACTTGTTCCACTCTCTCATATCTTTGCAGCCCCAGCCTGTTTCACGGCCTCTCATCACCCCGCTCCCGAGGCTGTCTCTGGTCATCCTCAATCAATCAATCAATGGCTTGTAAAGTGTGACTAATTACCCGTAAGGGTCCCATGGTGGGGGGATTTAGAGAGGGGGAGAGCTTCTGGTCCTTCGTAGGTGCTTTGGTTCAGTCGAAGAGCCAGGTCTAGAGGCCCTTCCTGAATTGAGGCAGTGATGGAGATTGCCTGAGGTGGAGAGGCATGGTGTTCCAGGACTTTGCTGCGAGGTAGGAGAAGAATCTTCCTCCAGCTGTGGTCTTGCATATAGATGGGACAGTCGCTAGGGCCATTTACGTGGAGCGGAGGTCTCTAGTGGGTACGTGAAATGCGAGGCGGTAGTTGAGGTACGCAGGTCCCGCGTCATGTAGGGCTTTGCTGGCGTGTGTGAGGACCTTGAACATGATTCTTTTGTTGACTGGGAGCCAGTAGAGATCTCTGAGGTGGCTGGTGATTTGGCTGCAGCAGGGGATGTTGAGGATGAGTATGGCAGAGGTGTTCTGGATGGTCTGCAGTTTCTTGAGGAGTTTCTGGGGGATGCCGGCATAGAGTGCATTGCCGTAGTCGATCTTGCTGCTGAAGAGTCCATTGGTGACTGGCTTTCTTAACTCAGTGGGGATCCCTTTCAAGATCTTTCGGAGCAGGTATAGTGTGCGGAAGCAGGACGATGAGATGGCGTTGATCTAGTGGTTCATGGTGAGCAAGGAGTCCTGGATGAGGCCAGGATTCCACGCATGGTCTTTGGGTATGGAGGAGGTTCCAAGATCTGCAGGCCACTAGGAATTGTCCCAGCTTGGAGCCCATGATGATGACTTTGGTCTTTTCTGAGTTGATCTTGAGGCAGATGTTCTTCATCCAGGTGGCAACAGCCTTCATCCCACCGTGAAAATTATTCTTGGTGACTGTGGGTTCGTTGGTGAGGGAGAGAATCAGCTGGGTGTCATCGGCGTGGATGACAATGTTTTTGTCCGATGGCTGCAAGCGGGGCTATGTTGATGTTGAAAAGCGATGGGCTCAGGGAGGAGCCTTGAGGTACTCTGCAGCTGATCTGGGTGGGTTCTGAGAGGAACTGGACTAGTAGTCTCTCTCTCTATGTTCGGCCAGTGAGGAATGAGCGGATTATCTCCAGGGCTTTGTCGCGGATACCGTCGTCAAGGAGTTTTGTGCATGGGGTGTGGGGAGAGACAGTATCGAAGGTGACTGAGAGGTCCAGGAGGATGAGGGCTGCAGTTTTGCCTCTGTCGAAGAAGGCACGGATGTTGTCTGTGGCAGGGAGGAGGGCAGTCTCGGTGCTGTGGTTGATTCGGAAGGCCTGGCCAACTGGGCTTGTTAATCACCTGCGGGAAGAGGGGATGAGTTGTCCCTCCAGAAGGAGTTACTCAGTTTTTTTGCCTGGTGCCCAGTATGCATACTAGGCCCCCCGTCCAAGCCCAGTGCTCTGTTCCTCTGTTGCCATCACATACTTTTTTTCATGCCGGTACCAACACATCAAAGCTCTAGGTGCCATTGCTGAGCTCTCAGCCACCACTGACCCTTGCTCTTTTATCTACTCATCTGCTGTTGCTTTTTCTCCTTTGGCCGTCTTCGTGTGCCACTGGCTCCTGCCGTCCGATATCCCCCCGCCACTCACTATGGATTCCTATGACATCATCTTGATTTGCAGATTTTTACAACCCTCATTTTGGGACATTTGTGGAGAACAGATGATGGGGCTTCAGTGTTGTGCATCTGCCATCTTAGGTAGCTCTGCTGTGTCCCATGAGCATCCATAATTTAAATACACTGTAACTAGGATATGGTGTATTTGGGTAGTCTGAAATAGACAGTGTTACTACATTCTAACCTGGAGCAGATTAGAGCCAGGACTACCATTTTCCAGCATTGAAGAGGGTGAAAGTGAAGGATATTTCTAAGCATTTGCAACCAACAGAAGCACACCAATGTAAGCTGGAATAGTTGTGGTTAAAAGGAAATCTTCATGTTAAATATAATGACCAGATGTCTAGATTGATTACATGAAGATGGACCTAATACACCAAGTGAGGGAAACGATTCTTCCTAAAAAGAAGAATTTTGTGTTTGCCAGCCTTTAATTTGAACTGATTGAGTTGCATCCAGGAACAATTACCAGCACACAATATTTTTTTTAAGCTGGTAGACAGAACACGATCAGAAACTAGGAAAGGGAAAAGACTGTGTCCTTAACATAGCAGTAGAATCTCACTGTATTTCCTTATTAGTTTGGCCAGTAGAGCAAGGTATGAGATGAAAAGGGTGGGTATAAGAAGTTGGGTCATTAGTTGAGAGGGGTGTGAACCCCACTCAAATAATAAACAGAGTCCTTGTCAGGGTGAACAACAAAAGTCACTACATGAACCTGTGCTTAACCCTCTGGTAGCTGGGCACAAAAGCAATAAGGCATAACTGAGAGGCAAGGTATGAAGTATTTATGCTCTACTTAAGGAGTCAAACACAGCATAAGTAAACTTTCAAACCAATTTAGAAAGATAGAGTAAATTGTAATCAATAAAGGACACCAAAACTATAAAACTCCAATAAATAGAACCAGAGTTATGAATATTTTAAATTGCAGGTACAAACAGCAGCAGAACAAAGAACCAATTGCAGTTATCCAGTCATCCTGGATTGGGTTAAAGTCAAAAGTTCAGGCCTACCGCGATGAAGCACGGGTTGGATTCAGAGGCCAGGCTCGTGCTGGTGAGAATTTACCTTGTCACACAGTCCAGGAGCCTGAGCCGGAGCTTTGCATTGGTGGGAGTCGCGAGGAGATCATTGTCAGCATGCGGGGGTCACACTCTTTGTCTAACCCAATTTCTAATCCTAATCTAGTTTTGGTCAGTTTTTCCCCTGCCCCGAGCTATCTAGGGTAACAAAGGCCAGGAAGGACCAAGTGTGAGCTGAATTTGCTAGTGACCGGGCAGGCTTTTTCAGAAGTCAAGAAAGGAGTGTGAACAGCCCTCAGGCTACTCTTCAAGCTCAGGAAGGGCTGAGTACAACCTGCCCAGTTGAGGAACACCCTTCCCCACACCCATTGCCCATTTGTCCCCTGTCTGGAAGGAACACAGATCAGACAACAAGAGAGCCATTACCAGTCATGTGACCCTCTACACTAGCAGAAATGCGCAGTTACACAATTACAATTCAAATGAGTGTAAGAAACATTTATCTATCTGCTCTAAAACTGATGTTATCACTTATTAAGTGTAATAAAATAACCTAGGGTTAGTCGATGTGAGAGTTAGCCTTGTAACAATGAAAAACGTCTTTAGTAGTTTTATATTATCAGGACATGTAAAACACATGTGCTACTTTTTCAATACCATGCACCTTTACCTTTGAGCCTTTAGGGTCTACCTTAGGGGTGACTTATATGTATTATAAGGAAGGTTTAGGCCTAGCTAAAGGTTTATTTTGCCAGGTCAGATTGGTAGTTTCAAACTGCCCTACAGGCTGCAGTGACAGGTGCAAGATGTTTTATAATGCTACTATAGTGGGTAGCACAATGAGTGCTGTAGCCCACTAGTAGCAGTTAATTGACAGGCCCTGCATACATGTAGTACCATTTACTAGGGACTTATAAGTAAATTAAATATGCCAATTTGGTGTATGCCAATTTTACCATGTGTGGAAGTGAGAGCACAAACCCTTCACCCCTTTAGGTGCTTAAGAGGCCTGGTTGAAGAAAGATGTCCAAAGCAGCAGAACGGTCTAGACAGCCTTCCCTTAGTCCAGAAAAAAGCAGATGTCATCTAGAGCCAATAGTATATGTGACGTTACGACACGATCAAAATGATCGCGGAACGTTACATCGCAGTTTTTACAACGAAAGTCGTTTCAACGACTTGCGCTGGAGGGCGCTGGACTTAGGAATGTTATGATGTACTATTCCAACACCAGTCTACGTACAGTAGGGAAGGTGTTGGAATAGTAAATCATACTATTCCTAAGGTTAGAGCGCCACCTAGCGCAAGTCGTTGTAACGACTTGCGTTGTATTACCCGCGATGTAAAGACATTGCGATGCAATGCCCGCGTGGTAAGGGATGTTTCCCGATCCAATATAAGTATATGTTTTGTACTGGGGAAAAGGCAGAAGCCTGTTTGAGCTGGATCCAGTATAGTGTAAGCTTATAGGCATTTGAAGAGTTGGTGATTCATGTATGTGTCTGTGATTTTAGACAAACGAGAAATAAGCGAGATTGGGCGTTAGTTGAATGTAATTATAGGGTATGCATTGGTGTGTTTTAAAAGAGCTTTAACAATAGGACTTTCCTGTTGAAGGGGGCTGGACTAGATATAAGGGAGGAGTTGTCAGTGTCCATCATCACTTCTTTTACCAGGCAAAAAACCTTGTTAACCAGGGAATGGTTCTAAAAGAGAGCCCATTAAAATGGCTTAGAAGGGCTGAGGGGGCGAAAAGAATCATGGTAGTGGTTGTCTAAAAGAAGTTAGACATTTCTTGAGTGTTTAGTGAAGATCTCCATTGACGGAAGTGACCCAAAGAGTATAATGATTCTTACAGAACTTGATAACGTGAATGCTCAGTGTTTTTAAGTTTGAAGCAAAATTGAGGGTCCATGCAGTAGATATGGCCTGTTCTTATCTGATCTCAGACAGGGGTAGAGTCAGGATTGCTTTAACAAGAGCAGGGTCCTCTGCACGTGCCCAACTGGTGCTTAGATGGACACAGACGGCCAAGCTTTTGGTGAATTTCAACATCTATCAGATGGTGTAACAAGTATGGATCTGAAATAGCAAAACAAATCAAGTTTTTTAAATGTTTGAAATACGATAAAACATACATTTAAAGGATCTGACTATTTTGACACCATGTGATTTGTCCAGGAATAATTAGGTGCAAGATACCATCTCGTTTTAGGTCTGGCTTACCAGAGCTGCTCTCTATAAACCATATTGTTGCAAATTCTTTGAAATATTCAAAGAGTGGACTACGGCTTCTACCAGGATTGGGTAGTACTTTGCAGAAATTGAAACCTTTATTTCACAATGAATTTTGCAATAAAGCCAGATTTTTTGTTTATTTTTGTTACTATAGTCTACACATATGTTCAGAGCAGATTCTATCGCTCACCAGAGGTGATTCTCGGCTATCCCTATGGTCTTGCAATCGATATGTGGAGCCTTGGATGCATCATAGCTGAGTTGCACGCTGGATTTCCCCTCTTTCCTGGAGAGAATGAAGTGGACCAACTTGCTTGCATGATGGAGGTAAGGGTGTGCCAATAGCAGTATGTGAATATGGATGTCATTCCTTCTGTTGTTCTCACTTTCCCACCTTCCATGGCAAGACATATGCTATTGTTGTGAGATTTGCCCTAACACCTGCTGTCTGGTGCAAGGTATAAGACTCTTACATATCTGGGAGATATTCTACAGCATGAGAGATACTACCATTAATGAGGCTGCAATCTGGTCTGCATATCAACAACTATATTGTGTGCCATTTCTCCTAAACAACAACCAGGGTTACACCTCTCAATTACTCTTCTGTTTTCCTGTTATTCTTCATGATTTTAAAAGCAGTTCTGTTCATACTAATCCCACTGAACCAAAACTAACAGTTTGTTACCAATAATCTGGTCCAGAGGCCAACACTTCTAATAGAAGGTCTGGTTCAATACCTTCTGTGAAAAGGTGTGACTAAGTCTTGGCTTACTCCTGAATTTCCAGGGGCAAGCCACATCCACTCAATGGTGGCTCCTGATCAGGTGCCTCAGATCGCAACTCTGCCTCCTGTGAGGCCCCATATTCTGCCTATTGCCTCTCCCAGCACTGCCATTATTTAATTTAGAAGTGTTCATGAAAACAATTTTTTTTAGTTTTCGTTAACACTGCTTGTGTGCAGGTCAACCCTCTTTGGCTCATCTCCAGGCTTCTGATGACAGAGGAAGAAGAGACGGCTGAGCGAAGATCCACCTAGAGAGTGTTGTTTCAAAACCCAGCATTCTGTAGATGGATGTCTGGATTGCCTATCTGAGGGGTGCATTTCAACTATGACCCCCCCCAAACAAGCACAATCCATTTTATTAAGTTGACATACTGGCCATGCCTCAGGCAGCACAGTATATGTGCCAGAAATTGTCTGTCAGGACGCACATCAGTGCATCCTTGATGCAATAGGACGTCACACGGATCAGCAGGGTCAGGATCTCCAGCACTGTCCTAGCTTCTTAAGGGTGTGCTGCCGATCCTTTTAAGAAGCTGGATGGGGGATTGAGGTGGGTCTTCCTGTTTTCAAACCTGACCATGCTGCTCTGTCTGGCTGCTCGTTTTATTAAACAAGCTCACAAAAATTACAGATATAGAAAAGACGTGTGCATACATTCAAGTGGTTGAAATGCAGAAACAAGAATAATGTAACCTAAGACCAATATAACATTCACATTTTAGCCACAGTCTGGTAGGCTGTACATCAAGTAGGTCTAAACCATGTGGGCAGTCCACATGATACCATATGTTCATTTAGTCGCAAGTCTCGCCTACACCCCCTGACACACATATTGTAGACTCCTCTTCCCCGTTTCTATATCTGTCCCAGGGGGACCAACTTTTTCCCACTTTTTGCCGCATCCCTTGCTGTCATATATAACCTTTTCCGATTAGTGCTTGTGCCTGCCCCCTCAGCACCATCTTGAACGCTTCCCAGAGTGTCACATGGGAATCCACCATCCCTTTATCCTCTTTAAAATACAGCTCTACTCCTTCCTCGAGCTTTTCTTTCAGCTCAGGGTTGCGGAAATGCCAGATGTTGATCTTAGGAAAACCTATTCTATTGCCCTCTGCTCCCACGAAGGTGACACGTGTGGGGAAATGGTCCGAGATACCCCTAGCCAAGTGTGTTGGACTCCGAAAACGCTCTATACATCATCTCCTTGTGTTTGCTTTGTTCGCCCTAAGTTGGCAGGGTATGTCCAGACGTGGGTCTCTTGCTCACTTTGCCACTGTATTCAAGGTAGCCTGGCTGATGAGAGTGTTACCCAGAAACCAGTCCCAGGATGCTTGATTCTGGTTCAGGGAAGACCTGGCTTGGCAGTTTGGGCTGGACTGTTCCCATGAGGCACAGGGTCAAGACTGATTTGCATAGAGCTGGGTCTGAACTGAGGTGGTGAAGTGAGCTAAAGAATGATGATGGATTCAACCCAGATCTGTGACTCGGGGTGAGTGTCTGAAAAGTTTCAGCGCTCCGTCCATCATCTCCTTGTGTTTGCTATGCCCAGTAAAGAACTTAATTGCAATGAAACTATGTGGGGGGCAGGCAGTGCCAACTGCCTTAGAAGTTACAGAGCTTAGTATGGGTATGCTAGTTTGCCAAATTCTATATATGGAAATGCACGAGGGGGTCAGTATGAAAGTGGAGTGCATGCCACAGACAGTGCTTCCAGCCCTTTACTGGGGTTCAGCGTCAAGTTATTCAGGGCCTTGCCCTGACCACTGTCCCGGAAAAACCACAAAACCCCTCATGGACTATTAACCTAGAGCACTTTCAAGTGTTCCCTGGGTCACAAGTTTCACTTATCTGTATCTCGGCTGGGAGGACAAGCCCTGGTCTCTCATTGAGGTGTCACCACGGACAGGCGATTTTGCTTGAATCCTGTCTCAGCTAACAGTTCTCCAACCCTCTAGCCATCCCAGGCAGATTTGGGAGATATGAAAAAGTGTGAATTTCCATCCGCCAATACATTGAGCTTTGCCGGGAATAACATATATTTAAGTTTTTTTCCCTAAGGGCCCTTTTTACCGAATCGAAGGCCCTACTCTGGCGTTGCACTTGTAGTGTAAACTCTGGGAAGAATCGAATTATGGCTTTTTCAAAGTGAATATCCCCTCAAGAGCGGGTAGCTCGCAGGATGGCGTCTCTGTCCCTATAGTTAAGGATTCGGGCCACTATTGGGCGTGGGGGAGCTCCTGGGCATGGGCCCGGGCACAGTGCGCGGTGCGCTCGTTCTACTGAGAAGAATTTCGATAGAGTTGTTGGCTTAAGGATCTGACTGATCATATGTTCCAGGAAAAGGTCCACGGACGGTTCCTCAGCCCCCTCCAGCACCCCCACGACTCGCATATTATTACGTCGGGCTCTGCCCTTCTGATCCTCCAGTCGCGCCACAACATCAGTCTGTTGTTTTACTAGAAGTGTGACCTGTTCTTCAAGACGTTTAGTCTTGGCCTGCAGGCTCCCAATGTTTACTTCTGCTGTCGATGTTTTTTTGCTCAGTTTCCGTAAGTCTGCCCGAAGCAGATTCACCTCTTCCGTGATGGAATCTAGTTTCGGTTCTTGGGTGTTTATGAGGCCTGTTATTGCCCTCATAATGTCTTTCAGGGATGGAGCCGGCCCATGCTCCTCCTTATGGTGTGGCGGATCGGCTCCCTCCACTCCACCGTCACGGCCCATAGTGCGATTTTCCATCCGCTAATACTTTGAGCTTTGCCGGGAATAACATCATATATTTTAAGTTTGTTTCCCTAAGGGTCCTTTTAACCAAATCGAAGGCCCTCCTCTGGCGTTGCACTTGTAGTGTAAAGTCCGGGAAGAATCGGATTATTTCCTCTCGAGCGGGCAGCTTTCAGGATGGTGTCTCTGTCTCTATAGTTAAGGATTCGAGCCACTATTGGGCGCGGGGGAGCTCCTGGGAGTGGACCCGGCCCCAGTGCGCGGTGCGCTCGTTCTACTAAGAAGAATTTCGATAGAGTTGTTGGCTTAAGGATCTGAGTGATCATATGTTCCAGGAAAAGGTCCACGGATGGTCCCTCAGCCCCTTCCGGCACCCCCACGACTCGCATATTATTACGTCGGGCTCTGCCCTCCTGATCTTCCAGTCGCGCCACGACATCAGTCTGTTGTTTTACAAGAAGTGTGACCTGTTCTTCGAGACGTTTAGTCTTGGCCTGCAGGCTCCCAATGTTTGTTTCTGCTGTCGATGTTTTTCCGCCCAGTTTCCGTAAGTCTGCCCGAAGTAGATTCACCGCTTCCGTGATGGAATCTAGTTTCGGTTCTAGGGTGTTTATGAGGCCTGTTATTGCCCTCATAATGTCTTTCAGGGATGGATCCGGCCCCTGCTTCTCCTTAGGGTGTCGCGGATCGGCTCCCTTCACTCCAGCGTCACGGCCCATAGTGACAGTGTAATTGCTGATTTGATTTTTATTGCCCTGGACCCTTATTCCGCCCCATTGTGCTGTCTATCGCCCCTTCCAGTGGGTTTGTGATCTTCCGCAAGACCCCGAGGGGGCTCCTGCATCAGAGCGTGGTCTTAGAGATTTGGTGTGGCTCCCCAGCCCCAAACACTCTCTTACATGGGGTGGCTCCTCCTCAACAACGAGTCCCCACTGTCAATTCAGGGGGGGGCCGTGGGGATGATGAAACCCCCCTCTTCTGGCTTGTACCTTGCGTTGCGGTCTTTATCCCTAGTGCACCCCCTCCAAGGAATGTAGTCTTGCGACCAGATCTCTGGGCGGCTCGGAACACCAACAGGGCCTCGGGGTGTCGCCTCCTCGTCCCCGCGATTGTATTGAGGTCCCCCGCAGTTACCCCCGGCTTCTTTCCCACTGATTCGTTCCTTACTTCGGCACTAGCTTCTCACCTTTGCGGATGTAGGGGACTCCTTTCTTTCCACGGCACGAGTGACACACCTTTATGAATATAATTGTAGGGGATTTGGTATGGGGCTTGTGGGCCCCACACAGTTATGGGAGATGGGGCTGCACACAATGGGATTCAAACGAAAGCACACAATGCAGCCACTGGAGATCCCTCAGGCCGTCTCACACCCCTTCCAGCAGGCCACACTTCCAAGCAGCTGTTCATTGCTCTGCGCCATAGGCTGACACACACACTCGCCTGGTCTGTCGCAGCACCCTCTGCCTACCGAAAACCTGGGCTGCCACCTCTCAAGGGTCGCGTCTCATGTGCCTGCTACGGGTCTTCCTCAACCTGTGGCTTTCTTCAAGGTTTGGGCGGCGCCATCATTCAGCGCTCGCTTCGGATCTTCCACTGGCTGCGGATCTTTTCAGAGTACGGGCGGCACCATATTGCAGCGCAGCTGCGGCCTCTCCTTTTCACACCACCAGCCCCCCTTTGCACAGCAGATGGGCCGCCTGCCCACTCCACACCAATGTCGCCGTAATCTCGACCCCCTCAGTGCACCATTGACAGTCGGATTATGACGGATTTACATGGGGAATCTTCAGATGGCTAGCGGAGCACACTCAAGCCATGCCCCCCAGTGCCAGATTCTTGCTCCGCTGCTGCCACAGAACCTCCAAATGCCAGCAAAGGAAGCAAGGTAAGTAAAAAACAAATGCTGTTTCTCTGTGCATGTGTATTCGCTTGTGAGTGTGTTTGTGCGTGATTAAGAGTGAATGAGTTTGAGTTAAAGTGAGTGTGAGTGACAGTGAGCGTGAAAGGGAGTGAGAATCTGAGTTTGAGAGTGTTGATTATTAAGTCAAAGTGAATGTAAGGGAGTGAGTGAGTGAAGGCGTGTGAGTGTGTTAGAAGGAGTGAGTTATTGGTGATTGTGGGAGGTAGTGGAAGTGAGGCATAGTGTAGATCTATGAATGGAGCTGCAGGTTCAGTTGCATTAGGGCCCAGAGTCAGTAAGTTGAACGGGCTACTGCCTGTAAGTGTGCTTGTATTGGAGAGTAAGAACCAGTGAGTATGAGTATGTCTATGTGTGAATAGCGGTAAGTGGGACTGAGTATGAGTGAGAATGATTATGTGAGAGAATGAGGGGGAAGAGAGTGAATGAGTGGAAAAAGGAATTAAGAGAGAGAATAAGAGAGTGTGAGTGAGTAAGAGTGTGTTTGTTTGCTTGTTATATGTATGTGAGTCGGGCGCTGGCCATGGCATGCTCAATATAATTCTGGGCTTATGGCAGCACCTAAGTTAACATGTTGCCACTGGCATATTGGAAATAATTTTAGGCATAACGAAGAGTACCCCTGGCAAAATGCAGGCTCTTGAATACTGGAGGAAATTCTTTGCATGAGCTCACCCCTAGCAAAATGCTGGTGCTGGAACACTGTAGGTAATTTGTGGTATAAGGGGGCACCCAAGAAAGAAATGCAGACCCTGACATACTGGAAGTAATAATTGACGTAAGGAAACAGAGATGGCAGCCATTGGAATATCGAAGGGGGGGCGGTTGGGGGAGCATATCATGATAAAATGCTGGCTCTGGAATATTGGAGGTAATTTTGACATATGTGCCATCCATGGTATGGAGACAGTAGGATTGGCAAACATCTGGTAGTTGAATATTGTTTGGAATTGTTGTTGTAAGGGGTTAACCATAACAAACTACTGGAATTGGCACAATTGAAGTAATTCTTAAAATATGAGAAACTGTCAAGAGATTTTTTTTTTAAAGTGGGGCTAACTCCTGGCAGGTATACTGCCCCACCACTTTCAAAGATCAGCAGCCACCACTGCTCTCACTCAATCATTTTCTTTCTTTTTTAAATTAAATACTCAATTGATTGGTGAATTTGTATCTGCAAATTGGTGAGTGGGTTAATGTAAAATGAGGCATGGGTTGCATGAAAAAATGAAGGAGTGATTGAGTGCATATTTGTCTGAATTAATAAAGGTGTGATGAATGCATGCATGTGCAGCTGAGGATTGATTAATGGCCAAGGCCCTATTGGTGGCAAAAGGTTTTTGTCTCCCTGTGCCACTGCCAGTCCACCACTGCTCCTTGAAACCCCTCTTGACAATGAAACCAGTTATCTGCTGGCACAAAGGCTGCTGAGAGTGCCCTTCTTGTTATTTAAAGAACATTTGCAATATTTGCACTTTACAAACATCACAAAGTTTTATAAAAACGAATTGCTAAATTTTTATTTGCCATACTACACAACTTTCCATGCTCCTATATAAAAAATAATGAATTATTTGGGGCAAATTTACTACCATTGTGCGTTGGTTTTGTGGCACAATAGCGATGAAAAATGGCACAATCTTTATTTGAGATTTACTTTCCATCACAAAACTTTATTTGTGCTGTAAAATATTCCTAATATATTGCAAAGTAGCTGTAGCACTGTCTTGTCTTGCATTGCTTTTCTTTAAGGAGGTGTACCATGGGTGGTATATGGGTGTTCCTATGCACCTACCCTAAACCTTGTCTCCTACTTGTAGACATGGCTTTGCACCAGAAAATAATGCCTCTTTGTGGCTGGTGTTAAAAAGAAGAAATGTTTTGTTTCTAAAAAAACGTTTCGGACTTTGCATGTGTATTGCAAGGTAAACAGTCTTTACCACACAGAAAGCCTTTACCACAGTCTTTACCATGCATTTGTCTTTACCAAACATGCCTTTATCATGCATGCCTTTACCATGAATAACAGTAAGTATAGGTAAGTATGATTTTTTTATTAGATTTCTTTCAAAATGTATGTTTTGTCAAATGAATAATAATATTTTTTATAATTTTAAAAAGAAGAGTATATTAATTCAGTATTCAATCATGCTCGTGCCTCAGAACTCCAGATGGACAGTTACACAAGCACTCATTACAACCACAATATGGTCCAGCACTCCAAATGATAGTTAAACAGATAGTTCAATAATAATGTATAGAAAAAAAGCTAGATTGATTCGGCAGGTCTTATTCCATTTTTCTTTATTCAAAACTCTTCATAGTAAAATATGACTGTAGGGTACGGTCGTATTTAACTATGAAGAAGAGTTTTGAATAAAGGAACCTGGAATAAGACCTGCTGAATCAATCGATTTTTTTGTATACATTATATTGAACTATCTATTTAACTATAATTTGGAGTGCTGGACCATATTGTGGTTGTGCTGTTGTGGTAAATATTTAAATTACCTGTACTATTTTTTATGCCGGACTGGACTCGACTCGACTCGGAACTTCGGAACCTGGTGGGCCTCTGTATACCTCGGATCTTGCTCTCTCAGCTAGGCTCTGGTCGGGATACTTCGCACTTCTCACCGCCTCGTCTGGGTGTTGATCGCAGCCTCAGTCACCCCCGCTTGGCCGGAGGGAGATACAGGAAATCCTGCGGGTACGCGTTTTTGTCCGTCCAGCTGTGGCAGGAGACCGGGCCTGCAACGCACCTCCGGCGCGTGAGACGAGAAAGTGTCCCTATTCGGGCGCCAATTTATGTGGTAAATATTTAAATTACCTGTACTATTTTTTATGCGGTAAAGTCTAGTAGGAATAACTCAGTCAAAATAAGAGGCAGAATCCGTGGTATTAGAGGTTCTGAAAAGGACTTTATTCCTTACAAAGGAATTATGGTTCGAACCAGGCAATCATATTCCATCACCACGAAGGTTCAGGAAGGGATAGGCAATACATTATTGACAAGTAATAATATATATACGAAAAGCATTGCATTAAGACAGATGCAGGAGGCGTAACAGCTGATAATACAGATAAGAATACACATACGTAATGAAAATAGGCGTAATAATAGGCGTATACTAGAAACGTCATTTAAAATGATGTCACAAGTGGGTGGATCCATAAGAGAATCCTGCAGTGTCAGCAGAAATATTTGGCAGAGATGCGCGCGCAGCCGCATGACGTGTGATTGACGTGCAACTAGAGGGTGAAGGGGAATTGACATTTAGCTCTACATGTGGAGACAGAAGTCTGGGGGGTCAGGTCAACCTAATCCCAAATCGTATCTAATATCTTTGTTTAAGGAACTGTTTTATCCAAAAGGAAAGGTCTCTCGGACGGAATCTATTCTATACTGACTGTTAGTGCATGTACAAGCGTCTATGTGTCTACATGAGATGCGAGGGGGCAGGAATCTTCCATGGTAACAGGGGCTATGAATTACTTGCATAAAGACAGCGAGGCCGGGCCCTTTGCTCGGTAGCTGGAAGGATGTTTACCTAAACTACTAGACAGGAATGCATTGGATGAGGAGCGGAGCAGATAACTTGAAGGCTGAATACAGTTTTTGGCAGGCAACAGGCCGCGTCAGGCACCGTTAGCCGCGCAGGGAGTAGGACAAAGTTCATGGATACGGATGCAGGTCCAGGCTGGAGCATTTCAGAGGCAGAAGCAGGAAAAGGCTTGATGGCAGAATTCAGGGCCTACTCGCCTGAACTGTAAAACGTGAAAAGTGAACCATATAAAGTCGGTGGCCAATCATACTTAGGAATGGAATATTCGACCCATTCATGGCGGATCTGAAAGAGGACATGTTGACGTTGGACGCACATGTATTTGCGTCTTCATAGCTGGAACTGGAGGGAACATACATGTACTTGTAGCATGTACATGGAGCCGTTGGGGTCTAAGATAGGGGACACAATTGACCATAAAAATTCATATTTCCTCACTGTTTGTGGGATTTTGTTATCCTAGGAGGCTTAGAAGTATTGGGCCTCAAGTCCTTGGCACCACAGAAATTAAAACTATTTATGACCCTAATATAGCGATAAGTGCAGTCAAAATTGCCTCATACCCATTGCACTGTGTTTCCCACACAAGCACTCATTACCAGCTGGGTGGACTACAGCAACACTCTCTATGCCGAAATCTCCAAACACCCACTACACAAGACACCAGACCATCAAGAACTCTGCCGCAAGACTCATACTTGTCCTCCCACGCTGCACTCACATTACACAGTACTTCACTGGCTTGTCATTCACATGCACAGTCGATTCAAACTTCTGACGCACACAAACAAAGCCCTACACAGCACAGGACCAGAATACCTTAACAGCCGCATACACTTTCACCAGCCCACCAGACACCTATGTTGTGTCTCACTCGCCCAGATTCACTGCATCCACAAAAGCAATACTGGCAGACTCTCATTCTTCTACACCACACCAAATACATGGAACGACATCTCTCAACACATCAGAGACTTCTTCTTACTTCTTGAGTTCCATAAGAAGCTGAAGACCTGGCCCTCTTATAAGCTCCTTGCGGACCACACACCCACACCCCTGCCCAAGCGCCTGAATACCCTCTAAAATGATTAGTGCACTATACAAATCAACAATTAATATAAAAGTTTAAAGTATGCAGTAACGTGCTTTTAGGGAGGATTGTAAGGGATCTATGGGTAATGATGGGGAAGTGTATTATTACCCATGTATTAATTAAATCCCGGTGTATTAATTATTTAGATTTTAAATTAATAAGAATTTTAAGTGATAGAAATAATTGGGTATATTGATTTAAAAAAACCTTAATATTTATGTTTTAGGTACAGTATAAAAGAGATACAGGGGTAATGAGTGGGGAAGTGTATTATTTCTCAGGTATTACTTAAAATATCTTTGTATTAAATATTTAAATGTGATTAATATTAATTTTAATTAAAATAATTAATTGTGATAATTAAGTAAAAAATCATAATAAAAGTTGCAGGAAATATAGGAGTAATGGGTGGGGAAGTGTATGAATACCAAGGTATACATTAAAATACTTGGGCATTAATTATAGTCTGTAATGGGAAATTATAAAAATGTTATTAAAGACACTAACTTTTAATGTTCCACTTTGTCATAGTTAAAAAATATTTACCGATTTTTCAAATGATTAAAGATTAACATAGCAATACAAAAATATAATAAAAATGCAACAATATTTGAAGCCATTAATCAATTTTATTTAATGGAGTTTAGAAAAAGAAAAATATATACAAATTTTAGTATTGACAAAAAATTTGATTTATTTTAATGTGTTTAGTATTTTTAAACTCACCGTAAACCGGCCGTAGCACAAGCTCCCATAGGGAAATGGGAGGTTGTGTTAATCCCTGCCCCTCAAGGTGCCTGCCACATAGTGCAGGGATTAACAGGGTGTCACTCGGCCCGCAACCGAAGGCCACAGGGAAAAGGAGGCCCTGCAAGGGGCCCCAAAACTCGCTTTCCAGCAGGCTTTCCATGTCGGAAAGCCCGACATGGAAAGCCAGTCAGAAACCGAGCATCATAATCCCGAAGGCGGAAATGCCTTCCTATGGGATTACAGGCCGGTTTCCGACTGGTCTAAAGACTCCTGGAGCCTATTGGAATCCAGCCGGAATGACCGTCCGGTTTCAGTTCTGACCAGCTGTATTGTAATCAGCTGGTCGAAATTGAAACCGACGATCTCGATCATAAGGCCTCCGACATAAGGTCAGAGGCTTTACAACCGAGATCGTAATAAGCCCCTTTATTGTAATGAGAGAGGAAGGGAGCTAATTAGATCTTAAGTGAGGTTTTAATTTATATAATGTTACTTTTAAGCAGTTTTACATCCCCATGCAGGTTATCTTTCTACGCACACATCAGGCCTGTTGTTATAATTTGCTCACTCCGCACCGGCAGAACTCAGCCGGTCAGAGTCTCTCCCTACCTGTCGGAACCAACAGAAACCACCTGTGGCATGCCCCAGGGATCCTCCCTCAGCCCCACCCTCTTCAACATCTATATAGCCCCCCTCACAACCATTGTCAGGAACCACAGACTCAACATCATCTTGTATGCCGACGACACCCAGCTCATCCTGTCCCTCATCAATGAACCCAAGACCACCAAACACAACTTCCAAGAAGGGATGAAAGCCGTCACCACCTAGATGTAGAACAGCTGCTTGAAACTCAACTCAGATAAAACAGAAGTCCTCTTCCTCGCTCCACCCCCTCTGCATGAGATGACTCCTGGTGGCCTCCCGCCCTCAGAAATCTCCCCACCCCGATGGACCACGCACGAAACCTCTGCATCATACTAGACTCATCGCTCACAATGAACCACCAGATCAATACCGTCTCCTCGACCTGCTTCTACACCCTCTGCATGCTTTGAAAGACATTCAGATGGATCCCTTCCAAATCCAGAAAAGCTGTCACACACGCTGTCATCAGCAGCAGACTGGACTACAGCAACACCCTCTATGCCAGAGTCAACAAGAAACTCCTTTGCAAACTCCAGAATATCCAGAACGCCGCAGCCAGACTGATCCTCGACATCCCCTGCTGCAGTCTCATCACCCAACACCTCCACGACCTCCACTGGCTCCCAGTCAAAAGAAGAAGAACCTTCATACTCCTCACCCATGCATACAAGGCCCTCCACAACACCGGACCAATATACCTGAACAACTATCAAAAGACACCTCAGATCAGCCAACCTCACTCTGGCCTCCATCCCACACATCCACAGGACCAGGACAGGAGGAAGGTCCGTCTCCTACCTAGCAGCCAAGGCCTGGAACGACCTCCCCATCCACCTCCAGCAAGCCCCCACACTGACTCTATTCAGGAAGGACCTAAAGACCTGGCTCTTTGGATGACTCTAGCACACAAAGGAGCCGCCCCCTTCCCAGCGTCTTGAGACCCTCACGGGTGAGTAGTTGCGCTTTAAAAACCCTGATTGATTGATTGAATATTTAATTTTAGGCTTAAAAAGAAGAATAAACAAATATAAAGTACTTCTTTATAAATCCAAACAAAAAAAATAACTTAATTTTCCTTGTTTTGTTTGTTGGTCGTTTACTTTTAATTAAGAAAACAATGATCAGGAAAAGAGAATTCTGTATCTATGGATGGAAATGACATTTTTATGGCTATTAGATTACTTTTTTAGATAAACTCAAACTTTTTTGTGATGTTTGGACCCTTTTCGGAGAGGTTTAAGGTGCATCCAAGAAAGCATTTTAGCTATTGCTTTGTATTTTTACCACTTTTATATTTGTTTCGATTTTGGATAGTAATTATATTTTGTTAGCAGCTCCCTTTGCCCAAAAGCAATGCCGGATCCTGCAGGAGTCTGGGGCCAGCAGGGACCGCGGGGCATTGGGGCTACCCCCTGCGGTTCCCAATGTTGAGGCCAGGCCCCGGCCCCGGGGCCAGAAGTGGCCCAGAGAAGGGTGGCCCCCGTTCCGTAATAAAATGCAAAAAATATATATAAAGAGGCTAAGCCCCGGGGCCAATAATGGCCTCAGGAGGGGGGTCGCGCTTCCCCCTCCTTTTAAAGGAAATTTTAAAAAGCCAAAAATATGTGGCCATGCCCCAGGGGATGTGGTCCCCGGGGCCAAAATCGCCTTGGGAAGGGGGTCGCGCAGACTGCTTCTTGTTTTTCTTTTTAAGTATATAATGTCTCAGGCCCAGGGGAATGGGGTCCCCAGGGCCCACAAAATATTAAGAGAAGAAGGGCCACACTGCCCCCCTTATACCAAAAATAAAAAAAGAAAAGCCGGCATCTTGCCGGAGGCCCCACCTCCTCCCTGCATGACTCTGCAAACGCGCCTTCTGGCGCGTTCTAAGTAGGGGGATTAAGTCCCCTTGAATCCTGAGGGTCCCTGGGCACCAACTAGCCCACCAGGTACCTCCAGTAAGCCTCACACAGTGGGATTGCTGATAGGTGGTCCGAGGCCAGTCTCCTTTTTACACAACCTCTCCTTCCCCCCCTCTGGGTACTTCGCATGTTGCATTGTGGGCTTCATTCATTTCTTTTGTAGTGGGAGTGGGAATGGAAAGTATGGTTCCTATAACCTTGTCAGATGTAGAAGGAACAAAGCACTTCGGTGCTGCTTCAAACCCTGTTGGCTTGCACCGAGAGGAAAATTGTCTTGCAGGAAGTGTAAATAATGGGGCATTTAGAGCCTCAATGATCAAACTTCTACCGGGCAAAACTATTTGCTCTGAGGGCTAAGGAACCCTTTTGGGAGCCCTTGTTAGGCTATTCCCAAAGGATGTGCCTAGAACAGATCCCTGTGTAGTCTTACTTGGATTTTATTTTGATAGTAAATCTACCCCGGTGAACAGAAGCTCTATCCTAAATTCATTTTTGGAGATTGGAGATTTAAAGTTCGTGAAAAGTAGTGACACTAAAAATATGGCTATCCATTCATTGGCACCGACCCCCTGCTCTAGAATTACCTTTGGCTCACTGCCTATTGCAAATTTGGTGGTTCAAAACTGCGATTATTTTTTAAAAAGGGGGAGTGGAGTGCCGATCACTTGGAGGTCCGGATCAACAACTGAATATCTCCAATATAGATCAGCCATTGGTGGTTGCGGCAGTGAAGCTTGATAATGTTTGTTCGCAGGGTAATCCCAAAGATATAGTTGTCTCACTAGGGAAGGGGGACGTGTAATCAAAATTGTGGAGGGTCCCGCAGTCCATTTGCGAGTAGTTGAGTCTTAGGATGATCATCTTAAGTGGAGCTGGGGGGCAGGTTTCTTAAATACCACCAACTTCCCTTCACTTGAAAATAATGAGTTATTGAGGTATCTCTGTGGGCTTGTTCCATCATGGAACATGGCTGGGTTGGGTCAAGATGAGATAAAATTAGAAATCTCTCAATGCCTTAAATGGCTACAAGAAACCTGGGCATGTACAGAGTTTACTTCCACTGGTTATTTTTTATTCTCTTGTAATACAAGGCATCCTTAAATGGGTCATGCCACTGGGGAGATGACTATTTTACTTAAGAACAGGGTCAGTTGGAACCAGAATGTTTTCATTCATTCCTCTAATTTATGTCTTTGTTTAAACTGGCTTTCCTGGATGTGTGAGGTTGTCCTTTTTTCTATTAGCAATTATGTGCATTCCCCTTTGGAAATCATCTGATTATTTGATGAGCTTACTCTTTGCTTTTTTTCATGACATTAGTGTCACAGAAGACTTTTCTTGGGTAATAATAATGAGTGCCCTAAATGCCAAGGTATCTAATTCTGCCTCTTCAACCTTTGATAATTTTGAAAAGGAAAAAGTCTGGTCTATTTTGGAGATCCACCTTCCAGAAAGAATTAGAACAGATAAGTGCGGCTTCTTATTACTTGAAACCTTGGAAAAATATGATTTGGTCATCTTAGATGGAAGAGCTCCAGTGGAAAACAATTCTGCTTACACCTTTCAATCATTTTCTACTCAGAGTTTACTTGATTATGTGAGTATCTTATCAGATGTTTGGGGCCTGGGAGAAACTTACTGGATTTCCAACTGATATAAGTGATCACAGTTTAGTAGGTACATCTGTGCCCTTTAATCGGCAGGTATTAGTCGTGGGTATTTATCCCGAGCAAGATCAGCTTGAATAAATCGAACAGCCATACTTTCTGGACGGCTAAGAATATTGTGATTCTAAGTACTAAGATTAATAGAGTCAGCGCAAGTTTGAAGGAATCATTTAGGGTTGACTTTATATCTATATACAAATCCCATATGGAAGAGTTCCATAAATTGGGTTCTAGGAACAAACGCCCCCAGCAGCCAAAAAAGGGTAATCTTAAATTGAAGTCTTTAAATCAGGAAATTAATTTCCTATAAAGAAGACAGTATTTGTCATTCTCCTCGATAAGAAAGCACAAACTTGTAAGATGTCAGCTCAAAGCTCCAGAGTATTGGTGGGAATGTGATGTTAAATGGATCAATTTAAGGGAGGCCACAAATTCTGGGGACTCAGGGAAATACTGGTATTTGATCGCCAAATGTTGTTATGACAGGGTTAATGCATTTGCAATTCCTATACCAGAAAATGTTTGGGTGAGATATATTACCAAGCTATATTCAAGCAATATTGAGGTAAATAACTCTGTGTCGCTTCCTGTCGCTTCCTGTAGATGAAGAGGTGATGGTGCTCCTTTAGCAGTTTAAATCATAGATTTTATAAAGAATGCCATAACGTCTGGGGCATTGGGGCTTAATAGGGTTTCCATTACAACTATTAAAAAGGAGGCTGTATCTTGGGGATCCTTTTTTGGGCTGCCCTTTGACCATTGTTACCATTCTGGGAAAATCCATTCATCTTGGAAAGGTAGCAGTATTGTATCGCTGTATAAAAAGGACCCTAAATCTTCCCACGCAAGCTTTAGACAGGTAGCACTGCTTGATGCGACTGGCAAACTTTTTGCCAGAAGTATAGTATGTCATTTACAACAATGGGCTCAAGATCATCGTATTAATACTCCGGAACAAGCTGGCTTTAAGAGGACCCATAGAACTCTTGACAATATAGCTGTCCTTCAAGCGTCAATTGAAAAATACCCACTCTCCCAGTGTATGCCTGTATACACTGGGTTTGTTGACTTCTCCACAGCGTTGGATAGAGTTGATCGTCAAACGCTGTGGAGAAAGCTTTCTTCACTGGGTGTTCCGAACCACCTTTTATTGCTTATTATGGAATTGCATTCTGACACTTGATGTCAAATTTTGATGGGTGGGATGCTGGGCCTTTCCCATAGCGTGAAAACGCAAAATGGTCTTAAGCAGGGTTTTTTGCTGGTCCCTCTGTTGTTCTCCCTGTACATCTGTGATATTCCTGGTACTTTGAGTCAAGTGAAGGACGAGCCCCCAAAATTGGTATGTTGTCCATTAGTTCCTTACTATATGCTGACGATGTAGCCATTATGGACTTGAGTTCGATTGGCTTGCAACCTCATCTCTCAGCCTTGATGAAGTATGCAGAAGCCCACTTTCTGAAAATAAATATTTCTAAAAGCAAAATCTTGCTCTTTCGTAAAAATGTTGCAAGAATAATGGGCCCGATTCACAGAACTAACTTAAGACAAAATCCTAAACTTACTACCATTTCGGTATTCACAGAAGGCACTTACTCATTTTGGTATTCACAGAAGGCATTTACTCATTTCGGTATTTGCAGAAGTTAGGAGTCCTAACTTTAGGACTCCTAAATGCCTTCTGTGAATACCGAAAGTCTTAAAATTAGGATTTTTCTCAGTTTAGTAGTAGTAAAGTTAGGAGTCCTAACTTTAGGACTCCTAAACTGAGAAAAATCCTAATTTTAAGACTTTCGGTATTCACAGAAGGCATTTAGGAGTCCTAAAGTTAGGACTCCTAACTTCTGTGAATACCGAAGTGAGTAAGTGTCTTCTGTGAATACCAAAATAAGCAAGTGCCTTCTGTGAATACGAAAATGGTAGTAAGTTTAGGATTTTGTCTGAAGTTAGTTCTGTGAATCGGGCCCTAAGTGTTTAACTGGTATTTAGGTATGGCTAAATTAGAATAAGTGGACTCGTGTCTTTATCTTGGTACAGTCTTTTCTAAGAGTGGGTGGGATAATGATCATATAAATCTGTGTTCGAGCTGTGCATGCTCCCAGGCAAACGCCCTTAAGAGATCTTATAAAAACCTGTGGGAGACGCCATTTTGGACATGTCCTGTCTGTTTATAGAGTCAAAATCCCCCCTCACTATGCTATGCTTGTGAAGTGCTGGACTTAAAGCTCTAGCACTTTTTCGAGGGTATTGAAGGACACATTTTCTGCCTGATATGCAAATTAAACACGCTTTCAGCTCTTTGTTGGGAGTTTGGCTTACTTTCATCTTATTACTTCTCTGTGCCCGCTGTTTTGAGATGGGGTAACTCGCTCTTGTGTGGAGAGGATGGGACACTGGGGGCAGCCCTGAAGTCTGAAAATGTTCTCTTGAAAAAGAAAAGAGCGCTCTCTATAGATCCTCTGAGCGGGCTAAGGACATTTTGGTGCTTGATCTGAATGTGGACTCTTCTTTGCCCAAGTCCGCTCTAAAGTGCTACATAAAAAGCCCTCTGTTTAATATAAGTCTGGACAGAGATATTATCCTATGTCAGCGTAACCGAGTGGTTTTGAAGAGTAATTTGGGGAATAAACCTCAGCCTTATTTAATTTGGAATCTCCCTCATGGATTCAGAACACTTGCCCTGTTTATTGAGAATGGATTTGCTTCCCTAGTGTGCCTTTACTGGCATAAGGGATAATATACCGAAAGAGAAGAGAATGTGCGAGTTGAGACAGTTATACATCCAAGATCTCGATCATGAAATCTTTGTCAGTCCGGTATTACAGACGGCATACGTTCCGCATTGGAGGTTTTTAATGTTTCCACCTAACTAAATGTTCTGTAGAAAGGTCTATCAATTCTTCAAATACTTTTTAAGCCTTTAATAGCAATTGTGATTGTATTTTCTGGCTGGTGTATTCTGTATGTTCTGTATTTTGCAACTGTCTCTCTTTTAGGCCTCTACGTTTTAGATTCATTTTTATATTGAATCTATATTTAAAAATGTAATATTTGCACATTTCATGTTGCACTGTGCATGAAATCTCCATTTAGGTCACTGCTGTGCAGTCAACATTACATTTTGGAGGCCTTGTTTCTTAGATTTATCTTAAAAGTCGAATTCACAAAATTGTAATGTCATACTTATGAATTGTTATGTATGTAAGGGTTTGGAAGAACGATTTATTTTAAAGCTGATTTTTGTAATATATATTATGCTCTGTGGCTTTTTTTTCTTTTATTGTTGGTATTTGGCATGTGGACCTCTGCCGGAGTTCCTTTTCATAAAAAATGTACTTGACTTGGATAGCTTTGTTGTCTGTCAATGTGGTCTGCTTCTGGTTCAATGACTTTCCTCCCTAATCTTGTGTTTGTCCTGCCCAATAACATTTCGATCTCACAGTGCTCCGACTGGATGAGTTGTATCGTTCCACTACATACATGGTGATATTTAGGGGCATATTCTCAAGGACCTATCGCCGAGTTAGCTGCACTTTATCGCCACCAAAGTGGCGATAAATTCTCAAGCTGGTGCTAACAGCCGATATCACCAGTATTCTGGCGACAGCAGCCGCCAAAAACATCGCCACAGATGACACCGGCAACTAACGCTAATGAGATGCAGAGTAGGCATTCCCGTGCAAAAAGCAGCGACAACACTACTTTGCAAAATTCTCAACGACCAGCCAGATCGACGATAAGTTAACAAAACATGCAATAAGGCGCCTTCACAGCAGGGATTTAACACCTGCTCTTACCTGGTGCTAATTCAGACGACAACCTGCACCATGAAAGGGAGCCCAGCCCAGAGCCACACCTGCAGAACGACAGATGCCATGGAGCCACTGATCCTGCAGCTCAGAGCCCCAAGAGGGCCACAACACCCACCCCCACCAACCCCAGTCCCGCATGCCCCCCCCAGACCTTGCCCCCCCTCAGACCACCACAGAGGCAGCGCAGACAAAGACAGCGGACCTTCAGAAAACGCACCCGCCTCACAGACTTAAAACCAGAGGATGTGATTGTCCATTACAGGCTCAAAAGGACAACCATCCTACGCATCCTGACCATCATTGCCCACAGGCTGACGGTACCAACACGGCGGACAATCAACATCCCTTCGCAGACAAAGCTGCTGGCTATGCTGCACATTTTGGCCTCTGGGACCTTCCAACCAACAACTGCCAGAGTCGGAGGAGTTTTACAGCTAGCCCCATCAAAGTTTCCCACACCTGTCTTGGATGCCATCACCAGCTTGGTACCCCCGTAACTTCACTTCCCACAAACAATGCAGGAACAGCTGGAAACCAAGCAAGGCTTCTACACCATAGCTGCCTTCCCGCACGTGTTGGGGGCAATCGACTGCACACATGTACTCCTTGTGCCCCCTGCCGCCACTGCACACCGCTGCACCGCTGCACACCGCAACAGGAAGCACACACATTTCATCGATGTCCAGGCAATAGTGGACCACCGCGGACTCTTCACCAATGTCGTCACCAACTACCCAGGCAGTGTGCATGATTCCTTCATCTTCCGACAGTCCATCATCAACCAGCGCTTTGAGGCTGGCACCGATGGGAATGCAGTACTCGTTGGTAAGTGCCAAATGGGCACACCACACACCTCAACTCCACAATCATGCACCCCACAACTCTGGGAATGCACACGTTACAAACTCACACACAACATGCCAAACAACATGCCCACATACCAGTCACGACAGCACAACTTACTGTGGTGACCTGGGCAAGTCATGTACATGAGCCATCAACGGAATGGCACCTCAGCCACACAATAGCAGAATGTGGGGAGAGATGGGAACCATGCATGTGCGAAGAAGGCAAGTGACCCATGAATGAGAATGTGCACAATGCCAAGTGTGGCGTGGATGTGCTGGACAGACTGCAGTATGCAGACCACAGACATGCCCATGTCGACATATACTGCTGGTGTTTGGAATGTAGTGAACAGTGGACGCAACCATGTTACCCCAGGCAATAGGGAAGAGCGTGGAAAGTAGCTCATTACGCCACCCCCCTGTAAGCGTGAGCGGAGTGGACTGGCCCGGCGTATGCCAGGCCAGTGTAGGGGTGTGAATAAAAAGGCCGTAGCTCTGGGCGTGGCTCTCTTCTGGAATGGCCAATGTGTCTGCCAGGATGGCACCTCCCAGCCCGCCATGAGGCCGACGCCGTGAGCGGCGGTGCCTGCGACCATGTGTGCCTGCTGCACCCAAGGCCACAGGTCCCCAGACCCGTCTTGGCTGCACCTGCGCAATCAGGCCACACTGCTCACCTTCCGACACCGGCGTGTGTCAAAGAGGGCTCACGGCATGCCAGTGCAAGCTCCAAGCCCGAGGCTTGCGACCTTGGCAGCCTCCTCAGACCATTGCTGTCCTCCCCGAGACAGGCCCGCTGCACTCCTTTCTCGTTGACGTACTCCACCGGCCTACACAGCGGTCGAGTAGGTCACACACTTAGAACTGAGTCTTGATTATGCAATGGGTACACACTTTATGGCAGATTTTATATCATGTACTCCCTTTGATGTGGTGCCACCAACTCATAGCATCAGAACAACACCTGTCTGTGGTCCCTTGCTGACTACTGCCTTTGGCCAACACAGCGGTCGAGTAGGTCACACACCTTGAACTGAGTTTTGATTTCTGTATGGCAGAGTTCATATCATTGTACGCAAGGAGAGAAGTAAAAGGAAGATGTTGTTCTGTCCGGAGGAAAAAAGGATCCTCGTTACGGAGGTGATCAAATACTACCAACAATTGCACTGGTGCCACTAACTCTGTGCATCACAAGCCAACGATACGTGGCTGTGGGCCCATGCTGACCACTGCTTCCGGCCTACACTGCGGTCCAGTAGGTCAAACATTTGGATCTGAGCCTTGATTTATTTATGGCAGAGTTTATATAATTGTTTAGGCCTCATCACAGACTGCATCCCCTTTCAGCCCTGATGCCACTGACTCTGTGCCCCGAAATTCGTGGACACTCTCTGGTTGAACTTTGGTGGCATCTGAGTCTATGGCCTGGGGATTGTCTTCCTCATCATGTATCTGATACTGACTTGGTGGTAAAGAGGAGTCTGTAGCATTCTACTCCTCCATTTACCTGTTTCAGCTTGCTTCTGCCCACTGCATCATGCCCTGGAAGGACACCTTCCACTGTCCCCCGAAACACTCTGCGACATTCACCTTCGACATCAACGAGGACCCGCTCAGCTCATGTGGCCCTACCTCAGTGCACCACAAGTCATCGTCCCGTACTGGTGTGCCTGTGCCGGCCGCAGTGCATCCCGGGCCACTAACTCTGTGCAGCTCAAGTAATGGACCCTGTCTGATTGACTATTAGATGGCCTCTGTGTTGATGGCATGGGGCTCATCAACGCCAAGTGTCTGTGGCGCTGTGCTGTCCACTGGCTCCGGCCTCAACTGCGGTCCACTAGGGCTTACACATCAAATTGAGTCCTGACCTGCCCGGACGACGCATCACTGCAGGATGCATGCGCCACCACCGCCAGGACCACCTCCAACCAACAACTGCCAGAGTCATAAGAGTCTTACAGCCAGACTATCCGAGTTGCTCACACATGTCTTGGATGCCATCATCAGCTTGGTACCCTGCTCAGCTCTTCAGGTGCCACCAACTCAGTGCATCACAACTCATGGACCCTTTCCAATAGATCTTTTTTGATGTGGAAAGCTCACGCAACAATGTCACCTCAGGCAGTGGGGAAGACCTGGGACGATGATGGGGAAGATGTTGCTGGTGTGCGGAGGGGTGAAGGCACGGACAATGAGAGGGCAGGAGGCAATAACCAGAAGGCAGCAATGCAGACTGGAGGCGGTAGTCCAGCTACACACCAGGAGCTATGGATGAGGTACGTGCTGTGGACTGCGGATGCAACTATGTCACCTCAGACAGTGGGGAAGACCTTGGACGATGATGGGGACGATGTGGCAGGTGTAACACACCCTACTGCAGCTGCAGCAGGAATATCCCGAAGGGGCACAATCTTGGGCAATTTCTTCACGTGAGCGCGATCAGCTCTGGTGCCCCTATCTCAGTGCACTGTGACTCGCTGACCCTTCTAATTGGATATTGGGTGACCTCTGTACTTGCTCCGGCTACCAACATGATGCTTCACAGTTGTTTGTGTTATGTTGGTGTTTTCTGTTTCCACTTTAATGGTGAACACTGTTCAAGTTGTTGCCAGCACCAATCACTCCCTGAGGGCTGGCTCACACTCACCCCACATCCATCCAGCAAAGGTGTCACTGGTCAGGTGTCCCTGGTAATATAGAGTGGCCGTGCACACTTGCCCTTAGCCAGTTCAACTGTCTATCAAAGTGTCCGTGTGCTCATTACGTATGCATGATGGCCCCGGGCCCTACCACATTACATTGTGCGTTGTACAGCAGATGCAACCATGTCAACCCAGGCAGTGGGTAAGACCTTGTACATGTAGCTTTGTCTTCCCTCCATCATACGTAAGAGGAGTGGACTGGGCCGGCGTACGCAAGTCCAGCCTAGGGGTCTGAATTATTGTCCCGGGGCTCTGGGCGTGGTTCAGTACTGGAAATGTGCAAATGTGTGTGGCTATGTCACAGTGTGTGTGTCCGTTGGTGAGTGTAAGTGGTCCCTGATGGGAATTAGACACCCACGTATGTAATCGAGTTCGGCTGCCATGAGTTTGAACCCCACCCACACCTGTTCAGCCACCTCCTTCTGGCAGTCTGACACCTGGCCGTGGAATGCGATGTTTGCTTCTGTGAGGTGCTGGAAGCCATCCGTGGTGGTGTGTGCTTCCTGCTGTGTGGTCTGTGTAGGGGGTGGGGTCTCCTGGATGCAGCTGGGCTGCCCTGCTCCTGGAGGTGGGTTGCCTAAGATGTCCATGAGCTGTTGTAGGGCATCGGTGTCAAAGGTGTGGAGGTCCTCTTCATCATCACTGATAAGTTGTTTGGTCTGCTCTGCAGGAGGTGTTGATTGTCCCTCTGCTATGTGAAGGGGCGATGCATTTTCACATTGTGTTGACATGTATGTTGACGCATTGTTCATGTTTGCCTCGGGACTGCATAACAATGTACATTGCGACTGTTTGGGAGTAGCTGACTATTTGTTGCAGAACAGTGGACGTTTGAACTACATCACGGATGTGAGATTGTACGCGTACATTTTCATCTCACAGTTTCCTGCAATGCCAGATGTGATTGGCCAGTTTCCATGCACAGGCGGAATCAGTTGTGCCGTCTGTTCTGTCGTGGGAGTGTTGCACTTTGTACCACATTGTCGTCAATATTGATGTGCTGTTATTGCTATGTGTGTGTGCTGCATTGTGGGTGAGTTGCCCCTTCTGCTCAGATTTGGCTGCCCCTTATCCCTTTCGGGCGGTGTGCCTTTGACTTCTGTGCTTCTACAGTGCTGGGACTCTTGGGGATGGTTTGTCCGCAGATGCTTTGTTGCGTCAGGGGTTGTTTGTGCACGTGGATGTGTCGGAGTGTGGTCTGCTCCTTTCTGGATGTGGACCTCACTCAGCCACCTCAGTGTCGTGGCGTGCACAATGTCATGATGATTGGACTGCAGACATGCTAATTGTCGTGTAGTGTCACTTGCATTGTCGGTGTGCCTCACGAATACGATTCTTTGCTGGGTTTTGCATGTGTGCATGTGTAGGTTGTGATATTGGTGATGTGTGGGGTGGGACCCCTTTGGGCACGTTGTGGACGGGGGCCTACTTGGTGTTTGTATGTGTGCTGCAGTGTGCCACGGGTGTCAGGGACATGATCCAGAGTCATTGTGGGTGTTCAGTGAGCTCTGCTTAATTGTGCATGTGTGCCATTGTGCCTATCTCCCCCGTCCCCCTAGTACCTGGTCGGTACTCACTCTGTTGATGTTGTGTCAGGTCATGTTGAGCAGTGTCCGGTGCCACAACTCCTGGCACCGTATCCCGGCAGCTGACTGTGGCCACCATTTTCTCCAGGTCATCCTGGTGTGCCGCTGGATCCCCACCTCCAATCTGCACTTCTGCTTTCATGTTGGCATCGAGTTTCTTATTGGTTTTGGCCTTCACATCCTTCCAGCGCCTCTTGACCTCTTCCATTGTCCTCCTCAACACTACATCTGCATTCACATTGGATGTGACTAAGAGTTGTTGATAGTGTTCTATCACCTCCTTGACGCTGATCCCGTTTTCCTGCGGACTGAACCGCGTCTTCCTCTTCCTGGTCACCTTGGCCTTCCCCGACTCCGAGGTTCCTTGCTGGTCATCTGTAGGGTTTGTGGGATTCGTGTTCTCCTCTGCATTTGGTCCGGGTGCATCTATGGTGCTATGCAGTTTATTTGTTTTTGTATTTGTTTTACACTGCTTTTATAGTGCATTTACCCGCATGAGGCGCGGGGATTGCAGGCCTGACGCTGGTTATCGCTGAGTTTTGTTTAGCAATTTGGGACATCGCAACTTTTTTCGCGATGGTGTTTCGCATTTTTTCGGCGTCGCGTTGATTTTAACGCGGTCATTTGGCGTGTTATCGTGAGACTATTGCATGGTGCCACCGTGTTGAGAATACGTTAACAGAGCGTTATTTTCCCGCCATAGACTGCGATGTGCAA
This sequence comes from Triturus cristatus, assembly GCF_964204655.1. Taxonomy (NCBI): domain Eukaryota; kingdom Metazoa; phylum Chordata; class Amphibia; order Caudata; family Salamandridae; genus Triturus; species Triturus cristatus. The sequence continues at coordinate 442,179,330 of NC_140585.1, forward strand.
AGTTGCGTTAAGCAAATTTTGCGATAGTTATCACACGTTCTTGAGAATATCCCTCTTAGTGTATATTTCCCTTCTTATTAAACTCTCTTTCCATCTCTCGCTCACCCCACCTCCTCACCTTTTCTGTGTTGAAATATTTTTTTTTATCTCACCCAGTTTTCCAATACTGCACGCCCCACACTCCATAATGATATGTGTGTTCAGATAAATTTAGTTTTATTTTGTGATTTTTTTACAACAGCTTTGTGCTTTATGCTCACTTTTGACTTCTTCAATTTAATGTGCCATTCTAACAAGGTCGCCTGCCATCTGTAGCATGGTAAATTAAAGATAGCTGCCTATGTCACGACTCATGCACACACGTCGCAACGCACACATATACATGCGTTGTAACTCACACCTGTGCGTTGACAGTTATCAGCTATCTTGAAATGGGTTTACGTTAAAGAAAATCCCATTGCACATTTTCAGCCATTTTTGCGCCTGCATACAAAGCCAATAGCTTGGTCTCTTATTTCCGAGGCATGATGGTTTTGTCAGTGCTTTCTTTTACTTACTTTGTTATTGTAAATTAAAGTTTGCAAGCTTATATGATTGTTTATTATTTATTTACATACACATATGTATTTATATTTGAGGTTTTGGGACTCCCACCTGCCAGTTTTCTCAAAGCTGCACCAAGAAGAAAAGCATTCTTTGGTATGTATTGCTCAATTAATGTTTGTAATTGACTTTTGTAATGTACCTTACTGGTTGCTGCTATAATCATATTAAATTACATAGGAGCATTCCTATTCTACTGCTTACATTAAGTTTCTCGACCTTGCCGTGATTTCTGCTACCTTTGCCCAGACACTTCCTTCTACCCTTTTTCATGTTTATTTTATTTCTTTGTATAGCGCACACTGCTGAACTCAGTTGCATGTTGTTGCTTCACAAGCGTCTAGGGCTAGAAACAAGGTAGAGTTTACAAGTGCTGGCCTCGGCCCTGATGACGTGAAAAATTAGCAGCAAGAACAATAATCATTTTTACAAAGCGAATTTGAACAGCATATTCATGGTTGCAACAATACAGAAGTCACAGCTAGTAAGAATAGGTATTTTCAAGCAGGAGTGTGTAACCAATCAGATCCTAGAATCATAGCACCTGCGATGCCGACTTCTTGGGAGTAAACGTAACTCTATAAAGTTTACAGAGCAAGGCCATGATGTACAAAGCCATTTTGGGGACTCAAAGCCTACGATTCACAAAATTAAAAGGCACAATATGCATCCACTGTTTACGAATGCACATTTTGTACATCAGGCCTCAGGTGCTTAACGCTTTCCAGCATGAATTTAGTAGAAAGTGTTGCATAGCTTGCGAGTAGAAGCCTGCATCTCTGAAGCTAGTTCACACTACTTAAACTTAACTTACCCAAACTGGAAACATTTTTCTGTGTAAGTACAGGGCAATTTGACATGTAGATTACACACTGATCAATTATTGCCTATCTTCGTTTAACAACAAATAAAAATATTGAGGTTTTTTCTCTCCACTTCCCAGGCCCTCCAGTTGGTGCTTTAATAACTCCCTTCTCCTTGACCCGCTTTTTTCTTCCTCTTTCATCACTTTTGCTAATGAGTTTTTTTTATCTAAACAGTGATCCCAACTCCCCCCTCATATATTATGGGACTCCTTTAAGGCCATAGCAAGAGGTTTTATTATAGACTTTGTCTCCAAAAAAGAAACGTTTCCTTCAGCAGCAGAAAACTACCCTAGCTCATATTAAAGCCTGTCCGGATGGTTTTTCAATTGAATTTTATTTGCATTTCTCTAACCTATTACTCCCTAAGCTTAGATCTTTTTCATTCGTTTTTTCTCTCTGGTAAGACAGACAACACTTTTCAGGATGCCACCATCTGTCTCAAACATAAAAAAGGCCAGGACCCTATGTTTTGTAAAAATTATTTTACAATTTTCCTGGTCAATGTAGACTACAAATTATTTGCCAAAAATCTTGCTTTACGTCTAGACCCTCTTATACCTCACTTGGTGGGTAAAAAACATGTGGCTTTGTAAAAGGTAGATTAACTTCAGATAACTCTCGTCTCTTTCTTAACGTTTTGAACAAAATCCCTTCCCTTTCCACTTCTTTAGCGGCCATTTCTGTCGAGGCTGAAAAAGCATTTGATAGGGTTGATTGGTCCTTTTTATTTGCTTTTTTGAAGTGACATGGTTTTGGTCCCAAGTACATTTCACTTATTTCTTTATTGTATTCTGCCCCCAGAGCCTCGGTGTTGATTAATGGCAGAGTTCCTTCTTATTTTCCTCTTCAACGTGGAGTCAGTCAAGGCTGCCCTCTCTCCTCCCTTCTCTTTACCTTAGCTCTCGAGCCCTTCTTATCCTCAATTTGCAATAATGCTTCTATATCTGGTTTCTCATATGGCGAGCAACATTTAAAGTTTTCCGCTTATGCGGATGACATCCTACTTTTTATTTCTGATCCCGAAACTTCTATTCCCCCCTTGTTACATGAATTCAGTTCATTCTCCCTTGTTTCAGGCTATAAAATCAATTCAGATAAAACAGAAATCCTCCCTCTCACAAAATGTTGTCTTCCACATTCCTTTTCTTCCACCGGTTTTGCATGGAATAGTTCCAAAATCAAATATTTAGGTATGTGGTTCTCTAATTCCATTGTCTCTTCTATTAAATTAAATATGACTGAGACCCACTCCCGGATTGACAAACTACTCTCCTCTTGGAATCCTCTATTTCTTTCATGGTGGGGTCGGGTAGACTCAATCAAGATGATGATTACTCCTATACTGATTTATGCTTTGTCCATGCTTCCTGTCCATATTCCTGCCTGTTATTTTAAAAAGATTGATTCTCGTCTTTCTAAATTTCTCTGGAAAAACAAAAAAGCCAGGATCTCCTTATCCTTTCTTCGCAAGGCAAAATCTAATGGGGTTGTAAATTTTCCCGATTTCTGCATTTATCATAAATCCTTTTGCCTCCGTCAGGCCTCGAAATTCCTTCTTCCCGAACCTTCCCCTTTTACCCCTATGGCTTTCTTTTGAACGCGCTTTGCTATTACCCTTCTCTTTAAAGGAAGTTCTAGACTTTTCTGCCAAAACCCCTCACACCTCTTTCCCCTTGTTTAAGCACACCTGCTAAAGCCTTTGACCCAACCAACATTTATTTCAAGAGAATCCTTTTTAGAATCTCCAATTTGGCACAACTCCCTTATTACTATTAATGATAGATCCATCTTTTGGAAATCCTGGAGATTAAAAGGGATTATCTGGGTTAGGCACCTATTTGATGGCTTGTCTCCGTGCTCATTTCCCCAATTTCCGGCTACCTTCCATTGTCCCTGTTCCTTCCTTCAAAAATGTTCTATTCTAATGGTGGTTATTCTTGATACCTTCTACTCTCTTCCCTTTCTCCCTCCACTCTCCGACCAAAACTCCCTTCTCACAATTCTCCTTTCTCTTCCCAAGGCTTCTCTTATTTATAAATTCTTCTTAGCTCCTAATCCTGATCGTACTAAAAACCAAAATAGAACGTGCATGGGAATTAGACCTGGGTTGTGAATGGACCATCAACTTTTGGGACAAACTCTGGCCTTGCTCTCTCAAAATCTCTCGCTCTGCTTCTCTCACCCAATCTATGTTTTTCCTTTACCATAGACTGTACTTCACCCCTACTTCTATTGCCAGATTTGCTCAAGTTACTGATACAAATTGCTGGACCTGTGGCTCTTCTGGTGCTGATCTCACACATCTTCTCTCCCTCTGACCTTCAGTTTCTCACTTTTGGGGCAAAATCTGGTCCTACATTTCTCGCATGTTTAATATTCTCACTCCTTACTTTATTCCTCTTCTTTTCTCCGGGACCCTATCTGATTCCCTAAATCTTCCCATTCACACACGGTCTTTTTGACCGTATGTTAGCTTTGGCTTTTCAGCACATAACTCTTAATTGGAAAACTCTTACAAAGCTCTCTGTCCAACATTGGTGGAATAGTCTCTGCCATTTTCACCAACTTGATGTTGCTTTCGCTTCCTCTTGCAAGCCGATGGTTAATAGAGAACTCTTTTGGTTGCCACTTACTACTTACCTAGACAAACTAGCCTTAACAGATTATTCTCGTTTGAAAGCGGAAAAGGTCAACCCTTCCTCAACATTTATTTCCGCTGTTCTTTTTCTTTATACCCTTGTTGGCTTCTCTATTTATTAACTATATTATAATTATTGTTTGTATTCCTTTGTAGATATGCAATATCACAGTTGATCAATTTACTAGAATGTCTCCTTTCCCTTCCCCCTCTCTCCCCGTCCCCTTTCCCCCCCTTACTTCCTTATAAATCTTAAACAGCTTTCTTTTTTCGTCCCATGCTAGCCATTTTACTTGTTATCTATATTTCAATATACCATTCTCTGTATTGCTGGCCTTTTATATTCTCTGTTATTATTCAAATTAAACTTTTTAAACATAAAAAAAGACCATGCATACAGGCTTTGGATCTTTGCTGCCAGTCCCTGCACGCCACACTTTATTCCCGGCCCCAGGAGGGGCACTGACACCATAAAAGCCTGAACGCGGTCCCGCAGCGCGGGATGCCTGCGGGGCGTACCCGGGTGTGGCCTGGGCGAAGACCGGCCCAAGACGGGTCTGTCTTAGCCCGTCATAGACCGGTAGAGCTGGGCGGGCCACGGCTCTTTACTTTGCGATCAAAGGTACTGTGATTTTGTGACTGTGGGATAAGATCTACACCACTTTTTAGAAGGAGAACATTTTATAACATTTAAGTCTTTGTTGATATCTGCCTCCTTCTTATAGGAAAAGATCTTGTGGTTTACAAGTTATATTATCTAACTAAGTAGTTTGGATAATATCAATTTTGAGACAGCTAATTCTTTCCAGGTCGTCTATGAACTGTGATTGAATATATATACTTTGTGTGTAACCATTGTCATGGGGAAGAGAAAAGCACCTAGTACCCAGAACAAAAAGCAACCTAAATCAGGGGAGCACTCACGTCAGACTCTACTTAGCTATTTAACGGAAGCCATGGGTGCCATTGAGCAGCAAATTATAACTGTAGAGGAGTCCTTGAATACGGGAAACTCAGGTTTGGGTGGAGGCACATCAGCAGATAACACTGTACAGGGGAGTTCTGTGCTGCCCATCGAAGTCCCCAAAAGTCCGTTAGGCATAATCGGCTGCATTGTAAATATATCAGAGCACATACCAGGAAGTGACCAGGAGGATGACACCCAACCACTGACTAAGCATTCCAGAAATCTGGACATTCTTCCCCCTATAATAGGGGATATAGGTTCAAAGGTCAGGGGGCCACTCTTAAAGTATGAAAAAAGGCCCCTAAAAATGATAAGTCTTCATCAACACATAAATTAGATAGTTGGGAAAAATCTATAGTTAGTTCCAATGCACATAAACAGAACGAAGTGCGAAAGATAAAAGCCAAATTGGAAACCTTAGACATCTTTCTTAGAGAAACTCTGATTAACTTACCATCTAGAATCGGCAAAATGGAAGAAGCATTAACCAAAAGCCTAGATAAATCCCAGATTCGTGTCCAGAAGTCAAATGCTGTACAAGCGAGTAATCAGGACCGACATACCAACAGCACGCAACGTCATACCACTCACCCTGCCCCTGACAGTAACAAGGAATCAACACACATATTACATAATATAGCCCAACAAATCTGTATTACTAATCGTGAGGACCCCTGTACAAATTCTCTAGTTTCGGATATGCCCATGCATTCTTCAGGTTCTAACGGTATCAATAACGCTAGTACCCAGAATGACAATGAGGGAGAGTGGTAAAAAATACATCTGGACTTACCACCAGCTGCCACACCCGACGTTGTGGTGTTAGCTAATGTTCCGAGATTACAAACTGGGATGGCTGAATCATGGGAGATCCTAAGGAATAAATCATTACATTGGCTAGGTGTGAGGACTAGCCTAACTGAGAGGCTATTTGACGAATTTAAGATGGCCAGGAGAGTAAACTGGGTAGGCAGAGGACGAAACAACTTGACTGGGGATTGCGTGGTGCTGACTTTCAAAACCCCGCAATTAGTAAAACGGATTCTAAAGAAGAGGTGGAAATCATACCATTTCGTGGCAGGGTGTTAATTTAGTTCCATTAGGTTACTTCTATCAACCTATGCATAATAATAATGTTATCAAATACAGGGAACTTCAAACCCAGAGCCAAATGTGTCAGTTTAATGTTCCAACTCTTAACCACTTCGAGACTCTTACTAATCTCAAATCAGTCGATTGACCACAAACGGTGGAACCCCCTCAGATTTTAGTATCCAGTTGAACGGGCGTTTCTCCTAGTGAGGGACCTCCAATCCTACAACCCAGTAATGTAAAACTCCTCCCACAAGGTATTGCTATTGCAGTAGATGCAGAGACAGTAAATGATTTAGTTGTTAATATTTCGGCTGTTTCTATTCTACCCCCTATTATACAAGCTGACACTATATCAACTGACACAAATAGCGGGAGGGGGAATGACTGTGGTAAAGAACGGAAGGATAAATGTCAGTTCTTGTTTTGGAACACTGCTGGACTAAAATATAAGGTGACTAACACTCTTTGGATCGAGTTTGTGAGCAATTTTGATATTCTTGGTCTGCAAGAAACTTGGGTGGTGGATCCTATCCACATAAGTGGCTATAAAACCCTCAAAACGCCAGCAATTCCATCACCACATGGCAGGGCAAAAGGGGGGCTCTGCACATATATTTCAAACTACCTGGATATAGGGATAATTGTACTAAACGTTATTGAACGGTATTATCAAATTATCAGCCTCTATATTGCTCAAGCATTCTGCATGGACTTACTAAACTTTTATAATAACGCTACACCGGAGTTGTTTGAGGTAATATTGAGATCTATGAGTCGTCATCTACATAATTTACAGACTCATTCGACTAACGATGTATTTGTTATTTGCGGTGGGGACTTTAATTCTTCCCTATGCCAATATACTAACAAAGAGGTTTGTGGTATATCCTATGAGAAAGGTTTTAGTTTCTCGCATTTTCCTCATACACTGTACGGCGACCTTTTGAATGATATTATGTTCACATTTGATTTAGGTTTTGCTAATAATTTGTGTTCACCTTTGGTTCCTTTCTGTCCAACTTTTAACGGCCGAGGTACTTCCTCCACCATAGACTTTATACTATCATCAAGCAGATATTCCTCACGTGTTAAGGACCTTAATACTCATGAGATTGCTCTGAGCGACCACTTTTCCTTAAGTGTAGATGTGGTGATGCATAGGCAGGGTATCAACGCTAGAGCTGATCCCTCTTATTCTGTAGACAACATTACTTTAAGTTGGCAAAATGGATATGCACTTAGATGGGCTAATGTAGACTCTGATGAATTTATTAGAAAAGTTGTGTCGAATTTCTATTTCTATGCGGAATTTGTTAAGCGCGCGGACACCCAGGGGTTTCATGGCGCTAGAGAAACAGAGAAGAGGATTCGGAGGATGTAGAGTTCTAGCAGTACGCTTGTTGAAATAGCCAGGTCTTTAATGCACGTCTGAACTCAATCAGCTTGGAGCAGCTCCTGATGGACAAGGGCAGAGAGTTCCAAGTCTTTGGGGCGAGGTGTGCAAAGCTGGATCCGCCGAGTCTTTTCCTTTTAAAGGTCGGCGCCTTGAGAAGGAATAGGTGGGCTGACCGAAGCTCGCGGGTCGGGATATGTTTGATAATAAGTTGGTTGATGAATCTAGGGCTTTTTCCGTGAAGAGCCTTGAAAATTATGCAGCCTGTCTTAAAGATGATCCGATGGGTGATGGGGAGCCAGTGGAGGGAGGCTAACAGAGGTTTGGCTGACTGCCTGCGGTTGCTCCTGAAGATTAATCTGGCCGCTTGATTTTGCACAATCTGCAGGCGTTTAGAGATGGTGAGGGGGAGGCCGAGGTAGGTCGAGTTAGAGAAATCTAATCGCGAGAGGACTAGCGCGAGTACTGCCTGGATGAGGGCGGAGTGAGACAACAGATAAGCGATTTTTTCAATTTTTCTCAGTTGAAAGAAGCAGGAGGAGATCACTGTTCCGATCTGGGTTTTCAGAGAGAGATCGGCGCTGAGAGTGACCCCAAGGCTTTTCGCTGTCTGGGATGGTGAAGGGGGAGTGCCCATGGAAGGTGGCCAGAAGTGGGGTCCCCAGCTGAATGCGCTGTCACAGGGGAGTACTAACTCAGTCTTTCCTGGGTTTAGCTTAAGGTGGTTCCGATCCATCCAGCTCTGGATATGCAGCATGGTCTTTTGGAATTCCTTGACGGAATCCGGGGAGTTGAGGGGGAATATCAGCTGCAAATCGTCAGCGTAGTTAAAAATGATTACTTTTCTGTTTTTCAAGGAGTGCAGGAGGGGTTTAAGATAAAGATTGAAAAGTAGGGGGGACAGTGAGGAGCCCTGTGGGACACCGCAAGTGGTTGGTAGAGTGGGGGCTGTGAAGTTCTCCAGCTTTACCGCCTGATATCTGTCCGTCAGAAAGGATTTAACCCAAGAGAGGGCCGTGACACTGAGGCCAGCTTGTTCGACACGGTGTAATAGAATGGTGTGGTCCACCGTGTCGAACGCGGCCGATAGGTCGAGTAGTACGAGGGCCTGGTGGATTCCGTTGTCGGCATTGGTCCTTAGGGTGTTCTGCACGGCAAGGATCACCGCCTCGGTGGAATGTGCCTGGCGGAATCCAGCTTGGTTGGGTTCGAAATAGTCAGATATCTCGATGAAGTTGGATAAATGGCTGGTTACATAAGCTTCCAGTAGTTTTGCGCAGTAGGGGAGGAGGCAGATGGGGCGATAGTTAGCGAGGTTGGAGGGGTCGGCACCTGGTTTTTTTATGAGAGGGACCAGGGTGGCGTTTTTGAAGGAGTCGGGTACCGTACCTTGTGATAGGGAGGTGTTCAGGATGGGGAGTATACTCTGAGGGAGTATGGTGTAGACCTCTTTCAGGATGTGCGGAGGGCAGGAATCGTTGGGTGAGCCCGATTTTACTCGGTTCATAAGTTCCAATAGTTTGGGTGGGTCAATGGGGGGGAAGTCTTGTAGGGTGTTGGGATTTCTGCAGATGTCTGACTTGTCTGCAGGGTGATTGGTATGGATGCTGTTTTTTATGTTGTCAATCTTCTCCTTGAAGAAGTTGTTGAGTTGGTTACACAGCGTTTGAGATGCGGGTTGGGAGGGGGCAGTTCTGGTGTCATTGCAGAGGTCGTTGACGACTCTGAAGATTTCCCGTGATTTGTTTTTGGCGTTGGAAATTTTTTCTGAAAAGAAGGTAGATTTCGCCACTAAGATTGAGTCCTTGTATTTTTTGCGAGCTGTCTTATACAGTGCTCTGTCCGAGGCTAGGTAGCTATGTCTCCACTTCCGTTCGAGTTGGCGGAGTTCTAGTTTCTGTTCTTTTAATTCAGCAGAGAACCATTTGTGGGCGTCCATGCGGCGGGCGCGAGAGAACTTGGTCAGGGGGGCATGTTCATTATATGCGGAGAGGAGCCACTCGGAATGCGTTTTGTCCATCAGATTGATATCTGGTAGCTGGGTGGGGATGGAGTTGGACAGAGAGGAGAGAAAATCTTGGAGGTTTAAAGCTCTCCATTTCCTGACTGAGCCTCCAGGGGGTGCATGGTTTTTTTGATAACCCTGAGTGGTGATAGAGAATTGCAGTAAGTGGTGGTCGGACCATATGCATGGTGAGGCCGTGGGACAGGAGGTGGAGATGTTGTGAGACCAAATATGGTCTAGGGTATGTCCCTTTTCATGGGTGGGGGTCGCGACATGTTGGTGGAGGTTTAAGTTGGAGAGGAGTTCAAACAGTTCTGTAGCGTGAGGTCCAGCATCAGCGTTATTATACCAATAGTTGAAATCTCCTAAGACCATAACTTTGTCGTGGTCGACGACTAGGCCTGCTATTTGTTCAGACAAGGAGGCAGGGAAGGAAGGCGTGGATGTGGGAGGACGGTATAGCAATACTAGCACCATAGTGCCTGTCTCGGTGTCAGATTTGATAACTAGGTTATCCGAGTCTGGTAGGTCTAGAGGGGGTAAGGGGGAAAAAGTGTGGTCTTTATGAATAATAGCGGCCACGCCTCCCCCAGTTTTACCTGGTTTTCTGTTTGCAGACAAGATGTAATAGTCTGATGGCAGGGCCGAGAGTATATCTGTCAGGGAGTCTGTGGTGAGCCATGTCTCAGTGACAAAGAGTATGTCGGGGCTCTCCGTTTTCAAAAGCAGGAATATGTCAAGTTGGTGTTTGACCAGGGATCTGGTGTTGAGGTAGAGGCAGCGAAGAGTCCTGAGATTGGGTATAGGGGGAATGAGATATTTTGAATTTAGGGGGAGAGTGTGAGTCGGGTCTTGTGAGTGATGAGGAGCGAGGATGCTGCTAGCCTTTAGGCGAGCGTGCGTGGACGGGTCGAGTGGTTGAGGAGCGGGATCTTGCAGAGAGTGTAACTCTGAGGAGGAGTATCTGATGATTTTACCATTCTGCCTGGTCCCTGGGCCCCTCCAGGCGCGGACGGGCGCAGACGGGCTTGCCTTAGGCGCGCCTTCGGCGCGTAAACGGCGCTCCCGCTGCGCTCGTCCGCTGCGCATCCTGCCCTGGCACATAATAAAGGAGAAGGAAGGGGCGTGGCCTCAAGGGCGCGTGGCTAGCGAGCACGCCTGCGATGGCGGCCGCTACAGTAAAAACAAAGTATTACAATTTTAAAATTAGCGCGTACCGCCAGAGCCCGGCTTCCGCCTCAGGTCTGGGATCTGATTCTGAGTGTCAGTTTCAGAGCGGCGCTTTATATATGGCAGGGGGCGTGGCCTCAAGGGGGCGTGGCTAGCGAGCACGCCTGTGATGGCGGCCGCTGGAAATGAAGCAAACAATTACCGCGACAGAGCTCAATCGGCTGCGTGGCAAAAAGGTAGGATGCAAGTTTCAATCAGCTGTTTGGCAGGTTATTTAATCAACACAGTAAAAACAAAGTATTACAATTTTAAAATTAGCGCGTACCGCCAGAGCCCGGCTTCCGCCTCAGGTCTGGGATCTGATTCTGAGTGTCAGTTTCAGAGCGGCGCTTTATATATGGCAGGGGGCGTGGCCTCAAGGGGGCGTGGCTAGCGAGCACGCCTGCGATGGCGGCCGCTGGAAATGAAGCAAACAATTACCGCGACAGCGCTCAATCGGCTGCGTGGCAAAAAGGTAGGATTCAAGTTTCAATCAGCTGTTTGGCAGGTTATTTAATCAACACAGTAAAAGCAAAGTATTACAATTTTAAAATTAGCGCGTACCGCCAGAGCCCGGCTTCCGCCTCAGGTCTGGGATCTGATTCTGAGTGTCAGTTTCAGAGCGGCGCTTTATATATGGCAGGGGGCGTGGCCTCAAGGGGGCGTGGCTAGCGAGCACGCCTGCGATGGCGGCCGCTGGAAATGAAGCAAACAATTACCGCGACAGCGCTCGATCGGCTGCGTGGCAAAAAGGTAGGATGCAAGTTTCAATCAGCTGTTTGGCAGGTTATTTAATCAACACAGTAAAAACAAAGTATTACAATTTTAAAATTAGCGCGTACCGCCAGAGCCCGGCTTCTGCCTCAGGTCTGGGATCTGAAGTCTTTCATGAAACTTCCCCTCAAGTCGAGCAGCTATGGTTATATTTTACCAGTTGATTAATTGGCTGAGGTTAAAAACCCTGTTGGCATACTATCTGTCAGCAGCCCGTTTATTCATAAACGGAAATTGAGGGGGATAGAGTATGGTGGTTGGTAGTCTGTGTTCACTTGTTTGCCAATTCACCAGACTTTAATATCTTCTGTTTATAAACTGATAGGCTTATATTGTAAACATTCATGTCACATCTGTATTTCTGCTAGTGATTACATCTGGCCCGGCCGTATCTTCAGGATTGTAGATCAAACAACTGTATATCTTACAGTAAAACCTTGAACAGAGTTGTTTTCTTCGGCACGGAGCCTCCCGATTTGTGGTTCCTGCTTGAAGCCACTCTGGATAGAGAATTGTAAAAATATGTTTCTATCCTGTTTGGACGAGAGGTCATCTGACCAGACAATTATAGAAAACTTCTCTGTTATTTCAAAATATATTAATGAAACAGTCCTTGTTAAAGCAGAAAAGAAAGACACTCATAAACAAGGATGGTTCGACACCTACTGTACAAAGGCTTATACTAAACTTAAACATTCCCTACACGCTACAGTGAAAAATCAGGAGTACATCAGAGAGGCAAGAAGAGATTATAAGAGGGCGCTAAAAGAGAGAAAGATGGCATTAAAAGAGGAAGCTTGGTGCACCTTGCACGATGCCTCGGTAAACCGTGATTCTTCCCCCTTTTGGAAGGCTGCTAATGTGCCCTTTTTGGCAGATAAGGATTAAGCAACTATAGAGATTGCCATTAACGAGTCAGAGTGGATATTACACTATTCAAAGCTGTTTAATAATTCAGCGTTTGACGACCATGGTACAATGTCGGTTACAGCTGACATTGTGCCTCCTTCTGTATCTTTGGAATTACCACTAGATTTTACCCTTAGTGAGGTTAATATGGCAATAAATTCAAGTATTGGTGGCAAGGCCCCAGGGCCATATGGAATTACAGTGGAGCTCTTTAAATCAAATCTAGCACTATGGGGACCACTTCTAACGCAGATTTTTTAATGCATGCAGTTCACAAGGTTTTTTACCAACTTGGTACGAATCTATAATTGTGCCAATTTTTTAAAAAGAGGGGAGAACGAACCCAGCCTGTTACCGGCCAATTTCACTTCTGGACTCAACAGTTAACGTCATTGGCCGAGTTATATTAGACAGAATGCAGGCAGGCAGGCAGAAGAACAGGCCAATATAAAAGACCTACAATATGGCTTCCGTAAAGGCCTGGGCACAGTCGAACGGGGCCTTAATTTACATATTTTATTGGACAAATATATTAGGGCAAAAAAGGAAAGATTATTTTTTACTTTTGTAGATTTAACGGCGGCGTTCGACTGTGTCATCCATGATAAGCTGTGGTTGATTTTAGAGGGCATGGGTGTGGATGTTTTAATAATCGAATTTCTAAGGCAGCTCTATTCAGGGGCAAAGGCGAGGGCTCGCTATGAGTGTTAAGAGGTGTGAGGCATGGCTCTGTCCTTGCCCCGTTTCTCTTCACATTATATATAAATAACTTAGAAACTATTTTAGTTAAGGAGTGCAGGGATTTGCCGGCAGCAGCGAGGCGCTCTATCCCTGCGCTCCTGTACGCGGATGACGCAGTTTTAATGGCCCGTACGCCGCTCAGTCTCCAAAGGGTCGTTAATACTTTTACTAATTATATGTCAAATTTGGGGCTCACGATTAACTGTTCTAAAATGTTTGCACAGAATTGCGGGGTAGGATCTAATGAAAAGATTAATACCCTTTTTATAGATTCGAGGCCAATTGAATGTACTAAAACATGTTCCTATTTAGGGATTTTATTTGATCGGTCAGGAAAATGGACTCAGGCAGTCAAAGCCAGACGTCTATTGTTTATTAAGTCACGGATGGCATTATCAAATTTTAGTAGAAAACTAGGCAGACACCCACCAGCGGAATTGCAACGTATTGATAGGGCACAATGCATAGCAATTGCCACCTATGGAGCGGGAATCTGGGGTTATGCCGATGTAAATGCACTGCAGTTTGCGGAAAATATGTCTTTCAAGTTCCTTCTGGCAGTACCGGATAACACTTCAACTTATATCTGCCACTCAGAACTGGGTATGCCATATTTAAAGGACACGATTAAGATTCAGTCTGTCCTCTTGTTGCACAGAATCTGGACCGCAGATGAAACTGCTTTTAATCGCCATATATTGTCACATGCCCAGGGGATCGACGGGGTTAAACAAATAAGATGGCTAGAATATGTTAAATTGTTTTTATTAAAATTAGGACACTTAGAATATTTTAAGAAGCCTCTTACAATGTGCAATGTGTCCAGGAAAGATCTTAAAGCCAGCTTTTTGTGCCTTCTGGGTGAAACCAGAGCTATAACCGAAATGAACAACGGTTCCCAACATAAGGTACATTTAGCACAGCAAGAATATAAGGCTTACACATGGCAGGAGGCTAAAGCCAAACTCACCAAAACGCAGCACACGCTTTATGAATTGGTTGATAAGGCAGGAAAGCTTTTAGCATGACTTGATAAGCGAGAATGAGCTAGTAAATGGGTAACACAGATCCAATTTGAAGATGGTACAATTACGACAGAGCCTCACCAGATAGCAGAGGCATTTGCAGCCCATTATGAAAAGGTATATACGCCCACGGCCACCAACACTGTCTTAGAGAATCTTGATTTTCTTAAAGACATAAGGATGCCTGCATTGACCCCGATCGCGTCGGAAGCTCTTGAAGGCGCTTTGTCCTCCAACGAAATTTTCCCAGCGATTGGCGCACTACACACAGGCAAGGCTTTAGGGCCCAATGGGATTCCGGTGGAATTTTTTAAGAAGGCCTCATCTCAACTTGTACCACATTTACTCAATATGTACACCGATAGCTTAGGAAAAGGGATCCTGCCCAGGAACCAACGCCTCGCAACGATAGTGACAATCCAAAAGTCCGGCAAACCACCACAGGACTGCGTGTGCTATAGGCCAATTTCCTTCATTAATGCAGAACCCAAAATACTTGCAAAGGTGTTAGCCATGAGAATGCAACCGTATCTCACCACATTGATTCACCCAGATCAATCCGGCTTCATGCCCAATCGCAACACCGCACTTAACTTACGAAGGCTACACAGTGTCGTTGCTCGTTAAGTCCACTGTTGAGGAAGACGCAGTTATCCTATCACTAGACGCACATATGGCATTCGACCTCGTCAAATGGCCTTTCCTCTTCGCGGTCCTCCACCATCTGGGTTTCGGTCCCAAGTTCTGCGCTTGGGTACAGTTGCTGTACACGCAGCCATTAGCACATGTTGCTGTGAATGGCCATATCTCAACTGACTTCCCGCTGGGCAGAGGGACAAGACAAGGATGCACCTTATCCACGCTCCTCTTTGCACTAGTGCTGGAGCCACTGGCGGCATGGATACGCCATGACCCATTTATTTGAGGTATGAAGTGGGCGCCTGGCTGGGAAGACCGCATCTCCCTCTACGCAGATGATGTATTGCTGTATCTTACATCCCCACCGTGCTCCATTAACTGTCTACTGGATATCTTTGCCTCTTATGGGCGGGTCTCTGGATACACCATAAATTGGGGGAAGTTGCTCTTATATTTATTACACGGTCCTCCACCACGACTCCCAAGAGTTTGCGAAATTCGAATTACAAGCAGAGGCTTCAAATATTTGGGGATTTACGTAACGCACGACAGCACGCAGTTCACGGCTGAAAACCTCACACAGCCACTAATGAGATTTAGACGTGATGTCAAACACTGGCGCTCTCTACCACTCACACTACTGGGAAGGGCAGCCCTCTTTAAAATTATGGCACTCCCCAGATTTTTGTATGCTCTCCAGAATACACCGTTTCCAGTCCCCTCGTCATATTTCACAGCAATAAATGCTGAAGTGACCGCCCTACTACGGGACGGGAAAGCGACCTGTATCGCCACAAATAAACTAGTAAAAAGTTGGTACGATGGTGGTATTGCCCTCCCCAATATAAAAATCTATTACTGGGCCTCACAGCTAACCGTCATTAATCAATGGCTTCATACACCTCAAGACGACCCTGCATACCTTATGGATAGGCACCTGCTGGAGCCTGATGGGATTCTCGGAGCCCTTACGAATAAGGTCAAACGGACAGTTCTCACGGGCCTAACAGCACACACCATACAGGTGTGGTTCGAAACGCAGCAAACACTGGACTGGGAAGGGGTCATAACACAAGCCCCGCCGCTATGGGACACAAAGAAGTTAGGTATGCTGCGAAACACTAAAGGCTTTAAATAATGGGATTTGATAGGCATCTCAAAGGTGGGAGACATGTGGAAGAAAGATGGAATAATCACATTTGCCCAACTGCAACAAACCTATGGTCTAGCGCAAAAGGAAATGTTCCGTTATACACAGATCAGACATGCACTCACTAAGAAGATCGCCCCAGGCACACAACTCGCAGAGGCGTCACCGTTGGAGGACAGACTCCTGATGGACCATCTGACAAAAAAGACCATCTCTCACACATATCGGAAAATAATAAATAATCTACCAGACACCGCAATAGCCCTAAAGGCCAGATGGGAATCTGAGCTGAGCGATTTAGATAACACAGACTGGCAGGAGGCACTTGCGTCCCCCAAAGAGGTGGTGATATCTTCCAAATTCAAATTAATTAAACAAAAAATTCTACATCGAACATACTACACGCGCACGCGCGCATAGGTAGGAAGTACACACCATTCTGCATTCGTCAATGTGGTGAACCAGGCACCTTACTACATACGATCTGGCAATGTCCGAAGATAGTAAAATATTGGGGGGCGGTTATGTGCACAGTTTCGCAAGTCACGGAAGCCACGGGTCTACCAGAACCAAAGAGATGCATTCTTAACATTTGGGAGCCCACAGATCTCAATCACATGACTCAAGAATGGGTGACACTTGGTACAACAGTGGCGAAGTGCAACATAGCTCAACGCTGGGGGTCCCGACAGGTCCCTACACTTTCCCGATGGTGTTGTGACATGGACAGTATAATGGTGGTTGAAAATTCGGTGTACATCCATAGAGGATGCCCCAAGAAATGATCTCGGATTTGGGGCAGGAGGAATGCTTATCGTGGACATATCTGTGAACCCCCACATATGGACTTATCGTTAGAAGTAAGAGATTGATGTAACTAACACAGAATGATATGGACAGCACCAACAACCTCTGTTGTCTTCCGAAGGTGGACACAATGGAAACTTTCTGGAAAACTAGCAGTCAAGTACTGTACAGAAACAACATGTATGCATCACTGACAAGTTTATTAATGATACCATGTTATGATAATGACAAAAGGCTAATAAAAAAAAAAAAATTAAAGAAAAAAACAACGATTCTAGCTCATCATCTTACTCTGTTGACCCCAACTATACAACCATATATTTCTTTAATTATTGGCGATTATGATCGATTTTTATTGACACGCTTCAGGCTGAATATTCAATATAGATCCTTAAGTTTCCCCGAATTAAATGACTGGTCAAGAGCCCTATGTAAATGCCCGTGTGATGATGTTTCTGTACAGTCAAATATACATATATTATTCTTCTGCAAATTTTATATTATGCCAAGAAGGAAATGGCTTATTCCTGTACTAAAAAAACTAGGATTGAGACAATGTTGCCCTGCATTCTTGGCACTGCAATTCTTAGAAAATGAAATCGTTATTGCCTCTGTCACTGCTTTAAAAAAAAATGTTTTTAACTATCGTAAATCTATCATATTGTGATTTTATTTATGTATCTAATTTGTGTTAAAAGTAGTCATGTTATGATTACGTTTTTTATAACGGAGTTTTAATTACGTGATAAATGCACTGCGCTCTTATGGTTATCCTTTACAGTAACCGAATAAAGATCTTTTGAATTTGAATTTAAACATAAAAAAAGAAAACAACAAAAAATTGAGGTTTTTGGTTTTTATCATAGATCATAGTAACAAGTTCACAAATCACTACCAATTTATTGCCACTTTACAACATTGGGCATATAACCGGTGAGCGATTATAGCAGTACACAGGGTCACATTAGCAACCTCAGTTTTGATGATGGTCTCTAGCATGAGTTATGGGATCTTGACCTCCCGCCATCTAGCTGGCCCTCGCGTACATATTCACTCCACCTTCTATGAGTGCTGAAGATGTCATCTTTATCACAAATCCCCTAGAAGTCCCTCCACCTCCCTCGTGTACAGATCCATGCCACTTTGAAACGCTTGTTATGTAGGTACATTCTGGGAACACAACTTATTTGCAAGATCCCTGTTTGCAAAAATCAGTCCTAGGATGCACAACGTAAGTTTGCTTTTTGGAAGTTTCATGTTATTAGGGATCCCCAGAATTACAAATTGAGGCAGTGGAGAAGGGGAGCATTCAACATTCCATAATCAGTCCCAGCAGGTGCGGCTCCTCTTTAATACCGGAGGAGCATCGCCCCACTGCCAGCAGATGAAGAATAAAATGATAGTAAAACAAGATATTATCATTTTACTTATCGCTGCCTGAGCAGCATGACTGAGCCATGCAGTCTTGGGCGGGGTGGGGCCAGGCCATGGCAGGGAGGAGGAGTCCCAAGAATCAACTCTTTTGGGGAGAGGTTTTCATGAGTAGGAGAAAAATATTGGGCTTCCATCTACCAGTGACTTTTGTGTTTTTAGTGACTGGAGCTCAGCCGAATGACATGTGCTTCTAACCCTGGGGGGAGAGAATTCCCATATGGGATTACTTGAAATGCGCAAAAACAATGGTGGTACAATTCTGGTGGTCAAAGGAACCTCCAATCATGTTTGGTATCTGAGGAATTGGAATTTAAAAGCCTCTTTAATAGTAGAGCCAGATATTAAGTCACAATTCTGAAAATGACACTTTTAGAAAGTTGGCATTTTCTTGTCCTAACATTTTGGTGCCTGCATCCTGTTTCCTGGGTTACATGACTAGGTGTAGTTGCCAGCTAGCCTTTGTGCATTCTTCCTACATAGTATCACAATAGAGGGCCTGGATGTTGGCAAGATGGACCATCCTGACTTGATGAAGGAAGCGGGGCTGTCACCTGTGACACTTGGACTTCAAAGATACTGCCTCAGCTCACGCACAAAGAACTTCTCTTTAGCCTATTGAGAATGCAGACAAATTGGGACCAGGACAGGAAGGCAGGAAATCCGAAACACCCCTGTGTGGAGATATCTTCAGAAGCTCTCCCATTTGAAAGCTATCCCCAGTTATACAAGTAGGACCTTCAGACCCACTCTTCAGATCACTTCTGGACCTGAGGAAGACTCAGGAGAAGGACTGTTAAGTCCATGCTGTGCAGGAACTGGGAGTGCATTCTGGCAGGGGGCACACCATATGCCCCCCTGCATGCATCAGCATGGCCCTGAGACACCAGGTGGCCCTATAGGGCCCCCTTAGATACAGGGCCCCCTTAGTTTCCTCACTGCCACACTTTTCATGGCAGGCTCAACGCCTTGAAAACTGTGGTGATGAAGAAACTCGTAATATGCTTGTGGCACCACCAGCATATTGCAGGCCGCAGACCACTGTGCCACTGCCAAGGGATCACGGACCCCAAGCGGTACTCATAATAAGGCGGTCAGACCGCTGATGCAACAGTTGCCCTACCGTCACCGTGGGTTTGGCGGTCTGCATAATCAGGTCTATAGACTTTCTGCTGTGGTCCTCACCGCGGGTACATCCTTTTCTCTTTCGCAGTTGTTTCGATCTGGATACAAGGTCTCTGATATCAGCATCTGAGGGCATCCAAAATCTCCTTCCCTGGTGTTTCCCAATGGCTTCACCCCCTAAGTTGCTCTGGGTGCGCAGTAGACCATTTTAAATCTGCTAAATTCTCTGTCTTCAGAATCTCCATCGAAGGTGCTGCTGTAGTCTGTACATCTGTAACTAATGGAGAAAGAACAGTCTGTTTAATTGCTGTTGCATGTGGTCTGTTGTTTAGTTTGAAGGCTACACCAAAAAGATAGAGCCATCTGTAGCTTAGTGTATGGTCTTTGAGATAACTGGTGATGGGGTGAAATTGTTAGCATCTAGCAAGCGTGACTGGAATGATAAGAGTTTACTTTTAACCTTCAGCTTGGTGTTGGTCTTGTTCCCATGCCTCCTTCAAGACCTTCACTTTAGTTTGAAATCTGAGGAATTTCACCATTATACCTCAGTGGAGGGATTATTTGGGGAGGGGATGGGTCCCACTCTGTGGACTCTGTCTAACGTAAAATTGTCCAGCTCAGTTCCTAATAGTATGGCCGATACACTCTCCACAAAAGTCTCTATTCTTGCATGTGTCTGCTCCTCCCTAAAGCCTTGTTTGCAAATGCTGTTGCACCTGGTATGGTTTTCAACGACCTCTAACTTATCAGTGAGCTTTTCATGTTGGATGGACAGGGCGGTGCATCTGTCTCCCAGGATCATGCTACTCCCTTTCAATGAATCAATGTAACCCTCCACATCCACTACTCTAGACCGAGCTGCATCAATGTCCTATTGCAAAGGGGTAATCTTCTCTACTAGGTCTGCCTGCGGGGCATAGAGCTCCACAGAAATGTCATTTTTGAGTTCTTCTGAGAGGTCATTCTTGAAGGATTTAAGGCTAGCCAATAAGTTGGTCTTAGTGAAAGCCATATTGGGTGCTGACTCTTCTTGACCCATGGTCATCACTATGAGTGATGCTGATGTGTCAAATACCTTTGTTATTTTTCCCTGAGTTTGCTTCTTAGGGAGGTATGAGCTAGTTTTAAAATGTTGCTTCAGGCTAAGGATTCTGCTTTCAGGTCTTCTATTATACATAATTCCTTCAGTCAAGTGCATTGATTGCGATTCCAATTGATCAAGAACTTCTGTCGAAGTGGGCTTTTGCATTTCGTAGATAGGTGTATGCTTGTCTCTAAATGATTGAGTGCAGGCTGCTCTGTTTGTCTTTTTTGTGCTCCAGCCCCTCTTTTACTTTAATTTCAGTCCACAGATATATAATGCTCTTGTCTTCTTTTCTCTAGTTTTGAGGATGTGGCTTCCTCCCCAGTCAGCTTCTCAAGTGCCTAGGCATGTTGCATGTTGTGTGTGTGGATCCTCCTGCCAAGCTGGGAACTCGCCACTCATAATAATGGTGCCCTGTTGTGAGTTTCTGTTTTTATCCCAAGGGGTGTTCCTGCGGATCCCCAGGCTTTTAGAAAAGCCTGGGGATCCAGTGGTTCTCAACATTCTTGTTTTAAAGCCACCCCTTCAGTGCTACCAGAGGAGCCCTGCCACCAAGGTGAGATTTGATGCATTTGGGCCGAAACTGCCACAGACAGGCTTGGGTCTCGTCTCATAGATCGGCGCAATCCAGCAGCAAATAGAGCATCGGAAAATAGAGTTCGTAGTTCTCAGTCTAGTCGGAAGAAGAACACCTTCAATATGAGGAAGGGAATGTTTTGTATTAAATAGAATACTTTTCGCAAAGTGACTCTTTTGAAGATCGCCCCTCACCCCATTATTGTAAGCAGAAAGAATTCCAGCGACTTACATCCGATTGGAAATCAACCAATGTTAGTTCTATGTTTCTTCCTATAAATAAGTCTGCTATTGGTGCTATATTTATTCTGAGGTATTTGAACCTCTCTTCAGATACCTTAATTACTACGAAGAGTTTTTCCGCTATGTTCCAGCTTGCAGATTCATATTTGACTGATTTTTCCCAGTTAATTTTATAACGAGCTAGTTGCCATATTCCTCAAACACTTGGAAGATCTTTGGTATGGTTACATCAGGTTGTACAATGTAGAGCAGAATATTGTCACCATGGCGTGAGATCTTTTCCTCCGAGGAGGTAACATTCATTCAGAACTCTTTGACCTCTTCAAGCTACCTGACCCAACATGCCCCCTGTTCAACAAACAGTGCAAAGAGCAGTGGCGTCCTCGTCCTGTGCCCCTTTCCAAGATGAAAGTATGGAGCATCACCCCATTAACCTTGACCATAGCTGTTGGTGCCTGATAAAGGAGAGACACTGTGGGAAATTAGATTACTGGTTCAGGGGGTGGAACCCTACTCAAGCAGAAATCACAATTCTTGTCAGGGTGAATTCAAAAGCAAACCCCAAATTAACCTGTGCTTAACCCTCTGGTAGCTCGGCGAAAAAGCAATCAGGCTTAACTTAGTGGCCATAGTTATGCAGCACTTCAAACAGTAATATAGTAAAAACACACCACTAGAAAAATCCCACACCAATTTAGGCAAATAGGTCAAATGTCCTAAGTTATTTGACACCAAAACAATAAAAAATCTAATCAGTAGAACCAGAAATATGCAATTTTAAAGATTTAAGTGAAAATAGTGCCAACTGCTGTAACCTGGTTGTGCTGGTCCGGGAAAAAAATTGTCACAAGCTTAGGTTGACCGCAATAGAGCATGGGCTGGTTACAGGGGCCAAGTTAGGCCCGCTGAACAAAGTACCTTAAATCCTGGTTGTGGAGCATGTCGGGATCCCGCGTCAAGGATGCGTTGCAGAGCAGCTGTTTCAATGAGCTGCAGTGGTGATGCGAGGTCCGACGTGGAGGATGTATCGCACAGCTGTGGTTCAGAGGAAGCCGTCAATGAGGCTTGCGATGCAAAGTCCTGTGTTGGGGATGAATCGTGCAGTGGCAGTTCTGAGGAGCTGCAGGCTCCAATGTGAGGTCCTGCATCAGGGATGCATCACGCATCAGCAGTCCCAATGCGGAGCTGCGAGTAGATGTGTTGCACTGCTTCTGTTCTGTCCATTAGACCATAACTGGGCTAGCAAAGCACCTTCAGACCCACTTCCTAGGGTCCAGGACTAGGGTAGCACCACTTGGGGGCAGGATTCACAGCAAACAGAGTCCAAGTGCTCGGTTCAAAGTGGTTGGAGCCTTTTCTGTCCATGAGGGTCTGATCAGGACATTGCCAACTAGCCCTTGGAGTCACTCTGGTGGCCCTGGGTTCAAGATGCAGTCCATTCCTTTTAACTCAGGAAGCAGGGCCACAGGCAGCAGAGCATCAGAGTAGCAGTCCTTCTTGCAGCAGAGCAGCACAAAAGTCCTTCTGAAGCTTCCAATGGTCCGGAGGTGTACTGAAGAGTTGGGTCTTAGGATCTAATATTTATATGGGGTGCCATCTTTTAAGTAGGAGAAGGTTCTGGAGGTTTCTCTCACCAGAGGTGTTTAGAATTTTCTGCTTCCCTGTCCTGGCCCCAGCTTGTCTGGGGCACAATAGACTGGTGTGAAATCCTTTGTGAGTGTGCTGGGGGATGTATGACGTTACAACGCATACTTTTACAACGCATGACCTTACAACGCATTTTTTACATCGCAACATCCACTACAACGCATTCCATTACATCGCATGACACTACAACGCATTTTAAAAAACTACCTTTACAACGCATTCCATTACATCACATACTACCTTTACAACACATACCATTACAACGCATACTGTTACATTGCATTTAAGGTAAGTATTGGATAGTATAGGGGTAAAAATTACTATTCTAACTCCAGGGGGTGCAACAGTAGGGTAAGTGTTGGATAGTGTAGGGGTTAAAAATTACTATTCTAACTGGTATGCGTTGTAATGCCTACGTTGTAGTGACATGCGATGTAGTGTCATGCGTTGTAATGGTATGCGTTGTAATGGTATGCGTTGTAGTGTCATGCGTTGTAAAGGATGTTCCGTTGTAATGCCTGCGTTGTAAGTGTAGTGCGATGTAATAGTTGCGTTGTAAAGGTTGTTTCCCATGCTGGGGCTGAGCCTTTGTGATGTGTAAGTGTGGTAGGTGACCGCTCCTCCCCCTCATTGCATCAGAGATGGTCCATCCTATCAACAGCTAGTCCTACTTTGTTTCACTGTTTGGGAGCAATACACAAAGACCAGTCACCAGCTACACCTAGTCATGTGACCCGGGATACAGGCTGCAGGCACCAAATGATTAGGACAAGAAAATGACAACTTTCCAAAAGTGTAATTTTCAGAATGGTGACTTTGCATCCATCGTTACGATTAAAGAGGGTTTTAAATTACAGTTCTTTAGATACCAAACTGGACATTCCTACCTGCTCTTGATTGAAAGTTACCCTGCTCTAGGGGGCTATTTAAGGCCTCCCATATGGATGACTTATATGAATTAAAAAGGAAGCTTCAGGCCTGCCAAAAGGTTTATTTTGCCAGGTCAAAATAGCAGTTTAAAACTGCACACACAGACTGCAATGGCAGGCCTGAGACATGTTTAAAGAGCTACTTAAGTGGGTGACGCAATGAAGGCTGCAGGCCCCCTAGTAGCATTTAATGTACAGGCACTGGGTACATGTAGTACTACTTTGCTAGGGGCTAAATGTGCCAGTTAGGTGTAAGCCAGTGTTACCATGTTTTGGGGAGTAAACACACATTTTAGCACTAGTCAGCAATGGTAAAGTACACCGAGTCCTAAAGTCAGCAAAAATGATGTCATCAAAAATAGAGGATTGAGGCAAATATGTTTGTTGGAAAACCACCCTATGGCTGACAGGTTTAACAGCCACCCAATGGCAAAAGGTCAGGCCTGATTTTCTCCTTCATGCATCTTTCTTACAGGCAAAGGTTTTCTGCATTTTGTCCCTGAAAACTGTGTTATACGACTTCCAGAGCATCACTTAGAAGTCTATTGTTCCTGCATTCTCCTAAAAATGCATCATGGAGTCTGCCCTAATCTCCGCTATTATTGGTAGGTCTTTTAATCCCAAGTGTTTTGCCTTCAGCTAGTATCTATTTTTAACTTGCTTTCCCCCCTGTTGTCATAATCAGGGGTAAATGATCTGAGATCCTCCTCGGCTGGAATTCTCTTTGTCGTACGAGGGATATTTCCCTAGTTGAGATAAACATATTGTCTAATGTGGAGAAAGGTTTATCTGCCCCAAAAAAGTATGAGTATTGTCACTTCCTAGGGAGTTTCAATCTGCAAGTGTCTATTAGGCCCATGGCCCTGCAGACTGAGAGAGTTGTATTAAATTGATTATATGTGCATCGCAGGAAGCCCTGTTCCATGCATTTCGACTGTCATGACATCATTAAAATCTCGTTCCAGTACATGCAAATGCAAATCATTGTAGTGTCAAAAACAAAATTGGCCAATGAACAGAGTAAAGCACCTTTTCTGCATCTAGGACTAGCATTTAAGCTAACCTATTATGGAACCCGATGGAGCGTCTTGGTAGGATTCCCGACTGGTCTGTGTGTTTGAGGGAGTTTATAATTTCTAACAGTCTGGTGGCCATTATTGTTGTCTGGATTTTTGTTTCTACATTCAGTAGTGAAATTGCCTGAGACAAGGACCAGATATCAGTGGGTTTCCCTTCTTTATGGAATACTGTAATGATTGCTTGTCTAAGTTCAAAGGACATAGACCCTTTCTTAAGAGCTTCTCTGTACATGCGGTGTAAGTGGTACCTTAAAAGTGCTGAGAGTCTTTTGTATAATTCCACTGGGATTCCAAGCTAGATATCACTTTCCATCCTTTTCTTATCCTTATCCTCTAGTATTGGTAGGGTGAGATTACTAAAGAATCTTTTAATCTTGCCCTCCACAGTCAAGTTCTCAGCCTCATAGAAGGTGCTAAAGTAGACTGCAAATGTGCATGCTATTTTTGTGCCATTTTAACTTTTTTCTCTAATGTTACCTCTTAACTCTCCAACCCATCTCTCCACTTCACCTTCATTTTGCTGAGTCAATAGGAGACAGTCTGCCTTGTCCCCCAGGTCAAACAGTTGATGCTGCATTGTCATGTACTGCTGACACTCCCCATCCGGCACCTCGTTTTGGTAATCGTCTATTAGCGCTTCTAATTCGTTGCACAAGCTGTAGGGCCATCAAGCGGTCAGTGTTTCCACTAGCTTTAAGAGCTTGGACTCTAGCAGCCTGATTTTCTCCATCATACGTCTTTTCTTACGGGCAATGACGTTCTGCATTCTGTCTTATATTCCTCCCATTGTTTCACTGGGGAGTCTACTATTCCTGCATTCTACCCAAAATACATCATGGAGTCAGCCCCAATCCCTGCCATTATCTCTAGGTCTCTTAACTCCCATGCATTTAGTCTCCAGTGAGCACCTCTTTCTCTAGCATTTATCCCTATTATCATAATCGGGGGTGAATAATCTGAGATCCTCCTCACTGGGAACTCTGTTTCTCCCATGAGGGAAATGTCCCCAGTCATAATAAAAATATGGTCTAAGGTGGAGAAAGTTTTTTGAGCCACAGAAAAGTATGAGTATTGTCGCTTCATTGAGTTTCAATCTTCAAATGTCTGTTAGGCCCATGGCCCTGCAAACAGAGAGGTGTGTTAAGTTTATTGTGTGTGCCAAGAGAAGCACTGTCCTATTCATTTCAGAAATCATGACATTATTAGTAACTTTCCTCCAAATTATTGCCTCCCCTACACATGTTGCATCCCATTGAAACGTCCATTATGGTCAAGCCCTTTTTAAGCTATTTGAAAAGGGTGGGGGGGGCTTTGTTTGTCAGTGTTGTTACCCCTCTAGGTCTCGGGAGAAGCCATATGGATCAATTTCCAGTAATTTGCGCTAAGCCCCCATCAGATGGGTTTTCTAGAGTAACACTATGTCTGGGGACTGTCAACGTTTGTACTGGGCCATTTTTCCTCTCTTAATTTTGTTTCTAGCCTATTTATGTTCCAGGAGTTTATTTCACAATATGTTCTAAGGGTGTTATCTCTACTATGTTTTCTTCTGTTTCCTATGCTGTGTTGCTGTCTTGCCATTGGTCCTGGTCATAAGTACTGGTTGATCTGGAGACTTATATTCTGAACTGTAATTGGAACATTCCCAACTTCATCTTCCTTCCCCTCTCCACTGTTCCTTTTTTTCCCCCGAGCTTGAAAACTGCTCATGCCCCAACACTGGAAAGGTCTGTCGCCCTTCCTCCCATAATAATTCCTCTATCTCATGTCAATTTAATTTCATAGTTTTGCCACGCCTTTGCGGTTTTCTGTATAGATTGCAGTGTTAACTGCTAAGGCCGAGGGGTCGCAGATTCGATTAGGGGTCTAATTTGCCTATTGTCATGAAAACTCTATTATGTCTTGGATAGTTTGATGCTCATTTGGAGGGGACCTATCTACCCCTCTTTCTAGTCTGCACCATTCATCTGGCGGACTCTTTCAACCATTTATTCTTGATTCTTAATTCATGGATGCAGGCATGGTTTGTAAGATGTTAACCTGTCCTGTTCGACATCTGCTGTTCTGCCTTGTTGTTGTGTCTCATCTCTTCACTGGCAACCTTCATCCATGTCTGTTAAAACCGCTACCGAAGGTGTGCCTGTGGCTTTATGTTTGGCAGTGTCGTCTTAAGGATTTTTGGGGCCCCGGGCTATAAATATTTTGGGGCCCCTGTTCGTTACAACTTTGAATTCTATTACCTACTGCCAGTTGTAGCCTGTATAATGGCAAAAAAATGCAAACAGGTTTCACACAAAAACAATTGATATATGTGTTTCTGAGGATCCCAAAACACTGGGCAAAGAGAGACAGAGGTAGATATAGAAAAAGAGAAGAGGAGAGGTTCAGATACAGAAAAGACAGAGGTGAGCTAGAGAGAGAGAGATTACATTTCCCGTCCCTGGGAGCCCCATGGAAAGTGGGGGACCTGAGCAATTGCCTACTTTGCACATGACTTAAACCGTCTCTGTTGTTGGGAGCATCTTGATCTTCTTTGTCAGCCCTTTGAGTGCATCCGACAGTTCCTTAGGCCTTGCAACAGGCAATGATGGCAACAGTATACACCCCCTCCTCTGCTTGCATCGACTGTGCCTGTGATGCCGGAGGGCAAGGGAAGGTTAGATGTAAAGATGGGAGGACCAGTACTCTTCTCTAACTGCCAGGTCCCACACCCCCTTTCCAGCAGCCCAGCGAGGACTGATGAACGCAGTCACAAGCCATGCTGCTCTACAGGTGCTGATCCAGCCCGTCTCCTCCTACCAGACTGCAGCAGCAGTCTTTTTTCTCAGTCACACCCGCGTGGCCACAGGGCCCGCACCAAAAGTTGGAATTGTCCGAGGAGTGGTGCTGGACACATGTCTTCCTCACTGCCCTGGAGCCCTTTTGGTATCTGCCATCTTAGGGGCAGGGCCAGATTGATCTCGCTTAGCCCACTCCACCTCCTCCAGCTTGTTGTCTGTCCTCAATCGTCACCCATAGCTCAATATCCACCAAATGTTTAGATGTGCAATCTCCACTGCCTCGCTGATGCCATCATGTTAGAGGTAAAGAAGGCCTCTACCAATCCATTTCTGCCTGGCCAGCCACTTTAATTTCATCTCATGGCCTCCCTACTCACCACTTATTCTCATCAAGTCTCTGGTATTTGATCCAGGGTATTTAGGGTGATGGATGCTTATAAAAGTACAGGATATATGTAGAATTTTGGTGTAGGCATGACTGATTGGCCATCTTGTCCGCTATTCCCCATTGCATATCAAGCTGCAGCACACATTGATAGAGGAATATGCCCCTGAGGATTGTTTTTGTGCAGGACGGTGCCCTTTACTGCACAAAAACAATCCTGCATGCAGGCACCCTTGGACCATGGTGCTAGTGTGCCTGTGTTGGCTCTAGGCAGTCCAATGCGCACTAGCACTGGGGAAAGGACAGGAATGTTCTATATTGTGTTAAATACAGGGCATTCTGCCCTTTCTCACAGCGCAGCAAGTTGGCTCGGGGTGTTGTGTGAATCCTTGATAAATGAGGCCCCCAGTGTCTTTATAACAGTGGTGTAATTGTCCATTGAGAGCAGGTCACTGAGTATTTCTATATCACTTTTGTGAGTTGCATTTGTAAACTGTAAACAGAGTTGGTTTTAGATTTTTTGAAGACGTGTAATAACAAGTCTTTTACTTTCTATCTCTGTTCCGCACCATTTTTGCATACTAATCTTACAGACTGCACTCTGTGAGTAATCACTATGGCAATACCAGTACTTCTGCTACACAACAATAACTCTATTCAGGTTTGGCAGAGAAGAGCTTCTGAAATGTACAGAGAAAAGCCCAGCTTTCCTGCAGCCACTACTTGTTGTGTCATTCACAATTCAAGCATTGGTTAATTCCTGCTAATGTTCATGACATTTGTATTATTACACTGAAAAATTAGAATATGGGGATGACCATTTCTCCATTTCATTGGTGCAGCAGTGATATCAGTCCACGTGTGGAAGGGCACTCTCTTTGTATTAACTTCTGTCTTCTGCACCTGTTTTTTGTCTTTAGAAAACATATGGGATGACAGCCCTTCAGGATTTCCATCTAAAGTGATGTTTTTGTGAGACAAATCTTTTTCCAAACACATTTTTTAAACTCAAATCCTACTTTGGAGCACAACCGATCAAGTATGAGGAATCTATGCTATATTAGTGGAAGAAAATCTTGATGACTTGGAATGGTTGGGGGAAGATAGGTCAGGAGGCATCAGTTGAATAGCCAGGTCTTGAGTCCCCTTCTGAACTCTTGGAGAGAGGGTGAAGTCCGGAGATGAAGTGTGAGGCTGTTCCAGAATTTTGCGACTAGGTAAGAGAAGGAGCGTCCTCCATTGTTGCCTTGGTAGATGCAGAGGTATGAGCAAAGGAGAGTGAGGCGGATCACAGGAGTCTGGAGGGTTGGTGAAAGTTCAGGCTGTGGTTGATGTATGCCAGTCCTTGGTTGTGCAAGGCTTTGTAGGCGCGAGTCAGAATCTTGAATTGGCATCCCTTGTGGACGGAGAGCCAGTTGAGTTGCTTCAGGTCACGGGTGATGTGTGTTTGTCTCTGGGGATGTCAAGGGTGAGTCTGGCTGCTGAGTTCTGAATGGTCTGCAGTCTCTTCAGGAGGTGTGTGGTGATTCCTGCCTAGAGTGCGTTGCCGTAGTCCAAGTGGCTGGTGACAAGGGCTAGTTTGATGGTGCATCTGGTGGAGACTGGGAGCCATTTGAAACTCTTTTGGAGCATGTGCAGCGTAAGCAAGCAATCAGATCTGGTTCTTCATGGTGAGTTTGCTTTCTAAGTTGATGCCGAAGTTCCGGACATTCATGGTCCATGGGGGTCTGAAAAGGTTCCAGTTCAGCAGACCATGTTTTAACACTCGGGGCTCTGTGACTTGCAGAGTTTCACCCTGTCAGCGAAAACCTGGTCTCCATCCACCTAGAAGACCAGCGAAGGATAGTTTCACTTTCTCCATCCCCACCAGATCCTGCAAATGTATGACTGTAGTTTCAAAGGAGGATTATGATAAAGTCTATCCCACCGCGGCACTATGTTCTCATCAGAAGGTCCAGCTTTTAACCGAAGTTGCAGCTACACCTTGCATGGAAAGCCCAATTACCCACCCTTGCCAGGATGAGAAGAGTCGTTCCAGTGAACATCACTAATGGATCCAGAATTGAAACACCAGTTCTCTACTGATGCAGGGAAGTAGAGCCGGATCACGTATCTCATTGGAGACATCATGGTGTCTACCATAAAGTCACCTAGTCCAAAAAGAGAAAGATTGCACAGATTTTCTTCTCAGAATTCTAGGTCAACATCTAGGTCATCATGTGGATGGTGTGAGATTTCACCAGGTTCCCCTGATTCTATTCCATCAAGAATCTCCCTTATCGATAAACTGGTGACAAAGAGCTGCAAAGAAGGTCAGTCTGCAGACTGTTATACCAAAATAATGTATGTCTATCAGTTTTTAAGTTATCCAGATGAAACCGCAAGCTCAGTCTATTGTGACTGTGGTTCCTGGACTCTTGGAACCCGTCATGAATATCTTCACAACCCCTTTCGCTCTTCAATCTGTCAAGCGACGTCTGGAGAAGAATTTCACATTGACTGATTCTGACCCAAGGTTTCTGAAACAAATGGTACCAGCAGATTTCTTGGTTATAGTTGCTACAATAAAGAAGTATAATGGAGCTAGCCTGACGTCTTTGAATCCATCAGAAGCAGAAGGTGGGATTCTCTGAACAGAAAGATCGGACAGTGGCTGGAATCATAAATTGACCAGCTCCTTTGCCCTGCTGAGCAATTACTACTGTTCTCTAGGATCAATGAGACAATTTATGAAGTACCTCTAAAGAGAAAAAACACAAGTTTTTGGGAGATAGTTAAGGAATGGTAACTTCAAACCATTCCATAAACACGGAACACTGCAGACCATAGAGCTTCTTTTTTCCACCAGTCCTCATCACTGCAAAATGCACATACTTCTATCTCCTTTTTCTATGTACCCCCTCTATCAGTATTTGATAGAATTCCTTTTTAGAAATAGTTTCTGTGGTTTATCTGCTTTTGAGCAGTCCCTACTCAGTTGCTGTACCTTTGCGGTTACAATCATAGGACTGTGTCTAAGTTAGAGCGCATGCTTCACTTTGTGCCCACATGACATATTTACTCCACATATGTATTTTCTTGTTTTTGTACTTTGATTTAGATTATGAGTGTCTCTCTTGTGAGCCTAAGCCATTTTCTTAACCCATCTGTAGGTAGTGGTGCAACCAGTGAAATTCACTTTCTTAATACTATCAAGGCATGCTAGCAGTATTAAGTAAAAGTATTTTTTGCATTTGTGTTTTGTGCATTGTGACATCTCTTTTTTTCCTTTACCTCTTTTTCAAATAGAATTTGAGTTGGGCTTACATTTACAGTATATCGAAACATATCTGCTTGTTTCAAACTTACTTCTTCCCAATAGAGCTTGATTTCAGGACAACTTACGGACATGTGGATGTAGTGAGTGGCTAGGGTTACACATTTTCTACATACCTCCTCCTGAGCTTTGTTTTTTATGTTTGTTAGCTTTTGTGGGGTCCAATAAATTCCACGGGCATAAAAAAATCATTGTTTCCGTGCAGCAGAATTAACAATTGAATACAAAGTGCTTACTACTTGCCATAAATGTTCCTTGTATAGACTTTTCTATAACATGTGGTGATTCACCTTTATTCAGTGAAGCACAGTGCATTGTATCACTTCATCACTTCCTTTTTTTGTGCTTTGATGCTTTTCTATTCTTATTCTAAATTTGTCTGATCTTGATGGCTCCATTATTGGGTGGCATTCCAAGACTGGAGTTGAATACAGTTGAATCTGCATGGTAGTATGCTATGCCCAATTTGCTACTGATTTTATACCCAGTAGTGGTGTGTGCTTGGAGGGTCTTAAGTCAAACGTTTTAAAAATTACTTTTTGCACCAAATTTTATAGATATGCTCCGTCTTGACAAACCGTGAAAGGACTGTAAAGTCCAGCTATAAAATAACAGATTTGGCAAATCCAGTCATCCTTTAACTAGCATTCTCCTCAATTTCATCCATGAAAGTCTATTCTTTATAGACCCATGTAAACGCTGAGATGTTATTCTGTATTTTTAGAATTGTTTATTTACACAACTTTAATGGTATACAATTTTAAAAAAAATGTAATTTTGGGAGAATCGTCATGTGTATGAGGTTACTCGCCCATAAATAGTTAGCGGGAGATTTGACAATTGTTTTAATAAAACATCTATTTCCTTTGCTACTTTAGCTAAATATCCGTAGAGGATATTATCTAGATTGTGCTTTATCAAGACTCACAGCTATCTTATTTACCGTTTATCTGCTTTTGTGCTCTTTTCCATTGGTATGTTCCATTCCATCACATAAGTCTTAGTTTCGCTTAAAAGGTATCCTGAAACTTGCCTGAACATTCCAGCTACTTCCATTATCCATTTTCTGGTTTTACTTGGTTCAGGCGTATACATAGGTATGTCTCCTGCACATGATGTAGCTTTTATTTTAAGGTCAGTGGAGTCGAAGGGTACAATATTGGGGTGTTGTCTTATTGAGTAAATGTCTCTATTTATAAATTTAACAGGATAGGTGAAAGAGGGCATCTCTGCCTTGTACCTTTTCTTATCAAGATTTTCTCTGTTAGACTGCCCTTGACAAGGACTCTTGCAGTAGCAGCTCTATATAGTAATTTGATTGCACGTTTATTGTTAGACGGACTTCCAAAGTAGGATATACACTCCCAATTAACTTGGTGAAATGCCTTAGCGGCATCTGAAGGTGGTCACAGAAAGTGGTTTTCTTATCGGCTGCTGCTACATTGAACTAATCAACAGATATGTTAAATTATGTAATTGTCTCCCTTTTACAAACCCCTTCTGGTCTTCATCAATCAGCTCTCCTGCAATAATAGATGCAAACTGTCTTACCATTACCCCAGCACAGATTTTGTAGTCAGTGTTGAGAAGTCAGATGGGTCTGTATGATTCACACATTAGGGGATCTTTGTTTGGTTTTAGTATAAGAGTAACAGTTGCCTCATACCATGAGGGTGGAATGGCAAGATTTTCCATCATAATTGCCTTGAATAATTGTTTTTAGAATTGCGATAATTTCAACCTTCACCTTTTTATTTATTTTTTCTGCCGGACCATCATGGCCGGATGCCTTACCTTTTATAGGATTTCTTATCATGTCTCCTATTTCTATTTGTGTTATCTGCTGAGTTATTATGAGTCTATCCTTTTCATTTAATGAGTGATATATCTTCTTTATGTAAGTCAATTATATGTCTTGGAAAATGTATAGAATGCATTTCTTCTTATTCCTCTTTGCTGGTTTTTATCAGTCCCTGTATTTTTTATTCTTTTGATATAGTTCCTAACCCTCTCTCTGTACTGCTCATTGAAGTGGATAATTTTCCACTTCTCTGACCATATAGAGCCTTTTGAAACTTGATTAATTTCCATCTTACTCTATTCTTCTGTTCTAATCTTGATTTAAAGTCAAGTTTAATGCTCTTGAATTCAGTCATCTTTGATTCCTATCAATTTAGATTCATTTCTTATTATATGCAATATTGACTGTTCATTTCTCGATCTAGTTTTGCTTTCTGTTTAGAACATTTAATAGTTATTCCTCGTAGGTAGGACTTGTATGCATCACATACAATACTTACATTACAGCTATATAAATTATATTTGAAAAAGTCTCTAGAATCTTCTTGATCAATTGGGAGACTACTTCTTTGACAAAAATTTGCCAAGCCAATGTCCAACTCTGACTTACATTTGACGTACAGTGGCATGATGTGAAATGGGAGAAGGAATATGTTTCAGTCTGTGTTGAAGGTAAGACTATGGCTCACAGTGTTACTCCAATTTGTACAAGCTGCCCTATACTTTAGGAAACGTAAGCTCCCCTGTGTCACCGTAAGGGGGTGGGGGTAACTCCTGTAGTTACACATTCTTCAAAGTAGTAGTCCCTCGGGTCACCTATTTTTACCGAATGTGGACCGAATTCATCCAAATGTGTAAAATACAGGGCAGCTTTTACCTTCAACACAGACTCAGTCAGGACTTTGACATAATAGGGATCTTGTTAACCTTGATGAAGGCCCAAGAACCTTTTGGGCTGTAAAGAGGGCTGAAACATGTTTGTTAGAAAGATGAGGCAGACATAATATACTGGCTTATCCATCCACTTTCATTTAATCCTGCCCGGTGTGCCCTCTAATTAAGATATATCTTTCAGATTTACATCAATGTACTTTTATTATCCAATCTGGATCCCTCACTTTACCGGAACAAAAAATGTATGTAAGATCTCCCTCTTCTTGAGTTTGAGATCCCGATGGCGGTACTATCCATAGTGCCTGTCTTACCACCTTCTCCCAGCTTTACTCTGTGTAATTGCTCCGCAGGCAGGTCAGTAGTTCGGTCATTTGAAATCAGCTTACAAAAACAACCTTAAAAGCAGAGTAGGTTTATTCCCCTTTTGTAATTCTGTATTATGACAAGCTTTTATTTGTTTCCTTATAGGTTTACTATCTAATCATTTTACATTTTGAGCTCTCTTTATGTTCACCTCTTTTCTATTTAATCTCTCAGAACAAAGTGAATATCTATTAGCCCCATCATTCTAGGTCTCTGCTTTCTAATGTAGAGCTCTCTTTATTTGATCCTGTTAGAAACTGGGATTCTGGTTGACAGGGGTATGAACCCTAATTGGCAAGACTAAAATACATCTATCATTGCTTGTCCCGCCTTCACTGAGATGGTGGTGTAGGAAACAAAACTCCATGCTGAAGTTCCTTTTTGCCCTCTGAAACATGGTAACACATGCTAGAGCTAGGGTGCTCATATGAACAATCTTACTACTTAGGGGCTGTAGTTTCCTGTGGAGAAGGAATAGCACTACATGCTAGGGTTGAGAATGGTTCACCTGGCTCTTCTACTTTGGGTGAACAGCATGTCCACTATTTACTGTCTAACCAAGCAGGGAGGAATGACGTTCAGTATTCTCTATATTAAACAAAAAGAGGGGGGGACCTAGGAGCTATTAAAGGTCCAGTGTCCATGCTCCTGATACATGTATTTATAACCCAACGAAGGACACTGTTCCTACAGTAGGATGCAATAAGTCACCCATACTTAAGGGTGCAAAAAGTCACCCGTGCATTTTACAAGAAAAATTGTGAGCAAGAAAACAAAAACAAAACAAAAGAACCTTAGGTATGAAGGGCCCATAAGTGATGGGAAAAAAACTTTTTTGTCCTCTGATGCCCTCACACACCCCAAGGGGTGTCATGCTTCATCATCGGGCAGTTGCTCCTCGTAGGGCCGGCGCTGCAATTCCCTACGGGTCCCCCGAAGGGTCGCTTTGTCGGAGATCTTTTTAGGACTGCCGGATGGTGCATGCGGGTGTGTGGGGAGTCGGTTCAAAAAGAGGGTAAATCAACGGAGAATTGTGCGTGCAAAATAATCAATGAATTAAAAAGGGTCAACATGCAGCGACAGTGTAACTGTTGTACCCTTCGCAGTCCGAAAACCGCTCAATAAAAAACAATGCCCCAAAGGCTCACTATGCCTGGGTGTCATAGGTCATAGGTCGACATGTTTCGCGCTACTCTTGCCCAACCAGGGTCATTTGCGCTTCTTCAGGACCATAAAACGATTCAGTGAAGTGCACGTGAACAGTGTAAATAAGATAAAAATACCCTCTATCTCAATCAGGGCGGAACAGCAACTTATATACCTATATACTTATATACCCACAGTATGGCAACAGTTGCCATACTGTGGGTATATAAGTTGCTGTTCCGCCCTGATTGAGATAGAGGGTATTTTTATCTTATTTACACTGTTCACGTGCACTTCACTGAATCGTTTTATGGTCCTGAAGAAGCGCAAATGACCCTGGTTGGGCAAGAGTAGCGCGAAACATGTCGACCTATGACCTATGACACCCAGGCATAGTGAGCCTTTGGGGCATTGTTTTTTATTGAGCGGTTTTCGGACTGCGAAGGGTACAACAGTTACACTGTCGCTGCATGTTGACCCTTTTTAATTCATTGATTATTTTGCACGCACAATTCTCTGTTGATTTACCCTCTTTTTGAACCCACTCCCCACACACCCGCATGCACCATCCGGCAGTCCTAAAAAGATCTCCGACAAAGCGACCCTTCGGGGGACCCGTAGGGAATTGCAGCGCCGGCCCTACGAGGAGCAACTGCCCGATGATGAAGCATGACACCCCTTGGGGTGTGTGAGGGCATCAGAGGACAAAAAAGTTTTTTTCCCCTCACTTATGGGCCCTTCATACCTAAGGTTCTTTTGTTTTGTTTTTGTGTTCTTGCTCACAATTTTTCTTGTAAAATGCACAGGTGACTTTTTGCACCCTTAAGTATGGGTGACTTATTGCATCCTACTGTAGTTCAGTATTCTCTCCCAGGAAACCTGGGCAATTTGGTACTGAATTATGTTGAGGGACGTTTGATTTATAGTAAAAGAATTCCTAGGTCTGTAAAACTTCAACATAGATGAGCTGAGTGACCAATTGTTAGATCAACACGAATGGATTTTAAACAATGATGTGCTGGCAGACATTTTTCCTGTTGGATGTATCCAGAAAGACAACAGAAGAACATACAAAATGCCCTGTTGAAGCATACAGATTGCTTGATCTATGGTCCTTAGAGAATACAATTTTAATGAGTTGGTTGAGAGGATTATGATTTTCCTCCAGTTCCTCCAATGCAAAGGTGACTCTTTTTACCCCAGATTGGCCTCACAAATAGGGGTACCTGTAACTTTGTTCAAATGTCCCCTCTGCTGCATGAGAGACTGTTGGTGAGGTTGGATCTGCTCGCCAGGATGTCAGGCAGATTCTTCCATCTCAGCCAAACATCACTGAACTTGACTGTCTGGATTCTGAGTTATTGCAGTATGGACACTTAAAGCTTCCTGATGATTGGATAGCTATTTTGAGAGAGGGGAAGAGTCTGCCTGTGACATCTTCATACAGATTCATGTGTAAAAGGGTTCTGCTTATTGTGTATTAACAATCAGGGGGACCGCACAACATGCAATGTAGAGACTGTACAGCCCACTCTTTCTTATCTGACCAAGTTCGGTTCTATTACGGTACCCTTAGCTACCAACACTGCTCACCTTTAGTATCCTTCTCAAGCATCTTTCTTCACTATTTCAGTAATTAAGGATTTTCTGCTGAGTCTTAGGAAAGAGTTTGCTCCAGTTAGAAGGCTTTCTCCAACCAGGAAATAGAATGCAGGGCTTCCTAGAATGACGTGTACCCTTTGAACAAATGCAAAAGATTGTTTTACTCAAAAAGAACAAATGATGGATGAAATGCTAGACAAAGCAAACCTTCACCCCCAGTCTCAAAGATCTGGGTTTAATCTATTGTTCAGGATTCCATCCATCCTCTGTTCTTTTTGCTTTTGTTGCCCAAAGAGGGAAGAGTATGCCCAGACATGGGTCCGTGTTCACTGTGCTGCTGGATTCAAGCTAGCCTGGCTGATGAAAAGTGCTAACCCCAAACTGGTCCCAGGATGCCTGCTTACAGTCCAGGGGGGACCAGGCATGGCAGTTCAGGCTGGATTGTTCCATGAGGGGCAAGGTCAGAACTTATTTATATATGGCTGGGTCCATAGTGGCGTGGTGTGGTAGGCAAAAAAACGATAGCTTAAAACGAGATCTGTTGACTGGGGTGAATGTTTGTATTGTTCAGCATTCTGTCTATCATTTGTTCTTTTTGCAAGATTATTTTACAGCACCTTTCGTGAAAGACTGCTTTTTAGTTGTTAATGCACCAGTCAGAAGGGTGAGTGATGTGGTTGGAATTAGAATATGGCAAGTGGATGGATTTAGAAAATAGACTCCAGCAATAAACACGACGGCTGGCACATATTCCATGTTTATCATTTTCTATTTTCGCTGTAGTTTTTTGTATCCCTATTTTGAGTGTCAACTGCTTTAACAACAAATTCATCCCCTATACATCCACCTTTCAGTAACTCAACAGATGTATTCTTGGTTTTCCAGATACTTCAACGGTCACCAGATCAACAGTCAGTTGTACCTGGTCAAAGCTCAGACAGATTGTAAATACCTTCAAGCTCCCTAATTGGAAGCTACAAATCTGACAATGGAACTATATGTTATTTACCATATGCCTATGTAGCTGCGATATTTTACCTTGTAAAGCGCTCTGCTACCCGCAAGGGTCTTGTTTGTGCTAT
The DNA here is from genome assembly GCF_964204655.1 of Triturus cristatus. NCBI lineage: Eukaryota > Metazoa > Chordata > Amphibia > Caudata > Salamandridae > Triturus > Triturus cristatus. The sequence continues at coordinate 442,217,630 of NC_140585.1, forward strand.
ATAAAACCTTCAAATAAATAAATAAATAATCAACAGAGAGTCAGCTGGAACACATGCTCCTGGCTGAATGTTCAGCAGGGTGTCTCTGACAAGGAAAGACAAACCACAATTATAGACCTCTTAGAATTAGCTCCTGAAACCTTTGTCGGTTTGTTTTTATTCCTAAAAGGGTAGCAGTTTCGGCACCACATCGCCTGGAATTAGAGACAGACTTATAAGGAGGTTGGGGAGTGCTAAGGGGCAGCCCTTTATATGGTTGTGCACAGAGGGGAGTGAGCTTGAACTCTTGCTATACAGCAGTGATGCTCCCGTTAAACCGGATCTGGAAACCTTGAACCTCTGAGAATGTTTGCCTTCTTTTGGGAAACTGTGTCTACTGTGATGCACATTATTGGCCCTGGCTGATAGTCCATTTAAACCTTTCAAACAGCTGAACTTTCTCCACAATCAGGCTGTTGGAGTCAGATCCTAATCATATGACATGGGGAATCCAGACAAAATCTCACGGATGACCATGCCTGATAAGTGCACTTCAAGCTCTCGGTAATTGCGAACCATATACTGTTTGCTGTTGTGACAAAGTGCCTTTCAGAACTCACCCTCCAATTCTCCCAATAGGTATTTCTGGTTTTCATTTTAATAAGATTATTACTATGTTCCTTCATAAATCCAATATCCCACCACTTAATGTAATGAGGGCTTTATGCTATTTAGATAAGGCTAAAGAGATGCAATAAGGTCAAACAACTCTTTATTAATTATGGTGCTGGCCATATAGGCGGAGCTTCTTCTAAACAGGATACAGCCAGGTGAATAATTGCTAGCATGATTACCTGTTAAGCATTGAATTGAATTGAATTGAATTACATTTATAAAGCGCAGCATATACCCTGAGGCGTCTTGGCGCTATGCCTGATAAAAGAACAGTGGGACAGAAAGCACAGGTTGTCGTCTGGTTAAGCGGATTAGATGGTTTATGTAAACAGCCATGTTTTCAGATCTTTCCTAGAGTGAATCAAAGAGGAAGCGGATTTTAGAGAGGTGGGAAGTGTGTTCCAAAGCAAAGCTGCAGATCTAAAAAGACTCCTGCCTCCCCATGTTTTTTTTTTAAAAGGGGAGATAACCATGTTCCTGGCTGTTCCAGACCGTAGGGTGCTATTGGGAACATACCATTTTAGTTTGTTCCTGAACTGTGCTGGTCCCAGATTATGTAGTGACTTAAAAGCCAAACATAGGACCTTGAATTTACATCTTTGCCTGACTGGAAGCCAATGCAATTTCTTTATGGCTTCTTTGGCTGAGACGTGCTTGGGGATATTCATAATGAGGCGAACTGCCGCATTCTGTACCACCTGGAGCCTATTGATCAAACCTGAATTGATGGTAAAGTAGAGGCTATTACAGTAATCTAATCGGGAGAGGACCAGAGCCAAGGTCACTGTTTTCAGGAGATCCTCTGGTATGAAGTGCTTTATTTTGTTAATTAGTCTAATGGCACAAAAAGAGATAGCTGTGACTTTGTTGACTTGAGCTTTAAATTTAAGTTCTTTGTCAATGATGATATCCAGGTCCTTGGTTTTTGTAGCGGGTGTTGGTAGCACCCCCAAAGCAGGTGGCCACCAATCTGATGTCCAAAGGGCAGGTTTGTTACCCAAGATGATTACCTCTGTTTTTGTTGCATTCAACTTCAAACAGTTGACATCCATCCAATCACTCACATTCTTCATGCAGATTTTGAATGCCTCACCCGGGTGCTTTTCTTCCTTGGTTAGGGACACAACGATCTGTGTGTCGTCAGCGTAGGAAGCCAAAACAAAACCTGCTATTTTTACTATTGAGGCAAGCTGTGCCACATATAGATTGAAGAGCGTAGGGCTCAGGGCTGATCCCTGCGGCACTCCACAGGGTAGTGAAAATTGTTTAGAGGTTGCCTCTTGCATACGGTCAGTCAAGATCTCATGGCTGACCGTATCAAAGGCCGCCGAGAGATCCAACAGCACCAGAGCGGCCGTACCCCCTATGTCTAAAATAGACCGAATGTCCTCAGTGGCTGTAATTAGGGCCGACTCTGTGCTGTGATTCTTCCTAAAACCATGTTGTGTTTCATCTAGCAGGGATTCGATATGCTGAGTTATTTGTTTATTCATTATGTTTTCAATACATTTAGCAGCAAAGGGTAGTCTTGCAATGGGGTGGTAGTTACCAGGTTCCGAGCTATCAAGGTTGTCTTTCTTCAAGAGAGGAAGAATGGAAGTCCGTTTCCATTGAGTCGGGAAGATTCCGCTGGTAAATACTATCTTAATGATGGGACCCAAGCACTTTGTCATTTGTGTAGGAATTAAATGCATTATGTTGGGCGGGCAAGGTTCGTAGGGTGATCCTGACTTGATTGATAAAATAAGGTCCGATAGTTGTTCATCTAGCGGCTGTGAAAATTCAGAGAAACTAATTAGATCTTTCTTGATGTTGGCTTTGGGATTATTTTGACTATCGGTGCTAGTGAACAAATTGTAGATATCTGTCACCTTTTTCTTAAAAAAAATTGGCAGCCCATTACAGAAATCCTGACTGTATTCATTGTGGTTGGTCTTATTAGGCTTAACCAACCTGTTGATCACCGAAAAGAGAGTTTTGTTGGTGTCACAGGCAGTTCTTATTTTTTTCGTGAAATAGTCAGTTTTTGCTGTGATTATATCTTTTTTATGTTTAGCAAGTTTCACTTTGTATGCTATCTTCTCAACTGCCTCATAATTTATTCGCCATTTTTGTTCCTGTCTGCGGCATTCCTGCCTGGATAACCTTAGCTTCTCATTGTACCAAGGTTGGGACAGCTTCCTTTCTTTTTTAGATGCTCGAGAAATGGGGAATGCAAAAGCAAATAGATCTTTATTTGATCAGCCTAGAGCCCAATCCGCAAGGGGGAATCATGATGAGAAATGCCCCATCAATGACATCTGTAAGGCTGCGACTTGGAGGTCAGTCCAAACCTTTGCTAAACATTATGCTTTGGACTTGGACTCCAAGATTGATATTTGATGAGTCAGATTTTGTGATGAATTTTCTAAAGGGTTCATTTTTTGTGGCTCTTACTGACCTTTTAAGGTTGGGTTACTCCATTTATGCATCATAGAGAGAATCCCAAGGTGAAGATAGGCATATTATTTACATGGAATACTAGTTCTTTAACATGGGTAGTCTCTCTAAAATCATGAAAGTCCCACCCTCCACATAATTGGACCATAGATTGTGAACTGGATCCTAGGAATTTTTATTTTCCCAGTGCTCTAAACACCAATTGATAGCCTGCTTCCATGATGTGACAGTGCAGGGTGCATGATCTAATTTTGTCATGTGTAGATGGAAGTTACTTCGGGGCACCGAATCCTGCTTTCTTTAAATCTAATTTACTCTGTGTTTTCAGGCAAATTTACTGTTTCACTTTATTTTTGCTAATTAAAAAAACAATTAATGTTCCCTTCTTGAGCATGCGCTCTATTTAATTTGATAAGAAAACATAACATTTTATTTTTTTTAAATGTGTTCCAGGATATCACACGTATGTGGCAATATTCTTCCTTTTATGAATTAAGATAGCCATGCTGAAGAACTGGGATTACAAATAAGTAACTTTTTCTATCTCAGCTTCTTTATAACCACTCACTGCTTAATACTAATTGAACCTCTCGTTTTCAACACATCCAGGAATCCCTTGTTTCCAATACGTTTTCTTAACATGCAGGTTTATTCTGTGCACCATCAACCCCTCCCTGTTAAATCATGCCATCGTTCTCCTCACAAACCAAAACCCCCATTTACAAACAAGAGCATCCCACTGACACAAATTTAAACTTCCTGGTCTAAATCCACATATACATTACCCCAGTATTAAATGTCTTTTCATTTAATGACACTCTGAAAATAGCATTTGATTGTATTTTCTTCTGCTATCCTCAACACTCTTTCCATTGCTCCCTCCCCACAATCCAGTTCTGAATCTCTCTCACTACACAATACCAGCAGAGGAGCGTTGCCCCACTGCTCACTGAGCAGTGCAAAAGGGAAAAATAAAAAGATAATAACAGAATATTATCATTTTATTTTTCAGTAATGCGCCAGTTTAGGGAGAAGGAGTGGTTGGCACCATAAGTACGCATGGTGGTTTGGCCAGCCATCTTAGCATGGGCAAACCGACATGCTCACTTAGCATTTCTCCACCGGGCTGTAGAACAGTCCCATGGCTGCCAGGCACTGTCTGAGTGGCAAACTAGGCTGCTCAGACCAATTATGACACTGTTGTCATGCTGACAACACTATTACCAGCATAACTGAAGCATTGTGATTGGCTTAGGGGAATCTGGGAGCCTGTGTATTGCCTGGGAGTCAGGAACACAATACAGACAAGCATTAGAAATGCAATAGGTCTCGCATTTGCTTGTGTTAGAGCTATTGGCGTTGTAAATGACAGTGTCGTTTACCCATGTGTGTGGTGGGGAGTGGAATTATATGGGTTGGATCGGAATTGTTAGTTGTGGATTTGTGTGGCGTTGAATGGTGTGGTGTGGATTTGTGTAGTGGAATTGTATGGCATGGTGTGCAGTGTAAGTATGTGGATATTAACTATGTGGTATTGAGTGTACTGGAATTATTTGGAGGGGGAATGTGTGTTATGGAGTGGGATTGTGTGGAATGGTATTTTATTTTCTAGAGGGGTATGTAGTTTAATTATGTGGTGTGCTGTTGAATTTTGTGGCATGATGTGGAATTATGTGCTGTGTTTTTGATGTATGTGGTGTGTTGTATAATTGGGTTGTTGAGTTGAGTTATGTGGTTTGGTGTCGAATTATGTGGTGTGGATTGGAAAGGTGTGAAGTTGAAATGTGTAGCGTGGAACCGTGTGAATAGCTTTGCTTTTTTGGTGTCGAAAAAAAACAAATAGGTAGGAGCTAAGCTCCAGATCTGTGTCTTTGGGTGTTAAAAAAAAAAAAAACAAGCCATCAAATGGTAAGTAATGGGTGGGTTTAACCCCTTTACTTTATACAATACCCCCCGCAGCAACAGTGCATGTGCTCGCTGTTAGGCAAGACCTAAAAAAGGGGTGCACAGCACAAAATGTTGTACATTGGGAAAAATACTGGCCAAGAAAAGAATTGCACCTTTGAAATTACATGCTTAGACTAACTTTGTTTGCCGTGATGGGCTACTGAATGTGGGAAAAGGTGTGGGAACATCCTGCTCTGCTGGCTTTAGCATCACCCTGATTGGACAGAAGGAATCAAAAAAGTGAGACCTTTGGAGCCAGGTCCAATGTCGAGTGGGAAAAAGTGACCAATGACCTACTCGCTACAAACTGCCCAGCATATAGCCAGAAATCACACACTACTATGGGGATTGCTGCTATGTCTACTGCTGTGGATACTGCTTCAGGACACTGTGGAGATGAGTCACTTTAGCTCAAACCTCATTGCGGCTGGCCCCATCTTAATCCTAGTACTGACCGAACACAACATACATAGTGTGTAATCACATTAACAAAAACCACAGTTTTCCCAAATAGTCTAGGATAGAAGGTACAACAGTATACTATCCCATTCTGGCTGTTTGGGTGAATTATTAAAGTACCCCAGCTAAAATAGAAGCCCAAAAAAAGTATTGCACGCAACAGAATTTCTATAGCTCTTCTTTACTAGGAGGCATGGAACTGAACTGAAACAGGGCCAAAGACTGCGAGGAAGGCAAAAGAACCAGAAAAAACATAGAACAGGAACAAAACTGGAGAGTAGCAAACTGCAAAGAAATTGAACAGTAGCCATAGGTAACAATGGACCTGTGCCAGAACTGGAACAGAACCTGATAAGCTCAGGACCATGATCTAACACTGCCAGGACTGTCATAAATGCAAACAGTGGCAGTATCAAAACAGTACCCAACAGCACCGGAAGAGTGGTAGGGGTACCATTTGATCTAACAGTACCTGAATCAGTACTGGAACAGAACGGCGGAGTAACAAAGGTAAAACATATACAAGATTAATATAACAAGGCAGTAGTACCAGAGCTAAAGCAGAAATGTAACTGCTTAAATAACTTGACAGGCCAAGCTGGTTGCAGGTATTTCTGTGCCCCTTCAACTACAAATGCTGGTAGCATGGATCAACGTTTCATCATTCTAGCAGGCAGTAAAACTAACACTGAGTGGCCTTCCAGTGAATGCAGTGGTTAATGTGTGAAAAAATATGTGCCAGGGCTCTCGTCAGGAGGCAGTTTGCACCAGCCCATTGCCCCTATTAGAGCCGCCTATAATAGAACAGTTAACCATGAAACCCTATAAGTGAGGTGAGGATGTAGCGTAACGGCCAGAGCTGCCGAATTTAGAGCTGGGGAACCAGGTTTGAGTCTTGGCGTAGGCTCAACGTGATTCTGAGAAAATCACGTACTCTCCCTGTGCCTCCAAAAAATTGGATGTGTCGTCAACTGGTGCTCATGCAAAGCGCTCCAATATCTCTGGGTCGAGTTTGTGCTATGAGCGCCAATGTTGACAATTAAGAGCTGGTGCCCTGCACAGGAAACCACAAGCTCAAATGAAGCACTGAGTGAATGACGTCACAACATCATTCAAACCCCCAGCTGACATCATCAAACAAAGCAACATTTTAGAATGCTTATTGTTGGTGACTTTTATAAATGTAAGACTGGGTAGAGAGATCTGCTTTTTCCCTACACCGTATGGCCCCTGTAACACCCACTATTCAAGTGCCTAGCCCCGGATCTTCTTACTTTGACATGAACAGTTGCCAAAGAACCGTGCCCATTCCTGTTCCGGACTCCGTAAAACATTTCCAAAATAAAAACCAAGCCATGCTCTCCAGCTTCTGTGTTACGCACATTTCCAATCCACACAATACCTTGAGTGTGCCATTTCCGAGGTTGCTTAGTCTTCCAATTCGGCACACCTCGTGCGAAATGCATCAAAAACTGTGCACTCGTTCAGTTCCTCCATACCTACTGTGGCCAATATCATACAGGGCAGCTTCAATCTATACTAGTTCTTTATCCAACACAGCACTGCATGCCGGGATTTGTAGGCCTAAACCTATAAAGGGGAGTCACTGCAGGTGTATGAACGCTGGAATTAAACGTACTGTTAATTATTTAAACGTGAAAAGTAATTGAAGGTTTCATGTATGCTATGAAACCTCTTGGCAGCTCTGAGGCTCCAGCTGAAATTGATATTTTAGAAGGCAGCAACCGGAAACGGTCAAAAGTAAGAGAGCACTAGAACCCTGTTAGTTAAGATTGACAGGAGAGATGACAACAAAGCTCAGTGTAACGTACTTCACAACTCTAAGTCCCTGATGGCCAGGGGGACCCTAGGTTTGGAAGGGGATCAGCAGACCACAGGGACAGTAGAAGGGTGAGCGGAGGACGAGCCTGGAAAGGGGTTTTAAAGGCTAACTGGGTGCATGGAGGGCTAGGAGGGTGCAGGAGTGGCAGGCTGCAGGGAAGGGAAGGCGGGGCAGAGGTTAGAGGGGCACTGAGGCTGTAGGGGGGCAGGTAGATCGGACCCTGGTGCTACCGGGGTTAGAAGAGTCCCAAGGCTGCAGCGGATTCGGTTGGAAGAACCCCAAAACTGCTTCGGACTCAGAGCTTCACTGCTGCTCTTCGAGAGGAAGTACACACTGGGTGGGATGGATCCGAGACTGAAAGACGAGTCAAATACTGACCAGAACCGGCGGCCGCAAAGCCCGTGTTCAACTCTGTTCCATGTGTCTGAAGCAGCCGAACAGGAAACGGATACATGGACATAGAAAGGGGACTTTTTTTGTTATCAAATGAAATTGACTATCCCATTCCAAGATGGCAGCAGGACCAGGCCAGGGTGAAGGTGGCAACGGGTCAACACACTGTAGGAAGTGGCTAGCCCATGCCGCGCTCTAGCAATGCTGTCGCTGCTCGCCCTTCTCACTGCTTCCCCTCCAGCCCAGCAACACGGGCTCTCCCCTCCCCAAACACTAAGCAAAGCCCCGTGCTTCTGCCGGCAGCCCCAGCACACGCCAGCCCCATTGTCTCCTCTGATGTCTCAGCAGTTGACCTCCTGTGTGGACGCGGCGCAAAGAAATCAAGCATCGCTGTGCAGAATGTAGACGCAGCTCGAAGTAATCAAGCACAGCTGTGCAGAAAATATGAAAGGCGCACGGCCTCCCATATCCGCCTCCTTGCTTAGGGAGTGGGAGGGGTCATGGCGACTGGCTGTGTAACAACAAGAGTAGGCGGCTGGAGCAGCAGAGCCGGCGCGGCTCCCTGTACAGGCTGGGAGACCTCAGCCTACTGAGAACAACAAGGAGCGAGGGGCGCGAACCAGGCGCCATGGAAAAAAAAAAAAGTAGTGCCTACATTTAAAGATGCCTCCCTGCAGCGCAATTTAACAGTAGTTGATCGATGCTGCTTCCGCCAGAAACGGAAGAAAACGGAAATGACGTGACGGACCACCAGCCAACAAAGAGCACGTTAAGAAGAGCAATGACCGATTTCACCAATGGTAAGTGAGGAAGTAAAGAGAAATGCAATGGGTGGAGTTTAACTAGCAGTGCTGATTACTTAATGCCTCGTAGAGGCAGCGCATGCGCTGCCCTATGCGAGACCTAAAAAATGAAATGCGAGCGCCCTTTTGTCTATGGCACAATCTCTTCTCTACTGAACATCTTGTGGCAAAATAAACATCAATATCTTCATACCAGCCCTTGATACTGTACAATATTCCTACTATGATCGAGCTCCTCCTCCACTCATATCCGAATTGACTTGCCTGCACCATAAATAGTCTGCTCTCCCCTCCCTGCATGCCTGTCACTGGTTCTTCCCTCACAGCCATGGACATTGCTTCCTGCTTCACATCAAAAGTCACAACTATCAGAAATACCATTGCTACGCCCCTCATGGTTTTGCCTCTCTTTTATACCACTCTTGCCTTCCCAAAAACATTGGCCAACTATCAGTGTTCATGACAAGCATCCCCACGGGATTGCATACTATATTTAAATTTCCAAATCCCACAAGTGCCACATCTTTTAGCCCCAAAACTGCATAAAAAGCCTCCCAAGTCTCCCATCTGGCCTCAATCTTTAATCACTCCTTCAACTCTAGTGCCTACCCACAGCGCTTTAAGTCAGCTGTTGTTCTCCCCTGCTAAACAGTCCGACTGTGTGCCCTCATTTTCCTCAAACTGTCTCCTGGCCTTTTAAGTTATGTGTTTTACAGGGACGTAGCTTCTAGTGGTGCAGTAGGTGCAGTAGCACTGTGGCAGAGATGCCTGAGAGGTCTAATGAACCCTGATTAATGTTGTATTTTATAATTCAACCAGCAACCAGGGGCCCATTTCCTTCCTTGCACAAGGCACCATAACACACTGGTTACACTACTGTCTTTCTACAGAATGTTCTGAACGTCTTGTTTCCAACCCACCCGTCCTTTTTTAGGTCCAGCCTAGGCAGCGCGCATGCGCTGTCTGCAAGACCAGCTGTAATTCCTATACCAAGTGTACACCCACCTGCTACTTATCCTTGGTCCAGTCCTGCGCCGGTCTTCTTTGGTGGCTCCTCATTGGTTGGTGCTCCCGATACGGTACAAAAGGGGGTGGTGATGGACGGAGCATCAGAACCAATCAAACACTCATGCCCAGTCAACAGATCTGGGTTTGATCCATCACCGTTCTTTAGCCCACTCTGCCACCCTAGTTCAGACACGGCCATATGCAAATCAGTCTGACCCTGTGCCTCATGGGAACAGTCCAGCCCGAACTGCCAAGCCATGCCTTCCCTGGACCGGAAACAAGCTTCCTAGGACCGGTTAGTTGGCAGGGTATGCTCAGATGTGAGTCCCTTGCTCACTTTGCCACTGGATTCAAGCAGGCCTGGCTGAAGACGGCTGAAATGCCAGAAACCGATCCTAGGAAGCTTGTTTCCGGTACAGGGAAGGCATGGTTTGGCAGTTCGGGCTGGACTGTTCCCATGAGGCACAGGGTCAGACTGATTTGCATATGGCCATGTCTGAACTGGGCTGGCAGAGTGGGCTAAAGAACGGTGATGGATCAAACCCAGATCTCTTGACTGTGTGTGAGTGTTTGATTGGTTCTGATACTCCGTCCATCACCACCCCCTTTTGTACCGCTTTGTTCGCCATAAGTTGGCAGGGTATGCTCAGACGTGAGTCCCTTGCTCACTTTGCCACTGGATTCAAGCAAGCCTGGCTGAAGACGGCTGAAATGCCAGAAACCGGTCCTAGGAAGCTTGTTTCTGGTCCAGGGAAGGCATGGTTTGGCAGTTCGGGCTGGACTGTTCCCATGAGGCACAGGGTCAGACTGATTTGCATATGGCCATGTCTGAACTGGGGTGGCAGAGTGGGCTAAAGAACGGTGATGGATCAAACCCAGATCTCTTGACTGGGTGTGAGTGTTTGATTGGTTCTGATGCTCCGTCCATCACCACCCCCTTTTGTACCGCTTTGTTCGCCATAAGTTGGCAGGGTATGCTCAGACGTGAGTCCCTTGCTCACTTTGCCACTGGATTCAAGCAAGCCTGGCTGAAGACGGCTGAAATGCCAGAAACCGGTCCTAGGAAGCTTGTTTCTGGTCCAGGGAAGGCATGGCTTGGCAGTTCGGGCTGGACTGTTCCCATGAGGCACAGGGTCAGACTGATTTGCATATGGCCATGTCTGAACTGGGGTGGCAGCGTGGGCTAAAGAACGGTGATGGATCAAACCCAGATCTCTTGACTGGGCATGAGTGTTTGATTGGTTCTGATGCTCCGTCCATCACCACCCCCTTTTGTACCGTGGTGCTCCCGATACAACACTTCCATTTTTTGCCCAGGAGCAATGGCCAACCACAGTTTCCTTGCACTGTAGGGGTTTATATGTTCCTGTGGGCACTACTTCAAGAGAGGAAAAGTGCGGAGGCTTGCAACATAACATGAGTAAATCATAAACATCCTTCTGTTGACTTGTTTATAATGGGTTGCGCTCTACTCCCTCACTTTAAACCGAGAAAGTATCTTCCACATCAACATAACAATGCCCCCAACATGCACTCACCAGATCCACTCCTGGGTTAAATCGAGAAAGCGTCTTCAAAGTCAACATAACAATGCCCCCAACATGCACTCACAAGATCGGCTCCTTGGTCTTTTAACAGACAGTGTGTTTGCCCAGGCTGGTGGCTTCAGAGTGCTCTATGGTATATTACATGCCTTGATGGAAGTATGAGCTGTGGTAAAGACACTATTGCGCAGTGCGCCTGCTCCAGGTACTCTATGACGTTTGTTTCTGTGGCGTATTTTTTTTTTGCACGTCGTCGTTCGGATTTTAGTTGCAGTTCATACGTTGGAGGGAGGGGTTATTTGGGTTATTTTTTTCACAGAACACAATGACCTCAGCTTTGGACAATTACATCAACCGTATCCTTACTTATGCAGCCGGAGCTTCTTTTATAATATCTATGTGATGGATTAATGCCAACTTTATTTTATCATGGAGTTTCACTTTTTGGGACAGTGGGTGTTCATATGAAAGGCTGAGTTTTACCATATATACATGTGACAAGGGATGATACCCAAGCTTCTGATTTCACATAGTAGTTGGTCATGTACTTTAGAGATAACTGCAGTTAACAGTGCATGCCATACTTTAGGTTTAAGCAAAATTTGGTGTGAATTATCCTATCTACACTCAGAACACGGAGGCGGGAATTATATTTGATTTAGGCACAAGCCTGAAAACAAAATAAAGATGCAGAGAGGTTCCAATAATTTGATAAATAAAAAATGTGCATGTTAATCTGCTGATGGGTTTACGACGCTGGAATACTGTCGGGAATCACTATTGTACAATATACATTAATTAGGATTTGTAACTTCCCTCCACAAATATCAACATTCAACCCAAATAGGTAAAAAGACGGATATAAACGGTGTACAGCAGACCCTGGATAGTCCTCGGACCCAGTGCCACTGCACCTGCTGCACTAATGATAGGCATACTTCTGACTGAGGGGCTCCATTATAGCTGCGTGGTCGGTGGCAAAAATGTGTGGTGAAAGGACTAGAGAACATTTCAGCACTTCCGTTGAGTTATAAAGCGTATAGACTCAATTATTACCTTAACTAGGACTTCTTGGAGGTTACGATCTAATTAAAACATACACTCCGATGGTGAAAGTAAACGGTAAACTGTACTTCAACTGAAATAGCCATGTTTTTATTTTTTTACGAAGAATGACATGATCTGCGATGACGCTCATCTCTGAAGTCCTCTATTCGAAGTGGAGGTCTCAAACTGAGAAAGCTCGACCTCCTATCTCTGAGTGACACCTTAGGGTACTAATTCTCAGACTGCAGTGATCTAAATGGGATGTAAAATAGCAATAGAAATTAGACCAATCAACCTTTGCAAGGGGCCCTCCACTGTGCCCCAACACATGTTGCTGCATTTTTAGCATCTTTTGATCTATTTGGGCTAGAAACATTTTTAGGGTAAAATTATGCTGCAGATGGTGTATAATGTGGCAGATGCAATTATATGGAAAATGGCATAGCTGCAAATTTGCATAATTCCAATGACCGTGGTTGTGAGGGCTGCTCTTTCAGCAGACATAACCAGGGCCATCCTTATATACAAAGGACAATACAGGCTGACTTACAAGCAATATGCTTTCAGATAGAAAACCAGTCTGGTGCCTTTCCAGGGGGTAATTCAAAGACTGAGGTCAATTTTGGCTGCAGCTGCCTTATCTTCCCACTTTCATTTGAAACGCATAGCCTGGCGTTACAGTCCCTGCCTTCCTGTGGCTAGTGCCGCCTCCGTCTCAGAGTTCAGCAAGCATTTGCAATACAATAGGTCTCGCATTTGTAAATGACAATGACTTTTATTTATGTGTTTTGAAACCCTGCAAGTGGTGCATAAACAGGCACTTTGTACTTATAGTCATTGCTTACGAGAAGCAAGGCTGGCAGTAACTGCACTTCTTTTACTGCCAGCCTAGCTTCCTGTAAGCAAGGACTAGAAATACAAAGTGCCTGTTCCTGCACCCCTTGCAGGCTTTGAAAACACATAGATAAAAGGCCTTGTCATTTACAATGCCAAGAGCTCAAACTCTCGCACATGCCAGACCCATTGTATTGCTAATGCTTGCTCCTCCTGCACACGCTCTTCCAAACCCATTCAGTTGAGAATTGTGCTCTTCATGAGACAGAAACTGCCCTCTCTCTTGTTACTAATTTCATTACATCTCCACATCACAGCCACCTGCCTTCTATCCTTTTTCTGTTCACAAAAAACAGGACAGGAGGCTGCCAGCACACAGATTTAAGGAAGCGCTGTATGAGCTAACAACCATTGTCAAAATACAGCACATGCTAATCAATGCATTTGTCCGTAATGTGAATGTTTAATTGAGCACCTATTCAACGTCAAACGGTCCAAGCAACAGCTGGGTGAACAGAGAAGGTGGGGAGGCTGCCATATCGACCTGACCACTGTTCAACAAAATGTGCATCAAAACGTGAAATGAGCAAAACATTGAAAGCACATGGAATAGAAACAAGAAGGAAAGCTTATTTCCACAAATGCATTTTCAGTATGCTTTTTAAAATGTGCAGGACATTAAAACACTAAAGTAGGGCGTCCAGTGTGATCTTGCGGGAATGGACTGTTGATTTCAAGTAGAACTATTTCACTCCATGTTTAAATATTATGCAGACCCCGCACACTAACAGCAGGGCTCCAGACATGATGTACTTGTGAAATCCTTCACCGGAGATCTGAACCCTGCACCACAGCATGGCAAGAACTGGTCAACAAGTGACACCACCCCACAGTGTGCTTTCCACATGCTAGCGCAGTCTGTGGTACAAGGAGCCGTCTGCTCTATAATGGATGAATAGAACAAGCATTGGCAATTCTCAGGAGTCTGGCTTGCACTTTCAATTATAAGGCAGATCTATTAATTTTCCCAAATTGAGGAAAAATAAGAAAGTAGGACAACATACGCCATGGTCTAGCTGATAAATGAAAACAGTAGACCGATATACTAGCTTTGCTAATGCAGTTGCATACTGTGGCATGGCAGGATGTTATCAAACATGCTAGCATGACACTGTCCTGGACAGAGCAGCAAACATCACCTTGTTAGCTCCCAGAGGGACTGGCTACTTCTCCTACTTATACGAGAATGTTTGAGGAGTATATGCATGAAAGGAGTGTGGATCCATTACCTCGATGCAAGAATAAACCTTATACAAAGGTAATGTGCCGCCCTTTATTTTCATGGAGCCATAATCTTGCACATAGATTACATGCTTTCTGCTCACCAGTACACAAACACAGTGTTCACACATTATTAACATACTGCCCCTTGCGCGAGAGGAAAAATATCTGTCACACCATGATAACGTCATGCTGCTCCTTACATTCATATATGTAGTTGTATGAGCAAATTCCCAGGCTCCTATGGGTTTACAGGATGTTCATACCTAAAGCCTTATCTGTATGCAAGCAAATTCAGCCCACCTTGTTCACGTGATGCATCCTGCCTGCAGCACTACTTGCAATTGGCTGCCCTGCTACACCAAATCCACATCTAAGCATCAACCACACACATTGCTGATGTGCTGTCCTTCCCTGTACAGTCATAGTTGTCAGACGTGGTAACTCCTTATCTTAATACAAGCACTCATCTCACAACATGGTGACATACAGGCCATTAACTCTAATCAAGCATTGTCCTCACACAACTGGTGACGTGTTGCTACCTAACAGTATGAAGAAATAGGCCTAATTCGTGGTTGCATTGTAGGCATTTTCCTCATTTTTAAACACACGGAGATGATGGACGGAGCGCTGAAACCTTTCAGACACTCACGCCCAGTCACAGATCTGGGTTGAATCCATCATCGTTCTTTAGCTCACTTTGCAACCCCAGTTCAGACGCAGTCTTAGCATGCCCTTATACCTTCGTGACATACTAACTATTCCCTGTATGTTGAAATGTACAAGCATATCCCTCTCTCTTTGGTGAACATGCTGTCCTTTATCTGTATTCAAGCCTACCCTTCACCCTTTGGTGTCATGCAGCATCTTTCTTATATGGAAGGGCCTTCTTTGCACTTTGGTGACGTCTCCTGCATGGTATTGTAGCCCTGATCATACCTTTTTCATAAGGTGCATCCGAATCATTGGACACAGAAGTGGCATGCTACCCTTTCTCTGCACACCAGGTAACACTTCTTTGTGACACACTGTCCCTTACCTAGATGGCGGTACTTTCTTCAAATTGTGTTGATATGCCGCACACTATCACAGTTCTCACACTTCTGTGGCATACTGCTCCTTCCCTGCATACTATCATAGACCTCTGTCTTTGGTGACAAGCAACATTTTCTCTTCCCGTCAGCCCTCACACATTGGTAACATCACGCATTCAAAGACTTCACACTGAAACAACACCCTGCCTCTTAACTCTCTGCTGGCCGGGTGAACTGCTTCTCCTCATAGTTGAACCACTTGTACAGGGACTGCGAATTGTCAAACATCCTGGTAATTCCCCAGCCTCTCCGCTGTGCCCCTCTGCCTTCTTTCAGCTACTGCGTGGCGTACCTTCTGCAAGGAGTAACATTTTCTGATAGATAATTCTATCTGCATATTCCATACCTTTGAATAGCAGGTGCAGGCAGGATCTGGAAACTTCTTTAGTAACTATCTGAAATCCTTTAGACGGAGGTGACTCTTTTGTGACATCAGATGTGGAGTCGTGATAATGTCAAGGGAGTCATATAGCCTCAAGACCGTCCTCATTACGGTAGTTGCATTTTTTCTGGGCCTACCAATGCAGTCTTGAACTTCACACTCTCTGTAAGATTTCCCACAAAATCTGAATTTACAACCGATAGGGATATTTTCCCCTAAAAGGTCGGGGTTTAAGCACTATCTGATGGACATATGTCTATTATGGATCAGCACCATAACTGTTTATAGGGTCTTGCCTATAGACATGACATTTTGTTGTGTGACCTCTGTCGTCGGATGCACTCGAAAGCCATCAAAGAACGTGGAGCCAAGCTTTTAGTGGCTCGTTCTGAGGAAGGCCATCCGAGTTGTGGTCGAGACAGAGATCAAGATCTCCTTCAAGGTAGTCTACATCCACCAAGTTTTCTTAAGAAAAGCAGACATAACAAGAAGAAAAAACATTCAGTTTATTTTCCTAGTTGACTAATAAAAACACAGGTAAGTCACATTCAGCTCTGCTTACTTTATATGCGCAACTGGTGAAAATTTCTCTGACGCTGACGGTTCCAAAGCAAATGCCATTAAGTAACATTCTTCTACTCTGCCTCCAACGGCATCAGTACCTGTTTATCCAAAGCCTACGGTACAAGGAGCAGATTCATCTACCTGTGAGCAAGGGTTTTTTTTATATTGGAGTTTTGTATAGCGGGAACTCGAACCAAAGGCATTGGAACGCTTAACATGAGCACCAGTTGCATTACAGACGGACACATTCAATTTTGTTAGGCACAGGGACATTATGTGATTTGGCCAGAATCAGAGACTGATCCCTGCCTAAACACGAACGCGGTTCCCCAGCTTTGAAGTCGACCCCTCTAGTTGTTAGGCCACATCCTCTCCTATCCAAGTTATGATGGATATATTTAGGAGAGCATTTGTCCCCTTTGGTACAAATAATTAGACCTTATGTGGATAGTACCACTACCACTGCCCTTGGCACCAAACGGGTTCTTTCCTAGTTTGGGGTGCCACTTAACACACCAACTCTGATGAATTTGGTGCTAAGTTCTGCACCAACGTTGATGGAACCAGTCAGCTCTCCACCTCAAAAACATTATGATCTGGTGCCACATATTTCCCCATTATCTGCCCCTGTACAACTCCGCAAGTGATGTCAGACACTTTTCTAGGTGCGAAAAGAAACAGAACCAGGAGGCAAGCTTCAAGATTATTTGAAGAACTATGGTGTTAGGACATAGATTTAGATGATCAGAGAAGCAGACGCAGTGGCGTAGCTAGGGGGGGGCGGTCCGCCCCAGGCGGCACTATTTTGGGGGCGGCGGCCTTTGTAGTTTACTTGGGGACACTCACTGACACTACTGTCAGTCAGTGTAGCTATGCCTCTGGCTTTACTGCAGCTAAACAGGAAATTAATTTGAAATAATAATGAAGGAATGCGGATTAATACATTATTTTCCATCCATGCCTTCCTGCCTCCCCGAGCGCCTGACAATATTGAAAAGACAGGAACTCAGCGATGCAGCGGTCTCTCGGGCGTGCAGGAGGCAGCCACGCTTTAATGCAGCAGCAAACTACCCCGCAGTGGAGGCTGCGCAAAAGGCCTGCGCGGGAAAGTGCAGCGGGAGCGGTATTATGTGCAGGAAGGTCGACTTTATTTTACACTGTGCATACTGTAAATGGCGGCAGGAGCGGCATTCGGAAGCATAGCTTCTGGCTTCCTTCCCAGCATGTCGCTGTAGGCACAAGCTTGGTGCGAGTTTTCTGAATCAAGTGCGTGTTATTTTTCACAACAGTTCCATGATGTATGCCAGCTCTGCTGCTTCCCGCAGTAAATTAAGATTTAAATATGTGCCCTCTGCGCTGGAGCAGGCTGAGTGTGCTACAATGTAGCAAATATGCCCGGGACCATATTTCCTGCGGCCTGCGGCGCCGCGCGGCTTTCAGACACACTACCACACTGAGACTGACTAGGGGGCCCGGGATAACAATCCGGATGTGACCGCCGTAGTGCCTCGTCAAGACCTGAAGGAAGAGGAAGTGAGGTAGGTCAGATTCGGTGGGGAACTTAAATCTGAGTCTGAGTCAACTCAAGTGACAGTCCTCGGTGCGCTGCTGACTGCACAATAGAATACATTTATGAAACCCCCCGGCGCTGCCAGAAGGGCGACCAGATCAAGACCAGTGTCAGTGACTGATTCATTTCTGTCACAGAGACACTCACGGCCGCCGCGCATCAGTGGCATCAACATCGTGGTGATGATGAACGCGGGCACAAAGTGGTGCGGCCAGGTGGGGGACGGGCAGGCGCGCAACACCCATTGGACTCACAGGGCTTCAGCCCCCCCCCCCCGTCGTGTGTGGCAGCCCGGGATGAGACACCTTCCCGGGCAAAAAAAGCAGCCGCACCCGAGCACTTCACAGGTCTTTAAAAGACCATTTGCATGTTAATGAGGCCTTGCGGTTGTTTCACCCCTTCTAAGCGCCCCTGCAGCTCCACTCTGCCTATTGCTTAAAGTTCAGCCCCCCCCCGAAATTTTTGCTCAGCCCCCCCCCCCCGAAATTTTTGCTCAGCCCCCCCCGAAATTTGGCTCTAGTTGCGCCTCTGGGGACGGGTCAGTGACTCAGTCTGGGAGAAGACTGGCGAGTGCATTATTCAGTGTGCTGCAGCTGTGCAGCCACTATTCGAAGCCCTGTGCGGCAAGCAGACAGTCTGAACAGTTCATTAAGTGTGTGTTACTTTGGCCAATGCGTGCAGAGCCGTTACTGACTTTGCTGTACACAGTTTATTATAACTTGTGTCAGCGCCGCTGCGAGGGGCACGCACAGTGTCTGATCTGATAACATTGGGCTGGTGCTAGTGACTCGCTCCACGTCTCTTATTTATATGCCATTCTTTGCGGTTTTTATATGTTTCAGACGCATGTTTTAAACATGCTAATTATGTGATTGGCAAATGTCAGCCACATGTTCCAGAGACTAGTAACGACATATATAATATATACACAAAAAGCAAGCCCTGCACATGATAGTGATGTAGTGATGTACTGAACAGTACAGGTGCCATCAGCATATTGCACTGATGCTAGTGAAGTATTGTGCACTACATGCGTTAGTGATGTGCTCTCCAGACACTAGTGCTGTACTGCACTCGGCAGATACCAGCATGGTGCTGTGGGGTGTCAGTAACAATTTTAGCTCATTCTAGTTATATACCTTATGGATGCTAGTGACGAACCAGGCCTGGCTTGATTTCACACAGACTACATTGGGCTGGCTGGACTGAGCTGAGCACCAGATACCAATGTTGCAGGCCATCAGCAGTCTGTGCTGCGCACTCTGACGCCTCTGCCCCAGGGTCAAGAGAGCCTCTCCCTGTAGCACCACTGAGGCTACTAACTTGGGAAAAACTTGACCAATGTCTGCCTTGCGGCTGGTCGCCTTGCGACTGCCTTGTGCCCCGAGAGAGAGCCCCTTCCAGTGCCCCTGCCTTGCTATTGACGCCAGCAGCACTACATTGAGAAAACACGGAGAGCAGCACTGGAGCCATTCTGGCACATTCAGCGTTTCCCACTCTCTGGTAAGGTTGCTAAATACTGCCATACTGGTAATTTGTTTATGTTGATTTAAAGCTCAAGCATGACAAAATTATAAAAAAAACCATTGTCTTCATAAAGTTTATACATGTTACTATGGGCTTTGTCTTTATTTACTTTAATTATGAGACAGTTATGTTTAACTTCGCAGCTTCAAAACACTTAAAAGTATGCACTGATGAGGGAAAAAATCTCGGCTTTTTGTATGACCCCGAGCCAGGACAATACAATACGGATCATGCCAGTAAAAACAACAGATTAGTGGTAACTCTATAGTGACTGGTACAGTAGGACCTACCTGGGATCTACTGCAGTAACAGTGAGCAATAGTGAAGGCAATAATCCAAACAGGCCAGTCCAACCCTGGTCAGGCTCAGGTTCTTCTTAATGGCAGGAGGGTGAATGTGCACACTGAGCAGCATTTGCTGCTGCTTTTGGGCCAGTCCAAGCCTGGTTGGAGCTTCTTATTATTGTGGTGGGGAGAAGGCTTTAAATTACATTTTTGTCAGAGGGTGTCTCTGAATGTCACTTAACACCAAGTACGATAATGTGGCCCATCCATAGCTGCTTCCTGTTGTGTGTTTCATGTGAATTGTAACACTGTGAAACCTGACTTGTTAATCCTAAACACTTTGCATGCTGAGATTAATAGTTTTGTCTTTTCCTATCAGAATGAATGCACATACAATATCCACAGTACAAAATGCACCTAGTTATGGAAAGCAGATGCGCTGTGATCAATAGGAAGTGCACTGCAGAAGTTTAAAGATCTTTTTCGAGTTTCTCACAGCTCAAAAGGGTATAATTTGTATTGTTTATTCATTTCCATGGACTTCATTGCTAGGTTTTGCTCACGAAAAATTGTCACTCATAGTGGTTGAAATGTCACTCATAATTGCACTGCAATTAAAAAAATGTCACACAGCAATCTGAAACCTTAGCTGCTATGCCGGCGTGGCTGCCACGCAGTGACACACTTGCTGGGATAGCGGAGCAGTTGAGACTCAGACCGATGTGTGGGAAGGGGACACATTGCATTGGGTGTGTTGAATGCTGTGGTGAGCAGGATTTGAGCGTGGCTGTGCCCACCTGTGGAATTGTTCTGTGTGGATGGTGGGGTGAGACATAGGCTGTTCGGCACATGGGTCGGGGCGGTGAGAGATGAGCCCAGACTGTGGCGGGATGTGGGAGTCCCTGGCACGGATCTCGATTACCTTGGGCCTATACTGTGGATTCATTGGAGTCAGCTGACGTTGCTGGGCAGGCCTCGGGAGAGCCTGTGGGACGCGCGTGCCGATCACAGTCAGGTAGGCTGACGGATATGTTTGGAGGTATTAGGAAGAATCACACCGGTATGGTTGGGCGAGTGACCCCGGAGTGCTATGCGCGGCCCTCTGCGGCTGCGAGTTCAGATGGTTGACACTTGCTTGCACTGGTTGGTGGACTGGTGTGGAGCCGGCATTCCGGTGATACATGTGAGAAATATTTGTGCCTGAGGTTTGACAGTGGGGTGAGATTCGAAATTCGAGTCGAGACTTGGCCTCGCACGGTCATGGGGCTGCGGATGCCATGGGCGGCAGTCTGTGGGATGGCCCCGGGCGCCACGGGCTCTAGCTACGCCCCTGAGCAGACGAGGATGCCGATCAATCACCTAATACAATGGTGCTTCAGGAGGCAAGTGGTCTAGACACGTCTCCTGACATTGATGTTACATCATTGCCAGGTCGGCCTCCACCTGAGATGACTTCATTCCACTGAAGACTGAGAAAAGTGGAAGAAGTCCTGAAATTACCACTACCAATCCTAGACTACCAACAAAACATCCTAATGGATGTTTTGCAGGTGACTTCTTCCACCAGCGAACCACTGCTTCCATTTTATGGAGCATTGATGGAAATACAGAAAGAGCCATGATCTAAACAATCAACAGCTGTTCACACAGCTATTGCAGTACATATAGATCAGCTCTGGGTGATCTGGTTTTCTTATCGACTCACCCATCACCAGAAAGTTTGGTGGTTCAAACACAGTGTATTTCTGACAGCTCCACCGGATAAAGAATCAAAAGGTTGGAGGCAATGGGTGAAAATGCATTTTTCTATTAGAAAGGCTTGCCCAACTGATTTCTTCCTCTTCACTTTACACAGAACCAGCAGTGAAGCAGCCATAGTACAACAGTGAAGAAGCATGTAGTGCTGGTGGGGGGAAGAATATCTCTTTTTCTATAGGTCTGGAAGTTATTGCTTCACACCGTTAGGTCTTTCAGACCGTTCAGATCGCAGAAAAGGGTCAAATCCAACCCTTCTGCCAGCACCCACCCTGTTGATCCCCCTCCCTCAGGTATTAATGGCATTGGAAGCCAAAGACTTAATGGTGTTAATAGACCTGTAGGAGGCACATTTTCATATTCGGATCCTGCAAGCCTACAGGAAGTACTTGTTTTGTAGTATGTTCTCTTCATTATCAATTTATAGCGCTTCCTTTTGGGTTGGCTTCGGTAGATCGAGTCTTCACAAAGTTGACTGTCGTAACGGCACTTCTCAGACCACAGGGGATAGCAACATACCCCTATCTGGATGACTGTTAATGAAATCCAGTTCACCGGAGTTGGTGTTGTGCCATCTCCTCTCAACAGCTTCCCTCTGTACGACTTGGGATTTTCAATCAATCATCCCAAATCTCACCTAGACCCCATACCAACACCTACTGTTCATTGGGGCAGTATTGAATATGGGGGCTCAAGTACCAGTCCTGAAGGTGCTTTGTGTGCTCGGCCTGTTGGCTTCTTCCATCTTCCTGCTCACTCATGCTCACTGGCCCATGAGGGCTCTTCAGTGGTGCCTCCACAGACAGTGGTTCCAACATGAGCGAGACTTGATGGAAACCATTATGTTTTTCGGGGATGCAGTAGTGGAGTTAAGCTGGTGAGGAAAAGAGGAAAACCTCATTGGAGGAAGACCTCTTCTGTGATGTACATAGTGGCAATGAATGCTTCGACCTTCGAGTGGGGTGTACATCTGAAGGAACTGGAAATCAGAGGCCTTTGGTCTACTGATCTGCTTGAATTGAGGGCTATCCGGTTGGTGCTCCGGGTATTTCTCTCTTCCTTTCGAAATCATTTGTTCCAGATCTTGACTAAAAACATTACTGCCATGTAATACCTAAACAAGCAAGGGGGTGTGGTATCGCAGACTGTCTGTTGAGGACCCCTGAGGCAACGGAAATGGGTGCATCAACACAGTCTGTAGTTGGTAGCAAATCATTTGACAGGTCCCTTGAACACCAGAGCCGACAGCCTCAGTCGGCATCATCTGGCCAACCAGAAATGGCATTGTCACCCAGAGGTAGTCCAAGACCTCTTCACTCTTTGGGGCACACTTCAGGTGGACCTATTCTCAACTCAGAGCAACACTCATTGATGCACGCTCTGAGCACTTCCATAACTGCTGCAGGGAGCATTGGGGAGTGCGTTTCAGCTGAATTGGAAATTCCAAATGTACCACTCATTTTCCTCCATGCACTTGATTCCTCCAGCATTGTAATTGCCCCATATTGGCCGAGGAGGGTGTGGTACCCAGACATCCAGCATTTCCCAGAAACAGCCCCTATTTGTCTACTGCTCAGACACAATATTTTATCTAAATCTGGAAGACATACACTTTCATTCATGGAGATTGAGCGTAGCAATCTGCGCACTATTCAGCTACCACTGAAAGTGGTGGATGTATCACTTTTTTACATGTCACCTTCTACAAACTCTGTATATTCGGGAGATGGAACACATTTGTTTCCTTATGTACTGGTTTAGGGATAGATCCTCTGGAAGCATCCCTCTACAATGCACTTAGATTTTGTCCGGTCCATAGTACAACAAGGCTATGCAGTAGCCACTGTGCAGGGTTATCTTTCAATCTCATTAAGTTTCCTAGCGCCGGGACACCTCCTTCAGGAGGTAGCTGTTTTGCGCTTTATAAATGGCCATATTATTATTATTATTATTGTCCACCAGGTCAACCTTCCCTGTTCAAACCTCCGGTGGTGTTTACAAGATTTCTGAAAGGTATGTCCAATATGTATCCAATGTCAATACCTTTTGTTATGCCACAATGGGATTGTAATAGCTCAGACATTTCTTTTTTAAACTTGTTTTGAATGCTTAAACAACTGTCAATTGAGATTACTAACTTTTAAAACTGTTTTCTTATTAGCCACCACTTCAGCTTGACGTGTTAGCAAGATTTAACCCCTTTCTATTAGTCTCTCCTTTTAGGCTGCTTTACTGCCTATTATGGTGTCTTCATTTTATTTAAGACACCCATTCCACCACTGACATTTTATAGTCCTCCATATCCTTCTAACTAAGAAGAGAGTTTACAAAGATTAGAGCCTAGAAAGGACATAAATTATTACATAAACCATATTAAGGACATTAGGTCAGATAACCAACTGTCATTGGTTAGACATGACCCAAAAAAGGAAAAGCGATACGAAAATCACGATTTCCAGATGAATTAGTTTTTGTATTAAGATCTGTTCACCGGGGTTGAAAAAGATCCACCTGAAGTTATGAGAGTTCATTGTACAAGAGCTAAATTTTCAACAACGCCTGCTAAATATCCATATGTGAACACATTTATATATTTGATCACTTAAGATTCATAATCAGCACAAACTATACCTTCATTTAGAGTACCTAATTCTTTGATTGAAGTAACAAGCATCCTATCACCAGTGCCCGTGTATATGATATTTAGCACCTTCTATTGATACAATAGCTTTGCCTAAGGCCAGTTCAACTTTAGCAATTATTGGGGATGGCCTAAAAGATTCTGCTCTGCTTTTTACACTTACCCGCAGAGCTTTTAATCGATTTAGACCTGGGAAATCCCTGGCTCCAGATGAAATCCCGGGCGATCGTTACCGATCTGAGCAAAAGCTCTGGGTCCCTTAAATCAATACACGGTCAAAAAAAGATAATGGGGGTGATGATATCCCTGATACATAGCGAAGTGCTGCAGTTATACCTGTGTATATAAAGAGGGGCAGAAATATCCCTGAGAACCACCACTCTAATAGAAAATCTACAGAGGATGTTTAGTCACCCGGTTCTGGATAATGTACAGCAATGGATAACTGATATTAGAACATTGGAATGTGGAGCATTCCATTGTAGACAATGGAGTGCTCCATGCTTCTACGTGCCGGTAAAGGCCCGCAGAGCAACATACCAATGTTTTACAAAAGCCTCTCGAAGTTCGAGGGGATTTAAATCCCCTCGAGCTTCGAGAAGCCTTTGTTTAATTTGTTAGAACATTCTGCCCTCTAGTGGCAGAATGTTCTAATAGCCTTATAGCCCTTCGTAGCAGGGCTATACCGCTATTAAAGTCCCGCTGCTTTTGTTAAAGTCCCTTGCCTTCGGCTCGGGCCTTTAACGCTGCAGCGGGCCTTTAATAGCCGGTATAGCCCGCTACGGCGGGCTATAAGGCTATATTAGAACATTGGAATGTTGGCAGCTCCATTGAAAACAATGGAGTGCTCCGGGCTTATAATGGCTGGTATAAGCCCGGAGCTCCTACAGTCCAATGTTTCTTTGTTCACAGCTCTGGCTGTAAACAAAGGCTTCAGGGAGCCGGCGGGGATTTCAATCCCCTCGCTCTCCCTGAAGGCTTTGTTTTATTTGTTAGAACATTCTGCCCTCTAGTGGCAGAATGTTCTAATAGCCTTATAGCCCTTCGTAGCAGGGCTATACCGGCAATTAAAGTCCCGCTGCTTTGTTAAAGTCCCTCGCCTTCGGCTGGGGCCTTTAACGCTGCAGCGGGCCTTTAATAGCCGGTATAGCCCGCTACGGCAGGCTGTAAAGCTATATTAACATTCTATCTCCCTTAACACCAGGCTTCAGACTAACGATCAGTACAGTTGATCAGATATTCTGGTTTACCCTACTATAGTGATAACATCTTGAGTTAACTAAAGATCATCCTTAAGTGGCCTTTTTCAACCGTAAAATGGTGTTTGCTTTAATTACTAGGGATAAACTGTGGACCGTTCTAGGCCAGATATGAATGAGCCCTGATTTGCTGAATATTATATTAAGACTACATGAATCTAATTATGTTCAAGTGAGGTGAGGAGTAAGGTGGGGAGCAAACCAATCCTATTCCGATCGATCTAAGAGTCCATCAAGGATGTGTTTTAGATCCGACTTTATTTTCACTTTTTATTAATGATGCACTTAGATACTTGAATGATTGCACGTATGCCTGCCCCAGACTCAATGGAAGCTCCATACCAGTACTTCTATTTGCTGATCATATATTACTAATCTCTCGCATTCCATGGGCTTACAAAACCTTTTAAACAAATTTATGTTTTTTTGTGACGAGGGGTTTAGAAGTCAGTTCATCACAAACCAAGTACATGATCTTCAACCCTCATAAAACATTCAGAGGTGGTTTTAGCAGGAAAGGAGTTATTTTACAGAAGGAGGAAAAATGTTACTACCTTGGCATTACCCTAGATAAATCAACTGCGTGGTCGATCCAATCGAACTAAGTAATGGCATCTTTGCTGCACGGTGCCTTTGCTGTGTTATAAAGATGCAAAACAAGCTTTGGCATAGGCAATAGGCCTCGCTTTTGGAACCTTGTAAGCATTTAGACATGCATCACATTATCCTGCGTGCTACAACATCTACTGCAAGGGTCACAAAATACATAAGGGGTTGCAAACTCCCAAAAGTGAAAGCACCAACACTGCCGGGGGAGAATGGGCCACTCAACCTATCCCCAAACACCCATAGCTCTGTGACTCCAACTCACAGTGCACGAAGCACTTCAAGGTGTCCCGCAGCACCGTGATCTCCTGGGCCCCTGAGGCAAAGAGCAGCTGTAGCCCGGAAGCCATGTTCGAAGCAAAGATGGTCGTCTTAAATGCGCTGCATTGTATATTTACACTGTCAGTGCTCGAGAATCAATACCTCAGCTGAGATGCAGTGCACTGAGAACCGTACAGCAGCAACAGGAGAGGAAGGCTCCTGCAATCCCCATGCACCACCAGCAAGGACACAAACAAAGGCAGTGCATGCCACGGGCTGTGAAGGCTAGCATTGCCCATTTTCCAACCAGTGCATGATGGAAAAAAGAGTTGCACACGTGATTTCAGCCTGTATTTCCAAAGCTCTCAGACATACTCCACAAATGATGTGGGCAATGGTGTATACTGGTTTTCGACTACAGCGCACTTTCATGTTGTCATATACGTTAAACTGCGAGACACTGCGCACATGCCTCATTTGTAAAAATGAAACAAATAGTGTAAAAATCAGCTATGATGCAACCCTAGCCCGTACACCTCCCATGGACCTCACACTGTGTACTGTGTAACGCAGAGATGACGAGGCATGGCATTGCCATGTCCTTCTAGTTTCAGGTAGGACCAAGCAACCCACACCACAACAAGCCGAGTAACAGACAGTTCGGTGAACTTGAAATGGAAGGGGTCGGGACTACAATAAGAGCTCTGTTTAAGTATCATGGCTGAACCACACGTACAGCGATCCCAAACAAACACAGCTGTTTTCATAAGACAGGCCAGGTCAGTGCCACGTCTGCCTGCACTGCCCGCTGTCATAGTACCCCCAGGGGCACCCCTCTGTCCCCCCTCCCCCATGGTAGGTTACCCAAATGACACACACAAGACAGTTGGTGTTGGGTAACAATGCTGCAGGTTTATTACATAATTCCAGAATATGTAATGGGTGGGTTATCTTACGGGCGATCCAAGGGCATGCAACCAACTGGGTCGCCTGCCCGCCTGATGAGCCGGGCAGTGCGGGGGCGATGCCCGCTGATGCTGCCATCCATGTGATTCTTTCTACGATCACGTGCCGTTGGTAACTTCTACTCACGCCCCCCTATTGGGGCGGAGCGTCGCTTAGCAAGCCCCCGGTTGTTCAGGCCCACAACCGCCCGCAGGACTAGCGGGGCGCCGACACGGCTTCCGGGACCCTCCCATGAGGCTCCTCGGTTTTGGCTCAGGCACCCCCAATGGTGCCGCGCAGAGGTACCCTTTGTACCGGCCTGCTTCCAGATCGCCCTGTAACTCCGCCTGCAACGAAAAAAGAAAACATTACCACGCTCAGAAAACCCCCCCACCCAACGCCTATGCCAGGTAAGTGGTAGGGAGGGATGTGGCGAGGTGGGCGACAAAGAGGTCGCCAGGAGGGTGGGGGAAGGCTAAATAGCCTCCCCCTCACACCAGGGCCAGGAAGTGATACGCATTGCGCGTCACTTCCGGCCAACCCGAGGAGGGGGGCTCCGGTCGGCGTCCCCGCCCCCTCCTTGTGTGAGGGGGTGGGGAGGGGTGACCGGTGCCCCGGGGGCACTAAGGCGCCGACCGCTGATTGGCCCCCTGCGGGGGCCGCGGTCAGCGGCATAGTACCCCCAGGGGCACCCCGCTGTCCCCCCTCCCCCATGGTAGGTTACCCAAATGACACACACAAGACAGTTGGTGTTGGGTAACAATGCTGCAGGTTTATTACATAATTCCAGAATATGTAATGGGTGGGTTATTTTACGGGCGATCAAGGGCAGGCAACCAACTGGGTCGCCTGCCCGCCTGATGAGCCGGGCAGTGCGGGAGCGATGCCCGCTGATGCTGCCATCCATGTGATTCTTTCTACGATCACTTGCCGTTGGTAACTTCTACTAACGCCCCCCTATCAGGGCGGAGCGTCGCTTAGCAAGCCCCCGGTTGTTCAGGCCCACAACCGCCCGCAGGACTAGCGGGGTGCCGACGCGGCTTCCGGGACCCTCCCATGAGGCTCCTCGGTTTTGGCTCAGGCACCCCCAATGGTGCCGCGCAGAGGTACCCTTTGTACCGGCCTGCTTCCAGATCGCCCTGTAACTCCGCCACAGCCCTGGAGGCGGCTTACCGTCGCAGCCAGGGCCCCCCTCCAACCCGCTATAGTCTTACCTGCAACCTCTCCTGACTAGGGCTTCCTGCAACTAGCTAGAAGGGAACCATCCCTGCAGAAAGAAGAGTTTGAAATTTTGCCATCATCTTATGACACTTTGCAACGCTAGCGGGACTCAGACCCTTGTCCTGTGAGATCCTTTACAACCACAGGCACCAGACTACCAGTGAGCTATCGCTCCTGGTGTTGTGGATGGCCCGATCTATGTCCCCAAAGCCCTAGACGCTATCCTGGGTCGGATAGAGTCTGCTGAAATAAAGGACCCGTTGGGCCTGTGAAGATGTACCAAGAACTATTCGGCCCCTTGCGGGAAAGTTACACCTCTACACAATTCTGGGCCTGCCCGCTTTGGCTATTGTGGCGAGAAGGGTTTACTTAACCTTTGGACAGTCCTCTCTGATTGCTAAACCTGGAGCACAGGAGTGCTCCTAGCTGCCAGCGCGTGACCATGGGCAAGGGGTGACTCCTGCCCCTTCCCACCATCCCTTATGGGAATTATACCCCCACAGATCCCTCAGTGATGAAACCCCCTAGGCATACCAGCTTCGGGAATCTGTCTGGCTTAAGCATTGCGCGCTGTCTGTAAAGTTCGAGCATTGAGGATTGACTAAGTCCTTCTTCGCCCCTCCCATCATGCTCCCCAGTAGGAGGGTGGCAGGGGGGTGCCCCCCGCAAACCCAGAGCATCCCCAGCGGTGCCAGGTTCCTGCTCCGTTGAAGTAGAGATTTAGTAACACCCTGGGCATGACAAATGTTCTAGTGACATAATGTCCCCTTGTGTTTGCCCCGCTGACACCCCAGTTATTGGGACGGCAGCACCATATGTCGGCTGGCCGCGTCCCCTAAGCGAGGTAAAAGCAGTACGCGACCAGTGAATTCCGCTGGGGGGTACCCCCAGCTGCAATGGTCCTCCGGACATTAAGAAATGCCCTATTCTTACCTGGGCCTAACTCTAAATGATGGTGATTTCACACTGCGAGACACTGCGCACATGCCTCATTTGTAAAAATGAAACAAATAGTGTAAAAATCAGCTATGATGCAACCCTAGCCCGTACACCTCCCATGGACCTCACACTGTGTACTGTGTAATGCAGAGATGATGAGGCATGGCATTGCCATGTCCTTCTAGTTTCAGGTAGGACCAAGCAACCCACACCACAACAAGCCGAGTAACAGACAGTTAGGTGAAATTGAAATGGAAGGGGTAGGGACTACAATAAGAGCTCTATTTAATTATCATGACTGAACCACACGTACAGCGATCCCAAACAAACACAGCTGTTTTCAGAAGACGGGCCAGGTCAATGCCACGTCTGCCTGCACTGCCCGCTGTCAATTACAGTAACAGCGTAACTAATATTCACACTCCTACAAGTGTTACAATTCTGACATTATCAGGACCCCAAGAATAAAAAGAATTGCTTTGGCATCAGGTATTAGTCATTCTTAATGTATATGGAATTAATAAACTCTTGTGTTTCTCGACAAATGTGGCTCGGAGGTGACTGTGGACGCTGCAGTGCCTGGCTTGAAATCCTGGCTGTGAGCGGCCAGAGAACGAAGAGCAGACTTGGGACTGGATCAGCCCCGGATCACGGAAACATACATAGGGTGAGCGTTGTACCTTTGTCCGGAGTCAGAATGGGAGCTTGTATTCACACCATTGTTGCACTGGTGCTTCCCCAGTGGGGCGGCAATCCAGCTGGAGGCTGGACGAACGCAGGGGCATATCAGCAAGGGCCGGCGATAATTATCGCTAATTATCGGCCAACTCTAAATTTTATCGCGGAGATAGCGTGCTATCAGCAACGCTTATCTCCAAAACGATAAAATTCAGAGCGCAAGCTGCCAACTGTGCGAATATCGCTGGAAATCCAGCGATAATCGCACAACTTTTGGCGATAGCTTGCTGATAGGGCTACACATACATACATGATATCCACCTTCCATAGGATATCATGTCAGTTTCAAAGCAGGCGGAAGGAAAGTAGCGATAACAGAGGTTATCGCTACTTTTCTTGCCGCTTTGCGTGAGGCTTTATAATAGGAGAAATGACGCTTAGCGACATTTTTCACTTTATTCTGGGGAGGAACGCCCACTTTGCATCTCATTAGAGATGCAAAGCTGGGCGTTAAGGGAAAGTGCGAAGAAGCATGGATTCACGCGTTGGGCACTCTCCAGAGAGGTCAATTTACAAGTAATTGGAACAAGCCTCTAGCAGCCCATTCTCCTTGTGTGTTCTGCAGGGCTAACAGAGACGATTGGGGACATCTATTGTTCTTCTGTCCCCGGTACAAAAAACCCAGAAGCAAGTGGCTTAAACCACTTTGCCTTAATTTAGGAATTAGGCACTACTTATAATTAGTTGCTTCTAGGGTATTATGGTCGAATACTGAATCTCATGTAGTATTTTCTGTGAGCAGGTACCTTCATGCAGTTTGGCTGCTAAGAAAGAGACTACAGTCCTCTGTAAATAATCATTTAAAGCTGCTCTTTAGATTATATGTGCTGGGAAAAGACACATCTGGCTGATCTGTGTGACAAGTGTTAGTTATCTTGTCAATAATGCTCTGAGACCACAGGCAAGGGTTGCACTCATGCAAGTTGCCACTTTTTAATTGGTCAAGTTTAATCAACTTGAACACATTTTCAAATTTCCTCTTTTTTTTTTTTAATGATCTGACTTGATGCTACTGTATTATGCACTTTATACCTTGCACGTTTTTGAATCTTCTATACATGATATGCTAAAATAGGATCTGTATATTGCACAATATCTTGACTCTTTTTATGTTTTACTTTTGATTGTAAAACATATATTGATTGTACTGTTCTTGTGATTATGTATGTTCTATGGGGTTTCCAAACCCCTAAATAAACGTATTGATTGATTGATACTTAACAGAAAAATACATGTTTAGTGAAGGAAAATAAAAACATAACAGGGCATATAATCAAGTACTGGCGATACCTAATGCTAACCTAGCTTAGCGCTAGTTTTTCTATCGCCGTATATCGCCTGTTTCTTCCGCCCTGTTATCGCTCTATAATCAACACGGCGCTAAAAGGCGATAGCTTCCGCGAAAACTGCCGCTAACCGTTGCGAGATGGCGATAGGAAAAACGGCGATAGCGGACAGAAACAAGCGATACGTTCTTACCGATAAAAAAATGCACACTACCCCCGCAAGTGTGGACTTTGAAAAAATTGCCTATCAGTCCACCTACCATAGAAAAGATAAACAATAACAGTTAAATGCAGATTTGAGCACTCAGGGCCAAATGCAGCACTCATCAACAATCCCCCTCAAGCCCCCCAACTTCCAGGATTACCATGATGAGATCCTGGATGCCCCGCTGGACTTGCGCCTGTGACATCTGTGCAGTACCCGCGGTCATTTTTGTTGCTGCCACGGGGGTGGTCCTGGGGGGGTGGCATTGGCAGTGGTTGTCGTGTCCTTCGTGGACCCCTAAACTGCAAGATCACCAACTCCATGGCGTCTGTGGCTCTTCTGATGGAGCTCTGGCCTAGTCTTACCTATGGAGCTCCATTCATCACGAGTTTAAGTCATGTTTTTATCTGGTGTTCAATTCCTGGTGCTAACGGGGCTTAGCGCGACTTTTCTTGTCGCTTCGCGGGTCCGGGGCATCATTGATAATAGTGCAATGTTGTGTTAGCGACTTTTTCCGTGAAGTTTTGGGAAGGAACGCCTACTTTGCATGTCATTAGCGATAAATGTCGCTGGCATGCCAGGCGATAAACGCCTGTTAGCTCCAGCTTGATAACAGCGCGATTAAAAAAACACGTTAGTGGCACGAAAGTGCCGCTAAAGCGGCGATAACTCACTTGATAATATAGCCAACATCTTTAAAAAAAACGTGTAATAAACGAACACGGTGATCCTGGCCCGTGCTTTAAACTGTATAATGGTTGAGTAAAGTAAAATTATGTAATAAGTCCTTTTTCAGTTTGATTGCTCGCACAATAAGAATATACCAATAACGGCACTCATGAAATTTAACATGGATGAACTAAAGTGAGCGGTAGCTCCATTTGAGGGAACAAAAACATAATTTTTTGGGTCATTGAAGTACCCCGAACTTGACCATTTCCAATTCTGGTTAAATTGATCTCAATATTATACATACTGAAACGTGTGATTTCTAGGGTTATGAAGGGCAGCAATAT
Organism: Triturus cristatus; assembly: GCF_964204655.1. Lineage (NCBI taxonomy): Eukaryota > Metazoa > Chordata > Amphibia > Caudata > Salamandridae > Triturus > Triturus cristatus. The sequence goes on from NC_140585.1 coordinate 442,250,178, forward strand.
GCTGCTATCAATCCAGTCTAGCTGTGTGCTTTTCCACTGATCTCAAGTAGAGAACATTCCACCACATGGTGCAACCCAAAACAGGGCCATGGCGACCTAACCAGCAGTGGCCTCCAACTTGGATCAAGCAAGCAGGGTGCACTCGGAATTCCACAAAATGCTACTACATTAAGAGGCGACCAAAGCTACCAAGTTAAGCTGGGGGGCGCATTTGAGGAAATAAAATCAAATGAAAAATTCAGTAGCACATCTTACTTACAGTGGCTGCAGAAAACACAAAATGCCTTTTCACAACTGATCCTTGGCTTAAGGAAACTTGTCCACGTTCCCCAGGCTCTCTAATAGCTCCACTGACATGATGTGCTGCTTGAATGAAACGGCTCCCAGCGAATCAAAATATGAATAACCAGAAAAATCCATTTCTATACCAAAGCAAAGGATTACGGTGCAACCTAGGTTTCAGCAAGTCAGCAAATTGGGAAGTAGATCGCTGGCCCCCAAATGTGTGCTCCCCCCACTGTCAGGAATAACACAAATTACAACAAATCATGAAGTATTTTGAAAACACACCTCTGCAGCCATACCTTGATAGAAGCCCTGCCTAAGGTATATAGGTGTCCATGTATGTTCATTGTTAGGAGATTAAGAGGAGGGGCCAGATCCCAAGAAGGTGATCCATGATTATTGCTCTAAAGTTGGTTCAAGTATAAATTGCAGTTTAAACACTAGGGTAATTAATGAGTTGGTCCCTCTAGCCTTTACCCGTGTTCCGTTTATATTTTAAAGATACAAAAGGGACTCCTAAGAGTATTACAAACAGCAAGGGGAAGAAACGCCGCCCGAGCAGCAAGGATCTAGCTATCACGGTGCAGAGCAGCGATGCAGTTTTCTTGGATTTTCTTAAAAGTTGTCTAAGGTAGGCTCGCCAATGGGTTTCTTTTCTAAGGTGTTTCAATATGGTGTCTTTATTGATGTATAATGTGAGGTACAATTGCAATTGGTTGTAAAATGTGTGCTTTAGTGATCTTGCATTATATGTCTACGGAATCATCCTTCTGAAGCCTTGGGTGCAGAGATGCAACCTGGAGCAGGAGAAAAGGTGAGAGAAAGTGTTGAATTAGGCCTTTGAACTCCTTGACTATTTCAGTTCTTTAAAATCCCAGTGCTATACAAACTAGCTGTCTTCTATTATCCAACTCAAAGGAAAGGTACTCCGTTTGTCAACCATGTAATGATTTAAAATTCAATTGGTGCTTTTCGGTTTTAAACATATGCAAGGTATCCTTTCTGTCACCTTTGATTAAGTGGTGCGTGCAGCAAAGCTGTACCCTGGGGAAGTGTGCTTTTGGTGTAGTTGTAATCAATGAGGAGAACAGATGAGCATATTTACAAAAAAATGTTGGAGCGCGGAGCTGTGCTAAATTCAGCCGCGCTGCTCTCTGACATTTTTAAAATGCAGGGATGTGCCATATTCACAAAAATAATGCGCACCTCTGTAGTACTGGTGCACAAAAAGCTGCCTAGCCCCAGCACAGGCACCTTTGCCGCCATGTTGCAAGGGTGCCTGCGCTGCAGGGGCAATTGTTCATGTGCAGGAAGGGATACCATCCCACATAAACAATAATTCATGGTGATTTGCTCTTTCTATGTGTGCTACAGAATGCAGTGCGCATGTAAAGAGCTGATCATTTCTCGTCGTATCACCATTCTAGCACCTAGTAATCCATGGCGTTAGAAGGGTTCTACTGTTGCTGCTGCCTCAGCCTTGTAAATCTGGGGCAGCGTCAAAAAGCAATGGGTGCTGCGGTGGACCGCCCACAGCAACACCCATTGCACGTCCCTTTGCCGCAGAGGACTGCAGCAGAAAGGGGCATATTTACAAGGTGGCGTTGAGCCATGTTAAGTGGCTTAGTGCCACCTTGTAAATATGGGAAACGCCACCTTCCTATCAAGTAAATAGGTTATTTTTAAAACGCTGCAAGTTGTTTGCCTCATAGAACGAGCATACAACACAGTGCAAGAGTCTGCTTCATTCCTTCCTTATGCTACATTCATAACCAGTCCTGGCAAAGCCAACTGATGTGGTGTATTTTACATGTTTATGCTCTATATATTAATGGCCATATGTAGTTGTCCTAAGAGATAACACACATACATACACTGCTAGTCACAGACTCAACAATCTGTCCTTCCACCATCTTGGCAGGTTAGGAGCTTCCGGAACCTATGAATTAGCATATTTCCCCCTGGAGAGCGGGAGATTCAAGAGTCACAGCAAGTGTGGGTCTGCTATGAAACCCTGCCCATGAACAGGAGGCCCAGAAGGTTCTGCGAATCTCTTCACAGCCAAGGGAGCTTCACCTAATTCAACCTCTACTCATTTCCCTTTGCTTCATCACGTCCACTAGAAATGCTACGCCACAAGTTTACACAAATTACCTCCAAAAATGCCGGTAGTCTGCTCCTGTATTCAGGGCTGGTCCTAGGACTTTTGGGGCCCTGGGCGAAAGGGACGATGTGAGGCCCCTCCAATTTGCATGGGATCTTACATCACAGGTCTATTAATCTTCTATGTCATTGCTGAAGTGACCTTGTGTTGATCTCAGTAACATCATTAAAAAGATAAATACCCAAATGAAATGAGTCCACCTAGCGCTTGTTACCAGAATCAGATAAATGAATTGCAAGATTGATTTTGTTGTGAATAATTAAACATGAAATAGTTTGAATTCTGAAAATATAAGACTGAGTTCTGAATCCTGTGGATGGGGTAGTGGGCTTTAGAGGGCTGTAATCATTCCTATTGTCCTCTTTGCGCCACTTTCCTCTGCCACTTCTCTGGGAGACACACTTTTTTGCACCCACATCTTTCCAAAATCTTCCATCTACAAATTTCAGACTTCCTCTTTTTCCTTTCTGAACCCTCTTTTCACTTTCTTTTCCTGCATCTTTTTCTTGCATCTGCTTCACTTTACCATTCTCTATAACACACACACAACACGCCCATTCACCTTTTGTTAGAAAATGAGTCATTAGTTGTGTGACCTGCAAAAGTAATGGGTCTACATTTGTGCTCCACCAGGAATCAAACACCCCATTGTAGTGCTTGACTCTCATAAGGTAGCACTGCAGAGCAGTCCAAGGCCTACTCAAGGGAGGTCGTGTGGGCTAGTAATCACCATTCACAGATATACAATATTAACACTCAATATATGATTGTACAGTCAGTGCTTTTTCTTTTGAAAAAAGAAAACTATATTTATAACACACACACCACTCAATACTATGCAGCAACTTACAAATCTACACAAGCTGGCTTTTGGATGACATTGCGTAAACATTCTTACTCCTCCCTAAAGAGGGGGGGGGGGGGGAATGATCTAGCACCACAACTCACATGTCTAAACATGATCTTGTCCCCAAATACCCCTGGTTGACCATAACTTGGAGAAAGAGCACTTAATACTGGCACCAAAGCGAGTGGCTGTCCACCTCCTTATTTCAACAAACATTTCACCATGGGAATACATGCAATAATTACATATAATCATGACTGAGTGTCCTAATACTGCAATAAAACATGCAGGGCCAGATGTATGACCTGTTTTTGCATGCGAGTTTGCGACCCGTTTGCACAAGCAAAAACCTACAGGGCCGTGTACAACCCTATTTAGCAAGTCACAATTTATTTGCGGCTCGCTAAATAGGTTTTGTGACTCGCAATTAGGAAGGGGCGTTCCAAGGGTCTCCCTTCCTAATTGCAAAGAGCTACCCTATGTAAGAATGTTTTGCAATCGCAACTGCGGTCGCAAAACACTCGCAATTTACCGCCCTCTTTAAGAGGGTGGTAAGGCATTTGCAAATGGGAAGGGGTACCCAGGGGAACCCTTCCCCTTTGCAAATGCAGGGGAATTGTATTTTAGGGGCAGACAATGGTCCCAGGGATCACTACCGGCCCTTAAAAAATAAAACAAAAATGCTTCATTTTTTTTTTTATGCATCCTGTTTTCTCTTAAGGAAAACAAGCTGCATTTTAAAAAAAACTGCTTTATTTAAAAGCAGTCCCAGACACGGAGGGCCAGCCATTCTCAATGGGGTCGCAAATTGTGAGTGCCTCATGAATATTCATGAGGCATGCAGTTTACGACCTTATTGAGAATTGCTACCAGTGTCTCTGACACTGTTGTACATGTCATTTTGTGAGTCACAAATTGTGACTCACAATTGAGCGCAATTTGCGACTCGCAAAATGACATGGTCGTACATCTGGCCCACAAACTTTAATCATGAGCAGCTGTTATTCTCATTATTCAAAGAAAGCATTTGCAAGAATCAATGTCTAAGCATGACTGGAGTGCAGTGAACTCATCATAACTGTCAACACGAATAATGCAATTTATTCACATTTATAATTACAATACGGTGCAATTATAATCGGTCACCTAGAAGGTGATTACAGCATATACTTTGAAAACTTTCAACGTATAATACTGCATTTTAACCAGAGTCCCTAAAGGACATCATTCCTGTAAATACACATATGTGCAATGATCAACTTTCACTCCTAAAGTGTTTCTCTCAACATGAAAACTCATATTGTACACTTTCAGGCCATAACTGGCTGCAGACATAATCTTCACTCCCAGAGGGCACATCATTTCGGCGCTAAAGAGAAAAGGTTCCAGCAGAGGAAGTGTTTTTGAAACAAGGCAAAACCCTTGAGGGGTAATGTTTTTACTATCCCAGCCAAATTAGGATGGGGTATTTTCAACTGCTCTTGGGGGTAGGCTGTGCTACTCTTGCAGCTCCCCCACATCTCTTGTACTCCTTTGGTGGTTACGCCTCTCCTGGGACCACCACAAAGCCAAAACAAATGATTCTTGCTAAGAAATTATGCTGGACCCTGCAGGTCATTATAGGCCACTGCTTGCGCTTGACCGTGCATATTAGAGTAGCGGGCTCTCCCGCTGCGCCGGGAAAAGCGGCAGTCCATTTTCCTTCTTTGTTTTTCTTCTTCACGTGGCCACATGCTGCGGCTTCCTTTCATTGGGGTGCCTGGTCCCACCAGGGCACCCTTCATGACTCTTGGTTGTTGGAGAGCAGCTCGGGGCGCCCACCTCCAGCTGCTTTCGCCTGCTCCCCTGCACGGCCAGCACACTTGCATGCTGCTGCAGGAGCCCTCACAACCTTCTGGTCTTTCTGCTCCTGCGGGCAGACGTATGCTGGGTGGTCGGGTAAGCAGGCCACATGGGGGAGCGTGGAAGTGCTACCCCTCCACATTGGTGTTGCCTGGCCCCCCTTGCAGTCTTGTGGGGTCACAACGGCGCTCCCCACCTCCATCTCTTCGCCGGGGCCAAGGGATGGGGTTATGGGCCCCGTGAAGCTTTGCTAGGGTGCAACGGTGCTCCCGGCGCTCCCCGTCTTCTTCTTCTTCCCTGGCGGCAGTCCCCAGGCCCTGGTCCACCTCGTTGGCCTCGCTGAAGACGATGATGGAGCACCACGTGCTTCGCCACTAGGAGACAGGGGTCAAGGGTCGCAAGACTTCAAATGCCAATAACTCAGGCCCCATGAGACCAATGTTCTTAATACTGGTCTAATTTTACTCCTGATGCGAGCCTTTGCCACCCGAGCACCTTCTTTAGGCCTACTGGCCTAAAAGGTTGATGAACTTTGCAGGGAGCTAGTTTCACTGGCTCCCTGTGCCAGCCTTTTGCTTTTTTTCTCTGGGCCTCTTTCTCTATGTGCAGAGCCTAGTCTTTCCCCCAAAGTGGTCCTCAGGGTGTGTAAGGGGACGAGCGTCCTGGGGAGTGGTCCACTAGTCCTGGGGTCAATCAGACACAGAATCCTTAGTCCAGGGCACAGTCAGGGGGTTGCCCCTTCCAATTGTCCATGGCATCAGCCTCCAGTCCCAGAATAGCACATCCATGAGAGCTCTCCCTCCTGCGCAAGACCTTTTAAGGGTGGGGTGAGAGGTGCCAGCAGGTATGCACCTCTGGCCTAACCTGAGGTGCCACCTCACCTCTCCACCTCTGTTTCAACCTTCCTGTACAGGCTTGTGGGATACTTCAAGATGGCATCACCCAGGAGTCACTTGCCACATGTGCTCTGGGGGTCTTAGTTCCACCCCTCGCTGACATCACTGCCAGGGCCTTCCCCCAGCATATCTTCAAAGGAGCTTCCCCTCTGGTCTGGATCCTGAGATCTGGACTCCCTCCTTCGTTGAGTGGCCTAGCACAGGATGACAGCTGGCTGATTGATGTAGAGCAATTTCACCCATTCCCTTCCTTCTGGATAGTTGACCTAAGCACTGTCAAATGCTTGCTTTGATGCGTGAGTCCTTTGTTTCTGCTGTTGAGAAGAAAAATAATTTACCTATCTCAGCAGGGTCACAAAAGGCCTTGGCTCTGGTCCTGAGCTGAGCCAGAGAAACATAGCATTCCTGGATGACCCATAAGCGGTACATATATGCTTTTGGACTTAGCAGAATTCTGCATTTCACACAGGTTTACAACTTACATTGGTGCTACTCTGAAGTGTGTGGACCCAATGGAATTCAAGCTGCGCCCTAAGGCAGCCTTTCCAATTGCAGTATAATGGAGTATCACTACAGCTAAGACAGTAAAGCACACTGACGTCCATACATGTGCAACCCCATGGAGCCTGCCACTTGCTGCCCTCACACAAGTGCACACGTGCGTCCACGTGCCCACATGTAACCAGTCCAGTGCCCCTTATCCTGGCTGCATCGCAGCGGCCTTATAGTAAAATGGACTGCATGTGTTTACTGCTAGTGTCCACCTTTCGGGATGAGTTTACCATGAGTGAGTCCCAGGTTATAAGGCTCTCCCACAGTAAAAGGTCAAAAATCAGGTGATCAAAAAGCAAAACATCCAGGTGGATTAGATGGTCAGAACCACCTTCTTCTTCTCACACCTGTAAACACTGCATTTCCATTTGAATCGTCAATATTTCAGCAAAAGCTTTTACGTCCTTCACACGCTTTTGCACATAATTACAAATACAATTAGTACATGCCACTATTGCTTTCTTCCCTCCACAGAGGAGCCAAACAAGATTGGTTGAGCAGGTATTCTAAACACATTTGTGACCCACTGGCAGCCACTGTGAGAACCACACACTACCTTTACACTACACTCCAGTGCTCTCAATTATGGCCCATTTTTGTCACTCCTCCACAACCTGAACTCCCACGAACATCTATAGGCGAGTTGATACCCAGTATGCAAATTAATAGGTTGATGTGTTGCATGGCAAAGATACATAAAAAGAAAATCCAGGAAAAAACGAACACTCTTAGGGAAGTAAGTTACGCAAAACATGTGAAATGTAAATAGGAACACCCTCACTGGCATGACTGACATGGATTACTGTGATGGTTTATACAGTCATTGTTGAGATATCTATCAGTGTTTTGTACTGTGAAGGATATCAAAATAGAGCATGACATAAACTCCTTTCAAAGTCCAGCCTTTTAATGAATACTTTTACCTGCCCTGGACCTTGCTGCATAATGTAGTGTTATGATCCCAGGAGAGGTGCTCCCTCCCTTGAGCCTCACAGTGCTGAATAATGCATTCTAAGCCCCAGAGAGCCCCCTATCCCACACTAGGGGAGCATTGATCTAGTGCTGTGTTGCCTAGGGCCGGGTGGCCCTTCTCCTGGGTCTCGTAGTGCTATAATGTAGACTCGAAGTCCAGTGTAGGGAAAAGCATTCATTAAAAGGCAGGGCTGAACCAAAGTATGGTGGGCAGTGAAAACCCAGAGTTATGGATTTCAGTGTGACAGTTACTCTGGGTCTGAAGCCCCCCAGTAATTTGGATCAGCTCTGTATTGACATACTTTACAGGGTAAAACACTGATCAGTTTCTCAACAATGACTGTCCACAACATTAAGCCACTCCATGAGCTGCGAGTTCCAGCGAAGGGGGTCTCAGCCCATGGGATTTGCAGCCATAGTGTAGCACTGTGCGGCCTAGGAGTGGAAGGCTTCCTGCACTTGGCCTCACCCCACTGGAAAATGGCTGCATTGCCCAGGTAAGGGGGCCCACCCCTGGACCTCACAGCCATAATTCAGCACTGAGGGGCCCAGGGGGGTGAGGCTTCCTTCCCAGGGCACTGAAGCATCAGAGTAGAGCTTGCATGCCAGTCTGGGTTCTCGCTCCTCCACGGACCCACCTCTCCTCATCTAATCCACACACATTCACATATATTTACAATTGTCATGTTCCCACTGCTCTGTGTGCTCTGCAGAAGGATCAACCATGATTTGACGAGCAGGTTTTCTAAACACCTTTGTGACCCATTGGCAGCCCCTTGTGAGAACTTCGCCCGGCCTTTATACTTCACTTCAACCCTCTCAAACATGGCCCACTACAAACAACCACCCGCAACCTGAGTCAGTTCACAGTATGCACAATACAAGATTGCTATGCTGCATCAAAAACAAATTAAAATAAAATCCAGGAAAAATGTAATTCTCTTAGAGAAGCAAATTAAGTATGTGTGAAATATAAATAGGAGCAACCTCACTGGCATGATTGACATGGATTACTGTGATGTTTTTATCAGTCATTGGTGGTATATCTACCAGTGTTTTGCCCTGTAAAGGATATCAAACGAAAGAACATTCTATACATCTTTCAAAGTCCGATTTTAATTACTGCAGGGCCTGAGACCCAGAGTGACCTGTCTTACTCAAAGCCCTGAGCCTAGGTTTATGCTGCTCGCCTTGCTTTGGTTCAGCGCTGCCTTTTAAGGAATGATTTTACCTGCCCTTGACCTTGCAGTCATAATGTAGCGTTATGAGGCCAAAGAGAGGGTTCTCCTTCCCTGGGACTCACAGTGATGGATCATGTCTGCAAGGAGGCCTAGTGGAGGGGACAGCTCAGATTTCATGCCTCACAATAATTAAAATCTGACTTTGAAAGGAGGCCCTTTCCCTCTGTATTGATGTTCTTTATAGATTAAAGCACTGATGCAAAAATGGAAGAATTATGAAAAACCTCTGCAGTGAAGAAGTCCTAGACCAACGGGAGACCTGCCCCAAAATATATAGTGAAGCTAACCAGCCTTTACCAGACTGAGTTAATGGTTAAAATGCATGTGGCTATGGTCCAGAGGACTCCCTGGTAGCCGATCATCAACTCTTTTGTTTAAACCTCGAATCTCTCAAGATGCTTTCTCCTAACACCCATAAACCCTTCCCAGGCCCTCATAGCTGCCATGTTTCCCATGTCCGTGCATGCTGTGCTGTTGCAGTCCAGGTATTTTCTTTGATTTGTGGGACTTGTAGCCCTGTTTTATAATGGCATAAACACAACTACAAGTACCAGAATTCAAAATAAAAACCTGGGCTGCAACTGCACATCTTGCATGGACCTGAGAAATTTTCCAGGGCTGGTCCCTTAGTGACCATCAACCAGCCTCCAAGCCAACCTGTTCCCACCTTACACCATTTTTATTTATTTAAAATGTATTGTGCATTAGAAAAATGATATCCTATAGCCTTTTCTTTTACATCAGCAAGATTGTCACATAGATCAATTTGCAAAGTCCTCTCACTTTGCACTCAGAGAAAAGCAAACAATCTCCAAGTTAAAACAATAGGCAGCAAATTGTCAGAAGACATCGCCTGACATTTGATGTCTGTCTTTGAACGAAATATACAGGCATCTTTCTTGCTCATTCATCTTCGGAACTCTAGCATTGTAATATTGGGGATACTATTGTCCCCCGCCCCCCTACCTCTAGCATCTACATATTCTTTGTCTCCTATACGCTCCTGTCTTATGCATGTACCTTATCTTCCTTTTGCCTTTTCCACAAAGTCCGACTCCCTCCCAGAAGACTTCTTTAAACTTTTCCTCTCCTCCTCCTTGTCTATGCATACTCTTTCCTCCCCTCTCTACTATTTCCCCATATTCACTTCCTCAAGAGTTGCTGGTCTTCACTTCTCCTCATTATCTTCTTTGCTCTCCTCTCTCAGCCTTCCTACAACATCTGGTCTCTAGATCACCTTTTTCCTCTTAACCCCTGTCTCACATTTGAAGTCTTCCCCTTTCCTCTCCATTGCTGTATTTTATCTTGACACTTTCACTCTGCACACTCTCATCCACCCTCCTTAAAGTTCTTGCTTCTTTGAAGCCTCTTCCCCATACTTTGGGCCTGATTTAGATGTTGGCGGAACTAGTCCCGCCATTGCTTTTTCAGCGGTCCTCCCGCCCGCTAACTTGGCGGTCCGCCCGCTGTATTTAGATGTTGGCTGGTGAATGGAGGGAAGACCGCTGCCGTCTTGTCGACTCTTCCAGGAATTCCCAACTGCCTTGATGGCGGTAGAATCGACTGTCCGGGACTCTAGCACAGATTACCATCGTCCAGATAATGATGTACCTTTCCGCCATGCCAACTGTTGCAGGAATCCCTCCTACTTGAAGTGGGCAAACTAAGAGTAAATGAGGTAAAAACATACCTTTTTCTTGCTTCCCGCTTCCATTTCCATCTTGTATCCCATCATTGTTGTCGCTGAGATCTAGGGTAAGCTGCTTTTACTTTTGTCCTATATCGTGTATTGAAAATTGTTGTAACCTTGTGTATGTCTGCAATGCGTTTACATGCAATATTATCCTTAGCTGTAATGCAGTTGTGTTCAGTTTCCTACTAATCAAGGTAAATTGAACACAGTTGTAGTGACACTTAAAAAAATATTTGTTGTTGTGGTGCTTGGGGTGCTGCTCTAGTGGTGCTGTGGGTGTGCATTTAATAGTGTGAATATGTTGTGTGAGTGGCATGCAATACGTAACACAAAGGGACATAACATATTGCCTACATATGTATTTCATGCACACAGGGCATGTGTATTGATGTAAAAATAAGTTGTATTTACTTGTCTGCACACCCCCAGGAGACTCACTCCATCGGGACTCAGCCGCCAGGACACCCCCTGCACAATGGGAACATCTAAATTGGATTGGCGTGATCCTGCCAGCTCGGCAGCGACAGAGTACTGTTAGCTGGCACAGCAGACCGCAGCTGCGGCGGTCTTGTGTATATAGCTGCGACATCTAAATACAGTAGGCGGACCGCCATCAGCTAGACAGAGTTCTTGGGACTGCCGACGTAGTCTCACCAGAATCAAAATCAGGCCCTTTCTCTTTTAAGGGCTGAATATATTATAACGGGGTAAAAGGCCAGACCTAGATTTCAACACAGGAGGGGGGTGGACGCACACTGCCTCATACTCCAGCACTCTGTTTGCCTTGATGCATAATTTTAATGCAGTGCATGATAGCACTTTCTTCGGTGTCAGGCATTAGATTTTTACCCATGTTGGTGCAGCCGGTGCTGTGAATCTCTAGACACTTGTTTCAGGATAATTGTCCTTCTTCAGTAGAGAGCAACACTTTGTTTGGGGGTGCTGGAGATGCTGGCCAAAGTCTTCTCAGATCTCAGTACGACTCGCTGGGCGCAGGTGCATCAACCAGAGCTTGTCAGCTCGTTAGCTCAAGGGAGCCTTTTCAAATAGGAGGGGGGTGGGCGCACACTGCCTTACACTTTAGCACTCTGTTTGTCCCGGTGCATCATAATAAATGCAGTGCATGATAACACTTTCTTCAGTGTCAGGCTTTAGTTTTTCACCCTTGTTGGTGCAGCCAGTGCTGTGTATCTCTAGGCACATGTTTCAGGATAATTGTAGTGACACTTAAAAAAATGTTTATTGTTGTGGTGCTTGGGGGTGTTGCACTAGTGGTGCTGTCGGTGTGCATTCAATAGTGTGCATATGTTGTGTGAGTGGCATGTATTGTATTGTATTGTATTGTACTGATTCTTGTATAGCGCTGCTGTCACCCCACGGGTACCCTGGCGCTCCGATATAGACACATAAAACCAGTGCTGAGGGAATAGGGCAGGGCAAAGAGGATCAGGCTTTCGGGAAGAGCCATGTTTTAAGGCTCTTTCTAAAATTAGTTAGAGAATCGATCTGTCTGATCCTCTGTGGTAGCTCATTCTACAACCGAGCACCCACCACGCTAAAGGCCCTCCCTCCCAGCCTGGATCGTTTAAATCTGGGAATTACCAGCAGACTGGCGCTGGAGGAGCGGAGCTGTCAATACGTAACACAAAGGGACATAACATATTGCCTACATATGTACATCATGCACACAGGACATGTATAGTGATGTAAAAATAACTTGTTTTAACCAGTCTGCACACACCCAGGAGCCTCACTCCGTCAGGACTCAGCCGCCAGGACACCCCCTGCATAATGGGAACATCTAAATTGGATTGGCGCGATCCTGCCAGCTTGGCAGCGACGGAGTACTGTTAGCTGGCAAAGCAGACCGCAGCTGCGGCGGTCTTGTGTATATAGCTGCAACATCTATTTTATTTTATTTGTATTTTTATTTAATTCAATCCATATCATACATACAATTGTATTTTGGTATGTAAAAAATTATACCTTCAAATATACTTGATAATAGAACAGAAAAAGAGAAAAGGAGATGCATTAATTCATCATCGTCAACAGTTGAAACCATAATCAAGCACTTATCTCATATGTTGTATCATTGAATACTATATTAGTCTGCCTAGCTTTTGCCTTTTAGGTGACTTCAAACAATAAAGACTATATTCAAGGTTCAAAATGTTATAAAATTTGGCCCTCCACATCTCAAACGAGGGAGCCTCCCTTTGCAACCAACACGAGGCGATACGTAGCCGTGCTACCGCAGAGGCGATAGAAGTAATAAATCTAAATTTATATGCTGGTTGCTCAGTTGAAACATTTCTCCAGATCCCCAATAGCATCATTTCTTTTGTTATATGGATTGTGGTTCCTGCAACCTCTGACAAGAACAAATCTAATTGTTGTTTTAATCGTGAGAGCACGATACAATCAAAGAACACATGCACAATGGTAGCTCTATCGATACTGTATCTAAAACACTTCCCGTCATTATTTCCAACCCACTTCATCATCTTCTCTGGTGTATGATATAGATCAAATATGGTCTTGATGTGTTGTGTTTTCAGGTTTGCTGACAACAATATCCTCCCGGCAGTATCGATAGAGCTCTTCATAAACTCACCAACCTGCCCTAAACGTTCACCCCATTCATAATCTTGAGCAACTAAGTCGTCTGATTGTATCTCAATTAATATAGTATATAGTGCCCCTATCCTTGCCATCTTTCTAATTGCCTCAATTATCGGTGACAACACAATACCCTCATGCAGATGATGTTTAACAAGAAAATCCCGAATTTGCAAACATTTAAAAAAATTCATGCTATTGACGTCCATAACTATCAGCTAGCTTTGCAAATGAAGATAATACTCCCTCCTCAAATAAATCTCCTAGCTGTCTAATCCCCTTATGCCTTCAGCTCAACATTTTATAATCTCAAAATATAGCTGGAAACTTAACAGTTGAGTTAAGCGGTCTTTAATAGTTAATCAGTGCGATAGCTAACTTGGCTCACAAAATTTTACTAATACATTTCTGGCTTCTTCTCCTATTAGCAACTGATATATGTAGGGAGCTTCTGCCACCGGGGCATCTTCCCCAGTCAACAAAATCCGCATATTTTGCAGCAAACAAACATAATAATAAAAAAAGAAATTAGGGACCGACCACCCTCCCCTATCAAGTGGTAACATCAGAAATTGAAATGCTCTGCTCGCTTTCCGTTGTCCCCATACAAATCTATCACATATTGATTGCACCAATTCCAACAGTACCGCCCTAAAGTAGTATAGGATTTTGGGAAGGACAATCATTTTAAGCACATTACGTCTCCCCACAATTGTCAGATGGAGACAACCCAACCGATTCAACTGTTGTTGAACCCCTAAAACTATGTTTCCCCAATTAACCTCTATCAATTCTTGCAAAGACATTCTATTTTTAATGCCTAAATATCTAGCTTCATCTGTTACACGTGCCTCTCCCAGGCAGGCCTGTTTGGTGCATACAATCTGGGTTTTAGACGAGTTTAATTTATATCCAGAGACCACATCAAATTCTTCTGCTAACCTTTCAATCTCAACTATTGCCTGTGCTGTGTGGTAAATATTTAAATTACCTGTACTATTTTTTATGCGGTAAAGTCTAGTAAGAATAACTCAGTCAAAATAAGAGGCAGAATCCGTGGTATTAGAGGTTCTGAAAAGGGCTTTATTCCTTACAAAGGAATTATAGTTCGAACTAGGCAATCATATTCCATCACCACGAAGGTTCAGGAAGGGATCAGCAATACATTATTGACAAGTAACAATATTTATATGGAAAGCATTGCATTAGGAGAGATGCAGGAGGCGTAACAGCTGAAAATACAGATAAGAATACACATACGTAATGAAAATAGGCGTAAATACAGGCGTATACTAGAAACGTCATTAAAAATGATGTCACAAGTGGGTGGATCCATAAGAGAATCCTGCAGTGTCAGCAGAAATATTTGACAGAGATGCGCGCGCAGCCGCATGACGCGTGATTGACGTACAACTAGAGGGTGAAGGGAACTTGACATTTGGCCCTACATGTGGAGACAGAAGTCTGGGGTGTCAGGACAACCTAGTCCTAAATCATATCTAATATCTTGTGTTTAAGGAACTATATTATCTGGAAGGAAGGGTCTTCTCGGACAGATCCTATTCTATACTGACTGTTAGTGCGTGTACAAGCGTCTAGGTGTCTACATGTGATGCGAGGGGGCAGGAATCTTCCATAGTAAAAGGGGCTATGAATTACTTGCAAAAGGACAGCGAGGCCGAGCCTTTTGCTCGGTAGCTGGAGAGATGTTTACCTAAACTACTAGACAGGAATGTATTGAATGAGGAGCGGAGCTGATAACTTGAAGGCTGAATACAGTTTTTGGCAGGCAACAGGCCGCGTCAGGCACCGTTAGCCGCGCAGGGAGTAAGACAAAGTTCATGGACACGGATGCAGGTCCAAGCTGGAGCATTTCAGAGGCAGAAACAGAAAAAGGCTTGATGGCAGAATTCAGGGCCTACTCGCCTTAACTACAAAACTAGAAGAGTGAACCGCATAAAGTCGGTGGCCTTTCATACTTAGGAATGGAATATTCGACCCATTCATGGCGGATCTGAAAGAGGGCATGTTGACGTTGGACGCGCATGTATTTGCGTTTTCATAGCTGAAACTGGAGGGAACATACATGTACTTATAGCATGTACATGGAGCCGTTGGGGTCTAAGATAGGGGACACAATTGACCATAAAAATTCATATTTCCACATTCCCTCCTTGTCCCCTACGGACCCTCATGAAATATCCATCTTCATCAATCCATCAATCTGTTCATATAGCATCATTTGTTCTTCTTTCTTCTTCCAAAACCTGAATGAAAATTTGAAGGCGGGATACACGATGTGGCACACAGACCACAAATCGCTGGCCCACATTGTAGACACAAGCAGCAACTGAATAGTATGAGAAAGCCAATACCTAGGAAGGATAGGATCCTCCATCCCCAGGCTGACAACACGCTCCAGAACCAACCGGACCAAGTCCAGGTGCCTGGATTCTGGTGTATCTGGCTTACGATCTTATGAAGTCGAGTTATGGCTTTATATACTGACGGCGCGTTTTCTGGTATGAAAACACAGCAACTTGATCCGATGACCCTACAAGCTCCGCCCCTATCGGCCAGAATGACGTCAAGGACAAGACGATTTTGGAGAACAACAATCCGCATCGCAGACTGCTCCTCCGTTAAGTTGCCCAAAGCGGAAGTAGTTTCATTCACTACTGCTTCAAGGGTTCTAGTTAATCTATGTATCAGCTTACTATTGGTGACTGTACCTATGTAGGGAAAGAAACCTTTATTGAAATCTGTGTATTTCTCCCATGCTGTTTCAGTGTAGTCGACAATCGGGAGGTCTCTCTGCTGTCTATTGTGTACTAAATGGGTGTTCCTATGATAATCAGGCGGGGCTAGGAAAACAGGTGGCAGAAGGAATGCAATGTAACAGGTACCATCCCAATCTAGGGGTAGGCGTATGTATGCGGTGTGACCACAGATGAAGTAGGAGTGACGGGAAGCTCTAAATGTAGATTTGCCTTTATCACTGAATTCTATTACAGTGGTACATTTACTATGGCCCATGTGTTTTGAACCATTCTTTCTTACACATAATTCGCCTCTAACTGGAAATACTGACATAGCGGGCAAGATTGGTGTAGCTTCGGATTCAATATTCAGGATCATAAGATTAAGTGTAAAGTTACCTAATCCATATACTTCATTTTCTAGATCAGTTCCTGTTCTTTTGGGAAGTCCCTCCTTGTTAGGGTAGCAGACTTTAAGTAAAACTAGGTTCAGGTTTCCCCATACCCAATTGTCTTGATAAACTACTGTATTTGAATCTAGGGAATTAATCAAACTAAACCATGCTCCACAGGAGCCATTGTGTGTGAATGGATACGGAAAGAGGGGCAGAACTCCCTTGTATTTCTGATAGGGAGGGAGTCGGCCACATATCCAACAATTTGTAGCATTGCTGGTCTGATGAGAATGATGTAACATACTAATGAATGTGTTGTTGCGCAGCGCAAATCTATAGGACAACTCATGTGGGGGTAATTCACTAAAAGAGTGTTCGGTAGTAGCATTGGAAGCACGCTTGGAGATAGGGTAATACATGTGTAATAATATACCGGAGATAATAATCAGAAGACTTAGAAAAAACATAATTAACAATGTCACTATGCAGTGACTACGAAGTGATTTACAGTACGCATGTGTCCTGAGCTGTTTCTGTCCATTTTTCTCTCTATTTCGGTCTAGAGGATACATGTCAGAGACAAATTCAACCGATTCACCTTGGAGAGGACTTAAACAATCAAATTGTCTGACTTGCTAGACCTTAGTTTCAGTTTATAGTTTTCACTCTTGGTTTGTTCAACCAGGGGTAGTTTTGAATCAGTCTGTGAGGGAATGCAGGGCTGAGGGTTCACGTCGGACGGTAGTCCATAAAATTTTTTGATGTGGCTCGAGTGCAACCACCCTTTACGTCCCTCAATCTTCACGGCTGTCCTTGTGGTTAAAATGACGAGCTTCGGCGACCGCCACCGAGGCTCCAGCTGGCTCCTCCTGTCAAAATTCCTCACAAACACGAGGTCCCCCGGAACCACGTCGTGGGGCTTCACCTCAGTGTTTTCGGGAAAAGCTGCAGCTACCTGTGAACGACAAGATTGTAGTGCAGACATCAAGGAAGCCAGGTAATCTGTCAGCATATTACAATCAACATCAGTTATTTTACGAGGTATAGGCGTCCCCCACATATTTGGTGGTCTACCGAAGATCACCTCATACGGGGATAGCCCTGTTCGAGAGTGTGCTACCATTCTCATGTAAAAGAGGGCGACTGGTAAAGCTGTTATCCAGTCGACACCTTTTTCTCTACATATTTTTGACAGTCTAATTTTCAGAGTTTGATTATGTCGTTCCACGAGACCTGCTGCCTCGGGATGTCGGACACAGTGGAATTTCCATTGGTAGCCTAACAGAAGTGAAACATGTTTCATGAGCTCGGATGAGAACGGTTGGCCATTATCTGAGTACACGATACGGGGCAAACCATACCGTGGGAAGAATTCTCGAACTAACTGTTTGGCAGTAGTCGGGGCAGTGTAATCTGAGACGGGATACGCCTCTGTCCACCGGGAAAGAGCGCATACAACTACGAGGACATATTTGAATCCTCGACAACGTTCCATCTGGATATAATCCATCTGGAGGACTTCAAAAGGGTGATCGGGGGGTTGAAATCCACCCTGGTCTACAGGTACGCCTTTTCCTGGATTGAACTGACAACAAATCATACAGGTACGTACTTTCTGTTTAGCCGCTGCTCGTAAGTGTTTATTAAACCAAATGTGTTGAATACTGTCTAGCATAGCTTTCTCTCCTAGGTGCGCTGGACTATGTATTGTGTTAATGATGACCTGAACCATTGAGTCGGGGAGAAACCATATAGATTTTCCCTTCGTCATCCATCCTTGATCCGTTTGGATCCCTCCTAATTCAGTCCATCTCTTTATTTCTTCTGGTGTAGCATGTGTCTGTATGTCAATTACATCAAGGGCGGGATCCTTAACTGTCATGCAGTGTGTTGGTGTCGGAACTATTGTCTTTGTCGTGTCAATTGGACGAGTCTGATTCTGAGCAGTCTGTTTAGCTGTTCTGTCAGCTAGGTCATTACCCTAAGAAATAATGTCAGTTACTTTTGTATGGGCTTTACACTTCATGATAGATATTGAAGTAGGCAGATGTATTGCATCTAACAGAGCTTGAATAAGGGGACCGTGCTGGATGTGGGCACCGTGAGAAGTTAAATAACCTCTCTCTCGCCACAGTACGCCGAAGTCATGGACGACTCCGAATGCATAACGTGAATCTGTGTATATGTTGACTTTCTTATTTTTGGCTTGAATACAGGCTTGTGTCAGAGCGATGAGCTCTGCTGCTTGAGCTGACAAGGTGTCGATACGATTTGTTTCAATAATTTCAGTGTCTGTTGTGACTGCATAAGCGGCCACTAATTCTCCTGCATTTGTTCTCATGCATGAACCATCTACATATAATGTCAGGTCTGGGTCTGATAATGGAATATCTGTCAAGTCTTGTCTGGGTTTTGTTGTAATAGTAATGACTTCAATACAATCATGTGCCAATGGGTCTGTTCCATTTAATGGCAAAAGTGTGGCAGGATTTAATGTACTACAGCGTCTGATTTCTATGTGTGGCTGGAACAATGTTAATTCGTAACCCGTCAGTCTTGCTATAGTCAAGTGTTGTGTTTGGGTCCGGTTCAGGAGAACCTCTACTGCGTGTGGTACTTGTACTGTCAATTGATGTCCTAACACTATGGCGTCGCTTTGTCTGATTGCTAAAGCTGTTGCTGCGACTGATTTCAGGCACGCAGGAAGAGCCTGAGCTACGGGATCTAATGTACTAGAAAAATAAGCACATGGCTTGTGTGATCCTGCTTGTTCCTGCGTGAGTACTGACAAAGCAGTACCTTCACGTTCTGTAACAAAAAGTGTAAAACGTTTGCTGTAACATGGCGTTGCTAAAACAGGTGCTTGGCATAAAGCTTTCTTTAAGCTTTCAAAAGCTTGTGTATGTTCCTGAGTCCAAGGGAGGACAGTCGGTGTCGCTGCCTCCTGTGTTGTTAACTGAATGAGTGGTTTAGCTAAAAATGCATATTGGGGAATCCACTGCCTACAGTACGAAGTGAGGCCTATGAAGGCCCGTACCTCCTTTTGTGTCTTGGGTGGTGGCATGTTTACAATTAACTGGATGCGATCAGGTGTGAGCTGTCTCCCCCATTTGGACAGCAAGTGCCCTAGGTACACAACTTGCTGTACACAGAATTGTAGTTTCGAAGGGGACACTTTGTGCCCCTTGTCGGCTAAGAAATGTAAAACCGTCAGTGATGCTTTTTCACATTCAGGTTCGCTTCGTGCGGTGATCAGCAGATCATCGACGTATTGAAGCAGGGCAGTGTTAGCTGGCATGTGAATACTGTCAAGTTCTCTTTTCAGTGCTTGGCTATAGATGCTGGGGCTTTCTGTGAATCCTTGAGGTGCGCGTATGAATTTAAAACTTCGTCCATTTAAACTGAATCCGAACAAATATTGGCTTTCCGGATCGATTGGGACGCTAAAGAAAGCGTTCTTGAGATCAATTACAGTAAAGAACGTTGCTTCTGAATCTATGGCCGTTAATAATGAAGAGATATCTGGGACCACGGGGTATTGTGGTACAATGCATTTATTTAATTCTCGCAGATCAATAACTAATCGATATACTGGTGGTGCTTTTGGATCGGTTCGTTTAAGAATCGGAATTATCGGGGAATTACATATATTGGAGTCGGTTTCTACAACCACTCCTTGTGCGATGAGCTCGTCAATGATTTGCAGTAAAGCCACAACAGCATCTGGCGGTAATTTGTATTGTCGCATTCGTGGTAGTACCACTCCTGTTTTGAGTGTGACTCGATATGGTGTAATGTGCATACAACCTACATCAGTGGGGCCTTGTGCCCATAAATGTGCAGGTAGATTCTGTAACCGGTGATCCATGTCTCTAGACACGTAGTGACCTTTAAAGTCACGCAAAAATAGTCGTACTCCTTCCGGAGAACAACATATTACAGCTCCTAGAGCCTTCAATGTTTTTATACCTAACAAGTTTTCTGGATTTCGTAAGTAATAGATCTGTAGTCCGTGTTAATGGACCGACTGTAAATGCAAGTGGTTGCAATACTTCGTTAACAGTAGGCTTTCCTGAAAAACCCAGGGAAATATTTTGTGAGCCTGAGAGGGGTACCCCTGGGACTTCGCTGTGACGGATAGTGGTTCTGCTTGCCCCTGTATCGAGTAGAAACTTTCTATCTTTCCCTAATAACTGACTTTGTACATAAGGACCCTCTTGGTCTACTGGAACCTCAATAAGGGGTAAGCCAACTTCCCTCTCTAGGCTATTTCATGTGTAGCGCTGATACTCTGGATAGTCATTTTGTGCATACTGGTACATCTGTTGTGTCGTGTTTTGTGTTGCAGCAATAGGCTGTGGCTGT
This sequence comes from Triturus cristatus, assembly GCF_964204655.1. Lineage (NCBI taxonomy): Eukaryota > Metazoa > Chordata > Amphibia > Caudata > Salamandridae > Triturus > Triturus cristatus. The sequence continues at coordinate 442,270,811 of NC_140585.1, forward strand.
TGTTGTAATTGTTGTTGTGGTTGTGGTGCGGTCTGTTGTACAGCTGGCATAGGCTGTATATTCTGAGGTACTTGTTGTTGGATCTGATCCTGTCTAGGCGGACGTGGTCTCTCTTTCGTTATACCCGTAGAGATATTATGTTTCAGAACTGCGCAATCGTGTATATAATGACCTGGCTGTTTACAATAGTTGCATGTCCCTCTAACAGGACCTACTGAATCATTGGACTGTGTCATACCCTTTTTATGACCGTCAACTGGAACTGACTGAGCAACAAGCATTTTCATTTTTGTGTCTTTCATACGTCTTTGTTCATGTTCTTGTTCTTCCCTAATTCTATTGTGATGATATTGTAACATTTGTAACATCTGTGACGGTGTGTTTCCTTGCCAGGTACTCTCGAATTTCAGTACTCTACTCTTGACTTGGGGCAGGGAATTCTCAACTAATTTTGTCACAAACAGATGTGGATACGATTCACTACTTGCTTTTATGCCACTATTAATACCAAAACATTTTTCAAATCGGGAATAGAAATCACTAGTGTCTTCATCTTGTTTTTGTTTACAGGCTGAGATTGCACCCCAACCTTCTTTTTTCGTAGTTAATAAACGTGGTAGTACCTGCACTAATAATCCTGGTAATGCTGTAGTCCTTTCCCCAAGCCCTGAACCTGCAGCTCGGGCCTTTTCTTCGTTTTCTAATACTGTCCAATCTATCTTTTGGTCTCCCACCTCCCATTCCTTTTCTTTGAGTTTCTCGTAAATACCGGCGGGTAATAGGACTTTTAATATTTTCATAAGGTCCGGGTAAGTATACTCTCCCAAGAGTAACATGTCTTTTATCTCACGGTGGAAACCTGCTGGGTCTTTGTCATGGCTAGGTACTACTTTCTTCATCTCTAATAATTCAATTTTAGTTATGGGCGCGTACACAAACACGCGTTTAAAAATATTATCCTCCCCTCTGACTGGGTGCACTTCGCGTAAAGGATTCTGTCTGTCTATGTGATACGTTTTTCTTTCCAACTTGGGGGGAACTGAAACATGTTCTGGGCATATGAAGACAATGTACTGGTGTCGATATTCTAGAATTTCTTTAATTAAATCAGTACCTGAACCTCTCCATTTATTCGTGAGTAATTCTGTCAATATGTCAGGCAGGGGACCGGGATCGGAGTGTTGGTTTCTATATAATATAACGAGATGTTGTATCATGTATATACCAGCTAAACGCTGTTCGTCTGGGGTAAGATTCAAAAACGTGTGTGCCAACGCATCATCACTGTATTTTTCAGAGCTGTCAGCCCATTGTACTGCTGACCTGGCTAATTCTTGTTCATCCATGGAATCGAGCATATGATACCCCCTTCGGTCTCGGAGTAATTTATCAGCAGCCTGGAATAAGTGTTCAGGGGACTTCATATTTAACATAGGGGCTTGAAAATGTCTGTTACATTCTGGAAGTATCGGGCGTATCGGGTCATTAAAGTATCTGGTATTGTTACAAGGTCTTCCCCTACCTACATAGGCTATCGTTTCTAATTGTCCTGTGGGCATTTCTGATTCTTCCTCCTCCTCTCCCTCTGATTCAGTTTTGTCTGCCTCTAACCTGGCTTTATGTATTCGTTCTACTTCTTTGCGGATCTTTCGGCACATAACTACTATGCATGTCTGTTTATCATGCTTTCCCTCGGATATATTCTGACCCCATCGGGTAAGTACTTGCATTTCATCCTGGTCTACCTCGGACCTATCTCTGTCTCTGATCAAGCAGTTTATGAAGAAACGTAACAGTTGTCTCTGTATATCCGCTTTCTGGTATTCCATGGCTTCGTCAATACTTTCGGGGCCTTGCCCTGTTTGGACAAAGCGATATATATTGTCTAAATGTTTAATCATTCCTGGTAGCGTCGTTAAATATAGTGAGGCTCGTCGTATACGTAGTGATGATAGCACCATTCTGTCATTTTTACCGGGCACTGAATCATATCTACAATCTACAAGATGTTCCTTAAACATGTCGGATGTTGCTATTTGGGGTGTACGTTGGTTTGCTAAATCTCTAAGAGATGATTTGCTTCTTGATGGTGGTGTGGCAAAAATTGCTGTCGCACCTTCTGAGGTGCTAGGCATGAAAGGATTTGTGGGGTGTAAGGTAGAGACTGTGGATGCAGGAAAAGCGGTGGAAACAGATGGACCTGTTGGATTGTGCGGAGGAGTTTGTTGTTGCGGAGGTGGGGGCAGATGATCTCGGTGTTGAGCTCCAACGACGGGTGGCGTGTGTGGTGGATCATTAACATATTCTGGAGCTACATCGTCTAAATAAGAGGAAAGGAAAATATCTTTTGCGGTCTTGGGATGTGCTTTAGTCGGGAGTAATGGGGGTGGCAAATCTTTCGGTATTTCCGGAGTGGCCTTAGGTAAACCTTCGGCCAAAAGAGGATACATACCATTCATAAGAGTGTTTCGTTGTCTGTCTATTTGTTCTGTTTTTACTCTGATACCTTCCTTAACTAATACGTTTTCTCGGACTCTATTTGAGTTCTCCCTACTTTTCTCTTCCAGTCTGAGCGCTTTCTCTGTACGCCTATGCGATTCTTTACGCCATAACTCAATAGCATCTTTCTGTGACTGTCTGGCTTTCTTTTTCCATAATTCTTCTTCTACTCTCATGATGCAATCTGCATCCCATGTCCCAGCTGCGGGCCACCTCTGACTTTCTGCTAGATCCTTGGTGTAGTCCACCCATAAGTCAAGATATAATACGGCATCTAGGCCATGTTTATGATACATAAAATACCCTGGAGTGTCCCTAGGTGGAATGGGAACAGCTTCTTCGAGTACTCCTTTTCTAGTTTTGATCTGTCTTAATTTTGAAAAGAACGGCATCTTCAAACCTTGTTACTTGGTTCTTACTCGAACTGGACTTGAACACAATTAATACGATAAACACAATATAGAACACTCATTCATACCACAATTTTTGGACACAGTAAAACATTTAACATTTAACATTTAACTTTTAACGAACAATGATAATTAGAAGAAAACTAATTACTGACATAATACTAATACTAGATAATACTGAATTATATACATGAACATACTGGATATACTGCTAAACAGTACAGATACACTGCTAAAACAGTGCAGACCGGATCTGTGTACCCAAACCCGTCAGGACCGGCACAAATTAATGTGCACGTCTAACTGCCTCCCCAGCAACGGTACTCACCGGGTAGCACGGAACGGAAGGCCTCGGAACTGAACTAAACTGGACCGGACTGGACTCGACTCGACTCGGAACTTCGGAACCTGGTGGGCCTCTGTATACCTCGGATCTTGCTCTCTCAGCTAGGCTCTGGTCGGGATACTTCGCACTTCTCACCGCCTCGTCTGGGTGTTGATCGCAGCCTCAGTCACCCCCGCTTGGTCGGAGGGAGATACAGGAAATCCTGCGGGTACGCGTTGTTGTCCGTCCGGCGGTGGCAGGAGACCGGGCCTGCAACGCACCTCCGGCGCGTGAGATGAGAAAGTGTCCCTGTTCGGGCGCCAATTATGTTGTAAATATTTAAATTACCTGTACTATTTTTTATGCGGTAAAGTCTAGTAAGAATAACTCAGTCAAAATAAGAGGCAGAATCCGTGGTATTAGAGGTTCTGAAAAGGGCTTTATTCCTTACAAAGGAATTATAGTTCGAACTAGGCAATCATATTCCATCACCACGAAGGTTCAGGAAGGGATCAGCAATACATTATTGACAAGTAACAATATTTATATGGAAAGCATTGCATTAGGACAGATGCAGGAGGCGTAACAGCTGAAAATACAGATAAGAATACACATACGTAATGAAAATAGGCGTAAATACAGGCGTATACTAGAAACGTCATTAAAAATGATGTCACAAGTGGGTGGATCCATAAGAGAATCCTGCAGTGTCAGCAGAAATATTTGACAGAGATGCGCGCGCAGCCGCATGACGCGTGATTGACGTACAACTAGAGGGTGAAGGGAACTTGACATTTGGCCCTACATGTGGAGACAGAAGTCTGGGGTGTCAGGACAACCTAGTCCTAAATCATATCTAATATCTTGTGTTTAAGGAACTATATTATCTGGAAGGAAGGGTCTTCTCGGACAGATCCTATTCTATACTGACTGTTAGTGCGTGTACAAGCGTCTAGGTGTCTACATGTGATGCGAGGGGGCAGGAATCTTCCATAGTAACAGGGGCTATGAATTACTTGCAAAAGGACAGCGAGGCCGAGCCTTTTGCTCGGTAGCTGGAGAGATGTTTACCTAAACTACTAGACAGGAATGTATTGAATGAGGAGCGGAGCTGATAACTTGAAGGCTGAATACAGTTTTTGGCAGGCAACAGGCCGCGTCAGGTACCGTTAGCCGCGCAGGGAGTAAGACAAAGTTCATGGACACGGATGCAGGTCCAAGCTGGAGCATTTCAGAGGCAGAAACAGAAAAAGGCTTGATGGCAGAATTCAGGGCCTACTCGCCTTAACTACAAAACTAGAAGAGTGAACCGCATAAAGTCGGTGGCCTTTCATACTTAGGAATGGAATATTCGACCCATTCATGGCGGATCTGAAAGAGGGCATGTTGACGTTGGACGCGCATGTATTTGCGTTTTCATAGCTGAAACTGGAGGGAACATACATGTACTTATAGCATGTACATGGAGCCGTTGGGGTCTAAGATAGGGGACACAATTGACCATAAAAATTCATATTTCCACAGCTGGATCTGCCGAAGCTACAGCTATATCGTCTGCATAGGGTAGAACACGTACCTGGAATCGCCCACAGTTCATAGATCTAATACGCTCGCTTTGTTCTAACAAGAGCACGAATGGATTCATATATAGCGCAAACAATAGCGGAGACATCCCTGTCTTGTTCCCCTGTTAATATAAACTTGCTGTGATTCCCTGCCCACGTGCGAGGATTTGTGTTATGGGCAGGGAATCACAGCAAGTTTATATTAACAGGGGAACAAGACAGGGATGTCTCCCAAGATGGGGGTGAGTGTCCAGCCTGAGCTTCTTGAAAGGCATTAAGCATGTCAATTTTCAATACATGAAATAGCAGACGATATATTTCAAGCAGTAATTTGTCCGCCCCAGCTGCTTTCCCATTTGCAAGCACACCTAGTGCCTCCTCTAATTCCTCCATTGTTATTGGTTCATCTAATAGGGTTTGCTCTTCTGGGCTTAGCTTATTCAAATCAAATTTTTGACATAATTTCTCTATGTCCCGTTCATCAGAATCATTCGGCGTATATAGTTTTGATCAAAATCATTAAAAAAATCAATATACCATCTTCTGTTTCAACTGTATTGCCAGTCGCATCAGTCATAGTCAATATTCTCTGTGAGGACTGCCTTACTTTAAATCTCTGCGCAAGACATCGGCCCGTGGCTTCACCATATTCATATCTATCCTGTTTATGAGTATTATATTGAAGGGCAATTTCCTTACACCAGATCGCGTTTATTCTAGCCTTGGAACATGCTATCTTAGTATGTATATCCTTGCCATCAAATCCCTGTATGAACGCCTGTATCAATTCCTGTTCCGCAATCCTTCACTCCCCCAAAAGTCGCTGCATAACAGTTTGTCCTTGTTTCTGTTTAGCCAGTCCAAAACTGAATGTTTCTGAATTCCCCCTTTAAGGGCATCCCATACTTTAGGACTGGAGGTAGCTCCCCTGTTAACCTCCAGAAATTGCCCAGTCCAACTAAGCATATGTTCAATGAACGCTTCATCTTTCAAAAGTTTCCTATTAAATGTAAACACCCTTCCAGCCTTCATATATTTTAAGCTATGTAGATCTAATAATAATGGACTGTGGTCTGCCGTTATACGAGGCCATACCTGCATTTTTGCTCCAACAGTATATGCCCTACACATAAAAACATAATCAAGTTTCACCAATTTCTGATGCAGGTGTGAATAAAAAGTATATCCTGGATCTAAATCATTATCTACGATTTCATGATCCCTCAGCAGTTGCGTTAAAGCTCTGAAGACCTTGGGCTTTAGACCCGTATATTTATAATTTTTTCCATTTAAAGCTTGCCCTTCCAAATGAATATTAAAATCCCCACATAAAATTAAGGGGGTCGGCCAGAGAGCAAGCTCTACATTTAAAGTTTCTAGTATAGCCGCTTCATCAAAGTTTGACCCATACAAAGTACAAATTGAACATTTGGTCCCTCCAGTAATACATTCAATAATTGCCCATCTTCCATAGTTGTCTGTCATTATCCTTCCAGTGGCACTAATCCCGCCATGTGCCAAAACAGCAACTCCCCTATTAGTAATAGTCTGCCTAGTCGCATCCAAAAGTGTATATCCAAGCTCTTCCATCACTCTGCGTTTTGCCCAAGGTATATGCATCTCTTGGATACACAAAATGTCTGGTTTCATTAACCGTAAATCTGCAGCTACCCTCCGCCTCTTGTTATTGCTACATTATCCTACCAGTGGCACTAATCCCGCCACGTGCCGAAATAGCAACTCCCCTATTAGTAATAGTCTGCCTAGTCGCAGCCAAAAGTGTATATCCAAGCTCTTCCATCACTCTGCGTTTTGCCCAAGGTATATGCATCTCTTGGATACACAAAATGTCTGGTTTCTTTAACCATAAATCTGCAGCTACCCTCCGCCTCTTGTTATTGCTATTAATGCCATATACATTAAACGAACATATACGTACCCCACTAGCCAACATTTTTCATATATCTGTCCAAATTTGCATGACTCCTTGCTGATCTTTGGCTATACATAATTAAACATAAACATAACATATAAACCTGATACATTTTCTTATGGATTGATTTTTGTATTTTTGATACCCCCTTGCCCCTTCCTAACCCCATGCCCCACCCCTAAACCCACACTCAACACCCTCGTGCCCCCCACTAACCCCTGTCCCACCCCTGCCCTCTCCCCACTACACAGGCAAAAGGGCTGATAGTCCTCCTGATGGAAGGTGAGTGTATCGCCCAGCATTCACCGATCCCCCAGAATTTAAAACAGTTTACTTTCCTCTCAAACAAAAACCTTTATTCCCCCTTTTTTTTTTTACTCTGATCTGAAAGACATTGCTTGTAAGCCTAAATCTACTTAAATCTACTCAAAGGGATTGCAGATGCTCTTTTGCTGACACCTCAGAGGTAAAGAATCGGGTTTGCCGATTAAAAAAAACTTTCAGAGTGGAGGGATTAAACAAAAAAGCCTGTGCCCCTTTTGCCTGAGAGGGGGTGATTAATTGACGCAGTTGCCACCTCTTCTCTACCGTAAAATGACAATGACCCGGTCTTACAAACAATTGTATGCCCTTTCCCTCCCTCTTCTTATCTGGTCGTGCCAAGTCATATAGCGCTTGTCTTGCCAGAAAATTGTTCAAGGAAATCAAAATCGCTGAGGTCTCTGTTCAGTTTGCCCTCCTTTCGCCACTCGTTGCTTGAACGGGCACCTATGGGACCTTTGTACTTCCATAGACCAGTTCCAGTCCTTCAATTCCGGAAAGGCCTCTTCAAATAACTGAACCACAAATTGTTTCTACGGAGCCTATTTTCCAGATCCACAAGTTTGATCTGTACATCGTCTTTATTGGCATTCATCGCTTCTGCAATCCCCTTCTGTGTCTCCATCTGATATTCCAAGGCTGAGATTCTCGTCTCAGCTTCCGCCATTCATTCAGTAAAGTCATTACATGATTTAGCCAGTCTTCTGACAGTATTTTGAAGTTTTCGACAAGCCATACGAGTCTGGAGGCAAGATGTCGTCCACTAGCTGGACGTGTGAGTGAGTGGCTCCCGTGTTGTTCACCTTGCTACCACCCATGATAACTTCTTTCAATACGGCAGTCTTTTGACATGTTGGATTTAGCCTATCTATGGCGCGAGCTGTGGAGGAAGAGATTTGGTGCCTAGCGAGGTAAACGGCAAGCGGAGAGCCGGGAGCTATTTTGGAGTGAGGACATTGGCGGTGCAGTGACCGGCGGATTGACGGGCTCCAAGTGCGGCGCAACTCGTGGCTTCGAAGGAGTGCGTGTATTTTCGATGGCGGCGAGAGGATCCCTGCAGTGGCTGTGCGGATTGCTGAGGGAAACCCCCAGAGGCACATTTCGGCTTTCCTTGGCTGCGGCGCTCCCGTAAGCCAGAACACACACCTGAGGCTGGGGCAGAGGTGAGGTGGAGGTGCGGCCAGGGGAGCCAGGATCGGCAGTGCCGACAGAAAGAGACAGAAGTAGTCGGCTGGGGGATTGAGCTATTTGGAGCAGGGCCGGCAGGTCAGCGTGGTTACATATAATCTCATCTACTCCTGGCTCTCAGAAAGTAAGTGCTTGTTGACTCCTTTTTCCATCAACATCTACAGTGTAAATCTTGAGCGAAATGCCTCCCAAAACTGGTCGAGGCGGGAAAACAAGAGCTGTAGGTGAAGCCTCGGTGGGGACCAGAGCAGCGCTTGCAGGTCTCAGCGTTAGAGACGTTGCAGGAGGTAAAGATGTGGAAAATACCCTGCAAAATAATGACCAGGAATTGGCCATTAGAAAAATTCCACAGATATTTCAGACTGTCAATAAGAAAAATTCGACTACACTGCAAACCTCTAATAACAGAACTCAGGAATTAGTAACAAGGCACAAAGAACAAGGATTAGGCGATAATAATACTGAGGAAACTGGTGATTTTTAGGCTCCTCGACCCATAAGCAGATCCGATGAGGATAATATTTCGCTGGAATCAACGGAGCCAGATACTGGAATCAGCACAGATAGGGGGGATGTTATTCACAAGGAGATCGACTCGGGGAGAATGTTTTCTCCCTTTCTGAGCCCTCTGGTATATCTGATGAAGACGGTGATCTAAGATCTAAAAACGACTCACTGCAAGGGTCATTAATAAGCATTGGAAGCAATGCGAATAATACTGTTGTGGATGAGAACTTAAACTTGCGCACAGGGCGTAAACAAATAACCAATGAAGGAGAATCTGGGACAGTAGTAATGAAGCTTCCTCAGTGGGATTTCTCCTCATCAGGTGCAATGACCCCAGAGGGTTTTAATCTGTCCGACCAAGCATCTGGTGGGGTGAGCGAGAAACCTCCCGGTGAAATATCATTGGAATCAATCTATAGATGTTTGTCAGATCATAGGGAGGAAACTCGCTCAGAGAATTTGTAGCTGCGACATCTAAATACGGTAGGCGGACCACCATCAGCTAGACGGAGTTCTTGGGACTGCCAACGTATTTCCACCAAATTCAAAATCAGGCCCGTTCTCTTTTAAGGGCTGAACATATTATAACGGGGTAAAAGGCCAGACCTAGATTTCAACACACACAGCAAATTTGACAAGATAAAAGCAATAATTTAAATAAATATTTACTGCTCCTTCACCACAACAGAAGGGTTATTTTAGGGGTGCTGTAGCACCCCCACTCCCCCCTACTTCCAGCGAATGTGGAACTCCTCTGGACTGCCTACACAGCAAATGCACCCACAAATTTAAAACTCTGCTGCGTTTCATGAACTTTGGAAGCAAAGTCAGGCATAACTCACAGTTCCAGTATGTCAGGCAGTTTGCAGTTTTATATAACGCAAGCTCAGCCCTAAAGCATTGGAGAGCTTTACCTGATCAGCAGTTACATTACAAAAGGATAGGTTCTTTCTATGGGAGGCATGTGGAAATTCAGTGATTTGCCCAGATTCACAGGATGTTCAGCAGACACCAGTAACTCCAACCTGTTTCGTCAGTTCCATTTAGCTGCTAAGTGGGTGCAAAGCCCAGGGGAAAGTGTTTCATCCCATTGGCTTCACAGCCATTTAGCTGCGTGGTCCAGGAGAGGGGTGTCCCAAACTCTGGGACTTGCAGTACTGAATAATAACTGCATGGCCCAGTCCAGACACCTCCACACCTGGACCTCGTAGACTGATCCAGTGCTGAAAGGCCCAGGAGAAGCCATGGATGTCACTTGGAGGTAGTCAGGGGTCGCAGCTGTGACCTCTAGCTTGCTCCCTGCTACTCCTAGCACTCCCTTTGCTACTCCTGGCCTTAGAAGAGGCAACACGTTTGTCTCCTCCCTGTTACTCCTGGCACTTCCTTTGTGACCCCTGGCCTCTGAGGGGGCAAAACTGACCCTTGACTATCTCCAAAAGACGTCCATGGGAGAGGGCCCCTCTGCCATGGGCCTAACAACACTGGATATTGGCTGCGAGGCCAGAGAAGGGGGCCCAACATTTGGACCTTACGGCCTGATCCAACACTTCGAGGCCCAGGGAAGTGAGGGCCACCTCCCCTGGACTGGGAAGTGATGTGGCGCTTTCATATAAACATTCTCCAACCATGGCTTCTCACTTCTCCACTGACCTACCTCTCCTAGCCCATTAGTGTTCAGCTGACCCTGGAAACAAAGGGGCTATTGATTGCGTGGAAGCGCAAAACAAAAAATGGCAGACAAGGCTACATGGCACCTTTTTAACAGAGGTACGGCCCCACCCTTGACCTTGCTGCTGTCCCAAGTCCCCCACCTATTCTTTCCATTTCCCACACCCTAAACCCAAGGAATGCCACCATGCGTTTAGACCTTGGAGGTTAAGACACCTCATTTACAAAATGCATAATTGCATAAAAGCAGCACAGGAGGAGCATGTGGATTGACTCTATAATGCAGCCTTTAAAGAGGAAGCAGAACCCCATGTTTTCGAGCTAAGCACGGGGCCCTGGGCAGCTGCCCAAACTGCCCATGCCTATCGTCGGCCCTGCCTGTGTTCTGTTTGTTTCTCATGTGAGCCAAGAATGAAAGACACATCAGTGAACTTTGAAGTCAAAGGAAGAAGACTGGGGGCTGAATTTCAAAATGTGAAACCAGATAACCTGGAATAAATACTGGTTTCCCTTCATGTCCAAATTCTGTGATTCTAGGCAAATATTTTATTTCACAGAGCCTCCTTTCTCTTTAATATCACTTTTAAATACTTGTTCGGAATGTGTGCTGTACACGCCCTTCTTATGTTTGATTGAATAGACTATTATGTTGCTCCATCTATAGTAAGAATCTAGGCCAAGTTTAAGGTCTACATGACTAGTGACTTGCCTCTTAGTTCGCTATTGACATTGTCATTGGAGTGCAGGCCATGAATATTTTTTTTTAATTATCACTTTTTTAAATGTCTGTCTATGCAGTGATGTAATAATGTTCATGTTTAAAAGACACATATAGCTAGCAGAAATCAAAAACAAAACATGTTTTAGGTGGCCCTGAGCAGGAGCCAGTCGATCTGGTTCTGGAGCAGAAGCTATTTCACTAAATTGCATAAATCTGACAACAATTTGATGTGAAATAACAAAATGTTTATCATTCTTTTGAAATTGCTTTAGTTTTTTCTTCATATTTGTTTTGTATGATCTTACTTTGGCCTGTGTTTTCAGTAACTCAAGCTATTAAAAAAAAATGTCATGTCAGCCATGTCAATGTTAACAGACACAGATAAAGGACTATTAGGAGCACCGGACTGTTATGGAGGGAGAGCGCCCTTCAGACACGTGACAGACCAGGCAGGTTGAAAGAGCCAGGGAAGGATTTGGTTCTGTGGGGGAGGACTGCAACCGATTAGTGCACAACATAGCAGAAATATTTCCCCAAATCGTCTCTGTTTTGTTGCAGCTAGACAGCCATTCAACACACTGCATTTGTAGTGTAACACACTCTAAGGAGGCAGAACAAACAAAAGCACTCGTGCATATTTAACTTATGTGAATGGCTGCCCAGTAAATGTGTATCACAATAAATTGTCGGAAGGTGCTGGCAGGGTGAAAGCCGGGACTGCTGTAACCTTTTTAGAAAAAAGTTCTGTAAAAGAACAGATGAAGAAAGTAAGCGTAAGGAGATTGTGCTTTGCCGGTGCTCCTTAGCTTTGACCGGAAGTGAGGTATCGGCTGCCTGAACAACTTAGCAGGCAGCAAAGAAGAGGGACGTAGGAGAGATCCAATGGTAAGTAGCCGGCGGGATTACACTCTGTGTAATGCTTACAGCAGGTTCTGCAGACAGAGGATGCGCGCTCCCTAGGCTCGACCTAAAAGCGACACAGCTGCCAACTCAAGGATCCCAGACTCAACTACCAATTCTAGAATACATTTATTTGGGGGTGTCATACCCCAAACAAATCCCCTGAAGTTAAGCTGCTGGCCGTGCAAGCTACAGGTGAAGGACAGGCTCGGCCACTTGAAGAATAGAGAATTCAACCTAGTCCCCAGATGAACTTAGGGGCATATTATCAAGCCAGGCGGCAGAAAACTGCGCTAAAACGGCGATCATGGGCTCGATAATATGCTCTATGGAATTCCAATTGAAGCCCATGTTAGATGTGAAGGACGTCTAACCTGGGCTTCAATTGGAATTCCATAGAGCATATTATCAAGCCCATTATCGCCGTTTTAGCGGCAGTTTTCTGCCGCTAAAGCGGCGATAATTTTATCGCCTGGCTTGATAATATGCCCCTCAGTCATCTAAACTCCTTTGCGATCTGGTGCCCAGTGATGCATTTCAGAAACTGGCAGGATAGGGCAGGAACTGGCCTTTCGACACGCTGTATTGGAACTGGGGGAGAAGTACACGTGATCAAGTGCTAAAGCCATGAATTCCGTTGCTGTAAGAAGGGGAAGGGACCAGCCACTCCAGAGAAACATTTGATAAAGGCTGACCTTCACCACAAATTGGCTGTATTGATCAGCCATGTGTCACTGTATAAACAGAGGAGGAAAGCAAACAGGGTGCTGACGTTGGCTGCGACAACACACTTCAGGACATGGTTTAATGCACAGTCTAATAAGATCAGCTGTGCAAGCGTGTCCAAGTGTAGCTCTTTGCAGAACAGTCTCAGGCATGGCAGTGATGAGGGACAGCTCCCTAAGTTAAGCAGGTCTGTTCTGTGTCATAGCTACAAGGGGGTTGAGATCAGGTTAATTTAGTGACATTGACAAGGGTTATTCCTTGTGGTGGGTGGTCACCCATCCAATTATCAATCCAGTTTCTTACAATTACAAATATTAGAGGCATTTTTTGTATAGTAATATGCTGTTCAATGAGTTCATACCAACCTACTCACTCTGAAACATTGAATTCAGTATTTGGTCCAGTTTATCCATCGTTACCAAAAACTGACTGCCAAGGCTGCAGGAGCGGATGAGGAAGTAGTGGCTGCATTTTATCAAGGGTTAAGAAGAGAAAAACTGAAATATGCCTTCTCGCTATGGTTAATCGATAGACCAGTACCCCAGCCCTGATTGATTTAATGCTCCAGTTGGACACTCAGTTACAGAGGTCCATCGTAATATGTTAAGGATGTGAAAGAAGAGGAAACCATGCAAGTGGTCTCAGCAAGAAGATATTTTTCAGTGGAAGCAATGGAACGTCGTTGAAAGAATAACCTATGTACTGTAGAACTCTTGGCCATTTGGTCACCATTGTCCTAATTTGTCGGGAAACAAATATTATTTTCCTTGGAAGGCAGACTTAAGGCAAGCACAATTAATAATTCAGTCTATCAGTGACTCATCACATTTTTTTCCTTTCGATCCTGTTGGCGACATCTACAGGACTGCTACCGATTTATGCCCTGGTAAGCTCAGAAGCATCAAGTTTCTTTATGGACCCAACTTTTCAAGTCCAGGATCATATTCCATGTTGACCAAAAGAAGTGCTCATGGAAAATAAGAAAATAGATGGCACCTCCCTGACCTAAGGTCCAGTTAAAGAAAATACATTATCAGCAGTAATGAGTATCCCTTGTGGATTTAATTTCATTCAATTTGATTAACTCTCCTTCCTTTTCTGTGGTCATGATGCAATCATCCAGTTACTGATTGGAAGACTCCAAGTATCTCTCTTGCTACAAAGTATTTTTGGCAGAATTGTTATCCAAGACCCATGGAGGCACAGGTAAAGAGACGTACTTGCTTTGCATGATAGCATCTCTCAGGAGAACAGATAAGAAAAGAGAAGGACATAGAGGAATTTCGTACTGCTGCACATTCTGACTTTGCTGATGTGTTTAGCAAGAAAGAACAGAAACGCTTCCACCCCACTTGGAGTATGATAGTGGAGTTTACTTGAATCCTAGCACCTCAGTTCCTCTTGGAAAATCCTACCCCTTAATGATCAAACAGCACCTGGAAGAAAATCTCATCAACAGGTTTATCAGACATTCAACGCCACCGCCAGGGAACTCATCTTCATTCCAAAAAGCAAAAGGAAACTACAAGCTGTGTATTGACTCAATTCCATCACACTTCGAAATCATTCCCCACTCTTTAGCATATCCATGCTTTTGGACCAAATCAAATGAGCTAAAGTTTTCTCTATATTAGACCTGAGAGAAGCGTACAATCTAATGTGCATTGAGTGAGACAAATGGAAAACTGCTTTCAATACAAAGTTGGGGCATTATGAGTATTTAATAATGCCTTTTAAATTGTGTAATGTCGCTCCAGCATGTTAGCATTTCATGATTGACATCTTCTTAAACTTCCTAGAGATTTTTATGGTAGCATAGCTGGATCACATCCTCAATTATTTGGATAGCATGCATTCAGCAACACAGGGGACATGTAAGGGAGATGCTTTCTTAACTTGGACTGCAGATGCTGCATGTCAATCTTGATAAAATAACTTTTTGAAGATTCGACAATTAGCTTTTTGGAGTTCTGAATGTCAGCTGACATTATGAGCATATATGAATCCAAACTTCAATCCATCTCAGATTTGAATCTACCTCCGAATGTTAAAGAAGTTCAAAGATTTATTGTTTTTTTTCAATTTCTATAAACAATTTATTCAAGATGTTTCTATGATTGTCAAACACATTGTTGAACGTACAAAGAAGGGGGTTACATTTCAGTGGGGTAGAGAGCAAGAGACTACCTTTACCCAGAGGAAGCTTGCATGATACTGCAACATCATGAGGGTGAAGCTTTGAGTTCTGAGTACAGTGGAAGGACCATAGTTCACACAAAACAATGAAACATAAAAAACGAAAAATCTAAATGTGTCTTGGCAATCCATGGAGGATCGATGTTCATCGGGACATGGGTACAGCAGGCCATGGCTTATCGCTACACACAAACAAAGGCCTTTGACCTTGTGCAGCAAGGGTTTGGCCACCAGTGGGGGGTTGGGCAAGGAGCCTGTTCAGAGGCAAGGCCCTGCAGCCAACCTTATGCTGCACACAGTTGAAGGTCATGCACAGTAGAGAGAATGGCTACTCGTGGGAAAGGGGGTACCTCCGGGCCTGGAAGGAAAAAACGCCCTGCAGCCAAGCCTTGCTGCTCACGGCTTTTAAGTGTTGGCCCTGTGCCCCCTGAGTGACTTGTTGGCTACTCCATTGACCACTAAGGAGCATGGCAGGTCTCTCATTGAGCATCTCTACTGCCAGGCTAGATACCTCAGGTTAGTGCTAATAAGCAGATGTTGTCCTTGGATTTTGACAGGATGATATTGACAACTGATTTTCAGCCTATGAGGTAGCCCGGGGGATGTATAGGGTCTCAAAGGAGGATTGGGGCTCAAGTCTCTGGAAACACATGCCTACAGTGGGGAGGGATACACTGCTCACACTAGAGGTGTGGGACCAGATGAGGTATGCACCCATGAAAGCCATTCTTCTCACCAAATTTGGGCTAACCATAGAGACGTACTGCTTGAAATTTAGGACAGCCAGAAGCTGCCATATCAGTCTTGAGTGGATTTCCATTATTGCTCCATTAAGTCACTGAGTAGTTGGGTGAGAGGCAGTAAGGTGACTAATTTCAATTAGCAGTATGACCTCATTTCAAGGGAGGATATGCTCAGTACTTGCTTTACAGAGTTGCACCAACAACTAATTGACAGCCAACTCACTTTACCTAGGAAGCTTGCCCAGGAGGCAGAACTCTGGGGCAGCACCACAGTGTCCAAAAAGGTATCTCTGGGATCCCTAAAAGGCTGGACAAAAAGGGTGGAGGGGGTCCCCAATAGAAGAAGGAGGGGGGCAAAACAAAAACAAGGATTTCTCAAAAGTCCCCAAAAACTGTTCTGAGGGAGAGGAAACCCCCATCCCAACCTGACCACAAGAAGAATTTGTTCCTGAAAAGAAGTCAGGAAAGTTCAACACCCCCATGCTATGAGTTGGATGTATATGGACACATCAAGAGAGACACCAAATGCCCCAAAAGCTCAACAGTGCAGGCCCCGAATGGTGGGCAGACACCAGGGTTAGCTAGTGTAGTGCTTGGGGAGGAGGTTGTTCCAGTTTGCATGGAGGGTAGTGCAGAGCTTACCCTCCATGCAAAGTAGATTGTGCAAAAAAGCCCACATGCTTACCAATACTTGCTAGTGTAGGCAGTGGGTCCCCATCAATGGGCGCAAGGAGACTCTGAGGGACACAGAAGCCTTTTGTCTTCGTCTAGGGTTCTTGAGGAGATGTTATGAATAGGTGTACATTCTCTGTCCCTCACCTGTAGGTCCATCGGTGAATATTCATTCCTCCTGTCCCCTGTGTGTGCCATCTTTTTCCACTTCTTTTATGTTATGAAACCAGTGAAAGAGATACCTGACTTCAGATAAATTAAGAAATTGTAAATGTATGGATGTGGATTTAATACAGATACGATGAAAAATGTCTACATGTTGGAATTTTTAATAGCGTTGTTATAATGGACGTTGAATGAAGGTGCTGTATGTGTGATATATTAATGACCCCTACCCTCCTTTTCCTGAATTAGATCAAGCCCTATTATTGTGTGAACAGTATTTGATGTCCTTGGAGCAGGTAATCCCTAGTGCGCTCCACCAGGTTTTTGTAGCTGACAACCATGAGGGTCACTACCCAGTGGCTCTGGTTCCCTTTGAGTAGGGGGAGGGGTTTCTAAGGTTCCTTGAGGGTAGCTGTGAGTCCTGCCGTGCCTGTGGATTGTATGTTTGGAAACGTCTTGGAGCACACCATTTGGAATGAAGTAGTGCTCCAGTCCCACTTGGTACTAAAGCTCTGGCATAACCCATGGGCCACTCTGGTCATGTTTCAGCCACGCCAAAAAGTGTAGGTGATAGAGCCACTGAAGCCCAGGTCCCTACAAGACCAGTGGCCTGGGCCATATGATGTGGAGAGAAAATGGGAGGTCACCTATCTGGTAGCCATCAAGACCCTCAGTAACCCTGTAAGGGTCCTGCATGTCAATCTCCTCGAACCCCACTATGAGAGGTATGAAGTCACAATTCTCTAGGTGACAGATGATGATGCGGAAGAGGAGAGTGAACCTCTTCCTGACATCCTATCTCCTATAGAGCAGGATGGGTCAATGGAAGGTGTTAATCACTCCCCTACATACTGGTTAGAGGTGGCAGACCCGTAAGTAGAGAATCGGCCAGGGACCAGGGTTCAATTCCCGACGCGGCAGGGTCGTGGACCAGGGTCAAAACGGACTCGATACTTCTCACCTCGGTACCTACTCTAACCAGGAACACACTCGGCAACTCTGGGCATTAAGCTTGCCTCATCTCTACAACGGCCCCCCACAGACGCCGGGGATGCCTGGTTTCACCTTGGAGATACCCAGAAAGGGACCATCTCACAGGGATAGCCAGGACGGGTTCCCCAGCGGTCTACAGCGCCGGGATGCCCTGTTGCTGGGGCAGCTGTGCGCTTTACAAGTCTACAACATTTACTGACCCCAGAGCAGCAGAGGGACTGTCCCCAGGGACTGTCACCACTTTCTGGGGCAGCTTGTCTCCCTATTCTCACTAGCTCCTTGGCTCACTCATCTGTTTACCCATGATATTGGTACTGAGGACAGCACGCCTGTGAAACATAGGATTTACGGGCTTACAAGGTGGGAGCTCTCATCAAAGAGGAAGTGTCCAAGATGCTAGAGTTAGGGGTGATTGATCATTCCAGTGGTCTTTGATCTAGACCAGTGGTGCTGGTCCCCAAAGCTGCCCCACTGAGCACCATCCCAGAACTCAGGCTCTGTGTGGAATATAGGGGGATCAATTAAGTCACAAAGACTGATACTCACCCCATCCCCGGAGCTGATGAGCTCATAGGTTGGGAGCACCCACGTTCCTATATTATGTTTCGTACTGGCAGATTGCCCTTAACTTAGGGGGCTAAGGGGAAGTCTGCATTGTCCACCGCAGAGGGTCACCTCTAATTCAGGGTGATGCCCTTTAGGTTAAAGAATGCCCTTGCCACATTCCAGAGATTGGTTAACAGGGTTATGGCCTGGATGGAGACTTTCAGTGACCTACCTGATGACATTGCAATCTTTAGCTCGAGCTAGGAGGAAAACCTGTTCTACCTCCAGGAGGTGCTTCAGGCCCTGCAGGAGGCAGGACTGATTTTCAAAGCCAGCAAGTGTGAGATAGGGCAGGAATCTGTGGTCTACCTGGGATAACAAGTGGGCAGGGATAAGGTGCAGCCCCTCCAAGCCAAGATTCAGACTATCCTGGCTTGGTACTCTCCCATCCCCCCAACCCACCCCCCAAGATTCAGACTGAGGTCAGGGCCTCCCTAGGCCTCACTGGATACTAAATAAGGTTTTTCAAGGTCTATGGCACCATTGTTGACACCGCTTAACTGATCTGACTTCAAGAAAGCTGTCCAAGAAGGTGATCTGGACCGGAGCCTGCCAGAAAGTCTTTGACATCTTGAAGAAGGCCATGTGTACAGCACCAGTACTCAAGGCCTTACTTCCCCAAAGTGTTTAATGTCCAGACAGACGCATCACAGCATGGCATAAGGGCTGCACTCTCACAGCTAAATGAAGTGGGCCTAAACCAACCTGTAGCCTTCATCAACAGGAGGTTACTGCCCAGGGAACTGAGGTGGAGTGCAATTTAGAGGAAGGCTTTTGCTGTGGTCAAAGAACTGAAGATGTTGAGATCATAGATATTTGGGACTCCCTTCTGGGTTCAGACAGACCACCTACCCCTCATATGGCAAATGCAGATGAGGGGTTAGAATCCCAAAATGTTAAGGTGGTCCATCTCCCTCCAAGGATTGTAATGTTTTTGTAGTATATTGTGATGTAAAACATCTATATACCATATCATGAATATAATAATATGTTTATCTCAGCTATATTATCTGTATAATTGTTTGGTATTTGTTTGGGTCTCAGGTGGAATCCTGATGAACGAATTACTCCAAATGAAGCACTGCAGCATGCATGGATACAGAGCACCAAGGCGCGGAAGATGAAATCTAAAGCAAATGCCACAAAAACTTTAAATTATGCAGCATTTCAATCTCCAGCAAAAAACAAAGATATTGAACTTCATACAGTAAAGGCAGGTAGTGTTGTTTTGTTTTTTGGTGTTCACGTAACTTGTATTTTTAAGAGACTGTCAAATATAAGTAAAGCAGGCGAGCTACAGTAGCTCACGAGCTACTGGTTGGAGACTTATTCTATGTGAACATGTGGGGGCGGGGGCATGACAGTAGAGTAATTATTAAGGTCCCAAAGTCATGAAGAGATAACCACACATCTTTATGTGAAGTATTAGAATTGCAGATCTGCAACTGCCGTATCATAAATCATAAATAAGTCCCAAATCATAAAACAGATCAAGTGCGTTTTCAGAAATTGCTGTGCTAGAAAGCTCAGCACTCCGTGCAGAATAAAGTATTGGGTGTGTAATCTGTAATTTCATTTGCATTGACTATCACCTCGTAAGCGAGTGGAAAGGTGAAAGCTGGATTCCAGGCTTCCTCCTAGTGGATTTCAGAGGACTTTCCTCTGAAATGATCTCTTCATTTCTCTCCATACTAATAGTGCAAAAATGATGGTGTTATGGTCTGTGTCGATGCACAAAGAGATCAGAATTGTTCACAGCAGAGCCTCAAGTCCTACTTGGTAAAGGAGTAGTCCAGATTATGCAGCCTACTGCACACCTGCCACTTTTTACACATGATAAAAATGTGTGTGAACAAGTTTAAATTTCACACACCACCCACAATCCCTTTGTGAATTCTGATGCCTCCTTTTAGATCTCACTACAGACTGTTTTAGCTGTCTCGCAAAACTCACAACCACCCCACACTAACACACCAACATTCAAGACCATCACACATTGTACACCAAACAACATACAGAGAGTGGCTTTCGGTCATACATCTTCAGCTATTGGCTTTTGCGAACAGGCCCTCTGCTAGATGGGTTGTTCATCAGTTTTTGGATAACCCCATAGAACTGCCTCAGACAGCTTGTGCTGTGGATAAAGGAAATAGTAGTTCCCAGTGTAAAAGGCCCTTTTGGAACGGCTTTGAAGTAAAGCATATTTTATAATGGCATTAAGGACACAAGACCTCCTATGCTAGCTCACCCATACTGCTGTCAGTTCGTACAGTGGATCAAGCTGTCCCACATGCAACCAATTGCACAAGAGCAGCAACACAGCTATGTGTCCACTCTAAACTGGCTAGCATAGGTGTGTGCTGTATTGCTCTAGCAATATGCATGCCTGGTGGTCATTTTAGAAAGTTCATGGTGCAATGTCAGTGCACCAGCTCAAGTCATGCCAGTTAGCCCAAAGTATTTCTCTGCCTGTGTGACATTTTTTTAGAATGCCATTGATGCCAAACATATTTTAGAATGCCATTGAAGCCGTAAGAACACCCCCATATCTCCTGAACCCCATCCCCATAGAGCTGGTCCTTTTCCTCTTTCTGTAGTGGGTGAAACTTTACCATGCATTTTCATTAAGATCAGCAACACAATTTTGATGACTATTTCAAGACTTGCATGCTGTGTGACCCTGGCAATGTGCATTTTCAAGGCACCTGGCCAGTGGAGCGAGACACCTTCTTCAGCCTCATCAATACCCTCAGAGTGGTACAGCATGTCACACAACCAACACACTCCAAAGGCCACATCCTCAACCTTGTCTTTGAAGCATCACCAACAATCGTTAGCCTACCATTCATACCACTGGATTGAACTGACCACTTTACCACCCCTAACTCTCTGCTCACCATCCTACCATCAAACTAAGGTCAACACCAAAGAGAAGACTAAACCTTCAGATTTTTGAAGACTTTTCAATACACCACCTAATGCTTGAGCTCATCTCTCACCCTATGAACACCACATTTGATGCCAACACGCTTCTAAACAGCTTCAACATTTTTTGGGAAGCTATATGAACATCCTCATCCCAATTAGAACATGCAAGCTAAATGATCCATTTGCATACATGAAAGAAAATGGAAGAAAACCAGAATACCGGTTGTACCTCTTGATACCGAAGGCCCTCCGTGCAACACGCAGACAGCTCATCACATCAGTCAAAGCAAAGGACTATACCAGCATCATCAGTGAATTCACCAACAGAGCTTGAAAGTTGTTCAAGACAATCAAGCACTGCATCAACCCCCTGCCAGACCCACGCATTTCACACGCCACAGAAAAGTGCAATGCCATCATTCTCTTCCTCAATGAAAAAATACAGACGATCCGGCAAATACCAGCCCTCAAGTCATGTCAGCAAGTCCAAAAGACGGATTCCGTCTCTGCAGATGATGATTCCACAATTGCCCAAAGCTCCAAAAAACATACATGATCCTCATTATTTGCCGATGCTGAGGAAGTAGCCTGGCATCCTGCATCCGTGTTATTAGAGCCAGTGATCCGTAATCCTAGTGATGAAGCACTCCTCCTTCCCAGAGGACAGTAATGAGGGGGAGAATTGAAGGAGCTGGTATTCCTTTTAGAAAACAAGTAAATTTGCTACCGAAGCATTGCATGCTCTATGTTTGGTAACATATTTACAAGTGAGTGACCGACACAAGAGTTACATTAATTTTCAATAAAAAATACCTCTCTTACAGGCCGCTCACAATGAGAAGGGAATGGCAAAGACCCTAACTCATGAATAAAGCTCCCACCTAGGGCTTTATATCTACCTACTGGAAAATGGTTAATGCAAGCTGTGAACTGGAATGTAGAAATTGACAAAGATATTCCACCATGTATTAACCACCCCGCAGAGAGTGTCTCTGCTACTGTGAATTGGAGCTATTCTAACTTCTTGAGATGTAACATTGTGTAAGTGGCGTCTTTCTTGCCCATGAGCCATTGTTTGCGTGTCAGGTTGAAAGGCTAGAATAGGTGCGTAGACGTTTGGTAACGCCGAAGAACGCGGCCACTTTTGAGGACCTGAAGTGTCTAACTGAACTGCATGATAGATCTAAACTGACTTTGCCTATAGTATAATAATAATAGTAATAATAGTACTTTGTCCAAATTAGCTTGAACAATTTGTCTTAAATGTGCAGCAGCTTCCATTTGTGATAGTTTCCAAATTTCATTATATGTGGCATAAATAAATCTTTTTGAACGCAGAGACCCAATAAAAAATAAGATAGGTCCATGTCTTACTAAAGGAGGGAAAGATGTTTTATTGCAGGCAGTGTTGAATGTTTCAACCATTGTTGGCACAATGTCCCTATCAAAACAGTGTTGACGATCCCTGAGTGTTGCGAATGGGAGTAATGAGGGTCGGGTCTGCTTACCTTGAACCCTGGTGTGAAATTAAAAAAGCAAGCATAACAACCATTTGTGTCCACTAGCCACAATACCAACCTAATTGGTCCTGAAAGTGTGGAGTTAAATGTACCATTCTGTAGCATACTATTGAGCTGTTCTTCACTGTAATTTGTTAAATATTGGCAACTGTCAAATTGAGCAATGAAAGGAATGTTTGGTGAATTAATGTCTTTAATTTTTGCCAGTCCTTGACAAGTAGTCTGCTGAACTGTAACATTCAGAAAAATCATGTGTGTTGGAACTAAGCAGGCTCAAAACAAGGTGTCTGTTCCCTGAACTTGACAAGGTTTGGTACACCAGATTCATTTCATGTCAATGGTATCCTGCCAATAACAAACAACTCAGTAAACATTAGCTTGGTTTGTGTGAGCAGGTTTTTGTTGGTATAAGGACAAGTTTAAAATAAAAAGATTTGGAGTTTAATGTATTGTGTCCAGAAACGTATGTGAATTTATCCCTGTATGTTTTTGAACTTTTTTGTGGGGGAGTAGGACAATGTTCCCGTTGTGTATAATTCATGTATGAACACTAAATGTAAATAATGATGTCCAGAATGATGGTAAAATAACAATTCACCATAATTAGCAGAATTTAGATACAAGTCTTCACCCTTGAAAACAGTGTAATATTCCAGCTCAGAGAGCATGAGGTTTGAAGTCTCAACATCCCAATCATTAGAATGTAACCTAGGCACAATGACATCCCCCATAGAAACCCTAAAAACATAAGGAACCAGAAGAATTTCTGTAGGGACGAATATATCATAGTTGACCTTATCCCAAACAATTCCATCAGGTACTGGAACAACTTAAATGTTCAGAAGGGACAAGTTTTTTTTTAAGCTTATGTGAAGATGAATGAAGCGTTAACAATTCATCAACCAGTTCTGCGGCAGAGCTTTCTGGAAGGTAATGGCCATTTATCAGTAAAAAGAAAACAGTCAAATTTCCAATCCATAGAAATAGGAAAACCAAGAAAAGTGTTATCCAAACATATATCCAGAGTCCAGATAAGTGTGTTTCAGCCATGAAAAGAAAACACAGGCATTTGTAGGTAGGGTTTCTAAAACGGAGGACTTGTCAAAAAAGTAGGATGAAAAATCATCTGTTCCCACATAATAACCAGTAGCAGTTTGTTGAAAAACAGGAGCCACAGGTACAGTTACAGAACTGGTGGATTCCACAAGGGGTGGGTCAGTATAATAAACATCAGCTGCAGAAGATGCAGTAGCAAGTGCAGTACTCATTTCAGTCATGTGGCTGGAAATTGTAGTGGTATTGGGAATTAACTGAATTCAATTTCCGCCCTCCCCCCACACCCCCAGCTGGGGAGAAACAGCTTCAATAATGCTCAGAAGCAGCAGAGGAATTCCCTGTATGTTAGCAAGAGGAGTTAGAACTCCTAGTGGCCTGCTGTTTAGAATCTTCCACATGATGTCATTTGATGCGATCAATGGAGACAAAATGAATGTCTTTAGAACCAGCAATCAGTAGCAATATTACAGTTCCTGTACCTTGAACGCCAAGGACTGGCACCATTGCACGGAATGATGGGCCAAATTCATTCTGTTTCAAAATCTTTCCTCGACTGAGATCCCCAACTTGTGGAATCCTGGAGGTGCTGGCTGCTCTTTGTCTTCTGCAGAGGCAGCTCATTGGATTGGCCATTGCAGAAAGGTTGTAAATCCTGTAGGAGAGCACAACAATCATTTACGTCAAAAGGCATGGTCACCGGCACAATGTCTGGATCATCAAGGTCTAAAACATACATTTTGATCCCAAAAAGGACCTTGTATGGGGTCCAGCCACCTAGAGATCTTTAGGGAGATTTTAAGGTTCTCTTTGTACCCCATATAGGTGGTGGATCTTACTACGCATTGTATCTAATACTCTGGCTGTTAAGGATTGCTTTAAGTCATGATTTATCCTCTCCACAAAAGAATTACCCTGCTGCCTACATAGAGAAGAGAAATGTATCTCTATGCCCAGGGAATCCATAGAATCCCAATAAGCCTTAGAGGCGAAAGCAGGGTCCTGGTCCGAGTGGAATGTAGTGCATGCATATGTTCCGATAAGGACTTGCAAATCTTTAATAACAGTGTGAGCATCGGCCGTACGTTGTGGGCACACCCAGAGAAACCTTGAGCAAGAATCAACTGCAAGTAGGATAAATGTAAACACTCCATCTAAATTAAGAGGACCACAATGGTCCGTACAAAGCAGCCGAAATATTTGTTGGAAATCAACAGCTGTGTCTGAGCTGGACATGCCACAGTAGAATTTTAGTTTGTTGACAAATGTCACAACAAAGAGCATACTTCTTGGCCTGTTTGTTCAAGCCATGCCACACATAACGTTGTTGTAGCAACAAAATTGTGGCCGCCTGCTAGAAATGGGGTTCCTGGTTGGCTAGAACCTACAACTCTAGTCAGTGCAAGTAAGTTACACATCAAAGATAACCCGTTCTCACCCTCTGGTAGTTTGGCGCAAAGCAGTCAGGCTTACCATCAGAGGCAATGTGTAAGGCGTTTGTGCACTACACTCACACAGAAACACAATGACTACATCACAAAACTTGGGATAACAGGACGTCAAACTGTAAGGACTGATTCTCTCTACCAAGTCAGTACCTGTAGGCCTAAACATGACTGGCTCACAGTGCCTCACCTGAACCCTTAACCTTTCAAGAGTAGCAGGTGATTTTGGCAAGCCTAGAACATGAACCTCATACATGTCCATAGTAAACAAAAGAAAGACATGAAGGAAGTTTACAATATATTAATTGAAACTATTGTAGTCTATTTTGAAGCACGTATGCTGCAATAAGTTTAACAAATACAAATGAGCAACATAATCAGCATTACTAGCAGGCTGTAAACAATGAACAACTCAACCATGGCAAATAATATATCTGTTTAGGGCTACCCTCACTATGTGATCACAGGAATATATTAGTGCTCTCTGGGATTAGCAAGAAACCCCACACCTGGTGTTTGTAGTTAGATGATACGCATCATAGGTAAAGTTTACGCAAGGCAGCTGCCTCAGTTCCAGGGCTGGTCTCTCTGCCGGAATGCTCCTGTCTGCCCCCCAAAGGGGCGAGACACTGTTTATATGATAGGAACTACTGTGTTAGAAAAATGCAGCTGTGCTACTGTGTTATGTCTAAAAATGTTAGGAGTTGTAGCTGACCAGGCACATGAAAACAGTACACTATGTTGTTCGACCTTGTACAAAATGTTCAAACTAAATCCCAGGAAGAGTCACTGAATAACAAATAAAAAGGACAGTCTATTACTAAAAGCACATAATGTCACTAAAATGTGTATTATGTGTGGTTGTGCAAAACAGTGGCAGCCTAAATCACTCAATACGCAAAATCAAGGGAGAACCAAGGTAGGCCCAAAAGGGAAATCACTACACCCCCAGAAGGAAAATAAAGAACCTAGAGTTTAAACGCGGGGGTTAAATACAAATGCATTTCCACTTATACAACAAAGGAACATATTCTTGACATTGAAGACTTTAAGTGGAAAACACAAGACTTTAACACTGATTTTGAATGTACATTTGTTACTCATTGTGGCCTGTATTTCCTCCAACAAATGTCACAAGCTTTGCCGCTAACAATGCCTGAGCACAGCAACCAATCGCCAATGTTGTCTCTAGTTTTACTTAATTTATAGGCTAAGAAAACCCTGTCAGACAGCTGCAGCACACTTCCTCGGCAGAATAGTCTGATGTAAAGTACGGACCAGGAAATTGAAGTCTACTTGTAAGTGTTCTGCTGCTTTGGGCACAAACAGGATTACAGGCAAAGACCCTGCACGTGAGGGACAGAAGGACAAGTTTGCAATTATAGAACACAAAACAGTGCTTCCTTTCTGTGTTGGTAGCTCCAAGCTGGTGATGGCAGCAGAAAGTGAGGCAGGAGGGAGTGCGGTAGCTCTCAACATGGTGTGATTGCACAGAGCCTGTGTCACCTGCTGACTGACTCCTCCAAAGTCCCAATCCACACAGACAGCTATGCTGCATGTGTGCAGCACCACACCCGCTGCAGACTCAGGGCCAGTGCTAACTAAGTCTGGGAGGTGAACTCTGCTCCGCTCGCAGAGTTTTCAGAGATTTCTGCACTCTGCATTCTGCACTCTGCAGCTCGAGGAGTTCCAAAAAACTCTGCTACGCATGGGAGGAAAAAGCCTTACAGTTGGACAAGCCAGTATCAATTACCACATTTCTATGGAAGTGTTCTCCATTTTCTACAGGTGTCTCATAACACTTCACAGCAGCAAAGAAAAGCTATTTGACAGCTGCCATGATTCAGCCTCATTACTATGCAGGTGTGCTGATCATCAATGGGCCAGATGGACACCAAGGTACGTGTCCTTTTAGTGGATTTTATGAGAAAAGAAAAGCATTTTTATTGTATTACCTCGTGTGTGATGGTGGTGTGTATGTGCGCACTGGTGTTCCGGGACCTACAGTGATATTGCAACACATACAAATAATGGTTTATTTCCACAGTTTTGCATGGAATTTTAAAAAGCTTCCACAATAATCCTAAAAATAGTGCAGGAGAACTGACTTTGACTTAAAACTTTCAATTGTTGACTCTCTTTTTCCTTTCAAATAAATTACTTCTTCCTTTCCATCCTCCGCATGACTCCTCTCTCTGAGCATGGCCCACTCTAAGTCACATGTCTGTTTGCCTTTATTCTGATTATTATACCTGTACAAATTGCCCAGACATCATTTAAAAAATCACAACTTCTCTTTTATGAGTCATACTGTGCATCCTAACAATACCTAAACACCAGTAGCTCCTCTATTCAAGCCTGCAACCAGCTCATGAATTGACATACCCTACCCTTCCACTAAAGATCACAGCTAAATCCTATAAATTTTCATCTACCAAACAAAAGCTGGAGTAAATGCATGGCTTGGTTTCCTTAAGATTTCAAGACTAATCCCGATAACCAAAAAGAAACTACTAACCCTGAGTTCCGGAGCAGCGATCTGCCTGGAGTATAGTGATGCAACACCTCAGCAGGGGTAATAAGTGCTATGAAAAGGCAATTACATTACAAGTACAATAAATAACCCACACTAATAGTAATATCATAACACATGTCACGTCCATCACCCAGTAGTGTACAAATTCACAGCAAATAAACCTCCCATCACCAAGTGATCAGGCAATGAATGCCTGAAGTGATCTCCCACATGCTACTGTCCAAAGGACTGCAGGTCCCAGCAAGCTACATACTATGACCTCATCCTGACACCTCGCAATAACTGTCAGACATGATATAATGATTTTAACAAAGTCCATCCAGGCAGATCTCTCTGTCATTTCTTCCTTTAACATATGCCTGCTCAGAACCATAAATGTTAAACAAACTTTCTGAGAATGGACAAACCTGTGTAGTAACCAGTTAAGTGGACTATGAGCATAACACATCTCAATAAGGGACCTGAAGCTGCCAGCTTACTGAAAACCAAACACATTAACACTGTCTCTAACATTTCTTCATCCATCACACTTCTTAGCGCTCCGTCCTATAACATGATAACCACACCTTGGTGGTCATCACACACGAAATGGAAACACTTCCCACACAGAATCAAGCAAGTTTATAAGGTGTAGCGTACTACCCATGTAAGCAAGGCTTCAGCACCCCATACAGGGGTAGTATAAATATTGCAATACTATATTGCAATACAATACAGGCACGCAGAGCCCAGATAGTACAGTTTTCAAAAGCCTGAAATGTCAAGCATGACCATAAATAACATGCAATGGCAAGCCGATAGGCCTGGAGTTAGTTTGGCAACACATGCCAATTGCCTTTTTGAATGTCTTTGGTTTTATTTCTAAGTATGTGAAAAAGCTAGATTTATGGTCCTCATTAGAGAGATTAAGTCGGCTTTAAGAAGGTGTGGACAAAGAATAACCCTGAAAAACTAAAACAGTAAATCAAAATGTTATGTTTTAAACTAGACTTCTAATATATTTGAATTAGTTGAACAGTAGCGTGAATTGTGAAGTTAAAATATTTGTATTTTAAATTTTACATTTTTTTCCTTGTCCTTTGCTTTTTTAATGTTTCCTACCCCACACGAAGTCATGTCATTGGATACTAAATTTCAATTTGAAAATATTTATAGCTGTATTATTTGATGCTGCAAAGGTAGAACTTTGAATCTTTATAGCTGTATTATTTGATGTTGCAAAGGTAGAACTTTGAATCTATTTTCCTGGATTCTATTAAAATGTTTTTTAAAGGATTTCTATAAAAATGTATTTGTTCCAAGCACCTTACTTCAGAGTGTGTACGTTCCAATTATTGACAGCCTATGTCCTTAGTCCAGGAAACACCTCTTGTATGAGTATACACGTTCTTATCATATCTCCCTTGAACATTTGTCAGACTTTTTTTTATCAGTGAGACATATATAACGACCCCATGTCTTTTTGTTTTTCATTCTAGCTTTAACATAGACTGCGTTTTTATGCAACAATTAGGTTAACTTGATGACATGCAATTCTGTACCTACTTTTGCTCTGAAAAAAAGAGCAAAATGCTATTTCAGCTGGTGAAAATGTCATTTGTCTTTGAGCCTCGCAAGGGGTATGGCAAGCATCATATAAATGACCAAACAATGCAGCACGATTTTATTGATCGATGAGTGAAAATATAATTTTGAACTGATCGATCAGTGTAATTGTCAGTGCAGAACTGCCATTTCATAATTGCAAATTATGCAATGCTGGAATGCATTGTGATCCAGCACTGGGTATTTTGAAAGCTTTTCCATATGATCATATAAACAATCCTATATTACTGGTTACATAGGTCTTTTTGTGAACATAGAAAACGTGCAAGACATAACCCATCAAGTATCCTGTTTGAATGGTAAAGTGTATAAGGTAAATAGCAAAAGGAATGACACATGAATATTCTAATATTGGGTCTAGAAAGAATGAATAAGATATCTGGAGGCACTAGAATATCATGAAATTCTGCAGTGCTGCTGCTCGAACCCCCGAGTTTTGGAAGGGAAAGACTTATGGCTCAATCCTTCTCAAGATATATGACCAGACTATGGAACTCCATAGCTTTGTGCCTACGCACAACCACTTTGAAGGTCATCTTTGTATCGGAGGTGAAGTGTGCTTGCTTCTAAGACACTTTAGCTAACTCTCCTCCCCAATCTAAACCTCTTTTATTTAGTCTCCACACTGATCAGTATTTTGAGATCAACTACACTACCTCCATTTCATTAGACTCCATCTTGCACGTGGCATCTGCAGACATTATGATACACTTATTTTATGACCGCTATATATTATACCATACTCCAGTGTTCTTGGTTTTTAACGTACCCTTTATATTCGTATAATGTAATTGTAAAATTGTAACTTATTAAAAGTCCTTTTCTGTTGTAAAGTGCTCTGACACCTTTGGGTAATGTCTATTATTTGAGTTGTCAGCATTGGGGTGGTCTTTCCCCAAATCATTTTCCTTCGCCCTCCTATATTTATGAATTCTAGTTTGTTGGCCTTAGGTCAGTGTGCACTTTACCACAGCTAACTAGTTGCTAGAGGGGTTGTGCTCACCTCCTAAAACATGGTAAAATTGGCTTACACCTGATTGGCATATTTAAGTTACTTATAAGTCCCTAGTAAAGTAGTATATCATATACCCAGGGCTGGTAAATTAAATGCTATTAGTAGGCCTGAAGCACTTATTGTGCCACCCACTTAAGTTGCTCCATGAAACAAGTCCCTGGCACGATATTGTAGCCTGTTGGCAGGTTTAAACTGTCAATACGGCTTGGCAAAAGAACTCTCTTGCCAAGTCTTAAACTCCCTTTTTATTACATATACATCACCCCTAATGTTGGGCTTGACAGCCCCTAGGGCAGGAGGCATTGTAATTAAAAGGTTGGACATATACGTTTAAGTTTTACATGTCCTAGTAGTGAAAAACTCACAAATTTATTTTTTACTACTGTGAGGCCTACCTCTCCCATAGGATAACATTGGGTTACCTTATTACATTTAACAAGTGATAATATTTGATTAGGAGCAGATAGGAAAGTCATGTTTGGTGTCTGAGAAAATGTAATTTGAAATCCTCTTGAATGATGAAGTCGGATTTTAAGTCACAATTCTGAAAGTGGCACTTTTAGAAAGTTGCATTTTCATGTCCTAACCATCTGTCAGGATTCCTGCCACAACTCTCAACACTTATTAATAAACAAATGTCTTGTATCCTGACTTTTGACCATATTACATGCTGTTGGTAAGAGCTAGCTGGAGCTGGTGTTCCCCGGTTTATTTTAAAAGGCTTAATAGCTTTACAAATGTTTTACCTTGCATAATGAAGGTCAGGTGTCAGGTACCATGGAAACATCCAGAAAATCCACCAGAAGACGCATCAAACATCCGGCATAGATTAACTCAATGTGAACCTTCCGGAAGGCAGCCCTCATCAAATTAATCCCCTGCACCTGTTCCTTGCTATAAGCAATTAGAATGCAACCTTTGTGAAGATGCTAAAACACTGTTTAGAAGACAGTCTCATCAATTTAATCATCTGCACTTGGTCCTTGCTATAAGCAATTAGAATGTGACCTTTGTGAACATTCTAAAGCACTTTCTAGAAGGCAGCCTCATCAAGTTAATTATCCGCACCTGTTCATTGTTACAAATAATTAGAATGTGACCTTTATGAAGGTTCTAAAGCAGTCTTATTTCAAGATCGTCCACACTCCTCCCATTCACTTAGCCTCTTTGCTTGCCACTTACCTGTTTTCCGGCTTCCAGGGCTCTGTCTTGCAAGCTCCCTTTATCCTCCCGCTTCGACCTCGTTGCAGAGAATGTCCCACATGATCTCACATCTGGATGGAAAAAAGAACAATAAGAAAAGGAGAGACTCATTAACAGACTTGATTTTACTAAACGATGAGCTTAGTCACAACATTGTGCTGCAAACAAAGGTAACCAGTGTTTTTGTTCAACTTGTACATAGTGGTGGCAGGGCTCTGCCAAAGAGGACTTGGGTGAGAATAACCCCGTCCATACTTGCTTGTGGGTTTGATGCTGAAGTCATACTCACTACAGTTTAAAACATTTTGATAAAGGAGCCTCTACAGACAATCTAAAGGAAAACAAAACAACAACAAAACTAAAGGTTGGTTGAGATTTTAAACACTTTTGTGAGGTGATACCTTAGGAGATTAATACTAGACCAAAGCCTTATTATTTCTTTGCTTATAGGTACCATATCTGCTGGTACCATTCATCAGACTGGTGTGAATGCCTGCTGCAGTGTTGCTGTTGAGTAGATGCGTCAGAGCATCTTTGACTCCACACACTTTCTCCATGCCAACCCCCTTCCCCCTGTGATTTGCCACGGAGAGTTGTCTGCTCCTTCAAACTGAGGGCAAGTGTATGGAGGATTCGGGAACTAGCGTCGCCGTTCCATTGGAATCATCAGGGATCCAGGTTGGTGGCTTATGACACCATTTGGTGCCTGCAGCCTGTACCTGGGTCAGATTACTGGTTATAGTTGGCAGTTGGCCTTTGAGTATTCCTCCCAGACAGCCACACAATAGGGGGACTAGGAGTGCCTGGATGGGCCATCTCAGGCTAGATGAGGGGGCAGAGCAGTGCACAGCCAACTTGTACTTCTCTCACACAAAGGTTTTCACACTATAGACTGAGACCAGGGCAGGAGGCAGGACATTTTAGACACTTCTCTGGGAAGAAGCCCCCAGAAGTTTCTCCCACTTGAAAGGGGTCACAGGTATAAAAATAGGACTCTCATACCCACTCTTCAGTTCAGTTGTGGACCTGAGTAACTATTAGAGGACTTCATGTGGCCTCTTGTGAACTTCAGAAGGCTGCTTTGCTGCACCAAGAAGGAATGCTTCGAAGCCTGAAGCCGGCTCTGAGCCCCCAGAGATGTGCCCTGCTGCTTGAGTGCTACTCGTCTCTGTGAACAGAGGACTTCCAGAGTGACTCCAATGGCTATTTTGCTGGCCTCCTGCTCAGATCCTCAGGAACAGAAAAGGCTCCAGCCAACTTGAAACCATATCTGGACCCTGCCTGAGTCCTGACCCTCCTGATGTTGCCCCTCCAGTCCTGGACTCTTGGAAGCGGTGCGATAGCTAACCAGATAGCGCACATCCAAAACATGCGACTTAGAAAACTTTTGGTCAAAAAGTGCTTTGAGAACTGGGAGGAGACTAAGACCTACCTGTTTGTCGATTCGCTCAAGGTGCGTCACATGTTGGCCTGGCTACGTTCTTCTCCGCAGCAGCAAATCTAAGGTGCTGATTTTCGGGGGCACTGTGTTTTCAAGTACAATATGGTTACAAAAGCACCTGCAGCCCTGTACCTTGCCACCAGCAATTTTCAGGCAACCATAAAAATGGCTAGTAACTCTGGTGATTGATGGACCTGCTGCAGAGAGATCAGAGGTTTGTCTACTGGAAGTTTTGACTCATTATAAAGTAGCGCTTCAAAGAACATGTACCAAGCAGATCACAAAGTGCTTGTAATGTAAATAGGTCCGTTCATATAAGTTTAAATCCTAACGTAGAACAGCGAGATATTAACTATCATCAAAGAGCTGCATGCAAAATGGAAGGTATAGATTAGAGTGTTATGATTTTTTCCCCAGTCTTTCATCTTCCTAATGTTGCAAAAAGGTTCACTTGTGTAGAAATCAATTTGTACTAGTAAAGCCAACCCCCAACCATGATGTTATGTTTTAAATTCTGAGTTTGTGCTTCTCCAGACGAAGCACTCTTAAACTATACTGTCTACCAGTAGGGATGACTTGTAACTCTTACACTTTGTACTCCTCTGTGTGATGTAACATTTCCTATACACTTAAGATTCATTGTCTTTGTGTAATGTGTATGTGATGTAAAGTGCTCTGACACCTTACAATGGTATGAGTGATGCTATAGAACAAAAGTAAAGCATTAGAGAGAGTGGTTATGAAGACTTGAGTTGCACTGTTAAAGGGTGCTAGTGAGGGAATCCGTGGAGAAGGAGGTCATTGGGGGGCACTAACAAACATTGTCGCACCGGGAGCCACCTGCACTAAAGCCGGCCCTGTTCAGTGGATCCTTGGAGAAGGGGTATCTGACCTCGTGGAGCCCTCATCGGCTACCACCTGCAGCTTCGTACTCCTGGAGATTTTTGACTTCCAAAAAAGAGACTAAGTCCAAAGTAGGAATCCTCATTTCGTCCAGCGGCTCCCCAACAGCAACATCTCCTCCTCGGACACCACTAGTTTCCTTGCCCCACTGAACTCTAACTTTGTTGACATTTTCTTACAAAATGTTTACGTCTAAAGGAAAACGTGGACTGCCCAATCCACTTCGTATATCCAACTTCCGCTTCATCGCATTTGGCCATAACTTTCAACTTTGCCCAGGTTTTGTGCCTGGTTCTACTGATTCTACTGGTTCTATGAGTTAGTGTCAGATCTTCCCATACCATCGGCTTCTCTGTTGGTGCCCCAAAAAATAAGCGCTCCTCCCGCTTCGGCAGTTTTGGATTCAGCTCAATCTTCTCCTTTGACAGAAGGTCAAAAGGAAAAGAAGCCTGTAGTTCTTCCTGCTGTCCCCAATCCTTCCAAAGTGGTTTCGGCTGGCGCTAATTGTATAGCCCCAATCAGTGACAAGATAGAGGTAATAGTAACATCTCCTCTCATTCCCAAATCCGAAATTCCATCTCTCTTTCCGATATTCTCCTTGCCATCAAGCAAAGAAGAGGAGATTCCCAAAGTAAATACAGGATTGATGGGAAAAGTGAGTCCCCTGAAACACAAAAAGATTAGAATGAAGAAGAGGAAACCCATCCGAAGATTTGCTAAAAAAAGACAGAGGAAACTTCTTTTTGATAAGAATGCTGAATTAAGTCTAGAAGATTCTCCGCAGGTGGAGCAGTCTCCCACCTCTCATGTAGAAGCTAGGGTTGTCTCGCCTAAAGAAGACGCCCCTTCCTCTGGTCTAGGTCCTATAAGCTTTACCAATCCTTTCCTCCCCAAGGTTTCCCACCCTACCGCCAATCCTTTTTCAGCTTATTGTAATGTTAAAGCAGGATCTTGCCAAGTTATTTCTAAGGTTGCCACTTCTTCTGTCATCCCGTCCCCTACTTCCCTAAATCCTTCAGCAAGACCCTTTCAGGTTCCATCCTCAATGTCAGTTATTCTCCCAAAAGAAAAAATAAGTGTGGATACTTTATATCTTGATTTCTCTCCCTTATTTGAACCAGATTTAATTTTAAATAGATCAGCCCTACTGATCTGTTTTAAAGAGATCGAAAGTTTGAAATTAATTCAAACGTCCGATTTAGATATTGTATTTCTCCTTAACTCCTTTGTGGGGAAACCAATAAGATCAACAAGGGTGAAATTCCATTCGAAAGTTGTGTTAAATCTTGTTCTACAGTGGGCAGAGGAATTACAAGTTAGAGGGATAGATGTCATGCCACACTTTGGGGAAAAATGTACTCAAAGTATTCTCGCCAATTCTTCACTGTCACTTCCCTCTAATACGGGCGTGCTGTTGTCGGATTGGTCTAATCTCAGATCAGAGGACCTAAAAATTTGTGTGGCTAGGAATGAAAGGCTAGTTTCATACAAAAACCCTCCCCTTAAGCAGACAGTGAAGGATGACCAATCTAAATGGAGTTGGTTACCTGGAGTTCTAGCGAGTAAATCTGCTCCCTGTTCTAAACAACATTCCAATTTTTAACAGAGAGCTGAAGTTTATCTCATGGAACACTGCCGGATTCAAGGATTATAAGGAGAAATTGGGTTTCTTGCATTCTCAAAAGGCAGATATAATCTGTTTGCAAGAAACCTGGGTTGAAGGAAGAATAGCTTTGGAAAAAGACTATTTTGTTTTGGAATACAGCGCAACCAGCACTAGAAGAGGCCATGCTAAGGGAGGGTTAGCATGTTTGTTATCTAACAGACTGCAATGGAACTATTCACACTATCTAGATCCAGGGAAACTGTTTCAAGCAATAACCCTAAAAGATGTATTTGAGGATTGCCCTAATAGATTGTTGATTGTGGTTAATATTTATATTCCCCCCAATTGTAGTTTTAATGCTGGTTTAATAACTTTGTTCACTTTTTTAACTAAAGCGTTGGATGTCTCCCCAACTCCGCATGTGTTAATGTTTGGGGACTTAAATTGTAATATATCTAACTGTGGGTTGGAGTTGTTTAGAAATATTCAATTGGAAGAGTCTTTGAATATACCTCCTGCCCAGTTTCCCTCCAAAATTAAAACTAACAAAAGAGGTAAACTTATCTTAGATGGTTTACTTAAAGTTGAATGCTTAATAGTAAATGGGAGGCTTCCGTCTGACATCCCGGCAGCTTATACTCGTAAATCTAATAAGGGAAAATCTATTATTGATTTTATCATGGTAGATTATGCCGGTTTTCACCTACTAAAGGATATGAAGGTCATTGAGACTATTCTTAGTGACCATAATGCACTGATGCTTTCTGTCTCCGTTAATCTTCAGAAAGTGGATCCGTGGAGTCTGGATACAGATTTTGTGAATTTTGATTCCAGATCAGGGAAATGTTTTTGGAACCCTTGTACTGTTGAAAATGTGGTGCCTCTTTTGTATTTTACTGTTGAGAATTTACCCTTCTGGGAAGGGAGAGAGCTGTTGAGTTTTATTAATTTTTTAGATGCTGTAACTGCTAGTGCAAAAAAGAAACCAGGTGTGAAACAATCCCTCGTAGTCCCTCATCCTTTACGGGCTATAAATAGAGAAATAAACAAAGTGGTAAGGGGACAATTTTTATTCTTTACCCAAGAAGCTAAGTCTAAGTTGTTTATTTTAAAAAGAAGGAGAGTTAGACTTAAGGCCCGTTTAAAACGTTCTAAGGAAGATGCCCTCTGGATTCAACTGAGGGAAGCTTCTTATAATGGCCAAGCCAAGACATTCTGGTCCTTAATTGGCAAAGGTTGTGGTACCAGAGCCAGTCCTACGCCTATTGCCATTGAGGAACAGGTGTGGGTTCATTATATCGAGAAGTTGTACAGTAACAATAATTCTCAAGTTTTTAATGTTGAATCTGATAATGTCTCACGTATATTTGACTGTCCAACGGAAAAGGAAATTGAATGTGCCATTAAGAATATGCGTTCCTCTGGTGCGATGGGTCCTGATAAAATCCCAATTTCGGTATTAAAACACCAGAGTGAACTTTGGAGTAAAATACTCTTTCCAGTGTTTAAATTTTGTTTTTCTAGTGGAACAGTCCCCCCCTCCTGGAAAGGAAGTATTATTGTCCCTTTATATAAAAAAGGGGCAAGAGATCTACCGCAAAATTACCGTCAAATCGCTTTGCTTGATGCCATTGGTAAGGTTTTCGCAAAATGTGTGCTTACTTTAATGAATCAATGGGTATCTGAACATAAAATCCTTCCCATGGAGCAAACAGGTTTCAGACAAAATCATGGAACTTTAGACAACCTGACTGCATTGCAAGTTATCAATGAAAAATATGTGAAAATCCGTGGTGGTCAGGTATATGGCGCCTTTATTGACTTCTCCACCGCCTTTGATAAAGTAGATAGAATTTTGCTGTGGAGAAAGTTATTTAACTTAGGTATGCCCCCATTCCTGATCAAGTTAATTCGCGCCCTTTACTCTGACACCTGGTGCAGAGTTCTACTTGGAGGTGAATGTGGTGTATCTAAATTAATTCCCACTTCCAATGGGTTGAAGCAAGGTTGCCTTTTGGCTCCATTGCTATTTTCCTTATATACTGTTGATTTACCCGTCACACTTTCTGCTTGCGCCGGTATTGCCCCGTCCTTGGGTGGAGTTCCAATTGCATGCCTTATGTATGCAGACGACATCCTGATTTTGGATCTCACCCCAAAGGGCCTGAACAATCGGTTGCAAGCACTCTCTGAATTTGCGGAAAGTCATTTCTTATCAATAAATACGGCAAAAAGCAAAGTGATTTGCTTTTCTGGTAGAAAGAAGCCTAAATGCCTTAATTATCCATGGGTTGTGGGGGGGAAAAAACTGGAATGTGTGAAATCTTATACCTTCCTAGGTAAAATTGTCACTTATAATTTAAGTGACAAATTACACATTGACAATAACTCTCGGAAGGCTATTTCTCAGGGAAAGAGTTTAGTTTCCCTGTATAAAGCCACAGGTAGAAGGCATTTTTCTATTCTTTTAGATGTTTTCAGAGCGAAAGTTCCGGCCTCCCTGTTGTACGGAATTGAGTTAATTGATGTAAAAAAGTGGAGTTTTTTAAACTCTGCGGAAGGGAAAATTTTACGCAGTTTAATGTCTGTAGGTACAGCAAATTCGACTGCTTCCTTGAGACAGGAATTGGGTTTACGTAGCAGTTGGGTTCAAGGTCTGGCAAGTATCATACGTTGGGTAGTAGCTTTATCTAAAGGTGAACCTAATACCTTAAGAGATCTTATAAAAAATGAATTATTAGGATCTTTTAATGATTTCTCCCTGATTGTAAAAAACTTCAGATTTGCCGTGCTGCAATTGAAATTGGATGAGGAGACTTTATTTTTATTATCCTCTCATCAATTAAAAACTGTTCTGAAGTCAGCCTCCTGGGAATTGGGGTTTTGTCAGGATAGAGACTTCTGTTTAGCGAAAAAAGGTGGTACGCCTGTTATCGAATCTTATACCCTGCGGAAAGCTCAATCGTATATGTATTGGAACATCTCCCATGGCGTTAGACGCCTTGTGTTCTTATTAAGACATAATTTGCTTCCCCTGAAAGTTCTACATGCCAGCTGGTATGGTCATTCGGCATGCTGTGATCTTTGTCAATTGTATGATCAGGACTTAGATCATGTCATGTTTGTTTGTCCTGCACTGATGTCTTGCAGGCGCAGATGGTTAAGACCAATTTGCTTACATCTCAACATATTATCTGCTTCTTCATTTAAGGCAGCCTTGATTAACCCACCCAATGAAATGTTTGCTTTTAAACTGTACAACTTTTTTAAATGTTTTTTGGACCTGTATTAAGATGTTTCGTGGAATTGTGATGGAATAATATTTTATGTATTTTTTTTTTGTTTTGTATGTATATGTTGTTTTATGTGGACCTCATAAAGAGTTCCTTATCATAATAAAATAAACTTGTAAACTTGTACTGGTTCTACTGATTACGTTTTTGTGTTTTGGTGCCAAATAATGTATTACAATTTACTCTATTTTTCTAGATTCATGTTCTGTCTTCCCCTTATTACTGTTTAAGTGCTGCATAAATACTTTACATTGCCTCTAAGTTAAGCCTGACTGTTTTTGTGCCAAGCTACCAGAGGATTAAGCATAGGTTAATTTAGTAGCTTTTTGTGGTTCACCCTAACAAGGCCTGTGGCTGTTGATTGATTAGCATTTCACCCAACCCCCAACTAACAACCCACATTTTTATATCTGGGCTATACAAAAATACCTTAAATAAATAACTGTAAGGTGCCAGCAATTAGGTTGTTATGAACATTTCTGGTAGAGGCTCATTTCAACTCTCCAACTGAGTACTGTTTTATCCTGTGCTGAACATGCGTCCATACTAGAGTTCATATTTGTGTGGGTCTGTTATTTTCATCGCACTCTATGACCAGCCTGGTGGTATAATCAGGGCACAAGTTGGGGATACACGCAGATACATGGCATCCACCCATTCTTTTCATAGGGTGGACGCTCCCCCCTGCCAAGAGGTTGGGCCCCACAGAAGTATGTAGAACTTGTCCCGGTGTAATTTTCAGACACCACGACACGTTCAGCAGCGCCTGCATGCTGTCTGCTTTCGATTCCCAGCAGCAGCGTGCAGGCAGCGAGGAAGCTATTTTTCACCTCCAGTTGGGCCGAGGTTAAGGGGCCATCAGCCCTCCTTTTGTTTGTATATCCTGACTGGAGGTGGCCTGGAACCTCACACTTAAATGTAAATGCCACGGAGAGGAAACAAAGACACACAGCTTGTTATCTCTTCACAAGTGCTTAAGAGAGGCAGCTTTAGCGTTTGTTCAGTCCCTGTTATAATAGATGCATGCACTGTAAGAATGTCAGGTGTGTTGGTCTGTCCCAGTATTTACACAAATAACAATTTCAATAGCACTATTTCAATTCTTGTATAGCCAGAGCTCGTTAAGAAATATAGCCCTATGCGACCCAATGCAGGGTGTCAGAGCTAGTTACGAAATATAGCCCTATGCGACCCAATGCAGGGTGTCAGAGCTCTTTACGTAACATACACATTATACATTGACAATAAATCATGTACATGTGTAAATCAATGTACAAGATCAGTTACATGAGACAGTGGGAGTTACAAGGTGTAGGAGTCACATGTCCTTCATACCTCACTGTGGTCTTTTAGAAGGATTACAGTTTATGAACTGCAGGTAACATAAGAATCTCTGTGTTAAAAGCAGCGACCCACTTTGCTATCTACATAAAATAAAAATCTTTCATCTGCGTGTTACGTGATGTGCTTTGCAGGAGACACATTTACCTTCTCTACTACTTTGAATCAAATCTGGGACTTTACAAAACACAAATCTCTCCAGCAAGTGTATTAACCACTAGAGTTATCTCACCATTATTATTATTCCCTGAGATTTACTGGGAACCTTCACAGCAGATGCCTTAACCCAATCAAATATTTTAAAATGTAGACTTTGCAACCAATTAAGCATAACAGATCTACTACCATGCTTCTCCTTGTTACCAATTTCTTTTTGGCAATGTTTAAAAAACAATATTAGTTCTGGTCCAGGTTTTGTCAGCATTGCGCCACTTTTTTTACACAACCCCAATGCCAAATCACATTTATTAAATCTCATTATGTGCGTAAATGTACTCATGATATACCTGATAAACATATGTGTGAGGTCTTAATATCTGATGTCCCTTCTTGTGATGTCGCTTCCAATGTGGTCACTTCCTGTGATGTCACGTGCAATGTCACGCGTCGTGACATAATGCGCTGTGATGGTACTCGTCATGATTTCACTTGCATACTGACTAATCTGGTTAGTCTCCCGTACTTCTTTTTTTAGGACTTGTGCCCTGGGTGTAATATAACCTGTGAATGATCTACCCAATGTTGTTTCAGTGTCATTTCATCTGGTAATACTTGCCCTTGAGATTGGACGCATGATTCCAACCCTTCTTTACAATCACAACTGTACAATCCACCACAACATGACCAAAGAGTGGGAACAAATTCTTAAATGCCTGATCTTCCATAGCACTGCTACAGAGTTTCTACGACTGAGGAAATCACCAGGAATCAGGCTCAGTGCTTTAGACAGCATTCCAACAAGGCTGCCAAACATGCATGATGTATTGCCTGGTTGTTCCAGATAAGCTCACTCAGCTGGAATGTCTGGAGGCAATATCCAAATGATAGTTTAAACAATGTAGCCCAACACCAACAGAGAGAGCCTTCGAAGGCAGGAGCAGAGGTGCGATGTGGGTTGGTGAGGAACACACTACAGCATGAAGACAAGCAAGTGTAATGTAATGTTGGACAACATAGAAAAATTCTTTCAATAGATCCAGAATTTAATCTGCATAATTAATCATGCCTATCGGATACAGTGTCAGGCATGGCTGTCATGCTTGCAGGCTGCCTGGCTGAGTGGTTATTGGTATGCAAATAGGACCTAAGATGCTGCTTCACTCATAAGGAGTCCTCTACGTGAGGTCCATGATGAGATGTGCAGCCCTATTGGGCAGCTCCATGGAAGCCTGTCATGTGGTTGACTATTGCAGACTCCTTAAAGATCTGGTGCTTGTTGTGGAATGGTAAGAGTGTGTGAGCAATCACGGAGCTAAACTACATTACCTCATCAGTAATGCAAACTGAAATGCTGTGAGCTGACACAAAAGATGATGAACAGCCCATGGAGCCAGCAACTGCAGGGACTTCACACACCAAGCCAAAAGCTGAATGGGGGCCATCTAAAAGCGTCTTTGTGTTCTTTATGTGTATGTATATATGTATGGGGTGTGTTATGTGATGTTATGCGTTTTGTGGTGACATGAGTTCTTTCCAGACAGTTACTATTTGTAGATATACCTAAAAACTGTATTATCCACTTGACATTGGACAATGACTATTTTGGCCTAAGAAGCTGTGCTCTGTTTTCTGCATTATTGAGCATTCCATGTCTCCCACTTCACAACCCTTTGAGCACTGGATCCTGACTTTGCGCTTTGGCTATATACACAAACGAAAGTTGACCATGAAGCACACCTGTTTCTCTCAGTGTTAAATATACTGCACATCTGCTTTTAGCCTCAAAGTTTGCACTGAAGTATGTTGTTGCTCATGGGATACATAAGGACACAAGTATGGCTCATAAACGTATTTTTCTCTGACCTAATTTACTAGCACTGCAGGCATCTTTGAGCTATCATGACTGTGAACCTGTGAACACAAGAGCAGAAACAAAGGAACTGCAGAACAAAGGCAAGTGCATAGCCAGGAAAACTCTGGTGCAGGAAACCCCTTGTACATTAAAATATAGGGCCTTTAGACTACAGACGAGGATATACAAATTCCAAGTTTAAGACTTTTGGTTCTCTCCCTACTGATATCAAATATAATGTACACATGGCAGACTCAGAGTATGTAAAGCTTTTAGTAAGGTATAACGCATAGACACTAGCACTATGCAAATATGTATGTTTGCCAGGCCTAAAGTCAAGATCCCATAATAAAATCATTTTGTGTGCTTTGTTGCAGATTTCTATTCCTAGAAACATCTACCTTTGTATGTATATGGTATTTCTACTGGTCAAATCTAGCTAAAAGACAGTGGAATGTTGTACACAGCAAGTTTAAAATCAATGAGTAATAGGAGAGGAACCTGGGCTCTGAATGGTTAATGTATTGTGATGTGCTGTTCTTCAAAGAGGTGTGTCTTCAGCTCTTTCCTAAATTGGAGTCGTGTTGGGACAGTCTTGATGGTTGTAGGGATGTTGTTCCAGATCCGGGGTGCATAGATGCAAAAGGCCTGTTGACTTGTTTTCTTTTTCACACTTCTTAGTTTACAGTCCTGTGTAGTCTGTCTGTGGATGTGCCGAGAACCACCAGAAATGGAAAGCTTGTCTTTGTAAATGATGCAGCTGGTTTTGAAGATGGTGCGGGCTGACAAGGGTAGCCAATAGAGTTTCATCAGGATGGAGCTTATGTGATCATATTTCATCAGGCCCTGGATGAATTGTGGTGTGTTGGATACTTATGCTGGATGCCAGTGTAGAATCTGGTAGGCCATAGAGTAAGGCATTACCACAAACCAGATACAAAAGGACACAGGCTTGAACAGCAGTTCTGAAATCATTTTCTGGAAGACAAAAGTTTGAATTTCTTTAAATGCGATTGCTTGTACCATTCCATCCTTTTTTTGGCAACAGGTGCCTTGAGTGTGAGTTTAGTGTCCATGGTGAAGCTAAGTAACTTGGCTATCAGTAAGAGTTGGGGTTTAAAGTCATCAAGGTTCATCTCTTTGAGCCAGGTTAGTACTGTATTTAGGAATTCTGTGTCGGTTGGGTTGTGCTTCAAGTAGAACATCCAGTTTTGCAGTTTTAGATCTTTTATAGATTCACATACTTGAATCATCCCAGTTGTTGGGCTATGAGTCCCACTGTCCATATATACAAATACAATGTTAAACATAAACCTAGTAGGTTTAACATTGTCACAAAAGTAGCCTATCCACATCTTTATAAAATGCCCAAGCTCAACCAATTAGAGCAAAGCACAGCATTCCCTTTAACTCACTCAGGCATCAGGCAAGTACAGATTTCTACCACATGTCATGTATGAAGGGAATCCCTATGACCACTGCTTGCTCAGTCAGATAAGTGACCACTTCTTTAAAGGAGTACAAAGAGTTATTAATATCTAC
This sequence comes from Triturus cristatus, assembly GCF_964204655.1. NCBI lineage: Eukaryota > Metazoa > Chordata > Amphibia > Caudata > Salamandridae > Triturus > Triturus cristatus. The sequence continues at coordinate 442,314,391 of NC_140585.1, forward strand.
AAATCAGACTATGTCTGAAGCTAACTAGAAAAGCCTTTTTAGGTCATGTGGGAAATGTGGAAAAAAGAGACTTAACTCAGAACACCCACATAAAGACTGCATATATTGTCTTTATCTGGCCCACAAAGCCAAGGAATGTAAGATATGTAGAACGCTTTCTACATAAAAGCTAAAACAAGGAGAAGCAAGAGTTTTACTTTGGCTGCAAAAGTCAAAATCTGGAGAATCCCACTCTGGGGAAGAAGGTGAAACCTCCACAAAATCTCTCAAAAGAGGACATTCCCATTCTAGTCATTCTTCAAGAGATAAATCTGAGGGTGAGCCTCACAAAAAAGCCTTTAGAAAATCAAAAGAGGACATGACTACTTCTGACTCAGGTCATAAATCTGACAAAACCCTGACAGAAAAACATCCAAAAATATCATCAGCTCTGACAAGTCCTGTAAGAAAAAAATGAAGGGCTGAACCGTTGAAGCAATCTTCATCTTCTCCAATGACTAAGTCTCAAATATTGTCTCTGTCAAAATCAATGGAGACAAAGACTGCGGCGATGACACCATCTACAAAAAAGTAATTGTCAATGAAGACCTGGGGCCCGATACACAGAACTAACTTAAGACAAAATCCTAAACTTACTACCATTTTCATATTCACAAAAGGCACTTACTCATCAATGAGTAAGTGCATTCTGTGAATACCAAAATGAGTAAGTAACTCAAAATGAGTAAGTTACTCAAAATAAGTAAGTTACTCATTTTGGTATTCACAGAAGGCACTTACTGATCAATGATGAAGTGCCTTCTGTGAATTCCAAAATGAGTAAGTGCCTTCTGTGAATACCAAAATGAGTAAGTGCCTTCTGTGAATACCAAAATGGTAGTGAGTTTAGGATTTTGTCTTAAGTTAGTTCTGTGAATCGGGCCCCTGGCTTAAATCAACAAGAATCCCGTCGATGTAAAAAATGGATGCCTACCCCATCTATGACAATACTGCAGATGAAAAAGTCTACTGTGGTGACACTGCCCGCACCATTGACTCCTACATCAACGGCTGCCGCATTGACTGCTACATCGTCGACGATGCTGTCAACAAGAAAACCAGCAAATAGGATACAATCAACCATGACTTATTCCACTGACAGCTCAAGCACAACTTATACCACAACAACACCATCAACAAAGACAATGACAACTGAAAAAAAACTTGACAAAAACTATAATTTCAAATAATAATAAATGCCAGAACAATCTTCTGCCAATTTTCACATTTAGTCAATACAGAGGAATCGGATGAAGAAGGTCCTTTTGGACCAGTTTTTGGCCTAACTCTTTTAAACGTAAAATGCCACGTCTCTGATGAAGAGGATGAAGAATATGATCAAACAGTCGTTATTCCTGCAAAAGGTGAACACACTTATCACTCTTTTGGGCCAACTGAGGAAGATGATGATGGATTGCAATATGGTATGGAACCTTCTGCAAAACCCATCTATGATCAACAGGAACAGATGATGCAAATTCCATTGCACCTGGTTAAAGATCCACACCTAATGGTATCTGATTACTACAAACTCTTCCCACAAGCGCATGTCTCTCACTCAAACCGACAAACATTAGAGATGGCAACACTAAATATTTTCAGACCTCAGGCGAGGCCTACTACACCTCCTCCATTAGGAAAGTTCTTTCAATTGTTGAAATTTCCTCGCCACAATTGACTCCAGCACCACCTCAATCCATGCCACTACAATTAGATACAAATGATTGTCAGGAGGAAGGGCAGTTATTAGATTCACCTAGGTATTCAGACCCCGAATGGGATCAGTATGTGGCTACACTCCCGGATGACGCCACTCCTCCAGCAGTGAATTCACCACCAGACAACATAGTTGATTTTCATCATCTTACAGAAAGAACATCAAAGAGGTTTGACTTACCTATTATGGCAAAGGATACTGATTGTTTTCTTTATGATCTCAAAGAGGCTGACAGAAAATCAATCCCTATAAATAGATCACATTTGGGAAGGGTGTCTAAAAAATATGAAAACACCAGCCACAATCGTAGTGGTAATCCCAGGACTTAACAAATATATATAAAGCACCTTGAAATGTCTGCTAGGTCACCATCCAGCAGATTTTGTTATTACCCAAGCCGCTCAAAGAAGATCCAGAAACCCATCAGCACCATGTACTGCTCCTCCAGATACAGAAGGTAACAAGCTAGAAAAAATTGAAAAGGACTTTTCAGCGACTGCTGCTACTGCCTTAAGGGCCTCAGATGCTCTGGCAATTCTAGCAAGATATGACCGTCAGATGTGGTCTGATATAACTCTGTATCTTGAACAGCTATAGGAGGATAAGAAAGTGGAGGCGAAAGCAATTCTACAAGAAGGAGAAAGAACATCCTCTGCAATCATTGATGTTGTCATGGATATTTCATCTACAGGTTTTAGACAATTTGCAGGAGCAGCTGTACTGCCAAGGCAAGGATGGATGAGAGCAACTTCCTTATAGACCGGAGGTACATAGTAGAATTCTAGACATGCCATACCATGGTGAATCCCTATTTGGTCAGCACATTGATGAAGCACTGCAATCCAAGAAGTCAGACACTGAGACAGGAAAATCTCTAGGTGCCTTAGAGAAAAGACAATTGCAGTCCTTCGAGGAGTTCGAGGAAGGGGCATGTACTCCTACAGAGGAGCTTTTCCACCACACAGGCACCAACAATATAGTGCATCACAATTTTAATACAAGCAACCTTGCCAGCAACAATATAGAGCACCACCAACAGCAGCTTATCATAGACAAGTTCCTCATAAAATGGCAGGAAACCAGGGTAGAGGGAATGAGGGTTCCAGAAGACAATGACACACTTCTGGAAATTACGGATCATTGAGTTGCGCCTGTAGACAGCTTAATCTCTCGCCAATATAGTGATTGGGCCTGCATCACATCTAACTGCTGGGTGTTAGATCTGATAATTTGCAGTCACACATTACAATTTGTAGAAAGACCTTCAAGGATGCCACCACTCACAGTAAAACACCGACATCTGCATCGGTTGCAAAATTAAACAGACATCGTGCCTAGGGAGGGAGCAATAGAACTATTTCCCAAAGCGCAACAGAATTTAGGATTTTACTCTCATTTCTTCCCCAGCAAGAAAAAGACAGGAGAATAGGAACCAATATTAGATCTTTGAAAACCTCAACAAATATTTAAAGAAGCAAAAGTTTCATGTGGAGCCCTGCAGGACGTTCTACCATTTTTAAGACCCAGAGACTTTATGACATCTCTTGAACTACAGGACACATACTTTCATATTCCTATTTAACCTACACATCAAAAACTTCTAAGGCTCAAAGTAGCCTTGTCATTATCAATTCGAAGACCTCCCTTTTGGTCTAAAATCTGCTCCCAGAATCTTGAAAGTGCATGGATGAGTGGCCACCCATCTCAGAGAAAAAGGTTATCAAATATTCCCTTATCTAGACAACTGGTTAATCAAGGCAAGAACGTGTCTAGCAGTTGCTGAGGCAACAGCAGCTACTGTTGCCCTATTAAAAAATCTTAGCCTTGCATTCAACAAGGAGAAATCTGTTTAATATCCCCAGCCAAAAAAATGAAATTCTTAGGGTCTGTTCTCGATGCAAAAATAGACAGGGCTTTCCAGACAGAAGAAAGATTGTCCAGGTTAACAAAGAAAAAACGACTGTAAGAATCTTCAAGTACAGGGATGATGTCATCGTGCATTCATTTGATCCCACACTGCCAGCTTCATATTAGGCCATTTCATTAGGCCTTAGCAAGGCAGTGGTTACAGAAGACTGGTACTCTCGAAGACCAGATACAGATAACTCCTTAGATGCAAAAGGAGATCACATGGTGACTTCAACGCAAAAACACAGCAGTTGGACTATCCTTTCTGCAAAATAAGATGCATTTTGTAGTGCTAAAAGCCTGGGGTTTATACTTAAAAGAGTTGCAAGTCACCGGAAAATGACAGAAAAATAAACCAAGATTCACATCAATATTCTGGAATTGAAGGCAATTGCTTTAGGGCTACACTCTTTTATTCCTTGAATAACGAACTCCTCTGATCCCTTGATCAGAATAGACAATACTAGTGAGTATTATGCCAACAAACAAGTGGCCTTCTCCAAAGAAGCACAAAAAATATGGAATCGGGCAATACAACGTTATATCCAGATAAAAACAGAGAATATTGCAGGCATTTTGAACCTCTGGGCAGACAGACTCAGCAGAACAACAAAGGGATTTCACTAAATGGGAGCTGAACCAGTTCCAGCTATGTAAAATATTCCGAAAATGGGGCCAACCACAACTAGATCTGTTTGCTACCAGCTGAAACAAGAAATGCCAGTTTTATGGTAGGGCATCACCCTTCCTCCGATGCCATTGATATAAACAGTATTTTTGAAGATGAGAAGGGAACCATGCCAAATAATGCTAATAGCTCTGTCTTGATCAAGACAATATTAGTTCACATAGTTGCTTCTCCTATCAGAACAGCAACAAATATTATTGGGACCAACACCGACTTTACTGTCTCGCCACAATGGGCAAATCCTTCATACAGATCCTCACTCTCTCAACTGGCCAGCTTGGCTCCTGAATTCAACAAATTCCATTTATTAGACATCCCACAGGAATATAAAGAGATACGTTCCTAAGCCAGAGCAGGATCCACAAATAAAACATACTCAGCAAAATTGTAACTTTTTTTGTATCTAGTGTATGCAAAAGAGACTAAATCCAAAATCTGCCTAGCCTCAACAAATATTACCATATCTTCTACATCTGTCACCTTCAGGACTCAGTCATGCTTCAGTTAGAGTGCTTCTGGCTGCTATTTTTCTTCTTAAAAGAACGTGAAATCAACCACCTCTTTGAGAAACTCCTTTATACGTTTATTGGACGAAAGGCCTCTTCAGGACATTTACTCTCATTAAACATCCTCCTTCTTTGTGGAGGCCTAATACAGTGCTAGCTCAAATACTAAAAATAACACTTGAACCTATTCACAAAGCAGACCTAAAATATAGCTCATTGAAAGTAGTGCTTTTGTTAGTTCTCACATCAGCCAGAAGGCTAGGGGAGATCTAAGCCTTCACGATAAAGGAGCTTTTCTTTCAGTTTGAGGAGTATAAAGTCATCCTACTAATGAATCCTCACTTTATCCCAATAGCCAGTAGTTCTCAATATCTGTTTTCCCAAATCCAACTACTACAGCTGAAAGAGCACTCCGCTCTTTAGATGATGGACGATGTCTAACATTTGACATCAATAAACACAATAAACCCAAGTTACTCATAGCATATAGCCAACTTCGTAAAGTATAACCTCTATTAAAGCAGGGGTAGCTCGCTTGGTATCTTCGGCAGTGATTTTCTGCCATAAAGAAGCTGGTTCTCCATTAAAAGGAACTGTTAAACCTCACTCTACATGAAATGTATCTATGTCAACAGCACTCTGGGGTATCTATTGCCGACATACGCAGAGCAGCCACATGGAAAAGCAGGCAGATCTATGGAAAACTACCGCCTAGATTCTGCATCATGAAAGGATGCAGCAGTAGGTCAAGTGGTCCTATGACACTTATTCCAGTAAGGTAAGACTGATTCGCCTTCGTTTCCCCCCTTCCACTTTAATGGTTGTCAATTTTTTGCAGCTTGCTATTCTGATTCAAGCACTTACCTGTAACTGAAGTTCTCTTCCAGGGGATACTCATCAATAGTCATAAGCACTGAATAATCCTCGCCCATGTGCGGGATCCCGGAGCATATATAAATATATATATAAATATATATACGTATATATTTATATATATATTCACTGAAAAAAACATAGGTTTCAGGCCTGATATAGTTAGGAATTAGCATTTAAAAAACCTTAGAAATTCACTGAAAAAACCATAGGTTTTAGGGGTGTTATAGTTAGCTGGACATTTCCCTCGTACAAAACCATTCAAATTCAATCCGATATAGTTAGTTGTACTAACTATATCTCGCGCGCCCGCAATCCACTGCTGATGATGTCACATATTACATCATTCATGACATGGTCAGTGACATCACTGATGACATCATCCAGTGAATGTGGTTTGGTTCGTTTTTTAAATATGTATTATATATATAGCAATTTGCATTGAAGAATGAGTAGATATATAAATATAAATATCTGGATGGAGGATTTAGTAGCAGTGTGATTGTCTGTTTACTAGACTAATTTAGAGTGTCTCACTAAATATATTGGATAGTGACTAAACTGTGAGAATATCTGTATCACTTTATCAGTTGTTGTGTTAAATGCTTCTCCAGTTGATTACTAGCTATGTGAAAGTCTATATTATTGATCGATTAGTTAACTGAGTATTTGTATGGGAGAGTGAATGTTTGTGTGGTTCGGTGGGGGGGGGTGTGACTGCCCAAAGATGTGTGAATAGTTGATTCAGTAGGTATATGAAGTTAAAACTACATGTGATTAGGATGTGTGCTGGTGTGTAATGTCGATATAGGTGTATAAGTCTATTTGATAGTGTTTTATTGATCATTGACAGCATGTATGAGTGAATCTATAGGTATGTGATTAGATGTGCGTATAGATCTAGGAATCACTGAGTGGGTGTTTAGAAACTTGTATTGGTGTATCAGTGGATTCAAATACGGCACTCTGTATTTTACAGTGAGTGATGAAAGGTTATACTAGTGTATGATGAGGTGTATCTGGTTGTCACGTGGATGATGTCATCAGTGATGTCATTTGAGATGTCATCAGTGATGTCACTGACCATGTCATGAATGATGTAATATGTGACATCATCAGCAGTGGATTGCTGGCGCGCGAGATATAGTTAGTACAACTAACTATATCGGATTGAATTTGAATGGTTTTGTACGAGTGAAATGTTCAGCTAACTATAATACCCCTAAAACTTATGGTTTTTCCAGTGAATTTCTAAGGTTTTGTAAATGACAATTTTTAAATGTATTAATTGTTATATTTTTTTGATACTGATTTACTACATTTTTTAAACTATTTATATTTAGATATTTTATTTTTTTTAATTACATTATAATTACATTATACATTACATTACAAAATATACCTTCTCAGAATTAATTACTTTAGTTTAAATACTTTGCAAATAGGCAATAGATTTTTAAGTACAGTAGTTACAGTTGTTGCAATGGGCAACACAATTTCAAACACAATGCAACATTGAGCTCAATGTGAATTTCTAGTTAAATGCAATTAGTTACTTTATGGACTACTTTTCTAACAACAGGACTGGATCCTAGATTCAGTCCTTGGACATCTCCTATAAACTGTTGAGTAAAAGCGTTTTGGTTACAGTAGTGATTTTTAAGGAATATTATTGTGTTTTAAAAGTTGACACACATTTTTTCACATAGAATCACCAATGTTATCCTATGGCAGAAAATTCACATAGCAGGTAAGTAGTGTTATCGTTACTTTTCCTTACTCAGTGGTGGATCCTGGATCCAGCACTGGTGCATCTCCTGTAAACAGTTGAAAGAATGCGTTTAAGTCATACAGGTGCTTTTTTAGGAATATTTTTAGTTTGTGAAAATAGACACAGAAACTTTTCTGGTGAAAACCAGACAATAGATTCCTATGGAAGGAAATATAAGTTACTGGTAAGTACGGTTAGAATTACTTTTCAGGGTCAGTGCTGGGCTAAAAGATGCAGCACTGGGTTCTCTCCTGAGAACAGGTGAGTAAATTGGAATTCGTTGTTTAGATGATTTTAGGTGAATATTTTAAAGTTCCAAAACTCCACACTTAGAAGAATTTCCAAGTGAAACCAGTCAACGTTAGCCTATGGAAGGAGATTCAAGTTACTGGTAAGTACGGTTAGAATTACTTTTCAGGGTCAGTGCTGGGCTAAAAGATGCAGCACTGGGTTCTTTCCTGATAACAGGTGAGTAAATCGGAATTCGTTGTTCGGATGATTTTAGGTGAATATTTAAAAGTTCTAAAATTCCACACTTAGAAGAATTTCCAAGTGAAACCAGTCAATGTTAGCCTATGGAAGGAAATTCAAGTTACTGGTAAGTACGGTTAGAATTACTTTTCAGGATCAGTACTGGGCTCAAAGATGCAGCACTAAGGTCTCTCCTGATAACAGGTGAGTAAATCGGAATTCGTAGTTCTGCTGATTTTATAGGAATATTTTAAAGTTCCAAAACTCCACACTTAGAAGAATTTCCAAGTAAAACCAGTCAATGTTACCCTATGGAAGGAAATTCACTTAGCAGGTAAGTAGTGTTACCGTTACTTTTTCTTACTCAGTGGTGGATCCTGGATCCAGCACTGGTGCATCTCCTGTAAACAGTTGAAAGAATGCGTTTAAGTCATACAGGTGATTTTTTAGGAATATTTTTAGTTTGTGAAAATAGACACTCCACACTTAGAACAATTTCCAAGTGAAACCAGTTAATGTTAGCCTATGGAAGGAAATTCAAGTTACTGGTAAGTATGGTTAGAATTACTTATCAGGATCAGTACTGGGCTCAAAGATGCAGAACTGAGGTGTCTCCTGATAACAGGTGAGTAAATCGGAATTCGTAGTACATCCAGTAAGCGCCACAGAGCTGCGTAGCAGAGAGATGTAAAAAGGGTCACGGCCTGCACCACCTCTCTGCAACGCAGCCCAGTGGCGCTTCCTGGAAGCACCTGTTGGGCTACTTGGCTCCCATGGTCCCTCAGGTTTGAAGTGGAATTGTTTCCCCAACTTAATACGCACACATCACGTCAGGCCCCGTCCCCTCCCTTTACCACTGTGTAAACGCGCCCTGTCACCGTTCTAAGTTGAGAGATTAAGTCCCCTTCAATCCTAAGGGTCCCCAGGGTCAAACTAGCCCACTAGGTACCTCCAGTAAGTGCCACAGAGCTGTGTTGCAGAGAGGTGTAAACAGGGGTGTGGTCCCTGAACACCTGTCTGCAACGCAGCTCCCTGGCTCATACTAGAGATACCTGTTGGGCTTTTTGGCCCTCAGGGACCCTCAGTATTGAAAGAGAATTAATTCCCCAACTTAAAATGTGCCACGGTGTGTGTTCGCACAGTGGTGAAGGAAGGGGGCGTGGCCTGATTTGACATGTCTGCAAACACGCCCTGTGGTGTGTTTTAAGTTAGAGAATTAATTTCTCCTCAATCCTGTGGGTTCCTGAGGGCCAACTTGCCCACCAGTTACCTTCAGTATGCGCCAGGAGGCTGCGTTGCAGAGAGGTGTTCAGAGGCCATGCCCCTTTTTACAAAACTCTGCAACGCAGCTCTGTGGCGCTTACTGGAGGTTCCTGATGGGCTAGTTGGCCCCCAGGGACCCTCAGAATTGACAAGGAATTAATTCCCCAACTTAAACCGTGCCACAGGGTGTGTTTGCACACATGTGAACTCAGGCCCCGCCCCCTCCCTTCACCACTGTGCAAATGCACCCCGTGGCGCGTTTTAAGTTGGGGGATTAACTCCCCTTGAATACTGAGGATCCCTGGAGTCCAACTAGCCCACCAGCTACCTCCACTAAGGGCCACAGAGCTGCGTTGCGGAGAGGTGTAAAAAGGGGCGTGGCCTCAGAACACCTCTCTACAATGCAGCCCCCTGGTGCATACTGGAGGTTCCTGGTGGGCTAGTTGGCCCCCAAGGACCCCCAGTATTCAAGGGGAATTCGTTCCCCATCTGCAAACGCGCCAGGGGGCGCATTTGCAGAGTGCAGCAAGGAGGGGGCGTGGCCTCTGGCGCAATACAGGTATTTTTTTTTCTTTTTTTAAGAAGGGGGGCTGCGTAGCCCCCCTTCTTTTTCTCATTGTTGTACCCTGGGGACCCCGTCCCCCAGGGCCTGCCCCCTAATTTTTTTTTTTTTAAATTAAAAAATTGGGAAGGGGGCCGCGTGGCCCCTCCCTCCCAAGGCCTTAATCAGCCCCGGGGACCCCATCCCCCGGGGCTGGCCCTCTCCGTTGGGGACCGTGGGGGGGTGCCCAATCCCCCCACGGTCCTGCCGGCTCCCCGCCTCCTGCGGGAGCCGGCATTGCTTATCCACACGGGGAGCAGCTAACATGCTGCTCCCCCTGTGGAAAAGCAATCTGCTTTACTATTTTAAGAGAGAGCAGGTTTCCCTGCTCTCTCTTCCAAATAGCAAAGCAGTTTCCTATGGCAGGGTGGGAGCCGCGAGGCTCCCACCCTGCCATAGCAAACTACAGTGTCCCGGGGGTGGGCAACCCGGGACACTCCAGGAGCCGGCCCTGGGGGGTGGCGGTCCCCAGGGCCCTCGAGGACTCCAGGAGGGGTGCCACGCGGCCCCCCTTCCACCTTCTTCAAAGCCCCAGGGGCTGGTTGTCCCCGGGGCTGAGGGGTCCATCACGGACCCCCAATTTACATATATAGAGCCCCGGGGAGGTGGTGTTCCCCAGGGCTCGGGGGGCCTCAGAGGCCCCCCAAAAATTATCATATTAAGCCCTGGGGGGTGGAGGTCCCTGGGGCTGTGGGGGGCCGTGAGCCCCCCGCAAACATTAGCAAAAAGCCCCAGGAAGTGGCGGTCCCCGGGGCTAGGGCACCCCTTTGGGCCCCCCATAACAATTAAAACATTGCCCCCGGGATTTGGCCCACCCGGGGGCTAAATAGCAACGAAGCGCGGGAGCCCGCGCTTCGCTTTATTTTAAAAAAAAATCGGCCGAAATTTGTGCTGGGTGCGCGAATTTCGCGATTTGTTAAAAAAAAATGCTTTTCTGGGCCTAGGGGGGTCAGGGTGTTTCTACCCTGCCCCCTTTTCGCGTTTTGCGCTTTTGTTTCTTAGGTTTCTTGTGCCTCGGTTCTACCGAGGCACAAGATGGCTGCCAACACTTCCTGATTTGGAGTGTTGACAGCCAATTAGAATACAGCTCGTGCACGGCAGGGTGCGCTTAGGCTGCACTTAGGGTACGCGGACCCTCCGAGGCCATAGATATATATGTACTTTCAAATGTCATTTTCTCAGGAACTACTGAACGGATTTACACCATTTAAGCAAAAGGCATGAGTCTGAACTAAGAACTACCTCTTTGCCAAATTTGGTGTAATTCCGTTCAGCAGTTCGGGCTGTGGATGCGGCTAAAGGTCCTATGAGAAAATGCATGGGGTAAACGCGTTTTGGGACCCCCCTTTTTTCTCGGCCCCCGCTTGACGAATCACTGTGAATCTTTAAGGATAGGAGCAGACCGGAGCTGGCCAAAAGTTTTGAAAATTTCGTGAAGATTCGTCAATCAGCGCCAAAGTTATACCAAATAGAATGTTGCGGATTTCCTATGGAAAATAGGTCCTAACTATATCTACCTACTGGCGACAGCGTAATTCTGATTGGTGGTTACATGTTAGTCAACGTTCGAATCGGTCGAAATCAGGAAGTGTCGGCCACCATTTTGTTTGTTTTCAGTGCGAGAGTGAAAAAGGAAGGTGGCGAATGTGAAAAGGGGGCAGGGTAGAGAGTTCCTGACCCCCTAACCTTTGTCAGGGGGTCCCTGAAGGACCCCGAAGGCAGACAAAAACATTTTAATTTTTTTTTTTAAAAATCGCGGGGGTGCGCGCACCGGTGAAAAACCAAAAAAAACAATAAATTTTAATACGTAGTTTATTGTAAAATAAATATATAAAAAAAATAATAATACATAACTTAGCATTTAAAAAAACTTACAAATTCACTGAAAAAACCATAGGTTTCACACACGTTATAGTTAGGAATTAGCATTTAAAAAACCTTCCAAATTCACTTAAAAAACCATAGGTTTCACACATGTTATAGTTAGGTGGATATTTCACTCGTAAAAAACCAATGAAATTCCCCCGTTATAGTTAGTTCAGATAACTATAACTTGCGCGACCGCCACTCTATCACAAGGATGATGTCATCAGTGATGTCATCAGTGATGCCACTGACCATGTCATGAGTGATGTAATATGTGACGTCATGAGCAGGATTGCGGGCGCGCGAGTTATAGTTATCTGAACTAACTATAACGGGGGAATTTCTTGGTTGGAATAAAGTGGTAACTCTTAAAACATTTAATTTAAAAAGGAACAAAATGAAGGGGTTCATTTTGCCATAGAAAGTATGATTAGTGCTGCAGAAAGAAAAATTAGGGCACATTTTGAGTGACTTCTCAAATCCTCTTCTATTTCATAAAACAATTCTGACATGCAGACTGAAACATGCACTTTGAATACCAGCAGCAGACTTCCCTGGTGAGCAGTAGCTTTACTACAGTGATCTAATGAGCAACTAGAGTGCAAACATTCAGAATTTATGACAAATGTGTGACACATCTGAATGCCTTCTTGATGCAACCAAAATAAAAAACTGAAAGTATTCCCACTGAGGAGACTGCAGTAAATGTGGAAATTAGGAAACTTCATAACAAATAAATCTCCCAAGATGGCCACCAGAGACAAAAGAGCCCAAATGTAGCCCAAATATCACCCAGATGTAGCCCAAGTATAGCCCAATGACAGAAGTGTGCAAAACACTTATTTTTTGTGTATTTGCAGTTTTATATAGTGCAGACTTGTCAGGTATTGGAGTGCTTTACATGAGCATTGGTTACATCACACAAGATCAAATTCATTTTGGTTGTAGACATGGGGAGATTAAGTGATTTGACCAGAATCACAGAATGTTGATCTGAAGCAGAAACTCCAACCTGGTTCCCCAGTTGCAAAGTCTGCAGCTCTGGAAGTAACACCACATCCTCTCCCCTAGGTGCAACATTTAATCAAGTGGTCAACTGGATAAAAAAACATACAGATTACAAATAATTTAAAAGTTCTTTGTCGCTATTTGAAAACTCAGAAAATATGTCCTCATTTTAGTTTTTTAGAGCACTAACCATAATTTTGATGCAAATAAGACCCTCTCATATATGTAATTTCTAAAGGAAATACTCTAGGTATTACAGTTTTGATTACATCAAGATGACGTCAGGCGTTCCACACTTTTGTAATAAATATAGAATGTTAGCAATCTAGTTGTTCATTGGGATACTGTTGAGAGGCAGAGGCACAGAATCTGAAAATTGAAGGCAGGTAGGAGAGTGCAGATGCAACAATTTGACCACACTGGGCAGGCAGGAAGGGCAGTGGCAGCACAACAGATTATGGAGGGCAGTGGAAAGGGGGGCAGGGGCAACAAACCAACAATACAGGACTGGCAAGAGAGGCTGTGGCAATATAATAGACCATTGTGGGCAGAAGGAAGAGGCAGTGGTAGTACAACCATACATGCCAACAGACCCGTTTCAGCCAGGAAACGTCCAATGTTTTTAAGCTCAAATGGGTTTTATTTGATCTGTCTCCTATCTACAATCTCCTCTTTTTCAATGTAACTCAAAGGGGAGAATCAATACCCCAGTTTTTTTTCAAAATCTCCCTCTTACCAAGTTCAAAATGTTCGCAAGTATGGTACATTGGATCATGGTAGGCAGGAGGAATTGGGGTAGGGACATGGACTCGGATAACAGAGGATAGGAGGGACATGGAGAGGTGCACCAAACTGACCCTACAGGGCAGGCATCCGGGTTTGCAGCAGCACAATACACCACACAGCGCATGCAGGATGGGAGTGCAGCACAACAATCCATAGAAAGCAATAGGGAGGGGACAGGACCATGCACATGGACAACAGAGAACAGAGGGGAAAGAGGCAATGGTAGCTAGCTGACCATAATGGACAGACAGGAGAGAAAGCTGCAGCATAACAGACCATAAAGGGCAGGAGGGACGGATCAGGGGCATTACAGTGGAACAGACAAGCCAGGAGGGAGGAAATAGGGGTCTGCACATGGAAACAGAGGGCTGGGGGCAAGGGGGCAGGGCAGGAGCAGCAAGATGACCATGGAGGTCAGGCAGGATGGGCACTAGAAACAAGACACACCATGGAGAGCAACAATGAGACTATGATGGCATACACAAAGACCATGGAGGGAAGGTGGGAGGGGGTCAGGGGCAGCTAGCTGACCACACAGGGAAGGGGGGAGGGGCCATGGCAGCAGAGAAGACCATGCATGGCAAGCGGGAGGGTTAGTTGCAGTACAATGGCTATGATGGGCAAGAAGGAGGGTGCAGGGGCATGCACAAAGGACCATGGAGGCTAGAAGGGAGGGTCAGGACCTGGGCACAGACAAGAGAGTTCAGGGGAAGGGGCCTCACAACAGACCGCGCGGGGCAGGCAGGAGGAGCAGTTGCAGCACAACAGACCAGGGAGGGCAGAAGGGTGTGGCAGTAAAATGGACCATGGAGGACAGGAGGAAGGGAATAGGGGCATGGCATGTGGACAGGCAGTGTGGAGGTGGCAGGGACAGGTTACAGTCATCTGACAATGCTAGGCAGGTGGGAAGGGAGTGGCAGCTCAACAGAACACTCAGAGTAGATAGGAGTGGCAGGTCCATGGAACATGGTGGGCAAAAAGGATGGAGCTGGGGCATGCACAAAGACATCGGAGGGCAGGGGGAAGGAGAATAGGGGCAGCAAGCTAAGCACAGAGGCTAAGCAGGAGGTCAATGATGGGCCATAGAATTGGGCAATGGAGGGCAGGAGGAGTGGACTGGTACATCATGCTAAATGGAGGGCAGTGGCAGCACATCCGACCATGCATGGCCGGAGGGAGGAGGCTAGTCCATGGATTCAGACAACAGAGGATAGGGAGGAGGTGGATGGGGCAGCAGGATAACTGTTCAGAGAAGGTGGGTATTAGGAACTTTATTGTTTTTAAAATGTGTGTCTGTGCGAACTACTTAAAATATGAACAAGTATGCAGCATAATCTCACTTTTATTCAGGAAGAAGAGGACGTTTGTGACTGTGACTCCGGACTCACTTGGCAGAAACACCACCTGACCCTCCACCCCCATCGCAAAATGCCTGTGAAAAGGGTAGGTGGACGCAGTGGTATATAGAACATAGTCCTGAGAGCACGATTGAAAATGAAAACTAGATATAGTATATGGTATAAACTATGCACCAAAAAGTGTGATATAAGATGAACTGGGGCGTGAAGTATAATATGCAATACATTGTGCGCAATGACAGATTCATTGGAGAGCGTGAGATAGCACAGGCACTAGCGGGTGCTATGCGATATGCGCCTTGGAGTGTAATATGCACAGGGCAGTGTTGTGTAACCTAACTAGTCTCTAAAGTTGCAATATAAAATATGTGCTGGGGAGTGTAACGTTGCATATGCACTGTGACAAAGATATGGATCCCAGATTGTAATATGTATGGCATAGCGCTGTGCGTTATAACATAGGCATCGAGGAAGGCACGTTAGATGGGGCAATATAACCCGTGCGAAGGCAAGTGTGGCATGACATATTCACGGGGTGGTTTTACAGTGCACATGGGCTAGCGAGTGTCATAGTATACGCACTAGCTGGTGGAATACAACACAGAGGTGTGAGGCACTCGGCGGGCACTGGTAGGTGTAACACAGCATTGGGCTCAGCCAGGAGCACGCTGTGACTCTCAAGTGAGGTTCGTCTCCTTTCCAGAGAGTAAAATAAAAAGTATTACACATCCGGCGGTGGATGTGTGTTTTATTAACCGTGAGGGGGGTTTCTTGCATAGTTTGGTCGAATTTTTGTCGAATCCCCTTTGAATGGCTTGGTGTGCGTGTATATTAAATGTGCCCGTCAATAGCTACCCATGTTTGTATAAATAAACGACAAGGGTGTCTACTTGGAGAGTACCCACCGGCGGGGGCGCCGGGATTAGGCACGGTAGGGCGTCAGACACGTCAGAGCTTCACTAGCGGTGTAAATACATTCCATGTGGATTCATTCTATGCATAATCGCCTTTTAATGAATATCACGCAAATCGTCATGGTGATAGGTACATACGGTTTGTCCAGCATGTCCTTGGTTTTTCTATAAATATATATTTTTTTTAAATAATAAAAAACAAAGGCCAGCCCCGGGGGATGGGGTCCCCGGGGCCATAAGTGGCCTGAGGAGGGGGGCAACGCAGCCCCCTCCGAAAGAATTAAAAAAAAACAAAAGGCCATGACCCGGGGGTTGGGGTCCCCGTGGCCGATTAAGGCCTTGGGAGGGCCACATTTATTTTTTTCAACAAAAAAAATTAGGGTGCAGGCCCTTCGGGATGGGGTCCCCAGGGCCAGTAAATTAGAAAAAGAAGGGGGGGCCACACAGCCCTCCTTCTTAAAAAAATAAAATAAATAAAAGACCGGCATCGCGCCGGAGGCCACGCCCCCTCCATGCAGCACTCTGCAAACGCGCCCCCTGGCCAGTTGTAAGTTGGGGAATTAATTCCGCTTCAATACTGAGGGTCCCTGAGGGCCAACTAGCCCAACAGGTATCTCCAGTATGCGCCACCGAGCTGCGTTGCAGACAGGTGTTCTGAGGCCACGTCCCTTTTTACACCTCTATGGAACACAGCTCTGTGGCGCTTACTGGAGGTACCTAGTGGGCTAGTTTGCCCCTAGGGACCCTTAGGATTCAAGGGGACTTAATCTCTCAACTTAGAACGGCCACAGGGCACATTTACACAGTGGTGAAGGGAGGGGACGGGCTCTGAGGTGAAGTGTGCAAACACGCCCTGTGGCGCGTTTTAAGTTGGGGAAATAATTCCCTTACAATCCTGAGGGAACCTGGGGGCCAACTAGCCCACCAGGTGCTTCCAGTAAGCGCCACTGCTCTGCGTTGCAGAGAGGTGGTGCAGGACATGCCCCTTTTTACACCTCTCTGCAATGGCGCTTACTGGACGTACCTAGTGGGCTATTTTGCCACAGGGCGTGTTTACACAGTTGGGAAGGGAGGGGACGGGGCCTGAGGTGACGTGTACAAACACGCCCTATGGCGCGTTTTAAGTTGGGGAAATAATTCCCCTTCAATCCTGAGGTCCCCTGGGGGCTACCTAGCCCACCAGGTGCTTCCAGTAACCGCCACTGAGCTGCGTTGCAGAGAGGTGGTCCAGGCCGTGCCACTTTTTACACCTCTCTGGAACGCAGCTCTGTGGCGCTTACTGGAGGTACCTAGTGGGCTAGTTGGACCCTAGGGCAATGGCGTAGCTAGGGGGGGGCGGTGGGGGCGGTCCGCCCCAGGCGGCACTATTTTCGGGGCGGCCAGCGGCAGCTGCGTGGCACTGGTGCTGTCACTGAACAGCCAGTACACCACACGTGTTACTGTACGTGCAAGCGCACCTGCTTGCACCCAAATGCCGCACCACACAAAATGCTGCTCCACCTAACTTAGTGGTGGTGCGGCGCCGGGCCCGGCTTACTGTTTATGTGGGTCCCAGGGCCGTCAATCTTGTAGCGAGCGTAAAGCGCTACCAATGACGGCCCTGGGAACAATTTGTGGCCAGCCCCGCGGTGTCTACTGCAAGCAAAGCTACATGGCTATCTTTCCCTTCTCCATAAACCCCCTCGTTTTAGACTCTTCCTGCTCCCAGCCTGACCAGTCCTCCCCAGTCCCTGCGGTGTGTTCGAAGGCAGAGTGAAGGTGAGGGTGAGTGTGTCTTCTCTGTTTATTTAAACTTTTCATTTAGTATCGCGTGCACGAATTCAAAGCACATTTCACGAGAGTTTATTTTCCGTCACATTGAGAAGAGCTGTGAACTGGGAGACAGAAAGCATTGGTGGGGGTGGATAGAAGGTAATAGGGTTACAAGAGAAGCAGACACAAGGGGAGGCGGTGCAGGCAGAGGGGGAGATGGTGCACGCAGAGGGGGAGATGTGCAGGGGGTGAGATGGTGCAGCAGGCAGAGGGCGAGACAGGACAGGCAGAGGGGAAAATGGTGCAGGCAGAGGCTAGATTTGCAGAGGGTGAGATGGTGCAGGCAGAGGGAGAGATGGTGCAGACCGAGGGTTCAATGGTGCAGACAGAGGGGAAGATGTGCAGAGGGTGAGATGGTGCAGGCACTGGGGGGGTTGGTGCAGACAGATGGTGACACGGTGCCCTCAGAGGGCGAGATGGTGCAGGGAAGGGGGACGTGGTGCAGGAAGAGGGTGAGATGGTGCCAGCAGAGGGAGAGATGGTACAGGCCAAGATTGAGATGATGCAGGCAGAGGGTAATGTAGCGCAGGCAAGCGGTAGATGCTGCCAGCAGAGGGGGAGATGGTGCAAGCAAAGGGGAGATGGTGCAGGCAGAGGGTGATGTGGCGCAGACAGAGGGTGATGTGGCGCAGACAGAGGGAGAGATGGTGCAGGCAGAGGGTGAGACGGTGCAGGCAGAGGGTGAGATGGTGCAGGCAGAGGGAGAGATGGTGCAGGCAGAGGGAGAGATGGTGCAAGCAGGCAGAGGGAGAGATGATGCAAGCAGGCAGAGGGAGAGATGGTGCAGGCAGAGGGAGAGATGGTGCAGGCAGAGAGTGAGATGGTGCAGGCAGAGAGTGAGATGGTGCAGGCAGAGGGGAGGTGGTGAAGGCAGAGGGGGAGATGGTGCAGGCAGAGGGTGCGATGAGATGATGCAGGCAGAGGGTGAGATGGTGCAGTCAGAGAGTTATATGGTGCTCTCAGAGGGCGAGATGGTGCAGGGAAGGGGGACGTGGTGCAGGAAGAGGGTGAGATGGTGCCAGCAGAGGGAGAGATGGTACAGGCCAAGAGTGAGATGATGCAGGCAGAGGGTAATGTAGCGCAGGCAAGCGGGAGATGCTGCCAGCAGAGGGGGAGATGGTGCAAGCAAAGGGGAGATGGTGCAGGCAGAGGGTGATGTGGCGCAGACAGAGGGTGATGTGGCGCAGACAGAGGGAGAGATGGTGCAGGCAGAGTGTGAGATGGTTCAGGCAGAGGGTGAGATGGTGCAGGCAGAGGGAGAGATGGTGCAGACAGAGGGAGAGATGGTGCAGGCAGAGGGAGAGATGGTGCAGGCAGAGAGTGAGATGGTGCAGGCAGAGAGTGAGATGGTGCAGGCACAGAGTGAGATGGTGCAGGCAGAGGGGAGGTGGTGAAGGCAGAGGGGGAGATGGTGCAGGCAGAGGGTGCAATGAGATGATGCAGGCAGAGGGTGAGATGGTTCAGTCAGAGAGTAATATGGTGCAGGCAGAGGGGGAGATTTCTGCAGGCAAAGAGAGATGGTGCGGACAGGGGGTAAGATGGCGCAGGCAGAGGGTGAGATGGCGCAGGCAGAGGGTGAGATGGCGCAGGCAGAGGGTGAGATGGTGCAGACAGAGTTATATGGTGCAGGCAGAGGGCGAGATGGTGCAGGCAGAGGGCGAGATGGTGCATGCAAATGGTGAGATGGTGCAGGCAGAGATGGTGCAGACAGAGGGGAAGATGGTGCAGAAAAAGCCCGTAGCCGGAGGTAGGTGTTTTGGGGGGGCACGATCCCCAATAACAACACTTGGGTCTTGGTGATGGGCATGGGTTTCGATCCCTCACAATATCTTTTAATGAAAGACATAATATGGTGAGATTTAAAAGAATGTTGCACATTTTGAAGTATTTTTTAACTGTTATTATTCTATATTTACAACTGTTTGTAATAATATATTGGAAATGGCACATTTTAAAGCACAGTGAGCAAGGGACACTGCTACTTTCAGTAAATATGTGTTAAATGCTCTCCAATAAAACTGCTGAAAAGTAAACACACATGAATGTAATTAGACGTGGTATTGTGTGCTCCCCCTCAGCACTCCTTTGGGGAAAGCTGTGACAAAGGCAGCGTTTCTAGGTACATTTTGTAAACAACCATTGATAATAATTTAGGGCCTCGTTTATGAAAAGTGTGGCATCGCTGGTTAAAAACAGCGATGCAACACTTTTCATTGCGCCCTCCTTGCAACACAGTGGATGCGTCGTATTTACTGTATGGAGCTCCATGTCCCAGGTAGTCAACAGATACGTCAGGAATCCTGACGTATCTGTTGGCACAGTAATGACGCATTGCTGGAGTGTGCCAGAAACTTGAGGCAACTCTAGCAATGTGCCATTGACCATGGGCGAGTCCCACGTGAAAGGCCCTGCGTCAGTCCTTACGCCTGCTTGAAGCAGGCGGAAGGATTGTGATGCAGTCAAGTTGTAGAAGTGGCGCAGTGAAATCAGTGGCGTAGCACTATTTTCGTGGTGGCCAGCGGCAGCTGCGTGGCACTGGTGCTGTCGCTGAGCAGCCAGTACACCACACGTGTAACTGTAAGTACAAGCTCACCTGCTTGCACCCAAATGCCGCACCACACAAAATTCTGCACCACCTCCACCTAACTTGGTGGTGGTGCGGCGCCGGCGTACTGTTTATGTGGTCCCAGGGCCATCAATCTTGTAGCGAGCATCAAGCGCTACCAATGACGGCCCTGGGCATAATTTTTGGCCAGCCCCGCGCTGCAGCGGTGATGCACACTATCGCGCACGCCGCACACCACCACGTGCGCTCTCTTCTGAGTGGAGGAGTCTCGTGCCGGGAAATACAGATCTGCTGCAGACACTGTCTGCATTTCACACGGGTCGAATGTCCGGTCTGTTTCCTTTCCCTTAACCACAGTGTTACTGGGTAGGAAGTGTTTTCATTGTTTGTCTGTTGAGCGCGCAGCTCTTCCACTGTATGTGAACAGCAGAGTGGGTGACTGCCTCGTCGCCAATGGCGTTCAAGCGTTTGAGCAACCAGGCATTATAGCAGTCCATGGCACGCACAGGTTTTTGCATGTGGGGCATACTGAATTTTCTCTGATTTGCCTTGTTTGCGTAACAAGAAATGTAACCAATATATTTTCTCTCCTTCTTTCCTATAATTTTATAATCAGTTTTTGTTTTGTTATTTTGTGTTCTGTTTTTATTTCTGAAAAACCTTTGCATAAAATGATTCATGAACATAGGTTGCATCTTGGAATTTATTTGTTATCCCTTTTTACCCTGGTTCATCAGTTGACATAATATTGACACGAGCAACCCCCTTGAGCCATTCCCTTAAAAGCAAACAGCAAAACTTGTCCAAAAGAGCATTTGATCTGATCAATGTTTGCACGAATGCAGGCCATCTGCACATTATCTGAGTAAAATGCATCATTGCAGCGCGCTACAATTCTCTGCTCGTCTGTATTATCAGCAGCTGATTAGTATTAATCACGTCGGGGTCCACACTATATTTACTTCTGGGTCGATAAATCGAGTTCCTTATTGACTAGTGCACTAATAACACTTGTTATGTACGGCGTTATAAATTTTAAATTATAAGAGTACAAATGTATATGTACCAACTAGTGCCTGTCATGTGCGACACCGCCAACCAGTTTTGGCTATTAAGATAATATTTTTGGCACATACTTTCAATGTTTAAAACGCAACTACAATTCCTAGAATGCGGCCAAAAAGGCAAGACAAGCTGGAAGTGTGGCCACATAGCATTTGACCATATCACTTGAACTTGTGCTTGGAATCATGGCAGTCGTAGTCATAATTTGAACATAGCCTGTAGGTGTTGCTCAAGTCACAGATTTAGCCAATGGCGATAACGGTGCGTACTTTTTGTGAGAAATCAAACCATTCTCCACTGAACGGATGGAGTGGAACGTAGAATGGCGGGAATACGCAAGGGCCTCTCCTTGTGGCGCGCGATACTCTTTTATCCTGGGTTAGAGGGGATTGTTTGCAAAAGTGTGTGGATGAAATTGTTTTTCGGCTCCATGTTTAGTCACCTTTTGGATGACCGCAAATGTTCTGTCGTCATATCGCACACAAACAGAAAATTGTCCCAAGGCGCTTGAATGATAGTTACTTCTGCCCAGATTCAAACGATTTGCCCACCTTACCGGTATTTGAACCCATGACATGTGTGTTGCCGCACAGTGCTTCTTCCCAACAGGCCCTGTTACAGGAATTTTTATTCGGGTGGGCCAAGGATACATTCGGGTGGGCCACTGCACGCCCGATCGTTACTTATATGCCAGGCCTGCTTCAGGGCCCTCCTTTATCTCTCCTTAGTCTTACAAGGGCTCATTAATACACATTATTTTCTTTCCAAATCCCTTTCTAAATGTTATCGTTCTCAAAATAGAGTATATTTCTTTGTAATGTCTCTTTGATGGGAATTGGAGGTTTCTGAGGTGGGAGTATCATGCAAGTGACACTTCTTGGGCTCTCCCTCATGACCTCCTCAGGATTTCCTCAGCTGAGAACAACCCATAGCTCTTTCAAAACACTTATTGCAATTGTGAACTGAGCACTCAGTGAGCTGTGAACTGTTCACAGTTCTCTTTGTGCTCAGTTTAAAACTGCGAGCTGAGAATTGGGAGAGCAAACAGCAGCTGGCCGCTCTCCGAGAGCTCAGTTCACATTTGATGTTATGCTGCTATGGTTTATTAATACAAGCATGAATACCTTGGATTCCTGGCACTATAGAACAACTTAATAGGAAAAAACAGTGTAATAAAAACAAGGAAAATCATAGAGAATTATAGATCAAAATGATACAGTACAGATTACATACAAGTCTTAAGTTTTTTTTATGCACAATAGGGGAAGGTCATTCTCTAGCCAATGCAAATTAGAAGGCCCTGTCCCAAAAGGAAGCTACTTTATTCCTGAGGACATTCAGCAAATGTTTATTTGTGGCGTGCAAAGTTAACATTGTGCTGTATTATTAAAGTGAATCCCTGATACAAAGAGGAGAGAAAGATTAGATAGAGCGGTGTACAATCAATGGGGTATTTTATGCCTCACAAGAAGCCAGCAGAGGATCTCACAATGAGTGTAACTTGTCCAGGAGTCTGAAAATGATACCGGGACAAGTTCAGCATATTTCTGTGTGGCCCAACTTCTTGGCAGGGTGGACGGCGTTCACCTTGAGAATAGTGGGTGGACGCACGCAGCAAACTCAGCTCCGACCTTTGCTTTCACCTGCAGTGGAGTAGAGAGTGGTGTCGTAACTTAAACCCTGCCAATCCACCCCCGCTGCTCGCCGTCCTTTTTCCCCAGCTCCGCCCGCCCCTTGCTACTGGCCATGGGCGGCAATCTGAGGGATAGCCCCGGGCGCCAGAAGCTCTAGCTACGCCACTGCCCTAGGGACCCTCAGGATTCAAATGAACTTAATCTCCCAACTAAAAACGGCCACAGGGCGTGTTTACACAGTGGTGATGGGAGGGGACGGGGCCTGAGTTAACGTGTGCAAACAAGCCCTGTGGCGCCTTTTAAGTTGGGGAAATAATTCCCCTTCAATCCTGAGGAACCCTGGAGGCCAACTAGCCCACCAGGTGCTTTCAGTAAGCATCACTGCGCTGCATTGCATAGAGGTGGTCTAGGCCGTGCCCCTTTTTACATCTCTCTGGAACGCAGCTCTGTGGCGCTTACTGGAGGTACCTAGTGGTCTAGTTGGACCCTAGGGACCCTCAGGATTCAAATGAACTTAATCTCCCAACTTAAAACGGCCACAGGGCTTGTTTACACAGTGGGGAAGTGAGGGGACGCGTTTTAAGAGGTAGTTTTAATCCCCTGCCCTATTATATACTAGGGGCTTACAGAGGAGGTCATGCTGATCACAGGGGGACCCCAACGCATAGTGTTCCCTAGTGTATGTAGGTGTTTTCACTGTATTCTGAGTGTCTTTTAACATAGCACTGGCTCTAGGACTGGTTAGTCAGACTCAGTTAACACCAGTATCCATCTGAAAAAGTTGAGGGTACAGGATGATTTTGCAACAAGGCTTCTTTCTGCTCTTCTGTTTGTTCTTTCCACACGTTATCCTTCTTCCTGCACTTTTCTTCGTCTTTGAGGACTTCTGTTGCTTCTTTCTGCATTTCTTTTTTTTCCTTTCTGTGCGTTTCTTCTTCTTTCTTCACATGTCCTATCTCTGTAGGCATAGTTAGAAATTAGCATTTAAAAAACCTTTGAAATTCACTGAAAAAACTATAGGTTTCAGGGGCGTTATAGTTAGCTGGACTTTTCACTCGTACAAAACCATTGAAATTCCCCCGTTATAGTTAGTTCAGCTAACTATAACTCGCGCGCCCGCAATGCACTGCTGATGACGTCACATATTACATCACTCATGACATGGTCAGTGACATCACTCATGACATCACTCATGACATCTCAAATGACATCACTGATGACATCATCCTTGTGATATAGTGGCAGACCTCCTCTCCCCCTAATATAACCTTTGATACACACATTCAAAAATAGAAACTAACATTTTCAAAACAATGGACATACCAATATCAGTTACAACAACCTATTCAGTAATTCTAAGATCCACATACACATCCACTCATTCACCAACAGTCCTATACAGTCACTCATACATGTACTCACTCATCATATGTACTCATACACCTATACATCCTGTTACACAACGCCACTCATCCATAGAGTTACTCACACACATAGTCACTCATGCTAATAAAGAATCAAACATCCATTTACTTGCATATACAGTTATACACACACCACCACACTTACTTCTACAAAAACTTACACATACTTAGTCTTTTAAACAATCACTTATAGAAACACATACTTATTCATACAGGAACTCTTTCAATCTCTCACTCTCACATATACTCACTTATATGCACCAATAGTCACATATACTAGTTTAAAACATATGTAGTTACTCATAAAGACACTATTGAGACAGTCATTCACTCACTAACACACCCATGCACACACTCATCCACCCATACAGTCCTGCACACATGCTGTCTTCAACACATACAAACAGTGAGTCACTCATTCATGCACCTATGCACTACGTAATACCCCCCACCGAACCATACAGACACTCAGACACTCATACTGATACTCAAAAAACCAAGTAATAACCTATATAGATACTCATGTAGCTACTCACCAACCCATGCAGCCACTTATACACAAAGTGAGAGACTGATACAGATATTTACATATTTAGACATTACTCACTAAGCCATGTATTCACTAAGATACACTTAATCAGTCAGTTATACAATCAATTTTTCAAAAACAAATCATCCATTTAGACACTTATATACCCATTTATTCTTCCATCGACCTAGAGATATACATATATAAAACATATGTAATTTTCAAAAAAACACACATTCACTGGATGATGTCATCAGTGATGTCATCAGTGATGTCATTTGAGATGTTATCAGTGATGTCATGAGTGATGTCACTGACCATGTCATGAGTGATGTAATATGTGACATCGTCAGCAGTGCATTGCGGGCGCGCGAGTTATAGTTAGCTGAACTAACTATAACGGGGAAATTTCAATGGTTTTGTACGAGTGAAAAGTCCAGCTAACTATAACGCCCCTGAAACCTATGGTTTTTTTCAGTGAATTTCTAAGGTTTTTTAAATGCTAATTCCTAACTATAACGTGCCTGAAACCTATGGTTTTTTCAGTGAATATATATATATATAAACATGCCGCCTAAAACTGTTCCAATAGGGCAAACCACCAAAATGACATAGGTTTCTCTTGTATGAAAATAATCCCCTAAATACACCTTGTAATATAGAACATACACTGTAAGAGTATCATACAAGAATCCTTTATTTTCAGAAAAGGAAAACAGGTAATAGCAGGCAGTTGGCCCATAGGCTGCATAGATAAATAACTATCATAGTACAGTAAAAAAATGGCACCTTACCTTTAAGGCTTCCAAGATTCTGGACACTGTGCCTTTAAGACCTCTAGGAGCCCCTCTGCTCCCATCATGCACCACAGGTGACAGGTTAGTTCATTTTTCCGGCTCCTTCTGTGAGGATCCTGGAGCTTTAACTCGACTGCTTTTGACTTTTTCAGTCAGGAATTGATTTTCTTCTCTTAAATTTCGACCTTTTTGTCTGCTGGTAGTTGTTTTCTACTGTTTTCTGACAATTTACTAGAATTATTTCTGTCAGAATGCCAGCTTTATTGAATAAATATCTGTCTTGTGGTAAGAAGGTGGCAAAATCTGATCCACACCCAGTGTGTTTCGTGTGTCTACCATTTTCCCACAAGCCTGAAGTTTGCTACTTCTGCCAGCAGTTTTCTAAAAGGTCCCTGTGTGACAGGGAAAGGATTCGACTTCATGGACATCCTAAAAGTGGCCTTGGGAGTCAAGAGCCCTCCTCTCACCAAGTTCATCGAAATAACGTTGTTCTGCCTCTCCAGGGTCAAGAAAGAGGCGGATTCCAGAGTGTTTGCTGTCGGCATCGAGATCGTCGTCGAAGAAGCAGGCAAGGCACCCCAGCGTCGGGACAGCGAGAGTCTCCGTCGCCGAAGAAAGAATCGACGTCGAGGCATACTACTTTAGGCGTGAAGTATGTTGACCCCGAGAGGCCTAAGACAAAGCACCCATAGATGTCGAAACACCCGTCGACGACGAGGCACATTCCGCCACCTTCTCGAGGGTCTGTGTCGAGAGGTTCGCTGGCTGAGACTCTGCCAAGAGCCTACAGGTTGTCGACATCGAGCTCACTGTCGCCATTGAGGTGTTCGCAGTCAAAGAGGTCGACATCGAGAAGGCGTCATAGAAGATCGACGTCAAATTCCCCAGTTCGATCTCATGGGCAATCGACGTGGAGAGCATCGTGGACACAGTCAGGAGTCTTCCAGCATTTCTCCTCAGAGGAGGTCGACGTCAAAGATGGCACAGTCCGTGTCGTCGTAGAGACATTGGTCGCCGTCAAGAGACAAGAATCCTGCCGTCGCCTCGGAGGAGGTGACAGAGAGGACTAGGTCGACGTCGAGGCGTTCGACGTCGAAAGACAAAAATCCCGTTGTCGTCTCGGAGGAGGTGGCAGAGAGACCAATATCGACGTCGAGGTCAAGACAGTTGGTGTCGAGGGAACAGTCTTCATCCCCTGGCATTAACATTGTTCAAATTTCCCCAGAGGTCTCTCCGGTGGCTACTAAAAAGTCCCATCCTTTTAATCTTTCACCAAGGTGGCTGGAAAGTGTTGGACGCAAGGAATCAGGGGGTGCTGCTCATAGAAGTCCGGGCTCGAATTTCTCATGTATGTATTCCCCTTCAAGACTCTTCCAATGGCTTCATCGAGAGGGTCTCCGAGAAGGAACCTGAGAA
Organism: Triturus cristatus; assembly: GCF_964204655.1. Classification (NCBI taxonomy): domain Eukaryota; kingdom Metazoa; phylum Chordata; class Amphibia; order Caudata; family Salamandridae; genus Triturus; species Triturus cristatus. The sequence continues at coordinate 442,341,403 of NC_140585.1, forward strand.
GGTCGAAGTCCCCATCCTCCCGCCGCACATGTTCACAGGAGAGAGCATGTTCTCACCATACCTTCTCTCCAAAACAAAGGCGACGAAGATCACCAACCTGGTCCACGTCCACCAGGTCTTCGATAAGGGACTATTCTCCAACTTTGTCGGCGACACCTCCATCCAGAGTGTCCCCGATTGATGACTTAGGTACCTTCACTGAAGTTCTCTGCAGAGGGGCCAACAAACTGAACATAAGTAAGTCTGCTGCGACGGTTGAGACATTACATCATCGTTCTTCAACGAGGTCTCTGCTGCCATTGGTCCCAGGCCTTTTGGAACCCGCCATGCAGACTTTCTTAACTCCTGCAACAGTAAGTGCAGTACCTTTTCGCATTGCAAAGAAGTACAAAGCCCCTGATCAGGATCCGTTGTTCCTATGTTCTGATCCTCCCCCGGATTCTGTAATTGTGGCAGTGGCCAGGAAGACACACTCTGTGACATCATCTTCATTCCCTCCTGGAAAGGACAGTAAGGTTATGGACTCTTTGGGCAAGAGGATGTGTAATACTTCGGCCTCCGTCATGAAGGTTGCCAGCGCCTCAGCTCTCTTGGGGAGATATGACAGGTCACTATGGGACTCTCTATCACGATTTACGGAAAAACTCCGAAAGAAGACCAACAGGACTTCCGGGAGATACTGCAGGAAGGGGACTTGGTGGCAAACCAAGTAATAAGTGTTGCTGTAGACTCATCTGATCTGGCTGCGCACGTCTATTCGCACGGCATCTGCTCTAGACTCTCGGCCTGGCTGCGTCTTACATGTCTTAAACCTGATGCGCAACGGAAGATTGTCAATCAATGATTCTTCGTTGTTTAGGTCTCATGCGGACAATGAGATGTTCAAAATGAAAGCTGAATTGGACACTGTGAAGGACGTTGGGCTGGAGAAGTGGAAGGAATTCTGCAAACGGTCTCGTTCCCACGACAGGCGTTCCTCCCAACAGAGGGTTCAAACACTTCAGTGGTCCTCTCAAAATCAACAACAGAAGAGGTCACACTTCCACCAGAGGAGACCTGGTAGAGGGAGAGGAAACAACAGACAGCAGGCCTCAACTGCTAAACAACCAGCTAAGCAATGAGCACATGCTTCCTCCGTGCCCATGAGCCACTCCGGTAGGGGGAAGTATCGCTTTTTACCTGGAAGAGTGGAGATCAATCACAAACAACAAATGGGTGCTGAACATTGTGCAAAATGGATACTTGCTGAGGTTCAAAGCCCCACCTCCACCAGTTCCACCACACAGAGAATTCCGTCAATGCCACCATGTTACAGGAAGAGGTGAACAGTCTTCTACGAAAAAAGGCCATAGAATATGTTCCGACTCAACAACAAAAACAGGGAATATATTCTCGCTATTTCCTGGTCCAAAAAAGAGGCCCGACCACAGAATACAGACCAATTCTCGATCTGCGCTTCTTGAACAAATTCATCCGCAATGAGAAGTTTCGGATGCTGGCCCTGCACCAGATCTTCCACATCCCGGTGACCGAAAAGCATCGGAAATGTCTCTGCTTTCAAGTAGCTCATCGGCACTTCCAATTCCGAGTCCTTCCGTTCGGGCTCAAATCGGCCCCCCTGAATATTTTCAAAGTGTATGGCAGTTGTGGCAGCTTTTCTCCGCAAGCGCAAGATTTTCATGTATCCCTATCTGGACGATTGGCTCCTGAAGAGAGCTGCGCCTTTCCTGCTTCAGAGTCATCTCTCCTTCTGCCTTCATCTACTGAACACGGTGGGTCTGCGGGTCAACTACAAGAAATCAGTCTTCAACCCGACCCAAAAAATCCATTACCTGGGCGCTTCACTTTCACTTCACTGTAAAGGCAAGCGTGTGTCCTTCGGAGGAGAGGTTATCATCAATCAGGGAGAAATGTCGTGAACTCCTCAGATTTCATCTTCCCACGGTCAGGCAGGTGTCTTCTCTTCTGGGGTCAATGGCTTCTTGTGTCTTCATCGTCCCCAATTCCAGATTGAACATGCATCCTCTACAACAGTCTCTGGAGGATCAGTGGATGCAGAGGTCAGGCCGCTGGGAAGACCGTGTAACTCTACCTCAGTCAGCCAGAGACTCCATCACATGGTGGATGAAGCGATCACATCTACTGAAGGGAGTCCCATTCCACGAAGATACTCCCACTCAGACTATAGTCACGGATGCTTCCCTGCAAGGTTGGGGAGCTCACATGGGACATCTTCAAGTACAAGGTCTCTGCTGGTCGGAGACAGAGCGGGGATATCACATCAACCTTCTAGATTTGAGAGCCGTGCACCTAGCCCTCAAATCGCTGTACCTTTCTCTCCAGTCCAGCTCCCTCTTGATTAAGACAGACAACACCGCGACAATGTATTATCTGAACAAGCAGTGGGGGTACCAGGTCGAGACCCCTCTCTCAGGAGTCGCAGACCATCTGGAAGTGGCTTCTTGCAAGAAATCTCAACATTGAGGCCATTCACCTGCCAGGGTCTCTGAATGTCCAGGCAGACGCCCTAAGCAGGGACTTCATAAAAACTCACGACTGGGTGCTAAACAGCAAAGTCACGCAAAACATCTTCCGGCAATGGGGAGTGCCAGACATCGATCTCTTCACAGACGCAGCAAACACCAAATGCCCCGTCTTCGCATCCAGGTTTCACCAGCCAGGTTCACGGGGGAATGCCCTTTTGAGAAAATGGTCTCAGACATTACTGTACGCCTTTCCGCCACTGCCTCTCATCCCAGCAGTGATCAACAAATTCTACAGGACTAACTCCAGAATGATCCTAATAGCTCTGGAGTGGCCGTGTCAGTGGTGGTACCCAGACCTTCTACAACTATTCGAGGTGCCACACCAGAGGTTGCCTTGCCGTCCATACTTGTTATCCCAGAGCGAGGGGAAAGTGTTTCATCCCAGTCTCTCATCCCTCAGATTGACAGCATGACTCCTGAGGTCCTGCAATACGGACACTTAGACTTACCAGCGGACTGTATGACCATCCTCAAGGAAGCCAAGAGACCTTCCACCAGGGCGTCCTATGCTTTCAAATGGAAGCGGTTCTACTTGTGGTGCATGAACAATGCTCATGATCCGGTGAGGGGTCAAGAGCAGGTGATCTTGCCATACCTACTACATTTGGCCAAATCTGGCCTGCAATTCTCCTCGATTAAAGTTCACCTAGCAGCAATCACTGCATACAGAAAGTCCCCTACACAGGTTTCTTTTTTCCAGATGCCAGTGGTTAAGGATTTCCTTGAATGGATAAAGAAGGTTTACCCCCCAGTGAGATCTCCTTCTCCACCTTGGGAGCTCAACATAGTCCTTACAAAACTAATGAGTGCTCCTTTTGAGCCAATTCACAGGGCTTCTCTGCAGAACTTGTCATGAAAAGCTGCCTTTTTAGTCACCATCACTTCTGCCCGCAGGGTTAGCGAAATACAGGCCTGTAAAGAGTCCTTTACTGTTTTCATGCAAACAGGGTAGTTTTAAGAACCCATCCGAGTTTTCTACCGAAAGTTGTCTCGGATTTTCACATCAATCAGGTTATCACCCTGCCCACATTTTTCCCAATCCCACGACTCCTCCTGAGAAGTCCTTTCATTCTCTAGAACTCAAGAGGGTACTGAAATTTTATCTAGACAAAACCAAGTGATTGAGAAAGACTGACCGGTTGTTTGTTAACTATGGTTCCATAAATACCGGTTTGGCGGCCTCTAAAAGATCCATCTTTAGGTGGATCGTCTCTTGCATATCTTTGTCCTACCAACTAGCCAACAAGTCTCTTCAGGGAAAACCTAAAGCACATTCTACCGGGGGAAAAAGCCTCTATCACGGCTCTCCTTAGAAATGTTCCTATAGCGGAAATTTGTAAAGCAGCTACATGGCGTTCTGTTCATACTTTCTCTCGCCATTACTGTTTGGACTCTGATGCGCAGGCGGATGCCCAAGTTGGGCAAGCCTCGTTGAGAAATTTGTTTGCTTGATTCCATTTTAAGATGCACTGTTATATATTTTGTGCACTGGTTTGCTTGTCCGCGAGTTAGTGGGTATGGGCTTGCTACTCTATTCAGTGCTTATGACTATTGATGAGTATCCCCTGGAAGAGAAGGATGAGTTACATACCTGTAATCCCAGTTCTCTTCCAGGGGTATACTCATCAAAGTCATAAGCAACCCTCCCGCCTCCCCAGTCGAGTAATTATGGTACAATAATGTGTGTTTTGCATCTAATATTCAGGGTGATACAAGTTAGTACACCGTACAAAAGAACTGACCTAACTGTCACCTGTGGTGCATGATGGGAGCAGAGGGTCTCCTGGAGGTCTTAAAGGCACGGTGTCCATTACCTGTTTTCCTTTTCTGAAAATAAAGGATTCTTGTATGATACTATTACAGTGTATGCTCTCTATTACAAGGTGTATTTAGAGAATTATTTTCATACAAGAGAAACCTATGTAATTTTGGCAGTTTGCCCTATTGGAACAGTTTTAGGCTGCATGTTTATATATATATATACACATATGTATGTTTCGGAAGTGTTATACACTTGTGGGCCCGAGCATACACACGTATATATATATATATATATATATATATATATATATATATATATATATATATATATATATATATGCACCAAAAGTTCCCACGTTACTGGAGCCCAAGATCCTACAGAGCGGCCTCACAAAGAATGGGCACGGGGCAGCCCATCAATACATCACTGTCACTAAAAAGTAGTGAGGCCCTTTGCTGCAAAAGCCGTTTATTTTCAGGTACAGCAGCGCCTTTTACATCTTCCATCCCATCTTCTAACGTTTCGGCTAACTGCCTTGCTCACAGAAGGAAATGAAATAATTTGCAGGTGTGCTGTGGCGCGCTTTTTCAAAGATGCACCACGTGACTGAATTAAACAACTACAAGCCCCAAAGTGCATTGTGTTAATGTCTCGTAATTCAAAGAGGAAATCCTTCGATAATTTTTAACCTGGATGGTACTTATCTTATAGACACACGCACTGTTCTTAGTTCGGGAAATGCTGAAGTCAGTCAGGTGAGTAGAACCAGTGTTTCAATGCTGTTAAAATACGGACTTGAAAGCAAACACCACTTGCAGCATGATCATGGCAGGAAATCATCCTGAATGAATCTCTTCCTCGCGCCATCCTTTTTGCACCATTGGCATCACCTCAGTAGGTTAGGTGCGCGAGTGGATCAGGCACCTCAATTAATATGCACCAAAAGTTCCCACGTTACTGGAGCCCAAGATCCTACAGAGCGGCCTCACAAAGAATGGGCACGGGGCAGCCCATCAATACATCACTGTCACCAAAAAGTAGTGAGGCCCTTTGCTGCAAAAGCCGTTTATTTTCAGGTACAGCAGCGCCTTTTACATCTTCCATCCCATCTTCTAACGTTTCGGCTAACTGCCTTGCTCACAGAAGGAAATGAAATAATTTGCAGGTGTGCTGTGGCGCGCTTTTTCAAAGATGCACCACGTGACTGAATTAAACAACTACAAGCCCCAAAGTGCATTGTGTTAATGTCTCGTAATTCAAAGAGGAAATCCTTCGATAATTTTTAACCTGGATGGTACTTATCTTATAGACACACGCACTGTTCTTAGTTCGGGAAATGCTGAAGTCAGTCAGGTGAATAGAACCAATGTTTCAATGCTGTTAAAATACGGACTTGAAAGCAAACACCACTTGCAGCATGATCATGGCAGGAAATCATCCTGAATGAATCTCTTCCTCGCGCCATCCTTTTTGCACCATTGGCATCACCTCAGTAGGTTAGGTGCGCGAGTGGATCAGGCACCTCAATTAATATGCACCAAAAGTTCCCACGTTACTGGAGCCCAAGATCCTACAGAGCGGCCTCACAAAGAATGGGCACGGGGCAGCCCATCAATACATCACTGTCACCAAAAAGTAGTGAGGCCCTTTGCTGCAAAAGCCGTTTATTTTCAGGTACAGCAGCGCCTTTTACATCTTCCATCCCATCTTCTAACGTTTCGGCTAACTGCCTTGCTCACAGAAGGAAATGAAATAATTTGCAGGTGTGCTGTGGCGCGCTTTTTCAAAGATGCACCACGTGACTGAATTAAACAACTACAAGCCCCAAAGTGCATTGTGTTAATGTCTCGTAATTCAAAGAGGAAATCCTTCGATAATTTTTAACCTGGATGGTACTTATCTTATAGACACACGCACTGTTCTTAGTTCGGGAAATGCTGAAGTCAGTCAGGTGAGTAGAACCAGTGTTTCAATGCTGTTAAAATACGGACTTGAAAGCAAACACCACTTGCAGCATGATCATGGCAGGAAATCATCCTGAATGAATCTCTTCCTCGCGCCATCCTTTTTGCACCATTGGCATCACCTCAGTAGGTTAGGTGCGCGAGTGGATCAGGCACCTCAATTAATATGCACCAAAAGTTCCCACGTTACTGGAGCCCAAGATCCTACAGAGCGGCCTCACAAAGAATGGGCACGGGGCAGCCCATCAATACATCACTGTCACCAAAAAGTAGTGAGGCCCTTTGCTGCAAAAGCCGTTTATTTTCAGGTACAGCAGCGCCTTTTACATCTTCCATCCCATCTTCTAACGTTTCGGCTAACTGCCTTGCTCACAGAAGGAAATGAAATAATTTGCAGGTGTGCTGTGGCGCGCTTTTTCAAAGATGCACCACGTGACTGAATTAAACAACTACAAGCCCCAAAGTGCATTGTGTTAATGTCTCGTAATTCAAAGAGGAAATCCTTCGATAATTTTTAACCTGGATGGTACTTATCTTATAGACACACGCACTGTTCTTAGTTCGGGAAATGCTGAAGTCAGTCAGGTGAGTAGAACCAGTGTTTCAATGCTGTTAAAATACGGACTTGAAAGCAAACACCACTTGCAGCATGATCATGGCAGGAAATCATCCTGAATGAATCTCTTCCTCGCGCCATCCTTTTTGCACCAATGGCGCGAGGAAGAGATTCATTCAGGATGATTTCCTGCCATGATCATGCTGCAAGTGGTGTTTGCTTTCAAGTCCGTATTTTAACAGCATTGAAACACTGGTTCTACTCACCTGACTGACTTCAGCATTTCCCGAACTAAGAACAGTGCGTGTGTCTATAAGATAAGTACCATCCAGGTTAAAAATTATCGAAGGATTTCCTCTTTGAATTACGAGACATTAACACAATGCACTTTGGGGCTTGTAGTTGTTTAATTCAGTCACGTGGTGCATCTTTGAAAAAGCGCGCCACAGCACACCTGCAAATTATTTCATTTCCTTCTGTGAGCAAGGCAGTTAGCCGAAACGTTAGAAGATGGGATGGAAGATGTAAAAGGCGCTGCTGTACCTGAAAATAAACGGCTTTTGCAGCAAAGGGCCTCACTACTTTTTGGTGACAGTGATGTATTGATGGGCTGCCCCGTGCCCATTCTTTGTGAGGCCGCTCTGTAGGATCTTGGGCTCCAGTAACGTGGGAACTTTTGGTGCATATTAATTGAGGTGCCTGATCCACTCGCGCACCTAACCTACTGAGGTGATGCCAATGGTGCAAAAAGGATGGCGCGAGGAAGAGATTCATTCAGGATGATTTCCTGCCATGATCATGCTGCAAGTGGTGTTTGCTTTCAAGTCCGTATTTTAACAGCATTGAAACACTGGTTCTACTCACCTGACTGACTTCAGCATTTCCCGAACTAAGAACAGTGCGTGTGTCTATAAGATAAGTACCATCCAGGTTAAAAATTATCGAAGGATTTCCTCTTTGAATTACGAGACATTAACACAATGCACTTTGGGGCTTGTAGTTGTTTAATTCAGTCACGTGGTGCATCTTTGAAAAAGCGCGCCACAGCACACCTGCAAATTATTTCATTTCCTTCTGTGAGCAAGGCAGTTAGCCGAAACGTTAGAAGATGGGATGGAAGATGTAAAAGGCGCTGCTGTACCTGAAAATAAACGGCTTTTGCAGCAAAGGGCCTCACTACTTTGTGGTGACAGTGATGTATTGATGGGCTGCCCCGTGCCCATTCTTTGTGAGGCCGCTCTGTAGGATCTTGGGCTCCAGTAACGTGGGAACTTTTGGTGCATATTAATTGAGGTGCCTGATCCACTCGCGCACCTAACCTACTGAGGTGATGCCAATGGTGCAAAAAGGATGGCGCGAGGAAGAGATTCATTCAAGGATGATTTCCTGCCATGATCATGCTGCAAGTGGTGTTTGCTTTCAAGTCCGTATTTTAACAGCATTGAAACACTGGTTCTACTCACCTGACTGACTTCAGCATTTCCCGAACTAAGAACAGTGCGTGTGTCTATAAGATAAGTACCATCCAGGTTAAAAATTATCGAAGGATTTCCTCTTTGAATTACGAGACATTAACACAATGCACTTTGGGGCTTGTAGTTGTTTAATTCAGTCACGTGGTGCATCTTTGAAAAAGCGCGCCACAGCACACCTGCAAATTATTTCATTTCCTTCTGTGAGCAAGGCAGTTAGCCGAAACGTTAGAAGATGGGATGGAAGATGTAAAAGGCGCTGCTGTACCTGAAAATAAACGGCTTTTGCAGCAAAGGGCCTCACTACTTTTTGGTGACAGTGATGTATTGATGGGCTGCCCCGTGCCCATTCTTTGTGAGGCCGCTCTGTAGGATCTTGGGCTCCAGTAACGTGGGAACTTTTGGTGCATATTAATTGAGGTGCCTGATCCACTCGCGCACCTAACCTACTGAGGTGATGCCAATGGTGCAAAAAGGATGGCGCGAGGAAGAGATTCATTCAGGATGATTTCCTGCCATGATCATGCTGCAAGTGGTGTTTGCTTTCAAGTCCGTATTTTAACAGCATTGAAACACTGGTTCTACTCACCTGACTGACTTCAGCATTTCCCGAACTAAGAACAGTGCGTGTGTCTATAAGATAAGTACCATCCAGGTTAAAAATTATCGAAGGATTTCCTCTTTGAATTACGAGACATTAACACAATGCACTTTGGGGCTTGTAGTTGTTTAATTCAGTCACGTGGTGCATCTTTGAAAAAGCGCGCCACAGCACACCTGCAAATTATTTCATTTCCTTCTGTGAGCAAGGCAGTTAGCCGAAACGTTAGAAGATGGGATGGAAGATGTAAAAGGCGCTGCTGTACCTGAAAATAAACGGCTTTTGCAGCAAAGGGCCTCACTACTTTTTGGTGACAGTGATGTATTGATGGGCTGCCCCGTGCCCATTCTTTGTGAGGCCGCTCTGTAGGATCTTGGGCTCCAGTAACGTGGGAACTTTTGGTGCATATTAATTGAGGTGCCTGATCCACTCGCGCACCTAACCTACTGAGGTGATGCCAATGGTGCAAAAAGGATGGCGCGAGGAAGAGATTCATTCAGGATGATTTCCTGCCATGATCATGCTGCAAGTGGTGTTTGCTTTCAAGTCCGTATTTTAACAGCATTGAAACACTGGTTCTACTCACCTGACTGACTTCAGCATTTCCCGAACTAAGAACAGTGCGTGTGTCTATAAGATAAGTACCATCCAGGTTAAAAATTATCGAAGGATTTCCTCTTTGAATTACGAGACATTAACACAATGCACTTTGGGGCTTGTAGTTGTTTAATTCAGTCACGTGGTGCATCTTTGAAAAAGCGCGCCACAGCACACCTGCAAATTATTTCATTTCCTTCTGTGAGCAAGGCAGTTAGCCGAAACGTTAGAAGATGGGATGGAAGATGTAAAAGGCGCTGCTGTACCTGAAAATATATATATATATATATATATATATTACCTACTGGCGGTCGCCAGTAGGTAGTTATAGTTAGGACCCCTTTTCCATAGGAAATCCGCAACATTCTATTTTGAATAACTTTGGCGCCGGTCGACGAATCCTCGCGAATTTCTCAAAATAGGTGGGGCGCTACGCTCCGCTCCTACCCTGAAAGTCTCGGGGGGATCCGTCAAGCGGGGGCTGAGATAAAAGGGGGGTCCCAAAACGCGTTTTTCCCATGCATTTTTCCATAGGACCTTTAGAACGAGCTACAGCCCGAACGGCTGAACAGAATTACTCGAAATTTGGCAGAGAGGTAGTCCCTAGGTCAAGGAAGTGCCTTTTGTAGGTTTGGTGTAAATCTGTTCAGTAGATTCTGAGAAAATAGCCTTTAAATCAATATATATATCTGAGCCCGCTTACGGTACGCTTACCGTACGCTTACCGTACGCGTACGGTGGCGTGCGCGAGCGCGATTCTGATTGGCTCTTAGATCTTAGTAAACATTCGAATCGGCCGAAACCAGGAAGCGGCGGCCGCCATTTTGTGTATTTCACTCTGAAAAAAAGAGTGAAAACAAGAAAAGGGGGCAAAGAGGAGAGTTACAGACCCCCTTACATTTGTGAGGGGGTCAAAGAAGGACTGTAAAGTACAAAAAAAACATTTATTGTTTTTTAAAAAAATCACGGGGTACGCATACGGTGAGCTTACGGTAAGCGTACGGAAGAAAAATGGCGTGCGCGAGCGAGATTCTGATTGGCCCTTAGATCTTAGTAAACATTCGAATCGGCCGAAACCAGGAAGCGGCGGCCGCCATTTTGTGTATTTCACTCTGAAAAAAAAGAGTGAAAACAAGAAAAGGGGGCAAGGAGGAGAGTTACAGTCCCCCTTACATTTGTGAGGGGGTCAAAGAAGGACAGAAAAGTACTAAGAAAACATTTATTGATTTTTTAAAAAATCACGGGGTACGCGTACGGTAAGCTTACGGTAAGCGTACGGTAAAAAAAAAAAAAAAAAAAAAAATGAAATGCAGAATTAAGAGTTTAGATATTAGGGAGCTCTAAAAAGAGCTGTCGTGTTTATGAAGTCATTTTTTTAGTGGTACCTACAAGTAAGTACCGATGCAGAGTCTAAGGTTCAAAAGGAAGACTCTGTTCCCTTCATCATTGAAGTGCACACCATCTCCTCTATAAATGTCTTGCATGTCATAACGCAAGTTGTTGTGGTAAATGGCACCCATACCATAGTCACGGAGGAAAGCAGAAACAGATTTGTTGACGTGCTTTCTTGCTTTGTCAATCTGCGGACAGAAATGATTGGACCAGTTCCATTTTTGCCTTTGGCATATGTTGGAAAACACAAAGGCAGTTTTAGGGAAAAGTGAAAACAGTTGTGTAAAGGTGTCCTTCATAAGCATTTCCAGACCTACCCCAGTCAAAGTGCCTAGGTCATTGCCACCACAGTGCACTATTATGAGGTCAGGGTGTTGGATTTGCATGAAGGATTTCACCAATGGCATCAATTGGTGCCACTTTAACCCTCTCTGACCAATCCATTTAATGTCTACATTTGGCAAAGCAAGGTCTCTCACCATATCTGTTTTCTCTGCATACTTTTCACTCCAGAAGACATAGCTGTGCCCTACAATCCACACTGTGAACATCTTCAAAGGAGAACTGGATGCACTCAGGAGGTGTAATTCAGTAGAATGGCAATATGAAAAGAAAGACAGTTTGGAAATGGAGGCATACATATTTTTTTCAAAACAAAAAGAACTGATTGGCTGTTTCATACCATTCTAGAATAAAAACTAGGCTGTATGTGTAAATTAATAGAAGCATGTTTTGTATTGGTACAAAAAAATGTGTAACCAAAGAACAGTACTATGGATTTGCTGTTAGGTTTGAAAAGTCAAGCACTCTTGCTCTGTGGAATTGAAACATTGTGTGGCGAACTTCTGACCTAACTCCACACAGCAGTGTTCCATGAGCTGTTGCTATGGTAGCAGGCAGAAGTCAAGTTGGGGGAAGGGTACTAGGCAGAAGTCAAGTTGGGGGCAGGGTACTTTTGGAAAAGGGTTGGTTTTCAACCAATAGAAATGTGTGATTACATTTGAAAAAAAGGGGGAAGCACTGAGATTTGAAACTTACATGTATATGTGTGGAAAAATAGAGGGAAAGTTTGCCATTATCTGGTTCTGCTGAGAGGAGAGAGGTGAACACAACAGAGATCCTGGCTCTGATAATCTGCTGTTTGAGTGCCACATTTCTTTCACAACTAACTAATTTTAAAGGTGAGTTTAGAGTTTGAGAGGGGATGTATATGGTAAATTAAGAAATGAATAATAGAAAAGCAATTCTTTTTGTTGAAGTTGTGTTTATTATTTTCTGTTTTGGGAGAAATTTAAATGTGAGGAACATGTAAAAAATTATGGACTATGTTTTCACGATAAATTAAGGTGTACTGGAAAAAAAAAGAATAGTTTAAGGGTTTGAGGTTGGACTCAGTAATGCAAATACATTCAGCATCACTAAGGCTGGTTGCCCTTGCTGGAATGTAGGCAGCCACCCAGGTTACACATGGTGGTGGTCTGAAAAAGCAGTTTGGACATGTGCATTTAAGAAAATCAAAAAAGTGGTTTCATAATGTGTCAGTCTGTAAAAGTGATTTTCACTTGCCAAAAAAAAAGAGCAGTAAGTGTGCTTTCAAATTGGCAAAGAAATTTCGTTTTGGGACTAATGTGAAAACATGACTCTGTGTGCAAAGAGGAATTATAGGCAGAGATTTATTGCGTTTTTTTCTGGTGATTTCACAGTTGCATTAGTAGGAAAAGGGGGAGCGATTTTTTGGGGGAAGAAGCAGACTCTTAGCACACACCCATCTGCTTGCCATGTATAATCATGCACAGTATTTACAAGCGAGTGGGGTTTTCAGGTTTCAGTCTGTAATGCAAATACATTCAGCATCACTAAGGCTGGTTGCCCTTGCTGGAGTGTAGGCAGGCACCCAGGTTACACATGGTGGTGGTCTGAAAAAGAAGTTTGGACATGTGCATTTAAGAAAATCAAAAAAGTGGTTTAATAATGTGTCAGTCTGTAAAAGTGATTTTCACTTGCCAAAAAAAAAAGAGCAGTAAGTGTGCTTTGAAATTGGCAAAGAAATTTCGTTTTGGGACTAATGTGAAAACATGACTCTGTGTGCAAAGAGGAATTATAGGCAGAGATTTATTGCGTTTTTTTCTGGTGATTTCACAGTTGCATTAGTAGGAAAAAGGGGGAGCGATTTTTTGGGGGAAGAAGCAGACTCTTAGCACACACCCATCTGCTTGCCATGTATAATCATGCACAGTATTTACAAGCGAGTGGGGTTTTCAGGTTTCAGTCTGTAATGCAAATACATTCAGCATCACTAAGGCTGGTTGCCCTTGCTGGAGTGTAGGCAGCCACCCAGGTTACACATGGTGGTGGTCTGAAAAAGCAGTTTGGACATGTGCATTTAAGAAAATCAAAAAAGTGGTTTTATAATGTGTCAGTCTGTAAAAGTGATTTTCACTTGCCAAAAAAAAAAGAGCAGTAAGTGTGCTTTCAAATTGGCAAAGAAATTTCGTTTTAGGACTAATGTGAAAACATGACTCTGTGTGCAAAGAGGAATTATAGGCAGAGATTTATTGCGTTTTTTTCTGGTGATTTCACAGTTGCATTAGTAGGAAAAAGGGGGAGCGATTTTTTGGGGGAAGAAGCAGACTCTTAGCACACACCCATCTGCTTGCCATGTATAATCATGCACAGTATTTACAAGCGAGTGGGGTTTTCAGGTTTCAGTCTGTAATGCAAATACATTCAGCATCACTAAGGCTGGTTGCCCTTGCTGGAGTGTAGGCAGGCACCCAGGTTACACATGGTGGTGGTCTGAAAAAGAAGTTTGGACATGTGCATTTAAGAAAATCAAAAAAGTGGTTTAATAATGTGTCAGTCTGTAAAAGTGATTTTCACTTGCCCAAAAAAAAAGAGCAGTAAGTGTGCTTTCAAATTGGCAAAGAAATTTCGTTTTGGGACTAATGTGAAAACATGACTCTGTGTGCAAAGAGGAATTATAGGCAGAGATTTATTGCGTTTTTTTCTGGTGATTTCACAGTTGCATTAGTAGGAAAAAGGGGGAGCGATTTTTTGGGGGAAGAAGCAGACTCTTAGCACACACCCATCTGCTTGCCATGTATAATCATGCACAGTATTTACAAGCGAGTGGGGTTTTCAGGTTTCAGTCTGTAATGCAAATACATTCAGCATCACTAAGGCTGGTTGCCCTTGCTGGAGTGTAGGCAGGCACCCAGGTTACACATGGTGGTGGTCTGAAAAAGAAGTTTGGACATGTGCATTTAAGAAAATCAAAAAAGTGGTTTAATAATGTGTCAGTCTGTAAAAGTGATTTTCACTTGCCCAAAAAAAAGAGCAGTAAGTGTGCTTTCAAATTGGCAAAGAAATTTCGTTTTGGGACTAATGTGAAAACATGACTCTGTGTGCAAAGAGGAATTATAGGCAGAGATTTATTGCGTTTTTTTCTGGTGATTTCACAGTTGCATTAGTAGGAAAAAGGGGGAGCGATTTTTTGGGGGAAGAAGCAGACTCTTAGCACACACCCATCTGCTTGCCATGTATAATCATGCACAGTATTCACAACCGAGTGGGGTTTTCAGGTTTCAGTCTGTAAAGCAAATACATTCAGCATCTCTAAGGCTGGTTGCCCTTGCTGGAGTGTAGGCAGGCACCCAGGTTACACATGGTGGTGGTCTGAACAAGCAGTTTGGACATGTGCATTTAAGAAAATCAAAAAAGTGGTTTAATAATGTGTCAGTCTGTAAAAGTGATTTTCACTTGCCAAAAAAAAAAAGAGCAGTAAGTGTGCTTTCAAATTGGCAAAGAAATTTCGTTTTGGGACTAATGTGAAAACATGACTCTGTGTGCAAAGAGGAATTATAGGCAGAGATTTATTGCGTTTTTTTCTGGTGATTTCACAGTTGCATTAGTAGGAAAAAGGGGGAGCGAGTTTTTGGGGGAAGAAGCAGACTCTTAGCACACACCCATCTGCTTGCCATGTATAATCATGCACAGTATTCACAACCGAGTGGGGTTTTCAGGTTTCAGTCTGTAATGGAAATACATTCAGCATCACTAAGGCTGGTTGCCCTTGCTGGAGTGTAGGCAGACACCCAGGTTACACATGGTGGTGATCTGAAAAAGAAGTTTGGACATGTGCATTTAAGAAAATCAAAAAAGTGGTTTAATAATGTGTCAGTCTGTAAAAGTGATTTTCACTTGCCCAAAAAAAAAGAGCAGTAAGTGTGCTTTCAAATTGGCAAAGAAATTTCGTTTTGTGACTAATGTGAAAACATGACTCTGTGTGCAAATAGGAATTACAGGCAGAGATTTATTGTGTATTGCTCTGGTGATTTCACAGTTGCATTAGATGGAAAGGGGGAGCCATTTTTTGGTGCAGAAGCAGACTCTTAGCACACACCCAGCTGCTTACCATGTGGAATCATGCACAGTATTCACAAGCGAGTGGGGTTTGAGGTTTCAGTCAGTAATGCAAATACATTCAGCATCAGTAAGGCTGGTTGCCCTTGTAGGAGTGTAGGCAGTCACCCAGGTTACAAATGGTGCTGGTCTGAAAAAGCAGTCTGGACATGGGCATTTAAAAAAATCTGAAAAGTGGATTCATAATGTGTCAGTCTGTAAAAGTGATTATCACTTGCCAAAAAAAAAGAGCAGTAAGTGTGCATTCAAATTGGCAAAGAAATTTAAAAAACAAATGAATAAATATTTTTTTGAGTGGGTATGGTAAGTCAATAATAATAATTGTAGTCTCTCAAGGACCTTGTAATGTGATAATTGATTTTTTGTGTTTTTAAAAAAAAAAAAAAAAAAAATACGCGCACCGTACGCGTACGGTAAAAAAAAAAAAAAAAAAGTTTTTAAAAACATATGTAAAAAAAAGATGAAAGATAAGGTTGGCTCTTAAAAGAACCGTTGTGTTCATGCAGGGACAGAGGAAAGAAAGCATGGGAAAATTATTCAAAGCGACAAATGTGCTGATCTATTTTGTTGTTCACTAGGGAAACACTGGTCTCCCTATGGCAAATTAGATCTTGACAAAAGGTGCATCGAATATCAACCCTTCGAAATCGAGGGTTCATTTCCAGAGGGCCAGCAAAAGGAGATTCTCCCCCCACAGATGAAGGGCTCACCTGACCTGCAGAAGAAGGAGTCAGCTCTGCAGATGATGGTCCAGGCTGAGCTGCTGTGGATGTACTTGCTTGTCTTTCTGAAGAGTTACCTCCAAAAAGATGACCATGTGTCCTTCTGTGTACATCCTGGAGGTGTCTCTTCATGGTATGATTCCCAAAGGAATACTTCCTGTCAGGATTACCTCTAGAAAGTACACGCTTACACAGCATGCAAGTTACTAAGGGTGCATTCACCTTTTGCTGGCCTTCAGGAAAAGTAAAATAATCCCATACATAAGAGGGCTTTTGTTTCCTCGCTCTCTGCCTCAAGACAGTGCTGCTAGTGCTAGCCTCACTCTCAGAAGAGCTCTGCTGTTCTGCCATCGTATCACAAAGACAACCCAGCTCCTTCTCCTAAGGGATCACAAGCAGAAATGAGGGGAATGGGTGTGGTGTAGGAGAGTTCTAGAACTGAAAGTAGTTTCAACCAATCAAAAGTTGTGTTTCATGATCACATGACCTACCGTACGCTTACGGTACGCTTACGGTGCGCTTACGGCAAAAGTGCGCATGCGCGTAAAAAAGACACGCGCTTGCGCGCATGCGCATAACAGTCACTCCCCGACACTTCCGCGTAACGTGCGCGTGTAGCGTACACGCGTACGCGTCCCACGCGGAGTACGCGCGGCTACGCAAATTGCGTAACTATACGCAAGCAGCGTAGCAAAATTACGGGCGTTGCGTAAACCGTACGCTTACCGTAAGCTTACGGTACGCGTACTAAAAAAATAATTAAAAAAATAGAAAAAAAGTACTGCTAATAAATTTTACATGTTTATTTTAAAAAATATATTAAAAAAAACATATTAAAGAATTTTAAAAATTTAATCATAGTCTTTATAAAAGGTAAGAAAATTAAAATAAAAATATGTTAGAAAAAATAGAAGAAAAAAAAAAAAATTAGCATTTAAAAAACCTTGCAAATTCACTGAAAAAACCATGGGTTTCACACACGTTATAGTTAGGACTTAGCATTTAAAAAACCTTAGAAATTCAGTGAAAAAACCATAGGTTTCACACACGTTATAGTTAGGAATTAGCATTTAAAAAACCTTAGAAATTCAGTGAAAAAAACCATAGGTTTCACACATGTTATAGTTAGCTGGACATTTTACTCGTAAAAAACCATTGAAATTGCCCCGTTATAGTTAGTTCAGCTAACTATAACTCGCGCGCCCGCAATGCACTGCTGATGACGTCACATATTACATCACTCATGACATGGTCAGTGACATCACTCATGACATCACTGATGACATCTCAAATGACATCACTGATGACATCATCCAGTGAATGTGTGTTTTTCTGAAAATTAAATATGTTTTATATATGTATATCTCAAGGTCGATGAAAGAATAAATGGGTATATTACTGTCTAAATGGATGATTTCTTATTGAAAAATTGATTGTGTAACTGACTGATTAAGTGTATCATAGTGAATACATGGCTTAGTGAGTAATGTTTAAATATATAAATATCTGTATCAGTCTCTCACTTTGTGTATAAGTGGCTGCATGGGTTGGTGAGTATCTACATGGGTGTCTATATAGGATATTAGTTGGTTTTTTGAGTATCAGTCTGAGTGTCTGCATGGTTCGGTGGGGGTATTACGTAGTGCATAGGTGCATGAATGATTGACTCACTGTTTGTATGTGTTGATCAGAGCATGTGTGCAGGACTGCATGGGTGGATGAGTGTGTGTATGGGTGTGTTAGTGAGTGAATGACTGTCTCAATAGTGTCTTTATGAGTAACTACATATGTTTTAAACTAGTATATGTGACTATTGGTGTAAATAAGTGAGTATATGTGAGAGTGAGACATTGGAAGAGTTCCTGTATGAATAAGTATGTGTTTCTATAAGTGATTGTTTAAAAGACTAAGTATGTGTAAGTTTCCGTAGAAGTAAGTGTGGTGGTGTGTGAATAACTGTATATGCAAGTAAATGTATGTTTTATTCTTTATTAGCATGGGTGACTATGTGTGTGAGTAGCTCTATGGATAAGTGGCATTGTGTAACAGGATGTATAGGTGTATGAGTACATATGATAAGTGAGTACATGTATGAGTGACTGTATTGAACTGTTGGTGAATGAATGGATGTGTATGTGGATCTTAGAATTACTGAAGAGGTTGTTGTAACTGTTATTGGTATGTCCATTCTTTTGTAAATTTTAGTCTCTATTTTTGTATGTGTGTATCAAAGGTTATATTAGGGTGAGAGGAGGTCTGCCACTCTATCACAAGGATGATGTCATCAGTGATGTCATTTGAGATGTCATCAGTGATGTCATGAGTGATGTCACTGACCATGTCATGAGTGATGTAATATGTGACGTCATCAGCAGTGCATTGCGGGCGCGCGAGTTATAGTTAGCTGAACTAACTATAACGGGGCAATTTCAATGGTTTTTTACGAGTAAAATGTCCAGCTAACTATAACATGTGTGAAACCTATGGTTTTTTTCACTGAATATATATATATATACACACATATATTTCTATATTCTCCGGGAACCCGCACATGGGCGGGGATTATTCAGTGCTTATGAATTTGATGAGTATACCCCTGGAAGAGAACTAGGATTACAGGTAAGTAACTTATCCTTACTTACCTGTAATCCTAGTTCTCTTCCAGGGGTATACTCATCAAAGTCATAAGCAACCCTCCCGCCTGCCCGGACGAGTAATTATGGTACAATAATGTGTGTTTTGCATCTTATATTCAGGGTGATACAAGTTAGTACACCGTAAAAAAGAACTGACCTAACTGTCACCTGTGGTGCATGATGGGAGCAGAAGGACTCCTGGAAATCTTAAAGGCACGGTGTCCAGAATCTTGGAAGCCTTAAAGGCAAGGTGGCAGTTTTTTAATGTACTATGATAGTTATTTATCTATGCAGCCTATGGGCCAACTGCCTGCTATTGCCTGTTTTCCTTTTCTGAAAATAAAGGATTCTTGTATGATACTATTACAGTGTATATTCTCTATTAAAAGGTGTATTTAGGGGATTATTTTCATACAAGAGAAACCTATGTAATTTTGGCGGTTTGCCGTATTGGAACAGTTTAAGGCTGCATGATTTTATATATATATATATATATATATATATATATATATATATATATATATACATATGTATGTGTATGTTTCGAAAGTGTTATACGCTTGTGGGCCCGAGCATACACATATATGTATATATATTTCTATATGCTCCGGGATCCCGCACATGGGCGGGGATTATTCAGTGCTTATGACTTTGATGAGTGTACCCCTGGAAGAGAACTAGGATTACAGGTAAGTAACTTATCCTTCTCTAGTACTGGTATATTTACTTGATTCACAATCCTCCCCAACTCAGGCAAAAAAAGAGAGAGAAGTTAGTACATAGGAAACATGACTACTATACTCTGGTGCTCTGAAATCTGAACTTGCTGGCCTGAGTGAGGAGAAGGGAAGGCTGTGCTGTGCTCTGATTGATTGTTTTTGGGTGTTTTATAAAAAGGTGGATATGCTACTGTTGTGACTATGTTAAAGCTATCTAGGTTAATGTTAAACATCATACTGATCACATAAGTACTGTGGGACTCCCAGCTCAATGATTAAAGCATGTGCATCTATGAACAATGTCACAACATCCGGAATACCGGAATAAGAAACCTAAGCATAGGGAGAACAGGGATTTCACTAAACATGTATGAAAAACCCTCTTCCCAGAAAGAAAAATTATTTTCTAGAGTCCCCTCACCCACCAGGGTTGAACTTAGGTGGCATGCTTCATCATTGGGTCTTCTCAATCCGCTGCGGATTGAGGTGTGCTGCGATTTGCAAACTACGTGGGAGCACTTAGTTTTGAAATTATGTGTGGTGCAGCGATGTGGAGTGGAACAAGATAAGTTAAAAATACCTAGCTAGTGAGCTAATGTTTTATTCATGCTCCAAGTTGGTATGTTTAAAATAAGGGGTTATTATTAGGGAAAGACCTAACTGGAATGAGTATGCAGTATTGGGGCAACATGTTTCAAGCTGTTCCCTACAAGCTCTTCTTCAGGACCACATGAGGACCAGCCTCGTGCGTACCACTCCTAATGAATCCTGTGAATAGGAAACCATGAGGTGCACACCTAATGTGCATACGCCTAATACTCAATACATACAGTTATACACTGACACGCCGTATCTGTAGGAAATAAAGCAAAAGGAAAATTAAAGTTGACTGTCTACCAGCCAAGCTGGCAGGCCCTATATACATGCGGCGTCTTCTCTCGGTCAATGTACTCCTATGTAGTCAGTGTACTTATCATCTACTTTGTGCAATCATCCGTCGCGGAAGAAATCTATCACACACGATGTCTTGTGAAGAAAAGTGATTATGTACAAATTAATGAAAACCCTCGTGAAGAGAGACACCACATGACAGACAATATATAACAAGTAAACGTATTACATATTAATGAGACATACTTTTGTTTAGGCAGAAATCTTGGCGCTGAATAACAGATGTTTATTAGCGCACCAAGCAACTCCATGTAAAGTTTGAAGATAACAGGAGACAATATGGAGCCCTGGAACCCTGGTGGACTCCATCTGGAGATGCCCATGTGAACATGTTGTTTTGGGATGGAATGGTAGGAGGAGACTCTCTTCCCAACATCTGGTCACTTTATATCTCTGCTTCCACTACCAGAGTTGATAGTGCTGTAAGGTGGGCTTTCTGGAACATTCTGCCCCCGGGGATTCAAGGCTCTGAGAAATTGCATCATCTTTTATTATATGTAGACTTGTGTGTAATCAAAAATGATATAATTTATACAATTAGTGATAGCATTACATATCACATCAATCACGCTCAACAAAAATTACATCACCAAACTAGCAAATTAATTATTTTTTCATATCTGTTTACTAACTGATCTAATGTCCAGTCTTGTTTCTGTATTCCATATACATTCATTGTAAGAGCATCTGCTTGATGTAATTGGACGTGAAGCCTTCTAACTACAATTAATGTCTTTGAAGATCTATAATTTTAGTGAGTGTAATTGCAGCAGCCCTTATACTTTATATGTTGTACACAGAAGACATCAAAATTGGTCACGTCACTGGTAACATCATATATCACATCAGCATTGGCATTATTGCTGATATCACTGAAGCTGCAAACATATGTTCTTTTCCACGTTAATTCACTCACAGAACCAATACATCCCTGTTTCTATATATATATCACTAGCAACCTCTGTCTTGCCTATATCTTTGCCTTTAACCTAGCAGAGTTCTCCAACTGGCTTTTGGGCTAGGTTAGAGTTATACCAATACCACATAAATGCAGCAATGATGCAGCCCGAAAACTATAATAAATATATATTACTGAATAGTACTGCGGCACTCCACCAAAGGTAATCCACCCTTACCACTGCATTGTACCACTGATGTAATTGATTATATCATTGGTAATGTGATATATGATGTCATCATTGATGTCATTGGGATATAATAGAAGACATCATCTGAGATATCATCTGTGTGCTTTTAAGCAGCGAATAGGGGAGGCTAAGTTTGCATAGTTCAGAAAAACTGACCTCTTTCAGCTGTTTTTGGGTTTTCGTAAATGACCTTGATATCCTTTTTCTGAAGTATTTTAATTACATTTTGGGGGTGTTAAATTGTGAGATTCATACTGACCTTACTAGCAAACCATACCTTCTCATTTATTTTTTTGTTATGTTATGTTACGTTTCCTGCTGATTTTATGTTTTTCTGTTCATGGGGTAGAAGATGTTGGAGAGTCTGGTGGGATGGAAGATGTGGGAGAGTGTTGTGGTGAGAGTATCCTACCAGGTACAATGGTGTCTCAGTTTGAGGATGGCTGATTATTGGCCATCGCTTCTCCTTGATAGGAAAGTATTATTTCTCATTTCATCTTGAAAATACTCACTAAACATATTTTAGTGTTCCTCTTGAGCTGTGGAAAGTCTGCAACAGCAAGTGTACAGTTTTGATTAAGGCACATCTCAGTTTTTTTTTATTTACTAGTAGCACTGAAGTCTCGTGCAGATCCACAATGGAAGGGAACAGTGCAAAGTTGGAGGAGGAGTCAATAAAATAGAATTTCCCATACAAGCTGCTGCAAGAATTGTTGTTCTCTCTTACAGTAAAAACTGCTGCATGGGATTACACCAAACTATGTATTAAACATTATTCAGAATTGGACCTTTTTGTTGTTTGATGTAAATCTGAGAAGTAATGTTTGGTATAAATGTGTATAACAAAAATGTGTTGGGTTGGCTTGAAAGGATACATTAACTTTATGTGGACATGTTTCACATAGGGTACATGAACCCAAATTCGAAAAAATAAATAGCTCCTAGTGAACAAGGAAGCATTTGCTCTGGGTGTCCACAGACCCAAACATTTTCAGTGGCTGAAGCAATAGGAACATTCCTGTTGTGACTGCCATAAGTAAACTCAGGCCACTCATTGAGGATATAAGGGGGAATGGAATGCATCCCCCAACCACGCAGATAATGTGAGAGGCCTCAAGAGGCCTCGCTTCTTTTTTTTAATGTAAAAAGTCTGACGTTCCATATGGAGGCCACTGAGTATAGTATTGCATCCGTCGGAGATTGGCCTCTTTCAATAAGGAGTAGTTAAACGTATTAATCTGATCCCAGGCTAAGGTGATCTGGAGCCGTTGCTGGGATTGTCATTTTTTCTGAGCTTTCAGATAAAGTTTACCTGCCTCCTGACTTTGTAGGAGTAAACCCAACCGCTGATCGTTTTACAGTTTTTGGGATCTAACAGCTGCCCTGTAAGCTCCCTTGTTTCATTTATATGTATAGGATTAAGGTCCTGCAGGAAATATCTAATCCTAATAAAGAACCATTGCAAAATTGGTTTACTATGTTCAATGCTCGGCTCTATTTTGGTCCAATTTTTCTAGTTCCCATTTTTAAAAAATCCCCTATTTTACTACAACCCTGGCTTCTCCATTTAGATATACCGGTCTTGTCTAACAATGGTTCTTGGCCTATATATATATCTGAAAGGAATGTTTCTCCATTAATAATGGGGATCACATAATGGCTAAAGAGTTGTTTTTTGCTCACTCCATTGTAACGTTTTATATCTAACTTTTTGGGGAGTTTTTGTTAAGCGCATAAAATCCTCATTATCATATTCTTGGTGGATTAGATCTAAAAAGAAATTGTCATATCTGTTAATATTTAAAACCTGATTGATGTATAGATGATATGTGCAAAATTCGCAAACTAATATTCTCTCAAGTCAGGAAGAGCTAACCCTCCTTCTTCCCTAGGTCTATACAGTACATCAATAGCTAGTCTTGATCCCTTATGTGCCCAGATAAATGTAGAAAACAGACCTTACATTTCCTTAAAAAGTTTCATTTGAACAGAATTTAGAATGGCTAAAAATAGAAAATGACATAAGGGTAAAATCATCATACGAATAACTGCTACCCGGCCTATTATTGAAATAGGCAGAGCTTTCCATTTTGTAAATTTGTCCTTTATCTTATTAATTAGAGGGGCATAGTTTAGACCATATAGATCATTGATATTCTCTGTGACAAATATGCCAAGATACCTCTTAGGCCAAATATTAACCATCAAACTTAACTCCATTAGTAATGAGTCAGAAGCGCAGTTACAGAGCAAAATCTCTGTCTTTGATGCATTTATTCTATACCCTCCAATTGACTAATATGCCTCCATTCCATCTTTGGGCAGCCCAACTCCGCCGGCGCACCTTGGGGCCCCACGAACTCGGCTGGGGTCTCTAGGTCTTTGATGCCGGCAGCTCCGGCCTCGGTACCGCAGGGCCCCCAAGGATCCAGGCCTGGAACCGGATCGGTGACGGTGGACCTCACGGTACCTTCCCCGGCGCCGATCCCTCTGATGATGCCTCCGACACCTTCGATGTCGGTTGCGTCCCCGGCGGGCATCAACCGCGGCCTCCCCCTTGACTTGGACATGGACCGGCATCGAATGACACGGTACCGAAGCGTACTTTCGTACCGCTGTTCTTCTCTGGAGTTACTTATCACCCTGAGTGGGGGCCAGAGGAGGGTGAGGAGGTTTGGGAGGGGTCTGTTGTTGAAGAGCCAGACTGGAGAGAGGGGTTGGGTGATGCCAGTGGTCTGGATACATCCCCAGACCTTTGAATGCTTCCCCCCCTACTGTGGCAACGGAGAAGGGAGCTTCCTACACTGTGGTGTTGCGTAGAGCTGCTGAGGCCTTGGGCCTTGAGCTTCCTAAGGTGGCGGTCAGGACTTACCTCCTGACTGAGGTGCTTCAGCCGGCAGCAGCCTCTTCAGAGCCCTTGCTGCCTTTCAATGAGGCCCTCACTGACGTCATTTGGGGCTTCTAATCCAAGCCCAGTGCAGGGGCTTCTGTGGATAGGATGATCGCCCGACGCCACCACCCGGTACTGGCGAACCACTTTCCCTTTCCCAACACCCTATCCCAAGAGCTTGGTGGTCCAAGCCTCATCTTCAAAAGGAAGTGCTTTCCCGACAACTCCACAAGATAGGGAATCCAAGAAGCTCGACCATCTTCGCAAGAAGATTTTTTTTCCACCAACTTAGGACTGCGGTCAGTGAACACGGCATGTCTCTTGGGCCGTTACACCCATTCAGTGTGGGACATGGTTGAGCAAGTGCTGCCACAGTGGCCGAAGAAGGCCCGGACCGTGCTCACCCACACTTTTGCTGAGGGTCGAGACGCAGCAAAGTTCACCATCTGGTGTGGACTGGATACTGCCGACTCACTTGGTAAGACGATTTTCACCTCAGTAGCCCTGAGACGCTACGCCTGGCTGAGAACCTCTAGATTCTCTGGGGATGTCCAATCTACCCTTTTGGAAATGCCCTTTGATGGCCGTCGCCTGTTTGGATTATGGCCAGGTCCTTGGGCCTTGCAGCGACTTCTCGCCCCATGCAGTTTGCCTTTTACCCCTTTCGTGGCCACGGAAGGGGTGCCCCACCACGTTCCACCCAGGGCTAGAGGGCTGCACAGGCCACCCAGCCTCTGCTCGGCTTAGGATGTGGGAACCAGCGTCATGGGTCTGGGGGCCAGAGGGCAGTCCTGTCCACCGATGCCGTCCTGTAGCTGCCTCCAAACCTTCCTAGTCCGACCTTTCAGGGCCGCCAGTGGGCAGAAGGATCTGCCATCACCTCCCCCACTGGCACAACATCATGTCAGACAGGTGGGTTTTGCAGAAAGTCCGAAGGGGCTACTCCCTCCCCTTCAAGACTAACCCTCCCTCCTTGCCACCAACACTCCATCGCATGTCGGAGGATCACTTGGCCCTTCTCCGTCAGGAAGTTACGGCTCTCTTGGCCAAGGGAGCTATCGAGCGTGTCCCTGTGCCAGAAGTAGGTTGAGGTTGTTATTTCCACTTCTTCCTGATACCCAAGAAGGACAAAGGCCTGCGTTCTATCTTGGATCTCAGGGACGTCAAGAGAAGTTAAAAATGTTGACTTTAGCTCAGGTCCTGTCTTCCCTCAACCCTGGAGACTGGATAGTAGCGTTGAACTTGCAGGATGCTTATTTCACGGTTCACGGTAGGCCATGAGTATTTTCAGTTTACCGTGATCTCCTTTGGCCTTACCAGCACCCCTCGGGTGTTCACAAAAGTGATGGTCGCAACTCATCTGCGCAGATCAGGGGTTCCAGTCTTCCCCTATCTATACGACTAGCTGTTGAAGGCGAGCTCGCCCCAGGCTGTCATCTCCCACCTCCAGACTAAGGCAGACGTCCTGCACTCCCTGAGGTTCACAATCAACGTGCCGAAGTTACACCTGATTCCCTCTCAGAAGCTCCTTTTCGTTGGAACAGTTCTGGATACAGCGCAGTTTCAGCCTTATCCTCCCGAGCAGTGAGTCCAGGATATTGCGGCTATGATATGAATGTTTCAGCCTCTATCCCGGATTTCAATGAGAATGACCAAGGCTGCTGGGCCTCATGGCCTCCTACTGGTCGATCATGCCAGGTGGCATATGTGGGCTCTGCAGTGGGACCTGAAGTTCCAGTGGGCGCAGCATCAGGGGAATCTTTTGGATTGCATCCAGATATCGAAGGGCACTGCACACCAATTGCAGTGGTGGCTAACGGACCAGGATTGGGGCAATGGCTGATCCCACTCCCTTCTCCAACCATAGTTCACAGTGGTGACAGATGCGTATCCCGAGGTCTTGAACATGGCCATCGATCCTCCGATCAGACTGCCTCTTCGGGAGGATCTTCTGTCGCAGCAGCAGGGGATGGTCCTCCAAACTAATCTGTCCAGCCTCCACCTCCTTTAGTGGAGATTGAGCAGCGACAGTTGACAGCTTTTGAGCTTCCTCCTGAAGTCTGTAATGTCATCTTGGCAGGCAGGCGTCCCTCCACTAAAACGGTATACGCCTGTAGATGGAACAAATTTGTGGCATGGTGCACTGCAAAAGCTGTGGATCCCCTTTCTGACCCTCTTTCAGAGGTTCTCCTCTTCATTCTATCTTTAGCCCAGCAGGGCTCTGCTCTGGGCACCCTTAAAGGCTATCTTTTGGCCATTTTGGCCTTACTTCATCTTCTCTCGATGGGTCGTCGTTAGCATTAAGATCTGTTACTCCTTGGCAAAAAAGGAGCCTCCGGTAGGACTGCCTGCCCTTTCCACCAGGGCGATGGAAGCCACTACTGCTTTGGGATGTGGAGTCCCCCTCTGTGACATCTGCCAGGCAGCCACGTGGGCATCACTGTACACGTTCACTAAACTTTACTGCCTGGATAGTCAAGTCCGGAGAGACAGTTTCTTTGGCCACTCAGTTCTCCAGGGCTTTCTGGTGTGAACTTAGTTCGCAGACCCACCTCCGGGGTTGGTATTGCTGGGGTATCTATTCTAAGGTAAGGAATCTATAACTAATAGTCTCTTTCAGATGAACAAGTTACTTACCTTTGGTAACAATATATCTGTGAGAGACGTATATTAGTTATAGATTCCTTACCGCCCCACCCATCCTCCCCGTTCTGCGAACTGACTTCTAGAGTAAGGGACTTCCTTTCAGGGCCCTAGTTTTGTGCACCAGTGGTCAATGTCTTGCATGGCTCTGCGCATCTGGCGTGGAATGTCATGTAAAGGGACTGATGTCAGCGCGCAGGGGCGGGGTCTAAGTAGATACTGCAACGTTATCCCGGCGATCACGGCGATGAACGCGGAGTCGACCGACACCACCTACCGACACGCAGGGGTACTGCTGAGAAAAAAATCTCCGGATCCAGCCTGACGCCTGGGGGTAATTCTAAGGTAAGGAATCTATTACTAATATATGTCTCTTACAAGTATGTCGTTACAGAAGGTAAGTAACTTGTTCATTCAGCTGATTTTGCATCATTTTGTTGCATCAATAGGGATACGCAAACCGTTCACTAAAAGTTCAAATTAAAAAAGATCTTGATAAAACTATTACACATGCAATTGAACAGTGTGTAGCTTAAGATCACACTGTTGAAGTATTTCTACCAGAAGGTGATAATTTACTAGACTTGTAAACAGCACAAACGATATAAATAACTTTTGAAACAATGTGCACACAATTGTGTGATGCAATATTATCAAGACTCCGCTTTGAAATGGTCACTCTGTACTCAGATGTCTTGAATTGTTAACAATGTTCAAAACACCGTTCCAAACAATGCTTGTATTATTTTTTTTCTCCTACAGAAACCTGCATAGATGTCGATGAAAACCATATAAAGAATGTTGCAAGTGGATGCCCAAGTTTTATCGGTGACTGTGCAGCTGATACCCTGAGTGAAATTAATTTACAGCCCACAAACAAATGGAATAATCAAATAAAAACAAATATTAGTCTCACGAACATTCTTGATAAAGTGGACCAACCTGTTCCCGACAGTAATACCAATCTTTTGAATATTGCAAAGATATCACTACCAATTCCATAGCTGTTATCAATCGTTGATTCTTTCACTGCCTTACCTCATGTATATTTCAAAGACAAACTTTATATTAGGTGAACATTTCGTTTTTCATTCAAATGTGATTCAGATATTGGAAATAAAGTTTTGTAGGTGTACATTGTTTTTCTGGATTTTATCTAACACAAAATATACCATGTGCAGACAGTAACTGCAAGAACACAATTTAAAATTCAATTGATTTAATTTCTCACTATATTGTTAATGACGTTTATTGCAAGCATAGCATCAGGTTAAGTGAAATAAATGATGTATAGTAACATTGGTTTGGTTCATGCAAAACAGTTACTTCATAGGGTGTCAATTACTGTAGCATTACTCGAAGCCCGTAGTTATAAGCTACTCAATAATTGGTTATTTTCAATATTCCGGTGATAAAATCATTAGGGGAGCATGAGTATTTTCAGATCTTTCATTTGAGTCTAGCAAATTGGAATGTAATGGTAACCATAAACCCCAGGCTGTGCAACCAGATCATTGGAATAAAGTCTACATCTCTTTTTGTTTGTTACTACATCTTGCCTCCTATAACCACTTTTCATGATAGGATATGAGATTCTATATTGACCTCATTACAGCCATTCATCTTGGAAGCAGAAGGTCAACTCTACCAATCTGTGAACAAGACCAGCCTCCTCCTCAGCTACACCAAACAAATATATTGGTGGAGAACAATAATTCTCTGCTGATATTAATGAACATGAACACTGAATTTCTCGTCCTTCTTCTGGGATTCAAGAACACTTTACTGTACAAGTGAACTTTCTATTTTTGAAACTAATTTAATTAACAGCAGTAGCAACTATTCTTATGTGTAATGAGGCATTTTATCTATTTTTAATAAACGAAACTCCAATTAGTTGGAAAATGCTATTTAAAACCCCTAAAGAGTTTTGAAATACATGATTTCCTTAGTACAGAAAAATGTAAGTTATGTGATTAGATTGCCATATTTGGTCAGTGGCTCATGAAGATCTTAAAACTGCACTGTGCTTTTACGACTGTAGGCTGGCTCAAGTATCACAAAATGTAAAGACCCAGACAGTACACTGGCTGAGGGTATCCCACAAAGTAAACCCCCAGACAGCTGAAAGACAGGTCATCTTTCCGCACTCAGCTCTGAGAATCACTTAACATTGGGATCTGTCAAACCCTTGTTTTTTAATTTATGAGATTTATTTTCTGTTCTAGCCAAATATCTGTCCTCTTCTGAAAAGAGTATTCCCCCACAGTCTTCTTCAGCAGCTGTGCATAATTTTAAATGATGTTTTAACTTTTTGAGAAATGCTCTCAATTCTGCTAAAAAGGAAACCTGAGGTGCCTTCTTGATTACCCCACCATGAAGCAGTGTCCTTTTTGTGTGAAGATGTTCAAGAAGGCACTAATTGACTGACAACTGACATCAGGGGGTCCAACATTATGCTCATTGTTAGGACTTACAAATTAACATCAAGGTAGTTGCATTCTGTCGCCATCGCCATCATACACATTGCCATATTCAATTTCAAAGCACATAGCTACGAGGCATTCAGTGTCAGAGATTGACATCAATTATTAATTAAATTTGTTATAGAGCGCAAATCACCTGGGAGGGGTATCTCAGCGATAGTGTAGTCTCAGGCCTAAAAGAAGAGCACCATCAAAACAAAAACATATTAAGCATTTTTCTGAATTCGTTATAATCAATGCAAAGACGTAGATGACGAGGTAAATTATTCCAGTATACAGAGGTCAGATTGGAAAAGGCTCTGCCTCCACATCTTGTCAATTGAATATGAGGTACTGTCAGAATAGCTTTGTCCATAGATCTTAAGTTCCTAGCTGGAGAGTAGCATCTAAGGTTCTGCCTCAGGTGGTTCTGACCTTTGCCAGCCAAGGTATTAGGTGTCAGGCAGCACATTTTAAAGATGCTTTTTTGGCCTACTGGCAACCAGTGTAGCGATTTCAGCAGCGGTGCAGAATCAGAGCCCGAAGGGAGGTTACAAACCAGTCTAGTTGCAGTATTTGGTACCACTTATCATTTGGACATAAGTGACTCATTTGCTGAAACCAACAAAGCATTGCAATGGTCCACTCTGCTAATTATCATTGCCTGGACTAATGATTTTTCTGGCTGTAATGGGCAGAAATGGGAAGGCACTCCTCAGTAGGTGCATAGTATTAAAGCAAGTGCCCGTGATAGATAGGGCTTGTTCTTTCATAGTTAGAGTTTGATCTATTTTCATCCCAGATATTTTGGCTACCTGCCTAGGGGTAGGGACAGCATCTAATTTTGGCGGCCACCAATCATCCAACCAGAGTTGTTGGGCCTTACCAAACACCAAGATCTCTATTTTTTCCACATTCAGCTGTAGACAATTTGTTGTCACATATCCCGAGATCGCTGCCATTTCCTTGACAAAGCGGTCTTTAGCTCTACCCAGATTGTAATCAAACAAGACGACCAACTGCGTGTAATCTGCATATGATATTATTTTAAAGCTGAAATATTTAGGGATCTTGGCAAAGAGGACATATATATATTATCTACTGGCGGTCGCCAGTAGATAGATATAGTTAGGACCGAGTTCCCATAGGAAATCTGAAAATTCTATTTTGAATAACTTTGGCGCCGGTTGACGAATCCTCGCGAAATTTTCAAAACTAATGGGGCGCTCCGCTCAGCTCCTACCCTGAAAGTCTCAGGATGATTCGTCAAGCGGGGGCTGAGAAAAAAAGGGGGTCCCAAAACGCGTTTTCCCCATGCATTTTCCCATAGGACCTTTAGTCGAATGTACAGCCCGAACGGCTGAACAGAATTACATAAAATTTGGCAAAGAGGTAGTCCTCAGGTCAGGCATGTGCCTTATGCATATATGGTGTCAATCTGTTCAGTAGTTCCTGAGAAAATTGCAGTTAAAAGTACATAAATATCTATATGCGTGCACGGTGCGCGCACCAAATGTGCGCGAGCGTAATTCTGATTGGTGGTTAGATGTTAGTCAACATTCGAATCGGTCGAAATCAGGAAGTGTCGGACGCCATTTTCTGTGTCGCAGTGAAAAAGAAAGGTGGAGAACGTGAAAAGGGGGCAGGGTAGAGAGTTCCTGACCCCCTAGCCTTTGTCAGGGGGTCCCTGAAGGGTGAAAAAAACCTTTAATTTTTTTTTTTTTAAATCGTGGGGTGCGCGTACCGTGCGCGCACGGTGCCGGACGCCATTTTCTGTGTCGCAGTGAAAAAGAAAGGTGGAGAACGTGAAAAGGGGGCAGGGTAGAGAGTTCCTGACCCCCTAGCCTTTGTCAGGGGGTCCCTGAAGGACCCCGAAGGGTGAAAAAAAATCGTGGGGTGCGCGCACGGTGAAAAACCCTTAAAAAAAAAAAAACATTTTAAACTGTTTATAAGTTTATAGAAGATATTAACTATGCTGTTCAACTTTATCCAAATTCAAAAAAAAATCGCTGAGCCATTCCATATTACAGGATACAGTCAATCTATAACTATATACATAGGTAGTTTATTGTAAAATAAATATATAAAAAATATAATAATACATACATAAATTAGCATTTAAAAAACCTTACAAATTCACTAAAAAAAACATAGGTTTCACACACGTTATAGTTAGAAATTAGCATTTAAAAAACCTTGCAAATTCACTTAAAAAACCATAGGTTTCACACACGTTATAGTTAGGAATTAGCATTTAAAAAACCTTGCAAATTCACTGAAAAAACCATAGGTTTCACACATGTTATAGTTAGCTGGACATTTCACTCGTAAAAAACCATTGAAATTCCCCCGTTATAGTTAGTTCAGCTAACTATAACTCGCGCGACCGCAATCCACTGCTGATGACGTCACATATTACATCACTCATGACATGGTCAGTAACATCACTCATGACATCACTGATGACATCTCAAATGACATCACTGATGACATCATCCAGTGAATATATGTCTTTCTGAAAAATAAATATTTTTTATATATGTATATCTAAAGGTTAATGGAAGAATAAATGGGTAAATAAGTGTCTAAATGGATGTTTTTTTTGGTAAAATTAATTGTATAACTGACTTATTAACAGTATCTTAGTGAATACAGTGATGTAATATGTGACGTCATCAGCAATGAATTGCGGTCGCGCGAGTTATAGTTAGCTGAACTAACTATAACGGGGGAATTTCAATGGTTTTTTTCGAAATGTCCAGCTAACTATAAGATGTGTGAAACCTATGTTTTTTTCAGTGAATTTGCAAGGTTTTTTAAATGCTAATTCCTAACTATAACGTGTGTGAAACCTATGGTTTTTAAGTGAATTTGCAAGGTTTTTTAATTGCTAATTTCTAACTATAACGTGTGTGAAACCTATGTTTTTTTTAGTGAATATAGATATATATAAAATAAGGTAGGGCTCAGACAGGAGCCCTGTGAAACACCCTTACAATCCTCATCGAGTGGGATTTAAATGGGCTGAAAGAGATGGTTTGAGTTCTATTTTCCAAAATGTCTTGGAACCATAAATGCCCATCTCATATAGCCTCTGTAGCAGCATAGTATGTGACACGGTATCAAAAGCTGTGGACAAGTCCAGCAGCACTAACATTTCTGAGAATCCTGCATCAAGAGAAAGTCTTAATGAATTTGTGACTGCCAACAGTCTCAGTACTGTCGGAAGATCTAAAACCTGATTGGGAAGGGTTTAGGATTTTGTTCACCTCATGATAGGTTTTAAGTTGTTTATTTATTAAACCTTCTAATTTCTTTCCTAAAAGAGGGAGCAATGAATAGGTTGATAGTTGGCTCAAGATTTTAAGATCCATGTTTGGTTTCTTTAGAATGGGTAAGACCTGCGCACAAATGACGCTCCACATCAAGGTCTATTACATCAAGAGGCATGACATAAAGCGGTGAGTGGAGTGAGATGTATCTTTCTTCTTCTCCTGTGCTGGCCACCTTATCTCACAAATATCCTGAATGAATCTACATCTTTGGTTCTTGCAAATGCTCCCCTCACCCCAAGAGGCTTTTCCTCGGAGTACAACTTTGTCTCAGCAGCTGCTGTTGAAGAAGGCCCTAGCAACCACCTTGCAGCAACACAGATCACAAGATAGTTACTGCCAAGGATCTGAATACTGTATCGTTCCACTGACGTCAAACCTGGAGGGTGAAGACCAGATATTTCCCTCCAGCGGAGTACAGAGATTGGCTACTTCTAATTAGAGGATCGAATGAGGCAACAGCACAGCAGTGCCAAAGGGGAGCTGCCACTCATTCAGAGGGAGTGACGGTATGTGGAGATCAACTCGGTAGAGTGGCTAGGCAGCCTAGTGGCCTACTGGGAATCATGCTTTGCCCCCCAATGAAGTGAGCGAATCACTCGGCAGCCTGAAAAGCTTTTAGTTGAATGACACTAACAGAAAGGGAAAGAACAGAGGGTAAAATATGACATTAAGTAGACTGCCGGTAAGTGATTTACCAACAAACATGCAGAAACCCTCAAGGAGAAGTAGGACACCCAAACTCTACCCCAGCTCCTCCCACCCATTTTCATAAGTCTACATCAGAACGGAGAAGATAGAAGATCACAAGTAAAAGTTGATAATATTCAGACTGCTGGTGACTACAAACAGCTATGGGGTGTGGCGCAATGTACAACTGTGAACACTGAACTATAATTGTTAATGCAACAACTTAGCACACTGCACCGAGCTAGATGATTTAAAGGGCACAGACTTCTAATTATTCTCAATTAGGTGGGCAGACTACTGATCCGGGGCCAATAACCAATTCATTGATCAGGGATAAATACACAACTAATCACTTCAGTGGCCCATACGCATTCACCCAGAAATCCCTGATGGCATCGTGGTCAATTTGTTTCGAACATTTGTTTATGTTAATTATACATTCGCTAGCTAACTAATTTGTATATCAACTTTTCCTCTACTTAATCGATAGATCAATTAGTTGAAGAGCTGATGGTAATGTTTAAAGATTAACTTCCCAAACATTAATTTAATGAATTACAGACTCTCGATAAGGTTGATATGTAATTTTATCTCATATTCAAAGTAAATGCTGATATGTTTAGGTCACAACTATATAAACAACCGATCTCATGCTTAGAGACCCATATACATTGATAATAGACTCAGTTCACATTGACAATTGCAATGAAGGAGTGGACAGAGTAAGAGACATCAGGGTTCAGCAAATTGATTATGCCAAACAAAATATGACACCCAACTGAAAGGTAGATGAAGAGACAATAGGTTCATCAAGTAAAATACATTACATTCATTGTTGATGGAATGGATAGGTGGAGAGATAAAAGGGTTCAAAGACAAATACATTAATATTTATATTTAAAGGACACCTAAGCTAAATACAAACCTAACAGTCTGTAGGGAAAACAGACTACCCCCTGGACCCAAGGGATGATGGAGATAATCACGGACAGGTACAAGACAGGTTCAGAACAGCTAGGTCTCTATGGAAACCGATGAACTGCGGCGCATCTCCTCTGTCTTCTCCCACCAAAGACAACTACGGCAATCCTACTTAACCATGCCCCTTAAAGTCCCTACATATATAGTTTAAATTGACATGTCCATCCCTCATAATGTTGCATTTTCACTCTATCTTGCACAGTGATTGGTAGGTTGGGGAGGTGGTTCTGTCATACCACAATGACTTCACAGTTTATTCAACAACTATATCGTTCAAACTGGTTCCCAGGGTCTGAGCCTTAATTTTATTCACATGTTCACACATTAGTTACAAATGTATACTTCTTTATTAGTAAAACACAGTTCTTTTGCTGAGGACATCTCTGGTCCCACGCTCATGTACTGTAGTTGGCAGGTGATGGACGCACTGGCCTTCACTCCTTCATGTCATCTTCCGCAGAGAGCGTCTCTTCCTCTCCATATAGCAGCACAAACTCACTCCTAGCAATCCCCCCTCCCACCATTGTCAAGTTTATTAAAATGGCGTCTTCATTCAGCACACTAAAGTGAATAGAAATGAACATTTATTAATTATTTGATAATGAAACCATCACTGTTTACCTCCCACCATTCACTACTTCCCGTTAATGTTACCTAGCAAAAGCAAGAGGCATTAATCATTGAATTCAAAGCAAAATGCGACATGTAAATACTGAAACACTTGCAGCCTACTCATGCATCTTCTTCATTTCTCTAATAACATCATAGTTATTACAATACAGTGTGAGTATGTGTTAATTTAGGCATGCGCAAAGCAGTTCCCCTGTGTTTATGTGGGTACATGTTAGTTTTACTACGACTATTTACTGTTCGTACATATTATGGGGGTATTTCAATACGAGCAGGTTTCATTTTTACAAAACCCTGCTCCATTACTACCAAAAGAGAAATGGCATTACAAATCACAATGCCAGACCAAAAAGCTGAGCATCGCCCATGGGCTATTGTATTCTGATGTAGATAGTGGAAGTGTATGCACAGGAGATGGGTGAAACATAAGCTGCCAAAAACCAGGTGACAGATCCGGGTCCACATATAATAACATGTGCAAGCCAAGGCAACCTAGTCCACCAATACATCACACTATAGTTGCAACATCACACAAGGCAAGACATCCTCCAAACTCTCACTCACCAAAGATAACCAAGAGCATGGGTGTCATGACCCCTTCATGCTCCCTCTGTGTCACAACCCCCTCTTGCTTCCTCTGCGTAGTGGTCGAGTGCGCAGGGCTCATGTTGCTTATGTAGTGATCTAGCACATAGGGCTCATGTTGCTTTAATCCTCAGGCACCCTATGCATCCTATGATATTCCTGACTGATGCTTCCCCAGCATCCTCATGACCCATGTTCTCCCCAACACCCCTCATGACTGATGCTCCCCCAGCATCCCTCATAATTGATGTTCCCCCAGCTACCGCATGACTGATGCTCCCTCAGCATCCCACATAACTGATGTTCCCCCAACACCCTCATGACTAATGTACTCCAGCATTCCTCATGGCTAGTGTTCCTCCAGCACCCTCATGACTGATGCTTACCCAGCACCCGAAATATCCATTAAGCTTCAACACCCTGCAAGCGTTCCCCACATCCCATGAACCAATGGATTAACTACTCTTGCTGTTCCTAGGGCCTTGGTGTTGTTTCCATTAAGTCCCTGCAAGCTTCCCCCAGAATCCCATGAGCCAATGGCAAGCCTTGTTCGCGATGTTACTGGGGCCTTGCTGTTGTTTTCCACTTTGCACATACAAGCGAAAACGATACATGCGTTCCCTGTTATTTGGTTCCTATCAACAAGCTGCTCCTGCCCATTCTGTAAGGTCATAGAGCGTGTTCCAACATATGTTCTCCCCTAGGTTTGAGAGCCTTCCAGATGGCCATGTGCCCCACATGCTGCACGTGATCTAGCTAAATCCATTGAGCCTTCAAGAGGGTATTTAAACCCCGTCCAAACCTGAATCTAGGCTGGGCCTCGATCCCTGCAGAATAAGTTTCACCCTTCCCACTCACCTGAAGAATCCTGCCAGAACTAAGAAGAACTCCTGTCTCCTTTAAGTCCATCAGAACCAGTGGTTCCCATGGTATATGCTCCCTGGATGTCTTCCTCCTTGTTCCCTCCTGCACAGATACTCAGGACCACCCGCGTCTCACTGAGTCAAGGCCTCAAGATATTATTCGAAATTCAGACAAGCTAAAGAACTAGGCTGAGTACTTGCTAACAGGTTAGAGTACACTAAACCTGCTACAGTAGCAAACAGGACTGAGTATCCCTGTCTTTAAAGACTATAGAACCTTCCTCCATTTCCTCTCTGTCAATTACTCCAGCGCTTCTTGTGTGTCTATACTCCGGACCCTCCGTACAACCTTGATGCTAGAACTGTTCCCACTCAAGGATTAAAGACTTTAGTCCTGTGTTTCTCTGATGAACCGTAGTGCCAAGAGAACGCACTTCAGAGTCTTTGATATAGGCATCAACCTTGTATCCCACTCTGTGTTTCGAGTGTATCATTAGGAATGCAAGTCACTCCAAACTACTGCTGCAAGTGTATCTTGAGGAGTGTTAATAACTCCAATCTGTATTTCAAGTTTATTTCTAGGAGTGTCACACGTCAATCTGTGATTTTTATATTTCTTCTCTCATGCTGAGTGTTAGATCTGGGGGTCTCTAATTGGCAGGGTAGGTACCACTGTCCAAATAGGGACCCTTGCTTCTAGTCAGGGAAAGGGGGATACACTGTTAAGATAACCCCTGCTCACCCTCTAGGTAGCTTGGCCTGAGCAGTCTAGGCTATCAAAGGCAATGTGTAAAGTATTTGTACCAACACTCACAGTAACACAGTGAAAACACCACAGATTTACTCCACACCAGTTTTAGAAAAATAAGGTATCTTTACTAAAAACTTCACAAGACCAAATACTACAGAAAAACCAACATACAATTAAAAAGGTTACTTTAAAGATAGTTCAAGAGTTTGCAGAAAGTACTCCAGGATGTAAAAGTCAGTGTCCTGCACAATGCGACTCTCAATGCACAAAATGCGACACTCTCGTGCCCAACAGTACCTGTAGTTGCGATAAGGTTCCCAAAAGCTATCACAAGGAAGATGGCAAAGGCGATGCGATACTCCTG
Source organism: Triturus cristatus (assembly GCF_964204655.1). NCBI lineage: Eukaryota > Metazoa > Chordata > Amphibia > Caudata > Salamandridae > Triturus > Triturus cristatus. The sequence goes on from NC_140585.1 coordinate 442,379,085, forward strand.
AGATCTTGGGGAGGCTTTGCAGCAGCCCTGCTTCACGCAGCAGAGGTGGATGCGCCGGCTCCGATCTGTAGGGGGAGGATGCGATGACTTTGGCTTTCGTTGCGTAGGTTTCTTAGAGGGAAGCTTCACGCACAGGTACGATGCGACGATCTTCGGTGCGCGGCGCGGCATTGACTTCTGGCGCCGCAACCCTCGATGCGTCACGGGACGGGACTCTGCGTCGACACACGCAGCGACTGGATACTTTCACGCACCGGCAGTGGTGCGGCCCGCAAACTGGTTCTGCGACGACCCTCGCAGCGTCAGGAATCTTCTCGCACCGGGACGATGCTCGACGTACTCGGCGATGCGGGGACTCCGGGTGCTGCGATGACGCCGCGATGAAATTCTCCTCGCACTCTCGTTCTTGCGACACGCAATCGGATGATGCGTTGGGTACCAGTTACTCTTTTTCACGCTTCTGCTTCCCAGCTCCCAAACACAGCAAAACGACCTCCTGAGGCCCCAAGACTGGGCAAGCACTCCAAGGCAGGTCAGAACTCCTTCAGCAGAGTTCCAGGGGAGCTGGTGGTGAAGTCCTTTTGTTCCTGGGACTTCTCAACAGGGAGCCAGCTCTTCTCAGGCCCTTGGAGATCAGAATCAAAAGAAGGGGACACAGCAAAGTCCTCCCCCTCTCCTTGGCAGCAAAGCAAAACAGCAAGCAGGCAGTCTTCTCCTCTTCAGTTCTTTTCAGCTTTCTCCTTGGCAGAGGTTTCTTCTTAGTTCCAAAGTGATCTAAAGTTTAGGTGTCTGGGGTCCTCTTCTTATACCCCTCCAAGTCTTTGTCTCTCTTTGTTCCAGTGGGGGGATTCCCCTGCTCAAACCGGTTCCTGGGTGTGCTCTGCTCTGGAGCACCTGGTTCCTTTCAGAGTGAGGGGCAGGGTCGTTAGACGGTCAGCAGGAGGTGGAGCCTTCTTTGTGCCAGCAGAGGCAGAGTCCTCAGCCTGGCCAGCAGGGGGTGGAGCCAGCTTTGTGCTGGCAGGGGCAGCCCTATTCAAACCCAGGGACTACTCCTCCCACCCATCTAAAGCAGATCTCCCTATTCACCCTGCTGCTGACTCATCCAGGCTCCTGGAGCCACCTAGCCCATCACATGACACCAGTCAGCCAACCAGCACACAGGCACACAGGAAGGTTAAACAGGAGATTAGTTACTTTCTAAAAAGTGCTATTCTCACACAGTGAATTTAAAAACCATCTTGCTAAAAAGATGTATAATTAAATTCTGAACACAAAGATACCAAACTTGGATTTTCTATCTTGCCCTTATGGGAAGATAGGCATGTAAACAGCCTTCCCCATTCTATCCTATGGGCAAGATAGCCTCTCAGCAGTGAAAAACGAAAATGGCTGTAATTCACTACCAGGGCATGTTACACACCTCAGTACATGCCCTACCTTTCAGATACACTGCACCCAGCCCAGGGGGGTACCTAGGGCCACCATAGGGATGCCTGACATGTACAGAAAGGGAAGGATAAGGCCTGGTCAGTGGTTGCACTGGCCAGGTCGACATGGCAGTCCTGGACTGCACATAGGCACTGCAAGCAGGCCTAAGACATCATTTTAGGGCTACTCCTGTGGGTGGCACAATCAGTGCTACAGCCCACTAGTAGCATTTGAATCACCAGCCCTGGCACACTCAGTGCACTTTACTAGGGGCTAACAGGTGAAACAAATATACCAATCATGGATAACCAATCAATATAACAATTTATACAGAGAGCATATGCACTTTAGCACTGATCAGCAGTGGTAAAGTGCCCAGAGTCCTATTGCCAACAACCACGGGTCAGAAAAAATAAAGGAGGAAGAAGCAAAAAGTTTGGGGATAACCCTGCAAAAAGGGCCGTTTCCAACACAACCCCCTTCCAGCCTAAAGCCAGGGTAGACCAAGCGATACCTCGATGGGATTCCCTGCTTAGGGCGATAGAACACGGAAACTGGCCCAAACAGCAGGGCACTATTCCTGTTCTACGCCTTCCTGAACCCGGTTGGATCTCTCCATCCATACTCTCAGGGTCCACCAAGCCAACCCATGTGGAACCCTTCTCTTCACCTGTGGACACCACCTGTGCAGCACCTAGCCTTAACTTGCTCACAGGTGTGTCCCAACAGACAGACAGCAGGCCGCAGTGACCACTGACAGTGGTCAGGGATGAGACCCAGGCCTTTTGCCTCTCAGGGCCCTCAAACCCCTGTGGTGTCAGAAGGAGGGGTGCAGTAGCCCCAGGTGCTCGGCAACCTTTGTCCACTTCCTTTCCTGTCAGGTTGGGTCTGACAACCTGGCACTGACCCACCAGCCCCGGGCCTGTATCCGGTGGCTGGACAGGAGGCTGGGGTAGGCTTTTCCATACCCAGTTCTCTTCTTCCTTGGGGCTCTGTACCCTCCCACCTGGAGCGGTACCCCCTTCTAGAATAGTCAGGGCACCTGTGGCATGTGTCCTGCACCATTCGCCCACCAGTTCAGGGGTTCTATCCTGCAACTGGGATCCCAGGTCAGGGGGGACACCCCGGACCTGGCCCTCCAACCTAGGGTCTACACCCTCCAGGTGAACCGGGGTCAGAGGCGAGGACTCCCTCCCTCTGCACCCCCTTCCAGAATTCTGCACCCTCCTACTCGGAGCGGTACACCTCAAAGACAAACTGGTAGAGACACTGCTTACAGATGTCCCTCCCTCCAGTTCAGGACCTCTCTCCAGCAACTGGTCTCCCAACCTAGGGTCTAAACCCTCAGGTTGCACCGGGGTCAGAGGCGAGGACTCTCTCCCTCTGCACCCCCTTCCAGAGAGCTGCACCCTCCCCACTGGAGGGGTACCCCTGGAAGCCAAACCGGTCAGGACACAGCTTACAGATGTCCTTCCCCCCAGGTCAGGCAGATCCTGAACCTGGCCTCCCAACCCAGGGACTAAACCCTGCGGTTGCACACCTGCCTGGCATGCCAGGACTTTTGGGGACTCACACAGTATCTCCCCGAGGGTGACACATGACTCATGTGTCTCATGACAGTCTGCCTGGTGCAGATCTCCCGGCCCCTGTCCGCCTGACAGTGCACGAAGATCCCCCAGGACAGAAGTGGTGTCACCATGGTCACTCCTAGGGGACTCATCCCTTCTGGCTGGTCCCTGACCCACTGGTTCTCCCACTGGGGAACACATCCCTCTCTCACCCCTCAGTCTGGACTTCTGCACCCTCCCAACTGGAGCGGTACCACCAGACACCAGAACCACTGGAGCTCTGTTTACAGGGGCTCCAGGTTCTCCTGACACTAGGAGATCCTCCTCAAATGGCCTACTAGCACTGTCTAGGCCCCCAACCTGGTGTTCCCTTAAGGACTCCACCAGGCCCTGAGACTGGGTTTCCTTGGGACCCACAGTCCCACACTCACCCCTTCTCCACTGAGACAGGACGTGAGCCCCTACACCCCTCCCACTACACTGGGACCTAACCGGGCTACACTGAACCTCTTCCACCTCACAGGTCTGGAAGATATCTGGGCCACTCCTTTTGGGATCACTCCCCAATGCCTCTCCAGACCTTTTGGCATCCAACCAAAGGTCCGCCTCCAATGCAAGCTCTCTGGAACCAGAGAACTCACACTCCACCGGGTGTTGGCATAGCTCTGGAAAACAGGGACTTAAAATATGCTCTCCAACAGATGAATCATACAGCCCCCCACAGTTGTTAACCAAGCTACCTTTTGCCTCACCCTCCAGTGCCTCACACAAGTACCCCACACCACTCTCCTGAGATTGGCAAGACAGTACCTGACTGTCTCTGTCACACAACTCACACTCTTCTGGGCGGTCTTCACACTCAAACACCAAGGTTTCTACCATGGGGGAACCCCTCTCCCTGTACCTCTCATCTAGGGTCAGTAGAGTGTCCCTCCCACCACTAAGAATATGGTCCCCTGTGCCAGTTCCCCAATCTACTTCAGGGACACTGCACCCCACTGGAACTATATCATAACCCTGAACCCCCTGGTGTACGTCAACCCCCTCCTTCAAGTTAGGTGCCACATCTCTGGGTGTTTGTACCTTTCTCTCAGCACTAGAAACTACAATCTTGCTGCCACCATCTGAGCTGGACTCCACCTCCAACTCAGCAAAGCTCACTTCTTGAGCTACCCATTTTTCTTCTTCAGCTGAGACACTCATGGCCTCAAGCCTCTCGAGCTCCAAATCAAACTCCCTCATCCTCAACTCATGAGCCAGAAGCAATTTCTTCTCTTCCAAGGCACGGGCATTCTTGCTCTCCTCCGCCGCCTTTTCTACTTCCAATTGCTTCATTTTCATTTTCATTATTTCCAATTCATGGTTTCTCACCCTTTGATTCTCCTCCAACTCCTCTGGAGTGAGCCCCCTACTGGAATGGGAGCTGCCAGCCCTTGAGACTGGTCCGACCACGGACAGATCTTGGGGAATAAAACCATTCTCTTCATCTGCATCATCTTCCTCTTGGGCCTCCCAACAGGCCTTCAAGAATCTTTGTAGCACATCCTTTCCAGATCCGCTTTTCACAGGGCAACCAAGGTCTTTGCAGAATTGCTTGAGCTCCTCAACTCTGTATGAACATAAATCCGCGATGGAAAACTCCAATTCTGCCCTCTCACTTGTTGTCACCTGAGACATGATGCTCTTGAAGAGTTACTCAAAAATAGAATAATGAAAAAATACAGTATGTGGTTGTATAATGGTCTGCTCTCCTAGTGATGTACACCAATTACTGTGGGTCAAGTACAAATACAAGTTCAATCCTCACCGCTGACCACCAATGTTAGATCTGGGGGTCTCTAGTTGGCAGAGGTAGGTACCACTGTCCAAATAGGGACCCTTGCTTCTAGTCAGGGAAAGGGGGATACACTGTTAAGATAACCCCTGCTCACCCTCTAGGTAGCTTGGCCTGAGCAGTCTAGGCTATCAAAGGCAATGTGTAAAGTATTTGTACCAACACTCACAGTAACACAGTGAAAACACCACAGATTTACTCCACACCAGTTTTGGAAAAATAAGGTATCTTTACTAAAAACTTCACAAGACCAAATACTACAGAAAAACCAACATACAATTAAAAAGGTTACTTTAAAGATAGTTCAAGAGTTTGCAGAAAGTACTCCAGGATGTAAAAGTCAGTGTCCTGCACAATGCGACTCTCAATGCACAAAATGCGACACTCTCGTGCCCAACAGTACCTGTAGTTGCGATAAGGTTCCCAAAAGCTATCACAAGGAAGATGGCAAAGGCGATGCGATACTCCTGAGATCTTGGGGAGGCTTTGCAGCAGCCCTGCTTCACGCAGCAGAGGTGGATGCGCTGGCTCCGATCTGTAGGGGGAGGATGCGATGACTTTGGCTTTCGTTGCGTAGGTTTCTTAGAGGAAAGCTTAACGCACAGGTACGATGCGACGATCTTCGGTGCGCGGCGCGGCATTGATTTCTGGTGCCGCAACCCTCGATGCGTCACGGGACGGGACTCTGCGTCGACACACGCAGCGACTGGATACTTTCACGCACCGGCAGTGGTGCGGCCCGCAAACTGGTTCTGCAATGACCCTCGCAGCGTCAGGAATCTTCTCGCACCGGGACGATGCTCGACGTACTCGGCGATGCGGGGGCTCCGGGTGCTGCGATGACGCCGCGATGAAATTCTCCTCGCACTCTCGTTCTTGCGACACGCAATCGGATGATGCGTTGGGTACCAGTTACTCTTTTTCACGCTTCTGCTTCCCAGCTCGCAAACACAGCAAAACGACCTCCTGAGGCCCCAAGACTGGGCAAGCACTCCAAGGCAGAGTTCCAGGGGAGCTGGTGGTGAAGTCCTTTTGTTCCTGGGACTTCGTAACAGGGAGCCAGCTCTTCTCAGGCCCTTGGAGATCAGAATCAAAAGAAGGGGACACAGCAAAGTCCTCCCCCTCTCCTTGGCAGCAAAGCAAAACAGCAAGCAGGCAGTCTTCTCCTCTTCAGTTCTTTTCAGCTTTCTCCTTGGCAGAGGTTTCTTCTTAGTTCCAAAGTGATCTAAAGTTTAGGTGTCTGGGGTCCTCTTCTTATACCCCTCCAAGTCTTTGTCTCTCTTTGTTCCAGTGGGGGGATTCCCCTGCTCAAACCGGTTCCTGGGTGTGCTCTGCTCTGGAGCACCTGGTTCCTTTCAGAGTGAGGGGCAGGGTCGTTAGACGCTCAGCAGGAGGTGGAGCCTTCTTTGTGCCAGCAGAGGCAGAGTCCTCAGCCTGGCCAGCAGGGGGTGGAGCCAGCTTTGTGCTGGCAGGGGCAGCCCTATTCAAACCCAGGGACTACTCCTCCCACCCATCTAAAGCAGATCTCCCTATTCACCCTGCTGCTGACTCATCCAGGCTCCTGGAGCCACCTAGCCCATCACATGACACCAGTCAGCCAACCAGCACACAGGCACACAGGAAGGTTAAACAGGAGAATAGCTACTTTCTAAAAAGTGCTATTCTCACACAGTGAATTTAAAAACCATCTTGCTAAAAAGATGTATAATTAAATTCTGAACACAAAGATACCAAACTTGGATTTTCTATCTTGCCCTTATGGGAAGATAGGCATGTAAACAGCCTTGCCCATTCTATCCTATGGGCAAGATAGCCTCTCAGCAGTGAAAAACGAAAATGGCTGTAATTCACTACCAGGGCATGTTACACACCTCAGTACATGCCCTACCTTTCAGATACACTGCACCCAGCCCAGGGGGGTACCTAGGGCCACCATAGGGATGCCTGACATGTACAGAAAGGGAAGGATAAGGCCTGGTCAGTGGTTGCACTGGCCAGGTCGACATGGCAGTCCTGGACTGCACATAGGCACTGCAAGCAGGCCTAAGACATCATTTTAGGGCTACTCCTGTGGGTGGCACAATCAGTGCTACAGCCCACTAGTAGCATTTGAATCACCAGCCCTGGCACACTCAGTGCACTTTACTAGGGGCTAACAGGTGAAACAAATATACCAATCATGGATAACCAATCAATATAACAATTTATACAGAGAGCATATGCACTTTAGCACTGATCAGCAGTGGTAAAGTGCCCAGAGTCCTATTGCCAACAACCACGGGTCAGAAAAAAATAAAGGAGGAAGAAGCAAAAAGTTTGGGGATAACCCTGCAAAAAGGGCCGTTTCCAACACTGAGCTGCTGACGAAACTTGTAAGTTTGTATCACTAAAGTCAATGCATGTTCATTGTATGTAAATACTTGTTAGTGTACTGATGGTAACTGTATTGTGTCACCGCAAAGCCAGAGGTTCTAGTCCAGTGCACATCTACCTCGCAAACGTAGATGGTCTCAGAAGTGACAAATCCTGTTGCGCAGTTTTGCACAGCCGCTGAGCAGATCCAGTACCTAAAATGTCTCTTTCTTATTTTAGCCCAACACCGCCTCCCTCCCCTCCTCCCCCGGAAGACAGTGTGAGTTTTAAGGTTTTGGTTTCCTCTCTTGCATTGTCTGCGGTGGGATTGGAGGTCCAGCATTGGCTCCGAGGTAGGAACCAGGTGAGTGCATGATAGAGGGCACTGCAAAAGCAACTTCATACTATTAACCATATTGAAAATGTGAGAAGCCCAAAACACAAAATATAGTGAGTGGCCCTGGTATTATTGAAAGCAGATATGGAAAATCTGGCAGACTGAATTAACGAAATTTAGAACAAGCTGACAGAGATAAAACATGGAGTGGATAAAATACACACTCATGTAGCAGGACCAACCGAATACCTGGAATACTGTGCTATAGAAGCAGGAGGTCGATCACATCATAAATATGTACTGCTGGCTGCCATGCCTGAAAAAGAATAACAGAACGTGGAATTCTTCTTTGCAGAAGTGTGGCGCTGCATATGTCTGTCTGACTTTTTCAATGCTGACTGTTGAAATCTGGCAGACTGAATTAACGAAATTTAGAACAAGCTGACAGTGATAAAACATGGAGTGGATGAAATACATACTCATGTAGCAGGACCAACCAGATACCTGGAATACTGTGCTATAGAAGCAGGAGGTCGATCACATCATAAATATGTACTGCTGGCTGCCATGCCTGAAAAAGAATAACAGAACGTGGAATTCTTCTTTGCAGAAGTGTGGCGCTGCATATGTCTGTCTGACTTTTTCAATGCTGACTGTTGAAATCTGGCAGACTGAATTAACGAAATTTAGAACAAGCTGACAGTGATAAAACATGGAGTGGATGAAATACATACTCATGTAGCAGGACCAACCAGATACCTGGAATACTGTGCTATAGAAGCAGGAGGTCGATCACATCATAAATATGTACTGCTGGCTGCCCTGTTCCAATATGAGCATAACATGAACATATTGTAGTGTGGTTCCTATATCCCTGATAGGCTCTGCGAATTGGAATAATATACACTATAGTTTTGACATAGCACTGAGGTCAGTATGTCTCTATCGAGTACATTAAACTTAATTACTTGTGTGTGCCAGCTAACTCAGAGGTCACTAGAAAACTTCTCGAATAAACAAGAAGGGATTAGTTTCTGACAACCACATAAACATGACAACATTGTTTCCCTTAGAATCGGAACAATCTCAGAATCGTGCAAACAATAGATAACAGTTTCACTCATTCAATCGTGCATGCTTCGTTTCTACAGAGTTACACAAAAATAGATAGACGGGCGTTTCAATAAAAAGGGTTTATTGAACAGTCTTATTTCTCGTGCTAGAGATATGAACTGCTACAATCGTAAGACAAAATGCGAAGTATAATATGTACAGCGTTAGCAGTAAGATAAAATAATACTGCAATAGCATGGTTTGTAGCTATGACAGATATTCATAAAAATACATACATAAATAACACAGGCTAAAATGTTAATACTCATCTGATGCTTCTAGCTAGTTCTACCCCAGTGTACCTAACCTAAGTGTAGTACAAGGTAAGAAGTAGGTGCTGTTTGTCAATAGTCTAGTTTAGCTATAGTTGCCAAGATTTGCCAAAAGTCCCTCTAGGTTCTATTCCACTCCATACCTTAGAATGAGTGAGGTTGGAATCTCTTTCCGAGTCTCGATCTCTAAGACACCGCAAGCTGGATTCTCTGCGAGGAGGATGACAGCGTCTGGTCAGTGCATCAGACGGGGACTTGACTTGCTTCCGAACTTGTCGTGTCGAGCCGCGTTGTGAAAGTAGGCAGCCGAACCGTGGTTTGCCATGGTAAGTGAAGGTATATTTATACCTTGAAGGTGTTTAGGAATGCCAGTATTGAGGTAAAAGTCAGGCAGAAGAACGTCATGAATGAACCCCTAAGGAATAGATGTTCATGTATAATAAATGAGTTCTTGGAGAAATCAATATCCAATCAAGGGGAAGTCCTAAAGGCTTAAGAGTCTGGTTTTCAAAGAACTCGTTGTGACGTAGATGCACGGAGTGGGTGGCCATGCCTGTATTTGGTTAGTATGGATAATGCCTAAATAAGGGTAGGATTTCTATGCCTAAATATGGGCAATGCGAATTGTGCCTATATAAGGACATAAATCGGGAAACCTATATACGGTATCTAAATCGACACACAACACCCACTCCACTTTCGTATGAACGACACTACTAAATTCTAAACATGCTAACCATATCTAAAATATAGCTACATATGGATGGCTAAGAACATGGCTAAAAATAGATTGTAAAATGCATAAACTGTTGCCATGCATAAAAATGCACTGGTGCTGTACATATTAAAACAATGTTTCATTCTAAGCATATATTTACATTGAATGCTAAATGAATTAACATACATATATATACACATTATGAAATGGCTCGTAAATACAGAAGAAAAAAGGCCGAAACCATTTCATGCTAAGTTACATAAATCAATTGGTATTGACAAGGTGACATATTGTCTCTGAAAGTGTATCAAAGAATTCTGTTGTCTATGAATAGTTCTACTATAAGCAGATTACTGTGCCATAAAAAGAAAAATTCAAATTTGGAAAAATAAAATAATCATAGGAAAAAGTTCCAAGTTTAGTCTTTGTTTTGAAAAATGAAGGCCAAATACAGAGTCTTCCCGGTACACTGTGTGCTGAATCAAAAGGCAGTGTATGGGGATGGAGAAAACATGAAATCGTCTAACCCTGAAGACAAAAATTCGTCTACCGTTGTAGGTGAAAGTTGGATTACCTCGTTTAGAAGACTAACCGCACATAGATGAGAAGCATCGCCGTCAGCTTCGGTCGCATCAGCAATGTTCGTATCGGATTTTACCTGCGTGCCTGTTGTTTCCTCTCATACCTCAGCAGTAGCAATTTGCGTCTGTGAGATCTCAACGAATGCCGTCATCAGGATTGGTAGCCGCTGGGGACAACACACAGCATGGGCCGTTGCCGGGTCCAGCAGAGTATCGATATCCATAGGCATGACTAATGGGAGTGTTAGACAGATGTCTAGCACGCATTCTTCACCGCAAAGCAGGCAGCGTAGAGCAGGTAAGATGCAATCTTGCCAGATTGGTCTGAAAGACAGAAACCATGTGGTATTTAATTCTCGTAGACGAGGTAAACCTAAAATTTGGACGATGCGCTCACTTCACTTCATCTCCAATAGACCTCTCTCTATGGTGCTCAGAGTGATTCTGATGATGTGGCTTGCCATATCGGAGCAGTAGGAGCAAAAATAGGATCCCTGCAAAGAGTCCAAAAAGTAGTGGCAGTCCGCCAAACACAGAGTGCACGAAGTTGGGCATTATTCCAAGGACTGCTTGAAAAGGTGCTAACAGTCCTGAACACACGGTCTTAAATACATGTACAATACCGCTCGTATCAGACATGTTTAAGATACGTTCCAACATTTCTGAGAAATGTATAGGGCAGTTTGTATTCAAAAGGGCTTGTATCTCGGCAGAAGTCCTTGCGACTTGTAGATCATAGGTTTCTGTGGCCGAGGTCAGTGGCACAGTTTGTTGTAAAATAATGGCTTTCATTCTGCTTAGAGTATCAATTCGTATAGAAGAGCTGTTCAGTGAAGGCCATAGATGCGCCTCCCTGACTGTCTGTATTTGTGGAAACAAGACTTGCATACAGCAAGTGACCCTGGATGTAACAGTTACTAGATATGGGATACCTGGCAACATGCCACAGCAGCTGTGATCATTCAACATGAGGTAACTTCCATTTGAAAGTAGTCCAAAAATTGGATTAATCACCGCAGCTGGTGAGCCTTGCAGGTAACAGGATAAGTTTGTAGTGGAACAATCGCAGGCCCCGTGTAAATTAATACCCTGACAAAGGAGAGAACCGCTAAGTGCGTTTTCACAGTTTGTACCGCTAAGAAACACTTCACGCCCCCCACTCCAACATCTATGTGTGTAAGATAAATCCCAAGATGTCTTGATGTATTCTTTACCCAACCTTTCATATTTGCGTGCTGGTATATGTTTTAGGCAATATTGAAAATGGAAAGTTGTAACAGGCAGATTAATTTTACCATGTATGATCCACTCAGTAGCTGGTTTTTCTGCCACAGTGAATGGTAATTTTTCCAGTTTTTCAATGCTCAGCACCGTATAGTCTTCTCCCTTTTGTGCCAGTTTGATCTGTTTTACAGTGAGATTGAATTCTGAAAACAGTGACGTAGTGTTGATTAAACGCCAAGGCACATAGCCTGAACACAAGTTTTGGAGCGTCCAGCCTAATAGCATTATAGAACGTAATTGAGACTGACCATGTTGCAGCATGACCAAGTCTTGTTCCATGATGTCTATGGCAGAAGACACAATGCTGTCCATTGAATATATCCTGGACGACAGAGTCGTTAACCCATTGTCTACTACAGAGAGAGATTTCTCTAAATTAATATGATAAATTTCTCATATTCGTTCTGCAGTCTCTGCTTGGGTAATCATCCATATTTCATTATAAGCAGTGTAGATACCGGCATATATGAAACGTGTTTGACGCGGTTTTCTCGGTCCTAGCAAAAATTCCCTAACGTCTGCGCCTTCTTTAAGTAAAGATAAGTGTTGTTTTACATCCTGCAGTGTAGCTTTCTGTAGCCAATCAAGGCAGAGTTTCCCTACACTCTATGTTGTTACTACCCCTGGATGCTGTCTTTGAACATAGCATGGGTCTGGCCTATTGATAGTGAAACCCTGTGTTTTGTTCAGGAAAAGATCTTCACAGTTGTTTGTGTCGTTGGGCCAAAGCAACCATTTTTTTCATTCCGGATCTGATCTGTTGTGATGCAAAATATTATGTACGTCGACCTCCCCCCGTGTAGTGCTAGTACTTGCAGGTATAGGTATGGTCGGTGTGTTCATGTCTTTGATCTTGGCTACCCCAAGGCAAGATGTTTTTTGGACGGTGCATTCAAAAACATACTTTTCTCAGGGATGATACAGGCTCTAAACAAAGCTTCTACCCCCTGCACTTGCCAATCTTTTGTACCCCAGACAGATTTTGTCTCAATGTTGTCTTTCCAAAAGTCGAAACCCTGTCTAGACAGTTGGGCAATAAAGGCTGCAGAATAAATCTGTTTCGTATAGGTTAACATATTTTTTGTTCCTGTCTTGTTCATATTCTTAAAATAAAACGATTCTGGATTTGGTAAGTTGAACCCTGAAAAATATGGAAATTTCATTTCAAACATTTTGGAGCTACCCTTTGGAGGTGTAGGACAATGTTCCCTTTGGTTATACATAAATATATTTCTAGGTGATGCAGTTTTATGCAAGAAATGATGACCATAGTGGTTATAACAATACATTTGTTCATAGTCTGATGAACCCTCTAAATATTCATGATTTGTGAATACTGCAGACATCATGTTATTAACAGTCTCGAAATCCCAATCATCAGAAAAGGTACTAGAGGTAATAAAGTCACTTAATGAAATTTTAAATAAGCGTGGAATCTTCAAATGTTCCGACAGGCCAAAAATGTCATAATCATTTCTGTCCCAAACTGTACCATCTGGTATACGAACGGCTGTGATGTTCACTGCTGACAAGTCTCTTGCTTCACGATGGGATGATTTGTGTGGCTGGAGAAGTAAGTTCACTCTTTTACTTGCTGTGTCCATTTGAATATAGCTTCCATTCATCAGCATACCCAGAGTTATTACCAGAGCTAACCAAAGTAGAAAGAAGAATATTCCCAAAACAATCCATAGTTCAATCCATGGTGAAACCAGATAAGTCTTTTTCAGGAGATGAAAAAAGTCTGTTGCTTGTTCTTTGAAAGTTCTTTGTGCTAGTGTCCTTTCAGGTTCACTGGGATCCTCAGAAAACGTATCAAAGTTAATGAAATAGCCAGAGGCTGTTCTGTCAATGGTTGGAATTGCATTAGGATTTGTTGAAATCGCTGAAACTAGTTGATCACTTGTTACTTCGTCAGGTGTATCAGGACTAACTGTTATTTGGGTCTCAAGAGGGACGAGTTCCATAGCTTTGTTGCTTAGTCCTTCATTTCTCACTGTAGAATCTTCAATTGTGATGTGTCTCTCAGTTTGAACCTCTTGGATTGTAGCTAGCGGAGTGCGCCTGCTACATTGTCGGAGTCCACTTGGCCTACTGCTTAGTATCGGCCACATAGTGTGGTTTGATCAGGTCGATGGACACAAATCTTTTCTCCTTTTTACCAGCAAGGGGCGGCAGTAGTACTGTTCTCGATTCGTGGATTGCTAGGACAGGTACTGGTTGTGTGTAAGAAGGCCCAAATTCCTCCCTGTCCGCGAACTTTTCTCTGACTTGATCACCAAGCTTTGGGATCCAGACAGGCCTTGCTGGGACGGTTGGTTTTTCCTCAGAGTGGTGGTTGGCTTCAGGAACACGTTGCTTTGTTTCGATCTTAGTTCATTTAAGTCCTGTAAAACAGCCAAACGATCTTTGATATCAAACGTTTTATTTTCCACCACTGTGCCTTTCATGTCAAGGTCCAGAATCAACATTCTAGTTCCAAATAGGACTTCATATGGAGTGACACCCCCTAGAGAACTTCTTGGCAAATTGTTTAATTAGCGTTGAACCCCATAAAGATGTTTGACCCACCCATCATCCGCACCTAATACCCTAGCTGTTTTTTACTTTCCACAACAGAATTTCCCTCAGGATGGAATGGAGAAGAATACCGCAATGCTACGCTCAAACTGGCCATGGCTTCTATGTAAGCTAGAGAGCTAAACGCAGGACCCTGGTCAGAGTATAGTGCGCCAATTGCGTATGTGCCGTTAAAGACACGCAACTCTTTTATAACAGTTCGAGTGTCAGCCGAGCGCTCAGGCCACATCTAAAGGAACCTTGATTTAGTGTTTGTGGGACTGCATTCGTCCACAGGGATGGCTGCATGTAGATAGTCTAATGCTGTCTAACAATGGTGTCTGTACTGGGCTTGCTACGTTGTATACAGGTGCTTGGTGGCGTTCTGTACTGTGATCTCTATTGCAGTCTATGCATTTATTGATAAAAGTGTGAATCAGTGTATTCATTCCTGGCCACCAGTACATCTCTTTTAGTTTTATAATTGTTTTAGAGATCCCCTGATATGTCAGACCCTCTCCCAGATGTGCTTTGTAAATCAAAGCTGCTCTTCGTTCCATGTTTGATATTACCCTATCCCCCACTCAAGGGATTCGAGCAAATGGAACGCTGTTCACATCGATTATATATGAGTATTTGAGTGGAAACCATTTAGGTAATGCTGCACCACTGCCTTTGCTTGAAGCATTGACAGCCAGTACTATTTCACTGTCTATTTTTGTTTTTTTTTGAACGAGTGATTGCAGCTACGGAACCTGTTTGCACAGCCCCTTTCGCGGCTTCATCAGCCAATGAATTCCCTTCAACGTGAACGCCATCACGTTGATGACTCAGCACGTGTATCACATGAGTGTTTTGTAGTCTGTTTCGCAACTGAACTACTTGATCCCAGAGCGTTTTATGCTTGATTGTGCCACCTTTTGCATCTTTGAAACCATTTTGGCTGCCAGGCTTTTGCCTTCACTTGATATTTCATATCCTAGGAAAAGGACGTTGAGATGGGCAATTCTCGATTTTTTTAAATTGAATTTATAACCTTCAGAGGTGAAGCCCAGTATAATGGTATTCACCCTGTTCAAGTGCCTGTTCAGGTCATCGTCTGTCAGATAGATATCATCGACATATGACAATGCCTTGTCATCATAAATTTCTAGTAACTCTGTTACCCTTGCTGAGAATAACCCTGGACTATTCTTGAATCCCTGGGGGAGATAACAGAATTGACGCTGGGTCCCCATTATTGAAAAAGCTGTCAAATACCTACTTTCAGGTGCTATGTTTTGACAAAAGAGACCGTTAGAAATATCTCATGTGGTTTTATATTTTTTACGCACAATGTTATTCATTAATGCTGTACTATGTGCATTTTGCACTGCAAATGTTTTACAACAAGAGTTTAGGTATCTGTAATCCAAAACTAGACGATATTTATTTTCTGGTTTGGAAACAGAAAACAAAGGATTGTTCATTGATGAGGTGCATGTTTCAATCACCCCTTGGTATTCAATTTGATCTAAGATCTCCCTGACCTGTTTTTTAGCTTCTTGCTTAATTGGATACTGCCTTTGAACAGTTGGTTGATTTTTTAACTGGATCTTATGGTGAGGTGAGTCCTCATCCCATCCTACATGGTTTTTGTATAATGCTGAGGCTTGGGCCACTGCCCATTTCCTGGCATAAGTATATTTTAAATGTACTGGAACATGGTTAGAGAAGGCTGGCATAATGATGTCTTCGCCATGTGGGCACTCTCTGACAAATTCTGATGGCCAGTCCCGTTCTGCTAGAAGTATATTATAACCCTTTGAAAGTCACTCCCAAAAGAGTGCTTTCACTTTTCTTGGTATGTCTCCCTCCATCCGGAGTGTTATTTCATATAACCTTTGTGGAGAACTAGCCCTGGTGTCTGCAGTTTCAACTCGAATGTGTTTATTCAGGTCTACTGTCTCCAGAAGTCCCTTCAGGTTCTGGTGAGCTATTGATACTTCTGCCCATTCTGAACCCATTCTCGGTTCTTGAGTTGTGTTCTTAGAATCCTCGGCATGTCTGATCTTCAGACCTGCTACTTTCTTCTTGGAGAATTGAGGTTTTGATTTGTTTTTCTGAACGTGTTGATCGTCTTTGGACTTCTTGTATTCTTCTTTTCGATCTGACCGTCCTCTTCTTTCGGATGTCTGTGATGATATCTGAAAGGTACGAGAGGAACATGTATCAGTATCTTGATACCTGTCAGGTTTTCTCAAATAATCCCTATTCCTGAGGTTATACCTCCTTTCAGAGGGCTCCTTTTGAGGAGACCTACCTCGGGATTGAGAATCTTTCTCTTTTGAATGTTGTTTGTTATTTTCCCACTTCTTTTTAGAAGAGGTAGGATTGTTTTTAGTAAAGGCCTTTTCAGGACATTCAGACAGTTGTGGTTTAACTAGTTTCCCTCCCAAACTGTCTCGGACTAAATCTTCATAGGATTTTTCAATTATTCTGGCTAGTTTTTGTGGTTGTTCTCTGTTACATCAAATTCCCTTAATTTCTAGTGGATTGCCACTGATGCTGCTTCTCCTTTAATATTAGATAATATTATTGTTGAGACCTGGTCAAAATTTTTCAGTAACTTCATACCTAAATTCAGAGCAGACTCTGCCCCGTATTCGTTTTGAATTTGTTTCAGGATATCAGGTATTACCGCCATAGCCGGAACACCATGTGTTTTAGTGTAGATAGCAGCAAAGACTGTGCCCCAAGTGGTGCAGTCTTCCAGATGTGGTGTTATCCCCATTGGTAAACAGATTGTTAGAATTCTATGTTTCTCATAAGGGCTGGTATTAGGAAATACCGCTTCGATTTGAGTAATTTTTTGAGCTATCCAGAACGGAATTTGTTCACGTTTTGTGGGCATTTTACCCATGACTGCATATAAAGTCTGTGGTGTGATTTTTAGCGCATTCCCCTGGTGAGAGGTTTGTCTTGGAATGGCTATTGTTGGTTGGACTGTGAAAGTCCGCATGACATATTGAACCAATTGTCTATATATTTTGATTAACTCCTTGAGTTGAGCAAGTAATTCTTCATTTGACATTTCTTCAATGTCTGGATGAGGTGTGAAGCCAGCTAAAATCGGCCATGTTGCTCTTGGTCAACCTAGTGGACCGAGCCTGGTAATGTGATTGTAATGTTTTAGGGTGCCTTTAAACCAGAGATCATGCTCCTGGTATGTGAGTGGAATTTCAATATCCTCGAAAGGAATATATTCCTCAGGTGGTTCATCTTCTTTGTAGAAGTGAAACGTTTTAGTTACTGGATTTGATTCTGGAAATACTATCCATGAAAAGAATACCTCTGTCTGGTGAGATTCATGTGATGCTATCATTAAAACTGCTCTACCACCTCTTGGTGTTAGGTTATGTTTTATAAGTTTTAGAGTGATGGCTCTCCTTAAATGTGGAGCGATGATATTTGCATTTTCATCGGTTTCATTAAAACCTGAATAATCAAAAGCTGCTGCGGCATCGTCAGGTACAGCTCCACCGGTTCCGGTGTTATTATCCCCGTTTAGGGACATTTGTTTAATGAAAATTGCAGAGCAAGTTTCAAGAGAACAAAGATAAGGTGCACAATTTTGGGGAACACTGTATCCTTCAACGCTGAACAAACCAAACAGCTAATACATAGGATTTTTGTCCTACTCAGCTATGGCAGATATTATCCCTACCCACTCCAGACGTCTTATGGAGTATTATGAGTAGGGGTCTCTGAGAAAAGCACGACTGAGTTACTTCAGTATCTAGCGTTAAATTAGTGCCTTACCAAACCGTTGGGCGCCATGTAGTGTAGTTCCTGTATCCCTGATAGGCTCTGCGCATTGGAATAATATACACTATATTTTTGACATAGAACTGAGGTCAGTATTTCTCTATCGAGTACATTAAACTTAATTACTTGTGTGTGCCAGCTAAATCAGAGGTCACTAGAAAACTTCTCGAATAAACAAGAAGGGATTAGTTTCTGACAACCGCATAAACATGACAACTTTGTTTCCCTTAGAATCGGAACAATCTCAGAATCGTGGAAACAATAGATAACAGTTTCACTCAGTCAATCGTGCATGCTTCGTTTCTACAGAGTTACACAGAAATAGATAGATGGGCGTTTCAATAAAAAGGGTTCATTGAACAGTCTTATTTCTTGTGCAAGAGATATGAACTGCTACAATCGTAAGACAAAATGCGAAGTATAATATGTACAGCATTAGCAGTAAGATAAAATAATACTGCAATAGCATGGTCTGTAGCTATGACAGATATTCATAAAAATACATACATAAATAACACAGATTAAAATGTTAATACTTATCTGATACTTCTAGCTAGTTTTACCCCAGTGTACCTAACCTAAGTGTAGTACAAGGTAAGAAGTAGGTGCTGTTTGTCTATAGTCTAGTTTAGCTTTAGTTGCCAAGATTTGCCAAAAGACCCTCTAGGTTATATTCCGCTCCATACCTTAGAATGAGTGAGGTTGGAATCTCTTTCCGAGTCTCGATATCTAACACCCCGCAAGGGGAGTCAGAAACACTGGAGCTGGATTCTCTGCGAGGGCGGGGACTTGTCTTCCTTCCGAACTTGCCGTGGCGAGCCACGTCGTGCAAGTAGGCAGCCGAACCGTGGTTAGGAATGCCTGTATTGACGTAAAAGTCAGGCAGAAGAACATCATGAATGAACCCCTAAGGAATAGATGTTCATGCATAATAAATGAGTTCTTGGAGAAATCAATATCCAAGCAAGGGGAAGTCCTAAAGGCTTAAGAGTCTGGTTTTCCAAGAACTCGTTGTGACGTAGATGCACGGATGTAAGTGGACATGCCTGTATTTGGTTAGCATGGATAATGCCTAAATAAGGGTGGGATTTCTATGCCTAAATATGGGCAATGCGAATTGTGCCTATATAAAGACATAAATCGGGAAACCTATATACGGTATCTAAATCGACACACAGCAATATAAATTGCCAAGACTAGATAGGGAACAACAGAAATGTAACATTGTTAGTTACCTTATAGGTTCTACAAGGGGCAAGCGGAAACTAACAGATAAGCATAGAGCCTAATATGCAATTTACTTAAGACATATCTTCACCAAGAAGACATCCACTCAATCCTGCAGATATCCTTGAACAAAAGGAGTAATGAGACAAAGGAATGGAGTCTGATGTCTCCCTTATGGCATTTCCTTTTTCCTGTTTTCCTTACTGGCCCTCATGTTTCTATCCATGTGTCACTGAGGAGGTGGTGAGACATGGAAGAGTGCATTGCTTCCACTAGTTCCCATGCACAAGGGTACCACATCCTGACACCACATTGTTCCCCTCGCCCTTTCAAATCAAATCAGGGACATTTGTTTAGCGCACAATTCACTTGAAAGTCTCATGGGTCTTGCAGACAGTTCTGAAAGCTTGCTTGTTTAGTTGTCAAACAGCTTTAACTTCCTGCGAAAGCAGTTGTGATCTGTGATCCTGCGTAAGTTTGAGGGCAGTTTGTTCCAAGAGGCAGGTGCAAGAAAAGAGAAGAACCTTCCTCCATTTCTAGTGGTGCGGATTCTGAGTGGTGTAAGAAATAATTCATTACTGTGTTTTCCTACATAGTTGTTTTCAACAGAGGGAGTGAAGACAAGTTTTCAACGAGCTCTGAGGAAGGGATTTTTGAATACTGCTATTGGATATTCCTGCTGAATGCTGCAATGTGTATTAACTAAAAAATAATGTTTCATTGCCTACAAATTACACTGGATTATGACAACAACATCCGGTTATAAAATAACTTTTGATATGGAATGTAAGCAGTACGAATGACTTATCTAAAAGGCACTCGGTCATGCATACCTTAAGAAGCAGGGAACACCTTTTGTTGTTCTACAGCAAACACACCAAACAAGAACAAAGGGTGAAAGATTGAAAAATGGGTGGACAGGACAAGTATATGGAAACATACTCAATGTATGCTAGGGGTATCCTAATATGATTAAACCAAAGGTTCCATTAACAGAATGTAAAGCACACGTTGATGTATCGGGGCAATATGAGCTGGATGATAACCTGTTACCTTTCTTAAATGTATATGTCTCAAACATCTCGCAGGTCAATTTTCTAGACAACCTTGTACCTCTTCTGACATCGGTTCTGTACTTGCTACGGATTATGGGAAGTTTTCAACTGTGTGGAAGATGAGACTTTAGAAAGATCTCGATCTCATAAACAGGAGAGGTGGTCGTTGATTTACTGGGAAATTATTGTTCTTTCCGGGTGGTTAGCAACAGGCTGATGCACTGCGATCCACACGATCTCTGTGAGCAGGTGGAAACAGGACAAACTGAGACATAGATGAATCGGGATGTAATGAACTATTAATTTAGCACGGGTCTTTTAAACTATTAGAAGTCACTCTTAATAGGGGACTCATAATATAGATGAGCATACCAGCCATTCAGAGTGGCCGAAGAAGTCTCACTGCAGCCTTTCCTACCGGGGATGTTTGCCATGACTTGAAAAACTTAATTAAAGGCATTTTGCGACTCCAGGTTGCTCCTGATGAAGACCTGCACAGATGTTTCTTAGAAACCACGATTTTGATTGGGGGGCTGAAATGCCGACAATATATTTAAATTGCCTATTCTGAATTTTTAGTCTTTTGGGCGTCTGACAAGAGATAACCTTTGCCCATTCATAAGAGACTTCATAACACAATTGTCCAGACATGCGGATTACTTGTTGTAAATCTGAATTTGCTTTTTGTTCACTTATACAGTCACATTTTACTTGATACACTGCATGAGCACCTTCACTTGGCACTCATGGAGCATTCTCCTTTTATATTGTTGTGAACCATTTTATCTCATCATCTTTTGAATATATGATGCACAAAAAGACAAACACACCCATGTGTGTTTTGTATTTTTCTTCTGTGATTTATTCCTCACTGTAGGACTTGGCCCTTTTTGGCTAAAGATCCCTAAACCTTTTGCTTTCCATTTTTTCTGATATGGTGCTGCCAACTTAGATGCTTTGGACACTGCTAAACAGTGTCAAAGTTCGAGTGCTCCCTGTATAAAGTATAATGGTAATTTGTTGTCCGTGATTGGTATGTTTGCCTTGCTAGTAAATAAAGTCCCTAGTAAAGTGCACTATGTGTGCCAGGGCTGGTAATGCAAATGCTACTAGTGGGCCTGCAGCAAAATTGTGCCACCCACACAAGTAGCCTTAAAAAGGGAACTCAGGCCTGCCATTGCAGTGCCTGTGTGCAGTTTGTTAAAGTGCCATGTTGTTCTAACAAGTGCACTCACTTGCCAGACCTTACCTTTCTCTTTCTATGCACATCAGACACCCCTATGGTAGGTCTAGGGTACCCCCTGGGCAGGGTGCAGTGCATGTGAAAGGCAGGACATGTACTAAGGTGTGTGCTATGTCCTCACAGTGAAATAATCTCCATTTCGTTTTTCACTGGTGAAAGGCCATCTTGCCCATAGGAAAGAATGTAGAGGCTGTGTAATATGTTTTCCAGCCTATCTTCCCAAAGGCTTAAGATGGAAAGGTGAAGTTTAGTATGCCTGAACTGTGGTAAATATTTCATTACCGGTACTATTTTTTATGCTGTAAAGTCTAGTAAGAATAACTCAGTAAATATAAGAGACAGAATCCGTGGTATTAGAGGTTTTAAAAGGCTTTATTCCTATACAAAGGAATACAATTCGAATTGTAGGCTTCTATTCCATCACCACGAAAGTTCAGGAAGGAAGGGCATACATTATTGACAGATAATCGGTTTTATAGGAAAATGCATTACAGTGAAAACAGATGCAAGAGGCGTAACAGCTGATAATACAGATGAAATGTGCATACGTAACTAATAAAGGCGGTCATATGGGCGTAATTTAATAAACGTCATTATACATGATGTCACAAGTGGGTGGATCCATGAAAGAATCCTGCAATGTCAGCAGAAATATTTGGCAGAGATGCGCGCGCAGCCGTATGACGTGTGATTGACGTGCAACTAGAGGGTGAAGGGGACTTGACATTTAGCTCTACATGTGGAGACAGAAGTCTGGGGGGTCATGTCAACCTAATCCTAAATCATATCTAATATCCTATGTTTAAAGAACTGTGTTATCCAAAAGGAAAGGTCTCTAGGATAGAACCTATTCTATACTGACTGTTAGTGCGTGTACAAGCGTCTAAGTGTCTACATGAGATGCGAGGGGGTAGGAATATTCCATGGTAACGGAGGCTATGAATTACTTGCATGTGGACAGCGAGGCCTGGCCCTTTGCACGGTAGCTGGAGGAATGTTTACCTAAACTACTAGACAGGAATGCATCGGATGAGGAGCGGAGTAGATAATCTTGAAGGTGAAATACAGTTTTGGCAGGCAACAGGCTGGATCAGGCACCGTTAGCCGCGCAGGGAGTAGGACAAAGTTCATGGATGCAGATGCAGGCTCAGACTGGAGCTTTCAGAGGCAGAAGGCAGGAAAAGGCTTGATGACAGAATTCAGGGCCTACTCGCCTGAATCTGTAAAATGTGGAAAGTGAACCACATAAAGTCGGTGGCCTTTCATGCTTAGGAATGGAATATCTGACCCATTCATGACGGATCTGAAAGAGGACATGTTGATGGTGGACGCACATGTATTTGCGTCTTCAAAACTGGAACTGGAGGGAACATACATGTACTCATAGCATGCACATGGAGCCGTTGGGGTCTACGATAGGGGACATAACTGATCACAAAATTCATATTTCCTCATTCCCTCCTTGTCCCCTACGGACCCTCAGGAGATATCGATCTTCATCAATCCATCGATCTGTTCATATAGCATCATTTGTTCTTCTTTCTTCTTCCGGGATCTTGAACGAAAACTTGGATGTGGGATACACGATGTGGCACACAGACCACAAATCGCTGGCCCACATTGTAGACATAAGCAGCAACTGAATAGTATGAGAAAGCCAATACCTAGGAAGGATAGGATTCTCCATCCCCAGGCTGACAACACGCCCCAGAACCAACCGGACCAAGTCCAGGTGCCTGGACTCTGGTGTATCTGGCTTATAATCTTATGAAGGCGGGTTATGGCTTTATATACCGACGGCGAATTTTCTGGTATGAAAATGCAGCAACTTGATCCGATGACCCTACAAGCTCCGCCCCTATCGGCCAGGATGACGTCAAGGACAAGACGATTTTGAAGCACAACAATCCGCATAGCAGACTGCTCTTCTGTTAAATTGCCTAAGGCGGAAATAGTTTCGTTCACTACTGCTTCAAGGGTTCTGGTTAACCTACGTATCAGCTTACTATTAGTGACTGTACCTATATAGGGAAAGAAACCTTTATTGAAATCTGTGTATTTTTCCCATGCTGTTTCAGTGTAATCGACAATTGGAAGATCTCTCTGTTGTCTATTGTGTACTAAATGGGTATTTCTGTGATAATCAGGAGGAGCTAGGAAAACAGGTGGCAGAAGGAATGCTATGTAACAGGTACCATCCCAATCTAAAGGTAGACATATATCTGCGCTCTGGCCACATATGAAGTAGGAATGATGGGAAGCTCTAAATGTAGACTTGCCTTTATCACTGAATTCTATTACAGTGGTACATTTACTATGGCCCATGTGTATGGAACCATTCTTTCTTACACATAATTCCCCTTTAACTGGGAATACTGACATAGCGGGCAAGATTGGTGTGGCTTCAGATTCAACGTTCAGGATCATGAGGTTAAGTGTAAAATTACCTAATCCATATACTTCATTTTCTAGATCAGTTCCTGTTCTTTTGGGAAGTCCCTCCTTGTTAGGGTAGCAGACTTTAAGCAAAACTAGGTTCAGGTTTCCCCACACCCAGTTGTCTTGGTAAACTGCGGAATTTGAATCTAGGGAATTAATCAAACTAAACCATGCTCCACAGGAGCCATTGTGTGTGAACGGATATGGAAAGAGGGGCAAAACTCCCTTATAGTTCTGATAGGGAGGGAGTCGGCCACATATCCAACAATTTGTGGCATTGCTGGTCTGATGGGAATGATGTAACATACTAATGAATGTGTTGTTGCGCAGCGCAAATCTATAGGACAACTCATGCGGAGGTAATTTGCTAAAAGAATGTTCTGCAGTTACATTGTAAGCACGCTTAAGAATAGGGTAATACATGTGCAATAGTATGCTGGAAAAGATGATCAGAAGACTTAGAAAAAACAAAATTAATAATGTTACTGTGCAGTGACTACGAAGTGATTTACAATACGCATGCTTTTTAAGCTGCATCTGTTGATTTCTTTCTCTATTCCGGTCTAGAGGATACATGTCAGAGACAAATTCAACCGATTCACCTTGGAGAGGACTTAAACAATCAAATTGTCTGACTTGCTAGACCTTAATTTTAGTTTGTAAAGTTCTGGTTTTGACTGCTCAACCAAGGGGAGCTTTGAGTCTGTCTGTGAGGGAATACAAGGTTGAGTATTCACACTGTATGGTAGTCCATAAAATTTCTTGATATGACTTGAGTGCAACCACCCTTTGCGTCCCTCGATCTTCACGGCTGTCCTTGTAGTTAGTAGAACTAGCTTCGGCGACTTCCACCTAGGCTCCAGTTGGGTCTTCCGATCGAAATTCCGGACCAGAACCAGGTCACCAGGAACCACGTCATGGGGCTTCACCTCAGTGTTATCGGGAAAAGCTGCGGCTACCTGTGAACGACAAGATTGTAGTGCAGACATCAAGGAAGCCAGGTAATCTGTCAGCATATTACAGTCAACATCAGTGATTTTGCGAGGTATAGGCGTCCCCCACATATTTGGTGGTCTACCGAAGATCACCTCGTACGGGGATAGCCCTGTTCGAGAATGTGCTACCATTCTCATGTAAAAGAGCGCAACTGGTAAGGCTACTATCCAATCGACACCTTTTTCTCTACATATTTTGGACAATCTAATTTTCAGGGTTCGATTATGACGTTCCACGAGACCTGCTGCCTCGGGATGTCGGACACAGTGGAATTTCCATTGGTAGCCTAACAAAAGGGAAACGTGTTTCATTAGTTCGGATGAGAACGGCTGGCCGTTATCTGAGTAGACAACACGTGGTAAACCGTACCGTGGGAAGAATTCTCGAACTAACTGTTTGGCAGTAGTCGGGCGGTGTAATCTGAAACCGGGTAGGCTTCTGTCCAACGGGAAAGAGCACAGACAACTACGAGAACATATTTGAATCCTCGACATCGTTCCATCTGGATATAATCCATCTGGAGGACTTCAAAAGCATGATCGGGAGGTTGAAATCCACCCTGCTCTACGGGGATGCTTTTACCTGGATTAAACTGACAACATATCATACAGGTACGTACTTTCTGTTTAGCTGCTGCTCGCAAGTGTTTGTTGAACCAAATATGTTGAATGCTGTCTAGCATAGCTTTTTCTCCTAGGTGCGCTGGACTATGTATTGTGTTAATGATGACTTGAACCATAGAGTCGGGAAGAAACCATATAGATTTTTCCTTCGTCATCCATCCTTGATCCGTTTGGATCCCTCCTAATTCAGTCCATTTCTTTATTTCTTCTGGTGTAGCATGTGTCTGTATGTCAATTACATCAAGGGCGGGATCCTTAACTGTCATGCAATGTTTTGGTGTCAGAACTATTGTCTTTGTCGCGTCAATTGTGTGAGTCTGATTCTGAGCAGTCTGTTTAGCTGTTCTGTCAGCTAGGTCATTACCCTGAGAAATGATATCGGTAACTTTTGTATGGGCTTTGCATTTCATAATCGATATTGCAGTGGGTAGATGAATCGCGTCCAATAGGGTTTGAATGAGGGGTCCGTGTTGGATGTGGGCACCGTGAGAAGTTAAATAACCTCTCTCTCGGCACAGTACGCCGAAGTCATGGACGACTCCGAATGCATAACGTGAATCTGTGTATATGTTGACTTTCTTATTTTTGGCTTGAATACAGGCTTGTGTCAGAGCGATGAGCTCTGCTGCTTGAGCTGACAAAGTGTTAATACAATTTGTTTCAATGACTTCAGTGTCTGTTGTGACTGCGTAAGCGGCCACTAACTCTCCTGTACTTGTTCTCATACATGACCCATCTACATACAATGTCAAGTCTGGATCCGACAAAGGGATATCTGTCAAGTCTTGTCTGGGTTTCGTCGTAATAGTAATGACTTCGACACAATCATGTGCCAATGGATCTGTTCCGCCCACTGGTAACAGTGTGGCAGGATTTAACGTATTACAACGTCTGATTTCTATGTGTGGCTGAAATAATGTCAATTCGTAACCGGTAAGTCTCGCTATAGTCAAGTGTTGTGTTTGTGTGCGGTTCAAGAGAACCTCTACTGCGTGTGGTACTTGTACTGTCAGTTGGTGTCCTAACACTATGGCATCGCTTTGTCTGATTGCTAAAGCTGTTGCTGCCACCGATTTCAGGCACGCAGGAAGAGCCTGAGCTACTGGATCTAATGTACTAGAAAAATAAGCACATGGTTTGTGTGATCCTGCTTGTTCCTGAGTGAGTACTGACAAGGCAGTACCTTCGCGTTCTGTAACAAAGAGTGTAAACTGTTTACTGTAACATGGTGTTGCTAAAACAGGTGCTTGGCATAAAGCTTTCTTTAAGCTTTCAAAGGCGTGTGTATGTTCTTGAGTCCAAGGGAGGACAGTCGATGTGGCTGCCTCCTGTGTTGTCAACTGGATGAGTGGTTTTGCTAGAAATGCATATTGAGGGATCCACTGCCTACAGTATGAAGTGAGGCCTATAAAAGCCCGCACCTCCTTTTGTGTCTTGGGTGGTGGCATGTTAGCGATTAACTGGATGCGGTCGGGTGTAAGCTGCCTTCCCTCCTTGGACAGCGAGTGCCCAAGGTAAACAACTCGCTGGACACAGAATTGCAGCTTAGAAGGGGACACCTTGTGCCCCTTGTCAGCCAAAAATTTTAAAACCGTCAGTGACGCTTTTTCACATTCATGTTCACTTCGGGCGGTGATCAGCAGATCATCGACATATTGAAGCAAGGCAGTGTTAACGGGCATGTGGATACTGTCAAGTTCTCGTTTCAGTGCTTGGCTATAGATGCTGGGGCTTTCTGTAAATCCTTGAGGTGCGCGTGTGAATTTAAAACTTCGCCCATTTAAACTGAATCCGAACAGATATTGACTTTCCGGATCTATTGGGACGCTAAAGAAAGCATTCTTGAGATCAATTACAGTGAAGAACGTTGCTTCTGAGTCAATAGCTGTTAGTAATGAAGAGATATCTGGGACCACAGGGTATTGTGGTACAATACATTTATTTAATTCGCGCAGATCAATAACTAATCGATATACTGGTGATGCTTTTGGATCCGTTCTTTTAAGAATCGGAATTATCGGGGAATTACATACATTGGAGTCGGTTTCGACAACCACTCCTTGTGCAATGAGCTCGTCAATGATTTGCAGCAAAGCCACAACAGCATCTGGTGGTAACTCGTATTGTCGCATTCGTGGTAGTACTACTCCTGTTTTTAGTGTAACTCGATATGGTGTAATGTTCATGCAACCAACATCAGTGGGGCCTTGTGCCCATAAATGTGAAGGTAAATTCTGTAATCGGTGATCCATATCTCTTGACACGTAGTGACCTTTGAAGTCACGTAGAAATAGTCATACTCCTTCCGGAGAACAACATATTATAGCTCCTAGAGCTTTCAATGTTTTTATACCTAACAAGTTTTCTGGACATGATTTAGTAAGCAATAAATCTGTAGTATGTGTCAATGGACCAATCGTGAGTGGAAGAGGTTGTGTTACGTCATTAATTATGGGTTTTCCTGAGAATCCAAGGGAAATATTCTGTGAGCCTGAGAGGGGTACCCCTGGAACTTCACTGCGTCGTATAGTCGTTCTGCTTGCCCCTGTATCAAGTAAAAACTTTCTGTCTTCCCCTAATAGTTCACTATGTACATAAGGTCCCTCTTGGTCTACAGGAACCTCAATAAGGGGTAAGCCAACTTCCCTCTCTAGGCTATTTCATGTATATCGCTGATAATCGGGATAATCTGCTTGTGCATACTGATACATCTGTTGTGTTGTTGCTTGTGTTGCAGCAATAGGCTGCGCTTGTGGTGGTGCTACGGTCTGTTGTGGAGCTCCTTGTTGCGGAGCTAGTTGTTGCGGAGCTAACCTAGGTTGTGCATGCTGAGGGATTTGTTGTTGATTCTGATCCTGTCTAGGTGGACGTGGTCTCTCCTGGGTTCTACCTGTAGCAATATTATGTTTCAGGACTGGACAATCGTGTATATAATGACCTTGTTGTTTACAATAGTTGCATGTCCCTTTCGTAGGACCTGCGGAATCACCCTTTAGATGACCATCAGCTGGAACTGACTGAGCAACAAGCATTTTCATTTTCGTATCTTTCATACGTCTTTGTTCGTGTTCTTGTTCTTCTCTAATTCTATTGTGGTGATATTGTAACATCTGTAACATCTGTGATGGGGTATTACCTTGCCAGGTACTTTCGAATTTCAATACTCTATTCTTGACTTGTAACAGAGAATTTTCAACTAATTTTGTCACAAACAGATGTGGATATGACTCACTACTGGCTTTTATGCCACTATTTATACCAAAACATTTTTCAAATCGGGAATAGAAATCACTAGTGTCTTCATCTGGCTTTTGTTTACAGGCTGATATCGCACCCCAGTCTTCCTTTTTCGTAGTTAATAAACGTGGCAGTACCTGCACTAGTAGTCCTGCTAGTGCTGTAGTCTTTTCCCCCAGTCCTGCTCCTGCAGCTCGGGCCCTTTCTTCGTTTTCTAATGCTGTCCAATCTATCTTTTGGTCTCCCACCTCCCATTCCTTTTCTTTGAGTTTCTCATAAACACCGGCGGGTAATAGGACTTTTAATATTTTCATAATGTCGGGGTAGGTATACTCTCCCATGAGTAACATGTCTTTTATTTCACGGTGGAAACCTGCTGGATCCTTGTCATGGCTGGGTACTACTTTCTTCATTTCTAATAATTCCAGTTTAGTTATAGGCGTATATACAAACACGCGTGTAAAGTTATTACCGTTACCTCTGATTGGGTGTACTTCGCGTAACGGGTTCTGTCTATCTATGTGATACAATTTTCTTCCCATAATGGGGACTGGAACGTGTTCTGGGCATACAAAAGTTAAATATTGGTTTCGGAATTCTAGAATTTCTTTAATCAAATCAGTACCTGACCCTCTCCATATATTCGTGAGTAGTTCTGTCAATATGTCAGGTAAGGGTCCTGGATCGGAGTGTTGGCTTTTATACAATATAAGGAGGTGTTGAATCATGTATATACTAGCTAAACGCTGTTCGTATGGGTCAAGATTCAGAAACGTGTGTGCAAGTACATCATCATTATAGTCGCTGGGACTGTCAGCCCATTGTACTGCTGACCTAGCTAATTCTTGTTCGTCCATGGAATCGAGCATATGATACCCCCTTCGATCTCGGAGTAATTTATCAACGGCTTGGAATAGGTGTTCAGGGGATCTTGTATTTAACATAGGATTTGGAAAATGCCTATTATATTCTGGACGTATTGGACGTATCGGGTCATTAAAGCCTCTAGTATTATTATGGGGTCTTCCTCTACCTACATAAGCTATCGTCTCTAATTGTTCTGATTCTTGCTCCTCCTCTTCTTCTGATTCTACTCCGTCTGTTTCTCGTCTTTCTTTATGTATTCGTTCTACTTCCTTGCGGATCTTTCGACACATGGCGATTATACACGCCTGTCTATCATGTTTCTCTTCTGATATGTTCTGACCCCATTTGACAAGTTTTTGCATCTGGCAGCTCATCAGGCATTGACCGATCGCGCCTTCATCCCATGTCTCCTACATTGCACCGAGGTATCTCCCGTATGTGCACCCTCTACCGACCTCTATAACCGTTAAGGTATTAACTCGCCCTGTTATATTTTACATCACGGCCTCCTGGCCAAGACGCGGCGTTAACTTAGTTGCCTTATGTGGCAATTGCAGGCATTCTAACATGGGCAATTTAACTGTGTAGTCCTGATGATGATCCGAAATCCCTCAGATAAGGATCGAAACGTCGTCGACTGTGTTGCCTACCTTACACATTTAGAAACTGTGTATACAATACATTGTGAAGGTGGCAAAATCTGTATTAAGATGTTTCACTACTTTTTATCAAACGAAACATCATTATAATTGCCTGAATTTGTTTCACAATTGTATGTCCTCCTGATATGTAAGTCGCTGGATACAGGCTTGTGTCCCACTATAACTGGACTTACATCCCTTGAATTGCTGATAATTATTCCTACTTATTAAAGCTCCCAGGTCCGGCTGGACACTGGCAAATATAGTACCAACCTTGGCTATATTTATTATATGTGCAAATATTTTCTGTTTTCAGGGACCATTGTCTCCTGTAATACAAGTTTTTGCATGGTATCATGATCTGCCCCGGGCCTGTCTTGATTCCTAATTACACAATTTATGAAAAAACGTAGTAGTTGTCTTTGTACATCCACTTTCTGGTATTCCATAGCTTCGTTAATACTTTCTGGACCTCGCCCTGTTTGGACAAAGCGATATATATTGTCTAGGTGTTCAACCATTCCTGGTATCGTCATTAAATACAATGTAGCTCGTCGTATACGTAGTGATGATATGAGCAATTTGTCCTGTCTACCTGGCACTGGATCGTATCTACAATCCACAAGCTGTTCTTTAAACATGTCGGATGTCGCTAATTGGGGTGTACGTTGGAGTGCTAAATCTCTAAGGGTCTGTTTATTTCGCGGCGGTGTGGCAAACATGTCTGTCGTACCTCCTGTAGCACCATCTGAGGTGCTAGGCACGAAAGGATTCGTTGGACGTAGGATAGAGATTGTAGATGTGGGAAAAACTGTAGACACAGACGGACCTGTGGGAACTTGTGTAGGAGGTTGTAGTCGCGGGGATACAGACGGATGCTCTTGGTGTTGAACATCATCGGCAAGCGGTATGTGTGGTATGGCATTAGCATACTCGGGAGCTACGTCATCTAAATAGGAGGAAAGGAAAACGTCCTTTGCTGTTTTGGGATGTGTTTTGGGATGTGCTTTTATCGGGAGCAATGGAGGAGTTAAGTCTTTTGGTATTTCCGGGGTAGCCTTAGGTAACCCTTCGGCCAGAAGAGGATACATACCATTCATAAGAGTGTTTCTTTGTCTATCTACTTGTTCTGATTTTACTCGGGTACCTTCCTCAATTAATAGATTTTCTCGGGTTTTATTTAAATTCTCTCTACCTTTCTCTTCCTTTCTGAGCGCTTTTTCTGTACGTCTATATGATTCTTTACGCCATAATTCAATGGCATCTTTCTGTGACTGTCTGGCTTTCTTTTTCCATAATTCTTCTTCTACTCTCATGATGCAATCTGCATCCCAGGTCCCAGCTGCGGGCCATCTCTGATTTTCTGGCAAATCCTTGGTGTAGTCCACCCATAAATCAAGAAATAATACGGCATCTAGGCCATGCTTATGATACATAAAGTATCCTGGAGTGTCCCTAGGTGGAATGGGAACAGCTTCTTCGAGTACCCCTTTTCTGGTTTTGATCTGTCTTAGTTTCGAAAAGAGCGGCATTTTTAGACCTTATTATTAGAACACACTTTATACAATAAGCACAATAATGAACAGTCATTCACACCACAATATATAGAACGTATTAAAACATTTTAACACTTAACAGTTTTAACGAACGATGATAACTAATAGAAA
The DNA here is from genome assembly GCF_964204655.1 of Triturus cristatus. NCBI lineage: Eukaryota > Metazoa > Chordata > Amphibia > Caudata > Salamandridae > Triturus > Triturus cristatus. The sequence goes on from NC_140585.1 coordinate 442,410,933, forward strand.
ACTAGTTACTGACATAATACTGACACTAGATAATACTTATTTATATGCAAGACATACTAGATATACTGCTAAACAGTACAGATACACTGCTGAAACAGTGCAGACCGGATTTGTGTACCCAAACCCGTCTTGACCGGCACAGACTATGTGCACGTTAAATGCCTCCCCGGTAATGGTACTCACCGGGTAGCTCGGAACGGAAGGCCTCGGAACGGAACTGAAACTGGACCGGACTGGACTCGACTCGACTGGACTCGGAACTTCGGAACCTGGTGGGCCTCTGTATACCTCGGATCTTGCTCTCTCAGCTAGGCTCTGGTCGGGATACTTCGCACTTCTCACCGCCTCGTCTGGGTGTTGATCGCAGCCTCAGTCGCCCCCGCTTGGCCGGAGGGAGATACAGGAAATCCTGTGGGTACGCGTTTTTGTCCGTTCAGCTGTGGCAGGAGTCCGGGCCTGCAACGCACCTCCGGCGCGTGAGATGAGAAAGTGTCCCTATTCGGGCGCCAATTTATGTGGTAAATATTTCATTACCGGTACTATTTTTTATGCGGTAAAGTCTAGTAAGAATAACTCAGTAAATATAAGAGGCAGAATCCGTGGTATTAGAGGTTTTAAAAGGCTTTATTCCTATACAAAGGAATACAATTCGAATTGTAGGCTTCTATTCCATCACCACGAAAGTTCAGGAAGGAAGGGCATACATTATTGACAGATAATCGGTTTTATAGGAAAATGCATTACAGTGAAAACAGATGCAAGAGGCGTAACAGCTGATAATACAGATGAAATGTGCATACGTAACTAATAAAGGCGGTCATATGGGCGTAATTTAATAAACGTCATTATACATGATGTCACAAGTGGGTGGATCCATGAAAGAATCCTGCAATGTCAGCAGAAATATTTGGCAGAGATGCGCGCGCAGCCGCATGACGTGTGATTGACGTGCAACTAGAGGGTGAAGGGGACTTGACATTTAGCTCTACATGTGGAGACAGAAGTCTGGGGGGTCATGTCAACCTAATCCTAAATCATATCTAATATCCTATGTTTAAAGAACTGTGTTATCCAAAAGGAAAGGTCTCTAGGATAGAACCTATTCTATACTGACTGTTAGTGCGTGTACAAGCGTCTAAGTGTCTACATGAGATGCGAGGGGGTAGGAATATTCCATGGTAACGGAGGCTATGAATTACTTGCATGTGGACAGCGAGGCCTGGCCCTTTGCACGGTAGCTGGAGGAATGTTTACCTAAACTACTAGACAGGAATGCATCGGATGAGGAGCGGAGTAGATAATCTTGAAGGTGAAATACAGTTTTGGCAGGCAACAGGCTGGATCAGGCACCGTTAGCCGCGCAGGGAGTAGGACAAAGTTCATGGATGCAGATGCAGGCTCAGACTGGAGCTTTCAGAGGCAGAAGGCAGGAAAAGGCTTGATGACAGAATTCAGGGCCTACTCGCCTGAATCTGTAAAATGTGGAAAGTGAACCACATAAAGTCGGTGGCCTTTCATGCTTAGGAATGGAATATCTGACCCATTCATGACGGATCTGAAAGAGGACATGTTGATGGTGGACGCACATGTATTTGCGTCTTCAAAACTGGAACTGGAGGGAACATACATGTACTCATAGCATGCACATGGAGCCGTTGGGGTCTACGATAGGGGACATAACTGATCACAAAATTCATATTTCCTCAGAACTCACAATGTAATAACACATCTTTTTATGAAGGTGGTTTCTGCATTGTGTGTTTAGAAGCCACTCTTTTAGAAGTAGCTGAGTTTTGTGCTCTAACATTTCTGTGTGTCTCTGCCTGGCTGTGGATTGACTGTCTGGATTTGAAAGCGATAGGATCTGGGGAATGTCTTGACCCAGGGAAGGAGGTGAGACAGCAACAGGCTGACCTGCATCTGGAGTGTAGAGGGACGAGTAGCCCCTGATTGATTGATTGATGTACTTATAGAGCGCAGCTATCACCCTACGGGCATCTTGGCGCTTGCATTGGGAACCCGTCCTGGTTTTTCCCTGTAAGATAACCCGTACTGGGCATCCCCAAGGTGAAAGCCAGGCATCCCGCCGCGGGGGGCCGTTGTGGAGATTAAGCAGGCTTGTTGCCCAGAGCTGCATAGTGTGAACTCGTGCTTAGAGTGGGCACCGAAGCGAGAATTATCAAGTCCGTGGACGATAGGGCTCTGGACCCTGCCGCGTCGGGAATCGAACCCAGGTCCCAGGTCTGATCTCTGCTTCAGGGTATGCCTCCTCTAACCAGTGAGCTACACTTCTCCACAGAGGTGAAGAGGCCTGGGTTGCTGCTACATAACAATTGTCCCATCGTCTGCTGAGTGATTGAGAATCCAGACCCTCACTAATCAAAAGAAGAAGAAGTCACTGGCAGGGAGGCACCCAGAACTGGTTTGAACAGGGGTCAGTGCCCCCTGAAACACAAAGACTTCAAAGCCATTGAGGGGTATAACTATAAGAGCGGAAGCCCCTGAACTTTGGAGAATGGCTTGATCAACTGTGAACAAGACTGGAGCTACTTCGTGGTCAAGAGGACCTTTGCCAGGGAAGAAACAACTGAAGAGACTGAAGGATAAGACTGACCCTTGCTGTGTGTTCTGGGGCTGGCCTGCAGTTTGCTGTTTTAACCAAGGAAAGGTTGAAGGGACTTTGCTGTGTGCTGTGTCCCCCTGCTTGAAAGGACTTTGCAGTGTGCTGTGTCCTGAAGTAACTTATCTCCAAGGGCCCGAGGTGAGCTGGCTCTCTGTTGTGGAAACACAGAAACATAAAAGATTCCAGGAGAGTCTCAGAGGCGCTGTGTGTGCGTGCTTATTGTAGCATGAGACCCTCGTAAGGTGTGTCCTGTGATCGTGAGCTCCTGGAGTACAAGCAAGAATCTGAGACGCGGTGTGCGCGTGCTTTTTGCAACCTGAACCCCTTTGTGAGGATTGTCCAGCTATCCTGTGCACCGGAATCCAAGTGAGTCTCATCGACGCTGTGTGCGTGTGCGTTGTGCACTGTGGGACCTTCGTGAGGATTTGCCTTGTTATCGTGTGCACCAGAATCCAAGTGTGTCTCATTAATGCTGTGTGCATGTGCGTTGTGCACCGTGAGACATTCGTGAGGATTTGCCTTGTTATCATGTGCACCGGAATCCAAGTGAGTCTCATTGACGCTGTGTGCGTGTGCGTTGTGCACCGTGAGACCTTCGTGAGGATTTTTCTTGTTATCGTGTGCACCAGAACCCAAGTGAGTCTCATCGATGCCGTGTGTGTGTGTGCGTTGTGCACCGTGAGACCTTTGTGAGGATTTGCCTTGTTTTCGTGTGCACCGGAGTTAAAGTGAGTCTCAGCAACGCTGTGCGCGTGATCTTCGTGCAGCCTGAGACCTTCGTGTGAAGTGCCCAGTGATCGTGCACCCGAAGCTCAAGGAAGTCTCAGTGACGCTGTGTGCGTGTGCCCTGTGGCAGCCTGAAATCTTCGTAACTGTAGCGGCCCGGACCGGCAGCCCCGGAGGAGCTGAGCCTCCGGCCCGAGCCCGCCGTTGCCTATTCACAAAGATTCCATCGGAGGCCCAGCCGCTGGACGAGGTAAGGAAGGTGAGTTCGCATCCCCAGGTAATGTGTGTCGACTCCTGGGGTGGGGTGCGGGCTCGGAGTGAGACACTCTCGGCCTCTCTCTCGTTCCGGCAGCACGATCCTCTGCTTCAGCTCGTATCGCGGCCCATATTGCCAAGGGAGTGGCAGTACAGGGGCCAGAGTGTGGAGCTCCACTTTTTGATCACACTGTACCCGTGTTGGGGGAAACTGTTGAGAGGCTTACTGCAAGTCAGAAGGAGAGGCGGAAAGACCGCCTAAGGCACAGTGATCGGTGCCTGAGTGTATTACGCAATATTCGATTTCTGCATAAGGGAGTACCTGACTGTGGTATTACACATTGCATCATTTCTGCATAATGGAGTACCTGATTAGAGTATTACGCATTGCATTATTCCTGCATAACGAACTAACTGATTACTGTATGACGCATGGCATTATTTCTGCATAACGAACTACCTGATTGTCGTATGACGCATTGCATTGTTTCTGCATAACGAACTACCTGATTAGCGTATTGAGCATTGCATTATTCCTGTGTTGTAAATTAAGGCAGATCGTGATTAAGCATTCACTGAAAACATTAATGTTTCCCTTTATCGTGTTCTCTTCAGTATGTTGGCCGAAGTCTGGACTCCATTTTGTATTGACGTGCTGCCACGTGTTCGCCATGAGGAGAGTCCGACCTCTGTGTTAGTTGCTCTTGTAATCTGCCTAGCAACAGTTTATAAATAGTCTTCTTGTCCATTTGGCGCATGCCCAGAACTGACCACGTCTGTTATAATTAGTTCTGCTTGACCATGTGTTTTCGCGGGCTCAAGGAGTGTGTTAGCTCCGCCCATGTATTGATTTAGAATCGAGAATGACCCTAAATGGTAATGTTCTTCGACTTCATGTGCTATCCACCCACTCATGAGCCCCTCTGTTGTGTATATAAGGGGACTGTGTATGTAAGTTCTTTGTGCTACTCCTTGCAATACTGAAGAGTGTTGTGTGGATTGTAGGACCATCCTTAAGGGTTAATAAACGTTGTCTTTGTACTTTGCAGTTTCCGTGCCAACTTCCTTGTAGATTGCGTTACAGAAGAGCGAACCCTTGTCTCTTGCGGGCCTGGCTGGGGCTTGTATTCATCAATTGGCGCCCGTCACGTGGGGCTCATCGGCGACTCGGATGCTCGAAGGACTGGTCGCGACGAAGGTGAGGAATTTGGCCGGGGACGTGATCACTGCCAGCGGCGTCTTAGCCCTGGCATCCCGAGGTTTTTCTTCCTTCCCTTCCGAGCTGACCGTCTGGGTGGCGCCGGTCATCGACTGAGACCTCTTCTGTCGGTCCTGCCGTGAGAGCCGTTTGGGCGATTGTGGAGCTTGGCAGTTGGAACCTGGACTCTTGATTGGTAAGAACCGTTGTACGGTACTTGCTCCGAGTTTTGAAGCCTGGGTTGGCTATTTGAGTTTGATTTGTGATGACTAGTCATATTTTGAATTTGTCTTTGTGAAATATATGCGTTGCAACACATATAGGCAGGTAATGTGGAGAAATTTCTCCGGAGCTGTGTAAATTTGGAACGGCGCAACGATTAAGTGCCATTTTATTTGATAGTACTGCATATTTTGCATTATTTTTAGCATGCCTGCTTTTAGCGCACTCCGTAAGTGGTGTTGCTGCTTTGGAAACCGGTTGAACCTCGAGGAATCTGCTCCAGCCCCCCCAGAGGGGACTCCTAATAGGGATATGTATGTGAAACATGGTCTTTCTTCCATAATGTACAGCACATTGTGGAGGAAATATACCAGGAAGGATCCTGAGTTGCGATGGCCGTTGTATGGATCGTTTGATATGCGTAAGATTGAGTATGTGGAACAGTGTCTGTGTAAGCGTCGTGCTCGTCAGGATATGTTTGAGTGTGTGCGGTTATGGGTGAAGGAAGTGCGTGAGCGAGAGAAACGTGAGAAAGCGCTGTTTGATAAAGAGCAACGAAAGAATGATCATGTGCGAGCAGAAGAAGCGAAGAGTCGGGAGGACAAAGAGCAGGCGGAGAAACAAGAGAAAGAGCGTAGGCTCCAAGTTTCGGGTCAATATGTCGTTCGCCAGCCGCTTTATCCTGTCCTTAATAATCCTGATGATGATTTTTATCTACTAGATCGCTCTCCGCCCCCTTATGTTGGCGCATCTGCTCCACGGCCGCAAGATTCTGGCCCAGCCTCGGGTAAGGTAGACACGCGGTCCATGCTATCGGCCGAGAACATGGCTGACCTTCGGAAACTTTCCTTTCGTGCATTCAAGGGCAGGATGTCCATAGAGGACTTATTTCAAACTTGGGGGTCATGGCAAGATAGAGAGAGGGTGTATTTTTTGTCTCATTTTGCTGACGACGTAATTGCTGCTTTCCGAAAATATTCCGGTGTTTTTGAGCCTGCAGAGGTGACCTCGGAGGTTAAAGCATTACATGACGGTGTTTTTTCTCCCCCTAAGGCTCCAGAGGCGGCTCGACGACTGTTCGCCTTACGGGACGAGGTGCTGGCGCTTAGAGAGAAAGCACGTCACCGAGCTGAGGAGGAGCAGCAGGATTCGGTTGCAGCAGGGGGCCATTCATCCACCTCCCAGTCAGATAAGGATGTTGTTGTGCATGTTAAACCAATGCGAGAAGCGGCGCCTTTGTACGTTCCTCCTAAAGGAGCGGGGACTAGTTCCGATATTAACTCCGCCGATGCTAAGGGATATTTTGTGTATAACTGGGTTTATACCCCTTGGCATAGGGCCGATGTTATGGCATTAAAGAATGCATTGCCTGACCCCCGCAAGAATCCGGCGGCCTTCTATGAAGAAGTTGAGGGGGCCTTGAACTCTTGCATTATGACCCTAGCGGATATAGATCTGTTCTTTGGCCTTATTCTACCACCAGACACGTGGCGATCTGTCCGAAAGGTGGATGATATAGTTGCTTTTAAGGCCCGGTGGTCTGACCTTGAGGATGAGGATAGGGAGCGGAAGCCCGCACAGAAACCACCCCAGAATATTCTAGATCTTCCGGCTGCTATTGTCGCTAAATTAAAAACCATAATCCCCCCTAAAAAGATTGATTGGAATATGTTGGCGGCATGTAAGCAGAAGGTTGATGAGTCAGTGGCGGATTTCTTCACGCGCTTTGAAGAAACGTTCCATGACTTTAGTGGTCAATCGCTTACCGACGACACAGGCCGCCACCTCTTCGCGGACAAATATGTGGCTAATCTGCTGCCGGCAGTTGCGGCCCGGTTAAAAGCGAGTGAGAGTTCTTGGTCCTCCGCGACACCGACGGCCCTTCTGACCATCGCCCAGTATTATGAGCGTCAGGAGCAAGAGGCGAAGGGCCAGGAGGAGAAGAAATCGAAAGATCTCAAAACAAAAGTAATGTTAGCACAAGTATATGGCCCGCCCCGCCGGGGTAATACTAATAATAAGGGCAGGGGCGGATCTTATGGTCCCCCTTCGGGCCGATCTGATTTGAATAGAAACCAATGTGCGTACTGTAAGCAGTTGGGCCATTGGGCCAGGGAGTGCCCAGCGTTGCATGCTTCGCGGCAGGGGCGCACCCCGGGGGGCCAGAGAGGTAGAGGGGGTTTCTCAAACTTTAGAGGAAATTCTAATGATAATGTCCGTTTCGACACTGCGGGACAGCACCGGGATAGCTCAAATGTGTTCGATCGTCAGCACCAGTATCATGTATCAGACGCCGATCATTCGGGGTATCATGATTCTCAGCATGCATAGGAATGCGTTGGATGGGGGTCTGAAGCAGTTGAGGTGCCGGTCGATCAGACGGGTCCTTATGTATCGGCTGAGGTTTTAGGTTCTACTGATCAGTTCCTAGTGGATACAGGAGCGACACGTAGTGCATTGTCTAGGTACTTGGCTCCAGGGGCTCCCCCATCCGGCTCAATGGTTACATCGGTAGGGTTTGACGGTGCGCTCTCCCGCAGCCCTCTTTCGCAGCCCCTTGCATTTCAGGTTGATTGTCTCTCTGCACCCTGTTCGTTTTTGCTTGCCCCGTATACACCGGATAACATTATGGGCCTTGACATGTTAAAACACTTTAGGGCTACGATTCGTTGTTCCCCTGAGGGTGTGAGAGTGATTCTGAATGACAATTACCCCCGATCCGAGCGGATGTGTACGATCTCAGAGGAAGCTCTGTTGGCTACCCTCCCCCGCGCTTTATGGGCGACTTCGGACACAGATGTGGGACAAATGGTGATTCCTCCGGTCCACATTAGTGTCCAGGAGGGGGCGGTGCTACCACGCCTCCCGCAGTATCGCATTTCCCAGGAGGGCGAGGAAGCTCTCATACAGATTGTGCAAGATTTGATCGCAGTAGGCGTAGTGGAAGAAGTTCCTTACAATATCTGTAACAGCCCGATTCTCCCTATTCTGAAAAAGGACACGGATGCAAAGGTTTATCGGTTCATAATTGATTTGAGGGAGGTGAACAAGATCGTGATACCTCAGTACCCGGTGGTTTCCGATATCACGACGTTGCTCACCCTGGTCCCGCCTACGGCGACCGTGTTCTCAGTGATTGATTTGAAAAATGCCTTCTTTTCTATTCCCATCCACCCTGATAGCCGATTTCTTTTTGGGTTCACATTAAACAATAGATCTTATCGCTTTTGTAGAATTCCCCAGGGCTACACAGAAAGCCCTAGTATCTACAGTCAGGCTTTGAAGCGACAGTTGGATTCCTTTGCCTTTCTCGAGGGGGTCGCCCTCATTCAATATGTCGATGACATCTTGCTGGCGGCTGACACCCTGGAGTTGTGCGAGAAAAGCACACTATCCTTACTTTCCTTTTTAGCCTCCCATAATCATAAGGTCTCTAGGAAGAAATTGCAATTCTGTAGACCAAAGGTGACTTATCTGGGTCACCTTTTGTCTAAGGAGGGGCGTGCACTCACACCAGATCGTATCCAAGTAATTTTGGACACACCGAGACCATCCACGCAGAAGGATGTGCGTGCATTTTTGGGTCTCGTTTCTTTTTGTAGACAGTGGATATTGGGGTTTTCACATACGGCTAAGCCATTACTAGCTCTCCTGACAAAAGGTACGCCCATCCCAATCCCTTGGTCAGATGAGTGTGATGATGCTTTTCAGCAATTGCGACAGGCCCTTTGTTCCGCACCAGTGTTAGGGACCCCTGATTATGCAAAACCCTTTTCGTTGTATGTGCATGAGAAAGATGGATGTGCATTATCAGTTTTAGTGCAGATGCACGGCGACAAGCAGCGCCCGTGTGCATACTTTTCGGCTGTGCTTGATCCTGTCGCCCGAGCATTACCAGGGTGTTTTCGCTCGGTTGCGGCGACAGCTGTGTCAATACGGCAGAGTGAAGGAATTGTGTTATCCCATAAACTGTTGGTGTTAGTTCCCCATGCTGTTGATGCCCTGCTTAACCAAACAAAGACGCAGCATTTGACCAGTGCCCGTTTAACGGGATATGAGTTGACGCTTTTGGCTCCTCATATTACGTTGAAAAGGTGCGTGACATTAAACCCGGCCACATTGTTGCCATACCCCGAGACCCAGCCGGAGGCACAGAAAGCGCATGATTGTATTCTTGTGACTGAGGAACAGACAAAGGGTCGTATCGATCTCCAGGATACGCCCTTTTCAGAGGTAGATGGAGAACTATGGGTAGATGGGTCATGTCTGAAGCTACCAGATGGTACGACTTCAGCAGCGTATGCAATTACCACGTTACAAACGATAGTGGAGACAGCACGCATACCACAGAAGTCAGCTCAAGCAGCAGAACTAATAGCGTTAACACGAGCGTGTGAGCTCAGTACAGGATTGTGTGTGAATGTGTACACAGACAGCCGCTATGCCTTCGGAGTAGCACATGACTTCGGTCTACTCTGGAAGGAGAGAGGGTTTCTAACGTCACATGGGGTACAGATAATGCATGGAGAGTTAGTTCATAATCTTTTAACTGCATTGACGTACCCGAAGAAAATTGCTATTGTTAAATGTAGCGCCCATAGGAAAGTAGTTGATAAAGTTGGAGAAGGGAATGCGTTAGCAGACCGAGTGGCACGGGAGACTGCGATGCAGCCTGGTGCTACTGCCATGTATGTAGTGAAATCACAGATGGAGAGATGGCGTGATGTAAAGGAAGAAGTGCGAGAAATACAAAGGACCGCTTCTGAAAAGGAGCGGGAGCAATGGGCTAGCGAGGGAGAGTTGGATGACGAGGGTTGTTGGAGAAATAAACAGATGGATAGATGGAAGTTACCCACGGCTTTCGTACAACCTATGGTTCAAATGGCACATGGGCTAGCACATGTTGGAGCTTCCGCAATTGTGAAATTGCTTACCCAAGTCTGGGAGCATCCAGAGATTGCTAGCACAGCAAAGAGGGTGGTACAGACCTGTATGATCTGTCTGCAGTATAACCCAGGGAAAGGCACGCGAACTCCAGCAGGAGGATTTGCGACGCCCACTGCACCCTTTGAGGTTCTGCAGATGGATTACATCCAGCTTGAGCGCTGTAATAATTTGAAGTATGTTCTAGTAGTGGTGTGCGCCTTTAGTAAATGGGTTGAGGCGTACCCTGCGAAAGACAATACTGCGATGACTACAGCGAAGCTATTACTGAAAGAGTTTTTCCCTCGATACGGCGTCTGTAGGCTTCTGTGGAGTGACAATGGCCCTCACTTTGTAGCGGATGTTATAAAGTATGTCTTGAAGGGCCTAGGCATCACTCAGAAGTTCCATGCCGTGTTCCACCCTCAGTCTGCAGGACTGGTCGAGAAGTATAATGGTACACTGAAGCTTAAGATTGCCAAAATTCAAGCTTCAACATCTTTGACTTGGCCAGACGCCTTACCACTGGCATTATTGTCAATTAGGTCGGTGCCACACTCTCGAACCGGCCTTACGCCCTACGAGATTGTGTTTGGACGCCCAATGAATATTTGGGGTCCACCGAGACCTAAGGCTGTGTATGATGTACCCTGCGTGATGATGAGTGATTATCTGGCACAGTTAACGGATAACTTGGTTTCTATTCATCAACAGGTCCGAGAGGCGCTCCCTGATCGGTCTACTGGCGAAGGACATGGTCTGCGGCCCGGAGACCAGGTGATGATTAAGGTCTTCGACAGGTCGAATAGTCTGGAGCCCCGATGGACCGGACCTGAGCAAGTTCTTCTTGCGACGAGGACGGCAGTACGAGTCTCGAACAAGAAGAACTGGATCCATTCCCTGCACTGTCGGAAGGTGCCGCCCGGATTGGTGGAGACTGCCGTGCTGACCGATCAACGAGAAGTCCTGGCAGCAGAGACAGGCCGTGCTGCAAAGCCAAACGAAACTGAGGAGCTCTTTTCGGACCACACGACTTCTGGAGGAAGGCGATATCATCTGCGACCAAGGAAGTGAGATCTTTAGTACCGGGACATACTGTCAGAGCGGCCCTTGGGTTAGTGAAACGGAGAGCCGCTGTGGCAAGGGGGGGGGATCAGCCCTGCATTAGTGTAGCGACACCCGTCTTGGCCCGTTGGTGAAGAAATCAACCGCTGCCCAAGGGAAAAGAGTTCTGACAGACTTTTAGTTTCAGGAAGATATTAGGGCATTGTTTCTTTTTTGACATGGAAAAGAAGAAAATCTTTTGTGCGTTGGGGTTCATGCTAACAATAGTTATTGTTGGCATAACAACATGGTTTGTGGAGGAGGCCACTCCAGCCCGAGAGACACTTGTGTTGACGACTCCAGTGCCTGCGGAGCACTACTTTTACACATTGCCATATCAGGAGTTGAAGCTTCGACAATCTTATTTGAATAACACTTTTATCCAGATGCTGCATCATACCCACGTTGCTACAAATGCTACGAACTGTTGGATATGTGGGATGATGCCAGCTCATCAGAAGAAAGGAGGTACGCCATTCATACCACTTCCTTTCTCTCACAATGGCTCTTGTAGAGCATGGTACACTTTGTTGTTTGCTACTCGGAAACCAACAGTGGGACGATTGCTGTTCAGACTTAATAAAGAATGTCACCAGGACAGAAATGGATATCCACAAGCAAACGGAACAATTTGGGAATGGGAAGAGTACCGACCGGACAATGAATCCATTCCCTATATCTTTACGAACACTAGAGACACTATGGGGAAGGATAAGTTTGTGATCCAAGTGGCACAAGCCCAAGCGGATCTGTGTGTCCAGAGTGTGGGTTTTATCCCTGTTGGTGTCAGTGATTGTATAAAAGTATTAAATATTGACGGGCTGAACAACAGCACCTTCCTAGCATCCCATAATACCTACTTTGTGTGCGGGAATAAAGGTTATTACCGTTTGCCAGCTGGGTGGTCTGGGGTATGTTATGTATCATTCCTATTACCCCCTGTATTCCTAGCACCTGCATCGTATCATAAGGACCTGAAATTGCTGAATAATGTGACTGTAAACAGATATAAACGTACTTTATCAATTAATGAAGTAGATCAGACGGACACTAGCCTGCAACAGTATATTGATTTCAACTTGGGACTGTTCTTCTTTGTCGGAGCTGCTTTGAATAGTAGAAAGATCCGAAGATTAACGAGAGTGGTGGAAGCTGTGACTAATCAGACCGCTGCTGCTCTTGGGAATCTTACGGAAGAACTACAAATCACCAGAATAGTTGCATTGCAGAATCGTATGGTATTAGATGTGATGTTAGCTGATCGAGGAGGAGCTTGTAAAATTATAGGAAGTAGCTGTTGTGTGTTTATCCCTGATCATACGCCATCCGTTTATAACGCCATCAATAAGTTGCATAAAATAGCCGCCGAAATCCACACGGAAAACGGCACATGGTCCTTTTCTGGATGGTTTTGGGCGTTGGTTACTGCCTGGGGTTGGAAGGTTCTAACTGGCCTCTGTATTATCATAGCAATTCTGTTTTTTCTCTGTATGTGTATTCAATGTGGACCATTATGCTGTTCTGTATGCATTTCATTCTGCATTCCAGATAAGAAAGCTATTGCCGAAGTTGCTCGCCAGAAGGGTCTAGCTAAAGAGGTTAAAGGAATGATGATAATTGATATATACGATGATTATTCCTGGAAGCCGGATGTCTTCAGTAAATGCTGAAAGGGTCGTCTGTTGTAAATTAAGGCAGATCGTGATTAAGCATTCACTGAAAACATTAATGTTTCCCTTTATCGTGTTCTCTTCAGTATGTTGGCCGAAGTCTGGACTCCATTTTGTATTGACGTGCTGCCACGTGTTCGCCATGAGGAGAGTCCGACCTCTGTGTTAGTTGCTCTTGTAATCTGCCTAGCAACAGTTTATAAATAGTCTTCTTGTCCATTTGGCGCATGCCCAGAACTGACCACGTCTGTTATAATTAGTTCTGCTTGACCATGTGTTTTCGCGGGCTCAAGGAGTGTGTTAGCTCCGCCCATGTATTGATTTAGAATCGAGAATGACCCTAAATGGTAATGTTCTTCGACTTCATGTGCTATCCACCCACTCATGAGCCCCTCTGTTGTGTATATAAGGGGACTGTGTATGTAAGTTCTTTGTGCTACTCCTTGCAATACTGAAGAGTGTTGTGTGGATTGTAGGACCATCCTTAAGGGTTAATAAACGTTGTCTTTGTACTTTGCAGTTTCCGTGCCAACTTCCTTGTAGATTGCGTTACAGAAGAGCGAACCCTTGTCTCTTGCGGGCCTGGCTGGGGCTTGTATTCATCACCTGCATAATGAATTACCTGATTAGTGTATTACGAATTGCCTTATTTCTGCATAACGACGTACCTGGTGGTTGTATTACGCATTGCACTATTTTTACCTTGCAAAGTGCCTGATTGTTGCATTACGCATTACATTACTTTTACATTGCAGAGTGTCTGATTGCTGCATTATGCCTTACAGTATTTTTACATTGCAAAGTGCCTGATTGTTGCGTTACTCATTGCATTCTTTTTACATTGCAGAGTGTCTGATTGCTGCGTTATGCCTTACAGTATTTGTACATTGCAAAAGTGTCTGATTCTAGCATTGTAAACTGTATAACATGATGTTAGGATTACAGTAGACTGTTTAGAAGTGCTCATTATTAACGCCAGAACTTACAAGTGCTGGCTGGCCTAACAACCGGCCAGAAGGAATATTACAAATACGCATATGTTGGATTTATATCGTGTGGTCTTATCGTATATTTTTTTATATAAAGTTTATACTCGTTTTTATAACACTCGTGTGGATTCCATTTGTGGTGTCATCATTGGGTTGTTGTGAGCGTGGTTTCAAATACTTTACACATTTGCCTTGAAGATAAGCCTGGCTGCTCGTGCCAAGCTACAGAGGGGGTGAGCTATCTCAGACGGTGACCTTCCTTTCCCTGATGTTGAAACACGGGTCCCTACTTGGCCTATGGTACCTACCTCAGCCAACCAGGGATCCCGGGTCTAACACTCACATATATAGTTGTGAAGTAGATGAATGTTTAACAGTTTTTTTGCTCCAACATAACCATTTGTTTGGATGTACGCCTTGGGTGTGGCACATCTACAGGCCAGGGAATACTCTTATTGTGTGATCTGCAAACATGGTTAGACATGATTCTCTGCTCGCAGCATCTACATGACAACATAAAACACACTATCTGAGCAGAAAGATATCAGAAAATGGATTTTGGGTGATCTTAGGTGCTGTCCCAATGTTTTAAAGATTTATTTACTGAAGTACACTACCCTTATTCCAAACCTGAGGTGATCACCCTATCAGGAAGAAACTTTTACTTCAAAAGTCCATTGCCACTTAAAATATATATTAGAAAGCTATTCTTCTTTCTTTAGTATTCATTTTCCAGAATATTTTGTCTTGCCTGAAACAAACCATGCAGATTCGTTTATTAGGACCTCTACCACTGTGACCTGGGAGAAATGAAGCAGCTTAGTTTCACTGATGTTTTTACAGGCTCAACATCTGGTCACAAATTTGTTTTCCTGTTGGAACTGGTCCTTTTTTCAGGGTTATCCCCAAACTTTTTGCCTTCCTCCTGTATTTTTCTGACCACTTTTTGTTGGTTTTATGACTCTGGGCACTTTACCAGTGCTGTTCAGTGCTAAAGTTCATGTGCTCTAGTAAAGTTGGTAAGATTGGTCTACGCCTGTTTGGCATATTTAATTTACATATACGTCCCTTGTACAGTAGTATCCCATATACCCAGTGCCTGTAAATTAAATTCTACTAATGGACTTGCAGCACTCCTTGCGCCACCCACCGAAGTAGCCTTTCAAACCTGTCTCAGGCCTCTGCCGCTGCAGGACCTCCACACGCAGTTTACTGCCTCAGTGACGTGGCATGTAAAGTTGTTGCTCTGTCTGAAATTCCCCTTTTACTACATATAAGTCATCCCTAAGGTAGGTCCTGACAAACCCTATGGGCAGGGTGCTGTGTAGGAATAAGGTAGGACATGCGCCTTAACTGTGTGGCATGTCCTGGTAGTGACAAACAGCCTATTTGGTTTCTCACTGATGTGAGGCTGCCCTCTCATAGGTTTGCATTGTAAATTTCCTGATATATGTTTCAGTGGTCATTTCTAATATGAAAGGGGTGGTGTGGCCTTGTTTGGTAAGTTTCGAATAGTAGTAATAAATCCTGCTTATTGGTGAAAGCACATTTGTTATTACTATTTCAGAAATTTCACATTTAGAAGTAGGCATTTCTCTGTGCTTATGATTCTTTGTACCCTGCCTGGTTGTGTATTCAACGTTGGTTTAGACTGACAGGAGATGGGGATGTGCATTCACTCTAGTCGCAAGTGAGGTTGAGGTGTGTCCTGCCTTTCCTGGGTGACTCAGTGCTGGGCTAAATAGACCTTTGATGCCTTTAGATGGGCGGAAGGAGTTTCCCTTGGACCTGAATAGGCCTGGTCTGAATTTAGATTGGTGGGAGGAGTTGCACCTGCACCTGAATAGGGCTGTGCCTGGCTTTCACAATGCCACCTCCGCTCCCTTGTAGTCTGTCTGGGGCCACTGCTTGGGATGTGAATAGGGGTGTTGTGCACTCCTGAAAAGTGTGTGAAGTGTCCTCAGAACAAAGAGTTTTTCACTATAAGTACAGGCAGGGGCGTAACAAACACCCCCGCAGCCCCCGTGGTGCGGGGGGGCCCCCAGTCTTCAGTGCATGAAGGGGGCTCCCTCAGCTCTTCCGTAGATAGCTGTGAGGATTGCTCTAAAGCAGCTGCAGTCTGCAGCCTGCTCTGAGCTCCTCAGCTGACCCAGGGCAGGACTGAAGAGAAACAAAGTAACAAGTTACATTGTTTCTCTTCAGTCAGAGACAGGCCCAGAAAAAGGATGGGGTGGGGGCCCTCAGAGAGAGCATTCCCCACACAGCACTGCTCCTCTGAGAAGAGGCAGCACAGAGCTGACAGCCAGGCCAGGAGCAGGGACATTTTAAGGATTTTGGGGGCCCTGGGCCAAACTTATTTTGGGGGCTCCTGTTTGGAACAGCTTTGAATTTAGATCCAATTTCGTGCACCCTTTGGCCAGGTCACTGACAGTGCACAAGCACACTAGTGCACATTCTAAATCTGTTTAAATCTAATAATAAGGGATAGGGGCTTGTGTTTTCAATATTGTAAAACAGCAGCAGCTCACTAATGTTACTGCAAATAACCTCTGTTTCACCCTCTCATTTATCATATTTCAGGCCTTTTTGATCTAAAATAACCTTTTTTTTATGGATTTTTCATGAAACATAAACACAACATTTCTCTACAAAATGCCTGTAATAGACTTTCACACATCACCCACATTAAAAATAAATTAAAGAAAAATGGTATTTAAAAAAAACTGTCTAAGCATTCCTCAAGGTCACCAGGACAAGACTGCAGAAAAGAGCTGGCTCTATGAGGGGGCCCCCTGAACGGCCGAGGCCCTGGGCCAGAGCCCACTTTGCCCATGCCTTAAAACGTCTCTGGCCAGGAGAAGGTTTGCAGCTCCAGGAATAGGACTCTGCTGGGACGCATTGGAAGGTAAACAAGCATTGGAAATGCAATAGTCCTCGCATTTGTTTGTGTTGGAGCTATTGGCATTGTAAATGGCAATGTTTTTACTTATTTGTTACAGAGTGTATGCATGTGGTTTGTTGTGGAATCATGTGGGTTGGATTGAATTAGTTGGTTGTGTAATTGTGTGGATTGGAATTGTGTGGTGTGGAGTGAATTTGTGTATTGGAATTATGTGGCATGGGTGCTGTGGAATTATGTGGATAGTAATTATGTGGTATTAAGTGTCCTGGAATTATTTGGAGTGGGATTGTGTCAAGCTACATACAAAAACTTTAACTGTCCTCATGATATCTAGCAATTTTTGCTTTTAAAGAGATAGTTTTGGTATTTATCTGCGAATAATCTGCCATAGACATGGCGCAAAGTATCAACCTTTTCAAAACTAGGGTGACGGAATTCCATCGCACGAGCAGCAGGAGGAGCAGGGGAGGCGGGGCTTTAGTAGGAAGCAATGCAGATGAGAGGAGGGACTATTACACGCTGTAACAGGAGGAAGCATGAAAGTACTGTCATGGCCAACAACATTGTTCTCTTGGTGAAATCACCTGGGCATCAACCAAGCACCCAGGGGTTGGACTTTGGAAAGCAGTCCACCAAAAGGGGGACAGCTTTTCTGACTGGCACAGCAGCGATTGAGTGGCAAGCGCTCTGACTCTAAGCTTGACCTAAAAAGCAGAGATATGCTGCTACTTTGGGTCGAGGAAACCAGGTTAAAGTTTCAGAGTGAGACTTTTCATCCAGCATGCATAGTGCTCTTGGAAAAATCAGGGCAGGCTGAAAGTCAGCTAGCATAGCAGGGCCTAGGGAGGAGGGGGTGAGAGGGGCACGATCTCTGCCCCCCAGAGTACACAGTGGATGCTGTGTGCCAAACATGAGTTGTTGGAGATGCCAAGATGGAACAGTAAAGCTTGACACAGGTGCTAACACCCAAAGTGATGCCTGAAGGGGTCTTTTGTAATAGGGTCACTTTATAGCTGCTATGACCATAGCTTACTACTATCTCTTCAGGGGACAGGAGATACACCACCCATATGTCGTACTCGAAAAACAGGTCCTGTTAATGCAGGTAAATGTGAGGTGGAGAGTGAGGAGCAGGATGAGATAGGCCCCAAAGGTCCTCTTCCTGCTGGCCTCTGTATATCCACAAGCATGTGTACACACAAGGGATAGTTTCCCCTTCCCCCTTACCAGCTTGGTCTTAAACATGCAGGCTAACAACTGCATGTGTAGTCTTGGGGTGAATTTGACCTATTTAACAGTTCTATGTGTACAAGTCTCAGAGCCCCATGTGCACGTGTACATATGTCTTTTGCATTCATTGCTTTTGGGTACAAATCCCAGGGCCACAGATGAACCTGTGTAAACTAGGATGACGACAGATGTTTTTTTACATTCCAGTGTCCGTGTTTATCCTCCTGGGTCCCAGTCACATGCATGTGCACATGGGCAGCTTGAAGGCTTCTTTCTACTCTGTGTAAAACCAGGAGCCTCCTGTTATATTCAATGCATTGATATGTTGACATCAGAGACTCGGTTTAACCCATTCTATCCTAGTGGTGAAAAGTTGGAGAGGTACAGAAGGAAACAAAATAGTTTTTTTTAAAAGGGGGTGTTTCCCAGGAAGTCATAATGGAATAATAAATGGAGTACTGGTTCAGACAGGCATCCCTTTTGGGTCCCTCTAGGTACACGCAGACACCGGAAGTTATTGTCGCCTTGGCTGAAGCACACGGTATCCATGACACTGTGGGGCTGCCGCCATGGCAGGATGCCAATGCTCTCTTAGCTGAGGTGTCCCACATGTTCAGCTCTATCCGCTGTTACCTAATCTCAAAGCTTGCGGAGTAGTTCTCAAAAACAGCAGGCACGTAGTTCTGAAAGACGGAGGTGACAGCAGCTGCGAGTTAGTACACAACTTTGAATTTTACTTGTGTTGATGGACTATTATATTAATAATGTTAAAATGTAAATATTTTGCTGACCCATTGATCTTTTATGGTTCAAATCTTTTTATTAATTTATTCATGAACAAATACTCTTACCTAAATCCAAAGGCAGACGAGGTAGAACAGTGGGAGAACAGAAGAAGAAGATAGAAGGTGAGGAAGGGAGGATACCAGGGGGACTGGGAAAGGCGAGAGGGAAGCGATAAAATATGAGGGGTTGTCACTCAGGGAGCACAGCCACTCTCGCCAGAATTAGCTCTTTCGCAGTGTATTCAGTGTCAGCAGGCTGGGTCTTTTAGTGTGTCGTACCCACTGCGGTCAGTCTTTGTCTTGCTGATCAGGCGTGCCCCCTCGTCCTGTAAGCTGGTGTACTCATAAGTAAAGAGGACTAGTAAGTTCCCAAAAGTCCTGTGACAGAGATTGGATGCATGGACCCCTCATTTTGTCAAAGTGTAGAAACTTGTTCTGCAGGGAAGCAGTAAGCTTTTCCATCCCTGTGAGGTAGCACAGTTTATGAAGCAAGTCAAAGTGAGACGACAATGTATCGGTGCCCCATTTGGTTTTGATGACATGCTTAGCCCCACACAAAGTGTAGAGGGTGTGTTGGGGCATTGGTGAGTCTCAGTAGGACGTAGCTAGAAAGACCGGTTATATCTGTTGCAAACATTTCATTGATATCTTTCAGACGGCCTACCAGTAGTGTTTGAGCTTGGGACAGAACCAGAGGAGATGAGTCAGTGAGTCTGGGTGGCCGAAGATTTGTTAACAGCCATTAGGACTGTTGCGGTTCCATTTCACCTTCTGGCTGGATTGTAGTACCAATAGTGTGTCACCTTAAGCATTGCTTCTTTTCCTGAGGCACAGAATGAGGTGTACACTTTGTGGAAGGTGTCAGTCCATTTCTTTAGGATAAAGTGAAAGTCCAGCTCAGCTTCCGAGCCGTGGGGCGAGAATAGTTGCAAAATTCCCATGTTTTGAATTGTGTACTCAGACCCACCTTATCCAGTATCTTCCACAGAAAAAGGCCAGTGCACTCAATGGAAAGCCTTGTCTCACAATTGACAAGAGAAGTTATGTTTGTGACTGGTTGTTTTTGTCTTTATCGATTTAGAGAGATTTGGGGAAGACACCTTGGATTGTTTCTGCAGGACAGTAGGTTGAAGAAAGAGGTTGTTATTAGTTTTGGGCTGATGATCAATAAGGCAGGAGTTGGGGAAACTTGTGAGTCTTGAGTTGGTAGGTTGGGTGTTGGCAGGAGATCCTTCAGTTGTTCTCTGAACAGTAGCAGGTTGGATGGGTTTTGATACTCTACAGGAAGTCTGTTACAAGGGCTGTTGTCAAACATTAAATGGATCAGCCCTCTGCGGAGTATTTTAAAGTGAGTTATTGGGAAGGCGATGTGGGGTTGGAACACAGCTTGTTTTTTGGGGTGATTTTGTCCTTGATCGATAGTGGTGCTTATCAGTAAATGGCTTTATGAGGTAGTGGCGTGGAGGTTGAAAAAGCAGCAAGAGCGAGTTGTTAGCATCCAGGAAATACAACAATGGGCTGTTTAAATACATCTGACCAAGAATGGTAACAGACAGTTGCATGTGTTATAAACCTTAGACCTGCTTGGTCTTTACAATTTATTATCAGAGTGTGAACACAAATGAATTAGCACATTTAAAAGGCAGCAGGGAGAGATTCCACGACCAGGTTTACTAATGTCACAGCTGATGGAAAATGTTGATAAACGTACTCTGACCATAAAAAAGTGTACATCCCATTTAAGCCAATGTGCTGACCTAATAGATGCACCTCATGCAATATACTCTTTTTTTACCTTTTCCTATGTTGGAATATGCCTGGGGGATTTTGGGAGTTGTGTCGATGTGGATGTCTCTGAGTATGAGGTATTGACCTGGTGGGGGATCTTTTTCTTTGTTTGCATAAGAGTCCACAACAACATTGCAATGTCACTGTACTAAATACAACGAGAATGTTGTATGAGTGATAAGGGAAGTGAAGGGGTTTGAACAAGGCTGTAATACATGGACCAAAACAAAAAGTGCTTGTGGTGGGTCAGAGGTAAGAATGTGTCCCCCACTCCAGCAAAATCCTCTCTATCAGTGGCCTTTTTGTATGTGTGTGTATGTAGATGGAGATAGAGATAGAGACACAGAGACAGAGACACAGAGACAGAGACACAGAGACAGAGACACGGACACAGAGACAGAGACACGGACACAGAGACACACAGACAGAGACAGAGAGAGAGAGAGAGAGAGATTGATTCAAACAATGTAATCAAACAGCACCGATTTGCTACAAAAGGTTGTTGGACAATTTAATGTGTGTGGCAAGGTGCAGTGTCTGTTTTTTCTGTGTTGTCACCCAATACATTGAACAGCTGTGTTGGTGGGCTCTACGGAAGCCAGGACAAATAGCACTGAGGAACTGGCACCATCTGGCCTCTCTAGAGACACCAGTGAAGACTGTGGAGTAAACAAATACAACCTTTGAGGCTAGGGGTTCTGGCAGACTATGAGGAAGAAGAAGGGCATTAAGGTCTGTACAGGATTGATGAAGAGCATAGTGATAGATAAGAAGGCACTGGAAGCGCTAATCAAGGGACCCAGTGAGAAAGTATGAAGGAAAGAAATCACGAGGTGCTATAGGGACAAGGTCAGCTGGGGTACAAAAGAGGAAAAGAGAGGTAGGGAATGGAGAGGGTGAGAAAATGGACGAAGGGAATACAAAGCAGATAGCATAAAAAGAGCAAGAAAGGGAGAGAAATACTGTACAGGAGATAGGAAAAGCATAGTGGAATGATTTTGATGGGATGGGAGAGCAAAGGTTGGAAATAAAAGGGATAGAGAATAGAAAGAAACAGGCTGGGGTGAGAATGAAGAAAATATAGGATGCTCAGAAATAATGGAAAGGAAGAGATAGAAAGCCAGAGGGAGGAAGGAGGTGTGAAAGAGAAGGAACAGTGGGTGCACTTTTGGCAAAACCGAACGAAGAGTGGGCCCGATGTTGCATATCCTGACAGAAGTCTGCATTAGGAAACCCACCTAAAATAGGGCAAACTTCCCCAGCGTACTGATGGCAGGGACCCTGTAGTGGATAGACCACCACCTATAATTGACTGCAGGCAGACTAAGCCCAACTGTTAACTCCACCATCCAGGGTTACTTATAATGGTCGTATTGGTAGGAGTGGAGTGGCAATAGCCCCCACAGCCCCTGCAGTATGGCGGGTCGCTGGCCTGAGAGATCTTGAGTGGCGCGGAGAATGGGGGGGACCCCATCCATGTACTTTGCAGGGGGCCCCCTCAAGTTTCGTTATGCCACGGAGTACAGGGGCTGTGACCCCATGATTTAGAGACACTGCGTGGGACTTGTAACCAGATGCTGCAGGCTCCACAGATTGCACCTTGCCAGAAGAAGCTGTGATGCTGCTAGGAGGAACCGTCATTAGGAATCCCTGGCTTGTGCTGACCTGTGGCCTATTAGGCTATGAGAAGGATTGCCAATTTATTTCTAAGGGCCCTGATGTGCTCGTCTGCTGCTGTTTCCCTGTGTTGGGCCCCCCAGTTGTTCTCCAGGGATTGGGTTGTGCAGCCTTCCCTGTTTTGCCATTAGCGCCTGGTGAGCTCTTTGGAAGGAGCTCAAGATGAGCCCTTTGCTCTGCTGAAGGGCCAGGGTGAGCGTGGGATGAATTCTATATTCCTGACCAGCCTAGCGCATGTTCAGCACTCTAAGAGGCTGGAGGATTGGTATAGTTAGCTGCCTCAAACACACCGTACTTCATTGCTGAGCCCCCGAGGCAGGAAGTAGTGGTTTTGGTGGCATATGCCACTCCCGTTTTCCCCAGCCTTCGTGCCGCAAGCTGCGTGGCAAGAAAACCAACCCCCGAGGCACCATGAAGAGCCCAGTGGCAATCTCAGCGTTGCCAAGGACTCGTTAGGGACAGATCACGGCTGCCAAGCAAGAACACCCTTCAGCGCACCCCTCGCATAGACAAGGGTATCGAGGGAGCCCCGCACGCGTTGGAGGGAAATGAACCGATACCAACACGGACCCCTTTGCAGGTCATGTCGGCTGGAGAAGACTTGAGAGCAGTGGCGTAGCTAGGGGGGGGCGGTGGGGGCGGTCCGCCCCAGGCGGCACTATTTTGGGGGCGGCGGCCTTTGTAGTTTACTTGGGGACACTCACTGACACTACTGTCAGTCAGTGTAGCTATGCCTCTGGCTTTACTGCAGCTAAACAGGAAATTAATTTGAAATAATAATGAAGGAATGCGGATTAATACATTATTTTCCATCCATGCCTTCCTGCCTCCCCGAGCGCCTGACAATATTGAAAAGACAGGAACTCAGCGATGCAGCGGTCTCTCGGGCGTGCAGGAGGCAGCCACGCTTTAATGCAGCAGCAAACTACCCCGCAGTGGAGGCTGCGCAAAAGGCCTGCGCGGGAAAGTGCAGCGGGAGCGGTATTATGTGCAGGAAGGTCGACTTTATTTTACACTGTGCATACTGTAAATGGCGGCAGGAGCGGCATTCGGAAGCATAGCTTCTGGCTTCCTTCCCAGCATGTCGCTGTAGGCACAAGCTTGGTGCGAGTTTTCTGAATCAAGTGCGTGTTATTTTTCACAACAGTTCCATGATGTATGCCAGCTCTGCTGCTCCCCGCAGTAAATTAAGATTTAAATATGTGCCCTCTGCGCTGGAGCAGGCTGAGTGTGCTACAATGTAGCAAATATGCCCGGGACCATATTTCCTGCGGCCTGCGGCGCCGCGCGGCTTTCAGACGCACTACCACACTGAGACTGACTAGGGGGCCCGGGATAACAATCCGGATGTGACCGCCGTAGTGCCTCGTCAAGACCTGAAGGAAGAGGAAGTGAGGTAGGTCAGATTCGGTGGGGAACTTAAATCTGAGTCTGAGTCAACTCAAGTGACAGTCCTCGGTGCGCTGCTGACTGCACAATAGAATACATTTATGAAACCCCCCGGCGCTGCCAGAAGGGCGACCAGATCAAGACCAGTGTCAGTGACTGATTCATTTCTGTCACAGAGACACTCACGGCCGCCGCGCATCAGTGGCATCAACATCGTGGTGATGATGAACGCGGGCACAAAGTGGTGCGGCCAGGTGGGGGACGGGCAGGCGCGCAACACCCATTGGACTCACAGGGCTTCAGCCCCCCCCCCCCGTCGTGTGTGGCAGCCCGGGATGAGACACCTTCCCGGGCAAAAAAAGCAGCCGCACCCGAGCACTTCACAGGTCTTTAAAAGACCATTTGCATGTTAATGAGGCCTTGCGGTTGTTTCACCCCTTCTAAGCGCCCCTGCAGCTCCACTCTGCCTATTGCTTAAAGTTCAGCCCCCCCCCGAAATTTTTGCTCAGCCCCCCCCCCCCGAAATTTTTGCTCAGCCCCCCCCGAAATTTGGCTCTAGTTGCGCCTCTGGGGACGGGTCAGTGACTCAGTCTGGGAGAAGACTGGCGAGTGCATTATTCAGTGTGCTGCAGCTGTGCAGCCACTATTCGAAGCCCTGTGCGGCAAGCAGACAGTCTGAACAGTTCATTAAGTGTGTGTTACTTTGGCCAATGCGTGCAGAGCCGTTACTGACTTTGCTGTACACAGTTTATTATAACTTGTGTCAGCGCCGCTGCGAGGGGCACGCACAGTGTCTGATCTGATAACATTGGGCTGGTGCTAGTGACTCGCTCCACGTCTCTTATTTATATGCCATTCTTTGCGGTTTTTATATGTTTCAGACGCATGTTTTAAACATGCTAATTATGTGATTGGCAAATGTCAGCCACATGTTCCAGAGACTAGTAACGACATATATAATATATACACAAAAAGCAAGCCCTGCACATGATAGTGATGTAGTGATGTACTGAACAGTACAGGTGCCATCAGCATATTGCACTGATGCTAGTGAAGTATTGTGCACTACATGCGTTAGTGATGTGCTCTCCAGACACTAGTGCTGTACTGCACTCGGCAGATACCAGCATGGTGCTGTGGGGTGTCAGTAACAATTTTAGCTCATTCTAGTTATATACCTTATGGATGCTAGTGACGAACCAGGCCTGGCTTGATTTCACACAGACTACATTGGGCTGGCTGGACTGAGCTGAGCACCAGATACCAATGTTGCAGGCCATCAGCAGTCTGTGCTGCGCACTCTGACGCCTCTGCCCCAGGGTCAAGAGAGCCTCTCCCTGTAGCACCACTGAGGCCACTAACTTGGGAAAAACTTGACCAATGTCTGCCTTGCGGCTGGTCGCCTTGCGACTGCCTTGTGCCCCGAGAGAGAGCCCCTTCCAGTGCCCCTGCCTTGCTATTGACGCCAGCAGCACTACATTGAGAAAACACGGAGAGCAGCACTGGAGCCATTCTGGCACATTCAGCGTTTCCCACTCTCTGGTAAGGTTGCTAAATACTGCCATACTGGTAATTTGTTTATGTTGATTTAAAGCTCAAGCATGACAAAATTATAAAAAAAAACATTGTCTTCATAAAGTTTATACATGTTACTATGGGCTTTGTCTTTATTTACTTTAATTATGAGACAGTTATGTTTAACTTCGCAGCTTCAAAACACTTAAAAGTATGCACTGATGAGGGAAAAAATCTCGGCTTTTTGTATGACCCCGAGCCAGGACAATACAATACGGATCATGCCAGTAAAAACAACAGATTAGTGGTAACTCTATAGTGACTGGTACAGTAGGACCTACCTGGGATCTACTGCAGTAACAGTGAGCAATAGTGAAGGCAATAATCCAAACAGGCCAGTCCAACCCTGGTCAGGCTCAGGTTCTTCTTAATGGCAGGAGGGTGAATGTGCACACTGAGCAGCATTTGCTGCTGCTTTTGGGCCAGTCCAAGCCTGGTTGGAGCTTCTTATTATTGTGGTGGGGAGAAGGCTTTAAATTACATTTTTGTCAGAGGGTGTCTCTGAATGTCACTTAACACCAAGTACGATAATGTGGCCCATCCATAGCTGCTTCCTGTTGTGTGTTTCATGTGAATTGTAACACTGTGAAACCTGACTTGTTAATCCTAAACACTTTGCATGCTGAGATTAATAGTTTTGTCTTTTCCTATCAGAATGAATGCACATACAATATCCACAGTACAAAATGCACCTAGTTATGGAAAGCAGATGCGCTGTGATCAATAGGAAGTGCACTGCAGAAGTTTAAAGATCTTTTTCGAGTTTCTCACAGCTCAAAAGGGTATAATTTGTATTGTTTATTCATTTCCATGGACTTCATTGCTAGGTTTTGCTCACGAAAAATTGTCACTCATAGTGGTTGAAATGTCACTCATAATTGCACTGCAATTAAAAAAATGTCACACAGCAATCTGAAACCTTAGCTGCTATGCCGGCGTGGCTGCCACGCAGTGACACACTTGCTGGGATAGCGGAGCAGTTGAGACTCAGACCGATGTGTGGGAAGGGGACACATTGCATTGGGTGTGTTGAATGCTGTGGTGAGCAGGATTTGAGCGTGGCTGTGCCCACCTGTGGAATTGTTCTGTGTGGATGGTGGGGTGAGACATAGGCTGTTCGGCACATGGGTCGGGGCGGTGAGAGATGAGCCCAGACTGTGGCGGGATGTGGGAGTCCCTGGCACGGATCTCGATTACCTTGGGCCTATACTGTGGATTCATTGGAGTCAGCTGACGTTGCTGGGCAGCCTCGGGAGAGCCTGTGGGACGCGCGTGCCGATCACAGTCAGGTAGGCTGACGGATATGTTTGGAGGTATTAGGAAGAATCACACCGGTATGGTTGGGCGAGTGACCCCGGAGTGCTATGCGCGGCCCTCTGCGGCTGCGAGTTCAGATGGTTGACACTTGCTTGCACTGGTTGGTGGACTGGTGTGGAGCCGGCATTCCGGTGATACATGTGAGAAATATTTGTGCCTGAGGTTTGACAGTGGGGTGAGATTCGAAATTCGAGTCGAGACTTGGCCTCGCACGGTCATGGGGCTGCGGATGCCATGGGCGGCAGTCTGTGGGATGGCCCCGGGCGCCACGGGCTCTAGCTACGCCCTTGAGCAGACGAGGATGCCGATCAATCACCTAATACAATGGTGCTTCAGGAGGCAAGTGGTCTAGACACGTCTCCTGACATTGATGTTACATCATTGCCAGGTCGGCCTCCACCTGAGATGACTTCATTCCACTGAAGACTGAGAAAAGTGGAAGAAGTCCTGAAATTACCACTACCAATCCTAGACTACCAACAAAACATCCTAATGGATGTTTTGCAGGTGACTTCTTCCACCAGCGAACCACTGCTTCCATTTTATGGAGCATTGATGGAAATACAGAAAGAGCCATGATCTAAACAATCAACAGCTGTTCACACAGCTATTGCAGTACATATAGATCAGCTCTGGGTGATCTGGTTTTCTTATCGACTCACCCATCACCAGAAAGTTTGGTGGTTCAAACACAGTGTATTTCTGACAGCTCCACCGGATAAAGAATCAAAAGGTTGGAGGCAATGGGTGAAAATGCATTTTTCTATTAGAAAGGCTTGCCCAACTGATTTCTTCCTCTTCACTTTACACAGAACCAGCAGTGAAGCAGCCATAGTACAACAGTGAAGAAGCATGTAGTGCTGGTGGGGGGAAGAATATCTCTTTTTCTATAGGTCTGGAAGTTATTGCTTCACACCGTTAGGTCTTTCAGACCGTTCAGATCGCAGAAAAGGGTCAAATCCAACCCTTCTGCCAGCACCCACCCTGTTGATCCCCCTCCCTCAGGTATTAATGGCATTGGAAGCCAAAGACTTAATGGTGTTAATAGACCTGTAGGAGGCACATTTTCATATTCGGATCCTGCAAGCCTACAGGAAGTACTTGTTTTGTAGTATGTTCTCTTCATTATCAATTTATAGCGCTTCCTTTTGGGTTGGCTTCGGTAGATCGAGTCTTCACAAAGTTGACTGTCGTAACGGCACTTCTCAGACCACAGGGGATAGCAACATACCCCTATCTGGATGACTGTTAATGAAATCCAGTTCACCGGAGTTGGTGTTGTGCCATCTCCTCTCAACAGCTTCCCTCTGTACGACTTGGGATTTTCAATCAATCATCCCAAATCTCACCTAGACCCCATACCAACACCTACTGTTCATTGGGGCAGTATTGAATATGGGGGCTCAAGTACCAGTCCTGAAGGTGCTTTGTGTGCTCGGCCTGTTGGCTTCTTCCATCTTCCTGCTCACTCATGCTCACTGGCCCATGAGGGCTCTTCAGTGGTGCCTCCACAGACAGTGGTTCCAACATGAGCGAGACTTGATGGAAACCATTATGTTTTTCGGGGATGCAGTAGTGGAGTTAAGCTGGTGAGGAAAAGAGGAAAACCTCATTGGAGGAAGACCTCTTCTGTGATGTACATAGTGGCAATGAATGCTTCGACCTTCGAGTGGGGTGTACATCTGAAGGAACTGGAAATCAGAGGCCTTTGGTCTACTGATCTGCTTGAATTGAGGGCTATCCGGTTGGTGCTCCGGGTATTTCTCTCTTCCTTTCGAAATCATTTGTTCCAGATCTTGACTAAAAACATTACTGCCATGTAATACCTAAACAAGCAAGGGGGTGTGGTATCGCAGACTGTCTGTTGAGGACCCCTGAGGCAACGGAAATGGGTGCATCAACACAGTCTGTAGTTGGTAGCAAATCATTTGACAGGTCCCTTGAACACCAGAGCCGACAGCCTCAGTCGGCATCATCTGGCCAACCAGAAATGGCATTGTCACCCAGAGGTAGTCCAAGACCTCTTCACTCTTTGGGGCACACTTCAGGTGGACCTATTCTCAACTCAGAGCAACACTCATTGATGCACGCTCTGAGCACTTCCATAACTGCTGCAGGGAGCATTGGGGAGTGCGTTTCAGCCGAATTGGAAATTCCAAATGTACCACTCATTTTCCTCCATGCACTTGATTCCTCCAGCATTGTAATTGCCCCATATTGGCCGAGGAGGGTGTGGTACCCAGACATCCAGCATTTCCCAGAAACAGCCCCTATTTGTCTACTGCTCAGACACAATATTTTATCTAAATCTGGAAGACATACACTTTCATTCATGGAGATTGAGCGTAGCAATCTGTGCACTATTCAGCTACCACTGAAAGTGGTGGATGTATCACTTTTTTACATGTCACCTTCTACAAACTCTGTATATTCGGGAGATGGAACACATTTGTTTCCTTATGTACTGGTTTAGGGATAGATCCTCTGGAAGCATCCCTCTACAATGCACTTACATTTTGTCCGGTCCATAGTACAACAAGGCTATGCAGTAGCCACTGTGCAGGGTTATCTTTCAATCTCATTAAGTTTCCTAGCGCCGGGACACCTCCTTCAGGAGGTAGCTGTTTTGCGCTTTATAAATGGCCATATTATTATTATTATTATTGTCCACCAGGTCAACCTTCCCTGTTCAAACCTCCGGTGGTGTTTACAAGATTTCTGAAAGGTATGTCCAATATGTATCCAATGTCAATACCTTTTGTTATGCCACAATGGGATTGTAATAGCTCAGACATTTCTTTTTTAAACTTGTTTTGAATGCTTAAACAACTGTCAATTGAGATTACTAACTTTTAAAACTGTTTTCTTATTAGCCACCACTTCAGCTTGACGTGTTAGCAAGATTTAACCCCTTTCTATTAGTCTCTCCTTTTAGGCTGCTTTACTGCCTATTATGGTGTCTTCATTTTATTTAAGACACCCATTCCACCACTGACATTTTATAGTCCTCCATATCCTTCTAACTAAGAAGAGAGTTTACAAAGATTAGAGCCTAGAAAGGACATAAATTATTACATAAACCATATTAAGGACATTAGGTCAGATAACCAACTGTCATTGGTTAGACATGACCCAAAAAAGGAAAAGCGATACGAAAATCACGATTTCCAGATGAATTAGTTTTTGTATTAAGATCTGTTCACCGGGGTTGAAAAAGATCCACCTGAAGTTATGAGAGTTCATTGTACAAGAGCTAAATTTTCAACAACGCCTGCTAAATATCCATATGTGAACACATTTATATATTTGATCACTTAAGATTCATAATCAGCACAAACTATACCTTCATTTAGAGTACCTAATTCTTTGATTGAAGTAACAAGCATCCTATCACCAGTGCCCGTGTATATGATATTTAGCACCTTCTATTGATACAATAGCTTTGCCTAAGGCCAGTTCAACTTTAGCAATTATTGGGGATGGCCTAAAAGATTCTGCTCTGCTTTTTACACTTACCCGCAGAGCTTTTAATCGATTTAGACCTGGGAAATCCCTGGCTCCAGATGAAATCCCGGGCGATCGTTACCGATCTGAGCAAAAGCTCTGGGTCCCTTAAATCAATACACGGTCAAAAAAAGATAATGGGGGTGATGATATCCCTGATACATAGCGAGGTGCTGCAGTTATACCTGTGTATATAAAGAGGGGCAGAAATATCCCTGAGAACCACCACTCTAATAGAAAATCTACAGAGGATGTTTAGTCACCCGGTTCTGGATAATGTACAGCAATGGATAACTGATATTAGAACATTGGAATGTGGAGCATTCCATTGTAGACAATGGAGTGCTCCATGCTTCTACGTGCCGGTAAAGGCCCGCAGAGCAACATACCAATGTTTTACAAAAGCCTCTCGAAGTTCGAGGGGATTTAAATCCCCTCGAGCTTCGAGAAGCCTTTGTTTAATTTGTTAGAACATTCTGCCCTCTAGTGGCAGAATGTTCTAATAGCCTTATAGCCCTTCGTAGCAGGGCTATACCGCTATTAAAGTCCCGCTGCTTTTGTTAAAGTCCCTTGCCTTCGGCTTGGGCCTTTAACGCTGCAGCGGGCCTTTAATAGCCGGTATAGCCCGCTACGGCGGGCTATAAGGCTATATTAGAACATTGGAATGTTGGCAGCTCCATTGAAAACAATGGAGTGCTCCGGGCTTATAATGGCTGGTATAAGCCCGGAGCTCCGACAGTCCAATGTTTCTTTGTTCACAGCTCTGGCTGTAAACAAAGGCTTCAGGGAGCCGGCGGGGATTTCAATCCCCTCGCTCTCCCTGAAGGCTTTGTTTTATTTGTTAGAACATTCTGCCCTCTAGTGGCAGAATGTTCTAATAGCCTTATAGCCCTTCGTAGCAGGGCTATACCGGCAATTAAAGTCCCGCTGCTTTGTTAAAGTCCCTCGCCTTCGGCTGGGGCCTTTAACGCTGCAGCGGGCCTTTAATAGCCGGTATAGCCCGCTACGGCAGGCTGTAAGGCTATATTAACATTCTATCTCCCTTAACACCAGGCTTCAGACTAACGATCAGTACAGTTGATCAGATATTCTGGTTTACCCTACTATAGTGATAACATCTTGAGTTAACTAAAGATCATCCTTAAGTGGCCTTTTTCAACCGTAAAATGGTGTTTGCTTTAATTACTAGGGATAAACTGTGGACCGTTCTAGGCCAGATATGAATGAGCCCTGATTTGCTGAATATTATATTAAGACTACATGAATCTAATTATGTTCAAGTGAGGTGAGGAGTAAGGTGGGGAGCAAACCAATCCTATTCCGATCGATCTAAGAGTCCATCAAGGATGTGTTTTAGATCCGACTTTATTTTCACTTTTTATTAATGATGCACTTAGATACTTGAATGATTGCACGTATGCCTGCCCCAGACTCAATGGAAGCTCCATACCAGTACTTCTATTTGCTGATCATATATTACTAATCTCTCGCATTCCATGGGCTTACAAAACCTTTTAAACAAATTTATGTTTTTTTGTGACGAGGGGTTTAGAAGTCAGTTCATCACAAACCAAGTACATGATCTTCAACCCTCATAAAACATTCAGAGGTGGTTTTAGCAGGAAAGGAGTTATTTTACAGAAGGAGGAAAAATGTTACTACCTTGGCATTACCCTAGATAAATCAACTGCGTGGTCGATCCAATCGAACTAAGTAATGGCATCTTTGCTGCACGGTGCCTTTGCTGTGTTATAAAGATGCAAAACAAGCTTTGGCATAGGCAATAGGCCTCGCTTTTGGAACCTTGTAAGCATTTAGACATGCATCACATTATCCTGCGTGCTACAACATCTACTGCAAGGGTCACAAAATACATAAGGGGTTGCAAACTCCCAAAAGTGAAAGCACCAACACTGCCGGGGGAGAATGGGCCACTCAACCTATCCCCAAACACCCATAGCTCTGTGACTCCAACTCACAGTGCACGAAGCACTTCAAGGTGTCCCGCAGCACCGTGATCTCCTGGGCCCCTGAGGCAAAGAGCAGCTGTAGCCCGGAAGCCATGTTCGAAGCAAAGATGGTCGTCTTAAATGCGCTGCATTGTATATTTACACTGTCAGTGCTCGAGAATCAATACCTCAGCTGAGATGCAGTGCACTGAGAACCGTACAGCAGCAACAGGAGAGGAAGGCTCCTGCAATCCCCATGCACCACCAGCAAGGACACAAACAAAGGCAGTGCATGCCACGGGCTGTGAAGGCTAGCATTGCCCATTTTCCAACCAGTGCATGATGGAAAAAAGAGTTGCACACGTGATTTCAGCCTGTATTTCCAAAGCTCTCAGACATACTCCACAAATGATGTGGGCAATGGTGTATACTGGTTTTCGACTACAGCGCACTTTCATGTTGTCATATACGTTAAACTGCGAGACACTGCGCACATGCCTCATTTGTAAAAATGAAACAAATAGTGTAAAAATCAGCTATGATGCAACCCTAGCCCGTACACCTCCCATGGACCTCACACTGTGTACTGTGTAACGCAGAGATGACGAGGCATGGCATTGCCATGTCCTTCTAGTTTCAGGTAGGACCAAGCAACCCACACCACAACAAGCCGAGTAACAGACAGTTCGGTGAACTTGAAATGGAAGGGGTCGGGACTACAATAAGAGCTCTGTTTAAGTATCATGGCTGAACCACACGTACAGCGATCCCAAACAAACACAGCTGTTTTCATAAGACAGGCCAGGTCAGTGCCACGTCTGCCTGCACTGCCCGCTGTCATAGTACCCCCAGGGGCACCCCTCTGTCCCCCCTCCCCCATGGTAGGTTACCCAAATGACACACACAAGACAGTTGGTGTTGGGTAACAATGCTGCAGGTTTATTACATAATTCCAGAATATGTAATGGGTGGGTTATCTTACGGGCGATCCAAGGGCATGCAACCAACTGGGTCGCCTGCCCGCCTGATGAGCCGGGCAGTGCGGGAGCGATGCCCGCTGATGCTGCCATCCATGTGATTCTTTCTACGATCACGTGCCGTTGGTAACTTCTACTCACGCCCCCCTATTGGGGCGGAGCGTCGCTTAGCAAGCCCCCGGTTGTTCAGGCCCACAACCGCCCGCAGGACTAGCGGGGCGCCGACACGGCTTCCGGGACCCTCCCATGAGGCTCCTCGGTTTTGGCTCAGGCACCCCCAATGGTGCCGCGCAGAGGTACCCTTTGTACCGGCCTGCTTCCAGATCGCCCTGTAACTCCGCCTGCAACGAAAAAAGAAAACATTACCACGCTCAGAAAACCCCCCCACCCAACGCCTATGCCAGGTAAGTGGTAGGGAGGGATGTGGCGAGGTGGGCGACAAAGAGGTCGCCAGGAGGGTGGGGGAAGGCTAAATAGCCTCCCCCTCACACCAGGGCCAGGAAGTGATACGCATTGCGCGTCACTTCCGGCCAACCCGAGGAGGGGGGCTCCGGTCGGCGTCCCCGCCCCCTCCTTGTGTGAGGGGGTGGGGAGGGGTGACCGGTGCCCCGGGGGCACTAAGGCGCCGACCGCTGATTGGCCCCCTGCGGGGGCCGCGGTCAGCGGCATAG
Source organism: Triturus cristatus (assembly GCF_964204655.1). NCBI lineage: Eukaryota > Metazoa > Chordata > Amphibia > Caudata > Salamandridae > Triturus > Triturus cristatus. Next base: position 442,444,407 of record NC_140585.1, read on the forward strand.
TACCCCCAGGGGCACCCCGCTGTCCCCCCTCCCCCATGGTAGGTTACCCAAATGACACACACAAGACAGTTGGTGTTGGGTAACAATGCTGCAGGTTTATTACATAATTCCAGAATATGTAATGGGTGGGTTATTTTACGGGCGATCAAGGGCAGGCAACCAACTGGGTCGCCTGCCCGCCTGATGAGCCGGGCAGTGCGGGAGCGATGCCCGCTGATGCTGCCATCCATGTGATTCTTTCTACGATCACTTGCCGTTGGTAACTTCTACTAACGCCCCCCTATCAGGGCGGAGCGTCGCTTAGCAAGCCCCCGGTTGTTCAGGCCCACAACCGCCCGCAGGACTAGCGGGGTGCCGACGCGGCTTCCGGGACCCTCCCATGAGGCTCCTCGGTTTTGGCTCAGGCACCCCCAATGGTGCCGCGCAGAGGTACCCTTTGTACCGGCCTGCTTCCAGATCGCCCTGTAACTCCGCCACAGCCCTGGAGGCGGCTTACCGTCGCAGCCAGGGCCCCCCTCCAACCCGCTATAGTCTTACCTGCAACCTCTCCTGACTAGGGCTTCCTGCAACTAGCTAGAAGGGAACCATCCCTGCAGAAAGAAGAGTTTGAAATTTTGGACACTTTGCAACGCTAGCGGGACTCAGACCCTTGTCCTGTGAGATCCTTTACAACCACAGGCACCAGACTACCAGTGAGCTATCGCTCCTGGTGTTGTGGATGGCCCGATCTATGTCCCCAAAGCCCTAGACGCTATCCTGGGTCGGATAGAGTCTGCTGAAATAAAGGACCCGTTGGGCCTGTGAAGATGTACCAAGAACTATTCGGCCCCTTGCGGGTAAGTTACACCTCTACACAATTCTGGGCCTGCCCGCTTTGGCTATTGTGGCGAGAAGGGTTTACTTAACCTTTGGACAGTCCTCTCTGATTGCTAAACCTGGAGCACAGGAGTGCTCCTAGCTGCCAGCGCGTGACCATGGGCAAGGGGTGACTCCTGCCCCTTCCCACCATCCCTTATGGGAATTATACCCCCACAGATCCCTCAGTGATGAAACCCCCTAGGCATACCAGCTTCGGGAATCTGTCTGGCTTAAGCATTGCGCGCTGTCTGTAAAGTTCGAGCATTGAGGATTGACTAAGTCCTTCTTCGCCCCTCCCATCATGCTCCCCAGTAGGAGGGTGGCAGGGGGGTGCCCCCCGCAAACCCAGAGCATCCCCAGCGGTGCCAGGTTCCTGCTCCGTTGAAGTAGAGATTTAGTAACACCCTGGGCATGACAAATGTTCTAGTGACATAATGTCCCCTTGTGTTTGCCCCGCTGACACCCCAGTTATTGGGACGGCAGCACCATATTTCGGCTGGCCGCGTCCCCTAAGCGAGGTAAAAGCAGTACGCGACCAGTGAATTCCGCTGGGGGGTACCCCCAGCTGCAATGGTCCTCCGGACATTAAGAAATGCCCTATTCTTACCTGGGCCTAACTCTAAATGATGGTGATTTCACACTGCGAGACACTGCGCACATGCCTCATTTGTAAAAATGAAACAAATAGTGTAAAAATCAGCTATGATGCAACCCTAGCCCGTACACCTCCCATGGACCTCACACTGTGTACTGTGTAATGCAGAGATGATGAGGCATGGCATTGCCATGTCCTTCTAGTTTCAGGTAGGACCAAGCAACCCACACCACAACAAGCCGAGTAACAGACAGTTAGGTGAAATTGAAATGGAAGGGGTAGGGACTACAATAAGAGCTCTATTTAATTATCATGACTGAACCACACGTACAGCGATCCCAAACAAACACAGCTGTTTTCAGAAGACGGGCCAGGTCAATGCCACGTCTGCCTGCACTGCCCGCTGTCAATTACAGTAACAGCGTATCTAATATTCACACTCCTACAAGTGTTACAATTCTGACATTATCAGGACCCCAAGAATAAAAAGAATTGCTGTGAGCGGCCAGAGAACGAAGAGCAGACTTGGGACTGGATCAGCCCCGGATCACGGAAACATACATAGGGTGAGCGTTGTACCTTTGTCCGGAGTCAGAATGGGAGCTTGTATTCACACCATTGTTGCACTGGTGCTTCCCCAGTGGGGCGGCAATCCAGCTGGAGGCTGGACGAACGCAGGGGCATATCAGCAAGGGCCGGCGATAATTATCGCTAATTATCGGCCAACTCTAAATTTTATCGCGGAGATAGCGTGCTATCAGCAACGCTTATCTCCAAAACGATAAAATTCAGAGCGCAAGCTGCCAACTGTGCGAATATCGCTGGAAATCCAGCGATAATCGCACAACTTTTGGCGATAGCTTGCTGATAGGGCTACACATACATACATGATATCCACCTTCCATAGGATATCATGTCAGTTTCAAAGCAGGCGGAAGGAAAGTAGCGATAACAGAGGTTATCGCTACTTTTCTTGCCGCTTTGCGTGAGGCTTTATAATAGGAGAAATGACGCTTAGCGACATTTTTCACTTTATTCTGGGGAGGAACGCCCACTTTGCATCTCATTAGAGATGCAAAGCTGGGCGTTAAGGGAAAGTGCGAAGAAGCATGGATTCACGCGTTGGGCACTCTCCAGAGAGGTCAATTTACAAGTAATTGGAACAAGCCTCTAGCAGCCCATTCTCCTTGTGTGTTCTGCAGGGCTAACAGAGACGATTGGGGACATCTATTGTTCTTCTGTCCCCGGTACAAAAAACCCAGAAGCAAGTGGCTTAAACCACTTTGCCTTAATTTAGGAATTAGGCACTACTTATAATTAGTTGCTTCTAGGGTATTATGGTCGAATACTGAATCTCATGTAGTATTTTCTGTGAGCAGGTACCTTCATGCAGTTTGGCTGCTAAGAAAGAGACTACAGTCCTCTGTAAATAATCATTTAAAGCTGCTCTTTAGATTATATGTGCTGGGAAAAGACACATCTGGCTGATCTGTGTGACAAGTGTTAGTTATCTTGTCAATAATGCTCTGAGACCACAGGCAAGGGTTGCACTCATGCAAGTTGCCACTTTTTAATTGGTCAAGTTTAATCAACTTGAACACATTTTCAAATTTCCTCTTTTTTTTTTTTAATGATCTGACTTGATGCTACTGTATTATGCACTTTATACCTTGCACGTTTTTGAATCTTCTATACATGATATGCTAAAATAGGATCTGTATATTGCACAATATCTTGACTCTTTTTATGTTTTACTTTTGATTGTAAAACATATATTGATTGTACTGTTCTTGTGATTATGTATGTTCTATGGGGTTTCCAAACCCCTAAATAAACGTATTGATTCATTGATACTTAACAGAAAAATAAATGTTTAGTGAAGGAAAATAAAAACATAACAGGGCATATAATCAAGTACTGGCGATACCTAATGCTAACCTAGCTTAGCGCTAGTTTTTCTATCGCCGTATATCGCCTGTTTCTTCCGCCCTGTTATCGCTCTATAATCAACACGGCGCTAAAAGGCGATAGCTTCCGCGAAAACTGCCGCTAACCATTGCGAGATGGCGATAGGAACAACGGCGATAGCGGACAGAAACAAGCGATACGTTCTTACCGATAAAAAAATGCACACTACCCCCGCAAGTGTGGACTTTGAAAAAATTGCCTATCAGTCCACCTACCATAGAAAAGATAAACAATAACAGTTAAATGCAGATTTGAGCACTCAGTGCCAAATGCAGCACTCATCAACAATCCCCCTCAAGCCCCCCAACTTCCAGGATTACCATGATGAGATCCTGGATGCCCCGCTGGACTTGCGCCTGTGACATCTGTGCAGTACCCGTGGTCATCTTTGTTGCTGCCACGGGGGTGGTCCTGGGGGGTTGGCATTGGCAGTGGTTGTCGTTGCCTTCGTGGACCCTTAAACTGCAAGATCACCGCCTCCATGGCGTCTGTGGCTCTTCTGATGGAGCTCTGGCCTAGTCTTACCTATGTAGCTCCATTCATCACGAGTTTAAGTCATGTTTTTATCTGGTGATACATTCCTGGTGCTAACGGGGCTTAGCGCGACTTTTCTTGTCGCTTCGCAGGTCCGGGGCTTCATTGATAATAGTGCAATGTTGTGTTAGCGACTTTTTCTGTGAAGTTTTGGGAAGGAACGCCTACTTTGCATGTCATTAGCAATAAATATCGCTGGCATGCAAGGCGATAAACGCCTGTTAGCTCCAGCTTGATAACAGCGCGATTAAAAAAAACACGTTAGTGGCATGAAAGTGCCGCTAAAGCGGCGATAACTCACTTGATAATATAGCCAACATCTTTAAAAAAAACGTGTAATAAACGAACACGGTGATCCTGGCCCGTGCTTAAAACTGTATAATGGTTGAGTAAAGTAAAATTATGTAATAAGTCCTTTTTCAGTTTGATTGCTCGCACAATAAGAATATCCCAATAACGGCACTCATGAAATTTAACATGGATGAACTAAAGTGAGCGGTAGCTCCATTTGAGGGAACAAAAACATAATTTTTTGGGTCATTGAAGTACCCCGAACTTGACCATTTCCAATTCTGGTTAAATTGATCTCAATATTATACAAAATGAAACGTATGACGTCTAGGGTTATGAAGGGCAGCAATATGCTGCTATCAATCCAGTCCAGCTGTGTGCTTTTCCACTGATCTCAAGTAGAGAAAATTCCACCACATGGTGCAACCCAAAACAGGGCCATGGCGACCTAACCAGCAGTGGCCTCCAACTTGGATCATGCAAGCAGGGTGCACTCGGAATTCCACAAAATGCTACTACATTAAGAGGCGACCAAAGCTACCAAGTTAAGCTGGGGGGCGCATTTGAGGAAATAAAATCAAATGAAAAATTCAGTAGCACATCTTACTTACAGTGGCTGCAGAAAACACAAAATGCCTTTTCACAACTGATCCTTGGCTTAAGGAAACTTGTCCACGTTCCCCAGGCTCTCTAATAGCTCCACTGACATGATGTGCTGCTTGAATGAAACGGCTCCCAGCGAATCAAAATATGAATAACCAGAAAAATCCATTTCTATACCAAAGCAAAGGATTACGGTGCAACCTAGGTATCAGCAAGTCAGCAAATTGGGAAGTAGATCGCTGGCCCCCAAATGTGTGCTCCCCCCACTGTCAGGAATAACACAAATTACAACAAATCATGAAGTATTTTGAAAACACACATCTGCAGCCATACCTTGATAGAAGCCCTGCCTAAGGTATATAGGTGTCCATGTATGTTCATTGTTAGGAGATTAAGAGGAGGGGCCAGATCCCAAGAAGGTGATCCATGATTATTGCTCTAAAAGTTGGTTCAAGTATAAATTGCAGTTTAAACACTAGGGTAATTAATGAGTTGGTCCCTCTAGCCTTTACCCGTGTTCCGTTTATATTTTAAAGATACAAAAGGGACTCCTAAGAGTATTACAAACAGCAAGGGGAAGAAACGCCGCCCGAGCAGCAAGGATCTGGCGATCACGGTGCAGAGCAGCGATGCAGTTTTCTTGGATTTTCTTAAAAGTTGTCTAAGGTAGGCTCGCCAATGGGTTTCTTTTCTAAGGTGTTTCAATATGGTGTCTTTATTGATGTATAATGTGAGGTACAATTGCAATTGGTTGTAAAATGTGTGCTTTAGTGATCTTGCATTATATGTCTACGGAATCATCCTTCTGAAGTCTTGGGGTGCAGAGATGCAACCTGGAGCAGGAGAAAAGGTGAGAGAAAGTGTTGAATTAGGCCTTTGAACTCCTTGACTTTTTCAGTTCTTTAAAATCCTAGTGCTATACAAACTAGCTGTCTTCTATTATCCAACTCAAAGGAAAGGTACTCCGTTTGTCAACCATGTAATGATTTAAAATTCAATTGGTGCTTTTCGGTTTTAAACTTATGCAAGGTATCCTTTCTGTCACCTTTGATTAAGTGGTGCGTGCAGCAAAGCTGTACCCTAGTGATGAATACAGGCCCCAGCTAGGCCCGCAAGACACAAGGGTTCGCTCTCCTGTAATGGAATCTACAAGGAAGTTGGCACGGAAACTGCAAAGTACAAAAACAGCATTTATTAACCCTTAAGGGTGGTCCTACAATCCACACAACACTCTTCAGTATTGCATAGAGTAGCACAAAGAACTTGCGTACACAGTCCCCTTTTATACACAATAGAGGGGCTCATAAGTGGGTGGATACAACATGAGGCCGAAGAACATTACCATTTATGGTCATTCTCGATACTGAATCAATACATGGGCGGAGCCAACACACTTTCCTTGAGCCCGCGAACACATGGTCAAGCAAGGCTAATTATAACAGATGTGGTCAAGTCTGGGCATGCGCCAGATGGACAAGAGAGCTATTTATAAACTGTTACTAGGCAGATTACAAGAGCAACTAACACAGAGGTCGGACTCTCCTCGTGGCGAACACGTGGCAGCATAACAATACAAAATGGAGTCCAAACTTCGGTCAACATAGCGGAGAAAACACGATCTAAAGGGAGAGGTTTAATGTCTTTAGTAAATGCTTAATCACATCGCTGTTTCAATTTACAACAGACGACCCTTTCAGCATTTACTGAAGACATCCGGTTTACAAGAATCATCGCCATATATGTCAATTGTCATCATTCCTTCAACCTCTTTAGCTAGACGCTTCTGGTGAGCAATTTCGGCAATAGCTTTCTTATCTGGGATGCAGAATGAAATGCATACGGAACAGAACAATGGTCCACATTGAACACACATACAGAAAAAGAACAGAATTGATATAATAATACAGAGACCAGTTAAGACCTTCCATCCCCAGGCAGTAATCAATGCCCAAAACCATCCAGAAAAGGACCAAGTGCCGTTTTCTGTGTGGATTTCAGCTGCTATTTTATGCAGCTTGTTGATGGCGTTATAAACGGATGGCGTATGATCAGGGATGAACACACAACAGCTACTTCCAATAATTTTACAAGCTCCACCTCGATCAGCTAACATTACATCTAATACCATACGATTCTGCAATGCAACAATCCTAGTGATTTGTAACTCTTCTGTAAGATTCCCAAGAGCAGCAGCAGTCTGATTTGTCACAGCTTCTACCACTCTTGTTAATCTTCGGATCTTCCTACTATTCAAGGCGGCTCCAACAAAGAAAAACAGTCCTAAGTTAAAATCAATATACTGTTGCAAGCTGGTATCAGTCTGATCCACATCATCAATCGATAGAGTACGTTTATACCTGTTTACAGTCACATTATTCAACAATTTCAGATCCTTATGATACGATGCGGGTGCTAGGAATACAGGAGGTAATAGGAATGATACATAGCATACCCCAGACCACCCAGCCGGCAAACGGTAATAACCTTTATTTCCACACACAAAGTAGGTATTATGGGACGCTAGGAAGGTACTATTGTTCAATCCATCAATGTTCAAGACAGTGATGCAATCACTGACACCAACAGGGATAAAACCCACACTCTGGACACACAGGTCCGCTTGAGCTTGTGCCACTTGGATCACAAATTTGTCCTTCCCCACAGTGTCTCTGGTGTTCGTAAAGATATAGGGAATGGATTCATTGTCTGGTCGGTACTCTTCCCATTCCCAAATTGTCCCATTCGCTTGCGGATATCCATTTTTATCCTGGTGACATTCTTTATTAAGTCTGAAAAGCAATCGTCCCACTGTCGGTTTCCGAGTGGCAAACAGCAAAGTGTACCATGCTCTACAAGAGCCATTATGAGAGAAAGGAAGTGGTATGAATGGCGTACCTCCTTTCTTCTGATGGGCTGGCATCATCCCACATATCCAGCAGTTCGTGGCATTCGTAGCAACGTGGGTATGGTGCAGCATCTGAATGAAAGTGTTATTCAAATAAGACTGTCGATGCTTCAACTCCTGATACGGCAATGTATAGAAGTAGTGCTCCGCAGGCACCGGAGTCGTCAACACAAGTGTTTTTTCCGAGCAGGAGTTACCTCCTCTACAAACCATGTTGTTATCCCAACAATAGCTACTGTTAGCATGAACCCCAACGCACAAAGGATTTTCTTCTTCTCCATGTCAAAGGAAACAATACCCTGATATCTTCCTGAAACTAAAAGGTCTGTCAGAACTCTTCCCCTTGGGCAGCGGTTGATTTCTTCACCAGCGGGCCAAGACGGGTGTCACTACACTAATGCAGGGCTGATCCCCCCCCCTTGCCTCATTGGCTCTCCGTTTCACTAACCCAAGGGCCGTTCTGACAGTATGTCCCGGTACTGGAAACCTCACTTCCTCGGTCGAAGATGATATCGCCTTCCTCCAGAAGTCGCGTGGTCCGGAAAGAGCTCCTCAGTGTCACCCGGCTCCGCAGCACGGCCTGTCTCTGCTGCCAGGATTTCTCGTTGATCGGTCAGCACGGCAGACTCCACCAATCCGGGCGGTACCTTTCGACAGTGCAGGGAATGGATCCAATTCTTCCTGTTCGAGACTCGCACAGCCGTCCTCGTCGCAAGGAGGACCTGCTCAGGGCCCACCCATCTCGGTTCCAAGCTATTCGTTCTGTCGAAGACTTTCACCATCACATGGTCACCAGGCCGGAGACCATGTCCTTCACCGGTAGACCGATCAGGGAGCGCCTCTCGGACCTGTTGATGAATAGAAACCAAGTTATCCGTTAACTGTGCCAGATAATCACTCATCATTACACAAGGTACATCATACACAGCCTTAGGCCTTGGTGGACCCCAAATATTCATTGGGCGTCCAAAGACAATCTCGTACGGCGTAAGGCCAGTTCGAGAGTGCGGTACTGATCTAATTGACAATAACGCCAGTGGCAGAGCGTCTGGCCAAGTCAAAGACGTCGAAGCTTGAATTTTGGCGATCTTAAGCTTCAGTGTACCATTATACTTCTCAACTAGGCCTGCGGACTGAGGGTGGAACACGGCGTGGAACTTCTGAGTGATGCCTAGACCCTTCAAAACATACTTTATAACATCCGCTACAAAGTGAGGCCCATTATCACTCCACAGAAGTCTACAGACGCCGTATCGAGGGAAAAACTCTTTTAGCAATAGCTTCGCCGTAGTCATTGCAGTATTGTCTTTCGTAGGGTACGCCTCGACCCATTTACTGAAGGCGCAAACCACTACTAGAACATACTTCAAATTGTTACAGCGCTCAAGCTGGATATAATCCATCTGCAGAACCTCAAAGGGTGCAGTGGGCGTCGCAAATCCTCCTGCTGGAGTTCGAGTACCCTTTCCTGGGTTATACTTCAGACAGATCATACAGGTCTGCACCACTCTCTTTGCCGTGCTAGCAATCTCTGGATGCTCCCAAACTTGGGTGAGCAATTTCACAATTGCGGAAGCTCCAACATGTGCTAGCCCATGTGCCATCTGAACCATAGGTTGTACGAAAGCCGTGGGTAATTTCCATCTATCCATCTGCTTATTTCTCCAGCAGCCTTCATCATCCAACTCTCCCTCACTAGCCCATTGCTCCCGCTCTTTATCAGAAGCGGTCCGTTGCATTTCTCGCACTTCCTCCTTCGCATCACGCCATCTTTCCACCTGTGACTTTACTACATACATGGCAGTAGCACCGGGTTGCATCGCAGTCTCCCGTGCTACTCGGTCTGCTAACGCATTCCCTTCTCCAACTTTATCAACTACTTTCCTATGGGCGCTACACTTAACGATGGCAATTTTCTTTGGGTATGTCAATGCGGTTAAAAGATTGTGAACTAACTCTCCATGCATTATCTGTACCCCATGTGACGTTAGAAACCCTCTCTCCTTCCAGAGTAGGCCGAAGTCGTGCGCTACTCCGAAGGCATAGCGGCTATCTGTATAAACATTCACACACAATCCTGTACTGAGCTCACATGCTCGTGTTAATGCTATCAGTTCCGCTGCTTGAGCTGATTTCTGTGGTATACGTGCTGTCTCCACTATCGTTTGCAATGTGGTAATCGCATACGCTGCTGAAGTCGTACCATCTGGTAGCTTCAGGCATGATCCGTCTACCCACAGTTCTCCATCTACATCTGGAAAGGGCGTATCCTGGAGATCAATACGACCCTTTGTTTGTTCCTCAGTCACAAGAATACAATCATGCGCTTTCTGTGCCTCAGGCTGGGTCTCGGGGTATGGCAACAATGTGGCCGGGTTTAATGTCACGCACCTTTTCAACGTAATATGAGGAGCCAGAAGCGTCAGCTCATATCCCGTTAAGCGGGCACTGGTCAAATGCTGCGTCTTTGTTTGATTAAGCAGGGCATCAACAGCATGGGGAACTAACACCAACAGTTTATGGGACAACACAATTCCTTCACTTTGGCGTATTGACACAGCTGTCGCCGCAACCGAGCGAAAACACCCTGGTAATGCTCGGGCGACAGGATCAAGCACAGCCGAAAAGTATGCACAAGGGCGTTGCTTATCGCCATGCATCTGCACTAAAACTGATAATGCACATCCATCTTTCTCATGCACATACAGCGAAAAGGGTTTTGCATAATCAGGGGTCCCTAACACTGGTGCTGAACAAAGGGCCTGTCGTAGTTGCTGAAAAGCAGTATCACACTCATCTGACCAAGGGATTGGGATAGGCGTGTCCTTTGTCAAGAGGGCTAACAATGGCTTAGCTATGTGCGAAAACCCCAATATCCACTGTCTACAAAAAGAAACAAGGCCCAAAAATGCACGCACATCCTTCTGTGTGGACGGCCTCGGTGTATCCAGAATTACTTGGATACGATCCGGTGTGAGTGCACGTCCCTCCTTAGACAAAAGGTGACCCAGATAAGTCACCTTTGGTCTACAGAATTGCAACTTCTTCCTAGATACCTTATGATTGTGGGATGCTAAAAAGGAAAGTAAGGATAACGTGCTTTTCTCACACAGCTCCAGGGTGTCAGCCGCCAACAAGATGTAATCGACATATTGCATGAGGGCGACCCCCTCGAGTAAAGCAAAGGAATCCAACTGTCGTTTCAAAGCCTGACTGTAAATACTAGGGCTTTCTGTGTAGCCCTGGGGAATTCTACAAAAACGATAAGATCTATTATTTAATGTGAACCCAAAAAGAAACCGGCTATCGGGGTGAATGGGAATAGAGAAGAAGGCATTTTTCAAATCAATCACTGAGAACATGGTCGCCGTAGGCGGGACCAAGGTAAGCAACGTCGTGATATCGGAAACCACCGGGTACTGAGGTATCACGATCTTGTTTACCTCCCTCAAATCAATTATGAACCGATAGACCTTAGCATCCGTGTCCTTTTTCAGAATAGGGAGAATCGGACTGTTACAGATATTATAGGGAACTTCTTCCACTACTCCTACTGCGATCAAGTCTTGCACAATCTGTATGAGAGCCTCCTCGCCCTCCTGGGAAATACGATACTGCGGGAGGCGTGGTAACACCGCCCCCTCCTGGACACTAATGTGGACCGGAGGAATCACCATTTGTCCCACATCTGTGTCCGAAGTCGCCCATAAAGCACGAGGGAGGGTAGCCAACAACGCATCCTCTGATATCGTACACATCCGCCCAGACCGGGGGTAGTTGTCATTTAAGATCACCCTCACACCCTCAGGGGAGCAGCGGATCGTAGCCCTAAAGTGCTTTAACATATCAAGGCCCATAATGTTATCCGGTGTATACGGAGCAAGCAGAAACGGACAGGGCGCAGAAAAAGAATCAACCTTAAATGTAAGGGGCTGTGAAAGAGGGCTTCGGGAGAGTGTACCGTCAAACCCTACCGATGTAACCATTGAGCCGGATGGGGGAGCCCCCGGAACCAAGTACCTAGACAATGCACTACGTGTCGCTCCTGTATCCACTAGGAACTGATCAGTAGAACCTAAAACCTCAGCCGATACATAAGGACCCGTCTGATCGACCGGCACCTCAACTGATTCGGACCCCCATCCAACGCATTCCTATGCATGCTGAGAATCGTGATATCCCGATCGATCAATCTCCGATACGTGATACTGATGCTGGCGATCGAAAACATTTGAGCTATCTCGGTGCTGCCCAGCAGTATCGAAACGGACATTATCGTTAGAATTCCCTCAAGAACTCGAGAAACCCCCTCTACCTCTCGGGCCACCCAGAGTATGCCCCTGGCGCGAAGCACGCAACACTGGGCAATCCCTGGCCCAATGGCCCGATTGCTTACAATACGCACACTGATTCCTATTCAAATCAGATCGGCCCGAAGGGGGACCATAAGATCCTCCCCTTCCTCTATTAGTACCCCGTCGAGGCGGGCCATAGACTTGCGCCAACATCACCTTTGTTTTCAAATCTTTCGATTTCTTTTCCTCCTGGCCCTTTGCTTCTTGCTCCTGACGCTCATAATACTGGGCGATGGTCAGGAGGGCCGTCGGCGTAGCGGAGGACCAAGAACTCTCGCTCGCTTTTAAACGGGCCGCAACTGCCGGTAGCAGATTAGCTACATATTTATCCGCAAAAAGGTGGCGTCCCGTATCGTCGGTAAGCGACTGGCCACTAAAATCATGAAACGTCTCCTCAAAGCGCGTAAAGAAGTCCGCAACTGACTCGTCAACTTTCTGTTTACATGCAGCTAACATATTCCAGTCAATCTTTTTAGGGGGGATAATTGTCTTCAATTTAGTCACAATAGCAGCAGGGAGATCTAAAATACTCTGCGGCGGTTTCTGCGCGGGCTTCCGCTCCCTATCCTCATCCTCAAGTTCAGACCACCGGGCCTTAAAGGCAACGATATCATCTACCTTGCGTACAGATCGCCACATATCCGGTGGTAGAATAAGGCCAAAAAACAGGTCTATATCTGCTAAAGTCATAACGCAAGAATTCAAGGCCCCCTCGACTTCTTCATAGAAGGCCGCTGGATTCTTGTGAGGGTCGGGGAGCGCATTCTTCAATGCCATAACATCAGCCCTATGCCACGGAGTGTAAACCCAATTATACACGAAATATCCCTTAGCATCGGCGGAGGTAATGTCCGAGCTAGTCCCTGCTCCTTTAGGAGGAACATACAAAGGCGCTGCCTCTCGCATTGGTTTAACATGCACTATGTCATCCTTATCTGACTGGGAGGCGGATGAGTGGCCCCCTGCTGCAAACGAATCCGACTGCTTCTCCTCCTCCGTTGGTTGGCGTGCTTTCTCTCTAAGGGCCAGCACCTCGTCCCGCAAGGCGAACAGCCGCCGAGCCGCCTCAGGAGCCTTAGGGGGAGAAAAAACACCATCATGCAATGCTTTAGCATCCGACGTCACATCGTCAGGCTCAAAGACACTAGAATATTTTCGGAAAGCGGCAATCACTTCCTCAGCGAAATGAGCCAGAAAATACACCCTTTCTCTATCTTGCCACGACCCCCAAGTATGGAGCAACTCCTCCCTAGACATCTTGCCCTTAAGTGCACGGAGGGAAAGTTTCCGAAGCTCAGCCATATGCTCGGCCGATAACATGGACCGCGTATCCACCTTACCCGGACCCGGGTCAGAATCTTGCGGCCTCGGAGCAGATGCGCCAACATAAGGGGGCGGAGAGCAATCTAGCAGATAAAAATCATCATCAGTATTATTAAGGACAGGATAAAGTGGCTGCCGAACAACATATTGACCCGAAACTTGTAGCCTACGCTCTTTCTCTTGTCTGTCCGTCTGCTCTCTGTCCTCCTGACGCTTCGCTTCCTGCGCTCGCACATGATCACTCTTCCGTTGTTCTTTATCAAACAACGCTTTCTCACGCTTCTCTCGCTCACGCACCTCCTTCACCCACAACCGCACACACTCAAACATATCCTGACGAGCACGCCGCTTACACATACACTGTTCCACATACTCAATCTTACGTATATCAAACGATCCATACAAAGGCCATCGCAACTCAGGATCCTTTTTTGTGTATTTCCTCCATACTGTGCTGTACATTATGGAAGAAAGACCATGCTTCACATACATATCCCTATTAGGAGTCCCCTCTGGGGGGGCTGGAGCAGATTCCTCGAGGTTCAACCGGTTTCCAAAGCAGCAACACCACTTACGGAGTGCGCTAAAAGCAGGCATGCTTAGGAATAATGCAAAATATGCAATATTATAAAGAAAATGGCACTTAATCGTTGCGCCGTTCAAAGTTTACACCGCTCCGGAGAAATCTCTCCACATTACCTGCCTATATGTGTTGCAACGCATATATTTTCACAAAGACAAATACAAAATATGACTAGTCATCACCAATCAAACTCAAATAGCCAAACCAGGCTTCAAAAACTCGGAGCAAGTACCGTACAACAGTTCTTACCAATCAAGAGTCCAGATTCCAACTGCCAAGCTCCATAATCGCCCAAACGGCTCTCACGGCAGGACCGACAGAAGAGGTCTCAGTCGATGACCGGCGCCACCCAGACGGTCAGCTCGGAAGGGAAGGAAGAAAAACCTCGGGATGCCAGGGCTAAGACGCCGCTGGCAGTGATCACGTCCCCGGCCAAACTCCTCACCTTCGTCGCGACCAATCCTTCGAGCATCCGAGTCGCCGATGAGCCCCACGTGACGGGCGCCAATTGATGAATACAGGCCCCAGCTAGGCCCGCAAGACACAAGGGTTCGCTCTCCTGTAATGGAATCTACAAGGAAGTTGGCACGGAAACTGCAAAGTACAAAAACAGCATTTATTAACCCTTAAGGGTGGTCCTACAATCCACACAACACTCTTCAGTATTGCATAGAGTAGCACAAAGAACTTGCGTACACAGTCCCCTTTTATACACAATAGAGGGGCTCATAAGTGGGTGGATACAACATGAGGCCGAAGAACATTACCATTTATGGTCATTCTCGATACTGAATCAATACATGGGCGGAGCCAACACACTTTCCTTGAGCCCGCGAACACATGGTCAAGCAAGGCTAATTATAACAGATGTGGTCAAGTCTGGGCATGCGCCAGATGGACAAGAGAGCTATTTATAAACTGTTACTAGGCAGATTACAAGAGCAACTAACACAGAGGTCGGACTCTCCTCGTGGCGAACACGTGGCAGCATAACAATACAAAATGGAGTCCAAACTTCGGTCAACATAGCGGAGAAAACACGATCTAAAGGGAGAGGTTTAATGTCTTTAGTAAATGCTTAATCACATCGCTGTTTCAATTTACAACACTAGGGGAGGTGTGCTTTTGGTGTAGTTGTAATCAATGAGGAGAACAGATGAGCATATTTACAAAAAAATGTTGGAGCGCGGAGCTGTGCTAAATTCAGCCGCGCTGCTCTCTGACATTTTTAAAATGCAGGGATGTGCCATATTCACAAAAATAATGCGCACCTCTGTAGTACTGGTGCACAAAAAGCTGCCTAGCGCCAGCACAGGCACCTTTGCTGCCATGTTGCAAGGGTGCCTGCGCTGCAGGGGCAATTCTTCATGTGCAGGAAGGGATACCATCCCACATAAACAATCATTCATGGTGATTTGCTCTTTCTATGTGTGCTACAGAATGCAGTGCGCATGTAAAGAGCTGATAATTTCTCCTCGTATCACCATTCTAGCACCTGGTAATCCATGGCGTTAGAAGGGTTCTATTGTTGCTGCTGCCTCAGCCTTGTAAATCTGGGGCAGCGTCAAAAAGCAATGGGTGTTGCGGTGGACCGCCCACAGCAACACCCATTGCACGACCCTTTGCCGCAGTGGACTGTGGCAGAAAGGGGCATATTTACAAGGTGGCGTTGAGCCATGTTAAGTGGCTTAGTGCCACCTTGTAAATATGGGAAACGCCACCTTCCTATCAAGTAAATAGGTTATTTTTAAAACGCTGCAAGTTGTTTGCCTCATAGAACGAGTATACAACACAGTGCAAGAGTCTGCTTCATTCCTTCCTTACGCTACATTCATAACCAGTCCTGGCAAAGCCAACTGATGTGGTGTATTTTACGTGTATGTGCTCTATATATTAATGGCCATATGTAGTTGTCCTAAGAGATAACCCACATACATACACTGCTAGTCACAGACTCAGCAATCTGTCCTTCCACCATCTTGGCAGGTTAGGAGCTTCCGGAACCTATGAATTAGCATATTTCCCCCTGGAGAGCGGGAGATTCAAGTGTGTGGGTCTGCTATGAAACCCTGCCCATGAACAGGAGGCACAGAAGGTTCTGCGAATCTCTTCACAGCCAAGGGAGCTTCACCTAATTCAACCTCTACTCCTTTCCCTTTGCTTCATCACGTCCACGGGAAATGCTACGCCACAAGTTTACACAAATTACCTCCAAAAATGCCGGTAGTCTGCTCCTGTATTCAGGGCTGGTCCTAGGACTTTTGGGGCCCTGGGCGAAAGGGACGATGTGAGGCCCCTCCAATTTGCATGGGATCTTACATCACAGGTCTATTAATCTATGTCATTGCTGAAGTGACCTTGTGTTGATATCAGTAACATCATTAAAAAGATAAATACCCAAATGAAATGAGTCCACCTAGCGCTTGTTACCAGAATCAGATAAATGAATTGCAAGATTGACTTTGTTGTGAATTATTAAACATGAAATAGTTTGAATTCTGAAAATATAAGACTGAGTTCTGAATCCTGTGGATGGGGTAGTGGGCTTTGGAGGGCTGTAATCATTCCTATTGTCCTCTTCGCGCCACTTTCCTCTGCCACTTCTCTGCGAGACACACTTTTTTTCACCCACATCTTTCCGAAATCTTCCATCTACAAATTTCAGACCTCCTCTTTTTCCTTTCTGAACCATCTTTTCACTTTCTTTTCCTGCATCTTTTTCTTGCATCTGCTTCACTTTACCATTCTCTATCACACACACACAACACGCCCATTCACCTTTTGTTAGAAAATGAGTCATTAGTTGTGTGACCTGCAAAAGTAATGGGTCTACATTTGTGCTCCACCGGGAATCAAACACCCCATTGTAGTGCTTGACTCTCATAGGGTAGCATTGCAGAGCAGTCCAAGGCCTACTCAAGGGAGGTCGTGTGGGCTAGTAATCACCATTCAGAGATATACAATATTAACACTCAATAAATGATTGTACAGTCAGTGCTTTTTCTTTTGAAAAAAGAAAACTATATTTGTAACACACACACCACTCAATACTATGCAGCAACTTACAAATATACACAAGCTGACTTTTGGATGACATTGCGTAAGCATTCTTACTCCTCCCTAAAGAGGGGGGGAGGGGAATGATCTAGCACCACAACTCACATGTCTAAATATTATCTTGTCCCCAAATGCCCCTGGTTGACCATAACTTGGAGAAAGAGCCAATACTGGCACCAAAGCGAGTGGCTGTCCACCTACTTATTTCAACAAACATTTCACCATGGGAATACATGCAATAATTACATATAATCATGACTGAGTGTCCTAATACTGGCAATAAAACATGCAGGGCCAGATGTATGACCTGTTTTTGCATGCGCGAACGAGTTTGCGACCCGTTTGCACAAGCGAAAACCTACAGGGCCGTGTACAACCCTATTTAGCGAGTCACAATTTATTTGCGGCTCGCTAAATAGGTTTTGTGACTCGCAATTAGGAAGGGGCGTTCCAAGGGCGTCCCTTCCTAATTGCAAAGAGCTACCCTATGTAAGAATGTTTTGCGATCGCAATTGCGGTCGCAAAACACTCGCAATTTACCGCCCTCTTTAAGAGGGTGGTAATGCATTTGCAAATGGGAAGGGGTACCCAGGGGAACCCTTCCCCTTTGCAAATGCAGGTGAATTTTATTTTAGGGGCAGACAATGGTTCCAGGGATCACTACCGGCCCTTAAAAAATAAAACAAAAATGTTTCATTTTTTTATTTTTTTTAATGCATCCTGTTTTCCTTTAAGGAAAACAAGCTGCATTTAAAAAAAAAACTGCTTTATTTAAAAGCAGTCCCAGACATGGAGGTCTGCTGAGCCCAGCTGGTCACCATACCTGGGAGGGCCAGCCATTCTCAATGGGGTCGCAAATTGTGAGTGCCTCATGAATATTCATGAGGCATGCAGTTTACGACCTTATTGAGAATTGCTACCAGTGTCTCTGACACTGTTGTACATGTCATTTTGTGAGTCACAAATTGTGACTCACAATTGAGCGCAATTTGCGACTCGCAAAATGACATGGTCGTACATCTGGCCCACAAACTTTAATCTTTGTCTAAGCATGACTGGAGTGCAGTGTACTCATCATAACTGTCAACACGAATAATGCAATTTATTCACATTTATAATTACAATACGGTGCAATTATAATCGGTCACCTAGAAGGTGATTACAGCATATACTTTGAAAACGTTCAACGTATAATACTGTATTTTAACCAGAGTCCCTAAAGGACATCATTCCTGTAAATACACATATGTGCAATGATCAACTTTCACTCCTAAAGTGTTTCTCTCAACATGAAAACTCATATTGTACACTTTCAGGCCATAACTGGCTGCAGACATAATCTTCACTCCCAGAGGGCACATCATTTCGGCGCTAAAGAGAAAAAGTTCCAGCAGAGGAAGTGTTTTTGAAACAAGGCAAAACCCTTGAGGGGTAATGTTTTTACTATCCCAGCCAAATTAGGATGGTGTATTTTCAACTGCTCTTGGGGGTAGGCTGTGCTACTCTTGCAGCTCCCCCACATCTCTTGTACTCCTTTGGTGGTTACCCCGCTCCTGGGACCACCACAAAGCCAAAACAAATGATTCTTGCTAAGAAATTATGCTGGGCCCTGCAGGTCATTATAGGCCACTGCTTGCGCTTGGCCGTGCATATTAGAGTAGCGGGCTCTCCCGCTGCGCCGGGAAAAGCGGCAGTCCATTTCCCTTCTTTGTTTTTCTTCTTCACGTGGCCACATGCTGCGGCTTCCTTTTATTGGGGTGCCTGGTCCCACCAGGGCACCCTTCATGACTCTTGGTTGTTGGAGAGCAGCTCGGGGAGCCCACCTCCAGCTGCTTTCGCCTGCTCCCCTGCACGGCCAGCACACTTGCATGCTGCTGCAGGAGCCCGTACAACCTTCTGGTCTCTCTGCTCCTGCGGGCAGACGTATGCTGGGCGGTCGGGTAAGCAGGCCACATGGGGGAGCGTGGAAGTGCTACCCCTCCACATTGGTGTTGCCTGGCCCCCCCTTGCAGTCTTGCGGGGTCACAACGGCGCTCCCTACCTCCATCTCTTCGCCGGGGCCAAGGGATGGGGTTCTGGGCCCCCGTGAAGCTTTGCTAGGGTGCAACGGTGCTCCCGGCACTCCCCGTCTTCTTCTTCTTCCCTGGCGGCAGTCCCTAGGCCCTGGTCCACCTCGTTGGCCTCGCTCAAGACGATGATGGAGCACCACGTGCTTCGCCACTAGGAGACAGGGGTCAAGGGTCGCAAGACTTAAAAAGGCCAATATCTCAGGCCCCATGAGACCAATGTTCTTAATACTGGTCTAATTTTACTCCTGATGCGAGCCTTTGCCACCCCGAGCACTTTCTTTAGGCCTACTGGCCTAAAAGGTTGATGAACTTTGCAGGGAGCTAGTTTCACTGGCTCCCTGTGCCAGCCTTTTGCTTTTTTTCTCTGGGCCTCTTTCTCTATGTGCAGAGCCTAGTATTTCCCCCAAAGTGGTCCTCAGGGTGTGTAAGGGGAAGAGCGTCCTGGGGAGTGGTCCACTAGTCCTGGAGTCAATCAGACACAGAATCCTTAGTCCAGGGTACAGTCAGGGGGTTGCCCCTTCCAATTGTCCATGGCATCAGCCTCCAGTCCCAGAATAGCACATCCATGAGAGCTCTCCCTCCTGCGCAAGACCTTTTAAGGGTGGGGTGAGAGGTGCCAGCAGGTATGCACCTCTGGCCTAACCTGAGGTGCCACCTCACCTCTCCACCTCTGTTTCAACCTTCCTGTACAGGCTTGTGGGATACTTCAAGATGGCATCACCCAGGAGTCACTTGCCACATGTGCTCTGGGGGTCTTAGTTCCACCCCTCGCTGACATCACTGCCAGGGCCTTCCCCCAGCATATCTTCAAAGGAGCTTCCCCTCTGGTCTGGATCCTGAGATCTGGACTCCCTCCTTCGTTGAGTGGCCTAGCACAGGATGACAGCTGGCTGATTGATGTAGAGCAATTTCACCCATTCCCTTCCTTCTGGATAGTTGACCTAAGCACTGTCAAATGCTTGCTTTGATGCGTGAGGCCTTTGTTCCTGCTGTTGAGAAGAAAAATAATTTACCTATCTCAGCAGGGTCACAAAAGGCCTTGGCTCTGGTCCTGAGCTGAGCCAGAGAAACATAGCATTCCTGGATGACCCATAAGCAGTACATATATGCTTTTGGACTTAGCAGAATTATGCATTTCACACAGGTTTACAATTTACATTGGTGCTACTCTGGAGTGTGTGGACCCAATGGAATTGAAGCTGCGCCCTAAGGCAGCCTTTCCAATTGCAGTATAATGGAGTATCACTACAGCTAAGACAGTAAAGCACACTGCCGTCCATACATGTGTAACCCCATGGAGTCTGCCGCTTGCTGCCCTCACACAAGTGCACACGTGTGTCCACGTGCCCACATGTAACCAGTCCAGTGCCCCTTATCCTGGCTGCATCGCAGCGGCCTTATAGTAAAATGGACTGCATGTGTTTACTGCTAGTGTCCACCTTTCGAGATGAGTTTACCATGAGTGAGTCCCAGGTTATACGGCTCTCCCACAGTAAAAGGTCAAAAATCAGGTGATAAAAAAGCAAACATCCAGGTGGATTAGATGGTCAGAACCACCTTCTTCTTCTCACACCTGTAAACACTGCATTTCCATTTGAATTGTCAATATTTCAGCAAAAGCTTTTACGTCCTTCACACGCTTTTGCACATAATTACAAATACAATTAGTACATGTCACTATTGCTTTCTTCCCTCCACAGAGGAGCCAAACAAGATTGGTTGAGCAGGTATTCTAAACACATTTGTGACCCACTGGCAGCCACTGTGAGAACCACACACTACCTTCACACTACACTCCAGTGCTCTCAATTATGGCCCTTTTTTGGCACTCCTCCACAACCTGAACTCGCACAAACATCTATACGTGAGTTGATACCCAGTATGCAGATTAATAGGTTGATATGTTGCATGGCAAAGATACATAAAAAGAAAATCCAGGAAAAAACGAACACTCTTAGGGAAGTAAGTTACGCAAAACATGTGAAATGTAAATAGGAACACCCTCACTGGCATGACTGACATGGATTTCTGTGATGGTTTTTACAGTCATTGTTGATATATCTATCAGTGTTTTGTACTGTAAAGGATATCAAAATAGAGCATGACATAAACTCCTTTCAAAGTCCAGCCTTTTAATGAATACTTTTACCTGCCCTGGACCTTGCTGCATAATGTAGTGTTATGATCCCAGGAGAGGTGCTCCCTCCCTTGAGCCTCACAGTGTTAAATAATGCATGCTAAGCCCCAGAGAGCCCCCTATCCCACACTAGGCCTCATCGCAGCAATGATCTAGTGCTGTGTTGCCTAGGGCCAGGTGGCCCCTCTCCTGGGCCTCGTAGTGCTATAATGTAGACTCGAAGTCCAGTGTAGGGAAAAGCATTCATTAAAAGGCAGAGCTGAACCAAAGTATGGTGGGCAGTGTAAACCGAGAGTTATGGACTTCAGTGTGGCAGTTACTCTGTGTCTGAAGCCCCCAGTAATTTGGATCAGCTCTGTATTGACATACTTTGCATGGTAAAACACTGATCAATTTCTCAACAATGACTATCCACAACATTAAGCCACTCCATGAGCTGTGAGTTCCAGCTAAGGGGGTCTCAGCCCATGGGCTTTGCAGCCATAGTGTAGCACTGTGCGGCCTAGGAGTGGGTGGCTCCCTGCACTTGGCCTCACCCTACTGGAAAATGGCTGCATTGCCCCAGTAAGGGGGCCACCCCTGGACCTCACAGCCATAATTCAGCGCTGAGGGGGCCAGGGGAGTGAGGCTTCCTTCCCAGGGCACTGAAGCATCAGAGTAGAGCTTGCATGCCAGTCTGGGTTCTCGCTCTTCCACTGACCCACCTCTCCTCATCTAATCCACACACATATATTTACAATTGTAATGTTACCACTGCTCTGTGTGCTCTGCAGAAAGTTCAAACATGATTTGACGAGCAGGTTTTCTAAACACCTTTGTGACCCATTGGCAGCCCCTTGTGAGAACTTTGCCCAGCCTTTATACTTCACTCCAGCCCTCTCAAACATGGCCCACTACAAACAACCACCCGCAACATGAGTCCGTTTAAAGTATGCACAATACAAGATTGCTATGCTGCATCAAAAACAAATTAAAATAAAATCCAGGAAAAATGTAATACTCTTAGAGAAGCAAATTAAGTGTGTGTGAAATATAAATAGGAACAACCTCACTGGCATGATTGACTTGGATTACTGTGATGTTTTTTTACAGTCATTGGTGGTATATCTACCTGTGTTTTGCCCTGTAAAGGATATCAAACAAAAGAACATTTCTATACATCTTTCAAAGTCCGATTTTAATTACTGCAGGGCCTGAGACCCAGAGTGACCTGTCTTACTCAAAGCCCTGAGCCTAGGTTTATGCTGCTCGCCTTGCTTTGGTTCAGCGCTGCCTTTTAAGGAATGATTTTACCTGCCCTTGACCTTGCAGTCATAATGTAGCGTTATGAGGCCAAAGAGAGGGTCTTCCTTCCCTGATGGATCATGTCTGCAATGAGGCCTAGTGGAGGGGACACCTCTCTCTTGGGTGCTTAGCACCCATCATCCAGGGCTGCCAAGCCCAGGGGAAGGGCCCGTTACCTGGGCTTCATAGCAAAACATTATTACTGCATGGCTCAAAGAAAGATATTCAGTAAAAGGTATTGTACAAAAGCGAAGTAAACATAAAACCAGGGTCAGGGCCTTCAGATTTCATGCCTCACAATAATTAAAATCTGACTTTGAAAGAAGGCCCTTTCCCTCTGTATTGATGTTCCTTATAGGTTAAAGCACTGATGCAAAAATTGAAGAATTATAAGAACCTCTGCAGTGAAGAAGTCCTAGACCAATGGAGAGCTTCCCCAAAATATACAGTGAAGTTAACCGGCATTCAACAGACTGAGTTAATGGTTAAAATGCATGTGGCTATGGTCCAGAGGGTTCTCTGGTAGTCGATCATCAAATCTTTTGTATAAACCTCGAATCTCTCAAGATGCTTTCGCCTAACACCCATAAACCCTTTCCAGGCCCTCATAGCTGCCATGTTTCCCAGGTCCGTGCAAGCTGTGCTGTTGCAGTCCAGGTATTTTCTTTGATTTTGGGGACTTGTAGCCCTGTTTTATACTGGAATAAACACAACTACAAGTACCAGAATTCAAAATAAAAACATGGGCTGCAACTGCACATCTTGCATGGACCTGAGAGATTTTCCAGGGCTGGTCCCTTAGTGACCATCAACCAACCTCCAAGCCAACCTGTTCCCACCTGACACCATTTTTATTTATTTAAAATGTATTGTGCATTAAAGAAATGACATCCTATAGCCTTTTCTTTTACATCAGCAAGATTGTCACATAGATCAATTTGCAAAGTCCTCTCACTTTGCACTCAAAGAAAAGCAAACAATCTCCAAGTTAAAACAATAGGCTGCAAATTGTCAGAATACATCGCCTGACATTTGATGTCTGTCTTTGAATTAAATATACAGGCATCTTTCTTGCTCATTTATCTTCTGAACTCTAGCATTGTAATATTGGGGATACTATAGTCCCACGCCCCCTACCTCTAGCTCCTACATCTTCTTTGTCTCCTATGCGCTCCTGTCTAATGCATGTACCTTATCTTCCTTTTGCCTTTTCCACAAACTCCGTCTCCCTCCCAGAGGACTACTTTAAACTTTTCCTCTCCTCCTCCTTGTCTATGCTACTCTTTCCTCCCCTCTATACTATTTCCCCATATTCACTTCCTCAAGAGTTGCTGGTATTCACTTATCATCTTTGCTCTCCTCTCTCAGCCTTCCTACAACATCTGGTCTCTAGATCATTTTTTTCCTCTTAACCCCTGTCTCACATTTGAAGTCTTCCCCTTTCCTCTCCTTTGCTATATTTTATCTTCACACTTTCACTCTGCACTCTCTCATCCACCCTCCTTAAAGTTCTTTCTTCTTTAAAGCCTCTCCCCCATACTTTGGGCCTGATTTAGATGTTGGCAGAACTAGTCACGCCATTGCTTTTTCAGCGGTCTTCCCGCCCTCTAACTAGGCGGTCCGCCCGCTGTATTTAGATGTTGGCTGGTCAATGGAGGCAAGACCGCTGCCGTCCTGTCGACTCTTCCAGGAATTCCCTACTGCCTTGATGGCGGTAGAGGCAGAATTGACTGGCCGGGACTCAAGCCCAGATTACCATCGTCCAGATTACGATGTACCTTTCCGCCATGCCATAGTGGCAGGAATCCCTCCTACTTGAAGTGGGCAGAATAAGAGTAAATGAGGTAAAAACCTTGTTACTTGCTTCCTGCTTCCATTTCCATCTTGTGTCCCATCATCATTGGCGCTGAGATCTACGGTAAGCTACTATTACTTTTGTCCTATATCGTGTATTGAAACTTGTTGTAACCTTGTGTATGTCTGCATTGCTTTTACATGCAATATTATCCTTAGCTGTAATGCAGTTGTGTTCAGTTTCCTACTAATCAAGGTAAATTGAACACACTTGTAGTGACACTTAAAAAAATATTTGTTGTTGTGTTGCTTGGGGGTGTTGCACTAGTGGTGCTGTGGGTTTGCATTCAATAGTGTGTATATGTTGTGTGAGTGGCAAGCAATACGTAACACAAAGGGACATAAGATATTGCCTACATATGTATGTCATGCACAAAATACATGTGTATTGATGTAAAAATAAGTTGTATTTACCAGTCTGCACACCCCCAGGAGCCTCACTCCATCGGGACTCAACCGCTAGGACACCCCCTGCACAATGGGAACATCTAAATTGGATTGGCCTGATCCTGCCAGCTTGGCAGCGACGGAGTTCCGTTAGCTGGCACAGGAGACCGCAGCTGCGGCGGTCTTGTGTATATAGCTGCAACATCTTTTTTTATATTTTTTATTTTATTCAATCCATATAATACATACAATTGTATTTTGGTATGTACAAGATTATACCTTCAAATATACTTGATAATAGAACGGAAAAAGAGAAAAGGAGATGCATTAATTCATCATCGTCAACAGTTGAAAACATAATCAAGCACTTATCTCAAAAGTTGTATCATTCAATCCCATATTAGTCTGCCCAGCTTTTGCCTTTTACGTGACTTTAAACAATAAAGGCTATATTCAAGGTTAAAAATGTTATAAAATTTGGCCCTCCACATCTCAAAAGATGGAGCCTCGCTCTGCAACCAACACGAGGCGATACATAACCGTGCTACCGCAGAGGCGATACATGTAATAAATCTAAATTTATATGCTGGTTGCTCAGTTGAAACATTTCTCCAGATCCCCAATAGCATCACTTCTTTTGTTATATGGATTGTGGTCCCTGCAACCTCTGACGAGAACAAATCTATTTGTTGTTTTAATTGTGAGAGCGCGATACAATCAAAGAACACATGCACAATGTCAGCTCTATCGATACTGCATCTAAAACACTTCCCGTCATTATTTCCACCCCACTTCATCATCTTCTCTGGTGTATGATAAAGATCAAATATGGTCTTGAAGTGTTGTGTTTTCAGGTTTGCTGACAACAATATCCTCCCGGCAGTATCGATAGAGCGCTGCAGAAACTCACCAACCTGCCCTAAACGTTCACCCCATTTATAATCTTGAGCAACTAAATTGTCTGATTGTATCTCAATTAATATAGTATATAGTGCCCCTATCCTTGCCCTCTTTCTAATTGCCTCAATTATCGGTGACAACACATTACCCTTATGCAGATGATGTTTAACTAGAAAATCCAGAATTTGCAAAAATTAAAACAATTCATGCTGTTGAAGTCCATAACTATCAGCTAGCTTTGCAAATGAAGATAATACTCCCTCACAAATAAATCTCTTAGCTGTCTAATCCCCTTACGCCTCTAGCTCAACATCTAATAATCCCAAAATATAGCTGGAAACTTAACAGTTGAGTTAAGTGGTTTATAATAGTTAATCTGTGGGATAGCTAACTTTTTACGTACCCCTTTCCATATTTTGTATGCAGCAATCATTACCTTGAACCGTGTTTTTTTATAATAACTTGGATCACAAAATTTTACTAATACATTTCTGGCTTCTTCACCTATTAGCAACTGATATATGGATGGAGCTTCTGCCACCGGCACATCTTCCCCAGTCAACAAAATCCGCATATTTTGCAGCAAACAAACATAATAATAAAAAAAGAAATTAGGGACCGACCCCCCCATCAAGTGGTAACATCATAAATTTAAATGCTCTCCTCGCTTTCCGTTGTCCCAATACAAATATATCACAAATTGATTGCACCCGTTGTGTTTTTTTGTCAATTTCTAGTATTTTGGAGAGAACAATCATTTTAAGCACATTATGTCTCCCCACCATTGTCAGATGGAGACACTCCAACCAATCCAACTGTTGTTTAACCCCATAAAACTATGTTGCCCCAATTAACCTCTATCAATTCTTGCAAAGACATTCTAATTTTAATGCCTAAATATCGAGCTTCATCTGTTACACGTGCCTCTTCCGGGCAGTCCTGTTTGGTGCATACAATCTGGGTTTTAGACGAGTTTTATTTATATCCAGAGACCCCACCAAATTCTTCTGCTAACCTTTCAATCTCAACTATTGCTTGTACTGGATCTGCCGAAGCTACAGCTATATCGTCTGCATAGGCTAAAACACCCACCTGGAATTGCCCGCAGTTCATAGATCTAATACGCTCGCTTCGTTCTAACATGAGCACAAATGTATTAATAGATAGCGCAAACAATAGCGGAGAGCAGGGACATCCCTGTCTTGTTCCCCTGCTAATATAAACTTGCTGTGATTCCCTGCCCATAACACAAGTCCTCGCACGTGGTGACTTATACATGCTTTGAATTGCACTAATGTAGCCCGGCCCAAACCCTATCCTGCGCATAATACCCCATATAAAAGCCCAAGAAACGCGATCAAACGCTTTTTCTGCATCAAGAAATATCAGCCCAAGCCTTCTATGATTTACATTAGCATAATCTATAAGAGTAATAGCTTTATGAATATGGTTAATCGTACTTCTGCCAGGTATAAATCCGTGCTGGGATAAGGAAACCAAGGGCGTAATAACTCTCGCCAGTCTATTAGCTAATATCTTGGCATAAACTTTCCCATCAGCATTTAACAGGGATATTGGTCTATATGACCTAGGTATGTTCGGGGGCTTATCCTTTTTTTTAAACACGATTATATTAGCCTCATCCCAAGATGGAGGCGAGTTCCCAGCCTGAGCTTCTTGAAAGACATTCAGCATGTCAATTTTCAATACATGAAATAGCAGAAAATATATTTCAAGCGGTAATTTGTCCGGCCAGCAGCTTTCCCATTTGCAAGCACACAGAGTGCCTCCTCTAATTCCTCCATTGTTATTGGTTCATCTAATAGGATTTGCTCTTCTGGGCTTAGCTTATTCATATCGAATTTCTCTATGTCCCGTTCATCAGAATCATTCTGCGTATATAGTTTTTGATGAAAATCATTTTTAAAAAAACAATATACCATCTTCTGTTTCATCCGTATTGCCAGTCGCATCAGTCATAGTCAATATTCTCTGTGAGGACTGCCTTACTCTTAATCGCTTAGCAAGACATCGGCCCGTGGCTTCACCATATTCATATCTATCTGTAACGCCCTGAACGTCTCAGGATCGTTTAACAGACACGATAATGAGAACGCAACCACTTGTGAAGGTTTAGTTATTTTAATGAAGGCAAAAATAATACAAGGAATAAACAAAGGTTATAGTCACTGGAATCCTCCAGGCTAAGTACGTTACCAGCCCACAGCACGGATGGTCCTAACCGTCCTCTGCATATACGCCGATCCCGGCGTATGCCAACAGAGGGCAGAAATGAAATGGCCGACAATGCCAATCGGTAGGCTGTGAGGGGCACGAAGAGTGTTGGGGAGAATCGAGGAGTCAGGGAAACACCCAGCCGGGGTCTCTACCTGAAGGGAGCAGCCGCTCAACCTCTTCCTCAGACTGCACCGGGACGCGGAGTCACCTCCTGGTGATGCGTCACCGATACCCCAATCACAAGCAAAGAAGACTGAACCGAGAGCAGCCGCTCGATCGATCCTGTGGACTTCCGAGTCTGTAACGCGGCAAACACCTCCTGGTGTGCGTTACAGCTGGCAGTCCCTGTATCTCTGGTCGGGCTGGGAGTTACGACTCCAACGAGCAAAAGCGCCACTGCGCTTTGACTCACCCGAGTCAAAAAGCGAAGCTCAATGGTTATCCGGTAGAGCTTCCGGGTCCTTCACAGGTGACGATGGGGCAAGACACGGCCCAGGGAGTAACGACTCGACCTACCTCCGTTCTTGCCTTACTGGAGCACCACTCCGGAACACTGCTCTTCACTAAGCAGGTACGTCGGTGTAAACACAATATCCGACAGCGTTGTACCTCCCGGTTCCTCCCTTTATAGGGCGTTGTTTTCCTTGAGTTATGTAACAGCTCTCCTGTTTACATAAGGGCGTGTTTTCCTTGAGTTATGTAACAGCTCTCCTGTTTACATAAGGGCGTGTTTTCCTTGAGTTATGTAACAGCTGTCCTGTTTACATAAGGGCGTGTTTTCCTTGAGTTATGTAACAGCTCTCCTGTTTTACATAAGGGCGTGTTTTCCTTGAGTTATGTAACAGCTCTCCTGTTTACATAACCTCTCAACCGCTAAGCATCCTGGGAGATGTAGTCCGTTTTCGCTGGTTACCGTTTTCCTCCCCTCGCATGACAGGAATTCTTGACAATACATCCTCCCTCTCAGCGGCTCCCCACGGGTCCAGCGCTGGCAGGAAAACGCCGATGGAACAAGGAGACCAAGCGCGGAGCATGAACCCCTTCAGCCGGTTCCCATGACTGCTCCTCCGGGCCATAGCCTTTCCACGCAACCAGGTACCACAGCTTCCCCCTGCGCCATTGGGACGCCTGTATGCCCGACACTTCATACTCCACCTCCGACTCCACGCATACCGGCCTAGGTGTCCCAGACGGCTTGGAGGGTTCTGGTTTGAGCAATGATACATGAAAGACAGGGTGTATCCGCAATGACTGGGGCAAGCACACCTTCACGTTCACGGGACCCATACACTTGGTAATTCGATAGGGGCCCATGTACTTGGGATGGAACACACTGTTCTTTCGAAACCTCATGTTTCTTGTGGATATCCAGACGTAGTCTCCAGTGCGGTACAGTGGCCCGGGCCTTCTCTTCCTGTCTGCCGCAGCCTTGTATCTTCTCTTGGCCTCTATTAGGACAGCCCTTGAGCGCATCAACGTGTCTTTTATGTGTGCCACCCTGTCCGCTGTGGCGGGAATCCTGTCCTCTCTGAACGGATGTAGAAATGGCAAGAACCTGGGATGTTGGCCATAGTTGCTATAGAACGGAGATGACTGTGTGGAGCTGTGAGTGGCGTTGTTATAGGAGATCTCTGCAACCCATAGCAAGTCGACCCATTCTTCCCTGCCCTGGTCCACAAAACATTGCAGATACTGTTTGAGCGTTTGGTTCAGGCGCTCGGTTTGGCCGTCCGTTTGAGGGTGGTAGCTGGTGGACAGGGCGGTCTTAACATGCAGCGCAGTGCACCAAGTCTTCCAGAATTGCGCAGTAAACTGCGACCCCCGGTCCGACACGATCACCCCAGGTAATCCATGCAGTCGTACCACATTCTTTAGGAGTAGTGACGCCAATTCCCCGGCCGTAGGGACTCTCTTGCAGGGGATGAAGTGCCCCATTTTCGTCAAGTAATCCACCACCACCAGTATTGCCGTCATCCCCTGGTCTACCGGTAGGCCCACCACGAAGTCCAGTGATATGCTATCCCATGGTCTATCCGGGGTCGGAAGTGGATGTAAGAGCCCTTGGGTTCGGCCATGGTCGGCCTTCATGGTAGCACACGTAGGACACTCCTGTCCCCACCTCCTGACATCCACTCTCATGGTTGGCCACCAGAAATGCCGTCCCATGCTAGCCACCGTTTTTTCAAAGCCCAAATGACCTGCGCATGGAGAGTCATGGCACCAGATGAATGCTTGTTTCCTTAGCCTAGGCGTGGGTATCAATAGGCACCTGCCCTTCAGGGGTATCCCGTCCTTCAGCTGCCATTCTCTGTGACTGAGGAGCCACCTCCGCCATGCGAATGACCTGATCCCTCTCTTTATTCCCCTCAGGAAAGTATCCGGTTGGATAACCCCCAATACCATCCTCGGGGAAATGATGGAATGCTCGGTCGCAGGCAATGGTTCCTTAACTGCAGATTGACGGGACAGGGCGTCCGCCTTCCGGTTTTCCGTCCCCGGCCGATATGTGATGCGGAAGTTGAACCCCGCAAAGAAGATCATCCACCGCAGCTGTCTGGGAGAAAGGTGTCTTGTGGCCGTCATGAACTGTAGGTTCCGATGGTCCGTGTACACCGATACCACATGTCTTGCCCCCATCAACCAATGCCTCCATTCGGTGAAGGCGTCCTTGATTGCGAGAAGCTCCTTCTCCGCAATATGGTAGTTGCGTTCGGCGTCGTTGAGTTTGCGGGACATGTACGCAACGGGATGAAGCACCCCTGTGTCGTGGTTGCGTTGGGACAAGATAGCCCCCAGCGCCACATCCGATGCGTCCGCTTCCACCACGTAGGGGAGATCCGGATCGGGGTGAGCCAACACCGGTGCCTTACCAAAGGCGCTTTTCAGGGCCTCAAAGGCTTTGTTCGCTTCAGGGGACCAGACAAACTCCTTGGACTTCCTCAGTAGCTGTGTGATTGGGGCCACCAATCCTGAAAATCCATCTATAAACCGCCTGTAAAAGTTGGCGAAGCCAATGAAACTTTGGACGTCCTTCACGCTTTGGGGCACCGTCCATTCTTTCACCACCTTGATCTTTCGTTCTGCCATCTCCTGTCCCTCTGGACTCAGCATCACTCCGAGGAATTCCACGGATGTGACGTGGAAGTCACACTTGCTGAGTTTACAAAACAGCATGTTTTCCCTCAGCTTTTGGAGCACAGCTTTGACGTGGTGTACGTGCTCCTCCACACTGGACGAATAGATGAGGATGTCGTCGATATATACGACCACGTAGATATCCAACTCCTCTCTGAATACCTCATTCAAAAAGTACTGAAAGGCTGCCGGGGCGTTGCACAGACCGAACGGCATGACGAGGTACTCAAAAAGGCCGAACCTGGTCTTAAAGGCGGTCTTCCACTCGTCTCCGTCCCTCATGCGCACCAGATGGTATGCCCCTTTCAAATCCAACTTGGTGTAGATACGAGCTTTCTTGACCTGTTCCAGGAGTACACTGATGAGAGGCAAGGGGTACCGATTCTTTACGGTTATCGCATTCAATGCCCTAAAGTCCACACAGGCTCTCAGCTCCCCATTAGCCTTCGGGATGAAGAAGAGTGGCGAGGCGGCCGGAGACTTGGACGGGCGGATGAATCCTAGCTTGAGGAGTTTATCCAGGTACCCCCCGGAGATGCACGTTTTCAGGCTCCGTCAGGGCATACAGCCTGCCGCTGGGAACGCTGGCCCCTGGCACCAGGTCGATCTGGCAGTCAAACTGTCTATCTGGTGGTAGCACTTCCGCCTTCACTTCATCAAATACATCCTCAAAACTGTGATAAGCCTGGGGGAGAGCCACATCTTTTTCTGCCGCTGTAGCCACCGTCTGACTCCCGCTCTCATCTGCGTCAAGGGATTCCGTTCCTATTCCACAATGCAGGAT
The DNA here is from genome assembly GCF_964204655.1 of Triturus cristatus. Taxonomy (NCBI): domain Eukaryota; kingdom Metazoa; phylum Chordata; class Amphibia; order Caudata; family Salamandridae; genus Triturus; species Triturus cristatus. The sequence continues at coordinate 442,476,267 of NC_140585.1, forward strand.
GCAATACGGTGACGTCAGTTCGATGCGATGTGTTGGCCAATCCACAGAGGGGTTGTGTTTCTGTAGCCACGGCAATCCCAATATGACGCCATATTGGGGCGCTCGGATGATGTTAAAATCGATTTGTTCCAAATGGTTCCTCCCACATCTCATCGGAAGGACCCCCGTGTGCTGCCCGATGGGCCCCGTCACCAATCGCCTTCCGTCTACAGCATAGACGTCTTCGGGTACAGCTTTGGGAAGAAGCACTAGCCCTAGCCTGCATGCCTCGTTGTGGTCCATAAACATGCCAGTGGCCCCTGAATCCACCATGGCCACAACGGGTATCCACTGGTCATGCACTCCCACGTGCACCGTGAGAAACAGGTGTCGTTGCCCCTTAGTGACCGAGTTGGAAAGTGAAGGGATGGATGAGTGATTCCGAGATGCCCCTTCTTTGGTCTGGGAGTCCTCTAGTTTTCCGCCGGTACGTCCACCACGGCTGTTACCGACCGGTTGGCCCGATAACGTGACATCTTCGGTTTGGCAGGGCATTCACGTACGTAGTGGCCTTTTTTGCCACAATATAGGCACAATCCTTGTTTACGGCGTGACTCTTTCTCCGTGGCTGTGAGGCTCGCTCGTATTGCGCCGATGTCCATGGGTTCTCCCTTGGATGCGGTGGAAGTTTCAGGACTTCCCACTGTCACATAGGATGGAAGGGATTTTCCTTTTCTCCCATGATCCCCCTTTCTTTCACTTAGCCTATGTTCCAGCCGTAATACCAGGTTGATAAGGCCCTCACATGTCTTGGGTTGTGGGTCAATATGAGCCACGGCGTCCTTGAGCTCATCGCACAGCCCGTGATGGAAGAGCGCCGTCTGTTTAGCAACAGGCCACTTGGTTTCCGCAACCAGCCTTCGGAACGCGTTGAGATACTGCACCAGGTCGTTGGATCCCTGTCTCAACTCAAGCATTTCACGGTCCGCCGTGTACGAGTCAGCCCTTCTGTCGAAGACCTTCAGGAATTCCTCGCGAAAAGCACCCCAATCACATAAGATGGGGTCGTCCCTGCTCACCAGAGGTACGGCCCATTGTGCCGCGTTTCCAGCCAAATAGGATATAAGGAAAGCCACACGAGCCTGACTCGTGGGGAACGCCCTTGGTTTGCACGATAAAGGTAGCGCCACTTGTGTAAGGAATACCTGCACTGTGTTAGGATCCCCACTGTACCTCTCTGGTGTTGCCAAGGGGACGGCTACCGGCATCTCCACTACTACCGCAGGGGTCTGGTTCGTGAGGGAGGTGCTGGGCATGAGCGGGTCCAATTGGATAGCATCCAGTCTGGCTTTTACATCGGCTGTTTCTTGCCTGGAGGCAGCCAATTCAATTTGCACGGTCGCTAAAGCAGCCAGCACATCATCAAGTGTTGCCATGTCTGTTATCGGCCGGGAGACAGTTAGTGTTATTAAGGTCGGATATTTTGTAACGCCCTGAACGTCTCAGGATCGTTTAACAGACACGATAATGAGAACGCAACCACTTGTGAAGGTTTAGTTATTTTAATGAAGGCAAAAATAATACAAGGAATAAACAAAGGTTATAGTCACTGGAATCCTCCAGGCTAAGTACGTTACCAGCCCACAGCACGGATGGTCCTAACCGTCCTCTGCATATACGCCGATCCCGGCGTATGCCAACAGAGGGCAGAAATGAAATGGCCGACAATGCCAATCGGTAGGCTGTGAGGGGCACGAAGAGTGTTGGGGAGAATCGAGGAGTCAGGGAAACACCCAGCCGGGGTCTCTACCTGAAGGGAGCAGCCGCTCAACCTCTTCCTCAGACTGCACCGGGACGCGGAGTCACCTCCTGGTGATGCGTCACCGATACCCCAATCACAAGCAAAGAAGACTGAACCGAGAGCAGCCGCTCGATCGATCCTGTGGACTTCCGAGTCTGTAACGCGGCAAACACCTCCTGGTGTGCGTTACAGCTGGCAGTCCCTGTATCTCTGGTCGGGCTGGGAGTTACGACTCCAACCAGCAAAAGCGCCACTGCGCTTTGACTCAGCCGAGTCAAAAAGCGAAGCTCAATGGTTATCCGGTAGAGCTTCCGGGTCCTTCACAGGTGACGATGGGGCAAGACACGGCCCAGGGAGTAACGACTCGACCTACCTCCGTTCTTGCCTTACTGGAGCACCACTCCGGAACACTGCTCTTCACTAAGCAGGTACGTCGGTGTAAACACAATATCCGACAGCGTTGTACCTCCCGGTTCCTCCCTTTATAGGGCATTGTTTTCCTTGAGTTATGTAACAGCTCTCCTGTTTACATAAGGGCGTGTTTTCCTTGAGTTATGTAACAGCTCTCCTGTTTACATAAGGGCGTGTTTTCCTTGAGTTATGTAACAGCTCTCCTGTTTACATAAGGGCGTGTTTTCCTTGAGTTATGTAACAGCTCTCCTGTTTTACATAAGGGCGTGTTTTCCTTGAGTTATGTAACAGCTCTCCTGTTTACATAACCTCTCAACCACTAAGCATCCTGGGAGATGTAGTCCGTTTTCGCTGGTTACCGTTTTCCTCCCCTCGCATGACAGGAATTCTTGACACTATCCTGTTTATGAGTATTATATTGAAGGGCAATTTCCTTACACCAGATCGCGTTTATTCTAGCCTTGGAACATGCTATCTTAGTATGTATATCCTTGTCATCAAATCCCTGCATGAATGCCTGTATCATTCCTGTTCCGCGTTCCTCAACTCCCCCAAAAGTCGCTGCATAACAGTTTGTCCTTGTTTCTGTTTAGCCAGTCCAAAACTGAATGTTTCTCCACGAATTCCCGCTTTAAGGGATCCCATACTATAGGACTGGAGGTAGATCCCCTATTAACCTCCAGAAATTGCCCAGTCCAACTAAGCATATGTTCAATGAACGCTTCATCTTTCAAAAATTTCCTATTAAATGTAAACACCCTTCCAGCTTTCATATACCTTAAGCTATGTAGATCTAATAATAATGGACCATGGTCTGCCGTTATCCGAGGCCATACCTGCATTTTTGCTCCAACCGTATATTGCCTAGACATAAAAACATAATCAAGTCTCACCAATTTCTGATGCGGATGTGAATAAAAAGTATATCCTGGATCTACATCATTTAATGTCCTCCATACGTCTACCAGACCATGATCCCTCAGCAGTTGCGTTAAAGCTCTGAAGACCTTGGGTTTTCGACCCGTATATTTATAATTTTTTCCATCTAAAGCTTGCCCTTCCAAATGAATATTAAAATCCACAAATAAAATTAAGGGGGTCGGCCAGAGAGCAAGCTCTACATTTAAACTCTCTAGTATAGCCACTTCATCAAAGTTTGACCCATACACAGTACCAATTGTACATTTGGTCCCTCCAATAATACATTCAATGATTGCCCATCTTCCATAGTTGTCTGTCATTATCCTTCCAGTGGGACTAATTCCGCCGTGTGCCAAAATAGCAAATCCCCTATTAGTAATAGTCTGCCTAGTCGCAGCCAAACGTGTATATCCAAGCTCTTCCATCACTTTGCGTTTTGCCCAAGGTATATGCGTCTCTTGGATACACAAAATGTCTGGTTTCTTTAACCGTAAATCTGCAGCTACCCTCCGCCTCTTGTTATTGCTATTAAGGCCACATACATTAAATAAACATGTACGTACCCCACTAGCCAACATTTTTCATATATCTGTCCAAATTTGCATGACTCCTTGCTGGTCTTTGGCTATACATAATTAAACATAAACATAACATACAAACCAGATACATTTTCTTATGGATTGATTTTTGTATCTCGATACCCCCTGCCCCTTCCCAACCCTGTGCCCCACCCCTAAACCCACACTCAACAACCTCCTGGCCCCCACTAACCCCTGTACCACCCCCGCCCTCTCCCCACTATACAGGCAAAAGGGCTGATAGCCCTCGTGATGGAAGGTGAGTGTATCTCCCAGCGTTCACTGATCCCCCAGAATTTAAACCAGTTTACTTTCCTCTCAAGCAAAAACCTTTTGTTTCTTGTCTTTTTTTTTCCCTTTTTATTTTTTACTCCAATCTGAAAGACATTGCTTGTAAGACTAAATCTACTTAAATCTACTCAAAAGGATTGCAGATGCTCTTTTGCTGACACCTCAGAGGTAAAGAATTGTGTTTGCCCCTTAAAAAAAACTTTCAGAGTGGAGGGATTTAACAAAAATCCTGTGCCCCCTTTGCCTGAAAGGGGGTGATTAATTGACGCAGCTGCCACCTCTTCTCTACCATTGTTGCCGATGCCACTAACCTGTGCTATATCTCCAAGCTCAATCCACAGGAGCGATGAGAATATCCCCACACTCCTACAGCCCGTCTATGAGTGAGAAGATTCAATGTACTCAACCCCTAGATGTGGGGATCAGAAGCCAGGACAATACACTTCAAATCCCCCAGCTGATTCCCTCGGAATGACCAGAGAAGAGGAAATCCTACAAGGAAAACAAGAAAGATAATATTAGGATACTACCTCCCTTCCCATATAACACTAGACTTTAAGAGTAGACTCAGTGCTGGCCTTATAGAACACACACGGTCCCTTACCGGCTGAACACCTCCTGGTGCAGAGAAAGTTCCAATGACCAGCAGTGCAAGTTCCAATGATCAGCAGTGCAGATTCAATTCTGTGGTAAATCCAGGGCAGGCAGACAGCATATAACTGCCTTGGGCAATGACAAAAATAAGGACTGCAAGACTCTGTTAAAGCTTCTACACAGAGTTTTGCTTCAAGCATTTATGCCCCAAAACAAGAAGGAGGAAACAAAAAAGGGCGGGCAAGCGCTCCACAAAATAAAAGTATTTGTCAAGCCCTTTACTGGCTTTAAGGGCAGTAAATAGAAAACAATCTAGCACTGAGCGAATATAACACACAGGGTACTTCTCTGGTTCAAAAAAGGAAGAAACGCGCGATGCGTGTGTAGAAAATGGCGTCAGTATCTCGCTGCATAAACAAATCGGTTACAATGTATCCTTCATTGTAACACGTGAAAAATAAACGCGGCGCGTCTACTCCGGAGACAGGGCGCGGCCGCGGGTTCGGGTAATGAAGCGCCCGTGGGAAACCAGAACTCGGCTGCAGAGAAAGTCTCCTAAACTGTGGGCTCGAGTAGCATCAAAGAAGGGCAGCCAAAAAGAGACCGTTTGGTTAGCGGGAGGTTAGGAAGCGATGGTGGGGAATGGATGTCACGAGTACTGAACACAGATTCAGTGAGAGGAACCAAAACACAGGATACGGGCTAAAAGGGGCGTGGAGTCAGGTTCAGGAAACCGAAAGCCAAGCAACGGCTCCTCGGCGAATCAAAGTATTTAAAGGAAGGGAGTGTCTATAAACTCCACCTCCATTACAGCGACAATAGACCTGCTCCAAAGTGTGTACTCCTACAAGGCAAGCACTCAGCCCTCCCTACGGCCCCAAGGGACGATGCAGGAAGCCTGATGTCTAACAACCGTAAAATGACAAGAATCCGGTCTTTAAAAAAATTGCATGCCCTTTCCCTCCCTCTTCTTATCTGGTCGTGCCAAGTCATATAGTGCTTGTCTTGCCAGAAAATTGTTCAAGGAAATCAAAATCCCCGAGGTCTCGGTTCAGTTTGCCCTCCTTTCTCAACTCGTTGCTTGAACGGGAATCTATGTGCCCTTTGTACTTCAGTAGACCAGTTCCAGTCATTCAATTCCGTAAAGGCCTCTTCAAATAATTGAACCACAAATTTAAGGGTGTCTTGCCCCTCGACTCCCTCAGGCACTCCCAGTATTCTAAGATTGTTTCTACGGAGCCTATTTTCCAGATCCACAAGTTTGATCTGTACATCGTCTTTATTGGCATTCATCGCTTCTGTAATACCCTTCTGTGTCTCCATTTGATCTTCCAAGGCTGAGATTCTCGTCTCAGCTTCCGCCATTCGTTCAGTAAAGTCATTACATGTTTTAGCCAGTCTTCTGACAGTATTTAGAAGTTTTTGACAAGCCATATGAGTCTGGAGGCAAGATGGTGTCCACTAGCTGGACGTGTGAGTGAGTGGCTCCCATGTTGTTCACCTTTCCACCACCCGGGATAAATTCTTTCGATAAGGCAGACTTTTTACATCTTGGATTTAGCCTACCTATCGCGCGAGCTGTGGAGGAAGAGATTCGGTGCCTAGCGTTGTAAACGGCAAGCCGAGAGCCGGGAGCTGTTTTGTAGTGAGGACGTTGGCGGTGCAATGACCGGCGGATTGATGGGCTGCAACTGCGGCGGAATTCGTGGCTTCGATAGAGTGCGTGTATTTTCGGCGGCGGAGAGAGGATCCCTGCAGCGGCTGGGCGGATTGCTGAGGGAAACCCCCAGAGGCACATTTTGGCTTTCCTGGGCTGCGGCGCTCCCATAAGCCAGAACACACACCTGAGGCTGGGGCGGAGGTGAGGTGGAGGTGCAGCCAGGGGAGCAGGGATCAGCAGTGCCGACAGAAAGAGACAGAAGGAGTCAGCTGGGGGATTGAGCTGTTTGGAGCAGGGACGGCTGGCCGACGTGGTTACATATAATCTCATCTACTCCTGGCTCTCAGAAAGTAAGTGCTTGTTGACTACTTTTTCTATCAACATCTATAGTGTAAATCTTGAGCAAAATGCCGCCCAAAGCTGCTCGAGGCGGGAAAACAAGAGCTGTAGGTGAAGCCTCGGTGGGGACCAGAGCAGCGCTTGCGGTTCGCAGCATTAGAGAGGTTGCAGGAGGTGAAGATGTGGAAAATGCCCTGCAAAATAATGACCAGGAATTGGCCATTAGAAAAATTCCACAGATATTTCAGACTCTAAATAAGAAAAGATCAACTACACTGCAAACATCTAATAACATAACTGAGAATTAGTAACACGGCACAAAGAACAAGGATTAGGCGATAATAATACTGAGGAAACTGATGATTTTGAGGCTCCTTGACCCATAAGCAGATCCGATAAGGATAATATTTCGCTGGAATCAATGGAGCCAGATACTAAAATCAGCACAGATAGGGGGGATGTTATTCACAAGGAGATCGACTCAGGGGAGAAATGTTCCTCCCTTTCTGAACCCTCTGATATATCTGATGAAGACGGTGATCTAGGATCTAAAAATGACTCACTGCAAGGGTCATTAATAAGCGTTGGAAGCGATGTAAATAGTACTGCTGTGGATGAGGAGAGCTTAAAACTGCGCACAGGGTGTAAACAAATATCAACCAATGAAGGAGAATCTGGACAGTAGTAATGAAGCTTCCTCAGTGGGATTTCTCCTCATCAGGTGCAATGACCCCAGAGGGTTTTAATCAGTCCGACCAAGCATCTGGTGTGGTGAGCGAGAAACCTCCCGATGAAATATCATTGGAATCAATCTATAGGTGTTTGTCGGATCATAGGGAGGAAACTCGCTCAGAGAATTTGTAGCTGCGACATCTAAATACGGTAGGCGGACCGCCATCAGCTAGACGGAGTTCTTGGGATTGCCGACATAGTCCCACCAAAATCAAAATCAGGCCCTTTCTCTTTTAAGGGCGGAACATATTATAACGGGGAAAAAGGCCAGACCTAGATTTCAACACACACAGCAAATTTGACAAGATAAAAACAATAATTTAAATGAATCTTTACTGCTCCTTTGCCACAACAGCAGGGTTATTTTGGGAGTTCTGTAGCACCCCACTCCCCCCTACTTCCAGCGAATGTGGAACTCCTCAGGACTGCCTAAACAGCAAATGCACCGAAAAATTATAAAACTCTGCTGTGTTTTATGGACTGTGGAAGCAAAGTCAGGCATGACTCACAGTTCCAGTACGTCAGGCAATTTGCAGTTTTATATAACGCAAGCTCAGCCCTAAGGCAAGGAGAGCTTTACATGATCAGCAGTTACATTACAAAAGGATAGATTCTTTCTATGGGGGCCTGTGAAAATTAAGTGATTTGCCCAGAATCACAGGATGTTCAGCAGACACCAGTAACTCTAACCTGTTTCAGTTCCATTAAGCAGTTAAGTAGGTGCAAAGCCCAGGGGAAAGTGTTTCATCCCATTGGCTTCACAGCCATTTAGCTGCGTAGTCCAGGAGAGGGGTGTCCCAAACCCTGGGACTTGCAGTACTGAATAATAACTGCATGGCCCATTCTAGAGGACTCCTCACCTGAAACCTTGTAGACTGATGATGTGCTGAAAGGCTCAGGAGAGACCATGGATGTCACTTGGAGGTAGTCAGGGTTCGCAGCTGTGACCTCTAGCTTGCTCCCTGCTACTCCTAGCACTCCCTTTGCTACTCCTGGCCTTAGAGGAGGCAACACGTTTGTCTCCTCCCTGTTACTCCTGGCAGTTCCTTTGTGACCCCTGGCCTCAGAGGGGGCAAAACTGACCCCTGACAACCTCCAAAAGACGTCCATGGGAGAGGGCCCCTCTGCCATGGGCCTGACAACACTGGATATTGGCTGCGAGGCCAGAGAAGGGGGCCCAACATTTGGACCTTACGGCCTGATCCAACACTTCGAGGCCCAAGGAAGTGGGGCCACCTCCCCTGGACTAGGAAGTGGTGTGGCGCTTTTCTTATAAACATTCTCCAGCCATGGCTTCTCCCTTCTCCACTGACCTACCTCTCCTAGCCCATTAGTGTTCAGCTGACCCTGGAAACAAAGGTGCTATTGATTGTGTGGAAGCGCAAAACAAAAAATTGCAAACAAGGCTACATGGCATCTTTTTAACAGAGGCTCGGCCCCACCCTTGACCTTGTCAGCCAACACAATTGTTGGCCTTGCTGCTGTCCTAAGTCCCCCACCTATTCTTTCCATTTCCCCACACCCTAAACCCCAGGAATGCCACCACGCGTTTAGACCTTGGAGGTTAAGACACCTCATTTACAAAATGCATAATTGCTGTGATCGGATGGGGGAAGCAGCACAGGAGGAGCATGTGGGCTGACTCTATAATGCAGCCTTTAAAGAGGAAGCAGAACCCCATGTTTTCGAGCTAAGCACGGGGCCCTGGGCAGCTGCCCATGCCTATCGCCGTCTCTGCCTGTATTCTGCTTGTTTCTCATGTGAGCCAAGAATGAAAGACAGATCAGTGAACTTTGAATTCAAAGGAAGAAGAGACTGGGGGCTGAATTTCAAAATGTGAAACTAGATAACCTGGAATAAATACTGGTTTCCCTTCATGTCCAAATTTTGTAAATATTTTATTTCACAGAGCCTCCTTTCTCTTTAATATCACTTTTAAATACTTGTTCGGAATGTGTGCTGTACACGCACTTCTTATGTTTTAATTGAATAGACTATTATGTTGATCCATCTATAGTAAGAATCTAGGCCAAGTTTAAGGTTTACATGACTAGTGACTTGCCTCTTAGTTCGCTATTGACCTTGTCATTGGAGTGCAGGCCATGAATATTTTTTTTAATTATCACTTTTTTTAAATGTCTGTCTGTGCAGTAATGTAATCATTTTCATGTTTAAAAGACACATATAGCTAGCAGAAATCAAAAACAAAACATTTTTTAGGTGGCCCTGAGCAGGAGCCAGTCGATCTGGTTCTGGAGCAGAAGCTATTTCACTAAATTGAGCATAAATCTGACAACAATTTGATGTGAAATAACAAAATGTTTATCATTCTTTTGAAATTGCTTCAGTTTTTTCTCCATATTTTTTTGTATGATCTTACTTCGGCCTGTGTTTTCAGTAACTCAAGCTTAAAAAAATCATGTCAGCCATGTCGAAGTTAACAGACACAGATAAAGGACTATTAGGAGCACCGGACTGTTATGGAGGGAGCGCACCCTTCAGACATGTGACAGACCGGGCAGATTGAAAGAGCCAGGGAAGGATTTGGTTCTGCGGGGGAGTGCTGCAACCGATTAGTGCACAACATAGCAGAAATATTTCCCCAAATCGTCTCTGGTTTGTTGCAGCTAGCCAGCCATTCAAGCAGAATGCAACACACTGCATTTTTAGTGTAACACACTCTAAGGAGGCAGAACAAACAAAAAGCACGCGTGCATATTTAACTTATGTGAATGGCTGCCCTATAAAAAGAAGTTCAAAACAAACTCAGCCCCACTAACCAATGTTGGTGGGTGCAAACGTGCATGTTATTTGTTTAATAACAGAGCCCGTGAACTATGCAGAAAGTGTGTATCACAATAAATTGTCGGAAGGTGGTGGCAGGGTGGAAGCAGCGACTGCTGTAACCTTTTAAGAAAAAAGTTCTGTAATAGAACAAGTGAAGGAAGTAAGCGTAAGCAGACTGTGCTTGGCCGGTGCTCCTTAGCTGTGACCGGAAGTGAGGTATCGGCTGCCTGAACAACTTAGCAGGCAGCAAAGAAGAGCGACGTAGGAGTGATCAAATGGTAAGTAGCCGGAGGGATTACACTCTGTGTAATACTTACAGCAGGTCCTGCAGACAGACAATGTGCGCTGCCTAGGCTCGACCTAAAAGCGACACAGCGCCGACTCAAGGATCCCAGACTCAACTACCAATCCTAGAATGCATTTATTTGGGGGTGTCATACCCCAAACAACTCCCCTGAAGGTAAGCTGCTGGCCATGCAAGCTACAGGTGAAGGACAGGCTCAGCCACTTGAAGAATAGAGAATTCAACCTAGTCCCCAGATGAACTTAGTCATCTAAACTCCTTTGTGATCTGGTGCCCAGTGCTGCATTTCAGAAACTAGCAGGATAGGGCAGGAACTGGCATTTCGACACGCTGTATTGGAACTGGGGGAGAAATACACGTGATCAAGTGCTAAAGTAATGAATTCCGTTGCTGCAAGCAGGGGAAGGGACCAGCCACTCCAGAGAAACATTTGATAAAGGCTGACCATCACCTCAAATTGGCTGTATTGATCAACCATGTGTCACTGTATAAGCAGAGGAGGAAAGCAAACAGGGTGTTGGCGTTGGCTGCGACAACACACTTCAGGACATGGTTTAATGCACAGCCTAATAAGATCAGCTGTGCAAGCTTGTCCAAGTGTAGCTCTTTGCAGAACAGTGTCAGGCATGGCAGTGATGAGGGACAGCTCCCTAAGTTAAGCAGGTCTGTTCTGTGTCATAGCTACAAGGGGGTTGAGATCAGGTTAATTTAGTGACATTGAGGGTTCACCTTGACAAGGGTTATTCCTTTTTTTTTTTACATTTCTTTATTGATTTTTATATCATCAGACAGCCAAGACACAAACAGTACATTGAATACAAACAAGTTAACTATATCATCAACTAAATAAACACATGACCTATAAAGTATAACATAAAATTCAATTCATAGCCAATTAGAAAGTGGGGACCATAGTTTGAACCCATTTGCCCTTCTATTCTTGCCCTTTGTTTTATAAACAGCAGTTTCCAAATGATAAACAGACAATAATTTAGCTTGCCAATAGCTAAAAACGGGTGGTTCAATATCAAGCCACTGCGTTGTAATACAACACCGAAAGATTGACATGCATATAAATAAAAATCTATCCTCCAAATCTGTTCTTAAACTGCTGCTACTGGTTTGTACACCCAAAATAACAAGTTCTGCAGAAATTTGTGTTTGAACACCTAAATAGTTCGACAAAAAATTCTCTATATCTCTAATAAATTGACTTAATTTTGGGCACAAAAAAAACATATGTATAGTATCTGCAGCAGTAAGATCACATCGGTTACATTTATTCACTTTACCATGTGCCCATCTCGCGAGTTTAGCAGGTGTATAATATAAATCATAAATGGACATAAAATGTTGGCTTATTAATGATCCATTATATAACGTTTTAATAGATATTTCTATGACTCTATGCATATCAAGTACTTGCACATTAAGCTTCTTTTGCCATTTATCTTCCAACGTCGATAGGTCATCCTGATAATTAGCCAACATTAATTGATAAATATGGCCAATTCTCGGTCGTTTCCGAAGTGCTTCAATAATTTTAACCTTTTGGAACAAAATTTGGTTTTCAGAGCACTTTCTATCTAAAAAACTACGAACCTGTAGAAACTTAAAAAATTCTATCCGGGAAAGACCATATTTTTGTTGTAAAGATAGAAAAGAAACTATGTATTGACCGTCCATTAGATCACCCAGTTGACTTATACCAGCCCGATACCATCTATGCATGATTGAGTCTTTAAAAATATCCGGTAACAAAGGGCAATTAATTAAAGGTGTATAATAGTTTAAGTTAGAGCTAAATCCAATTCTTTTTTTTATTTTCTTCCAAATCTCGAAAGCAGTTATAATGATTTTAAATTTGTTTTTTTTGTAGTAGCTCGGTTCAATAATGCGAACTAAACATTGACGTGCCTCCTGTCCTAATACCATCTCATAAATTGAAGGTCTTACTGACTCATCCAAACATATTTCATTAACCAGTAAAACACCCATATTCTGTAAAAAAATAGACCAAAAATATAATTGAAAATTAGGAATTGCCCAGCCCCCTCTATCTCTTGGTAAAGTACACTTTTTTAAAGCTCTTCTAGATCTATGATAGCTCCAGAGAAACCTGGAAGACATTCTCTCAATCCGGTTGAATATAGAAATGGAAAATAAAAGAGGAATAGTTCTAAATAAATACAAAAATTTAGGAAAAATAAGCATTTTCAAAACATTGCTACGGCCATATAGTGATAAATGAAGGTTATCAAGTTTCTCTAAAGTTTTATTGGCAGAGGCAATTACAGTATCAGTATTTAAACGAACAATTTTATCTATATCGGCAGATATTTTTATTCCATTTGGTCATGTTACCTGAACATAAATTAGCTGAGGTAATTAGGTCTGGCGTGGATCCAGAATGTGCTCAAAGAGAACTTGCTGTGAACAGGGCTAGAGTGTATTCTAATTTGGCGGATAAAATAGCTTTAAAATATAGACAACATAAGGAGTTAGCATACGAATTTGGCGAAAAAACTGGAAAAGTCCTGGCTAAAAGATTAAGGCAAAAAGCTGCATATAACGATATAACGAAAATTAGAGATGCCAATGGGGTTTTGCAAGAAACAAGAGAGGGGGTTTTGGAGGCTTTTCAAAAATGTTATCAATCTCTTTACAATGCCCCACTTAGTGAGATTTCTGATCATGATGGGAGGGATTATCTGTCAGGAGTTCCGACCACAGGACTTACTGAATTACAGGAAACACTTTTAACGGCCCCAATAATGTGGGAGGAAGTCGAAAAAGCTATATTAGCACTAGCGCCGGGCAAAGCAATGGGTCCGGATCAGATCCCTTTGGAGTTTTATCGTACCTTTAGAAATATGTTAAAAAATGAATTATTGCAAGTGTGTCAACAATCCTTTTTGGGTAACCCCCCGGCTTCATGGTCAATGGCCATTATAGTAATCTTTTTAAAGAAAGGGAAGCAAGATGTTGATATGGGATCTTACAGACCCATATCCCTCCTTAATGCTGATAGCAAAATTTACTCTAAAATCATTGCAAACAGATTAAATAATCTTATGCCTCTGTTGGTATCTAAGAGACAACATGGATTTATCTTACGGGGAGATACGACGGACCATGTTAAGAGGATTATTTCCTTATTAGATTGGGCACAGGCTACTGGCTCTCCAGTTGCAGTGGCCTTATTGGACGCTGAAAAAGCGTTTGACCGGGTTTGCTGGAAATTTTTGTGGTCAACTTTAGTTTGGAAGGGCTTTCCGGTTGAATTTATTAATGCTATTCAGGCCTTATATAAAAATCCAAAAGCAGCTCTCCGTATAGCAGGTCGGCTTTCCGGCAATATAATAATTACTAGGAGGACAAGGCAGGGCTGCCCTACCTCGCCTTTGCTATTTGCTTTGTATATCGAGTCATTTTTAAGCAGTTTGGATAATAATGCTGGAATCAAACCAGTTTGGATACACGATATAGCCTATAAGGTCTTCGCATATGCAGACGACATAGCTATAGTCACACCAGATATTAAGTCCGCCCTTCCTAAGCTAATAGAAGCATCGGAAGATTTTGGCAGGCATTCTGGATATAAGCTCAATGTTGCTAAGACCCAACTTCTCCATTCAGAGTTTGGACGCCCACAAGATATATACTTTGAGGCGGAGTCAACATATCTTGGGACAAGGGTTATTCCTTGCGGTGGGTGGTACCCATCCAATTATCAATCCAGTTTCTTACAATTACAAATATTAGAGGCATTTTTTTTTATAGTAATATGCTGTTCAATGAGTTCATACCAACCTATTCACTCTGAAACATTGAAATCTGTATTTGGTCCAGTTTATCCATCATTTCCAAAAACTGACTGCCAAGGCTGCAGGAGCGGATGAGGCAGTAGTGGCTGCATTTTATCAAGGGCTAAGAAGAGAAAAACTGAAATATGCCTTCTCGCTTATGGTTAATCGATAGACCAATACCCCAGCCCTGATTGATTTAATGCTCCAGTTGGACACTCAGTTACAGAGGTCCATTGGAATATGTTAAGGATGTTAAAGAAGAGGAAACCATGCAAGTGGGCCCAGCAAGAAGATATTTTTCAGTGGAAGCAATGGAACGTCGTTGAAAGAATAACCTATGTACTGTAGAACTCTTGGCCATTTGGTCACCATTGTCCTAATTTGTGGGGAAACAAATATTATTTTCCTTGGAAGGCAGACTTAAGGCAAGCACAATTAATAATTCAGTCTATCAGTGACTCATCACATTTTTTCCTTTAGATCCTGTTGGCGACATCTACAGGACTGCTACCGATTTATGCCCTGGTAAGCTCAGAAGCATCAAGTTTCTTTATGGACCCAACTTTTCAAGTCCAGGATCATATTCCATGTTGACCAAAAGAAGTGCTCATGGAAAATAAGGGAATAGATGGCACCTCCCTGACCTAAGGTCCAGTTAAAGAAGATACATTATCAGCAGTAATGAGTATCCCTTGTGGATTTAATTTCCTTCAATGTGATTAACTCTCCTTCCTTTTCTGTGGTCATGATGCCATCATCCAGTTACTGATTGGAAGACTCCAAGTATCTCTCTTGCTACAAAGTATTTTTGGCAGAATTGTTATCCAAGACCCATAGAGGCACAGGTAAAGAGACGTACTTGCTTTGCATGATAGCATCTCTCAGGAGAACAGATAAGAAAAGAGAAGGGCATAGAGGAATTTCGTACTGCTGCACATTCTGACTTTGCTGATGTGTTTAGCAAGAAAGAACAGAAACACTTCCACCCCTCTTGGAGTATGATTGTGGAGTTTACTTGAATCCTAGCACCTCAGTTCCTCTTGGAAAATTCTACCCCTTAATGATCAAACAGCACCTGGAAGACAATATCATCAACAGGTTTATCAGACATTCAACGCCACCGCCAGGGAACTCATCTTCATTCCAAAAAGCAAAAGGAAACTACAAGCTGTGTATTGACTCAATTCCATCACACTTCGAAATCATTCCCCACTCCTTAGCATATCCATGCTTTTGGACCAAATCAAATGAGCTAAAGTTTTCTCTATATGAGACCTGAGAGAAGCGTACAATCTAATGTGCATTGAGTGAGACAAATGGAAAACTGCTTTCAATACAAAGTTGGGGCATTATGAGTATTTAATAATGCCTTTTAAATTGTGTAATGTCCCTCCAGCATGTTAGCATTTCATGATTGACATCTTCTAAAACCTCCTAGAGACTTTTATGGTAGCATAGCTTGATCACATCCTCAATTATTTGGATAGCATGCATTCAGCAACACAGGGGATATGTAAGGGAGATGCTTTCTTAACTTGGACTGCAGATGCTGCATGTCAATCTTGATAAAATAACTTTTTGAAGATTCTAAAATTAGCTTTTTGGAGTTCTGAATGTCAGCTGACAGTATGAGCATAAATGAATCCAAACTTCAATCCATCCCAGATTTGAATCTACCTCCGAATGTTAAAGAAGTTGAAAGATTTATTGTTTTTTTCAATTTCTATAAACAATTTATTCAAGATGTTTCTATGATTGTCAAACACATTGTTGAACGTACAAAGAAGGGGGTTACATTTCAGTGGGGTAGAGAGCAAGAGACTACCTTTACCCAGAGGAAGCTTGCATGATACTGCAACACCATGAGGGTGAAGCTTTGAGTTCTGAGTACAGTGGAAGGACCATAGTTCACACAAAACAATGAAACATAAAAAACGAAAAATCTAAATGTGTCTTGGCAATCCATGGAGGATCGATGTTCATCGGTACATGGGCTGGACTGTTCCCATGAGGCACAGGGTCAGACTGATTTGCATATGGCCATGTCTGAACTGGGGTGGCAGAGTGGGCTAAAGAATGGTGATGGATTAAACCCAGATCAGTTGACTGGGGGTGAGTGCTTGCAATGTTCAACACTCCGTCCATCATTTCCTTTGGTTTTTGCATCGGTACATGGGTACAGCAGGGCATGGCTTATCGCTACACACAAACAAAGGCCTTTGACCTTGCGCAGCAAGGGTTTGGCCACCAGTGGAGGATTGGGCAAGGAGCCTATTCAGAGGCCAGGCCCTGCAGCCAACCTTATGGTGCACACAGTTGAAGGTCATGCACAGTAGAGAGGATGGCCACTCATGGGAAAGGGGGTACCTCCGGGCCTGGAAGGAAAAAACGCCCTGCAGCCAAGCCTTGCTGCTCACGGCTTTTAAGTGTTGGCCCTGTGCCCCCTGAGTGACTTGTTGGCTATTCCGTTGACCACTAAGGAGCATGGCAGGTCTCTCATTGAGCATCTCTACTGCCAGGCTAGATACCTCAGGTTAGTGCTAATAAGCAGATGTTGTCCTTGGGTTTTGACAGGATGATATTGACAACTGATTTTCAGCCTATGAGGTAGCCCTGGGGATGTATAGGGTCTCAAAGGAGGATTGGGGCTCAAGTCTCTGGAAACACATGCCCACAGTGGGGAGGGATACACTGCTCACACTAGAGGTGTGGGACCAGATGAGGTATGCACCCATGAAAGCCATTTTTCTCACCAAATTTGGGCTAACCATAGAGACGTACTGCTTGAAATTTAGGACAGCCAGAAGCTGCCATATCAGTCTTGAGTGGATTTCCATTATTGCTCCATTAAGTCACTGAGTAGTTGGGTGAGAGGCAGTAAGGTAACTGATTTCAATTAGCAGTATGACCTCATTTCAAGGGAGGATATGCTCAGTACTTGCTTTACAGAGTTGCACCAACAACTAATTGACAGCCAACTCACTTTACCTAGGGAGCTTGCCCAGGGGGCCGCACCACAGTGTCCAAAAAGGTATCTCTGGGATCCCTAAAAGGCTGGACAAAAAGGGTGGAGGGGGTCCCCAATAGAAGAAGGAGGGGGGCAAAACAAAAACAAGGAATTCTCAAAATTCCCTAAAAACTGTTCTGAGGGAGAGGAAACCCCCATCCCAACCTGACCACTAGAAGAATTTGTTCCTGAAAAGAAGTCAGGAAAGTTCAACACCCCCATGCTATGAGTTGGATGTATATGGACACATCAAGAGAGACACCAAATGCCCCAAAAGCTCAACAGTGCAGGCCCGAATGGTGGGCAGACACCAGGGTTAGCTAGTGTAGTGCTTGGGGAGGAGGTTGTTCCAGTTTGCATGGAGGGTAGTGCAGAGCTTACCCTCCATGCAAAGTAGATTGTGCAAAAAAGCCCACATGCTTACCAATACTTGCTAGTGTAGGCAGTGGGTCCCCATCAATGGGCGTAAGGAGACTTTGAGGGACACAGAAGCCAGTATGACTTCTGTTAGGTGTCATCTGATGTCCTCAGTATATTATCCTTTTGTCTTCGTCTAGGGTTCTTGAGGAGATGTTATGAATAGGTGTACATTCTCTGTCCCTCACCTGTAGGTCCATCGGTGAATATTCATTTCTCCTGTCCCCTGTGTGTGCAATCTTTTTCCACTTCTTTTATGTTATGAAACCAGTGAAAGAGATACCTGACTTCAGATAAATTAAGAAATTGTGAATGTATGGATATGGATTTAATACAGATACGATGAAAAATGTCTAAATGTTGGAATTTTTAATAGGGTTGTTATAATGGACGTTGAATGAAGGTGATGTATGTGTGATATATTAAGGACCCCTATCCTCCTTTTCCTGAATTAGATTGTGTGAGCAGTATTTGATGTCCTTGGAGCAGGTAATCCCTAGTGCGCTCCACCAGGTTTTTGTAGCAGACAAAGAAAAACCAAAGGAAATGATGGACGGAGTGTTGAACATTGCAAGCACTCACCCCCAGTCAACTGATCTGGGTTTAATCCATCATCGTTCTTTAGCCCACTCTGCCACCCCAGTTCAGACATGGCCATATGCAAATCAGTCTGACCCTGTGCCTCATGGGAACAGTCCAGCCCGAACTGCCAAGCCATGTCTTCCCTGGACCGGAAACAAGCTTCCTAGGACCGGTTTCTGGCATTTCAGCCGTCTTCAGCCAGGCTTGCTTGAATCCAGTGGCAAAGTGAGCAAGGGACTCACGTCTGAGCATACCCTGCCAACATATGGCGAACAAAGAAAAACCAAAGGAAATGATGGATGGAGTGTTGAACATTGCAAGCACTCACCCCCAGTCAACTGATCTGGGTTTAATCCATCATCGTTCTTTAGCCCACTCTGCCACCCCAGTTCAGACATGGCCATATGAAATCAGTCTGACCCTGTGCCTCATGGGAACAGTCCAGCCCGAACTGCCAAGCCATGTCTTCCCTGGACCGGAAACAAGCTTCCTAGGACCGGTTTCTGGCATTTCAGCCGTCTTCAGCCAGGCTTGCTTGAATCCAGTGGCAAAGTGAGCAAGGGACTCACGTCTGAGCATACCCTGCCAACATATGGCGAACAAAGAAAAACCAAAGGAAATGATGGACGGAGTGTTGAACATTGCAAGCACTCACCCCCAGTCAACTGATCTGGGTTTAATCCATCATCGTTCTTTAGCCCACTCTGCCACCCCAGTTCAGACATGGCCATATGCAAATCAGTCTGACCCTGTGCCTCATGGGAACAGTCCAGCCCGAACTGCCAAGCCATGTCTTCCCTGGACCGGAAACAAGCTTCCTAGGACCGGTTTCTGGCATTTCAGCCGTCTTCAGCCAGGCTTGCTTGAATCCAGTGGCAAAGTGAGCAAGGGACTCACGTCTGAGCATACCCTGCCAACATATGGCGAACAAAGAAAAACCAAAGGAAATGATGGACGGAGTGTTGAACATTGCAAGCACTCACCCCCAGTCAACTGATCTGGGTTTAATCCATCATCGTTCTTTAGCCCACTCTGCCACCCCAGTTCAGACATGGCCATATGCAAATCAGTCTGACCCTGTGCCTCATGGGAACAGTCCAGCCCGAACTGCCAAGCCATGTCTTCCCTGGACCGGAAACAAGCTTCCTAGGACCGGTTTCTGGCATTTCAGCCGTCTTCAGCCAGGCTTGCTTGAATCCAGTGGCAAAGTGAGCAAGGGACTCACGTCTGAGCATACCCTGCCAACATATGGCGAACAAAGAAAAACCAAAGGAAATGATGGACGGAGTGTTGAACATTGCAAGCACTCACCCCCAGTCAACTGATCTGGGTTTAATCCATCATCGTTCTTTAGCCCACTCTGCCACCCCAGTTCAGACATGGCCATATGCAAATCAGTCTGACCCTGTGCCTCATGGGAACAGTCCAGCCCGAACTGCCAAGCCATGTCTTCCCTGGACCGGAAACAAGCTTCCTAGGACCGGTTTCTGGCATTTCAGCCGTCTTCAGCCAGGCTTGCTTGAATCCAGTGGCAAAGTGAGCAAGGGACTCACGTCTGAGCATACCCTGCCAACATATGGCGAACAAAGAAAAACCAAAGGAAATGATGGACGGAGTGTTGAACATTGCAAGCACTCACCCCCAGTCAACTGATCTGGGTTTAATCCATCATCGTTCTTTAGCCCACTCTGCCACCCCAGTTCAGACATGGCCATATGCAAATCAGTCTGACCCTGTGCCTCATGGGAACAGTCCAGCCCGAACTGCCAAGCCATGTCTTCCCTGGACCGGAAACAAGCTTCCTAGGACCGGTATCTGGCATTTCAGCCGTCTTCAGCCAGGCTTGCTTGAATCCAGTGGCAAAGTGAGCAAGGGACTCACGTCTGAGCATACCCTGCCAACATATGGCGAACAAAGAAAAACCAAAGGAAATGATGGACGGAGTGTTGAACATTGCAAGCACTCACCCCCAGTCAACTGATCTGGGTTTAATCCATCATCGTTCTTTAGCCCACTCTGCCACCCCAGTTCAGACATGGCCATATGCAAATCAGTCTGACCCTGTGCCTCACCCCGAGTGGGAAGGGTATGCTCAGACGTGAGTCCCTTGCTCTCCATGCCACTGGAATCAAGCTATCCTGGCTGACGAGGGCTGAAAGCCCGAAACCGGTCCTAGGATGCTTGTTTCCAGTCCAGGGAGGACCTGGCTTGGCAGTTCGGGCTGGACTGTTCCCATGGGGCACAGGGTCAAGACTGATTTGCATATGGCTGGGTTCAAACTGGAATGGCATGGTGAGCAAAAAAACGATGGATTTAGGCCCAGATCTCTGTACTGGGGTGAATGTATGACATTGTTCTGCATTCTGTCCATCAATTGTTGTTTTTGCATTTGTCACCCCGAGTGGGAAGGGTATGCTCAGACGTGAGTCCCTTGCTCTCCATGCCACTGGAATCAAGCTATCCTGGCTGACGAGGGCTGAAAGCCCGCAACCGGTCCTAGGATGCTTGTTTCCAGTCCAGGGAGGACCTGGCTTGGCAGTTCGGGCTGGACTGTTCCCATGGGGCACAGGGTCAAGACTGATTTGCATATGGCTGGGTTCAAACTGGAATGGCATGGTGAGCAAAAAAACGATGGATTTAGGCCCAGATCTCTGTACTGGGGTGAATGTATGACATTGTTCTGCATTCTGTCCATCAATTGTTGTTTTTGCATTTGTCACCCCGAGTGGGAAGGGTATGCTCAGACGTGAGTCCCTTGCTCTCCATGCCACTGGAATCAAGCTATCCTGGCTGACGAGGGCTGAAAGCCCGAAACCGGTCCTAGGATGCTTGTTTCCAGTCCAGGGAGGACCTGGCTTGGCAGTTAGGGCTGGACTGTTCCCATGGGGCACAGGGTCAAGACTGATTTGCATATGGCTGGGTTCAAACTGGAATGGCATGGTGAGCAAAAAAACGATGGATTTAGGCCCAGATCTCTGTACTGGGGTGAATGTATGACATTGTTCTGCATTCTGTCCATCAATTGTTGTTTTTGCATTTGTCACCCCGAGTGGGAAGGGTATGCTCAGACGTGAGTCCCTTGCTCTCCATGCCACTGGAATCAAGCTATCCTGGCTGACGAGGGCTGAAAGCCCTAAACCGGTCCTAGGATGCTTGTTTCCAGTCCAGGGAGGACCTGGCTTGGCAGTTCGGGCTGGACTGTTCCCATGGGGCACAGGGTCAAGACTGATTTGCATATGGCTGGGTTCAAACTGGAATGGCATGGTGAGCAAAAAAACGATGGATTTAGGCCCAGATCTCTGTACTGGGGTGAATGTATGACATTGTTCTGCATTCTGTCCATCAATTGTTGTTTTTGCATTTGTCACCCCGAGTGGGAAGGGTATGCTCAGACGTGAGTCCCTTGCTCTCCATGCCACTGGAATCAAGCTATCCTGGCTGACGAGGGCTGAAAGCCCGAAACCGGTCCTAGGATGCTTGTTTCCAGTCCAGGGAGGACCTGGCTTGGCAGTTCGGGCTGGACTGTTCCCATGGGGCACAGGGTCAAGACTGATTTGCATATGGCTGGGTTCAAACTGGAATGGCATGGTGAGCAAAAAAACGATGGATTTAGGCCCAGATCTCTGTACTGGGGTGAATGTATGACATTGTTCTGCATTCTGTCCATCAATTGTTGTTCTTGCATTTGTCACCCCGAGTGGGAAGGGTATGCTCAGACGTGAGTCCCTTGCTCTCCATGCCACTGGAATCAAGCTATCCTGGCTGACGAGGGCTGAAAGCCCGAAACCGGTCCTAGGATGCTTGTTTCCAGTCCAGGGAGGACCTGGCTTGGCAGTTCGGGCTGGACTGTTCCCATGGGGCACAGGGTCAAGACTGATTTGCATATGGCTGGGTTCAAACTGGAATGGCATGGTGAGCAAAAAAACGATGGATTTAGGCCCAGATCTCTGTACTGGGGTGAATGTATGACATTGTTCTGCATTCTGTCCATCAATT
Source organism: Triturus cristatus (assembly GCF_964204655.1). NCBI lineage: Eukaryota > Metazoa > Chordata > Amphibia > Caudata > Salamandridae > Triturus > Triturus cristatus. Next base: position 442,498,475 of record NC_140585.1, read on the forward strand.
GTTGTTTTTGCATTTGTCACCCCGAGTGGGAAGGGTATGCTCAGACGTGAGTCCCTTGCTCTCCATGCCACTGGAATCAAGCTATCCTGGCTGACGAGGGCTGAAAGCCCTAAACCGGTCCTAGGATGCTTGTTTCCAGTCCAGGGAGGACCTGGCTTGGCAGTTCGGGCTGGACTGTTCCCATGGGGCACAGGGTCAAGACTGATTTGCATATGGCTGGGTTCAAACTGGAATGGCATGGTGAGCAAAAAAACGATGGATTTAGGCCCAGATCTCTGTACTGGGGTGAATGTATGACATTGTTCTGCATTCTGTCCATCAATTGTTGTTTTTGCATTTGTCACCCCGAGTGGGAAGGGTATGCTCAGACGTGAGTCCCTTGCTCTCCATGCCACTGGAATCAAGCTATCCTGGCTGACGAGGGCTGAAAGCCCGAAACCGGTCCTAGGATGCTTGTTTCCAGTCCAGGGAGGACCTGGCTTGGCAGTTCGGGCTGGACTGTTCCCATGGGGCACAGGGTCAAGACTGATTTGCATATGGCTGGGTTCAAACTGGAATGGCATGGTGAGCAAAAAAACGATGGATTTAGGCCCAGATCTCTGTACTGGGGTGAATGTATGACATTGTTCTGCATTCTGTCCATCAATTGTTGTTTTTGCATTTGTCACCCCGAATGGGAAGGGTATGCTCAGACGTGAGTCCCTTGCTCTCCATGCCACTGGAATCAAGCTATCCTGGCTGACGAGGGCTGAAAGCCCGAAACCGGTCCTAGGATGCTTGTTTCCAGTCCAGGGAGGACCTGGCTTGGCAGTTCGGGCTGGACTGTTCCCATGGGACACAGGGTCAAGACTGATTTGCATATGGCTGGGTTCAAACTGGAATGGCATGGTGAGCAAAAAAACGATGGATTTAGGCCCAGATCTCTGTACTGGGGTGAATGTATGACATTGTTCTGCATTCTGTCCATCAATTGTTGTTTTTGCTTTTGTAGCAGACAACCATGAGGGTCACTACCCAGTGGCTCTGGTTCCCTTTGAGTAGGGGGAGTGGTTTCTAAGGTTCCTTGAGGGTAGCTGTGAGTCCTGCCGTGCCTGTGGATTTTATGTTTGGAAACGTCTTGGAGCACACCATTTGGAATTAAGTAGTGCTCCAGTCCCACTTGGTACTAAAGCTCTGGCATAACCCATGGGCCACTCTGGTCAAGTTTCAGCCACGCCAAAAAGTGTAGGTGAAAGAGCCACTGAAGCCCAGGTCCCTACAAGACCAGAGGCCTGGGCCATATGACGTGGAGAGAAAATGGGAGGTCACCTATCTGGTAGCCATCAAGACCCTCAGTAACCCTGTAAGGGTCCTGCATGTCAATCTCCTCGAACCCCACTATGAGACGTATGAAGTCACAATTCTCTAGGTGACAGATAATGGTGCGGAAGAGGAGAGTGAACCTCTTCCTGACATCCTATCTCCTATAGAGCAGGATGGATCAATGGAAGGTGTTAATCACTCCCCTACACTGACCTCAGAGCAGCAGAGGGACTGTCCCCAGGGACTGTCACCACTTTCTGGGGCAGCTTGCCTCCCTATTCTCACTAGCTCCTTGGCTCACTCATCTGTTTACCCATGATATTGGCACTGAGGACGGCCCGCCTGTGAAAAATAGGATTTACGGGCTTACACGGTGGGAGCTCTCATCAAAGAGGATGTGTCCAAGATGCTGGAGTTAGGGGTGATTGATCATTCCAATGGTCTTTGATCTAGACCAGTGGTGCTGGTCCCCAAAGCTGCCCCACTGAGCAGCATCCCAGAACTCAGGCTCTGTGTGGAATATAGGGGGATCAATTAAGTCACAAAGACTGATACTCACCCCATCCCCAGAGCTGATGAGCTCATAGGTTGGGAGCAGCCAAGTTCCTATATTATGTTTCGTACTGGCAGATTGCCCTTAACTTAGGGGGCTAAGGGGAAGTCTGCATTGTCCACCGCAGAGGGTCACCTCTAATTCAGGGTGATGCCCTTTAGGTTAAAGAATGCCCTTGCCACATTCCAGAGATTGGTTAACAGGTTTATGGCCTGGATGGAGACTTACAGTGACCCACCTGATGACATTGCAATCTTTAGCTCGAGCTAGGAGGAAAACCTGTTCTACTTCCAGGAGGTGCTTCAGGCCCTGCAGGAGGCAGGACTAATTTTCTAAGCCAGCAAGTGTGAGATAGGGCAGGAATCTGTGGTCTACCTGGGATAACAAGTGGGCAGGGATAAGGTGCAGCCCCTCCAAGCCAAGATTCAGACTATCCTGGCTTGGTACTATCCCATCCCCCCAACCCACCCCCCAAGATTCAGACTGAGGTCAGGGCCTCCCTAGGCCTCACTGGATACTAAAGAAGGTTTTTCAAGGTCTATGGCACCATTGTTGACACCGCTTAACTGATCTGACTTCAAGAAAGCTGTCCAAGAAGGTGATCTGGACCAGAGCCTGCCAGAAAGTCTTTGACATCTTGAAGAAGGCCATGTGTACAGCACCAGTACTCAAGGCCTTACTTCCCCAAAGTGTTTAATGTCCAGACAGACGCATCACAGCATGGCATAAGGGCTGTACTCTCACAGCTAAATGAAGCTGGCCTAAACCAACCTGTAGCCTTCATCAACAGGAGGTTACTGCCCAGGGAACTGAGGTGGAGTGCAATTTAGAGGAAGGCTTTCGCTGTGGTCTAAGAACTGAAGATGTTGACACCATAGATATTTGGGACTCCCTTCTAGGTTCAGACAGACCACCTACCCCTCATATGGCAAATGCAGATGAGGGGTGAGAATCCCAAAATGTTAAGGTGGTCCATCTCCCTCCAAGGATTGTAATGTTTTTGTAGGGTATTGTGATGTAAAAAATCTATATACCATATCATGAATATAACAATATGTTTATCTCAGCTATATTATCTGTATAATTGTTTGGTATTTGTTTGGGTCTCAGGTGGAATCCTGATGAACGAATTACTCCAAATGAAGCACTGCAGCATGCATGGATACAGAGCACCAAGGCGCGGAAGATGAAATATAAAACAAATGCCACAAAAACTTTAAACTATGCAGCATTTCAATCTCCAGCAAAAAACAAAGATATTGAACTTCATACAGTAAAGGCAGGTAGTGTTGTTTTGTTTTTTGATGTTCACGTAACTTGTATTTTTAAGAGATTGTCAAATATAAGTAAAGCAGGCGAGCTACAGTAGTTCACAAGCTACTGGTTGGAGACTTATTCTATGTGTACATGTGGGGGCGGGGGCATGACAGTAGAGTAATTATTAAGGTCCCAAAGTCATGAAGAGATAACCACACATCTTTATGTGAAGTATTAGCATTGCAGATCTGCAACTGCCGTATCATAAATCATAAATAAGTCCCAAATCATAAAACAGATCAAGTGCATTTTCGGAAACTGCTGTCCTAGAAAGATCAGCACTCCGTGCAGAATAAAGTATTGGGTGTGCAATCTGTAATTTCATTTGCATTGACTATCACCTCGTAAGGGAGTGGAAAGGGGAAAGATGGATCCCAGGCTTCCTCCTAGTGGATTTCAGAGGACTTTCCTCAGAAATGATCTCTTCATTTCTTTCCATACTAATAGTGCAAAAATGATGGTGTTATGGTCTGTGTCGATGCACAAAGAGATCAGAATTGTTCACAGCAGTGCCTCAAGTCCTACTTGGTAAAGGAGTAGTCCAGAATATTCAGCCTACTGCTTACCTGACACTTTTTACACGTGATAAAAATGTGTGTGAACAAGTTTAAATTTCACACATCACCCACAATCCCTTTGTGAATTCTGATGCCTCCTTTTAGATCTCACTACAGACTGTGTTAGCTATCTCGCAAAACTCACAACCACCCCACACTAACACACCAACATTCAAGACCATCACACATTGTACACCAAACAACATACAGAGAAGGGCTTTGGGTCATACATCTTCAGCTATTGGCTTTTGCGAACAGGGCCTCTGCTAGATGGGTTGTTCTTCAGTTTTTGGATAACCCCATAGAACTGCCTCAGACAGCTTGTGCTGTGGATAAAGGAAATAGTAGTTCCCAGTGTAAAAGGCCCTTTTGGAGTGGCTTTGAAGTAAAGCATATTTTATAATGGCATTAAGGCCACAAGACCTCCTATGCTAGCTCACCCATACTGCTGTGTCAGTTCGTACAGTGGATCACGCTCTCCCACATGCAACCAATTGAACAAGAGCAGCAACACAGCTATGTGCCCACTCTAAACTGGCTAGCATAGGTGTGTGCTGTATTGCTCTAGCAATATGCATGCCTGGTGGTCATTTTAGAAAGTTCATGGTGCAAGGTCAGTGCACCAGCTCAAGTCATGCCAGTTAGCCCAAAGTATTTTTCTGCCTGTGTGATATTTTTTTAGAATGCCATTGATGCCAAACACATTTTAGAATGCCATTGAAGCCATAAGAACACCCCCATATCTCCTGAACCCCATCCCCATAAAGCTGGTCCTTTTCCTCTTTCAGTAGTGGGTGAAACTTTACCATGCATTTTCATTAAGATCAGCAACACAATTTTGATGACTATTTCAAAAATGGCCACGAGACTTGCATGCTGTGTGACCCTGGCAATGTGCATTTTCAAGGCACCTGGCCAGTGGAGCGAGACACCTTCTTCAGCCTCATCAATACCCACAGAGTGGTACAGCATGTCACACAACCAACACACTCCAAAGGCCACATCCTCAACCTTGTCTTCGAAGCATCACCAACAATTGTTAGCCTACCATTCATACCACTGGATTGAACTGACCACTTTACCACCCCTAACTCTCTGCTCACCATCCTACCATCAAACTAAGGTCAACACCAAAGAGAAGACTAAACCTTCAGATTTTTGAAGACTTTTCAATACACCACCTAATGCTTGAGCTCATCTCTCACCCTATGAACACCACATTTGATGCCAACACGCTTCTAAACAGCTTCAACATTTTTTGGGAAGCTATATGAACATCCTCATCCCAATTAGAACATGCAAGCTAAATGATCCATTTGCATACATGAAAGAAAATGGAAGAAAACCAGAATACCGGTTGTACCTCTTGATACCGAAGGCCCTCCGGGCAACATGCAGACAGCTCATCACATCAGTCAAAGCAAAGGACTATACCAGCATCATCAGTGAATTCACCTACAGAGCTTGAAAGTTGTTCAAGACAATCAAGCACTGCATCAACCCCCTGCCAGACCCACGCATTTCACACGCCACAGAAAGGTGCAATGCCATCATTCTCTTCCTCAATGAAAAAATACAGACGATCCGGCAACTACCAGCCCTCAAGTCATGTCAGCAAGTCCAAAAGACGGATTCCGTCTCTGCAGATGATGATTCCACAATTGCCCCATTTAAAAGCTCCAAAAAACATACATGATCCTCATTATTTGCCGATGCTGAGGAAGTAGCCTGGCATCCTGCATCCGTGTTATTAGAGCTAGTGGTCCGTAATCCTAGTGCTGAAGCACTCCTCCCTCCCAGAGGACAGTAATGAGGGGGAGAATTGAAGGGGCTGGTATTCCTTTTAGAAAACAGTTACATTTGCTACCGAAGCATTGCATGCTCTATGTTTGGTAACATATTTACAAGTGAGTGACCGACACAAGAGTTACATTAATTTTCAATAAAAAATACCTCTTTTACAGGCCGCTCACAATGAGAAGGGAATGGCAAAGACCCTAACTCATGAATAAAGCTCCCTCCTAGGGCTTTATATCTACCTACTGGAAAATGGTTCATGCAAGCTGTGAACTGGAATGTAGAAATTGACAAAGATATTACACCATGTATTAACCACCCCGCAGAGAGTGTCTCTGCTACTGTGAATTGGAGCTATTCTAACTTCTTGAGATGTAACATTGTGTAAGTGGCGTCTTTCTTGCCCATGAGCCATTGTTTGCGTGTCAGGTTGAAAGGCTAGAATACGTGCGTAGACGTTTGGTAACGCCATAGAACGCGGCCACTTTCGAGGACCTGAAGTGTCTAACTGAACTGCATGATAGATCTAAACTGACTTTGCCTATAGTATAATAATAATAGTAATAATAGTACTTTGTCCAAATTAGCTTGAACAATTTGTCTTAAATGTGCAGCAGCTTCCATTTGTGATAGTTTCCAAATTTCATTATATGTGGCATAAATAAATCTTTTTGAACGCAGAGACTGAGGACCCAATAAAAAATAAGATAGGTCCATGTCTTCCTAAAGGAGGGAAAGATGTTTTATTGCAGGCAGTGTTGAATGTTTCAACCATTGTTGGCACAATGTCCCTATCAAAACAGTGTTGACGATCCCTGAGTGTTGCAAATGGGAGTAATGGGGGTCGGGTCTGCTTGCCTTAAACCCTGGCGTGAAATTAAAAAAGCAAGCATAACAACCATTTGTGTCCACTAGCCACAATACCAACCTAATTGGTCCTGAAAGTGTGGAGTTAAATGTACCATTCTGTAGCATACTATTGAGCTGTTCTTCACTGTAATTTGTTAAATATTGCCAACTGTCAAATTGAGCAATGAAAGGAATGTTTGGTGAATTCATGTCTTTAATTTTTGCCAGTCCTTGACAAGTAGTCTGCTGAACTGTAACATTCAGAAAAATCATGTGTGTTGGAACTAAGCAGGCTCAAAACAAGGTGGCTGTTCCCTGAACTTGACAAGGTTTGGTACACCAGATTCATTTCATGTCAATGGTATCCTGCCAATAACAAACAACTCAGTAAATATTAGCTTGGTTTGTGTGAGCAGGTTTTTGTTGGTATAGGGACAAGTTTAAAATAAAAAGATTTAGAGTTTAATGTATTGTGTCCAGAAACGTATGTGAATTTATCCCTGTATGTTTTTGAACTTTTTTGTGGGGGAGTAGGACAATGTTCCCATTGTGTATAATTCATGTATGAACACTAAATGTAAATAATGATGTCCACAATGATGGTAAAAGAACAATTCACCATAATTAGCAGAATTTAGATACAAGTCTTCACCCTTGAAAACAGTGTAATATTCCAGCTCTGAGAGTATGAGGTTTGAAGTCTCAACATCCCAATCATTAGAATGTAACCTAGGCACAATGACATCCCCCATAAAAACCCTAAAAACATAAGGAGCCGGCAGAATTTATCATAGTTGACCTTATCCCAAACAATTCCATCAGGTACTGGAACAACTTAAATGTTCAGAAGGGACATGTTTTTTTTAAGCTTATGTGAAGATGAATGAAGCGTTAACAATTCATCAACCAGTTCTGCGGCAGAGCTTTCTGGAAGGTAATGGCCATTTATCAGTAAAAAGAAAACAGTCAAATATCCAATCCATAGAAATAGGAAAACCAAGGAAAGTGTTATCCAATCATATATCCAGAGTCCAGATAAGTGTGTTTCAGCCATGAAAAGAAAACACAGGCATTTGTAGGTGGGGTTTCTAAAACGGAGGAATTGTCAAAAAAGTAGGATGAAAAATCATCTGTTCCCAAATAATAACCAGAAGCAGTTTGTTGAAAAACAGGAGCCACAGGTACAGTTACAGAACTGGTGGACTCCACAAGGGGTGGGTCAGTATAATAAACATCAGCTGCAGAAGATGCAGTAGCAAGTACAGTACTCATTTCAGTCATGTGGCTGGAATTTGTAGTGGTATTGGGAATTAACTGAATTCAATTTCCGCCATCCCCCCCCACTCCCCCAGCTGGGGAGAAACAGCTTCAATAATGTTCAGAAGCAGCAGAGGAATTCCCTGTATGTTAGCAAGAGGAGTTAAAACTCCTAGTGGCCTGCTGTTTAGAATCTTCCACATGATGTCATTTGATGCGATCAATGGAGACAAAATGATTGTCTTTAGAACCAGCAATCAGTAGCAATATTACAGTTCCTGTACCTTGAACGCCAAGGACTGGCACCATTGCACAGAATGATGGGCCAAATTCATTCTGTTTCAAAATCTTTCCTCGACTGAGATCCCCAACTTGTGGAATCCTGGAGGTGCTGGCTGCTCTTTGTCTCCTGCAGAGGCAGCTCATTGGATTGGCCATTGCAGAAAGGTTGTAAATCCTGTAGGAGAGCACAACAATCATTTACGTCAAAAGGCATGGGCTCCGGCACAATATCTGGATCATCAAGGTCTAAAACATAAATTTTGATCCCAAAAAGGACCTTGTATGGGGTCCAGCCACCTAGAGATCTTTAGGGAGATTTTAAGGTTCTCTTTGTACCCCATATAGGTGGTGGATCTTACTACGCATTGTATCTAATACTCTGGCTGTTAAGGATTGCTTTAAGTCACGATTCATGCTCTCCACAAAAGAATTGCCCTGCTGCCTACATAGAGAAGAGAAATGTATCTCCATGCCCAGGGAATCCATAGAATCCCAATAAGCCTTAGAGGCGAAAGCAGGGTCCTGGTCCGAGTGGAATGTAGTGCATGCATATGTTCCGATAAGGACTTGCAAATCTTTAATAACAGTGTGAGCATCGGCCGTACGTTGTGGGCACACCCAGAGAAACCTTGAGCAAGAATCAACTGCAAGTAGGATAAATGTAAACACTCCATCTAAATTAAGAGGACCCCAATGGTCCGTACAAAGCAGCCGAAATATTTGTTGGAAATCAACAGCTGTGTCTGAGCTGAACATGCCACAGTAGAATTTTAATTTGTTGACAAATGTCACAACAAAGAGCATACTTCTTGGCCTGTTTGTTTAAGCCATGCCACACATAACGTTGCTGTAGCAACAAACTTGTGGCCGCCTGCTAGAAATGGGGTTCCTGGTTGGCTAGAACCTACAACTCTAGTCAGTTCAAGTAAGTTACACATCACAGATAACCAGTTCTCACCCTCTGGTAGTTTGGCGCAAAGCAGTCAGGCTTACCATCAGAGGCAATGTGTAAGGCGTTTTTGCACTACACTCACACAGAAACACAATGACTACATCACAAAACTTGGGATAACAGGTCGTCAAACTGTAAGGACTGATTCTCTCTACCAAGTCAGTACCTGTAGGCCTAAAGATGACTGGCTCACAGTGCCTCACCTGAACCCTTAACCTTTCAAGAGTAGCAGGTGATTTTAGCAAGCCTAGAACATGAACCTCTAGTCCCTGAGGGAACTATGGTAACAGATCATCACCTTTCGTTTCTCACTCATACATGTCCATAGTAAACAAAAGAAAGACATGAAGGAAGTTTACAATATATTAATTGAAACTATTGTAGTCTATTTTGAAGCACGTATGTTGCAATAAGTTTAACAGATACAAATGAGCAACATAATCAGCATTACTAGCAGGCTGTAAACAATGAACAACTCTGTTTAGGGCTACCCTCACTATGTGATCACAGGAATATATTAGTGCTCTCTGGGATTAGCATGAAACCCCACACCTGGTGTTTGCAGTTAGATGGTACGCATCATAGGTAAAGTTTATGCAAGGCTGCTGCCTCAGTTCCAGGACTGGTCTCTCTGCCGGAATGCTCCTGTCTGCCCCCCAAAGGGGCGAGACACTGTTTATATGATAGGAACTACTGTGTTAGAAAAATGCAGCTGTGCTACTGTGTTATGTCTAAAAATGTTAGGAGTTGTAGCTGACCAGGCACAAGAAAACTTTACACCATGTTGTTCGACCTTGTACAAAATGTTCAAACTAAATCCCAGGAAGAGTCGCTGAATAACAAATAAAAAGACAGTCTATTACTAAAAGCACATAATGTCACTAAAAAGTGTATTATGTGTGGTTGTGCAAAACAGTGGCAGCCTAAATCACTCAATACGCAAAATCAAGGGAGAACCAAGGTAGGCCCAAAAGGGAAATCACTACACCCCCAGAAGGAAAATAAAGAACCTAGAGTTTAAACGCGGGGGTTAAATACAAATGCATTTTCACTTATACAACAATGGAACATATTCTTGACATTGAAGACTCTAAGTGGAAAACACAAAACTTTAACACTGATTTTGAATGTACATTTGTTACTCACTGTGGCCTGTATTTCCTCCAACAAATGTCGCAAGCTTTGCCGCTAACAATGCCTGAGCACAGCAACCAATCGCCAATGTTGTCTCTAGTTTTACTTAATTTATAGGCTAAGAAAACCCTGTCAGACAGCTGCAGCACACTTCCTCGGCAGAATAGTCTGATGTAAAGTACGGACCAGGAAATTGAAGTCTACTTGTAAGTGTTCTGCTGCTTTGGGCACAAACAGGATTACAGGCAAAGACCCTGCAGCACCGTGAGGGACAGAAGGACAAATATGCAATTATAGAACACAAAACAGTGCTTCCTTTCTGTGTTGGTAGCTCCAAGCTGGTGATGGCAGCAGAAAGTGAGGCAGGAGGGAGTGCGGTAACTCTCAATATGGTGTAATTGCACAGAGCCTGTGTCACCTGCTGACTGACTCCTCCAAAGTCCCAATCCACACAGACAGCTATGCTGCATGTGTGCAGCACCACACCCGCTGCAGACTCAGGGCCAGTGCTAACTAAGTCTGGGAGGTGAACTCTGCTCCGCTCGCAGAGTTTTCAGAGATTTCTGCACTTTGCATTCTGCACTCTGCAGCTCGCGGAGTTCCAAAAAACTCTGCTACGCATGGGTGGAAAAAGCCTTACAGTTGGACAAGCCAGTATCAATTACCACATTTCTATGGAAGTGTTGTCCATTTTCTACAGGTGTCTCATAACACTTCACAGCAGCAAAGAAAAGCTATTTGACAGCTGCCATGATTCAGCCTCATTACTATGCAGGTGTGCTGATCATCAATGGGCCAGATGGACACCAAAGTACGTGTCCTTTTAGTGGAATTTATGAGAAAAGAAAAGCAATTTTATTGTATTACCTCATGTGTGATGGTGGTGTGTATGTGCGCACTGGTGTTCCGGGACATACAGTGATATTGCAACACATACAAATAATGGTTTATTTCCACAGTTTTGCATGGAATTTTAAAAAGCTTCCACAATAATCCTAAAAATAGTGCATGAGAACTGACTTTGACTTAAAACTTTCAATTGTTGACTCTCTTTTTCCTTTCGAATAAATTACTCCTTCCTTTCCATCCTCTGCATGACTCCTCTCTCTGAGCATGGCCCACTCTAAGTCACATGTCTGTTTGCCTTTATTCTGATTATTATACCTGTACAAATTGCCCAGACATCATTTAAAAAATCACAACCTCTCTTTTATAAGTCATACTGTGCATCCTAACAATACCTAAATCCCAGTAGCTCCTCTATTCAAGCCTGCAACCAGCGCATGAATTGACATACCCTGCCCTTCCACTAAAGATCACAGCTAACTCCTATAAATTGTCATCTACCAAAAAAAGCTGGAGTAAATGCATGGCTTGGTTTCCTTAAGATTTCAAGACTAATCCCGATAACCAAAAAGAAACTACTAACCCTGAGTTCCGGAGCAGCGATCTGCCTGGAGTATAGTGATACAACACCTCAGCAGGGGTAATAAGTGCTATGAAAAGGCAATTACATTACAAGTACAATAAATAACCCACACTAATAGTAATACCATAACACATGTTATGTCCATCACCCAGTAGTGTACAAATTCACAGCAAATAAACCTCCCATCACCAAGTGATCAGGCAATGAATGCCTGAAGTGATCTCCCACATGCTACTGTCCAAAGGACTGCAGGTCCCAGCAAGCTACTTACTATGACCACATCCTGACACCTCGCAATAACTGTCAGACATGATATAATGATTTTAACAAAGTCCATCCAGGCAGATCTCTCTGTCATTTCTTCCTTTAACATATGCCTGCTCAGAACCATAAACGTTAAACAAACTTTCTGAGAATGGACAAACCTGTGTAGTAACCAGTTAAGTGGACTATGAGCATAACAAATCTCAATAAGGGACCTGAAGCTGCCAGCTTACTGAAAACCAAACACATCAACACTGTCTCTAACATTTCTTCATCCATCACACTTCTTAGCGCTGCGTCCTATAACATGATAACCACACCTTGGTGGTCATCACACACGAAATGGAAACACTTCCCACACTGAATCAAGCAAGTTTACAAGGGGTAGCGTACTACCCATGTAAGCAAGGCTTCAGCACCCCATACAGGGGTAGTAAGAGCTTTATAACTATTGCAATACTATATTGCAATACAATACAGGCACGCTGAGCCCAGATAGTACAGTTTGCAAAAGCCTGAAATGTCAAGCATGACCATAAATAACATGTAATGGCAAGCCGATATGCCTGGAGTTAGTTTGGCAACACATGCCAATTGCATTTATGACTGTCTTTGGTTTTATTTTTTAGTATGTGAAAAAGCTAGACTTATGGTCCTCATTAGAGAGATTAAGTCGGCTTTAAGAAGGTGTGGATAAAGAATAACCCTGAAAAACTAAAACAGTAAATCAAAATGTTATGTTTTAAACTAGACTTCTAATATGTTTGAATTAGTTGAACAGTAGCGTGAATTGTGAAGTTAAAATATTTGTATTTTAAATTTTACATTTTTTTCCTTGTCCTTTGCTTTCTTAATGTTTCCTACCCCACACGAAGTCATGTCATTGGATACTAAATTTCAATTTGAAAATATTTATAGCTGTATTATTTGATGCTGCAAAGGTAGAACTTTGAATCTTTATAGCTGTATTATTTGATGCTGCAAAGGTAGAACTTTGAATCTATTTTCCTGGATTCTATTAAAATGTTTTTTAAAGGATTTCTATAAAAATGTATTTGTTCCAAGCACCTTACTTCACAGTGTGTACGTTCCTATTATTGACAGCCTATGTCCTTAGTCCAGGAAACACCTCTTGTATGAGTATACACATTCTTATCATATCTCCCTTGAACATTTGTCAGACTTTTTTTATCAGTGAGACATATATAACGACCCCATGTCTTTTTGTTTTTCATTCTAGCTTTAACATAGACTACGTTTTTATGCAACAATTAGGTTAACTTGATGACATGCAATTCTGTACCTACATTTGCTCTGAAAAAAAGAGCAAAATGCTATTTCAGCTGGTGAAAATGTCATTTGTCTTTGAGCCTCGCAAGGGGTATGGCAAACATCATATAAATGACCAAACAATGCATCACAATTTTATTGATCGATGAGTGAAAATATAATTTTGAACTGATCGATCAGTGTAATTGTCAGTGCAGAACTGCCATTTCATAATTGCAAATTATGCAATGCTGCAATGCATTGTGATCCAGCACTGGGTATTTTGAAAGCTTTTCCATATGATCATATAAACAATCCTATATTACTGGTTACATAGGTCTTTTTGTGAACATAGAAAACGTGCAAGACATAGCCCATCAAGTATCCTGTTTGAATGGTAAAGTGTATAAGGTAAATAGCAAAAGGAATGACACATGAATTTTCTAATATTGGGTCTAGAAAGAATGAATAAGATATCTGGAGGCACTAGAATATCATGAAATTCTGCAGTGCTGCTGCTCGAACCCCCGAGTTTTGGAAGGGAAAGACTTATGGCTCAATCCTTCTCAAGATATATGACCAGACTATACTCCATAGCTTTGCGCCTACGCACCACCACTTTGAAGGTCATCTTTATATCTGAGGTGAAGTGTGCTTGCTTCTAAGACACTTTAGCTAACTCTCCTCCCCAATCTAAACCTCTTCTATTTAGTCTCCACACTGATCAGTATTTTGAGATCAACTACACTACCTCCATTTCATTAGACTCCATCTTGCACGTGGCATCTGCAGACATTATGATACACTAATTTTATGACCGCTATATCTTATACCATACTCCAGTGTTCTTGGTTTTTAACGTACCCTTATATTCGTATAATGTAATTGTAAAATTGTATATTATTAAAAGTCCTTTTCTGTTGTAAAGTGCTCTGACACCTTTGGGTAATGTCTATTATTAGAGTTGTCAGCATTGGGGTGGTCTTTCCCCAAATCATTTTCCTTCGCCCTCCTATATTTATGAATTCTAGTTTGTTGGCCTTAGGTCACTGTGTACTTTACCACAGCTAACTAGTTGCTAAAGGGGTTGTGCTCACCCCCTAAAACATGGTAAAATTGGCTTACACCTGATTGGCATATTTAAGTTACTTATAAGTCCCTAGTAAAGTAGTATATCATATACCCAGGGCTGGTAAATTAAATGCTATTAGTAGGCCTGCAGTACTTATTGTGCCACCCACTTAAGTTGCTCCATGAAACAAGTCCCTGGCACGATATTGTAGCCTGTTGGCAGGTTTAAACTGTCAATACGGCTAGGCAAAATAACCCTCTTGCCAAGTCTTAAACTCCCTTTTTATTACATATACGTCACCCCTAATATAGGGCTTGACAGCCCCTAGGGCAGGAGGCATTGTAATTAAAAGGTTGGACATATACGTTTAAGTTTTACATGTCCTAGTAGTGAAAAACTCACAAATATATTTTTTACTACTGTGAGGCCTACCTCTCCCATAGGATAACATTGGGTTACCTTATTACATTTAACAAGTGATAATATTTGATTAGGAGCAGATAGGAAAATCATGTTTGGTGTCTGAGAAAATGTAATTTGAAATCCTCTTGAATGATGAAGTCGGATTTTAAGTCACAATTCTGAAAGTGGCACTTTTAGAAATTTGGCATTTTCATGTCCTAACCATTTGTCAGGATTCCTGCCACAACTCACCTCGCGACTATCACAATATACTGACATGACTCATATCATTCCTCCCAACACTTATGAATAAACAAATGTCTTGTATCCTGACCTTTGACCATATTACATGCTGTTGGTAATAGCTAGCTGGAGCTGGTGTTCCCCGGGTTTATTTTAAAAGGCTTAATAGCTTTACAAATGTTTTACCTTGCATAATGAAGGTCAGGTGTCAGGTACCATGGAAACATCCAGAAAATCCACCAGAAGACGCATCAAACATCCGGCATAGATTAACACAATGTGAACCTTCCGGAAGACAGCCCTCATCAAATTAATCCCCTGCACCTGTTCCTTGCTATAAGCAATTAGAATGCAACCTTTGTGAAGATGCTAAAACACTGTTTAGAAGACAGCCTCATCAAATTAATCATCTGCACTTGTTCCTTGCTATAAGCAATTAGAATGCGACCTTTGTGAACATTCTAAAGCACCTTCTAGAAGGCTTTGTTGGGAATAAGCTTAGTTTAAACAACACTACATGTATTCAAAAACTGTTGCAAAAATACTTAGATACAGTTATATAGACACACATAAATACACCAATTTGAGAAACACAAAGTGATTTTCCTTTTCACTGTATTTGAATCCACATAAATATTACTATACAGGACTGACCAACAAACAATGAAATAAACCACAAGATACTCAGTGACTAATGGTGCATAATGACATAACAATCAAACATAAATTGACATCAAAACACATATATATACAATGGACAGAAATTACACTTTGAGCACAGATGATCCACAATCAATAGCATATGACACCACAACATATATCCTTCAATGTTCAAATGGTGGAATTGCATGGATCAATCAGACAGGTAACGTCGACGTTTCGACCCTAAGATGACGTGCAGATTTATACGCATCAAAGACGGGTCTTCATCAGGACAAAAGAATATGTCGGCCTGTAATTACAAGAGATATAATCAAAACTATGTGTGTGTGTTTATATTTTACAAGAAACTAAAATGTGTGTAAGGCTGAATGCTCACCTGAGGACTAGGAAAAGACAAATTATCCTAGGGTCGCATGCGAAGAAATCAGTCAATCTCTCACTCAGTCAGATCAATATATTCTGTAATGAATAAGACAGATTCACAATTCTATATGGTCTACCATGTAATAATTACCAATTTCCTAAAACAACAACGTCAGACACATACCTTGAGATGTGTTCAATCCCTGCAAGAAGGACGGTGCCGTCGTAACGATCACCGAAATCTATGAACGAAACAGACCACAGCCTGTCATTTTGAATCTTTACATTCATTAGAAACACATGCCCTGCGTAAAATAACCAACGTATAACCAATTAGTTTAAGCGGCAGAAGCCTTAAATCAATAGATCTATATCATGTCTAAGAGCTGACAGTCATAACCGTTTAGTTCTATGGTTCGTAATTCTGGCCTGGCCCCACCGGGAAGACTTAATGCAACCGCCTGTATCTCGCATTAAATCCGAAGAGCACATGTGCCGTTCTCGTATATACACTGTCACCTCGATTAATTATTTAGAGCGCAGTAAGTGTACTTCCGATTCAAACCCGATAGGCAAACAATGGCAGCGCAGGGGAAATTCGTTCCGCTATTTTATATAAGCGCGCGAGAAAGTAACAAGGACTACTTAAAAAACATGGTATGGAACTGGTATCCCCGTATCAGGGGGTATCTGAACAGAATATTTAAAAAATCGCAATAAATCCAAAGAAAACATATGCCATTCACATCTAAACGGTCCTCTCAATTACTTACTTGGAGCGCAGTAAATGTGCTTCCAATTTCACACAAGCTGGGCAAACAATGGCAGCGCGTGGGAAATGTGGTCCGCTATTTAATGTAAGCGCGCGAAAAAACTGACGAAGACTACTTGGAAAACAAGACATGGATTTAGTAAGTGCGCGAGAAACTGACGAAGACTACTTGGAAAACAAGATATGGATTTAGTATCACCGTAGCACTGTGTCTGGACGAAACATTCAAGAGATGTATAATCTCCGATACCACTTTCGTTGTCACAGAGCGGGCGAAGACTGATAATGACTTACTCTGAAAACATGGTATGGAGTTAATATTCACGTAACAATGGGACCCTAACTAGAGCGTCTCCCGGAGACTGAGGGTATCTAAACTAAATATTTAAAGGTGTAACATCCCAATGACACATAAACTGTACAAATTTGAACGCAGTACAATTTGGATATGGCAAAACATTCAAGGCCCGCACAGACATACAGCCCAAACCGAAGTTCTCACGAAGAAGGAGAGAACGGCAATGAAATGCACAACAACATTCCTTTCTCGCTTCGCCACCCAAAATGTCCCTCACTAGCAGTGCCACCTTAACACATTCATTACACCACGATAATACATGAGTGGAAGCGTGGATTGATTTTGACTGATAACGTTCTCGTTATTCACGGAGTATGGGTTTCCCCGTTATCGAGGTCTCCATTTACACACTAGGATAATTTGGACTATGATGCAAACAATGCTGGTATGCATCTCTGCGCCGTTTTCTTCCCCCCTTGTACACGCAAAAAAAGGCTCCTCCTCTGTCGAGGCCCCCACCTACGTATTGGGGTTGTCTGTGTCACAATGCTAGTAATGTGGTTTTGCATTGACGGGTCGTTGTTTCCCTGTGTTTTGCTCCATCAAAACCATGTTGCACTTTGAGCGAATAAAGTTCAAAGTTGTTCATTGACATCGTTTGGGTGTATAACGCTGTGGTCACTTACATATTGAGATTTGTTTCCACTGGAGAAGTGTAGCTCACTGGTTAGAGGAGGCATACCCTGAAGCAGAGGTCAGACCCGGGACCAGGGTTCGATTCCCGACGCGGCAGGGTCTGGAGCCCAATTGTCCACGGACTCGATAATTCTTGCTTCGGTGCCCACTCTAAGCATGAGTTCACACTATGCAGCTCTGGGCAACAAGCTTGCTTAATCTCCACAACGGCCTCCCTGTGGTGGGATGCCTGGCTTTCACCTTGGGGATGCCCAGTACGGGTTATCTCACAGGGAAAAACCAGGACGGGTTCCCAATGCAAGCGCCGAGATGCCCAAGGGTAAGTCGAGCGCTATATAAGAACTCACATACATACTGTGAATTCCCTCTGCTAGTGAGGGACATTTTGGGTGGCGAAGCGAGAAAGGAATGTTGTTGTGCATTTCATTGCCGTTCTCTCCTTCTTCGTGAGAACTTCGGTTTGGGCTGTATGTCTGTGCGGGCCTTGAGTGTTTTGCCATATCCAAATTGTACTGCGTTCAAATTTGTACAATTTATGTGTCATTGGGATGTTACACCTTTAAATATTTAGTTTAGATACCCTCAGTCTCCGGGAGACGCTCTAGTTAGGGTCCCATTGTTACGTGAATATTAACGCCATACCATGTTTTCAGAGTAAGTCATTATCAGTTTTTCGCCTGCTCGGTGACAACGTAAGTGGTATCGGAGATTATACATCTCTTGAATGTTTCGTCCAGACACAGTGTTACGGTGATACTAAATACATATCTTGTTTTCCAAGTAGTCTTCGTCAGTTTCTCGCGCACTTACTAAATCCATGTCTTGTTTTCCAAGTAGTCTTCGTCAGTTTTTTCGCGCGCTTACATTAAATAGCAGACCACATTTCCCGCGCGCTGCCATTGTTTGCCCAGCTTGTGTGAAATTGGAAGCACATTTACTGCGCTCCAAGTAAGTAATTGAGAGGACCGTTTAGATGTGAATGGCATATGTTTTCTTTGGATTTATTGCGATTTTTTAAATATTCTGTTCAGATACCCCCTGATACGGGGATACTAGTTCCATACCATGTTTTTTAAGTAGTCCTTGTTACTTTCTCGCGCGCTTATAGAAAATAGCGGAACGAATTTCCCCCGCGCTGCCATTGTTTGCCTATCGGGTTTGAAATCGGAAGTACACTTACTGCGCTCTAAATAATTAATCGAGGTGACAGTTATGTTATGTTATGTTAAATATATTTCTAAAGCGCGCGTACACCCAAAGGTTTCATGGCGCTATTGCAGTGTCGTACTGGATCCGGAGGTTACTGGTAGGCTTGAATGAATAAAAGAGTTTTGAGGAGGGATCTGAAGTGAGGCAAAGATATTTCGAGTCTGAGTTCTAAAGGAAGGGAATTCCATGTTTGAGGTGCTAGGAAGGAAAAACTCAGCCCGCCGTGTTTTTTCTGGTTAAAGCGAGAAGGGGTGAGGAGATTGGCATGCGACAAACGGAGAGCACGCGTGGGGGAATAACGAGTGATTAAGGAGGAGATGAAAGCAGGCCCGCTACCAGTTAGGGCTTTGAAGGTAGTGCAGCCCAATTTAAACAAGCAGCGTTTGGCAACTGGGAGCCAATGAAGAAGTTTCAGCAAGGGGCGGACATGTTGGATACGAGATTGGTGAGTAATGAGGCGTGCAGCCTGATTCTGAACCAGCTGAAGGCGATGGAGTTGATAGGCAGGAATGCCAACATAAAGGGAGATGGCATAGTCAATCCGGGAAATGACTAGGGCCATGAGTATCACAGTAAGGGCCTCGTGGTGAAAAATCTTGCAATCTTCCGAATTCTGCGTAGGTGGAAAAAGCATGAGGAAGTAACTGCATCGATCTGGGGCTTCATGGACAGGTCATTACTAATTATTACTCCAAGGCTTTTAACTGATTTGGAGGGTGTGGGAGGATTTCCTAATGAGGGGGCCAAAAATTGTCATTCCAGGGGTTTGAGGGGCCGGTCAACACCAGCTCGGTCTTATCAGGGTTGAGTTTTAGTTGGCTGGTGTTCATCCAATCCCTGATAAAGCATAGAGTAGCCTGAAAGCTGGAGATAGACGCAGTAGTGGGGTTAATGTTAAACACAAGTTGAAGATCGTCCGCATAATTGAAGCAGACTACTTCAAAGTTGCGGAGTGAGTAGATTAAAGGAGCCATGTATAGATTAAATAATAAAGGAGATAAAGAAGAGCCCTGTGGTACACCGCAGGTTAGAGTGGTCTTTTTGGCTGAAAACTTAGCAAGGCGAACGGCCTGCGAGCGGTCCCCCAGAAATGAGGAAATCCATTTTAGGGCCGTGCCCTGAATGCCAGCATCTCTGACACGGTCTATCAAAAGCTTGTGATCGACCGTGTCAAAGGCGGCCGAGAGGTCTAGGAGAACAAGGGCCTGGGAGAGGTTGTTATCAGCTCCCCTGCGGAGTTCATTCATCACAGCGAGAATGACCAGCTCAGTAGAGTGCGCAGGCCTAAAGCCGGCCTGGTGAGGGTCAAGAAAAGACGAACGTTCGATGAAAGAGCTCAGGTATTGTGTAACATGGGCTTCCAAGATCTTGCTCAAGTAGGGAAGGAGAGAGATGGGACGATAGTTGGTGAGATTGGTAGGATTGGCATGGGGCTTCTTCAGGATGGGAATGACCTCAGCTGCTTTAAAGGAGGTGGGGACAACTCCTGTTTGTAATGAGTTATTGAGGAACGCAAGCGGGGGATCGGGGCAGGAGAGAAAGGCTTCTTGAGGAATGGAGGGGGGCAGGGATCTGAAGGGGAACCCGAGCTGACCTTTTTTAGAAGTATAGAAAATTCTTCTATGGAGATCAGAGGAATTTGATCAAGGAACTGAGTGTTTTTGGGTGAAGTCCCCAAAGCTGATCGGGGGATGGACGGAGGAATACTCTTCTTGATAGTGGAGATTTTCTGGATGAAAAAGTTATTAAGAGCATCACAGAGATCCTGGGTTGGTGCTGATTTGATGGTGACTCTGTCAGGTAGAGATAGTTCGTTGACAATGGAGAAAATATCTTTGGTAGTGGTAGACGAGTTAGTGATTTTTAGTGAAAAATACGAAGATTTGGCTGCAATAATAGCTTTTTTGTAATCAGTTAGTAGCTTAGTGAAGATGACTTTTGTGTTAGTGGAATAGCTACGTCTCCACCTACGTTCTGCTTGTCTGAGGAGAAGCTTTTTTTGTTTGAGATCCTCTGTAAACCACGGCTGGGCGTCATGAGGCCGCCTGATGATGGAGAATTTGCAAGGAGCAACAGTATTACTGGCCGCACATAGCCAGTTATAGATAGCGGTTTCTTGAGCGTTCAGACAACTAGTATCCGTGGGCAAGGAGGTGGAAAGTAAGGAGCAGAACTACTCTTTGTTTGCTCGGCTCCAGTTCCTGGTTAAAAAATGTTCCGAGGTTAGGGGTTTAACTGGTCGAGGCAGGTCCAAGGAAAATTGGATAGAGTAGTGGTCAGACCAGGAGCAAGGAGAGATAGATAAAGAAGAGATGGACAGATTAGCTGTCCATAACTGGTCGAGGGTGTGTCCTTTAATATGAGTGGCAGAGCGGAGGTGCTGGGTGCAATTGAAGCCCGAGAGAAGATCTGTGAATTCTCGGGAATGAGGTGTTTCATAAGGGTCAGAAGGCCAATAGTTGAAGTCACCAATTATCATTAATTTAGGGTTATTTATTATGAGTTGGGAAATAAGATCACCAACTAACTGAGGAAAAGAGGGCATAGGATGAGGAGGCCGATAAAACAGGGCACAAGTGAAAGAGGCAAGAGGGGACTCGAGCTTAATAATAAGATTCTCGACAAAGGGAATGGTAATGGCAGTAAGAACGGTAAACTGTAGCCGATGATGAATTAAGGCTACCACACCACCTCCTGCTTGCCCAACGGGTCTGTTGGTTTGTAGAATATAATACCAGGTGGGAATGGCGGCCAGGATATCTGGAAGGGAATCATCAGTGTATATACGAGAACGGCACATGTTCTCTTCGGATTTAATGCGAGATACAGGTGGTTGCATTAAGTCTTCCCGGTGGGGCCAGGCCAGAATTACGAACCATAGAACTAAACGGTTATGACTGTCAGCTCCTAGACATGATATAGATCTATTGATTTAAGGCTTCTGCCGCTTAAACTAATTGGTTATACGTTGGTTATTTTACGCAGGGCATGTGTTTCTAATGAATGTAAAGATTCAAAATGACAGGCTGGGGTCTGTTTCGTTCATAGATTTCGGTGATCGTTACGACGGCACCGTCCTTCTTGCATGGATTGAACACATCTCAAGGTATGTGTCTGACGTTGTTGTTTTATGAAATTGGTAATTATTACATGGTAGACCATATAGAATTGTGAATCTGTCTTATTCATTACAGAATATGTTGATCTGACTGAGTGAGAGATTGACTGATTTCTTTGCATGCGACCCTAGGATAATTTGTCTTTTCCTAGTCCTCAGGTGAGCATTCAGCCTTACACACATTTTAGTTTCTTGTAAAATATAAATACACACACATAGTTTTGATTATATCTCTTGTAATTACAGGCCGACATATTCTTTTGTCCTGATGAAGACCCGTCTTTGATGCATATAAATCTGCACGTCATCTTAGGGTCGAAACGTCGACGTTACCTGTCTGATTGATCCACGCAATTCCACCATTTGAACATTGAAGGATATATGTTGTGGTGTCATATGCTATTGATTGTGGATCATCTGTGCTCAAAGTGTAATTTCTGTCCATTGTATATATATGTGTTTTGATGTCAATTTATGTTTGATTGTTATGTCATTATGCACCATTAGTCACTGAGTATCTTGTGGTTTATTTCATTGTTTGTTGGTCAGTCCTGTATAGTAATACTTATGTGGATTCAAATACTGTAAAAAGGAAAATCACTTTGTGTTTCTCAAATTGGTGTATTTATGTGTGTCTGTATAACTGTATCTAAGTATTTTTGCAACAGTTTTTGAATACATGTAGTGTTGTTTAAACTAAGCTTATTCCCAACAGAACCACTGTTTCTGCTCTATGTACTTACCCAGGTTCTGAGGGTCACTGGGTTACCCCATTATTTCTAATGGCCTTCTAGAAGGCAGCCTCATCAAGTTAATTATCCGCACCTGTTCATTGTTACAAATAATTAGAATGTGACCTTTATGAAGGTTCTAAAGCAGTCTTATTTAAAGATCGTCCACACTCCTCCCATTCACTTAGCCTCTTTGCTTGCCACTTACCTGTTTTCCGGCTTCCAGGGCTCTGTCTTGCAAGCTCCTTTTATCCTCCCGCTTCGACCTCATTGCAGAGAATGTCCCACATGATCTCACACCTGGATGTAAAAAAGAACAATAAGAAAAGGAGAGACTCATTAACAGACTTGATTTTACTAAACAATGAGCTTAGTCACAACATTGTGCTGCAAACAAAGGTAACCAGTGTTTTTGTTCAACTTGTACATAGTGGTGGCAGGGCTCTGCCAAAGAGGACTTGGGTGAGACTAACCCCGTCCATACTTGCTTGTGGGTTTGATGCTGAAGTCATACTCACTACAGTTAAAAAAAATTGATAAAGGAGCCTCTACAGACAATCTAAAGGAAAACAAAACAACAACAAAACTAAAGGTTGTTTGAAATTTTAAACAATTTCGTGAGGTGATACCTTAGGAGATTAATACTAGACCAAAGCCTTATTATTTCTTTGCTTATAGGTACCATATCTGCTGGTACCATTCATCAGACTGATGTGAATGCCTGCTGCAGTGTTGCTGTTGAGTAGACGCGTCAGAGCATCTTTGACTCCACACACTCTCTCCATCCCAACCCCCTTCCCCCTGTGATTTGCCACAGAGAGTTGTCTGCTCCTGCAAACTGAGGGCAAGTGTATGGAGGATTCGGGAACTAGCGTCGCCGCTCCATTGGAATCATCAGGGATCCAGGTAGGTGGCTAATGACACCATATGGTGCCTGCAGCCTGTACCTGGGTCAGATTACTGGGTAAAGTTGGCAGTTGGCCTTTGAGTATTCCTCCCAGACAGCCACACAATAGGAGGACTAGGAGTGCCTGGATGGGCCATCTCAGGCTAGATGAGGGGGCAGAGCAGTGCACAGCCAACTTGTACTTCTCTCACACAAAGGTTTTCACACTATAGACTGAGACCAGGGCAGGAGGCAGGACATTTTAGACACTTCTCTGGGAAGAAGCCCCCAGAAGTTTCTCCCACTTGAAAGGGGTCACAGGTATAAAAATAGGACTCTCAGACCCACTCTTCAGTTCAGTTGTGGACCTGAGTAACTATTAGAGGACTTCATGTGGCCTCTTGTGAACTTCGGAAGACTGCTTTGCTGCACCAAGAAGGAATGCTTCGAAGCCTGAAGCCGGCTCTGAGCCCCCAGAGATGTGCCCTGCTGCTTGAGTGCTACTCGTCTCTGTGAACAGAGGACTTCCAGAGTGACCCCAAGGGCTATTTTGCTGGCCTCCTGCGCAGATCCTCAGGAACAGAAAAGGCTCCAGCCAACTTGAAACCATATCTGGACCCTGCCTGAGTCCTGACCCTCCTGATGTTGCCCCTCCAGTCCTGGACTCTTGGAAGCGGTGCGATAGCTACCCAGATAGCGCAAATCCAAAACTTGCGACTTAGAAAACTTTTGGTCAAAAAGTGCTTTGAGAACTGAGAGGAGACTAAGACCTACCTGTTTTTCGATTCGCTCAAGGTGCGTCACCGGTTGGCCTGGCTTTGCTACTGTTCCTGCTACGTTCTTCTCCGCAGCAGCAAATCTAAGGTGCTGAATTTCGGGGGCACTGTGTTTTCAAGTACAATATGGTTACAAAAGCACCTGCTGCCCCCTGTACCTTGCCACCAGCAATTTTGAGGCAACCATAAAAATGTCTAGTAACTCTGGAGATTGATGGACCTGCTGCAGAGAGATCAGAGGTTTGTCTAGTGGAAGTTTTGACTCATTATAAAGTAGCGCAGGAGGTTCAATGCCTGCTTCACAGAACATGTACCAAGCAGATCACAAAGTGCTTGTAATGTAAATAGGTCAGTTCATATAAGTTTAAATCCTAATGTAGAACAGCGAGATATTAACTATCATCATGTTATGATTTTTCCCCCAGTCTTTCATTTTCCTAATGTTGCAAAAAGGTTCACTTGTGTAGAAATCAATTTGTACTAGTAAAGCCAGCCCCCAACCATGGTGTTATGTTTTAAATTCTGAGTTTGTGCTTCTCCAGACGAAGCACTCTTAAACTATACTGTCTACCAGTAGGGATGACTTGTAACTCTTACACTTTGTACTCCTCTGTGTGATGTAACATTTCCTATACACTTAGGATTCATTGTCTTTGTGTAATGTGTATGTGATGTAAAGTGCTCTGACACCTTACAATGGTATGAGTGATGCTATAGAACAAAAGTAATGCATTAGAGAGAGTGGTTATGAAGACTTGAGGGGCACTGTTAAAGGGTGCTAGTGAGGGAATCCGTGGAGAAGGAGGTCATTGGGGGGCACTAACAAACATTGTCGCACCGGGAGCCACATGCACTAAAGCCGGCCCTGTTCAGTGGATCCTTGCAGAAGGGGTATCTGACCTCGTGGAGCCCTCATCGGCTACCACCTGCAGCTTCGTACTCCTGGAGATTTTTGACTTCCAAAAAGAGACTAAGTCCAAAGTAGGAATCCTCATTTCGTCCAGCGGCTCCCCAACAGCAACATCTCCTCCTCGGACACCACTAGTATCCTTGCCCCCACTGAACTCTAACTTTGTTGACATTTTCTTACAAAATGTTTATGTCCAAAGGAAAACGTGGACTGCCCAATCCACTTCGTATATCCAACTTCCGCTTCATCGCATTTGGCCATAACTTTCAACTTTGCCCAGGTTTTGTGCCTGGTTCTACTGATTCTACTGGTTCTACTGATTAAGTTTTTGTGTTTTGGTGCCAAATAATGTATTACAATGTACTCTATTTTTCTAGATTTATGTTCTGTCTTCCCCTTATTACTGTTTAAGTGCTGCATAAATACTTTACATTGCCTCTAAGTTAAGCCTGACTGTTTTTGTGCCAAGCTACCAGAGGATTAAGCATAGGTTAATTTGGTAGCTTTTTGTGGTTCACCCTAACAAGGCCTGTGGCTGTTGATTGATTAGGATTTCACCCAACCCCCAACTAACAACCCACATTTTTATATCTGGGCTATACAAAAATACCATAATAAATAACTGTAAGGTGCCAGCAATTAGGTTGCTATGAACATTTCTGGTAGAGGCTCATTTCAACTCTCCAACTGAGTACTGTTTTATCCTGTGCTGAACATGCGTCCATACTAGAGTTCATATTTGTGTGGGTCTGTTATTTTCATCGCAATCTATGACCAGCCTGGTGGTATAATCAGGGCACAAGTTGGGGGTACACGCAGGTACATGGCATCCACCCACTCTTTTCATAGGGTGGACGCTCCCCCCTGCCAAGAAGTTGGGCTCCACAGAAGTATGTAGAACTTGTCCCGGTGTAATTTTCAGACACCACGACACGTTCAGCAGCGCCTGCATGCTGTCTGCTTTCGATTCCCAGCAGCAGCGTGCAGGCAGCGAGGAAGCTATTTTTCACCTCCAGGTGGGCCGAAGTTAAGGGGCCATCAGCCCTCCTTTTGTTTTTATATCCTGAATGGAGGTGGCCTGGAACCTCACACTTAAATGTAAATGCCACGGAGAGGAAACAAAGACACACAGCTTGTTATCTCTTCACAAGTGCTTAAGAGAGGCAGCTTTAGCGTTTGTTCAGTCCCTGTTATAATAGATGCATGCACTGTAAGCAGTAGCGGTCCGTGGAGGGAGTTCGGTGGGGCAGTGAGGCGGGGCGGGGGAGGGGCAGGGTGGGGAAATGTAAACACCGGAATATGGATGAACGTCGGTAAGTACACATTTAAATAAATAAAACGAATTCCTTTGCGCGCGCTGCATCGCTAAATGCAATGCAGCGCACGCAACAAAATTCGTTTTATTTATTTAAATGTGTACTTACCCCCGTTCATCCATATTCCGGTGTTTACGTTTCCCCACCCTGCCCCTCCCCCGCCCCGCCTCACCGCCCCACCGAACTCCCTCCACGGACCGCTACTGACTGTAAGAATGTCAGGTGTGTTGGTCTGTCCCAGTATTTACACAAATAAAAATTTCAATAGCACTATTTTAATTCTTGCATAGCCCTCTGCGACCCAATGCAGGGTGTCAGAGCTCTTTACGTAACATACACATTATACATTGACAATAAATCATGTACATGTGTAAATCAATGTACAAGATCAATTACATGAGACAGTGGGGGTTACAAGGTGTAGGAATCACATGTCCTTCATACCTCACTGTGGTCTTTTAGAAGGATTACAGTTTGTGAACTGCAGGTAACATAAGAATCTCTGTGTTAAAAGCAGCAACCCACTTTGCTATCTACATAAAATAAAAATCTTTCATCTGCGTGTTACGTGATGTTCTTTGTAGGAGACAAATTTACCTTCTCTACTACTTTGATTCAAATCTGGGACTTTACAAAACACAAATCTCTCCAGCAAGTGTATTAACCACTAGAGTTATCTCACCATTATTATTATTCCCTGAGATTTACTGGGCACCTTCACAGCAGATGTCTTAACCCAATCAAATATTTTAAAATGTAGACTTTGCAACCAATTAAGCATAACAGATCTACTACCATGCTTCTCCTTGTTACCAATTTCTTTGTGGCAGTGTTTAAAAAAAATATATTAGTTCTGGCCCAGATTTTGTCAGCATTGCGCCACTTTTTTTGCACAACCCCAACGCCAAATCACATTTATTAAATCTCATAATGTGCGTAAATGTACTCATGATATACCTGATAAACATATGTGTGAGGTTTTAATATCTGATGTCCCTTCTTGTGATGTCGCTTCCAGTGTGGTCACTTCCTGTGATGTCACGTGCAATGCCACGCGTCGTGACATCATGCGCTGTGATGGTACTTGTCATGATTTCACTTGCATACTGACTAATCTGGTTAGTCTCCCGTACTTCTTTTTTTAGGACTTGTGCCCCGGGTGTAATATAACCTGTGAATAATCTACCCAATGTTGTTTCAGTGTCATTTTATCTGGTAATACTTTCCCTTGAGATTGGACGCATGATTCCAACCCTTCTTCACAATCACAACTGTACAATCCACCACAACATGACCAAAGAGTGGGAACAAATTCTTAAATGCCTGATCTGCCATAGCACTGCTACAGAGTTTCTACGACTGAGGACATCACCAGGAATCAGGCTCAGTGCTTTAGAGAGCATTCCAACAAGGCTGCCAAACATGCATGATGTATTGCCTGGTTGTTGCAGGTAAGCTCACTCAGCTGCAATGTCTGGAGGCAATATCCAAATGATAGTTTAAACAATGTAGCCCGACACCAACAGAGAGAGGCTCCGAAAGCAGGAGCAGAGGTGCGATGTGGGTTGGTGAGGAACACACTACAGCATTGTGAAGACAAGCAAGTGTAATGTAATGATGGACAACATAGAAAAATACTTTCAAAAGATCCAGAATTTAATCTGCATACTTAACCATGCCTATCGGATACAGTGTCAGGCATGGCTGTCATGCTTGCAGGCTGCCTGGCTGAGTGGTTATTGGTATGCAAATGGGACCTAAGATGCTGCTTCACTCATGAAGAGGTCCTCTATGTGAGGTCCATGATGAGATGTGCAGCCCTATTGGGCAGCTCCATGGAAGCCTGTCATGTGCTTGACTATTGCAGACTCCTTAAAGATCTGGTGCTTGTTGTGGAATGGTAAGAGTGTGTGAGCAATCACGGAGCTAAACTACATTGCCTCATCAGTAATGCAAACTGAAATGCTGTGAGCTGACACAAAAGATGATGAACAGTCCATGGAGCCAGCAACTGCAGGGACTTCACACACCAAGCCAATAGCTGAATGGGGGCCAACCAAAAGCGTCTTTGTGTTCTTTATGTGTCTGTATATATGTATGGGGTGTGTTGTGTGATGTTATGCGTTTTGTGGTGACATGAGTTCTTTCCAGACAGTTACTATTTGTAGATATACCTAAAAACTGTATTATCCACTTGACATTGGACAATGACTATTTTGGTCTAAGAAGCTGTGCTCTGTTTTCTGCATTATTGAGCATTCCATGTCTCCCACTTCACAACCCTTTGAGCACTGGATCCTGACTTTGCGCTTTGGCTATATACAGAAAAGAAAGTTGACCATGAAGCACACCTGTTTCTCTCAGTGTTAAATATACTGCACATCTGCTTTTAGCCTCAAAGTTTGCACTGAAGTATGTTGCTGCTCATGGGATACATAAGGATGCAAGTATGGCTCATAAACGTATTTTTCTCTGACCTAATTTACTAGCAGTGCAGGCATCTCTGAGCTATCATAACTGTGAACCTGTGAACACAAGAGCAGAAACAAAGGAACTGCAGAACAAAGGCAAGTGCATAGCCAGGAAAACTCTGGTGCAGGAAACCCCTTGTACATTAAGATATAGGGCCTTTGGACTACAGACGAGGATATACAAATTCCAAGTTTAAGACTTTTGGTTCGCTCCCTACTGATATAAAATATAATGTACACATGGCAGACTCAGAGTATGTAAAGCTTTTAGTAAGGTATAACGCATAGACACTAGCACTATGCAAATATGTATGTTTGCCAGGCCTAAAGTCGAGATCCCATAATAAAATCATTTTGTGTGCTTTGTTGCAGATTTCTATTCCTAGAAACATCTACCTATGTATGTATATGGTATTTCTACTGCTCAAATCTAGCTAAAAGACAGTGGAATGTTGTACACAGCAAGTTTAAAATCAATGAGTAATAGGAGAGGAACCTGGGCTCTGAATGGTTAATGTATTGTGATGTGATGTTCTTCAAAGAAGTGTGTCTTCAGCTCTTTCCTAAATTGGAGTCGTGTTGGGACAGTCTTGATGGTTGTAGGGATGTTGTTCCAGATCCTGGGTGCATAGATGCAAAAGGCCTGTTGACTTGTTTTCTTTTTCACACTTCTTAGTTTACAGACCTTTGTAGTCTGGCTGTGGATGTGCCGAGAACCACCAGAAATGGAAAGCTTGTCTTTGTAAATGATGCAGCTGGTTTTGAAGATTGTGCGGGCGGACAAGGGTAGCCAATAGAGTTTCATCAGGATGGGGCTTATGTGATCATATTTCATCATGCCCTGGATGAATTGTGGTGTGTTGGATACTTATTCTGATGCCAGTGTAGAATCTGGTAGACCATAGAGTAAGGCATTACCACAAACCAGATGCAAAAGGACACAGGCTTGAACAGCAGTTCTGAAATCATTTTCTGGAAGACAAACGTTTGAATTTCTTTAGATGCGATTGCTTGTACCATTCCATCCTTTTTTTGGCAACAGGTGCCTTGAGTGTGAGTTTAGTGTCCATGGTGAAGCTTAGTAACTTGGCTATCAGTAAGAGTTGGGGTTTAAAGTCATCAAGGTTCATCTCTTTGAGCCAGGTTAGTACTGTATTTAAGAATTCTGTGTCGGTTGGGTTGTGCTTCAAGTAGGACATCCAGTTTTGCAGTTTTAGATCTTTTATAGATTCACATACTTGAATCATCCCAGTTGTTGGGCTAGGAGTCCCACTGTCCATACATACAAATACAATGCTAAACATAAACCAAGTAGCTTTAGCATTGTCACAAAAGTAGCCTATCCACATCTTTATAAAATGCCCAAGCTCAACCAATTAGAGCAAAGCACAGCATTCCCTTTAACTCACTCAGGCATCAGGCAAGTACAGATGTCTACCACATGTCATGTATGAAGGGAATCCCTGTGATCACTGCTTGCTCAGTCAGATAAGTGACCACTTCTTTAAAGGAGTACAAAGAGTTATTAATATCTACAAATCAGACTATGTCTGAAGCTAACTAGAAAAGCCTTTTTAGGTCATGTGGGAAATGTGGGAAAAAGAGACTTAACTCAGAACACCCACATAAAGACTGCATATATTGTCTTTATCCGGCCCACAAAGTCAAGGAATGTAAGATATGTAGAACGCTTTCTGCATAAAAGCTAAAACACAGAGAAGCAAGAGTTTTACTTTGGCTGCAAAAGTCCAAATCTGGAGAATCTCACTCTGGGGAAGAAGGTGAAACCTCCTCAAAATCTCTTAAAAGAGGACATTCCCATTCTAGTCATTCTTCAAGAGATAAATCTGAGGGTGAGCCTCACAAAAAAGCCTTTAGAAAATCAAAAGAGGACATGACTACTTCTGACTCAGGTCATAAATCTGACAAAACCCTGACAGAAAAACATCCAAAAATATCATCAGCTCTGACAAGTCCTATAAGAAAAAAATGAAGGGCTGAACCGTTGAAGCAATCTTCATCTTCTCCAATGACTAAGTCTCAAATATTGTCTCTGTCAAAATCAATGGAGACAAAGACTGCGGCGATGACACCATCTACAAAAAAGTAATTGTCAATGAAGACCTGTGGCCCGATACACAGAACTAACTTAAGTCAAAATCCTAAACTTACTACCATTTTCATATTCACAGAAGGTACTTACTCATTTTGGTATTCACAGAAGGCACTTACTCATTTTGGTATTCACAGAAGGCACTTACTCATTTTCGTATTCACAGAAGGCACTTACTCATCAATGAGTAAGTGCCTTCTGTGAATACCAAAATGAGTAAGTGCCTTCTGTGAATACCAAAATGAGTAAGTGCCTTCTGTGAATACCAAAATGGTAGTAAGTTCAGGATTTTGTCTTAAGTTAGTTCTGTGAATCGGGCCCCTGGCTTAAATCAACAAGAATCCCGTCGATGTAAAAAACTGGATGCCTACCCCATCTATGACAATACTGCAGATGAAAAAGTCTACTGTGGTGACACTGCCCGCACCGTTGACTCCTACATCAACGGCTGCCGCATTGACTGCTACATCGTCGACGATGAAGTCAACAAGAAAACCAGCAAATAGGATACAATCAACCATGACTTATTCCACTGATAAATCAAGCACAACTTATACCACAACAACACCATCAACAAAGACAATGACAACTGAAAAAAAACTTGACAAAAACTATAATTTCAGATGAAGGCATTTCTGGCACTTAAATGCCAGAACAAACTTCTCCCAATTTTCACAATTAGTCAATACAGAGGAATCGGATGAAGAAGGTCCTTTTGGACCAGTTTTTGGCCTAACTCTTTTAAACGTAAAATGCCACGTCTCTGATGAAGAGAATGAAGAATATAATCAAACAGTCGTTATTCCTGCAAAAGGTGAACATACTTATCACTCTTTTGGGCCAACTGAGGAAGATGATGATGGATTGCAATATGGTATGGAACCTTCTGCAAAACCCATCTATGATCAACAGGAACAGATGATGCAAATTCCATTGCACCTGGTTAAAGATCCACACCTAATGGTATCTGATTACTACAAACTCTTCCCACAAGCGCATGTCTCTCACTCAAACCGACAAACATTAGAGATGGCAACACTAAATATTTTCAGACCTCAGGCCAGGCCTACTACACCTCCTCCATTAGGAAAGTTCTTTCAGCTGTTGAAATTTCCTCGCCACAATTGACTCCAGCACCACCTCAATCCGTGCCACTACAATTAGATACAAATGATTGTCAGGAGGAAGGGCAGTTACTAGATTCACCTAGGTATTCAGACCCCGAATGGGATCAGTATGTGGCTACACTCCCGGATGACGCCACTCCTCCAGCAGTGAATTCACCACCAGACAACATAGTTGATTTTCATCATCTTACAGAAAGAACATCAAAGAGGTTTGACTTACCTATCATGGCAAAGGATACTGATTTTTTTCTTTATGATCTCAAAGAGCCTGCCAGAAAATCAATCCCTATAAATAGATCACATTTGGGAAGAGTGTCTAAAAAATATGAAAACACCAGCCACAATCGTAGTGGTAATCCCAGGACTTAACAAATATACATAAAGCACCTTGAAATGTCTGCTAGGTCACCATCCAGCAGATTTTGTTATTACCCAAGCCACTCAAAGAAGATCCAGAAACCCATCAACACCATGTACTGCTCCTCCAGATACAGAAGGTAAGAAGCTAGAAAACTTCGAAAAGGACTTTTCAGCGACTGCTGCTACTGCCTTAAGGGCCTCAGATGCTCTGGAAATTCTAGCAAGATATGACCGTCAGATGTAGTCCGATATAACTCTGTATCTTGAACACCTACAGGAGGATAAGAAAGTGGAGGCGAAAGCAATTCTACAAGAAGGAGAAAGAACATCCTCTGCAATCATTGATTTGCAGGAGCAGCTGTACTGCCAAGGCAAGGATGGATGAGAGCAACATCCTTATAGACCGGAGGTACATAGTAGGATTCTAGACATGCCATACCATAGTGAATCCCTATTTGGTCAGCACATTGATGAAGCACTGCAATCCAAGAAGTCAGACACTCAGACTTGAAAATCTCTAGGTGCCTTAGAGAAGAGACAATTGCAGTCCTTCGAGGAGTTCGAAGAAGGGGCATGTACTCCTACAGAGGAGCTTTTCCACCACACAGGCACCAACAATATAGTGCATCACAATTTTAATACAAACAACCTTGCCACTAACAATATAGAGCACCACCAACAGCAGCTTATCATAGACAAATTCCTCATAAAATGGCAGGAAACCAGGGTAGAGGGAATGAGGGTTCCAGAAGACAATGACACACTTCTGGAAATTACGGATCACTGAGCTGCGCCTGTAGACAGCTTAATCTCTCACCAATACAGTGATTGGGCCTGCATCACATCTAACCGCTGGGTGTTAGATGTGATAATTTGCAGTCACACATTACAATTTGTAGAAAGACCTTCAAGGATGCCACCACTCACGGTAAAACACCGACATCTGCATCGGTTGCAAAATTAAACAGACATTGTGCCTAGGAAGGGAGCAATAGAACTATTTCCCAAAGCGCAACAGAACTTAGGATTTTACTCTCATTTCTTCCCCAGCAAGAAAAAGACAGGAGAATAGGGACCAATATTAGATCTTTGAAAACCTCAACAAATATTTAAAGAAGCAAAAGTTTCATGTGGTACCCTGCAGGACGTTCTACCATTTTTAAGACCCAGAGACTTTATGACATCTCTTGATCTACAGGACACATACTTTCATATTCCTATTTAACCTACACATCAATAACTTCTAAGGCTCAAAGTAGCCTTGTCATTATCAATTCGAAGACCTCCCTTTTGGTCTAAAATCTGCTCCCAGAATCTTAAAAGTGCATGGATCAGTGGCCACCCATCTCAGAGAAAAAAGTTATCAAATATTCCCTTATCTAGACAACTGGTTAATCAAGGCAAGAACGTATCTAGCAGTTGCTGAGGCAACAGCAGCTACTGTTGCCCTATTAAAAAATCTTAGCCTTGCATTAAACAAGGAGAAATCTGTTCAATATCCCCAGCCAAAAAAATGCAATTCTTAGGGTCAGTTCTCGATGCAAAAATAGACAGGGCTTTCCAGACAGAAGAAAGATTGTCCAGGTTAACAAAGAAAAGACAACTGTAAGAATCTTCAAGTACAGGGATGATGTCATCATGCATTCATTTGATCCCACACTGCCAACTTCATATTAGGCCATTTCATTAGGCCTTAGCAAGGCAGTGGTTACAGAAGACTGGTACTCTCGAAGACCAGATACAGATAACTCCTTAGATGCAAAAGGAGACCACATGGTGACTTCAACGCAAAAACACAGCAGTTGGACTATCCCTTCTGCAAAATAAGATGCATTTTGTAGTGCTAAAAGCCTGGGGTTTATACTTAAAAGAGTTGCAAGTCACCGGAAAATGACAGAAAAATAAACCAAGATTCACATCAATATTCTGGAATTGAGGGCAATTGCTTTTGGGCTACACTCTTTTATTCCTTGAATAAGGAACTCCTCTGATCCCTTGATCAGAATAGACAATACTAGTGAGTATTATGCCAACAAACAAGTGAGGACACAAACCCTGGCCTTCTCCAAGGAAGCACAAAAAATATGGAATCGGGCAATACAACGTTATATCCAGATAAAAGCAGAGAATATTCCAGGCCATTTGAACCTCTGGGCAGACAGACTCAGCAGAACAACAAAGGGATTTCACTAAATGGGAACTGAACCAGTTCCAGCTATGTAAAATATTCCGAAAATGGGGCCAACCTAAACTAGATCTGTTCGCTACCAGCTGAGACAAGAAATGCCAGTTTTATGGTAGGGCATCACCTATCAAGTTCATGCAGAAATTGGTCAGGGAGCTTTGCGTACACATTTCCTCCGATGCCATTGATATAAACAGTTTTTTTGAAGATGAGAAGGGAACCATGCCAAATAATGCTAATAGCTCTGTCCTGATCAAGACAATATTAGTTCACATAGTTGCTTCTCCTATCAGAACAGCAACAAATAATATTGGGACCAACACCGACTTTACTGTCTCGCCACAATGGGCAAATCCTTCATACAGATCCTCACTCTCTCAACTGGCCAGCTTGGCTCCTGAATTCAACAAATCCCATTTATTAGACATCCCACAGGAATATAAAGAGATACGTTCCTAAGCCAGAGCAGGATCCACAAACAAAACATACTCAGCAAAATTGTAACTTTTTTTGTATCTGGTGTATGCAAAAAAGACTAAATCCAATATCTGCCTAGTCTCAACAAATATTACCATATCTTCTACATCTGTCAACTTCAGGACTCAGTCATGCTTCAGTTATAGTGCTTCTGGCTGCTATTTTTCTTCTTAAAAGAACGTGAAATCAACCACCTCTTTGAGAAACTCCTTTATACGTTTATTGGACGAAAGGCCTCTTCAGGACATTTACTCTCATTAAACATCCTCCTTCTTTGTGGAGGCCTAATACAGTGCTAGCTCAAATACTAAAAATAACACTTGAACCTATTCACAAAGCAGACCTAAAATATAGCTCATTGAAAGTAGTGCTTTTGTTAGTTCTCACATCAGCCAGAAGGCTTGGGGAGATCTAAGCCTTCACGATAAAGGAGCTTTTCTTTCAGTTTGAGGAGTATAAAGTCATCCTACAAATTAATCCTCACTTTATCCCAATAGCCAGTAGTTCTCAATACCTGTTTTCCCAAATCCAACTACTACAGCTGAAAGAGCACTCCACTCTTTAGATGGTGGACGATGTCTAACATTTGACATCAATAAACACAATAAACCCAAGTTACTCATAGCATATAGCCACCTTCGTAAAGTATAACCTCTATTAAATCAGGGGTAGCTCGCTTGGTATCTTCGGCAGTGATTTTCTGCCATAAAGAAGCTGGTTCTCCATTATAAGGAACTGTTAAACCTCACTCTACATGAAATGTATCTATGTCAACAGCACTCTGGGGTATCTATTGCCGACATAAGCAGAGCAGGCACATGGAAAAACAGACAGATATATGGAACACTACCGCCTAGATTCTGCATCATGAAAGGATGCAGCAGTAGGTCAAGTGGTCCTATGACACTTATTCCAGTAAGGTAAGACTGATCCGCCTTTGTTTCCCCCCTTCCACTTTAATGGTTGTCAACTTTTTGCAGCTTGCTATTCTGATTCAAGCACTTAACTGTCACTGAAGTTCTCTTCCAGGGGATACTCATCAATAGTCATAAGCACTGAATAATCCTCGCCCATGTGCGGGATCCCGGAGCATATATAAATATATAAATATATATATATAAATATATATATATATATCTATATATATATCTTCACTGAAAAAAACATAGGTTTCAGGCCTGATATAGTTAGGAATTAGCATTTAAAAAACCTTAGAAATTCACTGAAAAAACCATAGGTTTTAGGGGTGTTATAGTTAGCTGGACATTTCACTCGTACAAAACCATTCAAATTTAATCCGATATAGTTAGTTGTACTAACTATATCTCGCGCGCCGCATTCCACTGCTGATGATGTCACATATTACATCATTCATGACATGGTCAGTGACATCACTGATAACATCTCAAATGACATCACTGATGACATCATCTAGTGAATGTGTTTTGGTTCGTTATTTAAATATGTATTATATATATAGCAATTTGCATTGAAGAATGAGTGGATATATAAATATAAATATCTGGATGGAGGATTTAGTAGCAGTGTGATTGACTGTTTACTAGACTAATTTATAGTGTCTCACTAAATATATTGGATAGTGACTAAACTGTTTGAATATCTGTATCACTTTGTGAGTTGTTGTGTTAACTGCTTCTCCAGTTGATTACTGAGTATTTGTATGGGAGAGTGAATGTGTATGTGGTTCGGTGGGGGGTGTGTGACTGCCCAAAGATGTGTGAATAGTTGATTCAGTAGGTATATGAAGTTAAAACTACATGTGATTAGGATGTGTGCTGGTGTGTAATGTCGATATAGGTGTATAAGTCTATTTGAAAGTGTTTTATTGATCATTGACAGCATGTATGAGTGAATCTATAGGTAAGTGATTAGATGTGCCTATAGATCTAGGAATCACTGAGTGGGTGTTTAGAAACTTGTATTAGTGTGTCAATGGATTCAAATATGGCACTCTTTATTTTACAGTGAGTGATGAAAGGTTATACTAGTGTATGATGAGGTGTATCTGATTGTCACGTGGATGATGTCATCAGTGATGTCATTTGAGATGTCATCAGTGATGTCACTGACCATGTCATGAATGATGTAATATGTGACATCATCAGCAGTGGATTGCTGGCGCGCGAGATATAGTTAGTACAACTAACTATATCGGATTGAATTTGAATGGGTTTGTACGAGTGAAATGTCCAGCTAACTATAATACCCCTAAAACTTATGGTTTTTCCAGTGAATTTCTAAGGTTTTTTAAATGCTAATTCCTAACTATATCAGGCCTGAAACCTATGGTTTTTCCAGTGAATTTCTAAGGTTTTTTAAATGCTAATTCCTAACTATATCAGGCCTGAAACCTATGTTTTTTTCAGTGAATTTCAAAGGTTTTGTAAATGACAATTTTTGAATGTATTAATTGTTATATTTTTTTATACTGATTTACTACATTTTTTAAACTATTTATTTTTAGATATTTTATTTTTTTAATTACATTACAAAATATACTTTCTCAGAATGAATTACTTTAGTTTAAATACTTTGCAAATAGGCAATAGACTTTTAAGTACAGTAGTTACAGTTGTTGCAATGGGCAACACAATTTCAAACACAATGCAACATTGAGCTCAATGTGAATTTCTAGTTAAATGCAATTAGTTACTTTATGGATTACTTTTCTAACAACAGGACTGGATCCTATATTCAGTCCTTGGACATCTCCTATAAACTGTTGAGTAAAAGCGTTTTGGGTACAGTAGTGATTTTTAAGGAATATTATTGTATTTTAAAAGTTGACACATTTTTTCACATAGAATCACCAATGTTATCCTATGGCAGAAAATTAATTTAGCAGGTAAGTAGTGTTATCGTTACTTTTCCTTATTCAGTGGTGGATTCTGGATCCAGCACTGGTGCATCTCCTGTAAAAAGTTGAAAGAATGCGTTTAAGTCATACAGGTGCTTTTTTAGGAATATTTTTAGTTTGTGAAAATAGACACAGAAACTTTTCTGGTGAAAACCAGACAATGGATTCCCATGGAAGGAAATATAAGTTACTGGTAAGTACGGTTAGAATTACTTTTCAGGGTCAGTGCTGGGCTAAAAGATGCAGCACTGGGTTCTCTCCTGATAACAGGTGAGTAAATCAGAATTCGTTGTTCGGATGATTTTAGGTGAATATTTAAAAGTTCCAAAACTCCACACAGAAGAATTTCCAAGTGAAACCAGTCAATGTTAGCCTATGGAAGGAAATTCAAGTTACTGGTAAGTACGGTTAGAATTACTTTTCAGGATCAGTACTGGGCTCAAAGATGCAGCACTGAGGTCTCTCCTGATAACAGGTGAGTAAATCGGAATTCGTAGTTCTGCTGATTTTATAGGAATATTTTAAAGTTCCAAAACTCCACACTTAGAAGAATTTCCAAGTGAAACCAGTCAATGTTACCCTATGGAAGGAAATTCCCTTAGCAGGTAAGTAGTGTTACCGTTACTTTTTCTTACTCAGTGGTGGATCCTGGATCCAGCACTGGTGCATCTCCTGTAAACAGTTGAAAGAATGCGTTTAAGTCATACAGGTGATTGTTTAGGAATATTTTTAGTTTGTGAAAATAGACACTCCACACTTAGAACAATATCCAAGTGAAACCAGTTAATGTTAGCCTATGGAAGGAAATTCAAGTTACTGGTAAGTATGGTTAGAATTACTTATCAGGATCAGTACTGGGCTCAAAGATGCAGAACTGAGGTCTCTCCTGATAACAGGTGAGTAAATCGAAA
Organism: Triturus cristatus; assembly: GCF_964204655.1. Taxonomy (NCBI): domain Eukaryota; kingdom Metazoa; phylum Chordata; class Amphibia; order Caudata; family Salamandridae; genus Triturus; species Triturus cristatus. The sequence continues at coordinate 442,537,414 of NC_140585.1, forward strand.
TTCGTAGTACATCCAGTAAGCACCACAGAGCTGCATAGCAGAGAGATGTAAAAAGGGGCACGGCCTGCACCACCTCTCTGCAACGCAGCACAGTGGCGCTTCCTGGAAGCACCTGGTGGGCTACTTGGCCCCCATGGTCCCTCAGGTTTGAAGTGGAATTTTTTCCCCAACTTAAAACGCACACATCACGTCAGGCCCCGTCCCCTCCCTTCACCACTGTGTAAACGCGCCCTGTCACCGTTCTAAGTTGCGAGATTAAGACCCCTTCAATCCTAAGGGTCCCTAGGGTCAAACTAGCCCACTAGGTACCTCCAGTAAGTGCCACAGAGCTGTGTTGCAGAGAGGTGTAAAAAGGGGCGTGGCCTCTGAACACCTGTCTGCAACGCAGCTCCCTGGCGCATACTGGAGATACCTGTTGGGCTATTTGGCCCTCAGGGACCCTCAGTATTGAAAGAGAATTAATAACCCAACTTAAAATGCGCCACGGTGCGTGTTTGCACAGTGGTGAAGGAAGGGGGCGTGGCCTGATTTGACATGTTTGCAAACACGCCCTGTGGCGCGTTTTAAGTTAGAGAATTCATTTCTCCTCAATCCTGTGGGTTCCTGGGGGCCAACTTGCCCACCAGGTACCTTCAGTATGCGCCAGGAGGCTGCATTGCAGAGAGGTGTTCAGAGGCCATTCCCCTTTTTACAAAACTCTGCAACGCAGCTCTGTGGTGCTTACTGGAGGTTCCTGGTGGGCTAGTTGGCCCCCAGGGACCCTCAGAATTGACAAGGAATTAATTCCCCAACTTAAACCGTGCCACAGGGTGTGTTTGCACACATGTGAACTCAGGCCCCACCACCTCCCTTCACCACTGTGCAAACGCACCCCGTGGCGCGTTTTAAGTTGGGGGATTAACTCCCCTTGAATACTGAGGATCCCTGGAGTCCAACTAGCCCACCAGCTACCTCCACTAAGGGCCACAGATCTGCGTTGTGGAGAGGTGTAAAAAGGGGCGTGGCCTCAGAACACCTCTCTACAATGCAGCCCCCCCAGGTGCATACTGGAGGTTCCTGGTGAGCTAGTTGACCCCCAAGGACCCCCAGTATTCAAGGGGAATTCGTTCCCCATCTGCAAACGTGCCAGGGGGCGCGTTTGCAGAGTGCAGCAAGGAGGGGGCGTGGCCTCTGGCGCAATGCCGGTATTTATTTTTTTCTTTTTTTAAGAAGAGGGGCTGCGTAGCCCCCCTTCTTTTTCTCATTGTTGTACCCTGGGGACCCCATCCCCCAGGGCCTGCCCCCTAATTTCTTTTTTTTTAAATTAAAAATTGGGAAGGGGGCGGCGTGGCCCCCCCTCCCGAGGCCTTAATCAGTCCCCATCCCCCGGGGCCCGCCTTTGTTTTTTTATAATTTGAGGAGGGGGCTGCCACTAATAGCCCCGGGGACCCCATCCCCAGGGGCTGGCCCTCTCCATTGGGGACCGTGGGGGGGTGCCCAATCCCCCCACGGTCCTGCCGGCTCCCCACCTCCTGTGGGAGCCGGCATTGTTTTTCCACACAGGGAGCAGCTAACATGCTGCTCCCCCTGTGGAAAAGAAATCTGCTTTACTATTTGGAAGAGACAGCAGGTTTCCCTGCTCTCTCTTCCAAATAGCAAAGCAGTTTGCTATGGCAGGGTGGGAGCCGTGAGGCTCCCACCCTGCCACAGCAAACTACAGTGTCCCGGGGGTGGGCACCCCGGGACACTGCAGGAGCTGGCCCTGGGGTGGTGGTCCCCAGGGCCCTTGAGGACTCCAGGAGAGGGGCCACGTGGCCCCCCTCCCACCTTCTTCAAAGCCCCGGGGGGTGGTGGTCCCCGGGGCTGGGTGGTCTATCACGGACCCCCTAATTTACATATATAGAGCCCTGGGGAGGTGGCGGTCCCTGGGGCTGCAGGGGGGCATTGAACCCCCGCAATATTAATCACTTAGAGCCCCGGGGGTGGCGTTCCCCAGGGCTCGGGGCCTCAAAGGCCCCCCAAAAATTATCATATTAAGCCCCGGGGGTGGAGGTCCCTGGGGCTGCGGGGGGCCGTGAGCCCCCGCATACATTAGCAAAAAGCCCCAGGGGGTGGCGGTTCCCGGGGCTGGGGCACCCCTTTGGGCCCCCATAACAATTAAAACATTGCCCCCGGTATTTGGCCCACCCGGGGGCTAAATAGCAACAAAGCGTGGGAGCCCGCGCTTCGTTTTATTTTTTAAAAATGTCGGCCGCAATTCGTGCTGGGTGTGCGAATTTCGCCGATTTGTTGTAAAAAAAATGCTTTTCTGGGCATAGGGGGTCAGGGTGTTTCTACCCTGCCCCCTTTTTGCGTTTTGCGCTTTTGTTTCTTACGTTTCTTGTGCCTCGGACAAGATGGCTGCCAACACTTCCTGATTTGGAGTGTTGACAGCCAATTATAATACAGCTCGTGCACGGCAGGGTGCGCATAGGATGCGCTTAGGGTACGCGGACCCTCCGAGGCCATAGATATATATGTACTTTCAAAAGTCATTTTCTCAGGAACTACTGAACGGATTTACACCATTTAAGCAAAAGGCACGAGTCTAAACTAAGGACTACCTCTTTGCCAAGTTTGGTGTAAATCCGTTCAGCAGTTCGGGCTATAGCTGCGGCTAAAGGTCCTATGAGAAAATGCATGGGGAAAACGCGTTTTGGGACCCCCCTTTTTTCTCGGCCCCCGCTTGACGAATCACCGTGAAACTTTAAGGATAGGAGCAGACCGGAGCTGGTCAAAAGTTTTGAAAATTTTGTGAAAATTCGTCAATCAGCGCCAAAGTTATTCCAAATAGAATGTTGCGGATTTCCTATGGAAAATAGGTCCTAACTATATCTAGTTAGGTGGTCGCCAGTAGGTAGTTATAGTTAGGACCTATTTTCCATAGGAAATCCGCAACATTCTATTCCCAATAAATCTGGCGCCGGTTGACGAATCCTCGCGAAATTTTCCAAACTTTTGGCCAGCTCCGCTCTGCTGCTACCCTGAAAGTTTTGTGGTGATTTGTCAAGCGGGGGCTGAGAAAAAAGGGGGGTCCCAAAACGCGTTTTCCCCATGCGATTTCCCATAGGATCTGTTGTCGTAGCTACAGCCCGAACCTCTGAACGGAATGGCACCAAATTTGGCAAAGAGGTAGTCCTCAGTTCAGACTTGTGCCTTTTGCATAAATGGTGTGAATCCGTTCAGTAGCTCCTTGAAAATTAGAGTTAAAAGTACATAAATATCTATGGCAGCGGAGGATCCGTGGACCGTACACGCACCGTACGCGCACCCTCCCCGAACGATGGATTTAGGCCCAGATCTCTGTACTGGGGTGAATGTATGACATTGTTCTGCATTCTGTCCATCAGTTGTTGTTTTTGCATTTGTCACCCCGAGTGGGAAGGGTATGCCCAGACGTGGGTCCCTTGCTCTCCATGCCACTGGAATCAAGCTATCCTGGCTGAAGAGGGGTGAAACCCCGAAACCGGTCCTAGGATGCTTGTTTCCAGTCCAGGGAGGACCTGGCTTGGCAGTTCGGGCTGGACTGTTCCCATGAGGCACAGGGTCAAGACTGATTAGCATATGGCTGGGTTCAAACTGGAACGGCATGGTGAGCAAAAAAACGATGGATTTAGGCCCAGATCTCTGTACTGGGGTGAATGTATGACATTGTTCTGCATTCTGTCCATCAGTTGTTGTTTTTGCATTTGTCACCCCGAGTGGGAAGGGTATGCCCAGACGTGGGTCCCTTGCTCTCCATGCCACTGGAATCAAGCTATCCTGGCTGAAGAGGGGTGAAACCCCGAAACCGGTCCTAGGATGCTTGTTTCCAGTCCAGGGAGGACCTGGCTTGGCAGTTCGGGCTGGACTGTTCCCATGAGGCACAGGGTCAAGACTGATTTGCATATGGCTGGGTTCAAACTGGAACGGCATGGTGAGCAAAAAAACGATGGATTTAGGCCCAGATCTCTGTACTGGGGTGAATGTATGACATTGTTCTGCATTCTATCCATCAGTTGTTGTTTTTGCCCTCCCCGAACCGAGCGCGCACCCTCCCGATCGCGCACTGAATGCTAATTGGCTGTCGAGTGTCTCTCTACATTCGAAACCAGGAACTGTTGGCGGCCATTTTCTGCCTCGGTAGAAGCAAGGCTGAAGAAGCAAGGGGAATAAGTGTGTAAAACATATAAAGGGGGCAGAGTGGAAATACTCTGACCCTCTAGAGGTGCTTAGGGGGTCCCAGAAGGACCCCCTGGGGCCCCCTTTTTAAAAAAAAAACGGCGAAATGCTCGCACAGTGTGCGCATCCTATCGCGTTGGGTACGCGGATCCATGGAATTTTTTTTAAAAAAGACAAGAAATCATTGCTTGTATGACTACTTTGTACACTGAAAGGTAGGGTGTATATTTCTGTTTTTTAAAGGTATGATTCTTATTGGTTAACAAAAGCAGATTGTAAGGAACATTATATATGATTAGCTGATATGTTGAAAAGTGAAGCACACTTCCTCTCTTGTGTAGGAACATTGTGTGCTGAACTTCTGACCTGTGTGCTTAGTGCAGTGTTCCATGACCTGTTTCTATGGTAACAGGCAGAAGGCAGATTGGGGGAAGGGTTGAAATGTCTTTCAGTTGGAAAGGGTTGAAATGTTTAACCAATAAAAATGTGTGTTTGCTTTTGAGTTTATGTGTGAAGGATTGTGATTTGATGTTTACATGTATATGTGTGGAAAATGAAAGGGAAACTTTTCCATTTTTTGTTTTTGTTGAGAGGTGCATAGTGCAGAGATTCTGTAAAAGAAAATATGGTGAGTGACTGATATACTTCTTAATCTACAAAATAACTTGAAAGTTGAGTTATTTAATTGTGAGGGGATGTATGTAGACGATTTTGATTTTAATCAGACTAATGTATTTCTCCTGCTAAAGTGTAGGGAGTACTTTTTTTCTCTACAATCTTATTGACAGTGTGTGTGCATGTAGAAACCATTCTGTGATAAGCATTTGTGTTTTTCATGTGTTTGCAGATAGATAACTGTGCTGTTTTTATATTTTGGTAGAATTAGAAACCAGTCATTGTTTATGAATTTGTGAAATGAGTTATGTTATGTTTCTATACTAAAATGTAGTACTATTTCTAGATGAAGAAATGTGTTTTGGTATAGTGCAAGGGATAGTGTTGTTTGTCTAGAATCACACAGTGAGTCTGTGTGCATTTGGGAACCACTGTGAGAGAAGCATTTGGTAACATTGTGTATTTGCTGACAGATAACTGTTTTAACCTGTCATGTTGTGAAGTTTTAGTAGCATTAGAAGACAGTTATGGCTTATGATTTGATTAAATGAGTCAAGCTTTGACAGAAAAGTGCAGTCCTGAAATATGTAGATTGTGTGCAGTTCCCTTACCACTTGCACTGTAGTGAATGAGTTTTGGTAAACTCCTAGGGATAGTGGTGCTTGTCTAGAATCACAGTGTGAGTTAGTGTGTATTTGGGATTAGTGTGAGAGAAGCATTTGGTGACATCATGTATTTGCTGACAGATAACTTTTTTAAAACCTGTCATGTTGTGAAGTTTTAGTAGCATTAGAATCCAGTCTTTGCTTATGCGTTGATTCAATGAGTCATGCTTTGACACTGATGTGCTGTACTTAAATATGTAGATTGTGTTCAGTACCACTAACTCTTCTAGACTAGTGAATGAGTTTTGGTAAACTCCTAGGATAGTGTTGATTGTCTAAAATCACACTGTGAGTCTGTGTGCATTTGGGTAAGGATTGTGAGAGAAGCATTTGGTAACATCGTGTATTTGCTGACAGATAACTGTTTTAAAACCGGTCATGTTGTCAAGTTTTAGTAGCATTAGAAGCCAGTCTTTGCGTATGCTTTGATTAAATGAGTCAGGCTTTGACACAAAAGTGCAGTCCTGAAATATGAAGATTGTGTGCAGTTCCCTTACCACTTCCACAGTAGCGAATGATTTTTGGTAAACTCCTAGGTATAGTGGTTGTTGTCTAGAATCACACTGTGAGTCTGTGTGCATTTGGGAACCACTGTGAGAGAAGCATTTGGTAACATCGTGTATTTTTTAGCAGATAACTCTTTTAAACCTGTCATGTTGTCAAGTTTTAGTAGCATTAGAAGCTAGTCTTTGCTTATGCATTGATAAAATGAGTCAGGGTTTGACACTAAGGTGCAGTACCATGTGCTATTCTGTTCACTGTGGCAGAACTGAAAATTTAAAAGTTTTACCTAAGCACTGTCCTAGAAGTAGTCTGATTATTTAGTCAGTTTCTAAGTACCAAATAGATTGCTTAAAATGTTTATGCAGTATGCATGTAGTGTTCTAACATACTATACACTTGTCTTTTACACCTTCAATTCCCTAGTCAGTATCCATACACTTCCAGGAAACACCCTGTCACTCCCTTTGCAGTCCTCTAGAGACCCATTCAACAGCATGTACTATTCCATTCACTGTGCCAAAACCCAAACACTTATAAATTCACCAAGACACTCTCTTTCCAGTACTCTAATGATTCAGTCACTGCCTAAGTATTCATGCACTGAGCCAGGCCTTAGCACATGGACTTCTTCAAACCCCTATCCACTATGCATGCAGTCCTCTAACCACCTACATACGTGTCTTTCACACCTTCAAATCCCCAGTCAGTATCCATTCACTTCCAGCAAACACCCTGTCACACCCGTTGCACTCCTCTAGTGACCCATTCAGCATCATGTACTAATCCATTCACTGCGCCAAACCCTAATAAATTCACCCAGGCACTCTCCTTGCAGTACTCTAATCATTCAGTCAGTACCCAAGTACTCATCCAGTGACCCAGGCCTTAGTATATGGACTGCTTCAAACCCCTATCCACTATGCATGCAGTCCTCAAACCACCTACACAATTGTCTTTCACACCTTCAATTCCCTAGTCAGTATCCATACACTTCCAGGAAACACCCTGTCACTCCCTTTGCAGTCTTCTAGTGACCCATTCAGCATCATGTACTAATCCATTCCCTGTGCGAAAACTCAAACACTTATACATTCACCAAGATATTATCTTTGCAGTACTCTAATCATTCAGTCAGTGCCTAAGTATTCATGCACTGAGCCAGGCCTTAGCACATGGACTGCTTGAAACCCCTATGCACTATGCATGCAGTCTTCTAACCACCTAGACTCTTGTCTTTCACACTTTCAATTTCCTAGTCAGTAACCATACAGTCCAGCAAACATCTTGTCACTGCCTTTGCACTCCTCTAGTGACCCTTTCAGTACCAAGTACTAATCCATTCCCTGTGCGAAAAGCCTAGCACTTATAGATTCACCTAGGCACTCTCCTTGCTGTACTCTAATCATTCAGTCAGTACCCAAGTAGTCATGCAGTGAGCCAGGCCTTAGCACATAGACTGCTTCAAATGCCTATTCACTATGCATGCAGTCCTCCAATCACCTACACAGTTGTGTTTCACACCTTCAATTCCCTAGTTAGTATTCATACTCTTCTAGCAAACACCCTGTCACTCACCCAGTGTGTCTCTTTATAGTACTGTAATCTTTTAGTCAGTTAGCATGTACAGTTTTAGTGAGATAATGAAATGAAATGAAATGAAAAGGGCATTTGTAAAGCGCATGGCTACCCGGAGACCTCCCAGCGCTAGGGCCAAACTAATAAATGAGTTGACAGAAAGAAAGAGAGGTTAAGGAAATAAGAGAGTTTTGAGCTGTTTCCTGAATGAGCGATGACTCGGTTCATTTCGGAGAGAGAGTGGTAAAGCGTTCCAGAGTCTGCCAGCATTCAATGAGAAGAATCTACCGCCACTTCTGGCTCGTTTAATTCTGGGGATAGTGACAAGACGAAGGTCGTCTGAGCGTAGCTCTCTCCTTGCTTTGTAAGGACGGATTATGGCTGCGATCAGGGGGGGACCTGTCACTAGGAGGGATTTATGTACAATGCAAAGTGATTTGAAACTAATTCGCTCCTTCACTGGGAGCCAGTGGAGTAGACGGAGGGAGGGTTTTGCGGAGACTGATCTGGGGGTACCCGTCAATAATCTGGCTGCATAGTTTTGGATGACCTGTAGTTTGTGAATTACTGAGGTGGGGGCTCCCAGATAGAGCGCATTGCCATAGTCCAGTCTAGAGAGCAAAATGACCTGGACCATGGTTTTCTTGGCTTGGGGAGGAAGCAAGGGCAGCACTTTCCTTGCCGTTCTGATCGAGCCGAAGCAGGATGCAACTGTCTTGCGGGCTTGAACTTGGAACGTTAGGTTGTTATCTAGCCAAATGCCTAGGCTTTTTATTTCGGGTTTTGGGATTGGAACTGGCCCCATACAGGAAGGCCAGATGGTTCTAAGTGCTGCGTTATCGAGGTTGCCCAGGGTCATGACCCCGGTCTTTCCTCTCTTTAATTTCAAATGGGAGGACCCCATCCAGTTTACCACTTCCGTGAGGCAGTCTTGCAGGGTCGTTGAGTAGAGTGTTGATTGGTTTAGAGCTACGACCATTTGGGTGTCGTCGGTGTAGGTGACCATATGGATCCCAAAGGGGGCAACAATTGATGCCAGGGGAACCATGTAAGCATTGAAAAGCGTCGGACTCAACGACGAGCCCTGGGGAACCCCGCACCGGAGAGGCCGGGGTTTGGAGCTTGTGTCTTCTTCAAACACTTGAAAAGTGCGGCCCTCCAGAAAGGAGCACAGCCAACTCAGGGCTGTTCCGCCTATCCCCAGCTTGCCAAGACGATGGCTCAGGACCTGGTGATTCACGGTATCGAAGGCTACACTCAGGTCTAGTAGGATTATGGCTGCTGCTCCTCCTGCGTCAGATAGGCTTTAGGACATGAACTGTTTCAAAGTAGTATGCACTATGCATGTAGTGTTTTAACCATCGTCACACTTGTGGTTCAGGGACATAGTTTCTTAGTCAGCATTTATATAAAATGTGTTTGTACAGTAATGGAATAGTATAATTTTGAAAGTTATTAATATACATATATTTGTGATTCTTTTTTACAGATACAGAACAGGAATGTTTCTCATCTGTTTGCACTCTTCTTGTGCAAGATTGTTTGGATGAAGGGTCCTTAGGTGTGTCATCATACTTGCTGTGCTGTATGAGTATTTTTTGTTAGGATCCCCTCGTAACAGAACTCTTTTGAAAATCTTGTGCATGAGAAAGGTGGCATTGGTCTTTGTTTGCCCCTCGAGAAAAGTAGAAAATGTCCACATCACTGAAGGAAAACGTTGTGGGCGTGGTGCATCCTCCAAAAATTCAACTTTAGATTTGGTGAATGTTTTATAGCGACATCATTTACAGTTTTTGTAAGTTAAAGTTAAAAAATGTTGTTAGCTGTGTGCATTTTATATTTCTGTGATTTGTATTTTGACAATGGCATTTTTTTTTTTTTTTAACAATCTTTGAGATTGTGTTTTTTTTGCCCGCTGTTAAGTGATGAGTACGATTGAAATCCCTATTTTTAGTGAAATTTAATATATTCTGAGAACAGCAAAAAAGGCAAAAAAATTACTTTGTGGAAATTATGCTGTGTTGTAAAAAATTTATTATTACATGTTATAATTTTTTTTTCCTTTTCTTTCACAGATCCAAATTTTAAAATAAGCAATTTATATTTGAATGAAAAACAGAAAGCAATGTATACCATTTTTTATTCCTATTACTGTGAAGGTAAGTTTAACTAAGTCTCAATATGCAGAAGGAAGAGGCCTGCAAAAAGCTACAAAGTTGAAACACGTTTCTAAAAACACTCTGTTTATGTAGTTTTGAAATCTGACCATAATCAGATATCATGTGACCTGCAAAAAAAGAGATTTGAGGGGTTCATAATATTTCACCTTTTTAGCTGTTGAAGGACCGCAATCATTTCAATCATTCTTCTTTGAACATCTTTGCAGACAAAACTCTGTGCTTACCTTCTATCATTCGCAAGGAAATTTAAAAACGGAAATATGTCACTTTTTGTAACATAGTTATTGTGCAAGATACTCTTTTATATTTACAAAGAGAGGAAAAAGCACTCTGTGCACTTTTGTTACTCCATGTAAATATAACCTCATCATGCACACCACTTTGTGTTCTATCAGTGTTGTTGTGCATGATTGCACTTAATACTCATAGAACAAGACACATGTCTAGATTTATCAGAAATCATAAATCTCGATATGTGTGTGAATGCTGCACCATTCTAAAATTGGTGTAGGAAAGCCCCACAAGGAGAATTGTTTTAATTTCTCCACATTTTTATATCTTCAATGCATGCTGAAATGTTCAGCATACATTGAAGAAGAAAAATGCATTTTCTCATTGTTTTTGTGCAGGAAGGTGTGTCTTCCTGCAGAAAAACAAACAGCACATGACACAGATATCCTTGCACTATGGTGCAAGGGTGCCTGTGTCACCACATGGCTGCAGTTTAAGCAGCCGTGCAGAGAGAAGCATAGATTTGCAACATATTTATGTACATATGTTGCATCCCTGTGCTTCGGAAGTACTACAGCACACTGCAGTTAAAGAGGTTACTGTGTGATGCTGCAGCATTTCCTCATAGTTCTGCACTTAAACATTCACCATACGCTACTAATGCATTAATTCAGCCAATTACATATTACACATACATTCATCTAAACTAACACTAACAAAGAAATGTAGCTCTTTTTTTAAACCTGGAAAGTTAGTTCTTACAAGACCTTTTTTTTTCTTCTTCTTTTATAATTTTTTTGGGGTTTTCTGAACAATTAAAAAAAAAATTGTGTTTTTCTGCAAAAACAAAAAACAAAAAACAAAACAGGAGAAACCAAACAATGAACTTCAGGGAACAATAATTTTTTTTTTAAAAACTAGCAAATGTGACTTTCTTGCCGGCGGCAGATCAGATCGATTGACTGCTCACCATAGCACAAAGTCTTATTGCAGTTAGTGCAGAGCACTTTTAAAAATTGAAATTGAGGACGGATGTCCAAGGTTTGGGCTGATGGATGCACTCTTGATGTGCTCGGCTGCGATGAGGTGGATGGCGCAGGAGCAGGAGTGTTTCTCATCCGTCGGCACTCTTCTTGTGCAAGATTGTTCGGATGAAGGGTCCTCATGTGCTTCATCATACTTGCCGTGCCGCAAGAGTATTTCTTTTTAGGATCCCCTCTCGATAGGACTCTTTTGCAAATGTTGCACGTGACCAAGGTGGCATTGGTCTTATTCTACCCCTCGGGAAAAGTTAAACATTTCCACACCACTGAAGAAAAAAGTTTTTTGGGTGGTGCCTCGGGCAAAAATTCATCCTCAGAAGTATGAGGTGATGCAGGTGATGCCTGTTGCCCTGCAGCCATTTTTGGTTGAAAAAAGTTAGAGCTAAGTGTAAACGTAGTCTAAAAAATCTTCTTCTCTCCAAAGAGATGGTGCTCTAAAGAAGGTCAAAGAAGAATGATTGAAATGGGTGGGGTCTTTCAATAGTTAACAGAGGAAGTGTAATGAACCAATCAAATCTCTTTTTTTGCAGGTCACATGGGATCTGCGCACCCTGTGCTTACGCAGCACGCACCCAGCGCGCATCCACGAAATTCAATTAAAAAGAAATCTAGGATTAGATGTAAAAATATATTAGTTTTAAGACTAGTTTAGAGTTTGTCTTCATTAATATTCACATGAAATACATATATATATGTTTTTTTAATGTTAAATATTTCGCGGGATCCGCGCACCCACCGCGTCATAGACGCAGTTGACGCATCGCGGAAGCGCGTAAACATCGCGTTACGTACATCGAACGTGTCACGTATAGGCTGGGAGTCGCGTACCTGTCGCATTGCGATCGCGCACTAAACACGTACCCAACTCGTACCATGCGTGGATGCTATCACATAGGGATCGAGAACGGTGCGCATAGGGTGCGCGGATCCAAAAACATTGAAAAAAATATATAAAATACAGTTTTGAACATATAGTTAAAAAAATATTTTGAAAAATATAAAAAAATATGTTTGTAAAACCCATTAAGTTCAAATAACATTTTGTAATTTTTAAAAGAATTAATTGAAAAAATAAGTTTAAAAAATTTTGATGAAAAAGTATTTTTAAAAATAGATAGTTAATGAATTTGACACACTGAATTTGAAAAATATAGAAATCCAATCAAAATCATTAAACATGATATCTTCAGAGATAAGTTATAGATAGGAATTAGCATTTAAAAAACCTTTGAAATTCACTGAAAAACCATAGGTTTCATGCACGTTAAAGTTAGGAATTGGCATTTAAAAAACCTTTGAAATTCACTGAAAAAAACAAAGGTTTCAGGGGCGTTATAGTTAGGAATTGGCATTAAAAAAACCTTAGAAATTCACTAAAAAAAACATAGGTTTCAGGGGCGTTATAGTTAGCTGGACATTTCCCTCGTACAAAACCCTAGAAATTCCCCCGTTATAGTTAGTTCAGCTAACTATAACTCGCGCCCCCGCAATGCACTGCTGATGACGTCACATATTACATCACTCATGACATGGTCAGTGACATCACTGATGATATCACTGATGACATCTCCAATGGCATCACTGATGACATCACTGATGACATCATCCATGTGATAAATTACTGCATCTTGTCACACCCTAATTTAACCGTTGATACCCCAATTCAAAATTTCAGACGTCCATTCTCAAAACCATAGATACTCCAATACAAATAACTACATACCCACTCATTAACTCTTAGATCTACATACACCTCCACTCACTCACCTGTACAGTCACTCATACTTACAGTCACTCCGTACAAGTCTATCATATGCATTTATACACCTACATAGACACTCACACACCACCAATCATCCATAGAGGTACTCTCACACCTAGTCAGTCATGCAAATAATTAATCACACTCCCATTTACTCACCTATGCACTTATACACACTCAAGTTCACTTACTCATAAAAATAGTACCACATTCTTACGCTCTTATACAATCATTGATACAAGCACACACTCATCCATACAGCCACTCTCACAATCACACATTCTCACATATACCCACTTATTAACTCTTACACGCTTATATACTGCCTTTCACATATGTAGTTAGTCACACATGTACCACTGAGATATACATTCAATCACTAACACACCCATACATACACTCACCCAACCATACAGTCCATCACAGATGCACTCTTAAAACCATGCACCCATAGAATCACCCACTCACACATGTATGCACAGAGTCACACACACCCTACCCACACAAACATTCAGGCACCCATACAGATACTGAGACAACCAATCAATAACCCATATATACACATTCATATAGGTATTCAAAAAACCATGCAGCCACTTATACACCAACACACAGACACATACAGACATTCACACAGTTTACTCACTAGTCTGCAGTAAGATATGTTTAATGACTCACTTATAGAGTCAGTCACGCACCTACTAAATCATCCATTCACACACTTATACACCCACTCATTCTTCAATACGCCTTTCCCTATATATGTTAAACCATAGGTTTCAGGGGCGTTATAGTTAGCTGGACTTTTCACTCGTACAAAACCATTGAAATTCCCCCGTTATAGTTAGTTCAGCTAACTATAACTCGCGCGCCCGCAATGCACTGCTGATGATGTCACATATTACATCACTCATGACATGGTCAGTGACATCACTCACGGTTAATAAAACACACATCCATCGCCGGATGTGTAATACTTTTTATTTTACTCTCTGGAAAGGAGACCAACCTCACTTGAGAGTCACAGCGTGCTCCTGGCTGAGCCCAATGCTGTGTTACACCCACCAGTGCCCGCCGAGTGCCTCACACCTCTGTGTTGTATTCCACCAGCTAGTGCGTATGCTATGACACTCTCTAGCCCATGTGCACTGTAACACCACCCCGTGAATATGTCATGCCACACTTGCCTTCGCACGGGTTATATTACCCCATCTAACGTGCCTTCCTCGATGCCTATGTTATAACGCACAGCGCTATGCCATACATATTACAATCTGGGATCCATATCTTTGTCACAGGGCATATGCAAGGTTACACTCCCCAGCACATATTTTATATTACAACTTTAGAGACTAGTTAGGTTACACAACACTGCCCTGTGCATATTACACTCCAAGGTACATATCGCATAGCACGCGCTAGTGCCTCTGCTATCTCGCGCTCTCCAATAAATCTGTCATTGCGCAAAATGTATTACATATTATATTTCACGCCCCGGTTCATCTTTTATCACACTTTTTGGTGCATAGTTTATACCATATACTATATCTAGTTTTCATTTTCAATCGAGCTCACAGGATTATTTTCTATATACCACTGCGTCCACCTACCCTTTTCACGGGCATTACATTTTGCGATGGGGGGGGTGGAGGGTCAGGGGGTGTTTCTGCCAAGTGAGCCCGGAGTCACAGTCGCAAACGTCCTCTTCTTCCTGAATAAAAGTGAGATTATGCTGCATACTTGTTCAATCAATCAATCAATCAAGAAAGCTTTATTCGATTTTGAAGTTAAAATCATAAAAGCGTACATCAGAATATTCATACATAAATATATAAAGATAAAAATTCTAAAAAAGATTTGATTATACATAATCAAAGTCAATCAGTATAGTCCCATGTTAATGAAAAGTTCATCGAGTTTACAAAAGGAATCTAGTTAAAATTAATACATTGAGTTCCGAAACTTAACAGCCAGCTTTAAAAAGCTTGTTAATGCGATGGTAGTACATTCATTATCCAGCTGTAGTAACCTGATCATGGCCAACCTACAAGTACGTAATCCCCAAGACTTTAGAAGTGGTTTCAGAAAAGCCCCCCTGGGCAAATGATAGAATTTACAAAAGAGGACACAATGGATGTTAGATTGAGCAGAGGTATCATCACAGGGGCAGGGTGGGAGTTCATTCGACCAGGAGTTGCAGAGAGGGAAAGCAATCATACGATAAAAACTTCCAAATCTAAGGCGAGTGAGAAGCATTCGGGCATAACAAGAAGGCTGAGTTAATAAATAGTTTTGGAGACCTTCTTGCATGGTTATTTTTTGGTAATTGAGAACTGAATTTTTTATTTTTTCCAGATTCCATCTTTTAGTTATAAGATGGTTTAAAGCCAGCTCTCTTAAGGTCTTTCTAGAGAGCGATTCCATGGTTGAAGGCTCCATGAAAAACTCAGGGTGGCCAAGGTCAATCATCATATTTTTTACATATGTGAGCCATTTAATGTTGGTTACTCCGTCGAGATTGAGACAATCAGTAATCAAGTCTCTGTTAAATTTGGTCTCCGGAGTAGTCCAAATCTTATGCCACAGAAGTAGAGGCGCAATTTTAATAGTGTCTAGTATATACAGCAGGCCCAATTCGATGTGTATAAAAAAAGTCGATGTAGATTTTGAAACTCCTAATAAGTAGCACAAGAATTGATTTTCAGTTTTTTGTAATAGTTGTGCGTTTGCAATACCCCAGAGACCAGCTCCATAGGTGGCAGTAGAAATACATTTGGCCTTATAAAGAACAATCAGCTCTTTGATTGGTCTGCCACCTAGTTTAGCTGAGAACTGTTTTAGCGCGCCAATAGCTCGGGTGAGGGCCAAATTTCTAGCGTTTATCGCTGTGTGCCAATTTCCCCTCCGGTCAAAATGTATTCCTAGGTAGGAGAAGTTGTCCGTGGTCTCGATTCTGCTGTTATCTAAAAAGATAGAGCAGGGCAATTTCTTTGTTCCTGGACCACATGCCATCGTGTAAGTTTTTGCAATATTAATTTTTAACCCTCGTTCATTCATATAAGTTGCAAACTTCAAGACGGCCCTCTGTAGGCCTATCTTATTCCGAGACATAATGGCGGCATCATCAGCATAGAGGAGTATTGGGGTCGGTGCTCCTAAAATTTTTGGATAGTCATGCTGTGTTTCTATTAAATATTGCCCAATAGAGTTTATGTATAGGGTAAAAAGAAGGGGGGCTAAAATGCACCCCTGTCGTACCCCTCTCTTGATAGAGAATTTGTCAGAACACTCGCCTTTGTTTCCATAACGGACTCTAGCGCCTGCATCACGATACAGAGTTTTAATGAATACTAGGATGTTAGAATCTAGGCCCATTTCAAATAATATGGACCATAGTAGCTCATGATTCACGCAATCAAATGCGGAACTCAGGTCCACGAATGTAACAAAGAGGTTTCCCTTTTTTGCCTCCGTATATTTAGATAAAACTAAGGCCAAGTTTAAACTCTGTTCTATAGTCCCTTTTCCTGGACTAAAACCATACTGTAAATGGGATAATACATTATTTTCCTCTGCCCAAAGTTGAATTCTATTTAAAATTGCCCTCGCTGCTACCTTCATTAAAGCGTCTAAAAGTGAAATTGGGCGGTAGCAGGTTGGGACATTTCTGTCTCCTTTTTTAAAAATAGGGACGACTATAGCTTCAGACCAGGATGGTGGGAGCCCATGTCGATTAAAATTATTTAAAACATTCGTTAACATGGGAGCCCAAAGGTCAATTTCTGCCTTGTAGACATCGGGACGCCGTCGGGGCCTGGGGCTTTACCTGAAGGACTGTCTTTAATTGCTTTAGTAATCTCCATGCAATTGAAGGAAATCCCTATTGGGAATATAATCGGTGAAATTGTGAGTGGTTGAATAATGACTCCGTCAATCAGGGGGTAACCATAATTAAGGTTTCCTGAGTTGTCGTATAAGTTTTTAAAGTGATCTACCCAGATTTCCCCGTTTATAGCCATGTCCATGACATCGGTCTGATTTTGCTGTAAATAAGGAGCGTTAACCACTTTCCAGAAAGCTGTATTGTCCCTAGATTTGGATGCAGCAATTAAGGCCGACCAGGCCTCTTTCTTTAAAATCTGTTTCCTGGTTTTTATGGCCAGATAATACAGTTTTCTTGCTTTACTAATCTCAGCCGGTGATCTGATAATTTCATTCAAGGCCCTTTTTAGGTTTTGAAGAGCTTTAGTGCAATTTTTGTCAAACCAACCATGGCCTATTTTAGTGTTAGGTTGACGCTCTTTGGTTAATAATTTTTTCAGTTCAGATTGAATTTTTAAAAAGGGAGTCAAAAGTACTGATGACTCCTCTGTTTCTGTTAGACACGCTAATATATCGGGTAGGCTAGTTCCCATTAGGGTACGTAGAAGAGCGGCAGGGTCAACCCTGTCCCATTTTATAGAATAGCCATTTTTTGTGGCTAAATTTATATTGAGATGGTAATTAGTTATATCTACAGGGGTCTCCTGAACCGTTCTAATTTTAAGATTGAAAACAATAGGATAGTGATCACTGAAGAAAACATTAAGTGTTTCCCAGAAGATGACGAATCCTTCATTGGGTGGAGATAGAAGAGTAAAATCAATAGTCGAATTGCATCCCCGCCCGTGAAAGGTTGGTTTAAAGGGGATATTTGGGGTGCAAAGTTCGTTAATAAAAGACAGGTTAAAATGAAAAAGCATGTAATTAAGAGTGTCGCCCAGTTTTGAGTGAGCAAAATGTGTAGGGTTGTCGTCCTTATGTTTACCAAGGCCGCAAATGCCTTTGAAAACATGTGGGCAGATGGTACAATTAAAGTCGCCCAACCAGATCAACACCGACTCACCCTTTCTCTGGGTCTTAATAGCATTGACACTCGTCATGAGTTTATCGATCTGGCTTTCTAGATTGCTACTAGGGATATTATTATAAAAGTTTATGAGGGTTAGAGATATTTCCCGCCCCCAGTTAACATTTAAAATCTGGTAATACTCAGTGAATGTATGCCTCAGTACCTTAATGCCCTGCGTTATTGAAACATAAATGCTCAGACCTCCTTTATTTCTCCCCTGAGAGGTTATTTGTGCGGGAGCATGGAAGGTCTGGTAACCCGGAATGTGGAGTTCATCTATAGCCCACGTTTCCTGGAGGCAGATAAGGCTATAACATGTAACTATGTCTAGCCACGGTTGGTGTGATATTTTATTAGAAAGGCCTGCGACGTTCCAAGAGATGATGTTATCAGCATCCCCTATTTCCCTCATAACAAGAGCATTTTTATTTCCAGATCTAATTTTTAAAGTTTGGGGGAGAGGGGAGCTGAGAGGTATAGAACGGTCACAAATGGAAGTAGTCGCAGGGTATAAATTATCACCACTGGCTTGTGGCTGATCAAAAGGGGCCACACAGTTTAGAATTCCCGTATTACAAATATTAGCAATATCCGTTCCAGGATATGAGGTTGCAGCATGGGTATTAGAAGTCAAGATGGGAACTCCACATAAATCAGACCCCAGGCTAGATTCTATCTGTCAATCAGGATCTTCCAGATCTGTAAGTGCCTCAAAGCGGTTTGTGACTGCTAAAGGCCAGGTTGGATACTGTGGTAAGCTATAAATGTGCTGATGTTGGTGAGGGTGAGGCCTGTCTGGAAAGGGTGAAAAGGAAGGAGATACCTTCCAGCGACTAGGGTTTCTGGGATGTTGGAACAAAGGGACAGTATTAATAGATCTTGAGAAATGGGGCGCTGCAACTGATCTTGTATATCTGGGCGGCCTACGGATGGTACTGTTCCCTTGAGGAGTAAGGAGGGATTGGGGATAAAAATAGCTCAAAACCCGTGTTGATATTCCTTCTACTCCTCTTTCTAGGAACCAGTCCGCTATGTAAGTGACTACTTTCTGATCTTTGAAATTTATAGTCACGATGTCACCTTCTATATCTTTAGGCCTACACCCAAGCCAGGTCAGCCTTCGCACAAATAAAATCTCACCATTAAGATCTGAGGGCAAAGGTCTGTTCTTACTTAACCAGTATATTACTTTGTTTTTAAGTTCTGCAAACCCCTCCTTCTTTCCTGGACTTAATTTTGGCACACCCGTAAGTATAATAACATATGGAGCAGATTCGGGTGGTAAGTCAATATATTCGTCCATTTTGTCAGGAAACTGTCGTGGGTTTGGCTCCCCGGAAATTCTGGTGTTTTTTCCCTCTAGTGTTTTTTGCGGGGCTACTTTTTCCTTCTCAGCTGAGGAAGTAGGCACAGTTTCAGAGACAACAGAAATGGCTGGAGGCTGAGTGTTTGTGTCATTAGCCAATGCTGCATCTCTGCCAGGGGTCATAACTGAATATTTCCTCTGGTCAACAGTTGTTTGATAAATAACCAGATCCTTCAATAGAGAGCCGTTTGAGGAGGTTACAGTCGTTAGAGTGTCTAATTGCTCAGCTAGCCGTTTTGTTCTCTCATAGAGAGGTAGAAGAAGTGACTTTACGAGTTGTTCAAGTCTCTGGAATAGACAATCATTGGGGTCACGGGCAGAAGGAGGCATAGTATCTTTGCATTTTGAGGGGCCGGGGGATAGCCTCGACACCTTGGAGCAGCTACCTATTGTTCCTGCACCGCCCCTCTTTCTTTTCAAAGTTGCCACAAGTCTGGGTTGTTTAGGGGAAGTCTTTTTCCTAATAGGCCTTGATTTTATTTTAAGAGGCGTATTCGGTAGATCCCCTTCCATGGCGAGGAGTGGGGAAGTCGTCGCACCTGTGTTAATGGTGATTAAGTCCCGCTGAGAATCTGTTGTCAGCGGCAGGTCCTGCAGAAGTAGCGGTATGCCCGGGTCGCTGAATGGGGCAGAAGTATTTGCCAGTTTGTTTGTTGCAGGTAGGGGAGACGGAATCAACTGTATAGAACCCAGAGAGGAACGTTTGTCAGAAAGTAAGCCATAGGACAGACGACGTTCCGTGTCCGCTATTTCATTGTCCAACTTCGAGACAGCTTTGGCCAGAAAGTGGTCAAGAGTCCCTTTCCGTGGGCCTCCCAAGAGTGTAGTCTTGCCTTTGGATGGCTGTGTAGGCGGGGTTATAGGCATACTTAAATATGGGCACAAGCAGTGGAGAGGTACAAAGATACGCGTACTGTAAACACTGAGACTACAAAGATCGAAATATAGTGTTTACAGCGAACTGTAAGGGAAGATATATGAAATATCTTACTTGTGACTGCCAAGAGTGGTAGCCCAGCCCAGCCTCTTCCGGCCCCGGACGGCCACAGACGGTCCCGCCCTTGTCCCGGGCTTCTCCCGGCGCTGCCCGCGCGCGGTCCCACGACGCGGGTGTCCCGGCGATCTTTTAAGCGCCTCCTTGGTGCCAAACCAGCGTCGGCGGGTCCTCAGCCGCTGGGAGTTGTGGGAAATGTAGTCGCGTCCCCGCTCCGCGGCCGCAGGTGGTGGTAGCGGCGGCGGGGGACGAGAAAGCAGGAGCAGTAGAGGGTCTCGCTGGCAAAAGTAAGTTCCAGTCCCGCAGTCCGTGAACGCTACACTGAGCCCGCTCCGTCGATGTCCCGGCGATCTTTTAAGCGCCTTCTTGGCGCCAAACCAGCGTCGGCGGGTCCTCAGCCGCTGGGAGTTGTGGGAAATGTAGTCGCGTCCCCGCTCCGCGGCCGCAGGTGGTGGTAGCGGCGGCGGGGGACGAGAAAGCAGGAGCAGTAGAGGGTCTCGCTGGCAAAAGTAAGTTCCAGTCCCGCAGTCCGTGAACGCTACACTGAGCCCGCTCCGTCGATGTCCCGGCGATCTTTTAAGCGCCTACTTGTTCATATTTTAAGTAGTTCGCACAGACACACATTTTAAAAACAATAAAGTTCCTAATACCCACCTTCTCTGAACAGTTAGCTTGCTGCCCCATCCACCTCCTCCCTATCCTCTGTTGTCTGAATCCATGGACTAGCCTCCTCCCTCCTGCCATGCATGATCTGATGTGCTGCCACTGCCCTCCATTTAGCATGATGTACCAGTCCACTCCTCCTGCCCTCCATTGCCCAATTCTATGGCCCATCATTGACCTCCTGCTTAGCCTCTGCGCTTAGCTTGCTGCCCCTATTCTCCTTCCCCCTGCCCTCCGATGTCTTTGTGCATGCCCCTGCTCCATCCTTTTTGCCCACCATGTTCCATGGACCTGCCACTCCTATCTACTCTGAGTGTTCTGTTGAGCTGCCACTCCCCTCCCACCTGCCTAGCATTGTCAGATGACTGTAACCTGTCCCTGCCACCTCCACCCTGCCTGTCAACATGCCATGCCCCTATCCCCTTCCTCCTGTCCTCCATGGTCCATTTTACTGCCACACCCTTCTGCCCTCCCTGGTCTGTTGTGCTGCAACTGCTCCTCCTGCCTGCCCCGCACGGTCTGTTGTGAGGCCCCTTCCCCTGAACTCTCTTGTCTGTGCCCAGGTCCTGACCCTCCCTTCTATCCTCCATGGTCCTTTGTGCATGCCCCTGCACCCTCCTTCTTGCCCATCAGAGCCATTGTGCTGCCACTAACCCTCCCGCTTGCCATGCATGGTCTTCTGTGCTGCCATGGCCCCTCCCATCTTCCCTGTGTGGTCAGCTAGCCTCCATGGCCCTTGTGTATGCCATCATAGTCTCATTGTTGCTCTCCATGGTGTGTCTTGTTTCTAGTGCCCATCCTGCCTGACCTCCATGGTCATCTTGCTGCTCCTGCCCTGCCCCCTTGCCCCCAGCCCTCTGTTTCCATGTGCAGACCCCTATTCCCTCCCTCCTGGCTTGTCTGTTCCATTGTAATGCCCCTGATCCGTCCCTCCTGCCCTTTATGGTCTGTTATGCTGTAGCTTTCTCTCCTGTCTGTCCATTATGGTCAGCTAGCTGCCATTGCCTCTTTCCCCTCAGTTCTCTGTTGTCCATGTGCATGGTCCTGTCCCCTCCCTATTGCATTCTATGGATTGTTGTGCTGCTCTTCCGTCCCGTATGCGCTGTGTGGTGTATTGTGCTGCTGCAAACCCTGATGCCTGCCCTGTAGGGTCAGTTTGGTGCACCTCTCCATGTCCCTCCTGTCCTCTGTTATCCCAGTCCATGTCCCTACCCCAATTCCTCCTGCCTACCATGATCCAATGTACCATACTTGCGAACATTTTGAACTTGGTAAGAGGGAGATTTTGAAAAAAAACTGGGGTATTGATTTTCCCCTTTGAGTTACATTGAAAAAGAAGAGATTGTAGAAAGGAGACAGATCAAATAAAGCCCATTTGAGCTTAAAAACATCAGACGTTTTCTGGCTGAAACTGGTCTGTTGGCATGTATGGTTGTACTACCACTGCCTCTTCCTTCTGCCCACAATGGACTATTATATTGCCACAGCCTCTCTTGCCAGTCCTGTATTGTTGGTTTGTTGCCCCTGCCCCCATTTCCACTGCCCTCCATAGTCTGTTGTGCTGCCACTGCCCTTCCTGCCTGCCCAGTTTGGTCAAATTGTTGCATCTGCACTCTCCTACCTGCCTTCAATTTTCAGAGTCCGTGCCCCTCAACAGTATCCCAATGAACAACTAGATTGCTAACATTCTATGTTTATTACAAAAGTGTGGAACGCCTGACGTCATCTTGATGTAATCAAAACGGTAATACCTAGAGTATTTCCTTTAGAAATTACAGATATGAGAGGGTCTTATTTGCATCAAAATTATGGTTAGTGCTCTAAAAAACTAAAATGAGGACATATTTTCTGAGTTTTCAAATAGCGACAAAGAACTTTTAAATTATTTGTAATCTTTATGTTTTTTTATCCAGTTGACCACTTGATTAAATGTTGCACCTAGGGGAGAGGATGTGGTGTTACTTCCAGAGCTGCAGACTTTGCAACTGGGGAACCAGGTTGGAGTTTCTGCTTCAGCTCAACATTCTGTGATTCTGGTCAAATCACCTAATCTCCCCATGTCTACAACCAAAATGAATTTGATCTTGTGTGATGTAGCCAATGCTCATGTAAAGCACTCCAATACCTGACAAGTCTGCACTATATAAAACTGCGAATACACAAAAAATAAGTGTTTTGCACACTTCTGTCATTGAGCGACATGTGGGCTACATCTGGGTGATATTTGTGCTGCATTTGGGCTCTTTTGTCTCTGGTGGCCATCTTGGGAGATTTATTTGTTATGAAGTTTAATTTACTCATTTACTGCAGTCTCCTCAGTAGGAAATGCTTTCAGTTTTTTACTTTGATTCCATCAAGAAGGTATTCAGATATGTCACACTTTTGCCATAAATTCTGAATGTTAGCACTCTGGTTGCTCATTAGATCACTGTAGTAAAGCTACTGCTCACCACGGAAGTCTGCTGCTGGTATTAAAAGTGCATGTTTCAGTCTGCATATCAGAATCTTTTAGTGAAATAGAAGAGGATTTGAGAAGTCACTCAAAATGTGCCCTAATTTTTCTTTCTTCAGCACTAATCATAATTTCTATGGCAAAATGAACCACCTCATTGTGTTCCTTTTTAAATTAAATGTTTTAAGTGTTACCAGTTTATTCCAATCAAGATGGCTTCAGGTGTGCCATACTTTTATCATAAGTAAGACAGTAAGCGCCCTAGTTGTTCTTAAGAACACTCTGGAACATTCTGTCATTGGGCTATACTTGGGCTACATCTGGGTGATATTTGGGCTATATTTGGGCTCTTTTGTCTCTGGTGGCCATCTTGGGAGATTTATTTGTTATTAAGTTTTCTAATTTCCTCATTTACTGCAGTCTCCTCAGTGGGAATACTTTCAGTTTTTTATTTTGGTTCCATCAAGAAGGCATTCAGATGTGTCACACATTTGCCATAAATTCTGAATGTTAGCACTCTAGTTGCTCATTAGATCACTGTAGTAAAACTACTGCTCATCAGGGAAGTCTGCTGCTGGTATTCAAAGTGCATGTTTCAGTCTGCATGTCAGAATTTTTTTATGAAATAGAAAAGGATTTGAGAAGTCAAAATGTGCCCTAATTTTTCTTTCTGCAGAACTAATCATAATTTCTATGGCAAAGTGAACCCCCTCATTTTGTTCCTTTGTAAATTAAATGTTTTAAGTGTTACTACTTTATTCCAATCAAGATGGCTTCAGGTGTGCCATACTTTTGTCATAAGTAAGACTGTTAGCGCTCTAGTTGTTCGTTAGAACACTCTGGGACATTCTGTCATTGGGCTATACTTAGGCTACATCTGGGTGAATTTTTTAATGAAATAGAAGAGGATTTAAGAAGTCACTCAAAATGTGCCCTAATTTTTCTTTCTGCAGCACTAATCATACTTTCTATGGCAAAATGAACCCCCTCATTTTGTTCCTTTTTAAATTAAATGTTTTAAGAGTTATCACTTTATTCCAACCAAGATGGCTTCAGGTGTGCCATACGTTTGTCATAAGTAGGACTGTTAGCGCTCTAGTTGTTCTTTAGAACACTCTGGGAAGCTGCAGTAGAACACAAAGGAATCAACTGACAGTCTCTGCCCTTGTTGGATGTACATGTTTTACTGAGAATGTCAGACTTCATTCTCACATGACTGAGAAAGATAATGTGAATTTACAGAAAATATGCTCTCAGTTTAGCTTATAGATCACCTTCCAAACCTCTGTGGGAAAAGCATGAGAAAATAGTTTTCTCTCAAACATGATTCATGATATCACAGCAGAAGGCTTTTTCACATGGTAAAATCACCTTAGAATACACCACAATTCCTAAAATGAGTATGGTACCATCAACAAATGATTTATAATGTAACTAAAGTCTTAAAACCTTCTATTAACTGCAATGCTTTTTAATGAGGTGCTATCATGTATATTGGTCCCAAGATGGCTACCAACACTTCTTGGATGAAGTGCTGACAGCCAATCAGATCTCACGATGAGATGTGTGGTTAGGCTCCGCCCAGATATATATGTGATTTTACTTTTGATTTTCTCAGGAACTACTGAACGGATTTACACCATTTAAGCAAAAGGCACGCGTCTGAACTGAGGACTACCTCTTTGCCAAATTTGGTGTAATTCCGTTCAGCACTTCGGGTTGTAGCTGCGTCAACAGGTCCTATGGGAAAATGCATGAGGAAAACGCATTTTGGGACACCTCTTTTTTCTCGGCCCCCGCTTGAAGAATCACCGTGAAATTTTCAGGATAGGAAAGGACCTAAGCTGGCCAAAAGTTTGGAAAATTTCGAGAATATTCATCAATCGACGCCAACGTTATTCCAAATAGAATGTTGCGGATTTCCTATGGAAAATAGGTCCTAACTATAACTACCTACTGGCGACTGCCAGTAGGTAATATATATATATATATATATGAGACTGCTCCAGTTCACCAGAAACGAGTCACTCGCGGTCGGGTGCTGTAGATACAGCGGTGCCTGCCGTATAGTGTTGACGCTCCAAATCCTTTCAAATTTAAAGAATGCAAGCACTCACGGGTGGCGTGGAACAGGTTTTTATTTCCGGAACAGACGCGTTTCGGCGGTCTGCCTTCCTCGGTGTTAACGGCACATCGAGAAACGCCATATTTTATACATATCCATCTCCACGTGTCACAACATAATAGACATAGACAGAGGACAGCGTAAAGTGTCAGTGGAATTACTGGCGCCATCTTGTAATGTACCTATGTACATATATACAGTGCAAATTATACAATATATACAATATATACACGTAAATATGAGGGTGGTCCCAGATTAACAGAATTAATCCTGTGTCTACAATATTCACTTGGAGTGTATACCGCACCAAATAATATAGATTAAACACACAATTGGTGTGTCACTAAAAGATGGCCGCCTCACCACCTCTATTCATGATTAAGCCGTGTATCGGCGTTGCACTTAATAATGCCGTGTATCGGCTTGCACTGGCTGTCAAAACTCATTAATTTTATATACAATACAATAAATCTCGTCTCAACACAAACAGCAAAGGGGTGATCTAAGAAGCCCACAACAGCAGGTTGCTACAATCAGAAGACAAAGTTCATAGAACCTCCATTAAATATCCAGACAAGCATATTAATTTCCCAAATGCACTGACAACTCTTCATTACTGTTAAGACCTGACGGAAACTTAGACTGAAGGTCAATAATGTAACATGATTCTAACCTCCGCAGTTTCTTCAGGCGGTCGCCACCTCTAATATTTTCTGGGACAAAGTCTAGACCAAAAAACTGTAAAACATTCTTACAATTTGGATGTTTTTCTTCATAATGTCTCGCTACAGGGTATGAGGCATCTCCTTTCAATATCGCCCTCCTGTGTTCTAATATTCTGATTTTCAAGGAGTGAATGGTGCTGCCTATGTCCAATAGGCCACACGGGCAGACGAGACAGTAGACTGCATAGGGGGTACTGCAGGTTAAGAACTTTTTAATGGGCCTTTTCAGATTTACATTAGGTATAGTGTAATTGAGAACTCTATGGCTGTTAGAACAAGCCTTACACTTACCGCACGGAAAGAAACCTTGCATGTGTTTCAAGGTGCCCTGCTCTAATGATTGTTTAGTTAAATGACTGTTAACCAATCTATCCTTTAATGACCTCGCCTTTTTAAAGGTTATCATTGGATAATCAGGAATGTCCTCCCCTATGATAACATCACTTTTCAAAATGTGCCAATTTTTATTTAGCATCTTTTTCAAGAAATTGGACTCTGCAGAGTATGTCGTGATCATTCTAAATTTACCTTCATGTGAATCGACGGAGTCTTTCCTTATAACCGTCTTCTCTTCTAGCAGGTGTTGTCTAGGGATTCCCCTAACTTTATTGAGTGTTTTCTACAGTAATGCCTGTCCATATCCTCTGATACGAAATCTGTTTACACATTCCCTAGCTGCCAATTCAAAATCACAGGTTCTGGAGCTATTTCGTTTTAATCGTAAAAGCTCCCCATAGGGTATACTCTGTATCAGTTTGGGGGGATGATTACTAGTCGCAAAAAGGATCGAATTGCCCGCTGTAACCTTACGATACAAGGCTGTTTCTAATTTACCTTCAGAAATGAACACCTTTAGGTCCAGATAGTCCACTGCCACTAGACTTACTGTACCTGAAAAGTGTAAATTGAGGTTATTTGTGTTAAGATCCTCTATGTATCCTTCCGCTGATTCAGTGGTTCCCTCCCAAACAATGAACAGGTCATCGATGTAACGATACCATGCTTTTACCTGGCCTGTCACTTCACCTCTTGCATAGGTTCTGGACACCTGCTCCTCCCACCAGCCTACCAACAAGTTGGCGTAGCTTGGGGCGAAACAGGTGCCCATCGCAGTCCCTGAAATTTGTTTATAATACTGATCGCCAAATACAAAAAATGTTATTAGAAAGGCAAAAGCTTGTGAATTCAATCAGCATAGAATTATGTTCCGCATATCTCAATTGTCGTCTATTGAGGAAAAATTGGACGGCTTTAATCCCATCTTCATGTTTTATACATGTGTATAGGCTGGTGATGTCCAATACCATTAATACATACTTGGAGTCCCAAATTAGACTGTTCAATTTACTCAAAAAGTCTTTCGTGTCTCTCACATATGATTTCAATTGTAGCACGAATGGGAACAGAAAGTGGTCGATAAACATAGACATATGTTCTGTTAAACTCCCTTGCGAGGAGACTATGGGTCTACCCGGTGGCTTTACCTTATCCTTATGAATTTTCGGGATGTGATAGAATGTTGCCACCAGAGGAGTAGTATTCCTCAAAAATAAATGCTCATCAGTCCCCAGCATGGATTTGTCATACCATTTTTTGATTAACAACTCATAGCTCTGGACACTCGCTTGATAGAGTTCACGAGAGGATTTGATGTAATTGTTGTTGTCCGACAGTTGTCTCAGGGCTTCACTACAGTATTGCTCCCTGGTTTGTAGCACTACGTTACCGCCTTTATCTGAAGGCTTGATTATAATTGACGTGTCTTGCAATAAGCCATCTAGTGCTTGCTTCTCCTCTTTGGTCAGATTTTCGCAAAAATTGCGTTTTTGAGTACTGCATCTGAATTTCAATAGATCCTTGACCATTATATCTGAAAATGTATCTATAGTGTCGAAAGGCATTTGTGGTACAAAAGTAGATTTTAATTTGAAAGGACTTACTTCCAGTTCTTGTTCAATGCCCACCGCTATTGCCCTCTCAGCCATGTCTTGCGATGCACTTGGTTGAATGGATGTGCCAGTATGCAGATTCTGCAGAAGTTCCACTCCAGATAGGTCATTGCAAGTCAATATGTCAGTAGCAGTTATCCTTGCTCCTGCCGATGTAGATTTGGTTGGATTCGGCCTCGATTTGAAGTACTTGTGTAACTTCAATTTGCGAATAAAATTATACAGGTCAATCCTGGTTTGCGTGAACTCCAATTTGCTGCTAGGGCAAAAGGTCAATCCTAGGGTAAGTACCTTAATCTCACTGGCTGTTAGTTCTTTCGGAGTGAGATTGACCACTGTTAAGTTGGATTCTTTTATTGGCGCTTGTAGTTCCTTTTCTTGCGTGTCCAAGTGGGTTTTCCTCTGCCTCTGACGGCCCCACCCTGATCGGCGTGTTCTCCTGATTGATATTCGGGTGGTTTGTTCTTCCCGCCTCTCAGCCACGATTGCCTGATTATTTGGAACTCGTCGTGAAAAGGAGTCGCCCTCGTAGTTCCTTCCACTATAGGTCTGGTACGCTCATCTCCCGATTCATTCTCCGTTAGATCGGATTCTGACGTTTCCACTCGCACATTGGCTGTTGATGTACTTCTTTGCGTGAGTTCTTGTCTCGGCCCATCAAATTTGCGCGCAAAGGTAAGTACTCTTCCCTGTAGATAGTCTCTCTCGTCACGCTCAAATTTCTCTTGTTTTCTTGTCTTGATTTTACCTTCATATTTCAGCAGTCGTGCTTTCATTTGTTTCATTAATTCTTCCACTTGCGTTTTGTCTTCCTCTTTAGTTAACAACTCCTCTAGAGCTTTAATCTCCTCCAAAGCTTTCTCGCGATCGCTCCAGGCATACTTGACTAGAATATCAAGAGTGCCCTGGCAGTACTTCGCAGTGTGCTCCGCCCATTCTGATAGTAGATTAGGGTCAGGATTTTCATATGAAGGGACAGTATACACTCTGAGGCCTCTAGGAACTCTATTGGTGTCCACATAACTCTGCAAAGAGGTGGCCTCCCACCACTTTCTTGTTTCACGTTCATACAGTCTTTCCAATTTGGTCAGAGTAATATGAAGATTGCCGACTGGCCGCGGCGCTTCTGCCGTGCCGGCCCCCTCGGCTCCCCTTTGCTGTTTTGTTTTAAACATGTCCTTTGCCGCTTCTCGGCGTGCCGATTCACTGAACATGGTGGTACTCCTGAGTTCAGTGACCAATCCCGGAAAGCTGCCTGTGCCACGGTTCCCTCGACCTACCGCTGATAAATGTATCCGCAACTGAATCCTTCGTTGCTTTTCCGTGTTGCTGGGTCGGTCGTAGCGCAAAACCTCCTTTCACTCAACGATACGCTAGATCCCTCCAGGCAACCAATCAAAATGGATAAACGCGGCGGTGCTGCTCGATATAGAAGACTGCTCCAGTTGCACCAGAAACGAGTCACTCGCGGTCGGGTGCTGTAGATACGGCGGTGCCTGCCGTATAGTGTTGATGCTCCAAATCCTTTCAAATTTAAAGAATGCAAGCACTCACGGGTGGCGTGGCAACAGGTTTTTATTTCCGGAACAGACGCGTTTCGGCGGTCTGCCTTCCTCGGTGTTAACGGCACATCGAGAAACGCCATATTTTATACATATCCATCTCCACGTGTCACAACATAATAGACATAGACAGAGGACAGCGTAAAGTGTCAGTGGAATTACTGGCGCCATCTTGTAATGTACCTATGTACATATATACAGTGCAAATTATACAATATATACAATATATACACGTAAATATGAGGGCGGTCCCAGATTAACAGAATTAATCCTGTGTCTACAATATTCACTTGGAGTGTATACCACAACAAATAATATAGATTAAACACACAATTGGTGTGTCACTAAAAGATGGCCGCCTCACCACCTCTATTCATGATTAAGCCGCGTATCGGCGTTGCACTTAATAATGCCGTGTATCGGCTTGCACTGGCTGTCAAAACTCATTAATTTTATATACAATACAATAAATCTCGTCTCAACACAAACAGCAAAGGGGTGATCTAAGAAGCCCACAACAGCAGGTTGCTACAATCAGAAGACAAAGTTCATAGAACCTCCATTAAATATCCAGACAAGCATATTAATTTCCCAAATGCACTGACAACTCTTCATTACTGTTAAGACCTGACGGAAACTTAGACTGAAGGTCAATAATGTAACATGATTCTAACCTCCGCAGTTTCTTCAGGCGGTCGCCACCTCTAATATTTTCTGGGACAAAGTCTAGACCAAAAAACTGTAAAACATTCTTACAATTTGGATGTTTTTCTTCATAATGTCTCGCTACAGGGTATGAGGCATCTCCTTTCAATATCGCCCTCCTGTGTTCTAATATTCTGATTTTCAAGGAGTGAATGGTGCTGCCTATGTCCAATAGGCCACACGGGCAGACGAGACAGTAGACTGCATAGGGGGTACTGCAGGTTAAGAACTTTTTAATGGGCCTTTTCAGATTTACATTAGGTATAGTGTAATTGAGAACTCTATGGCTGTTAGAACAAGCCTTACACTTACCGCACGGAAAGAAACCTTGCATGTGTTTCAAGGTGCCCTGCTCTAATGATTGTTTAGTTAAATGACTGTTAACCAATCTATCCTTTAATGACCTCGCCTTTTTAAAGGTTATCATTGGATAATCAGGAATGTCCTCCCCTATGATAACATCACTTTTCAAAATGTGCCAATTTTTATTTAGCATCTTTTTCAAGAAATTGGACTCTGCAGAGTATGTCGTGATCATTCTAAATTTACCTTCATGTGAATCGACGGAGTCTTTCCTTATAACCGTCTTCTCTTCTAGCAGGTGTTGTCTAGGGATTCCCCTAACTTTATTGAGTGTTTTCTCCAGTAATGCCTGTCCATATCCTCTGATACGAAATCTGTTTACACATTCCCTAGCTGCCAATTCAAAATCACAGGTTCTGGAGCTATTTCGTTTTAATCGTAAAAGCTCCCCATAGGGTATACTCTGTATCAGTTTGGGGGGATGATTACTAGTCGCAAAAAGGATCGAATTGCCCGCTGTAACCTTACGATACAAGGCTGTTTCTAATTTACCTTCAGAAATGAACACCTTTAGGTCCAGATAGTCCACTGCCACTAGACTTACTGTACCTGAAAAGTGTAAATTGAGGTTATTTGTGTTAAGATCCTCTATGTATCCTTCCGCTGATTCAGTGGTTCCCTCCCAAACAATGAACAGGTCATCGATGTAACGATACCATGCTTTTACCTGGCCTGTCACTTCACCTCTTGCATAGGTTCTGGACACCTGCTCCTCCCACCAGCCTACCAACAAGTTGGCGTAGCTTGGGGCGAAACAGGTGCCCATCGCAGTCCCTGAAATTTGTTTATAATACTGATCGCCAAATACAAAAAATGTTATTAGAAAGGCAAAAGCTTGTGAATTCAATCAGCATAGAATTATGTTCCGCATATCTCAATTGTCGTCTATTGAGGAAAAATTGGACGGCTTTAATCCCATCTTCATGTTTTATACATGTGTATAGGCTGGTGATGTCCAATACCATTAATACATACTTGGAGTCCCAAATTAGACTGTTCAATTTACTCAAAAAGTCTTTCGTGTCTCTCACATATGATTTCAATTGTAGCACGAATGGGAACAGAAAGTGGTCGATAAACATAGACATATGTTCTGTTAAACTCCCTTGCGAGGAGACTATGGGTCTACCCGGTGGCTTTACCTTATCCTTATGAATTTTCGGGATGTGATAGAATGTTGCCACCAGAGGAGTAGTATTCCTCAAAAATAAATGCTCATCAGTCCCCAGCATGGATTTGTCATACCATTTTTTGATTAACAACTCATAGCTCTGGACACTCGCTTGATAGAGTTCACGAGAGGATTTGATGTAATTGTTGTTGTCCGACAGTTGTCTCAGGGCTTCACTACAGTATTGCTCCCTGGTTTGTAGCACTACGTTACCGCCTTTATCTGAAGGCTTGATTATAATTGACGTGTCTTGCAATAAGCCATCTAGTGCTTGCTTCTCCTCTTTGGTCAGATTTTCGCAAAAATTGCGTTTTTGAGTACTGCATCTGAATTTCAATAGATCCTTGACCATTATATCTGAAAATGTATCTATAGTGTCGAAAGGCATTTGTGGTACAAAAGTAGATTTTAATTTGAAAGGACTTACTTCCAGTTCTTGTTCAATGCCCACCGCTATTGCCCTCTCAGCCATGTCTTGCGATGCACTTGGTTGAATGGATGTGCCAGTATGCAGATTCTGCAGAAGTTCCACTCCAGATAGGTCATTGCAAGTCAATATGTCAGTAGCAGTTATCCTTGCTCCTGCCGATGTAGATTTGGTTGGATTCGGCCTCGATTTGAAGTACTTGTGTAACTTCAATTTGCGAATAAAATTATACAGGTCAATCCTGGTTTGCGTGAACTCCAATTTGCTGCTAGGGCAAAAGGTCAATCCTAGGGTAAGTACCTTAATCTCACTGGCTGTTAGTTCTTTCGGAGTGAGATTGACCACTGTTAAGTTGGATTCTTTTATTGGCGCTTGTAGTTCCTTTTCTTGCGTGTCCAAGTGGGTTTTCCTCTGCCTCTGACGGCCCCACCCTGATCGGCGTGTTCTCCTGATTGATATTCGGGTGGTTTGTTCTTCCCGCCTCTCAGCCACGATTGCCTGATTATTTGGAACTCGTCGTGAAAAGGAGTCGCCCTCGTAGTTCCTTCCACTATAGGTCTGGTACGCTCATCTCCCGATTCATTCTCCGTTAGATCGGATTCTGACGTTTCCACTCGCACATTGGCTGTTGATGTACTTCTTTGCGTGAGTTCTTGTCTCGGCCCATCAAATTTGCGCGCAAAGGTAAGTACTCTTCCCTGTAGATAGTCTCTCTCGTCACGCTCAAATTTCTCTTGTTTTCTTGTCTTGATTTTACCTTCATATTTCAGCAGTCGTGCTTTCATTTGTTTCATTAATTCTTCCACTTGCGTTTTGTCTTCCTCTTTAGTTAACAACTCCTCTAGAGCTTTAATCTCCTCCAAAGCTTTCTCGCGATCGCTCCAGGCATACTTGACTAGAATATCAAGAGTGCCCTGGCAGTACTTCGCAGTGTGCTCCGCCCATTCTGATAGTAGATTAGGGTCAGGATTTTCATATGAAGGGACAGTATACACTCTGAGGCCTCTAGGAACTCTATTGGTGTCCACATAACTCTGCAAAGAGGTGGCCTCCCACCACTTTCTTGTTTCACGTTCATACAGTCTTTCCAATTTGGTCAGAGTAATATGAAGATTGCCGACTGGCCGCGGCGCTTCTGCCGTGCCGGCCCCCTCGGCTCCCCTTTGCTGTTTTGTTTTAAACATGTCCTTTGCCGCTTCTCGGCGTGCCGATTCACTGAACATGGTGGTACTCCTGAGTTCAGTGACCAATCCCGGAAAGCTGCCTGTGCCACGGTTCCCTCGACCTACCGCTGATAAATGTATCCGCAACTGAATCCTTCGTTGCTTTTCCGTGTTGCTGGGTCGGTCGTAGCGCAAAACCTCCTTTCACTCAACGATACGCTAGATCCCTCCAGGCAACCAATCAAAATGGATAAACGCGGCGGTGCTGCTCGATATAGAAGACTGCTCCAGTTGCACCAGAAACGAGTCACTCGCGGTCGGGTGCTGTAGATACGGCGGTGCCTGCCGTATAGTGTTGATGCTCCAAATCCTTTCAAATTTAAAGAATGCAAGCACTCACGGGTGGCGTGGCAACAGGTTTTTATTTCCGGAACAGACGCGTTTCGGCGGTCTGCCTTCCTCGGTGTTAACGGCACATCGAGAAACGCCATATTTTATACATATCCATCTCCACGTGTCACAACATAATAGACATAGACAGAGGACAGCGTAAAGTGTCAGTGGAATTACAGGCGCCATCTTGTAATGTACCTATGTACATATATACAGTGCAAATTATACAATATATACAATATATACACGTAAATATGAGGGCGGTCCCAGATTAACAGAATTAATCCTGTGTCTACAATATTCACTTGGAGTGTATACCACACCAAATAATATAGATTAAACACACAATTGGTGTGTCACTAAAAGATGGCCGCCTCACCACCTCTATTCATGATTAAGCCGCGTATCGGCGTTGCACTTAATAATGCCGTGTATCGGCTTGCACTGGCTGTCAAAACTCATTAATTTTATATACAATACAATAAATCTCGTCTCAACACAAACAGCAAAGGGGTGATCTAAGAAGCCCACAACAGCAGGTTGCTACAATCAGAAGACAAAGTTCATAGAACCTCCATTAAATATCCAGACAAGCATATTAATTTCCCAAATGCACTGACAACTCTTCATTACTGTTAAGACCTGACGGAAACTTAGACTGAAGGTCAATAATGTAACATGATTCTAACCTCCGCAGTTTCTTCAGGCGGTCGCCACCTCTAATATTTTCTGGGACAAAGTCTAGACCAAAAAACTGTAAAACATTCTTACAATTTGGATGTTTTTCTTCAT
Organism: Triturus cristatus; assembly: GCF_964204655.1. Classification (NCBI taxonomy): domain Eukaryota; kingdom Metazoa; phylum Chordata; class Amphibia; order Caudata; family Salamandridae; genus Triturus; species Triturus cristatus. The sequence continues at coordinate 442,571,909 of NC_140585.1, forward strand.
AATGTCTCGCTACAGGGTATGAGGCATCTCCTTTCAATATCGCCCTCCTGTGTTCTAATATTCTGATTTTCAAGGAGTGAATGGTGCTGCCTATGTCCAATAGGCCACACGGGCAGACGAGACAGTAGACTGCATAGGGGGTACTGCAGGTTAAGAACTTTTTAATGGGCCTTTTCAGATTTACATTAGGTATAGTGTAATTGAGAACTCTATGGCTGTTAGAACAAGCCTTACACTTACCGCACGGAAAGAAACCTTGCATGTGTTTCAAGGTGCCCTGCTCTAATGATTGTTTAGTTAAATGACTGTTAACCAATCTATCCTTTAATGACCTCGCCTTTTTAAAGGTTATCATTGGATAATCAGGAATGTCCTCCCCTATGATAACATCACTTTTCAAAATGTGCCAATTTTTATTTAGCATCTTTTTCAAGAAATTGGACTCTGCAGAGTATGTCGTGATCATTCTAAATTTACCTTCATGTGAATCGACGGAGTCTTTCCTTATAACCGTCTTCTCTTCTAGCAGGTGTTGTCTAGGGATTCCCCTAACTTTATTGAGTGTTTTCTCCAGTAATGCCTGTCCATATCCTCTGATACGAAATCTGTTTACACATTCCCTAGCTGCCAATTCAAAATCACAGGTTCTGGAGCTATTTCGTTTTAATCGTAAAAGCTCCCCATAGGGTATACTCTGTATCAGTTTGGGGGGATGATTACTAGTCGCAAAAAGGATCGAATTGCCCGCTGTAACCTTACGATACAAGGCTGTTTCTAATTTACCTTCAGAAATGAACACCTTTAGGTCCAGATAGTCCACTGCCACTGGACTTACTGTACCTGAAAAGTGTAAATTGAGGTTATTTGTGTTAAGATCCTCTATGTATCCTTCCGCTGATTCAGTGGTTCCCTCCCAAACAATGAACAGGTCATCGATGTAACGATACCATGCTTTTACCTGGCCTGTCACTTCACCTCTTGCATAGGTTCTGGACACCTGCTCCTCCCACCAGCCTACCAACAAGTTGGCGTAGCTTGGGGCGAAACAGGTGCCCATCGCAGTCCCTGAAATTTGTTTATAATACTGATCGCCAAATACAAAAAATGTTATTAGAAAGGCAAAAGCTTGTGAATTCAATCAGCATAGAATTATGTTCCGCATATCTCAATTGTCGTCTATTGAGGAAAAATTGGACGGCTTTAATCCCATCTTCATGTTTTATACATGTGTATAGGCTGGTGATGTCCAATACCATTAATACATACTTGGAGTCCCAAATTAGACTGTTCAATTTACTCAAAAAGTCTTTCGTGTCTCTCACATATGATTTCAATTGTAGCACGAATGGGAACAGAAAGTGGTCGATAAACATAGACATATGTTCTGTTAAACTCCCTTGCGAGGAGACTATGGGTCTACCCGGTGGCTTTACCTTATCCTTATGAATTTTCGGGATGTGATAGAATGTTGCCACCAGAGGAGTAGTATTCCTCAAAAATAAATGCTCATCAGTCCCCAGCATGGATTTGTCATACCATTTTTTGATTAACAACTCATAGCTCTGGACACTCGCTTGATAGAGTTCACGAGAGGATTTGATGTAATTGTTGTTGTCCGACAGTTGTCTCAGGGCTTCACTACAGTATTGCTCCCTGGTTTGTAGCACTACGTTACCGCCTTTATCTGAAGGCTTGATTATAATTGACGTGTCTTGCAATAAGCCATCTAGTGCTTGCTTCTCCTCTTTGGTCAGATTTTCGCAAAAATTGCGTTTTTGAGTACTGCATCTGAATTTCAATAGATCCTTGACCATTATATCTGAAAATGTATCTATAGTGTCGAAAGGCATTTGTGGTACAAAAGTAGATTTTAATTTGAAAGGACTTACTTCCAGTTCTTGTTCAATGCCCACCGCTATTGCCCTCTCAGCCATGTCTTGCGATGCACTTGGTTGAATGGATGTGCCAGTATGCAGATTCTGCAGAAGTTCCACTCCAGATAGGTCATTGCAAGTCAATATGTCAGTAGCAGTTATCCTTGCTCCTGCCGATGTAGATTTGGTTGGATTCGGCCTCGATTTGAAGTACTTGTGTAACTTCAATTTGCGAATAAAATTATACAGGTCAATCCTGGTTTGCGTGAACTCCAATTTGCTGCTAGGGCAAAAGGTCAATCCTAGGGTAAGTACCTTAATCTCACTGGCTGTTAGTTCTTTCGGAGTGAGATTGACCACTGTTAAGTTGGATTCTTTTATTGGCGCTTGTAGTTCCTTTTCTTGCGTGTCCAAGTGGGTTTTCCTCTGCCTCTGACGGCCCCACCCTGATCGGCGTGTTCTCCTGATTGATATTCGGGTGGTTTGTTCTTCCCGCCTCTCAGCCACGATTGCCTGATTATTTGGAACTCGTCGTGAAAAGGAGTCGCCCTCGTAGTTCCTTCCACTATAGGTCTGGTACGCTCATCTCCCGATTCATTCTCCGTTAGATCGGATTCTGACGTTTCCACTCGCACATTGGCTGTTGATGTACTTCTTTGCGTGAGTTCTTGTCTCGGCCCATCAAATTTGCGCGCAAAGGTAAGTACTCTTCCCTGTAGATAGTCTCTCTCGTCACGCTCAAATTTCTCTTGTTTTCTTGTCTTGATTTTACCTTCATATTTCAGCAGTCGTGCTTTCATTTGTTTCATTAATTCTTCCACTTGCGTTTTGTCTTCCTCTTTAGTTAACAACTCCTCTAGAGCTTTAATCTCCTCCAAAGCTTTCTCGCGATCGCTCCAGGCATACTTGACTAGAATATCAAGAGTGCCCTGGCAGTACTTCGCAGTGTGCTCCGCCCATTCTGATAGTAGATTAGGGTCAGGATTTTCATATGAAGGGACAGTATACACTCTGAGGCCTCTAGGAACTCTATTGGTGTCCACATAACTCTGCAAAGAGGTGGCCTCCCACCACTTTCTTGTTTCACGTTCATACAGTCTTTCCAATTTGGTCAGAGTAATATGAAGATTGCCGACTGGCCGCGGCGCTTCTGCCGTGCCGGCCCCCTCGGCTCCCCTTTGCTGTTTTGTTTTAAACATGTCCTTTGCCGCTTCTCGGCGTGCCGATTCACTGAACATGGTGGTACTCCTGAGTTCAGTGACCAATCCCGGAAAGCTGCCTGTGCCACGGTTCCCTCGACCTACCGCTGATAAATGTATCCGCAACTGAATCCTTCGTTGCTTTTCCGTGTTGCTGGGTCGGTCGTAGCGCAAAACCTCCTTTCACTCAACGATACGCTAGATCCCTCCAGGCAACCAATCAAAATGGATAAACGCGGCGGTGCTGCTCGATATAGAAGACTGCTCCAGTTGCACCAGAAACGAGTCACTCGCGGTCGGGTGCTGTAGATACGGCGGTGCCTGCCGTATAGTGTTGATGCTCCAAATCCTTTCAAATTTAAAGAATGCAAGCACTCACGGGTGGCGTGGCAACAGGTTTTTATTTCCGGAACAGACGCGTTTCGGCGGTCTGCCTTCCTCGGTGTTAACGGCACATCGAGAAACGCCATATTTTATACATATCCATCTCCACGTGTCACAACATAATAGACATAGACAGAGGACAGCGTAAAGTGTCAGTGGAATTACAGGCGCCATCTTGTAATGTACCTATGTACATATATACAGTGCAAATTATACAATATATACAATATATACACGTAAATATGAGGGCGGTCCCAGATTAACAGAATTAATCCTGTGTCTACAATATTCACTTGGAGTGTATACCACACCAAATAATATAGATTAAACACACAATTGGTGTGTCACTAAAAGATGGCCGCCTCACCACCTCTATTCATGATTAAGCCGCGTATCGGCGTTGCACTTAATAATGCCGTGTATCGGCTTGCACTGGCTGTCAAAACTCATTAATTTTATATACAATACAATAAATCTCGTCTCAACACAAACAGCAAAGGGGTGATCTAAGAAGCCCACAACAGCAGGTTGCTACAATCAGAAGACAAAGTTCATAGAACCTCCATTAAATATCCAGACAAGCATATTAATTTCCCAAATGCACTGACAACTCTTCATTACTGTTAAGACCTGACGGAAACTTAGACTGAAGGTCAATAATGTAACATGATTCTAACCTCCGCAGTTTCTTCAGGCGGTCGCCACCTCTAATATTTTCTGGGACAAAGTCTAGACCAAAAAACTGTAAAACATTCTTACAATTTGGATGTTTTTCTTCATAATGTCTCGCTACAGGGTATGAGGCATCTCCTTTCAATATCGCCCTCCTGTGTTCTAATATTCTGATTTTCAAGGAGTGAATGGTGCTGCCTATGTCCAATAGGCCACACGGGCAGACGAGACAGTAGACTGCATAGGGGGTACTGCAGGTTAAGAACTTTTTAATGGGCCTTTTCAGATTTACATTAGGTATAGTGTAATTGAGAACTCTATGGCTGTTAGAACAAGCCTTACACTTACCGCACGGAAAGAAACCTTGCATGTGTTTCAAGGTGCCCTGCTCTAATGATTGTTTAGTTAAATGACTGTTAACCAATCTATCCTTTAATGACCTCGCCTTTTTAAAGGTTATCATTGGATAATCAGGAATGTCCTCCCCTATGATAACATCACTTTTCAAAATGTGCCAATTTTTATTTAGCATCTTTTTCAAGAAATTGGACTCTGCAGAGTATGTCGTGATCATTCTAAATTTACCTTCATGTGAATCGACGGAGTCTTTCCTTATAACCGTCTTCTCTTCTAGCAGGTGTTGTCTAGGGATTCCCCTAACTTTATTGAGTGTTTTCTCCAGTAATGCCTGTCCATATCCTCTGATACGAAATCTGTTTACACATTCCCTAGCTGCCAATTCAAAATCACAGGTTCTGGAGCTATTTCGTTTTAATCGTAAAAGCTCCCCATAGGGTATACTCTGTATCAGTTTGGGGGGATGATTACTAGTCGCAAAAAGGATCGAATTGCCCGCTGTAACCTTACGATACAAGGCTGTTTCTAATTTACCTTCAGAAATGAACACCTTTAGGTCCAGATAGTCCACTGCCACTGGACTTACTGTACCTGAAAAGTGTAAATTGAGGTTATTTGTGTTAAGATCCTCTATGTATCCTTCCGCTGATTCAGTGGTTCCCTCCCAAACAATGAACAGGTCATCGATGTAACGATACCATGCTTTTACCTGGCCTGTCACTTCACCTCTTGCATAGGTTCTGGACACCTGCTCCTCCCACCAGCCTACCAACAAGTTGGCGTAGCTTGGGGCGAAACAGGTGCCCATCGCAGTCCCTGAAATTTGTTTATAATACTGATCGCCAAATACAAAAAATGTTATTAGAAAGGCAAAAGCTTGTGAATTCAATCAGCATAGAATTATGTTCCGCATATCTCAATTGTCGTCTATTGAGGAAAAATTGGACGGCTTTAATCCCATCTTCATGTTTTATACATGTGTATAGGCTGGTGATGTCCAATACCATTAATACATACTTGGAGTCCCAAATTAGACTGTTCAATTTACTCAAAAAGTCTTTCGTGTCTCTCACATATGATTTCAATTGTAGCACGAATGGGAACAGAAAGTGGTCGATAAACATAGACATATGTTCTGTTAAACTCCCTTGCGAGGAGACTATGGGTCTACCCGGTGGCTTTACCTTATCCTTATGAATTTTCGGGATGTGATAGAATGTTGCCACCAGAGGAGTAGTATTCCTCAAAAATAAATGCTCATCAGTCCCCAGCATGGATTTGTCATACCATTTTTTGATTAACAACTCATAGCTCTGGACACTCGCTTGATAGAGTTCACGAGAGGATTTGATGTAATTGTTGTTGTCCGACAGTTGTCTCAGGGCTTCACTACAGTATTGCTCCCTGGTTTGTAGCACTACGTTACCGCCTTTATCTGAAGGCTTGATTATAATTGACGTGTCTTGCAATAAGCCATCTAGTGCTTGCTTCTCCTCTTTGGTCAGATTTTCGCAAAAATTGCGTTTTTGAGTACTGCATCTGAATTTCAATAGATCCTTGACCATTATATCTGAAAATGTATCTATAGTGTCGAAAGGCATTTGTGGTACAAAAGTAGATTTTAATTTGAAAGGACTTACTTCCAGTTCTTGTTCAATGCCCACCGCTATTGCCCTCTCAGCCATGTCTTGCGATGCACTTGGTTGAATGGATGTGCCAGTATGCAGATTCTGCAGAAGTTCCACTCCAGATAGGTCATTGCAAGTCAATATGTCAGTAGCAGTTATCCTTGCTCCTGCCGATGTAGATTTGGTTGGATTCGGCCTCGATTTGAAGTACTTGTGTAACTTCAATTTGCGAATAAAATTATACAGGTCAATCCTGGTTTGCGTGAACTCCAATTTGCTGCTAGGGCAAAAGGTCAATCCTAGGGTAAGTACCTTAATCTCACTGGCTGTTAGTTCTTTCGGAGTGAGATTGACCACTGTTAAGTTGGATTCTTTTATTGGCGCTTGTAGTTCCTTTTCTTGCGTGTCCAAGTGGGTTTTCCTCTGCCTCTGACGGCCCCACCCTGATCGGCGTGTTCTCCTGATTGATATTCGGGTGGTTTGTTCTTCCCGCCTCTCAGCCACGATTGCCTGATTATTTGGAACTCGTCGTGAAAAGGAGTCGCCCTCGTAGTTCCTTCCACTATAGGTCTGGTACGCTCATCTCCCGATTCATTCTCCGTTAGATCGGATTCTGACGTTTCCACTCGCACATTGGCTGTTGATGTACTTCTTTGCGTGAGTTCTTGTCTCGGCCCATCAAATTTGCGCGCAAAGGTAAGTACTCTTCCCTGTAGATAGTCTCTCTCGTCACGCTCAAATTTCTCTTGTTTTCTTGTCTTGATTTTACCTTCATATTTCAGCAGTCGTGCTTTCATTTGTTTCATTAATTCTTCCACTTGCGTTTTGTCTTCCTCTTTAGTTAACAACTCCTCTAGAGCTTTAATCTCCTCCAAAGCTTTCTCGCGATCGCTCCAGGCATACTTGACTAGAATATCAAGAGTGCCCTGGCAGTACTTCGCAGTGTGCTCCGCCCATTCTGATAGTAGATTAGGGTCAGGATTTTCATATGAAGGGACAGTATACACTCTGAGGCCTCTAGGAACTCTATTGGTGTCCACATAACTCTGCAAAGAGGTGGCCTCCCACCACTTTCTTGTTTCACGTTCATACAGTCTTTCCAATTTGGTCAGAGTAATATGAAGATTGCCGACTGGCCGCGGCGCTTCTGCCGTGCCGGCCCCCTCGGCTCCCCTTTGCTGTTTTGTTTTAAACATGTCCTTTGCCGCTTCTCGGCGTGCCGATTCACTGAACATGGTGGTACTCCTGAGTTCAGTGACCAATCCCGGAAAGCTGCCTGTGCCACGGTTCCCTCGACCTACCGCTGATAAATGTATCCGCAACTGAATCCTTCGTTGCTTTTCCGTGTTGCTGGGTCGGTCGTAGCGCAAAACCTCCTTTCACTCAACGATACGCTAGATCCCTCCAGGCAACCAATCAAAATGGATAAACGCGGCGGTGCTGCTCGATATAGAAGACTGCTCCAGTTGCACCAGAAACGAGTCACTCGCGGTCGGGTGCTGTAGATACGGCGGTGCCTGCCGTATAGTGTTGATGCTCCAAATCCTTTCAAATTTAAAGAATGCAAGCACTCACGGGTGGCGTGGCAACAGGTTTTTATTTCCGGAACAGACGCGTTTCGGCGGTCTGCCTTCCTCGGTGTTAACGGCACATCGAGAAACGCCATATTTTATACATATCCATCTCCACGTGTCACAACATAATAGACATAGACAGAGGACAGCGTAAAGTGTCAGTGGAATTACAGGCGCCATCTTGTAATGTACCTATGTACATATATACAGTGCAAATTATACAATATATACAATATATACACGTAAATATGAGGGCGGTCCCAGATTAACAGAATTAATCCTGTGTCTACAATATTCACTTGGAGTGTATACCACACCAAATAATATAGATTAAACACACAATTGGTGTGTCACTAAAAGATGGCCGCCTCACCACCTCTATTCATGATTAAGCCGCGTATCGGCGTTGCACTTAATAATGCCGTGTATCGGCTTGCACTGGCTGTCAAAACTCATTAATTTTATATACAATACAATAAATCTCGTCTCAACACAAACAGCAAAGGGGTGATCTAAGAAGCCCACAACAGCAGGTTGCTACAATCAGAAGACAAAGTTCATAGAACCTCCATTAAATATCCAGACAAGCATATTAATTTCCCAAATGCACTGACAACTCTTCATTACTGTTAAGACCTGACGGAAACTTAGACTGAAGGTCAATAATGTAACATGATTCTAACCTCCGCAGTTTCTTCAGGCGGTCGCCACCTCTAATATTTTCTGGGACAAAGTCTAGACCAAAAAACTGTAAAACATTCTTACAATTTGGATGTTTTTCTTCATAATGTCTCGCTACAGGGTATGAGGCATCTCCTTTCAATATCGCCCTCCTGTGTTCTAATATTCTGATTTTCAAGGAGTGAATGGTGCTGCCTATGTCCAATAGGCCACACGGGCAGACGAGACAGTAGACTGCATAGGGGGTACTGCAGGTTAAGAACTTTTTAATGGGCCTTTTCAGATTTACATTAGGTATAGTGTAATTGAGAACTCTATGGCTGTTAGAACAAGCCTTACACTTACCGCACGGAAAGAAACCTTGCATGTGTTTCAAGGTGCCCTGCTCTAATGATTGTTTAGTTAAATGACTGTTAACCAATCTATCCTTTAATGACCTCGCCTTTTTAAAGGTTATCATTGGATAATCAGGAATGTCCTCCCCTATGATAACATCACTTTTCAAAATGTGCCAATTTTTATTTAGCATCTTTTTCAAGAAATTGGACTCTGCAGAGTATGTCGTGATCATTCTAAATTTACCTTCATGTGAATCGACGGAGTCTTTCCTTATAACCGTCTTCTCTTCTAGCAGGTGTTGTCTAGGGATTCCCCTAACTTTATTGAGTGTTTTCTCCAGTAATGCCTGTCCATATCCTCTGATACGAAATCTGTTTACACATTCCCTAGCTGCCAATTCAAAATCACAGGTTCTGGAGCTATTTCGTTTTAATCGTAAAAGCTCCCCATAGGGTATACTCTGTATCAGTTTGGGGGGATGATTACTAGTCGCAAAAAGGATCGAATTGCCCGCTGTAACCTTACGATACAAGGCTGTTTCTAATTTACCTTCAGAAATGAACACCTTTAGGTCCAGATAGTCCACTGCCACTGGACTTACTGTACCTGAAAAGTGTAAATTGAGGTTATTTGTGTTAAGATCCTCTATGTATCCTTCCGCTGATTCAGTGGTTCCCTCCCAAACAATGAACAGGTCATCGATGTAACGATACCATGCTTTTACCTGGCCTGTCACTTCACCTCTTGCATAGGTTCTGGACACCTGCTCCTCCCACCAGCCTACCAACAAGTTGGCGTAGCTTGGGGCGAAACAGGTGCCCATCGCAGTCCCTGAAATTTGTTTATAATACTGATCGCCAAATACAAAAAATGTTATTAGAAAGGCAAAAGCTTGTGAATTCAATCAGCATAGAATTATGTTCCGCATATCTCAATTGTCGTCTATTGAGGAAAAATTGGACGGCTTTAATCCCATCTTCATGTTTTATACATGTGTATAGGCTGGTGATGTCCAATACCATTAATACATACTTGGAGTCCCAAATTAGACTGTTCAATTTACTCAAAAAGTCTTTCGTGTCTCTCACATATGATTTCAATTGTAGCACGAATGGGAACAGAAAGTGGTCGATAAACATAGACATATGTTCTGTTAAACTCCCTTGCGAGGAGACTATGGGTCTACCCGGTGGCTTTACCTTATCCTTATGAATTTTCGGGATGTGATAGAATGTTGCCACCAGAGGAGTAGTATTCCTCAAAAATAAATGCTCATCAGTCCCCAGCATGGATTTGTCATACCATTTTTTGATTAACAACTCATAGCTCTGGACACTCGCTTGATAGAGTTCACGAGAGGATTTGATGTAATTGTTGTTGTCCGACAGTTGTCTCAGGGCTTCACTACAGTATTGCTCCCTGGTTTGTAGCACTACGTTACCGCCTTTATCTGAAGGCTTGATTATAATTGACGTGTCTTGCAATAAGCCATCTAGTGCTTGCTTCTCCTCTTTGGTCAGATTTTCGCAAAAATTGCGTTTTTGAGTACTGCATCTGAATTTCAATAGATCCTTGACCATTATATCTGAAAATGTATCTATAGTGTCGAAAGGCATTTGTGGTACAAAAGTAGATTTTAATTTGAAAGGACTTACTTCCAGTTCTTGTTCAATGCCCACCGCTATTGCCCTCTCAGCCATGTCTTGCGATGCACTTGGTTGAATGGATGTGCCAGTATGCAGATTCTGCAGAAGTTCCACTCCAGATAGGTCATTGCAAGTCAATATGTCAGTAGCAGTTATCCTTGCTCCTGCCGATGTAGATTTGGTTGGATTCGGCCTCGATTTGAAGTACTTGTGTAACTTCAATTTGCGAATAAAATTATACAGGTCAATCCTGGTTTGCGTGAACTCCAATTTGCTGCTAGGGCAAAAGGTCAATCCTAGGGTAAGTACCTTAATCTCACTGGCTGTTAGTTCTTTCGGAGTGAGATTGACCACTGTTAAGTTGGATTCTTTTATTGGCGCTTGTAGTTCCTTTTCTTGCGTGTCCAAGTGGGTTTTCCTCTGCCTCTGACGGCCCCACCCTGATCGGCGTGTTCTCCTGATTGATATTCGGGTGGTTTGTTCTTCCCGCCTCTCAGCCACGATTGCCTGATTATTTGGAACTCGTCGTGAAAAGGAGTCGCCCTCGTAGTTCCTTCCACTATAGGTCTGGTACGCTCATCTCCCGATTCATTCTCCGTTAGATCGGATTCTGACGTTTCCACTCGCACATTGGCTGTTGATGTACTTCTTTGCGTGAGTTCTTGTCTCGGCCCATCAAATTTGCGCGCAAAGGTAAGTACTCTTCCCTGTAGATAGTCTCTCTCGTCACGCTCAAATTTCTCTTGTTTTCTTGTCTTGATTTTACCTTCATATTTCAGCAGTCGTGCTTTCATTTGTTTCATTAATTCTTCCACTTGCGTTTTGTCTTCCTCTTTAGTTAACAACTCCTCTAGAGCTTTAATCTCCTCCAAAGCTTTCTCGCGATCGCTCCAGGCATACTTGACTAGAATATCAAGAGTGCCCTGGCAGTACTTCGCAGTGTGCTCCGCCCATTCTGATAGTAGATTAGGGTCAGGATTTTCATATGAAGGGACAGTATACACTCTGAGGCCTCTAGGAACTCTATTGGTGTCCACATAACTCTGCAAAGAGGTGGCCTCCCACCACTTTCTTGTTTCACGTTCATACAGTCTTTCCAATTTGGTCAGAGTAATATGAAGATTGCCGACTGGCCGCGGCGCTTCTGCCGTGCCGGCCCCCTCGGCTCCCCTTTGCTGTTTTGTTTTAAACATGTCCTTTGCCGCTTCTCGGCGTGCCGATTCACTGAACATGGTGGTACTCCTGAGTTCAGTGACCAATCCCGGAAAGCTGCCTGTGCCACGGTTCCCTCGACCTACCGCTGATAAATGTATCCGCAACTGAATCCTTCGTTGCTTTTCCGTGTTGCTGGGTCGGTCGTAGCGCAAAACCTCCTTTCACTCAACGATACGCTAGATCCCTCCAGGCAACCAATCAAAATGGATAAACGCGGCGGTGCTGCTCGATATAGAAGACTGCTCCAGTTGCACCAGAAACGAGTCACTCGCGGTCGGGTGCTGTAGATACGGCGGTGCCTGCCGTATAGTGTTGATGCTCCAAATCCTTTCAAATTTAAAGAATGCAAGCACTCACGGGTGGCGTGGCAACAGGTTTTTATTTCCGGAACAGACGCGTTTCGGCGGTCTGCCTTCCTCGGTGTTAACGGCACATCGAGAAACGCCATATTTTATACATATCCATCTCCACGTGTCACAACATAATAGACATAGACAGAGGACAGCGTAAAGTGTCAGTGGAATTACTGGCGCCATCTTGTAATGTACCTATGTACATATATACAGTGCAAATTATACAATATATACAATATATACACGTAAATATGAGGGCGGTCCCAGATTAACAGAATTAATCCTGTGTCTACAATATTCACTTGGAGTGTATACCACACCAAATAATATAGATTAAACACACAATTGGTGTGTCACTAAAAGATGGCCGCCTCACCACCTCTATTCATGATTAAGCCGCGTATCGGCGTTGCACTTAATAATGCCGTGTATCGGCTTGCACTGGCTGTCAAAACTCATTAATTTTATATACAATACAATAAATCTCGTCTCAACACAAACAGCAAAGGGGTGATCTAAGAAGCCCACAACAGCAGGTTGCTACAATCAGAAGACAAAGTTCATAGAACCTCCATTAAATATCCAGACAAGCATATTAATTTCCCAAATGCACTGACAACTCTTCATTACTGTTAAGACCTGACGGAAACTTAGACTGAAGGTCAATAATGTAACATGATTCTAACCTCCGCAGTTTCTTCAGGCGGTCGCCACCTCTAATATTTTCTGGGACAAAGTCTAGACCAAAAAACTGTAAAACATTCTTACAATTTGGATGTTTTTCTTCATAATGTCTCGCTACAGGGTATGAGGCATCTCCTTTCAATATCGCCCTCCTGTGTTCTAATATTCTGATTTTCAAGGAGTGAATGGTGCTGCCTATGTCCAATAGGCCACACGGGCAGACGAGACAGTAGACTGCATAGGGGGTACTGCAGGTTAAGAACTTTTTAATGGGCCTTTTCAGATTTACATTAGGTATAGTGTAATTGAGAACTCTATGGCTGTTAGAACAAGCCTTACACTTACCGCACGGAAAGAAACCTTGCATGTGTTTCAAGGTGCCCTGCTCTAATGATTGTTTAGTTAAATGACTGTTAACCAATCTATCCTTTAATGACCTCGCCTTTTTAAAGGTTATCATTGGATAATCAGGAATGTCCTCCCCTATGATAACATCACTTTTCAAAATGTGCCAATTTTTATTTAGCATCTTTTTCAAGAAATTGGACTCTGCAGAGTATGTCGTGATCATTCTAAATTTACCTTCATGTGAATCGACGGAGTCTTTCCTTATAACCGTCTTCTCTTCTAGCAGGTGTTGTCTAGGGATTCCCCTAACTTTATTGAGTGTTTTCTCCAGTAATGCCTGTCCATATCCTCTGATACGAAATCTGTTTACACATTCCCTAGCTGCCAATTCAAAATCACAGGTTCTGGAGCTATTTCGTTTTAATCGTAAAAGCTCCCCATAGGGTATACTCTGTATCAGTTTGGGGGGATGATTACTAGTCGCAAAAAGGATCGAATTGCCCGCTGTAACCTTACGATACAAGGCTGTTTCTAATTTACCTTCAGAAATGAACACCTTTAGGTCCAGATAGTCCACTGCCACTGGACTTACTGTACCTGAAAAGTGTAAATTGAGGTTATTTGTGTTAAGATCCTCTATGTATCCTTCCGCTGATTCAGTGGTTCCCTCCCAAACAATGAACAGGTCATCGATGTAACGATACCATGCTTTTACCTGGCCTGTCACTTCACCTCTTGCATAGGTTCTGGACACCTGCTCCTCCCACCAGCCTACCAACAAGTTGGCGTAGCTTGGGGCGAAACAGGTGCCCATCGCAGTCCCTGAAATTTGTTTATAATACTGATCGCCAAATACAAAAAATGTTATTAGAAAGGCAAAAGCTTGTGAATTCAATCAGCATAGAATTATGTTCCGCATATCTCAATTGTCGTCTATTGAGGAAAAATTGGACGGCTTTAATCCCATCTTCATGTTTTATACATGTGTATAGGCTGGTGATGTCCAATACCATTAATACATACTTGGAGTCCCAAATTAGACTGTTCAATTTACTCAAAAAGTCTTTCGTGTCTCTCACATATGATTTCAATTGTAGCACGAATGGGAACAGAAAGTGGTCGATAAACATAGACATATGTTCTGTTAAACTCCCTTGCGAGGAGACTATGGGTCTACCCGGTGGCTTTACCTTATCCTTATGAATTTTCGGGATGTGATAGAATGTTGCCACCAGAGGAGTAGTATTCCTCAAAAATAAATGCTCATCAGTCCCCAGCATGGATTTGTCATACCATTTTTTGATTAACAACTCATAGCTCTGGACACTCGCTTGATAGAGTTCACGAGAGGATTTGATGTAATTGTTGTTGTCCGACAGTTGTCTCAGGGCTTCACTACAGTATTGCTCCCTGGTTTGTAGCACTACGTTACCGCCTTTATCTGAAGGCTTGATTATAATTGACGTGTCTTGCAATAAGCCATCTAGTGCTTGCTTCTCCTCTTTGGTCAGATTTTCGCAAAAATTGCGTTTTTGAGTACTGCATCTGAATTTCAATAGATCCTTGACCATTATATCTGAAAATGTATCTATAGTGTCGAAAGGCATTTGTGGTACAAAAGTAGATTTTAATTTGAAAGGAATTACTTCCAGTTCTTGTTCAATGCCCACCGCTATTGCCCTCTCAGCCATGTCTTGCGATGCACTTGGTTGAATGGATGTGCCAGTATGCAGATTCTGCAGAAGTTCCACTCCAGATAGGTCATTGCAAGTCAATATGTCAGTAGCAGTTATCCTTGCTCCTGCCGATGTAGATTTGGTTGGATTCGGCCTCAATTTGAAGTACTTGTGTAACTTCAATTTGTGAATAAAATTATACAGGTCAATCCTGGTTTGCGTGAACTCCAATTTGCTGCTAGGGCAAAAGGTCAATCCTAGGGTAAGTACCTTAATCTCACTGGCTGTTAGTTCTTTCGGAGTGAGATTGACCACTGTTAAGTTGGATTCTTTTATTGGCGCTTGTAGTTCCTTTTCTTGCGTGTCCAAGTGGGTTTTCCTCTGCCTCTGACGGCCCCACCCTGATCGGCGTGTTCTCCTGATTGATATTCGGGTGGTTTGTTCTTCCCGCCTCTCAGCCACGATTGCCTGATTATTTGGAACTCGTCGTGAAAAGGAGTCGCCCTCGTAGTTCCTTCCACTATAGGTCTGGTACGCTCATCTCCCGATTCATTCTCCGTTAGATCGGATTCTGACGTTTCCACTCGCACATTGGCTGTTGATGTACTTCTTTGCGTGAGTTCTTGTCTCGGCCCATCAAATTTGCACGCAAAGGTAAGTACTCTTCCCTGTAGATAGTCTCTCTCGTCACGCTCAAATTTCTCTTGTTTTCTTGTCTTGATTTTACCTTCATATTTCAGCAGTCGTGCTTTCATTTGTTTCATTAATTCTTCCACTTGCGTTTTGTCTTCGTCTTTAGTTAACAACTCCTCTAGAGCTTTAATCTCCTCCAAAGCTTTCTCGCGATCGCTCCAGGCATACTTGACTAGAATATCAAGAGTGCCCTGGCAGTACTTCGCAGTGTGCTCCGCCCATTCTGATAGTAGATTAGGGTCAGGATTTTCATATGAAGGGACAGTATACACTCTGAGGCCTCTAGGAACTCTATTGGTGTCCACATAACTCTGCAAAGAGGTGGCCTCCCACCACTTTCTTGTTTCACGTTCATACAGTCTTTCCAATTTGGTCAGAGTAATATGAAGATTGCCGACTGGCCGCGGCGCTTCTGCCGTGCCGGCCCCCTCGGCTCCCCTTTGCTGTTTTGTTTTAAACATGTCCTTTGCCGCTTCTCGGCGTGCCGATTCACTGAACATGGTGGTACTCCTGAGTTCAGTGACCAATCCCGGAAAGCTGCCTGTGCCACGGTTCCCTCGACCTACCGCTGATAAATGTATCCGCAACTGAATCCTTCGTTGCTTTTCCGTGTTGCTGGGTCGGTCGTAGCGCAAAACCTCCTTTCACTCAACGATACGCTAGATCCCTCCAGGCAACCAATCAAAATGGATAAACGCGGCGGTGCTGCTCGATATAGAAGACTGCTCCAGTTGCACCAGAAACGAGTCACTCGCGGTCGGGTGCTGTAGATACGGCGGTGCCTGCCGTATAGTGTTGACGCTCCAAATCCTTTCAAATTTAAAGAATGCAAGCACTCACGGGTGGCGTGGCAACAGGTTTTTATTTCCGGAACAGACGCGTTTCGGCGGTCTGCCTTCCTCGGTGTTAACGGCACATCGAGAAACGCCATATTTTATACATATCCATCTCCACGTGTCACAACATAATAGACATAGACAGAGGACAGCGTAAAGTGTCAGTGGAATTACTGGCGCCATCTTGTAATGTACCTATGTACATATATACAGTGCAAATTATACAATATATACAATATATACACGTAAATATGAGGGCGGTCCCAGATTAACAGAATTAATCCTGTGTCTACAATATTCACTTGGAGTGTATACCGCACCAAATAATATAGATTAAACACACAATTGGTGTGTCACTAAAAGATGGCCGCCTCACCACCTCTATTCATGATTAAGCCGTGTATCGGCGTTGCACTTAATAATGCCGTGTATCGGCTTGCACTGGCTGTCAAAACTCATTAATTTTATATACAATACAATAAATCTCGTCTCAACACAAACAGCAAAGGGGTGATCTAAGAAGCCCACAACAGCAGGTTGCTACAATCAGAAGACAAAGTTCATAGAACCTCCATTAAATATCCAGACAAGCATATTAATTTCCCAAATGCACTGACAACTCTTCATTACTGTTAAGACCTGACGGAAACTTAGACTGAAGGTCAATAATGTAACGTGATTCTAACCCCTGCAGTTTCTTCAGGCGGTCGCCACCTCTAATATTTTCTGGGACAAAGTCTAGACCAAAAAACTGTAAAACATTCTTACAATTTGGATGTTTTTCTTCATAATGTCTCGCTACAGGGTATGAGGCATCTCCTTTCAATATCGCCCTCCTGTGTTCTAATATTCTGATTTTCAAGGAGTGAATGGTGCTGCCTGTGCAAGCCGATACACGGCATTATTAAGTGCAACGCCGATACACGGCTTAATCATGAATAGAGGTGGTGAGGCGGCCATCTTTTAGTGACACACCAATTGTGTGTTTAATCTATATTATTTGGTGCGGTATACACTCCAAGTGAATATTGTAGACACAGGATTAATTCTGTTAATCTGGGACCGCCCTCATATTTACGTGTATATATTGTATATATTGTATAATTTGCACTGTATATATGTACATAGGTACATTACAAGATGGCGCCAGTAATTCCACTGACACTTTACGCTGTCCTCTGTCTATGTCTATTATGTTGTGACACGTGGAGATGGATATGTATAAAATATGGCGTTTCTCGATGTGCCGTTAACACCGAGGAAGGCAGACCGCCGAAACGCGTCTGTTCCGGAAATAAAAACCTGTTGCCACGCCACCCGTGAGTGCTTGCATTCTTTAAATATATATATATATATATATATAAACATGCCGCCTAAAACTGTTCCAATAGGGCAAACCACCAAAATGACATAGGTTTCTCTTGTATGAAAATAATCCCCTAAATACACCTTGTAATAGAGAACATACACTGTAAGAGTATCATACAAGGATCCTTTATTTTCAGAAAAGGAAAACAGGTAATAGCAGGCAGTTGGCCCATAGGCTGCATAGATAAATAACTATCATAGTACAGTAAAAAACTGGCACCTTACCTTTAAGGCTTCCAAGATTCTGGACACCGTGCCTTTAAGACCTCCAGGAGCCCCTCTGCTCCCATCATGCACCACAGGTGACAGGTTAGTTCATTTATCCAGCTCCTTCTGTGAGGATCCTGGAGCATGAACTCGACAGTTTTTGACTTTTTCAGTCAGGAATTGATTTTCTTCTCTTAAATTTCGACCTTTTTGTCTGCTGGTAGTTGTTTTCTACTGTTTTCTGACAATTTACTAGAATTATTTCTGTCAGAATGCCAGCTTTATTGAATAAATGTCTGTCTTGTGGTAAGAAGGTGGCAAAATCTGATCCACACCCAGTGTGTTTCGTGTGTTTACCATTTTCCCACAAGCCTGAAGTTTGCTACGACTGCCAGCAGTTTTCTAAAAGGTCCCTGTGTGACAGGGAAAGGATTCGACTTCATGGACATCCTAAAAGTGGCCTTGGGAGTCAAGAGCCCTCCTCTCACCAAGTTCATCGAAAACAACATTGTTCTGCCTCTCCAGGGTCGTCAAGAAAGAGGCAGATTCCAGAGTGTTTGCTGTCGGCATCGAGATTGTCATCGAAGAAGCAGGCAAGGCACCCCAGTGTCGGGACAGCGAGAGTCTCCATCGCCGAAGAAGGGATCGACGTCGAGGCATACTACTTTAGGCGTGAAGTATGTTGACCCCGAGAGGCCTAAGACAAAGCACCCATCAATGTCGAAACACCCGTCGACGACGAGTCACACTCCGCCACCTTCTCGAGGGTCTGTGTCGAGAGGTTCGCTGGCTAAGACTCTGCCAAGAGCCTACAGGTTGTCGACATCGAGATCACTGTCGCCATTGAGGTGTTCGCAGTCAAAGAAGTCGACGTGGAGAAGGCGTCATAGAAGATCGACGTCAAATTCCCCAGTTCAATCGCATGGGCAATCGACGTGGAGAGCATCGCGGACACAGTCTTCCAGCATTTCTCCTCAGAGGAGGCCGACGTCAAAGCAGTGCTTAATTTGTCCAGGTGCTCAAATGTTTGTCGGAGGCCACACCCACTTTCCCCCGGCTCCACCCACTTCCCCCACTAGCTCCACCCACATCCTCAACTGGCACTGCTGAAAGTCAGATGTAATAAACGATCTGAATTTCAGCAAGGAATCCATCCTCCAAGTAATGTTTCCATAGGAGTATGTCCTGTAAAAATTTTGAAAAAGAGTAAAGCTACATGGTGGGATGTTATCAAGTGGCAAAATGATAGGGTAGTTGTACATTTTTGTCAAGCATACATTACATTTTAAAGTACCGGAAATTAAACAAGCAACAATAAAATGAAAGAAAATGAATAACTCATAAATAAATAAATAAACATGACCTGAAAACTGCAGGTTGAAAATGTTGCACCTGCTAATCACCACTAGCCCGTAGTTATTTAGCAAATTTGTATATTGCATCCAATTCCGAGTTGCACCTCCCTGAAATTATAATTATGTGCAATTTGCACATGGGAATGCACAAACCTCACTTTACACCTGTGATTTTTGGCACGTTTATCATTCACAAACTGCGGGGCTAACCTATCGCATTCGGCTCAAGTTGTACTTTGTTTTTAATCCTGTTTAGGCATTATTACCTCCCAATCTATCACCAATGCGGGGTGTATTTGAGCACGAAAACTGTGATTTGCAATGCTTGGGAGAAACTTTTCTTTTTAAAATGCCATAGGACAGAGTGGTGTTTAAAATACCATCAGGAGTCCACAAGTTAAATGCTCTCTGCTGACATCTGAGAATGTTCACCTCATGAGTTTGGATTTTACAAGTACCTCTAGGTAGGTAATTTGGGTGATGGAAGAACACCTTCTTGATAGTACACATTCTGCGCAATTGAGTGCTGCCCTATATAATGCTTATTTTCAAAGAACGAGAGCTACGGGAACCCAGCACAGTCAGGATGTCATGCATGCCTGCAGACATTTCACATGTTAGTGGCATCCTTAATTTTAAACTGCGCCAACAAACCCTAGGTGTCTCGTTACTTTCTGTTGGGCCTTTGGCTATCAAGTGTCTTTGTCTCATGATCTACTTGGAGTAATTCTCAAGTTTTCCTACTAAACAGTCCACATCCACTGCCTTTTTCCATCAATTTAGACATTTGCCCCTCTTCCTGCTTTTAGCTCCATCTTTTCACCCTCGAGACCCTTCACCACCTTTGCACTGCATACCCACCTCCTTCTTGGATTTCTTTCCCTGTGAGATAACGACTGCTCTCCTCCTTGGCTTTCGTTTCATGCAAACAATAATTATGTTACCCACTGCATGACGTGTTCCATGCTCTGTAGTCGTCGGCACAGTAAATAGTTTGCGTAGGGAAACATTTATTTCCCATACCCTTAAATGTTACAATTCTACAACCAAATGGAGCACTGCAATGGCGGAAACATGGACAGCACAGATACAAAGATGGAGAGAGGAGTGAAAAGCAAAAATAAGACAGGAAGGCTGTGTTAAGAAAGTGGGTGTAACGTGACAGCGAGGGGGTAAACAGTGGGAATTTTTACAAACGATGTAAATAAAAATGGGTGTAAAACCTGTGAGAAACGTGTGTAAAACCAGATATTCTGACATGTGGTGGGCAGAGTCTTTGCAACTGTATCAGGGGTAAGGGCAAGGCCCTGCCCTTCCCACCGCCTGACCGGACAAGTGCTCAGGATGCACAGTGTCCCGCCCGGATTATGAATCCGAGGCCCGAGCTATTGGCGACCGGCGCCCGGCGGGGCACCATGTGTAGCCTGAGCACGAGTCAAGTCAGGAGGCTGGAAGGGCAAGGCCTTGCCCTTAAACCCTGACATAGTTGCAAACTAAACCAGTAAGTAAAATCCAAACCATCCAACACTGCTTTTTATCAAGCGTGGGGACCAAGTCATCACGCTCCAGAAAAAGCAGCGTTAGATGGTTTGAAGTTTACTTAAAGGTGCATGTCAGCCACAGCACACACCCTTTAGTCATGGTATTCCCTAACGAAGTTCTGTAACTAAAGTGGCATCCACAGCTTAAGATGTTGAAGTGGGGGATTCTAGGTGGTTCACTATGCCATTGATTCCCCCACTGATTCCCCCTACTATTTCAAGTAACAACCCCCCTGTATGTTAGCAGGCACAGACGAAGCTCTGCTTCATTCAAATCAAGATAAGAGTTGAGGGACGATGACGTCACCGCAGCAGGTAATCTAACAATTAGTAGTAGCATGAGCAGTGTGACCCCAACAGGCTGAGGACAATGGGATCATGTGAAAATGCACCCCAATTCGTTGGTTTAGGACCCAACCATAACAGATTATTTTGGTATTCACTAGAGCCTAATAGGACAAGCCAAAAGATTGCATCTGAGACCTCAGAAATTGACCGGATGCTCTTTGCTAAACAGCAACGCAAATGTGAAGTCTATTCTTTGGGTCCTGGGGATGGGGAATCAGCGGTTACAATATGTTGTGGGTACTGTGTTTATTACTGGTGGTGTCACAGGGCCAGGGGTACTATTGCACGCCAGTTATATAACTACGTTGCTCCGGTTACAAGCTCGACTCTCCATGGGTAGTGATGAGTCACCACGCTCGATAAAAAGCAGCGTTAGATGATTTGTATTTTTACTTACTGGTTTACTTTACGACTGTTTCAGGGGTTAAGAGGGCAAGGCCCTGCCCTTCCAGCCTCCTTTCTTGACTAGTGCTCACTGCTGCTCACTCAGGCTGCACAAGGTGCCCTGCCCGGCGCCGGTTGCATGATTGCTCAGGCGGCGGCCACTGACTACTCTGTTCATCATCATAATCGTACCAAGTCTAAGTCACAATGCTCGAGAAAAAGCTGCGTTGGATGGGTGGTTTGGATTTTACTTACTGTCTGGTGTAGTTTACTGGTGGCACTGCCTTTAATAAGAGGCCTACAGCCTGCTGCTTCTCCAAATAACTGTGCCCGCCTCCGCCTCGATGTCTGAACTGGTGACTCATGTGGTGCGTGTGTGCCGGGGCGTGGTCTGAATTTAAAATTGAAAAAAAGGTATATGCAGGCTGTTGCAGCCCCTACCCCCAC
Organism: Triturus cristatus; assembly: GCF_964204655.1. Taxonomy (NCBI): domain Eukaryota; kingdom Metazoa; phylum Chordata; class Amphibia; order Caudata; family Salamandridae; genus Triturus; species Triturus cristatus. Next base: position 442,593,718 of record NC_140585.1, read on the forward strand.
AAGCCCAAATATAGCCCAATCAGTGGCCCACACACCTATAGCATCGAACCGAAAGCAAATACGCATGTCCATTATGGAGGATTTATCGGCTGTCGGCTCTCAGCATGAGCATATTAACAACACTTTTATTCACCAGGGGGACTCGGGAGACCGTACTAGATTGCACAACACTGAAGTGAGTGAGTTACTATGAAATAGGACGGCACGAGCAGTGAGTGCAGTTGCATCCTTGATGTGATCTCAAGTTTGCAGTTGCAGTGTAGACCCGGCCCTGACAAATAAGTGCCGGTGCTAAGCACCGGAAAGCACCGGCACAAATTAAGCACTGCTTCAAAGACGGCATAGTCCGTGTCGTTGTCGAGACATTGGTCGCCGTCAAGAGACAAGAATCCTGCCATTGCCTCTGAGGAGGTGACAGAGAGGCCTAGGTCGACTTCGAGGCGTTCGACGTCGAAAGACAAAAATCCTGTCGTCGTCTCGGAGGAGGTGGCAGAGAGACCAATATCGACGTCGAGGTCAAGACAGTCGGCGTCGAGGGAACAGTCGTCATCCCCTGACATTAACATTGTTCAAATTTCCCCAGAGGGCTCTCCGGTGGCTACTAAAAAGTCCCATCCTTTTAATCTTTCACCAAGGTGGCTGGAAAGTGTTGGACGCAAGGAATCAGGGGGTGCTGCTCATAGAAGTCCGGGCTCGAATTTCTCACGTATGTATTCCCCTTCAATACTCTTCCAATGGCTTCATTGAGAGGGTCTCCAAGAAGGACCTGAGAAGGTCGAAGTCCCCATCCTCCCGCCGCGCACGTTCACAGGAGAGAGCACATTCTCACCATACCTCCTCTCCAAGACGAAGGCGACGAAGATCACCAACCTGGTCCACGTCCACCAGGTCTTCGATAAGGGACTATTCTCCAACTTTGTCGGCGACACCTCCATCCAGAGTGTCCCCGATTGATGACTTAGGTACCTTCACCGAAGTTCTCTGCAGAGGGGCCAACAAACTGAACATAAGTATGTCGGCTGCGACGGTTGAGACATTACATCATCGTTCTTCAACGAGGTCTCTGCTGCCATTGGTCCCAGGCCTTTTGGAACCCACCATGCAGACTTTCTTAACTCCTGCAACAGTAAGTGCAGTACCTTTTCGCATTACAAAGAAGTACAAAGCCCCTGATCAGGATCCGTTGTTCCTATGTTCTGATCCTCCCCCGGATTCTGTAATTGTGGCAGTGGCCAGGAAGACACACTCTGTGACATCATCTTCATTCCCTCCTGAAAAGGACAGTAAGGTTATGGACTCTTTGGGCAAGAGGATGTGTAATACTTCGGCCTCCGTCATGAAGGTTGCCAGTGCCTCAGCTCTCTTGGGGTGATATGACAGGTCACTATGGGACTCTCTATCACGATTTACGGAAAAACTCCGCAAGAAGACCAACAGGACTTCCGGGAGATACTGCAGGAAGGGGACTTGGTGGCAAACCAGGTAATAAGTGTTGCTGCAGACTCATCTCATCTGGCTGCGCACGGCTATTCACACGGCATCTGCTCTAGACGCTTGGCCTGGCTGCGTCTTATATGTCTTAAACCTGATGCGCAACAGAAGATTGTCAATCAATGATTCTTCATTGTTTAGGTCTCATGCGGACAATGAGATGTCCAAAATGAAAGCTGAATTGGACACTGTGAAGGACGTTGGGCTGGAGAAGTGGAAGGAATTCTGCAAACGGTCTTGTCCCTACGACAGGCGTTTCTCCCAACAGAGGGTTCAAACACCTCAGTGGTCCTCTCAAAATCAACAACAGCAGAGGTCACACTTCCACCAGAGGAGACCTGGTAGAGGGAGAGGAAACAACAGACAGCAGGCCTCAACTGCTAAACAACCAGCTAAGCAATGAGCACATGCTTCCTCCGTGCCCATGAGCCACACCGGTAGGGGGAGGTATCGCTTTTTAACTGGAAGAGTGGAGATCAATCACAAACGACAAATGGGTGCTGAACATTGTGCAAAATGGATACTTGCTGAGGTTCAAAGCCCCACCTCCACCAGTTCCACCACACAGAGAATTCCAACAATGCCACCACATGTTCCAGGAAGAGGTGAACAGTCTTCTACGAAAAAAGGCCATAGAATATGTTCCGACTCAACAACAAAAACAGGGAATATATTCTCGCTATTTCCTGGTCCAAAAAAGAGGCCCGACCACAGAATACAGACCAATTCTCGATCTGCGCTTCTTGAACAAATTCATCCGCAAGGAGAAGTTTCGGATGCTGGCCCTGCACCAGATCTTCCTTCATCTACATCAGGGGGACTGGATGTGTGCTATAGATCTACAGGATGCTTATTTCCACATCCCGGTATCCGAAAAGCATCGGAAATGTCTCTGCTTTCAAGTAGCTCATCGGCACTTCCAATTCCGAGTCCTTCCTTTCGGGCTCAAATCGGCCCCCTGAATATTTTCAAAGTGTATGGCAGTGGTGGCAGCTTTTCTCCGCAAGCGCAAGATTTTCATTTATCCCTATCTGGACGATTGGCTCCTGAAGAGAGCTACGCCTTTCCTGCTTCAGAGTCATCTCTCCTTCTGCCTTCATCTACTGAACACGCTGGATTTGCGGGTCAACTACAAGAAATCAGTCTTCAACCGACCCAAAAAATCCATTACCTGGGCGCTTCTCTTTCACTTCACCGTAAAGGCAAGCGTGTGTCCTTCGGAGGAGAGGTTATCATCAATCAGGGAGAAATGTCGCAAACTCCTCAGATTTCATCTTCCCACGGTCAGGCAGGTGTCTTCTCTTCTGGGGTCAATGGCTTCTTGTGTCTTCATCGTCCCCAATTCCAGATTGAACATGCATCCTCTACAACAGTCTCTGGAGGATCAGTGGATGCAGAGGTCAGGCCGCTGGGAAGACCATGTAACTCTACCTCAGTCAGTCAGAGACTCCATCACATGGTGGATGAAGCGATCACATCTACTGAAGGGAGTCCCATTCCACGAAGATACTCCCACTCAGACTACAGTCACAGATGCTTCCCTGCAAGGTTGGGGAGCTCACATGGGACATCTTCAAGTACAAGGTCTCTGCTGGTCGGAGACAGAGCGGGGATATCACATCAACCTTCTAGAGCTGAGAGCCGTGCACCTAGCCCTCAAATCGCTGTACCTTTCTCTCCAGTCCAGCTCCCTCTTGATTAAGACAGACAACACCGCGACAATGTATTATCTGAACAAGCAGGGGGGTACCAGGTCGAGACCCCTCTCTCAGGAGTTGCAGACCATCTAGAAGTGGCTTCTTGCAAGAAATATCAACATTGTGGCCATTCACCTGCCAGAGTCTCTGAATGTCCAGGCAGACGCCCTAAGCAGGGACTTCGTAAAAACTCACGACTGGGTGCTAAACAGCGAAGTCACGCAAAACATCTTCCGGCAATGGGGAGTGCCAGACATTGATCTCTTCGCAGACGCAGCAAACACCAAATGCCCTGTCTTCGCATCCAGGTTTCACCAGCCAGGTTCATGGGGGAATGCCCTTTTGATAAAATGGTCTCAGACATTACTGTGCGCCTTTCCGCCACTGCCTCTCATCCCAGCAGTGATCAACAAATTCTACAGGATTAACTCCAGAATGATCCTGATAGCTCTGGAGTGGCTGTGTCAGTGGTGGTACCCAGACCTTCTACAACTATCCGAGGTGCCACACCAGAGGTTGCCTTGCCATCCAGACTTGTTATCCAAGAGCGAGGGGAAAGTGTTTCATCCCAGTCTCTCATCCCTCAGATTGACAGCATGGCTCCTGAGGTCCTGCAATATGGGCACTTAGACTTACCAGCGGACTGTATGACCATCCTCAAGGAAGCCAAGAGACCTTCCACCAGGGCGTCCTATGCTTTCAAATGGAAGCGGTTCTACTTGTGGTGCATGAACAATGCTCATGATCTGGTGAGGGGTCAAGAGCAGGTGATCTTGCCATACCTACTACATTTGGCCAAATCTGGCCTGCAATTCTCCTCGATTAAAGTTCACCTAGCAGCAATCACTGCATACAGAAAGTCCCCTACACAGGTTTCTTTTTTCCAGATGCCAGTGGTTAAAGATTTCCTTGAATGGATAAAGAAGATTTACCCCCCAGTGAGATCTCCTTCTCCACCGTGGGAGCTCAACATAGTCCTTACAAAACTAATGAGTGCTCCTTTTGAGCCAATTCACAGGGCTTCTCTGCAGAACTTGTCATGAAAAGCTGCCTTTTTAGTCACCATCACTTCTGCCCGCAAGGTTAGTGAAATACAGGCCTGTAAAGAGCCCTATACTGTTTTTCATGCAAACAGGGTAGTTTTAAGAACCCATCCGAGTTTTCTACCGAAAGTTGTCTCGGATTTTCACATCAATCAGGTTATCACCCTGCCCACATTTTTCCCAATCCCACGACTCCTCCTGAGAACCAAGTTATTGAGAAAGACTGACCGGTTGTTTGTTAACAATGGTTCCATAAATACCAGTTTGGCGGCCTCTAAAATATCCATCTTTAGGTGGATCGTCTCTTGCATATCTTTGTCCTACCAACTAGCCAACAAGTCTCTTCAGGGAAAACCTAAAGCACATTCTACTGGTGGAAAAAGCCTCTACCACGGCTCTCCTTAGAAATGTTCCTATAGCGGAAATTTGTAAAGCAGCTACATGGCGTTCTGTTCATACTTTCTCTCGCCATTACTGTTTGGACTCTAATGCGCAGGCGGATGCCCAAGTTGGGCAAGCCTCGTTGAGAAATTTGTTTGCTTGATTCCATTTTAAGATGAACTGTTATATATTTTGTGCACTGGTTTGCTTGTCCGCGAGGTAGTGGGTATGGGCTTGCTACTCTATTCAGTGCTTATGACTATTGATGAGTATCTCCTGGAAGAGAAGGATAAGTTACTTACCTGTAATCCTAGTTCTCTTCCAGGGGTATACTCATCAAAGTCATAAGCAATCCTCCTGCCTCCCCAGTTGAGTAATTATGGTACAATAATGTGTGTTTTGCATCTTATATTCAGGGTGATACAAGTTAGTACACCGTACAAAAGAACTGACCTAACTGTCACCTGTGGTGCATGATGGGAGCAGAGGGTCTCCTGGAGGTCTTAAAGGCACGGTGTTCATTACCTGTTTTCCTTTTCTGAAAATAAAGGATTCTTGTATGATACTATTACAGTGTATGTTCTCTATTACAAGGTGTATTTTCATACCAGAGAAACTTATGTAATTTTGGCGGTTTGCCCTATTGGAACAGTTTTAGGCTGCATGTTTATATATATATATATACATATGTATGTTTTGGAAGCGTTATACACTTGTGGGCCCGAGCATACACACACATGTATATATATATATTGTCCAAACTTCTCCAAACTTAAGAAAAGCAATCGACGCCGTGTCTGTGCTGAAAGTTATTTATTGCCAGCTGAAAAAGCTAGACGCGTTTCGCCTGTCCTGCAGGCTTGTTCACTAGCAGTTTAGTAAAGTTTTCCAAGGCAATTTAAAACAGTGAGTGACGATCAAGGCACGTGATGGACTACAAGTATTAAAATAAACAACAGACTCGTAGTTCAACAAACCGCAATAGATAAACAGTCCAGGCAAGTGCCTTAAAGTATAAGACCAATTCATTACGGTCAGTAAAACATAGTTTGAACTCAATAGATTTGGAATATTAAGTAACATTCAACAATTATGACACAATTATTGCCCTAGTGGTCCTGTCATATTGATCATTAAACATTTTAAACCAAGTCAATATTTAACTGGCAAAGATAGCACATTACACGAGTAATTAGATCAAGTGATCAGACGCTCTGAATATAATTTCAGCCGTTATGCCAAAACATAATTAATCAGATCAGAATGAAAATGACAGTAAATATGAAGTTTCTGTGAAGTTACTGCCCAAGTGGGCTGAAATGAACATCAACAGAGAGTCTGTAACAGTTAATAGTAGCTATTTTTAGTCCAAAACAGTGACGAAATCACACAATAAACAAAATACAACTAAAACCAAGTAGAAAAAGAACGGGAGGATTCTATAAATGCGTGTACTTTGCGGCACTTGCCTGGACTGTTTATCTATTGCAGTTTGTTGAACTACGAGTCTGTTGTTTATTTTAATACTTGTAGTCCATCACGTGCCTTGATCGTCATTCACTGTTTTAAATTGCCTTGGAAAACTTTACTAAACTGCTAGTGAACAAGCCTGCAGGACAGGCGAAACGCGTCTAGCTTTTTCAGCTGGCAATAAATAACTTTCAGCACAGACACGGCGTCGATTGCTTTTCTTAAGTTTGGAGAAGTTTGGACAATATTTGTGACTGCGTTTGGGAGGTCTCTTCTTCGACGCGCCCTTCGTTCTGGAGGCAACGGGTGTTCCCATCCATTTGTGGATCGTATATATGTATATATATATATATGTATATATATATTCACTGAAAAAACCATGGGTTTCACACACGTTATAGTTACGAATTAGCATTTAAAAAACCTTGCAAATTCACTTAAAAAACCATAAGTTTCACACATGTTATAGTTAGCTGGACATTTCACTCGTAAAAAACCAATGAAATTCCCCCGTTATAGTTAGTGCAGGCAACTATAACACACGCGACCGCAATCCTCTGCTGATGATGTCAGATATTACATCACTGTATTTAGACACTTACTTTACCCATGTCTTCTTCCATTAATCTTTAGCTATACATATATTACAAATATTTATTTTTCATAAAGACACATATGTCATCAGTGATGTAATATCTGACGTCATCAGTAGAGGATTGCGGTCGCGTGAGTTATAGTTGCCTGCACTAACCATAACGGGGGAATTTCATTGCTTTTTTACGAGTGAAATGTCCAGCTAACTATAACATGTGTGAAACCTATGGTTTTTTAACCCCTTCCATGCTCATGACGGAACGGTTCCGTCATGAGCATCGGTTGAGCTGTGCTCATGACGGAACCGTTCCGTCATGGCCCCGCCCGCGCTCGAACCCTTCAGCACCGCGGGGGAATCCGCGCAGCGCTGAAGGGGTTAAGTAAATTTGCAAGGTTTTTTAAATGCTAATTCGTAACTATAACGTGTGTGAAACCTATGGTTTTTTCAGTGAATTTGTACGGTTTTTTAAATGCTAAGTTATGTATTTATTATTTTTTTTTTTCAGGTTTTTCACCGTGCGCGCACCGTGCACGCACCGAGCACCCACGGTTCGCCGTGCGTGCACCGTGCGCTCACCTCGCGATTTAAAAAAATAAATAAATTGTTTTTTTCGCCCTTGGGTGTCCTTCTGTGACCCCCTGACCAAGGCTAGGGGGTCAGGAACTGTCCACTCTGCCCCCTTTTCACGTTCTCCACCTTTTTTTTCACCCCCTCAGACTGCGAGAGACAAAATGGCGGCCGACACTTCCTGGTATCAACCGATTCGAATGTTTACCGACATCTAACAACCAATCAGAATTGCGCTCGCGCACGGCAGGGTGCGCGCGTATAGATATTGATATGCTTTTAAATGCTATTTTCTCAGGAAATACTGAACAGATTTACACCAGACCTGCAAAAGGCACTTCCTTGACCTTATGGCTACCTCTCTGCCAAATTTCACGTAATTTTGTTCAGCCGTTCGGGCTGTAGCTGCGACTAAAGGTCCTATGGAAAAATGCAAGGGGAAAACGCATTTTGGGACCCCCCCTTTTTCTCGGCCCCCGCTTGACGAATCACCCAGAGACTTTCAGGGTAGGAGCTGAACGGAGCGCCCCATTAGTTTTGAAAATTTCGCGAGGATTCGTCAACCGGCGCCAAAGTTATTCAAAATAGAATTTTGAGATTCCCTATGGAAACTAGGTTGTAACTATAACTATCTACTGGCGACCGCCAGTAGATAGTATATATATATATATATATATATATATATATATATATATATATATATATATATATATATATATATATATAATATATATACATATATTTCTATATGCTCCGGGATCCCGCACGTGGGCGGGGTTTATTCAGTGCTTATGAATTTGATGAGTATACCCCTGGAAGAGAACTAGGATTACAGGTAAGTAACTTATCCTTACTTACCTGTAATCCTAGTTCTCTTCCAGTTGTATACTCATCAAAGTCATAAGCAACCCTCCCGCCTGCCCAGACGAGCATTTATGGTACAATAATGTTTGTTTTGCATCTTATATTCAGGGTGATACAAGTTAGTACACCGTAAAAAAGAACTGACCTAACTGTCACCTGTGGTGCATGATGGGAGCAGAAGGACTCCTGGAAATCTTAAAGGCACGGTGTCCAGAATCTTGGAAGCCTTAAAGGCAAGGTGGCAGTTTTTTACTGTACTATGATAGTTATTTATCTATGCAGCCTATGGGCCAACTGCCTGCTATTGCCTGTTTTCCTTTTCTGAAAATAAAGGATTCTTGTATGATACTATTACAGTGTATGTTCTCTATTACAAGGTGTATTTAGGGGATTATTTTCATACAAGAGAAACCTATGTAATTTTGGCGGTTTGCCCTATTGGAACAGTTTAAGGCTGCATGTATATATATATATACATGATATGTGATCAAGTCCCCTTGTAGGGATGAAACGCGTAATGGCTGCCGTTTTGTTGATGTGAACCGACATGAAATAAATCAATCGGTATTTTAAGAAAATCGCGGTCCGTGCTCTTTTTGCCGTTGCTGAAGGAAAAGCACGGATTGGAAGAGTGCTTGGCGATATATATATATATATATATATATATATATATATATATATATATATATATATATATATATATATATATATATATATATATATATTCACTTAAAAAACCATAGGTTTCACACATGTTATAGTTAGCTGGACATTTCACTCGTAAAAAACCATTGAAATTCCCCCGTTATAGTTAGTTCAGATAACTATAACTTGCGCGCCCGCAATCCACTGCTCATGACGTCACATATTACATCACTCATGACATGGTTAGTGGCATCACTCATGACATCACTCATGACATCATCCTTGTGATAGAGTGGCGGTCGCGCGAGTTATAGTTATCTGAACTAACTATAACGGGGGAATTTCAATGGTTTTTTACGAGTGAAATGTCCAGCTAACTATAACATGTGTGAAACCTATGGTTTTTTAAGTGAATTCGCAAGGTTTTTTAAATGCTAATTCCTAACTATAACGTGTGTGAAACCTGTGAATTTGTAAGGTTTTTTAAATGCTAAGTTATGTATGTATTATTATATTTTTTATATATTTATTTTACAATAAGCTACCTATGTATATAGTTATAGATTGACTGTATCCTGTTATATGGAATGGCTCGTTTAAAATGGTTGTTTTTTTTTATTTAAGGTTTTTCACCGTGCGCGCACCCCGCGATTTTTTGAAAATCCTTCAGGGACCCCCTGACAAAGGCTAAGGGTTCAGGAACTCTCTACCCTGCCCCCTTTTCACGTTCTCCAGCTTTCTTTTTCGCTGTCACACACAAAACACACAAAATGGCGGCCGACACTTCCTGATTTCGAATGTTGACTGACATGTAACCACCAATCAGAATTACGCTCGCGCACGTTATGGTGCGCGGACCGTGCGCGCACGGTGCGCGCTTATAGATATTTATGTACTTTTAACTGCAATTTTCTCAGGAACTACTGAACACATTGACACCATATATGCAAAAGGCACATGCCTGACCTGAGGACTACCTCTTTGCCAAATTTCAAGTAATTCTGTTCAGCCGTTCGGGCTGTACCTTCGACTAAAGGTCCTATGGGAAAATGCATGGGGAAAATGTGTTTTGGGACCCCCCTTTTTTCTCAGCCCCCGCTTGACGAATCACCCCGAGACTTTCAGGGTAGGAGCTGAGCGGAGCGCCCCATTAGTTTTGAAAATGTTGCGAGGATTCGTCAACTGGCGCCAAAGTTATTCAAAATAGAATTTTCAGATTTCCTATGGAAACTCGGTCCTAACTATAACTATCTACTGGCGACCGCCAGTAGATAATATACATATGTATTTGTATGTTTCGAAAGTGTTATATGCTTGTGGGCCCGAGCATACACATATATGTATATATATTTCTATATGCTCCGGTGCTTATGACTTTGATGAGTGTACCCCTGGAAGAGAACTAGGATTACAGGTACGTAACTTATCCTTCTCTAGTACTGGTATCTTTACTTGATTCACATTCCTCCCCAAGTCAGGCAAAAAAAGAGAGAGAAGTTAGTACATAGGAAACATGACTACTATACTCTGGTGCTCTGAAATCTGAACTTGCTGGCCTGAGTGAGGAGAAGGGAAGGCTGTGCTGTGCTGTGCTCTGATTGATTGTTTTTGGGTGTTTTATAAAAAGGTGGATATGCTACTGTCGTGACAATGTTAACGCTATATAAGTTAATGTTAAACATCGTACTGATCACATAAGTGCTGTGGGACTCCCAGCTCAATGATTCAAGCATGTGCATCTATGAACAATGTCACAACATCCGGAATACCGGAATAAGAAACCTAAGCATAGGGAGAACAGGGATTTCACGTGTATGAAAAACCCTCTTCCCAGAAAGAAAAATTATTTTCTAGAGTCCCCTCACCCACCAGGGTTGCCCTTAGGTGGCATGCTTCATCATTGGGTCTTCTCAATCCGCTGCGGATTGAGGTGTGCTGCGACTTGCTAACTACGTGGGAGCACTTAGTTTTGAAAATTATGTGTGGTGCAGTGATGTGGAGTGGAACAAGATAAGTTAAAAATACCTAGATAGTGAGCTAATGTTTTATTCATGCTCCAAGTCGGTATGTTTAAAATAAGGGGTTAATATTAGGGAAAGAACTAACTGGAATGAGTATGGTGTCCCTAGTATTGGGTCAACATGTTTCAAGCTGTTCCCTACAAGCTCTTCTTCAGGACCACATGAGGACCACCCTCGTGCGTACCACTCCTAATGAATCCTGTGAATAGGAAACCATGAGGTGCACACCTAATGTGTATACGCCTAATACTTAATACATACAGTTATACACTGACACGCCGTATCTGTAGGAAATAAAGCAAAAGGAAAATTAAAATTGACTGTCTACCAGCCAAGCTGGCAGGCCCTATATACATGCGGCGTCTTCTCTCTGTCAATGTACTCCTATGTAGTCAGTGTACTTATCATCTACTTTGTGCAATCATCCGTCGTGGAAGAAATCTATCACACACAATGTCTTGTGCAGAAAAGTGATTATGTACAAATTAATGAAAACACTCGTGAAGAGAGACACCACATGACAGACAATATATAACAAGTAAACGTATTACATATTAATGAGACATACTTTTGTTTAGGCAGAAATCTTGGCGCTGAATAACAGATGTTTATTAGCGCACCAAGCAACTCCATGTAAAGTTTGAAGATAACAGGAGACAATATGGAGCCCTGGAACCCTGGTGGACTCCATCTGGAGATGCCCATGTGAACATGCTGTTTTTGGATGGAATGGTAGGAAGAGACTCTCTTCCCAACATCTGGTCACTTTATAACTCTGCTTCCACTACCAGAGTTGATAGTGCTGTAAGGTGGGCTTTCTGGAACATTCTGCCCCCGGGGATTCAAGGCTCTGAGAATTTGCACCATCCTTTATTATATGTAGACTTGTGTGTAATCAAAAATGATATAATTGATACAATTAGTGGTAGCATTACATATCACATCAATCACACTCAACAAAAATTACATCACCAAACTAGCAAATTAATTATTTTTTCATATCTGTTTACTAACTGATCAAATATCCAGTCTTGTTTCTGTATTCCATATACATTCATTGTAAGAGCATCTGCTTGATGTAATTGGCCGTGAAGCCTTCTAACTACAATTAATGTCTTTGAAGATCTATAATTTTAGTGAGTGTAGTTGCAGCAGCCCTTATACTTTATATGTTGTACACAGAAGACATCAAAATTGGTCACGTCACTGGTAACATCATATATCACATCAGCATTGGCATTATTGCTGATATCACTGAAGCTGCAAATATATGTCCTTGATATCCTTTTTCTGAAGTATTTTAATTACATTTTGGGGGTGTTAAATTGTGAGATTCATACTGACCTTACTAGCAAACCATACCTTCTCATTTGTTTTTTTGTTATGTTACGTTTCCTGCTGATTTTATGTTTTTCTGTTCATGGGGTAGAATATGTTGGAGAGTCTGGTGGGATGGAAGATGTGGGAGAGTGTTGTGGTGAGAGTATCCTACCAGGTACAATGGTGTCTCAGTTTGAGGATGGCTGATTATTGGCCATCGCTTCTCCTTGATAGGAAAGTATTATTTCTCATTTCATCTTGAAAATACTCACTAAACATCTTTTAGTGTTCCTCTTGTGCTGTGGAAAGTCTGCAACAGCAAGTGTACAGTTTTGATTCAGGCACATCTCAGTTCTTTTTGATTTACTAGTAGCACTGAAGTCTCGTGGAGATCCACAATGGAAGGGAACAGTGCAAATTTGGAGGAGGAGTCAATAAAATAGAATTTCCCATACAAGCTGCTGCAAGAATTGTTGTTCTCTCTTACAGTAAAAACTGCTGCATGGGATTACACCAAACTATGTATTAAAAATTATTCAGAATTGGACCTTTTTGTTGTTTGATGTAAATCTGAGAAGTAATGTTTGGTATAAATGTGTATAACAAAAATGTGTTAAGTTGGCTTGAAAGGATACATTAACTTTATGTGGACATGTTTCACATAGGGTACATGACCCAAATTCTAAAAAATAAATAGCTCCTAGTGAACAAGGAAGCATTTGCTCTGGGTGTCCACAGACCCAAACATTTTCAGTGGCTGAAGCAATAGGAACATTCCTGTTGTGACTGCCATAAGTCAACTCAGGCCACTCATTGAGGCTATAAGGGGGAATGGAACGCATCCCCCAACCATGCAGAAAATGTGAGAGGCCTCAACAGGCCTCGCTGCTTTTTTTTATGTAAAAAGTCTGACGTTCCATATGGAGGCCACTGAGTATAGTATTGCATCCGTCGGAGATTGGCCTCTTTCAATAAGGAGTAGTTAAATGTATTAATCTGATCCCAGGCTAAGGTGATCTGGAGCCGTTGCTGGGATTGTCATTTTTTCTGAGCTTTCAGATAAAGTTTACCTGCCTCCTGACTTTGTAGGAGTAAACCCAACCGCTGATCGTTTTACAGTATTTGGGATCTAACAGCTGCCCTGTAAGCTCCCTTGTTTCATTTATATGTATAGGATTAAGGTCCTGCAGGAAATATTTAATCCTAAGAAAGAACCGTTGCAAAATTGGTTTACTATGTTCAATGCTCGGCTCTATTTTGGTCCAATTTTTCTAGTTCCCATTTAAAAAAAATCACCTATTTTACTACAACCCTGGCTTCTCCATTTAGATATACCGGTCTTGTCTAACAATGGTTCTTGGCCTATATATATATCTGATAGGAATGTTTCTCCATTAATAATGGGGATCACATAATGGCTAAAGAGTTGTTTTTTGCTCACTCCATTGTAACGTTTTATATCTAACTTTTTGGGGAGTTTTTGTTAAGCGCATAAAATCCTCAATATCATTTTTTGGGTGGATTAGATCTAAAAAGAAATTGTCATATCTGTTAATATTGAAAACCTTGATTGATGTATAGATGATATGTGCAAAATTCGCAAAGTAATATTCTCTCAAGTCAGGAAGAGCTAACCCTCCTTCTTCCCTAGGTCTAAACAGTACATCAATAGCTAGTCTTGATACCTTATGTGCCCAGTTAAATGTAGAAAACAGGCCTTGCATTTCCTTAAAAAGTTTCATTTGAACAGCATTTAGAATGGCTAAAAATAGAAAATTACATAAGGGTAAAATCATCATACCAATAACTGCTACCCGGCCTATTATTGAAATAGGCAGAGCTTTCCATTTTGTAAATTTGTCCTTTATCTTATTAATTAGAGGGGCATAGTTTAGACCATATAGATCATTGATATTCTCTGTGACAAATATACCAAGATACATCTTAGGCCAAATATTAACCATCAAACTTAACTCCATTAGTAATGAGTCAGAAGCGCAGTTACAGAGCAAAATCTCTGTCTTTGATGCATTTATTCTATACACTCCAATTGACTAATATTCCTGAAAAATATTAAATATTTGGTTTTGAACTTCTAAGTTAGATTTTTAAAAAAGGGCAATATTATCAGCATACAACTTAATGTTTGTCATGCCGGCATTGGAAATATCAAGCTACTGATGGAGCGAAAGGCTATAGAAAGGGGCCATATAAAACAAGCAAAAAAGTAATAGAGACAGGGGACAGCCCTATCTTGTTCCTCTAAGAACTTTGCAGCAACCAATTTTATTTGTATTAATAATTATTTGTGCCATAGCCCCTCTATAAAAATTGGAAATTATGCCAATCAATTCAGAAGGAAAACCAAACTCTGCTAAAATGTAAAAGAGACTTTTCCAGCACACAAGATCAAAAGTCTTTTTGGCGTCTAATAGCATTATTTGAGTAGGGATTTTGTTTTGACTAAAATAGTCTCAGCTTCGACTAGAAAGGTGGTATTAAAAGATAAGTGTCACCCCTCAACGACTCCACACTGGTCTGTGTGTATAATTGACCATACACAGTTATTCATTTTATTTGCCAGTAATTTAGCTATAATTTTATAGTCTGTGTTCAGTATGTTGTAAATTGAAACAACGATGTGATTAAGCATTTACTAAAGACATTAATTCCCTTACTTTAGATCATGTTTTCTCTGTTATGTTGACCGAAGTTCGGACTCCATTTTGTATTGTTATGCTTCCACGTGTTCCCCACGAGAAGAGTCCAACCTCTGTGTTAGTTGCTCTTGTAATCTGCCTAGTAACAGTCTATAAATAGCTCCTTTGTCCATCTGGCGCATGCCCAGACTTGACCACATCTGTTATCACTTAACCCTGCTTGACCATGTTTTCGCGGGCTCAAGGAGTGTGTTAGCTCCGCCCACATATTGATTCAGTATCAAAAATGACCATAAATGGTAATGTTCTTCGGCCTCATGTTGTATCCACCCACTTATGAACCCCTCTATTGTGTATAAAAGGGGACCATGTACGTAAGTTCTCTGTGCTACTCTATGCAATACTGAAGAGTGTTGTGTGGATTGTAGGACCACCCTTAAGGGTTAATAAATGCTGTCTTTGTACTTTGCAGTTTCCGTGCCAACTTCCTTATAGATTCCATTACAGGAGAGCGAACCCTTGTGTCCTGCGGGCCTAGCTGGGGCCTGTATTCATCAATTGGCGCCCGTCACGTGGGGCTCATCGGCGACTCGGATGCTCGAAGGACTGGTCGCGACGAAGGTGAGGAATTTGGCCAGGGACGTGATCACTGCCAGCGGCGTCTTAGCCCTGGCATCCCGAGGTTTTTCTTCCTTCCCTTCCGAGCTGACCGTCTGGGTGGCGCCGGTCCTCGACTGAGACCTCTTCTGTCGGTCCTGCCGTGAAAGCCGTTTGGGCGATTTTGGAGCTTGGCAGTTGGAATCTGGACTCTTGATTGGTAAGAACCGTTGTACGGTACTTGCTCCGAGTTTTTGAAGCCTGGTCTGGCTATTTGAGTTTGATTTGTGATGACTAGTCATATTTTGTATTTGTCTTTGTGAAAATATATGCGTTGCAACACATATAGGCAGGTAATGTGGAGAGATTTCTCCGGAGCTGTGTAACCTTGAACGGCGCAACGATTAAGTGCCATTTTCTTTATAATATTGCATATTTTGCATTATTTCTGAGCATGCCTGCTTTTAGCGCACTCCGTAAGTGGTGTTGCTGCTTTGGAAACCGGTTGAACCTCGAGGAATCTGCTCCGGCTCCCCCAGAGGGGACTCCTAATAGGGATATGTATGTGAAGCATGGTCTTTCTTCCATAATGTACAGCACAGTATGGAGGAAATATACTAAAAAAGATCCTGAGTTGCGATGGCCTTTGTATGGGTCGTTTGATATACGTAAGATTGAGTATGTGGAACAGTGTATGTGTAAACGGCGTGCGCGGCTAGATATGTTTGAATGTGTGCGACTATGGGTGAAGGAAGTGCGTGAGCGAGAGAAACGCGAGAAAGCGCTGTTTGATAAAGAGCAACGAAAGAATGATCATGTGAGAGCGCAGGAAGCAAAGCATCGGGAGGAAAGAGAACAGACGGAGAAGCAAGAGAAAGAACATAGGTTACAAGTCTCGGGTCAATATGCTGTTCGTCAGCCACTCTATCCTGTCCTTAATAATCATGACGATGATTTTTATTTATTAGATCGTTCTCCGCCTCCTTATGTCGGCGCGTCTGCCCCGAGGCCACAAGATTCTGGATCGGGTTCGAGTAAGGTAGACACGCGGTCCATGTTATCGGCCGAGCGAATGGGTGAGCTTCGACAGTTTTCCTATCGTGCATGTAAGGGCAAGTTATCCCTTGATGAACTGTTGGCTTCTTGGGAGTCGTGGCAGGATAGGGAAAGGTTGTATTTCTTGGGACACTTTTCTGATGAAGTGATTACTGCCTTTCGGAAATATTCCAGTGTCTTTGAACCTGCTGATGTGGTATCAGATTCTAAAGCATTGCGTAATGGTGTTTTCTCTCCCTCTAAGGCGCCTGAGGCGGTTCGACGACTGTTTGCGTTGCGGGATGAGGCAGCAGACCTTAAAGAGAAAGCGCGCCAACATCTTGAGGAGGAAAAGCGGTCGGATTCGCGTACTGGAGGCGGCCATTCATCCACCTCGCAATCAGATAAGAGCGATCCAGTGCATGCTAAACCAATGCGCGAGGCGGCGCCTTTGTATGTTCCTCCTAAAGGAGCGGGGACTAGCTCGGATATTACCTCCGCCGATGCTAAGGGATATTTTGTGTATAATTGGGTTTATACTCCCTGGCACAGGGCTGACGTCATGGCATTAAAGAATGCGTTGCCTGATCCCCGCAAGAATCCAGCGGCCTTCTACGAAGAAGTCGAGGGGGCCTTGAATTCTTGCGTTATGACCTTAGCAGATATAGACCTGTTCTTTGGCCTTATTCTACCACCGGATATGTGGCGATCTGTCCGCAAGGTAGATGATATAGTTGCCTTTAAGGCTCGGTGGTCTGACCTTAAGGATGAGGATAGGGAACGGAAGCCCGCGCAGAAACCACCCCAGAGTATCTTAGACCTCCCTGCTGCTATTCTGACTAAGCTGAAGACAATTATCCCCCCTAAAAAGATTGATTGGAATATGTTAGCTTCATGTAAACAGAAAGTTGACGAGTCAGTTGCGGACTTCTTTACGCGTTTTGAGGAGACGTTTCATGATTTTAGTGGCCAGTCGCTTACTGATGATACGGGTCGCCACCTCTTTGCGGATAAATATGTGGCTAATCTGCTGCCGGCAGTTGCGACCCGTTTGAAAGCGAGTGAAAGTTCTTGGTCTTCCGCAACACCGACGGCCCTCCTGACTATCGCTCAGTATTATGAGCGTCAGGAGCAAGAAGCAAAGGGCCAGGAGGAAAAGAAATCGAAAGATTTAAAAACAAAGGTGATGTTGGCACAAGTATATGGCCCGCCCCGACGGGGTAGTAATAGAGGTAGGGGAGGATCTTACGGTCCTCCCTCGGGCCGATCTGATTTGAATAGGAACCAATGTGCGTATTGTAAGCAATCGGGTCATTGGGCTAGGGACTGCCCGGTGTTGCATGCATCGCGTCAGGGGCATACTCAGGGTGGCCCGCGAGGTAGAGGGGGTTTCTCGAACTTTAGAGGGAATTCTAACGAACAGGCTCGTTTTGACTCTGCTGGGCAGCACCGAGATAGATCAAATGTTTTCGATCGCCAGCATCAGTATCAAGTGTCGGGGATTGACCGATCGGGGTACCATGACTCTCAGCATGCATAGGAATGCGTTGGATGGGGGTTAGAATCAGTTGAGGTGCCGGTCGATCAGAAGGGTCCTTATGTATCGGCTGAGGTTTTGGGCTCTACTGATCAGTTCCTAGTGGATACAGGAGCGACACGTAGTGCGCTGTCTAAGCAATTGGTTCCGGGGGCTCCCCCATCCGGCTTAATGGTCACATCGGTAGGGTTTGACGGTACACTCTCCCGAAGCCCTCTTTCGCAGCCCCTCATGTTTAAGGTTGATTCTTTTTCTGCACCCTGTCCGTTTCTGCTTGCCCCGTACACACCGGACAACATTATGGGCCTTGATATGTTAAAGCATTTTAGGGCTACGATCCGCTGCTCCCCTGCTGGTGTGCGGGTAATATTGAATGACAATTACCCCCGGTCTGAACGGATGTGTGCGATGTCAGAGGATGCGCTGTTAGCTACCCTCCCTCGTGCTTTGTGGGCAACGTCGGATACTGATGTGGGACAAATGGTGATTCCACCGGTCCACATTAGTGTCCAGGAGGGGGCGGTGTTACCACGCCTCCCACAGTACCGTATTTCCCAGGAGGGCGAGGAGGCTCTCATACAGATAGTGCAGGATTTGATTGCGGTAGGGGTAGTGGAGGAAGTTCCCTACAACATCTGTAACAGTCCGATTCTTCCCATACTGAAAAAGGATACGGATGCCAGAGTTTATCGGTTTATAATTGATTTGAGAGAAGTAAACAAGATCGTGATACCTCAGTACCCAGTGGTTTCCGATATCACGACGTTGCTTACTTTGGTCCCGCCTACGGCGACTATGTTCTCAGTGATCGATTTGAAGAATGCCTTCTTTTCCATTCCCATTCACCCTGATAGCCGATATCTTTTTGGGTTTACATTAAATAATAGATCTTATCGTTTTTGTAGGATCCCCCAGGGCTACACAGAAAGCCCTAGCATTTACAGTCAGGCTTTGAAAAGACAATTGGATTCCTTTGTTCTGCTCGAGGGGGTCGCCCTCATTCAATATGTCGATGACATCTTGCTGGCGGCTGACACCCTGGAGTTGTGTGAAAAAAGTACGTTATCCTTACTTTCCTTTTTAGCATCCCACAATCATAAGGTATCTAGGAAGAAATTGCAATTCTGTAGACCAAAGGTGACTTATTTGGGTCACCTTTTGTCTAAGGAGGGGCGTGCACTCACACCGGATCGTATCCAAGTAATTTTGGACACACCGAGACCGTCCACGCAGAAGGACGTGCGTGCATTTTTGGGTCTTGTTTCTTTTTGTAGACAGTGGATATTGGGGTTTTCACATATAGCTAAGCCATTGTTAGCCCTCTTGACAAAGGACACGCCTATCCCAATCCCTTGGTCAGATGAGTGTGATACTGCTTTTCAGCAACTACGACAGGCCCTTTGTTCAGCACCAGTGTTAGGGACCCCTGATTATGCAAAACCCTTTTCGTTGTATGTGCATGAGAAAGATGGATGTGCATTGTCAGTTTTAGTGCAGATGCACGGCGACAAGCAGCGCCCTTGTGCATACTTTTCGGCTGTACTTGATCCTGTCGCCCGAGCATTACCAGGGTGTTTTCGCTCGGTTGCGGCGACAGCTGTGTCAATACGCCAAAGTGAGGGAATTGTGTTATCTCATAAGTTGTTGGTATTAGTCCCCCATGCTGTCGATGCCCTGCTTAATCAAACAAAGACGCAGCATTTGACCAGTGCCCGCTTAACGGGATATGAGTTGACGCTTTTGGCTCCTCATATTACGTTGAAAAGGTGCGTAACGTTAAACCCGGCAACATTGTTGCCATACCCCGAAACCCAGCCTGAGGCGCGGAGAGCACATGATTGTATTCTCGTGACTGAGGAACAAACAAAGGGTCGTATTGATCTCCAGGATACGCCCTTTCCAGATGTAGATGGAGAACTGTGGGTGGACGGATCATGTCTGAAGCTACCAGATGGTACGACTTCAGCAGCGTATGCAATTACCACGTTGCAAACGATAGTGGAGACTGCACGCATACCACAGAAATCAGCTCAAGCAGCGGAACTGATAGCATTAACACGAGCATGTGAGCTCAGTACAGGATTATGTGTGAATGTTTATACAGATAGCCGCTATGCCTTCGGAGTAGCGCATGACTTCGGCCTACTCTGGAAGGAGAGAGGGTTTTTAACGTCGCATGGAGTACAAATAATGCATGGGGAGTTAGTTCATAATCTTTTAACTGCATTGACATATCCGAAGAAAATTGCCATTGTTAAATGTAGCGCCCATAGGAAAGTAGTTGATAAAATTGGAGAAGGGAATGCGTTAGCAGACCGAGTGGCGCGGGAGACTGCGATGCAGCCCGGTACTACTGCCATGTATGTAGTGAAGTCACAAGTAGAAAGATGGCATGATGCGAAGGAAGAAGTGCGAGAAATACAGAGGACCGCTTCTGACAAAGAACGGGAGCAATGGTCCAGTGAGGGAGAATTGGATGATGAGGGTTGCTGGAGAAATAAGCAGATGGATCGATGGAAATTACCCACAGCTTTTGTACAACCTATGGTTCAGATGGCACATGGGCTAGCACATGTTGGAGCTTCCGCAATTGTAAAATTGCTTACCCAAGTTTGGGAGCATCCAGAGATTGCTAGCACGGCAAAGAGGGTGGTACAGACCTGTATGATTTGCCTGCGGTACAACCCAGGAAAGGGGACTCGGACCCCAGCAGGAGGGTTCGTAACGCCTACTGCACCCTTTGAGGTTTTGCAGATGGATTACATCCAGCTCGAGCGTTGTAACAATTTGAAGTATGTCCTAGTAGTGGTGTGTGCCTTTAGCAAATGGGTTGAGGCCTACCCTACGAAAGACAATACTGCAATGACTACTGCGAAGCTGCTGCTGAAAGAGTTCTTCCCTCGATATGGCGTCTGTAGACTTCTGTGGAGTGATAATGGGCCTCACTTTGTAGCGGATGTTATAAAGTATGTCTTGAAGGGCCTGGGCATCACCCAGAAGTTTCACGCGGTATTCCACCCTCAGTCTGCGGGACTAGTCGAGAAGTATAATGGTACACTGAAGCTCAAGATCGCTAAAATTCAAGCTTCGACGTCTTTGACTTGGCCAGATGCTCTACCGCTGGCGTTATTGTCAATTAGATCGGTACCACACTCTCGAACTGGCCTTACACCGTATGAGATTGTCTTTGGACGCCCAATGAATATTTGGGGTCCACCAAAACCTAAAGCTGTGTATGATGTACCTTGTGTAATGATGAACGATTATCTGGCACAGTTAACGGATAACTTGGTTTCTATTCATCAACAGGTCCGAGAGGCGCTCCCTGATCGGTCCACCGGTGAAGGACATGATCTCCGACCTGGTGACCACGTGATGGTGAAAATCTTTGACAGAACAAACAGCTTGGAACCGAGATGGGTGGGTCCTGAGCAGGTCCTCCTCGCAACGAGGACGGCTGTGCGAGTCTCCAACAGAAAGAATTGGATCCATTCCCTGCACTGTAGGAAGGTGCTGCCCGGATTGGTGGAACCTGCCGTGCTGACCGATCAACGAGAAATCTTGGCTGCAGAGACAGGCCGTGCTGCGGAGCCAAACGCCACTGAGGAGCTCTTTCCGGACCACGCAACTCCTGGAGGAAGGCGATATCATCTCCGGCCAAGGAAGTGAGTTCTACAGTACCGGGACATACTGTCAGAACGGCCCTTGGGTTAGTGAAACGGAGAGCCGATGAGGCAAGGGGGGGGGATCTGCCCTGCATTAGTGTAGCGACACCCGTCTTGGCCCGCTGGTGAAGAAATCGACCGCTGCCCAAGGGGAAGAGTTCTGACAGACTTTTAGTTTCAGGAAGATATTGGGTTTTATTTTTGACATGGCGAAAAAGAAAATCATTTGTGCATTAGGGTTCATGTTGACAGTAGCCATTGTTGGGATAACCACATGGTTTGTGGAGGATGTAACTCCTGCTCGGAAAATACTTGTGTTGACAACTCCGGTGCCTGAGGAGCACTACTTTTATACATTACCGTATCAAGAGTTGAAGCATCGACAGTCTTACTTGAACAACACTTTCATCCAGATGCTGCATCATACCCACGTTGCTACGAACGCTACGAACTGTTGGATATGTGGGATGATGCCAGCCCATCAGAAGAAAGGAGGAACGCCATTTATACCACTTCCTTTCTCTCATAATGGCTCTTGTAGAGCATGGTATACTTTGCTTTTTGCCACTCGGAAACCGACAGTGGGACGATTGCTCTTCAGACTCAATAAAGAATGTCACCAAGATAAGAATGGGTATCCGCAAGCGAATGGGACAATTTGGGAGTGGGAAGAGTACCGACCAGACAATGAATCCATTCCCTACATCTTCACGAACACAAGAGACACTGTGGGAAAGGACAAATTTGTGATTCAAGTAGCACAAGCTCAAGCGGACCTGTGTGTCCAGAGTGTGGGTTTTATTCCTGTTGGTGTTAGTGATTGTATTACTGTTCTGAACATTGATGGGTTGAACAATAGTACCTTTTTAGCCTCCCATAATACGTACTTTGTGTGTGGAAATAAAGGTTATTACCGTCTGCCGGCTGGGTGGTCTGGGGTATGCTATGTATCATTCCTATTACCTCCTGTATTCCTAGCACCCGCATCTTATCATAAGGATCTGAAATTATTGAATAATGTGACTGTAAATAGGTATAAACGTACTTTATCAATTGATGATGTAGATCAGACTGATACCAGTCTGCAACAGTATATTGATTTTAACTTAGGAC
Organism: Triturus cristatus; assembly: GCF_964204655.1. Lineage (NCBI taxonomy): Eukaryota > Metazoa > Chordata > Amphibia > Caudata > Salamandridae > Triturus > Triturus cristatus. The sequence continues at coordinate 442,616,419 of NC_140585.1, forward strand.
TGTTTTTCTTTGTTGGAGCTGCCCTGAACAGTAGGAAGATCCGAAGATTAACAAGAGTGGTAGAGGCTGTGACAAATCAGACTGCTGCTGCTCTTGGGAATCTTACGGAGGAATTGCAAATTACTAGAATTGTTGCATTGCAGAATCGTATGGTATTAGACGTTATGCTAGCTGACAGAGGAGGAGCATGTAAAATTATTGGAAGTAGCTGTTGTGTGTTTATCCCTGTTCATACGCCATCAGTTTATAATGCCATCAATAAACTGCATAAAATTGCAGCTGAAATCCATACAGAAAACGGCACTTGGTCCTTTTCTGGATGGTTTTGGGCGTTAATTACTGCCTGGGGATGGAAGGTTTTAACTGGTCTCTGTATTATTGTAGCAGTTCTGTTCTCGTGCTGTATCTGTGTTCAGTGTGGTCCCTTGCTCTGTTCTGTATGTGTATCATTTTGTATCCCCGATAAGAAAGCTATTGCCAATGTGGCTCATCAGAAACGTTTAGCTAAAGAAGTCGAAGAAATGATGACAATTGACATATATGATGATTATCCTAACAAACCGGATGTCTTCAGTAAATGCTGAAAGGGTCGTCTGTTGTAAATTGAAACAACGATGTGATTAAGCATTTACTAAAGACATTAATTCCCTTACTTTAGATCATGTTTTCTCTGTTATGTTGACCGAAGTTCGGACTCCATTTTGTATTGTTATGCTTCCACGTGTTCCCCACGAGAAGAGTCCAACCTCTGTGTTAGTTGCTCTTGTAATCTGCCTAGTAACAGTCTATAAATAGCTCCTTTGTCCATCTGGCGCATGCCCAGACTTGACCACATCTGTTATCACTTAACCCTGCTTGACCATGTTTTCGCGGGCTCAAGGAGTGTGTTAGCTCCGCCCACATATTGATTCAGTATCAAAAATGACCATAAATGGTAATGTTCTTCGGCCTCATGTTGTATCCACCCACTTATGAACCCCTCTATTGTGTATAAAAGGGGACCATGTACGTAAGTTCTCTGTGCTACTCTATGCAATACTGAAGAGTGTTGTGTGGATTGTAGGACCACCCTTAAGGGTTAATAAATGCTGTCTTTGTACTTTGCAGTTTCCGTGCCAACTTCCTTATAGATTCCATTACAGGAGAGCGAACCCTTGTGTCCTGCGGGCCTAGCTGGGGCCTGTATTCATCAAGTAGGCTGATAGACCTATAAGAATTCTCATCTTCTTTGTCTTTATTGTTTTTTAAAAACTAACCACTACAGCCGTGCAGAAGGAAGATGGTATCTTCACACCCTGCAGAATATGGTTAGCCAACACCAATAGTTGCAGATTTAATATTGAACTAAATGTTTTTATTACTCCCGCGGGTAGCCCATCCTCCCCACATGCTTTACTATTGGCCAAAGATTGAACCACATCTTCAATTTCTTTGTATGTGACACTACCGACCACACTTTCCCTTTGGCTTGCCTGTAATTTTGAGATTTGCAGTTTTCTAAGAAATTCTTTAATTTCAGGTTATCAGCCTCCTGTCTGACAGAGTAAATGGTTTCATAATGTTCTTAAAACGCCTTCTGTATTTGCTCTTCGTTTGTAATACGAATGTTTGTGGATTTGTGCCTGTTTATCCTTTGTTTGCCAGGCTAAACATTTACCAGTGAATTCACTCTCCTCATAAACCCTTTGGCGATATGATGAATTAGTGGTATTTACTTTAGTATAATAGTAGTCTTGCATGGTCTTACGCGCTATCTCAAAAGCTGATTTGTTTTTACTAATTTTCTCCCTTAGATATTGCTCATTTGTGCACCTAACTTCTGATTCCAAACGTGTTCTTAATATATTTTGACTACGTCGGATTGCAATCTCTTTAGATGTTATAAATCCTTGGATAGGAGCTTTAAAAGCCTCCCACACATTTTCGTTCGTAGCTGTATTTCTATATAGGCGGAAGAAACTTTCGATTTCATTTTGGGTTTTCTTACACCAGTCTTCATCTTCAAGACACTTTAAATACTTAAATGATGTACTGTAAAATGAGTACCTTTTGGTATTTTTAGATGTTTATAGGAATACAGGCATGATGCACTTTGAACATGATCTATTTTCATTGGTCTGGGCAAAGAGTTAGTTTATTAAAAAGTTATGGAATATGTAGTGGCATATATACCTGGTGGATTGGTATGTGAAGGATATAACACTATGCTTTTAAGAAATGTTATACAGATCTGTAGATTTGGACTGTGCAATATTCTAAATATGTTTTTCTTTTTTGTCTATATTTATTTATGTGTTCATGTGAAATGATTTTACATCAGTATTATGAAATAATGAACTATTCCTAAATAAAAATATATTTGAAAAATAAATGTAGATTTATAAAATGTACCAAGAAACAGACCAAATTCAGTAAAGAGTGCAATAAAATAAGTATAAAATGTGAAGAAAGAAGCTCTAAATAATACTATTAGAAAATAAAAAGTGTGATCTACTAGTTCTCCGTCACCAGATTTCCACACATAATGTGCTACTCCTGATATGTAAACATTTCTCAAAAAACTCTGAGATACAGATAAAGTAACATGACCTATACAATATGAAATTCCCATTGTTGTGCTACTGCACAATGTTATTAATGTTTATATAACTGTAGAGTATGCACTGATGTAAGAATGTGAAAACCAAAAATAATAACACAATGCTGTTTTGCATTAAAAAAACGAAAAAAAAGAGGCCTTGCTTCCAGGATACCCTTGTGGGTGATAGTGCTGTTTGCAAATACACATAACATAAACATTGTTATTTTTGGCTTGATCCAGCTACAATGTTCATTTTTGGATTTTTTAAATATTTATTATAAACCCAACTCTGTGGTGAAGTTGAATTTATAATAAATATTTTGGAAAAGATACTTTTAGGAAGGTACCTGTTCCCTGCTTAAAGCCTCTAAAGATCCATTTGCATGAGCTCTCAGCTGTCACCAAGGAGCTGAATAGCTCATTTGATGAGGTGTGAAATTGCTCCCTGAGCTGAGACAATGTCCTTTGGTTTTGGGAATTGTTTTGTTCCTCTGATAGGATGACCATTTGAGTTGTGCCCAGGAATATAACTAATTTCAAAGAAGCCTACCCTTTCACTGGCAGATGTGACAAACACCTATACCTGCCCCCTCCTTTGTCTCTCTAGTCAGCCAACCACCAATCAGAGTGGGAGAGGAGCTGCCCCAGAACTGGTTTTGAGTGACAACAGAAGAGGGGCAACTGATTTCCCTGGCCACTCCTTTACGGTGAGCACAGGGGCTCTCAACAGGGGAAAGAAAGGGCCTTCCATCTCTGTTTTAGTTAGAGGGGCACTGTGTCACTGTTTGCAGTAAGACACAGGATTGTTTGCACAAAGGTACAAAAGAAATATTGCAAACATGAGTGTACCCTACCCATGAGAACGTTTAGCCCACTGGTTAGGGAGGAGTCATGAGACATTCCCACCTACAGGCTAGGTTCAAAATTTCTAACTCCAGTTTCCCTTATTGGATTTGTCTTGTTTTGTTGTCATTTTATTTATTAAAATGTACTCAAATTTTCTAAATTACCTTTGGTAGTTTATTATGTTTTGTTTTGACATTATCACTGTTTGAGTACTGCATAAATACTTACACATTGCCTCTATGTTAAGCCTGTCTGCTCTGTGCCATACCTACCATGGGGTTCAGCTCAGGTCAATTTAGCTACTTTAAAGGTTAACCCTGACAAGGATAGTGGGTGTTGTTTGAGGTGGGCACTTATTGCCATCAACTAATTTCTTACAGCGCTCTACTCTGGCTGGGCCCTGTCAAAAACCACAGAGAGGGCTGGGAATAATAAACTGTAAATACATGGGAGTATGATCATAAAAATAAACATCCACTGAAAATAATTGTGAAGGATTAGATTATAGTTTATTTTGCTCTTAAGACATTAACATATGTTAACAAAAAATCTCCATGAAAAAAGATTGTTAAATTAATGCCATGGTGAAGAAGAAAACCCACTGAACTTGATCAGTTATGGTTAGCTGTTTAAACTGTAACTCACTCATTAATACTGTGCTCATGACCTTACATATAATGCCACAGATGGCATCACAAATGACATCATTGATGTCATAAGTGATGGCATTGCATACCATCTTACCATTGGTATCATCAGTGACATCAATATGAACTACCAAGACAATTAACTGTCCTGCTACTGGGCTACAGCGGAAAGATCCAGATGTAAGAGCCTATTTTGGATTGTGGCTCCATATGGTACCTGTGTATGTGGCCTAGTTGAATCCCTGCAAGCGATTCTTGCTACACACAGCTAAAGTCCTTGCGCAGTAGGCTACGTCCACATTGTGGGTGTGCTTAGCTGAAGGTAAGTTCCACTTTCAGGAAATAACAAATACGAAAACAAATGATTGCATATATATGGTTATGTGAGCATTGATGTCAAGGGTGGGTGTTTAATTTAATACCATTTTTTATGGATAGCTTAATATTTTCATTCAGCATGATCAAATTCACATAACATTTAAGTATGTAATTATGTATCTCTTGACAGGAGGGTACAGAATGATTTGTACATGATCAAACAGTTTGGACGATGTCAACACCAAGTAAAAGAACTCAGGTTTGCTAGTTGAGGAGCCTACATAAAAGTTGCAAGATTATTTCTAATATCTGCTACACCTCTCTGAGCGTTAGTTTGACACACAAGTCTCTAATTATGCTGAAGATCTAATGCGCCCATTTAAAAAGATAATCCATGTTGCTGTTAAATTGCACAATCTATTAGTTATAGATTCCTTACCTTGGAATTACCCCCAGGCCTTAGACAGGATCCAGAGAATTTTTCTCAGCAGTCCCCCTCTGCGTCGGTGGGTGGTTTTGGTCAACTCTGCATTCGTCGTCAGCATCATGATCGCTGGGATGATGTTGCGGTATCTACTTAGATGCTGCCCCTGTTCGCTGACATCAGTTCTTTCTTTTTCCGCGCCAGCCAGCGCAGATCCAGAGAGAGTGGTACCCTTAGTCACTTTTTGACTAAAACGTTTTCGACTTTTGTCGACATCTTTTTTAAGTTGTTTGACTCCTGGTGCACAGAGGGATGTCCCATCGTCGGACCGGCTTCAAGCCTTGTGACTCCTGTCTCAAGCTGATGTTTGTCCCGGATCCGCACCTCGTGTGCCTCTGGTGCTTGGAGCGCAACCACGACCCGAATTTGTGCTCCGACTGTCAGGCCATGAACCTGAAGTCTTTGCGGTAGCAGTCCCGAAAGCTTCTGGAGGCCCAGCAGGCTGCTCCGCGCCGCTGGAGGTCCCGGTCAAGAAGAAGGTCGCGGGACCAGTCGCGGAGCCACCACCATCATTCCTCATCGAAGTCTTCGCCATTGGGTAAGTCAAAGCACAAGAAGAAGGCGAAGAAGCATCGTTGCTCTTTTCCTTCTCTCCATCCGTCGATCGACGCGGGATGCGGAGGGTCATCGTCTTCCGGGTCCGCCCTCAGAGCCTGCTGGGATGGCTCTGACCTTCCCTCTGTTCCCGGGATCCAGAACGTCCCCTGCCCAGCTTCGTGCCTTTTACGAAGCCCTCCATTCCATCTTTGGGCAGCCCAACTCCGCCGGCGCACCTTGGGGCCCCACGAACTCGGCTGGGGGCTCTGGGCCTTTGATGCCGGCAGCTCCGGCCTCGGCACTGCAGGGCCCACAAGGATCCAGGCCTGGATCTGGATCGGTGACGGTGGACCTCACGGTACCTTCCCCGGTGCCGATCCCTCTGATGATGCCCCCGCCACCTTCGATGTCGGTTGCGTCCCCGGTGGGCATCAACCGCGGCCTCCTCCTTGACTTGGACCGGCATCGGATGACACGGTACCGGAGCGTACTTTTGTACCGCTGTTCTTCTCTGGAGTTACTTATCGCCCTGAGTGGGGGTCAGAGGAGGGTGAGGAGGATTGGGAGGGGTCTGTTGACCCACTGGCAGACCAGCTTGAACAGCCAGATTGGAGAGAGGGGTTGGGTGATGCCAGTGGTCTGGATACTTCCCCAGACCTTTGTATGCTTCTCCCCCCTACTGTGGCTACGGAGGAGGGAGCTTCCTACACTGTGGTGTTGCGTAGAGCTGTTGAGGCCTTGGGCCTTGAGCTTCCTAAGGTGGCGGTCAGGACTAACCTCCTGACTGAGGTGCTTCAGCCGGCAGCAGCCTCTTCGGAGCCCTTGCTGCCCTTCAATGAGGCCCTCAGTGACGTTGTTTGGGGCTTCTAATCCAAGCCCAGCGCAGGGGCTCCTGTGGATAGGATGATCGCCCGACACCACCACCCGGTACTGGCGAGCCACTTTCCCTTTCCCAACCCCCTATCCCAAGAGCTTGGTGGTCCAAGCCTCATCTTCAAAAGGAAGTGCTTTCCCGACAACTCCACAAGATAGGGAATCCAAGAAGCTCGACCATCTTCGCAAGAAGATTTTTTTTCCGCCAACTTAGGACTGCGGTCAGTAAACACCGCATGTCTCTTGGGCCGTTACACCCATTCAGTGTGGGACATGGTTGTGCAAGTGCTGCCACAGTGGCCGGAGAAGGCCCGGACTGTGCTCACCCACGCTGTTGCTGAGGGTCGAGACGCACGAAAGTTCACCATCCGGTGTGGATTGGATACTGCCGACTCACTTGGTAAGACGATTTTCACATCAGTAGCCCTGAGACGCTACGCCTGGCTGAGAACCTCTAGATTCTCTGGGGATGTCCAATCTACCCTTTTGGAAATGCCCTTTGATGGCCGTCGCCTGTTTGGACTATGGCCAGGTCCTTGGGCCTTGTAGCGACTTCTCGCCCCATGCAGTTTGCCTTTCGCCCCTTTCGTGGCAACGGAAGGGTTGCCCCACCACGTTCCACCCAGGGCCAGAGGGCTGCACAGGCCACCCAGCCTCTGCGCGGCTGGGGATCTGGGAACCAGCGTCATGGGTCTGGGGGCCAAAGGGCAGTCCTGTCCACCGATGCGTCCTGAAGCTGCCTCCAAACCTTCCTAGTCTGACCTTTCAGGGCCGCCAGTGGGCAGCAGGATCTGCCATCACCTTCCCCACTGGCACAACATCACGTCAGACAGGTGGGTTTTGCAGATAGTCTGAAGGGGCAACTCCCTCCCCTTCTAGACTAACCCTCCCTCCTTGCCACCAACACTCCATCGCATGTCGGAGGATCACTTGGCCCTTCTCCGTCAGGAAGTTACGGCTCTCTTGGCCAAGGGAGCTATCGAGCGAGTCCCTGTGCCAGAAGTAGGTTGAGGTTGTTATTTCCACTACTTCCTGGTACCCAAGAAGGACAAAGGCCTGCGTTCTATCTTGGATCTCAGGGACGTCAACTGCTTCCTCCGGAAGGAGAAGTTAAAAATGTTGACTTTAGCTTAGGTCCTGTCTTCCCTCGACCCTGGAGACTGGATAGTAGCGTAGAACTTGCAGGATGCTTATTTCCACATCCCTTTCCTGCCAGCCCACAGGCGTTACTTACGGTAGGCCATGAGTATTTTCAGTTTACCGTGATCTCCTTTGGCCTTACCAGCACCCCTCGGGTGTTCACAAAAGTGATGGTCGCAACTCATCTGCGCAGATCAGGGGTTCCAGTCTTCCCCTATCTATACGACTAGCTGTTGAAGGCGAGCTCGCCCCAGGCTGTCATCTCCCACCTCCAGACTAAGGCAGACGTCCTGCACTCCCTGAGGTTCACAATCAACATGCCGAAGTTACACCTGATTCCCTCTCAGAAGCTCCTTTTCGTTGGAACAGTTCTGGATACAGCGGAGTTTCAGCCTTATCCTCCCGAGCAGCGAGTCCAGGATATTGCGGCTATGTTATGAATGTTTCAGCCTCTATCCCGGATTTCAGTGAGAATGACCTAGGCTGCTGGGCCCATGGCCTCCTGCTGGTGGATCATGCCAGGTGGCATATGTGGGCTCTGAAGTGGGACCTGAAGTTCCAGTGGGCGCAGCATCAGGGGAATCTTTTGGATTTCATCCAGATATCGGAGGGCACTGCACACCAATTGCAGTGGTGGCTAACGGACCAGGATTGGGGCAATGGCAGATCCCACTCCCTTCTCCAACCATAGTTCACAGTGGTGACAGATGCGTCACTCCTGTCATGGGGCAGCTACTTGGGAGAGGTGGAGATCAGAGGCCTCTGGTCTCCATCAGAGTTCCTTCCTTTTGTCAAAGGAAGGGTAGTGAAGGTGTTCACGGACAACGCCACCGCCAAGTGGCACTGCCACAGACAGGGTGGGGTGGGGTCGTGTACCCTATGTCAAGAGGCTCTTTGCCTTTGGATGTGGCTGGAACATCAGGGCATGTCCCTGGTGGTTCAGCACTTGGCAGGTGTCAGAATGTACCTCAAGTTCCACAGAAGCAGAAGTGACGATTACTCCCAATGCCCCTGCATCAGTGCAGCCACCAAGCAAGGGTAACGGCACTAGCACGGGGGAAAGGGGAAGTGGAAGAGAAGAGAAGAGACTGCCTCAGGATGGTGTATGACCTCTAGGTGGTGATTTTGCCTTCTCTGCTGAGTCTTCTGTAGTGTGTGGTTCTTCACTGGCACGTCTTAACGAGGTACACCTAATGCACAGAGGTGAAAAGGGGATTACAAGAACATCCTACTCTCCTAATCTTCCTAATGACTTTTATATTCCTCTGCTCCTACCTTTTACTCCTACAGGCTTGCTACTCTTCTATATAGTGATATTCTTTGTAATCTTTTAATTATTACTGACTTGCACATCTGCAGGCTTGAGAAATAAGTTCCATCTTCTTACAAAGAATTTGATATGTACATAAATAATGAATTAACGGAATGCTCTCTCTTTCTTGCAGATTCTGTAGTGTAGAAAGTCTAGGTAGTTTCAACAACTTCCTTTGCAAAAGATGCGCGCAAAAAGGTACAGGGAAAGGTAAAATAGGGAGGAAAGGAAAAGGAAAGGTCGCCAAAGGGAGGAGAGGAAACTGGGGGTTCGGCGCAGATGCGCACTCACTGACTTTAGTCGCTGGCTCAGTCTTGGCTTCTATTAGTTCACGGAGAAATCGGATACTCAGCCACTCCGGAAAACAGCTTCCTTCTCAGATGAACAAACGAATATTCCAGCCAGTTGAATTCTCCGCAACTTTCTTGACTGAAACTTGGGTAACCGAAAACCGCTTAACTTGACTACTCGACTACTAGCGGTTGATTCGGTTCTGTGGATTATTCCGAAAATATCTCTCTTCAAGTTCTAGGGCAGTTCTCCTCAGGATTCTGGAGCTCACGGAAAACACTAGCTTCTCTCAGGATATCTCGATTGAAGTGCGCAGTTTGCCGCGCGCCCAACCGTCAAGTCAAAGATGTACAGCAACTGACGGCAAGAGCCGCGGCCATCTTGAAAGGTCCAACTGCACATAGAACATTATAAGTCTCGATATAAGTTCACCACTTGCGGCTTCACAAGAATCCGCTGTCTCTTTGGTTTTTGCCATATATGGTGCACTGCTGACACCACATGAGTCTGATTCCTGACAGTACCCCCTCTCAAAGGCCGATTCATCGGCCCAGGTTTGAAGGGGTATCGAATGTGAAATCTTTTTAAAAGTCGAGGAGCATGAATATTCTTAGCTAACTCCCAGGAGCGATCTTCAGGTCCATAGCCTTTCCAGTCTACTAAGTAGTAAAGCCCAACTCTAGTTCTTTTGGAATCTAATATATCCTTGACCTCATATTCAGGATGTCCATTAATCACTAGGGGCGCTAGAGGCTTCACTATTCTCGTGTTTGGAGTGCATCTTTTAATCAGAGAGACATGGAAAACTGGATGAATACCTGTATTTGAGGGCAATTTTAATTTTACCGTTACAGGGCTTAGTACTTTTTCAATTAGGTAAGGTCCCACAAAACGTGGCTGAAATTTCCGATTACCCTTGAGATGGAGATTACGTGTAGATAACCACACCAAATCACCCACCCTGTAATCTGGAGCCATTTTTCTATGTTTGTCTGCCTGTTTCTTATAACTCGCTTTAGCCTTGACTAAATTGGATTCTGCCGATTTGCGAGTGTTAACAAGATCTTGCATGAGATCTCTTACTGCTGGAACCCCCATATCTCCCTGTCCCAAGAAAGGGTTTGGATGTCTACCATAATTTAAGAAGAAAGGAGAGAACCCAGTAGACACATTTTTTGCATTATTACATGCAAACTCTGCCATCCATAAAAAATCAGACCATTCACCCTCCTGATCCAGAAGGAACATTCTCAGATATTGTTCCAACTCTTGGTTGACTCTTTCGGTCTGCCCGTCTGTTTCAGGATGATAACTGGTGGAAAATCTTGTCTCTACTCCCAACCCTTGCATGAAGGCTCTCCAAAAATGGGATACAAACTGAGACCCTCTATCTGAAATCAGGATTTTTGGGACTCCATGTATCTTAACAATGTGCTCACTGAAAAGTTTGGCTAACTCCCTCGCAGTAGGAACCCCTTTTAAAGGTATGAAATGGCTCATCTTAGTGAAGGTGTCAACAAAAACTAACACAGTGTTATACCCATTACTCGGAGGCAGATCCACTATGAGATCCATGGTGACTGTGTGCCAAGGTTGGGAAGGGGTGGGCAAGGGATGCAAAAGGCCTGATGGGGCTTGTCTCATGGCTTTTCCTTGGGCACAGGTTGGACAAGTTCCCACATATTGTATGACACTGGACCGAATCTCTGGCCACCAAAAATATCGTTGAATGAGCTCGAGAGTCTTTTGAATACCTTTATGTCCAGCCAAAGGTTGATCATGGCATGCTTGCATTGCTTTGTGCTGAAGTTCTGCAGTGGGTAAATACAGGGCACCTTGAACGTAGGGTAACTGTTCGAAGATTTCTCGTACAGAATCCTGTTGAACCCAATTCTGTATCTCTTCTGGAGACAACCTTTTCTTTACTTCTTCTTTGAAATCAACCAAATCAAGTGTACAGATGATCTTGGTTTCTGGGATGATAGTCTTTTGAGTCATTGGAGGCTCTTGAGCTTCTGTCTGAATTCGGGACAATGCATCTGCCTTTCCGTTCTTATTTCCTGGGCGGTAGGTAATCACAAAATCGAAGTCTGCAAAATAGAGAGACCATCTTAAGAGACGAGGGGTCAAAGTTCTAGCAGATTTCAAAAATTGTAAATTCTTGTGATCAGAATAAACTGTAACAGTATGACGAGCTCCCAGCAAATAGTGTCGCCACTCTTCAAACGCATCTTTCACCGCCAACAATTCCTTCTCAGCAATTGTATAATTGACTTCGGCAGGCGTAAGCTTTCTAGAACGAAAAGCCACTGGATGAAGCTGTCCCGTTGTCTTGTGACGCTGAGACAGCACTCCTCCAATGGCTAATTCTGAAGCATCCGCTTCCACAAAGAAGGGTTCTGCCGGGTCGGCATGTAGCAAAATGGGAGCAGTAGTAAAGCTCTTCTTGAGAAACTCAAAAGCCATCTCAGCCTCCTCAGTCCAATGAAATTTCTGGCCTTTCTTCAAGAGTTTGGTGATAGGAATAATTCTCTGTGAGAATCCTTGAATGAAGCGACGATAAAAATTAGCAAATCCCAAGAATCGCTGTATCTCCTTAACGTTTCCTGAAGAGGGCCAATTTATAACTGAGTGAATCTTCTTTGGATCCATGGTCACTCCTGCTGAGGAAAGGACAAATCCGAGAAACTCTACTGTTTGCACACTGAAAGCACATTTTTCCAGTTTCACATACAATTGATGCAGACGCAGCCTTTCCAAAACCCTCCTTACGTGGGTAGCATGTTCTTGTGGAATCTTGGAGAAAATCAAAATATCATCCAAATATACAATTGCGATCTTGTCAATCAAATCTCCCATGATATCATTAATAAAATGTTGAAAAGCGGCTGGGGCATTACAAAGGCCAAACGGCATAACTTGATATTCAAATAGCCCATATTTAGTTCGAAATGCCGTTTTCCACTCATGGCCTTCTTTGACACGAATAAGATGGTATGCCCCTCTTAAATCTAATTTCGTGATAATTTGAGCTTCCTTTACTTGATCAAGAAGGACGGAAATCAAGGGTAACGGGTATCGATTCTTGATGGTCACTCGGTTGAGAGCACGATAATCAATGCAAGTCCTAAGAGATCCTTCCTTCTTGGGGATGAAGAATAAAGGAGAGGATACTGGGGACTGTGAAGGCCTAATAAATCCGTTAGCCAAATATCGATCCAAATACTCTTTGAGGTAGCGATTTTCACCTTCAGTTAGGGCGTAGATCCTTGAACAAGGCAGAACCGCTCCCGGTTCCAATTCAATGGTACAATCGTATGGACGATGTGGAGGTAATTTTTCTGCATCTTTTTCACAAAAGACTTCTTTAAACTCTTGATACTCAGGGGGAATTTCTGTAGTACTGATGACACAAATTGATTCTCCTCCGCCCGATAACAAGGTTGCTTGTGAGGGTTCGGTATCTTCCTCAGAATCATGGTAACAATGTTCTAGACAATATTGGGAATTCATGAATACTGTTCGGTTTTCCCAGTCTATAGTAGGATTATGGATAGTGAGCCATGGAAGCCCCAAAATCATCTGAAATTGAGGTGCATCAATAAGATTAAATTGAATAGTTTCACTATGGCCATCTGCTTGAATCAACTTCAAAGGTTCAGTGTGCTGAGTGATGGGCCCAGAGGAGAGATTAGTTCCATCTACTGCCCGAACCAATTCACTTCTCTCTTTACTGATGCCTTTTATACCCATTCTTCGTGCATATTTTATGTCGCAGAAGTTTCCTGTGGCTCCAGAATCTAGCATAATGGCAACCCCAGAAATTTCTTGCTCCCGAAACTGAATAGTCATATGCAAAATCAAATGAGGTGTCATGGTTTGTAAAGTGTTCATCACATAATGGGAATTCGGAGCCATCTTTTCTTCTGACACCACCAGTGTGCTCCCCTCTACTGATGGTGTTGCTCGTTTCCCTTCACCAAAGTTTTAGGCCTTTTTGGACACTCTTTTACAAAGTGTCCTGAAGTTCCACAATACATACACAGTCTTTTCTGTCTTCGTTGTTCCTTCTCTTCTTTACTCAAAGGGCCTCTTACCATTCCAATTTGCATTGGTTCCACATCCGAAGGAGACGTCTTATTGGTCTCTTGTCGACTTCGATCAAATCTAGGAGGTTGGAAACGAAATTCTTTTCTTCTTTCACCTTTCCGTTCTGTCCAACGAAAATCGATTTCTAAAGCCAGATCCACTAAAGCTGATAATTCAGTAGGACGGTTAGGAATTTGAGCTAATGTGTCTTTGATTTCTTCTCGCAACCCTCTGTAGAAGAGAGCCGCTCTTTTCTCTTCTGGCCACTCCGTTTCCACAATCAACTTCTTAAACTGGGTTAAATAAGTTACCAAATCCTTACTTCCTTGACGAAGTTCTAAAAGTTCATTGTCCGTGACTTGAGAGATCTTTCTTCTGTCAAAAATCCTCAAAAAGTCGGCCTTAAAACGCTCCAGGTCATACAAAAATGGGGAGTCTTTGGACACCAATGGCATTGCCCAGTTAGCCGCATCCCCACTCAGATAAGAGAGAATAAACGCAACCTTGGATTGTGCGTCAGGGAATAACGCTGGTCGACACATGAAATGGAGGGAACATTGTGTCAAGAATAATTGCGCTTTCTGTGCATCCCCAGAATACCTTTCAGGAGAAGCTAATGGAATTAGTGGGGAAACAGAATGGACCACTTGTGCAACAGTCCTAGGGTTGGACTCTGAAGACAAATTGGGGGAAGAGGTCTGAGCTACAGGAGTGGCTCCCGATACTAACCCATCGACTCTCCGAGTTAGCAAAACCGTTTCCTCCCTTACCGCTCCTAAATCCCTTTGAATGGCCTCTAACATTTCCCCTAAGGATTTTAAACTAAAACCTTCCGCCATTCTGCTTGGGTGGAAATTACTTTGTGGGCACTTCAATCTGTCAGAATGTACCTCAAGTTCCACAGAAGCAGAAGTGACGATTACTCCCAATGCCCCTGCATCAGTGCAGCCACCAAGCAAGGGTAACGGCACTAGCACGGGGGAAAGGGGAAGTGGAAGAGAAGAGAAGAGACTGCCTCAGGATGGTGTATGACCTCTAGGTGGTGATTTTGCCTTCTCTGCTGAGTCTTCTGTAGTGTGTGGTTCTTCACTGGCACGTCTTAACGAGGTACACCTAATGCACAGAGGTGAAAAGGGGATTACAAGAACATCCTACTCTCCTAATCTTCCTAATGACTTTTATATTCCTCTGCTCCTACCTTTTACTCCTACAGGCTTGCTACTCTTCTATATAGTGATATTCTTTGTAATCTTTTAATTATTACTGACTTGCACATCTGCAGGCTTGAGAAATAAGTTCCATCTTCTTACAAAGAATTTGATATGTACATAAATAATGAATTAACGGAATGCTCTCTCTTTCTTGCAGATTCTGTAGTGTAGAAAGTCTAGGTAGTTTCAACAACTTCCTTTGCAAAAGATGCGCGCAAAAAGGTACAGGGAAAGGTAAAATAGGGAGGAAAGGAAAAGGAAAGGTCGCCAAAGGGAGGAGAGGAAACTGGGGGTTCGGCGCAGATGCGCACTCACTGACTTTAGTCGCTGGCTCAGTCTTGGCTTCTATTAGTTCACGGAGAAATCGGATACTCAGCCACTCCGGAAAACAGCTTCCTTCTCAGATGAACAAACGAATATTCCAGCCAGTTGAATTCTCCGCAACTTTCTTGACTGAAACTTGGGTAACCGAAAACCGCTTAACTTGACTACTCGACTACTAGCGGTTGATTCGGTTCTGTGGATTATTCCGAAAATATCTCTCTTCAAGTTCTAGGGCAGTTCTCCTCAGGATTCTGGAGCTCACGGAAAACACTAGCTTCTCTCAGGATATCTCGATTGAAGTGCGCAGTTTGCCGCGCGCCCAACCGTCAAGTCAAAGATGTACAGCAACTGACGGCAAGAGCCGCGGCCATCTTGAAAGGTCCAACTGCACATAGAACATTATAAGTCTCGATATAAGTTCACCACTTGCGGCTTCACAAGAATCCGCTGTCTCTTTGGTTTTTGCCATATATGGTGCACTGCTGACACCACATGAGTCTGATTCCTGACAGCAGGTTCTCTGAACACCAGGGCGGACGAACTCTGCCGCCGGTGCATGATGAATCACAAATAGCATCTTCACTCGGAGGTGGTGCAAGGTCTTTTTCAACAGTGGGGAGAGCCTTGGTTAGATCTGTTCGCCACCGAAGAGAAGGCGCAATGTCAGCAGTACTGCATGTTGGAATTTCCAAGGCGGCACTCACTCAGCAACGCTTTTCGTCATGAGTGGAATTGCGGTCTTCTCTATGCCTTTCCGCCTATACCACTTCTGCCCGGAGTTCTGAAGATCAAGTGCAACCGGGCCTAAGTCAATCTTGTTACACCGGACTGGGCAGAAAGAGTCTGGTATCCCGAGGTCTTGAACATGGCCATCGATCCTCCGATCAGACTGCCTCTTCGGGAGGATCTTCTGTCGCAGCAGCAGGGGATGGTCCTCCAAACGAATCTGTCCAGCCTCCACCTCCTTTAGTGGAGATTGAGCAGCGACAGTTGACAGCTTTTGAGCTTCCTCCTGAAGTCTGTAATGTCATCTTGGCAGGCAGGCAGGCGTCCCTCCACTAAAACGGTATACGCCTGTAGATGGAACAAATTTGTGGCATGGTGCACAGCAAAAGCTGTGGATCCCCTTTCTGACCCTCTTTCAGAGGTTCTCCTCTTCATTCTATCTTTGGCCCAGCAGGGCTCTGCTCTGGGCACCCTTAAAGGCCATTTTGGCCTTACTTCGTCTTCTCTCGATGGGTCGTCCTTAGCATTAAGATCTGTTACTCCTTGGCGAAAAAGGAGCCTCCGGTAGGACTGCCTGCCCTTTCCACCAGGGCGATGGAAGCTACTACTGCTGTGGGATGTGGAGTCCCCCTCTGTGACATCTGCCAGGCAGCCACGTGGGCATCACTGTACACGTTTACTAAACATTACTGCCTGGATAGTCAAGTCCAGAGAGACGGTTTCTTTGGCCGCTCAGTTCTCCAGGGCTTTCTGGTGTGAACTTAGTTCGCAGACCCACCTCCGGGGTAAGTATTGCTGGGGTATCTATTCTAAGGTAAGGAATCTATAACTAATAGTCTCTTTCAGATGAACAAGTTACTTACCTTTGGTAACAATATATCTGTAAGAGACGTATATTAGTTATAGATTCCTTACCGCCCCACCCATCCTCCCCATTCTGCGAACTGACTTCTAGAGTAAGGGACTTCCTTTCAGGGCCCTAGTTTTGTGCACCAGTGGTCAGTGTCTTGCATGGCTCTGCGCATTTGGCGTGGAATATCATGTAAAGGGACTGATGTCAGTGCGCAGGGGTGGGGTCTAAGTAGATACTGCGACGTCATCCCGGCGATCACGGCGATGAACGCGGAGTCGACCGACACCACCTACCGACACGGAGGGGTACTGCTGAGAAAAAAATCTCCGGATCCAGCCTGAGGCCTGGGGGTAATTCTAAGGTAAGGAATCTATAACTAATATATGTCTCTTACAAGTATGTTGTTACAGAAGGTAAGTAACTTGTTCATTCTGTTGATCTTGCATCATTTTGTTGCATCAATAGGGATACGCAAATCGTTCACTAAAAGTTCAAATTAAAAAAGATCTTGATAAAACTATTACACATGCAATTGAACAGTGTGTAGCTTAAGATCACACTGTTGAAGTATTTCTACCAGAAGGTGATAATTTACTAGACTTGTAAACAGCGCAAGCGATATAAATAACTTTTGAAACAATGTGCATACAATTGTGTGATGCAATATTATCAAGAAATGGTCACTTTGTACTCAGATGTCTTGAATTGTTAACAATGTTCAAAACACCGTTCCAAACAATGCTTGTATTATTTTTTTTCTCCTACAGAAACCTGCATAGATGTCGATGAAAACCATACAAAGAATGTTGCAAGTGGATGCCCAAGTTTTATCGGTGACTGTGCAGCTGATACCCTGAGTGAAATTAATTTACAGCCCACAAAGAAATGGAATAATCAAATAAAAACAAATATTAGTCTCACGAACATTCTTGATAAAGTGGACCAACCTGTTCCCGACAGTAATACAAATCTTTTGAATATTGCAAAGATATCATTACCAATTCCATAGCTGTTATCAATCGTTGATTCTTTCACTGCCTTACCTCATGTATATTTCAAAGACAAACTTTATATTAGGTGAACATTTCGTTTTTCATTCAAATGTGATTCAGATATTGGAAATAAAGTTTTGTAGGTGTACAATGCTTTTCTGGATTTTATCCAACACAAAATATACCATGTGCAGACAGTAACTGCAAGAACACAATATGAAAGTCAATTGATTTAATTTCTCACTATATTTTTAATAACGTTTATTGCAAGCATTGCATCAGGTTAAGTGAAATAAATGATATATAGTAACATTGGTTTGGTTCATGCAAAACAGTTACATCATAGGGTGTCAATTACTGTAGCATTACTCGAAGCCCATAGTTCTAAGCTACTCAATAATTGGTTATTTTCAATATTCCGGTGATAAAATCATTAGGCGAGCATGAGTATTTTCAGATCTTTCATTGAGTCTAGCAAATTGGAATGTAATGGTAACCATAAACCCCAGGCTTTGCAACCAGTTCATTGGACTAAAGTCAATCTACATCTCTTTTTGTTTGATACTACATCTTGCCTCCTATAACCACTTTTCATGATAGGATATGAGATTCTATATTGACCTCATTACAGCCATTCATCTTGGAAGCAGAAGGTCAACTCTACCAATCTGTGAACAAGATCAGCCACCTCCAAACAAATATATTGGTGGAGAACAATAATTCTCTGCTGATATTAATGAACATGAACACTGAATTTCTCGTCCTTCTTCTGGGATTCAAGAACACTTTATTGTACAAGTGAACTATCTATTTTTTAAACTAATTTAATTAACAACAGTAGCAACTATGCTTATGTGTAATGAGGCATTTTATCAATTCTTAATAAACGAAACTCCAATTAGTTGGAAAATGCTATTTAAAACCCCTAAAGAGTTTTGAAATACATGATTTCCTTAGTACAGAAAAATGTAAGTTATGTGATTAGATTGCCATATTTGGTCAGTGGCTCATGAGGATCTAAAAACTGCACTGTGCTTTTACGGCTGTAGGCTGGCTCAAGTATCACAAAAGACCCAGACAGTACACTGGCTGAGGGTATCCCACAAAGTAATGCCCCAGACAGCTGAAAGACAGGTCATCTTTCCGCACTCAGCTCTGAGAATCACTTAACATTGGGATCTGTCAAACCCTTGTTTTGTAATTTATGAGATTTATTTTCCGTTCTAGCCAAATATCTGTCCTCTTCTGAAAAGAGTATTCCCCCACAGTCTTCTTCAGCAGCTGTGCATAATTTTAAATGATGTTTTTGCTTTTTGAGAAATGCTCTCAATTCTGCTAAAAAGGAAACCTGAGGTGCCTCTTGATTACCCCACCATGAAGCAGTGTCCTTTTTGTGTGAAGATGTTCAAGAAGGCACTAATTGACTGACAACTGACATCAGAGGGTCCAACATTATGCTCATTGTTAGGACTTACAAATTAACATCAAGGTAGTTGCATTCTGTTGCCATCGCCATCATACACATTGCCATATTCAATTTCAAAGCACATAGCTACGAGGCATTCAGTGTCAGAGATTGACATCAATTATTAATTAAATTTGTTATAGAGCGCAAATCCCCTAGGGAGGGGTATCTTAGCGATAGTGCAGTCTCAGGCGTAAAAGAAGAGCACCATCAAAACAAAAACATCTTAAGCATTTTTCTGAATTTGTTAGAATCAATGCAAAGACGTAGATGACGAGGTAAATTATTCCAGTATACAGAGGTCAGATAGGAAAAGGCTCTGCCTCCACATCTTGTCAATTGTATATGAGGTACTGTCAGAATAGCTTTGTCCATAGATCTTAAGTTCCTAGCTGGAGAGTAGCATCTAAGGTTCTGCTTCAGGTGGTTCTGACCTTTGCCAGCCAAGGTATTAGGTGTCAGGCAGCACATTTTAAAGATGCTTTTTTGGCCTACTGGCAACCAGTGTAGCGATTTCAGCAGTGGTGCAGAATCAGAGCCCGAAGGGAGGTTACAAACCAGTCTAGTTGCAGTATTTGGTACCACTCATCATTTGGACATAAGTGACTCATTTGCTGAAACCAACAAAGCATTGCAATAGTCCAGTCTGCTAATTATCATTGCCTGGACTAATGATTTTTCTGGCTGTAATGGGCAGAAATGGGAAGGCACTCCTCAGTAGGTGCATAGTATTAAAGCAAGTGCCCGTGATAGATAGGGCTTGTTCTTTCATAGTTAGAGTTTGATCTATTTTCATCCCAGATATTTTGGCTACCTGCCTAGGGGTAGGGACTGCATCTAGTTTTGGCGGCCACCAATCATCCAACCAGAGTTGTTGGGCCTTACCAAACACCAAGATCTCTATTTTTTCCACATTCAGCTGTAGACAATTTGTTGTCACATATCCCGAGATCGCTGCCATTTCCTTGACAAAGCGGTCTTTAGCTCTACCCAGATTGTCATCAAACAAGACGACCAACTGCGTGTAATCTGCATATGATATTATTTTAAAGCTGAAATATTTAGGGATCTTGGCAAAGAGGACATATATATATTATCTACTGGCGGTCGCCAGTAGATAGTTATGGTTAGGACCGAGTTCCCATAGGAAATCTGAAAATTCTATTTTGAATAACGTTGGCGCCGGTTGACGAATCCTCGCGAAATTTTCAAAACTAATGGGGCGCTCCGCTCAGCTCCTACCCTGAAAGTCTCGGGGTGATTCATGAAGCGGGGGCTGAGAAAAAAGGTGGGTCCCAAAACGCGTTTTCCCCTTGCAATTTCCTATAGGACCTTTAGTCGAAGGTACAGCCCGAACGGCTGAACAGAATTACTTGAAATTTGGCAAAGAGGTAGTCCTCAGGTCCGGCATGTGCCTTTTGCATATATGGTGTCAATCTGTTCAGTAGTTCCTGAGAAAATTGCAGTTAAAAGTACATAAATATCTATATGCGCACACCGTGCGCGCACGGTGCTCGCATGGTGCGCGCACCAAATGTGCGTGAGCGTAATTCTGATTGGTGGTTAGATTCCAGTCAACATTCGAATCGGTCGAAATCAGGAACTGTCGGACGCCATTTTCTGTGTCGCAGTGAAAAAGAAAGGTGGAGAACGTGAAAAGGGGGCAGGGTAGAGAGTTCCTGACCCCCTAGCCTTTGTCAGGGGGTCCCTGAAGGACCCCGAAGGGTGAAAAATATATATATATTTTTTTTAAATCACGGGGTGCATGGTGAAAAACCCTTAAAAAAAATAAAACATTTTAAACTGTTTATAAGTTTATAGAAGATATTAACTATGCTGTTCAACTTTATCCAAATAAAAAAAAAAAGATCTGAGCCATTCCATATTACAGGATACAGTCAATCTATAACTATATACATAGGTAGTTTATTGTAAAATAAATATATATAAATATAATAATACATACATAAATTAGCATTTAAAAAACCTTACAAATTCACTAAAAAAACCATAGGTTTCACACACGTTATAGTTAGAAATTAGCATTTAAAAAACCTTGCAAATTCACTTAAAAAACCATAGGTTTCAGACACGTTATAGTTAGGAATTAGCATTTAAAAAACCTTGCAAATTCACTGAAAAAACCATAGGTTTCACACATGTTATAGTTAGCTGGACATTTCACTCGTAAAAAACCATTGAAATGCCCCCGTTATAGTTAGTGCAGCTAACTATAACTCGCGCGACCGCAATCCACTGCTGATGACGTCACATATTACATCACTCATGACATGGTCAGTGACATCACTCATGACATCACTGATGACATCTCAAATGACATCACTGATGACATCACTGATGACATCATCCAGTGAATATGTGTCTTTCTGAAAAATAAATATTTTTTATATATGTATATCTAAAGGTTAATGGAAGAATAAATGGGTAAATAAGTGTCTAAATGGATGGTTTTTTTTGTAAAATTAATTGTCTAACTGACTTATTAACAGTATCTTAGTGAATACAGTGATGTAATATGTGACGTCATCAGCAGTGGATTGCGGTCGCGCGAGTTATAGTTAGCTGAACTAACTATAACGGGGGAATTTCAATGGTTTTTTATGAGTGAAATGTCCAGCTAACTATAACATGTGTGAAACCTATGTTTTTTTTCAGTGAATTTGCAAGGTTTTTTAAATGCTAATTCCTAACTATAACGTGTGTGAAACCTATGGTTTTTTAAGGGAATTTGCAAGGTTTTTTAAATGCTAATTCCTAACTATAACGTGTGTGAAACCTTTGTTTTTTTTAGTGAATATATATATATATATATATATATATATATATATATATATATATATATTACCTACTGGCGGTCGCCAGTAGGTAGTTATAGTTAGGACCACGTTTCCATAGGAAAACCTCAACATTCTATTTTGAATAACTTTGGCGCCGGTCGACGAATCCTCGCGAATTTCTCAAAATAGGTGGGGCGCTACGCTCCGCTCCTACCCTGAAAGTCTCGGGGGGATTCGTCAAGCGGGGGCTGAGATAAAAGGGGGGTCCCAAAACGCGTTTTTCCCATGCATTTTTCCATAGGACCTTTAGAACGAGCTACAGCCCGAACGGCTGAACAGAATTACTAGAAATTTGGCAGAGAGGTAGTCCCTAGGTCAAGGAAGTGCCTTTTGTAGGTTTGGTGTAAATCTGTTCAGTAGATTCTGAGAAAATAGCCTTTAAATCAATATATATATCTGAGCCCGCTTACGGTACGCTTACCGTACGCTTACCGTACGCTTACCGTAAGCTTACGGTGGCGTGCGCGAGCGCGATTCTGATTGGCTCTTAGATCTTAGTAAACATTCGAATCGGCCGAAACCAGGAAGCGGCGTCCACCATTTTGTCTCTCGCACTGAGTGTTGTTTATCAAACATGATGGCCAAAAACATGTTACGGGGCTGTTTTGACAACTCCCTCCCACATAGTCATGTTGAGGGAGTCCCCAAACATCCCCCAAGAGCAAAAACGGTTTTATTTTTTTTTCGGCAATTTCGCGGGGTACGCTTATCGTACGCTTACCGTACGCTTACGGTAAAAAAATAAAAATAAAAAAAACACTATCCACACTTACCCCACCCCCTGTGCTTTTGGTGGCCGCAGGCCACCAAATGTGCAGGGCTTATTAATAGAGAAAAAAAACGTAATTTTGGCAACATGAAATTATAAAATCGAAATAAAAAAAACACTATCCACATTGACCTCACCCCCTGTGCTTTTGGTGGCCGAAGGCCACCAAATGTACAGGGCTTATTAAAGTTGATAAAAACCGTGCACGGAACGAACTGCGTTAAGTGGGCGCGCACGCCACAAATGGCGTAAAGTAACTTAGCATTTAAAAAACCGTACAAATTCACTGAAAAAACCATAGGTTTCACACACGTTATAGTTAGGAAATAGCATTTAAAAAACCTTGCTAATTCACTGAAAAAACCATAGGTTTCACACATGTTATAGTTAGCTGGACATTTTACTGATAAAAAACCAATGAAATTCCCCCGTTATAGTTACTGTAGGCAACTATAACTCACGCGACCGTAATCCTCTGCTGATGACATATGTGTCTTTATGAAAAAAAAATATTTGTAATATATGTATAGCTAAAATTTAATGGAATAAGATATGGGCAAATAAGTGTCTAAATACAGTATTAGCATCAGCAGAGGATTACGGTCGCGTGAGTTATAGTTGCCTACAGTAACTATAACGGGGGAATTTCATTGGTTTTTTATCAGTAAAATGTCCAGCTAACTATAACATGTGTGAAACCTATGGTTTTTTCAGTGAATTAGCATATATATATATATATATATATATATATATATATATATAAATATATCTATTGAATAAGGTAGGGCTCAGACAGGAGCTCTGTGAAACACCCTTACAATCCTCATCGAGTGGGATTTAAATGGGCTGAAAGAGATGGTTTGAGTTCTATTTTCCAAAATATCTTGGAACCATTTCAGTGCTGTCCCATAAATGCCCATCTCATATAGTCTCTGTAGCAGCGTAGTATGTGACACTGTATCAAAAGCTGTGGACAAGTCCAGCAGCACTAACATAGCTGAGAATCCTGCATCAAGAGAAAGTCTTAATGAATTTGTGACTGCCAACAGTGCAGTCTCAGTGCTGTCGGAAGATCTAAAACCTGATTGGGAAGGGTTTAGGATTTTGTTCACCTCAAGATATGTTTTAAGTTGTTTATTTATTAAACCTTCTAATTGCTTTCCTAAAAGAGGGAGCAATGAATAGGTTGATAGTTGGCTTAAGATTTTAAGATCCATGTTTGGTTTCTTTAGAATGGGTAAGACCTGCGCACAAATGATGCTCCACATCAAGGTCTATTACATCAAGAGGCATGACATAAATTGTTCGAGTACCAGCGGTGATTGGAGTGAGATGTATCTTTCTTCTTCTCCTGTGCTGGCCACCTTATCGCACAAATATCCTGAATGAATCTACATCTTTGGTTCTTGCAAATGCTCCCCTCACACCAAGAGGCTTTTCCTCGGAGTACAACTTTGTCTCAGCAGCTGCTGTTGGAGAAGGCCCTAGCAACCACCTTGCAGCAACACAGATCACAAGATAGTTACTGCCAAGGGTCTGAATACTGTATCGTTCCACTGACGTCAAACCTGGAGGGTGAAGACCAGATATTTCCCTCCAGTAGAGTACAGAGATTGGCTACTTCTAATTAGAGGATCGAATGAGGCAACAGCACAGCAGTGCCAAAGGGGAGCTGCCACTCATTCAGAGGGAGTGACGGTATGTGGAGATCAACTCGGTAGTGGCTAGGAAGCCTAGCGGCCTGCTGGGAATCATGCTTTGCCCCCCAATGAAGTGAGCGAATCACTCGGCAGCCTGAAAAGCTTTTAGTTGAATGACACTAACAGAAAGGGAAAGAACAGAGGGTCAGAAGTAAAATATGACATTAAGTAGACTGCCAGTAAATGATTTACCAACAAACATGCAGAAACCCTCAAGGAGAAGTAGGACACCCAAACTCTACCCCAGCTCCTCCCACCCATTTTCATAGTCTACAACAGAACGGAGAAGATAGAAG
This sequence comes from Triturus cristatus, assembly GCF_964204655.1. Taxonomy (NCBI): domain Eukaryota; kingdom Metazoa; phylum Chordata; class Amphibia; order Caudata; family Salamandridae; genus Triturus; species Triturus cristatus. The sequence continues at coordinate 442,640,731 of NC_140585.1, forward strand.
ATCACAAGTAAAAGTTGATAATATTCAGACTGCTGGTGACTACAAACAGCTATGGGGTGTGGTGCAATGTACAACTGTGAACACTGAACTATAATTGTTAATGCAACAACTTAGCACACTGCACCGAGCTAGATGATTTAAAGGGCACAGACTTCTGATTATTCTCAATTAGGTGGGCAGACTACTGATCCGGGGCCAATAACCAATTCATTGATCAGGGATAAATACACAACTAATCACTTCAGTGGCCCATACGCATTCACCCAGAAATCCCTGATGGCATGGTGGTCAATTTGTTTCGAACATTTGTTTATGTTAATTACACATTCGTTAGCTAACTAATTTGTATATCAACTTTTCCTCTACTTAATCGATAGATCAATTAGTTGAACAGATGATGGTAATGTTTAAAGATGAACTTCACAAACATTAATTTAATGAATTACAGACTCTCGATAAGGTTGATATGTAATTTTATCTCATATTCAAAGTAAATGCCGATATGTTTAGGTCACAATTATATAAACAACCGATCTCATCCTTAGAGACCCATATACATTGATAATAGACTTAGTTCACATTGACAATTGCAATGAAGGAGTGGACAGAGTAAGAGACATCAGGGTTCAGCAAATTGATTATATAACAAAATATGACACCCAACTGAAAGGTAGATGAAGAGACAATAGGTTCATCAAGTAAAATACATTACATTCATTGTTGATGGAATGGATAGGTGGAGAGACAAAAGGGTTCAAAGACAAATACATTAATATTTATATTTAAAGGACACCTAAGCTAAATACAAACCTAACAGTCTGTAGGGAAAACAGACTACCCCCTGGACCCAAGGTATGATGGAGATAATCACGGACAGGTACAATACAGGTTCAGAACAGCTAGGTCTCTATGGAAACCGACGAACTGCGGCACATCTCCTCTGTCTTCTCCCACCAAAGACAACTACGGCAATCCTACTTAACCATGCCCCTTAAAGTCCCTACATATATAGTTTAAATTGACATGTCCATCCCTCATAATGTTGCATTTTCACTCTAACTTGCACAGTGATTGGTAGGTTGGGGAGGTGGTTCTGTCATACCACAATGACTTCACAGTTTATTCAACAACTATATCGTTCAAACTGGTTCCCAGGGTCTGAGCCTTAATTTTATTCACATGTTCACACATTAGTTACAAATGTATACTTCTTTATTAGTAAAACACAGTTCTTTTGCTGAGGACATCTCCGGTCCCACGCTCATGTACTGTAGTCGGCAGGTGATGGACGCACTGGCCTTCACTCCTTCATGTCATCTTCCGCAGAGAGCGTCTCTTCCTCTCCATATGGCAACACAAACTCACTCCTAGCAATCCCCCCTCCCACCATTGTCAAGTTTATTAAATGGCGTCTTCATTCAGCACACTAAAGTGAATAGAAATGAACATTTATTAATTATTTGATAATGAAACCATCACTGTTTACCTCCCACCATTCACTACTTCCCGTTAATGTTACCTAGCAGAAGCAAGAGGCATTAATCATTGAATTCAAAGCAAAATGCGACATGTAAATACTGAAACACTTGCAGCCTACTCATGCATCTTCTTCATTTATCTAATAACATCATAGTTATTACAATACAGTGTGAGTACGTGTTAATTTAGGCATGCGCAAAGCAGTTCCCCTGTGTTTATGTGGGTACATGTTAGTTTTACTACGACTATTTACTGTTCGTACATATTATGGGGGTATTTCAATACGAGCAGGTTTCATTTTTACAAAACCCTGCTCCATCACTACCAAAAGAGAAATGGCATTAAAAATCACATTGCCAGACCAAAAAGCTGAGCATAGCCCATGGGCTATTGTATTCTGATGTAGATAGTGGAAGTGTATGCACAGGAGATGGGTGAAACATAAGCTGCCAAAAACCAGGTGACAGATCCGGGTCCACATATAATAACATGTGCAAGCCAAGGCAACCTAGTCCACCAATACATCACACTATAGTTGCAACATCACACAAGGCAAGACATCCTCCAAACTCTCACTCACCAAAGATAACCAAGAGCATGGGTGTCATGACCCCTTCATGCTCCCTCTGTGTCACAACCCCCTCTTGCTTCCTCTGCGTAGTGGTCGAGCGCGCAGGGCTCATGTTGCTTATGTAGTGATCTAGCACATAGGGCTCATGTTGCTTTAATCCTCAGGCACCCTATGCATCCTATGATATTCCTGACTGATGCTTCCCCAGCATCCTCATGACCCATGTTCTCCCCAACACCCCTCATGACTGATGCTCCCCCAGCATCCCTCATAACTGATGTTCCCCAGCTCCCGCATGACTGATGCTCCCTCAGCATCCCACATAACTGATGTTCCCCCAACACCCTCATGACTGATGTACTCCAGCATTCCTCATGGCTAGTGTTCCTCCAGCACCCTCATGACTGATGCTTCCCCAGCACCCGAAATTTCCATTAAGCTTCAACACCCTGCAAGCGTTCCGCACATCCCATGAACCAATGGATTAACTACTCTTGCTGTTGCTAGGGCCTTGGTGTTGTTTCCATTAAGTCCCTGCAAGCTTCCCCCAGAATCCCATGAGCCAATGGCAAGCCTTGTTCGCGCTGTTACTGGGGCCTTGCTGTTGTTTTCCACTTTGCACATACAAGCGAAAACGATACATGCGTTCCCTGTTATTTGGTTCCTATCAACAAGCTGCTCCTGCCCATTCTGTAAGGTCATAGAGCGTGTTCCAACATATGTTTTCCCCTAGGTTTGAGAGCCTTCCAGATGGCCATGTGCCCCACATGCTGCACGTGATCTAGCTAAATCCATTGAGCCTTCAAGAGGGTATTTAAACCCCATCCAAACCTGAATCTGGGCTGGGCCTCGATCCCTGCAGAATAAGCTTCACCCTTCCCACTCACCTGAAGAATCCTGCCAGAACTAAGAAGAACTCCTGTCTCCTTTAAGTCCATCAGAACCAGTGGTTCCCATGGTATATGCTCCCTGGATGTCTTCCTCCTTGTTCCCTCCTGTACAGATACTCAGGACCACCCGCGTCTCACTGAGTCAAGGCCTCAAGATCTTATTCGAAATTCAGACAAGCTAAAGAACTAGGCTGAGTACTTGCTAACAGGTTAGAGTACACTAAACCTGCTACAGTAGCAAACAGGACTGAGTATCCCTGTCTTCAAAGACTATAGAACCTTCCTCCATTTCCTCTCTGTCAATTACTCCAGCGCTTCTTGTGTGTTTATACTCCGGACCCTCCGTACAACCTTGATGCTAGAACTGTTCCCACTCAAGGATTAAAGACTTTAGTCCTGTGTTTCTCTGATGAACCGTAGTGCCAAGAGAACGCACTTCAGAGTCTTTGATATAGGCATCAACCTTGTATCCCACTCTGTGTTTCGAGTGTATCATTAGGAATGCAAGTCACTCCAAACTACTGCTGCAAGTGTATCTTGAGGAGTGTTAATAACTCCAATCTGTATTTCAAGTTTATTTCTAGGAGTGTCACACGTCAATCTGTGATTTTTATATTTCTCATGCTGAGCTGCTGACGAAACTTGTAAGTTTGTATCACTAAAGTCAATGCATGTTCATTGTATGTAAATACTTGTTAGTGTACTGATGGTAACTGTATTGTGTCACCGCAAAGCCAGAGGTTCTAGTCCAGTGCACATCTACCTCGCAAACGTAGATGGTCTCAGAAGTGACAAATCCTGTTGCGCAGTTTTGCACAGCCGCTGAGCAGATCCAGTACCTAAAATGTCTCTTTTCCTATTTTAGCCCAACACCGCCTCCCTCCCCTCCTCCCCCGGACAGTGTGAGTTTTAAGGTTTCGGTTTCCTCACTTGCATTGTCTGCGGTGGGATAGGAGGTCCAGCATTGGCTCTGTGGTAGGAACCAGGTGAGTGCAAGATAGAGGGCACTGCAAAAGCAACTTCATACTATTAACTATATTGAAAATGTGAGAAGCCCAAAACACAAAATATAGTGAGTGGCCCTGGTATTATTGAAAGCAGATATGGAAAATCTGGCAGACTGAATTAACGAAATTTAGAACAAGCTGACAGTGATAAAACATGGAGTGGATAAAATACACACTCATGTAGCAGGACCAACCGAATACCTGGAATACTGTGCTATAGAAGCAGGAGGTCGGTCACATCATAAATATGTACTGCTGGCTGCCCTGCCTGAAAAAGAATAACAGAATGTGGAATTCTTCTTTGCAGAAGTGTGGCGCTGCATATGTCTGTCTGACTTTTTCAATGCTGACTGTTGAAAGTGCACACGGATCTCCTATTACAACTCCCTAACCAGGAGGCATGTGACAGTACGGTTACTGAATTTCAGGGATTATGGCTTACTGTTGAAAAGGGACAGACAAAATAATCACTTCATAATCGAAAATGTGTTCTTTTTGCCTGATTACACAGCGAATGTGCTACAGCAAAACAGTCAATGTCACAAGATCAAGATTAAGGCTCATAAACTGGGACTCGAATACATGCTGTTGTTTGCTAATAAATTGAAAATCCTTCATTTTAGCAATGTGTCACACTTTACAAGCCACAGGGGGACATTGTGCAGGGTAGAGAACTGGACTGCATCAATAGAAGCGCACACCGTTCAAGCAGTCCGGTGGGGCAGCAAATCAAGGAGATACACTCCCAGAAGCATAGTGAGCCCCTCTAGAGAGGGGGCACTGCCAAAAAGCAAAGCCTCTATGACCGCAGGATGTGATCAAGGCACTGGAATAAATGGAATATGATCCACCACCATAAATGATTCGGATGCCACAGTGTCTAGTTACAGAAAAAAATATCTCTGTTGTTGATAAAAACAAACTTTGAACTATTTTTTGCACATTTCTATAAACTCTTCTAAGACTAGCATGTGTTGTACTTGCTAATGGTTCTACTGTGGCAGAACAGGAAAGATTATTGATTGGACTGTGCTGTTTATGTTGTGTACGAATATTGAGACTAAGGCATTATAGTTCCAATATGAGCATAACATGAACATATTGTAGTGTGGTTCCTATATCCCTGATAGGCTCTGCGAATTGGAATAATATACACTATAGTTTTGACATAGCACTGAGGTCAGTATGTCTCTATCGAGTACATTAAACTTAATTACTTGTGTGTGCTAGCTAACTCAGAGGTCACTAGAAAACTTCTCGAATAAACAAGAAGGGATTAGTTTCTGACAACCACATAAACATGACAACATTTTTTCCCTTAGAATCGGAACAATCTCAGAATCGTGCAAACAATAGATAACAGTTTCACTCATTCAATCGTGCATGCTTCGTTTCTACAGAGTTACACAGAAATAGATAGACGGGCGTTTCAATAAAAAGGGTTTATTGAACAGTCTTATTTCTCGTGCTAGAGATGTGAACTGCTACAATCGTAAGACAAACTGCGAAGTATAATATGTACAACGTTAGCAGTAAGATAAAATAATACTGCAATAGCATGGTTTGTAGCTATGACAGATATTAATAAAAATACATACATAAATAACACAGGCTAAAATGTTAATACTCATCTGATGCTTCTAGCTAGTTCTACCCCAGTGTACCTAACCTAAGTGTAGTACAAGGTAAGAAGTAGGTGCTATTTGTCTATAGTCTAGTTTAGCTTTAGTTGCCAAGATTTGCCAAAAGTCCCTCTAGGTTCTATTCCGCTCCATACCTTAGAATGAGTGAGGTTGGAATCTCTTTCCGAGTCTCGATCTCTAAGACACCGCAAGCTGGATTCTCTGCGAGGAGGATGACAGCGTCTGGTCAGTGCATCAGACGGGGACTTGACTTGCTTCCGAACTTGCCATGTCGAGCCGCGTTATGAAAGTAGGCAGCCGAACCGTGAAGGTAAATTAATACCTTGAAGGTGTTTAGGAATGCCAGTATTGCCGTAAAAGTCAGGCAGAAGAACGTCATGAATGAACCCCTAAGGAATAGATGTTCATGTATAATAAATGAGTTCTTGGAGAAATCAATATCCAAGCAAGGTGAAGTCCTAAAGGCTTAAGAGTCTGGTTTTCAAAGAACTCGTTGTGATGTAGATGCACGGAGTGGGTGGCCATGCCTGTATTTGATTAGTATGGATAATGCCTAAATAAGGGTAGGATTTCTATGCCTAAATATGGGCAATGCGAATTGTGCCTATATAAGGACATAAATCCGGAAACCTATATACGGTATCTAAATCGACACACAACACCCACTCCACTTTCGTATGAACGACATTACTAAATTCTAAACATATCTAAAATATAGCTACATATGGATGGCTAAGAACATAGCTAAAAATACATTGTAAAATGCATAAACTGTTGCCATGCATAAAAATGCACTGGTGCTGTACATATTAAAACAATGTTTCATTTTAAGCATATATTTACATTGAATGCTAAATGAATTAACATACATATATAGATACACATTATGAAATGGCTCGTAAATACAGAAGAAAAAAGGCCAAAACCATTTCATGCTACGTTACATAAATCAATTGGTATTGACAAGGTGACATATTGTCTCTGAAAGTGTATCAAAGAATTCTGTTGTCTATGAATAGTTCTACTATAAGCAGATTACTGTGCCATAAAAAGAAAAATTCAAATTTGGAAAAATAAAATAATCATAGGAAAAAGTTCCAAGTTTAGTCTTTGTTTTGAAAAATGAAGGCCAAATACAGAGTCTTCCCGGTACACTGTGCGCTGAATCAAAAGGCAGTGTATGGGGATGGAGAAAACATGAAATCTTCTAACCCTGTAGACAAAAAGTCGTCTACCGTTGTAGGTGAAAGTTGGATTACCTCGTTTAGAAGACTAACCGCACATAGATGAGAAGCATCGCCGTCAGCTTCGGTCGCATCAGCAATGTTCGTATCGGATTTTACCTGCGTGCCTGTTGTTTCCTCTCATACCTCAGCAGTAGCAATTTGCGTTTGTGAGATCTCAACGAATGCCGTCATCAGGATTGGTAGCCGCTGGGGACAACACACAGCATGGGCCGTTACCGGGTCCAGCAGAGTATCGATATCCGTAGGCATGACTGATGGGAGTGTTAGACAGATGTCTAGCACGCATTCTTCACCGCAAAGCAGGCAGCGTAGAACAGGTAAGATGCAATCTTGCCAGATTGGTCTGAATGACAGAAACCATGTGGTATTTAATTCTCGTAGACGAGGTAAACCTAAAATTTGGACGATGTGCTCACGACACTTCATCTCCAATAGAGCTCTCTCTATGGTGCTCAGAGTGATGCTGATGATGTGGCTTGCCATATCGGAGCAGTAGGAGCAAAAATAGGATCCCTGCAAAGAGTCCAAAAAGTAGTGGCAGTCCGCCAAACACAGAGTGCACGAAGTTGGGCATTATTCCAAGGACTTGAAAAGGTGCTAACAGTCCTGAACACACGGTCTTAAATACATGTACAATACCGCTCGTATCAGACATGTTTAAGATACGTTCCAACATTTCTGAGAAATGTATAGGGCAGTTTGTATTCAAAAGGGCTTGTATCTCGGCAGAAGTCCTTGCGACTTGTAGATCATAGGTTTCTGTGGCCGAGGTCAGTGGCACAGTTTGTTGTAAAAGAATGGCTTTCATTCTGCTTAGAGTATCAATTTGTATAGAAGAGCTGTTCAGTGAAGGCCATAGATGCGCCTCCCTGACTGTCTGTATTTGTGGAAACAAGACTTGCATACAGCAAGTGACCCTGGATGTAACAGTTACTAGATATGGGATACCTGGCAACATGTCACAGCAGCTGTGATCATTCAACATGAGGTAACTTCCATTTGAAAGTAGTCCAAAAATTGGATTAATCACCGCAGCTGGTGAGCCTTGCAGGTAACAGGATAAGTTTGTAGTGGAACCATCGCAAGCCCCGTGTAAATTAATACCCTGACAAAGGAGAGAACCGCTAAGTGCGTTTTCACAGTTTGTACCGCTAAGAAACACTTCACGTCCCCCACTCCAACATCTATGTGTGTAAGGTAAATCCCAAGATGTCTTGATGTATTCTTTACCCAACCTTTCATATTTGCGTGCTGGTATATGTTTTAGGCAATATTGAAAATGGAAAGTTGTAACAGGCAGATTCATTTTACCATGTATGATCCACTCAGTAGCTGGTTTTTCTGCCACAGTGAATGGTAATTTTTCCAGTTTTTCAATGCTCAGCACCGTATAGATTGAATTCTGAAAACAGTGACGTAGTGTTGATTAAACGCCAAGGCACATAGCCTGAACACAAGTTTTGGAGCGTCCAGCCTAATAGCATTATAGAACGTAATTGAGACTGACCATGTTGCAGCATGACCAAGTCTTGTTCCATGATGTCTATGGCAGAAGACACAATGCTGTCCATTGAATATATCCTGGACGACAGAGTCGTTAACCCATTGTCTACTACAGAGAGAGATTTCTCTAAATTAATACGATAAATTTCTCATATTTGTTCTGCAGTCTTTGCTTGGGTAATCGTTCATATTTCGTTATAAGCAGTGTAGATACCGGCATATATGAAACGTTTTTGAAGCGGTTTTCTCGGTCCTAGCAAAAATTCCCTAAGGTCTGCGCCTTCTTTAAGTAAAGATAAGTGTTGTTTTACATCCTGCAGTGTAGCTTTCTGTAGCCAATCAAGGCAGAGTTTCCCTACACTCTATGTTGTTACTACCCCTGGATGCTGTCTTTGAACATAGCATGGGTCTGGCCTATTGATAGAGAAACCCTGTGTTTTGTTCAGGAAAAGATCTTCACAGTTGTTTGTGTCTGTGGGCCAAAGCAACCATTTTTTTCATTCCGGATCTGATCTGTTGTGATGCAAAATATTATGTACGTCGACCTCCCCCCGTGTAGTGCTATTACTTGCAGGTATAGGTATGGTCGGTGTGTTCATGTCTTTGATCTTGGCTAACCCAAGGCAAGATGTTTTTTGGACGGTGCATTCAAAAACATAATTTTCTCAGGGATGATACAGGCTCTAAACAAAGCTTCTACCCCCTGCACTTGCCAATCTTTTGTACCCCAGACAGATTTTGTCTCAATGTTGTCTTTCCAAAAGTCGAAACCCTGTCTAGACAGTTGGGCAATAAAGGCTGCAGAATAAATCTGTTTCGTATCGTTTAACATATTTTTCGTTCCTGTCTTGTTCATATTCTTAAAATAAAACGATTCTGGATGTGGTAAGTTGAACCCTGAAAAATATGGAAATTTCATTTCAAACATTTTGGAGCTACCCTTTGGAGGTGTAGGACAATGTTCCCATTGGTTATACATAAATATATTTCTAGGTGATGCAGTTTTATGCAAGAAATGATGACCATAGTGGTTATAACAATACATTTGTTCATAGTCTGATGAACCCTCTAAATATTCATGATTTGTGAATACTGCAGACATTTCTATATCAGACATCATGTTATTAACAGTCTCGAAGTCCCAATCATCAGAAAAGGTACTAGAGGTAATAAATTCACTTAATGAAATTTTAAATAAGCGTGGAATCTTCAAATGTTCCGACAGGCCAAAAATGTCATAATCATTTCTGTCCCAAACTGTACCATCTGGTATAGGAACGGCTGTGATGTTCACTGCTGACAAGTCTCTTGCTTCACGATGGGATGATTTGTGTGGCTGGAGAAGTAAGTTCACTCTTTTACTTGCTGTGTCCATTTGAATACAGCTTCCATTCATCAGCATACCCAGAGTTATTACCAGAGCTAACCAAAGTAGAAAGAAAATATTCCCAAAACAATTCATAGTTCAATCCATGGTGAAATCAGATAAGTCTTTTTCAGGAGATGAAAAAAGTCTGCTGCTTGTTCTTTGAAAGTTCTTTGTGCTGGTGTCGTTTCAGGTTCACTGGGATCCTCAGAAAACGTATCAAAGTTAATGAAATAGCCAGAGGCAGTTCTGTCAATGGTTGGAATTGCATTAGGATTCGTTGAAATCGCTGAGACTAGTTGATCACTTGTTACTTCGTTGTAGACAGGTGTATAGAGGACGAACTGTTATTTGGGTCTCAAGAGGGACGAGTTCCATAGCTTTGTTGCTTAGTCCTTCATTTCTCACTGTAGAATCTTCAAATGTGATATGTTTCTCAGTTTGAACCTCTTGGATTGTAGCTAGCGGAGTGCGCCTGATACATTGTCGGAGTCCACTTGGCCTACTGCTTAGTATCGGCCACATAGTGTGGTTTGATCAGGTCGATGGATACAAATCTTTTCTCCTTTTTACCAGCAAGGGGCGGCAGTAGTACTGTTCTCGATTCGTGGATTGCTAGGACAGGTACTGGTTGTGTGTAAGAAGGCCCAAATTCCTTCCTGTCCGCGATCTTTTCTCTGACTTGATCACCAAGCTTTGGGATCCAGACAGGCCTTGCTGGGACGGTTGGTTTTTCCTCAGAGTGGTGGTTGGCTTCAGGAACACGTTGCTTTGTTTCGATCTTAGTTCATTTAAGTCCTGTAAAACAGCCAAACGATCTTTGATATCAAACGTTTTATTTTCCACCACTGTGCCTTTCATGTCAAGGTCCAGAATCAACATTCTAGTTCCAAATAGGACTTCATATGGAGTGACACCCCCTAGAGAACTTCTTGGCAAATTGTTTAGTTAGCGTTGAACCCCATAAAGATGTTTGACCCACCCATCACCCGCACCTAATACCCTAGCTGTTTTTTTCTTTTTACAACAGAATTTCCCTCAGGATGGAATGGAGAAGAATACCGCAATGCTACGCTCAAACTGGCCATGGCTTCTTTGTAAGCTCGAGAGCTAAACGCAGGACCCTGGTCAGAGTATAGTGTGCCAATTGCGTATGTGCCGTTAAAGACTCGCAACTCTTTTATAACAGTTCGAGTGTCAGCCGAGCGCTCAGGCCACATCTAAAGGAACCTTGATTTGGTGTTTGTGGGACTGCATTCGTCCACAGGGATGGCTGCATGTAGATAGTCTAATGCTGTCTAACAATTGAGTCTGTACTGGGCTTGCTACGTTGTATACAGGTGCCTGGTGGCGTTTTGTACTGTGATCTCTATTGCAGTCTATGCATTTATTGATAAAAGTGTGAATCAGTGTATTCATTCCTGGCCACCAGTACATCTCTTAATTGTTTTAGAGATCCCCTGATATGTCAGACACTCTCCCAGATGTGCTTCGTAAATCAAAGCTGCTCTTCGTTCCATGTTTGGTATTACCCTATCCCCCACTCAAGGGATTCGAGCAAATGGAACGCTGTTCACATCGATTATATATGAGTATTTGAGTGGAAACCATTTAGGTAATGCTGCACCACTGCCTTCGCTTGAAGCATTGACAGCCAGTACTATTTCACTGTTTATTTTTGTTTTTGAATGAGTGATTGCAGCTTCGGAACCCGTTTGCACAGCCCCTTTCGCGGCTTCATCAGCCAATGAATTCCCTTCAACGTGAACGCCATCCCGTTGATGACTCAGCACGTGTATCACATGAGTCTGTTTTGTAGTCTGTTTCGCAACTGAACTACTTGTTCCCAGAGCGTTTTATGCTTGATTGTGCCACCTTTTGCATCTTTGAAACCATTTGAAGCCAATTCTGTAAATATTCATTGTATGATTGAACACAATAAAAATAATCGCACAATATGAGTGTGGGGAATTCGCGATCCGTATTTTCAAGTGCCATTTTAAATGCTTGTAGTTCAACTCGCTGAGCTGTACAATCTCCTAGAGATTGCGTTTTTGTGACCATTGGTCTAAATTTGCCATCGAGCATACGACCTTTAACGATCGCGCATGCTGCACTATTAGCTTGCTTACCCCCCGTAGTGGGTTGTGCAGATCCGTCAGTATAAATTATAAATTTGTACTGGACAAGAGGGAGAATTTCAGTAGGCAGAGGAAATTCGTGTTCGTATTGCAGAAATGCTTGTGATTTTAAATAAGGATCAAAAACATATTCAACATCAGTTGTAGCAATAGAATTAACCCACTGTATCCATCTTGGATGTAAAGCTTTTGCATTCGGAATACTCGCTTTTGTAACTGCCTCTAAGGCTGGTACAGGGGTTACGACCATAATGCGTTTCCCCTGTGCTAGGGCTCTTTCATTTGCAACAGCGGTTTAAACTGCTGTCAGAATTTTTTCTGTCGATGTAAAATTAATTTCTGCTTGCGTATAAAAATGTGATTTGTATGCAATTGGTACTTTTTCACCTTCGTTAAAAGTTAAGTAGGTGAATCAGCATTGACCCAGAATGATTTGGATCACTAAGTTGCGTATGTTTACGCGTGTTTGTAAGTGTTTTGTTGCTAACATGTCAGCTTGAAGTGAACGCAGGATATCTGTGTGTTCCTGTGTCCAATGTGTGATTAATTCGTAGAGAGGTTTAACCCTTTCTGCGTAGTTTAGAATGTATATTCTTCCAAAATTTAGGAAACCTAAAATCGACTGTAAGTTTTCCATTGTTTTTGGAGGTTGGAGCAGCGCACACTGTGCTAAGAAGATGGCTGCCAGGCTTTTGCCTTCACTTGATATTTCATATCCTAGGAAAAGGACGTTGAGATGGGCAATTCTCGATTTTTTTTAATTGAATTTATAACCTTCAGAGGTGAAGCCCAGTATAATGGTATTCACCCTGTTCAAGTGCCTGTTCAGGTCATCGTCTGTCAGATAGATATCATCGACATATGACAATGCCTTGTCATCATAAATTTGTAGTAACTCTGTTACCCTTGCTGAGAATAACCCTGGACTATTCTTGAATCCATGGGGGAGACAACATACTTGACACTGGGTCCCCATTATTGAGAAAGCTGTCAAATACCTACTTTCAGGTGCTATGTTTTGACAAAAGAAACCGTTAGAAATATCTCATGTGGTTTTATATTTTTTACGCACAATGTTATTCATTAATGCTGTACTATGTGCATTTTGCACTGCAAATGTTTTACAACAAGAGTTTAGGTGTCTGTAATCCAAAACTAGACGATATGTATTGTCTGGTTTGGAAACAGAAAACAAAGGATTGTTCATTGATGAGGTGCATGTTTCAATCACCCCTTGGTATTCAATTATTATCTAATATCTCCCTGACCTGTTTTTTAGCTTCTTGCTTAATTGGATACTGCCTTTGTGCAGTTGGTTGATTTTGTAACTGAATCTTATGGTGAGGTGAGTCCTCATCCCATCCTACATGGTTTTTGTATAATGCTGAGGCTTGGGCCACTGCCCATTTCCTGGCATAAGTATATTTTAAATGTACTGGAACATAGTTAGAGAATATAATGATGTCTTCGCCATGTGGACACTCTCTGACAAATTCTGGTGGCCAGTCCCGTTCTGCTAGAAGTAAATTATAACCCTTTGAAAGTCACTCCCAAAAGAGTGCTTTCACTTTTCTTGGTATGTCTCCCTCCATCCGGAGTGTTATTTCATATAACCTTTATGGAGAACTAACCCTGGTGTCTGCAGTTTCAACTCGAATGTCTTTATTCAGGTCTACTGTCTCCAGAAGTCCCTTCAGGTTCTGGCGAGCTATTGATACTTCTGCTGCGCTGTCCAACATTGTCTGAGCCCATTCTCGGTTCTTGAGTTGTGTTCTCAGAATCCTCGGCATGTCTGATCTTCAGACCTGCTACTTTCTTCTTGGAGAAATGAGGTTTTGATTTGTTTTTCTGAACGTGTTGATCGTCTTTGGACTTTTTGTATTCTTCTTTTCGATCTGACCGTCCTCTTCTTTCGGATGTCTGTTATGATATCTGAAAGGTACGAGAGGAACATGTATCAGTATCTTGATACCTGTCAGGTTTTCTCAAATAATCCCTATTCCTGAGGTTATACCTCCTTTCAGAGTGCTCCTTTTGAGGAGACCTACCTCGGGATTGAGAATCTTTCTCTTTTGAATGTTGTTTGTTATTTTCCCACTTCTTTTTAGAAGAGGTAGGATTGTTTTTAGTAAAGGCCTTTTCAGGACATTCAGACAGTTGTGGTTTAACTAGTTTCCCTCCCAAACTGTCTCGGACTAAATCGTCATAGGATTTTTCAATTATTCTGGCTAGTTTTTGTGGTTGTTCTCTGTTACATCAAATTCCCTTAATTTCTAGTGGATTGCCACTGATGCTTCTTCTCCTTTAATATTAGATAATATTATTGTTGAGACCTGGTCAAAAATTTTCAGTAACTTCATACCTAAATTCAGAGCAGACTCTGCCCCGTATTCGTTTTGAATTTGTTTCAGGATATCAGGTATTACCGCCATAGACGGAACACCATGTGTTTTAGTGTAGATAGCAGCAAAGACGGTGCCCCAAGTGGTGCAGTCTTCCAGATGTGGTGTTATCCCCATTGGTAAACAGATTGTTAGAATTCTATGTTTCTCATAAGGGCTGGTATTAGGAAATACCGCTTCGATTTGAGTAATTTTTTGAGCTATCCAGAACGGAATTTGTTCACGTTTTGTGGGCATTTTACCCATGACTGCATATAAAGTCTGTAGTGCGATTTTTAGCGCATTCCCCTGGTGAGAGGTTTGTCTTGGAATGGCTATTGTTGGTTGAACTGTGAAAGTCTGCATGACATATTGAACCAATTGTCTATATATTTTGATTAACTCCTTGAGTTGAGCAAGTAATTCTTCATTTGGCATTTCTTCAATGTCTGGATGAGGTGTGAAGCCAGCTAAAATCGGCCATGTTGCTCTTGGTCAACCTAGTGGACCGAGCCTGGTAATGTGATTGTAATGTTTTAGGGTGCCTTTCAACCAGAGATCATGCTCCTGGTAAGTGAGTGGAATTTCAATATCCTCGAAAGGAATATATTCCTCAGGTGGTTCATCTTCTTTGTAGAAGTGAAACGTTTTAGTTACTGGATTTGATTCTGGGAATACTATCCATGAAAAGAATACCTCTGTCTGGTGAGATTCATGTGCCTCTATCATTAAAACTGCTCTACCACCTCTTGGTGTTATGTTATGTTTTATAAGTTTTAGAGTGATTCGCATTTTCATCGGTTTCATTAAAACCTGAATAATCAAAAGCTGCTGCGGCATCGTCGGGTACAGCTCCACCGGTTCCGATGTTATTATCCCCGTTTAGGGACATTTGTTTAATGAAAATTGCAGAGCAAGTTTCAAGAGAACAAAGATAAGGTGCACAATATTTGGGAACACTGTTTCCTTCAACGTTGAACAAACCAAACAGCTAATACATTGGATTTTTGTCCTACTCAGCTATGGCAGATATTATCCCTACCCACTCCAGACGTCTTATGGAGTATTATGAGTAGGGGTCTCTGAGAAAAGCACGACTGAGTTACTTCAGTATCTAGCGTTAAATTAGTGCCTTACCAAACCGTTGGGCGCCATGTAGTGTAGTTCCTATATCCCTGATAGGCTCTGCGCATTGGAATAATATACACTATATTTTTGACATAGAACTGAGGTCAGTATTTCTCTATCGAGTACATTAAACTTAATTACTTGTGTGTGCCAGCTAACTCAGAGGTCACTAGAAAAGTTCTCGAATAAACAAGAAGGGATTAGTTTCTGACAACCACATAAACATGACAACTTTGTTTCCCTTAGAATCGGAACAATCTCAGAATCGTGGAAACAATAGATAACAGTTTCACTCAGTCAATCGTGCATGCTTCGTTTCTACAGAGTTACACAGAAATAGATAGATGGGCGTTTCAATAAAAAGGGTTCATTGAACAGTCTTATTTTTTGTGCAAGAGATATGAACTGCTACAATCGTAAGACAAAATGCGAAGTATTATATGTATAGCATTAGCAGTAAGATAAAATAATACTGCAATAGCATGGTCTGTAGCTATGACAGATATTCATAAAAATACATACATAAATAACACAGGCTAAAATGTTAATACTCATCTGATACTTCTAGCTAGTTTTACCCCAGTGTACCTAACCTATGTGTAGTACAAGGTAAGAAGTAGGTGCTGTTTGTCTATAGTCTAGTTTAGCTTTAGTTGCCAAGAAAAGTCCCTCTTGGTTATATTCCGCTCCATACCTTAGAATGAGTGAGGTTGGAATCTCTTTCCGAGTCTCGATCTCTAACACCCCGCAAGGGGAGTCAGAAACACTGGTGCTGGATTCTCTGCGAGGAGGATGACAGCATCTGGTCAGTGCGTCAGGCGGGGACTTGTCTTCCTTCCGAACTTGCCGTGGCGAGCCACGTCGTGCAAGTAGGCAGCCGAACCGTGGTTTGCCATGGTAAGTGAAGGTATATTTATACCTTGAAGGAGGTTAGGAATGCCAGTATTGACGTAAAAGTCAGGCAGAAGAACATCATGAATGAACCCCTAAGGAATAGATGTTCATGCATAATAAATGAGTTCTTGGAGAAATCAATATCCAAGCAAGGGGAAGTCCTAAAGGCTTAAGAGTCTGGTTTTCCAAGAACTCGTTGTGACGTAGATGCACAGATGTAGGTGGCCATGCCTGTATTTGGTTAGCATGGATAATGCCTAAATAAGGGTAGGATTTCTATGCCTAAATATGGGCAATGCGAATTGTGCCTATATAAAGACATAAATCGGGAAACCTATATACGGTATCTAAATCGACACACAGCAATATAAATTGCCAAGACTAGATAGGGAACAACAGAAATGTAACATTGTTAGTTACCTTATAGGTTCTACAAGAGGCAAGCGGAAACTAACAGATAAGCATAGAGCCTAATATGCAATTTACTTAAGACATATCTTCACCGAGAAGTCATCCACTCAATCCTGCAGATATCCTTGAACCAAAGGAGTAATGAGACAAAGGGATGGAGTCTGGTGTCTCCCTTATGCCATTTCCTTTTTCCTGTTTTCCTTACTGGCCCTCATGTTTCTATCCATGTGTCACTGAGGAGGTGGTGAGACATGGAAGAGTGCATTGCTTCCACTAGTTCCCATGCACAAGGGTACCACATCCTGACACCACATCGTTCCCCTCGCCCTTTCAAATCAAATCAGGGACATTTGTTTAGCGCACAAATCACTTGAAAGTCTCATGGGTCTTGCAGACAGTTCTGATAGCTTGCTTGTTGTCAAACAGCTTTAACTTCCTGCGAAAGCAGTTGTGATCTGTGGTCCTGCGTACGTTTGAGGGCAGTTTGTTCCAAGAGGCAGGTGCAAGAAAAGAGAAGGACCTTCCTCCATTTCTAGTGGTGCGGATTCTGAGTGGTGTAAGAAATAATTCATTACTGTGTTTTCCTACATAGTTGTTTTCAACAGAGGGAGTGAAGACAAGTTTTCAACGAGCTCTGAGGAAGGGATTTTTGAATACTGCTATTGGATATTCCTGCTGAATGCTGCAATGTGTATTAACTAAAAATAATGTTTCATTGCCTGCAAATTACACTGGATTATGGCAACAACACCTGACTATAAAATGACTTTTGATATGGAATGTAAGCAGTACGAATGACTTATCTAAAAGGCACTCGGTCATGCATACCTTAAGAAGCAGGGAACACCTTTTGTTGTTCTACAGCAAACACACCAAACAAGAACAAAGGGTGAAAGATTGAAAAATGGGTGGACAGGACAAGTATATGGAAACATACTCAATGTATGCTAGGGGTATCCTAATATGATTAAACCAAAGGTTCCATTAACAGAATGCAAAGCACACGTTGATGTATCGGGGCAATCTGAGCTGGATGATAACCTGTTACTTTCTTAAATATATATGTCTCAAACATCTCGCAGGTCAATTTTCTAGACAACCTTGTACCTCTTCTGACATCGGTTCTGTACTTGCAACGGATTATGGGAAGTTTTCAACTGTGTGGAAGATGAGACTTTAGAAAGATCTCGATCTCATAAACAGGAAAGGTGGTGGTTGATTTACTGGGAAATTATCGTTCTTTCCGGGTGGTTAGCAACAGGCTGATGCACTGCGATCCACACGATCTCTGTGAGCAGGTGGAAACAGGACAAACTGAGACATAGATGAATCGGGATGTGATGAACTATTAATTTAGCACGCGTCTTTTAAACTATTAGAAGTCACTCTTAATAGGGGACTCATAATATATATGAGCATACCAGCCATTCAGAGTGGCCGAAGAAGTCTCACTGCATCCTTTCCTACCGGGGATGTTTGCCATGACTTGAAAAACTTAATTAAAGTCATTTTGCGACTCCAGGTTGCTCCTGATGAAGACCTGCACAGATGTTTCTTAGAAACCACGATTTTGATTGGGGGGCTGAAATGCCGACAATATATTTAAATTGCCTATTCTGAATTTTTAGTCTTTTGGGCGTCTGACAAGAGATAACCTTTGCCCATTCATAAGAGACTTCATAACACAATTGTCCAGACAGGCGGATTACTTGTTGTAAATCTGAATTTGCGTTTTGTTCACATATACAGTCACATTTTACTTGATACACTGCATGAGCACCTTCACTTGGCACCCATGGAGCATTCTCCTTTTATATTGTTGTGAACCATTTTATCTCATCATCTTTTGAATATATTTTTCTTCTGTGATTTATTCCTCACTGTAGGACTTGGTCCTTTTTGGCTAAAGATCCCTAAACCTTTTGCTTTCCCTTTTTTCTGACATGGTGCTGCCAACTTAGATGCTTTGGACACTTTGCCCCTGCTAAACAGTGTCAAAGTGCGAGTGCTCCCTATATAAAGTATAATGGTAATTTGTTGTCCATGATTGGTATGTTTGCCTTGCTAGTAAATAAAGTCCCTATTAAAGTGCACTATGTGTACCAGGGCTGGTAATGCAAATGCTACTAGTGGGCCTGCAGCAAAATTGTGCCACCCACACAAGTAGCCTTAAAAAGGGTACTCAGGCCTGCCATTGCAGTGCCTGTGTGCAGTTTGTTAAGTGCCATTTTGTTCTTACAAGTGCACTCACTTACCAGACCTTACCTTTCTCTTTCTATGCACATCAGACACCCCTATGGTAGGTCTAGGGTACCCCCTGGGCAGGGTGCTGTGCATGTGAAAGGCAGGACATGTACTAAGGTGTGTGCTATGTCCTGACAGTGAAATAATCTCCATTTCGTTTTTCACTGGTGAAAGGCCATCTTGCCCATAGGACAGAATGTAGAAGCTGTGTAATATGTTTTCCAGCCTATCTTCCCAAAGGCTTAAGATGGAAAGGTGAAGTTTAGTATGCCTGAACTCAGAATGTAATAACACATCTTTTTATGAAGGTGGTTTCTGCATTGTGTTTTTAGAAGCCACTCTTTTAGAAGTAGCTGAGTTTTGTGCTCTAACATTTCTGTGTGTCTCTGCCTGGCTGTGGATTGACTGTCTGGATTTGAAAGCGATAGGATCTGGGGAATGTCTTGACCAAGGGAAGGAGGTGAGACAGCAACAGGTTGACCTGCATCTGGAGTGTAGAGGGACGAGTAGCCCCTAGAGGTGAAGAGGCCTGGGTTGCTGCTATATAACAATTGTCCCATCGTCTGCTGGGTGATTGAGAATCCAGACCCCCACTAATCAAAAGAAGAAGACGTCACTGGCAGGGAGGCACCCAGAACTGGTTTGAACAGGGGTCAGTGCCCCCTGAAACACAAAGACTTCAACGCCATTGAGGGGTATAACTATGAGAGCGGAAGCCCCTGAACTTTAGAGAATGGCTTGATCAACTGTGAACAAGACTGGAGCTACTTCGTGGTCAAGAGGACCTTTGCCAAGGAAGAAACAACTGAAGAGACTGAAGGATAAGACTGACCCTTGCTGTGTGTTCTGGGGCTGGCCTGCAGTTTGCTGTTTTAACCAAGGAAAGGCTGAAGGGACATTGCTGTGTGCTGTGTCCCCCTGCTTGAAAGGACTTTGCAGTGTGCTGTGTCCTGAAGTAACTTATCTCCAAGGGCCCGAGGTGAGCTGGCTCTCTGTTGTGGAAACACAGGAACATAAAAGGTTCCAGGAGAGTCTCAGAGGCGCTGTGTGTGCGTGCTTATTGTAGCATGAGACCCTCGTAAGGGGTGTCCTGTGATCGTGGGCACCTGGAGTCCAAGGAAGAATCAGAGACGCGGTGTGCGTGTGCTTTTTGCAACCTGAACCCCTTTGTGAGGATTGTCCAGTTATCCTGTGCACCGGAATCCAAGTGAGTCTCATCGACGCTGTGTGCGTGTGCGTTGTGCACTGTGAGACCTTTGTGAGGATTTGCCTTGTTATCGTGTGCACCAGAATCCAAGTGTGTCTCATTAATGCTGTGTGCATGTGCGTTGTGCACCGTGAGACATTCGTGAGGATTTGCCTTGTTATCATGTGCACCGGAATCCAAGTGAGTCTCATTGACGCTGTGTGCGTTTGCGTTGTGCACCGTGAGACCTTCGTGAGGATTTGTCTTGTTATCGTGTGCACCAGAACCCAAGTGAGTCTCATCGATGCTGTGTGTGTGTGTGCATTGTGCACAGTGAGACCTTTGTGAGGATTTGCCTTGTTATCGTGTGCACCGGAGTTAAAGTGAGTCTCAGCGACGCTGTGCGCGTGATCTTCGTGCAGCCTGAGACCTTCGTGTGAAGTGCCCAGTGATCGTGCACCCGAAGCTCAAGGAAGTCTCAGTGATGCTGTGTGCGTGTGCCCTGTGGCAGCCTGAAATCTTCATAACTGTAGCGGCCCGGACCGGCAGCCCCGGTGGAGCTGAGCCTCCGGCCCGAGCCCGCCGTTGCCTGTTCAGAAAGATTGCATCGGAGGCCCAGCCGCTGGACGAGGTAAGGAAGGTGAGTTCGCATCCCCAGGTAATGTGTGTCGACTCCTGGGGTGGGGTGCGGAGGGAGACACTCTCGGCCTCTCTCTCGTTCCGGCAGCATGATCCTCTGCTTCGGCTCGTATCGCGGCCCATATTGCCAAGGGAGTGGCAGTACAGGGGCCGGAGTGTGGAGCTGCACTTTTTGATTACACTGTACCCGTGTTGGGGGAAACTGTTGAGAGGCTGACTGCAAGTCAGAAGGAGAGGCGGAAAGACCACCTAAGGCACAGTGATCGGTGCCTGAGTGTATTACGCAATATTCGATTTCTGCATAACGGAGTACCTGACTGTAGCATTACACATTGCATCATTTCTGCATAATGGAGTACCTGATTAGAGTATTACGCATTGCATTATTCCTGCATAACGAACTACCTGATTAGTGTATGACGCATGGCATTATTTCTGCATAACGAACAACCTGATTGTCGTATGACGCATTGCATTGTTTCTGCATAACGAACTACCTGATTAGCGTATTGGGCATTGCATTATTCCTGCATAATGAATTACCTGATTAGTGTATTACGAATTGCCTTATTTCTGCATAACGACGTACCTGGCGGTTGTATTACGCATTGCACTATTTTTACCTTGCAAAGTGCCTGATTGTTGCATTACGCATTACATTATTTTTACATTGCAGAGTGTCTGATTGCTGCATTATGCCTTACAGTATTTTTACATTGCAAAGTGCCTGATTGTTGCGTTACTCATTGCATTCTTTTTACATTGCAGAGTGTCTGATTGCTGCGTTATGCCTTACAGTATTTGTACATTGCAAAAGTGTCTGATTCTAGCATTGCAAACTGTATAACATGATGTTAGGATTACAGTAGACTGTTTAGAAGTGCTCATTATTAACGCCAGAACTTACAAGTGCTGGCTGGCCTAACAACCGGCCAGAAGGAATATTACAAATACGCATATGTTGGATTTATATTGTGTGGTCTTATCGTATATCTTTTTATATAAAGTTTATACTCGTTTTTATAAAACTCGTGTGGATTCCATTTGTGGTGTCATCATTGGGTTGTTGTGAGCGTGGTTGCAAATACTTTACACATTTGCCTTGAAGATAAGCCTGGCTGCTCGTGCCAAGCTACAGAGGGGGTGAGCGGGGATATCTCAGAAGGTGACCTTCCTTTCCCTAATGTTGAAACACGGGTCCCTACTTGGCCTATGGTACCTACCTCAGCCAACCAGGGATCCCGGGTCTAACACTCACATATATAGTTGTGAAGTAAATGAATGTTTAACAGTTTTTTTGCTCCAACATAACCATTTGTTTGGATGTACACCTTGGGTGTGGCACATCTACAGGCCAGGGAATACTCTTATTGTGTTATCTGCAAACATGGTTAGACATGATTCTCTGCTCACAGCATCTACATGACAACATAAAACACACTATCTGAGCAGAAAGATATCAGAAAATGGATTTTGGGTGATCTTAGGCGCTGTCCCAATGTTTTAAAGATTTATTTACTGAAGTACACTACCCTTATTCCAAACCTGAGGTGATCACCCTATCAGGAAGAAACTTTTACTTCAGAAGTCCATTGCCACTTAAAATATATATTAGAAAGCTATTCTTCTTTCTTTTGTATTCATTTTCCAGAATATTTGGTCTTGCCTGAAACAAACCATGCAGATTCGTTTATTAGGACCTCTACCACTGTGACCTGGGAGAATTGCAGCAGCTTAGTTTCACTGATGTTTTTACAGGCTCAACATCTGGTCACAAATTTGTTTGCCTGTTGGAACTGGTCCTTTTTTCAGGGTTATCCCCAAACCTTTTGCCTTCCTCCTGTATTTTTCTGACCTCTTTTTGTTGGTTTTATGACTCTGGGCACATTACCAGTGCTGTTCAGTGCTAAAGTTCATGTGCTCTAGTAAAGTTGGTAAGATTGGTCTACACCTGTTTGGCATATTTAATATACATATAAGTCCCTTGTACAGTAGTATCCCATATACCCAGTGCCTGTAAATTAAATTCTACTAGTGGACTTGCAGCACTCCTTGCGCCACCCACCGAAGTAGCCTTTCAAACCTGTCTCAGGCCTCTGTCGCTGCAAGACCTCCACGCGCAGTTTACTGCCTCAGTGACGTGGCATGTAAAGTTGTTGCTGTGTCTGAAATTCCCCTTTTACTACATATAAGTCATCCCTAAGGTAGGCCCTGACAAACCCTATGGGCAGGGTGCTGTGTAGGAAAAAGGTAGGACATGCGCCTTAACTGTGTGGCATGTCCTGGTAGTGACAAACAGCCTATTTGGTTCCTCACTGATGTGAGGCTGCCCTCTCATAGGTTTGCATTGTAAATTTCCTGATATATGTTTCAGTGGTCATTTCTAATATGAAAGGGGTGGTGTGGCCTTGTTTGGTAAGTTTCGAATAGTAGTAATAAATCCTGCTTATTGGTGAAAGCAAATTTGTTGAGAAAAGGTGACGCTACTCGTTACTCTGCTGCGCTCGCTGTTGAATTGTTTTTAAAAGAAACTGTTGTGAACTGAATTTGAGAAATGCATTGTTGCTAGCTGAACTGCCATACTTTTAAAAATCATTGGTTAAAGCCTACCGCCGCGCTGAAATCACATCGCATTCGCTGGCCCAACTCACCTCCTGGTGTACACGCTATTGTTAAAGCGCCAATCAGGGAAGTGGGGGGAGGAGCCAAGGCTGAACTCGGCTACTAATGCCGGTCACAGCGAGGGAACTACTACTTGAGAAAAGGTGACGCTACTCGTTACTCTGCTGCGCTCGCTGTTGAATTGTTTTTAAAAGAAACTGTTGTGAACTGAATTTGAGAAATGCATTGTTGCTAGCTGAACTGCCATACTTTTAAAAATCATTGGTTAAAGCCTACCGCCGCGCTGAAATCACATCGCATTCGCTTGCCCAACTCACCTCCTGGTGTACACGCTATCGTTAAAGCGCCAATCAGGGAAGTGGGGGGAGGAGCCAAGGCTGAATTCGGCTACTAATGCCGCCTGTAGCAAGGGAGCGCAGCGGACGCGCGCAGCGGGCGCGCCGACAGCGCGCCGAAGGCGCGCTAAAGGCAAGCCCGTCTGCGCCCGTCCGCGGCCGTCAGGGGCAAGGGGCACCCCGCTATGTCCCACGTCTAACCTACTCATCGGCTGAACTAAAATCGCTCCACTGTACTAAGTTCGGAATTAACTTTCGCACGCTGAACCGAATACACAGGAACGGGTTAAGGGATTTAAGGTCCTCCTTTGCGGAACTCAAACAACCCATAGAAAGTGGGATATTCACTAAACCTGGAGCAACAACAAAAGAAAAATCTCTTTCTGTCACCTACCTGAACACTCGCTCCTTGCCAAAACATCAACTAGATATCTATAATTTGCTGATTAATGAACACCTAGATATTCTACTTTTAACTGAAACGTGGCTAACACAAGACTCCGTCCCCGATATTCTAGCAGCTTTACCTAACGATTATTACATTCTTCAAGTCAATAGACCACAGGGGAAAAAGGGAGGTGGAGTAGCAGCCATTATACACCAAGACCTTAAATTCACTACACTTACTTCACTAGATATACCTCAAACAGACAATATAGTTCTGAAATTAGAATCTCCACTCACCCCCTTAGTAGTGGTTCTACTTTACAGACCACCACAGAACATGCCCCAGTTCCCTAAACGACTGAGCGAACAAATGACTCACCTGGTAACAAACCACGCAAAAGTTCTGTTGGCTGGGGACTTCAATTACTGGGCCAATGACCCAGCAGAGGGACCACACTCAGTGGAACTCACGGATCTGCTTACCGGACTGAATTTAAGCCAGCACATCTTGTCGGCCACACATATCAAAGGGCATACGCTCGACCAGGTTTGGTCCAGCAATTTGTCCTTAACAAATTTAGAGGCCACCCCTTGCGTCTGGTCTGACCACTATTTTGTCAAATTTTCTATAAATATCTCTACTCTGAACAAAAGGACACCTCCCAATCTCGAAGCTCGCAGGAGCTGGAGGACCATCGATAAAGATTCATTTCTGGAATCATTGGCCAACACCATTCCCATTGATCAAACCTCTATTGAGTTGAGCGAGAATGCCCTTACAAACTGGCTGCTGACAGCTAGTAATATATATGCTCCCCTTAAAAAACCCTCGCACATCCGTCGCCACGAGGCCCAGAAATGGTTCTCCCTCGAATTAAAGAATCTAAAACTTGTTCTGCGGCAGGCAGAAAGGAAGTGGAGAAACAAATACCTACCCGATGACAAAAGCAGGTACTTAAATGCACGGGGAATTTATAAAAAAGCTATACTGGCTTCTAAATCCGAATTCTTCTCATCCAAAATCGTTAATGCTACCAACCGGTCTAAAGAAATTTTTGCAATTATCAATGAATTATCCAATCCGGACAGAGTGACGATTAAACCCACTCCGTCCCAATCCCTATGTGACGCCTTAAATAATTTCTTCATTGAGAAAATCAAAACCATTAAATCAAACATCCCTCTATGCTCAAGCCCAGTATACCTTAATAAACCCACGAATCCACACAAGCTTGAACAATTCCCTATTATAAACCAGGAAAATTTTAAGGACCTATTGGCCAAAGTAAAGTCCGGGTCTCCAAGGGACTGCTGTCCTCCCCGGATTTTAAAGGAAGCATTTACCTTCTGCACTGGTCCAGCCATGACTCTTCTAAACAAATCGCTCACACTGGGTCAGGTACCAGTGACTTTTAAGGAAGCGGTTGTCATCCCTCTCCTAAAAAAACCAGGAGCAGATCCTAAAACGCTAACTAATTATCGCCCGATCTCGCTGCTTCCTTATCTGGCCAAAGTACTTGAAGCACACGTAGCCAAAAATCTGTCGGCGTTCCTGGAGCAATCCGAATACCTGGATGCCCATCAAGCGGGTTTTCGCCCAGCCCACTCTACCGAGTCAGTAGTACTTTCTGTGCTGGATACCCTGAGAGAAAAGGCTGATAAGGGTCTCCCTCAAGCATTGGTATTGCTGGATCTTTCCGCAGCCTTTGACACGGTCGACTATAACATCCTTATCGACCGTGTCAGAGATGCGGGTATCGAAGGCACTGCTCTTGAGTGGATTAGATCCTTTTTAACAGATCGATCCCAGGCCGTATATCTTGGTGGCTTTTCAACTCCCATGATCAAAAACACCTGCGGAGTCCCACAGGGATCCTCTCTGTCCCCCCATCTCTTTAATTTATACCTCCTCCCTTTGATTCATGCACTTAAAGGAAAACATATTCAAACCTTCAATTACGCAGATGACTTCCAATTGATATTTCCTATCAATGACTCCCCAGAATCCATCTGTGAATTTCAGGCTACCATGCTGTTCATCCGTGACTGGATGAACAGCAACCAGTTGAAATTAAACCCAGATAAAACTGAACTGATCCTCACAGGTGGCTCACTGAATCACTGGAGTCCTAATTTTTGGCCTAATGAACTGGGACAACCACCAACCCCCTCCAAGCATGCCAAAACTTTAGGAGTTACTATCTGTAATGATCTCTCCATGAAAACCCAAATAGGCACGGTGTCATCTACTTGTTTCTTCCAACTGAGGAAAATAAAGAAAATCAGCCGGTTCCTAACGCAGGAAGCAAAACTACAAGCCATTCTTGCCATGGTGATCTCGCATATTGATTATGCCAACTCCTTATATCTCGGGATTCCAGCCTATCTCAATTACCGGTTACAATTGATACAGAACCAGGCAGCTAGGCTGGTTCTGCTGGAAAATAAACACCAACACGCTTCCCCACTTCTTAGGAGACTACACTGGCTTCCAGTATCCCAGAGATGCGCCTTTAAGGTAGGATGTATCATATTTAAATCCTTGAATGGAAAAAACCCAAAATTCATTGATAACTTAATTACTAGATATATTCCAAACCGGAATCTGAGATCCTCTCACTTGCACCTCCTAACAATACCCCTTTTCAAACAGAAACGATTTGGTGGCTCCAGGTTTGCCTTCTTGGGCCCCAGGTACTGGAACTCCCTGCCCCTAGAGATTAAAAGCTGTACTAATATTACGACCTTCCGTAAACTACAAAAAACATGGCTTTTCAAACAGGCATTCGACTAACTTACCGTACATGATATCTCCATCACCTACTCAAGAAGCGCCAAGAAACCAATCCGGTGTACGTGCGCTATACAAATTCATCATAACATAACATAACATAACATTACTATTTCAGAAATTTCACTTTTAGAAGTAGGCATGTCTGTGTGCTTATGATTCTTTGTACCCTGCCTGGTTGTGTATTCAACGTTGGTTTAGACTGACAGGAGATGGGGATGTGCATTCACTCTAGTCGCAAGTGGGGTTGAGGTGTGTCCTGCCTTTCCTGGGTGACTCAGTGCTGGGCTAAATAGACCTTTAATGCCTTTAGATGGGCGGAAGGAGTTTCCCTTAGACCTGAATAGGCCTGGTCTGAATTTAGATTGGTGGGAGGAGTTGCACCTGCACCTGAATAGGGCTGTGCCTGGCTTTCACAATGCCACCTCCGCTCCCTTGTAGTGTGTCTGGGGCCAATGCTTGGGATGTGAATAGGGGTGTTGTGCACTCCTGAAAAGTGTGTGAAGTGCCCCAGAACAAAGAGTTTTTCACTATAAGTACAGGCAGGGGCGTAACAAACACCCCCTCAGCTCTTCCGTAGATAGCTGTGAGGATTGCTCTAAAGCAGCTGCAGTCTGCAGCCTGCTCTGAGCTCCTCAGCTGACCCAGGGCAGGACTGAAGAGAAACAAAGTAACAAGTTACATTGTTTCTCTTCAGTCAGAGCCACGAGCCAGGCGAGGAAAAAGGATGGGGGCCCTCAGAGAGAGCATTCCCCACACAGCACTGCTCCTCTGAGAAGAGGCAGCACAGAGCTGACAGCCAGGCCAGGAGCAGGGACATTTTAAGGATTTTGGGGGCCCTAGGCCAAACTTATTTTTGGGGCTCCTGTATGGAACAGCTTTGAATTTAGATCCAATTTCGTGCACCCTTTGGCCAGGTCAATGACAGTGCACAAGCACACTAGTGCACATTCTAAATCTGTTTAAATCTAATATTAAGGGATAGGGGCTTGTGTTTTCAACATTGTAAAACAGCAGAAGCTCACTAATGTTACTGCAAATAACCTTTGTGTCACCCTCTCATTTATCATATTTCAGGCCTTTTTGATCTAAAATAACATTTTTTTATGGATTTTTCATGAAACATAAACACAACATTTCTCTGCAAAATGTCTGTAATAGACTTTCACCCACATTAAAAATAAATTAAAGAAAAATGGTATTTAAAAAAAACTGTCTAAGCATTACTCAAAGTCACCAGGACAAGACTGCAGAAAAGAGCTGGCTCTATGAGGGGGCCCCCTGAACGGCCGGGGCCCTGGGCCAGAGCCCACTTTGCCCATGCCTTAAAACGTCTCTGGCCAGGAGAAGGTTTGCAGCTCCAGGAATAGGACTCTGCTGGGACGCATTGGAAGATAAACAAGCATTGGAAATGCAATAGTCCTCGCATTTGTTTGTGTTGGAGCTATTGGCATTGTAAATGGCAATGTTTTTACTTATTTGTTACAGAGTGTATGCATGTGGTTTGTTGTTGAATCATGTGGGTTGGATTGAATTAGTTGGTTGTGTAATCGTGTGGATTGGAATTGTGTGGTGTGGAGTGAATTTGTGTATTGGAATTATGTGGCATGGGTGCTGTGGAATTATGTGGATAGTAATTATGTGGTATTAAGTGTCCTGGAATTATTTGGAGTGGGATTGTGTCAAGCTACATACAAAAACTTTAACCGTCCTCATGATATCTAGCACTTTTTGCTATTAAAGAGATAGTTTTGGTATTTATCTGTGAATAATCTGCCATAAACATGGCGCAAAGTATTAACCTTTTCAAAACTAGGGTGACGGAATTCCATCGCACGAGCAGCAGGAGGAGCAGGGGAGGCGGGGCTTTAGTAGGAAGCAATGCAGATAAGAGGAGGGACTATTACACGCTGTAACAGGAGGAAGCATGAAAGTACTGTCATGGCCAACAACATTGTTCTCTTGGTGAAATCACCTGGGCATCAACCAAGCACCCAGGGGTGGGACTTTGGAAAGCAGTCCACCAAAAGGGGGACAGCTTTTCTGACTGGCACAGCAGAGAGCGAGTGGCAAGCGCTCTGACTCTAAGCTTGACCTAAAAAGCAGAGATATGCTGCTACTTTGGGTCGAGGAAACCAGGTTAAAGTTTCAGAGTGAGACTTTTCATCCAGCATGCATAGTGCTCTTGGAAAAATCAGGGCAGGCTGAAAGTCAGCTAGCATAGCAGTGCCTAGGGAGGAGGGGGTGAGAGGGGCACGACCTCTGCCCCCCAGAGTACACAGTGGATGCTGGGTGCCAAACATGAGTTGTTGGAGATGCCAAGATGGAACAGTAAAGCTTGACACAGGTACTAACACCCAAAGTGATGCCTGAAGGGGTCTTTTGTAATAGGGTCACTTTATAGCTGCTATGACCATAGCTTACTACTATCTCTTCAGGGGACAGGAGATACACCACCCATATGTCGTACTCGAAAAACAGGTCCTGTTAATGCAGGTAAATGTGAGGTGGAGAGTGGGGAGCTGGATGAGATAGGCCCCAAAGGTCCTCTTCCTGCTGGCCTCTGTATATCCACAAGCATGTGTACACACAAGGGATAGTTTTCCCTTCCCCCTTACCAGCTTGGTCTTAAACATGCAGGCTAACAACTGCATGTGTAGTCTTGGGGTGAATTTGACCTATTTAACAGTTCTATGTGTACAAGTCTCAGAGCCCCATGTGCACGTGTACGTATGTCTTTTGCATTCATTGCTTTTGGGTACAAATCCAAGGGCCACAGATGAACCTGTGTAAACTAGGATGACGACAGATGTTTTTCTACATTCCAGTGTCCGTGTTTATCCTCCTGGGTCCCAGTCACATGCATGTGCACATGGGCAGCTTGAAGCCTTCTTTCTACTCCGTGTAAAACCAGGAGCCTCCTGTTATATTCAATGCATTGATATGTTGACATCAGAGACTCGGTTTAACCCCTTCTATCCTAGTGGTGAAAAGTTGGAGAGGTACAGAAGGAAACAAAATAGTTTTTTTTAAAAGGGGGTGTCTCCCAGGAAGTCATAATGGAATAATAAATGGAGTACTGGTTCAGAGAGGCATCCCTTTTGGGTCCCTCTAGGTACACGCAGACACCGGAAGTTATTGTCGCCTTGGCTGAAGCACACGGTATCCATGACACTGTGGGGCTGCCGCCATGGCAGGATGCCAATGCTCTCTTAGCTGAGGTGTCCCACATGTTCAGCTCTATCCGCTGTTACCTAATCTCAAAGCTTGCGGAGTAGTTCTCAAAAACAGCAGGCACGTAGTTCTGAAAGACGGAGGTGACAGCAGCTGCGAGTTAGTACACCACTTTGAATTTTACTTGTGTTGATGGACTATTATATTAATAATGTTAAAATGCAAATATTTTGCCGACCCATTGATCTTTTATGGTTCAAATCTTTTTATTAATTTATTCAGGAACAAATACTCTTACCTAAATCCAAAGGCAGACGAGGTAGAACAGTGGGAGAACAGAAGAAGAAGAAGATAGAAGGTGAGGAAGGGGGGATACCAGGGGGACTGGGAAAGGCGAGAGGGAAGCGATAAAATATGAGGGGTTGTCACTCAGGGAGCATAGCCACTCTCGCCAGAATTAGCTCTTTCGCAGTGTATTCAGTGTCAGCAGGCTGGGTCTTTTAGAGTGTCGTACCCACTGCGGTCAGTCTTTGTCTTGCTGATCAGGCGTGCCCCCTCGTCCTGTAAGCTGGTGTACTCATAAGTAAAGAGGACTAGTAAGTTCCCAAAAGTCCTGTGACAGAGATTGGATGCATGGAACCCTCATTTTGTCAAAGTGTAGCAACTTGTTCTGCAGGGAAGCAGTAAGCTTTTCCATCCCTGTGAGGTAGCACAGTTTATGAAGCAAGTCAAAGTGAGACGACAATGTATCGGTGCCCCATTTGGTTTTGATGACATGTTTAGCCCCACACAAAGTGTAGAGGGTGTGTTGGGGCATTGGTGAGGCTCAGTAGGACGTAGCTAGAAAGACCGGGTATATCTGTTGCAAACATTTCATTGATATCTTTCAGACGGCCTACCAGTAGTGTTTGAGCTTGGGACAGAACCAGAGGAGATGAGTCAGTGAGTCTGGGTGGCCGAAGATTTGTTAACAGCCATTAGGACTGTTGCGGTTCCATTTTACCTTCTGGCTGGATTGTAGTGCCAATAGTGTGTCACCTTAAGCATTGCTTCTTTTCCTGAGGCACAGAATGAGGTGTACACTTTGTGGAAGGTGTCAGTCGCATAGACAAGGGTATCGAGGGAGTCCTGCACGCGTCGGAGGGAAATGAGCCGATACCAACATGGACCCCTTTGCAGGTCATGTCGGCTGGAGGAGACTTGAGAGGAGCAGTCTGTGGTCCAGACTGCATCCTGGTGAGAGGGGCACCGGCCGCAAGGGACCCAGCGATGTTCCTCTATTGCTTTGGGGGCACTTGTTGGTCAGAAGTATGAGGAGTGTCCTCAACAGAGGACCCCGCTGTGGGCGGCTCTGTGTGAAGGAGTCCCCATGAATTACCGGATTCCCTGTTGTAGAAGGGCAGGTGGCCCAGGAGCATATGTGTGGGAAACAGAGTTACCATACAATATATAATAGTATCGCAGGTGCCTCTTTGAGGTTTATTGTAATGCATGGTAATGTGGATATGCTAGGAGTCGGTTTATGCCCTGCAAATGGCGTATATCAGCCGTGATATGAGATCTACACAGTTATGGTATAAGGTGTTACGGTTATAATGTTTTTTTTATGACGTGTGCAACCCATAGGAAATTATCTTTTCACACTACATGTACAGTTGTGACAATTTCCTGTTGGCAAAGTGATGTATGGTCTATGTAATGTCATGACAAGTGCCTAGTGGCACAGTGTTTTATGTGATTATGGTCTAAAGTGTTTTATGTGCAATACAAAGGATATTTTTATATAACGTTGTGTGAAGTCTCTTTTTGTGGTATGCCTAATGGGTCACTGGTGTGTGTGTGTGTGTGTGTTTGCGCAAACGCTTTACACATTGCCTCTGGGATAAGACTGACTGCTCTGCCAAGCTACCAAGGGGGTGAGCAGGGGTTATCCTAGGTGTGTAACTCCCTTACCCTGACTAGAGTGGTGGGTTCTGCCTGGCTTAGGTGTATACCCTATCCAACCAAAAACCCCATTTCTAACATTGCCAAATACAACAACATTAATATTCAAAATACACTAGAAGTTAAGAAAACTTCATGTTTTAACCTGTTAGCTGCTGAGACTCCCCCCAACTCCCAGTGCTGAGACTCTTTTTAAATGGTTGGGGATTTTACTGTCGGGCTAAAGGAATACACAGACGCGAGCTCTCTTTCACTCGTCTTTATTCCTGCCTGTACATTTCTTTCTCCCCTGCGCATGCGCACCATCCCTCCTCATCCGCCTACCGCTATGCCTGACCCGAAAGTCCGGACACGGTCAGGCACATCCACACAACATCTCCCCCTTTTGTAAATTGTCAGTTACCTTAAGTCGTTATTCTTTAAAGTTCTTTAATAAGTCAGACTGGCCTTCGAGTGGTCCTCTGTGGCCGGCGAGTTCGATGTTGTTCTCTGGATTCGTCCGTGTTAATTACGCGAAGGCGTTCTTCGAGGCTGACCGCTCCTGGGTCTGAGGTGTCTGTATCTCCACCAGTTTCATCTTCTCGACCATAGACTGCTGGATTACACTTCTTGAAGTGTGATATGTTTCTCGTGGTTCTCTTTGTTGTGGAGGCTGCCGTGATCATAGTTCCTTTTTTCTTCACTACTTGTAGCGGGTGGGCATGATATTGGCTGTCGGCCTTAGTTTTCTGTTCCTGCTTTACTAAGACCCAATCTCCTACTTGAATGCTGGATGTCTTTGCATGGCGCCGATTGTCAGCGTAGTCTTTCATCTTTGCTTTCTTGTCCCTGTCAATGTACATCGGTGTCTCATGATCTGAGGTCGGGAGTCTGGAGTGTATGACTGCATCCGCCGTCGGGATCCTCGTGCGTGGGATCCTCCCGAGCATCAGGGTGGCAGGGCACCTGTTGGTGGTGTTGTGTGGTGTGGTTCTGTATGCTCTCAGTACTTCGTTGAGCTCAGGTTGGATGTCACGCTGTGACAATTCAGCTTGTTCTATTGTTTTCTTCAAGGTGGCCATGAAACGCTCAACCATCCCATTGGCCTGGGGCCATAAGGGGGTGATTTTCCGGTGTTCCAAGTTCAGATGATCTGCGAATTCTGTGAACTCACGTCCATTGAAAGGTGGCCCATTGTCTGTCTTCACTGTCTTGGGAATTCCCCATGCTGCGAACACTTCTTCAAGGATGGGTATGACGGCAGATGCCCTTGTGGATGATACTTGGTGTGCAATGGGAAAACGAGAATATTCGTCCATGATGACGATGACATACTTCCCAGATTTTAGTGGGCCGAAGAAGTCAACGGCTACTTGGTGCCATACACTGTCTGGAAGATCAGACATCTGTAGTGGGGCGTCTGGTTCTTCTCGCCCTACTAGTTGGCATTGTGGGCAATCTTGAAGCGTGGCTGCTACTATTTGGTCAAGGGATGGGAACCAGACCCGCTCTCTTAGAGCTTTCTTCGTTGCTATGACACCTCTGTGGCCTTCATGGGCTAGATTAACAGCCCCTTGTCGTAGTTGGTGAGGAATGACAATCCTCCTGTCTCTCAGTAGCAACCCATCTGCACTGATTGTGAGGTCGTCCTTGACGTGCCTGAAGGATGAAAGTTCATACATGTTGATAGCAGTGGTAGTTTGGGAGGTTTCCAGATGTCACTACAAGCCCGTTCAAATGCGCTGCATGACATCTTGGAGTGTGGCGTCCTTGGCAGTGGCTTCTATGATAGCGTCTAGTGGGACGGCAGGTGGGCGCGCTTGGTCGATAACGAAATGGAGGTATTCTTCGGCTAGCGAAGTGCATGTCTGAGTCAGTCTTTGAGGATGGCGTGAGATGTAATCCGTTGGGTTTTCTGCCTTTCCTGGTTTGTGAATAATGGTGGAAGTGTAGTCCTGCAAGCGGATCCCCCATCTCTCGATCCTTGGAGGCATCTTTGCTCGTGGGTTGCCGAAGATGGTAATTAAGGCCTGGTGGTCAGTAATAAGTGTGAAGTGCTTCCCGTAGACGAATAGATGGAAATGCTCACATGCCCACACGACAGCCAGACTCTCCAGTTGCGAGTACGCCTTCTCTGTGTCAGTGAGACTGTGGCTGGCATAGGCTATGATGTGGTGCTGGTCCCTTTCGTCATCGTACTGAGCAAGAATGGCTCCAAGGCCCACGGGGCTGGCCTCGACGGTGACTTCCGTTTTCCGTTTGGGATTGAAGTAGGCCAGGTGGGCGACTGAGCTCACAGCCTCCTTGATCTTGTTAAAGGCATGTTTGCATGTCTTGGACCAATGAAATGATTGGCCTTGTCTCGTTAGCTCTCGCAGTGGATAGCTGATGGTTGCGTAGTCTTTAATGTATCTGGCACAATAACTGGCCATGTCCAGGAATGACCGAATGTCACTGACGTCGCGAGGCTGTGGGGTGTCAGCGAGCGCTGAAACTTTTTTCAGGGTCTGGTCTCATGCCGTCTTCAGAAAAGATGTGTCCGTAGAACTTGAGAGTTGACTTGTGGAATTCACACTTGTCTCTGTTGAGTGTGAGGTTGGCATTGAGAAGGGCATGACACACGCAGTCTAGGGCTTTGTCATGGTCTTCGCGTGCCGCACCGAACACAAGTATGTCGTCACTGTAGTTGAATGAGTTAGGAATGTGGTGGATCACTCGCCGAACGGCTTCTTGAAAGATTTCCGCCGCTGATGAAATGCCAAAATTAAGGCGTTTGTATCTGAACAGTCCTTGATGAGTGGTAAACGTGGTAATATATCTCAACTGCTCATGGAGTTCGAGCTAGTGGTATCCTTTGTTAAGGTCTAATTTTGAAAAGACTGTCGCTCCGTTCAGGCGAGTAATCATGTCACTGATATGAGGTCCGGGATGTCTTTCTCGTTCTATGACCGTATTCGGGGCGCGAATGTCCACGCACAGGCGCACCTTTTTTTCATGACCTCATTTGGGCACAACTACCACCGGCGACACCCAGGGAGTGGGTCCAGAGGATCGTTCTATGATGTCCGCTCTCAGTAGGTCTTGAAGCTCATCATCAACTGCTTGTTGAAGATGGAACGGGACTTTCCTGTGGTGTTGGGCCACTGGTGTTATTTGTTCATTGATGTGGAGTTTCACTTTGACGTTGGCTAACTTTCCTAGGCCTGAGAACAGTTTGGGAAATTTGTTGATCATGTCGGGTGAATTGTCCACTTTGAATAGGACCTCTACTAGCCTCAGCCGTTCTGCTGTGGGTAGGCTGAGTAGACAGTCAGCAGCTTCAGGGCCTTCTATGACATGAATTTGGGCCTGGATTGTCCTATCCTTGTATGTAAGTGTTATGGGAAAATGTGCCAGACATGGCAGTGGCCCTTTGGACATCCATGTGTAGACGCGCACTGCGGCTGGTTCTAGTTTCTGTTTTGGGCACATATTTTCATATTCCGTTGTGCAGATATAGTTCAGAGACGCTCCTGTGTCCAGAACAACCTTAGCCGAATGATTTCCCATTCGAATGTCTAGTCGGGATATTTCTTCAATCGGTCTGGATCTGCCACCATGCATACATACTCGTCACTGTCTTGTGATATGGGAGTGAGTGCGGACGACTCTCTTGATGTCGACGGCGAGTTCGATATGAGGCTTGGGACTGGGTGCTAGATCTGGATGAGCTGGTTGAACGGTCTCTTCTCCCGTGCACCGCCCTCGCGTGATGGCGTGTCCCGGTGTTTTGTCTGACTGGTCTTGTTTCCTTACGCCGGGTTTGGCGCATTGCTTCAAAGTGATTGTCTCTCCCGCATCGGTGACATTGTTGACCTAGGGCTGGGAAAGTGCCGGTGTGTGGATAGTCCAGGCCACAGCGGAAACAGTGCAGCTGTTGTTTCTGGGTTTTATTGGTTCTGGCCCCACCGCGAGACGAGCTTGTGGGTTTATCAGGCCTCCGATGATCTGGCCGACGCCTTGTTTCCGTCTGGGACTGAACTCGGAAGGCTTGTTCGCGTTTTTCTGGCTTCCATTTTCTTAGCATGTTCTTCAGCTTGATCACTTATGCGTGTGAGTTCTTCAATGTCATCGAGTGAATAGTGCTTTTTGAGTAGTCGACGTCGCAGCGACTCTGACTGGCATCCTTTGATGATGCGTAAGCGAAGTGCATCTTCAGTGTTAAAACTGGCAAACTCGCAGCATCGTGCCAGACGCTTTAGTCGCGAAATGAAGTCGCCCATAGATTCATCACGTTCTTGGGACGCAAAATTGAAGGTGTAGCGTTCGTAATCTCGGTTATGCTTGTAGAGAAATTTCCTGTTCAGAGCGTTCTTCACATCTGTGTATGACGCAGCGTTCGCCGAGGGTAATTCTTTGATTATTTGTCCAATGTCTTTGCCTACTAGGTTTCTCAGTGCTATAAGTTGATGGTCCGGGTCATCTACTCTTGAACCTTTCATAAAATCTTCAAAATCTTCTATCCAGCTTTTCCACTTGGGGCCCATGCTGTTTCCTGAAGACAGTATTAGAGGTTCGGGGCGATGCAGGAATGATACCCCCATTAGTATGGGCCAGTGTGGCGTGGCTGAAGCCGGTCCTGGTGTTGCATTTTGCATGGAGTCAGGTCGAGTTGACATGGTGATGTATTTCTAGCTTCACTGTCCCTCCTGATGCTGCCCACAGCGTTTGCAAGGCTTCAAAACTTTTTTTGGCAGGCTCAGGGTGCTTATCCTCACTTTGCCTGACCTCAAAACGCGAATTCAAGAAATGAGGAAAACTGGTGTTCTTACCCCAGCGTTGTGCATCTTTCATTGATTCAGGCATCAGGGACTTGCCTCACTGGATTTTCTCGTCAGGGTTGCAGAATGAGCCGTTTGACAGCGCTCATTCACTTGGCCAGATATTGCACCTCGTGCTATGGTTGGACGCTCTGCAGATGCCGCTTTCCAATTGCGTGCAGCCGAGGGGGGTGTCAGCGCATCCCACCTTAGTCGCCAGGTTTACTGTCGGGCTAAAGGAATACACGGACGCGAGCTCTCTTTGATGCGTTTTTATTCCTGCCCATACATTTCTTTCTCTCCTGCGCATGCGCGCCGCCCCTCCTCATCCGCCTACTGCTATGCCTGACCCGGAAGTCCGGACACGGTCAGGCACAGCGGCCCAACAGGGATTTTTGGTACAAAGGTATCAAGGCCAAATCTGCATTCTTTTTCTGACCTGTTGGGGATTCAAAAGGTACCCAGGGTTTGTGGATTTTCCTGGGGTGAAAAGAGAAAATAGCCAAATGTAGCAACATGAAAAGTACTTTGCAAGAAAGTATTTGATTTTTTTCTAAAAATGGCATCGACAACAGAGTTAAGATCACCATCTTCACCTAGTGGGACAACTTAATGAAAGACTGTGATAACTACAAGGGCTGTAGTGGGTATCAGCTTAATAGGAAGGTCTGAGGTTTGACATCACAATATGAGAAACGACTCATGTATATAAAACACAAACTTGTGATGGCAAAATTCCCCTCAATGCAACATATGCACAGATGGCAGAACGGGCCAATAGTAAATTAAAATAGAGGCATTACGAGAGAGGCAAGATTGCTGGTAGCTTATCTGTGGCAGTGAAAAGCTCCCATATGTGTTTCATCGATCAAGGATGACAGAGTAAAGTTACTGATGCTGTTAAATTGCTGGCAGCCTAGCTATGGCAGTGAAGAGCTCAGACATGTATTTCAGCGGTCAAGGATAGCAGTGAAACGTTATTGATACTGGAAGATTGTTGGCAGCCTAGCTATGGCTGTGAAAAGCTCAGACATGTATTTCAGCAATCAAGGATAACAGTGGAAAGTTACTGATGCCCCGATGGAAATAACTGACCAGTTTGCTTCAATCTATGACACCCTACGTGCCTCAGATCACCAGGAAAGAACGGCGATGGAAGAGTAGTTCTTGAGATACCTTCATTTTCCATTATGCAAGAGAAAATAGCAGACACCATTTCAGCACTACCTAGGTGTAGATCCCTAGGAAAAGATGGGCTTCCGGGAGAGTTCTTTAAAACATGCAACTAATCACTAGTTCCTCTTCTATACATGTAATGTAGGGCAGATGAGAAGGGCTATCTGAGTCTGTTTTCAAATAAAGCAAAAAGTTCCTTAATTCCGAGAGCAGACAAAGATATACTCGAGTGTGCCAGCTATCGCCCAATCTCTCTCATCAGTGTTAATGTGAAGGCGATGGCCATATCTTAGCTGTTGGAAATGGCCCTTTTTGCAGGGTCATCCCTAAGCTTTTTGCCTTCCTCCTGGATTTTTCCTAACCTGTTTTTGTTGGCTTTATGACTCTGGGCACTTTACCACTGCTGATCAGTGCTAAAGTGCATATGCTCTCCCTATGTAAATATGACATGTGAATTGGTATATCCATGATTGGCTTATTTGGTTTACCTGTTAGTCACTAGTAGTGTGGCCTGTGTGTGCCCAGGGCTGGTAAACGAAATGCTGCTGGTGGGCCTGCAGCGCTGGTTTGCGCCACCCACAGAAGCAGCTTGTAAAGTGTGTCTTTGACCTGCCACTTCAGTGTCTGTGTGCAGTCCAGAACTGCCATCTTGGCTGTGAAGTGCCCCCACTTCCCAGCCCTTGAACCTTCCCTTGGCATCATGTAAGCCACCCCTATGGTAGGGTGCATTGTATGTGTAAGGTAAGACATGCCTTGGTGTGTGTAGCATGTCCTGGTAGTGAATTACACCCAATTTCGTTTTTCACTACTGTAAGGCTACCTGTTCTCCATAGGCCAGAATGGGCAGTTTGACTATTACATTCTATAATCCAAACTGACCCAAAGAACATGGTAGAAAAACGAATTTAGTATGCCTGAGCTCAGAATATTAAAATACATCTTTTAGTGAAGTTTATTTTTATATTCTGTGTTTGAAAATACCACTTTTAGAAAGTAGGTATTCTCTTGCCTAAGCCTTCCAGTATGCTCTGCTGTTATGTGTATTGGCTGTCTGGTTTTGGAGTGACAGGGCTGGGGAATTCCAGGAGACAGGGTGAGGTGTCACAGTGGTGAATAGAGAGATCTGCAGCTAGATGGGTGGGAGGAGTTGCACCTGGGACCTGAATAGGGCTGTGCCTTCCCTCCACAATGCTGGCTCCACCTCCTGTGGTGCGTCTGATGTCTCTGCCCTGCACTCTGAAAGGAAAGAAGCAGCCTGGTAAACAAAGTGCTCCAGGACTGAGCAGAACTGGTTCTGGCTGGGTTCAGTGACTTGTGACTCTTTAGAACAAAGACTTTTGGGGTACAAATATCTGTGCTGAAACCCCTACAATTTGTATTGCTCCTGGACAACAAGAAGAACCTCTGTCCGTGTAACTGAAGGAATCTGCAGGAGGTGACTGTCCTTGTGCTTGTGTGTTGTTTCTTGGATTGGCCTGCAGTAGTTTTCACTGGACTTGGTAGAAGAGGAAAAGGACTTTGAAGAGAACTGTATTTCAACTTGCTAAAGCAATCACCCAAGGGCTAGAAGAGAGCTAGCCTCCTGCTGGAGTCTCAGGCACATCAGACTCCACCACCAGCCTCCTGTTTCCTCCCAGCGAGGATTTCTATCTGCAGGTCAGGCTCCTGTGAGTTCCAGGGCCTCTAGTTCTACTACAGAGAAAAGAGTGCTGAAAATCGTCGCTAACGCCCGTTTGCGAGCCGCCGCAGCTGAAGTGCGTACGAAAAATCATCGAGCTGCTGCCGCAGAGTGCTCGCTACCAGAGATCATCGCATCACACGTTGGTGGGCTGCCAAATGCTCGCTGACCTCAAGATTATCGCATAACACGTTGGCGGGCTGCCAAATGCTCGCTGACCTCAAGATTATCGCATCGCACGTTTGCGGGCTGCCAAAGGCTCGCTAACCCGAAGATCATCGCATCGCATGTTTGCGGGCCTTCAAGTGCTCGCTAACCAAAGATCATCGCATCGAGTTCATCGCTTCACGACATCGCAGCGCGGACGCCGGGCGTCGGCCATTTTCATCGCATCGCACCCGGATCGTCGCTCCCTCGCGGAGCGCCATTTCTTCTCATCGCAACAGGGTCGCACACGCAACAGGCTTGGCGCATCATCCTCCCTTGCGGCAAGGATTTTAACGCATCGCCGGCTTAGCGTGGAGAAGTTTGTCGCTTTGTCCTGCACACAGATCATCGCATCATCCTCCCTTGCAGCAAGGATTCAACGCATCGCTGGTCTCGTGTGAGGAAAATCATCGCTACAGCTCCTTAGCGACATTTTGGTTGTTTTGCTACAGAATCCAGGTACTTTGTAAGTAAAAAGGTCGCAGAGACCACTGCTTTGAACTGAACTCCTCTTTGCACACTTTGAACTATTTTTGCAGCATTTCAAGAGTAACCCTATTTTTCTAGTATTGAGGCTTTTTACTGTTATTGGTCTTGTGTTAAGTCTATATATAAAGATACTTATTTTTTTACAACTACTTGTGTGGTGTCCCTTTGTAGTGTTCCTCACTGTGTTACTGTGTATGGTCATAAATGCTTCATACACTGCCTCTGAGATAAGCCTAGCTGCTCGTGCTACGTTACCACAGGGTTGAGCAGGGGTTATCAAAGGGTGTAGCCCGCTTACTCTGACTTAGGAAGAAGGGTCCCTACTTGGACAGTGGCCAGCCATTGCCAACTTGAGACCCCCATTTCTAACATTAGCCAATAGACTTTGTAAGTTTATACCCTCTTTGATTCATGAGTTTCAGTTGGGTTTCATGCTTGGGTTTTCCTTGAGGAATCATATACGGACCATCTCACACCTCTGCTGGGATGCTAGAGACTTGATGACAGAAGCACTGTCTCTCTTCATAAATGTGGAGAAGGCTTTTGACAGAGTAGAATGGGGCTACCTTTTCCGCACCCTCGAGA
Organism: Triturus cristatus; assembly: GCF_964204655.1. Lineage (NCBI taxonomy): Eukaryota > Metazoa > Chordata > Amphibia > Caudata > Salamandridae > Triturus > Triturus cristatus. Next base: position 442,681,627 of record NC_140585.1, read on the forward strand.
GGGCCGACCTGGGCATGACTGATTTGCCAAAATGCTATGGCTTTATAAATCACTGATGGCCAGTATTAACTGTGAGGGGCATTTATCTGTCCTACTCACATTCGACAGGAACTTTTCAGGTCTGCCCCTTGTCCCCACTTCTGTTCTTATTAGCTTTACAACCCCTATCATTTGTGTTGGATCTGACCCTTTTTGCAGGGGTATCCCCAAACATGTTGCCTTCCTCCTGTATTGTTTCTGACCTGTTTTGTTGGCTTTAGGACTCTGGGCACTTACCACTGCTATTCGGTGACAAAGTGCATATGCCCTCTCCTTTAAACTTGGTATGATTGGCTTACACCTGTTTGGCATCTGTAATTTACCTGTGAGTCCCTTGTATAGTGATATTCCATATACCCAAGGCCTGTAAATTAAATGCTACTTGTGGTCCTGCAGTGCTGCATGCGCCACCCACAGGCGTAGCCTTTCAAATCTGTTTCAGGCCTGCCACTGCAGGGCCTGTGTGCGCAGTTTACTGCCACATTGACTTTGGCATTTAAAGTTACTTGCAAAGCCTGAAACTCCCCTTTTACTACATATAGGTCACCCCTAAGATAGGCCCTAGGTAGCCCTATGGGCAGGCAGGGTGTTGCCTAGGTAAAAGTTAGAACATGTGCCTTCATTGTGTGGCATGTTCTGGTAGTAAAATACATCCTATTTGGTTTCTCACTGCTATGATGCTACTCCTCTCATAGGTTAGCATTTGGAATTCCCTGAAATGTTTATTTCTGATCTGAAAGGAGTAGCGTTCCCATGTTTGGTATGTTTGGAATAGTGGTGATAAATCCTGTTATTAATGTAGGTGGATTTTTGTATTACTATTTTAGAAAAGCCACTTTTAGAAAATGGGTATTCTTTGTGCTTATGACTCTTTCTGCTTTTCAGCCTGACTCCAATCCACGTTTAGGGTAGAGTGACAGCTGGGGTTTGTGCATACTTTTCAGACAGCCTGACCTGGAAGCGCGCACTCCCTAGTGTCCCCGGCCTCTGGTGCACTCACAGTTTCCTGAACTTTTCCTGGTTGAGGGTCGTGCAGTGTGTATTCCCCCCAAATAGTCCCTCGGAGAGGGGTGCCGCAACACACAGTGTTTGGGAGAAGTGACATTCCGGGACCCCGACTCTGCCCTAAGAAGCTTCAGCCGGCGGAATTCCCCCTGAGGACCCCATTGGCGGGGAAGTCGCTTAGCTGGGAGAAGATCTCTCCTGTGCTGCCCGCTGTGGTCGTAGACAGCTAGCGGGTCCCCAGAGATGCTTTAAATACCAGCAGGTATCGTTTAAAGAAGACAGTTAGGAATGCATGTGCAAAACATTACAAGAAAGAAGGGGAGACTCTCAGTGTTTTTTAAAAAAAAATGTGCACATGGCATCATATATTCAGCAAATACTAATGACAAGGGCAAGGCAAGAAGAAAATAAAAGGACAAATTACAATTGTAACAGAACCTCGAGCAAAAGAAATTTGCGTGAACAACCCGAATTGTACTTGGTGCTCGAGTGTGTTCGTGACACAACTGTGTGTCGACGCAAGTGACAATGTGAAATCAGCAAGGAACGGCGCAAAGTGAAGTGAAGTGAAAATATGTACAGTGAAATCAGTGGTTCTGGTCAAAAGTACACAATTTTTAGTAATTAATAAGCACTTATTTGGAGAACCACATGAGGAGCGCGCCATCGATAGCGCTGACAGGTCAACGGCGTTTCGATCCAGTTACTTTGGATCATCATCAGGACCGGGTTGACAAGGTAGAGGCGGTGCTGGGAGGGCAGAATGCGCCCTGTAGTACTTTGTATTGGCGTATCCAGGGAACAGGTTTTAAATCATCTGAAAATTAGCAATTATTGGCGCTCAGGAGCCGCGTCCGGGAATGCATCGGCGGGGAATACTGAGTTATCGGATGAAGGTCTAGTGAATAGAGCTTCAGTTAGCAATTTCAGATACGCGCACACACATGATCACGTGACCGTTTACGAGTCCTTCTAATTCACTTCCTGGCTGAGGCTTACCCCACACCGCACTCGACCGCAGCGGACACCATCCCGATTCAGACGCCTCGCGCAACAGACTGAAGCTCTATTCACTAGACCTTCATCCGATAACTCAGTATTCCCCGCCGATGCATTCCCGGACGCGGCTCCTGAGCGCCAATAATTGCTAGATTTCAGATTATTTAAACCCTGTTCCCTGGATATGCAGATACAAAGTACTACATGGCGCTTTCCGCCCTCCCAGCACCGCCTCTACCTTGTCAACCGGTCCTGATGATGATCCAAAGTATCTGGACCGTCGACCTGTCAGCGCTATTGATGTGGTTCTCCAAATAGCTGCTTATTAATTACAAAAAATTGCGTACTTTTGACCAGAACCACTGATTTCACTGTACATATTTTCACTTCACTTTACGCCGTTCCTTGCTGATTTCACATTGTCACTTGCGTATTTTGCTCGCAGTGCTGTTACAATTGTAATTTGTCCTTTTATTTTCTTCTTGCCTTGCCCTTGTCATTACTATTTGCTAAATATATGATGCCATGTGCACATTTTTAAAAAAAAACCACTGAGAGTCTCCCCTTCTGTCTTGTAATGTTTTGCACATGCATTCCTAACTGTCTTCTTTAAACGATACCAGTTGAGAAATTGTTGCTGATTTCATATACTTACCCTATTCTCAACGTGGTTTATGGGTTTTTGCTCCTGTTGTCCGATACAAAATTAAATAGCAGCAGGTGCCTGCGGGGACAGCCCGCAACCCACTAGAAGTGCTGAATGTGAATCAGGGTCCTGGGGAAATCCTTCAGCCGTCCTGCGCTCCTTGGCGGGTGGGTCTGTGTCTGCAGGGTTGATCAGTGGTTCGCAAGGCTCTGGAGTGCTCTGATTCCCCTACATTTGTAGAATGACATTTGCTGGGTGAGTTTAGAATTCTGCCACACAGGCCAGTGTTTTAGGGGACAGCCTTAGTCAGCAACTGCTCCGTGGGATCACGGACAACTGCCTTGCTCAGTGTTCATGCGAGAGGATCCCATGAAATCCCCCAGCCTAAATTGTGCTGTGTGGGTGTTCCCCACACTGTCTGGACACCAATCTGGGTGGCCCGGTGGACCGTGCTGGTGACTCTCGTGGTGAGACCTCGGCGGAAGCCCCTGAGTTTCTAAGGTCCTGGCCAAATGACTGTATAATGTATAATAGGACCACAGAAGCACTGTCCCCTATGATGTTATGGTGAGATTGTTGGTACTGATGGATACACAATGATGCTTTAGCAATCCTTACATGTTCTACATCTTACTACTGCATTTTGCACCCTGTCGGGTTATTGTGTGTTGCTTGTTCTCTTGCACTGAAAGGATAAAGAACACTATTTCAAGGACTTCATAGTATGTACAGTAATGTTGTTTTCATGACGTGTGCAACGTATGTCTTGACCTTATGGCACTAACTCTAATGTTATGACAGTTGCTTAGTTGGCAAAGTGATTAGTGGTTTATGTTGTTTTGGTCTATGTTTTATATACAATACAGTATATTTTTATATAATACTGTGTGGAGTCTCTTTTTGTGGTGTAATTATTGTGTCAATGGTTTGAGTGTGTTGAGCAAACACTTAGCACATTGCTTGAGATAAGCCTGACTGATGATCGTGCCAAGTTACCAAGGGAGTGGGCAGAGGTTATCTTGGGTGTGTAACCCACTTACCCTGACTAGAGTGGTGAGTTCCTCCTCGCTTGGGTGCATACCCTAGCCAATCAGAACCCCATTTCTAACAATCTACATTTCTCTCTACAGAAGAAACCCAGGGTAAAATACACCGGCAGCCCCAGTTTAACTGTTCTTGAATAATGATGACATTTTATTGACCTTGACAGATCAATAGGTCTCTATTCCAACTACTATGTCTATTATCGGCTTCTTTTCACAATGTTCGGGATATAAAATGGGACAAGTGCAGGTACTGCCTACAGCTAGAAGCACAATCTAGGCATTCATGGGTATCCCATGAAGTGGATCCCCAAGGGACTGAAATAGTTGGGCATCAGAGTTGATTCTATGGTGGAAGACAACTTGCGTCCCCTTACATCCCTGTCAAAGAATCATTTTCATTTTCTGAGATGTACACACCTCAGCTTGTCCATGTGGAACAGGGTCCAAATTATCAAAATAACTGTGGCACCTAAAAACAACTATGAAATGGGATTGCTGCAATAAGGGTTAAATTTACCATACTGTGTTGCATTGAAGTAGACATCAAAAGGTTTATTTGCGGAGAATCTTGAGCCTGGCTAAAGTCAGAAAATACTGTGGGCCCACACAACATCAGGCGCACTGAGAAAAATATACTACTATCCGCAACACTTATCCCACATGGCTTGTTTCCTCCCTCAATCTGCACACAAACCCCCCATGGGCACGTGCAGAAAGGCACATATTCCACTGTCTTGAACCACAACTACCCCCATGTATTGTAAATATGCACTCCAGGGGACAAACTCTAACCCTGTGATTATATGCATGTTGTGCATATTGAATCACTGACGCTGCCTGGTAAAGATACACCCTTGCAAACAAATCTCTGCTCCAATCTGAAGGAAATGTATGGGTGTTGGTCGGAGATAGGCAGATTGATGCGGGGTGTTTGAATAAACAAAGGGATTCAATCAACTAATCAAGAATCTTGAATGGGGAGTTTAGAGACTTTCAAGCCTTAACGGACAAATACAGTTTAACAAATACCAACTTTTGGCGATACTGTCAAAAATACAACCACAGTAGACTAGGTTCCCTACCTTATGAATTTGTTGATTCCCCTGTACTACATTTCCTGGGGGTATTTGGACTACTGAGAGGCCTGGTCTATGGGATGTATGGACTCAAGCTCACTGAATTGCACACTTGATACAGATTGCAGTCCATTCTTAACAGCAGACTGGGTTGAATTACTGGAAAGTAATGTCAGAGTAGTCCAAGAATCAAAGCTCAAATTTCTGTATTTTAAGGTACTCCTCCCATGATACTGGTCGCCCTAAGGCTGTCTCATGCCAGGCAACTGCATCACCACTCCTACTTGAAATGTGATCAAGCTCACTGTGATACTTTGCATATCTTGTGGAGCAGTAAAGCGTTGTTTCAGTACTGGCAGGAGACATGGTCAGAGCTGTCCAGAATAAACTCAATATAAATCACCTCTTCAACATATTTTTCGTTAGTACATGACACAAGCGATATACCTGACCTTAACTCCTACTCCCACAGATGGTTAGCAACATCCTTAATTGCAGCCAAGCTATGTATCCTCCAACACTGAAGATAACCTATGGTCCTGACAATGTCTTGTATAAATGGCACGCATTGCAGATAATGAACAAGTCAATCATTGCAGATAATGAACAAGTCAATTCAATTCAATTCAAAAGAGCTTTATTCGGTATGTACAACAAACATAAAAGCAAAAACAAAATGTAAAAACACATGTATAAGACGTCCAATGCATAAATCAGTCCAATTAACTATCAAGTATAAAAAATATCCAATGCATAACTCAGACCAATTAATTATCAAGTATGATGGATTTCCTAGCAGCAATTGTTTTCATAATAAAGGAAGTAACCATAAAAGCATATTCCAGGATCATCAAGAGTAACCAATAAGTTCATAGCAGCATGGGTTGTTCTCACATTGAATTTTAAAAAAGAAGGTTTCAAATAAAAACGTCTTAAAAATGAATAGAACTTGCAGAATAGCATAAAATGTGGTGCTTTGTTATGATAGCCCATCGCAGGGGCATAGGGTTGAGAGATATGTTTTCATGGTAGGGAAGGCAACTAGGTGATGTACTATACCTAATCTCAAACGGGTCAGAGCAAAACGATGTGAGGGCCTAGTCACTACTGTCAAGTAATCTTGAAACCCTCCTCTGACCTCAAACTGTTGATGAAATAAGAGAGAAGGTTGTTTCCCTATCACTCTCCTGCGAGTCTCTATTTGATGGGCTACGAAAGTATACTTAATCTCCTGTTTGGATATGGCTGTCACACAGCCTGGGTCTCCCTGGATCTGAAGATTAAATAAATTACTAAACCAGTCACGAATATATTTGAGCCAGGGGATACTGTAACTTTGATCCAAAAGTAAACAGTCTTTAATAATGGTTTGAGTATATTTAGTCTCCTCTTTGTCCCAAATGGATCTCCATAGCAATAATGGCCGCAGAGCGATGTGATCCGATAGGTAATTATTACCTTCTTCACGGTGTATCATTTCGGTAGATGCTGATGGGGGTAGGCACAAAAAGCATTTTAAAAAGGAGTTTTCTTAGTACTGTAGTGTCTGGTTATGATTTTGGCTCCAAACCCCTGCGCCGTAAAGGTCTATGGCAACACAACTAGCCTTGTATATGTCTACCATATACTTAATACGGCAATTACCTAGTTTGGATGCAAATCTAAAAATCGCATGGGCACTCTTGACCTTCTCAGAGCGTACATTAGCAATTTGGTTCATCCATTTCCCATTTCCTGAGTAATTTACACCCAAGTAGCAAAAGGTATTAACAGTTTCCACAGGGGAATTCTCTATGTAAAAAGTTTTGCATTTCTTGGTTTTCTGACCACAGGCCATGTCAAAAGTTTTGGTCTTTTTAATTAATAATTTCCTATACCTAATAAAAAGGTTAAAATTATCCATTAATCGCTGTAAACCAACTGGGGATCTGGAAAGCAGCACCGCATCGTCTGCATAAAGTAAAACAGGCACGGGGTTGCCAGCAATTTGTGGTGCATCTGCCTGTACTGACCTAAGGGCTTTGTCTACTTCATTTATAAATAGAGAAAAAAGCAACGGTGCCAAAACGCAACCTGGCGGATACCTCTTTTAACCTCAAAGTGTGGTGTACACTCACCCTGCTGTCCATATCGCACCTTGCACGAGAGTTTCTCGTACAGCCTTGCAAGGAAGAAAACTATTTGTTTGGGGGCACCTAGATTGAGCAAGGTTGGCAACAAGATAAAGTGGTCAACAAAGTCAAACGCACTGCTAAGATCTGCAAAACACAGATATAATCTTCCCTGTTTAGCGTGTGTATATTTGCCTATCAGGAGTTCTAAATTAATACATTGCTCAAGAGTTCCCAGCCCTTTTCTGAAACCATATTCAAATGGTGAGAGTATCTCATTTTCGGTAGCCCAGTTTTCTAGTCTCACCAATAGTATTCTGCTCATCACTTTAACTGATGAACCCAGAAGAGAAATGGGGCGATAATTTTTAGCTTAGGATTTGATGCTTTTAAAAAAATAGGGATTATCAGAGATTGACCCCATGACGGCGGTATATACTCCGTCACTGCCAAGTTGAAAACTCTAGTTAAAATGGGGCTTCAGAGATCTATTGCGGTTTTGTAAACATCAATGGGGGCCCCATCTGGGCCTGGTGCTTTGCCATCCCTACTGCCAGTCAATCCGTCATGAACTTCGTCGATGGGAATATCTAGTGGCATCACTGGCCATTGACTTCCTGCTGGACATGGCAACCGAAGTACATCCAGATCAAGTGGATTAAAAATACTAGAAAAGTGTCTCACCCACGCATCACAATTAACATGAGAGAATAATTCTGGGAATGAATCACTCTTTAAAAACAGCGAATTAACAGTTTCCCAAAATAGCCCACTGTTCACTGTATCCGCTGCCATGGATAGTTTATCCCACACTGACTCTTGGAGCTTGTTTCTCCTTGCCTTAATGACCAATTTATAATTATGGCATAAGTTTTTGATGGTCTCGGTATTTCTAGGTTTACTACCCAAGGTTTGTTTGAGTTGGCTTAGGGCCTGTGTGCAGGTATGATCAAACCATCCTCTATTTTGTCTGCTGTTTACCCTGCAGGGTACAGTCAATATCCCCTCAATTACAACATTGATTTTTCCAAAGTTGGCTAGCAGCAGGGTGGGAATAACATCCTCGTTGAGGCAATAAGAAATCTCTGCATCACATTTAGTAACAATTTCCTTTAAAACTTATGCAGAATCCACACCAACCCATTTAATACGTGTCCCTTTCGGCCTGATAGAAGCAATACTAGTAATTAAATCTTGGTTTTCTACCATTTTTGGTCACCAAACTAAAGATGACATAGAAATGGAGTTATGGTCACTCAATATCTGCTCAGTGATCCATGGAGTAGAACACAAATGGTTGCTGCTAGCTGAAATCAGCCTATGATCAATAATAGAAGCAGCATTTCAGCTGAAATCAGCATATGATCCATAATAGAAGCAGCATTTCTCCCAGTAAATGTTGGTATAGAGCCACCATTGGTATACCGTGCACACTGTAACAATTCAAGATCATATGTGGACATCAATAAATTAAGAGCTCCACCATAATCGTTGTCTGAGAAATGCATACTTTCATCATCCTCGCCATGCGTGTTCCCATAGACCTTAGTCATCGACAGTGAACAAGATTGAATATTAAAATCCCCCACCCAGATTATAACAATATTAGTCTTAATAGTGCTTAGCAATTTATCAAGCCCATTGTTTAATTCTAATACAATATTACTACGGGTTGAATCGAATACGTTATTGTAGTAATTGACCATGACCACATCCCTACCATCTTTGCAATGTAACCATAAAATCTGAGAGTGTGTTACTATAGTGATAGTTCTTTTAACAATAATTGTAGATGACTTATTTGAAATAAGGGTCAGGAGTCCCCCTTTGGCTGTACCAGCTGGCGAAGGCACAGCCTGGAGCTAATATGATGTAAACCCTTCTACATATACCGGTTCGGTACACCAGGTCTCTTGCAGGCAAATTATATCACGGTCGGTAGTAATAATATGCTGCCAAGCTAGTGAATCCTGTTTGCCTCAGAAGCTTGCGACATTCCAGGTGGTAATAATGTTTCCACAGGGGAATTCTCTATGTAAAAAGTTTAGCATTTCTTGGTTTTCTGACCACAGGCCATGACAAAAGTTTTGGTCTTGTTAATTAATAATTTCCTATTCCTAATAAAAAGGTTAAAATGATCCATTAATCACTGTAAACCACCTGGGGATCTGGAAAGCAGCACTACATCGTCTGCATAAAGTAAAACAGGCACAGGGTTTCCAGCAATTTGTGGTGCATCTGCCTATACCGACCTAAGGGCTTTGTCTACTTCATTTATAAATACAGAAAAAAGCAACGGTGCCAAAACGCAACCTGGCGGATACCTCTTTTAACCTCAAAGTGTGGTGTACACTCACCCTGCTGTCCATATCGCACCTTGCACAGGAGTTTCTCGTACAGCCTTGCAAGGAAGAAAACTATTTGTTTGGGGGCACCTAGATTGAGCAAGGTTGGCAACAAGATAAAGTGGTCAACAAAGTCAAACGCACTGCAAAGATCTGCAAAACACAGGTCTAATCTTCCCTGTTTATCGTGCGTATATTTGCCTATCAGGAGTTCTAAATTAATATATTGCTCAAGAGTTCCCAGCCCTTTTCTGAAACCATATTCAAATGGTGAGAGTATCTCATTTTCGGTAGCCCAGTTTTCAAGTCTCACCAATAGTATTCTGCTCATCACTTTAACTGATGAATCCAGAAGCGAAATGGGGCGATAATTTTTCGCTTAGGATTTGATTCTTTTAAAAAAATAGGGATTATCAGAGATTGACCCCATGACGGCGGTATATACTCCGTCACTGCCAAGTTGAAAACTCTAGTTAAAATGGGGCTTCAGAGATCTATTGCGGTTTTGTAAACATCAATTTGGGCCCCATCTGGGCCTGGTGCTTTGCCACCCCTACTGCCAGTCAATCCGTCATGAACTTCGTCGATGGGAATATCTAGTGGCATCACTGACCATTGACTTCCTGCTGGACATGGCAACCGAAGTACATCCAGGTCAAGTGGATTAAAAATACTAGAAAAGTGTCTCACCCACGCATCACAATTAACATGAGAGAATAATTCTGGTAATGAATCACTCTTTAAAAACAGCGAATTAACAGTTTCCCAAAATAGCCTACTGTTCACTGTATCCGCTGCCATGGATAGTTTATCCCACACTGACTCTTGGAGCTTGTTTCTCCTTGCCTTAATGACCAATTTATAATTATGGCATAAGTTTTTGATGGTCTCGGTATTTCTAGGTTTACTACCCAAGGTTTGTTTGAGTTGGCTTAGGGCCTGTGTGCAGGTATGATCAAACCATCCTCTATTTTGTCTGCTGTTTACCCTGCAGGGTACAGTCAATATCCCCTCAATTACAACATTGATTTTTCCAAAGTTGGCTAGCAGCAGGGTGGGAGTACCATCCTCGTTGAGGCAATAAGAAATCTCTGTATCACATTTAGTAACAATTTCCTTTAAAACTTATGCAGGATCCAACCCAGCCTCCAGTAGGATATGGCTCCGGTCTAGGATGTTTAATACCCTTATGTCAATCGTTTTCATGGAGAGAGCTCAACGCCAGGTATATGTTTAAAACTGGTATATCATGGTGAGGCTGGATTGATAAAGTAAAGTTCATTCTCCGGGGATTTTGATCATCTTCCTTATGTTGTATAAGCCTTAGGTGTCTATAAAAGAAACCAAGTGGTAACAATGTCATGATCAAATCAAATTGAGACAATGTGGGTGCTCTCACTAAAATGTTTCTAGCCCAACAAGGAGTTCTAAAATTGATAATTATGCAGTCTCCTTTGAGACACTTTCGTAAGGGGCCAATCCATCCCACTCTTCGTGTCAGAAGAATCTGATTAGCTCCTATCGCTGGGAAGCCACAGTTCTTATCAAGCTAGTGTACTACTCTGTTCTTCAGGGTATCATGGCTATCCATTTGTCCTGGTTGCAGGGGAGGCACGTTCACCAGAACGGCGACATATGGGCAGCATTCATGGGGCAGGTTGATGGGAGCATCTACTCTCCTCTCTTGGGTTATATTGTGACCTGATTTATTTAAGGTAGCAATTGGATGTTCAGTGTCCAACCCTTCCAACCTAGCCCCACAAACTGTTCGGGGTTGGTTAATCAGACCCTGCTGTCTTGGTGTTTTATGGATTGCTAATTCATTAGTTCTGCTGGTGAATCCTGCGCTTGCCATGTCATTTCAGCCCCCAAGTGGTTCTCTACCTGTTCCTTTGTTTATTCCATTGACATTTGGGACAGTTATCTTAGGCGAAAGCTCATCTATCCCTCCCCTAGTTGCATCCCTCTTTGTCCCGGCACTAGTGCAAGTGTCCCTCAATAGGCCGCAGATCTTAGTCACCTCGCTAGACAGTTTGTCAATCTTCTCGTGGACTGGTATAAGCAACTCCTCGACCTTAATTAAAATTGTGGCTATACTTAATGTTGTTTGTGGATTGGCAGTGGTACCCTGGCCGTCTGGACTATCACATATCAGGTATTTAGGGGTCTGTATAGGACCTTTCTTTCCTTTAGGGTTACCCGCCACTGTTTGTCTCTTCTTGTAAACTCTCTTCCTCTTTGGGGATGGCGATCGATCAGCTGTGTGCGGGGGGATCAGGTTGAATGAGCAAGTCATGTTCAGATTCCAACACATTATCATGGGTCCTATGTGTTCCATGGGGCACAGTGGGGGCAACGTCTACAGATTGCATAGGCTCTCCCTGTGGGAGTCCACTACTATTACCTATCTGTTCCCCTACCATCGTACCAGGGCCCAAGGATAGGCGACGTTCTATCCTATCAATTTCATCAGTGATTGCACTGACTGCTCACACCAACAAGCATTTGCAATGCAATAGGTCTTGCATTTGCGAGAGTTTGAGTTATTGGCATTGTAAATGACAATGCATTTTATTTATGTGTTTTGAAAACCTGTAAGTGGAGCGCAAACACGTACTTTAAACTTATAGTCGTTGCTTATGAGATGGCCACATCGTAGAGTTTATGTTATTTTTTTACTTTCAGCCACGGTGCACAACAGGTGTGCTGTTGTACAACATAGGTAACAAATATTGACAAAGGCAATCCCTTTCGTATGCACAACCATTGACTTTGGTAATGCTTGTTCTGGTTGTGCGAAGCACAAGACTGAGGTGTGTGCTAGTCAAGAAATAGCTGGCTAATATGTACAGCAGTTAGTATGCTGGGAACAAAGACACCACTTCCAGGCAGCAGATTCCACACCTTAAAAACATAACTCATGAGATCTGACTCCTCACCTTCAGAACAAGCTGGCTGGTGCAAGGAGTCGTTCACCAACCATGCCGCCTCAGTCCCATATCCCTATAGCGTGCTCCCCATCACAACATCAGCAGGACTTGAGAATACTATAAAGTCTGAGGCACAACCACACAGCAGGCTGTCTCATCACAATCCCATGGAGACAGTAAGACACACAAAGAGGCTAGCAGTTATATGCAGTAATGCTGGAGGCTGATAGTCTGAAAATGGTGGTGGCCACCGGCACTCTACACCAGCCCATGCCCACAAAAGTAGCAATCCACTGTCTCCCTCAAGCTTCCCTCTACTTCTTTGACAGCCTTTACTGTTGCACAGACAAGAAACAGAAAGGGAGAATGCCCTCTGAAGAGGGGCATCAACAGGATCCCTGTGGGACATGGAGTCTGTGCTCTACGTCATTTCGTCCTTGTCCGGGTTGAATGAGCTCTGAAATAAGATATAAACAGAATCACAGAGGTCACAGGGAGTCTGAACCCAGACAAGAATCAGGTGACGTAAGGCACCTAGGGCTTCAAAATCAGACATAAACAGTATCACTGGGGGCACGGGCATCTGAACCCACACAAGGAAGAGATTACAAAGGGCTCTGAAGGCAGACATGGCCAGGGATACAATGAGAAAAACGTAGACCAAATCAGGGTCTCGGAGGGACTGTTTGATCTAAACGTGACACAGACAGCCTCACTCTGTGCACAGTGAGCTCTGAAACCAGACATGGACAGTATCAAGTAAGGTACAGTGAGCTCTGAAGCTAGACATGGATAGAGCCATGAATGGCACAGCGAGTACAGAAACCTTGCAAATGCATGGCCACTGAGGGACAGAGAGCTTTGAAAAATACATGGATAGGACTGCAGACATTACAGTGAGTGTAAAATCAGACTAATGCAGGGTCATTCGGGGAAGTGCGTTCTCAAACCGAGAAGAATGAGTTCACTGAGGGCAGAATAAGCTCTGAAAGTAGACAGTGGCACTATGGGAACAGTGAACTTACTCTTCTTGTCTGCCGTCCCTTAATCACTGGTGACTGCGGAGTGTAGTAGCAGGCACTATGAATGAAATTAGGTGAGTGTCCCCAATATGGCGCTAAATCTGGAAGACTGGTGCAGGTCTGGTAGAGTCAGTCAGTCATGTGACAGTCATGTAGAATGGAATCTACCCTGCTCAGAATGAGGAAGCTTAGGGTCAATGTATTTAGCTCCAATAAGCTCGGGTCAGCGCAAAGTCGATCAGAGCGTATTGGAGTGCTGTTTACATGAGCACCAATTACATCACATGGTTACATTCATTAGGTCTCGCCTATACAGCGCGCATGCGCTGCTTAGGAAAAAATACTTTTAGCCATCGGCACAGCTTTAGCCATCGGCACAAAAACGTGCACACGTTGCATTGCTTCCAATGGCAACGCGTGCACGTCTGGCGATTCCCTTGCGGGAGGGAGCTTTCAAACCATGTGCTAATTACAAACATATGGTTCCTGCTCGCTCCCACAAGGGAAACAGGCGCAGGCCCCCTCCTCTCTCCCCTCCCCCTGCTGCCTCCCTTCAGCGCGAAGCGCGTGCGCTTGTTTATGCGAACCAATGAGCCCCGCGCCGCCATGTTTGTTGTTTATCTGTATTGGACCACCATCCCCTGACCGCGCCATTCCTTGGTGTGCTTTGCTTTTCACCAAAGATGCGTTAGGTCTCCTCGGACGGACAGTATGCACTTCAGGCCGCTGCTCAGACCACCATTCCCGTGACCGCGCCGTTCATTGGAGCGCTTCGCTTTTCACCAAAGATGCGTTAGGTCTCCTCGGACGGACAGTATGCACTTCAGGCCGCTGCTCAGGTAGGCGTCTCCATTTTAGGACTGCCACCGCTTGTCACTAACAGCTACTCTCCTCTCCCACTCCCCCACTCAGACCCGCCGCTGCCACCGCTTAAAGAGAAGTTTCACTGCAGAATGTGACTTCGGGGTCTACAAGCGGACGCTCGAAGTAGTGAAATAACACGATTGATAGCAGTCTCTCTTTGAGGGCCAGTTTCCAGAGCGGTAAATCTCTGCCAGGGTAATAATATGCATTAAAGGGAAGGGGTGTGGCTTAACGACCAGAGCTGCATTTTTTGGGATATGGAATGTGAAATGCCAAGTTCGAGCCTCGGCATAGACTCGACATCCTGTGGTTCTGGACAACTCACTCAATCTCCCCGTGTCTTAAAGATACATCTGCAAATAAACTCTGGTCAGGTAAAGCGTTTCGGGTCGATTTTGCGCTATAGAAAATTGAAAAGACAGAAAAACTGAAAGGTCTGTCTGGATTGTTCCTTACTTAGGCCTGGCTGGCTATGCAGTACTTTGTCTGTGTAATGCAGGTTCTAAAAGCTTTCTAGAGTAAGGTTTCCAGATGATTCCATGAAGGCGCGCAACGCCCAGCCCCCCCCGTCGTGTGTCTCAGCCGGGACTGCTGCAGCTCGAGGTGCTGGGGGCTCGGCTGGGCAGTGTCTGGAGTCTTATCTCCGGCATGCCCGAGTTTTTCACAAGTTTTTTAAGACTATTTACATAATTACATACCTCAGTGCTTTAAATGGAAAAACATAAGTGCTGGTACTCACCAAAAATAAGCAGTGGACTGGAGGGTGGGCAAGAGGCGGGCTATGTTTTTTTACCTTTCTAAACTTTGTATGCAAAAAATATGCATGCATTGTAAGAATGTCGAGCCATTTATATTAAAAATGCCAAGTTTCCTAATGTTTGCCTTGTTGTTTGCATGCATATCCTTGATGCAGGATCATGAATCACTGAACTATATGACAAAGATTTGAGCTTGTGACCTGCAGGTAACACAATGATGTCTGCAGCAAAAACAGTAACCAGCAGAGGTCTCTATATAAACAAGCATTGGCATAGCCAATAGGTCTCGCCTTTGGGACTTTATAAGTGTTTAGTTATCCTGCACAATATCCTTGGTGCAACAACATCAAGTGTTGCATGGCTAAACACTTATAAGGTCCCAAAGGCGAGACCTGTTGGCTATGCCAATGCTTGTTTTTTGTAGCCACGGGGAGATTAAGTGATCTGCCAAGAAGCACAGGATGTAGAGCCGATGCCGAGACTCACACCTGGTTCAACAGTTCCAAAGTGCTGTAAACTTGCAAACTATCCAAAATGTCGAAGAAACTATCTGTGTCACCCATATGGGCTGTCACTCCTTATGGCATTGTTAATGTTGAATAGCTTGTATCGAATTGTTTTCAGTGACAGCAGCAATGGGTCCCGAGGGACAGAAACCTGAGACGTCCAAGGGCACACAATTTAGTCATGTCAGCAAGCCGGGATTACAGGAGTAGTTGGTGTTGAAGCCCAGCACCGAGTGGTAGTAGAGCAGAAAGTAGATGAAACACATGGAAGCGCACAGGTCATTCAGGAAGTGGCGGATAGAGTAACTCAGCCTCTGCGGGAGCGGCATGGAGTCCTGGTCCTCAATGGTCCGGTCTGTGCCACCTGGGGGCCATCACACCAAATGGAAGGTGGTCATGTGAGGGACACTGACAGGAAGGGACTGGTTTTATCTTTTTTTCAATCCTTTTTAATTATAAAGTGCCCCTTATGCCAATTCTCTAGAGACTGGCAGGTGCAATGGCTCACCACTCGTTTATCCAGATCATAAACATCCGGCCAGCCCTACTTGACTTTCCACTCTAACCTAAAAGAGCCGCAATACGCTGAGGCCATAAAAAAAACAAGCGCGCCCCTCCATGACTGCCACTGCAAAACAACGGACTGCAGGAGGGGGGCCAACACTTCCAAACTCGGCAGCTAGTGGTGAACGGCGGTGAAAAATAAACATGGAAGTAGTCCCTAAATGAGTAGATAACGCGGAGCAGCGGAACTAAACTGTAGTTGGTCAGTGCTGCTTCCTGCAAAACGGAAGCAAAACGGAAGTGACGTTTCGGTCCACCAGCCAATGAATGAATGAGCTACATAAAAAGAGCAATGCCAGATTTAACCAATGGCAAGCTAAAAAACAAATATAAACGCAATGGGTGGAGTTTCACCACTAATACTGACTACTTGATGCCTCGTAGAGGCAGAGCATGCACGGCCTATGCGAGACCTAAAAATGAGTCGATTGTAATACGTGGGTTATCAATTATGGCTTTTTCAATCTTGCATTTGTTCATGGTGGCTTCCCAGGCGGTTTTTGTGTATAGAATATAAACTAGTATGATCTATAAGACAATACACACTCAGTTTCAATATAGAGTGCCAAGTGCAAAAGTACAATGTGCAAGGGTCAAAGTGTTAAGTGCTAGGACGTTATGGTAAATGCAGTACACAATATAATCTGCATATGCAAAGGAGCAAAAAGAACTATGATCAAAGTGCACAGTGCAAGATAAAAAGCATTATAGCATTGTAAAAACAGACAGATATAAAACAAAACTGAGCCCTTTAAAATTGTTCTCATCTGTTAGAAAATTTCCATTAAAAGGAAAAGGTAAAAGATTAAATATAAAAGAAAAACAGAACTAAGCAGAGATTGTCACTCATCTAGACGCTGTTGGCTTGTTCCACGTTCCACGTTGATCCACGTATACCCACGTAGAAGCTTGGATAGGAGTATGCGCTGTTAGTTGCCCCTACAGATGAACGACCAAGGGGGATGGCCCAGCCCGGCCTCAAACGACCACAGACGGGCGCAGACTGGCCCTCCTTTGACATGGGTTTTGACCGGTTACGGCCCGGGCACGCCCGTCCGCCTCCCGCACTGCTGGAGCCCTAGGCGAATTTCAAAGGTTCCTCCTGGCGCTGTGAGGGCATTGGTGTTGGTGGCTGCACGCTGGGCCGCAGGGGATGCTGCAAAGAACGCTGGGGAGTGTAGTTCAGACTACCGGCTCCCTGGCTCCTGGTCCCGGTCTGCGCTCCTTGGCCCCATACGAAGGGCAAACAACAGCAGCAAGTGGGCGTCCTACAAGTCATATACAAGATCAATGATAAAATTACTGTGTTTGAGCAAGTTTGGGGTTCATTCCATTATGGGACAAGGCAGGGAAATGGGAAATGAAAACGTATTACCACACTCACAGGTATGTAACAGGCTGCAGATTAAAGAAAAACCACATCCTTTCTGTAACATAGTTTGGAGATACATGGACCAACTGAAGGCTCGCTAGCATGAAGTACAATGCGTTTTGTTATAAGTACCTACCTCCATTATTTTCTATGGGAAGGTGTTGTAGTACCAGTGGTTGGCCGTGTGTAATGAAGGACTAACTATAAACGTGTCAGTTACTACTAAAATTTCAGTTACACATGTAAGTTATGCAAAAGTTAAGTTACTACAAAAGCGTAAGATACATGTGTAAGATACTATAAAGGTATAAGTTTGTGAATAGCACTTTGTAGTAAGTTTTGCAGTACTACTGTAGTACTACAAAATGTACTTCAAAGTGCAGTTTGTGAATCAGGCCCAGTGTTTTATTGACAATGTTTATGATTGACAATTCAGGGTTTTACATCATAATACACAGTATTAAACGGTGGGGCTATTCTGACACTAACACCCCCTTATATTGGGATATTTTATCCAGTATAGGAGGGGGGAGAATTTTGATTGTGGGTTTTGTGCTTGCTGAGGATGTAAACTGTTCTGAAACTATCACTAAAGGTATTTCCATCTACCTGATTGTATATATTCGTAATTAATGCAAATAAGCACTGGTTGGACAATAATTAATTGAATGTTATTGTTGCATACCAGCAAGCTGGGGTTAATACCCACATCACCTTTCCTGATTAGATCGTGGACTGCTCGTCTTCGCTACTCTGAGAAAGTTGAGGGCTACAATTGAGCACTTGGTTCTCAGCAAAGAGAAAGTTGTGGACTTAGTGCTAGTGAAGGACTTCCAACAGCTTTATTAAGATGGTCAGTTTGCAGGAAGAATTACATTGTAAGGACAAACATTTTTAAAATCCTATAGGAGTCTTTTTGCCTTGATACAGTAACGAAACTGGTGCCTAGAGAAGAATTCAGAATAGTGTCATACATTGTATAACCACTGCATTAGATGCAGTAGATAGAGTAAGTGCCTTCAATATTAGCAGAGGGATGACTGATTCGAAAACTCATACAGCTCAGAGGCTCAGAGGCAGTAACAATAGCTGAGGGCAAAGACGGGAAAATCATAAGTGTATACCAGCACATGCTGGAAGCACAATGAAAGAGAGAGAAGGTTACCCAAGAATAATAAGAATACTGAGGTGAGCAAGGTCCCAACATCAGAACTAGAAAGACAATTCATAGCTACAGGACATAGCATAACTGCCCTTACTTACATCTTTATATGCCCCTAGTAAACACCTGCCTTTTCCTTTCTCATCCTTGCAGAAGCAAGCCGATGTGAGTATGTCTTGGAGGCCTGCTTCATGTGACAAGTCAGTAGAGTTTCTCTTTTTTTTAAATTACTCTACATGAGATCATACAGTACAGGCAATGCATCATCGTGCAACGGGTCATCAGAGAACACCTGGAAAATAAAAATAAATAACAATACGTTGGTGCAAAGGGGATTAGTCCTATAACAAGTTGGCAACTTGGCCTTCAATTGTTGCTATGGGGAAGAGGATCCGCAGTGTGAGGGGAATTGGTTAGACCAAATCATGCTGTTCACAGACATCTTGGTGGTGCCGCGGTGTTGGGGGTCAGCATGCATTAGTTGTGAGCTAATAGGAGCTCTCTATCTACGCATAAGTAGCTCTTCTCTGTGGGCAGCCCAGTAAACTAAAATAGAAGCTCTTGCTTTATTGAATTAATGTATGTTTACCGAAATTGAAAACGTTTATTTAAAAAAAAAAAAAAAGTTTTTTCAGAATTCATACACTGATGTTTGAAGAAAAGTGTTGAACTTCTGTTGGAGAGACTGTTACAAATATTATTAACTTGGTGCTGGGGCACTATATCTATGACTGTTATGTATTACCCAAGTAGAGGCATTCCACATTGACAAAGCATTTTTTACATTCCTGCTGGCAAACCTGCCTGAAGCACGAGGTGATCACTGCTAGTAGTCTTGCAGATGGTGGGCACTAGAGTAATCTTGTCTGATGAGGTTACTACTACATCTCTAATAATATTAGTAGCTCTGGAGGATTTTCATTAAACACAAGGACCTCTTATTACAGACGTGGTCGGAGACCCCTGCTGTAACGCAAGAATGACAGTTTGCTAGTCTCTGGTCATACTTTGGTTGGAATTCTCCTCGTGTGAGGTGTAGTTCCTATAGTACCCTCATGCAGGACCTGCGCTTTTGGATAACATACACTGTGGGTTGGGTGGTAGACCGATTCTGTGCACCCTCACCGCGTATGTTAGCTGTGCTTTGCATTAGCTAGCTCACAGTGCCACTAGAATCTCCTTTTATCAGAGAGATTAGTTTTTGGCAACCTCAGAACACAACAAAGCCTGATTCCTCAGACTTGTGGCAACAATATACTACTTTTCACCCAGTCACTTGTGCGTGCTCATTTTCTCTCAGAGAGATACACGGAAGAAACAGTTGAGCGTGTTTACAATAAGAATTTATTGTACCGTTTTCTTCTCGTGTAAAATATATGCGTTTCTACAACTGTTACACAGTAGCAGAGATATAGGATCAGCAGTACAGTGAATAACAAGCATTTGCAATGCAATAGGTCTCCCCTTTGCATAAGTTTGAGCTATTGGCATTGTAAATGACAATGCCTTTTATTTATGTGTTTTGAAAACCTGCAAGCGGTGCGTAAACACGCACTTTGTACTTATAGTCGTGGCTTACAAGAAGCAAGGCTGGCAGTAACTGCGCCTCTTTTACTGCCAGCCTTGCTTGTCGTAAGCAAAGACTATAAGTGCAAAGTGTGTGTTTACGCCCCGCTTACAGGTTTCAAAACACATAATTGAAAGGCACTGTCATTTACAATGCCAATAGCTCAAACTCTCACAAAGGCGAGACCTATTGCATTGCAAATGCTTGTTTACTTATGTGTTGTGTAGTGAATGTATGTGGGATGCAGTTGTATTATGTGCATAGTAATTATGTTGTATTTTGTTTATTGGAATTGCGTGGAGTGGGATTGTGTGTCATGGAGAGTAATTATATGGTATGGTATTTTGTTTTTGTGGAGTTTAATTATGTTGCGTGATGTAGAATTATGTGGTGTAGATTGTATGTATGTGGTGTGTTATGTAATGGTGTTGTTGATTTGTATTATGTGATTTCTTGTTGAATTATGTGGTGTGGAATGGAAATGTGCCGAGTTGATTTTGTGGAACCATGTGGCATTCTGAAATTCTGGTGATTGGAATTATATGGCATTGTGTGGAGTGTGTTTACATGGTTGTGGTATAGATTGGTTTTATGTGAGGTGTATTTATGTGAGCGAGAGATAGGCTGGAGAGATACAAGAGGGGAGGAGAGAAAAGAGCGAGGAGGAGGGGAATTGACATGCCCAGCGCTTCCTGGGGGAAGGGCCTGTTCTGTACTGAGTGAAGCTCACAAGTTACCGCCTGACTTTATTTTAACTGTGTTCTAAGTCCAGGGAGGGAGATGGAAAGAAAGCACTGCATGAATATTAGACAACACTACAGGATATATATTGATGCACCGAAAATTTTCTCAGACCAAGGACTGGAATGCTTTGAATCTACGCCTTAAGGGAACACAAGACTAACTGTGATAACCTGGTTCCTAAAAACTAAGTCCCTCAAACTGGTAACTGACTGCATTTTTATTCTCTCAAAGGGAAGAGCAATGTCCAATAGAGATGCAATTCTCCAGCATAGTCGTTTCTCAGTCAATCATATTATCCTATATTCTGTAGGCTCCTTACGGAATAACTAAACAATTAAATAAATGCTTCAGGTACTATTAATGCAATAGTTTAGTCTTTTATCAACTAACTGCAAAAATGTTTGTAAGATTCACTTTAAATACAGTGCTAGTATCAGCAAAGCACCTGTGAACTAATAACAAAAATGTGCTTATTTTCAATTGCACGGTTTGGGGCCCCTAAATGATCGACTCTCCCCTGCACCGCAGGGCACTGTGTGACACCCCTGCCCACAGCGCGCAAACTATGCGCGCGATAACACATGGCCATTTACTCAAACTTATCTGCACGTTGTGGCCGTAAAGTTCATTAGGTGACCTATAATTTATTTATTTATACCAGCATGTGTCGCAGAGGTTGTTTGATTGTAAAAAAGAAAACTTGTCTTCAACAACTACGATTCCTCTCCGTTCTTGGCCTCATCCGAAGCACCCTGTGAACTGTAACCCTGTGGGGCTGCGCACAGGGGCTCCAGGTAGTGACAGCACTGCTTATTGACTCACATGTTGTACTATACAGAGGAAGGGTTACTTGCAAGGCCTATTCAATGGAATTTCCACACTAAGACTTAATTAACCACTATGTACTGGTTATGTTGAAATAACATTGTTTACATCTTTTACACACGAATAAGTACCATAGCATAGCATTCATCATATATGCATATCAGTTGAGAGTAATAAGCCATTACTACCATTAATAAGGCCGGGATTCATAGCCGGTGTGATAAGCCGCTGGACACGTCAGCGAATAATCACAGTTATGATTGTGTTGGTGTTCACAACATTTCACAGTGGTCGCTACCGTCCACTGAGAACCTCCTCCTTTAAGCCAAAATAAAGACTGCAGAGTGTCCACAAAACAGCCATATTTCCCTCAAAGAACCTGAGTCTAGAGTCCAATGTTTTTCCCCACAAAACTACCACATTTCCCTCAAAGAACCTGAGTCTAGAGTCCAATGTTTTTCCCCAGCATTTTTTTGTTTTGCCTAACAAAGAGCACAAACTATCTGGTTACAAAAGACCTTTTGTGGGCTTATCAAAAACTTACAGTAGGCTTACAAGCCACCCATTGCTTAGCACTGGTTGGCTTTGATAGAGCACTCTACACCTGCAAGTACACGCTGTATGAACCACGAGCACCCTTCACCTGCCGGTCCATGCAGTATGAACCAGCTCCAGTGTCCGTGCCCGTAACGCTCCATCAAATGCATCTAATGTAGCACAAGACAATTGCAAAAAAGCACCATTAAGAATTTGCTAACAATCACCGGCCGTCCAACGCAAACAATGTTCAGGGGATGTGGTCATGCATTTCATTTGACCAATTGGATCTCAACAAAAAATGCGAGTACGTTTCAATAAACTCTGTGAAACAGACATGGCAGGCGCACTGACGCATACATGCGTTTCTTATATGCAGACAGCAAGCGGTGTTTCAAAGTGGAGTCCATTTGGAAAACAGTATCCCTTCCACCCAAGCGGCTTTCAAAACTGTAATAGTTGTGTCTCTCCACGCTAAAACCAGGCCCCTGTCAAGCTGATTGCAAGTCCTTCGTTAAATAATAACTGTATCCAGCGCTTCAAACCGCACATTGGCCATTTGTAAGCGCTCCAGATAACAGATGTTACAGCGCTCTGTTTAATGTGCCTCTGTGATAACTTGCGCCTTAGCTGCTTCTGGGAAATGAAACTCAGATGGTGGCGAGTTTAACTAGCAGATACGCGCCTTACACCTACCTGTCTGTAACAGGTACACAGATGTACACAACCGGCCAGTGTAACAAGTCGACGCGCTAATGAACGATGCCCTATTGAGTCAATAGTAAATAGCAAGTAGAGAACTCACAGCTCTGGGGGGCGTGGCTTGAACGCCGAAGAAAATGGCCGCTGCCTGCCGGAGCTCCGTGACGGAGTAGCGTGTTCGACTTCCCCCAGGGCTCTCTTTCTTCACGGCGGACTTTTATACTTGTGGGACCATGTTCCGTATTCTTGCCGGCATTGACTGGGATGTCAGTGACTTTTAATGGATAGCGGAGTTGGCTGATATTTGCTTCCTATGTCTGCCGCGGCTCCGTGAACGCCGCGACCGCCATTTTGAATGCTCCGGTTTCCCGCGCTGCGTCGTTGAAGGTTTTCCTCACATCCACTCACTCATGTGACTGACGGTGAGCGTTCTATGGCCTCAAATGTTTTGCATCTTGACCTTTATTTCTTCCTGACGTCGTGATGTGGTATTTCTGACTTTGGCTTTGGATATATTAACACAGTGGGTTACTCGCTCCATCCTCACTGACCAAATTTATAAACGCAAGTTATTCTATCCACATTTCTTGGTGTCCCGGTTCTGGTGTTGAGTGGCAATGCCTCGCACTAGCCGTGGTGGTGCCCAGCAGCCCAAATCCTCGTCCATGGCAGACCCTAATCCTTACAGTGTGCTGCAGGAGTCTGTGGAGGAGCCCGGTTCTGAATCTGTTAATTCTGCGCTTCTGGCTTCCGTTCCTTCATGCTCCAGTAATAACTCAATCTCTAAGATCCCCTCTGCTTCTTCTTCATCTTCTGGTAAAATAACAAAAATTAACCCTCCTTCTCCTCCTAATACTTCACCTATACTTTCAATGGAACTTTTGTTGGAAGAAATCCGCTCTCTTAAGCCATACATGACAGAGACTAACTTTCGCCTCCAACACCTTGAGGATAATTGGTCAAATACTGAGAAGAGAGTTGATGCTCTGGAGATTCATGTTGAATCTATTCAAGCTGTTACAGACCACATTCCTGATATGCGAAGGGAGATCATGCATCTGACACAGCAGGTGGAGAATTTGGAAAACAGGAATAGGCGTAATAACCTACGCATTTATGGCCTTTCGGAAGGACTTGAAGGTCCTGACCCCTTGCTATTTTTCCGATCTTTTCTACCAGAAATTCTTGGATTTCCTGCAACACCCCCTCTCAACATCCAGCGGGCTCACCGCTTGGGTCACATCCCGGGTTCTTCTGCTTCGTCCTCTCATGTGAAGCCTAGAGGTATTATCTTATATTTTTTGGAGTATACCGACCTACTCAGAGTCCTACAGGCTGCCAAACAAAAAGGGAAGATTCTTTGGAACGGCTCTAATTTGTTCTTTGCCCAAGACTATTCTAAAGCCACGGCAGATCGCCGGAAGAAATTTTTGGACATGAGACCTGCTCTCCGTAATTTGAATGCTCGATATGGTTTATTTCCCCATGTTTGTTTAAAGTCACATATCAGAACAAAACAACTAATTATGAGGACCCTGCACTTCTTCAGCATTTTTTGAATACCTGTAGAGATGAATCTATGGACATGTCTCGATCGTAATTTCGGTCAACGTATTGACATTTGTTATGTTTCTCTGTTTTATGTTCAATTTTTGCATTCTCTTTTCTGTGTTCCGTATATAACTTTGGTGGTTAACATTTTTTCTTCTTTGTTTCCTTTTTAGACATATTATTCGGTCCCTTTCTCCTTCCTTACTCATTGTCCCTGGAGGTCGTCGTCCTTCGTACCTTCGTCAGTTTTGGAGTTGTCCGTCTTGGTATGCTGCCTTTTCCTATGTGGCTTCACCCTCCCCATCCTCAATGTTTATCTGTGGTATGTCTTTTTGATATATTATATTGGGTTTTTCTACCATGTCTTTTTGTTCTTTGTTTTTCTCTTCAAGTATGGGCGTTATTTTGTATTGTTTATTCTATTATTGACTCTTTCTCATTTTTTCCTTTTTCCATTTCCCTCTCCTCTCTTTTCATTTCTTATTCTTACATTAAGCGTAGTGCTGTTGTTGTTTCTTTGTTTTTTGTTCTAATCCTCTCTGTTACTTCTTTCTCTCCTCCTGCTTTGCTAGTTTTCTTCTTTTCTCACTTTCAGTTTTGTTCCTCTCATACTTCTTTATTGCATCTTATCATTTCTCCTCTTGTGCTAATGTTATTTCTTTCCAATTTTTATATGATGATTTTCTGGATATTTATTTACTTGATTGTCTCTTGCATAAGTGATATTTTTTGTTATGAGGTATATATTTAAATGTCGCTAAATATATTTACTTGGAATGTTAAGGGTTTGGGTTCTCCCATTAAGCGGCAACGAGTTTTGTCACATTTAGCAAACTTAAAGGGAGATATTGTGCTATTACAAGAAATTCATATACAAGAGGCTGAAGTTACCAAATTACCCCGTAATTGGGTAGGACATGTATTTGCATCTCCTGGTTCAGGGAAACGTAATGGTGTTGCAATTCTCTGTCATAAGCGGTTAAATATCAAAGTTATAAATCAAACCAATGATTCTGATGGGAGATGGGTCATTGTATCTTTGTTGATTGATAAAATCCCTTTAACTATTTTTAATTTGTATGCTCCTTCTACACATGATAAATTATTTTGGCCCCAGATATTAGTCTCGTTGATGCAATTCTCTGATGACTATCTCATTTTAGGAGGGGACTGCAATATGGTTATGGACCCTATTTTAGACCGAAAGTCTCATTCACGTTTTTCTCCCTCTTCCATGCACACTCAATTCACATCTACTATATCCCAACGCTCTCTTGTTGATTCTTGGAGACTTTGCCATCCTACACTTCAGGAGTATACATATTACTCACCAGCTCATTCTTCACAGTCCCGGATTGACTACATTTTTGTTTCTAAAGCCCTGATCCAACACATTACCCATTCTGAAATAGGCTCCATTTTAATTTCTGATCATGCTCCAGTTTCCTTGCGCCTCGATCTACTTCTCCCCATCAAAGGTACTAGGAGATGGAGATTTAATAATTCTCTCCTATTAGATCCCAAATTTACCCAGCTTTCCTTGAATTTTCATCCCTATTTTTTACTGAAAATGAGTCTCCTCTGATATCCCCTCAGGTATTATGGGACACCTTTAAAGCTGCTTCTAGAGATTTCATTATCTCGTTTGTTTCCCATAAAAGGCGTGTTGCATTCCATTCCTTACAGTCAATTAATACACAAATTAAGCAATTGGAACATTGTTACTATTCAACTAAATCTCAGTCTGACTTAAATAAACTTCTCAAGGCCAAACTCTCCTTTAATAAACTCTCCACGGAATCTGCTAATCTAATCCTACTTAAATCCAGTGCCAAATATTACTGTGCGCAAAATAAGGCAGGCAATCTTCTTGCCAAGTATCTCAAAGTTAAGCAAGAACGCACAAAAATTGAGTCTATTGTCTCCTCGTCGAATCTCACTCTTCATAAGGACGAAGATATTCTGGCAGAGTTCACTAATTTTTATCAAAATCTCGATACTCCGGAATCTCCTCCTCTGTTAACAGATATTGACCATTATTTATCTTCCATTCCTTCTCCTTCCTTTCCAGACACAGACTTTGCCCCATTAGAAGCAGATATAGGTCCTAAAGATATCTTAGAGTCCATTCGGATAATCAAAAAAGGTAAGGCTCCTGGGCCAGATGGCTTTACGATAGAATTCTATTTACATTTTGCTAATTTGCTTGTTCCCAAACTTCATCAACTATTTTTATTTTTTATATCGTCCAAAAAATCTGAAGGGTCTTTCCAAGAGGCCTTAATTTGTCTCATACCTAAGGATAATAAAGACCATACTTTATGTAAAAATTATAGGCCCTTCTCTTTAATCAATCTGGATTATAAGATCTTTGCAAAAATTCTTGCGCTCCGTCTTGACAAAATTCTACCTAACATAATTGGTAAGGAACAATGCGGTTTCATTAAAGGTCGTCACCTTTCGGACAATACTCGTCTCTTTTTTAACGTACTAAGTAAGTCTCATTACTATCCACATTCTTTAGCCGCTGTTGCATTAGATGCTGAAAAAGCATTTGATAGGGTTAATTGGCAATTTATGCTCGCATTCCTTGCTTGGTTTGGTTTTGGCCAGAAATTTCTTGCTTATGTCTCGTTATTGTATTCCTTTCCTAGATCTTTTATCTTAGCTAATGGTCTTGTCTCCTCTTCGTTTCCTCTCTTCAGAGGTGTCCGACAAGGATGTCCTCTTTCTCCTCTTCTTTTCATTTTAGCATTAGAGCCTTTCTTGATAAAAATTCGTATGAATACAGATATTACTGGTTTCCCTTATGGAGATAGGTATTTGAAACTCTCTGCCTATGCGGATGATATTCTCTTATTCATTTCCAATCCACAATCCTCTATTCCATCCTTTTTATCGGAAGTATCTTACCTTGCGAAAGTCTCTGGTTATAAACTCAATGTTGATAAATGTGAAATTCTCCCTCTGAATAAATTTTGTTTTCATGCAGACTTCCTGGCTTCTTCTTTTCATTGGAGTCCGGTTAAGATAAAATACTTAGGCCTGTGGTTCAAATCCTCTATTAAAGACACTGTAGCACTTAACATCAAAAATCTACAAACAATGTTACAGGACTCCACAACTCGTTGGCATCCCTTGTTTTTATCCTGGTGGGGAAGGCTGGACTCAATTAAAATGATGTTAGTTCCCATTATTTTGTTTTACCTTTCTAATCTTCCAGTTAATATCCCTAAGTCTTGTTATAAGAATATATATTCTACGCTGTCTAAGTTCCTGTGGCAGCATAAAAAGGCTAGAATGTCTTTTGCAAAACTTAAATGTCCTAAGCAGTTGGGTGGAGTTAATTTTCCGGATTTTGCCTCTTATCATTCCTCATTTTTCCTTAAACATTCTGTTCCCTTATTATCTGAGCAGGAATCCGATACCATTTCAAAACCTTTGTGGGTTGAGATTGAGTCATCTTTTTTTTCATCCTTTTACTTTTGAGGAATTTGTATCGCTGTCCCATATTCCCAATAAATTTTCTCTCCCTATTCTTAAAAATTCTCGGAAAACTTTTTCTCCTCTCTTCTTGGGAGGTTTAGATGACCGTTCGCATTTTTTACAATCTCCCTTGTGGTATAACCCTCTTATTAAACTTCGCAATAGGATGCTTTTTTGGAAGGATTGGAATAACCTTGGTATTAATTGGACTCATCAACTGTTTGATGAAGGCACTTGTATTCCCTTCTCTACCCTTCAATCTCGCTTTTCTTTGCATGAATCATTTGAATCCAAATATAATCTATTGCGCACGGTTTTGCAAGACAGCTATGACGCTCTTTCTGATTCCACCGCTCGCGCTAATTTATCCCCTCTTTCTCTCCCTTGTTTATTGGCTTCTTCTTCTGCTTCCCAGATATATACAAAACTAAGAGATACTTCTGGCGCTCGAGATAAATCTAAAACAGAAACGGACTGGGAATCAGATGTAGAGGACACATTTTCTGTCTCACTGTGGCAAAAGGTCTGGACCAAGATAAGGAAATCCTCTAGAGCAGCGAATACAACTCAAACGTTATTTTTTATATATAACAGACTTTTGATTACTCCTGCCAAATTACATACAAGTGATCCTTCCATCCCCTCCTCTTGCTGGTCTTGTTCAGCGTCGTGGGCAGATCTTAAACACATGTTATTTAGTTGTCCGAGGATTCATAAATTTTGGACTGATGTGTGGACTCAGATCAATAAGATTTTTTCCACCTCTTTCCGTCTTACATTTTCACATATCTTTTTAGGTAGTCTCTCAGACATATGGTCCTCTTCCACCACCAACACGTCCATTATTGATTTACTTCTAGCTGTAGCGTTTCAGCAAATCACTAAGTCTTGGAAGGATACCTCAAATGTTTCCTTTCAAGCTTGGTGGTTTGGAGTTTGTTATCATCATAGACTTGACAGAGCCTATGTTTATGCCATCACACTTGCCATTAAACGTGATTTATTATGGCTTCCCATTACAGATTTTTTAGATGTGTCTGCTCGATCCCTACCCCTACATAACCCGTGTACAGAAGAAGTTCCCAACCCCCCATGACAGCATTCCTGATGGTTTCATGTACATACTTTTACTGCTTGTTTTATGACTATTTTGTATATTTTTACTGGAGGAGTTTTTTTACGTTTGATCCATTTGTTTATTCTTTTGTATGACAATGATTACATTTCTATTGCAACTGTTTTTGTTCTATTTGATGATGCTTTCTGCCCTTCTCCCTTCTACTTCTTTCCCCTATCTTTTATTCCTTTCTCTTAGTTATGACGTTCTATATTTCTACTTGAAATGAGTTTAATATTATGCTTTATTGTTATTCTGTTGTAAATGATCTTCAATAAACTCTCCTTTAAAACTTAAAAAAAAAGAACTCACAGCTCTGGGTAAAGACAGCCTAGCAGGAGCCACTACACTGCCCACAGGAGGGAGGGAGCTACTTGTGCAGGACAGAATGCCCTTACATCCTACAATGGAACTGGTGCTCAGAAGCAGCCTCTCCCCTGAGACGCCTGGCGCACTACACACACACACACACACACACACACACACACACACACACACACACACACACCAGGTGCTAGGCAGCTGGCGGCAACTTTAAGTATGAGGTGTGGCTACAACGCGGTACCATAACTGGGGGAAAACCACTTTATTTCTTGTGCACCAGACATTTCATATCGCGACTGCATGAACATGATTTTTTACAAAGGGTTACTCACTTTTCCCGACTCCTGGTGAGCATTTCTTGTCTGTTGTCCGTTGCATTTTCTCGGGTAGAAATGTAGAGACCGAGTTGTAAATGGGCAACAGCTGAAGAGGTGAAACCGTGTGACGTGAACCCCCTGACGGAGAAGTGAAAGCGCCGGCCTCCTGATTTTTCGTTTTTGTTTTTAAAAAAAGGGTAAACTGACTACACAAGTGGGGCTCATCTGAAGCGCAAGCGCACAACAGAACCCTGTTTCACATGACATTCCCCAGGGGTTCCCTGACGCTTCCATGCACAGACAATGGAGGTTGCGGATTGCTAAGGCCCGTTGCTCCGTCGCAAACTTGCTGTCAGAACTGACTTCTCACTCAAGTCCTTATAGCTAATTGGATAAGGAGATATTTGTACAAGGCAATTTGCAGCATTTCACTGAGGTGGTGGCTCACCGTATTCTCTTGTTTCGACCTTGTCTAAGTGCTTGCATCAATACGATAGCGATCCTTCTAATAAAAGTGGAGTTCTTCCTTCTCTGTGGGTTATGTGTAACCTATATGAACAGTTTACCTCCCCCTCCCCCCCCCCCGAGTCTTTCAGGACTGTTGTGCCTTACAGTGTTCTCCTCCCGCTCACAGAACACCGCCTTGCTTCCCAGGGAATCGTTCGCTCTGTGTTGGAAGCACTTGTCCCATTCGGGGTCGGGCGAGTGGTGCTCTTCCTCGTTTACGCTTCCCAATACTGTCCAAGTCAGTGTTTAGGAGGGTCTTTGAAGGAACTTATAAAACTGTCCTCCCTGGCGGGGAGTGGACGGCAGCCCCTCGCCTCCTCATTAGGGAAAGCTGATAATCGTTGCGAGTCTGCACCTTCACTCTTCTTAGTATGCCTATCTTCTCCGTGGCAACTTGTCAAGAGGGTCCACGCTTTTTCCACGGGGACCACCACTGTGGCTCTCCTCAGAGGGCATCTTCTCCACCCTCCTCAGGGCAGGTTAGTACTTTCCTAACTTACTCGGGGAGTAGGGTTTCTGCACCGGAGGTTCTACTTTGGTACCTCAGGGGCTCCTCCCCTTCCCGGGACCAAGCCCGGACTGCTTCCCAGTTGCTGTCCCTGGTCCCTATTCTTCCGCTTGCTGGTAGGAGTATCGCGCCTCTGCTCCAGGATGAGGAGGCCTGCTTCGCTGAGACGACTCGGGACAGAGGCCGCTTTCACTGCAGCCTGTGGCTCGGTCACTTCATTCAGATCAGAGGGGCGCTGGGGTTGTACACTGGGGAGAGACTGCGTGAGCTCCCGCGAGAACTGGCTGCCTCGCGAGAACTCAACGGTCGTTTCCCAATTCAGGTTAAGCAACAGAAGAGTGCGAAGGGTCCAAGGTACCACTAGAAAGAGGGGAGGTGCGATACCGAGCCAACTGACGACTGCTGCTAACACGTTAAAAGCAAATCCTGACAGGAATAATAAATCAAGCGCTCTCCATGACGTATTTGCTCCGCTTTTTCTGCCATTGCCTCGCCTGCTAAAAGGTTTCTTGTCTTTATGGGACCATGTGTTTGGCCCCATAAAGATAAGAAACCTTTTACGACGAACGCAAAGCAGGCCAGGCCGTCCAAATGGGACGGCCGAAAAAGCCAAGCAAATACGTCACAAGGAGCTCTTTTGTAATGGCTGGCCACCGTTTACCATAAGCGGTGACGCCGGCCAATGGAAAAGAGGGGCTGGGCTTAATGCCCCTTACAGAAAATACCCCATATCATTAAGTCTCACCAGTGAGACTGCGCATGCGCGCAGCCTACGCTAGCCGAGACCTAAAAAGGAATAGTACAGTTCTACCATTTTGCAATAGTCATGAACAGATACATGAATATAAAATACATTTATAAAAGATAGTGCGTACTCCTACGTTGCCTGTCTAGATGTACCTAAGTGTACCTAGCATGTGAGTAGGTGTGAAAGAGCCTAAGCCTAAGAGCCTGAGAGCCAAAAATCCCGCTAGGATTTAGTCGAACCCCATTACCTGAAATAGTGAGAGTGTGGGACTTCGTCCTGGACTAGAATTGGACACCCCGCAAGGGATAGTCAGACCACTGTCAGCTGAAGCGATTGCATGTCGGAGCCGCAGCGTCTCTGGTCAGTGTGTCGGCGTTAAGTCTCGGTCCCTCCTGCTTACTGATAGTAAGAGGTGCTGTATTTATACAGTCCATGTGCGTGTGTTAGCTATTGTTTAGTATGAGGATGACATTGGGGATTAAACCTTGTGCGTGGATAGGAGAGGTGAAGTATACCTCCGGGTATCGTTCTCATAAATTATTCATATGCGCTAAGGATGACGTCTTAGTAATATCCATTGGGAAAAACCCTCCCTCAGCATGGAAGTAGGTGAACGGTTTAGTCCATAAAAGGCGTTGGTCCTTATAAGGTGTTCAGTCCCTATAAGGCAGTATGTCCTTATTAGGAGTTCTGACCTAATAAGGCTCGTTCATATGAAATTAAGGGAAGATGATGTAGGGAAGGTGTACGATGTTCCCTGGACCTATATTAGGGTACCAATATGAAATATAACAGTATGATGTTTTGGGTGAATTGTAACCTACCAGGTCCTGATACGGCCACCTACCCGTGAATCAAGAGGAGGCAACTGAAATAAATAAAGCGATACAATTACAAGCAAGGACTGACCCACAGCACACTCTGAATATTTAGAAACAGCAGGTCACTGAGAGTTAAGGATACTTTTATGAGTGAGGCCTTATTAGCATTATTGGTGACATCAGAAGAAGTAATGTCACATGACTTGTGACCCAATGACATTAAAGAAAGTGACGTCACAGTCAGTGGATTAACAGGAAGTGGTATCATAGGATGTAATCTTGTAAAATTCTCCTTTTCCCACTTTCTGACTCATTACAGATCCTCTTCTCAAACGCTGTCAAAACAAATTATGTGTTACAGTTTAAAACAAATCATGAACCAGTGTAAAGTGATATTTCTCAGTTCAATGCATTGGCAGTGTAATGAACAACAAAATAAATCAATAATATTAACATCCTGGGCCAACACTGTTCCATGCTCACAGCACATGCGCATCTCCCCTGTACCTCACCTGTATCGTCCACTCATTGGAACTTGTCTGCTAACCTGCAGCAATTCTCCAGAGTTTTTCTTTCTGACAAATAACAGATAAAGGCCAGCAGGAGTAGCTTGTACTGCTATCAAAAGAACAGGCCAAGTGTTGGTTTTCAAGTGCTCATTCCAATTAATGATTGCAGCAATTTTAAGTCACACATTCAAAATGTGTGATCCTGGACAAATCAGGATGAGGTAGAAAAAATGTGACATAATAGTCCCAAACAACTGCATTTTAATGTGTGAAAAGTAGGAAAAAGGAACAAATAGTAGAAGAAGGAGGACCAACTCACCACGGTACAAGGAGCCCTACTCTGTGAGCTCACCAGCACCAACTGAAGTATCCACTGAAACTTGTTGAAAAGTAACTGTGTGTGTGTCAACTTCATGGTACTTCTGCAACCCGCCCAGTAGCGGCTCCTGGAGGGAGTGCTGCGGAGTGGTGGGGCGGGGCGGGGGAGGGGAGGGGCAGCGTGAGGGGTAGTAAACTCCGGCATACGGCCGAACGGAGGTAGGTAAAGAAAGAAATAAATAAAAAGAATTACATTGCACACGCTGCAACGCCAAATGGCGAGAGTCCCATCTAGGTACCCCCGTGTTTTCTAGAGTATCACATGTTGGTCAACAAAGGATATGCCAGAAGGCGAATGCACCGGTGTGACTTAAAATTATGTACCGGGTAGGAGTTAACTTGATAGATTCTTTAATAAATACTGGATATCGGTTTCCCTGAGACCTTGAATATCTGTAGAGGGCAACAGTAATTACCTGTTATTAGAATGTGAATAGTGAAGGCAAAGAACATTGGCCATGACTATCGGGGCCAGAGTTTACCTTAGAGAGACGCACAACTGCATCCGTCCGTAACAGTGCATGAATCCGGTGTAAAGGAATTATCTTGATAGATTCGTAATCTCTTTGTCAAGTATCGGAAATTCGGTTACTTTATTTATTTATTTTTATTTATTTATAAAGTTTTGTATAGCGTGAACAAGATCCCGAAGGATATCAGAGCGCTTTACAAAGAATGGAAGGAAGGACATAAATCCAATATCGAGCATCAAGTAAGAATACAAAGCAGGAATAATCGCATAGTTCCCAGAAAAATTAATCAGGGAGAGTGATGCAAAAAACAGGTATATAGCAAGCTCCAAAGGGGGCAAACCATGTGGAAAAGAAGAGCATAGATCAAATATCAACAACAAGTAGGGATACACAACATGAATAGTCGCATGATTCCCAGACAAAAGAATCAAGGAGAGCGATACAATAATCAGGAAAATAGGCTACAAGGGGGGCACACAATGCAGTACAGAAGAGCAGCATCTCATGAAGGTACAATGGATGTAGGACCAATGATTTCGAGCAGTTGATCCTAGCCCAAATTAAGGTAAAAATGTGTTCATTGGGAATCTTTTGGCTTCCAGTTTGAAAACAGTCGTTGAAGAGGTTCTGCGTACTTCCGGTGGGAGAGAGTTCCATATCCTTAGGGCAGCGCCAGAGAAGGCACGGAGACAGGTTCTCTTTTTCTTAAGGATGGGTGGTTTCAGGAGGAGAGTGATGGCGCTTCTTGAGGCTCTACCCCCACAGGATAATTCAAGCGTTTGCGCTAAATACCTGGGAGTTTTGAAATGTAGTACTTTGTGCGTCAGAACGGCAATCTTTAGCTGAATTCGAGCTTCGTATGGCAACCATTTAAAAGATTTAAGAATTTGGGATATGTGCTCATTTCGTTTGGTACCTGTGACCAGTCTGGACGCAGTGTTCAGTGATGCCCTTTATGGAGCCAGAGTGTATTTGGGAAGGCCACAGAGCGTAGGGCTTCTGTAGTCTAGCCTCGGCAGGACCGGTGCTTGTACCACCTGCTTGAAGTCCTTTTGTGGAAGGAATGACTTGATAGTTCTAAGTGTCCTCATCAAGTGGTTAGTTCCCTTACACACTTTGCTGATATTATTTTTCATATTCAGGTGCTTGTCCAGGGTGATTCCGAGAGATTTGGTTGAGTCTATGATGAGAGGGGCGAAGTTGAAGGCAGTGAGGTGATTCAGCCAAAGGTCTAGCTTGGGGATGTGGTTCGGGGGGGAGATGAAAAGGAATTCTGTTTTAGTGGTGTTAAGCAGTAGATGGTTCTCCGTTAACCAATTGAGTGAGATGATGTTGTCCGGGGAGGAGATTTTCAAATAAAGTTGTGTGTCGTCCGCGTACATATGGAAGAAAATGTTCGTGGAATTAGGAGAGTTTGCTAGTGGTTCCAGGAAACAGTTGAAGAGTATAGGAGATAGGGCGGACCCTTGGGGGACACCCAGGAGTACTGGAGAGGGCTGGGAGAGGGAGTGGTTTGCCTTTATTCTTTGTGATCTGTGGTGAAGAAAGGACGAGAACCATTGTAGCACCCGACCCAAGAAACACATTCTGTTCTTCAAAATGGATAGGAGGTTGTCATGATTCCCTGTGTCGCATGCGGATGAAAGGTCAAGGAGAATTAGGAGTCAGGAATCATTTTGGTCCAGCATTTTTAAGCTTTCATCCATAACGTGCGTGAGAGCCTATTCAGTACAGTTCCCCTTCCAAAAACTGGATTGATGTTGGTCTAGAAGTTGGAAATTCTCTATGTGAGCACAGAGTTGGGATTGTACACATTTTTCAAGTAGTTTGGCCAGAGTGGGGATGTGAAAGATGGGGCGGAAATTGTTGAGGTCAGATTTATCTGCGTTAGTGTTTTTTTAGTATAGGTGACACTTGAGTTGCTTTTAGGCACTCTGGGATCGTGCCTTGTGAGTACATTCTTGATTTCTTTGAAGATGGCCGGTGGCAGTGGGTCACTGAAGTGGTTAGATGGATTGATGTTCTGAAGAATCTTGTTGATGTCTTTTTCACTGAATGGGGTAAAGGTGCCCCATCACGCATTGTTCTTAGTGTTCAGGCTAATAGGTTTGCACTTTTCTGAGAGGTAAAGGAGTGGTGCGGACCCGTGGGATGGCAGTAGAGCCTTCTTGGAGGTGAGTTCAATGGTGATGAGTCTTGATTTCTCGGTGAAGAAAGCAGCAAGATCATCACAGGACGGTATGCTGCCTCCGGAGTCAGAGTGGTTTGGGCCTACCACTGATTGCTGTTTGACCAACTCAAAAGATTTCTTGGGGCGGTTTGCAGCTTGATCAAGTTGGTGTCTGAAATAGTCTGCCTTAGCAATCTTGATTTGTTGGCTGTAGAAGCTTCTAACATCTCTAAGGAGTTTTAGTTGTTCCAAGGAGGGTTTGGCTCTCCAGGAACGTTCAGCTTCCCTAAGGTTGCGGCGCTCCGTGTTTAAGTTGTCGTTGGACCAATGTTTGGATATTTTTATTGAAGCATTTTTTTGTTGGAGCGGTGCGATGTCGTCCATGATGTTGGAGA
Organism: Triturus cristatus; assembly: GCF_964204655.1. Lineage (NCBI taxonomy): Eukaryota > Metazoa > Chordata > Amphibia > Caudata > Salamandridae > Triturus > Triturus cristatus. The sequence continues at coordinate 442,717,751 of NC_140585.1, forward strand.
TGGTTGAGTTGTAGGAGTCAGTGAATAACTGAACCTCGGTCAAGTCAGCTTGGAAGGAAAGGACATATTTAAAGTGGGCCGCTAGTTCAACTGCGTTAATTGATCTGAGGTCCCTTTTCCAGATCTTTGATTTTGTTGGTTGAGCATTCCTCAACGAAACCTCCCTGTTAATATAAAAGAGGATGCAGTGGTGGTTGGACCAATCGCAAGGGGTAATGGTATCCAATGTGATGGACTGCTCTTTCAAGATTATGAGGTCTAGAGTTTCTCCTTTAATGTGAGTTGGTTGGTCACAGTGCTGAATCAGCTCATGTCATTTAGAGATGCTTTAAGGCAAGTTACCGCGTGGTCATTAGGGTTAGACCAGTGAAGGTTGAAGTCACCAAGGAAGATTTGGGACACGGCTGAGCCGACATTGCCAGAGATGACTCCCATTAGTTGCTCGATGAAGGGGAGTTTGTCTCCCGGGGGGTGATGGAAAGTGTGAAGTTTGCAGACCGGCGGGATATTACTTGAGATGCTAAGAAAAAGGTATTCACAGGAGGAGGGCGAAGAGGACTCCAAGTGAGAAATCGAGAGTGTGTTCCTATGAATACACGCTAGGCCACCCCCCACCTTCCGAGCTCTGTCTAGCCTAATTATGTCGTGAATAGGAGGTACTAGTAGGTCTAGGATAGGACTGGAGGTGAGATTTAGCCAGGTTTCAGTGAGGATGATAATGTCTATGTCATTGTGTTGGATGAGGTCGAAGATGTTGGAGGCGTGTTTACTGGCTGACGTACAATTGAGTAGTTCACATTTAAGTTGTGGTGGAGTAGTGTGGGAAGGAGACTGGATGACGTTCACTTTCTTGAGGTTGTCTTTATTGATGACATTAAGATTGTGTGGAGGTTCTCTGTATTGTTTAGCATGGATGGTTTGTATTTGTCTCTGCGGGATCATGTTGGAATTGGACCTAGTAGAATAAGAGTTGTGAAGGTCAATGAGATCATTGGGTGCCAGGTAGGTCTCACATCTTCTGGGGTGGGAGGGCGCGTTGGATAATGGAATGGTTTACGAGATGGGGGGGCTAAAAACTGGTCCATGCGTTCACTCACACTAGGGAAGGCTCTGGGCAGGTTTGCAGAGGTGAGGACGGAGCTAATCGCGGGGAGAAGATCATTTGAGAGGGCTTTCAAGTCATGTAGTTCAGTAGTGAGGAGGTGCAGCTGGAGAGATATCTCCTCCAGGCGCGTAACCAAGTCTGAATGGAGTAGAGGGTGTGTTGGGAAAGCTCGCGGAGAAAGGGGGCCTTGGTGTAAGCCCTTGGGGTCCAAGGTGATGGAGAGTGGTACCTGGGGAAGGAATTGATCAATTGGCACTAGCGGTGTTCCTTGATCTTTGGAGAACAAGGTTGGAGCATTAGCGCTGGTTAAATGACCATCAAGCTGAGGGTCAGATAGGAAAGAGTGGGTTTGACCAATCAAGATCAGTGGAGGGCAATCGCCCATTCACAAACAAAGTAGGAGTTGTGGGGAGAGGGAGGAGGGAAAAGGGATCAATCGTTGAGGGCAATGATAGTAGGTCACACGGGGATCTCTCAGAGCGAGGCACGGATAGAATCAGCATAAGACCTCGAAATCCTAAAGAGGGCACAAGAGCCACCAATTACCCGTTAGTCCAATGGGAAACATGGAGGCAATGGACAAATATCTGTGCCTATTAGGGGACATGAATTACCTCAAAAAGATGGAGCGTCTGCATACGTCTGTAGCCGTAGCTCTAATCCGGTATGGAGGAAAGGTGCGAGCTACCCTTGACTGAGGTTAAGTAGTGGTATAGAATAGAGTGTATAGCGTAGATAGACAAAGAATAGTGTGCGTGTTCACATTCAACAGTAGGAGCAATGAGATTTATTGCTTTCACTATTCCCATTCTAACAACGGGTAATTACTGCTGCCCTCTGCAGCAATCTGAGGTCTCTGGGAACCCGATTTCCAGTATTTACTAAAGAATCTATCAAGGTAACTCTTACCCGTTACATACTTTTAAGTCACACAGGTGCATTCATATTCTGGCATATCCTTTGTTGACCAACATGTCATCCTCTGGAAAACATGGGGGTACCTGAACGGGGCTGTCTACCCCCCCCCCCCCCCCAACCTTCACACTTTTTTCATCCCACGGTGCTTGGTTTGCATGTTGCTAAGGTCAGCGCTATACAGTACAGTACAATGACGCAATCAATCAAAAGGGAAGCAGTGAATTACCTGTTCCACAAAGTTTAAATCTAGCTAAGACGGAAATGCCTAAGCTTTCTGGGTACCAAACATACAAAATAGCACATTAAAGTAAAAATCAATTGTTGAAATTTGGCACTTTAATTAAGCTACTAAAATAAACGGACATATGAATGTCACTCACAAGTAATCGACAGAATACAACAAAGCCATGAGGCCTAAGAATAATAAATGTCCTATTTGTTTTTAAGTTGTTAATAGTGCATTGCCTGTGTGTTCATCAATAGAAGAAATGTGACCGTTACTCAATCTATGTAAGAACATCATAAGAATTATGTGTCCCAATAATATGATAATGTAAACTTGACGTAAGAGTCCCACATAAGGCGGAAATCAAGTATTTGAAGCAAGACACTAAAACCTCCATAGCAAATGCAATGTGACTCTGTGCAGCGGAAGTAATGGAACCAAACCATTGTCAATGTCACACTATATGTGAGCAACATATTGAGGCATAAAAGTCTATATATCCTACTTGCAGCACCATAAGAACCCCCAACTGCGGGGCCATCGAAGTTAAAGTCGAACATAAAATCATAGAATGCGTGATGTCCGTGTCATGGTAACACAGACGGCCTCACGAACCCATTAAACAGATGCTGGCTGTGAGAAGGTGGGTTGGTATATGCTGTCCACTAGCTAAAGTGGGCCCCTAGTACCAGGCCACACGACCCTTATGATGTATGAGGTCAAACATAACCTTATTGAAAGCTATCCTAGTGGTAGCTATGGAGAGCAGCCTGCAGGCTTAATCTTGAAGGAATATAAAGCAGCTTGTTATACCAGAATATCACCTCCCAAATGATTAAATGAAAGGAGAACCACACAGTGTTTATATAAAAATATGTATTTATTAATATAACACTCTCTACTTGTCTCTACACGAGACTAGGGCACAAAGCACACAATACTAAATCAATAGAACATTCGTAAATAGCAAAATACACAGAAGGCTCCAGGGGGAAACCGAACCATATTTTAAAAAAATGGTATAACAACAACGACTTGACTAGACACAGTGCCTAGAGTATGTAGAATCGCTGGGACCCCAAGGAACCACCCAGAGGAGTGACACAGGGAGCCCACGGAGGACGGGTGCAGTGAGGAAACATAGACACATGCTCCGTACAACTCTATGAGAAAGTCGCGGTTGGAAGTTTACAAGTTAAGGATACTTCTAAGAGGACTTCGAGCAAACCCGTAGGAACTTAGGAGGTCCTAAGGCCAACCCACCAGTGAGTACCGAAGTACCCGTGTTACCTATCCCAGAGGAGCCAGGTGCATAGGGGTCAAGTGGTGTCGGAAACCTTAGTCGTTTTCAATGGAGAGCTGCAAAGAAGTCCTGCTGCCAGGAGGGCGAAGAATGTCCGGTGGAATCCAAGCCTGGATTCGAGGTGAGAAGAACCTGAAAGCAGAGGGGACAGAGTCTGGGTCACTTCAGGTGACCAGGGGCTCGGTAGTCGAATGCCCACTGATGTTGAGTGCTTCAGGAGTGAAGGAGGGTTGCTTGACTCTGCAGCCACGGGAACCAGGAGACGTCGAGGATGACCAGAGTCTGGAGGTGAGCTGTCCCATGAAGGATGTCAAGAGCTGAGGGATCGATGTCCGGCTGGAGCACCAACAAGCCTTGACAAATGCAACCCACGCAGGCAGAGGAAACAGGTTATGGTGAGGACCAGCAAGGTCCAGGGGACTTTCCAAGCAATGGAGAGTCAGGGCACGTCTGGAACAACCAGATAAGCCCAAGAATTAACAAGGTGACCCTCGACAGGACCCACAGGCAAACGGTACAGGGATCGCCAGGAGACCTCAAGCAAGTTTTCAAAGTACCAGCCCACAGGACACTGGTGGAGTGGAGGCCGGAAATCTTCAATGCAAATACTGCTTGGGGTCGGGAATACATGGAGTCCAATGCCGAAGCTCGGGAATCGTGACTAAGCATATGCAACTGCAAATGTACGCTGTGCACAGGGGTTCGGGTTGCACGGTCCCCACGAGGGATACTGGTTTCAGAATCGCTGAGAGGGCACCCACCTCCTGTGTTGCTGAAATCTTCAGAGTCCTCAGGAGCTTAGGAGAAGCAAGCCGGTCAGATGAGTTTAGGTGCCTGCTTTTGCAGGGGAGTAACTCTTTTACTCCAAAGGAGATTCTTCAGTCGTCCAGCGTCATTCAGGCAGTCGAAGTACTTGGTTTCTTCTTAGCAGAATCTTGTCCAGGTAAAATCTAAAGTCCTGTAGTCAGGTAACCCACTTTATATGCATGGGAAGGGGTTGGAAAGATTCTGTGGGCCCTCCTAGGGGAGGGGAAGGCTATACCCATGTCCTTTGTCCAGTTTCGCGCCGGAGCAGGAGCAAATGGCTCCCAGAACTGGTCTGAGCTGGACTATGCACAGGGACACCAAATGTGCCCCCAGTGCAGACTTTCTGGCACTCTCAGAGTGCACCCACCCAGCCCCAATACACTAAACCCTGTCTGGGAGGTGGTCACACCTCCCTGTGACAGGATGACTTTTGGCATGCCTTCCACTGCTCGAGCTTGGTTCAGCAGCAGGAGAGCAGAATCGTGTCTGTGGCTGGCAGCATCCATTTTGTGCTGCCCAGGTCGAGAAAGCTGGTACCGGGTAGACCTGTGACCCACATATGTCCCTTTGAAAGGGTGGAATCATACCTCCCACACCAGCTACTGGTGTGGAGGTATGATTCCAAGGTGTTTGACACCAAACACGACATGTTTCTAAGCAGCTGTTTTAAAGTTAGCATTTACTGCGAGGTTATAATGCACTTAAACATATATGTCTGGTTGCATCACAGACAACCCCGAAGAATGGCCTCCGAAGGCTGCAGAGGGGCTCTCATGCAGGGGCACCCTCTTACGAAAAACACAGCACCCTACCTTCAGGACTGTTAAGGCCTGCCATAGGTGTGACTGATAGGTATTTAAATGTAGTTATTTATATAGATATAGTGAACCTCTGTACTAAGTAAGTGGTGCAAGCACCAGCTTACACAGTCTGCTGTAGCAGGCTTGTCGTGTCAATTTGGATGGCCTCTCAGGGGTGGCATAATACATGCTTCAGCCCATGAGAGGCCTCTGGGGTACCTATGCCCTGGGTACACGGTGTACCATATACTAAGGACTGATAAGGGTACCCCAAAATCCAATCTGGAGTGTACCTAAAGTACATGCATATCAATTTAAGGGAGAAAGCAGATAGACTGGGTTCTGAATAGCAGGATCCCAGTCAGACTAGTCAAAAACCAGCAAAACACCAGGAAAAAGTGGGGGTAACCATGCAGTCAGATCCAACCTTCCTACACTGACCTTCTGTGTTAAACAGCTTGAGCGAAGAGATAAAAAATGGCCTCAACATTGGGAAGTTCTAAAAGCTGCAGTTGGCACTACCCCTTAACATCAGTATCTAAATAGTCACCGCATCACAATCGGTGTGCCATATAATCAGACCCCTTTGCACAAAAGTGAAAAGGTCGGACACAAAACCGTCCCCTTTTAACATATCACCTACGTAGTCATGTTGTTTGTGAAAATGGAAGAAATACTTTATCCCAAGTAATATGGCAACCATGCGCGATGCGTTAAACAAACAAGTATTATCGAGCAATCAGTAATGTCTCAAACCAAATAAGATTCCATGCGATTCTCAAAGAAGCAAGAAAATGTAAAACTTGAGAAAATGGGAAAACATGATAACAAATGTTGTTAAGTAGTGCTAACTACAGCTTTTAGTCCAGTAAATCTGCTTAAACAATATATCACTAAAATAGCACTAAATGTTTGGAGTACTGAGGTATATCTTGTATAACATACTGACCATAATGTATGTACATATAAATCATAGTGGCTGACAGTCTGGTTGTTCATCTAAAGCAGTAGCAAGAATACCTGTCTAAGCATACCATGGAATGAGGGGTACTTTTCATATTTGGTAACATATACAATGCAAGTCAATCACAGCCCTCTAAAAGGCATCACATTTATAATCACATGGCTATTCAATTACAACCAGGCACCCTGGCATGAATGCTTGTAACATATTTCCATTACAATTACAACATCACATATGGTATTTGAACTTCAGTCCTCAAAAGGACCCCATCTACATAAATGCATCTTCTGTGCAATTACATCTTTGCATCCCTACGAGATGTTTCCACTATGACAATCCATATTCAGCCTCTCACACCCCAGTGAAGTCCTAACCATCAGCTCCCAGCTGAAGAACGGAAGTTTCAGCATTAGGCAGGCTTGAAAACATGGATGAACCCTTGAGGGGTTATTTCTTTGCAGTCCCCAGAGACTTAGGGTGGGGAATTCCACTTCTTTGCTGGGGGAGGCTGCACTGCTCTTGCAGCTCTTCCTGCACCTTTGCATTCAAATGGTGCTGACCACATCTTCCTGGGGTCACCAAACGCCAAAAACAAGCAGGTTTTCATTTAAACTGGGCCATGTCCCGCAGGGCATTATGGGAGTCTATCCAGAGAGCGTGCATACAAGAGCAGCGGCTCTTCTGCTGAACCAAGCTGCTGGACTGGTGGCCTCGCTGCAGTCTGCATTTCCTCGAGCCCGTTCCCACCCGGGCAACCCACGTACAAGTAAGTTGGAGAGCAGCTGGGGAAGCCCATCCCCGGCTGCTCTCACCAGCTCAGCACCCCATGTGCTGCCGCGGGAGCCAGCTCTTCATTCTGGTCTGCCTGCTTCTCTGGGCAGACACGGGTGCTGCGGCGTCGGGGAGTGCGACGGCACTCTCTCCTCCTTTCTCCCACTGCGGGGGAGTGCGACGGCACTCCCCCTCCTTTCTGCCTGCACCTGGGGCCCAGGGATGAGGTCCTGGGCCCCAACCCACCTCCACAGAGAGTGCTCCCCAACTTCCTCTTCGGTGGGGCCCAGGGATGGGGTCCCAGGCCCCTGAGATCTCTTCAGGGGGGGCGCGCTGGCACTTCCTGGCTTCATTTCTGTCAGGGCAGTTTCAAGGGGGCGCAACAGTGCTCCCCGACTTTACTTCATCAGGGCCCAGGAATGGGATCCAGGGTCCCATAGGCAGCTTCACTGAGGTGCGACGGCACTCTCCGACGTTACCTTCTTCGGGGGTAGCCCTCGGGGTGGGTTACGTCCATATCGGAGACCAGCGGCGGAGCCCCACACAATTCGTTGTTATTCCGTTAAAAGGTCAAAGGTTCACTACTTTCTGGGGGGCCTACCTCAGCCCCCCGTTTACAGATTTCCTCGTTCTTAGTCTTGTTTCACTCCTGGTGACCAGCCCTAGCCACCTGGAGAACTTTTCACTGCTCTCCTTGTGTCCAAGAGGGCGAACTCAGCAAACAGCTGTCTTCACTGGCTCCCTGCACCAGACTTGGCTTTCCTTCTGGGCATCTCCTCTCTTTGCGCAGAAGCCCAGGCTTCATCTCTCTGGTCCTGGACTGGCTCAGATGCACCCTCCAGAGTCCTGGGCAGTCAGGTAGTTCCTTCTTCCAACTGCCCATGGTGCCAGTCTCCAGCACTTCCTCAGCAAGACCACACCCCAGAGATAACTCCTCTTCTTGTGCAAGACCTTTTAAGAGAAAATGGAGGGGGCTGGCAGAAAGGCACTTCTGCCCTATTCTGCAGTAACACATCACCTCTCTGCCCCTGACCCCTCCTTCTTTCACAGGCCTCTGGGATACTTCAAGATGGCATTGTCCAGTGGTCCAAGGCCACGTGGTCGCTGTAAAGCCCCCTTCTCCCAATTGCTGACATCACGGCCCGAGCAGGCCTGGAGCCTGGCACAGGGTGACAGCTGCTGATTGATGCCCTGCAGCTTCACCCCATCTCTCCCTCTTGGAGAGAAGACCTCCGCCCTGGGCGATGCTTGAAGTAAAGTGCTAGGCCTCTGATGCTACAGCTTGGGAAGGAAGGTAATTAATCCAAAAATCCGATTGGCCGCACTCTGCTAGTCCTACCAGCGTGTTACCCCAAAGAATTGTGGTCCATGAAGAAGCGTCGGCGGGTACGCCTATGCCAAAAGTTTAAAATGAAAATAAGTGTCGCGTTAGCCATCCCTAGACACGTGTTTCGAGGTAGTTGCCTCTCGTCAGCAGGGAGTAGGTATGTGTGTAGGGTTGCTGCGTAGGCTGCCAAAACATATTCTCAGGTAAAGTACCACTCAAGGCGCGCAGGTGCGTAGCCATGGGCTCGTCAGCCCCACCGGCTCAAGGGAGCCTGAATGTAAACAAAAATCCGATTGGCCGCACTCTGCTAGTCCTACCAGCGTGTTACCCCAAAGAATTGTGGTCCATGAAGAAGCGTCGGCGGGTACGCCTATGCCAAAAGTTTAAAATGAAAATAAGTGTCGCGTTAGCCATCCCTAGACACGTGTTTCGAGGTAGTTGCCTCTCGTCAGCAGGGAGTAGGTATGTGTGTAGGGTTGCTGCGTAGGCTGCCAAAACATATTCTCAGGTAAAGTACCACTCAAGGCGCGCAGGTGCGTAGCCATGGGCTCGTCAGCCCCACCGGCTCAAGGGAGCCTGAATGTAAACAAAAATCCGATTGGCCGCACTCTGCTAGTCCTACCAGCGTGTTACCCCAAAGAATTGTGGTCCATGAAGAAGCGTCGGCGGGTACGCCTATGCCAAAAGTTTAAAATGAAAATAAGTGTCGCGTTAGCCATCCCTAGACACGTGTTTCGAGGTAGTTGCCTCTCGTCAGCAGGGAGTAGGTATGTGTGTAGGGTTGCTGCGTAGGCTGCCAAAACATATTCTCAGGTAAAGTACCACTCAAGGCGCGCAGGTGCGTAGCCATGGGCTCGTCAGCCCCACCGGCTCAAGGGAGCCTGAATGTAAACAAAAATCCGATTGGCCGCACTCTGCTAGTCCTACCAGCGTGTTACCCCAAAGAATTGTGGTCCATGAAGAAGCGTCGGCGGGTACGCCTATGCCAAAAGTTTAAAATGAAAATAAGTGTCGCGTTAGCCATCCCTAGACACGTGTTTCGAGGTAGTTGCCTCTCGTCAGCAGGGAGTAGGTATGTGTGTAGGGTTGCTGCGTAGGCTGCCAAAACATATTCTCAGGTAAAGTACCACTCAAGGCGCGCAGGTGCGTAGCCATGGGCTCGTCAGCCCCACCGGCTCAAGGGAGCCTGAATGTAAACAAAAATCCGATTGGCCGCACTCTGCTAGTCCTACCAGCGTGTTACCCCAAAGAATTGTGGTCCATGAAGAAGCGTCGGCGGGTACGCCTATGCCAAAAGTTTAAAATGAAAATAAGTGTCGCGTTAGCCATCCCTAGACACGTGTTTCGAGGTAGTTGCCTCTCATCAGCAGGGAGTAGGTATGTGTGTAGGGTTGCTGCGTAGGCTGCCAAAACATATTCTCAGGTAAAGTACCACTCAAGGCGCGCAGGTGCGTAGCCATGGGCTCGTCAGCCCCACCGGCTCAAGGGAGCCTGAATGTAAACAAAAATCCGATTGGCCGCACTCTGCTAGTCCTACCAGCGTGTTACCCCAAAGAATTGTGGTCCATGAAGAAGCGTCGGCGGGTACGCCTATGCCAAAAGTTTAAAATGAAAATAAGTGTCGCGTTAGCCATCCCTAGACACGTGTTTCGAGGTAGTTGCCTCTCGTCAGCAGGGAGTAGGTATGTGTGTAGGGTTGCTGCGTAGGCTGCCAAAACATATTCTCAGGTAAAGTACCACTCAAGGCGCGCAGGTGCGTAGCCATGGGCTCGTCAGCCCCACCGGCTCAAGGGAGCCTGAATGTAAACAAAAATCCGATTGGCCGCACTCTGCTAGTCCTACCAGCGTGTTACCCCAAAGAATTGTGGTCCATGAAGAAGCGTCGGCGGGTACGCCTATGCCAAAAGTTTAAAATGAAAATAAGTGTCGCGTTAGCCATCCCTAGACACGTGTTTCGAGGTAGTTGCCTCTCGTCAGCAGGGAGTAGGTATGTGTGTAGGGTTGCTGCGTAGGCTGCCAAAACATATTCTCAGGTAAAGTACCACTCAAGGCGCGCAGGTGCGTAGCCATGGGCTCGTCAGCCCCACCGGCTCAAGGGAGCCTGAATGTAAACAAAAATCCGATTGGCCGCACTCTGCTAGTCCTACCAGCGTGTTACCCCAAAGAATTGTGGTCCATGAAGAAGCGTCGGCGGGTACGCCTATGCCAAAAGTTTAAATGAAGGTAATTAATCCAGCCTGACAGGGTCACACCAGGCCTGGGCTCTGGTTCTGAGCTGAGTCAGAGTAATATGGCATTTCTGAATGACCTATATGCAGGACAGATATGGCTTTAGACATAGCAGAATAGTTCTTTTCACGCAACTTGCATTGTACTTTGGTGCGTGTCTGGAGTTTGTAAGCCCTAGGGAAATGACACTACCCTATGTGGTCCCCTTCTCCATAGGACTATAATGGAGTGTTCCTACAGTGAAACAGTAAAGCACACTGACTATCCCTTACATGTGTCTCCCTACATTATAAGGCCTATTCCATGTCACAACCCCACTCTGCATAGTTCTTTCCACACCATTCTATCTGTACCCAGCTCCTGGGCTGTGAACAACAGGAATCTCCCCTACATAGCCCTCACACAGATGAACACACATCTGCACATGTGTCTACATGTGACCAGTCCAGTGCCCCTTACCCTGGCTGCAGTGCAGCGGCCTTATTTCACAAGGTGGACACCGGTGGAACCCACATGCAGTCCATTTTATCATGAGTTTACCGTGGGTGAGTCCCAGCTTATGGGGCTCTTCCACAGTAAAAACTCAAAAATCTGATGTTCAAAAAGTGAAAAATCCGGGCGGCACAGATGGTCAGAACCACCTTCTCACAAGGAGTCTACTGGTTCGATGACACCTTCCAAACATAACTTGAGTAAATGTTCTTTTAATCTCTCTCTAATACTTAAAAGACCATTGTGTGCCTTGTGTACAAAAGGAATTGCTTCAGGTTTCAAAATGATCTTGTGTTCGAACACCTTGACTGTTCCCAACATATCCTTAAATATGGCCTTCTACTTTTCCAAAACATCACGCAAGGAGCTAACATCCACTTCCAGCTTTTTTCCACCAGAGGAAGAGGGTGATCAGTACCTGGTCAGAGAACCATTCTGAACTTACCCTGGTCCCTCCAACTTAAGATATTGTATCCTCTCTTTGCCCCATATATTTTAGTGTATATGGTTCTGTTCTCATACCTTATCTGTTCATTCATTGAAATGTTATGTTATGTTATGTTATGTTATGTTATGTTATGTTATGTTATGTTATGTTAGGAGCATTTATATTGCGCACAGCTGCCCCAGCTAAGGGGCATCCTGGCGCAAGACCGGTACAAACACAACTAACACTGAAATTGAAGTCACAAAGGGGCACATCTAGTTAGGAGGGAGAAATTAAAACAGGAGGGTTTTTATGGCTTTACGAAAAAGGAGAAGATCTTGCATCGCGCGAATCTCAAACGGAAGCGAGTTCACCCATCATATCAACTTCGTGCCCCTGAATGCTTTCATGTAAATGTCAGGAGGCAATAAACTGATTTTCCGCCATTCTGAGTGGTATAGACCGTCTGACACTATAGTGATCGGCAGCTAGAATCTACTGTAAGTTTCATTTCTACATTTTCAATTTCCACCTCACCAACAGGATCGCCTCCTTCACCAACAGTCATATCGGAATGTGGTTTGGGAATAGATAACATGTTATCTGACAGCATGAGTTTCTTTTTAATATCTGCCTCATCTATGCCATTGACTGGGTTTCCATCAACATCCGTTTTTGTAAGTTCTTGCACACAAGTGCAAAGTGACCTGATTTTCTGCACTTTAAGCATGTTTTTCCCACAGCTGGGCAATTGATAGAATTATCCATGTGAGCCTTAGAACCACACCTAAAGCAAGCTAAACCCTTGTCTGTTTTTTTGGATTCAGCTATCCCACCTGATGACCACTTGGGTTTGCAACTGCATTGACACTTTCAGCTGGTGCCAGCTTTGATCTACACAACTCTTTAGACGCTAAGACAGAACGTTCGATGCCTCTAGCTATCTCCAATGTTTCATCCAATGTAGGTGTCCTGCAGCACAGAATCCTTTCCTGAGTTCTGCTGTCGCAACAATTCACAACTAATTGGTCTCTTAGGTATTGGTCCAAGGGATCAAAAAATGTGCATGTGGATGCCAACACCCTTAATTCTGCCACAAATCTACCAATTGATTTGTGTCAAAACTATTTTCGTGTGAAAAATGTATATCTCTCCACGATGCTGCTGGGATTATCCTTGAAGTTGTTTACTAATCTCTTTATTGCCTCTGTGAATACATCCCATTGAGCGGATGGCGGAGGTTGCATTTGCCGCTGCTGGCCGAATATTCTTTGTCCATCCACACCCGGGCAGCTGTGTAAATGGCCTACTTCTTTACAGCTGGTAGTTCAAACCATCAATGGCTACAAGATAAAACTCTCGAATGACTTGTACCAGTGATGCCTATTTAACCTGGGGAATCCAGGTGCGGTGCAAAAGATACTGGTAAATTGGCTGCCTGCATGGCCAACACCAGTTTATTTGTATAAAGGTTAACTGTAACGATGCAGCAGTGACTACTTTATCAACCTCGTAGAGGAGAGTTGATTCCAACAGCAGTTAAGAGCTGAGGAACCTGTGGCGGCTGCGAGTAAACACCGGTGCTGGCTTCTTTTATATGGAGTAAAACCATCTTTATTAAACCTGCTGTCCTGACCAATCCTTCCAAGGACACAACAATTTTACATGATGTTTGTTGTATAATTTACATAGCAAACATTTTCAGGGCTCAGCTCGAGAACGACTCTAAGGGCCATATGTATCAAACATCGAAATTGCGATTTTCAAATTGCGATTTTTAGCGAATCGCAATTTGAGAATCGCAAATCGGTATGTAAATAAAACCTCGCAAATAAATAGCGATTCCCTAAAATTCGCATTTTCAATTGCGAATACCCAAATAGTGATTCCTTATTTGCATATTCGCTAATTTTGAGAACTCGCAAATAAGGAATCGCAAATCTGCTAATCGGAAACTCAGGTGCAGCTTGATGACATCACAACCAGGAAGTGTGACTACCCATGCTGCACCTGAGTTTCAGAAGCAGAGTGAGAGGCTGGGAGGAGAGTTCAGGCACCACTGCTCTGCTAGTGTGAGAGGAGACATGGCCAGCCAGGACATGCAAGAGGGGGGAAACAACAAGGAAGCGAAAACACAAGTTTTCTGAAAGGGAGCTGGAGGTCCTGGTACAGGAGATGGTGGTGAGCCAGGAGCTGCTCTTCGGGAAGAAATCCCTGCGTGTGCCAGAGACACACAAAAGAAGGATATGGGCTTTCATACAGGAGAAGGTAAACTCCATTGGCGTCACCCACCACAGCGTTGAGGATTTGCGAAAACGCTGGTATGACATGCGCCAGCGCTTGAAGGAAAAGGTTGCTGCCAGACTGGAGGAGGCTAAAAAGACCGGTGGTGGGACCTCCACTGACACCGCTTCCACGCCACTTGAGGAAATGGTCGAGGGGACCATGCTACCGGAGAGTTTGAGGGGCATGGCAGACCTTGACAGCTCCGACCACCCAGACTCAAGACAAGGTAAGAAGCATGCCATCACACCCCTGATACCTCCCTACATCCCCCCCACAGCCAGGAGAGACCCCGGCACACAACATAAAAGCAAGTCCAGTGCAGGCACACAAGCACACACAGCAATGCGTTATGGGAGATGTAGTCACATGCACCTTACATTGGTGCAGTTACACCCAGTCACGGTCAACCAGTATGTGTGCATCAGGAAAGGCAAAATACAGACAGTCACTTCCCATGTAACTACAAACAGTGTAATTTATTGCAAGGCAGGATACCAAATTAATGTGTGCATTTACGTCCACAGCACCAACAGAAACACAGGGACCGATGAATCCCACAGCGCAGAGGTGTCAGGACAAGTGGAGGAGGAGGGCAGCCCAGTCATCCCTGCAAAACGCCCCCGGCTCATCGCTGTGCCACCATTGCCACCGCTGGAGGAGGAAACACAGGACACTGATGATGATGATGCCCACCAAGTCCAGGGACAGTCTGAGCCACAACACAGAGCTCAATCACTTCCAACTCCCATTGCAGCGATACCATCCAGGCGCAGGGCACGTCCTTCCACGAGTGCACCTGCCGCAGGAGAGGACACAGTCTTCATAGGGCTTGAAGGGCAGATGCTTGAAGTGCAGCGCCTGCAGGGAAAAAGCATAAGAGCCATTCAGAGACAAATTAGGGTGGGCTTCATGGGCCTGAATTGTGCCCTGGAGGCACTCTGTGCTGAGATAAGAGAGGACCGTGCTGCTAGGCGCAGGGAGAGGCAGCACCTCCACACACGCCTTGACTTATACACGAGGGCTGTCAACCGTCTGGCCTCATCCACTTCAGTGCTGTCACGGCGCTGCATCAGCATGCAGCATGAGGCGGCACACTGCAGCCAGGGCGTGGCCAGGGGACTAGTTCAGGTCACATGGGCTGTGGACCAGCTGCGGGCAGCTGCCACTGCTGGAACAGGAGTCCTCAGTTCACTGGAGGAGGACGCCCAATCAAGCAGGAGCAGCATCACTCCACCGCTACCACAGGACAGGTGCCGTAGTGTGCGTCATGGCAGGGCTGCAGATGCTACTGAAGAGGGCACTGTGCACTCAGGGCGAGGAGCTACGAGCCGCCAGCGCCGACGTTGAGGTGCCCTGACTACCAAATGGCAATTGGTGTATCAACCCATTGCACACAGACACTTGTTAAGTATTGTTTCTTCGCACTGTGTGACCAACATGTGCAGGACATTTAGAACTACATTGTGTGCTACACAGGCTGTGTGACGTAATATATCCTGAACTTAAGGAAATTAAACACAGTCTTGCATAAATATATAGCATTGGGTCATCATTTCTCACCTAGAAATAGTTCTGTGTGATCTCATCTCGCCACTGACGCCCGGCAGCTGCACCAATAACACAGGCTGGCCTGCATCCTGGAGCTGGCCCCTCCTCCCCTGCTGATTCCGAGCTCCACTGGGATGCCTTTCCTGGTGGCGATGTTGTGCAGCATGGCACACGCAACCACAATCTTGCAACAGGTCTCGGGCTGTATTGTATTGTACCTCCACTCCCCAGCGTTGGCAGGATTCAGGTACGGAGTCATTATGTAGTCACGGACAGCATACGCATTGTCACCTGTGGGGTGAGAGGAATCAGATTAAACAATGTCCTGCCACTGCTGTACTTTACTAGTGTGTCCTTGTTTCCAATGCAATTACCTAGTAGGTAGCCCTCACCAAACTCCCCATTTGTGAGTCAACGGTGGATCCCACTGTGGCGGAAGATGAATGAGTCGTGGGTGCGGCTGGGTATTTTGCTACGATGTCAGTGATATTATGCTTGGCATTGCACACCACCTGTATATTCAGGGAATGGTAGGACTTGCGATTCCTAAACACATACTCGTTCTGGGAGGAGGGGGTTATAGCGACATGGGTCCCATCTATGCAGCCGATGACGTGGAGAAATTGTGCAATTTGATAGAACTCCTGCTTGGTCTGGTCTAGTGCCTGTGGTGTGCTGGGGAAGTGGATATGGTGATGCAGCCTCTGTACCATTGCATCAAGGAACGCGTGGAAAAAGCGCGAAAGTGCACTCTGTGAGACCCCTCCTGCTGTGGCTATCACACCCTGGAAGCTCCCTGATGCCAAGAAGTGCAGTGAGCACAGGACCTGTATGTGGGTGGGGATGGTGTGTGTCCTGCGTGTGGGGTGTTCAAGTATAGGTTTGAGCTCCTCCATTAAGTCCAGGATACTCTCTTCATCCAGCCTGTAGTTAATATGGATCTCCTCCTCAGTCTGCTGGAACAGGGTGATGCGCGCTCTAAAGATCCTTTCGTGGCGTCTCCTTCCCTGTGCAGCAGCTCTGAGTCGCAGCATCCTGGCTATTACATACAGCTCACCCATTGTGGAAACATACTGTGGCATTGTGGGTCTCTTTAAATAGGTTGCACCTGGTTACCACCTGTCCAGACTTGGTGGTAATTGCGATTAGCAAATTTGTGATTTTCGAGTATTCGCAAATTGCAATTTTTTCATGCATTCTGTTTAGCGAATTCGCAATTTGGGAAGTCCACAATTGCGATTTTTGCTATTGTAGTGTAGCAGTTTGCGAATTCGCAATAATATTCGCAGATTCCATCTGTCGCAATATTGCTAATCGTTACTTTAGCGATTAGCAATTTTGCGATCAGGATGTCTCTCATACATAGTGGAGCTGTGTTTTACGATCGCCAACACCGTTTTTTTGCAATTCGCAGTGTTTGCGATCGCAAAACAGCTTCATGCAAATGGCCCTTAGAGCCTAAGAGTTGAAGCTGACCCATGGGCTCTCTGTTAATTTTTTGGCTTGCCCGCCTCTACCTTTTATAGCTCACATAAGGCTGAAATGTTGCCAGGTCGTTAAAAACATCATGTCAGCATACTGTGAACCAGACCTGCCAAGTACCACGCATCAGGCATTAGACTAATGCATTTTAGTGTGGGGGTCTGCGTCACTGCACTAAAATGCATAAGCCATGCATTTATAGAGCTTCCTGACACCAGAGGCCCTGTGTGGCATATGTCGAGACAGATGTTGGAGCTAAAGCCTGCTGCATTCAGATTGGGAAGCATTGCAACCAACTACTAAATTAGAGTCTGCACCGCTGCATTCAATCAGCCGAGGCACACTGTCAGCTCGGGCCGCAACACAACCTTATGTGACATGGCTGTCACAGAGGACAACAGTCTATATCCTGCAGTGATTAACACTAGCACTGAGCCTGCACTGAAAGCCTGCACTGAATGTTTCGAGGGGCCTTTGCCTTGGTGGTTTTTGGGCAACTGGCGCCACCTCTGCTGCACTGCTGTCAGTTTGTCTTGGGATAGGATTATGCCCAATCAATATGTGGTGGGCAAATAAAATATTCGTTTTATTCTGGTGCCTGCTACAGGCAGAGAAGAGAGTGTGAGGCAGGCGTCCTCTGGTCCACTGGCACCTAATTGCAGAGCACTCTCTGGGGCATATTCTCAAGTACTTATCGCCGAGTTAGCGGCACTTTATCGCAGAAAAAAGTGGCGATAAATGTATTGCCCTATTAACAAGCTGGTGCAAACAGCCGATATCACCAGTTTTCCTGCGATAGCAGCCGCAAAAAACAGTGCCACAGATGACACCGGCAACTAACGTTAATGAGATGCAGAGTAGGTGTTCCCGTGCAAAAAGTAGCGACAACACCACTTCGCAACATTCTCAACAACCAGCCAGATCGGCGATAAGATCACAAAACATGCGATAAGACGCGTTAGCAGCAGCGATTTAACACCTGCTCCGGCCTGGTGTTAAGTCGGGTGACAACCTGCAGTATGAAAAGGAGCCCAACCCAGAGCCACACCTGAAGAACAACAGATGCCATGGAGGGGGGGCGCTAGAGGGCGCACGGCAAGATTGCCACTCTGAAGAGCTGCTCCGCTGACCGAGTTCATTATCCGCCACTTATCCTTGCCATCCTGCCCTGATTGCTGTCCAGTTTGAAAGTGCTGCACTATGAGGAGCTGGGGACTGCCCTGGCTGAACACCGCTGACCGCGGTGACGTCCTTGCTGTGATTAAGGGACGAGGAGGGTCTGGGCCGGTGCTGGCATCATGGCGGATCGAGACGTGCTCTGAGCGCGCGGCCCAGGTGAGCTGCGACTGGCGCTGGCTACTGTCTGCAGGTGCTGGGGGGTGACCTGCGCCATTTTGCCTGCAGACCGGTGGGCTGTGTGGGGTGGGCCGGCGGGTCAGCGTGCTTTCCGCTGCGCACTTTGGAGCGACTTGGGGTGTGAGCCGCCTGCGGGTCTATGCCGGTGCGGCCTACTGACTGTGGACTAGCGTAAGGCGGGGTTGCATCCCTCCTTGACCCAGGGCTGTCAGCCGAGTCTACAGTGGTGCTGCCTCGGACCGCCGCTGGGGACTAGGCCGCTGCCCCCTTATGAAGGGCTCGATCACCTTATATCCCACTGTGCCCATCCCTCCGCTACGGCGTGCTGTTGAACTGCGCCTGCCTGCTGCTGACATCCCTATTGAGGCTGAGTGGGAGCACTCGACAACGCGACGGAGGCACGGTGACACCCCCTGCTCTTCTGGGGGAGAGTGAATGGCAGACGTTGCAGACTAGGGGCCTGCCGGCGGACTGGCTTCCTCCACAGTCTACGTGGGCCATTGACGGCAGCAAGACATATTCTGCGATGGTGCCTGGTGGAGCAGCCATCTTGATTTTGCCCGGGCTGCATGGTGGAGAGCGACAGAGTGTGTCCTTGAGGCAGATCTTCACATCTCAGCATCATGGCGTATTTGTGGCGCTTGACTGTGCTCGGACGGCTCGTTACTCGCGTCGCTACATACCTGCAAGTGGGGGCTGTGCCTGCAACCTCCTCCCTGTTTGGCTCATCTCGAGAGGGACGCGGTGGATTGTAACATTGCTACACATCTGGCCTGTAGCGCTCTCCCCTCTGCACGTTGACGCTACTGTATGGGGGACCCGAGCATGACTCCCAACTGCTTTTTGCTATGTCACAGCTCCTAGCTCCGTGCCCTCACTGTTTTGAGGAACCCCTTCGTACTGTGGCGGTCTAATCGTCTGCCCCCAAAGAGCCTAACCCCGGCAGTGATACATAATATGCGCACAGGCACAACTCCATCCTGCTCACCACCTCCTCTGCTCTTTGGTCAGCGAGACACGCTTTTCCTTCGCACTATATTGGGATTGCCTAACTCCGCCCATTGCACTGTGCCAGCATCATGGGGAAAACCGAGCGTGTCCAACCGCGCCTCACATTTGAACCCCGCAAGACCAGCAGGGCCTCTCAGCACACTGCTTCAGACTCTGAGGCTGAGACGTCTAACGACCACCTAACTAACATGGACAAGACCCTTATCGCGATCCAGGCCAGTTTGCAGTTCATTGACGGCAAGATTGACCACCTAAACTTGCGAATGGATCATATGTCCGAGAAGTTGGACAAGCATGCACTGTGCCTTGGAGAGGCTGAAACACGCATTTCTAATGCCAAAGATGGGCTGCACCAGGTACCCACCCAAGCGGCATCTATGGAGAAGGTCCTAGCTGTCATAAAGGCCCGTAACGAAAACTTGGAAGCTAGATCACGTCGTAACAACGTGCGCATTACGGGCCTGCCAGAATCCACGAACACGGGCCGTCTCGAGACATATGTGGAAAAACTTTTATGTGAGGTATTCGGGGCTGACCAGCTGTCTCAGGTCCTGATTGTGGAGCGGGCTCATCGTTCTCTGGCGCATGCCCCCACCCGGGCGCCCGCCACGTCCCAATATTGCCCGTCTGTTAAATTACAGAGACCGTGACGCTGTGCTTCGCTTGGCCAGGGAGAAGGGTATTATCAACTATGAGGGAAATACCCTCGCCTTCTATCCTGATTTCACGGTGGCGGTACAGGAGGCCCGAAGAGAGTATCAGCCTGTCAAAAAACTTCTCATAGCAGCACAGGTACCGTATGCTATGCTATACCCTGCGCGTTTGCGCGTAGAAGACAATGGGAAGCGCAGTATTTATACCTGCCCGAAATCGGCGATGGACAGTGACACTTATGACATGCATATGCTAGAGCTGTGACAAACCTCTTCATGTTCAGCCGCTGTGACGGCCATCTGCTCAGATTTCCTTTTTGCATTCCGACATCATTTGCCTGCAAATTTGATAGGTCCCAGATTACTTGTGTTACTACTATCTCTCACTGTTTACCCTGGCTCCGTTTTTTTTTTTTCACGGGGAATTGCTATTGTGTAAATATGTACTGCACTATCGCAGCGATCGGGTGGGAATGCATGCAGACTCAGCCACCTCCTTTCTCACCAGGAGGGTTTTTTGTGCTCCAGCTCCCCCCTTTATGGGTATTACCCACAACTGGTTAATCTCTCGACTCTGCACGTGTGATTTGCTATTGGGGGTTCGGGATGGCTTTAGCAGGTTGAGGTTACTGAAGTGGGTGCGGGGGGACGGTGGGTGGGAGGGGGTTACAGGGTTTGTTTATGTGGCTGACTACATTATCAATGTCTTAATTCATGCTTCTATGCTCTACAGGGCTGAAGGTTTTTGGATAGATTCAATTTTCTATATACTTCGTTTTGCCTGTGCATAGTAATGTAATGACAATCTCTTGTTTAACATGGAATGTGTGGGGGCTTAACATGCCTAAAAAGATTCGACAGGTGATAGCACATTTGGATCGCCATGGGATTAACATTGCCCTGCTACAGGAAACACACCTCACGATGGCTAACGATCAACTGGTTGGGGTTCGCTGACCTGGGTATTGCCTAGCCTCTTCCTACTCCTCCTACAGTCGGGGGGTTCTCAAACTGGTCAAGAAAGGCCGTCCCTTCAATGCATTCCAGACACACATTGACACTGCGGGCGATATGTGTTGGTCACTGGGACACTGGCGGGTAGGCTGGTCACCATTCTCAACACCTATGACCCCAATATAGATGACCCTTCTCTATACGAGCGCCTCATCGCTGTGCTGAGAAGCCTGCCGGATGCGATGATTCTGTGGGGGGGAGATCTTAACATGCACCTAGATCCCGGAGAGGATAAATCTAGTGGTAGAGAGGGGCATTCCCTTGGGGCAGTACGCGTAATTAATAATGGGATGGCTGAACTGGGTCTAATAGATACATGGAGCCACAGACACGAAGAGACACGAGAAGGCACACATATCTCCACTGCGCACGGCAGCTGGTCTTACCTTGATTATTGACTACTGAGTGAGGGGGCAGCGGGCTGGGTGCCGGCTGGGGAGAGCCTACCACGCACACTCTCCGATCATTGTCCTGTTGGTCTCACTCTTTGTATACCGCAAACGGTCCCCAGGTCTTTTACCTGGCGATTCCGACCCGAAGTGTTACTAGACCCCCTCTATGTGGAGACAATTCGCGAAGCCAATACTCAATATTTTGTACACAACAAGGGCTCTGTGAACAGCGCCGGGGTCTTCTGGGAAGGATTCAAATCTACTATTCAGGGCACCTGCATAAGCACATCTGCTGGCATTTTGAAAGACTTACGAGGCCAGTTGACTAGGGTGGGGCTACTTTGACAAAACTTGAATGGGACTACGAGACTGCTCCCAGCAAGTCGACCCTGGGTTCCATTAAGGACGCTATACTTGAGCAGCGGAAACTGGCAGAAGAGGAGATGCAATACATCTGTAAACGACATGTCGCTCACTCTTACGGGGAAGGTGGGAGACCAGGACATCACTTAGCTACTAAGATAAAAAATTGTGCGAGCCAGGACATATTCACTAAGATTACGTATGACATAGGACGTGATCATTATAGTGCCCGAGACATTACTGACCAATTCCGGCAGGCGTATGAAAAACTGTATACTTTGCACGGTGAGACGGACACTACTGAACTCGATGAATGCCTCTCACAAGTGGCCATTGCGTGGCTGTCAGATAGTCAGAGAGACTACCTCGGCCAGCCCGTTACAGCCGAAGATATCCGTATGGCAATAAACTCCCTCCCCAACTGCAAAGCGCCAGGCCCGGATGGGTTCCCTTGCGAATTTAACAAGATTTATGCGGAGGAGCTCACCCCTCACTTGCTAGAAATGATGCTGAGGCTTACGATTCGGGTGTGCTTCCACCGTCTCTCCATGAGGCACTAATCATTATATTACTTAAGAAGGACCAACCGCCTTCTAGTTGCGATTCGTATCGGCCACTATCACTCATCAACACAGACATAAAAATCCCGGCAAAGATACTGGCCACTCGACTCCAGCCACTTATGCAAAATCTGCTGCTGCCGGACCAATCTGGCTTCATTCCCACATGATCCACCTCCCATAACCTGCGCACGCTGTTAGCTCTGTTTCACACCCTATCTCCCGAAATCCCAGCGGCAGCTGTCATGCTTGACGCTGCTAAGGCGTTTGATTCAATAGAAGGGGGATATCTTTTTTATGTTCTACAACGTATGGGGTTCTCTCCTTTCTTTGTCGAATGGGTGCCGCTACTGTACACAAACCCCACGGCGCGTGTCCTGGTGGGAGGCCATACTTCGGACCCTATATCAATCACTACAGGGACCAGGCAAGGGTGCCCACTCTCACCGCTCTTGTTTGCGCTAACGCTGGAACCGCTGGCTTGCCTTATTAGGCAATGTCATAAGCAGGCAGCTCTCAATTTTATACATCGCTCACTCATCATCTCTCTAAACGCGGATGATATGTTGCTTTTCATACGCGAGCCCCGCAGTCACCTTGCGCCGGTGCTGCGGGAATACATCGGTTTGGTCGTTTTTCTGGGCTACACATCAATTGGGAGAAATCAGTAGTGATGCCACTAACTGAGTGTAGAATTCCACATGAGCCTGAATTCCCCCTTGTGTGGGTGATAGAGTCGATCAGGTACTTGGGGATATGGGAGCATCATGATCCCGATAGAGTCCTCCGGGAGAACAACGGAACTGCTACAGTGCTGTTGGAGCAGCAAGTTGACAGATGGGTGCACCTCCCGCTCTCTCTTGCGGATCGTATCGCTCTGATAAATATGGTGGTGCTTCCTAAGTTCTTGTACCTTTTCAATCACATACCGATCCCTCTTACCCGTCATTTATTTGAAACAGTACGCTCCTTGCTTCTTCGGCTGATCTGGGGTGGCAAGCAGGCTTGAGTGGGCTGGAGAATCCTCACTCTCGATTATATGCACGGGGCTTCAGTGTGCCTGATCTCTACCTGTATTATCTTTGCGTACACGCAGTGTACGCACATTTTTGGTACGCATCTCACGATTTTGTCTCGTATGTGGCGGTAGAGCACTGGGACACGCATCCCATTCCGTTCAACTCCATCATCACACACTAACATAGGACCACGCCCTGAGATGCAATTAACACTACAAACTCTACCATTGCAGCCTGGCAGGCGCTAGGCCGTGTGGCTGGGAAGCTGCCTTTATACTCTCTATTGTTGCCCCTAGCTTATCATTCGGACCTATCGGTGACTCATGAGGCGGGTGCTTTGCGCACACTGGCGGGAATTGATAAATTACAGGATCTCTATCACAATGGCACTTCTTTTTTTTTACAACTGATGATATGGCCTATATCCAGAACAAAATGTAGCTTTTCCTTTTTTTGTTTCACAGGCTAAAAAAAGCTTTGCAAGCCCATTACCCCACATTCCCTGCGTAACAACCGACTTCACTGACACTGCATACGCTCCTTACAACCCCATCCCGCCACAAGCTCGTTACCAAACTTTACCAAGCTGCTAGGGAGGATAGGCCCTCCTCATTCACCATGAGCTTGGACAAATGGAATGAATGTTTAGACCCCCAGCTTACATCTAAAGAATGGGAGCACTGTTGCCAACTGACTAATGCACTTACCTCCAATGGGAACTTACGTATTATACATTTTAAATACCTTCATCAGGTTTATGACACGCCACTCAAACTCTTCACATACGGGCTTCGGGACACTGACGCTTGTAATCGATGTGGGACCCTGGGGGCAGATTTTTGGCATCTGGCCTGGACCTGCGGGAGGGTGCGGTCATACTGGACTGAGGTGGTTGCCATATTGTCTAGGATGATTGGGGTCGAGTTGCAGTGCTCTCCGCAGATGTGCCTGCTGGGCCTGCTTCCCGTCCCGAAAGGTGCCAAGGGCAGACTAACAAAGATGGCACTGCTTATGGCCAAAAGGCGTGTGGCAATGATGTGGGAAAGTACGCAGAGTCCCCTAGCAAACCAGTGGCTCAGAGATTTAACATATTGTAGAGACAATTTAGTTCTGTACGCAGAGGAACTGCCGACAACATCCAAGCCAAATGATATATGGGAACCCCTCCTGCTATACATGCGTTCTGTTGTGCAGCCAGATGCCCCTGTCAATGGTTCTGTATTACTAATGATTGCTATACTTACATGCATTGTAGTTATGTGCAAACGTCTCACTGTGATTATAATCTATTCCTTCTAAGCGTACATTGTAGCCACGAGTTGGTTTAACGGTTCTTTTGTTTACTTTGTTGTACTCTTAAATGCCTCATCTGTACACTGTATGAGACTTCATGAAAATTAATAAAAATATATTAAAAAAACAACAGATGCCATGGAGCTACTGATCATGCAGCTCAGAGCCCCAAGAGGGTCACAACACCCACTGCCACCATCCCCAGGCCCACCACTCCCCCTGATCCCCCCTTCCCGGACCACCACAGGGGCAGCGCAGACAAAGACAGCAGACCTTCAGAAAATGCACCAGCCTCACAGACTGAACATCAGAGGATGTCATTGCCCACTACAGGCTCAAAAGGACAACCATCCTACGCATCCTGACCATCATTGCCCACAGGCTGACGGTACCAACACAGCGGACAACCAACATCCCTCCGCAGACAAAGCTGCTGGCTCTGCTGCACATGTTGGCCTCTGGGACCTTCCAACCAACAACTGCCATAGTCGGAGGAGTCTCACAGCCAGCCCTATCCAAGTTTCTCACACCTGTCTTGGATGCCATCATCAGCCTGGTACCCCAGTACCTTCACTTCCCACACACTGTGCAGGAACAGCTGGAAACCAAACAAGGCTTCTACACCATAGCTGGATTCCCGCAGAATTTACTCCTTGTGCCTCCTGCCGACACTGCACACAATTACCGCAACAGGAAGCACACGCATTCCATCAATGTGCAGGCAATAGTGTACCACCGGGGACTCTTCACCAATGCCGTCGCCAACTACCCAGGCAGTGTGCATGATTCCTTCATCCTCGGCAGTCCATCATCAACCAGCGCTTTGAGGCTGGCACCTACGGGAATGCATTGCTCGTTGGTAAGTACCAAATGAACACACCACACACCTCAACTCAACAATCATGCAACTCACAAGTATGGAAATGCACACCTTACAAACTCACATACAACATGCCAAACAACATGCCCACCTACCAGACATGACAGCACAACTTACTGTGGTAAGTTGGAATGTAGCTGGGTTACGCTCGAAACAAGATGATGCAAATTGGTTAAAGCTTGTTGCAGGTTTTGATATTATAGCTCTACAGGAGACCTGGGCTAGGGAAAACAACCTGTGGATTGATGGTTTTAAATCTTATTTTCTGCCTGCCTTGCCATCGGCAGCAGGCAGAGCAAAGGGAGGGCTGTTGTTTCTTTTTTTTGTTAAACTCAAGGCCAAGATTTCGCAGTTTGATACAGCCTCCCATAACTGTCAAATGGTGGAATTCATTACTGAGTCTCAATCTAAAATATTGTTTATACATTTGTATAATGTGGGATTGTGTACCGGAGAATGAGCACTTTAGTTTTCTATCAAAATTTTTAGATTTGTATAATGCTCGTCAAACCACTTTTGTACAAATTATTTTTATGGGTGATTTTAATATTCATCTTTGTGATTTTAATTTTAAGATTGTTGATCCTCATGGCCCTCCCCACTCTGTCCCACCACACTTTGAACATTCTTCCAAGGGTGAGGCCCTTGAAGAGCTCCTTCAACTGGCGGATCTTTTTGAGCCATGTTTTTTAACTAAGAGCGAACGGATAGCAACATTTGAAGCAAGGGACAGTGAATCAATTATTGATTATATTTTCCTATCCCCTGCTCTTTTAAGGTTGGTTCATAGGTACTATGTTTTTCGTTCACCATTTAGTGATCACAATCCTGTGATCTTAGAATTAGATAAGAGTTTCTGTCCTAAGGAGGTCCCATTGGCCCCAGTTCCCTCTATTTCCGTGGCCTCCTGTGACCAAGGAAGGAATTTAAAGTGGGCCAAAGTAGTTCCGGAGGATTTTATGGAGAACCTATATGTGAAATCAAGAGACGAGTTTAGGAAGTGTATGGACCCTTCTACCGCGGGCGGAGAGTTAATTTCCGCCTTTGGTTCTATCTGTAAGCAGGTTTCTTCAGACCTAACCATCACTAGAAAACCGCTTCCCTTACAGGAGAAAAAGTGGTTTGATACTAGTTGTTCCAGGGCTCATCAAAATTTATTAACTGCCTTAAAAAAGATACCCCGGGATAAGGCCCTAATAGCCACCCTTAGGAAAGATTATAAATCTATTATCCAGGGTCGAAAAAACGAATGAAAGCAGGAGGCCTGGGATGCCCTAACCTCAGTTGAGGTCCTCAAGGATAGCGCAAAGTTTTGGAGTATAGTCTAAAGCCCACTCTTAACAGGGAAGGAAAACGCCCCACTCGACATTAACATCCCAGAGGGGGAGGGGGAGTAATTTGATTCTTGACATTTTTAAGATCCCTGAATCTTACTCCCCCGCAAACCATTTAACATTTAACAAGAATGACGTGGGGAAGGCCATTAAAGACTCTGCCTCTAATAAGGCCCCAGGGCCTGATGGTGTCCCGTTGGATCTCTTTAAAGGGGACATTGAGCTCTGGAGTAACATCTTAACCAATGTTTTTAATGCTAGCGTTGTGAATGGGTTCCCGGAGTCTTGGTCTAAATCAATTATTATACCGATTTTTAAAAAGGGAGAGAGGGGTGACCCGAGATGTTACCGGCCCATCTCATTAATTGACTCTGCGGTCAAAATTTTGGGCAAAGTGATCCTGAACGAAATCTCAGACTGGGTGACAGAGAGAGGGACTTTATCGGAAGGGCAATAAGGTTTTAGATCAGGTAGTGGTACTATGGACCAGTGCCTCAACCTATACTTGTTAATTAACAAGTATACGAAAGCCACCAAAGGATCCATATATCTTGTATTTATGGATCTATTCACGGCCTTCGATCTGGTGAACAGATCGAAGCTGTGGATGATCTTGTTGGACCTGGGGGTTGATCCTTGTCTGGTTCACTTCTTAGCGGAATTGCACAAAGATTTGTACGCTGCAGTTAGGGTCTCCCACGAGGGTAAATGCACTCGCCTCTTTAAATCGGTCAGAGGGGTCCGACAAGGATGCATCCTGGCCCCCTTACTTTTTACCTTATATATCAACAGGTTAGACTTCACCTTAGGTAAGGCCAGCTTGGACACTCCGCGTATAGGGAACAGTACCCTCCCTGCTCTCCTATACGCAGACGATGCTGTCCTATTGGCTCGTACCCCTCTGGGATTACAGAGACTACTGAACTCCTTTGGGGAGTTCATGAGCTCATTGGACCTAGTGGTGAATAGCTCCAAATCACATGTTATGTCCCTGGGCATACGGAAAAACAAAGTGAAACACTTTTATTGTAAAGGAGTGGAGGTCACGAGAGTAAAGGTATTCACCTACCTGGGGGTTTTATTTGATGACAGATGTTCGTGGGCTCCACAGCTTATAGCAAAAAAGAACAGCGGAGGTAAAGCTTCTTTTGCAATTTTAAGTTTTGCCCGACGTTTGGGTGGTAAACCATGTGACGCAGTCCTTGCCATCTATAGGGCGAAATGTTTAGCTTTAACGATTTATGGTGCTGCAATTTGGGGGTATAGAAAAGCGGAGGGAGTCCAGATGGTAGAAAACAAATTTTTTCGTTCACTGCTCTCCATCCCCCAATCATCCTCAACCTTTTCAATACACCAAGAATTGGGGATGGATTATGTGTCCGATCATATAAGTTTGGCCCCTCTTATATTTTGGCTGAAAACATCGTTGAACCCAGAACTTTCTCTTAATAGATTGATTTTAAAAGACTGCATTGGACTAGACAGAGTGGCTGATATCCCTTGGCTCTTGTACATCAGGAAAAATTCTTATAAGTTAGGGCACCCGGAGATTTACGAGAACCCAGAAGTGATTACTAAGGGGGATATTGGCTGGGTTAAAGTCCAGTTTCTGAATTTAAGGTCCTAAGAGTGGGAGGGTGAGGAACTTAAAAAACCGTCGGTAAGGGCTCATTTTTTATTAATAACCTCTCCCCAGATTGAGCCTTACCTGAAGTTGGTTACGAAACATTATCATCGCTGGCTGTTGACCAGATTTCGTTTTAACCTGATTCATTTCATTTTAGGGACCTTTCAAGGCTGGAGTAAACCAGAAGATGCTGCTTTTTGTAACTGTGATGGCTGCTCAATTCAAGACACTGCGCACTTTATCTTACTCTGTAAATTTTATGCTGAAAACAGAAAGAAGTACATTTTGCCCTTGTTGCAAGGGAGAGGATTCTTTCAAGTTAAACCTGCATTGATGTACTTGCAATTACTAGACTGCCCATGGAATATTTTTAACATTGCTAATTTTTTGGTTGCCGCGGTGCGGTCAAGGAAAAAATATGACACCCAGCTTGGAATATGTTTTTAGTGTTACATGTACTTGTCTGGATGATTTTTATGATGTCTTCTTTTTATCATATTGTATTATTACGATGTATCAAAATATTAGTATGAATTTTTGTGATGTACTTTTATGATTTTAATTAATCGATTAAAGTGGTTTGACTGACTGACTGACTACTGTGGTAACCTGGGCTAGCCATGTACACGAGCCATCAACAGCAGGGCACCTCAGCCACACAATAGCAGAATCTGGGGAGAGGTGAGAACCATGCATGTGTGAAGGAGGCAAGTGACCCATGAATGAGAATGTACACAATACCAAGTGTAGCGTGGATGTGCTGGCCAGACTGCAGTATGCAGACCACAGACATGCTCATGTCGACATACACTGCTGGTGTTTGGAGTGTAGTGAACAGTGGACGCAACCATGTTACACCAGGCAGTGGGGAAGAGCGCGGAAATGTAGCTTGTTACGTCCCCCCTGTAAGCATGAGCGGAGTGGGCTGGCCCGACGTACGCCAGGCTAGTGTAGGGGTGTGAATAAAAAGCATGTAGCTCTGGGCGTGGTTCTCTTCCGGAATGGCCAACGTGTCTGCCAGGGTGGCGCCTCTCACCCTGCCATGAGGCCGACGCCGTGGGTGGTATTGACTGCGATCCTGTGCGCCTGCTGCACCCCAGGCCACTGGTCCCCAGACCCGTCTTGGCCGCCCCTGCAAATCCAGGCCACACCAGTCACCTGCCGACACCGGCGTGTGTCAAGGAGAGCCCACCACGTGCCTGTGCAAACTCCAAGCCCGAGGCACGCGACCTTGGCAGCCTCCTCAGACCATCGCTATCGTCCCCGAGACAGGCCCGCAGCACTCCTTTCTCATTGACGTACTCCACCGGCCTACACAGCAGTCAAGTAGGTCACACATTTGAAACTGAGTCTTGATTATACAATGGCAGAGTTTACGTCACTATACTCCCTTCGATGTGGTGCCACCAACTCTGTGCATAGCATTCCAACCACACGTGTCTGTGGGCCCTTGCTGACTACTGCCTTCGGCCTACACTGCGGTCCAGCAGGCCTCACACCAATCCAATCCAGTCTGTACCAGGCAGGACACGGTATTGTCGCAGGCTGCACACCCGCTCAGCCCTGGTGCTCCTAACTCTGTCAACCACAAATTCTCTCCACATGCCTTTCCAATGTCGTGTGTTAGAGTTCCAGGAGGAGCTGACTGAACAGCGGCTGGCCCGCGCTGGCCGCTGTCTCCGGCCTACACTGTGGTCAAGTAGGTCACACATTTGGAACTGAGTCTTGATTTGTTCATAGCAGAGTTGATATCATTGTATGCAAGGAGAGGAGGAAGACGCGGTTCAGTCCGGAGGAAAAAAGGATCATCGTTACGGAGGTGATCGAACACTACCAACAACTGCCTTGGTGCCACTAGCTCTGTGCATCGCAAGCCAACAACACGTGGCTGTGGGCCCCTGCTGACCGCTGCCTCGGGCCCACACTACGGTCGAGTAGGTCTCACATTTGGAACTGAGTCTTGATTTGTTCATGGCAGAGTTTATATCATTGTACAGGCATCATCGCAGACTGCATCCCCTTCCAGCACTGGTGCCACTGACTCTGTGCCCCGAAAGTCATGGACATTCTCTGGTTGAACTTTGGTGGCGTCTGTATCTATGGCCTGGGGGTTGTCTTCATCATCATGTAGCTGATGCTGACTTGGTGGTAAAAAGGAGTCTGTAGCATCCTGCTCCTCTATTTGCCTGTTTCTGCTTGCTTCTGCCCTCTGCATCATGCCCTGGAAGGACACCTTCCACTGTCCCCCGAAACACTCTACGACGTTCTCCTTGAACATCAACGAGGACCCGCTCAGCTTGCGTGGCCCTACCTCAGTGCACCGTAATTCACCGTCCTGTGGCGGTGTGCCTGTGCATCCGGGGCCACTAACTCTGTGCAGCTCATGTCATGGACCCTTGCTGTTTGAACTTTGAACTTCTTATTGTCTTATCACTGTTGTAGTTGTTGCCAGCACCAACCAACCCCTGAGGGGTGGCTTACAATACCCAACACCCATCCAGCACAGGCGTCACTGGACATGTGAACCTGGCAATAAAAGGGGCCGGGGGCACGTGCCCGTAGAGAGTTCCACAAACTATCTCAGGGTGTCCGCATGGTCATTAAGTATGCATGAGGGCCCCGGGCCCTACCACATTACAATGTGCTGTGTACCTCAGATGCAACCATGTCACCTCAGGCAGTGGGGTAGACCTGGGACATGTAGCTGTGTCGTACCCCCCGTAAGTGTAAGCGGAGTGGACCGGCGTACGACAGTACAGTGTAGGGGTGTGGTTCTTCAACCCGGGGCACTGGGCGTGATTACGTTTTGGCCTTGCCAAGGTAGTAACTAATGAGTGGACAATGTTGCAATGTAACATGCCCCCGGAGTGCGGGCTCGGGTGAAGGGGTAATTGAAGGAGCGCAAGCCCGCTTAGGGTCCGGGATAATACATGCCAACTGTTGTGTGTGTCAATATTGCCGCAGCATAAGCCAAAGGTCTACCCTCAACCGCAGCGCAAGTTCTGCCAGCCATGAACTCGACATCTGTGTCCGCCCTATCCTTACCATAGGCCTACACATACGTGGCCGCCAACCTTCAACGCACAACATCACAGTTTCGTTATCAGGCTTGTGGACATGCGCAGACAGGCATGACTATAGTGTGCCGTAGGTGTGCAAGTGATGCAACCGCGCTGCTCACACTAGTGAATAGGCTCGGTGGGAGGGAGGAGCAGCAGTGAGGCTACGTATTGCACATTGATGCCGCTCATTTGCTACAAGCAGTACATGTAAGACAGGAATCACTCAGTCACACATATCACACACCAATGTACCAGTGAGCCTGCCAACACATCATGCAGAACCAACTATTGACTCATATCTCTCTGCACTGTCACAGGTGACCAAGGATATGCACTTTGCCCTTGGATGATGACACCCCTCCGAGCTCCTGTACAGCCCAGACATTGTGTGCAAGATGATCGTTGCATGTTGTGTGTTGCACAACATATGTGTACGCACCAATGCCCCATGGATACAAGATTCCAGTTGAATAATTCACTGTAAAGGTACGTGACCTGTTTACTATACCTCATTACATGTCGTCAAGTACAATAGGGATTTCTAGCGCCCATTTCTGTCTTTTATTGATTACAGAATTCCTGATTAATTCAGATGTCGGCTGACATCTCTAATGAGAGATAAGGAAATTAAAATCCTATACAAATCTGACTCCAGGTGAGCGTTTTTGGCACTAAGGGATACCTTCATTGTTCCCTCATTCTTCATACACACATGTCCCTTACGTAAAATTATTTGTACTTACAGGCAGCCAGCCCAACTTTTTGTCCTGAGGAAGACCCGCTCTAGATGCACACAACCCAGCACTACTATATAGGGTCGAAACGTCGACGTGCTCTGTCCAAATTGTCCACGCACTTCCACAATCAGAATTAGGAAATTATGTCCAATTGTGGTTAATGCTATTGATTTTTGGACTTTGTCTGTATTATTTTATTTTTGTTATTTTTGTTATTCGTGTATATGGTAAATGTGATTTTATGTCAATGAGTTTATGTAAGCACTGAATGTTCTATGTTGTATTTGTATTATGGTTGGTCAGACCTGTAAATGCACACCTTTTTGAGAGAAAAATTTCCGGACACTGATTATAGAGTAAAAATTAATTTAATTTCTGAATCCTCTTGTTCATGTGTGTACACTTTTTTCGCTCTGTGAATGAATATTTACTTAATGAGAATTAGCATTTATTGCATATTTAACTAAGCTTATCAATTCCCAACAGAACCATTTTTGCCTTTATCACAAATGCCCAGGTTCTGAGGGTTACTGGGTTACCCCATTATCTTTAATGGATATCTAGTGCAGGTTCCTACCTGTGAGGGTTCTTTCGAATCATTCATTGACTTTTCTGAAAATATAAATAACATATTATGTCAGATAAAGAAACATTGTCCTATAGTGAGGACTATATCAATAAATTAATTCAAGAGCAAGCAGAGTTTGATTATTTAGGTACTGGTCTAACTCCTATAGACACTACCTTAAATGATAAGCTATCACGCTTAGAAAGATTAGAAAAGAAACTGATACGCACAAGACTACATGGCCATGTACTAACTAAGTACTTACAAGCAAATATAATCCCAAAGGGACTTCAAGTCCGAAACGAGCCAGCAATCTTTATTGATCTACCAAAATTCCGCGAAGGATTTAGTTTTGTGGCTAACAACTGCTCTCGACACTGGATGGTGTTGGGGGTGGAAACAGCCCTTGAATATGCGAAGAAACTGATTCAAGAGATATCGGATCTAAGAAAGGAGATCCTAGAAGATAGGGGTTTGAAAAATGCGAAGGAGGCCTTAGAGAAAGCAGATAAAGCAACAGCTGAATTCAACACTATAACTTTGAACAGAAAACTGGAGAAACTTGCCAAAGATATTAAGGCGTACGACAAAAAGATCACATACCCGTATACTAGTGACGACTATTATACTCAAGACTCTCAGGGCTATTACACCAATCGGAATAGACAATACTCACGGAGATTTGCGACCTTCTCCAATTCCTCTTTCGGATGTGGGTCAGAGAACGAATCGGAGAGAGCAAGTACTAGCTCAGACCCTCGTACACTTCCAGACGGAACTACTTTTCAACCCCACGAATCAGCCTTCCAACAAGGTCCAACACATCAATCTCGGACACGTTATCACGATAACTTTGAACCATCTACTTCGTCTTTTTTAGGCGAGCCCACGTGGATCAATCGAGACCAGAACTGGGGGAGACCGACCAGATGGAACCAAGGGCGCGGCAACAGACGCGGGAACACCAGAGTCCGGTTTCAAACGCAGCCACAACAGAATCACGGAGAGATTCGGACCAGACGTCAGACTTACCGATGGTAACTAATAGTTCTAATAACGAACTGACTTTAACCTTGGAAGCATCCACTACAGAACAAGGAACAACAAATGCCATTACAAATATTAAAGACCCCATACTGAATATCTCAAATTACACCTTGAATAAGGCGGAACACGATATCCTGTCGAGAGGGTTGTCCTTTGTACCTACCTCAATACCCAATTCCTTTAATATTAAATTGGAATTGCAACAATTCTTCAGGAAGATCCGTCTAAAATACTTCTTTGTGAAAAATGAAAATTATAACAAAAAATTGGCAGCAACAGACTTCCGTCCGATATCAACCTTCACGCCGGCTTCTCACTTGATGAATGAAAGAATTATAGCCTTTGAGAAAATAGTGATGAGTGAAGTCATGGAACTGTTAAACAACTCCAAGTACATTAAACACAACATCACCAAAGAAGAAAGACTAGCCCTGCACACATTGAATAGCAATAAGTCTATTGTTATTAAGACTGCTGATAAGGTTGGAGTGGTGGTAGTACAAAATACAGAAGACTACATACTTGAGATCAATCAACAACTTGGTTGTACTACGAGTTACACCCGGATTCCTGGTGATCCTACTAAAGAGATTGCTAAACTAATTAGAGATCTCACTAACTTTGGTATTGAACAAGGATTCCTCTCGGAGCCAGAGAGTAAGTTCCTAAATAAAACAAACCCTAGGATTCCCACTATTTATACTATCCCGAAGGTACATAAAAACTTACAAAAAACCCCCGGCAGACCTATCGTGTCGGGTTGTGGTTCAGTGTTGGAACCACTGAACCAATATCTTGACAGCTTTTTGCAGCCATTTGTTGTGGAGACCAGATCGTTCGTCAGAGACACAATGCACACTATTATACTGTTTGAAGACCAACCTTTTGATGGGACCACACAGTTATTTGTCACACTTGACGTGTGTTCACTATACACAAGCATACCACAGGATGAGGCCATTGAAGTCATCAGGAACATACTAGAAACCCGCCCTACACCTCACTGGATTCCAACTGACTTCCTTGTACAATTACTGCATATCGCTATGGAGAAAAATTACTTCATCTTCCAAAATGCGTTTTTTTACCAATGCAGAGGAGTAGCCATGGGAGCCGGGTTCGCGCCGAGTCTGGCGAACCTGTACATGGACCATTTCGAAGACAAGAACATTTATTCAGATCAAAACCCCTATATCGATAATATCACTGCCTGGAAACGATATATCGATGATATCCTGATGTTGTGGCTGGGCTCGGTTGACCAACTGTTGGAATTTCTATCATGGCTTAATGCTCGTAACACAAATATCCAATTCACCATGGCGTACAGTGATCAATCGATCCCCTTTTTGGACCTTACACTTGAAGCAGAGGATGGCAGAATTGTAATGAACTTATATAAAAAACCAACGGATCGAAACACTTTGCTCCAGTACAATTCCCATCACCCTAGAAATCTTAGGGATAACTTACCCTATGGACAATTTTTGCGATTACGTCGCAACTGCACGAGAAGGAAAGACTTCTTTAAAGAAACTGATATTCTGCTTGTTAAACTAAGGGAAAGGGGGTACCCCAAAGGACTTCTGAATAGAGCCAGAAAAAGAGCCTGGTATAGGCCACGGGAAACTTTACTTGAAGTGCAACCCAAGGACCAAACATTGGATAAATTGGTATGCGTAACGACCTTTAATACCAGAAGCAATGAAATAAAAAAAGTCATCAAGAAATATTGGAATCTTGTTGGTTCAGAAATTGGCATCACCGACACTCCTATGTTTGCCTTCAAACGTGCAAAAAACATTAAGGACTTTGTAGTTTCTTCATTTCTAGAATCTCCGCCTACACCAGATATTAGATCGCAACTTGGCCTACCATCAATCAAGGGACACTACAAATGCAGTCACTGTAAGGCATGCCAATATACCACACCTGGAGCCAGCTTTAGTCATCGTGGGAAGACATATGCACTTAATCAGTTTTCTAACTGCAATAGTCAAAATGTTATCTATGCCATCAGATGCCCATGCCAGCTGATTTATGTAGGTCAGACGACCCAAAAAGTC
Source organism: Triturus cristatus (assembly GCF_964204655.1). Classification (NCBI taxonomy): domain Eukaryota; kingdom Metazoa; phylum Chordata; class Amphibia; order Caudata; family Salamandridae; genus Triturus; species Triturus cristatus. The sequence goes on from NC_140585.1 coordinate 442,753,418, forward strand.
AAAAACAGGATCCTGCAACACCAGAGTAGAATCAAGTGCAAGACCTTGGGGGCCCCCTTGGTAGAACACTATATGAACGCAGGACACACTCACAATCATCTAGAGTGGTGGGTAATAGAAAAAATCATTTTACACCAAAGGGGTGGGAACACTGCTATTTCCCTTAACTATAAGGAGTGTCTTTGGATCCATACTCTTGATGCTATAAATTATGGCCTCAATGAGCATGAGGAGACATACGTGCAAATGAGTAAATTATAGCATGTCTTAACTGTGCAAATGCATTAACATCATTATTTTCTATTCATGAGTCTATTGGTGTAAGACATGATTCCCTACTAATGGATATTCCGTCAGAAAGGTTTATTCAATGTGTACTCATTCACAAGTATTTTGAATGTACAATATGCTACGTATAATTATTCTGAAAATGATGAATTACACCATATGGTGAGTCAGGGATATGCATGTCATTCTCAAACTGATAACCCATAATTCCGTGAGAATATGCACTTCATTAATGTTATGGTATATAGAAGACACTGTTTTAAATTCATGGTGCATGCAGAGTGAATATATTGTCAAAGAAGCACAGGATGTGAACCCCTTGAATGATATAATTCCTTATATTATTTGAAAACTGCTTCAGAAAATTGTCGGTTTTTCTTATATGGTGTACGAATATTGCTGCCTGATCATTGTCTATTAAGGAACTGGTACACATGACTTGGTTGTTTTGAATTAATGTAATTGATTTATTCCACATCTGGGAGGAATTCATTCCAGTGGCAATTACCGATATTCACTAAGCAACTAAATATTGCCTCGAGGGAATACATCCGAAGTGGGTATAAAAAAAGACACAAAGGAGCTCTTTTACATCACAGCTGTTTAATGTGCAAGTAACAACCTGTACGAATTCCATTAGTTGGTTCTAAAGACCTTTATTCCAACCGCAATTTAGCACCTTAGTCCGTTAAACGAGATCCGCTATTTACAGAGAAAGGATCTATGTAATTATATATTCCTTTTTCTCACCTATGAGGAGTGTTCGCGACTATATCAAATCATAGGATAATACGGCAGGAACCGGTGACCGGGTTTTGTTCAGAATCCGCTCCGTGTTTTGTCTACGAGCAGCTGACAGCCTGCACGTAGACACCAATTGGGATAACGTCATATAGCCGGCTTCACCCTCGCCTCGCTGTCATTAGCTGCAGAGCGTGAGACGGACACAGACGTCTTTGCGGAGAAAACTATGTAAGTTTTAAAATCATTGGCGCTTAGGCTAGCCACGCTACATGATTGCTGTTGTAGTTGTTTAAGCGTATTGCAGTGAATTGTCTATAGCAATGTTCACCGTAAGAGACTACGTGTGTTTATTTAAAAACCGTAGTGATTTTTAAAGTGGTGTTGTAATCGAGAAACCTTTGGGAAATTGCAATTTAAAATACCACGTATACAGGACTCCTTAGTTTCACAGCCGAAAAAGCATCAAGTCGGGTCACTCACGGAGTTGTTTTCATGAGTGTCACTCGGTATGAATGACTTTCAACCCTGCGCGCGTTTGGCTGTACGATAGAAGAACACTTGATAAATTATCTCATGTGCGCAAAACACGCACTTTCTTTTGCTTTGTATAACAACACATTAGTCTACTGTGTAACTAGTTAAAATCAACCTAGGCGTTCCGGGTTGGCGCTAATCTCTGCCCTCTCATTTTCAGTAAGTGGCGATCGTTTTGACGGCACCACTCTTTTCCAGTTGAATAATTCACTGTAAAGGTACGTGACCTGTTTACTATACCTCATTACATGTCGTCAAGTACAATAGGGATTTCTAGCGCCCATTTCTGTCTTTTATTGATTACAGAATTCCTGATTAATTCAGATGTCGGCTGACATCTCTAATGAGAGATAAGGAAATTAAAATCCTATACAAATCTGACTCCAGGTGAGCGTTTTTGGCACTAAGGGATACCTTCATTGTTCCCTCATTCTTCATACACACATGTCCCTTACGTAAAATTATTTGTACTTACAGGCAGCCAGCCCAACTTTTTGTCCTGAGGAAGACCCGCTCTAGATGCACACAACCCAGCACTACTAAATAGGGTCGAAACGTCGACGTGCTCTGTCCAAATTGTCCACGCACTTCCACAATCAGAATTAGGAAATTATGTCCAATTGTGGTTAATGCTATTGATTTTTGGACTTTGTCTGTATTATTTTATTTTTGTTATTTTTGTTATTCGTGTATATGGTAAATGTGATTTTATGTCAATGAGTTTATGTAAGCACTGAATGTTCTATGTTGTATTTGTATTATGGTTGGTCAGACCTGTAAATGCACACCTTTTTGAGAGAAAAATTTCCGGACACTGATTATAGAGTAAAAATTAATTTAATTTCTGAATCCTCTTGTTCATGTGTGTACACTTTTTTCGCTCTGTGAATGAATATTTACTTAATGAGAATTAGCATTTATTGCATATTTAACTAAGCTTATCAATTCCCAACAGAACCATTTTTTGCCTTTACCATGGATACAAGTGCCAGATGCACCAGACGATGATGAGGGAGATGGGGAAGGTGGACCACACCCCACTGCAGGTGCAGCAGGAATAGCCCATAGGAACACCATCATTGACAATTTCTTTACATGAGCACGTCACATTATCACCGTCCTTAGCAATCATGGGAGAGTACAAAATGAGCACAGGCACAGCATGTGAAAATTAATCCATTACAACACACATTCCCTGAGTGCATGTCACCCCTTTGGACAAGCACATCACTCTGACAAGTGTAAGTGCAACATGTAGTGCTCACAATCTCATTATTTGAAGATAGATGGTGGGTGTGTCACCTCTGTACAGAAAGGCTGTTTGGGTATCACATATTCGAAATGCCATTTCTGTGTGTCAAGAACAGTACGGAATCCCACACATCAGCGTTTCACATGTGTCCCAAATGCTACTGGAGGTGGTCCATGAACCATTGGAGTTTGTCTGGGTCGATGTCCTGGGTGTCGTCTCCATCATCACTGAAGTGAAGTAGGGTCTGCTCTGCAGGAGGTGTTGATTGTCCTTCTGCAATGTAGTGGGGAGATGCAGGTTCACACTGTGTTCCATGTCTGTTTACGCATTGGTGAATTTTACATACAGACTGCATGACAATGTAAATTGTGACAGTTTGTTAGGAGATGCCTATTTGATGCGGGACAGTGGACATTTGTACTACATCACGGATGTGAGGTTGTACTTGTGCATTGTCATCTCACAGTTTTTTGTCTCTGCTTTTATGGAGCATTTTCCCGCATGATGCATGTGAATTGCAGGCCTGTCACTGCTTATTGCTGATTTTTAGGCGTTGCATTAATTTTAAAGTGCTCATTTGATGCGTTATCATGAGGCTATCGCATGGTACCGCCATGTTGAGAATGCCACATTAACATGGCGTTATTGTCCCACGATAGACTGCAATGTTGAAAGTTGTGTTAAGCTAATTTTGCGATAGTTATCACACGTTCTTGAGAATATACCCCTCCGTGTGCTAAACAAGCCTACAGGGTTACGTTGGTGCACATGACTGGCGCCAGGCAGGATGATTTTGATTTTAATCCTGCCTGCTTCACCGCCCCCAGAAAGACATCGCTGCTGCTCAAGGTAGCCCACTGGAAAACAACATTCGGGTCCTCTAACCATTGAAAATGTCTTTACCCTGAAGAGGAGAGCTGCCTGGTACTCGCTGTCTGTTGTGAGACAGCTTAAAACTGAAGCTCTAACCCGTCGTCCCCCTCATCCCAGATGATGCCCACAGACACAGCGCAGTTCTATGTAAATAATGCTAGCTGGGGAATGGATGACAGGTGAGTCAAACACTCTGCCTAGTCTTGACATCTTTCCAAAAGAAGTTTACTTGTTCTTTCAAGAGTCTGCAAATGTCTGGACGTGATACAAAATTAAACTGAAAACAAAATAGTATTTATTCACTTATAACACATCATTTCTGTATTTGTTTACTTTAAGTATTATCCATGGATCAGCTCTTGAGCACCCTTTATAAAGTGCTTTCTATTTATATTTTTTCTTTGAAGTATATACAGATATAGGGAAAAAATATTTACCAGCTGTGAGAAGCACAACAGGGGGGGAAGAGAAGGTTCACACTGTCTAAGAGAAGGACCCCGAGTCAGTAGTCAAAAGGGAGCAGAGGTATTTATTAACCAAGGTCCAGTTCAGAAACGAAGAATAGATGAACACTGAAACAATAGACTGTCTCCACTTCTGGGGTCTCGTAGGATTCTGGTCCGGTGCTCGCCTTGTCATCAGGGAGGTTTCCAGACGTAACGGGGCTGGGTTTCAGCGACGACTCTCAAAGGAAGAGAAATAAAGAGATCTGGGGTTAGTCCCAAACCGGGACTTCTAAGGTATAAAGAGGAGGAGGGGAAGTGACGGGAACACCAGGGACCTTCACCGGTACAACACGCTCGTGTAGGGGGGTGTGCTGATTGTGACAGGCAGGTCAGCCACGTGAGTTGTGATCCCTCCCGTCACCCACCCCTATCGTGTCCCTACCCGTGGGAATAGGAGCCCTCCTAACTTGGCCCGTACCTTGTGGTGCCACACTTCTCCTGAAGTGTGGCGGGGTGGAGAGCGGTCCCGTGGGCCTCCAGGCTTCCTCTCGTTCTGGAGCGGCGTGACAGCGGGGCTTCCTTCCGGGTCCTCCGGCGGCGATACGTCCACCTTTGCTTCCTCCGGCTGGTCAGTGAAGGCTTCGGTGTTCCTTCGGGGCGGCTTCTTCTCTCCTTCCGGCGTCGCGCTGAGTTCCTCCGGACGTCGCTCTAAGAACTCCCCCAAGACATCCGATTGGCTGACGAGTAGTGACGTCAGAGGCGGGGACACCTCCTCCGGGAATGCCTGTTCCAGCTTAAAGGGGTCGTGTCCGTCCTGTATGCGGGGCGGAAATGAACAGGGATTAAAGTCACTCGGCTCGTGGCAGGCAGGGACTCCCTGACACCAGCTTTAGGTGATTTTGCTTATTTTCTTACGCACTGGAACAAGATCTGCCCGATGTTCATTTGATCTCTGTAGCATTTGCTAACCTGTTAAGGAGCAATAAAGTGCAATGGCATGGGGGTGTGAGATGTTTTATGATGATTTACTTTTATATCTTCTGGGCACAGAATCGTTTGGCATCAGTTTCATAACCTCCCATTTCAAGGGTTTTGAAGCAGTGCAGTTTCAAGATATTTTAGGGCTTCTCATTGATCGAAAGGGTGTAATTTCTAATATTTATCTCTTTTCATGCACTTCATTGCTTGGTTTTACTTGCGAGAAAATGTCACACTAAGTGTCAGACATTTGGCAGTTGAGTGTTACTCATAAGTGCCCTAAAACCACGGAAATGTCACACAATCTGAAAACATGTCAGCTATGTGTAGGAGGTTTTCTCACACCCCTCTGCTTCCCTCAAACCCCTGAATCTTGGGCCTGGCTGCAGCGACACAGCCTTCAGTCAGCACCTCCATGTATGTAGCCTTCTCACACCTTCCTCGTCCCTCAAAACCCCTGAACCTGAAGCCTGGCTGCAGTAACTCACAACCTCCAAACAGCACACCTACATTTCAGGTACTATGCAGCAGTTTTAAGATCTTCTTTAGAATTTCTTGTTGCTCAAATGGGTGTAATTTTGGATATTTATATATGTTTCCACCATCTTCATTGCTTGCGAGAAAGTGTCACTCATAGTCGTTGAATGTCACTCATAATTACACGGAAATTATGCAAATGTCCCACATAAGCAACCTGAAACCTTGGCAGCTATGAACAGCCAAAATTAAGACATTTGCAGGCACATGCATCAAGAAAAGCTTTTGCGAGTCCTTAATCGCGATTATTAAGGAATCGCAATTAAGGACTCTCAAAAGCCTATGCATGTAGGAATCGCTGTTAAAATAGCGATTCCTAAACATTCCCTAATGTGAATTGCAAAAGCCATTAAACCCTTAATGGAATGGCTTCCCATTCATTCCTATGGGCCTACGGGCCCACAGGCATGAATGGGAAATTGCATGGGTACTCGCAAATTGCGCATGCAATTTCAAGGGTGCAAAGGTGTCAAAATGACACCCTGTTGCACCCCTGAAATCGTGATGTGCAGCCATGTTACGCACACACATGCCCCAGGGGCATGTGTGTGTGTAACCTGAAACCTTGAATAATGCACCTTAGTGCATTTTTCAAGATTTTTGCAAAATACAGACCAGAGTAATTTCTCTGTATTTTACGGCCCCAAATAGCGAATTTGCTATTTCTAAGTGCTCCTAGCATTGCATTTAAGGAATCGCAAATTGCAATTACTTAAATGCAATCTCAATAAATTGCGATTTCTTAAATTGCGAGCAACTAACACTTTAATGCCACGCAAAAGGCCTTTTTGCGGGTGATGGAGCAATGTTTTGTATTCTAGAAACTTGCTTGTATGCAATCCTCTCAAATAACATGTAACCACGTAACCAACAAGTCTTGTAAATACTAATACTGCATTACATTCATTATATTGTATCCAGGGTATGCTTGCCTATGTGTATTACTAACAAGTAACCCGAGTGTCTAAAAATGGCGGCCAAAAAAACACGGGAAAGTCTCTGCGCATGCGTCTACTGCGTCTACGCAGTAGGACGTCTTCTTTCGCTTGGGGGAAAACTTTCAGGCTGCGCAATAGCTTTCAATATGGCCGCTTGAAACTCACATGATAATGCACATGCTATCGCTTAAACTAAAACCTATAAGTTCTACTAAGCACTAATGCGAAAGATTAAAATAAGTAAATGGGGATAGAGTAGAGATAAGTGGTATACAGTGAAATCATTTATTGTCCCATTCTAACGTGTCTTTTTCTGACTTTATTATTAGTTCATATTTGGGCCTCGGAGGGTGACTGAAATCCCTACCACACCTGATCCGCGCACATGTGCATAGAAACTTGCTGGAAACTATGATGGCACACTGGAAATACAGCCAAGGCCACATTTGGATGAAGACGCCTGGGAAAGCCAACTAATGAACCGGACAAAAGCAACAATTTTGAATAAAATGTATAACTTGTATTGATCATAATGTGAAATGCGGGTGGTAATAAAGCTATGGGAAAGTAAATTAAGGGGCGGAAACTTAGAACAATAGTCCAAAGAGAAAATCTTACTTTTAATATGGTGTGATGAACTCACCTCCTTGGCCTGACCAATCAGAATAGGGGAAAAACACGAATATTGCAACTTTTGGGGGTGGTACACGACTACAGAATAGTATAATTGAGGTAAGTAAGCTAGAGACTTTGTCAGACTTGTCAGATCCGTCATTCCGACTCGTCACCGATCCAACACGTATGCTGCTACAGATCCTGTCCGAGACGCTATCTCAGACCCTGCTGCTGCCAGAAAATCTGCTCGAGAAAACGGCTAATCATCCAGAAGGGATTTCGGAAGAGGGACACCCGAGGAGAGTAGTATCAGAGAGGGGTGCGACGCTGGCGTTGCACTTTAGAAGAGATCACCTTCCCAGATCTGAATCTGCCCAATCCTCTGTCTTCATCCTGTCCCTGGAGATTCTATCTGGCCTATCTTCAGGGAGTTGGGTTCATCTATCACCTTAGGTAAATATAATTCTGCGAAACCTGTCTTTGTACCTGCTCTCTCTCTCTCTCTCTCTCTTTCTTTTTCCAGGTACCGTCATCATTGATCATTATTATGACTCTTGCCTTGACTTTTATTTTGCCTCTTGAGAGAAGGTGTTTAAACTGTAATTGATTTTGACTCACAAATTTATTGATTTAGATGAAGATTTTAAAAACTTTTGAGTTTGTGGTTATTTCAAGTTTAAAGTTAAATGTCATTTTCTACCTTAAACTATCTCAGCAACCTGATTCATTGAGTAAAGGAATTAATAAGGAGACCAATTTGGTAAGACTTGTTAAAGGTGAAATTCAAATTACAGTTCAAACTCAAAAATGTATGTCAGCGGGATTTACTAGCTTATCTGTGTGATTGTTTTGGGCCCAGGTGAGTATTAGGTATGTGTGTGCGTAACCTGAGCTGGTGACCCGCGCTCTATCAGCGGGCGCAAACGGACGGATTTTGCGAATCGCGCCATTTGCACTCGCAAAAGCCTTTGAGGCATGTGCCTCTTGAAGTCTTGTGCCGCTTCAGTGCGGGGCAACAGAAAAGGCTCTCAATGAGGGACAAACCTGGAAAATATGAGATGGTTGGACATTTGTTATGAAAGTGAAAGCGAGGTGGTTATGATGTCCAGGCAGGGAAGGACTTGAAAGGCTGGTGCAGTGGTCACTAGTGCGGGGTTAAACTTCTACTGTAGGTTAGTGTATCTATGGACCTGTTTGTTGTACAGAAGAATGTGTATGTTTACAGTGCGCCCGTTAGATAAAAAATAATGAAAGAGTTTTAGCAGTATATTGTTATCAAGCGGTCGTATACGAAACATCAGTTTTGCTCCTTCTAAATAGGTAATATGCTCCGCTTCTGATTAAATGTGGGGAGATATTAAACAAATCTAGATTATGAGGGAAATAGGGCACATACAATTACTGTTTCCGACTTCAATTACTATAGTGTTTAGCCGCTCAAAGATGGCCGCCACTGACGACAGACGTGCATCGTCGGACTCTAAATGAAAACCATCGGAGGCTATTCGTTCTGTCCGCTCTAGTTCTTGAGGTGCATTCTGGGCCGGATGAAGATGGCGTCGGTGTCTCTCTGCTATAGGGCTACCCGTGCCCTACACATATCAGGTAGGTCACTGTGGATAAAAGCTGCAAGCCTCGGAAATGAAATGTGTACTATATGCCCGGTTCGGCGACTGTGATGAAAGCACAATGAAATCCTTTTGCTGTTAGTTGGTGTTTCCAGGGATTTGCTAGCGACCCCTACAAGCTCCACTGATCTTCCCCAGGTAGACCCCAGATCACTGGCAGGCAGTGCGCTTGACCTTTGAAAGAGAACAGCGATTTAGGTGTAGACCAGTAGTGCGGCTCCTCTGTTCGGGAGATCATGCCTCCTAAAATCGGATGCGTGAGCATGACCAAACATTGATAGAGCGTGTGTTGTGTCATTTACAAAGCGTGAGTAGCCCATCAGAACAGCTCTGAAGTTTTTCAAGTTAGTGGCTGAGTAGCTTATCCAGTCCAACGGTTTGCTCTGCTTTCCAGAACTTGTAGTGCTGATCTTCTTATGGAATAAACGGGAAGACACCCTTGAATTTAAAACAAAAATCCGGACTGGATGTCCTACTAACGTATGGACCTAGGACACTTTGACGCTCTGCACAATATCTGTATTTTTGCATTTGCGTTATTGTACCTGAAGTACTATATACTATCATGTCGAAAAAACGTAAAACTGCTAGTACTTTAATGGCAAGGGAAACAGGACAGGGTAGATAAAGTACATGTGGGAAGAGGAAAGAACCCGCACAGAGCTGGGTGACAATCCAAACGATTTATTCCAAATATAAGTTTACATATGATAGTTCCAGGAGAACACCCAACACAGCACTACAGCCGACCAACGAACTTCTTTGATGCTCATTGTACTGTGACACAAAGCGCATTGTATGCACCACATACGTCACACTAGCACACGCCGTCTGCCCTAACAAGGTTTAAAATACAATAGCACATACACAAAATGAAAGCACAAAACAGCAACCCACAAGACAGTAAATTAATTCAACGCATAGTCCTATAATGTAGGAAGCATCTGTATTCTCCGTGTTCCGAAAATGTTTTTCCTTGAATTGTCCGGGAAAGCAACTATATGGACTATAAGATTTGTAAGAAGTTAGGAACAGAGAACCAAACTATTTCAAAAGAGGGTGTATGCTGGCCCTGCCCTATGCTTTTAAAACTGTATAGTTAGGGCCTGGGCTTTTTATGTTTTTAGTCATGATTTTAAATGTTTTCTACAATATTTTAAATATCATATATAGTGTTACTGTATAACGTATGTAAGCGTCTTCTGTTTGTGTGAAATTCAATCGTGCTTTGCATGTGGGCCGAAAACACTGCAAATAAAATTGAAATTCTCCATTTCCCACACACAAAAGACCAACTTAATTTGTTAGATTAGCCTTCTTACCCACCAAGATCCTAATCTTTTCCACTCTTGACTAGAGCCCTAATTCCTTCAACCACAGTCTGCCTCACACAGGAGACTGCACCCACCTCCTTTTCAGAAATTTCAAGAGCCGTTGTCTCTACCTTCCGCTCGCACACTAGCCCCTTTGAACATAGAAACTCTTGAGTGGTTCCAAAACTTAACACTAACAACTCTGTCCAACACTTGCAGGATATGACCGGAAAGGGGTACTGTGGTGTTCTTCTGTATTTATCTTTGTTTGGTATCTAAGTTGCTAGGGGATGATGTAGGCATTTAGAACGTAGGGGTTGTCAGGGTGGAACACTGAGGATTGAAGAGTGGCAGTTATTGGAGGACTTGGTGGATGAGGTCTCCGTGCTGGATTATACAATAAACCTTTTTCAACCACCTATCCTGAGCGTAGTATCCTGATTTAAGGGAGGAACAATACCTCAGGTACCCTTCCCTGTTGTAATATTAAGATAAGTGGTCCAAACTACCAAGGCCTTTTTTTTACCTGTGTGACAGTTGAACCCCAGCCGGCTTCTCGCGCCTCACTGTGCGTCTCCTCAAATTCGATGCACGCACACCTGCGCCCACACGTCTTACGTCACAGTGTCTGATCCGTGTGAAACAAGGTCACTTGCCTCAAGAAATTACGCTCAACCGTAACCATGGTTATAGTGTCAAGCGGCCATCTTTAAATTAAGTGAGCCTGTCTCCTGCCTACAGCGATATGCACGCTTTCACCTATATTTAATTACAGTGCATGTCCTAACGAACTATATTCTTTTTCACATTCACAGTTACAAGCAATTTCTTCCTCATCTATTTTGCTTATTATTATATTTCCACAGTTTTTGCAACAATAGGCACAGTTACCGCATTGTTCCAATTGATCAGCATTGATCATATTTATTTTTTATTTTTTTTGTGTTGTCATGGCTTCTTCACAACCATTCCAAACACCAGCTCCATTTTTACAAACTCCTGGCAAACCACCTTTGGCGTGGCGTAATTGGCTAAAAGGTTTTGAAAACTATTTGATTGCCATTGATGCTGTCAAAAACCCTCCGGCTCGCAAAGTTGCCATTCTGTATGGTTGTCTGGGAGTTGCAGCACAACAAGTTTTTGAAAACCTTACAGCATTCCCTCCTCCTCCAGATTCAGGTGACAGTTGGAATATATATCAAGAAGCTCTTTGTCGTTTAAAAAACCAATATGACGATGAACCTAGCATTGTTTTAGAACGTCATAACTTTTTCAAACGTAAGCAAAATGCAGATGAGAGTGTGGAAGACTACATTGCCCAACTCAGAATCCTAGCTTCCACATGCGAATTTGGTCCAAGTACAGATACTTCAATTAGAGACCAATTCATCTTTTCATGTTTTTCAAAAAAAATTCAAGAAAGCCTGTTAAGTTGTAAAAATCCCACATTAGCAGAAATAATGGATATTGCTAAAGGCATTGAACGTGCAACAATATCTTCACAAATTTTACAAGAAAGCTGTAGTATCCTGGTTTGTTATGGTTAATGATGTGCCAGTGGAATGCTGCCTGAATGATGTAAGATGGAATGTTGGGAGTGGGAACTCACAGTTGGAGAAGGGCTGAGCGCCTGGCTGGCTGCTCCTGGTGGGGCTTATTTACAACTAACCTACATCTTGTAACAAACTGCAATAAATCTACCTGAAACTACTTCTTGGATGTGGGCTTGATTACTACAATTTATTGGCGACGAGTTGAACTAAAGAACCTGCGTCTGCTACCTCTGAAACCTTAAAATTCAAGTCTGGAGTACCTACTCTCAAGCTACTGCAACTCTTCTAACTACAGCTGCGGTTACTCATCTACTGGCAAACATCAGCCCCACCTGTGACCTCTACAACGGTCGCCCTTTACGCTACAGTGCCAGTTCCGGTCTCTACTGCAGCTCAAGTCTCTATTTGCTGTACCTACAGCGTCTGTTCAGTTGCAGCCCATGCCTGACACTCTACAATGCCTGTGTCATGTGCTGTGCCCTCAAGAGAGGTAAGCCTGTGCTGTGCCCTCAGGAGAGGGTAAGCCTGACACTTTACTACCCCTTTTTCCTGTGCTGTGCCCTCAGGAGAGGGTAAGTCACACACTTTGCAACGCCATGTTCATGTGCTGTGCCTTCAAGAGAGGGTAAGCCAAGCTATCTTCAATGTGTGTTATCAGCGCTTTTCATCTCCAGAGCAAAGTGCGCTTTTACATAAGACTGTTGACATGGTGTTCATCATTATGTCGATGTATGACATATTATTGGCGCTCCATTTGCGTTACCTCTACATGATCCAGCGTCATGTTTTGTGATTTGGTAACAGTGAATGGGATTTTAAGAAAATCGGCACCCCTCGTGAGCACTGAGGTCTTTGTAAGCCTGAAAGTGTCGACAATTTTTCTTTGACTGTTTGCATTTAATTTTGATCGTCATTTTGGGTTCTCTCTCCCTGCTGCTGAGGAGGAGAATGACATCGCAAGCTTAGTTTTGGGTTTATTCCTGTCAAAGATATGTTTTTTTTTTTGCTTTGCTGATGCCTGTAAAATTTGGCAGTTGCGCTTTATTTCAAATTTAAATTTGTCATGCGCACCTTACCTGGCCCATGGTGTCGCGCGGAACAGCTCTCGAGCCTCTTGTGACGTTCTATGAAGCTCCGTGTTTGCCCATCAGCGTTTGGAGGCATTGACGTGCCGTGAACCACCCTGCACGGCGTGGGATAGCGTGGCGCCATCTTGGGGTTGGAATCATCTACGTGATTTGCTATTGCACGGAGTGTCATTCTGCCAACCACGTTTTGTCACACTTTCTATGTGTTGCCAACCACGTGTTAAATAAAGTTTATTCAATTTTACTCTGTCAGCGGAGCCGTCGTGGGAGCATCATTTACGCGCTCTCTTGTTTTTTTTGTTTCCTGCTCGTGGATTTTCACGAAACTGTAACATGAAGGTAATTGGCAAAACTTTCTTGGGAGGTTTGATGGAGCACAAGCACAAGTGACATTTATTTATTAACAGTGACTTGTTTGCATTGGAGATGGCAATTCTTTTCTCGAGTGCTGTGTAATATTGTTAAAAATTGTGAAATCTTGTTTTCGTACATTTTCACTGCTCTGTGTTATGCTGCCATCTAGTGACATTTTCTCACATTACGAGCTTGAAGCTCCATGGTCAATCACAATAGTCTTAATGTATTTCTGTCAAAGTGTTTCGTTTTATTTACGGATCACACTGTTTAACCCTAACTTGGGGTGTATCACTACAGTCTTCAAAGATAAATGTACCCTATTTTGGGTGTATAGGATGGGTCTATCCCATTGTTACAGTGCACAATATCCAATGTTTTGTGTTGTATAGTGCACTATGTTTTTACCTCTTTTTGAGGTGTGTTACGTGGGTTGTATTCGCTCTATTTCTCTGCACATCATTGACTTCTCTGTGAGGTATGTATCTTTTGTTTCAGTGTACACTGTTCACATGCACATTTTTGTTTGACCTCTCGCAACATGTTTTAAGTCGGCCTATGCTTCATGTGTCTTGCGTCCTGTGTGTAAGCCGCCTTGCGCCTCACGTTATATTTATGTATAAGTTGCCCTGCGCTTCATTTGTTCCTGTGTGTATAAGTCGCCCTGCGCCTCACGCGTTTCTGTGTGTAAGCCGCCCTGCGCCTCACGTTATATTTATGTGTAAGCCGCCTTGCGCCTCACGTTATATTTATGTATAAGTTGCCCTGCGCTTCCTTTGTTCTTTTGGTGTATAACATTTTTACCTCCAGTCGAGGTTCGTCCGTAGGTGGACATCACATTATTAGTTTATTGCCTTCACTGCAGTGCACATTTTACCTTTCCTAAGGTGTCTAGTGTTGGTCATGTTTTGTTTTCAACAGTGCACATATCTATACCTCCACTCGAGGTTGCCCATGCATAAGCAAATGTCTTTACCCTTAGCGGGTGTTTTGGTTTAAGTCGCCTTAGTGCATGGGTTACGTTCCTCTGGGTGTTTCAATTGTTCTAGTTTTTTAGCCCAGTTGTATTTTTCTATTTGTTATTTCCTTCTTCATGTTTTTGACAGGGAAGAATGAGTATTTGTATTCCTTTCTCCTCTGTCGTCTTGTTTCCTCCTGATGTGAGCTGCCTTCTTGAATCTCTACCTGGCCAGTGGGTATGCAGAGGACAGTCATTAATGGTTTCTTTTTCTATTCTTTATTTGTCTCTTTTTCTGTTTCATTCTTATTTTTGTGTATGGAAAGGAGGATGGGTAATGGTTTTAAGTTTACTTTGCCAACCTTGTTATTTTTGTGTCTCTCTCTCACTATCCATTTTGGTCTCCTTTTGGTTCTCTATTTCCTTGCATCTAGTTTCTCCATCTTGTTTCTGCTTTTCTCCTTTTCACTTCACCTGTTACAGTTTTCTTTTCTGTTTTTCTGTGGAAGAAAGGAGGATATGTAGTATCCTGGTTTGTTATGGTTAATGATGTGCCAGTGGAATGCTGCCTGAATGATGTAAGATGGAATGTTGGGAGTGGGAACTCACAGTTGGAGAAGGGCTGAGCGCCTGGCTGGCTGCTCCTGGTGGGGCTTATTTACAACTAACCTACATCTTGTAACAAACTTCAATAAATCTACCTGAAACTACTTCTTGGATGTCGGCTTGATTACTACAAAAGCCAAGTTAGTCAAGTTAGTGTTCACATGATTGATGAAGCTTCTTCTTCTCCCTCTGCTACCTGCTCTGTGAATCTCGTCAATAAGCCTTACAGACAATCGTCAAAGAAAACCACCATTTGCTATAGGTGTGGCTCAAGAAGTCATCTTGGCAATTCCCCTAGTTGTCCTGCATCTGGAAAAAAATGTTCTTTGTGCAAAAAAATTGGTCATTTCCCATCTGTTTGCAGAGGTGGCAAAAGATTCACCAGAGTGAATAACATTGAACTTAATGAGAATCTAGAGTTGTGTTCGACCACACTTAACGATGTATTATTGTCTATTGAATGTGATTCTATTGATTTTTCAAAAGTCAAGGGTCCATTGTGTGAATTAATTGTTGGTACAATTCCTTTACAGGTCAAAGCTGACTCCGGTTCACCGATCACTATTTTATCAGATCTGACATTTCATACAAATTGGGGTAGCAGTGTGTCTCTTTTTGAATCTGATGTCAATCCCAAAGCTTATGGCGAAAAAGATATTGACATGTTAGGGTACTTTCATTCAAAAGTCGAATGCCTTGGTAGAAAAACTTTCACAAAAGTATATGTCGCACTCAAGGGCAGAAATATTTTGGGTTGGTTGGATCAAGCTAAGATGGGTTTAATTCTCAAACCCGGGTCGGATCAACCCATTGCTTTGGGTGATATTCCAGATGATTATTACACTAATCTCGAACTTGAGAACATTCATGTGGCTGACTTGTCTGTGTCAAATCATAAAGTTGATAATATACTCAATCAATTTCCCAATGTTTTTCAGAATAAAGTTGGCACAGTCTTGGGCTTCAAGCATGAAATTCGCCTCAAGCCCAATGCCCAACCAGTGGTCCACAAAGTTCGATCTCTTCCTTTGAGTGCAAGGGAGGAATTAAAGAAAGTTTTGAAAAATGTGTGTGATGAGAAGGATATTACACCTTGTGATTCACCTGAATGGGTTTCTCCTATTGTTTTAGTACGCAAAAGGTCTGGCGGGGTTAGATTATGTGCCGACTTACGCTCCTTGAACAACAATATAATCGTGGATTGTCATCCTTCACCCAAAATTCACGATCTACTTGCTAATCTGGGTGGAGCAAAGATTTTTTCCCTTTTGGACCTCAAGTCGGCATATCATCAAATACCCTTGTCCCCAAAGTCTCAAGAATTAACAACTTTTGTAACGCCATTTGGAGCGTACAAATACTTGAGACTTCCCTTTGGCTTAGCCTCAGCTGCTAGCATATTAAAAAAATTAATGGATAATTTACTACGTGACATTCCTGGGGTACAAGCCTACCAAGACGACATCTTAATTTTTGCCAGCAATACTTCGGAACATGATCAGATTCTAGCTAAGGTGCTAGGAGTTTTGGAGAAAGCTGGAATGACGGTTAGGCACGACAAATGCCAATTTGCCGTTCATGAATTGGACTATTTGGGTCATACACTCTCTCCTAATGGCATAAAACACAAATTTTCATTAATAAAAGCCATTAGAGATGCCACCCCTCCCAACGATAGGGATTCTCTTAGCTCATTCCTTGGCCTGGCAGAGTACTATGCCAGATTTGTTCATGGCTATGCCCAAATTGTTGAACCGTTAAGGAATCTTTTGAGAAAGGGAGTAAAATTCAATTGGTCAGACAACCTACAAAAAGTTTTTGAGCATGTAAAGAAGCTCATTGAAGACTCACCAGCCCTACATCCTTTTTCGGATCGGTCAAAATGTTTTATTACCGTGGATGCAAGTCTCACTGGTTTGGGAGCTGTCTTAGGACAGTGGGTGGATGGTAAAGAACACACCGTTGCTTTCGCATCTAGAACATTTACCAGCCGAAACTAGGTATATTACGATTGAAAGAGAGGCCCTAGCTTGTGTTTGGGCCATACAAAAATTCAAACCATATATTTGGGGTCGTGAGTTCGAAATTTATACGGATCATAAACCACTCATGCACATGCTTTCAGACAGCACGTCAAACAGGGCTTCTGCAAGACTTGTTCGACTGCTGTCAAAACTTCATGAATTTCACTTTATCATCAAACATATTCCTGGGGGAATTTTTTTAGAGCAGATTGTCTTTCAACAATGTCTTTAAGGGAAAATTCTGTTGTTGATGATGATGTTGAATGTGTTGTTGCTGCAATTGATGCTATTGCGGAATGTCCACCAATTTGTGAAAACCGAATGAAATTCAGCATACCACAATGATGTCACACTTTCCAAGGTTACATTTTTTATTGTGAACAAATGGCCTGAGCGCAGGACTCTATCTCCAGACTTAAAAGCCTTTGCAAATGTTTCTGAAGAACTTTCTTTAGTTAACAACATGATTATGCACCACGATTTATTTGTTCCACCTGAATCCTTACGAAATATAATCATTCGCTCAGCTCATCAAGGACATCTTGGTGTTGTCAAAACATGTCAACGCATCAAACAATTTTATTGGTGGCCCTCCATGGATGCACACGTCAGGAAAATGATTGACAATTCCACACAATGTCTCCTATCTGATAAACATTGGAAAACTCTTTCCACTCCGTTGCATCCTGTACCACTTCCCGCAGGTCCATGGGACAAAGTAGGGTTAGACTTTTCTGGTCCTTATATTTTACCAACTGAAAACAAATATTTCTGATTGTTTTGATTGATTACCATACTAAGTGGCTGTACTATTCTTTCTGTAATGCAGCGTCGACTGATAATGCTATCACATTTTTGCAATCGGTATTTGATGTTGAAGGTTTTCCCAAAACCATTGTGTTCTGCTTGGGTTTTCGGATCGGGTGGAACCCGCTCTACAGAGCCCTTCTGACCCAAAACAGAACGTTACCCCCTCCCTAGGGTCTTTTTACACCCAAATAACCACATATATACGTACCACCTAAGGACAGGGAATTCCTATTATATATATATATATATATCAAGACCTCACAGCCTCGCAATCTCAGCAACCACAGTCTCGCGGCCTTAGGCAGACCCAGAATCTCCTACCCATTCGGCAGCGACACACACACACGATCTCGCGACCTCAGTCAGGTCCAGAATCTCCTACCCATTCGGCAGCGGCACACAAAGTCTCGCGACCTGGGTCAGGTCCAGAATCTCCTACCCATTCGGCAGCGACACACACACGATCTCGCGACCTCAGTCAGGTCCAGAATCTCCTACCCATTCGGCAGCGACACACTCACGATCTCGCGGCCTCAGTCAGACCCAGAATCTCCTACCCATCCGGTAGCAACACACAAAGTCTCGCGACCTGGGTCAGGTCCAGAATCTCCTACCCATTCGGCAGCGACACACACAAAGTCTCGCGACCTGGGTCAGGTCCAGAATCTCCTACCCATTCGGCAGCGACACACTCACGATCTCGCGGCCTCAGTCAGACCCAGAATCTCCTACCCATCCGGTAGCAACACACAAAGTCTCGCGACCTGGGTCAGGTCCAGAATCTCCTACCCATTCGGCAGCCTTAGCACGAGCTCATCCTATTAGTACACGACAGGGGAATTGGGACTATATATCAGATCACACAAAGACTATTAGTTGAGCACAACCTGTTCTCTAGTTCGAGGGGCTTGTTTTCCCCCTCATCCAGTTACCACTTACCTGACCAGGATTAACCTCTGTTCGTTTTAAGGCAACTCTGACTAAAGAATAGGCTATCCTCCTATACAAAAGTACACAACACATGCTAACGTACAATAAGCTAAATACTTTATTTAAATGCCACATGCACATTTACGGAACACATCATACATATATAACCTGCAAGGAAAGTAAAAGATTAAGTTATACACTTCAAAGAAAAAGGGATCGACTTCACCTTGAGGGTACGTCGCCTGTACTCAATGGTCATCTAGGTTCCCTTCTCGTCTATGCCTCGGCTTAGCCTGGAAGTCACCCCTCTGCAGTTGTGGGTCTGCTCCCTTCTCCCTCTCCGAATCACTGGAACCTCGTCCTTATCGGCTACTCTCTCCTCTTTGGATTCAAGTTCATCATCAGTCTTCCCTGGAATAAGTAATAGCTCTTCTGCTAACGGCCAGATGCCGCCTATGGTCTAGAAGCAAGTGCCCTTATCTCACTCAGACTTTCACTAATATAGAAGTGCATTCCCTCATGGAAATTTCCAGCTCGAAACCTGCCGCCCACCAAATTCCTGTACCTCCCCGTACCAAGGACACTTTCCCAGCCGGCCGGCCTGATGTAGTGTCTTCGGCATGAAGAAAAATACAATCCTTCGATAAGGGCCGGCCTGAACCGGTTCTCTCCGAGCGAATAACACCTCATAACTAAAACATCCCCCTCCCTCTGGAAAGGTCCCGGGCTGCCGGAGCAGAAAGAAAGATGGAGTCTCTCCCGTTTGAGGCCTACCAGGCCTGAATTCAACACAGCTCCATGAAACAACCTCACTATAGGGCAAATTATCCTCAAGGCTAACGAATCTATCCCCTAGGCTATGTGTGTAGGCCCTGAGCTAAGGGTAGGAGCACGGGATGGTGTCACAAATGTCTAATAGATAGGCCCTACTCACTACTCCAGTCCTTAGACTCGGATGGAAAGAGACTGAAGTCATATGGATTGCTCTGCAACACCGGAAGTCCGGGAAAATCGAGCAGTACATTCCACCCTTGACTTCAGTCTATTATATATATACTAAACGGAACTAACATCTGTGGAAGAATAATATGAAACAAAACTAACTGATCTATGTCTAGTACCAGATGTGCAGAATTGAAGCAGTGAAGGGATACACTGAATAAAACAACAGATAGAAATTAAAACAACAAGAGCAATCAAAATGCCACCTAATGTGTGGCGTAGCATATTCATGTCTGGCAACCAGTTAAAGAGCCAGTCAAACCAGCTCTGATCAATGTGTTTCCTAACTTCATTAGTTAGGTCATGCAATTTATCTATGTGTGCACGAATGGATTGTGTATAATCAGATAAGTTAAAACAGCAGAGACCTTCGAAATCTGAACAACCATGTCCATGTTTAAGCAAAAGATAATCAATGGCTGCTCTATTTTGCAAAATGGCCCTACGTTCACCCTGGGCGTCTAATAGCAAGTCAGACAAGACTGTAGAAGTATGATTAATAGATTTGACCATCCAGCAAGCCATTTTCCCAATGGATTTAGCATTATAAACCGCCAAAGCAGGGACACCAATAATTGAAACAGCTAGACTAAGGTATTCAGACTTGGAATATAAATGCAAAGATGAGTCACAATCCTCCTGTAACGTAGTTGTATCTCGGAGCACACGAGAGTTGGCATTTGGATGTGATGAGAACATAAGTAAACTGAGTCTAGTAATGGCACACGGGCCTCCGGAAATGTTCGCAGGGACATAGGGCCAGGAAGTATTACCACATGAGAAAAGCCATCCGGCAGGTAGCAATATTGCACGATAGTGACTGGGAGTAACTACCAAACTATTGCAAGTCATATTGTTCTGGACTGAAGCACATGTGGTCGGTGTCCTCTGGAAACACAGAGTTCGTTCATGAGATGTGAGAACAGTGGCGCCTCTTAACTTGAGACGTAGACATTCAGAAATTGCATTAGGATTACATGTGAGGAAAAAGCATAGATCACCTTGTGTAATGTTATACGTAGTTATTTGGGATTGGATGGGAAGTTGCTCATTCGGCAGTTCAGTACATAGAGGACAATATGCATGGGTAGCAAAATCACCCAGAATAATATTCGGACGAGCCTTTGAAACGTTAAAGATGCTTATTAACGTCTCCAGCGAGGCGGGGACAGCAACTAGGCACGTCGCTAAGATATCGTGCACAGATCTCATCGGTGTCAAACAGAAGTGAGGGGCATCAGTTACTCTTTTCGCCAGCAGTGTCCAAAAGTTCGATGACGAGTCCCACGCATTGAAGGAACGCAACACTCTGGTTCCCAATTCATCCCGGGTTAATGGGATCCCTTCTCTCTCTCCGAAGTAGACCGAACGGTGTCCAGTACCGACACATCCTGCAGCAACAATCCAAAGAATGATCTGAAAAAGAACCAAACACAGGCATTAATCATTCTCGTAAATAACATTTATCAGCTGGGACAGCTTCCCAGCTATCTTTCCCTGGCCTCATAACCAAAATGGTATTATCCTGACCGGTGGCAATAACCTCTGCTTGTTCAGGGGGATTCTTAGGCGATTGCACCCAAATCTTGGCTCCAGGGTTATCCGTAGAGCCAAAGCCTTTCTGGCCTCGTACAGTTAGCAAAGTTGGGGCAGTGCCTTTCATTATTTCACCACTGAAAACAGGCATAATGAGTAATTGAGCCACTCGGTCGGTGCGGTGTATCAGCAAGTCATTCTCACTGCTATTTAGCAGAAGTACCTTAATCTCTCCCTGATAGTCGCTGTCAATTACCCCTCCAAGTACCTGGATGCCTTTTACAGCCAGCCCCGATCTAGGGGCGATCAATCCAAAATTCCCCGGTGGTATATGAATACCAACACCGGTAGCAATGATGACCCGATTTTTGCTTTCCAGAACGGTGTCATCCATAGCATGCAAATCTAAGCCTGCCGACCCTGGGGTCGCTCTGCATGGAGCCAGAGCTCCGGAAGTAATTTCCCAATACATCACAGTTTCATTAATTACATTAGGCATAGTCTCAACCTTTGGGGGGAACAAACGCATAAGTGGAGATTCAGCATTTAAAAAAGGACGATTATTCAGGATTAATAGTGCTTGGGGTAAAAAGTCTCGCCAATTTTTATACTTGTCATCTGTTAATTTACGTAGCTGATCCTTTAACAGGCCATTCAATCTCTCCACCAGGCCCGAGGCCTGCGGGTAGTAAGGTATATGAAAGATCCACTCAATATTGTTTTCCACACAGAATTCCTGTACCAATCTTCCACGAAAATGGGATGCATTATCAGATTGAATTTGGAATGGCACACCATAATACATCATAATCAATTCTAATGTTTTTATGGTATTCAATTGAGTGGCTTGCTTACATGGAAGAGCTACCAGCAAGCCACTATATGTATCGACAATTGTGCAAACATATTGACAATTTCTGCTCATGGGAAGGGGTCCGATGTAATCAATCTGCCAGATTTGAGCGGGCAATTTCCCGCGATGTAAATGACCTCTAACAATTTGGGGTACTTTACGCTGTCTGATATGCTGACAGACGGGACAATGTAGAATAACATTTTTGATTAGGTCCAGGGGAATATAAATTCCTCTATCAGCAGCCCACCTGCTAGTGGCTTTCTCTCCAAAGTGTCCTGCCTTCTGGTGTGCCCATTTCGCCAATCCCGCAATATCAGGATCTTGTCTGTCCACCACTGCCTCAGCAATTTTAGATTTCTCATCTGCAATGTTATGGAAAAATTTGTCAAGAGAATCTATGGGGGTGTGAGCATCCACATGGAAGATGGTAACAGTACTCTGTGGGAGCATTTCCCAAATCTCTTGCCATAACTCTTTTCCCCATAACTCTTTGGAGTGTAACCTCCAATTATGGGAATGCCAGGTCGGTAACCAAACGGCCAGTCCATTGGCAGTGGACCAGGAGTCGGTGAAAATATGGCATACACCAGGTAACTCCTGTTTCAAAACTTGATAAACGGCATAGAGCTCTGCGAACTGACTACTCTTCCCTTCACCAGTTGTGCTCAACAGTTTCTGTGTGATTGGATTATAAGACACCGCCTTCCAGTGCCGTGTAGTTCCAATAAATTTTGCTGACCCATCTGTGAACCACACATGGTTCCTGTCCTCGACGGACAAATCATCAAAAGGTTTACCCCACTTGACAGGAGACTCCTGTTCTAAAGGTACAGAACACTCACTCTCAGTCTCAGTCGATGGTGCTTGCGCCACTTGCTCATGTAAAGACGCAACTCCTTTCGGACCCACACGTGCCCTGTCTTGTATGTACCATTTCCATTTAATCACACTCGCCTCCTGAGCATGCCCAATTCGATGAGTTTTTGGTGAACTCAAAACCCACTGCATAATAGGAATTTCAGGACGCAAGAATATGTCATGTCCCAATGTTAATTGCTCGGTATCCACCAAAGCCCAATAACAAGCAAGTAGCTGTTTCTCAAAGGGTGTATAACGCTCACCAGCATCAGGTAGCTTTTTGGTCCAAAACCCTAATGGTACTTTGCACCTGCCTTGTTTCTGCCACAGACTCCAGTTTGCATAAGGGCCTTGCACAGACACATTCAAATCCACATCACCATCACGTACAGGCCAAAGATCCATAGCATGTTGAATTGCCTCTTTTGCTAGACTAAATGCATCTTGTTGTTGCTTACCCCATTCAAATGCATTCTTTTTACGTGTAACACGGTACAACGGGGCCAATATTTGACTCAAATGAGGAATATGCTGGCGCCAAAAACCAAATAAACCAATGAAGCTCTGGGCTTCCTTCCTATTCCTCGGAACCGAAAAATCAAGAATCTTCTGTTTAACTTGAGGGATCACCTCGCGGTGTCCCTCATGCCAATTAATACCTAAAAATTTTACAGCTTGGGACGGACCTTGTAATTTGTCCGGATTGATCTCCCAACCTTTCCCATGCAGACACTCAATGACTCTATCTAATTGTGTCTGAACATCCTCTTGTGTTTCGCCTTGGATCAAAACATCATCAATATAATGACATATCTGAATTTTGGGATGAACTGGTACCTCAGTCAAGTGTTCTGCCACCAGCCGGTGACAGATCGTAGGGCTATGCACATAGCCCTGAGGAAGACTTCTGAACGTCATCTGACGCCCGTTCCACGTAAAACTGAACTGTTCCTGACACTCAGGGGCAATTGGAATAGAAAAGAAAGCATTAGCAATATCGATGGACGCATACCATGTACCTGGATGTGTTTGGATTCTTTCAATCAGGGTGATAACATCCGGTACTGCAGCAGTCAAAGAGGGCGTGTGTTTGTTCAATTCTCGATAATCAACAGTCATGCGCCAAGAATTATCACTTTTACGCACCGGCCAAACAGGATTATTCCAAGCAGAAGTAACTGGAGTTATAACGCCTGCATCAACCAACTCCTGAATGGTGGTACTAATCTCTTCATGACCACCCGGAATACGATACTGCTTCTGACAAACCACTTTGGTCGCCTGGGGAACTTGTATGGGGGGCATCCTTAAACGACCAACCCGTATAGGTCTGGACGAGATATAATGCGTCGTTCCAAATTGGTAACACCCATCATCAAGATGCAATGTCATTCCCTTCAAAATATCAATTCCAATTATGAATTCTAGAAGTGGCACCACTAATACAGAATATTCCTTTCTAGGGATTCTACCTATTCTCATTTCAAGCAAAGTTTGAACTGCAGGGGTTTCCTTTCCTCCTAATCCGGTAATAGTGAAAGGCTGCCCTGTAAATTTCTTTGATTTTCCATGAATAAGAGTGGCCTCCGCTCCTGTATCAACTAATGCTCGGGCCCTTTGGATATTACGATGTCTCCAAAAAATATCAATATCTACATAGGGTCTATTATCTCTGTGAGCCCATCTGTGTACCGGAGCTTGACCTATTTCCTAGTCATTCTTACTGCATTCTGTGTACCAGGACAAATCAGGATAAAGACTCTCACGTTTTTTAGGTATCGGTACTTCTTGTTCATATCCATCTCTATTACGAAATGGATTCCTGTCCTCTGCATTGCACTGCGAGTTTCGATCGGCCAAACTATATCTATCCTCCCTCCTTCTCAGCTCAGGGGATTGATCCCTATCATCTCTACGTCCGCTGTAAGCATGATCATTTCTCCCCCTTTCCTTTTCCCCCTCTCTCTCCCTGTCCCGCTCACGACGGGGGGACAGATCACGTACAGGACGCCGATCATCACGACGATCAGAGCGCCGACGGCGGTCATCATCACCGCTATCATCAGAACAACCACGATCACACTCAGTCGTTCGAACACGCCGGGCACCCTCCTTCCGATCTAAGCCCCGTTTGCGAAACATCTCCCACAAACGAGCAGTAGTCTCACCATCAATGTCCTCCCGACGCACACCATCAGCCAAAAGACCAGTAAAGATATCACGTCTAGTAAACTTATATTCACCAGGAGTACGGGTGTCAGGCCGGGACTGACGTTCAGGTTTAAACCACTCACCCAACTCACCGAGTTGGCGTACCGACTCCAACACCGTAGATAGTACATTACCAGTCTGGTTAATCAACAAAGTCATCATGACCTGCTTGTAGGCAACAGGAGAAGAGCGAATGATACGATTCCGCACAGAAGAAGTCAACATCCCATCAAGCAATCTGTCAGCAGTGCCCAGAAAAATAGCCGTTTTCATCACTTCCTCCTTAAGACGTTGCGCAGCATCACGCAAGGTATACCACGGCTTGTCATTGACAGGCCAGTCAGATTCAGTAGGATACTTCAAATTACAACCCTCAGTCGCCAATTGGAGCAAAGAAATCTGACCACCACCATTATAGTTACGAAAATGATCTTGTACAGTAGAATCCAAACTCAAAGAACAAAACTTCAAACAATCGCCAGTGTCCAACATAATACCAGCAGCGCCTAGTTCATAAAGGCGCACCATCCATGTGAGCAAAGCCTCACCAGTCCGCTGCCGAAAGCGCTGCAAAATATCACTAATTTCTTGTTGGGTAAAATCTTCCAAACAGTCCAAAGAAACACCCTGCGGAGCATTGGGAGACTGCTGCAACTTCCGACGAAAAACCGGATGCGCAGAAACCACGGGACGAGCATCACAAGGAGCCCGAGCAGTACTAGTAGAGGGACAATCAGTGGAAGAAGTATCGATCCCGCCCGAAGAACGAGCGCAATCACGGGGTGCACCATCAGAGGTGCGAGAAGTAGACTTACTTCCATGACGGGAACGAGAAAACTCCTGCATAGCACATTCCTCACCCGAGGAACAAGACGTAGTCGAGTCCCAGATATTACCATCCCATTCATCAGGATTCCAATCCAGTCCAGCCTTCGCCACGGCCAGGCGCACCTTACGCGACGAAACCCGACCACGCCTGTTCTTGTACTTGTAACGAGCAATCCGCACAGCCGCCCTTTCAGCAACCGTTTGGTAAGTGTCAAGTTTGTCGGAAAGCAACTTGTTTTGACAGCGCAATAAAGTATTGGAATTCTGAACCTCAACAAAGTGCGATTCCGCATCCTTAAGAGAGATCTGCAATTTCAGCAACCTCTCATGCAAAATCCGATACGCAGATAGAACAACCCAACCTCTGCGCCCCAAAGCGGGAACTTCCTCACCCTTCAAGACAGGTGCCGTCTGTAAACAAGTAATCACGTCCGCCGGTTCCGCCGACTCCAAAGAAGAGTTCCAATTTTCACTCAAACCAGTAGAGTCAGCCCACTCTCGGGCCAAGGCACCATAAGGCGTTGAATCCCATCCGGGAATATCAACGGACAATTTAAGAGTAGATTTAGATTTCCTAGAAAACATCGCGAAAAAGAAAGAAAAAGAAACGCAGAGAAAAGAAAGGAAGAGAGAAAGAAAGAGAAAGAAAAAGTATACACGCAAAATACAAAAAAAAGAAAATCACGCACACGCCGAAAGCAAACACAAGACAACCACAACGCACACAGGTTACGTAAACAGTTCGTGACGCCAAATGTTCTGCTTGGGTTTTCGGATCGGGTGGAACCCGCTCTACAGAGCCCTTCTGACCCAAAACAGAACGTTACCCCCTCCCTAGGTTCTTTTTACACCCAAATAACCACATATATACGTACCACCTAAGGACAGGGAATTCCTATTATATATATATATATATATATATATATATCAAGACCTCACAGCCTCGCAATCTCAGCAACCACAGTCTCGCGGCCTTAGGCAGACCCAGAATCTCCTACCCATTCGGCAGCGACACACACACGATCTCGCGACCTCAGTCAGGTCCAGAATCTCCTACCCATTCGGCAGCGGCACACAAAGTCTCGCGACCTGGGTCAGGTCCAGAATCTCCTACCCATTCGGCAGCGACACACACACGATCTCGCGACCTCAGTCAGGTCCAGAATCTCCTACCCATTCGGCAGCGACACACTCACGATCTCGCGGCCTCAGTCAGACCCAGAATCTCCTACCCATCCGGTAGCAACACACAAAGTCTCGCGACCTGGGTCAGGTCCAGAATCTCCTACCCATTCGGCAGCGACACACACAAAGTCTCGCGACCTGGGTCAGGTCCAGAATCTCCTACCCATTCGGCAGCGACACACTCACGATCTCGCGGCCTCAGTCAGACCCAGAATCTCCTACCCATCCGGTAGCAACACACAAAGTCTCGCGACCTGGGTTAGGTCCAGAATCTCCTACCCATTCGGCAGCCTTAGCACGAGCTCATCCTATTAGTACACGACAGGGGAATTGGGACTATATATCAGATCACACAAAGACTATTAGTTGAGCACAACCTGTTCTCTAGTTCGAGGGGCTTGTTTTCCCCCTCATCCAGTTACCACTTACCTGACCAGGATTAACCTCTGTTCGTTTTAAGGCAACTCTGACTAAAGAATAGGCTATCCTCCTATACAAAAGTACACAACACATGCTAACGTACAATAAGCTAAATACTTTATTTAAATGCCACATGCACATTTACGGAACACATCATACATATATAACCTGCAAGGAAAGTAAAAGATTAAGTTATACACTTCAAAGAAAAAGGGATCGACTTCACCTTGAGGGTACGTCGCCTGTACTCAATGGTCATCTAGGTTCCCTTCTCGTCTATGCCTCGGCTTAGCCTGGAAGTCACCCCTCTGCAGTTGTGGGTCTGCTCCCTTCTCCCTCTCCGAATCACTGGAACCTCGTCCTTATCGGCTACTCTCTCCTCTTTGGATTCAAGTTCATCATCAGTCTTCCCTGGAATAAGTAATAGCTCTTCTGCTAACGGCCAGATGCCGCCTATGGTCTAGAAGCAAGTGCCCTTATCTCACTCAGACTTTCACTAATATAGAAGTGCATTCCCTCATGGAAATTTCCAGCTCGAAACCTGCCGCCCACCAAATTCCTGTACCTCCCCGTACCAAGGACACTTTCCCAGCCGGCCGGCCTGATGTAGTGTCTTCGGCATGAAGAAAAATACAATCCTTCGATAAGGGCCGGCCTGAACCGGTTCTCTCCGAGCGAATAACACCTCATAACTAAAACATCCCCCTCCCTCTGGAAAGGTCCCGGGCTGCCGGAGCAGAAAGAAAGATGGAGTCTCTCCCGTTTGAGGCCTACCAGGCCTGAATTCAACACAGCTCCATGAAACAACCTCACTATAGGGCAAATTATCCTCAAGGCTAACGAATCTATCCCCTAGGCTATGTGTGTAGGCCCTGAGCTAAGGGTAGGAGCACGGGATGGTGTCACAAATGTCTAATAGATAGGCCCTACTCACTACTCCAGTCCTTAGACTCGGATGGAAAGAGACTGAAGTCATATGGATTGCTCTGCAACACCGGAAGGCCGGGAAAATCGAGCAGTACACATTGTTACTGATAATGGGACACACTTTGTTTCACAAAAGATGTGTTCTTTTCTCAAAACCCATGATATTTCTCACTTTAAGGTTGCCTTGTATTCTCCTTCATCCAACGGTTTGGTTGAGAGGAGCAATCGAATAATCAAGGAGGGCATTCAGACTGCAATATCTGCTTGATTAGACCCTTTGTCTTTCGTACATGATAAAGTCTGGTCATATAACACCACTCCACATACCACCACTGGCATTGCACCTTTTACTTTGCTTAGAAAAAGAAAAGTGCATACACATCTCAATCCCAGTTGGTTACATAAAGATGATAGTGTTTCATTTAAGTCTGATTCCCTCCAAGAATATGTTAAAGTAAAACAGAATGGCATAAAATCACGCTTTAATGCTGGCAAACACTCCTTAGATCAACCCTTGAAAAGAGGGGATTGGGTACTCATCAAAAATAAAAAAAAAATGCCGAAAGGGCAATCAAAATTCTCTTCTCCAACGTTAATTATACACGTCAGTAGAGGTTCTGCCCTTCTTGATAACAAAGGATGGTGGAATAAGAGAGCCCTTGTTAAGGTATCTCCCCTTCAGGCCGATGTCATTAGACAACATACCTCTTCAGAATCAGAACATTGTGACTGGTTTGATTCACGAGAAACCTTCTTCCATTTCGGTACCATCTGAAACACAAATCACTCAACCCATTGTTACTGACAATTGTGCTGTTTCCATACCTCTTTCGAGTTGCGTTTTGGAACCACCTGAAAGTCAACTCACTCAATCCATTGCCTCTGACCCTTTGCCATTGTCTTCGGAAATTGAAATTGTGCAACCCAGTGCTACGGAGAGTGGTGAATTGTCCGAGGCAACGGCAAAAAGAACATCACGTCTCAGCTCAGACAAATTTCTTGTAGAGTGAGAGATTTTTTTTTGGAATAAATGATATGTTTAAGTACTTATTTTGTTGCCCTTTAAAGAGGGGAAGGTGTTATAGAGTTGCATTACAGTGTTTTAATGTGTGTTGTGAGTCGCGTGCTATCACGCGACTCGTGCTGTTTTCTTTCATGTCTTTATTAGCATTCCAGAGCGTTGCTTTCCAATCGTGAAGATTCCTCCCGAACGCCACTCTGGACGTTGGATTCTTCGCGGTTGGATGGCTCCGGTCGTGGGTGCATTACTTCTACAATAAACCATGTATTTCGACTCAATTTCCTTGTCGAGCTTTTAACAACTTTAAAGTTCGCAGGGCTATAATGAAATGCCTGTAGCTGGGACAGATGTTAAGAAGAGGGAGTCAGCATAGAGGAAATTATGAGCTCCGAT
This sequence comes from Triturus cristatus, assembly GCF_964204655.1. Lineage (NCBI taxonomy): Eukaryota > Metazoa > Chordata > Amphibia > Caudata > Salamandridae > Triturus > Triturus cristatus. The sequence goes on from NC_140585.1 coordinate 442,783,124, forward strand.
TACTTGCAGGTTACAAACACGGCATGTCACTCTGTGAGGAACAAGCAAGCCGGAGCGGTATGCAGGGGCAGACAGAAGGACACGTTGCTCCGAGGGAGTAGTCAGCCGGAAAACAAGCAGTGGAGAGCCAGAGTTAGCATGCAGGCAGGAACTGTAGGAAGAAACTGGGAGGCAGCAGAATCTGCAGTCAGGAAGTGGCACTTTGGAAATGAGGGCGACCGGTGGGAGGTCACTGGTGGGGCTCGTAGTGCCAGATAAGTTGAGCTGCTGCTTCTCGGTTTTTGTAACTTGAGGTAGCTTAATCTTGAGATTACTTGAAAGTTGAAGCTTTTCCAAATCGTCGCCAAATGTAATATTAAGTTAAGTGGTCCAGCCTTGGTAGTTTTCATGTAGGTTTATTAGGTATAAAGTTGTATAATAGAAGATCCCCACCAGGAGCGGTCTGTATCTGCTCAGCCCATTCTGCAACTGACTAAATCATACCAACATTCTAACCTTCAACATTCTAATATAAACACATCCTGGTTGAGCAGCATACTACACCTGTGTCCATCGTGCTGACTAATACGCTTGCCTGTATTGACATTCATGTTATTTCTCTTCTTCTTTTTGTACACTTCCACGGTACTTATTTCCTGAAAGTCCTCTTTTGGACTTCCCCACATTTCTTCTTTAACCACCCATGACCAGTTTACACTTAGGTTTCCATACCCTCAACATCTCAAAAGGTTACACACCCAAGATTTTGTTGGTGTAGTAGTCCTAAAAGTAAACAACGTAACCTGCAAACCTTTACTCAAATGACTTCTACATTTTACTGCCAATTGTGCGGATTCCTCAATAGCTATTTTAAACCTTTGCACCTGTCCATTGTATTCTAAATGGAGTATACTAATTGTTTTGTATTTAATGCCGCACTTCATGCTCAATCTTACTCACGAATTGCAGCCCGTTATCAGATGCAATTTCTTCTGCAATCCCCTCTCAGCAAAAAATATCATCTAAAAATTAATTTCCAGCATCAGATATTCTCTTTCCACCGTTTTTTATTTCTGGCCAGTTTGTGAAATAATCCTTGAGCACAATCCCAAAATGCTTCTGTCTTGAAACAGAAAAATGACCAATCACAACCGTGCCTAAGTTCGGCCAGGGTCCATTTGGCATCCCCATTCTTCACCGACTTGTCACTCTGCCTACACAGACCACTTTCACGGACCAAGGCCAGGCTGGGAACCCAAAGCAGCCCTGGAAATTTTGACAGACAAGCCCCTGGGAGGAGGACCGAGGTTGTGCTAGTGTGAAGCACTGCTACTTTTCTTGCTGAGGGCCGATATTGCAACACCACTGCAAAACCGACCCCAGTAACAAAAACTGGCCCCCAATCTCCTGGGAAAAAAGCCCAATGCCTGCAATGGCTAGTCCAGCCCTTTCAAGCACTAGTTTAGCTACCATTGAATCCATCAATGCTCATCAGTAATACTCACGGTGCACCTTTTGGTACTTGACATACCCAAATGACCATCAAGGACACGATTCAACAACTTAAGACAATAGTATTATTTTATCACCCCTTACCAATAGTTCTGGCCAGTTTTGTTATTAAAGATCACTTACAACTAGGTGATATCATATTTACCAGAGGTTTGTGATTTATTTGTAGTGTAAATCTTGTCCCCTCTAAAACCATTCAGAAATGCTCAGCTGCCCAAGCACATGCAAGCATTTCTGTATAACGGAATATATTTGCTCCTCTGGTTTCCACGTTCTGGATCCATGCAATACCAACTACTCTTTTCTCTTGCTTCTCTGTACAAGTTCTGTTCCAACACCCCAGCTGCTTGCTTCCACACTCATTATACATTATTTCCCTATGACAAATACAGGATTGAACAATCTCCCTCTTACATTCTTAAAATGAGTGGTTTTGACATTCCAAATGAAATTCAATAAACATGTCTGTGGTTCCACTTTATTTGCATAATGCTCAACACATTTTGCGACTTCCCTGGTTTTTAGTTTTCAGAAATTTCTTGGGTTGGTTGATTGCCCTGGATGATGGCTGGGCCCAAATATCGCAGCTACCCACATCGCCACTAAGGGTATATCTGAAAGGTAAAATCTTCATTAGACCATATGAATTGATACATAGGCGATACACAATGATAAAATATTTTTAACTGTAGCTCTGTTGGTGGTTCTTGGCATTGCATGTTTTGGAAACCAACAAACACTGTATATCTTTGCAATCAGAAGAGTCTAACTGACGTAGCTTAAATTACTGTATTAAATTGGGTGTTGGGGCAAAATATTACAGATAAAAAACGTCACTTATTTCTCTTTTTTTCCTTACTTATGGTCATTAGTTTTTAATCGCAACAATACGTTTTCTTCAGGAAAAGCAATTTACACTAATCACCCGTTCTGAATCCCAAATTTTGTTAATTTTTCAGAATTGTATAGCTTTCTGGGTTCGGTCATGGGTATCACAACAATTTACACCATAAACTGAACCCTGCCTGTTCCTGAAATCCAGGAAGAGGTTTATATTAGCACATCAAGCCTTTTGTTGATGTCCTTTTTTATATAGAAAAAACTTACACTTTCTTGCTTAGCGTTATTTCCCTTTTTGTTCTTCCCATAATCCTTGATTCCCCCAAAACTGCTATATTCTTGGATCCCTCCAGGGCTATGCATTTACCCTGGGTACCAATATCAATCAAAAGGTACCAATGGAATCTCTGACGTGGGTAAAAGGGATGCAGATTTGACCTAAATATGTTTGTGGGAAAAAGGTTATGACTGCTTGATCATGAACTGCCCCAAATAGCAACAAGCATTTGCAATGCAATAGGTCTCGCATTTGTGAGAGTTTAAGCTATTGCATTGTAAATAACAATGCTTTTTATTTATGTTTTAAAAATCAACAAGTAAATAAAAGGCATTGTCATTTACAATGCCAATAGCTCAAACTCTAGTAAATGCGAGACCTATTGCATTGCAAATGCTTGTTCTTGCTTGCTCCAGGGCCCCTGACATTCCTGCTACACTTCTGTTACAGTTAGAGTAGTGCAAAGCGGGATGTGTGCACATGATTCTGAGAGCGGGTCCTGGTCACAGGACACGCCTTTCGACCAACCCCTGCTGTGCATGCCCACAGCTGCACACTCAGATGTTTGGACACAATAAAGTAGTGAAACGTGTATTATAAAAAAAAAACAAAAGTTCATTGCAACCATTGGCAATGGTAAGTTGTGATGTCTTCTGCTCATAAGACATTAAAGTATATTTTTTTTAAAACTCTGAATATGCCCCTAAAAGTGAAGTTATGGTTACTAAGCAAAATTGAAAATACCCCCGAAATTGACCTGTTATTGAGAACTATAAATGGCTCCCCCGCGAGGTAAACCAAAACTCACACTCTAAAGGCAAAATTAAAAGTAGGCCTCAACAATTCAGCATCATTAAATAAAAGTGCATTTCACCACAAAGAAATCATACTCCATCCATAGCGATAACGTCAATGTTAAGGTGCCATGTAGTGTCATGGGTGAGGTCATGCGCATTGCATTTAGGGTGTGACTTATGTTCTTCTCAGCTAACCATAACTGGCCAATTTCAGAGATGTTTTAGTTTTGTTTAATAACCATAACGTCAAGTGTGGATCTTTCAAGGACATGTTTTAAACATATGTTGATACCTTCCGAACAGAACAAACCATATTTTACCATTGCTGAAGATTTTTCAGTGAATACATACATGCACTTTCATGTATGCTCAAGGAAATTTATCATAACTATTAGTCCTAAACAACCATCTGTAAAATATGATCGCCAACCATAAACCTGTTTATTCCTAGTTGGGTGTCCTGTGATTCCTTTATTCCAGTTTCAAATGCCTTCCTAAAGCGCTTCAGGTAGGCTTTCTCCTGCATCATTAGACATGTTTATCGTCTGCTGCTCAATGCAGTCCATATTCCTTCCATCTTTCTACCCATTCATTGCGGGTGTTGGTTAGAAACAAAGCTTGGAGGATCAGTAATGACAAAGTGGGTCATTTACATCATATCAACAATTCAAAAAGAGGGAGACACAGCTGATTGTTTAGGAGACACTGCCCGTACCCTTACATCGTGACACTATTTGCATCTTTCTCCTGGGATCATTAAATTAAAAAAAAATGCATGTATGATCCGTACTGAGACTCAGTAAACCTGCCACTTCTTCTACATTTGTCTTGATTCCAGAGAGGAAGTTACTCAATATGGTATGGAACCAGTGCTTTAGCTTTATATGTCCACATGATGCGTACAGCTGTGTCGATTAAAATGCATGCTGCAAGAATCCGTACATAATGTGAGGGTCATAGGTTTGAACATAGCTGGCAGGGCGGCTAAAAGTGAGAGAACGTGCACGGTAAAGCAATGCAGCGATGTGGAAGTTATGAGTTTGACACCTGGCAAGGCAGACTAGGCCTGCCATCCTTCGGAGGTGAGATCATTTTGTACCACAAATTCGGTAAGTGTAACATTTGCTATTTTCAACACATTGAAGCGAGTGATGGGTGGCGCAAAGCACTATGTAAAATTAAATGACTTCTAATCTTAAGTGTGCAACGAGCTTCCATTCATATTAGTTAAACTCCCTGGATTAAGAATGCACCTATATTGAGTGTAAATATAGACTTGATACCTATTATTTAACTCGAAACATTTCTTGGCACAGAATCCCTTGAACGTCTATGGTTACAAAAAGCGAGTGTGATAATGTCAAAGAAGCACGCAGTTTATGTTCAACAAGCAAACCCTTACAGTGAAGAAAAAGTCCTGCTCACCCCAAAACACTCTACCACCACCCTCCATCACACATAATCGCCCCTCACCACAAACAGCAGGTTCTTGACCCAAACTCCCTGCCAAAAATGTACACCTAGACAGCATGTGTTGCTCATTAATTGGCCTATTTTCAAGCCTCAATATAAACATGCCTTGCTTTAGGCTCCATATGGTTGTCATTGTAGAACGCGCGAGTCATGTTTTTCCCCAAAATGCACAAAACCTCTCTTGATCACCAAATAATGTTGATTTAAGAGCTACTGTACAAGAGCACTCTAATCTGTGAATCCAGATAAAACGAGCTCAGACTTATTCGTAACACTTCAAAAGCTCAGCAGTCAATTAGGCGAAGGTTTGCAAACGGTGCTTCAGTCTGACCTCATGTTTATTGACTTATGAAAGCGCTTTGGCAGCTCGCACTGGAGGTTTCCACCACTCAGACCAGAGTCGGAGATATTTATTATAGCGCCCCGATTAAATGAACAGCAATTAGAGACCGAACAGCAATTACTTCAGAGTAAAATGCGCACGAGAAATGTAAAAATAAGGACACTGGATACATGAAACAACGGAGAATGCTACCTTAAAAGGGTTTTTGAACAATTCTAAGTTAGGATTCATGACCTGGGATGCATACTTCAGCCACAAGACAGCGGCTCACTTTCTAAAAACATCAACGAGAGTCGGACTGCGCGCGCATCACAGAGGAGTGGGGTAGCGCAGCAGCGAGGTGAACGCGCGCTGCTGCGCGTGCTAGCCACGGATGGGAATGGGCGTTGCAAAGGCGGGACATGCGCCCGCCTTTGCCCAATTGCGTGGCTTTAAAAAAAAAAAAACACGCTAAAGCCAATGCCTGCCTCGAAAGCAAAACCACACGCACGGGTGTGTGGTCAGCTTTCAAAACCCCCTTACAAGAGGTCTCGCGCTGCGCGAGCAGTGCTCCGCACTGCAATGCTAGGCGCAAGACCTAAAAAGGAGGGAAAGGGCTCAGCAGTGGAGGTGGGATGGGGAGGTGTTGGAGGAAGCTTCGGTTCTTGAGGATTTAATGTGTTGTTGATATTACATTTGAGCGAAAATAACTGGCATGCTGAAAGGAGCTAGTTAGTTTGGTTATCTGATTCTGTTTTTTAATTACTTATATATGTGTGGGGGTATAGTTTCTTCTGCTGTTAAAGCAATATTTTGTTCAATAAAAGCTCTGTAGTGTGCACAGTACTTTGGGATGTGAAGTGTACAGGAAGAGGTTGTGGGTCAATTCTAAAACATTACGGCTAGGGTATGTTTGAGAGTTTGCCCTTTTGATCTACTCAATTGTTAATTGGATTCTTTCCATTTGTCTTCTTTTATCCTATTAATTATTGATTTTGCTTTATATAGGGACAGGAAGTGCACTTGCAGTGAGATATGTTCCCATAGCATTGCAGCAGCGGAAGATTCACCATGCTGTTGTACCTAAAGGAAAAGGTGGTCGATCTTCAGTCAGTGGCACAGTTGCAACAGTCTTTGGAGCAACAGGATTTTTGGGCCGATATGTTGTCAACAGACTTGGTAAGGTTTCTTCTTTTATTTAATAAAATATATAATTGTACATCTGGGATTTTAACCCCACGTAGACCACACCTCCACTCTATCTTCTTTAAACGCAGGCAGTGCTTTGCAAGCAAAGTCTGACTTTGTGTGTCCTGCTTGATTTTATTTTTGGTTTGCTTGTACTCCAATTTAATGAGACTTTTTGACTTGTGCAAAAATTACACATATACTGTAGTCCCTTAACCCCATGTCCTTGTTTCTTTTTCTTTTCTATTAAACTGACATTTGGTTCAATGGCATTTCTTCTTCAGAGGCTGACATTCTGAATATTTTGTTTTAGTAAGTGTTAACCCAGTAGAAAAAACTGGTGGCAAGGTAGTTTGCGAGTCTGTTGCTGCATTATCCTGTTTTTCCCTGTTCCTAGTCTTCTCCCTATTTACAGATATTCTTAACATACATTGACTGCTTTGTAAAATATATTTACATTCACCAGGCTTTATTCTCTGCTTGTAAAGCAGCTGGTAAATTCTTACACTTTTAAGGTACCAGAATTATAAGGTAATATATATGTAGGTGATTTTATTTTGCATTTGAATATTCCTAAATACGTTACCGCTAGAGTATTCAAAATGTATTTTACTTCGTATAAATTAACACGATTGATGCTTGGGCAATCCTTTAGACTTAATTATATTATTTTCAAAACTCAGAGTTGGCAACAGACGATGCTCTCCTTTAGTCTCCTGCTGAAAAGATGTTTCTTATAACTCTCTGTAAACCTAGCACTTCATGTTTTAGTCTGCTAACTCCACTTCAGGGGAAGTGATAATATGAGAAAATTCTAGGTAAACAAGTATAGTAGGTACTGAATCAATTTTATTAAGTTCAAAAGGCAGAATTAGCAGCAGTTTGTCACTGTAAACCAAGCCTAATTTTATCATAATGTTTAGGGACAATTCTAATATATAGCTCTCTTGCAATAACAAGTGTGGAACTTAATTTTTATTATTTTTATTAACAACATTAAATTGATTAGACAAAAGGATTGTGTTGTTGCTGACTTTCTGTTCTTTCATTCTTCTAACACAGTTAAATCCTAGTCTAATTTACTTTCAATTCAAGCCTGTGATGAACACACTTGGGGAAGAGTGCAAGATGAATACCTACCTACAGTGTGTCTTGTATCCAGAGAGGACGCAAACACTTAGGGCCCAATTACGAGTCTGGCGGTATGAGGACCGCCAGACTCGTGGGGGTGGTGCAGCCACCGCTGCACCGGCGTTCTGAACGCTCCATTATGACGTGGGTGGTCAGACCGCCGCCAGGGAACCGCGTCCCCTGGCAGTGGAGCTGCGGTCCAGAAGCCGCAATATGCTTGGAGGGACCGCCGTGGTCCTGCCAAGCATATTACGAGTTGCCTTTCCGCCACGGTTTTCATTGCAGTTCCACCATAAAAACCGTAGCGTAAAGGAAACAAAGGGGACCCTACAGGGCCACCTGGTGCCACACGCCTTGTGGATGCACACATGGGGGCACAACATGTGCCACACGCCCGGTGCGCATGCACACCAGTTCCTGCACGGCATGGATGTTAGAGTCCATGCTGTGCAGGAACCTTGTGTGACAGTCTCACTCCAGTGCCAGCACTACTGCCTTTGAAAGAGGCACCATAGCGGGAAACCCCACGCCAGCCGCCCGCCAACCAGCTTTGTAATGTTACTAGTTTATAAAGCGCCTGGTTACTCCTGCCGGAGCACATACACCATTTTCATTCCATGCCTGAAGAATCATGTTTTTAAGTCCCTACGAAACATCCTTTCAGATGGCTGCATCCTCGGATGCAGGGGGTGAAGATTCCACATTTTACCTGCCAGCAAACAGAAAGACCCGTCACCTAAGCGGGCTCTGTGGACTTTGGGAATTCTCACTTAAGCAGTTCCTGATGACCTAAGATTCCTTGTAGGTCAATACGATTTAATCAAAGGAGACAGGAGACGCAGGCCTTTAGCATTTAGGATTCTGTGACAGAAGCATAAGGCTTTAAAAGCCACTCTGTCCTGCATAGGGAGCCAGTGTAGCTTTCTTAAGGCAGAGTCCAAAGAGGAACGTCTCAGAATTTTCAACAGCATACGGGCTGCTGTGTTTTGCACCTTCTGCAACACTCTTATCCTGCCCTTTGGAACCCAAAAATACAGAACATTGCAGTAATCCATGTGAGACACAAACTGCGCTTGATTAACTGTTCTCTTGGCTGACTCAGGCATCCATTCTAGGATGTTGCGAAGCATCCTCAGGATGCCAAAGCAAGTGCCAGCCAGCGTAGGAATCGGATGGTCAAAGGTCAGCGCATTGTCAAACCAAATCACCCAGATTTTTAACTTTAGTTTTGGGGACCGGAACCTGTCCCACTTCTGGGGGCCACCACATCGAGGACCAATTGGAGAGTTGTTTCCCAAAGCACAAGAATAACCGTTTTTCCTTCGTTTAATTGCAAACAGCTGGAAGTCATTCATTTTGCAATGTCCGCCAGGCATGCTTTAAATTTAGGAGCCGCCTCAGCTTTGTCCTGGGTCAGATTGCTGTTTAACTGTGTATCATCAGTGTATGATACCATCTGTACCCCATGCTGCTCCACAGCATCCGCCTGGGGAGCATGTACACATTAAACAGTGTTGGGCTCAGAGCCGACCCCCTAAGGCACTCCTTGCTGCAGGGGGCGAATCTCAGATTTGTAGGACTGCTGGATAACCTGGAAGGAACAATCTTGTAAAAAATTTGTAATCCAGTCGGAGGCAGCTCCCCTCACTCCAAGTTCCATAGGCGTTCTAGGAGAAGTCCATGGGAACCTGTATAAAATGTGTCACTTAAATCCTACAGGATCAGGGCTGCTGTCTTACCCTCATCTGCCGTCATTCTCAAAGATTCCGATGCTAAAATTAAAGCAGATTCAGTGCTATACATGGATCTAAATCCTGACTGAGGCTCATGTAACAGATTATTTTCTTCAAGGTATTTTCTTAACTGAGAATTAAGAAAGTTCTCTGCCATTTTAGTGAAAAGAGGGAGTAGGGAGATGGGTCTCAGATTTTCTGAGAGGCTGGGATCCAGTGATGGTTTCTTAAGTAGAGGGACCACCATAGCGTGCTTACAGTCCTGTGGGGCTATACCTGTAGTGAATGACAGTTTGAGAAGATTGCAAACAGCAGGGGCTACAACCTTTCCTCCATGTAACACATATTTGGGAACATAGGGTCAGTGGGGGAGCCAAATTTCATAGCAGAAAGAAGGCCCAGAGTTGCCAACAGTGTTTGCTTTTTAGCCCTAAACAGATTTTCTGGTGGAAGTGTGTCCTCTGGGTAATTAACCTTAAAGTCCCTACAAGTTTCAGGAAAGGAGGCATATATTGTACCAATCTTTTTAGAAAAGTAACAGGCCACTAAATTGCATCCGTCTGTAGAGATCGTGATGGAAGCAGTGACTCGTTCAAGAGATGCGAGATCTTTAACAATCTGAAAGATCTCTTCGGATGACCAGTTTTGAGTGTATAGAATTTAGTGCACGTTTTTAAAACTATTTGTGATAATTATTTTGTGCTTTTGGATAGGTGACTTTTTCCTCCAGCTTATAGCCTTTTCCCCAGAGGCGTTCCAACCCTTTACATTCCCTTTTTTGCTCCAGAAGTTCTTGATTAAACCATTTGGCTGTTGGATTATGCCATGTGTTGTTCCCAGTCTTCAAAGGAGCTAGAGTGAATATTTGTTTATTGGCAGTCTAAGGGCAAGTATCTAATATAGGAGTGTTTCTAGCCAGTTTGGTGGTAAAAGCCTCCGGGGTAACTAGCGACCATTTGCATATTTGTTTTCCAGAGACCACTTTATTAGGAAGGCCCAGTGAAGCTGATGGGTCATTGAATAGAAAAGTAACAATAAAATGATCAGACCAGGCCTCCGGAACCGGGGGAGTAACTTTTATACAATTGCCGTTCGCAAAATGGGGTCTAAGGTATGCCTCTCAATATGCCTGGGATAGTGAACCAACTGAGACCTCTCCAGAGCCCCAAGGTCCTTCACAAAAGACGATATTGCAGGGCATTGGTACTCTTCCATATGCAGGTTTATGTCCCCTAATACAATAAATGTCGAATAACGAATGACACAGGAAGGAAACAAATCCACCAGGGCGTTTGAAAAAGCCCTGGCTGGTCCCAGAGTACGATATATCAGGAAACCTGTTATGCAATGGGAACAAGTGAGCGATAAAGAAAAGAGGGCTGATTCACAGCCGAGATGGTGATTTCCGTTAGCTTACATTGAAGCTCACTTTAAAAAATCATTGCCAGCCCTCCCCCTTTTGTTTTGGTCTGTCCAGTCTCAACAAGACATATCCGTCAGGGAACGCATTCAAGACTTCTAATGCGGATTGAGCATGAAACCAAGTTTCTACCAGAAATAGAGCTGCCGGCTGTTGCGTAATCAGCAAATCTAAGATCTCAAATGTATGTTTACTTGGAGACCTACAATTTAAAATAAACAATTTGTATCATCCATACCCCGGGAACCTCTTTCTTTACCTTCCATTGGCGTAGGTAGAGTATTAAAAATAAATTTACACTTACCACAGCCCTTTTCCCCAGAGCCAAGCTTAATCGAATGTAGGCATTCTTTTGCCACAAGCAGTCGAAGCGCTAATATTTCGGCAGTCGAGTAGCAAACTAAGTCCCCACGACGAGGGGGGTGGGGGTGGTCCAGCCCCTGGCATCGTCCAAGCGCAGACATGCTTGCCTTTGGCGCACCTTCGGCACCCCAGCGGCACGCCCATGCACGGCCGCTCAGCTGCCTTAGTTTTATAGCCCGCCTCTAAGGCCGTGGCTATTGGCCAAGAAGGAAAAAACAGAGGAGAGGAAGACCACTTCCTGCAAGCCCCGTTCCTCCTCTCCAACAGTGCAAAAAGAAAAGGTAAGGAGAAACCGCACACTACCAAATAAAAGTTAAAAACCTGAATGGCATTTAAAAAACAATACTGTAAGCAGCAACAACGGTTGAAAGAGTGGAATCAGTGAAAATAGCATCGCGGCAGATCAGTAGTTGAAACAGAAAAGAGATCAAGGCACACAGAGGAAAGTGTAAAATAGTGAAAACTGTGAAAATGTCATACTACTTTTAGGGCTATAAAATAGCAGACAGTGGACGCGGTCTCCGATAGATCTCAGCCCAGTAAACATTCTCAAAAAACTATTGACAGCCATCGATAAACCAACAGGTATATCATTACAGACACCTGTTAGTGTCAACAATAATAAGAGACACTGAAGAAACACAGCATTCGAACAAAAATGGCTGACAAAGAGATTAAGATGAACCTCAAAAGGGTTAAAGCAGATCCACCAAACCCAGACTCGCCAACCAAAAGCAAGCATGATATCATTGCCACCATGGATGCCATATTAATTAGGTTAGCGGAGGTCCACCATCTCACCAAGTCTACAAAAGAAAATACGGATAGAATGCAAACTGAGATCTTTGCGATCCGAAAAGATATCAGGGATGCTGACATCAGAATAACTGAAACGGAAAGTAGAATTAGCCAATTGGATGATGTAGAAAACAAAATGAGCAAATCCATCAGGGATCTCACAATCGCGACGGACTCTCTCATGAAGCGCGTATCAGGTCAGGAAGATAGTAACAAGATGGGAAATCTACGAATCTTTGGAATCCCGGAGGGGGAAGAAGATTCCTCTGGGTCCTGCATAGCGTTTCTAGAAAAATGGTTCACTCAAGCCACTAATCTATCCTTCAGTAAACCTCTAGAATTTGACAGAGCTCACCGAGTACCTACTCGAATGCTTGCGAGCCAGAAAGCTCCAAGGCCAATCGTGTGTAAATCTCTTCGGAGGTGGTGGCTCCCTGGGGAATCCACACTGTTATGTACGCCGATGACACACAGTTGGTCGTCTCGCTCAGTCATCAAGATAGAGTCAAGTCAACCTTGACTGTTTGTCTTGAGAAGGTCTCTCAGTGGATGGAGTTATCTTTCCTCAAATTGAATGGGACCAAGACGGAAATTATGATCTTGGGCCATGCGCCCCCTGCAAATTTGGATGCGATATGGCCCAGCTGTCTTGGCCCCTCCCCATCCCCCAAGACTCAGATTAAAAGTCGGGGTGTATGGTTTGACTGCAACCTAAATTTTACAGCCCAGGCGCGCAAAGTGGCGGCCAGTTGTTATGGCCTCCTTAGGATGCTGAGGAAGATTCTTCCCCTTCTCCCGTTCGAGGCGAGGCGGTTGCTGGTCCAAGCTTTGGTTCTTTCACGGCTGGATTACGCAAATGCAGTTTATCTGGGAGCGCCTTTAAGAACCACAAAGATTCTTCAGACCGTTCAGAATTGCGCAGCACGCCTTTTAATGAATGTCCCGAAACGCAGCTCGGCCAGGTTAGCCATTAGGCAGCTGCACTGGCTTCCAGTTCTGGAGAGAATTAGGTTCAAGGCTATGTGTATTATTCACAAGTCGCTTGAGGGTACCGGTCCTCCTATAATTCAGCCCATGGTGCATTTATATTGGACTAACAGAACTCTTAGATCCAGCAACAAAAGACTTCTTGTGGTTCCTCTGATTAAACGGGCAAGGATGGGGGGGCGCCGGTTTCCTTACAATGCGGCAATGTTATGGAACCGGCTCCCACACCATATTCGTCTTGAGCAGGACTATCTTGAATTTAGGAGGCAGTTGAAGACTTTTCTCTTTCCGTAAGTAGCAGTGAGTGATAAGATGTCACAGGAAGCGCTGGGATGCCCTCGGGTAGCCATGCGCTATACAAGTCTGTATTCATTCATTCATTCATTCTCTACAAGCATGTTGAACAGATTCTTACATTCATGCGTAAAAATAATCACATCCTCTGGAAAAATAACAAAATACATATTTCACAGGACTATAACAAAGAAACTGTTGAAACAAGGAAGGGCTGCCTGGCACTCTGCCCCAGGCTAAGAGCTATGAACTACAAATTCACCTTCGCGGGCCCAGCAAGGTATCGCGTTATGATTCAGGGGTCTCTGCACTTCTTCACCGACCACCTACAACTGAAAAAATTCCTGGACGGCAAAGATGATTCACTCATGGACACAACCTCTGGATCTTCATCTGCTACTATAGCTCCATAACACGATGCCAAGTTTTCACTCACTTGCCAACAAACAAAATTTGATTTGCATGGTCACCACCTTGGACATTTGTCCTTGCTGTGTAACTCATGGATGTGCTCCATATGACTTTGTACCGCTTGTGACAAGACCTACATTTCATCGAACTCTATCGGTTAGGATAAGTATGATATCGGTTATGATAAGTATGCAGGTTTGATTCATATGTCCTCTCTGTAAGTGCTCAGATGGTTAATAGATATCATATCTATTAGAAATGGGATTTCTGGTTGGCTAAGGCTTGCGCCAAAGCCAGGCAAAAAACACCACTCTAGTCAGGGCAAGGGAGTTACACACTGAAGATAACCCCTGCTCACCCCCTTTGTAGCTTGGCACGAGCAGTCAGGCTTATTCCAGAGGCAATGTGTAAAGCGTTTGCACACACAGCAGCAACACACTAGGCACACTACAAAAGAAACTCCACACAAGGTTATCTCAAAAATAACCTTTGAATTATCATAAACTCATTAGAATAGTAATCACACAATATTCACGTGCCAATTGGCACTAGGCAATATTTACAGGGTATTATATACAAGACCAGGCCAATCGGACCACGGTCAGAACCATCAGAACAGGTAAGTTCATCTAAAACACAACCAGTAACTACTGGTTCCATAATGACCTAAGCCTTATCACATTAGCATTGGACACCATCCTAAAATATCATAGCATGACATTATGCAAATAATCACATTAGGCCCAAACCACATGAGCATAAACACATTGCGCTCTAGGCCTCACCAGCATAAACACAGTATGCACTAACCACCTAAGCATAAATACATTACACATTAGGGACCACCTTGAGGCAATAACAATGGGCATAAACCACATTTCCTGTGCACCACATAAATCACATTTAGGGCCTGGCGCCCTATCAACCTAACGCAGTCCCCCTGGCCAACTGGCCTTCTCAGAGGGATGGCAGCTGCAACGTTTTGCACATTGGTTTAGAGGGCACAGTGAGTGCCTGTGGCCCCAATACATTCACAGCTGCATGGCAATTAGCGGCAGCTGCAACGTTTAGGCCAACATTTCTTTGGGGGCAAGGTGGACGAGACAGGAGTGAGATACACTCCTCTGCCCCAGCACAATGGCGCACTTTTGATGTGGCTGCATTGGCAGCCAGCCCTGACATTTGGGACATAGGGCATTTGAGCCCTCTGAGAAGGCCAGTTGGCCAGGGGGACTGTGTTAGGTTGATAGGGCGCCCGGCCCTAAATGTGATTTATGTGGTGCGCAGGAAATGTGATTTATGCCCACTGTTATTGCCTCAAGGTGGTCCGTAATGCAGGGCTCGAAAAATCTGAAAAATGGTACTAGTCCTGCAGGTCTAGTACCTTGAAAAATCTGCTCGACCTAATAGTAACCTACTTGACCTCCGTCTCTGAAAGCGGAACAAATGTGACAAGATAACAAGATTTAATGGCATCTTTATTGCTCATTTGCTTTGTGAGCAATAAAAAGGCCTTTAACTCTTGTTATCTTGTCACATTTTCTCCGTTTTCAAAGACAGAGGACAAAAGTTAATATGTTTTCCTACTCGCCAGAAAGAGCGAGTAGGACCTAAAAATAGCTCGACATCATTAAATTTACCTCACAAATGCGAGCGGTCGAGTGGATTTGTCGAGCCCTGCGTAATGTGTAATGTATTTATGCTTAGGTGGTTAGTGACTACTGTGTTTATGCTGGTGAGGCCTAGTGCGCAATGTGTTTATGCTCATGAGGTTTGGGCCTAATGTGATTATTTGCATAATGTCATGTTATGATATTTTAGGATGGTGTCTAATGCTAATGTGATAATGCTTAGGTCATTATTCTTATTTTTTTTTTTTTTTTTTTTTACAGAGTTTTATATAGCGCGAACTTGACCCAAAGGTATCAGGTATCAGAGCACTTTACATAGCACCAGTTGCGTTACAGAATCACAGGATGTTCAGCGTCGTTGCCGATACTCGAACCCAGTTCCCCGGATTCGAGGTCGACCGCCCTAGCTGTTAGGCCAACTCCTGGCCTGGTCCTGTATATAAGCCCCTGTAAATATTGCCTTGTGCCAGTTTGCACAGTGTATATTGTGTGATTACTATTCTAATGTGTTTATGATAATACAAAGGGTATTTTTGATATAACCTTGTGTGGAGTTTCTTTTGTAGTGTGCCTAGTGTGTTGCTGCTGTGTGTGTGTGTGTGTGTGTTGCGCAAACGCTTTACACATTGCCTCTGGGATATGCCGGACTGCTTGTGCCAAGCTACCAAGGGGGTAAGCAGGGATTATCTTCAGTGTGTAACTCCCTTGCCGTGACTAGAGTGGTGGTTTCTGCCTGGCTTTTGCACAAGCCTTAGCCAACCAGAAATCCCATTTCTAACAATATCATACACATGTTAGTGTACTATCGGCCAAATATCAACGATATGTTGTTTTACTGACACGTTTAGTTCCTTTAAGTTGTACAGCTGTTGGGTTAAGATAAATGTTGGCTTACTCAGATTAATACATGCATCCAACGAGTTGTTCCACCGACCGCAATGTTAAACTTACATCTACTATGTTAAGTAACACATCCTGCGTACAAATTTCCTGAAGCTACACAGTAACCTCTCTTAGCTTGCGAAATTACAAAACTGTCTAATGTGCCCTATGTCACAAGTCCATGGGTCTTAGATGCTTGTGGAAATCTTCAGTCGTTTTGTTAATCAACGCCGCCCTTTAGCGGGCTGTTACATTTACATTGTTAACCAATGGCGCACTTTAGCGAGCCGTTATATTTCTGTGTATGTCTGTCTTCCTCAGTTTCTTGTTTATATTAAGACATACATCCAACGAGTTTTCTCCATGGCCGCAATGCGGAATATACATCTAACATATTACGCTACACATGCCATGTACGAATTTTCGGAAGCATCAGCTCCCTGGTTGCATTAAGACAAATGCACAGTTTGTTTATCTTTCAGTGGTATCACTTACCACTCTTAGTTCTCACCTATTGATGTTCTTGCCTTAGGCCACAGATTGGACTAATGGGTTCAATTTCTCTAATCTATTTTCTATGGTAGGGAGGTTTTCTTCCCCTATCACCATGTCGGTTCGCTACTTTGCGGGTTGGGTGGGAGGGATTGGGGTGTGGGTAGGGGGGGTTAGGGCTTTGGACTTTGTTTATTTACTTTATGTATTTGTGTTGATGTTGTTTTTCTTTGTCTGTTATTATCATCATTTCTGTTTCTATCATCCAAATGTAAGGAAATGCAGTAAAATCGGTGTGCGCACTGGTGGTTCCTCAGGAGATGGAATATACTATTTGTGTATAATCACATCCAAGTTAATAACAAAGTTAACGACAGAATGACTTTCAGAACACTTAAATACTCTCGCACTGGTTATAAGAGGTGATATAGGCCTCTTCAAGATTAGGTGTCGACGTTATAAAAAATCTCAATTAGATAGATTACCAGTCATTATGTTCATATCTCACCTATGATGTCCCAAACTCCACTGACCGCTAGGGTCCAACAAGCTGTCAAGATAGTTTTACTGAATGTTAAGGGTCTAAATCACCCTATCAAAAGAAAGAAGATCCTTGACTATCTTCACAAACAGAAGGGTGATTTCATCCTTTTACAGGAAACAAAAATAGACTCCAAGCAATTTAACTCACTTAGAAATAGGTCTTACAGTGACATTACTGGCTCTGAAGCTGTGGGTAAAAAGAATGTGAAAGAAAAAGAGTGTCCTGACTCTAATAGCTCAAAAAAGCCAATATAGATATCGTATCCAGCTCCACAGGTACACTAGGAAGATGGGTCACAACGAAACTAGTAAAAGATATGACTGAATTCTACATTAGAAACATCTATGCTCCCAATGGGGATGACCCGACATTCTGGGGAAGTCTTAGCAAACAGACTGGAACAACTCCAGATTCAGTCATGCACATAATGGCGGGTGACTTTAATCTACCCATGCATCCAGCACTAGATAGGGGTTCACGCTGCCCTTTTCGTTGCAACAAATCACACAAAGCCCTTATCAATCTATGCAACCGTTTTAATCTGTCTGACACTTGCAGGATACAAAACCCTACAGCCAGGGAGTATACTTTTTATTCCACCCCCAACACAATTCCTACTCATGCATTGATTATCTTCTTATTTCAACCAATGCGGTGCCTAGAATAGAACAAACCTCCATTGAACCGAGAGTGATCTCAGATCACTCATGTTTAGTCTTACCATGACTGATTTAAAACCTTTTAAAAAACAATCCCTTTGGCGATTCAATGACGAAGTTTTAGATGCAGAATCAAATAGACAAAATATTGAGAATGCAATTCAGCATTACCTATCAGAAAACAAAATAGGTGACACATCGGATCTCACAAGATGGGAAGCACTAAAAACACTCTTAGAGGTGAAATCATCAAAATTAGGTCTGCCATGAACATGGACATTAACAGTAAACTTGAAAAGATAGAAAAGGAGATTTCTACATTGGAGGCTAAGCATATTATTTCAAGAGAAACCTCTGTTTTGAATGAATTAGTGAACAAGAAATACGAGTATAATAAAATATTAAGTAATAGGGCAGGGGTTTGGGTTAACAAACAGAAAAGTATCAGACTTTGTGAGTCCAACGAAGCAGGAAAGAACTTGGCTTCCTATTTAAAATTAAAAAAAATACGATTAAGCCCTTAACAGACCAAAAGGGAATAGCTCACTCTGACCCCCCAAAAATCGCAGAAATCTTTAAAGAGTTTTACAGCATATTGTGTAGTAAAAATCAAGACTTGGATACTGCCAAGGCCCAAGACTATCTAAGCAAATGTAACTTACCAGCCCTGTCAGAGCAAGACAGGGATGACATTAACGGCCCAATAATCGCAACCGAAATTGGTGACACAGTAAAAGCCCTTAAAGTTGGTAAATCATCGGGGCCTGACGGCTTTAACACTAAATTCCATAAGTCATTCTCTTCGGCTTTGATTCCCCCTCTCCTAACCATGTATAACGAATTTAGTGAATCCGGCAAAATTAACGGGACACCTGCAGAGGCTATCATAGCTGTGAACCCATAGGATGGGAAGGATCCTACACATCCTAAAAACTATCGGCCAATATCATTGATCAACTTAGACTGCAAAATCTATGCAATGATCCTCGCTAAACGTCTCCAAAAACACTTACCAAAATGTATTCACCCATCACAAGTTGGATTCTTAAAGAATGGACTCTCTAGTGACAGCACTCGTATTGAATGCCATGCGCTGGATAAAGCAAAAATTACTGATTCCCCAACTGTTGCCATCACCTTGGATGCTGAAAAGGCATTGGACAAGATTGACTGTTCCTACCTTAAGACAACGCTAGATAAGCTTAAACTAGGAGACAATTTTATCCGCATGACTATGGTGCTGTATTTTAATCCTTCCGCCAAAGTGAGAGCAGGGGGGTGCCTCTCCTCCTTTTTTAAATTGGAGGAGGGCACTAGGCAGGGGTGTCTTCTTTCCCCTTCCTTGTTCCTACTGGCGATAGAGCCGCTCCTTTATCAGGGCCTTTCATGGCAACCAAATAGTATCATATACCTAGGACTAGATTTGACAAGAGACCTAATCACCACCCTACAGACAAATGAGAATGCTCTCATTAAAAAAAATCAACGTTACTAGATGACTGGTCGCCAAATTTTTTATCTTGGTGGGGAAGAGCAGAGACGTTAAAAATGATGATCACCCCACTAATAAATTATTTAGCCAGTAGGCTACCAATGACACACTCTAATGATTTCTTGTCCAGTATATATAAAATGTTCAACTCGTTCCTATGGCAAGGTAAGAGACCCAGAATCTCTCTGAAAAAACTTCAGTTAACCAAAGAAAAAGGAGGTCTGGGCCTCCCAAACTTTAGGAACTATCAAACTGCGTATCTGTGCAAACAAGGAGTAAACTGTCTGCTCCCCCACAACGGCTACACTCCAGTTTGGGTGGAGATAGAAAGATCACTCATTAACAATATCCCGCTATCTGCTCTCCTAACCATGGATTTCTCTTCCATCCCACACTCTAAATATATTATTCAAAATACCAAACGTGCACTGCTACGCCTGGATCAATTATCCGCAGTTAAAATTAACAAATCCAACTTAACCTCTCTGTGGTATAATCCTTGCCTGAAGGTTGATGGTGAGATGCTCTTCTGGGAAAAATGGTAGCACAATGGCATAAATCTAGTCAAAGACCTCTTCATAGGGAAACTCCCCTCGCCTTTTTCTGAACATCGATCACGATTTGCTCTAGATTCCTTAGATTTGTATAAGTTTCTTAAGCTTAAGTCTCAACTTACGCTGCGTTCCATAAAACCTAATGATCCATCGATCCTCATAAGGATGCTGCAATTGATAAAGTCAGGACACACTGTTTCTAAAATCTACCTGCTCTTATGTCCAAAACCCTGGAAATCACAATTTAAAAGTGAGATAAAATGGGAATCTGAAACTAACACTAGAGAAATCCCCTTTGACTGTGACAAGATACATATAACTCCCTTCTCTAATAAAATATCGCCAGTATTATCCCAAACAAAACTTATGCTAATAAATAGGACATACTGGACCCCTGGAAGGATTTTTAAACTTAAACTCAGCCAGAATCCCACTTGCTGGAACAGCAACACACGTCGGCGACCTTCCCCAGATGCGCTTCCATTGCCCCATCCTACAAACGTATTGGGACAAAATACATGAGTGTATAAACAAAACATTTAACATCAACCCCCCAAGGGAATTTTCCTACATCCTGCTGGGCTTTCTGGACCCAATGCTTCCAAATGTGAATGATCACTACTTGCTGGACCTTATGCTTACACTGGCCTGCAAAGTTGTGCTTAATAAGTGGAAGAACTCCAAAGAAGTCTCCTTCCGATTATGGCAGTAATGGTTGTCCTTCCTTAGAGGGGCGGATAACATCTCTCTGCATTCTTCTCCCTGGTGCACTCCACATAGGAAACTGTGGAGGTCTCTTGATGCCTTTTCCTTTACATTTGACCCACCATGAGCATATTACACTGCACTCCATTGCACATACTTTGCATACTATGCCTTCGTACGTTAAGAGTAGTCTTCCCACTTGTCCCCTCATTGCTAAGATCGCATCTTTTTGAATTTTCTCTGACTTTAATGCTATGCAAAGTATCTGTGTGAATTTACTACGTCCTCTTTTGTAGGCCTGTAATGTATCATGGACTACACGTAAATTGTGTTATTCATAGCCCTACAAGGTTTGCCTGTAATGTATTATAGCTAGTATGTAGTCTGTTATTCACAGTTTCCAGATGCCCCTCCAACATAACTGCATTTCCTATTACATCGCACTTGGATTATTTTATGTCTTTTTCTTCTTTTGTAATCTTTCCTTGGTTTCATCATATGTTAACAATAATGTTATTTAGGTCACTTTCACTGTAATTTATTTTTGTATTATTCTTTTTGTAAAATCAATAAAAACAATTTGAAAAAAACAAACAAAAAAACAATACTAGAAAGTCGGAGGCAGACCACCGAATATGGCCGCAAACCGATCCCGGGAGCCAGGCACCTCCCCGCGCCTAGTGCGCTACAAGGAACTAAAAGAGGTGAAGAGCGACTCGGAAGCCAGGCACCTCCCTGCGCCTAGAGCGCTACAAGGAAACAAATGGCAACACTTCCAAATGGGCTTTCAGAGCCCAAGTATAGCAGTGCATGTTTCTTACAGTGGAGGAGATTTCCTCTTTCAAGTTGTAATCTGATGGGCAGGTGGTGGCCACTCATGCGGGGGTGCGGCAGTGGGGTGCCGCCTGCCCTCGCACCACCAAAGGCTTAATCAGGCCCTTAATGCTTTCCTGTTACATGGTGTCTTGGCAGTCTAAAAACTAGACAGTGTAGTCCACTGCCTACTAAATTCTTCTTTCGCTCATTTTTTCCCCAATTGTCTAAAAGTAAACATCCCTATCATAAATGAAGTTACAGAAATAATGTCCATATGGTCAATTACTCAGAGCGAAAGTGCAGCATGGACTATTGGATTGGTGCAAGTCGGGTGTCTGTTGTGGTTGCAGAATGAAAAGTTGTACGGTGAAGTTGCTAGACAACACCATTCACGGTCTTGATGACTACGTTGTCTGTGCATGGGAAATGGCATTAACCACACAAACTGAACTACACGTGCCATTGCAACACCAGCATTACCACTATTGCCTCTACCACACAAATGCGTTTACCACACATATACCTTGACCAAGCTTGCCTTTGCAACAATTTTCGTTGTAAAGCATATGCATGATAAAGGCAGTCAGCGCTCTAGACTCCGAGGAACAGGTGGGGAGTGAGAGTTGAAGAGGGACTTTCTGCCCGGATGAGATTGGGAGGAAAGGGAAGGATCGGGCGTGACTTGGTGAGTAGTTTTCTGTTTTTAGGGATGGAGTTGGTGTAGTTTCTAGGGCTGGGGGTCGGTTTTAGTCCTCATGGCGGGGGCTGCTGGGGTGTTTTTAGGGTTGCGGTCGTTTTCAGGGCTGGGTTTTAGGGCCCAGGGTAGGGGCTGGGGTGTAACCTTTACCAAGCATATGTCTTTACCAATCATGCCTTTACAACGAAATTTGTTGCAAAAGGCATGCATGGTAAAGATGTGGTCATGGTAAACACAGCGTTGTTGAGGCATGCAATGCAATTGGATGCGTTGTTCCGTCATTCAGCCTCCTGTGCGTTACTCTGGATCGCTCAAAGGCTTTTAAACTGATTCATGTTGGTAGTCTGACTGGCGTTCTGGTGCCCATCGAGGTTGTAATGAAAGGGTTCTTAACCATTTTTCTCAATAAACAGATTATTCACTAATTAACTAGGAAGCAGTTATTAGTGAAGTTTTGAGCTGAGTGCAATTATACTTTAAATGTATTTTCGCTTTTTAAAATTAGCAGCATTTGTCTATCTGAATTGATTGTATCTTATCTCTTAATTATTGAAATGTAAATATTCAAACGGTTTTCTTTGTTCTGCAGCGAATTTGGGGTTTTGGGAAGTTCTGTCCCTAGTTTCTGCATTGCTTTAGTTTGATAATTTTTGACGTTTTTATATCTGGAAAGAGGAAAAGATAAGAACTAGGAAGCACATTGCTGAAATAGAATTCTATGGAAGTCTTTGACTAAATTGATTTCATATCTCCTTTTTTAACTGGATTGACAGCTTGGTCTGTCTGCTAGAGATTGTGTTAACAAAAAAGGAACAAAATAGACTCTATAGAGAGAGGGTGTTAGACTTGGCATCTCTGGTGTGTTGTGCTAGATTTCCTTTTTGCTGGCTTAGATGCTTTGGGCACTTTACCACTACAGTGTCTGTGCACAGTTTTGAACTGCCATGTCGACCTGGCAAGCCCTAACCTTCCCTTTTCTTACATGTAAGGCACTCCTATGATAGGCTGATGGTACCCCCATGGGCAGGGTGCAGTGTATGTAAAAGATAGGACATGTACTGGTGTGTGTGGCATGTCCTGTTAGTGAAATACGGTGTATCTCGTTTTTCACTATTGAAACATAGGAAATACTTTGTAACATCTTAAAAGTATAACTTCCCACTGGGACAAGATGGAGAAATAAAGTTTAGGCTGTCTGAACTCAGAATTTAATAAAACATATTTTAGTAAAGATGTTTTTTAAATTGTGTATTTCAGTGGTTCCCAAACTGTGGTCCTTGGACCCCCAGGGGTCCTTGACTCGTTCCCAGCGAGTCCACAGGCAGCAGTTTTAAAAGCACTGCAAGTTCCCTATATAATAAGCAGTTGTTGGGCAACAATACCTTTGAAAACTCCTGAGGCGGAAGCCGGGAGACCGCCGAATATTTTAAAAACTGTCACTGTTGTGTATTTCTGTGTCACCACGCTAAAAATTGCATTTTTAAAAAGCGCACTCACCCGGCAAGCAGTCAGAGCGGGCTAGAGTCACGCTTAAACAGCGACCCCTTCGCTGCAACGATCAAACCCAGGAAAGCACTTTCCCGCCGCCATTCACGGCGAGGAAGCAAGGCCACGCCTACCTGAGGCCACGCCCACTCCCCTCAGTATAAATACGCGACTGACAGCGTTAATCAAACAGAACCTTTGAAAACTCCTGAGGCGGAAGCCGGGAGACCGCCGAATATTTTAAAAACTGTCACTGTTGTGTGTTTCTGTGTCACCACGCTAAAAATTGCATTTTTAAAAAGCGCACTCACCCGGCAAGCAGTCAGAGCGGGCTAGAGTCACGCTTAAACAGCGACCCCTTCGCTGCAACGATCAAACCCAGGAAAGCACTTTCCCGCCGCCATTCACGGCGAGGAAGCAAGGCCACGCCTACCTGAGGCCACGCCCACTCCCCTCAGTATAAATACGCGACTGACAGCGTTAATCAAACAGAACCTTTGAAAACTCCTGAGGCGGAAGCCGGGAGACCGCCGAATATTTTAAAAACTGTCACTGTTGTGTGTTTCTGTGTCACCACGCTAAAAATTGCATTTTTAAAAAGCGCACTCACCCGGCAAGCAGTCAGAGCGGGCTAGAGTCACGCTTAAACAGCGACCCCTTCGCTGCAACGATCAAACCCAGGAAAGCACTTTCCCGCCGCCATTCACGGCGAGGAAGCAAGGCCACGCCTACCTGAGGCCACGCCCACCCGCCCCTCCTCAGCCCCATAAAAATGTGTAATCACCGGACGCGCAGCGGACGGGCGCAGCGGGCGCGCCAAAGGCAAGCCCGTCTGGGCCCGTCCGGACCCGGACGGCCCTTGGCCCCGTTACTCTGCCAGGTGACCCTCAGGATCGAGTGATGTATACAGCAGATACATTATGCGCCCTACGTCCTAAAACCATCCTGGCCTGCTACCACACGTTCAGTGCAGAGAAGGCCTTCTCGACTTGCCCACACTGCAATCCGATTCCCCCCCCTAAATCTACCATACCTGCTCTGAAATCAGGACTCCTCAACTGCCGTTCCCTCCCTAAACACGCCACCGAAGTAAATCTCTTAATTCAGAATCAGGATCTTGACCTGTTGTTCTTAACGGAAACATGGCTATCTGACTACACCGACCCGGACGTCGTCACAGCCCTCCCTACAGGTTATCTCTGTCAAGCTTTAAATAGACCTAAAGGGAGAGGAGGCGGGGTAGCCATAATTCACAGGGAACAATTCATCTGTAGGATGACTAACGCTGATATCGAGGACTGTGAGTGCGGCCAGTTCTCCATCCAAATCTCTCCAGCCCTCACCCTGGCAGGGCTTCTGACCTATCGTCCCCCTGGGGCGCCAGGCAATTTTATCAATTCCATATTCGAATCTATTTCCCAACTAGCTTCTTCCACCTCCAACTTCCTTATATTAGGTGATCTGAATCTCCACTTCCTAGACCCGATGGATCGAGTAGCCTCGGACATTAGACACGACCTTACATCTCTAAAGGTACGTCTAGTGAACAACGAGCCCACCCATGAGAAGGGCCACCTATTGGATCCTATCTTCACCAATATAGCAACGGTGACCACCAACCCACCTGTGACCCTTCCATGGACAGACCATTTCCTGGTCCCTTTTTCCTGGGAAACTCCCATACCTATTCACCTAACCCCTAAAACCCAGGTTACCGACCGCCAATGGCACAAACTGTCACCTGAGAAATGGGCCCTTTCTCTTGCAGATTCCATTCCCGAGCTCTCCTCTGACTCTAATACGGCCGACAAACAATTCAGTGATTGGATCACGTCGTCTCTTGACACTTTACTTCCAAAAATCACCACCTTTAAACAGCCTAAAAGGATATCCCCCGCTTCATGGTACACTCCAGAGCTTAAAGCCCTACGCCAAGAGTGTAAAAAAAACCGAACGCTCATGGAGACGCGATAAATCAGGAACCAATAAAAACATCTACTCTATTTCTCTTCTAACTTATAAAACCGCTATTCGCAAAACCAAAAGCGTGTTTTTTCAGGAGAGAATAGAGAAAGCGGGATGCTCCGGGAAGGAAGCATACGCTATCCTTAAAGAGCTCTCAAAACCTCCAGAACAAGGACGGGGACCTCCTTCCGACCCCAAAGCCGACCAGGAGAAATGCCAACAATTGGCTAACTTCTTCCAGGACAAAATCCGATTAATCCTGGACTCAATTCCTCCCTCGAGCCCGAGGGGAGAAATTGCTCTCCCATGTTCGACATCTTCTACTGGTCTGTCCACGTGGGGCCAGGTCACAATAGACGAAGTACGGACGACGTTCAACTCCATGAAGAGCGGTTCCCCCAGAGATCCTGCTCCTCTTCGGATCCTTAAGGAGGTAGCCCCTTCTATCATTCCCTCCCTCACTCATCTGATTAATACCTCACTCCAACAGGGAGTTGTACCCCCGAGCTGGAAGAAGGCTGTGGTAAAAGCCTTACTGAAGAAACCTGTTCTTGACCCTGAGAACCTGGCGAACTACAGGCCCATTTCCTTACTCCCAGGAGTTAGTAAGATCGCGGAAAAACTTGTCAACAGGAAACTCTCGCAGTTCCTAGAGGCCAATAACAAACTGAAAAACTCCCAGACGGGCTTCCGACCAGGACAGGGCACGGACATCGCCCTCCTGGCGGCGGAAGAGGAAGCCAGAACGCTATTGGACGGGGGAGGATCAGTGGCAGTGATCCTCCTCGACCTTAGCGCAGCGTTCGATACCGTTGACCACCAACTCCTCATCGAAAGACTGGCAAGAGTTGGAGTGGAAGGTACAGCCTTATCCTGGCTTTCATCCTTCTTGACACAACGATCTTATCAGATCTGGGAGAAGAACGCCCGCTCCTCCGAAATGCCCCTCCAATGTGGTGTGCCTCAGGGCTCCTCCCTGAGCCCCACATTATTTAATATCTATATGTCCACATTGGAGGAGGTTATCACCCCTTTCGGAGTGAGTGTCGTCAGCTATGCTGACGACACACAATTAGTGGTGTCTCTGTCCCATCCCAAACAACAGAAAGCTGATCTCTTCAACTGCCTCACGCAGGTCCATCACTGGATGAATAGATCAGCCCTAAAGCTAAACGGGACAAAAACTGAGGTCCTTTTACTTGGCCCAAAAGGAACCTCACTCCCCCTGGACATGTGGCCAACCTGTCTAGGTCCTCCCCCAGACCCAAAGACTGAGGTGAAAAGTCTGGGTGTATGGATAGATTCTGAACTCTCATTCGCCCCGCAAGCAAAGAAGGTCGTAGGGACCTGCTTTGGTCTTCTAAAGTCCTTGAGGAAAGTCCTGCCCCTTCTTCCTCCTAAATCGCAAAAATTACTAGTCCAAGGTCTTATAATATCAAGACTAGACTATAGTAACGCGATTTATTTGGGCGCACCGGAAGCAACTCTGAATAAACTGCAGAGAATTCAGAACACGGCTGCCCGGATTATCACCAACACCCCGGCCAGATCATCGGCCAAACCCGCTCTCAAACTCCTTCATTGGCTCCCCATAAGGGAGAGAATCAAATTTAAAGCCTTGTGTCTTGTGCACAAAACTTTGCACAACCAAGGCCCCCCAGTCCTCTGCAATTTTATCACCCCTTACATAGCCACTAGATCCCTCCGTTCCAACGCAGAAAATCTCATCAACACCCCAAGATTTAGGAAAGTCCGTTCAGGAGGAAGACGTTTCTCGGTACAAGCGGCCCGTCTCTGGAACTCTCTTCCTCGTGACCTACGTCTTGAACCTCAATATCTGCGTTTCAGGAAGTTGTTAAAGACACATCTGTTTCCCTAGTTTCTATGCCCTCCCCGTGAACTCAGCCTCGGTCCTCAGATTTTACTGTTTTAGGGTTCTCTAGCGCTGGGATACCTCCGGGTGACTATGCGCTTTATAAAAATAAATAATAATAATAATAATAATAATAAATAATAATAACAATAATAGTGTCAAGATAACTTGGCAGCTTTGACTCATCTAAGAGATCGCAGATGGTTAATTTGCCTGCTGCAAAGAGATTCTTTTGTTACTGTTCAGTTCATAAGTCACAATGGTCATCTAGCACAGTGTGCTACGAACTGCCATCAGAGATCTGCAGGCAAACTGCATGGTAAAAGCTAGTAAGTTATGTTTTTTCCCAATCTTTCATTATCCTGATGCTGCTGAAAAAGGTTTGTTTGTATAGAGATATATTCTTATTATTAAACTCAAATCTAAACACTGTGTTCTATTCTGAATCCTGGGTTTGTGCTTCTCCAGACCAAGCACTCTTAAAAATGCCTACCAGTATGTATCACGTGTAAAGATGAGAGGCACTGTTGGAAAGTAATAGTGGGGAATCATTGAAAAGCCCCAATAAAGATTGTTGTATCCTGTTGCACTGTAAGGTCAACATTTGCTGCTTTAAAAGCTAATACAATATAATATATAATGACAAATGTGGTGTAGAATGCAACATTTTATCCCCCCAAGGCTCATTCGCTGCACCTGGTGTGCATCATACGGGGACTGGTCTGACAGCATTTGCCAGGGCTACTTTGGGTTTCTAGTCTGGCCCTGGCAGGAGCAGGAGCCTCGTACTGCGAAATAAAACCAAGCATTGAAAAGTTAGTCGCCGGGATGCAGCACCAACCATCCCATTAAAATTGTTCAATTTTTGCTATTATTTCAATATGAAATATGAAAATCTTTAGTAATTAGAGTATTTTTTTGGTGTGCACTTGTTTGTGTATTTTTTGTGAATTGCTATTTTAATGTTAGAAATTTAAATTGTACAAATTGCTTGGGGGTCCCCATCTTCCAGTAGTGACTCAATGTGGTTCTCAGGAGACAAACGTTTGGGAACCACTGATGTATTTGAAAATGCCACTTTTAGAAAGTAGGCATTTTCTTGTTTAACCATTCTGTGTGCCTCTGCCTGTTGGTGGATTGACTGTCTGATTTTGAAGTGACAGGTGGCTGGGGATGTGCATTGACTGTAGACAGCCACTGGGGTGTTAAGGTGTGTTTGGCCCTTTCTGGATGTCTCAGAGCTGAACTGAATATACCCTGGCTGCATTTAGAGTAGTGGGAGGAGTTTTACTTGCACCGGAATAGGGCCTGTCTCCCTTGCACAATGGGGTTGGTCATACTGCACCAGTGAGGACAGAACTGGTTTGGAGTGGGCTCAGAGACCCTTGCACAAAACAAAGACAAAATGGGGTATAAGTAGTGGACCTTAAACACCAGAACTTTAGATCACTTCTGAACTCAAGAGGAACCTATGACACGGAGAAGAGCTGGAGAGCTGTGTGGAGGAGTACTGCCCCATTGCTGTGTGCTGTGTGGAGTTGACCTGCAGTTGCTGCTTCTGCCAAGGAAAAGACAAAGACTTGAACTTTGCTGTGAACCTGCTTGAAGAAGAATCTCCAGGTGCCTTTGTGTGCTGACCTCCTGTTCCGAAGTCTCAGGGACACAAAGACTTCAACCCCAGCTCTCCTGAACTCTATTACTGGGAGTTCTGACCTGCTAGGAGGTGCCTATGACAGTTTGGGCCTCTAATGGTTGTTCCTGCGGTTGAAAGCTGAAAGCAACTTGAAAGAAGTAAGAAAACCTGTCTCTTGACGCAGTCTGTGATGCCGCGACCTGCACAGAGGCCAGGGGCAGCACCCGTGAAGTGCACAATGCACCTCCTGGCCTGCACTGCAGCTCCGACGCCTGCCGATGCCTGCAGTTATTGGCATTCCACGACGCCAGCGCTCGCACCGGCTCTGGCATCGCCAGCGTCTGCATCCTGTTATCGCGGTGCCGATAACTGCAGAGGGTGACATCACGAACTCGCCGACTTCCCCTGTCCTGGATTTGACACATTGCCTCCTCGCAGACATGATGCCTCACCTCTCCCTTGGCAGCCAGGGAGCCGGCCTCGACCGCCTCACCTCCACGCCGCTGTGCATTGTCATAGACTTCGTTATCCAAAGATAACTATTTATTTGGATGTCCAGCACAGAGGGTGACCCTGGAGGAGGCAGGAACCAACCGAATGTAAACAAATGGTTCTGAAGTGCTATTAAACCATTTGTTTTTGCGTTATTTATTCAAAAGTGTTACAGGCTGAAATCTTGCTGGCTTAACTTCAGCAACAAGACTGGCCCCAACAAGATTGAAAGCGGCCTCCTCCCTTTCAGCCCTCCAGGTACACGAGGTAGTGGAAGTCTGGCTCTGTTGCTGTCCCATATGATAAACCCATATGTTGGGTACCATTTGTATTGGAAGAAGTGTAAGAAAACTTGTGTTCCGACAAAACAGAACTACTGATCTTCGGAAACAAGACCTCCCAATGGGACACCACCTGGTGGCCGACAGACTCAAGACCAACACCCACCAACCACACCAGAAGTCTAGGTATCATCCTACATGGCAAGGTCAACATGCCAAGTCAATCGGTCAACATGTCAAGATCTTTAAATGGTTGCCACACCAGAAGAACCGTCATGCAAGCACTCTTCAGAAGCAGACTCAAGTATGGCAACACACTCCAGGCAGCTCCTACTCCGACTTCCGACCATGCAGAATGCCACAGTAAGACTCGTACTCAATCTTCCTCGCCGCACCTACATCTCACTCCACCACAGACAACTCCACTGGCTCCCCATTCACAAACACAGCCAATTCAAACTCCTCACGCACACGTATAAAACTTTGCATAACAGCTGCATACAATTTCACTAGCCCAACAGACACCTACTTTCAGCCTCAAGCTCACTCGCAGCGTTTCCAAAAACAGAGACAGGTGTTCGCTTGTTCACATACATCATACCCGAAGCATGGAACGACCTACCACAACACATCGAAGCCTCCTGCTCGCTTCTTGGTTTCGTAAGAGGTTGAAAACCTGGGTCTTTGAATAACTGTGTGGACCCCATGCCTACACACCTGCTTATGCACTTAGATACCCTTATGGGTGATTACTGAGCTATACAAATCATCATAACATTGTGCACAACTTTATCCTCTCCCTACAGATTCTGTTGCTTTTTCTCACATTAATTTGAGGAATATTTACCCAAACTTTGATGTTTGCAGGACATTCTGGGTATGAAAAATTGAAGCACCCACACAAGCAATACTACCGTGGGATTTTCCAACATCCAGTAGGGATGGTAGGTTTCCCTGGGAGCTAGTGAACCCCTGGATCAAATATTGCAACCATCTACAATAGCAAAAACAACACTTTAAAACCTAGTTTTCTCCCTGGATATGGTTGCTTTTTTAGGCCTTTCCTATTCCATGCGATAGTCTCAGCCTCACGAGTTCTTTTTTTTAATTGGAGAATGATGGGTATGTGGATTGTAGGACAGCTGCTCTCTTCAAATTCCAGAGTTTCCCCTCACATATGTATGAAGATATTTGGAATTGTTTCCCAAGTTCACTTTTGTGAATTTATGTCAATTATGAAAAGCTACATATAAAAATCGTACTGACAATTTCTCTTTTTAGGTTTCGTTACAGTTGGCTAAAGATGCCTGTTACAATGCCTCTTGCCGGCAATAGGTGAAAAAGAAGTGCAGACAAAGAGTGGGCGTTTGGTCAAATCTATTCTGCTATTGCCTTTCTTATGGTTTTTAACGTTGGCCATTGCTTGGATGGGCTGTCTGTCAAGGCCATTTCAATTTGAGGATGCTCAGCTGATCCCTTTATTAAACTGCAGATTCATCATCACACGTTGGTACAAACTGAGGCCGAAGATCTAACTGAACATGCTTTTCAATTACAATGCAATGATTTGTAAGAAGGAAGTCTAGAAAACTTTTTTTTTTTTAAGTAGTTAATTCAGGCAAAATGTGTAAACTACATAAGTTATCTTACCTAATCTATCTTACCTACTTCGAACCCTACCTATAGTATCTATCTTCAGTATTTATCTGCCAAACGTAACCTAACCTTGACTAACCAGCCATAACTACCTACGCTCTTTATCTGCCTGCCGTAACTGTAGTTAGCATACCTAACCTATAATACATACAAAACATATTACCACAGCTATTTACCAGCCGTACCTACCTACATAACTTACCAGACCTACCATAACTAGCCTACCTACCCACCATACCTGCCATACTTAACTTACTTTACCTGCCATAACTAACATACCTTCAGTACCAGACATATCTAATCTACCACCCATACATAACTTACCATACCAACCTACCAAACGGAACCATTTATACCTACCCTACTACCATAAATACCTACCTACCACACATACCATACTTAATATCCTTCAGGTAACCTATCATACCCAACCTACATACCATACCTAATCTAACATACTTGGCAAATCTAAGGTAACTAGCATGCATATCTATTTACCGTGCCTACCATAACTAGCCTACCTACCCACCATACCTGCCATACTTAACTTACTTTACCTGCCATAACTAACATACCTTCAGTACCAGACATATCTAATCTACCACCCATACATAACTTACCATACCAACCTACCAAACGGAACCATTTATACCTACCCTACTACCATAAATACCTACCTACCACACATACCATACTTAATATCCTTCAGGTAACCTATCATACCCAACCTACATACCATACCTAATCTAACATACTTGGCAAATCTAAGGTAACTAGCATGCATATCTATTTACCGTGCCTACCAACCATGTTGATCACACCTACCATACTTAACCTACTATATCTAGTACACCGAACCTACCATACCTTCCGCACCTAGTTCATCACAATTAATCTACTTCCCATACCTAAACTAACATACCTCCTCTACTTTCCAAACCTATATATCATACTTAATTGCAATACTGTAGTGAAGGCATCGATTTAGATGCATACATTGTTATGTTAGCATAAGCGCGTTGGATGTTAGAAAAGCCATCTTGTCACTTTTGCTGCTTTTGCACACGACACTGCAGAGACATGTTATTATTTGAAAACTGCTTGCTTGCCTTTTCTTCACATGAGAACTGTCTGTTGTTCACATCCCTAGACGTGCACTGCGACCTTGGTCTGAAAATTGTGTGCAAAACACTCTGAATCGCCAGACAATGTATGTTTTTGAGTTTAGGTTGATCGGCCCACTCTCTAGTCATAATACGCACACAGCTGCAAATACCTGAATGTCGAGAGCCTTTAATATTACTGTTTCCATGCGTTAGAAACACATTCTGGAGAAGAACATTTCCAGGCGCAGAGCAAAGCTGATCCTGTGATGTCATTTACCTAAGATGATCTTTACAGTATGGGGTTCCCCATTCATGCCTAGAGACCTTCTATTAGTATAATAATACTAGCCTACTAGCGAAGGCAAGGTGGCTGTATTCCACTGTCATTTGTAATATGATTTCTCCCTTCATTTTCTATGGTATTGTAACAATGCTGATGGTTTTAATTATAATCATTTGTCTGCTTTTGTTAGCCAAAGTACTGCATCTTAGGACACGTAGTTTATAAAATAAACCTTTTAAACTTTACCGTGTCTCTGATTAATCTTGTTGTGGACCGATATGAGAATAATAACAAACAGGTATTTCTGATTCCCACCATTCCTGAGAGTACTCTAAGTCGCTTGTTCTGGGTTGTCTATACATTGGGACCTCCGAGAGAATACGGATAACGAATGGGACACTGATGCTGGTCGGATAGGGGTTCTGGGTTCTGAGGTGAGTTTTTGGTACACCACAATTCACTGAGGTCCTGGTTTCCTGCGCATAGTTCTGTGCATGATCAGAATCCCTGCAACATGGTGCACCTAACGTTTGGTGCATTGATTTGAAACGCCTTAGTAGTGCTTATATTAGTCCACAACACCCTCACTCTTGTTTCCGGATAGCGGGAGTGACGGTTTTGACCTACCTGTTAGTACGATAGGTTCCCTCAAGCTTGTTAATTAAAAAGGTTTTTTATTTCTGAACCCTTGCGTTACTGTAAAATCCATTGTTGTTGTTCTCTGTGTCCTTATGGCGGTCGATATTGCAGCGCATAGCCGTACGCCTCTGCGGCGTCATTTGACGCAGTATGGGGTGCCGGACGATGGGATGGCCGTTATTTTTGTGGTGAGTGCCGATGCGTCTTACCCCTATGAGTTGTTTTACTCTTGGGTGACACTGCCGGCAGTGAATGCAGATGATAATATGTTTCACTCCTATACTCACACACGGGTCCCAGCGATATACGCCGTATAGGACGCAGGAGATTCCTCTTTCAGCCTGGCAGCATCACATTTGGTTTAATGGCTCCCTTCCCCATGCGGTTACACCGGCTAGAATGGGCCCTTTGTCAATTCCAGGGGCCTACGATGTCTACCACCCCATACCTACCACAGCTGCCATACATGCATACCAGATCTGTAATACATTACGTATCATAACTTACCTACCATCCCCCAACATACTGTGTCAGCCTAGCATATCAGACTTGCCTTCCACACGTAACTTACCCTAAACCTCTCTCCACCTCTCCAGTGCATATATCTTACACCTTCCTGGAGGTGGTAATTCAAATAAATACAGGACAAGTTATGCTTATAGTAACAGCCCATGATATTCGGTGGCCTGCATTGAGAACGTGTTCATTGCAGTATTTGAAGGACATGAAAATGTGAATATAATTTCTTCTTTAAATAGAGAAATCTGTAGGCTTTGACAGTGCTCTTTTGCCATTTGCATTCAGTGTTAAGCTTTCATTACTTCATTACTAGTTTCTGTGTGAAAACTGTGACAACGAATTCAGAATGTTATCTACTTTTCTGAAAGATAGAGTTTTGGGTTTACCTGTGGGTTTTTTCACCTCTTTCGCCCACAAATTGTAAGTGGGTAAAAATAGCAAAACTAGGAAATACTGACTATCATTTACAAAAGTGCAAAGAAGTGTTGATTTTTTTTATTTTTTAACTGTTTCCAACTGCTGGGGAAAGGGCAACCTTGGCACAATAGTTTGTTGATGTCACGTTTTTGAAGAAAAACTCACATGCTTTCTTGCCATAGCCTAGCTATGTTCTCTGGCCCTTGAAGCATAAATAAGTAACCCTTGGTTCCTTCGCAATCCCCAGCATATGTGGACAAAATCTGGCCTGTACATATTTGTTGGAAAATGTTATGAAGGATGCCACCTCAAATGGCAAGTAAGTACTTAGCATGGAGAAGAAAGTTCCTAGCACTAAAAGGCTTAAAACATCAAAATAGAATTTAACTAAAGCATTGCTTTAACATATATTTTGTTGCTTTATTTATAGAAAATCAGTGGGCCATACTACTCAATAATGAAAACAAGATACATAGATTAGTTCCAGGAAAAAAACACGATCAGCTGTGTTTCAGATTTTTTGTTCAGTGAGTGAATACATTAATCTCATTTATATTTGTCATGTTTAAAATTTAGGGCGCATTGGATCTCAGATAGTGGTTCCCCACCGCTGTGACCAGTATGATCTCATGTATCTCCGCCCTATGGGTGACCTTGGCCAAATCATCTTTCTGGTAAGGGTTTATTCTTTTAAGTGAACCTGTGACTTTACTCAGCATATAAATGCTCTACACTTTGTGTTTTTTAGTGGGATGAGGAAGTATTAAGTGCTACGCAATGTTAACCACTGTTAACCACTGTTACTTTGTAATTTGTCAAAACATTTCAATTTATGTTAACAGTGGAAATATTTAGTTTACCTTGATCTAGAAAAAGACAGTGTTTTTCCTACAGGATTGCAGAAGAGGTCTTTCTAGAGAATGTTTGTTTTTTTGATTGTGGGATGCACCTTTTCTTTCCTTCAGGAGGCATACCTTTCAACATTTTATGTTTCATGTGTTGAATATGACTGTACAGCTTTACAATGCCGGTAATTTGCTTACCTCATTGAGTCATCAGGCTTCAAACCATGGTGATGTCACAGATGACATGCGCAGCTCTGAATCCATTCACTGTTTTACTTTCCTGTATTCCAGCCTGTTGGACAGATATTATTCAAAATAGCACCTTTGGTTTTGTTCCTCGCTTTGTCACAGATTTCTGCATAAAAGCTTGTTTTTTATTTTTAAAATTCTTTTAGCCTGTTTATTTTATTCATTGTCACATTTTATAAACCATGCTTTAATCTAGAATGGCTCTACAATGCAGAAATAACTAAGCACCATTAATGGGGAGTCTGATTTAATTTTCGGGACGCAATCACCTGCACATTGTTTCCATTTTAAATGCTTTCGTAATGTGCCCCTTCCACCGCAACCAGAAACGAAACTTTTGGCCTGGTTATAGAAAGATAAGCCCTTCAAGGGAATTCTAAATTCCTTCGCAAAAGAGCACACAGCTTAGCCAGTAAACGTTTTGACTTTCCACTCATGACTGTCCACTGGTTGTTAGGAACATCTAGCTCATTTGATGAATCAGAACTGCCGCTGTATCATCTTTGAACTCACATAAGGAACCAGGGAGTTCTGTGAGCACTCTGTAAGCCATTCTGCCTGATATATTGATAATAGCGTAGTTCTATTTCAGGGTGTCAGGTTTATTAGTTTATTCTTGGGCTCAGTTCTGGATGCATGTTATGACTTCACTTATTCGCTGGGAGTCTCTGCATGCATGCATGCTGTATTGAGGTATGGACTTGAAGCTCTGCCCACTTTTCGCCCGTATTTTTCATTGGCTTGAGTCATTGTTCTTTAGAAACTGTGGCTTTTCATTGGTCAATAGGCTTACTAGCCCCTCCTTAGTACCACCTTGTCTCATTTTGTAACCTCCCATGTTGAAGCCCCCTGTTACATGTGGTGTAACTTGGTAGGCTTTAATTACAGCCTCCGAGCACATTGCTTAAATGGTTTTCACCTGCCTGCTGTTTCAGGCAGGACAGGCTGTCCCCCTTCACTTTTTTTTTTTTCATAGCACGGCATGCAACGCTCATTAGTTTATTTGCGGCGCCTAATGTAGCCACATGTTTTTTATTTTTTACTGTTTATTAACTTTATAACTGCCCATACCGTACTTTCGCTTCAATGGCGGCCGCGCCCCTGTGCTTATACGTGCCTCATCTAAGGAAAGGGGCGTAGCCGCCATTAAAGGGAAACCGTGGCATGGGGCGCTTTTCCCAAAAAAATGAATTTGTTTGTCAAGTTGACAAACGAATGCTTTTTTGTAAAAGCGCCTTATACCGCTCTTTCACTTTGACGACCACGCCCCTTTCTTCAGACGCAGCTCACCTAAGGATAGGGGTGCGGCCGTCATTAAAGTGAAAGCGCTGCATGGGCGCTTTTGCAAACAAGCATTTGCAATACAATAGGTCTCGCATTTGCAAGAGTTTCGTAAATGCGAGACCTATTGCATTGCAAATGCTTGTTTGACTGATGTTGGTGGGCAAGACAAACCTACCTGTGAGTCCCTAATATATGGTTGGGCATGTAGGTTTAGAGACCCGAATGGACTTGATGCATTTAAGTGTGCACTGCTGTGGTGGGTGTCTGGTGCCGTTTTAAAGTCTGGACTGCATTAAAGGCTGGTTTTAAAATAAACCTTTGACCAAATTCAGCTTTGGAATTAAAAGTACTTCCAAAATCCAAAGCTACCTTATTGCATGTAAGTCACACATAAGGTGTGCCCTAGATGTCCCAAGGGTATGGTGCTTTGTTATAAAAGCAGGGACACTATAAAAGATATTTTATATGCCCTGGTAGGGAAAAACAGCCCAAATCGTTTTTTCCTATGGTAGTGCTGCTAGCCCCATAGACTAACATGGGAAGGATTTATTAAACTTAATAAAGTCTATCTTTGCTCTGGAGCCAGCTGGCAATATCATTCAATGTATCAAAATAATGGTTACAATAAATCCAACAACTTGCCAAGGTCAGATTTATTATGACTATAACAGGAATGTAGTTTTAGAACTATCTTCAGGTTACCTAAAGCAGCCCTGCAGCAGCCTCTTCTGTTTGGTGAGCCTTTGACAGCCTAAGCCAAGCTGCTCCACGAGTAGGTGTGAAGGCACCTGGGGCTGAAATAATACAGCTATTTGGTGGGAGGACATTTGCTTCCTGGAGAAACTAGGGAGAGGAAGGGCAGTTAGGAGATAAGCTGGACTTCAAAGGCAGGAGAACAGTTGTGACAGGACCGAGGCCAGCTCCCACTTCCTTGGTTCCCAGCCAGGTGGGAGCCCCCCCAATTAAATTTTGAGGGGGGCTAGAAGGGGAGTGTAGTGAGTTGTTATCCACACTTCTAGGTTTGGTTACACCGACGCATATCAAAGAGTGATTTTCTTAATTTTTGAAGAACAGTGCATTCTGGGTCACAAATATGCCACACTTCACAGGAAGTAGTCATAGTAGATGGAGGTAACTTTACTCCCTATTGGTTGGGGTGTCCCTCCCTCTTGCCAGCCCAGATTGGATGATAAATAGGGGAGTGCAACAGGAGGACCTCAGAACACTGCCTGGAACAAAAGGACAGCCCTGCTAGACTTGCACTCAGGACAGCACCTGCTGCACTCTCAAGGCTCCACAAATAAAGGACTGTGCCTGATTAAAAAAAAAATGAGTGGACTCCCTGATCAGCAACAGGTACAACAGACCTGGAAGACATCACCTGCAAGCCCAAAGAAAGGATCACCTAAGCTGCAGTTGCATCTGGTTTTATCCTTCAGTGTGCATTTGCATTGTGGGAGATCGAGTCCTAGCCTTAAAGAGAAAATCCAGAGTCTCTGAATCCTTGGCTGGTGCTGCTGGATACTTCTCCCCCCCAAATGAACCAACAAGGAACAATATCTAAAAGTTTGGAAACTTTCTACAAAGTTTTGGTGAAAAGCTCCAGAAGGAGATCGGCTCAAAGTCGAGAGTCAAGCCGCAATTGTTGACTCATAAATCGTCCTGACCGCGCTTGTATGTCCTACTGAAAGCTCCGGAGCTCCTCACTGTTGAGGACAAAAAGTTCCCAGAAACTCACAGGCATTGCACTGCAGCAGACAACCGTCGTCGACTGGAACTTCAGATCTGAGAAGCCAGAGGACCCGTTGAAAAGAGAAAAAGGTCCAAGAAAGAGACTAAGCTCGAGGTAAACTTCTGACTGGGACCTATGCTCCATTGCGGTCAGCCTAAGACTTTGATTTTGTACCAGTCCAGCACGACCAGGTAGCCGCGAGTGGAGCTGAAAGCTTTTTGGTGCTAGAATGCACAATTTTTGATTTAATCCTTAAAAATTCGTATCTCCAGTTCCCTACATTGGATTTTTGTCGTTTTGGTGGCATTTTATAGCTTAACTCTCTTTTTTTTTCAAAACATGAAAATTAGCAATTACATGAGCAAGTAGCCCACCATCTATGATACAGATAGGAATATACTTAACAGTCCCCAAAATACCCCTTGGTGCTGGTGTATATGATTAATAGTGCGGTCTCAAAGATTCAAGTGGTCAGTTCAATCAGAACTCCCTTGTGTGAGATGAAGGAGAGCCTGAGTTAATCGGAGAATGTGGAGATATCTGGGGCAAGGGAGTTCACAAGATTCTGAAGATAATAAGGCTATAAAGGGATGCCATACCTCAGGATATGAGGGCCCCTGAGCAGAGAGAGGGTCAGTCGCCATACCAATTTCTGTCCTCTGCTAGATATCAGAGGGAAAGCGAGTGCTCTGGGCAACCCTTAAATGACATAAGCTGGAAGGGGGGGGCGGGGGGGGGGGGGGGTTACGGTGGGTGTCAATATCATCTAGCAATTGTGTCCAATAAGATGTGAGCTTTGGACAATTCCATAGTAAATGTAATTGGGTACCAGGAGAACCACAGTTGCGCTAGTATTCAGGTTTGTGAGCAGGGTTGCCAGTGTGTCACCGGATGGGTGTAAGATACCAATATGTGGCTATCTTTGTAAATTTCATGTCTGCATACCTAAATGGGATTAGTGTGGAGTGGGCTACAGATTCACCACACCCAACCACCCACAAACCAATGGCCTGATGGAGAGATTCAACCACACATTGAAAGGCATGATTGGTGGGCTCCCTGAAAAACTCAGAAGGAGATGGGATGCCCTACTTCAGTGCCTGCTTTTTGCCTACAGGGAAGAGCCACAGAAGGGAGTGAGGGTTTCACCCTTTGAACTTTTGTTTAGGCGCCCTTTTATAGGTCTGGTAAGCGAAGGTTGGGAAACGCCTCTCAAAGAGCCAAAACAAGACATCGTGGACTATGTGCTTGGCCTTTGCTCCACGATGGCTGAGTACATGGAGAAAACAAGCCCAAACCTTTAGGCCAGCTAAGAACTGAAAAGCAGTGGTATGACCAGAAGGCTGTTCTGGTAGAATTGAAACCAGGGCAGAAGGTATGGATGTTGGAGCATGTGGTCCCTAGGGCCCTCCGAGGCAAGTGGAGTGGACAGTACCCTGTCCATGAAAGAAAAGGGGAGGTCACCTATCTGGTGGACCTTGGCAGTTCCAAGCATCCCAAAAGGGTAATACATGTCAACCCCCTGAAGCCCTACTATGACAGAGCTGACATGACCATGCTCATGGTCACAGATGAGGGACAGAAAAATGAGTGAATCTCTCTCTGATCTCTCCAGCAATCCCCAAGACAGGTCTGTTAATGGAGTGATCTATTCAGACACCCTCAATGACCAACAGCAGGCTGAATGCAGGCTAGACCTAAGTCAGTATGCTGAGCTCTTCTCTATGACGCCTGGTCAGACTGGCTGGTGTACCCATGAAGTTGACAATGGTGACAGCCAACCTGTCAAAAACAAACTTTACAGGCAGCCTGATGATGTCAGAAAGAACATCCAAGCTGAAGTCAGAGATGCTGGAATTGTGTGTCATTGAACGATCAGAGAGCCCCTCAGTTGTCTTAGTCCCCAAACCTCACTCCAAGGGTGAAAATGAAGTAAATCGGTTTTGTGTGGACTATAGGGGCCTCAATGTTCACACAATTCCTAGGGCAGATGAACTAATTGACAGGTAAGGGGCAGCCAAATATCTTAGTACCTTTGATTTCACATCTGGGTACTGGCAGATAAGTCTGACCCCTGGAGCAAAAGAAAAATCGGCATTCTTCACTCCAAATGGGCACTTCCAGTAAACTGTGATGCCCTTTGGGTTAAAGAATTCCCCTGCCACTTTCCAACAGTTGGTAAACAAAATCCTTGCTGGTCTGGAATCCGTTTGTGCAGCTTATCTTGATGATATTGGTGTCTACCGCTCCACCTAGCAGGATCACTTGATCCACCTTGGCAAGGTCCTGGAGGCTCTGAGAAGTGCAAGCCTCACTATCAAGGACAAGAAAAGGCATGCCAGATAGGGCTGGGAAAGGTTGTGTACTTGGGTCACCTGGTAGGTGAAGGCCAAATTCAGCCACTCCAACCCAAGATCCAGACAATTCTGGACTTGGTAGCTCCAACAACCCAGACCCAGGTCTGGGCAGTCCTTGGCTTGACTAGGTACTATAGGAGGTTTGTGAAGGACTGTGTTCATAGTAACTCCCCTCACAGAACGTACCTCCAAAAGGATGCCCAAGAAAGTAAACTGGACAGTAGGCTGTCAAAACGCTTTTGACACTTTGAAGGATGCAATGTGCTCTGCCCCAGGCTTGAAAGCTTCAGACTATACCAAGCA
This sequence comes from Triturus cristatus, assembly GCF_964204655.1. Taxonomy (NCBI): domain Eukaryota; kingdom Metazoa; phylum Chordata; class Amphibia; order Caudata; family Salamandridae; genus Triturus; species Triturus cristatus. The sequence continues at coordinate 442,824,240 of NC_140585.1, forward strand.
GTTCATTGTGCAGACAGATGCCTCTGCGCATGGGATAGGTGCAGTCCTATCCCAAACAAATGATGAAGGACATGACCAACCTGTTGCTTTTATAAGCGTTGGTGTGCCATAGAGACGAAAGTTTCTAAGTGTCAATTTTTGAAAGTGAAAAGTATTTTTAATTATAAACTTACTTACCTTATTACCAGACCTGGGTCTTAAAATGAAATACAAACAAAGTATAATTTTATAAAATTGGTCTGGATCTCCTACTCGAGTCGTGTTTCTTTTATTGATCATGGGTGTGCAATAATGTCTTACACTCCTCTATGTTAGGCCTAAGACTGCTCACCCACACTACTACTAATAGAGCACTTTTGGTTTTGCATTGAGCCCTGTACACTCTAGGGAACCCCTGGACGTTGTGCACAGTATTACCATCTAGTGATAATATCATATACACAGTCAGTTTCCTACAGCCATTTTTCAAAAGAGGTAAGGAAGCACTGCTTTAGGGCGAACTGAGGGGTGCCTCAGTTAGTGTCTTATTTGAGGATTGTGTAGTTGCTCCATTGTAGGTAGTTTGTAATCAGAGCAGAGGCGTTCAAAGGGTAGGGGGCTTTCTCCATCAAATAACCACCACACTGGGCTACCCGGTCCCAAACATCTAAAGAAGTTTTGGTGATGGAAGAGAGGTAGAGGCTCTTGGGGTGCGCATATCTATGGAGGAAGGGAAACTTCCAGAAATGCTGTCCTGCCACCTCTCTATCCATAAAGAGCCAATGTTTTTCAGAGTCCTCACGGGACATTTCCAGTAGAAACCTGAGCTGGGCCGCCTAATAATAGCGTGAAAGGTTCGGGATGCCTAGGCCACCTTCATACGGAGGTCTGTAGCTTAGCTTCCTCCATATGAGGGGGCAACCGTCGGCCTGCACATAGTGATTTAGCTCTTGCTGTAGGGCCCGGATTGTCCCCGGGAGAGGCTCCACAGGCAGCACCTGGAAAAGGAACAGGATCTTGGGTTTGATCGACATCTTCAGGGCGGCCACGCAACCGAGCCAGGTAGGGCGATGGGGCCTCCATCTATTTGAATCCGATTTCATCTTTTGGGTCAAAATCTTATAGTTGAGGGAAGCATTTTTCTGGGCAGTAATGCTCAGTTGTATCCTGTAACGCCCTGAACGTCTCAGGATCGTTTAACAGACACGACAATGAGGACGCAACCACTTGTGAAGGGTTAGTTCTTTTAATGAAGGCAAATAAAATACAAAGAACAAACAAAAGTTATAGTCACTGGAATCCTCCAGGCTAAGTACGTTACCAGCCCACAGCACGGATGGTCCTAACCGTCCTCTGCATATACGCCGATCCCGGCGTATGCCAACAGAGGGCAGAAATGAAATGGCCGACAATGCCAATCGGTAGGCTGTGAGGGGCACGAAAAGTGTTGGGGAGAATCGAGGAGTCAGGGAAACACCCAGCCGGGGTCTCTACCTGAAGGGAGCAGCCGCTCAACCTCTTCCTCAGACTGCACCGGGACGCGGAGTCACCTCCTGGTGATGCGTCACCGATACCCCAATCACAAGCAAGAAGACTGAACCGAGAGCAGCCGCTCGATCGATCCTGTGGACTTCCGAGTCTGTAACGCGGCAAACACCTCCTGGTGTGCGTTACAGCTGGCAGTCCCTGTGTCTCTGGTCGGGCTGGGAGTTACGACTCCAACCAGCAAAAGCGCCACTGCGCTTGGACTCAGCCGAGCCAAAAAGCGAAGCTCAATGGTTGACCGGTAGAGCTTCCGGGTCCTTCACAGGTGACGATGGGGCAAGACACGGCCCAGGGAGTAACGACTCGACCTACCTCCGTTCTTGCCTTACTGGAGCACCACTCCGGAACACTGCTCTTCACGAAGCAGGTACGTCGGTGTAAACACAATATCCGACAGCCTTGTACCTCCCGGTTCCTCCCTTTATAGGGCGTGTTTTCCTTGAGTTATGTAACAGCTCTCCTGTTTACATAAGGGCGTGTTTCCCTTGAGTTATGTAACAGCTCTCCTGTTTACATAAGGGCGTGTTTCCCTTGAGTTATGTAACAGCTCTCCTGTTTACATAAGGGCGTGTTTCCCTTGTATGACAGGAATTCTTGACATATCCCTAGGTAAGGAATAGAAGTGTTCACCCATTGTATTGGGCAGCTATGTATAAGGGTCTCCTATTTGTCTGGCGTAAGAGATAGATTAAGGGGTTGAAATTTATGTACATTCAGTCGAAAGCCTACAACTTGACCAAAAGCCTCCATTTCGTTGAGGAAGGCTGGGAGCAAGGTGGGTGGATTTTCCAGTGCTACCAATACATCGTCAGCGTATAAACTAATGGTGTGTTTTTCTCCACCAATTGGATCCCCTTAATAGTAGGATTATCATGGGTGACAACAGGCAGATGGTGCAGATGAGTATCCGTTCACCCTAACCGTTGCAACTGGATGGCCTTAGTAACTGAGGACCCAGGAACAGAATCGTTCACCAAGTCCAAAGTGCTTAAGAGTAGCAATCAAATATGGCCAGTGGGCCCGATTGAATGCCTTTTCAGCATCTACTGCCAAAAGCATTCGATCCGGACTCAAGCGTTGGGGCTTTATCAATGCAGTGCATGATACGCTTTGTGTTGTCACTGCAGTGTTGATGGAGCATGAAGCCTTCCTGGCCGGGAGCAAAGAGGCCTGGTAGTAAGAGGACCAGGTGTGCTGCTGAAATGCCAGTGAAGAGTTTAAGATCAACATTCAGAAGGGATATCGGACGATATGACGCGCAGTAGCGCTAATCCTTGCCGGGTTTTGGAATAACGACTATAGAAGCCGGTAGTTTAGAAGGCGGGATCGAGCTGGGATCGTCAATTGCATTGAACAATCTAGTGTGAAGAGGAGCTAGGGTCGTGCAAAAAATCGTATTGGAAATCTCCGGGAAACTATCCAGTCCCAGCGATTTAAGGAGCTTCTGTCTGGCTATAACGGAAATAATCTCTGCTACTTGAATCTGGTAGTCCAAAATGATCGTCTGTTCTGGTGTTACTTTTGGGGTACGGGTATCCGTTCCATCTGCAGACAAATTCTGCTCCGCTTATAGCTCTTTATGAAACTAGTGAAAAGTAGCCGCCTTATGGGGATCGTCCGTATATTCCAGGCCATTAGAATCAGACCCCACCTGGACTCCCGCTGCCTGGTGTTGAACCCTTAATCTGTTAGCCAGCAGGTGACTGCATTTATCTCCGCCAACATAGTACATATGGCGAATTCAGAGTGTCGCATATTCTTCTCTGTCCAAGTCAATACATGCCAGCTGACTAAAGGCCTCTTCGAGTAGCTGCCAGACCTGAGAGGCCCCTGAGCGCTTGTAGATGCGCTCAGATTCCTGCACCTGACTGGATAAGTTCTCCCTCTTATCCTTGCAGAGCTTATTGTTCTCTGCAGAGATCGCAATCAGCTCACCTCTGATTATGGCTTTTAATGTTTCCCATAGCGTAAAGATAGAAACCTCTGCTGTATCAATTGTCCCTTAGTGCCTTGGTAATTTCCTTAACCTCTGGGCTTTGTAACAGGGTTTCTCTCAACCGCCATGTTAGGGGGGGTCTGCAACAGGGGGAAGGCTAGTGTGAGCGGTACCGCAGCATGATTAGATAAAGAGTGAGGTTTTATCTTGGAAGCTGAGACCATAGAACTGAGACCAGATGACCCTAAAAAATAATCCAACTGGGCATATGTTTTATGTGCATGGGAGTAAAGCATATAGTCTCATGTTTCTGGGTGTAGGGCCCACCAAATGTATGATAAGCCTATGTCCCTCAACCAGAGTGCTCCCTCCTGAGAGATGGCTCCTACCTGACTATAGTGTTGGGCTGAACTGTGAAGGTCATTGTTAAAGACCAAATTTAAGTGTCCCCCCCACCCCCGCCCCCCAAATTGGTCCTGAATGTTTATCGCCTCAGTCACTGTGCGACAGATGAAGAGTTCCTGTCCCTCGTTAGGGGTATAAATAGTCTCCCATCTAAAAGTATGATTGCCCAGAGTTCACCACATGAATTCCATCAAACAACTGACTGATAGGGCATGTGCGGTACGCACACGTTATCCATCAGTTGTTTAATGGAATTCACGTGGTGATATTTTGTTGGAGTTTAATGAAAGAATCAATTGCTCATTAATGAAGGTTTTATGGTTTCTGACAGTACTGATTTGCTTTTTCAATATCACAGTACCCCTGAAGATGGGCTAAACACTCGTAATGCAGTGGGTTTACAGCATCACGTTAATGTACGAATTGTGAATTTCGACATGCTGTAGAGAAACTCCTGCTTGAGGGGCACTTTATATGCAATTGATTATCGGAATCATGACTTTTGGACATAAATATTGAAGAAGAAAGAAAATAAACAAATGATTAAAATGGATGAAGTGTCAATTCAGTGGTTCATGTGTGCACCTTGATTGATGATGGTTGTCGCTTTCTGGGTCTGGTGCCAGTGTATGCACCAGCTTTTAATTGATATCCATGAAGCCACCGTGCATTGAGACATCCGATGTAAAGATTTAGTAGGAGGGGTCTTTAGATGATACTAGACTTTCTGAATGCCTAAGATTGCTAAGGAATTTTCTCTCTACAGCTGACAAGAGTGGGAGTGGATGTCCTGCATGTGAGAGTTAAAGGCAAACTGTGATAACTGCGGTGCCTAATTGGTTTTATTCCTTGTATGATAATTAGAGACCTCCTGATGTACGAGATAAGTTTAGCTTCATTTTGAGGCTGAGTTTCCTCCCGGCCGAAGTGAGAGCTTTAATAAAGCCATCAGTTTTTTAAGACAATTCTTGACAATAGGGATTGGTAATAAGTCCAGTAGTTAATTGTAAAGTGTTGCTAAACCCATCTTTACCCAACCGTAGAGAGACAGTGCAGCCTAGAGCTCTTAGAGAAATTGTTAGTCTTGACTATCAGAACTTTCAGATGAGATGATGCCTTTTTAAATAAACCTAAATTCAAAAAGACGCACATGTATTTAAGCCTGCCTGTCAATCCCTTGAAGATATATCCTTCTTCAGCTGCCCTTACAGTAGTGCTGGAAAGGGGCATAAACGTATTCTTCTCTGTTTGATCGTATATCCTGAAAAAACAAGAAATCCACTATTAAGCACATCATTTGGAGTATAGATGAACTGGGTTCAGTCGGAGGAAGTAGGATATCATCAGCATAAAGCATTATCTTGTAGTCATGTGCAGGTATCACCACACCTTTAATTAGATGTGGTTGGCATATAGCTGCAGAAAGAGGGTAAATTGTCAAGGTAACCCTTTCTAGGGCCTTTGCAAATAGCATAAGTTTCATAAAGTAATCCCAATATAAGAATCCATCTGTAAATGAGTATTTTGATTAGCCCGCATGGGCTTTCCACCTTGTATCAGTGATGTTGCAGTCCTGATTAAAGCAGGGACTTAATGTTTTTTATGAGTCTGAGTGAGAAACATAACTACCCCTTTGTGGCTGTGATTTGATATCGTACACAAATTGTGCCTCTCCAAATAACTGGACTTAGGTTGGAAGAAAATGGCCCAGGTGACTGTCATTCCTCTGACTCTTTCACACAAAAATAGAAGTGCTCAGCATCTGACATTGACATTTATTTCTCAATTACTTGCAGGTTGTTGCTCAGCACCTGGAAAATAGATATAAATGCTGCAAAATTTGCAGACGCGTCTCCGTGAAACATCTACCTAATTGTCTTTCCAATGCTGTTAATGACATACTTAGCCATATGTTGTGATTATGCAGGTATGTTTGTTCAGGGGGAAAGGACATGCTTCACAGAAGAGCTGTCACATTTTCTCCTCAAGACTGGCTTTAGAATTATACTTCAGATTATATATATTTTTTAATTATCTCTGTGATAACAGGAATGGAATCCCAAAGATCGTGATAGCACTCGACGAGCCCTGGAGAACTCAAACGTTGTCATCAATCTTGTAGGAAGAGAATGGGAAACAAGGTGAGTTGTTGATTCTGGTTTTAGAACACTTTAATTTATGAAAGCAACCAATATCATGTTTAAAATTAAGACCTGTATTTCCCTCACTGCCTCACAGCATATAGCAAATTGTAGGGTTGGCTACTTCTACGAAATCCATCACAATCGATGTTGACTCTTGTTCCACATAGCTAATCAAAGAGGCTATGACTTCTCTTGCACCAGAGATCTTCTAAGGCCTAGACACTTGGCAAAAGTTATATACCCCACCAAAACGATTTAAGACCTGGGCAAAGTGAGCAATTGCCCAGGATCCCCACCTTACAAGCTGTACTCTGGAAAACTGATAGGAAGAATGAGAAATCTTGTGCATACTTCACAGAAACGTAGTGTTCATGTTTCCTTTGCCCAACCTTAATCTTTGTCTTATGTTTTCATACTTAACGCCATCTTATCTGCCTTACCTCTTTCTCTTTGCCTCCCTCTTTCTATCACAGTGAATCTGTGTATCAATTTTCCCTTTTTCTAGTTCACCTTCTCTACCTCAACTTTGTCAACCTTACCTCTTTCAATACATCTTTCTCTATCTCATCCCCCTCCTCTCTCACAATCTCACATCTTTCTCTACCAACCCCGTGCCTACCTCTACATCTGTAATTCTTTGCGACTTATCCATTTGAACTCACTCCCTATATCACACCTTTCCTTTCACCTCACAGATGTTTTTTTTATACCTCCTCAGTCAATCTTGTCTCTTTACCTCACTATCTCTCTCTCTAGCCCACCTTCAAGGCTGCTCTATACCTCACCACTCTCTCTTTCACCTCTTTGTACCTCACTACTCTCTCTACCCCAGCTCTCTCTCACTACCTAACCTCTCAGTTTACACCGTTGTTGTTTCTCTACCTCACTGATCCACCTTCCTTCTCTTTTTACCTCTGATCCCTCTTCCCCACATTTCTCACTACCTTACTCCTTTCTCACTATCTCTTTCTCCATTTCCACCTTTTTTCCTCTAGCAATCATTAACTCCTATCTCGGTTGCATCTCTGGCTGCCTGTTTTTCTCTTTTTCAACTTGCCTTCACTAATTCATTACTCTCTCTGCTTCACTATTTTGTTCATATTTTTACTTCACTTCTCTGTCTATATCTCACAAGCCTATTCATGGTTTCTTTCTCTTGAACTGTGTAATAACCTAATCTCTTTCTCTGCTTCATTTCTGTTTTTCTACTTCACATTTTTTCTTTCTACAGCACAGCTTTTTCTGTATTTCTCTGTAGCTCATTAGTTTACCTTACCTAGTTTCCTGTGACTCTTTTCAGCTTACTCCTCTATCTGCCCCACAGTTCCATGTACCTTGCAGCACAGTATACTGCCATCAATAGCTCATCCCTTTAACGGTCTACCTCTCTCTGCTTCTCTAGAATTCAACTCCTTCTACCGTACCTTCTTCCTGCATTCTCATTTGGTAAACCCACCATTCTCTTTCTTTCTACATTTCCTTCTATAGCTATATCTACCATTCCTATCTCCTGTTAAAACGTTACCCGTCTCTCTGCCTTCCTCTGCTGTTGTCTTCCTGTTTCCCCCTCTTTGCATCTTTCTTTCTAGCTATGCCAAATTTCCCTGTCCTTCTCTCAGCCATCTCTCTCGCTCATATCTGTCTCTGTTTTGTGTGTGCTTTACTTCTCTTTCAATACCATCTCCGCATAACGTACTGAACAGAGGCAGTATCGCTAAATATTTCAAATGAGCCTCTTTGTTTGGCTGGTTGTGCAGGGCAGCTTCTGTGTTGGACACCCTTGACAGTATAATGGTGGGTTATGTGTGCAGTGCAGGACTGAATAAGCTCTGAGCTGTGAGATCATGACCCAACACAGCTTCCATGAACCTCCAGTTAACCCATGTTTTTTCCTGGGATTCCTTATTTTGCAGTATGCTAACAATGTGCACCCTTGCACGTTGGATTGAAACACAATAACACATAGCCTTGTTGGCTGGTTAACCAACATTCAAAAGTGGATCCCCTTAAACTAGCTAGCGTGAGCAACTCAATACCTAATCCATGCTGTTCTGTGCAGAAGCTATTATGACTAGTATTAAAACACCAAAAATAAATACCCAGGCAAATTATCTAGGGATAATTTTAGATTCCAAAACACGACTCATATACCATAATAGATATTTATTACACTCATTCTTGCTTACCTGATTTTGGACTGTTTAGTTTGCTGAAAAAACAGAAATATAGACTTGGTTTAGGTTTTGTTGGTTTTAATTTGCACTATATTAATGTGGTTTAATATGTATTGTGATCTATGTAAACACCAGATGTTATTTTCAAATGCCTTGAAAATGCAATCCTGTAAAGCAATGTTAGACTTTTTAAATATCAATCAAAGTAATAATATATATGTTTTATCATTGTGTTAGCGAAATACATGCGGGTTGGAATACACACTCCTCTCAGTAAACTTCACTTGCTAGGAAAGCTATAGCCATGCCATTTGTGATTCCCCAGATACAAGCAAACTCATTGTTGTGGTAGTGGCATCAGTCACTGTCCCTCATCTGTTGAACAGATTTCAAGTACTTATCTGTCCCCTTGAAATCCTTTATCATCCTTCACATGAGCAGTTTGTCACACAAGTGTCAAGAACAGCACATGAGACTCCATGGGAGGCTACATCATTTAGCTTTCATGGCATATAGATGCACCTCAACAAACTGGCTCAATCAACCATTGGGTTGACCATTGTAGCCATCACGTTTGTGGTTGCGAAAATATTACTGTTTACATTCGTGCCCTTTAATCCTATGATGCATTGTTTTATTACTGCTTACTACTGTAACAATAGAAACAAAATAAATAGAATGTAACCTGTTGTCCTTCTATTAAAGGAACTTCCGCTTTGAGGACGTGCATGTGAATATTCCCAAAGACATCGCCAAGTTAGCCAGGGAAGCCGGTATTGAGAAGTTCATCCACATGTCTCACCTGAACGCAGACATGAAGAGTCCATCCAAGTACTTGAGAGCAAAAGTAAGATGGTGTCTGTAATTCATCTTTTTTAAGAATAGAGTATCTGAAACGTTGTGACCCAAGGATAGTTTTAAAATGCATGCACAATTTCTAGATGACATCTAAAAGTGAAACAATAAATCTGAGTGTTTAATAGTGTGAAATACTTATTGATTCTAAGCTTTTGAGATATCAGAATGGTATATATTGAACAGCCCATAAAAATGGAACTTGAGATGCTGTGCTAAAAACGGGGACCTCAAGAGTTAACAAAAGGGGTTAGTTTGAAAAGGAGCTTTGTTAAACATAAAATATGAGGGGTTTGTGTGCAGGTTCACCAGAAGATCATTACAAAACTTAGTACCTTCCAAGGAAAGATTAAAGTAGTAGTCTTAAGTCATGGAGTAGTTATTTAAATAGCTATATGCAAACTAGAGCCTTGTGTGGTACCATATGCTATAGACCAAACATTAATCTGTCACAGTCTGCATCCTCTTGTGCAACTGTTTAAACCATGATCTTGAGGAGATTCACCTTCAGCGTTATGGGAGTGTGATTCTGAATGATCTTAATTCATCCTTTTTGAAAGACCCTTTCTTCATTTCTGCAGAAATGTAAAGCCCATGTAAGCTTAATGCAATAAAACCAATATTATTTCAAAGAGATCTGTTAACATATTGGACTCCCTTACTTGTCTCAGCTCATTGACATGCCAACCTTGAGCTGTGAAGCTTTGTGGATATATGTTGAGAGGCACTCTAAAGCGGTTTTGGGTATCATATCTGTCCCAAGAGTCCAGGGCACTGGCCTTTACCTGCCACCTAACATAACATGATGGGTGCAATCAAACTAAATTGAAATACCATGAAGAGAGCATTTTAGAGCAGCACTGCTTCTATGTGGTAACTTCATGGCGATTAACTTGAATAGACAAATGTAGACAATCCCAAGCACCATTTCTCAGCAATGATGGTACTTTTAATGTGGCTAATTAATAGTATTACATTTCATTCTATCTAGACTAAATAGATTTTTGATATTTTCAGCTTTACTTACAATACACCCCTTAAACTTTTCTTGACACAGCCATTGTGCTACCCTGTTTTAGAGGTGCACCATCAACTTCAGAGAATGCAAGAGTTGTTGCGCTATCCTGCCTACATGTGCAGTGCTTTCCTTTGATGAAGATTCACTTAGCACCTATGCTTGTTGATGATACCAAGCAGAATCATGTCTCCCTAGATTGGTTCTTCTGACTGCTTTTGCTGTGAGATGTTAACTCGGGTGATTTTCTTTTGCGTGAAAGTATCTCTATCAAACACGTGTGTTGGAGTCTAGTTATCCAGTATTAGGGTATCTTTCATAGATTCACATGCCTGAATCATTCCCCGTCGTTGGGATGGGAGTCCCCGGTAAATAACAAAGTAATGTCTTAGTAGACATATAGAGTAATAGGCCCCAAAAGGCCTTATCTTAGTAACATATCCACGTCCTTTTGTAAAAAAGGACCACAATTTGGCAAGTAGCCAATCAGCTAGCACCACCCTCTAGAACCTTCCTGGAAGGAGCTGTTGTCCCTCAGATTTTCGTAAGCACAGTGCTAAGTAGTTGTATCACTGAGAGATCCAAGAGAGCCCCTCCAGGGGAGGTGGGTGGGTTGCATGTGAATCTATGAAAGATACCAATACTGGATAACCACAGTTACAGGTAAGTAACGCGTTCCTTATCCAGTATGAGGGCTCATTTCTTCTGGATTTCCAGTGTTTCTTGCTTCAAGTTTGCATTTTCTGTTAGGATTACTTGGCTTCGTCATGGCTGATACCCCGAAGAAGGGCCTGTTCCGGTCCTGTGCTTCCTGTGGGAAAAAGAGGCTTCACGTGGACGACCAACATAAGGACTGTCTTTACTGTCTTTATCCTAGCCACACTTCGAAGGATTGCAAGGTATGCCGTACCTTTTCCTCTAACGCCCTTAAAGACTGCGAAGGGCGCCTTTTAATTTGGCTGCAAAGACTTAAGGACAAGGATACTGTTGTGTCCTCTGAGGAAAGTGAGGGTTCTTCCATCTCCTCTCACTCCTCACAAAAGAGACCAAGGGTGGCATCTCCGGGCCCTTTGTCGCAGCCATCTCAAAAGAAGACTCGCAAAAAGTCGTCAGAGGGCCTTGCCAAGCCTCTGCCAGGGACTGCTTCTCCTCAGGATGTTCCACATGCCTTTAAGAAGCCTGTTTCCACCCCGTCGACGACGACGACGACCTCGTCGACGGTGGCCTCATCGACAAGGAGATCTCCATCGACGGCAGTCCAGGTTACCTCGTCGACGGCGACAATATCTACTTCTGTTTCATCCCAGTCCTTGACTACATCGACTACGACCACTCCATCGTCAACGGCTGGTAAATCTATCTCGTCGACGCTAAAAATTAAAAAAATTAAAAAGTCATTGTTGTCAGCTAAGCTGCCGTCGACGCTGCGATCGCCGACGACAGCATCGTCGACGACACCATCGATGAAAGCTCCCTCGTCGACGTCCATATCATATCATCGTTGACGAAGACATCGTCGACGAAGCGATTATCATCATCGTCGACGACGACACCGTCGACGATGACCTCGTCGACGACGCCTCAAATGTCAATAATGCCTATCAACACTACACCGTCTACGACCCTACCGTCGACGGATATGGACTCTGATGTACAAAGTACTTATGTGCACTTCAAGATCACCAAACGTGCAGTGGAACCGGCCCTGACTTCACCTAGTAGGGTCCCAACCTTGCCTCCGGCTCAACTTTTTGAGGAGGAAGACTCGGATGACGGCAGTATGTTCCCTGCTGCGACAAGTCCTTCGCAACTACATGTAAAATATCAGGATATCTCTGACTATGAGGATATTGAACAGGACTATCAGGAGGTTTCTCCTCAGGCATATACGCACCCTTCACCATCTATGGTTTGTCTGCCTGCGTCTCTGGTCACGGATCTCCAATTCCTTATATCGGACTATAAGCAACGGTTTCCGATGCAGGCTCCCTCTCCGATGCCAGTTGTGCCCAAGGCCATGACCGCCTCCATTGGTTTTGCAGTCGGAGACGGTCACATCACCACCTCGTCTCACTACAGATGACGACGACGAAGAGGAGCCTGAAGAAGGAGAGCTTCAGGATGTCCAATCTCATCAGGACGAATGGGATGACTACATTCTTCCCTGTCCAGTTTCTCATGCTCCTACCACAGCTGACTCGCCGCCGGAGGACATTGGCGGCTTTCATAATATCATAGAGAGAGCGGCCCAGCGCTTTCAGATACCTATGTCCTCGCACCAACAGACTGTTTCCTCTACGATTTTAAGGAACCCTTTAAAAAGTCTGTTCGCGCAATCCCTATGATAGACTACATTTGGGAACAAGGCATAAAGATTATGCAGAATCCTTCCTCGGTCCCTCCAGTTTTACCTCGGCTGGATAAGAAATATAAAGCGCCAGACACTGCTCCAGCTTGTCTTACAGGCTATCCAAAACCGGACTCCGTCATTACCCAGGCCGCTCAGAGGAGGTCAAAAAACCCATCTGCTTTGTTGACGGTTCCACCAGATAAGGAGGGTAGGCGGCTGGATAACATCGGCAAGCGATTTTCCTCAATGTCTGCTTTGACAGTGCGTGCTTCCAACGCCCTAGCACTATTGGGACGTTACAATCGGCAGATGTGGGCAGACATTGCGCCATATTTGGCAAACTTACCTGAGGAGTCAAAAGACGAGGTAAGAAGATCTTGCTAGAGGGGGAAAGATCTGCTTCTGAAATTATAGATTGCGCAATGGATATTGCTTCAACCGGATTTCGCCAGCTAGCGGGCGCATCTGTGCTGTGGCGCCAAGGTTGGTTAAAGACAACCTCTTTCAGACCAGAAGTCCAAACCAAAGTACTGGACATGCCATATGATGGCCAACTTCTCTTCGGCTCACATATTGTTGTGGCATTACAGGGTATTAAAAAAGATACCGATACTGCCAGAGCTTTGGGTACCTTACAATTCCGGAACCCTTCCTTTCGAGGCTCAAGAGGGAGGGGTCAAACATCGACTAGAGGAGATTTCCAACACCGGTCTTCCTTCCCTTCCTCCCAACAATACCGTTCGCAATTCCAACAGCGTCAACAATCCTCCTACACTAAATCTTCCATTCGTGGCAAGGGAGGGAGACAAAAGACGCCGCTCGACGGCAATGACTTTTAACTACCGCCGGTCTCCAACTCCTCTCTACCCTCCAAGATTGGAGGAAAAATTTTCTACTTTCTTACAAATTGGCAAAAAATAACTACGGACCGTTGGGTTCTACAATTAGTTCAATTCGGCCATTCTCTAGAATTCATCCAGATCCCGCCTCAAACCCCTCCCCGCCCAATGCTTCACAAAAATTTGCGTGCTTTACTCTGTGAAGTGGCGCTTATGCTCCAAAAGGGAGCTATAGAGAGAGTTCCCCCAAGTCAAAGGGGAAAGGGGTTTTACTCCCGTTTCTTCCTCATCCGAAAGAAGGAGAAAAAATGGAGACCGAGACTAACCACTCCTGAGGCGAGATAGCCGGGAGACGAAACTGATTTTAAAGCGTACTTTTAAAATTTTCGTGTTTAGATAAACTGTTGCACTGTTTTTAAAAATTGCTTTTAACTGAAAATTGCACTTTAAAACTGTTGCACGATACCCCAGAGCACTCCCCCCCCACCTCACCTGTTGAGAACTCCCCGCGCTGCCGATCTCAGGGCTGCGGCGGGTCGGAGTTCTTGGCGCCAAAATCGGAGCGAGCACAAGCCAAGCCCACCGACGCAGGCCACGCCCCCTTCGCTAGACCTTAAGAGCGAGCGGAACACAGGCCGCTGTCAGAGACTAACCACTCCTGAGGCGAGATAGCCGGGAGACGAAACTGACTTTAAAGAGTACTTTTAAAATTTTCGTGTTTAGATAAACTGTTGCACTGTTTTTAAAAATTGCTTTTAACTGAAAATTGCACTTTAAAACTGTTGCACGATACCCCAGAGCACTCCCCCCACCTCACCTGTTGAGAACTCCCCGCGCTGCCGATCTCAGGGCTGCGGCGGGTCGGAGATCATGGCGCCAAAATCGGAGCGAGCACAAGCCACGCCCACCGACGCAGGCCACACCCCCTCCCATCCCACTAGAAAATGTGCCCTCCACAAACGCGCAGCGGACGCGCGCAGCGGGCGCGACGATTGCGCGCCTAAGGCAAGCCCGTCCGCGCCAAGACCGGGCCCAGGGCCATATCCCCTGTCCAAAATAACCCCGATAAAATACTGTGGAAATACTCCATCCAGGAACTTCGAGGGCTGAGACCAAACATCACATGTGCTCAAATAGAGCCACACAAAGAAGGTAAGAAATGTCTGTCATGCCCACTTACATTCGACTTTCTTCCCGTTAAAAACATGGATAAATCTGAGATTCCAAGATATAGAAACCATATTTTGAAAACAGGTTTGATTAATGCTAGGTCATTGGTCAAACATAATATTCAGACATCCGAACTAATAGATGAACAAAATATTGATATATTATTCATTACCGAAACATGGGCAGACGAGGCATCAGATGCTGATCTGGCCTTAGCGATTCCGGAGGGATACTCTTTCTCCAGAGTTGACAGAAAAATAAAACGGGGAGGAGGATTAGCAATCATAGCAAAGGAAGGTCTTAGAATTAAAACCTCAGATAAAGGTAGTACCCCAGACTGCGAAACACTAACCTTCCAAATAAAAAATTACAAACAATTACACGTTTAATGGAATACTAATATACAGACCACCTAGTGCAAAAACTCCCTTAATAGACTTGCTAAGTCCATTTCTTGAATCTAATGTGTCATGTCCAGACTATACCATCCTAGGTGATTTCAATCTGCATCTAGAGAAAAATTCAGACCCTAAGATAGCAGCATTCATTGATGCAATAGCAAACTTCCACCTGAAACAGAAAGTACACTTAGATACCCACAATGCCGGACATACGCTAGACGGTATTTTCACATCATGTCAGAGCCTAAATAAAATTGACACTCTCCCAATCCCATGGTCAGATCACAAACTAGTAAGATTCACTCTGGAAGTTAAAGAGGACACCGGAAGACCGGTGGAACATATTAAGCAAGTAACCTATCGTGACTGGTCTAAAATTGACAACCAGGCATTTATAGAAAAACTCCAAACATCCCACCCCACATTTGACGACAATAGCAATATAGCCTGCAAACAATTCAATGAATGGATAGATAAGGCAGTCAATCTGACAGTCCCACAAAAAAAGGCTACTCTAAAAAGAAAAACCCCCTCACAACCATGGTTCTCAGAAGCTCTAAAAACACAAAAACAAACGTGTAGAAGAGCAGAGAAAAAATGGAGAACTAACTACGATACCCAACTCAGACAAGAATACAAAGATACGCTAAACAGCTACAAAAAACTAATAATAGCAGAAAAAAGTAAATACTTCGTTAAGAATATCAACGAGTCAAAACACTCTAGCAAAACCCTTTTTGATACTGTCAAAAAACTATCAAAGTTCGAAAACAACAACCCAGAAGCACTGTCATCAGACTTCTGCAATATACTAGGAGACTTCTTCGTGAATAAAGTCTCATCAGTATACGAATCATTCAAAAATCAGAGCACTGAGACAATAGAAAGTGACACATCACAGCCACTAATTCAACAAGATCAATCAGCTTTTAGATTTACACCCCCTACAGCTGAGCAGATTGAGAGTTTGTTCCATACAACTAAGCCTAGTACTGGAAAAATTATTCTCCAAAATTATCAACACCAATATCTTCCCAGACGACTGGAAAATGATATCTATCAGGCCACTGCTGAAAAAAACCTAACCTAGATTGCGAAAATCCCAGCAATTATAGACCCATAGCCAGGATCCCATTTGCCGCAAAAATCTTGGAGAAACTGTTAAATAAACAGCTATCTCAACATCTGATGGACGGAGATTGGCTGGACCACTCCCAGTTCGGTTTCCGGGTAGAACATGGGACGGAGACGGCCCTGATTACAGCAGTGGAGGAACTTAGGCAAATAATGGACAAGGGATCGAAGGCCGCCTTGATACTACTCGACTTATCGGCGGCCTTCGACACGGTCAGCCACGAAATCCTTATAATACGGTTAAAAACAGCAAACATACATGACTCAGCATGCGCTCTCACAGCCTCCTACTTAGAGAACAGAACCTTCGCAGTAGAATTAGGAGAAGCGAAATCCAAGCTGTTCAATCTACCATGCGGAGTCCCGCAGGGCTCATCGATGAGCCCCACTCTTTTTAATTTATATGTAGCTCCACTCGCACAGATAATAAGGAGCAACGGCTTCACTCCTATATCCTACGCCGACGACACCCAAATTGTGGTGTCAATAAGTAAGGAGGTACAGGACACAGCAGAAAAATTCCAAATCTGCATGGCAAAAATCAGTCAATGGATGAGAATGAACTGCTTAAAGTTAAACGGGGACAAGAGTGAGGTCATGATATTAGGAGGAGACACAAACATATGGTCCCCCTTATGGTGGCCTAAAGATATGGGAAGATGCCCAGAGTCGTCAGAAAAGGTAAAAAACCTAGGGATCATGTTAGACACCAACCTTTCTTTCGACGCTCAAGCCAGCAAACTAGCCTCATCCGTATGATTCACGCAAGACAGTGGTGACAGCACTGGCCTTGTCCAGACTGGACTACGGGAACTGCTTATATGCCGGAGCAAGGAAGAAAATCCTACTTAAGCTACAACGCCTGCAGAATGCGGCAGCCAGGTTGATACTAGGAATACCAAAGTTCGAAAAAGTAAGCCATAAACTAAAAAGCCTGCACTGGCTACCAATTGTAAGTAGGATACATTTTAAATCACTATGCTTGGCATACAAAGCACTAAACGGAACTGGATCACAATTTCTAAAATCACATCTGCAACTATATGAGCCAAACAGACTGCTCAGATCCAGCCAAATGAAACTCATCAGGGTCCCTAGATTCAGAAAAACTAACTGGGGCGGAAGAAGCTTCCTGGTACACGCAGCAAGAATATGGAACCAACTACCACTAGACATAAAAACCAGTCCATCCCTGAAATCCTTCAGAAAGGAAGTTAAAACATGGCTTTTCTCCACACAGCTCTAGTCAACATCTTCAGACCCAGTGGTATATCTCAGCGCCAAGACGCCCTCGGGCAATCGCGCGCTATACAAATAGATAAATCATAAATCAATCATATTGGACTTGAGGAATCTGAACAAGTTTCTGAAAAAGCAGTCGTTTCGTATCGTCACCATTCAGGAGGTTTTACATCTTCTCAATGCGGACGACTACATGGTGTCGTTAGACCTGCAAGACGCCTATTTTCATATATCAATACACCTCAACCACAAAAATTTCTACGATTCATGGTGGCGGGCAGGCATTACCAGTTTCGGGTCCTGCCGTTTGGACTCAAATCGGTGCCCCGCATTTTTACCAAATGTCTAGCTCCAGTGGCTGCATATCTACGCCAACATCACCATCAAGTCTTCCCATATCTGTACGACTGGCTCGTCAAGTCACCATCTCTAGAAGGCGCGGCCAGGTCCTCCAGCGCCTGTCTGAGGCTTTTCCATTGTCTAGGGCTGACTCTCAATCGGGACAAGTCCGTCCTTCAGCAGTCTCAGCGCATGAATTTTCTAGGCGCTACACTCGACATCATACAGAGGAATGCATTTCTATCACAGGAACGCAAAGACAAACTTCAGTCGTTGGCGCTCCGTATAAGGTCCAGGAAGACGCTGTCGGTGCGTCTCTTCAAATCCCTACTCGGGATGATGTCTTCTTGCATCCTATTAGTTCCGCATTGTCGTCTTCGCATGCGACTTCTTCAAGAAGAACTGTCGGATCAATGGGTCCAGTGTACAGGGTCCAGGTGACCCCTGCAATCAAAAAGGCTCTACGGTGGTGGATTTGCCCCCAGAACCTTTCTCAAGGCTTGCCTTTCTTGCTTCCTGCTGCTCCGTTTATCATCACCACGGATGCCTCGTTAGAGGGCTGTGGGGCTTTCCTTCAAGAACTGCAGATAAGCGGAAAATGGTCCCCATCCGAGAAGGCACTTCACATAAATCTTCTAGAGCTGCGCGCAGTATATCTAGCTCTGGTGGCTTTCCTTCCACGAATCAAAAACTCCCTAGTGCTTGTCCGAACCGACAATACCACGACAATGCACTATCTGAACAAACAGGGGGGCACTTGTTCGAAAACACTCTCTCACGAGTCGCAAAAAATTTGGAACTGGCTGCTCAGTCACAATATCTCTCTCCGAGCAGAGTATGTTCCAGGCGCCCACAACGTGTTGGCAGATTCTCTGAGCAGAAGACAAGCGACATGCCACGAGTGGGAGCTGGATCAACTGGTCCTCAGCAACATATTTGCTCGCTGGGGCACCCCTCTTCTGGACCTCTTCGCCACCCAGCAGAACGCCAAATGCCAACACTTTGCAAGCTGGCATCCCCAACAAGGGTCTCTGGGGAATGCATTTTCGATCGCATGGTGCAACGTCTTTGCGTACGCCTTTCCGCCATTTCCCCTGATTCCCAGGGTGCTCCGGAAGTTGAAAGCGGAACCCTGCACACTCATATTGATAGCTCCAGCTTGGCCATGCCAACACTGGTTCACGGAGCTTCACCTCCTCTCCCTGGAACCGCCAATCAAGTTGAAGCCGTTTCCATCTCTTCTAACGCTCAACAATCAGCAAGTTCAGCATCCGGATCCGGCATCTCTCAAGTTATCAGCGTGGCTCCTGAGTTCAGAGAGTTTCAGGGTTTAGACATTCCTCCTGATTGTAGACCAGTTCTAGCTCGAGCATGAGCAGATAGTACCAACAGAACGTATTCATTTAAATGGAAGAGGTTTTGTATCTGGTGCAAAACAAACAAAGTACGCCCTCTCTCTTCCATTCCGGAACAAATCTTGCCGTACCTCCTACATCTGGCAAAATCTGGTCTTGCTCATGCCTCCATTAAAGTCCACCTAGCAGCAATATCGCGCTTCAGGAGATCCTCTACAGGTCCATCTTTGTGGTCTCATAGGCTTATCAAGCAATTCCTTAAAGGACTGTTTAGAACATTCCCTCCAGTAAGACCTGTACCACCTGCTTGGCATCTCAACACGGTTCTGGCTCAACTGATGAAACACCCGTTTGAGTCCATACACAGAACAGATCTTAAGTATATATCCTGGAAGACTGCACTCATTCTGGCCCTTACCTCGCCAAGGCGAGTGGGGGAACTCCAGGCGTTCTCAATCCAAGACCCTTTCCTTCAGTTCAAACAGGATAGGGTCATTCTTCGAACAAATCCGAAGTTCATTCCTAAAGTTCCATCACAGTTCCATCTTAACGAACCTATTGTGCTATGTTCATTCTTACCGAATCCACAAACAGTAGCGGAGAAAACTCTATATTCATTGGACCTTAAGCGCTGCCTGAAGTTTTACATTGATAGAACGAAAACATTTCGTAAGTCTAATCAACTCTTCGTAGCGTACAGTTGGCCTAGAAAGGGGCTACCACTTACCAAACAAAGTATCTCTCGCTGGATCTCTTCAGCCATCACCTTCTGTCACCAGCAAGCAGGGCGTCCACTGCGTTCAACAGTTTGTGCCCATTCCACAAGGGCAATGTCTACTTCCATGGCACTGTTTGCAGGAGTGCCCATTGCGGACATTTGTAGAGCGGCCACATGGAAGACGCCGCATACATTCTCCAAGCATTACTGTCTGGATACGGAGATCATGAAGGACGCTGCAGTGGGTCAAGCGGTACTCCGTCATCTATTCCATTAGAGGTGAACCCTTCCTTTCATCCCACCATCCTTGCCTCTTTACGCACATTTCGCACTGTGATTTATACATGGGCTGTGTCATTGTTTCACATGCATATGTTATCTAGTGACTGTATATATACTGTACCTTTCGAAATGTGCTTATTATTGCTTACTATTCTGATTCAGGCATGTGAATCTATGAAAAATACCCTAATACCGGATAAGGAACGCGTTACTTACCTGTAACTGTGGTTATCCAGTATTGGTATATTTTATAGATTCACATGCAACCCACCCACCTCGCCTGGAGGGGATCTCTTGGATCTCTCAGTGATACAACTACTTAGCCCTGTGCTTACGAAAATCTGAGGGACTAGAGCTCCTTCCAGGAAGGTTCTAGAGGGTGGTGCTAGCTGATTGGCTACTTGCCAAACTTTGGTCCTTTTTTACATAAGGACGTGGATATGTTACCAAGATGAGGCCTTTTGGGGCCTATTACTCTATATGTCTACTAAGACATTACTTTGTTATTTACCGGGGACTCCCATCCCGACGACGGGGAATGATTCAGGCATGTGAATCTATGAAAGATACCAATACTAGATAACCGCAGTTACAGGTAAGTAACGCGTTCCTTATATTATAAACTGTAGTTGTTGTCAAAAATGTCTAAATGGTAGGTTTTCAGTGACTCTGTCCATTGCAGTCTGTCATTAAGCACAGAAAAGACTAGCGGCAAAAAAAATTGCTAATAATCTGTGGTAGGTTGTAAGATCATGTTCGAGGCATTTGAGCTGTAGATCGTATACTTCTGCATAGATCGCCATCTGGTGTTGGGCTAGGATGTTTGCGCTTGGTTTTTGTCTTAGAAGAAGTCTTTGTAGTCACGAGGTAGGTGACTCCTCCTTAGGATGATAGTGCGCATGGGCATCGACTCCATCTCCAGGTTTTTTTTTTCCGCCATCGGGTTCGGATGTGATTTGCTGCGCTCCGGATCGGTGTCGTTTCGAACCCCCTTCGAGGCGCAATCCCTCCCAACGGTATTGTTTCGATAGCGTATCTTCAAAATATATAAAATCCTCGACCTTCGATGCGGGCCGTTGGGCCTATCCGCGCCGACCACGCCAGCAGTCAATGGAAAGGACTCCTTTCAAAAAATGCCCCGGGTGTGGTGCTAAGTTCCCACACACAGACTTACACGAAGTTTGTAACCTCTGCCTCTCCCCGGAGCAAGAAGACCAGGACTGTGAGTTCTGTTCATCTTTCAGGTCGAAGAAAACCATCCTTGACCGCCGGGCTCGACGTCACGAAATGTCTCGCCGAAGCAGCTCGATTCTGGACGTCTTCGGAGCAGATCCCAATCTCCAGCTGGAACAACAAGCTGATGAAGGAGAGATCTCCGTCTCCGAAGCCGACGACTGTGATGTCGAAGACCAGACAGTCACCCCGGCTCAGCGGTCCGTGAGTACCGAAACCCCTCTCCAAACCAAGACCAAACCTAAGGCTCCGGTAACACCTTCGCTCTCAGGCTCAGGTCGACACCTGCAACACATTTCAGACGCCCCGCCCTCGGGCCCGGCGATGAAAAGAAAAGCCTACCGGCTCGGGATCGAACCAACCCCATTCCGGTGCCGAAATCACCTTCGGCACCTAAGTCCAAAATGAAGGAGGTGCCACGCCCTTCTTCATCGGCGTCAAAAACAACCTCGACGCCGAAGCCCTCGGTGTCCAAAGGACAAGCAAATGAAGCCGAAAAAAACGTTGGAGCCGAAAAAAAACGTTGGAGCCGAACAAAACTTTGGAGCCGAACAAAACTTTGGAGCCGAAAAAACACTCGGAGCCACAAACTCCTATACCTAAGGCTAAGGAGTCCAAGACACCACAGAAAGCTTCAAAGACACAGGCTAAACAACATTCTGACCATAAGTCTTTGGCACCCACAAAAGACATTGTACCCGCACAACAACTTCTATCAGATCCGAAACAAAACTCTCTACATTGACCCAGAGACTGGCAAAAAAGAGAAAATTCGACACTTCAGAAGACCATGAAATATCCATGAAGCGAAAAGAGATGGGCACTAACACTACTCCACCTCTCTCTCCTTCTCCAGCTGATCTGGCCGCCTGCTTCACCACAGAACTACCAGAAGCCAGACGCTCCTGCAGACGCCTAGAGAAAACCTGGCGAAACCAGAAAAGCACGGAAAAACCACAGGAGCGCCCTGAAGGAATACCACCATCGCATTAGAGATACCAAACGGACCTTTAAAAGAGACAAAGTCCAGAGCAACGTGACCAACGTCAAGGAAATGTTCAACGTCATACAGCAGTTCGCAAAAGCCATCAGCGATGCCACGGACGTCACACCTTCCCAGGAACTCTGCGACAAGCTCAGCTCCTACTTCCATCTGAAGATCAAGGTCCTCTACGACAACTTCAGCGAGCCGACGCCGGACACCACCACCCCCCTTACCTACCGCCGCCAGTAAGCCAGCCATCACAACCTGGAATCCCGCCACCGTCGAACACATCACTGCGAAAACCCACTCAGGAGCCCCAACGGACCCCTGCCCACCGCACATCTTCTTCCAGAGGGCCACCGTTGCACCGGAGCTAGGACCGACCATCAACGCCTCCTTCAGATCCGGAATCTGCCCAAACGACTGGAAGCGGGCGGAGGTTAAACCCCTCCTCAAAAAACCAACGGCTAACCCAGTGGACCTGAAAAACTACCAGCCCATCTCTCTCCTCCACTTCGGGGCCAAAGTCACAGAGAGACTCGTAAACGCCCAGCTGACCGCCTTCTTCGAAGAGAACTCCATCCTAGATGCCTCCCAGTCTGGATTCCGCAGCAACCACAGCACTGAGACCGCCCTCCTCGCCGCCACTGACGACATCTGCATGCTACTCGACCAGGGACACACTGCGGCCCTCATCCTCCTAGACCTCTCCACAGCCTTTTCACACCGCACGCTTGCAGCCAGACTTCACGACGTGGGGCTACAAGGAGCCGCCCTCGACTGGATCCAATCCTTTCGATCCGGCAGAACACAGAGGATCGGACTCCCTCCCTTCCTCTCCGAACCCACCGACATCAACTGCGGAGTACCCAAAGGATCACTTCTCAGCCCCACGCTCTTCAACATCTACGTGGCCCCCCTCGCCGCCATCATCAGACAGCATGGGCTCAGCATTGTATCCTACGCCGACGACACCGAGCGCATCCTCTCACTCACGAAGAATCCCAAAGACACCAGACTCTGTTTCCAGGAAGGAATGAAGAACGTGGCAGCCTGGATGAAAGACAGCTGTTTGAAGCTTAACTTAGAGAAGACCGAGTTCCTCATCCTCAGACCCTGCACCTCTGCATGGGGCAACACCTGGTGGCCCCCCGCCCTCGGGAATCCACCCACCCCTACAGACTACGCACGAAACCTCGGCATCCTCCTCGACTCCTTCCACTCCATGAGCCGCCATATCAACTCCGTCGCTTCCACCAGCTTCAACTGCCTGTGCATCCTCCGCAAGACCTTCAAATGGATCTCCCCCCGATTGCAGAAAGACAGTCAGTCATGCACTCATAACCAGCAGACTGGACTACGGAAACGCCCTATACGCCGGAATCAACAGAACTCTTCTGCAAAGACTCCAGACCATCCAGAACGCCGTCGCTAGAATCGCCCTCGGGGCACCGCTTCACGAACACATGACCCAACACCTACGTGACCTCCACTGGCTCCCCGTCGAGAAGAGGGTCACCTTCAAACTCCTCGCCGAGGCCGACCAATCCCTCAACAACATCAGACCTAAATACCTCAACAAGAGGGTATCCTTCCACATACCCAAGAGGAACCTCCGCCCCGTCGACCTCGCCCTGGCGGAAGTCCCCCGCATCCGCAAAAGAACAGGCTGGAGATCGTTCTCCTACATCGCAGCAAAAACCTGGAACGAGTTCCCTGTGAACATAAGACGGTCCCCGACCCTGCACACGTTCAGGAAAGACCTCAAGACCTGGCTCTTCGACTGATCCAGAGCTACTCCCCTCCTCTCCGTCCCCCCCCCCCCCCCCACCCCACCCCCCCAGCGCCTTGAGACCCACACGGGTGAGTAGCGTGCTTTATAAACCACTGATTGATTGATTGATCAAAATCTGCTAATTTCTCCAGCACAAACCCCCCAACATATATTTTCACCTCAACCACAGGATGATGAAGATGACTATAGTGATGTGGGTGGGAATGGAGATCCAGATGAAGAGGACCACGCATATACCATGCCACACAATCCAGATCCTTGGGATGATTACAACACAGATCCCGACACACACAATGACCCAGATCTCCATCCCTCTAGGCCATCACCACCAGATGACAATATTGGATTTGCGCAACTCGTTAATAGAGCTGCTCAGTACCACGGGGTGCAGTTACACTCTGACCCTTTAGAGGAAGACTTTTTACTGGAAACATTTACAGCCACACAAAAGTCCACACACACCCTGCCAATGTAAAAATACATGTTAGAACATGCACCAGACGTTTTTAAGGACCCCATCAGAGCCAGGATTCTTAATACCAGAATAGACAAAAAATACAAGGCAGCTCCCAATGACCCAGTGTACATTAAAGGTCAGGTCC
This sequence comes from Triturus cristatus, assembly GCF_964204655.1. NCBI lineage: Eukaryota > Metazoa > Chordata > Amphibia > Caudata > Salamandridae > Triturus > Triturus cristatus. Next base: position 442,848,738 of record NC_140585.1, read on the forward strand.
CTTTAGATTCTCTTGTAGTGTCCAATGCATGCAAAAAAGCAAATTCTCACAGCACAGGCGACACCCCTCCTCCTGATAAGGAATCCAAACTTATAGACGCATCTGCAAAACGCATCGCATCACAAGCTGCAAATCATTGGCGAATTGCCAATGCCCAAGCTTTGTTGGTCAGATATGACAGAGCTCACTATGATGAGCTTAAAATCTAATCCAACATCTTCCTGACCAATTTAAAGACAAAGCTAATGAACTTATACCGGAGGCAAAATTAATAACAAATACGTCCATCAAATGTGAGCTTGATGCAGTCGATACTGCCTGTCGTGCTATTAATATTAAATCCGGATTCAAACAGGAAGTGAAGTCCGCTATTCTTAATCAGCCCTTTGACCAAGAGCATCTTTTTGGGACTACTGTAGATACCTCTTTGGAGAAGATAAAAAAGGATACTGCTAAGGCCATGGGGGCCTTGCAAACCCCTAGAGGTTCATTTTGTCGCTCCTTTTACAGGGCTGGCTCCAAAACTATTGGGTCGGAGCATCCTTCGTCTTCCTAGATGAGCCCCAATCAAAACAATTCCTCCAGAGGATACTTTCGTGGAAGGTACAGAGGCAACAATGGTAAGGGAAGAGGTTGCGGTAACAATACCCGCAACTCCCCTACCACCAAGCAGTGACTTTCCTTCACTTCCCCCCCAATCATCCCACTCCTGTTGGGGGACGCCCTCTCACAGTTCCTACCTGTCTGGAATTCTATCACAACAGACAAGTGGGTAAGACAGGTTATCCAGTATGGTTATTGCCTGGAACTCACCTCTACACCCCCAAATATCCCTCCCAGACAACGTCCAATGTCTTCAGAACATCTGACTCTTCTCAAACAAGAGGTTCTCTCTCCATTACAAAAACATGCAATAGAATCAGTCCCCTTGCCTCATCAAGGCACAGCAGGGTTTACTCCCTCTACTTTCTAATCCCAAAAACGCACAGTGTGCGAAGTTGGCCTGGTATATGCTGACCACTAATTAAAGTGGGCACCTTGTACCAGTCCAAACAACCCTTATTGATGATTAGGTTAAAGACAACCTTTATTGAAAGCTATCCTAGTGGTAGCTATGAAGAGCAGCCTTCAGGCTAAGTCTCGAAGGAATGTAAAGCAGCTTGTTTTACCAGATTAGAACCTCCTGAATGACCAAATGAAAAAAGAACCATACAAGGAATATATAAAATATATGTATTTATTACTAAACACTCTCTACTAACCTCTTTATGATATTAGAGAACAAAGCACACAATTTTAAATCACTAGAACGACAGTAAATAGCACAATACTCAGTGGGCTCAAGGGGGGAGACCAAACCTTATACTAAGAAAGTGGAATAACAACCACAACTTGACTAGACACAGTGCCTAGAGCACGTAGAATCGCTGGGACCCCAAAGAACCACCCAAGGTAGTGACACAGGGGACCCACGGAGGACGGGTGCAGTGTGTGAACACAGGGGCGAGCTCCGTACAACCCTATGGGAAAGTCGCGGTTGGAATTTTAAATATTAAGGACACTTCGGAGAGGACTTTTAGCAAACCCAGTTAAACATAGAAGGTTCTAAGGCCAGCACCCTTGAGAGTTCCGAGATACCCGTGTTACGTATCCCAGACGAGCTGAGTGCATAGGGGTCAAATGATGTTGGAAACCTTCGTCGTTTTCAATGGCGTGATGCGAAAAAGTGCTGCTGCCGGGAAGATGAAAAGTGTCCGGTGGAATCCAAGCCTCGATTCGAGGTGAGAAGAACCTGAAAGCAGAGGGGACCGAGTCTGGGTCACTTCCAAGTGACCAGGGGCACGATAGACAAATGCCCACCGATGTCGGGTGTTTCAGGTGAGAAGAGGTGAAGCTTGACTCTGCAGCCACGGGGACCAGGAGACGTCGATGACGACTAAAGTCCGGAGGTGAGGTGTCCCACGAAGGATGTCGAATGCTGGGGGGAGGATAGTGTCCAGATTGAGCACCAACACGCCTTGGTAACTGCAACCCACGCGGTCAGAGGAAAGATGCTTCGGTGAGGACCAGCAAGGTCCTGGGGACTCTCCAAACTATGGAGAGTCAGGGCACGTCTGGAGCAACCAGAAAAGCCCACGGAAAGTCAAAGTCACCTTCACAGGGACCCACAGGCCAACGTACCAGGGATCGCGAAGGGACCTCGAGCCGAATCCCAAAATACCAGCCCACGGAACACTCGTGGAGTGTAGGCCGGAAATCTTCAATGGAATTACTGCTTGGGGTCAGGACTACAAGTAGCCCAAAGCACAGCCTCAGGGATCACCGAAAAGCATATGCTGCTGCAAAAGTACACTGTGCACAGGGGTTCGGGTTGCACGGTCCCCTCGAGGGATACGGGCCTCAGAATTGCTGAGAGCGCAGATCAACCTCGGAGACCTCGGGAACCCACCTCCTGTGTTGCAGAAATCTTCGGAGTCCTCAGGAGCTCGTGAGATGCAAACCGGTCAGATGCGTTTAGGTGCCTGCCTTGGATGGGAGTAACTCCTTTACTCCAAGGGAGATTCTTCAGTCGTCCAGCGTTGTGCAGATCGTCGAAGTACTTAGTTTCTGTAGCAGAGTTTAGTCCAGGTAAAATCTAAAGTCCTGTAGTCAGGGGTTCCTACTTTTTACCCAAGGAAGGGGTGGGACAAACTCTGGGGACCCACCTATGGGAAGGTCAGGACAGAGGGGTGGCTACACCCATGTCCTTTGTCCAGTTTTGTGCCAGAGCAGGAGCAAATGGCTCCTGCAACCGGTTTGAGCTGGACTATGCACAGGGACACCAAATGTGCCCCCAGTGCAGACATCAAAGCACTCTGAGAGCACCCACCCAGACCCAATACACTAAAGCCGGTCTGGAAGGTGGTCACGCCTCCCTCTGACAGGAAGCCTATTGTCAAGCCTTCCCCCTGCTCGAGCTTGGCTCAGCAGCAGGAGGGCAGACTTGTGTCTGTGGCTGGCAGCATCTATTTTGTGATGCCCAAGTCTAGAAAGCTGGTACCGGGTAGCCCGGTATGTCACACTTGCCCCTCTAGGAGGGTGGAATCATAACTTCCCCGCCAGTTACTGGCAGGAATGTATGATTGCAAGGTGTTTGACACCAAACACAACATGTTTCTATGCAGCCGTTTTAAAGTTAGCATTTACCGCAAGTTTATAATGCACGTAAGTATATATGGTTGGCTGCATCACAAACCACCCCAGGAAATAGGTTCCGAAGGCTGCAGAGGAGCTCTGCTCATGTAGGTGCACCCTCTCACTTAAAACCCAGCACCCTGCCTTCAGGATTGATAAGGCCTGCCATAGGGGTGACTGATAGGTTTATATGTGCAGTGATATAGAGTAGATCTAGTGAACCTATATCTAAGTAAGGGGTGCATGCACCACCTTACACAGGCTGCTGTAGCAGGCCTGTGGTATCATTTTGAATGGTCTCTCAGGGGTGGCACAATACATGCTGCAGCCCCTGGGAGGCCCTGGGGTACCTATGCCCTGGGTACATAGTATACCATATACTAGGGACTTTTAAGGGTACCCCAGAATCCAATCTGGAGTGTACCTAAAGTACATGCAATCAATTTAGAGGAGAAAGCAGCTGGACTAGGGTCCTGGATAGCTGTATCCCAGTCAGTCTAAGTCGAAAACAGTGAAACATCAGCAAAAAGTGGGGTTAACTTTAAGAAGCAGATCCTACTCTCCTACAGACGGCTCTCTCAGGCCAATACTGGACCACAGACCGTTAAACCTCTACATTCAGTCAGACCACTTCCACATGGTCACTCTCCAACAGGTGCTCCCACTGCTTCAACAAGGCGACTTTCTCTCCACTCTAGATCTGAAAGACGCCTACTTTCATATTCCTATTCACCCCACTCAGGAAATATCTCAGGTTCGTGGTGGATGGTCAACGCTATCAATTCAAAGTCCTTCCTTTCGAAGTGACTACAGCACCCAGAGTCTTCACCAAGTGCCTCGCAGTAGTGGTAGCTCACTTACGAAGACAACACATTCACGTGTTCCCTTAGCTGGACGACTGGCTCATAAAAGCCAAGTCACACAGCAGCTGTGTGCAACACACACACAAAACAATCCAGCTGCTTCAAAACTTGGGATTCACAGTGAATCTCACCAAATCCTACCTCCAACTGTCCAACACACAACAATACCTAGGTGCTACAATAGACACTTCAAAAGCTTTAGCATACCCTCTCAGGATACGCAGTATGCAAGCTCTAATATCCAAATTTCAGCCTCAACACTCATTACCAGAGTGTTCATGCAGTTGATCGGGATGATGGCCTCTTGCATTCTCATTGTCCCTTATGCAAGACTCCAGATGCGTCCCTTACAGGAGTGTTTTGCACGTCAGTGCAACCAGGCTCACGGTCTGCTAACAGATCTGGTGTTGGTGGACAGCTGCACACATCGCTCTCTGCAGTGGTGGAACACACAAAGCCTTTCCAAAGGGCGGCTGTTCCTCGACCTGGTTCCACAGATAGTGCTAACAGCAGATGCATCTCTCACCGGCTGGGGAGCTCATCTTCAGAACCATACCATCTTGGGTATATGGACTCCTCGGCAAAAACACCACTGCATTAATTACCTGGAACTACTGGCAGTTTTTCTGGCACTAAAATCCTTTCAACTCCATCTGGTAGGAAAAGTTGTCCTAGTCCGTACAAATAACATGACCGCAATGTAAAACATACATAAACAAGGGTGGAGGCACTCTACAGCTTTCACACCTAGCTCAAAGCATATGGAGATGGGCCATTCCGCAAAACATATATCTCCTTGCAGAACACCTCCCAGGGGTACACAATCAAATTGCAGATCTGCTGAGTCGTCAAACACAGCAGATCCACAAATGGGAACTTCATCCTCAAGTTCTTCTTCCATTCTTTCAGATATGGGTCCAGCCAGAAATAGATCTGTTCGCCACACATCAAAACACAAAATGCCCAAGCTTCGCGTCCAGGTATCCACACCCATTGTCCAAAGGCAATGTGCAAATGGATGAACTGGTCAGACAAATTTGCTTATGCTTTTCCGCCTCTCCCACTAATTCCGACAACCATGGTTCACTACCCTCTTGGAACTATCAGTAGTTCCTCATCAAAAGCTGCGCCTCTCACCCAAGCTTCTCACTCAGAACCATGGAGAGATAAGGCATCCAGATCCAATCAACTCAACCTTGCGATCTGGCCCCTGAAATCTTAGATTTCGGTTACCTCAATCTCCCACCACACTGCATGAACATCATTAAGGAAGCTAGACGTCCTAGCATCAGAGCATGTTACGCCGCAAAGTGGAAACGATTTGTAATTTACTGTACAAATAACAAAATCAATCCACTAGATGCTTCTATTCAAAACATTATATGTTATCTCCAACACCTACAACAATGTAACCTAGCATATACATCCATAAGACTACATCTCGCTGCATTAGCAGCTTATCTCCAAAACAGACAACCCTTGTCTTTGTTTAGAGTACCCGCTATTAAAGCATTTATGGAAGGACTTAAAAGAATAATTCCAACTAGAGCTCTACCTTCTCCAGTATAGAATTTAAATATGGTTCTAACTAGACTCATGGGTCCCCCTTTTGAACCTCTTCACAAATGCGAACTACAGTTCCTCACTTGGAAAGTAGCCTTCCTAGTCGCTATGACATCTCTCAGAAGAGTTAGTGAACTCCAGACATTAACCATACAAGAACCATTTTTACAAATCCATCCCAACAACGTGGTTCTTAGACCTAACTCAAGATTTTTACCTAAAGTCGTTTCTGCCTTCCATCTTAACCAGTCTGTTGAACTCCCAGTTTTTTTCCAACAACCGGACTCAGTGGCAGAACGGGCTCTTCACATGTTAGACGTTAAAAGAGCAGTACTTTACTACATTGAAAGGACAAATCTTTTAGGAAAACTAAACAACTCTGTGTGGCTTTCGCCCCACCTCATAAAGGCAATCCCATTTCCAAAGCGGGTATTGCAAGGTGGATTGTTAAATGCATCCAAATATGCTATCTTAAAGTCAAACGCACACTAACCATTCCCCCTAGAGCTCATTCCACATGCAAACTAGGGGCTTCTATGGCATTCTTAGGGAACATTCCCCTAGATGATATCTGCAAGGCAACAACTTGGTCTATACCACACACTTTCACAAAACACTATTGTGTAGATGTGCAAGCAAAACAACAAGCTAGTGTGGGCCAGGCTGTATTGAGAACACTTTTTCAAACCACTGCAACAGATACAGGTAGCCACCGCTAAGGAGGTAACTGCTGTGTAGTCTATGCACAAGTATACGATCTACAGCTCATATGCCTCGAACGGAAAGTACTACTTTAACTTCTGAACCCCTCACTCCTCCCAGCCCCGTCACCGCTCACCCCACACCATCTACCACATCTCCCCCCTCTCATATTAGTCCACCCTCTGCAAATAACTCAGACCACGCACTCCCTATACCTCCCCTCTCCTCAATTGCCCAGATCCTACACAACATTGAATGTGACCTATCTAATTTAACTACTGAATTTGCCCGATTCAGAAAAGACTTCTTTGCCCACAGCACCAGAACCCTCCCTCACCATAAAACCACCATCCTCCCTCCCTCAAACATCCCCAATAACAAACACAACCTTTGGAGATCACTCCCTCTCCGATGCCGTAAGCATAGACCTCTCCGCACCTCAAACCATCTCTCCCCGTCCGACCTCGCCGACCTTTGTAACTCCTATCTTAATAATCTGCCAACCACCAACCCTCCACTCCCTAATGCCCCCATCCCTGTTATCATAGGGACAAATAGAACCCCCTCCTCCCCCAGACCACCACCTCAACTTTCGCTGATCCACTCTTGCCCACCTCCATACCCAACCCCACACCACTGAAATGCATGCTAGTTAACTGCCGCTCCGCGGTCCTACACGCCACGGAAATCTCGGAAACCATCCTGAGTGAATCCATTTATATTGTTATATTGCATTCCTCACTGAAACCTGGCTAAATGACCACTCAACGAGCATACTTGACCTTCTCTCCCCCCCCCGGGATACTCTATTCTTAGAAAAGACAAACCTAACAGAGTTGGGGGAGGGCTAGCCATTATCTTCAAAAAGGAACTTCAGATTTCCCTTATCACTAACCCAGGCTACTCCTCATGCGAATACCTGGAAGCAGAACTGTTAACTCAAAACTCCCGCCCAATTTGTCTACACAACATCTATCGCCCCCCGGGACCACCACAGCCCTTCATTGAGGACTTATCTGATCTACTGGCGCAATCAGCATTATCCAACTCAAAAAATCTCTTTCTTGGGGATCTTAACCTCCATTGGAATGATACCAATGACCCCACCATCTCCCTCCTCTCTACACTTCTTGAAATCAACAAACTCAAACAACTCTACCAATCTCCAACTCACACTACAGGATCCATACTTGACGTCATTCTGTCCAACGATGATCTGACTTCCGTTACCAATATCATCCCCACTGACTGGTCCGACCATCACCTTATACTCTTCACCATTGCTACCTCAGCAAACCTCCCTGCCCCTAAAACTACCAGACCTAAGAAATTGACCAGAAACCTAAAAGGCATCCCCCCAGGAGTTCTACAATCGAAACTCCAAGCTCAACTTCTTCTCATTCCCCCCCCTCCCAAAATGCGAATGAGCTCACTGAACTATTTAACAATACTGTTACAGATATTCTTGACCAACTAGCCCTGCCTAAACTCAAAAACCAAAGAAACACCCCCTCAAACTCTTGGTTTAATACTGAGATAAGTAATGTGAGACGGGCACTCAGACTGTCGGAAAGAACCTGGAGACACCATCCCTCACCCTCGCATCTTGCACTTCTCAGACATGCCAGATCTACTTACAAAAAACACATCCTCAAGGAAAAGGCATCTTTCTTCCGCACTCAACTTGACCGTGCCAAAAACAGACCCAGGGAACTCTTCAAAATCATCCGAAACCAGACTTCCCCCGCACCTCCAAATATGACAGCCTCATCAGACAGATGTGAAGAAATTGCCCACTTCTTCTCGGAAAAAATTTCCAAAATTGACCAATCCTTCCTTCCCACACAACTATCCTCCAACTCCCAATCCAATCCTGTCCTCACCTCTAATGCCTACTCCACATCCCCCCTTCCAGATGACACACTCTCTCCTCTGCCCTCTATCCTACTGCTCCCCAGCGAGCCTCCTCTCCAGCCCATTTCCATACCCCCCCACCACTCCACAGGCCTCTCATCTTCCACATCTCCAGTAACCAACTCCCCTAAATCTCAACTTAAGAACAATGCCTCCTTGCTCAACTTTCTCCCCGTCACTGAGCTTGAAGTCATCAATATAATTGGCAATCTAAAACCGTCCTCCCACACAAAAGACCCAATACCCTCCAACCTTGTCCCTGCCCTTAAGCACATCATCACCCCATTCTGGACCAAATTCATCAACACCTCTCTCTCCACGGTGTCCCCTCCTCCCTTCAGCTTGGTCAATTCTCGCCCATAATCAAAAACCCCAATGCTGACCCCAACGACCTAAATAATCTCCGCCCCATCACTAACCTCCCCCTTCTCTCAAAGGTACTTGAAACATGTGTCCTACTACAACTTGACAAACACACAGAAAATTTCAACCTTCTTGACCCCTTTCATTCTGGCTTCAGAAAAGGCTGCAGCACCGAAATGGCAATGCTCAATGTCATAGATGACATCAATCAATCACTTGACAATGGCGAGACCTGCCTTCTTATACTTCTTGATCTCTCCGCAGCATTCGATACAGTCAACCATTCAGCCCTACTTAATGTGCTTAGGACCCGTTTCAGCCTTAATGGCACCGCCTACAAATGGTTCATCTCTTATCTACAACACCGTACTCAGAAAATCAAAATTCAAAACGGTCTCTCTACCCCCACTCCTGTTTCCCTTGGAGTCCCCCAAGGATCTATTCTCTCTCCCTCCCTCTTTAATCTCTTCATGAAACCCCTCATCCTCATTCTTAACCAAGCAGGCATAAATTACCACCTCTACGCCGATGACACCCAAATCTATTACAAGATTAAAACTCATGCTGACATCTTACACCTGAACAACACCCTTACCAAGATCCAAACCTGGTTCCATTCCAATCATCTCAAACTCAACCCTAACAAAACCGAAATCATTCTCTTCTCCCCCAAAAATAACCCTCTACCCGTTCAATCATGGATCCCTGACCTCAATGAACTCAATTGCTCACTTACCCTGTCCAACTCCGTCAAATCTCTTGGCATCACTATCGACAACACCCTAACCCTTAATTTTCACATCAAAAACTCTGCTAATGGAGCCCTCTTCACTCTCCGTCACCTCAAGAAAATTAAACCATTCATACCCTCCAATGATTTCAAACTCGTAGTTCAGTCGCTTGTTCTGTCACGTATTGATTATGGTAATACCATCCTTAATGGAATCCCCAAGGTACACCTAGCTCCTATCAAAGCTGTACTCAGCCTTGCTGCCAGGCTCATCACGGACTGCAAACGCTTCGATCATATATCCTCGGCTCTCAAATCTCTTAAATGGCTCCCTATCGAAGGCAGATCTGCCTACAAAACCGCCTGCATTACTCATAAAGTCCTCCACCAAAACACTCTGCATTACCTCTCAAAGAAACTCCACACTGCGGGCTCCACTCGACCTCTGAGAAGCACCAACACTCTACTCCTAATCCCACCTCTGCATAAAAACAAAGCTACACAATCTCGCTCCTTCTCTGGCAATGTCCCTATTATCTGGAATGACCTCCCAAAAAACCTGCGCTGTAATCCCTCCTATTCTAGTTTCAAAAAAGACCTCAAAACCCACCTCCTCAATTATTATTGGGGTTGCTAACCTCTGTCCTACACCTGATTTCCTATCTATCACACTATATTTGCTCAGTAATTAAATACCCTGTTCTCCTGTTTCACCATTTACCTAATTACTTAAATGTATAGCTCCTGCCCCTGTTTATTTATCTGGTTTTGTATAATGCTCATGTTGTCTGTACTTTGTAAATTTTTGTTGCACTACCTTTCATATGCTTTTATACCCTATGTGCCTTATACTATCCTCATCTTGTAAAGCGCTCTGATACCTCTGGGTCTAGCCAGCGCTATATAAAACCTTCAAAATAAATAAATAAAAATTAAAAAAACAGTATCTATCTGTTCTTGGCATGTAGAGCTGTAGATTCGTATACGCCCATCCACCTCCCCGGACACCTCTATCTGTTCCAGTACTATCATAATTAGATACATTACACATGGACATCTTTTCTATTTCTTACTAACTCCATCATAACCCTCCATGGCAAAACAATCTGGAGATGGAGTCGATGCTCAGGCGCACTATCGTCCTAAGGAGGAGTCACCTACCTCGTGACTACAAATAATATTTCCATGTCAAAAACAAAGTGCAAACATCGAAGTCCAACACCAGAGGGCGATCTATGCACAAGTATACGAATCTACAGCTCTACGTGCCAAGAACAGATGCATACTGGTAAGGAGCATTTTCCTTATCAATTTACCTTAATTTGTGTCAGCCCTTTCAGCACTAAGGTGGTTGGTAAATGCACGCCTGGGTTGTGGTCCTGTTTTGAATGTGACATTATTCTATGCCATTCGCTTTATGCAGCTATATTTTAATTTGTAGCTGTGGATGAGAAACAAATATTTAAATTAACATATAATGTGGTTTCTAGTGCTGTTCTATTTATACGCCTCTACCCTCGACATCAGTTTCTTATACCGGATGACCTCCTTTAGCTTCTTCTAACCTCTACATCAGTTTCTTATACAGCCTGACTTCCTTTTAGCTTCTTCTAAGATTGCCACAAAACTTTGGTAAAAACTTGCAAAAACCCAACCCTTTGATAAATATTACATTTGATAACTTTGAAAAGCACACTGAAAACATGAAACCATAAATATGAATGATCATTATATATAATATACTGTCGAATATACTTTTCTTTTCTCTGACTTCTAGGCACTGTCCAATGTAAAATGAGTTATTCTAATGTTACCATAATAACTCAGACAGGTTACTTTTAGTATTTGTAGTTATTTATTTAGTCTGAATCATTTCAATCTGAATCACTTTCAATGTTTGAATTGCAGGCTGTTGGAGAGCAAGCTGTTAGGGAGGAGTTCCCAGACACCATCATTATGAAACCATCTGAGATGTTTGGAAGAGAAGACCGGTTTTTCAATCATTTTGCAAGTATGAAGCAATCCTGTAGCGACGTATTTATTTTCTGTTGGGTATTTGTGGAGCAGAACTGAAACGTTGTACATAAGTCACAAATAGATGAGATCCCTCTGTGTGTAGAGTACAGATTCTCACGAGACGTGTAAACGGATTGATTTTGCAAAGATACCTGCTGTATATTGAGGCGGTGCAACTTAGGATACCACTCATGCATGGTCAGGTTAAATATTCTGAGGCTATTCAGGAAGCTGTAGTATATTTTGAGGTTCATCACTGATGGTTGTTGTACAAAATTGTCTTTTTTTTTTCTAAGTAGATCACATTACTCAACATCCTCTGCTGGAAGAGCATGGTTTTCAAACTTTTCTTCTCACTTTGATCTGTCCTACTGCCAGATATCACAGAGAAAGGAAATTCTGACTGTTTCGTCTTGGGAACATAATATTGCCCATACAAAGTTAACGTGCCTTCCTTTCCAACCCATAAATTGGTCTGACTTGGAAGCACAGTGACAGTTATCCTCTTTCCTAGCAATAACTTTAGCTGTGAGGGTTAGTGGAGTTTTTACTTTGTATACTTTCATAGCCTTGCAAAGCTTGTCCTTCATGTTCATTTGTCTTTCCTTCCCAAGTTTTCACATTTTTCTTTTAAACTGGCCAGTTCATTTGTCTACACCACAATTCTAGCATAGTATATGCCTAGTAGTTGGTGCGTATGCTTTAATTAGACAAAACGAAATGGGACTCAAGGATATGATATCCTTCATATTGACTACCACAATCCCACCCATAATGTTTAACTTTGTAGCTATTTGACTTCTTGGCAGATTTTCCACATTCCTAAGAGACACGTGAATCAGATCTTGTAAATACATTATTGGGTGTAATATTTTCGTCGCTGTGTTTGATTACTGTATTAAAATAGACTTATGTTGTACAATGCAGCAATAGTTTGAGAAGGGAAGGACAATAGAGCCAGTTAGTTATCTGAGAATGACCTGTGTAGGAAGCTGGCTCTGTATATGATATGCCACTAGGTAGTTATACCGTGCACAGTGTTCAGGTGTTCCCTAAAAGTGTACAGGGCTCAATGTAAAACCAAAAGTGCTCTATTAGGGAGCGTGACTTGGACGGCAGAGCCGATGGCTGCTTGATCGCATCTCTCTGCCTAGAACGGAGCCTGACTGGGGTGATTCCAGTGTCACGGAGCTTGAGTTCGAGCCGGAGCGCAAGAATTTGGTTGCTGGTGCATTACTGTTCCTGTGAGTGCACATTATGGTGTATTTTGCATGCGGGTTCGATCGTATTCCTTGAAGCAACTTCTGCTCCGGAGTGACCATAAATTCACAAAATGGCGGATTGCCACCGTTACTGCATCGGACCTTAGAGGGCGCCAGCAAACTAGAGATGAACTCAGACAGCGCTGTCTTTGTCTGGTCTGACCTTGTTTCTGCACACAACAAGGTATTTATACTTTAAAAGTGATTCCTCTGGTAGAGCAGAGCTTTTGTAACCAAACACTGCCTGACTTTAAAATGGTGGATCGTGCGCGTTTTGGTTATTAAGCTGAAGAAACACCACTACCGGCATAGCGATTCCATATTGTATCTTACTGGCTTCTCTCACCTCATTTGTCACGCAACTATTGATGCACTGATATCGACCCCCTTTTGTCCGTGTGTTGCCCACACTTGATTAATGCCTGACCCTATTATGGCGGCACTTGCCCATACGCGCTGATCGGGATGCCGACGAAGATGTAAACTACAAGTGAAGGAGACCGTTGTGGTGAGAAAGGAGAAGCCCAAACATCTTTTGTGTGCACCTACTGTAATAAAGCTTTCAACTGTGCGTTCGTGTAGGAGACAACTTGTGGATCCCAGATCATGTGACTCTTGATCTGATTTATTGATTTCTGAGGGCTACTTTTTTGTTGTTCCCTGCTTCTACATGGAGGTCTTCCAGTCGATACGAGTCTGCTGCAAAGATGTTGTTTGATGCTACCATGGTGTGTTAACACAAACCATAGTGTCAGCTCTTGGTTATAAAGGGAGCTCCTTATCTGCAAACCATTGTTGTATCCTACATCGGGCTATATCTGCTACTATTAGGTCTCATGATTGCGCTTATTTTAATAGGAGAGCAAATGTAACAATAATCACTACATTGTCGCCGACTTGCAGAAGGAATTCCCTACCGTGCACCTCATTACGCACTCAATGAGTCTTTAACTATGTGAATACAGCCAGTGTGTTGTCTTGCTTGTTTAGATTGATTTCCTCCATGGTGTAGCGCTAGATCCTTGCTTAACAATCCCATTCTGTGTTGGGTCTTAGCTATTCTTCTTTATAGAGGATTTAAAATGGCTGAAAAGGAATCTAGACTTCAAAATAAAAAAAATAAGGGGGATCCCTCTTTGTTTGACTCTCCCATCAAGATAAAACTGGACATTAACAGTACCATGGGAATGATTCTTAAACAATTGGCGGAGATTCCTGACCTTGCTAAATCTACCAAGCAGAATACAGACACTATGCAACTAGAACTAACTGCTATTCGTGCTGACATGAGTATTCTAAGCTAATAGTGGCGGAACAAAGAATTAGTGATGTTTCAAGTCATGCAAGGAATTGAAGTCGCTCAGAGACTTGACAACCAATCTGTTGAAACAGTCAGCCGTATTGGAAGATAGAAATAGGAGGGACAATCTTGTAATTCTAGGAATTCCGGAGGGGTCTGAAGATGCCTCCGGCTCATGCGTGGCTTTTTTGGAAGATTGGTTGCCTCAGGTCACTGGTTTAAAGCTATCAAACCCCCTAGAAATTGATCGTGCTCACAGAATACCTACTTACACCTCTGTTTCACGACAAACGCCTCGGCCCCACATTTTTAGGCCGTTGAGGTTCCAACACACTCAAGCTACACTTAACTATTCCCATAAAACTAAACAGCTTATCAGGAATGGTCGTAAAATCATTTTTACACAGGACTTCTCTAAACCCACGGTGGATACAAGGAAAGGCTTCCTCAAATTACGGGATAAACTTAGAGATAGGAACATTATGTTTTCCTTGGTTGGGCCTTCTAAATTCAGAATCATAGTTAATGGCCGTCATCATTACTTCACAGATCCTGTGTACTCAAGACATGGATTCTACTCCATCCTCTTCCAACAAGAGGAAGTCGTGATGAACACAGACTTCTAATATTCTTTGTTTACAGGTTTGATGTCTTTTACAGTGACTCCATGGTTCCATGCACTATAGGTTTTATCTGTTCAAGAGCTTTTTCCTTACAATATTTGAGTTTTGCGTAATTAATATTCAGGTATACATATTTCGATGAGTATGTAGACAAGAGGATATGCCTATTATTTGCTGTCACTATTACATCCTTATAAGCTAATGATATATGAAGGATGTTCTTCTTTCCCGACACATGATAGGACTACGATGTCTTGTGTTGGCAGTCATAACTCATTTTGGGGTATTTAAAGGACTCTTGAAAGTTGATATAATAGTACTGGTTTTAGAAATGCTCTATTGGCAGTTTGATGCTCCTGCCGTCGCACCTCCTACATTTGAGGTATGCGGGTGAGGGTGGGAAGGGAGGGGGGTGTGGGGAGGCTGGGGGAAGTTGTCCTGAAGTTGTGGTTGGCCCTTGGATATAAAGTATTTTGTTTTTCAGGCATTCCCAAGTGTTCTTTTTTTCTTCTCTCGGTCATCTTTTTTCACATTTGTTTTGTATTCTCTGTCCCCTATGTTCTTTTCTCTATTGGCTAGACAGTATTTTAGTTTCACTAGCCAAGAGTACCCAGGTGATATGTATGGAAAGAATGTTATTTTGAGTTTGATAGTGTTTTACTTCATCATTGAATTCATTCTAGAGATCGAGATTTTTTGTACAGTATACATGTTTAATACACCGTGCTCACAGCTCCAGATATGATGGTTCAAAGCAAGTCATATACTTTAGCGGAAGCTCTTAATATAGTATTAAACGTCAAAGGTCTTTATCATCCAGTTAAATGCCGTAAAATATTTGATTATTTAGCTAAAACTAAAAGGGGTATCCTCTTGCGGCAAGAAACAAAACTTTCTAGAGAAGATGCTAATTTTATTAAATACAATTGGATCTCACAAATTGCCTACTCTCTGGCGGATCATAAAAAAAAAGGGTAAAGGGTGTAATTACTAAATTTATTTCTAAAAAGGCTAATATTTCTCTGGAGTCACAGACTCATGATAATGAGGGTAGGCTATTGGTTACTCACTTAAAGAAAGGTGAAGATCTTATTCATGTGGTGAACATATATGGACCTAACAAAGATGATCCTGTTTTTTGGAATAGTATCTCAAGTACCATAGAATCTCTCCCTCAAGATGATCTTATCATAGTTGCTGGTGTCTTTAACATGCCACTAGATCCAATAATTGATAGACAATTAATTGCCATTATCATCCTACCGGCTCACATGCCATAATTCAGAATGTATGCTCTAAATTTAATCTCAAAGATGCTTGGCGTCTTCAACACCCAGGCACCAGAGATTATACCTTTTATTCCACTCCTCATAACTCTTATACTAGAATAGATTACATTCTCATTTTCGGATCGTTCACACATCTCATCGAATACTCCGATATATCCCCCAGGTTAGTGTCTGATCACTCGTGTATTAGTGTCAAGTTGGCAGGTAATCATAATTAACCTACACCTAAAAGATGGCGTTTTAATAATGATGTTCTAACTGACCCGGAGGATAAAAAGAAAATCGAGGAAGGTATCATAGATTACCTTAAACATAATGACTCTACAGAAACTAATGTAAATACTCTTTGGGATGCTTTGAAGGCTGCCACTAGAGGAATAATTATTGTAATTAAAACAAAGATAAATAAACATATGAACGCTGGATTGGTTCAATTAGAACCAGAAATTAAAACTTTAGAATCCTCTCATACCATGTCTTTGAATGATACCACTATCCTCACTTTGTTAACGCAAAAGAAATATGAATACCACAAAATTTTGAGTGAACGGGCGGGAGTATGGATCAATAAATTCAAAGCCCTTAATCTATGTGAAGCCATTAAAGCGGGCAAATTCATATCTTAAACCTAAGCAAAATCAGAATGTGATCTCAACCATCAAAGATGTTCATAACCACACTCATACAAAACAGAAAGATAGCCTTAATACTTTCAAGTCATTTTATGAGGAATTATACAAAAATGACCAAAACTTTAAATTGGAGGAATGTACCCAATACTTAAATAGGCTTAACCTACCCCAAGTGACTGAAGAAGACAAACTTACGTTAGGTCAACCCATGAACTTGAGAAGTCGATTAAATCATTGAAAGATAATCTGAGCCCAGGCCCTGACGGTTTTACAGCCGTCTTTTATGAAACTTTTTCAGACCAACTAAAACCGACCATGCTGAAAGTCTTCAAACATATAGCGATTAATGGGATTACGACAGACTCTATGACAGAAGCTAACATAATTGTTATACCAAAAAAAGGGAAGGATCCCGCATTACCAAAGAATTGTAGGCCAATATCCCTCATCGACGTAGATTGTAAAATGTATGCAAAAGTTTTAGCTACGCGACTTAATACTGTCCTCCCACATTTAATTAGTAACTCCCAAGTTGGATTTCTCAGAACTCTCATGTCTAACGATAATACATGGTTGTTGTCCTATGTTCTAGAGACTGCAGAGATTAAAATAGATCCATCCATTGCTATTACCTTAGATGCAGAAAAAGGCTTTTTTAAAACAATGTAGGCACACGTTTAATTTAGGGGGGCCCTTTATACAAATGGCTATGTCCCTCTATATGATGCCGTCGGCCTGTATTGCGGTTAATGGCTCTCTCTCTGAATCCTTTACCCTTCAACAAGGTACTTGACAAGGCTGCCCCCTGTCTCCGTCTTTTTTTGTTCTAGCTTTAGAACCCCTTATCTTGGATATTAAATCGAATACGAACATAAAGGGAGTTAATGTTAATGGCATCCAGGTTAAATTAGCTGCTTATGCAGTTGATACTCTGATAATGTTGGAACAGCCGAGATCTTCAATTGAAGCTATAATGGGAAGTAATCTTATAGACACTCATCACCATAATGAGAACTTGTTATTGGACAAGATTACAAGACTTTTGGATTCCTGGTCTCCGAAATTTGTCACATGGTGGGGGAGGATAGAAACTATAAAAATGTTGATCACCCCTTTAGTTAATTACGTTATCAGCATGCTCCCTCTCCTCCTGACTGATGACTTCCATCATAAACTAGATAATCTGCTCACAACATGTTTATGGCGTGGCAAGAAAGCTCAAATTAGTGTTAAAAAACTGCGTCTTGATAAATCCTTGGGTGGCGTGAATCTGGCTGATTTTAGGCTCTATCAATTAGCGTTCTTGGCGAAGCAAGGTTCCTACTGGATCTCTACCCCTACCCATTATATTCAGGTGTGGTTGGAAATAGAAAAAGCTATTCTCGATGGACCTAATCCCTTGTCATTTCTCACATCTACTCAGCTCCATCCGTCTAGATCTAAATCTATTTTTCAAAACACAAAATTGGCACTTCTGGGGGTAGATAGGACACTTGAATTTAGTATCAAGGGATCTAAAATGGAACCCTTATAGTTTAACCGTAGAATAGTTTACAAAGGCAAAAGTCTAAATTTCGTTACTTGGATTAACAACGGTATCTTTTTCCCCTATCAGTTTGAACAGGGCCCTTTTCCAGTTACTTTCTCGGATCTCCAAACAGATATAAAATAGCCGACATTGAATTCCATAATTTTTTGAAGGTGAGAGCGGCACTAACAAAAGCCAAATTAATCACCATTCAACCCTCCTTGCCTATGTTTGTGACACAGATCAACAAATTGGGCCATCAGGTCTCCCATATATATAAACTTCTTCGCCCTAAAACTTCTAACCTCAATAATATTCTTATCACTTTTTGGGACACTGATGACTTAGCCCATCTTCTTATGTACTGTAAGTCTGTGGTGCCCTTTTGGGACATGATTTTTAGGTTTCTATCTAAAATATTTCAATGTGAATTAAAGAGAGAATTCTCTATTAGCTATTAGTTTTTTAATGGTTGACACATGCACTGATACAGATAGAGCTCTTCTTGATCTCCTGCTTACGTCCGCAGTGAAAATGATACTTACCAATTGGAAGGGTACGAGTAAGGCTTCATATAAAGGATGGTTAAATTGGATCACGCATCTTAGGGGCGCAGACAATACTGCTTTACAAATTCTCCATGGAAACCCTCGTCTAGACTGATGTAGACTACCTTGGACAATTATTTCAACTCCCATAAAACACCGTGAAATTTCAAATGTGATTTGCATTTTGTGCTAAATATATGGCATTTTTGTTTTCGTTCTTTTTCTTGGTTCTTTTATTATTCTAAATACATTTACAATGTATGTTTGTTTTTATAGTTTCTTAGGCCCACTTGGAAGTTCACCAATTGAAAACTTTAATAAAAGTATTTGAAATCAAGTGTTCTATTAGTGGTAGTGTAGCGAGCAGCCTTAGGCTTATCACAGAGTAGCACAATACATTTATTGCACAACATTAACCCATAATGGACACACAACTCAAGAAGGAGCCATACTGCTCAGAGGGGCCAAGCTTTGGGGGTAAGAACCAGCACAGGGGGGCCCACAAAGCAGTGCCAGACATAAACCACCAGTGGCACAGGGGCGGCCGGTTGCAGGGTGCAGTTTCAGCATCTGGCGCCCAATGCTTTCCGAAGAAGATTCTGTTTTTGACAAACAGGCTGCAGGCGTCTCACTGGAGGTTACAGGAGGGAGGCCAGCGACAGCAGAGGTAAGTAGAGAGGTAGTGGGTTGTAGGGGGAGCTTCTGGATTCACACTGCAGGCGCTGTCGAGGAGGCCAGGAGAGGTCAGCCTATGCTGGGTTTTAGGTCAGGATCGCTGGGAAGACTTGGACAAGTGAGCCACCTAGACTTGGCCTGTGGGTGTCGGGTGCAGAGTGGGCAGGATATGCGGCGCCGCCTTGATCAGGAGTTCTTGTAGCTGGACTATTCTGGACAGGGCCCATGTCCTCGAGGGATTGGAGTCTTTTTCAAAGGCAGCAGTTCTCCAAGGGTTTTCAGAGGTCGCTGGCCACAAGACAGGTTGCAGGTCAGTCGAAGCTGGAACCAGGCCCGTAGGGCTGGGGCCAAGGAAGTTATTGTCTTAAGTCTTTTCTGCAGGGATGTTATCTTTCTTCTTAGGTCATTGTAGATCTGATCTTCAGGTCTGGGGGGGTGACCTAAATACTAAATTATGCCACTCTCCTATGCGATGGAGCATAGCCCTAACACTTATTGGAGGGGTCTCTCCATCTTCAGGACGGCGAGGACTCAAAGCCATGCTTCAACTCCCCCACCTTAGGGGTCGAGTTGGCAGAGGTGGGCACGCCTCCTATTCTTCTAGGTTTTCCCTCCCAAAGTGGAGATGTAAATTGGGAGCTGCCATCTGTTGTTAGCAGCAGAGGCTGGGTTCGCATTACAAAGGTGGCAGGCCTTTTAAGCTTCCCCTTCGAGCACTGGCCCAACGTGGTGGAGGAGGTGTGACACCTGTGCCCAGGATGTGCATTGTTTCTGATCCCAGAGAGCAGAGGCTCTCCACTCAGGGGTCCAGAAACATGTCTGTGTGTGGCAACCTGACTAAAGCCAGTCAGTGCCCACACCAGGGTCTGTAGCTTTTCAGGGGGCACCTCTGAGGTGCCCTCTGAGTACATGGTGCAATACATCTCACACTGGCATCAGTGCAGATTTATTACAAGGAGTTGTTTGGTACCAAGCACTCCTGGTTTCAGTGAAGCTTTCATGGTGCTGTGAAACTAGAGTTGTCGAGTTTCCAGCCCATGTACTCCTCATGGCTTCCATGGCATTTACAATATTTGATAATTGACTTAAGTATTGTATGGGCATATCCGCTCGAGAAGATATGCTCTCACCTGTAGTATAGCGCACCCTGCTCTAGGGCTGTTCAGACCTGCTAGAGGGGTGATTTACCTATACCTTCAGGTAGTGCTGGCTGGCAAGGCACCCACGCAGGGTGTCACTTCGACTCTGTCGTTTTTTCACCTTTCAGGGGGATACAAGCTGCAAGGGCAGTGGCATGGTCCTAGTGAGGGAGGTCCCGGGGGACCATCTTCAGCTTCCAGAGCATAGGTACCCAGGGTAACACTTATTAGGATGTTACAAGGGGTCAGAAGTAACAAATTGGGTATATGTTTTAGGGAAGAAGCACTGGCACAGGGGGTCTGGCTGGCAGGGACCGTATGCACTACAATCTTAACCACATAAAAACCAGGCCGAAAATGAGGGCTAACCATGCCAAAAAAAAAGCACTTTCTTACAACCTGTAAAAAAGCAGAAGCTACACTAGGTCACAAAGTACCGATTCTGAGGTTTTAGTGCGAAAGACACATACATGATAAAGATAAGCGAGTTGGCTACTTGTAAACTTAAATACAAAATGCCTAAGGCTAGACACAAATGTCATAACTACAGGATGGGTTTCATGTCACAGTGATTTAAGGTAAAAGGAGAACCAGAGAACCGCAAACCTTTCAGATGCCAGAGGAAAATAAACAAATTGTCCAGCATTGTTGTTTGGATGCAGATATATTACTGTTCCAATTAATATACTCTTTTATCTTTAAAAAGTGATATCTGGTCAAAAGCGTTATTTAATGCTTAAATATATATATGTCTTATAATTATTTTAGTGTAAATGGTGTTGCTTGTGTTTCGTAATAAAAACATATCCAGCACTGAATAAGTATTTACGGTCTGGGCTAGAGACCACTTTAGCTGTTCTCTAGACTTGCGTAGTGAATAATATACACTACATTAATATATAATGTATACTTACAGAGGAGCTTTTGTTCTGCTCCCATCAGCCATTGTTCAAGTTGGAGTGCCATTCACACATTGAACCCTCCCCCAAACAGTACACCTACAGTGGGGCATATGTAAACCTCTTTTATCTACTGATTTATTGACAGTGTCAGTCACATTTTTGCATCAGCCCATAGGTGAAATATTTGATGATTAAATGTCAGTAAAACTGAGTGATGGCATTTAGCCCTTTCATGGTTACGTCTGTATAAGGGGCAGCAAAGAGATGCTACAAATGAGTGCCTCTGCAGGCATGACCGCTTCATTCACGCCATACTCTATTAGACCTTGTGGGCTAATCCCAATGCAAAGAGATCAGGAAAATGAATACATATTGGTAAGCACTCTGTAGTCAAAGAGAAGTCACACTGTTAATGGTGCTGCAGTTCTACTCCTTGCCCTTAGGACAAACAGTACTGAGCAAAGTTTTGTGCACCACAATGTCATTAATGTTGCTAATGTTTTTCAAACAGGTCTTAAAAGAGACTGTAAATCGGGAGTGAATTGTACTTTAAATACTTTTTTTAAGTAAAGTCCGATTTTGGAGAAACAGACCTCTCTCAAAGCGTGAAGTTTACTTTCATACCAAAAGGGCTGCTACATTCTGCCCACAGCGTTGACTGTTGCACGTCTAGGCATCCAGTAGCTCGTCCTTCATTTGTATATGCCAAAGCAAGCCGTCCCTGTATAGAGTCCTTCTTTTGTTTTTTCTTTCTCCTCAAACTGGAGTCGTTCGACTGGAAAAGACAGGCCATAGCTTTAAAGCTTTGCATGCATCTACTGTTACAAAGCTACCATACCCAGATCTGGCATTTGGCATGGGCAAGCTGGGTCTCGTCCTTTGGCAGCAATGTTCAGAGCGGTGCACCAAACTGTGTGCATTAGGGTTATGGAAACAGCAGTGCCCCTCTCGCCTGTCTTTAGTGATTCAGTTTAAAGTGGTTTTAAACCTATATTAAAATGTTGTAGGTGATGTTTATAACACCCCATTATCTTCTTACTTGCCCTCCCATCTTCCTCTAGCCTCTGCTGGCACACACCAACAACCTCCCTAACCGTTGGTGGGAGGTCTGGAGATCTTTGTGTTCAGAGACCAGCTACTGCTTATCCAGGGACTGTCTGGTGAATACAAGTGGCTTCATGCTGTCTCATTTTATCCACTAGCAGCAGCAAGTGCACTACCCTAGCTAAAGCCAATTCTGCCTATGCCATTTTCTAAGAAACTGGGAATGTGTGGTTGCTTGATAGCAATTTAGCCGACAACACACACTGATTGTTTGCAAAGGGCGGCATGGAAAAGTCAATTGCTTGCAGGTGTATTTAACTTTGATTTGCTTTCATTTCATACTCTTTAAGAATTACTGTTGTTGTTTAATAATGTAGCTCTCTAAACAGCTTTTGAATTGGCATATGTGTCCAAAGACCTTGTCAACGAACACTAACTTTGCAAAGTTTTGATGCATCTAGTTGTGCTTGTTAAAAAATGTTGTTTTATGTGTTCTAGTAAAGCATGCCCCTAATACACAGTGATTTGGGTGATTATTGCAGTAATTCATCTTCTATATTGTGCCATCCAGAACTTCTAAAGTGTTAGGTCTGAACTAAGATCCAAGTCCTAAAATAATCAAACATATAGTTGCTAGTAACTTCATAACAAAACCAGCAGGCCTCCTTAAATAAACAGTATAGATAGAATGCCAGTCATACTTTCACAGTTCCTTTAGGGAGTAAGTCTGTGCCATCGCCGAACTGTTGGGGGCTTCTGGGGGACTACAGGCCTCAGTTCTCATCATGCTAGGAAGCAGTCTGCCTCGCGCTTAAAAGCGCCCACGAACTTCTGCAGCGCAGGCGAAGACTGGGCTAAGAGCGAATGAGTCCATGTCTTTGACTCAAAGGTTCTGTTTTAGTGTTCCTTTTGGGTCATTTTCTTCTTGCTTGTACCCTGATTGTCTCATGATTAAGGATTATCATCCCAGGTCAAGATGGCCGCAGGAGCAGAGGTCGGAACCTGAGCTCCGGGGTCCAAGGACAACCAAAACTAACATTTCCTTTTGCCCCCCTGACCCCGCAACCCACCACTGCGAAAGCATCTCACCGGAATACTATCTGCAAGCAGGCAACCCAGAATGGCGCTGTGGATCCTCTGTCTAGACCACATACAGCCCCCACCTCGGGCTCCACAGCAGTTGACCCAGGCCAGCCAATCTTGGAAATGCATAGAAAGTCAGAAGCGCCACCGGTACCGCAGGACTCCTAGCAAGGAGTGACACCTCGTGAACAGTGAGGGCTGGAAGATACCAAAAACGAAACTGGCTGATGAAACTGAGTCCGATTCCGGTGAGTGCCCGTGAGGCGACCCAGAGAGGGTTTGCTCACCGGAACCACACAATTTTTGTTGAACAATGCTCAGCAGTCTCGTAATCCCAGTAATGGGAGACGCGAAGCCGCTACTCCATGCCTCGAATTTATTACAAGCAAACTGGAGACGCGAGGCATGTTACCCCATGCCTGACACGAAGATGGCGGCACCAAACCCCTAATCGGACTGCCACCTCCAAACTTAGCCCCCGGAAACTATCCTCACCTCCTCTAGACTCTTCCTCTCCTCTACTTTCCCCTGAGCCAGGCACCACCAACACCAAACTCTGACGCGCCAGCCCCAGATACAGACGGGAAGCGCAGCACACCCTCGCTCCACCACTACCTGGAGCCTGTCCCTAAGATGGCGGCCGCCCGCCCCTAATTCTCCACTGCACTGCCAAACTTTTAATCAATGTGGATTTAATGAAATTGTGAAAGATCATCGAATGTGGGGAATTATCTTGAACAACTACTGGAATAACAAGCAACTTAGAAAACGAAGACAGGCGGTGCAGCACACCCTCGCTCCAACACAACCTGGTGCCTGCCCCTAAGATTGCGGCCGCCTGACCCTAATCTCTCTACTTCACCAGAAAACTCTCCAACACCGCAGAATTTGGGAAGACAAACCCATTGTGGAAATATTAATGATAACTAAGGATTAATCAATCAACCGAGGTATCTGGGAAAAAAAACCTATGGAAATCAACTGAGGAAATAACTCATCGGACCCGCAGACCACCGCCCTTCATCACCTCTCCGAAAAACTCACTCCTCACCTTCACCCCTTCCGAAGCTAGAAGAGATGAGCGGAAGAGTAACACCCACTCCTCCAATTCACATCTAACCCACACCACAGACTCTAAGACTGAGCTCTTACGGTCAGAAGGGGCAATTAAACCCTTTCCCCACTTCCCACTTAGCCACGGAGAAGGGTACCAACTCCTTCTCCTTACAGTCATATCCTCTCCGACCAACAAACTGAAGACAGTCTCTAGGCAACCTCCCCAACCAAATCTAAAATGTCACCTCCCACCACCTCCGCCCCCCCCACACCCTATGGACTGAAACCTCACGCCCCGAATTCATTCTCCATCATTTTCCCACCCAACCTCACACCAAAAGCAAAAAGAAACCTCAAACACAAACTAATGAGACAACACCCGGAAATAATTTTCGCGGACATATACCACTGCTCCTCCAAAGGCCAGTTAAAAATGGATCTCCTATTCCATACTGCGAGACCTGCTATTTGGAATGCTACCCTCAAATCACATCTGCTCATATCTAAAACAACTGACACACCCCACAGCTCCAAATTAATGTTTACATTCCCAAACCGCCCTATACACAGCGGTTATTCCTCTGTGACCATCTACACCAATGGCACAGTCATGATCCAAGTCAATAATGACAACCTAGAAGCTTTTGACTCCCTCTTCCCCTCGCTCCGCACTGCCTCATCACTTCTACACAGCCCTCGCCCGTCAAGCTCCCTATCCCCTGATAGGCCGGCCATCCTGAAGATCACACAAAGCAACCACAAATCCCCTGCCTTGAAAGCCAACCTCCCCCCTCCCCCCTCCAGACACCATCCTCCCTCCCATCTACCCCCTGTTAGCTCTCAATTCGCCCCCCTAGCAGTCAGAGCCCCATCACTGATGAAGCTCTCCAGCCCCCTACTGAACAACACACACCCCCTCCTTCCTTAAACCCCCTTTCCCAACTTACAACCAGCGAACCTTGCCCGCAGTCAATGACTCCCAAATCTCACTCGCAACCGACACACAAGAGACCGCCGCTTAAACCACGCCGTGATCTCCTACTCCTCACACCCAGGACTACCCATAGGGACAACTTGAGCAATTTCAACAACAAAAGCCACCCCCAAAATTCCACCCAGCACCCACACCCGATACCCACACTCTGACGCCAGACACGCAAGGCCCCCCAAGACCCAACGACCCAGATTGACCAACACCCCAATCTGGAACCAGACACAAAGACCCAAAAGATCAAGTGCCACAACTCAAGACCCCCAGCCTTCCTCACCATTATCCCCAGTGCCCCCCTAAAGAAAAAACCCAAAACGGAGAAGGGATCCACCACTAACTGCATGCTCATTAACTGCAGATCGGCCACCAAACCTGCTACAGATCTGGGAAAGAAATCTAAGTCCGATTACCCTTGAAGACCTGGAGGAAAAGTTAAACTCCCTCCTCCCTCCCCATCCACAACGGCGAGCTCTCAACAACAGAACTCATCTCTCACTATAACTCTACCATGACCTACATTATGGACCAAATAGCCCCCCTGAAACTACAAAGAGTTAGGAACATACCATCTAGGTCATGGTTCAACACTGATATAAACTCTGAAGGAAGAGAACTAAGAGCTGC
The DNA here is from genome assembly GCF_964204655.1 of Triturus cristatus. Classification (NCBI taxonomy): domain Eukaryota; kingdom Metazoa; phylum Chordata; class Amphibia; order Caudata; family Salamandridae; genus Triturus; species Triturus cristatus. The sequence goes on from NC_140585.1 coordinate 442,874,759, forward strand.
AGAAAGACTCTGGCGAAATAACCCGTCCACAATCCTTCGAGATGGACTCAAATCAGTTTGTGGAAATTATAAAAAACTCGTACTGAACGAAAAATCTTCGTTCTTTTGTAATGCCCTTGGTAATGCTAAAGACAGGCCTAAAGAACTCTTCAATCTCATTAAGCAACAAACGTCCAAACCCACTTCAACACTAGCTGCGGCCTCCAAAGACCTATGCGATAACTTTGCCAATTTCTTCAATGACAAAATCACCAAGATTGAACTCTCCCTGGACGTTCACCGTAGCCCCCCCGCCAGTAAATTGCCACCAGTGATGGAAGAGACCCCTCCCAAGCACCCTGCAATCCTATGGAAATCTTTCAATCCCATCTCCCAAGCAGAGATAATCAAAATGATTTCCAACTCCAAACCCTCCGCACACTTCCTGGATCCCATACCTGCCCAACTGGCCAAAAAGCTCAAACTCTCCGTAGCTCTGGACTGAGATTATAAACAGCTCCCTAAGCACTGGAGTCATGCCGGATTGTCTCAAAATCGGCCAAGTCACTACTCTACTGAAAAAAACGGGCTCCGACACAAACGATCTGAACAACTTCAGACCCATCTCCAACCCCCCTCTTCTAGCGAAATACTAGAAAGATGTGTTCTCCTCCAACCTACTCAACACCTGGACAGCACCAACCTTCTTGACCCCCACCAATCGGGTTTCAGAAAAGGATTCAGCACAGAGACAGCGATCCTAAACATAATAGACGATATGCACAAATCTCTTGACACAGGTCAATGTTGCCTACTCATACTCTTGGACCTATCGGCAGCCTTCGACACGGTTGACCACAAACTTGTCATAAAGACACTTAATGAAAGGGTTGGAGCGGAAGTGGTGGTCTTACAATGGTTCACTTCTTTTCTACAAAACCGCTCCCAAAGAATCAAAATCAAAAACTTCATCTACTCCCTGTTAGCACGGGTGTCCCACAAGGATCAGGCCTCTCGCCGCAGCTTTTCAACATCTATATAGAACCACGTACCACCATATTGAAGAAAAAAAACATTTCCCTACCACCTGTATGCTGACAATACCCAGATCTATCTGGAAACCTTTTCCATCGAAGACTTTCAGAGACTGAACGACACTCTGAGAGATGTCCAGCACTGCTTATCACACAACCACCTGAAACTAAACCTAGACAAGACAGAAATCCTCATCATCTCCAAGGAGAAGAACCCCCAAATCACAGAATGGTTAAAAGCTATTGATGCTCTCAATCACAACACCACCCCAGCCGATTCGGTAAAATCGCTGGGAATCACTCTGGACCCTAAGTTAGACATAAGTAAACACATCAAGAACACTTTAAAGAGCACCTTCCTCAACCTCAAACTACTCAACAAAATAAAACCCTTCATCCCTCACAATGACCTCAAACAAGCCACTCAATCCCTGGTGCTGTCAAGACTGGTGTGGTAATGTGAGCATTGGCTCAGAATGCCCAGACATTGGAATGTGTGATGAGGGCACTGCATTCCGATTGTAAGCAGTTGCTCTAGGGCCCCTTCATGGTGAGACTTATCCTCTCCATTAAACATCCTCACACCTTCACAGACAGCTTGGAGTCATCTTTATCAAACTGGCGACGACCTGGGATGTCTCTGGATGCCACTACGCAACTTGGACAACAACAAGATAAAGAAGGGGCCAGAGAGCAAACCATTTACTGGCTTGTTTTTCTCACGACTGAATTTGTCTTTGTTCACGAGTAAGTGAACCACCAAGGTGAGAGATCCATTTTTCTGCCATCTGCTCATCGTCTCCTATTTTTTTTTTTTGTGGCTTTCACATTGATTTTGCCCTTGAGCCCTGCCTCGCGCTTCAACTGCCACTGACTCTGTTTGCGCTACGTCTAGAAAGCTTTGCGCTAATGACAAATCTGACAAATCTGTGGTGTGGTGTTTTGAGCGCTGTGTTGTTCCTTTGATCGGCCTCAGTATCTGACTGCCACTGATTTTCGTCCCTGTATTTGCCAGCAACCTGTGAGGGGCGCGCGTTTCCTTTCGCACGTTACGAACAGACAGTGTTGTCAGCCTCAGTACAACTGTCACGCTCTTCCTCACCAGCTTTATCGGACTACTACCAACGCGTGTTTCCCATCACTTGCTATAAAAAGAGCTCGATACCAACAGCACATCTGTACTTTGCCTGCATTTTTTAACATGTAACACTACTTTTGGCAAGCACATCAATCTACATTACTACGAAAGTTTCCTACCTGCTGCCCTCCTTGTCTCGCACTCATTTTGACTTTCTACCTCGTTTGTACCATCGAGTTGAGCATTTTACCAGAGAACTATTGTGCTTTCACTGCCATCTAGTGGTTTCTTTTGACATTTTTTTTTTATTTCAGTAACTTGCACCACTATCAAGCACATCTCTATTAGGATCAAGCAGCAGTCCTTCAAACTTTAACCTATTTTTTTTTTCCTTCTACTACGGAAATGCAACTCTCACAGGATCAGCAAAATCTCACCTAGCTCCCCTGAGATCAACTCTGAACGCAGCAGCCAGAATGGTCACTGGAGTCAAGAAATATGAACACATCTCGCCTGCACTTAGAGAGCTAAAATGGCTACCAATCGAAATGCGTGCCAACTTCAAAACTGACTGCCTCACACACAAAGCGCTGCACACAGGAAATCCTGCCTACCTGGCCTCAAAACTCCAGAAGGCCGGTCAGACAAGAAGCCCAAGGAGTACCAACCCCCTACTCCTTATCCCTCTGAAAACTCGCAAACAAAAACCGCACCTCGCTCCTTAGCAGGAAATGCGCCCAAAATCTGGAACTCCATACCAATCCATATCAGGACCAATCCCTCCTACCTAATTTTTAAAAGGCAGTTCAAAGTCCTCCTCCTTAATCTATCTCACGAATGGATAGCTAAAGCCTAACTAATGAAGCCTGCCTTTAGCAGCACTCAGACTCTTTGCACTAAGACCTTACCTCATTAATCTCGCCTAGAGTCATGGTGCTTTCTTCGACATTTCTGTGAAGCATCATAAGACACCGTACACCCTACTATGGATATCTTATGAAGGACAATGTGCTCTTTTTCGAAGATACTCTGTGATGCGTCCTGACTCACTGTACATATTACTGTGTAAATTTATCTTATGTGTGATAATGCTGTAAAGCGCTTTGATACTCTCTGGTCTAGCTAGCGCTATATAAAACTCTTAAATAAATAAATTGTTGCAAGCGGTGAGGGGCAAGAGAAAAGTTGTAGGGGGGGGGTCTTCTACTTCAACCCCTCCCGTCAAATCCACTTCGATTTACTTGATGCTACAGAGGTCTGTAGGGGTTATATCCACTGAAATCGAATTAGCGGAGCGGAGACTGTCCCTCTGTTGTGGTATTGTATCTGATGGCAACGTGGCCCCTTTTTCAACTCATTTGATGGGGCTCACACCAATTTTCTGTTCCCAAACTAACAGTGGGCAAGTTCCAGCAGTTAATCCATTCCCTCCTGTAGACAGTCCTCAGCCCACTGTGACCGATAAATGGCCTAGACGGATAATTTGGAATAAATCCGTGGAGGTTGCTACTGAAACTACTTTCCCCCTATGCCCTCTATTATGATGCAGCCGTCTCCATCATCTGAATGGATTTTGATCTAGCGCTTGTGTCTAAGCCCGAATGGGTAGTATATCTGCTCAAGGAATGCTTTGTCAAAATTAAGGACATAATTCTGTCTGAACTTTCTCCTGTTTTACTTCACCGGGCAGCCATTGAATGCAACCTGGTCGATATGAAGCAACCACAGTCCTCAGTTTCGCAGGCTCCAAGTTTGACTACCAGGGACAACCAGGATAAGGGTTCTAGTCAATGTAGTTTGATATGCACTGTTGGGCCTGTGTTACCGCTTAGATCCATACCGGATGCCTTTGTCAAGAACCTGCAAATCCCTCTTCACTCGGTCTCAGAATTGTGCTGCTCTGCCTTCACATCCATTTCAAGGCGAGTAAGGGATTTGGTAGGAAAAGCCTAGACAAAATAAAAACCATTGCAGAGCGGGACTAACAAATCACCCGGAAATTTTTGTAACCCCATGGTAAACCTCCCTCCCTCATCTTGCCCCTACTTGGGAATATTGGCTGGTGTCTCTACTTTGCTCAATGAACAGAGGGAAACGAAGGAAGAATTGACTAACAAAACATTGAATTGGCTTGCACGGTATAGGGACTTTCCTCTCTCACTGGCAAACAATGTCCTGCTGCCATACTGGGTGGGATGGATTGATGGATTAGACCAGGGCTGGTGGATCGTCCAGGTGACTGTTATTATTAACTTGAAATCACCATTGTTTATGCAAAATCTGCTTTTTGGGCATTTTATTAAGCAGCTACCTGGGTCAAACATTGTTTTCTTGCCATTAGGTTATTTCTACAAACCAAGACATATGCCCCAGCAGAATCCAAACTTGGCAGAATCAAGGAGTTTGTATACCTCGAGTGACTATGATTTTTATGCTGTTATGTGTAATTCTGATGTATATAAAGTCCTTGTTTCCAACTGGTTTAATGTCCTAGAAGGTGTGGACTGACTTGCTAATGATGAGAAATTCCCTCGTTCTAACAACATGGGCAGCTATGAGGGCAGATTGACTGACCAGGATATGCTCACGTAAGTCCTGACCTCACCTGTATAACTACACCCGTAGCCCATGTCTTTAATCTTTGCCATCAGCCAATTATGCATGTTAACTCAATCATACTTAACTCCCCTGATCTCTCTCTGGAAGTTTACCGTCAGGCCTCCGAAGGAGTAGGCCAATTTGCTACTTGGAATGTGTGTCGGCTCCAAAATAAGCTAAATTCCCCGGATTTACTTCACATTACCTCTGTTTTCTATGTAATGTGTACGTTCAGGAAACCTGGCTTGTGGACCTAATCAATGTTGAAGGGTTCTCTTCCTACTTATGTGCCATACCGTCTCCAGCTGGGCGGGCTAAAGGGGTTTTCAAATTTTAATATCCAACCTGTTATCTGCCAGCATCAGAAGGTCGCTGTCTTTTTCACCTCGCTCTCAACTTCTTTGGTTATCATTTAAAAATGTTCCTGATTTGGTGGTGGTCAATTTCATAGTAACGTGTTTGACTTCTTCCATAGGGCTGCTGTTCTGCTCTTAAATACAGGTTTGGGAGCATTCTAGCACAGGGTTCGAACGGGAAGCTTCTAAGGCCGGCTGCCTTTGTAATACGACTCCCAGCCTCTGCTGCTGTTAGCAGATGGCAGCCCCTGGTTTACACCCCCCTCTTTGGGTGGGAAAATCAGCAGGAAATCTTAAAACGACTAGGAGGTGTGCCCACCGTTGCTAACTCCACCCCTCCGATGGAGGAGGCGAACTTAAGCACACATTTCAGTCTCCTCCATCTTGAAGATGTGGGGACTCCTCCAATCAGGGCTAGGACTATGTCTCCTCCCACAGGAGGGTGGCATAATAGAGGGTGTAGTCACCTCAGGTGAGGTGCCCATTGGCCCTACCTGTAACTCCATTAAAACGCCCCTTAAATCTAGTATTTAGAAGGCTCCCTCAGACCTCGAAACTAGTTAACTGCGACCTAAGAAGAAGGACGAAGAAGACAGCGTACAGCGAAGCCTGAAAATGACTACTGACTTGGCCCCAGTCCTACCGGCCTGCCTCCAGCATTAAAGATCCTGCGAGAAGACGAACCTGTCCTTCAGGCAGCGACTTCCAGGAAGCCGAGGAAGACTGCCTGAACTTTGACAAAGACCAGAACTCCCAAGGACAGCAGTTCTGTCCCCAAGAAACCAACACAAAGGACTCTGGTGCCCTCCGGATCCGCAAGTCTTGCGCACTCTGCACCCTACGCCTCGGCCCGTGTTCAAGTGGACCACTGACCCAGCGGTCCTGACCTCAAGTCCAGTGTTGGCTGACCCCTCCTGGACTCTTCAGTAATGCCTGCAGCCTGATTTCAGAGGTCCCTCCTGACTGCAACCGGCTCTGGTAAGAAGAATCCAGCATTCTAAAGGCACCCCTGCATCCGAAGCCTCTGGGCCTTTGTGAGCTGAATCAAAGGTGCTCCTACGACCCCCTCCTTCTCTACTTAACTCTGCTATCATTGATCTCCTCCCTGCAACCTCCGGTGCAACGCCTGCTACCTGTTTGTCGGAAGCAAATTCTGCATTGAAAAGCTTTGGGCGCCCTATGTCACTTCTGACATTTTTGATTCTAATAAGGAGGATGATTTGCTTGCAGTGGGCGAGAGGGTATTGCGCAGGCATCATATCCCGTTGCATATAACCTTGGAGGAGGTTCGCCTTGCTTTCGAACAGAGTGCAGGGGCGAAAGGCTCCAGGACACAACAGGGTGCCAACGGATGGGTTTAAAGCGTCGGGGGATTTATGGGGCCCCATCCTGACTCGGCTACTTAATGCAGCTGCCGAAGGTACGATTTCCTCTTTTTGGGTTGTATCAATTATAGTACCCACCTTTAAGAAGTAGGATAAATCCAACCATAAATGCTACCACCTGATTTCCCTCCTGGACTCCTCTGCTAAACTTAAAGGGAAAGTCTTTTTACAGAGTGGACAGTGGATGAATCTATCCTGTGAGAGGTGCAGTTTGGGTTTAGGAAAGGCTTGGGAACAGTGTGTAAATCTTGACCTGCTTTTTGGGAAGTATGCCAAGGCAGGGCCTCTAAATTTATGTTTCACTGACCTAAGCAGTGCTTTTGCCTTGATAAATACTCAATACTGTGGTCTTCTCCGATTTCCCTTGGTGTCCAGAAGGAAATAGTCAGTTTCCTCTCACAGCTGTATGAAAATCTGTCTGTCAAGGTCTGATATGACCCCAACTGCTAATGTTTCCCTTTGTTTAGAATTAATTAATTGCGTATTGGCATCTTTTCAGTTCTCACTCTTTATTAATGGGGCTCCGCAGGCTGGCTCGCCTCCCATCACCTGTCGTTTCTGTGTTTTTGTACGCGGAGACCACCGTCTGTTATCAAAGACACTGGTTGGCCTGCAGAAATTGATGAATGTGTTTGGTGACTATGTAAGCTAGAAATCTGAAAATCAACAAGACAAAAACATACACAATGGTTTGTGGGGGAAAAGGTGCGGTAGCACAGGACCTTTTTATATCCAGGGCTCACCAATCACGAGAGTAAACACATTTTGTTATCATGGGGTTTTATTTACTATCAATGGCACATGGTCTCAACAGATTTTAAATGCCAGCTTGAAGATGAGAAAGAAAAAAAATATATATATTTTGATCGAGAGGGCTGTCAACTTTTACATTTGGGGGAGGCCTGTGGGGTTTTGCACCTAGTATTTCCCTTCAGGGCGTGGAGAATTCCTTCCTTAGATGTTTGTTATGTATACTAGCCTCTGCGTCCTCTTTTATTGTTTATATGGAGAGGGGTTGCAATTTCTGGAAGATTCGCTTCTATTAAAACCGCTATTACTTTGGTTTTCAATTTAGGCTTAACTCTAGATCATGTTCTTAAAATCCCTTGGCTTTCCTATATTAATGAAATCTTTAAATTACTGTTCAATATACCGATATCACAAGACTCCCTTAGAATATTATCCCTTGGTAAGACTGTAATTAAAGCTTCCTTTTTAGGTCGAGCCTATTGCAGCGCGCAAGCATTGGAATCAGTCTGTACTTTTTGTAAAACTTGTGCATGTACTGCACTGTTTCCAATGAGCACTCGTGCATGTACGGCATACACATTGCGGGAGCGAGCAGCGGCGCCATTTGTTTCCAATTATCGCGCCCGTGCTTGTTTAAACTCGGAAATGCACAACAGATGGACGAGCGACTGCAAGGCTTGCAAAGCTTCCTGGAGAAGTAAGTGTACATGACATTTAGAAAGACAACTGGAGCACTACAAAACATGCCATGTCTTGTATGGGAGAGCCATCTTGTGTCTAAAAGCATGTATTGAAAAATAAAACCCGCATTCACTTCATTCCTTTTGATGTTGCCTCAGCAGTTACATACAGGTTTGCAAACAGATTCGGACCCTTCTGATCGTTTCTGAAATAGTATCCCACACATTTTACACACAGTTCACCCCTCTTCAGTTTTAACGTGAGCCAGATCTAAAAGCTATTCACGCAGTGTTTCAAAAAGCGTTTTAATTTTAAAACGTTTTAATTTCTTTTCTTTTTTTTAAATCAAAGCATTCCTGTGATTTGATAATGTGATTTAGTGGTATTTTTTTTGTAAAAAGCTGCCATCCTGGTGAAGGTGTGGACTGAAAGTTGGAGGGTGGGGAGAGCAGGCGCTAGATTACGTAAGCTGCCCGTGCTACAATTCCTCATATGTTTATAAACAGAAATGCCAGATTGCAAATCCTTCAGGGCACCAAAACAAAGTTGGAGCAATTTTTAAGGAGCTGTAGGGTCGTCACTGACTGTACTGTGGTTTTTGACTCTGCGCTAGTTGAATCGTCATCTTATTAGGCCATGCCCATTACCGCAGTGGGGGTCACACAGTAGGATACAAAGAGCAGTGGTAGAAAGTAGAGGTGAGCGAGCCACAAAATGAACGGGTAAGAAATGGCTGCCATAATTACACGCCCTGCCTTTGTCCCGTGCATACAGGGCCCGCCCTCTGCAAAGCAACACTTTCATTGGTTCTTCCAAATCTGATAGGGAGACCTGTTAGAGACTAAATCCGTGCACGGATCAATAACCTATAAAGCTGAACTGGAGTTATATTAACTGTGGCCCGAGCAGTTGCTTCTGTTGTCTGTCTGAGCCTTCGGTTACTTTCTGTTCCAAGAGGTTCTCGGAAAAGGCAGCACCTTTCTCATATTGAGGCGTTAGGTGCAGGAATTGTATTTACTAAAGAATTTACTACAGCTCTAGGTGTCTTCCCATGGCTTCTTCACAGTGCTGGAGAAAGTGTTCATGTTTATGGATTAGTAGGAGCCAAACCAATTGTAGGGCACCCACCCCGCTGTAATTCTCGCTCACTAACGCCATATTTGTAATTAGTCACAGTCCCACAGTGCTAGCAAGACATCTGCAGTCCGTGAAATGAGACACGCCCCGCCCCCCCCCCCCCTGGCCCCCCCTCTCTTCTGCCCTCCAGTGGAGCTTGGCTTTCTTGTATTTTAATCACAAAGCATTACACAATATGAAACTTCTCTGTGCGGTATTGCGCAGGCCTTGCTAAAATGCCCGATGGTTAACACAATTGCATCGCCAGACAGAGGAGGTAATGAGGATGCAAAACAAAACTCAATTCTTTCACATTTAAGAACAAGCTCAAGAATGAGGGTGGACTGCATTGTAAGAGTAATTTAAAGTTATGAAGCTTTTTCCGGAAGTGTGCGAGTGTTGCCCTCGTGCTATTTATTATTTTTATTTTTTAATTAGTGATGTAGCACATCATGGCTCAGGAGTGTCAAAGCGCTTTACATAAGAGAAGGTGCCAGGCCTAGCTCATGGCCTTTGACCTCATACAAAATTGTGTAGCTTTGATCAGCACATCGATCAGAGGATAACAAATAATGGTACAGCTGAAAAAGTAATTGGTGGGATTAGGGAAACGATGAAAGAGAGAGTCGTGAACATTTACTACTCCCCAGTTAAGCTTTGATTATCTCATAAAAAAAAACAAGTGGGGGAGCTATGCAAAACTTTGTCCGGGTGTTTGTGTACAATACAGCATTATCCATGACGGCATGATCCTTTCAGAACACATCCCCGGGGTGTGTTTGGATTTGTATGCATACTGATCACACCCTTGAGTATTGCTCTTTGTAAACTCTGCCCAGAAACATCCCCCATTTTGGTTGATCTTGGTGTGCAGGGGAAACTATACGCTGCTCTTCTCCCCCCTACTCCAAACAAAATAATTTGTAAGCAAGATGAAAACAAACATGAATACAGCATTGCAGGGAGCTTTGTGTCTGTGGCAGGCCAATAATTATACCCCAACGCAAACATCATTCTGTAGAAAATGTTATTGTTAAAACCCTGAAGGGGTGCCTTGGAGTAACTGAAAGCAAGTTGATGGCTCTGGCTATATAGTGTTGTTTAATACTAGACTAACTAAAAACATTAAGTGCATTCCCATATATTTTTTGCCCAATTATTTATTTCCAATGGCATGCATTGCACATTTTCCCAAAAGTTGTCATAAATAATTCACATTTCACCCATGACCACAGAATGAAATGTTTAAAAGCAATGACTTACATACATTTGGATTGACATATGGTAGTGCAAAACATTATTTGTAGTAAATCATTTTTGTCTCAAAAGAGGCATTATTTACAGAAAAGTGCATACATCTATGCATCATAGACTTATGGCTATAACTTATGACCGTCACAAAATCCCAAAGAGCACCCAGAGTAAACTATGAAAATGTTATATTTCTAAATGTACTTTGCTACTCCCGTAATCATGCTCCCGTAATCGTTTTGCAGACAGATATTCTGCTCAGTCAGGGTTAGAGGAAGCATGTTTCTTTTTCTATTTTTTTCCATGTAGAGAAATCAGTTTCCCTGCACCTGCTGAGTAGGGATGAGCAAACTAATGTATTTTTTTCCTGAAACTGTCACTAAGACATTGGGAAAATTGTGTCAAGACTAAGAGTAAAATACACGAAATGCACTTTAGGGTATCAAGTGAAAAATAAACGTGGTGTACCTCGTGTTCAAAATCACTAGGTACGAGGGAGTTGATTGGCTTTAGGAGGAAATGTCTCCTGCAACACATTTCCTGCTCAAGCTAGTCTCCTGCAAGATATTTTCTGCTCAAACCAGTCCCTGCAACAAGAAAGTGTGCAAACGTGTGTGGTCTCACTACAGACACCTATTTAGAGGTCTGTCACAGACAGCATTGTATGCAGCACTCCACTCTCAGCACTTGTTTTTCTCTAGCACTCCTTTCCTCTCGTTTCACCCACTTGCCCCCATTGTTCTCACCTCCCTTCTCCCCTCACACCGCTCACCCACCTTTTTGTCTCCTGACCAAGTCGGCATTTTTTCATTATACCTACTACCCTCTGACTTATCCCTCCCCCTTTTCGTGCAGTCTCTTCCATTCCTTCTAGGTCTTGCGTTAACAAATATATTTTGGTTTTTAGTAATCCTTTGTTGAATGGTTGCGTCATTCACATTTTCTGCCTCCCCTTCAGTGTACGGCAGTGCATCAGCCCACTTTAGCCTTCGGCTAACCTCACTGTCTAGCAGTGTGCACTTCTCGAAACTGAAGCTTCCAAACCAATGATTTGTTTTATATTGACATGTGCCCAGTAGCTCCCTAACAAAGCTTTGCAGAAAACAAAACAAGACAAAGTTAAAGGGCACGCAGACAGTGCCAGATCTATTGATGATGCCAGTGCTTATTCTATGCCATTCTAATGCTTTCGTTACAACAAACAAATGATGGACGGAATGCTGACAATGCAGATATTCTCCCCCAGTCAAGAGATCTGGGTTAAATCCATCGTTCTTTTGTCCACTACACCACCCCAGTTTAGACATGGCCATATGCAAATCAGTCTTGACCCTGTGCCTCATGGGAACAGTCCAGCCCTAACTGCCAAGCCATGTCTTCCCTGGACCGGAATCAAGCATCCTAGGACCGGTTTCTGGCTATCAGCCGTCATCAGCCAGGATAGCTTGACTCCAGTGGCGCAGTGAGCACGGGTCCCACGTCTGGGAATACCCATCCCACTTAGGGCGAAAAGCGTTACAACAAACAAATGATGGACGGAATGCTGACAATGCAGACATTCTCCCCCAGTCAAGAGATCTGGGTTAAATCCATCGTTCTTTTGCCCACTACACCACCCCAGTTTAGACATGGCCATATGCAAATCAGTCTTATACATGCCCCTGTCGATGCTCTCTGTACTGCATTATTATCCTATAAGAAAGCTATGCCACCCAGGAAGAAGCGTGCAGCAGATGCAAGCATGCATTGCTCAGTCACATTGCATGACCCAGGGTGTAGTAATTGGATAGCTATTAATCCCTGACGGTGCAGCACCCACGATATTGTGCTGCATGGCTAAACACTGATAAGGTCCCAAAGGCGAGGCCTATTGGCTATGCCAATGTTTGTTTATTAATTCTAGACAGGAATGTAGAATGCGTGTAGAATCTAGGAAGCCTATGGTCGTTTTATATAAGCTGAATGATTTACAGGAGAGACGCCAGCTGTATTTGTCCAGGGTGACTAATATTCAGCATCATTTTGTCTTAACCAGATTATGGTTGGGCACACTACACCACTTAGCTGCCTTCCCGAAATGAAAATCTGCCGCCAGACACGCTCCATTGCCCTTGTGACAGTCTTTCGAAGCAAATCACGCAGCACTTTGTGCTATTTGCGGTTTTTAAGAGAACTTAAGGAGCTATTATTTCAAACCGATTTTTCTTGCACAGAATATAAGAGTCTATAAACGTGCTCTACACTATTTATTTGCACTTGTTTCAACTCCACCTTTTCTAATGGGACAATACATCTTAGGAAAAGCATTATATTGTAGTGAACAATTTTAGGGGAGGCTCTGGTGTTTTTAATATTGTTTTTATTTGCTATTGATGTGTTTCATATTTATTGATGATGTGTTTTTGATGTACTTTATAGCTACCTTGATTTTCCCAAATAATGTTTTGTGGTCTGAGTGTCCAACTCATCATAAGGTATTTTCACCATCTCTTTCTTAAGCTGGCATTTTGGTCCTCATTTTCTTATGTATTCCCTGAACTGATAAAAAGCACCTAGGCAGTCTTGCTGGGCCATGTTGCACAGTGTGATCCAATGAAGATCGCACATAAGTAGTGAAGTCCAAGCTCTGTAATCCTTCAGCATATATTAATCGCCTCACCACGATCCTACTTGGTGGTGAGGAGAGTAGAAAATAATGAAAGTTTGAAAACATAAAAAAAAAAAGCTGAAAATGAATAAACAGACAAAAGCAATGCAGCCGTGCAAGAACAGAGGCACTTTATTTCCGCCCACGCACTCACTGTGACACTGTATATGTAGCATGGATGAGGATTGCATATGTTCCACAAGGCGAAATGCATCACAAAGCACCGCCTACATTTAAACTTGGCGCATAGGAAAAGCATTTCATTTCATTGATCCTACGGATCTGACAGAAGAAATAATGACTTATCTAGGGTTGTAGACAAAGGTGATCTTGCTGTGTTTGTTTTTATTAATGTTTGTTACCTTTGACTAATTTCTTTCACCAAAGCTTATAGAGAAAAGATATGATGTTTGGAAAGCTGCCCACAGCCACTTCAATCACAGTGTTATAATTGTATGGGACTCTAAAAATGTCAGCTTGGAAGGCAATGTGTATGCTGATGACAAGCATGTGTTAGAAGAGACAAACTGTCGCTCTGTGTAAACATCACAGTACTGGCTGTCAACTATGAGGTCTGTAGTGTGTTTGTGAGGGTGGGGGGGACTGTGACGAGTACTTGACCAACAGTGCTAGGAGCGCCTACCCTTCTTTTGCTGCACAAACTTAGCCGTTGGAGCATTGTTTACCCTATTATGACAATCATGGTTAATGTAAAATTGAGCCCAGTAGTGGAGCTTTTCCTTCAACACCCTCTTGATGCAATGATTGTGTAAGTCTTAACAAAAAAGAATTTTCAGGGCACACAATCAAATAGGTTTTTAGTCTTTATTTGAATTTAAATGAAAGTTACCAATTTGTTCTAATTTGGCAACTTTGAGTCGATTTGCCAATTTACGGTGTAGCTCATTGGTGCACCTTAGGCATACACTATTGATATTGGCAGTGCCTTAAGACCCTCACATGTGAGTAGCCGCGCTATACAAACCTTGATTGATTATCAGCTGTTCCATGGTGAGCCCATCAGAATATATACTATGGCTGGTTTCATAATCCTCATTATTATGTGTTGTTTCCCACCTCTTCTTGGTGGACGCTTCAGACAATATACCAAGGCCCATTCCAAAGAGTTGCTTCTCTGTCACTTCTGCTTCAGCTCCACTCCACATACTTTAATCAATTGAAGGTGACACGTTCCATAGTTATCACCTTTCACCTCTGCCCGCTTCTTATGCTCATTGTGTAAACTGTATGCACCAAATGACTCCAAAATAGCAGCCATCTGCTGGGAGGATCATATCGGTTCTCACATTTGTCTCCTACGCAATCAACAAGTATGTAGACTGTGTCACCGACACGGGTTGAGCAGTGTCTGATGTACAAACAAAATACAAGAGACATTTCCCACAAAGCTTGCATACTTTATTCCCATTTGTTTGAAAAAAGTCCCGTCTAACTCTTCGGTGCTTCATTTCATGCAGGGTGCAGCAACAAGTCATAAAAGCACAGCTCTGGTCCTCACACACAGCATCAAAGCTCTACTAATAGAGGCAACACAACTGAAACACCCTACAATATCCAGTTAACTCTCAGAGAAAAGTGTTCTTTTCTGCAAATGGTTTTCCATGCCTAATTTAGCTGGGGTTTGGAGTACAATACAAATGCAACTGCTATACAAAACAACAGTCATGCAGCCAGTGTCCTTCGAGCTTAAGAAAGAAAGCCAGGAGCAGCATCAACATGTAGTTCTAGTACGTGCTGATCAAATGGACGGGGCAGCGGGGCCAGTATGAATTTAGTAATGTGCAGCAGGGTGGCAACTGTAGAGTTAAAATCAGAACAAACACAATATAAACAAATATAAATTTGCTGTAAAGAGAGCCCAGATTGCAGGGTGAAAAAGCACAGGCAAACACCCTGTCATACTTCATGGCATACACCCTGGAAACAGTGCTGAGCTCTCTGTACTGTTGTTTCTGTTAGGGTCATTATAGTAGAAGTGCTGGTATGAATGGACAAGAACAGCTTCCCTCTGTAGTATTCTGCATTACTCTTTGGTTAGTGTTTCTTTAAGGACGTTGTGCTGCTTAGTTACGTTAGAATGTACAGGAGTCATTCTTGAATTGGAGACTGTTGGAGCTGGACATAGCTCTTCATCCATGTAACCTACAATAAATCTACTCAAGACCACTACTGCTTCCTGGCCCATTACTACACCCTCCAAGGCCGCTTCTCTAGTTAGCTATTAATTTAGTTATTTTTGGCTGGCCCCATTAAACACCGTGTTTGTGTGGTATTGGGTTAAGTCAAAGCTACTCACTAAGGCTGCTACGTCAAGTCGCCCTCAATTATCAGACTTCAGTTACACCGAAGTCCATGCAACTAGGTAGCCCAGACGTATTGGCTTTGCCAGTGTGTGTTAAACGAGGCATGTTGTAGCAGAATTCAGTACTGAGGAGTTGAATGTACGAAAAATTGTGTTTCTTGCAAACATCGAGTTGGATTCCTGTGGCTTGGAATCACAATTCACGAACGGAGCCCTGTCATCAATGACTTCCGGTCAGTGACTGCAGGGCAGTGGGCATGATGCTTTTGTCCAGCCGCCCAGGCCGTCCGCGGTAACAGATGTCCGGGGCACCTGGCTCCGCTGTTATGCATTGGCTGGCCGCGAGTCTCGTAGGCACGCTGGCATCTGCAGGCCCGACTCCACCCCATGTGGGCAGAGTCGACAGACCAGGGCATTCAGGGACCGTTCTGGTCAATGCACACATTTACGTTTACACTTTTGAGTTAGCAGTGGCAATCTAAATCCGCCCTCCCGTGCTCCTGTAGGACATGATCGGGGCAGCACAGGTCTGTGGTGCAGGCTGGGTGTGCAGAGCGCCTCCTCTTGCGGCAGTCTGGCTCAGGCCAGGCTCGTGTTAGGATGAAAGGAGGTGCGCTGAGCGCATACTCCTGCGCACCTCTCTGTGAATAGGTGGGGTGCACCGTGTGTTGGAACCGGCTCCTGCCACATCCACGGCATGCCCTATCCGCAGAGCCGGTCTTTGCTAAGATGGCGCCCTGGGCGTGGGCGGCGAAGGGTTTGGCGCCCCTGCAGACGGTAGTGAATGATATCAGGCAGCAGGGGGTCCCGTTGCGTTCACTGGTCAGTGTCTGGATGAGCAAGGACTGACCCCTGAACACAAACTTCCCCGGACCTCCCTCAGCTCCCCTAAATCACCGATAGCTCAGCTGCCGCACTCAGATGATGGGTTTGTTGATGTGTGCCAGCAGGGGTCAGAGGGCAAGGAAGGGGACTAAAGTAGTGTTAAAAACATCGCCGTCCTATGTTAATGAGGGATTAAAAACAATTTAAACTGGCAAACCAGACAGAACGAACAGGCAGGGACAATGACGAGGCTGGAGCAAGATGAGATGGCCGCCACGAGTGGCATAACTTTAATGCACACAGCGCCCTTCAGAAAATTGGCGCCTTGTGTCTGGACCCAGCTCGCCGATGCTAAAGGCTGGCCCTGCTATATAGAGTCTTTGCAGTGCCTATATCCGTGTGCTCAGTCAGATCAGATACCGCACTCCGCACATGCATCTTTTACACATGCACCAATCCCGTTTGTGCCTGTGCAAAATGTGCCCTTATGATTGGAAACATGGTTTGAGAATCTCCAGTAGGGCATGCTAACGACTGAAAGAAACCAGAATTGAGATCTTGAGATGGCATTTCTCGCATGTGATTTTGGGTAACATAACTGGGTGATTTACTAGAAACGCTAAACGTATCCCAGCAGTAGTAATTTCACTGAGGATTCAATACTCCCCGGAGTCCAGTAGATGGAGTCCTTGAGAAGAAAGTGAACTCGCATCTAATAAATGAGGGAATGAATATTGCATTTCTAAAGCGAACTGTAACTCATGATTGAGCTACAGTGGCTCGTGATTAACCTTTTGACTTCCACTTACTCATCACTGGAATCCCCACTGAATCATTATTGGAATCCGGGGAACCCCATTGATTGGGACCCCGACCTAAGAATTTGCAATGATTTGAACCACAAAACAATGCACGAAAAATTGCCAAAACAAGCATTAACCAAACAAATATACAATTGATGCATAAATAATGAAATATTTTATATAATATACAAAAAGTATCATTTGAATCTAATCTAGAGGTTGTAGCATGTCTAAATTAAATCGCAGCCACTCATTGTCCGTACTTTATTTTGTTTGACGCACTTGCACTGCTCCTACAAATCAATTTGAAGATACTGTTTTAATTTTTAGCCTCCAATTTCAAATTCCTTCACATTTACAGAACATTAAAAAATGTTCAATTTGATGTTTGGATTCTCTATTTAAATATATTTTATTCATCTGCTAATATGTTTTAATTTTCTAAGCAGTCGCGGACCCCCTGAGTAGGCTTCATGGACCCCATGGGTACCCGGACCACAGGTTAAAAGCCTTTCTCTTGAGAACACCGCTGATTGAACAGCCAAGAAAACCACACAGCACCTGCTGCTTCCCTATTCTTCTGTGGAGCTGCGACTTCACTTGCTTTCTTGATTATTTAAAATGTGCCAGCGGGTGCTTTTTATTTATATATTGTTTAATTTGAACCATTAATTAGCGAACAAGACAGAAGCGTTTCTTACCAACCCGAACGCTATTTCGTGCAGTATGATTAATAATCAAACAATGCCAGGCTCAGTGCCAGGGATAAAATGTAGTAGAACACGCACAACGCGACGAATGGGGTTTTTAACAGATTGTAGCGTGCCTCGGAGGTATCACTCTCTGGTCATATGAGTGTACTTGGATAAATGGAAGCGTAGCGTTTCCTGGATTAAGAAACGTCCTTCTGAGCACAGCTGGAAATGATCGCTGAAGGCGATATTTAAAGATTTTGGCCAAAAAGTTTTCAAATGAACAAAATGAAATAATCCAATTAAGGATGTGTTTGTTTTTAGATTTGTTTGTTTATTATCAGGTGACGATATTAAATTCAACAAATCGTGGTTTTGCTTCAAAGTTTTGATAAGTCCAACATTCTTAGTTTTCCCAATGCATTTCGGGCATTCATATGCCCTTCATCAGGGGAAATCTAGACCAGAAAAAATTATGAACGTAATGAGGAACCACTATTCAAAGGTGCTCGAAGACGTATGCCGGGTGAAGATGTCATTAGCTAAGTGTGCTCGAGGCTCACAGTGTGTTAGAAGCTAAACGTGGAGCATGCTAGTCTGTGCCCACAGCGACATAAGTATGGATGTAAAAACCACTGGACCTGAGTTGCGGAAGGTCGAAACAAGCGGAATGTAATTAATTCTCGTGCACGTTGAAAAGTGCCAAGAAAGCTAAACATATTGGCGGTGTGAGAGATCTAAACGAAAGATGTGATCTGGTGAACAGGTGATGCCCAACGTGTCAATACTTGATAAGGTAATTAAACGCAAAAGCGGTTAAACGCTAAAGTGATAGAACGCGTAATCGTGCGGTGAAGACGTGCTGTCATTGATTCAAAGCGTTCCTCGATGCCTATGGCTTACCTAAGAGGACAGACTATTGTGTGTGCCGAACGCGTAAAAACGGGGGCCATCTTAACAAAGGTTGAGTGAAACAAAAGAGTGAATGGTGAAACAGGCTTATTCGATGAATGATATCAAAGAACTCAAATCAATAAGCAAAAGTGGAGCAACATCGCGTAAAAATGGGGGTCATCTTGACAAGGGTTGAGTGAAACGAAAGTAAAGGGTGAAACAAGCTTATTCAATGAAATATTCAATTGGATTATTTCATTTTCTTTGTTTGAAAACTTTTTGGACGAAACCTTTAAATATCGCCTTCAGCGATCAGTGCCCAGGGACCACATTCACAATAGTCACGGGGAATCCCAGAGAAGTAAAGTATGCCCATTTGGCAGACATGCTTTCGCACGATACAACTGGTAAAACACACTCTTAAAAATCCATGGGATAGACTTTGCAACATAATTAACAACGCCTTCACACACACATAATCATTGTAGTTCTAACAGAACAGAAAAAAACATTCTCTGTGCAGAGTAGTATCTGTGATTGCTGTGATATTTCAAAAGTTCCCATCCAAATTATTTGTGCACCATTGGAAGTCTTGAAGACTATATTTCCAGTGTTTTTCAAAATAAATCATAAACAGTGTCCAAGTTATGTGGAATTTTTGTTCAGCAAGTGATCTGTGGCCCAGCATGCAGTTTAGAAATGCGCTCTCTTCACCAATGCATGCCTGTTTGACAAGGAGTCTAGTACTGTATTATATTGACTACCCTTCCGGAGAGGTATACAGTGATAGAGCTCTCTTATTGGTGTACATTTTTGCACCTCCCTCTCAAACATAGCCAAGTCAGTAATTGCATAAATTCCGAGTCCTTACCCTACCACATCAAGCTGAAGTTATACAAGGAGCAGAGATGGTCGCCTTTTTCTGGAAGGCGGACTCTTGCCCTAGCTAAAACTTAACGTAGTGAGCCCTGCATTCTGCCACTATGTTGTGTAATAAAATCAAAATGACTGGGCAACTATTGGACAAATTCGCTGAGTCCTGGACAGTTCTGAATCAATATCAATATCAGTATCACAGAAGGGATATGTATTGACCTAAAGTTTAAAGCTGACATAATTGCATTATCCTTTTGTTAAATAACATTTTAAACATCTTGGTATACGGCATATTGTTGATGATTTTTAAGCAGAGGTGTATCTTTTTAAATCCCTTGTAAGGGAGAATGCAAATCGTATTGCTGCCTCACTCTAGACATAGATAAATGTAACTTAGGTTGCAACCTTGTATTGCATTTTTATTGAGTTGTGTAGTATTTAGTTTTGCTGTGATATTAAAGTACTTTTGTTTCCAAGAAAGAATGGCACTGGACTAGGCAAAATGTTTCTGTGTCGGTTAAGTTCTGAGCTCTTGTCCCCCATCGGATGTCTCTGAGAAGCCCTGGACTGCTCAATGTCATTACACTGAGAGTCAAATGCAGAGAGGATTGTAGTGGCCCAGTTTGCAGAGCATTAGTAGTATGGACCCTGGCATACCAGTGACACACAGCCACCACGTTTGGGCCGACCAGCCCTTGTCCGCCCTGTGGCCTGCCCGGATAAGGCTAACAGCAATTTATTACTGATATATGTTGCAGCAACCTGGCATTCAATAGATTTTAATATATTCTGCTAATATGTATTCTCTGGGATGCACAAACAACAACAAATGGACACACGAGGTGTGGCGTGGCAATATTGTTAGGACCCCATTGTCAGTAGCAGTTTGAAATAGTGTCCATTGATTTTTACTCTTTCTAGGTAGTAGTCTTAAATATAATTCTAATGACAACTGCTATCCATTTACAAAATCTGCTGTGTAGTCTTTATTAACCCTCCTCGGTTTTAATATGCTGATCAAGTGAAGGAAGTATTTTGTTCTATCGCTGAGATCACTGAAATATGGTGTAGTTATTATAATGACAATTGGAGATCTAAATGTTAAAAGTTCTACTAGATAAGTGAGGCCTATATGTGATGAGGACCCATGCAAGAAAAGATTGACAGCTTTCCTAAAAAAAGTTCACCCTCAACTCCAGTACTCTGTCCTGGTCCTTTAAAATCACCTTAATGCTACTCAATCCAAAGTATGCACTGTCAAGAGTAATATGCTACACAAAAGATAGATACACAATATAATGGAAATAGCAAACACTCTTAGCGAATGTAACATTAAGTAGAACATGTGAAATATAAACAGAAATTATATTGCAGACGTGGATTACCTGAACATTTTTCACATTGGTTTGTTCAGAAATTGATCAGTGTTTCAGCCTGTAAAGTTAAGGACATGCTTCTAGGGCCCAGTAGCGAGCTTTTTCAATCTGCTGTCAAGGCCAGGCATAGTTTGTGCAATTCCAGCTGTGTTTTCAGTCAGTGTTGGTAGGAGAATTAACTGCCTTGATCCAAAAATGTGAGCCTTTCTGCCTGAGAAAGCAGAGGTTGTTGTGTACTGTTTCACAAGGCGACTGTGGGAAGGCATACCTTGTGATACCTGATGCAGCATGTGAAGAACCCCCAAGGGATTTCTTAGTGTTATGTGTGAAGAGACATGAAAAAAACACTAGAGAAATAACAGTATTTTGTGCAGAAAAATATGAATATATGAGCAAGAGTTACACTATCATGAACTGCAGATGCTACATTATTATTATAAGTAACATAAGACAATAACATAAACCATGTGATTGATAACTATAGGCTCTCAGGCTGCAAGTAAATGGATGACAGGTGGATGGTGGCCACCTTTGCAAAACATCATGTGGTTACTCTGTCGTGATTTTTTACTTTGTTGCCTTAGTTTGTTTCTTGCCTTTAAAAACTCTGAGAGAAACAAACATACCTATTTGTGATGAAAAAGCATTTCTCTTGGCTATTTTCAAAGCATTCGATTGTTCAACATTTTGGGACATGTTAAACCTTCTCTTCTTTTTCTCCATAGATCTGCGGTGGTTTGGTGGTGAACCACTAATTTCCTTTGGTAAGAAGACTGCAAAGCAACCTATTTACGTAGGTATCTGTTCACTGTAGAGATTTTGCATATGAGTTAAACAGTTTGTACATAACTTTTCATAAGATTTCATATTTTCTACAGGTGGTGGATGTGGCAAAAGCAATTATAAGTGCTATCAATGACCCAGATTCAAAAGGGAAAACTTATGCACTGGTTGGGTAGGTCTTTATTAATATACGTTTAATACTTGAAGTAGTTTTTTTGGATCATAAATTGTTTTAACACATTATCTATTTCTTAATACTGATAATATTCAAACAATAATACATTCCTTCAAGCCAAGCTAGTGATCGCCAGTAGTAGAAGAGAGGATAAGCAATAGGCAGTAAGTGGCTTCACCTTTACATGTGTGGGAACAATCAGATTTTGCTTTCCCAGCTAAATGTTGGAATTTAGTTTTGCATTCTGGAGACTATAGGTATAATTGTTGTTGGCAGCATGGTCTACACATCAGCAATCTCTGTGATGTGGGTATTACTAGTTGATGCCAATGCAGCAGATTCATCTGAACAGCCTCCTCCGTTTCATGGAATTATATCCTTAGTGTAATAGCCTCTTTAAGGACTGCATGCTGAGATTTATAGAAATGGCCAATGGGATAATTTGGTTCCGAGACACTTTGTGACTGAACCGTAGCCACCCAGAAAAGTCTGTAGCTTCGGATATTGAATGAACAATGCAACCAACGCCACTAGGTGAAAATTGTGTTGAAAGTCCATCTTGTAAGGAAGCAACTTAAAATGATATTTGTTTTTCTTTAATATTAGCCATTCTCAGCTTGCTCTTCAGCACATTGTGTAAATGTTTAAGGTTTTCCAAGACTTGCCTACATTTTTTAGTGAGCTAGTTAACAGAGTAGGTAGTGCAGTATTACAGCTGGAGCAATTTGCCTGTAGATGATAGACTTGCTTCCTTAAATCAAAGGCCCAAAAATCTAGCAAATCTTTAAAGTTGATCTGTTTTTTATGTTATTTAGACACACCAATTAACTGGAAATGGCCACTCTTCAGAAAAGGACAGGCTTGTGATTTTATATTAGTCAATCAGAGCTTGCTAAATTGTACCCAGATTGACCCAGAGCCTGTCCTATGAAAGGAAAAAGACATTTGGGGGGTCTCTTCTTTTATTGCTTCTGTTTAATTACAACAGTTTATTTCCATGTTAAAACAAGTGCTTCTCAAGAGACCAACAGATGTTTACCCTGGAGCATTTTCAAAGCCATTAAAAGAAATGGTTAGTAACGCAGAGTTTCTGTGACTAAGTGGGTATTTCTGTCCATATGTGGGCTGGTCTCATAAAAGAGTAGGTTAACCTCTCAGGATGAGCAGATTAGTTAGTAACTTCATGCGTAGTCTTGTGGAGGCCCTTGGGCTTCCTGTTTGTATTTGTGTCTGACGATATGTATACTTACATATATTTATTTATATTCCCTAGTGGACGTCGCCACAAGATAGTTATAGTTTGGTCTGCTTTTCCATAGAAAGAATGTGTTTTGGGTTGCTAATAACTTTGCCCCATTTGACGAATCTTCACAAAACTTTAAAACAAACAAAAAAGCTAATTCACCTCAGTCACCTCAGCTTCTTTCTGGAAAGGTTTGGGGTGATCTGTCAAGTGGGGACTGAGAAAAAAGGGGGACACCAAAACGCAAAATCCCTAGGCATTTTCCATAGACTTCTTTAAGACAGCCTACAGCTAAAACTAAATTAGACCAAATTCGTCAGCAAGGTAGATCTTGGTGTGCAGATTGTGCGTTTTGTGATTTGGTGTAAATCTCATTCAGTAGTTTTTGAGATATTAAGGATAAATAAATATACATAGTTGAACAGTTGGGCTCGCAAGAGTCTTTTGAGCATTCTGCGGGAGCGCAAATTAAAAAATGAAGCCCTGTGATTGGGCGAAAGGCCCATTTTCCACGTAAGCCTTCATGCTCTCGCGGGAGCAAGAGGTTCCCACGAGTCTCATGAGTGAGCGCTCTGACTGGCTGTTAAGGTTTTAGATATAAATGGCCGCCCTTACTGATTGCTGTGAAAAATTGTAGGTGTTGTGGAAATTAAGTAAAACAGCTATATAAGGAGGCGGTAGAAAACCATCCAGTACCCCTTGATTTTGATAGGAGGCCTCTAAGTTATAAGTACTGTGTTAAAGGTATATTTATGTTGTTTTTAAAAAAAAATACGATTTTGCATGACTCCCACTGGATCGTGATTAGTAAAAAGGAGTAGATGAGTTGTGAATACACTCTATTAGGAGGAAAGGATATTGTGCACCTTATTATTGAGAGGAGGTATGTGAGATAGAAGTACTGTGATGCATAGAATGTTAATGCTTTAAAAAAAATTATGATCTAGCGAGACTTGCGGTATCGTGAAAAGTAGGGCGGAGTAGGTGGGCTATTAATACACCTGGTATACACACTGTAGAAAGGAGTGTTAGTGGAGATGTGATTATCCTAACCAACTATTTACACCCATCAGGTTTGGAAGAGCTAGGAGCAGAGATTTAAGTTTCTCCCCACACCCTACTACACACACCCTTTATAGACTAGAGGGGTCTCAGTGGAAAGGTCAGTCCTTCCCCACACCCTACCACGCACATCTGTCATCTAAGAGAAAAGTCTGAAAGAAAAGGCCCGTACCGCCTCACACACTAATATGCACATCCATCATCTGAGAAAGAGGTCTGAAAGGAGAGGCCAGTCCCGCCACACACACTGCTATGTAAATCTATTTTCTGAGAGAGAGTTCTCGAAATAGAGGCTAGTCCATCCACACACCCCACTACGCACACCCTTAATTTAAGAGAGAGGTTTGAAAGGAGAGGCCAGGCCAGGCCCTCCCCACTCACTACTATGCACACTGTCATTTCAGAGAGAGGTCTCAAAGGAGCCCAGTCCATCCACGCACCCTACTACAAGCACCTGTCATGTGAGAGGTCTGAAAGGATCGGACAGTCCTTCCCCACTCACTACTATGTACACCCTTCATTTGAGAGAAAGATCTCAAAGGAGGTGCCTGTCACTCCCCAAAGGAGAGTCCTGTCACTCCCCATACATCCTACTATGCACACCTGTCATCTGGGAGAGAGGTCTCGAAGCAGAGGCCAGTCTGTCCATAGACCCTACTACGAACACCTGTCATCAGAGAGAGAGGTCTCAAAGGAGAGGACAGTTCATCCACACACCCTATTACACACACCTGTTATCTGCGAGAGAGTCCCTCTCCACCCATTACTACATACACCAGTCATCTGAGAGAGAGGTCTGAAAGGAGAGGCCAGTTCATCCCCACACCTGTCATATGAGAGAGGTCTGAAAAGAGAGGCCAGTCCATCACCACACCCTACTAGGCACACTTGTTATGTTACAATACAAAGCCATTCCCTTTCAAAATAATGCCTGCACACCGGATATATTCTTCAGTTATTCTACTATACATGCTCTGAAAAAATATTTAATTTGCTTAAAACAAACACCTAGAAATTCCCTGAAAATAGCAAAAGTTAAAGTAACGTTATAGTTAGGTGTGATAAAAAAGCTTTGTTTCCTTTTATTAAAAAAAACTAAAACCTTAGAAATTCACCCAAAAAACCCCAAGGTTAAAGTAACTTTATAGTTAGGTGAATTTTTCACTGACAACATTAACATTTTAAACTAAAATAAAAGCTCAGAAATTCACCAGTTATAGTTTGCACCGCTAACTATAACTTGCTCCCCCGCTATGCATTGATATGACCTCTCATACGATATCACTCATGACATGTTCTATGATAACACTGATGACCTCTCAAAAGCCCTAATTGATGACATCACTGATGACATCATCCAAGGTTCGTTTTCCCACATATTGCTTTAGAAATTTCTATGGCATTAAAGGCCTGACAGTAATTACAAAAAAGCTCAGAATAACATCTAGCATCATTAGTGCCATCACAGATATAACCCCTTTAGGTGTAGAAAGCAAGCATTATATGCTACATTGACACAATACCATGAACTTTACAGGTAGCATAGTTCACATTAGCCATCAGCCACAGATATGTAGGAAACCCTCATTGACTGTGTGTGGTGTTCAATCTGTACACAACTGTTCACAGAGAGCCACATTTCTAAAAATGGTGAATTTCTGATCCAAAACAAATGTCCTACTACGGGCGGGTTTTTTTCTGTATCAAACCTCTGACACTCACCAAACCTACATTGAGAAACAAAATTGATATAAATAGAGAACTGGTCACTTTAAACAGGTTTTACTCTATTGAGAGAGTTTACCCTATAACACACTCTTTGCAAGCACTGAAACGCTCATGAGAAATACACCACAGAGTATTAAAAATAATCTATTAAGAACAGCCTACCCTATATGCAACAGTTGTAAAAATAAAACCACTGAAGCTCTCATGAGAAATACACAACAGAGTATTAAACAGAATCTATTGAGAACAGCCTACACTATATGCAACATTTGTAAAAAAAACAAACACTATTTGCTAGAAATTACCAAGATCTGAAGGTGGTAAAGATCATACTACTTGCTTCCTTCATATTGTGGGGAAAAATGTTCAGATAGCCCATCTTCAGAAACAAAACAAGCACATGTACATAAGTTAGTACCTGGTACACACAATGTACTATGTTTACAAATTTTCAAGCTAACATGATTCTCTCTAATAACTCAATGCTGCTTACAAAGGTTTGTATGTACTACGTAGAATCTTCCTGCTGTTGGAAACTTTCTGGAGAACCATAACATTTCTGTGGAAAATAATGAAGAGAAGTCAACTGTCACCTCCACACAGACGTATTCTTGAATACAAATTTTTATAATGTGCTGAATACCTCTACACACCTATTGTGCATTAGCAGCACGTGTTTTGTAAACACTTACATCCATTTCCTGGGCCCAGGCTGTACAAAATTAGGAGCACAATTAATATGGTATTTACCCGCCACTTTCTAAACTATAAAGAAAACTGCCACACTCATTGGATGATGTCATCAGTGATGTCATAAATTATGTCATAGAACATGAAATGAATGAGATAATAAGCAGTGCATGGAGGGGGGCAAGTTATAGTTAGCGCTTCAATGAATATATGTGTGTGTGCGTGCGTATATATATATATATATATATATATATATATATATCCAGCTTCAAAGTTGCACCGAAAGCCAAGGCACTCTAAGAGGCGGGTGCTCGTCGTGGCAGTGCTCCACATAAAGATGAATGCTCCAAAACTCACGTAACTCGCAGTGAAAGTCCAGCACTCGGAGGGTCGCTTCATAGATGTTTATTAAGTAACACAAGAAAACAGATGCGTTTCGGAAATTCCTTCGTCAGTGTTTACAAAAAGCGCGGTGAAGCAGCATTTTTAAATTAACAAGCACGTAATAACGGAAGTGACGTTTGTATTCAAAGAACACTTGAATTCATAAGTGAAAGTGGCGGCCATCTTGGCATGGTGTATCGTATATACCAAAATACTGGGGAAATCCATGAAACAATCCTCTTTAAATCCCAACATAAAATTACACACATGGGAAAATCACAGTATATCAATATATACACACATATATGCACAATTGTGAGTACTCCACTGTCACGCTTGTCCTATTTCATTTCATATTTGTAGAGCAATGAGAACTACATAGTATACTGCCTCCTATCATGGCTAATCACTCTGAGTTAGCATCAGTGGATCATTCATCTACAACATAACACCGTGTATCGGTACAATTAGATATGACGATCTCAGTGTAAATACTCAATAGTATATTACCTCCTATAGTGAATCTAGAATGTAGAGCACATAATCGGCATTGATAGATCAGTCATAAACAGCATCACACCGTGTATCGGTTAAAATCAAATATGAGAATTTCACAATATTGCATAATACATTTACTGCTATCACAGTTAACATATTTCCCCCGAAAATCAGTGAGAACCATGACAACTGTGAGTGAGAGGGTTTAAAAACATGGCTCTCCCCTACGATGTTAAATCAACTGTGATAATATATACTTTCAACACAAATGGAACAGAAGAACATAAAGGATATTCGGTTAGATCAGCTTCCTAAATGTACTGTGAGTTCCTCCCCGCTATTCAGTCCTTTAGGTGCCTTAGTCTGTAAATCAATGATATAACGGGATTCTAATCTATGCAGCTTTAGAACCCTGTCTCCCCCTCTTGCGTTCAAAGGGACTTGATCAACCCCAAAATATTGCAACAGCTCCCTGTTGTTCTGATGTTTGATCGCGAAATGCCTAGCAACAGGATAATTCGCATCCTTATTTGCTATGGCTCGTTGATGTTCGAGAATGCGTAACTTAACGCTATTAATGGTGCTGCCAATGTATCTAAGCCCGCAAGGACAGACTAAACAATATACAACATGTGATGTAGAGCATGTGATGAATCTGTTAATCACTTTCTGTTGTGTGACACCCAAGATGTTATATGTGAGGACTCTTTTACTATTGGCACAGGCCCTGCATTTACCACACGGGAAGAACCCTTTCATCTCTTTTAAAGTCCCTATATTGGGTGTGATTGGTGACAGATGGCTCTGGACTAATCGGTCCTTCAACGATCTAGCTTTACGGAAAGTAATCAGGGGTCTAGATGGAATATCTTTGCCTATTACTAAATCCGTCTGGAGGATGTGCCGGTTCTTTTTAAGCATACTTCTTAAGGTATTCGCATCCTCTGAATACGTGGTAATCATGCGAAAGGTACCTGTGTCGGGGTCTACATTGTCCCCTACGTTTGCTTTTGTTAGTTCTTTGTTTTTGAAAAGCTCTTTGCGGGGAATTCTCTGTACTCTTTTATATGTGGTCTGTAACAGATCCAGATCATAACCTCTCGTCCTAAATCTAGCTATACAGCCAATAGCTGCTTTCTCAAAATATTTGTCACAGGAACAATTGCGTTTTAGGCGGAGGAGTTCACCATACGGTATGCTGTTGATTAATTGGGGAGGATGGCAGCTGTCAGCGTGTAGAATCGAATTACCCGCCGTGGGTTTCCTAAACAGTTCGGTCTCTAATCTGCCATCCTTCGCATACACTCTGAGATCTAAATAATTCACTTCCGATGGACTGATGTCATAAGTAAATCTCAGGTTCAAATCATTATCATTTAGTTCATGGATGAACTCCCTCGCTTGTTCGACAGATCCCCTCCATACCACGAAGAGGTCGTCGATATATCGATACCAGACGACCACAGATTTTGCCCATTTCTCCCTGTTGCCAGTCATGGCCACCTGCTCCTCCCACCAGGCTACGAATACATTCGCATAGCTGGGGGCGAAGCAGGTGCCCATTGCTGTACCAGAGACCTGTCTAAACAGTTCATCCTGGAATAAAAAAATGTTAAAAAGACAAAATTTGATAAATTCGATCAGCATACGACTGTGTCAGAAACTTCAATGGTCTTTTATCGAGAAAGTATTGCACCGCAATGGGCACCTGCTTCGCCCCCAGCTATGCGAATTTATTCGTAGGCTGGTGGGAGGAGCAGGTGGCCATGACTGGCAACAGGGAGAAATGGGCAAAATCTGTGGTCATCTGGTATCGATATATCGACGACCTCTTCGTGGTATGGAGGGGATCTGTCGAACAAGCGAGGGAGTTCATCCATGAACTAAATGATAATGATTTGAACCTGAGATTTACTTATGACATCAGTCCATCGGAAGTGAATTATTTAGATCTCAGAGTGTATGCGAAGGATGGCAGATTAGAGACCGAACTGTTTAGGAAACCCACGGCGGGTAATTCAATTCTACACGCTGACAGCTGCCATCCTCCCCAATTAATCAACCGATTCCTGATTAATTTCCCTCTGAGGCGGAAAGCCGGAGGTTAGCACGCTGCACCTGAAATTGTATTTTTAACTTTGTCACGATTGTCTTCACTTACTGCTGATTTTAAAAAACAACTGCAATTGACCACGAAGCTCACCTGAGCAAAAGCGCCGTCCTCACGCGCTCAGCCTGCCCGCCCGGGCCCTCCAGGCACAGCGAGTCCCCGCTGTCAGAGGGGGAAAACGCCCACACCGCCAGCGCGGTCAAAGGCGAAGCCACGCCCACTGCGAGGCCACGCCCACCGGACTACTTAAACGCTCGTAACAGCGCAACATTCATTCCTGATTAATTTCCCTCTGAGGCGGAAAGCCGGAGGTTAGCACGCTGCACCTGAAATTGTATTTTTAACTTTGTCACGATTGTCTTCACTTACTGCTGATTTTAAAAAACAACTGCAATTGACCACGAAGCTCACCTGAGCAAAAGCGCCGTCCTCACGCGCTCAGCCTGCCCGCCCAGACCCTCCAAACACAGCGAGTCCCCGCTCTCAGAGGGGGAAAACGCCCACACCGCCAGCGCGGTCAAAGGCGAAGCCACGCCCACTGCGAGGCCACGCCCACCGGACTACTTAAACGCTCGTAACAGCGCAACTTTCATTCCTGATTAATTTCCCTCTGAGGCGGAAAGCCGGAGGTTAGCACGCTGCACCTGAAATTGTATTTTTAACTTTGTCACGATTGTCTTCACTTACTGCTGATTTTAAAAAACAACTGCAATTGACCACGAAGCTCACCTGAGCAAAAGCGCCGTCCTCACGCGCTCAGCCTGCCCGCCCAGACCCTCCAAACGCAGCGAGTCCCCGCTGTCAGAGGGGGAAAACGCCCACACCGCCAGCGCGGTCAAAGGCGAAGCCACGCCCACTGCGAGGCCACGCCCACCGGACTACTTAAACGCTCGTAACAGCGCAACATTCATTCCTGATTAATTTCCCTCTGAGGCGGAAAGCCGGAGGTTAGCACGCTGCACCTGAAATTGTATTTTTAACTTTGTCACGATTGTCTTCACTTACTGCTGATTTTAAAAAACAACTGCAATTGACCACGAAGCTCACCTGAGCAAAAGCGCCGTCCTCACGCGCTCAGCCTGCCCGCCCAGACCCTCCAAACACAGCGAGTCCCCGCTGTCAGAGGGGGAAAACGCCCACACCGCCAGCGCGGTCAAAGGCGAAGCCACGCCCACTGCGAGGCCACGCCCATAATACCTACTACAAATGTGTCGGCCATTCCAGCGCAGCGGACGAGCGCAGCGGGAGCGCCTAAGGGAAGCCCGTCTGCGCCCGTCCGCGCACGACCGGGCCTAGGGCCAGACCCCCTGGCACCCAGAGCCTCCACCAAAACCACATACTCCCGTCGTGACCTCCTAAGCCTCAGACCTTCTATCGCCTCCTCATGCAGATATATCCATGATATGAATGGACCCTTTGTCAGCTGCACGAACTGCCAGCCAGCCCAGCTTAAACTCCCCACACGAGTGCTGAAGCCCGCAACCCTCAAACTTGCCTCGCTGAACTGTCGCTCCCTCCCTAAACATGCGACACCAATCCACCACTTAATAGAAGACTACGAGATTGACATTCTCTTCCTAACGGAAACGTGGCTTACTCCACACTCTGACTCGGACATAGTGTTAGCCACTCCACCGGGATTCCTCATCCAGTCTCTCCCTCGACCACTAGGCAGAGGTGGAGGCATTGCTATCATC
Organism: Triturus cristatus; assembly: GCF_964204655.1. NCBI lineage: Eukaryota > Metazoa > Chordata > Amphibia > Caudata > Salamandridae > Triturus > Triturus cristatus. The sequence goes on from NC_140585.1 coordinate 442,905,793, forward strand.
TACCGAGACTCTTTCACCTGTAACTCCAGCGACGCACAAATCTCAGACTCTGAAAGCCTCCAATTCTCAATCAAACTAGACCCTACGAATTCCCTCTCAGGGATTCTAGTCTACCGTCCCCCCGGCCACCCCGGCTCCTTTCCCAATGCCCTCCTAGACACTGTAGCAACACAGGCTCACTCCGTCACGAATTTTATCTTAGTGGGAGACTTGAACATCCACTTCGAAGACACTTCAGATTCTGGAGTAGTCGACCTGATCACTGAACTAGCGACCTCGGACCTCCGTCTCCTTAACTCAGGAGCCACTCACATCAAAGGCCACCTGCTAGACCCAGTGTTCACCAGCACCCCCGCGATGCAAGCAATAGACTCCATCCCCCTTCCTTGGACGGACCACTTCTTGGTCCTATTCCAACTTCCAGGATCCCTTAGGAAACCTCAGAAACTGCCCACCTTCACTAGAGGCAGGACTTGGTCCAAACTCCCCATTGAAGAATGGGCCAATACCCTGATATCTACTACCCCGACTCATGAAGATATCCCAGACAACGCCGATAGCAACTTCAGAAATTGGATCACGACCTCCCTTGACTCTGTGCTCCCACTCAGAATGCGCGAAGACAAAACCAACAACACGGGCTCTGCACCGTGGTACACCCCAGAACTTCGTCAGCTCCGCAAAAACTGTAAAAGAGCCGAACGGCTTTGGAGAAAAGACTGGCATAATGCCAGCAAAGAGGCCTACCACTCCTCAGTCAAAATCTATAAAACTGCAATTAAGCTCTCCAAAGCCTCCCACTATGACACCCGGATAAAGGAAGCCTCAAATTCCTCTAGGGAATCCTACCTCATCGTGAAGGAGCTATTAAAAGTTCCCATCTCTCCCTTGCCCACCACCCCCCAGGTAGACAGAAGCAATGACCTAGCCGCATATTTCAACAATAAAATCGCCCGTATCCTCACATCCCTCCCTTCCCCTAGCCTCCCCACCCGCAGAAACATTAATCAGCCCCCCGATCAGACGGGAATACGTCCCCAACTCGAGACATTCAGGCCAGTAACGCATAACGAGGTGGACGCTACCCTGAATAAAATAAAAAGCGGATCTCCTTTAGACCCTGCACCCTTGAGATTTCTCAAAAACGTGGCCCCCGCTATCACCCCTACACTCACGGAGCTTATCAACTGCTCACTTGCACAAGGATCAGTTCCCGACAGCTGGAAAAGTGCAGTGGTGAAGGCACTCCTTAAAAAACCCCAGCTCGATCCAACTGATATGGCAAACTACCGACCCATATCCCTCCTCCCGGGGATTAGCAAGATCACCGAGAAACTGGTGAATAGTCAACTCTCCCGATTTCTCGAGACAAATAACATCCTACGGCAATCCCAAACCGGGTTCCGTCCGGGACACGGTACAGACACCGCCCTGCTTGCCGTCATCGAGGAAGCAAGGCGCATTCTAGACTCAGGAGGATCAGTGGCAGTGATCCTTCTGGATCTGAGTGCCGCCTTCGACACGGTCAACCACCGTGTCCTTCTTCATCGATTGGCGACAGCAGGGCTCACCGGGATGGCACTCAGCTGGATAGAGTCCTTTCTTACTGGACGCACGTTCCAGGTCTGGGACGGGGAATTCCACTCGTCCACACTTCCACTTACCAGCGGGGTTCCTCAGGGCTCCTCCCTGAGCCCCACACTTTTTAATGTGTATATGGCCCCTTTGGAAGATGTGGTATCACCATTAGGGATAAAAATCGTGAGCTACGCTGACGACACACAACTGGTCGTCTCCCTATCCCAACTAGACGACCACCCAGACAAATTACCAAACTGTCTCACCGAAATTCACGGGTGGATGTGCGAATCGTCATTGAAACTCAACGGTTCCAAAACCGAAGTGATGCTCATGGGCAAACAATGGGCGACCATCCCCCCGGCGATCTGGCCAGACGTGTTCGGGGAAATCCCCTCCCCGAAACACGAAATCAAGACCCTCGGAGTCTGGCTAGAACCCGACCTCTCAATGAAGACCCAAGCGGCCAAAACGGCCGGGACCTGTCTTGGGCTTCTGCGGACTATCCGCAAAATCTTCCCCCTCCTACCGCCCGTGTCCAGGAAACTACTAGTTCAGGGCCTCATAATGTCGCGGTTAGACTACAGCAATATGGTCTACCTAGGTGCGCCGGAAGCTACCTTAGCGAGACTGCAAAGAGCCCAGAACGCAGCAGCTCGCCTAATCATGAGCGTACCTCCCAGAGTATCCGCCAAACCCGCTATTAAGGCTCTGCACTGGCTCCCAGTCCGCCAAAGGGTGGAATTTAAAGCCATGTGCATGGCCCATAAACTAATCAATGGATCGGGACCTGCGATTCTCAGCGGCTTGGTCACCCCCTACATAGCACCGAGAACTCTACGGTCTGAGAACGAGCACCTGGCCAACATCCCCAAATTCAAGAGAACACGTACCGGAGGCCGACGTTTCTCTGTAAAAGCGTCCACTGGTTGGAACTCCCTCCCACGCTCCCTCAGACTGGAGCCCAACTACCTGACGTTCAGGAAAAACTTAAAACCCTCCTGTTTCCTAAATAAACCCTTCGCCCTTATCCCCCTCAGCAGGTTTTAATCTTCACAGCGCGGGGATGCCCTCGGGTCACCAGGCGCTCTACAAGTTGCTAAAATAAAAAATAAATAAAAATACCGTATGGTGAACTCCTCCGCCTAAAACGCAATTGTTCCTGTGACAAAGATTTTGAGAAAGCAGCTATTGGCTGTATAGCTAGATTTAGGACGAGAGGTTATGATCTGGATCTGTTACAGACCACATATAAAAGAGTACAGAGAATTCCCCGCAAAGAGCTTTTCAAAAACAAAGAACTAACAAAAGCAAAGGTAGGGGACAATGTAGACCCCGACACAGGTACCTTTCGCATGATTACCACGTATTCAGAGGATGCGAATACCTTAAGAAGTATGCTTAAAAAGAACTGGCACATCCTCCAGACGGATTTAGTAATAGGCAAAGATATTCCATCTAGACCCCTGATTACTTTCCGTAAAGCTAGATCGTTGAAGGACCGATTAGTCCAGAGCCATCTGTCACCAATCACACCCAATATAGGGACTTTAAAAGAGATGAAAGGGTTCTTCCCGTGTGGTAAATGCAGGGCGTGTGCCAATAGTAAAAGAGTCCTCACATATAACATCTTGGGTGTCACACAACAGAAAGTGTTTAAAAGATTCATCACATGCTCTACATCACATGTTGTATATTGTTTAGTCTGTCCTTGCGGGCTTAGATACATTGGCAGCACCATTAATAGCGTTAAGTTACGCATTCTCGAACATCAACGAGCCATAGCAAATAAGGATGCGAATTATCCTGTTGCTAGGCATTTCGCGATCAAACATCAGAACAACAGGGAGCTGTTGCAATATTTTGGGGTTGATTAAGTCCCTTTGAACGCAAGAGGGGGAGACAGGGTTCTAAGGCTGCGTAGATTAGAATACCGTTATATCATTGATTTACAGACTAAGGCACCTAAAGGACTGAATAGCGGGGAGGAACTCGCAGTACATTTAGGAAGCTGATCTAACCGAATATCCTTTATGTTCTTCTGTTCCATTTGTGTTGAAAGTATATATTATCACAGTTGATTTAACATCGTAGGGGAGAGCCATGTTTTTAAACCCTCTCACTCACAGTTGTCATGGTTCTCACTGATTTTCGGGGGAAATATGGTAACTGTGATCGCAGTAAATGTATTATGCAATATTGTGAAATTCTCATATTTGATTTTAACCGATACATGGTGTGATGCTGTTTATGACTGATCTATCAATGCCGATTATGTGCTCTACATTCTAGATTCACTATAGGAGGTAATATACTATTGAGTATTTACACTAAGATCGTCATATCTAATTGTACCGATACACGGTGTTATGTTGTAGATGAATGATCCACTGATGCTAACTCCGAGTGATTAGCCATGATAGGAGGCAATATACTATGTAGTTCTCATTGCTCTACATTTTGACTACACCGATATACGGTGTCATGTCGGTTGCAACCTTTCCACATTAGTGGATACCGAATATGTGAAATAGGACAAGCGTGACAGTGGAGTACTCACAATTGTGCATATATGTGTGTATATATTGATATACTGTGATTTTCCCATGTGTGTAATTTTATGTTGGGATTTAAAGAGGATCGTTTCATGGATTTCCCCAGTACTTTGGTATATACGATACACCATGCCAAGATGGCCGCCACTTTCACTTATGAATTCAAGTGTTCTTTGAATACAAATGTCACTTCCGTTATTACGTGCTTGTTAATTTAAAAATGCCGCTTCACCGCGCTTTTTGTAAAAACTGACGAAGGAATTTCCGAAACGCGTCTGTTTTCTTGTGTAGCTTAACAAACATCTATGAAGCGACCCTCCGAGTGCTGGACTTTCACTCCGAGTTACGTGAGTCTTGGAGCATTTATATATATATATATATATAGATATATATATATATATATATATATATATATATATATATATATAATTTTCTCATGTCCCTTGTCAACGCCGCCGCGGCTGCAAGGAGACCCGCACACCAGGATATAATCCAAAGGAAAGTTTTATTCTCGCTGACTCATTTCGACCTTACGGTCTTCTTCAAAGCTGGGGATACATTGTGGCAGTGCTCTCTATATAGTCAGAGAGTCACTGTTAGATAATTAATGAAAACAGGAAAAAGACTGAAGGATGAAGTGCCACTCAGTTCAGAAGAAAAAAGACTCAAGTCAAAATAATACTCAAATGATGATAAAATGTTGCTCCCCTTTAAATAAAATAGACATTTTCAATCAAGTACAATAAATTTAAAATAAAATAAACTTCAAACGTAAAAATTAGAGTGAAAAAACAAAGTACTAAAAGTAACATAAATCTAACAGAGTCCGGAGTGACTTGGTTTCTCTAAGTACTTTACACAAAAATACTAGTGCCTGTGCAACATTATTCCCATCATAGGTCCTGGTAAGGTCGTGCTAAAACGGGAAGAAAAAAAAAAATATATATATATATATATATTTATATATTCAATGAAAATAACAAAGGTGAAAGTATGTTATATTCAGGAGAAAATGTCAGTTAAAGCATACCTTTCAAACAAACAAAACTACTGAAATTCACCAGGTATAGTTATCTCATTTAACTATCCTTCGTGTACTTCGTGCTGTAAAGTAACTATAACTTGTGCCTACACCATATCACGAAAAGCATGCTTTCCGGACCAAAATCTAGCTTTCTGCCAAATTTAGTGTCATTCTGTTCAGCAGTTTTTGTGGTATCCCTGTTCAGTTTTCCAATAGAAAAATTAATTTGGAAAACAAGTTTTGGGACCCCCCTTTTTATCACTTGACGGATCACCCTGAATCCTTTGCAAAAAAAAAAGCTGTGGTGGAGGAACGTTTTTAGAAAGTTTTGTGAATGTTCGTCAAACTGCTCCAAAGTTACAAGCAAAGGCAAAAAATCAATTTCATGTGGAAACCTGGTCCTAAGTATTACCACCCAGAGGCGACCACCGATCTGCCCCTTAGTGGGTGGGGTGGGGGATCAAACAGCCCACTGGACACCACAGTTTTTTAAATTTAATTTACAAAAAGTAGTTGGAGGGTGCATTCATCGGGTCTAGCTCCCCAAATCACCTGCAACAGTCTTTCTGCCCCCCCCGCTATGGGGGTTGTGGAAACCCCACTAGACACCTTTTTAAAAAATATGCAATGAAAAGGGATGGGGTGGCCCACCCTAGCAACAGGCCAAGCTCCCACGTCAACAAATATGACATCAGTCTTTATGCTTCCTCTGTGGGCAGATATGAGGTGTTTACCTCCAATCTGCTACCCACTTGGGTGTGGGTAGAGCTGACGAGACAACAGGACCAGAGAGCAAGGAGTTTTTTCAGTGCCGTATTAAAAAAAAAAAAAGGTTGTAGGGTGTTTCACCACAATCTGCCCCAGGGGAGTCAGAAAAACTATTGTGCCCATTGTGGACCAGGGGCAAGGCACAATGCATGATTGAGCCACCCCCTTTGTATGGTCTGGCTTGAATGCACAGTTGTCTCCAGACAGTTATGTGAGTACTACTAGAGTGGAGCGTTGGCTTCGCCCACATGTTGGATGCCAGGAGTACAAGTTTTGATTGGGCAGACATTGTGTGCTTCTACTAAACAGGCATTGGCAAAGCCAATAGGCCTCGGCAGTGCCCTAGCTTTTGGCCTTGTCAATGTGAATGTCTTTTAGGCATGTTGTCTAGCAGCACATCTGCTGTTCAGGATTGGTAAAAGTTACTGAAAGCCCACAATCACAGGATGTTGAGCTGATCCAGAGTCTCTTCGCCCCCGGTTTTGAGTTTATTGTCCTGTCTCTCCTAACCCAAACGCTATGACGTGGCCTGCCCTGGCCACATCATAGCACTTTTTCAGTGTTTTTCATTTAATTCCAACACTGGTGTGCTTTTGGATGAGGTAGCATGAAAAGGACAATGTTAGGTTCTGCCACCAAACTGCTACCTTTGAAAACGTGGCTTTTAAACACCTAGGCCCAGTTAATTTTCCTGTCATTCCTGTCCAAACCTCTGAGCTAACGCCAGGACACCTTCGGGTAATTGAGCATTCTATAAATCCATTGTAACTTATCATATTGTGTCTTTCTTCAATCTGCTGCTCCATGTTGCATTGGTGGTGACGAGAATCGAAAGTAAATGATGCCGCAACCCTGCAGTGATTGACGGGCAATGTAGGGCTGGGAAACGGTGATGTAGAGATGTAATTAGCTGGAAAAGGCAAAGGGTAATTTTACAGATCATGAAAGTTGTCAGCTCCATCATTTTTATTTAGACACCCTCTTCTGATGAGCAAGGCTACCATGCTTTATATAGTTTGAGAACATGAAGATATAACTTAAGAGGCTGATTTTATAGTCACAGCTAGTGGCATTAGGGCAAAGCTCCACGTCTGTCAAATGCCCTTAACTGCAGTGTAATCAGTTACCTTGCACATCTCTGTTCTTGATGGCTTCTTGCCCTTGCCATATCCTGGGATGGGCAAACTCATAGTTAGTTCTCACCACATTGGATTCCCCAAATGATTACTGGGTATAATACAAACCTGGATGAGGAATCTTGAGTGGGGCCCATTAAGGATTGAATTCTTCTCTGTGCGGATAGGTTATCTTACGTTGTGTATTGGTTTATGGTACAGAGGACTTGCCCAACAATGACTTGCCTGGATAAGAAGGTAAATGTTTAGGTTACACAGTGAACAAAAATGTTTCTAATCCCTTCCTTTATTTTTCCCATACAGATGAATTTGCCATTTTTGTTTGTGTCAACCTTAACATACGGTTCAAGTGGACATATTGTTTGTGTTGCGATATGGTTTGATTTGACATATTTCCATATCTACCTGCCCACTCAAAGGCAGAACTGATTTGGTTCTGCATGGCAAAGGCAGGTTTGTCTTGCTTCGTTCTTACCCGAATCACTTAATCTGGTATGAATCTGGTCTTCGTGCCTTTATCAGGAAGCAAAGACAGAGGACTGTTGCCTTTGCCAGGTGAAGTCCCTCAGCTTTCCACATAATCATGGAGAATTATTGAAGCCTAAAGCTGGCATACTCTTTAAATGTAAGATTGGCGTCATGACTAGAAGATCTTGGGTGGTTTGCTTTGAAAAATCAATTTACAAGATATCCTTACCGTCCAGCCCTTCCTCTAACTCAGTCAGGAACAGATCTTTTCCCTGGTATTGTGACTTCTCTAAACGTTTAAAAGACATGACAATCCCTCTATTAATTAGAAATAAAAACAGCAGAGGCCAGCTAAGACGCTGTTCTCCTCTGATGACTGTCAAAGCAAAAATAGGGAAAACTGAATATTTTATTAGCTACAGTCCCAGTCTAGGAAAGTAGTAAAGTGAAAATAGAATGTCTTTCTGAGCCTACAAACATGGCGACAGGTTAATCAAGACCCTTGGATACTTTTTGCAGTTGGGTGTATTTTCAGAATCCGTTCCTGCTGTCGTCAACAAATCTGTCACCATACTCAACTCTTTTTCTCTCCCATTTGCCTTGGATTTGCTATCGGAGAACTCCGCAGCTACTTGCATTTAGAACTGTGTGGTTATACTTTACTTGGACTAGGATTACTAGGCACAGTTTGTTAAAGTCATCAAAACATGTTGGGCTTATGATTCTGCATCTCCACCTCTTTAGCCTTTTTATTTATCCCAATGTGGCATTCATGATGGTGATAATAGGTCTGTGTTTGTTAACACTTGAACTGAACTTGCTTTTTTCGCAGATCCATGTCTGGGCATTTGTGGAAGAGAAGAGTGTTTGCCATGAACGCAGAGTCCTCTGGGTTTGGCTTGCCTCCATCCCCAGGGTCTTACCATGACACAAGTGGCAGCGTTCATTTGTTAGTAGCTATCAGAGTGGGCTTTGGCTCACTTGTCTGAAAGAGATTCCTCCTGTTGAACTTGTTCTTTCAGTTAATGAACCAGAGTTCACTTTAATATTCTTCCGGTACCTCACATTCAGTACTGCTGCTCCGATTCCCCCCCTGAGAAAATGCCAGATTCACAAGAGATTTCCAGAAATTTCAATATCAACCTCTGGTTCCTGGTTCTGGAGGCCATTGTGTGTTGTGGATTTGTGTGTGCACGTGGTCCTTTTGGCTAGGGTCAAGAAAACCTTGCTCTGCTGCATCTGGTTCAACTGAAGCATCGGGTAAAAGGTTCCACTATCCTTGTCTTTCATCTACGGTCAAGTGAGTTTCGATCTGTTGGGTATACATAAAAAGTGGGGTTCAGTATGGTAATTGGTGGACTCGGTAGCAGAACTCTTGGTACAATTCTTTCCTGCGAAATCTACCAGAACTATCAATCACAATTGAATCTCGGAGTTTAAATAGGGAGGCTTTGTGACCAGAGAAATACACAACTTTGACTCTTATCTTAATTTCTTACTTTGTGGCTCTGAGGTCATTTGTAGGCAGACTGGGAAAGCTAATGTGATGTTCTGCGTCAGCAAACATGGTGGGATCTATAACCCTCGTTTCGACTCCTTAACTTGAGGGCTGTGGCCGATCATCAAGAACATTCCCCTGTAGGCTACTCGCTTACAGGAGCTCTAAAATACGAAACTGAGTGTCTCAGGAAGAGAACTCATACTTGCTGCACATGGTAGCTCCATCAGTTTCTCTTGTTCAAGAGAACAGGCTGTTGCACAGCCGAATGTCTTTACATTGGAGTACAATATTAAGCTTCTGGTGTATGTTTTATATTAGTACAAAGGGAAGGGTTCAGTGGGACAAGCCTTCATTTGTCGGTAAAACAATCATAGTTCTTCATGTACTCCATATGTGCAACAGAAAGTGAGAACTGCTTAGTGGTGTCAAACGATCCTGGTGGCTTCCTTTCGGCCACCAGGCTTTTTTTATCCTCGTCCATGTTGCATCTGCTTCCTGCTTTTAGAATTCTCCTTTTTAAGTCAGTTTGATTTGCTATGCTAGCATCATGAACTGATTTTCCCCATCCTTTTTAGGTCTCGACCTGGTGAAAGCAGCGCGTGCGCTGCTCTCGCCATGCTGAGGGCCTTTTGGAATCAATACGATTCCGATGTGCATGCAGTGGGACAGAAGGGACAGAAGATGTGCACGCGCAGACTGGAGGCTTCACTGGCGGCGTGACACTAGGCACTTTTTTGGGGGACATTTTTGGGGAAAGAGCACGGCGTTTCTTGTTTTCAATGCATCGAACATTTAGAATTGTCGTTAGTCATTCTGGCTTTTGGCCCCTGGGTGGCGCCAAAACATTCTTTGCAGACATTCGCATGCCGTAAGTAACTAGTACCTTTCAACCATAGTGGAGGTATGTAAAATAGGTTTGCACAGGAATTGTCTTGCTATAAGACATTTTCTTTTCGAAAGAGTGTCCTGCCAGTAGCTTGCAAGATTTATTTTACTCAAGGTGATGGGGGGATAAAAAATTGACTCATGATACCGGCAAATCACATTTCACTTCAAAGTTTTCAACGTTTTCATGCAATTTCATGAAAATTCGTGAGTAAAAAGAATGCAGTTTCGAACAACCCTAGTTTGAATGGGATATTAATATTTTCCTTTTACATGTGCTGCTCAAATAAACGAACCATCAACATGGCATGCAAAAATATTTGTATAAAACCATATAAATGTTAATAATGGGCATTTATGAACCATGCAATAAAACAGAATTCTTTTAGAGTGTATTATTGAGTGTTAATTACCACTCGGCGGAGAAGAATTAATTGGTAAACCATACAAGAAATCCGTTAAATGTAAATATGGTTTGTACACAGCCATAAAAGTATTACATAACCATTGCATAAAGGAACACCTACAGATAGTCTTTATATCAAATGATTTTGAAATTATTGCTGCTGATGTGTTGTAATGAGGAATTTCAATAAAATATATTAAAAAAATACTTTCCGGGATAGGAACGTGTGAGCAGCATGTTGTATGAGAAATTAATCAGAAAACATTAGTTCCACTGTACTCTCTTATTAGGATATGGATACTAGAATCCCAGGTTCCGTGCAGAGCTTTGCAGCAGGCACATTAACCCGCAAAGCCTTTAGTCTGCAGGACTGTGCCAACTATCATGTTTCCAGTGCAACATGGGTTTTAGTTATGTGTGCTGATTAGCACCACCCACTACAGTTCCATTCCTGAGAGAGTGACAGGTCCACTCAATACTCAGAAATCCATGGAGATCTAGTACTGCATCCGTGATCCTTGTTGCACCATGCATGCACTGAGATGTCACTATTGGGGCATTTGTAAAGCTTTGATAATGCTCATCTTTGCTGATCTGCACCGTGCTCAGCTACCAAAAACTAATTTTCATGATAAACACAGCATTAAATACAAGGCTTCTCGCATTCCTAAGCGCTGTAAATAAAAGATGCCATTATTACCCTATTTATGGTACTGTATCCACCTTAGAAAAATGGAATATAGTGTCTGCTTTTTCAAGGTCCGAAGTCCGACCTTTAGAGCATTCAGCTCACTGAGCCATTCTTTCAGCTACACAAATAGAAATCAATAAAGCCCTGTGGTATGACTTCAGTGCGTTATGCTAGTGGCGTGGGAGAACCTGTTCGAGGCATGTGGGCTGCTGAATTCATATCTGTGCATAGATCGCCGCCTAGTGTTGGGTCCGGATGATTGCACTTTGTTGTCCTGGAAGAGTCTTCGAAGTATCACGAGATAGGTGGCTCCTCCCCTGGACTACAGTGCGCATGGGCATCCTCTCCAGCCTCAGATTGTTTTTTTCCGCCATTGGGTTCGGATGTGCTCATCTTAGCTCAAGTTAGGAAAACTTTATTTAAGGCCAAAAGCCTTTAGGTATCGTCGGTATTGTTTACGTTCGGTATCGACAAATATTTAGACCTGTTCTCGGATTTATTCACACTTCTCGGACCTAGTTTCGGTCCGACCATCGATCGACGTTCGAGGATGGAATCGAGGACTCCCTTCAAGAGATGTCCTTTATGCCATGCGAAATATCCACACATCGACGCCCATCCGGTGTGTAACAAATGTTTATCACCGGATCATGATGAGTCAAGGTGTATGGCCTGCGCCCGGTTCCGGTCAAAGAAGACACTTCGGACTCGACGGGCGGCTAGATTGGAGGCCAAACAATCGGCGCCTAACCCGGTTAACATATTCAGCACCGAGGAGGAGGAAGTCGAGAGCGTCGAAGAGATAGACTCGAGCCATGCTTCAGAGCCTGAATCCCATTCTGACGACGATGATGAGGTGATCTTCGAGGACGAAGACGTCGTCGACGAGGTAGGAGACGACGATGAGGCCCTTGGGGCCGAGGAAGTTAGCTCAGGAGAGGAGCTAGGTCAATCCGTCGATGCGGAGGCCGAAGGACACAGTCCGGCTAAGGCTCAGGTCGAGGGATCGCCTGCGGGCCTTACCCAAGATCAGTTGGATCGTTCTACAGCCCCGCCTGAAGGCCCGGCCTCGAACATTTCAAAAGAGCCAACGCTATCAAAAAAGACTGGATTCAGTTCAGTGAAAGCGAAACCAAAACCAGCACTGGTCAAAACGAAACCGAAAGTGCAACTGGTTCAAGTCGGATCGAAGGCATCGAAACCCTCCAATCCGTCGACGCAGAAAAGGGACATCGGAACAGACCAAAGAAAGGAGGACTTCGGTACCGAAAAGACAAAAAAGGGCTTCGGCACCGAGACACAGAAGAAGGCCCTCGGTCCCGACAAGACGCTACGGCCTATGGCACCGAAGGCTGGGGCACCGACCACCAAGGTCACGGTGGTCGATCCGACTAAGTCAACACCGAAGAGTGCGGCGAGCGCCAAACTTTCGAATCAACCAGGCGTCGATCCCAAACTTCGGATCGAAAACCCGAAGGCTGGGAAGAAACCGGAGACGGTGTCGAGGCCTAGCTCCAAAGAGCCTATCGGTTCCAAAGCACCGTCTGCATTCACATTGCAACAGGTGTCGGAGTCCCTACAGCGCATCAGGGAACGGGCAACCCTCGAACCAAAAACGGGTCCCGAACCACACAAAGTGGCCAAAGCTCACTCGGTGCCGGCACCGATCAAGTTTGGATTGCCGCCACCGGGGACGCCGAAGATGTTCGAACTTAGGAGGAGTGTCGAACAACCACGAACAGTGGCCACGGAAAGAACCGATGTCGAGGACTCGCAGGACCAGTTCATCGACGCAGACACTGGTAGGCTGTTGTTCCGCAAGCGGAGAATTGTTCCAGAGAAGGCTTTGGACTCCTACAAGATTCCACTAAAAAGGAAACTGGCATCAAGTTCGACGCCAGTGCTTGTAGAAACATTCCACACCTATCATCAGGAACCACCATCCTTTTCTCCTACACACTCAGAACATGATGCAGGAGAGGGCTATATTGGGGAGGATACCACTTATCCTGTGGATAATGACCCTGATGACCAACAGCAAGACCAAGATCAAGCATGGGGAGACCCTAATGACCAAGGTGACCCACAAGATGCTCCTGACACGCATCTTTACAATCTCAAACCATCTCCCACTGAAGATACTGCTGCTTTTAACGCCCTCATTGAAAGGGCAGCTGCCAATCACGGAGTGGAACTCCATTCTGACTCTGTGGAGGAGGATTTCTTAGTGGACACGTTCTCCACATCAGAAAGAACGGTCAAGACTCTACCAATGCTGAAAGGGGTTCTTAAACATGCTAAGGACATCTTTAAGGACACCACCAGGGCACGGGTATTAAACCCCAGAATAGAGAAAAAATACAAACCTGCACCCGGAGACCCCATATACATTAAAGGTCAATTGCCGTTGGACTCCATGGTAGTTTCTAATGCTCGCAAGAGAGCTAACTCGCAGACTACAGGTGATGCTCCTCCTCCAGACAAGGAGTCCAAAGTGCTAGAAACATCGGGCAAAAGGGTAGCAGCACAAGCAGCGAACATCTGGTGCATTGCCAAAACTCAGGCACTCCTGGCCCGATACGACAGGTCACACTACGATACACTAGAAACACTGCTAGAACACCTACCAGATGAATACAAAGAAGGAACGGAGCTCCTCATCAGAGAGGGACAACTCATTACAAATGCGCCCATCAAATGCGCACTGGATGCAGCTGACACTGCAGCAAGGGCAATCAACACTAGTGTGATGTTGAGGAGGCACGCATGGCTGAGAATATCAGGTTTCAAACCTGAGATTCAAAATAATATCTTGATTCAACCAGTCAACCCAGACTTTTTATTTGGCCCCGAGGTTGACACTACACTGGAAAAGATTAAAAAGGACACTGAAACTGCGAAATCTATGGGGGCTCTACAGTCGCAGCAGTTTCGGAGTGGCTCCTTTTGTCGCCCCGGGAATAGAGGAGCAGCTAGAGGTCAGGGGTCCCAGCAGCAGTACAGTAAAGGAGGTACCCAGAGTACCTATAATAAAAACAATAGGGGTGGATATCGTGGATCCAGCACCAAAGGCAGAGGACGAGGACACAACAACACCAGGTCCTCCGCCAATAACAAACAGTGACGTCTTGTCGCTGCCCCCCGCCCACATAACACCGGTCGGGGGTAGACTCCAACAGTTCCTGCCAGTCTGGAGATCCATCACCACAGACAGGTGGGTCAGAGAAATTGTCCAGTACGGTTATTGTCTGGAATTAACATCCAATCCACCCAACATACCACCAAGACACCGTCCTATGTCCGCAGAGCACTTGACATTATTGCAGCAAGAAGTACTAAGTATGCTGCAAAAAGGAGCCATAGAGCTCGTGCCTATGGAACAGCGGGGGTCAGGGGTGTACTCTCTGTACTTCTTAATCCCAAAAAAGGACGGGTCTTTACGACCTATACTAGACCTCCGCCCCCTCAACCAATACATTCTGTCAGAGCATTTTCATATGCTCACCCTCCAGCAGGTTCTGCCGTTACTCAGTCAGGGAGACTTCCTAGCAACACTAGATTTAAAGGATGCGTATTTCCACATACCCATACACCCATCACACAAAAAATATCTCAGGTTCACTCTTCAGGATCGGCATTATCAGTTCAAAGTACTCCCTTTCGGAGTAACAACAACGCCCAGAGTCTTTACCAAGTGCCTAGCGACAGTGGCCGCACACTTAAGGAGACAGCACATTCACGTCTTCCCTTACCTGGATGACTGGCTTGTTCAGGCAAAGTCAGCTCAGCTGTGTGCCAGCCACATATCCCACACCATTCACCTTCGTCTGGGATTCTCTCTGAATTATCCAAAGTCACATCTCCAACCCGCCCACGTACGGCAGTACCTGGGCGCGACTATAGACACTCTGGCTACCAAAGCTCAGCCAAATTTAGCGAGAATCAACAGCATGCAACTGCTGCTAAAAAAAATTCAGACCACAACACTCCCTTCCAGCGCGAGTGTTCATGCAGTTGATAGGCATGATGGCCTCCTGCATCTTCATAGTCCCGCATTCGAGACTACATATGCGCCCGCTTCAGGAGTGCTTGGCACGTCAATGGAATCAGACTCAAGGACAGTTGAAAGACCTAGTGTTGGTGAGCGGTCGGGCATACAACTCTCTGCATTGGTGGAATCCACACAACCTTTGCAAGGGCCGACCGTTCCAAGAGCCTGTTCCACAAATAATACTGACAGCGGACGCGTCTCTCCAGGGATGGGGAGCTCATGTACTCAATTACACAGTGCAGGGACTATGGACGACACAGCAACGGAAGATGCACATCAACCTTCTGGAACTGATGGCTATCTTCCTGGCAATGAAGGCATTCAAAGTACACTTGTGCAACAAAGTCGTGTTGATCCGAACAGACAACATGACTGCCATGTACTACATACAGAAACAGGGAGGAACACACTCTCCACAGTTGTCTCATCTGGCTCAGAGCATGTGGAAGTGGGCCATTCAGTGGAACATGTTCCTCATGGCGGAACACCTCCCGGGCAAGGACAACCAGATGGCGGATCTGCTCAGCAGACACAGCCACCAAATGCACGAATGGGAGCTACATCCGTCAGTACTCCAACCGTACTTCCAGCAGTGGGGTCATCCAGAGATAGACCTATTCGCCACAAGGGAAAACGCAAAATGCCAAAGCTTTGCCGCCAGGTTTCCGCATCCACAGTCGCAGGGCAATGCGATATGGATGAACTGGTCAGGCAGATTTGCGTACGCTTTTCCCCCAGCGCCATTAATACCGCTAGTGGCACACAAACTACGGCAACACTCAATGACACTTATCCTGGTTGCTCCAATATGGGCACGCCAGCCATGGTACACCACGTTACTAGAACTGTCCGTGGTGCCGCCTCAAAGACTGCGGCTAACACCCAAACTTTTAACACAGAACCATGGCGAAATTCAGCACCCAGATCCGCAACAGCTGAACCTGGCGATTTGGCTCCTGAAGTCTTAGAGTTTGGCTACCGGAACCTGCCTCCAGAATGTATGAATATCATCAAGGAGGCCAGGAGACCCACGACCAGAGCTTGCTATGCGGCTAAATGGAAAAGGTTTGTCATTTATTGTAAAAACAATGACATTAATCCGCTGGATGCATCCATTCAGAACATCATCTGTTACCTGTTACACTTATACCGATGCAATCTGGCATACAACTCCATCCGTATACATCTAACCGCAATAGCGGCCTATCTTCAAAACAGGCAGCACCTCTCTTTATTCAAGGTGCCTGCCATCAAAGCCTTCTTAGAGGGACTCAAAAGAGTGATTCCTCCAACTCACCCACCGGCACCGGTGTGGAACCTGAATGTGGTCCTCACCAGATTGATGGGTCCACCTTTTGAACCTCTACATTCATGTGAGATTCAATTCCTCACCTGGAAAGTAGCCTTCTTAGTGGCAATCACTTCGTTGAGAAGAGTTAGTGAACTCCAGGCACTAACCATTCAAGAGCCATTCATACAGGTTCACGCAAACAGAGTTGTACTACGCACTAACCCCACTTTCATGCCTAAAGTGATATCGCAGTTCCACATGAATCAAACTATTGAACTGCCTGTTTTCTTTCCAAATCCAGAAAATGTCGCGGAGAGAATGCTCCATACACTAGATGTAAAGAGGGCCCTCATGTACTATATAGACAGAACAAAGGATTTTAGGAAAACAAAACAACTGTTCGTTGCCTTTTCTCCACAACACAAGGGCAACGCCATTTCCAAAGCAGGGATAGCCAGATGGATCGTTAAATGTATTCAAATTTGCTATGAAAAAGCTAAACGCACATTAACGATTCCGCCCAGAGCCCACTCAACACGAAAGTTAGTGGCGTCATTGGCTTTCCTAGGGAATATTCCTTTAGAGTAAATATGTAGAGCAGCCACATGGTCCACTATACATACATTTACAAAACACTACTGTGTAGATGTACATTCAAAACAGCAGGCAGCTGTAGGACAGGCTGTTCTCAACACCCTTTTTCAGACTGCTGCAGCTGGCACGGGCAGCCGCCGCTAATGGAGGGACTGCTATATAATCTATGCACAGATATGAATTCAGCAGCCCACATGCCTCGAACTGAATATGCTACTTACCAGTATGCATCTGTTCTTGGCATGTAGGGCTGCTGACATTCATATCGCCCACCCTCCTCCCCGGCGCCTGTAGCGGCTGCAGCACTCAGAATTACTGTATAGCATGGTCATCACTTACGGTATCTACTCCATCACTGCCACAATGGCGAAAAACAATCTGAGGATGGAGAGGATGCCCATGCGCACTGTAGTCCAGGGGAGGAGCCACCTATCTCGTGATACTTCGAAGACTCTTCCAGGACAACAATGTGCAATCATCCGGTCCCAACACTAGGCGGCGATCTATGCACAGATATGAATGTCAGCAGCCCTACATGCCAAGAACAGATGTATACTGGTAAGTAGCATATTAATTTTTCGCCACTGATTGCTTCTTCAGACCAGAGGCGTACTTGTTCTTCGTGCTTTCAACCTGTATTTATATAGCAACATCAACTAGTGACGTGGCCATTCCCTTTATCACTCACTCAAACCAATAGGCCTTAGTTGGTCCCAGCCATGTTTATTTACAGGGTGAATGCCATGGTGTACAATATTTATGCGTGTAAATATAAAAAGTGCCGCAAGCAGCGCCTCGAACCCCAAGAATGCCCATGCACCTGTGTTACCATCACTTCCGCCAGCACTCAGCGTGATCAGTGCCCCGCCATCCTCTCTGTGGTGTCAGACCTCCTTCGTGTATGAGAGTGCCCTGCAGGAGTGTGTCGGGTCTCCCAGCTGTGTGTCGGGCACACCCACACACTTACACGAGACAACAATCAGTTTAACTCGGACTCCTGTTTCACGAGGAGGTAAAGCAAACTCATACACTGTGCGTGGAGCGCTCTCAGCACATATTAATAATATCAGAAACGTACTTTCTTATAGCGCGTCATACCGTGTTTCTGCAGATTCTAGGTGCTTTATTTAACAAGTGGTGGTAGTGGTACCTTTAGTCCCTCACGGTACCCCTTGGTGAATTGTGCACAAATCTCAGCTATACAAACGAA
Organism: Triturus cristatus; assembly: GCF_964204655.1. Classification (NCBI taxonomy): domain Eukaryota; kingdom Metazoa; phylum Chordata; class Amphibia; order Caudata; family Salamandridae; genus Triturus; species Triturus cristatus. Next base: position 442,923,951 of record NC_140585.1, read on the forward strand.
AACATGGAGAAAAGCTGTTAATATTGAAAGTCTCTTTATTGAGCTCTGTCATTGAACAAATCAAATTTCCACAGATTGCAACAAGTCCCTTAATAAAGGATAACCGTGAACGATGACAAGACACAATGTCACATCAGAGACCGAGGATAACAAGCATTTGCAATGCAATAGGTCTTGCATTTACACAAGTTTAAGCTATTGGCATTGTAAATGACAATGCCTTTTATTTGGGTTTAAAGAGCGAAAACAAAAATAAAAGGCATTGTCATTTGCAATGTCAATAGCTCAAACTCGCGTAAATGCTAGACCTATTGCATTGCAAATGCTTGTTTTCCATGGCTTAGCTTAACTGCCTGAGGCTTGAGCAGCTGATCTAAGAATAGCTAGGGCTTTCTTTAGACACTATGGACATTAATATAAGGGGCAATGTCTTTTGATAAGGCTCTACAAAAGCAAATGGCTTAGCGTTTGCCAATGTGCATTTTACAAATAGATAAATCCCCAGCTTTATTTCTTGGGTGATGCACCTTCATTTTCCACCTGCCTTGGCAGATTTCAGCACCTTGATTGACTTGTGGCAGTCGCACCTTTTACGTACTCACTTACCGTGAGAGGCAGCCCATCCCCCTCCCTATTTCAGAATGCTGTGTTCATGTTGAATTAAGAGGGGCCGCTCAACTTGCATCCTTCAGTGTGTATAGCCCACTGCTTGCTTTTTAATCAAATTCTTTTGATTCACTAACCTGCTGAGGTCATGGCTAACTGTGCAATTAAAAGTGGTTTTGTAGAGAACTGCCTTTTATGTTGTCTGTAATATTGGCACTGCAGTATTTGAAATTCAGTTATGGTCCGCTGAGCCTTACAAGATGTTCCACTGGCAGACTGTTTTTTGTACTAAAAAAAAAAATCCTGAGTTATTTTAAACAGGAGGTAGGTTTCACTTTGCTTTTTTCTACTCCTTCCTTTCAAATGCTAAGCGTGCTTTAGTGATGATCGCAAAGCAGGCCTTGTGCTGACTGAAAAGGACGCAGGCCTTAGTGTACTCCGACAGGATCTTTCACGTCGCAGGGCTCACTAGGTCTTTTCCTGCATTATGGGATACGTGAGGGGAATTCTTTGCCAGATTGTTTCACTTCCTTGGTTTTACCGCTCAGTGTGTTCCTATGGTGTCTCAGTAAATTCACCACTTGGGCTACAAACCATGCATCATGCCATGGATGTCAGCTTAAGATCAAATAGTTTGTTTCAACTTTGCTAATTTCTTTTGGCCAGAAGTCTTTGATTTTTTTATAATGTAGTACCTGCAGCCTCATTCAGAAAAATCTAACTTTGGGCACTATTGAAATGTTCTCATAAATTCTAGAGCAGGCCTGGAAATGCCAGTAAGTAGAAGTTACTCACCGTAGCGACACTGGTTTGGTATCCCTATGTTGGCCTTACTCAGATGACCCGCCTACCAACGCCACGGTAGGGTACTGTTATTAGAGGCCTACAATGCCTAGCTGCAGATTGGGCTGTGTATGCTTCTGGGCCTCTAAATCTCCAATTTCCATGTTGGCTAAAAACGAGCTCTGGTTCGCCATAATGGCATACATTGGAAGGTTGATTTAAGGCTACAAACGCAAGAAATTAGCTTGTACTTTATAAATGAAAGTATTTTGCTTACAGTGTTCGTTCTCTCCACAGCAAAGTGAAAATTTCATTAGACAGACAGCAAACTAGACGGCCATGGTTCGCTTATGTTCTGAACATAGCTTTAACGATGAAAGAATAAAGTAACGACAGAATTGCTCTGTACTCTCACAGTTGTTGTACCACTATTGTATTCGATAGTGCATGTGTTCTAATTTTGGATCTGAAATCTGGTACCAATTTTCATGTAAGAAGGTGCTGCCCTGTTCTGCCTCCACAAATCCCCCAATCCTTCCGGTTCCCATGCAGATGGGATTCTGAACCTCTACCATCGAGCTTTTTGTACACAGTTTCATATATCTTATCGCCATGTTTTCAGCATCACATCGTTCTCTAGCTACTGTTGTTCTCTGTAAATATCTGCAAAAGCATGAAATTAATCCTGTCTTGTTTATTATCGCCTTGTTGATTGATCTTAAAGTTGCTTTGGTATAGTTGTTAAGAAAATAGGACAGTTATTTTTCATCGAGTGCCATTTCATATTATGCTGAACTGGTTGCAAACGGGAAATTGTTACAACCGAAGATAGCTGAAAGTGGTGTCTTTTTATTGAAAACATGAGGTAGCAGAAGTGATATCCATTTTCTTTGGCCTCAGTGACTGGCATTGTAAATATTTTTGATGAGCAGTCTTTATTGAAACCTCAAGGCTTGTTAGGCATGTTAATAAAGAATGATTTACATAGTTTATGAGTAACTGGCAAGAAACTGTACCAGAAGGCATGTTTATTCTTGAAAGATCAGTAGTCTGATTGGGAGTAGAGTATTCTATCTGGGAAGGGGAAGAGGTAGGAATCAAACAGCAACATAATTGAAGCACTTGCCATCTCTATACATTGGGCATTATCTGGACTTTTTGTGACCGGTTACTCAAAACGTAGTGGTGGCATAGGCTGCAATGGCCTTGTAACTCGGTCAACAGGACATCCGCCACTTTTGTGATTGAGCACCCAGTCCGCCAAACCCATAAGGGCCTTTTGCCTCGGCTTGTTGGAAATCATACAAAACAAGTTTTATTTATTTTTGCACGTTGCCTTTTCTTGTACAAAATCTAAAGATTGCCTCAAATGTCATAAAAGTGTACGTTATCCCTGCCCCCTTGCACCCATATTCCGATACGAACCCTAAGCTTCATCTTCGTACTCGATTGTGCAGTGTTAAAGCATATTTAGCTAGTCGAGAGAAAAATATTTAGTGCATGAATGAAGCAGGTCACATGCAAATGTGTGAATTGAACATTTACTTTGTTTTATTTTTTTTTGTAGGCCTAACCGATATCTTCTTCACGACCTGGTCCAATATGTATTTGCTGTTGCCCACAGGCCTTTCATCGCTTATCCAATTCCTCGTCCTCTTTATCAGTAAGTGAGTCCTTTAGTCTTTAATTAAGTAAATTCCTTGACTTCTACAGCACTGTGGGTAAGGTCATAATTAGCAAACAGCTTAAAAAAAGTTGATCCAATAGGTTTTTGTGCTTGTAGTCTGGAAATGTTCTAGTCGACTCCTTCCAGCCTGTTGACCCAGAGTATGCAGACCTCTTACATGAACCATGAAAGAGCACTGGAAAAGAATACATGCAGGCCGGTGGATGGCATACATGCAGAAGATGTTTTGAAAGCTTTCTTGCACGTAATACTGAGAAATAGCATGACATTCCCAAGTAAACTGTAGGGTAATGGTTGTGTAGACCCAGTGTAACACCAGTGAATAATGTGTTAATTGCTCCTTGTTGTTGTTCTGAATGTTATAAAAGTGGATGTTTTGTTTTCATGGGCACTTGTCTTTATGCACAAGGTCATCATTTTAAATCATGTATTAGCTCTCAAATGTTAGGGGATTGATTTCAATCTGGTCAATATGAACCATGTGTCTCCTAAACCCCTGCAGCATTGAATAGCTCTAGTGACTGTTACATTTAGATACTGTGGGTTTTTGAGATCTTGCAACTACTGGACTTTCCAATGGCTGTGCTGCTACTTTCCGAATGGAGAAAAAAATAACTTTTTGTATTATAAACATGGTTAAGAACAACAACGCAATAAAATGAAGCAATCACGTAAATGGATTTAATTTAAATATATAGCTAGATTTAAAACTTTTCACAAAGCTAGAAACTGTTTTATGATGTCATCACCTGTCCACCCATACACCCTCCCACATTTGTATTTAAAGTGAAAAGAAGAAGGCAAATGACATAAGATTTTATTGTGTAATCTGATTTATGATTTTTACTAATGTACAATGTTGCTTTAATTCACAGTTTAATTGCAAGGTTTTTTGAATTGAATCCCTTTGAGCCATGGACATCACGAGATAAAATCGATCGGGTAGGTGTAGAAACTGTTATTATCCTTGTCCTGTCATTCCGCTTAATCATAATGTATTTTCACAATATCTGTATATCTTTATGAAGTATGAATATTAGAATAAGATCACTATACGATCCTCACTGAAATTAATACTGGGTGATTATCTTGGCTTATGAGCAGGATCACTCAAATCATTTTAGCATAGAGAAATATTTCACTGGTAACAATAAATGACTTTGTGAAGACATTTTCTTATTTTTTTCTTTTTCAACTTCTAAGACAATGAACTGCACTTGTACCAAATGGACACTAAAAACGAGATTCAGAGAGAGAGAGAGACAGAGAGACACTCTCTCAATACTTCTGTTGCTTTCTTCAACAGAACGGCGCTCCAGATAATGCTTCAAAATAGTTTTATTTCATCTATTGGCAAGCACAGCAGATCTCCATCCGCCGTGCTTGCCAATAGATGAAATAAAACTATTTTGGAGCATTATCTGGTGTGCCATTCTGTTGAAGAAAGCGACAGTTTCACGAGCCTCCCCGGCGTTCAGGTTGCTCGCCAGCTATACACACATACTGGGATAAAGATATAGAGTAGTGAGGTGTTTTTAAAAGAACAACATTGCAGAGACTGCAATTATTTTAACCCCTTCGCTGCTAGGCCTTTTCCCCTCCTGTGCTAAGCCTTTTTTGGGCTATTTGGGGTAGTGCGTGCTTAGGCCCCTGTAACTTTTTGACCACATTAGGTATCCTCGCCAAATTTGCGTCCTTTTCTTCCAACATCATGCGGATTCTAAAGGTACCCAGGGTTTGTGGATTCTCCTAGAGGCTTCCCAGAAATTAGTCAAAATACAGCAAAATTTGTTTTTTTTTGTGAAAAATGGGGAAAAGTGGCTGCAAATGAAAGCGTCTGGGTTGTTCTCTGCAAATGATATCAAAAAAGGGGTTGTGGGGCTGAAATCACCATTTCTCCAGCTTTTAGGAAATGACAGATTTTTGTCAGAAATCCAACATTTTTTACACAGTTTTGACATTTTTCTGGGACATACCCTATTTTTGCTATTTTTTGTGCTTTCAACCTCCTTCCAGATAATGGTAGAAATGGGTAGAAAAGCAATAATGGATCCTGGAAAGCTATACATTTTTGAAAAGTAGACAAAATTCTGAATTCAGCAAGGGGTCATTTGTGTAGATCCATCAAGGTTTCTTTATAGAAACTAACAGTTAAATATAGGAAAAATTTAAAATTTGTTGAAAAAAGCAGCCTTTTGTGTCAACGTTTTCACCTGTAACTTCTTCCAATTATTACATCTCTTTGAAAGCAATGTATCGTTACATCCGCTGGACCTTCCTGGTTGTGGGGATATATAGGACTTGTAGGTTCACCAAGAGCCCAACGAACCCAGAGTAAAAAACTGAGTAGCATTTTGTAATGTTTTTTTTTTTTTTGTTATGGGTATATAGCAATTATTGTGTGAAAATGTATACATGGAAAAATTGGTATGAAAGACACCTATGTATTTCTGAAATGGGAACAAATTACAGAGTTTAGAAACAGTGCATATTTGCACATTTTCGAAATTGGGAATACTCATACTTGCATGACAATTATTGGTCATTTTTCAAAATGACTTCTTTTTTACACAATGTCTTTTATTTGGAAGGGAGAAATGCATCAAAAATCAATAGGTAATAACAGTTGCTTTACAAATCTGAACTACCCTAAGTCTCCTGATAAAAATGGTACCTCACTTGTGTGGGTAGGCATAGTGCCCATGATAGGAAGTGGCTCAAAACCTAAGGTGAACACACCACATTTTCACAATGAAAATTTACACATTTTTTGCGAAGAGTCTAGCTGTAGTTTTTGAAACCTAGCTCTGCCGGCACCTAGGGAAACCTAGCAAACCTACACATTTTTTAAAACTAGTTACCCAGGGGAATCCAGGATGGGGTGACCTGACTGCCTCCCACCATGATCTGTTACCCAGAATCCCTTGCAAACCTAAAAATTGACAAAAAAAACACTTTTCCCACACACTTCTGTGGTGGAAAGTTCTTGAATCTGCGTGGATCCATAAATTTCCACCCACCCCGCGTTCCCTAAAGTCCTACGAGAAAAATGGTACCTCACTTGTGGGGTTCGGCCTAGTGCCCGCGACAGGAAACGGCGCAAAATGCAACGTGGTCACACCTCAATTTTGCAGTGAAAATTCACCCTTTTTTGGCAAAGTGCCTAGCTGTAGTTTTTGAACGCTAGCCCTGCCGGCACCTAGGGAAACCTAGCAAACCTATATATTTTTGAAAACTAGCCACCCAGAGGAATCCAGGATGGGGTGACTTGACTGCCTCCCACCATGGTCTGTTACCCAGAATCTCTTGCAAACGTAAAAAAATGACAAAAAAACCACATTTTCCCCACATTTCTGTGATGGAAAGTTCTGGAATCTGCGTGGATCCACAAATTTCCACCCACTCCGCGTTCCCCAAAGTCCTACGAGAAAAATGGTACCTCACTTGTGGGGGTCGGCCTAGTGCCCGCGACAGGAAACGGCGCAAAATGCAACGTGGTCACACCTCAATTTTGCAGTGAAAAATGACCCTTTTTTGGCAAAGTGCCTAGCTGTAGTTTTTGAACCCTAGCCCTGCCGGCACCTAGGGAAACCTAGCAAACCTATATATTTTTGAAAACTAGACACCCAGGGGAATCCAGGATGGGGTGACTTGAGTGCCTCCCACAAGGGTCTGTTACCCAGAATCCCTTGCAAACGTAAAAAATTGACAAAAAAACCACATTTTCCCCACATTTCTGTGATGGAAAGTTCTGGAATCTGCGTGGATCCACAAATTTCCACCCACCCCGCGTTCCCCAAAGTCCTACGAGAAAAATGGTACCTCACTTGTGCGGGTCGGCCTAGTGCCCGCGACAGGAAACGGCGCAAAACGCAACGTGGTCACACCTCAATTTTTCAGTGAAAAATGACCCTTTTTTGGCAAAGTGACTAGCTGTAGTTTTTTAACCCTAGCTCTGCCGGCACCTAGGGAAACCTAGCAAACCTATATATTTTTTAATACTAGACACCCAGGGGAATCCAGGATGGGGTGACTTGAGTGCCTCCCACCATGGTCTGTTACCCAGAATCCCTTGCAAACGTAAAAAATTGACAAAAAAAACACATTTTCCCCACATTTCTGTGATGGAAAGTTCTGGAATCTGCGTGGATCCACAAATTTCCACCCACCCCGCGTTCCCCAAAGACCTACGAGAAAAATGGTACCTCACTTGTGCGGGTCGGCCTAGTGCGCGCGATAGGAAACAGCACAAAACGCAACGTGGTCACACCTCAATTTTGCAGTGAAAAATGACCCTTTTTTGGCAAAGTGCATAGCTGTAGTTTTTGAACCCTAACTCTGCCGGCACATAGGGAAACCTACCAAACCCATACATTTCTGTAAACTAGACACCCGGGGGCTTCCAGGGAGGTATGGCTTGCGTGGATCCCCCAACGTTTCCTTACCCAGAATCCCCTGCAAACCTCAATTTTAGCTGAAAAAATCACTTTTTTCACACATTTTGGTCTGGGAAAGTTGTGGCCTTACCGGGCTCACAGAAATTTACCACCACCCAGCGTTCCCCCAGGTCTCCCGGTAAAAATGGTGCCTCACTTGTGTGGGAGGCCCAAGTACCCGCGGCAGGCAAGGGCCCAAACATTTTTTGGATAGGCAGTGTTATGTTATATAATACTTATATTATATAATACTTTTAGCGCATACTAATACTTAAAAAGTGTCCTGGCACGAATGCTGCAAGCAAAACCTTGAGGAGAGACCATTAGAGTGCCCCTAAGAATAGAAAAGTTTTCAATTGCTTTTTAAAAAGCCTAAGGTCTTGAATGGCGCGAAGCTTCAAAGGTAAGGCATTCCAGGCAATGGCTGTTTTGACTGAAAAAGATTGGCCACCCAGACGAACCCTATGGAAGCGTGAAACCGTCACCTGACGTAAGGTTGTGGATCGCAACAGTCTATTGGGAGTATAGAAGGCAAACCGCTTTTGAATGTAAAGGGGACCAGTATTGTGCAACGCTCGGTGGGCCAAAATCAGGGATTTAAATTGCACTATTTGGAGGACTGGCAGCCAGTGTAAGTCACAAAGGTGTTTTTTGACGCTAGATCGTCCTGAGATGTTAAACAGGAGTCTAGCAGCGGCATTCTGAATGGTCTGTAGTTTATTAATTAGGTATCTAGGGATACCCAAATACAGAGCGTTAGCATAGTCAAGCTGAGAAAGAATAAGGGCACGAATCAAGGCTTCCTTAGCTGACTGAGGCAGCAACGGGAGAAAATGTTGATTTCGCCTCACAACGTTTTGAGCCCTTGCCTGCTGCAGGTACTTGGGCCTCCCACACAAGTGAGGCACCATTTTTACCGGGAGACCTGGGGGAACGCTGGCTGGTGGAAAATTTGTGTGAGCCCGGTGATGCCACAACTTTCCCACACCAAAATGTGTGAAAAAAGTGATTTTTTTCCAGCTAAAATTGAGGTTTGCAGGGGATTCTGGGTAAGGAAACGTTGGGGGATCCACGCAAGCCATACCTCCCTGGAAGCCACCGGGTGTCTAGTTTTCAGAAATGTATGGGTTTGGTAGGTTTCCTTAGATGGCCGCCGAGCACCGGGCCAAAAACTCAAGTGACCCCCCTTGCAAAACCAGGTGGTTTTGCGATAGGCCATTTTGATGTCGCCTCACTACGTTTTGGGCCCTTGCCTGCCGCGGGTACTTGGGCCTCCCACACAAGTGAGGCACCATTTTTACCGGGAGACCTGGGGGAACGCTGGGTGGTGGTAAATTTGTGTGAGCCCGGTGATGCCACAACTTTCCCACACCAAAATGTGTGAGAAAAGTGATTTTTTTCAGCTAAAATTGAGGTTTGCAAGGGATTTTGGGTAAGGAAACGTTGGGGGATCCACGCAAGCCATACCTCCCTGGAAGCCGCGGGGGGGCTAGTTTTCAGAAATGTATGGGTTTGGTAGGTTTCCCTAGATGGCCGCCGAGCACCGGGCCAAAAACCCAAGTGACCCCCCTTGCAAAACCAGATTGTTTAGACATAACTATTGCTTTGTTCCTACAGCGTGAGAATTTTGGAACAAAATTGCAATGAAAATGTGGCAGACATTTTGAGGTTTGCAGGACATTGGGGATAAAAAAACTTTTAGAATTCACAAGAGAGACATCACCATGAACTCCCATGGGTTTTCGACAATATCTACAGTTGGTGGGTTATTCTTACATGGAAAGTACACCTTGGCAGAGAAACTAAAGACAAAGATTCCTGCACAACCATCTATTCCTCAAACACACACACATACTGGTTGGATTTGGCACGAGGGCAAGTCATGCTTCAGTGTATTAAATTTTATTAATAAGAGATTTCACAAAAATGAAATGCACTGTCAATAATTAAATGCACAAAAAACCAAACCAATGACTCGCAGCTCGTGAGCTGTAAAGCCATGTCAAGGCACCAACCACTTTACAGGCCATTCACACACCTTTCATACGTGATACAAACAAGACCATTCACACCACCAGGCACAAAAGCAACACATTACAAAATTCACAAAAAGGGACAAGGTACACCCTGCTTCAGAAAAAGAAATATTACTGCACAGCCATCTAATCCTCAAGCACACACACATACTGGTTGGACTTGGCACGAGGGTGAGTGATGGTTCAGTAGATACAATTGTATTAGCAAGTGATTTCACAAAAATGAAATGCACTGTTAATAATTGAAAGGGCGAGAAACTGAACCATTGACTCACAGCTCGTGAGCTGTAAAGTCACGACAAGGCACCAACCTCTTTACAGGCCATTCATACACCTTTCATACGTGTGAGACATACAAAACCATTCACACCGCCAGCCGCGGGCCCATCACATAACAAAACTCACACCAGCGCCATTCAAGGGCCCATATTTTTCACACGCCACCAATCCTGACACAGCAACTACACAGGCTGATGGATTGCGTGGAGTGGCACTCAGCTAGCAGTGTGTGTAGTGACCAGCAGAAAGTCACTACTCACACACAGCCGGCCGAGCGCCAGTCCACACACACCGCTAGCAGAGCGCCAGTCCACGCACACCGCTAGCCAAGCGCCAGTCCACGCACACCGCTAGCCAAGCACCAGTCCAGGCACACCGCCAGCCAATCGCCAGTCCAGGCACACCGCCAGCCAATCGCCAATCCACGCACACCACCAGCCAAGCTCCAGTCCACGGACACCACCAGCCAAGCACCAGTCCGCACACACCACCAGTCCACGCACACCGCCAGCCAAGTACCAGTCCACGCACACCGCCAGCCAAGCACCATTACACGCACACCGCCAGCCAAGCTCCAGTCCACGCACACCACCAGCCAAGCACCAGTCCACGCACACCGCCAGTCCACGCACACCGCTAGCCAAGTACCAGTCCACGCACACCGTCAGCCAAGCACCATTCCACGCACACCACCAACCAAGTGCCAGTCCACACACACCAACAGCCAAGTGCCAGCCTACACACACCGCCATCACATTTAGGATTTTTTTAGAAAAAAATAAAAACACAAACAAATCGCAAATAGATACAAATCTACAAACACAAAATCAGCAACTAAATACATTGCACTAACACCAACCTTGAAACAGAATCAAATTTTCCAAAGAATACAGACCAGGCAGTTCACTTTACCACTCATGAATGCCCCCAAAAATTATTTTGCGTGTGGTATGCTCTAAAACAAGCAGGGACACACAGCCCAGGTTTAGAAGGACAGTCGGGGCAGTACATACGAATCTCCTTCCGCGTACCTCTTCGCCAACTGACTCTACATCTCCTACTGGGAAAATCTTTTGAGGGTGTGGGAGGAATGTGATCAGGAAAGTGGCGATCTCTCAATCTAGTATCATCCTCCACCACTCCTACCCTAGGAACACTTGCCTGTTCCACTACAACAAGGCTGCCTATTACAGACTCCTGAAACTTAGCAAAAGTAATCTTTGACTCAGGACAAGAATCCTGGAACACAACAAAAGCATTAAACATTGCCAAGTGGAAAAGATGGATAGACAACTTCAATGTAAGCCTTACGAAGAGCAGCGTAAGGTTCCAACCTCTGATCTACTCTGTCAACACCACCCATGTACCTATTGTAGTCTAAAATGCACACAGGTTTGCGCGCTTCAGCGACCTGACCCCAAACAGTCACAGGTGCAGTGCTTTCATCATGGATGGTAGTCAGCATGTAGACATCTTTCCTGTCTGAAAACTTCACAGCAAGAAGCTCCTCGCAACGCAACGCACTGCACTGTCCCCGCACAAGCTTTTGACAAACAAGTTATTTTGGGAAACCTTTACGGTTAGAGCGGATTGTGCCACAAGCAAGAATGTCCACTTTGGCCAATTCCCTGAACAACCGCACACCAGTGTAGAAGTTATCTACATATAAATGGTGGCCTTTGTTAAAAAATCCTCTACCAAGTTCCCAAACAATTTTCTCAGTCACTCCAAAAGTGGACGGACAACCAGGGAGGTTAATCCTGGATTCCTTACCGGTGTACACCCTGAACTTAGAGACATATCCAGTCCTACTGTCACACAGCATATACAGCTTTATTCCATAGCGTGCCCTCTTACTAGGAATGTATTGCCTAAAAACCAAGCGGCCCTTGAACAACACCAAAGACTCATCCACTGCAATTTCTTTCCCAGGAGCATAAATCTCAGAAAATCGATCAACAAAGTGATCAAGGACAGGCCTAATCTTAAAAAGACGGTCACACTCAGGGTGATCTCGTGGCAACGCTAAACCATTATCAACAAAATGCATCATCCGAAGCAGAAGCAAATACCTGTCACGACTCATGACTGCCGGAAAAATAGCAGTTGCCATCAAGGGACTAGTAGACCAATATGAAGACATTGATGGCTTCCTTAGCAAGCCCATCAAAAAAGTTAAACCCATGAACTTCTTCATCTCTTCAAGATTTGTGGGATTCCACCGGGTAGCTCTAGAGTGTGGCTTAAGACTGGCACTGTTGTCCCTCAAAAACTGTTCGCCATACAAATTAGTCTGCTCAACAATCTCTGCCAAAAACACATCGTTCATAAACAACTGAAAAAAATGTATCGGCAAAAAGTTTTCAGTATTCACTCTACACCCTGGAACACCAGTAAAGTCTGGCAATGCCAGCTGCACCATGCCAGGGGCAACCCAGAGGTCATCACTTTCAAAGGGAAGCCTTGCAGCCCCAGCCTGCAGCCCAGATGCCTCTTGCCGCACTACACCAACGGGAAGCCTCTTGCCGCAGGCTGCAGCCCAGAAGCCTCTTGCCGCACTACACCAACGGGAAGCCTTGCAGGCCCAGGCTGCAGCCCAGATGCCTCTTTCCGCACTATCGGCACATCAGTCTCCTCCTCTAACACAGGCACTTCATCCGCACTAAGAGTATCTTCATCATCCGATGACTCCATATGGAGAGAAAACTCACTGCCAGAATCGTCCCCTGCCTCCTCTCCCTCAGATGCAGAGTCCGTCTCTGAACCATGGTCAGAGGAAGACTCAAACAGCAAACCAACAACCTGCTGAGCAGTAATCCTGCGGCTAGCCATTATACTTACTAAGATAGAAGACTGCACAAACAAGTCAACAACAACCAACAATGTGCAAACCAAGTAAGTAAAGAAATGTGTACCTTTATCACAAAGATCAATGTACTCAAAAACTATACAATTCAATTACAGGAGACAGCTGCACTCACCAGAACCTACTCTGCAGTGACACAGCAAAAACCAACGATATCCAACTAGAAAGAAGAAAAAAAAACAAATTACTCACAAGACAACAAAATACACATCGAGCACCAATGCAAACAGTTTTTGACACTCAAAAACCAAACATACTGCTATTATTACACCATTTGCAAAAGAAAATTCATGCAGAGAAATCAAACACATTTACATTGTAAAAAAAAAAGTCTCTTACCAAACTACACAAACAGCAGAACCACCAGTAACGAAACCGCTAACTGGAAAGAGCAAAAGTCTTCACCTAGAACAAAAAAGTAAAAAAAAATAACATTACAATTGCAAATCACAAAAAATATAATTATGTTATGTTATATGCGGATTTATAACGCGCCCCAATAGTCAAGACTGTCCTGGCGCGGGAGCGAAACCGAATCAAGGTGGCAAAAGGAGTCGGCTATTCATGGTTTTGAAAAAGGTGCGTTTTAAGCAGTTTTTTAAAATTGAACAAATTGGAAGAGTGTCTGAGAGCGTCTGGCAGGGCGTTCCACAATTGGGCTCCCTTTACCGTCAAAGATTGTCCACCCAGACAAACTCTTTTAAATCTGGGGACGACCACCTGCTTTCTGGAGGTAGATCGCAGCTGACGGGTCGGGAGGTAGAGAGTGAATCTTTTGGCTAGATAGGCAGGGCACGGTCCATTAAGGGCCTTATAAACGAGGACCAAAGTTTTAAAGCGCACTCTTTGGGCCACAGGAAGCCAGTGAAGATCCTTCAACTGTTTGCGAACGCTGAGTCTCCTTGAGATGTTAAAAATGAGTCTCACCGTTGCATTCTGGACTACCTGTAGCTTTCTGTTCAGGTAGTCTGGAGCCCCTATATAAAGGGCATTAGAGTAGTCCAGACGGGAGAGCACCAGAGCTCTGGCTACCGTTTCTTTAGCCATTTGAGGAAGAAGGGGAAAGAATTTTCAAAGAGTGGTCAGGGTTCCAAAACACGTCCCCACCAGTCGCGAGATCTGGTCTCGAAAACATAAATCTGCCCCAAACCAGATACCCAGGTTCTTGGCCATCCCACTCTCTCCCGTTGGGCATGTTGATTCAGTGGGCCAAATAGACTCCTTAAAGTCAGTGGGAAATTGGCCGTAGAGCAGAATTTCTGTTTTTTCTTCGTTGCATTTGAGGCAGGCTCTAGCTAGCCAGGCAAATACAGAGGATAGGCATTGGCGTACTCCAGAGGTGCACAAGTTCTCCTTTTTCCAGGTGAAGAGAAGCTGGGTGTCATCGGCGTAAGCCATAATCTTAGCACCCCAGTTCTCTGCCAGCCAGATCAAAGGAGTTAAATAAATGTTAAATAAGAGGGGACTTAAGGTTGACCCTTGGGGAACTCCAGTTTCTTCCCTGCGATTAGAGAAGTAATAGGGAGGTAGCCAAATCTGTTGAGTCCGGTCGGAAAGGAAAGACCTGATCCATTCCAGTGCCGTGCCCGAGATGCCAATGTCCTCCAGCCTAGATAGAAGTTGGAGGTGGGGCACCGTGTCGAAGGCGGCAGAGAGGTCCAAAAAAAGGGCCGCTCTGCCGCCTCCGTCAAGGCATTCCCTGATGGTCTCTGCCACCTCCACCAATGCCGTTTCCGTACTGAAAGCGGTACGGAAGCCCGATTGGGCCGGATGAACAGCCTCAGAAGATTCCACAAATCTCTCAAGTTGCCGAAATGCAGCTTTCTCGCAAACTTTAGCAAGGGCTGGTAGGAGGGATATAGGCCTGTAGTTGGAGGTGATCGATGGATCTGCGGAAGGTTTTTTTTATCAGAGGGAGAAGTTTGGCTTGTTTCCACTTGGAGGGTAAAATTCCTGAAGTAAGGGATTCATTGACCAGAGCAGTGACCATAGGGGCAATTACTTCGGCTATTCCATTAAGGACCCTTGCAGGGCAAGGATCTATAGGTGACCCTGACTTCAGAGATTTTAATATGGTCACAACATCTATATTTTCGACCTGAGTAAACTTGGTCATCTCTGCTTTAGCCTTAGTTACTTGGGAAGGTGAAGGAGGTGGTGGTTGGTGAATTAAGGCTAGATCAGATTGCGGGTCGGGTAGCTGGTCAGGGTTATTCAGACTGTCTTGAATTTTTTGAATTTTCTCGATGAAAAAAGTGGATAGTTGCTCACACCAATCTGTGGAGGGAGGAACTGAAGTCTTCTCTGCTACCGGGGCAGTGAAGCTTTTAACTACAGAGAACATTTCTCGACTGTTGTTTTTAGCTTTTAGAATTCTAGATGCGTAGAATTCCCCTTTAGCTATTTTAATCGCTGCGTAGTAGCTTTTTTGGGCTGCACGGAGTTCCGATTTAGCAGTAGGACAGTAGTTCTTTCTCCATAATCTCTCTAGCGCCTTACATCCTATTTTTAAGATTTTTAATTGTTCAGTATACCAGGGGGAAGTGGGAATGATCCTATGGTTGTGTTTTCCTTTGCTTTTTGGTAAGGACCTAATGGAGGCGTCGATCCAGGATGAGAAGTTGTCTACAGCTTCATCCATATTTTGTGCTTTCATTGGGGTGGAGTGGGTGAGGGCCTCTACTAGGTCCGGAATATTATTTCTCCTACGACGTTCCCCGGGCTTGGGTGTAGGTAACACACGGATGTTGTTTATAGACCAGGAGAAGAGAACAGGAAAGTGATCTGACCATGTAATGGGGTAGGGTGGATCTGCAGAGATGTTAAAGTTGGAGTATACCAAATCTAAACAATGACCCCCTTCATGAGTGGCAGATTGCACCTGTTGAGCCATCTGAGCTAAATTACAAATTTCTTTCAGCTCTTTAACTCCGGGGGCAGAGCTTGTGTCCATATGTAGGTTAAAATCTCCCAGCATTAGGAAGTGTGAGAATCTGAGTGCACGTTGGATGGCGATCTCCTCCAGGGATTTAATAAAATTGCCTAGAGGACCCGGCGGGCGATAGATCAATAGTCCCCCCAGAGTAAATTTGGGGGATAGTGCTAGGGAAAATTCCATAGCTTCTCCATCCTCAATCCTCCCTGTGCATTCCATCCTCAGAGTCCATTTCTCTTTGTAGATCACGGCTACGCCTCCTCCCCTGCCTTTATTGCGGTCCTGTCTGGTGATCTTGAACCCTCTGGGGACAGCCAGCTCCACAACTGGGGCGCAACTCTCATTCAACCACGTCTCCGTGATGAATAGGATGTCGAGGTTCTTATCGATGATGAATTCATGTACTTCCTCAGAGTGCTTTGATAGGGAGCGAGCATTGATAAGGGCAGCCTGAATAGGAGGGTCATCCGCTGTGTTAAGCTGGGGAAAGGAGGAATTAGGTAGGCTAAATTTGAAGCAGCAATTTGAGCATATTCGTGAGGAGGAGTCTAAGACATTCCAGTGGGCACCATTGCATAAAAGGTTGCGATTAAAAGCTCCCAGTTCATCTGAGTTGTATGTGATAGTGGGAGAAGTCCCATGCAGTATAGAATTAGCAGGGGTCCTGGCCCTGGGCGCTGTCGAGGCGCGGACGGGCGCAGACGGGCTTGCCTTAGGCGCTCCCGCTGCGCTCGTCCGCTGCGCTTCCTGCCCATGCACATGATAAGAGGTGAAGAAAAGGGGGGTGTGGCCTCGAGGGGGCGTGGTCAGCGAGCACGCCGGCGATGGCGTCCGCTAAACAAACAATTACCGCTGCAGCGATCAGTCAGCTGAGTGGTATGTGGGCAGTGGCTTTCCGCCCTAAAGAGAGCAGGTAGGCTTTGTGAATTTTAAAAATAGAACAGAATACAGCAGATAAAAACACTCACAATTTTTTTAAAGCAGTCTTATCGTACCACCAGCTCCCGGCTTCCGCCTCAGGACTGGGACTCAAGTTTCTGTAGTCTCAGGTAGATTCAGCGCTTTTTAACAGGGCAGGGGGTGTGGCCTCGAGGGGGCGTGGTCAGCGAGCACGCCGGCGATGGCGTCCGCTAAACAAACAATTACTGCTGCAGCGATCAGTCAGCTGAGTGGTATGTGGGCAGTGGCTTTCCGCCCTAAAGAGAGCAGGTAGGCTTTGTGAATTTTAAAAATAGAACAGAATACAGCAGATAAAAACACTCACAATTTTTTTAAAGCAGTCTTATCGTACCACCAGCTCCCGGCTTCCGCCTCAGGACTGGGACTCAAGTTTCTGTAAACATTATAATATGCTATGTAACTACCCAAATGGTCAATCGGGTTGTGTGCCAGGTGGGGCAGAAAACAGCAGGAAAAAAAAACAGGCTAATCTGTCCAGGGGCGGGGGGTCCAAATACATATTATAAAAAATTACCCGCTGGAAGCAACCCTTGCCCAAGGGGTCACTTCCATTTTTATTTAAACTAATTCCCTTGTGTCTAGTGGGCTTTTCTGCCCCCCCCTGGGACCAGAAACGGCTACACACAAGACCGATCTGCCCCCAGGGGGGGCAGAAAAGTCTTGAAAAATAATTGGGCCCCCAGAAAGCGACCCTTGCCCAAGGGGTCGTGTCCTTTACTCAAAAAATAGCATCCCTAGTGTCTAGTGGGCTTTTCTGCCCCCCCTGTGAGCAGAAACGGCGACTTATGCGACCGATCTACCCCCGGGGGAGCAGAAAAGTCTTAATAAAATTTTTGGCCCCCAGGAAGCGACCCTTGCCCAAGGGGTCGCTTCCTAAAACTAGAAAAGACATCCGTGGTGTCTAGTGGGCTATTCTGCCCCCCCCTGGGAGCAGAAACGGCGACTTATGCGACCGTTCTGCCCCCAGGGGGGGCAGAAAAGTCTGAATTAAATTTTTCGCCCCCAGGAAGCGACCTTTGCCCAAGGGGTCGCTTCCCAACACTAAAAAATACATCCCTGGTGTCTAGTGGGCTTTTCTGCCCCCCCCCCCCTGGGAGCAGAAACGGCTAAAAAAAAAAACGATCTGCCCAGAAAAGTCTAAATAATTTGTTTGCCCCCAGGAAGCGACCCTTGCCCAAGGGGTCGCTCCCTAACACAACAAAAATAGATCCCTGGTGTCTAGTGGGGCATCCCTGCTCCACGATCGCGACGCTGTGCGCGATCGTGAAGCAGGAATGCCCAGCATTGAGACATCAGGGGAGAGGAAATACTCTTTCCTCTCCCCCAATGCCTCAAGGCATCCCAATTCCCCCCTCCCTCCCCCCCGCCACACCGGAGCGAAAAACATACCTTCTCCGTTGGACGCGCTGGAAGAAATGAATTGCAGCGCGTCCAACGCTTCCTGATGACGTCGGCGCGCGCTGTGCGCGCTGACGTCATGGGGAAGCGCTTGGGGGCTTGGGGGTGGCAGCGGAAACTCTTCCGCTGCCATCCCCCTCTGTGGCGGCAGGATCGATGCCCCAGGGGGTAAGCGCCAGCGCTTCCCCCAGGGGCTGTGCTCATGACGGAGCGGTTCCGTCATAAGCACAGCCCAACCGATGCTCATGACGGAACCGCTCTTCATGAGCATCGAAGGGGTTAAGCAGCAACTCATAAGAAGGCTGGATTTTATATTTGACATTTTTGTACAAGTGTGCTTTTATATTTCCTTGCGCCATAAGGACACTGGTCAAGTGATTAATTTAAAGGCAATGGTCATGAATGTGAAAAACTTACGTGGCGCTGAGCATGGAAGTATTTTCACTATTTCAGTTGGATTTGACCCACGTGCAAGTATTTAATCATGGGTGGCGTTCTTAATCCGTTATAAAAGCTGCAAAGAAAGCTGAAACGTGTCCTGAAATCAAGCTGCTGCTTTTAAACATCATTGGCTGCATATAAATTCAGAGTGAGTACTTACACCTCGAGTGCGGACTCCTCTTTGAGGCTTGGAGTGTGTATGTGTGTGTAATATATATATATATAGTTTCCCCCCCCCCCCTTTCCAGGTTACAGGGACGTTATAGTTAAGCTCAGATTTCACTCGTACAAATCCAGCAGTTATAGTTACCTCACCAAATATAACTTATGCACCTGCAGTGCACTGCTCATGACCGGACATATTACATCACACATGATGGCCCAATTTTAACCCCCGGAGACCCCATCCACCAGGGCGAGCCCATTGTACTATGGGGAGGTGGGCCACATGGCCCGGACAATTTTGGCCCCGGGGGATGCCAGAGCCCCACCATTTATTTAATTTTTAATTGTGATGGGGGTCGCGCGCATGCCCCTTCCTCCCCCGGCTGATGTTTGGCCCCAGTTATCTCATCCCTCAGGCCACAGACATTATATCATGGGGAGGGAAGGCTATTGAGCCCCTCTCCCCACGCCGATTTAGGCACTCAGGATCCAGCCTTCATTGAATAGGGACCCCGGTTTTAAGTCCCATTTCATTTCGTCACCTGTTTATCCGTAGCTCCTTGCTCGTGCAATGGCCACGCCCCCTCTAGGTGAGGGCTACGTAACTCAGCTGAGAGTATGTCCGTGTGCCATAGGTTGGCAAAAAGCAAGCCTGTCTGCGGGCATCCAGAACGTGCCGAGAGTCAGGAACCCTGTCCTAATTGCCTCCCATCACCATAACGTCAGATTTACAACGGTAAGGACCACTGCGCACTCAACACCACAACCTTGTCCCCCGGTTGCATTTGTTTCAAATTGGCTTCATATTACTTCAAGAGTAACTTGTTCTGCCCTAACTGCGGTTTAAATTTAATGGCCCTGCCTCCTGCAAGTCCCCTCCTCCTTCCAACCTCAATGTTAAGAATCAGTCATGGCACACAAAAGAACCGATTTCTAAGACACGCTGTGCACTTAATGCACGCTTTCTTCCTAAACACAAACTTTAAATAGCAGACTTTATTGAGATCCAGGCACTTGATCTGCTCTTTCTCACAGAAACCTGGGCAGTTCCCTCAGCTAGCCCCGATTTCAGTGTAGCAGTGCCCTTAGGTTTTTCTTTACACAGACAGGACATACCTATCAAACAAGGTGGTGGACTCGCTCTGATCTACCACGATGAGTTCAGGGCGTCTTTTGAGACAATTCCATCACGAGACACGAAACTTTCCTTTTTAACCTAAAAATAATCAATAACTTTTATTCATAAAGGCATGCTACTAATTGCCCTCCTGGTCCCAAAAGTAACTTCCTCAGCAACGTAAGCTCTCTTTTAGAGGCTAGTGCCTGTGAAAAATATTTTCATATATTGGGCGATTTTAACTTTCACCTCGATGCTTGTAGACAAAAATACCGAAGCCCTTCTTGACATCCTGAGTATGACAGGATTAATTCAAACAATTAACAAGCCTACGCATGTCGCTGGATATATTTTAGATGAACTTTTCACTAACAGCTTCCTTATCACCATCAAAGAGATCCTACCCTTCGTTTGGACAGATCATGATAATGGAATTTAATGTTCCGCAACTTCACTATCCGAGCTCAGGGAATAGCCATTCCTCACATTTTCACGCATGTAAGAACATTGAAAATAATCTGTTTATCCAGCAGTTGCTCCAATCGAAACCATACCTGCCGGATGACACTGAACAAGCTTCTCAGTAACTTGCTAAACTCTGCTGCCAACAAGTTTGCGCCTTATAAAAAGCCCTCTAACAATGGAAAAATCCCTGCAGTCCCTTGGTTTTCAGAGGCTCACAGACTTGAAAAACAAAACTGTAGAAGACTGGAAAAACGATGGAGGGGACGATATGTTGCAAGAGAGCTCTCCCTCTACCAGCTCACCTTGTCTAAATACAAAAACCTACTAATCAAGGAAAAGAGGAAATATTATACCTAATTAATACACGGAGCTAAAGATTCCACCAAAGATCTCTTCAGGTGGTAACCAAGCTTACCACACACTCTAGTAAGGCAGTTAGCAATCACTCCCACGCCTTCTGTGACTCATTAGCGCTTAGCTTCCAGGATAAAGTTGAACTAATCTATCCTAAATTCAAGGTATCTACCTCCTCCGTTCCTAGTTGGATAGCTTTCAGACCAGCTCCCCTCTTGCAAAGAATTTTCTCCGGTAACTGTGTATCAGATAGCCAATATGATTATTCAGGCCAAGTCTGGCTCTCCACTTGACCCTTGTCCTCCTTCAGTTCTTAAATAGGCCCCTGAACTCGTAGGCATAAGCGTTTCAGCCATTTTTAACTTCCTGTTTAGTACAGGAGTCTTCCCTTCCCTTTGGAAAAAGGCCTCTGTACTACCTCTTTTAAAGTAACACAGCCTGAACCAGGCATAACTCGACAATTACCGCCCGGTCCCACACCTCCCACTTCCTGCTAAAATAGTAGAAAAAGTTATGAGTACTCAGCCAGCTATCTACAAGACAACTTCTTGATGAGACTCAGTTTGGCTTTAGGTCAGGGCACAGCACTGAAACGGCTTTGCTCTAAGCCACAGAGTGCTGCGATGGAGCAGCAGCACTTATCCTCCTTGATTTGTCAGGAGCATTTGACACTGTCGACCACAAGCTGCTGATTAGCCGTTTGAGTACCTTAGGGATCAAAGAGAAAGCTTTAACCTTACTCTCTTCCTTTCTTTTAGAGACAACAATTAGTGGCTTTGGGCCATTATGAATCCTCTCCCTTTATACTTCCATGTGGGGTTACCCAGGGTTAATCAATGAGCCCTACATTATTTAATATCTACATCATTGAGTTGGGCAATCTGATCAGCTCATTTGATCTGTCTATGCTGACAAAATCTCAGCTCAATCCATGACTGCATGCTGGCTGTCAGTTCTTGGATGAGTAACCACTACCTGACATTAAACTCTGTTAAAACCGAGGTAGTTCTGTTTGGAAACATATTCCCAGCGTTGTCCCCCGCCTAGTGGCTGAATGAACTGGGCCTTCTACCTATCCCAGTGACCAAGGCTAAATACTTAGGAGTGTTCATTTTTGAAAAATTGAACTTCGGGAAGCAGGTAAATGCTATCACCTCCTTTAGTTATTATCTACACAAATCAATAAAAAAAAAATCTTGCCCCACATTCCTTTCCACACCAGGAAGATTACCACCTTAGTTGTATCTAAGTTAAACTATTGTAATGGCCTTTACTTGAATATAAGGAAAAACATCTTAACAAGCTTTAGTTAGTAAAGAATGCAGCAGCCAGGCTTCTCCTAGTCATTCCCAAATTCCAATCTATTGCAAAGGAAATTAAGAAACTGCACTGGCTTCCGGTAAAAAGCCATATCAGATTTAAGGCCCTATGTATCATCACCGGCCCTCAGTTCCTCAGACAGCCCTTGAAATGATATTCCCTCAACAGACCTCTGTGCTCTACAGGGGCAAACCTTTGGGAGAGGATGTGACCTTACGGCTAGAACAGTCGACCTCGACACTGGGGAACCGGGTTAGAGTCTCAGCAGGGACGCTCAATAGCCTGGGATTCTGGGAAAACCACTTAATCTCCCCGTGCTTAACAAAAAACAAATGTGTCCATCTGAAAATGCAGCTCATGTAAAGTGCTCTGATACCTTCGGGTCAAGTTCGTGCTAGAACTGAGGTGGCAGAAGCTTTACGTCGAGATCAATCAAGCTCTGGAATAGTCTACCAGCGGCATAAGAGCCCTGCCTACTTTAATCTCCTTTAGGAAGAAGCTCAAAACCTGGATTTCTGATGGATACATCTGCCAGTGGATTCCTCACCTTGTGAATATCCCCTGCGCCAGCATTCCACTGAACTTTTTTCCCCAGCTCTCTACGCCGACGTGGACGACGTCACAATGCATCGGCTCCGCTCGCGACTCCGTATGACGTCACCGGAGCCATAAGAGAGCCACATCGGCATGATGACGTCCGTTCCCTTTTTTACGCGCCGTCAACGCGCAACGGTTTTTCCAGCACTCTCCTGCTACTTTGAAGTCGTTTAGTGGTTCCTGTTGGAGAAAATTGTCATGTCTTCGACTAGGAAGTCGGGTTTTAAACCCTGTAGGGAATGTGGGGGCCACATGTCAATGACAGACCAGCATGAAGATTGTTTGTGGTGCCTTTCATCCGACCACGATGTAGAAGATTGTTCCAGCTGCAGAAGGATGAATCCCAAGGCCTTGAAAGAAAGGGAGGCGAAGCTCTTCATGGCCAAGGCTAAGAAGGGGAAGAGAGGTAGGAAGAAGGAAAGATCGAGACCGGAGTCGTCGACTTCGCATTCTTCAAAGTCGGAGAAGCATCATAAGAAGAGGAAGCATTCCTCTCGGCGCCGGTCTTCGAAAAGAGCAAGGCGTCGAGATCGACTTCGCCTCGACGTCGAAGTAAGGATGTGTCTCCTTCTCTGTCTTAAGTCTCCAGAGGGATCTCCTTCGCCGAAGCAGTCCCCGGTGCCGTCTCCGGCGCAGTCACCGGGGCAGTCACCGATTCCAGTGGAGTCTTCGGCGGCAGAGAAAGAGCCTTCTCCAGAGCCGGATGATCCTGCGGCGCCTGTTGAGGACACTGCGGCTCCGGTACCAGGTACTCCTCAACCGGATCCCGGATTATTCCCTTATCCGCAGTTCCCGACTCCGGGTGCGGATTCGCCGCATTTTTTAAATGCGATGTATGGGATTTTCCAACGGGCTGCCTTCCCATCTGGCGCACCTACTGGTCCCATGGGTCCTATGGCTTATACTCTGGGAGTGCCGCAGCATTATGCTCAGGCCCCGTTTATGCCCTTTCTGCCGATGGCGCCTTCGTGGCAGTTTCCGGCGCCGTCTGGGGATCCATCTCGGCTTCGATTGGATTGACCTTCTTCGGAGCCTTCCTCGACGCCGTTGCCGACTCCCTCGGTGCCGTGTCCGGCGCCTGCGACTCCGGCGCCGCCGACCCCGACACCTCCGGCTCCACGTTCAGTTCCACCGACTCCGCGTACCGCGCCGCCGACGCCGGCTCCTCGGATCCGTTCAAGGAGGGAGGCCCAGAGGGTCTTAGAGGAGGAGCGTTATAGAGTGGAGGTGGAGGATGGTGAAGTGGATACATCTTCCGACGAATTTGAAGGGATTCAGGAGGCTAGTGGCCTGGATACGACTCCGGAGTGGGAGCATTCTTCCTCTAGGTCCTCTCCACTGCAGGAGCTGGCTCCTTACCATCTTGTGATAAAGAAGGCCGCAGAGTTGCTGGACTTGCAGTTGCCCTCTGCGGAGTATAAGCCTAACCTTCTGACGGAGGTGTTACACTCGCCTACCTCGACCAGTGAGCCTTTGCTGCCCTTTAATGAGGCTATTTTGGAGCCAGTTATAGATGTCTGGCGTAAGCCACTATCTTCGCCGGCAGTCTCCAGACAGGTGGCGAGAAGATATAGGGTGACACCTGGCGATCCAGGTTTTCTATCTTCACACCCTTCTCCAGAAAGTCTGGTGGTACAGGCGTCATGCTCGAAGCATGCTTCAGGGGCTTTTCCTCAGACGCCTGCGGAAAGGGAGTCTAAGAAGGCGGATCAGGCGGCTAAAAAGACCTTTTCGTCTGGGAGCATGGCGCTTAAGTCCACTAATGCCACCTGCTTGCTAGGGCGCTATGTTCATGCTCTTATGGACTCAATGAAATCGTTAGCCCCTAAGTTGCCAGAAGGTGATAAGGCGTCCTTTATGGAAGTGGTCACGGACACTCATGCTGCAAGGCAGGTGATTCAGTCGGGGCTTGATACGGCTGATTCGGTGGCAAGGATAATGGGGTCATCTATAGCCACTAGGAGGCAAGCGTGGCTTCGTTCGTCTGGCTTCTCTACGGAAGTTCAGGCCACATTGGTGGATTTGCCATTTGACGGACAGAGGCTTTTTGGTGAAAAGGCTGATTCCGCCTTGCAGAGGTTTAAAGAGAGCAGGGTGACGGCGAAATCTTTAGGTCTGCAGGCTCCTGCTAAAAGATTTGGGCTTAAGAAGTTCAGAGGTTTTGGGAGGTCTTCATTTCGCTCCTTCCGGCAGCCTCAGCCTCAGCAGCAACAGCAGCAGCAGAATCCCCTCTATGGTTCCTATAGAGGGAGACAAAGAGGTCGGAGAGGTTCTGTCCGCAACCCCTCTTCATCTTCTACCTCCTCTGCTCCAATGAAGCTTCAGGGAAGCAACCCTAGATCCCCCATCCTGGAACATGTAAGACCTGTGGGTGGTCGGGTGTCCCACTTTCTGCGAGGTTGGAGATCTGTTACAACCGACCTTTGGGTTTTAAACCTCGTGGAGATTGGGTACGCCCTTCCCTTTCGGGAGTTTCCTCCCCCTTACCCTCCTTGCCGGGGTTACTGCTCAGAGGACCATCTACTTCTTCTACAGAAGGAGGTGTTAGCTTTGCTTCAAAAGGGTGCGATAGAGGTGGTTCCAGAGCAGGAAAGGGGTCAGGGATGCTACTCCTGGTATTTCCTGATTCCCAAGAAGGACGGCAGATTGCGTCCGATACTGGACCTCAGAGTCTTGAATTTTTACCTGAAACGGGAGAAGTTCAAGATGCTGACCCTTGCGCAGGTTCTTCAAGCGTTGCAGCAAGGAGACTGAATGGTGTCGCTCGACTTACAGGATGCGTACTTCCATGTCCCAATCCTGAAGTCGCACAGGAAGTATCTCCGTTTTACGGTTGGGTCGCAACATTACCAGTTTGCGGTCCTCCCGTTTGGTCTTACTACCGCACCTCGAGTCTTCACGAAGGTGATGGCAGTGGTGGCAGCCCATCTCAGGAGGTCGGGTATTCCGGTTTTCCCCTACCTGGACGACTGGCTTCTGAAGGCAGAGTCCCCAGAGATGGTGCAACATCATCTGCAGGTAACATCTCGACTGTTATTCGACTTGGGTTTTTCGATCAATGTGCCCAAATCTCACCTGGTACCCTCTCAACGTAACCTGTTCATAGGGGAGGTACTGGACACTACTGTTTGTCGAGCATTTCCTCCTCCTCAAAGAATTCTCGACATTCAGGAGATGGTCCCTTTATTCCACTGTGGAGCGGTTGTGCCAGTTCTGAAGGTCCTTCGCCTGCTCGGTCTGTTCGCCTCCTGCATTCTGTTGGTCAACCATGCACGCTGGCACATGGGGGCGCTCCAGTGGTGTCTCCGCAGGCAGTGGTATCAGCACAACGGAGATCTCAGGGAGTCGATCAGGATCTCCAGAGAAGCTGCAGCGGATCTATCTTGGTGGAGCGTGGAGGGCAATCTGTCCCAAGGAAAGCCCTTCCATCTACCTCCATCGGTGGCCACAGTGATAACGGATGCATCCACTTTAGGGTGGGGTGCGCACCTGGGGGATCTGGAGATCAAGGGTCTTTGGTCTCCAGAGGAAAGGTTGCTTCCCATCAACCTTCTGGAATTGCGGGCGATTCGTTTGGCACTGAAGGCCTTCATCCCTTCCCTTCGCGGTCAGTCGGTTCAAGTCCTGACGGACAACACTACCGCGATGTGGTATGTCAACAAGCAGGGAGGAGTGGGGTCGCGTTGTCTCTGCAGAGAGGCTCTGCGTCTATGGTCCTGGGCTCAGGACCATCAGACTTGTCTGATGGCAAATCATCTGGCCGGGGTGCTGAACGTATGTGCGGACAGTCTCAGTCGGCAGTTCTCCGCCGACCACGAGTGGAGGCTCCATCCGGAGGTGGTTCGTTACGTTTTTCGGACGTGGGGAACCCCTCGGGTGGACCTGTTCGCCACCCGCGAGAACGCGCACTGCCCGTCATTTTGCAGTCTCCAGTTTCCGATGCAGGGGGCGTTGGGGGACGTGTTTCAGTTGAGTTGGGGCTCACAACTCCTTTACGCGTTTCCTCCCCTACCCTTGATTCCTCGGGTTTTGAGGAAGATTCGCCAAAACACCGGGCCCAAGTTATTTTGGTCGCCCCGGATTGGCCAAGAAGGGTGTGGTATACAGATCATCTCCACCTCTCCTCGTGCCCTCCGCTCCGTCTCCCTCTGAGGGCAGACCTCCTCTCGCAATCGGAGGGGCAGGTTCTACACCCCTCCAGAGCTTGCACCTTCATGCCTGGAGATTGAACGGGGCAACCTGAATTCCTTCTCTCTCCCGCCTGATGTGGTGGATGTTATTTTATCGACCAGGCGACACTCCACCAAGTCCATTTACTCATATAGGTGGTCTAAGTTTGTTAAATGGTGTGGCGAGAGATCCATTGACCCTTTAAAAGCCCATCTTTCTGATGTGCTTCAGTTTGCTCTTTCCCTGGCTCAGCAGGGCTGTGCTGTGGCCACGGTCAAGGGCTATCTATCGGTCTTATCGGCTTTTCTATGTCTTCTAGATCAACCGTCATTATTTAAATCTCCGATTGTACTAAGGTTTATCAAGGGCCCTACAAACATGTTTCCTCCTACTCCTTTTGTAATGCCACAGTGGGACCTTAATCTTGTCTTAACTTATCTGATGGGGTCCCCGTTTGAGCCTCTTCATAGCTGTCCTCTGAGGTTTTTGTTTTTTAAGACGGTCTTTCTTGTAGCCATAACCTCGGCAAGGAGGGTGAGTGAGCTTCAAGCTCTTAGTTCTAAACCCCCTTTTCTCACATTACATGCTGAAAGGATGGTACTTAGGACCAGGGCTGCTTTCCTGCCTAAAGTAGTTATCCGTTTCATTTGGGGCAGTCTATTACTCTCCCTGTTTTTTATCCTCCTCCTCATCCCTCCAAAGAGAAAGACTTCATCGCCTGGACCCAAAGAAAGCTGTAAGCTTTTACTTGGACAGAACGAAGGACTTTCGTCTGGACGATCAGCTCTTCGTGGGTTATGTTGGTCATTCCAAAGGAAGAGCGGTGCACAAGCGCACGTTGTCGAGATGGATCATCCTTGCCATCAAGATCTGCTATGCCCTGGCTGGTAAGGTTCCACCTGAGGGTATTAGGGCTCATTCAACTAGAGCTAAATCTTCTACATCTGCTTTGGCCAGGGGTGTTCCTGTGATAGCTATTTGTAAAGCCGCGACTTGGGCCTCCCTCCATACTTTCGCAAAGCATTATTACTTGGACTCTGAGATGAGGAGGGAGGGCCACTTCGCGCGCTCTGTCTTGCAAGACTTTCTGGTATAGGAAGGTGGACACCCTCCTCCGGGAGTGGGGACTGCTGTGGGAATCTATTCACAAGGTGAGGAATCCACTGGCAGATGTATCCATCAGAAGAACAAGTTACTTACCTTCGGTAACGCTTTTTCTGGTGGATACAGTATCTGCCTGTGGATTCCTCACTGGCCCACCCGCCTCCCCGTTGTCCACCTTAGTATACCTTAAAAGTTGTCTTATTTGAGATGTTGTTATGCTTTCTGGTACATTGGTAGGAAATGCTTGTTTGATTTAGCTTTCCTTTTGTTTATGTACTATGTATATTTGATTGTATATTGTATACTGTGTATACTTTGAATTTGTCGTTGGTCCACCTGTGCGCCTCGGGGGCACGGAAAAAATGGGTGGAACTGACGTCATCACGCCGACGTAGCTCTCTTATGGCTCCGGTGACATCATACGGAGTCGTGAGCGGAGCCGATGCATTGTGTCGTCCACGTCGGCGTAGAGAGCTGGCGAAAAAAGTTCCGTGGAATGCTGGCGCAGGGTACATACACAAGGTGAGGAATCCACAGGCAGATACTATATCCATCAGAAAAAGCGTTACCGAAGGTAAGTAACTTGTTCGTTTGTCAACTTGGTTTTCGTTACTTGCTCAGGAAAGCTAGTGCTGAAACACCTTTGTATACATGCACACAATAAATTGTTATAACATATTGTTGGGAAGTGGGTTATTGGTAGGGGGAAATGTAGGTCTGCCACTGGCAATAAGGCCACTAACACTTGTCTGGACTCAGCATAGGTCTTAGAAAATGATTCCTATGCTCAACCCTTGGTAATGTGGCTGCTAGCAGACAGGCTTAACCTCAAAGACCGATATATAAAGCATTAAAAAACATCACTTCAGTAAATAATTAAGACACAACACATAATAAAAATCCAGCACCAATTTATAAAAATAGGAAATATTTTTTATCTTTACAATGACACCAAAACGACAAAAATCCAATGTAGGGAACCGGAGATATGAATTTTAAAAGATGTAATAATATATAGCACTTAGAAGATTATAGCACCATATATGTGATACCTGCTAGCGATAGACCGGGTCAAAGTAAAAGTTTCAGGCCTACCGCGATGGAGACCTGACATTGTTCTGCATTCTGTCCATCAGCTGTTTTTGCATTTGTCACCCCGAGTGGGACGGGTATGCCCATACGTGGGTCCTGTGCTCTCCATGCCACTGGTATCAAGCTATCCTGGCTGAAAAGGGGTGAAACCCGAAACCGGTCCTACGATGCTTGTTTTCAGTCCAGGGAGGACCTGACTTGGCAGTTCGGGCTGGACTTTTCCCATGAGGCACAGGGTCAAGACTGATTTGCATATGGCTGGGTTCAAAGTGGAATGGCATGGTGAGCAAAAAAGATGGATTTAGGCCCAGATCTCTGTA
The DNA here is from genome assembly GCF_964204655.1 of Triturus cristatus. Taxonomy (NCBI): domain Eukaryota; kingdom Metazoa; phylum Chordata; class Amphibia; order Caudata; family Salamandridae; genus Triturus; species Triturus cristatus. The sequence goes on from NC_140585.1 coordinate 442,953,082, forward strand.
CTGGGGTGAATGCTTGACATTGTTCTGCATTCTGTCCATCAACTGTTGTTTTTGGACTTGCGGTTGAAGGAAGGCGGCCTGGCTGACCAGGTTGAGTCGGTCCCTCTATGGAGCTTTTTTCCAAAGTTGCTCCAAACTTCTTGAACTTCTTCCTGAAGTTCCTCAAGGGGTCCCAAAGTGTCTCAAACTCACTCCAAGGGTCTGGAAGCTCCAAGATGGTCCTTGAAAGTTGAGGACTTCATTTCCCACAATCCACTTTACAAAACCCTTACAAATCCACTGGTGGTTCTCCAACAGCGCTGGGATGCTCGCGGATAGCCATGCGCTATATAAAAATCTTTCCTTTCCTTTCCAAGGTGCAGATATAGTTCCAGATGAGCTCTTTTAACCTGTAGGTTTCAGGGAGTCCACTCTTTAGTTATTTTTCCGCAAGATAATCCACAGGGCTGTTGTTTCAGATAGTGCAGTCTTCAAAGGTCAGGCCTTAGAAATCTTTGCACAGCAAAACATCTCAACAGGGCACTTCTTGCTTCAGTAAGTTTCAAGCAGCAGATCTGAGAGGCTCTGCCCCTCTCAGATACTTATTCCAAGTTCTCTGGGTCAAGCAGGAGGTCACTTCTGGCCAATGGGAGCAGGGTGACTCCTCCAAGATATGACCACATCCTGTAGAGTGTGGCATTATTTTGTCCCAGAGTGCATCAAATCTTCCAAATCCATAATGGCTGATTTTCCAGCAAGGAGGTAAGAGCTGGCTAAACACTCCCCTAGGATGGCTAATTTACTTAGACTCTTCCCCCTGCATCTGCTCATACCTCCCTTAATCCTACCATCTGCCTAAGGTGGGAAGTTCAGAGTTGTAAATGACACTGTTCTCTCCTCTTCTCTTTGAAGAACATAGTGTTTGAGGCATATGAGCTGCAGATTACACACTTTTGCATAGATCGCCATCTGGTGTTGGGCCCGGATGTTTGCAGTTTGTTTTTCCTCTTGGAAAGTCTTTGGAAGTCACAAGGTCAGTGACTCCTTCTTTGGATCGTATTGCGTATGGGCTTCGGCTCCATCCTCAGATTGTTTTTTTCCGCCATCGGGCTTGGATGTGATCTTCGCGCTCCGGTTCCAAACAGCTTCCAGTTCGACGATCGACGTGCAATCCTCACCCTAATCGCGGTATTGTTTCGATCACGATCTCTTCAATCAACGCGCTTTCTCATCGACACAAACCTTCGGTTCCAGTCGTCGACGGCGGCCTTCGGGCCTACCCACCCAGGCTCTGGTCCCGGCTCATGGAAAGAACTCCATTCAAAAAGTGCCCTCAATGTGGGTCCAAATTTCCCCACACCGATCTTCATGAGGTATGCAACCTTTGCCTCTCCCCGGAACACGAGGCTCGAGACTGTCCAGCCTGTAAGTCTTTCCGATCCAAAAAGACTATTCGGGACGAAGAGCCAGAAGGAACATGGCACACTCCTCGACGTCCATTCCAGTCGACATCTTCGGAGACGACATCGACGATCCGGAACATCATCGTACCGAAGAGGACCTAGTCAGCGCTTCCGAGGCCGACGAGTCAGATGTGGAGGACATCACCCCGGCATAGAGGGTCGTGAGTACCAATCTACCCCCTCCCACACCCGCGCCGACACCCAAAAAGGCTTCGGTCACACCTCCGGGCCTAGGCAAGACCAGAGACACTGCTTCACACACCCCACCTTCGGTCCCGGTGAAGAAGCCAAGTAAGCCTTCCGGCGGCTCGGGCTGGAGCCAGCCTGCCAGCGGTGCCGAGAAACACACTTCGGCACCGAAAAAGAAGACGGCCCCCACCTCGACACCGAGCTCCGCACCGAAGCCCTCGGGGTCGAAACCCAGCTCTTCGGCACCGACGCTATCTTCGGTGCTGACCAAACCACACAAGGCCACCGGCACCGACACTTCCAAGCCGAAGCACATCTCGGCGCCGACCAAGAGATCGGAGGGTCCCAAGCCGGGTTCTAAATATCAAACCGGCACGGAAAAACCTAAAAAATCATCGCCGCCGGACCAAATTACCTCACCAGAGTTATTTACACCGGATCCCTTGCAAAAAACTCTTACCAAGGATCCAAAAACTGGACATTTGACGCTCTCTACTAAGAAGAGACATTTGGAGAAGCCTGCTCCGCCTCCACAGAGGAAGAACCCTGCTACCTCTCCATTCAGAATACCTTCCCCTCCTCCTCCACCTCCCCCCCCACCTCCACCTCCTCCACCCCCCCCTCATTGTTCTCCTACTCCATCTCCAGATGATGATGATCATGGGGACCCATATTATGATACAGGGGATGTGCCACAAGACCCCACCCCTACAGGATCTCCAGATCCATGGGACGATTACCATATACCAGATATCCCCAACGTCCCACAAGACGATATTTACCCCTCTAGACCATCTCCAGCTGAAGAGTCACTAGGGTTTAACCATCTTCTGCAAAGAGCAGCACATTATCATGGGGTGGACATGCATAATGACCCTGTGGAGGAAGATTTCCTCCTAGTCACATTCGATACTACACAGCGGTCCACCTCCATACTGCCCATGCTCAAAGGGGTGGTAAAGCATACGGCAAAAGTTTTTAAAGACCCAGTGAGAGCCAGGGTCCTTAACCCACGTATTGAAAAGAAGTACAAAATTGCTCCCTCAGATCCCTCTTACATCAGAGGACCAGCACCACTAGATTCCTTAGTGGTCTCTACGGCACGTAAAAGGGCAAACTCACAAGCGTCAGGTGATGCACCACCACCTGACAAGGAATCAAAATTGCTAGATGCTTCAGGCAAACGCACAGCATCCCAGGCCGCCAACATATGGCGTATAGCAAACACTCAGGCACTGCTGGCCAGATATGACAGGGCTCATTATGACGAATTAGAGAGCATAATGCAACATCATCCTGAAAAATATAAAAGTAAAGCCAACGAGTTGATTCAAGAGGGTAAAACAATCACAAACACCTCTATACGTTGTGCCCTAGATGCAGCAGACACAGCCTCCAGGGCCATTAACACCAGCGTCCTTCTCCGTCGTCATGCTTGGTTAAGAGTATCTGGGTTTAAACCAGAAGTACAAGCCTCTATCCTTAACCATCCCTTTGACCAGGAACATCTATTCGGGCCAAAGGTGGATGAGGCCTTAGAAAAGATGAAAAAGGACACGGATACAGAAAAATCCATGGGGGCCTTACAGTCTCACCCGCCCAGACGCTCCTTTCGCCGCTCATCCTTTCGGAGTGCATCCAGAGGCTACTCCTCAGACACAGCGTCCACATCGTACAAGTCCCCTACTCAGACCACCTTTACAAAAGGTTACCAAAGAGGCGGCTACAGGGGTAATAACAACAAGGGCAGAGGCAAAACAAACAACGCCCGTTCTGCCACACCTACTACCCAATGACTTTCCCCCGCTTCCCCCAGACCATTCCACTCCAGTCGGGGGCAGACTCACAAATTTCCTTCATGTCTGGGAGACCATCACCTCAGACAAATGGGTGACCCAAATAATTCAGTCGGGATACTGCCTGGAATTAACATCTACCCCACCAAACATTCCGCCCAGGCAACGCCCAATGTCACAAGAACATTCCACATTGCTAAAGCAGGAGGTAATCTCCCTCCTACAAAAACAGGCAATAGAACACGTTCCTGTCAATCAACAAAATTTGGGGTTTACTCCCTATATTTTCTAATATCAAAAAGGGACGAGACTCTACGACCTATTCTAGACCTCCGGCCCCTAAACACATACATACACCGTGTTAGACCTGCCAGCCCTTTGGCTGTCCCCTCCTCATTTTTTCTTCCTTTACCCTCTAATTTTTCTGTCCACTAGTTTTTTTTGGTGTTTACTTAGAGGCTCTGGGTGCCCCATCATCACTAATTGATGGTGTGGCGCAACGTGCTTCCCTAAAATGGAGGGAGGGAAAGAGCTCCTCCACAAAATGGTGGCCTAAACTGTCACCTTAGAACCTGGGCCATAGGCTGGCACAAGGAGTTCCAGAACCTTCTGGGCCACTCTAGCCAGTCAGGGCCCAGGCTATATATAGAGGTGAGGTGCGACGGCCACTTTGGTGTGAACTGAGGTAGTCAGGAGTAAGGCACCTGAGTGGGGAGGTAGGAGCGCAAGAGGGGGGGAACTGACTGTTCTTAGGGCCTGCTTTTTGTCCCCCCTCGGTTGACACTACCCCCTACCTCGTGACCTAGCCCTGCCTTCAGCCTCTGACCCTGGGATCACGTCAACCTTTTGTGCTCCCCGCCTAGTCAGGACCCCTGAAGAGAACTGGGGAAGAGAGTGACCATTTCTGACCTTATCCACCAATTTCCTGACTGTGCCTGGGTCCCCCCCTATCTTGCTCCGCCACTGGCGTGTGGCCTGCCGCATTCCAACCAACCTGTCCTGAGCCTGGGCGTCGCTGTGAGGAGACAGGGGGTGCTAGGCGCCGAACACTTCGCCACCCCCGAACTGCAGGCCACCCCTTAATTTGTGCCACCCCCGTCGGGGCTGTCTGAGCGAATAGCTCACCGCTGCGGCCCATGGCCGGAAAAATCCCCCTCATAGTCATCGGGGCCCGTGGAGAAGCCCAGGGCCCCATCGCTGCAGTTGGAAGGCAGAAAAGCCCACTGGAACCTTGCGAAGGCCTCACCAGGCCTGGAGCCATCCTGTGAGGGCCACGCAAGGCCGTGAAGCGGATTCCCCCCATCACGTGACGGGGGCGGACTGCGAGACGCTGCCCCCGCCGCCGGGTGATTTGCCGACTGAGCCGCGCCCCGCAGGTCGCGCTGCATCGGCGGCTGCGGGCCCTGGAAGTCTGAGGGAAACTCCGGAGCCGTCTGGAGTCCTGCGGAGCCCCCCACCAGCTCGCCAGACCGCGCCGAGTGGAGCGCTGAATGAGAGGAGGCCCGTGAGGGGCGAAAACCAGCACAAGGGCCGAGAGAAGGCTGAGGAGAAAGGTAACCCCTGGGGGAGGCAGGCGGAAGGCCGTAGAGAGGCCCAGAGTTCACCCCTCCCCTGGGGAGGCCCTGTGAGCCACAACATTTCCCCCTGACCTGGGACCCACCTCACCAGCATCTCCTGCCTCTGTAGGGCTCCAGGACAAGGAAGTTTGGGGCCCGAGGACCTCTCCTCAGACGGAGGTCCCGTTAAGGCCTTAGGTACTTGCCGGGGATAGCACTAATGAGGTACTGAGTACACCGCTAAGCGGAAGGGCCACTTTTAAGGCGCTATGAAATTACCAAGTGCAGTGCTATGTTAATGACTTTATTTAAGGCACTATGAAATTACTATGTGTAGTGCTACGTAAATAACTCTATTTAAGGCGCTATGAAATTGCTATGTGCAGCGCTATGTTAATGACTTTATTTAAGGCGCTATGAAATTACCAAGTGCAGTGCTATGTTAATGACTTTATTTAAGGCACTATGAAATTACTATGTGTAGTGCTACGTAAATAACTCTATTTAAGGCGCTATGAAATTGCTATGTGCAGCGTTATGTTAATGACTCTATTTAAGGCGCTATCAAAGTGCTATGTGCAGCGCTATGTTTAATGACTCTATTTAAAACGTTATTGAATTTGCTGTGCTGTGTTTGACCACCAGGTGGCGCGCTTGATTTCACATCAGGGCTAAGGTACTTACGTACTGCCAATTTAACCACAACGAAATGTTTTGACCCTAATGTGGTGTAGATAAAAACTGATTGGTTTCATTTGAAAGAGAAGAGAAACCTGATAAAAGGAAAGATAAAGCTTTTCTAACTTTTATAATACCTTGGTGTAGTGTCGTTTTTAGTGGTGATACGCTGGAGTGCTGAGGTGAGTGTGATGCAAGCACGTCATGTTACTCCGGAACGAGGCCTTTCCACCTGAGCCAAGCTACCCTAGGACTTTAGGTCCAACACACTCAGACCATTTTCACATGGTAACGCTTCAGCAGGTACTTCCGCTCCTCTCCCAGAACGACTTTCTCACCACACTGGACTTGAAAGACGCATACTTCCACATTCCAGTACATCATGGTCACAGAAATTACCTCAGATTTGTAGTGGACGGACAACACTACCAATTCAAAGTGCTCCCGTTCGGAGTCACAACAGCACCACGGGTATTCACCAAGTGCCTAGCAGTGGTGCCGGCACACCTCAGAAGACAGCACATTCACGTCTTCCCATACTTGGACGATTGGCTGATAAAAGCCACTTCATACAACCAATGTGTACACCACACCGCCACCACAATCCAACTACTTCACCAACTAGGCTTCACGGTGAACCACCAAAAGTCCCAGCTAACACCATCCCACATAAAACAATACCTCGGTGCCACCATAGACACCTCAAAAGCAATAGCCTACCCCAATCCGGCCAGGATTGCAAGCATTCAGGCTTTACGACAAAAATTCGTACTTCAACACTCCCTTCCAGCACGAGTGTTTATGCAACTGATAGGGATGATGGCCTCTTGCATTTTCATAGTGCCTCACGCAAGACTCCAGATGCGTCCACTCCAAGAGTGCTTAGCGCGCCAATGGAACCAGGCCCAGGGGCAACTGACAGATCTGGTGTTGGTAGACGGTCGCACCCATCGCTCTCTGCAGTGGTGGAACACCACAAACCTTTCCAAAGGTCGACTGTTCCTGGACCCAGTTCCCCAAATAATACTAACAACGGACGTATCGCTCTCCGGCTGGGGAGCTCATCTATTACACCTCACAGTGCAGGGCACATGGACGCCGCAACAAAAGTTACTCCATATCAACCATCTGGAGTTACTAGCTATCTTTCTAGCCCTGAAATCCTTTCAACCACGGATTTCAGGCAAGGCAGTCCTCATTCGCACAGACAACATGACGGCCATGTATTATATTCAAAAACAAGGCGGCACACACACTCCACAGCTCTCTCAATTAGTACAGAGCATATGGAGATGGGCAATTCCCCACAAAATCTTTCTCCTAGCTCATCATGTCCCAGGAGTCCAAAACACCGTGGCAGATCTGCTCAGCAGACAGACACAACAGATCCACGAGTGGGAACTTCACCCACAGGTTCTTCATCCGTTCTTTCAAATGTGGGGGCATCCGCAGATAGACCTCTTCGCCACCCACGAAAACACAAAATGCCCAAGCTTCGCCGCCAGATACCCACACCCATTGTCCAAAGGAAATGCGATATGGATGAACTGGTCAGGCAAATTTGCGTACGCTTTTTCGCCTCTCCCACTCATTCCATTAGTGGTGCGAAAGCTACAACAGCACTCCCTCACACTGATCCTAGTAGCTCCAACGTGGGCCAGACAACCGTGGTACACCACGCTGCTGGAACTCTCGGTAGTACCACACCAAAAGCTACACCTCTCACCATGCCTCTTAACCCAGAACCATGGAGAGATCAGACACCCGGACCCAGAGCAGCTCAACCTTGCGATCTGGCTCCTGAAATCCTAGAATTCGGGTACCTAAACCTTCCCCCTGACTGCATGAACGTCATCAAAGAAGCTAGACGCCCTACCACTAGAGACTGCTACGCTGCCAAGTGGAAAAGATTTGTTGTTTATTGCCATAACAACACAATCAATCCTCTAGACGTGTCTATACAACACATCATATGCTACTTACTCCACCTACAAAGGTGTAATCTAGCCTATACCTCCATTCGGCTACACCTCGCAGCAATTGCAGCTTACTTACAAAACAGGCAGCACCTATCACTTTTCAGAGTACCTGCCATATAAGCCTTCATGGAAGGCCTCAAAAGAATAATTCCCCCCAGAGTCCCACCCTCACCTGTGTGGAACCTTTTCTTCAAATGCACCAGAACAAGGTTGTTCTCCGTACCAACCCAAAATTCCTACCTAAAGTCATTTCCCCTTTTCACCTAAACCAATCTGTAGAATTACCAGTATTTTTCTCGCAACCTCAGACCGTTGCAGAAAGGGCTCTGCACACGCTAGATGTCAAACGAGCCTTACTTTACTACATCCAAAGAACACAACCTTTCAGAAAGACCAAACAACTGTTTCTCTTTCTCTCCACCACACAAGGGCAACCCCATCTCAAAATCAGGGATAGCTAGGTGGATTGTAAAATGCATCCAGATTTGCTACCACAAAGCAAAACGAACGCTTTCCGTTCCCCCTAAAGCCCATTCTACACGGAAGATAGGGGCTTCCATGGCTTTTCTTGGGAACATCCCACTAGATGATATCTGCAAAGCAGCTACATGGTCAACACCGCACACTTTCACTAAACACTATTGTGTAGATGTACAAACCAAGCAACAAGCTAGTGTGGGCCAGGCTGTACTAAAAACACTATTTCAAACCACTGCAACAGATACCGGTGGTCGCCGCTAAGGTTGGGAACTGCTATATAGTCTATGCAAAAGTGTGTAATCTGCAGCTCATATGCCTCGAACGGAATATGCTACTTACCAGTATGCATCTGTTCTTGGCATGTAGAGCTGCAGATCTACACACGCCCACCCGCCTCCCCGGCTACCTGTATCTGTTCCAGTCTATCTTACTTAGATACAACACACATGGGTTTCTTCACTGTTGTTACTACGCTCCATCTTTCCCTGCTGGCGAAAAACAATCTGAGGATGGAGCCGAAGCCCATGCGCAATACGATCCAAAGGAGGAGTCACCGACCTCGTGACTTCCAAAGACTTTCCAAGAGGAAAAACAAACTGCAAACATCCGGGCCCAACACCAGATGGCGATCTATGCAAAAGTGTGTAGGTCTGCAGCTCTACATGCCAAGAACAGATGCATACTGTTAAGTAGCATATTCCTTACGACTCCTCTCCAGGCCTGGCATTCCTATGGAACAGCACACTGCCCTGCCAGCAGAGCTGGTTAACCCTAGGACCTCATTATCACCTCTACCAGGCAGCCTGGCTAATCCACTTAACTCTGACCAATCAGGGCAGACCACTGGAAGGCTGAATTTGAACTCACAAAGTCTTATAACTTCTTGTAGGTACACTTTAGGGGAAATTTAACAATATGATATTGTGGGATTTATTAATACCATTCTGGGAAGTCTTTGAATGGCATTTCTAGCCCTTTCCTATCAAGAGTTATTAATCAATAACTTCCTACTATGTTAACCTATGTAACAGTGGGCATAATGACTTGGGCCATTTTTCCAGCACCAGGACTTACAAAAATATATTTTATAAGTACTTGTCTTATATCTACAGGAACCCCACCCCATGTGCAACTAGGGGAGACTTTAGGGGTTCTGAATCTGTAGAAATATTGCAGATCCTCCCTCCACGGTGCTCCTAGCATCAACGTCGAATTTGAGCAGCACTTTACCACAATGTGGGAGGTGAAATGTTAAATTTCACTTAACCCAGGGCATATAAAACTCATTTTATAAGGGTGTACCTTATACATATCTGACCCACCCCTGGGACTCCTAGGGGAGACTCTGGGGGTGCCTAATATGCCAAAACATTGTAGGTTATCCATTGTTAAGTGCCCCAAACCCCAAAGTAGAGTTTGGGCACAATTTACTTTTTAAAAGCTGTCCTGGCACCCAGGGCTGCCTTTAAACTGACCTCGGGCTTCAGTAGGGCACACATGCATGTGCAAAAAGAGCTGCTGGCCTCTAAACTGCCATGGCCTATGGTACTAGGGAATTCTAGGTAGTTTCAATACCCCTGCCCTATTATATACTAGGGGCCTATAGGGTAGGTCATGCCAATCACAGGGGTACCCCACCATACCATTGTGTACCCTAGTGTGTGTAGGGGTTTTAACTGTATTCTAATGTGCCTCTTTCAGCATAGCACTGACCCTGGGCCTGGTTAGGCAGAGCCTAGGGTCAGACAGTCAGTTACCACCAGTATCTGTCAGCAAAAAGTTGGGGGTGCCCAGGGCACAGGATGACTTTGCAACACATATCAAAGGCAAACATAATTCCACCTAACTACCTGAAGCCAAGTCCCAAGATTGCTGCCAGCACTTTCTGGTTTTAAGTGTTGGCAGCCAATCAGAATTGAGCATGGAGACTGTCGGATTTGTATCCCTATATATATATATACAAATTTGGATTTTTTTCTTAATATTTCTAAAACTACTGAACGGATTTATGCTAATTTATAAAGAGGTCGCTCACTAGACCTACAGCTACCTTTCTGCCAATTTGGTGTAATTCCGTTCAACAGTAAGGGCTGTAGTAGGGTCTAAAATGTCCTTGGGAATTAACATGGGGAAAACACATTTTGGGAACCACCTCTTTTTCTCTACCCCCGCTTGACAGATCTCCACAAAATGTTCAAGACCACAGCGGAAGTAAGTATCTTACTAGTTTTGAGACTTTTACGCTGATTTGTCAAAAGATGCCAAAGTTATTGGCAAATGAAAAAACTCTCTTAATATGTAAACTAGGTCCTAACTATACCTACCTACTGGTGACTGCTAGTATGTACTATACCTATATCTATGTGTCTCTGTTCGTAGCATGTTTAGCTGTAGATACACGTGCTGTGCATACTTCTGCCATCTGGTTTTGGGCTCAGGCATTTGCAACTTGTTTTCCACCAGGTGTATTGACTGCTGTGACGGATAATGTGCATGGGCATCTGCTACATTGTAAGATTTTCTTTCCGCCGACATGTTTTCGATCAAGCTCTGTATTGCCACCTCATGGGGTTCGCCATTAGCCTTTCCTCTCCTTTTGACATGGACACTCTTTATCTGCATATAAGTTTTCCTCGTCACTACTTCCATTAGGCTTTGCGACAGGGTTTCCACTTGAAGCCCCATTTCAGGGCCTTGCCCGTCGCAGGGCCTTGTTGCTTGTCTTCCGTTTGTCTTCTCTAACAATGTAGAGTCAGTGATGGGAAGGACTCCTTTTCAATATTGACCTCAGTGTCACTCCAAGTATCCATGCACTTCAGACGGTACGCATGAAGGGCAACTCTTGCACGGGTGGTGAGGAATGGGAAACATACTTAATCACAGTTGAAGCCAAAACTGATGAACACGCACACGGAATGTCAAAAGCACACACCCTAGCTGCAGTAATAGGCAAAAACTATAGTGATTAACACTATACTTACTGCTAACCGTTCATAGACTTAGTCAACATGCATCCACCCTTGGACCTCCATCCTTCCTACACATGCTCGTTCGCCCGCGAACACCCCCACCGGTTTCCTCTCATGGCCTGAAATTTTCCGCTCTCTAGGGCGCCTGCGATCCCATGGGGCTGCATGCCTGCCCCCCACTGGTAAGGACACACACTCGTATTTTCTTGTGGCACTGTTTAATGATATAAAGATGTTTTGCACATGAATGGCTTTAACTTGCAAAAATGTATATGACATGGACTGAAGAGCTCTCATCTTCTTGGATTGGTGTTTTTTTTACTCATTCTCACTTCCTTAACTTCTCCTCATCCCCTCCTCCCTTTCTTTGTTTCCTGCACAGCGGGAGACCCTTGTTTTATCCTAATGCAATTTTTACAACTTGCAAAATGTGCTGTCTATCATTGTAATGCTTCTAGTGTGTCTTGACGATTGAAAATGTACACACTATGGCTTACAACGCCAAAAATGTAATATGCTCCATTAATCTAACTGTTTTACACTGCAATAAAAATAAAACATAATTTACATTTTTTTTATTCATTCACTTTTACCGAACATTTTAACATTTTTAGTTTTACATTTTGCTTATTTATTTATACACACCTTATCAATCAGTTAATATTTTTTAATGTTCTTTCCATTTGCTGACCCCGTGTGTATGCTTTGCAGTTCCCTAGGGGTGCCCGGACCAGATATTAGGAACCTGTGGTTTACGACAAATGCTAGGATACGTTTTTGGCTTTATATAATTCTCCCCATATAGAACCATTACAGGCAAAGTTGGTGGATGTTTTTCTTTTTGTTTTGTCTTTAGTCCATCAGGGCGTAGTGGTTGACCCTGTTAAGTTATTGGTCGGCCCTTTTTGCCTTTTTAAATTTACCAGGCAAACTGTCCTGTGGTTTTGCATTTTCTTAAAGAACTGATCCATATGTTTCCACCCAAGCTATTTGTGATGCTGCAGTCGGACCTTAATTTGGTCCTCACTTATGTGTATGCCATTTGAGCCAATGCAGAGCTATCCTTTGTGTCTACTCATTCTCGAAGCATTCTTCCTGATCGTGATAACTTCGGCTCGTCATGTGAGAGCGCTTCAACCTATGTCCGTTCATCTACCATGCATCACCTTTTTCCTGGGCAAACAGGTGTTGCGACATTATTGTCGAAGGTTGTGGCACCTTTTCATGTCAGACAATCCATCACCCTTCTCCCCTTCTTTGCTCCACCTTACCATTTGAAAGAGGAGGAGAGACTTCTTTGCTTGGACCACAAAACAGCTTTGAACTTTACCATCTATCATACTAAGGACCTTCAGCCCTTTGGGGGTGGAGTTTGATCGGATGAAGAAGTACAAGGCAGTACAGAAAGGACTATATAAGGTGGATAGTCCTCTGTATTTAAATCTGTTACATATTAGCCAGCAAGCAGCCCCCAGGCTTACTCGACCAGAGCCAAGACTGCTACCACTGATTTGGCACGTGGGGTGCCTCTTCTAAACATATGTTAGGCTACAAGATGGGCATTGATATGCACATTCACAAAGTATTACTGCCTTGATAGCCCATTTCGCTGTGAATGGCATTTTTTGAGGAGAGAAGAATATCATGATTAAAATTTACAATAATGAAAATCAAAAGAAATTTGAGGAGGCGACTGAGTGCCTTTCTGCAGGTTTTTAATGTAAAAGTGGTAAGCGGCACTACATATGGATTACAATTCTGGAGACCTGTTAAAACCACCAAATTTCAGTCAGGAAAGCCGATTTGTGAAAGCCCTCCTGAGAATGGACCAGAGTACCCCACTAGTCACACAGGGGCTTGAATTTGGCCTTCGTAGCCTTTCTGACAAAATTGCTTCGCTAGCTGTTATGCTGAGGATTAGGCAAGCACATATGGAAAGTATCTTCATTGTTATGTATCTGGAATGCTGTTGGCAGTCTGTTGCATGAACATATAGAAGAATCATTGTGGAAGATTGAGCGACATGATCTTTGAACTAATCCCAACTTTGTATACTCTACTTCGGACTGGGTCAAAGATGGCCACTGGTGCTTTCAATTAGAACAGCTACTTCAAAATGTAAAAGAGCAGTTATTGCTGTCGGGACACGTGTCTCTAAAGACCAAACTAGGATTGAAAACCTGCATAAATTAGATTACTCTTGAGCTTTGTCGCACATGGTATATCCATTTCAGGTTAGGCACACTTCTGCTACAGACAAAGCACAGTAGGGCCCTCAAGGCAAAGCAGTAGGGTTTTCTGATTCTAATCGTAGAGAAAAGTTAGTTCACTTTGATATTTTGCTCTAAAACAGGTATTTAGTATAGGAGAAAGTTGCTGCCACTGTTAAGGCATGTGAGGATAAATAATTATTGGGAAACCATGTCTCTATGCGAAAGGACAAATTATGTGCTCAATTTTAGAACAGTTGCACTGTTCTTTAAGACAGCATGGCTACAAGCGAGGGCACATTCCTGGGTTAGGCCGTGTAAACCTTATGTAGGCAAAAGCTATGATGCGCTCCTCGATAGCATTATTAAAATTCGGAGTACATATTATGCTTAGTCCTCTCAAACTAAAAGTTGCTGACATTCTGAGATGGCAGTGTTCAGTTTCATTGATTGTTGTAAGAAATTGTGCATGATTTTATTCTGCATGTCATGCGGCATTCTTAACCGTCTTTATACGACATATTTATTATTGAACTTCTACTTTTAGCCGTAATAATAAAGATCATTAAATTGAGATCCGCTAAGCTACTTTGTTGCGAACACCACATACCTTCCTACAGCATTGTTGTGCAGATACAAGTTTTTCCTGCATTGGTATCTTTTGTAGACTCATACATGGTTACCAGCCTCCTTTGTTCATCTGAGGTATGGAAATAAGAAGAGGTCTCTGGGTGGAGTTTATGCGCTCCATCCCGGCTACCCAAGAGTCTTCCACAGCCTGGTGAATTTAAGGAGAAGGACTTATTCAAAGCATATGTATCTGTGAAACATAGAACACTGGAGAAGTGTAACAGGTAACTACTTTAACATGATTAATTTTTGTTCGATATTCCAAGTTTGGAATTGTTTAATAGCTTTATAGCCTGGCTTTTACCACCTTTGCAGAATGTTGAACGGGTACACATCATGCTCAGCTTTTTAGACAGCGTCTGATTTAGGGTTTGGCGGATGGGATACTCCTTCACAAACATGGCGCATTTCCCGTCCAATGTATTACAAGGGCATTATATCCCACTACGCTTTGACTGCGGCGGATAGGATAGCCATCACCTTTCTGATGTATCCCATCTGCCAAAATTTAAATCAGACCTAGTTTTAAACACTATTTGTAGTATGCTATTCGTAATTACGTTTAGTCTTAAATTTCATTGACAATATTCTCTTAAATGCAACTCAAGCATATGTGGAGTGATTTTGAATTATGGATGTTTTTGTTAAAAGTTTCATACTACAGACAAGAAGTTTCCAGATCTCCCTGGTTTAGAAGACTTGGGTATTGTTCCAACTCCTGTCGAACAGAAAGCCATTGAAGTTCTTCGTCGTCATCGCAGATATCGCTGGTTGGAAGCTGAATTGGAGGAAGCCAGGCCAGCAAAACCTGTCAACTTTTAATATCCTGTTCGGTGACCTAACATTCTTCTAGTCTGCAGATCGTGATAGCATTGACTTGCTTTTTCGGCGTTTGTGCACCCTACTCTCCCTGTACATATATGAAATGAAGTCTATATTAAAATTGTCAGACATATTTTGTGTGTTTATTGTATCCCTAAAATGAATTACATAATCGATGGCAAAGTTCAATTGTATTACTTCTAACCTGTTGCAGAAACAAAGTGTTCGAGGCATATGAGCTGCAGATTACACACTTGTGCATAGATCGCCATCTGGTGTTGGGCCCGGATGTTTGCAGTTTGTTTTTCCTCTTGGAAAGTCTTTGGAAGTCACGAGGTCGGTGACTCCTCCTTTGGATCGTATTGCGCATGGGCTTCGGCTCCATCCTTAGATTGTTTTTTTCCGCCATCGGGCTCGGATGTGATCTTCGCGCTCCGGTTCCGAACAGCTTCCAGTTCGACGGTCGACGCGCAATCCTCACCTTAAACCGCGGTATTGTTTCGATCACGATCTCCCCCACTCGACGCGCCTTCTCATCGGCACGGACCTTCAGTTCCAGTCGTCGACGGCGGCCTTCGGACCTCTCCAAGCTTCGGTCCTGGCTAATGGAAAGGACTCCATTTAAAAAGTGCCCTCGATGTGGGTCCAAATTCCCCCACACCGATCTCCACGAGGTATGCAATCTCTGCCTCTCCCCTGAACATGAGGCTCGAGACTGTCCGGCGTGTAAGTCCTTCCGGTCCAAAAAGACTATTCGGGACCGAAGAGCCAGAAGAACTATGGCGCACTCCTCGACGACGATTCCGGACGACATCTTCGGAGAAGGCATCGACGCTCCAGAGCAGTACACCGAAGAGGGCCTCGTCAAAGCTTCCGAGGCCGACGACTCAGATGTGGAGGACATTACCCCGGCGCAGAGGGTCGTGTGTACTGATCCCCCACACCCCTGCCGAGACCGAAAAAGGCTCTGGTCACACCTTCGCCTCCGGGCCTAGGCAAGACCAAGGACACTGCTTCCAACACCCCACCTTCGTGCCCGGTGAAGAAGCCAAGCAAGCCTTCCGGCAGCTCGGGCTCGAGCCAGCCTACTCCGGGTTCCGATAAACACGTTTCGGCGCTGAAAAAGAAGCCGACCCCCATATCGACACCGAGCTCCGCACCGAAGCACTCTGGGTCGAAACCCAGCTCTTCGGCAACGACACCACCTTCGATGCCGAGCAAAGCACACAAGGCCACCGGCACCGACACTTCAAGGCCGAAATCCATCTCGGCGCCGACCAAGCGTCCGGAGGTTCCCAAACCAGGTTCCAAACAACGAACCGGCACGGAAAAGCCTAAAAGGCCAACGGCACCGATTCCTTCGGCGCCGACGGACAGACCAGCCTCACCAGACTTATTTACACTGGATCCCTTGCAAAAAACACTCACCAAGGATCCAAAAACTGGACATTTGACCCTTTCTTCCAAAAAGAGACATTTGGAGAAGCCTGCTCCACCTCCACCTCCAAAGAGGAAGGACTCTGCTACCTCCCGGTTCAGAATACCTTCCCCACCTCCTCCACCTTCTCCACCTCCACCCCCTCCGCCTTCTCCACCCAAACCTCATCGTTCTCCCTCCCCTTCTCCACAAGATGATGATCACGGGGACCCATATGATGACATAGGGGATGTCCCACAGGACCTACCCACAGGGGACCCCACTCCTACAGCATCCCCAGACCCATGGGACAACTACAATATACCTGATATCCCCAACGTCCCACAAGATGACCTTTACCCCTCCAGGCCATCTCCACCAGAAGACTCATTGGGGTTCCACCACCTACTGCAAAGGGCGGCACACTATCACGGGGTAGACTTGCATACCGACCCTGTGGAGGAAGATTTCCTCCTTGACACGTTCGACACCACACATAGGTCTACCTCCATATTACCTATGCTTAAAGGAGTGGTAAAGCATGTGCCAGAGGTTTTTAAGGACCCAGTTAGAGCCAGGGTCATTAACCCGCGCATCAAGAAAAAATACAAAGCTGCCCCCACAGATCCCTCCTACATCAGAGGGCCGGCGCCACTAGAGTCTCTAGTGGTATCCACTGCACGTAAAAGGGCAAATTCCCAGGCGTCAGGCGAAGCACCACCACCTGACAAAGAGTCGACGCTACTGGATGCATCAGGGAAACGCACTGCGTCATAAGCAGCCAATATGTGGCGTATCGCCAATACTCAAGCGCTATTGGCCAGATATGACAAAGCACATTATGACGAGTTAGAGAGCATAATGCACCACCTCCCTGAAAAATATAAAGCTAGGGCCAACAAACTAATTCAAGAGGGTAAAACCATTACAAACACCTCTATACGCTGTGCCTTAGATGCAGCAGACACAGCTTCCAGGGCCATCAATGCAAGCGTCCTCCTGCGTCGCCATGCTTGGCTGAGAATATCAGTGTTTAAACCGGAGGTACAAGCCTCCATCCTTAACCATCCCTTTGACCAGGAACATCTATTTGGCCCAAAGGTAGATGAGGCCCTAGTAAAAATGAAGAAGGATACAGATACGGCGAAGTCCGTGGGAGCCTTACAGTCACACCCTCCTAGACGCTCCTTTCGCCGCTCTTCCTTTCGCAGTACATCTAGAGGCTACTCCTCAGATACCGCGTCCACTTCGTACAAATCCCCCACTCAGTCCACCTTCACGAGGGGTTATCAAAGAGGCGGCTATAGGGGTAACAATAATAAAGGCAGAGGAAAAACAAACAACGCCCGCTCTGCCACAACGCCTACCCAATGACTTTCCCCCCAGACCATTCCACTCCGGTCGGGGGCAGACTCCAACATTTCCTTCCCGTCTGGGCTACCATCACCTCAGACAAATGGGTGACACAAATAATTCAATCAGGCTACTGCCTAGAACTGATATCTACCCCACCAAACATTCCACCCAGGCAGCGCCCAATGTCACAAGAACATTTAATACTCCTAAAGCAGGAGGTAGTCTCCCTCCTACAAAAACAAGCAATAGAACCGGTTCCTACCAACCAACAAAACATGGGAGTCTACTCCCTATATTTTCTCATGCCAAAAAGGGACGAGACTCTGCGGCCCATCCTAGATCTCTGGCCCCTAAACACATACATACACTCCGACCATTTTCATATGGTAACGCTTCAGCAGGTACTTCCGCTCCTCTCCCAAAACGACTTCTTGACCACCCTAGATCTAAAAGACGCGCATTTTCACATTCCGGTGCACAAAGCTCACCGCAAGTACCTCAGATTTATAGTGGATGGACAACACTTCCAATTCAAGGTGCTCCCGTTCGGAGTCACAACAGCGCCAAGGGTGTTCACCAAGTGCCTAGCGGTGGTAGCAGCACATTTACGAAGACAACACATCCACGTCTTCCCATACTTAGACGACTGGCTGATAAAAGCCGGGTCGTACAATCAGTGTGTTCAACACACATCTACCATCATTCAATTACTCCACCAGCTGGGCTTCAAAGTAAACCACCAGAAGTCCTATCTCCAACCATCCCACATAAAACAATACCTCTGTGCCACCATAGACACCTCAAGAGCACTAGCCTGCCCCAATCCGGCCAGGATTGCAAGCATTCAAGCTCTACGTGCAAAATTCGCGCAACACTCCCTTCCAGCCCGAGTGTTTATGCAACTAATAGGGATGATGGCCTCTTGCATTTTCATAATGCCTCACGCAAGACTCCAGATGTGTCCTCTCCAAGAGTGCTTAGCGCGCCAATGGAACCAGGCCCAGGGTCAATTAACAGATCTGGTGTTGGTAGACGGTCGCACCCATCGCTCTCTGCAGTGGTGGAACACCACAAACCTTTCCAAAGGTCGACCGTTCCTGGACCCGGTTCCTCAAATCGTACTGACAACGGACGCATCGCTCTCTGGCTGGGGAGCTCATCTACTACATCTCACCACACAGGGCAAGTGGACACCTCAAAAAATTTACTCCATATCAACCATCTGGAGTTACTAGCAATCTTCTTAGCCCTAAAATCTTTTCAAACTCAAATTTCAGGCAAGGCAGTCCTGATCCGGACAGACAACATGACAGCCATGTATTATATCCAAAAACAAGGCAGTGCACACTCTCCACAGCTCTCTCACCTAGCACAGAGCATATGGAGATGGGTGATACCCCAGAAAATCTTTCTCCTAGCTCAGCATGTCCCAGGAGTCCAAAACACAGTGGCAGATCTGCTCAGCAGACAGACACTACAGATCCACGAGTGGGAGCTTCACCCGCAAGTTCTTCACCCATACTTTCAAATGTGGGTGCATCCACAGATAGACCTCTTCGCCACCCACGAAAACGCTAAATGCCCAACCTTCGCCGCCAGATACCCACACCCATTGTCCAAAGGGAATGCGATATGGATGAACTGGTCAGGCAAATTTGCGTACGCTTTTCCACCTCTCCCACTTATTCCACTAGTGGTGCACAAACTACAACAACACTCACTCACACTAATCCTAGTAGCTCTAACGTAGGCCAGACAACCGTGGTATACCACACTGCTGGAACTATATGTAGTGCCGCACCAAAAACTACACCTCTCTCCACACCTCTTAACCCAGAACCATGGAGAGATCAAACACCCGGACCCAGCGCAGTTCGACCTTGCGATCTGGCTCCTGAAATCTTAGAATTTGGGTACCTAAATCTTCCCCCTGACTGTATGAACGTCATCAGAGAAGCAAGAATACCTACCACTAGAGCGTGCTCCGCCGCCAAGTGGAAACGTTTTGTTGTTTATTGCCATAACAACACCATCAATCCACTGGACGTGTCCATTCAACACATAATAGGCTACTTACTCCACCTACAATGGTGCAATCTAGCCTATGCGTCCATTCGACTACACCTCGCAGCTATTGCAGCTTACCTACAAAACAGGCAATATCTTTCACTCTTCAGAGTACCTGCCATTAAAGCCTTCATGGAAGGCCTTTAAAGAATAATTCCCCCCAGAGTGCCACCCTCACCTGTGTGGAACTTAAATATCGTTCTCACAAGGCTAATGGGGCCTCCCTTCAAACCTCTCCATAAATGCGAATTACAGTTCCTAACATGGAAAACCGCCTTTCTTGTAGCCATCACTTCCCCTAGACGGGTCAGTGAGATACAAGCACTTGCCATTCAAGAACCTTTTCTCCAAATGCACCATAACAAAGTTGTTCTCCGTACCAACCCGAAATTCCTCCCTAAAGTCATATCTCCCTTTCACCTAAACCAAACAGTAGAACTACCAGTATTTTTCTCGCAACCACAGACCGTTGCAGAAAGGGCTCTTCACACACTGGATGTGAAACGAACCCATCTCTACTACATTCAGAGAACACAACCTTTCCGTAAGACCAAACAACTGTTTGTTTCTTTCTCTCCACCACACACAAAGGTAACCCCATCTCAAAATCGGGGATAGCTAGGTGGATTGTAAAATGCATTCAAATCTGCTACCATAAAGCAAAGCGAACGCTATCCATTCCCCCGAAAGGCCATTCTACACGAAAAATAGGGGCTTCCATGGCATTCTTAGGGAACATCCCATTAGATGATATCTGCAAAGCAGCTACATGGTCAACACCGCACACTTTCACCAAACACTATTGTGTAGATGTGCAAACTAAGCAACAAGCTAGTATGGGCCAGGCTGTACTCAAAACATTATTTTAAACCACTGCAACAGATACGGGTGGTCGCGCTAACGGTGGGTACTGCTATATAATCTATGCACAAGTGTGTAATCTGCAGCTCATATGCCTCGAATGGAATATGCTACGTACCAGTATGCATCTGTTCTTGGTGTATAGAGCTGCAGACCTACACACGCCCACCCGCCTCCCCGGCTACCTTTATCTGTTCCAGCTTATCTTATTTAGATAGTACACACGTGGGCATCTTCACTGTTTCTACTACGCTCCATCTTTCCCTGCTGGCAAAAAACAATCTGAGGATGGAGCCGAAGCCCATGCGCAATACGATCCAAAGGAGGAGTCACCGACCTCGTGACTTCCAAAGACTTTCCAAGAGGAAAAACAAACTGAAAACATCCGGGCCCAACACCAGATGGCGATCTATGCACAAGTGTGTAGATCTGCAGCTCTACACGCCAAGAACAGATGCATACTGGTAAGTAGCATATTCCTTTTTATTGTGGGTTGTGCTTTAATACTGGATTTATCCAAACATTTTTGACATAGAATTACGTTACAGATTTGGGTGAGCAAATAAAAGCAATACTTCACTTCACCTCAGTCAGACCGAGCGGAGGAGGTAAGGAAAAACAGCAGGAAGCATGTCATCTTTCAGCTATTTCTTTAAAGTAGTCAAAATGATTAACAAACAAAGGGATGACTGTACAAACAAATATGATGCTGGAGGACCTCACTATTGCAGTAATTCAATATTATGAAGGAGCCAAACATTGAAAATTTACAAGAAAAGGGAAGGGAGGCTCAATAATGATTAATGGTGCGCTGGCATGGTTTTACTATGTCCTGCATTAGCAGGATAGTAGCATTTCATACATTTTGTACTATAAAAAATATGGTGCAAGCACACTTAAGTGTTGTTTTCGCCATTTCATGTTGTTCATTGCACTAAACTCGACTGGTACAGTTAAGGGTAGAGATGTCACAGTCTTGATCTTAGCAGTGCTTCAATGCGTGACTGGCAAGAGGGTTCCACAAGGATAAATCAGTTTTTCCAGAGGTTGACCGTGGGTCGTCATAGGCTGCAACACTGAGGTAAACGTCTTGTGAAATGTGTATGAGAAATGGTGTATAACAAAGTAAAATAACATGAATACACTTGAAGGAATGAAGACCTTTACAGCAGAAACTGTAAAATAGTAAATCGAATTAGCTAAGTGGATTAAAAATAAATAAAACTCGTTGGGTGGGTTCATAAGACCCTGTTTAAAAAGAAATCATTAAAGGAAGAAAAAATAGAAGTCAACCATTTAATTTTAGTCAAGATAAATAGCTAAAGTCCTCATTTTTATTTTTCATCTTTGAATCCTCTATAGAAATATTCTACTGTAACTAGCTCTGGAGCTGATAGAAGTCCATATCAAAAAGCTCTTCAGACTGCATGAAGTTTCTACTTATTTATTCTAATTTTGGCCGAGCTAGTCTGTGCTAATACTTTTTTCTTGTTTGGCTCTTTTCATTTGCAAATTATACAAATAACTGTGGTACTAGATTCAAACTTTGTTACTCTGAGCCTACCCTAAAAAAATATTTGTAGTCTGGCACCCCTCTAAAATTTTATGGCAAGACTTGGGGCAGCGGGAGTGGTGAGGGTGAGCGCAGGGGGCTAGGAGTATGATATAATTTCTGGGGTACTTTTCTGTAGGTCAAATTCTGTATTAAATGTGAGCACTATAAGAGAGCAAATATGTCATACAAAAATTGACCAAAACACTGCATCACATAATTACGGTGTTGTGAGCTCCTCACACTCCTGGGCCTCAATGCAACTGTACCTGCTACACTAATGATAGCTGCAGCTCTGAGTAGCAGGCTACCTCTTTGCCTTTCCCACCAGGCCTGGCCATCGCTCCAGTCCTAAAACAGACTCTGTCAAATTTGAAAAGAAATTAGCTCCTGCGTGTTGCCCGACTTTGCAGCTACAGTCTCCGCCGCTCTAATGCTAGCAAGGCCCTGCGGCTCTTTCAGAAAGTAGGTCAGTCATGATTCTGATGCAGTGGGCCTCTCAACCTACTGGGATCCGGTTCCACTTTACCTGCTTCAATAATTATAGCTACTGCCTAGCCAAACAGGCAGTCTTCTCTGCTTTTTGTTAAAAACCTGGGCGCCGATCTTGCGCCGTACCCCTTCCGTCAAGTCTATGAGGCCTGAAGCTGCGCTGTCTCCTCTGCTTCAGTATTCACCTCCCTTGGGCCATTGGTATGAGGCTGAAAATAGTGGCCCAGCAATGGTGCACTGGCGCCTAATGCAAACAGAAAAGGATAGTAAACAGCCATAATTGGGATTTGGTGCAGCACCAATGATACCTACAGCCTCATAAAACAGGCTTTGTCCTCCGCCCACTACACAGTGCTATTACTCCTAGGCCTGAGGCTCTGAATATGCTGTCTGCCCCTTTGGATAATAATAAAAAGGAAACAAAGCCCTACAACTCAATCCGCCATTTCCTGGTGCTGGGGCCTAGTTCCATGTGCAACAAGGGTGAACCGGTCTCTAATACTTGCAAGGAAAATTGGCCTACACTCCACTTTTTGCTAGAAAGACAGTCCTAATTGCGGTGCATTGGCCCCCCTTACACTCTTGGTCCCAGTGCGACTGCACCTGCTACAGGTATGGTACTGCTAGCGCTTTCATAAAAAGAACAGCCCTAATGTGTTGCCCATATGTCTGTCAATTTGTAGATGGAAATATCCCAGATAGCACCCCTCCTATGGGTCATGTCTTTGATGTTATCCATGGTTCTCGCTATTTTCATCTTTCTTCTGAGCCATTACTTTGAAGCCCCAGGGGTCTGGATGATCAGGGCCCTGCTTCTGAATCCGACCCTGTAGGCTTCCCTTCAGCTTACCTGAAAGGACATCTGCATGTTGAAGTGGGCAGGATTTGCAGGGACTGATGTGCCTATGTATTTATTTTTTTCACAATTCCAATTCCCATACTTTTTGTTAAACAAAAAAGAAACAGCCATCCCTGAATAGTTAATGCAGACCTTGCGGTGCCTCTGGGTGAAAGTGAAAGGAGGTGCGGATGGGTCTCTCATATGTTGTGAAACTGAGAGTGGGCCACAGAGGTAAAGAAGAAATAGGCCTTCTCACCAAGATGTTTGCTACCTGAAAGAAATGTAAATGTGTGCAATTGGTTAATCACCAATGTAAGGGCTGCTTGGGACCCAGTATAAGCCTTAATTGATGGAGTTACTGGAAGTTTCATAATGACAAGTGACATAATGGTGTTGCGTTCTGGAAAGTGTTCTTTTAATGGATACTTATAAAAACGCTTGCACAAGGTACAGTCTGTATACCTATTACTAAATATATGTTTTGAAAGCATAACTTTTATCTTTAAACGCTAAACGAAGAGCCACTGGATTTATGGATTTTTGTGGGGTTTTTTGTATAATTATGGACCTCCCCTATTTGCCACATAATCCATAATCTGGTGCATAAACTGCAGATTTTTTAAAATAGTTTCTAGCAGAAACAGATCAAAAGTTTAAAAAAACATTGGTGACGTGTTCCCATGCAGCAGAAGGCCTTCACAAAGATTAACTGGTCACCTTTCATTTGCTTATTTCTGTATTTGGTTGTTAAACTGGTACGAATTAGGTAAAATCTTTGCCCAAACAGCATTTCCATGTGTAAAAAGTAGAAAATAATGAAGTAATACTGTCAAAGAACATGGCACATTATTTCACATACTTTGCCTTTTCTTATTGCATAATGTCTTCAACTCTCTTGTATCATTTGGCTCTCCCCTGTTGCATAATTCCAGTGGCTATGACTAAACCATTCTGCAACAGCCTATCTTACACTGGTATTAAAGATTTAAAATAATGATTTGTATATTTAAGTCAAGTGAATAGTTCTTTATTAAGCCAATATAGACCACAAAAGCACACATAAAAACATAAATATAACATAAAATAACATTTTGGTACCTATGTGGTGGTTTCAATAACCAGCATAGGAACATGACAACATAAATCCCTATGTTCGAGGCATATGAGCTGCAGATAGTACACTGTGCATAGATCGCCATCTGGTGTTGGGCTCGGATGCTTGCACCTTGTTGTTGTCTTTTGTAGTCACGAGATAGGTGACTCCTCCCTTGGACGATAGTGCGCATGGGCATCGACTCCATCCTCAGATTGTTTTTTTCCGCCATTGGGTTCGGATGCAACTTCTGCGCTCCGGTTAGGCACCATATTCTCCAAACCTTTTCGACGCGCAAACTTTCTGAAACTCAACGGTATTGTTTTCGATCGCGTGATCTTCGACGCGCACCTCAACTACTCGATTCCAGTCGTCAACCCAGGCCGCTGGGCCTATCGATGCCGTTCGGGCCTACAGCTCATGGAAAGGACTCCATTTAAAAAATGCCCCCAGTGTAGAGCTAAATTTCCACAGGGTGACCACCACAAGGTCTGTAACCTGTGTCTCTCGCCCGAGCACGACGAGAACAATTGCCAAGCCTGTGCCTCTTTTAGATCTAAAAAGACCATCCGTGATCACCAGGCCCGACGACACATCATGGCGCAGCGATGTTCTGGAGGAGGATTCTGAGGACCTGGAAATCGTGTCCGAAGCGGACGACTCAGACTCAGACGACCACATCCCTCCTGGTCAACGAGTGTATACAATTGCCCCACCCCAATTCCACCCGAAAAAAAGAAGGCTCTGGTCAAGACTTCGCCTGCTGGCTCCAGTCGCGACTGAAACAAGCTTCAGAAGCCCCGCCCTTGTAGATAAGGGACATGCCTTCTGGTAGCTTGGGACCGGGCAAACTGCATCTCAGTGTTCCGCAGGCACCATCGACACCAAAGACGGGAGTGCAGCCTACTCCCAAAAAGACATCGGCACCGAGCACCTCAACGCCGAAAGAAGAGACATCGGATCCAAAACCAAAACATTCGGAACCGAAAAAGATTTCCGCCTCCACAGCCAAGCCGAAAGACCCCAAACCACCTCCCAAGGCCTCGGAGCAGAAATCCAAACCTCGCTTGGACCCGAAGAAATCGGTGCCGAAAGCGGTTCCCGAAGAGGAAGAACTTTTTCCGCCGGATCCTATCAATCCGAAACAAAAAACTCTCCACATAGACCCCAAAACAGCACATCTGGCTGCTGTTCCACACAAGAAGAGAAAACTGGACACACCAGGCATTCCTGTAGTGCCTGTGAAAAGAAAAGCCTGTGCCACTTCACCTATAAGATCCTCTTCTCCTGTTCTTCCTCCTAAGCCTGTCTCTCCTCCACATTCTCCTATACTTCCACCAAACTCACCACCACCGCACAATGATGATGATTTAGGGAATGGGGGAGGCAACAATGACCCTTTCACTGACCCTGATGATGGCACAGACATACCAAAGGACGATTGGGACGATTATGATGACCCAATAGATCCTCCAGACCTCCCTGATCCTCATGCATATCCAACAAAGCCATCTCGCCCAGATGACAATATTGGCTTTGGTCAGCTTGTGAATAGAGCTGCTCGCTACCATGGTGTGCCGATGCATTCTGATCCTGCAGATGAGGACTTTCTTCTAGACCCCTTTGAACAGTCGCAAAAGACTGTACAAACCCTGCCAATGTTAAAGGGTGTCATTAAACATGCCTCTGACATATTCAAAGACCCTGTTAGGGCTAGAATTCTCAATCCCAGGAGGATATAAACACACTCCCAATGATCCCACCTACATCAAGGGTCAACTGCCTTTAGATTCACTAGTGGTAACTAATGCTAGGAAACGTGCAAACTCTCAGACCTCCGGTGATGCACAACCTCCGGATAAAGAATCTAAGTTACTAGATGCTTCCGGCAAGAGAGTTGCTGCCCAGGCAGCTAATCACTGGCGGAAAGCCAACACACAGGCATTACTTGCTAGATATGACAGGGCTCACTATAACCAACTGGAAATCCTATTGCAACATTTACCTGATCAATATAAGACCAAGGCAAATGATTTAATTCAGTAGGGCAAGTTAATAACCAATGCATCAATCAAGTGTGCCTTTGACGCAGCGGACACCGCCTATAGGTCCATTAACACTGGCGTGTTACTCAGACGACATGCTTGGTTACGCATCTCTGGCTTCAAACAGGAGGTACAAACAACTATCCTCAATCAGCCGTTCAATAAAGAACAACTTTTAGGACCGGCTGTAGACACCACTCTAGAAAAAATTAAAAAGGGCACGGATGACTGCTAAATACATGGGAGCATTACAGTCTCCAGCCATACGTGGTTCCTTTCGTCGCTCCTTCTATTGAGGAGCATCCCAAAACATCGGAGCAGACACCGCCTATTCTTCCAACAAAAACACCACGCAAATATCCCCCAGCAGAGGATATTTGAGAGGTGGATACAGGGGAAATAACCACGGGATGGGCTGAGGTAACAACAACTCTCGCACCTCCCCCACTAATAAGCAGTGACTTCCCTCCAAACCATTCCACCCTAGTCGGAGGAAGACTATCGCAGTTCCTACCTGTCTGGACTTCCATCACCACAGACAAGTGGGTAAGACAAATTATCTAGTATGGTTACTGCCTGGAACTTACAGCAACCCCACCCACCATACCACCCAAACAGCGGCCAATGTCCATAGAACATCTCACGTTCTTAAAACAGGAGGTTCTCTCACTGCTTCAAAAGCAGGCAATAGAACTCGTTCCCTTACAGCATCAAGGGACAGGGGTTTACTCGCTGTATTTCCTAATCCCCAAAAAGGACGGCACACTAAGGCCAATACTCGACCTCAGACTTCTCGATCTCTACATTCTGATGGATACATCTGCCAGTGGATTCCTCACCTTGTGAATATCCCCTGCGCCAGCAACATTCTGAAACTTTGTAGCAGTCGATGAGGTCGAAGACGACGTCACAGAGACACGGCTCCGCTCGCGACTCCGCTGACGTCACCGGCTCCATAAGAAGACCTCATCGGCGTGATGACGTCAGTTCACTTTTTTCCGCGCCGTCGACGCCAACGGATTTCGGGAATCTCTATCTGTAGCTATACTGTTACTTTGTTTTTTTACTACTTCTATTTGTCTTCTTCTGTAGAAATGTCGACGAAGAAGTCAGGATTTAAACCCTTTCGTGAATGTGGGAAGCATATGTCCATTACGGATCCACATGACGACTGCGTATGGTGCCTGTCATCGGACCATGATGTTGAGGAATGTTCTTGCTGCCGCAAGATGAGTTCCAAGGCTCTCAAGGAGAGGGAAGCAAAGCTTTTCATTGCGAGGATGAAGAAAGAGAAAAGAGGCCGGAGAAAATCGAGGACGAGGTCAAGATCGAGGTCGGCGTTGAAGTCGACTTCGGGGCATTCTTCCAAATCCAGGAAGCACAAGAAGTAGAGGAGGCATTCCTCTCAGCGTCCCTCGGATAAGAATGCGGCTCCGAGATCGACGTCGCCCTCCCGACGCAATAAGGACTTTGTGTCTCCCTCACCCGTTCCGGATTCACCTGTTGGCCCGTCTTCACCTGTGGCTTCACCGGAACATTCTCCGGCTCCATCTCCGACGCCGGTTGTAGGAGAGTAGGGTCTGCTATCCTATGGTCACCCCAAATTTTTGCTTTTTGCTTCACTGGTTTTTGACATATTGAGGCTGTGGGCCTGCCAATCAGACCCCCAGCCTGCTGTTCTCTCTACTAAATTAAAACTATGCACCCTAGGTGCATAACCAATTGGAAGTGGATCACCCTGTCAGCCCCTGTACCAGTGTACACTAGGTACCCAGGGCATTGGTGTACCCAAGGCCTGCCAAGGGCTGAAGCATGTATTATGCCACCCCAGGCTTGGCCTAACAATTTGACACAACTGGCTGATCACTCAGCTGGGGTAAGTTGGTGTAATCACCTCTTACTTAGGTGTAGTATACCTATACCTAACCTTAAATGGGACACCTGGTAACCTATAAGTCACTCCTATGGCAGGCCTTAACAATCCTGAAGGCAGAGTGCTTGGTTCCATGTGAGATGGTGCTCTGGCATGAGCTGAGCCTGTCTGCAGTGGTCGGAACAACTTCCTTCTACTGTTTCCAGATATCGTCATACCATATACTCTTAAGTGCATTATGAACCTCGCGGTTAAATGCTATCTTTGGTTTGGCTTTATCAAAACATGTCGAGTAAGGTGTCATACGAATTGGAATACTAACCCCTCGCCAATTCTGGTGACGGGGTTAGCATTCCACCCTTCTAGAGGGACACGACATGTACAGTACCTGAAACCCGGGTAAAATCAGACATAGCCTCAGCTCCACAAAATGGATGCTGCCACCACAGACACAAGTCTGCCCTCCTGCTGCTGGGAGTCCTTCCAGCTTGGGAGGTGTGGACAAAGGGTTTCCTGCCAGGGGAGGTGCATGCACCACCCCAGACAGGATTTTGTGTATTGGTCAGGTAGGGCTTGAAAGAAACCAGACATGCCTGTGGCTCACAAGGAGCCTCGGTGCATATGCCAGTTCAAACCGGTCCTGGGGCACACCAGTCCCGGGCCTGGGGCGAGCTGGACAAAGGATTGGGGGTGTAACCACCCCCCTTCCTGGTCCCACCCATAGGGAGGGACCTAGCAGGTAGTCCGGCCCCTAGAATCCGCTTAAAGGTAGGAGCTGTGTCCTAAGACTTCAGACATCCTGGAATCAACTTAACACTAAGAAGAAGACGGGAACTTCGACGCTCTGCTGCACAGAGGACTGAATCCAATCTCCCCTGTGGTCAGGGAGTGACCACCTTGCTAACGCAAGCACCATCCAGCGAATCAACGTCTGCTTTGCCGCCGCCGGAGCCCGAGCCCAGAGACTGACAAGACCTGGACCTCCAGACCTCTCACCGCCCGATCCACAGTCCCTGAAAAGAGGAGACCCGTGGAGGCACCGAGACACGTGGAGCCAGCCATCTTGGAACGACTACGACAAGCTGACAAGTGCAACAACCGAGGCTCCCTCCAAGTTGTGCTTTGGGATCTGAGAAGCCCAACACCCGAGCAGCATCTGCACCAAAGGTGAGCCCTCCAGCATCTCCACGATCTGCGTGGGGCCCTTCTGCATTTTGCCACTCGACGCGCCTAACCGGTTGCTGGCCCGCTGGCTAGTAGCCATCTTGGCGACGAACTTCAAGAAATACACCGCTGGTCTGGTTGCTCCAGACTGGCCCTTGCTCCCCTCCAAAGGAGCAGTCCTTCTGACCTTGCTGGTCAGAACCATCAGCTTATTTCACCTCCTACAACAATTGCTTTTGCCAAGGCTTGTTTGCTTCGATCAAGTCGCCGACACCGCCGACAGCGAGAGCCTGCGTGGGACAGCTCGTGAACCGACTCCTGGACGTCGTCGACCTCCAGGGACCACGTGGCTGCAGAGACAAGCTACACCTTTCTTCCTGTTTGCACCCGACATTGCCTGGTACCCACCTGGTGCCACGCTGGTCACTGGCTAGTGACTGTGAACACTGTCCCCTCTGCTTACAGGTCTTCAACATCTCCGATCCACTCTTGGATCCACTGCATCTCTCCCGGACCGACCGCCTGCAGCATCTTTGTCTTCAGGCTCCACGGAACAGATAGAAGAAACCCGACGCACTTCGAGGCCTATGCACCCGCTTCCTGTGGGTGAGGTAAAGCTGGCACACCTGTGCCCAAGTGTAGTATTACATCTCTAGTGCCTGTGTTCCAAATCTTGAGTTCCGAGTCCATCCGGAAGATCCTCTTTGCAGTAACTTTGTACTTTTTACGCACCCATTGAAACCTATGGGAGCACGCGTGTGACTATTTGCTCTGCACACGCCACCCGTGGACCTCCTGGTCACTAACTGACGTTAGCTCCTTGTAGGCCCAGCGATTCTAGAGGCCCTAGGCCTTTTCCCTTTTCTGTTCGTGGTACTTATACCACTATTTTAGTATATGGTTCGAGTGGCCACCAGGGCCTATCCATATAAAGTGCAACTTCTGTGTATTCTACTGTAATCTTGTTTGACGATTTGTGGTCCTGTGCTCATAAAGAGACTAGGGGTTACTTTGAGAAATAAATACATATATATTTTGAATATATATCTGTGTGGTGTCCTTTCATTGGTATAAAAGGGGGTTACATTTGGTAAAACAGCTGGCTTAACACGCTTCACGAGTTTAGCCTCAAAGACTGCTTAGCCTACGCTACCACTAGGGCAGCTAGTCCGAAAAGGTTGACTTACAACCACACCATAAGGGTTGCTTGGCATGGTACAAGGTGATCACTTTAACTAGTGAGCATCATATACCAGGCCAACTTCTCACACCGGTTCCATATCTGGCTTCGTCCCCGGCTCCGATTGAGGAGCTTCCAGTTCCGGGTGAGCCTTCGGCCCCTCAGATTCCACCGTCTGCGCCGGTTGGCCCGAGTCCGGTGATTCCTGAACAGTATCCTGCGTTCCCAGGACCAGGTCAGGACCCCACGCATTATCTTAATGCGATGTATGGAGTCTTCTCCAGAGCCATGTACCCCTCTGGTGCACCTTCGGGTCCTATGGGTCCTATGGCCTTCAGTTTGGGAGTTCCTCAAGCCTATCCTCAGGCTCCCTTCATGCCATTTTTTCCAGCGATGCCGTCTTGGCATCTACCGGCACCGAGGTCTTCGACGCCACTCCCTTCTTCACCGGCGCCGACTCGACCTCGCTCGACGCCGGCTGCTCCTGTGGACCCACGTTCGACAACGGCGCCATCTGATTCGGTCACGGCGCCGCCGACGCCGTTTGTGAAAATTAGATCTAGGAGGGAAGCTCAGAGGATACTGGATGAGCGAAGTTACTATATGGAGGAGGTAGAAGAAGGGGAACTCATGGAGTCGGACGATGTTTGTGAGGAGTTGAAGGAGGCTAGTGGCCTGGACTTGTCACCCGAATGGGAGATTACTCCTCCTGATGTCCCTTCAAAGGATGTGGCGCCATACCATGCCGTTATAAGAAAAGCGGCCGAACTTTTAGATCTGCAGCTACCGTCTGCTGAGTTCAAGCCGAACATTTTGACGGAAGTTCTTCACTCTCATTCTGCTGTTTCTGAACCTCTGCTTCCTTTTAACGATGCCATCTTAGAGCCAGTGATGGAGGTGTGGCGTAAGCCCTTTTCTGCTCCGGCAGTTTCAAAAGTCATCGCCAGGAGGTATCGGGCAGCTCCTGGAGACCCGGAATTTTTAACATCTCACCCATCTCCTGAGAGTCTGGTTGTTCAGGCTGCATGTTCGAGGAAATCATCGGGTTCATTTCCCCAGGTCCTGAGTGATAGAGAAGCAAAAAAGCTGGACCAATCGGCCAAGAAGGTCTTTTCTTCGGCCAGCATGGCTCTTAAATCAACGAATGCTACCTGTCTCTTGGGACGTTATGTACATGCTCTCATGGACTCCGCTAAACAACTAGCCCCAAAACTGTCAGAGGAGGATAGGGTTGGTTTTAATGAGATCCTTTTCGGATGCCCAGGCGGCGGCGCGTCAGGTGATCCAGAGTGGATTGGACACTGCTGACTCTGTGGCAAGAGTCAGGGGATCATCTGTTGCCACTAGGAGGGGTGCGTGGCTGAAATCATCGGAATTTTCCCCTGATGTCCAGTCAACGCTCTTGGTCTTGCCTTTTGATGGCTCTGGTCTTTTTGGCAAAAAAGCAGATGCACTGGAAAGATTTAAGGAGAGTAAGGCCACGGCTAAATCTTTGGGCCTTCAAACTCAGTCAAGAGGCTCTTTCAAGAGGTACAGGGGCTTCAGAAGGTCTACCTTTCGTTCATACGGACAGCCACAACGGCAACAGCAGCAGCAGCAGCAGAGCACTCTGTATAAGGGGTACAGAGGCAGAATCAGGGGTTCCACTCGTGGCCGACAGCTCTTCCTCTTCCTCAGCCCCTCCCACCACCGCAAAGCAGCCCTAGATCCACCATTCTGGTTCATGTTGGTCCTGTGGGGGGCCGGCTTACCCATTTTCTACAAGATTGGGAATCGGTTACTACAGACCTTTGGGTTCTAGATCTTGTAGACAATGGGTACGCCCTTCCCTTTCGGGAATTCCCTCTAAATTACCCTCCTTGTCAAGGGGCTTGCTCAGAGAACCACCGTCTTCTCCTACAGGAGGAAGTCCTGAAGTTACTAGAGAAAGGTGTGATAGAGGTAGTTCCAGAGCAGGAGTGGGGTCAGGGATGCTACTCTCGGTATTTTCTGATTCCGAAAAAGGACGGCAGATTGCGTCCGATATTGGACCTCAGGATCTTGAATCTTTATCTGAAGCAAGAGAAGTTCAAGATGCTCACCCTTGCACAGGTTCTTCAAGCATTGAATCAGGAGGACTCGATGGTGTCGATCGACTTGCAGGATGCGTAGTTTCACATCCCCATCCTGAAGTCGCACAGGAAGTATCTCCGGTTTACGGTAGGGTTGCAGCATTCTCAATTGCGGTCCTTCTATTTGGTCTTACTACTGCACCTCGAGTCTTCACGAAGGTGATGGCAGTGGTGGCAGCCCTTCTCAGAAGGTCAAGGATTTCAGTTTTCCCCTATCTGGACGACTGGCTGATCAAAGCGGAGTCT
The DNA here is from genome assembly GCF_964204655.1 of Triturus cristatus. NCBI lineage: Eukaryota > Metazoa > Chordata > Amphibia > Caudata > Salamandridae > Triturus > Triturus cristatus. Next base: position 442,986,131 of record NC_140585.1, read on the forward strand.
CCAGAGAAGGTGCTTCATCATCTGCAGGATACAATTCAGCTGTTGTACAAATTGTACAAATTGGGTTTCTCGATACGTGCCCAAATCTCACCTGGTGCCCTCTCAGCGCAACCTGTTCATAGGTGCGGTACTTGACACTACTGTGTGTCGGGCATTTCCACGGAGGATTCTCGACATACAGGAATTGATTCCTTTATTTTACAATGGAGCGGTCGTTCCAGTCCTGAAGGTCCTTTGCCTGCTCTGTCTGTTTGCTTCCTGCATTCTGTTGGTCAACCATGCACGCTGGCACATGAGGGTGCTCCAGTGGTGCCTCCGCAGGCAGAGGTATCAGCACAAAGGATATCTCAGGGAGTCTGTGAGGATCTCCAGAGAAGCTGCGGCGGATCTGTCTTGGTGGAGCGTGGAGGGCAATCTGTCTCAAGGAAAGCCCTTCATCTACCTCCATCGGTGGCCACAGTAATAACGGATGAATCCACTTTAGGGTGGGGTGCTCATCTGGGGGATCTGGAGATCAAGGGTCTTTGGTCTCCAGAGGAAAGGTTGCTTCACATCAACCTTCTGGAATTGCGGGCGATACGTTTGGCGCTCAAGGCCTTCCTCCCTTCCCTTCGCGGTCAGTTGGTTCAAGTCCTGATGGACAACACTACCGCGATGTGGTATGTCAACAAGCAGGGAGGAGTGGGGTCGCATTGTCTCTGCAGAGAGGCTCTGCGTCTCTGGTCCTGGGCTCAGGATCATCAGATTTGTCTGATGGCAAATCTGGCCGGGGTTCTGAAAGTACGTGCAGACAGTCTCAGTCGGCAGTTCTCCGCCGACCACGAGTGGAGGCTTCATCCGGAGGTGGTTTGTCACGTCTTTCGGATGTGGGGAACTCCTCGGGTGTACCTGTTTGCCATTGGCGAGAACGCTCACTGCCCGTCATTATGCAGTCTCCAGTATCCGTTGCAGGGAGATTTGGGGGACACGTTTCAGTTGAGATGGGACTCGTATCTCCTTACGCGTTTCCTCCCATACCCTTGATTCCTCGGGTTCTGAGGAAGATTCGCCAAGACTGGGCACAAGTCATATTGATAGCCCCGGATTGGCCAAGAAGGGTGTGGTATACAGATCTTCTCCACCTCTCCTCGTGCCCTCCGCTCCGTCTCCCTCTGAGGGCAGACCTCCTCGCAGTCGGAGGGGCAGGTTCTAAACCCCCACCTCCAGAGATTACACCTTCATGCCTGGAGATTGAACTGGGCAACCTGAATTATTTCTCTCTCCTGCCAGATGTGGTAGATGTAATTTTGTCTGCCAGACGTCATTCCACTAAATCTTTCTATTCCTATAGGTGGTCTAAATTTGTTCTCTGGTGTGGAGAGAAGTCAATTGATCCTTTGAGGGCTCGTTTATCTGACATTCTGCAGTTTGCCCTTTCTCTTGCTCAGCAAGGCTTTGGTGTGGCCACTGTTAAGGGATACTTATTGGCTTTGTCGGCTTTCCTTTGCTTGTCGGATCAGCTGTCTGTTCAAATCACCTATTGTTTTACGATTTCTAAAGGGCCTTACAAACAAGTTTCCTCCTACTCCTTTTATTGTGCCTCAATGGGACTTAAACCTTGTCTTAACTTATCTTATGGGTTCTCCCTTCGAGCCCTTGCACAAGTGTCCCTTGAGATTGTTGTCTTTCAAGACGGTTTTTCTCATTGCGATCACCTTGGCAAGGAGGGTAAGTGAGCTTCAAGCTCTGAGTTCAAAACCCCCATTCTTGACCATTCATGCTGAAAGAACGGTACTCAGGACCAGGGCTGCTTTTCTGCCAAAGGTGGTAACTCCTTTCCATCTAGGGCAGTCCATTACCCTTCCTACCTTCTATCCTCCCCATCACCCTTCCAAGGAGGAGGAGAGACTTCACCGCTTGGACCCTAAGAGGGCGGTGAGCTTCTACCTTGACAGGACAAAAGACTTTCGAGTTGATGACCAGCTCTTCGTGGGCTTTGTTGGCTGCAGGAAAGGCAGAGCGGTGCACAAGCGCACCCTTTCCAGATGGATTGTCTTGTGCATCAAGATATGCTAGTCTTTGGCTGGTAAGGAACCTCCAGAGGGTTTGAGGGCTCATTCCACTAGAGCCAAGTCTTCCACTTCTGCTTCTGCAGGTGTTTCTGTGGAGGACATTTGTAGGGCGGCAACTAGGGCCTCCCTTCACACTTTCGCAAAGCATTACTGCTTAGACACCGAGGTGAGGAGGGACGGACACTTTGCTCGTTCCGTCCTTCAGGACTTTCTGGTATAGAAGGGTGGACACCCTCCTCCGGGAGTGGGACTCCTGTTGGAATCTTTTCACAAGGTGAGGAATCCACTGGCAGATGTATCATCAGAAGAACAAGTTACTTACCTTCGGTAACGCTTTTTCTGGTGGATACAGTATCTGCCTGTGGATTCCTCACTGACTCACCCGCCTCCCCGTTGTCCACCCTTGTATACCTTCAGTATATGATGGTGTTTCAAGATGTATTTCTTACTGTCAAAGGCATTGTGTTATTTCTTTTGCCTTTCTATTTATTCTCCACACTGTATGTTGCTTGTATATTATGTACTGTGTATATATTGCTGTCAGTCCGTCCGTGTGCCTCGAAGGCATGGAAAAAAGGGCGGAACTGACATCATCACGCCGACGAGGTCTTCTTATGGAGCCGGTGACGTCAGCGGAGTCGCAAGCGGAGCCGTGTCTCTGTGACGTCGTCTTCGACCTCATCTGCGTGGACTGCTACAAAAGTTTCCGAATGTTGCTGGCGCAGGGGATATTCACAAGGTGAGGAATCCACAGGCAGATACTGTATCCACCAGAAAAAGCGTCACCGAAGGTAAGTAACTTGTTCTACATTCAGATCATTTTCACATGATCACTCTTCAACAAGCCCTCCCAATACTTTAACAAGGCGACTTCCTTGCCACACTAGATCTCAAGGAAACCTACTTCCACATTCCCATACACCCTGCTCACAGGAAATATCTGAGATTCATAGTGGACCGACAACACTATCAGTTCAAAGTCCTTCCATTCGGGGTGACCACCGCACCCAGGGTGTTCACAAAGTGCCTTGCAGTAGTAGCAGCACACTTAAGAAGACAACAAATCCATGTCTTTCCATACCTCGACGACTGGCTGATAAAAGCCAAGCCATTGAACCAGTGTGTTTATCACACTCATCAAACCATCCAGCTACTACACAACTTGGGATTCACAGTAAACTACATCAAGTCACATCTTCGGCCCTCCCACATACATCGGTATCTAGGGTCCACATTAAACACCTCCAGAGCTCTGGCATATCCCAATCCAACCAGGATAAACAGTATACAAACCCTCAGCACCAAGTTTCAGCCAAAGCATTCCCTCCCAGCAAGGGTATTCATGCAACTCATAGGAATGATGGCCTCTTGCATCTTTATCGTACCTCACACAAGACTTCAGATGCGCCCCTTACAAGAATTCCATGCACGTCAGTGGAACCATGCTCAACGAGAACTTACAGATCTGGTGTTGGTATACAGCCGCACACATCGCTCTCTGCAGTGGTGGAACACACAAAACTTTTCCAAAGGGCGGCCGTTCCTAGAGCCTGTTCCACAGATAGTGCTAACAGCAGACGCATCACTCACTGGCTGGGGAGCCCATCTCCTAAGCCACACAATTCAAGGCAAGTGGACCACTCAACAAAAAGTGCTCCACATCAATCACCTAGAATTACTGGCAATATTTCTAGCATTAAAATCATTCCAAGTACATCTACATCTCAAGACTGTCCTAGTCCGAACGGACAATATGACAGCTATGTATCACATACAGAAACAAGGAGGCACACATTCTTTGCACCTGTCTCAGCTGACACAAAGCATATACCTTATGGCAGAACACCTTGCAGGAGTTCACAATCAGATTGCGGATCTGCTAAGTCGACAGACACAGCACTACACGAATGGGAACTTCATCCTCAAGTTCTTTCAACCATTTTTCCAAATGTGGGGTCAACCAGACATAGATCTGTTCGCCACACACGCAAATGCAAAATACCCAACCTTCGCTGCCAGGTTTCCACACCCGTTGTCCAAAGGCAATGCGATATGGATGAACTGGTCAGGCAGATTTGTGTACGCTTTTCCGCCACTCCCACTGATTCCCCTAGTAGTACGCAAGCTCCTACAACAGTCCCTCAGGAGGATCCTGGTGGCTCCCACGTGGGCACGGCAACCGTGGTTCACAACACTGCTGGAACTTTCAGTAGTTCCACACCAAAAACAACCTCTCTCCCCAACGTTGCTAACGCAGAACCATGGAGAGATAAGGCACCCCGATCCGGGTCAACTGAATCTAGCGATCTGGCTCCTGAAGTCCTAGAATTCAGTTACCTTAACCTTCCACCGGACTGTATGAACATCCTTAAAGAAGCCAGACGCCCTACTACTAGAGTTTGCTATGCAGCAAAATAGAAGAGATTTGTCATCTACTGCAATAACAATAAAATCGATTTGCTGGATGCTTCAATCCAGGACATCATTTGCTACTTGCTACACTTACAAAGGTGTAATCTAGCATATTCATCCATAAGATTACATCTAGCATCACTTGCCGCTTATTTACAAAACAGACAACACTTGTCACTATTTAGTGTACCTGCAATTAAAGCCTTTATGGAGTGCCTTAAAAGGATAATTCCCCCCAGACTGCCACCTTCTCCGGTGTGGAATTTAAACATTGTTCTTACCAGGCTCATGGGTCCCCTATTTGAACCTCTACACAAATGTGAACTGCAGTTCCTCACATGGAAAGTAGCTTTCCTTGTTGCGATTACCTCTCTCAGGAGGGTAAGTGAGATCCAGACTTTAACCATACAAGAACCTTTCTTACAAATACATCGTAACAAGGTGGTTCTTAGAACAAATCCAAAATTCCTTCCCAAACTAATCTCTGCTTTTCATCTTAACCAATCAGTTAAATTACCAGTGTTTTTCCAAAACCCGGACTCCGTAGCAGAGAGCTCTTCACACACAGGACGTCAAAAGAGCCCTACTTTACTACATTGACAGAACTAAGCCCTTTAGAAAGACAAAGCAACTGTTTGTAGCCTTCGCACCACCTCAAAGGTAACCCCATCTCCAAAGCTGGGATCGCTAGGTGGATAGTCAAATGCATACAAATATGCCACCAAAAGGCTAAATGCACATTAACAATTCCCCCTAGGGTGCACCCAACATGCAAACTAGAGGCTTCCATGCATTCTTAGGGAACATTCCCTTAGATGACGTCTGTAAAGCAGCAACATGATCTACACCACACACCTTCACCAAACACTATTGTGTTGACGTGCAGGCTAAGCAACAGGCTTCTGTAGGCCAACCTGTTCTTAAAACAAATACATGACAAGACATGTTTGCATCAAATTATATTGTTTCACAGTGGGTTTAAAAAGTTCCCTTTCCTCTCTTTCGCATTTCCACCTGGCTAAAATCATGTTTATTTATATCCTGCATCCCCCTTGGCCGCAATGGTCTCAGATTAGTAAACCATGCTAAACAACTCTCACTCTTCAACATCTCCTTGACGTACCCCAGCCACGTGATCTGCAGTCCTCAATCACAAGTTGGTTAAATTAGGAGTGGGGCTAGACCAAATTCTTAGCCATCGCATAATGGGTGCCAAAGCAATAAGATCGGTGATATAACCTAATCCAACCTCGTCAAGAACCATAAGCAATGGAGTAGTAGCGGGAATGGCGAGTCTACCCAGAAATTTATTTTCAACCACCTGGAGTTCTCCCACACCTTTATGCTCCCAAACATCATGCCCATAACTTGCCATTGGAATACACTTGTCTCAATATACCTTTACTAGGGCTTGCACCGGTTTGGCCCAGAGTCTCTTGGCAAAATCCATTGTCACACCTACTACCCTCATTATAATGTTCTTTTTGAGTTTTTTTGTGTGCAATCCAGGTACATCTATCATTGAAAAGTTCCCCCAAATAGGGGAAAGTCGAGACTTTGGTAAGTTTGACCTCCTTAGCAAAAAACGTATTTCCAGCAGCGTTCTGATGGCCAATCGTCAGTGTGTGATTTAGTGTAGTTGGTTATCAAATCTAGAGAATCCATACAATCAATAAAGGTATTCAAGAGATGGAGGCCCACAGCGGGCCGTGCAATCAGGACTGCATCATTATCGTATATCAATGCAGGAATACATTTAGAACTTTCCTTGGGAATTTCCCTACAAGTAGCTGTCAAAACCTCCCCCAAATTACTATTGTATAGGATAAATATCAGGGGTGCCAAAATGCACCCCTGCCTTACCTCCTTTATACCCCCCAGGAAGCAATCAAGCTGCCATTCTCATCATACCTCGCAGAGGGATTGGAGTGGGAGCTGTGTAAACAAGCATTGAAAATGCAATAGGTCTTGCCTTTGGTTAAGTTAAAGCCATTTGCTTTGTTAATGGTATTGTATAGCAAAGCAAATGGCTTTAACTTAATGAAAGGCGAGACCTAATGTTAGTCCGTGTCAGTCATTCAGTGTCATTCTGTCAGTGTCAGTCAGTTTGTCAGTGACAGTCAGTCAGGGAGTCTTTCAGTCAGTCAGTGGCAGTCATAGTCAGTGGCAGTCAGTGTCATTCAGTCAGTCAGTCAGTGTCAGTCAGTCAGTGTCAGTCAATGTCAGTCAGTGTCTGTGAGCCAGTCAGTGTCTGTCAGCCAGTCAGTGTCTGTCAGCCAGTGCCTGTCAGTCAGTGTGTCAATGTTAGTGTCAGTCAGTCAATTTTAGTGTCAGTCAATGTTAATCAGTGTCAGTCAGTCGGTGTCGGTCAGTCAGTGTCAGTCAGTCAATGTTAGTGTCAGTCAGTCAATTTTAGTGTCAGTCAATGTTAGTCAGTGTCGGTCAGTCAGTCAGTCAGTGACAGTCAGTCAGTGTCAGTCAGTCAGTGTCTGTCTGTCAGTGTCTGTCTGTCAGTGTGTCTGTCTGTCAGTGTCTGTCAGTCAGTGTCTGTCTGTCAGTCAGTGTCTGTCAGTCAGTGTCTGTCAGTGTCAGTCAGTCAGTGTCTGTCAGTGTCAGTCAGTCAGTCAGTGTGAGTCAGTGTTAGTAAAGTCCGTGTCAGCTAGAGCAGCTCTGCTGACCTGGTTCTCTGGCTCTAAAGCAGCTCTGCTGACCTGGTTTCTCTGGCTCTACAGCAGCTCTGCTGACCCAGTTCTCTGTCTCTAGAGCAGCTCTGCTGACCTGGTTCTTAGGCTCTAGAGCAGCTCTGCTGACCTTGTTCTCTGGCTCTAGAGCAGCTGTGCTGACCAGGTTCTTAGGCTCTAGAGCAGCTCTGCTGACCTGGTTCTCTCCCTCTAAAGCAGCTCTGCTGACCTGGTTTCTCTGGCTCTACAGCAGCTCTTCCGACCTGGTTCTCGGGCTCCAAAGCAGCTCTGCTGACCTGGATCTCTCCCTCTAAAGCAGCTCTGCTGACCTGGTTCTCTGGCTCTAAAGCAGCTCTGCTGACCTGGTTCTTAGGCTCTAGAGCAGCTCTGCTGACCTGGTTCTCTGGCTCTAAAGCAGCTCTGCTGACATGGTTCTCTCCCTCTAAAGCAATTCTGCTGTCCTGGTTTCTCTGGCTCTACAGCAGCTCGGCTGACCTGGTTCTTAAGCAGCTCTGCTGACCTGGTTCTCTGGCTCTAAAGCAGCTCTGCTGACCTGGTTCTATGGCTCTAAAGCAGCTCTGCTGACCCGGTTTCTCTGGCTCTACAGCAGCTCTGGTTACAGGCTGAGACCTCGCAGCCCTATATATACACAAAAGCCCCCTTTTCTAACTGCACCTACCAGGATTCAATTCTGTAGCCTTTGGTTCAGACACACACATCTGCAGTGATTGCATAGGCAATGGAGGATTCATAAGTATTAATTTGAAATTATTTTTCATTTAAAGTATGCGTTATTTTATCTGCAGGTGAGAAAAATATTTACAGAACATTTTGTTCCTTTCAATCATGTCTTGCTTGACCCTGCCATGCACTTCAGCTGCTGCTTGTCAATGAAGACAGCCTGGAAATGCGGTAAATAAACAAATCCGCTCTTCCAGGCCATTTTCATTTGCAAGTTCTTAGTAAGGCATTTGCGCCTCAAACCCCCCCCCCCCCCCCCCCCCCCTAAACCACTGCCCCATCGCCGGACCATGGCACACAGTGTGAAGACCTCTGATCTATGGGATGCACTTTTGCTCCAAATCTACCCAAAGATTTTACGAATACCTTTGAGAAGAGTAGGTCCGGGGAAAAAATAAATACCCTTTCCGGTAACTTAATGTACTACAATGATATCATATTTTGCATCTACCGCACGATCCACATTGTACTTTTGCAGTTTAATGAATGGCTCAGTGCACACAGCTCTGCTTTAAAGTTTACTTAGGCAATTCTGTGTGTCGTATGCCAATTTTATTTTACTAGTATTTGAAGAAAATTATAAATTGTTAACATTACCCTATAGGAAGTAAACCGATCAGAACACTGTGCTACATTACAATATCTACCACGTAGAAAGTTAAGAGAAGGGCCACCTGTGGATTTGAAGAAACTGATAAAAAAAGTTTCTTTTCCATTCAGAAGTATTATGTAAAATGCTTATTGAATGAAGTTACTCCAAGTAGTTCGGTAAACAGACTAGAAAATGTGTGTGTTCGATTCACACAAAGACTTTTTGAGAACAAAATCAGGAAGTGTGTGTGAGAGCACTTTGAACCCTTACACCAATTTCAATCAAAAATGTGCTAAAATAGAACTGGCACACCAGAGATACATTTGACCAGCTAATATAAGAACCTTTTTTTGCCCCCAAAAGAAGAAGAAAATTGGAAATTCTTAAGTCACACGTACCCAGCCCAGAAATGGTGCTAATTTTAACATCACAATGGGGGCTACCTAGTATTTAGAGCTACCACAATTGTGGTAGACGTCAGTTCTGTGATTTCACAGGCAAACTATAGACTCACAAGCTCAAAGCAGTTCCTGTCACACCAAACATATTGAAAAACTGGAATAATGTGATGTGTATCATACTGTGACCTTGTGATCTCATTTATGTTGGTCGAATAATACAGGAAGTCCTCAAAAGGATCACTAAGCATAGGTCCTGAATTTGTTGTAAACAATAAATGCACCATAAGTAACACATTACCAGAAAAAGCTATATAGAGAATAGGTTGAGATTGGCCCAAATGAAAAAGAGGAGTTAGTAGTATATGATTAGATTTTTGTTTCCTGTGGCTGTATAAATATTCAGGCTGGTTCTTTGTGCAATTTTTATAGGGGAGCGATTTGCTTATGGTGCTATCTTTCATTTGTACAGCTTTTTTAATAGTTTTGTTTAGTAGATTCTCACACTGCTTAGTTCAGTCTTTGACCCCCCATTGACACCTTCATTCTCTCATTGTTCCATTTCCCTAGGAGACGCTAGTAGTCAATTCCCTGAGTGTGTCTGCCCTGTGATGATTATGTTGGGTGGGGTTTGAGTGTCATCCCCCCATGGCACACCCTAAGAATATCCCCAGGGGCCAGACTACATCTTCAAGATTTTTCAGCAAAGCCACTGCCCACCAGTACGTAATGTTGTGCCGCTCCAATTTGACTCCACTCTGGCTCACAAGTGACAAATGGATCTACATATATGTGCCACCCAAGTGTTCTAATGTCAGTTCCTTTCCTATGCACCTTCGCATGCGTGAGTGGAGCCAGCTCCTACTTTCTTCTTATCAGTTGCCGGCCTCTTTTCTTTAAATTATTTGCTAGTGTGCAAGGAAATACATCCTCACTTGAAACTACAGGGTTTAAACCTTGTAGGGACTGTCATAAACAAATGCCTGTGAAAGATCCCCATTAGGTGAGCATCTGTTGTGTGTGTCGGGTCATGACTCAATCTTTCAAGGAGTCTGCTGTGATGCATTTAAAGCTGATTTAGGACCATAGAGTTAAGCTGTTTATCGTCAACCACCCAAAGAAGAAACTGCCACTCAAAACCAAGGACACAGACCAGTTTCTGCTCTCTGGGCAGGTCTTGCAACAGGTCATTGGTGCAAGTTTTTGGGTAAGTCAAAGTAAAAAAAACAAACAACAAGTTTAAGGGGGGTCTCGTTCCAGCTCACTACTCTCTCTGAGTTGTCTGAGTTGTGAGAACATCAGGATGCCCCATGGTCTCCCTTACGGCCCCCTACTGAGGAGCCAATTATAACGCAGATTCTGGAGCACCCTGAATTTCCAGGTCTCCAGCGACACCATAACATATTGATGCATTTAAGGAGGCAATGCTCCCCATCTTCGGCATCCTACTGGCTCCCTCTGGCACGCCTTTGGGCCCTATGGATACGCAAGGCCTCCAGTTGGGTTAAGGCTGGCGAATCGTCCATCTGTGCCTCCTGAACTCGCTAAAACTCCAGATCCAAGCTCAGGGTCACGATCCATGCTAGTTCCTGCTAGGTCATCACCAAAAGAGGACGTCAAGCCTTTAGTTCTGTCCAACTCCAGCCAAAAGTGTGGGCAATTCAGCCCCTAAGCACCCGACCCCCATACATTCTGACTCGGATAAGACAGCGCCTTTGCCTAGGAGCTGTCCTTCAGTACTACAACTACTATTCAGATTGGATTCTGAACAGAGATAACCAGCTTTTTGTGATGAAGGTGATGGTGGGGACAGAATCTTCCGATAGCATGGTTATGACAATTCTTCTATGGCCCCACAAGAGGTCAGTGGGCTGGATACTTCCCCTAGCATGGTGCTGGTCTCTCCCCTGGTTCTTCTACGGAAACGTCTGCATAGTTAGCCATGGTCATTAGCTGGGTGGCTAAAGTCTTAGATCGAATATTGCCTCCCATTGAAGTAACAACTAATGTCCTCACAGAAGTGTTGCAGGCCAGACAATCATCATCTGAGCCTCTCCTGTCCTTCAGCGAGTTCCTGACCAACACTTCCATGGGCATTTGGACAAAAGCCTGCTCTTGTACCCTAGTAAACGGACAGGTTGCTACAGACCCCCACACCCAGGTGATCATACCTTTCTAAAGTAGGTTATTCTAATTGTACTCTTTAGAGCCTAGTAATACAGGCCTTTACTAGCAGCATTAACCCCATTTTTCCCACAACCCCCACTGAACAGAGAGTCAAAAAGAATTGAGGCATTTGGGAAGAGGATTTTTTCATTCACTCGCCTCACCTTCAGGGCAGTCAACATCAGATGTTTGTTGGGAAGGTGTATTATGGGACTTTGTTGCTGAGATCTTACCAGCAGCCTGGGAAGAATTTCATGCCAGAGTGGCACATACGGTTCAAGATGACTAGAATGCTGCCAAGTAAGTCCTCCAGTCAGTCCTGCCCACTAAAGACTGCTTAGGCAGATCGGTTGGCACTAGTGTGGTTGATTCATGGGTTTCTCGGGTGACATCTAGGCGTCCCTCATGGATATGCTTGTTGAAAGGTCTCACCTCTTTGGCCCTAGAGTGCTTTAAAGAGAATATAGGTACTGCACACTCCCTCCTTCCTCCCACACCCGCAAGGCAGTATCCTAAATAATGTTGCCCTTTTTGCTAGGGGCTTCACCTTTAAACATCGTCCAGGCCCACCACCCAAACAACAGGTACCTCAGTTACCCCAGTCATGTCAGGGTAGGGGATCTACCTGACTGCGTCTAGGCCTGCAGGAGCAAAAAATTTCCTACTCCCCAGCCCCTTAGACAGCAGCCTCCAAGTCGGTTTAGTTTGTCCCTAGCATCACACAATCACCCAGTGGGGAGAAAGGATCACTTATTTTCTCCACGGCGGCAAGCCATAAATTCGACAAGTGGGTCCTGCAGATCGTCCAATGGGGCTATGCCATGGCATTCCTTCCTGCCCCGCCACCTACATCACAGCAGCTTTTGGGGGGGGGCCTTTTCTACATTTTGCAAAAGGATTTTCAGGCTCTTTAGAAGAAAGGAACCATATTGTGAGTCTGTGCTGCAAAGATCGGAATGAGGATTTGCTTCCATTATTTCCTAGTGCTGAAAACTGCAGAGGCCTTTGCCTTATTTTAGATCTGCGACCCCTGATCTTCATCTTGAAGAAGGACAAATTCAGAATGCTCACACTGGCCTTAGTTCTGTCAGACATGGATCCAGGAGACTGGATGGTAGTATTGGACCTGCAGATCACAGGATTTCCATATCCCGGTCTACAGGTGCTACCTGTGTTTATATTTTCAATTTGCAGTGCTCCCTTTTGCCTTCACTAAGGCTCCTTGGGTGTTCACGAAGGTGATAGCTATCAAGCCAAGCACCACATGCCTGGTATGCTCCCCTCATGCCCATTGGAAGATTCCTTTTATGCCCACAGATCATAACCCCCTGGACCATACTGCTTTCCCTTTTGCCCTTGTCACCCTCAATGTTGCTAAAAATGAGAAGGCCTCCTCTGGGGTCAAGATTCTTCCACCGATCATGCTTTCATGAAGTGGCGGCCATGTTTGGCACGGTCATATAAATACCGTGCCCTGCTGGCAGCACCCTGCTTGGTTTCTTAAATCTCTGACAGAGCATCTACCCACGTCCAACATCTGAAACAAACAGCGCAAATTCCCTTACCTATGAAACTGTCCAGAGCTATGTATCCTTTGCAGCAGCAACTCACCAACCTGAAACAAAAGAAAAGACACAGTAAGAAAACACCTGAAATTCCAGTTAGAAATATTAATGCACATTCTGTTCACGCTTTGACTACCACAGAGTATTTGATGACGCCCTTCACTGATCTGCATCCATATCGCAAGAGACTTTATTGCATCAGGAGTAATGTGAAAAGACTGAATGCAAATTGTGGTTAATATAATCAATAAGGATTGTTATATTGAACAATGTGAAAAGCATGAGACTTTAAGGTTCACAGAGCAAAACAACTCTGAGGAACATTGTACTGTGAGAGCTTGACAATTAGGATCTTATTGGTATTTGCAAGGTATTAACACAAGACGAAAAGGGGAGGAGGGAATCAAAGGGATCTCTAGCTATGTTCTCATATTTTTAGTAATGCGGAGCTAATGCATGTTTCGATTTCTTAAGGTGAAAACTCTTAAGGGACAGGATAGTTGTAGAAGGTGTATCTTCCTGAAAAAAGAAGAAAAGGCTCTTCCTCAAACCTGAAGTGCAAGTTAACAACCTAATGCAATAATCTGGGAAGTGGTAAGGGACGTTTGGTGCTGAATGTAACTCACTGTCCCATCTGCTCTTCTGTAAAGGATCATTCAGTAGAGCTGCAGTTCTAAGGTCTCCACAGAACCACAGGAACGAAATTGAAGTACACCCTGAAATGGGCCTGTCCACTGCGACCGAGTATCCAGTCTCTCTCCCTGTTGTCCCAAACACCTTCTCCTGGAGGCTACAGCCATCACACTGTTCTTCGAAAAATGTGTGTAGGTAACTAGTCTACAGGGAGATTAGTGTTCTACCCTTCGCTTCCACTAACCTCCACTATTGGTCAGGTGAGTGGTACCTGGCTATTTGACAGAAAGCCAAACCCATGATTACTGGTCTTCCTAAGCAAACATGAATTCCGACGAGGGTGTCCAAACCCAGGACTCAGTGTGGTAATGCAGCAAACCTCACCAATTTCTGTGCTCGTCCAAGCAACCTTACAATCTGATGTTCTGACCATACACAAGAAAACCAGGCTCTAAAGATTGACTCACAGAGATCTAAGCCTAGTACTACTCCGGAGAGGGGGGGGGGGGGTTCCGGACCTCGACCCAAGGTATCTGCCCAGGGCTCAGGTTCTCCATCAAGCACACTTCACTGCCCCTGGGGGAACCGTTTCCAGAATAGCACCAGCCATGATTCTGATGGTACTGACCCCCACCTCAGTTCCACCAGCCCCTCTAGAAGGTTTTGTTGGATATAGTGCTAAGTAATAGATTTTCATAAACCAGCGCCAACTCCAGTTACTTTGTAAACCTGCAACCTTTCCTGACCATGCTTTTAAGGTTGCTTTTGTGCTCTCCTACCTAGCAGGAAACGCCGCTACTAGGTCCATACCCCTAGTGGAAAATAATGAGCCGCTTCTATATAACTTCCCTAATTTCAAAGAGGACATGAAGAAATTGTTGGCATGACATACCTTTATGCAAGCGAGTGATAATAAGCTGTTGAATCTTAAACATGGGAATACGGATTTGCTTGCCTAGACTTCTAATTTCAATAGGTTGGTTACTCAAACGTAGTGGCCTGAAGACAAGAGAGCCTCTTTATTTTATGGAGGCCTAAGGGAAGACCTTAAAGGTGGGTTGTCCCAGATAGTTGATCCTCCAGAGGATTGGTCTTGAGTTTATTCACCTGGTTGTGAATTTGGATCATATTTTAGGTGAGTGCAAAGGGGAAAGGTCTTGTATGGACAGGAAGGTTGTCTTGTTTCAAGGAGAAAAGGATGAAACTGACACAAATGCAACTGACCCCTCTGAGCCTGTGCAGATGGGGGGACTCTGTGGTCCCTTGTCCACTGAAAAAATGGACAAGAGACAAAAACTTAACCTCTGTCTCTACTGTGGTAAGTGGGGTACTTTGCACGGGAATGCCCTGCTAACCTAAGAAAACAGTTGTAAATAAAGTAGCCCTATTCATGGAACCACTAACAGTTCAGTCAGAAAACTAATAAACTCGGTGAAGAACATTCCCTACCCCTCGAGTGATCAGGTTTCTCAATCTTTATCTCATGTTCAACCTAGTGTACCCAAGCATCTAATGATAATTGTCACCTTTATCCTTTCCCCTCAAGTTTGAAAGACTCTGCCTGTCTTAGTAGATTCTGGAACCACCAGCAACTATTTTGATAGCTCTCTTTCAAAAGTATTTGATTTGTTGGTCCAGCAGAAAGGAAAACCTTATACCAGTTCAAAACATGGACCACTCCAAATTATCCTCTGGGTTAATTACTAGCCAAACTGAACCTTTGCACCTGATTTGTGGTAATGGACATTATGAAACCTTGAGTTTTGACCTCAATGACACACCTATCTTTGGAGCTAAGTTAGGGATCTCCTTGTTACAGATGCATGATTGATTCCGAGGTAGACTGGGCTCTTCGAAAAGTGACATTAGACTCTCAGTTTTGAAGGCAGTCTTATTACTAGACAGCCACAGATTGGTTACCCCCTCTGACTCCATTAAGCCAGAACTCTGTTTCTGAGGAGTATAGGGAATATCTTGATGTCTTCGATAAACAAAAGGTGTTAACCTTCGCCTCTGCCCCAAAGTTTCTATTGTTGCATAGCCTTGAGCCTTGGGCAGCTTTGCCCTGTATCCATTTAAATGCCTTATCTGAACCAGAAACACAACACCTCAAGGCCTACCTAGAAGAGCTCTTTGCCTGCTGGTTCATTCGGCATTTGATTTCTCCGGTGTAGTTCCCACTCTTTTTCATTCTAAAAAAGAACAGTGAGTGTAGGGCTTGCATTGATTACCAAGCCCTCATTAAGGTTACAATTAAGAATCTGTACTCACTGCCTCTGTTCACAGTCCTCTTGGATCAAATCGGACATTCCACTATCTACACAAAATGGGACTTAAACAGCGCCTACCCTCTCATCTGTGTGTTGGAAGGAGATGAATGGAAATTCGCTCTCCGCTCAAAATATAGATTCTATGATATTGGAAAATGGCCCTTTCTGAATGATCACCACCAAACATTTTGCCTTCCTCCTACTTTTTCCTGACTTTGTTTTTGCTAGCCTTAGAATTCTGAGCAAACACAAGGAGATGATGGACGGAGCGCTGAAACTGTTCAGACACTCACCCCAGTCACAGATCTAGGTTGAATCCATCATCATTCTTTAGCTCACTTCACCGCCTCAATTCAGACCCAGCTATATGCAAATCGGTCTTGGCCCTGTGCCTCATGGGAACAGTTCAGCCCGAACTGCCAAGCCAGGTCATCCCTGAACCGGAAACAAGCATTCTGGAACAGGTTTCTGGTAACACCCTTCATCAGCCTCGCTAGCTGGAATCCAGTGGCAAAGTGAACACGGGACCCACGTCTGGGCATACCCTGCCAACTTAGGGCAAACACATGGAGACGCAGTGCTGAAACTTTTCAGACATTCACCCCCAGTCACATCATTCTTTAGCTCACTTCACCACCTCAGTTCAGACCCAGCTATATACAAATCAATCTTGACCCTGTGCCTCAGGGGAACAGTCCAGCCCTAAGTTGGCAGGGTATGCCCAGACGTGGGTCCCTTACTCCATCATCTCCTTGTGTTTGCTTAGAATTCTGAGCACTTTACAACTGCTAATTAGTGCTAAAGTGCATGTGTTCTCTCCTCTAAACATGGGAACATTGGCTCATACCCAGTTGGCATATTTAATTTACTTATGAGTCCCTAGTCAAGTGTTCTACATGTACCCAGGGCCTGTAAATTAAATACTACTAGTGGGCCAGCGCACTGATTGTGCCACCCACCTAAGTAGCCCCTTAACCATGTGTCAGGCCTGCCATTGCGGAGCCTGTATGTGCAGTTTTTACACTGTCATTTCGACCTGTCAGGGTACCCCTCTTGCCAGGCCTAAACCGTCTCTTTTTATATCTATAAGTCACCCCTAAAGCAGGCCCTGTCTAACCCACAGGGCAGGGTGCCATATATTTAAAAGGCAGGACGTGTACTTTTAAGTTTTACATGTCCAGGTAGTAAAAATCTACCAATTTTGTTTTCACTACTGCAAGGCCTATCTATCCCATAAGATAACATTGGGATTACCTTATGACCTCTTGGTCTCACTGAACTCACAATTTAATATCACAACTTATGATGAAGTTAGCGTTTAGTATTTGGTGCCTACTGCATTGCTATGAATACACGTCGGGTGGATAACAGCTGGCTTTCTGCATTCCCTCTACACAGCCACACACAAAGTAATGGCAGTCATGACGCAGTGGCCATCTGCGTGCTGATGGGTCACTGAGCAGGATAGGAGGGAAGAGCTGACACACCTGAAAGGGCTGTGTCCCGTCCCCACACAAATGGTTGCATACCCCCCTGTTGTGAGTCTGGAGCCGGGAAGGAAGGGCAGGAACTCTATTCACTTCAAAGCTTTTCTTTCAAGTCTCCCCCACTTCAAAGGCACCACTAGCACTGGACCTCTGACACCATGACTTTAGCACACATCTAGACCTATGACTGCTCTGCCAGTAAGAGCAACTGCTGTGCTGCTGAAGGACAAGTTACTTACTTTAACTAACACCTTATTAGGTAGAGACTGGATGTAGCTGCAGATTCCTTATCTTAGAATCCTACCCAGGCACCAGACTGGATGAGGGAATTTTTTCAGCAGTACCCCTGCGCATCAGAAGAGGGCATTGAGCAACTCCGTAGCGATGTCATCTCTGACTGTGACATCAATGGAGTCCATATAACCCCTCCCCCGATGCGCTGGCGTCAGTTTCTTTTTGTCTATTTTTGCGCTGAGCCACTTGGAGAAACAGACCAGAAACAGTGTGCCAAAAAGGGAAAAATCATGAAGCAACAAATGCAGATTGAAAGAACTGTTGTAGTATGCAAAGAGGGGATACTGGAGACAACAATCAATTAATCAATCATAACACTTGTATAGCGCGCTACTCACCCGGAAGGGTCTCAAGGCGCTTGGGGAAGGGGGCCGCTACTGCTCAAACAGCCAGGTCTTGAGTTGTCTCCTGAAGGCGAGGTGGTCCTGGGTCAGCCGAAGGTGGATGGGGAGGGAGTTCCATGTCTTGGCCGCCAGGTAGGAGAAGGATCTGCCTCCGGCGGTGGCTCTTCGGATGCGTGGTACGGCGGCGAGGGCGAGGCTAGCGGACCGTAGCTGGTGGGTGGGCGTGTGGAAGGTCAGGCGGTCGTTGAGGTACTTGGGGCCCAGGTTGTGGAGAGACTTGTGTGCGTGGGTGAGGAGCCTGAACGTGATCCTCTTGTTGACGGGGAGCCAGTGCAGGTTCCTCAGGTGGCCGGAGATGTGGCGGCGTCGAGGGATGTCCAGGATGAGTCGGGCGGAGGCGTTCTGGATGCGTTGTAGTCTTTTCTGTAGCTTGGCTGTGGTTCCGGCGTAGAGGGTGTTTCCGTAGTCCAGCCGGCTGGTGACGAGGGCCTGGGTGACCGTCTTCCTGGTTTCGATCGGGATCCATCAGAAGATCTTGCGGAGCATGTGGAGGGTGTGAAAGCATGAGGAGGAGACGGCGTTGACTTGTCTGGTCATCGAGAGGGAGGAGTCCAGGATGAAGCACAGGTTGCGTGCGTAGTCTGTCGGCTTGGGGGCGGTGCCCAGGGCTGGGGGCCACCAGGAGTCGTCCCAGGCGGAGGGTGATGGTCCAAGGATGAGGACTTCCGTCTTGTCTGAGTTCAGTTTCAAGCGGCTGTTCTTCATCCACTCAGCGACATCTTTCATCCCTTCGTGGAGGCTGGTTCTGGCGGTGTCGGGGTCTCTGGTGAGGGAGAGGATCAGCTGGGTGTCGTCGGCGTAGGAGATGATGTTGAGGTTGTGTTGGCGTGCGATGGCTGCGAGAGGTCTCATGTAGACGTTGAAGTGGGTGGGGCTGAGTGATGATCCTTGCGGGACGCGGCAGATGACTTCGGTGGCCTCGGAGCGAAACGGGGGGAGGCGGACTCTCTGTGTTCTTCCAGCGAGGAACGAGATGATCCACTTCAATGCCTTCTCTTGGATGCCGGTGTTGCTGAGGGGATGGACTAGGGTGCGGTGGCAGACAGTGTCGAACGCGGCGGAGAGGTCCAGGAGGATGAGTGCCGCTGTTTCCCCGTTGTCGAGAAGGGCTCGGATGTCGTCGGTGGCTGTGATGAGGGCGGTCTCGGTGCTGTGGTTGGCTCTGAAACTGGACTGCGAGGGGTCGAGGGATCCATTCGTCTCAAGGAAGGCGGCAAGCTGTCTGTTGGCGATCTTCTCGATGACTTTGGCAGGAAAAGGGAGGAGCGAGATGGGGCGGAAGTTTTTGAGGTCGGTGGGGTCCGCTGTTGGTTTCTTCACTAGGGCGCTGAGCTCGGCATGCTTCCAGCTCTCCGGGAAGGTGGCGGTGTCGAAGGAGGTGTTGATGACGTCTCGGAGTTGGGGTGCGATGGTGGAGTCGGCCTTGTTGAAGACGTGGTGGGGGCAGGGGTCAGTCGGAGATCCGGAGTGGATGGTGTTCATCGTGCGGGCTGTGTCTTTGGTGGTCACTGCGGTCCAGGTGCGGAGGGTGGCTGTGGGGTGCGTTGGCTCGACGGTTGAGTGTGAGGATGGTGCGCCGAAGCTGTGGTGGATGTCGGCAATCTTGCGGTGGAAGAACGAGGTGAGGGAGTCGCAGAGATCTTGTGAAGGGGTGATGTCGTTGTTGCCGGTGCTGGGGTTGGAGAACTCCTTGACGATGCTGAAGAGTTCCTTGCTGTCGTGGGCGTTGTTGTCCAGTCGATCCTTCAGTGATTTCTTCTTGGTGGTGCGGATGAGCTGGTGGTGCTGGCGGGTCGCGTGTTTGAGGGCGGTCATGTTGTCAGTGGTCCGGTCGAGGAGCCAGGCTTTCTCAAGGGTGCGGCAGGTCTTCTTGGAGTCCTTGAGTTCGTCGGTGAACCAGGGGGCCTTCTTGCTTCTGGGTTTGGTGGGAGGGTTCTTCAGTGGTGCGAGGTCGTCGGCGCAGGCGGTCAGCCACTGCGTGAAGTTGCGGGCTGCTTCGTTGGGGTCCGGTGTGCTGGCAGGTGGGTTCTGGCTGAGGGAGGTGGTGAGCTGGTCGGCGGTGATCTTGCTCCAGCTTTTGTGAGGAACCTGTTGCGGGTGGTGGTGGGTAGTGGTTTTTCTGAAGCTGAAGTGGACGCAGCTGTGGTCGGTCCAGTGAAGTCCGGCGGAGTGGCTGAAGGCGATGTGCTTGCTGGATGAGAAGACCGGGTCCAGCGTGTTGCCGGCGTAGTGGGTGGGGGTGTTGACCAGTTGCTTGAGTCCGAGGTTGGCGAGGTTGTCCAGCAGGGTGACGGTGTTGCGGTCCTTGTTGTTCTCCAGGTGGAAGTTGAGGTCCCCTAGGAGGATGTAGTCGGCGGAGGGGAGGGCGTGTGGGCTGATGAAGTCCGTGATGTCTTCGCTGAATTGTGTGCGTGGTCCCGGGGGTCTGTAGATGAGGGTGCCTCTGAGGGTCGTCTTTGGGTCGGTGTGAATCTGGAAGTGGAGGTGTTCGGCGGCGGCGTAGATGTCGTCGGCGTCGGTCGTGATGCGGATGGTGTTCTTGTGGACGATGGCGATGCCTCCCCCAGTCTGGTTGACACGGTCCCTCCTGATGATCTTGTATCCATCCGGGATGGCGAAGCGATGTCGGGGGCTGAGGAGGCGTTCATCCATGTTTCAGTGAGGAACGCGACGTCTGGTGATGTTGTGTCGAGCAGGTTCCAGAGTTCGACGGCGTGTCTGTGGACGGAGCGGTTGTTAAGCAGGATGCATTTGAGGTCGCTGCTGGGGTTTGGCTTGGCGGGCGCGGTGCATGTTCGGAGGCAGGTGAACTTGCAGGTTGTGCAGGTGAAGGGTCCGTGGAAGCGTTTCGCGGCGGCCCGGCAGTAGGCGGGGTTCCGGCCGGCATTGAGTGCGTTGAGGGCGGCGGCGTCGTAGGTCTGTCGGGTCGTCTTGTGTCGGTGGGGGCCAGGGGTCCTGGCGCAGGGCGCGGTCCAGGTGCGGACGGGCGCAGACGAGCTTACCTTTGGCGTGCCTTCGGCGCACAATCGGCGCGCCCGCTGCGCGTGTCCGCTGCACGTCCGCGCGGTCGCCATTTATGGCGAAATGGGAGGGAGGGAGGAGCAGCTGGGAGGCGGGAGCGGGGAGGGCACAGAAGGAAAAGGGGGCGTGGTCGCTAGCACGGCGGCGGGGAGCGGGGCGGGCAGGCACAGAGGGCAAAAACAATACAAACACAGCACTGGGAGACAAAAATGCCAATGCAAATAACTCAGCTGGAGAAAAAAGATTAAACAGCACTAATGGGGAACCAGGGAAGAGTAAACAGCACAAATGGGAGACAAACAGATATTCAGTTCGCAGAGTGTGGCGGATGGGTAGGTCGATAAGTAACCTACCATTAGATCCTGTCTCTGTCAGGTAAGGCGTTACCGATGGTAACTTTTCCATCTGTTAGAGACAGCTAACCACAGATTCCTTATCTTAGAATCAGTTACCCAAGCAATACCATCCTTGAAGTAGGGGCTGCAAACTGACCCACCAAAGATCCCCAAATAGGATGACGGTCCGAAGATAGAAAGGGACCAGACCGTCCGAAAATGAAATGGGGAAGCAGATGCTCACCGAAAGGACTGATCTCCAAGGACTATGGAAAGTCTGTAGGGAGTAGAAAGCTATAAGATCCACGATATAGAAACGTTAATAGAGGCAGCATCGGGGCGGGGCAACCTAACATCGGGGAATACAAAATGACCAAGGAAAATAATCCATAGGGTTCAGGTTCAAAACCAGTGGAAGGAGCATACTTGGAGTGCTCAGCCACAGCAACACATACAATGAATAAAGAGAAAGAGAACATTGAAGGTGGAAAAGCACCGCTAGGGAAGCAACAAGAACTGGAAGGAAACCGCTCGTACATACAAAACCTCGAAGATATATACAGGATATCCTCTGATAATATGAAACAAACAAGGAACAACCAAAAAGGTTGAAGCAGGTCCCAAGAAGGGTGTAATTAACATGCAGTGACATACACCATATAGAATTCCAGACAACTGTGTGTGTGTGTCTATGTATATATATACTACTACTACCACCACCACTACTACCTCCTCCTCCTCCTCCTCCTGTCCACCCTTCCTCCTCCTGCTCCTCCTCCCCTCCCTAATAAGGATAAAGATGCATAAAAAAACATAGAAAATCCCGTAGAGACACAAGTCATACAGGAAACAGCAAAAGTATATCTACTCCTCCGAAGATAACCCACATCCTCCACCAGTGAGTGGGAGGACGAGAAGTGGAGGAGCGAGGAAAACTTCAAGAATAGAGGTATCCAAGGAAGGACAGAGATAATGCATCCTACCATCATAGGTCAGAACCAAGAGAAGAATCACACCAAAGAGGGTCGAAGCCTGGAAGAAAATGTAACCAGGTGTGCCTGCCTTTGGTACCAGTGTCGCAGAAATCGAGTTCCTATAAGGGATACTAAGTGCATAGACTGCTTATAAACTGACTCTAAGGCATAGAAAATAAGGTCTCCGAATACTGAGAACAAGGTTACAGTGCATCCGCACAACATAACAGAAACCTGCCAGAGTATTGGGGTAGGAAAAATCAAGCATCAGAAATAAGCTCTCAGAACAGACTCACACGAGACTGCACAGCAAGATGTGTTCCAGATGACTGGAAACAAAACCTGTCACTGACACCATAATTGAGAAGAAACGTACCTGCAGAAAGCAGGAACACCACACTGGGTGTAACCCTGGAAGGGAGAGACCACCACCTTGGCGCTTACCTGCTCAGGCTTCTTGCCCCTTAGCAGCCGAGCAGACGCTGTTGGGGGTGTGACTCGCCTCTGCATCCGCCATCTTGGGGGTGAATTTTGAGAGCGGTCCAGTCTTCGCCCCTCCCTCGCACGATAGCATAAATTACTACTTCCCTCCCACTCCGCTGACTGAGAGTGTTGTGTGAAGTTGCGTGAAGTGAGTCCTGAGGCGGAAGCCGGGACTGGTGTGCTGAAGTAAGGACTGAAATCGCCGTTTTAATTTTCACTGTATATAACCAATTGCGGGCACATAGACTACTTTTTAGAATCCTGATTCACTAGGATCAACTGTTTTCTAGACCACCACCTTGGCGCTTACCTGCTCAGGCTTCTTGCCCCTTAGCAGCCGAGCAGACGCTGTTGGGGGTGTGACTCGCCTCTGCATCCGCCATCTTGGGGGTGAATTTTGAGAGCAGTCCAGTCTTCGCCCCTCCCTCGCACGATAGCATAAATTACTACTTCCCTCCCACTCCGCTGACTGAGAGCGTTGTGTGAAGTTGCGTGAAGTGAGTCCTGAGGCGGAAAGCCGGGACTGGTGTGCTGAAGTAAGGACTGAAATCGCCGTTTTAATTTTCACTGTATATAACCAATTGCGGGCACATAGACTACTTTTTAGAATCCTGATTCACTAGGATCAACTGTTTTCTAGACCACCACCTTGGCGCTTACTTGCTCAGGCTTCTTGCCCCTTAGCAGCCGAGCAGACGCTGTTGGGGGTGTGACTCGCCTCTGCATCCGCCATCTTGGGGGTGAATTTTGAGAGCGGTCCAGTCTTCGCCCCTCCCTCGCACGAAAGCATAAAATGGCCCTCCCTCACAGGGAGCGCAGCGGACGAGCGCAGCGGGCGCGTCGGCGGCGCGCCAATGGCGCGCCAAAGGCAAGCCCGTCTGCGCCCGTCCGCGCCAGCTTCGCGCCTAGCGCCAGAAACTCTGGCCTTTCTCAACGTACCCAGCCTCTCCAATACTCAAGCACTCAATTGCTAGAATTGAACCAATTCCCCTGCAATCCGAGGCAAATAGTAAATCTAGCCGACCTCTCATCCTCATTTAGCTGTGACTCCTGTGACCAATTAAGGCTCAACAATCCCTCTCCCCAACTTCACAAATTATGCGCCCCACTTGATTGCACCGATACCCACATCTGTCTACGGGCCTACAATAATCACAACTGTGAATCCAGCCGCACGATGAATGGAAAAAGTTCCCTAAAGTGCATTTTGCTGAACATTAGATCCATGGTCAAGCATAAACATGAAATCTCCGCTCTTTTCGCGGACCATGCTATTGATCTAATGTTTTTAACAGAAACATGGGCATCTGAGACCTCAGGACCAGACTGGAATGACGCTGGTCCTGAAGGGTACCTGGTAGAATTTGTCAATAGGTCAGGGAGCAGTGGGGGGTGGCATTGGGATTATTTATAAATCCCATCTAAAAGTACTTTCACTACCAGAACAGGGTCTAGAAGCAGAAGCCATGAGCTTTAAAATTAAAAGCAACAATTGTATAATATTTACTGGCCTCCTTGTGTATCGCCCCCCCGGCTTAAGAGCACCTTTTATTAGAGCACTACTCACCTTCCTAGAATCCACATCTGACTCTGCTTCCTACACTGTCTAGGGTGATTTTAATTTTCACTTAGAAGCAAATAATGTTCCTGACTCAGCCACTCTAACAGACAACTTTCTTGGTTTTGGCATGACTCAGTTAATATCTAGCCCTACCCATACTGCGGGTCACACCCTTGATGGCATTTTTACCAATAATAGCCACATTAATGTTACCTCGATCCTAGCAGTCCCCTGGTCCGACCATAGTGCCATCTCTTTTGACCTGCCTCAGAACAACCTGCTAAATCACCGAAGAGGCCTCCTACTTCCTGAAAAAATACGCCCCTGGAATAAACTTGAACCTAATAGCTTGGCTGATTCACTTACAAATAACCTTCCTGCCCTTGGATCTGGCAATACTAACAAGGGAGCAATTAAAGTTCAAAACTGGATCAGTCAGGCAATCAATCAACTGGCGCCTGTTGAAATAAAAAGAAAAGCTAGAAGACGATCTGTAACTGCGCTGTGGTATTCCGCAGAAGTGAAGCACATAACAATGAAATGTCGACGACTTGAGCGGTTGTGGCGTTCGGATTATAGTGCTCTAAATAAATTAGTATACACTAAAGCCCTACAGGAATACAAGTCAGCAATAGTTCAGGCCAAATCAGTATATTTCACAAATAAAATTCAGGCAGCCTCTAATACCACCAGAGAGCTATTTAAAACTGTCACTCACCTAACCAAGAGCCCCCGTGATACTCTCTTTAGCCCTGATCAGAACCTCGTGACCAATATTGCAACCTTCTTCCAGCAAAAGGTTCAGAATGTGTATGACGATCTTAGCTCATCTGCACTAATTTTGCCCAATAACAGCAATGATACAGCCTCCCTGACTGGGTTTAGCTATCCCAGCTTCCCGCTGTTAGAGGAGACACAGGTGGTTGATCTAATTGTTCAGATGAAGTCAGGGTCCCCACTAGATACATGTCCGCCTCGCATTGTACACCTGATTCCAAAGACGGTGGCAGCTGTCCTGACCCCTTTGCTAAATAATGTCATCTCGTCCGGTGATTTCCCCAGTTGCTGGAAAAAAGCTTGCATTCGACCTATTCTCAAAAAGGATTCATTAGATCCTACGGTACTCAAGCATTACCGACCAATATCCTGCCTACCCTTGCCAGCTAAAATTCTCGAAAAAGCCATAAACCAAGAAATGATGAGGTATGTTGACCATAACAAGCTCCTGGACCCCTCTTAACATGGCTTTCGCCCCTTTCATTCAA
This sequence comes from Triturus cristatus, assembly GCF_964204655.1. Classification (NCBI taxonomy): domain Eukaryota; kingdom Metazoa; phylum Chordata; class Amphibia; order Caudata; family Salamandridae; genus Triturus; species Triturus cristatus. The sequence goes on from NC_140585.1 coordinate 443,011,464, forward strand.
CAGAGTCCGCCCTGATCATGGCCACTGATAACATTCGAAGAAAAATGGATGAGGGTGGTAGAACGGCCCTGATCTTACTAGATCTTACAGCGGCGTTCTATACCGTGAACCATTTGATCCTATTAAATAGACTAAAAACTTTAGGCTTCACTGGTACTGCACTAACTCTGTTAACATCCTTTTTGGAGTCTCGAATCCAACAAGTACAAAGGGAAGGTCTTCAATCTGACGAATTTTCCCTCCCAGGCGGGGTCCCTCAGGGTTCGGCATTGTCGCCCACCCTGTTTAACCTATCTGTTACTCCCGTAGCTGCCTTGGTTCAATCTCATGGCCTACAATTAGTGTCTTATGCCGACGACACTCAAATTATAGTGTCAGTATCCCAGACCATTGATGCCACGGCAGAATGCTTTAAAAACTGCCTTCTGGATGTAAAAAAATGGATGAGCTGTAACTTCCTGAAACTAAATGCGGACAAAACCGAGATAATCGAATTTGGTCATAAACCATCTGTCTGGAGTAACCTTTGGTGGCCTCCTGAGGCAGGCGCCTGTCCTAGTCCTGTTGACAAGGTCAGAAATCTTGGCTTCTTGGTGGATAAAGATCTGTCCTGTAAAGCGCAGATTAACCAGGTTACTTCCACCTGTTTTTACACCATCAAGGTTCTTAGAAAAATCCTACCCTATATTCCTCCAATGCTAAAAAAAACTGTAATGGGCGCCCTGATAATGTCCCGGGTGGACTATTGCAACTCACTCTATCTGGGCACAGGTGAAAAACAAATTAATAAACTTCAGGCAATTCAAAATGCCGCGGCTAGGGTTTTACTAAATCTTCCCTACCGTCACCCAACGTCCAAAGCTATCAAGGAACTTCACTGGCTCCCAGTTCGAGCCAGAATACAATTTAAGGCCCTCTGCTTGGTCCATAAATCCTTGTATGGCTCGGGACCAGATGATTTGTCTAAACTTCTCCCTCGCTATGTGCCATCGCGCGCATTAAGGTTAGCCAACCATGATCTGATATGCCAGCCAAGAATAAGAAGAATGCGGTGGGGCGGCAGGTCCTTCTCGTACCAAGCTTCCAGATTATGCAACTCTCTGCCCTCTCACTTACGTTCACAAAAATCCAAACAATGCTTTAGAAAGGCATTAAAGACCTGGCTTTTCTCTTCACATTAAGATCTACTTTCTACAGCTCCCTGTGTCACTACAGCGCCAAGACGCCTCGGCATTCGAGCGCTCTATAAATATTTCAGTATTCAGTACTGCGCCCTTAAGACTCCGCACCACTATGACCATCTCTGAACCGGCATAAGGTTGAGTCTTCATGCGCACCAAAAAGGGAGGTGCCATCAAAATGCATGTCAATTAAAGTAGTTTGCACCCGCTCCGAAAACTCAAAGTACACAGCCATGTATGCCGACGTAGAGCTATGGAAGATGCCACAGCCCAACCAACAGAATCTGTGTTATCCATACCACAGCAAATGCTAAAAGTGGCAACTTGTTGCCCATCATGTACCAGGGAAATAGAGTATTCCAGGCTTCCTCTAGAAGGGAGGGCAAGAGGCGTTCCACTGAGACCAACAAGGCATGGGAGAAGTGGTCTAGGGCACAAGAAGTGTTCAGAGAGTGCAAAGCAGCGCTAAATCAAAATTGTGGGTTGCCAAAGCACTCTGAACCACAAAGCTCATAGAAGAGGGATGTGTAAGGAGACAGGAGAGATCCTGTAGGGTTGGGCTCTGCCTGTGAGAAATAGAGTGATCCACAGTGTGCCCTGTTTCATGTTTAGTCCAAGCACCCAGTAGGATATCGAAAAGACAGTCATTATAAGGATGTACGGGCTCAACATTAGACTGGTCAGGATGTAGAAAGCCATTCAAAGGGTCTGTTAGCAGTTCCACAGAAGAAAGTTGTAAATCCAGTACAACCGAAACCCAAATGAGCATGTTCGCCAGAGCAGAATTTACCTCCGTAGCCAAAACAGGAGGAGACAGGAAGCTGGAAAAGATTCCAAGTCACTGGCATCACCCAAGTCAAGTAGCCAGTTAGACCGCATAGGGAGTGGAGCCGTCCCCGAAATGGGAGGGGGACACACCACACAGTCTGTAGTACTTTTACAATGATAGTCCTCAGAAGAAGAACCAGGGGAAGGGAATCTGAGACGGTCGACTCCATCGGTGCTGCATCCGATGCCATAACCGAAGCTGGTCGATGTCGAGAACCAACGCCTCTATGTTTGAAGGAGCATTGATTGGCATTTACGGCACCGCTATGGGAGCCAGCAGACAAGAGCCTGACGCTGACATCGGAGTCAACAGGCCAGAAGCAAGAGCTGAGGGTGGGAGCCTTGACGGGCTGTGCACTGGCATCACTAAGGTGTCAGACACAGTAGGCCGACCTGAAGCCATGGGATAACCCATCGGCGGGGACACAGGCACGAGACCCTATGCACATCTGTGGGGCCCGAACAGAGTTTGAGAATATTGTCTCATTTGGGCCAAAGATAGCCCAGGTTTGGTGGAGAGACACAAGGTGGACCCATGCAAGACATTTTAACAGAAGAGTGGGGACCAGCGATAGGTGAAGAAGGCAGGCGACACTGTAACATCAACTGCTGACACCGAGACTTACCACCAAACGTCAAACGCAGAAACAACTCCTAGTGCAGATGCTCGGTCAGTCCATAGAGCGCGTAGGGGATCCAGGACAACGAGAAGCCTTTGATGACTGTTACATGCGATGTTCCCTGCGCGCTTTCGGTCAGAGCTGACAACAGGAGTCGCACTCTTCTTAGTCATGGTGCTCACCCAGACACCACATTCAAACCAAGTGAGTGTCCATGGCAGACCTTTGTCGTCCTCAGGAATCACAAGGCTTGAACCCCAAGGACATTAAAGAAGGGTAGAAAATGGGCATACTGCTCCGTTGATGACAAAATGTCAAGTAGGCCCAAAATTGTCCGGAAGAACTGCAGTGCAGATCCACTTTGTTAGTGTGGGAAGGAAAGAACGGACGTCTGCATGTTGGGGGAGGGTTTATATGGACTCCATTGACATCACATTTGGAGCCGTTGCCACTACGGAGTCGCTCGACGCCCTCTACCGATGCACAGTGGTACTACTGAAAATATGTCCGGATTTAGTCTGGTGACTGGGGAGGGTTCTAAGATTAGGAATCTGTGGCTAGATGTCTCCATCAGATAGGACTGCCACTCTGCTGGACTGCTGCTTTGCTGGGCTCTGTCTTGCTGTGCTCTTGCCTTGCTGAGCTGCCCTGCTGTCTGCTGGTCTACCTGGAGAAAAGGACTGGACCTGTATCACTTGAACCCAGAGTGACTTCAGGGGCTTGCTGGCGTCTCAGGGATATCAAAAACTTGAACGACCTGCATTTGCACCTGGACTGTGCAAGCTGTGATTCTGCCCTGACAAGTGGGGTCACCCCAGTCCTGGACTCTTGGAAGTGAGGTCTAAGGTGCTTCTTCATCCAGAACCCACACATCCTCATCAGAGCTGGCGCATCTTTCACCTTTGTGTGAATTGGAACTAGCGTGTCCTCGTCATTGTGTGGAGCGGACCCGGAGAATCGCCCTTAGAACCTGGCACATTGCCTTTGGAATCAATGCATCGCCTAATGTGGGAGCAGCAGGCGGGCATCTCATCCCGTCATGGAGCCTCGCACTCATAACTGACACATCGCCACAGTTGTGTGGAGAAAATCAATGCATCTTTTCCACTGGGTAACTCGACACTCACCCATCGCCTCGGGGTCCAAATGGGTACCTATATCCGGCCCGCAGTTCATCGCGGTCTGCCTGAAGTTTTGACTTTGCCCCGGTCTAGCGCGACCAGGTACCCCAACTAAGCGCTTATTGCTTCTAAGCGCTATTTTTACATTTATTCTTTAAAAATTCATATCTGTACTTCTACACATTGGATTTTTGTCACTTTGTCCTTGTTTTATTCATAACAGCATAATCTCTTTTTCTAACCTGGAATGTAGTCTTTTTCAGGTGTTTTCACTGTGTTACTGCTTGAAGTGTTGCACAAAGTTAAGCCTGACTGCTTTCTGCCAAGCTACCAGAGCGTGAGCACAGGATAATTTAGGGTGTGTTGTGGCTTACCCTGACTAGCATTGTGATTTCTGCTTGGACAGGATGCATACCTTCTGCCAACCAGAAACCTAACCCTGTGGATTATGTAACGCCCCAGTGACATTCCAGTATTTTATTAACGAGGTGCTGAAGGATTTCCTGTATGTATTCATAATTATCTAGATAGACAATATTTTGATTTATTCCCAAATAATATAGGACCATGTCAGGGATGTAAGAGAAGTTCTGCACACATTACGAGACAACCATTGGTGCACCAAGCGGGACACATGCATTTTCATTTATCTAGGGTAGATTTTTTGTGCTTCATAATTTCACCATCTGGGATCCAGATGAATATTCAGAAAGTGGAAGCAATCCTGAACTGCCCTTTCCCCACTAACGTTAAGAAGATCCAGAACCTGTTAGTGATTGCGATTTATTTTTCATTGCTTGTTTCTTTGTGATAGTGACTCCCATTACCCGGTTACTACTGCTGCCATCCTCAGACACCACGACCTACTGTGTTTGGTAGAATCGGAAGCTTACCAATTTGCTAGTCGGTGGTGTTCTTTTCCAAATAGATGAACTTACTGGGCACGGGTACCCAAAAGCCTACTTCAAAAAGCTCTTACCCGATGAATAAAATTACACTATAGTGGAAAGAGAATTGTTGGCAACTAAATCACATTTTTAGTAATGGAGACATTGCCTTGCGAGAGCACAACACACTGTCACCATTTATTCTGACAAGATATTACAGTTCTTTTGGTCAATTAAAACACTGGCTCCACTTCAAATGTGGTGGCTCCTATTCTTTAGTGAATACGATTTCATGATTGCATATCGACCTGAGACTAACCAGGCTAAGGCGAGTGCTTAATTGTGTTTACACAAACCTTCCACCTCTGACCTTGCAAGAGAAAACACACCATACACCCTATCCCCTAACAGAATAGTGGGAGCCAACGCAATCTCGGATTTCTGGCACAAGGCTACAATAGGCATGTGACAAGGTAGATCCAAGAGAGTGGTCAGCTAAACCAGATCACTGCATTAAAAACGTATGCTACTATCATTCGCCACTGCTTTATCTACCCTCCCCAGCCTTAAAACAAGAAATCCCAGACTAGTGCCATTCAACCTCTCCAGCAGAGCACCCTAGGGAATTGCATAAGGTGTGTTTGGGTGGGAAAACATGTCCAAAGACGTCACAACCTACGTCCAAAGGCATCCTGTTTGTGCCCAACACAAGATAAGCTCAGCCAAGCCTTCTGGGGTATTAGTGCCCATGCCCATTCATCCAGCACCCTGGCATACATGCAGTATGGATTTGATCACTGATATGCCTGCAAAGACAGGCTATACTTCCATTCTGGTCGTAGGGGATACTCTTACCAAAGTGCGCAATATCGTGCCCCTGAAAAAGCTCCCATCTGCCTCTGAACTTCCCGAAATATATCTCCATAAGATGATCCGGTTACACTGCATCCCCTCAGTTATCATATCAAATCGCAGCCCTCAATTTGTTGGTAAATTTTGGCAGGGAGTGTTTAGTTCTTTGGACATAGATGTCAAACAGAAAGGGTAAACCAATGTTTGGAGCGACTGCTTCCCTGTCTGTTAGGCACCATGGCCAATGATTGCGTCCCGGATTTCATTAGGCAGATTTTACTTATTATAATTCCTCCCACTGCCATTGGTGTGTCCGCATTTTATTGTAATCGGGGATACCGCCCTTAGGGTTTCCAGTGGTCTGGCCTTCAGACTGTACACTGGTTCTGGCAGTAAAGGATCATCCTGCCCATCTGCTACGGATGTGGTCTAAGGCTAAAGATCACTTTTTTCCCTACGAGACTGAAATGAAACAACAGGCAGATTGCAAAAAACAGAAAGCCCTGAACTATGCAACGGATGACTTGGTTTGCTTGGTCACTAAGAATTTGCGGTTGCCTAACACATAGAAGCTTAGCGCTTGCGAGCCCTTTGCCTGTTGACAAAATCCTGAACTCTGTGGCAGTCAAACTCGCCTTCCCTGAATCCTACCACATCCACCGCGTGTATCCTGTCGCCATTTTGAAGACCTTTCACTTCTGTGACTCTGTTGTTCCCTCTCCCCCACCAATTGTCATCGATGGCCAGCCCGAGTAGGAGGTCAGCAAGGCTTTGGACTCCAGACTCATTTGTGGAACACTCTCCTACCTTGTGAACTAGAGGGAGTACCCCCGCAAGACATACCTTGTGAACCCACTGTCCATGTCCATGCTCCTTGCTTTGTGCGTCACTTCCGTGCCTGCTATTCTGCTAAGCCCTGCCCTGTGAGGAGGCCTTTGGGGGTAAAACTGTAACGCCGCCCACCACATGCCTGGTATGATCCCATCATGCCCTATGGAAGACTCCTTTCATGCCTAGTACTTATGGCATACACAGCCTTTCTGAGAGCATCAGCCAAGGTGATCCATGCACATTCCCTTACCTGTGGAACTGTCTAGAGTATTGGATCCTTCGCGTCTTCTTCCTCTTCTCCAGCAGAAACTTGCGAACCTGAAAGAAATGAAAAGACGGTAAGAAAACACCTGACATTCTGGTCAGAATTATTACTGCACATTCTGTCTATACTCTAACTACTCGCTGCCACAAAACGTTAGTGCACTAATCAAAGGAGTATTTGATGACCACCATCACTAATCTGCATCCATATGACAAGAGACTTAATGCATCAGGAATAATGTGAAAAGACTGAATGCAAATAGCGGTTAATATAATTAAAAACGACTGTTATGGTGAACAGTGTGAAAAGCACGAGGTGTTAAGGTTCAAAAAGCAGAACAAACTTGAGGAACATTGTACTGTGAGAGCTTAACACTTAGGATGTTATAGGTGTTTGCAAGGTACTCACTCAACAGGAAAAGGGGAGGAGGAAATGAAAGTGATCTCTAGCTATTTTCTTCTCATATTTTTAGTAATCTTACCTAATGCATGTTTTGATTTCTTAAGGTGAAAACTGAAAATAGAAGGAAAGGTATACCTCCAAACCTGAGGTGCAATGCAACAACCTGCTATAATTACATAGGAAGTGATTAGGGACAATTGTACTGAATGTAACTCTCATGCTCTCCCACCTGCTCTTCTTAAAGGGTCATTCAGTCGAGCAGCATTTCTAAGGGTCCCGCAGAACTACAAGAACGAAGTTGAGGTACACCCTGAAGCAATCCGGTCTACTGTGACTGTTTATCCCAACTTGTCTATTCCCTCTCTTCCCAGCCCCCTTTCCCCGGGAGGCAACAGCCATCACACTGTCTTCAAAAAGCATGAGTAGGTAACTAGTCTACTGTAGTATCGGTTGCCTACTGTTCGCTTCTGCAGACCTCCACCGTTGACAATATTGGTGGTTTCAGCATACCTTTGGAGTTTGAGGATACAGGTCTTCCCCTACCTCGAGTAGCTGTTGACGGCAGGTTTGCCGCAGTCAGTTGCAGACCCCTCCAGTCGATGGCAAACCTCCTTACATTGTTGAGGTTCACTATCAACATACTGAAGTCACACCTGATTATTTCACAGAGGCTCCCTTTCATCAAAGCCATCCTGGACATGATGCACTCTCCGGCCTTCCATTCAAAACGAGTCAAAAGCATTCAGGCTGTAAATAGCGATGGGCTGAACTTATATAGATTTACTCTGTGGAATTCTCCAGAATTACATAAACACTACGCAAGATTCTGTGGAGTTCCGCCCACCCCTAGTTTTGTCGTATCACTGTCTTCTAGGAAATAAAGTTCAACCGCTGTTGGATTACAGAGCTCAACACATGCTGTAAAACTAACAGTCCCAGAAACCAGTTTTTGAAGCATTTTTAGCCATTGGTGGTGATGTCATGCACACTGCACTGTGGGAAACATGGTCTATTATCTCTTTAGCCACTGTTTGTAGAAACTCAAAAGAACTGCATCAATCAGCCGCCTTACCGTTAATGAATCAGCGCAGTGCCCTGTGTGTGTCGCTTATTTCACATTTTGTGGCCAGTAGACTTGTTGAGTGCAGGTAAGTGGATGTCTGTGGTCCAGGGGAACTTGCAGCTCCTGGGGCAGCAAATTACTCTCAATCCCTGTGGTTCCCCCTCCTAGCCATATGTGGCTTTTCCACTCTAAGGGCCTATGGCCTTCATGAAGCCTCCCTACGTATACCTCCATTACCTAGTTACCCGCCGCAGTTGCGCAGATGCAGAGAAGGCATGGATCCCAAGCCTACGACCATGTCACCTAGTAGGATTGATTAGGAATGAGTTGTGCGAACCGGAGGCGCAAGGAACAAATAAAGACAAACCCAGGGAATAGCTCCTGTCTATGTGGGTATTGAAAACTATCGGGGGTAGCAGGAGCCTGTCACAGCCACGAAATGAAGTTTGTACCCTGGAGCCACAGTTGTAGCTTCAATAGCTAATGCAACTATCAGCCTCTCGCAAATCCAATAGCCCTGGCTTTTTGTAGGTGCAATGAGTCGCGTATCAGGTAATTTATGTTGTGGAATGCCAGAAGTAGTAATATATCATTTGTGTGGGTCAATGTGCCAATCACAGATGGACAGCTTACATGCTTGTAAGCCACACCCTCATGTACATCAGCCACGCCTATTATAGAGAGCCCCCTCCCCCAGTACAGTCATCTTGCTTCGAAGACCTGGAACTCTGTCCCTGCATCTCAGGCAATCACCCTTGCTGCCTCAATTCACGAAGGACCTCAAGACCTGGCTCTTCTACAGAACCACAGCTCCACCCTCCACCCCCAATCAGAGCATTGAGACCCTAACAGGTGAGTAGTCACGCAATACAAGAATCTGGATTGATTGATCCCACTCAAAGTACTGTTGTGGAGAACCCGAAAAACACAATGAAACACAAAATTCACAACACTGTACAAGTCCACCACAACAAAGAAGACAGAGAGCATGTGTATGTGTCAGTGTGGGCAGGTAAAACATCCCAGGTGATAATCTACAGACACTTCACATCACCGGACTGAAAGCACTCCTAGCCAACTAAGTCCCGAACAATACATCATTCATGGGGTTGTGACACGCATACACCCCCCCCTGAGACAAGAGACCACGGATAAGGGTAGGGACATTGTTTTCCTGGGCCAAACATATTTTGTGGGTCCAGGTACGTAACATCACAGAATGTATGTTCCCATCACATCTAAATTATGCCCTCTATGTCCAGGTCAGTGACAATGTACAGGCACACTCTCACAAACTCTACATGTGTGCACATCTCATAAGCTGGTGTAGTGATATGAGCAATAAACAGTGTCACAAACCAGCCCCTCCTCGTGAATAACATAACAATCATTTTCTGTGACACACTCACATTGCTCATAAGCTAGGTCCTGTTGCGACATCGAACATACATCAGTATGGTTGCTTCAGGATAATAAATCACACCTCCACTGCTAAAGCACTGTAATGGACCTTCACACATCATCCACATGAAAAAGGAGAGTGAGGTAAATAGGATTCCCACAAACCACGGTCTCATACATTTATAGGCAACAATATAAAGATTCCTTGCAAATTTCGGTTACCCAAATTAGGGGACTCCTGGAAGGCAATGAGCCAAGGCCACAGTCCATATTGCACCTGCTTCAGTGTCTCAATATGTACAGGGCCTTTGGCATAAGTTATATAAGCGACAACCAACATAATCACAAAGTGACATGCACATGTGGCTAATGTGTAAGTCCTGAAAAAAATACTGCAGCAACAGCAGTTTTCAGACATCTATTAAAGATATGTGGAGAGAACATGCATGAAAAAGTTTACATGTGCATCTAAGGTGTCAATTAGGTATGACAATACAACACCCCCCATGTGTGGAGTGTTAGGCCTGGCATTTTTTGGCGTGGTTACCCCTGACTTTTTGCCTCTGCCTCCTCTATTTTTGATGCTGTGATGGATTTCCTTTTGCTGGCTTAGATGCTTTGGGCACTTTGCCACTGCTGACCAGTGTCAAAGTGCAAGCGCTCCCTGTACAAAGTGTTATGGTATTTGGTTGTCCATAATTGGTATGTTTGTCTTACTAGTAAAGTCCCTAGTAAAGTGCACTATGTGTGCCAGGGCTGGTAATGCAAATGCTACTTGTGGGCCTGCAGCACTAATTGTGCCACCCACATAAATAGCCCTATAAAGAGATCTTAGGCCTGCCACTGCAGTGCCTGCGCGCAGTTTGTTACCGGCCTTGTTGTCCTCACAAGTGCACCCATTGCCAGGCCTTCCCCTTCCCTTTTTATGCACATCAGACACTCCTATAGTAGGCCCAAGGTACCCCCTGGGCAGGGCGCAGTGTATGTGAAAGGTAGGACATATACTGAGGTGTGTACCATGTCCTGACAGTGAAATACTGCCAATTTCGTTTTTCACTGTTGCAAGGCCATCTTTCCCATAGGACGAAATGTGGAATGCTGTGTAACATGTTTCCAGCATATCTTCCCATCGGCATAAGATGGAGAGATGGAGTTTAGTGTGCCAGAACTCAGAATTTAATAACACAACTTTTTGTGAAGATGGTTTTTAAATTGTGTGTTTAGAAACCACGCTTTTAGAAGTGGCTGGTTTCTTGTCCTAACCATCCTGCGTGCCCCTGTCTGGTTGTGTATTGACTGTCTCGGTTTGGATGTGACAGGGTCTGGGGAGGTGTCCTGACACCAGGGAGGAGTAGGTGAGACAGCAACAGGCTGGCCTGCATTTGGTGTGGTGGGAGGAGTAGCCCCCTGGATGTAAAGAGGGCGGTGCTGCTGCCACAAAAGGATGGCTCCACCTCCTGCGGAGCGTCTGAGGCCCAGACCCTCACTATCAAAGGCACAGGGTGTGCACTGGCAGGAAGACACCGAGAACTGGTTTGGACCGTGCTCAGATCCCCCTGAACACAAAGACTTCAAAGGCATTTAGGGGTATAAATGTGGGAGCTGAAACCCCTGAACTCAAGACTGAACTGAAGACTGAAAAAGGATTGAAACTACTTTGTGATCAAGAGGAACCTCTGCCAAAGAAGAACAGCTGAAGAGACTGAAGAGAAGGACTGCCCTTGCTGTGTGTTCTGGGGCTGGCCTACAGTTTGCTGATTTAACTAAGGAGAGGACCAGGGACTTTGCTGTGTGCTGTGTCCCCCTGCTTGAAAGGGCTTTGCTGTGTGCTGTGTCCTGAAGTAACGTGTCTCCAAGGGCCCGAGAAGAGCTGGTCCCCTTTTGTGGAAACTCAGGAACATCAAAGTTTCCAACCGTGTCTCAGCGACGCTTGGTGCATGTGCTTTTGCATGCCTGAGACTGCCGTGTGGTCTGTGGTGCTGTTTACATGGTGCCCCGTGACCGCATTGCCCCCGCAGGGTGAAACATCGGCCACGCTGCTGCATTGCTATTTGTGGCCCGAACCGTCATAGTAACTGAGGAAGCTGCAAGGTGAAAGGGATCGTGGTCGTTTTTCACCAAGAGGAATCGGCCCAAGATCGTCAACGAAGAAGGCAGTGCCGTAACCCGTCCGGCTACAGCATCACCTAGCAACGGAGCTGCAACGTCATCGGGACCACCCAGCAGGATGTCTGACAAGCGGGACAAGAGAGAGAGAGCGAGGCAGAGCACCCCCCAGGTAAGGTTTGGACTCCGGTCAGGAGCCGCAAGCGTGTGTGGCCTGGGGAGGCGTGCAGGAGGAGTACAGGAGTGCTCCGATCTCTCTCCCGCTGCACCGCGTTAGACACGCTGAGTCGCCGAGCGGTCTGTACCTGCCCAGCTATACCAGGGTTACTACCCCTTTAAGTTTACGACTGTTGTCCATGTTGTTGGGGCCTAGTGGTGCCCGAGCTGACCGCGCAGATTGGCTTACAGCATTATTCCTTGCATTAAAAACTGCCTTATTCTTGTACTAAGAACTGTCATATGCTTGCATTCAGAACTGCCTTATTCTTGCACTAAGAACTGCATTATTCTTGCATTACGAACCGCATAATTCTTGCATTACGAACTGCATTATTCTTGGGTTACGAACTGCATTAGTACTTGAATTAAGGACTGTCTTATTTCTACATTATGAACTGCATTACAAACTGCATAATATTGCATTAGGACTGCATTAGATCATCGTGAACTGCTCATTAATACCGCAAGAACCTACAAGTGATTGTTGGCTTAATAACCGGCAAAGTGAAATATTCCGAATACGCATATGTTGGATTTCTATAGTTTGGTCTCATCGTATTTCTTTTGATAAAGATATCGCTATTTTCATAAAATCAGTATGGTGTCCATTTGTGGTGTTATCACTGTGTTACTGGGAGTGTGGTTGCGAATACTTTACTCATTGCCTTGGAGATAAGTCTGGCTGCTCGTGCCAAGCTACCGGAGGGTGAGCAGGGGTTATCTAAGAGTGTGTCCCTCCTTTCCCTGACTAGAAGCAAGGGTCCCTATTTGGACTAAGGTACCTACCGCAGTCAACTAGAGACCACCAGTTCTAACACGGAGAAACAAATACCTCCTTTGCACACATTAAACACATTTTCACCCTACATCTCAGGTAGTACAGCAAGCAAGAAGACATGGACATTGGCCATGTCAAGATGGAATACTTACTATAGTAGATACCACCCAATGTCAGCCCAAATTGGAACTCATCCCACATATACATCTATTGAACATGGCCACCAAATTTGCCTTCTAGAACACTGCCAAGGAAATCTTCCCAGGAAGGGGCATCTAGTGGTCAGTTTAGGCACCTCAATGATTTTATTTAGGTGGGCTGGGTTTGGGATTAAGAGGGCTGGGTTTGTCCTTGTTAGGGCTGGGTTCAGGATTGGGTGGGTTGGGTTGGTCTGTGGGAGGGCTTGTCTTGGGATTGGGAGGGCTGACTTTGACCATACGTAGTATTTTGTAAGCATGAAGGGTAGTGATGGGTATAGGGAGGGTGGGTACAGGTTTTGTAGTTTTGTTAGCCTTAGGAAACCTGGGTTGGTGTGGAGAAGAGGTCGTTTTGGGTTTTGGGAGGGTGTGGGCTGGTTTCTGGATGGTTGTTTTTTCTTTTTTTATGGCCTTGTGTTTTGGCTGGGGTAGTGAGGGGTTTAGGAGGGGGGATGCTGGTGTTTTTTGGGGTGGCTTTTGAAGTGGAAGGGATGGGTAGGGGTGGGAAGGAAGTCCTTATGGGTTTGGGAGGGGGTGGGCAGCTGTGGCAGGGAAGAGATCAAGGGCAAACAGTGTAAGCTCATTGGGAGACTGTGGAGGGGGTAAGACAAGGTGTTGGGTGCTAGAGGTAGAGGGATGTGGAGTGTGAGGTGTATATGTGCATGCTGTTTGTGCATGTCTCTGTGTCTGAAATATGTTTGGTTGATGAATGTTTCTGTTCCTTGCCAAAGTGTGATGTGTCTGTGGCTGGTAGTGTGGGTGTAATGTCTGGCTGTTTGATGGCGGTAGTGGCTGTGTCTGGTGGTGTGGTGTCTGGCAGTATGTGTGTAGTGGCTGTGTCTGGTGGTGTGGTGTCTGGATATATGTGTGTAGTGGCTGTGTCTGGGTGTATGTCACTGGATACTGTGGCGTGGGGGTGAGTGGTTGCGTGCCTGTCTTTATTCATATTTTTTGTTTTTCATATGTTGCGTGTGGAACTGTGCATTTGCTTTGGGCAGAAGTGGGAATAGGGATTGTGGATGGAGAAGAGGCAGGAGGTGGGATGGGAAGCTGGAATTGGTGGAAGGCTGCAGTGAGTGTGGAAGACAGAGCCCGAAAAGGTCTTTGTGGGGCAGACATGTCAACATGAATGTCTTCCAGGTACGACATCCACTGTGTTAGCTGGAGGCTGTGCACCTGGATGCCATTCAGCACTGTAGTCTGACCCACAGAGATCTGTCTCAGGGTGTCAATTGCCTCCACACTCAGGGCAGCAGGAGAGACAGGGGCAGGGGGTGAGTTGCCTGGTGCAAAGGAGACTCCTCCCTTCTTAGGGGAGCGGGCCCAGAGAGTTGGTTGGGGGTCAGCAGGGAAGGTGGCGATGGAACAGGGGGTGACGGACATAATTGTTGTCGATGGAGGTTCCAAGCGGGGTCCACCACCACCAGGGATTGGCCACTGGAGCTCAACTCATATGAAGATGATGTGTCGTCTCTCTCCTTCATGGCACTCCCATTTCCCTCTGGGTCACTGGTTCCCTCTGTGTCACAGCCACGATGAAAACCACTCTGGTCAGCTGCTTCCCCAATGGTCTTGGCCCTGTTTCCAGAGTTGATGCTGTAATAATAGTATAAATAGGTCCATTGCAATTGCTTGAACACACTGGGCAAATAGATCCTAACACAACACATTACACAATTGCACAGATCACAACACGCACAAGTATGACTACATTGGCTCCAACATTGACATGAGCACATGCATGAATGCTACATAACATGTGCACAGTCACAGATAATGGTGTCATAACCACAGTCAGCTCCAACTGCATGTGTGACCTTGTCCCAAATCCACCCTTGTTTGTAGCAGGAGATATCGTCACCCTGTCAACCTAGGCCCTTGTAGTATACCATAGTTACCTGATGTCATGAAATGTGAAGACCACATGGTCTGCAATTTCACCTATCTGCACAAGGCCCTGCAATCAGCATTTAGAACTGCTGGGCACCTGCTGCAGCTAAGTTGCAGCAATATGTGACTACCTAGAATAAGGTGACATGGAAGTGCCTATTCCACACAGTTCACACTTCCCTAGTAACACTTTCACATCTTTCCACTGCCAGATGATGCAGTTGGAAGCTGCACATGAGTAGTTTAGCTAGGTTGAAAAGCACCCCCACTGATATGGGGTGTGTCCCCCAGGCACTGGCTGATTGCCGCTAAATGCGGTTTTTTAATTTCTCCCAGTTAGGTGAAGATAGTTCATCACGAGTTGAGATATTTTCAAGGTAAAGTTTTTATTGTTTTCTATTCATTCATAGAAAAACGGACATCATTGTTATTCCTTGACTGACGAAAGTTCCATTGTAATTCACAATAATCTGATCATTCCCATAATCGATCCCAATGCATTTCGGCAGAGTTTGCCTTCATCAGGGGAGATCTACAAACAATTATATATATAATGAATATACAATGTACAACGCTTTTGTTAAACGAGGATATAATACAATACATGTGGTTGGATAAATGAAAAAAATGGACAGACGTGAGTTGTTAGACAAGAGTCTAGTAACGAAAAAAACATGACATGAAAAAATAGTAACGGTAAAGTTGAGTGGCTACTGTGATAGTTGTAAAGAGGTATAACCGAGTGCCCGTAAGTAAACGGTAGAAGGTAACAAAGATGGGGTGTGACTAGCGCGTTTATGATGTTAACAGATGGCAGAAAATAGTTGAGTGTCTTGGGTTGTTATTTCAAAAAGATCGCGTCGTAGCAGGTTATGCCGGTGCTGCGAGCGAGGTGTCGTTCGGTTAATGCGAAGCTGTTAGAGTTACCGTATGGATACAATGTTGCTGAACGTACGAGAAATTAAATTGCATTACGCGCCGATGGTTAAGTGGGTATTCCCCTACTGGGTGTGCCGGTAGAGTTAACGTGTGAAAACTATGTTACTAAACATGCTAGAAAGTTAGTTACATTATGCACCGAGGTTTAAATGCGTATTATCTTACCGTGTATACGGAATTCAGGGGCGTGGATTCAATGGTGAAGTGGTGCTCTGGATTGGTGCGTGGACTTTTAAAAAACGCAGATGTGATCACATGATTCGGGTTAATGGGTCAGAGAGTGAAAACAGACTATATGTTGGTGGTAAATGGTGGTGTGACCTAGAAGAAGGACTGAAAATGTAATGTGGGGTTAAGATATGTGAGGAAATTACCGTAATTGGAAAAATTAAGAAATGATAATTAAAACGAGGTAACATGCAATGAAAAAAACGTAAAGTAAGCTTATGTCCAGAATTGAGTTTAGGAAAAATATGGGGGGTTGAGAGTGAAAAGGTGAAAACGAAGAAAGAGATTAAATGAAGAAAAAATGTGACATGTTTAAGGGCAGTGACAACATTTCAGAACAGAGCATGGTTTAGGTAAAACAATGTAAATGGATAATGTTACTCTGGATGCTGACATGTTAAAGGTAACAAGAAAATTCTGTGCGATCATTCATTCCTTTAGGCTTCATGGAGTTCAATAAGTAAATCCAATGGTTTTCTCGTTGTAGGAGGAAGTTGTGGTTGTCTCTCCCTTCTTTTTTCTCGATAGTTTCCAAGATGCAGAATTTTAATTGGCTTACTGAGTGTTTAGCTTCGGTGAAATGTTGGGCAACTGTAGACTTCATTTGTCTGTTTCTTATGTTGGATTTATGTTCGTTTAATCTAACTTTGATTTTTCGTTCGGTTTGACCAACATAAACCATGCCGCATGGGCATTTGAGCATGTATATGACGTTGCTGGTGTCACACGTGGCTGTTGTTCTGATTTTGATTTTGTGTCCTTTCAGGGGATGTGTTATGTGTGTATCTTTGATGATGTTATGACAGTTATTGCAGTTTAGGCATGGAATTGTGCCTTTTGCTATTTGTTGAATGGTTGGTTGCGTTTGTTGTAGAAGTTCCCCCAAGTTCTTATTTCTTGTAAAAGCGAATATGGGAGTTTCATCAAAAATGTGATTGAAGTCTTGTTCCAATGTGAGGAGTTGCCAATGTTTGCGAATAATTCGTTTGTATGAATTACTCAGAGTTGAATATTTGGAAACTATGGTGATTTGGTTTTTAGGATCTTTGATTTGGGGCTTCAAAAGTTCACTGCGGGTCTTCGTGGATGATCGTTTCCGTGCTTCATGTAATACCTGATCAGGGTATCCTCGAGATTTGAATCTGTTGATTAGGATATCCATCTGTGTGTTAGATTTGGTTGGGTTGGAAACAATTCTTTTGATCCTGAGCATTTGTGAGTATGGAAGATGTTGTTTGAGGGGTAGAGGGTGGAAGCTGTAAAAGTGAAGAGTATTGTTCCTGTCTGTGGGTTTACGGAAAAGATCTGTTTCAAAGTTAGTGGAAGTTCTGGTGATGTTAACATCCAAAAAGGTGATGGAGTGGGTGCTGGTATGGTAGGTGAACTGTATGCGCTGGTCGATGTAGTTAAGTTGTTTCAGTTGCTTTTCAAGGATATCATTAGGGCCGTTCCATATTATGAATATATCATCTATGAATCTTAGATAGAGTTTCAGGTGATCCGTCCAGGTTTTTGTGCTCAGGATGTGATCTTCTTCGAACCGATTCATAAAGATATTGGCGTACGCCGGGGCTGCGCAATTACCCATAGAAGTGCCCGTTAGTTGCTGAAACCACTCATTATTGTATTGGAAATAGCTGTGTAGAAGAGTGAATTGCATCAATTCCATTAGAAAAACTTTTAGATCCTGTGGATAGTTAGTTTGTAATAATGCGTGTTCTATTGCTTCCAAACCGGATGAATGGGGAATGGATGTGTACAGAGAATTCACGTCTACTGTGCATAAGATGATGTTTTCATCATTGTTGATGGTGGTTTGATGTAATTTGGTTAGAAAATCGGTTGTATCCTTGATGAAGGATCTCATGGTGTAGACGCTGGGTTGTAGGTGGCGATCAAGGTATTTGCCCACTGGTTCATGAATGCTTCCTCGTGTAGTTACGATGGGTCGGCAAGGTGGTTGAGTTGGATGTTTGTGAATTTTAGGTACTAAAAATATAGTTGGACTTTTAGGGTTAGGTTGTATGAGGTATTTTTTGACTTTCTCGTTGATAGTGCCCATTTCAAAGGCTTTTTGGATCAGAGATTGTAGAATTCCCATGAAAGATGTTGTGGGGTTGAATGCCAGTTTCATGTAAGTGTTTTCGTCGTGTAGATGCAGAGTTATCTGGGAGTTGTAGTACTGGGTGTTGAGGATGACGAGCGCTCCTCCTTTGTCGGCCTTTGTACAAGTGATGTCTTTGTTTTGTGCAATGGCTTTAATGGTGCCTAGTTCCTTCTTAGTGAGATTTTGGAATTTGGATGTCTTCTTGGGATTGAGTTTCGCTATGTCTTTCTTCACTATAGATTCAAACAGGTCAAGACTTTTGTGGCTTATGGGAGCCATAAAGGTGCTTTTGGTTTGTAAACCCATGAGGGGATCCTGTTCCTGTTCTTTGGTGGTTTTTATGATGTTATCAAAGAAGTGACGCAATCTGAGTTTCCTCATCAATTTGAAAAAACTGATGTCAAGTTCAAGTGTGTTGCTGGATGCTGTTGGTACGAAGGACGTGCCTTTCTGTAGGATCCTGAGTTGAATATCACTAAAGTGGTAATCTGAGATGTTGATGACTAAATTCTCTGTTGGTTCGCTCGCTTCTGTCGATCCTTCTTGGTTGAGGTTGTTCGTGTTTGAGGTTGATCCTTCTCTTTCTCTTTCTCTCTGTCTCCGGTTTTTTCTGTTGCTCCTCCTGGGTCGTCTTGGTCTGAATGGCCTACCCCTAAAAAAGGAGCAGGTGAAGAAACCATTTCGTCAGAAGTGACGGAAGTTAGAGATGTGGTAGATGTTGAAGGTACGTTGGTTGGTGCCATGGTGTCTGGTATGTTGTCTCTAGGAGTGAATTTTCTGGGTTGTTGAGTACGATCGCTATCCGATGATGACGTGTCGGTGTTAGCTGAGTATGGTTTGTTTTGTCGCCGTTTGGCGTATATTTCTGCCCACGAATATACTTCTCCCATCTTGTAATCCGTTGTATCTCTGCGAAATTTGCGGACTTTTCGTTCATTTACTTCCGCGGTGTGTTTGGCTAGTTGAGAGTTTCAAAGTTAGTGGAAGTTCTGGTGATGTTAACATCCAAAAAGGTGATGGAGTGGGTGCTGGTATGGTAGGTGAACTGTATGCGCTGGTCGATGTAGTTAAGTTGTTTCAGTTGCTTTTCAAGGATATCATTAGGGCCGTTCCATATTATGAATATATCATCTATGAATCTTAGATAGAGTTTCAGGTGATCCGTCCAGGTTTTTGTGCTCAGGATGTGATCTTCTTCGAACCGATTCATAAATCCTCTCCAAAAAAGTAATCAATCAACGTCTTCATGCAAGTACCTTGATCAGATACCACAAAGCGCAAAGAATTCCCAGGGGTCTCAGAATACCACTAAAACCATCGCTTTGTAAGAATCAGCAAAAATTCAAGGATAAATGGTTTGCAATTTTGAACAAATGTTCGCTTGATCTTATCCTTTTGATCATCGAAGAACTATCATTTATACTGGAAGATCTTACGAAGGATATCAACGACATCAAAAACGAATTACAGAACTCATTAACATCCGAGGAACTGACCGACATTCTAGAGAACATCAACTCTCAACTAGCCAAACACACCGCGGAAGTAAATGAACGAAAAGTCCGCAAATTTCGCAGAGATACAACGGATTACAAGATGGGAGAAGTATATTCGTGGGCAGAAATATACGCCAAACGGCGACAAAACAAACCATACTCAGCTAACACCGACACGTCATCATCGGATAGCGATCGTACTCAACAACCCAGAAAATTCACTCCTAGAGACAACATACCAGACACCATGGCACCAACCAACGTACCTTCAACATCTACCACATCTCTAACTTCCGTCACTTCTGACGAAATGGTTTCTTCACCTGCTCCTTTTTTAGGGGTAGGCCATTCAGACCAAGACGACCCAGGAGGAGCAACAGAAAAAACCGGAGACAGAGAGAAAGAGAAAGAGAAGGATCAACCTCAAACACGAACAACCTCAACCAAGAAGGATCGACAGAAGCGAGCGAACCAACAGAGAATTTAGTCATCAACATCTCAGATTACCACTTTAGTGATATTCAACTCAGGATCCTACAGAAAGGCACGTCCTTCGTACCAACAGCATCCAGCAACACACTTGAACTTGACATCAGTTTTTTCAAATTGATGAGGAAACTCAGATTGCGTCACTTCTTTGATAACATCATAAAAACCACCAAAGAACAGGAACAGGATCCCCTCATGGGTTTACAAACCAAAAGCACCTTTATGGCTCCCATAAGCCACAAAAGTCTTGACCTGTTTGAATCTATAGTGAAGAAAGACATAGCGAAACTCAATCCCAAGAAGACATCCAAATTCCAAAATCTCACTAAGAAGGAACTAGGCACCATTAAAGCCATTGCACAAAACAAAGACATCACTTGTACAAAGGCCGACAAAGGAGGAGCGCTCGTCATCCTCAACACCCAGTACTACAACTCCCAGATAACTCTGCATCTACACGACGAAAACACTTACATGAAACTGGCATTCAACCCCACAACATCTTTCATGGGAATTCTACAATCTCTGATCCAAAAAGCCTTTGAAATGGGCACTATCAACGAGAAAGTCAAAAAATACCTCATACAACCTAACCCTAAAAGTCCAACTATATTTTTAGTACCTAAAATTCACAAACATCCAACTCAACCACCTTGCCGACCCATCGTAACTACACGAGGAAGCATTCATGAACCAGTGGGCAAATACCTTGATCGCCACCTACAACCCAGCGTCTACACCATGAGATCCTTCATCAAGGATACAACCGATTTTCTAACCAAATTACATCAAACCACCATCAACAATGATGAAAACATCATCTTATGCACAGTAGACGTGAATTCTCTGTACACATCCATTCCCCATTCATCCGGTTTGGAAGCAATAGAACACGCATTATTACAAACTAACTATCCACAGGATCTAAAAGTTTTTCTAATGGAATTGATGCAATTCACTCTTCTACACAGCTATTTCCAATACAATAATGAGTGGTTTCAGCAACTAACGGGCACTTCTATGGGTAATTGCGCAGCCCCGGCGTACGCCAATATCTTTATGAATCGGTTCGAAGAAGATCACATCCTGAGCACAAAAACCTGGACGGATCACCTGAAACTCTATCTAAGATTCATAGATGATATATTCATAATATGGAACGGCCCTAATGATATCCTTGAAAAGCAACTGAAACAACTTAACTACATCGACCAGCGCATACAGTTCACCTACCATACCAGCACCCACTCCATCACCTTTTTGGATGTTAACATCACCAGAACTTCCACTAACTTTGAAACAGATCTTTTCCGTAAACCCACAGACAGGAACAATACTCTTCACTTTTACAGCTTCCACCCTCTACCCCTCAAACAACATCTTCCATACTCACAAATGCTCAGGATCAAAAGAATTGTTTCCAACCCAACCAAATCTAACACACAGATGGATATCCTAATCAACAGATTCAAATCTCGAGGATACCCTGATCAGGTATTACATGAAGCACGGAAACGATCATCCACGAAGACCCGCAGTGAACTTTTGAAGCCCCAAATCAAAGATCCTAAAAACCAAATCACCATAGTTTCCAAATATTCAACTCTGAGTAATTCATACAAACGAATTATTCGCAAACATTGGCAACTCCTCACATTGGAACAAGACTTCAATCACATTTTTGATGAAACTCCCATATTCGCTTTTACAAGAAATAAGAACTTGGGGGAACTTCTACAACAAACGCAACCAACCATTCAACAAATAGCAAAAGGCACAATTCCATGCCTAAACTGCAATAACTGTCATAACATCATCAAAGGTACACACATAACACATCCCCTGAAAGGACACAAAATCAAAATCAGAACAACAGCCACGTGTGACACCAGCAACGTCATATACATGCTCAAATGCCCATGCGGCATGGTTTATGTTGGTCAAACCGAACGAAAAATCAAAGTTAGATTAAACGAACATAAATCCAACATAAGAAACAGACAAATGAAGTCTACAGTTGCCCAACATTTCACCGAAGCTAAACACTCAGTAAGCCAATTAAAATTCTGCATCTTGGAAACTATCGAGAAAAAAGAAGGGAGAGACAACCACAACTTCCTCCTACAACGAGAAAACCATTGGATTTACTTATTGAACTCCATGAAGCCTAAAGGAATGAATGATCGCACAGAATTTTCTTGTTACCTTTAACATGTCAGCATCCAGAGTAACATTATCCATTTACATTGTTTTACCTAAACCATGCTCTGTTCTGAAATGTTGTCACTGCCCTTAAACATGTCACATTTTTTCTTCATTTAATCTCTTTCTTCGTTTTCACCTTTTCACTCTCAACCCCCCATATTTTTCCTAAACTCAATTCTGGACATAAGCTTACTTTACGTTTTTTTCATTGCATGTTACCTCGTTTTAATTATCATTTCTTAATTTTTCCAATTACGGTAATTTCCTCACATATCTTAACCCCACATTACATTTTCAGTCCTTCTTCTAGGTCACACCACCATTTACCACCAACATATAGTCTGTTTTCACTCTCTGACCCATTAACCCGAATCATGTGATCACATCTGCGTTTTTTAAAAGTCCACGCACCAATCCAGAGCACCACTTCACCATTGAATCCACGCCCCTGAATTCCGTATACACGGTAAGATAATACGCATTTAAACCTCGGTGCATAATGTAACTAACTTTCTAGCATGTTTAGTAACATAGTTTTCACACGTTAACTCTACCGGCACACCCAGTAGGGGAATACCCACTTAACCATCGGCGCGTAATGCAATTTAATTTCTCGTACGTTCAGCAACATTGTATCCATACGGTAACTCTAACAGCTTCGCATTAACCGAACGACACCTCGCTCGCAGCACCGGCATAACCTGCTACGACGCGATCTTTTTGAAATAACAACCCAAGACACTCAACTATTTTCTGCCATCTGTTAACATCATAAACGCGCTAGTCACACCCCATCTTTGTTACCTTCTACCGTTTACTTACGGGCACTCGGTTATACCTCTTTACAACTATCACAGTAGCCACTCAACTTTACCGTTACTATTTTTTCATGTCATGTTTTTTTCGTTACTAGACTCTTGTCTAACAACTCACGTCTGTCCATTTTTTTCATTTATCCAACCACATGTATTGTATTATATCCTCGTTTAACAAAAGCGTTGTACATTGTATATTCATTATATATATAATTGTTTGTAGATCTCCCCTGATGAAGGCAAACTCTGCCGAAATGCATTGGGATCGATTATGGGAATGATCAGATTATTGTGAATTACAATGGAACTTTCGTCAGTCAAGGAATAACAATGATGTCCGTTTTTCTATGAATGAATAGAAAACAATAAAAACTTTACCTTGAAAATATCTCAACTCGTGATGAACTATCTTCACCTAACTGGGAGAAATTAAAAAACCGCATTTAGCGGCAATCAGCCAGTGCCTGGGGGACACACCCCATATCAGTGGGGGTGCTTTTCAATGTTCTCATTTTCACTCCATCTCGGAGAGTGATACCCCGTGAGCACGGCACAACCTCGAAATCTTTATGAAATTTTAGGAAGTGCGCGTACTACCCCCTTTTTTTCATAGTTTAGCTAGGTGTCACATTTAGTGCAGAAGAGTAGAATGAAAACAATGTGGCTCCAAGTGGTGTGCGAATTTAGCATAAATAACCATTGTACATGAGTCTGCCTAGAAATATTCCCAGTCAAGATTGGTTCATGTGAGCATACCGTTTTCACATTGCAAATGTCAATACAAACATAACACTGAACGTACATGAGGCTTGGGAAATATCCAGTCCATAAAGTGGTCTTACACGTGTCCAAAAGGGAAGGGAATTCACTGTACCCTCCTTGTCTTGCAAACACAAATACCACTGTAGTACTGAGGGCTGACACACACATATGACCCCAAGATCTCAACAGGTCACTCCCTGATGCATGTCATTAGCCAGTGAATTACCCTCCATAAATGCACACGTGCATCACACCCAACTGAATACACCCTTCTCAATGGTATGCATTCTCATATTGCCAGATAGTACTGGAAG
The DNA here is from genome assembly GCF_964204655.1 of Triturus cristatus. Classification (NCBI taxonomy): domain Eukaryota; kingdom Metazoa; phylum Chordata; class Amphibia; order Caudata; family Salamandridae; genus Triturus; species Triturus cristatus. The sequence goes on from NC_140585.1 coordinate 443,035,460, forward strand.
GCTTCCAACCATGTGTCATTGCCTCAACAATGTGACCTGGCTACTGACATCCATCAATGTCATTGGGAACGTGTGACTCACCCACCCATGTCTACACACCCCTGTATGTGGTTACACCTAATCTGTATACCTATCACGGAATACTATTGACATGTACACATTGGCCAACACATACCAATATGATGGAATCACAATGAAAACCTTGTAGACCCTTAGATCATGCATGTAATAGTTGTACTTATGACAGTACAGCACAGGTACTCATTCCAGCTTGTAGGCATCTATACAGATGGCACCAGTGGTATTAGCCACCTCATTATACTGTACATACCCCACTTACCAAGGGAACGTGGTGCTCAGTGTCTGCATACAGAGTGGATTGTATGCAATGCCACAAGTAAGTGGTCCACCATCTCATGAGGCTCAGTAGTGAGGAAGCATCAGTCCAGACTCAAGGATGAAAAGCAGCATGTTCAGGATCACTGTCAAAATGACACCAAAAGATGATGTAGGTTAACTGTGACATTAGGCAGTCATGTGGCTGTTCAACTCTGGAAACTGACATTTGACTGGACCGTGCTTATATCCTGGTCACATGGACAATAGTCTACGGTTATCACCATGCACCTACTTCACAGACCTACACATGCAACAACTCTTACATTGCGTGGGACATGAGTCACCTTAAGCTTGATGGCGAAATAGATGCCTGTAACAAAAGATAGATGGTCATGCAGAATGTTTCACTCAGGCCAGTACTCACCCCCTCCTTGCTGCTGTTGGGCTCTCAAATGCCCATCAAGCTCTGGGTAGGCCACAGTATGCATGCCATGAGGGGGCTCAGGGTCTGGTGCATGCCCCCTGTGCCGATGAGCTACCACCAGGGTCTGCACCTTTTGGGCAATGGCTTTCCACATGGACACCTTCTGATGGGTGTTGACCTGTATGGATACAATAGATGTAGAGACTGAGTAGACATGCAAGATATACGTGATCTGCTAGGGTGACACAGGGGTTGTAGACATCTACCATAACTATTGATCAATAGTGTACACACTACATGTGTAATGCGCACATGCTGAGCACTACAAAACATTACCACACTATTTACGTTATCTGAGGACTACCCTCAATCCTGATCATGCCTATACTGACTAAGCCAGTCCACTGATATCACATAGCCCTGGGCTATACCACATGTACTCTGAAATGAGTTACCATGTAACACAGCACACCACTGTGTCCTACTGGAGGGTACAGTACTAGGCATCACTGGACAGACACCTGAACAGTCTGGACAAATGACTTGATTCATACAGTCCAAGACATCACTGCTACCATTGTATTTGCTACAATCAAATATTTGTTCACAATGAAAGGGCTGGTGTGTCACTGAGAGCTCCCTTTCTGAGGATCAGTGGACATGTGATTTACTCATTTGGACATCATACTACATCTGAATGTGTTTTTGTGGGAAGTCCTGGCATCATGGTACACACCGGATGTGTCAGTGTATATGGGACGACATCAACATACCATTGTACATACTCCATTATTGGTCATTCTTACACAGTTGGAGAGGCACCTCTGAACTGCACTGCAGATGTAACCAACTATCTGCAGTGTACATATCTCACATGAGCAATATTCCTGTACAATGCTAAAATCACTCATCAATCATATGACAGTAAACTCCCGAACATGCGGGAGTAAGGGGCTTGTTCTAAGGCAATGACACACAGTTACAACATGGGTCAATGGACAGTAGTCTCGGGTCTGGCGGTCTCATCATACACCATACCAAATGTAGTAATACCAGGTGCATTTAGGCCACCTCATGGTCCTGTTACACTAATTTAGGGCACTTCTAAGGATCAGCAGATTTACAGGGGGAGTACTCTGTGCATCAGTTCCATAGCCATACTGTTCCCACGACCATCACATATTTTCCATACCTAACAGTACATCTTGTGGCCCTCCTATACGTGACATGAACGTTGTGGGTCACTCTAAAGCATTCTGTGAGGTGTTGGTATCTCTCAGATAACAGTTTGGTGAGGCCTCAAGTGTGCTGATTGAAGTGAATCTGTACACACATCTCACATCATCCCCACATGCTACTTACAGGAAACATACACAAACTAGGATGTAAGGCCTATACATTTTCTAGCACATCTGCTATGAACTGAATAGGAAATTTGTCATAGGCAACATAAAATGTGTACATGCATAGAAATGCGCATGCAACCGGTGTAGGATATAGGACCTATTACACATCACTATGGTGCTATGAAGTCCACAAAGTGCAGTACCGCATGAACAATGACATAATTGTCCTATGTAGGGGCCACACTATCTGACATACATAATTCTGATGTTAGTACGGGACTCAGAGACACATTGTGACCTATAGGATTGGATAGGATAATTGTTGTTGAGTACAGACAGTATTAGCAGTACTCAACTGCTCCTCTGGTGAGCCATAGAGCTGGCGATACAGGGGAAGGACCTCATTCACAAAGATCTCCAGCTCCTCTGGAGTGAAGGCAGGGGCCATGCTCCCTGTACAATGTTCCATGACTGCTCCCAGAGGTGACAAACGGGAGCTTATTGCTTCATTTGCCGGAGTTCCTCAAGTACCTGGCCCATCACTCCTTCGGAGTCCTCGTAGGCTCCCAGGACTCCGACGATGTTGGCCTGTGCGTCAGTGGCACTAGTGGGCTCACTTTGCAGGCCCACAATTGACATCCCACCACCCTTGCCCCCACGGGCCTGTGTCCTTGTGCCATCCTGCCCCCTCCCACGGGCTCCTCCATCCATCATGTTGTCAATCCTCACCTCTGGAAGTGGGACTGGGGTGTATGAGATGTTGCTGCCCATACTAGGTCCACCGGTTGGATGTAGGAGTTGTTGCAACTGGGGTGTGAGGTGTGGATGTGGGCACAGTGAGACTCACTGTTGCCGTCTGCCCAGGCTGACCAGATGTGAGAGGTTGGTCCCCCACATCAATATGTCCAGGAGATTCTGCATCTCTGGAGCCTTGATCCAGGGGTGGAGGTGGAGTCTGGGCGGTGTACTGACTCTGGCCAGATGTGCCCGATTTACCCATTCAGACATGGAGTAGATTGTTATTGTTGTCTCCCAAGCACGCGCGTGCCTACTGCTGCAGCCTGCACGCCTTTTTCTTTTTAACTTTGAGCGCGAGGCGCGCGCGCTTATTACTCTAGAGCATGTTGTAGAAAACGACCCTACATGACACTTTATTTATCAACAGCTTGGTTATAAGAGGACCAAAATATTCCTTGCCATATTTTGTGCTTGTTTACATCTGATATTCACCAAGTAATGTGAGAATTTGGAAATGCTTATTCCACAGTATGCTGCTGTGAGTTACAAACTTGCGCTTGGGCCTCATCTGCGTGCAATCTATAGCAGGCTGTAAGGACCCATTGCTGTGCTGAAGGGACTAGCCAGAGCAATACAATACCCCCCACTGCGACCCATATGCCGAATAGCAGAGAGTGAGTGCGTGAGGCAAGAGAGGCCAGCACTCGTTTGGTTCCTTCTGCCAGCAATCCATTCATCTCTCCGTCCAGCCTTGTGAAAGATCCTTTCTCCACTCCTTAGACCATTCTTTCCATCCATTTTTACTTTTCTCTTTCCATTTATTCATGTTTCCACCCACCTCTCCGTCTTTCTTCCCATCAGTCCATCTCTGTTTCTTTCTCCCCACCCGTCTATTTCTACATCTTTCTCCACATCTGTCTTGCTCTGTGTATTCATATTTCCCTCCATCTGTCCTTCTTTCTGTCCCCCCCACCCCCGGTCTTTGATTTCATGCTTTCTTGTTGCTTGTGTTCTCCCACTCCATAGTTCTACCATGTTTATTACTGCAATGCAAAGGTCAGATTTCCATCCATTCTTACCTTTCTCTTTCCATTTATTCATGTTTCCACCCACCTCTCCGTCTTTCTTCCCAACAGTCCATCTCTGTATCTTTCTCCCCACCCGTCTATTTCTACATCTTTCGCCACATCTGTCTTGCTCTGTGTACTCATCTTTCCCTCCATCTGTCCTTCTTTCTGCCACCCCCCTCCTCGGTCTTTGATTTCATGCTTTCTTGTTGCTTGTGTTCTCCCACTCCATAGTTCTACCATGTTTATTACTGCAATGCAAAGGTCAGATTTGAGTTTATCAAGGTGCACCGAAATTTACATGATGAAAACACTTTCCACTGTCAGAGATTGCACATAATCACTTTCCACGGGAAAACAACTCTCTTAATAGTTCTAGCTCTTTGTGATTTTACCATAGGGCACATATTCAACCCCTTGCCTCCTGGTTTTGGTTGAATGCCTCTTGTTAAAACAAGTACACATGAAAAAATACCATGGCATAAACCACAGGGGGATCATGAGACACACGAGTCATGGCCCCTCCCCACACATAACAATGGTAATAAGCAGCATATTACATTTATTTCACATATACATATGTATATGGTGTATATGCAGCAGCTGTATTTAGGAGATGGGTGAATTGAATGTGGGGGTTGTCACATACGAATACTGCCTTATTGTAATTCTACTTACCTCTTTTTTTCCTCACCCTACACTTTCTGTCTCTTAATTTTACTGTTGCAGATTATTTTTCATACCAGCTTCTCCCTTTGTCACTCTTTCCCTATCTTTTTCTTCCTTCTTTCTCCCTTTTCTACCTTCCTCTTTCTTGTTCTGGATCTAATCATGAACAAGCATTGGAATAGCCAATAGGTCTCGCCTTTAGAACCTTATAAGTGTTTAGCCATGCAACAGTTGTTGTTGCACCAAGAATATTGTGCTGCATAACTAAATACTTATAAGGTCCCAAAAGCAAGACCTATTGGCTATGCCAATGCTTGTTTGAATTGGTGTTGTGTCGGGCTTCGTTGGATGCAGAGGAGGAGTTTGTTCCAGATCTTGGCCGCCAGTAGGAGAAGGAGCTGCCATCTGCTCTGGCCCTGTGGATGTGGGGAAACCGTGGCTAGGGCGAGGTCGGCGGAGCGGAGTTATCCCTTGGGGGCATGGAAGGAGATTAGTTCATTGAGGTATTGGGGTCCGGTGTTATGGAGGGCTTTGTAGGTGTGTGTGAGCAGTTTGAACGTAATTCTCCTTTCGTCGGAGAGCCAGTGGAGGTCGCAGAGGTGTTGGGTGATGTAGTCATGTCATGGGACGTCAAGGATAAGTCTGGCTGTAGCGTTCTTGACGGTCTGGAGTTTGTGGAGGAGTTTTTTGTTGATTCCAGCATAGAGGGTGTTTCCGTAGTCCAGTCTGCTGGTGATAAGTGCGTGAGTGACGGTCTTCCTGGCATCGGGGGAGATCCATTTGAAGGTTTTGCGAAGAATGCGGAGGGTGTTGAAGCAAGTGGAGGACACATCGTTGATCTGTCGGTTCATGGTGAGTGAAGAGTTGGGTATGATTTGAGGTTGCGTGTGTGGTTCGTTGGGGTGGGTGGGTTTCCGTGGGTGAGGGGGCCACCAGGTGTTGTCCCATGTGGAGGGGGTAGAGCCGAGGATAAGTTGAGCTTCAGGCAGCTGCTGCTCATCCAGGTTGCCATGTCCTTCATGCCTTCTTGGAAACGGTGCCTGGTGATGTTGGGTTCTTTTGTGAAGGAGAGGGTGAGCTGGGTGTTGTCGGCATATGAGACTATGTTGAGTCCGTGTTTTCTGATGATGGTTGCGAGGGGGGCCATGTAGACGTTGAAGAGCATGGGGATGAGGGAGGATCCATGGGGTACTCCGCATCTGATCTCTCTTGGTTCGGAGGGCGGGAGTCTTATTCTTTGTGTTCTGCCTGAGAGGAAAATCCAGTCTAGGGCTGTTCCCAGGATGCCGGCGTCATGGAATCTGGTGGTATTGTGCGGTGGAAGATGGTGTCGAAGGCTGCTGAAAGGTCCAAGAGGATGAGTGCTGCTGTGTGGCCTTTGTCGTGGAGCGCATGAATGTCGTCCGTTACAGCTATGAGGGTGGTCTTGTGCTGTGGTTTCTGCAGAAGCCAGATTGAGAGGTGTCTAGGATGTTGTTGGTTTCTATGAAGTGTTCTAGCTGTGTGTTGATGGCCTTCTCAATGACTTTGGTGTGGTAAGGGAGTATTGAGATGCGCCTGAAGTTCTTGAGATCCATCGGGTCTGCGGAAGGCTTCTTAAGCAGGGTTATGACTTCGGCACGTTTCCAGTCATCAGGGAATGTGGCAGTCTGGAGGGAGCAGTTGATATTTCGGCATAGTTTGGGTGCAATGGGGGTGGCGGCCCTGTGAAAGATGTGCAGCAGGCAGGGGGCAGTAGGTGCTCCGGACTGGATGCTTTTCATGGTCTTAGCGGTGTCTTCTGTGGTGAGCGGGGTCCAGGTGAGGAGGGTCTGTTGCATGGGGTTGCTGGGGGGAGGTGTTGAGGCGATGCTGTGGTCTTTGTCGTCGAAGTTGTCATAGAGCATCTTGATATTGAGGTGGAAGAAGGAGCTGAGTCTGTTGCAGAGGTCTTGGGCGGGAAGGACATTGGTTGTTTTGCTGTTGGGTCTAGTTAGTTCTTGTATGATGGCGAAGAGTTCCTTGGAATTGTGGGAGTTGGAGAGGATCCTGTCTTGAATAAAGTATTCTCTTAGTTGATTTGATAAGTTGGTGGTGTGCCATGGTGGCCGCCTTGAAAGCGGAGCGTGCTTCCGGGGTTTTGCTCTTTCTCCATGTTTTCTCCAGTCGCCGGCAAGAGCGCTTGGATTCTTGGAGGTCTGTGGTGAACTAGGTGGCTTTTGTGTTGTGTGGTCCTGTGGTGTTCTGGAGGGGGTGAGAGTGTTGGTGCAGTTGGCGATCCATTGGTGGAGGTTGAGCTTTGCTGTGTTGGCATCTGTCGTAGTGGGGGGAGGAGTGCAGCTGAAGGCGGAGGTGAGGAGTTCTTCAGAGACATTGTTCCAGTTTTTGCGTGGGAGGCAGGCGTGTCAGGGATGGCGTTTGCGATGTCGGGAGCGGATCTGGCGTTGGTCTAGGTCTCTGTGAGGAAGGCGACGTCAGGCGAGAGTGTTGAGGAGATCCCAGATTTCTATGCCCTGTCTGTGCAGGGAACTTACTTTGAGGAGGATGCAGCTCAGGGGCTTGTGTACGGTGGTGTACGGTGGTGTCCGGTGGGTTGGGGTGGCTGTCTGGGCCTGGAGATGAGTGAAGGTGCGGCGGCAGTGTCGGCAGGAACAAAGGCCTTGGGTGTTGGTTGGCGTCGAGAGCTGGCAGTTGTTGTTGCGTCCAGGGTTGAGTGTGTTGGGGTCATAGCGGCAGGGGTCGGGGGACCAGGTAGCCTGGGGCTGGTAGTGGTCAGGTTGTGGACGGACGCAGAAGGGCATGCCTTTGGAAAACCAGCGGCGCAGCCGCACAGCAGCCACCATTAAGTAGGGGTAGGGGGAGCAGCTGGGAGGTAGGAGGCAGGAGCGGGAACACGCTGGGGGGGAGGGGCCACAGGGGAGGCAGCGGCAGGGAAAAGGCAACACAATACAGTAAGGAAAAACATTAAGAGAGACAGAAAAAGGAAAATCCAGAAAAAAACTGGAAAAAGACAGGAAAAAGACAGGAAAAAGACAGAAAAAGGCAAAAACAGAAAGAGGATGACACACACAAAGCAGACTAGCAGAAGAGCAGGCTCTTTCACTAGATCACCAGGGTTGAGGGCCTCGAACACCTACTTGGAGCACAAGAAGGCGCTAAGGGCAGTGCCTTAATGGCAGACCTGCGCGAGGGGAGAGCAGTGACTCTGACCAGGAGGTCAGAGGTCTTGTTCTCCTTGGCGCTCAGCGGCTGCCATTAAGTAGGGGGAGGGGGAAGGGGGAGCAGCTGGGAGGCGGGAGCAGGAACACACTGGGGGAGGGAGGGGCCATGGGGGCAGCAGCGGCGGGGAGAAGGCAATATCAAACAGAAAGGCAAAACAGAAAGAAAGACATAAAAAGGCAAAATTAGGCAAAAAACAGGCAAAACAGGAAAACGAAAGAGGCAAAAACTGAAAGAGGATAACACACACATAGTGGACTAGCAGAGAAGCAGGCTCATCCACTAGACCACCTGGGATGAGGCGCAGGTAGGAGCCTACGGGTGGAGAAGGGCCTTGAACACCTACCTGGATCACAAAAAGGCGCTAAGGGCAGTGCCTTAACGACGGAGCAGCGTGAGGTGAGAGCAGTGACTCTGACCAGGCGTTGACATGAAGGCATGTTGACATGAAGGATGGACATGTCATCTCCAAAAAACCTGAATGCAACACAGTGTAGAAGTTACATGTGTATCAGTACATTCCAAGTCCTAGGTGTGTACAATACAGGCATACACACAACTTGGTGGTAGATTTGGTATTGGTAATCATGTGTGCTGTATAGTGCCAAAGGTTCACCAACCATTTCAAATCAGCTGGTTTGCTTTCATGTGTTACTGACATTTCAGGTACACTCGTGATATGGTGTCACTCATGGCCTCATTCTTTTCAGTTATGGAGACCAGGGGAAGTTCAGGCTGAGTAGGCAGACGTGTGTGAGCACAGCACTGAATTTAATGTGATCAGTCCATGTGACCTGGGGATCAGTAGTCACATGGCTGGCAAGTAAGTATGGAAAAACAACAGTGGCACCTATTGTTCAAAGTTAGAGGTGCAGTGTCTTATGGTAGCTGTAGTCATTTCTTTCTCTCATACCCCACCCTTGACCAATGGCTATCTGTATGTGAGGTGAACATCAGTGGTGACATGGCTGACAAGTGAGTATGGGTAAACAGCGCTAGTACATTTTGTTAAGTGTTCAAGCAACAGGGTCCCATGGTAGTTGTTTCAATCTCTCTTACCACACACTTGACGAATAGCTGACTGCATATGAGGTGAATATCAGTAGTCGCATGGCTGACAAGTGAGTATGGACATACAACACTGGGGCCTCATGTTCAGAGTTAGAGGTACAGGGACTCATGATAGTTATAGTTATTTTAAATTCTCGTACCCAACACATGACCAATGGCTAACTGGATGTGAGGTTGACATCAGTAGTCATATAGCTGACAAGTGAGTATGGACAAACAACAGTAGTGCATCTTGATTAAAGTTAGAGGTACAGGGCATCATGGTATTTGTAGTTATTTCAATATCCCGTACCCCACACTTACAGACAGCATTACCACATTTGGGATGTGATGAAGGTTGATACATGTGATCTTGTGTGCAGGGCAACTGATTATAATTTCCAATAACATATCTCTGATACTTTGCCTACTTTATATTAGAAAATTAGATGCGAAACACCATAGCAAGAGCTGAGATGTGTGCAAACAGAACATAGATATGTTGTGACAGTTGGTGTGGTGTTAATCACCAGTCTCCATTCCCCCAGGTATTCCTGTCAAGCCCTCAGAATGCAGGCTGCCCTGCACCTTCTCCTCTCAGGGTGTGAGTTCTAGTGGTGGTCCGTGAGGACCACTGCCAGTCTTCTCGGTCACCACATGGTGCCTGGAGGCCAGGTTCTTCACCCTTGTCCTCAGATCATGCCACCTCTTCCTGCTGTTCTCCTTTGTGGGTGGTACCTACAGCATTTACTTTCTGGACTATCCTCTCCCACATTTCATTCTTCCTACTGAGAGAAGTATGTTGGACTTGGGCTCCAAAAAATTGTGGCTCTACCGTAATGATTTCATCCGCAATTACTGACAACTCAGTGTCAGAGAAACGTGGATTTTTTGCAGGTGACTTGTTAATTAAATAAAGTGAGTGAAAAAAATGGAAAATGGCTTTACAACAATGAATGATGCTGAAAATAATGCAAAAAATGTATGTAGAGTGTGTGTGATGGAATTGTGTGAATAGGTCTGCCTTTTGTCACTAACAATCGTCGATCTTGCTATGCTGCAGTGTAGTGGCAAAGGATCATGATCTGGGATGGGGTGTGTTTTATAGTTTGATTTGTAGGTCTGTCCACTTTGGAAATGGCCATCAGCTGAGTAGACTTTTTATGCATCCAATGTGCACTGTTGTAGTGCTTCATGGTAGCAGTAGCGCGTTGGTCTAGTGCTGTCATGAAACCGCAGACAAGGGGCTGCCAGTGCAGTGGTTTGCTCGTAATCTGCTTAACGGTGGTACCACAGTCCTGATGGTATTGGATTTCTTATCGGCAACATTTCTGACCGCCGCGGCCCATGTAAAGGCTAGTTCGACCACGTAACATTGCAATACTGTCCTTTAGGGATGGGATGCGAAGGATACAGGGGTAATGGGTGGGGAAGTGTATTAATACTCAGGGATTTCTTGTAATACCTGAGTATTAATTAATTGGGGTAAAATGTATTTAAATGTAATTTTACAATTAAAATTAAATAATATTTAAAAAACTGTAACACTCTCCTTTAAGGATGGGATATAGGGGTTATGGGTGGGGAAGTGTTTGAATGCTCAGGTATTCGTTTTAATACCTGAACATTGATTTATAGAGGTAAAAATGTATTTAAAATGAATTTTACAATTATATTTAAATAATTTAAAAAAATACTGTAACACTCTCCTTTAGGGGCGAGATGCATGGGATATAGGGGTTATGTTTGGGGGAGTGTTTTAATACTTTGGTTTTAATTGTAATACCTGAGTATTCATTTATTTGGGTGCAAATCTATTTAAGTTTAATTTTACAATTAAATATTTTTTGTAAATACTATAACAATCATCTTTAGGGACTGAATGCAGGGGATACATGCAGTATGGGTGGTTAAGTGTATTAATATGTAGGTATTAAACATAATACCTCAGTATTAATAATGACAATTTAATAAGTTTTTAAAAGCTGTGAATTATAAGTGCAACAAAAGGCATTATATTTTTTTTAAACTTTACATTAAAAAAAAAATAGGAAGGGCTCCAGCCGGGTAAGAACAATTTAAGTTATTATTTTAAGTATATAGGTGGCTAAGTCTAATGTAAGGATAGCGAGAGGAGATAGTTAGAATATAAATCTTTATGTTGTTTTAACCACATTTTCATTTCCATACAGGCTGTGTTTGCATGCCCATGTCGGGACTGTTGCATTTTTTCGTATATAGGTTTAAAATAGTGGGTAAATAAAAGATAATCCCTATTTTAAACATATTTAGAAAAAAGTGACATTTTAAAACATTTTTGTGTCACTTTTTATCGAAAAAAGAAAAAGACCACCTGGCTGTTTGGTCGTAAAGCAAAAGTATTTGCCATGTTAAAATGGACCATTTAAGGGTGAACAACGCAACACTTTTGATGCCTGCAAAGTTTTGGGATGTTGGGAAATGGAATGCCATTTTATAGAAGAGGATTCCACTTTTTAATCAAAGCACAAGTGGAATATTGTAGGAGAGAAGACGACTGGGAAAGAAGAAATCTTCATGATTGGAAGGTTTGGTTTTATCAACATCGCGACTGGTGTCACTGGCTCTTGGTTTTTTAAGAAACATGCATTTTTGGAGATTTTTTTTCAATGCAGATGGATGCACTGAAAAATCCATATTTTGGAAAACATTTTTTTTTTTGGGGATGTGGTATTCATTTAATGATATGGGATTTTGGACAGATGGAGATTCTTGGTGACAAGTGGATTTAAACTTTCACCAAGGGTTGAAAAACGAAGACACATTCAATCAATCAATCACGGCATTTGTAAAGCGCGCTACTCACCCGGGAGGGTCTCAAGGCTCTGGGAGAGGGGGATGTTACTGCTCGAACAGCCAGGTCTTGAGCTGCTTCCTGAAGGAGAGATGGTCTTGGGTTCGCCGAAGGTGGGTGGGGAGGGAGTTCCAAGTCTTGGCTGCCAGGTAGGAGAAGGATCTTCCTCCGGCGGTGGCTCTGCGGATGCGTGGTACGGTGGCGAGTGCGTGGCTGGTCGATCGTAGCTGGCGGGTGGGCGTGTAGAAGGTCATGCGGTCGTTGAGGTATTTGGGGCCCAGGTCGTGGAGAGCCTTGTGTGCGTGGGTGAGGAGTCTGAACGTGATTCTCTCGCTGACGGGGAGCCAGTGCAGGTGTCCGGTGATGTGGCTGTGTCGGGGGATGTCCAGGATGAGTCGGGCGGAGGCGTTATGGATGCGTTGGAGTCTTTTTTGAAGTTTGGCTGTGGTTCCGGCGTAGAGGGTGTTCCCGTAGTCCAGTCGGCTGGTGACGAGTGCCTGGGTGACGGTCCTCCTGGTTTCAGTGGGGATCCATCTGAAGATCTTGCGGAGCATGCGCAGGGTGTTGAAGCACGAGGATGAGACGGCGTTGACTTGTCTGGTCATTGACAGGGAGGAGTCCAGGATGAAGCCCAGGTTGCGTGCGTGGTCCGTTGGTTTAGGAGCGGTGCCCAGAGCCGGGGGCCACCAGGAGTCGTCCCAGGCAGAGGGTGATGATCCCAGGATGAGGACTTCCGTCTTGTCTGAGTTCAGTTTAAGGCGGCTGTTCCTCATCCAGTCGGCGACGTCTTTCATCCCTTCGTGTAGGTTGGCTCTGGCGGTGGTGGGGTCGTTGGTGAGGGAGAGGATGAGCTGGGTGTCGTCGGCGTAGGAGATGATGTTGAGGCTGTGTTGGCGTGCGATGGCTGCGAGGGGGCTCATGTAGACGTTGAAGAGGGTTGGACTGAGTGAAGATCCTTTGTGGTACGCCGCAGATGACTTCGGTGGCCTCAGATCTGAACGGAGGGAGGCGGACTCTCTGGGTTCTTCCGGTGAGGAATGAGATGATCCACTCCAGCGCTTTCTTTTGGATTCCGATGTTGCTGAGGCGCTTCACTAGGGTGCGGTGGCAGACAGTGTCGAATGCTGCAGAGAGGTCCAGGAGGATGAGGGACGCTGTTTCCCCGTTGTCTATCAGGGTTCTGATGTCGTCGGTGGCTGCGATAAGGGCGGTCTCGGTGCTGTGGTTGGCCCGAAACCCGGACTGCGAGGGGTCGAGGGATCCGTTCGTCTCGAGGAAGGCGGCAAGCTGTTTGTTGACGGTCTTCTCGATGACTTTGGCCGGAAAAGGAAGCAGCGAGATGGGACGGTAGTTCTTGAGGTCAGTGGGGTCCGCCGTTGGTTTCTTCAGGAGGGCGGTCAGCTCGGCGTGCTTCCAGCTCTCCGGGAAGGTGGCGGTGTGGAAGGAGGAGTTGATGGTGTCTCAGAGATGGGGCGCGATGATGGCGTCGGCTTTGTTGAAGACGTGGTGTGGGCACGGGTCGGTTGGTGATCCGGAGTGGATGGAGTTCATTGTGCGGGTGGTGTCTTTGGTGCTGATCGGGGTCCAGTTGCAGAGGGTGGTGGTGGCGGGCGTTGGTTCGGTGGTAGGGTGCGTGGTCTGTGCGTCGAAGCTGTTGTGTATGTCGGTGATCTTGCGGTGGAAGAACGAGGCGAGTGAGTCGCAGAGGTCTTGTGAGGGAGTGATGTCGTTGTTTCCGGCGCTGGGGTTGGAGAACTCTTTGACGATGCTGAAGAGTTCCTTGCTGTTGTGGGCGTTGTTGTCCAGTCGTTCTTTGAGTGCCGTCTTCTTGGTGGCGCGGATCAGCTGATGGTGTTTGCGGGTGGCGTGCTTGAGGGCGGTCCTGTTGTCTGTGGTCTGGTCGGGCCGCCAGGCTTTCTCGAGGGTGCGGCGGTTCTTCTTGGATTCATTGAGTTCGTCGGTGAACCAGGGGGTTTTCTTGCTGCCGGGTCTGCTGGGAGGGTTCTTTAGTGGTGCGAGGTCATCGGCGCAGGCGGTCAGCCACTTGGTGAGGTTGATGGCTGCTTCGTTGGGGTCCGTTGTGCAGGTGGGAGTGTTCTGGCTGAGGAAGGCGGTGAGTTGCTCGGCGGTGATCTTGCTCCAGCTTCGGCGGGGGACCTGTTGCGGGTGGTGGTGGTTCGTAGTTCTGCTGAAGTGGACGCAGCTGTGGTCGGTCCAGTGGAGTCCGGTGGCGTGGCTGAAGGAGATGTGCTTGCTGGATGAGAAGACGGGGTCAAGCGTGTGGCCGGCGTAGTGGGTGGGGGTGTTCACCAGTTGCTTGAGTCCGAGGTTGGCGAGGTTGTCCAGCAGGGCGGTAGTGTTTCTGTCGTTGTTGTTCTCCAGGTGGAAGTTGAGGTCCCCTAGGAGGATGTAGTCGGTGGAGGGGAGGGCGTGCGGGCTGATGAAGTCTGCGATGTCTTCGCTGAATTGTGTGCATGGTCCCGGGGGTCTGTAGATGAGGGTGCCTTGGAGGGTGGTCTTGGGGTCAGTGTGTATCTGGAAGTGCAGGTGTTCGGCGGCGGTGAAGGTTTCGTCGGAGTTAGTCGAGATGCGGATGGTGTTCTTGTGTACGATGGCGATGCCTCCTCCCGTCTGGTTGACGCGATCTTTCCGGGTGATCTTGTATCCGTCCGGGATGGCTATGGCGATGTCGGGCGCTGAGGAGGCGTTCATCCAGGTTTCGGTGAGGAAGGCGACGTCTGGTGCTGTCGCGTCGAGCAGGTCCCAGAGTTCCACGGCATGCCTGTGGACGGAGCGGGTGTTGAGCAGGATGCACTTCAGGTGGTTGCTGTTGGTGTTGGACTCGGTGGGGGTGGCACAGGTCCGGTAGCAGGTGAATCGGCAGGCTCTGCAGGCGAAGGGTCCGTGGGTGCGCCTCGGGGTGGCTCGGTAGCAGGCAGGGTTCCGGCCGGCATTGAGTGCATTGAGAGTGGCGGTGTCGTAGGTCTGTCGTGTAGTCTTGCATCGGCGGTGGGGACCAGGGGTCCTGGCGCTGGGCGCGGTCCAGGCGCGGACGGGCGCAGACGGGCTTGCCTTTGGTGCGGCTTCGGCGCGCAATCGGCGCGCCCGCTGCGCGTCAATGCTGCGCGTGCCTGAGGGCAGCATAAGTAGGGAGCCGGGTGGGCGGAACAGCTGGTTGGCGGGAGCGGGGCGGCGAATGGGCTGGCGGGGGGCGGGGCCGCAGGGAGGCAGCGGCGGGAAGAAGCCTACATTCAGGTAGGAACTCCAAATTTCCTTTGATTTACACTAAAATAAATTACAAAAATTTCAATTGTATTGTATTCTGGTTTTAAAACTGACAAGTAATGTAGGTAGTGGTTAGTAAGGGATAGAAATGTAGTAAGGATGCACAACTGTCAAGGTAGTTTGAAGCCACCATCAACAAAAATTGATGAATTTTTCCCAATAGTCTTTCAGACGTCTTTACTTTTTTTGGATAGTCGTGGGTTTCAAGCTACCTCACAGTGACTGTCAAGTCTCATTTCTTGGAAACTTTGTTCCTTCTTCAAAATTTCCAAGAAATAAAAGAGATTCGGGTGATGCTTGCCAATTGATTTGTTGAAGGAATTGTGTGATTCCTCTATGGCATTGTTAGTTTTTGCACCACCCTCTAACAGGTCGTGTAGCAGTTCCGCCATTCAACGGGAAACCTTGACTTTCTCCTGTGACCCGACCTGTTTAGACTGCCAATCCACATATCTTGAAAGTACTTTAGTAATGCTGCAAATTTGTCTTTGTTTTGTGTGAAAAATGTTGACTTAGCAATTGAAGTGTACTACTCATATACACTGTCAGGTGGTACAAAGCATAACACAGTTAATTTCCTTGGCTCACATTATAGTTTACTTTTTGCTGAGTAATCCTCAACTAAGGATGTTTTTTGAATTTTTATCCAATATGCCTGAAAAAAGTGAAAAAAACATTCTTGAATTTAGGTATCAGGGTACAATTCGGTGACTGTATTAATCACTGTCAATTCAAAATCTATTATCAATTTTCTAGGACTTTTATTAATAGTTTTGGAATTGACCACTCTTGAAAACTCAGTATAAGTTGAGGATGTTTGTCAGGGAGTAAGGCATACACTAATGGGACAGCTGTGTTTATGTTGTCATGAAAAGTATACATTTGGGTAAATGGATGGGGTGTGAACTTAAACGTGCCATCCATCATCCAAATTGGATTATTCTCCAGTGTAACTAGGGTATGAGATATGCTAAAAAATTAAGATTCTTTTTCGAGGGTTTTGTTATCATGCAAGAGGAAAGATTCATCGGAGAAAGTTACAGTTCGTAGAGCGGAGATGTTAATATCTCTATAGGTTTAGGGATTTACACTGTGGGTATTACTTGTCAGTTATTGCCTCTGGACCCTTCCCTTAAGGTTTGATGTGGTGGGCATGCTACAAGCAACGTGTATAGGAATGTTTTGTGCTACCTCCCTCAATACTGAACCACAGGGCTCATTGAAGGTGCATGTTAGTAGTTTTATTTGTTGTACATTTTCCCGTAATTCAATTTCTATTGCAGAGTAGTTATGCTCTGCTGTTCTAACAACGGTATCTTCTGCTCTGTCTGTGCAATGGGAAGAGAAATATTGCACACACCTCCAATGACTCCTGGGCTCAGTCAATCTCTACCTACAGTAGAGATAGCCAATGTACTTTAAAAGCGTGTTTCCTGTATGTGATTGTACATAATTTGCTTGACATGCTGAAGCCATTGCTGGTAAATCTGTTGAAAAAAAGAGAATGAAAAATGTATAAGTCTATGTGTTTTTCAATTTTTTCAATTGCTGACTTTTGTTGTTTTGTCTGAAACGAGTAAGAGATACATTCGTTGATTGTTTTAGCCTGTGAAGAAAAGGAACAGGTAAAACCCCTGCTTGAGTTAAAAATGCTACGTTCCATTGACTGCTTTGGTTGTTTGCTAACTTTATGGCTTAGGGTTTACATTTTTATAGAGTTCTTAATTATAGAGGAATGCAGAGTTGCATTGTTGTCAGAGTTATTTACTGCAATAAAGAAGAAACTGGCAATTTTGGATTTCCAATACTTTTGTGGAAAAAGAGAAATATGCAGTTTAATAATATGAAAATGTATGGGATTGTATGTTGGTTTTGTTTTCATTTTCGTTGTGTTTTTTCTGCACTTACCTTGAGTTTTGAAGACTTGTTGTAAAATTTAATTTGTTCTTGGAAGCAATTCCTATTGTTTTTGGAAGGTAAAGTCTGTATGGGTAAAACAAAAAATGATAAGAATTAATAAAGTTTTATTATATATTTTTTGCTCCTAGTCACTGTCCAGCAATTGCCCTGTGGAAAGCACCCGGTGGAGTTAGAATACACATTTTTACCCCAGTCACTGTCCACCATCTGCCCTAAGGTAAGTACCCAGCAGAGTAAGAATGGTAAGTTTGCCCCCAAGTCACTGTCCAGCACCTGCTCTGAGGTAAGTACCCAACAGAGTAAGAAAAGTAAGTTTGCCCCCAAGTCACTGTCTCGCACCTGCTCTGAGGTAAATACCCAACAGAGTAAGAATAGTAATTATGCCCCCAATCACTGTCCAACTGCCCTGAGCTAAGTACCCTGTGGAGTTAGAACGTTAATGTTGTCCCTGGTCACTATCTAACACCTGCTCTGAGATAAGTACCCGGTTGAGTTAGAATAGTAATTTTGGTCCCCAGTCACTGCCCACCACCTGCCCTGAGGTAAGTACACAGCAGAGCAAGAATAGTAAGTTTGCCCCGAGTCACTCACCTGCCCCTTAGGTAAGTACCCGGTGGAGTTAGAATAGTAATTTCACCCCCAGTCACTGTCCAGCACCTGCCCTGAGATTAGAACCCGGTGGAGTTAGAATAGTAATTTTGTCTACCAGTCACTGTCCACCACCTGCCCTTAGGTAAGTACCCGGTGGAGTTACAATAGTAATTTTGCCCCACTGTCACTGTCCAGCACCTGCCCTGAGTTTAGTACCTGGCAGAGTAAGAATAGTAATTTTGCTGCCCAGTCACTCTCCAGCACCTGCCCCAAGGTAAGTTCCCGGTGGAGTTAGAATAGTAATTTTGCCCTCCAGTCACTGGCAAGCACTTGCCCTGAGGAAATTACCTGGTGGAGTAATTTTGCCCCAGTAACTAGTAATTTAGCACCAGTCAATGCTAATTTTGCCCGATAGGTAAGTACCCAGCAGAGCAAGAATAGTAATTTTGCCACCCATGTCACTGTCCAGTACCTGCCCTGAGGTAAGTACCCGGTGGAGTAAGAAAAGCAATTTTGCCCTCAGTCACTATTGACTTAGAATAGTAATTTTTCCACCCAGTCACTGTCCAGCACCTGCCCTGAGTTATGTACCTGGTGAAGTAAGAAAAGTAGTTTTACCCCGTCACT
Source organism: Triturus cristatus (assembly GCF_964204655.1). Taxonomy (NCBI): domain Eukaryota; kingdom Metazoa; phylum Chordata; class Amphibia; order Caudata; family Salamandridae; genus Triturus; species Triturus cristatus. Next base: position 443,053,547 of record NC_140585.1, read on the forward strand.
GTCCAACACATGCCCTAAGTTAAATACCCAGAAAAGTAAAAATTGTAATTTTACTCCACAGTCACTATCCAGCACTGGCCCTGAGGTAAGCACCCAGGGGAGTTAGAATAGTAATATTGCTCCCCAGTCACTATGCACCACCTGCCCTAAGGTAAGTACCCAGCAGAGTAAGAATAGACATTGTGCTCCCCAGTCAATGTCCAGCACCTGCCCTGAAGTAAGTACCCGGCAGAGTAAGAATAGTTATTTTGCCCCCAGTCACTGTCTAGCACCTGCCCTGAAGTAAGAACCTTGTGGAGTTATAATATTAATTTTGCCCCCCCCAGTCACTGTCCAGCACCTTCCCTGAGGTAAGTACCCGGCAGAGTAGGAATCGTAATTTTGCCCTCCAGTCACTCACCAGCACCTGCCCTGAGGTAAGTACCTGGTGGAGTTTGAATAGTAATTTTTACCCCAGCACTGTCCAGCGCCTGCCCTGAGGTAAGTACCCAGCAGAGTAAGAATAGTAATTTTGCCCCAGTCACTGTCCACCACCTGCCCTAAGGTAAGTACCCTGCAGAGTAAGAATAGTAAGTTTGTCCTCAAGTCACTGTCCAGCCCCTGCCCTGTGGTAAGCACCCAGCAAAGTAAGAATAGTAATTTTGCCCCCAGTCCCTGTCTAGCACCTGCCCTGAGGTTAGTACCTTGTGGAGTAAGAATAGTAATGTTTGCCCCCAGTCACTGTCCAGCACCTGCCCTGAGGTAAGTACCCGGTGGAGTTAGAACAGTAATTTTGTCCCCGTCACTGTCCAGGACCTGCTCTGATGTATGTACCCAGCGGCGTAAGAATAGTAATTTTGCTCCCACTCACTATCCACCAGCTTCCCTAAGGTGTGTAGCCGGTGGAGTAAGAATAGCAAGTTTGCCCCCAAGTCACTGTCTAGCACCTGCCATGAGGTAAGTATCTGGCAAAGTAAGAACAGTAATTTTGCCCACAGTCACTGTCTAGCACCTGCCCTGAGGTTAGTACCTTGTGGAGTTAGAATAGTAATTTTTCTCCCCAATCACTGTCCAGTACCTGCCCTGAGGTAAGTACCTGGTGGAGTAAGAATATCAATTTTGCCCTCAGTCACTATCCAGTACCTGCCTTAGTTAAGAACCTGGTGGACTTCGAATAGTAACTTTTCCTCCGAGTCACTGTCCAGCACCTGCCCTGAGGTAAGTACCTGGTGAAGTAAGAAAAGTAGATTTGCGTTGTCACTGTCCAGCACCTGCCCTAAGTTAAGTACCTAGAGGAGTAAAAATTGTAATTTTACCTCCCAGTCACTGTACCGCACCGACCCTGATGTAAGCAACCAGGGAAGTAAGAATAGTAATTTTGACCCCAGTCACTATCCACCACCTGCCCTAAGGTAAGTACCCAGCGATACCAAAGGGGATGATGGACAGAGCGCTTGAGCAAATCAAACACGCATCCCCCAGTCAACTGATCTGGGTTTAATCCATCATCATTCTTTAGCTCACTCCACCACCCCAGTTCAGACATGCCCATATGGGAATCAGTCTGACCCTGTGCATCATGGGAACAGTCCAGGCCAAACTGCCAAGTCATGTCTTCCCTGGACCGGAAACAAGCATCCTGGGACCGGTTTCTGGTTCATAACCCTCATCAGCCAGGCTATCTTGAATCCAGTGGCAAAGTGAGCAAGGAACCCACGTCTGGGCATACCCTGCCAACTTAGGGCGAACAAAGCGATACCAAAGGGGATGATGGACGGAGCGCATGAGCAAATCAAACACTCACCCCCAGTCAACCGATCTGGGTTTAATCCATCATCATTCTTTAGCTCACTCCACCACCCCAGTTCAGACATGGCCATATGCAAATCAGTCTGACCCTGTGCCTCATGGGAACAGTCCAGGCCGAACTGCCAAGTCATGTCTTCCCTGGACCCGAAACAAGCATCCTGGGACCGGTTTCGGGTTCATAACCCTCATCAGCCAGGCTATCTTGAATCTAGTGGCAAAGTGAGCAAGGGACCCACGTCTGGGCATACCCTGCCAATTTAGGGTAACAAAGCGATACCATTTGGCGATGCTTTTTTCCTGTTCGCGAACGCTTTTTGCATGCTCGGGGGAAATATCTCGCGAACACGCATTTTGAAAGCGCGAACAAGCATAAAATTCTGCGAAGCCGTGGATCGCAGAATTTTTGGCAATTCCGCGTTCTTCGCAGAACGCAAAATTACCCAAATTCCGCAAGCGGAACGGAATTTACCACCCAGGCCTACTATCTACCACCTTCCCTAAGGTAAGTACCCGGCGGAGTCAGAATAGTAAGTTTGCCCCCAAGTCACTGTCTAGCACCTGCCATGAGGTAAGTATCCGGCAAAGTAAGAATAGTAATTTTGCCCGCAGTCACTGTCTAGCCCCTACCCTGAGGTTAGTACCTTGTGGAGTTAGAATAGTAATTTCCCCCCCCAATCACTGTCCAGTACTTGCCCTGAGGTAAGTACCCGGTGAAGTAAGAATAGCAATTTTGCCCTCAGTCACTGTCCAGCACCTGCCCTGAGGTAAGTACCTGGTGAAGTAAAAAAGTAGATTTGCCTCAGTCACTATCCGGTACATGCATTGAGGTAAGAAGCTGGTGGACTTAGAATAGTAACTTTTCCTCCGAGTCACTGTCCAGCACCTGCCCTGAGGTAAGTACCTGGTGAAGTAAGAAAAGTAGATTTGCCTCGTCACTGTCCAGCACCTCCCCTAAGTTAAGTACCTAGAGGAGTAAAAATTGCAATTTTACTTCCCAGTCACTGTCCCTCACCGACCCTGAGGTAAGTACCCAGGGAAGTAAGGATAGTAATTTTGCCCCCAGTCACTATCCACCACCTGCCTTAAGGTAAGTATCCAGCGATGCCAAAGGGGATGATGGACAGAGCGCTTGAGCAAATCAAACACTCACCCCAAGTCAACTGATCTGGGTTTAATCCATCATCATTCTTTAGCTCACTCCACCACCCCAGTTCAGACATGGCCATATGCAAATCAGTCTGACCATGTGCCTCATGGGAACAGTCCAGCCCGAACTGCCAAGCCATGTCTTCCCTGGACCGGAAACAAGCCTCCTGGAACCGGTTTCGGGTTCATAACCCTCATCAGCCAGGCTATCCTGAATCCCGTGGCAAAGTGAGCAAGGGACCCACGTCTGGGCATACCCTGCCAACTTAGGGCGAACAAAGCGATACCAAAGGGGATGATGGACGGAGCGCTTGAGCAAATCAAACACTCACCCCCAGTCAACTGATCAGTGTTTAATCCATCATCATTCTTTAGCTCACTCCACCACCCCAGTTCAGTCATGGTCATATGCAAATCAGTCTGACTCTGTGCCTCATGGGAATAGTCCAGCCCGAACTGCCAAGCCTTGTCTTCCCTGGACCAGAAACAAGCATCCTGGGACCGGTTTCGGGTTCATAACCCTCATCAGCCAGGCTATCTTGAATCCAGTGGCAAAGTGAGCAAGGGACCCACGTCTTGGCATACCCTGCCAACTTATTGCGACCAAAGCGATACCAAAGGGGATGATGGGCGGAGCGCTTGAGCAAATCAAACACGCATCCCCCAGTCAACTGATCTGGGTTTAATCCATCATCATTCTTTAGCTCACTCCACCACCCCAGTTCAGACATGCCCATATGGGAATCAGTCTGACCCTGTGCCTCATGGGAACAGTCCAGGCCGAACTGCCAAGTCATGTCTTCCCTGGACCGGAAACAAGCATCCTGGGACCGGTTTCTGGTCATAACCCTCATCAGCCAAGCTATCTTGAATCCAGTGGCAAAGTGAGCAAGGAACCCACGTCTGGGCATACCCTGCCAATTTAGGGCGAACAAAGCGATACCAAAGGGGATGATGGACAGAGCGCTTGAGCAAATCAAACACTCACCCCCAGTCAACCGATATGGGTTTAATCCATCATCATTCTTTAGCTCACTCCACCACCCCAGTTCAGACATGGCCATATGCAAATCAGTCTGACCCTGTGCCTCATGGGAACAGTCCAGCTCGAACTGCCAAGCCATGTCTTCCCTGGACCAGAAACAAGCATCCTGGAACCGGTTTCGGGTTCATAACCCTCATCAGCCAGGCTATCTGGAATCCAGTGGCAAAGTGAGCAAGGGACCCACGTCTGGGCATACCCTGCCAACTTAGGGCGAACAAAGCGATACCCTTTGGCAATGCTTTTTTCCTGTTCGCGAACGCTGTTTGCGTGCTCGGGGGAAAATATCTCGCGAACACGCATTTTGAAAGCGCGAACAAGCATAAAATTCTGCGAAGCCGCCGATCGCGGAATTTTTGGCAATTCCGCGTTCTTCGCAGAACGCAAAATTACCCAAATTCCGCGAGCGGAACGGAATTTACTACCCAGGCCTACTATCTACCATCTTCCCTAAGGTAAGTACCCGGCGGAGTCAGAATAGTAAGTTTGCCCCCAAGTCACTGTCTAGCACCTGCCATGAGGTAAGTATCCTGCAAAGTAAGAATCGTAATTTTGCCCGCAGTTACTGTTTAGCACCTACCCTGAGGTTAGTACCTTGTGGAGTTAGAATAGTAATTTTTCCCCCCAATCACTGTCCAGTACTTGCCCTGAGGTAAGTACCCGGTGGAGTAAGAATAGCAATTTTGCCCTCAGGCACTATCCAGTACCTGCCTTGAGGTAAGAACCTGGTGGACTTAGAATAGTAATTTTTCCACCGAGTCACTGTCCAGCACCTGCCCTGAGGTAAGTACCTAGTGAGGTAAAAAAAGTCGAAAAAGACAGTGATGGGGCAAATCGACTTTTTTTACCTCACTAGGTACTTACCTCAGGGCAGGTGCGGAGCACAATGACTATTCTTACTCTGCTGGGTACTTACCTTAGGGCAGGTGGTGGAGAGTGACTGGGGGCAAAATTACTATTTTTACACCCCTGGGTGCTTACCTCAGGGCCGGTTCGGAACAGTGACTGGGAGGTAAAATTAAAATTTTTACTCCTCTGGGTACTTAACTTAGGGCAGGTGCCCATATGGGAATCAGTCTGACCCTGTGCATCATGGGAACAGTCCAGGCCAAACTGCCAAGTCATGTCTTCCCTGGACCGGAAACAAGCATCCTGGGACCGGTTTCTGGTTCATAACCCTCATCAGCCAGGCTATCTTGAATCCAGTGGCAAAGTGAGCAAGGAACCCACGTCTGGGCATACCCTGCCAACTTAGGGCGAACAAAGCGATACCAAAGGGGATGATGGACGGAGCGCATGAGCAAATCAAACACTCACCCCCAGTCAACCGATCTGGGTTTAATGCATCATCATTCTTTAGCTCACTCCACCACCCCAGTTCAGACATGGCCATATGCAAATCAGTCTGACCCTGTGCCTCATGGGAACAGTCCAGGCCGAACTGCCAAGTCATGTCTTCCCTGGACCCGAAACAAGCATCCTGGGACCGGTTTTGGGTTCATAACCCTCATCAGCCAGGCTATCTTGAATCTAGTGGCAAAGTGAGCAAGGGACCCACGTCTGGGCATACCCTGCCAATTTAGGGTAACAAAGCGATACCATTTGGCGATGCTTTTTTCTTGTTCGCGAACGCTTTTTGCATGCTCGGGGGAAATATCTCGCGAACACGCATTTTGAAAGCGCGAACAAGCATAAAATTCTGCGAAGCCGTGGATCGCAGAATTTTTGACAATTCCGCGTTCTTCGCAGAACGCAAAATTACCCAAATTCCGCAAGCAGAACGGAATTTACCACCCAGGCCTACTATCTACCACCTTCCCTAAGGTAAGTACCCGGCGGAGTCAGAATAGTAAGTTTGCCCCCAAGTCACTGTCTAGCACCTGCCATGAGGTAAGTATCCTTTTTACACAATAAATATTACCTCTGACACCATTGATCACAACATTTGTTTTATCGACTAGTCTGTTTAATGACTGCGATTTGAAACTCTTTTTTTCATTTTCTTAACAATTCTTAAATGAATGAACACTACTCCTTAGTAATACACTCCTTCTATACATAAGACGGTGACATATATTTACATATATACAGTGACTTCATAACATATCTAAATCACACTGCAGTTAATTGAAAAACATTCAAAAAGCCAGTTTTGGCGTGACAATAATCATGTGTCCGATATTGTTTGATTTACAGAACTTGAGCCAGTGAGCTCCTATAGTTCTGGCTACTATTGCGGTCCTGGGCAGAGTCGGATACCTATGACTATAAAGAGTTCGACCAAACATATAGATTGCATTCCTTCTATTTATTTGCTTTAGGAGACGAGATGGTTTCTAAATTCGTCTCCCGCATAGGTGTTCACGATCACTGCATGTTCGCCAACGCGTTTCGACCAGTGTGAATGCGGACCTGTGGGGTGTTTATAAGGTCGTCGTCAGGGCTGATATAAAGTTGTTATCGGACTTCTATTCCTGTAATCGAATCATAATAGTGTATATTTAGTATTAGTGCTAAATTGAATGGTTGTGAATGGAGAAATTAGTACATAAAAAAAGTCTTGTGTCAACTTACGCTCTTTCTAAGACAAGGGGACTTGTCTTTTTTGTCTTGCCGTGTTATATGAGGTGCCAGCTCACGGGTGATGACTTGTCTCTTGTACGTCTTACTTGTTTCTTTCTGGGGGGCAAGAGAACACAGACGGTTTGCATCTACACCCTGTTATTGTCATCGGTGCTGCTGAGCCAAGGGTGTCATAGTCACCTGTTAGTGATGGTATTTAGTGCTCCATATTTGTTATAGTGGCTGGTGCATCTTGAATTACCGTTTCACGTCATGCCTGAGAGCTTATGGCTTACGTTAGTTTTAGGTGCCTTTGTGTATTTGGATGGTGCTCAGGTTGCCATGCGGGGCTTCACCGCTTGTGTGTTATATTTGGTCCGTGCAGGGGACGGTGTTTATAAAATACCGCTTCACTCGTGGCGCATTTGGTGTCAGCCTACTGGGTGTGCTTTAGAGATCTTAATATAGCTGTTAGAACGTGATTTTTTAACATGCGTGTCGCATCAATTCCGGATTTGTATAAGCGCGGTGTTTTCGTGGCGCGTCCCGTGTGGGCTTACTGAATCGTACCTTTTTCAATCGTCCGGGCTCTCGGTGTCCGGTGCGCTACTCCTCACTCTTCCTGCTCTTTCTCGGCTCTGGATTACTCTTCTGGCGTTTTCAAAATGCCGGGAAATCCTCTTCCGCTGATTGGTTTTTGTGGGGTATCCGGCGCCATTACGTATGCCGTGGTTTAGGTCCCAGCTGATGGTTGTAGTCATGGAAACCTAGCTGTTGCTATTGCCGAAAAAAATGTTCGAGAAAACTTTATTCTGCTGTTGCGTGTTTTTTGGCGACATCCAGCACATTCATAGTTGCTGTTCTGACAGCCCGAGATTGTTAGTTGTGAAGATTACATGGTTGTTGTCCTGGCAGGGACGCGATGTTCTTTTGTGCGACCTTTTACTGATCAGCACTTTCTGGCTGTTGTATATAAGAATTATTTGGACAAGTAGATGGCGGTTTCACGGTGTGGTTAGTTTATCGTTGTGTCGGGAGTTTTGACTTAGTGTTGTCTTTTAGGTTACTGTTCTGATGTTTGGTTTATTTACTTCCTGGGCGAGAGTTGCATGTTTTGGTGCGTAGTCGTATTTGCGGGTGGTCGTATTATGAGCTGGGCTGGAACCCGGATATCTGGATGTATCTCGGGTCGTGCACTTCTAGAACTAGTGCTGTTGGTGTCTCACTGCTTACATAAACTAGATGATATGTTGTTAAAATTGGCTTCTCGAGGAGGTGACATGTCAGGCCTCTCTTAAATGATGTTGGATATTTCCGTCATTTCATTTAATCCATTTTCTATTGTCCCTAGGAACATAATGGTTTTTGCTTCCGTCTTTGAAAGGGTTGCGTCAACATTTTTGCCTTGAATATGGCGTAGAACTGTCCACTTGAGTTCGTTTGGGCTGTGATTTTTTTCCATGCAGTGGGAAACCATCGGTGCATTTACAATTTTGCGTTTAATTCTTGATCGATGTTGCGAAATGCGGTTTTTCACCGGTTGTGTCGTTTTTCCGATGTATGCCAGTGGGCATGGGCATAAAATGCAGTAGATGACGTTGTGGGTGTTACAATTGGTGAAATCTTCATGGATCATGTATTTTTGTCCATATACAAACTTTGTTCCTTCCACTGTACTCTCGCATGATACACATGTACCGCATTTTTTATGTCCTTTTATTGGAGGCAGTGAAAGCATGGACCTCAGTGTTGCTGCTGGATGTTTATCCATGGTATTTGCACGTACCAATTTTTCTCTTATGCTAGTGTTTTTTTTAAGGGCAAAGATTGGTATCTGTGCAAATGATGGAATTCCTTTTATTGTGTCCCAGTTCTTGCGGATGATCTTTTGCATTTCTGTTGTTCTACTTGAAAAAGTAGTGACGCATCTGGGTTTAATCCATCATCATTCTTTTTTTTTTTTTTTTTTTTTTTTCCCGAAAATTTTATTGAACAATAAATCAATTACAAGCGTGGGCCTACAACCACCAGGGCCGGCCGCTAGATTCAGACAGGATCATACAGATGTTAAGGCAGTAGTCGACTCCCGGGGCCCAGCCCCGTACATGGCTCCGGATAGTCCTAGGGAAGCAGGATACATAGGTTTAACATAAATAACAAATAAAAACAAAAGGCGAGGCGTAAGGGCAAAAGATGTGGGTCAGGCTACATCCGGGGGACTCTACTTTAGACCTTCAAATAGCTATCAGGAGAAAGGAGTACTGATAGGTCGGGGGGGGGGGTCACGGGAGAGGAACGTCTATATTCGGTTATTCCAAAAGTCGCAAGGAACCATCAAGGGTCAGGGGGACAAAGCAATATCGGTGTCCACTAGGGGGGGAATACAGATACCCCCACGATACGCGTTCCATTGCCCCCAGATTCTACCCCATGCCCCCGGTTTACCACGAGCCACATACACAGTCTTCTCCCTGAACATGCACCAGTCCATGTTCTCCTTCCATACGGACACGGTGGGAGGCCGCTGGGAACCCCAAAGCTGCGCTATATCTCTCTTGGCAATCATGTTCCCCAGGGCCGCCCACCGAGTCTGAGCCGCGTTATAATCATTGGGCTCCCACACATTCAGGACACAGCGACGCACCTCCGGCAGCAGCACAACCCCGGTGACTTGTCCCATGACCACGTGAACCCGGCGCCAGTATTCCGCCACCTCGCGACACTCCCAAAGGATATGGAGAAAGGTGGCTCTGAGTCCACATCCCCGCTTACAGAGCCCGTCTTCAGAAAATCCCATCGAGACCAAACGGGGACCCGTCACATACACCCGGTGGAGAATCTTGAGTTGGACCAGGCGGAGACGGGCTGGAATGGCCACATCCTTGGGGGACGACAGTGCGGACTGCCAGTCCTCGACGTCCAGTTCCACCCCATCCCCCGTCCACGCCTCCCGGAGGCGCACCAAGAGGTCAGCCCGATTATTGATAAGTTTTTTATAAATTAATGAGATAGTACTGACGGGGACATGACCATCGAGTATGCGGTCCTCGAGGGGCGAAGAAGCCGGGATCTTGGTCCCCTCCCCAAAAACAGAGAGCAGGGCGTGCCGAATCTGGGCGTAGCGGAAGAACTCCCTTTCCGTAAGTTCGTATTCGCTCTGGAGCGCCGCGAATGTTTTAACCGCACCCTTAATCCATAAGTCTCCCACTCTACTAATACCAATCGTGTCCCAACGTTCAAACCCCTTCGTTGTCCAGAGGCTTCCCAGGCGGTCGGAGGCAAACAGAGGAGTGGCACATGTTAATCGCTCACTCCAGCCCAAGGCTACATTGGCCGCCTTCCAGATCCGTACCGCAATCTTAGTAGGGCCCGTAAGGGTCCGTCCAGCCGAGCTGGAGTAAAGTGCCCTGTTATAGTTTCCGCCGGGAAGCAGGAATTTATCCATCTCATACGCCGGATTCAAGCCAGGCGCATACGTGGCATGATTAATGGCCGATAGCTGTGAGGCCCAATAATACCTGCGAATGTCGGGAAGCGCGATGCCCCCGTCGTACCAGGGGAGAGTAAGCTTTGCCAGAGCGATACGCGCCCGTCCGTCCCACACCAGTCTTCTCTGCAGGCTCTCCACCTCCCGAAAGTAGGACACAGGAATAACATCGAAGGAGTTCTGAAGTGCATAGAGAAATCTGGGAAGGGACATCATTTTAAACAGTGCTGCCCGACCCAGCGGGGACAAGGGCAGCTTACACCACCGAGCCGTGTCCTCCCTCAGACGCCGAAGTGGAAGCAGGAGATTCTGCTCATAGCGAGCCACCGGGTCCATCGAGACGTATATTCCCAAGTATTTAAAGCCGGACAGAGATAATTGGATCGGAAGCCGAGGCGGCAAGAGAGGAGGGTCACCGGAGATAGGATAGACACAGGATTTAGACCAGTTGATCGTTAGACCCGAATTTCTCCCAAAGGAAGTCAGAACATCAAAGAGAACATCAAGCGACTGCCGCGGCGAGGTGAGATACAGGAGAATATCGTCCGCATACAACGAGACCCGATCCTCGAAGCCCGGGGCCCACCGGATCCCTCTGATCGAGGGCTCCCAGCGGAGCCAAGCGGCGAGCGGCTCCAAGGCAAGAGCAAAGAGCAGAGGGGACAACGGGCACCCCTGCCTCGTACCCCTACCGAGAGCGAAGGGCCGAGAGACCCGCCCATTAACTACCACCTGAGCCACGGGTCCCGTGTAAAGAAGCTTCACCCAGCCAAGAAATCCCTCCCCAAAGCCGAATTTGGTCAAGACAGCCCAGAGGAATGGCCACTCGATGGTATCAAAGGCCATCGTGGCGTCTAAAGAAACCAGCACGGCTGGTTCGGAGAGGTACTCCGCCCTGGCGAGGGCGCCGTGAAGACGCCGCAAGTTAAGAGCGGTGTTACGGTGAGGGATGAAGCCGCATTGATCCGGATGAATCAAATCGCAGATGACGCTCAACAAACGATTGGCAAGGACTTTAGCCAGGATTTTAGGCTCTGCATTTAGCAGTGAAATAGGCCTGTAGGAGGCACAGCGATCTCGTGGCTTACCGTCCTTGGGGATCACAACTATCGTAGCCAGACGCTGGTCGTCAGGAAGGGAGCCTGCCTCAAGGGACTCCTGAAACATACGATGGAGGAAGGCCGCGAGTTTATCCGGGCGCAACTTATATAATTCAATAGGCAGCCCGTTGGGACCCATCGCCTTGCCCGAACGAAGGGACCGAATCGCAGTTGCAATTTCATCTACAGACAAGGGGGCGTCCAGCTGCTCACGGTCTTCGGCGGACAGGCCGGGCAAAGCAATATCCCTAAGCAGAAGGCAAGAGTCTTCTTCATCCCTATCAGTCACCGGGGAGTACACGGCCCGGAGGTGGTCAGCGAAACATTCCACAATCTCACCAGGCTCAGTCACACACACTCCATCCGAGACACACAGCACCGGGACCACACGATTCACTCTCTCCTTCTTATCCAGCCACGCAATCAACTTTCCCGCCTTGTCCCCGGCCTCATACAATCGACCCTGCTGCTCCCTATACTTCGTTTTGGCAGCGTCAGTGACAAGAGACCTGTATTCAAACTGTTTCAGGCTGAGGGCATGGAGCCCGTCCGGAGTGACACCCGTCTCCAAGGCCGACTCCAGCCCCGAAATGTCAGTCTCCAACTTCACCACTGCCTCACTCTTGAGCTTCTTAGCCACCACTATCTGGGAGAGGGCGTGTCCGCGGATTACGGTTTTAAAGGCTTCCCACAAGGACATTGCGGACGACACCGACCCCTCGTTTTCAAGGAAGTATTGGTCCATAGCCTTAACCAGGCTGTCGCTAGTCATAGGGTCTCGCAGGTACCACGGGTTAATAGGAGCAATCCGCCCTGCAGACCGCGGCTCGGTGTCAAAGAGCAGCCACAGCGGGGAATGATCGGAAATACCCCGCGCCAGGTGCCTAACCTCTCGAATCCGACCAGTCTGTGCCGCGGGCATAAGGAAATAGTCTAACCTAGAAAGACTCCCATGCGCCCCAGAGTGAAAGGTGTACTGACATTGGGTCGGATGCATTAATCTCCAACTATCCACCAGGCCGAAGGTCTCCAGCAGGCCACCAAGCCATGCCTGGGCAGCGGGGAGGGCCCTGGGTGGGTGACGATCCAGGTCACCCGAAACCACCGAATTAAAGTCCCCGCCCATAAGCAAAAGACCTTCCGGAAGTTCAAGCAGCATTCAACCCAAGTCAGCGAAGGTGGAGTTCTGGAGGCCCGGGGGGACGTATACTGAGACCAGGGAAAGGGGCTGCCCCTCCCACCTCCCAGTCAGACACACATAGCGCCCTCTGTCATCCGAGATTACCCTAGTGATATCCAACGGAAGTGAGGATCGCAGGAGAATGCCCGCCCCCCTGGAACCAGTTGTGAAACCAGAATGGGCCACGAGGCGGTATCCCCCCCTGTTCATTGCATGACAAACATTGCCAACCAGATGCGTCTCCTGGATAAACACCACATCAGGAGTCAGACGACGCAAATACTGCAGTACTACCCCCCGTTTGATACGATCCCCCAACCCATTGACCTTCCATGACATTAGTCTCAACCCGTCCCCCCCCATCCCCTCCAATAGATCAAAGGCCCCCCAGTCAGTAGCACAGTTCCCGAATCTGGATAAAAATCAATACCTCGCTCTGCGAACAAAAAACACACAGCAAAACAACCCCTCCCTCCCCCCAACCCCCCCCCAAATCCAACTCCCCCCACCCTGCACCCCTGCGGGCCAGAAAACCCCCCCAACTTGCAGTGTGCCTGTCGCCCTACTAACCCCATTCTACGAAAAGACCCCGGAGGAGGAAAGGGACCCGTCCCCGCCCGCCCCCCACACAGGTCCTAGTGAGACAAAATGAACAAAAGAAGTAAAACCCAGCTGAACAATGCAAAATGGCAAAATCAAGGACCAAAAGTCACTCCAAAGGGGACCCGTCACCTTCGGCGCCTGCAGAGGGCCCGGGACGGTCACCTCTGTCCGGCAGCGAGTCCAGCCAGTCACTCACGGCCACAGGAGAGTCAAAAAAAGGGCAGTCCGATCCTCATGTTCCACTCGGAGTTTTGCAGGGTAGAGCATAGAGTACTTTAGGCCCAGTTCACGGAGACGACGCTTCACCCCCTGGAATCCCATCCGCTGTTTCTGGACAAGTTGGGTAAAGTCCGGATAAAAGTTAATGGATGAGTTCTCATGACGAACCGGGCCGTGGACCCGTGAGGCCTGCAGAATCGCATCTCGGTCTCTATAGTGGAACAGTTTGGCCACGATAGGCCTCGGGGGGGGGCCCCGGCCGTGGCCGACCGCCCGGAACTCGATGGGCCCGCTCCACAGCAAAGAACTTACTTAGGCCTGCAGGGGCCAACTGTTGGAGGATGAGGTCCTCGACCAGGAGGTCAACCGGGCGGCTGTCGGAGGACTCCGGTACGCCTATGACACGGATGTTGTTGCGTCGGGCCCGTCCCTTGAAGTCCTCCAGCCGCCGGGCCATCCGATCGTTGACCGCCTTAATGTCACCAAGCGCGGCCTGCAGGTCCGACACATCCGTACCAAGGGTGGAGGTCCGTACATCGAGAGCCTGAACCCTCTCGTTAGTTTTGGAGAGATCTGCCCGAATTAGGGTGACATCAATTGCCACCGTGTCGATTTTACGGGCCAGGGCCTCGTATTGCGTGGCGATGGTTTCCCTGATGCCATCAATGGCGCCCATGATGTCCTGCAGGGAAAGCTCCGGAGAGACGGTCGTGCCACCACCGACGGCATCCGGGGGGGGGCCGGTCGCTCCAGGGGACCCTCTGCCCTGAGTGTAGCGGTCCATGTTGTTGGCCTGGACCGGTCCCCCGCGGAGGGAGGCCTTAGTCTTACGCCCCTCGGGGCCCCCCTTGCCCCCCATGTGGTCACGGACACCGAAGGGGACCGCCGATCAAGAGTCGTAGGGGCACCGGCACCGCAGACCAGCGCCTCACCAGAGACCACAATATAGCGGTGCGGGGGGACCCAAGGCAATGGGCACACTAGTGGCAGGTGGAGACAAGGCCTCGCGCAGAGGCCAAGGAAACACCCCGCCACATCAAGTGCATTCGCAGGCCAGCCCCCCGAAGTCCGAAAGTGAAACCGAAAGTGGTAAAGCGGCCACTGGCACCGCACTGCAGCCGCTGTTGTTCAATTACGACACGGCTCCACGGTTCACCTTCGCCCCGGGCACCTCCGTCGGGTGGGTCCCAAAAGTTCGAACAACGACAACTCAGGATTCCCAGGTCCGATTCGAGTTCTGAAAAGAGATACGTGCTCAGCCGGTCTTCATCTGCCAGATTCCATAAACCACATCAGGATATTCTCAGGATATATTCCGAGGAGCAGCAAGGGTCCGGGGAGCCCTGTGCTCACGCGACCATCTTGGATGCGCGCTAGGCTCCTCCCCCCCATCATCATTCTTTAGCTCACTCCACCACCCCAGTTCAGACATGCCCATATGGGAATCAGTCTGACCCTGTGCCTCATGGGAACAGTCCAGGCCGAACTGCCAAGTCATGTCTTCCCTGGACCGGAAACAAGCATCCTGGGACCGGTTTCTGGTCATAACCCTCATCAGCCAGGCTATCTTGAATCCAGTGGCAAAGTGAGCAAGGAACCCACGTCTGGGCATACCCTGCCAATTTAAGGCGAACAAAGTGATACCAAAGGGGATGATGGACAGAGCGCTTGAGCAAATCAAACACTCACCCCCAGTCAACCGATCTGGGTTTAATCCATCATCATTCTTTAGCTCACTCCACCACCCCAGTTCAGACATGGCCATATGCAAATCAGTCTGACCCTGTGCCTCATGGGAACAGTCCAGCTCGAACTGCCAAGCCATGTCTTCCCTGGACCGGAAACAAGCATCCTGGAACCGGTTTCGGGTTCATAACCCTCATCAGCCAGGCTATCTGGAATCCAGTGGCAAAGTGAGCAAGGGACCCACGTCTGGGCATACCCTGCCAACTTAGGGCGAACAAAGCGATACCCTTTGGCAATGCTTTTTTCCTGTTCGCGAACGCTGTTTGCGTGCTCGGGGGAAAATATCTCGCGAACACGCATTTTGAAAGCGCGAACAAGCATAAAATTCCGCGAAGCCGCCGATCGCGGAATTTGTGGCAATTCCGCGTTCTTCGCAGAACGCAAAATTACCCAAATTCCGCGAGCGGAACGGAATTTACCACCCAGGCCTACTATCTACCATCTTCCCTAAGGTAAGTACCCGGCGGAGTCAGAATAGTAAGTTTGCCCCCAAGTCACTGTCTAGCACCTGCCATGAGGTAAGTATCCTGCAAAGTAAGAATCGTAATTTTGCCCGCAGTTACTGTTTAGCACCTACCCTGAGGTTAGTACCTTGTGGAGTTAGAATAGTATTTTTTCCCCCCAATCACTGTCCAGTACTTGCCCTGAGGTAAGTACCCGGTGGAGTAAGAATAGCAATTTTGCCCTCAGTCACTATCCAGTACCTGCCTTGAGGTAAGAACCTGGTGGACTTAGAATAGTAATTTTTCCACCGAGTCACTGTCCAGTACCTGCCCTGAGGTAAGTACCTGGTGAGGTAAAAAAAGTCGATTTGCCCCATCACTGTCCAGCCACTGCCCTAAGTTAAGTACCCAGAGGAGTAAAAATTTTAATTTTACCTCCCAGTCACTGTTCCGAACCGGCCCTGAGGTAAGCACCCAGGGGAGTAAAAATAGTAATTTTGCCCCCAGTCACTCTCCACCACCTGCCCTAAGGTAAGTACCCAGCAGAGTAAGAATAGTCATTGTGCTCCGCAGTCACTGTCCAGCACCTGCCCCAAGGTAAGTACCCGGCAGAGTAAGACTCGTAATTTTGCCCCCCAGTCACTCACCAGCACCTGCCTTGAGGTAAGTACTCGGTGGAGTTAGAACAGTAATTTTGTCCCCCGTCACTGTCCAGCACCTGCTCTGAGGTTTGTACCTGGTGGAGTTAGAATAGTAATTTTGTCCCCGGTCACTGTCCACCACCTGCCCTGAAGTAAGTACCCAGCGCAGTAAGAATAGTAAGTTTGCCCCCAAGTCACTGTCTAGCACCTGCTCTGAGGTTAGTACCTTGTGGAGTTAGAATAGTAATTTTACCCCCCAGTCACTGTCCAGCACCTGGTCGGAGGTAAGTACCTAGCAGAGTAAGAATTGTAATTTTTCTCCCCAGTCACTCTCCAGCACCTGACCTGAGGTAAGTACCCTGTGGAGTTAGAATAGTGATTTTGTTCCCCCGGGCACTATCCAGTACCTGCCCTGAGGTAGGTACCTTGTTGAGTTGGAATAGTATTTTG
Organism: Triturus cristatus; assembly: GCF_964204655.1. Lineage (NCBI taxonomy): Eukaryota > Metazoa > Chordata > Amphibia > Caudata > Salamandridae > Triturus > Triturus cristatus. The sequence continues at coordinate 443,069,954 of NC_140585.1, forward strand.
TCCCTCCAGTCACTGTCCACCCCCTTCCCTAAGTTAAGTACCCGGCAGAGTAAGAATAGTAATTCTGCCCCCCAGTCACTGTCCAGCACCTGCCCTGAGGTAAGTACCCAGTGGAGTTAGAATAGTAATTTTCTCCCTCAGTCACCGGAAAGCACCTGACCTGAGGAAATTACCCGATTGAGTAAAAATAGTAATTTTACCCACCAGTCACTGTCGAGCACTGGCCCAGAGGTTAGTACCTGGCAGAGTAAGAATAGTAATTTTGCCCCTTCCAGTCACTCTCCAGCACCTGCCCTGAGGTAAGTACCCGGTGGCGTACGAATAGTGATTTTGCCCCAGTCACTGTCCAGCACCCGCCCTGAGGTAAGTACCGAGCAGAGTAAGAATAGTAATTTTGCCCTCCAGTAACTCTCCAGCACCTGCCCTGAGTTAAGTACCCAGTGGAGTGAGAATAGTAATTTTGCCCCCCCCACCCCCCATCACTGGCAAGCACCCGCCCTGAGGAAATTACATGGGGGAGTAAGAATAGTAATTTTGCCCCAGTCACTAGTAATTGTGCCCTAGTCAATAGTAATTTTGCCCCAGAGGTAAGTACCTAGCAGAGTAAGAATAGCAATTTTGCCCCAAGTTACTAGCTAGTTGTCAGGGCTGTAACCTCTATTTGCTTGCCAATTTGCACAGGAGAAGAATGACGCCTAATTCCCAATGCCCCTTCTGGAACACCCCTGTTAGGTTATCAAATCTCCTATACAAGTATGTGCAAAGGGGGGAAAGGGGATGGGGTAAGAAGAGACATCCAATCAGTAGTACTCTGCTATCTGGTTTCTTATATCGTCCTTTTCTTTCTTCTTTGTTTTTTAAGATGAAAACATAATAGCAAGTCTTATTACAACATTCAACTTCTATCTATTATCTTCATATTCTTTTTTTTTACCAATTCTTAACAGAACTACTCTTGACTTTTGCCTCTCTTCTATTATGTTAATGTTAGCACTTATTATTCTAACTTATTGTTTCTATTCATTTGTTGATTAGAATAAAATAACCATGACCTGTTTTTTTCTCTTGCAGGAGATACTTGCGATTCAGAAGTGAAGATGGTTCAATGCTTTTCCATGGACAATTCTGGAAGAACTCAGGTAAGTGGGGGTTTTATTCTTTACTTCCTTTCTTAGCACTATTGCTTCTCTCAGTAATCACTCTGTTTTCGCTAGCTCCTTTACTATTTCAGTATTTTCTAAACTGCCCTTGCGTCTAGTTGAGGTTTGTTGTAGATTCTAAGTTTACTAAATCTCATTTGCTCCTTTAAATATATATTTTACATTTTTCACTAAGAGTTTTAACCAGTCCTTGAACACGCGAGGTTGTAAATAAGTTTTAAGGTTGAAGATGCTGTTTCTAATTTCAACTAACACCAGCGTCTCCAATTTAACCTATTTTCTGACCTGCTCGGAGAGCGAGAAGCTACTCCTGACAGACCGGGCATGCGTGAGTTCGCTAACCTTTACCAAGTATGCACTAGACATGCACAGACAGACTGACCTTATCGTTTGGAAACTTCTTCCTTAACCCAAGGTCACCGACGGTACTAAACGTCCCCTGCCGCCTCTACCCTTCACTAAACTTCCACGACGGAGAGCAGGAACAAGCTCCTTGCTCGGAAATGTCTCAGGTGAAGTGCAAATTAGAATGTTCGTGCGCGCCTCAAATTCTAATCTTGATTTGAACGCAACCACTAGAACGCTGCTAAGAGAGGCGAGCTGGAAGACATCTTTGAATTCCAATGCCGCCAACTCGTCCTGTGGGAATCGACAGAAATCGCTGTTAGCATGAGCTGAAGCCATTTTGTTTGTGGCAGCCATTTTAGTTAGCTATGTGCTGGCCATGCGCTTCCCCGTCTTCACTGTTGCCTGCTTCTCTATTACGCCTGAGTCATCATCTATAGTTAACTCCTTCAGCACTGAGCCCGAGCTACTTGAACGCACCGGTTTTAACTATAAACTGTCAGGCTATTTTAACTGATGTCAGCAACTATGTAACCCCTCCTATTTTGTTGACTAAGTATTTTCTGTTAGTCCTATTATGTGAATAGCTATTCTTGTGTATACTTGTACCGCCTCTTTTTGAGTCTTTATGCTAACTCAGCTACAAACTGGGCATAAAAGACCCATGGTTTCTGTACTCCATGTACTGCCTCATACATTGCCTGAGGGCTGTGTGTCGATGCAGTCCCACTCATGAGTGATAATAAACTATTTCTTTGATATTACAGCTTCCGTGCCAATCTCTATTTGTTAGTCTATGGACTTGAGTACGCAGAAAGGCGAACCCCTGTACTGATGGGCTTATAGAGAGTCTCACTCCCACAGTCTTCTAGCCTTCATCCTTCATGACTTTTACACCTTTGTGAGTTTTTTGAAACCGATAAGCTACCGGGTGCAGCTGTCCGGTTTCTTTGTGTCTTTGAGAGAGGATTTCCTTGATGGCTAGTTCCGAGGCATCTGTTTCAAGGTAAAAGGGCTCAGCTGGGTCTGCGTGGAGTAGAACTGTAGCTGTAGTGAAACTTTTCTTCAAAGAGTTAAAGGCCTCTTCAGCTTCTTCTCACCATTTGAAGGGTATCCCCATTTTTAACAATCGAGTCAAGGGTACGATTTTTTGGAAGAACTCATGTATAAATCTCCTATAAAAATTTGCAAACCTAATGAAGCTCTTGACTTCCTTGATGGTCGTGGGTGATTTCCATTCTGTCACTGCCTTAACTTTTTGTTCATCCATAGTTATGCCAGAAGGAGATAGTACAAATTTCAAGAACTCTACTCTTCTGACATTGAACAAACACTTGGCATACAGGGTATTCTCCCTCAATCGTTCTAGAACTGCTCGGATTTGTTCTTGATGTTCCTCTTCTGTGTTAGAATAAATCAAAATATCATAAATGCACACAATTGCACATCTGTCTATAAAGTCGCTCAGTATGTCATTTATGAAGTGTTGAAATGCTGCAGGGGCATTGCACAGACCATACAGCATTACTTGGTATTCGTACAACCCATACTTGGTTCTAAAAGGTGTTTTTCACTCGTCTCCTTTCCGCAGCCTGATCAGGTGGTAGGCACCACTCAGATCCAACCTTGTATAGATTTTTGCCTCCTTAACCTGATCCAGCAGCACCGAAATGAGAGGCAGTGGGTAGCGATTTTTGATGGTGATTCTATTTATTGCCATATAATCAATACAGGTTCTTAACTCTCCTCCTTTCTTCGGCACGAAGAAGAGGGGTGAAGAGACAGGAGACTGAGATGGTCTAATACAACCATTGTCCAGATACTTCTTCAAATAGTCTTTCAAATGTAGATTCTCCTTCTTCGTCAATGCGTAGATTCGACTACATGGCAGGTTTGCTCCTGGTTCAAGTTCAATTTTGCAGTCATAGGGCCTATGGGGTGGAAGTTTCTCTGCTTCTGCTTCATCAAACGCGTCGGCGTAGTCCTCGTATTCTCTTGGGATTTTGTTAGTTTGTATTACACAGACTGACACTCCATTCTCGCAAAGCTGTGCGCCTATGCTTGGTTCTTGATTTGCTTCTTTTTCTGTAAAGTAGTGTTGTTTACAATATTCTAAATCCATCTTAATTGTTCTGGCACTCCAATGTGTTGACTGATTGTGTTGTGTTAACCAGGGGAGTCATAATATCAGTTGAAACTGGGGCATCAATTAAATTAAATTGCAAGAATTCCCGATGACCTTCCTTAGTTATCATCTCTACAAGATCTGTGTGACTGACTATTGGCCCTGAAGTCAGATTGGTACCATCAACGGTTCTGACAGCCTCACTCTTCCCATTTCTTATGGCATTTAATCCAATATGAGTTGTACATTTTAAGTCACAGAAGTTTTACGGTTGCCCAGAGTCTACCATCCTTCAAGACAACATTCTGGAATTTTAGGGTCCTTGTCAGAACCAAATGGGGTAAAGATACCTGCAGAGTATTTGCCACTTGATCGTTTGTCGGAGTTGTTTCTTCTTTTGCGCTCACCAGCCCAACTCCACTTTCTGGTGGTGCTGCAAGTTTTCCTTCACCTGCATCTTTGGTTTTTTCGGGCATGCCTTCACAAAGTGTCCACTGCCTCCACAATAGAGGCACAACTTGTTCTGTTGCCTTTCCTCTTTCTCCTCCTTGGATAATGGACCTCTGATGGTGCCTGTTTGCATCAGTTCCACACCTGATGAACATTCATCGGCTCTCGCTACTTCTGACTTCATTCTATCAAATCAAGGTACACTTGGTCAAAATTCTCTTTTCTTCTCGCCTCTCCTTACATTCTGACGGAAATCTTTCTCCAAAACCAAGTCTACTAATGCTGAAAATTCCGTTGGTCAATTTGGAATGTGCACTAATGCATCTTTTAATTTGTCCTTGAAACCTCGATAGAAGACTGCTGCTCACTTATTCTCTGGTCACTCAGTTTCCACAGCCAACTTGCTGAATTGAGCCAGGTAAGTGACTAGTTCCCGATTTCCTTGTTTTAGTTCTAATAATTTGTTGTCCGTAGCCTGTGACGCCTTTCTACGATCAAAAATTCAAATGAATTCCTTCTTAAATTCCTCAAAGTCGTATAAAATGAGATCATCCTTAGTCACTAATGGCATGGACCAGGACGCCGTATCTCTGCTGAGGTATGACAAGATGAAAGCAACTCGAGACTGGGCATCAGGGAAAATCGTTGGGCGGCACATAAAATGTAGGAAACATTGTGTTAAGAAAATCTGGGCCTTTTGAAGGTCTCCATTGAAACATTCAGGAGGCGCTAAAGGTTTCACTGGGGATAGTGAGTGGATGACTTGGGTTGGAGCAAAGGACATGCATAGAACTAGAATTGGATCTCTGGCCTTCTAGAGTTGGAATTGTTTGGCTAGTTCCTGAAACTTTTCCCCCCATTCTATTAGCTAGCTCCGACGTATCTCTTCTGGAACTGATTATTTCTAATCTCAAACTTTTATTCTCTTCTCTTACTACTTCTAAATCTTTTTGAATGTTTCCCAATATGTCACCTAAATTTTTCAAAACGAATCCCTCCACCAGGCTTGGGTGCAAAGAACCACATGGGCACTTCACTCTGTCAGGGCTGTAAACTCTATTTGCTTGCCAACTTGCACAGGAGCAGAACGACGCCTAATTCCAAATGCCCCTTCTGGAACACCCCTGTTAGGTTGTCATATCTCCTAGATAGGTATGTGCCAGGGCGGGAAAGGGGATAAGAAGAGACAGCCAATCAGTAGTACTCTGCTATCTGGTTTCTTATATCGTCCTTTTCTTTCTTCTTTGTTTTTTAAGTTGAAAACATAATAACAAGTCTTATTACATCATTCAATTTCTATCTATTACCTTGATATTCTTTTTCTTTTACCAATTCTTACTCTTGACTTTTGCCTCTCTTCTGTTGCATTAATCTTAGCACTTATTATTCTAACTTATTGTTTCTATTCATGCGTTGATTAGTATAAAATAAGCATGACCTTTTTTTTTCTCTTGCTGAAGATACTTGCGATTCAGAAGTGAAGACTGTTCAAAGCTTTTCCATGGACAATTCTGGAAGAAGTCAGGTAAGTGCGGGTTTTATTCTTTACTTCCTTTCTTAGCACTGTTGCTTCTCTCAGTAATCACTCTGTTTTTGCTAGCTACTTTGCTATTTCAGTAGCTTCTATACTGCCCATGCGTCTAGTCGAGGTTTGTTGTAGATTCTAAGTTTGCTAAATCTCATTTGCTCCTTTAAATATATATTTAGTATTTTTCACTAAGTGTTTTAACCAGCCCTCGAACACGCAAGGCTGTAAATACATTTTAAGGTTGAAGACGCGGTGTCTAATTTCAACTAACACCGGTGTCTCCAATGTAACCTATTTTTTTACCTGCTCGGAGAGCGAGACGCTACTCCTGACAGACCAGGCATGCGTGAGTTCTCTAACCTTTACAGAGTATGCGCTAGACATGCGCAGACAGAGTGACCTTATCGTTTTGAAACTCTTTCCTTAATCCAAGGTTATCAACGGTACTAAACTATGAATGCCGCCTCTACCCTTCACTAAACTTCTATGATGGAGAACAGGAACAAGCTCCTTCCTCTGAAATTACTTAGTTGAAGTGCACTTTAGAATGTTTGCGCGCGCCTCAAATTCTAATCTTGATTTGAACTCAACCACTAGAACGCTGCTAGAAGAGGCGAGTTGGCAGACATCTTTGAATTCCAACGCCGCCAACTCTTCCTCCAGCCTTCACCCTCAGGACTTTTACACCTTTCTTGGAATGCTTGGAGAGTAAGATATTGGCAATTGTGGAACCATGAGGAGGATACCTCCTAGGAATCCTGACACTAGTCCCTTCCCTGAGGTACGTACCTGGTGGAGTTCAAAAAGTAATTTTCTCCCCAGCACTGTCCAGCACCAGCTCTGATGTAAGTACCCAGTGGAGTAAGAATAGTAATTTTCCCCCAGTCACTGTCCACCACCTGCCCTAAGGTAAGTACCCGGCGGAGTAAGAATAGAACGTTTGCTCCCAAGTCACTGTCCAGCACCTGCTCTGAGGTAAGTACCCAGCAGAGTAAGAATAGTAATTTTTGCCCCAATCACTGTCCAGCACCTGCCCTGAGGTAAGTACCCAGGGGAGTAAGAATAGTAAATTCACCCCAGTCACTGTCCAGCACCTGCCCTGAGGTGAGTACCCAGTGGAGTTAGAATTATAATGTTGCCACCCATTCACTTTACAGCACCTACCCCAAGGTAAGCACTCAGTGGAGTTAGAATAGTAATTTTGCCCCCCAGTCACTGCCAAGCATCTGCCCTGAAGAAATTACCTGGTGGAGTAATAACAGTAATTTTGTCCCAGTCACTAGTAAATTTGCCCCAGTCAATAGTAATTTTGCCCCAGAGGTAAGTACCCGGCAGAGTAATAATAGTAATTTTGCCTCCCTAGCCACTTTCCAGTACCTGCCCTGAGGTAATACCCGGTGGAGTAAGAATAGTAATTTTGCCCCCAGTCACTATCCCGTACCTGCCCTGAGGTAAGTTCCTGGTGGAGTTAGAATAGTAATTTTAACCTCAGCACTGTCCAGCACCTGCCATGAGATGAGTACCCCGTGGAGAAAGAATAGTAATTTTGAACCCCAGTCACTGTCTAGCACCTGCCCTGAGGTAAGTACCCGTTGGAGTAAGAAAAGTAGTTTTTCTCACCAGTCACTGTCCAGCACGCACCCTGAGATAAGTTTCTGGTGGAGTTAGAATAGTAATTTTGCCCCCCAGTCACGTTCCAGCACCTGCCCTGAGGTAAGTACGCAGCAGAATAGGAATCGTAATTTTGCCCCCAGTCACTCTCCAGCACCTGACCTGTGGTAAGTACTCGGTGAATTTAGAATAGTAATTTTGTCCTCCGTTCACTGTCCAGTACCTGTCTTGAGGTAGGTACCTTGTGGAATTAGAATAGAATTTTGCCTCCCAGTCACTATCCACCACCTGCCCTGAGGTAAGTACCCAGTGGAGTAAGAATGGTAATTTTGCCCCCCTAGTTACTGTCCAGCACCTGCCCTGAGATAAGTACCCGGTGGAGGTAAAATAGTAATTTTGGCCCCCAGTCAGTGGCAAGCTCCTGCCCGAAGGAAATTACCTGGTGGAGTCAGAATAGTAATTTTGCCTCTATAGTCACTGTCTAGTACCTGCCCTGAGGTAAGTACCCGGTGGCATAATAATAGTTATTTTGCCCCCAGTCACTGTCCAGTACCTGCTCTGAGGTAAGTACCCAGTGGAGTTATAATTGTAATGTTGCCCCCAAGCATTGTCCAGCACCTGCCCTGAGATAAGTACCCAGTGGAGTTAGAATAGTACTTTTCCCCCCCAGTCACTGGCAAGCACCTGCCCTGAGGAAATTACCAGTCAATAGTAATTTTTCCCCAGAGGTAAGTACTCGGCAGAGTAAGAATAGTAATTTTGCCTCCCCAGTCACTGTCCAGTACCTGCCCTGAGGTAAGCACCTGGTGGAGTTAGAATAGTAGTTTTTACCCACAGCACCTTCCCTGAGGTAAATACCCTGCATAGTAAGAATAGCAATTTTGCCCCCAGACACTGTCTAGCACCTGCCCTGAGGACAGTACCCAGTGGAATAAGAAAAGTAGTTTTGCCCCCCCCAATCACTGTCCAGTACCTACCCTATGGTGCGTCGCAGCGGAGTAAAAATAGAAATTTTGCCCCCCAGTCACTGTCCGGCACCTGTTCTGAGATAAGCACCCAGGGGAGTTAGAATAACAATTTTGCCCCCCAGTCAATAACCACCACCTGCCCCGAGATAAGTTCCTGGCAGAGTAAGAATAGTAATTTTGCCCCCAGTCACTGCCAAGCACCTGCCCTGAAGAAATTATCTGGTGGAGTAAGAATAGTAATTTTGTCCCAGTCACTAGTAATTTTGCCCCAGTCAATAGTAATTTTGCCCCAGAGGTAAGTACCCGGCAGAGTAATAATAGTAATTTTGCCTCCCTAGTCACTGTCCAGTACCTACCTGAGGTAATACCCGGTGGAGTAAGAATAGCAATTTTGCCCCCAGTCACTATCCCGTACCTGCCGTGAGGTAAGTTCCTGGTGGAGTTAGAATAGTAATTTTTCCCCCAGCACTGTCCAGCACCTGCCATGAGGTAAGTACCCAGTGGAGAACGAATAGTAATTTTGATCCCCAGTTACTGTCTAGCACCTGCCCTGAGGTAAGTACTCGGTGGAGTAAGAAAAGTAGTTTTTCCCCCAGTCACTTTCCATCACCTGCCCTAAGTTAAGTACCCAGAGGAGTAAAAAGAGTAATTTGCTCCCAAGTCACTGTCCAGCACCTGCCCTAAGGTAAGCTGCTCTGGCCTGCATGGAGTGCCAGTTGGTCAACTACGCTGACGATACACAAATAATCCTCCAGATTGACAACTCCTCCCATGCCCATGCGCGCGCGCAAAATATACTTAGGTGCACGGTTAACTGGATGACAGCCAACTCGCTTAAAATCAATACCGACAAAACTGAGTTTCTAGCCATCATTACCGGAAACAACCCCTGGAATGACCTCTTCTTGCCACAAGAGCTCAGTACCACCCCTACGCCATGCCCAGTTGTAAAAAGCCTAGGCATCAAAATAGATGCTAAGCTCACCATGTTGAACCAAGTGTCCACCGTGGTTGGGACCTGCGTGGGCTTATGAGAGAACTGCGGGAACTGGCTCCCCTCCTCTCATTTGCCACACTACAGATGGTAGTGTCGGTAATGATTGTGTCGCCGCTGGACAATGGCAACGCCCTGTACTTTGGTCTTCACAAGAAACCGCTAACTAAACTACAAGTGGCCACGAATGACGCAGCTAGGCTGATCTTCAGGCTCCCAGGGCGGGCACATGCTACTCCTTTACTGCAGCAGCTGTACTGGCTCCCCATTAAACAGAGAGCCAGGTTCAAAGGCCTGTGCATCGCCCACAAAGCCATCCGTGGCCAAGCCCCACTATACATCAAGGAGCTCCTAGGGAACTATGTGCCAGGACGTACCCTCCGGTCTTCCCAGGCAGGCCTACTAGCCTGCCCGCGATTCAAAACAACCTCGAAAGGCAGAAGAGCCTTCTCTGTATTGATCCCTCAACTCTGGAATAGGCTACATAGAGCCTACATAAGGAATCCATCCTTCTCCCATTTAGGAACAGACTCAAGACTCTTCTTTTTATTGAAGCTTTGTGCGCAGCATAGGTCTTGACCGGGAGTATGTACACTCAACCTTTGGCGGGGTTTAGCTAGTCTCTCGCAGCGCTAAGAGATCTTTCGGTGATTATACGCTCTATAAATCCCAGTTAACAATAACAATAACAATAAGCACCCAGGGGAGTTAGAATAGTGATTTTGCCCCCCCCTGTCACAATCCACCACCTGTCCTAAGGTAAGTACCCGGCAAATTAAGAATAGTCATTGTGCTCCCCAGTCACTGTCCAGCACCTGCCCTGAGGTAAGTACCCAGCACAGTAAGAATAGTAATTTTGCCACCCAGTCATTGTCCAGTACGCGCCCTGAGGTAAGTTCCTGGTGGAGTTAGAATAGTAATTTTGCCCCCCAGTCACGTTCCAGCATCTGCCCTGAGGTAAGTACACGGCAGAATAGGAATCGTAATTTTGCCCCTCAGTCACTCTCCAGCACCTGACCTGTGCTAAGTACTCGGTGAATTTAGAATAGTAATTTTGTCCTCCGTTCACTGTCCAGTACCTGCCCTGAGGTAGGTACCTTGTGGGGTTAGAATAGAATTTTGCCCCCCAGTCACTATCCATCACCTGCCCTGAGGTACGTACCCAGCGGAGTACGAATGGTAATTTTGCCCCCCTATTCACTGTCCAGCACCTGCCCTGAGATAAGTACCCGGTGGAGATAAAATAGGAATTTTGGCCCCCAGTCACTGGCAAGCTCCTGCTCTGAGGAAATTACCTGGTGGAGTCAGAGTAGTAATTTTGCCTCCATAGTCACTGTCTAGTACCTGCCCTGAGGTAAGTACCCGGTGGCATAAGAATAGTGATTTTTCCCCCAGTCACTGTCCAGTACCTGCCCTGAGGTAAGTACCCAGTGGAGTTATAATTGTAATGTTGCCCCCAAGCATTGTCCAGCACCTGCCCTGAGATAAGTACCCAGTGGAGTTAGAATAGTACTTTTGCCCCCCAGTCACTGACAAGCACCTGCCCTGAGGAAATTACCAGTAAGTAGTAATTTTGCCCCAGAGGTAAGTACTCGGCAGAGTAAGAATAGTAATTTTGCCTCCCCAGTCACTGTCCAGTACGTGCCCTGAGGTAAGTTACCGGTGGAGTAAGAATGGCAATTTTGCCGTAGTTCAATATCCAGTACCTGCCCTGAGGTAAGCACCTGGTGGAGAATAGTAGTTTTTACCCCCAGCACTGTCCAGCACCTTCCCTGAGGTAAATACCCTGCAGAGTATGAATAGCAATTTTGCCCCCAGTCACTGTCTAGCACCTGCCCTGAGGTAAGTACCCAGTGGAATAAGAAAAGTAGTTTTGCCCCCCCAATCACTGTCCAGTACCTACCCTATGGTGCGTCGCAGCGGAGTAAAAATAGAAATTTTGCCCCCAGTCACTGTCCGGCACCTGTTCTGAGATAAGCACCCAGGGGAGTTAGAATAACAATTTTGCCCCCCAGTCAATAACCACCACCTGCCCCGAAATAAGTTCCTGGCAGAGTAAGAATAGTAATTTTGCCCCCCAGTCACTGTTCAGCACCTGCCCTGAGGTAAGTACTAGTGGAGTAAGAAAAGTTATTGTGTCCCCCCCCCCCAGTCACTGTCCAGCACCTGCCCTGAGGTAAGGATCGACGGGAGTTAGAAAAATATTTTTTTCCCCCAGTCACTGTTCACCACCTGTCCTGAGATAAGTACCAGGCAGAGTAAAAATAGTCAATATGCTCCCCAGTCACTGTCCAGCACCTGTCCTGAGGTAAGTAGTTGGCGAAGTAAGAATCGTTATTCCCTCCCCCCGTCACTGTCCAGCACCAGCTCTGAGTTAAGTATTCAGCGGAGTAAAAATTGTAATTTTGCCCCCCTGTCATTGTCAATCACCTGATCAGAGGAAAACCTTCTTGTACAGTTACTTTTCTTTTTTTAATATTGTGAGTAGAGTTCAACAATTGTCCTGAGGTATTTTGAAAGATGTCGTATAATTGATCGTTTAATCTCTGAAATAATGTTCTACAACTATTCTGCAAAGATTACAAATTTTAGTGACAGTTGTTGACTAAGAAAACAAATAAACAAACAAACAAAAAAAGCATATAATACAGTATCAATTCAATAAATGTGAGTTCCTTTACCATCCGGAGGTATTTCCTTAAGGGAACTCGAGTTGTCCTCTGTATTAATTTTTTCTAAAATCTGTAAAATACTGTAAAAGAACTAACACAAGGCATACATCGAGTTTTGGTTTTGTACAGATATTCATAATGATTTACCTACTTGTGTAGCTAGATGACAGTATTTTCCACAAGCAATGGCACACAGTTCTCCACTCCTAACGTTGCGTGTGGTCATGAAGGAACTCAGTGTTCCACTGATCACAAAATAGTGGATGGCAGTTTATATATTGTTTTGCGTGGTGTTCCATAATCTAAAGGAAAACATGTTTTGAACCTAAATTTTTAAGAAGCGTTTGTATGCGACAGAACATGTATTTATTTTGTACGTTTTCAAAAATTATGTTTATTCACGTTCCAGGCATAGAATGTAAGCCATTTTATAGCAGTTGAACATCTAATGCTTGGTGAAAATAAAGGAAGGACTACTGTGTAAACAGGATAGGTACATCAGTATTTGTATAGAAATGTGTATTTGTCCACGTTTTTTTCTTAATCTTGCGTTTTAAAAAATTGTTTGGCAAACTAAAAGAGCTGTGTGTAATTTGATAATTTGATGCAAACAACATTTAGAAATAAAATGTAAGTGTAAAGGCATGCATTTACACTGTGCTCGAGTATATGTGCTGTGTATGTGTGGTTAATTGATGCATGGTAATGGTATGAGTGATTTAGGCATGCTTTGTTTAGACTTGCGTTGTTCAGGAATGGCGTTGTTGCACTTGCGTTATAAGAGCATGCATTATTTAGGCATTCGTCATTCCATCATACAAGGATTCCCTGGATGCGACCACCAGTGAAATTACGCATAACATTTTATAATGTAGAGGATCGGACACAGATTTGCCTGACAACTAGTAGAACTCCGACCTCAAGGAGCGTCTTATTGTATATGAGTACTGTTATTCTTTTGCATGTGTAGAGTTACAAATAAAAAACTTTTTTCTTATAAAAGTAAATATTTGACTGGATATTGATTTATTGTTTGTACTGTGTGCACTTTGAGTCATGTTTGCTTACCTGTACCTGCACTTCCCCCACAGAGGAGGCTTTGACAGTTCGTCCACAGCTACCAATAAGAGTCCAGTGCAGAAGGGGTACTTGGTCCACTTGCTCCGGATTCATAGTAGGTAGGTCCCCGGGACATCAGCAGTAAAAGGAATATTAACCACCACTGTTGGACCCAGTAGGACCTGCTCCGTGGCCCTCTGAAAAAAGTCCTGACAAAGGCACCTTCTTGCCCAATGGGATTGCTCAGATAATTGCAGGTGCTTAGTAATGCTTCACTTACTACAGTGCCATTTACACAGGAGTTCCAGTAAAGACCATTCTCAAACGCCAAAAGGACCAGACCTATCCACTCATATAATATTTGCACAGCCATTCTCGCCACATTATCCTGGCCTTAATATAAAATAGCCTTATAGCCCGCCGTAGCGGGCTATACCGGCTATTAAAGGCCCGCTCCCGTGTTAAAGACCCAAGCCAAAGGCGAGGGTCTTTAACAAGAGACCGGGACTTTATTAGCCGGTGTAGCCTTGCTACGAAGGGATATAAGGCTATTAGAACATTCTGCCTCTAGAGGGCAGAATGTTCTAACAAATAAAACAAAGGCCACTCGAAGCTCGAGGGGATTTGATTTAAATAGAGGCCTTTGTAAAACATTGGGATTGTGCTCTGCGGGCCTTTACCGGCCTGTAGAAGCGTGGAGCACTACATTGTCTACAATGGAGCTCCCAACATTCCAATGTTCTGATGAGAGTTAACTGAAGGGCTGGCAGGGTATTGTATGATATGGTACAATATATGACCTTTGTAAAAATATGTTAATAAAAAAATAGAGGAGCTTCCCAAGCACTGAACAATACACATCACAAAGTATCTTCAAAGTACATTGTGCTCCTGTTTATGAAACCAGTGTGTTTCTCAAAGAAGTGGAGTAAATAAAAAAGCCATTTATGTGTTTATTAGCCAGTGTTTTCTCACAAACTACTGAGAATCATTTAACTCGGAGATATATGTTCTAGAAACATTCTTTGTTTTGCTGATAAGTGAGAGAGTTTTGTATCTCTGTTTTACTGACACTGTCACAGTGTGTTAAAGGAGAAACCTAAGACATTAGAGCATGTTTTTTCAATACACATGTAAATAAAATATGTATTCGATTATGTTTCATTTCTCTAATGCATAGAAGGTTAAATCATCCTAGTTTATTCTATCATTTTTAATTATGCCGTGCCTAATTTAGAATTAACAGAATTGCAACCCAAAAATAACAATTGTTGGACCAAATAGGTAAGTCCAATGCTTCAATGACATACAGTGTCATTTTCCTTTCGTTGTGCATACCGACATCTATTTAGAGTGCCATGCAATATATGCAGAGACACGTTATCCGCACATTTACTATTGGTGCCCAGTGGCAGCTGGTGACATTTGAAAGTGGTAAGGCGTAAAATTATTGCTGTAATGCATTATCGCGAGCGAGCCTATACAACTTAAGGAGGGTTTGGGGGATTCTCCCCCCCCCCCCGAGAACATTTTGAAATAAATAGTGGACAAATGGTGCATTTTCAAGCAAACTTGAGGAAGCAGGAAGGTTAATAAAGCAATATGATTGAGATGTTTATCATTTAAGAAATTGCCAATTTTTATGAGTTATAGAGGACAATCTTTGCGTATTTTACCAGCAAAGTGTTATAAAAAATGCGCACCAGACACGAATCAGACAGAATAGAGGGTGCGAGAACAGCCCAGAACCGGCATTTTGACTTTTGATACGTTCCACTCACCCCTTGCTCAATGAGGGAGGCACCATTTGTCAAAGAAAGTCACATTTGCACCCTTCCCACATCAGATACATAGCACTCTGGTTAACAGCCTCAGGTAATTAATACTCACTACCCACTACCGAAAGACCACTCACAGCTGCCAGTAGGGCAAGACATACATGAGCTATACCAGCAGACTTACTCCTGAAAACCCTATCTATGTCCAGTATTGTAAACCCATCACAGTCAATATTAAAAAATACAGTCAGGTCCATTTTAATATTATTATTATTATTCCAGCAGACAACATTTGGTCTATGAGAGGGGGTGGGGGTATCACAAATTCAAAACACCAGACTGACACTGTTCAATAATCTACATTATTCTACCGACATATTAATTGTTTCTCACGTGTGCGTGCCATCAAGTGATGTTTCATGTCATTTCACTGCCACATGAATGCGATACCTAGACTGGGCAGCCTTACTTTCACAGACGCAGCATCTTGTGTGGTGTATCCTCTGTACTGTCAGATCATGTCTACCCCTGGTCAAGTACCTGCGTGCTCTATACTGTAAGAGTATGTCTACCAGTCCAGTACCTACCTCCTGGACAGCGAAGCACCTCTGGAATCTGAAGAGTGACACAAACTGCTGCTTGTACATATCGGCAGGATTGCCAACTTAGATAAATTACCCCCTTTTTGTTGCTGAACAAGCAATTCGATCATCAAGCAAGGTGTTATTTACTTGAGTGACTAAGCTTTGTGGAAGAATAAATACGCAGACATGGATTGCAAACAGGGCTGAATACCAGAACGCATGCGTTTATCAGTCTATGAATTTCTACATTCCATTAAGAACACTGGCCCCAACATAGTTCAGCGAGAAGTGACTCAAAACTTGGCGTCCGAGTGTCAGGGCGGCAATCTATCATACACTAACTACCATTAATATTAATGAGGGCATGAATATTGACCTGAGGGTGCACAATGAAGGATTAATGCCGTCTGTTCCTAGCAGGTGTGTTTCCACCTATAAATCAAAACTCGGATTAGTGATACGAAATATTTATGTCAAATAAGCCCCAGCACTCACGCAACTGAGCAGCAATAGAAGATGGCACGTGGCTAGCTTCAGAATACAGCAGTTTCAGTTGTAGGGGTGCAGGCATAATGAAGAGGTCTGTGCGGAGACATGACAGCTTTCTAAACGGCGGGGCCACATACAAATGACACACCTGTATTTTCTATACAGGGACATATCGATAGATGTTTCACTTAGTAATTCACAAAGCCTTAAATCAATAAAATCAGACCCCTGAGAACAGTGTATTTGAAAATGTTTTCTTGAATTCCATTTATGTATAGCATAACAGTGAGATATTCGCTGTGGTTGCAGATTGGTTGGCTAGTGTGAAGCATAGTTCATTCGGAAACAGTGTGCTATCTTGATAGTTTAGTGGGACTAGGTAGCCAGAATATCGGACCTCTGAATGGGTGAGATCCAGGAAGTTTAAAGCAGCGGTTTCAAATGTTGAGGTAAGATTGGTTGCTGAGTAGAAGTGTCCAGCTGTTACTGTAGCTGAGTGAAAAGTGATTTCCACTCATGAGGTGTGCAATTGTCACTAAAATACCTGAATATACAGGTTGGCAGGTATGTAGGTACATTACACAGGGATATATTCAAGAGGCAGGAGAGGGTAAGTGATTTGCCCAGAATCACAGGATGTGGAACAGACGCTGAAACCTGAACCTTGTTTACACGCTCTAAAGTTGGCAGCTCAGCGCCTTACACAAAATTACATCGCAAACAGAAGGAGGGAACAAAACCCCCTCACTCAGTAACTTCCCAGGCTCCAGACCTACCTCCCCGAAAACTCACCTGCAGCAGATCAAACGGCGCGCGCACTCTACACAGCAGGGGTGAAAATAACTCGCCTGAGTCTGGCATCCAGTGTTTATGTGGCTGCTTTCCCCTCCCCCCGCCATTACCCGTAATGTCAGAAGTACCTTATCCAGTGGTGGTGTCAGCCGGGGGCAGCCCCAGAACACCCTCCACTCACCCCCACCAACCGGATGGTCATAAATTGGAAAACGGAGTGATAAGGGGCAAGGAGGGGACTGAGCCTACAAAAAAAGCTTCCCTTTATGAAAAAACACAATTCAGGAGCAAACGTTAAGATGTAATTATAGATGCATACATTATTAAGGCAGATCTTTTAACATGCCGCCCCAGACTCTCTCACATGCACTTATTGACAGGAATGAGGTGAGCCCTGTTCATCATTTCTAAAATGAGGATGTGTTCGGCTGCTGCGGGGGGGGGGGGGTGGGTGAGCGGGCGGGAGAACAAGAGAAGGTGAACGGGCACAAAACGCTTTACATTGGCGGCAATACTCGCGGGGGGGCTGTGTGTTGGCACCAATGCGGGCGGGGGGGTGTTTGCGGGGGGGGGTTGGGTTTAACATTAAAAGTAAAATAAAAACATAAAAACAAAACTTCTTACCTGACCGGGTTGTACCGTGCCGCCGCCTCTGCTCTTGGGCCAAGGTCCCTCCCGCATTCTTAACAGGAACAGGCATGATGCAGCTCCCTCCCTCCTGTAAGCCAATCACAATGCTGCAATGGCAGCGTTGTGATTGGTGAGGAGTCCCGGGCAGCGCCCAGCCGGGCACCAGTAGGGACGCCATTTTCTCTATGTAGGCTGCATGTAGCCTACATAGAGAAAATGTACAGTGAGCATGACTGCTTTGGTCGGCCCCAGGGCCGACCAAGCCGTCCGGGCACACAGAATGGTGGAAGCCACTCCTCCCTGACCCGCCCACCTGCCCGCCCACAACCAGGCATAACTCCCGCCTGCCCCCAACCGGGCTGCTACCAATGCCGTCTGCTTTCTTGCGACGCGAGAAGCAGAAAATAAAATTGTATTTTATTTTCTGCTTCTCGCACTGCGAGAAAGCAGTGGGGCGGCGCACCAACGCCCAATTGGAGCGGCCGCCACTGTTGGTGCCGTTTGCTTTGGTTTTGAGCCGCTTGTAAGATGTCACCGATCGCAGGGCCCTCACGCCAGCAACGTCCCCAAGCATATCGAGGGTGGCCCTGTGAACTGTCGACCAGACCGCTGAACACACGGAGAGCACCTGAGGAGGGTGGGGCTACCTCCGTATCTAAACGAAGAACTCCAGCTCGTGTCCGAGCATCCCTGTCCGCGTAGAGCCATGAACTGCCACAACGAGCACAACTGCCTCACGAATTGGACTTGAGTGTGTTGGGACAAAGCCATAACTTTAAAGATTCAGGGGTGGGTCATTCGTAAGGACTGACCTAGGGGTCACAGAACCAGGGAAGCTGTGTGTGCTTTACATTGTGAGTCTGTACCGGTGCTTACCTAAAACCTTATCTGTTTTTGAGTAGAGATCTCCATGATAAATTAGTAGAACTTTAAGCTGTCATTATTTCTATGTGTATGAAAGTACTTCTCCTTTTTGGAAGAAGAAGCAGGCTGGGCAGTAATTATTGTCCCTCTTGCATAACTTTTGAGTTCTGAGTCTCTGCCCCTACACTACCTCCCTGGGTAGCCTTGGGCAGCTGGGAGTCCAGTTTCAAAAGAGTAAGGGGCATATCTACAACGCGGCGATAGAAAATTATCGCCGCTTTTGCGGCCGTTTTCGGCCAAAAAGCGGCGAACATTTTATCGCCTAATTAGCAAGGTCAC
The DNA here is from genome assembly GCF_964204655.1 of Triturus cristatus. Taxonomy (NCBI): domain Eukaryota; kingdom Metazoa; phylum Chordata; class Amphibia; order Caudata; family Salamandridae; genus Triturus; species Triturus cristatus. The sequence goes on from NC_140585.1 coordinate 443,088,342, forward strand.
GCTAACTCGTGAAACCTTGCTTTAGCGCACAAAATGTTAACGCCCAGCTTTGCATCTCTAATGAGATGCAAAGTGGGCATTCCTGACCTAACATGACAGGAGAAATGTCGCCAAGCGACATTTCTCCTATCATCAAGCCCCACGCTATGAAGCATAGCGGAAAGAAAAGTAGTGATAACCCCTGTTATCGCTACTTTCCTTACGCCTGCTTCAGGACTGACTTAGCCATGATATCCTATGGAAGGTGGACATCATGGCTAAGTTTGTGAGGCCCTATCAACAAGCTAATGCCACATTTCATGAGATTATCACAGGGTTTCCAGCGATAATCTCACGTTAGGCAGTTAGCGCTAGGATTTCTATCGCTTTTGAGATAAGCGTTGCTAATAGCACGCTATCTCAGCGATAAAAATCCACGCTAGCCGGCGATAATTATCCTAGCGCTAAGTGCACTTAGCGATAATTATCGTCGGTTGTTGCTGATATGCCACTAAATTTGTTTTTCAATTTGCAGGATTTTAGGGGCATATCAACAACAACCGGCGATAATTATCGCTAAGCGCACTTAGCGCTAGGATAATTATCGCTGGCTAGCATGGATTTTTATCGCTCAGATAGCGTGCTATTAGCAACGTTTATCTCAAAAGCGATAAAAATCCTAGCGCTAACTGCCTAACGTGAGATTATCGCTGGAAACCCAGCGATAATCTCACGAAATGTGGCGTTAGCTTGTTGATAGGGCCTCACAAACTTAGCCATGATGTCCACCTTCCATAGGATATCATGGCTAAGTCAGTCCTGAAGCAGGCGTAAGGAAGTAGCGATAACAGGGGTTATCGCTACTGTTCTTGCCGCTATGCTTCATAGCGTGGGGCTTGATGATAGGAGAAATGTGACATTTCTCCTGTCATGTTAGGTCAGGAACGCCCACTTTGCATCTCATTAGAGATGCAAAGCTGGGCGTTAAGATTTCGTGCACTAAAGCAAGGTTTCACACTTTAGCGTGACTTTGCTAATTAGGCGATAAAATTATCGCTGCTTTTCGTCCGAAAACGGCCGCAAAAGCGGCGATAATTTTCTATCACCTCGTTGCTGATATGCCCCATAGTAGGTTAGGCCCTGGGGCAACAGAGGTAAATGGCCCTAAACCACCAGGGTTGAGGACCAGTTACCCCTGCTTGCCCCTTTAACCCCGAACGGATTTAGAAATATGTATTATTGATTTCACTATTGACTTTTTGGAAAAATACCTCTTCATTTTGAACTGGTATTGTTACTTGGGTAAATGTGTGCACTAAGAACAGTTCATTATTTGACAAATATGATTCCAGAAGCTTGGCACAGGTTGTATGTAACTCTCGGGACCCTCCCACTTCTCTCAACTCTTGCCGCCAGGTCTCTGAGACTCTCTTGTACGCCCAGATGTCTGACTCTCTATCTCTTTTCTCTTTACCGTCATTCTCCAACTCTGTAATGCTCTCTCCCTTATGCCCAGTCTTCTCTGATATCGCTAGCCAGTTGGTCCATGTCCACAATGGTTCTCTCACTTTCCCTCTCCCTCTCTCTCTCTCTCTCTCTCTCTCTCTCTCTCTCTCATGTGTCTCTAGGATGCCTTCAACTCTCTCTTGTGCGCCTCCAGATCTCTCACATGTTCTCTTTTCCCCCCACAGATCTCTCTTGTGTTCCTCTGTTGCTTGTGCTTCTTGACACCATGTCTCTGACACTCTCGTGTGCTCTCAAGTCTCTTAGTATCTTTCGTTAATTGAGTCCAAGGTCTGATCTTTTCCTCTCGCTCTCTCTCTCTCTTTCTCGCACTCTCCCACGCTTCTGTGCCTTTTTCTCTTACAAGGACACAGATCTTTCTCCCAGACCCTCCTTTCTCTGCTACACCCCCAGTTCGTATCCCACTATGGTGCCCACAAGTCCCCTCTTTGAGTGTCTCTGGCCCCCTAGGCCACACTGCTGTCAATAGCCCTCACATCCCTCCTCTCACCCGTTGTCCTCCCTCTCTCCTACACCAGATGCTCACCTTCTTCCCCACATTACTACCAGCATCTCTTCATCTTGTCGTTTCCCCAACTGTTGCAATGCCGACCAGTACACCATCAGTCACTTTCTCCCTCCCTCCCACTGACAGCTGGGACTGCGGGCTGGCTGCCTGTGCTCAAATAAAAACCCACAGCCTTCTGCAGTTCAGGGCGAAACGTATTGGCTTTACCAATGTTTGCTTTTGAAAAGTAGAAAAGGTTATGAGTTTAAGAATGTTATGTTTGACATTCCATTCAAATCTGTGAAAACATGCAATATAACTGCTGTTCGGTGTATTCATAAGGACTCGTAGGTGACAATCATATTAGATTCATGTACTGACAAGTAATGGCCTACCCTTCTATATTGTTTCCGGTAAACATTGCATTGCAGAGCCTGTGGTTTACAGAGCATGTGGGACCTGGCATTACCTGAAATTCAGAGAAACCACACAGAATTCCGGGCAGTGCGTTTCACTGCAAATTCCTGAGGTGGAGAACTTGTAAATTCTTGTCCAGAACCCAACGAAGGTTAACACCCCTATAAACTCCTGAAATATGGGCACTCTAGACAACACAATAAGTGATTTATTACTCCCATGCTTCTTGTTAGCACTTACTTGTCATGACATTAAAAACACACATGCTTTTTGCGGAGAATGCTTTCTTAAATGTGCACGTTTGGAAACTGACTGACTCGTAAGGTAATGAATTGAAAACATTACGAGCATTCCTTGTTTTCAAATTTCATATTTCAAACGCAGTACTACCCGTGCATAGATTGTCATATGTCTAAGAGCTTAGGGTCCTTATGGGAGACGGCAAATGGCCACCTAAGACAGCGCAACCACACTACTTGGAATATTGTGTATCCACATTTGGACAAGCACGGGCAAAGCCAATAGGCAGGGACATCTTAAGGATTTTGGGGGCCCTGGGCCAAACATATTTTGGGGGCCCCTGTTCAGAACAGCTTTGAATTTATGATCCAATTTGAGCCCCTGTTTCCCACGCAGTTTCCGCTTCCCCAGCTGCATTAGCGATCCAGTTTGCATCATAGGCATTAGCCTATATATTCCTGATGCAAACAGACGTGTGCAGCTGACAGCAGTAGTATTTAGTGTTTCCTGCCCTGCTACTAGGTTTTTAATACTTTTTTAAATTGTATATTGTGGCTGAATTACTCTGTGCTTTTGAACAATTTCCTCTACCTACGCGCACTTGCACTTTACTTGATTCTGCTTGCCTGCACCTCCTTAGCTGCTCCGATTCGCATCTCGCTTTTTCTCCAGTCCTGGTCCGCCGTGGCTGATACGCCGATTGTGCGGAGGGCTGGGGCTACTATCGGGCTCCTCCCTTCCGCCCACGTAGTTTCCGCTTCCTCAGCTGCGTTAGCGGTCCAGTTTCACCAAAGGCATTAGCCTATATATTCCCGATGCAAACGGAGTCGTGCCTTCGGCGCACCGCTGGTGTGCCAAAGGCAAGGCCCTCTGCGCCCTTCAGCATCCCGGAGGCGTCTGGCTCTGGCCATGCTGCCCAGTTCCCCTCCGGTGAGTTTCTTCAAGTACATTACGATAGGGAAAAACCGCTTAGCCTTAGGCGGCTACCATTATGTTAGTGTACAGCCGCTGATCCGAGCTTGGAGGTAGACTTTCGATTTAATAAGTGCAACTGGTCTCTCCTCCAGCCTAGGAAACTCGCACCCAAGATCCTCCCACGCAACAATAAGTGTAAAAACAATAAGAAAACAGAGGACTTAAAGGCCACCCTTTTAAATTGTCGTTCTATGCAAATGCATGAACCACACATTTATGACCTACTTTTAGACGAACAGCCTGATCTTTTATTTCCGACTGAGACCTGGCTGTCTGTAGCCTCCAACCCTACTATCACTTTGGCCATCCCTACGGGTTATATAACCCTTAGGAGAGACCGACAAAGTCGGAAGGGGGCCGGTGTCACCATAATTTACAATTAAAAACTAGACTGCTCTCCCATACCAATGGAAAACATCGAGGGTGCAGAGTCCTTAGGCTTCTGCTGTACCTTATCCCACCATCATAGCATAGCTGTTTGTATGATTTATAGACCTCTCGGTGCAACTGGAAATGTTATTACTACACTTAATACAGCCACCACCTCCCTGGCCTTAAAATACAACAACTGCCTTATTCTGGGAGATTTCAATATGTATATGGACAATGGAAAAGACCCTCAAACAATTTCCTTGTTTGGGACGCTGCAGGCCTGCAACATGTTTCCATCTATTTCTTCGGCCACCCATGAGAAGGGCCATACCCTAGACCAAATCTTTCACAACTTTGACATATAAGCAAGCCTACCTCTTCCTATTACCTGGTCTGACCACCTCCTATTAAAATGTGTCATTCCCAACTCTGCCGCAGCCCCTCGGGCTAACACAGGGCAGAGGGTCCCTAATTACAGGACGTTCCATAAAATATCCATCCCGATGTTAGCAGATGCCCTCGGTTGTTCCTCACCGGAGCTGTCTAGCTGCCCCGACTCGGACACCCTCTCAATAGATTCATGGCTCCTTACCAAAATTGGTATAATGGTACTGGTTTTTTCCCGCTCCTCAAAGAGGTCGGCCTCACCAGCTCCATGGTTTAACGGTTCCCTCAGATCTAGCAAAAGAAATTGTAGAAAAATGGAATGGAAATGGCGTAACTCCTATCTAACTGAGGACAGGAAGGTGTATAAAGACACCTTAAAAGCTCATTACATTCTTGTGAAGGCAACCAAGAAAAACTGCTTTAAAACCAAAATAGAAAATGCCCAAAATAAGAGTAAGGAAATCTTTAGCATAGTTGAATCCTTTACCGTCCCGAAAGCAGGCACAAAGGATGGGCCATGTACGGAAGAATGGTCTAAGCAAATAGCTCAATTCTTCCACAAAAAGATCTCCGTGATCCAACAAGCCTTCAGTAACATTTCAGAGGAAGAACTGACCTTCTACCTTAGTTCCAATAGCAAATTTCATCTCTTTGTCTTTACTAGTTTTCCCTGAGTTTTAGCTTGAAGAGTCACTGACCCTTCTCCAAACTATTAAGTCTGGCTCTCCTACCGACCCATGTCCAGCGAATATCCTGAAACTATTAGCTCCCACCATAAACCCCACGGTACACCAGCTCTTTAATGCTTCCCTCTCCTCAGGCAACATGCCGAAATTATGGAAGAATACTAAGATTCTTCCACTGATAAAAAAGGCTAACGCCAAACTGACAGACCCTGCCAACTACAGGCCAATCTTCCTGCCCTCTCCGAAGTTTTAGAAAAGCATGTAAACAAGGCCCTCCAAAAACACATTGATGATGGGAAGCTCCTTCATGAGTCCCAATCTGGTTTTAGGGCTAACTACAGTACGGTGTTCGCTCTCCTCGATGTGACTGAATTTCTCAAGGGTAAGCTGGAACAGGTAGGCAAGGCTGTTCTGATAGTGCTCGATCTGTCGGCGGCCTTCGATACGGTCCCACATGAGAGGCTCCTGGATAGACTTGCTAACATCGACCTGGGAGGGCGCCTTAACATGGATGTCATCCTTCTTGGCAAATAGATCTCAGGACATCTGGCTCCCACCTTTCTCATCCCCGGTTCCGGCCATGAATGTAGGTGTCGCTCAGGGCTCCATTCTCAGTCCTACCCTTTTTAATATATATCTATCCCCCCTTGCATTTCTGGTAGAGGAAGAGAGCGTCAAAATTGGTTCCTATGCTGATGACACTCAGCTGATTTTTACATGTGAAAAAGGAACCGACTTTGACGGTGCAATGATTAGGTCTTGCCTCACAAAGGTTTTTAACTGGCTTAAGATCAATCAGCTGAAGTACAATCCAGACAAAACTGAAGTAATCCAGAAATGCCTGACTGGAGCTCTTGGTGGCCAAAAGATCTGCTGCCCCCCCCCCCCCCCCCCCCCTGGAAAAGGAGAAAGTCAAAAACGCAGGAATTGTCATAGACAAGACACTCTCCATGCGCTTTCCAATCCAAATTCTAACTGAAGCTTGCTTTGGCATACTCCGGATGCAAAAAAAATTCCTGCCACTGTTACCGCATGAAAGTAGAAAGATCGTGGTGCAGGCTCTGGTGACATCAAAGCTTGACTATGTCAACAGCTTGTACCTCGGTCTTCCCAAAGCCCTTATCCAGCGCCTACAAGTAGTACAAAACGTGACCAGAGCCATCCTGAGACCTAAACCCAGATCTAGGATGAACCCTATTCTTAAGTCTCTACACTGGCTCCGCATAAAAGAACGGATCAACTTCAAAGCGATGACCATCTTCTTTAAAGCTTTCCACAGCTTAGGGGCCGGCTACCTAAATAAGCGAGTTAATCACTGCACAACATCTAGACCCCTAAGATCTTCCAATGCCTACATAACTGATGGGTCTTTTACGCACGTTTTCCTCCCGCTGTCATGTGCCAAGGCACTCTAGTCTGAGTGGCTGCGCGCTTTATTAAATACATTATTTCATTTAATTTCATTAGGTCCCTGACAGTGCAAAGGAACACTCGTCCAAATTCTAAGGGCCTTATTTATGAGGCCTTGTTTCACTTTTATGCCATCGGTGCGTCACTTTTTGTGACGCACCGCCAGCGAAAACAAGCATTGGCTTAGCCAATAGGTCTCGCTTTTGAGACCTTATAAGTGTTTAGCCATGCAACAGTTGCATAACTAAACACTTATAAGGTCCCAAAAGCGAGACCTATTGGCTATGCCAATGCTTGTTTTAACTGCTGCAATCTATTGAAGCCTCATGGAGAACATCAATGCGGCCGTGCGGCCGCGAAAGTGAAAGTAATCTCGGTAAAGCGCGACGCACGCGCGCGTCCGCGCACATGCACTGTAGCTCTAGGCTGGCCTGGTAGCACTTTTTGGAGCCCTCACAAAATGTCTCGCCAGACCAGCGCATGCGCTGGGTCAGGCGAGACCTAAAAAATGTGCCATGTTGCGCCCTATTTACAAAACGACCCATCTAGGCAGATGCGTCACTTTGTAAAGCCCTGCACCACATTATACCTGTGCCAGGTATAATGTATGCAGGGTGGGTGTTCCCCCGCAAAAAGCCTCGTAGAAGTGGCACATTGAAATCTATGAGAACTCAGTGCGCCACTTCTAGGAGGCCATTGCGTCAATATCTTGCACCTGCCTCACAGCAGGTGCAAGACTGATGCAGGCCCTTTCACATGGGGCTTGCCCCATGTGAAAGTACACATTGCTGGACTTGAGTCTATTTTCAGACACACCCCAACAATGCATCACTTTTGCGCCTACAGATACGCCAGAAATACTGACGTATCTGTAACTCCTTGCGACATGATGCGACATACAGTAAATATGACGCATCCGTCACGTTGCAAGGAGGGTGCACTAAGAAGTGACGCATCCCTGATTTCACACAGCGATGCATCACTTCTCATAAATAAGGCCCTAAATGTGTTTACATCTAATATTCAGGGATAGGTATGTGTGTTTTCAATATTGTAACACAGCAGCAGCACACCAATATTACTGCAAATAATCTCTGTGACGCCCTCCCATTTCTTATGTGTTAGGCCTTGTTTTGATCTAAAAGAAACTTTGTTTCTGTATACTGCATGAAACATAAACACAACATTTCTCAGCAAAATGGCTGTACTAGACTATCACACATCAGGCACATAAAACATAATTAAAGGAAAACTGTATTTAAAACAATCCCTTTAAGAAATAATCAAGGTCATTAGGGCAAAACTCTGGAGAACGGGGCTGACTCTGTCAGGGGGCCCCCTGAAAGGCTGGGGCCCTGGGCCAGAGCCCACTTTGCCCATGCATTAAAACGTCTCTGCCAATAGGTCCGGTGTTGGCCCGAGCCTTCTGGCAAATCTTGTTTTAATTTGCCTCAGATTTTTAAAAACTTTATTGTGTGAGAATATGTCAGACGCTCATCATTTGAACAAAAAACATTTGCGTCAAGCTAAAATGGCTTTTTTTGGTCCAAACAACACATTAACATAGTACTGGCTGGCACTGAAGGGAACTACTTTGTGTGTCTTGTTTGTAAAAGAGCAGCATGCTGTAACTCCTAGTGAAGTCAGTCAGAGGCTGAAGGGGCTGATATATTGTACCTTAATGCATGCTGGAGTGGGTGGAAGAAAAATGTGAATGACACTAACCACAGGCTAATGGATGAAGTTTGGCTGAAACCCCTATAAGTAACTATGTACTACAGGAACGTTTACAAAAATCAAAAGGTCTTGGCTAACACAGACATAGAAAGGTCAATCCGTTTGACATTGGCTGCAAGCCTCCTGTCATTCAGAAAGAAAGAAAGCGAGAAAGAAAGCAAACACAAAATAAAGAATGCAGGAAGGCAAGAAAGAAAGAAAGCAAGAAGGCAGGTTGAAAAGAAGACAAGAGAATATCAAGAAAGAAATAAGGCAAGAAAAAATCAAGAAAAAAAGAAAGAAATATTGAAAAAATGAAGGAAAGAAAGATGACAAGAAAGAAAGAAAGCAAGGAGACAAAAAGGAAAGAGGGAATAAGGGAAAGGAAGGAAGAAAGAAAGAAAGAAAGAAAGAAAGAAAGAAAGAAAGAAAGAAAGAAAGAAAGAAAGAAAGAAAGAAAGAAAGAAAGAAAGAAAGAAAAACAGATGGTAAGTGTTGGACTTGCCCCTTTTTGCAGGGTCATCCCTGAACTTTTTGCCTTCCTCCTGTATTTGTTCTGACCTGTTGTTGGCTTTTTTATGACTCTGGGGACTTTACCACTGCTGATCAGTGCTAAAGTGCATATACTCGCCCCTTGATGTATTGATTAGTGACTCCATGATTGGGTTATTTGATTTACTTGTCAGACCCTAGTACAGTGCACCGTGTGTGCCCAGGGCTTGTAAATCAAATGCTGCAGGTGGGCTTGCAGCACTGTGGTTGTGCCACCCACAAAAGCAGCTTGTAAAGTATGTGTCAGGCCTGCCATTGCAGAGCCTGTGTGCAGTCTCTTACTGCCATGTCGACTTGGCAAGTGCACCCACTTGCCAGTCTCTAAACCTTCCCTTTTCTTCATATCAGACACCCCTATGGTAGGCCCAAGGGCAGGGTGCATTATAAGTATAAGCTGGACATGCCCTGGTGTGTGTGGCATGTCCTAATAGTGAATTACAGCCATTTTCGTTTTTCACTATTGCAAGGCTACCTGTTCCCCATAGCCAGAATGGAAAGTTTGATTATAACATCCTATAATCCTAACTGACCCAGGGAACATGATGGAAATTCGAGTTTAGTATGCCTGAACTCAGAATGATAAAATACATCTTTTAGTGAAGTTGGTTTTAACATTCTGTGTTTGAAAATACCACTTTTAGAAAGTAGGTATTTTCTTGCTTAACTGTCCAAGCCTGCCTCTGCTAGGCTGTGTATTGTGTGTCTGGTTCTGTGAGTGACAGGGGCTGGGGGATTCCAGGAGACAGTGTGAGTCAGCACAGGGCTGAATAGAGAGATCTGCATGTAGATGGGTGGGAGGAGCTGTACCTGGGACCTGAATAGGGCTGTGCCTTCCCTCCACAATGCTGGCCCCACCTCCTGTGGTGCGTCTGATATCCCTGGCCTGCACTATGAAAGGAAAGAAGGAGTCTTGTCAACAAAGTGCTCCAGGACTGACCAGAACTGGTTTGGACTAGGCAAAGGCGTCTCTGCCTTCAGAGAACAAAGAAAAAGGTAGTATAAATATGGGGACCCAGACCCCAAGACTTCAGATCACTTCTGGAACAACAAGACGAACCTCTGCCAAGGAGAAGAACCAAAAGAAGAAGTGTAGGAGTGTACTGCCCCCCTGCCAGTGTGCTGTGGTGCTGGGTTGGCCTACAGTGTTGTCTTCAGTGCCAAGGAGAGAGAAGGAACTTTCAAAGGGCTTTCATCATCTTGCAGAATATTACTCCAAGGGCTTGAACTTGTGCTTGCCTTCTGCTGAAGTCTCAGGGACAAAAGATTTCACCACCAGCTTCCCTCTGAATTTCCTTTCTGGGAATTCTATCTGCAGAAGCCTGCGTGTCGCTGGGAGCTGGAAGCGCGACGCAACGAGAAGAAGCGTGTCGCCGCTGCAGCTGTAGTCGTCGCATCGCCAGAGAAGCGTGCCGCCGCCGCATCTCCCCAGAAGCGTGTCTTTGTCGCAGCTGTCTGCTGTCACCGGAGAAGCGTGACGCCTCCGTGAGGGTCACCGTCGCATCATTGTAGAAGCGTTTCGCAGGGGCTGTCGCGGCTCCAAAGTACAGAGTCGCTGCAAGGCTGCCAGGGCGTGTACGCATCGTCTTCACATCATCGCATCAAGTGCGCCATCTTATCGTAGCGCACCGGATTGTCGCATCGCATCGAGGCGCCATCTTGCCGCATCGCAACCGGGCCGCAGTACGAGAATCTACGCATCACCTTCCCTCCGGTAAGGATCAAGACGCATCTCCTAATCTGCGCAAGCACTGAGGCGCGACGCATCATCTCCCCCGAAGAAAGGAACCGACATCTCCAACACTGCAAGCATTTTGTTTATTTCCGTTACGCATCCAGGTACTTTTGTGAGAAGTGTGCCGCATTTACCAGCAAGTTGAACTAAGTTAATTCTACCATCTTTAAGTCAATTTTGAGTACAGTATTGTGGATTTTTGTCGTTTGTGGTCTTCTGTTAAGTCTCTATAAAGAATACTTATTTTTATAAAACCTGTGTGGTGTCCATCTGTAGTGTTTTCACTGTATTACTGTATGTGTTCACAAATGCTTAACACACTGCCTCTGAGATAAGCCTGTCTGCTTGTGCCAAGCTACCAAGGGGGTGAGCAGGGATTATCCAGTAGTGTAATCCCCTTTCCCTGACTTAGAAGCAAGGGTCCCTATTTGGTCAAACGTACCTACCTCTGCCAACTAAAGACCCCCAGTTCTAACATTGGTGGTCAGTGGTGAGGATTTGGACCTGCATTTGTGACTCATATACAGTGATTAGTGTACACTACTAGTGAGTGCAGACCAAACGCGACCACATACTTTTTTGGTAGAATTTCTTTCCTTGGACTGTTATTTTTCCTGAGAACTGCCATTTCTTACTGCCATGAATAGACCAGCATCCGTTGCATCTATGGATATAGATTTTGAGTAAGAGAGGTTGGATACCTATAATGCCAAACAGCTGAAAGCCTTCTGCAGAAAATTGAAAGTTGCTACCCAAGGTATTTTAAAGAAGGATGAATACCAAAAGGCGCTAAGGGCCTGGGTGGAAGCAAGAAATGCCTCAGGGCTGGTGGTGGAGCCAGCTGAGGATGCGGATGGGCAGCTGGTAAGGCCGGTGTTTCCAGCTAGGAAAGGGGTACCATCCCCACCCGGCAATAGTGTCTCTTCCAAGGACCTGTCTCCCAGAGAGCTGCCAGACATGGAGAGAAATAGGATGCACAAGCTGTAGATGGCTAAGCTTAAGACGGAGCGTCAGAGAGAAACAGAGAATAACAGGTTGTCCTTGGAGAGAATGAGAATGGAACATGAGTTGAGAATAAGAGAGCTTAAGTTGGAGCTCGAGAGGCTTGAGGCCATGAGTGCCTCAGCCCAGCAACAAGAAGTGTGCGTAGCTCAGAAAGTGAGCTTTGCTGAGTTGGAGGTGGAATCCAGCTCAGATGGTGGCAGCAAAATATATAAACAATACTTATTTTTATAAATCCTGTGTGGTGTCCATCTGTAGTGTTTTCACTGTATTACTGTATGTGTTCACAAATGCTTAACACACTGCCTCTGAGATAAGCCTGTCTGCTTGTGCCAAGCTACCAAGGGGGTGAGCAGGGGTTATCCAGTAGTGTAATCCCCTTTCCCTGACTTAGAAGCATGGGTCCCTATTTAGTCAAAGGTACCTACCTCTGCCAACTAAAGACCCCCAGTTCCCACAGTAAGAAATAACGAAAGAAAGAAGAAAGGAAAGAAACAAAGAGAGAAAGAAAAAAGGAGAGAAAAAGGAATGAAAGAAAGAAGGTAAGAAGGAAAGAAGGAAAAAATAATGAAAGAAGGCAAAAATGAAAGAAAGGAAAAAGAAAGAAAGATAAGAAGGAAAGAAAGAAGGAAAACAAAGAAAGAAAGAGAAAGAAAGAGGAAAGAATGAAAGAAAGAGAGGAAAGAAAGTGAAAATAGATGGTAAGATAGAAAAAAGAAAGGAAATAATGAAAGAGAAAAAGAAACTAAGTAGGAAAGAAAGAAAGAAAGAAGGAGAAAAAGAAACAAGAGAAAGAAAAATGGTCAAAAGAGGTTATCAATACAGAACAGTTTCAAACGGACACAATCTGCTATGCCATGAAATAGCAGCAGTCAGAAAAGCAAAGCACTCCAAAAGGAATTTGCAACAACATTGGCAGGTGATGAGATCTGACAAAGACGGAATGTGTATCAGAAGCGTCCTACTATAACATCAGGCTCTGAACACAAAGCCAACACTAAAGTAATTATAAAGTAAAAACAAAACCACTGGCTCTGAAGTCAATTTTCTTTTTTTTTTGTATTTATTTGTAGTTTTAACATATTACATGACGATGTATAGCAATACAATGTGCAGTGAGTCACAGTACAATCACAATATTCTCTGCGGCCAAGTACCATATTTGTAACAGATGCTATAGAGCCATTCTTTTAACCATTCAGTACAATCAAAATGCATACATAGCACATAGAGATGTAGCATTATGCGTGGACAAGGAGGGATTTACCAATCATGAAAGACCCAGGGGCAGGTAGCCCTATCCTCTGGCAGCAATGTTCAATATGTGTGCAGCTTCCAACACCGACAGTCTTAGTGAACTGAAATCATCAATAAAGAAATACCCAATGAAACACCCCCTGACATTATTTATGCAGTTGTATTAGGGGCAGGAATTTCGCCTGCGGAGTTTTGTAAAAGTAAGTAGCCCTGAAGTGGTTTCCATATATCTTTGGGCCTGGACGTAGTTGGTACCGTCTTAGCATAGATAGTGGTCTGTTCTTGGCAATATGTTAGGTCTGTCAACCAGTCTTTGAATTTCGGGGCCCGGCCCCTTCCCCATCTACATGCCACTCTCTGTTTGGCTAGCAACAGGGATATAGCAAGAAATTTTCTATGAGCGCTGGGTATCTGTGCCGTGTATCCTAAAAGTGCCATCAAAGGGTCTCTCTCCATTTCTCTGCCAGTCATCTTTTCTCGTGCCACTAACACCTGTTCCCAGTATTCTTGTATTTTCGGGCACTCCCACGCCAAGTGTAGGAACCCCACTCCTGGTTGGTGGCATCGCTCACACCTGTCAGTTGTAGCTAATTTAAATTTGTATTTCTTAAGTGGAGTATAGTAAAGGTGATGCAGGTATTTATAATGTATCGCTCGCAGCCTGCAGCTTGCTGAGATCTGTGCCGTTTGTAGACAACAATACTTCCACTGTTCATCAGTGAGTACCCGCCCGATATCCTCCCCCCATTGCACTCGCGCCTGGCTATGGGCTCCTTTCCTGTTGGATCGTATGGTAGTGTATAAGGCTGATACTAGATGTTTTCCATCTGTGGAGCCAAGCATGTTGTGCAGCGGGACTAGACTTAAGGGTTCCCACGGGAAGTCCGGAATGATTGAACGCATTCCCTGTCTTAAGCGTACATAAAGGAAAACATCTAATGGTGTATATTGTGTATTCTGTAAAAATTGCTCTAGTGTGCGAAACTTCCCAGCATTAAACAGATCTCCCCACGTGGAGACCTTTGCTCGCTGGCATAGCTCCAAAAAGCCCCTCTCCTGCAGCAAGGACAACTTAGGATGATATGTCAACGGGAGCCGAGGGGAGTAAAGGACAGGTGAGGCCAACAAAACCGTTATCCTGTTCCACGCGTCTACCGTGCCTGTGATAGTAGTGGGTGGCATCGCGCGTGAGCGCATGGGCCCATGTATCAAGCCACTTAGCGGTACCAGTTCTGCCAGCCAGTCCTCCACAGCTATTTGTAGCATATATTTGGGAGGATGTATCCAATAGTAGGCGTAATGCACCTGTGCGCTTAGAAAATACAGTTCAAAATCAGGAATATCAAAACTCCCCTGGTCATATGGTCGTATTAGCGTCGACCATTTAAGTCTTTGTTGTTTCCCTCGCCAGAATGGTCTGATCAGTTCAGAACGCAATGTCTGAAAGAAATGCTGCCCGGGATGGTATGGAATATTGAGAAATAAATAGAGCAATTGCGGTAATATAATCATCTTTATGAGGGAAGCCCTCCCCGCTAATGAGAGTGGTAATGAGATCCAACGTGAAATGTTAGCTGTGAGTCGTATGATAGCCGTACCATAATTTGCCCGTTTTGTTTCTTCTTTATCTCTGGTGATCTGTATACCGAGATATCGCAAGTCACTATCGCACCAATCCAGTGAGAAATCCAGCGGAAATCTAGGCATTGCTGGTGTAAGAGGGAAAACCTGCGACTTCCCCCAGTTAATATTATTGCCCGATAAGCTACCAAACCGAATAAACTCTCGTAATATTCCTGATGTATAGCGTCATATCGTCAGCATACAGTGAGATTAGTATCTGACGCATGCAACAACGAAATGCCTTATCTTTGTGGATTTGGCGTAATCTGGAAGCTAAAGGTTCAACAGCTCTGGCAAACAATAGGGGGGATAAGGGACACCCCTGTCGAGTGCCTCTCAAGATTGTTATCGGCTGGGATAATTGCCCATTAATTAATATCTTGGCGGTAGGTTGATGATATAGTAATTTAATCCAGGACAGATATATATGTGGGAAGCCCATTCTCTGTAATACCCCAAACAAATAATCCCACTCCACGGAATCAAAAGCTTTAGTGGCATCTAAAAATACTGCGGTAAGCGGGACCTCTGGGTCTACTGTTTGAATCAAAGAGAATAGGGTTCTAAGGTTGTGAGACGTATTTCTACCTGGGACAAACCCTGATTGGTCCGGGAGTATTAGCTTATCCATTAGTAAGGCCAACCGATTCGCCAGTGTTTTTCCTAAGATTTTGGTGTCGCAGTTTAACAACGACAATGGGCGGTATGAGTCACAGGACTCAGGGGGTTTGCCAGGTTTCAGCAATGAAGTGACTATCGCATCCCTCATCGAGGGGGGGAGTATGCCTACCTCCAGGGATTCTTCATATACCTCCTTTAACACTGGTGCCATGATGTCAATGTAGCTCTTATAAAATTCTGCCGGTAGGCCATGTGAACCAGGGGCCTTCCATTTCTGCAATTGCATGATGGCCTCCCTAATTTCATCAACCTCCAAGGGGTGCATCAGAAACTCTCTTTGTGCATCACTAAGCCATCCAAGTGCTATATCCCCCATAAAGTCATCTAATTCTGGAGTTGCCTGCCTCTGGGATGTGTAGAGGGTCCCGTAATGCGCGATGAACTTGTATAAAATGGCCTATGTGTCTCGCTGCAGCAATTCCCCAGGTCCTTGTATCTCTAAGATGTATGCATTAAAACATGGGTTCCTTGTTACCTGGGCCAGCGCCCTGCCCGGCCTCTCCCCTTCCCCGTATTTACGGGCTACCCAATACTTGCCTCTAAATTTTGACTCTCTGAGCGCCGTGTCTTCATAGCCGGTTAATTTTTCCCGAAACTGTGTTTGCACTTGTCCCACTTCTCCTCTCCCCATCCGCCTCTCTAGCTCTAGTAGTTCTCGTTCTAATTTGCGCAAGGTATTCTGGAAGTCTTTCAATACCCCAAAACCTTTGGACATGCAAAATCCCCTGATCGTCACTTTGAAAGCTTCCCATATCACTCCGACGCTATCCACCGTCCCTTTATTCCGGATAAAGAAATCCTTAATCTCCTCACCCAATTCTGCCTGAAAGACCAAATCCAACAACGCTGTGGGCTGCAATCTCCAGCTCGGCCTAGGTATATCATACCCTGGACGAGTGAGCGACAGCTTCACCGGACAATGGTCTGAAAACATCCGAGCTAAATGTGATACACTACTTATGGACAGCACCAATCCCTTAGACAGCAGACAATAATCTATCCTCGCCCATGTCCCTCTATGGGATGTATAGTGTGTACCTTCCTGTCCCTGCGGATGCGTATTCCTCCAACTGTCTATCAACTCGCCCTCTTCGATGATCCCACTCAGAGCCTCCTGTGCATTAGTGTAATGATGTGTGGCCACATTCGATCTGTCCCGGAGCGGGTTTAAAGCCACATTGAAATCACCGCCCCAAATGATATGTGTGGAGCCAACGTTCAATATTTTGCCCTAGAGAATATTGAAGACTTCAGGACTGTCCGTGTTTGGTCCATAACAATTTGCAATCGTAACCGACTCCCTGCCTAGCCTCCCCCATGTGATGACAAACCGGCCCTGCGGATCCACCACCACCCCCGCCATTTCAAAAGGAGTTTGTTTTTTAAACAAAATGGCAGTGCCACAAGCATATGAGGAGTATGATGAAAATAATCGACAGCCTGCCCATTTACTGGCGAAGGTGTTTGCCACTTTCGAATTTATATGTGTTTCTTGCAGTAAGGCTATCTGTATTTGTTGCCGATCCAGATAGGCTAGGACTTGTCTCCGCTTCCTTGGGTTCCATAGGCCCCTAACATTCCACAACAACACTTTCAGTTCCGTTCTATCCTCCCGTGTCATTGCATCCATGCGTTACCATCTGACCATTGAGTAAACGTGTACATTGGCAATCCAGCATATAAATAGATAATTTTACCATCATGCAATCGCACTACTGTTGAGTTCCCCCTCCCAACCCACCCCCTCCCACTGAAACATCCCAAACATGCCAGCCATAATTAACCCACCCCCCTCCCCTATACCCCTTTGCTCCTGTATCATAACATCAAAACCTGTGGCTTCCCACTGTGAACTTAAGAAGCAGTTTAGAAGAAGCAAAAACATTTGAAAAAACAACAAGGGGGATCTCTCAATTGGGGGATACATCTGGGTGACTCACGAAAACCTCTTCTCAGTCCGAATGGGACAAAGCGTCCTGCCTGTCCCTGGGAAGAGTTTGAGGGTGTCCGGCTGCAAAGAAGTGTGGTATTCCCTATGGAGTGCGCTTCTTCACTCAGATATCCTCTCTCCCGCATTCTCTCTTTGATGACATGATCGTGCTGCAGTGACCATCGATCTTAATTATGTCTATCTACCATGAGGCGTGTTGTGGCAGTGGTGGTCTGCAAGCAACGGCGTCAGTTAATTTATTGCCGTCGAAGAAGATCAGGGGGAGTCCTCCTGCGTCTCTGTATTCCGTCTTGGTTTTTGGAGTCGCTTCAGAAACTCATCGACCTGTTGAGGCTTTGTGAAAAAAGTTTGGGTTCCCTGATGCGTAATGCGCAGGTGAGCCGGGTATAATAAGGCGTAGTCAATCTGGGCTTGCTTCAGCTTATGTTTCACAGCCACAAACTTGCGGCGTTCTACCTGCACATATGCAACGTGAAGTCTGGGTACATGGTGAATGATACTCCATCATAGGTCAGCTGTTGTTTCTCTCTGGCCACCCGCAATGCCGTATCCCTGTCCCTATAGTTCAGCAAGCGAGCAATTATGGGCCTGGGTGTACTACCAGGGGGCGGCCACGGATCAAGGGACCGATGAGCCCTTTCTACTATGAAATGGGGAGATAGGAGTTCAGACCCCACCACCGCCACCAGCAATTTCTCATTATATTCTTCCATCTTACACGTATTTGTACCCTCTGGTATACCTAAAACGTGTATGTTATTCCGCCTACTTTGCGCTTCAATATCCTCGTTCTTAGCCGCTATGACTTTGAGCAGTTTATCTAGTTGCGCCATCGTTTTTTGTACCTGAGTTGCGGTGTCCTCTACATCTGAAATGCGGTGTTCCGCTTCTTGAGGCGTGTTTCGTGCCCCTCTAACTTACGGGCTATCGCATCCATGCGAGTACTCATCGTGTCCATTTTGTCCGCGATGGTCGCAAATCCTTGCCGCATTTCCAGCAGTATTGAGTTTAGGTCCACTCCCGATGTCAGCTGGGGATCCGACTGTGATGCTTCCGTCGCCACATCCTGTTCCGGCGAGTGCTGTTTCGCGGACTTCCTGCCTTCGAATATCAGTCGTGACTGGCGCGCATACGTCTTCCCCATCTTGGCTCTCCCACCCACGACGTCTGTCACCTCTAATTTGGGCACTATGCCCAACCAGAGAAGGAAGAAGGCAACGTGCAATATCACCTCCTCCCCTCTTCCACAATACTGCGTATACAGGTCCACAGAGCGCTCTACCCAGTACTCGCTTTCACCAGTTATGTCTATTTTCACTGCAGGCTCCTCTAATATTAGCAGAGCTGGTGATTATGGCACCGTTCATTTAGATATGTCCCGTTTTGCACCATGTTTTCCGTTCACCTGCTTTGGCGCATAGCCTGGGGGTCTGAGACAATGGGAAAATTCCTTCACCCAGCAGAATCCTTACTCCGCTCCGAGTCCTGCCACAGAATCATAAGCAGTCATCTGTGCCAGCGCGTTCTCCTCACTGGCAACGCCGACTATCTGCGCACCTCTCTGCAGGTAATCAGTAGCGGGCGCCGAAATACTGGACCAAGGCATATGCTGGGGCCCCGTTGCCGCTCACACACGCAGGCCGCAGCGCCCCGCGAGATGCGTGGCATACAGCACCGCGCTCTTCCGATCAGCGCGCATATTCCCTTTTCATTCAGCCGGCGTCCGAGATTCTGCCTTCAACAGCCCGGTTCCCCTGCTGCACGCCTCCGCTACCTGGCTGTTAGCGCTGTTAGCCGTGCCAGTGCCCCGATGTCTCCTCACCGCAGGAATCCGTCACCGGGCGCTTTCCATCACGGGACGGCCCACTCGTTCTGCAGGAGCCTCAGCACTCGAGTACTGTGCCCTGCCTCTCAGCCGCTCCAGAAGTCGCGGCCTGCACCTCGAGGAACTCCGTCACGCCCAATTTCCAGCACCAGTGAGCTCCTCCATCTCCGATCACTGCACCACCGAATGCCTGCTCAAGTACGGGACATATTGCCTGCATATATTAGTTTTTCTCCATTTCAGGGACAGGATAAATAACGGATCCCGGAGCCGGACTGTGGGAGCCTCACAGAGTGGCGGCCATTCCGCTCGTGCGCCACCTAGCGCCCCCCTCTGAAGTCAATTATCTGGTGTGTTGAAGTGCCTCTTGTGAGAGAGGAAAATGCAGTCACTTAAAGTGAAGTTAACCAGTCACTTAAGTAGGCTGATGTACTGTCCCATGCTATGTGCTGTAGTGGGTGAAAGGAAAATGAGAATGACACAACAACAGACCAATGGATGAAGAGAGGTGGCTGAGTCTTATATGTAAGTATATTATATACATTTTGGAAAAATCAAAAGGTGTTGGCTAACTCCAGGCCTAAAAAATCCTGTCTTTCATTGCTTGTTTTAGGAGAGCCTTCTACCCACTACCCCAACATCATCCTGCATTTCTGTAAGGCAGCCTTTACATGAAAGATGAACAGATGAGTCACTTATATTCCTCACAGTGAGTTGCTTCCTTTAAATACAACCATGTTGTATTGCATGTGTTATTCAAGGTGCAGATTGTGTAACCCATATTTAATCTTTTTTGTGTACATCTTAATTCTTAAAAATCACAGCAATGCTTAGATGAGAAACATTCCAAGGCCTGCCACTCGTTCTTGTAACAAGTAATACTGTACACTCCATCACTGACACAGAGTACTGGATCAGGAACAGTGAAACCTGCAGGTTTTTTAAATCTGGATTTTACATACCCTTTCTGATTGAAATTCCTGCATTAATATGTTTGCGGTTAGTCCTCTGGGAAAGCCGTAAATCCTTTGTAACAGCAATCGTTCCTGCACATTTCTGAAATGCTACCTTTACAAAGGGATACACATGGTCCTTTTTGTGCTGGTCCCATAAGATTTAACCATAATAGTTAAAACCACGGCACTCTTTTAACTTGTGTTTTTGTCGAACAACCTGCTAAAATCCATAGGGATGCAGTAGACAATGAGCATCATGCAACAAGGCCAGGAGATAAACAACTCTTGGCCCATACAAAAGTGAATATAATTTGACTTGTACCAAAAGCTTCCGGTCTAGAAGGTGCAGTAAGAATGGTGAACCTGGATACCTAGTTTCAGATCTCGCCTTTTTTGCAGAATCAGCCACTAGATTTTTGCTTCTTGTTGCTGAACCCATTTTTGTTGTCATTATGACGCTGTATTTTTTCCCAGCTAACCAGTACTAAGTAAAATGATTGTGTACTGTCCCTGAAACATGGTTTAATTGGCATCTACCTGATTGGTACATTACATTTACATATAAGTTCCTAGTAAATGATAAAACATGTACCCAAGGCCTTTAAATTAAATGCTACTAGTAGGCAGCAGCACTCATTGTGCCACTCACAGCAGCCTTTTAAAAGTGTCTCAGTACTATCACTGCAGCCTATAGTATAGTGCTGTTTTAAGAATCTGTTACTAGACCTAAACTTTCTTTTAAATACTTGTAATTCACCCTTAAGGTAATCCCGAAAGGACAGGGTGCATTTTATTTAAAAAGTAGGACATGTGTCACTGTTCTGAGGCCTATCTCTCCTGTTGACTAACACTGGGTTACCTTATTAAATTTATTCAGTGCTAGCTTTAGATTAGGAGCAGTTAGCGACATGCTGTTTTCACCTGAATAGATTTAATTTAAAATCCTCAATAAATTGAACTCGCTTTTTGAAAGTTGGCTTTTTCTTGTCCTAACCATCTGTGCCTTCTGCCAGTGTCCTCGGTCACATGGCTGTAAATGGCTCTGCTGTTGGGGTTTTTGTATTGCTTCCAGACAGTAATACAAAAGAGGCTTACTGGTGGACAGGATGGGCCATCCTGGCAGGATGATTGAGGAAGGGCTCTACCCAGCCCCACTTACATTTCAAGGGGTTTTGCCTCCTGAACACACAAAGGAACCTGACACCAGGCCTACCCTGCGTTTTGTCACCTTAGACAGTTTGGAGCCTTGACAGGGGATCAGGAGTAACTTTTCATAACCAAATGTATGGGTAGGACAGGGAGTCCCCCCATGCTGGCACCAGAAATAAATAATGGACCTTCAAAGCCACACATCAGAACACTTCTGCTTTGGATGTTTATGAAGAAGGACTGTCCTGCTTGAAGGACTGCCCAACTGCTTGAAGGACTCCTTGCTGTCTGAAAAGGAAGAATAAACCTGTTTGCCTTCGTCCTAGGCTAATCAGAGTGACCACCTGTGTGAGCTCCAGGGACATAACATGTTTCACAGGCCTCCCTTCAACTACCCAGTTGACCTACTGCAACTGGACCTGCCTGAGCCCTGCTGGCCTCTGATGGAGTGAATCCCTGATCCCATGAGATGCCTCCCCAGGTTCTGTATCCTTGGCTGGAACCAGAGTGTTCTCCTCTCCAGAAAAAGTAAAAATTCTGAAGTTTGGGCCCATTGCAACCACAAATGGGCACATTTGTGCCAAGACTCCGCTGGCCATGATGACCACCATTGCGAAGCTCTGATGATATCTGCTTTTCATGTCAATAGTGACTGCCAGCGATGACCAGCAATGCAAGACCCACATTTCATGCTAAAGCAATGACAGCCCACAACGACTTCCAATGCTGAGCTACACCAATGACCGTCCATGTCATTTGACTGGCTTTTTGCGCTAAGACAACGACAGCCATTGATGCCCAACCTGCATTTCACGCCACAGCAATCACTTTCCAGACTCTCAGCCTGCTCCTTGGTGCCTTCTCCAGTGAGAACGGAACTCTTATCACTGGGCTCAGAAGGTAACTTTTCAGCGGGACTCACCTCGTCCCTGTATCTGAACCACACTCCATTACGATCAGCCTGTACTTGTGACTTTCCCCTGTTCGAGAGCGACCTTATGACCGTGAGTGGCATGTTGTGCTTTTAGGGGCTATATTCTCAAAAAACTATCAAATTGAATGTCTCCGGTTCTACTGATTGAATTTTTGTCATTCTGTGGCCGTAGAATGAAATGCGGCGCATTTTCCTTGTTGGGGCGGGCCCACCTTTCTAAAGGTGCGCCCTGCACAAACAAAGAGAGTGTGCCATATTACACTGAATGTGCCACCCCCAGGGCTTTTAAGGGGGCTTTCAGATCCCCTTGAAGGCGGTTGCAGTGAATGACTGCACCCGCCTGCAAGGGGATGTCTGGGGGTCCAGAGGAACCCCTTTCCCCCTTCAAGAGGGCTGCTATCATGGGGCACACTGAGAGTGCACCACCTTTTAGGTGGAGCACTGTCAGGATGACTCCTGACAACTTCTTTTCCTCTGTGCCCACGTCGGTAATATGGTACAGGGGCAAAGGGATTCCCTCATTTGTATGGGGGGCCATGCCCCCATGCAAATGAGGGTACACCCTCTTGTGATAGCGCTCGCGCTGTACGTGCGCCAGTACTAGCTGTATTACAGAAAGGGCCGCACAAGCATCTGCAGTCCCTTCTGTAATACCAAAGTGCCCTGGGAGTGCACAGAGCAGGCGCACATGCCAGGGGCACTTTCTATAACACGGCCCCTGGTGTCACTTTATTTATTCAAATTTAATCTATTTTTCTGAATTGGTGTGAAATATTTCTTGTGCTGTGTTATCACCTTATTACTATTTGTGTGCTGCATTGCCTCAGAAATTAAGCCTGACTTCTTTTGTGCCAAACTACCAGAAGGTTAAATGCAGATTAATTTAGTATTTTTTTGCGGTTCACCATGACAGGGATTGTTTTCATTATTCCAGTCTGTCTTCCACCCCTCTCAACTCTCAACTAGTAACCCAATTCCTTACAACTAGCCACAGTTAACCTTATGCTGGATGGCTGTCCAGAACAAGTCTCACTCCAGTGAAAGCAGGTTGCAACCTACTTTGGAAGAGGGTTCCATAAACTTAGATCAACTTTGCAGAAACTTGCTGCAGAGTATTTGCAAGATGAGGGAAATGTTCAGTCTGTGATTAGGGAAAGAAATCAGGACACAGTGTCCTCGGATTGCATAAATGGTTGTTGTCTGCCTATTCTCTTCAATGGGGAACTTTCAGCCGAAGTTATTTTTCTAAAGACTAGGGCTGATTTTTTTATTTTATGTTATTTTTTAGAATTTTTAGAATTGGCGCAACTGGAACCATTAGTAAAGAATTTGGAAAAAGTAATGGACTCTGATGGTTCGGTGATCAGACTACTGAGGCAGTAGTGAGGTCGAGAAAATGCAACAGCCAAACTGGTGTTTGACACATTTTGCCTCTGCCACCATTGTGGCAGGACTTTTTTCCTTTGATGTGTCTCCCTCCAGTAGAGCAGGAGCTACCCCAGAAGAAAGAAATGTGTGTTCCCTTGTGTCTCTCTCCCTGACTGACTTTACCCCCTCATGAGTACCCCCTTACTTGCCCCATTCCTCTGCCCTGACCCTGTCCGTATCTTTTACTGCCAGTGCCCCATGGTTCACTCACTAAATGTGAATATTGGAAACGTACCACTTTGACGATGAAGAAGTAATAAAGTAGTAACTAACTTTAGAATGATCTCATTCATTTCAGCCAGCTCAAAGTGCTCTAGTCACAAGTCGTGAAGACTTAAACTCTTTCTTTCAGGACAAGAATACCGAAATAAAGGAGGGCTTACATATGAATGCTGGGTACAGTTAGGTATGAACACTGGATGCAAATAAAATAAGGTAGGGGCTGGATTTAACACTTAAGTGTCTAATTAACTCATCAAACTATCCACCCTATCTGGTTCCTAGTTTATATTCACAGCCAATCATCATAGAAACCAATCGCTCTTAAAATCTCTTTAAGCCATGGATCATTTTCTAGATCTGGCACCATCATGAGTGTTCACTTAATGCTCCTCCTACTATATCACAGCTGTTGAACCTAATTTTTTGATGGCTGTGCCTAACTTCCCCTTATACAACGTCTAGGTCCTCTTTCCTTAGAAACAACCCAAGCTATAACCTTCCATACCTGCTGTTATAGGCCAATTGCCAATATTCCTGTGGTGAGCATGATTTTACGAAAAAGTCATGGCACTGAGAGTGCCTACTTGATTTCTTGGATGATGCCCTGCACTTCATAGATGATGGTGCTAGATGACCTACTGTAATGCTCGTCCTCTCAGCAACATTTGATACGTGGACCACCAGATCCTTCTTCAGAGGTTGCCTATGGTGACCCATGCTGAAAGAGTCACCATTAAAAGGTTTTCATTGTTTCTGTCAGACTGCTCTCAGCGAATCTAAGTGGGACCCAATGTTTCACAGTTTTGGAGTGTTGCAGGGATTCTGCTCAGGAACAGAACTATGCTTGGAACCATGGAACATCAGTACCTATGGACTGAGTCACCATATCACCTCAGTATCTATGAGTCTGAGTCCGACTGGCTCTAGTGCCTCACTTGCCCTCCTAACCTTTTCAGCGAAACAAGTGATTTGGTTCCCTGGAACACAACACTCTCGACTCTCTCAGGGATCACTGTAACAGGACGCACTCTTTTGATCTCTCACTCATACACAATAAGATAAAAAAGAGACACAAAGGAAGTTTAGAATGTTTATTTAAACTATCGTGCTCTAAGATGCAGTATTTTTGTCACAATCAGACAATCAATGTCTATCAAAAATTTCATTAGCATGCTTAACAGACTATATACCATAAAAGCCCTGTCATAAGACAGATTAGTCTAAACTCCCCTTGTTCGACTGAAGCTAAATTATTAAATATTATAGATCTCTGGGATTAGTGGTGACCCCATACCTTAGCATACATAGGTGTACAGCTCAGCTGACGCAGCCCTACTGCTTCAGGACCTTCACTCAGTGTGTGTTTTTACCGAACCCCTGTCCTCAATTATATGACAAGATATGTGTGTTCACAAACAACAGCTGCATTCTCTTGTTATGTCTAAGTGCTAATGTCTGACCAGAGAGAATAACAAGGGCAATGTTGTTTGCCATTGTCTAGGGTGTTCCGTCTAAATCCCAGGAAAAGTCTAAAATGCTAAAACATGTGCAGGTTGTATGAAACTACACCGTGGCACAAAGGCTAGCCTGTTATGTAGTAACATGCAAAATAAAAGTGGCCTACAACGTGCACAGTTCGTCTAACTTAGGGAAAACGACAATGGGGCGTGCAAGAAACACACAACAGTAGTTGAAGTAAGAGAGAGATTACCATCAATCCCTCCCCTAAATTGCTGGATCAACATCCGAGTTTCTCTCAAAAGTTAAACACATAGGCTTTACGTTCGATGCTAGAGTGACCCCGGGTCCCCAATGTAGTAGGCGCTGTGCTGGACTTTAGAGTAGTCTATTATAGTGGCTTCTATTATGGTCTTCCATCTTTTTACATACAGAGACTGCAAAGAATGCAAAATATCGCACATCAGGAGATTACCATAGGTGCCACGCATACTGGGCCGGAAGAGGAAGATCCTAGGCCAGATGTTTCTTGGACTGCGTGACCATCAAATATTGCCTCCTATTGAGGTAGTTATTATCTTGTTTAAATGTCTGCATGGTTTGGGCTCCAATCCAAGAAGTACCTTAATCTGCGAAGAGATGAAGCTACTATCAGTCCTTCGCTTTAAGCTTCAATCTGTTGATGGAAAGCTTTTTAGCCTGGGGCCTTCATCCACTGAATGCCTTGCCTCCTAAAATTGA
Organism: Triturus cristatus; assembly: GCF_964204655.1. Classification (NCBI taxonomy): domain Eukaryota; kingdom Metazoa; phylum Chordata; class Amphibia; order Caudata; family Salamandridae; genus Triturus; species Triturus cristatus. Next base: position 443,114,046 of record NC_140585.1, read on the forward strand.
ACTCCTGCTCTCACCTTACATTTTTAGAAAGGCGCCCAAAGGAATATGCCACCTAATTTTGCATGCGTTTACAATGCATGGCGTTACAACGCCGTCGTTAATGACTGCGTTGTTAGTTCACATACCGTTACAACGCAAGTTGGAACAACGACTTGCGTTGTAAGGGGCGCCGGATGTTGGAATAGTATAATTTACTATTCCAACTCCAGTCTGTGCGGACAGTAGGGAAGGTGTTGCATTTCAAATCCAACATCTTCTGCCCCTTACAACGCAAGTCGTTGTTCTGACTTGCGTTGTAACGTTATGTGAACTAACAACGTGGTCGTTGTAACGAATGCGTTGTAACGCCATGCGTTGTTTCGCATGCGTTGTTAACGCAGTTTACTGCCCAAAGCCCACTTAATTCAGGTGTGCTGATTCTTAGACCCACGTCAAAAGACTGGTAGCAGGCACGTTAATGTAGTCATTCAATCAACCCTCAACTAAATGCTTATTTGGAGGACAAGAGTATATTACATGATTACCATCTGTATTGTCGACCCTATCGTTGGGCCAATTCAGCCATTGTTGAGTTGTTGGATGACTGCCACATGGCAGATGATGAATATGTGCCTAGTACTCTGGTCCTTTCATAACCCCTCAATGGAATTTCAAACAATTATCCATGAACTACTCCGATTCAGATTCCATGACACTTGTATTAATAATGAAGCAGTCCTGTAGTCGAGCCTCAGAAATCTGCCCCCCACTGTTCACCTATTAGATGTATGACTGCCATTGTCACCCCATCACCCAGATCCATAAGCTTCAACAGGGCCAGAGTTACAGAGACCCATAGCCACGATTTGCATGCTAATTGCCCCAATTAATAATACTGATGAAAGGCAATGAAGAAAGATTAACAATGAGGTGTGCCAATGCACGCATAGTATCAGCTTATGGATTGGTGTTCATTTTCTTGACCTGAATTAGGCAAACGCAGAAGCAATGCTGCTAAGACTGGAGGATACAGACTCATTTTGACCAAGGAACTTGGAGCCTAAATTGGAATGGATGAAATTGTCTGCAACCTGGGCTTCCAATTTGATTCACAACTCACCCTTTCAAAGCTGATCAGAGCTCTGCCCTCCTCCTGCTTCTTTCGGCTTAGAATGCTAAAGAAAGCATTGTCCTTCCTAGCACCTGAAGGGTGCATTACTGCAGTCACCATGCTGACTTGCAGTCCTGCACAATGGCTGTTTTATATCTCGGCTGCACAGAGGCTGAACCGGTACTTATTCACATAATTCAGAGTGGGGCATCCAGACGGCACTTGACGTCCCAGAGTTTTTGCTCAGCAGCTATTTTGCTGAGAAAGCTGCACGCGCTTCCTTTCATTGCCAGGTCCAATTTGAAAAATATGCGCTTCTCCTACTCGGCTGCTCATGGGAGAAATCATGTGCTCTTAAAACTCAAGCTCAGGAGGTACTTTCCTTTGTGTAGCTTCTGTCCACATCCCAGTTACTGTTTTATTTTCTCAGATTTTGTAGGGCAAAGAAAGGTGCCCTTGCATTTCAGGTCTGTCACAGAAACATTCGAATTCTCTTCCTCTTTGACCACACCAAGCGTAGATTTAACACGACCTGCTGCTCTCTTCTCCTGCACAGGTGCACAAACAGGCTGCTTAGAGCCACGCACAGATGTCTGCACTCGTGCACAGGTGTGTGTGATGTCTAGCATAGGTTTTGTACTGTAAGGGTGCTCTTTGGATTTGTGTTGTACCGTGCAGCACACATGCAATGCGTGAAACGTTAGGGAAATTAAATACATATTTCCTACTAAATGCTTGTCTCCAGGAGTCCGTATTTTTTGATGCAAGCCAAGTTTGACAATATTTGTGGATTTGGCTTTGTGGCAAAATCCGTGGGTGGTGGCAATGGAATTCGCAAGTACCATATATGGAACAGCCCTTTAATATATAGTAGTCCAAAGCTGCGTAAATCACTATTTGCACAATTTTAAGGGTGTTGGATTTGCCCCTCCCTGAAGGCTCCCCCAAACTTTTTGACTTCACCCACCTGTTTTACCGAATTCGTTTTTGTAGGCCTTAGGACTCTGTGCACTTTACCACTGCTTCCAGTGCTAAAGTGCTTGTGCTCTCTTTAACCTAGAAAGGTGGTACTACATGTTACCAGGGCAGGTAAATTTAATGCTACTAGTGGGCCTGCTGTCTTCTTAAACATGTCTCAGGTCTGCCCTTGATGGAGTTTAACACTGCCAATTCTACTTGGCAAAATAAAGCCCTTCTCAGGCCTAAAACTCCCTTTTTGTTACATATAAGTCTCCCCTAAGGTAGGCCCTAAATAGCCCATAGGGCAGGGTGCGCTGTATTTAAAAAGTTGGACATGTACTTTTAGGTATTATATGTCCTCGTATTGAAAAACTCACTAATTCGTTTTTCACAACTGGGAGGCCCACCTCTCCCATAGAACAACATTGGGTTACTTTATTGCATTTAATAAGTGATAAATATTGTTTGGGAGCAGATGGAAAGGTCATGTTTGGTGTCTATAGATTTGCAATTTAGAATATGTTTTAATGGTAAAGTCAACATTTTCTTGTCCTAACCATTTGGTGCCTGCAGCCTGCAGCCTGTTTCCTTGGTCACATGACTAGGTGTGGTTGAGTTTGTCTTTGTGTATTCATCCCAGACAGCCACACACTAGAGGGTCTGGATGTTGGCAGAATGGGCCATCTAAGCAGGATGCTCACACCGCCTCAGCTCACACACAAGACACTATACACTGGCCCATTGCGTTTGCAGACAGCCTGGGACCAGGACAGGGAGGCAGGAAATTCCAGACACTTCCGGGCGGGCAGAGCAGCTCCAGACTGCTCTTCCGCTTCAAAGCTGGCCCTAAGTATAAAATTAGGACCACAGGCGCACTCTTCAGTTCACTTCTGGACATGTGGAAGGACTCTTAGAGGACTGTTCTGCTTCCTGTGGCCTGTTGTATACTTCAGAGTTCGGCCCTGCTGCACTAAGAGGACTGTCTTGTTGCCTGAAGCATGCCCTGCACCCTCAGAGGACTAGCCTGCTGCTTGAGATCTGCATTCTTGCTTGAACCCAAGACTGCCAATGTTGCAGGGATTTTGCCCAAAAACAGAATTATGCGCAGGATTATAGGACCTTGGTGTATAGGGATCATCCTACCACCTTAGTACCCATAAGCCCAGGACCGACTAGCTATAGTGTCTCACTTTCTCTCCTACTCACTCACAGAGAAACAAATGATTAGACACCCCAGAACACAACGCTCCCAGATCTCTCAGGAATCGCGGTAACAAGACTCACACTTTCGCTCACACTCTTGTACTTGTCCACAATAAGATCTGAGAGAGACACAACATAGTTTAAAATATATATTTTAACTAACGTGCCACAACAAGCAGAAAAATGCATAGTACAATTACAATCAGCATAGCAGTTAGTCCATATATCATGAAAGGGGATATTATAATGAAACGACAATAGAGCCTAACCTCTCTCTCCTCGCTAAGAAGCAATATTATTATATATTAGAAGATCTCTGGACTTTGTCAGCAGACTCCATGCCTTAGCCTATACATGGTAGATCTATATCTTAGATGCTCTTCTCCCTGGAAAGGTCCCTCTCCAAGTGTGTGCTACCTATTCTTGTATTCTAAGAAAACCAAAGTACGTTTGTCCAAACAACAGCTGCATCAGTATGTTTTGTCTAAGGGCTACGGCCTGGCCAGAACAAAATAACAAGTGGCATTGTTGTTCGATCTTCCACATAAAATGTTCAGTCAAAATCCTAGGAACATGCAGAGAATGAACACAGCGATGAGTTCTCATGTGAAAACAGCCATAGAAATTATTGCAAAAATATAGACGTGCAGTAAAGTGCGCAAATTAGCAGGCAGGCTGCAACATGCTCATGCTAACTTAGTGAAGACGACAATGTCCCTAAGGGCCATGTGACACCAAAGTGACTCCAAGGGTTTTATGCCTCAAGGACAGAAAAGGCTCCAACCATCTTGAACCCACAGCTGGACCCAGCCTGAGTGAGTCCTGACCCTCCACGTAGTGCCCGTTCAGTTCTAGAACCTTGGAATTGGTGCTAAAGATGCCCAGGTGGTCAAATTCAAATTTGGGACTTGGAAACAATTCTCTGCCAAAAAGTGTTCTGGGAACAGAGAGGAGACTGGGACCCACCGGCTCAACGATCCGCCCAAGGTGCATCTACGTTCGGCTGACTTTGCAGCGGCTCCCGCTACGTTCTCCGCAGAGGGATAGGCATAGGTTAAATTAGTGTCTTTTTGTGGTTCAGCCTCACAAGCATTGTGGGTGTTGCTTGAGAAAGGGTTTCACCCCACTAAACCAACAACCCAATTTCACACTAAGGGCAATTGTCTTATAGGAAATACTTTATCAAAACCCCTTTGCATCACTTTGTGCCAGTACAGTTTTGATAAATTTGCCTTAAACCTTTTTCCGTTTCTCTGGAATCTAAAGACCTTGCTATTTAATGTGTACCTCCTGGTCTCCTTTTTGTTCACACAAAGAAATCTAAATATGTGTACCTGTCCTCAATAAATATCTCAGATCAATCAATCCAATATATTTACAAACCCTATGTTTCATTTAAAACATCTCTAACAGGCTTGAAATTCTCCTCCCACACATTAGAGATATTTGCATGTTTTCCGTGCAAGACCATTATCGTTTTACGTGGTAGTTTTACAACAGATGTCAGGCATCTAAATGGTGATCAATGTCACCCTAAATTGGGAAGCCTGTCATCCCCTTTTTTCAGTGGCTTCCTAATGCCCCTTGGTTTTTGTTAGAAATTGTGTCTCTAGTTGGAAGAGGTATGCACCCTGTCCAAGTAGGGACCCACATTCTAGTCAGGGTAAGTGTAGTACACACTAAGGGGCATATTTATAATAACTGACGCATCCCTGCATATCAGCAGGGATGCGCCAGTTATTTTGCGCCCCAGCTCCACCACCATGGATGCGCCGCATTTATAATGCGGCGCATCATGGGGCAAAAACGGCACAGATGCGTCACGCATCTGCTCCGTAAAAGTGGCGCATTGCTGGAATTGCGTCGCAAGCGCGACGCAGCTCCAGCAATGCTCTGGGGGGCCTTATCTTCACAATGCTGCGTCAATCCTTACGCCCGCTTCAAGCAGGCGCAGGGTTTTGACGCAGCATGGGCTCAAAAGTGACTGAGTGAAATCTTGTAGATTTCACTCAGCCACTTTTAGGAGGCGTTCCTGCGCCGGAATGCCCCCACCTGCCCTGGAATGCCTACATGTGGCGCAGGGCTTTACAACGTGACGCATCTCCCAGATGCGTCACGTTGTAAATACCCCGCACCATGGCGCAGGATTTGCGCCGCTGCTGCGTCACAAAAGTGACACAACGGCGGCGTAAATGAGGCGCAAGACAAACATAAATCTGCCCCTAAAAGTTTACCTGTGCTTACTCTCTGGTAGCTTGGCAAAGAGCAGTCAGGCTAAACTAAAGAGCGAATATGTAAAGTATTTGTGCACATACACACAGTAACACAGTAAAAATACCACAAAAGTACTCCACACCAGTTTATATAAATGGTCAATATTTATTTGAGTAAAAGAAGATCAAAACGACAAAAATCCAAAATACACAGGACAAAATATGAATTTTGCATGATAAATCCGAAATGCAGAGCTTAGAAGTCAGTAACTCCAGCAGGGGCTATCTAGTCGCGCTTGACCGGGGCAAATACAATGGTTCAGTGCGACCGCAATAGAGCGCGTGCCAGATACAGGAGTCACGCAGACCCCCTAACAGTACCTTGGATGTGTTGATGCTCAGGGACGATGCGTTGCGCAACGGAGAGGATGCGTCACAGATGCAGTTGATGCGTCAGTTTCTGGAGGCAGTGCAAGGTTGTAGAGGCTTGAGAAAGTGATGCGTTATTTGCGGGTGCAAGGCTTTAGCTTCTGAAGGCAGTGCAGCTTTGGTGGTGTGTCGATTCCACAGTGTTGGAGTCGAACCGCTGGACTGAAGGCGATGTGTCAGTAGAAAGCCACTCAGAGCCAGGAATGCTTCAGAATCGAGATGGTGCACCATGGGTGTCAGTGGCACAGTGTCAGAGACTTATGCAGCAGCGGTCTTTAGGAGGCACTGCGGTAAATTCAGGGCTGCATTGAAAGTCGAGTTCGTTGCGTCACACACTCAGCGAGCGGTGTCAATAGCTTCGGTGCAAGCAGCAGCAATGCGTCGATTTCGCAGGGATGCACTGGTTCTGAAATGACACTTTGGAGTGAATGCATCACTTTCTTTGTTGCAGCACAAAATTCACTTCCAAGGGCCCAGGACTAGATTTGGCACCATTTGGCTGAGCAAGGCCCACAGCAGAGGAGGTAAGCTCAGTCAAGCCCTTGGAAACCCTTAGAAAGCAGGATGTAGAGAGAACAGTCCAGTCCTCTCCCTTCCAGGCAAGAAGCAGCAGGCAACAGGTAAACACATCAATGCAAGCAGCAAAATGGCAGTCTCTCCTGGCAGCACAACTGCTCTTCTTCCTGGCCGATTGTCCTCAGTCCAGAAGTGTTCTGACTATATTGTGTCGGAGGTCCAGTACTTATACCCATTTCAACCTTTGAAGTAGGGAAACTTCAAAGAAAGGTCTTTGTAGTGCACAAAACCCTGCCCTCCCTGGCCATGGCTCCAGAAACACTTATGGAGGGTAGGCAGCTCTTTGGATGGGGACAGGCACAGCCCTATTCAGGTGCAAGTGTCAACTCCTCACTCTACTCTAGCTCAGGAAGACCCATCCGCCTAGTGATGGGCCATCAGGATATGCAAGGCACACCTTATGTCCCTTTATGTGTGACTGTCTAGAGCGAATTCACTAAGCCCAGCTGTCACTCTGACTCAGATGTGCATTTTAGGGACAGGCAGAAGCACAGAATTTTATTTTTGAAGTAAGAAAATGACAACTTTCTAAAAGTGGCATTTTCAGACCTGCAATTTAAAAACCAAGTTCACAAAAGAAATGTGTTTTTAAATTGTGAGTCAAGAGACACCAAACTTACATTTTCTATCTGCCCTCAATTGGAGGGTACACTTGTAAAGTGTTACAAGGCAGCTACATTGCTAACATATGAGAGAGATAGACCTTGCTTTAGTGAAAAACAAATGTAGCAGTTTTTTCACTACCAGGACATGTAAAACTCAAAAGCACATATTCCACTTTTCAAAAGTACTGAACCCTGCCAACGGGGCTAACTAGGGCCTATCTTAGGGGTGCCTTTCATGTAATAGAAAAGAAGGTTTGGGCCTGGCAGGTAGGTGAACACACACATTCTAACCTATGCCATGCAGTTTGCGTACAACTCTTCGATGATAGTTCATAGGTCACTTTGCTGCAAGTAACAAAATGATCTGTGACAAAAGCAGTAACCTACTGAGCAATCCACATAAATTAAATTTCAGTGATTTCCATGGTACATGCTCTTTGCAGCAGGCATTTTACCCCTCTGCACCACTTTAGCATGAGTGGAAACTGCCACTAGATAAAATTCTGATCTCTCTCCAGCAGGAGCAGTAATCCACAGAGTTATTTTTTAACATTTTTATTGTTGCCTCTAAAAACTTCTGGACAGACAAGGAAATCTGAAGTGGGTACTTTTTAAATCCCTGTTATTTCTAAACATGGCACCTCCAAGGTCAGCACCAGGTGCTGCTTTACCGGTCGCACCGCCCTAGAGCCTGCCCTGGTTACAGACAGGAAATGAGGATCCCATGCTCTATTATCAATCCATTTGGTATGGAGCATACAGCAGAAACTGGTGTAGCAGGAAGAAGAGATGGTGCCATACTGGAGTTAATGATTGTGGTGAGAGAAGAAGAAACAGTGTTTGTACCAGAAGAGGAATCACACCAGGTGGAGGTTGAGGGAATGCACTTGTTCATGCTTCTTTGGAACCCAGGCATGGGGCAGTTTGTGAGACAGTTTGGGTGTTCAAATTGCCATTTGTATGTAGCTCTGCACTGCTCTGGTCTACTGCTCTGGTCTACCACCACACAAACACATGTACTCTGCTCCTCATTGCACTGTTGAGTTGGGGTTACCAGAGCCTAAACTGCCCTTCCCCCCTCGGAAGGCACTGCATCGCTGGGTTGTGCAGCTCTCAAGAGATGCAACCCCAAATACTGCGGTTTCTTGGTAGTGTGTGCCTGTGTGGTCAAAGCCTCTCTAGGTGAGAACCTGCAGTGGCAGCACCCCATGGCCAGCACACACATACATTTGAAAGTCATTGGATGCTTAAGTGTCAATTCAACAGAACTCACATTTTCTGGAACAATGCATCAAAGTGACATCCTAGCAATGCACTTGTCTTAACACCAATGTGCTTGGTAGGAACGTCCAGTTCCTGCTTTGTTATCAGCACTGTGCCAAGAGCGGCTGGGATACAAGTAGCACTTTCACTAATATCACCAAAACTGTGTCCAGGTTACCCTAGTGTTATCCTTATTCCCTCTTGCATAGAGAGTCTATACACTGCATCTTATAAGTACTGCTCTGTGTCCTCCAACAGCAAATGCACTGCAGAGGGCCCCACTGTGTCTGGGGCTGGCATGCATGGGTGGACAGACATGTACTGAAATCTATCCTTATAGTTCATGGGATTCTTGGCAGCTAAACTAGCTCTTTAGGTAGTGAACCCAAAGAAATCCTGTGAAATTAAGCTCTTGGATATGGGTACAGCTTTAAACCTCCTTGCTGGGATTTTAATCTCCTACAGTAGCAAATTGTAATACCTGTCATGGTAATGATTAGAGTGTTTGCAAGTGAGTAATATTTACTGCAGGTGTAATGCTGATTTCTTGGTGTTACTTAGTCTGGACAACCTTATTTGTGCCATTGTATTGGCTACAAAAAAAAAATAATGCCATCCAGTGTGGGACCTCTATGAATTGGTCTGGATTCTGTTGTCCACTTTAGTCCGGTTCCTCCTCCTCCATCTCAGGGGAGAAAGCTACCAGAAGCCCATACCTAACATCAGCAGACTAGGCTGAGGATGGGCAGCGATAGTAGGCCTTTTAGTAGCTCAGATTGCATGTGCATGAAGTATGAACACTGTTATAATATACTAACAGACACTGGGAAATTTAGACTGCTTTCAGACTTATCTCCAGAGCTCTCACTCGTTTCCCATCACAAACACAGCCACAAATGGACCTCACCCTCACACCTTGAAGTGACTTGGTTGACGTAAATACTCATATGTTGTATGAAAAACCTACAGAAACACAACCTGTGGAAAAAAACAAATACTCTAAGTGAATGAAGGAATACAAGTTGAAGTTAAAATGTAATGTACATAGGGACTGTATCACTGTTATGGATTACCTCAAAGGTTTCCACTGGAAATGTGAACATTGTTTTGCCTGTTAAGGGCATGAATTTAGGACCTGATTGGGAATAATTCCATCATCTTGAATTACTGCCACATTTGCGACTGGGCAAGACCTGACTCAATCCCAGGCACAGTCTTAGAGGTTGGCAAGCTACTGAAATCTCAAGGCAGATGGCTAGCTCTGGCTCACCTCAAGGTCTTTCTTGGACCCTTTAGCCCAAAACGAGCTAAGCTTTCATGTGGTGTCTGCCTAACCCAACTTTCTAACCTCATGTGCCAAGAATTAATGTCAATAAAGTGCCTTTGATTGAAAATGAGTGAAAGAAAGAGATATAATTTAGTAGCTGACTTGTACAATGTGAAATTCTGTGGTCAACCCCTGCTTCCTCGGTTGAGTAAATTGTGTGATCCTAGGCAAATATTTGATGTCACCAAACCATCTTTTTCTTCATTATCACAAATAAGAGTACCTTAAGTGGTTGAGTTCAAGAAGTGTGCTGTACAAAAACCTCTGATGTTTAAAAGACTATAATATTACTCCAGCTCCTCTGCTATGGTGGAGGAGCATCCCTTCTCCCTGCCAGTTGCCTCAAAACAGCAGGAAAGGAAAAAGAAAGCAATAATAAATATGATATATTTTCGTTTTTTTTTTCTTTCCTTCTGTGTCTTTAGAGGAAGGGCCATGGGGCTGACAGACCGCAGGAGGAGTGGTAAGTGCACTGAGATCAGTGCGCACGATGGTTTTGCCAGACGTTTCAGGCCAGCCAAACCATCAAGTGCACTGAAGCTGTCTCCAACCCGAGCTGTTTTACGGGTTGGAGAAAATTCAGAGTGCTCAGGGCAATCCTGACGCAGCTTCCAGCAGAATGAGAGCAGCACCAGGATTGGCTGCAGTGGAGTCTGAGAGCCTGTGACTGCAGAAGGGAGGAGCAGAAGAGAGCGATGTGGCTGGTTGCAGGTAAGTTATTTTTATTTTGTCATTTGTCATCCTTCATCCCCCGACCCCTTCCTCCCCTGCCCCACAACTCTTCAACAATACCAGCCACTACTGCTCAGCAGATATGTGACCATTGCTCTGTGTGCTATACAGAGAAGCCAAGGATTGGATGTGCTTATCGTCTGAACAGCCCTCTGACCCCCGATGGCACATTGTGAATCTTGCACTGCCTTCAGCCTCATCTCCAGAGCTCTCAATTGTGCCCATCATAAACACCCACCCACAACCTAAGCTTACCTAGATTCCCAGAAGTAACTTATTTCACAATATACTATGTTGCATGAAAAAAATACTGAAACACATCAGGACAGCCGCGGTCGGTAGTAGGAGTAACTGCAGGGTGGTGACGTAGGGAGGGGGAGGGGCAGGGTGGGGGGTAGTAAACTATGGATTACGGAGGTTTACAGGTAAATTAACATATAAATTAATAAAATGAATTTTGTTGCGTTCACTGCATCGCATTTGGGGATGCAGTGCACGCAACGAAATTCGATTTATTAATTTATATGTTAATTTACCTGTAAAGCTCCGTAATCCAGAGTTTACTACCCCCCACCCCGTGTCCCTCCCCCTCCCCACGTCACCGCCCTGCAGTTACTCCTACTACCGACCGCGGCTGCATCAGCAGAAAGCAAATACTCGTAGGGAACGTGAGATGAAATAAAACATACAAAATATAAACAGAGGTAACATCCCTGATATGGATTACCATAAGGGTTTTTACAGTTTATGTTGCATATAAAGTTAAGTCCAGAATTAAAGGGTCTGGTAGCAACCTGTTTAAAGGTCATTTTCAATTACTGCCATGTTTGAGACATGAAGCCCCACTGAAAGTCCTGCTTGAAGTTGGATAAAAGATTAAGGGGCATATTATCAAGAATGGCGTTAAAAATTATTGCCAGTTTAGCGGCAGGAAACTGCCTCTAAAACGGCGATAATGGGCTTGATAATATGCCCTTGAGAATTCCAATAGAAGCCCATGTTCTGTTGTGAACATGGGCTTCTATTGGAATTCTCCAGGGCATATTATCAAACCCATTATCGCAGCTTTAGCGGCAGTTTTCTGCTGCTAAACCGGCGATAATTTTAACGCCGTCCTTGATAATAGGCCTCTAAGGGGTATATCAGCAACAACCGGTGATAATTATCACTAAGCGCACTTAGCGCTAGGATAATTATCGCCGGCTAGCGTGGATTTTTATCGCTGAGATAGCTTGCTATTAGCAACGCTTATCTCAAAAGCGATAAAAATCCTCACGCTAACTGCCTAACGTGAGATTATCGCTGGAAACACAGCGATAATCTCACGCAATGTGGCGTTAGCTTGATGATAGGGACTCACAAACTTAGCCATGATGTCCACCTTCCATAGGATATCATGGTTAAGTCAGTCCTGAAGCAGGCGTGAGGAAAGTAGCGATAACAGGGGTTATCGCTACTTTTCTTGCCGCTATGCTTCATAGCGTGGGGCTTGATGATAGGAGAAATGTCGTTTATGTCAGGTCAGGAACGCCCACTTTGCATCTCATTAGAGATGCAAAGCTGGGCGTTAGGAATTCCTATGCTAAAGCAAGTTTTCACACGTTAGCATGAGCTTGCTAATTAGGCGATAAAATTATCGCCGCTTTTCGGCTGAAAACGGCCGCAAAAGCGGCGATAATTCTATCGCCTCGCCCTGCTGATATGCCCCTAAATGATTTGATCTTGGTTAAGGTGATGGATGTGTCCAGAACAGATGCAATGGCACGTGGGTGGGGGAAAGTATGTTGTAAGTCTGCTGCTGTGGGGAAAAAGTGAAGAACAGGACGTTACCGACTAAAGCAGTGTCTTTAGATTCTCAACCTGAGCGTCTTGTGCGCTGTGCTTCTGATGTCATCCTAGCAAAGAGCATGTGAATGAGGGGCTGGGGCCAGTAGCGACAGAGTGTAATTTTACATCAGGCATGTACTCAGCAGCCTTGCACTAACAAACCCGGCCTGATTATCACCAGTCCGAACAGGACCAGAATGTCCCGACTCTGAAAACATTTTAGGGGGGTGTTTCACACCATAACTCCCTCACCCCCCCCCCCCCCCCCGAAGATAAACCCCTGAATATATTCAGACATTTGTGATGGAAGGTTTTCCAACCCCTTGTGGATTACATATAGTTTTAGAGTTACCCGGGACCTCCTCAAAGGCTTATGCTTAAGCCTCAACTGTTCTTAAGTAAACCAACCTGAAGTAGATGAGAGACACCCTGAGATAAATAGCATTTTAGGGGAACTGTCAAAAATTTAGCCATGCAGCATTGAGGCAATTGTGTTATCCTCTTGTTTGCCGGAGGTTATACCAGAGCACTGTCGGTTGTGTCTGAAATCATGATGCATGATGAGTGCAGAGGAAGGTATAGTAGGGTTCTTTCGAGAGGCACATGTTTGTATATGTACCCTTACATTCATCACAGTCACAGGGAAGTAAATATGATTTCAAAGTGATTCGGTTTAAATCACTGAGATCTAGTGAGGGAAAATATTTTAATGGAAGGTGTTCTGTTCAGAAGAATCTGAAAACGAGTTCTTATGCAAGTTTCAAGATTAAGTTTTCTAGTTTATTTGTATTTGCTCAGCTAATAAAAGCCATTACAAAATTGCTAAAACATTTGAAAACGAGTAGATTTCATTTTAAAAATACAGAACATATCTCAAAACATGAGTCAGAAAGAAATTTAAAAAAACGGCTGTTATAGATTAAGGCCCATTTTAAAACATGTTTACATGTGGAAAAGTAGAATTAAAGAACATTATAAAATCCATAGAAAAAAGTCTTAAATTGATAAATAATTTTACATAATTAATAAAGAAGATTCTATATCATAAGTAAACTTATTTGATTGTCTTTGAGTCATAATTCATATGTATATATCGTAATTATTAAAATGTATACTGTCAAACTGCAGGTGCCAAGGCACCTACGTGCAAGCGTTCTTATACAGATCTTGAGCCGTTAGCAACGAATAGTGATACCCTTATCAAGGTTGCACATAAGAAGATGTAAAGGAAAGATGTACATAAAGTTTGTGCTCAGCAGAAACTATGCTCTATGTATATTCTGTTCACTGTTCAAAGTTTAATGTTCAAAATAATGTTCAACACTCAAGAAATGGTGTGGAAAGATGTGTTTGCAGCACACTGTGCGCCTTATCTGAAGAGTTAGTTTAAACTATGCAAAGTTGATGCAGTTAGGTTCTCCTTAATGAGGAACTAGCATAGGGAAGCACCGCAAGTCTTCTTGCGGCGCTGCCCTACACTAATGTGAAAGAGCAGGAATGCACTGTATACGGTGCATTCCTGTCGTTTCCCCCTGCGCTGGAGCACAATTTGCTGCCTAGCGCCAACGTAGGAACCCTTGCACCATGGAGCAAGGGTGCATCCATTGCAGGCAGGATTGTTTTTATGCAGGAAGGGGCACATTCCTGCAGAAAAACAATACAGAGAGGCGTTTTCCTCTTTCTATATGTGCTGCAGAATTCAGCACACATGGAAAGAGATAAAAACAAGGAGAATATAAAAATATTTCTCCTGATGGTGCCTGCTCTGGGAAGACGTAAGGTTTTGGCACTGCCCCAGGTTTATGTGCTTAAGTAAATCTGGAGCAGCCTCAAAATCCATGGGTGTTGTGTGGGAAAACAGCCCCCAACGCCCATGGAACGCCTCCTTGATGCAGAGCAAGGCAAGGCAGTGACTTGAGCTGCTTTGTCTTACTCTATATCTATGTGGCTACGTAGAGTGGCTTTGCGTTGCCTCATAAATATGATTGAGAGGCTTGTGTCGCCGGAGCATCAATGTATTGACTTTATAGCTCATCCCACAGACTGATACTTTGGTTTTGTCATTTTGTCCATGGAGCCTGGAGTTGTCAAAGAATAGAGGTCGCCTTGGCCCTTGGCCACATTTCTGAGAAAATAAGACTACCTCCCATGTGCTGTTAAGCACCTTACAGTGCCAAGTATGTAAAATGAGATGGGTGTGTTGCATTACCATGAACTGTTAGCATAGCGCCTAAACTGTCGTGAGTGGAAGAAAAGGTAAGACGAGAAGAGTGAGTGCAGCGGAGACAATGACAGCCTCCCCGAAATTAAACCTCCTTCTCTCTGTGGTGACAAATCGGATTCTTTTGTTAATCTTATAAACAAGAAAAAGCAGACTGGGAAAGGGCAAATGTTGACACTTGAATACAAACATTAGAAAATTAAGTAAAGAAAGGGTGGTAATCCCATGTGCATGTGAAAGTATACTGCTTAAAACACCGATATAAATGTACGTGTGTTACAAAAGGTACTGTTTGTACTTTATCTTGCAGCTCGCCATTCATCACCATGTTCACTTGTATATAGAGCATAACCTACTTATGCAATAAATCCACAATTGTGGTTTAATTTTTTTTGCAACACTGCTCTAGCAGCCAAGTGACACTGTTGGCCTTTGGACTTAGATTAGAACACTAACTGTGGTTTGTTTGAACGCAGTCAGTCAACAGTGTTTGCAAAACCAGCTAATTAATTCAAGAGGTATGATTGCTTGCATCTGAGGAGGAGCTCTCAAACAGATGTCCTGTGGTGCTTTACCTCTCTAGTGTTAAACTGCAAACAAAGTGGCAAATGGAAATTTGCTACACTATAATCCTCTGATGAGTTTGAGGAGATGCTAACTAAATGCCAGAAATTGAACAAAAACAAAATGAATGTGTGAAAAATATCAATAAATAAGTAACATCATGCCAAGTGAGAGATTAATAGACAAAAGTGTGACAACACAAGCCTCTAAATACGTGTGAAGTGAAGAACGCTGGTTTGTGTGAGTGTTACACCACAACCATCTTTCCCCAGGCAGCACCCTGCTTTGGTGCTCCAAGGCTTTCTTACCCATAATGGTCCAATCAATCAATCAATCAATCAATCAATCAATCAATCAATCACTCAATCAATAAATCACTCAATCAATCCATCAGGGGTTTGTAGAGTGTGGCTACTCACCTGTGAGGGTCTCAAGGTGCTGGGGGGAGCTGCTGATCCATCTAGGTGTGGATGTTCAGCCGAAGAGCCATGTCTTGCGATCCTTCATCGATTGGATCAGCGACGGAGATTGCCTGAGGTGGAGGATCATGGTAATCCAGGCCTTGGCAGTGAGGTAGGAGAAGGATCTTTCTCCAGTTCTGGTCTTGTGAATCCGTGGGACGGTGGCCTGGGCAAGTTGGGAAGAACGAAGTTGTCTGGCGGGTACATGGACTGTGAGACGGTGGTTCAGATATGCTGGTCCTGCATTGTGGAGAGCTTTGTAGGTATGTGTGACGAGCTTGAAGGTGATTCTCTTGTTGACTGGGAACCAGTGGACTTGTCGGAGGTTTTGTGTTATGTGGCTGCGGCGGGGATGTCAAGGACAAGTATGGCTGCAGCATTTTGTATGTTCTGAAGTTTACTGAGCTGTTTTTTGGGGTATGCCAGCGTAGAGTGCGTTGCCGTAGTCGAGTCTACTGGCGATGAGTGCGTGGGTGCCCGTCTTTCTGGATTCTGTGGGGATCCATCTGAAAGTCCTTTGAAGCAGGCAGAGTGTGTGAAAGCAGGATTAGGAAATGGCGTTGATCTGGCGGTGCATTGTGAGCGAGGAGTCCAGTGTGATGCCGAGGTTACATGCATGGTCCGTAGGGGTGGAAGGGGCTGCCAGGGCGGCGGGCCACCAGGAGTCATTCAAGTCTGAGGGGCGGGTCCCAGGATGAGTACTTCAGTCTTGTCCGAGTTAAACTTGAGGTAGCTGTCTTTCATCCAGGTGGCAACATCCTTCAGCCCACTGTGAAAGTTGATTCTGGCGGCTGTAGTTTTGAAGGTGAGGGACAGGATCAGCTGGGTGTCATCGGCATAGGAGACGATGTTGAGTCTGTGGTTTCTGATGATGGCCGCGAGGGGGGCCATGTAGACGTTGACGAGGGTGGGGCTCAGGGAGGAGCCCTGAGGCACTCCACAGCTGATTTCTGTAGGCTCTGAGAGAAACAAAGGCAGTCTGACTCGATGTGTTTGGCCGGTAAGGAATAAGTGGATCCAGTCCAGTGCCTTGTCGTGGATGCCAGCGTCGCCGAGTCTCATGTTTAGGGTGCGGTGGCAAATGGTGTTGAAAGCAGCTGAGAGGTCCAGTAGTGTGAGGGCTGCGGTGGCGCCCTGGATGAGGATGGAGCGGATGTCTTCGGTGGCAGCCAGGAGTGTAGTCTCGGTGCTCTGGTTACTTCAGAAGCCAGATCTAAGGAGCTTCCTGTCCTGTCTGGTATGTCGGCACCCTCAGTGGTCCCTGCTTGCTCATTTTTCTGTCCACTGAGGGTTTTTTTTTCCTTTTCTTGCCACTGCTTGTTTCTTTTTATTATATTTGTTGGTGCCAGTGCTTGTTTTGCCGATGCTTGTTTTGGGTACTAGCAACAGTAACACATTATTGGACATGTGCACCTGGCATGCTTATGGGCATGGCACTTGGCACAAGTGACATTTATTTATTTATTTATTTGAAAAGTTTAATAAAGCGTAAACATGACCCTTGCGGATATCAGAGCTCTGGAAACAGAGGCAGAAGCATGCATGAACCCAGAGCAGTTGAGGTCAACATTGTAAAACAACAAGGAGAAAACAATCAAAATCAGATACCGGGTAGAAGGCCCTACTAATTCAGTTTATCTTATAGTGCAATATATTTCCTGTAACACTCATCACAGCATAGTAGAGTAAATGACAAATCTGTAATTTGCCCAAGAAGTATTCTTCTATTATAGTTCCGGAAGGGCCCTAGAGTAAAATAACAGTTTAACATCCAATCAAAACTACATAGCGAAAGATACGTTGGGATAAATGTCAAATCTGTCAACAAGGGGACCAGAGAAAGAGTACATGATGATGCAGTTAATGTCCACTCAGGAAAAACCATTTGGCCTGTTTCTTGAAATAGGCAGTGGAGGGTTTGGTATTCATCTCCGAAGGAAGAGCGTTCCATATTCTAGGTGCAAGACCGGAGAAAGCATGTTTGTACGTACTTTTCTTTTTGAATTTGGGAGGTTTCAAGATTAATGTGGACGTACTTCTTAAGTTCCGACCGGAGCCAGAAAGAACAAGCTTGTTTGCCAGATGGGCCGGAGTGTTGAAATGCAGGGCTTTATGTGAGAGGCAAGCTATTTTGAAACGGATCCTGGCTTCAATAGACAACCAGTTAAGCTGCAAAAGATCAGGTGTGATGCGATCGTGTTTTTTGGAGCCTGTGATGAGCCTGGCAGATGCATTGAGCGTGGCTCTGAGAGGGCCCAAGCTTGCTTTAGGAAGCCCTGCAAGGGTCACCAGGCCATATTCCAGTCGTGATATCACCAGGGGTTGTACTGCAGGCTGTAAGTATTCTGGTGGAAGGAAAGGCTTGATTTTCTTAATTGTGTTAAGATGAAAGTTGGCACCCCTAATGGTGGTGCTGATGTGAGTTTGCATCTTAAGGTATATGTCCAAGGTAATGCCCAGTGATTTCGCGGAATCAACCACGTGAGGGGTGCAGTTAAGGGCTGTGAGTTGTTTTCGCCATTCGCTGGTCGGTGCTGAGTGGTTGTGTGGGGCAATCTACAGGAATTCAGTTTTGAGGGTATTCAACAAAAGATGGTTCCGGGCTAATCATTGTTGAGTTTGCGAGAGAGCCTCATTTAAGGTTTTAATTTCCTCCAGAGAGGAGATCTTCAGGTACAGTTGCGTGTCGTCCGCGAACATGTGGTAATTAATTTGAGAATTGTTCAGAATGACACTGAGAGGTTCCATATAGAGGTTGAAGAGCGTGGGCGAGAGTGTGGATCCTTGCGGAACTCCAATACTGGATGCAAGGGACTGGTTGAGTTTAATCCTTTGAGTGCGGTTATGTGAGAAAGAGGCAAACCACTTTAGGACCGGCCCCGAGAGACCCATCCTAAGTTGAAGAAGATTAATCAAGTTTTCATGTTTGATGGTATCAAATGCAGAAGACAGGTCCTGAAGGATCAGAAGACAGGGGACATTTTGATCTAGGGATTTCAGAGCGTCTTCCACAATGTGAGTTAGAGCAGTTTCAGTACTATGTCCTGCTCTGAAACCGGATTGATAAAGGTCAAGTATTTGAAATTTCTCTATATGTTTGCATAGCTGCTCGTGGATGCATTTCTCGAGGAGTTTGGCTAGTGTCATGATATTGGTGATCGGTCGGAAATTGTTAGGATCAGATAAATCCGAGTTGGGCTTCTTAGGGATGGGAGTTACTTGCCCAATTTTGAGACAATCAGGGATACTCCCTTGCAGGAGAGATTCATGAATGATCCTCGACCGAAGCGGTAGAATGGGCGAGTTGAGGTCTTTACAAAATTTTGCCAGCAGGGGATCACTGAAGTGGTTGGGCGGATTTAGAGTTGTCATAGCGTGTAGTAGTTTTGTGCAATTTGTCAGGATAAAGGAATTTCAAGAGGTATCATTTTTGGGAGAACATCCCAAAGGTAGGGAACCCCGAGCTCCCCTGGTGATGTGGTGTAGATTAGAGGTGGCACCCTGGGAGTGTTAGGTTGCCTCTCCTGTTCAATTTTCTTAGTTTTTTCAGAGAAGTGTACTGTGAAGTCCTTCCCGCTAGGAAGCGGAGTCAAGGAAGTCAGGTTGGGGTTGGAAGTGTGGTTTGCTTGCTATTTGATGATTTCGAATAGCATCTTGGGTCTATTTTTAGCACCGTCCAGCTGCTCCCTGAAATGGTCCGTTTTAGCAATGCAGATTTTTTTGTTGTAGGCGCTTCTCATTTTCCTAAGCTGATAGAGGCTAGTAGTGGAAGGCTCATTTTTCCAGAGCCTCTCTGAAAGCCTACGTTTATGGCGTTCGTCATTTAGGGTACCATTAAACCAAGGTTTGGATTGTTTGAGAGGGATCCTTTTAAGTTGTTTTGGTGCAATGGTGTCGAAGATATTTGCCACAGTGCTACTGTAGTGCTCAGAAAGATCATCAAGGTTGGTCATGTCAAGGGGAGGCTGAAGTCTATTCATAGTGATGGAAATAAGATCATTAATGTTGATGTCTCTCATGTTGCGAGACAGTTGTTTAACTTTAAGAGATTGTCCCTTTCTGCGAGTGGTCTTTTTCAGAATGTGGAAGGCAATTTAATGATGATCCGACCAGTCACAAGGCAGGATGTCATCCAGTTGGAAGATATTGTCTCTAGCAATAATGAGGTTGAGGGTTGCACCTTTGTTGTGGGTAGGTCCCTTACAGACCTGAGATAAGTTGAGATCCGAGAGGAAAGACTTAAAGGAGTTGACTAAAAGATCATTGGTGTCATTCCAATGGAGGTTGAAGTCTCTGTGGAAGATATGGTATAGTTGATCCGAATAAGAGCTGATAACCTCCATGATTTGCTCTATGAAGAGCAAATTGTTACCAGGTAGATGGTAAATCGTGTGAAGCACACAGACAACCTTGCCCTTATTCCAAATTTCTGCTACTAGTAGTTCTCAGGAAGATAGCAGAACATTCTGAGATTGTGTTATAGTTAAGCTGGAGCGATGAATGAAAGCAATGACCCCCACCCCCCCCCCCCGATTTTCCCCAGACGATCACATCGTATAATGGCATAATCAGGTGGGACTAAGATGTCAAGAATAGGGGAGGAGGCCTCGTTGAGCCAGGTTTCTGTGAGAATCAGTAAGTCCAAGTCTTGCGCTAATATGAGTGCAGAGATGTCTGCAGCATGTTTCATGGCTGATCTGCAGTTGATCAGCATCGAATTAATGTAGGGGGAGGTGTTAATCTCTTCCTGATGAGTGGTAGTAATTTGGAGTAGGTTTTCCTTATTAACCGATCTGTAGTTGACCCTGGGTTCCCTGTCAGGGTCCGGGGAAATAGCGGGGATGTTAACAGCGGAGTTAGAGGAGGCGTCTGGCCCTGTGCCATTGTATGAGAGTACAAGAGCAAAGGTGTCCTCATCCGAGAGCTGAGGCTAAAACCTACGAGGTCTAGATTGATGGTTAGGAAGAGGCCTAGAATTCCAGCTGGAACTTGGTGGGAATCGGGTAAAGGATTGTTCGTCCCCATCCCTGAAGACTCCAGGAGGATTGTGTTGCACATTCCCCAGAGGAGGGAGTATATTCCATACCTTCTCCATCTTCATGGAGAATTGTAGTAGGAACTGCATGATCTCTTTGACAGCCCTGCGATCTTGCTTGAGGTCAGCGAACTTCTCAAGGGAAAGCCCGTTAGAGCACTCCTCAGCCACCCTAGTAATAGACGAGGGGTAGGATTCCGACTTGTGGAAGGAATTGGAAGGGACAGTAGGTCCCTTACCACAGTTACAAGGGGAGATGGAGTTCTGCCTGAGCGTGGTTTTGTCGTCAGCCAAGGGTAGATTATCCACATGAGTTTCAAGATTCAAGACAATGGCATTTACATATTTGTTTCGCGCTTAGCGCTTTGAATCATTTTATGTTTGAACTCATTTCATATCTGTATTATGCTTTGCACTTGCAGTCATTTTATGTTTGAACTCATTTCATATTTGTATTCAGCTAAGTGCTTGGGGTCATTTTATTTTCAAACGTATTACTGACTTCTGAGAGTTTTGTTTCTACACTATATGCATAGAACTTAATATTAATATTAAGATGAATATTGTGAACTTGATACAGTGCCTTTCGCATGGAAGCATCCTGTTAGCCCTCAAATCCAAATAGGGACCCTTGCTTCTAGTCAGGGATAAGGGGGATACCCACTTTAGAGATCCCCTGCTAAACCCCTTAGTAGCTTGGCACGAGCAGACAGGATTATCCCATAGGCAATGTTTAAAATATCTGTACCAATATTTGTACCAACACTCACAGTAACACAGTGATAACATCACAAATGGACACCACACCGGTTCAGAAAAATAAAGTATCTTTATCTAAACTTAACAAGACCAAAACGACAAAAATCCAACATTCAAGTATTAAGAAAATTTACTTTCAAAAGGTTTTAGCAACTGAGTCCATATAAACCTATGGATGCGTAATTTCTTGCAAAGTACCTGTCATTACAACAATAATCACCAAGCCAAACAGCCGCAGCGATGGCAAGCGTTGAAAAACAAAGAGATGCGTCGATTCCTGACACCTTTGTGGATGCGAAGCAACAGTTCTGCTGTACACAGGGAAGTGATTTGTCTGGTCTGTAGGGAGAAGCGATGCGTCAATTCTGAGATGACTCCAATCCGTGGGTGATACGTTGGGGAAAACTTGCTGCACAGGGATGATGCGTGGAAATCCAAGATGCGTCAGCGAACGATGCGGCAAGCGGCGCTGCGTCGACCTTTTCAGCCGCGATCCCTCGTTGCGTCGATTCTTGCCACGGTGACAGAAGCTGCGCCGGTTTCAGCAGCGGCGCGGCGTTGCGGGAAGATTCTTCTAGCACCACAGCGTTGCTTTGGAAAATCTGTTGCAAGAAGAGCGATGCGTTGATTTTCTTGTTGTTGCGTTGCTTTCCAGCTCCCAGCAGCACAAACAACCTCCAGATGCCCCATGCAGTCAAAGGCATTCCTGGCAGGTCAGAACTCCCAGCAAGGAAGTTCAGGGGAGCTGGGGGTGAAGTCTTTGTGTTCCTGAGACTTCAAAACAGGAGGCAAGCTTTACTCAAGCCCTTGGAGATTTTCCTCAAGCAGGGGACACAGCACACAGCACAGTCCTTCTCCTTTCTTTGGCAGAAACAGCAACTGCAGGCCAACCCCAGACGCACAGCAAGGCTCCTCAGTTTCTCCAGCTTTTCTCCTCAGCAAAGTTTCCTCTTGATTCTAGAAGAAGTCTGAAGTTCAGGACTTTTGGGTCTGATACTTATACCCCAAAATGTCTTTGTTCTATTTGTGCTAGGGGCTCTGAGCCCAGTTCAAACCAGTTCTGGAGGGCATTCTGCAAGTGCACAACAACATCCATTGTCAATGTGATCCTTGGCTCCAGACACACCATGGGGGGGGGGGGCGAGCCGGCATTGTGGAAGGCAGGCACAGCCTTATTCAGGTACAGGTGCTACACCTCCCACCACTCCAAATGCAGATCAGGCCTATTCAACGCAGTGCTGACTCATTCAGGAGAGGCAGGACACACACCAACCCCCCCATTGGCTGTCTGAGAGAATGCACCCCCCAGCCCCTGTCATTCCAAAACCAGACAGTCAATAAAACAAACAGGCAGAGGCACACAGAATAGGTAAACAAGAAAGTGCCTACTTTCTAAAAGTGGCATTTTCAATCACACAATTTAAAACCATCTTTAGTAAAAGATATGTTTTTAAAATCTAATTTCAGAGAGCCTATATTTTATTTTTTCATCTTATACCTATGGGAAGATATGCTTGTAAAATGTTACAAAGCATTCCCCATTCGGCCCTATGGGGCAAGACTGCCTTTCAATAGTGAAAAACAAAATTGGCTGTATTTCACTATCAGGACATGTCACACACACCAGTACATGTCCTACCTTTCAAATACACTGCACCCTGCCCACAAGAGCACCTTGGGCCTACCTTAAGGGTGACTGACATGTAAGAAAAGGGAAGGTTAGGGCCTTGCCAGTGGGTGCACTTGCCAAGTCGACCTGGCAGTTAGCAAACTGCGCACAGGCGCTGCAGTGGCAGGTATGAGACATCTTTTCAGGGCTACTCATCTGGGTGGCACAATCAGTGCTGCGGGCCCACTAATAGTATACCAGCCCCATCAGACCCAGTGCACTTTACTGGGGACGGACCAGTGAATCAAAATATGCCAATCAGGGAGAACCAATAATGTTCACAATTTACACAGAGAGCATATGCACTTTAGCACTGATTAGCAGTGGTGAAGTGCCCAGAGTCCTAAAACCAACAACAGCAGGTCAGAACAAAATAGGAGGAAGAAGCAAAAAGTTTGGGGATAACCCTGCAAAAAGGGCCAAGTCCAACAAGAACTATTATTTGGATTGTATTCTCCTGCAATATACAGACAAAGGCTAAGAGAGTATCTCAGCTCCTCCTGAGAACCAGGTGATTAACATACCTCACTTATTATGAATGTTCTGTGTTGAGTGCACCTGGGTGGCCCAGAAGTGTGCATATACTGATCTGTTGCATTTCTTATTTTATAGAGAAATGCAAGTCCTCAAAAAAAGTGACACCACTCTGGAAACAGATCCCCTTGAGGGTGCCGGGCTAGACCAGGCTGTGTGGAGAAGCAGTGTTAGCT
Source organism: Triturus cristatus (assembly GCF_964204655.1). Classification (NCBI taxonomy): domain Eukaryota; kingdom Metazoa; phylum Chordata; class Amphibia; order Caudata; family Salamandridae; genus Triturus; species Triturus cristatus. The sequence continues at coordinate 443,137,690 of NC_140585.1, forward strand.
CTCTTTTTCTCATCCCATCGAATTCAGTAGTGCAAGAACTGTTCTAGGAGGAGAGAGGACAGTTCATCGCTCCTGCAGACAACCTGAACTGTGGGTGAGTGTCTACGCCACAATCTTACACCAGATTGAGAGATGTGCAGGATGTGATGCACTTGAATGAACTCGGAGAGCTGGGCGCTGATGGCCTTCTCAATGACCTTGGCTAAGAAGGGGAGGAGTGCGGATGGCTTCTTCAGCAGGGGGTGGTGACGGTTTTGATGGAGCTGTTGATGGTGTGGTGAGGCTCTGGGGCAATGGAGGTGGCTGCTCTATGGTAGATGTGATACGGGCATGGGCCCGATGGGGCTCCGGAGTGGATGCTCTTCATAGTATTGAGTGTGTCATCTGTTGTAAGCGGAGTCCAGTTGAGCAGGGTCTGTTGGGATGCGGCGCGGTTGCGTGTGGTGGGTGACAGGTGTTGTGGCAGGGACTTGGGTGTCAAAGCGGTCATAGATTTGCCTGATCTTGTGGTGGAAAACGGTGCTGAACTTGTTGCAGAGGTCTGTGGTCTCACTGTTGGGCCTGGTGAACTCCTTGACGAAGGCGAAGAGTTCTTTGGTGTTGTGTGCATGGGAGCATATCCTTATTTAAAGTGGGCAATCAATCAAAAAACAAACTGAATTTTACTATTAACTGAATGTCAAGCTTTTCAACAGCTCCATAAAGCATCCCTGTGAGTATGCAAGCTGGACTACTTTCAGCTGCTGATAATCATTTTCTCGCCTTAGTCCAGACATTGTATTTCACTGTATCTTCTGCCGCAGTTTGCCACGACGCAGGGCATCCTGTGAAATAAACACATTCTTTACAGAAGAAAACACTGACAGATCCAGGAAGGAATAACTGCACTTGCTGACATATATGTTCTCATCTCGTGGCAGTATTTGAAGGAGCAGCAATCATCTGAAAATTAACCTTTTGCAATGAATTAAAAAAAGTTCTCAAACCAAATCTATTCAAAGAATGCCATGATTGACTACATTATTCGGAGTTTTGTGGGTAAAAATGTTTTCATTCTATCCCAAGAGTAATTCTGATAGTGTGAGCATTCACTAGAAACTCCCTGATGCCATGTGCGGTTGTAGGACATTTTATTTTTCCAAAAGCAAACTTCAACACATCACCCCACACAAATTCAACTGTCTTCTTGGTTAGTTTTGTGAGAGCACTTGTAAAACGTATTCATGTCTTAGTGACTTTAAACCATACATGTAAAAGAAGATACAAAGATCACAACCATCAATATGCGTAAAAAGGGCTCTGGGTATCTGAACTTTCATGTCATGCAAAACATATTCACAATCTAAAATTCCTTGTAACAATGTGGTCGATGGGGCCACCGATTGTTGATGAGTTATTAAAGTATAAAGTATTTAAAGTGCAAAGAACCACAAGACCAGTTCATCAGCCGGTAAGACCACTGCTCTCAGAAATGGTTATTGGGAAGTGAGAAAGACCTGAGATGCAAAAAGGCAGGAGAATAGTTCACTGGCACTAGAGTAGTTCATCGGTTGCTGTGAAAGAAATTGTCCTGTAGACGCCCAATAAGGGGGCAGATTTATGTTTGACTTGCGCCTCATTTACGCCGCCGTTGCGTCACTTTTGTGATGCAGCAGCGGCGCAAATCCTGCGCCATGGTGCGGGGCATTTACTACGTGACGCATCTGGGAGATGGGTCACGTTGTAAAGCCCTGCGCCACATGTAGGCGTTCCAGGGCAGGTGGGGGCGTTCCGGCGCAGGAACGCCTCCTAAAAGTGGCTGAGTGAAATCTACAAGATTTCACTCAGTCACTTTTGAGCCCATGCTGCGTCAAAACCCTGCGCCTGCTTGAAGCAGGCGTAAGGATTGACGCAGCATTGTGAAGATAGGGCCCCCCAGAGCATTGCTGGAGCTGCGTCGCGCTTGCGACGCAACTCCAGCAATGCGTCACTTTTACGGCACAGATGCGTGACGCATCTGTGCCGTTTTTGCCCCATGGTGCGCCGCATTATAAATGCGGCGCATCCATGGTGGCGGAGCTGGGGCGCACAATAACTGGCGCATCCCTGCTGATATGCAGGGATGCGTCAGTTATTATAAATCTGCCCCAAGATCTCCAATAGTGCAATCTTTCGTAAGAGGCAGCGGCGTTTAGTAGTTTTTTGGCAAACTGCATATATTTCTCAAATCTTGCGGCCAGGATGGAATACTCCACTTTGGGGCAAGCCATCCCAGCAAGTCTGCAGGAGCGTTTGCCAAGTAGCTGAAATTGGAGTTTCAATCAAACACGCCTTTCCGGTAGCAAGAATGGGCAAATACAGACAATGTGCAAAATTGATTTTCTATAGACGTGGCAGAGCCTGCACACTGTGCTAGCGCTTTTCCTTTTCCAAGTTGGCATGCAGCCTAAAGTTGGCAGGCCGCCTAGCCTGTATTGGATGAGTTTCCATTTGACCTGTTTCGACATACAAATGCTTACAATTTGTTGCGGGCCCAGTTTCTCATAGTTGTTTAAAACCAGCCAAGCATGTGTGGGATGTGGCAACTTTTGTTTGTCTTCAAGATGCAATTTCTGCCGCACAACTTTGGAGAATAAACTTTTAAAGGTTGTGAAGGTGACGGGAGCTGCCCACAATTCTGCTCTCTAAGGGGCATATCAGCAACGAGGCGGTAAAAAATTATCGCCGCTTTTGCGTCCGTTTTCGGGTGAAAAGCGGCGATAATTTCATCGCCTAATCAGCAAGGTCACGCTGTCGCGTGAAACCTTGCATTAGTGCCTGAATTCCGAAGGCCCAGCTTTGCATCTCTAATGAGATGCAAAGTGGGCGTTCCTGCCCTGACATGACTGGTGAAATGTCGCTAAGTGACATTTCTGCTATCATCAAGCCCCACGCTATGAAGCATAGCGGCAAGAAAAGTAGCGCTAACCCCTGTTATCGCTACTTTCCTTACGCCTGCTTCAGGACTGACTTAGCCATGATATCCTTTGGAAGGTGGATATCATGGCTAAATTTGCCTTGCCCTATCATCAAGCTAACGCCAAACTTCGTGAGATTATCGCTGGGTTTCCAGCGATAATCTCATGTTTGGCAGTTAGTGCTAGGATTTTTCTCACTTTTGAGATAAGCGCTGCTAATAGCACGCTATCTCAGCGATAAAAATCCACATTAGCCGGCGATAATTATCCTAGCGCTAAGTGTGCTTAGCGATAATTATCGCCAGTCCTTGATGATATGCCCCTAAATTCCGTAGTGATTGGTTCAGATAAACACGGCCTGCTGACTTGCTGCCTGCACTTGCGAGTTCTAGCCACAGTTGGCTTTCCAGTGTGTCTTCCCTTGAGGACCATAGCTCAAAACAGGTCTTCGCAGAGGACTCTTGCTATTCCAGTGTTTGGTTGGATAGGCCAAACTCCAGGCGAATTTGTGCTAGGGAACCGTGCTTTGAAAAGTTGAAAGCTTCCCTGTAGGTGCTAACTTGAAGTTTGACCAGTAAATTCGAAACTTCCAAACATAGCATCTGATCTATATGCTAGGCTAGGGAATAAGTTGGTACGTATAACTTTCATTAGGGGTTCGAGGGAGGGGTCCAAATTTTTTTGTTGAGGGCTTCAGGAATGCATGAAGTAGAGAAACTGCTTTTGGTTTTATGGACTCCTTGTGGGGCAGAAAGGTTTTGCAATTGTCCACAGCCATTCACAAGTACTTTCATTTTACTGATGTTTTAATTTGAAGTTTATTTAGATGCCACTGGTGTGGCTTCTTTATTTTTCTACCCATTATCATTTTCTGGTTTGCTCTAGGTTGATGGTAAGCCCATTGTGTTTAGTGTAGCACGCAATTCATCCAGAAACCATTGGAGCCCTACCCTGGTTTTTGATATTAGGAGGACATCATCAATATAGAGAAGGCAACTGATTGGTTTGCCTCCGAGCCTGGGGGCGTTTGTATTCACTTCTTCTAAGTCATCAAGAGATTAGCCAGAAAGATGTTAAAAAGCAATGGGGCTAAAATACAGCCTTGTTTTAAGCCTTCCATTTTTAGGTCTCGCATAGGCAGCGCAGCTCTACGAGGCATTAAGTAATCAGTATTACTAGTGAAACTCCACCCATTGCGTTTCTCTTTGTTTTGTCACTTGCCATTGGTGGAATCTGGCATTGCTGTTCTTATCTTGCTCCGATATGTCACTTCCGTTTTCTTCAGGAAGCAGTATGGACTAACTACAGTTGACTTACACTGCTGGCTGTTATCTTTTTATTTAGGGACTACTTTTTTTTTCTTTGCTGCTCCTTGCATTTCCACATCTGGCAGCGTCCTGCCCTCACCTGACGCTGTTTATTTATATTTATTTACGTTCATAATTAAATGATGCAGCCCAGATGCTCGAACCCTGTTCTCCTGCTCCATAGACGGCAGCGTTACATGTTGAGCCACCACCTCCCACTGTTTTTTTTTTTTCTTTTTTTTTTTTTTTTTGATTTTTCAAAAACCTTTATTGAGACACTGTAAATATACATAACAGACTGCCGTGTGCTCCTTCTGCAGTTCGTTGCTTCAGAAGAAACGGCCATTGTAGACCAGCAGCTCTCACACAGCCATTTAGCCGACATCCCGGAGGACCGGCGGCATTGCAGTTGTACATAATGCAGTTCGGGCTGAAACGCTTCCAGTGCATATGGTACGTGTGCCCCACCGGACCGCGCCATAATGTAATCGACCGTCTCGGCCCAACTGCCGGCAGTCTGCTCGAGTACCCGTAACTTCGCACTTCGAGTCTCAACACCCGCCCCTCCCCCCTCGTTCGCCATCATGCATCCATCTTCACTCGCTTCATGCATACTCACGCACGCTGTCTCTGACCAGGGTATCAAACTCCGGGCCGACATCACCTCCCATGTCTCCAGACCTGGCCAATCCTGCGGTTCCGGTGCCCGCCGCGCGGGCCCGTCTCTAGGTAGCCCTCGCCTCGTACAAGGGATGCCCCCTCCCTCCTCCCTCCAACCAGTCTCTCTCTCGAGCATCACACAGGCCTCATGGCTTATCTCACCATTATCGCACTCTAGTCCGAAGGCATACTCTCCACTACCCCACCGCACACCGCCGGGGCTTCCTGCTGCGTGTCCCCTTTACCAGGTTCCTCAGCATGTTCCGCGGATATGTAGGTGCTGTACAGCGCCCAGAAGTTCTTAGGGCGACTTCTAGGGGGCAGCAGTTCGCTATATGTTTCCGCCTGCGTGCTACAGTACAACATATCCCTGGCCCACCTCTTCTTAGTGGGAAGCGGCCCTCTCATCCAGCAGGCCGCCACAACTCGCCTCGCGATCAGCAGCGCCACATCCGTCAGTCGCCGCAGCGCCCGCGGAAGTGGCTTGGAGTAGCCCAGTAACGCTAGAGCCGGGTCTGGGGGGATCTCCCTTTCCAATATCTTGCTCAACTCTCGGAATACAGCCGTCCAGAACCGGGCCACACCTGGGCAAAGCCAGGCCATGTGCAGGAAGTCAGCCACAGGAGCATGGCACCGCTCGCATTCCGCCGAGGGGCGCAGCCCATATCTGTGTAATCTTTCAGGGGTGTAGTATACCCGCTGCAAGAACTTAAAGTGTATTAAACGGTGACGACCGTTCAAAGAGACCTTTTTGGTGCTGGAGCAGCAGTATCTCCACATCTCATCCGAGATGTCCATTTCGAGGTCCGTTTGCCAGGCTCGCCGCGCGGCAGAGCACTGAGGCTCCCTGTGCTGATCCCCAATCTTTTTGAGTGCCGAGACCAGCTTGGACGGCTCCGCCGCTTTAATGACATAGGTGAGCTCCGGGATCTCGGGCGGCTCCGCCGCAGTCGGTCCCAGAAGAGACAGCAGTGCTCCCCGAACCCGGTGGAATTGGAAGCGTTGGAGTAACGTGCACCCCGGATGTGCCAATACGACGCTCTCCAGCGTCTTAACCACGCCGTCTTGGAACAGGTCTGCCATCCTCGCTATACCCAGGGCGCCCAAAGCCCGCGTCACCCCCGCTTCTCGCAGAGGAGGGAGCCAAACCGCCCACTCCACCCGCATCAGCGGCGAGTATAAGATGGCACAGTCCTGCCGTTTCATAAGCATGTGCCACGCGTGGTTAGTGGATCCGAGCGAGTCCAACAGTCCAGTCCGTCGATCCACGGGCAGACAAATCGTCGCCGGGAGTGGTACCGGCTCCGCGAACAAGCGCTCCAGCAGCACATGTGGGACATCTGGGTCAGCGTGTATCCACGAATGCAGATGGGACGCCTGCGCCACCCTGTAATAACTCTCCAGGTCCGGGGCTCCAAGCCCCCCCATCTCATATGGCAACGTTAGCACTTTCCACTGGACTCTCGGTTGTCTACCTCCCCAAGCCAGCCGGAGGAGGGTCTGAGTCAGCTGCGCAAAGAAAGACCTGGGCAACACTATAGGAATGTTGGCAAAGAGGAACAGAAAGCGCGGTAGGATGATCATTTTCATAATGGCTATCCTGCCCATCAGCGAGAGGGGCAGTCTGTTCCACACTTCCACCTCATCCACGAGTTTGGAATAGGCCACCCCATAGTTTTCCCTCATCAAGACCTCCGGGTCCCTGTGCAGTCTAATGCCCAGATAGCGAATAGAGTCCGTTGTCCACTGCAGTGGGTATTCCATTGGGAACGGCAATGTTGCTGTGGTCAGCGGGAATGCCAGCGATTTGCTCCAGTTGACTTTGAGGCCCGATAGCGCCCCAAATCTAACCACCTCCCGCAGTATAGAGGCGAGATTCTCCTCCGGATCTCTGATGTAAAGTAGCGTATCGTCAGCATAGGTAGAGATACCTATCTTGTAAGAGGGAAAGTTAATGCCCTCGAATCTGTGGTATTCCCTTATCGCGCACGCCAAGGGCTCGGCCACTAGCGCATAGAGAAGTGGGGAGAGAGGGCAGCCCTGCCTGGTCCCTCTAGAGATAGCAAACGGCTCCGTGACTCGATCTCCGAGGCGAAGCCTGGCAGTAGGTCTGAAATACAAAGCCCCTATCATCTGTAGGAAAGGCTCCCCCAACCCGAGCTTCCTGAGAACCCGCACCATGAACGGCCACTCCACAGAGTCAAACGCTTTCTCCATATCGAGGAAGAGCGCTATGGCCTTACTCTCTGGGCGCACATGTTGCATGACGCCAAGGACCGTGCGGATGTTATACGTAAGGTTCCTGGCTGGGACAAAGCCCGCCTGCTCCGGCGCCACGAGCTCCGGGACCAGGAGCGCCAAGCGCGTGGCCAGCACTTTCGCATATATTTTGGCATCGACATTAATCAGTGAGAGTGGCCTATAGGATCCGCACTGGTTAGGGGGCTTCCCGGGTTTAGGGATTGTAACGAGCAGGGCCTCTCGCATCGTCTCGGGCATACTGCCTTCGAGGCAAATGTCATCAAAAAGGGTCAGAAGATGCGGGAGGAGCTGGTCTTGAAAGGCCTTATAGAAGGCCACCGTCAGCCCGTCCGCTCCCGGGGCGGAGCCCGCCCGCATACTCCCCAATGCCTCCAAGATCTCGTCTTTTTGTATGGGCAGGGCCAAGAATTCTCGCCTCGAGTTAGACAAAAATGGCATTTTGAGGTAACTGAGGTAGTCGTCTATCTCTGCCTCCATACGCGAGGACTGCGATTTGTATAGGCCAGCGTAATAGGCCCTGAATTCTTCTATGACCCCCTCCTCCTCGGTGATCACATCGCCTGCAGCCGTGACGAGCTCGTCAATGACCAGAGGTCGCCTAGAATTGCGCAGTATTCCCGCCAGCACGGATCCTGGGCGCTCGCCCTCCCCGTACGTGCGGGCCGTGGCATACTTCCCCATATGTTTCACCTCTCGGTCCGCTTCACTATTGAATTCAGCAACCAGGTGCTGCAGCCGCGCGGCCACCTCCGGGTCCGCGGAGTCCCCCTGTCTCCTCTCCATTTGAGCTATCTGCGACTCCAGCGCCCCGAGCTGCCGCCGGATGGACTTAAGCACTCCCGAATGCTTAGTCATCGCTACACCACGGATATAGGCCTTAAACGAGTCCCACACTGTTTGGAAACTCTGGACTGTGCCCGTGTTTACCTTAAAGAACGTGTCTATTTCGTCCGCCAGTTCCCCACGGAACACGTCCTCCAGCAGTGCATACGGCGGTAGTCGCCACGTGAACGGCGGTGGCCGCCGACGCGGAGTGGTCAGGACCAGTAGCAGAGGAGAGTGGTCTGACAACGTGCGTGGCAGCACCCTGCAGTCCGCGACGCTCGCGAGCAGTGCCCGGGACACCAACCAGTAATCTATTCTGGTGTGCACGTCATGGAAAGCCGAGTAATGCGTAAAGCCCCCTTTACCCGAGTGACGGTGTCGCCAGACATCAAGCATGTCAAGCCTGATCAGCTCCGCCTGCATGTGTAAGGTGGCGGCCGCTGGGCGGCGGGCCGGCCCCGACGAGCGGTCCAGCTCTGGGCTGAATGTGAAGTTAAAGTCGCCTCCCCACACCATGCCAGAGGGCACGTGCTGCCTGCACTGTGCCGCCAGAGCGTCGAAGAAGTCTGGGGAATCATAGTTAGGGCCGTACACATTGACCACTATCAGGTCATGGCCTTTACCCACGCACCGCGCTATTAAGTATCGCCCGTCCGGGTCGGCAAGCAGCGACGTCAACCGGAGTCTCGATCGTGGGTTCACCCAGGTAATCACCCCCCTAGAATGCGATGTGAAGCCCGCGGCCGCACTGGATCCCGCCAGACCCCTCGCCGCCAGCAACCTACTAGTAAGTGGGAGGTGAGTCTCCTGGAGCAGTGCCAGGTCGATGTGATGTCGGTGGAGGTAGTTTAAGACCTTTCTGAGTTTGCGATGGTCATTCAGCCCTCGGACATTCCACGTCAGCGCTCTAAGAACTTCCCCGTCAGTGTCATCCATTCGTTCATCCGTTCCAGTCATCCCAGTTACTCGTTCTAATATCAGCACTGCACGTGGGGCAGCAGGATGTCCCCTCCCGCCCCTCTAGTTCAGACAGTCCGAAACAGCCACACATCAGTAAATCAAATAACTTGCCATGCAAGAGACAGTACCAAGCACAAATGCACAACACCGAACGTCCCCCAAACTTCCCAGCCCCCCTCCCACAGCCGACCGTCCCCAACCTGGCCAGACAGAGCCCCCGTCCCTCCCCCCACCCTACCCCACAACAACAACCATACAAAAACATCCCCAAACCAGCCCCCGTGGGGGCCAAGAGAGCCATTAGCCCTGGGGCAGGGGCCTCCAGCGGGCTGCTCCTCAAAACTCCCAAGAGTCCGCCGTGTGGCCGTGCCCCCGCCTCCAGACCCCCAAACGAAGCTAAACGCAGCGCTAGCGAATAACACCTCACCTCAGTGGCAAGCGCCCCAGTCTATCCGAATCTGCACAGCACCCCCCAGCCCCCCCCGGACAGTCAACCAGGTCCATTGCTCGCAGATCAAACCATGCGGTGCGCTCCAGTTGCTCTCCCCACTAAAGTCTCGCAGTGCCTAGGGACACCGGGCTCCCCCGCCCCCAATCAAAGCCGTAGCAGGAGTCCAGTCTCTCGCCCCCCCACCGGTGCTAGGGCAGCGAAGTCCAGGGCTCCCCCAACACAGCATAATGGCCTCACCCAGCTGGAGCCTCAGCGTCCTCCATGGCGATCGTCGCCTCGTGCGCGCCAACATAGTCCCCGCTGTTGCCGAGCCACCTGTGGAGCGGCAGCCCCCGTCACGGGTCGGCGTCCACTCACCCGGAGACAAGTCAGATCAAGCAGCCGCCGCCAGTGTTCTAGTCCTGGTCCCCCAGGTCGGAGACCTCCGTGCGGGCAGTCGCGTCGTCCTGCATTCCACGCCGCTGCTCCCTCGACCACTCTTTCAGGGATCGCTGCAGCTCCCTCGGGTCTGTGAAGAAGTGCGACTGCCCCTGCCTGTTGATACGGAGCCGCGCCGGGTATAGCATCGCATAGTCCAGGCCCAAATCGCGGAGCTGTTTTTTGTAGGGTGCAAACTGCCTGCGTTCCTCCTGCACCTTCGCCGTGAAGTCGGGGTAGATGGAGATATCCATCCCTTCATATAGCAGCTTCCCCTTTTCTCGCGCCAACCGCAGGGCCGTGTCTCTGTCTCTGTAATTGAGCAGTTTTGCAATTATAGGCCTGGCAGGCGCCCCAGGCTTGGGTCGAGGGCCCAGCGAGCGGTGGGCCCGCTCAACCACGAACATTGGGGAGAACACCTCCTCTCCGAGCAGGGCCCGCAGCAGTTTTTCCACAAATAATTCCATTCGGCCCGTGTGCGTCGACTCCGCCACGCCGGTGATACGGACGTTCGATCGCCTCGAACGGGCCTCCAAATCCTCGGACTTATCCTGGATGACCTGCAGGAGTTTACTGAATTGCCGGCGGTCCGCATCCCATGCCGTCTGCGTCTCCTCCACCTGCGTTATCCTCTGCTCGGTCGCGTCCAGCCGCTCTGCGTTCTTATCCACTCGTTCCGACATGCGGTCCATGCGGTACGTGAGTGCATCAAGCTTAGTGTCTATCGCGGTCAGACTGCCCTGCAGCCCTTTTTCCATTGCTGCCAGTGTTGCTTTGATGTCGGCGCACATGGCGCTCTCCGCAGTCGCCCCGTCCGGGGGTCGCGCCGGCGAGGCCTCGAACGGTCCCTTCGGCTTGCGGGGATCAAAAGACAGTTTGGACTGTAGTTTATCACTTTTGCCCATGGCTGCGCCTGGGGACGGCCGCTGGCCCGAGATCGCCTCCACTGCACAGAGGCCCAGTCCGGCTGACCACCGCCGTCTCCACTCGATGTCGACCTCCCCGCCACGCGGTCCCGCACTCCGGCGGCTATGTGCTACTGCAAGTGTCCGGTCACCTCCTCAGAGCGGGAGCGAGAGGGGGCACGCCGTGCCTGCGCAAGTGGTCCCCCACTACTAAGTGTGGCGTCTCCCAGCGCCAAGATGTCTCGGGTGAGGGCCTCCGTGCCCGCGTCCCCAGGGCGCCTGAAGACCGACACGGCGCGGGCCGCAGGTCGCACTTAGCTGCCCACTCAGTCAGCAATCCAGGGGGGGGGGGGGCGCCACCGCAGCCGACCCCCCGTACTCGGGTCCAGGGCGCTCGACCGCGCCACGCAGCCGGTTGGACCCCGTTGGTCGGGTCCGCCTCGTGCCTGGCAGCCTGGCAGCCGCACGTCAGCTGACGCACGTCGGGTCGAGCCGCAGGCCAGTCCGGGGATCGCGGCCCAGCCCGCCTCCTCACCCCGAGCTCGCCGGGATCTGTGCACCAGGGCTCAATCGGCTCCGCCGGACTCCCGGGGTGACACCACCCAGTGCCAGGGGGGACCCTCCGCACCAGCGCGTAGTAGAATGCTGCTACTCAGGATCATATGTACGGATAGAAAGGGGTCTCGAGCGGGAGCTCCGCGCTCACACGTCCGCCATAGCCGCCGGCTAGCTCCGCCCCCCCCCACTGTTTGTTATTGCTTGGTTTCAGATGCTACATTTGCCCATCTCAACGCTGTTTTTTTAAAATTGTATCTGTCTCCCCCTCCACTTGAATTATTTTTTAAATTTGTCTCCCCCCTCCGAGATCGCTGTTTATTTTTTTTAATTAAATTATGCCTCCCAAGCCGAGGCTCGAACCCTGTCCAAAGTCGGCAGCTTTTAAAGTACCAGCCTCGCGATAGCGCCATCCACTTTGTTATATTAAAGAGGGGGAAAAGTTAGGCCATTTTTACAGGCAGATCGCCATGCCATTGGGCATCATTGTTATCCTGTGATTTGACATAATACACACACTCTCCCAGCACGTCAACTGATTTGGGAAGTCCAGTAACTAGGGTGACCAACTGTCCGTAAATTTCACGGACCGTCCGTAAATTGGACCTCACGTCCGTTGTCCGTGACGAACCTTTTTATGGACGCCTTTTGTCCGTAATTTTGGGACTTGCAGGGAACAGAGCTGTTCCCTGTGAGAGGCCTCAGCTCCCTGATGGGGCCGCCTCGCACGTGCACCTGCCCATTGTCATTCTGTATGTGGCTGATTGTTGCATACAGAATGACAATGGGCCAGTCTGGGCTGTGAAAGCATGTGGGGGCCTCCTCCAGTCTCCCCCTGGGGCAGGGCATTCCCTTATGGTTAGATGGATGACCTTTACATTTAAGACTTCTCTTAGGCGGTGGTATGGAGCGTGACACTGAACACTAGTCTAGATAGCCCACAGAAGTACAAGGCTGACTTGAAATTTCATAACTTGGAATCCTATTTTGATTCTCACACAAATCTAGGTGTTGTGAGCTGAGCATTTATAAACACCAGTGACACGGGGTACAACATTTTTCGGGTGACATGTTGCACTTCATTCAGTTTTGACGTTTTGACCTTCAAAATGAGGAATTGGGATTAGATCTTGTTTCAAATGGGTCCCTGGTGAACTGAAGGGGACCACAGCACACAAACCGCAGGATTACCGTGACCCAGACCCTTTTCTTTACCAGGCATTCTTCCAAAACACTATTGCAGCCGAAGGAAAAGATACACCAAGCAGGCAAACAAAAAGAATATGTAGAAGAGAAGTACCACGATTACAGTGTACAAAGTAAAAAAGTTAAAAAGAAGATATTATAGTTCTTTCACAGTCTCATCATTTCAGAGCTGAAGCATTGTTAATATTATATACAACGAGCCATAGTTGCTGCTTTTTTATTGATTTTATGCAACTAACATCCATTGACAAAGCCAATAGTCATGGCTTGTTGAAGGTCTAATGCTACTGGATGCAATGACAGAGCAGCAAAATACCAGTGGGGCGGTACACTATGCTCAGCACATATTTTTAGCCTAGGTGTTTTAAGCCAAGCACTTAATTATATCAGACACACCCCTTGGAGAGACCCCCATTATTTTGTTATCCCACGTAAAGCCCTGGAAACAGCACCATGTCACAGTCACCTCACGTCCTGGCACTGTGCATCATGCATGACTCATGACTTCCAAGTTTTCAAATTGCCTATGTGCAGGTGCCTAGTGAACCCTTCCCCACCCCTTGCTTTAGGAACTACAGCGAGGGTGAAGTTCTAAATGGGCCTCTTCTGTCTGCAACTGGATGGGTGGGTGGATGGGTTAAGTGTGGCTGAAAGGATGGGTGGCTAAGTGAAAGGGGCATGGTGAGACAAAACGAGGATGAATGGATGAGTGAAAGCATGAATGAGTGATTGGCAGAATGGATGGGCGAATGGGTGCATGAATGAGTGAAAAGAAGAATGTAAAGATGGATGAGTGAAAGAATGCATAATGAGTGAAAGGGAGGGTGGAGAGCTGGATGGATGGATGAGTGAAAGGGTGGACGGATGAGTGACTGGGTGGATGGACGAGTAAGTGAAAGGATGGCTGGATGGGTAAAAGGTTGGATGGATGAGCGAATGGATGGATGGGTGGAAGACTGGATGGATGAGTGAAAGGATGGCTTGGGTGAAAGGGTAAATGGTTGGATGGATGAGTGATTGGATGGATGGGTAGAAGAATGGATGGATGAGTGAAAGGATGGATTCGGTGAAAGGGTGGATGATGGATAATGGATGGATGAGTGAAAGGGTTGATGAAGGGATGGATGAGTGAAATGATGGAAGGAAGGATAGATGACGGATAGGTTTGCAAATGATTGAAAAGGTTTGGATATTGATGGACACACAGATGGAAGGACAGAATGATTGGTGAAAGACTGAATGATGGATGACAGAATGTAAATTATCATATGAAATTCCACAAAAAGACCTGCACAGTTGCTCAAAGCTGCACGCATACCAAATAAACGTGAAGTGCACGATTGTCTCAACCTCATATAAACTTATTTGGACTTGTACTTAAGTCGTTGTCTATTTACTTACTATTATAGTATCGCTCAACTTCCTCTGGTGTGTCTGTAAAACGTACCTTTTTTCACAAAGTTTTGTTCTGAATTTTGACCTTCTGTCCTGAATTTTTGTCCTGAATTTTGACCCTCTGTCCTGAATTTTTAAACTTCCTGTCCTGAATTTGCGCCCATGCCAGTTGGTCACCCTACCAGTAACTAGTCTTCATCTGTTTTGGTAAGTAGCTTTAGCATGCTCCATTCAAAAGTAGGATGAGTAAGGGGAAGGGTTGCCTGTCAAACTGGTATCTTTATGGCTCGGTTTACAACCTGTACTAGTTTATCACACAGCTTATTTGAAGCTGCCCCACTGCATTGCGTTCCGTTCTCAGCAGGGCTCAAGTATGTGTCTTGGTGCATTCGAAGTACACGTCGTGTGCTACATTTGACTTCTGTTTCATTTCTCTCACTGGGTGAGTGTTGGTAGGGGAGGGACCCTGTGTGCTCCATCTACTGTCATAGCACACGCTTTAAAAATTGGTAATGCACAGCGCTGCTAGTTTAATTACAGACAACAGCATATTGAAGCAATACCTAACTGAGGACAGCCGCCTTTAAATATGGAAACAGTGAAAGGAAAAACATTCTTGAGGAACGTGAGTAACCCGTCCATGTGGGAAATTTCGCTTACCAAGTTCATTTGCTAATTTTCAACAATTGTATTGAGCTGGGTGGATTTTATGGAATTTTGTTTTGCAGGCTTTGCACAGTTTTGAGGATATTCCAAACGCCTCACCCCCATGCGAACTACCGTGGGCAAACACAACACACAAGCTCTGCCTTTCCCTAGCTTCGGGCTGTACTCTCTTTGCAGCTGCCCCCTACTCCTCATCTGCAACAGGGACGTGGAATATTTTATTGTATGCTTGCCCCTCTTCCATCCTTCTTCTACGTGCGTGTCTCTTTGCCTTCTCGGACCATGTGCTTTTCTCTGCCTTAGCTCAAATGTAATAGATATTTATTTTTCTGCTCTGTGGTTCATGTCTAGCACAAAACTAATACAGTAAATAAAACGAATCGAGGCATTCACTTCCGTAGCTGTCTGCTTTCTACTCCCCTTGCCCTTCAGTGATATGTGTTTTTGTTTTTCTGGAGTCAGGAAAATGAATCATATTTAAAAGATACATGCAAAAGTAAATTGTTTTCGAACATGACTGCACGTTTTTATTTGAGTGAAAGCACCCTCCTTCTAGAGGTCTGATTTCTGAGACTGTGTAAAGTAAAGTGTTTTAAAGTGTACCCAATATACATGATGCACATTTTCCAGAATTAACCTCTCCCCGTGCATAGATTGAATCTTGCTCGCTTTAAACTCTGTGCTAGTGTATGGTTGCATTTATATCTGAAATTGGAGTCCCTGGGCCAGAGAAACAGTTGTGACTTTCCTACCTCTAAAAGATCTAAGACGCAACTCATAGAAATCTTCAGTGGGATAACGTGGCCGTGGCAAACACAGCTTCCCTTCCCTAACCTGCATGACTGATATCCATGCTAACCATCATGTATCCAACATGTAACCATTCAGTATGCAAGGCAGAGAAGCAAGGCCTTATTATCTGGAATACATTTCAGCGTATAACAGTTACACACTTTTCCAAAACATGTGATGGCTATTTCGAAAGACAATTTGTATTCTTTCCTGGATATGATTTACATCCCAGCCTTGTCTTGGCAGCACCTACAATTTTTTATGCAGTTTCAGTATATACAGTGACCACCTTCCTTCTGTTTGTGAACCCAAATACTTAAGAATTCAGCCGTCTATGTTTTAGGGCTTGTGACAAATGTACGCACATTTAAGATCTTAATCTTTGACAGCATTTGGGCAAGAAGGCTATTGACACGTACAGTTCAGTTTCGACAAGCCAAATGATGATAGACACGCACACCTTCTCCATCTGCTTCGTGTCCCTGGGTCACACTGTCTCTGATTAGCTCTTTGAGCCTGCCTTACATCACATCTTCTCGATAGCAAACTAGCCAATTGTAGCCATCCCACCCTTTCGATGGCAGCTTATTCAGTAGTCGAAATGAGTACAAAAACATATTTTCAAAGGGAAATTCCTTCTAAGGATAATCAAGGGCCTTCCCAAATGTTGCACTCAAGGAATGCAACATACTTTATTGATTTGTTCATCTAAATAGAGGGATGATCAAATTAATTTTGTGCAGTTCTCTAAAGTGCAACAAACGAATTGAAACATGGCCATCAGACAAGATGCTCTTTTCCCTGCTCTTTCTAACATAACATGTCCATTAATTTCATCTCCCTTAAAAGGTCATCCATCCCTTATAATAATTTAGAATAACAGCATACCACTTCACAACACAGAATACCATTCCACATAATTACAATCTATAACACACAGTCCCATTCCACATAATTCCAGTACACTCAATGCCACATAATTACTATCCACATAATTCCACAGCACACCAAGCCACAAACTTCCAAAACACAAATCCACTCGACACCACACAATTCCATGCCGCACAATTCCACAACTAACTAATCCAATCTAACCCACATAATTCCACTATACACCGCTTACATACATGCTGTAACACATGGGTAAAGAACATTCCAATTTACAATGCCAGTAGTTCTAACTTAACCAAATGCGAGACCGATTGCATTTCCAATGTTTGTTTTTCTTGAGATGAGATAAATAGGAGTGTGTGTGGCGTTGCGGACAGAGGAGAAGACTTTGGAACAGGGGAACCAATTTTGAGTCTCGGCGTCGGTTCAATAAACAACCTGTCATTCTGGGCATATCACACCAATCAATCAATCAGGGATATATAGAGTGCACTACTCACCCGTAGGGGTCTCAAGGCGCTTTTTGGATGGGGGGGGGCACCCATGCCTAATGAATGAATGTGACCTTGTGTGCAGTTTTGTTTACTTATATAAAACGCCTCAATACCTATTGTTCGCATTATATACAAACTACAGACAAAAATAATCTCAGGGTTCAGCAAAAGCACACATTTTACAGCAATCTCGCCCTGCAGCTCTAAAGGTTTCCCCAAAGCACAAAGGGCAGATCACGGTGTTAAGGAGACTGCGACTTTTGGTGGGTTTTTCAAACTAGCTAAAAACTTAAGTTATCCTCTCTGTCCAACAAATCATGCTCTGACAAGAAAATGCAAAACGAAATAGTGCTGTCTGCCTGTCTTTCTTTAATTCTTACAGCACCTCTCTCACTTGCAAGCGGTGATCGAGGCGCATTCAGAGCCACGTTAGGTTGGTTTTGATTTCGGTTTTTATCATGTATATTTAGACCTTTATTTTAGTGTACACAACCTCAGGTAGGGCAAGGTGTTGACATGTTGGATTTCAGAATGTATAAGCATCCACCTCTTTCACCCAGTGCTTGAACTGGAAATATAAAAGTGCAGCTACTTTTTGGCCCAGAGTACCTGTTTCCCTCTGAGAAGTGCTGGCACTCTCCAATTTAAAGCATTAGATCAATGCAGCGAAGTGCCGGTACTATGCCTTAAAAATTGAAGAAGTGCAGGTACTGAGTTCCGGTTAGCCCTTGCCCATTTAAAGTACTGCTCTCACCCTTCCCCCGACATTTCCAAATTACAGGGTAAAATACTTGGCTAATCAGTTACTTATTGACTATTGGAAGCCGAGTTGTGAAATACTTCTAAAATGCAGAACTGTGTTTGCCCTCCTGTACGTTTAAAGTCGAGCCCAGGAGCAGCTTTGCCACAGTCCCATTGTCCTTATGCCCTGGGGGGGTCGTGTGCGAGTGGACACCTCCCATCAGGGGTCAGGGGAAGATGTAATCTCCAAGGCAGGCATTCCATCCTGTGACACCACACCCACGTGACAGCCCTGCGACTCAACAACACAAGCAGCCGATGCCGATAGTGAATTGAAGTATTGATCCTTGGGTGTGCTACCAATTATTAACTATGGCGGGCTAGAAAGTTGATTTCCGGATACATCGATTAATCAACTTTCTTTGCACTTCCAAAATAAATATAAAAAACTGGTAATGAGATGCACAAAACGCTGAATGGCATGGCGCTTGAAGTGGCTGAAATGTGGCCAAATCGTGACTGCATCGAATGACATACAACTTTTCTCCGCTCAGCGCCATCTCTTTCTCCCCAAGTTAAAGTTTTACTTTTGTTAAAGTCTAATCCATTTTTAGGTCTCACATAGGCAGCGCATGCGCTGCCTCTACGAGGCATCAAGTAATCTGTATGTGTTGGCAAGCGGATGTTAGTTTCTCTTGCCGCTTGACATTTGGTGAATGTTGGCACAGCTCCTGTTAGCTGGCTTTTTACTGTCTGTTGATGTCGAACTGACTTCCGTGTAGTCCGGAAGCAGCAGCCACTAACTACAGTTTTCGTCCACCAGGAGGCACTTTTTTTGTTGTTGCGCATCTCTGCCTGACGTAAACATGGCAGCGGCGCATGCGCAAGGCTGCAGCAAGAGCCGGTGTGCGCGAGGGGCAGGCAGCGCATGCTGCTTGTTGAGGACTTGTGCCCTGTGTGCATCCAACCACCACCCCTCCTTGCCTGCCTCCCTCAGTCCCTCCTTCCACCCTCCCTCCATCCCTTCCACCCTCCCTCCATCCTTGAATCGCGAACCTCATCGTTGCGATGCCGCGATTGCATTAAAAATGCTTGTTTATTACTATGCAGCCCGAGCCTGCTTCACAGGCTGTCACGCAGATACATTTTATGTAAACAGGCACCATGCTTTGTTTCACAAGGGCACCTGTTCTCATGTTTACAGACTTCAATGTCTTTTTTCTCTGGCTGAAGCCTCCAGTCCTTGCACTCTCAGCACCCACGCTGTTGCGCATTATGCACGGGCGCCGTGTTACTTGTTTTAGAACGGCGCTCTCTTTTATGGCTCAATCCTGCTCTCCCTTGGCCGCCTCCAGCTGCAACAACGGC
The DNA here is from genome assembly GCF_964204655.1 of Triturus cristatus. NCBI lineage: Eukaryota > Metazoa > Chordata > Amphibia > Caudata > Salamandridae > Triturus > Triturus cristatus. The sequence goes on from NC_140585.1 coordinate 443,156,521, forward strand.
AATGGCGGCTCTATGTCCGGCTCCTCCAGTGACGCCTTTCATGGAGCAAGCTTGGATTCTGCAGTGCCAAATTAGGGGGTTGAAGGGCACCTTTAGGGCATATAACTTTACTATGCACGGGCGCCACACTCCATGTTTTAGCATGGCGCCCTCTTTTGTGTTTAATTTTTTTTATTAACATGGCTCCATCCTGGTTTCAGCCTGCCGCTGCTCTCCCTTGGCCGCCGCCTGCCCTGCCTGTCTGTCATCCAGGAACAACAGGCAGGGACAGCTCTACATTCGATGGTACTGTCCACGGCACTCCAGCCTCCGTCTCCTGATCCTCCAGTAACGCCTTTGATGGTGCAAGCTTGGATTCTGCACTGCCAAATTAGGGTAAGGCTAGTAGCATTCAGAGCGTGCTTTAGCCCCCACGGGACAACACATCGATTCACTTGTAGGTACCTTTACTTGTTTTTATTTTTATAAGAATGTGTTGGCATAATGCACACCTCCAAATGGTATGTGGTCCAACCCAGTATATGACGTGTCTTAAACATCAATCTGAAACGAGTCCCACTTTCTTGGGCCTGGTTTGACGGTTCAGCTGTGTGCAGGGCATACTGTTTGTTAACACTTATTGAAAACACACGCGGATTGGGCTTTTGCCTCGCCATGACATGCATTGTATGCAGAAAGCAACCCCTTTTCTGGTTTTTTTCCTAGGGCAGCAGACTTTTAAATGTCTGGAATTTAGTGAGTATTACAAATGCACATACAGGTTGCCACAGGCATGCATGCATGTCTAAATCGGCAACTTTAAAAAAAACATTGGTAATAAGTCTAAGGCTTCTTTGTGAAGATGGATGGTTGGAGGCAGATAACATAGCCAATTACTTTGACAAACGGGCCTTTACAGTTGAGCAATGCAACTGTCTTGGGAAAAAAGATACGTCTAATGATTTACCATCACCAGTTTGCAGTGCTAGTTACAGAGATGTGCTTAAAATGATCCTACCTGGGTAACCAGTGCTACTCTGGGTATATTGTTTTTTACTTTTTAAAAACTTTTTTTTTAAACTTTAATAATAATGTATTTTTTTTTAACTTTAATAATGAGTGCGGCACCCGCTTCAGGGACACCGCGCTCTGCAATACAATAGATATTGTAAAACTTTGGACTATTGGTATTGTAAATGACAATGCCTTTTAATTGTTTATAAAAGCCATTTTCATTTACAATGCCAATAGCGCAAAAACTCGCAATTGCGAGACCTGTTGCATTGTAAATGCTTGTTTTATTTTGCGGGTTAAAGAACTACCATCTCCTATTTTGACTTGGAGCCAAGTATTTGAGTACAGTAGAACAATACTCTTCAATAGGATGGGCAAGATGTTCCTTGCTACTAATTTTTGCCATAAGATGCTACGTGAGACCTGGTGAAGAGCAGCTTGTAAATCTACAAACCATAGGTATAGCATGGATTGTGTTTTAATTACTTTTTTAGTCATTAACGCCAAGGCCAGGAGTTTAGCGGTTGTTCCATTCTCTTCTCTATATCTCATTTGATAAGGGGGAGAATGCGGTGTTCATTTGCCCAGGACTCCAGCTCTTTGAGGAGAAGGCTTGCGTAATACTTGGCCGCAATGTCTATCAAGGAGATTTGTCGATACTTGCCTGGATCCATGTTTTTTTCCTCCTTTGTATATCGGGTGGATTATTGCGCCTCTCCAGGAATCTGGAATCTGTTCAGTTGTGATACAGTGGTTGTGTCCGGGGGCTAGGAGTTTTGCCCAAACTTTTAGATTATCTTACAAAATGTGCCTCAGGTAGGCCATTGTGGCCCATAGCCCTATCTCAACAACCCCAACGGATCACTTCAAACATCTGTTTACTAGTGAATCCTAAAATCTCCATGCTTGGTAGGACACATGATTCGGAGGTTTGTGAGTTTGGTTGTTCTGTGTCAGGCATTATTTTGAGACTGTGGTGCCTGCTTCCCACATACACTCTGCATTGAGTATCAGGTGTGCTATTGTATGAGCATGCTGGGACTCGTTGACATAGTTAATCCATTGGTACACAGCAATGTTTGCGTTGCTGACCACAGGGCATTCCTAGTCACTTTCGTTTACCATCGCCCAGAGTTTTTCTGCATTTCTTGGCTTACTGGGGTAAAGGAGGTGTGCCCAGAAATTATCGTGCTCTTAACGTCTAGTGGCTCATAATTTCTTTTTATGTCTTTTTTTAGAACTAGGATTCCTGGTTGGCTGAGGTTTGCACCATGACCAGGCAGGAACCACCACTCTAGTCAGGGTAAGCTAGATACACATTAAAAGATAACCTGTGCTCACCCTCAGGTAGCTTGGCACAGAGTAGTCAGGCTTACCTAAAGAGGCAATGTGTAAGGTATATGTGCAACACACACAACAGTAACACAATGAATACACCACAAAAAGACCCCACAGAAGTTTAATAAAATAGAGAATGTTTATCTGAGCAAAATAAGTCCAGAACGACAAATATCCAATCATTAGAAGTTGAAATATGAAGTTTTAAAGAATAAATGCAAAAACAGTGTTTAGAAGTCACCACCAGTCAAAAGATTACTTGATGTTGTGAGGGACCAATGCAAATCCAAAGTTCACTAGGTAAAACCTATATACAACCTGCATGCAAGATTAAGCCAAATATGCATTAACCAACATATGGCAACATGAACATTTTATTGTAAATGACACCATTTCAACATGGCCCTCAGTTTTTTCGTACACAGAGACTCCAACTAGCTTGTCCTCTTTCTAATAAATATGGTGCCAATTCAAGACGACGACTACCAGTATTACGGATCTGTGGCGAAGGATTTGTCCCAGCAATAAACCGAAACTGATGACTTTATCGTGTAAATGCCACAGCTTTGACTGAAATTTTTTATTAAAACCCAAAATAGTATTTAATATGCGGAAAAGATTAGTCAACTGGTACTAAATTCCGGCAAACAGAAATGGATCTACTACTTCCATAAGTGTCTGTTCTTTCACGCACAGTGTAAACCCCGATTATTTTGAACCGGCCTGCCCACCTTACCACTGATTAGCAATGGATCTGCAAGGTTCATATTTGACAGTCCATTTTCACGCCTAACCTTCTTTAACTCACAGGCGTATATGAAAGCTAAGGTAGCCTTGTCTATTTAGCTATATCCGGTCCGAGTTTGACTGATCATTACAGCCTATTGTAGATACCTCTTAGAGCACAAACCTATGACATGTATACCAAAATTACTAGCCTATACTTTACACCTCACAACCTGAAATCATTCTATGGCACTAATGTTACTCTTAACGCAGCATTATCTCAATACACTATTGTACAATATACTATGTTCTTTCCATTTAGAAAAACATTTCCAGTTCGACTTTCTACTGTATAACATGCTCTTAATGACGCCAAGTGTAACACTCATGGAATAAGATGTGCTAAATTTCCTTATGAGGTAAATGGTTTTTCATGATATGTTTGATAAATAACTTCTTATAAAATTATCACTACGTTTTACAATTATGCGAAATTATAGTCACACATCTAGGTCATGCCACATGCTTTAAATGCCCACTTAAATTGTCACCTTGCACCTGCATCTTCGGAGTTCTTGGGAGGGTGCAGGCAGGTGTCCAGCGGGTGGCAGACTTTGCTGAAAGCTTGAATAAAAGGCCCGCCCCCCACCAGGACTCATGTAGTGAGTTTAATCATTACTTCACATATAAAGGCTTTCAGAAATCCTGAAGGCAACATAAGAACCATGAGTTTAAGCGGTCCTTGACTCCACAGGTTAGGGTGCGCCTTAGCGAGCGCATACCGCCGTGGTAGTACTCCTTGGTCCTGATGAATGCTTCGCTTAATATACTAAGAAGCAGAAACATGTTGACCATTTGTTTCTATGCACACTAGGATGTAACTGGTCTACTAAAACCAGTTTCGACACATCCGACGCACCCTTTTAAAAGTACCCAGTTTATCACCATTAAAATTATTTTTGGATTAAACTGCGACACCATTTTAACTTCACTCCTTACACTATTCACAACTTGCACTGACTTCACAAAAACCAGCTCCGCTGTAATCAGGCGTTGTAGCACACCGAAGAGGCATTCGGCCTCTCTGGTGGGAACCCAATGATGAAGCATGTCACCAACTAGGTTGGTGAGTGAGGGTTCTTCTAAAACACAGAGAGTTACTTTTTGCTAGCTTATTTTCATTCTTGGATACACTCTTTTGTTGTTTAAATTATAACCTTGCACCTGCCGGCACCCCCACCACATTTTCTTTCCTTTTTCTTTTTCTTTTTCTTTTTCTTTTCCTTTCTCTTTCTCTTTTTCTATTTCTTTCTCTTTCGATTCTGCTTCCCCTGCTTTCTTTTTCCTTTTTTCTTCTTCCTATTTCCTTCTCCTTTTTCCTTCCCTCTTCTTATCCTTCTTTCCTCTTCACCTGCACAACCCATTAACTCACCAGATCCGCTGTACTCCAGGATTAAACATGACCAATCTAACCCACTTGGCATCAACATGTCATACTGCCTGACATCACGGGGTATGTGTCCATATACCAGATACAAACTCATTAATTGCAGAAGTCACTCTGCATGGAATTTTCGAGCACCTTCTCACTTTGCACCTGGTGGAGGTTTTTCTTTGAGTTCATTGGAACCTTATAACTCATGTCACTCATCATATCTTTGCAGTCTTGAGAAAACTCCACGTCAAAGCGCTGATAGGGGGTGAAACACATCTCTGCTGTCAAAAATCATTACCTGGTTTTCAATATTATGAATATGATGAAAATTACAATCTGGGCTTTATAAAGTAACGCTACAAATGAAACTAGACTCAATGTGTCTTTCTGCATACTACCTATAAAAAAATAATTGACCAAGAATACTTCAAAAATAAAATAGTAGAACACACTCAACCAATCTTACAATTACTAATTATAGGGGCAAGGAGGGTCCAAACCCCAAGTTACTTCCTACCCTGTACATAAAAGAAAGGGGCATTATTCACCCAGTGAGAGAATACTTTTATCTTAATAACTTGAAACACTGTCAAATTCAAAGTTCAGGCTTCGCTGAAGTGAAGGCAATGCGTCATTGTCAAGCCGCACAGAGTGTTGTCGTTGGGTAACGCAGGCTGTGAAGCTGCTGTTGTCAAACATCCTCCACGGCGGCCTCGACGGACGCCAAGTCTTTTATGTCCCTGAGACTACAGATAAAAGGAGACAATCCAGAAAGCCGTTGGAGATCACATGGAGAGAAGGCAGAGTCCAGCTCTCCTTCAGCAGATTCAGGGAGCAGCAGGGCAACAAGCAGAATAGCAGTCCTTCTAGAAAAGCATTCCAGTCGAGTCCTTCAAGCAGCACAGCAGTCCTTCTGACAGAGGTTCAGTTCAAGATCCAGAAGTGTCTGATTTTAGGGGGTCAGAGGCCCAGTACTTAGACCCAAAACTGCCTTTGAATCTATGGAGTGACTTCAAAGCAGCTCTTTGAAGTGCACATGGATCCCTTTCAACCCAATCCTGTCTGCCAGGCTACCTGTGGGAGGTAAATCAGTGCTTTGTGTGTGGACAGGACACTACTTATTGAAGTGTAAGTGTCAGGCCTTCCCTTTCCTCCCAGCCGAGGAAGACCAATCAGAATTCAGATCAGTGCTCAAAATGCAGATGCGCCTCATCTTCCTGTGTTTGTGGCTGTCTAGAGGGAATGCGCAATGTGTAGCTGTCACTCTACCCAGATGTGTATTGTAGACAGCTATAAGGCACAAAAGAGGCAAGAGCAGAGAATTTTCAACTTTCTAAAAGTTGCATTTCTAAAATAGTATTGTTAAATCCAGCTTCACCAGCAAGGATTTATCATTGCCATTCCAAACATATGAAACATGACAAAGCTACTCTCTGATCAGGAATTACTGTTTAAAGGTGTATTAGGAAATTCCCAAAGCTGGCCTATGTCAGGGCTAGGCTTCACAGTAGAGTAGTGAAAACTGAAATAGGCTGTTTTTCCCTACCAGGACATGCAAAACATACACATACAAATCCTACCTTTTACTAACATGGCACCCTGCACTTAGGGTTACTCAGGGCCTACCTTAGGGTGACTTATATGTAATAGAATGGTAGTTTAAGGCTTGGCAAGTAGTTATAATTGCCAAGTCGAAGTGGCAGTGAACACCACACACAGGCATTGCAGTGACAGGCTTGAGACAGGTTTGAAAGGCTACTTCTGTGGGTGGCACAATGAGTGCTGCAGGTCCACTAGTAGCATTTGAAGTACAGTCCCGTGGTATATGGTATACCACTTTACAAGTGACTTACCAGTACAACAAATATGCCAATCAGGTATACACCAATGTCACTATGTTTAGGAGAGAAGCACATGCATATTAGCACTGGTTAGCAGTGGTAAAGTGCTCAGAGTCTTAAGGCCAACAAAAAGAATCAGCAAAAATGGGAGTCAAAAGGTCTTGGGGTGAGACAACCCTAAGGATTACAGGTCTAATAGTCTTCCAGAAGGCTGCCTTTTTATGTCTGGGACCGGTCTGTGTTGGATTGTGTCTAAAACTTTGAAACTGTATGTGGAGCTCTTTTTTGAAGGTTCTTATAGATGGAAAGAGCCTGAAACACGATCTTCTATTTTGCATCAGGATATAGGCACTCTATGTTTTGGGGGAGAACTTGTTAATTAATTTCTTGGTTCCCATTTCCCATGTCTTGGAAGGGCTCAGTTCCATTTTAGACAAGGTTCCATTACCAGGTGGCAGCACACCTCCATGCCGTTCGCTATTGCTCCGTTCGAGTTTAACCTCCTTAAGGTTGTATTTGCTGATACTGTGCCCTGTGGTTTAAATGGGCCGATAGTCACCTGTACTGAGTACTGGCTCTTTTACATTTTCTTCCCTGTAGTTCTGGTACTTTTCCTCAAACAAGGAGAGTACCAGTACTCATGGGGATCTGGCTTCGATGTAGACTGCACGCCTTTCATCAGTCAACTCGTACCTCGGCAGCACCATCAACACACACTGCACGGATGTAATCACAGTGGAAGCCCAGGCTGAGTTGGCACACATGCAGCTCCTTTCACCAGGACACAGTGTGTGCTACTCTCGAAGTCATCAGGGCAGGGTTGTGGCTGTAGAGTGATTAGTTCATCCATTTGATCTTACACAGTGGGGGCAGAGAGGTAGCTGTAAAACATAATGGGCGGGTGTGTGAGATGCATTGTTCAGGGTAGTGTCAATATGCTCTGGACAGAACAAAATAAAATTTACTATTGCTTGCATCATCTCTAACCATCGCTCTACAACTGAATTGCCTATTTGCATGTGCAAATAATATGGGACGTTGTTACCAAACTTGCTAATCCCTATTTTATTGACCTGGGACAGAAGAGAAGGTAAGTCCATTGAAAAATGTGATATGCTTTTTGAGCAGGGATGTTTGCAGCCAGCGATAAACTACCTAGGGTGTTTAAGGCTGTATTTTTATCAAGAGCCAATAAATGTAATGTATGGCTAGTTATGTGTGCTATTCACACTCATGATTGCAATTTATTGCGCACTGGGATCCTACGCAAAAAGCTGGAAAGCAGAACTTTTTCATCTATTTTGCACAGATGGTCATCGGTACAAGTTACTTTGGTACAAGCACAGAAAACATATTTAATTTGTAATAAGCCCCATCTCCCCCATAGCAATAGGCACATTTTGATTCAGAAAGACTGTCTTGCCATTCGTAACATAATGTACAAGTCTGATCCTTTTCATTTTAATATTTATTTCATCAACATTTCAAAAATGCAAGAATACATTTGACATTTACTATAATCCGTATATGAGGCATATAATATAAATTATCTACGTGGATTCACCATAAGTACTACAACAACAACAGATTACAAAGCAGTTTGAATAATCTCGCTGAGACTTTTTTCATCACATGTGCTGTGTTGCAGATCATGGTGTGTACTTTAATTACACAGAGTGCAGCCAGATCACCCCAGCAAATACCCTTTTTCATTATGGTATCACATCTGCAGCATGTTTACTCTGTCCACCACTCCTTTTCAACCACATAAAATCGAATGCTGAAAGGTGGAGCCACCAACAGCAATATTGCCAGTGTCTCTTTGTCAACATTTCTCATCCAGTGGCAGCAAGAGACTGAGAATATGCTGCTCACTAAAGTTACACAAAGTATGTCCCTTGGAAAACAACGCTGGTTTCCAGGTTTGACAGAAACATCCACAAGAGCCGAGAATGAAAAGATGTCAGCTAATTGCTAACTTTTTTGAAGCTGCGCATTCACTGATTGTGAGAAACAGGAATCTGTGGCCATTCTCTTAAGTAAGTAAGCTCGGGCATCATAAGAAGCAAGAAAGTGGAAACTCTGATGGTTAATGCACTTGCTAGAAAGATCTGTGTTCATTCTAATCAAAGGTTCAACTCACCATAAAATTGCATAGAGGATCTATGGGCCTGCTGGAAAGCATAGCATGCAACATGCAGAGCACAAATTTGTATTTTTCATGTAGCTAGCTCAGTTAATTACTGTTTTAATGCACAAATCCTTGTGTTACCTATAGGTCGCAAGTAGCGGTGGCAGGTTAACTCTGCTCTGCGGATGGAGTTTGTGGAATGTTGTGACTCCGCGCTCCGCTCGGAGCGTGGAGTTCAGCAAAAAATTCAAATTCCACTGCGTAGCAGAGTTTGCTCCCGCCACCCACCATTAATTATAGCTCTGGAAGGAAACACAACTTGGGCAGGGGTGTTCAGAAGCTTGTCTGCTTATGCCCTTTCATACCGGGGCTGCAGGGAGTGGCGAGGTCTGATTGCCTCAGGCAGAGCCTTTAAGAGTGCGCTCTCAGCACCGGCCACAGAGGCAGCTCCGAGCTGTGATGTCACGGGTGGAGATGATGCAGGCGGGGCCGAAGCTGCTGCAAGTTCGGAAGCATTGCAAGCTTCGAGTGACAGTGTATCCCTTCGCCTTGTGAGTGGACAGCACCCGGTGAGATCAGAGCCCAGGGAGCACCCAGGGCCAGCTTAAGAACAGGTGCAGCCGCAGCACTCCAAGAGCACCTGGGTTCTGCTGCTGCAGCAAAACACCCATTGCCCAGACATCTTTGTTGAGGACTTGCTGCACCCCAGAAGAAGCGGACAGGCACACCTTGCAGGCAGGACCCGATGCTCCTGCTGAGACTGAGCAGCACCTCCTAGGGGCTGGAGGCTCACTCACCAACATGTTCTGATATGGAGAATTGGGCATCCCCGTGAGGACTGGAGGTCCAGTGATCAGCACTCAGGGGAAGGACTCTTCTAAGTGTCATCACACTGTTTGGGGTCAATCAATCAATCATTTGTAGAGCGCACTACATACCCGCAAGGGTCTCAAGGCGCTGAGAGGGGGGGCACTACTGGTCGAACAGCCAGGTCTTGAGTAGCCTCCTGAAGGTCAGCAGGACTTGGGTCTGTCGTAGGCTCAGTGGGAGGGTGTTCCAGGTCTTGGCGGCGAGGTGGGAGAAGGATCTTGCGCCGGTGGTTGTTCTACGGACGGTGGCGAGTGCGAGGTCGGCAGAGCGGAGCTGGCGGCTGGGGATGTAGAAGGAGAGTCGTCCATTGAGGTAGGCTGGGCCGATCTTGTGGAGTGCCTTGTGTGAGTGGATGAGGAGCTTGAAGGATATCCTCTTGTTGACGGGGAGCCAGTGCAGGTTTCTCAGGTGGGGGTGATGTGGCTCTGGCGTGGTACGTCGAGGATCAGTTGTGCAGAGGCGTTTTGGATGCGTTGCAGAGGTTTGATGAGCTTGGTCAGAGCTCCCTCGTAGAGGGCATTTCCGTAGTCAAGTCGAGTCTGCTGCTGACGAGGGCCTGGATGACTTTTCTTCTTGTGTCTGTCGGGATCCACCTGTACATCTTGCGAAGCATGCAAAGGGTGTTGAAGCAGGAGGAGGAGATGCCGTTGATTTGCTTGGAGTGCGTTGAGTCAAGGAGATTCCCAGGTTGCGTGCGTGGTTGGTGGGTGTTGGGGGTGCCCCCAGTGCCATCGGCCACCAGGAGTCATACCAGGCTGAAGGGTTGGAGCCGAGGATGAGGACCTCCGTCTTGTCCGTGTTCAGCTTCAGTCGGCTGATCCTCATCCAGTCCGCGACTGCCTTCATATCTTCGTGAAGGTTGGATTTGGCGGTGATGGGGTCCTTGGTGAGGGAGAGGATCAGTTGAGTGTCGTCATCGTAGGAGATTATGTTGAGGTCGTGCTGTCGGGTGACGTGTGTGAGAGGGGCCATGTAGATGTTGAACAGTGTCGGGCTGAGGGAAGATCACTGGGGTATGCCGCAGATGATCTCGGAGGCTTCGGATCGGAATGGGGGAGGCGGACGCTTTGGGTTCTGCCGGAGAGGAAGGAGGTGGTCCATTGAAGAGCCTTGTCTCGGATCCCTACGGCGTGGAGGCGTGCGTATAGTGTGCGGTGGCAGACGGTGTCGAATGCGGCGGAGAGGTCCAGGAGGATGAGGGCCGCGGTCTCACTGTTGTCCAGCAGGGTCCTGATGTCGTCGGTGGGGTGGGCCCATGTGTGCCTGCTGAAACTTGGGCCTCGAGGCAACTGCTAGCTACACATTAGTAAGCGAACCTGTGTGGAAAAGGCTAAGAACAACGCAGTTTGGCCACTACACTTCGATTAGATAGCCACTGAGAGAATCAAATGGCAGTGCTAATGTAAACGTGGCCATTTTCTAACCTGAATTTCATGTAAAACAAGCAGCACTCACTGAAGCTTGACACTGCCTCCGTTCCATTTTAAGTACGCAATTCCAAGATGGCCACACAGGGCAAAAGGAGAGTCCCAGCTGACCGGCCTAGGAGGAAATGAGGGACTAGAAAAGTAAGCCACGATGAAATCCTGGAAAATTGACTTCATGTTTTAGGGATTTATATTTTTGACAAGAATCAACACCTTCTTTAGGAGGACAAACTGTCCAGCAGTGTGAAGAACCAAAACCTTATGGGCATGGCGGCGCAGGGTACGCCTTAATCTCCTGAGTTCACCTGCTTTGTCGAACAGAGACACGGGACACTCCGTTAGACGTAGAAGATAAGGTTTATTAGCTGCAGCTAAGTACAGTTGTCCCAGAAGTACACTCGGTATGTTCTTAGGAGACTGCCACATTACTTTGTGGCGCACAATCTTTTATAACACACATATTCACAAAGAACACTCCCAATGCATACAGGGTCAACCAATGATGAGAATGTGAAAACAAGATATTAAGTAACTCAAATAAGCCTCTCTTCCAACTGTGTTTGTCACCCTTCCCCACAATTTAATCAGTGGTAGTGTTTATAGTTCGACTTGCAGGTGGCAGGACACATTTGTATGCCCCGGAGGACAGTTGTGAAATGAGAGAATACGAGTAAAGAATAGCGAAGGCCAGAGGATAAGATAAAGTCAGGAAAGAATGGTGCGAACCAAAAGATAGTCGAGACAGGGATCAGTCAAACCAGACGAGGATTAGTGGAATCGGCCAGACCCTGACACCAGCTCTAAACAGAGGCAGGAGGTTATGTGACACTTTGCAGTAGAAAGAGGGAAAACAACACCTCGTTCACCGTGCTGCCTGAGTGAGGGCAGCACAAAATGGCGGCGGGACACAAAATGGTGGCTAAATACGAACGGAGTCGGAAAACTGAATTACCTCAGACCCAACTTTTGCCATTACTCAGGCAAAACGCCCAGACTCATTTTAATCTGAGTCGACGTCAATGGCCATGAGGTCATCAAGCTGTTGCTGCAACATCATTTTAATGCTATCCGTCTTCCGTGACACAGGCCTTGGGACACACACAGTGGCACAAAGACCACAGATGGCGGGGCCACACTGCATACAGAGACAACAGGAAAAATTGATGGCCAAAACCACTCCTAGGAAGGTTAATACCTTCCATCCCCATTTGGACAGTAATCCCCAAAACCATTCCAATAAAGACCAATCTTCTTCGTCCTGATGAATCGACTCAGAGATCACATGTAATTTGGAGATGGCTTGGTATACCGTAGGGGCATCGTCAGGTATATAAATGCAACAGCTAGATCCGATCAATTTACAAACTCCACCACGATCCGCAAGAATAACATCCAGAGCAATCCGGTTCTGTAATGTCATGAGACGATCCGCCTGAAGTTCAGCTGTGAGATTACTCAAGGCTCCCACAGTGACATCTATGGTAGTCTCAACAACACAAACCAATTGTCTCATGTTTCTACTGTTGGCCATTGGGCCCCAAAAAGGGAGAAATCCTTTAAGGAAATCACCTCCCTCTTGTCCTGCCGTGTCTTTAGAATCAATAATCCCTCTGCCATATCTGTTTCTGTGATGTCGAGAAGGAGCAGTGTATGTAGGAGGGAAAAGAAAGGCTATGTAGCACGTTCCTGAAAAATCTGTCGGTAGCTACGTGTAGGCTCTATCGTGGCAGACAAAATACGTGCCCTGGGATGGCACTAACGGTGGTGAATTTTGAGATGTGTAAATGTATGTATGGGAACAAAAACTCTTTTCTTGTCCAGTGTCAGTAGTCTGGCCATTCATTTGTAAACAAAAGTTACCTCGATGAGGCACAGTCCAAATTGGTGGAGATTTTCCCTGTTTAACTCTATCTGTAAGGCTAGTAACGTAACGAGTCACGTTCCAACCATCGTATGCCCGTTTCTCATCAACAGGAACCCTACTATTCTCCACAATCTTAGCCATAGCCACTATTCCTTTTATCAGAGAACTATGACTAAAATCTTGTCCACTACCATATGAACCAACTGGACGTCTAAATCATTTCTGATATGCATCTGAAAACATCACAAAATAGGCCCAAGCGGAACCTTCCTAAGAAAATGGAAGGGCTAAATATGGCATCCCTTTGTCTGTGGTATGAGGCATAAGTCCACACACCCAACAGTCGGTTGTGTTGACTACCAATTGGTGTTGATGCAACAACTGGACAAATGAATTGTTAAAATATTCTGTTCTCCTGATTAGTTCATGTTGGGGAAGCGCATGTAATTGATGTGGGGAGATAGTAGAATGAAAAGGCAAGGAAATAGAAGTAGGGACAGATTTGTGCTGCATAGCATGAACAATCCAACCTACACAAGCCAATAAGGTACTAAAAAACATAAGAACACACAATGTTATGCCACATTGACTGTACACTAATTTACAATATTTCTTTCTCATCTCTTCCTTCTTATTATTCTTTCCCAATTTGACATCCATCCTCTAAAATTGTTACTTACGGCAATCTTCCTTACTCACTTGGCTGTGATTATTAGCCGTCCTATGACACTGCAAGTCCTGGGGGCCTAGCCACTATACAGGTCACGAACCAAGACTCCTACCGTGACCCTGCAACCTGGACAGATGATACATGTCACGAAAGAGATGAAAACCTCAGGTGTCCTTGACCAGTCTAGGCCTTAAATTATATCGAGTTCTGTTCAGTACAGTTTGGTCCTCAAATAGTGTCTGTGGATCTGTAGTGTTCAATTGGAGTTGTGGCGGTACGGCTTCTTGTAAAACGTCGTCATCTTCTTTCTCTGACCGAGCTCCATCTAGGTGTGCACTACTGAAAGGTACAAACCGGGGGACCCTTTCGCCTTCAAAATCACCTACACCCTTACGGACCCACTGGTCAAAAGGCAAGGGCAAGGGCACCTTTTTGCAGTGCACGCCATGGATCCAGTTCTTTTTTCCTTCGACCTTCACTGCTGTACGTGTCACCAGAAGAACTTGTCGAGGCGCCTTCCAACGAGGTTCCAAATTCCTTGTCCTCTGAAAGTTTTTCACACAGACCCAGTCTCCCGGTTGGATAGAATGACTTGGGTCTGTGGAGGCCTCTGGTAAAGCGTTTTGAACCTGTTGGTGGAGAACACGTAATTTAGTGGTGAGGTCATGTAAGTAGTCAATCAGCATTGGATACTGTATGTCAGAATACTTTTTAGGGCGAGGGACTCCCCAAACATTAGCCGGGCGCCAAAAAACAACCTCGTATGGGCTGAGTCCCAAACTAGAATGTACAGCTGTTCTAGTGGATAGGAGAGCCAAAGGTAAAGCATCGGGCCAGGCAAGTCCCGTGCTAGCCTGTACCTTTGCAAGCTTAAGTTTGAGAGTGCCGTTATAGCACTCTACCAAACCCGCTGATTGGGGATGGTTCGCCGCATGGAATTTCTGCCTGATACCAAGACCGGCACACACCTTTTTCATAATTTGGCCCACAAATTCACTTCCATTGTCACTCCAGACAATGCGTGGCAAACCAAACCTAGGGAAGAACTCTTTTAGAAGAACTTTGGCAGTGGACAAAGCAGTGTTGTCTTTCAGGGGGTAGGCCTCTATCCATCTGGAGAAGGCACACACCACCACCAAAACATATTTGAGATTGTTGCATCGTTCCATGTGAATATAGTCAATTTGCAACACCTCAAAAGGACATGTTGGGGGAGCAAAGTGACCTGCTGGAGTTGGGGTTCCCTTTCCTGGATTATGCATACTAAATTATCTGCACATTTTGGACTCCCTTCGTTCAGCCACACTGGAACCAGAAGCTTACATATTCCTTTCGCACTGATGTGGGCTGGACCATGTGCCATAGCAACTACAGGCAGTACATAGGCATCTGGTAACAGCCAACGCTGATGTTCTGACAATTCTATCCAACATCCCATCACGTCTAACATTCCTGTACTCTCTTTCCACCTACTCAACTCTTTCTCTGTAGCCTCTCCTTGAATCGATCTCACACTTTCTATTGTATCCTCACACATTCCTTTTTCCTTGACCCAATTTGCAGGGCCCGCAACATACATGCGACTTATAGCATCTCTGGCTGTTTCTTTCGCTACCTCATCCGCAAAAGCATTCCCGCTACCCACATCATCAGTAATCCTCTTATGCGCACTACACTTTATGATTGATATCTGGGTAGGCAAAGCAAGTGACTCAAGAAGATCAGTTACCAACTGACCATGCTGTATTTTAGTACCGTGGGAGGTAAAGAATCCTCTTTCCTTCCACAAACGACCAAAACTATGTGCCACACCAAACGCATACTGGCTGTCGGTATATATATTCACTCTCTTCCCCTTAGATAACACACACGCTCTGGTCAAAGCTATCAGTTCAGCTGCCTGAGCTGAATTATGTCTGATGCGTGCGGTCTCCACGATTGTATGCAAGGTGGTAACAGCATAAACTGAAGTTGTTTCACCATTAGGGAGTTTAAAACAAGAACCATCCACCCATAGGATCCCATCCGGGTCCATTAGTGGTGTATCTTTCAAATCAATCCTACCTTTTGTCTCCTCCTCAGTACGGGGAAAACAATCATGTTGTTCCTGAATACCTTTCTCCTCTGGAAGAGGTAACAATGTGGCTGGATTTAAAGTGTTACATCGTTTGATGTGCACATGACTAGCCAAGAGCGGCAGCTCATACCCAGACAAGCGAGCACTTGTAAGATGCTGCGTTTTCGTCCTATTTAGCAAGGTATCCACTGCATGTGGTACCATAACAATAAGAGTGTTATCCAGCACCACTCCAGCAGACTGACGAATAGAAATTGCTGCTGCTGCTGTAGCTTTAAGACAACTAGGCAATGCCTTGGCTACTGGATCTAATGTAGCCGAAAAGTAGGCACATGGCCGCTGCTTGTCTCCAAATCGTTGTGTTAAGACTGACAGCGCACAACCCTCTCTTTCAAGAACATAGAGTGTGAAGGGCTTACTGTAATCCGGAGTACCCAACACAGGAGCAGAGCACAGAGCAGTACATAAATCAGAAAAACTCTTCTGACATTTGTCAGTCCAAGGAAAGGGGTTGGGGTGTGTCTTTCAAAGTGAGTGCCAACAAAGGTTTAGCCAACAAAGAAAAAATTGGAATCCGCTGTCTACAATAAGAGGTAATGCCCAGAAAGGCACGCACTTCTCTTTGTGTGGATGGCACAGACATTTGTGCAATTGCTTGAATACGTTCTGGGGTCAGTTGCCTTCCCTCCTTCGACAAGAGATGACCTAAATAGGTAACCTCTTGGCGGGCATATTGTAATTTAGAAGGTGAAACCTTATGGTGAAGGTCAGACAAGTGACGCAATAGTGCAATAGTCACGTTCTTGCAAATATCCCTGAATCAGCAGCAATCAATGAATCATCCACATACTGAACAAGGGTAGCACCTGGCGACAAAGGAAAAGCATCAAGCTGGCACTTCAGAGCTTGGCTATAAATGGAGGGGCTTTCACAATAGCCTTGGGGTGCGCGCTTGAACCGGAAACTTCGGCCTCCTAAAGAGAAGCCAAAAATATCCCTACTCTCTTCAGCAATGGGGATGCTGAAGAAAGCATTTTTCAGATCAATAACAGAAAACCAAGCTGCCGAGGCAGGTATCATAGTTAACAGGGCAGTGATATCTGGAACAACAGGAAACTGCGGTACAACAATTTTATTAACCTCCCGAAGATCAATAATAAAGCGATAAACGGGAGGCTGAGAAGGATCAGTGCGTTTAAGAACCGGGAGAACAGGACTATTGCATACATTTCCCCTCGTCTCCTCAACCACACCCTTCTGAACCAAATCATAAATAATAGCAAAAAGCGCTCTTTCACCATCATTGAGAATTTTGTATTGAGGGATGCGTGGCAATTTAGCATTGGGCTTGAGGGTAACGACATAGGGTGGGATTTCAAGACAACCAGCATCATTTGGACCCGTAGCCCAAAGTGTTGCGGGGAGAGAGAGCAATTCAGGTGGAAATTGATCTTTAGACAAATACATTGGAGAAGTCCGTTTCTGCCCCAAAGCCAGATGTACACCAGAAGGAGAACAATATATCGTTGCATGCAATCTTTTCAATAAATCCAAACCCAACAAATTTTCGCCGCAGCCAGTCGTTAAAAGAAGCGGAGCTTCCAAATCATAAGAACCAATTGAAATAGGCAGAGGACAAGAGACCGGGCTATGAACTGGGGCACCGGAAAATCCTACGGATACGTTTGTTAAGCCAGGCAAAGGTCCCCCAGGGAGTTTGGAGTGAATAATAGAACTTCTCATTGCACCAGTATCTAAATGAAATGGCTCTGAAACACCCATTGTAGTGACATTAACATAAGGCCCATTCTGATCTACTGGAATCGATACAACTCCCTCACTTTGTCTATGGCTGTCCTAGTTAGCGTGAAGACCGTCATTCTCACCTTCAACATAGTAATCATCATTGTAATACTATGTAGACTGAGTATTTTGCTGATCAAAGTAGTTCATAGAATGTGGAGGTGGAAGGGAACGCTGTGTCTGGGGCGACATACCTCGACCTCTACCCCTGGGCGCTAACTGGGAACCACCACGACCTCGTGGAGTAGATAGTCCTCCATTACGCTGTAATAAAACCGGGCAGCCATTCTTAAAATGACCTTCCTCCCTACAATAGGCGCATTGGTTAGGACCTAACAAAGGCCGCGGAATATAGGGCTCAGGCTTTTGAAACACCCTCTGAAACTGGGGAGGCTGTTGAAACTGGCGCTGAGCAGAGCGAGGAGGATAAGCTTGTTGCAGAAGAACCTTCGTTTTTAATTCTTTAGTCTTTTTCTCTTGCTTGTCTTTTTCCTCTTTGTCCCTGTTTTCGTAATATTGAGAAGTAGCCAATATCTGAGCAGAAGAAGAAACAGCCCATGAACTTTCAGAGTCTTTTAATTTATGTGACAACTCGGGGAGCAAATTAATATGAATTTATCTACAAATAATCGCTGTCCACCCTCCGTAGTCATATCCTGACCACTGTGATCAATAAACGTCTCCTCAAAATGAGTGAAGAAATCGGAGACACTCTCATCTTTCTTCTGTCTACACGCAGCTAATTTATCCCAATTAACTCGTAAGGCGGGCATCATAGTTTTCATTAAAGTAATAATCCTACCAGGGAGTTCTGTGATCAAAACATCAGGCTTAGCACCACCCACTTGTGCTCTATCTGAGGCAGTTATAGCAGCCCATGTACCACCCAATTCTTGAACGTGATCCTCTCTACGAATCCGAGCCCATAACGCTTGTGGGACTACATTTCCCATCAACATGTCAATATCGGCTAAATTCATAATACAGGCATCAACAGTCTGGGACAATTCTTTATAGTAACCAGCAGGGTTTTTACGAGGATCCGGTAAAGATTGTTTGAGGGCCAAAACATCAGATCTCTTCCAGGGGACATGTACCCATATACGCTGGAAGTGAGCGGGAATAGCTGGATTATTACCTGCTTGCGCAACCTCTTCCCTCCATATCGGAGGAACCTCTCTCATTGGGTAATGTTTCAATGTCTGCCGAACAGCAGGATCAGAATCAAGAAAAGTTTGTGAAGAAAATAAGGACCTAAAAGTAACAAGTGTCCTTACGGCGTCCTCAACCTTAGAACCCACAATGAGTCCTTTATCAAAATTAGCCTGAACATCCAACAGACCCTGGGGAAGTATACCCAAATCCATATCCTCCCATCCTTTAGCAAGAGTGTCACACATAACATTAAATACATATCTCTGAGTGGGCGCATCCCACTGATGAAAGGTGATCATAATATCTTTCACACTATACTGGGGACCCTTCTCGATCCATTTGCGAGCGAGAGAGTCCAACACCACCCGTTTGTCGGAACCTGGAAGTTGACTACGAGACTGTCTTAGAGAAAAAGCCGGAGACATGTTCAGAGTCCCAAAGAAAGGGGACAGAAAACCAGAGACAGTATCTGTTATTTGTTTGCGCACAGTAGGAGAATTAGACAAAAGGACAGGGGACAAGGTATTAGGCGATACAGGAGAGGAACTGGCAGTTATAAGGGGAGCCGAAGGCAAAGGAGATTGATGTTCAGGAGATGGAGACAAAGGAATCGGTGGCACAGGAGGTGGGAGTGGCAATACCGGAAGGGGAAAATGTGGAAGAACCGGAACAGTTGGGGGGACAACAGGCAACTGAACAGGCTGTAACAACGGGGGTGCATTAGCACCTTGTACATAGGGTGGAGGCAATCTCAATAGGTGAGACATCAAAGGGTTTTCCTCCAGATCCTTACTTTTATCAGAAGGGGAATTAGGCAACACAGGATTGCATCTATCTATTGCCATACGATGCTGTCTCTCTGAAATTTCCATTGCATTATCAATCTCATTATCTTTAAACTGCTGGGCAGCCTGTATAATCGTCATATTTTGTGCTTTCTTATCTCGTTTTGCCTGCTTAATTTCTTTCTGTTTGGCTTCCTTACGCCAGAGGCGGATAGAGTCAAATATTGCCGGCCGGGCTTGACTTTTGAACAATATCGCTTCCAAATTGTCTAGTATGTCAGGCTCAAAACTACCATTCTGTGGCCACTGTAGAACGCCATCGTTCTTCGTGTATCGGATCCATGCCTTATTAAAGGCAATGGGGCCGACACCATGTTTTGAATAAAGCTCATAGGTGGGAGTTCCAACCGGAGGAATCGGACAGGAGTCCTCCAGCCGGGAATCCCTATTACAACCAAGGCAACAGAACTTCCTAAACTTACTCAGACCAGGCATCGTTATTTCACTGGACTGTTCACAAACATCAAGGGGTTAAATCAAATAATACAGCACAAACGTACTCACCCCTCGGCTTCGGCTTTTGCAATAGTCGAATCAAAGACCCAAATCAAAACAAAAATAGTGGGAGCTACCCACCAATACTTAACTAAGTGTCTTCTTACGCCAACAGAGGCCCGTCTAATGTCTCGCCATACCAAACATCATCAAAGGGACCAAAGCAGGGCGGCAGTCAGGGCAGCAGTCGTCAGCAGCCGTCAGAAAGGAGAAACCGCGCTGCAAAAGACCTTCGGACCACTTCGACATACAGAGGTCGCTTGACGTGGTTCGCGATTCCTCCAGAATTTTCTTGCGGGTCTCCTCACGATCCTCAGGCAGAACTGTTACCTCTGAAGCCGGCCCACGTTCGGGCGCCAATTGAAGAACCAAAACCTTATGGGCCTGGCGGCGCAGGGTACGCCTTAATCTCCTGAGTTCACCTGCTTTGTCGAACAGAGACACGGGACACACCGTTAGGCGTAGAAGATAAGGTTTATTAGCTGCAGCTAAGTACAGTTGTCCCAGAAGTACACTCGGTATGTTCTTAGGAGACTGCCACATTACTTTGTGGCGCACAATCTTTTATAACACACATATTCACAAAGAACACTCCCAATGCATACAGGGTCAACCAATGATGAGAATGTGGAAACAAGATATTAAGTAACTCAAATAAGCCTCTCTTCCAACTGTGTTTGTCACCCTTCCCCACAAGTTAATCAGTGGTAGTGTATGCCCCGGAGGACAGTTGTGAAATGAGAGAATACGAGTAAAGAATAGCGAAGGCCAGAGGATAAGATAAAGTCAGGAAAGAATGGTGCGAACCAAAAGATATTCGAGACAGGGATCAGTCAATCCAGACGAGGATTAGTGGAGTCGGCCAGACCCTGACACCTGCTCTAAACAGAGGCAGGAGGTTATGTGACACTTTGCAGTAGAAAGAGGGGAAACAACACCTCGTTCACCATGCTACCTCAGTGAGGGCAACACAAATGGCGGCGGGACACAAAATGGTGGCTAAATACGAACGGAATCAGAAAACTGAATTACCTCAAGTGTTCACTCAATCAAATCAATCAATCAATCAATCAGGCATTTGTAAAGCGCAACTACTCGCCCGTAAGGGTCTCAAGGCGCTGGGGGGAGGGAGTTAGCAGGTTCCAGTCCATCAAGTTTTCTTGAGAAGGTGGGGAGCGATGTTGTCTGTCTGAGGTGGAGCGGAAGGGCGTTCCAGTTTTGCATTTTAATGTACATGTTTACATTCCCTTTATTGTGACAATTGTTCATCTTTTAGGGGTGGTCGAGTGGAGCAACTCCACCTGCTCACAGAACTATACGGAATTCCACAGAGGTTTACATGCAACTCAGAATAATTCCACGTAGTGCAACTCCCTGAGCTCTGCCCACCCCTAGTCACAAGTTAATATCCTTGTAATATATCTTAGTGAGTTATGACCCTACATCAAGGCCCTGCTTGCAAACAACAAGGCACATATTCAGAACCTTGCTGTTTTTTCCTCCACTGTTTCTTACTTTGAGGTTGGTAGAAAGGGTCACTTTGGTTAGTAATAAATACTTATTAGTAAGTACTATAGAAATGGTTATTAATGTGATAACTAATGGACTGATACATCCGACAGATTTTTTGCATGCAAAGCATGGCAAGGTCAGAAACCTAGCCTCTCACCTTTTCTGCCTATGTCACCGCCCTTATGCTTGCCTCAAACTCCACCCCCATTCAACCGCTCCTTTTGGTGAATACCTGCACTTATTTCTTTTCATTTAAAGCACTGACCGTGCCTGTGTCCAGAGGTTTCCCCTCCCTCTAGTGGACTTTCGTTGTATAACTACATGATCTGTGGGTTGTGAACACTTTCTGTACAGACATCTATCTTAAATATAAATCGCTATTTCCCCCTTAGGCCTGCCCTTTGACTTTGTTGTTTGTGTCGCAATCAGAGGTATCGATATTATCAGGGCACAAGTCCACTAAAAAGAAGTGGGGGGACCGACCAAGTAAGACAATATGCAAATGACCTCATGACGTAGTGCTATAAAAGAAATAAAATAGTGCTTTTTAAATTATTCGTGTAAATACTGGAACAGACTAACCCATCTGACAGTCTTACAGTATCCACATTTATATACAGGGACAGCATGCCTCTCTTAAGTACCTGTGAAGAGAAGGCAAGCTGTGTGCCTTTGTTTCCCTCTCTGGCATTTATATTTAAATGTAAGGTTCCAGGCGGCCCCCAGTCAGCATATACAAACAAAAGGAGGCCGGATGGCCCCTTAACTTCGGCCCAGCTGGAGGTGAAAAAAGGCTCCCTCCCTGCCTGCACGTTGCTGCTGTCAATGGAAAGCAGGCAACGTTCAGGTGCTGTTGAACGTGTCCCGGTGTCTGAAAATTACACCGGGACAAGTTCAGCATATTTCTGTGGGGTCCAACTTCTTGGCAGGAGGGACGGCATTCACCCTGTGAAAAAAGTAGGAGGGACGCCGTGTACCTGCGTGTACCCCTGACTCGAGCCCTGGATATTATGCTCCACAGATGCGGCCGAATTATTATATTGAAATGTTGCCAATAAGCGATTCATTCGGTGTTACCAGCTATGTTACTCACACCTCCCAAGTTACACGAACATACCTTGCGGAGGTGAATGTTTGTTAAGCAGGTAGTCAATTTCCAGATCATTTGGATAACACAGTTGGCACCCATAACCAGTCTTCCTCCTTGTTCACATACTACTATGTCATGTGGTAATCATGAAAATCATACATTTCTGTAAAACGACTTTGTTTATCGTGTCAATCAAAGGCATTCTTTCAGTGCTTAATTTTTAAAACAAATACTAATAAGTTAATGGAGAAAGAAAACAAGTGACTCAAAGCTTTTCTTCTGAGCTACTGCCGACATCGCTGAATGCCATGTCTGCCCAATACAAAGGCTGCTCAGTCTGGAACTTCAACCTCTTTTTTTCCATCACCCTACATTAACTCTCTTTACATCACTCGGTTAGGTTCTTTTTAGGTCTCGCCTGACCCAGCGCATGCGCTGCTCTGGCGAGACTTTTAGTGTGCGGGTTTTCAAAGGGCTGCCACAGGCTTTTGGTGGCCTAGCGCTTGCGTTCACGCGTGCAGCTGCCATCTGTCTTTGATCGTGATCACTTTCACTTTTGCGTGCCGCACGGCCGTGTCACTTTCACGGCCGCGTGGCCAATGCTTGTCTATGGCTTGCTCGGGGGCCTCCTATAGGCTGTCTAATTCCAGGATTATCATGGAGTTGTGTAACTACAAACATCTGTTATCCATTATTTCCAAGAGCCCCATTTTGAACGGGCACTACATATTTACTTGTTATAATCGATCTCGGGTTAAGTCTGGGCATGTCTCTCCCTCTCCCCCCTTCTTTGTCTCTTTCTTTCTTCTACCATACCTTCTACTCCACTGTGTGTGCGTCTCCTCTCTCTCAAATATATAAATGCATATATGTTTGTGTGTTTGTGTGTTTGTGCTTCTGTGTTTGTCTCTGCTTCGGTGCCGTTCTCCCCCTTTCTTCCTCTGACACCACCCTCTCTTACTCTCTTTCTGGTATCCGTCTCGCTCTCTTTGCGGTCTAGAGTTTTCTTCCTCTCTTTTGTCTGGGCCCCTCATTCGCTCGCCCACTTGTTCTCTATCTGAATCTTAAATTAACATTATTGCCAGAGAAAGTATATGAGCTGTAACCACCAGACAAAGGGGTTGAACGTTGTACACGGGTGACGTTACTTTTTGTGTCTAACGTCATAACTGAATGTAACATATGACAGCTGTTTTGCCATCTTTTGTCCTAGAAAGATGCACATTTTTTCTTTGCTGAATTTGAAAGTTGTTTACTTGGCAGAGATCTTCAACAAGTATCTATCTGTCTTTGTTGTGTCTGCTCTTTGAAATATAGGAGTAAAATGCCTCTTGGTGTTTACGTCTCGGTTGTTGCACTGAGTACAGAGCCTGTTCTCTCTGGGTTTCCGCTTCTTTTTGTAGTGCTCGTTTCAGACTCCATTTCAGTCATGAGTCACCGTCCTTCTGAATAAATGTGTTTAGCTCTTGTTCCTTCTTTAAGAAATTAGGCTTTCTTTTTAGCGTTAGTTTAAATGCAAGAGTCTATAAATGTCCTTCTTTGTGTTCATTTGTTGTATTCATTTGTCTACAGTATGTCCCTTTGTGACTGCTATCACACCTCTGTACGTTGACTGAGGTAAATCCCACGACTTCAGTCTATCTCAGATGTTTAATTTGGAACCAAATAGTTTTTTTCCCCTGAACTACATGGAAATGGCAAGCAAACATTTGTGGGTTAT
The DNA here is from genome assembly GCF_964204655.1 of Triturus cristatus. Taxonomy (NCBI): domain Eukaryota; kingdom Metazoa; phylum Chordata; class Amphibia; order Caudata; family Salamandridae; genus Triturus; species Triturus cristatus. The sequence goes on from NC_140585.1 coordinate 443,180,513, forward strand.
TTCAGTCTGGTGTACCGGCAAACATGGGCACAGACTGAGTGTAACATGGAGTGGGTACATGGCTTTCACCGTTCCTGCAGAAAAGGGGGCAAATAACCTTTCCAGAGCAGGCATTCAAATGGTGAGGTACCCCACATACAGGGAGTAAAAGTTTTATGTACTAACCATGGCCCATGAGTGTCAGCAGGGACGGAATATGAGCATTTCCATGTTACTTAAAAATGCTGGGGAAAATTGTGGCACACATTCTCAAATAAAATGGGCTTCATATGGCTTTCAGGGGTATGAACTCAACAGTAAGATTCTGCTTGGTGTGTGAGGGGGAACGGATGGAGGCTGGAACACTTGAATAGCTGCAAGAGGGAGTAAGGCAGACTGAGGCAGGGTCTCCCTGTTGTGAAGTGGTTCAGGGTGAGGGTGAACAGACCGGCCACTGTGACCAGCTCAAGCCACATCATGATCAGTTTGTTTCCTATACCCCTGGAGCAAGGGGCTATTTAAATAATCCTAGTGTAGTGGCGTGTATAATCTGTTCACGTGTGTCTGTGCTTGGCATTACATTTAGTCCAGTGCACAAAGCACCAACGTGCCACAAGCTCCAGATGTTAAATAACAGGAGACCCCTGAAGTGGGTGGGCTGTGACCCTGCTGAAACGACAAGGAGAAATGTTGCAGCAACCCGGGGAAACCTTGGGACCCGCCATTCATGACCTAGCAGGCCCCACTTAGTGCAGGTCACGAATCTAACAGTCAACTGAAGCCAATACTCCCAATCAAATTGGTGGAGTTTAATATTGTTGATAATGAAGGCAAAAGAGGGCCCTAATAGCTGTGGTAGCATCACCAGCCCATTGGCACTATGAGGAGGCCTCTTATGCAAATCGCCAGCTCTGAGTAAAGAAACAAGCATTTACAATGCAATGGTCTCGGCAATATTATAGGTAGAGCTATTGGTATTGCTCATTATTTTTTTATCATTTTTGTATCCCTAAATAAATGGCATTGTCATTTCTATTGGCATTAGTTTTTTTTTTTGCATATGTGATACCTATTGCATTAGCAGAGAGAGAGTGAGGTAGGCAGATAGAGAGTGAGGTATTGAAATAGAGAGTGAGGTAGTGAGAGAGAGTGAGGTAGAGAGTGAGGTAGTGAAAGAGTGAGTTAGTGAGTGAGGTATTTTCTGATGTAGTGAGATAAAAACAGTGAGTGATGTTGTGAGAAAGATTGAGGTAAGGAAAGAGAGAGTGAGGTAGTGAGGGATGTTGTGAGGTATTAAGATAGAAACAGATAGTGATGTAGCGAGGTAGTGAAAGAGTGAGTGTAAGTGACTTAGTGTATTTGAGAGAGAGAGTGAGGTAGTGAGATAGAGAGAGTGAATTAGTGAGTTAGAAAGAGAGAGTGAAGTTGCGAGGTAGTGAGAGAGTGATGTAGTGAAGTTTTGAGAGAGTGTGTTGTGATATAGTGAGGTAGTGAGAGTGAGATAGAAATAGATAGTGATGTAGTGATAGAGACTGAGGTAGTGAGATAGAGAGAGAGTGCATATAATGTATTTTAACCTGCGTGATTGTTGGGAAATCTGACGTATATACCCCTCCCCCCCAATCTTCCTGAAGAAGTTACCCCCGTGCATTATGCGAGGCTGACTGCAAATAATCGAGTCCTGTATTTCACAAGAAGCATTGACCAATAACCACTGACAAGAAGAGCTTGTGCCCCAAAAACTTGCCCAGGGCTGTCTGCCTTGCAGGCCAAAGAAGGCAGAGTTCCCTCCCAAGCCGTGATCTTCGTGCGAGCAAGCAAGTCCTATCTGCCGCCATTTACTGTAACCTCACAGACTTCACTCAGGCGTCTCTGCAAAGGACCCCCAGGGGTGAAGCTTCCATTGGTGCAGCAGGTGCAGTGGCACCAGGGACACACTGAGCCTTGAATATTATTGTATTTCACACTTCAAACAGCAGCCGGGGAGGCATGTCCTTCCTTGCACTAGGACCACTGACACACTGACTACAATAACAACACTGTGAACCCCGCTCAGTCAGGGGGCAAGCCTCGATATCCGCATCCGGCACGAAGGCGCGGTCCGACTGAGGAAACTGCGCACTCCGTGCCCCTTTGAGGAGGGAGATAGACAGTTGTGTCAACAGAGCTCAGTCCTCAGGGGGGCATTGTGGCGACGAGATTAGTAGCTTTCTCAGTACTGTCTGTAACGCATGCGGGGCCTGAACTCAGCTCAAAATTCATATTCAACATCAGAAATTAGGTATTGCCTGAAACCGACTCAAGCGGGCATTGACTGCTGGTTCACACACACTGGACATAGACGCGCCGCTCGTCCGCACTTAAACTACTCTGATAACTGCACAACGTGCACGTCAGTTCTTAGGTTTCACGCGCTAGAGGAGTTTATGGAAACTGTAACCATTAGGGAAAGCCCCTCTGTAATGGTCACGGGGACACTACACCCTCAGTGCTCAGTCTTGTTAAACACTGATATAAACTGTGTCGACGGCGCATCACTTGTTAGTATGACTGACGCAAACTGACCACAGCTCAATTTTTAGTCAAAATGTCGTTTTTGTGATATAATGAATATTTCTTGTAAACTGTAACAGTTACTTTCGCAAATCTTAATTTTCCATTTGAATGCCATATGGAGTATTTATTTGTCATTTTGTTTGAAAGTGTGCACTTGTGGTATTTACGTGGGCTGCATACATGCACCTCGCTGCTCCGGTGTAATGTGATGAGAGTGGTATATTGTTAACTTTACCCACGCGGTGGGACTCGTGGTACACAAGTACCGATTTTAAAGACGCCCCATGTTCATAATGAAGCGCTAGGATTTGCATGTTTGTTGTATTGGCAAAATGTGCCCATTCTGTAGTACTTTGGGTAGACTGGCACAGACTCATTCAACACACGCCTCGGTTTTCAGAATAACCCCGGCGAGGACTCAGCAAGACCGGGGCATTGTGTTGGAATGTGCGAAGATGCCCTTCCGGGATGGGGCATCTCTTGAATGTCAAAGCCCCTTTTCCAGGGGGTCCGGGCTTTGTTTATATCCAGATGGCGCCGATTACTTCCCAGTAGGGACAGTGGGTGGTCATTAGCAGCTCACTGTGAGGTAAATTGGTAGGGGTCGCCAGGGATACAGTGGGGGTGCTCCCGTGTGGGCGGGGGCGTGCCTAAGGTGGTGGTGGGCTGCATGGCTTTTGTAAGTGCGTTTACATAGCGCCTCAAACCTGCCGAGGCGCGAACAATTAGGGCGTCGATGTTGCAGGGTCAGATTCAGGCAGGGACAGAAAATAGACCCGGGCTGATTGACAGAGACTCGTTGCACGGCCTTTTCACAGAGCCTCGTTCGCGTCCTTTCAGCTGTGGATTACGGGCGGGGCAGCCCCACTTCTGTGGAGATTTACGTGGCAGCGCGCGCAGCCAGTCACCCTGGCAGCGGGCGAAGCAGCAAAGCTAATGCCGCACAGATGGTGGCATGGCGTGTGTTTCAGTCTGGAGCAAAACAGGGCTTTAACAAAACATTGATTTGCACACTTGTATGATTTATTGTCTCTTTCTAATGTATGCGTATGCTCTAAAGTGCTCAGATGCCCCATATTGGTATGAGAGAGGTATTAAAGAATTAAATTAAACATAAATTAGTGCATTTAACTTGTTATTTGTTTTGGTATTCATACAGACAGATATATCCGATATTCTTACAGTGAATGCATATCTCTTACACACAAAGTCAAAAACATGTCTCCAAATCACAGTTTCTTTTAAGAATTTATGAAGTGATAACCTAAGAGCCTTTGTTTCCCTCCATTGCATTGGCATTTAGATGCTACGATCAAGATCGCTTCCAGCCAGGACGATACTGGAACACAAGTGAGACTGGTGGCTCTTTAAGTGAGGCCTGTGCGTTTGGACCCAGTTGTAAGTGAAAGTGGGAGAGACGCCTCGTCACCGGCAGGCTGCTGCTCTCTACGGAAAGCATACCATGCTACAAGCACATCTAGAATGCATCCCGGTGTTGGCAAATTCAGCATACTCCATCAGGCCAGCAGAACCAGAGCAGGCTCCATAACAGCTGCTGGTTCCCTGATCTAGCTTGACCCCCTCACTTCCTGCACTGCCTGCACGTACCATACGAATCTATGCAACAAAGACATTAACCCACTGAGCTCAGCTGTCTTACATAAAACACATCTGTAACCGACATTTATAGGCGATGCTGTGAAGCAGGAACATTAACCTGCTGTGTTATTGTAAGAGCTAAATATGAGATGAAAGCCCACGCAGGTCACTCCTGCAAATGCATTTAACACCACAGTCACCGTCTTCCACCCAACAAGTCCTGGATACGCACCGATCGTTGCAACTGGTGCCTTACCCCGTAACCTAGTGTAAAACAGAGCCTGCCTGTGACTAAAGTAAGCCAGAAGAAATAAAATGTACTATCCAACTTTTCCCTGCTGCTAATTTCTCTGAGGAGGGAGTTTGTAAAAAGAAATAACGCATAGCTCTCATGACTACCGAATTTCTGCAGCAGCCTTCGCTGAATATATATCGATTGTCCGAGCATTGTTTTATTGCTCATCACCCCTGCTCTCGCTTGCAGCTAGGTACATTACTCTATAGGGGGACTGGAGTTCGTAGCTATCACTTCTGAAACGGTGAAAGCAGCAGCACCGAAACATGAAGGAAAACACACGACGAGCCAAGAACAGCGCAGACACAAGCAAAGCCGGAGTTCGTGGACGGCGCAGTTCTCTGCCCGGCGGGTCTGTTCCCAGATAATAACATCGCACTGCGGTCTGCGGCGGGGTACGCAGGACAATCTCTCGGAAAGGGAGGCGCTGGCCGAAAGTTCATGCACTCTTTGGAGAACCTACTTTCATACACGGACCCAAAGACCTTTCATTTGACAGGCATCCCATTTCGACACTGCGCACAGTTTATTTTAGTGTGCAAACTGCATGTAACCACGCTGGGCAACCTACACTCGGATGGTGGTGCTGTGTCGTATCACAGCCCCCGTTTTTCAAGGCGGGCCCGACTTGACGTTATGTTACGCCTTATCACTCGCTCGCTGTAAGCTGAAGCGCCTCGCGCTGGAGGCAGATGTCGCCTGCCACACAACGGAAAACAGGCAGGGATTTGTAGGAGAGCTCCATACAATTTAGCGATAACTTCAGGCTCGACATGAGGCTGCATCACATAACAAACACCTACCTGGTTACTCCTAAAGCAGGTCAAGCCACTTAAAGTTTTGTACGCTCAACATGAGAGGACTTAATAAACCGGTAAAACGCAGGTGCTACTGTCCTAGCTAGGGGGAGAGGACGCCATGAACACCACCGCCTTTCTCGAGCGAAGAAGAAATGCCTCGGAGAAAGGCAGCGGCCGTTTCAGATTCGGGGGCGTGTTTCTTTTTCTCTCCTCTTGCCATTGGCTGGAGGAGAGAAAAACACGCCTGAGAAAGGGCGTGGCTAAAAAGTAGAAAGAACAGCAAGAACACGCCCCCGAATCTGAAAAAGACGGAGCCTATTTGGAGGGACGGCTCTCTCCTCCAATGCCTGGCCTCCGTTTAGGAAGCCAGCCAATGGATGAGAGGCAAAAAGAGAGGCGGGCTAAGGAGCCACTCTAGGAAACATTAAATCTCGACTTCCGGTTCTGCCTTCGGCAGACCGGTAGTCCTCGACCTAAAAAAGCGGCCCAGTGCAAATGATGACTATGAATTGATTCTTTATTGCTTGAGTAACAAAAATCATTGCAATTAAAACATTAAAATCCCGAATAAAAGAGACAATTTCCTGTTACTTTGAACAATGTACACCCGTAGAAAAAAAAAATTCTATGTTTACATGCCTCACCAGAACATTGATACCAAATATAGACCTCTTTTATCACGGTCACACTGGAATCGTACAACAATAACATATTATGGCAACATTCCCACTAATATGCAATATAAAATATAAACATTATGTAACATTGTGCATATATACTATAAAGTGTCTAGGTGTAAAAGCTGTAAACATTATGAACTATTGTGCAAATGGGCAATAAAGTATCCCAATACATTTTGAGGCCTGTTGTCTAAAATTACCTGAAATCCCAGGTTTAAACAATGTATACCATTGTGCAAATAAGCAATAAAAGAGCATCAGCGTTTTCATATATTCTTTAAAACCTGATTGCAACTTTAATTTCTAATCCATTAAAATGACCCGTAGGTTGCGGACACCAGCAATTTTCCAGCTTTTCTCAGCATTTTCTAAAAATGTTATCGTTTGACAGGCAACACATTTGGGGGAGGACCACTCTAAGGCTGACAGAGCTAACAGGTATGTAGGCAACATTCACAAGAGCCTATTCCTTAACATGCATATGTGAAGCCAAAGTGTTAGCCAGAGCAGCTGTTCATGAAATTCAGTACATTTTTAGGTACCCTATCAGCATCATCGAAGAGGACTCTAACCAAACAAGTATGTGAAGATCTCTGTTATGTTTTTAGCTATATACAGCTTGGCGATGTATTGCCATCATTAACATCTCCCAGTGAACAACCACCGTTCGGGTAGCCCCTTGCTCTGCAGCATACTGTGAGTTCACTTTGTTCAAGAGGCCAATATGTATATGATATATTTGCACTAAAACCCACATCAATACCTCTGAAATATGCAACACAAAGATCATTAAGCTTCCTTCGTGCCCCACATCACCGCGTTCCTCAATAGTCCCCTCCCCTCCGTCTCAAATGTGATTTAATAATGGCAGTGCTCAATAAGCCTGGCCCAGGTCCTGAATTGTTAGACAATTAGAGAGCAATAACCATTCTCCACGGTATAGCCAGGGCTCTAAGAGACATTGGGGGACACCCAGCGAATAGCACACTTGGTTCTGAGCAACCTCATTAGTGACTTTCAAGCCGGGCTTCACCTTCCACACAGAATGAAAATGGTTCTGATGAGCTCAGAGAAGAACTTCTCACCACACCTACCCATTGCCAGGACCACAAACCCATCCATTTGACGGCATATTGGTAGCCAAAGAATGAAACTGCAAAATTCGCCTATAACGTCTTGCAATATCCTGCGGAGCACTAGAACAACCCTTATAGTAGTTCACGATAATGACTGACTGCCCCAAATGAATAACACTGACCCCTTATTTTATCCATTACTTAGGTTGGGCCATTTGGTCATTGTGGTCCTGTGCCCTCTTTAATGTCTACAAGAAACCTTTGGAAAGCATCTGTTCAAAAATCTGGTTACTAACGCTGGTGGTTCTAAGAATCAAATGAGAGTAATGACCGTATGGATTATTGACTAGACGTGCTGCCTAGCACAGTGCCTTAAACTCGATGTTTGACAGCAGCCTCTGCTTAAACACTTCCAAGACTGAGGGTTTTTTACTTCTTTCTGGTCGCTCCAGCTTGCCTGAATTTAACTGGCAGTTGTTGGGCCTCTGGTCACACGAAATTCCTCTACGGTGACACAACGGTGTTGATGGGGTAGATTAGACAAAACTTTATACCGGGAGTATACGATACACTCTCCCCAGGTCAGAACTACTTACACAGGTATCCTGTAGCCCTACTTGTGTGCAGACCACGCATGAGTATAAAAAGTTCTTTATTAGAAATCCTTATTTATTTCTTTTTAAGACCCTCCCACACTTTGTTAGTGGCATACTTCATCATCGGGTCTCAATTAAAATAAATGTTTTGTTTACATTTCCCATTTCCGGGCCTGCCTGTGCGCTTCATTGGTGATAGTGCGCATGTCACGCACAGCCAGCGCACGCAGGCAGAGACAGCAGGAGTTCCGAAGATGGTCTGCGCATGCGAGTGAGGAGCTTCGCCCCTCACTCACATTCACAAACCATTAGGTTTGCTGCGCATGCCCTGTGTAGTGTAGGAGTTTAAAGATAGGGTCCTGCTCGGGCGGTGATGCGTTTTGCGCAAAGTCGCCCCATGCCCTATCAAATGTCAGGACCGAGTTGAGCTGCCCGGCCCCCCAGTCTCCTAATTGGCAAACAAGAAGAGCGGGGAGAAGTTACCTCCACCACCACTTTGCAGAGCGGACGTGAGGCGACGCGGGACCGGAGGTCAGGAGATGCGCCTGGTAAGTTATTCTATTAATTGAATTAGTAGTCAGTCTTACAACAAATGTCAGCTTCTGTAGTGTCGGTGATAACCTGATTAAACGTGTGATGAACATGGGCGTAGGAAGTGTGGGGGACGCGGGGGATATATCCCCCCCAGATTTTGGAGTGGGGGGACACGGGGGACAAGGGTGGGGGGGACGAGAGGACAAAAGAATTTCCCCTCTTCCTTCTGTTATTCGCAGGGCCATTAGCGCGCGAAAGCGCTACTTAATGGCCCTGCACTTGACCTGCCTGGAGTCAAAGAGGCCACCCGCGCTCTGCCTTTTGTATGCTGCAGTAAGGCTCAGCCGTTCTGGGAAGGGCTGAGAAGTGAAAAAAAACGCTGTGTCTTTTCCTTCATGGCAAGGACGGTGTCCACTACTCCTGACCTGCCTCTGGCAGCTGCCCTCCTCTCTTTATTCCTCCATCTCTTACTGTCTCTGTCTCGCTCCTGCTTACATGCTGATTTCAAAAGACAGCTCTTACCTACTCTCTCTTGCCTCTCCTTTTCTTTATTTGTTTCCCTGTGAAATGGATCCAAAAAAGCTGGAACTCTTTGGCTGGAAATATCCTCATTTTCTGACCGAAAACCTCGGGACGGAGAGGAAAAATAATTAAATACCTAAATAAAGCAATACAGAGTGGTCAGCAGACAGGCCTGATTGTTATTTACATCCACACACATTAGCGCCACTTTACAGAGTTTGCCAGTGAAAGCGCTACTTTCTTTTTATCTTCTTTCTTTGAACAACATTGTTTTCCCAGGGTGGGGAAGGTCACCATTTCTAAAGGCACTGCAATACCTGGTTGATGGGTAGAGTAGAAACGTTTAATATGATCGTTTTCAACTGTTTTAATTATTTTAGCTTATAAAATGCGGCTCTGTGTTCGGGCATGTGGTCTTTTTTTAAACCAAACTGCTTACATTTTGAAAGGATATAAGCAATGGACATTGAAACGGGTCCCTTCCTAGGTCTGTCGTCATGTCCTGAACTTTTCAGGAAAAATCACTTACTGATTTCTGAATAATGAGTTTAAAAACGTTAAGGTAACCATGTTGTTACTGATTACAGTTCACATGCTTTGCTTATTCTTGCATTCCCTAGGCGTGTCTGCTTTTTCCAGGGTGGTGTTCATTTTTTTTCAGGCAGCATTTTACTGTTGTCTAGTGCATAATTTGAATTTAGTCGCAGCACAATTGAGTTGTAGCTGAAGGCAGTGCGAGTTTCTCTCAGTGGGGCAGTATGGTGTTCAGTGTGGGAGAGGATGTGGCACTCTGGCTGGAGCTGCTGAATGTGGAACTGGAGAACCATGTTCAGCCTTCATGACCAGTCCACCCTCCTGACAGCTTATTCCGATGCTACACCTTAGAAGGCCCGATAGACCTTAGAAGCCCAGTGTCTTAGCACCCGCAGGTGGACCCTAACAGTGGCAAGTCTGACTTAACCTTGAAGGGCTGTCCACCACAATCCATACTGTAGTTCACTTCATACAAAGAACCAAACCCTATATCAACTGTGAATCTGTCAGTGAGGTCACAAGACCCTTGAGGCCAGTCCACCTCACCCATTGGTACCTCATTGGTACTTCATCTGTGGTTGGAGTAGGAGGGGAGTAGCTTTTGGGTGTAGGCTCACTGGGGAAATGTCGACGTTTCAACCCTGACGCAAAAGGGTAAGTAGTCTCCTCTGCTGCGGGTCTTCCTCAGGACAAAGGAAAGGGAACCCGAACACGATCGTGGTGTGATGAAATTAAATTCCAGACTACTCTGTCAAAATATCCTGAAATGACTTCAGGGTGGGGGAGAAATCACCATGAGGTACCACTGAAATGGAGCGGCGTGAGACCTTCTAATCACATGCTGCCATTGGTCCCGGTGAGACGTTCAATTCTTAATTCAGAACAAGTAGGAGACGTACCACATCCGTCGGTGCCTCTGAAGGTACAATCTTGACTTTGGTTGGCCTCTTATCTATGAGATTTTCCCTGTTGAATGTGCCTTTACATGATATATTTTCGGTTGAATGAATTGATTGCATACTACACTCTCCTACAGGTATTATTTTGAGTGTAATTAGGAGTGTCTGGGACCAATTGTTTTCTTTACTAACCTTTGCAAAGGGCCCTACACTTCACAGCAACATAAGTCACATTTCTTTTAGTAATTTGTGATCCGTTTGATCCGTTTGAGCTACAAAATTGTTTTGGGGGAAATCGTTAGATTATACAGCAGATGATGTATTATGTGGCAAATATGATACAGCCAGGGTTAAGTGGAAAACATTAATTAAGGAAAGGTTGCGAGCTGCATGTAAAAGACAAGAACTGGAAATGATGGGTAACACCTACGGGGAAGGCAAACAAAAATAAGAATGCCAAGATCTGAGTGATGGGAAGGATAAAAGAGTGAGCGAGAGGAACTGAGAGTGACCTACAGGGGCCCAGCGAGATGAAAGGGAACTGAAGGAGACCGAAAAGAGGAGCGAGCGAGGGAAAGGGAGGGAAAGGGAATTCAGCACCTGAGCATAATAGGACAGAATGTATGAAGCTCTGTGGTAATACTGAATAAGCAGCTACCTATTGTTGGAAAGGCGTCCGCCGGAGGGGGGTTCGATACACGTCTTGCCCACCCTTTTGACCCACCTCTCCCAAGTAAGCCGAACCAGGCGCGCACACCCTGATCTGCACTGTGAACAGAGGGACACCACACGTATTCTCGGTAGGACGATAAGTTCTTTTATCGATGATTTCAAGGGATCTTTATGACCCAAAAGGCAAATAGTACAGCAGTGGCACAACGTACCACAAATCAGTCGGGGGGAATGGGGGTAGCGGGACAGTCTTTCAAGATAGTGTCTCTGCGAAATACCCTGCGGAAGCTCACAATCCTCGAGCTGGAGGGTGTCGTGTCTCTGGGCGATCTCTTATCGAGTCGTCCTCAAGGGGAGCGCCGCGAGTCTCTCAGCAGGCACAGGTGGTCAGAGTTCAGGAGCCGCGATTCCGTCCGCAGGGCTCAGATGGTTCGATAGCTGGGGGGCCGCGAGTCACTCAGCAGGCCTAGGTGGATCAGTGTTCGGGAGCCGCGACCTCGTCCGCAGGGCTCAGATGGTTCAATAGCAAGAGGCCGCGAGTCACTCAGCAGGCCCAGGTGACTTCAGCGTTCAGGAGCCGCGACAGCGTCAGCAGGCTCAGATGGTTCCAGGTCTTCTCTGTCCTTGTTCCTCCGGCACCCCTTGTTATACTCCGCTGGTTCTTTGAAGTCCGGAGTGCTCGCAGAGGGGGGACTGGGGTGACGGAGGGGGTTCGGCGGGATTTCCTGCCGCTCACTTCTTTGGTCTTTTCAGGTGGGTCTGGGAGGGACCCCAGACGCTCGGTAGGGGAGGCGCCTGCTCCCCAGGGGCCTGGTGGCCGATTGAGTCCTCCCGGGGAAGGCGACCCGAGGTGTGACTGGGCTGGCGCCTCTGGGTCTGGCTCGAGGGTTCCCGCTCCCTTGGTTGGGCATGCGTGGTAGGGTGTTGAGTCTGTCAGGTCTCTGGCCGGCCCGTGGATCGGGGGTGGCTGGGGCGGCCGGAGTCGGGGATGTCGTGTCTTGAGGGTGGTTGCAGGTTGGCGGGACGATGGAGAGGGCATCGCCGTGAGGCCGGTCTCACACGCGTCCCCCCCAGCTGAAAGGCGTGGAGAACTACCCATCTACTGGGGGGTTCTCCTCGCCGAAGCGGAAGAACCGGGACAGGCCGTCTGCGTTGGCATGATCCGTCCCGGGGCGATGTTCGACAGTGAAATCCATCCCTTGGAGAGAGATGGACCATCGTAGTAGCTTGGGGTTCTCCCCCCTCATCCGCATTAGCCACTGCAAGGGCCGGTGGTCCGTCTGTACTCGAAAATGGGTTCCGAACAAGTAGGGCCGCAGTTTCTTGAGGGCCCAGACTACGGCAAAGGCCTCTCGCTCTATAGTGCTCCAACGCTGCTCTCTCGGCAGCAGCCTTCGGCTGATGAAGGCTATGGGCTGATCAATGCCCTTGTCGTCGAACTGCGAGAGCACGGCCCCGATGCCATGTTCGGATGCGTCGGTCTGGACCACGAACTCTTGGGAGTAGTCGGGGGCCTTGAGTACGGGAGCGGTGCACATGGCGGTTTTCAAGGCGTCGAACGCCTGCTGGCACTGGGGGGTCCACTGCACCTTCTGCGGAAGCTTTTTGGAGGTCAACTCTGTGAGGGGCCCGGCGATACTACCATAATTTTTAATGAACCTCCGGTAGTACCCCGTAAGACCCAGGAAGGCCCAAACCTCTGTCTGCGTGGTGGGGGGCTCCCAGGACTTGATGGCATCGATCTTCGGCTGGAGAGGGGCGACCTGGCCGCTGCCCACCTGATGCCCCAGGTAGACCACGGAGCCTTGTCCGAGTTGGCATTTGCTGGCTTTCACTGTCAGGCCCGCTTGGCGCAGGGCCATTAGTACTTGTCGGAGGTGCTGGAGATGCTCGTGCCATTGAGAGCTGAATACGGCGATGTCGTCAAGGTACGCTGCGCTGAACTCCTCGAGTCCGGCCAGGACCTTGTTCACCAACCGCTGGAACGTAGCTGGGGCGTTTTTCATCCCGAACGGCATGACTCTGAAGCGGTAGTGGCCATCTGGCGTGGAGAAGGCAGAGCGCTCTTTCGCCCCTTCCGTGAGAGCGATCTGCCAGTACCCGCAGGTCAGGTCGAAAGTGCTGAGGAACTGGGCGGCCCCCAGGCGGTCGATGAGCTCGTCGGCTCGGGGAATAGGGTGAGCGTCTGCGCGGGTGACCGCATTGAGCCCCCGATAGTCTACACAGAATCTTAGTTCGGGGGCGACCCCTGGGGAGGCAGCTTTCGGGACCAGAACCACCGGGCTGGCCCAGGGGCTGTCGGAGGGCTCGATGACCCCTAGGTTGAGCCTTTTCTGTACTTCGGTCTTGATGCAGGTGCGGACCCGGTCAGGCACCCGGTAGGCTCGGTGTCTCACAGGCGGGCAGTCGCCGGTGTCCACGTCGTGGACGCACCAGTCGGTCACCCTTGGAATGAGGGAGAAAAGGTCTGCGAATTGTCCGAGCAGCTGGCGGCAGTCGTCGGCCTGCTGGGGAGTGAGGGTGTCCGACAGTTTCACACCCTCCACGGAACCGTCCAGTTCTTTTGTGCACAGGAGATCGGGCAGGGGTTCAGTGTCTTCTTCTGCCCCCTCATCGGTGGCCAGTAGCAAACTCAGTTCCGTCCTTACGAAGTGGGGCTTGAGACGGTTTACGTGGAGGACCCGGAGGGGGTTCCGTGGGGATTGAACGTCGACCAGATACGTGACCTGGCTCTTCCGTTCGACCACCTTGAATGGACCAGTCCATTTGTCTTGTAGGGCGCAGGGTCTCACCGGAGCCATGACCCAAACCTGCTGGCCCGGCTGGAACTCGACCAAGGTTGCGTTCTGGTCATACCAGCGCTTCATTTCTTCTTGGCTGGCCTCGAGGTTAGCCTCTGCAAGTTCCCTAAACTTCCTCGTCTGGTTGCGGAGCGCCAGGATGTAGCGGAACACATCTGGGGGTGTCCCCCGGGGGCTCGTCTCCCAGCCCTCTTTGACCAGGCTTAGGGGCCCTCGAACGGGATGTCCGTACAGCAGTTCGAAGGGGCTGAACCCCAGAGACTTTTGGGGGACCTCCCGGTACGCGAACAGGAGGCAAGGGAGGAGGACGTCCCATTTCCGGCGCAGGGGCTCTTCGAGGCCCAGGATCATTCCCTTCAGCGTTCGGTTGAAGCGTTCCACCAGGCCGTTGCCCTGGGGGTGGTAGGGGGTCGTGAATTTATACGTGACTCCGCACTGCTGCCACAGGGACTTCATGTAGCGGGATATAAAGTTCGTGCCGCGATCACTCACAACCTCGCGGGGAAATCCGACCCGGGAGAAGATCCCCATGAGAGCCCGGCCCACCACGGGAGCCGTCACGGTGCGGAGAGGGATGGCCTCGGGGTAGCGGGTGGCATGGTCCACCAGGACGAGGATGAATCTGTGGCCCTGGGCGGTCTTCGGATCCAGGGGTCCCACGATGTCGATGCCGACCCGCTCGAACGGGGTACTTACAACGGGGAACGGTTGTAAGGGAGCTTTGCGTTTTCCGCCACTCTTCCCACTGCCCTGGCACGTGAGGCAGGACTTGCAGTGTGCTTCTACATTCGCTCGCATCTTGGGCCAATAGAAGTGGGTCACCAATCGCTGGTATGTCTTGTCTTGGCCTAAGTGTCCTGCCAAGGGTACATCGTGGGCCAGGCCCAGGAGGAGGCTCCGGAACCGCAGGGGTACCACCAGTACTCGTGCCGCGCCTAGCTCGGCGGACTTTTGCTCGCTGTAGAGGAGGCCATTGTCCCAATAGACCCAATGGGTTCCGGTTTGATCACCGGCGACCTGGGCTTCGGCTTGTTGTCTAAGTCCCTCGAGGGAGGGGCAAGTGGTCTGTTCCTGGCAGAACTCTTCGCGGGAGGGCCCCCCTTCGCAGTGCCACTGGGCCAACTCGGGCAGTTCTTCGGGTTCCATCGGGGCCTCTGGGGCGGAAGGTTCCGGTCCTTCCCCTGGGTTAGTGTCTCCTTCTTCCTCGGAAGGAGGGTTGTCTGCTTCTGGTAGGGGGTCCCTGTTCTCGGGGAAAGTGTTCGGTAAGAGGGCTTCACCGCCCTTGGAGGGGGCCACTCGTGCGGTCATGGAGCGCGTGGTGGCGCAGACCCATTCCGGTAGGCCTATCATCTCTAGGTGGGCTCTTCGTTCTACCTGCCCCCACGGGGAATTTTCCAGGTCGTTGCCCAGGAGGCAGTCTACGGGCTGCGAGGTCCGGACCGCTACCTTCAGTTCTCCGGAGACCCCTCCCCACTCGAAGGGCACCAGGGCCATCTGGCAGAGGCTCTCAGAATTGTCGGAGGATACGACCGGACAGAGGGCCCCGGCTAGGATCTGGTCTTCGGAAATTAGGCTGCGGTGGACCGCGGTGACACTCGCCCCGGTGTCGCGAAGGCCCTCGACTCGGTGGCCGTTGATAGTCACCTGCTGTCGGTATTTCTCTGTGTTGGCGGGCAAGGGTGTCCCGGGGACCATTTCTCGATCACCAAGGGAGACCAGGGCCATGGCCGCCGGTTCCCATTCCTCGGAGTCTTCCATTTCTTCCCCCAGAGCCACGGAGGTCATCTGCCGGGTCGTGGGGTTGGTCGTTGTGGTTCGCTGATACTGGGGACACTGGGGGTCATTGGCGTAGTGTCCGGGCTGCTGGCAGCGGAAGCAGGTGATCCTAGCTCGTGGACCTGGTCGTCCTGGGGCTCCGGTGCTGGCTGGAGACTGAGCCGAGCCCGCCGCTGGTGGGCTGCTGGGGGGGCTGGAGGAGGACCCCCCGGCAAAGTCTCTTGGTCGGCCGTGGTTCCCTCCGCCCCTCTGGCGGGGGGGACCCTGACTGTTGCGGCCGTAGTCCCCCACGGGGCCCCGGGTGGCCCGGGTGTTCACCCAACGATCAGCCTCAGCGGCCAGCTTCCGAGGGTCGGTGAGTTTACTGTCTAGGAGATGCTGGCGCAGTTCTATAAAGCAATTGGCCGCTAAATGTTCCCAGGCGATCAGATCGAACAGTTCTTCGAAGGTGGAGACCTTGCTGCCCTTGATCCACCCGTCCAGAGCTCGGCTGTAAAAGTTCACGTATTCGACCCACGTGGTGCCCGGTATCTTTTTGCAATCTCGGAACCGTTGTCGGTACATTTCGGGGGTGAGTCCGTACCGGCCCACGAGGGCTTCCTTCATGTGGCTGTAGGAGTTCATGACCGCGGAGGGCAGATCGAGCAGAGTGTCCCTTCCTTCGCTTAAGAACCGGCCCCATAGGCCAGCCCCCCAATCCTTCTGCGGGACTCGGTGAGAGGTCATGGCGACTTCGTAGGCTTTAAACCACTGCTGGATATCATCATTCTTATAATACTCCTTGACCACATCCTTGGGGATGTGAACTTTGGTTTCCCCGGTGGGAGTGGGCTGGGGATCCCCGGGCGGCTGTGACTTTTCGTGTCTAGCCCGCCACTCAATTTCCTTCAGGCCGCGTTCATGTTCTAGCTGGAGTTTCTTTTCGTCGTGCTCCCTTTGGAGTCTCTTCTCTTCGAGTTCCCCTTGTAGCCATAACTGCTCGACGGCTAACTTCTTCTCTGCCAGTTTTATCTCTCCCTCGATTTTTAGTTTTGCCAGTTCCAGTTCGTGGTTGCGGCTTCTCTCTCGGTCCGCTAGTTCCTCGGAGGACAGGTTCCCCTCTGGCCCGTTGTTTCTCGCCGGGGTGCTTGTTTGTTCGTGGGTAGAGTCTCTTTCCGTTTGGGTCGGGGGCGCCCCCGTCTCGACCCAGGCTTTCAGTACTTTCTGGTAGTCTTCCTTTGTGCTCAGTCCGGTGGTAGCGATGCCAAGGTCTTTGCAAAACTGTTTTAGTTCTCTATGCGTGTAGTAGTCCAATTGATCTTCTCGGAACGGTGAGCTTATTTCGGTACCTGTGGCACCCAGGGAGGTTTCTCCTTCCATTTCTGTTTGGTAGTGCGTCAGTCGTTCACTGCACGCTCTCCTTCGGTGTCGGCTCTGATCCCGTCGTCTGCCACCAAATGTTGGAAAGGCGTCCGCCGGAGGGGGGTTCGATACACGTCTTGCCCACCCTTTTGACCCACCTCTCCCAAGTAAGCCGAACCAGGCGCGCACACCCTGATCTGCACTGTGAACAGAGGGACACCACACGTATTCTCGGTAGGACGATAAGTTCTTTTATCGATGATTTCAAGGGATCTTTATGACCCAAAAGGCAAATAGTACAGCAGTGGCACAACGTACCACAAATCAGTCGGGGGGAATGGGGGTAGCGGGACAGTCTTTCAAGATAGTGTCTCTGCGAAATACCCTGCGGAAGCTCACAATCCTCGAGCTGGAGGGTGTCGTGTCTCTGGGCGATCTCTTATCGAGTCGTCCTCAAGGGGAGCGCCGCGAGTCTCTCAGCAGGCACAGGTGGTCGGAGTTCAGGAGCCGCGATTCCGTCCGCAGGGCTCAGATGGTTCGATAGCTGGGGGGCCGCGAGTCACTCAGCAGGCCTAGGTGGATCAGTGTTCGGGAGCCGCGACCTCGTCCGCAGGGCTCAGATGGTTCAATAGCAAGAGGCCGCGAGTCACTCAGCAGGCCCAGGTGACTTCAGCGTTCAGAAGCCGCGACAGCGTCAGCAGGCTCAGATGGTTCCAGGTCTTCTCTGTCCTTGTTCCTCCGGCACCCCTTGTTATACTCCGCTGGTTCTTTGAAGTCCGGAGTGCTCGCAGAGGGGGGACTGGGGTGACGGAGGGGGTTCGGCGGGATTTCCTGCCGCTCACTTCTTTGGTCTTTTCAGGTGGGTCTGGGAGGGACCCCAGACGCTCGGTAGGGGAGGAGCCTGCTCCCCAGGGGCCTGGTGGCCGATTGAGTCCTCCCGGGGAAGGCGACCCGAGGTGTGACTGGGCTGGCGCCTCTGGGTCTGGCTCGAGGGTTCCCGCTCCCTTGGTTGGGCATGCGTGGTAGGGTGTTGAGTCTGTCAGGTCTCTGGCCGGCCCGTGGATCGGGGGTGGCTGGGGCGGCCGGAGTCGGGGATGTCGTGTCTTGAGGGTGGTTGCAGGTTGGCGGGACGATGGAGAGGGCAACGCCGTGAGGCCGGTCTCACACCTATGTTATGCCATCTATTAATGTAATAACTGCACTTTCACAATTGCTTTATTAACTTTCCTGCTTTCTCAAATTTGCTTGGAAATGCACGATTTTTCTTCTTTTTTTTCAAAATTTTCATGGGGGGGTAGCCCCCCCAAACCCCCCTTTTGGGGTTCATGCTGGCTCGCTACGCTCGCTCGCTACGGTGCTGTATGCTAATTCGTTTGCGCCCCACCACTGTCAAATTTCACCCACCGCCCCTGTCCTGGCCACTATAAACCAGAATGGGCTCAACCATGTTCCAGGAAGTACTTTAGGAAATTACCTGATGGGGTTTGGGTGTATAAAAATAACTTAGAAGCACCTGGTTTTCCTTTATTATCGGTGTCCCATGTATGGTTCCAAAGTGTTTAAAGGTACCTTATTTTCCCTACACCGTACTCTATTCTCAGCCCTAGCACGAACAGTGACCAAGGATCCTGGGCTTTCATCAGGGCAAGTCTTACCAAATATGGAGTTTGTTGAACCACTCAGTGTCCTCTTAATGTCAGTCAGACTCACTGTAATTAGACCTTACCAAACATAAAACATGCAGGCCTACTGGCTGCAATGTAGGAAACGCGCATTCATGCCCTGAAATTGTTACAGGTGCTGCTCCCTAGTAAAGTGCAAGACATACGTCCCTGTAGTCACACTTGCGTCAAGGGTCCCATGCCGGTAATCAACCAAATTTGTTACCCGGCTGCAATCTTGGCTGCAATTGCTGGCCCTACCCCTTATTAGTCTCAACAAGTTTGGCAATGTAGGAGTCATCTTGGATCTTTTGCTGATTCCATAGGTCAATATCACTCCAGAGACTGCCATCTTCGTCATTCTCATCCTTTATGAAATCATTCATCTGTTAATCGTAATCCTGAGTATGATTCTTCTGAAGCAGCCACTCTCCCCATAATCTACTATTGAAATACAGTATTTGAGACTTTCCGCTAAACTATGGATAGGGTCCAAATAATGCCAGACATGCCATCCGCCACATTCCTGGCCTGAAATGTTTACAATATCTCATCTGCTTTGATATTCCACTGGCCTCAGCCTAACACTTAGGGGAATTTGAGACATTCGCCTATTGTGGGGTGCCTACCATGGGACTTCATCATCTTACAGTCCTAACTTGATGACCCCAATGCCAGCTGATCACCTGCCCAAAATTGGCAACACAAACCGACTTCATTTACGTGGTGAGATGCAAAAATCTAAAAAAGCTATGTTTACAAGACTCCTCTCAAGCATTGGCATAGACAATAGGTCTCGCTTTTGGGACCTTATAAGTGTTTTTATGCAGCACAATATCCTTGGTGCAACAACATCAACTGTTGCATGGGTAAACACTTATAAGGCTCCAAAAGCGAGACCTATTGGCTATGCCAATGCTTGTTTATCCTTCATTTCTGTTTGCTACATCCTTTCTTTCTCCCGTTTCTGCCTTTCTTTCTTTTCTATCTGTATCAAAGTGTGGGAATTAAAAATAAGTTCCGGTTCTTTAAAATGAGTTCCAATTCCTGTGTCCACCACCTGTAACCACCTAAACAAATTAAGCATTGCCCCTCCTGAGCCAGAAATCTCTCTAAGTGTAGGAGTGTCTGCTTGCAATTAAATAACCGTTTCTATGAACAAACAATTAGGGCCTGATTATAAGTGCTCGGCTGTGCTGCTTGAGTGCCAGGATTCTGATATCACCCTCACTAATAAAAGGCCCGCCCCTTCAGAACGTGGCTCGCGCCAAGAATAGTTCATGATTTAGTTGCTGCATCTGCTGAAGGGGGGCCTTGGTAAATCGTCTTGTAATGTTTGGACAAAGAGTGCAGATGCGAGGCCTCGCGTCACGGAAGATAAAGTGATTCCCATATGGTGAGCACCTTAATTGCTGATAAATACCATCACCAGTGAACAGGCTCATAAATAATGCAGGCAGGATGTTGGGCCTTGAGATACCGATGTCAAAGCCACAAAGGCATTGAATGAGAGAATGCGTGTTAAAAATAAGCATTTTATGCAGGCTGCCTGCCGGCTATGGGCGGGTTTTCTAAAGGAACACGAACGAACCGCGATCTGCTCTGATTTGCACATAGCAAATAACGCGCGAGCAGATGTCTGAAAAGCAGCCTCTGGTGTGTCAAAGGCTGTCATCGAAGCATGCCCTTCCTGCAGGCTGACGTTGTATACAATTACAACCAGTGTGAATGCTGGCGTCTCGTGTGCACACATAGTACACAAGTCTGTTCGCAGATGAAATCAGAGACAGACACGTTTGCGGGTATGCGTTAGAGAGGCCAGAGTCTACCTGCATGTGCTCGCATTGAACTACAATGATCCGTGGCTTGGGACCTTCAACCGACAGCGGAGATCAAGGCAGTATTTCACAGCCATTAGTAATAGCTTGTTTTTATATTGCGCTTTATACCACATTTTGACCATTTCTAAGCACTATAAAAAGGAGATGTTACCATTACCCAATTTAATGGTACTCAGTTTACTGCCCATTTATGGAAGATTGGCTGAGAAGACCTCACTGACATTGTAACTCGTTGTACGGAGCGAAGACATCTGCCGGTGAGCGTGAGTTTTAGCAACACCAACACATTGAATTTGTATGATATGTTATGGCAGATTTGTTTCGGTTGTTGCTGTTCTTCATGAATGCTGATCATGAGAGGTCATAAAAAGAGGTGCCATTGTTCCACAATTTGATTACGATAATGCACTCAATGAAGAAATGACCAACACTGAAAGAGCAAGCAGCATCAGTCCCTGTTGCAAAGTGGGTTATTAGTAGTGATAAAAATCTACCACTGGCGATAAGGCCTCTAACACAGTCTCGGGCTCAGAATAGGTCTCAGAAATGCAGTCTCATGCTCAAGACTTGGTAGCTTGGCTGCGAGCAGGCAGGCTTAGCTCCAGAAACAGTTATGTAAACCATCTAAAAACATCAATTCAGTAAATAATTAAGACACAACACATAATAAAAATCCAAAACCAGTTTATAAAAATAGGAAATAGTTTTATCTTTAAAATCACACCAAAATGAAAATAATCCAATGTAGGAAACTGGAGATATGAATTTTTACAGATTTAGCACTATATAGCACGTGTGAGCAAGACCTCTGACCTCCTGGTCAGAGACTCTGCTCTCTGCCACAGCAGCTCCGCTGTTGTGCCTCTGCCCCCTACACCTCTCTGTGAAGGTAGGTGTTCGTGGCCCTCTTCCACCCGCAGGTTCCTGCCTGCGCATCATCCCTGGTGGTCCTGTGGGAGAGCCTTGCTCTTCTGCTGGTCTGCTGGTGTCTGTCTTCATGTTGCTGGTCTGCTGGTGTCTGTCTTCATGTTTGTGCCCATTTTTCAGTTTTTTTGTCTGTCTGTCTTTTTGTTTTGTTTTTTGTTATTGTGCCTTTAAATTTCTGCCTTTAATTGTATTTGTCTATGTACCTGTGCCCTTTGTTTGTGTCCTCCATGCCCGTTTTTCGCCATCCTTTTCTCGCCGCTGCTGTCCCCGTGGCCCCTCCCCACTACCGGTTCCCGGTCCCGCCTACCAGCTGCTCTTCACTTCCCCTACCCTATTTAATGGCGGCAGTGCCGCTGGCGCGCCAGCAAGCCCGTCTTCGATCTGGCCGCGACCAGTGCCAGGGACCCTGGTTCTCCGGCCACCCACTGTTACGACTCAGCTGCCCTCCGCGCACTCAACCCCGGAAGAAACAACAACTGCCAGCTGTCTATGCCAAACACCACCCACGGCCAGTTCTCCTGCCGACAAACATTCATCATACTCTGCACCCGCAGGGCAGCCGCCTGTTTGCCGGACACTAGCCCCCTAAAGCCCTGAGGTGCATCCTCCTCAATGTGTGCTCTCTCCACAGACATGCTGTAGAGATCTGGGACCTCCTCGACACCCTCTCGCCAGACGTCGCCTTTTTCACAGAATCGTGGACCAACCCCACCTCCTCCCCTGACATCGCCACCGCCATCCTCAATAGATATAAGATCCAGAGGAAGGACCGCCCAGGATTAGGACTCACCATCACACACAAGACCTCCCTCTGACTCACCACTTCCAGCAAAAGCAACCCCCCGTCCACCACTGAACACCTCCATTTCCAGATTTAGACCAGCCAGAACGACCCTGTGCGGCACCCTCACCTACAGACCCCCTGGACCTCGAACCTCGTTCACCACTACCATCACTGACTTCATTGCGCCCCATTTCATCGCCTCCATGGACTACATACTCATCGGAGACCTCAACTTTCACCTCGACAACATCAGCGACCCCAACTCCACCACCCTCCTGGACAACCTCACCAACATCGGACTGAAACAACTCGTCACCACCCCTACCCTAACAACATCCACTTCAGCCACACCACTCAACCCCCCTAGGCGGACCACCACTGCGTACACTTCCACGTAGACAAACCCACTGCCCCCAATCCTGCACCACGCCCTCTGCGAAGGAACTGAAGCAAGATCGCAGAGGAGCACCTCAACTCCACCCTCAACCATGACTCCCGCCCACCTCGACCAAGGCCAACTCCGTAGCGAAAGAACTTCATAGATTGATCACCAACTGCGCAGAGAAGCTCGCCCCCCTCTGCAACCCCGACAGACATCGCCCCAGGAAGGCCACCTGGCTCACCACCAACCTCCAAGAATCCAGCCGCACCTGCAGACGCCTCAAGAAGAAAGGGAGAAACAGCAAAACTTCGGAAGACCGCTCCACATACAAGAACACCACAACAGAATACCACCAACTCATCAGATCCACCAAAAGAACCTTCATCCGAAACAAAATCAATGCCAACAATGCCAAGGAACTGTTCAACATCATTTAGGAATTCACCAAGCCCCCCAGTGAAGACACGGACGTCACACCTTCCCAGGACCACTGCGACAAACTCGGCTCCTACTTCCACCTGAAAATTATATCCCTCTACGACAACTTCAACGAACAGACTCCGGACACCCACTCCACTCCACTCCTCCCCCTAGCAATGATAACCAGCCCACCATCTCCTCCTGGACCCCGGCCACCACCAAAGACACCAGGTCGACCATGAAAGGCATTCACTCATGAGCCCCCACGGACCCCTGCCCTCCGCACATCTTCTACAGAGCCGCCGCCACCATTGCACCTGAGCTACGACGCACCATTAATGCCACCTTCAAAACAGGCACAATCCCCGAAGACTGAAAATGCGCAGAAGTCAAGCTCCTCCTCAAGAAGCCCTCAGCAGATCTGACGGATCTCAAGAACTACCAACCAATCTCTCTCCTCCCTTTCGCGGCCAATGTCACAGAGAAGCCCGTCAACAGCCAACTAACGAAATTCATCGAAGAGAATGACATCCTCGACCCCTCCCAATGTGGATTCCGCAGCAACCACAGCACAGAGACCGCCCTACTCGCTGCCACAGACAACATCCGCACCCTGCTCGACCTAGGCCATACTGCAGCCCTGATCCTACTTGACCTCTCTGCAGCCTTCGACATAGTTTCCCACCACACTCTCACCACCAAACTCCACGACGCCAGCACACAGGGAACCGCCCTCAACTGGCTCCACTCCTTCCTCACTGGCAGAACCCAAAGAATCAGACTTCCGCCCTTCCTCTTCGAACCCACACAGATCAACTGTGGATTACCCCAAGGATCATCGCTCAGCCCCACACTCTTCAACATCTACATGGCCCCCCTCGCCACCATCGTCAGACAGCATGGACTCAGCATAGTGTCCTACGCCGATGACACGCAGCTCATCCTCTCCCCAGTAGCGGCTGGTGACATTTGAAAGTGGTGTGGTGTAAACGTTGGGCATGATTTTTATATAGCAAGCGATGTGAACAAGTTCTATGGACAAACCTGGGGTTCAGGGGGAGCACCTCTCCTGAAAAAGAAATGAGAAAAGATTGGCAAATGGTGCATTTTAAAGCAAATAAATGTAGTGATAAAGCAAGGCTTATTAAGCAGTGGGAACGTATAGTCTTGAAATATTAAACACATTAAAAACTGCCCCATATCTTCTTGCATTAATTTGTTCAACAGTGACTATAATGTGTAATTGTTCTACATGACACCTTTAGCTCTTTAAAATGTATGCTTGCCCAGTGTATTGCACTTCATGCAGCATTAACTTTGGTAAAATATGCTCTAACCAGACTTCGAGAGCACCCACAGATGCTAACTGTAACTAGTCATATAGAAATATGTGCAGACAGGTCTTTAAGTGAGATGAAAAAAGTGGGTGCTCTCTATAAAGGAACATGCCAAATACATTTCTGTGATTCCCATAGTGTGCTATCAGACTGGTATTTTGGTTTCTCTCTGAGATGTAATTTTATCCAGATAAATGGCACAGCAACTGACATACGCCTAAAGCCTGTCAGTATGATTGGCTTTGTCACTGGGTGTTAGCTGTGTAACCCCTTGCGTGCCCATGACGGAACCACTCCGTCATGAGCCACGGGCGGCGTGTGCTCATGACGGAGTGGTTCCGTCATGCTGCGGCCGCTCCGCCCACGCGTCGCTGATTCCCCGCCTGTGCGGGCGAATTAACGAGTGGGCGGAGTTGTGACGGAACCACTCCGTCATGAGCACAGCTCGCCCGTGACTCATGACGGAGTGGTTCCGTCACGAGCATGGCGGCGCCGCGCTCACCCCGCACCCCCCAGCGCCGCGGCAGAATTTGCGCCGCGGCGAAGGGGTTAAGTTAAATGAGTAACAACAATGATTTTTTATAAATAATAAACATTGGAAATGTTTATATTCTGAAATAGTGAGTGCATGATTTAAATAGCATTGAGACCCGTGGAAGAAGTTTTGTCCTTCAAATATGTGTGCTTTATGTTAGATATGTATCCTCTTTTTCCCTGCATATTTTGCCCATCTGCACATCTTCAACTCCCTCTCTTTCCTCTTCAGCATCCTCTTTTCTCTCTTCCCTGAATGCCCTTCCTCGCATCTCTGTCACTTCACTGCCCCCAACATGCACTGCACTCCCTCAAATGTAAGCACTTTAATTTCTCTTACTTTTGCCTTGCACATATTTTGACATCAGTGTACCCCCTTCAGACACATATCCACAGAATTTCAATTGCAAATGGAATACACAAACATTGTTCTGTGCTGTGCAGAGAGGCCAACCCACTGACAGGCACTTTGTTTGGCTTTAGCCTTAGTGCCTGAGCGCTCAATCATAGCCCCTCATAAACACCTGGCATGGCTCAAGATTCAAAGTATGCACAGAAAAAATACAGATACACATCATTATAAAATAGTTAACTCGTAGGGAGGGCAAGATTAAGTTAAACATGTAAAATAAGAGAGGAACTAAATCGCTGAAATGCATTCCCTCTACGTTTTTAACATTCATTGTTTGCACGTCTGTCCATGTTTTTAGCACCAGTGTTAACTTAGGGGCATGTACACAGGGCCAGTTTTAATGCGAGACATCAGAGAACAGGCCACTGTAAGCACATGTTACACAGTAAGCACACATCTCTCGCTTTGGGCCTGACTTGGATATTTGGATCCATTTCACAAGGGAGTAAATGCCGCAGCTCCACTTCTAAAGGAGCAAGCAATGTGCAGTGAGGTCCTAGGGTGTCACAGTGGGGGCGGTTAGAGTGATGAGGGATCTCGGCACACTATACAGAACACAGCATTAGCTTGCAATCACTTACCATTACCGAGAACAAGGCACTGGATCAGAAGTGCTTGCATCCACTCTCACGTATGACGAAAGGGTGGAGTCTACGTCTTCGAATGACAGACATCTGAAATCACGCAGGGATGAAGTCTCCTACACCTGAAACCGTGACGCTTATTGCATCAATGGCCTACAGTGTGCATACAACCAGAGACTCCTATGGCAATGAAGGGCTTTAAAACAGAAAGCCCTGCGTCGTGCATCACGTTAAGAAAGTTGATTTACTGCCTGACTTCCGTCTCCTGCTTCACTCAATCAATCAATCAATCAATCAATCAATCAATCAATCAATCAATCAATCAATCAATCATATCATTTGTAAAGCACACTACTTACCCATGAGAGTCTCAAGGCTCTGGGGGGTGGGGAATGCTGCCACTGCTCGAAAAGCCAGGTCTTGAGCAGTCTTCTGAAAGTCAGCAGGTCTTGGGTCTGCCGTAGGTGGATGGGGAGGGTGTTCCAAATCTTGGCAGCGAAGTGGGAGAACGATCTGCTGCCGGAAGTCGCTCTTCGTAAGTGGGGGACTGTGGCGAGGCGAGGTCGGAGGAGCGGAGCTGGTGGTGGGGGTGTAGCAGCTGAGTCATCTGTTGAGGTACGTTGGTCCGGTGTTGTGGAGTGCCTTGTGTGTGTGTGAGGAGCTTGAAGGTTACCCTCTTGTGATGGGGAGCCAGTGCAGGTCTCTCAGGTGGGGTGTGGTGTGGCTGCGGCGAGGGATGTCGAGGATTAGGCGTGTAGAGGTGTTCTGGATGCGTTGGAGCCATCTCAGGAGTTTGGCTGAGGCTCCTGCGTAGAGGGCGTTTCCGTAGTCCAACCTGCAGCTGACGAGGGCCTGGGTGACTGTTCTTCTTGTTTCAGTGGGGATCCACTTGGAGATCCTGCGGAGCATGCGGAGGGTGTTGAAGCAGGAGGAGGAGACGGCGTTGACCTGTTTAGCCATGGAGAGGGTGGAGTCGAGGATGACCCCTAGGTTGCGTGTGTGATCGGTGGGTGTTGGAGCGGTTGCCAGTGCGGTCGGCCACCAGGAGTCGTCCCAGGCCGAAGGGATGGATCCGAGGATGAGGACCTCTGTCTTGTCCGAGTTCAGCTTCAGTCGGCTGTTCCTCATCCATTCAGCTACGGCCTTCATTCCTTCGTGAAGGTTGGTTTTGGCGGTGTGGGGGTCCTTGGTGAGGGAGAGGATCAGCTGGGTGTCATCGGCGTAGGAGATGATGTTGAGGTCGTGCCGACAAGCGACGTGTGCGAGGGTGCCATGTAGATGTTAAACAGCGTTGGGCTGAGGGATGAGCCCTGGGGTACGCCGCAGATGATCTCAGTGGCATCGGAGTGGAAGGGAGGAAGGCGGACGCTCTGTGTTCTGCCGGATAGGAAGGAGGTGGTCCAGTCCAGGGCCTTCTCTTGGATCCTTGCGTCGTCGAGGCATGTTCGTAGTGTGTGGTGACAGACCGTGTCGAAGGCGGCATGTCACCTGCGCCATGTCGAAGTGTGAGGTGGGGCAGGCAGCCTGAAACAGAAAACCCAGATTTAAATGCATCAATTTATTCAGAGATACAATATATCTCTAAATAAATCGATCTGTTTTATATATTTTAATGTAAATATGTAGAAATTTCCAGAGGGACGCAGCCCCACAGCCCTAATGGAGAAACCGCTCCTGTCTCTCCCTCACTAAGGACCGCCTCACCACCAGACTCAGCTTCTATGAAGGAATGAAGGACGTTGCATCCTGGATGAGCTGCAGCTGCTTGAAGCTTAACTCAGAGCAGACAGAAGTCCTCATCCTCGGACCCTCCCCCTCTGCATGGGACAACACCTGGCGGCCCATCACCTTTGGTAGCCCTCCCACCCCCACGGACCACGCCCAGAACCTCAGCATCATTCTAGACTCCTCTCTCACCATGAACTGACATATCAACGCTGTTGCCTCCACCTGCTTCAACATCCTCCGCATCCTCCGCAAGACCTTCAAATGGATTCCCCCCGAATCAAAAAGACCATCACCCACGCACTCATAACCAGCAGACTGGACTACGGAAATGCCCTCTACAACAAATCTCTGCTCCGCAAGCTCCAGACCATACAGAACACCGCAGCCAGACTCGTACTCGGCATCCCTCGACACATCACCCAACAACTGTGAGACCTCCACTGGCTTCCCGTCGAGAAGAGAGTAACCTTCAAGATACTCATCCACACCTACAAATGCCTCCATAATGCCGGACCCAAACATCTCAATGAAAGAATCTCCTTCCACATACCCAAGAGAAACCTCCGATCCACCAACCTCGCTGAAACCCCTTGCATCTACAGAGCCAGAACAGGTGGAAGAGCCTTCTCCTACATCTCTGCAAATACCTGGAATGAACCCCGATCCACATCAGACGTGCCTCCACTCTTCACATCTTCAGGAAGACCCTCAAGACCTGGATTTTTGACTGAACATAGCTGAACCCACCCACCCCAGCGCCTTGAGACCCTTACGGGTTAGTAGCATGCTTCACAATTCCCTGATTGATTGATAGAAAACTATAGCGCCTATTGGGACATCTGGTCGCGCTAGACCGGGACAAACTCAAAGTTTCAAGCCAACCACGATGGAGCCCTGCGTGGCTACCCCTCGCGGTCGGCCTCAGTCAAA
Organism: Triturus cristatus; assembly: GCF_964204655.1. Lineage (NCBI taxonomy): Eukaryota > Metazoa > Chordata > Amphibia > Caudata > Salamandridae > Triturus > Triturus cristatus. The sequence continues at coordinate 443,208,713 of NC_140585.1, forward strand.
GTTTTTACCTACTGACTAAGAAACTTTTCTGGAGCTTTTTCTGCCGGAATCCCTCGCTTCTCTCCACCAGTCCAGGTCCGGTGAGGGTTCGCTGACTTGCCTTTCGATGAGCTCCCGGTCAAACTATGGAAGTCAGACCTCTGGATCTTTCCAGATTGACGAACCAGGGATCCTGGCCGGCTCATGGTTGAAGGTGGGCGATTGACTCCCACCTTTTACCTTACCTTAGGACTTTTACTTTTAGAACTTAGAAACTTGCTTTTACCTTAGGACTTAGGAACTTTTATAGAGCTTTTTCTCCAGGATTGGGCTTGGATCAGCTCCTGGTCAAACTCTGAAAGTCGGAACTCTGGAGCTTTTTAGCAGGACAAACCTGGAGGGGAGGCCAGCTCGCGGTTGAGGGCAGCCGGCTTGGCTGGCCCGGTCGAGTCGGTCAACTTATGGAGCTTTTTTCCAAAGTTGCTCTAAACTTCTCTAAACTTCTGGAACTTCTTCCTGAAGTCCGAAGGTCCAAAAGTGTCCAAAACTTACTCCAAGGGTCTGGAAGCACCAAGATGGTCCTTGAAAGTTAGGGACTTCAGTTCCCACAATCCACTTGGACAAAACCATGACACATCCACTGGAGTCACTCCAGGCTGGGGATTCTTGGTGGTGACAGTCCAGGTGATCTCTGTTAACCTGTAGCTTGCAGGTTGTCCACTCTTTATTCCTCATGAAACCAGTTAGGTCCACAGAGCTGCAATTGCAGATTGTGCAGCAGGTGCAGTCAGTCAGAGTGCTGGGCCTAGTTGGTGCAAATCAAACTTCCAACATGGACCCTTCTTCTTCTGTGGTTTCTGCCGCTCTCAGATACTTAGCGGTACAAAAGGGGGTGGTGAGGGACGGAGTATCAGAACCAATCAAACACTCGCACCCAGTCAACAGATCTGGGTTAGATCCATCACCGTTCTTTAGCCCACTCTGCCACCCCAGTTCAGACATGGCCATATGCAAATCAGTCTGACCCTGTGCCTCATGGTAACAGTCCAGCCCGAACTGCCAAGCCATGCCTTCCCTGGACCGGAAACAAGCTTCCTAGGACCGGTTTCTGGCATTTCAGCCGTCTTCAGCCAGGCTTGCTTGAATCCAGTGGCAAAGTGAGCAAGGGACTCACGTCTGAGCATACCCTGCCAACTTATGGCGAACAAAGCGGTACAAAAGGGGGTGGTGATGGACGGAGTATCAGAACCAATCAAACACTCGCACCCAGTCAACAGATCTGGGTTAGATCCATCACCGTTCTTTAGCCCACTCTGCCACCCCAGTTCAGACATGGCCATATGCAAATCAGTCTGACCCTGTGCCTCATGGGAACAGTCCAGCCCGAACTGCCAAGCCATGCCTTCCCTGGACCGGAAACAAGCTTCCTAGGACCGGTTTCTGGCATTTCAGCCGTCTTCAGCCAGGCTTGCTTGAATCCAGTGGCAAAGTGAGCAAGGGACTCACGTCTGAGCATACCCTGCCAACTTATGGCGAGCAAAGCGGTACAAAAGGGGGTGGTGATGGACGGAGTATCAGAACCAATCAAACACTCGCACCCAGTCAACAGATCTGGGTTAGATCCATCACCGTTCTTTAGCCCACTCTGCCACCCCAGTTCAGACATGGCTATATGCAAATCAGTCTGACCCTGTGCCTCATGGGAACAGTCCAGCCCGAACTGCCAAGCCATGCCTTCCCTGGACCGGAAACAAGCTTCCTAGGACCGGTTTCTGGCATTTCAGCCGTCTTCAGCCAGGCTTGCTTGAATCCAGTGGCAAAGTGAGCAAGGGACTCACGTCTGAGCATACCCTGCCAACTTATGGCGAACAAAGCGGTACAAAAGGGGGTGGTGATGGACGGAGTATCAGAACCAATCAAACACTCGCACCCAGTCAACAGATCTGGGTTAGATCCATCACCGTTCTTTAGCCCACTCTGCCACCCCAGTTCAGACATGGCCATATGCAAATCAGTCTGACCCTGTGCCTCATGGGAACAGTCCAGCCCGAACTGCCAAGCCATGCCCTCCCTGGACCGGAAACAAGCTTCCTAGGACCGGTTTCTGGCATTTCAGCCGTCTTCAATCAGGCTTGCTTGAATCCAGTGGTGTAACGTCCTGAACGTCTCAGGATCGTTTAACAGACACGATAATGAGAACGCAACCACTTGTGAAGGTTTAGTTATTTTAATGAAGGCAAAAATAATACAAGGAATAAACAAAGGTTATAGTCACTGGAATCCTCCAGGCTAAGTACGTTACCAGCCCACAGCACGGATGGTCCTAACCGTCCTCTGCATATACGCCGATCCCGGCGTATGCCAACAGAGGGCAGAAATGAAATGGCCGACAATGCCAATCGGTAGGCTGTGAGGGGCACGAAGAGTGTTGGGGAGAATCGAGGAGTCAGGGAAACACCCAGCCGGGGTCTCTACCTGAAGGGAGCAGCCGCTCAACCTCTTCCTCAGACTGCACCGGGACGCGGAGTCACCTCCTGGTGATGCGTCACCGATACCCCAATCACAAGCAAAGAAGACTGAACCGAGAGCAGCCGCTCGATCGATCCTGTGGACTTTCGAGTCTGTAACGCGGCAAACACCTCCTGGTGTGCGTTACAGCTGGCAGTCCCTGTATCTCTGGTCGGGCTGGGAGTTACGACTCCAACCAGCAAAAGCGCCACTGCGCTTTGACTCAGCCGAGTCACAAAGCGAAGCTCAATGGTTATCCGGTAGAGCTTCCGGGTCCTTCACAGGTGACGATGGGGCAAGACACGGCCCAGGGAGTAACGACTCGACCTACCTCCGTTCTTGCCTTACTGGAGCACCACTCCGGAACACTGCTCTTCACTAAGCTGGTACGTCGGTGTAAACACAATATCCGACAGCGTTGTACCTCCCGGTTCCTCCCTTTATAGGGCGTGTTTTCCTTGAGTTATGTAACAGCTCTCCTGTTTACATAAGGGCGTGTTTTCCTTGAGTTATGTAACAGCTCTCCTGTTTACATAAGGGCGTGTTTTCCTTGAGTTATGTAACAGCTCTCCTGTTTACATAAGGGCGTGTTTTCCTTGAGTTATGTAACAGCTCTCCTGTTTACATAAGGGCGTGTTTTCCTTGAGTTATGTAACAGCTCTCCTGTTTACATAACCTCTCAACCGCTAAGCATCCTGGGAGATGTAGTCCGTTTTCGCTGGTTACCGTTTTCCTCCCCTCGCATGACAGGAATTCTTGACAAGTGGCAAAGTGAGCAAGGGACTCACGTCTGAGCATACCCTGCCAACTTATGGCGAACAAAGCGGTACAAAAGGGGGTGGTGATGGACGGAGTATCAGAACCAATCAAACACTCGCACCCAGTCAACAGATCTGGATTAGATCCATCACCGTTCTTTATCCCACTCTGCCACCCCAGTTCAGACATGGCCATATGCAAATCAGTCTGACCCTGTGCCTCATGGGAACAGTCCAGCCCGAACTGCCAAGCCATGCCTTCCCTGGACCGGAAACAAGCTTCCTAGGACCGGTTTCTGGCATTTCAGCCGTCTTCAGCCAGGCTTGCTTGAATCCAGTGGCAAAGTGAGCAAGGGACTCACGTCTGAGCATACCCTGCCAACTTATGGCGAACAAAGCGGTACAAAAGGGGGTGGTGATGGACGGAGTATCAGAACCAATCAAACACTCGCACCCAGTCAACAGATCTGGGTTAGATCCATCACCGTTCTTTAGCCCACTCTGCCACCCCAGTTCAGACATGGCCATATGCAAATCAGTCTGACCCTGTGCCTCATGGGAACAGTCCAGCCCGAACTGCCAAGCCACGCCTTCCCTGGACCGGAAACAAGCTTCCTAGGACCGGTTTCTGGCATTTCAGCCGTCTTCAGCCAGGCTTGCTTGAATCCAGTGGCAAAGTGAGCAAGGGACTCACGTCTGAGCATACCCTGCCAACTTATGGCGAACAAAGCGGTACAAAAGGGGGTGGTGATGGACGGAGTATCAGAACCAATCAAACACTCACACCCAGTCAACAGATCTGGGTTAGATCCATCACCGTTCTTTAGCCCACTCTGCCACCCCAGTTCAGACATGGCCATATGCAAATCAGTCTGACCCTGTGCCTCATGGGAACAGTCCAGCCCGAACTGCCAAGCCATGCCTTCCCTGGACCGGAAACAAGCTTCCTCGGACCGGTTTCTGGCATTTCAGCCGTCTTCAGCCAGGCTTGCTTGAATCCAGTGGCAAAGTGAGCAAGGGACTCACGTCTGAGCATACCCTGCCAACCTATTGCGAACAAAGCGGCCCAGATCTCTGTACTGGGGTGAATGTATGACATTGTTCTGCATTCTGTCCATCAATTGTTGTTTTTGCATTTGTCACCCCGAGTGGGAAGGGTATGCTCAGATGTGAGTCCCTTGCTCTCCATGCCACTGGAATCAAGCTATCCTGGCTGACGAGGGCTGAAAGCCCGAAACCGGTCCTAGGATGCTTGTTTCCAGTCCAGGGAGGACCTGGCTTGGCAGTTCGGGCTGGACTGTTCCCATGGGGCACAGGGTCAAGGCTGATTTGCATATGGCTGGGTTCAAACTGGAATGGCATGGTGAGCAAAAAAACGATGGATTTGGGCCAGATCTCTGTACTGGGGTGAATGTATGACATTGTTCTGCATTCTGTCCATCAATTGTTGTTTTTGCATTTGTCACCTCGAGTGGGAAGGGTATGCTCAGACGTGAGTCCCTTGCTCTCCATGCCACTGGAATCAAGCTATCCTGGCTGACGAGGGCTGAAAGCCCGAAACCGGTCCTAGGATGCTTGTTTCCAGTCCAGGGAGGACCTGGCTTGGCAGTTCGGGCTGGACTGTTCCCATGGGGCACAGGGTCAAGACTGATTTGCATATGGCTGGGTTCAAACTGGAATGGCATGGTGAGCAAAAAAACGATGGATTTGGGCCCAGATCTCTGTACTGGGGTGAATGTATGACATTGTTCTGCATTCTGTCCATCAATTGTTGTTTTTGCATTTGTCACCCCGAGTGGGAAGGGTATGCTCAGACGTGAGTCCCTTGCTCTCCATGCCACTGGAATCAAGCTATCCTGGCTGACGAGGGCTGAAAGCCCGAAACCGGTCCTAGAATGCTTGTTTCCAGTCCAGGGAGGACCTGGCTTGGCAGTTCGGGCTGGACTGTTCCCATGGGGCAAAGGGTCAAGACTGATTTGCATATGGCTGGGTTCAAACTGGAATGGCATGGTGAGCAAAAAAACGATGAATTTGGGCCCAGATCTCTGTACTGGGGTGAATGTATGACATTGTTCTGCATTCTGTCCATCAATTGTTGTTTTTGCAGCTCTCAGATACTTAATCATGTTTTCTGGGGTCAATCAAGAGGGTACTCCTGCCCAAAGAGGGACAGGGTAACACCCCAGAGCATGACCATTTCTTCCAAAGTGTGGCACAATGGTCTCCCAGAAGGCACTGTTTCTCCAAAATTCAATATGGCTGAAGTCACAGCAGAGAGGCAAGAGCAAGCTAAACCAACCTACAGGATAGTGCATCTCCATAGTCTCCCTTCCCCGGCATCTACACATTTATTTCTTAAGCCTGTCATCTGGCTGGGTTCAGAGGGGATGGGTGTAGATGGACCTGGCTTCTTCTGCCTGTCCCCTCCTTTCTTTGAAGGTAATGGTTTCTGACCACTCCCCCTTCATCCGGCATTCCTGTGTAGTAGAACCCTCACCTCCCAGATGACTCCTCACCCCACGTGTCACTTATCACTTCGTCAAAGCACCCTGGCTAATCCACTTAACTCTGACCAATCAGGGCAGACCAATGAAAGGCTGCATTTTGGCTTACCGACAAGAGAGACTTATAACTTATTTTCTGTACATTCTAGGATAAATTTAACAACAGCATATTGTTGGATTTATCATTCTAAGTCCTTGAATGATATTTTTCAATTGTCCCTTACCATAGTTATTAATTCATAAACTATTACAATGTTAACCTATGTGGCTGTGGATCTACAATGGGGTAAATGAAATGTCCAATTTCTCCAGCACTAGGGCCTATAAAACTACTTTTATAAGGACCCGGCTTACAACTACATAACCCACCACCACTGGGGCAACTAGGTAAGCCTTTAGGGGTTCTGAATATACACAAATAATGTAGATCCTCACTCCACAGTGCTCCTAGCACAAAAGCATGTTAGTGAAATGAGGGAAGTGAAATGTGCACTTTTTCTATCCCCAGGGCATATACAACCTCTTTTATAAGGGTCCTCCTTATAAGTACTTGACCCCCCTCATCTGGGACACCTAGGTGCTACATAATATGCCAGAATATTGTCGTTTATCAATTCTTAAGTGCCCCAAACACCAAAGTCGATTTTGGGCACAATTTACATTTTAAATGTAGTCCTGCAACACAGGGCTGCTTTTAAACTGACCACAGGCTATCAGCAGTGCACACATCCAAGTGAAGAAAGGGCTGCTGGCCTCTAAACTGCCATGCCCTATTATATACTAGGGACTTAAAGGTTGTTTTAATCCCTCTGCCCTACTATGAACTAGGGCCTTCTAGGGGAGGTCATGCCAATCATAGGGGTACCCTAACCCATGATGTACCTTAGTGTATGTAGGTGTAGGTATTTTCACTGTATTCTAAGTGTGTTTTCAGCAGAGCACTGGCCCTGGGCCTGGCTAGGCAGAGCCCAGGGAGAGTAAGAGTCAGTTACCACCAGTACCAGTCAGCAAAAAAAGGGGGTGCCCAGGGCACAGGATGACTTTGCAATAGTCGCTTACAGGTTCAAGAGTAAGTAACACTGGTCTAAATAAACCCTGCACAGTAGAATATTCTACCCTGGAAGTGCATGTACAGAACCATTGATTATTCTCTGCGCATATGCTGCATACCTTTTCCGATAGCGTACATATACTTAATTAGAACATTGGAATGTTGACCGCTCCATTGAAAAAAAAGGAGTGCTCCTGGCTTCTAATAGCTGGTAGAAGCCCTGAGCATCAATATTCCAATGTTCTTTTCACAGCTTTTGCTGAGAACAATGGCCTCACGGGGCCTTGAGGGGATTTCCAACCCCCTCAGGCTCTGTGGGGCCTTTGTTTTACAAATTATAACATTCTGCCCTCTAGGGGTGGAATGTGCTTATAACCTCAGAGTCCTCTGTAGCAGGCTATACTGGCCATTAAAGACCCACTCCCTTGTTGAAGGGCCGAGCCGATAGAGCCCACCTTTAATGGCCGGTTGAGGGCACTACGTCGACCTCTAAGGCTATAGTACTTTATGTGTGTTGTATGGTTGGTGCCTAAGACCAAGGTGATAGTTGAATGCTTGGTGGCTTGCTAATTGCTCCTGACACCCATGCACCCTTTACACACATCAGTAGGACCTGCCTAGCTAATAAGGCAGGTCCTGCCATGTGTCTTGTCAACTCACACAAGCCATTTTAATGTTTAACCTGTCAGTCATTTCAAAAGGCGTAACATATAGTCCTGAAAGTGTGGTTGGTAAAAGTGAAAGCAGTCGTTGTAAATCACAGAGTCTGTGTCTACAGTTATTTCTTAAACAAGCTAGAACATGCGTGTCCAATCTAGTCCAGGAAGACTGGATCCAAGCAGGATAACTATTGACAATGTATGTGAGTTCCATTTAGACTTATTATAAAAATCTGGCAGGGAAATGGCCTTTGTGGAAGTATGGTTGACACCCCAGATCTAGAGAGTTGATCAAAGTATAATTGACAAGCAGATACCCAAAGGTACAAGATATCAGGAAAACTATATTAATTAATGTTATGTTCAGTTGCTCAATGTTGGGATGCAAACATACCCTGTAGGATATACAATAGTGAACTCAGCACTGCATCCTCTGTATGTGTGTTGACCTAGCCCCAGTCTTTGACAATGATCGGTGTTGGACCTTGCTCTGAACTGGGAGGGGCACACAACATACACCCTTAAACTAATAGAGCACTACTGTCCCTGTTGTGAGTTTCATGCTTGGAGTGAGGTGGTGACAATATACCGCATTAAGTCAATTATGGTAAAAGGCCTTTTTACCTGTGAGACATGACTGAGCGCTTACAAGCGCATTCATCTAATGCGTTGTGCTGCTCACAATGAATCCTGACCTCTGACATCCTGTGTATTGTACATTGGAGTGTGTACTAGGGTTGATAGTGTGCCATGCATGACTTATGAAGGCCTGAAGATTCAATTTTGAAGCTTGCACCCTAACCAGAGTAAAAGATGGAGTGGAGGTTGCTTTCCCCAGACAGCATTTGTGTATTGCCAGCATCTCCTAGACAGAAGGAGGGAATGCCAGGTGCTATAGTGAGGAGAGAGGAGACAGACTCTCTTTAGAAGTGCCTGGGCCCTTCCTGATACATTGGGCTGTAAAGGTCTCTGACTGAAGCTGCTGTTATGTCGATGATAGGGGGTACAAGCTAAGGTCTGCAGTATCCGATGTTAGGGAAAGGAGGCCCTTGTCTTTCTTCTTGATCTCTTTAAGGAGGGCTCTTAAATAGGTGGATGCAGCCTGCTTAACAGTCTAGAACACCATGTGACTAGAGAGGTTCCCCTTTCATGCTTCATGAAGAATCGAGGTTGTCACCTTAGGAAATGCATGCTGGCGCTAACTGCACCAAAGAATGGAAATCTTCTGGCTTGTAGTCATCATGCTCAAATGCTCATAAGAAAAAATGCTTAGGCTGAGAGACCTAAGGCCAAATTTATCAAGGTTTTTCATCACCCTTGTGCCACACAGGCGACGCAGAGCGATGCAAAATATATAATGAAATTTACCAAGTCTTGCAAGGCAACCTTGTGTGGCCCCGTGTGACTTGGTAAATCGGAGTAATACAAGACAGCGCGAGTTGCTAACTGGCATTACTCTTCCCTGAGAAGACGTTCCATTGGTGGAGCTCGGGTGTTCCCATGCATCTAACCATGGATTTTGGCACATTTCCAGATTTAGCAAGACAGATTATCCTGAGAATGCATCAAAATGCTACGTCTTCCCAGAAAAGGTGCAGCGTGGAGAAATGTTATTTCTCCTTGTTGTTTTCTTTTTCTAAGTGTGTTGCAATCTGCAAGCCACCAAGCATTCAACCATCACCTTGGTCTTAGGCACCAACCATACCACCATGGTGCAGGGGTGCCTACTTTAGCCTAAGACAGCACAATATGCTCAGTGCAAGGAAAGGACGGGAATGCTCCATATACTATTGACTATTGTGCATTCTTGCTGTGTCCCTTTCACAAAGAACAGCAAGGTGTCATGCTATGTTGCATCGCTTGTAAATATGATAATTGAGTGCTTAGATCAAAAGCCTGGGGGGGAGGGGGCAGGGTCAAACACTGCACTTATAGACATTACCACAAACTTTGAACCTGAGGGGTGCACCCCAGAGAAGTAGGGTACTCATGAAGGGACAGGAGGAGAGGGCAATTAGATTAATCAGCAGATGCTCCTGAAAGTGTGCACTCTCAGATATTAGTGCGTTATTGAACATGTGGTGGAATTCTATGTTTTCTATGTTTTCTGTGTAATTCTTGTGTTTTCAACATAAGGAAGCACTGGGGTAGACATTTGTTGGACCTGGCCCTTTTTGCAGGGTTATCCCCCAAATATTTGCCTTTTCCTCCTATGTTTTTTTTACTTTGTTGGCTTGCTTTAAGACCCTGGGCACTTTACCACTGCTGGCCAGTGCTAAAGTGCATATGCTGTCTGTCTAAATCAGGGGTCTCCAATCATTTCTGTCGTGAGAGCTACTTCTGCTCAAGGAAAGTCTTCCCGAGCCACTAGCAAATTTTATACCTGTAAAATGGTGACTACACTATGACCACCCAAAGCAAGATTTTCAGTAGTTACCACCCAAGTATACCAAATGCGGTTACCAGCAGAAATGCTGGGAAAAAGTTCTTCAATATTAAATGCCTCCCCTTGACTTATAAAGTAACATTCAAATCTTGACATGCTCAGTGGCACAAAGGACATAACCACAGCAGTACGTCTCCCCAGCTCAGCTTGAATTATCATTCCCCAGTTTCTGAAAATGCACATTTTTCTATCTAATACTACTTTCCACTGTGGGCAAACACTCAATTTCCAGAAGAAACACCATTTTTGAAAACTAAAACTGCCTTTAAAATATCAGTTTTCAGTTTTTGAGAAACATCAGCTTGTCATTATCATCATGTACTCCCATGTACAAATGCCTCATATGGACAGACTACTTTGAATTCCCAGGTATTACACTCATATGCCATGGATGCTTACCATTGGTATAGGAAACAATGGTCCTAGACTTCTTTAAAGCTGCAATTCAGTTATAAAAAACATTCATTAGTCAAAGGGCATCTGGTACATACAGAATTAGCATTGTATCATTAATGTACCACCATTTTCTTTACAATGCACACAACTATATCCTCAAAAGACACAAAGGCACAAAATATCGCACCAATAGTGACTGTTTATTATTTAGTTACTTTTATAACAGATCATCATATTCAATGCTCCAAATAGAGAAAGAGGTTGCTCCAAGAGGAGTGTGAAAAAGGAAAGTGCTCGTGAGGTAGGACAGATATAAAGAAGGGGAATCCAAAAGGCAAATTCTATAACCAATCAATTACACATTCTGGTATTCTTAGTAAAACTGGTCGTGGTTCACAGCGGCACCAGTTTTACAAATAGGCCTGTCCCTTATGGATTTACAAATTCTAATTTCATGATTTTCTGGTGACGTACAGAGAACATTCATCTGTGAAAAGGCAGGGCTGGGATGATATCAGGTACAGGTACACTGGGAGAAGAGTGTCGACATTTCGACCCAAGTGCAATGAGGGTAATTTATATCCTCTGCAGGTGGGTCTTCCTCAGGACGGGGAAAGGGAGGCAACCTAGGGTGAGGTACAGTCAGGATACAGCCCCTGAGGAAGACCCACCTGCAGAGGATATAAATTACCCTCATTGCACCAGGGTCAAAACGTCGACACTCTCCCCCAGTGGGCCTGTACCCGATATCATCCCAGCCATCCTTTTCACAGATGAATGATTGGCTATTGAATTTGCCTTTTGGATTCCCCTCCTTTATATCTGTCCAACCTCATGAGCACTTTCCTTTTTCACACTCCCCTTGGAGCAACCTCTTTCTCTATTTGGGGCATTGAATATGGTGATCTGTTATAAAAGTAACTAAATAATAAACAGTCATCAATCGGAGCGATATGTTGTGCCTTTGTGTTTTTTGAGGATATACTTGTTTGCATTGTAAAGAAAATGGTACATTAATGATACAATGCTAATTCTATATGTACTGGATGCCCTTTGACTAATGAATGTTTTTCATAACTGAATTGTAGCTTTAAAGAAGTCTAGGACCGTTGTTTCCTATACCAATTGCTACCCAGGTCCATGGACAATTGTGGGTTACCCCATTATATCATAATGGATGCTCACCATAGCACCACAGATGCCTGGATTATGCCAGTAATGCCCACCATTATTCTAGGGCCACAGTTGTGCCAAGGCTGGAAACCGGAAGGATCAGGGATAAGACCACATATCAGTCATAACCATTAATATGCCAGGAATAGGTACATATAGGCCAGTCATGCTCAGAGTAGGTCTATGATGGCTGCCAGCATACCACACCTAGACCAAAAATACTAAAATAGTCAAAGATGATCATTATAATGCCACTGGCACTATTATGTCAGGAATGGACACAACTATGCCAAATATAACACTCTTATGATGGGGCTAGCATATATATTTGCCGGTTCTTGGCACCAGACATAGTTTCAGGAAGCAGTAGTGTTTATTATGGGCACACATATAAATGTTGATGAATCTCTTAATTTTCTCTGGTCTGGATCATACCCTGTTCTCCTCAGGTCTTGAGCTGGTCATGCATCTAACTGACACATTTTCACTCTGACTCCTGCAGTCCCACACTTTGGTGGGTCAGCACTGATTACAGCTCAGGCTACTGCTGCCATACTTTTTTGATGGTGCACTGTTCACACACATGTTGTGACTAATAAAGGAGGGACTACAACATGGTCAATCTCCTTGTGGCTTAATTATATTGGGATTGGATACAGACTGTCATGTAGCAGGTCCTATAAGCCGACACAGTGTGTGTTTGAGTGTTAGTATGAGTTACTGTGATACGTTTGGCTGGCTGTCACTCTTAGTGTCTTGAGATGATCAGTGCTGCCTTCTTTAATAGGCACCTACTCTCTAAAATACTGAAAATTGATACTGGGCTTGACTTCACCTCAGAGAGCTACTTTGAAGGTACTGGCGAGCTACCAGTAGCTCCCGAGCTACTCGTTGGAGACCCCTGGTCTAAATTGTATTGGTGATTGGTTTATCCATGATTGGCAGATTGATTTACTATTAAGTCCCTAGTAAAGTGCATCAGGTGTGCTCATGGCCTGTAAATCAAATGCTACTTGTGGGTCTGAAACATTGATTGTGCAACCCACATGAGTAGCCCTGCAAACATGTCTCAGACCTGCCACTCCAGTGTCTATGAGTGCGATTTTAGACTGCCACGTCGACCTGGATAGTGCACCCACTTGCCAGGCCCAAACCTTCCCTTTCACTACATGTATGTCACAAGGCCCAAGGCAGTCCCATGTGCAAGGTGCAGTGTATTTGAAAGGTAGGACATGTATTGGTGTATTTTATATGTCCTTATAGTGAAATACTGCTAATTTCGTTTTTCAATATTGCAAGGACTATCTCTCCCATAGGGTAAATGGGTATTGCCTTAAAATATCCATCTTTTAAGTTTAATTTCCAATTGGGAGTAGATAGAGATTTGGAGTTTGGGGTCTCTGAGCTCACAATTTAAAAATGCATCTATTGGAAGGAGTTGGTTATTAAATTGCGTGTTTGATAATGCTACTTTTAGAAAGTGGGGATTTTCTTGCTTAACCATTCTTTGCCTCTGCCTTTCTGTAGAATATACGTCTGGGTTGGCTCACAGTTGGGCTCTTGAGCATTCACTCTAGACAGTCACACAAAGGGAGCTGAGTTGTGCCTTGCATATCCTGATGCGCCATCCCATGCTGATAGGCCTTCCTGAGCTGAGTGGTGGGAGGAGTTGTCACTGACAACTGAATAGGGCTGTGTCTGTCCTCAGACAAAGCTGTCTCCATCCCCTGTAGTGCACTACAAAGACTTTCCTTTGAAGTTTGCCCACTTCAAAGACAGAAAGGGGTATAAGTATTGGACCTCTGACACCCCAAAATCAGAACACTTTCGAACTGAGGACAATCTGCCATGAAGAAGAGCTGAATGCTGTAGGAGGGACTACCACTCTGCCAGTTGCTTTGTTGTGCTGGCCTGCTGCTTATTGCTTCTGTCCTGGGAGTGAAAGGACTGGACTTTGCTTTCTGTATCCTGCTTAAAATGTTCTCCAAGGGCTTGTGCATGCTTGCCTCCTGTTAAGAAGTCTCAGGGCCATCAAAGACTTCACCCACCAGTGCCTTGGCTCTTCTGCTGAGAGTCCTCACTTGCCAAGTGGTGCCAAATCCAAGTCCTTGGCCTATGGAAGTGTAACCTGGTGATCTAAAGAGAAAATCTATGCGTTGACTCCCAATACCTGTTTTCTTGATGTATCGATGCACAAGATCGTCGCATCACTACTGCCTGCACCAAAGAAAAGCATGGTTTACACTGGAAACATTGACCAGGGCTTTCACTGCAGGCCCAAGCTCGCCATCGCAGCGCATCAAAAAAATCACAACAGTGTGAGCCCCGAGCATCGTGTCACTGACGTCAGTGGCACCCGCTCCAACTAAGCCGCATCACCTGCTCGTGGCAGAAAAATCGATGCAGCGCAAAATCGACACAGTGCCTGCATCGCCACTGCCGCATCAATGCAGCGCATCTGGATTTTGTCTGCATTGTACCTTAGAGCTGACTCTTAATCGACACCACGCCACAGTAAGGAACTGAGGCCGCGTGTCCGGAAAACAATGCATCACCTACCCTGCCCAGCAGTAAGGAACCGACACATCACCTCCCCTGCAAGTAAGGAACCGACACATCACCTCCCCTGTGTAGTAAGGAACCGACGCATCGCTTTGCTTTTCCGGCGCCTCACCTCCCCTGCGCCTTGCACCGTCTTTGCTTTTTGACATATCTAAGGTACTTTGTGCTTAAACAAATGCATCCATTGGTTTTTATGGACTAAACTTGCTTAATCTTTTAAAAGTAATTTCTTTACTTGTAGACAATGTTGGATTTTTGTTGTTTTAGTCTTCATTTATTCCGATGAATATTAGCTGTTTTTCTAAACTGGTGTGGACTCCTTTTTCAGTGTTTTCACTGTGTTAGTGTGTGGATGTACAAAGGCTTTACACATTGCCTCTGAGATAAGCCTCACTGTTCGTGCCAACCTACCAAGGGGGTGAGCAGGGATTATTTTAGCTGTGTGATTCCTTACCCTGACTAGAGTGAGGGTCTTTACTTGGGCATGGTACAAAGCACTGTCAACTATAGTCCCCATTTATAACATTTGTGGTCAGTAGGTAGGATAAGACTTGTGTTTGAACTCTGCATACAGTGATTGGTGTACACTATGTTCATATCGCAGACCAGCATACTGTTTTTTTCTCTTTCTGCTTTTGCAACTCTTAAGTTTTTACCACAATCATATCTCAGTCTGGTGAGCCGTCAGCTGTAGCTGCGATTTGGTGTTTGAGCAGGAGAGGTTGGAGACCTATATGGTGCCTCAGCTCAAAATGTTCTGCAGGATGTTCAAGTGTTCTTTTAAAGGCCTCACTGGAAAGGAGGAGCTGCAAAAGCACTGAGGGCTTGGTTGGCAGTCAGGGAGGCTGATGAGCACACAGAGGATGGGAATGATGTTGTGGAGGAGGAGGAACAAAGTCTGCACCTAGGAGGGCTGGAGGATCCACCATCAAGTGTGGCGGGGGGCCAGTCTGCCGGGGCGGTGCCTTCATTGGAGCATTAGGGCGTTGCCCACTACCCCTGCTGAGAGCTACCACACGCATTAACATTCATTGACAACATCATTGATTTACCATAGCGCAGCATCAGGCGTTGTGTTGCGCCTGTGCAGGGCCAGACTGGGAACCGAAACCGGCCTTGGCAAACTGCTCTGCCGGCTCCCCCACCAGGGGGGCGGGGTTGCAGCCAAGCTGTTTTCTAGGGCCACCCTGGCAGCCCACCGGGGAAATGCCCGGTGCCCGCTACGGCCAGTCCGGCCCTGCTCCTGTGTCTGGGCAGGGCAGGGCATGGCCAATCCTGCTGGTTGGCAGACAACTGGAATTAAGTCAGGTTGGTTTGCACAGATCTCCTTTCTCTGACCAGCCGGACATGCACACTATAGGCCTCTTGAACCAGCCCTGCTTAGGAGTAAGGGGAACACAAACACAGCTCCCCGAGTCTCCTTTGGAGCACTGGAGTCACCTGCCCGCACCATTCCTTGTATTGCTCTCATGCTGTTTACTACTAAATATGGCATGAGAGCAACACAGGGGTTGGTTGTGTTTAGAAGGCAGCGTGGGGGTGGTAGTACTGCAGAGCATGGCCAATCACTGTGTGGCTTTATTTTTAGGCTGTTGAGTGATTGGTCGTGTTTGTGTTTCTTGCATAGTCACATGCCCTTACTCTCACTCATAACATCATGGCCGTGGGACGTGAGGTTGGAGGAAGCATTAATTTCTTCGTGTCTTTTCCAGCTGTGAGTGCATGCTTTGATGGTCAGGTGAGTGGCTGTATTTTGAAGTGCGAGAATTACAATGACCTTGAAAAGCACAGCGAGAGCAAGTGGCAAACTGGCACAGGTAGTGCCTAACATAAAAATGTATGTATCATTTCTTTTCATGAAAACCAAGGAAAGCAGATAAGGTGAACGCTATGTCGATGTCGTTACCTATAGGGCACACGCTTTTGTTCTGTTATTAGAATCAACTAGGTAATTCTGAAGGTGAGTGGAAGTGTATGGGGACCGGCCGGAGGGCATGTCTCTCAAACATCAAGACTAATGTAGATTCTACTAACGTATGCATGTAATGTGTTTTTTCCTACGGTGGTCCAATTCATAGTGACCCCCCTTGCAATAATGAATTCAATGACTGCATCTGAGTTTAAAGTTTAGTAGCGAATGCAGCGCGCGTATACAAATATCCGCTGTAACTTTACGGTTTTTTTTTAAATCTCATAAATTATGCCAGCGGTTCGTGGAATAAACAAGCCCAAAGAGCACTGCAGGAGCCAAGATAATAAAATGGCGCGATATTTTACACTGACTTTACTGAGAGGATCACCGAGGCGGAGCACCAGATGCGGCGCCTCGGCGCGAGCTCCTTTTCACACACTGATGGAACGACGCCAAATGTCCCAAAAAGTGTTAAGCCGAGGAGTTCATCTGCACCCCCACAGCGAGCATGTATATATCAGGTGAGGAAGTTAGCACGGCATCAACTTAATAAGTGTGCACACAACTGACCGGCACACAGAAGGGTGAGCACAGCTATTGAAGCGACGGGAAAATAATCAGCAACTCTACAAAATGCCTTCCAGGCAGGGATGCTAACTGCAGGCATGCTTTCCAGATCAACAAAGTAAGGCCTGCTAGATTTACTAAAACTCAGGCTGTGCTGTGCGGAAATCTGCAGGGCGGGGTTGCGCACACAGGAAAATGATGCATACATTAAAAGGTTGGAGAACCACATCGCCAACGCTTGAGTCAACGTTTGGCATAAAAATACATTTTGTACATGAAAACAAAGTACGCTGCATTTACTAACAATTTACTTTGCCAAGCACCACTTAGTGTCCCACTATCATGCCCAAAAAACATAGTAAATCTGGACTAACTGAATCTTTTATTTCATTTTATTGTAGCATTTGTACGGGGCTTCATACCACTGGCACGGCCTAAAGCTATGTGCTGGGCATTTATGGTTTTGCTGTGCCAGCTCTGTAATCTCCCCATGTTATCTACAAAAGACCTTGATACCTCCAG
Organism: Triturus cristatus; assembly: GCF_964204655.1. NCBI lineage: Eukaryota > Metazoa > Chordata > Amphibia > Caudata > Salamandridae > Triturus > Triturus cristatus. The sequence goes on from NC_140585.1 coordinate 443,225,750, forward strand.
GCCTAGCTGAGTTGACTGGCTTTAAACATTTCAGTTTTAAATTAAGTGAAATGCTTTGAGGAACTGTAAAAATGGAGGCAAAACATAGGTAGACTGCTAGACAGGAGGGGTGTGTAAGTTTTTAATGTTTTTTTGGCGTGTGGACACAATTAAGGGGTCTTCCCTTGTACCCACAGTTGGAGGACGATTTAACATTTTTAGATTTGGCTGGAACATTACTTATGGCTACAAATTCACAGTAAATATATAGAGTGGGCTTTGGCTCCTCTTTGAGCTTCGTTTGTCCCCACATTGTGCTATGGGCTAAGTTGTAAACATAACACATGTGGTAAGCGGCCATTGAGTCACATGAGCAAATGCAACTATTCGTTTTTAGGTCTCGCCTACGCAGCGCGCATGCGCAACATAGGAAAAAGACCTGTAGCCATCGAGTCGGTTTTGAGGCCAAAAACGTGCAAGCGTTGCATTGCTTTCAATGGCGAAGCGTGCACGTTTGGCTATTCCCTTGCGGGAGCGAGCAACTGCACCATATGTTATTGCCTGGCTGCTCGCTCCCGCAAGGCAATCCGGCGCAGGCCACCTCCTTTCTCCCCTCCCCCTGCTGCCGCCCGCGCTTGTTATAATTTGGGTCTTCTCGATAATCCCTTGGATTTATTTGATGACGTACGGTCTTCTGGGTTCGCATTCAATTTCTGTCAGCCTACGAGAGGTGCCTCATCTCCGCCATCTCTACAGACCCCCTCCTCGTGCCCTGTGTAAGCATGGCAGAAGAATCCCGGCGCTGCTGCAGCCTGGGGCACCCGTCATCCCGCGGGCACCCGTAGTTGCAGTCGAGGGAGGCAAACAGGGCGGTTTGAAGAGAGAGCATGAGACCTTTCTATTAGACTAAGAGCACATGCAGCCTTGGTAGGTGGGGGGAAGAGGGGCAGGACCGAAGCTCCGGTTTTCGTATCCTGCTTCACCGTATAAAATCTGCGCATCTCTGTAGCCCATCACAGACCAGAGAGCCAGAGTCCGGCCGGTGGAGAAGCAGAGAGAACAAGCGGGTAAGAACGGGTATTGTCACCGGAAGAATGGGTGCTGCGCCTGCCTCCTTACCTCTTGGTGTCCGTTGACTGTTTGTATTAATGACTGTCTTATAAAGTGCTTCACACTGCCGTTAGTAGGGACTGTAGATAACAGGTGGTTTCTATTGCCCGCTTTAATTGTGCTCAAAGTTCCGTCCTCGAACGAAAAGAAAGTTTGTGCTGGTTTAGTCAGAATCAAAACTTTAATCTTTTAATCTCAGTGGATGCTAACACATTTCTCCCTCCCGTCTCATATACCCCTTTAAAAAAACATCTTTGATTTATTCTGCTAGCTGGCAGCTTTTGAGCAGTCGCTTCAGGCGGCCTCACTTAATGCCATTCAATCACGTAGTACTGTCCGGCTGCAAAAACTAAAGAAAAAAGAAGCAATTTGCTGAATAAATCAGACACCCCCATCTTTATATGTTACACTAGAACTTTCATGATTCCTTTCTTTAAGAAATGCATGAACGGTTTTGTGATCTTCCCACCTTAGAAGCAGGGAGGTCTTGCAATCTGCTTCAGTCAGAAAGGACGCACCCGTCTCCCCAGGCCGGAATTACTATATGCAGCTGTGCTGGCCTTGTCAAGAGCCCAAACAGATGCACAAAGAGCTCTTTTGTGGAAAGCTCTTCAGAATGTTTGGCACTGTTCACACTGGAAATTCTGCATTTCGTGTCTGCAAATGTGGTTCTTTACTGTACTCACCCCTGATGCAGGCTGATCCAGCTGCGCTCTGGTGTTGTCTGAAACCATGGGCATGTGGGGTGTAAGATTACTGGCTCTGAAAACTTTGGTGAAAACACATCTGGCCTTTTCAATAACGGAAAAAAGTTCAGCTGGGCGTTCCTAAAGAATAACTAGGAACGACGGTTAGTGACAGACAGAGGTCCATCACAGTGTCTTAATAAATGCCCTGCTAATGGTTGAATTAGTAGACATTATGCTCATTAAAAAGCATTTCGTCCATGGTGTTCTAGTAAAGAACTAGAGTTCGTGACATCCTACCTCTAATAAATGTAGTTAAGAACTTCCTAGGAATTAAAAAAATCTGAAAGATAAGGCGGACTACAGGCACGCCTGCGTGCAGTCTTCCAAAGCACACTAGAGCAGAACTAGCAAGAATCCATATTGTCATGCAAAACAGCAGCATGTCCACTCCCTTAGCTACAAGCTACCCGCCCCAGTTTACAGGGCTTCTTATATAAGTTTCCTTCATACATACTTCAAGAAACCAAAACTCAGCTAGGAAGTGTTCATCTTTCTCATGAGAAGAATAAACAAGCATTGGCATAGCCAATAGGTCTCGCCTTTGGGACCTTATAAGTGTTTATCCATGCAACAGTTGGTGTTGTTGCACTAAAGATATTGTGCTGCATATCTAAATACTTATAAGGTCCCAAAAGCGAGACCTATTGGCTATGCCAATGCTTGTTATCGGTGCTACCAATGTGTATAGATAAGTGTACTGAGGTACAGGATCACACAAAGTGCTCAAGTAAAGCTGCCTGTATTCCGTTCAAATATAGCTGTATATGATATTTACCTTCATGCCTTTTCAAATTTGCTTTAAAATGCACCCTTTGCCTACTTGGTCAAGCTCAGTCGCTTCGCTCAATCACAATGTTTCTCTCATCTTCAATGTAAACGTCTTTGAAATGTCACCATCCGCCACTTCCAACCTAAATGGTGCAAGAGCTCCCTCCAGACCTGGCAGCAGTGTTTCCTCTCCAGGTCTGTCTCCAGAGGTGTGGGAGAACAGACTGAAGGCCAGGAAGTTCAAGTTGGAGATTGCAAAATGTAAATTGGAAATGGAGAGAAAGAAATGGGAGACTGAGAGAAAGAAAGGGAGATGGAGAGAAAGAAATCAGAGATGAAGAGAAGGGAAATGATTTTAGATCATGAGCTGAGAATGAGAGAGCTGGAGCTGGAAGCTAGAAGGGCTGAGTCCAGCTCAGATTTTAGCAGCAGAAATAACATGTCCAGTACTGAGTAAAAGGTCCACATACCCAGAGACTTGTTTCTAACTTCAAGGAGGGGGGTGACATAGACCTTTTGGCTCAGGCATATAAGGTAACTCCAGAAGTGCACAGGGTCCCTGAGGAGGATTGGAGAACTGAGGCCTCGTGTCCAGAAATCGACGCCTCACTTCCCTTGCCAGTATGGTACTGATGCATCACCTCCCCTGCCAGTAAGGAACTGACACATCACCTGCCCTGCCAGTAAGGAACCGACGCATCACCTCCCTTGTGCAGTAAGGAACCAACACATCGCTTTGATTTTCCAGTGCCTCACTTACCCTGCGCCTTGCATCATCTTTGATTTTTGATGCATCTAAGGTGCTTAAATGAATGCATACTTTGATTTCCATGGACTAAACATGCTTAATCTTAATAAAATATTTTCTTGACTTGTGTTTGTTGGATTTTTGCCATTTAGTCTTGTTTTATTTAGATTAATATTGGCTCTATTTCTAAACTGGTGTTGACTCCTTTTGCAGTGTTTTCAGTGTGTTACTGTGTGTATGTACAAATGCTTTACACATTGCCCCTGAGGTAAGCCTGATTGTGGCAGGGGTTATTTTAGCTGTGTGACTCCCTTAGACTGACTAGAGTGAGGGTCCCTACTTAGAGAGGGTGTAAACCACTGCCAACTAGAGACACACATTTTAACAAGTTTGCTCTTATTGTGCTGCCTGGGAGGGGAGGGTAGTGTTGATTTCTGAGTCTGAGTTCCCAGCACTAACCTCCCTGAGAAGCCTGGGACTCCTCACCTTCAGCCGCGGTCGGTAGTAGGAGTACCTGCAGGGCGGTGACGTGGGGAGAGGGATGGGCAGGGTGGGGGGTAGTAAACTATGGATTACGGAGGTTTACAAATTTCGTTGCGTGCACTGCATCCCCAAATGCGATGCAGTGCACGCAACGAAATTCGTTTTATTAATTTATATGTTAACTTACCTGTAAACCTCCGTAATCCATAGTTTACTACCCCCCACCCTGCCCCTCCCTCTCCCCACGTCACCGCCCTGCAGGTACTCCTACTACCGACCGCGGCTGCTCACCTTGGTATTACTTTGAGTCAAGTGTGCAAAGGGTTGTATTTGCTCCAGTTTTCAGAGCTATAGTAAGACCGGCCGCATGTTTGAGGTGGCAAAAGGCCTCACCCCCGTTACCCCACCCTGGTTGTGGCTCAGTAGTCCCTGCCTGCCCCTGACCTCCTGAGCCAGGTTTGACACCCAGTATGGCAATTATCCCAGCTCTGTGTGACAGGCTGAAAGAGTTCTCAATCAAAGAATCTGATAGGTTGATGTTAGTAGAGCAGCATAGAAATAATGGTTATTGTAATGTTTTTTAGTGCTATGTGAGAATTCATCAAAGCCAAATGCAGCAGCAACCACTATTGATATGAATTCCTGTAACAAGAGAATTAAAACAAATTGTTCTGCAATTAGGGCTGAAAGATAGCTTATTCCTGCTTCTTTCAGACATTATTTACTCTGCATCCCATTGAAAGGAAGGCTTTAGCAAGAGTATATTTGACTTAGTGCACAAAAATGGTACACTCCCACAGAAAATTCATTGTTTTTATGACTTTAAACTGATAATTGCATATTTAAAATCCCACTGTTCTGTTACCCTGCCAGAGAATGTGCCTCCAGGCCCAATATGTAAATGAGCCTTGCAGTCATCCTAGTATCCGTGGGATCTTGCTTCCACGCTAGTGCATTATTGCTGTGCCCTAACCTGTCACATGTGAGCAAGCAAGATGAATGATATGAAACAACAAAAAGATTATAGAAATAAATACTATTACTTAATGTGTCTTAAACACTGGAATAACTGGTTAGCATTGTTTTCTGTTCACAGAGCTATCTGTGCCCTTTTAAAAGAGAACAACATATTCAAAACAGATTTGATCTAACCCACAAGAGCAGTCCAACCCGATTTACCAGTTCATGTCCTCTCTGTATAGCAGCACATACAACCCCAGGTCATTTCATCCTTATTCATTCTCACAGTAAGGTGAAGCTTGGGTTCACAGGCACAGAAAGTTCAGAACCTATGTTTGCACTACACCACACCATGGGGCATACCTTGGACAGTCAGGGCCAAATTCACAAAGGAACTCGCGCCTAGTAAAGTTATGGGTGCAGAATGTCAGTACTCTTAGCGGAGTCTCCGCACTCGTAACTTTACTGCACGTAAGTCCTTTTGTGGTCTTCAGAGAGGAGGATGAGGTTACATACATACCAACATTTTAGACGTGGCAAATGGTAGATAACAAAAAAATATTGGAGAGAATGTATTTCTTCCATTGACTTTCATTGAAGCAGAGGCAATGTCAGGTGGGAGACAGCCAAGATAAAGCCATGTTTGTCTTCCAAAATAGGGAGTGTCCCGTCTGAATTGGGTCTTTGGCATGTACCGGGTTGTGAGACTAACATTTCCCAAAAATCAATGTGACATACCAAACTAAGAGCCTGATTATTATTTAACGTGGGAATTGCACCACAAGTGCAATGGAGTGGGACTAGTACAAACACCTATAGATTGTCACACAATGCCTGATCTACTCAAATAGCACAATATGGTTTTGCATGAAATGGTAGTGCTTTATGAAACTAGGCGCAAACACAGGGCAAACAGAATACTGCATGATATTTCGATTCATAATGTGTAATTTCCACATTTTGTGTAAATTACTATTGAATGGTTTTCATTGCGTGGAAAATTGTGTTAGAAGTTGCACCTCGAGTTCAAATTTCAAGCAAAAATCCAATGGCTTGACTTTGCTCCCAAGCTCACTGCTTAGTGTTGCACATAAACTTTGTATTTAGCGCAATCTCTATGTAAATATGGCACTGTACTGTTTTCTCCTTATGCACAATTCAGGACTACAGATTTCAACACAGTGCTGTTTGCATGATGTTTATCAAATATGGGCACACAAGAGATGATATAATCAGTGGGAAAAGGGGGCTTACAGTGGGGGCTCCTCCGCTAAGGCGGAGGAGCATCCCCCCACTGCTCTCCGGTCAGTGCAAAGGAGAAATAAAATTATAACAGAATGTTATTATCATTTTATTTTTTAGTATGGAGTTTGCAGCCTGGTTAGGGTAGGGTGGGGCTAGGCTCACGTAATGTCAGATGGAGGATGAGTGGCAGGGTGCACTATAATTAAGCATGTCGGTTTGGCCGGCCGTCTTGGGCCGGCTAAACTGTCATGCACCCTTAGCATGTACACCACCTGGCTGTATTGCACAGCCTGGGCGTAGAATATGCACAGACTACCACTGCCTGTCTGAGCACCGAACCACGGTGCTCCGACTAATCACAACGCTGCTGTCATGCTAGTGACAGCAGCGTTGTGATTGGCTAGGGGAATCTGTGAGCCTGGGTGTTGCCTGGAACCAGGAAAACAGCGAGGATGGAGGAGAGGCCGCAGCTGGCGACCAACAGGTACGTTTTCTTTTTCTTTTTTTCTAACCTTCTCCCGCCACGGTTCCCTACCAGCCGCCACTGGGGCTTAACGAGTTTGAGGGTGGAAGGTTTCCGAGACTTAGAGAAAGAAAGAGATTTTTTTTTAAAGTATAACAACACTCTTGAAGCATTTCAAATCCATCAAACTATTGAGGTATCTCTATGTTGTACAATAAAAAATAGCTCTGCCGCCTCCAATTGAAAACAAAATCAGGCTTTGCTCCAATTAAATGCAGCATTTTGCCTTCACCATTGCCGCAACTATCTACCCACAAAAACCTCATCAACTAAAAATCGGGTGGTGGTAATTGTGACACAAGTTATAAATCGATTGGCAGGAAGATGGAGTTGGGACCTGACACCTCAGAGCTAGTAGCCCCATTTGTCCATTCAAGGATTCTACCAGCCTGTGAACATGACCAGAAGGCCTGATGGAATTCACATGGATTCAGTGAGATGCCGGTTAGACGATGGCTCTTGTCAGTAGGCCACCCAAAGCACCATGGGAATCCTTAGGGTTACCTTGACTAGGGTATGCAAGAACCCCCTGACAAAAGAGAAATCTTTGGGCTTATCATTCAGATACAGTGCGCATGCAGGTACTGGCAAAGCATTTCCATGGATTCACATTTTCGTGAGGTGGTGAGCATGTCCTTGCGCATCCCAGGGAAGGTAATCATTAGATTACAAAGGTTGTTGGAGCTAGTTCATCAAGGGATCATTGAGATTTCCCAAGCCTTGAAAGACCTGAAGATCCATGCAAGGTGATGTTTCTACCAGAGGGCCTGCAAGACCATCAGGCAGCGAGAACATACTACACTACCACGCTGATGCCCACCACCTCCTGGTGTATTTTCACCGCAGTCTAGTGGCCCCTTTAATTGACAAACATTGCATCTAATAGTTGTGGCTGGGGAATGGTGGGGTCAGTGGGGGCAGCAGTGGCGGCTCGCATAGGGTGTGTTGTGTGGCGTTGGGATGGGGAGGGGCAGGGTGGGGGGTAGTAAACTCGGATATACGACGGAAAAGAAGAAAGTAATTATTACGTTCCTCCGTAACGTCGTATGTCAAAGTTTACTACCCCCCCACCCTGCTCCTCCCCGACTCACCCCACTGCCCTGCAGCACGCCCTATGCCAGCCGCCACTGTGTGGCAGAGTTGAAAGAAGAGCAAAACACACAAGATGATGGACGGAATGTTGCACATTGGCAAAACATTCACCCCCAGTCACAGATCTGGGTTTAATCCATCGTTATTTTGCTCACCAAGCCACCCCAGTTCAGACATGGGCATATGGAAATCAGTCTTGCACCCTGTGCCTCATGGGAACAGTCCAGCCCGAACTGCCAAGCCATGTCTTCCCTGCGCCGGAATCAAGCATCCTAGGACCGGTTTCGGGGTTTCACCCACTCCAGTGGCGTAGTGAGCACGGGACCCACTTCTGGGCATACCCTTCCCACATAGGGCGAACAGCAAAAGACACAAGATGATGGACGGAATGTTGCACATTGGCAAAACATTCAGCCCCAGTCACAGATCTGGGTTTAATCCATCGTTATTTTGCTCACCACGCCACCCCAGTTCAGACATGGCCATCTGCAAATCAGTCTTGACCCTGTGCTTCATGGGAACAGTCCAACCCGAACTGCCAAGCCATGTCTTCCCTGCGCCGGAATCAAGCATCCTAGGACCGGTTTCGGGGTTTCACCCCTCTTCAGCCAGGATAGCTTGACTCCAGTGGCGTAGTGAGCATGGGACCCACGTCTGGGCATACCCTTCCCACATAGGGCGAACAGCAAAACACACAAGATGATGAACGGAATGTTGCACATTGGCAAAACATTCAGCCCCAGTCACAGATCTGGGTTTAATCCATCGTTATTTTGCTCACCACGCCACCCCAGTTCAGACATGGCCATATGCAAATCAGTCTTGACCCTGTGCCTCATGGGAACAGTCCAGCCCGAACTGCCAAGCCATGTCTTCCCTGCGCCGGAATCAAGCATCCTAGGACCGGTTTCGGGGTTTCACCCCTCTTCAGCCAGGATAGCTTGACTCCAGTGGCGTAGTGAGCACGGGACCCACGTCTGGGCATACCCTTCCCACATAGGGCAAACAGCAAAACACACAAGATGATGGACGGAATGTTGCACATTGGCAAAACATTCACCCCCAGTCACAGATCTGGGTTTAATCCATCGTTATTTTGCTCACCACGCCACCCCAGTTCAGACATGGCCATATGCAAATCAGTCTTGACACTGTGCCTCATGGGAACAGTCCATCCCGAACTGCCAAGCCATGTCTTCCCTGCGCCGGAATCAAGCATCCTAGGACCGGTTTCGGGGTTTCACCCCTCTTCAGCCAGGATAGCTTGACTCCAGTGGTGTAGTGAGCATGGGACCCACGTCTGGGCATACCCTTCCCACATAGGGAGAACAGCAAAACGCACAAGATGATGGACGGAATGTTGCACATTGGCAAAACATTAACCCCCAGTCACAGATCTGGGTTTAATCCATCGTTATTTTGCTCACCACGCCACCCCAGTTCAGACATGGCTATATGCAAATCAGTCTTGACCCTGTGCCTCATGGGAACAGTCCAGCCCGAACTGCCAAGCCATGTCTTCCCTGCGCCGGAATAAAGCATCCTAGGACCGGTTTCGGGGTTTCACCCCTCTTCAGCCAGGATAGCTTGACTCCAGTGGTGTAGTGAGCACGGGACCTACGTCTGGGCATACCCTTCCCACATAGGGCGAACAGCAAACTGGGTGTGAGTGTTTGATTGGTTCTGATGCTCCGTCCATCACCACCCCCTTTTGTACCGCTTTGTTTGCCACAAGTTGGCAGGGTATGCTCAGACGTGAGTCCCTTGCTCACTTTGCCACTGGATTCAAGCAAGCCTGGCTGAAGACGGCTGAAATGCCAGAAACCGGTCCGAGGAAGCTTGTTTCCGGTCCAGGGAAGGCATGGCTTGGCAGTTCGGGCTGGACTGTTCCCATGAGGCACAGGGTCAGACTGATTTGCATATGGTCATGTCTGAACTGGGGTGGCAGAGTGGGCTAAAGAACGGTGATGGATCAAACCCAGATCTGTTGACTAGGTGTGAGTGTTTGATTGGTTCTGATGCTCCGTCCATCACCACCCCCTTTTGTACAGAGTTGAAAGAAGGACAGAGGCATTGTGCACACTCCAGTCCCAATGAGATCACTCGGATTAAGGTCTGCTGGGAGGGTTGGGCTATATTGGACATTGCTTTAAGTGTGTTTGTATGTATTTCTAACTTTTAAAACAAAATCTATTTTTAAGAGCGTGACTTGCACAATTTGTTTCTTTGCACTTTAAGTAACGTTATATTGTTTACTTGCCTGTGTTCGCGTTTCTGTTCCGTCACGGCTGCCTGGTGCCGATTGTACGGAGAAACGCGATAGGTTCACACACTCTACCCTCCCAGACCACCCCCACTTCCTGCTGGTTGTCAGGCTGGTTGGTGGGATTTTAGAAGGGATAAAACGGGAGGCTTCGCTCCGCGCAGTGGATTAAGGTCTGCTTGCAGGATTGGGCTATATCGGACATTGCTTTAACTGTGTCTGGATGTAGTTTTTTACTTTTAAAACAAAAGCTAATTTTAAGAGCGTGACTTGTACAATTTGTTTCTTTGCACTTTAAGTAAAGTTATATTGTTTACATGCCTGTGCTTGCGTTTCCGTTCCGTCACGGCTGCCTGGTGCCGATTGTACGGAGAAACGCGATAGGTTCACACCCCCTACCCTCCCAGACCACCCCCTCTTCCTGCTGGTTGTCGGGCTGGTTGGCGGGGTTTTAGAAGGGATAAAATGGGAGGCTTCGATCCTCGCGGTGGATTAAGGTCTGCTGGCAGGGTTGGGCTATACCGGACATTGCTTTAACTGTGTCTGGATGTATTTTTTACTTTTAAAACAAAAGCTATTTTTAAGAGCGTGACTTGCACAATTTGTTTCTTTGCACTTTAAGTAAAGTTATATTGTTTACTTGCCTGTGTTCATATTTCCATTCCGTCATGGCTGCCTGGTGCCGATTATACAGTGAAACGCAATAGGTTCACACCCCCTACCCTCCCAGACCACCCCCACTTCCTGCTGTTTGTCGGGATTTTAGAAGGGATAAAACAGGAGGCTTCGCTCCACGCGGTGGATTAAGGTCTGCTGGTAGGGTTGGGCTATATCGGACATTGCTTTAACTGTGTCTGGATGTATTTTTAACTTTTAAATCAAAAGCAATTTTTTAGAGCGTGATTTGCACAATTTGTTTCTTTTCACTTTAAGTAAAGTTATATTGTTTACTTGCCTGTCTTTGCGTTTCCGTTCCGTCATGGCTGCCTGGTGCCGATTGTACGGAGAAACGCGATAGGTTCACACCCCCTACCCTCCCAGACCACCCCTACTTCCTGCTGGTTGGCAGGATCTTAGAAGGGATAAAACGAGATGCTCCCCCGGACGCGCAACGGACACGCGCAGCGGGCGCGCCGCCGGGGCGCCGAATGCGCGCCAATGGAAAGCCCATCTGCGCCCGTCCGTGGCCGACCGGGCCTAGGGGCCACTTCTTATGCCCAATTTTTCCGATACTCCCCTAAGGAGCTGAAATCTTGGCAGGGTAATTTCCAGGTCTATGTGAATACTAAACCTAATCTAGAGCAGGCGGATATCCTTACATATAGATATGATTTCCCGGAATTAATTTTAAAAACCTTTCCCCTCAAGTATATGTTCCTGTCCATCCCCACTGTCCCTTCCCTCCTTAAGGATCAAAAACCTACAGGACTCACAGTCTGCTATATGAATACCCGATCCATGGTGAAACACCAAGTCGAAATCTCCCTACTCCTACAATCAGAAAAACCTGACATACTCCTTCTAACCGAAACGTGTTTGACCGAGGATTGTGACCCGGATATATTAGCAGCAATCCCAGAAGGCTACTATCTCCTTCATGAGAGTATATAATACGAAAGGGGGGATTCAGTAAGGTGTTCAGAGGCTGGAATCTGGGTAATACTTTTAAAGCAGCAAATACCTCTGACACCATAGATCACAGTATCACTTTATCTCAGCAGATCTATTTATTGACTGCGAGTTGAATATGATTTTCATATATTTAAATTATTGAGAAACGGAAGGAACACTTTCTCGGTGTGACAATCATAAATCCTGTACATTTGACATTAAACAAATCTTCACTTTTTCAACAATACAGTGTGACAACAAACATAAATATAACAAATGTAGGTTTCTCAGTGTGACAGTCATAAATCCTGTACATTTGACATTAGACGAATCTTCACTTTTTCAACAATACAGTGTAACGACATACATGAATATAACAAATAAAGGTTGAATCAAAACAGTACTCAGATATCCTCTTTATATGATGTAGGGGCATGCAAAATCATTATTGCCTCCACGTTGTATGATTGATGTGGTCCTAAATGGGGTTAAAGAAAAAATATATTTTTCGAAGTAGTGATGGAGAGCGTTGACTAGATGTTTTGTTTTGGCTCTTCTAGGGGCGTTATTGTATAATTTTATCCCCAATAAGTTCTCATTTTCTGTTAGCCGACGCGTTTTGACCTTTCCTGTTGTGGACCTTTTTATTGCCTTCCTAAGGTCTTCATCAGGGCTTGATTATAATTCCAAAGGGACATCTTTTTCTGGAAAAATCAATGGTATATCTTGTCATAAAAGAGTGTGATATTAGGTAAGTTTAAAGTGTGCTCAATGTATTTTCTAAAAAGTCACTGAGTCATTTTCTTAAAAACCTGGTTAAAGGTGGAACTTACGTGCTGTCAGGTAAAGGGTGCTTGCGCCTTCTTTTACCTGCGTGGTGCAAGGGGGACATTTCTCTGTCATAGTTGGCTTTCTCACGTTATGTTTTTCATATTTAACGAAATCAAAACTTCGCTAGTTCTATGGGTGTGGCTTCACGTACCTTTCCCGTTCGCTCTCTAGTCAAGTGGTTGGCAAGTGGGTCTTTTGGACGGTTAATGGCGTCTTTATGGATCTGTTGGATACAAACATTGGTGAGGAGCTGTAATAGGGGGTTGTCTACAAACATGTTTTTGTGACATGTGCTCCCGTGTGTGTTATCCCAAATGTGGTTCGGTGAACACCAACTTGTGCAAAAATGCGGCATTTATGTAGCTCGCTCGATACCCAGTGGTGTGACAGGGCATGAGGCGAGGTTTCCTCTCGAATTTCTACTTAGCTGGTATCAGTGATTTACACGCATGCGTTTAGTGATTAACGAGACTATTTAAAAACTATATCGTTCCAAGCAACCGTGCTTAATCTCAAAGGGCCACGATTTCCATCATCCCATGTAGCTTTCATACCGTTTGTTTTTCTTTGAAGTTCTGGGTTGTTTCTTCTCTTCTGTAATCTTCGTCGCCGTCCGTCGTTGTGCGAAAGCTTCCTGTTTCGGAAGTGAGTGTTGATAGGGCGCGTGTGTGTTGATAAGTTAATTCCACATCAGTAGGATCTCACCAGAGGCAATTACGATAAACATTGAAAGCGAACACAGTCCGCATCTGTTAATATCGCACACGAAGAATAGAGGAAATCGCCGTACAACAACAAACCAAGCGTTGCCATAACAACGCAAGGCGAACGCGGTGACGTCGGAGTAAGCATAAACGCGCCCTATCAACACACACTTCCGAAACAGGAAGCTTTCGCACAACGACGGACGGCGACGAAGATTACAGAAGAGAAGAAACAACCCAGAACTTAAAAGAAAAACAAACGGTATGAAAGCTACATGGGATGATGGAAATCGTGGCCCTTTGAGATTAAGCACGGTTGCTTGGAACGATATAGTTTTTAAATAGTCTCGTTAATCACTAAACGCATGCGTGTAAATCACTGATACCAGCTAAGTAGAAATTCGAGAGGAAACCTCGCCTCATGCCCTGTCACACCACTGGGTATCGAGCGAGCTACATAAATGCCGCATTTTTGCACAAGTTGGTGTTCACCGAACCACATTTGGGATAACACACATGGGAGCACCTGTCACAAAAACATGTTTGTAGACAACCCCCTATTACAGCTCCTCACCAATGTTTGTATCCAACAGATCCATAAAGACGCCATTAACCGTCCAAAAGACCCACTTGCCAACCACTTGACTAGAGAGCGAACGGGAAAGGTACGTGAAGCCACACCCATAGAACTAGCGAAGTTTTGATTTTGTTAAATATGAAACACATAATGTGAGAAAGCCAACTATGACAGAGAAATGTCCCCCTTGCACCCCGCAGGTAAAAGAAGGCGCAAGCACCCTTTACCTGACAGCACGTAAGTTCCACCTTTAACCAGGTTTTTAAGAAAATGACTCTGTGACTTTTTAGAAAATACATTGAGCACACTTTAAACTTACCTAATATCACACTCTTTTATGACAAGATATACCATTGATTTTTCAAGAAAAAGATGTCCCTTTGGAATTATAATCAAGCCCTGATGAAGACCTTAGGAAGGCAATAAAAAGGTCCACAACAGGAAAGGTCAAAACGCGTCGGCTAACAGAAAATGAGAACTTATTGGGGATAAAATTATACAATAACGCCCCTAGAAGAGCCAAAACAAAACATCTAGTCAACGCTCTCCATCACTACTTCGAAAAATATATTTTTTCTTTAACCCCATTTAGGACCACATCAATCATACAACGTGGAGGCAATAATGATTTTGCATGCCCCTACATCATATAAAGAGGATATCTGAGTACTGTTTTGATTCAACCTTTATTTGTTATATTCATGTATGTCGTTACACTGTATTGTTGAAAAAGTGAAGATTCGTCTAATGTCAAATGTACAGGATTTATGACTGTCACACTGAGAAACCTACATTTGTTATATTTATGTTTGTTGTCACACTGTATTGTTGAAAAAGTGAAGATTTGTTTAATGTCAAATGTACAGGATTTATGATTGTCACACCGAGAAAGTGTTCCTTCCGTTTCTCAATAATTTAAATATATGAAAATCATATTCAACTCGCAGTCAATAAATAGATCTGCTGAGATAAAGTGATACTGTGATCTATGGTGTCAGAGGTATTTGCTGCTTTAAAACTATATCCTTCAGGCATATTGGTCTCCAGGGAAAGTTGGAGGCGGGGTTGCAGCCGTTATCCGCAAGGAACTTCAGTTCACAACCTTAGGGGCCACTGGTCTGGCCTCAACTGATTTTCTGATTTAAAAACTTGATTCCCCTCAGTTATCCTTTATCTGTGCCCTCTTTTACAGACCCCCCGGGAATATGCCTACATTCCCCAAGGCACTGGGTGAGATGATATCTCACCTTGTTATTAATAATGCTAGGATTCTTATAATTGGAGATTTCAATTACTGGCCTAGTGATGATCGGGAGAGTTCTAGTTCGAGGGAATTTGTTGATCTTCTTTCTGGGATGAATTGTACTCCACATGTGAGGGAAGCTACCCACATAAAAGGGCACATTTTAGATCAAGTCTGGACATCAAATTTGAAGATCTCCACTCCTTTGCTAGCCCTGTGTGCCTGGTCCGACCACTATTTGATCAGATTTACTCTTCAATGTATTCCTTCCCTGAAATCCCCACCAACAGAGAACAAAATGTCCAGAAATTTGAGACATGCAGACATGGATCATTTCCAGTTCCTTTTTGACGAGCACGTCCCCCTCTCCACTGGAAGTCTTTCAGACTCAGGCAGAGAGCATTAAATTAAGGCTGGAATTGGCCAGCGATTGTACTGCTCCCCTCAAAAAAATAAAGATTAATAGACCCCACGACACTCAACGGTGGTTCTCCGATAATCTAAAAATAAAGAAACTTGAACTTAGACAAGCAGAACGCCGATGGCGCCGTCATTATCTCCCTGATAAGAAAGCTTTTTATTTAGTCTTGATGAAAGAATAAAAAAATCTGATCATTCAAACTAAGGCAAATTATTTTTCTCAAAAAATTGTCAATGCGCCAAATAAATCTAAAGAGATTTTCTCCTTAGTTGACGAACTTTCTAAACCAGATAGAGTTACGCCAAAACCTGTTCCTTCACAGTCTCTATGTGATTCCCTCAATTCATATTTCTTTGAGAAAATAGTCACCATCAAGGCTAGTATCCCTTCTGCTGCTTTTTCTATACAAGATCCAAACATTGATATGAGCCTATATCGTCTCGACCTAATTCCTCTGATCTCCGAGGAGATTCTTCTGAACTTACTAACTAAATAAGGTCAGCTCTGGCTCTCCTATGGATTGCTGTTCCCCCTATATTCTTCAAGAAGCTTTTACCACGTGCCCAGACCCACCTCGATAATTTTTTAACAACTCGCTTGAGCTTGCCATTGTCCCTGACTCTTTGAAAAGGGCAGAAATTATTGCTATCCTGAAGAAACCGGGTGTCGATCCATCGGCTCTTAGTAATTATCGTCCCATTTCTTTGCTGCCCTATCTGGGAAAAGTTTTAGAGGCTTATGTAGCTAATTGCCTCAGCTCTTTTGTCGAGCATTCCCAGGTTTTGGATGTCCACCAGGCTGGATTTAGACCCACACACTCGATCGAGTTGGTCATTCTTACGGTCATGGACATGCTCAGAGGGGGGGTCGGATAAAGGCACTACCCAGGCCCTGAGTCTCTTGGACCTTTCAGCAGCATTTGACATGGTTGATCATAGTATTTTGAACGACTGTGTCAGCAATGCCGGAATTCAGGGTCTCGCACTAAAGTGGCTCTCTTCCGAGTAATCGGTCCCAAACGGTGCGCCTTGCCAATTTTTCATCTAACTATAGAGATATTACCTGTGGGGTCCCTCAAGGCTCCTCTCTCTCCCCGCTCCTTTTTAATCTTTACCTTCTTCCTTTAATTCATTCTCTGAGAGAAAGAAATGTTGGAATTTTTAACTATGCAGATGATTTTCAACTGGTGTTTGATATTATTTCATCCGCATCTACAGAGTCCAATGTTCAAGCCACTATGGTCTTCATAAGTGACTGGATGAACAACAACCAGTTAAAGCTGAACCCGGAGAAAATTGAGCTGATTCCTACGGGTGGGTCGGCAAATCCTTGGCATTCCAACTTCTGGCCCCCAAAATTGGGCAATCCCCCTGTTCCCGCTGTCTCCTCTAAAAGCTTGGGGATTATTATTAGCAATGATTTGTCCATGAAGGCCCAGATCAGCTCAGTTGTCTCTGCTGGTTTCTTTCAGCTGCGAAGAATAAAAAAGATCAGTAGATTCTTGAGCAGGGAAGCTATGATTCTGGTCACTCTTGCCTTAGTGATCTCTCGCCTGGATTATGCCAACTCACTGTATGTTGGCATTCCAGCATACAAACTGAGGCGCCTCCAACTGGTTCAGAACCAGGCGGATAGGCTGATTTTTCATCAGCCTCAATGGCACCATGTTAGTCCACTTATGAAAAGCCTTCATTGGCTCCAAGTGATTAAGCGCTGCGCATTTAAGATGGGTTGCACCATTTTTAAAGCACTACATTGCAACGGTCCCGCCTTTATCTCGGCTCGTCTCCATCGCTACATTCCCTCTCGAGACCTCAGAACCTCCTACTTGAATCTGTTGCAAATTCCATCATCCAAACGGAAGAAGTACGGCGGATTAAGGTTCTCAGGCCTTGCTCCACAATTTTGGAATTCTCTCCTGATTGAGATAAGGTCTCTGACCTCTTTAACCCAGTTCAGGAAACAGCTAAAGACCTGGTTGTTTATCCAAGCATATACTGACTAAGCGATCTCTCTGTCACTGCCTTGATCCTCACTTGAGCGCCATGAAACCGTTGGTGTACGTGCGCTTAATAAATGCTTTTAACGTAACATAACAAACATAACATCACTCGAGATTGTGCAATCTACCGAGCAAGAGAGACATTGAGAGAAAAAGAGAGAAAGGGAGAGAGTGTTATTGTGGGTGTGTTTCTGCCACAGAAGTTGTGTAAGTTACGACTTTGGCGTAACTCTACAAGGGGTGCCTTGCCACTCAGGGGTATCACAGGCGAACTTAGTTCAGTACAGCAGCGATGAATGTGAAAGACAAGTTATTGAAGCCTCGCAAGACGCTATTCAGTGTTTAATTTGCATAGAAGTATTGCTTTTGGGTTACTTACAATCCATAAAGGGATCAGGACAACATAGAAACAGCAACAAACCATATTTAGTTATTTACAGTATCACACATATTGTACTTAGAAGAATTAATTTTTTTGAATTAAAAGTATTTATTACTACAAGGACAATCTGTTCCTCTGTATTTTTAAAACAACTACACAGAATATTACAGAAACCAGCAAAAGACACATAATAAATGAGAATAAAATGAACATTTCCAGTATTATTAAAATGTAATTTAAAATATTATGAAAAACCTAACACCCTAACTCCTATTTCTGTGCGCTATACTATGAGAGCATGAAAGACAAAGCAAATTGCAATCTAGAGCTTCTTAGGGAGAAGAGACGCACTGCATACCTTGTTGACAGCACTTTATCAGTGGAGGCATGAAAACAGTATTTCCTGCGAAGGGCAAACACCCACTGCGGTAGCAGTCAGTCAGTCTACATCCGGGATTTGGCTTTATCAGCTTTAGTCTTGAGGCAAGATGTATCATCTGCGAAGTGTGCTGACAGCAGGTGTGATTGTCTGTGGCAGAATCACAGACGATGACCTGGGCAAAAAATCCTCTCCTGACAAGTGGTTATTTTGGTAATGTGTCTGTATCTGTTCATATTTAACCTTGACATGAAGAGGAGTTGACATTTGACCTAGATGAATGTTACATTGATGTTCTATCTATGCCATTAATCAAAGAACTTTAAACTATCACAGTTCCTAGAAAGAAAAGGTGTGGCAACACCTGCTTTAAAAGGCAGTCATGACAATAATTCTGTATAAATCAGGGAATTTGGCAGCTTCTATTGTGTAAGTTAAGGAAGTTGGAAGCCTCTGTGAACTAAGATTGAGTTGCAGCCTACATTAGATGGAGTCCGACCTTAGTGATTTTGCATCAGTGCAGTGTATACACAGACTGGACCTTTCGTCTCATAGTAATTTGCACACATAATTTAGACTTAAAAACTTAAATAGCCTTATTTATGAGTGCCAATCTACACTTTTAAAATAGAGCAGTTAGTTTTGCACATTTGCATGGTTTTGCTCACACAAATATTTTTGTGAGAGTAAATATACGATCATTGGTGTTGAGTGGGCAGTGAATGTGCTTTACAAGGCATGAAGGCCCTGTAAATAGTTATAAATGTACATGTTCAGTGGTGTTCACAAACTCTTGTTCAACTACTTTCTCACCCTAAAAAAAGTTAGAGATTTGCTCCTGCCTGAACTTAATCTCTTTATGGATGGTATAGTCAAGGGAACTCCCACAACATTGTTGGAGTTTTATGGAAAGGCAATCTAGGGGAAGTAGTTTCCCTTTTGTGAAAAAACTGTTAATAAGTGTATTTCTACTCCCTCTGGTTTTTTGCTAGCAAAAATATGTGTGCATCTTTGAATGTGTAATAATAAAATTCTCAGAAGTTTGCCATGAGTGGAGTACATCTACCTCTGTGTTGAATAACCAGACATGAGTACACAAATCACGAATGAATCAGTGAAGGCAATGTAGATACCACAGCATCCATGAGAGGTTCTGAAACTTATTATTCAGTTATCTTTGTCAAACAATTCTTTATCAGTAGGTAGCATACTCAAAGCAAAACCTTTTTAAAAATGTTATAATCTGTATTTCTCTCCCTTAGTCCAATGCTACATAATATGTAAAATGGTGCAGTACATGAAAAAAGTGGATGAAGTAAATGAAAAACAACACAAAAATCTTTGGACATTTGGCTTTTAACGAAATGAATGAGCTGTCTCCAAGACTGGCTCAATAGTTAATTTATAAACGGTCCCAAGTTCAAAAAAAAATATTCTTAGTTTTTTTTTTTTTTTTTTTTTTTTAAAAACCTTTATTTTCAAAAGTCTGGACACAGCTATTCAGCCGACAACCCGGAGGTTCGGCAGCTTCGGTAAAGAGGAACAGAGACGCGTCCACAGTACAGTGAAGGAGGAGAGCAAAGATTCCAATTTTTAAAATAAACACAAAACACACAACAACCCCCAGCAAGGCAAGAACACTAAATGCCCATGGTGATAGCCCCCCAGGGGAGGCAGGACCCCAATCATCTACCATTTACAGTACCGTGAAAAGAGGAAGAAGGGGGACAGCAGGGGCCAAAGAAGTCCATTAACCATACTGAGCTGGAAAGAAGGTTAGGAGGAAAGCTGTTCCTCGGGGGGATCCAGATCAGGGGCAAGACAAATTCCCCCCCTGTATTGGTTCCACCGCCCCCAGATGGCGTGCCACTTCCGAGGGCGGCCTCTAGCGCAATATACCGTCTTCTCCCTTAGCATACTCCAGTCCATATTTTCTTTCCACGCGGTCAATGTGGGGGGGCCCACGGATCCCCACAATCGCGCTATATCTCTCTTAGCAACCATGCTGCCCAGAGTCACCCATTGGGTCTGCGCCGCATTGTGATCAGTGGGCCCCCAGACATTCAGGAGATAACACCGCGCTTCCGGCTGCATAGCAATGCCCGTCACCTCCCCCATCACTGCATGGACTCTCCGCCAGAATTCCGTGATGACACCACATTCCCAAATGATATGCAGGAAAGTACCCACCATACCACATCCCCTCCTGCATAGGCCGTCCTCCGAGAATCCCATGTGAACCAACCTTGGCCCCGTCACGTACACTCGATGCAGTATTTTAAGCTGCACCAGCCTCAGACGCGACGGGATCGCAACCTCCTTAGGAGAGGAAACAGCAGACTGCCAATCCTCGTCATCCAACTCGAGGCCATCCCTAGACCACTGGTCCCTCAACCCCAGAAGCATATCCGCCCGGACGTTTATCAGTTTCTTATAGATGAGCGAGATCGTGCTCTCGGGCATATGACCATCAAGGACCCGGTCCTCCAAAGGAGAGGACTCAGGCACCTTCTCACCCTCTATGAGGACTGATCGGATGGCGTGACGCACCTGAATATAGCGGAAAAACATCAGATGGCCCCAGTTCATAATCCTTCTGCAACTCTTCAAAGGACTTCACCCTCCCCTTAATCAGGACATCTCCGACCCTGGAGATGCCGATCAAGTCCCATTTGTCAAAGCCTTTTGTGTGCCAAAGCCTACCCAATCTCTCAGATTCAAACAGCGGGGTAGCGAGGGTGAGCCTATCCTTCCAGCCCAGCGAGTCAGTTGCCATCTTCCACACCCGCACCGCCACACCAGTGGGCCCCGTGAGGGACGAGTCCAGGGACCGCGAATACAACGCCCTGTAATAGTTACCACCACGCAGCAACCACCTGTCCATGGCATACCCAGGGCTGAGGGCCGGGCCATAAAACCCATGATTAATCGCACTCAGCTGGGTGGCCCAATAGTACCGTCGGATGTCTGGAAGCGCAATACCCCCGTCGTACCATGGGAGCGTCAACTTTGCAATAGCTATTCGCGGCCGCCTGTCCCACAGCAAAGCTCGTTGGAGGCCTTCGACCTCCCGAAAGTAGTTGGCCGGTACCCAATCCAAAGTATTCTGCAGCGCGTAGAGGAACCGGCGAAGAGACATCATTTTGAACAGGGCCGCACGCCCAACGAGGGAGAGCGGCAGCCTCCGCCAGCCCTCCACATCCCGCCTCAGGCGCGCTAGGGGGGGGAGCAGGTTCCTCTCATATCGCACGGCAGAATCCATGGAGATAAAGATCCCCAGATACACGAAGCCCTGCTGAGCAACCTGGCGCGAACAAGTTCGAGAGATCGGTGGAACCTCGCCACTAAGAACATATAAATACGATTTACTCCAGTTGATAACGAGACCCGAGTTCCTACCGAAAGATGTGAGTACGTCACAGACCACTATAAGTGATTTCTTGGGTGAGGCAAGATACAACAGGATGTCATCAGCATAGAGCGATATACGGTCCTCGTGCTCAGGCGACCATCTAAGTCCCCGTATATCCGGGTGCCAGCGTATCCACGCAGCCAGCGGCTCAAGGGCGAGGGCGAACAGCAATGGCGACAGGGGACAACCTTGCCGAGTACCCCTCCCAAGCTGAAACGGAGTCGACGCCCGGCCATTTACCACCACACTCGCAAGAGGGCCCTCATACAGCAACTTCACCCAGCTCACAAAACCGTGGCCAAAGCCGAACTTGGTCAACACGGCCCACAAATATGCCCATTCCACCGTGTCAAAGGCCATCGTGGCATCGAGAGACGCCACAATAGCTGGTTCACGCAGCGTGCCCGCCCTGGCGATTACACCATGTAGGTGCCGAAGATTTAACGCTGTGTTACGGTGCGGGATGAATCCGGATTGATCCGGATGGACCAAGTCACCGAGTACCCTGATCAAACGGGCCGCCAGGATTTTAGCCAGAATTTTCGGCTCTGCGTTAAGGAGTGAGATAGGCCTATATGAGGCGCACTTATCTCGGGGTTTGCCCTCTTTGTGTATAACCACAATCGTCGCCAGTCGCTGATCCAGCGGGAGGGCCCCACTCCCCCGCGCCTCCACGAACATGGCGCGCAGGTGAGGGGCAACCTTATCCGGAAATAGCTTGTACAGGTCGACCGGCAAGCCGTTCGGACCCGAGGCCTTGCCCGAGTTCAACGCGCGGATAGCCCCCGCCACCTCATCGACCGTTATGTCACCATCTAGATCGTCCCTATCTATATCAGAGAGACAGGGCAATGCAATATCACGCAGGAGGTCATGCGAGTCCTCGGGCGGCCTGTCCGACACTGAGGCATAAACCATACGGAAATAGTCCGAGAAACACTGCACAATCCTCTCAGGTTCCACAATCACCTCTCCCCCCTCTCCCGTCAACTCCGGCACTACTCTATTGACCCGTTCTTTTTTGTCCAGCCAAGCCAGGAGTTTCCCGGCCTTGTCACCAACATCATACAGACGGCCCTGCTGTTCCCTACCGAGGGTCTTAGCGGCATTCGTCACCAGGTCCTTATACTCGGATTGCTTCAAGCACAGCTCATGCAGTGAGGCCTCTGTAACCTCCTCCTCCAGCGCTCCCTCCAAAGCCGCGATCTCCTCCTCAACCTGCAAAACCTCGCCATCTCTCCGCCGCTTGGCAACCACTACAAGGGAGAGGGCTTCCCCTCGCAGCACGGTCTTAAATGCTTCCCACAGCGACACTGCCGAGTTCACGGATCCCTGATTGTCCTTGAAAACATTATCTACTGTCTTTACCAGCGCGCTGCGCGTCTTGGGGTCTCGGAAATACCAAGGGTTGATAGGGGCCACCCTTCCCCCTCCCTCCCGACCCAGATCCAGCCTGACCCACACCGGCGAATGGTCAGATATGCCACGCGCCATGTGCCTGGCCTCAGACACCAATGAGGCATGCGCAGCCAGAGTGAGTAAGTAGTCAATCCTAGAAAGGCTACCATGCGCCCCGGAGTGGAAAGTGTATTGGCTCTGTGTGGGGTGCTGGAGCCTCCAGCAGTCTATCAGGCCAAGCGTATCTAGAAAGTCTGGAAGCCACTTCTGAGCCCCCCCCGTGTCTCTGGGCGGGTATCTATCCAGCAGGCCGGAGCCAACAGCGTTGAAATCACCTCCCACTACAAGCATACCCCCCGGGAGATCCAGCAGGGCCCTACCCAGATCTGTGAAAGTGGAGGCCTGCAGGGCCGGCGGGACATAAACCGAAACTAAAACCAAAGTTCTTCCTTCCCACCGCCCCGCCACCGCCACAAACCTCCCCCTATCATCAACAATGGTGGAGTCCACCTCAAATGGTAGCGAGGCTCTGACTAGGATGCCCACACCCCTGGACCCAGAGGAGAATCCCGAATGAGCTATGAATTTATAACCCTTCCTATTCAGGGCATAGCACGTATTACCTATAAGATGCGTCTCCTGCAGCAGGGCGACATCCGGCAATGACCGTTTCAAGAATTGCAAAACAATCCCACGCTTAATGCGATCCCCCAAACCATTCACATTCCAGCTTATAACACTTAAACCCCTACCCCCCATCCCCAAACGTAAAGAGGCCCACCCCACACCCGAAGAGCCCCCATGGAACAGTCCTGGAAATAATCACTATGCCTTGCTGAAACAAACCCCCCAACAACAACCCCAAAATCCCGGAAACCCCCCCCACCCTGCACCCCTGCTGCAGCTTACAAAGCCCCCCCAACTTGCAGTGTGCCTGTCGCCCTACCAAACCCAAAATCTACAAAAAGTACCCTAAGGGAGGAAAGAGCTCCCCTCGTCCTCCCACCACCTCCGTGTTTACTGCAAGTCATTATCTAAAGTCAGTCCGAGTCAGTCCGGTTCCGAATACATCAACCTTGTTCATCCCGGCCACTGTCCCCGTCTACGGCAGTGTCCTCTTCCGTGCGTCGTCGAGGCAGAGCGTCCAGCCATTCATCCGCCATGGCAGGTGACTCAAAGAAGAATGTTCGGTCTTCAAACACCACACGTAGTCTGGCAGGGAAGAGCATGGCGTATTTCAGATCCCTCTCCCGAAGCCTCCTCTTCACCCCCAGGAAGCCCTGCCGCTGCCTCTGTACCTGCTGGGTGAAGTCAGGATAGAAATTCACCGACGCGTTCTGGAAGAGGAACGGGCCCGTTACCCTCGAGGCCTGCAGGATAGCGTCCCGGTCTCGAAAATGAAAGAGCCGGGCGACGATCGGCCTCGGTGTGGCTCCCACCTTGGGCCGCCCACCAGGCACTCTATGGGCCCGCTCAACTGCGAAGAACTTCCCTAGACCCTTAGGCTGCAGATGATTGAGCACCAAGTCCTCCACGAGCAGGTCCACTGAAATCTCGTCCGAGGACTCCGGGACCCCGATAATGCGCACGTTGTTGCGCCTGGCCCGGCTCTCGAAGTCCTCCAGCCGACGGGCTGCGAGATCATGCTCGGTCCGCAACTTACGGACCTCGGTCTGCAGGTCCGAGACATCATCGGCGAGGCCCGTGGTCTTGATGTCCAGGGATTTGACCCGTTCATTTGTTTTGCCCAAATCCGCGCGGATCAGATTAACATCCACCAAGATGGTATCCACTTTGTGCGCCAGGGCATCAAACTGTCTCCCAATCGAAGTCTGCAGCCCGTCAAGTGCACCCATGACATCCTGCAGTGAGAGCTCCGGGGCCAAGGGTGAAGCAGTCTTCTGTGTATCCGGGGACTGGCTCGGTGCACCCGGTGACCCCTTCTGCTGGGCATAGCGGTCCATGTTATTGGCTTGAGTGTAGGCTCCCCGCCTGGTGGCCTTGGGCTTCGGCCGATCCAACTCTGCTTTGCCCGACATGGTGGGCTCGAGCAGGTCGGGTCAAACAGGACTGCCCTCTCTCAGCGAGAGAGAGCAGGAGTGCTCCGTCTTACGATGGGTCGCCAGTGTGGCATGCAGAGCGTCCAAATGATAATAAAGCAGACGCGAGCACTCCCTGGGCTGGGCAGACAAAGGGCGAGAAAGTGAAAGTGAAAGGATAGGGACCTCCGTCCGGCAGTTCACACCTCGCCTGGCCGCTGTTGTTCAATTAGAGGTCGGGCATCCTGCCAACTCGAGCCCCTGGCATCCCTCGGAGATGGGCCTCAATCTTCCGCCATGCATAACTCCGGTTCCCGGTGGGCGATTCGACCTCGGGTGGCATCGATCGCCTTCCTGACAAGTCATCTACACGATGCCATGCATACAAACAGGATTATATACAGGATAGACGACGGAGGGCACGAGGGTCTCGGGAGCTCAAAGCTCACGCGGCCATCTTGGTCAAGCGCTAGGCTCCTCCTCTCAAAAAATATTCTTAGTTGATGTTATGACCCCTTCCAAACAATCTCTTCATCACGACCAAAGATAAATTATGTAGCTCCCTCTGTCAAAATGGGCACAAGTATTAAAAAAAAAGTTACTAAATGTAACTAATCAGCAAGACATCGAAGTCACACTATGTGCGATGCAGATACAGTGCAAAAAAGGAGTTCTAGTACTCTCTTCAATGACAGTGGAGCCAGGCTCGTCTCCGCTGACAGGATTACGATGTCAGTTTCTGACAGCCAATCCATGTCAGTCTTTCCGACATGGAAAGCGACTTTGGGTGCCCCTAATGGTCCTCCCTTCCTCCCTTGGACATCGGCATATGGTAAGTAAGTCCACAAGAAAGGACGGTGCACTCTGATGGAAGTCAGACAGGGAACGCACTTGTAGTTCAAAAAACGGTCGTCTTTTATTTAAAGTTGTTTGATTAAAACCGGCACACAGCCAACGCGTTTCGTTCCCTAGTGCCTCGGGAACTTTGTCAGGGCTGTAATGATTGTAAAAGTTGACATAAATACACATGCAATGTATATACATTAAAAAATATACAATAGACAAATGTATAAACAATACAAAACATTGAAAATGACAGAGCCCAAAACCAATACAAAGATAAAACAAACAAAGCAACAACAAACAAAGATGAATATACCAAATTATACTTATCACATTAACTAATACAGACATGCCACAATACCATAATCCAAAGAATAAAGAACATTAATAATAAAAATGGATAATCAGACGGTGGGAAAGATTGACGTTAGTACAAAAATAGCTCTATGGTGTAAAATATCTCTAACATCACAGTAAGGTCTATGCACAAAGAACCAAGGTGCCAAGATTTGAATACCACTTGGTGTGTGAAGTTCAAAGAATAAAGTCAAAGTGCGAATAGAAGATCATAGGTCTTGCAACAATGTTCCAAGGCTACTGAGAAGAGACAGAAATATAATGTTGCTAATCCTTGACCATCCTAAGCGGAGCCAGTAGTACTCAGAAAGAAGAAAAACAAAATTTATGAAAAAGAAGAAAAAGAGTAAAAAGTTAAAGAATAAAAAAATAAGAAACCTCAGTGATGAGCAAAGCACAAAGAACATAAGAGTATGAATAAGCATCTCACATTGCTAGGAATATCAGGTAATTTCAAGTAGACCAAACTATTTCAATTACTAGTCCCTTTGGGGAGTGTATACAGACTAGTATGGATTATTCAGTTCAATCAATCGACGTTATTCTAGAGAAAGACAACACAATGCACGTTCAAGGACATCTTCAAAGAAACCTTAAACCATAAATTATATAGAGCTAATATGACATGAGTGGTCTGGGTGGTAACCATACACAGAATGTCTCACCTAGTTTGTGAAATAGTCGTGAACCTAGGTGGTATACATTTACGCTAAGGCTCCTGATTATTAAAAAGACAAGTTTGCCAAATGAGGATATGAAATGGACATAGGTAGAAGATATAGTCAACATACTTATTTAGACTGAGCACTCTTAGTAAGAGAGCAGGAGTAATACTAAGGATAATCCTAGCTGAGACCAATAATGCCATATGGCGCTCAAAAGGTAAACGAAAACCTGATGTATGATTTCTCACCTATAAGAGTAGAAAAGTAGAAAGTAGGCATCCAAAGTGGGCCACAAGGATTATAAAAGGTAGTTCGCAAATGTAATAGCACACAGGTTGAAATAAAGCCCGCAATCAGTATCTGCAAATAAAAAGGAGCGAGTCAGTATACCCGGGGAGTGTTAATCCGGTATATAGCCAGAAATACCATGGATAAAGGTAAATGATGCCCTCTGGCATTAAGAGTGCAAATGAAAATCTGATGCATCGTGTCTCACCTTTCTGAATTGAAACAAACATCCGAATTTAGACCATAAGAATTGAGGCAGTGATTCGCAAATGTGGTAGCACACAGGTATAAATCAAACCCACAATCAGTATCTGAAAATAAAGAGCAAACCCAAACAGTTTAATTCGGTATAATTTCAAAGACCTCCACATATGGGCCTGGGGGAGCCTAAGGTGCCCTCCTCAACATCCCTGCACTGTGTGGCAGTCACCATGAGGTGCCTGCCACACGGTGCAGGGATGTTCACAAACTTTTATTTTCCAAGGGGAGCTTGTACTGCAGGCGTTTTCAGCCCACTATGTGTGGTTGCATCCAAATGAGGGTGTCAGAATCTCCGACCTATGGTCGGGTGGTTCCTTCTTAGCAACGGTTTCAGGCGACCCTCCCGACATCGTAATGAGGGCCTTAGTCTCTAAACAAATATAGATCAGCAGAGAAACTTTGAAGGGATATGACATTTCAATTTGTCCATTAATTCTATTATTCCATATGGACTTTGGGTTCTACAAGAAATGTTTGTGTTTCTATTTGTATTGGGAGTTGTGATTAAGTCAGTATAACTGAGTACAGAATTAATATAAGGAATTATGCCATCACATTGCACAAGATAATCTCAAGTGTAACATAGATTTGTATGGAATTTAAAAAGAGCAACAAAGAAATCCTATTACCTACATATTCTGGATGTGTATTCCTGAAGCACGCCTAACAGTAACAAATAAGGATGCCCAATTTAATAACCTAATTAATCTATTATAAACATATAAACTATACCTCTGATGGCCCGACGGATTATGGGCAGCAGAAAGTTTGGCCATTTGATTGCCCGCCTGACTTAGAGTAGGTGATCAAATGGCAGTTTCAGCAAAAATAGGTGCTTGGACCCAGTCTGTGTCTGTGTACTGATGTAGGGCATGCTCATGATACAGCCCCAGGATCAACAAGTTCAACTTTCATTCCTGCTGCTCGATGTGAAAATGAAGGTTGGAACACATGGTGATGAAATAAGGCTAGATACCTCATCTGCATAATGAGCAGAATACAATCTTAAAGAGCCTTGTACAGGAAGACAATCCCGACACTACTTTCAAATAAAAAAATACCCACCCACATGATTTGTAAAATTCAGTGCTTAATGGTACTTTTGCTGGCTTTCAAATAAAAATAAAATCCCATAGACACAATCCAACAATGTATTATAAACTTCATTCATGGTGTGAATTGCACAGGCAAATGACCCAACGCATCCTGCTGGTAATGAAACTTCTTTTCTCCCTTAGTGCTTTTTCATCCAGCAGCATAGTTTGTTTTTAAACCACTTATTTATTGATTTTCATCATGTGTAACAAAACATTACAGCTTCTTATGACCAATAAAGGTTGGCCCGTAGTCATCCACTACAACATTTCCACTTTTCTGCTTGCAATACCAATAAAAAACAACATGTGAACAGACCCAGAAAGCATGCCTGTATCACAGGGCTTCATAATACGTGAGAAAAAGAAAAAACAAAAGAATATAATGGATATACTCTTGTGTCATCAATGGTACATATCAGCAGGCAGTCAACACCACAGTACTTATATCACGTAAAAGTCACACTTCCCAACACCGCATGTAGCCGCCGATCCGGAACCAACATTAAAAATCGGCATATCACATATCATTATCATAAAGAGGGGCGACATGAGGTGCAAGGAATAACACGTTGCAAATAGCAGTCAAGTATCATTACCCGATGGAGTAGTGTCCGACCGATCTGAGTCAATCTGGAGGAGGTAACCTTGCAGGGGACCCCATATATCCTTGGGCCTGGTAGCACTTGGGAGTATCTCAGCATAAACTGTCAATTGCTCCTGACAGTATAACAGGTTTGCCATCCAATCCTTGAACTTCGGAGCCCGTCCCCTGCCCCACCTGCAAGCCACCCTACGCTTAGCCAGTAGGAGTGACACAGCCAGAAATTTGCAATATGACTTAGGGATTTGAGCAGCATACCCCAAGAGTGCCAGCAAGGGGTCTCTCTCCAATGCATTATTCTCCATTTTCTCAAGCGCCTCAAAGATTTGCCCCCAGAACTCCTGCACCCCTGGACATTCCCATGCTAAATGTATAAATCCGGCTCCTGGCCTTCTACACCTCTCACAGAGATCGTTATCCGACAATTTATACCTATATTCCTTGACAGGTGTATAATACAGGCGCTGCAGGAATTTATAATGTATTACTCTCAGTCTAAAGCTGGCAGAAATCTGAGAAGTTTGGAGACAACAATACTCCCATTGGTCATCAGTTACCTCCCTCCCCAGCTCTATAGCCCAGTGTGTGCGGGCTGGGCTAGTGGTCTCCGTGGGCTGTGCGCGCATGCTTTTATAAAGCCTAGATACTAGAAGTTTTCCATCTGTGGACCCCAGCATTTGATGTAACGGGAGAAGGTTTGTAGGCTCCCGCGGAAAGTATGGGATGACGGATCTAATTCCCTGCCGGAGTCGAGTATATAGGAATAAATCTAGCGGCGAGGGCTCTATCCCCTGAAATAGCTGGTCTGAGGAGCGGAATATACCGTTGTGAAAGAGGTCACCCCATTTAGCCACCTTGATCCGTTCGCATAATTTGCGAAAGCCCGCTTCCTGCAACAGTGGCATGCAGGGATGATAGGACAATGGAAGCCGCGATGAGTATAGCAAAGAGGAATCAATAAGATTTGCAAGTCTGTGCCATGCATCAACCGTACCTGTGACCGTGGTGGGCGGTTCCGCATGGGATCGAGCAGGGGAATGTATGATGCCATCCAGAGGAATGGGGTCTGCAAGCCAGTCCTCCGCTGCCACCTGTGGCATGTAGCGTGGGTGGATCCAAAAGTATGCATAGTGTGCTTGCGCGCATAGAAAATACACCTCAAAATCTGGGACATCAAAACACCTCCCTGAGCATAGGGCTTCGTTAGTATGGACTACTTGAGCCTCGGCTGCCTGCCTTCCCATAACAGTTTAAGTAATTCAGTGCGGAGAGTTAAAAAAAAATAGGAACCAGGGTGATATGGTATATTTATGAAGAGGTATAGAAACTGCGGGAGAACCACCATTTTTATCAAGGAAGCGTGGCCCGCAAGAGAAAGAGGCAAAGAGATCCAACGCGTAACGTTACCAGAAAGTTGTGCGATAGCCGTGCCATAGTTGAGTCGTATGACCTCCTCTCTGTCTCTGGCCAGCTGTATGCCCAGGTAGCGAATGTCGGCATCGCACCACTCCAGCGGGAAGTCAAGGGCAAACTTAGTGACCGCAGTCAGAGGGAAGAACTGAGACTTGCCCCAGTTAATGCCCACCCCGATAGTCTGCCATATACCAGGAACTCCCGCAATAGTGGGTTGATGTTTTGCTGGGGATCTCTAATATAGAGAGTAACATCGTCCGCATAAAGGGAAATCAAAATTGGGCGTAAGCAACAACGAAAAGCTTTATCTTGGTGGTGCTGTCGGTGCTTGGACACTAGTGGTTCAATTGCTTTGGCGAACAAGAGCGGGGATAATGGGCACCCCTGCCGGGTGCCTCTTGTGATGGAAAATGCAGGTGAAAGGTGTCCGTTTATGAGCACCTTGGCAGTGGGCTGTTGATATAGTAATCTGATCCAGGAAATGAATAGAGGAGGGAAGACCATTCTCTGTAAGACCCCGAAGAGGTAGTCCCACTCCACAGAATCAAATACCTTTGTGGCATCCAAAAAAACGGCAGCAAGCGGGAACTCAGGTGCTACAGTCTGGAGCAAGGAAAACACTGTACGAAGATTATGAGTAGTGGCTCGTCCGGAGACGAAACCCGACTGGTCAGGCAAGATAAGCTTATCCATTAACAGCGTTAATTGGTTAGCCAGAACCGTAGCTAATATTTTCATGTCACAATTTATGAGTGACAACGGTCTGTAGGAATCGCAGGATGTAGGGGCCTTGCCGGGCTTCAAGAGAGATGTGACCAGTGCTTCCCTCATCGATGGTGGGAGCACTCCAACCTCCAAGGATTCCTCAAACACCTCCTTAAGAACGGGCGCCATGATGTCAATATAACGTTTTTAAAATTCAGCAGGGACGCCATCTAGGCCCGGTGCCTTCCCATTGTTAAGCTGCATGATCGCCTCTCGGAGTTCATCTATCTCAAAGGGGAGGCAAAGAAACTTTCACTGTGTATCACTCAGCCACCCAAGCGCCACATCCAGCAGCATAGTTTACGATCACCAATGCAATGTATGCATCTCAATATCTTAGCAGGCTTCCCCCCTAAGTCTGGCAGAACATTTCTCTTTTTCCAGTCCTAGCTTGGCTGAGGAAAGCATCAAGCTAAGGACCAGACAAAACAAGTGAACTGGAAACTCAAAAGAAAGTTATAGTAGAATCTGAACCACACACTGACATCCCGCTGCTGGATTGTTCACTCACATTTTATCCCGCTCCTCTTTCCCTTACTGGGCTATACGCAGCCACTGAAAAAATACACAGAAACTGATTTTTGGGTCTGGCTCAAATGCAATAAATCACACCAATTCACTTTTCTTGTTTTCTCCCTCATCAATTCCTTTGTGCTCATTGGGTTTGGTATCTATCTATCTATCTATCTATCTATCTATCTATCTATCTATCTATCTATCTATCTATCTATCTATCTATCTATCTATCTATCTATCTATCTATCTATCTATCTATCTATCTATCTATCTATCTATCTATCTATCTGTTTGTGCGGTCACTTTCACTTGTTTTGCTGAATTTTATAGTTGCTTTTTAATCTCTAAACACAGGGGCACTGCTGTCCAGTGCTCAGTGTGTGTGCCTTCCAAACATATGAAAATTGGCTAATCCCTGATTGACCAATACTTCTGCATGGTACATCATGCAGATAATACAACTACAGCACAGTAAGTAAAATGTCACATGTGGACTGCAGAACTTATTGTGCCATTCACTGGTGTGACCATAGCTTCAGGCCCACTCTGTATAGCATGGCAGCAGCTTAAACACTGATGCACAGGCCTCCCAGAATTACCCCTTTGAAAGGTAAGTAAACCTGATTTTAAACATTAAATGTTACCCCTAAGCACACCTTGCTGCCCTCAAGGTAGGGTGCTTAATATCAAACTTGTTTGACCTTAGAAATTGCATGTTCACCTGGTGACTATGCCCACAGTGACATTGTCAGTGGTCAGGCTGTAACTGACACATAGGAAAAGTCCAAATATAGATTTAATACTTCAATTTATACCTCTCGACCTGTACGATCTACATACTTACTTCAAAGACTTATTTTTACATTTAATTAAAATCCAATCTAATGGTAGTCAGATCTTTCTAAAATATATAGAAAATGTAACTTTTAAAAGGTTACCATAACCCTGCCTGAACCTGCTGGAGGCTAATTTGCATCATGTCTCCAGCCACTGCCCAGCTTGCACTTGACCTGCGTGAGGCAACAAAGGGGTGTGGAAACTGCTCCCAGAGCAGAAACAAAAGCCTGGGTGTGGGGAGGTGTTTTCTTCCCCTTGCAGGAAGACCAGTTAAGGTGGACTCAGGAAATTCAATAACTATAAAAGGGCCTGCCCTAGCACAAGCAAAGTTAGGTGACACCTGGAAAAGCCCAGCCTTTGTTCCACTACTCAGACTGCCACTAACACTAGGGGAGAGCTCTGCTAATTATCCCGTCCCCTAGGGCACCCTCTGTCTATTCATGGCTGGGAGAGTGCAAGCAGTGAAAAGAAACCGAATTTCCTGCCTGCACTCTCCCAGGCAGGCAACATAGCTTTGCTCACACCTGGCAGGAGCAGAAACCTAAGCTGCTCCCGCTGGGCAGGAGCAAATCAATAGAGACAACTCTTGCTGGCACTCAGGATGGATGCTGGTAGGGGAGCCAGCGGAGCCACGGGGGCCCATTGGCATTCCCCTGCTGTCCGCAATGATTTCACAAAAAACACCACAGGCAGCAATAGAGTAGTCATTCTGTGCTGCCATTTAAAAAAAGAAAATGTAGGTGCCTGGAGTGGAAGCAATGAGGCCACTAATAAAATATTCCCTGCTCCCTCCTTAGAGATCCACATAATACCCTCCATGGGCTTTTTTGTAAAAATTGTGGTTGTCATGGTGACACAGGGAGGGGTAGGGAGCCACCTACAATTTTCAAAAGTGTTGTGGGGGGCTGCAAAGATCTCAACAGCCCTAGTGGGTCGCTGAATGTATCAATTTGTTTTTCAAGTATTCCAAGCTGTATGTTCTTCAGCTGGAGAGTAGGGACTCCTTGTGGTTATTAACGCAAACCAGTGCACACAATTCAAGTCACAAAAGGTAAAGTCCACATTTGGTAACAGAAACAAGCCGAATCCAATGAAGGTATCCGTTCTTCTTTAATAAGTTGTGCATAAACGGCCGGCCGACACGTGTTTCATCAGAGATAAAGAGTCTCTGAATCTTCAGGGCTGTTGAAATAATCCAAAACAGATAATCTAAGGGACAAAGCTCAGTCACAAGCAGAATTCTCAATCAAACACGACAGTGAGTATCTGCCAAGTGCAAATCTCTAATGTCAACAGCTCTAGTATTTCAGGGTACCAAGACAGAGTCACGCCACTGAAAATAAATCCCACATAGGGTGAGTCACATACCGCAATCCTTATTACGAAAGGGAATGCCACAGAAGTAAGTTCAAATGATCTGGAAGAAGGGGGGAAGACACGTGTGTTGTGTCAAACACACCCCCTGTAAAATTAGCAGCGTAGAGAGAGTGCGTTCAGGCGGTCCCAGTACAATCCTCGAGCGGATTGTACTGGGACCGCCTGAATTTTGAGAATTCCGCTCGTGACTGAGCTTTGTCCCTTAGATTATCTGTTTTGGATTATTTCTACAGCCCTGAAGATTCAGAGACTCTTTATCTCTGATGAAACACGTGTCGGCTGGCCGTTTATGCACAACTTATTAAAGAAGAACTGATACCTTCGTTGGATTCGGCTTGTTTCTGTTACCAATGTGGACTTTACCGTTTGTGACTTGAATTGTGTGCACTGGTTTGCGTTAATGTCTATTGTGTGTTAGGGTTTCCCTGCACAAATTAAGGGGTTTCAGGGTTTCCCCTTCCAGTTTGCACCTTACTTATAATTTTGTGCAATTTGATATTTTATACGTTTATCCTTTGAGCGCCATTTCTTCCTGCATTCTTCAAACCCGACTCCTTGTGGTTAGTTCTATAGCAGCATTTTGTGGCTTTAAAAATGTTAAAGAAAGACTGAAACAGACATTCTTAGTTGTCTGGAATCAAAATGCTAGGTTTAAATTATTATTGTGAGAATAATTATTATTGATTGCTCTATGTGTATTTATAAGGATTACTTTGGAATATCGTTATTGAAAAATGTAAGCAAATGCCTTTTTATGCATGTTGACCCCCACACTTTTGGACTGATGCTGCTGGGATATTGAGAGTGCACTGAGGCCTGCTAACCAGACCTCAGTGCCAGTGTTCTATTCTTTTGCAAGGTGTATGGCGAATTGGCTATACCAATTGGCAAGGGTTGACTTACTTATAAGTCCCTAGTACATGGTACCCAGGGTACCTAGGGCATGTAAGGCAGAGTGTCAACACCTGGATGCAGCACTGTTTGTGCTACCCTATATGTGACAAGGTACAAAATGGCTCCCAGTCTGTCACTGCAGACTGCAAGGGCAGTGGCTACAATGCTAATTCCACTTTGACATTTAAACCAATAGCAAAGCCCCTACTTCCCTTAATAATATATGTAAGTATCCCCTGAGGAAGGCCTCTAGAGTCCTAAGGCAGGGAGCTATGTATTATTAGTAGGACATGTATTTTTTTATATATGTCTTAACTGCAAAACTTCTAAATTGTCATTTTGCTATGGAAGGGCTAGTAGGCCCATTGGCTAACACAGGGTTACCGGCTTGCCCCTCAGTCTGGATAACTTGTGAATGGAACTACCTAGCCTGGTGCTGAAAGGTATCACGTTAATCATGGCATTAAACCCGACCTAATGGACAGGAAAATTTAGTGCCACTATTAAAGAAATGCAACTTTTAGAAAGTTGCCACTCAATGACCCAGTTGTCCAGTGGCCTTACATGGGCACTGGCCAACAGACAGCATCCTGCCCACCTGGAGAGTAATGTAAATGATTCCCGGGCTTAGGAGCAATAGCAGCCTGCTACAGGGCAAGGTGTTAGCTCCCCTTCACAGGGTGTTAGCCCAAAAGGAGAGTTTCAAAGACAAAGCCGCCTTTGGTCTTTAGTAGGCAGATGGCGTTCACTCTCCTGAGGGGCTGCCCTTTGTTCAGATAGATAGACTGGAGATATGGATAGAGAGGTAAACCCAGTGCCCTAACCAGTTTTCCTGTCTGGGTTTAGCCCACAGGTAACCACACCTCAAGGGTGGGCTACCAAGCTCCTGATACCCAAGGAAGGGTCCTGACACCTTAAGAGGGGACAGAATAGTGCACTCTGGGATTACTAGATGGCACACATAGCTGAAAAGTCGTCACCAAGTGGGAGGTGACCAGGTAGCCCACTAGCTAGTGACCGCAACATCCCCCCCCAAGGTACTTTCTGGGAATATATATGGCATCCTCTACTTCAAATCACATTGGAACTGGAACAAGGACCAAAGAAGGACTACCCTTTTGCTCCCTGAACTTCACAAAGAGAGGCTGCACTGTCTGTTGTACCGCACTTGCTGCACCTTGGGTTAGCGAAAAGATGACTGTACCTATGGCTCCTGGCTCAGGGAAAAATCCTGCCCCCATACAAAAGGAGTGACTCAAGGAAACTGTGGACTGACCCCCCTCGAACCTGCATCAGGGTCAGCATAGCTCAAGTAGCCCGCACCAGCAAGTTGCTAGCCAAAGCAGAAGATTTGCTGTTCACATCCATTGGGCACCCAAAGAGACCAATCCTCGACAGCCAAAAGTTGCACTTGAGTCTGTTGGACAAGGGAGAGTCAGAGTCTAGACTGGTCACCCAAGAGGGACAAGCCTCCACTGAAGAATTTTGCAAGGACTTCGGTGTATGGAGACCTGTAGCCCAGCTGCAGCTGGCCTTCCATGGCGTCAAAGAGGACTTCGGGGGACCCCGACTTCTGTGGCCAAAATTGCCCCAAACAACCTGTAGATCAAGAAACCACCACAAAGGGACCTGCATTGACCCCACCAGAACCAGAGCAATCTTCAGCATATTTTCATCCTGTATCCTCAGCATCAGAACCGCTCTGTTGTAATCTATGGTGGTTGTGCTATAAAGTTTGAGATCGGACTGGAAAATGCTGTGGTGGCCAGGTAACTGTCCAAATGTACACCATTGGCCCCCAATCTGTGCCACTGGATTCAAGCTAGCCTGGCTGAAGAAGGGTGACATACCCTGAAACCGCTCCCAGGATGCTTGTTTCCGGTCCAGGGAGGACCTGGCCTGGCAGTTCGGTCTGGACTGTTCCCATGGGGCACAGGGTCAAGACTGATTTGCATATGGCTGGGTCCAAACTAGGGTGGCGTAGTGGGCAAAAGAACGATGGATTTAACCCAGATCTTTTGACTGGGGGAGAATGTTTGCATTGTCAGCATTCCGTCCATCATTTGTTTGCTGTAACACCCCACCTTCTCCCTGTCAGATTTGGACACCCAAGCCTGGCCGAAGGAGCCAAACTGACTTTAACAGACTTTCCAAAAGTTGTAAACTTTTAATTGGCCAATGCTTGTTTGAGATTGAATTAAAAAGTGATAAAACCTTTAAAAATCTGTTTCTCTGGTACCCTCTGGTGGATTTCGCTGATTAAGGACTCATACAATTGTGGCTTTCTTATTTCGTTGTTTGGTGCTGTGAAATGCTTTACGCTAAGTTCCTTTATTTAAGCCTTGCTGTTCGAAGCTAATGCTACACAGGGTTGAGCTTAACGTTGTTGAAATGAGCCTGACTGGAACCAAGACAGTTTTTGTGAGTGTATTCCATGGTAAGGCTGCACAGCCATACCATATAATACACCCAAATCCTCACAATAAATTATAGCGGTAAATTTATACCAAAGCCAATAGGTCTGCGTTATATTGGTTAAACCGCCCACTCTTTGCTAAAGGCAACAGGCCAGCTTTTTATATCTTGGTGCTTTGCCTCTTTGACAAAGCTATTAGGTCAGCTTTACTTAAAATGACACCTCTTTATATTATTACTTTATGTTAAAAATAACTCAGAAATTCACTGAAGAAAATAAAGGTTAAAGTGACAGTATAGTTAAGTCTGGTAATATGATCTTTGTTTACATTAAAAATACTTTAAAGATTAGCTGAAAAAACAAAATGTAAAGTGACATCATAGTTAGGTGAAATGTCAGTAATTATATATGCACTGCTTAAAACCTCACATAGTACATCACATATGACATGACGTGTCCTATGTGGTCATTTATAACATCACCGATGACATCTGATATTACATAACTGATAACAGCACTGTGCATGGCGGGTGCGCAAGTTATAGAAACATAAGTAAATTAAAACTTTTGAATTTCAGTGGTTTTTAGAGTTAAAAATATTACATTATAACTGAAAATTTCACCTATCCACAGGAAATGGCTTTATTTTGTTGCTAATAACTTTGGCGCTGTTTTATGATGCTCCATTAAACTTTCCAAAAAAGTGCAACATTTTGACTTGTTTGAGCATGGAAAGTTTTGGAGCGATCTATCAAGTGGGTGTCGAGAAAAAAAGGGCCCCAAAACACATTTTCCACATTCATTTTTCCATAAGAACTTTAGACACAGCTGCAGCCCAAACCACTCAATGGATTTACACCACATTTGGCAGAAAGCTAGATCTTGGTCCAGAAAGAGTGTTTTTTTTAATTTGGTGTAAATTTGTTCAGTAATTTTGACCAAAAAATACTCAAAAAAATTGTTCATAATGGAACTGAAGGCGGGCTTCCGTGATATGGATGCCCGCTATGATACCCTGACGACCCACATGGACTGGCTTGGAGAGCGCCTTGACCGCCAGGGGGTGAGATTGGATGGTGCAGAGGAAAAAATACCAGGTCTGGAAGATGCGTCCTCCACAGTCTAAAAATGCTTGGAGAAGGTAGAACGCATATTAAATCAAGTAGCCATAAAAAATTAGGTTGAGGCGGAAAAACATCAGCATTTCTGGCATTACTGAGACCACCAACATGCGCCGACCTGACTCCTTCGTTGAACAGTAGCTCATAGATCTGTTTGACCTCTCCAGTTTCTCTCCAACTTTCACTGTGGAGAGGGCCCACTGCGCTCTTGGACCATGACCCTCCACTGTCGCCCCGCCATGCTTTCTAATCTCGCGACTCCTCAACTGCAAGGACAGGGATGTCGGCCTTCTGTTGGCCTGGGAGTGTGGAGCACTCCAGTACCAGGGGCCCACCATCTCCCTCCATCCAGACTTCACCCCCACAGTACAGAATGCCAGACGCAAGTTCAAATATGTAAAGAACACTCTCCACAATCTGAACATACAGTATGCAATTCTCTAACCAGCTCGCTTGAAAATCGAACTTAACAGGAAGCCCAAGATTTTCAAGGCATCTATAGATGTGGGCACCTTTTGCAAAAAACTATCGGCTGGCTTCCCCGCCCGCTCACGAGGTTCCTCGGAACTAGACTGATGGCTGACCCTGCTCGCCCTGCCGTACAACGACCCGGTAAACTGGAGTGGCTGGTTGAGCTGGCTACCTAGCACATTCCAGATGTGGCTTCCATGGAGGGCTCAACTGCTGGACAATGACCCTGATTGACCTATACTCCACCTGTATTACTGCTTACTGTAACTGGGAACATTAATCTTATATTCTTGTTATGTTTTCAACTTCATACACCTGCCTGCTGGGTTGCCTCCACACCCCACTGGTGTATATCATGACCATATGTTTGGGGTATTTTTGTTGTTTGTCCCCAATGTTTGGGATTTGCTGGAGGTTCTTGTATCTAGTGTAGGAGGTGGGATAGGGAAACCTGTTTTTGGGATGGATGATGTTTGAATGTTTTTTTTTCCTTTTCTTACAGTTCTACACTGCCACAAGTCAACCCTAGTAGCAACTGCCTCCTTCACTGCGTTCACTTACACACTCTATCCTCAGCTAAGCCCTCATGCTGACACATGACATAACTAAACCCTGGAGATAGGCTGTATTACTCGGAATATATGCAGCATTAACAATCCCCGTAAGGGCAAGTAAGTCTTGTCATATCTGAACAGATATGATGATAAAATCTCCTATCTGCAAGACACACATCTACCCCCTGGCTCTAATTCCATATTTGCCTATAACTAGGGCGCACACTGCTTTTTCTCCTCCTACAGTCCTTATTCTTGGGGCACTTTTATACTCATACACAGAAGTGTCCCTTTTCACTTATACCCATCACGCTCCGACCCAGATGGTTGCTACGTCATAATCCATGGATTTCTTGCTGACAAACAAGTCCTCCTAGTGAGCGTGTATGGACCCACCACAGACGATCCTGTCTTTTTCCAAGACCTATATGGTCACATTAGCCGTGCAGACGTTGATCAGATAATAATGGAGGCTGACTTCAACTTAACCCAATGCATGCAGCTGGACTCTTCTAGTGCATGCCCCAGCGATAAACCTAAAGCCAGGGCCTTACTCTGGCATATTTTGAATACCTACACACTATGAGAATCCTGGCGCTCCTGCTACCCTTCTATCCTGGGCTTTACATTTTATTCATCACCCCATTCAATCTGGAGGAGTTTGGACTTATTGGGCAATATCTCTCATTGGTCGTCTGGGGTCATGGTCCTGCCACGTATCCTCTCAGACCACAGCCAAGCTCTACTATGTCTCAGTATCCCAAATGGCTGCAAAGCCAAAAAGCATAGGCGATTCCCCAGCGAAGCTCTCCACGACCAAGTATTCAAGGGCGAAATGCTAGTGGCTGTGGTAGAATACTTCACAATAAACACAGGCACTGTTGGAAGACAGGCCACGCTTTGGGAGGCTGTTAAGGCCTATATTCGAGGGATAAGCATCTCAAAACAATTTGGCATACTACGCGATATACACCGTCAAATTCAACGCA
The DNA here is from genome assembly GCF_964204655.1 of Triturus cristatus. Lineage (NCBI taxonomy): Eukaryota > Metazoa > Chordata > Amphibia > Caudata > Salamandridae > Triturus > Triturus cristatus. Next base: position 443,266,134 of record NC_140585.1, read on the forward strand.
TTGAATCGGAACTGTGAGCGGATGGGGACCAGAGATTCCATTGTCGGGCACACTCACTGACAGAATTCCGGGAACTCGATGATCGAGAGACCACATATCTGGGAAAATACGCTAGGGCGCATCGTTATGGGGAGGATGAACGCCCCAGCTGTACACTTGCCAGGATTCGACGCCCCAACCAAGCAACCCACTATATTAGATCCAAACTGATTCTGGCACACAAGTGTTGGGTACCAAGGGTGTAATGGCCACATTCCTGGAATACTACAAGCGCCATATCCTAGAAGCCCCTCCTGACCTTCCTTCATACATGGAGGAAATAGCAATGGTCTGGCTGGCTGATGGCCAGTGGTAGTTCCTCTCTGAGCCCCTCATGGTTGACGAAATGAAGGAAGCCATTGATAGGATTGATGGCTCCAGAGCACCTGAACTCGGTGGCCTCACAGGTGCCTTCTATAAAAACTTCAAAGAACAACTAGCCCTACAACTTATGACATTATATAATGAAGACCTAGCTACTGGTTCTCTACCACCCACATTGCGAGAAGCAGTGCCTATTTCATTATGAAAACCTGGTAAAGACCCCCCTCTCTGTGCCTCTTACAGGCCTCTCTCGCTCCTCAATCTCAACAATAAAATACTAGCCAAAGCCCTGGCCACCAGGTTGGCACTTCTCATGGAACAACTTATCTCACCAGTACAATCCGGTTTTGTTCCACATAGGTCGACTTCACTCAACCTCCGCACAATATTCGCACTGCTCCACAGGGTATCCCTGACCACACCTGTGTTGCAGGGATTCTGCTCATGCACAGAACTATGCACAGGAAACCAGGACCTCAGTGAGTTGTGGTGTACCAAAAAAACTCACCTCAGTACCCAGAACCCCTATCCGACTAGCTTCAGTGTCTCATTTGTTCTCCGTATAATCTCGAAGCTACCAATGATTAGACAAGTGACTTGGAGTACTCTCAGGAAAGGTGGGAATCAGAAACACCTTTTCGTTATTATTCTCATATCAGTCCACAACATGAGTAATCAGAGACACAGAAAAGTTTAAAATGTTTATTTTTAACTACGTGCTCTAAGGTGCAGTACTTTGGCTAACATAAGCAGACAACTGAGTAGGAAAAAAAACATCAGCATTGTTACAATACAAACACAAAGGGAGAAATCATATTACAATGATAGTGGAAAAAAGTCCTATAATACCTTGTGAACCACCCTCCCCTGGCTAGTAAGCTAGTGTTATATATTAATAGAAGGTCTCTAGGTTTGAATGGGGAACCCCATACCCCAAAGATCAGCTTAGGTGAATCACATCACAGGATCAGCTCTACTCTCTGTGTCTGGAAAGGTTTTCTCCAAGTGTCTGAATCATGCATGCAAATGCAATATTAAAGGCACCCGAGTTTCAGATATTTGCAGCTGTGTGCTTGTTGTGTCTAGAGCGTGGGCCGATCAACCTGAATTCAACAGCATACATTTTTATTTGACCTTGACAGTTTCTGCACACAGTGTTCAGACTAAGGTCGCGGTGCACATCTAGGGATGTGAATAATAGACCGTTCTCATGTGAAGAAAAAGCAAGCAAGCAGTTTTACTTATAATAACAACTACCTGTAGTGTCGTGTGCAAAAGCAGCAAAGCGGCAAGATGGCGTTTAACTTCTAAACGCTTATGCTAACATAGCATTTTATGCAGGCATAACCCTGTCTACACTACACCCTCCCTTGATCGGACCACGAACAAAATAGGGAAGCAATGTAGGAATGCAGAGTTCAAGTTCGAGTGAGACAGAACCAAGTTTATATATTCCCAATCCGTATAATTGGTAGTGAAAGTTCGGAATGTTTGTTGGGAAAACCAATTAAACAACAAAACAACAATAAATGGCGGTATACAGCCCATTCTGGAGAGAAAAAAATAAAAGTAAAAAATTTCCAGTTAGTAAGCGCGGAAGATGGACAACTGCCAATTTAATCCATCAACCTATAGGCACAATATGTTGCAACAGCCTCCAAGAGGAAGTCGTTGTAATGTTCAGTAAACTATTCAGCCATCCAATCTAATAAAGTAAATGAACATTCATGTTCTTCGATTACCGGAACCTCTAGCACCATCAGAGGACAACTTGCGTGTTCTTCAAGATAACTTTGCGCCAGGAAGTCATGAGCTGCAGCATATATATCCCAATTTCCTAGGATTCCATGTGCTACTGCACAGGCCATAATCCCGATACCAGAACAGTCTAATTCATGAGCCACTAAGGGACCCATCAGTCGAACATAATCCGGGGCAGGAGACGCCGTGTTCGACAGGCACAAATCCAGAGCCCATTCAAATGATCAATCTAGGCAATGGAAAACAGGTTGCACGCAAGTAAAATATGAGAACCGGAAGGATAATCCATAGGCTACGCTTTAAGTGGCCAGTGGTAGTGTTCCATAGTATTCAAGCATCCGGTTACGCAGCTGAAGCAGCCGGGGCAGGCTGTCAAATGACACAGATCGTGCAGCCATTGCAGAGCAAACAAACCAACAGCAGCACACCAGTAGTCAAGGTAAGAATTAATGGAAGCCCGCCGAAGACGCTGGAAAAAATAGAATGAAAAAATGCCGGTATCACACCAAATATTGTTTGGAACGAGGTCACAAGGCCGGAGCCCACAACTTTGAAAAAATGTGCCAAGCCAGTTGTTGACGAGGCATTGAATATAGTGTGAATCAGACCACCGAAATGAAGGGGGAGATCAGTATTTAAAAGAGCATGCACCTCGGTGTGGTTGTTTGCTACGTGGACAAATGTTTCACGAGAGGAAGTCAGGGTGACTTCTTTTTGAGACAATAGAGCCCTTATTCTGCTCATCTTGTTGAACTCTGCTTTCAAGGTTGGTATGGAAGGCCAGATGGGTACATCGAGTCTCCCATGCAGGGGTGGAAAAAGCACATTCTTACAACAGACTACTCGTTGTGAGACAGTCACAATGTACAGAATCCCTACTAGCATCCCGCAGCATGCCTCATTATTTAAAAGCAAATAACTATCGTTAGCCAATAACGTGAAAGTGGGTGTTATCGCTGGCACAGGATTTCCATTCAGAATGCAACCTAAATTTGGGGTGTGAACGTTGCATGCGCCATGCAATTGGATGTTCCTACAAACTACAGAGTGATCAGGTGTGGAAGTGCAATCCTCTCCTTTCAAATAAACCTCTTTACCCTCTCTCATGCACCTGTATGTAAATGGGAGCAGTCAAAATTCAGGAAAGCGGTACCTAGTGGTTCATATCTGCCTAAGACATAGTGTTTCATACATGAACTGAACTTAAACAAAGGAAAAGGTAGTGTGATTAACCCATTGATAAGCCACACAGCTGAGTTCGATTCGGCCACAGAGAAAGGTAAAGGTTCCACCTTTTCAATATGCAGTAGTGAAAATGTCGCATCCTTCATGGACATGAACTGTTGTTTATCTGTCAGATTAAATGGCAGGAATAAAGATGATGTGTACATGTAGTCCCAGGGAACTTTCCCAGCCTTCAATGTTTGTAAACTCCATGCAAATTCCATTAAGGAACGCAATTGATTTTGACCATGGTTTAAAACAGGCATATCATCCTGAACAATGTCCACAACAAATGAAACAATATTATGTAATGTGTAAATTCTGGAAGCAAGGGTGTTAATGCTATTATCAATGACAGCAAGCACTTTTTCCAAATTTGCTTGATCAATAGCTCTTAATCTAGAAGCAGCTTCAATTTGAGATAATTTCCAAACTTCGTTGTAAACAGCATACACCCATCTTTTGGACCTGCCACCCACAGGGCCCTTAACAAAATCATTCAAATCTACTTTGTCATTTAATTTGGATTAATGATTTTTAACTGATGCTAAGGTTGAATGTGTAATCCAGTTTTGACATAATTTTCAAACAGAATAGGTAGTAACAGAATGGGAAGATTAAAATCGGGGGTCTATTCTAACCTGTGTATAACTGGGGTGCAGACCCAGAAAACAATGTTGACAGGAATCTGAACTTTTCTGCTACATCAACCATCCTTCAGGATTTAATTTGGAAATATTGATGGATGTATTAGTAATTAATGACTGCAATTCATTAAGGGACAGATCTGTGTGATTATCCCATGTTGGATAAGCGCCTAGATCAGGAACAGTAGGAGTGTTCATCTTTTTAGAAGTAGCCAATCCAAAGCAGATGGTCTGAAAAATAGTAGGATTCAAAAACAACAGGTGGTTGGGGATAAGGCATGCACGATGCAGTGCTTCTGTACCTTGTACCTGCCAAGTTTTAGAACCCCAAACAGATTTAAGATCAATGGTATCTTTCCACAGCTCATAGCCCCCTATACCTAAGTCATCCATAAAGGACTTCGAATACAATAATTTAGTGTGTGTCAGTCTAACTTTGGAAGCTGAGTCAGCAGCCATTTTAAAATAAAAGTCTTCAGGTTGAGATACACTGATATCAGTAAAATATGTATATTTTTTCACTAGAGTTTTGGAGCTGCCTTCAATGGGAGCTGGACACTGTTCCCATTGCGTATAATTAACGACATTTCTAAATGTATTCGCTTTATGCAGGAAATGATTGCCATAGCATTGGTAACAAAACAACTCTCCATAATTTGCTGTGTCTAAATACAAATCTTCTGCATCAAAAGCAGCATAATATTTCAAATCAGAAAAAAGAGCCTTGACGGCTTGGACATCCCAATCATCAGAGCGTATGTTTTGTTTCACAACATTCCCTATAGAAACACGAAGTACATTGGGGACATTAATCAGCTCTGTAGGGCCATGAATTTGAAATTTTACAGCATCCCATACAATCCCATCTAACACAGGCCGGGCAGTAATATTAACAAAAGTCTGGTCACTTTTCATGATGTGTGATGAGGAGTGGGGTGCCAAAGTTCCATCAATTAACCTAATAGCAGTTCTTTCGGTTAGATAATGTCCATTCACTAGATGAAAAAAGACAACCACAAATCCAATGGACATGAACAAAAAAATAGATATAAGCACCAGCCAAATGTAAGTCCAAGGGGGAATTAAAAAATTTCTTCAAAACCAAACAGCAAAAATAGAATTTTTTTTATGGGGCATTCGATGTTGTAGAGTTAGTGTCAAATGAAAAACGTGACTGGTCAACTGCAGTTGATTGCACACCAGGCAACGACACATCTGTGGGATAGGCATACTCAGTATCTTCAAGGGGACCACCAGCTGGTGTAGTAAATAAAGGATTAGTAACTGTATGCATCTCGATGGCAATGTCAGGCCTGTTGGTATTTGCCGGAGCCAAAACAGAATTTCTCAGCATTGCTGGACAAGAGACCGATGGAGTCATACTAAGAAGAATCGGCCACTCAATTCAATTCAATTCAATAGTTCTTTATTCGATGGTTAAAAATCATCATAAAAGAGTACACATATATACAGTTAAAACAATATTAAATCAATATACAGAACATTGAATGAATCTATGTACATGCAAATAATTCATTATTCACATACAATCCTCATGAGTGGCTTCCTGAGACTAGCGGTTTAGCAAATCTACAGTCTTCGTAATTAATACTGGCCTCTGGATACTCTAAGTCTGAGTGCAAATTTCAAAAAACTTATCACCGCACATAATGTTAACGGGTCGCTAGCCCTTTGTAAAAAAGTCAATGCCTCCTTGGCTCGAGTAAATCTTGCCTGTTTCAAGATGTCTTTTAAAAATCTACGTTTAGGGATGGTATAAATGGGGCATAAAAGTACAAAATGAAGGGTGTCCTGCGGAGACTTATTGTCGCAGCCGCAGGCACCCTTCTGCTCAATTGATTTGCTAAAACCTGCTGGTTCAGCTAATAAATAAGGTAAAAAATTGAGCCTAAAACGTGACATTAAAAACCTCTCTTGAGCATTATAGAGGACACAGAGGTACGGTTCCATCCCAACGGTGGTTTCAAGCCTACTATAGGTGCTCACAGTGGATTTACGCCCTTCTAGTGTACTCCTGGCCGATACTCTTGATTCCAAGAAAATTCTCTTTAATTTAGGCTTGTCCTGGGCATTGATCAACGAGGGGTTTAAGTACAACTCTTGGTAACCAATATTTTCTAAGGTAGTCTTAACATAATGGATCCATGGGATTTTCAGATGTTTTTCTCTGCCCAGGCAATCTTGTATGATCAGCCTGCTCAGTACAGCATCAGGGTTCGACCATATTTTAATCCAGGCCAGGATTGGTCTAAGCTTGATCATATCCTCTAAATAGGGTCTTCCAAGTTCTTTATGGGCGATGAAAGCTGGTGTGCAGTTGGGGACTTTCAATATTGAACGAAATATTTTATTTTCTTCGCTTTGCAAACCGTCCAAATTTATAAATCCCCATACTTCTGAGCCGTACATAGTTTTTGGGCAGCACATTGAGCCGTACAGGTTCATTGTTTGTTCTGGACACCAGCGGCCGACTTTCCTCCCGTAACCAGAGATTGCACCAAATGATGCCACCAATTTCCCACACCTTTCTTGCACAAGAGATGTGAATTTTAAAGACTCATCAAAAAGCACCCCTAAATAAGAGAATGATTGCACCCTTTCAAGTGTGTGGGTGCCAATTCTGTAGGTGAAACCAGTCCGTGGCTTGTTGCCTGCTGTCATTACATATGATTTTTTTAAATTGACAGACAGGTCTATTACCTCCATAAATTTGACGAACCCATCAATGAGAATCTGCAAACTTTTCGGGGTCCGTGCCAGGAGCACCGCATCGTCTGCGTACAACAGCACTGGGATGTTACGTGTCCCTACCCTTGGGCAATCTGCATTCAAATTAATGAGCGATTGTTCCAGGTTATTAATATACAACGAAAACAAAAAAGGGGCTAATATGCATCCCTGCCTCACCCCGCTTGTGCAGCTAAAAGATTCTGTCAATCCCCCGTCTTTGTTATATCGTACCCGTGCAGAGGTTTCTCTGTGCAATTCCCTCAATATGCAGATTATCCCAGGGTCGATTCCGAGTTGGGTCATCATTACCCATAACTTATTCCTGTTAACATGGTCAAACGCAGCGGCCAGGTCCATGAACCCCAAATACATGGTTTCATTGCTGGTTTTGGTGTACTTTGCTATCAGCATGTATAGGTTCAGGCATTGGTCGCTGGTGGACCTGCCGGTCCGAAAGCCGTACTGGGCATCCGAAATGATATTTTTGTCCTCAGCCCACTCGGTCAGTCGGTTCAGAATTACTCTTCCCAGGATTTTGGCAGTAACATCTATCAAAGAAATGGGGCAGTAGCATTGGGGGTCATCTTTATTGCCTTTTTTAAAAATAGGTACTATGATGGCCGTTGACCAGGACCGTGGTAAACCGACCATTATAGTTGCATTTAATACTCGAGTTATAATAGGGGCCCATAGATCCACCTGGCTCAGGAACAGGTCTGGGGGAATCCCATCTGGGCCCGGGGCTTTATTTTTGGTGAGACCCTCGATGCCCATTCTGATCTCTTGCAGGGAAAATACCACCCGATTGCACACTAAGTTCATCCCCCTCTCCTTTATTGAATCCTCCTCCCCATGGTTATACAGGCCCTCAAAATGAGCAGTCCACTGTTCTGGGAGAATGTTTGATGCAACCTCAGGGGCTTTATTATCTTGAAAACAGGGGGAGTTTATTAATCTCCAAAATTCTGTGATATCCCTGTTCTCAGAGGCCTCCCTCAGGGCCGCCCATGCTTCCCCCTGCAGTGTAACTTTCCGTCTTTTTAACTCCTTCCTATATGTTGACCTGCATGTTTTGACTTCTGCTTGGTCCCTTGGTATACCACTTAGGGCCATTTTTAGGTTCTTTAGTGCACGTGTGCAGCCCTGTCAAACCATTTTGGTGAGTTAAAATAGGTTTTCTTGGGGGCCTTAACCGACAATAACTCATCCACCAGACTCGTTATTTGTCCAAACATTTTTATAAGGCAAGCCCCTACCACCAGGGGGTCTAAGGACTCATCAATGAGAGACTTACCTCTTTCCATCAAAGATTTATAGAATCTAGCGCCGTCTATTTTTGCCCACTTAAGTCTTCTGCCCTGGGCCGTAACACATTCAATGATACCATCCGCAGACTTAATCTTTAGCTTGCCCTGATGCAGAAGCTCCATAACCAGAGGGTTATGGTCGCTAAACGGGCTCCACTCGATTTCTACTTTTATAATCCGATTTTTTAGGCCTCTTGAAACAAAAATATAGTCTATATAGGACGAGCACCCTCTCCCTTTAAAAGTAGGGGGGAGTGTACCCTCCGGTCCCAAAGGCATCATGTCCACTGTGTGCTCGAGGTCGTAAGAATGAATCAGCTTACCCCATTCAATGCCACTTAGGGAGTGGCTGAGATGGGGACCTTTTTCTATAGGGCATTTTGACCAGTTGGCACTGATCGGAAACAGCCCTGGACATAAGTGACAATTCAAGTCACCCATTAATAGTATCCAAGGGGCCACAGCGCCATGGACAGGAGCAAGTTCGAGTTTCAGCCTAACGTCCAATTCCCTCATCATGGTAAAGTCATTTTCCGGGAGAATGGCGTTATACACATTAAACAAGACGAGACCCAACCCTTTGTTGCTAAATCTGAGGGCCTGAATGTTCCATGCGAACTAGTCCACCTTAGACCATTTGCCTTCTATGTTTAGATCAATATATATAATCAAACCACCCTTAGCCCTACCTGAGGGTTTTTTTTGTGCAGGCGTGAAAAAACATTTATAACCAGCCATATGAAGGTGGATATTATCCAAAGCCCCGGTTTCTTGTAGGCAGATTATCTGGAAATGGGCCATATACTGTCGCCATTCCTTGTTGTAAAATTTCCCTGCAATACCTGCTATGTTCCACAAAATTTTCAGGCCCTCTTTCTCAATAGTAACGGGCCCTGCCGCTACCATTTCTTGAGTGGTGTTAACCCACCCCCCTTTCTTTCTGGGGGATTGTTCCTGCATAACACTATCCTGATGTCTTAATTCTGTGGCTATGATTCCTGTCCCTGAGGGTGTTTGTACACAACCCCCAGCGAGAGGGTCTGGGACTCCTGTGGTGTTTACTAAGATCCTACACCCACCTCCCCCCGATGATGACTGCCCATCTTCATTGGTCAAACCATATCGGGGAGAGGTTCTATCTATTGGGTGTACCTGATCAAGTATAATCTGTTCCATGTCGACCTGTTCTAGGGATGAGTATAAATTGAATAGTCAGTCAATCTCCTCTAGTGACCTTAGTGGGGTAAACCTATTTGCCCAACATGAGTGTCTTCCTTCCCAGAAGCCTGTCACTTAACGAGTGAAATTTAGACCTCCATTTAAACCAGAATTCCATCCCTCCACACCTCTCCCTACATTATGCTGTCCCTCTTTTAACACCTGCAGCCTCGGATAAAAATAACTCAGTGGTAATGGCCTTATGGCCGTCATGCGTCCAGATGGTCCATGGCTTAGAATATGCTCAACCACCCTCCTGTCCCTAAAATTAACAACAATGCAGTTTCCCTCGATATTTTTAGGCCCACTCCCTATCCAATTCACTCGTCTAACCAGGAGAATTTCCCCATCCTGGTTATTGGATATTGGTCTGTTTTGATTGAGCCAAAAAATGAGTTTATTTTTTAACTCCTGGTGGGATTCTTTCTGGGCCTCTTTTAATTCTGGGACCCCTGCAAAAACAACAACCAACGGGCACGCCTCAGGGGGAAGATTTATAGTGGGGAACCTCTTGTGTGTTGGTGTGGACCTATCTTCTTGGGCAACTGCATTATTTATAGGGTCAGCAGGGGGTTGAGGCTGTTTATCCGGCTTCTGTTTGCCTGGTCTATTGTTGGGGCATGATTCACTCTCTCTGGGAATGTCTTTACTGGTCATTTGTTCATGGGGAACCGGTGCGTCATGAATTTGTGCAAATATTGTTTGTACATTCCTACTATCACTAGAATTATTCACCATTTGAGTTACTGGGTTAGACTCTAGGGTGCTAATGGGGTTACTTGGAGCACTTGATGAGCTACCTTTTGTCACTCTATTCTTTAATTCACTTAAGATTTTGTCCAGCCTACTTGTCACCGGCTTCAACTGGTTAATAACCAATATTTATAGCTGGGCCTGTAGGTCTGACATAATCTTATTTAACCAAATTGGGGGATCTGCTTGAGAAGATGTCTGTGTAGTTCGGTCAGCCCCAGTAAAATTTCTACTAGGTGGATTAGTATGGGTAATTACACTATTTGTATTCTTGCGCTTTTTTTGAGCGCATTTCTTCTTTTTGTGTATAATAACACGTTTGGTAGGGCCTTGTTCCTCCTTGTTACTAATAGAGATCGGTTGGGCACATGAGATATCCCTCTCGCTAATTTCTGAGGGACTAGGGGGTGAGATTAGCATAACCTCCTGCTCTTGATCTTGTGTTGTTAGGAGAGGGTCGAAGTCAGGAGTTAGAGACAAGCGCCGCTCAGTGCGCTCAATTTCACTTGACATGACCCCTAGCGCTCTTTTTAGCATGCGATCAATGGCAGTAGGCTGCATAATAACGGGGAATACAGAACTAATGTCCTCTTTGTGTGTCAGAGAAGCCTCATCTGTAGTACGCTTCGCTCTTAATGAGCGTGTCAGTGTTTTGCCTACCATACTTCCCCCTACTGCAAATCAATGCCTATGCAACTATCGTCGTTTATTTTAGTTCACCCACCCGCTACCACACTGTCACTATACCTCACGAACAAAAACAGATTAATAGTGTACTGGGCCTCTCCACCTCTTGTTACAGTTTTCAAGGATAACAGACCCAGCATCAATTTCCAGTCCAATGGTGCAGTCAAAGGAGAAAAAAGTAATGTCTATCCTCTTTTACCCCACAGTCACACCGATCATTACTCACATGTAGGTGACCGGGAAGAACTAATCAGGGGGGTGGCCCAGCCCGGCCTCCTTTGGCCCCTGACGGCCACAGACGGCCCGCCCTCTGCCCGGGCTCAGCCCGGCGCCGCCCACGCGCGTCCCGAGACGCGGAGGGAGCCTCGGGTGATGTAGCGCCTCCGGGTGCGTTTTCCGGCGGAAATGGGCGGAGCAGAAGAGAATGCTGGGGCCTGTAGTCTCTCTCTACTGCGGCCTCAGGTGACAGAAGGCGGCGGGGGAAACAAACAGCCTCAGAGGTATGGGAGTAGCGGACTCCTCACGGGTGCCCAGGAGACCAGGTAGGTGCTGCGCTATGTTGGCAGTAGCAGGCTTCGCAAGCGAGGACCCCCCGCTCCACCGAGGGAACCTCGGGTGATGTAGCGCCTCCGGGTGCATTTTCCGGCGGAAATGGGCGGAGCAGAAGAGAATGCTGGGGCCTGTAGTCTCTCCCTACTGCGGCCTCAGGTGACAGAAGGCGGCGGGGGAAACAAACAGCCACAGAGGTATGGGAGTAGCGGACTCATCACGGGTGCCCAGGAGACCAGGTAGGTGCTGCGCTATGTTGGCAGTAGCAGGCTTCGCAAGCGAGGACCCCCCTCAACATCCCCTATAGAAACACGAAGTACATTGGGGACATTAATCAGCTCTGTAGGGCCATGAATTTGAAATTTTACAGCATCCCATACAATCCCATCTAACACAGGCCAGGCAGTAATATTGTCAAAAGTCTGGTCACTTTTCATGATGTGTGATGAGGAGTGGGGTGCCAAAGTTCCATCAATTAACCTAATAGCACCGGTGCACGATAAGAGGGGCCAAACTCCTTCTTGTTCTCCACCTTCACACGGACCAGGTCACCAACTCGAGGTAGCCAGCCAACTACCGGAATCTGAAGTGCAGCATCAGTTGTGGAGGGCAAGTGTTCCTTTGCAAGACTGTCTCGGGTCTCTTGCAGATTCTGTAACACAGCAGAATGATCATCTACGTCAAAGGGTGGGGCCTACGCCGCCATGTCTAGATCATCAAGGTCCGGGACAAACATTTTTATGCCAAAGAGCATTTCTTATGGGGTCCGCCCACCCAGAGACCATCTAGGGAGATTATTAAGTGCACGTTGAACGCTATACAAATGGGCCAGCCAGTTCCTGCCAGTACCTAAAACTCTAGCTGTCAAGGATTGCTTTAAGTCACGGTTCATTCGCTCCACAACACTATTGCCCTCAGGCCGGTATGGAGACGAAAATTTTACTTAGACCTCCAAAGATCTCATGGCATCCTTGTACGCCTCAGAGGCGAACACTGGACCCTGGTCCGAATGGAAGGTACCACATGCAAAAATTCCCACAAAGACACGCAAATCCCTGATGACATTTCGAGCATCAGCACTCCGTTGTGGCCAGACCCATAGAAAACGTGTGCACGAATCCACTGCAACTAAGATGTACTTACATGCAGTATCAGAGGAGAAAGGACCGCAGTGATCCATATAAACACACTCAAGTGGTTTATTAGATATGTACAACTGTGTTTGAGGAGGACGCGCAGCAGTAGAAGGTTTAATCTGCTGGCAAATGTCACAATTAAGGGCATAATCACAAGTTTGTTTATACAATCTGCGCCACCAGTAACATTGTTGTAAGATAGTGACAGTCGCTGAAACGCCGGTATGGGCAGAAGCTATACCTTCATGAGGGGCTGTTATCAAAGCAAGTTTGCAGTCCGCGTTGGGAATCAATCTGTCACCAACGTCGTTAATCCTCACATAGGGAACTTTATCAGGACTTAAATGATAAGAGTATTTAGAAGGGAAACCTTGTGGGTAATTATCACCCTTCTCTGTTGCAGCAATTGCTGCCAAGATGTCATCATCAATCTTACTTTTGGATCTTGTAACTGCTGCTACTAGATATGTTGCCACTGCTGTTTTCGCTGCCTCGTCAGCCAAACTGTTGCCAACAGCGTGTACCCCGACACGCTGGTGACCAAGAGTGTGAATTACATTTACGAGAGGCAGACATTGTTTAAGTTCTGTGACTCGAACTCAAAGCATTTTATGTTTGATTGTGCTACCTTTGGAATCACGATGCACATTTTGAGACCAAAAGAATAAATTGTCTTTAAAAGACTGAACACAGTAAAAAGAGTCACTCACAATAAGAGTAGTCACTCGAGGATCAGCAAACTCCAGTGCAAGCACCAGAGCATGAAGCTCCTCCAACTGGGCGGTACAATCACTCAATGTCTGCGTATGCACAACATCAGACTTGAATTCTCCATTCACAAAAGTACCAGCCACTATTGCGCAGGCTGCTGAATAAGCATGCTTAGAATTAGTCGCCGGTTGCGCCGAACCGTCAGTGTAAATGATACAATGGTAATCCTCAAGCGGCCGCAAGGACAGAGGAGCTGGATGAACAAATTCATACTGCAAATACTCTTGAGACTGGAATGAGGCATCAAAGATGAAAGTGACATCCGGAGACGTCAAAGAAGTAGCCCATTGTATCCAACGTGGATGCAAAGCATTAGAATTCGGTACACTGGCTTTCGTCACTGCCTCAAGGGCAGGATACGGTGTGACAACCAACATGCGTTTCCCTTGCGACAGTGCTCTCTCTTTTAGAATCGCCATCTGGACTGCAGTCAAAACTTTTTCGACCGTGGAAAAGCGCATTTCAGCCGAAATGTACAAGTGTGACTTGTAAGCAATTGGGACCGTGTCCCCTTCATTAAATGTCAAGTACGTGAAACCCACTGCGCCAGGCACAATTCTGATAATAAGGTTTGTGTCGTTATCACGTGTCAATAAGTATTTAGAAGCAAGAAGATCGCCTGCAAAGATTGCAGGATAGCTGAATATTCTGGCAGCCAGTTGCTTGGAAAAAGTTGGTTGTACCAAGGCATATAGCGGCTTGATACACTGGGCATAATCGGGAATGTAAGTATGCCTGAAATTAAAAAAAACAGCAAAGATTGTAGTTTCTTCAGAGTTGTTGGAGCGCGCAAACATTCACATTTCTCCAGGAAGTGAGGTGCTCAACCTCGACCTTCGTTGTTGCGTTCATAGCCTAAAAACAACACTGTATACTCTGCAATGTGTGATTTTGCAACGTTAAATTTGTAACCGAAGTCCGCAAACATAACAATGATGCGGTCAACGCGACACTGATGCGGCCCTAATTCGTCGTCTGTAAGATAGATATCATCAACATACGAGTACGCATCAGGATCAATGCTCTCCAACAGAGAGACTACATGCGCGGCAAAGACACCTGGACTGTTTTTGTAGCCCATGGCCAATCTTTTAAGCTGTTTCTGTTTGCCGCCAAAAGTAAAGGCTGTCCATTCTCACGAGACTATCAACGAGGGCAGAACTGTGGGTATTTTGTACCGCGCACATCCGACAATGAGAGTTCAAATGTTGATAATCCAAAACTAGGCGGTACGACTCATCAGGTTTGGTTACAGTGAAAACAGGATTATTCATGGGTGACACACATGTTTCAATTATTCCTTGATATTCCAATTGTTCAAGGATTTCTGCGACGTGAGATCTAGCTTCCCGGCGCATGGGATATTGGGGTTGTGGCTGTGGCAAAGACCGTAACGGAGTCTCATGGCTTGGTGATAATTTATCCCACCCAACCTGTGAATGGTACAACGCCGGAGCAAGCACTTGTGCCCACTCCTCCGCAAAGTTCTAAGCTTGCTCCTTCGGCACTGTGTGCGCAAAAGATGAGAGGATTACTTCCTCTCCTCTGGGAGCGGCCAAAACAGAAGCTGGGGGACAGTCCACCTCCGCTAGCAAAATGTCATATGTAGAGGTCAGATTTTCCCCAAAAATCCCTTTTATGGTACGTTGTATGTCACCTTCAATTAAAAGGACTATGTCATATAGTCTGCCATGTGGAGCCACTCTATTGTCAGCAGTTTCTACAGTAATAAATGTGTCAGTTGCTGTCGCCTTCAGATATGGACGCAGTGCTTGCCGCACTATTGTAACCTCCGCTGCGCTGTCTAGCAGTGTTAGTGCCCATGTCAGGGTCTGAAGCTCTGTTCTCACTATCTGTGGCATACCTCGCTGTTAGTGCAGCAACTTCTGAAACGGAGGTCATTGTCGTGCAAATTCGTCCTGCGTGCCTTTGCCATAAGCCGGGCGGGGCGGCTCACAACCTTGTGGGGCACCCCAACCTTTGCCACAGTCACCTCCACCGGACTGTGAGACGATGTTTCCTGTGAAGAACGAGGAGAACATTGTTCAGGGACCTGAAATATATCAGGAGAGCTAATTCTAGTGCGATCGCGCAATTCATATGTGCGTTCAGTAGTCATTGGTATCGGTGACGCGGGATGAGACCCCTGTTTCTGTTGCTGCTTTCCCTGCTTCTTAGTTTTCCAATTTTGTTTCTGAAAAGCTTGACAGTTGTCTTTAGTAGACTTAGCCATCTGAGTTTGCGGTTGCGCTTTTGGTTTAGCAAAAGGCTTAACACCCAATCTATTGCGGCCAATGGTCTTATAAGCCTCTGTAATAATTCTTGGTAACTGCCGGGGTTTATCGACGTCGGCGACGAGGTGCAGCTCATTTGACACTTGAAAGTTAACCGCATCTCCCTTGATGTTAGCAAGGATGAGATCAGCAACTACGTTGAATACGCCGACAAGCCTCATTCCTATCTCGACTGCTGCCTCTAGACCGTGCTCATCCGAAGCACTTTTCGTAGACCGCTGCAAATACTTTACCCCTGTTCTCACAATCTGTTACCTCCGGGACTAAGTCTTTCTGCAAACTAATGGTAAGGATCCTGTGTTTTTCCACAGGAGTAGAATTTGGAAATACTGCTTCCTGCTGGTCAAATTTCTAATTACTAATAGTAATCCTGGCCGGGCCAGCTGGTTGCGTCGCAATCCCAGGTGCCCCCACCTGGACATTGCGAGAGACGTATTGCACTAAAGCCCTATGTACCGCAATCAAGGCAGTATGGAGTTGACGTAAGTCATCCACCGGGGCTTGCAAATATCGTGGATGTGGTGTGAACCCAGCCAAGACTGGCCAAGTGGCCCCAGGAATAGACAAGGGACCTAACCGAACCGGAGTTACGGTGTGGGGGAGGGCGCCATTGAACCAAATACGATGCTGCCAAGCGGAAATTGGAATTTCCTGTGTCCTATACGGCGTATAATTAGCTGGAACTGCCATGGGAGTGTATGCGTGAAACGTCTTATCGTCCGCATTCACCTCCGGAAAAGTAACCCAAGAGTAAAACACCTCATAGGGGAACAATGCATCGGCACTCACTACAAAGATAATAGACATTCCATCGTCTGGCACCCCGAACTGCCTCAAGAGACGCCGGAGAGGTTCGCAACTATGTGCTACAATAGCAACCTCAGCTATAAGGACGCAGAGAAGAAAAGCAACCTTTATTAAACCGTAGCACAAAAAGGCCAGTAATTCAAAAAGAAACCTTTTTAATTGTCAAGCTTGAATTAACCTATAAGTCAACTATATAGGTAGGTTTAAACCATCACTCCCGTCAACCGGAAACAAGAGTGAGGGTGTTGTGGACAAATATAAGCACTACTAAGGCGTCTCAATCATAAGACCAAAACGTTAGGTGCGCCATGTTGTGGGGATTCTGCTCATGCACAGAACTATGCACAGGAAACCAGGATCTCAGTGAATTGTGGTGTACCAAAAAACTCACCTCAGTACCCAGAACCCCTATCCGACTAGCATCAGTGTCTCATTCGTTCTCCGTATCATCTCGAAGCTACCAATGATTAGACAACCCAGAACAAGCGACTAAGGGGCATATTATCAAGAAACAGCGTTAAAATTATCGCTGCTTTAGCGGCAGAAAACTGCCGCTAAAGCGGCGATAATGGGCTTGATAATATGCCCATGAGAATTCCCATAGAAGCCTATGTTCTGGTGTCAACATGGGCTTCTATTGGAATTCTCTGCGGCATATTATCAAGCTCATTATCGCCGCTTTAGCGGCAGTTTTCAGCCGCTAAAGCAGCGATAATTTTAACCCTGTGCTTTATAATATGCCCCTTAGAGTACTCTCAGGAATGGTGGGAATCAGAAACACCTTTTCGTTATTATTCTCATATCAGTCCACAACATGAGTAATCAGAGACACGGAAAAGTTTAGAATGTTTATTTTTAACTACGTGCTCTAAGGTGCAGTACTTTGGCTAACATAAGCAGACAAATGATTGGAAATAAAACCATCAGCATTGTTACAATACAATAGAACACAAAGGGAGAAATCATATTACAATGATAGTGGAAACAGGTCCTATAATACCTTGTGAACCACCCTCCCCTGGCTGGTAAGCTAGTTTTATATAATAATAGAAGGTCTCTAGGTTTGAATGGGAAACCCCATACCTCAAAGATCAGCTTAGGTGAATCACATCACAGGATCAGCTCTGCTCTCTGTGTTTGGAAAGGTTTTCTTCAAGTGTCTGAATCATGCATGCAAATGCAATATTAAAGGCACCCGAGTTTAAGATATTTGCAGCTGTGTGCTTGTTGTGTCTAGAGCGTGGGCCGATTAACCTGAATTCAACAGCATACATTGTTATTTGACCTTGACGGTTTCTGCACACAGTGTTCAGACTAAGGTCGCGGTGCACGTCTAGGGATGTGAAAAACAGACCGTTCTCATGTGATGAAAAAGCAAGCAAGCAGTTTTACTTATAATAATAACTACCTGTAGTGTTGTGTGCAAAAGCAGCAAAGCGGCAAGATGGCGTTTAACTTCTAAACGCTTATGCTAACATAGCAATGTATGCAGGCAAAACCCTGTCTCCACTACACCTGCAGCAGTGGCCCTCCTAGATGCCGAGAAGACATTTGAGTCTCTTGAATGGCCATTCTTGATAGCAGTCTTGAAGAATCTGGGGTCCCCCTCCCTTCCTGTTCATGATTATGCTGCTCTTCTCTGAGCCCTCGACTCGCATACAGGTTAATGGATCATTGACCAAACCCTTCCTTGTTGCCAGAGGAACAAGACAGGGTTGACCACTATACCCCTTACTTTTCATTATCGCAATGACCCGTTGGTGCGCTATTTGCAGGCCCTACACCTCCACCGGGGACTCCAACTAGAACGGGGACCCCTACTTCTTTCCCAGTACGCTGATCCTCCTCTTTATCAGGCACCCCGCTGAGAACCTTTCACCACTGGTACAGGAGATAGTGTGCTTCGACGATCTCTCCAGCCTGCAAATAAACTGTGCCAAATCAGAGCTCTTTCCACTCACAGACGCCATTCAACCGGTCTCAACCAGCCACCCTCTCAAGTGGATGGAGGAACATACCAGATATCTCAGTATTCAATTACACAGAGATACGTACCAGACACTACAATTAAACTATGGTCCTGCAGTGGTCAACCTAGAAGTACAAGTCGAGAGGTGGAGTAAGCTGCCGCTGTCCATGGCTGGCCGAGTGACTATTATCAAAATGATTGTGCTCCCTCGGTTTCCTTACCTCTTTCTCAATATTCCGATACCACTACCATACTCCTTTTTTCAAAGTATGCGCAGCCATCTCCTACAGCTAATGTGGGCGGGAGGCTGACCCCGTGTGCACTGGGACACTTTGACATTACCATAAGAGCGTGGTGGTTTGGGAGTTCCTGACTTACAACTCTATATAGATGGTACCACCCGGACGCACTCGTTCCCATCCTGAATCCAGAATTAGGCCAGCTGCAGGACATCCCCCACCCAGCCATATTACCTAAACATATACCACTAGATGCTACCAATGTTATGACAGTATCAACGACTTGCTGGGCTTGGCAAATGCTTCCCTGTAGGTTGGGAGGCACCCCCTTTACTCCCACTGAAAAATAACTTGTGGCTCCCACCTCCAAGTAAAACACCTATACAGCGCACATTGCACCTTTACAACATGCACACCATAGGAGATATTTTTCCTAACGGCCATGTTCTCTAAGTGGCTGACCACCCCCCTTTTCGACTACATACCATACATGCATCGCTTCATATTCCAGTGACTCCACACTACCCTATGATCCCAGGTGCCCAGCTACCCTCTCTCTTAGGAGAAATTCCCACCCTTAATGCTTGTAATATCAGATACAGAGGGCGACCACCTGATATCAAGATTATATCCCGCATGTCTGTCCTTGAAACCTGACACAACTATCAGAGTGCTGGAGGCATGGGGTCTGGACCTAGGCACCCCCCTAACGGACAAAACCTGGTCCTATTGCTGCTCGCAAATCCAGAAAATATCGATCAACCATAGACACAAGTTACTACATTTCAAATTTCTGCACCGGGTTTATCTAACCCCCTTAGTATGATATCAGTAGGCCAGACTGCCAGAAATGCCGCGCCCAATGGGCAGACTTTTCACATGGACATGTCCAGCCATTGCCGCTTACTGGATCTCTGTCTACTCATATATTACAAAAATGCTGGATACCACACTACAACAGGACCCGGCGGTGGCATTCATGGGCTACACTGCCGACCTTACCTGTTCTGTGCATAGACTCTCCATGGCTTTCCTGCTCACTAAACACGAGAATGCTGTTCACTGGGGCACTGCACTACCCCACTCTCCTACTGCTTGGCTCAAACACATGTCACACTGTGACAGCCTCAGCAGAGACTATGCCATCCTCGAATCCCAGATGTCCCACCCCATTGATATATGGCAACCCCTGCGAGACTACCTCCACACCCTGGAGCTAGACACTACTGACTGACAACACTGAAGTCCCCTCCCACCTCACCTTCATCATCATCTCTAGACTAGTGTCATAAACTTGCACCACCTAGTTTCTGTCTCATGCATTTCACACTAGGATATCTCTGCCACCCCCTCTTTGTCATATGTCAGAAAACGGAGCTTTTGTAACAGCAATATAACAAAGTGAATTATTGACTGCTGGCAAATGTTGAATCTTATGTAAAATCAATAAAAAACACGTTAAAAAATGCTCAAAAAATGTA
Source organism: Triturus cristatus (assembly GCF_964204655.1). Lineage (NCBI taxonomy): Eukaryota > Metazoa > Chordata > Amphibia > Caudata > Salamandridae > Triturus > Triturus cristatus. Next base: position 443,286,091 of record NC_140585.1, read on the forward strand.
AGTCTAGGGAAGCGGAGCCTCTGCGGATCTGATATCTGATTGGCTGCCATCACATCAAGCAGGGAGTGGTGGCAGCCATCTTAAGACTCAGGGCTCAGTCCCGACTCATAACAAAACACAATAAAAATACATAAATGGCAGGGTAAGGATACCTTGACCCCCTTGGTGGTGGGTACACAGTGCGACCCCGGCTGTGGCCACATTTTCTTTTTCATTTTGCTTGAATTTGAGGAGGATCTGCGAATCAGCAGTATTTTTTTTTTAAAAAGCATGGGCTTCTGTCTGTTTCTATAAGCGCCCTGCCCCGCGTGGGCCAGGGCCTGTGGAGATGGCAAATATGTTAGGGGGAGGGGGTGCATGACACCTCTCCCCGATCCTCCAAGAGGGCCCAGAGACCCTATCCACCAGGGTAGACATCTTATTGAAGGGGAGGGGGCCGCTATCCCCAAGCCTAAAATGGACCCAGGGACCCCATCACCCAGGGTTGATAATTTAATAAAGGGGAGAGGAGAAGCGCAACCACTCTCCGAGCAGGGAGAGGCCCCCGTGACCCCATACCCCATGGCTGTGTTTTAAATAAAGGGGAGGGTGGCCACATGGCCCCCCTCCCTTAGCCATACAATAGCGTTGAAGACCCTATTCTCAAGGGCCAGCAGAGTGAAGGTGTCCAGGGTCCCCACTGACAGGATACCATATATTTCTCTGTGCACAGTAGCCAGCAGGTAAAGGGCAATTGTTCTCCCACTGGGAGGGAGCACAAAGCATCTCCCGCCTGGTGGGCGATCAACATTTTCCCTGCCCACGCTTTTAGAGTAGGAAAATGCATTGAATTGCTCCCACTCCAAGGTAGCAAAAGAAAAGTGATCATGCGGGGTGGGAGCAATGTCAGCTTCCGCTGTAACTGTGATGTGTGCAAGCAGGGGAACCGTCAGGGCTGCGGGAGGCCTGGGAGTCCCACCGCAGCTCCCAATGATGGATGCACTGTGGGGTGCCTCTGGTGGACACCGGAGCACCCCACTTAAAAGAAAAACATGCCACTCCTGCAGGAGCATGGAGCCAGTGGCGCTGCAGGGGACCCTCTTACGGAACTCAAGAAGTATAATGATGTGGGGTGCCCCGGGTGGGTACCAGGGCATCCTGCAAATAGAAAAACAAATGGCAGCATCTGCGCAGCCCCATGGAATGGGACCACTTACAGGGAGCTGGCGGGGCCGCGGGGGCCCAAGGGCAACTCCCTATTCAAAGAAACCAGTGGGTGTCTCGGTTGGGACTGGGACACCCAGAAATGTTTTTTTTTAAAAAGCTAAAAGTGAATAATAAATGAGTGCACACAGCTGCTCATTTATTATTCACTGCTCCTTCAAGGAGCGCCCCATAATGCCCTGGGGGAGGGGCTAGTTACATATGATTTGTTTTTGTGCTGCCCCTAGAAGGGCAGGCACATCATCAATTTCTTTTTTAATGTTGTCTGTGGGGGCTGCAGGGAGATATTCACCCCGTCAGCAACACTCGAAAGAAACTGTAAGTGTCCTGGGTCATTGACCTATGACCCCAGGAGAACTAACCATATTTTTAAAAGCATTTCCCAGGCTGGATCCTTTGCTCTACAGTTGGGACTGCAGTGCAACCTACAGGCTCGTTGTGTTGTTGCATTTTGTCTGGCCTATAATGTATGTATAATATAAAATACAAGGCCATTATATGATTATATTTATGATTATATTGTTTCGGGTGTAAAATGTTAAACGTTAGACTCATGTGTGATTATTTTAATAATTATGTTGTTTGGGGTGTAAAATGTTAAAAGGTAGACTCAGAGACATGAATATAAAAAATGATAAATCTTTAACTATTTATTTTCACATTTTGCAGCCCCAAAATGTAATAATAAAACCTATGTAAAAAATAGTAATCAATAATATTAAATATTGCAATGTGTGCATTATAAAATGTAGATTTGATTAAAATTATTGATCATTTTTGGAGAAAGATGTCAGATCTGCTTTATATATAGGGTGTTGGGTGCAGTGTGGGAAGGGGTAGGAGGCTTTGGCCACAGGACCTGGCTGCAGGCCATGCTCTGCATACAAAGCAGCAGAGGGTTGGCTTTATGTATGTTAATAAAATATTACCTTCTGTTGAAAACCCTAGTAATTCCCTGAAAAAACCCATCTCTTGGGCCCTCGCCATGCACTACTAATTACCCCACATATTACATCACTCATGACAAATTTTAAAACATCATTGATAATATCACTGCAACATTTGCAGTTAAAGCATTGATAAGAAAACTGTGCATGGCGGAGATGTGAGTTATATTTACCTAAAGGCAGTAAAGTTCCAACAGGGAGGTGAATGAGCATTCACCTGTTTCCTGCCTAATTTCCGGTGCCTCATGTTATGGCGTCTCTTTCTGGATGAGCGCGGGGATTCCCAAGGGTAACCAGGCGCGTTATAAAACTCATTAATAATAATCCTTCACCTCCCTTCCAACAGGAAGGGGAATGAGTTCAAGGAATACCTGGCCCAGTCTAAGATAAATAAACTACACAAGGACCTCAAGACGTTCTCCTGTGAGAAGGTGTACCCCTACACAAATGATACGTACTTAACACAGAAGGGAGCTCAGAATACAAGAAAGAATACCTCCGGTAAAAGGGGGATGGATACGTCTAGCATAGGAAGTGATTGCAGTGATTATGATTATAGACCAAGGGAAATAGGGAGAACCATTTTGAGCCCCCCTCTGAGGAGGAGTTTAACAAGTTAGCTCTAGGAATATCTTCAGGATCTCCTCTGGACCCCCTCCCTCCCAAAGCCTGGAAGGCACTGGGAGGCGAACTATTTCCAATACTCCGACAGCTGTGTAACCAATCACTGAGCAGTGGACAGGTCCCGGCTAGCTGGAAACAAGCAGTGATTACACCACTGCTGAAAAAACCCACACTTAATCCAGCCTGCCCCAAAAACTGCCGACCTATATCCCTTCTCCCATACCCAGTAAAAATCTTAGAACGGGTAGTGAGTAGAGCACTCTCACAGTATTTGGAGGATAACAACAAGCTGGAAGATGTGCAGTTTGGGTTTCGTCCTGGTCATGGGACAGAGAAGGCGTTGGTGACTGTTCTGGAGGAACTTCGAATGCGGGCAGACAGGGGACAATCGGCCATGCTGATCTTATTGGACCTGTCTGCCGCATTCGATACAGTCAACCACACAGTCCTCCTGGACAGACTGGAAACAGTTGGGGTGGGAGGGGTAGCACTGGAGTGGTTTTGATCCTATCTAACATCTAGACGCCAGGCGGTGTCCCTCCACTCTTTTCGGTCGGAATTTGTGGAGATCAGGCACGGGGTTCCCCAGGGCTCAGCAATTAGCCCAATACTATTTAATACCTATATGAGCCCCCTGATCGCAATCATTAAATCATATGGGGTCAGCTTGGTAAATTACGCTGACGACACTCAGCTCATGGTATCACTGGAGGGAGACCAAGCGGGCTCTCTGTAGAAATTTCATGCCTGCATGACAGAAACAGTACGCTGGCTGAAAAACAACTCTCTGCAGTTTAACTGCGAAAAAAACCGAGATTCTTTGCTGTGCGGTAGGCAAAGTTCCCTGCTCTCTCCCCCCAGGATTCTGGCCCATGCCCACAGAGACACCTCTGCTACCGGTCGCAACGGTACACAATCTCGGGGTTATGTTTAATAATAAGCTAAACCTTGAAAGCCAAGTCAATAGAATCGTGGGAAGTAGCTTCTCGCTTATTAGGGTCCTTCGGAAGATCCTCCCACTACTACCATATCAGGCACGAGCACTGGTAATAAGGAGTGTCATTCTGAGCCGCCTGGACTATGGTAATGAGCTAGTGTTGGAGTCCCCTAGGTATCTGATTGGGAGACTCCAAAGAGTCCAAACGGTAGCAGCCAAACTGGCCTTAGCCAGACCAAGACAATCATCCACATCCCTGGCATTGACGGAGCTTCACTGGCTTCTGGTATTCCAGAGGATACAGTTCAAATCACTGTGCATCGTCTTCGAGGCCCTGCACAGGATGGAAGTTCAACTGGTATAACCCTACCCGCTGCCTTCGGTCCTCCTCGACCGGGCTGATTAATATACCCCGGATTAAGAAAGCTAAATCAGGAGGAAGAGCCTTCAGCTATGCTGCAGCACGCCTTTGGAATAGCCTGCCAGTTGAGCTAAGACAGATACAAGATCTGATGAAGTTCAGGGGAAAAATAAAAACTTGGCTTTTCACTAGGGTGCAGACTTTAGCTCATTAACTAGCTAGCTAGCAAGCAGATTGGCAGAAGTACCTTACTGCAGCGCCAGGATGCCCTTGGGTTACAGTGCGCTCTACAAATATAAATACATACATACATACAACCAGGGACAGATACAGATGTTTCCACACCTTCCAGGACTTGGATATGGATGGCCCCTGATGTATCCTCTGATGCAACCATTCCAATACCATCAGAACCAGAATCCTTTTTGAGTAGGAGACAGGGGAAGAGGAAGAAGAAAACAGAAAGGACAGAAAGTACTATTGGAGGATTTCTATGAGAGGGTGACTCAAAGTATGACCCGGGAGTACCTACTGGGGACAAGCAAGGAAGGAGCCTGATCATGAATCTGACTGACATTACATTGACCAAAGAACAAGAGTGTCCTTAATAAGGGTCTAGGGTTTGTCCCTATAAATGAAGAGGATATGCTCAAACTCAGTTGTGAACTTAATGAGGTATTCAGAAACGTGTGTTTAAATATTTTCTTTGATGAGGGGAATTCAGTACTCATACAATATGGGGCCACAGGCCTCACCCAAAATCAACATTTGCACCCATACTCTCACAACTTCTGCCAGAGATTGGAGTTTTTAAGCAGGCCTTAGTTCAGGACATTGAACATTTAAATAAGGAAAAGAAAAACCTTTTTAGTATTTGATGAGATTGGAAAAGGACCCCAGGATAGTTGTAAACCCAGCAGACAAGGGGGTGGGGGCGGCGGGCATTGTTATTCAGACAAAGGAGGATTACAAGGCGGAATGTCTCCATCTACTAGCAGATAGCTGGAGCTGCAAAATGCTTGAAAGAGATCCCACCCCAGACTTACAAAGGGAGATCAGGTCCCTAGTTGAGGAAGCACTCAACAATGACTGGATTTCACACAAGGAGGCATCTTTTCTGTGTAGAGCCAAACCAGTGGTTCTCTACTTCTACATGTTACCAAAAGTACATAAGCCTACCGGGAAGACCAATATTTTCGGTCATCTGATCCGTGTTGGATTCCTTATTGCAATTTTGGGAAATTCAGACTCCAAGATCTTCAATCCTGAGTCTGGCAGAAGTCTGGCTAACCAAAAATGACTTTCAGTTCAACAACACAATGTACCTCCAGTTACATGGGTCTTCCATAGGGAGTATATTCGTGCCAAGTCTGGCATGTTTGTGTGTCTCGGAATTTGAAAGAGAATACATTTGTTCCCCAGGGAACCCCTTTCTTGATTCCATAAAACTGTGGCCTTGTTTTATTGATGACATCCTTTTAATTTGGCAAGGGGACAGAGAGTCAGTACAGACATTCCTTGGACAGGTGAACAGCAGGAATACATTTTTATACTTTACCTTGAACATCTCAAACTTGGCTCTCCCTTTTCTGGATTTGGGAATCAAACTTCTGGCGACAGAGGTATACCATAAACCAACAGACAGAAATAATCTATTGTCCATTCACAGTTTTCATCCCAAATCTCTAAGAGAGAATCTGCAGGAGGATCAATTCCTACGTTTGCACAGGGATTGCTCAGTGAGTACTGAGTTTGAGAAGGAGTTGGAAAAACTGAGTATCAAGCTCTAGGAGCCGCACTATCCCAAACAGGTAGTCAGTAAGGCACGGAAGAGAGCAAGAAATAATAGTAAGGAGTCTAATAGTAAGGAGTCCCTGCTGGAAACTTAGGAGAGATCAACAACAAGCAGAAGCATATGCGTTACCACATTTAGCACAGTTGGCTGCCAATTGCACCTTTCAGGGAACCCACCATATGCCTCATTCTTAAAGAGGGCAAATTCTTTATAAGAATTATATGCCAATTTTGTTTGTTAATGTGGATTATAAAATCTTTGCAAAATTATTAGCTTTACATCTTGAGTCCTTCTTACCTTTGATGAATGGAAAGGAACAGTCTGGTTTTATTATAGGTACATTTACTTCAGATAAGTCTAGACTATTTTTTAATGTTTTAAACAAGGCCTCCTCTCATATCCCCTGGCAGCAATTTCTATGGACGCTGAGAAATCATTTGATCATATAGATTGGTCTTTCTTGCTTAAATCCCTGGCCAGGCATGGGTTGGGTCCAAATTTTATTTCATACATTTCTTTACTTTATCAATCCCCCATGGCGTCTGTTCTGGTTAATGGGACGATATTATTTTCCGTTAAATTGTGGGGTTCATCAAGGATGTCCATTATCCCCTCTTTTATTTATACTAGCTCTGAAATCTTTTCTCTCCCATATCAGAAATAATACAAAAATTTATGGATTTCGATATGGAAATAATCTCCTAAAACTTTCTGTTTACGCTGACGATATTCTTCTCTTCATCTCTTCATCGGATTTTAACCTTTTCCTCTGACTCAGGTTATAAGATTAATTCTGATAAAAAAACTGAAATTCTGCCACTTACTAATTTTACTTTTAAACAATCTTTCATCGACACAGGATTTCATTGGAATTCCTCCAAGATTAAATATTTAGGTATCTGGTTTGCCCCTTCAATTGGAAATTCCGTCATTGTTAGAAGGTGGTTCTGCCACTATGGGCCGCCCTGATTTTTCACTTTTTGAGCACCTAATTGTTGAGCTTTTACTGTGGGGGAGCCTCATAAGTTGGGATTCACCCACAGTGAACTCAGGATTTAAGAGACTGCATGGGGCTTTTACTGGTGTCCCCCTGGCTTGACCAGGCCATTGCGCAGCAGCTGGAGTAAGGGACACCGGGCTGGTTACATGCATACACATGTGTACATGCGTGTGCATACGTGTACGGGCTGCGCAGGGGAGATTCCTAGCGTGCGCAGTCCAGGAGCAGCTACAAAGTGAATGGTGTGGCAGGACTTATGCAGTTTGGGGTGGTGACATGGAATAGACTTTATACACTGGAAAGAAACATGCCACGGAAAGTCAGTGTGTTTTGCTGTGTTTTCACTTCATTATTCCCCTTTGGGGATGTGGGGCCCATGGCTAGAGTGACTTCCACAAGGCCTACAGATTCCAGACACGCACCAAAGTCCATTGTAGCGGATGTGAAAAGAAGTATTCTGCAGAGTCCAAAGTCATACTTGTACTGCTTTTGGGTCATCCAGAAATGTCATATTTCTCTGAGTCCCTGGCTGGGGTCTGGCCCTGGCAGGTTTGATTAATGACATTTCTTCCCAGAGCGAAGATCTTCCCTCCAAGGGAAAGGAGATAGGTGGAGCTACAGGCCAATCCATCCACAGCTGTCGCTGGGTGCCTGGCACCAAGCTGAACCAAGGTGAAGGCAGCACTGGGGGAAGGGGACCATGTGGCCAGAGACACTGGACAATGCCATTTTGAACAAACCCAGAGGCTGGACAAGAAGGAGGGAGCAGGGGCAGGGAAGTGATGTGTCACTGTTTGATAGGACCAGCAGAGACTTCCTGTCAGCCCCCTACTCAACTTTTAAAAAGTGCTTGCACAGGAAGAGAAGCTCTCTCTGGGGTGTGGTCTAAGGAGGCGAAATGTGCTGGAGCCTGGCAATGGGCAGTTGGAAGGGGAGACCCCCTGACTGCCCCCCAGGGCCCTAACTGCGCCAGAAGAAGAGCCCAGGAACGGTGCGCAGAAGCAGGGGCCTATGCGCAGGGAGAAAAGAGGCCCAGGAGGAGAATCAGGCGAAAGGCTGGTGCAGGGAGCCAGTGAAGAGCTCTCCCTGCAGAATGGCCCCCCTCACAGAACCCGAGGGCCAAGGAGAGTGTTTCCAGTGCTGGGGCTGGCCGAGAGGAGCAAGAAGACGCACAAATGGGGCAGATCAGACCCCCAGGGGCTGAGATATGGCCCCCAGAAGTTAGGCAACCTATGACCCTACCTGGGAACGATGACGAAGCGCGTGGGGCTCTGCCGCCGGTCGCAATCATGCACCCGGGGTGGGTCAGGTCCCGGGGGCTGCCCCAGGAAGAAATAAAGCCGGGGGCACCGTCGCGCCCCCCGTGAAGCTGCCAGAAGGGAACCAGGAGCCCACCCTGGCCCCCAGTGATGTGAAGAAGGGGGGCGGGGAAGTGCCGCTGTGCACCCCCGCGAAGTGGTCTGGAGGGGGGCCCGGGACTCCATCCCCGGTCCCTGAAGTCATGCCGGGGAGCACCATCGCGATCCCCGTGAAGATTCCCCCAGGCAGGGCACCAGGAGCCCACTCTGGTGCCCGCCGAAATGTCCAAGGGCGGGGAGCGCCCTCCCCACGAGGAAGAGGAGGAGAAGGGGCCCGGGACCCCATCCCCAGGCCCCCGAAGCAACACCGGGGGTGTCATCGCGCCCCCACCCTGAAGATGGCCCTGAGGGGCCGGGGACCCCATCCCTGGGCCCCGATGTGTGGGAGAAGGCGGGGGAGTGCGGCAGCACTCCCCCGGAGTCCATGAAGACCTGCAGGATACTGAGGGTCTGCCCGCCGGAGTGGGCAGACCCGAAGACAGGAGCCGGCTCCTGCGGCAGCACAGAAGAGTGCTGGCCGGGTGGGAAGCCGGCGGGGGCAGCCCTCCACCGAATGGGCATGCGGGGGCCCCGTGTGGAACCGGTGCCCCGAGACGACCACCAGAGGTGATAGGGACCCGGGTGGGACCGGGCCTCGGAAAATCGAAGGAGCGGCCGGGGGTGGGCTCCCCGAGCAGCCTACAGTCACCTGGGGGTCCGGATAGGACTGGGCCCCCCACGAGGCCTGAAGACATCAGTTCAGGACGGCTCTCCACGGCACAGCGGGAGAGCCGCTCATCATATATGCATAAAACGGAGCCTGGAGCACCCCCTAATGCCTTGCAAGACATTGGGAAAGGATCGTTTTGGTGCTTGGTGGCCCCCCAGAGGAGGGGGGTCACCCTAACTTGTGAAAAGGTGCTGGGAGGAACTGCTGGCAATACGCAGTCTTCCACCCCCCCCCCTCCCCCAGCACGAAGAGAAAAGTCACCCTAAGTTTCCTGGGGATTTGAAAGGAATAAACCGTCAAGGGATCAGCCAGCATTTTAACTCCTCTTGGGCTGAAACTTTCGTTCTACAGCTGGAGGAGGGTTGAGAAGTGCATAATGGAGTGAAGGGCTGAGTAGGGGATGTCTAGAGAAGGGCATCCCCTGGAGGTGAAGAGATGTAATTGCACCAGAAATGCTTTTACTAATGTTAATTCTTTTAGAGGAACTGAAGGTCACATGTGTAATGTGAAGTACTTGTGTGAGGTGATGTCATAAGCAAAGTGGGGTTATGTTGCCAGACATTCCTCCTAGGGTGTCTGGCTGTATATGTGTAATCCTATGATTTTATCTGTGATGCCTTTAGGGGCTGCAATTGCAATGCATTCTAGTGATCCACAAATGTGATGAGTACTGTCATTCTAAAGTGTCGATTAAACATGTATTCTTGCAGCTGCGCTTAGGTGAAGAACCCAGACTGCTACCCTTAAGATATAGAGGTGCATACTTTATGGTCAGTAGGACATGCTCAGTCAGGGTTATATGTCACCAAGGCAGGTTTACCCCTTTTTTTATGCTTGTTGAGGTAATGGGGTGGGTCGCCACTGGGATGGTGCCAGTGCGCAGGGCCCTCTCCCCAGGTTATGTTCAACTACCTGCATTGGGGGCAAGATGATGTGCATACATGGGAGTGGTGGTACTAGACCCCACCCCCCGTGGGAGGGCTGGAGATGCTATGCAATGTCAAAAAGTAATTCCACCCACTCATGTATATTTGTAAATTGGTACATAGTATTGAGTAGTGTGTGTATTTAATAAATGTACTCTTACTTTTATAAAGCAAAGTACAGACTGGACAATCAATTATTGAGTGTTATTTTTGTGCACCTGCAAATGGCGATTACTAGCCCACACCACCTCCCTTGAGTAAGCCTCAGACTGCTCTGCAACGCTACCCTCTGAGGGTCAGGCACTACAATTGGGTGTTTGGTTCCCAGTGAAGGACAAATGTAGTCATGTTATTTGTGCAAGACTCCCAGATGCTGCCTCGTTTTCCAATAGTCATAGTTTATATCAAGGATTGTTTAGATGAAGTTGATAAACTCCTTTCGTCATGGAACCCTCTCTTTCTTTCTTGGTAGAGTCGTATGGACTCTATTAAAATTATGATTTCACCCATAATTTTATGTGTCCTATTAATGAACCCAGTTTATATCCCTGCTACATTTTTAAAAAATGAGATTCAAAATTAGCAAAACCTTTCGGGATTAATAAAAAATCATCTAAATTCTAAACAAGAGGATGGAGATAATTTTCCAAATGTTTGGTTATATCATAAAGCTTTTTGTTTACGAAAAGCTTCTAGGTGGCTGTCTGTGTCACAAACTCAGTTGAATGCTTTTTTCTTGCTCCTTTTCTACCTAGAAAAGTCGTATCCTTCCCCTCTTCTTAAACTCACCTGTACCACTTTAAAACCTTTTTATCGGCTTCAGAATGTAACTCGCAAATCCTTCCAACACTCTCCTCTTTGGTATAATAATCTTATTACTATTAATAATAAATCTCTATTTTGGAACTCCTGAATAAAAAGGTATAATATGGGGCAAGGACTTATTTTCTAATGATGACCCTCTTCCCTTCTCACAATTTCAACAATTGTTTAAATGTCCTCGTTAATTTTTTACTAAATATCTCCTTCTCATAAATAATCTCCTCAATGTTCTTCATTCATTACCAGACCCTTCCTCTTCTTCATCGCCCAGTCCCCTCTTTGTTTGATTCTTACTTCTATCCCTAAAGCTTCACCTAATTAAAGACTTCTTTGGACATCTTCTATAAGAGCCAAAATTAAGATAGAGGCCCAGTGGGTTTCGGATTTGGGATATACCTGGACTATTCCTTTTTGAATAAGACATGGGATAAGGTGTATGAAACAACCGGATCAGTTCCTTTTTCTCAATAATTGTTTTTTCTCTATCACAGGTTATATCTTACCCCTCCACAATAGCTAAATTCTCCATGAAGTCATCTTCAAAATGTTGGTCCTGTGATCATCATAATGGTGATCTTATGCACCTATTATTTCATTGTCCTCCTACAGCTTCATTTTGGGTGAAGGTATGGTCTCAGCTTACCTCAATATTTCATTTACTGTGCCCATTAACTCCCCTGACACTTTTCCTAGCTAGTTTACCTGAAGTTATCCACTCACCCTTTAATAATTTACGGTTGTTAGATCTTATGTTAGCTCTAGCTTTTCAACAAATTTCCATTAACTGGAAATGCTTGTTAAATGTCTCTTACCAAGCTTGGTGGTACAATGTTTGTCATTGTCACAGATTAGATACTGCTTTTACTTCTTTTTACTGCCCATCTGTTAATAGAGATTTATATTGGTTACCTCTGAATAATTAGCTAGCTGTTTCTGCTCATAAATCTTCTAATTGTACTTCCTCTGAAACTTTTAAAAAGCCATAAGTACTTTGTTTCTCTGCCATATGTTTAATTTAATAGTGATTTCCCAATTTTTCTTTTATATTGCAATTCTATTTTCCCATTTGATATTTTACATTATTGAAAGTTCGGTCTTCTTTTATTATTTTTCTTCCAATTTTCCCCTCTCTATCCTTTCCTTTTTCCCCATTTCATTAAAAAAAAATTGTTAAACAGCTTCTCTTATTTATGTAATTTTGTTAGCTTCTTTTTTACGGTTGATGCATACTCTTTTTTATTGTTATTCTTTTTCTGTTATTGTTATTTCTCAATAAAGCTGATTTACCTTAAATAAAATGCTAATTTCTTTCAATTGATTAGCATAAGCTGTTTGCATAACTTGTGAGGGAGGCTCACTATATTGTGCCTATGTCACCTGGCTGGGACACGATTGCTTCTTATTTAGGGTTGTTACTCTAGGTGTCTCACTACCTCTTTTTTTATTTGCGAGGTCAATTACCATATTTATTTTTTGCCTTGGCTTCATGCATTATTTCTGACTTAAACCAAAAGCATGGTGAGTGTTCAAATCCCTCGTTTTAATTGGAGTAGCACATTTTTTTTAAATGTGAATATTGAGGCTGATAACAGGGGCAATGAAGTGGAGGAAGATGAGGCATTTAAATAAAATCTCTGTGATTTTTAAAAATATTTTAGTGGCTAGTTCTATACAAAAAGCTGTCTCCTTATTTAAACCTATTACATCTAACATTGTGAATTTGGTTGTAACAGCAATTTCAAATACTCTGTCCCAGCCTGCTGGTGGTAGCAAATCAAATTCTCAGCATTCGGGCCTGCTATTTCCGGTTTTATATGTTAGTGAGGGGGCCTACAGAAACAATGTGGTAAGAGAATCACTAAAGCTAAGCACCTGATGCCCTTTAATGATTCTAGTAGTGAGAGAGTTTTTGGATGTGGCGGTTCAAATCCACATAACAATGACGGCTTCAAGTCACAAAGTCTAACCCCGAATTCAGAATGGTTTGTTGGTTTGGCCAAAATGGCTTATGATGACCAATATTTGGATAACTTATATACTGATAATTTATATCATGATGATAATGGCATTGGGAGTGTGATCCTCTTCAAAAAACTAAACTTCAGGAGGAGGTCAATAAAGTGATTTTGGATGCCGGTGGGGGTGGGTCAGTTTCCCAATATTTGACCCTGAGTTGTTTATTTTGAGTGGTCTTCTCTGCATGCTTAAAATTATGACAAATCCAAAGTTAAAACTTCTGTGGATAGGGTAACGAGATTCAGGATGAGCGTGGGATGTTCTTGGCCAACTTTAGCAAACAAGGCAGCAATAAATCCTGTTCTGGTCCACATAATAGTTACCTGTTTAAGTAGAGCTGGAAAAACCCTAGAAGAAGAATAGATAGAGTGTGGACATCATGCCAGGACACCCTTTTGGACACTCTGTGTATTATGTCTGGCAGATGAAGCAAGAAATGCTATGGAACCCTTGGATCCTGAAGTAATTTCCAGTTGGACACAAAGAGCTGTCCATTTCCTGGGGAATGCTAATTTGTGAAAGATGTAAAGGTCTTTTAATTAGAATAGACTTGTGGCTCTGGGTCCAGGCATACAACCGGATAACCAGGGCCTATTGTTTGGGGATGGTTACATCAGAAAAATAATGAAATACATTGAGTCCTTCACTTCCCTAGACAATGTCCATTCCTCTCTGGCTGGATTTTTAGGGGTTTAGGTCTCTTACAGGGCTGTTGGATATGGGTGTCATTTTGCTAGTTATGCCAAATATTGCATACCTTTCTTCTGAAAAGATTATTAGCACACCTACTCAATGTTCTCCCTACAGAGGAGAAGAGGAGCGTGCTCCACCCCAATAAAAGAAAAACAAGGGTAGGTGGTGCCAGGGAGGGTATTATTCCCACTCATCTTGTAAAGATGGGGCAAGTTAGCTCGTTGTGCTCAAAATTGGTATATATTGTGAATGACCCCTGGGTTTTGCAAATGGTACAGGGCTTTCACATAGATCTTTATTCATGTCCGTTTGAGGACAGTTTTTCAATCCTGATTCAGTTTTCTCACAAGGGAAATAATTGGATTTCCATTAAGTTGAAGGAATTGCTAATGAAGGGGCAATAGGACAATATCTGTTAGATCCGGCAAAGGTTTGTCAGCAATTCTTCTTTTGTCTGAAAAAAGAGCAATAAGTATCGCCTTGTAATAAATATGGAGGATTTCATCAGTTTGTGTTGCATCACCACTTCAAGATGGAGGCAATAGACAATAACACCTCAGGGATATACATATTCAGCAAAATTGGCTGGTGGGTTCACAGTTCTAATTTTTCAACCCTACAAGAAATACCTCTCCTTGCCAAAGGGTATTTAAGTTTGTCTCCTTTTCTTTCAGTTTGTCTTCAGCTTCTTGCTATTTCACCAAGTTACAGAAGATAACATTCCTGAGGTGTATGGCTGAATTAGAGAAGGAGCTCCTTTTATTACCAGAGGCAAAGCTGAAATTGATCAAAAAGGAATTAAAGTAACACTGGGCTTACAAATGGTTTTCCTATGCCATTTATTGAGGCTGGTGGGTCTACTGTCATCCTTGATTCACGTGATAATTGCAGGTTCCCTTTATTATCTGTCTCTTCAGAGCCAAAAACATAAGGCACCTCCAGATAGACTCAACCTTCTCTGAGGTAATCCCTTAAGATCAAGAGTTTTGAACGAGCTAGCCAGGTGGATTTATCTCGTAGACCAAGATCTGTATTAGAATCAGATGGAAGTCTCTGAAGATGGGAAGACGGTGTGGCAACATCTTGACTGGAGGAAGATGTGCGAAGAGTGGGCCGGTAATGCATCTAAAATTGTTTAGGGCTTCTTACAGACTCTTCTGCAATCTGAAGCTTTATAACGTGCAAAGTCAAATGTGCAACTGTGCTGCGTATGGGCAATTTAAACATGGTAAGGTACACCAATTGATTGTAGGGACAAATTCACCACTATTAGCCTATGGGTGTTCTGTCTTCTTCAGGAAATATCTTTTACAATGGAATATCTCCTAGTTCTGTGCAAATTAGTGGTGGACTGGTAATTCAGAAGTGTCTAGAATGCAGTGATTAGTGGCTGCATCCAAGGTATATTCAAGGCCTTCAACAGATTTTTGGGACCTTAAGCTGTGAACCTATTTGCTTCCCTATTATCAGTTCAACTTTGTCAGTTCTCTTGTTGGAGATTGGACCCAGAGGCATTGATGACAGATTATTTTCTGCCAGATTAGTTTTGTGGAACTGTTAGACCTGTCATCCTTAGGGTGGTCTTTCCCAATGTTTTGCCTGCTTACCTCCACTTTTACTGTGCATTTTTGTTGGCCTTAGGACTTTGAGCCCTTTAGCACTGCTGACTAGTGCTAAAGTGCATGTGCTTCTCCACTAAAACATGGTGACATTGGCATATACTTGATTGGCATATTTAGTTTACTTATCTTATAAGTCCCTTGTAAAGTAGTATACCATATACCCAGAACCTGTAATCTAAATGCGCAGTACTAGTTGTGCCACCCGCACAAGTAGCCTTTCAAACCTGTCTCAGGCCTGCCATTGCAAGGCGTGTGTGTGCAGTTTACTGCCACTTCGACTTGGTATTTAAAACCACTTGCCATGCCTTAAACTTCCCTTTCCTTACATATAGGTCACCCCTAAGTCAGGGCCTAGGTAGCCCTATGGACAGGATGCTGTGTAACTAAAAGGTACGACAAGTACCTTTAAGTTTTACATGTCCTGGTAGTGACAAACAGCTAAACTCGTTTTTCCCTACTGTGAGGCCTAAACTTTCATAGGCTAGCATTGGGAATTCCTTAAAACACTTTAAAGCATAATTCCAGATTAGAAAGGAATAGCTAAATCATGTTCTATATCTTTGGAAAGCTAATGATAAATCCTCTTTAGTGGTAAAGTTGGAGTTGACAATTCTATTTTAGAAAAGCCACTTTTGGAAAGTGGACATTTTTCTGCTCTTCACTTTGCTCTGTGTGCCTGCGGCATGTTTCCAATACACTACTGGGCTAGGTGACAGCTACACTTTGTGTATTCCCTTTAGACAGCCACAAACATAGGAAGATAAGTATCATCTGTATTCTGAGCACTCATCTGCATTTATCTGCATTCTGTTGGGTCTTCCTTGGCAGGGAGGAATGGGAGGAGCTGGAGCAAAGACTTCTATGCCGTAGTCCAAGATGGGGTTCGATGAGGCCCTGAACTACTATTCTGCCCAGATTGATAAAAAACCAGCTCAAGAACTTTCTTAAGGCACGAAGAAGTCTGAAGCAGCATGCTGCCAACTTTTTTGCCTGGATTTCCATAGTGAGCCTTTCATTATTATTATTATTATTTAAAATTTTATATAGCGCACAGTTCCCCTCGGGCATCCCAGCGCTTGTCCAGACGCCAATAGTTAACCAAAGGCCAGTTCAGTGCAATCAAGCAGGAAACAGATAAGTTTTGAGGCATTTCCGAAACCGCAAAGTGCAGGTCTCAGAGCGCAGCTTAAAAGGGAGCGCGTTCCACAGCATAGCTGTGTTGACCGAGAATCTTCTCCCACCAGTACGGGCCCTTTTTACTCTAAGGATTTGGAGAAGAAATTTCTGATCGGAGCGCAACGTTCTATTGGCTTTATAAGGCACCGCTAAGTTCCTCAAAATGGGAGGGCCCTTCCCTGAAGGATTTTGTGTGCAGTGCAGAGAGCCTTAAATTTGACCCTTTCTCGCCCCGGAAGCCAATGCAGGGCCTTTAGGGCCGGTTTAGCTGACTGCATCCTAGGGACGCCCATGAGCAGCCTTGCAGCCTCATTTTGTACCTGCTGGAGTTTATTAAATGTTACATCAGGGGCGCCCAGAAAAATAGCATTACTATAATCTAGTCTCGATGTAATCAGCCCCTGAATAAGCAGCTTCCTTGAAGTTAGAGGGAGGAGAGGGAGAATTTTGCGGGCTGACCGGAGGAGGGCAAAACAGACTCCTGCCGTTTTTTTCGCCTGGGTCCTAAACGACAGGTCTTGCTCTAGCCAGACCCCCAAACTCTTGATCTCCTCTTTCGAACTGGGGAGCTCTCCCATACAGCTGGGCCAGCTGGTCACAGGGAGCGAAGAGGTCTTACTCCCTAACAGCATTATCTCTGTCTTCGAGCCATTCAGTTTAAGAGATGACTCACACATCCAGGAGTAGACTTCCGACAGGCAGGAGTGCAGTAGATCGGGGTTCTCCACCAGTTGGGATAGGGCGACCACCAACTGCGTATCATCCGCATAACTGACGATTTTAATGTCAAATGGGGCCACAACATCCTCCAGGGGGGCCATATATACATTGAACAATGTAGGGCTGAGGGAGGAGCCCTGTGGCACCCCACACTGGAGGGGAATAGATGTCGACCGATCACTCCCTTCCCAGACCTGGTATGTCCGGCCGCTGAGAAATGACCTAAGCCATTTCAGAGCGACCCCTGACACACCAACCTCGGACAGTCGCAAAATCAACACCAGATGGTTCACAGTGTCGAAAGCCGCACTGAGGTCCAGGAGGATCACTGCCACTGACCCTCCTGAATCCAAAATGCTTCTGGCTTCATCCACGACTGCCAGAAGGGCGGTGTCGGTGCCCTGGCCTGGCCGGAATCCGGTTTGTGAATCTCGGAGCAGGCCATTAGTCTCAAGAAAACCTGACAGTTGTTGATTCACTAACCTTTCCGCAATTTTACCGAGTCCCGGCAGCAGAGAGATGGGCCTAAAGTTTGCCAGGTCCGAAGGATCTAGACTTGGCTTCTTTAAAAGCGCCTTAACCACTGCTGTTTTCCAGCTCGTAGGCACCAATCCATGGGCAAAAGATGCGTTCATTAAGTCGGTAACAGGAACCGCAATAGAAGTTGCTACCTGTTTCAGGAACTTCATAGGGACCGGATCCCTAGGGGAGCCACTTTTCATAGAACCCAAAGCCTTAAGGACTTCAGCCACTGATACTGGGCCAAAAGTATCTAAATGGATAGATGCTCCTCTTGGCTGTTTAGCTGTGTCCATTTTATGCCCAAGCTGAGGCGACGGA
Source organism: Triturus cristatus (assembly GCF_964204655.1). NCBI lineage: Eukaryota > Metazoa > Chordata > Amphibia > Caudata > Salamandridae > Triturus > Triturus cristatus. The sequence goes on from NC_140585.1 coordinate 443,303,840, forward strand.
GACTGAGGTAAGGTGCTTAAAATCTTCTCAATTTTCATGTGGAAGTAGTCTGCCAGCTCCTTACACTTCTGGTTGTCATGTGTTACCGCGGGCTCAGGAACTTTAAGAAGTTCCTTTACCACTTTAAAAGTCTCCCTGGAGGAGTTGGAGGCAGATCTTATGCGCTCCTCAAAGAATTGGGCTTTAGCATGGCGAAGAGCGGATTTATAACCCCTCATAGCAGAGCGGTATTCCTCTCGCCTGGCTACCTCCCATTCCTTTCTCCACATCCTCTCCAGCTTCTTACATCCCTTCCTGAGAGTACGTAGCTCGGGAGTATACCACGGGGCAGAGCCAATTCTTTTCTCCCTCTTTGGCACTCTATTTTTCGGAATTATGGCGTCAAGGGAAGTGGTCAACCACTGATCGAAATTTGCGTCCCCCTTTACCGGCTCAGAATCAGGAGGAGAGCACGTGCCATCCAGTTTGGAAATCCAGTCATTAATCGATAACCTGGACCATGCTCTATCCACCAAATAGGCCTGATGGCCAGATGTAGGCGATGGATCTATTTGCCACGTTGCCGAAACCAGAAAGTGGTCTGACCACGGGAGGGGGTACGCAGGCCTAGCCATAAAACGGAGGATGTTAGAAAAGATTGGATCAAGTAAGTGTCCCTTATCGTGCGTAGCCCCCGCGTTAATTAAGAACAGCTCACATGCTTTCAGATCGCCCTGTAGGTCTCGAGCTACTAAATCCGCTGGGTCATTAAAATGGAGATTAAAATCTCCCATCACTATGAAATTGGTTGTAGAAGAGGCCAGGGTAGTGACTGTTTCCATATGGGAGCTAACAAAATTACCCACGCAGCCTGGAGGACGGTAAATCAGTATACCTGACACCGATACCGTAGGGGATGTCCGCAAGGAGAAATGGCAGCTCTCACAGTCCGACACTAAACCCTTCTGAACCCTGCACACATATGTGTCCCTGTATAGAATCGCAATGCCACCCCCTCACCCCACCGGTCTATCCAGATGGTATATGAGAAAGCCTGGGGGGAGGGCTTGCACGATATCAGCATCAGAACTAGACGTTATCCAAGTGTCCGTCAGGAACAGGATGTCTAAGTCCAAATCTTGTATAAGGAACTTAACTTCTAACGAGTGTCTTGGAAGAGATCTGCAATTCAGCAGACCTAACGACAGGGCGTTCTTACCTTTGTCCGGATGAATGAGCTGACCCGGCCTGCAGGTAGATAACTGGCTAAATCCTTAGTAGGCAGGTTTACGGGCAGCGGATTGCAAAGGGCGAAATGCCATAAGATCATCCCGAGAGTATGTCATCCTTATAGCAGGGTTTTTGAGCAGAGTTTCTGGCCCTAGGCCCGTCTGGGCCCGGACGGGCCCAGACGGGCTGGACTCTGGCGTGACTCCGGCGCGGTGACGGCGCTGCCGCTGCGCGTCACCGCTGCGCGTCTCCATACTAACTTTAAATAGGGGGCGCGCCTACCGTGCAAATCACTAAAGCGCTCACCAATATGGCGCCAGCACAACGTCCCTAACTACCCCCAAGATGGGGGCGATCCGGTAAAGCTGCCTGAGGACCCGCGAAAACCGCGGTGAGGGTCACAATTTAACGTGCAAGTAAGTGCTGCTCTAATAATATCGAAATTAAAAGCAAGGTACAATAATGGAAATTAAACAAGATTAAAAACAGTATGAGAGGATAAGTTTTAAAAGCGCGCTGGTAAATACACACTCAGTTGCTCTTAAGCGACGTATCTCTAAACTCTAGCGTTATCCGCTTAAGGCGCACAAAACTTTGTCCAGCTTTGTTTCATCAATCCAGAAACCTAAACTCTCTACTGATGGGACAGGTGCCGGGAGCAACCCTTGCTCATTTGGCCAGCTAATTTAATTCCAATGGGAGTGGTTGTTTACTACCACCAACACCTCTGTTTAGTCTCCATTCAGTTTTAGATGACTGTCCGACATCCAGCTAGTTACATGTTTGAAACAAGCATTTAGCTGCTGCGAGGTGTTCTTAATGTCTGTAGAGAGTGAGATCACAATCTGAGTGTCGGGTGCATACGAGCCAATAGCAAACCCATATGGTTGCACTATTTCTGCCACAGGGCGTACTTAAAGATCAAAATCCTCAACGAGGATCCCGGGGGTACTCCACAGTTTAGTGCAAAGGTTGTAGATAAGGATTATTCCATCAGGATATGGAGGTTTCTCAGTTTTAGAAAATCAGTGAGCCATTTTAGGGCATTTCCATTTATTTCTGCCTCCTCCATTCTCTGAATGAGGACTGGGTGGGATACCATATTGAAGGCGACACTCAGGTCCAGGAAAATCATTGCTGCTGAGCCACCTTGATCCAGGATTGATATTAGTTCGTCAGTTATCACTAAAAGGGTTGTTTCAGTATCATTACCTGGTCTGAACCCTGTCTGGGTAGGGTGCAGAATCGAATGAGTTTCCAGGAAGGTAGAAAGGAGTTTGTTCACATATTTTTGAGATCCTTACTCACACCAGGGAGAAGGGATATGGGGCGGTCGTTTTCCGCCCTCAAAGGAATGTCAGTAGGCTTTTTCAAGAGAGGTTTTACTACCTCATGTTTCCATGCTTGAGGTACCATGCTGCTCTCTAGTGAGTAGTAGAGGAGATTTGTCAGTTCAACTAATATTATGTTGCCTCCTTTTCTTAGGATGTTAGGAGGAGCAGTATCCAGAGGAGGTCCTGATTTCATTGTGTTGAGGATCTCCTTAGTTATCTTAATGTGTAGTTTGGGGAAGGCTGTAAGTGTACGGCTAGCTGAAGCACCCAATGTGTTGATAGTATGTTTGTCGGTGTTAGTGTTTGTAGGAAGGGCTAGCAGGATGTTATTCACCTTTCCTAAAAAGAATTAAACTAAATTTGTAACACCACTAGACTGAGGGTGTGGGCCCATTCTGAGTTTTTGCAGGCTTCATAAAACTGTTGACTAATTTAAACAGTTCCTATGAAGTATCAGGGGCATTTTTGTTTTAGTGCTAAATTATGTTGTCCTTGCTTCTCTGATGGTGTACTGATATTCTTTGTTGCTCTTTTGTACAATGCCTTATTTGGTCCATCATACCCTTTTCTCCACTGTCTTTCAGCTTTTTTGCTTCTCTCTTGAATTCACTAAGGTTGGTGGAGTACCAAGGAACTCTGTTTGCAGGGCTGCCTGATCCTGTCATTTTCATAGGGATCAGGGCATCCAGAGAGCTTCTAAGCCAGCTCTCAAAGTATTTGTGTCTCTCATCCACTCCACCTTCTGTTGTTAATGTTGAATCTACTAAGGTATTTTCCCAGATTTTGACATCTAATCTAGACCAACATCAATTTAATTTTGCCAAATACAATTGTTTTCCTATGTTCCTAGTGATGTTAAGGGAGAAGGGTACTAGATAATGATTGGTCCAGCACATAAGAATCGGAGTAGCTAGAATGAGCTCCTTGCTATAGGGAAAAATGTAGGATCCAATGTATGACCAAGTCTATGAGTGGGATGTTTTACTAACTAAGTCATATGGATTGCTGCCATATCCTGCATGACGTTCCTTATACTTTTAATGTTCTCCTTATAGTCGTGGATGTTAAGATCGCCTAGTACTGTAAAATTATATTTTTCTAAACTAATTTCATCATTTAATTCAGGGAGTGCTGAGCTAAATACTGCAGCTGGACCTGGGGGGTGATATATTAAAATTCCTGAGAAGGTAAATGTAGCTGAGAGTTCCAGAGAAAACATTAGGCATTCACTTCCCAGACGTTTTATGGGGTAGAACTGACCTTTTATGTTTTCTTTAAAAATTATTGTAACCCCCCTTCCCCTCCTGTCTTCATGGTCACATCTTTGAATTGCGTAGCCTTGGGGAATAATGTAAAGAGATAGGATGCAAGCACACATCCTTGCCTGGCCTGCCTATAGATACCAAAAGCCCCCGAATAGTCCCCATTAATCCCATATTTGACCTTCACTGTGGACTCTGAGTAGATTTGGCTGCGGAGGTTAACAATTGGTAATTCTACACCCATTTCCTTCATCAAGCACCAGAGTTTTGTGTGATTTACATTGTCAAAAAATGTTTGACAAGTCTCTGAAGCCCATAAAAACTATCCCTTTTTTGACCACATATTATTTATTCAGAAGACTAAGGCTCAACCACTGGTCCAACATATCTAAGCCCCTACGGAACTCATATATATTGGGCCCGATTCACAGAACTAACTTAAGACAAAATCGTAAACTTACTACCATTTTGGTATTCACAGAAGGCACTTACCTATTTTGGTATTCACAGAAGGCACTTACTCATTTTGGTATTCACAGAAGTTAGGAGCCCTAACTTTAGGACTCCTAAATGCCTTCTGCGAATACCGAAAGTCTTAAAGTTAGGATTTTTCTCAGTTTAGGAGTAGTAAAGTTAGGACTCCTAACTTTAGGACTCCTAAATGCCTTCTGTGAATACCAAAAGTCTTAAAGTTAGGATTTTTCTCTGTTTAGGAGTAATAAAGTTAGGACTCCTTAACTAAAAAAAATCCTAACTTTAAGACTTTCGGTATTCACAGAAGGCATTTAGGAGTCCTAAGGTTAGAAATCCTAACTTTACTACTCCTAAACTGAGAAACATCCTAACTTTAAGGCTTTCGGTATTCACAGAAGGCATTTAGGTGTCCTAAAGTTAGGACTCTTAACTTCTGTGAATACCGAAATGAGTAAGTGCCTTCTCTGAACACCAAAATGAGTAAGTGCCTTCTGTGAATACCAAAATGGTAGTAAGTTTAGGATTTTGTCTTAAGTTAGTTCTGTGAATCGGACCCATTATGTCTGGTAGTATAGCAGTTCTTCAGACAAAACTTCCAATCTCAATAGTAGCATCTTAACCAGATAGTCCACTAGTGAAATTGGACGTTAACATTTCAGGTCCTCGCAGGTTCCCATTAAAAAAATTGGCACAATCAGAGAATGTGACCAGGTGTACAATTTTCTAGGCTCACATAATGAACGCAATATGTTGCTAAGAAATGGGGCCAGAAGTTGATATTCTCCTTAAAGAGATCAATGAGTACTCTGTCCTATCGCGACTCTTGGAAATGGCTAAAATAAATTAATCGAACGTTAAAACCACTGGGGTCACCTCTACCCAATGTCACATTTATGCTACTAAAATGCATAATCCACTCATGGGGGTGGGATCACAATCTCCTTAGTAGGAGTGCCCACATCTCTAAAATAGGGTTGATTAATCACCCTCCAAAAGGCAGCATTGTCGTTTCTCACGGTTGCCTCTGAGAGTGCTGCCTTTGCCTCTTGCTTTATACCTTTTTCCCTTTCATCCAGTACTGATTTATAATTCTGCCTACAAGCAATCCCTGTTTCAGTGTTTCTACTATCTGTGTCCAATACCGCCTTAAATCTGCAATTCTGCAAATAGCTGGCTGCACGCTGCACTGTATCAAATTAAATGTTATTGTTAAATAGTCAGGGAATGCAAGATGCTTGGTATCTATGGATACAGGAAAGCAAATACAGTTTGGTAACAACAGTAGAACACATTAAAAGGTATTCAGAAAGAGTATTTTATCTGTTCCCATATACGAAGCAACCAGCCGGAACGTTTGAATGTAAATCAGACGCCTCACAGCACAGACATTTCTCACTGATTAAAGAGGGCCGACTCCTTCATGGGCGCTCAGACACCTGACCGCAGGCTCCCAGCCCCCTGCTTTGATGTAGTTAAACTCACAGAAGGAGACCCCCAAGGAAGCTCTGATTTGCAAATACACAGAAATAGTAATTAAAATCATCTTCTACAAAGCCTTCCGAATGTTCTAGAACATCGCGTTTAAACTAATTTTATTGGGACTTTTATAAGAAAGAAAAATATACTGTTCATACGTCTGGCAGACACGAGCTATTGCCTGCTTAATCTGTGCCTAAGCATTGCCCGGATTTACACCTATGTTGAAAATGTACCAATATATAGGATTTCTTACAAAAGTGTAAAATGTGTCTGTTTCCTAACCCTATGCGTCCATACCTTGCCCTCGCCAAAAAACATGCGTCACTGGAGTTAAGAAATCTGTCATTTGCTTGACTTTATCCTTTCTTAAAAACATGTTTTCCTTGTAATGTCTCCCTTTCTCACTTCCACGCTATGATCTGCACAGTACCCTGCATGCCCATATACCGACTGAAGCGCTTACACCGGGGTCAATGCCATGTACCTTAGATGTGTTGTAAAGAAAAGGAAACCATTTACAGACGGTTGTGAATAGCTCTTAAAGTACGACTGGTGGCGGGCGTGAGGGGGGGGGGGGGGGGGGAATGTCCTTGATCACCCCTCTCATACACGCCAATATAAACGAGTTGAATATCGAAAAAAGCCGGAAAACTTAGAAATCAACCTGGAAAATACCAGCAAACTTAAGATGACATGTATACTTAAGATCATTCTGTATTTCAGTGTATAGACAAACATCAGCAGGCATTGGCAAAGGCAAAATGTTTGGGTTTAATGTGATAACGCATGCTGCCTTAGCCCGTTCGAGTGAGACACATTTGCGGAAGATCGCAGGCGCAGACATTGAGGGCGATAGTTGTACAGTATTCCTTCATGCAGATCAGTAGCTGCACTTGAGACGGATATGCTCAAATAGTCAATAGCATTAGGTAAGACATGAATACTCCGTCGCATTGAGCCAAGATGTTGCTGTGCTTGGCGTCTTTTCAGGACAGTTTCTGATGATAGAGCGCTAGTTATTACCTCTATGCAGTTTTCCCCAAAGCACAGTTCATTTTATTATTATTAGACATACAAAAATGCTTCTCCTGTTATTGAGTTTCCTGATTTTCCATTACACCCTCCGTTTTGTGCGGTGAGATGTACTAAGCAGTATGTGCAGACATAAAATCACTCTTAAAACGTAAAGCAGTACGTGCAGGTGACAGAGGACTTGACAATTGTTAATTTCTATTTGCAAACTTTAAACTCCAGTTTCTTCTGCAGCACATGGTCACTAGGTAAAGAGATCATGTCCCTAGTGGGGTTGGATATGCAAGTGTTTGGGGCCCATTCTGCAAGATGCTCTATGGCCTCAACAGCCTTTTGGGAGGGTGCTATATTAGAGGACGTTCTGAAGATGCTTGATGGTAAGGCAGTCCAGCATGGGGCTTGTTGGAGAAAATCAATGTCTGAACTAGGCAGCCCTAAAGCCCACCCTGTGCGTTTTGTTAGCAATGGGTCACTTTGACGTCTGTACAGCCAAACCCAGAGCTAAAAGCCACCCCATCTTTCACAAACGTTCAATTGCTCCTGCAGCCTGCAAGCAACTACAGTTGCTTTAACAGGATTCATTTTCATCATCCTTTGTTTTCGAATAATTTTTTGGAAAATTCGATTAATCAATTTGATCACATGTTAATCTTCATTTGAGGATTTTAGGAATACTGTAAAAAAATAATAATTCACTATTCAGCTTGCAAGAGGAGAGGAGTTGGGGGGCTTGGGGAGAGGAGTTGGCCTAACGGCTAGGGCGGTCGCCCTCCAACCTGGGGAACCGGGTTCGAGTCTAAGCAATGACGCTGAACATCCTGTGATTCTGGGCAAATCGCTCAATCTCCCCGTGCCTAACAAAAACATGAATATGTCCTCATGTAACCCAACTGGTGCTATGTAAAGCGCTTCGATACCTTCGGGTCAAGTTTGCATGTCTTCCTTCCTTGTTTCTTTGTTCTCTTTATACTTGTGAGGTTTTTGTACATTTTATTGTTCTCTTCACCTGTTCTCATGGTGGTCAGTGTCCTTCGGTGTCACTATGCTCCCCGTTCTTAGATCTTCTCTCTCTTTACAGATCTGGATGTCCTTCCTTGATCTGTCTACTTTTTTCCACCTACTCCTCCTGTTGTTCTCTTTTCCTCCTTTAATCTATTTCTATTCCCCTTTCCCTCTTTCCTCTTTATTTTTTACTCCATTTTTATGCTTTGGTGTTTTTTCCAGGATTTTGTCCTTTCTTTTAGCTATTGTAATTTGTCTTTCTTTTTCTTTTTTTGTCACTCCTGCAGTTTTGTGGTCCTATGTCCGTACGTTCCCCTCCATCCAGAAGTATGGTTAATGTAGTTTCGTGGAATGTTCGTGGTCTGGGTCACCCGGTCAAACGTCAGAAGGTATTGTCTCATCTTGCTAAATTTAATACTCAGATTGCTTTTTTACAGGAAACCCACTGCAATGATACAGAATCTCTTAAACGTCAATGGGTTAATCAGATTGTTTTCTCCCCTGCTAAGGATCGACATGGTGGTGTCGCTATTTTGTTTCATAAATCTATTAATGCTCAAATTTTGTCGACTGAATGTGATCAAAATGGTCGTTGGGTATTGACTGAGGTTATCATAGATTAGAAGCAGATAGCTTTTTTCAATATTTACGGGCCTGTTAAGCCAGATCCGGAATTTTGGCATTCTATAAAGTTGAAACTTCTGTCCATTTCCAATTTCAATATTGTGGTTGGTGGTGATTTCAATAATTGGTTAGACCCGTTCACAGATAGACAATCCAAATACAAGTTCAAACCTGATAAATCCCACAAATCATTTCAAACTGCCATCTCCTCCCGTCCTCTATTTGATTCATGGAAAACGTGTAATCCTGATACCTCTGAGTTTACGTTCTTTTCACCCGTACACCATACTAGATCCCGTATCGACTATATACTTGTCTCTAAAGCATTGTTACCTTGTCTCTTGTCTTCTGACATTGGGTCTATTTTTATATCTGACCATGCTCCTGTCTCCACCCGTATTGATTTATCCCTCACCACTTGTAAACAGGGTAGATGGCGCTTCAATAATTTCCTGTTATCAGATCGTACTTTTATTTTAGAAGCGACTTCCTTTATCAAGGAATTCTTTTCCTTAAATAATTCCCTAGACACTTCCTTGCATAACAATTGGGATGCTTTTAAAGCATCCTTTAGAGCATTCACTATTGCTTATTCCTCAAAGAAGAAGAGGTTACTGCACACTAAATATAAAGAAACCTTAGCCCATATAAAATTGCTTGAACATAATTATTTTTCCTCTAAATCTTCTTCATCATTGCAAGAATTAATAAAAGCTAAATCCACTTTAAATAAGATCATTACCAAGGATGGCTGTAATATTCTCCTTAAGATTAAGTCGAAATATCATGGTGGCCAAAACAAAGCCGGGAAATTGCTGGCTAATTACCTAAAAATTAAATCAGAACGAAAAGTTATTGGTCCCATTCACTCAGAGTTGGATGATACCCTCCTCTCATCTGATTCTGATATTATTGCCTCATTTCAATCGTTTTACAAGCTCTTATATACCGAAAATACCAATCCTTCTAAGGAAGATTTTGTCTCCTTTTTCCATGATATCCCTAAGCCTAAAACCTCCCCAGATGATTTCCAATCCCTGGAAATAGATATTTCCCTACAAGAATTGAATGATGCTCTTAAATCTTTGAAGAAAGCAAAAGCTCCTGGCCCTGATGGATTTTCAATTGAATTAATTTCTGCTTTTTCCTCAATTTTTGCTCCCAAATTATTAGAACTTTTTAATTCTTTTATTTCTAATTCCCAGGCATGTGGCTCTTTTTTGGAAGCCCTTATTGTCGTACTCCCCAAACCTGGTAAAGATCCATCCTATTGCAAAAATTTTCGTCCTATTTCACTAATTAATTACGATTGTAAAATTTTTGCAAAGATTTTGGCGTCTCGCTTAGAGAAAATTATCCCTATGCTCATTAACCCAGACCAAGTGGGTTTTGTCAAAGGTCGATTGGCCTCTGATAATGCCAGGATGTTTTCCAATATTCTTGCTCTTAGTAAAAAATATCCTTCCCCGCTAGCTGCTCTATCCTTAGACGCAGAAAAAGCCTTTGATCGTGTTAATTGGGAATTCTTAATCCATACATTACAATGGTTTGTTTTTGGCCCGAAATTTATTTCTTATGTTAAATTGTTATATACTAACCCTAAAGCTTGTATTTTTGTTAATGGCCTCTTTTCCCCCTATTTTTCCCTGCAGAGAGGTACACGTCAGGGCTGCCCTCTGTCTCCATTACTGTTCCTGTTATGTTTAGAGCCATTTTTGGAACGTATTAGGAATAACCCTCTCATTACCGGTTTCAGTTTTAAGTCTACACAAATTAAGCTGTCTGCATATGCTGATGATGTTCTTGTTTATATGTCCAACCCTGATTCCTCCTTACCTCCCTTTTTACAGGAAATCTCCTCTTTCGCTAAAGTCTCAGGTTACAAATTAAACTTCTCTAAGACTGAAGTTCTACCCTTAAATCCTTCCTGTTACAGATATATGTTTGAGATATCTAGTTTTACATGGTGTCCTCAAAAAATTAAATATCTCGGCATCTGGTTCTCCCCCAACATTCGTGATACGCTACTTCATAATTTTTCTTCCTTAAAATTTAAGATTACTAATTTGTTAAATCTTTGGTCCCCTTTGTTTCTCTCTTGGTGGGGCAGACTTGATACTATTAAAATGATGATTGACCCCAGGTTCTATTTATATTGTCAATGTTATCATTTAAAATTCCTCGATATTATTTCTCTCAGATTAATTCTATATGCTCCAAGTTTCTATGGAATAACAAACATGCACGTATTGCCTTGTCTAAACTGATTCGACCTAAGAATGAGGGTGGGGTAAGATTCCCTGATTTTAATTTATACCATGATGCATTTTTGATTCGTCAATTCTTTGCTTTATCTAAGGATTATCAGGATTTACCTAAGCCTTCATGGGTTAATGTTGAAAGCTCACTGTTAAATGATTTTTCAATACGTGATGTTGTTCACATGTCTAATTGTACTTTTATTTCTAAGTATCCTATTTTGAAACATTCTCAAGTTTTGTTGCATACACTTTTCTTCAAGTCACTTAACAACTACCAATCTTTTCTAGCGTCATCACTCTGGTTTAACAAATACATCAAATTTCGTCACAAATCATTTTACTACAAACAATGGAAAGAAAAGGGTCTTTTATATGTACATCAAATGTTCGCCAATAATGTAATTCTTTCCTTCCATCAGTTGCAAGAATCTTTTCAATTACCTGATTCCTGTATTCAGCAATATGACACTTTAGCTCCAATCCTTCATAGTTGTATTCACACCTTCCTTTCCCTACCAACTCCTACTTCCTTTCTTCCTGACTCTTCTCTATATCAAATTTCTAACGACACTATTCCTACTGCCTCTTTCATCTATAAATTTTTATCTTCCCCTACTGTCACTCGGAATAAGTCTAAGGTTGAATTGGATTGGGAACAGGACCTTTCTTTGACTCTATCTATATCACAATGGGACAAGTTCTGGCTGAAAATATTTAAGACATCTAAGGCTGCTAGTCTCACTCAATCCCTATTTTTTATTTATAATAGGGTTGTTATTACTCCTCTCTTGCTACATAAATTCAATCATTCTGTCACAGCATCTTGTTGGTCTTGCCTGAATGCTGAAGGTTCTTTATTGCATCTATTATTTTATTGTCCTAAGGTTTATGCTTTCTGGGATGCTATTTGGTCAAAATGGGCTGTGATTTTTTCTCATACATTACAACTTAGTCTTCAAAATGTATTTTTAGGCACTTTGTCACCAGCTTTTGATACAGTGACTCCTATTTCACCATTACTGGATTTATTTCTTGCTGTGGCCTTTAAAGTTACATTAACTTGTTGGAAAGACAATTCTAAATTATCCTTTTTACATTGGTGGAACTTTATATGTGATGAACATAGAATCGCCTCTATTCCTCAATCCTCCATTCCTCTTCAAATCAAATCTGATCTCTTATGGCTTCCCTTTACATCTTTTCTGTCACCAACACCATAATCTTTTTCCTCTTTTCTCCTTTTCCTCTTTCTTCTCTCCTTCTCTCCTCTCTCTGTTCTTTTGTTTTCTTTTTTCTTTCTCCCCTTTTTTGATAAAAAAAATAAAAAATAAAAAAAATTAACCTACTTTTTACAGTTTTTACTCATTCTTATTAGGTCCTCTAGCTCTTTGTGTACTATTATAATACAATAATTCTTGTTATAGCCTCTTGTTCTTAGCAGCATTAGTATCTCTGTTCATAGAGTTTATTGCCTTTTTTTATGTATTTTTTATTTAATGTTTTGTTATTACTTTATATTTGCCTATATGCTTATTTTTATATTCTTATTGACTTAATTTACACTTGTAATTCTGTGCTTTCTTACCTTCAATAAAAATTATTTAACAAAAAAAAAAAAAAAACCTAATGAGTCCTGCCCAGAACATTTTCTGCAAAATCTCTGTGGCGAGAGCTAGCATGAATCCTAAAGGAATTCTTTTGATCAAACTTGGCAAAAGTCCATGAAAGGATTGCATCTGACGTTGTTGCTCTTCATAATCATTATTTATTAAATTTTTAAATGGCCATCTAGGTCTTTGAGAATGGCCTGTTATTGAACCCGACCAATGTCCAGCATGGTGGGTTAGTGCACACATCTCTTTTTTGGTAACACTAAAACAGCCTTTTCTTTTGAGCTTCACAGATATGTTCTCCTTATACTCTGAAAGGTAGTAGAGACAGACAGTCTTCAGAAAAATTGGATCAACTACAGAAGGCAAGGTCCTTGGCCGTTCTTCTCTCTTAGTGGTCAGCATGAACATCAGCTCCTTCATTGAGCTGACGTAAGCAGAGTCAACCTTCTGATGCACTTCAGATGCTCTGTTTTCCACTGTGCTTGAAGTACTGGGTAATCACTTTGGACAATATTGCGTCTTCATAGTTAATACCCAATGGCAATCTAGTAACTATTACTGCAGCATCTGAGTTTATGAATACTGTGCCAACTTCTATGTAGGCAGTGAGGTGTAGCTAGGTGCCTTCATACCATCCATACCTGCCGTTTTTTCTGAGACCAAATGTGTCTTGAATAGTGGTAGGTGAGTGCCAGTGCCCAGATTTCCCGTTTTTTCCCTTTTACCTACAGCAGTGTGTCCAGCCAATTTTTGGGGGTCGTGCCTTTAAATTCTGTATTTATCCTGCCATATTTGCTGCGCTTCAATGAAAGAGGTCACATGTTAAAATATGTATTCTGACAAATTACCAAATTACAGCATATTTTTTTTTATCGTGGGTGTAGGAGAGTAGGATCTGCACTTATATTGCCCCCACTTTTTTTCTGATGTATACACTGGTTTCTGGCTATAGTCTGTCTGGGTCCCTGCTAATCAGGGCCCCAGTCTCTCTGTTCTCTCTAAAAGAATGGGTGTGCATATTAGATGCACTAGTGATTGGATACTGTGGCACCTTATGAGCCCCTAGTATATGGTACCTTAGGTACCTAGGGCATAGGCACTGCACAGGACTACCAGGGGCTGAAGCATGTATTATGCCACCCCTGGGAAGCAGACTCAATCTGACACCACAGGCCTGCTACTGCAGCCTGTGTGAGGTAGTGTTAGCACTCCTCACTGAGGTATAGGTTTCTATATCTCACCATACACACACATATAAACCTATCAGCAACCCCTATGGCAGGCCCTATCAATCCTGAGGGCAGGGTGCTTGGTTTACAATGTGAGGGGGTGCCTCTGCATGAGCAGGGCCCCTCTGCAGCTACCAGAGTCTATTCTCTATGGCTGTTTGTGGATGCGTTTAAACCATATACTTTTAAGTGCATTATAATGCTAACTTTAGAATGACTGCATCAAAACATGTCGTGTTTGGTGTCAAACAACTTGGAATCATACCCCCAGATCAGTCCATGATGTGGGAGCATGAGCCCACCCTTCTAGAGGGGACGCCATGTACCCACTGTAGTAAAACAACAGAAATCTGAAAGAGCCCTGGCATCACAAAATGGATGCCACCAGCACAGACACTGGGCTGCCCTCCTGCTGCTGAATGAAACTCGCAGTGGAGGAGGCCCAACAATAGGCATCCTGTCACAGGGAGGTGTCAACACCTTCCAGACAAGATTTAGTGTATTGGAGCTGGGTGGGGGCAGTCCTAGAGTGCTTTGAAGTCCTGCACTGGGGGAGCAATAGGCTCCTCTGTGCATATGCCAGCTCAAACCGGTTCAGGGGCTACCTGTCCCTGCTCTGGCGCGAAACTGGACAAAGGGAAGTGGGTGTAACCACCACCTACCCTGACCCTCCCAGAGGAGTGGTCATAGAGCTAGTCCCTCCCCTATCTTCAGTATAAGATAGCAAACTTTGCCATTGCAAATCAGATAACCCTGGACAACACTCTACAAAGAAGAATCCTGGCCCTTCATCCCACTACCTTTGGAAGCCAGAAGAATCTCCCTTGGAGTCAAGGAGTGACTCCCCTGCTTGGCAGGCACCAAAAACCTTAATCAACTGTCGCAAACTTTCCCGCTCCCGCCGGAGTTTGAAGTCCCTGCAGCCCCAGAAGTAGATTTCCTGACTTCTTGACGGCCATTGTGAGTCCCCAGCAGAGCTGAGGCGAGTGGACCCCACGAGTGACGAGGAACAGCAATACCTGGGTACCATGCACTATTGTCAAGTGCAACCCCTTCACGACATTCTACGAACTTGTGCATTGGACCACTTGTGGTCCAAGCCTCCAGCAAGTTTTGCAGTGAAAATCAGAGGCCTTCCCCGTCCCGAGTGACCGTGGGCTCCTGTGAAGCATTTCCACAAGAGGCGTCTTCATAATCCCTTGCCTGTTGGCTTGTGGGTCCTTCGAAGACTGTCTTATCAACTAAAAGGTGTCCCCTGGCTGCTCCAGGCCTGCCCTCACTCACCCTCACTGGGTGAGTTTCTCAGACCTTGCTGGTCTGCAACGCTGACCTTCTTTGATATCCACAAGACTTTCAGTTGCCAAGGCTTGTTGGCTCCAATCTGGTTGCCGACACTGCAGTCAGCTGTAGACCTTACAAGACACTCCGAATCCAGCTGCTGGTCATTGTCGATTTCTCCTGGACCACGTGAGCGAAGAGTCAAAACACCATCGATGACCTGAAATCACCCGACATCCGTGGTCAGCCATCTTCCTGGCCACCGGTCACTGGCAAGTGACTTTGAACACTGTCCCTTCAATTTTCAGGTCATCTGCATCTCAAATCCACCCTTGGATTCCACCGGACACTTCTTCAGTCGACGCAAGTAGCAAGTCTTCTTTGCTCTCCCTAGAAAACAGCGACGCGACCCGACACCAAAAGACACCTATGCACCCGGCTTCCCTGGGTGAGGTAACTCGTGCACTCCGGTGCCCTAGTGTGTGTTGGCCCTCAAATTACTTACCTTGTAAGTGGCTTGCTTGTAGACTTCCTCGAAGTACCCTAAAACTTTAATAATCAAACCGAGATTTACTCCATTATAATCAATAGAGAACCCGCGGCTGTGTTCACACACTGTATGCGTCTCCTGTGGGTATGTTACTTACCTGCTTTCACTGCAGTAGTGAAGCCCCAGCGATTCTACAGGCCCTAGGCCTTGTCATTTTGCAAGTTGACTTTCTTAACCCATTTTTTTAGTATATGGTCTGGTACGCACCTAGGGCCCCAGCCATATTTGTGGTTAACTTATTGTGAAACGTTGATATTTGAATGTGTTCCTGGCTTCTAATCTCATAAAGAGATTAGTAGAGTGTGTCTAGAAATAAATACATATATATTTGATATATTGATAGTGAGGCCGGCCTTTTTACCATCACGGTAGATAGTAACTGCATTGTAAAAGGCCTCCTGGTTTATCGTCCTCCGGGCTACCCCTCCTGTTTTACTTCAAATTTGGTTGAATATCTTACTCAACCAGCCCTGCGCTATAGCAAGTTCCTTGTGCTAGGCGACTTGAACCTACATCTGGAAGATGCAGGATGTATGGTGGCTGCAGCGTTGAGCCAGGAACTCGCGACACTACAGCTAAAACTTAGTGCTACCTGTCCCACGCATCAGAAGGGTCATTTGCTTGATCCTATTTTTACAAACTGGGAGGAGGTAGTGGTTGGTCTACCACAGCCCTTGGTTTGGACAGATCACCATCTAGTCCCTTTCGTTATGCGATTGCCTAAGCCGAAGGTGCAGGAGAACTTGAAGGAGGGAATAGCCTACCGTAAATGGGCTGGCTTTTCCCCGGGCAAGTTCAAGAACGCCCTCCTGATGGGGGTTTCGCCTGGGGGTGAGGATGCTGACAGTGCTTGCTCAGAGTTGGATAGGAGGCTAGGAGAAGCACTTGATAGTACAGCCCCCTGGTCATGGAAAACACTAACTAGAGCAAAGAAATCTGCCCCCTGGTTTAATTCAGTGCTGAAAAAGGCCAAGGCAGACTGTAAACGAGCTGAAAGGCAATGGAGGAAGGACTTCTCTGCTCCAGGGAGGAGTGAGTACAAAGCGGTGCTGAAGGCCTACCATGGGCTCATCAGGAAAACTAAGGCGGAATATTACCTTGAAAGAATTGGGTCTGCTGGTAAATCGACTAGAGAATTATTCAAGGTTTATAAGGAGATCTCTTCCTTGGACATAGTGGCAGTTCCTGCTGTAGGGTCAGCTGAACGCTGTAACCTTATAGCGAATTTCTTCTCTGACAAGGTTGTGACAATCTACTCCACCTTTCCTGAGTCGGCCGGGGTCGACCAGGATTTTCGGGATGTGTCAGGACCTGTAGGTGAGGATGAGGGAGTAGATAGTTTTGTGACCCCCCCCCCCTGAAATCCTGAACAAAATCTGCCTGAGTGTTAAGTCAGGTTCCCCAAAAGATCAGGCCTCCCCGAGAAGGCTTAGGGGGTGCTTAGAAACCTTGGAGCCCTTTATTAGACATCTCTTAGAGGTCTCATTTAGGACAAATACAGTCCCTAGTTGTTGGAAGGAGGCAGTAGTACTTCCCCTCCCAAAAAAACCTCAGTTAGGCCTGGAGCGATTAGATAATTTGCGACCTATCTCTCTTTTACCCTACTTTGCTAAGATCGCAGAGAAAGTGGTAAATGAGCAACTTACAGCACACATTGGGAAATGTCATCTCCTTCACCCCACTCAATCGGGTTTCCGTAAATGTCACTCGACTGAGTCGGCCCTTCTTTTGGCAACAGAGACCATTCGGGAGTATGTGGATGCGGGTCAAACGGCTGCCCTGATCCTGTTGGATCTTAGTGCGGCCTTTGACACGGTAGCTCACCACACTCTAGTTTACCGTCTAAAGAAGGCAGGTGTGTGTGGTAGGGCCTTAGATTGGCTTATATCATTTCTGGCAAATCGTAGCTTCCAGGTGAGGCAGGGTGAGTTCTACTCTAGGGTCATGGAATTGCAGCAGGGGGTTCCTCAGGGCTCAATTTTGAGCCCGACCTGGTTTAATCTTTATGTGGCTCCCTTAGCAGAGATCGCTGATGGTTTTGGGATCAGAGTCGTTTCATACGCAGACGATACCCAGTTGGTGGTGTCCTTGACCCAGGAACAGCAGTCGGCAGCTCCCAATCTGGTGGCGTGCCTGCAAGAATTAGCCTCTTGGATGGACAAAAACTTTCTGAAACTTAATGGTGACAAGACAGAGGTGCTGGTGGTGGGAAGAGCTCCATCCGTGTGGTCCTCTGCGTGGTGGCCGCAGAATTTGGGCCCCACCCCTGTGCCATGCGCCCAGGCTAAAAACCTGGGGGTTTGGATGGACTCTTACCTGTCCTTTGAATATCACACCAGACGGGTCGCAGGAGCCTGCTTCGGAATCCTTAAAAGACTCCGAAAAACTTTGGATATATTACCTATTGCAGCTAGGAAGACCCTAGTTCACGCTCTCGTGACATCTCATCTCGATTATGGGAATGTCTTATATCTAGGCGTTACTGAAAGGTGTATACAGAGACTCCAATGCGTACAGAATGCTGCGGCCCGCTTGATCCTGATGCGTCCGAGGAGAACTGCCTCTAAACTGGCTCTTGCTTCTCTCCACTGGTTACCTATTCGGGAACGAGTCTGGTTTAAGGTGTTGTGTGTGTGTCACCGCATTATTCAGGGGACTTCGCCTGCTTACTTGCTGAACCTCCTTACCCCTTACGCCCCAACTCGCCGCCTGAGGTCTGAGGGGAGGGGATTGGTCTGCGTCCGGGCTGTAAAGAGAGCCAGGATGGGTGGTCACTCCTTCCGTTTTTTGGCGGCCCAACTCTGGAACAAACTCCCAAAGAGCCTTCGGTTGCAACCCTCTGAGGGCATGTTTAGGAAGAAACTGAAGACTCATCTGTTCCCGCCTGGGTAGGTCTATGTGATCACCAGAGCGACTTGCACCGTAGCGCGGGGACACACTGTGTAGTGTAACCAGGCGCTTTATAAGTCCGATTAATAAATAAATAATAATAAATAATATATATACCTGTGTGGTGTCCTTTCATTTGGTAATTCAAGAGATTATAAGGTAAAACAAGCTGCTTTATATTCCTCTGAGATTTAGCCTGAAGGCTGCTCTCCACAGCTACCACTAGGATAGCATTCTTTGAAAGGTTGTCTTAAACCTATCTACCATAAGAGTCGAATTGGACTGGTGCAAGGTGGTCACTATAACTAGTGACCAGCATATGCCAGGCCAACTTCTCACATTGGTGGGCAGCGTGTGGGATTCCAGCTTGCCATTGTTTTACCAGAAAATCTCTATTTGAATTGCTAACTGAAAACCACTAAAGGTACTCAAGGTACATATAAAAGTCAAGCTTAGTATCAATAAGTTCTACTGAACTTAGAGCTGTGAGTGAACGGATAGCACACCCTTGCTAAAGCTCAAGCTAGGATCAGTAGGCCACAAACTAGTGTAGGTAGTGCAACACTGCATAACACTAGAATGTCCTTAAGGGGTGGAGCCAGTGGGTCCACTCAACCTCAGTATAAGGACATGACCTTCTTTGACTTGAAGGCCATGTGTGTTGCAAGACACCTGGGGTTAGGACAGAGTCCCTCCACACAACACCTGATAAATCTACTTGTAGAAGATGATCTTAGACTGGCTCTAGAAGCTGGTGGATCTGGATCAAGAGGTGGGTCAGCCATAGTCTCTGGGTCTGATGATGAAAATCAAGATGACCTGGAGTCTGTGATTGAAGGGCCAGACCCAGAAAGGTCTGAACAGGACAGAGGAATTCTCCCTAAGAGAGTTGACAGAGTGGAAGAGAGGCCTAGATCCCCTTCAAGGGCATCTAACCACTCATATCACTCTGACAAGGATTCTGTCCATCAGAGGAACTCATACTTACATAGAGAGACCTCCTCTGAAAGAAGGTACAAGATGCTCCAGTATGAGGAAGCTAGGCTTGCCCTCAGAACCAAGCAATTGGCCTTAGATAGAGAAGCCTTTGAGCTCCAGAGAGCTTCTAGAAAAGAGGGGTTAGATACCCCTGGTGGCAGCAACAGTGTTCCTAGAGGCAGATATTACATTCCACACCATAGGAACCTGTCCAAGGTTGTTCCTCCCTACTAGAGTGGGGATGATATCCACAAATGGATAACTGCTATGGAGAGGGCCTGCAAAGTTCAACAGGTCCCCCAGAAACAGTGGGCAGCAAACTTGTGGCTCTCCTTTTCTGATAAAGGTAGAGGCAAGCTCCTCACTGTTAGAGAAGAGGATGCTGATGACTAAGACGCCCTGAAGAGTGCATTAAAAGATGGGTTTGGCTTAACCACTGAACAGTACATGTTGAAGTTCAGAGATACCCAGAAAGCACAGACTCAGGATTGGACTAGCTTTGTTGATTGTGCAACCAAGGCTCTAGACGGTTGGCTGGTTGGTAGTAGAGTTACTGATTTTAAGGGATTGTATAATCCTATCATGAGAGAACAGATCCTTAATAATTACCAAAACCAGTTGTTGCATCAGTACCTGGTGGACTCTGATCTGACCGTTCCCCAAGAATTGGGAAAGAAGGCACACAAATGGGTCAGAACCAGGGTGAGGCAGAAAACCCAGAGCAAAGGGGGTGACACCAAAAAGCAAGATCCTAAAGGCTCAGATAAAGGTGGGGATAAGTCAAAAGACCAGAAGTCTTCACAAGGGCCTCAAAAATTTGCATCTGGTGGGGATTCACAGTCTACAAAGGGAAAAGGCCAAAAGAAGCCCTGGTGCAAATTCTGTAAACAGAAAGGGCACTGGACTTCTGATTGTACCAAGTCCTAAGACCAAACCACCATCACTCCAGCCCCTAAGGCAACTGTTCCCCCTAGTGCAGTCATTGGTGGAGGTGGTAACCAGAATAGGGGTGTAGTAGGGTTGACCCTGGGTTCTGATGTGGACTCTGGCCTAGTCAGAGTACCAACACAGGCATTGCTAGTTTGTGAGGGAGACCTTGATATGTCCTTCCTGGTGAGCCCCAGTAATCTGGGCAAGTACAAACAGCAGCCTATCATAAATGGCAAACAGGCTTTGGCATTCAGGGACAAAGGTGCTAGTGTCACCATGGTGGCAGAGGATCTAGTGGACCCTGCACAGATCATCCTGGGTGAAATGTACCAGGTTACCAATGCAAGCAATGTCAGGACCAACCATAGTCTGGCAGTCGTGAATTTCTCCTGGGGAGGGGTAACTGGCCTCAAAAAGGTAGTAGTCAGTGCAGACCTCCCTGTCGAATGTTTGTTGGGCAATGATCTGGAGACTTCAGCCTGGTCTGAAGTGGAATTATGGACTCATGCTGAAATGTTGTGCATACCTGCAGAGGTATTTGCTGTGACCAGGTCACAGGCCAAAATGCATAAAACTGAACCAGCTCTGGATCCTGAAACTATGGACCAAATGCTACCCAAGTCAGTCAGTCAGTCATAATACTTTATTTCGATAAATCAATATCATAAAAAGACATAGGAACAAAATTTTACACATGATCATCAAATGCAATAAATACATAATAAAACATGATATATATACATACTAGTACCACTAACATGTGAATACAAAAATATATACTTTCTATAAAATCCGTACCTAAAAATACATTTAAAAGAGGTCAGTAAGGATAAAACAGGCTGTTCATATCGATTGCAAAAAACTCATCAATGTAAAAAGGATTCAAGTAATAACCAATACTAATACGAAATATGCAGTTCATCTTTCTAATGATCCGTGGTCACCCGGTTATCGGACACCATCCTTTTATTGGCCCTACTAGCCCCCACAAGGAAGTTGGCAACATGACACATTATCCTAGGGGTTTGTAATAGCTGGAGAAACAGTAGTGCTGGCTTGACCTGTGTGAACCCCACCTCTTTAAGAATCGGTCTCAAGAATTTCCTTCTTAGGACCGTGAAGTGGTCACAGAACATCAGAAAGTGCAAGGTGTTCTGGGTCGAGAAATTATCACACTTACATGGCGGGGCATTATCTGGTGAACTCCAGCTTGGAAAGTAGCCCAGAGATAAATGGATCAAATTCAGCCGAAATCGAGTTAAGAGGAAGCGGTGATAGGGCCGGTTAACAATGGTCAAGTATGGTTCTGGGCCCACATGGGTACACAAAATAAGGCTAGACCTTACCATTGGTTTCCCAAGCTCCACTTGTTCCCTATCTAGGCATAGCATATCTCTCATCATACCTTTAATTTGAGCTATGTCTTTCGTAGTTATACTAGAAGGGGCTAAGAAAAGATCTGGTCTCCCTAGCTTGCCGAGGCTATCTTTGATATAGGCTAGCCATGGAATCTTGCTAACCCCATCTAACTGCAAGCAATCTTTTAAAATGATGTGATTGAGGGGAATTTCATGGTTCAGCCAGATCCTAAGCCAAGCCAAAACAGGGGCTATTTTAATCAGGTCTGAAATGTATCCCAACCCTAGTTCAGAATGAACAATGTATGTAGGAGTTGACTGGGGTACGGAAAGGACTGACCTGAGAAATTTATTTTCGGTAATCTGGATACTGTCCGTTGAACAATAGCCCCAAATGGCGCTGCCATATGTGGCAACAGCCAAGCTTTTGGCTTTATAGAGTTGTAGCAAAGTGACTATTGGCCTAGCCCCCAATTTTTTTATAAAACTCTGAAGTGCAAAGGAAGATCTAGCAAGAGCAAGATTTCTATTTTTTATCTGGGGACCCCAGGATCCTCTCTCATCAAATGTAATCCCTAGATAGGGGAAAGTGGTTACTCTACAGAGCTCTTGTTTCCCGCATGTAAATGTTTTTATTAACTTGGTGTTTTTAGCCTTGCCCATTATCATGATTTGGGACTTTTTGACGTTAATCATTAAATCCAAGGAAGCCATGAAATCTTCAAATGCATCCAGTAAGCGTTGAAGGCCCACTCCAGTACGGGAGAGCAAAACAGCGTCGTCCGCGTATAGGAGAACTGGAATTCCCAGTTCACCTACTCGCGGAACGTCCAGAGTAGCTATTTTTAAGGAGGATTCCAATGCGTTTATATAGACCGTAAAAAGGAGGGGAGCCAAGATGCACCCCTGCCTTACCCCTCTTTCAGACTTAAAGTGACTAGTGCAGCGCCCTTCCGAGGTGACTCTGATCGCAG
Organism: Triturus cristatus; assembly: GCF_964204655.1. Lineage (NCBI taxonomy): Eukaryota > Metazoa > Chordata > Amphibia > Caudata > Salamandridae > Triturus > Triturus cristatus. Next base: position 443,326,316 of record NC_140585.1, read on the forward strand.
CAGTTAAGTCAGAATGAAGATCAGCTAAAAGACAGACAAGGGCCCTATCCAGTCCTATGTCAAGCAAGATATTCCACAGCTTGGAGCGATTTACAAGGTCGAAGGCTGACGAGAGGTCCATGAACCCCAGGTACATGGACCCCTCCCTAGCTCTCGTATATTTTTCGACCAGTAAATGCAAATTTAGGCCCTGGTCAATGGTGCTTCTTTTTGGCCTAAAACCATACTGCACATTGGAAAGTACACCTTTTTCAAGTAGCCAGTCATTCAATCTAGATAGGATAACCCTACCCAATATTTTCACCGATGAGTCGATTAGGGAGATCGGTCTATAACAAGATGGGTCTAGCCTATTACCCTTTTTAAAAACCGGTATGATAATGGATTTTTTCCATGAATCCGGGATTTTGTCAATTGAGAGAACATTAAAAACATTACATAAAATTTTGGACCAAAACTTAGGATCATGTTTAAAAACGTCCCCAGGGACCCCGTCAGGACCTGGAGCTTTGTTTTTCAAGGTCAGTTCTATTGCCCGTTTCACTTCAGCTACGACAAAAACTACAGTGGCCTTAGCGGTACGTGAATCGCCAACTGCCTCTTCTATAGGGGCGGCAGTGATGACAGTGCTATTGGATTCAGAGTATATCTCACTGAAGTGTTTAATCCAACCCTCATCAGGGATGTTTGCTTCTAAAGGCATATTTGAGTCCTCTGAAAAGAGTGGTTGGTTTATTATTTTCCAAAATAGGCCACTGTTTTTTAATGTAACAGGATCTAAAAGTTGCTCTAGAGCTGTATCTTTCAGGGCCCTCTTTCTTGCAAGAATTGTACGTTTATATGCGGACCTTGCGCTCGATATGTCCACACGGTTTTTAGGAGTGGCTTTCAGGGCTTTTAATAGATCACTATGAGCCTTTGAGCAGTTCTTGTCGAACCATCTTTTACCGACTAACTGCTTTGAGCTCGATGTATTCTCGAGGTTACGGGCAATTTCTGTACAGATATGGTCAAATGCCATTATAACCTGATTGCTCTGGGTTCTGTTAGATAGACATATTGCAACATCATCCTCGGTCCTAGACAGAACCTCCTGTAGGAGGGTTTCAGGGACTATTTTGGACCATTTTAGCCTACGGTTTTGGTCTTTAGGGATAAGATTAGCTCCCCCTTTATGTTTAAGAGATTTCAAAGAAATTACATCTGCAATCATTAGTTCTAATAAAACAGGATTATGGTCACTAAAAACTGATACCTCTGTGTAATATTTAATCACGTTGTTTAACAGAAAAGGAGTCAAAAAAATATAATCAATAATAGTGCCCATGTCGTTTCCTTTAAACGTAGGGGATCTATCTTTCCCATCCCCACAAGTTGATTCGTATAGGTTCCAACTTGCTAAAAAAGATTCGAGGATTTCTCCACGCCTAGTATGTTCCAGGTGCACAATGGAAGAGAGGGGGGGAACTTCAATGTCCTGACTAGGGCATGGTAGGGAACATGGGTGTATATTAAAATCCCCTAGTAATATTAATTCAAAAGTATGTACATTAGTGTTATAGACTGACAAAAATTTGTCCAGTGACTCTAAATTGTGACTGGTACAATCATTGGCGTTAGAGTTATAAAAATTAACAAAAAGAATCTTAGCCCTGTCTTGCAGGGCAAGTTCAACAATCAAACAGTGATCGGAGCCAGATGAGCATTGAGTAAGTTTACCCTTTATGTCCAGTTTGAATAAACTTAGCAGGCCCCCCTTGGATCGTCCAGCCACGCTGCTGATGGCTGGGATGCAGAAGTGGCTGTAGCCATCCATGGAGAAGCTATTTGTCTGGTCCCAGGTCTCTTGTAAAGCAATGATGTCAAAAGCTTTAAGTGTCAGTTGCCAGTCCGGGTTCCCAATTTTGCTCTTTATTCCCGCAATATTCCAGGTGGCAATTTTGAGAGATGGAAATATAGCAGGTGGCTGAGTGGGATTCCTTGTTATGTCTGGAAGTCAATCATTTTCCTCCAATGAGGACAAAGCAGAATAACGGTTATGAAGGGGAAGACTGTTATACATCTGCCTGTTCACTGGCTGCTGACCGAAAGGATCACCTCCATTTTGGAACACAGGAGCGTTCAATGGCCTAATGGGATGAGGACCAGCCATTCCCCCTGTAGAAGCGTTACCACGATGCTCTAGCTGATAGGATGGTGGTAAAAGAGTACTGGCCAGATGACTATAGAAATAACCAAGTGGTCTGGCACAAACAGCGTGTTCCTGGAGGGGTAAAGAGGCTGCTCTAAGCAGGACAGTAGCAGCATGTTGCGGATATTTAAAATTAACAATGATACAGTCCCCCCCTATGTCTTTCTTACCGTGGCCAATCCAACCAACTCTACGAGTGGATAAAATATCGTTTGAGAAGGCCACCGGAAAGCCACAATTCTTATTCAGCCAGGCAAGTGATTTATTTTTTAAAGCGTCATGGGTTTCCATCCCGGGATTAGACATGCAGGAGTCAACCTTAGGAACATTGGTTAATATTACAGTGTATGGAACACACTGTGGTGGAAGGTTGACAACATTTCTCCACATGGGTTTACTGTGCCCCGAGGCATCAACCCTTGGGGCGTTCTTCAGGGCGTTCTGACGACTATTTTGTACTATTTGAGTTTGTCGAAAGGATGGAGCTAGTGCAACTTTCGAGCCCATTAATGGTTGTGATGATGAGGTAGTAGACAAGGCGTTTGCAGTCTGAAATGCCTGATGATTACCCCCCGGACCCTCTTCCCTGATATTGTCAGACGTGAAAAGAGCGGGCTCCAATAGACTATGTCCTGTAGGGCCCGAGGAATCAGGTTGAATAGAAGTCATTGGAGAGGTCCTAATCGAGTTAGAGTCTACGAGACCCTTAAGTCTAGTAACCTCTAATGTAACTAAGTCTAACTTTGCCAGCAGTGGACTAATCAAGGCCTCTAGTTTAGACTCTAATATAGAAGCCAGGAGTTCAATATGTGGTGGATACAGGGGGCTGTTCTCGGCGTTATTTACGGTCTCTGAGACTTTATTTGAGGGTACAGAGTTAGCCCCCCCGGTCAATGGTGCTGTTCCTTGCTTTTTGGGTTTACGAGTCACTACCCTCTTAACCGGGAACTTCCTGCAGGCACGCACTGTTCTCCGAGTAGGGGATGGAGTTTGTATGCCCTTGATAGGCGATACCATGCTCTGGCTAGAACTGGAAACGTTGGTGATTGCCCCTTCGACAGTATTGACTAAAGTAGTTGCATCGGTATTTACGACTACATTATCAATATTGGCACTACCACTATCTAGAGATAACGTTGGGGAAGACAACATAGATGACCTTAGTGGTGATGTCTCCGGACTTGATCTGCCAAAGGAAATTCTCCTGTCTTGATTGATCTTGTTTACCACTCTGACAAGATAGCTATCCATAGTCCTGGTTTCGCTAGTGGCAACAGTTTTCACTTGCCTGGGCTTAGACATGAGGTGTTCGACAAAGATTTACCACAACAAAAATTGAAACAGTAGGTTTTCCCTGGGCTCCGTACACTATAATGGGGGCGTTAGGTCCTACTGAGCTTACGCACGTGCACGACAATACTTTATGAACCTACTTGCGTAACCACGACAGGCGGATCACCAAAGTCCATGGCCCTGCCCAGCCTCCTCCGGCCCCGGACGGCCACAGACGGCCCGCCCTCTGCCCGGGCTCAGCCCGGCGTCGCCCGCGCGCGTCCCGCGTCGCGGAGGGAGCTGTCGGTTATCAAGCGCCTCCGGGCGCGCTGGCGGCGGAAGTGGCGTCGGGAGGAGCAGTGGCTGATGGGGATTGTAGTCTCCTGGCGTGGACTGGCGGCAAAAGATACACCCAGCAAGGGTGCCCAGTCAGCTCTCCCCCTGCGTGTGGTCTCGCCGGGCTCTGCGGACTCCTCGTGGTCGATTCTGCGCCCCCCGCTCCACCGAGGGAGCTGTCGGTTATCAAGCGCCTCCGGGCGCGCTGGCGGCGGAAGTGGCGTCGGGAGGAGCAGTGGCTGATGGGGATTGTAGTCTCCTGGCGTGGACTGGCGGCAAAAGATACACCCAGCAAGGGTGCCCAGTCAGCTCTCCCCCTGCGTGTGGTCTCGCTGGGCTCTGCGGACTCCTCGTGGTCGATTCTGCGCCCCCCGCTCCACCGAGGGAGCTGTCGGTTATCAAGCGCCTCCGGGCGCGCTGGCGGCGGAAGTGGCGTCGGGAGGAGCAGTGGCTGATGGGGATTGTAGTCTCCTGGCGTGGACTGGCGGCAAAAGATACACCCAGCAAGGGTGCCCAGTCAGCTCTCCCCCTGCGTGTGGTCTCGCTGGGCTCTGCGGACTCCTCGTGGTCGATTCTGCGCCCCCCGCTCCACCGAGGGAGCTGTCGGTTATCAAGCGCCTCCGGGCGCGCTGGCGGCGGAAGTGGCGTCGGGAGGAGCAGTAGCTGATGGGGATTGTAGTCTCCTGGCGTGGACTGGCGGCAAAAGATACACCCAGCAAGGGTGCCCAGTCAGCTCTCCCCCTGCGTGTGGTCTCGCTGGGCTCTGCGGACTCCTCGTGGTCGATTCTGCGCCCCCCGCTCCACCGAGGGAGCTGTCGGTTATCAAGCGCCTCCGGGCGCGCTGGCGGCGGAAGTGGCGTCGGGAGGAGCAGTAGCTGATGGGGATTGTAGTCTCCTGGCGTGGACTGGCGGCAAAAGATACACCCAGCAAGGGTGCCCAGTCAGCTCTCCCCCTGCGTGTGGTCTCGCTGGGCTCTGCGGACTCCTCGTGGTCGATTCTGCGCCCCCCGCTCCACCGAGGGAGCTGTCGGTTATCAAGCGCCTCCGGGCGCGCTGGCGGCGGAAGTGGCGTCGGGAGGAGCAGTAGCTGATGGGGATTGTAGTCTCCTGGCGTGGACTGGCGGCAAAAGATACACCCAGCAAGGGTGCCCAGTCAGCTCTCCCCCTGCGTGTGGTCTCGCTGGGCTCTGCGGACTCCTCGTGGTCGATTCTGCGCCCCCAAGAGGAGAAGCAGTAGGGTTAAGGCTGTGCCTTCCCCTCTGTCTCAGATTCCCTTCCTGAGGGAGGAGAAGCACAGCCTGAAGAAGGAACTGCCCCAGAGGAACTTGAGCCTGGTCAGGTTGAGTTCTTGGGGGCAGGGGGACCTTCCAGGGAAGATCTGAGTAAGGAGCAACGGTGCTGCCCCTCTCTTGAACCCCTCAGACAGCAAGCTGCTGCTGAGGCTGCTGGGAGTGCTAGTGGGTCCCATAAGGTTTATTGGGATGAGAGACTCCTATATTCTGTGGCTAGAGATCCTACCCCTGGAGCCACCAGGAGGTTGGTAATACCTCAGAAGTTTAGGGGGTTCCTCTTGACCCTAGCACATGATATCCCATTTGCAGGACACTTGGGCCAAAACAAAACCTGGGACAGGCTTGTCCCTCATTTTCATTGGCCTCACATGTCAGAGGACACCAAGGAGTTTTGTCGCTCCTGTGTCACTTGCCAAGCCAGTGGCAAGTCGGGTGGCACAACAAAGGCCCCCCTGATACCACTACCTGTGGTGGGGGTTCCCTTTGAAAGGGTAGGGATTGACTTTGTTGGTCCCCTTGACCCTCCAACAGCATCTGGGCACAGGTTTATCCTGGTGGTAGTAGATACCACCAGGTACCCAGAAGCAATTCCCCTCTGGACCATTACAGCCCCTGTATTGGCAAGAGCCCTCATTGGAGTTTTCTCCAGAGTGGGTTTCCCTAAGGAGGTTATATCTGACAGAGGTACCAACTTCATGTCAGGGTATCTAACTGCAATGTGGAAGCAGTGTGGTGTAAACTACAAGTTCACTACTCCCTATCCCCCACGATGCAATGGGTTAGTTGAAAGGTTCAAAAAAACCCTAAAGGGAATGATTAAAGGCCTCCCAGAAAAGCTTAGGCAAAAATCGGACCTTTTACTTCCCTGCCTTCTGTTTGCATACAGGGAGGTCCCACAGAAGGGGGCTGGCTACAGCCCTTTTGAACTTCTGTTTGGGCACCCTGTCAGAGGCCCATTATGTTTGGTGAAGAAGGGATGGGAGTTACCTCTCAAACCTCCCAAACAGGATGTGATGGACTATGTACTTGGTCTCCGCTCCCGGATGGCAGAGTACATGAAGAAGGCAACCAAAAACCTGGAGGCTAGCCAAGAATTACAAAAAGCTTGGCATGGCCAAAAGGCTGTCCTGACTGTTTATCAGCCAGGTCAGAAAGTGTGGGTGTCCGAGCCTGTGGCCCCAGCAGCTCTCCAGGACAAATGGAGTGGCCCCCATACAATTGTTGAGAAAAAGGGAGAAGTCACAGACTTGGTGGATCTTGGAACTCCCAGGAGCCCCCTTAGGGTGCTCCATGTCAACAGACTTAAGCCACATGTGGACAGGGCTGACATGGGCTTGCTCATGGCAACTGATGAGGACCAGGAGGAGGAGAGTGACCCTCTCCCTGACCTGCTCTCACAGAACCCTGATGATGGGTCAGTTGATGGTGTTGCTTTGGCAAGCAGCATCACTGAGCATCAGCAAACTGAATGCAGACAAGTTCTGCAACAGTTTAGACATATGTTTAGCCTGACCCCAAGTCAGACTTCCTGGTGCACCCATGAGGTGGACACTGGAGACAGTCTGCCTGTAAAGAGTAAAATCTACAGGCAACCTGACCATGTCAGGGACTGTATCAGGACTGAAGTACAGAAAATGTTGGAACTAGGTGTTACTGAGCCTTCAGATAGCCCTTGGGCTAGTCCAGTAGTCCTTGTGCCTAAACCTCATACACAGGGTGGTAAGAAAGAAATGAGGTTTTGTGTTGACTACAGAGGCCTCAATGCAGTCACCAGGACTGATGCCTATCCAATTCCAAGGGCAGATGAACTTATAGACACTTTGGCCTCAGCCAAGTATCTTAGTACATTTGACCTAACAGCTGGCAAATCAAGTTAGCTGATGATGCCAAGGCCAAAACAGCATTTTCAACCCCTGGTGGGCACTATCACTTTGTGGTAATGCACCTGCCACTTTTCAGAGGTTGGTGAATAAAGTTCTGACTGGTATGGAAACCTATTGCTCAGCTTATTGCTGTCTTTAGTTCCACCTGGCAGGATCACCTGGTCCACCTCAGAAATGTTTTGGAGGCCCTGTAAAAGCAGGCCTCACTATCAAGGCCACTAGGTGCCAGATAGGGCAGAGTCAGGTTGTGTACCTAGACCACCTTGTAGGTGGAGGCCAGGTTCAACCATTGCAGAGCAAAATCCAGACCATAATGGAATAGGTAGCTCCAACAACCCAGACACAGGTTAGAGCCTTTTTAGGCCTTACTGGGTACTATAGGAGGTTTGTTAAGGGATATGGATCTATAGTGACCCCCTTAAATGATCTGACCTCTAAGAAAATGCCAAAAAAGGTTCAGTGGACAGCTAGCTGTCAAAAGGCATTTGATGACCTCAAGCAGGCAATGTGCCATGCCCCCATCTTGCAGAGTCCAGATTACAAAAAGAAGTTCATTGTAAAAACAGATGCTTCAGAGCTGGGTGTGGGAGCTGTACTGTCTCAACTTAATGATGAAGGTCAAGACCAGCCAGTAGCTTTCATAATCAGAAGGCTGACCCCTAGAGAGAAACGTTGGTCAGCTATAGAGAGGGAGGCCTTTGCTGTGGTGTGGGCCCTGAAGAAGCTGAGGCCATACTTGTTTGGCACTCCCTTCATAGTTCAGACTGACCACAAGCCCGTCCTATGGCTCAAACAGATGAAAGGTGAAAATCCTAAACTGCTCAGGTGGACCATTTCCCTACAAGGGATGGACTATACAGTGGAACATAGACCTGGGACCCAACATGCCAATGCAGATGGACTCTCAAGGTATTTCCACTTAGAACATGAAGACTCAACTGGTCAAGGTTAGTTTAATGTCCCTGCATTGTGGGGGGGGGGGGTTGTGTAGGAGAGTAGGATCTGCACTTATGTTGCCCCCACTTTTTTCTGATGTATGCACTGGTTTCTGGCTATAGTCTGGCTGGGTCCCTGCTAATCAGGGCCCCAGTCTCTCTGTTCTGTCTAAACAAGTGGGTGTGCATATTAGATGCACTAGTTATTGGATACTGTGGTACCTTATGAGCCCCTAGTATATGGTACCTTAGGTACCTAGGGCATAGGCACTGCGCAGGCCTACCAGGGGCTGAAGCATGTATTATGCCACCCCTGGGAAGCAGACTCAATCTGACACCACAGGCCTGCTACTGCAGCCTGTGTGAGGTAGTGTTAGCACTCCTCACTGAGGTATAGGTTTCTATATCTCACCATACACACACATATAAACCTACCAGCCACCCCTATGGCAGGCCCCATCAATCCTGAGGGCAGGGTGCTTGGTCTACAATGTGAGGGGGTGCCTCTGCATGAGCAGGGCCCCTCTGCAGCTACCAGAGTCTATTCTCTATGGCTGTTTGTGGATGCGGTTAAACCATATACTCTTAAGTGCATTATAATGCTAACTTTGGAATGACTGCATCAAAACATGTCATGTTTGATGTCAAACAACTTGGAATCATACCCCCACATCAGTCCATGATGTGGGAGCATGATCCCACCCTTCTAGAGGGGACGACATGTACCCACTGTAGTAAAACAACAGAAATCTGAAAGAGCCCAGGCATCACAAAATGGATGCCACCAGCACAGACACTGGGCTGCCCTCCTGCTGCTGACTGAAACTCGCAGTCGAGGAGGCCCAACATTAGGCATCCTGTCACAGGGCGGTGTCACCACCTTCCAGACAGGATTTAGTGTATTGGAGCTGGGTGGGTGCACTCCTAGAGTGCTTTGAAGTCCTGCACTGGGGGAGCAGTAGGCTCCTCTGTGCATATGCCAGCTCAAACCGGTTCAGGGGCTACCTGTCCCTGCTCTGGCGTGAAACTAGACAAAGGGAAGTGGGTGTAACCACCCCCTACCCTGACCCTCCCAGAGGAGTGGTCATAGAGCTAGTCCCTCCCCTATCTTCAGTATAAGATAGCAAACTTTGCCATTGCAAATCAGATAACCCTGGACGACGCTCTACAAAGAAGAATCCTGTCCCTTCGACGTTACACTACCTTTGGAAGACAGAAGAATCTCCCTTGGAGTCAAGGAGTGACTCCCCTGCTTGGCAGGCACCAAAAACCTTAATCAACGGTTGCAAACTTTCCTGCTCCCACCGGGGTTCGAGGTCCCTGCAGCCCCAGAAGTAGACTTCCTGACTTCTCGACGGCCATTGTGAGTCCCCAGCAGACCCCACGAGTGACGAGGAACAGCAATACCCGGGTACCGTGCACTATTGTCAAGTGCAACCCCTTCACGACATTCTACAAACTTGTGCATTGGACCATTTTTGGTCCAAGCCTCCAGCAGGTTTTGCAGCAAAAATCAGAGGCCTACCCCATCCCGAGTGACCGTGGGCTCCTGTAAAGCATTTCCTCAAGAGGCGTCTTTGCGATCCCTTGCCCATTGGCTTGTGGGTCCCCCGAAGACTTTCTTATCAACTAAAAGGGCTCCCCTGGTTGCTCCAGGCCTGCCTTCACTCACCCTCGCTGGGTAAGTCTCTCAGACCTTTCTGGTCTGCAACGCTGACCTTCTTTGATTTCCACAAGACTTGCAGTTGCCAAGGTTTGTTGGATCCAATCCGGTTGCTGACACCGCAGTCAGCTGCAGACTTTCTGGCACACTCCGAATCCAGCTGCTGGTCATTGTCGATTTCTCCTGGACCACGTGAGCGAAGAGTCAAAACACCATCGACGACCTGAAATCACCCGACATCCTTGGTCAGCCATCTTCCTGGCCACCGGTCACTGGCAAATGACTTTGAACACTGTCCCTTCAATTTTCAGGTCATCTGCATCTTGAATCCACCCTTGGATTCCACCGGACACTTCTTCAGTCGACGCAAGCAGCAAGTCTTCTTTGGTCTCCCTAGAAAACAGCGACGCGACCCAACACCAAAAGACACCTATGCACCCGGCTTCCCTGGGTGAGGTAACTCGTGCACTCTGGTGCCCTAGTGTGTGTTGGCCCTTGAATTACTTAACTTGTAAGTGGCTTGCTTGTAGACTTCCTCGAAGTACCCTAAAACTTTAAAAATCAAACCGCGACTTGCTCCATTATAATCAATAGAGAACCCGCGGCTGTGTTCACACACTGCATGCATCTCCCGTGGGTCTGTTACTTACCTGCTTTCACTGCAGTAGTGAAGCCCGAGCGATTCAACAGGCCCTAGGCCTTGTCATTTTGCAAGTCGACTTTCTTAACCCATTTTTTTAGTGTATGGTCTGGTACGCCCCTAGGGCCCCAGCCATATTTGTGCTTAACTTATCGTGAAACGTTGATATTTGAATGTGTTCCTGGCTTCTAATCTCATAAAGAGATTAGTAGAGTGTGTCTAGAAATCAATACATATATATTTGATATATATTCCTGTGTGGTGTCCTTTCATTTGGTAATTCAAGAGATTATAAGGTAAAACAAACTGCTTTACATTCCTCTGAGACTTACCCTGAAGGCTGCTCTCCACAGCTACCACTAGGATAGCTTTCTTTAAAAGGTTGTCTTAAACCTATCTACCATAAGAGTCGAATTGGACTGGTGCAAGGTGGCCACTATAACTAGTGACCAGCATATGCCAGGCCAACTTCTCACAGTGGGGATTGTCGTTTATAAACTTCTCTCACTTTGCAGTGTGAGAAAGAAAAGGAAAGTGAATTATGTGGCAGTCTTGCTGGAATACGGAGTGTGAAAGAAAAGGCTGTAGGATGCAATTGTTTAACACACAACACAAGCGCTTCAGTGTATGTATCTGTGACATTTTACCATGTTTCCAATGCACTTATGTGTGACATTCCATGTCTTATATATGACACCTCAATTGACACTTTATCACAAATATGAAATACTTTTTAATATCCTACCCTAGGTGCAAAAAGGGCAAATAATTTTTTGGTTTAATACAAAATGAGCAGTATTTTCCTTTATAGGGGTTTTGTATATTGATCTGCTAGTGTATGTAGATTGTAAATGTGATCTCCATGTCTTTGTTTTGGAAGAAACCACCTTTGATGTCTTTCTAAATTCTTTGGGCCTTATGTATCAAAAAAGAGTTTTGCGATTCTCAAATAGCGATTTTTAGCGAATCACAATTAGAGAATCGCAAAATGCAATGTATGTAGGATTTTCTAAAAAATTTGCGAACCTTACATTTTCCTTATATGCGAATCTCAAATTGAGATTTGCAATTAAGGAATACCTTCCTATTCATTTCTATGGACTAGGAGGCCCATAGGAATGAATGGGAAGACATTCTCAATTTGCGATTACCAATTAGAGAATCCCAAATTGAGAATGCAATTTCAAAGGTGCAAGGGTGCCAAAAGGACACCCTGTTGTACCCCCGAAATATGCATGTGTGCACATTTTGCGCACATACATGCCCTAAGGGCATGTATGTGCGACATAAGGCACTTTTAAAAAATAAAAAAGTGCTTTTTTAAAGAAAATCGCAAATTACCACCAACTTGAAGTTGGTGGTAATTTGCAATTCCTTAAGGAGAAATAGCAAATTTCTGGTGCTTCCAGAATTGTATTTAAGGAATCGTAATTTGCAATTCCTTAATTGCATTTGCAAAATAGAGAATCGCAAATTTAGCAATTCTCTATTTTGCGATGGCCTTTTGGGATGATACATCCCAAAAGGCTTTTTCCAATTTACAAACGGACCGATTCTGAGACTCTGCCCATTTGCAAACGGTACAAAGTCTTGATACATATGGTCCCTCCTGCATGAGGAATGTCTATGCTTTAATCTTAAGAATATATGGTTCAATTTTAAGACTTGGGTGGGCCTGTGGTGGAATTTAATATATTTCCTGTGATTGGCCCTCAACTAAAGCACAGACCAGGTACTTGTCTCCTTCCACTGCTCATGTTTTTGGAGCTATTTATTTTATATTCTACAAAAACATCATAGGAGTGCCTGTGTTTTAAGGCCGTCTTCCCTATTTGTGTTGCTTCTTTTCCCTTTCACCCTTCAGCCTCCGTCTGTTTCTTCTCTACCCTCTCCCTCCACTCCCGTTTGTAATTGTATAGCTCTTTAAACCCTTGCAGCACTGCACCCAGGATAATGTGTTACATGGCTACACACTTATAAAGTCCAAAAAGTGAGACCTATTGGCTATGCCAAGGCTAGTTTCTTTTCCTGTTTCTGCTTTTCATCAAAATGGGCTCATTTATGGAAAGCCACAAAAATTCTAAAATGCTAACAACATAGTTTAAGGAAAACCATGTAACTCATATATTTAGTTAAAGCCAAACTATATAGTAAAATGACTTTGGCCAAGTCAAGCTTTTTATCCTTAGCACAAACCCTTATTTTCATTTCTGTCTTTTTTATCCTAAAATATTTATGAAAATAATCACTAACAAGGGGTAAGTATAGCCTTTGGAAGTGAGTACTCCATATCACATACACAAGTAGTGCTTAGAAATACTTTAATTTGTTTCCTTGTGGGTTCTTCTTCCATTCTCTGGACGTCTGGAACTCCTGTACGTCAAGAGAATGGAAGGAACATTGTGGTGTTGGGGTTCTGGGTCAGTTGAAATGAGTTTGTTTCTAAGATGAATTGTTTTCTTCTGTCCTGTTGACTATCAATAAATATAACTTCAAGATACCTAACCAGCGTTCTGACTTCCCTACACTGGCGATGGGCTGCCAGTCACCAGAACCTCCACGCGTGCAGTGTTGCTGCCGGCAATTCATCTGTGCCTACGGCTTCCTGGTCGTGCCGCCTTCATTCCAGCATGTTTTGCGTACAACCTTCTTGACTCCGGTAAGGCGCATGGGCGGATCTATGTGGGAGGCCACCTGGAATTTAGAGCCATTTCACCTGAGTTGTTTGTACCGCAAACTCTCGTTGCTGCTTTGTGCGAGCGCTCCGCCTTCAATGGTACGAGCGTTCTATCTTCATTATTTCACTATGTGCGGCTCACGGTGATCCGCACACCACGTTATTACGTCACACGTAAAACGTCATCACACATACGCCCTGCTGCCATCTTTAAATCAGGCATCTTTCATAGCCTGCAACGTTTCCTTAACTTTCAAGTCAGGCATATTTGTTGTTTATGCTGATCGTGGTAATCTGCACATCAATTACCAATTTAAACATCTACATGTGCCGATCTCACTGATCTGCACACCATTTTCAATTCAAACAGTAATTTGTGAACATTCATTTTAATCTCATATTATTGGAATTCATTATTCATGTTTTTTTTCTCCTTCAGTGCACATTAAATTCATTTAATTTTTATTACACATTCAATTACTATTTAATTTGTATTCTGAATATGCACATAATTTCACAGTTTTGTAAAATTTAATTCCAGCTATGTATCAATATATTTCTCCACCTTTTATACACAATCCAGCTTCTCCAGAAATAGACTGGGAAAAATGGAAAGAAGGATTTGCAGCGTATCTTGAAGCTCTTGATGGAGAGTCTTTTACCTGCAAAAATAAATATGCTGTTTTAAGACATTGTTTAGCTACTGAAGGCCGCAACATATTAAAACACATTCCTAAAGAAATTGTCATCGTTGGTAATGGTGAAGGTGACAATGTAATATTTGAATATGCCACTGCTATCAAAGCATTAGGCAACCGTTTCAAAGTTTGTAAAAATATAACTTTGGAAAGACACAAGTTCTATAAGAGAGTTCAGTTGCAAGGTGAATCTGCTTCAACATATGTTGGCGCTTTACGTATTCTTGCTTCTTCGTGCGAATATAAAGTTTTCGCAGAAGATATGATCAAAGACCAGTTAGTCGAAAAGACCAATAGCAAAAAGGTTCAAGAGGCACTTCTATCCAAACCTGACCTGACTTTACAAATGGCTTTGGACATCGCTACAAGGATTGAAATCACTTGTTCGTACATGGAGCAAATGTCTTTAATGGACAACAAGAATCGAAAAGTGTGTGCAGTCAAATCAAAATATAAGAGGTCTAATGACTTAAAGCTTAAACCAGTTAAAAAAAGTAGTAACACTACATCATGTGGCAGTACTAATCACCTTGCTAATGCTATATCATGCCCAGCTGTTGGTAAAATATGAGTCAAGTGCTCCAAGAAAGGACACTTTTCTGCTGTTTGCAGGTCTAAAAAAAAACGGACCATTCAAGAAAGCTCACAATGTTGAACCTTTGATGGAAGAAAATATGTAGTCTAGTGAAGATGATGAAATTATCTCCATTGTGGACATGGATTGTTCCCAAGGTGTTTGAGGTGTCAATCGTGAAGGACTGAAAAGTGAATCACTCTGGAAACAATCCTTCCCAAAGCAAATTATTAATCAGTGTTGTGTACATCCCATTGGTTATGGTAAAACAGTTATTTATGTTGTAGGTGAATTTAATGCTGATTTCAAATTCAGGGATAGTACATCTAAAAGCATTGTATAAGTAGCAAGGGATGAGGCATGTCTTCTTGGGTGGGGAGACCAAGGTAATCTTGGTATCATCCTTGATCCCAATAACATACAACAGGTGATGTTGAAGAAAGATTTCTTCCAAGTTCAAACTATCCAACAAAATTCTTGGGATGTGTTATATCCAGAAGTGTTTAAAAAAGAGTTGGGTCTTTTCAAGGGATTCAAACACATGATTACATTAACAAATGGTTCTCAACCTGTGATACACAAGGTGAGGAGGGTACCCCTAGCTTTACAATCTGACTTAAAGAAATAATTAGATAGATTGTGTTCAAGAGATGTAATCGAACCTATTGAATCTTCTGATTGGGTGTCTCCTGTAGTTTTGGCTAAAAAGGCCAATGGTAATTTGCGTATGTGTGTAGATTTATGCGATTCAAATAAGAACATACGGATTGATCAGCACCCTCTTCCTAACATCACACAGATGACATCTACACTCAAAGGTGCCAAGTTCTACAGTTTATTAGATATGTCATCTGCATATCATCAAATTGAATTACACACTGAATCAAGATACCCAACTGCTTTCATCACTCCTGAATACCTTTTCCAATCTAAGCGCATGCCCTTTGGTCTGGCCTCTGCGTCTGCCGTCTTTCAGAGAGTGGTTGAAAGTATGTTCAAAGGCATGCCTGGGGTCATGACTTTTCAAGATGAAGTTTTGGTGTATGGTGAGGATCAAAGTCAACACAATAACAGATTGTGCCAGGTTTTGTCTTTGTTAAAATTAAAGTGGGTCACCCTTGGCATTGACATACTTAAACTTAATTGTACTATGGTGGACTATTTAGGGTACATGTTATCTGCTGATGGTGTGCAACCCAAACACAGCCTGGTTAAGGCCATTGAAGAATTCGGAATCCCAAGTGACAAGGATCAATTAAGGTCCTTGATGGGCCTCATGGAATTTTATGCCCATTTTATTCCCAATTGTGCATCTAAAACATACAACATTAGATCTCTTCTCAAGAAGAACGTCCATTTTTCTTGGAATGATGCATGCACTAAGGAATTTAATCTAATCAAACATGAAGTAGCCCATGCCATTCCACTTAAAGCGTTTGATCCTTGTGATAAGCATAATTATAACTGATGCCAGTCAAAAAGGTTTAGGTGCCGTCCTTTTGCAAAGTAGGGATGGCAAACATGAAGTAATTGCATTTGCATCGAGGAGTTTATATGGAGCTGAACCTTCTTACTCCATGATTGAGAGCAAAGCTCTTGCATGTTGGTGGGGCAACACTCATTTCAAGCATTACCTGTAGGGTTCAAAATTTGTGGTACGTGTCGATCATAAACCACTTATTGACCTGTTCACTACTAAAGGGGGAGGGAAAGCTACTCCTAGAATTGCGAGATGGCAATTAAGACTTATGGAACACAACTTTAGCATTGAATATGTACCAGGCAAAAGGAATCTCCTTGCAGATTGTTTATCTGGATTACCTTCTGACAACAACAAGTTTGTTGAAACAAGGGATGCACATAATGATTTCGAATTGGTATGTTGTGTTATTGGTCAATCTGAAGATGTCATTTCAGAGAGAGAGTGGAGAGACGCTTATGAATCTGATGACTAATTTAAAGAAGTTTTGAAAATGTTATGTCAAGGATGGTCTCACTACATTGATGAACATAATTGTGCCTACAAGTACAAGCATGTTTTCGATGAGTTATCCATGGTGAATGGTCTGTTGTACAGATCATCATTATTAGTTGTTACTGAAGCCATGAGAAACAAGGTTCTTACATTAGCTCATGAAGGTCACATAGGTATGCGTGCGATGAAAAAAAGGGTGATAAAACATATTTGGTGGTCAGCCTTAGACAGACAAATAAAGCATTTTGTTAGGAATTGCATTGAATGTGCCATCAGTGATAAATCGCAGGTAACACACATGTCCTTCTCCTGTTGAAGCTATAGAAGTTCTCGATAAACCCTGGGTTAAGATTGCTATTGAAATCATTGGCCCTTTGTATTTGTCTGCCAATTTACCTGAGTATAGCATTGTTTTCATGGATTTTCACAGTCGTTGGCCAGAAATCAAGTGGATAGGAACTGCTGATTCCAACTCTGTCATTCAATTTCTTAAAGCACTTTTTGCCAGAGAGGGTGTTTTCTTCAAGAACTCCTCACTGATAACGGCCCCCAATTTATTTCAATTCAATTTTAAAATTTACTACATTCTGTTGGTATTAACATTGTTAAAACCTCTCTTTATCACCCAAGAAGCAATGGCCTTGTGGAAAGGTTTAACAAGGTCATTAACCAGAATGTGCAGTTAGCAAAAGCTAGTGTTTTGAATTGCAAGGCAGAAATTGAATAACTTCTATGGGCCGATCGCACCACTGCCAATTCTGATACTAATGTGTCTCCATTTGTCTTATTAAGAGGTTGCATACCTACCTCTAAACTTTTGAGAAGATGGATGGCGACCAAAGGTTTGCTTTGCCCAAGGATAAGATTGATGAAAAATAGGTATGATCAGACACAGTCCAAACCTGTTCCCAAGCGATTGAATGTTTGTGTGGGGGACATGGTGAGGGTGAAGTGTTCTAGGATTTTACCCAAAGGGGAATCCACATTTTTTGTTGTTAAGAAGGTGGTAAAGGTTAATAAAGGCGCTGTCAAATTGGATGATGGTAGGTGGTGGAACAAGGGGAAGATTGCTGTGTCCAAAACGGGTTTGGGTGTTCAACCAAACAGAAATTTTCGTGCTGATGTTAATAATGACACTAATTCCACTTTCCGTTCCCCGTCTTCCAGGATCATCAAGTTACCTTCCAAGTTTCATGACTATATTTTGCAATAACTCTTATGATTTATCTACAGTGTGAATTTTGTCCTTTACATATTTGTTCTTTATTTTCTAACTGCATTTTTCATTGTTAAGGGGAAAGATGTGTTGGGTTCTTCTTCCATTCTCTGGACGTCTGGAACTCCTGTACGTCGAGAGAATAGAAGGAACATTGTGGTGCTGGGGTTCTGGGTCAGTTGAAAGGAGTTTGTTTCTAAGATGGATTGTTTTCTTCTGTCCTATTGACTATCAATAAATATAACTTCAAGATACCTTACCAGCGTTCTGACTTACCTACATTTCCTAATGGCGCATGCTAACCCCTAGTGCATGGACACTACGTGGCATAAATAACACTTTTGTGATTAATAAATGCTTTCTTCCACACACCACCACTAAATAGGACTGGGACAAAAGCTAAGTTGTTAGGGGATTTCTATGTCTTAGAACTTTCTTGGAGAATTTGTTGTCTATCTTGCTACTCTCCTTTGTCTACTGATAAGTCTTTTAAGAACAGCTATTTCAGATAACTGTCCTGTTGCGTACTCAAGAAGTGTAGGTATGATATATGTTAATAGGATTACTGTAGGTGTAGAGGAACCGGTGCTGACTCCCCTTAATTTTTGTATTATGATGCTTACTTATACCTCAGTAATACTGGGAGGAGAATATGCCGCTTTTCCCCCGCATACAATTACCCCACATGTTGTCACAACGCGGTCGTTACAACGAACGCGTTGTAACAACGCATTCCATTACCCCGCAAGTCTTAACAACGACTTGCGGAGGGGGGGCGCTGGATGTTGGAATAGTAAAATGTACTATTCCAACTCCAGTCTGTGCGGACTGTAGGGAAGGTGTTGGATTTTAAATCCAACACCTTCCCCCCCCCCTCCACAAGTCGTTGTAACGACTTGTGGGGTAATGGTATGCGTTGTCACAACGCGGTCGTTTTTACGACCGCGTTGTAACAGAATGCGGGGTGACGGTTGTTTACCCTGGGAGGATGTTTGTGATCTCTGACATCTCCAGCTATTTCATTATTGTTGTTGCTCTGCCATATTAGCGAGTAGTATTTGGTACATTTGCAAAGTATTCTTCGTAAGTTCTACTTTGCTATTTACTTTCCTATAAGTGTATCCATATAAATTAAAAGGAGTTTTACTTTCTGGGTTGTTACAGCATTATGTATCCATTTTTTAATTGTTTTTCTATAATATTATTGTTTGTAATTGTTTATCTTTATATTTTATCGATATTTTGATACACAGCATTTTTAATATTGATATTTAGATAGTGTTTCATTTCCTCTCTTGTGTTGTTGATATTTTGGTTTCCTATATTTGATATTATTTTGTTTCTATATTTTTATCTTCTTTATTGTTGTATGATGTATGAAGTTTATTGAAAGTCGACATTATGCAATTATACTTTTATAACCTGCTTTTTTTATGTCAATAATACGTAATACAAACTTCATAATAGGCTACATTATTCACAGGGAGGTCATATTCAGGAGCACAACACACCACCTGTCTTGCAAACTAATGATCTCAGATGGATGGACTACTCTAGGAGTGAGGAGTTCCTTTGCCCTTAAACTCCTACCTTAAAACAAGCATTGGCAAAGCCAATAGGTTTTGCATGTGCAAAATCAATTTGCTTTGTTATTACTTGTTTACATGTTGCAGAGAAGTTGAGCTGCTGTGCAACATGGCTTAAAGGGAAAAAAAGCACTATAATTGGTCCAAACCGGCTACGTCATAGTGCTTTTAAAATGTTTACTTTAAGCATGTAAAAACACCTTGACCAAGGCAAAGAAGACCTGGGCATCCACACCTAGAAGTATCCTGAAAAACTCCACCAGGCATCGTCACAGTGGCATGCAATGACAGGAGAGCATTTTCGAGGGTATTGTTCCCCAAACCTTTGTAGCCCTAGGAAAGCCTGCTTGCCATGGATATTTCCTGCATCAAGTGGTTAAACCTCTGTCTAGATGGATAGTGGCTGAACCAAAATATTTTATTGGGTGTTAAAATAAACATAGAGATGCACTTCAGGCCTGATACTACTGCAGCAACATTGCCCTTCTGGATCAGTGCCTTATTGACAGTCAAGCATGTGATTGGGCTCCCTGTGTTAGGTGACAGAAAAGACCTTTGTGTAGGAAATCCATATTTCCAACAAACCTTTGCTTTTCTTGGTGTTGGTCACTGGGAAACGTGCTGTTGTCCCTCTAGTTAGTTTGGGCCTGCTAAGCAAGTCTCAAATTGCATTTATGTACCCGTCACTAAAAATGTAATCTGCATGTACAGCTATATCGGCATATATATTAGGTCGTACATGGTCCAAGTTTAGAACAACTGCATTTCTACCTAAGTTGACAGACGCAACATTCTGAGCTCCATCCCAGAGCCCCAAATCAAAATCCTTTTAATCTGGTCTGGTTCCTGCTAGCACACCAACAAACTGACACCACTGGGTTATGGGGTGGGCTGGCACTTTCCCCTCCAGTGACTCGAGGAGGTCTGCTGATAAGACGGGACAGGGACGCATGGTGCAAAATACCGTTGTCTGAGGTACTAGGTGAGACAGAGAGAGATGGAGGCCCTAAGCGTGTGTTGGTCCCAAGTGCTAAAAGGTTTGCAGGTCTGTTGTGTGTTTCAATGTGAGCCAGAAAGGGGGCAGATCACCCGAACTGTGAGGGAGGCAGCATGCTTTTATTGGGCAACCAGGTCCAGGTTCCAGGAACACAGCGGTTACATGAAATATTTAGTGGGTATCAGTGGGGCAGATTAACTTGTCAAGTTAATCTGGCCCAGTAGTCCTTTCGGCCTGCAACTAGCATCTGCGCGTCTGGGCCATAAGGAACTGGGGGGGCAGGGTTAACATATTTGACATTGCAGTCCTCCTCCAAGCGATCCAGATCCTCCCTAGAAACCAAATATTAAGGAGATGGGTCTTGATCTCTCCCTGTTGTAATAAGTGATGCTTAATGTGGTGGAAGGAGTGACCAAGGCCAAAGGTAAAATTGCAGGTGCTGAGGATATTGTCTAAAGACTGCAAATGAAAGTCACACAATTGCTGAAAACCAGGTTAGGGGAAGCAGTGAAATAGGTTAAGGAACTAAACCCCATAAAGTTTGTTACTGAATGGTTGCAATTCTGGATTCCTGCATAGGACCTCTTCTGATATTGGTTTGTGATTGAAGGTAGAATGAGAATGGCACATATGTTATCGATGCAGCAGGAACCTGATACATTATGAAATTCAAGAATTGGAAAAAATGATTTAGTGAGTTGTTAGAATACTTCTTAGACATATTATGAACAATATCTACCAGCTTGGGTTTTGGGATAGCCTCTCCCCTGTGGTAGCGACCCTTAGCTGTATGAAAGTTTGATTAATATTTAGCACTGTTTGTTTAACTTCCTTTAACATGTTTCCTATGTTGGATGACAGATGCTCCAATAATAGTGGTGGAGAGGCGGGAACATGGCGACCAGCTAGCAAGCCGGTCGCGAGTTAAGCGCCCCAGCTAGCTTCTACCGTACCGTGATGGTGCTGATAATCAGCCGATTTACAGCAGAAAATACACTGCGGAGCATATGACGCATATAACGCATCCTTGACTTAATTGATCTTTTCTGGGCCTTGTGGGTCAGACGGTCGGGCGGGCTGCTGCCCGTGGGATCTGCGGGCTGCCCCGTGGCGTCTGGTGTTTTGACTCCTTGCTTCTCTGTGTTCGGTTGTGGCGGCTGCTCCGGCGGTTGGCTGGACGGACTGCAGTTTTGGCTTGCCTGTTTGCCGTTTGGGGGGGCTCTGTGCTGTTCTGGCGGCTTTGCTTCGCCTCGCAGAGTTTTTTCTCTGTTTCTCCTTTTTCCCTTCTGTTTGGACCCCTTCGGGCCTCCGTGGTGACGTGCTGATCACGAAAGGAGAAGGGAGACGCTGGAGGAAAAACCGAGGCAGGCTGCATGACGGTGATTTTTGCTGAACGCCTGGAAGGAGAAGCGGAAAGAAGGAAAGAAGGAGAGAGAAAAACGCTAGTAGTCTCTTTTTTTTTTTTTTTAATTTTGAGCTGAACTGTATAAATATTTAGAAGCACCTCAAAACTTATAGCCTAAGAAAGAGTGAGACCTGGGCACCAAAGTAAAAGTAATTAAGGGTTCAGAGGCCCCACTATGGTACTGTCCTCCTCTGTTTTCTGAGCTTAAATGCATGACATTCCTGGCGTTATTTTATTTTTTTCAAGGCAGCGGGCGCACTTACAGAGCATCGTCGTGTTCGGTGCACTATTAACTGTATCAGCGCCCTTGATACTACTGGCAGGGTTAAGTTTGGAATTAAGTACGGTTCGTCCTCCGAGCCTTGCACAGATCTAAATGGGGTGATAAGACAGAGTTCGGTCTCCTCTTATGGCATCTCTGTTTTTTCGAGAGAGCAGATAATACAGGGCACAAAATTAAGATATGTATTTTATCTCTGCCCCATGGAGGTAGTTATTCAACAATCTGGTCGACAACCTGGTTCGCCTGAAGCCGTAGAGGCCGTTAGGGAGGGACAGTTAAACTCGCAGTTTTCTGATACTCGAGGATGTTTAAGCCCCATTACCACCTCCACTATTACCTCTATTACTATTACCACCACCTCTATCATTTCTTCCATTTCAACCACTGAGTTGACTCGGGGGAGGAGGTATAAGTTAAGATTGCGTAATTTTTTAGGGGGAGATCTTCCGGTAGCACAGTCTCATCAAATTTCTGAGATCTGTAAAGGCGAAACCAGACAGAATCCTAATCAGAGACAGTTACCTAGCAAACCTAATAAATCTGTGAAGCCCACCCCAGCAAAGAGCAGTAAGAAAAATAAGAACTTAGTCCCCATAAAGGTAGCCCCCTCACTTCGGTATTACTTCATGGCCAATTTACTGGGCAGCATAGACTCCGTACAGTCTGAGTCTACAGCCACTGTAGAGGAAAATGGGAAGTGGACCCCTCCATTACATTTTCTAATCGTTTTGCCCCTCTGAGCATTATGCCTTTATCATCTGGGGTGGACAGACAAGTAGAGCTTGAAGAGGTGGGCTCTACGCAGTGGAGGAGGTTGCTCAAAGTGCTGAAACAGTACAGGGGCTGTTAAAACAGCTGACTCTGGAAATTGGGGCTCGCTTCTCTACTTCGGAATCGAACCAGAAAAAAATACAAGATACCTGCACTGGTTTAGAAGAACATTTTTGGGCACTCACCCACAGGATGGAAGATCTAGAACAAAAAGTAGGGGAACTGAGCCAGGAGGTAAAGGACAATGCTCAAGAGGTATTAAGTCTTAAAGCAAAAGAGTGGGAAATGGCAGAGAGATTGGAGAGACTGGAAAATATGTCAAGAAGGAACAACATTCGGATTTTAGATTTAAAAGAGGCTGGAAGGAGATAACCTAAAATCCTACGTTATTGATATTCTGACGAAAGCTTTCCCCCAGATTGCACCGACTCCGGTTTGGGAAGTCGAAATTCAACTGATTCATAGAGACCCCTTTAGGTTAAATCCGGCTCGGAAAAAACCTAGAAAGATCTTGGTCTATATACAGTCCTGTTCTCTAAAAGAGCATTTATTGGAGGCGGCACTTAAACTTAAAACTACTCAGGTTCAAGATGCTTCCTTTAGAATCCATTCTGATATTTCCCGGGTCACGGAAGACACGAGATGGGAACTGGGAAAGCAAATGGACGCCTTAAGGGATTTAGGAGCACAGGTGCAGTTGCAGTTTCCTGCCTTTTTGAAAGTGGTCCTTGTGAACAAAATTTATAATTTTAGGTTTCCGGAGGAGGTTGACAGTTTTTTTGCACAATGTAACGCCACAGTGTAAGGTTTTGGGGTATGTGAATCAGCATCTAAGTTTTTTTTTAAATTAATATCTTACATACAAGAAGCTCGGCTAGGGGCCATCGGCTCAAAAGGCAATATTTATTGCCAATAGGCAGTTTGGGAGGGTTCCCGCGGGGGGGTGGGGGGGGTTGAAGTAGTTGGGTGGCGATGGAAGTTAATGGGGGTTTTCACGGAGTTTGGTGGGGAGCATTGGAAAAATAATTATATATTAAATTCATGTGACATTACAACTTCTAGTAGCTACTGCAGAGGGT
The DNA here is from genome assembly GCF_964204655.1 of Triturus cristatus. NCBI lineage: Eukaryota > Metazoa > Chordata > Amphibia > Caudata > Salamandridae > Triturus > Triturus cristatus. The sequence goes on from NC_140585.1 coordinate 443,349,789, forward strand.
GGAACATGTTCTATGATGGGGGATAGGTTTGTCCGTGATGGGAATCAATACCTTGAGTGTCTTAGTTGGAATGTTAATGGCTTGAGAGTTAGAAGAAGGCAACGCCTGATTCTTCAATATTTAAGAAATAGTTCAGCTAGACTGCTCTTGATCCAGGAGACCCATCTTTTGCACGCAGAGTGCAAGGCACTATTTGGTAAACAAAAATGGGAGGATAAAATTATTGCTTCGGATCAGCAATGCTGCTCTAAGGGGGTTGCTATAATATTAAAAATTAACTCGGAAGTCGAGTTTACTAAGTCTCAGGTAGATAATGGAGGACGTTGGGCTATCGTCAAAATCAAATTTAAAGGGATTAAATATACTTTAGTAAGTTACTATGGGCCTATCGAAGATTATATTTTTCCCTTGAACAATCTCTGCTTGGCCCTCGCAGACTTTGATGCCCCTTTGATCTTGGCTGGCGATTTCAACGTACTTTTAGACAATAAGCTTGATAGGTCTTCTCCCCGAACTCACATAGCAGCCCCTCGTGTTAAAGCTCATCTGTTGAATATTTTGAATTTTTTTTAATTTATGTGATGTGTGGAGGAAAAACACATGGTGAGGTTAGGGAGTACTCCTTTTATAGTAAAAAGAACTCCCACTATTCCAGGATCGGCTATGTATTTATGGATTATGCGGAATCTCATAAGGTGAGTTTAATTAAATATCTGCCCATTCATTTATCGGACCATGGAGCTATGGTTTTTAAACTCAATTTTCTTTCGGACCATTCTTTAAGGGGATGGACATTAAATAGGAGGTTTCTCCTGCTATCTTCTACTCCAGGCCTTTTGAAGTCTGAAACTGACACCTTTTTCCATAATAACTTAGGGTCTGCCCCCAACATATCGTCTGGGATGCCTTTAAGGCTTGGCTGAGAGGGATGTTAAAAGGGGCGGCATCTGGGTGGGCCAGGTCAGAGAGGGAAGAACTGGTTAATTTAGAACAACAGATAGCGGGGGCTGAAGCTGATCTGAAAGCCAGACCTTATGAGGATCCAGCGAAAGAACATTGGGTAAAGAGAGTGGAGGAGCGGCAGCTAAAATTTAAATTTAAGACAGAAGAAATTTTACACCAAAAGTGGGAGATAAGTCAAATGTGGGAGTTTGACCAAGGGGAGAACTGTGGTAAGCTCCTCGCCATTAAGTCACGGATCGACAGAGCTAGTATGTATATTAGCAAGATTAAAGTGGGCACACAACTTAATGAGGAGAAAGATAAAATAGAACAGGCTTTTACAGGGTTCTCTCAAGATCTTTATCATGAAGATCTCCAGGAGGTGGAGGAGTCTATTGATAGTTGGCTGGAACAAAAACAGCTTCCGAGGTTAACCGAGGCTAGTCAACAATTTCTTTCCTTAGAAATAACAGGGGCTGAGATATTGGATGTGTTAGATACGGCAAAAAAGGGGAAAGCTGCAGGCCCCGATGCAATCCCGATGGAGGTGTATTCCATGCTGCAGGATGAAATCATTCCAGTCTGGTTAAAATAGTTTAACGAAATATTAAAGGGTACATCTCCCCTGCCCGATTCATCATGGTCTGATGCAGTTATCACCCTGATTTTGAAGCCCGGTAAGGATCCCTTTCAGTGTCAATCGTACCGTCCAATTTCCTTATTAAATGCTGATTATAAGGTTTTTGCAGGTATATTGAATAAACGGCTTTGTAAAATCGCAGCCCAAATAATTAATGAAGATCAAAAGGGTTTCCTTCCGGGTAGACAAATGTCAGACTTGGTATATAATTTAGTTGGTACAGTGGATTTGGCATCATCACGGGGTCTTCCTTTGTCAATTATCACGGTCGACGCTGCTAAAGCCTTCAATCGTGTGAATTGGCACTTTTTAGATAGGACCTTGAATGTTGTGGGTTTTATTCCCGGCTTTAGAGATGTTATTAAAAAAATGTATAGCACTCCTCGGGCCCAGATTTTAGTTAATGGAAATCTTTCTCCCATTGTTAACATAGAACGTGGTACTAGGCAAGGTTGCCCTCTGTCCCCTATTTTATTTGATATTTATATGGAGCCTTTGGCTCAGAGCTTAAGATCAAATAAATAAATTGTTCCTTTCGAATTCGGTGGGTAGGAAAATAGCTCTATATGCGGACGATTTAGATGGGTTTTCATCCAATGTGGACATCACCTTACCGAACTTATACTTGAAACTCAAACTTTTGGGAAATTCTCTGGTTATGAAATAAATAAAGATAAGACTGAGGTTATGGCTTGGAATATTGTTAATCAGGTTGAACCATATGCAACAGAACTTAGGTACCTCGGAATTACAATAACTCAATATCCCAGGAAAATCCTAAATGTTAATTTAGACAGAGTTTCAAAGGAAGCTGAGCTCCTTTTAAAAAGATGGCAGAATATTCCTTTATCTCACTACGGACGGGTCAATCTGGTCAAAATGTGTGTCCCCCCTAATATACTTATCTTTTTAATATTATACCATTAGAATACCCAACAGCTGAGATTCTTAAAATTCAGGGCAGGGTTTCTTCTTTTATTTTGGCAGGAAAAGAGATTAGGTTGTGGGTTTACCAGACTTTCAGCTCTACTGCTGGGCTTATCAGCTGAAAAATGTCAGGATGCTAATGCATACCCCGGATAATTCATTAATTGGTAATATGTTCAAAGCCATGCTGGTGGGTGTAGGGGAGCACGGTTTTATGTATAAATTTGGCTCTCCGGAATTTTATAAAAAGGTCCGCCTGAAGACTCTGGGTATGGCGGCCAAGCTTTGGTCAGACTGTCGAAACTGCTTGTGGCTCTCCTATTATAGTGAATGGGCGCCGGTGTGAGATTCACCTGGAACCCCAGAATGCCTTTTGGACGCCCTAGCTCAGACTCTGATAGCGGCAGGAGTTCTACATTGGGGGGACTTGGTAGTGGACAGTATATGTCATCCTTGGGAATTCTGGAACCATATTACAACTGGAACCCTGTCCAGATTTAAACGCTATCAGTTCTCCTCATGGTGTAAATCTCAAAACTGGTTGTGTTGTGAAGATAATTTCATGGAAAGTGACTTGCAAAACCAGATCCCAATGAAGAAAGAAGTTGCTTTATGGTACAATTATCTTCTGGCTGCAGCAGAAGGAGGGATGGAAAAGCCTTACCAGGTCTGGGAGAACTACTTGCCTAGCGAGGAACGGAAAGAGTTATGGCAAGTATCGAATGACCTGCTTTATTCTGTGGTTAAATCTGCTGCACTCAGAAGAAATCATTTTTTCACACTCCATAGGATATACTGGACCCCTCTTTAAATTTCTAAATTGAAGGGTGGAGGAGAAGCCAAATGCTGGAGGTGTGGATTCCAGAATGCGGATGATGTTCACATATTTGCGTCTTGCCCCAAGATACACGAATTTTGGTTGGATGTGGGTAAGACTATCTCCAGGGTCATGGGTGCGGAGGTGGAGGTAAGCCCAGCTCTTATATTCTTTGGTTTTGTGCCTAGGCCGGCTGGGATACGAGATCATTTTGGACCCCAATACAAATTGGTATTCTATCTGATTTTGTTGGGCAGGAGAGAGATTTGTATGTTGTGGCGTCAGGAAATCTCTTCCAGTTGGAATGCCTGGTGGAATTCTGTCAAGTATTACCGAGCTGTAGATCAGAGGGTTAATGTTTTCATGGAAAGGCCTTACATTGGGTTGTTTTGGAATTGGTTGGATGACCCCTCTTGAGTAGTTTTTGGGTCACCTTATGTTAGATCTAAGTATAGGAAAACTTCCAATGATTAAAACCTCTGGGTCAGCTCAAGTTGAGTATAAACGGGTATCCCCTGTTTGGAATATATCAGCTGAGACTAAGTACCACCAAAAGGTTATCTGCGCCAGTGGTGGGACAGGTCGAGAGGTGGCAGTAGCTACGGAGGTCATATGAGGAAAAAAAAATAATAATAGTGGTGGAGGTAGTTAGGTGGAAGGGTACACACCACAACACAGTAGTCAACACTTAAACTCCCCTTTGATACCTACACACTACTAATGGTAATGCTGCCACTCTCCACACTTATAAAATACTCAAATGGAACATTAATGGGCTAGAGTCAACCCCCGTCATCCTGCTTTTTTAAGAAACATAGTTTCTGGGTTCTCACTACCAGTTTTTGGCAGGTATGGCTGCTGTAAAGTATATCGCTCCAGGTTCACATCCTCTCTTACTTAGGGGTAGCAATACTTTTCCAAATGTCCTTTCCCATCACCGAAGAGCAAAGAGAGACCCATTAGTATGGCATATCCTAGTACCTGGGAGGTTTGGAAGGCAAACCTGGACACTTCTCATTGTCTACTCCTCCCCCTCCCTATTAGATAACACCTTGGCAAGCAGTGACCATGACACTCACCAACAGCCCCTGAGAAAGCTTACCACAGGTGAGAACTTCAACACCGTAATCAATAAACAACGCAACACATGCCATCTTAGTCCACTGCATCACGTGGCGTGTCAGGGCTATCTGACAGTGCTACCTTCCTTGACATGGTCGATGTGTGAAGCACCGGGCATCCAAGAACCCATGTTTATACCTTCCTCTCTTGTGTTCAGAGCTTGGACCACTTCTTTATGCCAGTGGCTGACAATGGAAAGGTTGCAGGGTCAGAGATACTCCCAAGGAGGATTTCAGACTACTCACTGGTGATGCTCCATCAGAATAACCCAGGTTGCCATGAAAAAGGTAAATTGTGCCTTAACACATAGAGGCTTTTGGATGGTGACATTTCTGCGTCTATCAGAGAGGATGTTAGTGATTACTTTGATATTAACACAGCTTCCGTTAATTCATGTGTGATGCTTTGGAAGGCATTCAAGCCAATGATTAAAGTTGAGCTATGTCCCATATCAAAGAATAACAAGTTGAACGTAAATGCAGTATCATAGCAATTGGAAACCAAGATGATGGAGCTAGAGAACAAAATTCATTCATCTAAAGAGACAATGAGCCAACTCGACCTCACCCAGCTGCAAGTGAAAGAAGTAGTACTTGAAACAGCTAAGCACATTTAAATGGCCACTCAGAGTTCAAAATATGATTCAGGAGATAAGTCAGGGAAACTATTGTATTGGCTGGCAACTCAAGACTTTTCAACCAGGATAATCCCCTCGCATCAGACCATGCATGGAGAAGTGGCCTCAGATGAGAAAGAGATAGCCAATGACCAGATGAACCATACCAGATGAAAAGATTTTGATTTGGGGCTCTGGGATGGAGCTCAGAATGTTGCTTCTTTCACTTTAGGTAGAAAATGAACACCCCGTAAAAATGCAGTTGTGGTTAACTTTGACCAAGAACAACCTAATATATATGCTGACATAGCTGTACCACTGACTTGTGTAACCATCTACAGCACCTGTTCAAACCAAAAAATCATCAAAAAGCATTGGAGGATTCTGGAAACAGGAAAATTGGATCGGGAGAAACCCTTGTTCTCATATAAAAAAGTGCGTAGTCTGAAAGACAGCCTAGTTTCCACACTCCCAAGGTTACAAGAACAACAGACTCACAGAGTTCTTAACAGTTTGGGACTATTGAACATCACAGGACACTTCGCATGTGGGAACTGTAGTGTGAACCATCTGACCAAATCAGAAAAATTACGCAATCTGGAACCTGGGAAGTTATGGCACCTAACAAAACATACCAATTGTAACTCATGCAATGTGATCCATCTAATCACTTGCCCGTGAGGACTACGCCACATCGCCATGACAAGCCGTAAAAATCAAAGTGAGAACCTGTGAGCTCTGGAGCAACATTAGATGCAGGCGCAACACCATATAAATTGGACATACGACCAATGACCTTCAATGGGTGATCACTGAACAGTTGGACAAAGGCCTTACCAACTTACAGAGCCGCATATTTTATAAAGAGCAGCAATGGGTCTATTGCTTGGCAACCCTCAAGAATGGCCTGAATGACAACACTCCCTGGAATACGCTCAACAATGGGTAACTCCCCGCTCCGCTAAAGACCCATTCAATTTATATCCCGATTGAGCCTGATATACCTCACTTACCCTCGGTCTAGTGTTACCTATAAGTAGGTTTTGCATGTGGCTACCTGCCTTGGGGATGTTTCATACCTCTGGCGATTTAAAATTAATGTACTTGTTTGCTCTCTAATCTTACATGTCCTGGTCTGGCTATTCAAACTTCTCATTTTTTCCCACACTTCACTGCAGGTGGCATCATCAGCAAATACTTTTAGGTGCAGGCAGCGTCCACCACGTTTAAACCGTTTTTTGTTAATTTGTTTTCTCTGCCACACTGGCCACATACCCTTAGACCATGTAACCGTAGGGTAGACTTTGCATTATCAATATTTTTAATATACAAACCGCATTCCCAAGTATTGTTGCAGTCTAGTCTTCCCTTTACGTACACGTCTAAGGTCATCACGCTGCATGACATCAGACGCAATCCATGCTACGCCATTGTTGGCATTTCTTTTTTAATTGGCACTTGTTAGAAATGGGATTTCTGGCTGGCTAAGGCTTGCGCCAAAGTCAGGCAGAAACCACCACTCTAGTCAGGGCAAGGAAGTTACACGCCAAAGATAACCCCTGCTCACCCCCTTGGTAGCTTGGCACGAGCAGACAGGCTTATCCCTGAGGCGATGTGTAAAGCGTTTGCGCGCGCACCCAGCAACAACACCCAAGGCCCACCACAAAGGAAACTCCACACAAGGTATTATATAAAAATAACCTTTGTATTATACACAACACATTAGATAAAAACACACACTTTACAATGTGCCAACAGGCACGGGCAGAATTTACAAGGGATTATATGTACAGGGGACAGGGCCACATGGACCACTGCCAGGAATTAGCACTTTGTAGAAATTAGCACTTAGAACACAGAATAATACTTTAGACCATAGCACATACAATTACTGTAGCACTAAAAATAGAACATATATAGCACACAACCAGTAACTACTGGTATCAGGTAAGTACCACCTACGCAACCCTAACCACTTTAGGAAAATACTGCGCAGGGAATCAGGACCTCACTAGCACCACCTGTACTAGGAGAAAAACAACCACCTAAGTATCACTCTACCTGTAGGGGTCTAAGCACATAAACGCATGATGCATAAAATACATTCAGAGGTGTAAACACAATTTAGGGAAGAAAATATCATGAAGGCATTGCGCAGGCGCAAAAAGTACATGTATGAAAATCACCAAGCGCCCTAGGGGAGGGCACAACACAAGATAACTGTCCTCAGGCCAACTGGCCTCTCAGGGGGGTAGAAATGACCAATATCCACTGTCAGGGCGCGACTGCGCAGGCTGCGCAAGCCAGGTGCACAATGCACAACCTAAACGTGGCAGCTGCCCACTAAGTGCTGGGCAGCTGTAGGGACTGGGGCCTGGGCACCTCGGGGCCCTTAGAACAATTATGGCAGTCGTTGGAGCCTGTCTGGGCTCTGAATCAATAGTGTGCCCCTTGAGCCTCGCAGGCTCTAAACAATAATATGCCCCGTTCACGTTGGAGCCTTGTAGGGCTCTACACCAATATTGGGGCCAATGTTGGAGCGGCCCGCTGCCTTCCGGGGCCGCTCCTCTTATGAACAAAATGCCCCCGACTTTGGAGCCTCGTGGGCTCAAGGAAATCGATGGGAGCCTCGATGGAGCGCACCAGCGCTCAGTAACATGCACCCTCCCGCACTCACCGGATCGACGATCCTGTCTCCGGTCGCGGCGGGAGGCTCTCCCTCTTTGCTGGCGGCTTGAGGGGGCGTCTGCCAGAGCGGGGTAGGCTCCCGCCTGGCTTCTCGTGGGCTGCGGGACTTCTCCTTCCTCGCCGGGGGATCCGGGAGCCGGGACTTCCTACTTCCGCTCAGCGTCGGAATGACGTGGCGGTTGGAGTCCCGGTTGCCGGGCAACCCCCTGGCTTCTCGAGTCCGGCGTCACTTTCCTTTCCTGCAGCTCGGGCCGCGGCGGTGGTTTCTCCACGGGGTGGGCTCCCGTAGTGAAAAATAAAGAATTAAGCGGTGTAGGCTCCCGCTTGAGCCAATAAGTAAAACGGCAAGGTCCCTGGTGGGGTGGGCACCCGCTAGGGATATTAATCTCCTTAATAAGCGGGGTAGGCACCCGCCAACGGCAATGAGAAAATAAGCGGGGTAGGCACCCGCCAACACGGCCACAGCGGGGGAACCCCTACGTCGGGTTTCCCTCGTGAGAGATCGCAGCTCAGCGCTGCTGGGGTCCCAAAGGAAGCGCTCCTAGCGCTGTAAGTAAAATGAAAGCGCTTCCAGGCGCTTTGGGGAGAATACAAGAAAGAGAGAAGGTCCAGCAAAGTTTTAGGAAGGGGGCAAGGCTGGGCCAGGGGCCAGCTCACTGGGCCCTCCAGGGCAGGGAGGCAGTCCCAAGTGGCGGTTCCTCCTAGCCTCCAGCAGCAGCAGCCCCTCCTGTCAGGATCCAAAAAGCAGAACAAATTGTAAGGGGACACAGCCCCTTTTTATACAGTAAAAGTCTTTGTTCTTGGTTCAGGTAGATCATTGCCTTGAGAAATGATGTTTCAGTGTAATCGACTATTGGGAGATCTCTCCTTCCTCTATTGTGTACTAAATGAGTATTTCTGTGATAGTCAGGAGGAGCTAGGAAAACAGGCGGCAAAAGGAATCCAATGTAGCAGGTACCATCCCAATCTAGAGGCAAACGTACATATGCCGTCTGACCACATATGAAATAGGAATGGCGGGAAGCTCTAAATGTCGACTTGCCTTGATCACTAAATTCTATTACAGTGGTGCATCTACTATGGCCCATATGTATGGAACCATTCTTTCTTACACATAATTCACCTTTTACTGGAAATATTGACATAGCGGGCAAAATTGCAGTAGCTTCGGATTCGACATTTAGGATCATAAGATTAAGCGTAAAATTACCTAATCCATACACTTCATTTTCTAGATCGGTTCCTGTTCTTTTGGGAAGTCCCTCCTTGTTAGGGTAGCAGACTTTAAGTAAAACTAAGTTCAAGTTTCCCCATACCCAGTTGTCTTGATAAACTGCAGAATTCGAATCTAGGGAATTAATTAAACTAAACCATGCTCCACAGGAGCCGTTGTGTGTGAACGGGTATGGAAAGAGAGGTAGAATTCCTTTATAATTCTGATAGGGAGGGAGTCGGCCACATATCCAACAATTTGTAGCATTGCTAACCTGATGGGAATGATGTAACATACTAATAAACGTGTTATTGCGCAGCGCAAATCTATAAGACAACTCATGTGGAGGTAATTCACTAAAAGAATGTTCAGCAGTAACATTATAAACATGTCTAGAAATAGGATAATATATGTGCAACAATATACTTGCAGTGATTATTAAAAGACTTAAGAAAAACAAAATTAATAACGTCACTGTGCAATGACTACGCAGTGATTTACAGTACGCATGTCGTTTCAACATTTTTCGGGTGTTTTCTCTATTCAGGTCTAAGGGATACATGTCAGGGACAAATTCAACCGCTTCACCTTGGAGAGGACTTAAACAATCAAATTGCCTGACTGGTTAGACCTGAGTTTTAGTTTATATTGTTCGTGATTACTCATTTCAACCAAAGGAAGTTTTGAGTCAATGGGTGAAGACACACGAGGTGTGGTATTTACATCCGATGGTAGTCCATGAAATTTCTTGATATGACTTGAATGTATCCAGCCTTTCCTGCCTTCGATCTTCACGGCTGTCCTTGTGGTGAGCAAGACCAGTTGCGGCGACTTCCACCTAGGATCCAGCTGAGTCTTCCGATCAAAGTTCCTCACTAAGACCAGGTCCCCCGGAACTACGTCATGGGGTTTCACCTCAGTGTTGTCAGGAAAAGCTGCAGCTACCTGTGAACGACAAGATTGTAGTGCAGACATCAAGGAAGCCAAATAATCTGTCAGCATATTACAGTCAATATCAGTTATTTTGCGTGGTATCGGCGTCCCCCACATATTCGGTGGTCTGCCAAAGATCACCTCATACGGGGATAGCCCTGTTCGAGAGTGCGCTACCATTCTCATGTAAAAGAGTGCAACTGGTAATGCTACTACCCAGTCGACACCTTTCTCTCTGCATATTTTGGACAATCTAATTTTCAGGATCTGATTATGTCTTTCCACGAGACCTGCTGCCTCGGGGTGTCGGACACAGTGGAATTTCCACTGATAGCCTAACAAAAGTGAAACGTGTTTCATTAATTCGGATGAAAACGGCTGGCCGTTATCTGAGTAGACAACACGTGGTAAACCGTATCGTGGGAAGAATTCTCGAACCAACTGTTTGGCAGTAGTCGGGGCAGTGTAATCTGAAACCGGGTATGCCTCTGTCCAACGGGAAAGAGCACAGACAACTACGAGAACATATTTGAATCCTCGACATCGTTCCATCTGGATATAATCCATCTGGAGGACTTCAAAAGGGTGATCAGGAGGCTGAAATCCACCCTGTTCTACGGGAATGCTTTTTCCTGGGTTGAACTGACAACAGATCATACAGGTACGAACTTTTTGTTTGGCTGCTGCTCGTAAATGTTTGTTGAACCAAATGTGTTGAATGCTGTCTAGCATAGCTTTTTCTCCTAGATGCGCTGGACTATGTATAGTGTTAATAATGACTTGGACCATTGAATCAGGAAGGAACCACACAGATTTTTCCTTCGTCATCCATCCTTGATCCGTTTGAATCCCTCCTAATTCAGTCCATTTCTTTATTTCGTCTGGTGTAGCATGTGTCTGTATGTCAATTACGTCAAGAGTAGGATCTTTAACAGTCATACAATGTGTTGGCGTCAGGACTATTGTCTTTGTCATGTCGGATGTTTGAGTTTGAGCAGTCTGTTTAGCTGTTCTGTCAGCTAGATCATTGCCTTGAGAAATGATATCAGTAACTTTCGTATGAGCTTTACATTTCATAATTGATATTGCAGTGGGTAGATGTATTGCATCTAATAAGGCATGAATGAGGGGTCCGTGCTGAATGTGGGCACCGTGAGAAGTTAAATAACCTCTCTCTCGCCACAGCACGCCGAAGTCATGTACAACTCCGAATGCATAACGTGAATCAGTATATATGTTGACTTTTTTATTTGTGGCTTGAATACAGGCTTGTGTCAGAGCGATGAGCTCTGCGGCTTGAGCTGACAAGGTATTTATGCAGTTTGTTTCGATGACTTCAGTGTCTGTTGTGACTGCGTAAGCGGCCACTAACTCTCCTGTACTTGTTCTCATACATGAACCATCTACATACAATGTCAGGTCTGGGTCTGACAATGGGACATCTGTCAAGTCTTGTCTGGGTTTCGTCGTGATTGTAATAACTTCAATACAATCATGAGCTAGTGGGTCTGTTCCGATTACAGGTAAAAGTGTGGCAGGATTCAATGTGTTACAACGTCTGATTTCTATATGTGGCTGAAACAATGTTAATTCATACCCTGTAAGTCGCGCTATAGTCAAGTGTTGTGTTTGCGTTCTATTCACAAGAACCTCTACTGCATGTGGTACTTGAACTGTCAATGGATGTCCTAACACTATGGCATCGCTTTGTCTGATTGCTAAAGCTGTTGCTGCCACTGATTTTAGGCATGCAGGCAAAGCCTGAGCTACGGGATCTAATGTACTAGAAAAATAAGCACATGGTTTGTGTGATCCTGCTTGTTCCTGTGTGAGTACTGACAAGGCAGTACCTTCGCGTTCTGTAACGAAGAGTGTAAACTGTTTATTGTAACATGGTGTTGCTAAAACAGGTGCTTGGCATAAGGCTTTCTTTAGGCTTTCAAAAGCTTGTGCATGTTCCTGAGTCCAAGGGAGAACAGTCGGTGTGGCTGCCTCCTGTGTTGTCAATTGAATGAGTGGTTTTGCTAGAAATGCATACTGAGGGATCCACTGCCTACAATATGAAGTGAGGCCTATGAAAGCCCGCACCTCCTTTTGTGTCTTGGGTATTGGCATGTTAGCTATTAACTGAATGCGGTCGGGTGTAAGCTGCCTTCCCTCCTTGGACAGCGAGTCTCCAAGATAAACAACTCGCTGGACACAGAATTGCAGCTTAGAAGGGGACACCTTGTGCCCCTTTTCGGCTAGAAATTGTAAAACTGTCAGTGATGCTTTCTCACATTCAGGTTCGCTTCTAGCGGTGATCAGCAGATCATCGACATATTGAAGCAGGGCAGTGTTAACTGGCATGTGGATACTGTCGAGTTCTCTTTTCAGTGCTTGACTATAGATGCTGGGGCTTTCTGTAAATCCTTGAGGTGCGCGTGTGAATTTAAAGCTACGTCCATTTAAACTAAATCCGAACAAGTATTGGCTTTCCGGATCTATTGGGACGCTGAAAAAGGCATTCTTGAGATCGATTACAGTAAAGAATGTTGCTTCGGAATCAATAGCTGTCAGTAATGACGAGATATCTGGGACCACAGGGAATTGTGGCACAATGCATTTGTTCAATTCGCGCAGATCAATAACCAATCGATATACTGGCGGGGCCTTTGGATCTGTTCGTTTAAGAATCGGAATTATCGGTGAATTACATACATTGGAGTCTGTTTCCACAACCACTCCTTGGGCAATGAGCTCGTCAATGATTTGCAGTAACGCCACTACAGCATCTGGTGGTAACTTGTATTGTCGCATTCGTGGTAGTACCACTCCTGCCTTTAGTGTAACTCGATATGGTGTAATATTCATGCAACCAACATCAGTAGGGCCTTGTGCCCATAAATGTGTAGGTAAAGTCTGCAATCGGGGATCCATGTATCGAGACACATAGTGACCTTTGAAATCACGTAAAAACAATCTTACTCCTTCCGGAGAACAACATATTATAGCTCCTAGAGCTTTCAGTGTTTTTATACCTAACAAGTTTTCTGGACATGATTTGGTAAGCAATAAATCTGTAGTTCGGGTCAAAGGTCCTATCGTAAGTGGAAGAGGCTGTGATACTTCATTAACAATAGGTTTTCCTGAAAAACCAAGGGAAATATTCTGTGAGCCTGAGAGGGGTGCCCCTGGAACTTCACTACGTTTTATGGTTGTTCGACTTGCCCCTGTATCAAGTAAAAATTTTCTATCTTGGCCTAATAATTCACTATGTACATAAGGTCCTTCTTGGTCTACTGGGACCTCGATAAGGGGTAAGTCAACTTCCCTCTCTAGGCTAGTTCAGGCGTATCGTTGATAATCAGGATAGTCGTACTGTGCGGTCTGGTACAGCTGTCGTGTCGTGGTTTGTGTGGCAGCCACAGGCAGCGCTGGTGCAGCTGGCACAAACTGTATAGACTGTGGTGGAGCGGGCATGGACTGTGCATGCTGCGGGGCTCCTTGTTCATTCTGATCCTGTCTAGGTGGCCGTGGTCTTTCCTGTGTTTTACCTGTGGCAATATTACGCTTCAGGACCGGGCAATCGTGTATGTAATGTCCTGGCTGTTTACAATAGTTGCATGTCCCTTTTACAGGTCCTGCTGAATCACCTGAATGTGTCGTACCCTTTTTATGTCCTTCAGCTGGAACTGTCTGAGAGACTAGCATTTTCATTTTCGTGTCTTTCATGCGTCTTTGTTCATGTTCTTGTTCCTCTCTAATTCTATTGTGATGATACTGTAACATTTGTAACATTTGTGATGGGGTGTTACCTTGCCAGGTACTCTCGAATTTTAATACTCTATTCTTCACTTGGGGTAAAGAATTTTCAACTAATTTTGTCACAAACAGATGTGGGTATGATTCGCTACTTGCTTTTATGCCACTATTTATACCAAAACATTTTTCAAATCGGGCATAGAAATCACTAGTGTCTTCATCTTGCTTTTGTTTACAGGCTGAGATTGTACCCCAGTCTTCTTTTTTCGTAGTTAATAAACGTGGCAGTACCTGTACTAGTAAACCTGGTAGTGCTTTAGTTTTATCCCCAAGCCCTGCTCCTGCAGTTCGGGCCTTTTCTTCTGTTTCTAATGCTGTCCAGTCTATCTTTTGGTCTCCCACCTCCCACTCTTTTTCCTTGAGTTTTTCATAAATGCCAGCAGGCATTAATACCTTTAATATAGTCATAATGTCGGGATAGGTATACTCTCCCATGAGTAACATGTCTTTAATTTCTCGGTGGAAACCCGCTGGGTCTTTGTCATGACTGGGTACCACTTTCTTCATTTGTAACAATTCTATTTTCGATATGGGCGTATATACAAATACACGTTTAAACTCATTGTCCTCGCCTTTTATTGGGTGCACTTCTCGTAAGGGATTCTGTCTGTCCATGTAATACGTCGTTCTTTCCTTGATGGGCAGTGAGACACGTTCTGGGCATACAAAAAGAATGTACTGCTTTCTTGATTCTAGTATTTCTCTAATTAACTTAGTACCTGAACCTCTCCATCTATTCGTGAGTAATTCAGTCAATATATCAGGTAAGGGACCAGGATCTGAATGTTGGCTTTTATATAGTATAAGGAGTTGTTGAATCATATAAATCCCAGCTAAACGCTGTTCATCTGGGGTGAGGTTCAAAAATGTGTGTGCTACTGTATCATCACCATACTTTCCGGGACTGTCAACCCAATGAACGGCTGACCTGGCTAATTCTTGTTCATCCATAGAATCGAGTAAATGATAACCCCTTCGTTCTCGGAGTAATTTGTCAGCGGCTTGGAACGAATGCTCGGGGGACCTTATATTTATTATAGGTGTTTGGAAATTCCTGTTATTATCTGGACATATCGGACGTATCGGGTCAGAAAAACATCTAGTACTATTACAAGATCTTCCTCTACCTACATAGGCTATGGTTTCTGACTGTCCTGTGGGCAGTCCTGATCCTTCCTCCTCGCTTTGTTCGAACTGGTCTACCGCTAATCTCTCTTCGTGTAGGCGTTCTATTTCTCTACGGATCTTTCGGCACATGGCTATTATACAATTTTTCTTGTCATGTCTCCCTTCTGATATATTCTGGCTCCATCTGGTAAGAGTTTGCATTGCTTCCGGATCTACCCCCCGTCGGTCTTGATTTCTGATCACACAATTTATGAGGAAACGTAACAGTTCCCCCTGTATCTCCACTTTCTGGTATTCCATAGCTCTGTTAATACATTCAGAATCTCGCCCTGTTTGGACAAAATGGTATATATTATCTAGATGCACAGTCATTCCTGGTAACTTCCCTAAATACACCGCGGCTCGTCTGATACGTAATGATGCCATGATCATTTCGTCCTCTTTGCCGGGCACAGGGTCATATCTACAATCTATAAGAAGTTCCTTAAGCGTGCGGGCATTTATGAGTTTGGGGGTACGTGGATGTGCTGATTCTTGAAAGGTAAGTTTATTTACTCTGGGTGGCGTAGAAAAAATGTTGGTAGCACCTCCGGTAGCCCCATCTGGGGTATCGGGCGTGAAAGGATTCGTTGAACGCGATACAGCAACTATAGGTGTGGACACAGCTATAGAAGTAGCTGTAGGAACCGATGTGGAAACAGATGTGCTTGCCGGAACTGGTGTCTGGATTTGTTGCTGTAGAGATACAGATACTGGATCTTGGCGTTGAACTTCCCTGGCAGGCGGTCTATGTGGGGCGGGATTAGCATACTCGGGAGCTGCGTCATCTAAATATGAGGAAAGAAAAACATCTTCTGCTTTTCTAGGATGCCCTTTAGGATGCATTTTTATTGGAAACAATGGGGGTGGCAAGTCTTTTGGTATTTCCGGAGTAGCCTTAGGTAATCCCTCGGCCAGGAGGGGATACATACCATTCATAAGGGCATTTCTTTGTCTGTCTACTTGTTCTGATTTCACTCGTGTACCTTCTTCAATTAATAGATTTTCTCGGACTTTATTTGAACTCTCCTTATTTTTCTCCTCCTGTCGGAGTGCTTTTTCTGTACGTCTATGAGATTCTTTACGCCATAACTCAACGGCGTCTTTCTGTGACTGTCTGGCTTTCCTTTTCCATAACTCTTCCTCTACTTTCATGATGCACTCTGCATCCCAGGTCCCAGCTGCGGGCCACCTCTGACTTTCTGGTAATTCCTTGGTGTAGTCTACCCACAAATCAAGAAATAATATAGCGTCTAAACCGTGTTTATGATACATGAAGTACCCTGGAGTGTCCCTAGGAGGAATAGGAACAGCTTCTTCGAGTACCCCTTTTCTAGTTGTGATCTGTCTTAATTTCGAAAAGAGCGGCATATTGCGAACTGATCTGATACTTGATCTTGAACAAACTTAATACAATAAACACGATAATGAACAGTCATTCACACCACAATATGCAGAACGTATTTAAAACATTTAACATTTAACATTTAACTGAGCAACGATGATGATGACGATCTAAGGAAAACGTAACCACTAAACATAATACTCGGCATTAACTGAATTATTCTGAATTTATATACTTGATATACTAGATATACTGCTAAACAGTACAGATACACTGCTAAAACAGTGCAGACCGGATTTGTGTACCCAAACCCGTCTTGACCGGCACAACCTATGTGCACGTCAGAACGCCTCCCCAGTAATGGTACTCACCGGGTAGCTCGGAACGGAAGGCCTCGGAACGGAACTGAACTGGACTGGACCGGACTGGACTCGACTCGAAAACTTCGGACACTTCGGGACTTCGGAACTTGGTGGGCCTCTGTATACCTCGGATCTTGCTCTCTCAGCTAGGCTCTGGTCGGGATACTTCGCACTTCTCACCGCCTCGTCTGGGTGTTGATCGCAGCCTCAGTCGCCCCCGCTTGACCGGAGGGAGATACAGGAAATCCTGCTGGTACGCGTAGTTGTCCGTCCAGCTGTGGCAGGAGACCGGGCCTGCAACGCACCGCCGGCGCGTGAGATGAGAAAGTGTCCCTGTTCGGGCGCCATTCATGTGGTAAATAATTTAATTACCGGGACTTAATTTGATACAGAAACATAATAAAAATAGCTCAGTAAATAAGAGGCAGAATCCGTGGTATTAGAGGTTCGGAATGGGCTTTATTCCAATGGACGATTCGAATCGGTGACTCCAAGTTCCATCACCACGGAGGTTCAGGAAGTGAAGTACATACTTTATTGATAGGTAATCACTTTTATATAATAGGCATTACAATGAAGCAAATGCAAGAGGCGTAACAATTCATAATGTAGATAAAACATGCATGCGTAGCAAAAAGTAGGCGTAACTGGGTGTGACTAAAGAACGTCATCAGGTGTGATGTCATAATAGGGTGGTTCCATGAAAGAATTTCGCAATGTCAGCAGAAATACTTGGCAGAAATGCGCGCGCAGCAGCATGACGTGTAATTGACGTGCAACTAGGGGGTGAAGGGGACTTGACATTTAGCTCTACATGTGGCGACAGAAATCTGGAGGGTCAAGTCAACCTAATCCCAAATCATATCTAACATCCTATGTTTAAAGAACTATGTTATCCAAAAGAGAGGTCTCTTAGAGTAGAATCTTATTCTATACGGACTATACTGACTGTTAGTGCGTGTACAAGCGTCTAAGTGTCTACACTAGATGCGAGGGCAGAAGTCTTCCAGAATAATAGGGCTATGAATTACTTGCATAAAGACAGAGAAGCCGGGCCTTTGCTCGGTAGCTGGAAGAATGTTTACTTAAACTACTAGACAGGAATGCATTGGGCAGGGAGCGGAGCAGATAATTTCGAAGGTGAAATACAGTTTTTGGCAGGCAGCAGGCTGATGTCAGGCTTCGTGAGCCGCGCAGGGAATGAGACAAAGTTCATGGTCACAGATGCAGGCTCAGACTGGAGCTTTCAGAGGCAGAAGGCAAGAAAAGCTAAATGACAGAATCAGGGCCTACTTGCCTGGACTGTAAAATGGCATAATTGAACCACATAAAGCCGGTGGCCTTTCATACTTAGGAATGGAATATCCGGCCTATTCATGGCGGATCTGAAAGAGGACATGTTGACGGTGGACGCACATGGGTTTGCGTCTTCATAACTGGAACTGGAGGGAACATACATGTACTTGTGATTCATACATGAAACCGTTGGGGTCCAAGATAGGGGACATAACTGATCGGAAAAATCCATATTTCCACACATGCACGCCGCACACATCATCGCGCAGCATTCACTCCCACGAGTCCGCACATACCAAACTCGGGCCTGCACACCCCACGCATCAGGAACTACTAGGGACACATACATCCCCCATGCATTCCTATGGGAGGGCAGGCCTATCTCACCACATGCACTCAGAGCACGCACGCACTTTACCCTGGGACACAGGGAAAGTGCGCAGAAGCCAAAAAATCACCACACCAAGTCACCAGTAAAAAGCAAAAAAGTTCAGGGGTGAACCTGCCAGAAGGGCCAAGTCCAACACAACCCCCTTCCAGCCAAAACGCAGGGCAGCCCAATCACCACCGTGATGGACTTCCCTGCTTGGGGCGATAGAACACGGACGCGGGCCCGCAACTGCAGGGACACCCTCCGGTTCTACGCCACGGTGAACCCATGGAATTCTTTCTAACACCACTTTCTGGACCAACTGGGCTACCCCACTGGTACTTCCAAGCTGTCCGCGGCCAAGACCAGGCCCTAGGCCACCCAGGTGCCACCGGTCTTTGCCTAATCACAGAGTGGGGGGTAGTAACCCCTGGCACATAGCGGCCATTCTCCACTCTTCCTCTCTGAAAGACAGGACTAGACTGCCACTGGTTCTGCAGCCTAGGGTCTACACCCTCAGGCGGACCAGGAGTCTCAGGGAAGGCTCTCCTCCCCCTACCTCTTCTCCTAGGGTTCCTCCTCCTCTGGTGAGGGGTACACCCAGAACGCCATTCCAACCCAGGGTTTAACCCCTCAGGTTGTACCGGGGGCAGAGGTGGGCTATCCCACCCTCTGCACCCCCTTCCAGAGCCCTGCTCCCTACCAACTGGGGCGGTACCTCTGGAAGAAGAACTGGTCGGGACGCTGATTACAGACGTCCCACCCTTCAGGTCAGGCTGATCCCGAACCTGGCCTTCCAACCTCCGGCCTAGAACCTTTGGTGGAATAATCGCCTGGCACTCCAGGACTTTGGGGTACTGACACTCCATCCCCCTGAGGCTATCAAATGACACATATGTCGAGCGACTGTCTGTCTGGCGCTGATCTCCCGTCCCCTGTCCACCTGACAGTGCGCGGAGATCCCCCAGAACAGAAGTGGTGTCACCCTGGTCACTACACGGGATCCTAGCCCAACTGGGAAGTCCCTGACCCACCGGCTCTTCCACTGGGGAACTCATCCCCCAATCACTCACGCTGGACTCCTGTACCCTCCCTACCGGAGCGGTACTGCCAGACTCTAGAACCACAGGAGCTCTGGTTACAGGTGCTCCAGGTCCTCCACTCACTAAGAGATCTTCCTCAAGTGGACTAACAGGACAGCCTAGGTCCCCAACTTGGTGTTCCCTCATGAAACCATCCAAGTCCTGAGGCAGGGTTTCGGGCGTCTGGGGACCCTCGGTCACCCCCTCACTCCTGCTCCACTGAGCCAGGCAGTGAGCCCCTACATCCTCCTCGCTATCCTGGGACCTAGCTGGGCTACACTGAGCCTCCTCCACCACGCTGGGCTGGAGGATCTCTGACCCACTATTGTTGGAATCACTCACTAATGACACTAGAGAACCTCTGGCCCTTTCCCAGCGGTCTGCTTCCTCTGCAAGTTCAAATGGACAAAAAGAGTTATACCTCAACAGGTGTTGGCGCAACCCGGGAGAACAACTACTGAGCATCTGCTCTTTGATAATCAGACTATACAGTCCTTTAAAATCCTGTTTCGTGTTTACCCTTACCCAATCATACAGTGCATCATCACATTCCCCCAAAAACTCCTCCCAAGAATGGTGGGACAGCTTCCTACTGGCCCTGAACGTCAACCTATATTCCTCCTCCTCTCGGGAACAAGGTACCACACTTGGGGAACTGGGAATGGGACTCTCTGTACTGCACTCTAT
Source organism: Triturus cristatus (assembly GCF_964204655.1). Taxonomy (NCBI): domain Eukaryota; kingdom Metazoa; phylum Chordata; class Amphibia; order Caudata; family Salamandridae; genus Triturus; species Triturus cristatus. The sequence goes on from NC_140585.1 coordinate 443,369,800, forward strand.
AACGCTGCCACCACTGGACTCCACCCTCACTGGGGAATCCAGAAAACTACCACTATGCTCAGGGGACAGGGAAAGGGATGAGGCGCTATCTCCTACGCTGGACCCAGCAAGGGACTCCCTACCTACGGGGTCCTCACTCTCTACTGGCGTCCAGGTACTGTCATTTTCTTCTGAATCTTCAGGGCTCCCCACAGACCCACCACCCTCCAGGTGTGAGGCCCGGGCCCTTTCTTCCTCACTGCGCTCACGTTCCCATTCACCTGCTTGCCATCCAATCATGTGGTTCCTCAGTTCGTACACAGTGTCTGACTCTCTCACCCCTATGTTTCTTTCTCTACAGAACCTTTCCAACTCCTGCATACTGTAATAAACTAGATCACTGAGATCAAAAGCAGGCTCCGTTCTGGCAGACGTTCTAGAGAAAAGATCACACAGGGAACCTAGAGGTCTGAGTTTAACACAGGAGTACACAATTCACAAAGGATTCGGCAAGCTCTCTATCCCAGAGAACTCACACTCACTTGCCTAGTGCCACACACCATTCATCCACACACACAACCCTCCCCTCGGACTGGTAAGGCAGTTTCTACCACCCCTGATTCCTCAACCTGACCACCACGTGACACAGGTACCAACTCTGGGCGCAGGGCGGGGGACAAATGTACAGGACACTATTACGCTGCCACCACTGGATCCCACCCTCTGGTGAATCCAGAAAACACAATGCACTAAGGGGGATGATCTACCCTCCCGAGCTAGGGACACCTAACTCACAGTGCACAAGAAACACATTTCCAAAGAAATGACAATTAAAAACAAACTTAGAACAATAATCCCTATACCATGTGATTTATCTAAATGCAGAGTTTTGTAGTGCGGCCAGTTGCCGCTGCGGTACAGCGCAAACGCAAGTCCAAATCCCACCGCTGATCACCAATGTTAGAAATGGGATTTCTGGCTGGCTAAGGCTTGCGCCAAAGTCAGGCAGAAACCACCACTCTAGTCAGGGCAAGGAAGTTACACGCCAAAGATAACCCCTGCTCACCCCCTTGGTAGCTTGGCACGAGCTGACAGGCTTATCCCTGAGGCGATGTGTAAAGCGTTTGCGCGCGCACCCAGCAACAACACCCAAGGCCCACCACAAAGGAAACTCCACACAAGGTATTATATAAAAATAACCTTTGTATTATACACAACACATTAGATAAAAACACACACTTTACAATGTGCCAACAGGCACGGGCAGAATTTACAAGGGATTATATGTACAGGGGACAGGGCCACATGGACCACTGCCAGGAATTAGCACTTTGTAGAAATTAGCACTTAGGACACAGAATAATACTTTAGAACATAGCACATACAATTACTGTAGCACTAAAAATAGAACATATATAGCACACAACCAGTAACTACTGGTATCAGGTAAGTACCACCTACGCAACCCTAACCACTTTAGGAAAATACTGCGCAGGGAATCAGGACCTCACTAGCACCACCTGTACTAGGAGAAAAACAACCACCTTAGTATCACTCTACCTGTAGGGGTCTAAGCACATAAACGCATGATGCATAAAATACATTCAGAGGTGTAAACACAATTTAGGGAAGAAAATATCATGAAGGCATTGCGCAGGCGCAAAAAGTACATGTATGAACATCACCAAGCGCCCTAGGGGAGGGCACAACACAAGATAACTGTCCCCAGGCCAACTGGCCTCTCAGGGGGGTAGAAATGACCAATATCCACTAATGTCAGGGCGCGACTGCGCAGGCTGCGCAAGCCAGGCGCACAATGCACAACCTAAACGTGGCAGCTGCCCACTAAGTGCTGGGCAGCTGTAGGGACTGGGGCCTGGGCACCTCGGGGCCCTTAGAACAATTATGGCAGTCGTTGGAGCCTGTCTGGGCTCTGAATCAATAGTGTGCCCCTTGAGCCTCGTAGGCTCTAAACAATAATATGCCCCGTTCACGTTGGAGCCTTGTAGGGCTCTACACCAATATTGGGGCCAATGTTGGAGCGGCCCGCTGCCTTCCGGGGCCGCTCCTCTTATGAACAAAATGCCCCCGACTTTGGAGCCTCGTGGGCTCAAGGAAATCGATGGGAGCCTCGATGGAGCGCACCAGCGCTCAGTAAAATGCACCCTCCCGCACTCACCGGATCGACGATCCTGTCTCCGGTCGCGGCGGGAGGCTCTCCCTCTTTGCTGGCGGCTTGAGGGGGCGTCTGCCAGAGCGGGGTAGGCTCCCGCCTGGCTTCTCGTGGGCTGCGGGACTTCTCCTTCCTCGCCGGGGGATCCGGGAGCCGGGACTTCCTACTTCCGCTCAGCGTCGGAATGACGTGGCGGTTGGAGTCCCGGTTGCCGGGCAACCCCCTGGCTTCTCGAGTCCGGCGTCACTTTCCTTTCCTGCAGCTCGGGCCGCGGCGGTGGTTTCTCCACGGGGTGGGCTCCCATAGTGAAAAATAAAGAATTAAGCGGTGTAGGCTCCCGCTTGAGCCAATAAGTAAAACGGCAAGGTCCCTGGCGGGGTGGGCACCCGCTAGGGATATTAATCTCCTTAATAAGTGGGGTAGGCACCCGCCAACGGCAATGAGAAAATAAGCGGGGTAGGCACCCGCCAACACGGCCACAGCGGGGGAACCCCTACGTCGGGTTTCCCTCGTGAGAGATCGCAGCTCAGCGCTGCTGGGGTCCCAAAGGAAGCGCTCCTAGCGCTGTAAGTAAAATGAAAGCGCTTCCAGGCGCTTTGGGAAGAATACAAGAAAGAGAGAAGGTCCAGCAAAGTTTTAGGAAGGGGGCAAGGCTGGGCCAGGGGCCAGCTCACTGGGCCCTCCAGGGCAGGGAGGCAGTCCCAAGTGGCGGTTCCTCCTAGCCTCCAGCAGCAGCAGCCCCCTCCTGTCAGGATCCAAAAAAGCAGAACAAATTGTAAGGGGACACAGCCCCTTTTTATACAGTAAAAGTCTTTGTTCTTGGTTCAGGGTGAGGGGGAAAACCAGTCGCAGCTGGTTGGGGAGCACCCTTGATGTGCTCAGCCCCTCACCCTATTCACTGGCAGGGCTAGGGTCGTCAGTCGCACCACAGGGGGCGGAGCCAGCATTGTGTGTGGAAAACCCTGCCCTATTCAGGACCCAGGTGTACTCCTCCCACCCATCTAGCTGCTGATCTCCCCATTCACCACTGGGTGACTCATCCTGACTCTGGGGAATCCCTAGCCCGTCACATGACATGACCAGCCAATCACGCGACAGACACACTGCACACGGAAGTGCCCACTTCTAGAAGTGGCACTTCCACACGAGGTACATGCACGCCGCACACATCATCGCGCAGCATTCACTCCCACGAGTCCGCACATACCAAACTCGGGCCTGCACACCCCACGCATCAGGAACTACTAGGGACACATACATCCCCCATGCATTCCTATGGGAGGGCAGGCCTATCTCACCACATGCACTCAGAGCACGCACGCACTTTACCCTGGGACACAGGGAAAGTGCGCAGAAGCCAAAAAATCACCACACCAAGTCACCAGTAAAAAGCAAAAAAGTTCAGGGGTGAACCTGCCAGAAGGGCCAAGTCCAACAGCACTCCACAATGCTTTAGCCCCACCGGGATCCCTAGCTGGACCAGAATAGGTTCTAAAGTGGATGGACTACCTTGACGAATGTGTGACTACAGGTGTCCGCCCCCAGCAGGGATCGATAGAACTGCTAAATAGCCACGTCTAAGTAAGATCTTTTTGTTTCCTGGATGTTTTCTTTGGCTGTATGGTTTTCTTGGATCAATAGGACAATAGTTCTGTTCTGTTTGGACTAATAGAGTCCCCCCTGCTATGGGTGGGCATGGAGGCTCTTTTCCTTTGCCTTTACTAGGAGGCTGATTATGCATGTTATTCACTTTGTTTATTTTTAACCTGCACTTAGTATGTTTATCTCACTTGTACATACAACAGGACCTTCCTCGTCCCCGTATTCAGAGGTTGCGGAGACTCTTTGCCTCAATTAGAGGCTACCTCATTTGTGCATGTGATTCACTTTGGGTAGATTTTCCTTGCACTTAGTGTATACACACAAGCCTGTTTCTGAGCCGACCTTTGGGAATCTACTTGATTGGCCAGATGGCCAACCTCTGCACTTGGTTATGGGATTTGGCTCACACTGAACAGAGTGATGAACGTTTATTTACCTCGCTGACCATCAATTATTCACATTTTTCGTATCTGAATGTTTTCCAAGGCCCTATACATGCCGGTGTGAACCGTAAGTACGGCAACACCCCCACACTCACAGCACACCTTAGTGTGTGTACTGATACTTCACAAGGCCCACTAATTTGGCCGCACTGCACTGTTGGTCCTGAAGAAAGCCTTTTGAACTATATGACTAGGCTGAAACATGTAGACCGCTAGTTTGGATACTAAAGACCATTATAGTCATTACCAGTATCCACCTTTTCCCTTTATAACCTTGCCCTGGGATCTCAAAATTAAAGCTGTTCTTACTCGATGGAGGATCCTAGAGGCAATTTTATTCTACACTTTGTACTCACTTGCTTCACAAAAAACACCTGATCCGCTGTAATCAGGCGTCATAGCACACCTGGGTTGCATTCCGCAGCCCAGGTGAGAACCCAATGATGAAGCATGCCACCAGCTAGGTTAGTGGGTGAGGATTCTTTTTAAAACCTAATGGTTTTTCTTTCCCATTTCCCTTGGCACTTTGTCGCAGTGTTCTAGATTCCTCTGTTGGGTCCATCCCTTTTGTTGCTTGATTAATGATTTGGGGATAAGGACATACCCCATTATTCCTTGCTCTCCCTTTGGTTTTCCTAAAACTTAAAGTAGACAAAAGTGAAGATCTCTTCTTCGGAAATCTCTTGCCTCCTTAGCTATCTAATTTGTGACCTTTAGAATTAGACTTTGCTCTTACTCCAGTGACAAAGCTAAAAAAACCTGGGACCATATTTATTATATTATTGGGACTCGCTTACATCACACAAGGGGGTGAAAGTGAGATGCAACACTAAAGTCAGATTAATTAGGTCATGCAAGGCCACCTTGCATGGCCCGCATGGCTTGATAAATCTGGAGTAACGCAAGGCAGCGAAAATCACTACCTTACATTACTTGGCCCCAGAGGGGCGTTCAATGGATAGATCGTGGGTGTTCCCATGCTTCCACCCATGGATTTTTGTGCATTCCCAGATTTACCATTAGTGGTAGACCTGGGAAGGCGTCAAAATGCTAGACCCCCACAGGGGAGGCGTAACAAGGAGAAATATCTTTATTCCTCCTTGTTTTTTCCTTTTTCAATGTGTGCTGCATTCTGCAGCACACATAGAAGGAGGAAAATTCCTCTCAGGGTTGTTTTTGTGCAGGAATGTGTCCCTTCCTGCACAAAAACAATCCTGCTTAGAGTGCAGTCACCCTTGCACCATGGTGCAAGGCTGCCTGCATTGGCGCTAGACAGCCAAAGTGCACCAGAGCAAGGAAAGCACAGGAATGAAATGATGTTAAATATGGGGCATTCCTGCCCTTTCCCTTTCATGCAGGGCTGCGCAGCAAGGTGGCTTGCTGCATTGCACTGCCTGAAAGTATGGTAAATGTGCCCCCTGGTATCTTTAATGAAAACAATCTGTCATTTCCTAAGTAAATTATCACATTAGCAGCTCCCTATTTTGCTATTCTAAGGACCCTTAGTAAAATATATGCTCTTTTGCCCGTGTAGTTCGACTGTAGAGATGCTCACCAGCCCAGTAGATATTTCTAGTCCTTGGCAGGCTCAATAAGTTAAAGTTTTGATGGACGGCTCCGTCAGACTTGAGGGTTATCTGTCAAGCTTTTAACATGTTTTTGTCTCTTTAAAAACCAAATTCCACAGCAGAATTTTGGTCCTGATTTATAAATTGGAGTATAGTAATTACCCCGCCAGGGTGACAGAGTTAAATACTTTGTTGTTCTGATTTAGTACCCGTACTCTGTATTTAGAGTTCTTCGCTGGCCATGCAGACATCTCTTGTCATTGACAGGAACTGCCATCACAGTGGCATTGTTACCATGCATACTATGGATAAAATACAATTAATTCATGACTATAAGAAATTGGGTTATTGGTTGTCACTCAGGCAACAACCACGATCCTTTTCAGGGTGAGCCACTAACTTAACCTGTGCATAGCTTTTGGTAGCTTGGCACAAAGCAGTCAGGCTTAAGTGTAAAGTTTTGATGTAGCACACCCACTGTAATAAAGTGAAAACACAGCATAAGAAAAATCCCATGTCAATTCAGGAACATAGATTCAATTTTAATAAATGATACCAGAAAAACCAAAATATAATCAGCAGAACCAGAGATATTCAATTGTAAAGTTTTTACTGAAAATAGTGCCTAAAAATGTCGCACCCGGTCATCTGGATGTGCTAGACAATTGGAAAGTCACAAGTTCAGGACGACTGTGATGAAGTACGGGTCGGATACAAGGGCCAAGTTAGTCCAGCTGAAGAGTTACCTTCTGAGTCCAGCGTGATGAGTTATGTTCGCTCTGGAGGAGGCCGCTGGGAGGAGGGGATGGGAATGAAAGGTCTTTGGTTTAGCGTGAAGAGCAGACTGGTTGATGCTGGATGTCACTACTCTAGCTGAAAGTTGCCGGTCGGGCACTGCAGATAGTCGTTGCTGGTGCTTCATGTTGACTGTCACCATGGGCTGTCGCTGCTGTTGCGCGGAGTGCAGATCTCATGTTGCCAGTCCTCACTGATGGTTGCTTTAGTGTGAAAAGCAAGTCTCACCAGAACTTCGCAATGGCGGTCATTGGGTGGAAGAGGCTTGGCATGAACCTGAACTTCAGGATTTCACCTTCTCTTCTTTGGAGGAGCTCAAATTGATGCCAGCCAAGGATCAAGGAGCTGGGGAGGGGTACCTCTTGGGAATCAGGAACGTACTCCAGCAATGGCTAGCAGGGCTCAGGCAGGTCCAGGCAGGTCAGCTAAGCAGTTGCGGGGAGGCCTCTGGTGATTGTTATGTCCCTATCTCACACAGGAAATCACCCAATTGAGACTTTGAGTCAATCAGGTTAGCCTGGGATGAAGGTAGGCAGATCCTGTCTTCCTTCCCAGAAAGCAAGGCAGTCCTCAGCACCACAGCAGTTCTCTGGCAGCAGGGCAGTCTTTCTTCCGTACCTTTCACAGGTCCAGGTGTTTTCTGAAGAGTGGCTCTTAAAGTCTAATATTTAAGAGTGGTACCAGCCATTGTGTGGGGTCACTCCTTATTCTACCTCCGCATCTTGTTCTTGAAAGATTTACCCCTTCCCTTGTCAAGGCTCCAAACTGTCTGGGAGAGACAAAGGGCAGGGCAGGCCTGGTGGCATGCTCCTTTGTGCGCACAGAGGCAAAGCCCTTTGAAGTGTAAGAAAGGCTGGTTATAGCCCCTCCGCCAGCCTTGCTGCCAGGATGGCCCATTCTGTCCACATCTCAGCCCCTTTTAACTGACTGTTAATGCACAAACGCTAACAGCATAGAAATTCATGGTCATATCACCCAGGACACTGGTATAAAGGCACAGTTGGTTGGGACAAGAAAATGCCAACTTTCTAAAAGTGCCATTTTCAGAATTCTAAATTAAAATCCAAATTTACAATTAATTTGAGTATAAACATCATATCTCTATCAGCTCCCAATCCAAAGTTAGCACTTACTAAATGTAATAAGGAAACCCAGTATTAGTCAGTCGGAGAGATAGGCCTTACAAAAGTGTAAAACAACTTTAGGAGTATTTCACTGCTAGGACATATAAAACTTAAGTAAGTGCAAGTGTCTGACTTTTTAAATACAGTTCTCTCTTCCTATGATCCTTTAGGGCCTACATTAGAGCAGACTTATACGTATTAAAAAGTAAGGTTTCGGCCTAGCAAAATGTTTTTTTTGCCAGGTCGATTTGGCACTTTAAAACTGCACCATAAGTCGCAGTGGCAGGCCAGAGTAATGTTTTAAAAGGCTACTTTAGTGGGTAGCACAATGAGTGCTGCAGATCCACTAGTAACATTTAATTTACAGGCCAGGGGTACATGTGGTACCATATACTAGGGACGTGCAAGTAAATTAAATCTACCAATCATGTAGATACCAATTGTACCATGTTTCAAGGAGAGAGCACTGTGCCACTGGTTAGAGTCCCAATGGCAAAAAAACGGGTTCAGCAACAAAAAGCAAAAAATATGGGGGAAGACCTGCAAAAATTGCCAGGCCCAACAATTACTATAGCTTTTTCATTATATATGCTGTTAAGGAAGTTGGCATATTACCGTCTTTAAGATGACCAGCCTGTTATCAATCAGCATTTGTATATACCAGCACTGTCCCTCCTGGGGGTATCTAAGAGCTGTGGATCTACATCTCAGTTAAAAAGCCAGGTCTTGATTTTCTTTCTGAAGATTCCCTGGGAGGGTGCTGCTCGAAATGGAGGGCATAGCTCCATCTTCATTTTTTGCCATGATTATTATTTTGCATTTACACTTTAGTTTGTCCTTTGTTATTGACCTATGTTTGTGTAACCTTTTGAGCACCCTCTGCATTATTGTATATTTGAATTTTCTATCAATGAAAAATATATTTTTGGATAATAATGTTTTAAGGGTACTGAATTATTTCAATATTTCTCTGAATGGGGTCTTTTTGAATCATTTGAAGTCGCAAATGGTTCATTTTTGAATTATGAACCTGAACCACTGTAGCATTCAAACTGCTCAAAGATGGAGGGGCCCCTGCTACGGCTGTGACGGATACGGGGGTATGCGCACTGGCGAGTGAAAAAGGGAACAGGTGTCTTGTGAGTAGGTGGAAATTAAGTCGATGGCTGATGTAGGCCGGTCCTTGATCGTGTAGAGCTTTGTAGACGTGTGTGAGGATCTTGAACTGGCATCTCTTCTGGATGGGGAGCCAGTGGAGGTTTCTGAGGTGGAGGTGATGTGGGTTTGTTTGAGATGGTCCAGGATGAATCTGGATGCGGCATTCTGTATGGTCTGGAGTCGTTTGAGGAGCTGGACAGAGATGCTGTTGGAGATGCCGTATTCGAGGTGGCTGTTGGTGAGGGCCTGTGTGACGGTCTTTCTGGTGTTGGCTGGGATCCATCTGAAGATTCTGCAAAGTGTGCGAAGGGTGTAGAAGCAGGAGGAGGCCACTGTGTTGACTTGTCGTTTCATGGTCAGTTCGCTGTCGAGGATGACGCCTAGGTTGCTTGCGTGGTCTGTAGGCATGGGTGTCGGTCCGAGTTCTGCTGGCTACCAGCTCTGGTCCCATGCGGAAGTGTTCTTCCCGAAGATCAGTCCTTCTGTCTTGTCAGAGTTGAGTTAAGATAGTTGTTTTTCATCCATTTGGCTACGTTGGTCATGGCATCGCAAAAGTTGGTTCTCTTGGTGGAGGGGTCTTCAGTGAGCGAGGGGATACATTGAGTGTTGTCTGCGTATGAAATTATATTGAGGCTGTTGGATCTGACGATGTTTGCAAGAGGGGTCATGTAGTTGTTGAACAAAGTGAGACTGATGGATGATCCATTACAACACAGTCATTACATCGCACTTATTTTACAACGCAGCTGTTGCAACGCAACTGCCTTTACATTGCTTGCCATTACAACACATGCCATTACATCGCATGTCACTACAACGCATGCCATTACAACGCATGCCATTACAACGCATACCATTACAACGCATGTCATTACAACGCATTATAAGGTAAGTAATGGAGATGTTTTACTTTTAGAGTGGGTATGGGTTTTGGGGTAGATGGCAATAGTCATTTTTACCCCTACATTATCCAACACTTTCCCTACTGTTGCACTCACTGGAGTGGGAATAGTAATTTTTAACCCTACACTAGCCAACACTTACCCTACTGTTGCCCTAAAAGTATTATGCATTGTAATGATATGCATTGTAATGGTATGCGTTGTAATGATAGTTTTTTTAAATGCGTTGTAATGGCATGCGTTGTAAAATCATGCAATGTTATGGTAGTTGCGATGTAAAATCTGCGTTGTAAAAGCATGTGTTGTAATTGTTTGCATTGTAACGTCATATATTCCCGTGGGGTACCCTGAATATAATGTCCTTGGATTCGGAGGTGAAGGGAAGCAGCCGTAATCTCTGTGTGCATCCAGTAAGGAAGGAGGTGATCCACTTGAGGGTGTTTTGTTATATGCCAATGTTGATGGGGGTGTGGTGGGAGACGGTGTTGAACGTCGCAGAGAGGTCGAGGAGGAGAAGGGCTACAGTCTCTCTGCAGTCAAGGAGGGCTCTAATGTCGTCTGTGGCGGCGATAAGTGAGGTCTTGGTGCTTTGGTTTTGTTCCAGGTATTCGGTGAGCTATTGGTTGATGGCCTTCTCGAGTACTTTGTCCGGGTACGGGAGCAGGGAGATCAGTCGATAATTTTTTAATTTGTTGGGGTCAGCAAAGACTTTTTTTAAAAGAGGGGTCTGACCTCCGTGTGTTTCCATCTGACCAGGAAGACTGCTGTGAAGATGGAGCTGTTGATAATGCTGGTTAATTCTGTGCTTTTGGGTCGGTTCCGAGGTTGAAAAGGCGGAGTGGCAGGGGTCGGTAGGTGCCCCGGAGTGGATGGATGACATGATGACTGTGGTGATCTGAGTGGTGAGGGGAGACCAGGTGGTGATCATTCGGCTGGAGTGCACTGGTTAGATGAGGCTGTGGAGGTTGATGTCCAAAGTTGTTATAAATTGTGGTGATCTTGTTGTGGAAGTAGTCTGAGAAGGTGTCGCAAAAATCTTGGGAGGGGAAATGGTGTTCTCAGTGGCTGCAGGGTTTGAGCATTATTTGACTATTTGGAAGAGTTCTTTGGTGTGGTTAGCTGCTGTATCAATGTGGGCTGTGATGGCCGCTCTCTTGGTTCCTTGATGTGCAGGTAGTAGTTGCTGAGGGCTGCTTTGTGAGTCGCTTTGTTGGAGGAGTTCCTTATGGTGCACCATCTTTTTTCCATATCGTAAGCTTAATCTTCTTACTGTGACAGAACTCCTTTAAGCTCAAAGCCACCTTGGTCCATTTACACCTCGTGCTCATGGAATGTTGTTGCCCTTCTGACACTATACAAAGGTCTTTGAGCACAAAGGGCTTCCTATAATGGGTACTTCTCTAGTTGTGATTTCTGTATTTGCCCCATATGGAGGAAAATGCGGTCATAGAAAATAAGAAGCCGTTCACCATATGAGGTCCAAGTAGATATACCCAAGATGGGTGGGATTTTACTTTGATCCTTTGAAGGCTAGAACAGGCTGATTTCGGAAGGAGTTTAGAAAATATGAGAAAAATCTCAGTGGGGTTTGGATCGAACATCATTGTTTAAGGCATGTAACTCTGTGACATCTTTTGCTGTCACTTGACTATCTGAGACAAGAGCGCTGCAATAGTCTGAAAAGCTGGGCATGTATTAATGAGATACTTTAAGCAATAACATTGTTTGCTACAAGTGAGTGAAACTGTGGTTTTAAAACTAGAAGCTTCTTTAAGCTATTGACTTTTAATCAGTGGTTTAATGCTTCGGTGCCAAAAAATGCAATTACCTGGCCGTGCTTGAGAACCACAGTTAACACATTAGTGTGTTGACTATTTTCGATTCAAAAAGTATTCCAAATAATTTTTCAAATAAACCCTGAACCCTGCATCTAATTTATTTATGTATAGTCAATTTTCATTGTGAATGGGAACTTTAATTTGCATGTTTCTTAACTGTGCTGTTGTTTCAGGGCTTCTTTTCATTAACCACATGCCATTTTCTTTGAGACAGACTTTTGTACTTGTGCCAACTTACAAAGGGTAAGACAGAATGTATTTGCATGAATCTGTTTAAAACAATTGACACCGAGCAAACTATATTAACATGCACAATACACAGCAATTATTCATATACACATATAAATATGTTCTCTTTCAAATAAAACCATAACAAATATACCTACGCACAGGTTATATGTAAAAGATCCATTTCATATAAAAATCTTCTTGCATCACATTGAGAAATGTTCGCTTGTTTAAAAAAAATTGGTTTAAAATGCGATGCCTCAACTCTGAGAAATATAAACAGTCACATAAAACGTGCACCATAGCATCGCAAGCTCTTAGCCCACAAGTGCCCACCCCAGCCTCAATTAAATTATGTGTTGAGTACTTCCCCGTATGTGTATAAGGGTTTTCCTAAATCTAAACAATAATTTTCCCATTGTATGATTCAGTATCCTTGTCAGGTACGGGTACACAATAGATTTATGCTAAGATACTTTCACATACAATGCGGATTTCTTAGCTAATACAGAACCCAAGCCCCTTAATTTTGAGTCCCCCAATACCCTTGTGTTTATTTTTTTCTTTAGAGGCAAACTAGGTTCCTCAATATCATACTTTTCTAGATTTAGGTTTCTTGCCATTGTTTCAAGATGCCTCCTTCCTTGCCTTGTCCATTCTAACTCACTATGTATAATTTATTTTATATAATAGCTTGAGACTTTTGGAATTTGAACCCTTTGTTGCTAATTTCAAAAGTGCAAACTTAAACTTCATTGCTGTGAAATTCAAGGATTTTTAAATTACCTTATTGCCTGGATCATGGCATAGTTAGGCAACCTTAATATATTTTTAAGGCAATGCCCTTCAATCTTATCCCACCCAATTTTTGCACCGAAACACAGGACTTCGGTCCCATGTAAATTGTGTGGGGGAATCATTGTGTTATATGTGGTTAACACAGGTTGTAGTGAAAGTCCCTTAAAATCCTTTTAAAATGTATTTAGGCACCCTGTTGTGGAGGCATGTGTTAATACTCCTTGCAAGCTAATTGTTTCTATTGTCTATCTGTGGAGACCAGAACTCCCTTGTGGTAAGTGATTTATGTATGAAATTGTTAAGGAATGTTTAACATGTAAGCTACCCCACGTCATGTTTGGTATTCTGGAATTTGGAGCGCCCAAGGCACTTATTGCCTAGCTCCTGTCCAGACCAGTCATGGGTCTTGCAATTGACAATAAACTTTATCTTATTGTCTGGAAAAGTACTATTTCGTCTTCGCCTCCTTATTCAACCACACTACATATGTTGGCGCTGATTGTGGCTGCAGCGTGCTCCAGATCTATTCGAAAACCCGGACCCACCGACCTCACAGCTCGTTTGCATGCTGTATTTACTTAATTTTGCTATATTTTTATTCAGCGCTTCACTACATACGGATTGCAGAAGGAAATAACTGATTTGGACATTCACAGCAACTGTGAGTACATTTTTGGCATTCCTGCAGTAATGCGGATCTCCGTTAACGTTGAGGGCCTTGTTATTGTTTCAACAAGCCTCCGGATTCCACAGCGCACGTCTGCATCCCACGCACCTACCCGGTTGCCTTGTTTGATTCCTTTTGAATTGGAACTCCGTTCCATAGCACCCGCATATTTCTCTGCATCTTCGTCTTCTTCCTGGGCGAGCGTGACAACGTCTTCTACCGCGATGAGGTGTGCCCCACTCACCATAGAAAATAAGCGCATTGCACGTCACATCACGTCTCTATGTCACCACGTCCTGCACCTTTATGGCACCCATCTTTAAACTTTGGGATACCTCGAAATACATACAAATGTATGTACAACGTTCGTTTGATTTTCACATCGGCAGTTTATTTGCTTGTTTCCGTGTCAAGCACACGTTATATTTAGTCACATCGTCCTTCACCTCGTCCAACTGGATTTAACTACCAATTGAACTGCTGATGGATTTACCTGCTGATTTAACTGCTGATTATTATTCACTTTAGTAAGAAATTTACAGTGACATTTACATTTCTTTTATTTGTTTAACTCCTTTTCTTGCAGGTACTCATTCATGTCTTATTCAAACAATATATTCCATCCTCCCTCCTTCTTACAAGATCCTGGAAAACCCTCCACACCCTGGCACAAGTGGTTAAGGGTGTATGAAAATTATTTAGAAGCTATTGATGCTATAAAATATTCACCATCAAGGAAAAAAGCTTTACTATTTAATCATTTGGGTACTGCAGGACAACAACTTTTTGACAATTTGCCTATTATTCCTGCACCATCAGGGGATGAAACCTGGAACGTTTTTACCGAGGCACTTGCACGCATGGGAAAACAATATGTGTATGAACCTTCTGTAATGGTTGAACGTCATGTATTTTTTAAATGCAAACAATTACAAAATAAGTCTATCGAAGACTACTTAGCTATTTTAAGAGTACTTGCGTCTAAGTGTGAGTTTGGTACCAATCTTGACACTTTGTTATGTGATCAGTTAGTATTCAATTGTTTTAACAAGAAAATACAGGAACGTATACTTACATGCAAAAATCCTAGATTAGATGAAGTAATGGGAATTGCAAGAAGCATTGAATGCTCTGTTATTTCGTCAAAAGGTTTGACAGAATGCTCTGTGCCTAAATTCCACTGCTACTACCAGTACCAGTGTTATGAATTTAACTGCTAATACTAACAATGAACCAGATATTAACGCTGCTACCACTCGATTTAAAGTTAAGAAAACATTTGAACGAAGGCCCAAAGCAGCCTGTTGCAGAAGTGGCTCGAAACTCCATATGGGCAATTTTCCCAATTGTCCCGCACATGGTAAACTGTGCAATACTTGCAAAAAAGATTGGCCATTTTTACACCGTTTGCAAAGCTGTGAAGGACAAAAGCAAAGTTAGTCAAATTAATGTAGAAGATGAATCGATTTGTGATGCTTTAACATTGTTTCACTTTCTGTTGAGATGAACACGTTAAATGACTCATGCAAAAGGTACAAGGGACCAATGTGTGAGGTACTTATAGGTCTGATTGAAGTTAGTTTAATGGCAGATTCTGGCTCACCCATTACTATATTAGCAGAGAAGACTTTTCAGAAATTATGGTCTGACACTAAGTTAATTCCCACTGAGGTCAATCCTAAGTTATTTGGTGAGTACGATATTATCATGTGTAAAGACCACAAAAAACTCCTCGGAATCTGGGAGATGCTCAAAGGGCTCCACCTCCTGACATCCCCAACTCTGACTGAAACATATCCAGAGTATTGAGGCGATCAAGCGAGGGTTAGGGTAGGTGCAGCGTGGGAATGGGGAGAACTGTAACAAAATAAACATAGAATCATACATTTTTCACAAGTCTGGCTACACTCAATATGGCTCGCTAATGTTGCTCTAGTACCTTAAAGATTTCTTCACTGTCAGCCAAGAGGCCTCTCTGTTGGTAAGATACCTCTCTCACCATGGGACAACTGTATAAGCACCTAGAAACCAAGCACATGCCTATTAGTATAATGTCCACTCTCTCTCTTAATTAATGTAAACAGAAAATGTCTAAGCCACATACATACTATATTCCATTCCCCCCCAAAAAGCCAGAAGAAGAGTGAAGGCCAACTTCAGTAATTAGGTAAAAAACTAAATAATTGGTGTGTGGTAAAAAGAAAAGGACCTTCTTAATACGCCCTGCAGGGTTCACAATAGTCACTTCTCCCAACAAGATATCCAGCCTGGGAGCAGAATTGAAAGTAAGCAAAAGTACCAACCCTATATGACAATGTCAAAAGGAAATTCCCAAAAGTCTAGAAGCAAAAGAAAATGGTACCTCAATAGGGCTAGATACCGATCAACTCCGGAATAGTCCCTCTCCCTTTTCATCCATGGAAGAGGAATGAGAACCCCAGCCGGTAGGATGCCGCAGATCCTTTAGGAGTCAGGAAAATCAGTGGAAACAATCAAGCCTAGGCAAGGCGTTTGGCATTCAGCCGCAGACCGGGAAACAGAGCCGGGACGCTAGCGCTCGTCCGCGTTGTGTGCTCCCAGAGTCTTTCTCCAGCCGCAGCCACGGCCGGGGGGGAAGAACAAAACCTAGAAACATTCACGCTCATCCGAGCGGAACAAAGCAGAGGTGACCAGCTCCTTCAGGGAGGAATCGGCCACCGGGAAACAGATGCTGGAAATAATCCGTGCCTCAGACGGAGATCGCCTATCCCAAACAACAATGGACAAATCAGCAACTTGCAGAGCAGCCGCTCTGCATCGGTACTTCCTGAAAGAACGAGAATCACATACAACGCTCCCTGCGTTGTACGTGGTTTAATGGTTTACCACTCCTCCCAGAAGGACGGCCTTCTGGGAGATGTAGTCCTGCTGTCATAGTCTGTCGACCCAGGTAGGCGCGCGGTAGTGTCAAAGCCTGACATCATGATTGGGTATTTCACTGATACTATAAAGTTTAAAGGAAGTGTATATTGCACTCAACAGGAGAGACATATTAGGATGGCAAGATCAGGCTGGTTTGGGTATAATAGTTAGACCTGGACATCCCGAACCAGTGGTTCTAGGTGGGTTGCCGATCTTGTCCATTGATAATACTGAACCACATGACTCAAAATAACATGAGCTGTTTAAAAAGTACAATACCGTATTTAGTAATGAAGTTGGATTGGTAAAAGGATTTGAGCATACTATTAAACGTAAAAGCAATGCTTGCCCAGTAGTTCAAAAAGTGAGGCCAGTATCCCTATCTGTCATAGAAGATTTAAAGAAACTATTAGACCAAATGTGTTCACAAGGCATAATATGTCCTATTGAATCTTCTGAGTGGGTTTCGGTTGCAGTAGTTGTATGCAAAAGCTCTGGTGAAATCCGTTTGTGTGCAGATTTAAGAGGTATAAACCGAAACATTGTGGTAGATTGCCACCCCTTACCAAGAATTCATGATATGTTGGCAAATTTGGGTGGTAGTAAATTTTTCACCACCATAGATTTACGCTCTGCGTATCACCAGATTCCTTTGTCTTCAGAGTCACACCATTTGACTAAATTTATTGCTCCTGTTGGTGTATACATGTATAGAAGAATGGCATCAGCCGCCAGCATATTTCAAAAGTTAATGGAAATGATTTAGGTATCCTAGCATTTCAGGATGATATTCTAATCCACTCAGACACAATAGAACAGCACTACATTCTTCTTGGCAAAATGTTGAACACATTACAAAAGCATGGCATGACTGTTAATTAAAAAAAAGTGTACATTTCTCACACAAGAGGTTGATTATTTAGGTCATAACATTTCAGGTGTTGGCATTAAACTTAAATCCTCTTTACTTGACGTCATCAAGAATGCTCCTGTTCCTCTTGACAAGGGCTCGTTAAGAGCATTCCTTGGTTTAAGCGAGTACTATGCCAGGTTTGTGCAAGGCTATGCGTTATTGGTACAACCTCTTAGGAATTTGTTGAAAAAAATGCTACATTTGTATGGTCGGAGGATACCCAAAATGCTTCTTTTTCCATCAAAGATTTAGTCATTAACGCTCCTGCCATCAAACCTTTCACGTATGGTGTGGAAAGCATATTTACTGTGGATGTGAGTGCCAAGGGACTAGGGGCAGTGTTGACCCAAATTGTGAATGGTCAGGAATGCACTAAAGCCTTTGCATCTCGAACACTCAATTCGGCTGAGCTGAACTATAGTACAATTGCAAGAGAGGCTTTAGCATGCACTTGGTCAGTTGAAAAATTCAAAATGTACATTTGGGGCACACAATTTCATTTATACACAGATCATAAACCCCTATAGATCAGCATATAGATGCTAGGAGATAGTTGCTCCAACAAGGCCTCTTCAAGACTAATAAGATTACGAGCTAGATTGCAAGAATTCACTTTCGATATCAAATACTTACCTGGTGGAAAAAATGTATGGGTCGATTGCCTTTCACGTCTTCCTTTACCATATGTTGATGATTTGACCAAGCATAAACAAGATTTTGAATGTGTTTTCTCCATTGTAGATGTCCTAAATGTTAAGATTACTCAGGATGAATGATTGCTTAGTCATGACTCTGATGAATGTTTGAAGAAGGTTAAGAAGTTTTTAGTCAAGGGTTGGCCACTAGATAGGAATCTGTCATTGGAAGAAAGAACGTTTGTTCAGGTGGCTCCAGAATTATCTTTATCTAATGACATTTTACTTCGACAAGACAAATTTGTTCCTCCCAGGGATCTTAGAAACACTATAATTTCTTTGGCACTTGAGGGACATTTAGGGATCATCGCCACCATCTACAAAATCAAACAGACTTACTGGTGGCCCGGAATTGATAGCCAAATCAAACTGCACATAGAACTATGCGCTTAATGCCTTTGTTCAGATAAACACTGGAAAATCTCCAGTGCACCTCTATGTCCGATACAGTGGCCTAGTAGTGCTTGGCAAAAAATAGGCTTAGATTTCCCTGGTCCATTTTCTGTATTTGGGAATGATAAAAAGTTTCTCATAGTTGCCATAGATTATTTCTCCAAATGGATCTATTTTGCATTTGTCAAGAACGCTGACTCTAATTCAGTTATTCTGGGGCATATTATCAAGCACGGCGTTAAAATTATCGCCGCTTTGGCGGCAGAAAACTGCAGCTAAAGCGCCGATAATGGGCTTGATAATATGCCCTTGAGAATTCCCATAGAAGCCCATGTTGACACCAGAACATGGGCTTCTATGGGTATTCTCAAGGGCATATTATCAAGCCCATTATCGCCGCTTTAGCGGCAGTTTTCTGCCACTAAAGTGGCGATAATTTTAAAGCCGTTTCTTGATAATATGCCCCTTTATTCTTAAAGCATTTGTTTTGTATCGAAGGCACAACCAAAGAGGTAGTTACAGATAATGGTTCGCATTTTGTGTCACAGGAGGTAGAACTGTTCTTAAAAAACGGTTGATGTCAAGCACATTCTTGTGCCTTTATATAGTCTATCCTCTAATGGACTTGTTGAGCGTGCGAATTGCATGCTGAAAGAAGGAATACAAACGATTGTAGCTTATGGTTTAGACGTAGCTGGCTTCCTATATCAAAAAGTTTGGAATTACAACACTGCACCTCACAGCACCACTGGTGTTTCACCTTATATTCTACTTAGAGGAAGGACACCTATTTCCAAATTGAGTCCAGCTTGTTTACTGGATAGGTTCACTCAGTCTCCTGTTGATTTGGGTAAAGTAAGAAATATGGTCAAAAGGAAACAAGAGGTTTATAAGTGTGATTATGATAAACGCATGCATGTCAAGGATCAACAGTTAATCCCTGGAGATTGGGTTCTCATTATAAAAACCATTACCGTTCCCGAGGGACAATCTAAATTTTCTTCTCCTGTCATGGTTTTACAAGCATCAAGTATGGCAGTCCTACTCCAAGTCAAAGGTTGGTGGAATAAAAAAGCCCTTGTAACGCTAACTCAAGTACAAGCAGATATAATTCGTAAAAAAGGCAGAAATAATGCATGGGAGAAAGAGTGTAGTTTGGCCAACGATGATTAGTATGGTGTTGGTGATGAGATATGTCCTACTTCCTCCTATACTCTACCAAGTTCCACCTTGTCAGGCCAAAGTGATTGTAGACATATCACTTCTAGTTCTGCTTTGCAATCTGATGAAAGCAATGCTTTAAGAGGAGAAGGAGATGGGACGTGCAGGAGCAGTAGTAGAGTTAGGACAGGTCCACTCCGCTTATGTGATTCTATTATCTAAATGGAAATTTGTGCACTCAGTAACTCTATGTATTGAAATTTATTTAAAATGTCTTATGTTTTTTATATACAAAAAGGGGGATGTGTGGTAAGTGAGCTATGTATGAAATTGTTAACAGTGTAACTTTAAGGAATGTTTAACATGTAAGCTACCCCACGTCATGTTTGGTATAGTGGAATTTGGAGCTCCCAAGGCACTTATTGCCTAGCTCCTGTCCAGGCCAGTCGTGAGTCTTGTAATTGACAATAAACTTTCTCTTATTGTCTGGAAAGCTACAATTTCGTCTTCGCTTAACCACCAGGGCTGACCTTAATGGCTATGATCACCTCTTCAAATGAGAGGCAATACTTGAGGAAGAAACACCTCAAAGCAGCAGCGAGGGAGTTGCTGACGTTATCTGATTAATCGCTACTGAAGTAACCATCCCCAAATAAGTTGGCCCATACATGGCCAGATATGGAAGTCAATCAAAGGTGCATCGTTATCTTTGAGAAATGGTTAGTTAATGATAGTCTAGAAGGCCTTCTGGCCATTCTTTAGCGATACTTCCTGAAGTGCCTCCCAGGCTTTTAATCTAAGGGTATTTCACCTTGCAATGATTGCTCTTTTGTAAAGCTTCCTGCAGCGCGCAACCTCACCGTCAGACCTGGGGTGGGTGTCAAGTGAGGCCATCAACTCTTTTGGGACTTGAAACAAGCTGCGTCAAACCAGTGCCTTACCCTACCAGCCCCCGAATAGGATGCCCTATGTAATGCGTGCTACAGTGCTTCTGAAAGAGTGGGGAAGGCATCTTTGATACTCGCTGCATCAGCCTCTGCATTTAGACAGATCTTTAGAAAAACACGATTGCCCTTAACCACTTGGGATGCAAAGGTTTCAGCATTAACAAACTCTCATTTAATGCGAGTTCTTGTCTGCAGTAACACTAGTGATTCTCCTGGAGCTACCCACCGGTGCATGCCAGTTTCTGATGTCAACGACAAGGCTTTGGGGAGATGGTCGCTCATGGCAAGATTGTGTACCAAGTGTTCCCTCACCGTAGCAGCTAGGATAGGAGATAATAGAATAATATCGATTCCAGATCCTGGCCCTTAACTCACGAAGGTTGGAGGGAAAAAACTGTTCATACAAATGTGTTCATTCCCAAAACACAAATTAAATGTCATCATCAAATGGTTGAGGTTACTACCAAACAAATCATGGGAAAAATGGAAAGAAGGATTCCCTTCACAATCAATTATTCCGAAAACATTTTTGAGATCGTGGGGGAAGAGATGAGTGCTGAAGTCACCTCCCCACATCATGCCCAGCTCCTTACCTGCCCTGGATGTAAGGTGGTCCAGATCGACAAGATACTGCCTCTATCTGCTGGTGGGATATTATTGTAGAATGAACCTGAGGCGTATTCCAGGCCTAGAATCTGGAAAAATGTGGTATCTGCATCATAGTAGAAGAGTTTTCCATTGACCATAGTTGAAATGTAGGACACCAAGCCCCCTTTGGGCACCCGGAAGAAGATGGACTGGCTGATAAATGGAGTGTTTTAAACCCACGTATGTGAGCATGTAAGACTGCCTATTTTTCCTGAAAACATAGGATCGACTGGGAGCTCACAAAGTCAGTCCACATGTGGTCCTCGATTTTTACCTTTAATTCTAGCCAATTCTGTGAACAAGAGAAAGTGTCTACATTGTCCTCGTCCTCCTAAGGTGCATGACACATCTGTGAAATGTAGAATGTCTCAAAAAGTTCACCCCTCATTGCCATGATCTCCCAAAACTGTTCAACATCCTCTGGCAGTCCACGTAACAGGCTTGTCAGCTCTGATTACTATCAGTAAACTGTGCCTCCATGGCCACTATACCTCTGACCAACCACCGTGTATCACAAAATGGTGGCTGGTCGGTCAAAATGGGGGCATAACTATCCTTTGGGCTTTAAAATAGCCCAAATCGCCCAAAGGCGGGGGGGGGGTGGGGAGTCGCCCGGGCCGCTCCCATTCCCCAAACCCCCATTCGGGGCAGACCTCTCTACATTCGGCTGCCCTCCAAGACCCCCTTGTCATGGTACAGACCGTGACGCCCAAGGCACGCTAAGTCCCAGTGGGCAGCCCTGGGCAAATTCCTTATTCCAGGTTCGTGCTCCTGCAGCTCCCTGTGGGGCTTATCCGATGAATAGACGCACCACGAACATTGCTGCGGTAGTGTCCATGGCGTCCTTTCTTAGTCCTACACTGTTTTTATTGAGGGTTGCAGCTTTAATTTAGGTAGAATTATGATGACAGGTGCAACAGGTAAAGAGGCGGGGGAACACGCGGAGAGTGACAATACAGATCAGGACCTAGCCGGCTGTCTCCGTCACTCTCTGCCCCTACCCTCCGGCAGTGACGATAGCGCTGCAGCTACAACTTACTTCAGCGTTCACTCTGCGGATGCGTCGATGCCAAGTTGCTGACTACCAAAGCTGGTGCGCCCCTTATGGTATGGGACAATGCGAGGCATGCTTCTTTGCCGCCGACAATTTATTCTTAGGCTGATCTCGGGGGCCAGTCACAAGGGATGGTTTAATGGGTAGCCAGAGAGGTAATAGGGAGTGGTAGAAAGTGGCAGTGGGTGGAACGATGGGCTGTCAGGTCAGAAGCAAAAAGACAAGGGAAACCAAGCCAACATATGCCAGGCCTAACAAATAGCTTGCCAATTTTCTTTTTCTGTTGCAGTTTTTTATAGCACAAAATCCACCCAAATGTATTACGTTTTACATGAGCACCAGTTACATTACACAAGGACATTTTAATTTTTTTATTGGCATGGGGAGGTTAAGTGATTTGCCCAGAATCACATGATGTTGAGCCAAGACTCACACCTGCTTTCCCAGCTCTAAAGTCGGCAGCTCTAGCCCTTCCACCACAACCTCTGCTTACCCAGTAGGCAGATGTCAATGTTCCCACATCACTACTAGCTCTGTGCTTCATTGAGGCCCACATGACTTCATCCAAAATCTACATGGGACTCAACACATTTGAGCTTTGGGAGCTCGTTGATGATCGATAAATAAGATATAGGCCAAATTGTAATGTGAGGTGCATTTGTAAAGCGCTGCTTGTCACCCCTTAAGGTAGCCAGTGTTTTATAGGCTTTGGCAAAGGGGCTGGCTTACACCCTTGCCAGAACAAAAAGGGATAAACACTCATATCATTCATGGCCAGCTCCATTTTCTATGGTGCTAGTGAAATTTCTTGTGCAAGTTGAAAGGATGCTAGTAGAAATCTATTTTCGCCCATGAACATCTAGACATTCTTTGAAAAGCCCCATAACGCAGCTCCATAAAGGGCCGCAGCCACCAGCGTATCTTGATTAAAAGGCCAAGTGTCTGAAACTGAATTGCCACAAAGCAACAGCTACATATTCGGCAACCTTCTGTTTTATTCCAAGTCAGCTCACTTTTCCTAAGCTGCGAAAGTCAGACAGAGAAGATGAAGATTTATTGCCCAAATAATCGATGGTGTTAACACGTTCCAATTTTCTCTCCCTATGAGAAAGACCCTCTTAGGGGTGTACACAATTTTGCGGTATTTTCAATAGTTTATTTTTGCAGTATTCATGAAAAGTCACCAATAGCATTGCACCATGCGAAAACAGCAGAACAGGAACCGGAGTATGAATGGCTTGAGGTTCATTAAGGGCGACTAGACTCAAGTTGTCTTGCAGGTTATTTGGGACGGGACTAAAGAGGGGAGGTCGGGATACAGCCAAGGCATTACCCAGCCCTTGATACCATAGTCTCAATGGACCCAACCCCTTTGTGAACGCCTGGCACCTTTGCACCATGGTGCAAGGATGCCAGCATTGCGGGGATGATTATTTTTGTACAGGTAGGGAAACCTTTCGGTGCAAAAATAATCACAAGAGGCTTTTTCATCTTTCTATGTGTGATATGCAGCATACATAGACAAGCATTGGCATAGCCAATAGGTCTCGCCTTTGGGACCTTATAAGTTTATAGCCATGCAACAGTTGATGTTGTTGCACCAAGGATATTGTGCTGGATAACTTAACACTTATAAGGTCCCAAAAGCGAGACCTATTGGCTATGCCAATGTTTGTTTAGGACTTGTGCTAAGCAGAGAATATTTACCATGACTTGAAGCCACCATTTGCTGCCAGAATATTTGAGACGCTACTAAGGTTTATTTTTCACTTTCTACCCCTTGGCATGCGTTTAAAAAATGATAACTACTTCACGGCTTTTATGCTGGGCGGGATACTGGAGACGGTGTGCTGTGTATACTTTATCCAGCATGCGTGTCATGTCCTCCTTATTGCTCGGAAACAATAATTCTGTTTAGAAAGCGATATATCTTTCATTTCAAATGAAACGTACAAAGCACGACTCCAAATGGCAGCCTCCCTTAACAGTTTTAACAGTCAGTAGTTCTGTGCCATCAAAGGGATGCCACGCTGCAGCAGCCATGTAATTTATGTTCAAATCGCTGCTGCTCTTGTAATGAACAGCTTCAGAGTGAGGCTGCTTCAAGAAGGAAGCTAATTATCATTTGCCTCCTAGCAGATAGCCTTGCCAATGTTTCTCCTAAATGAGGTATGAAAACAGCTCCTAGACCAGAAACAATGGCTTAGGACTTTTTGGTAGGAAGACCTGGAATGAGATATATCAGCTTACCAAGGGAAGTTGGGGAGGGTTCAGGAACTTCATTAACTTGAAAGGGACCAGGGTGAGTGTTAGACTTGGCATCTTTTGGCATGGTTTCCCCTGAGTTTTTGCCTTCTGACCCTCTGTTTTTGACTGTGCTGAACTGTGGTTTTGCTGGCTTTAGAACGCTGTGCACTTTTTCACTGCTGACCAGCGCTAAAGTGCATGTGCTCTGTGTCTAAAATGTAATGGCATTTGGTTTCCCCATGATTGGAATATTTGATTTACTGGTAAGTCCCTAGTACAGTGCACTATATGTGCCCAGGGCCTGTAAATTAAATGCTATTAGAGGGCCTGCAGCACTGATTGTGCCACCCACATGAGTAACTGTTCTAACATGTCTCAGGACTGCCACTGCAGAGCTTGTGTGTGCAGTATTAAACTGCCATTTCAAACTGGCATGTTCACTTACTTGCCAGGCCCAACCCTTCCCTTTTATTACATACAATTCACTCCTACGGTAGGCCCTAGTGAGCCCCATGGGCTGGGTACAGTGTATTTAGAAGGTAGGACATGTACTTTTCAGTTTTACATTTCCTGGAAGTGAAAAACTGTTAAATTGGTTTTTCACTACAGCAAGACCCATCTCTCCCATAGGTTAGCATTGGAGCTGCCTTGTAACACTTTACAAGTATAATTTCCAATTGGAATGTGTTGGGAAAAGTACATTTGGTGTCTCTGGAATCCCAATTTAAAAACACATTTTCTAGTGAAGTTGTTTTGTAAGTTGCAGGTCTGAAAATGCCACTTTTAGAAAGTTGGCCTTTTCTTACTTCAGCCATTCAGTGTCTCTGCATGTCTCTGGAATACATGTCTAGGTTGGGTGACAGCTGGGCTTTGTGCATTCCCTCTAGACAGTTACAAACAAAGGGAACTGAGGTGGGCCCTGCATATCCTGATGGCCCACCACATGCTGATAGGTCTTCCTGATTAGAGTGAGAGGGAGGAGCTGACAACTGCACCTGAATAGGGTAGTGGTTGTCCTCCCACAAGGAGTTGCATAACCCCCTGTAGTGTGTCTGGAGCTAGGGCAGGGTCTTGTGCACTACAAAGACCTTTCTTTGAAGCCTCCCTACTTCAAAGGCTAAAATGGATATAGGTACTGGATCTCTGACACCGTCTAAGAAGAACACTTCTGAAACTGAGGACACTTTACCAGGAAGAAGAGCTATTGTGCTGCCAATACTTTGCTGCTTGCTTTGTTGTGTTGGCCTGCTGGCTGCTGCTTCTTGTCTGGGAGTGGGAGGACTGGAATTGGCTCTCTCCATCATGCAGCTCTAAAGGTTCTCCAATGGCTTGTTGGGCTTGCCTCCTGTTTGTGAAGTCTCAGGGATATCAAAGACACCACCATTCTCAATGCTTCCATCACCTTGGCCACCTTCCACGAGGAATGAAAACACACCGAAGTCAAACCACTCCTCAAAAACATTTCTGCAGATCCGAAAGATCTCAAGAACTACCAGCCCATCTTTCTGCTCCCTTTCCCTGTCAACGTCCTGAAAAAGATGATTAACCGCCAACTAACAAACTACCTAGAGAACAACAACCTGCTAGACCCATCCCCAACTGGGGTCCGGTCAAACCACAGCACAGAAACTGGCCTAGTCGCAGCCACTGATGACATCAGGACTCTCCTAGACTGGGAAGAAATGGCTACACTGATCCTCCTTGACCTTTCTGTAGTCTTCGACACTGTGTCTCACTACACCCTCTTGAAAAGATTCCACCAGATAGGCATCCTTCCTCACTGGATGAACCCAGAGCATCTGCCTTCCACCATACACCTCAGACCCCAAGAACATAATCTGCAGCGTCCTCTCAGCCCTACCCTGTTTAACGCCTACATGACCCCACTGACAAACACTGTTTGGACCCATAGACTGAACATCATATCATATGCTGACGACACCTAGCTCATCCTCTCTCTATACACAGACCCCTCCACCACAAAGGCAAATTTCTACCTATGGTTGGCCAGCGTCGCCCACTGAATGTAAACCAACTGTTCAAACTCAACACCGACAAAATCGAGATAGTCATCTTCAGAAACGACACATCCCCGTGGTAGGACTCCTGTTGGTCTGCAGAATTAGGAACCTCTTCCACTCCCACAGAACACACCAGGAACCTCTGCATCATACTAGACAGCAAACTCCCCATGAGAAACCAGATTAACACAGTATCTTCAGCCTGCTTCCTCACTCTCCGAATGCTCCGTAAAACTTTAAGTGGCTCCCAGCTAGCACCAGACACACCGTCATTCAGGTCTTTGTCACCACCCACCTGGACTACGGCAAAACTCTGTATATTGGAATCACCTCAAATCTACTAAAGAGACTATAGACCATACAGAACCAAGCTGCCAGACTCGTCCTCGAGCTCCTGAGATGGGCCCAACTGGAATAGCCTCCCCCACCACCTCTGGACCACCCCTGTTCAACTGATCCTACCCAGCAGCAGAAAGGCCCAGCACCTTGATACCCTCACGAGTGATAAGCAGCGCTCTACAAATCCCATCTGTTTGATTGATTGACTTCCCCGCAATCTTGCTACCAGCACTTCCCCTGCATCTTGCTACCAGCACCTGGGCTCCTCTGCTGTGAGTCTTGCTCTGCCAGTGGTGCCAAATCTAGTCCTGGGCTCTTGTAAGTGAGTCTCTGGTGGTGCAACCCAAGAAACCAACACATTAACACAGACATGTTGATTAGAACTTGAACATTTCTGTGGAATATCGCCACTGCCTGCACCGAAGTCGTTGACACCACTCGCCAACAGCGCGATGCAATGACCTCAGCTTACAATGTACCCCAGACTTTGCCAGCGCAGCTCCTCTGCATCACTGCTGCTGCATGAGTCTCAGACATCGCATCGCCAACATCCGCAACAGACGGTACCCCACTCATTTCTGGCCCTGCACAGCTTCGCATCAACCCAGCCTCTACAGCCCAGAGGTTCGACATCAACGCATCGGCCTGATGCACAGCACTTTTGACATCAACACATCAATGACATTGCCCGACTTTGGAAACAAGGCATCGCCTTAAACAGCTACGCATTCCCTCCTTTGCTCAACGCACCGTCCCAACTTTTATTCATCCAAGGTACTGTCAGTGGATCTGAGTGACTCCTGTATCCAGCCCATGCTCCATCGCGGTTGGACTAAGCTTTTAGATTTGCCCTGGTCAAGCACAACCAGATAGCCCCAGTTGGAGCTATTGATTTTTAAGCACTGCATTTTGATTTAATTTTGCTAAATTCATGTCTTGACTTGTGAATGTTGGATTTTTATTGTTTTGGTCTTATTATACTCAGATAAATATTGGCTATTTTTCTAAACTTGTGTGGAGTACTTTTGTGTTGGTTTCACTGTGTTACTGTGTGTGTGTATGTGTGTGTGCACAAATACTTTACACATTGCCTCGTTAGTTTAGCCTGACTGCTCTGTGCCTAGCTTCTAGAGGGTGAGCACAGGTAAACCCTTAGGGTTTGATTACGAGCCTGGCAGTCCATGGTCCGCCATACTCGCTGGGGCGCGGCAGTCTCTCGACCACCCTATTACAATAAGGGAAGTCAGAGCGCCATTGCCATGCGGCAGCCGCCAAGAAACTGCTGTTCCCTGGCGGTGCAGCGGTATGGATGCAGTAATATGCTTGACAGGAGCTCTTTCAGAATCTCTGAAAAGGTGGTCACTGCCTTCATCCTCATTACTGTGACACATCTCACCATCATCACCCTGGTGTTCCCACCTGCAGTCATCAACAGAGAGGAATGGTATATTTATTCTCAGGGCAGTTTTGGAAAGCATGCAACATAACACAACAATCTTGCAGACTTTACCAGGACAATAGAGGAGGGCCTCTCAAGTCTTGTTCAGGCACCTGGACGAGGCCTTCAGGAGATAAAAAGCCCAAATGCCAACTCCACAGGACCCCTCCCGAAGACACTTTATTTGCACATGGGCCTCATTGAAGCAGACTTCCTTGGTGTTGTTGGGTTTCTCAGTGGTATTAAAGCCACATACAACTAGGATAAGCTGAGCCCCCTGAGAAATAGAATTACAAAAGTAAACATAAGTCCAATTATGTTTGGAAGGCCCCAACCTTTCGACTAATTATCACATCAACACAATTTTTGACCTTATCAACAAAATATAGTATCCTTGGGACAGGGTCTGCTATCTGTTGTGGTATGGAGCTGTTGTGTAGCACTAGTGAGTCATGGCTGGAACCTGGAATCCTTGCATGCACACTGGTGATGTAGAGATCTACTATGCAAACCACCTGCACATTAATGTATCTTTTGATGTGTGGTGGTACACTTGCTCCTAGTCTTGAGGCATCAATGCAACATGGGTTCCATCTATGGCACCAGCCACATGTTGCATGCCTTCCAAGACGGACCTTGGCCATGATATTATTACTTGTAGCATTTTGTGTAGGATATTGGATGTAATTATTCATACATCTAAGCATAACAACCAGGAACTGGATGAGGACAGCTGAAAAAGGTGGCTGCGACATCTCATTGGAGTCGCTAACTGTGTACAGGGAGAAGCCCATTGCTTAGAAACAATGTACTTAATCTGTACCTACCTTTTCTGGCATCGCCAGTTCCGTGCTCTACAGTACTGGAGTATCATTTTTAAACTCAAGTAAATCAATAAATTGTACATACTGTACTCCACTAGCATTAATGATTTCTAAGAAAACTCTGCATTAAAATGTTGAGTCAAAATACTTTACCAGCAAGGTTTGTCATGTTTTTTTTTTGTCAGACCGTTGTGAGTACATACAGGACAGCCTGTTAGCATTGGAAAACTGTTTGGTCAATAAGGGTAACAGCAACCAGAGTTACAAAATTATTAACATCCATGGTGTCACTTAGTATATCATGTTTTAAGGTGAATGTTGTTTTAATGCCATTTAAGTTTTAGGAAATGTAATTGTGAGAGCCAAGGGGGCCCCTGCTGTGGAACTTAACATTCTGTTATGTCAATGGCAAAAGTGGCTTTAAACAATTCACAGGTCACCTGACATTACCAATGACCAGAAATGTCTTTTTTGGGGGAGCGGTTACTCCCTGATAATTTGAAAGGAGTAGCCTTTGCATACAACACAATGGTCTTCATTTACTTTTAGGAAGAATGGGTACTCCATCACAATGCGACATGTAGGCTATAACCATATTTAGAAGTCCTATAACATAAAGGGCTCTTGAACATTGGTAGATGCCCATCTATCATGTTGTCATGGAGTTAATTGGCCTAATAAAGCAGCAAATGCTCCCGATTAAGAAATGTAATGCCATTTCACAGCATTGAGTGTTTGTTAAAGTAAAATCAATATATCATTTTTTAGATTATACGGTACATAAGGATTTCACATGATTTGTAAGTTGTTTTACATTTTTTGCTTCACAAGGTAATGGATATCCCATTCATCATTTTATATCATATACTTGCTATAAGGTGTACAACATTTCTGTCACAGTTGTGACACAGTAAAACATGAAACAAAATGTTAATCTTAACCAATGTATGTTAATGAAAAGTAAAAATATACAGACATAAGTACAAGTAAATTGAAAACGTGTGTGGATTAAGTAAACATGATTATTAATGTTTTTGTGAATTTGTGTTTTTTCTCTTGCTCTCTGTAGGTCAGCTCCCACAACAAGATGTTCAGGTGGGCTATGGACAAGCAAGTGCGCCTGCAGCAGGTCTATAAGTGCCCCAACATACACAAAGGAGCTTTGAGAGTGCTCTGCCTCCTTGCATTAACAAAACTGGAAAGCTCTTCCCAGCAAAGTTGGTTCATCGGTAGCTGATCCCCAGTATGTGGGGCATTCTGTTAAATGTATTCACCATTAAAAAAATGCATGTTTTTCTTAAGCATTCTTTCACGTTTTCAGACTGCAATGTAAGTTCTCTAATAGCCTAATTTAAAGTTTGGAGGATGGGTTACTCCATCACAAATATAATCAATTTTCTTTCCGCTGACTGTGCTGTAATCCTAGATGGGACATCCACAATATTTGTGACAGAGTAACCCATCTGCCAAACTCGAAATTAGGCCCTAAAAGTTTAAAAGAAGTTGGTATTAGAACTGGCACAGGCTATATTAGACTTTACAAAACCAAAGGGGATGATGGACGGAGTGTTGAACATTGCAAGCACTCACCCCCAGTCAACTGATCTGGGTTTAATCCATCATCATTTTTTAGCTCACTCCGCCACCCCAGACATGGCCATATGCAAATCACTCTGACCCTGTGCCTCATGGGAACAGTCCAGCCCGAACTGCCAAGCCATGTCTTCCCTGGATCGGAAACAAGCATTCTGGGACCGGTTTCTGGCATTTCAGCCGTCATCAGCCAGGCTAGCTTGAATCCAGTGGCAAAGTGAGCAAGGGACCCACTACTGCGCATACCCTGCCATCTTAGGGCTAACAAAGCAAAACCAAAGGGGATGATGGACGGAGTGTTGAACATTGCAAGCACTCACCCCCAGTCGACTGATCTGGGTGTAATCCATCATCATTCTTTAGCTCACTCCGCCACCCCAGTTAAGACATGGCCATATGCAAATCAGTATGACCCTGTGCCTCATGGGAACAGTCCAGCCCGAACTGCAAAGCCATGTCTTCCCTGGACCAGAAACAAGCATCCTGGGACCGGTTTCTGGCTAATTAGCCGTCATCAGCCAGGATAGCTTGAATCCAGTGGCAAAGTGAGCAAGGGACCCACATCTGGGCATACCCTTCCAACTTAGGGGGAACAAAGCAAGACCAAAGGGGATAATGGACTGAATGTCGAACATTGTAAGAACTCACCCCCAGTCAACTGATCTGGGTTTAATCCATCATCATTCTTTAGCTCACTCCGCCACCCCAGTTCAGACATGGCCATATGCAAATCAGTCTGACCCTGTGCCTCATGGAAACAGTCCAGCCCGAACTGC
Source organism: Triturus cristatus (assembly GCF_964204655.1). Classification (NCBI taxonomy): domain Eukaryota; kingdom Metazoa; phylum Chordata; class Amphibia; order Caudata; family Salamandridae; genus Triturus; species Triturus cristatus. Next base: position 443,401,025 of record NC_140585.1, read on the forward strand.
CAAGCCATGTCTTCCCTGGACTGGAAACAAGCATCCTGGGACCGGTTTCTGGCTAATCAGCCGTCATCAGCCAGGCTAGCTTGAATCCAGCGGCAAAGTGAGAAAGGGACCCACGTCTGGGCATACCCTGCCAACTTAGGGCAAACAAAGCAAAACCAAAGGGGATGATGGACGGAGAGTTGAACATTGCAAGCACTCACCCCCAGTCAACTGATCTGGGTTTAATCTAACATCATTCTTTAGCTCACTCCGCCACCCCAGTTCAGACATGGCCATATGCAAATCAGTCTGACCCTGTGCATGAATCTGCTTGCGTGGGGTCCTTCGAGGGTTTCAGGATAAGTACAATTGTTGGCTCTTTCCATGACCTAGGAACATGACCCCCTAGTTGATAGACCAAATTGAACAAAGTTTCTAAGATCGGTACCAGCTCCTCGATCAATAGGCTATATAGTTAGCTAGGGAGAGCATTAGTGCCTGCCGCTTTACCATTCCTACTCTTGCTAAGACTTGATCGAATCTCCTCCCTTGTTATCGGGGCATTCAAGATGTCTCGGTTATCTGTTGTCAGACTCGGTAATTGAATCCCACTTAACCAGGCCTTAAGGATCTCCGGGTTTGGGGAAGTTTCTTCCCTGTATAGTGCAGAAAACAGTGACACTAAACACGCTTGCATGTCCTCCATTTTACTGGAGACGTCCCCGTTTTGGTTTATTACCAATTTACTTATATGATTCCTTCCCGGATCTACTCTGGCCTTCCAAGCCAACAGGGTACCTGATTTATCACCATACTCGAAAATCTGCGTTGACTTTATAAACCATTGTGCTTTACACTTCTGGTCTACCTTAACCCTATATTCCTGCTGGGCCTCTTCCAACAGTTTCTGTACCCAAGACTTTCCTTCAATCATCCCTGAATGCATTCAGGAGAGATCTGCCTCTAACAAACCCACCTTATCCTTCATCTTTTTCAGGGTTAGTCGCTCTGCTTTATTATTAGCACAAAATAGACTATACAGAGTGCCTCTAATAAAAGCCTTAAAGGCATCCCATACAACATCTAATGTCGTACATCCAATGTTGTCTGCAAAAAATCCTACACATGCTTGTTTAAGAGCTTCTGTTATCTCTGGATCAGTCAGCATCACTCTCTTTAGTGTTCATCTTGGCGTTAGTGCCGGCCACAACCCGCAAGAGAGAGACAGATCGCAGCATGGTCTGAGATATGACTAGGGAGAATATTGATAGTAGTTATGAATTCTACAATAGTTCTGTCTGCTAAGAGATAGTCTAATCTTGAAAAATGCCCGTACTTTTCACTCTGGAAGGTGAAACCTTGGGTGTCACCCCTCTTAGCCCTCCATATATCTAATAGTTCCAGATCATGAATCATGTTATTTAGAGCCTGACGAACTCGAGGGGCACCATCATGCCGACTCCGATTTGATCTGTCAAGCAGGGGGTCAAGTAAAACATTAAAGTCCCCTCCAATTATTATAGGTGCAGAGATTTCCATCAGATTCCATTGAAGGTTGCATACATGGGTAGGATCGTCTATATTAGGGCCATAAAATGTTGCACAGGCCACCTCCTTCTCTTCAAAATCTAAGAGAGCAACTAACCACCTCCCAGATTTATCAGTTTTGAAGCCTGCCCCTCGTTTAAACAATATAGCAATGACTATAAAAAAAATTGATTTCGGTAATTTCCCACCCTATTCCCCACAGATGCAACAACATGCCATTGAAATATAAATTCCTAACCAAAGTTTACACATTTGAACATAAATTATAATTTGTAAAGTACAAAATGAATTGATATATAAATCAAATTAATTACAATTTGATTAACTTCCAGCCCTGCTCCACCAATAAACGCAACACCCTATTTCTAAAAGAAAAACTACTAACATAAATTTAAAACTCAAACCAAACATTTTTATGCACAAGTTATAATTATACAAGTAAAATACCAATTATATAATTTACAAAATTAATAATCAATTACATATTTAATTAACATTACATTTTTATTAATTTTCATTTAATTACCTTCTCATCATATTCACCTTCAAATCCATCATTCTGCTACTACAATATAAATTGCTAACGATTTAAAAAAATAAATTACACATTTAAAAGTACATAATATATTTTATTTTTAATTAATAACGATTATACTAAGAATACCAGCACTTACAATTAATATGCTAACTAACATATAAATAAATTATATTTCTTACAACTATATTAAAGGAAATAATATTAAACATAATGATATTCCTAAAAAAAATTATTATATACAACACAAAGAATATTCTTACCTTATGTGATCTGTTTCATGATATTTTGTTAGTCACACTATTTTTCACATGATATTCATGTCACACAACCGATATAATAAATCCTCATTTGCTCTCCTAGCCATTATTTCACATTTATGATATCTTTGGCATTTCTAACCAGTTACCACAGGAAAAGAGCCAATGAAACTTCCACACATATTGACATTTGATTTATACATACTGAAACTGTGCCTAAATTTACTCGAGAGCTCGCCCCTCTCTAGATAAGTGGGCATCAACTTCTCACCATGCCCAAGTAACAATAAAGGACAGGCAGCATTATTCAATACTAATTACAGGAGCCCCCCTCCCCATTAAATATCATAAACCGAGAAATTAGTGGGAAATGCCTTCACTTCCCAAAAAATACTTGAATACTGAACCCTCAGAGTAAGGCCCTCTAGGTCTCTTCAGCTTATCTTCCCCAGTTCCCACCGACAAATTCCATCTCTCCAATCAGCAGATATCAAGCCAGCCTAGAGATTTTAGGATGTCTCTGACTGACCTTCCAATCAGATTACAGACATGCAAACAATAGGACAGCAGTGTTCGAACATTTACTGCTACTTCTTCAAGGCACATTCACGCTGCAGGCACACATTTATGAGTAATGCAACATGAAACCACACTCATTTCAGTATGGCTCAATCATGACAGAATAAATCTATTAAAAAAACTAATGGCACACAAAGCATCCCTTAGATAACTCAGATGCACCTGAAACAAATGACTGTTGCTTGGAAATGCCAAGCTTTTTACACTTACATAGCACAATAGGACATGACCCACATATAAACTTGTTGAGGTATGCAAGGATGTTTCGAAAGTTAAATGGACAACTAGTTACAGTTGGAATACGATTGGTGGCAGAGGTATAAGCTTTTCGGTGAATAGATGGTGCCTGATATTTATCCTGCAATGCAAGAAAGATTAAGCAGTCTAAACCGTAAACAGAGGCCCTACCACAGGGCATACAAGAAGGCTTCTTTCTGCATTAGTTCTTTTGCATTCTTTTTCGAATTTTTGAACTGGTCAAGGATGGCCTGCAGCTGTGCAGATGACACTGGAGGTATTGAGTTTGGTGCAAAAAATATCTGAATTTATCGTGGAAATCACACCAGTAGTTTTGAGCATGATTTGTGATGGATGGAGAAGTTAGTGCAATTGGCTGTAAGGTTTGGTATGAGTTCTTTAATTTCTCTGATCAGCCAGCCTGCCATATGGAGTGCAGTTTGTAATGGGGCTACTGTGGGCTCTAGCAGGCTGATTAGCAAGGTTTTGACCTCAGCAATGTGTGTGGAGGAAAGACATTTGTTGTTTGTCTAGTAAGTTAAGCTGGAATTATGTAATCTTTGCTCTTTTTCTTTACGTGGTACTTGAAAGTCAATGAAGAGTCAAAGTGAAGTGTTGGGAAGCATGGCTGGAAGTGCCACTTACCGCTATTTGGAACCTATGGACATGAGAGGGGTGTGCCAAGCCAGCGTGCACTGAATGTCTTCCATACAAGGAAAGATCAGCATTTATAGTGTGGTGTAGATGGAGGCACGCGTGAGGATGTTCCGTGTGCCAGCGCACTAGATGTGAACTATGATTCCCAGCAAGTCGAAATCTTGCCCCTTCCAGAGAGTTGGCGGCCATCTTCTATTGCTGTGTGTAAGTTGCCTCGTGGTTGAAGGTGTCCTTACTAGGCAATGATGCTACAATGGTGCTGCAGCCATTGTTTCACCTTGTTGGGGCCGGTTCCCAGTTGTGGATTGTTTTTATCAACAAGTGTTTCCTGAATGCCTATTGTTTACTTGGCTACAATAGGGTATTAATGATATTGGTTGTATTTCCAGTTTACAGAACTCAAGCAGAGACTATATTTATCTTCACAACTAAAAAAGGTATAGTAATGACATTTAAGCAGTTATAAACACCATAGTGAAATCAACATATATGCAAGTATCACTTATTGTTTCCATGATCGTTTTTCAGAAATGTCCTGTTTCATGTCCAGTTACAGAGAGTTAGTTAACAGTGATAAGGTTCTGGCATGTCTATTCACAATTGTAACTTCATTTAATCCTCTGAAAGTTAAATTGCTTTAGATTTCTCTTTGTTTTATAGGAACTCACTACATTGATCGGACCTCATTGACCAGCCAAGTAATGAAGCAGAAGTGGCAGAGTCCTGTGTCTCAGTTTTCTCTCTTATCCCATTCACTCCTTCTAACACTGACCCTCATGTTTTCAAATATGTGATCGGCAGTGGAGGTGGTGAGAGGATGAACTAAGCATTACTCTTACTGGATCCTGTGTATAAGTTTGGCACCAATCTGGTAGGTTGCCTAAACCTACAATATCATGCAACCTGAGTGATAGATCAGGACACTTCTCTGTCTCAGATCTTGGAGGTTATAACTAGAATACAAAAAGTGCGGGTGCACTTGTGTCCTGTGTTTGGTTGTGCACAAGTTGGTGTTTGTACCACATTGTGTTGGATATTGGGGTGCTCTGCTTCCTATGTGTGTGTGCTGAATTGTGTGTGATAGGTCCCTACAGCTCTGATTTGGCTCACCCTTCTCCCTTTCAGGCGGTGTTGTGTTCACTTCTGTGCCTGTTTAGTGGTGTGACATTGCCGGGTTGTGTGACTTGTGCACCTGATGGGTGTTGTTACTCTTGGGCATGGTTTGCCTGCAGTTGTGCTGTGCTTAGTTGTGCATGTGTGCCATTGTGCCCATCTCCCCCGTCCCCCAGTCCCTGCTGGTTCCTCTCCCTGTTGCTGTTGTGTCTGTTGTTTGGTGCAGTTTCCGGTCCCCAAGTCCTGCCACCATCTCCAGACTGATGTGGTGGAGACCATTTCCTCCATGTCATCCAGCTCCTGGTGTGGCGCTGGACTCCCACCTCCGGTGTGAATTACTGCCTTCTTGTTGTTGGTGTGTTTCTGCTTGTTTGTGCCTTTTGCATCATTGCTGAAGTTCTGTTTTTCTACCATTGTCCTCCTCCACTCTCAGGCTGCATTCATCTTGTCCAAGTTGGCCTGCCATGTACAATGTTTTGTTGCCAATGGGTTTGGTGGTGTTGTCTGCTGGCTCGGGTTGCCTCCATTTTGGTTGGCTGTTGTTTTCTGTTTGGTCTGTCTTAATTTTTCAGGCTTTTGTTGTGCTTATTCCCTGCTTTCCTCCTCACGGATGGGCTCATTGGCAAGTTTTCTGGTGTTGTGATTTGTGTTTTTATCTCCGACGGGGTGGTTGTATCGCGGACATTGGCCGCATTTTCGGGGGACTATCACATGGTACCGCGTATTGTGAATTCCATGTTAACACGGGGTTATTTTCCCATGATGGGCTGCGATGTGTAAAGTTGTGTTAGCATTTTTTGGTGATGTTTAGCCACGTTCTTGTGAATATACCCCTCAATTTTATATGGGTCTGTCTAGCATTTAGAGGTATGCAGCACCTGAAAGTTGAGGAATGAACATATGATCTTATGAAACCGCCTGCTCTAGACAGAAATATTGTTTCCTTCAAAGGCATGAATAATGTCCACATACTAATTTGGGGCAAGTTACTTGACATGTATGACCAGCATAGTCTAAACATTGAACAATTGTGTTGCTGTAATATATGTAATTTTCTTTTCCAGTATTTATTTTAAGATCTATTCATGTCTGCAGCTGTTTTATATGTTTACTAATGATAATAGAAGTATCGAATGAAAAAGAAAATGACTGTGTAACATTTGGATTAATAACAAATCTATTTGCTCAATGTGGTGCCTGTAACTCTGAAGCAAATACAGTTTGGGATGAATTTCAGTAGAAAAACTGTGCAAACCAACACTGAAAGCCACTTTCTTTTGATCTTTTTTTCTCCCAGGAGCTGTGGTAGACAGCTCAAATAGTATTGTAAGAAATGAATTGCCAGCAGTATCAATCATTGGTCCCTCCATCACAATTTCTATTGTTCCGTGTTGAATTGTTTGCGATTTGCCTGCGGAAAGGGCTGTGATTCTTTTCCATGTATTTATGCTAGTCTTTTCGCGATTAGGAGAACATATACTAGATGGGGCTCAACTCCATGGGGTAGCCTCTCCTTGACATACCAGTCACAGCGAGGAAAGACATATAGAAAATAATTATAGTGCAAAAGGATCTTTCCATCTTATTAGAATACTTTTTTCCCCCAGTTCTACAGTACTCAGGAAGGCGAATACGACAGTGATGAAGGGGGTGTGTGATAATAAAACATTGTTGCCTGATGTTGATAAAGTCATCTTTCTGTAGGCAAATTATGTACGTAGTTTTGACGTGTTCCTTTGTTATTGTATTCTATAACATCATACATCCTTGCGGTCGTTAGTTTTTCGTTCGTATATAGTTATTTTTGGGTAAAGGAACTTAACATCACCAACATATATTTAAAACACCTACCTGGCCTTGTCATAGAATTGTGAACGTCAGAGTGATTGACGACCAACATGAAATAAAACCTGTATGTGCATAAAGAGCAGACAGCACACCCAGATTTTACTGAGATTGTGGAGGTATGCTATTTATTTTAACTGATGTCTACTTCAAAAATGGGTCTACATTTCCAATTCTGATGGAATGCAGGGGCATGCGTTCCCTCAATGGGCTGCTTTCCATACCACATCACCAGCCTTGCTCGGACCCTGACATAAACACTGACATACTCGTGCATGTGTGGATGTGCACAATAGGGATAAGAGTGATAAACAGGGTGCGACACTTATTCTACAGATACCTGGTATAGTTTCCTCTGGTGTCTCACAGAAATCAGTCTTTAAACTTAAAGAGGTAAGTCAGACAGGGATGAGAAACTACACTATGGATCCTATTGTATGACGCGAAACCATACATTCAGAGCCAAAACCTGAGCTGGATGCATCGCTAAAACCATAGAACTAAAGCCTGCGCTCAGCACTGACTTGCAAATTGCTGAAAACATTTATTACAGTTCTTAGAACTTTTTCTGTGTTTGAAGGCTTCAAAGCATAGGTTGGTAAAACGTTGAAGGCATTTGTGCAGAATGTTCATGAACTGAGCAATAGAGCTGCATGTTAATTTAATATTTAGCTTCAAGTTTGCCAGCTCGTGACCAGACTCAATATAAGTAAGCGAAGTAAAGTGAAGAAAGTCCCCAGATATTATTTAATTAATGCAATTTATTCTGGAAAGCAGAAAACGGATTAAGAGATACTTCAGGAACTGCTGAAGCCAGCTCGAGACCGCAGTAGGCACATGCAATCACACTGCGGATGCGAGGCACTGTAGGGTAGCATGTCTTAGGGGAACATGCGTACAATTGAGAAACAAGTAATGAGCATGATCTAAGTGCAAATGTTACCGCGGGTGAGTTGTCGCAATCTTTACATTGTGTTGTCCAAATCCTGGTAAAGCATCGTTGAGTTAAGCGATTTTACGAAACATGGAGTATTTAGCTAAACACGTGCACATTCTAGCAGTAGTTTCGTCTATTAAGACGCAACAGGCAGCCAATGCATCGAAGGGAGAATATCCAAGTCAATATACGTTAGATAGAGTGAGAACATGTAAAATCTTTAAAAGCGTTCATTTTGCCTTAGAAGTCAGTATCATTGTGACTGTAAGGAATACTCATGTTGCCACGGGTTTCCCTCAGGCATTCCGAGTCACTCAGCTAGCAGAGTGCCCAGCCTTTCACATTATCCTTGACGTGGGAAGTTCGGGGGTCAAAGAAGAAAGCAGATGCCAAAGAGGAGAGCAAAGGAGACGTTGGCCTAGAGGAACCTAGGAAATGTAGGGAGTCATCCACCTCATCCCTCTCCGGGGATACCTTAAGTAAAATGAAGTAGAGTGGGTGAATAACAAGGAGCATCTCCATGGTTACTCCGCTGGTGAAAGTGATGCTATATTAGTCCACCCTGACCAATCGGGTTGGCTTCTGGGGTGAACACTTCCTACAGCCTGAGACATCTGGTCTATTTAATGAATGGACTGGGGCAGGAACATTGCCACTCCATGGCAGCATCAGGAGATATTGAGAAGGAATTTGATATGGTGGGGTGAACGTTCATCTGTGCTACCTTGCAGAGTATGCGCTTTGGCGACCCTTTTCTGGGATGGCATAGCCCTTTGTATATTAAGCTTACAGGTACAGTGAGAACTGGACAGATTATCTCAAATGCCTGGATAGTTCACAGAGGCACCAGACAAGTGTACCCAGTGTCACATCAGATGTCTGCATTCCCAATGGTACCCCTGGCAGGGCTGATTAGAAGGGACAGGAAATGGAAAGGAATCACAGTTTTAAGGAAGAAACCATGCTGAAGATGTTCCTATGTATGTATGTTCCTATGTATATCTCAGATGCTTGGGAAGAAATGAAGGGGACAATACAGATGTTTGATGAATTTTATCGAATATCAGGACTCTGGATGAATAGAGCCAAGAGATTCCTCTTCAAGCAGATATGGCAGTTTTTGATACCATGAGATGTAAAAAATAGGGAGCTGAGTGGATGCCTGTCCCCTGTAAATGCCTGGGCTATACATTTGCCATTAAAAAACAATGTGCACTCTGTGGCTATGTGGAAGCTCATAAGAAGGTAGTGGGCTATTTGGTGTTGAGCCATCGCCGTGTGGGCAGGGAATGGTAGGGAGGAAATGGTGGGCAGGAAAGGGAGGAGAGAGAATAGAGACATTGAGCTGGTGGAACCACTTTTTCTTCGAAAGTTGGGCTTGAGCCCCCTCACAGTGCAAATTGGTGGGCCACTAACTGAAAAGGTGCCTACTGATATGTCTTTGTTTACGGGTCAGTGGACTCAGTGTCTGAGGACTAATAGGGAGAAGTTTAATCAGTTTGGAAAGCAGCTCTTCCCACCCTGGAGCCAATGGGTGACGGAGCACCCCCCGTATCCTTCCGGTGTAGGGCCGTTGCATCGGCTTTGGCCCAACAAGTGAGAAGAGTCCGCCAGTTGCCCAGGCTCAGAAGGAGCGTTGACTTCCAGCGCATTGTGATAGTTTTCTTAGCTAAGATGACGGCAAGATCTAAGAATCTAGCTGCAACCGTACGCTTGTGTGGCTTGGTATATATTCACGGTGCTCCCACTTCCCATGAGGAGATATTGGGAATACCTGTAATGCATTCCAACAGAGTTAAAATGATTGTCCAAGATGATCTCAGCTCTGGGCAGTCCCACAGTATGTGCCTCAGGTCAGCCCCAGGAGCATTACATCTGGTGCAAATATTGGGAGCGAATATTGGGGGCCTACCTGTCCCCCTCACTTGGGGGACAGGTAGGCCCTGTGGAGGATATAAAATTGGATCCTCATTAGCCTGGAATTGCGGGGCACTCATCATGGGTAAGCTAAGTCCCATTCCCACTCATTCTCGTAGAGAGGTCTGCTAAATTATACCTCCCATGTCTCCCTTAGGGGCTGAAGGTACATTAGTGTGTGAGCAAGGAGGGCCATAGTAAGCCATGTGATGAGTCTGCAGCCGGAGCCCATGATGTGTCGCGTTTGGAATAGTTCATGCATGACTGGCTGCGCACCTTTGTTGCCTAGGTGTCATCAATCGCCCTTCTAAAAGAAGGGTAGAGAAGGAACTGGCCATTAGGGAGTGTGCACTTGCTGGAGCAGAGTTTTCTGTTAGAAAATTCTGGGGCTTTTGAAGCTCTGGCATGTCTATGCGTTTTATTAATTTATTCATAATTAACAACTAATTATTTGTCTTGTGCAAGTGCATTCTATTAATCAACCTGTTTGTCCTAACACAAGAGAAGGTTACACGAGGGTTAGCATGTGTGTGCTGTTTATGTATTCACAATAACGTGCAAGTTTTCATGTTTAAACGTTGCTGTGTGCTATTTATTTTTAGCACAAAACGCTGTCTGGATTAATGCTCTATATGTCGCAAAGCTAGATAAATGCATACACATAAGGGTGTTAGTGGGGTTAACACTGTCTAATCATTATGATGTAGTAATCTTTATTTTGTCTCTTTAATTAAAGATGGTCTATTGTGGCCTATGGAGGCCTTCATGAAAATAACTGAGAATAATTTGAAGCCTGGTTGAGCTCTGGTGCAGGCGAAATCTGTGATGTGACAAGGGAGACCTCTGCTGGAATTCGGTTACAGACAACTGACCGTAGTCCTTATATGGAAATTTCCGGGAGGACATCAGCAAGTTTGGAGGATCTCCAAAAGAAATGATTTGTCCTTGGTAAACAAAGAGCCTCAGAAAGAACTCTGTGCTAAAGCCGGTTTGCCGAGGGAAATGAACTTTAATAGTTTCTAATCTTTGGTTCCTGTTCCGAGGTTTGCGTATTATGACTTTTCCTGAGCGGAGATTTCAAGATGTTGCAAAGTTACATCCCTTCCTTCTCGTTCTGCTCAGTGCTACAATTTTACTAGTTGAATTCATGTGGGTTTTCATTGTATTTTGTATTATAAAATGTTAGCTTAGGGAGGGCTCTCCCCACACTTTCTTTTGTCGCCTTGCTGCGTGAACTTGCGTTGCTGAGGACTGATGCTGAGGACCTTATCCTGAAAGACTTTACCAAGAGACTGGTTCCTGACTCGTTCTGACACTAGTTAGAATAGGTAACTATGAGAAATGATTTATTCTGATTTGACTTTGACTAATTTTAGATAAAGCAATATAACTTTTAAAGATGGTGTTGAATATTTCTTTCCTTGTCAATTATTGAGTATTTTTGATCATTGTTTATAGATTGTTTATATTATGTTAGATAACCACTAAACTGGTCCTATCGCCTAGATATAGATGCAGGGTGCTCTAGGAGTTTTCTTCCCACAGGTTTGCTGCTGGTAGAGTATTGGAGTGTATGTTAGTGAAATGGGCCCTAGCGTATGATGAATGTATGTGCGTGTAACTGTGAAATTACTCTATCTGTGGTAGCGGGCATATTTCTGATACCCTGATCTGTATCAATTTCTCTGGTAGCAGAGGATGGTTTAGATGGTTGTCTTGATCTGATAAGATAAGATTGCTTGTAAATTAGCTTATTGATTATTGATTTATTTTGATGTTTTGGGTATATGTACTAATACTATATGTCGGAGTCGTAATGTTGAGTTATATGTAGTGCTTCTGGAACTTGGAAGCTAGAAACAGTTCCGTAGTAGGGCAGAGGAAGGTATGCTGCTCTCGGGAAAGACGGGATTGTAAGGAATTACGTGTGACAATTGAAGTTGCGCGTTCACATTGTCTGGGTTCGGAATCAGTGACATTGTATGTTACTATTTAGACATTTCTGGTATATAAGGAGTGTGTATCGTAGTGAAGGTTATCTGTGAAACTCTGGTCTTAAGTCCCAGGGATCCGTAAGGATTGCCGTTAAAGCTTATTGCGGGAGGAGTAATAGGTATTCTCTGAGCTTGTTTGCAGAACTGGGCGGAGGTAAGCTGCTTAGTTGTTGTGAGTTATAATTCTGTACAGAGGCAGATTGTGCGCTGTTCTCAAGAAGCAGGATTTTGTGTGCATGTACTATATTTTTCTCGTATGAATGTGCGTGAATGCATATACATTTATTGATTGTAAGACTCTTTTGGATATGTCCTAGAGGAAACAGTTATGAGATGTATGTAAAGTTGTTAACTCTTGAGAAATAGACACTCTTTTACTATTCTGTGGTTAGCGAAGCAGACAATGGAGATGTTTTCATGTTGTAACTAATAGATTTTGTAGAAATTGTGACACACGAAGTCTACTGAAGAGTTTTAGTAAAGGAGGGGTAGACGAGTGACAGAGACAGGAGACAGAGACTGCAGCGGTTACTGACGTCAGAAGGTTCGCGCACTGATTGGATAGTGACTCAGAATAGGGTTCGCGCTAGGATTGGTGCGTTAGTGTGAGTCGCGCAAGGATTGGAAGAGCTGCTTAGTGACGTAGACGCTCCAGGACTGGTGCGTTAACGAGAATTGAGTTTTTGACTTAAAAGTAGAAAGTTTAATAAGTATTAGCTAAGATGTATTATCAAGAAGAGAAAAAGAAAAAAACATTCTTTGGAAAGGTTAAGAAGTGGTTTAGCAAGGATAAAGAGGTTAAGACAAGAGAGGGTGAGTTGCTACCTCCAGCGAAAACACCTGCATCCTTCATGGTTGCGAAATATGGATTACATACCTGTATATGGTTGCAGAATTGGGTCAGGTATACTAAAGAAGATGGTGTTTTAGCATTCCCAGAACATGGTTCATTTAATTTGGCCGTGTTGAGAAATTTACGGGAAAAGATGTTATGCTTAGACCCGAAGCCGAGACCTACACAGTTCGAGGCTTTAGTGGAATGGGAAGAGGAAGTTCATGACAGAGAAAAGCAAAGGTCTGGAGGGTACTACAGGTACATGTTTGGGAGGAGACATGATCGTGAGACACATCAGGATCGAATGAAAAGATGGCGAGATGCTACCATGTCAGATGGATTATATCCTATGAGAACAGTTGAAGCTTCGGCTCCTTCAGAAGAAAGGGTTTCTGAGTCAGATAGGAGAAGATATGGAGAGTATGAGGATGAGGTATTGAATGATATGATGTACAAGAGACCACCTCCATATAGATCAGAATCGGAAGAGAGTACACCAGTTGTTTCTCCGATAAGAGATACAGTTGAGAAAGAAAAAATGACACCTGAATCAAGAAATAATAGTTCTTTCAGAGAGGAAAATGCCAGAAATGCCAGACAATTAGCAAAGACGACAACAGAACTGACTGAGAAAATTAGAGAGTTAACGATGAATATGGAAGCTGTTACAGTGCCTGTTACTATAGGTCCGGTAATTCCTATGTTTGACGGACAGAGAGCAGGTGAAAATGGGCTGGTAGTTCCATATATTGCAAATAATTCAGCTGGTCCTTCAGGAGATTCAGGTAAAAGAATAGGGAGAAATGACCTGAGACAAACAAGACATGACACAGGTAGTGAATTAATGGATGTTAGTGATTCTAGTAGTTCAGGGATGCCAATTTTAGAACCGCAGAAAAAAATAGTTTCAGCGAGAAAAACTGCGGAAATAACAGTTGACGACCTAAATGACTGGATGAAGGTTCTTCAGAAAAAGGATAAAGATTCACAAGTTGTTGATGTGGTTAAATTACGCATAGAATTAGAAGAGCTTGTGACAGGAACAGTTCCGACAGAAATCCTGAAAAGTCATCATGATGGTGAATTATTGTTCATGTGCAAGAGCATAACATGGAGGGCAAGAAATACACATGATAGACTGAGAGCGATAGCAAATGAGCAAGGAATTGACATTGATAAAGTAAAGGCTTTACAGAAAACGTACAGGATGGATTTCACAGAGAAGGACATAGAGAATTTGAATAATTCTGGTAGAACAGGACAGATTAAAGAAATGGTGGCATTATTGCGTAGATGGGGTGATGTAGAAAAGTGGAAGGATAGGTGGTATAAGAAGAGAGATGAATCTGAAGATAGAACAACTTACTCAGCATTTCCAGTGAGAGAAAAAGAGAAACCAGTGGAGCAGTTTCCCATGAGAGAAATACCTGGAGGAGGGTATGTACATGTTCCATGGACCAGACAGGATATTTTATCATTTACGAATGATTTCCCTCGATTGAGAGAAAAGCCCGTTGAGTGGTATAGGCAGGTAGACAGGTTTGTGAAATTGTCAAAAGTGCTGTGGGTTGACCTGAATAGTCTGTTTGATATAATTGTTCCAGCAGACTTGTGGACTGAGTGTAAAATAGTTGTGAGTTGGCCTAGTGAGGAATATCCAAGAGATCCGAGAACAGGGGCACCAGATCCAGAAGTAATGAGGAAGTACGATCAGGTGATGGTATACCTGAAGAGTAAAGTTCCTCCAAAAGAGACAGACTGGGTTAAGATAGATCGAACACAACAGGAAGCAAAAGAATCAGTTCATGCTTTTTACGAAAGGCTGATATTGGCTTTTAAACAATTCAGTGGAGATGAACACCTGGGTGACAAGGATTTGAGTCATTTTGTATACAGATTTGTATATGGTCTTAGACCTGAAATTGGTGAGAGAATTCGTGAACACACAGTGGATTGGCAGAGTAAGAAAGTAGATGAGATTCTGATACATGCAAAATATTTCAGTGATGAAATTGAAGCAAAACAAAGAAAGCTGAAAGAAAAAGCAATGTGGGCACAGGTGAAAGTTGCAGAAAGACAGGAAGCACAGTTGGTGGAACAGGCAAATAATACAGGAAATAGACCAAGATTTGCAGGTAAAGGAAGGGGAAGTCTTGAGGAAGCAAAGAAAAAGTTCCCGTGTCACAACTGTGGCCAACTGGGACATTGGAGGTCGGAATGTCCTAATCCACCATTAAATGAGGGTAAATCCTTAAATCAACAGGTGCAGAATGAAGGGAATAACCAGCAGCAACAGCAACAAAGCAGAAAGTTGTGAGACAGCAGCAGAGTCAAGAGCCAAAACCACCTTTACCGCAGAATAGAGGGGTACAAAAGTACAGTCAGGATTCAGGATTCTTCAATGATGAGCAGGTAAACAAACCGAGACGTACTAACAAGGTACAGCAGTACTTGTTAAAGAGTGAAGGGAGTGAGTCTGAGGGTGATTATTGACGGTGCCGAGGAGAGGAAGAAGAGTGCATACTTGGTGCAACTCTAGAAATAGACCAGGCAGGACCATTTGTGGATGGGAAAATTAATGAAGAGGGTGTTACTTTTTTAGTAGACACAGGTGCGACAAGATCGACTGTCAGGTCAACAGATGTTAGAAATCTTCCTCTCTCGGATGAAGCAATCCAAGTAGTTGGTGTAGCCAATACACAAATCAGAACACGTCTTACTGAACCAGTGAAAGTACAGATAGGGAAATTTTCAGACATGCACAGATTTATTGTCTGTGACACGAGTCCAGTGAACCTGTTAGGTAGGGACTTATTATGCAAGATGAACTGCACAATTTTCTGTACACCAGATGGAATAGCTTTTGAGGCACCATATGATGATGTTTTCTACCGGATGACTTTAGAAAATAGAGAAAGTGAATTAATTGGTGCATTTCCAGTGTTCAATCCGGAGGATCTGCCTCAGGTGCTGAGAGACACAGTGAAAAGAGCAGTTTGGGATTTTACAGGAGAGGATGTGGGATTGATGAATAATGTAGATCCAGTGAAAATTGCAGTGAAAGAGGGAATTACATATCCTAACATTCCTCAGTACAAAATGACGCCAGAAATAATTGAAGGGATAACCCCTATAATTGAGAAAATGATTCAGCAAGGAGTCCTAAGAGAACTACTGAGTAGTCCGTGTAATTCACCGATAATGGGACTGAAAAAGCCTAATGGTAAGTTCAGGATCGTGCAGGATCTGAGAAAGGTTAATCAGATTGTGGTGGCATGTTGTCCCATCGTGCCAAATCCATCAGTGATTCTGTATCAAATTCCACATGATGCTGAGTGGTATACAGTGATTGATTTGTGTCATGCATTCTTTTCAATTCCATTGCATCATGACAGCCAGCCGATTTTTGCATTTAGGTTTGGCCAGCGTATTTTAGCATGGTGTCGTATCCCACAGGGGTATACGGAGAGTCCTTCGATATTCAATCAGTTATTGAAAAGATCGTTGGAAAGTCTGATTATGCCTGAAAGCTCAGTGCTAGTACAATACATTGATGACCTACTGGTGGCATCAAAGACACGTGAAGCTTGTGAAGTGGATACCATAGCTTTACTGAATCATCTGGCAGATGGAGGGTTAAAGGTATCCCCAGCCAAATTACAGTTTTGCAAGAAAGAGGTGCATTATCTTGGAAATAATATTGAGAAGGGTCTGAGAAAAGTGACTACTGACAGGATCAAAATAATCAGAGAAATGAAAACTCCAAAAACCCAGAGAGAAGTGAGAATGTTCCTGGGTATGGTGGGATATTGTCGTCAGTGGATAATTAATTTTTCCCTGATAGCAAAGCCATTGATTAAATTGACAAAAAGTGACATGACAGATCCATTGAATCTGGATGCAGAACAATTGGCAGCATTTGAAGAGCTTAAAACAAAAATGTGTGAAGCTCCAGCTCTGGGTATGCCAGACTATGAAAAAGAATTTGAACTGTACTGCAGTGAGAGAAATGGATGTGCACTTTCAGTGTTAATCCAGAAACATGGACAATTGAGAAGGCCTATTGCGTACTTCTCATCGACACTTGACCCTGTAGCTGTGGGTTTACCAGGTTGTCTAAAATCTGTGGCTGCAACATGCAGAAGCCTGGAACAGAGTGAGGGGATCATAATGGGGTATCCTGTAAGGGTATTCGTACCTCACAATGTGGCAATTCTTTTGACAAGAAGCAGAACTCCGCATATGTCAAATAGTCGGTTGACTAAGTATGAGAAAGTGATTTTGGGAGCATCAAATGTGACTCTTGAAAGATGTACGAATGTGAATCCAGCAACACTTTTGCCGGATATTGAGAATGTGGGTATAAAGATGGAGGATGATCATGATTGTTTGGATGTGCTTGAGTACTGTACGAAACCAAGACCAGATATCAAGGATGTTCCCTTGCCAGAGAATGATCATGTGTTGTTTGTGGATGGATCATGCCTGAGAAATGATAATGGTGTGCTATGTGCAGCATATGCAGTGTGCAAAGTTTCAGAAGTTATGGAAGCATCACCATTGAAAGGAGTAAAATCTGCGCAAGTTGCTGAATTAGTGGCATTGACAAGAGCTTGTGAGATTGGGAAAGATTTGAGAACAACTGTGTTGACTGATAGTCAGTATGGGTTTGGAGTGGTGCATGATTTTGGCCAACTGTGGCTACAAAGAGGTTTCTTGACATCGGGTGGAACTCCGATAAAGAATGCTGAGTTGATTGGAAAATTGCTTGAGGCGATACAGCTGCCTAAGGAGTTAGCAGTTGTAAAATGTGCAGCACATGTTTCAGGAGAGGATTTTATCACTGTTGGCAATAGATATGCTAACGACGTGGCACAGTATTGTGCGAAACTAAACCAATCAATTAACAGGGAAAGAGAAAAAAAGGAAATGTCTTTCCCTTCTGTGATGTTTACTAATGTCCTAGAAACGTGGGATGAAGTGAAACAGTTACAAGATGAGGCAGGAGAAGAAGAGAAACGAGATTGGGTTAAAGCAGGATGTGCTCCAAGAGAAACAGACCATGTTTGGGTCTACAGAGATGGCAGACCAGTGATGCCAAATTCAATTTTGTCGTCAATGGCAAGGATGTATCATGGTCAGGGACATCTGGGGAGGGACGCGATGATTAGGTCCTTTAAACAGACCTGGTACAATGCAAAGTTTAGGACAATTGCGGAAAGCATCTGTCAAAGGTGTTTAATTTGTCAGCAGTTTAACACTGGGAAAAAGACAGTGGTGAGTTTAGGGACAATTGGCAGAGAAGGAGGTCCTTTCACAAGGATGCAAATTGATTTCATTGAAATGCCCCAAGTGAACAGACTGAGGTATGTCCTAGTGGTAGTCTGTTTGTTTTCAAGGTGGGTGGAAGCTTACCCGACAAGGAGGAATGATGGATTAACAGTGGCAAAATTACTGTTGAGGGAGTTGATTCCTAGGTTTGGGTTTCCAGTTACAGTTGAATCTGACAGAGGTAGACACTTTCAAAATGAACTCATTGGTTTGATTTGTGAAGCATTAAAAATACAGCAGAAGCTACATTGTGCATACCGACCAGAGGCTTCTGGTGTGGTTGAGCAGATTAATGGCACAATCAAAAACAGAATTGGAAAAATGTGCTTAGCCACTGGCATGAAATGGCCAGATGTTCTGCCTCTAGTCTTAATGACTATGAGATCTACTCCAGACAGGACTACAGGATTGAGTCCGCATGAAATCATTATGGGACGTGCAATGCGCCATGCATTCGTGCCTGTGAATAAGTTGATGACAATAACTGATGACATGATTTTGGATTACTGTAAAGGCCTGGCTGACGCAGTTCATTCTGTGTTTCACCAGGTTGGAGAAGAAGCTACCACACTTGAGAAGAAGCAAGCCCATGATCTGAGTCCAGGTGACTGGGTGAGGATTAAGGTGCACAGAAGAAGAAATTGCTTGATTCCAAGGTGGGGAAGGCCAAGACAAGTTATTCTGACTACAACGACTGCAGTAAAGTGTGCTGGAGTAAGACACTGGGTACATGCAAGTCATACTCTGAGAATTCCAAGTCCGAGAGAGGGAACTGGTGAAGAGTATTATGAAGAGTCAGATTCCAGTGATGGTGAAGATCCTGAAGATACAGAATCAGTGAGAAAAGAAGCAGAGAGAGCTTCAAGAGATTCACTGCGAGTATCAGAAGGAAGATCAGATTCTGATTCTGTGAAAGAGCCTGAAGTTTCGAGTAGCAGTGGAGGAAAAAGAAAAGAAAAGAGAAAACACATTGAGACTACTCCTGAATCAGAAGAGGAGGAGATTGAAGAAACAGGGTCAGAAGAAGATAGAGAGGGACAGATTGCGGAAGATCCCCGAGGAGGTGTAGGGAACATTGATGAAGAGCTAGGTAAAGGGACAAATAGACAGCAAGAAGATTGCGTGTCGGAGACCCGAGGAGGGACAGAAGTAGGGAAGTCTCAAATAGTGGTGAAAGAATCTGTGAAAGAAAAGAAAACTGCTAAGAAACGAAAGCAAAAGGCAATTGAAACAGAATCGGATGATGAGAATGAACAAACGGAAGGTCGAGTTCTGAGAAAGAGAACTTCGATTGGAGAAAGGAGTGTTAAAGAAAAGCCGAAAAAGGTTGTGAAAGGAGATCGTTGGCCTAACAACAGAGTGAAAAGACTGAGATACAGGATAATAAAAGCAAATACATCGGAAGCTGAACAAGTGAATGAGGTATCCAGTCAAACTTCAAAAGCTGAAGAAGAAGAATCAAAGAAAACAAAAGAGCCAGTAGAAATAAAAAGAGTTAAAAGACCCAACCAAAAGTACAGATCACCGGAATGGTCTTATGTGACACTGTCTGAAGAAGGAAAAGAAGAAACAGTGACTCAAGATAATCCGGAAGTGGTCTTGAGAGAAGTGGTTGAGGAAGATACTGGTGAAATCCTGAAAGTATTCTTGACTGACATTGGAGAAGAGTCAGGTACTGAGGATTTGAATGTTGAAGATCTGATACAATTTGATGTTGAAGAAATTGGAGTGAAAAATGATGAGTATCCAAACTGAGTAAAAGAAGGATTCACTTGGACTGAGTGAACAGAAAGATCTTGGAAGAAGCTGAAGAGTTTGGAATAAACGTTGGAGATTACAGTAGTGGAGTAGTAGAAGTTAAAGCAGAATGGCTAACATAGAGAATGATCAAAATAGATGTGCCTTCTTTAAAAGGTGGTGCAAGATGTGCTGCTGTTGTACTGGAATATTAATGCTTCTATGGGGTGTTTTAGTTTTATTAGTTACTTTTAAGGTTGAATTTGGGATGGCTACAGAGAACATGACTAATATAGAGAAGAATTCACAAAAAGTAGTTCCAACTAGAAGTAGTAGTTACATACACAAAGACAGGTCAATTAACAATTTTTCTAGTAATGTTTTTTCTAAACTGTTATATGAATATGTGAAGACAATGGAAGTGAGGGATTGCTATGTCTGCATGCAATTGCCTGCATCTGTTTCAGAAGGTGTTACTTATCATCATTTACCAGCTACATATGGTATTTCTTGTAGTATTTTAAGTAGTGTTTTTTATTTGTTAGGGAAAATAGATTATAAGATGTCTAACAGAGATAGTATTTTTGGGCATTTGCCAATGAACAAAGAGCTGAATCCAGCTAAAGAAGCTAACACTTTTGGTGAAATTTTTATTGAAGAAAAAGGACTAACATTAGATTACATTTTTAAGAATAATTTAACTTGCAGTTTGAAAGAAGAGGAGAAAGCTTTCCTGGATATGGTAGAGGAAAGGAGAGTGAACATGCATGAGAAAGCAGGGAAATATGAAGTGAGTGAGACAATTTGGGACATTGAAATGGGAAAAGAGTTGAGAAATGGGGCTAGTCCAACTTTGGCTCTAGATGCACCGCAGAAGGGTAAACTATGCATTACCAGAAGGAAATCCCAATATGATACATATTATGTGGGGACTAGTGAGTGCCATGATACATACTTCGTTGCGACTGGTTGGGGTTTCAGAGGTGGAGAAGATACTATTTTTCCAGGAGTGTACTATGTGTGTGGGAACAAGGCTTATTACAAGTTGCCTGACCATTGGTATGGCACATGTTATGTGGGTTTGGTTTTTCCTAAGATTTTTCATACAGATGAAATAAGTGATGTAGAAGATATTAACCTATTAAAACGTTTTAAGAGAGAAACTTGGTCTGAAATTGTGGGTGATATTTTTGGGGTTTTGATTCCAGCAGTGGGAATTTCTTTAAATGCTTATGGAATTCGGAAATTGTCCACAGTGGTAGATCGTTTATCGACAAATACCGCAGGAGGATTTCTTTTGGTAAATACGGAGTTAAGTGCCGTACGTGCCATGTCTATGCAAAATCGACTTGCCCTTGATATTCTTTTGGCCAAGGAGGGTGGAGTCTGTGGAATTTTGAAAGTTCAACATTGTTGCACTTACATTCCTGATGAAAGTAAAGACCTGAAGGTCTATATCAAAAATATTACTGATTTGCATGAAGATTTAGTACCACTTGAAACTGGGAGTTTATGGACTAAACTAGCTAATAAGATGATAGCTGTTAAAGATTTTATTGCAAAAATAGGTAGTACTATCGTAGGTAGAATATTGTTTCCTTTGTCTTGTATAATTGTTGCTGTGCTGATACTGAGATTAGTGTGTGTGTGTTGTAAAAACAGGAGAGGGAAAGAGAAATTGAAAAATGAAAAGAAAAATAAGAATTCAAAAAATTCGAAAAGAGAACCAGAAGAGATTGAATTAGAAGAATTAAGGGAGAGTGTTTATTTAGAGACTAAGAGAGATGATGAAAGAGTGACTGGTGTTTAATGTTGTGTAAGGGGAAAAGACATTTCTGATTTCTCCTAAAATGGGACTAAATTTTCACTAATTTTTTTTTGGGGTTTATTTGGTGATAGAATCACCAAAGGGGGGATTGCTGGAGCAGAGTTTTCTGTTAGAAAATTCTGGGGCTTTTGAAGCTCTGGCATGTCTATGCGTTTTATTAATTTATTCATAATTAACAACTAATTATTTGTCTTGTGCAAGTGCATTCTATTAATCAACCTGTTTGTCCTAACACAAGAGAAGGTTACACGAGGGTTAGCATGTGTGTGCTGTTTATGTATTCACAATAACGTGCAAGTTTTCATGTTTAAACGTTGCTGTGTGCTATTTAATTTGAGCACAAAACGCTGTCTGGATTAATGCTCTATATGTCGCAAAGCTAGATAAATGCATACACATAAGGGTGTTAGTGGGGTTAACACTGTCTAATCATTATGATGTAGTAATCTTTATTTTGTCTCTTTAATTAAAGATGGTCTATTGTGGCCTATGGAGGCCTTCATGAAAATAACTGAGAATAATTTGAAGCCTGGTTGAGCTCTGGTGCAGGCGAAATCTGTGATGTGACAAGGGAGACCTCTGCTGGAATTCGGTTACAGACAACTGACCGTAGTCCTTATATGGAAATTTCCGGGAGGACATCAGCAAGTTTGGAGGATCTCCAAAAGAAATGATTTGTCCTTGGTAAACAAAGAGCCTCAGAAAGAACTCTGTGCTAAAGCCGGTTTGCCGAGGGAAATGAACTTTAATAGTTTCTAATCTTTGGTTCCTGTTCCGAGGTTTGCGTATTATGACTTTTCCTGAGCGGAGATTTCAAGATGTTGCAAAGTTACATCCCTTCCTTCTCGTTCTGCTCAGTGCTACAATTTTACTAGTTGAATTCATGTGGGTTTTCATTGTATTTTGTATTATAAAATGTTAGCTTAGGGAGGGCTCTCCCCACACTTTCTTTCGTCGCCTTGCTGCGTGAACTTGCGTTGCTGAGGACTGATGCTGAGGACCTTATCCTGAAAGACTTTACCAAGAGACTGGTTCCTGACTCGTTCTGACACTAGTTAGAATAGGTAACTATGAGAAATGATTTATTCTGATTTGACTTTGACTAATTTTAGATAAAGCAATATAACTTTTAAAGATGGTGTTGAATATTTCTTTCCTTGTCAATTATTGAGTATTTTTGATCATTGTTTATAGATTGTTTATATTATGTTAGATAACCACTAAACTGGTCCTATCGCCTAGATATAGATGCAGGGTGCTCTAGGAGTTTTCTTCCCACAGGTTTGCTGCTGGTAGAGTATTGGAGTGTATGTTAGTGAAATGGGCCCTAGCGTATGATGAATGTATGTGCGTGTAACTGTGAAATTACTCTATCTGTGGTAGCGGGCATATTTCTGATACCCTGATCTGTATCACACTGTTCAATCAATTCTTCAAATTTCAGTAAATGGCCACCCGCGTAGAGGTCGCCCACAGTATCAAGGCCAGCCTCCTTCCACACTAGAAATGTGGCACATCCCCTTTGGGAAGCCCAGCAAGGGGATTGCGGGGCGTATGAGGATAGGTGTCATGTGAGGTGCAGCGCCTGTGTTAAGCATGTGAGGGCCACTCATGGGAGATGGGAAAAGTTTCGGGGGAGGTGAATCTTAGTGCACATAAGATGAAGGAGGAGCCTTCACACATAGGCTAATCAATGAACTCTGTGTCTTCCATACAACAGCACACCCGCCAACAAGCCAACAATTGAAGTTGGACTGCCAGGTAGTAATGTTTGAAGTTGGGTGCCCCAAGGCCCCCATGTTCCAGGGGGAGTTCCACAGGGAGTTGAAACTTTGCCAGGCAGGGCTACCCACCTAAATAAATTATGCCCATAAACATCGCCAGGAGGATATGAAGCTTCCGGAAGAATGATCTAGGTAGTAGAAAGGACCCCCCGTATTGGCAAGTTCCACCAAAGTGTATGCTGGCTGTAGGTGAAGTGTACAATAGGCGGATCAGTTTCATTATAAAGTAACCAAGGCTGAACTCTGTCAAAACCTTAGTAGTCCCAGCTAAGGGAGCTGGACTACTTGTGGATATCCAAGACTAGGGCAGTCTCTCTGGGCCATTAGTCCTGTACCACCTCATTGACTCGAAACAGTCGCCGGACACAGATCGAGTTGTTTCTAACCAAGATAAATCCATTTTGATCCCTGTGGAGCAGTCCGAGCATGATCTGTTGGATTCAATATTGCAATAGGGCAATAAGACGCATGTTCCAGGGAGTCTTTGCCCAGCTTCAACAATGACACAATGGATGCCTCTCGGAGGGTGCTGGGAAGAGTGCTGGCAGACCATTCTGCCTCATAAAGGCGAAGAAATCTGGGAGCTTATGTGCCTTGAAATCATTTATGAAAGTCGGTGGGGAGACCATCGGTACCAGACAATTTACTGGAGGTTAATGCTGTAACTGCCATCTTCACCTCTTGTACAGTGAGTGGGGCCTTCAGCTCGCCCTGTTCTTCCGGAGTGATTTTGGAAGGTGTGCCCACTGGATGAATTTTCGCAGAGCTGAGGTGGGAGGCACTCTGGCATGGGGCAATAAATATTCAAGTAGTAGGCCATAAAGACGTCATGGATCTACTACTGCGTGTACAGTAAGCTCCTGTCTGGGGTATGGATTACTCTGGTGGAGGGCTGCCATGTGCTCCAAGAGCTGTGCTCCTTCTTCCGGAAGGGTGCCAAAGAGGGCAAGAGTTCCAGGTCAGAGATCGCCCGCCTTTCAGTGTTTATGTTTTCTCACTCAACAGCCTCCATGTCATGAAGAAGAGTCCGGTAAACCCTCACTGGTGTTTGTGTGCTCTCACCTCTAATTACCACCTTAAAGTCCTCCCATTCAACTGCCGGGGTAGAGGCCGTAGCCTCGTTGTGGTCAAAATAGTCCTGAATCTTTTCACCCCGGGTATCGCATAACTGGGGTTCTTCAAGGGTGGAGAGATAAAGTCTCCATGTGGGGATCATGGAGGGTGTTCTGCCTCCCAACCCTCCCAACTCAGAACCCTTGAAAATCTCCTGAGGCGGAAGCCGGGAGACCGCCGATCTTTTAAACATTTGTTATTATCTGTGTCACCTTTAAAAAATTGTATTTCATAGCGCACTCACCCAGCAAGCACCTCAGCAGCGGGCTAGAGACACGCTTTATCAGCGACCCCTTCGCTGCAACGAACGAAGCGAGAGAAGCCCTTCTCGCCGCCATTCACGACGAGGAAGTGAGGCCACGCCTACATTAGGCCACGCCCCCTCACAGTATAAATACGCTGCTGACAGCGTGAAGCACTCAGAACCCTTGAAAATCTCCTGAGGCGGAAGCCGGGAGACCGCCGATCTTTTAAACATTTGTTATTATCTGTGTCACCTTTAAAAAATTGTATTTCATAGCGCACTCACCCAGCAAGCTCCTCAGCAGCGGGCTAGAGACACGCTTTATCAGCGACCCCTTCGCTGCAACGAACGAAGCGAGAGAAGCCCTTCTCGCCGCCATTCACGACGAGGAAGTGAGGCCACGCCTACATTAGGCCACGCCCACACACCCCTTTTTTCCTCTTTCAAAGATGTGCAATCACCGGACGCGCAGCGGACGGGCGCAGCGGGCGCGCCGTCAACGCGCCGAAGGCGCGCCAAAGGCAAGCCCGTCTGGGCCCGTCCGGGCCCAGACGGCCCCAGGCCCCGTTACTCTGCCTGGTGGCCCTCAGGAGCGAGTGATGTATTCGGCAGATACATTACGCGCACTACGACCTAATAACATCCTTACCTGCTACCACACGTTTACCGCAGGCAATGCGTTCTCGACCTGCCCACGATGCAACCCGACTCCCTCCCTGAAATCTACCACACTCGCTCTGAAGATGGGACTTCTTAACTGCCGTTCCCTCCCCAAACATGCTACCGAAGTAAATCTTTTGGTCCAAAATCAGGATCTTGACCTATTGTTCCTAACGGAAACATGGCTATCCGACAACACCGATCCTGATGTCGTCGCGGCCCTCCCCACAGGGTATCATTGCCAAGCCCTAAATAGACCTAAAGGGAGAGGAGGCGGGATAGCTATAATTCACAGGGAACAATTCATTTGTAGGACAACTAACGCCTGTATCGAGGACTGCGAGAGTGGCCAATTTTTCGTCCAAATCTCCCCAGCTCTCACTCTGGCAGGGCTACTGATCTATCGCCCCCCAGGTGCCCCTGGCAACTTTATCAATTCAACATTTGAATTTGTATCACAACTAGCTTCCTCGACCTCCAATTTCCTTATGCTAGGTGATTTGAATTTTCACTTCTTGGACCCCACGGACCGAGGAGCCTCGGACATTAAACACGACCTAACATCTTTAAAGATCCATCTAGTGAACAACGAGCCTACCCATGAGAAGGGCCACCTATTGGACCCTATTCTCACCAATATAGCAACAGTTACTACCAAAGCACCCGTGACCCTCCCATGGACGGACCATTACCTGGTCCCTTTCTCCTGGGAAATCAACACACCTATCCTCCCAACTCTTAAAACCAAGGTCACCGACCGTCAATGGCGCAAATTGTCACCTGAGAAATGGGCTGCCTCCCTTGCAGATTCCATTCCCGAACTCTCTCCTGACTCCAATACGGCTGACAAGCAATTTAGTGATTGGATTACTTCGTCTCTAGACACGATACTCCCGAAAACCACCATCTTCAAACAGCCCAAAAGACTATCCCCCGCCTTATGGTATACTCCAGAGCTTAAAGCTCTGCGCCAAGAGTGTAAGAAAACCGAACGCTCTTGGAGACGGGACAAGTCAGGAACCAACAAAAACAGCTACTCTACTTCTCTTCTAACCTATAAAAACGCTATTCGCAAAACCAAAAGCGTGTTTTATCAGGAGAGAATAGAGAAAGCGGGATGCTCCAGTAAGGAATCATACGTCATCCTGAAAGAGCTTTTAAAACCTTCAGAACAAGGACTGGGTCTTCCCCCCGACCCCAAAGCCGACCAGGAGAAATGCCAACAATTGGCTAATTTCTTCTACGACAAAATCCGTCTAATTTTGGACTCTATCCCGCCCTCGAGCCCGGGGGAAGAAACCGCTTTCTCACACACGACATCCGCCTCATGTCTGTCTACCTGGGGCCAGGTCACGATAGACGAAGTGAGAAATACGTTCAATTCCATGAAGAGCGGCTCCCCTAGCGACCCTGCGCCTCTGCGGATCCTTAGGGAGGTAGCCCCCACTATCATTCCCTCCCTTACTCATCTCATCAATACCTCATTCCAACAAGGAGTTGTACCTTTGAGCTGGAAGAAGGCTGTTGTAAAAGCCCTACTGAAGAAGCCTTCTCTCGACCCTGAGAATCTGGCGAACTACAGGCCCATTTCCTTACTCCCAGGAGTCAGCAAGATCGCGGAAAAATTAGTTAATAGGAAACTCTCGCAGTTCCTAGAGGCCAATAACAAACTAACAAATTCCCAGACGGGCTTCCGACCAGGGCAGTGCACCGACATCGCCCTCCTGGCAGCGGTAGAGGAGGCCAGAGCGCTATTGGATGGGGGAGGATCAGTGGCAGTGATCCTCCTCGACCTTAGCGCAGCGTTCGACACCGTTGACCACCAACTCCTTATTGAAAGACTCTCAGGAGTTGGAGTGGAAGGCACAGCCTTATCTTGGCTTGCATCTTTCCTGGCCCAACGGTCATATCAGATTTGGGAGAAGAACGCCCGCTCATCCGAAATGCCCCTCCAATGTGGTGTGCCTCAGGGCTCTTCCCTGAGCCCCACATTATTTAATATCTATATGTCCACATTGGAGGAGGTTATCACCCCCTTCGGAGTGAGCGTCGTCAGCTATGCTGACGACACACAATTAGTGGTGTCTCTGTCCCATCCTAAACAACAGAAAGCTGATCTCTTCAACTGCCTTACGCAGGTCCATCGCTGGATGAATAGATCAGCCCTAAAGCTAAATGGGACAAAAACCGAGGTCCTTATACTTGGCCCGAAAGGAACCGCACTCCCCCTGGACAGCTGGCCAGCCTGTCTAGGTCCCCCCCCTGATCCAAAAACAGAGGTGAAAAGTCTGGGTGTTTGGATCGATTCTGATCTCTCATTCACCTCGCAAGCAAAGAAGGTAGCAGGGACCTGCTTTGGCCTTCTAAAATCTTTGAGGAAAGTCCTGCCCCTTCTTCCCCCTAAATCCCAGAAATTACTAATCCAAGGTCTCGTAATATCGAGACTAGACTACAGTAATGTGATTTATCTCGGCGCTCCCGAAGCGACCCTGAATAAACTTCAAAGAATTCAGAACACCGCTGCCCGGATTATCACAAACACCCCGGCCAGATCATCTGCTAAACCCGCTGTTAGAAATGGGATTTCTGGTTGGCTAAGGCTTGCGCCAAAGTCAGGCAGAAACCACCACTCTAGTCAGGGCAAGGAAGTTACACGCCAAAGATAACCCCTGCTCACCCCCTTGGTAGCTTGGCACGAGCAGTCAGGCTTATCTCTGTGGCGATGTGTAAAGCGTTTGCGCGCGCACCCAGCAACAACACCCAAGGCCCACCACAAAGGAAACTCCACACAAGGTATTCTATAAAAATAGCCTTTGTATTATACACAACACATTAGATAAAAACACACACTCTACAATGTGCCAACAGGCACGGGCAGAATTTACAAGGGATTATATATACAGGGGACAGGGCCACATGGACCACTGTCAGGAATTAGCACTTAGGACATAGCACAAATCACCAATAGTAAATGTAGAACATAACACAAAGTAACTGTAGAGCACAACCAGCCTCTACTGGCGCAATAATGACCTCAGCGTCATCACACTAGCATCAGGTATAAAACCTATCCTGCATCTATCACAGGGGCATAAATCACATTATGCAATTCTCGCAAGTCTAACGCCTTAGACCTAGCCACCTAAGTATACCTACACTAGGGGCGTACATAACACAGGGAAGTACCTTCTCCCTACCATCAACCTAAACAAGGTAAAACAACCTCCTAGGCAGAAATCCTATCTAGAGGTATGAAATACAGGGAGCGCAAAATATACTATACACAGTACATTTCCCAACCCCATAAGCATGAACACAAGGTGCGCAAAACATACTACACCGTACATTTCCTAGCACCAAAAGCATGAACACAGGGTGCGCCAAACATACTACACAGTACATTTCCTAGCACCCAAAAGCATATTAGAGTCCAGGTTGCGCCAGAACCTAAACGTAGCAGCTGCCCACTACTTGCTGGGCAGCTGAGGACAAGCACAGGGCCTAAACGCTGCAGCTGGCACTAAGTGCTGCGCAGCTGTGAAAGGCAAATAGGGCAGGGCTCTCCTCAGCCCTTCAGAACAAACTGCGCCAATCCTTGGAGCCCTCTAGGCTCTAGAACAAACAGTGTGCCAAACGTGGGAGCCATCTGGCTCTGGAAATCATGTCCCCTGGAGCACACAGGCTCCTGAAATAATTGTGTGCCAATATGGAACAGGAACTTGCCCCAAAGTACTGTGGAGCGCACTGGCGGCGAAATGGAAGGTGTCCCCAAACGCTGGAGCCCTCTCTGGGCTCTAGAATAATCGTGGCCGCCTCGTTGGAGCCTCGGGGCTCTAAACAACAACAAAAGCACCCTAGAGCCTCTGTGGCTCTGTAACTAATGTGGGAGTGGCCCGCTGCCATCTGGGGCCACTCTAACACGGCAGAAATGCCCCGGTAACGTTGGAGCCTTCTAGGCTCTCGGACAAGGTGCCCCCGACGTTGGAGCGCCACTCGCGCTCTTACTAGAAACACCGGTGCCCCGTTGGAGCGGCCCACTACCAGACGGGGCCGCTCTGACTCCTAAACAGCACTGAGACATGGTGGCCCCTTCGTTGGGGCGGCCCGCTGCTCGACGGGGCCGCCCAGGTTGTCGGCACCGGCACTGGTGCCTCTCTCTCGCCCCCCCCCCTTCAGCCTTCACTCACCGGGCCTCTGGGCGGGGACTCTCCTCCGGCACTGGCGGTCATGGCGGGGCTCTCTCACCTCATGAGAGCCCCGTCCCTGGATGCGCCGGTCTTCGCCCGGTCCCCGATCTCGGGACCGGGACTTCTCTGGTCGAGCCTGCGAGGCTCCGGGGATCATGGCAGCACTTCCGCTTCCGTCACGCGGCCCCGCCCACAACCAGGCGGGCCGCGGCCGGCAGCGGCGAACTTTGGCAGCAAAGAGGGGTAGGCTCCCTCCTTCAGGACATCGTACAGCGGGGTGGGCACCCGCTTATTCCAATATCAAAATAGGCGGCCATGACGCGGGGTGGGCACCCGCAAGCACACCACAATGCGGGGTGGGCTCCCGCTCAATCCGGCACCCCAGAGGGGGGGAATCCCTACGCCGGGGATTCCCTCGTTTGGAAAGAGGCGACACTGAGCGCTCTAGAAGCGCTGGGGGCACCAAATAAAGCGCTCCTAGCGCTATGTGTAAAATACAAGCGCTTCCAGGCGCTTTAGGGAGCAGGAAAGTACAAAAGTCCAGCAAAGTCCTTCCCTGCATGCAGCAGGGCAGGGGTGGGGGGCAAGGCTGGACCCAGAGCCAGCTCACTGGGCCTCCAGGCAGGGAGGTAGTCCAAGTGGCGGTCCTCTGGTCCAGCGGCAGCAGCAGCCCCCCTCAGGTAAGATCCTGGCAGAGAACAGTTTCTGTGGGGACACAGCCCCATTTTTATACAGGCAAACCCTTTGTTCTGGGTTCAGGGTGAGGGGGAAAACCAGTCGCAGCTGGTTGGGGAGCACCCTTGATGTGCTCAGCCCCTCACTCTATTCACTGGCAGGGCTAGGGTCGTCAGTCGCACCACAGGGGGCGGGGCCAGCATTGTGTGTGGAAAACCCTGTCCTATTCAGGACCCAGGTGTACTCCTCCCACCCATCTAGCTGCTGATCTCCCCATTCACCACTGGGTGACTCATCCTGACACTGGGGAATCCCTAGCCCGTCACATGACACGACCAGCCAATCACGCGACAGACACACTGCACACAGAAGTGCCCACTTCTAGAAGTGGCACTTCCACACTAGGTACATGCACGCCGCACACATCATCGCGCAGCATTCACTCCCACGAGTCCGCACATACCAAACTCGGGCCTGCACACCCCACGCATCAGGAACTACTAGGGACACATACATTCCCCATGCATTCCTATGGGAGGGCAGGCCTATCTCACCACATGCACTCAGAGCACGCACGCACTTTACCCTGGGACACAGGGAAAGTGCGCAGAGACCAAACAATCACCATACCAAGTCACCAATAAAAAGCCAAAAAGTCCAGGGGTGAACCTGCCAGAAGGGCCAAGTCCAACACCCGCTCTTAAACTTCTTCATTGGCTCCCCATAAGGGAGCGAGTCAAATTCAAAGCCTTGTGCCTCGTCCACAAAACGTTGCAGAATCAAGGCCCCCCAGTTCTCAGCAACTTCATCATCCCTTACAAAACCACCAGATCCCTCCGTTCTAACACAGAAAACCTCATCAATACCCCAAGATTCAGGAAAGCCCGATCAGGAGGACGACGCTTTTCGGTACAAGCTGCTCGTCTTTGGAATTCACTCCCCCGCGACCTACGTCTTGAACCTCAATATCTGCGCTTCAGGAAGTTGCTAAAGACGCATCTCTTTCCCTAGCTCTCATACTCCCCCGTGTCTGATTCCTTACCCCTCCCCTCCCTTGCTCTCAGCTCCCGTTCCTCAGGTCTGCTGAACTAGGGTTTCACCAGCGCTGGGATACTTCCGGGTGACTACGCGCTTTATAAAATAAATAATAATAATAATAGTAATGGGTTGTGATCTGAAAGTTCCATGCCTACGTAGTTAGGGGATATGATGGAGGGGCATAAGGCTTGAGAACAGAAAATGTGGTCTAAGCATGGGTAGACCATGTGGAGTAAAATGAGTAGAGTCCAATGCCTGGATTATAGTGTCGCCAGGCATCCACTAATGCCGAATAACTCAGCCAGGCTGACAGAGGCTTAGTGTTAGTGACTGTTGGTGTATTAGGAAGTGGTGGGTGAGAGCGGTCCATGGTGGGGTCCAGAACAGCATTAAAGTGACCCCTAGGAGCCCGGAATGTGTGTCCTCCTGATCATTGTGAGGGAGTGGCGCTGGAGAAAGCTGGGTTGGTAAGTAGAGGGATCATAAATGCAACCTAAGAGGACAGAGGACATGATTGCTATTAAGGCGTGCTTCCAGAATTACATATTGGCACTCTGAGTCCATCTCCTGATGTAGTACGTCCAGGGGAGTCCCAGCCATCTCCCAGATAAATGCTCCTCTTGCATATACTGAAAGGTTAGTAGTGAAACCCTGCCCTCTACATCTCCTTTGGAGCCTGATCCTTTCAGCTTTAATGTTTTGTGATTCTTTTATTAGGGCAATGTGGATGCCCTTGAGTTTGAGTAAAGTGTGTAATGTTTGGCTGGGGTTTGCCTGCCCCGGATATTCCAGGGCATCACATTATATGTCTGAGGTGGTATGGGTTTAGTTTGTCAGATGCCCCCACTTCTCCCACAGGGAGCTGTTCCGTGGATGGGTGACAGGGGTAGGGAAAGTATAGGAAAGGAGCCCCTTATCAGGAAAACAGTGTGGTGGTGCATGCTCGCTTATCCAAGTGGAAGGCAATAACAGTACTATGTTTAACGAACAATAACAATGCTCCAGGCAGCTTGGCAATGGCGTACCACCCAAATAATGAAACCACGTCATTGAAGGACAGGGGTGGGGAAAGAGTGCGCAAGATCAGCCACTGGTCCTGTCCCCAGGGAAGTTAATGGATAGTGAGAAGAGGAGGAGAGGCGGCCCCAGCTGAATATAAGTGTCATGAGGCCCCTAAGGGGAGGGAGCAATACATTAGGGTCAGCAGACTTGGGAGGAGGTATTGAGGTACAATGGATGATCTGCCAGGTTAGATCATGTTATTTGCAGTTTGAGGTGTCACTTGTGGGAGGGAGCCCATATCTGAGAGGGAGGGTGCACAGGAGCTTCCATCCCCGAGTTGGCTGAGGACCACTCTGATGGGGCCACCAGGGCCCCAGAAACCCCAACACCTCTAGAGCAGACAAGTGGCCATTGTGAGTCTCTGCTGGAGAAGGCGTGTTCGGTACCGGCAGGTGATCAGGGTGTCGGCACCCAGGCCGGCGCCTGCACTTGGGCTGCCTCCCTGGTGGCCCTTGTCTGTCCTCTGGGTTTGTTGAGTTCGGGAATGTAGCATCCAGCCAGTCCCAGTCCTCCGAGGGTTCCAGGAGGAAGTGGGATTTAGTGTCCTTGAGGACTTTCAGCTTGGAAGGAAAGAGGAGGCTCTATTTCAAGCCTCACTCTCTTTATTTATGTTTGACAACCAGAAAGGAGGTTCGTTGCGGCTGGACCACCAGAGTGAAATCTGTGAAGAAGAGAATGAGATGACTGTCCTGAAGGAGTGGAGAGGACTGTTACGCCACATGGAGGATACCATTGCAGTCCTTGAAATTTAAAAGTTTTGCAATGACGGGTCACATGGTGTCCCGGGTGGTGGGTGCAGGGCAGGAAAGCAGTGTGCTGTTTTGATGGATAAGAACAGGGTGAGGTCTGCAGTAGGTATGAGGTCCCTGAACCATTGTTCTAAGTTGTTGATAATGTTCGGGCCCTCGCCGCCCTCCTTCAATCCAAGGATTTATATGTTACTATGCCTAGCGCAGTCCTCAGCATCATCCGCTTGTGCCTCTAGGAATTGCACTTGCTCTGATGCCCCTCGTCTATTTCTGGGTTAGAGGTCTGTCAAGGAGCGTTCCGTGTGAGTGACTCATTCTGACAGTTTCCGGTGGTCCGAACAGTGGAGGTTAATGTCCTCCACAACTGTATCAACCTTTGCCTTTAGGCGGGGCAGCAAGGTTTCAAACTCTGCTAAAATAACATCCAGCTTGTCTGGTCTTGGGCAAGCCCCCTTTGCCTCCAAGCTTCTCTCCAGAGACCCGTCTTGCAGAGGTGTTGCATTGGTTAGCATAGTGCACTCATTGCGTGAGGCGAAAGGACGTGGCTTGTCACCCTGGCACACTTACCCCCCCCCCGGGCTGCTGGGAGGGGAGCAGGGCAACATGAGCAGCCTTGCAACGCGGAAAGGGGGGGGTGGCAGCTGGTGATGTTCTGCAGTTGGGGCCCGCTTACACTGTTGGCTGCCTCTTCACACAAGGAGGGGCAGCACATGCAGCCCCCGGTCAAATCTGTTTGTCTGGTGTAGGAGCAGTAGGTTGCAGCCGGCATGCACCACAGTAGGCTCCAAGAAGTGCAAGGGGCCAGTCCACCATCAAGAAGTACCACTCACGGGATCCCCGCCACCCCTGCTGATGCCACCATATGGGGGTTAAGAAGCAGAAGGTTGTGTGCGAGGCCTCCACAATCCCCCCAAGTCCAACTGAGCCCTGAGCCCAAGGCGAAAAGGAAAGGCAAGACATCTAGGGATGGATTGAAGTGGATCACAGCACCGGGGCCAGGAGCGCTGTTCCTAAGCAGCCGTCAAGATGTGTGCTCAGGCCACGCCCCTTATTTCAACTACTGTTGTCAGTTATGGGCTGAGTGGCCTTGACCAAGATGGTGATACTTCTGAGATTTCTGTGTTACTTTGTTATTATACCCCTGTTGCTCCATTAAAGTCTATTCAAAGATCTGAAATTGATACTCACTGAGTTTATTTGGGGCCCTCAAAGAAAAGGAGTAGCCCTGAATACACTTAAGGTTTTGATTCTGAAAGACAGGCTGTGAGTGCTGGACCTGATATATTATCTGGCAGTGCAACTTCAGTAGGTGGCTTGATGGATGATGAGCCTAAGCAACCAGGACCAAAACTTATTGCAAAGTGAATGGGCTCCATGCCTCTGTCTGAAGCAATACGGGGCAATATTCAACCCACAATAAGATTTCCAAAACTAATTTGAGACTGTTGGGCTTGACCAATGGGAGGGAGGATGAATAGCATCACCTATGCACTTAATATACAGTTATGGACGATAGGATTGTTGAGAAACTTGTGACAGGTGGTTTGGATAATTACATGGTGTCCTGCAGACATCACCCAAGTAGGGGGATCTGTAAGGAAGCCTGGAAACTCAAATCTTTGCATTATCTTAGACGGGATTATGACCTACCAAGCGATCAGTTTATAATTTACTATAGATTAACACTAGTGGTGGGTGAGTCAACAAATTAACAGGGAGAGCGGAGGCACACAGCAGAGCCCCTAAATGCCTCTAAAAGCCCCTAAATGAGCAGAGCCCTGAAAATCTTTGGAACTTAAGTCATGCAACAAATATTATGTTAAAATATGATGAAATTGCTTCAAAATTAAATGCAGATTTGTTTTCCTACAGTCTATTAAACAAAAAGCAAGAAGAGGGGAAACTCGTAATGTGCTTGGTGGTGCTGCAGCAGCACCGCCACGCATATTGCAGCCTCAGGACCGCTGGACCACCACCCCGGGATCGCAGATCCCCAGTGGTTGCAGCAGTCCCCTCACAGTCCGACCACTGTATTCGGTCAGACCACTGGTACGGTGGTCCATGACCACCACTGCACCTTCACCACGGGTTCGGTGGACTTGTAATCAGGCCCTTAGAATATAGTACTGATATATGACCAGTTTAGGACTGATATAGAGCGGACTTAATCTCAATAGGAGAATAGCCTGGGCAAAACGTTTATGGAGAAATAATGGGATAGCACACAAGGCTACCCAAAACTAGTTTCAAGAAACGTTAGCCTCAGATACAAACAGTTAATCTATTTACATCAGACGTACTTAACCCTTGCAAGATTGCACCACAGTAACCCCAGCACTGCTAATAACTGCCCCAGAAGCTATATGGAATACACTTCCTTTTTAGGTCGAGCCTGAGTCAGCTCGCATGCGTTGCTCTGCGAGACTTGCTGTAGTAGAGTATGGAAGAGAAGACCCGCCCACTCTTCACCCATATTTTTCATTGGCTTGTGTCTTAGTCGTTCATAAATGCTTCCTTCTGATTTAGTAATTGGCTTGTTAGTCCCTACTTAGTACGGCCCTGTCTTCATTTGTAACCTCTCATGGCTACTGGCCCCTTTACTTTGGTTGTTACGCCGTATGTTTTTTTAAGTCTGTAAGCACTACTTTCTTAAATGTGTATTTACTACTGCAGGCACGGCATGCTTTACCGCAAAATTCAGCATGCGATGCTTGCTTTCACTTCACAAGCAGCCCGTTTATTTAAGCAGCATGGCCGCATGAGCTGGGATGATGGCAGACGTGCTTTTCTTTTCGTTCATTGTTTTTTTATTTTTGACAGTGGGCCATGCCTGCTTTCACTTTCATAATAGCGTTTTCAACATTGCAAAGATTAGTTTACTGCTTTTTAACAGCGTGGCATATCGCACTTTTACTTTCATAGTATCGGACATGCTCTGTATCCTCTCGTACTGCTACGTCCCCAGACTCACATGACACACCCTGACCCTGCCCCCACTACTCAGAAACCACCGGTCACAAACGCCATAGCGGTCGGCAGTGGCAGGGTCACTGGCACGGGAATCATCTAAATATGGTAAAAAATACCACAGTAGCTGCTGGAAGTATGCACAGCAGAGGAGAATTGTGATGATCAACAGTGTAATCATATTCCTGCATTCAAACATAATATTTGAGATTTTTTATTCAATACTTCTGCTTCTAAGTAAGGGGGCAGTGCTGGGAAGACTATGGTGCTAAACATATTGTATTAATTATAAGATTCGCAATGTCGATTAGAGGTTTCACTCAAAATAACAAGTGAGTGCGTGAGAGAGCTAGAGCGCTAATGGAAATTGGAAATATCTCTTAAACACCTGTCCCAGCTGATGACGTAAAGTGAATAAATAGGTTCAAAGTAGCCGGGAGGAGCATGTAAGCACTTCCCCACTCGTCTCCCCCTCTGCCCGCAATCCTCTCTCCCCCACCCTGTCAGCACCTCATTCCTCCTCGAACTCCACCAGGACTCCGTCACAGTCTTTGGGGTGCAAGAAAAATCACAGGTTTCCCTTGCGTGTCTACTTCAAAGTAGCAATTGCTGCTTTTATATCATAAAAGGACAACAGAAGGACACATGCATTATTAAACTTCCTGACAGAACACTTAACTTGTGATATAATCCTTCTAAAATGTCCGCATGGCAACAAAAGCTACAGGTCCCTGTTCATAACTGCTGTTCCAAAACAATTTTATGTGTGGCCTATAGACAGCTTTAGCGGGTTCATAGCCTTATGTTTTCCTCAGAAAATCATAATAAACATACATACAGTGGCTTTTGGTCAGCCAATGGTCTAAGTGTGACTAAAAGTTTGCTTTTGCCCACCACAGCATTGGTCAATGGGTCATCTCACTTCATGCATTGGCTGTTTTGCTCTGTGAGTGAGGGCATCCTGACTGATCACATGTCCATGGCCACCGGAAAGAGAGTGGAGTTCACCACACTATAGGAATTTTGCAGCAGGCACTCAACTAGGCCTGGGCAAAGCACTACGCTACGCTACGCTCGCGTAGTTTGCGAAGTTCGCGCTACTTCGCACTACGCGAACTGCACGTAGCACAGTGCGAACACGCGTAGCGTAGTGTTGCATAGTGCTGCGGTCATTTTTTGCTTGCTCGCGGTCCTCAACGTCAAGTTGGCGACCGCGAGCAAGCAAAATGATATCCCGGTGAGACTTTTTCCTTGTTCGCGATCAGCAACATCAAGTTGGTGATCGCGAGCATGGAAAATAAACCTCCCGGCGAGATTCCCAACGCGAGGAGGTCAGGTTTCTCATTGCGAGTGGTCGCGTATGCTCGCGACCGCTCGCGATGAGAAACTACCAGTTCGCGTTGAGAAAGCTGCCGCTCGAGTAAAAATCTACTGGAGCAGCAGAAAACTACAGCTCGCACTGTGCAGGATGCCATTTTCAATGATTGCACAATGCCGGTTGCTTGTCCGCACTGTGCAATCATTGAAAACGACATCTGGCACAGTGCGAACAAGGTACTACGCAGTTCGCGAAGTGCTACGCGTAGCTCGCGTAGTGCGAACTGCACTTTGCGTAGCTTCGCGAAGTGCTACTTCGCGAACTACGCCCAGGGTTACGCTCAACTCACCATGCAATGTCATTCGCTTGGTTCTCCCTGGTCGAGATCTCTCACATCCACTCCTCCTGCTCTTTGCCCGATACCTCCTCATAAGACCTCTGCTGTCAGCAGGGTGCCTGGAGGAGTGGCCTCGAAGTGCACGGCCTTCTTGTGCGGTTTTCAGCCAGTGCGCCTGGTTACCAGGCACTTCTGGGAGCCGTGGGAGGTGGCATGAGCCTGGTCACATATGGCCGAACCTCAGTTTAATTGTCGGGTCAATCCAGCGGGTGCTATCGGGGGCCCTGCCTCCTTGGTACTTGCATCAGATCATACTCTGCCATGGTACCAGAACAGGATCCACCACAACACTCTGTGGTGATAGTCCCAAACATTT
Source organism: Triturus cristatus (assembly GCF_964204655.1). Taxonomy (NCBI): domain Eukaryota; kingdom Metazoa; phylum Chordata; class Amphibia; order Caudata; family Salamandridae; genus Triturus; species Triturus cristatus. The sequence continues at coordinate 443,438,867 of NC_140585.1, forward strand.
TTTTAAAGAGTGAAGTGGGCTCGCCATGTCTCAGCTGCATGAATCTGTCTGCAAACCGTAGGACACAGGTTAAAACCTCCCACAGCTCTATTTGATGAGACCTTGACTTAAGAAATAAGTGTACACGGTACAGACTTGAATCCTGCAGAATCTGAGCCCACTTAGCTTGGTGACTTAGTGCACCTCCTGCAGAGATTGCTGCTTAATCTTCATATCACAGGATCCACTTCCGATAGGGCTGACTGAGCTTTCACCTTTATCTAACAAAGGGAGTACTATTGAACCGAGTGATACTTTTCTAATAACCCCTGGTATTTGATAGCACTAAGAGCCCACGTGACACAGATCAGGTGAATGCTAACTATGAAATCTATTAAGGTAATGCAGTGCTCCACTTCCAGGCATCCACACAGAAGATGGAAGCCATGGCCCTGGGCCTATGGTGCAGAAGGGCCGCAATCTGGCGCTCTCAACATAGCTGCTGTCGTCCGATCTCAGGTGGGTTAACTTTACATTCAAAACTTATTATTACTACTAGTGCACAATCAGTGTGTGGCCTAATATGTGACAGACACTTCCCACAGCTCAGTCAGCCTTTCACACCTACGCCTTACATATAACTGACTCTTCCATGGTTCTGCCGGCCTGTGCTGTATGGCTTAATACTTATATGGTCCCAAAAGCGAGACCGATTGCATTGCAAATGCTTGCTTTCATATGGTATGGTCCTGCCCCAAATTAACAAACTACTGGAAAGTGGTAGCCACAACACTAACAAATGTGACCGGGAGATTGAACCATTATAAGCCATTAATATGACTGCTGGGTGACATGCTGAAGCTGAGAAATGGGAGGATGCAGAGCAATTCTGGTGCTCCTATTGGCAAAGCACTAGATTTGTAGGATCTGGAAGTCCTCAAGACAGACCAAGATGCACAGCTGGTTGACAGAAATGAGGATGTGAGGCCAAGATAGCAATAATTAGGCAACTATTCAAGAAGACAAGGGCAACAGACACCTACTAGCTCCATGAGAAATGGACGAACTGCACTCAAACTGGAAAGTACATTTAACTGAAGTATGTTGTTAGACTTGGCATCTATGCAGTTGTTTCCCCAGACTTTTTACCACTACCTCCTGTATTTTTTATGCTGTGCTGGACTTCATTTTTGCAGGCTTAGATGTTTTGGGCACTTTGTCACTAATGATCAATGTCAAAGTGCAAGTGATCCCTGTGTAAACTGTTTTTACCATTGGTTCTCCCTGATTGGCATATTTTATTTAATGGTAATTCCCAAGTAAAGTGCACTGAAGTGTGCCAGGGCCTGTAAATGCAATGCTACTATTGGGCCTGCAGCACTGAATTTGCCTCCCACTTGAGTAGCTCTGAAAAGGTAACTCAGACCTGCCACTGCAGTGTCTGTGTGCAGTTGTTAACTGCCATGTCGACTTGGCAAGTGCACCCACTACAGGCAGTAAAACCCCCCATTTCTCGCTGGACCTTTAATGGAGCATTTCTTTACGAGGATGCCTATGTTCACCATATGAAGATGTGGAGTCCGTGATTTTTAGAAGAAAAATAGGGGAAACGCGCAGGTAGAGACTATTTGGGATGCATTCAAAACTGCGATTAGAGGAGAAACAATGAGATATGGTTGGGCAGCGTAAGCAAAAGAGAAAAGCTATCCCCAGGAGCAATATCGGAAATTGAGTGAAGCTGAAACCCAGTTGGTACAGGCTCTTATTAACAACGGAGAAATAGAACAGGCTCAAACCAAGGTGGCTATTGTTAAATCCTCAATTATAGAATTGTCATCAAATAAAGCAGCAGGGAAATATTGTGCCTGGTGCTCCAAACTGTATGAGTGCAGTGAAAGAGTGGGTCTCTTGTTGGCGATCCGAGCAAGACAGCGGATAACTCAAGGGGGTATACTTGCAATAGAGGATCCGGGGAGAGGGTCGGTTACTGAACCTTGGGAAATTTGAACTGCCTTTCAACGTTTTTATCAGAAATTGTATAGTGAGGATATCAGCAATGATGAGGAAATAATGCAGAATTATATAGCCGGGGTCTCAGGGGAGAAATTATCTTCAGAAGAGAGGGAGGCTTTAGAGACACCAATAACGATAGAGGAAATTCACAGTGCTATTAGCTCATTGGTAAATGAAAAGGCAGTAGGACCAGACGCTATTCCTGGAGAGTTTTATAAACGTTTTGCCTCTTCCATACAAAGAATAATGAAGGACGTGTTTTTGGAAGCCCAGAATGGGCAAGGTGCCCCGGGGTCTTGAGGAACAGCTAATATCATTGTATTTCCCAAGGAAGGTAAGCCGGTTAATGAAATGGGGTCCTATCGCCCTATTACCTTAATAAATAGTGACGTTAAAATATTTGCGAAAATTCTTGCTGCGTGTCTTGCGGCTATTATTAAGAAATTAGTCTCCTCAACCCAGCATGGGTTAGTACCTGGACGCAGTACAATAGACCATATTCAGAGGATTATTGCTCTTTTTGATGCGGCAGGTATTACCGGGGACCCTATCGGGCTTATCCTGCTTGATGAGGCGAAAGCCTTTGATAGGGTCTCCTGGTCTTTCTTATGGGAAACCTTAAAGAACAGAGGGCTAGGTGAAAGATTCATTAAGGTTTTTAAAACAATGTATAGAAATCCGGTGGCAAGATTATCAATCATGGGAGCGATGTCGGACCCGATACTGATTAGCAGAGGGACCAGTCAGGGGTGTCCATGCTCCCCCCTATTGTTTGCACTATAAATAGATCCGCTTGTTAGAAGAATTGAAGGTAATAACCTGATTACAGGAGTGCAGAGCAATGGGGGGAGCACGAAAATATTAGCTTAAACCGATGATCTCGCGATTACCACCTCAAATCCCATGAATGCTTTAAGCGAGATTGAAAATGAAGCTGATATTTTTGGGAAGTTATCCGGCTATAAAACGTAGGCCCTGATCGGTAATGGCCTTCAGATAAATGGTTCACGAGTGGTCTAGAAAGCAATATATTTGGGCGTAGAAATCATGGCAGATGTCTCTAAAATTACTGAAAACAACTTGAACCCCCTAATTTTTCGATTCAAAACCAAATTTAGTCGTCTAGAGAACCTTAAGCTTACGATGGTGGGGAGGTGTAATGCCATTAAAATGATTTTTCTACCGAAGATTTTATATTTCTTTAGGGCTATTCCCTTGACCATCTGCAACTCATGGTTTACTACTATGAATCAACTATTTTCCAGATTTATCTGGGCTAACTGTCGCCCTTGGAGAGCACTTAAATTTTTAACTTTGCCAAGAGACAGAGGTGGCTGGGCAGTGCCTAATCTTCAATTATATTATTGGGCTTCAGTATTACAGAAAATGGGGATATTGCTCAATGAAAAAGATGATACAACGACGTTAGCCTCCTCTGGTTCTATTTTTGAGCTTATATTAGGAACTGAGGCTAGGGGGTGCCTCATGCGGCAATTTAATTACTATAAAAGGATCAAATTTAAAACTCTAATTTGTGCATTTACGGGATAAAAAATGTAATTCTCTTCTATCTGTCTAATCTGTTTTGTCAATACGTATGAAAAAGTTAATAAAGATTTATAAAAAAAAAATAAGAAAGGCTATCTTGCCCGATAGGATAGAATGTGAGTTTATTTATAATATCTTATAAATGTAACTTCCCATTGGGACAAGATAGAGAAATAAAATTTAGGCTCTCTGAACTTAATAACACATCTTTTAGTAAAGATGGTTTTTAAATTGTGTGTTTCAAAAGGCCACTTTTTGAAAGTATGCATTTTCTTGTTTAACTATTCTGTGTGCCTCTGCCTGTTTGTGTATTGACTGTGGTTTTGGAGTGACAGGGGCTGGGGATGTTCATTCACCGTAGATAGCCACTGGGAGGGGGGGGGGGTAGAGGTGTGCCTGGCTCTTCCTGTATGACTCAGACTTGGGCTGGATAGACCCTGGCTGAATTTAGAGTAGTGGGAGGAGATTTCCTTGCACCTGAATGGGTTTGTCTTCCCTGCACAATGCTGTCTCCACCCCCTGCGGTCATGCTGCACCAGTAAGGACAGAACTGGTTTGGAATGGGCTCAGAGACCCTTGCACAGACAGAACAAAAAAATGTTGGGCTTGAGAATTTTGTCCCAACTACAGGTACTTTGAGAGTGATCACGCATCCATAGTTTTCTATGGGCCAAGTTGTTTGAAGCTTTTTTAAAGTCATATTCTTATTACATGTATGTTGGATTTTTGTTTTTTTGGTCTTGTTGAGTTTAGATAAAGATACTTTATTTTTCTAAACTGGTATGATGTCCATTTGTGGTGCTATCATTATATTACTGCGTGTTTTGAGTACAAATACTTTACACATTACCTTTGGGATAAGCCTATCTGCTCGTGCCAAGCTACCCAGGGGGTGAGCACGGGTTCTCTAAAGTGTATATCCCCCTTACCCTGGCTACAAGCCATGGTCCCTATTTGGCAAAGGTACCTACCTCTGCCAACAAGAGACCCCTCTTTCTAACACTGGTGGTCAATGGTGAGGCTTTGAACCTGTACGCAATCGCATACTGTGTTTTATTTTTGGTTCTATTTTTGATGTGACCCTTGAGCTATTCACTCATCATGCCTCTAAATAGTAAATCAGCAATTGAGGCAGCAGAATTGGAGGTTGACATTGAAATGTTAAGTAGTTACAAAGTAGAGCAACTCAAGCAGTTCTGCAAGACTATTGTATGTCCTGTGAAGAGCAACGCTAGGAAAGATGAGCTACAGAAGGCCTTAGGGGCCTGGTGGGAGGCCAGACAAGCTGAGGAGGCAGGGGATGCAGACGTAGATGGGGTGTGCCAGTGGGCAGTTTTAGATTTCAGGATTTGCCTGTTGGGAGAGCAGACTCTAGGGCTGGCAGGAATCATTCTTCCAGGAATTTGTCTCCAGAGGAAATAGAGAGGAACAAAAGGGCTAGAGAGCATGAGTTGGAAGTCCTGAAGCTCAAGATGAAGCAAATGGAAATTGAAATCCAGAACAAGGCAGGGGAGAGACAGAATGCTCATGCCTTGGAAGAAAAGAAGTTGCTTTTGGCACATGAATTGAGAATGAGAGAACTGGACATTAAAGCCAAACAGGTGGAGTCCAGTACAAATGGTCGCAGCACACAGCCAGTGCAAGGGGGTATGGTTTACATTCCCAAGGGCCTAGCGCAGAATTTCCAGAAGGGGGAGATATTTATGCATAGTTTGCATTTTATGAGGTAACACTGCCTATGAATGAGGTCCCATAGAAGCATTGGGGGGGCCTGTGAAAACACTTTGAGGCCAATGGTAGGAACACTCTGACACCTTTGGAGGAGGAGGGTGCTCTGACCTATTCCAATATGAAGGAGGCTTTATGCCTTAGGTATGGACTCACACCTGAGCAGCCAGTAGGGGTGATCAAGAGGACCTGGAACCTGAAAGAGTGGCGCAGGTGCCTGCCAGAAAGAGGAAGGGCATGGGGCATGGGAAACCAACCCCCGAATGTCCCACGGTCCAGGAGGAAGCAGAACCTGAGGGGGATGCCCTGGAGCCTACAGTGGAGCAAGTGGCTGAACTGGGTGACCTGCCTGAGCTGACCCATTGGCAGCAGGAAGGAGGTCCCTCCAGGCAGGAGTTCTGCAAGGCACATATGGAATGCCCTACTCTTGTTGATTTGCAGCAGCAGGCTGCATACCAGGCAGCAGGAGGTCCGTCCGGATCACATTTGATTTATTGGGAGAATGGTCTTCTTTACAGTGAGCCTAAGTTTGCTGAACCTGGGGCAGCCCGTGTACTGGTGGTACCCGCGTGATAGAGGACCTTCCTATTGGAGCTGGCTCATGACGTGCCTTTGGCAGGACATTTGGGGTGCAACAGGACCTATCACAGGCTTATCATCCAATTTTACTGACCCCAAATGCAGAGGAATTTTGGCACACATTGCAGGTCTTGTCAGACTTGCCAGGCAAGTGGCAAGACAGGAGGGAAGTTTAAGGCTCTCCTCTAACCCTTTCCTGTGGTGAGCACCACTTTTGAGCGGGTGGGCACCGACATTGTAGGGCCACTGGAATCCAAGACAGCCTTAGGCAACAAGTTTATCTTGTTCTTGGTGGACCATTCCACCCGGTACCCAGAAGCTGTCCCTCTCAGGACAATCACGGCCCCTGTGGTGAGCCATGCATTGATGGGGATCTTTACCCGCATGGGGGTCCCCAGAGAGGTGGTCTCTGACCGTGGTACAAACTTAATTTCTAGCTATATGAAGTCACTGTGGGAGGAGTGCGGCGTAATGTACAAAATCACCACTCCTTACCACCCCCAAGGGAATGGGTTGGTTGAGAGATTCAACCAAACCCTGAAAGGCATGATAAAGTGTCTTGCAAAAGCCATGAGACATACGTGGGATATATTTCTACCATGCCAGTGGTCTGCCTACAGGAGGTACCTCAGAAATCCCTAGGGTTTAGTCCATAAGAATTGCTGTACGGACAACCTGTGAGAGGACATCTAAGTCTGGTAAAGGAGGGCCGGGAGAAAACTGGTAAGACCCCTCCAAGATGTGTTCAGCTACACGCTGGCCTTCAGAAACCAGACTCAACGCTTCAGGAAACTCACTCAGGCGAACCTGGAAGCCAGCCAGGAGGAGATGAAACGATGGTAAGACCAGAATATCACTCTGGTATAGTTTCAGCCTGGCCCAAAAGTGTGGATGATGGCACCAGTGGAGCCTTGTGTGCTCCATGACAGGTGGACTGGGCCATTTGAGGTGCTGGAGCGCAAGAGTGATGTAACCTTTCTGGTTCACTTATAGATTCCTAGGAACCCTTTGAGGGTCCTGCATGTGAACCGCCTCAAACCTCACTTTGAGAGATCTGAAGTCACAATGCTCCTGGCTACAGATGATGGAATGGAAGAGGAGAGTGAGCCTCTTCCTGTACTCCTGTCAGCCAAGGAACATGAAGGTTTAGTGGGTGGAGTGAACCTCTCTCCCACCCTGACCCCAGAGCAGCAGAGGGACTGTCTCCAGGTGCTGGGACAGTTTGCCTCTCTGTTTTCTCTGACTCCAGAAATCACCAATTGGTGTGTCCATGATGTGCATACTGTGGACAGTTTACCTGTTAAACATAAAATTTACAGAGTAACTGACAAAGTCAGGGCCAGCATCAAGGAAGAGGTTTCCAAGATGTTGGCGTTAGGGGTGATAGAGCCCTCCAGCAGCCCCTGGGCTAGCTCAGTGGTCTTGGTTCCAAAAGCTGCTGCTCCCAGTGCCACTCCTGAACTCCGGTTCTGCATGGACTACCGTGGGCTCAGTGCCATCACCAGGACTGACGCGCACCCGTTCTGCATGGACTACCGTGGGCTCAGTGCCATCACCAGGTCTGACACACATCCCATCCCCAGAGCTGATGAGCTCATTGATCGGCTGGGAGCTGCCCGGAACCATAGCATGTTTGATCTAAAGTCTGGGTGCTGGCAGATTGCCTTGACTGATGGGGCAAGAGAGAGGTCTGCGTTTTTAATGCCAGAGGGGCACTACTAGTTCCGTGTCATGCCCTTTGGGTTGAAGAACGCCCCTGCCACATTCCAGAGACTGGTGAACCAGGTACTGTCTGGGCTGAAGGAATTCAGCGCCGCTTACCTGGATGACATTGCTGTATTCAGCTCCAGCTGGTAGAAACACTTGCAACACCTCTGTGAAGTGTTGAAGGCATTGCAGAAAGCAGGCCTCACTATCAAGGCCAGTAAGTGCCAGATAGGGCAGGATTCTGTGGTGTACTTAGGGCTCCAGGGAAGAAGTGGACAGGTGGCTCCCCTACAACCTAGGATTGACACCATTCTGGCTTGGGCACACCCTAAGACCCAGACAGAGGTGAGAGCCTTTTTAGGACTCACCGGGTTCTACAGATGGTTTGTCAAGGGATAGGGCACCATTGTTGCCACCTTGACAGAACTGACTTCAAGGACGCAGCCATGGAAAGTGATCAGGACCAATGCCTTTCAGACCACTTTTGATGCCCTGAAATCTGCCATGTGCCCGGCGCCCGGGCACAAGGCACCCAAATTTTCCTAAGAATTTGTTGTGCAGTCCGATGCTTCAGAGCATGGTGTGGGAGCAGTACTCTCACAATTGAACGACGAGGGCTTGGACAAACCGTAGCTTTCATTAGCAGAAGGCTACTTCCCAGGGAACAGAAGTGGAGTGCAATTGAGAGAGAAGCTTTTGCTGTGGTCTGTGCACTAAAGAAGCTAAGACCCTACTTGTTTGGGACTCACTTCCGGGTTCAGACAGACCACAGGCTCCTCAAATGGTTGTTGCAGATGAGGGGTGATAATCTAAAACTGTTGAGGGGTTCTATCTCCCTACAGGGACTGGACTTTATGGTGCAACATCATCATGGTACAGAACACGCCAAGACTGATGGTCTCTCCAGATGGTTCCGCCTTAGTGATGAGAACTCCCAAGAGCGTGAGTAGTTCTCCCCATCTTTCAGCTCAAGGGGACACGTGTTAGACCTGGCACCTTTGGCATGGTTTCCCCGAACTTTTTGCCTCTACCACCTGCATTTTTGATGCTATGCTGGATTTTGTTTTTGCTGGCTTAGATGCTTTGGGCAGTTTGCCTCTGCTGATCAGTGTCAAAGTGCAAGTGATCCCCGTGTAAAGTGTTGTTACAATTTGTTCTTTCTGATTGGCATATTTGATTAACTGGTAAGTCCGTAGTAAAGTGCACTGAAGTGTGCCAGGGACTGTAAATCAAATGCTACTAGTGTGCCACCCACATAAGTAGCTCTGAAAAGGTAACTCAGACCTGCCACTGTAGTGTCTGTGTGCAGTTGTTAACTGCCATGTCAACTTGGCAAGTGCACCCACTGGCCGGGCCCTAACCTTCCCTTTCTCTACATGTAAGACACCCCAATGGAAGGCCCAAGGTACCCCCTGGGCAGGTTGCGGTGTATGTGAACGGTAGGACATGTGCTGATAGTGAAATACTGACAATTTAGTTTTTCACTATTGGAAGGCTATCTTGCCTCATAGGATAGAATGGGAGTCTATTTATAACATCTTATAAATATACCTTCCCATTGGGACAAGATAGAGTAATAAAGTTTAGACTCTCTGAACTCAGAATTTAATAACATATCTTTTAGTAAATATGTTTTTTAAATTGTGTGTTTGAAAATGCCACTTTTAGAAAGTAGACATTTTCTTGTTTAACCATTGTATGTACCTCTGCCTGTTTGTGTATTGACTGTCTGGTTTTGGAGTGACAGGGGCTGGGGATGTGCTTTCACTGTAGACAGCCACAGGGGGCGTTTTGAGGTGTACCTGGCCCTTCCTGGATGACTCAGAGCTGGGCTGAATAGACCCTGGCTGAGTTTAAAGTAGTGGTTTCCTTGCACCTGAATAGGGCCTGCCTCGATTGCACAATGCTGTCTCCACCCCCTGCAGTGATGCTTCACCAGTGAGGACAGAACTGGTTTAGACTGGGCTAAGAGACAAAGAGAACAAAGATATTTTGAGGTATAAGTATTAGACCTAAAACCCCTGAACTTCAGACTACTTGTGGATTCAAGAGGAACCTTTGCCAAGGAGAAGAGCTGGAGGAGTACTGCCCCTTTGATGTGTGCTGTCCGGAGTTGGCCTGCAGTAGCTGTTTCTGCCAAGGAAAGGAGAAGGACTTTGCTGTGTGCTGCTTGAGGAAGATCTCCAAGGGCTTGAGTAGAGCTTGCCTCTTGTTATGAAGTTTCAGGGACACAAAGACTTCACCCCCAGCTCCCCTGACCTGCCAAGAGGTGCCTGTGACTGTGTCGGGCCTCTGGAGATTGTTCCTGCTGTTGGGAGCTGGAAAAGCAACGCAACTACAAGAAAATCAACGGATCACTTTTCTTGCGGCAGTTTTTCTGATGCAGCACCGCTGTGCGAGAAGAATCCCCGGGCAGCACCGCACCCCTGCCAAAACCGATGCAGCGCCTGTCGCTGCTACAACAACCGACGTATCAAGGGATCGCGACTGAAGAAACCGCCGTAGCGCCCCTCGAAACCTCAGCATCGATCGCCGACGCATCCCGTATTTCTACACATTGTACCTGTGCGGCAAGTTTGCCCGACCTATCACCTGCTGACCAGAACCATCTCGGAATCGACAACTCACTTCCCCCTACAGACCAGATGTGACACATCACTTCTCTTGTGTGCAGCAGAACTGGTGCATCGCCTCCGAATGGGCTCAGGAACTGACGCATCTCTTTGTTTTTCGATGCTTCCCATCTCTGCGGCTGTTTGACCTTGTGAATTTTGTCGCAACTACAGGGACTTTGAGAGAAATCACACATCCATAGTTTTCTATGGACCAAGTTGCTTGAAACCTTTTTAAAGTCATATTCTTATTACATGTATGTTGGATTTTGTCGTTTTGGCCTTGTTGAGTTTAGATAAAGATATTTTATTTTTCAAAACTGGTGTGGTGTCTACTTGTGGTGTTATCACTGTATTACTGGGTGTTTTGAGTACAAATACTTTACACATTGCCTTTGGGATAATCCTGTCTGCTCGTGCCAAGCTACCCAGTGTGTGAGCAGGGGTTATCTAAAATGTATATCTCCCTTACCATGACAGAAGCCAGGGTCCCTATTTGGACAAAGGTCCCTACCTCTGCCAACAAGAGTCCCCCATTTCTAACATATGTCATTTGCCAGAGCAACATATCAGCCCAAGCCAAAGTAGACTGTGACAATACAAGTGTCATATGTGAAAAATGAAAGCAGGCGCGTAGCTGGGGGGGGGGCGGTGGGGGCGGACCGCCCCAGGCGGCACTATATTTAGGGCGGCCGCTCGGAGCAGTGCTGACCCGCCGATTTCAATTTCATTTAGGCAGCAGGGCCTGAGTGACACACATTACAATTTATTAAAAACCACCTGACCTGACCATGATGACGTTCGTAGAGGCGCGCAGCGCGCAGATGTCTCCGCCTCCGCGTCTGCGCGCCGGGGTTTTACAGTTAGTTTTACCTTAGGGTGGGGTCTCTGCTGCCTGGTGACTCTCATCATGACCTGCGCATTAAAAAGTGCGCGTGACTCCGAGGCGAGGTCGAGAAGGCACTGGCAGGCATCTCAGAGGCCAGAGACAGGACTGGGAAAGAGAGGCCCGCAGGTGAGTCTGTTTAATTATGACTGGACGCCAGCCGTTTAAATTGCATGCAATGCAAATGTAATCCATATCGTTTATGCCGCGCCAAGCCATGCTGGAGGCGATGAGACCGGCACAGGCATCCGGTTGAGAGAAACCGCGTCGTTGTTGTGGCGTGCTGTTTTTTGTTTTGCTGGCTTTGTAACACGTTAGCATGGCCCTACCTTCAGAGCATAATGAAAGGACTGCTTGGCAAAAAAGTGTTGATCAGTTATAAAGGGATGTGCGTCACATCAATATATTCAATGTATGCAAAGTTTCACGCATATTAATGAATTTAAAAAAAGCTTTTGTATATGTTTTCATTTTATTTTCATGATTTGCATAGCGCTGGCACGACGCCTTTATGTCTCTCTGCAGCCAGGGGCCCAGCGCAGGTTGGCAGGCAAGCAGGTGTACAAACATGAATGGTATAGTTTTTTTGTTTTGTGATATAGTTAGAACTTCCTCAGTCATTCATCATTCTAATGTTGCTAAAATGAGTATGTTTGTTTGGGCAGAGATACGTTTTTATCAGTAAAGCTGACCCCCATGGAATACTCTTTTAAATCCTAAGGTTGTATTTCCCCAGACCAAACCCTCTCAAAATATACTGCCCACCAGTATGGATGACATGTGATTCCTACACCTTTTAATCCTCATTGGCTTATGTGACATTCCCTGTAGACTGATTTACATACTTGTATGATTCATTGTCCCTGTATAATGTGTTCGTGGTGTAAAGTGCTGACACATTACACTGATATGAGTAGCGCTAAACAACAAATGAATATGAGAGAGGGGCTACGGAGCGATGAGGGGCACTGGTGGAGGGTGGCAGTGAGGGAATCTGAGGAGGAGGTAGTTGGAGGGGCTGTGGAGCGATGAGGGGCACTGGTGGAGGGTGACTGCAGGGCTCGAGTCGGGTACCAGGCGGGTGGACGGCGTCTCCTCACTTATTTTAACGGGAGCTCGATTACTGGAGCAAATGGAGCCACACATTTATTCTTTGGCCTCTCTGGGGCGAGATTGGAGCTCATTCAGAATGCTGCTCACGCGCTGGCTTCTCTGATGCAATGGCATCTAAGGGGTGAGCGAGGGGAGGCAATGAGCCTGATGGTGCAAGCCACCTTTCGTGACATCACTTGCTGTTGTGAAGTCAGCGTCCCCCCACTTCTTTTGTTTTTTTTAGGACTTGTGCCCTGGGTGACAGTGAGGGAATCCGAGGAAGAGGTCATGGTGTGGAGGGGGAGCTAGGGTGAGATGAGGAGCACTGGTGGAGGGTGGTAGTGAGGGAGTCTGAGGAGGAGGTCACTAGGGGGGCCATGGAGGGATGAGGGGCACTGTTGGAAGGTGGTAGTAAAGGTATTTACGGAGAAAGAGGTTATTAGTGTGGCACCAAAAAAGACTTGCGCATCAGCGCTAAAGCCCTGTCATGGCCTTTCTGTTTTTGTTTATTTAATTAGCAGTCAGGTCATAAGGGCTACTGTGGAACATACTTTAAAGTGCATGTAATTATATTTACTGCTATATTCAATGTTTTAAGTTTGAAGGTGATTTTACTAATGTTTTTACCGGGAAAAAGCAAAGTGGAGCCCGATGGTGCCTGATATGGGGCTGGGGCCCAAGGTCAGCTGTGAGATAAGGTGCACTGGAGAGAGGAGTAGTGGATAATCAAGCCTGTAAGGGAGAGCGTTGCCGAGTCCGGGGTCAAGTGGAGGTAGTAATGAAGAGGGATTCTCCCTGAAGGCTTGCACAGAGGGAGCCTGTAAGGGAGAGCGTTGCCGAGTCCGGGGTCAGGTGGAGGTAGTAATGAAGAGGGATTCTCCCTGAAGGCTCGCACAGAGGGAGCCTGTAAGGGAGTGCGTTGCAGAGTCCGGGGTCAGGTGGAGGTAGTAATGACGAGGGATCCTCCATGAAGGCTCGAACAGATGGAGCCTGAGTAGTATCACTTGCCTGATACTCCCGCCTCAGAAACCTCCTCTTCCCATCAAAGGAACATTACATGGAAAGTGATAATATTTAGAAAGAGATTTGGAAAAGAGTGAGTTTTACTGGTCCTATTTTTCTGGTTTCTTCTGAATATTCAAGGAGTGCCGCAGTGCTGGAACAGTTTGTCCCGGGTCTTGGATAGAGTTGAACAAGTTCCCATGGCCCCCACAACTGTGTTTAAGGATTGTGATCATAATAATAATAATAATAATAATTCTTTATTCGGTTTGTCACGAAGAAAACCATAAAAGAGAACAATCATACAGTAAAAAAGAAAAAACAGCTGTCATTTGTTTAAAAAGAAGAGGAATTTTTTGCTTCTGAGAATCAATGCTTTTTCCTAATGCGGTTTGTTAAAGGTTTTTTCTATGGTTCATAATACATTTTAAAAAGTTTAGGACCAGGTAACAGACTTCTTCGGACTCTAAGGTTTGCAGTCTAAGGAAGGCCGGTCGACATTGTCTTAGGCCCCATCGCCTGCATAGCAGAAGTATCCAAAATTTTCTGTGTGGTTGGTAAAATTTACAGAAGATAATGACGTGGATATTTGATTGAGTTGATATCGCATCACAGGGACACGGAGGCAGCTTTGAGTCCCAGGCCTTATTTAGAGGAAAAGCAACCAGTCTAAAAAAGAGGTTCAGTCTGAGCCTGGTAAGCAGCATCCTCTCATATGTTTTGGTATGCAGAGTAAGGTATGGTTGAATGCCAAAAGTTAGCTGGACTGTGTTCGCGTGAACCACTGAGGGTTTTGCAGCCTCAGTTGACAGTCTTAGGGCCTCATGTAGGTAGCCAAATACCGGTCGGTAACGGCCGATTTTCGGTAATTATACCGTTACCGACCGGTATTTTGGCTATTGGTATGTAGGGGGACAATTTCTGGATTCGGAATTTACCGAATCGGTAAAATTACCGAATCGGTAATTTTACCGATTCGGTAAATTCCGAATCCAGAAATGAGATGTAGGGGGAGTGTGTGGGTGTTGTTATGAGTCGGTATTTACCACCAACTAATAGTTGGTGGTAAATAATGTATGGATGAGGAAAAGCATTTAAAAGCACTTAGAAGTGTGCACATGTGGCAGACATACATGCCCTTAGGGCATGTATGTGTGCCACATATGCACACATGGCCGAATCAGGGGTGCAACAGGGTGTCAATGTGACACCCTGCCACCCTTGCATGTTCTCCCCCATTACCGAATCGGTATTTACCGATTCGGTAATGAGGCATACCTTCCCCTCAATGGGAAGGTATGCCTCATTACCGAATCGGTAAATACCGATTCGGTAATTACCGAATTTTAACGAATCGGTAAAAATTACCGACACATTACCTACATACGAGTTACCACTTCTTAAATACCGATTCGGTAACGTTCGGTATTTAAGAAGTGGTAACTGGTATGCTACCTACATGAGGCCCTTGGTGTTTCCAGATGCCGTAGTGTAAGTTCCTTGAGCTCCTTTTTTGGGAGGGCAACAATCGATTCTGGGTGGAGATAATATTTTTCAAGGCCCATATCTGTAAAAAAGTTTCTGATGTAGCGGAGCCATTTTAAACTAGAGGCGTGATCGAGTGACATTGTGTCAGCCACTATCGACTGTGATAGCGTATTAGCATCCAAAGTCCATATACGCCTCCACAAAAGCAATGGCTGGATTTTAAGGAGATCCTGCAAATACGGAATTCCCAGTTCCATATGGGAGGCGTAGGTTGGTGAGCCTTTTGGGGTAGCAAGAAGGAATCTTATAAATTGATTTTCAATTTTTTGTAAGGCTCCAACATCTATATGGCCCCAGACCCCTGCTCCATAAAGAGCAATCGCTTGGCACTTGGCGTTGTAAATTTTTAGCAGTTCTGCTGGCCGCCTCCTTCCCAATTTCCTCGAAGGACTGCAGGGCTGCTATTGAGCGCTTAAAAAGGTGGCATCTCGCTTCCACTGCTGGTTTCCAGGTTAGCTTATCATCAATCATGATCCCGAGGTATGGGTATTGTGTGGTGACCTCCAATGGTTGGCTATCGAGAAAGATACTTTTTTTTTTTTCCTTTCTTCGCCCCCCCCCCCCCGTGATCATGACGAACGTTTTTTTAACATTAACCTTTAGATCCAAGGCGTTCATGAAGGTGGTATATCTATCTAGTGAGAGCTGGAGTTCGCGCGGCGTTCGGGCCAGGATGACAGCGTCATCCGCATAGAGGAGCGCTGGAATCGGTCTCTGTTTCATTTTTGGGAGGTCCTGAGCCCCCCTCAGCATCTCCTCCTCCAGGTCATTTGTGTAGAGCGAGAAAAGGAAGGGGGCCAGAACACAGCCCTGCCTAACTCCACGCTCCACGCCAAATGATGCCGTCAGCTCACCGTTCTTTCCGAACCGAACTCTAGCCGAGGCCCTGGAGTAGAGCTCTCTAAGAAGATCCAGCAGTGAGGGGTCCACGTTCATTGCTCTTAGGACTGTCCATAATTTGGAATGTGCGACGCAGTCAAAAGCGGCAGACAGGTCCACATAGACCATGTATACCGTTGATTTCTTTGCATGCGTGTATTTGGCCATTATAAGGCTAAGGTTAAGTGCCTGCTCTACTGTCCCGAGGCCTTCTCTAAAGCCGAATTGTAGGTCCGAGATGATACGCTTTTCCTCACTCCACTGATGTAGTCTCTCCAGAATGACCCTCCCCACCAGTTTGCCAAGGGAGTCCAGGAGGGATATGGGACGATAGCATTTTGGGTCCTGTCGGTCCCCTTTCTTAAAGATGGGGACCATGATTGATCTGGTCCAGGAGTCCAAAATGCCCTCACTGGCTGCTGCTGTGCATACTCTCGTCAAGATAGGTGCCCAGAGCTCCTGGTTAAATTTAAAAAGGTCCACAGGGACGCCATCAGGCCCCGGGGCTTTCCCTGTTTTACTTTTTTCCAAAGCCGCCAAGATTTTGGAGATGTCAAAAGAAATTGGGATTGGATATTGTACTTCATTATGGAAGTGAGATGGATGGTCTGTGGTTCCTTGGTCTTTGAATATGTTTTCGAAGTGAGCAATCCAAGTTCCCTCATCTATAGCGACCTCTATCTTGGGAGAGTTGTTGTCCGAGAGGAATGGGGATCTAATCGTTCTCCAGAAATCCTTGCTGTTTTTTGATTGGGAGCTCTTGTCTAGGTCATTCCAGAGTTTCTCTTTAATTTGTTGTAGTTTTAGTTTGCGTTCCAGTTTGTATTTTCTTCTTAGAGATTAAATAAGGCCCACGTCTCTTGGTTTTTTGTGGAGGGCAGATTTTAGATCAGTTAGGGCTCTCGTACAGTTGTGGTTAGACCAACCTTTCCTTTCTGTATGTTTGTTGGTTGTATTCCCCGTGAGTAGTCTCTTGGCTACTGTCAGAATTTCTGCGAAGTTCAGTAGGACTTCCGTATGATTTAGGGCTAGGTCCAAACAATTAAGAATATATGGGTACGCCTGGTTAATTAATTTTTTTGTGAGATTTTGTGGGTCAATCTTTTCCCATTTTATGGAATAACCATTATGTTTGCGCAGTTGCAGGCTGTCTTGAGCGAGGGCAGTTGCTATATCAGTGACCTTAGATCTGTATTCAGATGGATGGAATTCAATCTTTAGTGCATAGTGATCACTTAGTGTGTTGCCAATTACTTGGTGATCTGTGACTTTTGTAGCGAGACCATGGGACAGCAGGATGTAGTCCACTGTTGTCTGGTGGCCTCTAGCCACGTAAGTTGGATTGAACTGATTTTTCTCCGCCTTCAGGGAATTAGCGATAAATTAGTCAAACTCTGACAGTGTGTTATTCAGAGCGTTGCCAGATTTATTGTGGACGAAATGGGCTAGTGGAACGTCGTTGTCGTCTGCAAATCCGCAACATTGGGTATCTGCCATTTGGCAGGGATGAATATTGAAATCACCTCCCCAAATAAGATGGATCATTTTAGAGTTGTCCTCCTTGTGTTGAAAGGATCTTAGTCTCTCCTGCATATCTTAGACAAAAGTCAGGAAATCGTTTTCCGTTAGGTTGTTATATGAGTTGACAAGGGTAATAGTGTCCTCATTTGCAAAGGAGAGGGAGAATATCTGACAGTTAGAATCGGTGGAAAGATTGGTCACTTTTAACTGTGATAGGGTGTTGGCGATGTAGATTGTCAGGCCTCCTTTGGGTCTACCTATTGCGCTTTGAGTAGCAAATGAGGAGTAAGTTTTGTACCCCAATAAATGGAGCTCTGAGGTTGCCCAGGTCTCTTGAAGGCAAATTATTTTGCCTTGTTCTAAGAAATTAACGGCAACGGGGTCTTCGATCTTTGTTCGTAGGCCCGCCACATTCCAAAATAAAAAAGGTATTGTGTGGGGATTCACTTTCGGGACTGAAATTGGTGGGGTCGTGACAATGTTGTTGCTTAAGGAAGGGAAGTGTGGCAGGTTTGGGGTAATATATTCTAGGTCCCTTGATGGTCAATCCACCATTTCTAGAGGACTATATCTATTTGTTGTTGGAATGTTGTACCAGGGATCCCATCTGGGCGGTTCTCTGCGAGTCATCCTCTGCTGTTGGTATCCCCATTCTCCCCAGTTTAGTCCCTGATGACGTGGATTGACTATTTGCCAAGGGTTTTCCTGCTCCCGGAAGCGGGAGGCGCCATATTGTCTGTTGTCATAGAAAGTTGGTTGGCGCTGAGGTGGTTCCACCCGAGGAAAAGCGGGGTCCTCAGAGAAGTTATTGTTTGAGGTTTGAATGAGAGGATAGAAAAATGAGAGGGGTTTAATTCTAATGCTTCCATTTAGGTTCAGTTGTTCCCAAGAGGTGACATAGTCTGCCACCCATGGGTCCTCAAAGGTAATGATGATGCAGTCCCCTGGATATTGTTTGGTGCCTTTCCCCACCCACGGGGTCCTGCAGAGAGGAAATCCTACCATGGCAATTTGGTGGCATGGGGCGATTTGTCTGCAACCAATGGTGTACTTTGTTTTTTAGGGGCAAAGAGAGGAAATCCTACCATGGCAATTTGGTGGCATGGGGCGATTTGACTGTGTTTAAGGATTGTGATCATAATGTGTCGCCCCTCCCTGTATTTTAGCTTTGGGCCCCCAGGCAGGCTGTGCACCATGTGTGTGCTGAGGCTGCTTTGAAGGAGAGATGCACTATTACAAGCTGGTTTTGGGTACCAAGAGCACATGTCTTTTCATTCCCAAGGAGTTGGTTGCTGCTGCTTGGAAGAAATGACAGGGAGCGACCCCTGGTTATTGCCTTTGGGGCCACCAGAGTGGGCTTTGTATCCGGTCTGTGTTGGCAAGGTGAAGCTGACTGACCCCTTTTGCTGCGTTTAGTTTTAAGGGCACACAGTGAGTCATTCCCTGTGAATAATTAATTTGCTGTTTTTGAAAGGTAAAGCATCACAGGCTTCAACACTGTTAAGTTGGTTTTGGGTCCACAGAGCACAACACGTTTGTGCAGGTCCCCACTGCTTTAATGGGGGGGGACCATGATGTATGGTCATTTAATGTCAGCTGTAGATGAAGGTTACATGAACAGTGTCATGTATGTGCATGTTTGCATTGTGTTGAGGGGATTACCAGGTAATTGTTCACGCAGCTCTCTGATGGATGTCACATGCGGTTTTTCTGAGTCCCCAGATAGATCATGAAGTCTGTGTGTTCTCTTTTGTACTGCCAGTCACCGGTGTATTCAACTGTGTAGCCTTGGACCGTGTCATGTATGTGCATGTAACTTGCATGATCAAGGTAACTATTAGCGGCGATACTACTTGTCTCTCGGACCTCTTTGAAGTGCATGCCCTCCCCCCATTCCCCCCCCCCACCCCCTGGGGGGGGGGCGGCAATCTGAGGGATAGCCCCGGGCGCCACAAGCTCTAGCTACGCCACTGAATGAAAGCAGTTACAGATACTGAGCTGGTGGAAAAACCCGGCAGAGGAGGAGGATATACGGGAGCCAGTCAGAACCACTTTAAGAACGCATAGACAGAGAATCAATCACTGTACCTATGGCAAGAAAAATCATAAAGGTTTTTGTTTTCAATAGCTGTTACAAAATAGATATGCAAAGATATACTCGATAAATGATGTGAATGATGTGACGAGAAATGTTGTGAAATGTAATAGTAACTAGGGAATCATAAAATAAATAAACAGGTTAAAAAACAGCAGTCGTGACCAGCAAATATGATGGTAATTCTGAGAGAGAATCTGTGCAAAATGTGGTACTCTCTTGGAATGTCTGAGAAAATGTCAGTGTGTTAAGTTTTGTTCAGCAGGGTTTATGGGCACAGGGGGGTTGGCCGCAGGGCCTGGAAGAACAGCAGGCTCTTGGGTCCCTTCTACTGCATATATGAAGTATCAGAAAAAAATCAAAAAATAATTAAAATAACTGCAAGTGAAAGTTAAGCCCTGTACTGCGTATAGCGCTTCATTACATGTTTAAAAAAAGTACTTGTGAAATTCCCTTAAAAAGAGAGTGAAGTTATGGTTAGATACGCATTAGATAGATTTGCTGTCCACCGTGTAGAACATATATCGCCCTCGTGCATAGCTTATTCCGCCTTTCGGCTCAGTAGTCGCTCCCGGCCTCCATTTCTTTTCAGCTCAATTTCGAATAAATGGCTGCCACGTGTACATCAGTAGGTCTAGGTCATCTAGGTTCACAGACATCTATCATCTGCTGTTTCTGCGGCAAAAAGGCACCATGCCGTTTTGGCATGGTGTTAGAGGGCCTTTCACCTCGAGGTCACGAATCAGGGCCGCAGGACGGAGACCAGCGACAGAAAGTCGTTACCGTCCGGCCTCTGTTCAGAGAGACACCCGCAGCAAGTTTACATTCACGCCCAAGCACGTGCACTTACCGCCCACTGTTCAGTCCTGCGCCTGCTCTCACATTAAGCGAACATTTAAACAGGGGTGTTCCAAGAGTGCATCAATCGGTTTATTGGTTTCTAGTTCTCAGAGACATATGGCAGGGTCCAAGATAAGTCCAAGAAGGACCAATCATGCTAGATTTTTCAACTAAGTAAATTATTTCCATTTATATTAATGGTGTGCAAAATGCATAGATTTTATTTTGTAAATATATATTTAATGCGATTATTCGGGACATCTGCCATGGATCTGGCCCTCTGGACCATAAATGGTTCCCTATGGCTGGGAGAGACTCATTGCTCCACCTAGTCCCAGTGTATGTGCGTTTGTGCGTTTGTGCGTGTGTATATGCACATTGGCAAAGAGGCACACACAGGTTACGTTAAAAACATTGCTTAAGGAGGGATTTCAATCCCGAATGCAACATTTTCGTTTTACAAATCAGCACATTTAGGTACGAGCATATATATCTTTTGAAACGTTGAATACCTCAATTATGCTGTAGTGTGAGAAAGCATTACTTTTCGTTGCTCGCATTCAGCTAAATGGCTCCATTTCCCGTGGTTCAAGCTGTTAAATCCGTGAATCAAAGCATACAGGATTTTGTTCCGAGGCTTACCTTAGCACGATCTACATTTGTACAGCTGCAAGACCTGGACTGCTCTCCTCGTTGCCTTGGCAGCAACGGATGGGGTTTTCTCTTGATATTCTACTTTAAATGCCTAGTAAACAAGCATTGACAAAGCCAATAGGTTGGCTTTTGATGAATGTATGCACACAGCATGCATAGTGATGTGTACGTGCACTGGGTGATGCACCTCAGGGGAAGTGGTGTGCCTTTTGAGAGCACTGGTGTCACAAATGGCCCTGTTGGCCTTTAACCTTTAACATCTGTCCCATGATCACTAACCGCTTTTGACACGTTTCACATTTTATCTCTTGTGTATTTTGATGTTGGTCCCATGTCTTAGGATATTGTGCTTGTTTGTGTTGTCTACGTACTGATGTTTTAAGTCCATATATGAGAATTGACCCACACATTGTTCTCATTGGTATCCTATACGTTTATCATTCTCATCGTATATTCACTAATATACCATGTGTGTCTATGGGCCAGATATGGGACTGTTCCGTTTTTTGGGTCACAAATTGCGATTTTTTGCGACTCGCAATTTGTGAATCGCAAAATAGAATGTACTAATGTGTCTCAGACACATTTAGCGATTCCCAATGGGGTCATAAATGACCTGCCTCACCAATATTCACAAGGCAGGTTGCAATTTGCGACCCATTGGGAATGGGCTACAATCACAGGGATGGGGGTCTGTGTTTGCTTTTGAAATAAGGCAACTTTATTTTTCAAATGCAGCCCATTTTCCCTCAAAAGAAACAAGCATTGGCATAGCCAATAGGTCTCGCTTTTGGGACCTTATAAGTATTTAGTTATGCAGCACAATATCCTTGGTGCAATAACATCAACTGCTGCATGGCTAAAAACTTATAAGGTCCCAAAGGCGAGACCTATTGGCTATGCCAATGTTTTTTTTGTTATGGGGGTGGCATAAATAACAGGAGGGTGAAGGTTATTCAGTCAGTTATTTAGGTAGTTAGTGAGAGTGATTTTCGAGAGTAAGTCAGTGAGAGAGAGTCAGTGAGAGAGTGAGAGAGTTAGTCAGTTAGTTAGAGAGAGTCAGTGAGAGAGTGAGAGTCAGTTAGTGAGAGAGTGAGCGTTAGAGAGTGAGAGTCAGTAAGAGAGTGAGAGAGTTATTCAGTGAGATTGAGAGAGTTAGCTAGTTATTGATAGTTGCTTCACCCCTTGCTCTCCCTGTTGTTTCTATTCCCCTGATTGATTTAAAAACACTTTTGCACGTTTTATTTTTAATTACCGATCTAACTTGGATCTGTAACTAAAGACAGAAAGTGTCCATGTATGCATGGTGCCTATACAACGAGACTGGCAGCCACGCAAAGTATTTTTACATTTAACGTCAGCCATGCTGCACAGCATTGCTGACGCTGTATAGCATGGCCACAAACCATTGGCGAGGCCTATTGGCTTTGCCAATGCTTGCTTGTGATGCACTTTCTATGATGTCAATTCCTATGATGCCATGTGTGATGTCATGCGCCGTGATGTCACCTGCATACTGGGGGTCCATTTAGATCGCGTACTGCCTAACTTGGTTAGCTAGTGATTTATTTTCGCCTCCTTCACAAATACTACTAATACTGCTGCTACTACAACTACTACTAACGACAACAACATTATGAAGGGAACTGAAATGTTGCTTATTTAAAAACATGACTTTTTAAACTCTCACATCACTAAATGATTGTTTTTTTTTTTTAAGTTTAAGTTTATTGAGACCAGCAAGAGAATACAATATACAATCAAAATCCGTTCAGAAAACATAAGTAATTATGATATATACATAAAGGATAATAAGCATACTGGTGACAATAAACACTGTATCCTAGAACAAGAAAAGGAAAAAGAGGAAAAATGGGGGGGGAGGGAAGTAATATAAATATCATTGGGAAGAGTTCAGAGCAAACTATAACAATAAAAAATAAAATGGAGCATTGCATGTAACTAAAACTCTAAAAAGGATATAATTATATCATTGTACAAGTATAATATGTAAAACAGTATTAGATTGTTCAAGAAAAAGACAACGAAACAAAATCAGGGTGGTTTACGAACATCATCCGACGTTCTCACAATGGTAGAAATTGACGTATGTGGAGAAGCGAAAGCAGATAAATAAGTAGTGAGAGGAAGCCATAGCAAATCTCTTTTAATTGCTAATGATACCGGGGTAACATAATTGGTATCAAGCCTATGATGAAAGCAAAGGGCGTTCCACCAGGCTCTGTAGGTAACTTTATCCGCATGTTTCTAATTGGAGGTGATTAAGTGTAAGGCTATAGCAAGTAACAAATCAATTAGCTGAAAATGTGATGGAGATTGAGGCCAAGAAGGGGATAAAGAACCTAGAAATATATTTGAGAGGGAAAAGGAAACCTTAGTGTTAAATATTTTGTTAATTTGAGACCAAACTAAATGCCAAAACTTAGCAATGCTGGGGCACTCAAATAACATGTGTTTTAAGTCAGCCTTTAAGCATGGACAGGACCAGCATTGTGATGAGGTGTTAGAGGAGAAGGAAGCTAAATTTGCAGGTGAATATAATGAACGTTGATACACAAAATAAAGAGTTTGAGTAGTGTTGGCCGCCCGTGAAGTTTTGTGGATCTTTAACCATAATTTATCCCACATAGAGACAGACCAGGATTGCAATAAATCCTTTTCCCATGCCAATTCAGTCTTCGTTTTGCACCGTGTCGAAAAAGAAAAAAGACATTTGTAAAGGGAAGATGCAGAAGGGGAGGCGTTTAATAATGGAAACAATGTAGAACATGTTGTAGGAAGATTCGGAGAAGGTGGAAGTAATGAAGATATTGGTGAAGAGAGGGGAGTAGAAGATCATATTGTTTCTTAAAAGAATTAGGAAGGGCAAAGTTAGATTTGAGGGCTAAAAAAGATAAGGGTTTATTATCAGTCAAGAGTTGAGAAATCCACATCAACCCCTTGGAGTGCCATGCTTTCCAGTAGAAAGCACGGTTTTTAATGCGTAGTAATTTATTGTGCCAGATAGGTTGTTGAGAAAGTGAATTAAGCGAAAGATAGGAGGATGGTAGGAGAGGAGTTAAGAGTTTGTGTGTATAAAAAATAACAGAATGACGTAAAGAAGAGGTGTGTGCAGAGAAAGCAAGGGACTCTAGAAAGGCGAGAGGGGAAGTGAAAAACTTCTCGATGCGGAGCCAAATCGGAGGATAAGTAGGAGAATCTGAAGAAAGCCAACAAGAGGCTTGTTTTAGAGAAAATGCGTAATGATAAGATTTAAAGTTAGGGAACTTAAGCCCGCCATTTGAGTTATCTTTTTTAAGAGTAGATAAAGCTATCCGAGGGGGTTTACCTTTCCAGAGAAATTTTAATAAAATGCGATCTAATCTCTTAAAATAATAACCTGGGATATGTACAGGAATCATTGAAAGAGAGTATAAAATAATGGGAGCAAGCATCATCTTAATAGAGTCTAATCTACCCCACCAAGAGAGAAAAAGAGGGTGCCACTTAGTAATTGAATCATTTAGTTTCTGAGTAATGTAGTCAAAATTTTGTTTTAAAGTTTCCGAAATAGTTGGGGAGAACCATAATCCTAAATATTTTAATTTGGAGGATTGCCAGGAAAAACCAGTGTGAACAAAATAGTGTTTAAGACACAAGACATTAAGGGGCAAAACTTCACATTTATGTCGATTTAGGCGGTACCCTGATAGTTTTGAAAACACATCTACCTGAGAGAGGAAAGGGGGAAGAGAAGTATCTGGATTGGAACAATATAAAAGAATATCATCTGCATAAACAGACATTTTGACTTGGTGGGAACCCAAATGGAACCCTGTAATTTGAGAATCCTGCCTAATTTTTGTGAGGAAATGCTCTAATGCAACTACAAATAGAAGAGGGGATAAGGGGCAACCCTGACGTACACCTCTAGAAAGAGAGAAATAATCGGAAACCTTGCCATTGGCAAAAATAGATGCTATGGGACCAGAATATAAGAGAGAAATCAAGGAGATTAATTTAGAGGGGAACCCTATCCACTTAAGAGCATGGAACATAAAGTCCCAGCCAATCCTATCAAAAGCTTTCTCAGCGTCTAAAGCTATGGCAGCAAGCGGGTAATCTAAGGAAGAGGCCTTGCTAAGAATATTGAAAAAGACTCTAGAATTATCAGAAGATAAACGTCCTTTTACAAAGCCCGATTGCTCCGATCCAAGAAGCTCAGGTAAGAATGGGTGAAATGTGAGCTTCTGTTTGCAACCACTAAAGAAAAGTCATACATCTGGCCCTACAACCTTCATTCACACCTGTTCATTTCCCATGATTTAGTACAAAAGGCCGCATTATTCTGCTATTGAGTGGAGCAGCTGATCTGAAGAACATTCTGTCTGATAGCAAGTGACAGGTCGTGGAGATCCATGTGCTGCTCCAACATAGGCTATCTTGGGTTGAGCAGGGGTTTCCAAGAAAGATAATGCACTTCTCTGTATGGCAGACCTACAGACATTTTACTTCTCAGGATATACAAGCAAATAAGTATGATGTTTAGGATGTTCTTTAATAATCCACTTTTCTGATGCTTGCTTTTGCAAGTGCTATAACTGCATTTGCTAAAATCATGATATACTGCACTAGGGAAGTGCATAATAAAGACCCATAGCTTGGGCCTCAGGAATTATGTTTATTCTCTAGCAGCAAAGTTTTCCACTTAATTATTGATGTGCCTCATTTGCCACATAATTAGTCATACTCTACATACATTACAGATATAAACACACCACATTTTGGGCCTTCTTTACAAGAAAGTGACATAGCACAAAACGGCAAGCCCTGTACTGCATCACTTTCAAAGCACAGGTGTAGGAAGCTGGCTCTGTATATAATATACCAAAGTGAGGTATAGTGTGCACAGAGTCTGGTGGAACCTCAAAGGTAGGCAGAGGTAAAGTAAGATAAGCACCTCACTCTCTATTTGTGGTAGTGTGGTCGAGCAGTAAGGCAGTATCAGAGGACAGTGTTAAGCATTTGTTGTACACACTCCGTCAGCAAATGCATTCACACATTCAAAGACTGAACTTCAGACCAATTGTTTTTGTCTAAAAATATTCTTTTAGTTATTTTATTTTCTAGAACCAAACAAGCCTGGCACAGGTAAGCAATAAATACTTTACAGTAGTAATGCAATTGAAGTACAATTTGAATGATAATTGTATATGCACTTTGGTTTGATTTACAGTATGGATGCAGAGAAATACAATACTTAGTATATGCAGTACATAGACTTGAATAGGCTTTTGAGTAAAAATAGCAGGTACGTAACTTTTGAGATTACTAGGGTTACACAAAGTAGTATACCTAGATACTACTCTGGGACATTTCCTGAAAACATGTAAGTAAAATCGTGTTTGTTAGATTATGCAATTTTAAAGAATTTCTTTAGTTTCTCAAACTCCACACTTGGAAACTTTTCACAGAAAAACAGTCAATGTTATCCTATGTAGGAAAATCGTGTTATCGGTTTTGAGGTAAGCATTTGGTAGTGGGAGTTGAGGTTCTGGGGGTAGACTCAGAGGTCCCCCAGGGTCAAGGATGCACTCTAGTTACACCTTCAGTGGCACTAGGGCGGCTGAGTGCAGAGTGCTGAGGCACAATGTTATCCAATGGGGGATAGAGGGCCTCCCTTTGGTGGCTGCTGGCAAGCAGGCAACTTACTTGTGGGAGCAAACCTCCTGAACTTAAGCTCAGGGCAAATGGGTAAACAAAGTAGCACCAAAGGTGCACCCTCAGCGGCACTAGGGCGGCCAGGTGCAGGCTTCTGTTTTGACGTTGGCGCCCTGTTGTTTTCAATAAGGAACCTCCGGTTTGCAAAGGCACTGCAGGCTTGGGGACCAAGGTCTTCTGGGTGCGACCACCACTTCGAGAGGTAAGTTGGGAAGTTAGGGGTTGGTTAGGCACCGTCGGTTTGGACTCACAAGGCTGTGGGGCATCGGGTGCAGGGGTGCCTTTTGGGGTCGGATCTTCTTACCAGCTCTTGGTCGCGGTTGGGGGACCTCGGGTCAGGATCGCCGGGGTGACCTCCTCGTGGTGCTTGCCCACTCGAACTCGGGCCATGGGCGGTGGGTGCAGAGAGGGGTGGATTTGCTGTGTCCAGTCTGAGCCAGAGTTTGCCGATGAACAAATTCAGTGTTCACGGGAGACAAAGTCTTTGGGGTTGAAAGCAGGCAGGTCCTCCAGGGTTTTCGAGGTTGCTGGCTGCAGGACACACCGGGATTTTGCAGGAGCAGGTTCAAGGGGGAGACAGGCAGGTAGGGCTGGGGCCAAGTCAGTGGGCGTCTTCCTCTTGTTAGCTGCTGCACAGCTGTTCGGTCCTTCTTTTACTTCTTCTTGTAGTTTCTTCTTGTCTGAGGAAGCAAGGTTCAGGGGTGCCCCTAAATACTAGATGTAGGGGTGTTACAGGTAGGTTAAAGGCAGGGACCAATGGGTCTCTTCCCTGGGGTGGGTACACCACCTGTTTAGCTGAGTCCCCCCATCTTCAAGATGGAGTGGATTGAGAGTGCTTCACCTCGGCTCCCCCACCTGAGGGGTGGAGTTGGCAGAGGTGGGCACACCTCTCTTCCTCACTTGTTTTTCCCGCCCGCCGGTTCTCCCACCCACAGTGGGGGTCAGAACCAGTGTCCACCAGTTGCTGAGAGCAGCAAGTAACCTCAGCAAGCCTTTGAAGCTTTCTCTTCATGAACCCTGCCCATCCTGGGGTAGGAGGCTTGGCACCTCGTCCCAGAATGTGCATTTTTTCAGGCCCCAGAGAGCAGCAGGCACTTGACCCAGGGGTCCAGAAACATGTCTGGTGGTGGCAGCTGAAAGCAGCCACTAAGGCTGGACACTAGTGGTGGGTTAGTTTTCAGGGGGCATCTCTAAGATCCCACACTGGCATCAGTGTGGGTTTAATGTGCTGAGAAGTTTGATACCAAACTTCTCAGTTTTCAGTATAGCCATTATGGTCCTGTGGAGTTCGTAATGACAAACTCCCAGCACCATATACTCTTAATGGCAGCACTGCACTTACAATGTCTAAGAATGTGCTTAGACACTGTAGGGGTACAGGGCTCATGCACCTGTACCCTCACCACTGGTATAGTGCACCCAGCTAGAGGGGTGATTGATCTGTGCCAGGGTAGTGGGTTGTAGGCATGGCAAACAAAGATGTGTGCCATGTCGACTTTTCACTTTGTTCTGCACCAAAATATGCAGCCTGCAAAGGCAGTGTTTGTGTGTGTGTAAGGGTGCAGGACCTCCAAGGGTGGCCCAAGAAGTGCTGCAGCCCTTGGAGGCCTTCTCTGGTCACAGTGCCCTGGGTACCTGTGGTACCATTCACCAGGGGCTGACCTGTGGCCGGACATACCAATTGGGTTTAAGCATCAAAGAAGTTTAAGGGAAAGAACATAGGCCCTTGGTACCTGATTAGCAGGAGCCCAGGGCACACGCAGTCAAAGCACATCAGCAATTCAGCAAAAAGTGGTGGCAACCATGCAGAAAGAGGGCACTTTCTCACAACAGGGATGCGTTATTTACAACAATATGTTGCATACCTCTGCTTTCCCCTTCACTGGCGGATAATCGGCTGCCATTTGCCACACAGGCACCCTTGCCCCATGGTACCTTCCTGCACACATACAATTACAAAAGAATAAAAAGACGTGATTTCCTCTTCCTATGTGCAGAAAGTAGCACCCCTAGAAAGAGGATAAAAGGAGGAGAAATGTAACCATATCTCTTTGTTGCGCTTAGCTATGCCACCCCACGGGGTGGCATGGCATTCTGATGCATTTCCAGGTTTACAAATTCTCGTAAATCTGGAAATACATCAGAATACATCAGAATACATCAGTGTTGTGTTGGAACATACACAGCAACACCCATGTCATGTCCCTTTTACACAAAGGGACCGATTCCGATCCGGGTCGGAAAGCACTCCGACCGAGCAGGATCCGGAGTGTTTTCCGACTGAGCCGGAGTCCTGCAGTCCAACCGAGCGAGTACGATGCGGCCGTATGCTGTCGGACTCGGTTCGGTCGGACTCCCATAGAAGTCGGTCGTACGACGCATACATGGGCTCCCATTGACTGAATGGGTACATCGCAGACAAGTGCGCCCCCTACATTGAGTACGCGTCGGTGCCATCCGCACTGTACATGCCTGTGTTGGGGAGACCCATGGGTCTCCCCCTGTGTCCGAGTCGTAGGGCTGCGGGTGACAGGGGGTCCGACGCGGACCCCCAAAGGCAACCACCCGGACAATTTGCGAGCCGGACACTCCGGCTCGCACAGGCTGTCCAATGCGTGCATCGTACTGGCTCAGTCGCGAATCGCATTCATTGCACGCCACGGTTAGCTTACGACCGAGACGTACGGAGCGGTTCGGTTAATTTCATGTAGCTCGCATCGTACTTGCTCGCTCGTACAGCTGTACGAGTTGGGCGGAAAACACGTGTACGGCGCGTAGTTTTACCGGCCGGATCGCGTTCGGTGCCCTTCCGACCTGGATCGGAATCGGCCCCAAAGTGTTACTTGAGAAGGGGCCATATTTACAAGGACAGGAAAAGCCACGCAGGGTGGCTTTACGTGTGCTTGTAAGTATGGGGCAGGGGGTTGCGCCAGCGGTGCGTCACATAAAGTGGCACAAGGGGCTTTTAAGTAAATGAGAAAACAAGGAAGTAATATTTTCACAAAATGTGCCTCATTACACATTAGAATTTGCCTTTTCTTGTTGCATAATTTAGTCAATCCTCCCACATGATTTGGTCTACCCCAATGCATAATTCCAGTAGCCCTGCCTGTAGCTACCAGACTGAGGCCTTCATTGCGAGTGACCTCTTACTTCCGAAAGGGCCAGTATCAGCAGTTGTAAATTTTTTAGTCATACAGTTGGAAACAACTAAAATCTCTGGGAGAAAATTAGGAAGTACCAGGGTAATCCGATCCGGAATTGTCAGTTTCCCCTGTAACTCTTCATTTCT
Source organism: Triturus cristatus (assembly GCF_964204655.1). NCBI lineage: Eukaryota > Metazoa > Chordata > Amphibia > Caudata > Salamandridae > Triturus > Triturus cristatus. The sequence continues at coordinate 443,468,563 of NC_140585.1, forward strand.
TAGTGGACTCACGGAAGCCAACTCACAATGTGCTGGAGTTCCCCACCTCTGAAATTACCTGTATCCTCTGTATCTGTAACTCCGGGGTTGGAGAAAATACGTCCCATTTTCCGGGCAACTTATAATTGAGATCTGAGAGTGAGTATTGATGTACTGGGTCTTTGGCTGGTCTACATTGTGACTTTACCTGTTATGTAGCAGATAGGATGAACAGTAGGCTCCCTGTTCTTTCTCTCTGCGCTGCATAGTTTGATGTCAATTACCTCAGTGGGAGCTCCTCCACTAAGGCGGAGGAGCATTGCCTCACTGGTTTCAGCAGTGGAAATAAAGGAAAAATAAAACTTGTTGTTATTATCATTTTATTTGTTCCTGCTGCGGCGTCTTTGCAGGGCAGGCTGCTCTGCTCTCAGAGCTGGGTTAGAGGAGTGGCGGGCACTCTGTGAGTGTGCAATGGCTGATTGGCCGGCCCTCTCGCGCTGGCCCAAAAGTCATGTGTACTTTGCTCAGTCCAGCAATGCAGCCTGGGTGAAGAACATGTCCAGGCTCCCATTCACTGGCTGAGAGCCGAACTGCGGGGCTCAACCAATCACAATGCCACATTGCAGCATTGTGTTTCGCTTAGGGGAGCCTGGGTGCTTCCTGTTCCGGAGCGGAGGGACGACGGGAAGAGACGAGGCAGGAGGTACTTTTTTTCTTCCTTTAACCGCCTTCCCCCCACATCCCTGATCCATGCCAACCGCCTCTGAATTACTGTCGACTCTAAGAGCCAAGAGGGATCTTTAGTGAATGACTGAAACATGGCAATGTGTCTCATGAGAATGCTGGATAATATGCTTCACTCAATTATTGGATGATGTACATTGCAAGGGCACAGGATTGTGTTCTTTACGGACGCTTAAGGTGATGTATGATTAGCGCACATTCTGATGCACAGTAAGGGGAACAAGTCAGTGAGTGTATCTCGTCTCCAGCCATCTCTGACCTTTTTCTTACCAGAAGTATGACATGGTCCAAAATAAAATTTCTGTTTGCTAAAAATCCAGAACTGGCTGACGGGTTCAGATATGAGATTGGCCAATTGACAGCTGCACACATGAAAGCCTGGATGGAAAATACAACAAAATAAACATATCTTGTTGATGACAATCTCACGCATTTATATTTTCTCTTGCGATGTTTTCCTACTTTAGGAGGTCCTGCGCCATGAACAAAAATGTGTATCTTGAGTAAAATTTCTACTTTCTACTTTTTTTTTTACTTTGGTCCTCTGAAATGTTTCTTAGCCAGGGCTTATATTTCACTCAACAGACACAAAAGGCCTAGACCTAAAGTCCTACACCCAAGGTAGTGCTCTTTGAAAAATGTCCGTGCTGTGTTGCATAAAGGACATGAAATAGCACAGCAGCAGATTTAGCAAGAGTCGTCCGCTTCTGACATGATCAGCAGCCCTTGTGCTAAATATCGCTGTTTAGAATAATGATCAGTACTATGGTTTAAAGGCGAGCTATCAGTGTCCAACACAGGATTTGTTCCACAGATACACTCTTCAGTATGCCTACATTCCGGTTCACTGATAGAATATTGATGCTAAAAACATAGATGTAAAAAAATTCCCCCTAAAATATTGATGCTAAAAACATAGATGTAAAAAAATTCCCCCCAAAAAATATAGAATGCAAAAATATCGACTCCCTATACTTAAACAGGTAAGTACAAAAATATTAAATCAAAAATATTGAAGTAAAAAATATAGATGTAAAATATATCGATTTAAAAATATAAATAAAATAAAATAATATATCATAAATCTATAAAATATTAATATTATCTTGAACAAAATTATTGAAATGTAATATAAATTCTAAGTATAAAAAATAAACTTGATTTAACCCCTTCAGTGCCACGCCCTATCCCCCTCCTGTGCCGGGCGTTGCACTAGTGGGTGGGCTTCATGACAAGATAGTCTTGTCATGGGCACAGCGCAACCGTGCTCCATGACGAGACTATCTTGTCATGGGCACTGAAGAGGTTAAAAAAATATAAACACACAAACACAATAATACTTTAAAACAATGTATTAACTATTATCTTTATTTCATTTTTAAACTTTTAAAATTATATAAAAATAAAATATATACATATTTAAATAATATAAATTAAAAAAATTCTATAATTAATTAAAACAAACTATTAAAAAAATAATATAAAAAATACATTTCACATTACAATAAATACAACAGTAGGGAACAGGTTGAATAGCGGAATAAGTAAATTTACTATTCCAACTCCAGTGAGTGCAACAGTAAGAAAAGTGTTGGATAGCAGAGGGGTAAAAATTACTATTCCCACTCCAAAGAGTGCAACAGTAAGGAAAGTGTTGGATAGCGGAGGGGTAAAATTTACTAATCCCCCTCCAGTGAGTACAAAAGTAGGGTAAATGTTGGATAACAGTAGAATTACATTTACTTTCCCAACTCCAGTGAGTGCAACAGTAGGGAAAATGTTGGATAGCGTAGGGGTAAAAATTACTATTCCCACTCCAAAGAGTGCAACAGTAGGGAAAGTGTTAGATAGCGGAGGGGTAAAAATGACTATTCCCACTCCAGTGATTGCTACACTAGGGAAAGTGCTGGCTAGGGAAGTGGTAAACATTAAAATTTCCATTCCAGTAAGTGCAACAGTAGGGAAAGTGTTGGATAGTAGAGAAACAAAAATTACTGATAACATTTAAACAATTGAAAAAAATTAAATAATCCTAAAACTAAATAAACAATATTTAAACAAATATACAATTAAATATATAAAAAAACACATATTATAATATTAACTACATACAATGAAAAGGTACAATTATTATATTACAAAAATTCATAAATACATTTATAAACAATATTTATTTAAAAGGGGCAAATATTAACAAACAAACAAATTATTTGAAACATAAATGTATTTGATTTCCTACCCTATAACACCAGACCATTAAAAAAATACTTCAATATTTCGATTTAAATTTATTTCCATAGTTAACATAATTAAGGATGAATTTTTAAAACATTATTAATAAAAAAATAAGCATTCATTAAGTACACAGGGCCCGATTCACAGAACTAACTTAAGACAAAATACTAAACGTACTACCATTTTGGTATTCACAGAAGGCACTTACTCATTTTGGTATTCACAGAAGGCACTTACTCATTTCGGTATTCACAGAAGTTAGGAGTCCTAACTTTAGGACTCCTAAATGCCTTCTGTGAATACCGAAAGTCTTAAAGTTAGGATTTTTCTCAGGTTAGGAGTAGTAAGGTTAGGACTCCTAACTTTACTACTCCTAAACTGAGAAAAATCCTAACTTTAAGACTTTGGGTGTTCACAGAAGGCATTTAGGAGTCCTAAAGTTAGGAGTCCTAACTTCACTACTCCTAAACTGAGACAAATCCTAATTTTAAGACTTTCTGTATTCACAGAAGGCATTTAGGAGTCCTAAAGTTAGGAGTCCTAACTTTACTACTCCTAAACTGAGAAAAATCCTAACTTTAAGACTTTCGGTATTAGCAGAAGGCATTTAGGAGTCCTAAAGTTAGGACTCCTAACTTCTTTGAATACCGAAATGGTAGTAAGTTTAGGATTTTGTCTGAAGTTAGTTCCGTGAATCGGGCCCACATTCTTTAACACTATAATATCCACAACACATACCTAAAATTAATTACACAATTATCATAATTAATTACTAATCAATTAATTCATTACCAACTAATGAATCATTAATCAATGAAAAATAAATTACTTCCCACCATTTACACCTATAAACATCACAACAAACACCTAAAATTAATTACACAATTACCATAATTAATTACTAATTAATTAACAGCTAATAACAGCCAATTATTAAATAATTAATAATACATTAATTTACACGTTTAACACTAGAACATCTCAATTAAACAAAGATTAATAAATAAAATTATTCAATAAATGTAATATAATTAAATTACTTCCCACCCTATTCCCTCATAAACCCACAACCCGCTACAAAACTAAAAACGCAGATTTCGAATAAAAAATAAAATAATTCCTACTAAAATTAATCGATACATTTTATATAATTAAATTACTTCCCACCCTATTTCCCTATAAACCCACAACCCACTATGGAACTAAAAATGCTAATTTCAAATAAAAAAATTATAATACCTACAAAAATTTTAACACCTATAATAAAAATGCAAACAATTTGTATACAAAAAGCATACATGACACAGTTACAAAATATATACTAAAATACATAACATTAATAAAAAATCGATATTTTCAACAACTATATTTTTGCAAAACAGATTAAGCACTTTGATATTTTTTAAATGGATATTACTTACCTAAAATCAATATTCTTGACCACGAGGATTTATCTGTCGATATTCCTGGCCCACAATATTTTTGACACAATATTTGTGCAATTTGATATTTTTTACTCGATATTCTGTCGCTGGACCCTACATTCCGATGCTTCACAAGGCCCAGATGTGCAACTGTTGCAGCATGGAATTTTAAACCCTCCCTTCGTCACAGATCAAATATCACCCTAGCACATTCACTCAATACATTCATTGGTGGGGCCCATAACACCAACACTCACACTTCATTGATCCGTTCTCACAGGAGAGATAAATTGTCCAAACGCTGACATGAAAGGAATACCTTTTTGACCTAAAGAACCTACATTAAGTACCTTTATTAAACTCAGAACCTTAAGATATTCCCTCCATTTAGTCGATGGATCAGTTAGTTGAAATTGGATATTTGGTGACTCAATTCTTTAATCTACATTTAGGGGTCGATTCTGATCCGGTATTTTTATTTTCCGTATGACTCGTATCCGTAATTTTTTCCGTATGAATCGTACAAGTCCCGTCCAACCCGTGAAGTACGATTCGTACGGGAAAAATACATACGGATCTGCCCGCTCCGTACGAATCGGATCGGGAAAAGTTGTACGAGACGGACCCGGACACTTTTCCATACGAATCGTAAAAATGCAGTCCGACCGTACTAGTACGATCCGGACCGGCTTTCCGATTTACGATTTGTACGGAAAACGTCCCGTACACGGGGAATGCCTTTACCCGCTACGAAGCGAACTTCGTACGACTCGTATCCCGGGAAAAGTTGTTCCCGGGGTGCGAGTCGTACAGGGGTATGAGTCGTACAGCCCCCCCATGCATATGTATGCAACTTACAACAACATTGCGTATGTACGGTGCGTACCCTCAACATTGTGTATGTACGGTGCGTACCCCCAACATTGCGTATGTACGCACCGTACATACGCAATGTTGGAGGTACGCACCGCACATACGCAATGTTGGGGTACGCACCGTACATACGCACTGGGGGTATGCACAGTACATACGCACTGGGGGTACGCACAGTACATACGCACTGGGGGTACGCACAGTACATACGCACTGGGGGTATGCACCGTACATACGCACTGGGGGTATGCACAGTACATACGCACTGGGGGTATGCACAGTACATACACACTGGGGGTATGCACAGTACATACACACTGGGGGTACGCACAGTACATACGCACTGGGGGTACGCACAGTACATATGCACTGCGGGTACGCACAGTACATACACAACGCACAGGGGTGTATGCCTGTACGACTCGTACCCCTGGGGGCTCTTCTTTTACGGCTGTTTTTGGCTCCCGTAAGAAAAGAGCTGTACGAAGTGCCGTAGGGACGAATCGTTCTTGCTGGGCCGGAAACCGTCGCTTAAATACGTCCGGACGTCGCGTACAGGCTGTTCCGGATCCAATTCGTAGTTTTTTTTCACTCATACGGTCTTTTGTATGATTCGTACGGAAATAGGCTTTTTGTCCGAATCGTACTTCCTAGGTTGTACGGTAAGTTTACCGGGTACGAGTCGTACGGAGAAAATGCTCCGGACAACGATTCGTACAGCCTTTTTCCAGGATTGGAATCGGCCCCTTAATCTTATTCTAATTCCTCCGAATAAATCACCCGACACATTTGTTTGTTATAATAATAATTTTGTTTATCTAATCAATTGCAATTTTAATAGATCATAAATCAAACCACCAAGCATCATATTGACCTAATCTGGCTATTAGTCATTATCTAAGTCAATCAAGTCGTGGAAAAGTCTTTAATTCATCAAAGTCAGACAGCAATTCAGTCTGTTAAAGATTCAGGATAATCAGCTGTCCAGCAGTGTCACCGTCCTCTTCGTCAGCGTCAGCATTTCCAGCCTTAAGACGCCTTGCATTGCATAGCATTGTCCCTCTCTATTCTGCCATCTTTTATAATAAATGTAATGTCAAAATGTAACAAAAATCGGTTTTAGAAAGTCCTGATTGGAGGATTTGAGGTCATTCGGTGAAGTTCTCACATAGTCTGTTTTTTTAGACCATCACGCTTGCTGGTTCCGGTTTTAAAGACAGTCTTTTGTTTAGCAAACTTGGCAACTCTCCCAGTGCGTCCTTGATGGGAACATCTCACATGAGGTCAAGACGAGGCCACTGGTTGCTGGCTGTGGCGCAGGCGCACTTCACCCGAAACCTCGTGGAACAGTGACTAGGCCGTCGTGTCGGAGTCAGCCATTTTTACAAAGGCCCTAATCGGTCACCTTAAGCAAAACAAACACAAAACGTAATTAAAACATTGAAATGGCTAATAAAATGTTAAACCCTCACTAATTCCCCTATTTGTATGTAATTATCTAGCACGATAGCAACATTCAAAGCGGTTATATTCACCCAACGATGTCATCTGGTGCAATTTAAAATTACATCACAAAAGCAACATATATCATGCAATATTCTAATTTTCTACCACTATAGTATGCGTACATATATTAGTATACAAATTAGTTTAGTCATGCAAATGCAAATCCCACGTGTAATTCTTTCTTTAATATAGTTGGTTAGATATCACTTCAAACAGATGAATAATATTACAATTAATAGATTATTTGGATTAATATAAACATGCAAAAATGGGGGGGTATACAAAATTTTGTACTACCCGCTCCAGCAATCCCCTTTGGTGATTATATCACCACACCATCAAAATTTTGTATCCCTTTTGCGGAATTTCAAAGTGATTTCTTGTTTTTATTCATAATTCAGTTTCCCCTGTCTTCTCTTTTTGCTGATTTGTACATACTCTCCTTAACTTCCTCCAATTCTATCTCATCAAATTCTATCTCTTGTTTTACGTCTTTTCTCCTTAAATGTTCTCTTTTTAACTTTTTCTGGTTTTTATTCTTTTTATACGACAGATACACCATAATCTTATTATTAATACTATGAAAATCACACATGTTAATGGAAATAATATCTTACCTAAAAACGTACTACCTAAATTTACTAAGAAATCTTTAATAGCTGATATTTTCTTTCCAATCTTTTCCCATACACTTTCAACCTCCAGTGCTACAATTTCATCATGCAATTCTGTAATATTTTTAGTATAAATTTTCAAATCTTTACTTTCGTCAAGAAAGTAAGTACAACAATGTTGAACTTTCAGTATTCCACAGACTCCACCCTCTTTTGCCAATAATATATCAAGGGCAAGTCGATTTTGCATTACCATAGCACGCATGGCAACCATTTCAGTGTTTACCAATAAAAATCCTCCAGCGGTGCTCGTTGACAAGCGATCCACTACTGTTGAAAGTCTTCTAATTTTGTTTGCATTCAGAGATATTCCCACAGCTGGTATCAGTGCTCCAAAAATATCACCTACAATTTCTGACCAAGATTCTCTCTTACTACGTACTAAATTACTACCTAAGCTATGTACACCATCTTCTCCTCTATCCATGTGAAAAATCTTTGGAAAGACCAGGCCTACATAACATGTGCCATACCAATGGTCTGGTAAACGATAATACGCCCTGTTCCCACAAATGAAATATAATCCAGGAAAAACTGTATCTTTTCCACCTTTAAATCCCCATCCACCAATGATTTGGTATGTATCATGGCCCTCGCTATTCCCTACAAAATAATTATCATATGCATTTTTATTCCTTCTAATGCACAATTTTCCTTTCTGAGACCAATCTAAAGCCATAGTTGGACTAGTTTCCTCTTCCAAGTGTTTTTCTATTTCTACATCGCAGACTGTTTTCTCCACCTTTCCTTCTGATGCCTTTCTTTGCATTTTCAGTCTCCTTTCTTCAACCATATCTAAGAATGTCTTTTCCTCTTTCTTTAAACTGCAAGTCAAATTGTTTTCAAATATGTATTCTAATGTTAGTTCCTTAGTTTCTAAGAAAAATTTACCTAATACCTTTGCAGGTCTTACTTTGTTTAGCTGGTTAATTGACGGTACTTGCGAAAATATAGTATCTACATTTGAAAAGTAATATTCTAATTTCCATATTTGATAAAATAGACTAGCTATTACACTACATGTTATTCCATAAGTTACTGGAAGGTGGTGATAAGTCACTCCCTCCGATACAGAGGCAGGTAACTGCATGCAGACATAGCAGTCCCTTACATCCATTGTCTTTACATATTCATACAACAATTTTGAAAACATGTTGTTAGAGAAATTAGTTATAGACCTATCTTTATGTAAATAGTTTTTTATCTATTCTAGTCGGAACTACCTTTTGAATCTTCCCTATATTAGTTATGTTTTCACTATGTCCTTCTATTGTATCTATAGTAACTTTAAATGAAATCAGGAGAGCAAGTACACTCCATAGAAGCATTAATAATCCTGTACAACAACAACACATTTTACACCATCTCTTCAAAAATATACATCTACCTTTTCTACTATCTATGTTTGCCATCTTTGCTAAAATGGACTGTGTCTTTTGACTTAGCCCATTCTACTTCACAACTAGTTTTCTAACCCAAGGCTCTAAGCACCTACTTGGTTCTACCAGTTTTTGTCTTTTCCTGTATTTTTATTGTCTTTTCATCAGTTTTTTTCCTTATCTCATTCAGTTTGGCATTTCATCATCTTTCACTTTTCCTTCGTGATCTATGTACAGAATGTCCTGAACATCAGCTTCTTCTCCAATATCGGGCAAGATAACTCTCAGGATTTCCGATTCTTCGTCTTCCTCAACCACTTCTGGTACAACCACCTCTGGATCTCCTTGGCTATCCGCCTCTTCTTCTACTTCAGGCAGGGCCACATACGTCCATTCTGGTGCTTTATACTTCTGTTTCGGTTTTCTGGTTCTTTTGCTCTCTTTAATTTCAATGGTTTCTTCGTCTTATGACTTCACCTGACTTGTCACTTCATTCACCTGTTCAGCCCTTGGGGAATTTACTCGTATCAGTCGGTATCTCAGTCTTTTTATTTTATTTGTCCAAACATCATCTTTTGCTGCTCTTTTCAATCTACTTCCTTTATCCTTCTTTTCAGTTCTCAAAGCTCTTTTTCTTAGAACTCGACCTTCAGGTATTTCATCTTCGTTTCCGTCTGACTCTGTTTCAACTTGCTTTTTACTCTCAACAGTTTCTTTTTCCACTTCTTTTGTTTTCATTACTTCTGTCCCTCCTTGAATCTCCGTCACGCAATCTTCCTGCTGACTACTTGTCCCTGTTTCTAACTGGATGTTGGAGTTCCCTACACCTCCTCGGGGGTCTTCCGTAATAATCTTTCCCTCTCTCTCTGTATCTGGCACCTGTCCTTCTAAATGTGTTGTTTCAGGTGGAATTTCTCTCAATCTTTCATCTGGCACTTCCGTTTCAGGAATCTCTTTTATTGTCTCTTCACTGTCTTTTTCTTTGGTTTTCCCTTGTCTTTCCCTTGAACACTTCGCTCCTTGTTCGGTCTCTGAGTCTGAACTAGTATCAGAGATCTGTAACCTTCTTCTCAGGGAAATACTTCTTGGAACATGTGTTAGACTTTGTTCTGCTTCCCCCCTTTCAGGGTTTTCTTTTGTTTTTTGGCTCTCCGTCATCTGACTCAGTACTGGATTCTGATTCATCAAAATACTCCTTTTCTGTGCTGTCCACTGGATTTGGAATTCTCAATGTGTGGCTTGCATGGATCCAGTTTTTCAATCCAGCACACTTTACAGCTGTTGTTGTGGTCAAGATGACTTGTCTTGGTTTTCCCCACCTTGGAACCAAACAGTTTCTTCTTCTGTGAACTTTTATCCTCACCCAGTCCCGTGGGCTTAGATCATGGCTGGCTCCTTTTCAAGGGTGTTGGCATCCGCTCCAACCTGATGAAACACAGAATGAACTGCGTCAGCCAGGCTTTTACAATATTCCAACACCATGTCATCAGTTATAGTCGTCAACTTGTTGACTGGTATAAACACATGCCGCATGGCTCATCCCATGATGATTTCATGGGGGCTTAACCCTGTAGTTCTATCTGGAATTGATCTAATAGTCATGAGTACCAGAGGCAAGACATCAGGCCATTTCATACCTGTGGCTAAACACATTTTCCCTATCCTGTTTTTGATAGTACCATTCATCTGTTCCACCACACCAGAAGCCTCTGGTCAGTAGGCACAATGTAGTTTTTGTTGTACATTCAATGCTTCACAAATCAGTTTTATGATCTCATTATGGAAATGTCTTCCTCGGTCTGATTCAATTGTCACTGGGAACCCAAATCTATGCATAAATTACCTCAAAAGTAATTTTGCCACTGTCATCCCATCATTTCTTCTTGGTGGGAATGCCTCTACCCATCTGGAAAACAGACAGACCATAACCAAAACATGTCTCAGTCTGTTACAGGGAGGCATCTCAATGAAATCCACTTGCATTCTGGTAAAAGGCCCTCCTTCTCGACCTATTGTTCCTAGACTCACTACTGTCTTTCTTCCAGGATTGTATTGCTGACATATTAGGCATCTCTGACAAAGACTTTCTGCTACAAGTCTACATTTTGCATTGTACCAGGTTTGTTTGAATGACCTGACCATAGCATCTCTCCCTATGTGTTCCTGACCATGATACATCCGTGCCATGGCAGACATCATCCTATCAGGCATGACTGGTCTTCCATCCCGATAGACCCACACATGATCCTTCTCTCTTGGTGCACATCCTGCTTTTACCCACTGCTTCATTTCCTCATTTCCTGCTTCTTCCTGTAATTGTCGCACTTCTTCCCATGTTCCCACAATGTTAGTAAACATCAAGGGACAAGAAATCACTTCTCTTTCCTTAGCCCGATTAATGGAATTCTGATTTCGTGCACAGTATTGGGCCATGTCATTAGCGTATTTGTTGCCAGTGGCGATATAATCACCACTTTGACTATGGGCAGCACAATTCACAACAGCCAATTGCCTAGGCAGCTGTATCGCCTCAAGCAATTTTCCAACCACTTCAGCATTCTTAATGGGAGTTCCACTTGATGTCAAAAATCCTCCCTGCAGCCATATCTGACCAAAGTCATGTACGACTCCGAATCCATACTGGCTGTCAGTTATCACAGTCACTCTTACACTCTTTCCAATCTTGCATGCTCTAGTCAAAGCAACAAGTTCATCTACTTGTGCCGATTTTACTCCTTTCAGATATGATGCTTCCATTACTGCTGCAACTGTACATACCGCATATGCTGCACTTAATACTCCATCATCTGTTCTCAAACAAGACTCGTCCACAAACAGAACAAAATCACTTTCTGGTAAGAGTACATAACTCATGTCAGGTCGAGGTTTTGTACAGAAATCAAGTACATCCAGACAATCATGATCTGCTTCATCTCTGACTTCCACATTCTCAGCATCAGGCAGTAATGTTGAAGGATTCACATTTATACATCTCACAAGACTTACATTCGTGGTACCTAGTATAACTTTCTCATACTTAGTCAGCCGACTATGTGTCATATACTCAGTACGACTTCTTGTTAAAAGGATTGCCACATCATGAGGTACAAACACTTTCACAGGATATCCCATCACAATTCCCTCACTCTGTTCCAAACTTCGGCATGTAGCAGCTACTGCTTTCAAACACCCAGGTAAGGCCACAGCTACTGGGTCCAACATTGTTGAAAAATATGCAATTGGTCTCCTCAGGTTTCCATGCTTCTGTATTAGCACAGAGAGCGCACATCCATTCCTCTCACTGCAGTACAACTCAAACTCCTTCTCATAGTCAGGCATACCTAATGCAGGTGCTTCACACAACCCATCTCTCAGTCTTTTAAATGCTGCCAATTCTTCTTTGTTCAAATCAATGGGATCTTTCACATCGCTCCTTGTCAGTGGTACCAAAGGTTTTGCAATCAACGAAAAATTGCTAATCCATTGACGACAATATCCAACCATTCCCAGAAACATTCTCACCTCTCTTTGGGTCATAGGTGCACTCATTCTTTTTATGATCTTGATCCTATATATCGGTATTTTTCTCAGTCCTTTTTCAATGTGATGTCCTAAATATTGTACTTCTTTCTTGCAAAATTGTAATTTTGATGGCGACACCTTAAGTCCTCCATCTGCCAAATTGTTCAGCAAGGCTACAGTGTCTAATTCACAAGCCTCACGGGTTTTCGACGCCACAAGAAGGTCGTCAATGTACTGAACTAATACTGAATTTTCGGGCATTTCTAGACTTTCCAAAGACTTCTTCAATAGCTGATTAAATGTTAAGGGGCTTTCTGTATACCCCTGTGGAATTCGGCACCAAGCCAAAATACGCCTGCCGAAACGAAATGCAAATATTTGCTGACTGTCATGGTGCAATGGGATGGAAAAGAAAGCATGGCATAGATCAATTACTGTATACCATTCTGCGTCATGGGGAATCTGATATAAAAACACAGATGGATTTGGTACAATGGGACAACATGACACAACAATTTTGTTTATCTTTCTCAGATCTTGTACTATCCTGAACTTCCCACTAGGCTTTTTCAGTCCCATTATTGGTGAATTACATGGACTACTCATTATTTCTCTCAAAATACCTTGTTTTATCATTTTTTGAATCACAGGAGTCACTCCTTCAATTATTTCAGATGTCAATTTATATTGAGGGACATTTGGATAACTCACTCCTTCTTTTACTGTTATTTTTACTGGTTCTACATTTCTCATTAATCCCACGTCTTCTCCTGTGAAATCCCAAACTTCTGCCTTCACAGATTGTTTTAATTCTTTAGGTAATTCATCAGGGTTAAATACAGCATAGGTTTCAATAACCTTATTTTCCCTGTTTGTCATTGTCATTTTATACAGCACATCTTCGTCCGGGGTTTCAAATGCTATCCCATCCGGGGTACAAAATATAGTGCAGTTCATTTTGCACAACAAATCTCTACCTAACAGATTCACAGGACTGGTGTCGCACACGACAAAGCGGTGCATTTCAGAAAATTTCCCTATGCTAACTTTCACCGAGTCTGTAAGGTAAGTTTTAATCTGCCTGTTGGATTCACTTACTACTTGGATCGTTTCATCCGAGAGAGGAAGATTCTTAACATCAGCTGATCTGACAGTTGATCGAGTAGCACCAGTATCAACTAGGAAAGTAATGCTTTCATCATTTATCTTTCCATCTTCAAATGGGCCTGACTGGTCTACTTCTAGAGTTGCGCCAAGAACGCACTCTTCTTCCTCCCTTCGGCACCGTCAATAACTTTCTTCTGGAACACTCTCATCGCGTTGCAGCCAATACTGCGAAACAGCGCTAGCGCGTGGCAATTTATTTACCTGTGCTCCGTTGTAGAATCCCGTTTCACTACTATACCTCTAGGAGTTTTTGCTCTGTGGAAAAGGCGGTTTTGGCACCTGATTCTGTTGGGTAACAACCTGCTGCTGTCGCTGCGGTTGACCACTCACCTCATTCTGCACCTGTGGATTCAATGATGCATTTTCATTGTTAGTACCTGGGGGAAATTTACACTCAGATTTCCAATGCCCTATTCTACCGCAATTATGACACGGGAATTTCTTCTTAGCTTCCTCTATAATTCCTTTACCTTTCCCAGGACTGAATTTTTGTCTTGATCCTCTATTATTCACTTGTTCGGCTAATTGAGCTTCTTGTCTCTCTGCTACCTTCACTTGTGCCCACATAGCCTTCTTTTTCAATTTTCGCTGTTTAGCTTCAATCTCATCACTGAAATATTTGGCATGTCTCAATACTTTGTCTATTTTCTTATTCTGCCAATCTACAGTATGTTGTTTTATCATCTCACTAATTTCTGGACGAAGACCATATACAAACCTGTATACAAAATGACTTAGATCCTTTTCACTCAAATTTTCATCTCAACTAAACTGTTTAAAGGCCAAGATCAGCCTCTCATAATATGTACTGACTCTTTGCTTTCCTGATGCGTTCTGTCAATTTTTACCCAATCTGTCTCTTTAGGTGGAACCTTATTCTTCAGAAAGGCAATAACCTGTTCGTATTTCTTCATTACCTCATGGTCTGGAGCCCCTGTTTTTGGATCCCTTGGGTATTCTTGTGTTGGCCAATCTATCATTATTTTGCACTCTGTCCATAGATCTGCTGGTACTATTATGTCAAACAGGCTGTTTAGATCAATCCATAATACTTTGGACAATTTCACAAATCTGTCAACCTGTCTATACCACTTGACAGGTTTTTCACGTAGTCGAGGGAAGTCATTTGTGAATGACAAAATATCTTGGAATATCCTGGAATTTCTCTCATAGGGCATTCTATTACTACCTTCTACTTTTCTCTAACAGGGAAAGCTGCAAAAGTTTTGTCTATGGCATCATCTCGTTTTCGATACCATCTGCGTCTCCATTTGTCCACATCTCCCCATTTTCTCAGCAAGATAATTATTTCCTTAATCTGACTCATTCGTCCCGTGGTATTCATATTTTCAATGTCCTTTTCAGTAAAATCTATTCGATATGGTTTCTGTAGGGCTTTTACCTTTTCAATGTCTATACCCATTTCATTTGCTACTTCTTCTAATCTTTCATGGAGACTTTTTGCTCTCCAAGTTATGCTTTTACACAGAAAAAGCAACTCCTCATCCTGGTAAGTTTTTAACTTCTCTGTAGGGTTAGTTCCTACTATTAACTCTTCCAATACCATTCGTAATTTGGCCACATCTATTGACTGAGATTCTTTATCTTTTCTTTGCAAGTTTCTCAACCATTCACTTAATTCCTCTGTAGATGGTCCTACTGACTTCTCTACATTACCTTGTTCTGAATCCTTTTGTGTTTCTGAAATTGACTCCATTGTTGTTATACGTCTTTCTGCAAAATTCTGGCCTACAAACTGATTATTTGAAGCATTTGGTTCAATCATACTTATTGTCTGTCTCCTTGGAATTTCATTTTGGCTCGGTTTTGGCTGCTCAACCGGTTTATTACTTTTATAAGGGACCGTTAAACAATGTTCGCTATCTTTCTGTTTATCAAAAATAGGCATTACTGGACCTATCGTTACTGGAACTGTTACAGCTTCCATATTTTTAGTTAATTCTCTTATTTTCTCTGTTAATTCTAAGGTTGTCTTTGCTAGTTCTGCTGAATTTTCACCATTTATTCTACTTTCTGATTTCCTCTCTACTTCTCTAATGGAATTGTTTTTTCCTACGTCTTGGAACTCTGGTTCCGATTTAATGATTCGCAAAGTTTCTTTCATTGGGGCACTTGGTGTTAATATTTCTGGTTCTGGATGATATGGGGGTGGATTTTTATAGAACATGTCATCAAGAACATCATCCTCTGATTCATTCACTCCATACCCTCTCGATTCCACATTATGTCTTTTTTCTGCGCATTTTCTTCCTTCATTCTCTCTTGCAGTTCTTACGGGAAACAAATCCTCTGTCATACTTGCATTCCGCCACCTTCTCATTCGATCATCATGATTCTCATGTCTGTATGATCTACCAAACATGTACCTATACCTTCTGCCACTTCTCTGTCTTTCTCGGTCATGCATCTCATCTTCCCATTCGGTCAATGCTTCAAACTGTGTTGGTCTAGGTCTCGGTTCTAGATTCATCATTTTCTCTCTTAAATTTCTCAAAACTGCTAAATTAAATTAACCATGTTCTGGAAAAGCCAAAACTCCGTCATCCTTAGTGTACTTAACCCAATTGTCTAACCAAATACAAGTGTGATATCCATATTTTGCAACCATAAAGGATGCAGGGGTTTTCGGTGGAGGAAGTAATTGTCCTTCCCTAGTTACAATCGGTTTGTCCTTCTTAAACCACTTTTTAATTCTACCGAACCAGGACTTCTTCTCCTTTTCTGGTGGATCGTAATACATCTTTTCTCTCTTTTCGTGTATCACTAGTCTCTCCTCTCGACCGTACCGCTTTTCTGACCAATTGTAGCGCGACTCACACTAACGCACCAATCCGGAACGTCTACGTCACTCTGCAATTCTCCAATCCCAGCGCGACTCACACTAACGCACCATTTAGGAGCGTCTACGTCACCCTGTGATTTTCCACTCCTAGCCAGGCGTACACTAACGCACCAATCAGGAGTGTTCTACGTTTCCAACTGCCTGGCCAATCCCAGCGCGGTCGTTCTGACGTCAGCAACTGCTGCCGCAGCTCTTGCTCCTGTCTACCCCTCCTTTGCAAAATTCACTCGGTAAGTTTTGTTTCAAATTTACAAATCTGATAGTAACAACACAAAAACACCACCATTGTCCGCTTCGTTAACCAAGGAATAGCAATAGACCTTTCTCACGAGAATTCTGTCTTTCCCGAGAGCAGAACCCAGACAATGCGTTGTGCAACTTGACTCGTTACACGTTTTCCCTGTGTACCTACAGGTCCTACAACAATTTCGTCTTTCCCGAGAACAGCGCTTACCTCTGCTCTACTACAGAACTGTTACAAACTTCCGACTTCCTACATCCCAAAAGCCGTGCAAACAACATAAAACTCAACGCGACTCAACATAGAGTGTTAATACATAAACCAATACCAATCAATAATCAATAATCGATAAGTAATGTACAAGCAATAATCACCAAACCAAAACAATAACAAACATCATTCTGCTACCAGAAAAACTGTTGCAGCGTAGAATTTTAAATGGATGTATGACGTTACAACGCATGCTATTACAACGCATACCTTTACAACGCATTTTTTACAACGCTAGTACTACTACAACGCATTACTTTACAACGAATTCTCTTACAACGCAAAACCTATTAAAATACTGAAAAGTGCTGTTACAACGAAATATATTACAACGCATACCATTACAACGCGTTTTTTTTTTTTTTTTAATTAAAAGTACAATAAAATCTGGCACGGGATGCAGGGAAATTAGGGGTTTTAGGGTGGGGAAGTGTATTAAAACGTGGAGAAAAACTGTACGTAAATCGACTGAAATGCATTACCCAATTAATACTCGAGTATCAAAATTAATACTCGAGTATTAAAATTAATACTCAAAATTCCCCATAAAATTCCGTTTTCACACATTTCTAAGTTTTTTAAAAATAACGAAAATATAAATAACAGTACAAACACATTTTTCACATGATTAGATCGCAAAGTAAGTAAACCAACTAAAACATAACACACATACACATAGGCGCCATTTTAACCATCTCACTTGTAAAACTTGTCCTACCACAGTTTCTATGTAAACAATACCAAAAGACATGTTCCAAAATGGATGCCAAAACGGAGCAAATGAATGAAAACAATATTTGTTAAAATGCATTTTTAAATTATCATTTTCCACAGTAAAACAAAGCATTAAAAAAAACACAACGAACGCAGTTTTTAAAAAAATTAATAGTGACACAGAGTAAAACTTATAAATACATGGAAGACACCATTTTGCACTCAGTTGATTATCAACTAGCAGAGAGAGCAGACGTGATAAGCTGACCCTCTGTCACCTGCACTGCGACCTCCTCAGAGAGAGCACGGAATTCACTCGTGAAAGCATAACAACCGAACAACTACTAGTAAGTCATTATTATATTTTTAAACGTTGGTTTTGAGGAAAATATATTTTCATAACCCAAAAAAAATTTAATTTAAATTAATAATAATAACTTTACAAATGTACTGTTTCCAATATATTATCACTAAAATTAAACACAAACTTAAAACAAGTATTTTATTTTCAAAAAGCAGAACATCGGAAGATTTTGAGATTCCACAATAGCTGAACCTATTTGGGCATCCCCACCACTTTAACGACTGACAAACACAATTGTAAAGGTAAATGTTATTTATGTGTAATGGTTTTACTTGTAAAATTTATTTGTAAAAATTACCTACAATCATGTATGGCAGAGGTGTTTTTTTTTTAAAACTCAATCTCACCACATAATAAACGAAAAATTACCATGATGCTGGAGTAACAATTACTAATAAGACTTCAGTAAGGTACCACATCTGAAAAAGCGTTTCATATTACTAGGGAAACTATTTCTATTTTAAGTCCATGAATGTTCAGCATTTTAGTAATTTAGTAATAGTATCGAAATTACCTTTTATGTTTTTTTTGAAAAATGCTTCAAATGTGTAGTATGTTTACTTTCACCA
Organism: Triturus cristatus; assembly: GCF_964204655.1. Taxonomy (NCBI): domain Eukaryota; kingdom Metazoa; phylum Chordata; class Amphibia; order Caudata; family Salamandridae; genus Triturus; species Triturus cristatus. The sequence continues at coordinate 443,487,087 of NC_140585.1, forward strand.
ATTGTTACTCATACTCCTTTTTCATATCTCAAATGGTTTATATATTGTATTTTTTTTCTAACCAACGTTGGCAAAGGAACAATAATTATTTTATTTTTTTTCTCCAGTGAACATCTGTTCCCTAAAAAAACTTTAACCTCCTGCAAGCATTAGCTTAAAGGCACGAAAACAAAAATCAACTGGATAAGGTATGTTACCTTTTCCGTATTATTATTACTATACATTATTAATCCTTCCTTTTGCAATTATACCTCCTCTAACGTACCTAATTAGAAAAGTAATGGATAGTTTAGAGAAACAATATACTATTTCTACTCTAGGAAGGTGCAACATTAGGGATATTTTTGTGTAGTGTAGGGGTACATATCTCTATTTCAACTGCAGTAAGGTGCAATGATTAGGACAGTGTCATGTAGTAATAGTTATATTGTATGTCAGTATTATTTTAAAGATACTCAGATTTAACATTTCAAACCACCGTTAATTATTTTTTTAACCTCTTTTTTTTTCCAAAGATAACAATTTTGAATCGCAACTGAAATCTTGAGCCAACAAAGCAAATCATCTTCAGCCACCTCATCCAGAAAAGCAAGTTCTACAAAACAAGGTATTTATTTACAGCATGGTTTCTTAACCTTCAAAATATTAGACTAACTATCACATTGCTAAAGTTTTCCCAAAAAAACCAATACAATTATGGTTACATTTCCACATTTCAGAATTTTATTTCATGACTAAAGGATGGTGTAGCATTACGGAAAGTGTTATGTGCTGCAACTTATATCAAATGTGCAATTTTTGTAGAAAAATTTCTAAAAACGCATTTCTCAACATCGTTCTGTTTTCTCATTTTTTTCTTTTATCACTTTTCCAGACACTTATTTTTCCATTCGACAACAAATCACCTCTTAAGTGTCTACTCCAGCCTACACACCAATCCCACTGAACAAGAGTCAGCAAGAAAAGCAAATTCGAAAGAAAAAGGTAATTTTAACCAACATTCTAAGGTGCAGCAGTTTTAAAAATGTACCATGCTGTAGGGGTAACAATTTACTATTCTAACTCCAGGAAGGTGCAACAGTAGGGAAAGTGTTGGATAGTGTAGGGGTAACAATTTACTATTCTAACTCCAGGAAGGTGCATCAGTAGGGAATGTGTTGGATGGTGTTGGGGTAACAATTTACTATTCTAACTCCAGGAAGGTGCAGCAGTAGAGAAAATGTTGGATAGTGAAGGGGTGCAATTTACTATTCTAACTCCAGGAAGGTGCATCAGTAGGGAAAGTGTTGGTTAGTGTAGGGGTATCAATTTACTATTCTAACTCCAGGAAGGTGCAGCAGTAGGGAAAGTGTTGGATGGTGTTGGGGTAACAATTTACTATTCTAACTCCAGGAAGGTGCATCAGTAGGGAATGTGTTGGATGGTGTTGGGGTAACAATTTACTATTCTAACTCCAGGAAGGTGCAGCAGTAGGGAAAATGTTGGATAGTGAAGGGGTGCAATTTACTATTCTAACTCCAGGAAGGTGCATCAGTAGGGAAAGTGTTGGATAGTGTAGGGGTATCAATTTACTATTCTAACTCCAGGAAGGTGCATCAGTAGGGAAAGTGTTGGATGGTGAAGGGGTGCAATTTACTATTCTAACTCCAGGAAGGTGCATCAGTAGGGAAAGTGTTGGTTAGTGTAGGGGTATCAATTTACTATTCTAACTCCAGGAAGGTGCATCAGTAGGGAATGTGTTGGATGGTGTTGGGATAACAATATACTATTCTAACTCCAGGAAGGTGCAGCAGTAGAGAAAATGTTGGATAGTGAAGGGGTGCAATTTACTATTCTAACTCCAGGAAGGTGCATCAGTAGGGAAAGTGTTGGATAGTGTAGGGGTATCAATTTACTATTCTAACTCCAGGAAGGTGCAGCAGTAGGGAAAGTGTTGGATGGTGTTGGGGTAACAATTTACTATTCTAACTCCAGGAAGGTGCATCAGTAGGGAATGTGTTGGATGGTGTTGGGGTAACAATTTACTATTCTAACTCCAGGAAGGTGCAGCAGTAGGGAAAATGTTGGATAGTGAAGGGGTGCAATTTACTATTCTAACTCCAGGAAGGTGCATCAGTAGGGAAAGTGTTGGATAGTGTAGGGGTAACAATTTACTATTCTAACTCCAGGAAGGTGCAGCCGTAGGGAAAGTGTTGGATGGTGAAGGGGTGCAATTTACTATTCTAACTCCAGGAAGGTGCATCAGTAGGGAAAGTGTTGGTTAGTGTAGGGGTATCAATTTACTATTCTAACTCCAGGAAGGTGCATCAGTAGGGAAAGTGTTGGATAGTGTAGGGGTAACAATTTACTATTCTAACTCCAGGAAGGTGCATCAGTAGGGAATGTGTTGGATGGTGTTGGGGTAACAATTTACTATTCTAACTCCAGGAAGGTGCAGCAGTAGAGAAAAAGTTGGATAGTGAAGGGGTGCAATTTACTATTCTAACTCCAGGAAGGTGCATCAGTAGGGAATGTGTTGGATGGTGTTGGGGTAACAATTTACTATTCTAACTCCAGGAAGGTGCAGCAGTAGGGAAAATGTTGGATAGTGTAGGGGTAACAATTTACTATTCTAACTCCAGGAAGGTGCATCAGTAGGGAATGTGTTGGATGGTGTTGGGGTAACAATTTACTATTCTAACTCCAGGAAGGTGCAGCAGTAGGGAAAATGTTGGATAGTGAAGGGGTGCAATTTACTATTCTAACTCCAGGAAGGTGCATCAGTAGGGAAAGTGTTGGATAGTGTAGGGGTAACAATTTACTATTCTAACTCCAGGAAGGTGCAGCAGTAGGGAAAGTGTTGGATGGTGAAGGGGTGCAATTTACTATTCTAACTCCAGGAAGGTGCATCAGTAGGGAAAGTGTTGGTTAGTGTAGGGGTAACAATTTACTATTCTAACTCCAGGAAGGTGCAGCAGTAGGGAAAGTGTTGGATGGTAAAGGGGTGCAATTTACTATTCTAACTCTAGGAAGGTGCATCAGTAGGGAAAGTGTTGGATAGTGCAGGGGTATCAATTTACTATTCTAACTCCAGGAAGGTGCAGCAGTAGGGAAAGTGTTGGATAGTGTAGGGGTAACAATTTACTAATCTAACTCCAGGAAGGTGCATCAGTAGGGAAAGTGTTGGATAGTGTTGGGGTAACAATTTACTATTCTAACTTCCGGAAGGTGCATTTGTAGGGAAAGTGTTGGATAGTGTTGGGGTAACAATTTACTATTCTAACTCCAGGAAGGTGCAGCAGTAGGGAAATTAATGGATGGTGTAAATGTTATGTTTTAAGAAAATATTACATTTTTTCAGGCTAATTTTTTTGTCTTTTCTCCTTTTTTCAGATAATGTCTAGCCTGGGAGCTGCCAACTTTATTAAATCCAGGAAGGGCAAAAATTTGTTAAACCATGGTGGACACATATATAGTAAGGAAAGAATAAGTTTAACTAGAAATCATTGGAGGTGCGTGCAATACTACACTACCCATTGCAGTGGCAGAGCGGTTACTGTTGATAATTTGGTTGTGAAAACCACAGAACATAACCACTCTGCCTCTGCAATGGATGTAGAAATCAGAGAGACAATAAATGAGATGAAAGCTATTGCAAGCACCTCCAATGATTCTACAGGATCAATTTTAAGAGAGGTTGCACAGCATGTCCCCAGTCATGTTGCTAGTAACATGCCTATAATACCCAATTTGAGAAGAATTATTCAGAGACAAAAGCAGGCAAGTAACATTCAATTGTCTACACCACATACTTTCTCTGACATTAGAATTCCTCATGATCTTTCTATTTCTTTTTCTGATGAACCTTTCCTTCTGCATGACAACGAAAACCCTCAGAAACGTATTCTAATTTTTAGTACCCCACGTAACCTTGCTAAGTTAGAAAGTAGTGAAATTTGGATGATGGATGGGACGTTTAAAAGTACACCCCATCCTTTCACTCAAATTTACACTATACATGCTAAAATTAACAATAGTGTAATTCCCTTAGTGTATAGTTTGCTTCCTGATAAGACTTCTGCAACATACACTGAACTTTTATCAGTGATTAAAAGTAAAACATCTGCAAGTCCTCGAAAAATAATTATTGATTTCGAATTGAGCATGATCAATGTGATCACTAAAACGTACACGGATACCCAAATTCAGGGATGTTTTTTCCATTTTTCGCAGGCATTTTGGCGTAAATTACAGAAAACATCCCTAGTTGCAGAATATTCTCGGGATAGCAAACTACAATTTGAACTAAAAAAATTAACTGCACTTTGTTTTGTTCCTCCCGATAGTGTGGACGAGTACTACACTGCAATTATAGAATCTGTTTATTATACGAGTAACGAAGAAAAATTGGCACCCATTCTAAATTATTTTGAGGACACATGGATTGGACACCTAAGCAGATCGGGTCGCAGGAGGAAGCCACGATTCCATGTGGAGTGGTGGAACTGCTACACGAGTTGTTTAGAGGGAGAAGCCAAAACAAACAATGCCATTGAGGGATGGCATAACTCCTTCAATCATACAATTGGTAAACCACATCCTAACTTCTACTCATTTTTGGAAACTTTGAAGAAGGAGCAAAGTTTCCAAGAAATGAGAATAGCACAAACACTCGCAGGTAGTCTAAACCCACGAGTAACAGTCAAAACAAGGGAAATGTCTGAGAGACTATTGGCAATTCTACAACAATTTTCGTTGTGTGTGGCTATAGACTACCTGGAAAATCTTTCTAACATTCTTTCTTTTTAAAACAATTAATTTACTTACTTTCCTGCTTTGCTTTAAATTTTACTAATTTTAAAAATTCAATTGGCATACCAAGATATTTCCTAAAAATTGTTTCAAACAAACAAGTCGGGTTATTTTTTTTTTAAAACAAATCTTCATTTCCACCCAAAAATACCAATGTTTACAAATTTACTGTCTCATAGTATTTTAACAATTTTTCTTTATCGGAACTCCATTAATAAAATTTCCGAAAAATTCCAATTTAATTACCGTCAAAACCAATCACCAAATCTCAAACAGATGTAGAATATACAAATCAAACCATATTCCGAAATGCACTTTGCAGCTGAATCATCATTTTTATGACAATCTTGAAATTTCAAAATTTTAAACTACGCACATTTTTTGTACTTTGAAATGAAGATGGACAGTACGTTTTTTACTTCGTAAATAAACAAATCAACTGTCTGAACAGTAACTTTTAATTTTTAAAGAGTTACATACTTTTTATAACTAAATAATTAACTTTTAGCGACCCGACATAGGCATGCATTAATGACATTAATGTGGACATGTTTAACAACATTTAAGACATCAATTAGTTTTCCCGCAACCTCCCCTTATTCTTTCCTGACTATATATGTATCCCTTTTAAAGGTTTAATCTATAATATCAACTGAAAATATTTCCTACCTGGACGCAGATCAGCTTCCTGCTGCTTCCTCCTCCGATGCTCTGCAAAATGGCGTATTACGTCGACGCTCACGTCCTTACGTCATCGCGTGCATCTCAATTTATAGCGGACTACTTTTTTAAAATAATCTGTAAATAAATGTTTATATATGTAAATAAAATATTTATATTTTGTTATAAAAATGTAACTTACATTGCAATATTTAAGAAAAATATGCTTATTTTTTTCATGATTTTTCAATAAATTAAAAATGTGAAAACAATAATTGTTTGCTGTCATTATTTTAAAAATTGTTATTTAAACTCCAAAATTGTAATTAAATAAATGTAAATTTACTAAATATGTTCCTTACCTCGACTCTATTGTCTTTTCCCTTCAAAACTTTCTCTTTCTTCACTTTCTGAACCTTCTTTTCTTGTTCCGCGGGTTGTATATTCTGAGGCTGCCAAAATAAATAAAGGACAAAGACGCTCATAGACTTCAATGGAAAAGCGTGGGAATTTTTTTTAAAAAGTAAGTAATTATTTTTTTTCCTATTTTCAAACTATTATTATTTTTAAATTGGTTAATTTATTACTCTTTTAATCATTAAAGTATTTTTTTTTTATTTAAAAAAAATTTAATTTATCTTAATTTTTAAATAATTAATCCTAAAATACTCTTCCATTTCTTAAAAAATAAAGTTCACTTTTTTTGGAACATATAAATACTCTAGTATTTTCATATGTGATGACTTAAATTTTAGATAAACACTCTTGTAATATTTTATAAAATACTCTAGTATTAAAATTTAGTTACTCACTCATATTTATTTAAAGTAAAATATTAAATACTCTTTAAATTTATAATACTTCTAAATTATTTATTTATTTAAAAAAATACTCACTAATCACTGTAATATATTTAAAATTAAAGTTAAAGAAACTCATTCAATTTAGAGAAATACTCAAGTATTAAATTAAATAATTATTAAGTATCAAGTTTTAATATTTAAAAAATCTAGTAGTAATTTAATTATCCAACAAAATAGCCAAGTATAAATATTAAAATACTCAAGTATTAATTTAACAGCTATCCAACCAAACATTTCTACTAGACAAAATACTCAAGTATTAATATTTTGATAAACTACTCACTTTTTTCAAATTACAATTGCTTTATTATTAATAATTAAAATACTCAAGTATTAATTTAACAGCTATCCAACCAAACATTTCTACTAGACAAAATACTCAAGTATTAATATTTTGATAAACTACTCACTTTTTTCAAATTACAATTGCTTTCTTAAAAATAATTAAAATGCTCAAGTATTAATTTAACTGCTATCCAACCAAACATTTCTACTAGACAAAATACTCAAGTATTAATATTTTGATAAACTACTCACTTTTTTCTAATTACAATTGCTTTATTAAAAATAATTAAACAAGATAAAAATTTATTTTAATGGAAACACCAAGAAAAAAAAATGCGTTGTAATAGTATATGCGTTGTAAAAGTACTTACCATATAACATCTTGCGTTGTAAATGCATGCATTGTAAATGCATGCGTTGTAAAGGCATTTTCAAATAATGCGTTGTAAAGGTATATGCGTTGTAAAAGTACTTACCATATAATGGCACGCGTTGTAAAAGCATGCGTTGTAAAAGTTTTTGCGTTGTAAAAAATGCGTTGTAATAGCATAGCGTTGTAAAAGTTGCGTTGTAAAGGTGGTTCCCCATTTTAAATCCTCCCTTCGTCACAGATCAAATATCACCCTAGCACATTCACTCAATACATTCATTGGTGGGGCCCATAACACCAACACTCACACTTCATTGATCCGTTCTCACGTGAGAGATAAATTGTCCAAACGCTGACATGAAAGGAATACCTTTTTCACCTAAAGAACCTACATTAAGTACCTTTATTAAACGCAGAACCTCGAGATATTCCCTCCATTTAGTCAATGGATCAGTTAGTTGAAATTGTATATTTGGTGACTCAATTCTTTAATCTACATTTAATCTTATTCTAATTCCTCCAAATAAATCACCCGACACATTTGTTTGTTAGAATAATTTTGTTTATCTAATCAATTGCAATTTTAATAGATCATAAATCAAACCACCAAACATCATATTTACCTAATCTGGCTATTAGTCGTCCTCTAAATCTATCAAGTCGTGGAAAAGTCTTTAATTCATCAAAGTCAGGCAGCAATTCAGTCTGTCAAAGATTCAGGATAATCAGCTGTCCAGCAGTATCACCGTCCTCTTCGTCAGCGTCAGCATTCCCAGCCTTAAGACGCCTTGCATCGCATAGCATTATCCCTCTCTATTCTACCATCTTTTATAATAAATTTAATGTCAAAATGTAACAAAAATCGGTTTTAGAAAGGCCTGATTGGAGGATTTGGGGTCATTCGGTGAAATTCTCACATAGTCTACTTTGTTAGATCATCACGCTTGCTGGTTCTGGTTTTAAAGACAGTCTTTTGTTTAGCAAACTTGGCAACTCTCCCAGTGCGTCCTTGATGGGTACATCTCACATGAGGTCAAGACGAGGCCACTGGTTGCTGGCTGTGGCGCAGGCGCACTTCACCCGAAACCTCGTGGAACAGTGACTAGGCCGTCGTGTCGGAGTCAGCCATCTTTACGAAGTCCCAACTCGGTCATCTTAAGCAAAACAAACACAAAACGTAATTAAAACATTGAAATGGCTAATACAATGTTAAACCCTCAATAATTCCCCTATGTGTATGTAATTATCTAGCACGATAGCAACATTCAAAGCGTTTATATTCACCGAACGATGTCATCTGGTGCAATTTACAATTACATCACAAAAGCAACATATATCATGCAATATTCTAATTTTCTAACATTAGTATGCGTACATAAATTAGCATACAAAGTAGTTTAGCCATGCAAATGCAAATCTCACGTGTAATTCTTTCTTTAATATAGTTGGTTAGATATCACTTCAAACAGATTATTAATATTACAAGTAATAGATTATTCGGAATAATATAAACATGCAAAAATGGGGGGGTATACAAAATTCTGTACTACCCGCTCCAGCACAAACAGCGTGCTTTAATGTAAAGAATATGTTATACATAGGTGTAGCAGGCAAAGTAACACTTGACCCCATCCTTCCTTGTGCCTGACTACACTAGTGATTAGTGTTTGGTGCAAAGCCAGATCACACTACTTTAGTAGATCTGAGTGCACCAAACCTATGTCTTTTGCACTGTCCTGCCTCACAAATATTCCCTTAGCGTTATAAAAGTGCCATCACAAACTCTTACGTAAATCTGGACACCAGGGTCCCAGCAGATACATTGCTGCTTTATGATGTGCAATAGATAAACAACTCATTGAACGCTGTTGCCAATAGACACTGCACTGCTTCGGCCAAATAATGTCTTTGAAGACTGGATTTTTTCTTCTACAGTGCCACACCAGCAACAACAGTAGATGTTGCAGTAAGAATGCAGCGAACAAGCAAATCCCTACTCCTAAATAAATAAGTTATTCTGGAGATTCAACCCATTGAAAACCAGGAAATTCCAATTTACAGCTAAACTTTAGAGATGCCACAATGCATTTGACACCACAAGTGGTACTGTTTTGATTAGCATCTTCTAAACAAGTGGTAAGTAGAAAACGGTTCCTAAAGACTGGTTCCTCACAGGTCACCTTTGATGTATTAATCCGTGCCTTCTGAATATTGTGAAAGATTTAGCTTTTCAATAGATCAAATGGGTTTTATGCTAATCATCACAGCGACAGCCTACCTGTTGTAGTGGATGCACCCACCACTTCAGCCTGGGTACCCAGCTTTGCAGAAGTAGAAGGCCATCTACTTTAGCAAGTGCCAACTTTTGTACTGCCACAAAGCCTTCTGCCAATATTCCTGCTGCATCTATACGTAGGTACATGCGCAATCTGATTTGTTTACATGTAGAGCGGACATGGCTTGGCAGTTCGGGCTGGCTTGAACTTCTGGAGCAGGACCCAGACTGATTTTCATATGGCCAGTGTTAGAAATAAGGGTCTCTAGTTGGCAATGGTTTGCACCTTTGTCCAGGTAGGGACCCTTCTTCCTAGTCAAGGTAAGGTGGCTACTCTTCTAAAATAACCCCTGCTCACCCCCTTGGTAGCTTGGCATGAGCAGACAGGCTTATCTCAGAGGCAGTGTATAAAGCATTAGTGAATGCATACAGTAACATAGTGAAAACACTACAAAGGGACATCACACCAGTTTAGAAAGATAAGCAATTCTACATCTAAACCAGACAAGATCAAATACGACAAAAATCTACCATACAATACTTAAAAATATTCAGTCTGCACAAAAACCTTAAACTTGTAGAAATATCCACAAAATACAGTTCTTCCGAGTCAGTAGCTCTGTGCGGGGCTACCATGATTCTGAAAACAACAGTCTCACAGTTCCAGCCGGCACGGGCCAGCTAAAGCGTCAACAGACTCGTGAACAGTACCTTTCGTGTTGCGGCTGACACTTTAGTGCGAGTCGGTTGAGGCCATCGAAGCGGTTGTTTTGCAAAATGGAAGCGGTGCAGAGTGCGGGGCCCTCATGTCGCATTGCAGGCAGCGGCTTGGTGACGATCATACAGACGGTGTCGGTGAGACCAAGGCTTACGGTGAGGGGTGAGGTGGTGCTCGATGCGGTACTGGCCGGTTGCGGTGCAGGCTACGGAGTCGGTAGATGTTTTGGTCAGGCATCGGTGGTGTCGGTGATGTCCAGGCAGGGTGAAGCGAGCTGGTGCGGAATGCGTGGCCCACAGAACGCGGTGCGAGTAGCGTCTCGGTGACGATCGTCAAGACGGCATCGGTGAGAACAAGGACGTGGTGCGAAGTGTGGCGGTGCCTTCTGCGGGGCCTTCAGGACACGGAATCCTGTGACAGAGTCTGTGACAGATTTGGTTGCCCTTTTCTTCTGCTGTGACTGAAACCAGCGGCTGCAGAGATGGTGCCCAGAAGGATGGTGAGGTATTTGCTGTTCCTGAGACCTCTTGAACAGGGGGCAAGCTCTTGGAGATACTTTCTCAAGAAGGATACATACACAGTTCCTCTCCTTGGCAGAAACAGCTATTGCAGACCAACCCCTGACAGGAGACAGCAAAGGGGCAGTACTCCTTCTTCAGTTTCTTCCAGCTCTTCTCCTTGGCAGAGGCTCCTCTTGAAGTCCAAAACTGATCTAAAATACTGGGGTTTGGGCCCCAATATTTATACAGCAAAGTCCTTTGTTCTCTTGGTGCAGAGAGGCTCTGTGCTCAGCCAAAACCAGTTCTGGCCCAGTTTCCAGGCAGGACGTGGAGATAGCATTGTCCAAGGCAGACAGTGCTAGTGAAAACTCCTCCCACTACTCTGAATGCAGCCCAGCTCTATTCAGCCCAGCCCTGACTCATTCAGGAAAAGCAGGACACACATCACCCCCCCAGTGACCATCTGAGAGAATGCACATCCCCAGTCCCTGTCCCTCCAAAGCCAGACAGTCAATCCACAAACCAACAGAGGCACATAGGATGGCTAAGCAAGAAAATACTTACTTTCGAAAAGTGGTGTTTTCAAACACGGAATTTAAAATTCATCCTCACTGAAAGTTGCACCTTTAGATTCTTAGTTCAGGCATGCTAAACTTTATCTTCCTATCTGGTCCCAATATGAAGTTATATTTATAAGCTCAATAGTGAAAAATGAAATTGGCAGGATTTCACTATCAGGACATGCCACACACATCAGGACATGCCCTACCTTTCACATACACTGCACCCTGCCCACAGGGGTACTTGGATCCTACCCTAGGGGCGACTCACATGTACAAAAAAGAGAGGGTTAGGGCCTGGTAAGTGGGTGCACTTGCCAAGTCGCCATGGCAGTACTGAACTGCACACAAATACTACAATGGCAGACCTGAAAACCTTTGGCAAGGCCACTGGTGTGGGTGGCACAATCAGTGTTTCAACCCCTCTAGCAGATTTACAGGCCCTGGGCACACACAGTGCACTGTACTAGGGTCTTAGTAGTAAATGAAATAAGCCAAGTATGGAACCACTAATCCATGACAACAATTTACAGGGAGAGCATATGCACTTTAGCACTGATCAGCAGTGGTAAAGTGGCCAGGGTCATTAAACCAACAAAAACAGGGTCCAAAACAGGAGGCCCAAAAGCAAAATGTCTGGGGATAAACCTGCTGGACAAGCCAGGTCTAACAGCCGGGTCTAACCTGAAGTGGCATGGTGGAGAAAATAACGATGGGTTGGAATGCTGCCTCGAGCGATTGTTTGTGGATAGACTTATTGCAAGCATTCTTCCCGCCATCTTTGATATGTCTGATTCGAATTAAGAACTTCATTCCAAAATGGCTTATTACAATTGGTGTTAACACTGGGCTCTATGTCACTGATTTCAGATGGTATCACTACTTTAATTAATAGCTATCACAAGTGGTTAGGCCAGAATCCAGAGATATCATGTTGAATTACCACAGCACACGATAATGGCCTAAATTGTAGAACTTAAAATGGATTATTTTCATAAGATATAAAAAAGTTAAATCCTTCCAATGACTGACTTTAAATGAATTGAAAATGAAACTCGAAATACATATGTTAAAAATTAATCAACAGTCAAGTGTAACCTAACTTGCAATGGAGTTTAATTTTCCATGTGAATTTTTTTAAACGATAAAGAATCTAAACCACATCTAAATCACTTTGGCAAAACTCCCCGACTTTTTAGCACACTGTTAAGGCCATCTGTTTAAACAATGACCTGTGTTTAATGTTTAGCTAGATGATGGAAGAATGGTGGGCACGCACATATAATTAAAAAAACATTAAAGTGATAGATATATTTTTCCATTTTTAATGACAGCATATCCTCATGCCAAATTTAAATGTGAACTTGTGGAATATGTTGTAAGAGTTATTTTTCCATAAATGCTCACTTGGAAAAGGCATGGTGCAGTGAAAAGGATTACAACCTTGAACAAGAACTCATACCATATTTCACACATCAAGATTATATAAACAACGGAAAAGTTATTAGAGCATGCCTTGTCCTGAAGGCAGCCATTTTACCAATGACCTCGGCTTCACCATTCAATGTGCTCAGGATCATATGTTGCAGCTCCAATCAAGTTTCCAAAGAAATCGGTTCCAATACACATAACACAGTTATACTCGGACTGGAGCGGAGCAGGAGCATTTTGGTATTTCTCTGTTGCAGATGTCTTGTACTGTTTATAGTCCCCAGTAAAACACACCGCAGGTGTTTACATAGGAAAGTCGAAGTTAGCGAATGATATTTTCAATGTATGGGTGATTGGCTTTTTTGTGCTCAGGCTGACCCTTTAAACTGGTTTTGTGTTAATTGTAAACATTTTATTGTATATGGTTTTATAATTAGTACTATCTAGGCTTAGAAAATAATATGAATTTTTATGCATATTGTTATGTAGTTATTTATGTTTATATAATAATGTTATTTATTTAAATATTATTGTTATATGTTACATTTATTTTACAAAGTTAATAGACTATCCTTTTTATAACGATATTTTGGTCTTTATTTTTGTACTTTACAAAGTATGTCAAGTTGATATTTGGGTGCTTTGTATTTTTTTGTTGATTTTTTGAATCGCAATATTTAGGATGACAGCCGCCTGCTGGTGTCTGCTTTCGGCATGAGTCTGGGGCCCAGCTCTGTGGTGGCATTCAGAGTCAGTGTGGCTGCTTCTGCTCAGCCCACAGCACTGTAGAAGTCTGGGCTGCTAGCAGTAGCCAGAGCCATGGGAGGAGAAATCCAGGTGCAGTGAGTGCAACCCGGCGAGAGGGGCATAGCTTAGGGTTGGCATTTGACCAGAATTTTACCAGTACCACCCTTAATTTTAGGTTCATGGCCGGGACATTCCAAAAACAATAGAAGTAGTACTACAATTTTGCAGCAGGTGACAGGCACAAAATGACTTATTTTACAGAGTCCACCAACACGAAAAACATAGGAAATGAGTAGGGGTGGGCGGAATTTGCGAAATTCACTTTCGCAAACTATCTCAAAAATGTTGAAAATCTCCGCAAACACGCCGGAAATATCGCGAAGACGCAGAATTTTTTTTCCCGCCTGTTTGCGGTATTTTTTGAATCATCGCGGCTCGCTAACTTACCCATGCGGTTGCTCACGGGCGCGTCCATCTTGTTTTCACTTGTCCCGCCCTCCTGCGATGCTTACTTCCTGTTCCGGGTTGCGCAATGCATGCTCGCGTCCGTTCGTGGTACATATTTCTTGTTCGCGAACGCTTTTACTTGTTCGCGTTGCTTTTTGCGTGCTCGGGGAGAAAATATCACGCGAACTTGCGCACGTGGTCGTAATGGGCGCGCCCATCTTGTTTTTTACTCTATTGCATGGTTCTGGGTCCTGATTTTCAATCCTCCCTGCATCTTTCCAATCCTTTGTTTGAAGCCACTTTTTTCAAATCTTTTTTATTTATTATTTCTCTAACTATTTTCCTGCTTCTATATTTTTGGATTTTGTCTACTTTTTTTTAGTTTTTTAGCTACTTTTTCACTCTTTCTATTGCCTGCTATTTATTTCCTTTACTTACTTTTTAAATGTTATCACCTTTTCTTTCCCGCCCCGTCTCTCATCCCCAGAACCATGTCAAAGGGTAGGGCTCACCGCAGCCAGAGCCGCGACCGCCTTCCTTGTGGAAGGCGGCACCCACAAGGGGTGCAGGCACGGGCCTTATTTGGGGAGGTGGAGTTGACTGCACTCATTTTCTTTGTGCAGCGCCACCTCCCCTCAACCCAGGCAGCAGGTGGCAGGCCTGGGTCTGGGTACAGCCTCCGGGAGCGTCAACAGCAGTGGGGGAAGGTGCGCCGGGCAGTGTTGCGCTGCTCTGGGGTCCGGCGCACCCAGGCGCAGTTGACGCACCGGTGGTCCGACATCCTGGACCGTAAGCAGGACTTGCTGGACCTGCTAGGAGTGGAGGTCCCGGGTCTTGGTGAGTAACTATTTAATTATTACTACTTTGTGTCTGTTCTTCTGCTCTGTGTTATATATTGCGAATATCTTTTTTTCCTTCCAACCAGCTAGAATGTTGCTGCTTACATTCCAGGTTAATTAGGTATTAAAGTCTTCTGTGATTGTTATGACACAGGTGCTCCTCTGCGCTACTACTAATCTTACTTGTATGCAACTTTGTGTTTGTGCTCGCTTAGCGTGATTCTGTAAGAGTTTATTTTAGAGAAATTAAGTTACGTAATGCTATAGTGACTCTGGTCCTTACTTTGTCCTGTCACTAAGAGATAGGGGCGGATTGATACTTAGGTGTAGGTACTTTGTATGAGTTTGTAATTTCTTAGTAGTATGCGTGATGCCCCCTCAGTTACGTCACGTGCTGCTAGTACGCCAGTCTTTATTAGAACCTTTTCTAGTTTGTTCAGTGAGTGGTGGTAATTGGCTTAGCACTAGCAGAACATCAGCATCAATCAATCAACCCAAAATTTGGTGTATACAAAAAATGTAGTCATGTGTCCTCTATTTGACCATATGCATTGTTGAGGACTAAAAGAAGTGGAAATGCATGCTCAATGTACAATTGGCACGCCTGGAATAGGTGGGCTAGGTAGGGTGGTACGTCGTACTTAGGCTTAGTTGAAACTTAGTATTCTGGAATCAGAATGGAAGACTGGATTACTGTTGATAAATAGTAACTTAAGTAGTCGATCCACGAATCCCCCGATACTACTTGTTGACCAGATGAGATCGGTCAATTTAGTTATTGCAATTGTTGTTTACATAAGTGTTTTTTGACAGTTCTTTAAAAATATTGTATTTGTTTGACACCATCCATCAATGTTTGTCTCTTTCTTATATCTTTCCTGTTCATCAGCACCCAGGGGCAGGCAGACAGGGAGTGGGCAGTCGGCGGGAGAACAACAACACCACCAGGAGGACACCAACAAGGGCTCCTCTGCTGGCCCTAGTAAGTCTTCTTGTTTTTAATAATAATTCTTATTCCATAACTTTTACTGCACCATATTTTTCACGAACTATTGTTTCAGTTTCCCAATGCTATTTTTTACCAACAATTATCCTTCGATATGTACGGTTTCAAAAATCTTGTTATCCCTGCCTCTGCTATGATGACTCTCTGTACTACTACTACTATCAGTCTGTCTGTACTATAGTAGGTAAGCTTGCCCAGTTGGCCACTCTCTATTTTAAAGGTTGTAAATAAAACTCAGATTCACCAGTAGCTCTAGCCATTGAGTCCAGTCCTTTGGGTCGTCCTCTTGTACTACTTCTAGTCTTATTGATCTTGAGTCTTTGTTAATCTTGTGGCTTTGACAATTCACACCAACAAATGCCCAACCAGATTTATTACTATTTTGATATGATAGCCTATAGGACATACTACTACTGTTGTAGGGATTTTGCACATACAGACCTTTGCACAAGAAAATAGGATGTTAGTGATGGTAGGTTGGTCCTTCCTCACACACCTCAATCAGAAATTCACCACAATCCCCTGCCCTACTATAGTAGTGTCTTGTCATAACTATTAGGTCTCCGAACCCTCCCCCCAAGATACCCAACAAGTAGACAACCCAGAACATAACAAACCCAATCTCTCAGTCATGGAAGCAATGCACATGCACACCCTTCCTTTAATTTGCTCACTCATGTAAGTCCGCACCAAATACCACCAAAGTCTATGTAAGTTCAAAATGTTTATTTTGAATTGAGAAGCTCTGTACATTGTTCTATTATATAATGCAGCACCAACAGGAAAATCAATAACATTAAAACAATAAACATTGTTACACTTACTTACAGTTGGGAATTAAATCATGATAACTGAACAGTGGTGGAAGGCAGCACCACCATCCCCTAGGAATTTAGTTTATATAAATTTATAAATGAAGATCTCTGAGTGAAGGGACCCCTCGCCCTAGAAGAACCTAGTACTGGTAGTTGTTGCATCATAAGCTCTGCAAAGCACTGGTTCGTAGAAGGGAATCTTCCGTCTGTAATGCGAAAAATGAAATGGTGCGCGTTAGTATATTGCAACTTGCAAGCATTTCTCAGCCGTGCCAAAAAGTGTAGCATTTATGGATAAGCAATATGGACTAACAGTACACCAGTACTTCATAAAAAAGTGGCTTGTTAATGTATTTGTTGACCGCTTGTACGCAGCGGATAGACAGTAGCAGTGTGAGGCAGGTCATGTGGGCTCAAAGGTGTCTTATACAACAAGCTGCAAGGTAACGTCACATGTGCAAAAATAAAAGACACAAAGGTAAAATGGTTGCATGGCTCGGGCTAACTAAGCAAAGGCTAGAATGACCCTAGGGACCATATATAACTATTGGTGTCTACTCTACTACTACCTGATTTGTACTAGTGATGTATGTTATATACTATTAACTCATTTTTCAATCTTGCTACTGACCAATAGGGGAGGTGTATATGACGCCTAATAAATGTGTAATGTTTTCTAGGCGCACTCCCGACCACGACCACCATTGCTGGGGCCAGCAAAGGCGATGCGGAGGGAGAGGATGCGGCAGTTGCCGATACCGATGATGGAGCGGTAGGGGGAGTGCCAGCACCAGTGGCAGGCGGTGGTAAGTTAGATTCATAATCCTTAACTATCGTTGACACTACACTCACTGCAAGGGTGTACTGTATGTATACTGTACTGTTGAGACTTAGGGCCCCATTAGGATGGCAGGCGGATTGCCCCCGCCGTGCCGGCGGTAGTCACCGCCAACCCCACAGGGGCAAACCTTCTGCCATCCCTGTAGAAAAGAGTCAGACCCCCCCCATGTCGACCGGGCGGAAAAGGGTTCAATATGGTGGCAGTGTCTGAACACACCGCCAGCTATATAATCTGCATTTTGGAATGCCTTTAGGTGGTGGCATTGCCGGCCGCCACGGAAAGGCATGCAGAGTATGCTTGGGTCCCCCATGGAGGGTACCTATGCTATGGTACCCCCCCTTTCAAAGCACAACATGGCAGGCTCCGCGCGGGGCCTGTCACGTTGTGCTTATATCTTTAGAATTGCTTTCGGCACTGCCCACCAGAAAGTAAAAAAAACAGGATGCGCCTGCCACTGTGGTGGGCGCATCCTAATTGTCCCCACGTGACCCCCACCCTTATTAGCGTTCGGATGGCGGGCAGACAAAGTCCGCCCGCCATCCGATGTCCTAAGTAAGTAAGTTGTTGTGAACGTTTGAAGAGTGAACTAGACACTCTTTAATTGGCATAGGGGTGGGAGTATTGAGTAACCAATGGTCTCATCTATCTGATTTCAACTCCGCTTTGAAAGTTTTATGGAGAAGACTAAAAGTCAGATCAGATCACCTGGTGTTCAACTAAAAAGTGAAAGACGGGTGGAAGGAAGAAGGACGGGCGAGATTTAAAATGTTATGTACTGTGCTTTATAGTGCTACCATGCCACTATGTGTATAATTAACTTGTCTTACTGTTTTTCTAAGAGTATATTTTACAATTGTCTTGTTTTTTTCTTTTTGATACACAGCTACTCCTTCCAAAATCAATCGGAAGGAGTTGGCCGCCAATGCACGGCGCCGGAAGCTGGAGGCAATCCAGCAGGAATATCGGTGGCTGGTGGTCTTGGCAGAGGAGGAGGAGACTGCAGCAGCACTTCAAGCCTCCTCCAGTGCCCCGGGCCCCAGCCACCGCCCTCCAGGGGTACGGCGCCACCGTCTGGCGGCTGCCCGCCGCCACCGCAATACTATCTCTGGTACCCCCCCACTGTGGCTGCAACTGCCGCTCCCTCAGACGCCGCGTCGCCCGTCTAGAGGAGCAGATGCGTGTCCTCCTGCAATCCCGCCCCACACCTTAGTCCCTGTCTTCTGCCCCTTTTTTAATTCTTGTTTAGGTGGGTGGGAATTGGGCGTTGGGTTTTTGGACTATTTTCTGGACTTTCTTACGGACATTGGTTGGGGTTAGGGAGGGGGGTGGGTCAGCTTTTGTGGGTTTTTAGTAAGGGTCAATTAAATCTATTTTTCTATGTTACATGCAATGGTGTTAATGTTTTGTAGGTGGGGTTACTGTTTTACATCACACTGTTTCCTTGCTGGTGCAGGCCCGCCCATATCCAGTGTTTGATTTAAATAATTGGCTGACTGTGTAAGACACAAACAGATAGATGCGACACCCCTCACTGATTGACTTGTCCTACTAGTACTTTCAGTCTCTCCTCTAGTCTATGCATTCTTTATCTGGACTCAAAGGGGTGTGTGAAATTGAATTAATTGAAAACATGTCCGTTATTAATTCTGCCTCCCCCAAACTTCTCTTACCTTTACTTGATGTTTTCCTTAGGCACAGCAATGGCTGCATGGTGAAGATGGTTTCCTTTTTCTAACATGCCATGATTGGGGTGGTGGTGGTGGTAGTAGAGTAGTAGTAGTAGACACTGGCAGGGCAGCAGCATTTGCAAAAAAATAAAATGAGACAGTCAGTCGCCTTTGAGAGACTGTTCAAGGAGTAGTAGGATGAAGTACAGTACAGAACTTACAGAGCAACAATAATATGCTAAACTATTTTACAACAAAACATAATGGTGGTTGGGATAGCCTACTAGACAGAGTTACAAACTATAGTTGTGTTGAGTCACTTGACTAGGCCTACAGCGTAACAGTTAGTGCTGTGTATGAGGAATGTCAACAAATCCAATCAATGCCGGCAATTAATGCTGAGGTATATGTTCCTTTGTTAAATAAGATCACCTCTAAAATATACTACTCATGGGTGGGCAAACAGAAGAAGATCATCGTTCTGCCTTGAAATTGAAGTACTGTTGCTTTCGCCACATCCGCCCCAGCAAGCGTGTGATTAAGTGTTGGTGTACATTTAATTTAGTCACACCTCGACAATAAGTCACACAGCCCGGGGGAAGAGGGTTAGGGTTTGTTGAATGGATGGGAAGGGGGTTTGGGAAAAGGTTTGACAGTGAAAAACAGTATGCATGAACAAACAAACGTCAATCTTTGAAGACTACCATATCCATATGTTAAGGGAGAAAAAGGAAATGCATGCATGATGATGATTGATAAGGAGACCCTGATTACATACACTTCTTGTTCTGTTGTTCCGGCCTTAATACTTTTACAGATAGCAAATAGAAATTTTAAATATTGGTAGGGATGAATCGTAAACAGAGAGCAAACCTAATGATGATAATAACAACAACAAGAACACACTGTTGTAAAGATTGTAGACAAAAAAATGAATCAAATTATTTAAAAGAAGATGAAAGTTGATACTGTTACTGTGTTATCCTGGTCAAAAATGTGGACTGAATTTGCATCTCGGCATTCCTCTTGGTTCTCTCGTCCATCAATCTTGGGTGTCGCCAAACTCGCCACTCGCCACTGCCCGGCTGGAATTTTTTTTCGATTTATTGGTAAGGTAAGTGTGCATTGTAATGTTTTCCCAAGTATAGGGCAAGGCCCGGCCTGTATTTGTAGATGGAAAAACAAAAGGGATATTGAGAAACAAAGTTGAAACAAATGCACAAGTTATGGTGTAGTGCAACAAGAACACTTTCCGAGGCGGCATGTATGCATCATCTCTACTCTAGTCTGTTTCCAGCATTGACCTTCAACAACAACAGGAGAGAGCAGGCCCACAGTGACAGGCCTGACGGCACGTTGCTTAGCACATCCTACGTTTAGAGTACTTTTTTTTTTTAAAGAGTTGGACAAAGGCAAAGCACATATCCATTCCAAACATAGCATTTTACAATTTAAGTTAGTAAATCAATGCACCGCAGTCATCCCACCGCTACACTCGACTCCACTTCTACACAGACATTTGGGTCTGCTGTGGTTGTTGTTGACGTGTTTACCTTTAGGCTTTTATGCCACTCATGAAACTTCCTCCTGACTTGTTGTTATTCCATCAATCATCTCTGATACTTGTACTGACTGACTGTGAAGATCGGCCTGCAGTAGAAGTACAATTTTGTTATTACACAACAAGAGTAGAAATATTATTGACTTGAGTCACTCTTTAGTGTGTACAGTAAGACTACTAGTACACTTTGACTTCACTTTATGCGCAACAAACAAACAACGAAAACACAAACACCAATCGCTCAGAGTCAGGTGTCCAATGCATGCCATTAATTGTCATTACCTGTTCCTTCTCATCTTAAGTTAACGGGCCGTCTTTTTCGCCATCATCATCATGGACGGTGCTGTTGTCAATCATACTCAGTGTGCAGATTGAGTCCCCTTCCTGTATTCAATTAAAAGCAATGTATCAAGCTGCAGGAGAAGTACAAATTTCTTATTTGCAAGAAGGGGAAAATTCACCTTAAGTTACGTTTAGTGTGTACTGTAGAAAGATGATTAGTGCACAATGACATAACTTCATGCACAACAAACAACAACAAAATCACTCAGTCTGCGACTCTGCATCCAATGCATGGCATCAATCATTACCTGTTCCATCTCATTTTCAGTTAATGGGCAGTCTCTCTCGGCTCTGAAAGGAGGATAGCTATAGTAGTCATCTGATTCATGCTCCACTTTTTTGGGCGGGACTAGGAAAGTTTTTATTTTTTCTTCCATTTTCCATCATCCAATCATCATTCATGAGGGCAATGGATTTAGGCGGGAGATTCAGTATGATGGAGCGGAGAAGCTGTATTCGGAGGACTGTACTGTCAAATTGCAGACACCTGAAACTTGTATATTAAATAAGAAGAGTAGAAGACGGTGGTAATGGATTTGTTGTGATTCACAAGTTTGTAACCGGAACGACAGACACACAAATAAAGGGGAAAAAAAGGGAGGAAGACAGTAAGTGCAAGCCTAATTGTCAGGGAAGTATAACTCGTCCTCAAACTCTGGGGGTTCAGCCAGTTGTAGGTAATCATGTGTCACACTACTTCCGTCACCTGAGCCGCTGTCCTCATCTTCCTCCATTGCTTCATGTATTGTGTAATTCGGTGGTATGAAGTGCTGATTCATTTTGATCATTGTTAACCTCTCCACGTTTTTGGGCGAGAGACTGGTCCTTCTCACTCTTACAATGGAACCAGCAGCACTGAAAACACATTCGGAAGAGACACTTGCGACAGGGCAAGCCAGATAGCTTATTGCCAACCTGCTGAGCAGTGGCCATTCAGACCTTTTCCTATACCAATACTGCAATGGGTTTTGATCAATGTACACCTCTGTTGGGTCGTCCAGATAGGCCTGGACCATCCTCTCAATGTTCAGGGGTGCTGCTGGTAAGCTTTTGGGCTCTTTTCTCTGTGCATCAGCACTGTGCTTATTAATGCCTAACTGTACATACCAATCGTCTAACGATTCTACTGGGCCTAATGATCCAGTTATTGTTGCTGTTGTCGATAGTGATGGTGAGTGTTGTGATCCAAACGCACTGCCCTCAGCCGACGAAGTTGCACTTGATGCTGCATGCCCTGCTGCAGTACTCCTTGTGGGTTGATCTTGCGGGCTTTTAATTAGCAGCCGTTTGTTTTCCAACTTACTCGCTGCCTCAGCTATACAAGTTTTGTAGCGGGCAACATCAATCTCTGAAAAAGCAAAGAATGTCTTCTGTCCAAATTTTGCACGTGGATCCAGAATTGTGGCACAAATGTAACGTTCTTGTGACAAAATTTAATTTTCTATCCTTGTATTTTCAGCTGAGCGACGGGCTAAGCTCTCCACCAAGTCATAGGCTTCCCTTTTGTCCTCTACACCTTTGTATGATTCAGACACCTTCTTCAGCTGATGCTCTAGCATTTGCAATAATGGGATAGCTTGGCCCATTGTACAGTCCTCCTTGCTGACTTCACGTGTGAAGACCTCAAAAGGACGAAGCATCTCAGTCAGGCATTTAATTAGGCTCCATTGCTCCATCTGAAGGTTCATGCCTTTAACAGTAGCATCCCCTCTTTTCCAGACATATTCATTGATTGGCTGGACTGCTCAAACAGATGATCAAGCATGTAATACGTTGAGTTCCAACGTGTTTCCACCTCCTGGATGAGTGCTTTGACTGGCATCCTATATTCACGTTGAATGATCTTCAGCTGCTTCCGAGCTTTAAAAGAATGGATGAAATGAGTGCATATTCTTCGGCAGATGGCCAGTAAGTTGCTGACTATGGGTTCTTTTTTCAGAAAGTCTTGAACTATAATGTTTATGCAGTGCGCCAAACACGGAACCCTGAAATAGGAACCAAGATCCATGGCCTTAAGTACATTACTGCCATTGTCTGTGGCAACAAAACCAATACTAAGCCCTCTTGGGCGCAGCCATTCAAAAACCTTGCTGCGAAACACTTGCAAAATGTTTACAGCCGTCTGAGATTTCTCCATGGCGAACATGGCTACAGTTGCATGTTTCCGAGTACCTTTAAAAATCGCAGCTGTGTCAACAGCACCTCGTTCAGATAGCTTATCTCTAACCCCCACAAAAGAGACCCAGTGTGCAGTGATGCACATGTAATCTGTGGCTTGGCAACTGGTCCGCATGTCTGTTGTCAGGTGGATATTGTGAACAGCACTCTGATGCAAAGCTTGTCCGACCAATTCCAGCACATCATGATGTAGTGCCGGAATAGCAATTCTTGCGAAATAGGACCGGCTGGGAACCTTCCATTTAGGGCAGATGGCTGACACAAATTAAAGGAAACCCACCCCTTCCACAAATGAAAAAGAGAGAAGGTCCAGCACTAACATTTTAGCCAGATTCGCATTGTACAACCGTGCCATTGGGTGGTTGCGTTGGAACTGCCCCTCCAACATAAGCATGCTCTCAATGGTAGGCTGGATTACTTTCCTTTGTGGTGCTTTTGTTTTCATTAACCCACTTAGGCTCAACGACGCAGTTTGTCTCATTGCGGTACTCGGTCGCCTTGGTGTCTCAGCCTGACTCTGAGTATGGCTCTTACTGCGGTGCCATTCAGATGTTACTGAGGAGCATGTGGGCGGTACCACTACACTACTGGGGACAGGGCTAGAAATGCCTCCCTCTTCTTCACCTTCCACCGCAATAATATCACCCCCTGATTCTTCCTGACCAACTTCAATGGGTTGAGTTTTTCTACTTTCTTTTAACTGAAGTAGGTGATTCTCCCACACGATAGTGTGGTGTATTTTGAGATGACTTGCTTGGCCTCCAGTACCATAGTTTGTACCAAGCTTACCCCGCCGAACACCTTGTCGACAAATTGAGCATATACCAACGTTCTCCTCCTTGGTGCTAACAGAAAAGAAGTCCCAAACTGGGGAGGAGAACTTTCTGGCACTGCTGGATGTGCCACTTTCAATACCAGATGAACTGGAGGGTGTGCTTGGAATGTGACCCTGTGCAGCTACACTGTGACTTTTACTACCACTACCTACTGAGATGGTTGAGCTGGATGTAGGTCCCTGCCGGGCCTTGGAAAATATGGCAGCTGGAGGTAGTGGTGGTGTAACCTGTGTTGGTGATATCTGTGCTACATCCCGCTCAGTAGCAGCCTTTCTGGATAGGGTGAGAATGTTGGTCTCCAATCCGTTTGGGGCAGGAGTGATGTGCGTGATGACTGGCTCGTCTTCATCAACATCACCCCCCTCTTCTACATCTACCTCCATAACTCTAAGTTTTTCTGGGACCTTCCTTTTCAGAAGCATTGTCTTGTGGCGTGCATCACTCTCAGACTGAGCTGGTGGATGCCAAGTGGCATCACGATCATCAGAAGCGGGGCTTGAAGAAGAAGATGATGGACTAAGCCTCCTTTTCCTTGCTGGTGGTCTGGAAGACAATAGATCTTCCGAAACAGTGGTTTGCTCCACTCTGTCTGCAGGAAGCTCGATTTCCTGAAATGCCCCTACGTCAGGAGCAACAACTACTATGGTGGGCTCTTGTTGCGGCTGCAGCTGTTCTTGTTCGGCTGCTGCTGTTCTTGTTGCGGCTGCTGCTGTTCTTGTTGCGGCTGCACACTTATCTGCTGAGTTTCCGCCTGCGTTGATTGTGTACTACTTTGCGATAATGACATTTCAACATCACTGCTCGTTAGTAGACTGACTACCTCTGCGACACTAAAGGCCTTGGGCCTAGGTTGGTGGGGTTGGACCGCTGGTGCTGAGGTGCTGCTCCCAGCTTGGTTCCCGGACAACACTGCTGCAGGCGTAACTTTTTTGGTGCCAAAAAAAACATTGGCCGGCACACCAGTTGTGGTTAATGGCACTTCCTTTTTCTGTTCCTTCTTCTCACCGGCAACTTTCTTGGTACTGGACCTGGTACCTTTCTTTGGGGCCATCTTCTTCAGATGTCAGGCAGGATGCAGATGCACAACAAGTTCTGGTCACACATGGACGTGATGCGCAGCAGGACTTCTGTCTGGCTGGCAGTACAACGGGTGATGATGATGACACCTCCTCCTCTGGCTTTTTGTGCACTTAAAAGAAAATAAGCCAGGAGAAGAACATCAGTGAAATGTTGCATTTGTTGTTGTGGTTCAGTTACTTACTACTGTACTAGTGCAAACAAAAGATGATATAGTCTAGCAATTTCTGACTTTTTTTCAACAAGGGCTATGTTATACTACTGTGTACAGTCACACACTACACTCTCAGGAAGGATAGGAAAGTTAATAAGAACCACCAAAATAAAAATGTAATGGAAGTGGGGTGGACCCTATTTGCCATTAAATTATTTGAGCATCTCATCATCCATGGAGCTGCTGCTGGCAAAGGGGGTGGATGGATGGAAGCAGTAAGCCAATAGGAAAACCATGCAGGGCTATGTGGCAAAAGCAGGACACTAATAACTCCCAACACAAAAAAGGCCACCAGCCACATGGGCACTCACAAATCACAGACAAGCAGGGGGCCTGGGAAACACCAGGAGCTGACAAATGGCCTATAATAGCCAGGTAAAGGATGCATGCTAAAGCACACTGCTCTGTCTTTTTAATTCAACAAAATGCAAATACGAACATTCACAGGCCCCAAAAATGTCTGCAGGGTGCATGCATTGCACACCAACACACACCAGACACACACAACAAAAGCATGTCTTTAAGACAACCAACATCAGAAAGCCCACCCCAAAAAAACACACTTGCCAACTCAACCCACTGCCATCCATGCCCTAAATGATGTGTAAATTCAACAGACCACACAGAAACACTTGATTAATACAGCTGTGGCTACCTGCTCAGCCTCTGAGCCTACTGGATGAAAGCAGGCCTGTTGTTGGCAGACAAGGCCAGACAAGCTTGCAGGCCTAGGCTTCAAAATGGCCACCAGCCACATATCCAGGTCCAACAACATCAGAAAGCCCACCCCCCAAAAAAACACTTCCCCAACTCAATCCAATGCCATCCATGCCCTAAATGATGTCTAAATTCAACAGACCACACAGAAACACTTGATTAATACAGCTGTGGCTACCTGCTCAGCCTCTGAGCCTACTGGATGAAAGCAGGCCTGTTGTTGGCAGACAAAGCCAGACAAGCTTGCAGGCCTAGGCTTCAAAATGGCCACCAGCCACATGGCCAGACCCAACAACATCAGAAAGCCCACCCCAAAAAAACACTCTTCCCAACTCAACCCAATGCCATCCATGCCCTAAATGATGTCTAAATTCAACAGACCACACAGAAACACTTGATTAATACAGCTGTGGCTACCTGCTCTGATCCTACTGGATGAAAGCAGGCCTGTTGGCAGACAAGACCAGACAAGCTTGCAGGCCTAGGCTTCAAAATGGCCGCCAGCCACATGGCCAGGCCCAACAACATCAGAAAGCCCACCCCAAAAAAACACACTTCCCCAACTCAATCCAATGCCATCCATGCCCAAAATGATGTCTAAATTCAACAGACCACACATAAACACTTGATTAATACAGCTGTGGCTACCTGCTCTGATCCTACTGGATGAAAGCAGGCCTGTTGGCAGACAAGGCCAGACAGGCCTGCAGGCCTAGGCTTCTAAATGGCCACCAGCCACAAGGCCAGGCCCAACAACAGAAAGCCCACCCCCAAAAAACACATTTCCCAACTAAATCCAATGCCATCCAGGCCCTAAATGGTGCTTGAAAATGAAATACATTAAAAAAACACCAAAGGAACCTACTACTGACTACTACTACCCACAACATTTTAAAACAAGCATTGGCATAGCCAATAGGTCTCGCTTTTGGGACCTTCTAAGTATTTGGTTATGCAGCACTATATCCTTGGTGCAACCACATCAACTGTTGCGTGGCTAAACACTTATAAGGTCCCAAAGGCAAGACCTATTGGCTAAGCCAGTGGTTGTGTGTGTGTGTGTGTGTGTGTGTGGTGATGTGTTGGTGTGTGTGTGTGGTGTGTTGGTGTGTGTGGTGGTTTGTGTGTGTGTGTGTGGTGGTGTGTGTGTGTGTGGTGGTGTGTGTGTGTGTGGTGTGTGTTTGTGTTGGTGTGTGTGGTTGTGTGTGTGTGTGTGTGTGTGTGGTGGTGTGTGTGTGTGGTGGTGTGTGTGTTTGTGTGTGTGTGGTGGTGTGTGTGTTTGTGTGTGGTGGTGTGTGTGTTTGTGTGCGTGGTGGTGTGTGTGTGGTGGTGTGTGTGTGTGGTGGTGTGTGTGTGTGGTGGTGGTGTGTGTGGTGGTGTGTGTGTGTATTGGTGGTGGGGTGCGTGGTGGGGTACGTGGTTGGGTGCGTGGTTGGGTGCGTGGTTGGGTGCGTGGTTGGGTGCGTGGTTGGGTTGCATGTGTGTGACAGTAATACTAAAAGCACCTCAAAATAAACATCGAGTTTGTGGAAAGAGAAAGCACATTGTAAGTCAAACGGGCGCAGCAAAGCATTAACACATGTTTGATGTTCTTTGAACGAGAATATCAAAGGGGCGCCGCGAAAGTGATCGCGGGCGAAAGTGATCGCATGTGCTTAATGAGCCTGACGAGGTTTGCCAGCCTCTGCTCCTAAGCGCGCACCCGCGCACATGCACTGTAGCTCTAGGCTGGCCATGGTAGCATTTCTTGAGCCCTCACAAAGTCTCGCCAGACCAGCGCATGCACTGGGTCAGGCAAGACCTAAAAAGCAATTGCTAGGAAATTATTAGCTACTCTAACATCTACAATGGTACTAGCTTGTGACAAAGAGTATTGAGTCTAGCATAACTTGTGACACTGTCAATCCTGAGTTTTGAAGAATTCATATCGACAGGAGGCTACTTTAAAGCTGGAGTGACCAAGCTCTGGCAAAACCCAAGCTATTGGTGTTCTCAATGTGACCATCTTTTAACCGTGTTGTATAGCAGCACATCTGTTCAGCAAGGCTGAAAGTCCAGGAAAAAGCGCAATGAAGTGGCAAGCACCAGCCACGACAGAACGCTTTTTTGGGCGTTAGGAGGGGGCGGGACAATAAACTCACCGGGACCAAAAAGAAACTGCATGCGATGTCTGGCAAAAACCTTAACTGAAGGAGTACTAGTGTAATGTATATTTTTTTTGCAGTTTGATAAAGCACCAACTTAACCCCGAAGGTACTGGAGCGCTTTACATGAGCACCAGTTGCATTGAACAAGGACATTAATTTTTTAAGAATGGTGATCACCTGGGCTTATTCTACTTAGGGTCATAATTTTGCAGCACACCATTGGACCACAGGTCATGAAAAAAAAAAACTGAATGGCACGTAGGTGCTAGATAAAACGTCTTCATATGTTGAAACTGTACAATGATCCCTTCGACAAATCTCTGGTCTGGTGAAAAGGCTTGGCATTCCTCCGATCTGAAGCATCGTACCACAACTCACTCACAAGCAAGTTAAGAAATAAAGAGCTTTGGTCACAGACTACATGTTCAAAAGAAACCAGAAAAATGGTACACGCCAATGTGAAACAACTGGCAAAAGATGTTTTAAGATAATTATGCGGAGGGACTGTGGAAATCTGAATACCAGGGAGCAAAGTGGGAAGCGCCGTTTATGCATGTGTTAACCATGAACGCTACTATCTTTTTATTTATCCCATTTACTGCTAGGGCAAAAATAAATATTAAACTACGCTATAGCCCGCCAACCAGTTTATAGCACAAGACCCCTTAAAAGATTTGCTCATCATTCCATTTGACGTGTGTGTGGACCTCCAAGGAAGCTACAACCAACAATTCTGAACACTGCCACCAAAGAAGGCTTACACTTTACAGTAAAAAATACATATATATCCACATTTGACTGGGTGCATCACTTATGTCATTCCGGACCAATATAATTTGACGAGGTGGCAGTAGGATACCCAAGAACAGAATGCAATTTTGGAAACATCAGAATGCACTACCGGTCCAGATGCAATAAGACTACAATTCAGCATGTGTGGCTATGCATGCCTTAACGTTTGTGTTGCTACTGTAAAAATGTGCCCATAGCAGAGGATGCTCATACCCATATTAATAATGGAAAGTAGAACAGATTGATGAACAGAGGGCGCAATAACGCTCTAAAGGAGAGCAACCTTTTTCCTAAATCAGAAATCCATTTACATTCCAAAAGAAATCCAGTTGAGCTAACTCCCAAATATTTAAGGCTAACAAAGAAAAGTAGAGTAAAGGTGGAGATGCCAATCACAAAATGTTGGCCTAAACCAGACCAATAAATGCAAAACATTTCAAGCAACTAGGAAGTCGGCTACAATTTCAATAGTGGAACCAAACGAGCCAGAATAAAGCATGATAAAAACTCATAAGCTTTCATAACAATGCAACACTCCCTAGACCACCTCCGTGTGTGTACATCCTGTGTTCGATACAACGGTAGTTCCCTGAAGTACCCTACTAGCAATCAAAAGTGCACAATATTTTAAGTGTCATGAAAAGATACAGAAGTCCAGTCTGTATTTATTCCCCCCCACTTTAAAAAAAAAATGTTTTAACCACTGACAAAATAAAGGGATAACTGAGCCTTTACAAGAATGATCGAGTGGGAGAAATGCAATGCAATCGTTTCGGATGTACTCATGTATTTGAATGAAGGTAAGTGAAAGAGCCGAACACACCATTCACTCAAAAGATACAATTGAAATTATGGTTAAACTCATGAAAAAAGACTTTCAAAATAAGGTACAAAATACATACTCCATAAGTAGTAAAAAGTGATGGGTACAACCCTCAAGATTTTTTTTCATTTTATACTTGACCCTGCGAATGGACTATGGAGATGTACTGGGTTAAAAACAGGACCGGCAAAAGGGTGATTACTGTATATAATTCTCATTACAGAAAAAATATTGATGTTTCCATATGCACATCGACGCTACTGGAAAGAAACAAAAAAGAATTAAGCGAAAAGTAGTCACTACAATCTCTTCCCATTTGCTGCCAGGATTTCACAAACCGAAAAGCACAAACTGTAGTGTAGGACTACCTTGAGCGTTTGACACAATTTTTCTCCCCAAGTAAAGGGTTCACTTAGAAAGGGACAAAAAGAGAGAGACGGGGGAGACGCGCGAGCCCGCGATCCAAGATGGCCGCCGCGTGAGGTCTTCGAGCGTTTTCGGCCCGTTTTTACTTCATTAACGACGAAATTCTGTCAGAAAAGCAGCATAAAGGAGGTCGCTGCATTTTTAAGGAACCAACCTTCATTGTGGAGCGTTTTGAGAGGTTTCTGCGCAGCTGAAGTGGGTTTTCTCACCGCCTGGTTCCTGCTCTCTACACAGCTCTCAGGTACAGCCAGGCTTTCAGTCAAGGGGGTGGAGTGATCATTCAGGAAAGGGACTGGCTTGGGCCTAACCACTCCCCCAGCCCAATTTAGCTGCTGCACCAGTCATTCCTTGGTGTTTTCCACAGCTCTCATTTCCTCCTTCATTATTTTGTGTCTGCAATTATATTTTTGACTCTTTTTACTTTAAAATGGAGAATAAGAGTTCTGTTAATAAAAGGAGGCAGCAAATTTCACCTCCTCCTGCTAAATCAAAAGTAGTGGAGTCTTCTGAACCTTCGCTGTCTTTAATATTGGAGGAAATTCAGGCACTTCGAGTCAATACAGATACCATTGCCTCTGAAGTAAAAAATGTGCGTAAAGATATGGCCAGCCTTTCAATGAAAACATCAGATAATTCCATCAAAATAAACGATAATAAGGTCAAACTTGACTTATTTACTCCACTGGTGGCAAAAATTTCTCCTATGTGCTCAACATTATTGGATTTGGAGAATCGTAACAGACAATATAATTTACGCATATTTAATCTTCCTGAAAATGTTGAGGGGGATAACTGTAGATTATATTTGGAGAATTTATTACCTGGTCTTCTACAAATTAAATTCTCAGAAAAGTTTGAAATTGATAAAGCCCACAGGACTCCCTCACACAGGAACCTTCAACATACAAAACCGCGACAAATGATTTTCAAAGTTCTTCGACACCACCATTTGGTTTTAATCAGAAAAGCAGCTAGAGAAATCCCTTCTTTGATGGTTAATGGGAATAAAATATTTATTCATCAAGACTATGCCAAAGAAACTGTTTCAATTCGCAAAGAATTCACGGCTCTCCGCCCGCAACTTCGCAGTTTGGGCTATAAATATGGTCTTTTTGATCCATCGACGATGCGCATTTGGAAGGATAATTTTTCGAAATCTTTTCAACGTCCAGAAGATTTGAAGCATTTTTTGGATCAGCAGTCTCTGCACTCTATGGATACCAATGACTCTGCTACTTGATTTTTGCCAGTTATGTTTTTTCTTCTGACACAATTATGAAGTTTCTCTTTATTGGGCTCCAGCGGTTTCGGTCATGCTTGTACAGCGTGTGTGCGTTTCACATTTCACATTTATGTCTTCTGTTTGTCGTTTCTCCTATGTTTTTTCATTTTTTTTTTTTCCTTTCCTTCTTCTGTCTATGGAGCTACCTGTTCTCATTTTCTTGATCCTCTTTTATCCTTCACTTCTTGTATTCTTTTCTCTTTTCTTCTGTTATGGCTAATATCCATGATATTAAAGTAATTTCATTAAATGTTAAAGGATTGTGCCATCCAGTTAAACGCACAAAAATTTTAGATTACCTTGGTTGTTGCAAAGCTGATGTTTGTTTTATACAAGAGACTCATATAGATGATAACATTTTAGATTATATGCAGAAAAAATGGGTAGATGCCATTGTCTCTTCTCCTGCCAATGGTAAAAAAATGGTGTAGCTATTCTCTTTGCAAAAAAATTACACTGTCAAATTTTGAGTAAATCATCTGATAAGGATGGTAGATATGTACTCGTTAAAATTAAAGTTTATGACTCAGTTCTATATTTATTAAATGTTTATGGTCCTACCGCAGATGATCATATTTTTTGGTCTAATCTTACAACAGAGGTTCTAAAGATTGGTAATGTTCCTTTAATTGTCGGAGGTGATTTTAATGTCATCTTTGACCCCTTGTTAGATAGATCATCTAGTACCAAGTTTCGCCCTTCTAAGGTATATTTTGCTTTCAAATCATTTATTCAAACCACTAAATTAGTTGACATTTGAAGGCTACATTTTCCTACAGAAAAATGTTACACATTCTTTTCAAACCCTCATAATTCCCATTCTAGAATTGATTGTTTATTGGTTTCCAGACATCTAATTGGTTCAATAACTGCTCCTCATATTGGTAACATTGATATTTCAGACCATGCGATGATTTCTTTGGTTTTGAACTTGGAGTCAACTTTTACTAAACAATCTAGATGGCGAATGAACACTGGTGTAATTTTGAATGAGTATAACAAGCCCAAACTTTTAGCTGCTATTCAAGAATATTTTATACTTAATCCTGAAGGGCCTACTTCTATGATAAATAGATGGGATGCTTTCAAAGCTTATATTAGGGGCGTCACAATATCTATTATGGCCCATGAAAATAAAACCCTTCATGCTACTGTGAAAAACTTACAAAAACAAATTGTGAAATTTGAACGACTTTGTATTACATCCAACAATCCTCAATATAAATTTAAATTACTGTTAAAACACTTGCATATGCGGATGATGTGCTTTTATTTGATAGTGACCCTATATCTTCTTTTCCCTCATTAATGGATATTATTACAAGGTATTCTGCAGTTTCTGGATACACTTTAAATACTAATAAAACTGATTTTTTTCCCTTAAATGTTTATTGCACTCCTGATATGCTCCCCATGCAGGAAATTATTTGGCAAAATAATAAGATAAAATATCTTGGAATTTTATTTTCCTCTTCCATAAAATCGACAATCAATCTAAATTGTGATTTCATCCTATACTATATTAAAGACAAAACGTCTAAATGGTCAGCATTACATCTTTCATGGTGGGGTAGGATGGATTCTCTTAAAATGACTATAGCTCCTAAAATATTCTATACCCTTGCCATGGTTCCTACTCAATTTCCATTAAAGTTTTATAAAGATGTTGATAAACTTTTGTCAAAGTTTTTATGGAACAACAAACCTCCTCGTATTGCGTATAAAAAATTAAAAGTTCCTAAACGTAATGCTGGATTTGGTATCCCGGACTTTTTTCTTTATCATAAAGCTTTTATTTTAAAACAAAGTTCATTATGGTTTAAGTGCTCCTTTTTAAATAATTCTCCTACGTGGCTCCGTATTGAGAAATCAATTACGAATCCATTTCCTTTACCTACTTTGGTGTCCATGCATAATAATGCACCATTTATTCAAAAGTCAGTTATCATTAAATCCACTAAAATGTTATTTAATGATCTTGACTTGATTTTTCTTTTCCCCATGAATAACACTGTTGAATTATCTTTATGGTATAGTAATGTTATTAAATTGAACAGGAATGTTAATTTCTGGTTTTCATGGATTAAGGCTGGCATTTTTTATCTTAAAGATGTCTATTCTAATAATACGTTTATTTCTTTTGAAACATTGCAAACAAGTTTTGGTTTATTTAAATCTGATCTTATTAAGTATCAATATTTGTGCAATTCAATTTTAGACTCCTTTCCTAATGCCATCCCCTCTAATGTTACAGTTGACTTAGCAATTTATATTCAAACAGTTTCAAAATCATCTCATGGGGTGTCTATTTTATATAAAAAATTATCTGATACTCTAGGTAGCAATATAGAGATGATTTCCACTTTTTGGAATAATGAACTTTCACTTTCCTTGTCCACTGACACATGGAAAGATATTTGGCTTAATAGTATATCTGGGTGGTTGCCTGTTTCAATCTACCAAACTAATTCTTATATCCTTTATAATCGTATATGGACTCCATCACGTTTGTTCCAAGCTAAACTTCTCCCCTCTCCTGATTGTTGGCATTGTAAATCACACCCTGGCTCTTTACAACACATGATTTTTGATTGTCCTTTGGTTTTTAAATTTTGGTCTGAAGTTTGGGATATCATTAAGAAGATTTTTTAATTTCAACTTAATCTTTCCTATCAGTTAATAATCTGTAAATCTGCCATTCTTCCACAAAACATACATGATTTAGAGGGTAAACTTTTTAATTTTCTTATTTCGGCTGCTTTAAAATCCATTACTTTTTGTTGGAAAGATGTCTCTGTATTATCTGTTAATGCTTGGTGGTCATGGGTTATTCTTTCCAGGAGAGGGGCTCAATTATCTATGAAGGGGATCACTCATAATTTGTTCTCTTATCAATCTTTTTGGTTACCTGTTGATGAATATTTATCCATTCAATGCTGTATGAATAATTTAAATTCAGATTTGTACTTCATTTGATTAGTTTTATAATGGTATATAGTAGCTCTGTTTGCATTTTCTACGTCAATTGGTATATTTGTACCTTCCCCCCCCCCCCTCTTCTATCCTCCCTTGTGGTATTTTTTTGATTATGTATTTTTTCATTACCTAAGAATTTTTTATATGATTTTGCTTACGATATACAATGTTATTTAGGTATTATTGCTTAATCATAATATTTTATGTGCTGTCTATCTTTTAGTTGTATTTGAACAAAAATTCAATAAAATATTTTGAACACAAAAAAAAAAAAAGAAAGGGACAAAAAGTACTACATGAAAAACAAAAGTCTCCGAGAATCATTATAACGTTATTCCAAGAAAAACAAAATGACTAGTTAGACTGCACAGCATAAACCACGAAAGGTGTAAAAAAAACTCAAGAGGCAAGTCCTAGTGCGCTGTGAGAAAAGAGAGGGGAAAGAATTACTAAATAGTAAGTATGAGACGCCTTAGAGCCCATGAATGACACGATTAAAAGCAAGGATGACCACTGATAATTAAGACGTACACATGTTTCAAGCCATTATGGAAATCGGGCACAAGATTAAATAATTATATATATATATATATATATATATATATATATATATATATATATATATATATATATATATTACCTACTGGCGGTCGCCAGTAGGTAGTTATAGTTAGGACCCCTTTTCCATAGGAAAACCTCAACATTCTATTTTGAATAACTTTGGCGCCGGTCGATGAATCCTCGCGAATTTCTCAAAATAGGTGGGGCGCTACACTCCGCTCCTACCCTGAAAGTCTCGGGGGGATCCGTCAAGCGGGGGCTGAGATAAAAGGGGGGTCCCAAAACGCGTTTTCCACATGCATTTTTCCATAGGACCTTTAGAACGAGCTACAGCCCGAACGGCTGAACAGAATTACTCGAAATTTGGCAGAGAGGTAGTCCCTAGGTCAAGGAAGTGCCTTTTGTAGGTTTGGTGTAAATCTGTTCAGTAGATTCTGAGAAAATAGCCTTTAAATCAATATATATATCTGAGCCCGCTTACGGTACGCTTACCGTACGCTTACCGTAAGCGTACGGTGGCGTGCGCGAGCGCGATTCTGATTGGCTCTTAGATCTTAGTAAACATTCGAATCGGCCGAAACCAGGAAGCGGCGGCCGCCATTTTGTGTATTTCACTCAGAAAAAAAAGAGTGAAAACAAGAAAAGGGGGCAATGAGGAGAGTTACAGACCCCCTTACATTTGTGAGGGGGTCAAAGAAGGACTGTAAAGTACAAAGAAAACATTTATTGATTTTAAAAAAAATCACGGGGTACGCGTACGGTAAGCTTACGGTAAGCGTACGGTAGAAAAAAAAAAAAAAAAAAAATGAAAATCACAGATTTAAGTGTTTAGATATTAGGGGGCTCTAAAAAGAGCCGGAACGAACTGCGTTAAGTGGGCGCGCACGCCACGAATGGCGTAAAGTAACTTAGCATTTAAAAAACCGTACAAATTCACTGAAAAAACCATAGGTTTCACACACGTTATAGTTAGGAATAAGCATTTAAAAGACCTTGCAAATTCACTGAAAAAACCATAGGTTTCACACATGTTATAGTTAGCGGAAATTTTACTGATAAAAAACCAATGAAATTCCCCCGTTATAGTTAGTGCAGGCAACTATAACTCACGCGACCGCAATCTTCTGCTGATGACATATGTGTCTTTATGAAAAAAAAATATTTGTAATATATGTATAGCTAAAAATGTATGGAAGAAGACATGGGCAAATAAGTGTCTAAATACAGTATTAGCATCAGCAGAGGATTGCGGTCGCGTGAGTTATAGTTGCCTGCACTAACTATAACGGGGGAATTTCATTGGTTTTTTATCAGTAAAATTTCCGCTAACTATAACATGTGTGAAACCTATGGTTTTTTCAGTGAATATATATATATATATATATATTGGGTGCCTTTTCACTAAGGATGCATATGCATCTTCCAGTTACATCACCATTGATGTTTTCCCCTCGCATGCTTGATAATTTTCTTCCCCTTTTTACTTATATACCCCCCTAATACACTTGTTTTGCTCGGTCCTGCACCAGCCTGCATTTGCTGTTTTACGTGTGCTCAGCTTATTCTTTTAACCGTTTCCACTTTCCCTTTAATACAACCACCAGCCCATCCAATTTATTCTTTGCTTCCACATTTCCCACCCCATGTGCAGAATCGACCCTTCACACCATATGCAGATCACACGCTTCACTAATTCCTGTCATCACTTCATCCTTTTCGGTCTAGTTCAGCGGTTCTTAGCCTGTGGTCTAAGGACCCCCGAGGGTCCGCAACACCTACTCAGGGCTTCCACGAGTTCATTAACATGTTAATAAGGTGCATATAAATGAAGCAAAATGCCAAACTGAATTTTTTTAAATATTCTGTAAATGAGAAGGAATTTGAAAAGAGACTAAAGATTGCGTTGGTATACTCAGATGAGAGCAGCCGAACAGAATATAATATAGACGACTGATGGCCTGAAATGTATTAAAAAAAAGCTCCAACCTTCCCATTTATTTTGTTTAACATTTAAGAATCAATCGTTTTCTTCATTCGTGTATTTATTTGATGAATGATTGCTTCAGAATTTTTGCGCACTGTTTTGTGGTTCGAATCAATGACATTGCTTAGGCCGTGGTCTCCGGACTCCAATAATAACTCAGAATGACTATGGGGGTCCGTGGAGACTAGCAATGATCAATCGGGGGGTGTCCACAGAAGTCATCACCCCGCCCCACTTTAAGCCCGCAATGCTCTGCTCCAGTGAAGCAGTTGTTACAATACTGAAACTTAAGGGATCGTGGCAGAAGGCCAGGAAAAGTGTTTAAGCCAGGACGGCAATTAAAGAGGACCATGAAATAGGCGGCACACCACCTAGGTTGACAATTTGAAAAACATAAAATTAAAGCACTACTTTGAAAGACATTCTGAGGATATCAATTTCATAACCATTTCAGGGAAAGTGAAAACTGAACTGTTTAAGAAAGGGTCATCTTTGCAAAAGATTTCCAAATGTGTGTGCGGATTTAAAAGCAATCAAAAATATCTTAGCAGAATATGTTTCTCATTGAGATACTGTGAATGCTTCTGCACTTTGCTCCATAAAGATAGAATTAAAAGTAGACCGTCGAGATGTCGGGAAGTAAGCTTTAACATCTGAACTCCCAAAATGTTTCTATTTGGGACATTACCGTGCAACAGCGAGTTCAGACTAGTCTGGCAAAACCTTGTCATCATAAAGGTGTCTTGCATGGGGGGTGGTGTAAGGGGCTGGAATAATCGGGGATATTCTTCAATACTCTGGCTCTGCTGAAAATAAAAAGTTAGCGACTGTGCAAATTACAAATTAAGTACATAATTACAATGTATAGATCCGGGTAGGATTGTGCGTGCGATCTGTGCATGCCTTGCATGAAGTACAATTCCAAATACAAGCCCTCCACATAATGTTCACACTGTTGAAGCGTTAGAAACAAAAAAATGAAGGGGAGGACTACAACTTCATGACAACCGAGGATGTATGGCTTCTGTTAATTGTATGGAGTGAAATTGAAACCCAGCACATTTTGGATTTACCTGTAAATTAAAAGATTCTGAACCATCAGTTCATGGCACAATGGTGGTGTGACGCTAG
The DNA here is from genome assembly GCF_964204655.1 of Triturus cristatus. Lineage (NCBI taxonomy): Eukaryota > Metazoa > Chordata > Amphibia > Caudata > Salamandridae > Triturus > Triturus cristatus. The sequence goes on from NC_140585.1 coordinate 443,524,949, forward strand.
GGGTGAGAACGTCTGCGGCATTGTACCAGACTGAGATGCACAACGTGGATATGAGACGTGCCACTCCAACTGCATTCTGCAAGACCATAGGGCAATCGAGGATACAGATAAAGTCGTTCAGAAATGAATGTAACTATATAAAACAAGGCTGAAAAAGACCCACTTATCCCTCAAATGTCCTGTTAAGCACAGTCTTACCTGTTTCTAAAGAGTCTACCATGGGTGAGACCTGGAAGAACTGCATTGCATCCTTTGCTAGTAGTCTAACAGTCACCAGGCTGCAATGATCTGGGAGCAACTTGTCTTCGTCCGCAAAAGGGCAAGCAGGAAGGAACTCAGCTCAGAGGAAATTGCCGCAGCAAAGATGGTCGGAAAAACGGCTATGTGAGCCTGTTTCACATGGCAGACTGCACAGTAAGCTCCACTTAGTCTTCTGCTTGAGTGGTGTTCTGGTCCCAAGACGAGTCATGCTGCAAATACTCCTGTAACGAGGACGCTCTCATCCAAAACTCAAGAGTACAAAACTTGGTACAGAATATGCAGCAACAGCAGCACCACCACACTTTTCAAAGGAGAATTCCAGATTTTTTAATTTATGTAAACGGAAGTACCTCGTGCTTTGTGAACCTAAGTAAAACAAGGATTTACAGTGTACCCAGCGAAGGTAATCCATAAAATATATCTTAACTAACGACAACAACAACAAGCATTGGCCGCGCGCGGGGCCGCGAGACGCGATATGTGGTGGGGGAGGGGGAGAAGCGGGAGTTGTGTGCGTGCGCGGCCAATGCTACGAAAGTCATCGCGATCACGATCGCTGTGAAAGCGAAAGTGATCGCGATGACGCACTAATGGCGTTCCTGAGTGCTGCTGGCTGGCCTAGCATATGGCGGCAGTGCACGTGCACGCTCACGTGCACGCAAGCGCTAGGCCAGCCAGCAGCACTTAAAAAAGCCACATACAAAATGTCTCTCCAATCCAGCGCATGCGCTGGGCTCAGCGAGACCTGAAAAAGGAATGATAGTTACCAAAATAAATTGTAGTTACAATAACTGCAATGCCCCCAATCAAACAGACACAACAACGACTTACTTGTAAAATATCCAATTAAAAAATCCTCAAATCCAATTGCAATGATGCAGCAGACAAAAAGAGTGATCTTTCCAGCTCAAAATCCAAAGGCAGAATGAGCAGGAGATGGACAAAGCACTGGGAGGAGCCTGCTAGACAGGAACAGGAAGTTGGAGATTCTGTGGCACTTCCTCCCTCTCCCCACCTTTTTAAAAAAGGACTCCTTGCACAAAAAAGGACAGCCACATGTCAATCTGAGGAGTTGTTTTCATCCAAATCATCATTTGCAGAAGGTTTCATGCTGCTAGAGCTGATATTCTTCTCCAAATTGAAAATTTTACATGTTCGAGTTCTCAAGCTTCACATTACTTCCGCCGGATGTCGATGGCGTATCCAAAATGACTTGATCGTGTTCTCTCGCTCCCTGTCGCGTTGGATATGACGTGTTCGGGGTCTCTTTCTCCTTTCCGCGTTCGATATGACGTGCCCGCGTCCTCACGCTCTCGCTCGCGGTGGAGAATGACGTGTTCGAGATCTCAATCTTCTCATACTCTCGTGGTGCATGATGGCGAGAAGAAAGACGTGATCGCGCATCAAATGACGTGATCGCGCGACAAATGACATTAATGCGGGCGTGAGACAACACAAATGGCTACCGACAATCCAACATCTCGCGGAGAACGCGATCTGATCGGGAAAACTTGTCGACGAACGCGGGGATTCAGGTAAGGCGATCGTGCGCACGCGAGAATATATTTTTTTACAGCGCGAGCAAGAAAAAAATTACCGGTAAAATGCGGATTGTGGAAATTTTGACATTTTCGCGCTTTCCGTGGAACGCAAAAATGTCAAATTATCGCAATTTCCGTGAGCGGAATAGAATTTTGGCCCAGGCCTAGAAATGAGGCAGTAGGGGGAAATTTAACACAACTTTTACACATAGAATCAACTTTGTTAACTATACTGCTTTCTGATAAGGAAGGGTGCACTAATTCTGTACTGAAACACAGAGAAAATTGTCTTCCTCTGTTCTGTCGACCCCCTTGTAAAACTGAGCCATGTGCTAGATTTACTAAAATTTGTTGATACAGATGTTGAAAACCCATGTGTAAATTGGGCAGCTCCAGTAACGATTGAATATCGACTTTCTGGCAATACATTGCATTGTATTCATTCTGTTTTGCTGCACTAAGTTTGACTCTGCTGTGATCACTCAGCAGGTACTGCCTGCTTGCAATGTACAGTTGACCGTGCTGGGCTCCTGCTTTAACACAATCAGCAACACCTTTTCACCGGTGCTCACTGCTGCCAGCCGTGGCTGATCAGTATTTACCTTTTGGATAGTGCTTTCAACTTTTTAGGTCTTGCCTACCAGACAGCGCTAGCTCTCTGTTTAAAAAAAAACTTCTTGTTATTTTACTGTTGTCTTAGAGCCCATCTAATGCTTACCATTAAGTTGACTTTATTACCTTTCTATACTTAACTATCAAAACCACAAATATCGACTAAACAAATATCATTGTTAAAATACGGATTTTTATGTATACCTAAAAAACACAAATGTCAGAAACAAAAATAATGTCACTTTTAAATAAACATATAATATCTCAAAAAAATTGATTCACGCAATATTGACTAAAATAATATAGACAAAATAATTAAAATATAATTAATAAATACTTAATTAAACAACTTTTATGTAAAACAATCCTAAAAGATATATTGCCTAAAGTCCCCAAGCACATGAAAGGGCAACTACCACCTACACACTATTGAAAGAACTAAAAAAGCTACCAGTGACACTCCTCCTACCCCTAGAAGATAACAAGGCATGTAGGGGCATATCAGCCAGAAGGCGATAAAAAATTATCACTGCTTTTGCGTCCGTTTTTGGACGAAAAGCGGCGATAATTTTATCGCCTTATCAGCAAGGTCACGCTATCGCGTGAAATCTTGCCTTATCGCCATTTCCCTTAATGCCCATCTTTGCATCTCTTATGAGATGCAAAGTGGGCGCTCCTCCCCAGGGTAACGGGAGAAATGTCGCTAAGCGACATTTCTCCTAATATCAAGCCTCAAGTAAAGCAGCATAGCGACAAGAAAAGTAGCGATAACCTCTGTTATCGCTACTTTCCTTACGCCTGCTTTGAAACTGACTTAGCCATGATATCCTATGGAAGGTGGATATCATGACTAAGTATGTGAGGCCCTATCAGCAAGCTATCGCCAAAAGTTGTGTGATTATCGCTGGATTTCCAGCGATAATCGCACATTTGGCAGCTTGCGCTCTGAATTTTATCGCTTTGGAAATAAGCATTGCTAATAGCACGCTATCTCCGCGATAAAATTCAGAGTTGGACGGCGATAATTATCCTCACGCTAATAGCGCTGAGCGATAATTATCGCCGGCCCTTGCTGATATGCCCCGTAAATACCTGAACATGTAACAGTAACACACAAGGAAGAACCTTTCCTTTTATATGAGAATCTAAACCATCCTGTGATTCTGGGCAAATCACTTAATCTCCCCGTGCCTCACAAAACAAAAGAAATAAAAAATAAAATGAATGTGTCCTCATGTAATGCAACTGGTGCTATGTAAAGCACTCTGATACCCGATTCGGGTCAAGTTCGCGCTATATACAACCTCTGTAAAATAAAGTAAATAAAATAAACAATGAGAAATGAATCATAATATTCTCTACAGCAAAAAGCTTTGACTAAAACTAAGCCATTGTGAAACCTGGTTGATGGATAGGACCTTCAAAATGTGTCCCAAACCATTAAATCAGATATACACCATACATGGTGGACATCAAAATACAAGTATTCCTTTTATATATGCCCTACTACCAAACAAACAAAACAGCACTTACAACAAACCCTTAAACGACAATAAGCATAAGATAAATAACTGCTACCCACAAAAAATAACAATAGACTTTGAACAAGCTAGGATTAAGACGGTTTTTTAAATTTACTCCCACACAGCCATACACTTGCACGAGGGAGATGTTGTAGTGGAGATGAGGCGCTGTGAAGGAGCCTAGAAGAATTACTTGAAACCACCACTGTGACATCAGGAAAGACCTGCACCACTGTACTGTGGATGAGGCTCAAGATTTATGAAGTGTCCCCATCACAGGCAACCGCACCAATATCTGAACTGGAATATGCTGGGGGAGGGGCTTGATGAGCAAGTTCTGGGGCTGAGAAGCATCTAGTTGCTGGAGGAAGCCCACAGGTATAAGGGGAAACTTATTAGTATCTCAAAGAGACTGCACCAGCACAAGAACATCACCACTGGGACCTGGGGTGGGCACCTAGCTTGTTTGGGTAGTAGGCTGTGCATGAGGCAGAGGAAGGACACAATGCACAAAACTGCCAGGAGCTCAAGCAGCACAACTGAGATTAACCTTCCACTTCACAAGTGTTGGCACTGCCACTACTGACCTGACCTGACCGGTGCAAGTCAACACTTGCAGTGCAAGAGCATGACCATGCTGGTTGGACTGACACAGAATCATCTGCACTCGGTGTGTCATGCCGGATGCACACCATAGGACTCGCTGTGTCCCTGCCAACAGCATCACCAGCAGGCTTGCCCTACTCACAAAGAACTAGACTAAATTGGTCAGACAGGTACTGTGACAAAAAAAAAACAAGGAGGGGGGGCGATCTACTTGGACTATCGAGTGGCCTTGGAGTGAACTGAGCTACATGAGCTCCCCAAAGGGCCACAGAGGTTTCCACACAATGCACGTTACTACCAAAACCATTGTCCGGCGATGCCCTGGGTACTACTACGATTATTACTTGTAAGAAATGCCCTGTGTTTATCATGGTCAGTATTTCTAGTTGTGTGAGTTGCAATAAATTTCTTTTTGTTTTATAACCCACTGAACTAAATGTGATTAATTGATGGATGCCTGATGTTTATTGAGTGCGGATTTCAGCCCCACACTGTCTCCTTGAGTAAGGCTTGGACCGCTCTATTCCACTACCCTAAGAGCAAGTGCTAAATGGGTGTGTTTGGTGATCAGTTTTGGGTCCAGCTGTCGTGTTAAGCCCCAGGACACCAGTGGAGATTCGCACAAACTGAACCCTGATTGCCCGAGACTCCTGAAAAAATACCCACAGGCACCACCTGCAAAAGGACCATTGCAAGGTATTGATTGCTTTAAGAGTTTCTGGAAACGTTTGCAAAGGACAAAGACGAGGGGGTGCACAGCTCCACATTCATTGCTGTTATGCCCTCTGTACTTGGCTGCACCTTTTACAGGGGCATACAGGGGAAAAATAGATACCGGATTTACATCATTTCTGTGAAGATGAATTCCCTTCAACCTGTAAACTCAGAGTGTCTCGCTGGAACATTAGACCTCTGCTAAAAGTAGACCGGCCTTGCAAGTTTGGTCTCAATAGACTCTTTTCTTGTAAGCGCCTTGGAGTTATGAGTCAAAATGTGTTGATGTAACAAAATAAAATGACTGATGACTTCCTCATATCAATGACGAAGTACAATCCAGCTTTAACAAGTCCTTCTCATTTTGGCTATAATTTCCTCACGCAGTTCTCTTTCTAGAGCAGCTACAATCGTGGAGCATTGCTGTTTCTGAACATGATTCAATCACATGAAACAGATCCCCTGGACACAACTGGGGGCTGGTAAACTGTTAAGTTCCTCACCAGGATTTGTCTCAACTCTAAGTATATTACATGAACCTTACGTGATGGAGAGGTGTGGTGCAGCGGCCAGGGCAGCTGACTTCGGAGCACAGGGTTAAAGGTGGATTCCCGGCTCCGGCGGCCGCTCAGCTCAGCACCATGTGACTCTGGGCAATAGCTCACTTAATTTCCACGACGGCCCCCAGCGCCTTGAGACCCGTAAGGGTGAGTAGTTTGCGCTTTACAAAATACAAATACGGATAACTGCTGCCTAGCCAAGGTATTACAGAGTGCCCCGTTGCAAGCGGAGCTGGTCACCAGAACAGTCAAAAGTTCTTTATCACAAAATTGAGCGCAAGCCTGCCTGAAGAGGCAGATGTGGATTACAACTTTGATCGATAAGCTTTCCTTGAATTCCCTAGACGTATCAAGTTATTGTTCCATAGGGAAGGCTAGTACTGGCTAAAGTGATTTAGCTCAATTTGATTGTACAGGTGAAAACTCACTTAGAAAGACACAGTCTCCTATGAGATGGACTCTTGGCCTTAAAGTGTGATAAGTAAACTGAGACAGAACTAAAAGATTTCAGGACAGATACAGACAGAGGCACAGAATTTATGACTATAATGCTGATCCGTCCGCAGAATCTGATAGGATCAGCTTACCACCTTATGGACTACAGGAGGTAGACAAATATTGCCTTTTTCTCTGCAGATTTACCGCAAAGGTTCAACACGAGTCCAGTAGAGTGACTTTAACGCTCCACAGAGAAAGCCTGAGTGGTGGGTTCTCCAGGGGGCGCAATATTCCCAATATTCTTTTACACCTATATGAAACCTCCACATGTTGTTTTGGTGGAATACTGTGGCATTACACGAATACACCAACATTATCTCTATGTCCAATGTCCTTGTCACAGTCAATTACTTCTCTTCAGGATTTTCCCTTTGAACATCTGTCTTCAGTGTAAGTGAAATAACTCACTAAGCCCTGTCCCATGAATAAAAGTCACTTATAAAAGCAAATGGGAAATAAAGTGCAGTCAGTGATTTAAGAGTCATTCGCTGGCGTATTACCAACACTGTCCAGCATGTATTTTAAAATAAATTACTCTTTTTGTAGGCGAACCATTTTTAAACAAGTAATATGATTAATTTCTCTTGAAGGACATTGAAAACAAAAAAACCATCAGCTACATTGGGTATGTTTAAAGTCTTAAATAATAAAATAGTTTCTTTTAAAATGACTTTACAATTAACACGAAACCAGTTTAAAGGGTCAGCCAGAGCACAAAAAGCCAATCACCCTTACATCGAAAATATTATTCCAACAATCTGCACTAAGGTAGAATATGCTCCTAACAGCTAATTTGCCTTTGAAATAAACAAAAATGATATAACTAGCCTGCATCCCATCACAGAAGTAGCTAACCACTACAATTTAATAATAGAAAGCCTTTTCTACCAACAAAATAAAGACAAACCAAGCCCCCTAAAGACACTGGGGTTGGCAGACTGCATCGCTCCAGATAAAGACGCAAACCCAAATTCCAAATACCAAGGTGGAATGTCTTTGATAGCACCTTTTTCATACAAAACAATGGGGAAACCCTGTGCCCCTCAGAACCTAGGTATCGACGGAACCACTGTAGTTTTGTTGTATGAGAGCACCTTGGCACAGGAAGCCAAAATAAGATGGCACATCGCCTTCCAATACACACTAGGCAGAACCCGACCTACACTCTGTAAATGTATAGGAGCATTAAAAAAAGAACAAAGCTACCAACAACTACAAATGGAGAAATCTGTTAGCCAAATTGCACCTAAACTTAGCAAACAACACTGAAGAAAGTACAACATGCTACAATTTAAAGTCAAACTCTTCATATAAACAAAGGAGCAGATTACTTAGAAATAATAGCCAAAAGCATATTATAAAATATATAGCAATCTACAAAAAAAACCAAATCTGATAATAAATAATTTTTCATATAAATAATAACCATAATACATCAGTCTAAATATTAAATAAAACTCCAATATTAAGGAGACTGAGAAAATACAATTATATATATATATATATATATATATATATATATTACCTACTGGCGGTCGCCAGTAGGTAGTTATAGTTAGGACCCCTTTTCCATAGGAAAACCTCAACATTCTATTTTGAATAACTTTGGCGCCGGTCGATGAATCCTCGCGAATTTCTCAAAATAGGTGGGGCGCTACGCTCCGCTCCTACCCTGAAAGTCTCGGGGGGATCCGTCAAGCGGGGGCTGAGATAAAAGGGGGGTCCCAAAACGCGTTTTCCCCATGCATTTTTCCATAGGACCTTTAGAACGAGCTACAGCCCGAACGGCTGAACAGAATTACTCGAAATTTGGCAGAGAGGTAGTCCCTAGGTCAAGGAAGTGCCTTTTGTAGGTTTGGTGTAAATCTGTTCAGTAGATTCTGAGAAAATAGCCTTTAAATCAATATATATATCTGAGCCCGCTTACGGTACGCTTACCGTACGCTTACCGTAAGCGTACGGTGGCGTGCGCGAGCGCGATTCTGATTGGCTCTTAGATCTTAGTAAACATTCGAATCGGCCGAAACCAGGAAGCGGCGGCCGCCATTTTGTGTATTTCACTCAGAAAAAAAAGAGTGAAAACAAGAAAAGGGGGCAATGAGGAGAGTTACAGACCCCCTTACATTTGTGAGGGGGTCAAAGAAGGACTGTAAAGTACAAAGAAAACATTTATTGATTTTAAAAAAAATCACGGGGTACGCGTACGGTAAGCTTACGGTAAGCGTACGGTAGAAAAAAAAAAAAAAAAAAAAATGAAAATCAGATTTAAGTGTTTAGATATTAGGGGGCTCTAAAAAGAGCCGTTGTGTTTATGAAATGATTTTTTAGTGGTACCTACAAGTAAGTACCGATGCAGAGTCTAAGGTTCAAGAGGAAGACTCTGTTCCCTTCATCATTGAAGTGCACACCATCTCCTCTATAAATGTCTTGCATGTCATAACGCAAGTTGTTGTGGTAAATGGCACCCATACCATAGTCACGGAGGAAAGCAGAAACAGATTTGTTGACGTGCTTTCTTGCTTTGTCATCGCACCGCGTGCCCACCGTGTGTGCACGGCACTAACTGCGTAAAGTGGGCGCGCGGTGCGCGAAGCGCACCGCGTGCTCACTGTGCGCGCACGGTGCGCGAAGCGCACCGTGCGCGCACGGAACGAACTGCGTTAAGTGGGCGCGCACGCCACGAATGGCGTAAAGTAACTTAGCATTTAAAAAACCGTACAAATTCACTGAAAAAACCATAGGTTTCACACACGTTATAGTTAGGAATTAGCATTTAAAAAACCTTGCAAATTCACTGAAAAAACCATAGGTTTCACACATGTTATAGTTAGCGGAAATTTTACTGATAAAAAACCAGTGAAATTCCCCCGTTATAGTTAGTGCAGGCAACTATAACTCACGCGACCGCAATCTTCTGCTGATGACATATGTGTCTTTATGAAAAAAAAATATTTGTAATATATGTATAGCTAAAAATGTATGGAAGAAGACATGGGCAAATAAGTGTCTAAATACAGTATTAGCATCAGCAGAGGATTGCGGTCGCGTGAGTTATAGTTGCCTGCACTAACTATAACGGGGGAATTTCACTGGTTTTTTATCAGTAAAATTTCCGCTAACTATAACATGTGTGAAACCTATGGTTTTTTCAGTGAATTTGCAAGGTTTTTTAAATGCTAATTCCTAACTATAACGTGTGTGAAACCTATGGTTTTTTCAGTGAATATATATATATATATATATATATTCACTGAAAAAACCATAGGTTTCACACATGTTATAGTTAGCTGGACATTTCACTCGTAAAAAACCATTGAAATTCCCCCGTTATAGTTAGTGCAGGCAACTATAACTCACGCAACCGCAATCCTCTGCTGATGCTAATACTGTATTTAGACACTTATTTGCCCATGTCTTCTTCCATTAAATTTTAGCTATACATATATTGCAAATATTTTTTTTTCATAAAGACACATATGTCATCAGCAGAGGATTGCGGTCGCGTGAGTTATAGTTGCCTGCACTAACTATAACGGGGGAATTTCAATGGTTTTTTACGAGTGAAATGTCCAGCTAACTATAACATGTGTGAAACCTATGGTTTTTTCAGTGAATTTGCAAGGTTTTTTAAATGCTAATTCCTAACTATAACGTGTGTGAAACCTAGGGTTTTTTCAGTGAATTTGTACGGTTTTTTAAATGCTAAGTTACTTTACGCCGTTCGTGGCGTGCGCGCCCACTTCACGCAGTTCGCACCGTGCGCGCACAGTGAGCACGCGGTGCGCTTTGCGCACCGCATGCCCACTTTACGCAGTTAGTGCCGTGGGCCATGCCGTGGGCCATGTACGCACGATGCGCTTCGCGCATCGTCCACACACGGAGGACATATTATGCGCTTCGTTGTGAAAGGTTATCGATTAAATGCTCATATTAGACATATGCCATGCACATAAGGTGCACTGAGGGCACCTTTTGCACACGGGGTGTGGAAAGTGTGGATAATTATTTTTTTAAAATATTTTGTTTACCGTACACGTACGGTAAGCCCAATCGGCGTTTTAAAAAAAAAAAAAAATGAATTTTTGCCCTTGGGGGTTCTTTTGGGACACTCTAAACAAGGATAGGTGGTTAGGAGCTGTCTAGCCTGCCCCTTTTCATGTTATCCTACTTTGTTTTTCCTCCCCCCCTCAGAGTGCGAGAGAGAAAATGGCGGCCGACATTTCCTGGTTTCGACCGATTCGAATGTTTACTAAGATCTAACAGCCAATCAGAATCGCGCTCGCGCACGGCACCGTACGCGTACGGTAAGCTTACCGTAAGCGCACGGTAAGCGCTCGGTAAGCTGCCACAGATATATATATTGATTTAAATGCTATTTTCTCAGAAACTACTGAACAGATTTACACCAGACCTATAAAAGGCACTTCCTTGACCTGTAGACTACCTCTCTGCCAAATTTCAAGTAAGTCTGTTCAGCCGTTCGGGCTGTAGCTGTGTCTAAAGGTCCTATGGAAAAATGCATGGGGAAAACGCGTTTTGGGACCCCCCTTTTTTCTCAGCCCCCGCTTGACGAATCCCCCCGAGACTTTCAGGGTAGGAGCGGAGCGGAGCGCCCCATTAGTTTTGAAAATTTCGCGAGGATTCGTCGACCGGCGCCAAAGTTATTCAAAATAGAATGTTGCGGTTTTCCTATGGAAACAGGGTCCTAACTATAACTACCTACTGGCGACCGCCAGTAGGTAATATATATATATATATTCACTGAAAAAACCATGGGTTTCACACACGTTATAGTTAGGAATTAGCATTTAAAAAACCTTAGAAATTCACTGAAAAAACCATAGGTTTCACACACGTTATAGTTAGGAATTAGCATTTAAAAAACCTTAGAAATTCAGTGAAAAAACCATAGGTTTCACACATGTTATAGTTAGCTGGACATTTTACTCATAAAAAACCAATGAAATTGCCCCGTTATAGTTAGTTCAGCTAACTATAACTCACGCGCCCGCAATGCACTGCTGATGACGTCACATATTACATCACTCATGACATGGTCAGTGACATCACTCATGACATCACTGATGACATCTCAAATGACATCACTGATGACCTCACTGATGACATCATCCAGTGAATGTGTGTTTTTCTGAAAATTAAATATGTTTTATATATGTATATCTCAAGGTCGATGGAAGAATAAATGGGTATATAAGTGTCTAAATGGATGATTTGTTTTTAAAAAATTGATTGTGTAACTGACTGATTAAGTGTATCTCTCACTTTGTGTATAAGTGGCTGCATGGGTTGGTGAGTAGCTACATGGGTGTCTATATAGGTTAGTAGTTGTTTTTTTGAGTATCAGTCTGAGTGTCTGTATAGTTCGGTGGGGGGTATTACGTAGTGCATAGGTGCATGAATGAGTGACTCACTGTTTGTATGTGTTGAAGACAGCATGTGTGCAGGACTGTATGGGTGGATGAGTGTGTGTATGGGTGTGTTAGTGAGTGAATGACTGTCCCAATAGTGTCTTCAGGAGTAACTACATATGTTTTAAACTAGTATATGTGACTATTGGTGTATATATGTGAGTATATGTGAGAGGGAGAGATTGAAAGAGTTCCTGTATGAATAAGTATGTGTTTCTATAAGTGATTGTTTAAAAGACTAAGTATGTGTAAGTTTCCGTAGAAGTAAGTGTGGTGGTGTGTGTATAACTGTATATGCAGGTGAATGTATGTTTGATTCTTTATTAGCATGAGTGACTATGTGTGTGAGTAACTCTATGGATGAGTGGCATTATGTAACAGGATGTATAGGTGTATGAGTACATATGATGAGTGAGTACATGTATGAGTGACTGTATAGGACTGTTGGTGAATGAGTGGATGTGTATGTGGATCTTAGAATTACTGAAGAGGTTGTTGTAACTGGTATTGGTATGTCCATTGTTTTGAAAATTTTAGTCTCTATTTTTGAATGTGTGTATCAAAGCTTATATTAAGGTGAGAGGAGGTCTGCCACTCTATCACAAGGATGATGTCATCAGTGATGTCATCAGTGATGTCATTTGAGATGTCATCAGTGATGTCATGAGTGATGTCACTGACCATGTCATGAGTGATGTAATATGTGACGTCATCAGCAGTGCATTGCGGGCGCGTGAGTTATAGTTAGCTGAACTAACTATAACGGGGCAATTTCATTGGTTTTTTACGAGTAAAATGTCCAGCTAACTATAACATGTGTGAAACCTATGGTTTTTTCACTGAATTTCTAAGGTTTTTTAAATGCTAATTCCTAACTATAACGTGTGTGAAACCTATGGTTTTTTCAGTGAATTTCTAAGGTTTTTTAAATGCTAATTCCTAACTATAACGTGTGTGAAACCCATGGTTTTTTCAGTGAATTTGCAAGGTTTTTTAAATGCTAATTCCTAACTATAACGTGTGTGTAACCCATGGTTTTTTCAGTGAATTTGCAAGGTTTTTTAAATGCTAATTTTTTTTTTTATTCTTCATTTTTTCAAACATATTTTTAATTTAATTTTCTTTCATTTTATAAAGACTATGCTTAAATTTTTAAATTCCTTAAATATTTTTTTTAATATATTTTTTAAAATAAACATGTAAAATTTATTACCAGATTTTTTTTTTTTTTTTTATTTTTTTTTTATAGTACGCGTACCGTAAGCTCACGGTAAGCGTACGGTTTACGCAACGTCCGTAATCTATCTACGCTGCTTGCGTATAGTTACGCACTTTGCGTAGCCGCGCGTACTGCGCGTGGGACACGTGCGCGCTTACGCCACACGCGCACGTTACGCGGAAGTGCCGGGGAGTGACTGTTATGCGCATGCGCGCAAGCGCGTGTCTTTTTTACGCGCACGCGTACTTTTTGCCGTAAGCGTACCGTAAGCGTACCGTAAGCGTACGGTAGGTCATGTGATCTTGAAACACAACTTTTGATTGGTTGAAACTACTTTCAGTTCTAGAACTCTCCTACACCACACCCATTCCCCTCATTTCTGCTTGTGATCCCTTGGGAGAAGGAGCTGGTTTGTCTTTGGGATACGATGGCAGAACAGCAGAGCTCTTCTGAGAGTGAGGCTAGCACCAGCAGCACTGTCTTGAGGCAGAGATCGAGGAAACAAAAGCCTTCTTATGTTTGGGATTATTTTACTTTTCCAGAAGGCCAGCAAAAGGTGAATGCACCCTTAGTTACTTGCAAGCTGTGTAAGCGTGTACTTTCTAGAGGTAATCCTAACAGGAAGTATTCCTTTGGGAATCACACCATGAAGAGACACCTCCAGGATGTACACAGAAGGACACATGGTCATCTTTTTGGAGGTAACTCTTCAGAAAGACGAGCCAGTACATCCACAGCAGCTCAGCCTGGACCATCATCTGCAGGGCTGACTCCTTCTTCTGCAGGTCAGGTGAGCCCTTCATCTGTGGGGGGAGAATCTCCTTTTGCTGGCCCTCTGGAAATGAACCTTCGATTTCGGAAGGTTGATATTCATTGCACATTTTGTAAAGGTCTAATTTGTCATAGGGAGACCAGTGTTTCCCTAGTGAACAACAAAATAGATCAGCACATTTGTAGCTTTGAATGATTTTCCCATGCTTCCTTTCCTCTGTCCCTGCATGAACACAACGGTTCTTTTAAGAGCCAACCTTATCTTTCATCTTTTTTTTACATATGTTTTTTAAAACCTTTTTTTTTTTTTTTTTTACCGTACGCGTACGGTGCGCGTACCTTTTTTTTATTTTTTAAAAAAAACACTAAAAATCAATTATCACATTACAAGGTCCTTGAGAGACTACAATTATTATTATTGACTTACCATACTCACTCAAAAAAATATTTATTCATTTGTTTTTTAAAAAAATTGCTTTAAAAATGGTTCTAGTTTTCGAAAATTTTCTATAACAATCTGGAAAAAAAAGAAAAAAGTATTAATATTTTTAAAACTTTTTATAATACAGTACACATATTTACATATTTATCAAAAAATATTTTTGCCTTATTTTTGCTGTTTTCAAAATATATTGCATGTGTATCCTGGGTGACTGCCTACACTCCACCAAGGGCAACCAGCCTTAGTGATGCTGAATGTATTTGCATTACAGACTTAAACCTGAAAACCCCACTGGCTTCTAAATACTGTGCATGACTATACATGGCAAGCACATGGGTGTGTGCTAAGCCTCTGCTTCTTCCCCCAAAAATTCGCTCCCCCTTTCCATCTAATGCAACTGTGAAATCACCAGAGCAAGACGCAATAAATCTCTGCCTATAATTCCTCTATGCACACAGAGTCATGTTTTCACATTAGTCCTAAAACGAAATTTCTTTGCCAATTTGAAAGCACACTTACTGCTCTTTTTTTTTAGGGCCAAGTGAAAATCTCTTTTTACAATTTGAAATCACTTTTACAGACTGACACATTATGAAACCACTATTTTTGATTTATTTAATTGCACGTGTACAAACTGTTTTTTTTTCAGACCACCACCATGTGCATTCTCTGTGACTGCCTACACTCCACCAAGGGCAACCAGCCTTAGTGATGCTGAATGTATTTGCATTACAGACTTAAACCTGAAAACCCCACTGGCTTCTAAATACTGTGCATGACTATACATGGCAAGCACATGGGTGTGTGCTAAGCCTCTGCTTCTTCCCCAAAAAATTCGCTCCCCCTTTCCATCTAATGCAACTGTGAAATCACCAGAGCAAGACGCAATAAATCTCTGCCTATAATTCCTCTATGCACACAGAGTCATGTTTTCACATTAGTCCCAAAACGAAATTTCTTTGCCATTTTGAAAGCACACTTACTGCTCTTTTTTTTTCGGGCCGAGTGAAAATCACTTTTACAGACTGACACATTATGAAACCTTTTTTAAAAATTTATTTAATTGCACATGTCCAAGCTGTTTTTTTTTCAGACCACCACCATGTGTATTCTCTGTGTCTGCCTACACTCCAGCAAGGGCAACCAGCCTTAGTGATGCTGAATGTATTTGCATTACAGACTTAAACCTGAAAACCTCACTGGCTTCTAAATACTGTGCATGACTATACATGGCAAGCACATGGGTGTGTGCTAAGCCTCTGCTTCTTCCCCAAAAAATTCGCTCCCCCTTTCCATCTAATGCAACTGTGAAATCACCAGAGCAAGACGCAATAAATCTCTGCCTATAATTCTTCTATGCACACAGAGTCATGTTTTCACATTAGTCCCAAAACGAAATTTCTTTGCCAATTTGAAAGCACACTTACTGCTCTTTTTTTTTTCGGGGCAAGTGTAAATCACTTTTACACACTGTCACATTATGAAACCACCATGTGTAACTACAACAAAAACAATTCCCATTTCTATTATTCATTTCTTAAGTTACCACATACATCCCCTCTCAAACTCTAAACTCACCTTTAAAATTACTTAGTTGTGAAAGAAATGTGACACTCAAACAGCAGATTATCAGAGCCAGGATCTCTGTTGTGTTCACCTCTCTCCTCTCAGCAGAACCAGATAATGGCAAACTTCCCCTCTATTTTTCCACACATATACATGTAAGTTTCAAATCTCAGTGCTTCCCCCTTTTTTTCAAATGTAATCACACATTTCTATTGGTTGAAAACCAACCCTTTTCCAAAAGTACCCTGCCCCCAACTTGACTTCTGCCTAGTACCCTTCCCCCAACTTGACTTCTGCCTGCTACCATAGCAACAGCTCATGGAACACTGCTGTGTGCAGTTAGGTCAGAAGTTCGACACACAATGTTTCAATTCCACAGAGCAAGAGTGCTTGACTTTTCAAACCTTACAGCAAATCCATAGTACTGTTCTTTGGTTACACATTTTTTTGTACCAATACAAAACATGCTTCTATTAATTTTCACATACAGCCTAGTTTTTATTCTAGAATGGTATGAAACAGCCAATCAGTTCTTTTTGTTTTACAAAAATATGTATGCCTCCATTTCCAAACTGTCTTTCTTTTCATATTGCCATTCTACTGAAAGACACCTCCTGAGTGCATCCAGTTCTCCTTTGAAGATGTTCACAGTGTGGATTGTAGGGCACAGCTATGTCTTCTGGAGTGAAAAGTTTGCAGAGAAAACAGATATGGTGAGAGACCTTGCTTTGCCAAATGTAGACATTAAATGGATTGGTCAGAGAGGGTTAAAGTGGCACCAATTGATGCCATTGGTGAAATCCTTCATTCAAATCCAACACCCTGACCTCATAATAGTGCACTGTGGTGGCAATGACCTAGGCAATTTGACTGGGGTAGGTCTGGAAATGCTTATGAAGGACACCTTTGCACAACTGTTTACACTTTTCCCTAAAACTGCCTTTGTGTTTTCCAACATATGCCAAAGGCAAAAATGGAACTGGTCCAATCATTTCTGTCCACAGATTGACAAAGCAAGAAAGCACGTCAACAAATCTGTTTCTGCTTTCCTCCGTGACTATGGTATGGGTGCCATTTACCACAACAACTTGCGTTATGACATGCAAGACATTTATAGAGGAGATGGTGTGCACTTCAATGATGAAGGGAACAGAGTCTTCCTCTTGAACCTTAGACTCTGCATCGGTACTTACTTGTAGGTACCACTAAAAAAATGACTTCATAAACACAACAGCTCTTTTTAGAGCTCCCTAATTTCTAAACTCTTAAATCTGCTTTTCATTTATCTATTTTTTTTTTTTTACCGTACGCTTACCGTAAGCTTACCGTACGCGTACCCCGTGATTTTTTTTTAAATCAATAAATGTTTTTTTTGTACTTTTCTGTCCTTCTTTGACCCCCTTACAAATGTTAGGGGGTCTGTAACTCTCCTCATTGCCCCCTTTCCTTGTTTTCACTCTTTTTTTTCAGAGTGAAATACACAAAACGGCGGCCGCCGCTTCCTGGTTTCGACCGATTCGAATGTTTACTAAGATCTAACAGCCAATCAGAATCACGCTCGCGCACGCCGCCGTACGCTTACCGTAAGCGTACGGTAAGCGTACCGTAAGCGGGCTCAGATATATATATTGATTTAAAGGCTATTTTCTCAGAATCTACTGAACAGATTTACACCAAACCTACAAAAGGCACTTCCTTGACCTAGGGACTACCTCTCTGCCAAATTTTGAGTAATTCTGTTCAGCCGTTCGGGCTGTAGCTCGTTCTAAAGGTCCTATGGAAAAATGCATGGGAAAAACGCGTTTTGGGACCCCCCTTTTATCTCAGCCCCCGCTTGACGGATCCCCCCGAGACTTTCAGGGTAGGAGCGGAGCGTAGCGCCCCACCTATTTTGAGAAATTCGCGAGGATTCGTCGACCGGCGCCAAAGTTATTCAAAATAGAATGTTGAGGTTTTCCTATGGAAACGTGGTCCTAACTATAACTACCTACTGGCGACCGATATATATATATACATATATATATATATATATATATATATATATATATATATATATATATATATATATATATATATATCCAAAAGAAAAGCTGCTCTCAGCATTGGGGCGCCACAGACTTCGTGCATAAATACCATTTATTGGTGTTTTCACAGGGATGAAACAGCGTGCAACCAAACAGTTACTTCAGCCTTCGTAGTCCATACGCGTTTCGGGAGCCATCTCCCTTGGTCACTGGAACCGGCAGCATTGGGGCAAGGCAGCAGAGTTCACAGCATAGCTGTGCTGATTTAAATGTTTCCGCCCAGTGGGCGTGTGCAACATATGCATGCTGGTAGATGAAGTTCTCTGATCGTGGTATTGCCACAAACCCCTAAAAAACAATCAAAAATCCACAGTGGGTCGTTTGTAATTGCACTCCATTTACCACCCTGAAATTTCAAACTCCAACTGGACACGGAGTTCCTGCAGCGTCTCTTTGTCTTTCACGCTGCGGACCGGCTCTTCCGCCGCCGGCCACCCCGTGGTCCGAGCCAACCACAATACATCCAAAAGAAAAGCTGCTCTCAGCATTGGGGCGCCACAGACTTCGTGTATAAATACCATTTATTGGTGTTTTTACAGGGATGAAACAGTGTGCAACCAAACAGTTACTTCAGCCTTCGTAGTCCATACGCGTTTCGGGAGCCATCTCCATTGGTCACTGGAACCGGCAGCATTGGGGCAAGGCAGTAGAGTTCACAGCACAGCTGTGCTGATTTAAATGTTTCCGCCCAGTGGGCGTGTGCAACATATGCATGCTGGTAGATGAAGTTCTCTGATCGTGGTATGGCCATTTCTCTTGGATGTATTGTGGTCGGCTCGGATCACGGGGTGCCCGGCGGCGGAAGAGCCGGTCCGCCGCGTGAAAGACAAAGAGACGCTGCAGGAACTCCGTGTCCAGTTGGAGTTTGAAATTTCAGGGTGGTAAATGGAGTGCAATTACAAACGACCCACTGTGGATTTTTGATTGTTTTTTAGGGGTTTGTGGCAATACCACGATCAGAGAACTTCATCTACCAGCATGCATATGTTGCACACGCCCACTGGGCGGAAACATTTAAATCAGCACAGCTGTGCTGTGAACTCTGCTGCCTTGCCCCAATGCTGCCGGTTCCAGTGACCAAGGGAGATGGCTCCCGAAACGCGTATGGACTACGAAGGCTGAAGTAACTGTTTGGTTGCACGCTGTTTCATCCCTGTGAAAACACCAATAAATGGTATTTATGCACGAAGTCTGTGGCGCCCCAATGCTGAGAGCAGCTTTTCTTTTGGATGTATTGTGGTCGGCTCGGACCACGGGGTGCCCGGCGGCGGAAGAGCCGGTCCGCAGCGTGAAAGACAAAGAGACGCTGCAGGAACTCCGTGTCCAGTTGGAGTTTGAAATTTCAGGGTGGTAAATGGAGTGCAATTACAAACGACCCACTGTGGATTTTTGATTGTTTTTTAGGGGTTTATGGCAATACCACGATCAGAGAACTTCATCTACCAGCATGCATATGTTGCACACGCCCACTGGGCGGAAACATTTAAATCAGCACATCTGTGCTGTGAACTCTGCTGCCTTGCCCCAATGCTGCCGGTTCCAGTGACCAAGGGAGATGGCTCCCGAAACGCGTATGGACTACGAAGGCTGAAGTAACTGTTTGGTTGCACGCTGTTTCATCCCTGTGAAAACACCAATAAATGGTATTTATGCACGAAGTCTGTGGCGCCCCAATGCTGAGAGCAGCTTTTCTTTTGGATGTATTGTGGTCGGCTCGGACCACGGGGTGCCCGGCGGCGGAAGAGCCGGTCCGCAGCGTGAAAGACAAAGAGACGCTGCAGGAACTCCGTGTCCAGTTGGAGTTTGAAATTTCAGGGTGGTAAATGGAGTGCAATTACAAACGACCCACTGTGGATTTTTGATTGTTTTTTAGGGGTTTATGGCAATACCACGATCAGAGAACTTCATCTACCAGCATGCATATGTTGCACACGCCCACTGGGCGGAAACATTTAAATCAGCACATCTGTGCTGTGAACTCTGCTGCCTTGCCCCAATGCTGCCGGTTCCAGTGACCAAGGGAGATGGCTCCCGAAACGCGTATGGACTACGAAGGCTGAAGTAACTGTTTGGTTGCACGCTGTTTCATCCCTGTGAAAACACCAATAAATGGTATTTATGCACGAAGTCTGTGGCGCCCCAATGCTGAGAGCAGCTTTTCTTTTGGATGTATTGTGGTCGGCTCGGACCACGGGGTGCCCGGCGGCGGAAGAGCCGGTCCGCAGCGTGAAAGACAAAGAGATGCTGCAGGAACTCCGTGTCCAGTTGGAGTTTGAAATTTCAGGGTGGTAAATGGAGTGCAATTACAAACGACCCACTGTGGATTTTTAATTGTTTTTTAGGGGTTTGTGGCAATACCACGATCAGAGAACTTCATCTACCAGCATGCATATGTTGCACACGCCCACTGGGCGGAAACATTTAAATCAGCACAGCTGTGCTGTGAACTCTGCTGCCTTGCCCCAATGCTGCCGGTTCCCGTGACCAAGGGAGATGGCTCCCGAAACGCGTATGGACTACGAAGGCTGAAGTAACTGTTTGGTTGCACGCTGTTTCATCCCTGTGAAAACACCAGTAAATGGTATTTATGCACGAAGTCTGTGGCGCCCCAATGCTGAGAGCAGCTTTTCTTTTGGATGTATTGTGGTCGGCTCGGACCACAGGGTGCCCGGTGGCGGAAGAGCCGGTCCGCAGCGTGAAAGACAAAGAGACGCTGCAGGAACTCCGTGTCCAGTTGGAGTTTGAAATTTCAGGGTGGTAAATGGAGTGCAATTACAAACGACCCACTGTGGATTTTTGATTGTTTTTTAGGGGTTTGTGGCAATACCACGATCAGAGAACTTCATCTACCAGCATGCATATGTTGCACACGCCCACTGGGCGGACACATTTAAATCAGCACAGCTGTGCTGTGAACTCTGCTGCCTTGCCCCAATGCTGCCGGTTCCAGTGACCAAGGGAGATGGCTCCCGAAACGCGTATGGACTACGAAGGCTGAAGTAACTGTTTGGTTGCACGCTGTTTCATCCCTGTGAAAACACCAATAAATGGTAGTTATGCACGAAGTCTGTGGCACCCCAATGCTGAGAGCAGCTTTTCTTTTGGATGTATTGTGATCGGCTCGGACCACGGAGTGCCCGGCAGCGGAAGAGCCGGTCCGCAGCGTGAAAGACAAAGATACGCTGCAGGAACTCCGTGTCCAGTTGGAGTTTGAAATTTCAGGGTGGTAAATGGAGTGCAATTACAAACGACCCACTGTGGATTTTTGATTGTTTTTTAGGGGTTTGTGGCAATACCACGATCAGAGAACTTCATCTACCAGCATGCATATGTTGCACACGCCCACTGGGCGGAAACATTTAAATCAGCACAGCTGTGCTGTGAACTCTGCTGCCTTGCCCCAATGCTGCCGGTTCCAGTGACCAAGGGAGATGGCTCCCGAAACGCGTATGGACTACGAAGGCTGAAGTAACTGTTTGGTTGCACGCTGTTTCATCCCTGTGAAAACACCAATAAATGGTATTTATGCACGAAGTCTGTGGCGCCCCAATGCTGAGAGCAGCTTTTCTTTTGGATGTATTGTGGTCGGCTCGGACCACGGGGTGCCCGGCGGCGGAAGAGCCGGTCCGCAGCGTGAAAGACAAAGAGACGCTGCAGGAACTCTGTGTCCAGTTGGAGTTTGAAATTTCAGGGTGGTAAATGGAGTGGAATTACAAACGACCCACTGTGGATTTTTGATTGTTTTTTAGGGGTTTGTGGCAATACCATGATCAGAGAACTTCATCTACCAGCATGCATATGTTGCACATGCCCACTGGGCGGAAACATTTAAATCAGCACAGCTGTGCTGTGAACTCTGCTGCCTTGCCCCAATGCTGCCGGTTCCAGTGACCAAGGTAGATGGCTCCCGAAACGCGTATGGACTACGAAGGCTGAAGTAACTGTTTGGTTGCACGCTGTTTCATCCCTGTGAAAACACCAATAAATGGTATTTATGCACGAAGTCTGTGGCGCCCCAATGCTGAGAGCAGCTTTTCTTTTGGATATATATATATATATATATATATATATATATATATATATATATATATATATATATATATATATATATATATTATATACATTAAAAATATAAACCTGATGAATCAGAAAGCTCAAAGAACAAACTAAATCTATTACATAAAATAAATACATAAGTGATGCATTTCCAAATAATCTCAGATTATTCACACAAATGATAAAATATAACATTTCTCAACTAAATATAACTACTGTTCAGTAGCGTCACTAATCCATTAAAAATGGGAAAAATATTTTCCAAAATGCCCACAAAAAAGTGAAAATAGACATCCCACGAAGCAATCCAAAAGTATGTAGGAAAAAGTAAAAACCTGAAAAAGTGTTTAAAGAAAAAATGCTCCTAGAAACCCAAAAAATGAAAATAAAAAAAAATATTGGTTTAATAACTAAAAACGATTTTCTTAAAACAACAAAAAAAACGGTAATTCCCAAAGCACATATGACATATTCATTGACTAAACCCTGTAAAGTAAACAAGAAAACCCACCCGCAAAACACTAAAGGGCTCATTACGATGTCGGTGGGTCCGACACCGATAGCTTGTCGGTGTTGGACCCACCGACATTTTTGCCTGTGGTCTGCTAACTGTATTACGATGCAGCGGGCGGAGGCATCAGGAGGAAGGACCATCTGCCGCAATTCCGACAGGCTCAAGGAGTCCATCAGTTCGTCAGAGGGTCAGTAATCCCTACAATAAGGGCGGTGCCTACTCAGGCGCCACCATAGAGATTACAATGTCTCTTTCCGTCTGCTCTTTCATGGCGGTTCACCCCCCATGAAAAAGCAGGCTGAAATTGACTTTGGGGGCCCCTAGGAGGGCCCATTCTCCCCGGCCCTCCGCTATAGGGCCTGGGGGGCGCCAGAGGTGGAACCTAACCATTCCTGCACCATGTTTCAGGCACCGCATTGTGCCTGCCACACTGTGCAGGGATGTTTTCAAAGTGTTTATTTTCTGTTGGGGCGTGTGCTGCAGTCCACAGCACACACCGCAAAAGAAAATATACACATTGTGACCACCGTGAAGGCAGTCACATTGTAATCAGGGCAGTGGGACCGCCGACTGCTTACTCCATTGTGCGGGTAGGATGAGAGTCCAAGCGCCATCGTAATCAGGCCCTTAGGGCCTCATTATTAGTTTGGCAGTCTTCGGAGCCCCAGACTCCCGGTGAGGCGGCGGTGGCGGTCTTCTGACTAGCACATAATGACCTTGGCAGTCGTACCACCCTGGGACTTCCCACTCCACCAGGGAACCACCGTTCCCTGGTGGTGGTGTGGCGGGCTTGAGGCAGTAATATAATTGGCAGGACAGCCAAGTATGGACTTTCCTCACTGCCACTGATTTCATGGAGGTCTTTCCTCCATGAAATCAGTGGCGTTACAGGGCACCCTGGTGCCTCACTCCATGTGGAGCGACCCAGGGGAGCACAACAGGTGCCCCGTGTGTATGCACCCCCAGTTCCAGCACGGCATGGACTTCACAGTCCATGCCATGCTAGAACTGCCTTTGAAGTTCCCATTGCGGTACCTACTGTATAGTTACTGCCGTGGGAACGCCAAAGACGCTGCCCACCAGTGACTAAAAAAGTCATAATACGGCAGGCAGTTCTCACTCGGGTTTGGTGGTGTGGTGGCAGGACGGACCCTCCACTACACTGCTAAGCTCGTAATCGGGCCTTAGCATTCCCAAAAATACGTATATATTACATTGAATCATCATAAAATATGAAACATAACATCATATAATATAACATAATGACATAGGGCATTATTACGATATTAGGCAGACCGTTTCGGTGTTGGAACCGAATGACCATAGTTTGACGGTTCCAAACAACAAATTAAAGCGGTCGCAAATTCCATTTCTCTATGAGAGCTTGTGCTGCGGGCGGTTTCCGCTCGTAGCACAACCTCCCATAGAGAAATGCGAGTTTGTGTAAATCCCTGCACCGTGTGGCAGGCGGGCACCATAGGTGCTCCCCAGACCCCCAGCCGGAGGTCACAGAAGCATGGGGGCCCGGATAGGGGCTTCCAAAGTCGCTTTCCGACAGGCTTTTCATGCCAGAAAACCAGACATACAAAGCCTGTCTGAAACCAACATCGTAATCCCTTGAAGGGATTACATTGCGGTTCCATTTGGCTGACGGGCTTCTTGAGCCTGTCGGAAGCCTGTCAGTCTGACTGGCCGACAGGCTCCTTGAGCCAGTTGGAAGCCTGTCGGTCTGACTGGCCAGTTTACACTCAGATTGCCTAAATTGTAATTAGGCGGTCGGACCGTAAACCTACGATATCGCTCATCGGAGCCTCACTGACCGACATCATAATAAGGCCCATAGTTGTAAAACAGTGTATGAAAACCAAAAATTAGGCTTCTCCGACGAGTATCTCGTGATCTTCAAGTTTAATTTCTTTCAACATTGTAACGACTAATTAACAATTTGGAACGGGATATAAGTACCTAGTAACTCAACCGCGTCTCTCTTTACAGATTTAATTTACAGAACAGTCACATGTAAAGTTAAGGATTTCGCTCCAGTACGTCACGATGGCAACAACTTAGGTACGTTGATTAAAACTACTGTTTATATAAGTGTAGGTTTCTTTTTAAGTGATTCTATCGCACCCTTACGGAAGTTTCTCTCCTTTTTGTTTCATGTAGTTGGATACTTAAATTTGACCCGCCCGTCTCTTTTTTTAAAAGTATGGTACTGGGCTGCAACGTGTCATTTGGCAAAGGTAAATGAGGTTTATTTTTAATTTTCGCTGATGGGCCAGTTGTTGTGGTAGTGACACATAGTCAATTAAAATCGTTTTCCTACTTCTTTGGTTTGTAGTGAAACTGACATTTATGAAAAAATGCTGTAGGGCACAAGGGGTGCCAACACAAAGAACGTAGAAGGTAAAGTATGGATTTTTTTCAAAAAATCAACAAAGGTATATGGGAGTGCTTGCAAGTTTGAACTGATGGTAACACATGCACCTTTTTGTTTTATTTATTTTTGCAGCTCATCTTCCAGGTCCTGAGGCTAACCCTCAAAATAATATTGGATTTGAAACGCGTAGACCTTTTTGTTGTGTCCAAACAAGTATTGTTGATAAATGTTGAGTATCAGGTCGATAGCAATGCACAATTAATGAATCTTAGGTTTCATGACCTGAATACCGAACTGCTTGCGCGACATTCTTCCTGAGATGGTATTGTACATTAGACTTTTGACTGTGGTGTTTAAAAAAAAAAAAAACTCTCTTCTGGGTGCTTTTTTTCATTCTTTTCTTTTTTTTATTTTCTTAGCTTTTCGGAATTTGATCTTTTTTCAGATTTAGTCAATTTGTTGTATTTTGTGATGTAACGTATTGTCTTTGTTGTAAATATAAAATTGTGAATGTTGTATTTTATTGTGTGGTCAGCTAAATGGTTGTAATATTCATGCAAATGATAACATGAACATTTTCTTTTTTTAGAAGAAATTGAATACTAAAAAGAAAATACTTTTTAAGTAACTTTTCTTCAATCACTATGAGTGTCACGTGTGATTGTTTAGAATGAAACTGTGAATTTTCATCAGTATTGGCAGAGTTTGTGTTGTATCGAAAATTTTTATTTAACATCTTTAAAATATTACACATTTCAAATATTGTGACAATCTGAAAAAATGGTGGTCTAAATTATATAATAGCATAACATACATACAATTATTAAATATCTACTAAAAAACGAACGCTAAAATGATGTTGAAAATGTATATATATATATAAAGCAATATACAAAAAGTAAAAAAAATTTGAAACAATGGTAACATTTTTAAAGATTACATCATGCAATACAATTTTAATATGATTACATTTTTTCTGCAGTAATAAATAGGTATTCAAAAAGGTTTTTTATATATGTATAAATGTTAATTTTTCATTTGAAATTCCTATTTTTAAAAATGGCAGCCAATAAACTTTAAAAACATAAATACATTTAGAAAAATGTCTCACTTATCTTTATTATATAAAATATGTAATTATTATTGTAATTTATTACAAAAATGTAACAGTGTTTTATTATATTTCTAAACATCAATACTAATTAAATAACAGAAACTCATTCTCCTACTTACAAAAACAATAAAAAAAGTGTTCTACACTAATATTCTAAAATTAAATAATCACTTTCCAACATAAACCATTTTTTAAAAAGTATTGGACACTGAAGGGGTGACATTTAGTAGTCCTTCTACAATCTATGCCAATTTGAGGAAGGTGTTGGACACTAAAGTTGTAACATCTACAATTTCTACACCAAACTACCCCAATTTGAGGAGAGATACAAAAGCTGTGTCATTTACTATTCAGACTCCAACCTTTGTGGAAGGTGTTGGGGGCTAAAAGGATGACATTTACTATCCCAACTCCAACCTATAGATATTTGAGGATGGTGTTGAACACTAAAGGGATGACATTTATTAATAACACTCCAATCTATATCAATTTAAGGAAGGTGTTGGGCAGTAAAGGGGTGACATTTAATATTCCCACTCCAACATACACCAATTTGATGAAGTTGTTGTACACTAAAGGGGTGACATTAACTATTCCCACTCAATCATATACCAATCTGATAAAGGCGTTGGACACTAAAGGGGTGACATTTGCAATACCTACTCTAATCTATACCAATTTGAGGAAGGTGTTGGACACTTAAGTGCTGACATTTACTATTAACACTCCAATCTTTATCAGTTGAAGGAAGGTGTTGAACACTAAAGGTGTGACATTTACAAATCCCACTCCAATTTATCAGTCAGTCAATCAAGCTTTATTGCGGTTAGATTTACCATAAAAGCACATAAAAGTAAGACAACAGTACAATAGGACAAGCAATTCAATTCATACATGTAATCTCAATTATATAGATGATTGTTAAACATATCCTTAAAATTTTTTTAAATTTAAATACTATCCAGAATTTTAAAATTGTGAAACAATGATCATTATAAAAGGAATAAAATACGATCTTTTCTCTCGATATCCATAACTCTTAATGCTAATGTATAGCAGCATTGTTTATCAAGTTCCTTCGAATTATCCACATTGAATGCAAGTATTTAGCTACTGCAGAAACAATCACTGCGTTAGTATCAGTTTTTAGTATCCTAAAAAAGGCCAAATATTGCTTTATACCCAGGTTTTTGCAAAGCTGAATTATCCATTTCTTCCTAATGCAAGTATATACTGGACAGAAAAGGATAACATGTACGGGAGTTTCTTCCTCAGTTCGACAGCCTGGGCAAGGACGTGCCGGACCCCCTTTCCACCTGTCAATATTATAATAAAAAGGCAAAGTGCCATATCTAAAGTGCAAATAGAGCTTCTTTGCTAAAGTGGGTTGTATTGCATCAATCTCAGGCTCAAAGCTGTAGAAGGACTTATCGTCCAAAAAAATATCAGTTAAGCTTGAAGTTTTTACTGAGCGAAAGAGATTCCTTAAATTAGATTCTTTTACAACACTTGTCATGGTTTTCTTGGAAATAGCTGGGCAGGAAGCCTCGGGATTTAACCAGAGTTCCTCAAGCCTGCTCGATGTAAGTAACTGTCTTACAAAGGTTAACCAAGGGATCCTACCAGATCCTAATGAAGCCATGACTACTTTGAGCTCCTCCTTGTAATTGACCAACTCAGGAATGCTCCACAGGTGCTTCCAATAAAGTAAGGGCCGGACAGTAATAGCGTCTGCAATTGGGCAGATATTCAAATCTAATCTGAGCGGAGCCAAGGGAGTACTTTTTGGCAAATCCAATAATTGCCTTATAAAATTATTTTCAGTTATTGATAGGTTGCTTACTGATGTGTGTCCCCAAAGTTCCGCCCCGTAAAGGGATGATGCCCTTGCTTGAACTTTAAAGATTTCAAGAGGGGCACTTATTATTTTGTGGGTACAATTCTTCTGTACTTTTAGGATACCCCCAGCTGCTTGGGATAGTCTTAGGTTGGCCTTGGCCACTTGTGGACCCCACCCCATTTTATCATTCAAAGTCAAACCCAGGTATTCGAATGTTGGGACCCTTTCCAGGGGTCTGCCTTCCATCATTGGATGGGGGCAGTTAACAGTATTGGCATTAAAGACCATATACTTAGTCTTATTTATATTGACCACCAGGTTCCTTTTAATGCAGAATTTGGAAAACTGGTTCAGCACCCGCTGCATCTCCATTGGGGATTTTGAAAGCAGCAGCGTGTCATCCGCAAACATTAGAGCGGGAAATCTTCGGGCACCCAATTTGGGGGAGTCAATGTCGTTTATAGCTAAGAGATCTTCAATAAGCCCGTTGAGAAAGAGAGAAAACAAGGTCGGGGCAAGCACACAGCCCTGCCTAAGGCCTTTCTCAATCGGGAATGGTCCAGTTAGCTGACCTTGTCTGCCAAAACGAACTCTCGCAAACGTGCCTCCATGTAAGATCTTAAACTGATGGCATAGGTATGGTGGAACCCCCATTGTTAATAAGATGGTCCATAACTGGTTCCGGTCCACCATATCAAATGCGGACTTTAGGTCGACGAATGTAAGATATAGGCTACCCCCTTCCAAGACCACATGCTTCCAGTAAAGAACTTGCAGCCGGAATAATTGGTTGATTGTTGATGTTTTGGCCCTAAATCCCGCCTGAAGCGGCGTCAGAATGTTATTATCGCTGGACCAAATCTGTAATCGTTGTAACAATAGCCTGGCGTAGATTTTTTGGGTCACATCAATAAGGCTAATCGGCCTATAATTAGAAGGTTGGAGCGGAGAGCCCTTCTTGTGAATTGGAATTATCTCCGCCCCCAGCCAGGTACTTGGGAGTGGTAGCCCCTGCAATATCGCATTAAATAATACCCATAGGTATGGACCCCAAACTATCGGTTCTTCCCTATATAAATCACCTGGGATCCTATCAAGTCCCGGCGCTTTGTTAGGCTGGATACTTGAGATGGCCGACTGTACTTCCACCAATGTAAATGGTTGCACTGACCACATAGGATCCGGGGCCAATAAGCTCGGGGGGGCTTCACTTGTACATGTAGGAGAAAGAGAGTAAAGATCTTTAAAATAAGAAGACAATGCTTCTTCAGATATATTTGGAGCAATTGTAGACCTGCCTTCAGATTTTCCAGTGTGGACAAGGTTCCAAAAGGTCCTTGGGTCCTTTGCCACGAGTGCAGATGTAATAGCAGCCCAACGATCTGCCTCCCATTCTAATTTTGCATTTTTTAGCATTTTCTTATATGTTTGTCTGGCTTCTGTGACACGAGATCTATTACCTTGGCTTAGGGCGAACAATAATGCAGCTTTCGCGTCCCTACAACACCTGTTAAAGCATGGATTCTCGTCATTGCGTGGTTTAGGCTTAACAGAACCCTTCTTATAGAAAGTGTCCTTTAGTATTGCGACCATTTCACTATGGATATCCATAATTTTACCCATATCAATGTCCAAAGAATTAGTGAGGGTGGGATTTGCCCTTTCGAGCAGGGGGGTTACGTCTCGATATAATTTTGCCATGGATTCGGTAGATGATTTCGCGGCCGCCCATCGGATTCTTCTCCCACCTTGCACTATTCTTAGATCACTACTTAGGGTGCTAACTGTAGCACTATCCCCCCTGATTAGTTGGAAATCCATCTCAATTATCAGGGGATTATGATCACTTTCAATACGAAGAGGAACGCTAAAATCTAACATTTTTGGCCACAGAGCCAAACTCGCCAAAAAATAATCTATCACAGATGTATGCCCCATGCCACTATAAGTATGCTGGGCAGGGGTATCACTCTGGAATCGACCGTTACAGGCTCTAATAGAGAACGTATAGGTAAGGGAAGTCAACTGAAGGACTAAAGCTGTCCAATTTTTAACAGGATAAGCATTGGGGGGCAGAATTGACCAAGTTTCATCTTCTTCCATTGTGATCGGCGGGACCCCTTGTAATGGTTCAAAATGACAATTGAAGTCTCCTCCGATCAACAAGGCAACATCACCCCCAAGCGAGTGCAATAGGGTGGTTAATAAATCCAAAGTTTTGGATGTTCCGCCCGATCGCACTAGCCGTGAGTATATGTTGATCAGAGCCAATTTTGGTGTTTCCTTATGAGACATCAGGATGCACGTGAGATCAGGACAGCTTGTATCTAGCCTTTTCAAAGTGAATCCAAGATGGGTACCCACCCATATACACAACCCCCCTGACGGTCTGCCTCTCGAGCCTTTTATTGCAGATTCCGCAAAGGTTACATAGCCCAATCTATGGGTAGGACCTACCGCCCACGTTTCCTGGAATAAACAGATCCCATGAGAATCCACGAATGTACACCAATCCGGGATGTCTAAGTTAGATGTGAGACCCGCTATATTCCAGGATAAGATTTTGAAGGTCCCTTTTGTCATTGCCTGCTTCTTTCCCAAACTACCCTCGTGACAGGACCCAGCAAGGCCGTGCACCCCAGGGCCGACTGAATGCCGATCTGTGTGCACGCGAGCGGTCCGAAAATGTGGGACAAAAATAGATTTATCAATCACAGGGGGAGATGGACCATCCCCTAACTCCCCTGTGGTTGCATAAGGCTTTTTCTTGGGCATCATTCTTACTTCTGTAGGGGACAGAGAGTTAATTGCGGTGATTACCGCCCCCATAAGATCCCTTCTGATAATCTTCGAACCTCCTTCCCTTTTATTAACGTCTGTTCGATGGAACAATGGGGGGCTGGGGGGCATGGGGAGTCAATCCACTTGGTCCAACAAGCTGTATCTATTGCTTGTTGGAACTCCCAGCACTTCACCCCTAACTTGTCCGCCCCTGCTTCTGTGTACATAATGCCAAGGGTCCTCTTGCTGGCGCCATGAATCATAGCTCCTATGATCGGGAAGATAATGAGCATGATCTATTTGGTAAAAATAGTCTAACCTTAGAGATTTAATCATTGTATTGGGACTTATCTGTTGCCTGCTGCATACGTAATCAACTGCCCTGTAATCCTCAAAATTAATAATTACACAGTCCCCACCCACATTTTTTAGTTTGGAACCCACCCACCCCACCCTTCTAACAAACAAAATTTTGCTTTGGATGGATCTAGGCAGGGGTCTATGGGTGTTCAACCAATGCATTGTCTTGTTTTTGAGTTCCTCATATGATTCATGTTTCGTATTCATCAACTTTGTGACCCCGGTTAGAATAACCACATATGGGGCGCAATCCGGGGGTAAGTTGATGCATGGTAGGTCTCGAGAAGCATCATTTTCCCCAGATTGATTTGGAAACTCCTTCCCTAAAGTTTCGATATTCGCAGAGTTTGCCAACTGCAAGGGTTGTGCCTCGTTCGCGGCTGATGGATTGATTTTTGGGCCAGTTGTGCTAAAGCCCGGGCTCGGCCCCTGTATGGTAGACAATGTAGGTTGATCGTTTGCAATAGTAGGTGTTAACTTGTGTTGTGACTGTGAAACGTTCACTGGTGTAACCAAGGCTTTAACTTGGGCTTTGGTAGCAAGAAGATCATTTCTAAGACCCATATTTTCCACGAGCAGTGCCTCCATTTTTTCCAATCTATCATCTAAGTGTTTCAATTTTTGCTCCACTGGCTGGATAAGAGAAAATAAAACCATACTTAGTTTCCCCACCAGTAGATCTACATCGAGGGGGAATGTGGTTACGGAGTCTGTACCATTCTTAGCAGGACTATCTATAAGAGTCACAGAAGGGCAGATCTCTGATTGGTCCGTGGTCAGGGAATCCAATTGGTTATTAGGTTTAGACTGTTTGGGTTTTCTACCCCGAGATGGAGTGCCAGCCTTCTTCCTTTTCAAGATTGCACCCTCTTTAAGTCTTGTCTTATTCTGGTTGTTTGTACTCGCTTCGGTTTGGGCAGATAATATGTTTGTAGACTGTCCACATGGTAGTTGGGTTAACCCATCCACCTGATCTCCTATATTGTTTCCAGTAAGATGTGAGTTAATAGGGAGCTCTTCAATAGCTGCGTTTAACTGGGGAGGGTCTGGTGAGCATGCCTGTGCAGCGGGGCCCAGGGAGGATCTCCTTAAGAAGACCGGAACTTGGGCCAGACGGCGTTGCGTCATAACAATTTCACGTTCCAAGACCGATGATGCTCTCGTAATGAATTGGTCTAGAGTCCCAGCTACAAGCCCTATTGGTGTCGGTTTCAAACCCCTTCTGGTGGCCATAATATTCAGATATTAGTATTGGGAACTAAGTTTAGATGATACTCACGGTTCCCACAGGATGTCAGGGGGCTGTCCCAGCCCGGCCTCTTCCGGCCCCTGACGGCAACAGACGGCCCGCCCTTTGCCCGGGCTTCGCCTGGTGCCGCCCGCGCGCGTCCCGCGACGCGGAGGGAGCCTCGGAGTTTTCTGCGCCTCCAGGCGCGTGCGTGGTGTCAACAGGCGCTAAGTCACCTGGGGGCTGTAGTCTCCCCCTACTCGCGGCCGCGTGATGGATAGGCGGCAGTAGGGGAGACAAACAGCGAAAGGTGCCCAGCAACGGCAACGGAAGGAGCGGAGTAGCAGCAGGACCCCCACAGCAGGTAATGCAGGTCTTGTCCGGTTTCCCGCTCCACCGAGGGAGCCTCGGAGTTTTCTGCGCCTCCAGGCGCGTGCGTGGCGTCGACAGGCGCTAAGTCACCTGGGGGCTGTAGTCTCCCCCTACTCGTGGCCGCGTGATGGATAGGCGGCAGTAGGGGAGACAAACAGCGAAAGGTGCCCAGCAACGGCAACGGAAGGAGCGGAGTAGCAGCAGGACCCCCACAGCAGGTAATGCAGGTCTTGTCCGGTTTCACGCTCCACCGAGGGAGCCTCGGAGTTTTCTGCGCCTCCAGGGCGTGCGTGGCGTCAACAGGCACTAAGTCACCTGGGGGCTGTAGTCTCCCCCTACTCGCGGCCGCGTAATGGATAGGCGGCAGTAGAGGAGACAAACAGCGAAAGGTGCCCGGCAAAGGAAGGACCGGAGTAGCAGCAGGACCCCCACAGCAGGTAATGCAGGTCTTGTCCGGTTAACTAAATTTCGTAAACACTGTAGTTTGTTCTATGAGAAAAACCTGGCTTGAATAAGTTCACGATCATGAAAGGAAGTCGTCTGGGTACATGTGAACGTGAAACTACAAGTCCCAGCATGCAGAGTGCCAGTGGATTAAAAAAAAAAATACCTAGCTATGTCAAACATAATACGAGACACTTTTCCACTTTGCTAAAGCCTGCCTGGGACCTCGCAAGCTTGCCGATATTTACCTCCTCTCACTCCAATTTATACCAAGTTATAATTTAATCAATCAAAATTTTAAAAAAATTAAACATTAACAAATATACAACTGTGAATAAAAATTATTATTCTATTCTAGAAAATGTATATACATTATATTTTTTTATTATAGTTTTTAATCTATATTCTAAACAACTCTTAAATTGATATTCTTTCCTTTGAAACTCCTGTCTACAATATTTTTGACATCACAATATACTTAACACGATATTTATGTATCACAATATTATTAATTCATTATTTTTCCAAACCCCATGCAATCTCTCTGTGAGCTACATATTTCTACGGGTGGACCCTGTAGTGCATGAAGTGTACCTGTGTGCATAGGTAGTAGAATTTCCAGTTCATATGACTGATTCAACATATCGTAGGACAGCCTAGGTTTCTTACCCTCCCATGTTAATCTAGTGCATAGTGTCTGAAGCGACTGAAAGAAACTCTTGTGTAGTATGATGGGAATATTGACAAAGTAGCACCAGTAGGTAAGACACCAATTAAATGTGCCCTCTCCTCCCCATGATATTTGATCTTTGAGCTGGCTAACTGCTCAGCCATAATGAAGCTGAGCTATGTCCGCTGCATCTGTTTCCATACACCCAGGAATTCTTTAGTCTCACACTACTCCAGGCGAAATTCGAGGTCAACCCTTGGCGTGCCTGGTATACAAGCGGAAATATTGCTGACTTATTCCTGTTTATTTCTATGACTGACAGGCCCGGAATCTGATGAACTCCCTAGGTATTATGGGGTTTAGGCTTTTTTGGCGGTTCTTAATGCATAGGTTTATGTTGTTCACGTACAGGGATATCAATAGGGGCTTTTCTCTGAACACCAATGTATTGGGATGTGCTGCTTTTGGAGTTTGTCAGCTAATGGTTTAGAAGTGATCATGAAGAGCAGTGGGGACAGGGAGCAGTCCAGTCGCATCCCATGAGTGATCAGTGTTGTGTCAGAGAGCTGTCTGTTAATGTACAGCTAAGCCATTGGGGAGGCCTATATTAGCTGTATCCAGGCTAGGAATGATGCAGGCTGTCCCATGATATGTAAGATTGTGAAAATATGTGGCCACTCAAGAGAGTCAAAGGTTTTAGTCACATCTAGAAACATTGCCTCAGCTCTCTTTCTACGGTCTATCTGATGCTTGACTGGGAATAGTGTGTGTAAGTAGTGCGCTGTTGACCTCCCAGGAATGGCTTAAGCTTGGTCCGGTAGTATTAGGAGTTACATTAGATGCAGATGGTGATTTGCAATTTCCTTTGCAACAACCTTAGTATTGCAGTTAATTAGGGATTATGGCCTGCATTAATCACTGCTGATTGTAGGTTTGGAAGGCTTCCGAATGGTTATTAGTATTGCTTTGCACATGATAGTTGGTAGAAAGGTTAGTGATATAGCTTTCTCAAATACCTCCCACAGACAAGGCACAATCAAGACTTTGTATTTGTTATAAAAATCAGAGGGGTGAAACTGTCTGACCCCAGGGTCTTTCCACTGTGCAGGGACAATATGGTGTCTCCAATCTCATCCAATGTCACTGGTGGCTGTAGTAAGAATTCTCTCTTTGTCACTCCCAGCTACGCTATAGCAGTGTTTTCAAGATACGCATGTATGTTGTTAGACGCTGTGTTATGTTATGTTATGTTATTTTTATTTGTACCGCGCACAGCTGCCCCAGCAAAGGGGCGTCCTGGCGCTTTGAGAAGGTAAACACAACACAGCACTACAAGCGGACAAAAGGAGACGAGACACAACAGATAAGCTAAACAAATAAAAAGGTCTTGATAGCCGTCTAAACTGAAGGAGCTCATCGATGGCCCGGATTTGTGGAGGAAGAGAATTCCACCAACTCGCTGCCAGGACTCGAAAGGAGCGGCCACCAATTCTGCTCAACTTAAAACGCGGGACCACTGCTAAGTTCTGGCCTAGCGATCTAAGAGTGCGAGAGGGGACATAGGGGATCAGCAATTTCTCCAAGATTTGTGGGGGAGTACCCTTTAGGATTTTAAATGCAAAGCAGAGAACCTTAAATCTAATCCTCTGCTGCACAGGGAGCCAGTGGAGAGAGCGCAGAGTATTGGACACCGAGCATCGCCTAGGCAGACCTGTCACCAGTCGGGCTGCATCGTTTTGAACCCGCTGGAGCCGCAAAAATTCTGACTGGTTTATCCCCGCCAGTAGGGAGCTGGCATAGTCCAGCCTGGACAGCACTGATGCTTGGACCACCAGCTGTCTTGTGGGTGCATCAAAGAATTTGAGGATGGGTCGAAGTCCTCTGATGATGCCATAGCAAGAAGCCGCCATCTTCTTGGTATGACAGATGAAACTCAGAGAAGGATCAAGCCACACCCACAAGTTTTTTATCTCTGCCGCTGGGAGGGGAGTCACACCCAACTCCGAAGGCCACCATTTGTCATCCCACAAAGCCACCTGTTTACCAACCACCATAATCTCCGTCTTCTTGGTGTTTAACTGGAGACAGTTGGAATTCATCCAGTGAGCCACTTCCCGCAGACCATCACAGAACCTGGGAGCCTCCAGGTCTGAGTCCCCATTCAGTGTGACCGCCAGCTGCGTGTCATCTGCGTAGGAGACCATGGTCAGGTCCCACCACTTGACGACCGCAGCCAACGGTCTCACATACAGATTGAAAAGAGTGGGACTCAGTGAAGACCCCTGTGGGACTCCCTGGTCTAGCGGGTAGGATGACGACTTACCGGGCGGGATCGCCACCTGGAATGACCTATCCGTAAGGAAGGAACGAAACCAGTGCAAGGCGGAGCCAGAAACGCCCACCTCCTCAAGACGCCGAATCAGAATCCCGTGCGAGACCGTGTCGAAGGCGGCACTAAGATCTAATAACAGTAGTGCCGCCGTCCGACCGGAATCCAGCACGGAACGCAGATGCTCGACCATCGAGAGAAGGGCCGTCTCCGTGCTGTGACCTGCACGGAACCCGTTCTGGGTAGGGTCGAGAATGTTAAGCCTACCAAGATGGTCTGTAAGAGTGGCATTCACATGGGCCTCCGCTATTTTCGTGGCCCAAGGGAGAAGGGAGATAGGGCGGTAGCTTTCAGGTTTAAGGGGGTTAAGGGTCGCCTTCTTCAGAATTGGCGTGACTACTGCCTGCTTCCATCTAACGGGAACCACTCCAGAAGAGAGAGACAGGTTGATCAAGGACAACACCGGGGTACGGCAAACCGGTGCCAGGGTCTTGAGTTGGGCCGGTTTCAGCGGGTCTGCCGGAGATCCAGACTTGATTTTGGCGCTGAGAGAGTCAAACACCTCCAGAGATAAGGGGGGTAAGATGGAAAGACATTCCCCCTCACCTAAGGTGCGACCAACCTGCTCTAGCATCAGGGAACCCGTTGGGAAAGTGCGATAGATGGCTTGCACTTTTTCATGGAAGAAAGAGGCCAAACCCTCACAATGTGAGTCCGAGCATATTTCCACTGCAGTTGCTCTCTTCGCCATTAAGTCCTTTAATACTTTAAAAATAAGTTTCGATGGATTAGCAGAGTTCTGAAACTGTTGAGCATAAAAGGAAGCGCGAGTTTGACACACTGCCCTGTGATAAATCTTGACCTTGGCCAGATAACATATTTTCAGATCTGGGTCGTACGACTTCCTCCATAATCTTTCGGCCTGTCTACAGGCCCTCTTAAGAGATGCCAAGGAAGTGTCATACCAAGGGCTCGGCTCCTTCCGGTGACACTTGGTTTGCTTGGAGGCCTGGAGGTCGCAGTCGTCGATCCACTGTCTGAGGTCGCGGGCGGCGGTGTCGGGGTCGGTGGGGTCGGCGGGAGGGCTCAGGGCGAGGGTGGTGGATAGCTGGTCTTTCGGTGACTTTGCTCCAGCAGTGGCGAGGCATCTGTTGGGTGCGGTGGTGCGTGGTGGGTGTCACAATACCCACTCACCTGAACACCAGGTACCGCAGGAACGAAGAGAGCCTCCTCTCTCACCTCCAAACCAATCCTCCACACAGAGTTGCTCCGTATGGGCGATTGATTCCAAGGGAAAAGGGAAGAGAATTACACCACACACGATGCGTTTGGGAAGTGAAGGGGTGGAACTAGACGTGATGTCAACAGGGGATGATGACCAAACGAAAGGGAATCAGACTGCGTCTGCAGGATGACCTCAAGGAAGGGGATAACCACAGTAGGTCTGCAAAACAGAAATTGAAAAGGTGAGAACCAAATAAAGGAAAATAATTGTATCCTTATTCAATGAGTGGGGAAGGCATGCAAGAAACTGCTCTTACCCTGGAAAACACTTCATGGTACCGTAGCTTAGTATCCACTGCACAGGAATGCTCCAAATGGTCCTTTAGCGCAAACAACAAAACAAAGTCTCGAGGTATCTCGCGTTGGAGGCTGTGCTGCCGGCTCCTGCCGTGCGCCTCTGTAAGAGTACAAGGATATCAATGTCTAGCAGTTCTTACCACTTGTAATTTATTGTCTCGCAGTTCCTGTCACGTAGCAAAGAATGTATGCGCTTTCAAACGCGCTTCTACCGCGTTCACAAATGTCTCACGGATTCTACCACGATAACAGATTCTATCAACGGCTTCGGCTGCTCTTTCTCCTGCTTCGCGGCTTTTTCCGCGTTTCTGTCTTTCTCACGGCTCCTGTCATGATAACAGATTCTATCCATGGCTTCGGCCGCTCATTTTCCTGTTTTGCGGCTTTTCCACGTTTTTGTCTTTCTCACGAATAATTTGCGGGGGTAACCGCGTTTCGTTTTGTCCTCGTGGCCCCAGTCGCGTTCACCAATGCCTCGCAGTGATTACCGCGCTCTGGATTTCCTGTCGCGGGTCCTGCCGCGTTTACAATGTATAAATGTCTTGCGGCTGATTACCGCGTTCAGATTTCCTCGCGGCTCCTGCCGCGTTTACAATGTATAAATGTCTTGCAGCTGA
Organism: Triturus cristatus; assembly: GCF_964204655.1. NCBI lineage: Eukaryota > Metazoa > Chordata > Amphibia > Caudata > Salamandridae > Triturus > Triturus cristatus. The sequence goes on from NC_140585.1 coordinate 443,563,061, forward strand.
TTACCGCGTTCAGATTCGGACTCGCGGCTCCAGCCGCGTTCACCAATACCTCACGGTGATTGCCACATTCTGGATTTCCTCGCAGCTCCTGCCGCGTTTACAATGTCTCCATGTCTTGCGGCTGGTTACTGCGTTCTGCTTGGTTCTCACGGCTCCGGCCGCGTTCACAGTGTTTCGCGGCTGATACCGCGGTCTGGTTTTCCTCGCAGCTCCTGCCGCAGTCAAGGATTTCAAAAGAGGGAAGCAAGGAGGGAACAAGAAAAGGATAAAGAGAGACACGTGCCGGTGTTCTCTCGGGGCCTGAAATCAACTTCAAATAAAGCCAAGCACTAGTGTCAGATATGGGAGGGACTTAAATAACAACCTCCCCTACCACCTGACAAGCTATAAACCAGACAGTGGGAGGAGTAAGGAAAAGAAAAACAAAAGGCTGGGACAGGACGGGAACTTGAAAACAGGGAAAGTGGTAACATCACCTCCCCCTTAAGGCTCTTCTAACAGGGTGAGGTTTCGTGGGGTGACAAGCATGGAACCTCCGCAACAATAGGGGTGCCTGAGCAAATGCAGCAGGTTCCCAAGTGCTTTCTTCCGGAGAGTATCCCTTCCAATCCACTAGATAATACAATTTCCCACTTCGTCTTCGTGAATCCAGAATACGATTCACTTTGTATTCTTCTTGATCATGGATCAGTAAAGGAGAGGGTGGTATCATAGGATGCGCGGAGGGAATAAAAGGTCTCAGAAGAGACGTATGGAATACAGGATGAATAGGATACTCCTCAGGAAATGCTAGTTTCATGGCCACTCAATTGATAATTTGTTTTATCTCAAATGGGCCTACAAAACGTGGGTGTAACTTTTAGTTTCAAGTTTTTTTGAGGACAGCCATACTTTATCTCCTATGACATACTCAGGGGCAAGATGCCGATGCTTATCTGCAGCTTTCTTCATGTTGTCTTTGGTCACCTGTAACTGAGTATATGCAGATTTCCATATTTTTTTCAAGTTAGTACACAAGGTATCCACTGAAGGGACCTTAAACGTGGGTTGTACGGGCACAATTCTGGGATGAAAACCCATGGAGCAATAGAAGGGGAACGCAGAGTGGACACTGTTATTATACGCAAACTCTGCTATAGGTAATGCTTTTACCCAATTACTCATCAAGGTAGCCAATAAACAATGCAAATACTGTTCCATGGTCTGATTCACTCTCCTCGTCTGTCCATCAGTTTGCGGATGATAAGCTGATGACAGACGAAGGTCCATTTGCAGTGCGGAGCCTATATCGTACCAAAATTTGGAGACAAATTGAGGACCCCTGTCGGACACCAGAACTGAAGGAATTCCGTGTAGACGGATCACATTATGTATGAAAATAGACACTAGCTCACTAGCAGTAGGGACTTTGTGAAGGGGCACGAAATACGCTATCTTGGTAAAAGGGTCCACTATGACCAGTATTGTGGTGTGTCCTTCCTCTGGGGGGAGGTCGGTGATAAAATCCATACTCACTGTATGCCAGGGATAAGGGGGAACAGGAAGAGGTTGTAACAACCCCTCCGGTGTAGCACGAGGGGTTTTCTGTGTGGCGCAAATGGGGCAAGAGGAAACATACTTCTGTATGTCTTTTGCCAATGGTCCCACCAAAACCATCGGCTTCAAATGTCGTTACTTTTCTGAATGCCATTGTGGCTCACCAAAGCAGAAGAATGTACCCATTGGAGTACCTGCTCCCTTAATGCGTCCGGAACATACAATTGTTCCCCATGATAAAGCAGACCCCTGTCATATAACACTCTGGTTGTTCTAACCAAGGGGATAAATCCATCTCACTTAATGTCTTTTCTAAATCCTTACAAAACGATACATATCCTAGAATTCAACCAGGGGGTATGAAGGCTTCCATTTCAGGCTCCATTCTTTTATGAGGGAGTGATACACATAATCGCGATAAGGCGTCAGCTTTCACTTGTTTTGCTGCTAGCCTATAAGTAATCACAAAATCGAACTCATTAAAGAAGGAAACCCAACGCATCTGTCTGGGGGTCAACGCTCTAGCTGTAAGAAAGAATTCCAAGTTCTTATGGTCAGAATATATTGTGATGGGATGTTTGGCCCCCCAGAGGTAATGCCTCAATTCTTGGAATGCTTTCCTAATTGCCAGAAGTTCTCTCTCTGCCACCGTGTAATTTTGTTCCGCTGGCAGTAGTTTATTAGAAAAGAAGGCTATAGGATGCATCTGTCCATTAGTGTCTCTTTGAGAGAGAATTCCTCCCACGGCGTATTGAGAAGCATCCGCCTCTACAAAAAAAGGGAGAGTAGGATCAGGACAGGGGCAGAAGTAAACTCTTTCTTTAAGGAGTCAAATGCCTTTTGTGCTTCCGGAGACCAAACAAACTGTACCCCTTGTTTAACAACCATTGCTATGGGTATTACTAAGTCCGAAAAATGTGTGATGAATCTCCTATAGAAATTTGCAAATCCCAGCAAAGACTGTATGTCTTTTACGCTGGTAGGAGTAGGCCAGGACAGGATAGCCTCAACTTTTTTGTTGTCCATCTTTATCCCGTTTGCAGAAATTCCAAACCCCAAAAACTCTACTGTAGCCACATGGAAAGTGCATTTCTCGAGTTTTGAGAAGAGATGATGCTCTCTTAACCTTTGCAGCACTTGTTTGACGTGTTCTTCGTGTTCGTTATGATTTTTTGAGAAAATCAGTATATCGTCTATGTAGACGATTAAGAAGCGATCCATAAAATCCCGGAAGATCTCATTAATGAAGAATTGAAATGCCACAGGGGCGTTACATAGGCCAAACGGCATAACACAGTATTCAAATAGCCCAAATTTGGTTCTGAACGCCGTTTGCCACTCATCCCCGTCGCAAACTCAGAAGAGGTAGTATGCTCCTCGCAGGTCGATTTTGGTGAAAACAGTGGCGTCTTTGATTTGATCTAATAATACCGGAATGAGTGGTAACGGGTATTTATTTTTTATGGAATTTCTTTTAAGCGACCTGTAATCTATACATGCGCGAAGGCCTCCTTCTCGCTTGGATATAAAAAACAAAGGAGATGAAACAGATGATGAAGAATGCCAGATAAAGCCACATTTCAACATTTTGTCTAGGTACTCTTTTAGATAGCTAGTCTCTGGCTCTGATAGAGCGTAGATTCGACTACAAGGCAGTACGCCTCTGGATTCTAGGTCTATGCGACAATCAAAGCTACGATGAGGCAGCAATGCCGTGGCTGTTACCTCATCAAATACATCAGAATATTGTTCATAGTTGCTGGGGAGGTGGTCGAGCTTTTGAACACTGCAAGAGGCACATACCAAAGGAGAAGCCCAGTCAATGGCTTCTTGGGAGCATTGCTGGATACAAAAATTAGAATCCAAAGTCACAGTTCTCCGTACCCAATCTATCTTGGGGTTAGGGTTTTGCAACCAGGCTACCCCAAGAACCACTCCAAAGGCCAGAGTGTCTATGAGATCAAACGTGACTTCTTCAGAATGTCCGTTATCACAAACCAATGTTAAAGGCACCGTATGTCTTGTAGTGAGTCCTGAGGACAATGCTGTCCCATCTACAGGCTCCTCCTCTGTATACAAACAACTCCCAAGGAAGAGGCTAGTTTATTGTCCCAAACATGTCCCGTGGCTCACGAATCCAGTAGGACTGAGAGTGTCAATCGATTGCTATTGGACAATATCAATGTCACACTTATGGTAAAGTGTTTAGGCACTCTGGCTACCGAGGTGCCTTGACTGTTCCATGCAACCGCCACAGTCTTTCTGGGCCCTACAAATTTAGGGCGAACAGGACATTCCCGTGCGAAATGGCCTCCCTTTCCACAATACCGGCAGAGATTGAGACTATGTCTTTTCTCTTTTTCCGCACGAGTTAAAGGACCCCTAACTCCTCCTATATGCATAGGTTCTTCTGCTACTGGTCTCTGCTCTTCTTTCTTAGGGTTTTTATAGAGCAATACTCGTGGACTCTCCAACCTTCCTTTCTCGCCATGTCGTTCCCGGAGTCTGTGGTCCAGTTTGATTACTAAATCTATGAATTCAGTACATTCTTCTGGGGGTTCAACTATTTGGGACAAAATGTCCTATAACTCATCATTCAGCCCCTTATAAAATAAGGATATTCATTTTCTCATGCGGCCATCGAGTTTCGGCCATTAGTCGATTGAAATATGTGACATAGGAAAGCAGGGAGTTCTTGCCCTGTCTCAGATTTAGTAGTTCAGTGTCACTTGCCTGCATAAAAGTATGCTTGTCGAACAGCCTCCTCATCTGTTCCTAAAAAGCGGGAAGGTTATGTAATAAGGGGTCATCTGTTTCTACCAAGGGGATAGACCAATTGGCAGCTATAGGCATAAGGTAAGATATGACAAAAGCCACCTTGGCAGTGTCATCAGGAAAAGCAGTAGGTCTACACATGAATTGTAAATAGCATTGATTCATGAAGCTGCGATATTTACAGCTTTCTCCATTAAAACGTTCAGGATTTGCTAAGGGGACAGGAATGGGAGTAACTATCATAATACTAGTGGGCGTAGTCCCACCATTTGCTGCTGACTTATCGTAATAGAAAGAGGCAGGCTTTAGTACAGGATGATGTGTTTTAGGGACAGTACCAGGTGAAGGACCCCATGCGGTATGTACCTGTCTATTATGAAGTTCAGATTTCAAGGATTGGTTTTCCAGACTAAGGGCCTGCACCTTGGTTTGCAGTGTCACTAATGCAGTCGCTAAGTCCTGAGCTGAGGGAAGGGGAGTAGAGTCCGCAGAGAACTGACTCTCACTAATCCCGGCCTGATCCATCTTCGCTCGGGCGATGTAAATTTATTGGGCTTGGCTTTTTGTCACAATACCCACTCACCTGAACACCAGGTACCACAGGAACGAAGAGAGCCTCCTCTCTCACCTCCAAACCAATCCACCACACAGAGTTGCTCCGTATGGGCGATTGATTCCAAGGGGAAAGGGGAGAGAATTACACCACTCACGATGCGTTTGGGAAGTGAAGGGGTGGAACTAGACGTGATGTCAACAGGGGATGATGACCAAACGAAAGGGAATCAGACTGCGTCTGCAGGATCACCTCAAGGAAGGGGATAACCACAGTAGGTCTGCAAGACAGAAAAGTAACATATACTGAAAAGATGAGAACCAAATAAAGGAAAAGAATTGTATCCTTATTCAATGAGTGAGGAAGGCATACAAGAAACCGCTCTTACCCTGGAAAACACTTCTTGGTACCGTAGCTTAGTATCCACTGCACAGGAATGCTCCAAATGGTCCATGAGCGCAAACAACAAAACAAAGTTTTGAGGTATCTCGCGTTGGAGGCGGTGCCGCCGACTCCTGCCGTGCGCCTCTGTAAGAATACAAGGATATCAATGTCTAGCGGTTCTTACCGCTTGTAATTCATTGTCTTGCAGTTTCTGTCATGTAGCAATGAATGTATGCGCTTTCAAACGCGCTTCAATATACTTTGCAGCTCCTACCACGTTCACAAATGTCTCATGGCTCCTGCCACGATAACAGATACTATCAACGGCTTTGGCCACTCTTTCTCCTGCTTCACAGCTTTTTCCATGTTTCTGTCTTTCTCGCGGCTCCTGCCACAATAACAGATTCTATCCATGGCTTCAGCCGCTCATTTTCCTGTTTCGCTGCTTTTTTTGTGTTTCTGTCTTTCTCGTGGCTCCTGCCGTGTTCACGAATAATTTGCGGTGGTAACCGCGTTTCATTTTGTCCTCGTGGCTCCGGTCGCGTTCACCAATGCCTCACGGTGATTATCACATTCTGGATTTCCTCGCAGCTCCTGCCGCGTTTACAATGTATCAATGTCTTGCGGCTGATTACCGCCTTCAGATTTCCTCGCAGCTCCTGCCGTGTTTACAATGTATCAATGTCTTGCGGCTGATTACCGCATTCAGATTCAGTCTTGCGGCTCCAGCCGTGTTCACCAATACCTCGCGGTGATTGCCGCATTCTGGATTTCCTCGCGGCTCCACGTTCTGCTTTGATCTTACGGCTCCGGCTGCGTTCACAATGTTTTGCGGCTGATACCGCGGTCTGGTTTTCCTCACGGCTCCTGCCGCGGTCAAGGATTTCAAAGGAGGGAAGCAAGGAGGGAACAAGAAAAGGGATAAAGAGAGAAACGCGCCGGCGTTCTCTCGGGTCCTGAAATCAACTTCAAATAAAGCCAAGCACTAGTGTCAGATATGGGTGGGACTTAAATAACAACCTCCCCTACCACCTGACAAGTTAAAAACCAGACAGTGGGAGGAGTAAGGAAAAGAAAAACAAAAGGCTGGAACAGGACGGGAACTTGAAAACAGGGAAAGTGGTAACATCGGGTTTCCGGTAGGTAAAGCGAATGCAGCGATGGTCGGTCCAGTGGAGTTCGGTGGTGTGGTTGAAGGAGACGTGGGGGCTTGCGGTGAAGATGGTGTCAAGCGTGTGGCCGGCGGAGAGGGTGGGTGATGTGACGAGTTGTCTGAGTCCGAGGTTGGCTGGGTTGTCGATCAGGGTGGTGGAGTTGGTGTCGTTGTTGTTCTTGAGGTGGAAGTTCAGGTCCCCGAGGAGGATGTAGTCCGTGGAGGCGAGGGCGTGTATGCTGACGAAGTCGGCGATGGAGTCGCTAAACTGTGGTCGGGGTCCGGGGGGTCTGTAGAGGAGGGTTCCTCTGAGGGTGGTGTTGGGGTCGGTGTGCATACAATATAGTTGAACAATTCCAACAACAGACATTAATGAACTGATGAGTTACATTAAATAGTGTTTAGACATATAATATGACCAATCACAAAAAGAATACATAAAACGCTAAGTGTGGTGCCCTGTACTATTAGTACATGGGGGTTTGCTTATTTTGACCCGCTCCTCTATAGTCCAAAAGGCACTACTTTCCTGTGGTGGTCGAAGAACTGTAACTGTTACTGGGTGAGGTTGTTATTCACATCAACATTAATACATAGCGTGATTTGTGCACTTTAAGATTGACGATGAATCGTTCAATCAATCAACGGCATTTGTATAGCGCACTACTCACCCGGAGGGTCTCAAGGCGCTGGGGGTGGGGATGTTACTGCTCAAACAGCCAGGTCTTGAGTTGCTTCCTGAAGGCGAGATGGTCATGGGTTGTCCGGAGGTGGATGGGGAGGGAGTTCCATGTCTTGGCCGCCAGGTAGGAGAAGGATCTTCCTCCGGCGGTGGCTCTGTGGATGTGTGGGACGGTGGCGAGAGCGAGGCTGGCGGATCGGAGCTGGCGAGTGGGCTGGTGGAAGGTCAGGCGGTTGTTGAGGTACTTGGGGCCCAGGTCGTGGAGGGCCTTGTGTGCGTGGGTGAGGAGTCTGAACGTGATCCTTTTGTTGACGGGGAGCCAGTGGAGGTCTCCCAGATGTCCGGAGATGTGGCTGTGGCGGGGGATGTCCAGGACGAGTCGAGCTGAGGCGTTCTGGATCCGTTGGAGTTTCTTCTGGAGTTTGGTGGTGGTGCCGGCGTAGAGGGTGTTCCCGTAGTCCAGCCGGCTGGTGACGAGGGCCTGGGTGACCGTCTTCCTGGTCTCGGTGGGGATCCACCGGAAGATCTTTTGAAGCATGCGCAGGGTGTTGAAGCACGAAGACGAGACGGCATTGACTTATCTGGACATTGAGAGGGAGGAGTCCAGGATGAAGCCCAGGTTGCGTGCGTGGTCCGTGGGCTTGGGGGTGGCGCCCAGGGCAGGGGGCCACCAGGAGTCGTCCCAGGCGGATGGTGATGACTCGTTGTAACACTAATGTATACGCCGACATGTTTCGACCTTCATGTAAGGCTTTATATATTTTGTAGATGAAGGTCTACTTCAGGAGTGGGGGACGTTTTTTGGGAAATGTTCCTGCGGGGACATCCTGCATCTTCATGAGGTACAAGAGTTCTAAAACTTTGTTGGTCTGTTTCATTCAATAATTGATAGAAATCGGGCAATCGGACCCTGGGGTAGTCTGGAAATATAGTCTGTCTGGGGCTAAAACTTGGAGATCTGCCCTGTAGGTGCTGTTCCCCTTATTCATAATGAAAACAACAGTGTCTCAACCGGTTGTCATTAATAAGGACTGTTACAATAAGTGCATAAATCACTAGAGAAATGGAAAAAAGGAGAGGGAGACCACAAGTAGATTTGGAAGGGTTGTTATTTGTAGGTAGTTATAACAGCATGAACGGCAAGAAACAGTAAAAGAAAAAAGTTAAGTAAGGGGTCAATGATACAAATTAGGTTGATACAAATGAAGTATTATGATTTAGGTAGGTTTGAGTGACCCCGTAGAAGCTGCGAATAATGTCGATGGTGTTTTGACCTGTTCAAATTAAGGTCATCATCAGGATGATGGTTACTAATTTCTTAAATAGTGCTGGTAGCACAATGTTGCAGTAATCACAACTGTACAGTTGTACGGTGGAGAAATCAGGTATAGGTGTTGGCTGGGTCGGCGTGTATTCGGATATGAAGAATTCAAATGCAGCCCGGATTGATTTAGTGCAGGCTGCCAACTTGGTTTCTGGGGGCTAAGAGTCTGCGCGGAGCGAATGGATCCTGCGGAGGCGGTGGAATTCAGTCACCGGAATTGGCCGGACAGGGCTTAGGGGGGCATTGAACTTTCTCTCTGTTGCTTCCATCATTTCGCTCATATTTCTCCACGGCAGAAAAACCTGGACTTTTTAGTCCATGCCGTGCAGGAACTGTTTTTGACATTCCCATTGCGGTGCCTGTTTTTAAAGGCACCACCATGGGACGCCCAAACACATTCTGCCAGCCACGAGAAAACTCCTACTCTGGCGTGCGGCCTCACCACAGGTTTGGCAGTGTGGCAGTAAGGCACACCCATCACGGCACCACCAAACTCGTAATCGGACCCTTAGAAGTTTGGAACAATAGACTGCTAACTGCAGACTCTTGCAGTACTCACTTGCTAGGTCTGAGGTCAGTTCCAAATCACTGGTGGCAGAACCCTACATAAGACCTATGAAGACTCAGGCACCTTATCTGACACATTCTCATTAGATCTATACTCTCTGTGAGACTGGTAAGCCTACTGTTTGTACATGTAATATCTATTTATGGTGTGCTTTAGTCTATTGCAATATACTTACCAACTCCTTTTTGTAGAGCTGTGTCAGTCCCACAAACTCCATCAACAACTGTCTGTGATGTACCATCCCCTGAGAGAATCTCTTAGATTCGAAAAGAGAGTTCAGTTATATTTTTTTCTTTCCACTTTCCCTGTTTTCCCCACGCCAATTGCAGACAAAAAGTTCTGTTTTGCTATCAGCATGGAGACTTGAGGCCACAGAGGTTTTCATCATATCCACAAACTCAAAAGGTAACACTTTTCCTTTGCTGAAAGGCCCTGCTAGCAAGTATGCACCCAGGTTTATTTGAATTTTTAAGGAGAGAAAAATCCGTTACACATGATGCATTACAGAGAATATGATTGTTTAGCAGTTGTTTTTGTGTAGAGAAATTTCTCAGCGTTAATAAGTGGCACTAGTAATTCGAACATTTATTGTTTCTGGTGATGGTAAGAGGTTGAAGAGGCTTGTATGATACATATTGGTAGTATGCAATACCAGACACAATGTATCCTCTAAGCAAATGGTGGTGTTGCACACTCAGAATCAGCAGTACCTAGAAACTGTTCATGTTTTTTAGTTGAAGGAAATCGTGTTGTTGACAAGTTGGACTATGGTGTCCAGCAGAAGAATATTTTCAGATAGTAGTAGTTCTGTAAATGTAGGCAAACCAATGATAGATTGAATCTCATCCTATATGTCTGATCAATATGGTCGTCATGTGTCACATTCTAAGATCACTTGGGCAAGGTGTTGCATACTTTTAAGGTGTTCCCCAAAGTCTGTGAAGATCATTTCATGTTAATAATGCTTGTATAGAGAGGGTGTTGGTAAACCGATGTACACTAGGGCAGTGAGGGATTTCTGTAACATAATATTTGTTTAATTCCCATCTTTCAAAATCATTAGATGACACAATCGTAGTCCACTTTTTTTTTAAGTCAGCATTTTATATTTTACAAAATAATCTGCATGAATTCTTACAATTAATTCTTAAATGATTTGGGGCTGAGGGGCATCACAGTGGTAAACATAACAGACTAATTTGTAGAAGACTTGGGAAGGGAAAGAAATGAAGTAAATCCCATCACACACAATAAATCCATCCGGGTAACCTTAGAAGATGTTTCTGCTTGCTTGGAAATCTTGTGAAGGTGCACCAGAGCTTTTTAGTCCACTTTGCTGCCCAAAATTCAGATGCATATTTTGAGTGATGGCCAGTGAAACATGGGAGTAAGCATAATGATCTAAGATGACAATTCTATGCTCTGCATGGGGATCTCATGAATTTATTGAGAATATCTAACAGAGCTTTCAGGCTTGATTTGATCAATGTCTATGAATCAATCATACCAAGGTGGTTCACCCCGCTAATGTACCTCTGCACTCATTCAGGACAAGATGTTTATCGTAGTTTTAGGGATGAAATTTAAATGTGTTTAGTTTCTGTGATTTCTATTGTATCTATGCAATTTATGTAAAAAGAATTGAGAGCTTTTTTATGGTGCAACTGAAATGACATATCTGATACTGTGTCAAGTAATATAGTGGTAAAAATGGTAATTAAGAAAAGATATGGGGAGATGGCTAGTGGTAAAAGGTGATAACTCTGAGTTTGAGAAGTACCACATTATTTTATAAATGTATTTTATTGGCAATATTGATGTAGCACACAATGTGACCTAATTAGAACAAGGGTATATATATTTAACCCTTCTTCACTTGCTTTTTAATCACTACCACTTTTTGGGAGAAAGAATAAAGTTGTTGCCCCTTAGTAGGTCGTTTTTAATCACTTTTCATTTTTGCACTCTGCCCCTCCTTACCATTTTGAGTTGGTAGATCCAAAACGTGCTTTGCACTCCAGCTCCTTCCCCCAGGGGTTAAGTCGTAGCCCACATGGGGTACCTTGCGGTCCCCATGTGTTGGAGGAACCCAATGATGAAGCATGTCACCCTCGGGTGAGTGAGGGTTTTCGTCCACAACTTGGTTGTGTCCAAAATTTCTTTGAACACTTGCTACCCTATACATAGTTTGAGTTGCAATATTGATGTAGCACATAAAAATCTCACACATGGTCACTGTGCAACAGTTGGGGTGACAGTGAAATGCAACCCCGAGGGACAGAGGTTATTCATGACCAGTGAGAAAAAGTGGGTATGCTGAGTGAGCTGAAGGCTTTGTAAAGCTGAAGGGTGTGTTGGTTGTTAATTGCAAAGTAGAATTAAGCCAGTGGGTCTCCATAACCAGTAGAATCATTCGTTTGTGGATGGAAAATAGGGTTATTAACCCATGCTCTGTACACCCATAAAGGCCCTTCCATTTACCGAACCCGCCGTTCACTTCCACCTCCTCCAGGACTCGGAATCCAAGAAGAACAGGACTTAAATGAGGACAGGACCAAATGAACTGAATAAAAGGGTACGCATCAGTCCGTAGGAGGCTAAAAATAACAAACGGTGGACACGTAATGATAATGTACCACCAGAGAGTCGCACATTGCATGGTTTGTGTGCACTCCGTGATATATTGCGATAGCAGCCAATGGAGTTTCTTTCCACAGTTCCTGGGTGCTCTTATCAGTGAAAACAAAGATGGCTGCTCCTCCGAAGTCGCATTGCACCACAATACCTGACTATTAAAGCATAGAGGGGCATATCAACCAGGGCTTTATCTCTGCTTTTTTGGCTTTAAAAGCCCAAAAAACAAAGATAAAACTAGCGCCCTATCAGCAACAGGGTGCTAACACGCAAATTCGCATGTTAGCGCCCTTTTACTCTACGCTTCCCCTTGCATCTCTAATGAGATGAAAAGGGGGCGTTCCAGAGTAAAATAATAGGAGAAATGTCGCTAATCGACATTTCTCCTATTATCAAGGATATCGCTAACCCTGTTAGAGATAAAAAAGCAGCGCTAACCATGGTTAACGCTGCTTTTTTACGTCTGCTATTTTTCTGACTTAGCCATGATATCCTATGTAAGGTTGATATCATGGCTAAGTATGTCTATCCCTATCAGCAAGCTATCGCCAAACCTTGTGGGATTATCGCTGTATTTCCAGTGATAATCTCACAATTGGCAGCTTGAGCTCTGAATTTTATCGCTTTGGATATAAGCGTTGCTGATAGCACTCTATAAAATTCAGAGTTGGCTGGCGGTAATTATCCTCACGCTAAGAGCCCTGAGAGATAATTATCGCCGGCCCTTGCTGATATGCCCCTTTGTTCTTGTATTCTAACTCCTAGTGTTATTTAAGCGAGCGCTGTTTAGATGAATATTGAGAACGCGAAGGAGAGCAGTAGAAGTATAGCAGCAGGCCACCGAATACACTTACCATACAAAGGATGCTTTGGAGTAATGGAAGATTAATTGCTTGTAATGTGAAATGCCTGTTCTAGGTAGCTCCAGGTCAGAAGAAGCAAGCCATCAACCCGCACATTATTTATAATTAGACTTTTGGATTTAAGGCCTGCTACTCGCTGTGCCAGACGCACTAAGTGCTTTTGGCAGAGTGCAGTGTGTAAAAGCTTGGCTGGAGATCTCTGCAGTGTGTGTTGGAAACTGTATATTTATCTTTCAAAAGGCGCACACCTCTTTGCTGGAGTTGGCTGCACCTTGCAGTCACTCTGATGTACATGCCCACCTTTGCATAGAATATGAAACCCGAAGGATATGATTTACCTCTACTCAGCAAGGGGTACTTGGTTTCTCCTTGATACAGGAGAGCGTATAACTGTTCCCTTCCTCCCCTCTTTTTCGGTTGTTTTGTTTTGCAGGACTATCAATTCTTCTGCCCATATAAACTGACACAAAGGTGCTATTTATGAGTTACATTTTGGTCGCAAGCTCTATTTAATTAATCAGGCGCAATCTCGCGATTTGTTGCAGGTGGAATTTGCATGGTTTATGCATCCTAGAGTAAGGAATAACGTGCTTTTAGTGCTTTTTTCCCCATTCTGTGGCAACACCCTAAGAATTGAGGGGCATATCAACAAGGGCTTTATCTCTGCTTTTTTGGCTTTAAAAGCCAAAAAAGGAGAGATAAAACTAGCACCCTATCAACAACAGGGTGCTAACATGCAAATTTGCATGTTAGCACCCTTTTACTCTACGCTTCCCCTTGCATCTCTAATGAGATGCAAAGGGGGCGTTCCAGAGTAAAATAATAGGAGAAATGTCGCTAAGCGACATTTCTCCTATCATCAAGAATGTCGCTAACCCTGTTAGAGTCAAAAAAAGCAGCGCTAAACGCGGTTAACGCTGCTTTTTTACGTCTGGTATTTTTCAGACTTAGCCATTGTTAGAGTCGGGGATCTCTGGTTGGCGCAAGGTTGCCCTTGTGTCAAGCAGGAACCCTCTCCTCCACGTCAGGGCGCAGGATAACCCCTCGCGAATGACCCTTGCTCACCCTCTAGGTGCGTGGCGTGAGCAGCCAAGGCGATTCCTCAGGCGTTGTTGGTTAAGCACTTACAATTGTACACGCAGTAAATACATTAATCCCCCCAGAAACGGACACCAGACTTGGATATATATAAAAATACGTTTCTTTATGTAAAAATAAGGTATATATATCTCAACAGACTTATCACAAGACCAATAACGTTTTCGCTAGACCACCAGGTTATACAGCAGGCAAATGTTCTGGGTTCGTAGTTTTCAAATGGACACTTTGTAGTCTCTTTTACTTGTAGTTCCAGTACTCACAGAGATCGGTTCCTGTGAACGGGGAAATAGGGCGTTGCGGGCCCCGAGCCCGATACTGGAACTTCTTTCGTGAGGTGGAGAGTCGGCACAGGTCGGTGCGACTCTCAGCTTGGAAGTGTTCTTGGGTCCTCAATCAGCAGGTGTGGGCACGTAGGCAGGCGCGGCCAGCGACCCTGTAGCACGGCGGTGCAGGAGGGTCTCCACAGCGGGGGCGGCGCGGCCTGAGATGTCCGGGGATAGCGAAGCGGGGTCACAGGGCACAGTCAGTGCAGCTGGATGACCCGGCGTAGATCACAGTCGTTGGACGGCTTCCGGCAGGAGGGGTGATAGCGCGGTCAGCGCGCTCCAGTAGCAGGCGGTGACAGGGATGCAGGCGGCCTGGCCCGGGGACAGAGAGCGGCTCGGGACGGAGCGGGGCTCTCACGGGTTTGAGGCAGGCGAGCTTCTGGGTGTCACGGCCCTAGGAGGGGCGATGAGGGGCGCAGTCTCTTTTCCAGCGGGATGCACACACGGCTCGAATTGGAGGACGAGCAAGAAGCACAAAGAACCCACTGTTCCTGGGGTTCAGTTCAGGGGGCAAGCTCAGATCAAGCCCTTGGAGAATGTTCAAGCACAAAGTAGCAAAGTCTTTTCAGTAAGTCTCTTCCTCTCCTCTCTCAGCAAGGCAAGCAGCAGGCCAGCTCCTCCGGCGTCTTCTTCTCCTTCTAGTCGGGCAGAGGTCCTTTGTGGTAAACAGGATTCTGATTTCTTAGGAGCCAGGCTCCTACTTTTATACCATGATTCTTTTGTTCTTTAGCGCCAGGGGGCCCAGGCCTGGCTCAGTCCAGTTCTGGAGCACTTTGTTATGGTGACTCTGCTCTTTCCTTTCAGCAGCAGGGCAGAGACATCAGCCGCCCCACAGGGGGTGGCGCCGGCTTTGTGGTGGCAGAGCACAGGTCTATTCAAGAGTCAAGGTGTACTCCTCCCACCCATCCAGGTGTAATCTCTCTACCCACCACCTGGCAGCCAACCTGTCTCTGGGGATTCCCCCACCCTGCTCCTTACTGTTGCTAGGCAGAACACACACACACACACACAGCAGAGGCGGACTGAGATGGTCAGGTCAGTAAATACTAACTTTCTAAAAGTAGTATTTACAAACCCAGGATATTAAAATAAACTTGACTACAAGAAGTATTTTATTATTCTGAGTTCAGGCATACCAAACTTGACACTCTACCATGCTCTCTGAGTCCACTGGGGTCACAGCGTTGGCGTGATCCCAGCAGCCCATTCTGGCCTATGGAGAGCAGGTAGCCTTCAATAGTGAAAAACGACAAGGGCTGTAATTCACTACTAAGACATGCCACACACATCAGGGTATGTCCTACCTTATGCCTACAATGCACCCTGCCCTCGGGCCTACCAGAGGGGTGGCTAATATGTAGGTAAGGGAAGGTTTAGGGACTGGCAAGTGGGGGCACTTGCGCAGTCAGCGCGACGGTCCCGGACCGCGCACAGGGTCTGCGGTGGCAGACCCTAGACACACTTTACAAGGCCGCTTTCGTGGGTGGCGCAACCAGCGCTGCAAGCCCACCAGCAGCATTGGCATTCACAAGCCCTGGCACCCCTGGTGCACTTTACTGGGGACTGACAGTGAATCCAATAAACCAATCATGGATATCAATTACAGGTACACTTTACCTAGGGAGCACTTGCACTGCGGCACGGATTAGCCGTGGCGCAGTGCCCTGAGCGGACAACACCAGCAAAACAATCGAGGCACACCATCAAAAAGTGGAAGGGAAACTCACGCCAAGGTGCCAGGTCTAACACGTGTCCCCTCCAGCTGAAATGTGGGGAGAACTACCCTTGCCCAGGGGGTTCCCCGTCACTAAGGCGGAAATACCTGGACAGACCGTCAGCGTTGGCGTGATCTGTACCAGGACGGTGTTCCACCGTAAAGTCCATACCCTGTAGGGAGATGGACCACCTCAACAGCTTCGGGTTTTCACCCCTCATTTGCATCAACCATCTGAGGGGCCTGTGGTCCGTCTGAACCCGGAAGTGAGACCCAAACAAGTAGGGTCTTAGCTTCTTCAGTGCCCAGACCACAGCAAATGCTTCTCGCTCAATTGCACTCCACCTACTTTCCCGTGGAAGTAACCTCCTACTGATGAAGGCTACGGGTTGGTCCCAGCCCTCCTCAGTCATCTGTGAGAGAACAGCCCCTACACCATGCTCTGAAGCGTCTGTCTGGACTAGGAATTCCTTGGAGAAGTCGGGGGCCAAGAGCACGGGCGCCGTGCACATGGCAGTCTTCAGGGTGTCGAAAGCTTTCTGACAGGTGTCAGTCCAAATCACGTTCCTGGGCTGCTTCTTCGAAGTCAGCTCTGTCAAGGGGGCAACGATCGTTCCATAGCCCTTGACAAACCTCCTGTAGTACCCAGTGAGCCCCAGGAAGGCCCTCACTGCGGTCTGCGTCTTGGGGGGTTCCCAAGCCAGGATGGTCTCGATTTTGGGTTGCAAGGGTGCCACCTTGCCACTCCCCACTTGGTGTCCCAAGTACACCACGGAACCCTGCCCGATCTGGCACTTGCTTGCCTTGATCGTGAGGCCTGCTCGGCGCAGCGCCATCAACACTTCCCAGAGGTGGCGCAGGTGTTCAGGCCAGGTGGTACTGAACACTGCGATGTCATCCAGGTAGGCGGCACTGAACGCATCCAGCCCAACCAGTACCTGGTTGACCAACCTCTGAAAGGTGGCAGGGGCATTCTTCATCCCAAATGGCATGACTCGGAACTGGAAGTGCCCATCTGGTGTAGAGAATGCTGACCTCTCTTTGGCCCCATCGGTCAAGGCGATCTGCCAGTACCCAGACGTTAAATCAAACGTGCTGAGGAACCGGGCAGCCCCCAGCCGATCAATGAGCTCATCAGCTCTGGGGATGGGGTGCGCGTCAGTCTTCGTGACTGAATTGAGTCCTCTGTAGTCCACACAGAACCGGAGTTCAGGTGTGGCTCCCGGCGCAGCAGCCTTTGGGACCAAGACCACGGGGCTGGACCAAGGACTGCTGGAGGACTCAACCACCCCTAGCGCAAGCATTTTGGAGACCTCCTCCTTAATGCAAGCTCTGACCCTGTCAGTTACCCTGTAAGCCTTGTGCTTCACAGGTAAGCTGTCTCCTGTGTCCACATCATGGACGCACCAATCTGTGACACCAGGAACCAGGGAGAATCGGTCGGAAAATTGTCCCAGCAAGTGGCGGCAGTCTTCCTGTTGTTCGGGCGTCAGGGTGGGTGAGAGGTTAACTCCATCCACTGACCCATCTTTCTCAGAGGCCACTAAGAGGTCAGGAAGAGGCTCGGTCTCCTCTTCCATTCCATCATCAGTGGCCAGCAGCATGCCCACTTCGGTCCTCTCTAAGTGGGGCTTAAGGCGGTTAACATGTAGGACCCTCAAAGGGTTCCTGGGAGTCTGCATGTCCACCAAGTAGGTGATAGGACTTTTGCGCTCCACAACCTCAAATGGACCGGTCCACTTATCCTGAAGTGCACACGGCTCCACCGGGGCCAAGACCCACACCTTTTGTCCAGGTTGAAGCTCTACCAGAGTGGCGTTCCGGTCGTACCACCGCTTCATCTCCTCCTGGCTGGCTTCCAGATTTGCCTCAGCAAGTTGCCTGAAACGCCGAGTCTGGTTTCGGAAGGCCAGCATGTAACTATATACATTCTGGGGAGGTTTCCTGGGAGATTGCTCCCAGCCTTCCTTTACCAAACTCAGAGGTCCTCTTACCGGGTGACCATATAGAAGCTCAAAGGGGCTGAATCCTAGAGACTTCTGGGGCACCTCTCGGTAAGCGAAGAGCAGGCATGGCAAGAGGACGTCCCACTTACGCCTCATTGGACCGTCCAGGCCCATGATCATGCCTTTGAGGGTTCGGTTGAATCTCTCAACCAACCCATTTCCTTGGGGATGGTAAGGAGTGGTGAACTTGTAAGTTACCCCACACTCCTTCCACAGGGATTTCATATATGTGGATATGAAATTGGTCCCCCTGTCGCTCACCACCTCTAGAGGGAATCCCACTCGGGAGAAAATTCCCATCAGTGCCCGTCCCACCACGGGGGCCGTCACTGTCCTCAGAGGGATGGCTTCAGGGTACCGGGTGGCATGGTCCACCAAGACCAGGATGAACCTGTTGCCCAGGGCTGTCTTGGGATCCAGAGGCCCCACAATGTCAATACCCACTCGTTGGAATGGCGTACCGACCACAGGGAAAGGTTGCAGAGGAGCCTTGTGCTTCCCTCCGCTCTTACCACTTGCCTGGCAAGTCTGACAGGTTCTGCAGTAGGAATCTGAATTCTTGTGCATTTGGGGCCAGTAAAAGTGGGTGACAAGCCTGTCATAGGTCTTGTCCATCCCCAAATGTCCTGCTAACGGCACATCATGAGCCAGCCCCAGTAGGAAGGTTCTGAACTTCTGGGGTACCACCAGCACACGGGCTGACCCAGGTTCAGCAGCCTTAGGCTCGGAATACAGGAGGTCACTCTCCCAGTACACGTAGTGTGTTTTGGCCTGAACACCATTGGCCTGGTCTGCAGCCTGTTGCCGCATACCCACGAGAGAAGGGCATTCTTTCTGCTCCCTGCAGAATTCCTCCCTGGAGGGACCTCCTTCTTGCTGCCAATGGGTCAGCTCAGGCAGATCTCCCAGTTCGGCAATCTGTTCCCCGGTAGGCTCCAGAGCATCCCCCTCAGGGTCTACTTCCTCCTGGGCCGTGGGAACTTCGGGGGCCGGTTTCCCGCGCCTCCTGCGCCTTCTCCCTAAGGCCGGTTCCTGGACCTCTCCCTCAGGCTCCAGGACCCTCTCAACACCCCTACTGGCTGCCATGGACCGGGTGGTCACGCACGCCCAGTCGGGTAGACCCACCATCCTCAGATGCGTGGTCTTCTCCACCTTTTCCCAAGGGGAACTCTCCAGGTCGTTCCCTAGCAGACAGTCTACAGGCATGTCAGTTCTCACAGCGACTTGTAGAGTACCAGAGACCTCCCCCCACTCAAAGGGAACTTGAGCCATTGGACAACGACTCTCTACGTTGTCAGCATTGACAACCCTACAGTAGGCATTGGGTACAATCTGCTCTTGAGACACCAGGTGTTGCCTCACCGAGGTCACGCTGGCTCCTGTATCTCTAAGAGCCTCAACCTTCTTTCCATTGATGGTCACCACCTGCCCATATTTCTTAGTGTTAGAGGGTAGGTAGGTTACAGGGACCATCTCACTGTCTCCTAGCGAGACTAGGGTCATCTGCCCGGGACCCCCACCCTCCTGGACTGCTACTTCCTCCCCAAAGTTAACACTAGCTACTTGCCGGGGTGGAGCACCAGTGGGTGCGGTCTTACGAAACAGGCGACACTTAGGATCAGAGGCAATGTGACCCGGATCACCACACTTATAACAATTGAAGGGCCCCTTTGGAACAGGTCTACCTGTCGGGGCCCCGTTCTGCTGCGGGGTTGGGGGAGGCTGAGAACCCTTCTGCTGGTTCCCTTGGGAATTACTTTGGGGGCCTTTTTGGAACCCCTTCTGCTTACCCTTGTCCCCCCCACTCTTCTGCTGGGGACCCTGCCCACCTTTGGCGGAGTCTCCCACTTGACCCTTGTGGACCCTGGTGCTGAGCCAGCGGTCCGCCTCCTCAGCAAGCTTCCTCGGGTTGGACAGCTTGCTATCTATCAGGTGCTGGCGTAGCTCAGGAAAACATTGACTGGACAAGTGCTCCCATGCAATTAAATCAAGCAGCCCTTGATAATCATTCACTTTGCTACCCTTCACCCAACCATCCAGCGCTCTGCAGAAAAAGGTCACATATTCCACATACGTACTCTCAGGGATCTTCTTGGTCTCCCTGAACCTCTGTCGATATAGCTCAGGAGTTAACCCATACCTGGTCATTAAAGCTTCCTTCATATGGGGGTATGAGGTTTGGAGATCTAAGGGTAAATCTAACAGTGTGTCACGCCCTTCAGCAAGGAACCTTCCCCACAACCCCGCTCCCCAGTCTTTCTCAGGGACCCGGTGTGAGGACATGGCCACCTCGTAGGCCCTAAACCACTGCCCTATGTCATCCTTTCTGAAATACTCCTTTACTACATCTTTGGGGATGTACACCTTGGACTCTACCTGCGCTGGTGGAGTGCTGCCACCAGAAGGAGCGGTGTCCAAACTTTTCGCCTTCAGCTCCAACTCCTTCAATCTGATATCATGATCCATTTGGCGTTGTTGTGCCTCCAGGGCCAACTTCTGCTTTTCCATTTCCATTTGTCCTGCCAACTTTGCCATCTCCATTGCATGCGCCCTGTCTGCTGCCCTGTCTGCCAGCTCCTCTGGCGACCGGACTCTGCTGGGTTCCTCAAGGTTGTCGGGTGGAACGATGTCCCCCGCATTCCGTAGGTCTCGTGACTCCTTCCAGGCTCTCAACGCCTTGGTGTACTGGGTCTTCCTCTTGCATCCAGCATGGGGGACTCTGAATTGTACACTGTAGCCTTTCAATTGCTCCATCGTGTAGCCTTCCAGTCTCTCCCAATCCACCTCATCGATTCCAGAAATCACAGAGAGTGCTCTCCCAGCGGAGTGTGAGCCAGGCATGGTCGTAGTAATGGCAGATGTCTCAACAAAGTTCAGAAAATGAAAACCTGTGGCTACGTTATTTGGTCTGCTCTCACTATCTGGTGATTAATAATTCACTGTATGCAAATTACAAGTGCAAATCCGAAATCCCAACCGCTGCCAACAATGTTAGAGTCGGGGATCTCTGGTTGGCGCAAGGTTGCCCTTGTGTCAAGCAGGAACCCTCTCCTCCACGTCAGGGCGCAGGATAACCCCTCGCGAATGACCCTTGCTCACCCTCTAGGTGCGTGGCGTGAGCAGCCAAGGCGATTCCTCAGGCGTTGTTGGTTAAGCACTTACAATTGTACACGCAGTAAATACATTAATCCCCCCAGAAACGGACACCAGACTTGGATATATATAAAAATACGTTTCTTTATGTAAAAATAAGGTATATATATCTCAACAGACTTATCACAAGACCAATAACGTTTTCGCTAGACCACCAGGTTATACAGCAGGCAAATGTTCTGGGTTCGTAGTTTTCAAATGGACACTTTGTAGTCTCTTTTACTTGTAGTTCCAGTACTCACAGAGATCGGTTCCTGTGAACGGGGAAATAGGGCGTTGCGGGCCCCGAGCCCGATACTGGAACTTCTTTCGTGAGGTGGAGAGTCGGCACAGGTCGGTGCGACTCTCAGCTTGGAAGTGTTCTTGGGTCCTCAATCAGCAGGTGTGGGCACGTAGGCAGGCGCGGCCAGCGACCCTGTAGCACGGCGGTGCAGGAGGGTCTCCACAGCGGGGGCGGCGCGGCCTGAGATGTCCGGGGATAGCGAAGCGGGGTCACAGGGCACAGTCAGTGCAGCTGGATGACCCGGCGTAGATCACAGTCGTTGGACGGCTTCCGGCAGGAGGGGTGATAGCGCGGTCAGCGCGCTCCAGTAGCAGGCGGTGACAGGGATGCAGGCGGCCTGGCCCGGGGACAGAGAGCGGCTCGGGACGGAGCGGGGCTCTCACGGGTTTGAGGCAGGCGAGCTTCTGGGTGTCACGGCCCTAGGAGGGGCGATGAGGGGCGCAGTCTCTTTTCCAGCGGGATGCACACACGGCTCGAATTGGAGGACGAGCAAGAAGCACAAAGAACCCACTGTTCCTGGGGTTCAGTTCAGGGGGCAAGCTCAGATCAAGCCCTTGGAGAATGTTCAAGCACAAAGTAGCAAAGTCTTTTCAGTAAGTCTCTTCCTCTCCTCTCTCAGCAAGGCAAGCAGCAGGCCAGCTCCTCCGGCGTCTTCTTCTCCTTCTAGTCGGGCAGAGGTCCTTTGTGGTAAACAGGATTCTGATTTCTTAGGAGCCAGGCTCCTACTTTTATACCATGATTCTTTTGTTCTTTAGCGCCAGGGGGCCCAGGCCTGGCTCAGTCCAGTTCTGGAGCACTTTGTTATGGTGACTCTGCTCTTTCCTTTCAGCAGCAGGGCAGAGACATCAGCCGCCCCACAGGGGGTGGCGCCGGCTTTGTGGTGGCAGAGCACAGGTCTATTCAAGAGTCAAGGTGTACTCCTCCCACCCATCCAGGTGTAATCTCTCTACCCACCACCTGGCAGCCAACCTGTCTCTGGGGATTCCCCCACCCTGCTCCTTACTGTTGCTAGGCAGAACACACACACACACACAGCAGAGGCGGACTGAGATGGTCAGGTCAGTAAATACTAACTTTCTAAAAGTAGTATTTACAAACCCAGGATATTAAAATAAACTTGACTACAAGAAGTATTTTATTATTCTGAGTTCAGGCATACCAAACTTGACACTCTACCATGCTCTCTGAGTCCACTGGGGTCACAGCGTTGGCGTGATCCCAGCAGCCCATTCTGGCCTATGGAGAGCAGGTAGCCTTCAATAGTGAAAAACGACAAGGGCTGTAATTCACTACTAAGACATGCCACACACATCAGGGTATGTCCTACCTTATGCCTACAATGCACCCTGCCCTCGGGCCTACCAGAGGGGTGGCTAATATGTAGGTAAGGGAAGGTTTAGGGACTGGCAAGTGGGGGCACTTGCGCAGTCAGCGCGACGGTCCCGGACCGCGCACAGGGTCTGCGGTGGCAGACCCTAGACACACTTTACAAGGCCGCTTTCGTGGGTGGCGCAACCAGCGCTGCAAGCCCACCAGCAGCATTGGCATTCACAAGCCCTGGCACCCCTGGTGCACTTTACTGGGGACTGACAGTGAATCCAATAAACCAATCATGGATATCAATTACAGGTACACTTTACCTAGGGAGCACTTGCACTGCGGCACGGATTAGCCGTGGCGCAGTGCCCTGAGCGGACAACACCAGCAAAACAATCGAGGCACACCATCAAAAAGTGGAAGGGAAACTCACGCCAAGGTGCCAGGTCTAACAGCCATGATATCCTATGGAAGGAGGATATCATGGCTAAGTTTGTCTGTCCCTATCAACAAGGTAAAGTGAGATTATCGCTGGGTTTCCAGCGATAATCTCACGTTAGCCTGTTAGCGTGAGGATTTTTATCGCTATTGAGATAAGCGTTGCTAATAGCACGCTATCTCAGCGATAAAAATTCACGCTAGCCGGGGATAATTATCCTAGCGCTAAGTGCGCTTAGAGATAATTATCGCCGGTTGTTGTTGATATGCCCCTGAGTGTAATTTGAATACCTGCTAACTTGTAAATCCCGTATTTACGCAAATTAGTAGGGCTACAGTTTGCATCCACATTTTGTGGTCATGCTCAGGTCAAAGACACAATAGAGGGGGACACTGGTTACAACTACAGGGCTATTTCCATCTCGATGCAAACTACCATTGTCTTTTGAAATGGGAATTTGAAGTTGGCAAATTATGTAAAGTGTGTTATCTGCACACAAGTACGGTTTACTAGCAGAACACGTGTAGGCAAACAGGAAGTAGAACGCAATTTGTACATGGGCAAATGCCATCTGACTTGTAGGGCTGCATGTACTAAAAATGCATTTAGCAAAAGTGGTTGCAATTTACAGAATGCATTTGCATTTTTTGACCCGACCTAAGTATTAATAGATTCGTTCACAAAATACAGATTATTAGTGGTTCATAACATGACTTGCCGCCAGTACTTAGTTCGAGCCAGTGGTTTTGAGTGCTCGGTTCCGGCATGTAATCCTCAACACTGATTTAGGAAACCACATTGTGGAGGTGTCTGTCTAATTTTGAGATGAGCACAACCACAATATTTACTAATTCAATATACATAAAAAATGACATTTTAGACTATTCCATGCCTTTCAAATAGCTTTGGGTCCCCTGGAATAGTCTGAATTGTAGTAGTGCGAGGGTTAGTACTGTTATTGAGAGCACTGGCAGGGGTATTGGGAGTTGCAGGCTGCAGTGGCCTCCTGAGAAGGACCCTGACGCTTTTCTATTTTTACAAATTAAGCACTGCTTACTTCCTGAATATAGATTAGGTAGGTTGCAAATTTTAACCCACTACAATTTACTACTCTGTGATTGCACTTCATTAAAGCATTTTTTTAAAATGCAGACCATTTTCCTAAGTGTAAAACGGGATGTGTTTAAAAAGAAAAATTAATTGTTGTACAAACATGATTTACTAGTAAGCAATGGTCCAGTGGGCCTCTGCCTACTGATAAAAAAATCGTTTTTCAACATTCACATAGTGTATGGTGTCATTTTAGGACCCCTTCCACTGGCGAATCGGTTGCCACCTCCTTTGGGGTGGTGGTGGTAAAATAATGTTCTGCAACCAGATTCCGGTCGTAAAACATTGATACATATCATAAGGAATCAGTATTTGAAAAGGAAGTCCTTACAAATTCATTTCAAATACCGATTTGTAATGGTTCCCTAAACCTATTTAACAATTTCTTAACCTATTTAACAATTCGGAAAACCTATGAAAAACCTTTTAAACAAAACCCTCTGATTAACCGAAGTAGAGGGTTTGAGAATGCTAAAACTGTTAGTACTTGAGGCCTGGAAACCCTTTCCAGTGCAAAGGAGAGGTTGAGCCCGAATTAATCAGGCCCTCATTTGCAAATAGAACAAGAACGTATTATTGAACAATTTAAACTGTAATACTGCTTTTTGCAGGAACGTAGCGACCATTAGTGCAGGCGTTGCAGTGAACCAGGGCTCAGAGTCCTGAGAAGAAAATTGAGGTCTGATAATTGCTGCTCTTAACAATTAATTGAGTATGTTCTCTATCTGTCTAATTCTCTTTCTTTTTTGGGAGCTCCATTGAAAACAATGGAGTGCTCTGTGCTTCTAATGGCCAGTAGAAGCGCGGAACTTCAAAATTCCAATGTTGTCAATCACAGCTGTTGCTGTGAGCAAAGTCCTCATGGAGCCCAAGGGTGGAGCCCAAGGGGATTTCAATCCCCTCGGGCTCCTACAGACCCTTGTTATATTTGTTAAAACTTTAAGCCCTCTAGTGGTAGAATGTTCTAATAGCCTTATAGCCCTCCGTAGCTGGGCTATACTGGCATTAAAGTCCTGCTCCCTTGTATAACGCTAGAGCAGGCCTTTTAATGGCCGGCATATCCCACTATGGTGGGCTATAGTATTGTACCCGCAAAGTTCAATTTCACAGCAGTAAAAAGGCCCAGTCCAAAAGGTATGAGGATGAGGAATATGCTGTATGGCTGGAAGAATACCGGAGAAGGCAACACACCTGGGCAATTCTCCTGATTGTGAATTTGGACCATTTCCTATTTGACTGGTGGTGGTGCGTCCTGAGGACAGAAGCATCTGTTACCTGTGATTGGGCGGTTCCTGAGGAACAAGACAAATTCTTTTCGGCCTTAAAAAATGGAGTTAGGGGAGCCTTTTCCAAGTGAATGACATTGTCTGGAATTTGGAGAACCAGTACTCCTGATTAGAAGACGTTTTGACAAGGCAGGAGTAGTACAAGAAGATTTTCTGCTACCGTAGACTTTGAAAATGTTAATCAGTTTAGGACTGTGGCATGGATCCAAACAGACCAAACATGCAAACTCAGCGGCTTCATCTTAGCAGTCTTGCCACTTTTACGTTTTTTTCTGAAGGTTAAAGGTTACAGTTGGGCTGATCCAATAATGTATCCAACCTTATGGATCCTTTCTCAGTTACTACTTCTGTGCTTGACCCTTTGAAGATTTTCACCTTCAGAAAAGTTTCTGTGTTTGACTATAAAAACCTCTACGTTGGGCGATCTGCTAGCTTATATTTGGATACAGTCTCTCATGAATCATCCAAAAAGTGTGCCTAGATTATAGTCAGTCTCATGGAAACCCCCTTGACACTTTTCACATTTTTCTTTTTTCCCGAAAGCATAACATGTGGTTTCTTTTCATCATACTTTTCAATGTGTTTTTTTTTTGCTTCCGTTATAACATTTGATCCTTTATGCTATTTTCTTAAATTTTGTGATATTTACTTATTAAATGTGTGCATTGGTACCTAACTTGGTAGCAATTTTATAGGTTCTTGATATCTTAACTAAAGTACTGCAGTCATTGGTTGTTGCACACATCCCATGCCTTTTCTGAGGAAGGCATTTCTGGTTGTGCCAAGCTAAAGAGAACGAATCTCATGGAAAAAAAAAATAACTTTTAGGATCAGATTGTTTGGCTTTGTGATAGCCTCATCTCATATACAGACTATGGCATTTTCGTCCCACAGTTTTGCTATGTGATTCCCCTATAGAGCTTTTAGGGGACCCATGACCCAAGCATCCTAACACCAATCATATCAGAATTTTCAGTACATGCTAAGACCTCAGAGCTTAAGTCATTGATCGAGACACTAACAGATTGTCCATGAGGACTTCTGTTGGACCTCCATTACTTGTGCCTTCAGTGAAGTCCCTCAGTTGATGGTCCTACCAGTTCCTAGCATAAAGGGCTGGTAAGGTTCATGTGTCAAACTGGGCTCTCTTAACACCTCTTAAAAGTTAGAAGTTAGAAATCTTTTGGACTTCCAGCCCTCCAGAAGACCAGGACCAACCAGCCAAGCCAATAAACCTAAGGCGCGACTACTGGGCCAAAGAAAGAGGTTTCACCAGCAACAGATCTGTTTCAGTGGGCCATCAGCGGAAAGATATCCGACCTTGTGGAACTCATTCTCAGATTCAGCCTGCTGCCTTCTCCTGTTGGAGAATACTGAGTTCTGAAAAAGCTTTCAGTGAATTCATGTTTTTGTACTTTTCAGTGCAGTTTCCTGTTTTAGAATATATATCCATATCTGTGATGAGATCTAATATTATTTTATGTGGCACAGTTTTGATTGTGGTTTTATATTGTACTTTTATGGTTGTATTGTATAAATGAAATAAAATTGATAAGACTAAATCTGAACATATAATTATTGATCAGGGAAGGTGTGAAAAGTATCCAGTGGATAAGAGGCATTCTCAAAGAACTAATTAGAATTTTCCTACTCCGAGATTTCCCCCCTAAACCAACTGCTTCAGCAAGACCTCAGCAAATGCCTATCTGGCCTTGTAGAATTTCTCTCGCATAAAACCTGCAGCCTTGCCCTGCTTGAGGATTTCGACTTCCATACCAGAGACAAGGTAAAATCATGGACCGGGATGAACTTGGTGTATCCGATCTGCGCTCCATTATGATCAACGTGAAATTGCACTTAGGTTCTGGTGTACTGTGACTATCATTTGGAATTAATGCTTTTTGATGTTATTTTCCCTCAGTTGTTTACAGTTCCCCTTGTTGAATATTTGTGGTGCCATTTTGCTTATTAAAATATCTCTATTTACATAAATTTGAGTGGCATTTCATATTGTTGTGTGTCTTTGACTTTTTAACTGTATTGATACTTCTAAATTCTTTTCACATTTTCTTTAAGCTAAGACTGTCTGCTTTGTGCCACAGCTAGCATGGGTTGAGCTCAGATTAAAATTACTGAAGCCTTTGACTGGACCTAACAGGTATTGGACCTGGCTCGTTTTGGAGGGTTATCCCCAAACATTTTGACTTCTTCCTCCAACTTATTATAGATTATATAATACATTATTTGATGTGACTTTGGTTCTCTGTCATCAATGTACATGAGATAAGCTTGAACGCTTAACTACTTATTGCTGATTATAAATACACAATATGAGAAATACACCCAGTTTTGTTGAGATTTATTCTTTGTGGACTATATTGAATATATTTTTAGGATACTTTTTTCTGATGTCACGATTCGGGCATCCAATAGCAGTGCTGAAACTGAATAAACTCTTTAAGTGAAATCCCTTATAAGCATTTTTACCTGATAATGACTTTTAAAAAGTGGGCATTTTCTTGCTTAACCATTCTGTACCTTTGCCTGCCTGTAGAATACATGTCTGGGTTGGCTGACAGTTGGGCTCTTGTGCGTTCACTCTAGACAGCCACACAAAGGGTGCTAAATTATGCCTTGCATGTCCTGAAGGCCCTTCACCAGGCTGATGGAACTTCCTGAGGGAGAGTGGTAGAAAGAGTTGTTGCTGACTCTTGAATAGGGCTGTGCATGTCCTCACACAAAGCGATCTTCACCCCACTGTAGTGTGTCTGCAGCCATGTCAGGGAAAGGCAGAGTGTTGTACACTGAAGACTTTCCTTTGAAGTTTGCCTACTTCAAAAGCAGAAAAGGGTATAAGTATTGGACCTCTGACACCCCAAAATCAGAACACTTCTGACTGAGGACATTCTGCCAGGAAGAAGAGCAAGATGCTCTTGGAGGACTGCCATTTTGCCTGTTGCTTTGCTATGTTGGCCTACTGCTTCTGTCCCTAGGAGTGAAAGGACTGGACTTCGCTTTCTGTATCCTGCTTCCAAGGTTCTCCAAGGGCTTGTGCATGCTTGCCCCCTGTTAAGAAGTCTCAGGGCCATCAAAGATTTAATCTACCAGTGCCTTGGCTCTTAAGCTGAAAGCCCTAACTTGCAAAGTAGTGCCAGATCCAGTTCCTGGGCCCTTGGAAGAGAAACATGGTGATCTAAAGAGAAAATCCACACATCGAACACCAGCACCTGTTTACTCAATGCATCACTGCAAAAGATTGATGCATCTTCCTACATGGAAGTGTGGTTCTTGCTGGAAGCATCAACCATGGTTTTCACCACAGGCCCCAGCTCGTTGTTGCAGCACATCATAAAAATCGCCGCAACATGAGTCTCGAGCACCATGTCAACGACGCCAATGGCACCTACTCCGACTACGATGCAGCGCCTGCTTGCAGCTGAAGAATCGACACAGCGGCTGTGAAATCGATGCAGCATCTGCATTGCCACTGCAGTGTTGATTCAGCATGTCTGGATTTTTGGCGTATCATCCCTCAAGGCCGACTCTTCATCAACACCACACGCAGTAGGAATCGAGACCTCATATCTAGAAAGCGACGCATCACCACCCCTATCAGTAAGGAACAGATGCATCACCTCCCTTGTTAGTAAGGAACTAACGCATTACCTCCTCTGCCTAGCAGTGAGGAACCGATGCATCACCTCTCCTACCAGTAAGAAACCAATGCCTTACCTCCCCTTAGTTGTAAGGAACCGATGCATTGCTTTGCTGTTCCTGCGTTTCACCTCCCCAGCGCCTCATACTTCTTTGATTTTTGACGCATTTAGGGTACTGTGCTAAAATGAACGCATCTATTGATTTCTATGGACTAAGCTTGCTTAACTCTTTAAATGCGATATTTTGACTTCTGTAGGTTGGATTTTTTTCATTTCGATCTTGTTTAATTCAGATAAATATTGGTTAATTGTCTAAACTGGTGTGGACTCCTTTGTAGTGTTTTCACTGTGTTACTGTGTGTGTGGGTTCAAATGCTTTACAAATTGCCTCTGAGATAAGCCTGACTGCTCGTGCCAAGCTACCAAGGGGGCGAGTGGCGTATTTTAGCTGTGTGACGCCAATTCCCATAACCTGACTAGAGTGAGGTTTCCTACTTGGACAGGGTGGAAGCCGCTGCCAACTAGAGACCCCATTTCTATTAACAGGTTAATTACTTTATTCTGTATAGATTAATAATTTGCATTCTTAAAATAATCTTTCAAAAGTGAAATAGTGGATTTGACAGCTGCAAAGTCTCTCAAATTCTAGGAACGTATGGAAATTCCTCCTGACAATAGTCTCTTAAAAGTCATCCCTCAAGCTATCAGAGAGTGTAAAATGAAAGTGTCCCTAATACGGCCTGTTAAGTAATAATGGTTAAGGAGCCTGCCAGCTTCTTGGCATACTTTATGAGTTATGGGCTCCCACAATTCTGCCAAAAAGTAGTGTTCCTGGGAAACCACTAGGGAAATAACAGGGAAGGCTCAGCTGCTGTGCAAATACTGGACTTTCGTCACTACACTTTGGTGTTTTTATGGCATTTGTAGGTTGTAATATACCCTTCTAAAGTTAATTTACATTGTTATTGTACAACCACAGTTGTCACTATATGGCACTCTTGGTAAAAGGGGGGTAGCTACATTAGGTTGTATAGAACAAGACAATGTATTTATTTGTTTACGTTTTATTTGCAGTTTTTCCTCAAGACAAGACTGAGAAGAAAATCCTGAACTCTACAGTTATGATAGTACAACCAGATTTGAAAAATAAGAGGATTTCCTAAACAATAAGATTCATGCAGTATTATTATGGCACATAGGCATTTGAAGGATGTCAATGAGTTTCAACATAATTTAACAAGCCTTTGCCAAGTCCACCTAAATCCCATTTTGTAATACGCAACTTAATCATTTGACCAGAACTGCTTAATATCCCGGGTCAGACCTCTCAACACAATGACTCAAGGGGACCAAGGTGCCGGAGCTCCTTTGAAGGAATACAGTTGTTACACTAGATCATTCTTTTCAGATTAGTATATATGGAGAGAGCCCTGGGGTGCTAGTTAGATTCAGATGCCCCTTTCCAATCAGATGCCTCATGTTGCTCCTGCTCAAAGACTTAGGCTCCTGAGCAAATCCATTCTCACTTACCTGAGCAAATATTTATATGACTGCGTTTCAGAGGCTTTACTTGTGGACACCTTCTGCTAGACTTCTCTCATGAGAATCCTGATTTTCTCTTACCGTAGCATATTTGACAATTATTTCTATGAGAAACTGAATTTGCTCCATTTTGCCCTATGAGAAGTTTCAGCCTTTTACTTTGCTTCTTTTGGGTTGATTTGATTAATACAATGGAAACATTCACGTAACCAACAACTTACCTTTGATAACCTTAAATGAGTTGAGTGTATAACTTTGCTAATCTGCTAGGAAACCTTCATGGCTTGCAAATCTATTTCTCTCTCTCATCCTTATGGGACCTAATTTGCTTTACTGTCATTGATGTATGGTTGATTTGTTGATGTTAAGTCTCAGCCCAGAACTAGAGGACCAAATGCTTGGGTGCAGAGTGTGCTTGAGTTTGCACTAACGATCTGCATGGCCCAACTCCCGTCCTGTGCAACAGGTATTAGACACATCATTATGGTAGGCTTAGCCCTTGACACAATGCAGTAAAGAAGGAGGTGTCTGCAACACATACTATGTTGTGGAATATGTAGAAAGTGGAAAGAAGTTTAAAATCACTCATCTGAAGAAGACAAGTGTCAGGTTGGATAGGAGAAACAGAGGTAAATTCCTCAAATTAGGAACAATTACCATTCAGTGGATTCATTGTATGATCTTGGGAGCATGGGTACTGGACCTCCTTTTTAAGCTCCCCGTCCTCCCTCTCTCTTTTTCTATTTAGGTCGCAACACATAGCCATCCTCCTCTTATACAATAGTGAAACCAGAACCACAAATCTCTGAGTCGAAGGAGGAATGTCATGAACGTAGCCCTGTAAGGATAATGGGGATGAAGGACAGGAGTAACATTTAATCATTAGTGATAATTTCTTTACAGAAATTCTTCCAGTAGCTTTTTTAAAAAATATTTTGTATTGCTTTTTCCACGTCCAATTTTACATATCCATACAGCTAGCCAAATAAATAGCATTCAATAAATAAAGCAGCAGCACTAATTCATTATATATTCCAATTTGTAAACAGACAGGAATAAAATGAGCTCAACTATATTGCTTAATAAAACATATCCATTCATGTCGTTAAAGCCTTCCATGTCCTCCTTCCCTTCCTTTTAGCCCGCTTGCCTTTACGTGCTTACAGTGCCTTTTCAAATTGATATACATGCAAAAAGCGACCCTTCCATTGCTGAAAGGTCGGAGGTACCAGATCCAGCCATAATGAAGAGATACACAGCCTAAAAATTGGCATTGCAATAAAAATAATTTCCAATCCTGGGCCCGTATGTATCTTGTCCACCCCCATTAACATACGTTTCAGTGATGGGATGGTTTTACATTTTTAAACTTCTCCCAAGAAGCCTACGATTTCTAATTCAATCATTTTAAACTAGGGCAAGAATAAAATATGAGAGCCAGATCCGCCTCCATGGCCTGACATCTAGGGCACCTGGTCCCCGACATGCCACCCCATTTCTCAATGTTTGCCGGAGTTATATATATATAGGTCAAACAACGTCTTTTAGTGTTGTGACTGTAGATTCGAGGCACACATGATTGCCCCTCCCATCTCCAGTGATTTCAAAAAGCCGGGCACAGCCAAATCAAGTCTGTCCCGCTATTTCCCATTCTGCTTCTCCAAATCAACCGGGACCTGTTCCAACAAACAGCCATATAGCTGTGACATCGAAGGGATAGTGTTCTTTACCAATACTTCCAGCAATTTTCTGAAACCATTCAGTATTGAATTCCAATGGGACAGTGTGAAACACATATAACAGTTTAGGAAGGAAAATTATCTTGACTAAGTTACGTCTCCCCATTATAGAGAGTCTCAGATTTTCCCACGGAATAAAATCCTTCTTACCTTTCTCAAGAATGGGGGTTAGGTTTAGATCAATTATTTGCCCCACCTTGGAAGTGATACATATTCCTAAATATATGGCTTCATTCTAAATCCTACTATCGGTGTCAAGTGTATGACTGTAATCAATACTTGGGTTTTAGCCCTATTTAGCAGAAACCCAGATCTGGTCCCGAAGTCTTCTGCAATTTCCTCAACAGCCTGCAGAGCTCGGTCTGGGTCGTTGGGAATTATGGCCACGTCATCAGCATAGGCCAGGGTTTTTGTATCCCAGCCCTATAAGCTGACAGGCACAATATCCATCGAAGATTCCAACCTCCATAGGAAAAGGTCAATAAATAGTGCGAATAACAAAGGGGAGAAAGGACAGCCCTGTCTCATGCCCATCTCTATTGTGAAGGACTCTGATACATGTCTCATTATTTATAAGCAGGCTATAGGTTTGTAATACATTGCACGAATTGCATCAATGAAATCTCCCCCATACCATTTGTTTACAGAACTTTCCACAAAAAGGCCCACGACACCTGGTCAAAGGCCTTTTCAGCATCCAATAAGGCCATCCCCATAGGTTTTGACACGACTTCAGTTGCATCAGATAGAGAAATGACCCTCTGAACGTGAAACGTCGTCCCTCTGCCAGGAATGAAACCGTGCTGCCCCTCTGACACCAATCGATGTATAACGCCCGACAGTCGGGTGGCAAAGATTTTAGAGTAGACATCTACATCACTGTTAAGTAATGTGATTGGTCTATATGAACCCATAACTGTGGGGTCCTTGCCTTTTTTCAAGAAAATAATGACATTATCAATACCCCATGACCTGGGGGGAGGGGCCCACATTTAATGTCATTAACCAGGCTCAGCATTTCCTGATGTATTTCTGTGTGGAATACCTTATAAAAATCAAGAGTGGTCTGCCCCAACTGCTTTTCCAGATGGTAAGGAGAACAAAGCCGCCTGTAGTTCCTCAGGTAGTATAACACCCCCTAGCATCAATCTCTCCTCATCTGTGATACTGCTAGATTGATCTGCCATGCCAATATCTAAAAACGTGGGGCCACAGTCAGGTGTACCCCTATACAGATCAGCATAAAAACCCCTGAAGGCCTCTCTAATTTTGCAGGGGTCCGTGGCTATATTTCCCTGCATATTCTTTGCTTTACTAATACAGCCGGCCACACTCTGTTGCCGTGTCCTAACTGCAAGAAACCATCCAATGCGCTTGCTATACTCATAGAGGTCCTGTTCTTTGGACAGATACTTACCAGCTGTTTTATCTGCAAAATGTTTATTTAGACGAACCTTAGTGATCAGGTTATCAGGTTCAGAATGGGCCAGAATCTTTCTTGGTTTTTCCAACACAGATTAGTTCTGCTTCCAAATTCCCTAGCTTATGATAAACCTCTCTGCTGCGTCGCAGCACCTGCTTCTGTTTGGTAGTGCTAAAACTCAGGGTTTCACCTCTCACCCAAGCTTTAAATGCATCCCAAACTATTCCCGCAGAGGGGCTTTCTTTTTTCAGCTAAAGATCCCAGATTTCATTTCTTTGATATAGTCAGGATCCAGCAGCAGTCCCTTCTCAAATGTCAATTTGCTAGGTAACCATGACAACCCTGTCATAGAAAACTTAAAAATAATTGGGTTATGATCGGACACTGCTCTTGGAAATACTTAACCTGTGCTCACTGGCCAATGTGGGTGATGCAAAAAATAGTCCAGTCTGGCAAAGTTGCTATGGGGAGCCGATTAATAGGTGTATCCTGGGTCAGGAGCCTTCAACGATGTCCAGACATCAATCAGCCCTAGTTCCTTTTGCAAACGACCCAAGGATTTAGAGGATTGCGACTTGCGCCCAGCATAACTTTCTTCACTGCTACATAGCCCCCACTTGAGCCATTTAGATTAAAATCCCTACAAACACCAAATGGCCCGGGCCAAGATGGGAGTTCAGCTGCCAAGAAATTAAACAAACTGGGATCATCTAGTACTGGGGCGTAAATTGTACATAAAGTAAAAGACCCACTGCCCAGCTTGCATTCCATTATTGCCCATCTTCCCAGCTTGTCTGCAACATTACGTCCAGGGGTAATAGAGTTTCCTTTCACTATAGTCGCAACCCCCCTGGTCCTATTTTCTTGTGTCATATAGCAAACAACCTTCAATCCAAAGGTGTTCAGCAGAACCCTGTCCCTACTGGCAATGTGAATTCTTGTACACAGTACACATCTGCTCTTAAAAAACTTAAACCCTCTTGCGCAGGCCTTCTTTTTAGTTTATCGTTTAATCCACTGTTGTTAAGAGAGTCAGTTCGAAAACTAGCCATAGCTCTTAGAGGCTGTCAAAACCACCTGAAAATACCACCCCAATGAAGCAGACCCCATTGTATATTTTGTGCAGTGTCTACTTTTACACCTAACTGCTGCCCACACACTCTCCCGGCTATATCCATATTAATAGTGCAGCTGTACTTTTGAAAAAGAAAAATACATCATCACAATTACTCTTACATCCACTTGCTGTGGATTGATTAACACACCGTCACTCAACCAACCTCCTCCCCCTTCCCAAGCCCCTCTCCCCCCTGAAAAACCTCCAGACCCCTGTCAACCCCCACCCCCCCACTAGTGAAAGCAGCCAGGCCAACCAGGTCTGTGTGATGAGACTGGAGGTCCACACCGCGGAGCTCCCCCATCCCCTCTCAGATGTAAGCCCCCTCGCCCGCACCTCAAAACAGTACCCAGTGGGAAAAGGGAGAAAAAGAAAACCAAAAGGAAAACCATCACTAATATTACGGTAATCAAGTCAATTCATACAAAGAGAACCAGCACTCATGCATTGCTACTGCCCGCCGAGACCTGACACAGATATTCTTTGGCTTTAATTTCAGATGCAAAAGATTTGACTCAGCCACGGACAATAGTTTTCAGTCTAGCAGGAGCCAATAGATATGCTTCAAAGCCAGCATCTTGAATGGTTTGATCACCTGTCGCAGACGCCACCGGCGTTCGACGGTTATATGGCAAAAGTCAGGGCACACAAAAAATGACGATGCTAGGTATGTCTGTCTGGGCTTTCTTAAAAATAGCCTGGCAAAGCAAAAAGTTGCCAAAAAATACTAAGATGGCCCGTGGTTGTCCTAAGTTCCTGCCATCCTGGACTGATTTATTATGGGTCATCGGGAACCAGTGTACTCTTTAAACTTCCGTAGCCCAGTCCCATCCTGACAATTCGGAAAAGGCAGTCTTTTGAGAGATCCAGCATGTAAGTGCGTATATTATCCCCCTCGAGGCCTTCATCAATTCCAAGAAACTGAAGATTATTCCTACGCTGTCGGTTTTCCATGTCTTCCAGCTTCCACTGCACATCTGTTAATTGGGACTCATGCATCTTGGCATGCTCTTTCACCTATGTGACCACCACCTCCAAGGCTGTGGTCCTATCCTCAATGGAGCTCAGGTGCTCCCCAATCTCAGAGCATGCCATCCCCACCTTTCGAACAGCACCCTCCAATTTTTTCATAGCATGTCTTGCCCTTTTGCTAACTGCCCATGTCTCAGCCCGATGTTCTTTAAGGGACTCCAAAATTAAGCTTAACTCAGGATTTACAGACATGGTCACAGTTGGCTGCGTGGCAGATTAAACTATTTCGTTCAGGGCTAGTGCTTCCTCCGGAGTACCAACCATCTTTGTGTGGGAGTAAAACCATTTCAAGCTGCTGACGGTTAAATACTTTGCTCTCCTACTCTGTGGTTCTTTGCTGCCTTTACGGGCTTTTTGGTGCTTTGGGTGCTTGAATGCTGTTTCTGGTGCTTCCAGTAAACTGGACTCAGACGCTGAAGAGTTAGTGCTGCAAGTTTCACTGAGATATGAGTTAAGGGCCTCTGAATCTGAGCCACCTGGCAAGGAAAAGAATGTATCCGCCCCGTAAGGTAAGATCAGTCACTGCCGCTGTTCCGCACGGCTCTATGCTGTGCCCCTTGTTACACCCCTCCTTGCTGCACCCAGCACTCTCAAAAGGGACAGATTAGGGTATATTGTTGGCTCCAGCTCCTTCACATGGCGAGACCTATCCTCCCACAATAGAATTACTCAGACAGATACTCTACCCTTCAGTCCCTGAGTTCATGATTTGTTCATGTGGCCCGGGCGATGTCTTGCCTGAATCGACTGGGTCTGCATCTGATGCTGAGGCCTTCTCTGCCCATGCATCAGGAGCCAGGATGGCACAATGGTCTAACTCACCCAGCTTCTCAATAGTGCCTAGCTGACTTAGCCCTCCTCCAGGGTTCTTGATGGCAAAGAATTCAGCAATTGCAGGCTGTGGCATGGGCTGAGCATCATTAACAGGGCCTAAAGCCCCCTACTCCATACCCAATCCTGCCCTGGTGCCTTTGGTAGCAGCCTGATTTCTCCTTTTTCCTGCACCCATATTTTCTGATCTATGCTTCCTCACTTGAGAATCAGTTGCCTTACCTGGCCCTGCTATAGACATTTCAAGAGAAGAGTCCTGTCTGGCGGCCATGGCACGGGCGGCAAGTCTTGCTGATGAAGAAAGCACTTCTCCCCTGTCTTTCTGTAGCTTTGGTGGCATTTTGATACAGGTAGCCCTCCAGGCAGTATCAAAGCTAAGGCCAGCCACCAATCGAAAGAATCTTTTGGTGAGTCCCTCCTACCTTCCAAGAACACCGATGCACCATCGTGCAGCAAGCTCCAGTAGAAAGAAGCACCAGCCCGCAATCCTGCCTTCTTCCTGCACCAGAGATCCTGCCAGCACACCGCATCAATCACGCAAGGAAGAGAGCAGCGCCGCCCATTGTAAGAAAGTCCACGGGACAGGTAACTCACAGCAGGCAGAATCAGTGGGAGTGAGGGGGTGAGAGTGGTCTGTGGGAGAGCTCCGCCGCGATGTATCTATGCGGCCGCCATCTTGCTTTATCCCAGTAGCTTCCTAATGATGAGCAAACCTGTGCTAGATGCAAACATCTTCTGGGTGGTGGTAGCACCTTCAACGGGTAGGATCCACCTCCAACTCATTACCTGGCAACAACAGTCAGAGAAATACTGCGGTCACTGCTCACTGTTTCCTGTCTCTCTGTAGCACCTCTGATCTGGCACTGAATGTTGAATCGTATATGCTGGAAACTAGATGTTTGGAACTAGGGTTCAGACCATTTGCAAGAAGACTGATTGTGATTTGGGCTCTATGGTGCACATGAATGCAGATGTGAGCTGCATACCAAAGAAATAAGTATACAAAAATGTCTAATGGGGAAAAGCTCCCCATGTGTGTAAATAATGATAATGTTGTGAACCCTCAGGGGAGTGCTAGAATTGAACAAAATTTATTCCGGGAACCCATAAATTGGGGATGAAGAATTGCCAGAGGAAAAGGGGTGGAGTCACGACGGGCAGAGCTTGAAAAGCAGAGTCTGACAGTCAACCTATGCATTTTTTTTTATTAAGAAAAATATGCTGCAAAGAAATTGGAAACAAGGACAAATGTGACTGTAAATCTGTTCTCGGTTACTTAATTGGTAACATAGAGGCTGCATTTTAAAACATCTTAAAGTGTTAAGACACCTGCTGCAGAGATCATTGTGAGCCTAACAATTATAATAGCAGTGCTGTGAAATTGTCTGTGTATTGTCAAGTCACAGTTTTGACTCATAAATTTGCATAGAGGGTTAATTTGCCTGCTGCAAAGAAAATTGTGTAAAATGCAGATCTCAGATTTGTATTTTATTTAAATGGGTAAGTGGACTATTGCTTTTGACATGGAGATGATTTTGTTACTTCCAGTTTATAGGTTGCAATCCTTCTAATATAGCACAGTAATCTATTAAGCAGCACCAAGGAGCTGCATTCAAACTGTAAGTCATGGGTTTAGATCCTTATTATGGTTTTTCCTCAATATGTTGCTATTCTAACATTGGAAAGAAGGGTTTCTTTGAGAAGTATTAAAGTCTTATTAGTAAAGACAACCCCAATCCCAGTTGCACAGTATACCCAGAATGTATTTTACT
Source organism: Triturus cristatus (assembly GCF_964204655.1). NCBI lineage: Eukaryota > Metazoa > Chordata > Amphibia > Caudata > Salamandridae > Triturus > Triturus cristatus. Next base: position 443,601,380 of record NC_140585.1, read on the forward strand.
CTGTCTATTCACTCTTTACATATAACGTCTAGGTGTATGAACGATATGTGATTCCTACACCTTATAACCCTATTTTTTATGTAACATTTCTTGTATATAGATTTACACACTTGATTAACTTATTGCGATCTATAGTACACTGACACACTACGCTGGGTTGAGGTGCGCTATAAAAGGCATAAAAAAATAGTGGGTCCACTTAAGTCATTGTTTGTGTAAATACATATAGATACATCTAACATTCTTACAGAGCAAGCACATCTTTCCCATAAGGGGGTTGAACAAAGTTAAAAACCTGCCTCCAAATGTTTCTCAACAAAAGAAAGGCTGATGGCCCTTTAAATGAGGCCATTGTTTTGGGCCCACTTGGAAGTGAAAGCCCCTTGCCATCGGCATGCTGCTTGCTCCAGACGAGTGGAAAGCAGAAAACGTGCGGGCACTGCGGAATCGTGTCATGTGTTGGAAAATAACTCCCGGACAAATTCAGCATATTTGTCGGTGTAGGGTGGATCTCACATCCACCATCATTGAAACAGCTGTCAGAACCGGGATCCCCTAGGTTCACCCTACTTTCTAGCACAACCTCTAGGACAGTATCTCTCATCAGTAATAGCCCTGACTGAATGAGCAGGGCGATGCCTTGGGTTCTGCTGCAAGTGGGAATTGTGGGTTGTGAACCAGCGAGTACAGCGGATTAGCAACAGTCATGTTAGCTAAGCATTTCCAGGCCAAGATCATTCAGGCATCGCACGTGGTCATTTATTTTGGATTTTCCCTTACTATTACATTTAACATGTTTGTTTCATTGAAGTGACTTTTAATGTATTCGGCGTTGTGATTATAATGATAGTGTCTGCCCTTGTAATGGTTTCCCGAGACGTATAAAGAAAGGGTCTGGATCACGCATTTGCCTTTGATTATTCGCTCTACCCTTGGAAAAAAGACCTGCTCCTGTGGACCCTGCTTTAAGTAGTCTTGGAATGTGTCCCTTGTGAAAACGGGTCATTTAATTGTACTTTGTAGTAAAATTCGTTTTTAATTAATCTTTTCACTTTCATTGTACATTTGCAATAACGTGAACAAAATGCTCCCCTTCCCTTGTTGAAATCTCACTGGGATACACACGTACCTGTCGAAAGGTAATACTTGTTGCTTCGAACTCGTTCCTCTGAAAAGTAGGCGTGGCCTGTAGTCAGTGTTAAAGGCCAGGTCAGCCTTAAGGGCAAACTCCATTCTGGTTTAAAAAGGTTGTAGCAGCATTTAATCCCTACATGACAAATCCGAGTGCAAAGAAAACTCACATTTACGCAATTCTAGTTAAGTACACTGACACGGAAGGAACAATATTTTTCACATGATATTACAGGTCACTCAGCAGAGGTGCTGTCTACAAATATTGACACAAGGAGCTGCCCTCTTAACTGAGTTGTACCCAGGTTCCAAGTTTACGCAAAGGCTACCTGGGAGTAGAACCTGAAGGCAAAGCCGGGTAATTGTGCCCGAGATATCACATTATTGTATGTTGCCTGATATCCAGGACCACTGGAATTATGTGGGAGGAACAAATTATGCGAATGGTGAGGGGCAAATTATGCGTCAAGAAAAGGCAAATTATGCGGCATAATGCGGCACATTTTGTGATAGTATTACTTCATTATTTTATCATTTTCAAAATTGTTAACATTGGCCATTGGTTGCACCTTTTTTCTACCAGTTTAACACCCAAATATAGCAATAAGCAATTAGTCAGCATTTGCAAAGGGGCTTCCACTGCTCGGCATCGCGTTTTGCTGAATTTTTTGTAACTTTTGAACCTAATGACTTTGAACTTATTTTTATTAAATTCTGCAAATTATACTGCAGATGATGAATTATGTGGCAAGTGCTATAAATCTATAATTATGCGAAAATCGCTTTGGCCGCACTACTGCATCATTCCAGTGGCCCTGCTGATATCTCTTACCTTCCTTTTCCAGTGCTAGTTCACGGATTACCCATCGGAGCAACTTATCCGATTTGCCCGTTTCCTCCCAATCTCAGGTACCTCTCCTTCCCTTTTTTCCCCCTCGGCGCCCCTATCCGTTCACTTGCTCACTGCCTCACGTGCCTTCTTCCTCCCCTAGCAACTGTTACGGTTACACCCGTACTCCCAAGCCTCCTGCCGGACCTCCTTATTTTCCATTGCAAGACATGAGTTCCATCATTCCGGCATCGAACACGTCCTGAATTCTGTTTTCCTCACTACGGTAAGCGGGCCCTCTGGTTACCTTACATCCCGTGCTGTCATCTATATAATGACCGGCAGTTACCACCCAATGCCTGCAAGACCCCGTCTACACCTTATGCGGTTCAATTCTCTCCACTTATCCAACCCGATTTTAGTGGCCGTTCATAGCACTCTCCTATCGGCTCCATTTTAATGCTTGCCTTATCTCACCCCCCACGTTTCCGTGAACCGGAGACCCTTCCGGCTCCTTCACCAGTTTCACTCGCTGGCTTCCTAACGGCCGCCACCTTTTCAAATACGCATGCACTCACAAACGGCATGTGCACTGCGCATAATTTTGGCTAAATTACCGCAGCTGCCTTATCCTAGCTCTAATTTTTACCATTTCTCCCCCTCTTTTCTCTTTTGTTCCCCTCTTTTACTCTTACTTCACCTCTCATTTCCCCACAGGCAATTTCTTTCAATACCAGGCTTGTACATTCTACCGTCCTGATGATGATCCTTGTATCCCTGTAATAGGATCGAAACGTCGTCGACCCCAGTCTAAACAGCGTGCACATTAACCCATTACGTAAAAAAGTGCATTGTCTGTTCGGAATAAGCTTAAAACACTGGATTTTGTAAATAAGCTCCTCTGCCTTGCCTGAAATGTCTGTTTGTTTTGTATATGTCATTTTTTCCCAACGGATGCAGGACTGTGTCCCACATATGTTTTGCTGTTGACTATTTTTTATGTTTCATTGAAGAATTAAACTGGGTGTCCGGCTGGACATCCTTAATATAGTTTCGATTCTGTACTATATTTATTCCCTTTATTCCTTAAACCATTTGAGGACCACTGTTTGTTTGTAATTAACGATTACCCAAGGTCCTCAACTACCTTTTGGGTCCCCTTGTTTTGTTTGAATATAGATATCTCTTATCTGTCATGATTGGGAGGACATAGATTAGAAAGGCGCTTTTTAGATGCCATTGAGAGGGAACATTCTATTTGGGTCAGGGGAGCTTATAGGAGAGTAGGTCAAGTGCTGATTGATGGTGAACGGGTCTCCGTGGTCCGCTGTCAACTAGAGCCGTCCTCACGTTTTCCAATGTGCAATCCTGTATTTGGCAGCCATGATGGCTCACTTCATCTACGACTGGGGCATTCCTAAATTTAAATTCATCTTACCTGTTTATAGTAGAAGCCAAATGGCTGAATAACTCTGACATGTGAAGTGCAAACAAGACCAACTTCGCTCTTCCGGGGCTGAGGGCAGGGCCTGTTCTTGCTGGCTGCGGCTGTCGCCCGTTGTGGGGCAGCAAAAAGGTGCCCCTCCACCGGCCCAATGCCAGCCACGCCACTGCCCTAACTTAGCAATGCAACAGGTGAATGCGTGAAGTGCAGACCGCGCAGTAAGAAATATGCAGCGGCAGTTGTCCCTCCATGCTTCTCTCTGGAGAACACACTGACTCCCAGAATTACCAAGTTTCTGTTTGTGCCAGATGTGCAAAAGATAGCTTAATGTGTTTGCCTCTGTGCTCAGTGTTGAGGATTCGACCCCTCTGAACCTATGGAGCAACAGCAAAAACACACCCCAATGATTTGTGGGTGGGCTCTGAAATGTGTCTTATGCCGATACCCGGCCATTTTGGGTTTGGGCACACTGTTAGAGTGAATTGTCGAGACACTGCTGACTGGACCAGTTCTGCTACTGACTCACTGCTAAAAATGTCAACAACCGGTTCCTGCTCAACACTTATCCCTAAGGCTAGTAAAAGCTCCTAAACAGGTTTGGTTTGGAATTTTTCGAAATGTTTGTGCATCCTAATACTCAGCTTTGTGTGTTTGTTGGATCATTTCGAAGGGTATTTTTCTTCTTTGATGTCTCAGTGTATTTGGGGGTCGCTGCAAAGTGTGCTCCAGGGGCACACATTTTGCAGTTACAGGTAAACGCAGTTGTGGGTCCATGGGGCGAGCCCTGTTCTCATTTGTCGCAAAAGGTAACTTAAATGCCAGGGAAAGCCCATGATAGAAATGTCAGCGTCCACCTTGGGTAAACACGGGGGATGTGCTGCTAATGTAAACCAGAGCCTCGAAGCTGGCCTTGCATTGACCTCGCTTGATTCGCCCGTTTAATGAGCCGCCTGGATCATCTGTGTCCTAATGAGGTGTCTCCGAGCATTCAAAGAGTCATTCCTCAGCCTGAGATTTGGACATTTCCCCGCAGAACAATTCATGTTTTGCTTTTTTTAAGCTTAAAGAGGCCATGTAGTGAATGATGTCACGATGGGCGTTGCAGCAACGCAGTGACAGCAGAGGGAGGCTGCCCGGCGCTTTTTGTTGGTGATTGTTGCTGATGTAATACTGGGTAAGATGAGAAGTATTTTTTTATTTTCAAGGATGGCTTTTAAACCATGAGTGGTCCTGATTGAGTGTGCATCTCAGTCCTGCGGCTTCTTCTGTATTTCTAGGGAAAACGCTTTTGATAAAAGTTCACTGGGGAGGCGAATCATGCTGTGTAATAATACATTTTATGTGCACATCAGATATGCAGATTAGTGGTCTCTGGACAGCATAGGTGTATGTGATATACATTCTCCCACCTACTATGTTCATGACCTATCAAATACTTGAAATAAAAGTTTGCAATGGGAGCTGTAGCACACATTGCTTCAATACTTTTTAACAATAAATATATGAAACGTATCATGGAAAGTATAACTGCTCTTGCATTTGAATGTAACATTGTTTATACATATCATGCGTTTGCATAATGCTGTTACGAAAACATTTCTTTAAATGAATGATTAGTCAAAATATTGCACCATAATTCAGACCTGAGTAGTAAAACAGTTTGCATCATCAATGAAAGCATGTGGGACTTGGCTATGGATGTCCTGCATCCCAGGAGGGCCCGGGTTTACAAAGTGATGGAAAGGGACATAAAGCGGCGCAATGGGATGCATTGGCATTTACTATTATTAAAAAAAAACCAGAAATGTGCTTGAAAGGCCCTTTTTTTAAACTCAGAACAGTGATTTTGGATAATTTTGGGCCACTTTGCACCAAGGGAGCGTTACTTGGTCATAACTGATCTCCTAAGATATTCAGACCAGGGCTGGCGCAAGGCATGGGCAGGGCGGGCAGCTGCCCAGGGCCTCGCACTCGGCCTACCAGCATGGGGCCCCGCACCGATCGTGTGTCCTGTTGTTTCCCTGCCGATCCAACTAAAAGAAGGGTGTGTCCTTGCAGTTAGGGTCCATAGGAGGGGTCCCCTGCCCAGGCCTCTCAGGGATGGTGTCTGGAGGCCTGGGGGAGGGAGGCGCTTCCTCTTGTCCCAATTGCAAGGAGGCCATTCAGAGACACTGCGGGACGCCCTTTGTCCAGCATGTTTTCTCCCCCAGAGTCTTAACTTTTAGCCCACAAGCAATTCTCACACCTATCGGGCTGAAGGTGTGAGAATTGCTTGTAGGCTGAAAGTTAAAACTGTGGGGGTGCTAAAATGCTGGACAATGGGCCTCCCACAGTGTCTCTGAATGGTCTCGTTGCAAGGGGTCACTTAGGTAAAATAGAGGGGCCTCGCACATTCCCTTTTGGCCCAGGGTCTCGCAAATCCTAGAACCGGCCCTGAGTCAGACCATACGCTAATGCACCTTAAAGCTGTGAAAATTCTTTCATTTAGCCTAAAATTCCCACTCATTGCATATGTGTTGAAGTGGAAAGTACACATCCAATGCGTGAGATCCCTGAATGTATCTAGGCACTGGAATCTGTACTAGAAGGATTTGCTCCCAGTACAATTCCTACCTTAGACAAGACTACCTGATTAGAACACTAGTGGAGGAGGTGCCAGCAGCAGCAGCAGCAGCAGCAGCAGCAGCAGCAGCAGCAGCAGCAGCAGCAGCAGCAGCAGCAGCAGCAGGCCAATCTTAGTAGATATGACTGCACTGTTTTGCCCTCTTACCAAACAGTGCAGAAACTTTGGTTGCTGTGCTAGAGGGCGTTGTGTGGCAACTTAGTAAATCTGGCTCTTCTTGCACCACGTGGCAGCCAGGGCCACTTTTAACATGACCAAACAAGCATTTGCAATGCAATAGGTCTGGCCTTTGTGAGAGTTTGACCTATTGGCATTATACATGACAGTGCCTTTCATTTATGTGTTTTGAAAACCTGTAAGCGGTGCATAAACAAAAGAGGCGCAGTTACTGCCAGCCTTGCTTCTCGTAAGCAACAACTATAAGTACAAAGTGCGTGTTTACGTACCGCTTGCAGGTTTTCAAAACACATAAATAAAAGGCATTGTCATTTACAATGACAATAGCTCAAACTTTCGCAAAGGCGAGACCTATTGCATTGCAAATGCTTGTTATTAGGATACTTCAGTTGTATGAAATGTTTTCTAGGTTATATTTAAAGTGACAAATGGTTATAACACTTTTTAAATTATTACTTATAACTTTTAAACATGCTGCGCAACATTCACAATGCTCTGCAACACATATTAAAAACGTTAACAAAGCCAATAGCTCTCTCTAAACACTTATAAGCCCCCAAAAGGGAGACCTATCGGCAATGCCAATGCTTGTTTTATTTTGAGAGGGAGAGTACCGGCACTTCTCAAGACAGACGCAATACTTTTAATTGGAGAGTACCAGCACTTCTCAGAAACAAGTAGGTACTCAGGTACAGGTAAGTACCTGCACTGCAATTTTCCCATTTCTAGCACTGCCCTTTACATCTTTTGAAGGCCGGATAAAAATTCTTCTGTTGCTAGTCCAGCTATAAACAACCTAAATTTAAATCTGTTTTCCCCCAGTTCTCTCTTTGTATGCAGAGCCCACACTGTAAAACTCATTGTATACATTTTATGGTAATTAATTCCCGCTTGTCAAACAAATGCAATGAATCTGTTTTAGACAACTCTTGTAACTTGCTTCTTGATGTAAATATACTTATCCTCTTTCCAGACATGTCATATGCAAAACACTTTAGGATCTCTTCAGGTAATAGCGTTATGCAAAAAAAAAACCTACGAAACCAAAATAACAAAAATAAATACATTAAATAAATACATATCAAAAACTACCTGAAATCTCTCCCTCCTGGCGCAATGCCTTCCTCTGCAATATGCTGCCTCTTATTGTAATTGTATTTATATAGCCTGGGCTTCGTGCCCACCTCTTATAAAAGTTCTAGGAAAGTGCCCCTCTTTTGTGCTCTGGGTTGTACGTCCCTCAACAACACCCACACACGCACACGTTTTAAGGGCGTGCCCCTTATCACTGCAACTGAGATCTCTTTCCCATTCAGCATAGTCCTCCCGCCCCCTCCCAACCCCAACCGCCCGGGTCTCCTGCCCACAAAGGTACCAGTTACATACATGGCAACATTACCTCTCCACGTTCTCCCATGTTTCAGCGCTGAGCACCTCCTATACCGCCTGATGCCCCCCACACACACTCGCATTCATTCAGTCAGTTTTCCCCTCTTTAGTTTTCTGACATCTCCGCCGCCTGCCCTCATTAACACATGCACATAAGTACAAGCAGTGTGCCCATCTCGTGATTTTTAGCAGCGTGGCCCTCTCAGATGTTCCTGGACTCCTTGACATCAAGGCCCACGGCCTTCACAAATTATGGCATTGGCAAGGTGCCATCCTTTAAAAGGTATCTGACTCCCTTACACCTGGCCCAGAGTCCTCTTCTCACACATGAGTTCTGGAGGTGGTGGAGGGGGGGAAGTGCGTTGCCCCTTTTACTCATAATGCGCTCCTTGTACACTCCTCTTATCTCATAGTTCGGGTGTTCTGCCAGTGCGCCCCTCTGTTATGCTAAACAGCTTCCGCCCCTCCTCCATGCCCACACACGGCTTGTGACAATGTATGTGCTCATTACTTTTAAAGTTCTCAGGCCCCTCCACACATACACGTTCTGCTTTTTGCAGTTTTATATAGCACAAACTCGACTCAAAGGCATTGGAGCACATCACATGGGCACCAGCTACAGTACACAAGGACACATTCATGTTTTGCAGGCACGGGGAGATGAAGTGATTTGCCTAGAATCACAGGATGAGTTTACACCAAGACGCGCATCTGGCTCTCCAGCTCCAAAGTCGGCAACCCTGGCTGTGACGCCAGTTCTGGCAGTGTGCCCCTTACCACACACGAGTTATTAAAGTGTGCCACACAAACATACACATGCACAGTTACTGGCGAAAAGTTCTTCTTTTGCACCGCTGCACTCCCTGACCCCATACCTCAACACACGCTCACACACTAGCCCTGTCAGCGTGTCCCAATTATTTTCCCTCACTCCCTACCCACTTACACACACACACACACACACCCACTTTGTGGCACTATAACCCTGCACTCCATGTGCCTCTTTAACCCTCCACACACCTGTCCTGGCAGCGTCCCTCTTCAGTTCCCCTTCTGCCTCATTTTGCACTCTACACACGAGTTGTGACACTCTTCTCCAGCACGCACGCTGCTCTGTACTGCACTTCAGCAATTCATGCCCTCACTTCATACACACACACACACACACACACACACACACACACACACACACACACACACACAGTCCCTCTTCTGCTCCACCGCTGCCTGCCCCACTCCACACACACACACACACACACACACACACACACACACACACACACACACACACACACACACACACACACACACACACACACACACACACACACACACACACACACAGTCCCTCTTCTGCTCCACCGCTGCCTGCCCCACTCCACACACACGCACACACAGTTCTGCCACTGTAGTCCAGCCTGGCTGTCCCTTCCTTTATTCCCACACACACCGGTGGCGGCAGAGCGCCCCTCCCACAAACAGACATCAGTCCTGGAAGCTAGCCCCTCGCTCTCCTGCTCCCTGCGCCGGTGGGCAGGCGCGCAGGCTGGGAGCTGCAGTGTTGTGTTTCACTGGCTGGGCTCGGTGGCTGCCCGCTTCCTGCCTGGCTGACACAGCGCTTCGCCACGGCAATGCTTCCAGACAGGAGCTAGGGCTGCTCTGCCTGCTTTGCAGTCTTCAGTCGCTGGAGCAGGCACTAAGTTAGACCGCCTCGGGTCACTCAGACGCCACCGCCCCAACTACAAAGTGCGTGCTCAAACCCGAATTACACACGGGTGTAGGCGCTTCATTTTAAACGTTAGTGTGTTGTTTTTTTTTTTTTTTTTAATAAAAGAGTCACAGAACGGGCAGTGCGAGGCGAATACATCGTTCAATAATAATCAGTGCTGAAATGAACAGGATGCAACGAGGGGCAGGCACCCCTGAGTCGGAAACAAAGGATGCGCCGTTAGAAGAGGCAGCCTGGCTCTCTCACTCGTGGGGCACCGTGAGGGTGGGCATGTGAGGCGCTAAGGTAGGCAGCGAGCGGCGCCACTGATTCAAGCAGTACTGCGAGGGGGATTGCAATGCCAGTCAGACGGGAGTGAGTGCAGTGTGTGAAGGTGAGTTCGCGTGGAGGCGAGAGAGGAGACGTCCGAGCTAGGAGGGAGGTGAGAGGCCAGAGAGGAGTGAGGGGTGCCTGTGATAGACAGAGGAGAGTGTGGCAAGTACCAGAGATTGCGAGATAGGTGGGAGAGCTTCGCATGTATAAGTGCGGGCGAGGTGGTGTGGACTGAAGTGAGGGGCAAGTCTGACCTAGTAATCTAGAAGCGGTGCGGTACAGACATCAGGAGGAGAGGGATGCCTGAACTGAGGAACATAGAAAACAAGGCAGAGCAAAAGGCAAGCGCGGTCCCAAAAGTGAACAAGCACACCACTGCCTTTCTCCGAGGTGAAGCAGAAATGCCTCGGAGAAAGGCAGCGGCATTTTCGGATTCGGGGGCGTGTTTTCGGATTCGGGGGCGTGTTTTTCTTTTTCTCTCCTCTTGCCATTGGCTGGAGGAGAGAAAAACACGCCCAGCGAAAAGTATCGAAAAAAAACGCCCCCGAATCCGAAAAGGACGGGGCCTGTTTTGCGAGACGAACCTCTTCTCCAATGGCTGGCCAGCATTTAAGAGGCCAGCCAATGGAGAAGAGGAGAGAAGAGGGGCGGGTTCAAGTCCCTCTTCTCCAAGTCATTAAATCTCGGTGCGAGACTGCGCAAGCGCAGCCCTCGAGCGGAGACCTAACAAGTACTCTCTCCAGCTCTGCAGATATCAGAGAATTAACAGCAACTTCCCCGAGAGGCAGGCAGCAGGGTGGTCCTGCACAGATATGAGCAATGCAGGCACTATGGTGCTGTCAGTGTCTGCATAATGACACACTAGTTTAGCTTTGGAAAATATCAAAGCTCCATGAATGCATTCCTCTACACCCCCTCCCAAAGCGTGTGCTTCCATCCGGGCCTAGTCTGTTTTTAACCATGGGCCTGAACTTGCAATAAACAGGCTGCACCACCATTTGAATAAAGAGGAAAGCCAGTTTCCACTGTGGGGGCGCTAGGTCTGTGCCCACCCAATGGGTTATACAGAAAGTACTCCACCCATGCAGCACCTTCTGTAATATCAAATTGCCCAGAGAGCATAAAGCAGGTGGAAATAGCTATTGAACTCCTGAGGCAATTAGTTTAGCATTACTGATGATAAATATTGCCTTATAAGGAGGTCAGATCTCTCATAGGCAAGATATTCAGTGACATAAATGCTTGCTGCTCAGGGCATGGGCCAACTTTGCCTTTTGGGCATCAAGTTGCATCACTACTACCATCTACTGCAGCAGGATAGGGCTTTTCTTTCGAGCCACCTTAAAATGTGTCCCAACCAGGGGTAGAGTCTATGATGACACAAAATCATGTGGTACAAAGAAGCCATCTGTTTGCAAGGAAGTTACTGGTACTTTGAGCGGATGAGGGCCTGTCTTTTAGTTTGCTACAGTTGGACACAATTATAGCTGCTTCCACACATGAGGTGATTTTATTAGACTAGATCCCCTTTGGATTCTTTACTTTATGAAACAGGCATCTAGAGAATGCAATAAATTGATGTATATACACACTTAGCATGGGGCCAATTAGCAGCTGAGTACATAGCACAGAGATCATTGCATTGTTTTCTAACTTCCTTCAATGGCCAGCTGTTTGCACACTAAGCTGCTTGACATTCCAGCTGATTAGCAAGGGTCCCCAGCAGGCTGATACACACGCTACAAGTAACCCAAGCTCTCTCGACAGTTTGCAAGTGACAGAGATTCATGATACAAAAGTCTTGAACAGGTTTCAAATCTTGTACAAGGTAGGATCACGCCAAGCAATTAAGCAATGGTGAAGTTACGAGAAAGGTCTTGGCTTCGCCTGTAGCATGGACACAGAGACCTGGGATATGTGGTGAGTTCCTGCTTCAGTATGTCTGGTGGGCAGGACATCCAGCACCAGTGAACCTATCACCATCTCATGCTGTACCAGGTATGAGATTTCACGGGGGACATCAGATGATGGTTTTGCAGACCGTTTGCCTCAAAAGAGGACAGTTCCAGAGGACTGCAGGGAAGAGGACTACCTGGGGTATGACTCCTGCAACTGGACTTTGAGTGAGGAGGTAGGACAAGGCATGCAGGACTTTGGTAGGGTGATAGATGGTTTAGACCAGGGCATGGAAGTCAAGCGGCAGCAGTCCATTGGTTTACCTGAGCTGTCACAGTTTGCTGCTCAAGCTGTGTTTTTTGTTTCCTATTCAAACCCTGCAAACTCTACACTTTTGAAGGCTGACTCGTTTAAAACCATATATGCAAAGTTGAAAGTTGGAGTCATTTATCTATGAATTTATTTATATTCCATGGAATTCTGCAATCCTGCATAAACGTCTGGCTCCAATTTCTTTATAATACATGGGATTCTGTAACACTTATATAAATGCCAGTATCTAATTTCACAAGTAGCAGAACTGGACTATTATTACAGTCGAGTTCTGACATCACAATGCCTGCTGCCAGATCCAGCAGCGAGGTCACGGAGCAGCTGTTTGAAGCAACGAAAATGAAATGTTGCCTTTCTTTCTTCTGCTTTGTTTTTCTAGCTTAAAGTGACTGGCTGAAAAAACATGATTATTTTTTGCATTCCTTAGATAATTATAGAATAGTTAGAATCTTTCTGCATGTTTCTGCAGACTCTGAACTGCTGCAGGTTTTTTAAAACTGACTTGTGTTAAAGTGTTTCTAATATCTTTTTGCAACAAATATCTAACAGGTTTTTGATGAGTTTAGTTTTGCACCAGAGGTTCTATTTATATTCTTCATGTTTGCAAACATGCTCTTTCTTTCATATGAAAGAGCTACACTACAAGGTTTTAAGTGGTTTGTGGGAAAGGTGATGGTGTTACCATGAATTATGTGGGATAAAGTACCTCTTGCCAGGCATGTCTATTGCAAGTCACCTCATCGTTCTGAAACCTTATAAAGAAACTCATCCTTCAGCCTCATTACTCTTTATATTTATGGAACTCTCATGAACCTATTTCAGGGAGTATTTTATACCTTACAGTATAGCATTTGTATCCTAGGCGCTTTACAAGGACAATCAATGAAACCTTTTTTTTATAGCCCAGTTAGCGCAGCCATATCAAATGATCATGCCTGGTTTGCTGATAGAAGAAGTTGTTCTGGCAGGTACTGCTTAAAACAGCGCATGCAACGCAAAAAAGGGGTTGATTTCAGAATTTGGGAACCTATGGGATAAATGAGCGAAATTGATTAAAAAAGGGCACACTGAGGTCTGGGGAGAGTTAAGAGAACCCTAGAGGCAGAATGAAGGTTCAGTAAGAGAGTGTAGAACAAGACCAACAAGCACAGATAAGTAGAAGCGAAAGTGAAAACATTTACAGATAATACAAGAAATATAAAACAAACTGGACTGAAAGAGGAAGCCCATGGCTGAGTTGAAAGGAAAGAGGAAGCCAATGGATATGATAAAGATGTCTTGAGACAGCCACATAAAAAATAAAGAAAAAACAAAAGAATTGCACAATACTTGAATTTCCAAATATTTTTGAACTTTCAAAGTGCTGTACAGTTCAAACTCAGACCCTGCTATCTGTTTAATCAATAAGCCATCATATTATGTGTCATAAGCTTCCAACATTATGCCCTTATTTCTAGCTTATGGGTATGCCTTTTTATGGCAGCTCCAGAGATTTGATACCCACAGCAACAGGCTGTGTAGACCACATTTTCCACTGGGCAAGTTTGTAAATAGGTGTTTCTGCAGTTGTAACTGATTGTCCCTTTTTCATTTTGAAATGCTTATTGATACTTATCATGGGGGTGGTGCCTCTTTAGCACCTTATAAAATGAATTGCAGAAGAATAGAACATTAGTTAGGGGAGAGCAGAATGTCCTTGCATTAGGGTTGAACCAATTACGACAACATAAACAAAATAGAACTTCTAGTCCAAAATACTCTCTAACACTCCAGCATCTTAATCTTTTGTGTTCTGCTTCTGAGCAGATAAGTATAGTGTCTTTATATACATGAAAAGAGTGGAAGCATTTTGTATTTGTAGTTTTCTAAATGTGTATATGAATTATTGTACTTAAAATAGAATGTATGAAGAAGATAGCCAATTTATGGGTTCATTGTAGGTAAAATGTATTGATGGTATTTCATTTTTAGGAAAATCTTTTAGAGGAAATAAACTATTACAAATAAATGTTATTTAAGATAAAACATTTAGAGGAAAGAGTTTACATACTGAATGTATGGAGTTTTATGGTAAGACTTCATTTAAACAACAAAAATAATGTTTTTTTGCTGTACTGGTACATTTTTTAATAAGGCAGTCCATTGAAGCAAAATGGCTGCTGCCATCCATGCGGCATTCAGAGCTTCTGCGCTATCAGCTTATTCTACCACTGCGCTCATGCAGCAATGATCTGCTCAAAACTCCGCTCCAGTTTTTCCACAGAGTGCACAAGCTCGCGTTCAGAAGAAGCTGCACCCACTGTTTAGCGGCGCGCCAAGCTCTCCATCAAATGCCAGTTGATCGGCCGATGCATTTGTTTTTTTGAAGCACGTGTGACATTATATCAAAACAGGGCCTGTGGAGGTAAATTAGTGACCTGCTACACTAGCGCATTAAAGAGAGCTTGATTAACAGCTGCAGTATTGGTCCCCGGAGAATAATGTTATTAAGGGCATAGAGAAAAGCTCTGTGAGCCAATGAAATAAGAGCTTCTAGCACGGGGCTCAACATGAGACTAATTTTCAACAGGAAATAGAGCAAGCAAGGTGTAGGTTTATAAAGCCTATTGCCATCATTGGAACTTAAACAGTGTTTTTTGACAAGCTGAACAGATCATTCAATCAGAATCCTTTAGGATGGTTGCTTTAAGAGATTAACGATCGCGTTGATGTTCAGATAAGTGTATTTGGCAAAGGAGTGTTAACAGAGTGCTTTTTTTAAATGAACCTGGATAAAATGTCTGAAGAACAATCAGGGAAGTATAAGCAGGAGGAGAGAGTAAGGGATGTGATTCGGAGATAACTGAAGGAAAGTATGCAGGAGATAGGACAGTTTTAAGTAACTGAAAAATAAAGGGAAACATGATTAATGAAGAAGAGTATTGACCCGTGTCTGAGGAGGAAGGTGCCTCAAATAAAGGACCAAGGGGCAAATGTTTTAGAAAGAAAATCATTTGACTGTAGAAGAGGTGTCCATTTTGTCAAAACTTGGAGCCCTAAGCGGCTCACAGGGAAAGGTGACCTGAAGCGGCACAAGTTTAAGGCAGTCGAACCCTGAAAAGGAGTTTACATATGAGGGGAAGAGAGATAAAGCTAATAAGAGAGCTAGATGAATACATTTTTATGTGGACTATGATGATGGAGATGTATACTCAGGGACAGAATTTGGAGACAGTGATAATTTTACGCAGAAGCCTGAAAAGGGCATTATAGAGACCATGGCGCAAAAATTATTTGACCCTACAGTAACACTACACCCTAGAAGTTCTGACTGGTGGCCTTTAGGGCACGTGACAGAATATGCGAGGAAGAGACTTAGAAAACGTCTGGAGAAAAAGGAGAGAAATACTATGAGGGCGGGAGTTTACGTCCAATTGTAGGGGATAAGGACACAATGACGCCCAATTTGGATCCAGAGTTTACCACCTTCCTATTCAAGTTTGGCAGGGACCCAAGAAAGGGTCTAGAACATTCACTGAAACAATGCGAAGACAAACTTTCAGATGTTTTAGGTCCTTTAACCTGTATCTTTAATCTAGTTGAAGACACATAAATTGTGGTGAGATTGATTTAGAGCTTTTAACAGGAAGGAAACATCAACGCTAGTATTAAAGCGGAGAGGAAAAAAGCAGCATTTATTTAGGCTTAGCCCTAAATTAGGGGACTTGGCTTGGAAGGAGACTGCTGAGGATACCAAGGATTTTCTTTTTGGGGAACCTATGGTCAAGTCCTTGGGAAAATATGCGGTTGCGTTCACAGCTTTAGACAAGGCCCAGACTTTCTTGCAGAAGGTTTTCAGTGGAAGTAATCTATATCAGAGGGCCAGAAGCCTTCTGGCCACGGATAATATAAGACCCAATTCGGGTATGTATGAGCAAATTACAGGGTAAGTTAAAGGTCAACAGGTTTCAATGCCCAGAGGGTGAGAGGAAGAAGAGGCAGATCTTCAAGAGGAAGAGGGCAACAATCGACCTCTACAGTTGAGTATGGAGACTATTTCTGGTTCTTCCCAGATAAAGAGTGGAAGAAAATGGAGACATTCACAAAAGGAATTGGAAAAGCTAACACAGGACCAATAGATACTCGCAACAGTAAGTGGCTGCCAATTAGAATTCGACTGAGTCCCAGTGCAGGACAAGGAACCAAGAGAATTTGAGTTCTGAGTGGAGAAGATAGAAGTAGTAAGGTAAGAAATACAGAAGATGTTAAGGCAGGGCGCTATAGTTCAGATGAAGGAGGAAGGAGCGTGTTTTTGTGAGTACCATATTTCTAGTGAAGAAGAAGGACAAAAGATGGAGGCCAGTGATAAATCTTCATAATTTGAATGTATATGTGACTTATTGTCACTTGGAGATGGAAGGGAATCATATGTTGAGGGATATTTTGCTAGTGAAGGATTGGTTTATGAGATTTGAAAGATGCTCATTTCACGATTTCAGTGTAGAAGGTAAGTCACAAATTACTGTAGTTCACGTGGAACGGGAAGCTATACCAATTCCAGTGTTTACCTTTTGGTCTTTCATTAGCCCATGGTGTTTTATAAACGTTTTAAAACCTGTGGTGGGTCTGTTAGGAGAACAATGAGTGAGAAAGTTGATTTACTCTGACGATATTCTTATCATTAACCAAGAGAAGATGGTTTTGATAGAGCATTTGATTATGGTAAATTGTTTATTGGAGAATCTGGGATGTATTGTAAATTTGACAAAATCAATTTTGCTTCCAGGTCAGCAATTGGAGCTTCTAGGGTTCATTTTAGACACAGGAAATGAGCAACTAAAGTTACCAGAAAGGAAGATAAAGTTGAAAAGAGAGAGGTGAGTCAATTATGATGGTTAAGACATAAAGGATCTTTGAGGGAAATAGCTTGAGTGGTAGGCCTTTTGTTTTCCTCGATTCAGGCTGTTTTCCTGTGACCTACAGGGAAGACTTCATGGCTATCGAGGGGTCAATGGTATGAAGACAGAGTGATGGTTTCAGACAAAATTAGAGAGGAGTTAACCTGGTGAGTGGAAAATTTGAAAGCATGAAATGGATGAGCTTTTTTTGGAACTGTCCCAAATTTTGTATTAGATTGAAATGCAAGCACTTTAGGATGGGGCAATGTTTCTAGGACAGGATACAGGACGGAAATGGAATATGTCAGAGAAACAGGAACACATAAATTATTTGGAGATGAAAGCGGGGTTTTTTGCCCTGTGCAGCTTCAAAGAGACATTATAGGGTTGTTCAGTCCTTCTGAGGTTGGACAACGTGTCTGCAGTGACAAATATAAACAGGTCAAGAGGAGGCAGGTCCAATGAATTGTCAGAGATTGCAAAGAAATTGTAGGAATTTTGTCAGGAGCAATACATAAGTTTGACAACTCAGTATTTACCAGGGAAAGAAACTGTGGTATGAGTTTGGAATTCCCGATATATCAAGGATTCCAGCCAATGGATGTTGAGGCAGGTAGGAGATTTTCATGGAAACAGATTACAGTCTGTGTACAATAGAGGTAGACCTTGTAGAGATGTGAGGTGGTCTAGTGGTTCGAGGGTGGAGCGTCGGGAGAGGGGGAAGAGGAGGACTGGCCGGCAGGAAGGGGCGGAGCAGCCTGAGGGACGGCAGTGAGTGTAGGGACACGCCAGTGACCGGTTGCCAATAAAGTGTATGAAGAGAACCCACCGTGTCTGTCGTTATTGGTAGCAGTGAAGATACGACAGCTGGCGACGAGAGTGGGATCGAGCTGAATGCTCTCCCAAACCCTGAAGTGCAACCGAGACCGCCGGAGGGCAAGACGCGGGAGAAGACGGCGGGAACACCGCCGCAAGCAGAGCGCACCCCGAACGCGAAGAGAGCCCAGCAGTGTGAGGAGCAGAAGCGCGGAACGCACCCTGAATCTGAAGAGGGTTGGCGCTCGAAGTAAAGGAGAGAAGTTGACGACGCTGGCACACGCATCTCGATGTGAGAACCAGGCGCGAGGATCATCACCTACCCTGTTATGAAGCCCCTCCCCGAGTGAAACGGAGGATGTGAGGAGACTGAATGAGCGGTGCACGGACCGGGTGTGAGTGAAGCCTCACAGCGACAGCAGCACGTGTGAAGCCCTGTGCATGCTACCAGCCCGGCGGCCATCTTGAAGTCAGGCGAAGTGCAAGACGTCCCATTCAACTGTACCCGGCGGCCATTTTGAAGTCAGGCGCCGTGAGGAATAAACAAGCACGAGCAAAGCAAAGCCCCACACGAGTGAAAAAGGACAGATAAATTAAAAAAAAAGCGGGAAGACAGGAAATAACAACAAGACAAGCAACAAACAAACAAGCCCAAGCAAAGGCAAGTGGACAGATTAGACATAGCTTCACGTGAAACGCGATGTCGACACAGGGATCCCCAGTCCGCCAAGAAGCGAAGCCAATTGTCATGGGGCTGTCGCATCTGCGCCCTCCAGAACCCCTAGCGCTCGTGGTCGGAAGTAGCATGGGCCCTCGCTGGGAAGAATGGATCGAAGATTTCGAGGACTATATCAAAGGTTCCAAGGTACTAGGGGATGAGGATCAACTGATCGCACTTCGAAATCTCGTGGGGAAGGATATCAGCAAGATGATAAAAGAAATCCCTGCCGCAGATGCGGGAACGTATGCCAAGGTGCGAGAGGCCCTGGATAAGAAGTTCTTGCACAAGAAGAATGTGGACTACGAACGGTATGTGTTTCAGCGAGCGCGACAAGAGAAAGATGAGGTAATGGGCTCATATATAACGCGACTACGGCGGTTGGCGCGCCACTGCAATTTTGAAGCATTCTCGACGGATGACGCAGTACGGCTGCGCGTGATCGACGGCTGTCAGTCGGAGTCCCTTCGTAGAAAACTATTGAAGAAAAGCCACACCTTAGATGAAATTGAGGAACTCACGAGACTACACGACCAAACAGAGGAACAGGCCAAGACCATGGAGGCAGGGCGTACGGAGCACAAGGAGCTGATCTGTCAAGTGCACACCGAACGTCCCCGCCGGGGGTCGAGAGAACGAGCACGACACGCACGACCGCCGTCGAGACATCGCCGCCCTGGACATCGGCGGCCAGACTCTGGGAGGAGGAGCAGACGCCAGGATCACGGGAAGAAGGCGCCCGTGCGAAGGTGCTATAGATGTGGATATGACTTCCCACACAGCGGAGCATGCCCCGCCATAGGGCAGCAGTGCCACAAGTGTGGCTGGAGTAATCATTTTGAGACCATGTGCGGGGAATACCGCCGTGAGAAAGACAAGAATTCAACCAGGATGCCAAGAGACGAAACGCGCCGACACCATGCGCGAGCAGTACATGACCGTCAGAAGTCGTCGTCCGGATCCTCCCAGTCCAGCAGGGAGTCACGATCATCAAGGTGGTCGAGAAGATCACCGTCTAGAGACTCTGGTTCACCGTCAAGCGAACGGGAGTATTCAGTGGAACATGCAAACATGATTGCTGATCCAGACCAGCTGAAGAAATACCCTCGCCTGGACATCAGTGTGGGCACACATCACACAAAGTTTGTTATGGACAGTGGGGCATCACTCAATTACATCCCGGTGACGGAGTATAGGAAGATGAATCCTCGGCCCCGACTAAGCCCTGCACACGTCCGTGTCTACACCTGGATGTCCAGGAAGCCGCTCCCATGTCTTGGGAAATTTCCGACGACGCTGAGGCACCAAACAACATCTGTCCCAGCCGTGATACACGTCATTGAGGGGCCAGAAGCGGACTGTCTCCTCAGCCTGCCGACGGCTGAACGGTTAAGACTGGTAGAAATCCTTTACAGTGTCAGCAGCGACAACGATACCATCCACAAATTCCCGAAGTTATTCTCCGGACTCGGCAAAATAAACAGAGGCCAAATTCGCCTCCACATAAATGAACAGATACACCCAGTTGCCCAGCACCCTCGGAAGGTACCCTTCCACCTCCAGCAGGCTGTGGAAGACGAGCTGCAGGACCTGTTAAAGGCTGACATCATCGAGCGAACAGAAGGCGCAACGCCGTGGGTGTCTCCGGTAGTGGTCGTACCGAAGAAAGGAACGCCAGGGAAGGTCCGACTATGTGTGGATATGCGGGTGCCCAACACCGCCATCGAGCGGGAGCTCCATCCAGGGCCCCACTTAAGTGACATGATAGCTGCACTAAACGGGGCACGGGTATTTTCTAAGTTAGACCTTAACAAAGGTTACCACCAATTGGAACTCCATGAAAGCTCACGATACATCACGACCTTCGCAACGCACCTGGGGCTGTTCAGATATAAGAGACTGAACTTTGGCATCTCATCAGCCGCAGAGATATTTCAAGAGGCTATCAGACAAACAATCCATCACATCCCTAATACACTGAACTACAGTGATGACATCCTAGTCTACGGGGCGAACATCCAGGATCACGATACGGCCCTGGACAGGGTCTGCCATGCCCTCCTCGAAGCCAACCTCACGCTCAACAGAGAGAAATGCGAGTTTTATCAGTCGAAACTAAAGTTCTTTGGACACATCTTCTCTGGAGCCGGAATGAAGCCAGACCCCGACAAAGTGAGCACTCTGAACAACACCAAGAGTCCACGAGACGTCAGCGATGTACGGTCCTTCCTGGGCATGGCGAGTTACTGCTCGAGGTACATTAAGGACTATGCCACACTCAGCCACCCCCTTCGTATGCTGACAAAACAGGGACAGGCGTTTGAGTGGACGTCGGAGTGCGAGCGAGCGTTTCAAGAAATTAAACAGGCTGTGGGCACGGTGGAGAGCCTGGCATACTTCAGCCCAGACCGCAAGACTGAAATCACCGTGGACGCGAGCCCTGTCGGCCTAGGTGCCATCCTGGCTCAATACGATAAAGACACTGACCAACGTCACATAGTGGCCCACGCCAGCCGCAGTCTCTCCGACACAGAGAAAGCCTACTCTCAACCGGAAAAGGAAAGCCTCGCGGTGGTGTGGGCGTGCGAACACTTCCACGTGTTTATCTATGGTAAACATTTCACAATGGTGACGGACCACCAAGCACTCATCACCATCTATGGAAACCCGCGGTCCAAAATGCCTCCCCGCATCGAACGCTGGGGACTACGTCTGCAAGAATACACTTTCACCATCGTGCACAAACTGGGGAAGGCAGCCAACCCAGCTGATTATATGTCGCGACACCCCGAAGTGTCCCAGCGCCCCACACCATCCGTTGCTGACGAATACATCCACTTTGTAGTGGATCAGGCGCGGCCACCAGCCGTTCCCCTAGACGTCATCCAAGATGTCACCTCGCAGGATGCCATGCTGCAAAGAGTGATTGGCAGAGTTCAAACACACCGATGGCGGCATGCAGACACGGAGGAGGAAAGTGGCGATCCAACAATGCATAAGGAGTTGCAGGCGTTCCGGAACGTGTGCGAGGAACTATCCGTCACAGCAGACGGCCTGTTGCTAAGGGATCACCGAATCGTCATCCCCCAACAATTACGACAAGGAGTCGTCAACTTGGCTCACGAAAGCCATCGAGGAGTGGTAGCAACGAAAAGGGCTCTTCGTGAGCGTGTCTGGTTCCCCTTCCTGGACAAAATGGTAGAACAAACTCTGCAGGACTGCCCGCAGTGTCAAGTGGTAAGGCACGGAGATCCGCCGGCCCCACTCCAGATGACGCCCCTACCGCCAGGAGTGTGGCACGAATTGGCGATGGACTTTTATGGCCCCATGCAGTCGGGCAAATATGTGCTAGTGATAATCGATGAATATTCGAGATTCCCTATCGCCAGATTTGTGACATCCACTAACGCAGCTGCCACACTTACTATCTTGGATGAAGTTTTTGCAGCATGGGGGGTACCCAAAGAGGTGAAAACAGACAATGGTCCTCCTTTCAATGGCCGGGAGTTCAGTGAGTTCATGAAACTAATGAATGTCCGGCACCGGCGGATAACACCACTATGGCCACAGGCCAACGGCACAGCTGAGAGGTTCATGGCCACCCTCAAGAAGACATTCCAACAGGCGGCTCTTGACAAGAGAGACCCACAGGTGGCACTCAACGATGTGCTCCGAGCGTACCGGACGACGCCGCACGCCACCACTGGCAAATGTCCAGCAACGCTCATGCTAGGGCGCCCGGTCCGGACGCGGATACCCACTTGGGAAGGAGCTCTACGACCGGTATCCCCAAGTCGCATCCATCAAGAAGTGGAAGCCACTGACAGAGCTCGCAAAGAAAGCATGAAGACATACGCGGATGGTAGAAGGCGAGCCCGCTCTCTCTCGTTCCACGAAGGAGATTGTGTGGTAGTCAAGCAGGAGCAATGCAAGAAAACGGACAGCAAGTTTAGAGCGGAGCCTCTGACAGTCACTCGACAGAAGGGCACCATGCTGACAGCGGAGTCAGACAACAGGCGCGTCACTCGAAATGTGTCTCACTTCCAAAAGTGTAGTCCAGCTCTGCAGGAGGCGCTCGAGTCACGGATAACGCCACCAAGAGTTCACCAGACTGAAACGCAAGGTGAGAACGGCACCCACTCGGGCAAGGAACTCGGCGACAACGCCACTGTAGTGCCTGAAGGACGGTCTCTCAGACCCCGACAGACAATCCGCCAGCCCAAGCGGCTAATTGAAGAAATGTAACCCGTCAGTGACTCATTTCGTTTTGCTAACAAAGGGGGAGATGTAGAGATGTGAGGTGGTCTAGTGGTTCGAGGGTGGAGCGTCGGGAGAGGGGGAAGAGGAGGACTGGCCGGCAGGAAGGGGCGGAGCAGCCTGAGGGACGGCAGTGAGTGTAGGGACACGCCAGTGACCGGTTGCCAATAAAGTGTATGAAGAGAACCCACCGTGTCTGTCGTTATTGGTAGCAGTGAAGACACGACAGACCTCTTCGCTTCTAGGTTGACTGCCCAAAAGAAGGATTAGATCAGTTGGCATCCAGATATGGTAGCAGTGGATGGTTTTACGCAGAATTGGGAAGGTCGCAAGGATTATACGTTTCCGCCTTTCGCTATGATTTAGAGGGTGTTGCTGCAAATGAGGAAGCAGAAATGTCAATTGATTTTAGTAACACCTTTCTGGAACACTCAGATTTTGTTCCCATCGGTCTTGGAGATGGCAGTGGAAATTCCTTTGCCAGTAGAATGTGGCACGGAAATGTCGAAAGGTGTAGATGGAGAAGAACATCATCTAGTAGAAGTGGGTATGCTCAACCTTCTAGTTTGGAGGATATCAGGAGAGAATCAGAAGACTTTCACAGAAGGCTTCGGAAATTCTTGATGAGTCATGGGCACCGTGTACAAAAAAGAGGCACTGGGGAGCATGGAGTGTTTGAATACGTTGGTGCATGGAACGAGGTTTGGATCCCATGGAAGCGGATGAGATTGAGGTGGTCAATTTCTTAGCAGATTTACAGTCCGGGTTTAGCATATAGGACAGTGAATTGCTATTGATAGGCTACCGCAGTGGGTCATTTGCTTTTGGAAGGATTATCTAAAGGTAGTAGCCCTTCAATTTGTTGAGTTATGGAGGGTATTCATTTGAAAAGACCACTCAAAGCAAGTTATTACAATATTTGGAATGTGAACTTGATTTTGAAATTGTTTGATAGTTGGCCAGCAAATAATTATTAGCCCTGAGGGAGTTGTCATGGAAATTAGCAACTTTACTGTATTTTATATAGTTAAGATGGGTATCAGATGCTACGGCTTTGGGAAGTAGATTTTTCAACCAGACAAAATACTTTTTGAAGGTTGGAGAAGAACTAGGACTATGTCGGAGTCTGTGTTTTAGCCAAATTCTGAAGAGATGCCAAACTTTGCGGAGGTATTCACGCAGTTTTATTTTAAACCAGTAGAGCATGTATATCATTTTGTGTTGAGAAGCTTTGAACATGAATAATGCTAGCCTAATGTCTGATTCTCAGAGCATAAGTGCTTAGAGAATTGTGATTTTATTAAAGACAAGGAGGCTAGCATTATCTCTCCCTCCCAACCAATTGAAGGAAGTAAAAAAAAAATAGAAAGGTGAAGAAATTACCTTGAAATGTAGGGGTTTATTTACTAAGATTTAAAGCAGTGGTTGCATCACAAAAGTGATGCAAAATTGCGCCAAATCTTTTCTCACCTATTTACTTTCTAGCTTAAAACCTGTTTTGCAATGGAAAATTACTTCAAAGTAAAGCGATGCAATTCATATCTCTGCTTTGCATTACTTACGCCAAGGGGGCGTACCATGAGTGGTGCAGGCGCCTTCCCATGTAATCACCCAGTTTTTCTGATGCGAAGCACTGCGTAATCTAAAACGTAGACAAGGTTTAGCGTCAGAAAATAGTGCCCACTTCAGATAAGTGCTATGAAGGAGAAATGCTTTTGTTTCGCCTTTATTTTCAGACTTTTAATTTCCGAAGTTTTACGTAGCGCGAACCTGACCTGGTATCAGGTATCAGAGCACTTTACATAGCACCAGTTGCGTTACATGAGGACACATTCATTTTTGTTAGGCACGGGGAGATTAAGTGATTTGACAAGAATCACAGGATGTTCAGTGTCATTTCGGAGACCGCCCTAGCCGTTAGGCCAACACCTCTCCCCAACTTTGCCTTGTGCTGCACTGCACAGCTCACATACAAGGTGGAGAAAGGTTTAAAGTTAGTCTAAACATAGCATTTTGTATTGGAAGGGAATTCTTCCAAACAAAAACTATGCTGGACTCACAGAGACACCTTTGCATAAAAGTGCAAAGGTGTGTCTCTGGTGCACAGCTGCACATTTGCGCACCGGCATTAGGAAGAGGGGAGAAGAGTGCCACATTTCTGTAAATATGGTCCTATCCTATTCTCTCCTCACGCAGTGCAGTGCAGTGCAGCATTTGTGGCTGCTGCACTGCGCAGTGTGAGGAACTGGTCAATCTGGCCCTTAGAGTATATGTATATTTCAATTTCTGGCTGTGGTAATTGTATATTGTTGATAGATTTTATTTTACAGAAATTAAGATTTTAAAATATTTAAGTGTAGTTCTTGAGGAAGTTTAAAAGAGAATAGGCAGTGGCAAAAGAATAAGAGTCTTGGATGTTGGGGAGTTATATGGACTAGAAGTTCTATTTTGCTTTTGTTGTCATACTTAGTTCTACTATGGATCTTTAAAGGTTGTTGCTTGGAAGTGGCAAATAAAAGTTTTTTGCATAATGCTAGCCTCCTTGTCTTTAGTGAAATCATGATTCTCTAATCACTTAAGCTATGAGAATTGGCATGTGTGAGCCTGCATCCTTTTCAAACATCTCACTCAGAGTTAATCAACACTTCTGTGATCTTTGGTTCTGTCCCTTCATTGTACAAAAATATATATTTACTTCTTTGGCCAAGAAAGGAGGATTTGACCCTTCTACCTGCCATTGCCAACATTATAGAAAGTAATCTGCAAAGTGGCTAACCAGATAGTTATGATAGCCTGTCTTAGCTGGGTGCAGGCTGGTTTCTAACTAATCACGACAGGGACTGTGTTGTGGTGGCTGCCTTGGATGAACTTTGAGCCACAGGACACTAATACGAATGCCAGGCTGTTGTTATTAGACCGATCTGCTCTGTTTGATTCGCTCAATCATGACTTTCTGATTCACCCTTTCAGTTCTGCAGGACTTACAGGTTCAGCTATGAGCTGGCATAGGTCCATACTGATAGAATGCACTCAGGTTGTTTCCAGCCTCTTTTCTGATCAGCTAAGGTGCATGTCACTAGTCATAAGATCTAGGGCTCTGCTCTATCTTCCGTTCTTTTTTAACCTTTACGTTCAAACTTGTAATTGTTTGGCTTGATAGACTTTTCATATCCTGACAATACCCAGATATTGCTCAAATTTGATCAACAGTTATTAGATTACAATAGGAATTGAAGCATAATGTAGGCAAGAATATGCTCTTGACTTTTGACAATGAAGATGTTCTGGCAGCAATTGCTTAAAACAGCACATGCAATGCAAAAAAGGGGTTGATTTCTGACTTTGGGAACATGTGGGATAAATGAGCGAAATTGATTGAAAAAGGGCACCATGAGGCCTGGGGAGAGTTAAGAGACACCAAGAGGCAGAATGAAGGTTCAGTAAGTGAGTGTAGAGCAAAACCAACAAGCAGAGATAAGTAGAAGCGAGAATGAAAACATTTACAGATGATACGTAAAAGATAAAACAAACTGGACTAAAAGAGGAAGCCCATGGCTGAGTTTAAAGGAAAGAGGAAGCCAATGGATATGAGAAAGATGTTTTGAGACAGCCACATAAAAAATGAAGACAAAACAGAAGAATTGCACAATACTTGAATTTTCAAATCATTTTGAACTTTCAAAGTTCTGTACAGTTCAAACTCAGACCCTGGTAGCTGTTTGATAAAGAAGCAATCACATCATGTGCCATATGCTTCTCACATTATGCACTTATTTCTAGCTTATGGGTATGCCTTTTATGGCAGCTCCAGAGATTTGATACCCACAGCAGCAGTCTGTGAAGACCACATTTTCCACTGGGCCAGTTTGTAAATAGGTGTTTCTGCAGTTGTAACTGATTGTCCCTTTTTTATTGGAAATGCTCATTGCTACTTATCAGGGTGGTG
The DNA here is from genome assembly GCF_964204655.1 of Triturus cristatus. NCBI lineage: Eukaryota > Metazoa > Chordata > Amphibia > Caudata > Salamandridae > Triturus > Triturus cristatus. Next base: position 443,627,857 of record NC_140585.1, read on the forward strand.
GTGTCTCTTTAGCACCTTATTAATTGACTTGAAGGGGGAATTAAGCTTGCCCTAAACACTTTAATCAGCACTTCCAAGCAGCAACTTTTAAAGATCCATAGTAGAACCAATTACAACATAAACACAATAGAACTTCTAGTCCAAAATACACTCCAGCATCTTACTCTTTTGTTTTCTGCTTCTGAGCAGATAAGAATAGTTTCTTTATATGCATGAAAAGAGTGGAAACATTTTATATTTGGAGTTTTTTAAATGTGTATATGAATTGTTGTACTTAAAATATAATGTATAAAGAAGATTGCCAATTTATAGGTTCAGTGTAGGTAAAATCTATTGACTGTATTTCATTTTTAGGAAAATCTTTTAGAGGAAAGTAAACTATTTCAAATAAATGTTATTTGAGATAAAACATTTAGAATAAAGTGTTTACATATTGAATGTAAGGAGTTTTATGGTAAGACTGCATTTAAACATAGATAATGTTTTTTACTGTACTGGTACTCAGGGACAGAATTTGGAGACAGTGATAATTTTACGCAGTAGCCTGAAAAGGGCATTAAAGAGACTATGGCGCAAAAATTATTTGACCCTACAGAAACACTACACCCTAGGAGTTCCGACTGGTGACCTATAGGGCACGTGACAGAATGTTTGAGGAAGACAATTAGAAAACCTCTGGAGAAAAAGGAGAGAAATACTATGAGGTCAGTGTGTTTACAACCCATTGTAGGGGATAAGGACACAATGACGCCCAATTTTGATCCAGAGTTTACCACTTTCCTGTTCAAGCTTGGCAGGGACCCAAGAAAGGGTCTAGAACATTCACTAAAACAATGCAAAGACAAACTTTCAGATGTTTTAGATCCTTTAACCTGTATCTTTAATCTAGTTGAAGACACATGAATTGAGGTGAGATTGATTTAGAGCTTGAAACAGGACAGAGACTAAGGAAACACCAATGCTAGTATAATAGGGGAGAGGAAAAAGGCAGTATTATTTAGGTATAGCCCTAAATTAGGGGACTTGGCTAGGAAGGTGACTGCTGAGGATAGCAAGGATTTTCTTTTTGGGGAACGTATGGTCAAGTCCTTGGGAAAATATGTGGTTGCATTCACTGCTTTAGACAAGGCCCAGACTTCCATGCGGGAGGTCTTCAGTGGAAGTAAGTTATATCAGAGGTCCAGAAGGGGAGGGCAACCTTCTGGCCGAGGATAATATTAGACCCAATTCGGGTATGGATGAGCAAATTACAGGGTAAGTTAAAGATCAACAGGTTTCTATGCCCAGGGGGTGAGAGGAAGTAGAGGCAGATCTTCAAGAGGAAGAGGGTAACAATCGACCACTACAGTTGAGTATGGAAACTATTTCTGATTCTTCCCAGATAAAGTGGGGAAGATTGAGACATTTACAAAAGGAATTGGAAAAGATAACCCAGGACCAATAGATACTCGCAACAGTAAGTGGTTGCAAAGTAGAATTCGACTGAGTCCCAGTGCAGGACAAGGAACGAAGAGAATTCGAGGTCTGCGAGGAGAAGATAGAAGTAGTAACGGAAGAAATAAAGAAGATGTTAAGGCAGGGCGCTATAGTTCAGATCAAGGAGGAAGGAACGTGTTTTTGTGAGTACCTTATTTCTAGTGAAAAAGGACAAAAGATGGAGGCCAGTGATAAATCTTAAGCACTTGAATCTATATGTGACTTATTGTCACTTCAAAATGGAAGGGATTCATATGTTGAGAGGTATTTTGCTAGAGAAGGATTGGCTGTTGAAATTAGATTTGAAAGATGCTCATTTCATGATTTCAATGGAGAAGATAAGTGACAAATTTCTGCAGTTCACATGGAACGGGAAGCTATACCAATTCCAGTGTTTACCATTTCGTCTTTCATTAGCCCATGGTGTTTTACAAAAGTTTTAACACATGTGGTGGGTCTGTTAGGAGAACAAGGGGTGAGAAAGTTGATTTACTCTGACGATATTTTTTATCATAAACCAAGAGGAGGAGGTTTTGAGGGAGCATTTGATTATGGTAAAATGTTTATTGGAGAATCTGGGATGTATTGTAAATTTGGGGAAATCAATTTTGCTTCCAGCTCAGCAATTGAAGCTTCTAGGTTTCATTTTAGACACAGGGAATGAGCAATTAAAGTTACCAGAAAGGAAGATAAAGTTGAAAAGAGAGAGGTGAGTCAATTATGATGGTCAAGACATAAAGGATCTTTGAGGGAAATAGCTGGAGAGGTAGGCCTTTTGTCTTCCTTGATTCAGTCTGTTTTCCTATGACCTACAGGGAAGACTTCATGTCTATCGAGGGGTCCATGGTATAAAGACAAAGTGATGGTTTCAGATTAAATTAGAGAGGAGTTAACCTGGTGATTGGAAAATTTGATAGCATGGAATGGACAAGCTGTTTTTGGAACGGTCCCAGATTTTGTATTAGATTGAGATGCAAGCACTTTAGGGTGGGGTGCAATATGTCTGGTCCAGGAGGGAAATTGAATATATCAGAGAAATAGGAACACATACGTTATTTGGAGATGAAAGCAGGTTTTTTGCTCTGTGCAGCTTCAAAGGGATTTAATAGGGTTGTTCAGTCCTTCTGAGGATGGACAACATGTCTGCAGTGACATATATGAACAGGCCAAGAGGAAGCAGGTCCTATAAATTGTCTGAGATTGCAAAGGAATTGTAGGAATTTTGTCAGGAGCAATATATAAGTTTGACAACTCAGTATTTACCAGGGAAAGAAACTGTGGTAGGACATTGGAATTCCAGCTATATCAGGGATTCCAGCAAATGGATGTTGAGGAAGGAAGGACATTTCCATGGAAACAGATTACAGTCTGGGTCTGATATAGGTAGACCTCTTCAAGTCTTGGATCACTGACCAAAAGTAGGATTAGTTCAGTTGGCATCTGGATATGGTAGCAGTGGATGGTTTTACGCAGAATTGGGAAGGTTGGAAGGGTTATATGTTCCCACCTTTTGCTATGATTTAGACGGTGTTGCTGCAAGTGAGGATGCAAAATTGTCAATTGATTTTAGTAACACCTTTCTGGAACACTCAGATTTAGTTACCATCGATTTTGGAAATGGCAGTGGAAATTCCTTTGCCAGTAGAGTGTGGCAATGAAACGATGAAATGTGTAGATGGAGAAGAACATCCTCTAGTAGAAATGGGTATGCTCAATCTTCTAGTTTGGAGGATAACAGGAGTTCAGAGAGATTCAGAGGACTTTTGAAGAAGGCTTCAGAACTTCTCGATAAGTCATGGGCAGCGTGTACTAAGAAGAGGTACTGGGGAGCATGGCGTGTTTGGATACGTTGGTGCATGGAACAAAGTTTGGATCCCATGAAAGCAGATGAGATTGGGGTGGTCAATTTCTTAGCAGATTTACAGTCAGGGTTTAGCGTATAGGACAGTGAATTGCTATAGATAGGCTATCGCAGTGGGTAATTCACTTTTGGAAGGCTTATATATAGGTAGTAGCCCTTCAAATTGTTGGGTTATGAAGGGTATTTATTTGAAATGTCCACTCAAAGCAAGATATGACAACATTTGGAATGTGAAATTGATTTTGAAATTGTTTGATAGTTTGCCAGCAAATAAGTTATTAGCTCTGAGGGAGTTGTCATGGAAATTAGCAACGTTACTGTGTTTTATATTGTTAAGATGGGTGTCAGATGTTAGGGCTTTGGGAAGCAGATTTTTTCAACCAGTTGGAAATACTTTTTGAAGGTTGGAGAAGAACTAAGACTATGTCGGAGTCTGTGTTTTATCCACATTTTAAAGGGATACCAAACTTCTGTGTAGTAAGTTGCATCAGGCAATATGTAAAGAGAATTGAGAAATATAGAGCAGATGGTGTATCTCAGATGTTGATATCTTATGTGAAGACTTCTAAGGCTGTTTCAGTGACAACAATTGCATGCTGGGTAAAGAATGTTATGGGAGAAGCTGAAGTGGATGTGGAAATGTTTAAAGCTCATTCTGTGAGGGAAGTTATGTATTCACAAGTATTTTGTGCAAGAGAAAGACTGGAGGAGATAATGAAACCTGCAGACTGGTCGAATGTGGAGGTATTCACAAAGTTTTATTTTAAACCAGTTGAGCATGTATCAAATTTAGTGTTGAGAAGCTGTGAACATGGATAATGCTAGCCTAATGTCTTGCCATAAAATTCTGATTCTCAGAGCTTAAGTGTTTAGAGAATTGTGATTTTATTAAAGACAAGGAGGCTAGCATTATCTCTCCCTCCCAACCCATTGAAGGAAGTAAAAAAAAATAGAAAGGTGAAGAATTCACTTTGAAACATGGGGGTTCATTTACTAGGATTTAATGCAGTGTTTACATCACAAAAGTGATGCAAAATTACGCCAAATCTTTTCTCACATATTTACTTTCTAGCCTAAAACCTGTTTTACGCCGGGAAATAAATTCAAAGTAACGTAATGCAGTGCATATCACTGTTTTGCATTACTTACGTCAAGGGGGCATACCATGGTTGGTGCATGCACCTTCCCCTGCAACCACCCAGTGTTTCTGATGCTAAGCACTACTTATTCTAAAACGTAGACAAGGTTTAGCATCAAAAAATAGTGCCTGCTTCAGATAAGTGCTATGAAGGAGAAATGCTTTTGTTTCGCCTTTATTTTCTGACTTTGCCTTGTGCTGCACTGTACAGCTCACATACAAAGTGGCAAAAGTTTTAAAGTTAGTCTAAACATAGCATTTTGTACTGGAAGGGAATTCGTCCATACAAAAACTATGCTAAACTCACGGAGACACCCTTGCACCGAAGTGCAAAGGTGTGTTTCTGGTGCACAGCTGCACATTTGTGCACCGACATTAGGTAGAGGGGAGAAGAGTGCCACATTCCTTCAAATATGGTCCTTTCCTACTGTCTCCTTCTCACTTATCGCAGTGCAGTGCGGCATTTGCGGCTGCTGCCCTGCGCTGTGGGAGAAAATGGTAAATCTGGCCCTTAGAGTATATGTATTTTTCTATTTGTTCCTGTGGTAATTGTATAATGTTGATAGATTTTATTTTACAGAAATTAAGATTTCAAAATATATTGGTTGTATTAATAATTTTTTTTAGACAATTTAAGTGTAGTTCTAGAGGAAGTTTAAAAGAGAACAAGCAGTGGCAAAAGAATAAGATGCTAGAGTGTTGGGGAGTTTCAGGCCCTAGAAGTTCTATTTTGCTTTTGTCGTCATACTTAGTTCTACTATGGATCTTTAAATGTTGTTGCTTGGAAGTGGTAAATAAAAAGGTTTATGCATAATGCTAGCCTCCTTGTCTTTAATAAAAATCATGATTCTCTAATCACTTAAGCTATGAGAATTGGCATGTGTGAGCCTGTATCCTTTTCAAACGTCTCACTCAGAGTTAATCAACACTTCTCTGATCTTTGGTTCTGTCCCTCCATTGTGCAAAAATACATATATACTTTTTTTGGCCAAGAAAGGAGGATTTGACCCTTCTACCTGCCATTGCCAAAATTATAGAAAGTCATCTTCAAAGTGGCTAACCAGATATTTATGATAGCCTGTCTTAGCTGGGTGCAGGCTGGTTTCTAACTAATCACGACAGGGACTGTGTTGTGGTGGCTGCCTCGGATGAACTTTGAGCCACAGGACACTGATATGAATGCCAGGCTGTTGTTATTAGACCGATCTGCTCTGTTTGATTCGCTCAATCATGACTTTCTGATTCACCCTTTCAGTTCTGCAGGACTTACAGGTTCAGCTATGAGCTGGCGTAGGTCCATACTGATAGAATGCACTCAGGTTGTTTCCAGCCTCTTTTCTGATCGGCTGAGGTGCATGTCAGTAGTCATAAGATCTAGGTCTCTGTGCTATCTTCCGTTCTTTTTTAACCTTTACCTTCAAACTTGCACTCCTTTGGCTTGATAGACTTTTCATTTCCTGACAACACCCAGATATTGCTCAAATTTGATCAACAGTTATTAGATTACAATAGTTCTTGAAGCATAATGTAGGCAGAAATATGCTCTTGACTATTAACAATGAATATTTGTGTTGGTGTGCCAGGTTTAAAAAAATCATCTTGCACCTTTGTAACCTGTTTATTTAAACAATCATCTTAGGCTCTTGGTCAACCTGGATCTCTTCTTTATCATGCAGGAGAAGAATGTGTGGTCTGTGCACTTCCTGCAGCTGCAGCAGGACATTCTTCCTTTGCTGATTGCCTCTGATGCACATTTTAGCAATAGGTGTCCATGTCATGTCATAGCTGGAATATTGCAATGCCATTTATCTTGGACTCCTTGAATTTCAGAAAAATGAACTGCAAAGACTACAGAATCTGTCCATCAGACTAGTCTCCAGACAATGCCGGAACTACCATATGTCTTCTGCCTGCTGATGCCTTCAGTGGCTATAAGTGAAGCCGCTTATTCAGTATCAAACGCTGGACATTGTTCAATAGGCCTTCTATGGAAGGGCTGTTTCCTCTTATCTGACTTGCTAAAAGCTTAAGCCACTGTAAGGTCAGAATCTCAAATGCTTTTGAATATATCATGCTTTAAATAGTGCTGTAATGACCTGTAATGATTTCGGCTTTGGAACACTTTACCCAATGAAAATCATTGCATTGCTAATGAAGCATGGTTCAACAAAGGATTGATGACCCCCCTTCTATTAACTCCTCCCTTTCTTGTGTGCTAATACTTTTAGTATTTATAGGACAAACCTAACTTCGTCAATGTCTACTCTACATATAAAGAAATTAAAATATAAATAAATCATAAGTTTACTGCCATCTACATCCAACAGTCTTGTGTGTCTCCTCACCATTAGAGAAAGTAACTGAGATTTCACGCTAATAATTTGATTGAACGGCGAGCAGGTTAATGATGGATTTCGTTGTTGTTGTCAACCTCAGGCCCATCCGTGAAGCAGCAGTGTCACCATTGGCGCTGTTATTTGTCTTCTAAATATGATGGAGCTGGCTCTGGATGGCGGCGTAGTGTAAAATGAAATAGATTTTTTTTTGTATTGTGTTTTTCTGTCCACTTTCAGGGTGTAGAGTGCAACATTACACACACATCTGACCATGAATCAGAAGGTAAGCTTTGTCTTCCCCTCCCTCACTGCCTTCCACAGCGCTTGGATGTCTTTGAGGAAGACAAAAACTGCATAAACTGCAAAAATGCTCCATCACAGTGCAAAATGAATAGCTACAAATAATAGATTAGGGGCCGCATATACTGTACAGTCATAAATAAAGGCGTGCAGACAATGAAACATTTGGATTTTCGAATGCACTCTTTTTCATTGGGTGCATCGCTTTATTTATGAATTTATGTTATCTGCTTTGCAGAGGTGTCTAGGAGGAGCTGATACATTAAGGTGTGCGCCAAATGTAACTCTAGGGACAGGAGGGAGGTGTGGGTTGAGTTCTACCTGCCGCTTTTTGTATTTGTTTGCCCATATTTTCTTTACCATCTACTGGGTACACTAAAGCGGTTTGTGAGAAGAATTGTTATTCCTTCTACTTCTGCTGCGTCTTGGCTAATAACGTTGTTCTAGCACCATTATTAGGAATATGCCTGCCATGTTGGACAGTATATTAACTCAGGAATCTGTAAGAAACGTAGGACTTCATTTACATTTAGGCAGCGGCCCGCCATTCCACCATGGCAATGTAGTAACTTACTCCGTCCTCATCGTGGAGTGGCCCCCACCTAATTTATAAATGACGGCCAATCAGGAAGTCAATTATAGCGGCATCGGCAGGAACCTCCGTGATGGTGCTTCCTGTCAATGCATTATACTGTTTGCTACACAGTTGCGTCGGAAGGATGCAGCACTGCAGCAAACAGTATCCTTTTTTTAGAAGCAAATTAGTAATGCTTCCCCCACCATGGGAGGCTTCTCCCAAGGCGGGGGGAGCATTAGAATGGTTTTATTATACCTTCCTGCCAGCTTTTACCGAGTGGTAAGAAATAGCAAGAAATGACTACATGTTCACCTGTCTAAATTGGGCGGGGGACATGTAGCCATTCCTCTGTTGGCCCTTACTCTCCAGGGCCATCGGAGAAGTTTAGCCACAGAAGAGACAGAGTTGTCCCCAACATGACTAAACTTGAGGTCAGCCCGCAATTAAATCTGGGATGCGGGCCCACTATATTGGTGGGAGGGAACTCTGTCACCGTAACAATGAAGTGACCTCTCCGCCAATATATAAACCAGGCCCTGATTTCAATGGCTCCACGGCGTAACATTTTCCAAGGATTTAAGTGAAATCTCTTCAGTCAATATCCTTCAATCCTTTCAGCAGGATGCTCCATAAGGCTTTTGTGCTTGAGCATGGCCTCAGAGTCTCATGGGAATATTGACTATGATATCCTGACCTGCCTCTGCTTCCTTGAGGCCAGCTATCCTCTGATAGGTTATGCTCTCTGTAATTGTGGCTCTGGCACACATTTGCCCTGTGAGAGAGAATATACTGAGCCGTCGTCCCCCTCCTCCACCATGTCCACTCTTCACTTTTTGGTCAGGGATGTTTCTCTTTAAAGCATTATCCCTAATACATTATTTATCATAATGTGCAACTCTTTAAGGACAAAGTGAGCAGGTCTTCCCGATCCATTCTCCTGCTCATCTACATAGTACCCTTTAGCAGTGCATATCATTTTTTCCTCTCTCTACTCTTAATAGATGCAGTGCTCTTCAAATTCACAGAGCCCAGTTTGAGTTACTTATTCAATGTCTTTAAAATTAGACATGTCCCAACACCCCTTTCTCACTGCAAACCTGTTATGTCACACTCAGCACTCACCTGACCTAATGTAAATACCAGAAAATGAGCACTACAGAGAGAGATGTGATTTGCTTTGCCCACCTGTTGGTTAACTTGAGTACAACATTTGATTTTGCAGAATTTGTACACCTACCCCAAAAAATAGTGCTATTTGCACTTATATTGGCTCCCAAGTGGGTTTTCCTCACCTAAGACAGCCACCACCACCACTCTAGTAATTGTGTCCCCCACAGACTACTTTGCAGCCTGTTCCAACATGATGTAAAGCCAAAGGCCCATTTTTTAAGAAATGCACAATCCGATAGAATTAATGTACGTATGAATATTGGTTCATAAGGAAACCACATGGATGCTTGTGGCCCTCCAGGTAGGTGTGCTATTTCCAAAACAATATTAGTGTGCCAAAAACAGCACTGTACCCTACTCACAACTCTGGTATTTGTTTTTGTTGTTTATATGCCCCTTGCCTAGTGTGGGAACTGTAGTCCTAAGTACAATTAGGCTGGGACAGGTGGGGACGGCACAGAGGACACACATTTTTATGGCTCTTTTGTTGGCCTTTTACCTAAACATGACACTCACACCTTAAGTGAAAAGTAAAGTTAAACCACACTTTGTGAAATGCATTGCTCTAGTAGGAAATCTCAGCTGGTTAACACAATCACTTTAGATGTATTTCTGTCTAACCAGAACTCACTGCCAAGAATCATGATCAATGGACTGGGGAATAGTGAAATGTATATTTATTGTGCTATGGACGTACATATTCACAATGCCAGAAAGCATTGTGAATATGTAAGTAATTGTTAAAAAAAATATGTATTATGCACAGTATAAGCTTGGCTGCACAAAGCATAAAATAGACTAGTACATAAAAATACAAAAAGATTCAGTCTATAATGTACTTACAGTGCTTTCAAATGTTACATGTTTAACAATTGCAATTATACTGTACAAAGTGTCAGCTTCTTCTTATGGGTTTGCATTAAAAGGACGAATTTCAGAAATGGTAACAGGTTTGCAATACCTTTCAAAAAAAGAATAACTCTTTGTCGCCATGGAGCTTCAAATGACTCAATCAATTAAAGCCTACACTGGCTCTAAAGGAGCCTTTTGATTTGCTGATTAATTAAATGTAGATGTATACTTTTTTTCCAGGCAGCAGGGACCCCGGAGGGACATCTTGCTTCTTCTTTAGCTGCCTGCCACCTCTTTCTTCACAGTACAAGAGACCTCATTCTTCCCTTTCAGCCTGAGGCAACTCAAGGTCAGCATTTACTGTTTAGGAACAACAATGGAGCCCACCCACTTCAACCTCTATCCTCAGTCAACCAAATGTAAAACGGGAGAGGCAGCTTAGTTAATTGTGAAATGCAAGAGTAATTGCATCCATATTATGTTTCTAGGAATGTTAAACTGTCTAGTCATGGTCTGGCTTGAAAGCACAGCTGTCACCAGACAATCATGTGAGAATCAGCTGAAGAGTAGCTTTGGCTCAACCCACAAGTTTTGATTGGGCAGAAGTTTTGTGCTTCCACAAAAAGTGCTTGCCCTCCTCGCAGCTATGATCATTTTGTTTACAGTGGCGGCCAGTACAGTACTGGGGTGGTGAGGGACTGCGGCTAGGGGGGAGTGGAAAAAAGTTAAAATTCACTTACCTGATCTCGTCGCTTCCCTCCTCCGTCCCTCCCACATTGTGTGTCTTCCAGGAAGCACCCAAGCTCCCCACAGCAATCACAACGCTGCAATGCAGCATTGTGCTTGATGTGAGTGCCGTCGTTCAGCGCTCAGACAGAGGCTGGGGGCCTGGGCATGTTCTTCACCCAGGCTGTAATGCAGCCTCGGTGGAGAACTTGCAAAGTGCACTTGACGCTTTGACCGACCCGAGACGGCCAGCTAAAGCGTCATGCACACTTTATAGTGCAGCAACCACTCCTCCTCAGCGACGTCAGGGGAGCCAAGTCACGCCCATAACAATACTAAAAATAAAATTATAATAACTCCAGTTATTATCATTTTATTTTTACTTTTACACTGGTCCGTGAGCAGTGGGGCAACGTTCCTCTGCATTAGCGGAGGAGCCGCCACTGTTTGTTTATTTATCCAGCTGCCTGAGCAGAAATTTTCAGGTGCACATACATGACATTGTAAAGCTATTACAAGTTCTTAGATAATGAGATCATTTATAGTGTTTGTCTTTCTCTGGCGGCAGCAGCACAGATGGGAGAAGGGCAGCCATGAGGAATGTACTGCAGTCACAGCACCCTCCACGTCCATCATTTGCTTTAGATTTCATAGTACAGATTTGTGTTTGAGAACAGTATGGGATTCCCAGGACTACACTAATCTACACAGATAGCTATGTCTGACTTGACAGTGCAACTGTTGCCTGAACGTATGTGATCAACAAAAAAGAACTTTCAGAGTACTACTGAGAGAGGGGCTAAGGTTCCATTGACATGTTGGATCACCGTAGTACAGGATTTGATTGGTCTGAATTTGTATGCTTTCAATACAAAGGCTGTTTGTATGGCACGTTTTAACTTGCGGTAAAGCTTATACTTGATAAAGCAGAACAGAGTTGTTTACTGTGGCAAGCCAATAGTCATGGTTTTAGGCTTGAACTTTTTATTATGACATGTTATGATAAAGGCACTGTGCCTGACATATTTGCTGTAAAAAGCATATGTTAAAGTCAATAGACACTTAAGTGTTGATTGTTATTACTCTACACTAAACCCTGCAGATAGTTATATTGTTACATACACTCTCATATATTACCATAGTAGGCAAGTGTTTTGGCACTGGCTGCTAACTCCCTCTAACCCTGGGTGGGTTTTCTGTGATAATTCTTGTTGGCCCTGTTGAGAGGGGTTGTATATTGTTTTGCAAGCTGTATTTTTCTACATATTTGTAATATTATAACTGTATGGATGATGGGTGCCAGTTTATGTGCACTTGAATAGGACAGTAAATCCAGTAAAGAGTAAAGGCTTCATTGAGAAAAGTCATGCTACAATTTAGGGGTTTGATCTGTTTATTATTAAATGTTATAACAAGGCTAAGAGACCCGGCCTACATATTGTGAAAGCATGTGTTAAAAACAACACACTTTTAAGGTTATTGTTAGATCTTTAAGCCTTAGTGTGGTTGTGAGTAAATTCTTCTGTTTTTTAGGCCTGGGCGGTGAACTCCGCTCCTGTTGCGGAGTTTTCTGCACTTCGCTTAGCTCGCGGAGTGAAGAAAACTCTGCTCTGTATAATGCAGCGGAGTTTTTTTCCTGCTGGTGCTCGGGTAGAATTTCTACTAGAGCGGCATGAAGATTAGCGTGAATGGCAGTTCGCACTGCACTCCACCACTTGCAGAAATCGGCGGAGTTTTTTGTCACTTTGCAGAGTTCCGCATAGCAAAACTCTGTGAACTACGCCCAGGCCTGCTCTTTCTGCATGGTTAGCCCCCCCACTTTTTGCCTGGTTTTGATGTGTTTTCAAATGTAGTGCACTGGGTCCCTGCCAACCAGGTACCCTGTGTGATCCTTCCCTAAAACAAACTCCCAATTGGTACTTCTGCCCCCTGTAAGTCCTAGCAAATGGTACCCTAGGTATCTAGAGCCTGAGAGCTAAAGAGGGTCCCTTTCGGACTCCCCTCACCAGGACAATGCCACTGCCCTTGCAGCCTGCATGCCTCTGTGAGGGAGAAAGTGACAAAGCACCTAGCACTGCCTGGCAGCATAGGTAAGTCACCCTTCTATCAGGCCTCACAGCCCTAAGGCAGGGTGCATTATACTACAGATGAGGCCATATCTGCAAAAGCAAATATGCCCCTGCAATATTGGACACCATATCCTGATATTGTCAGTGCAAGTGAAGCCATAGAGAGTACAGGGGCTAGGAACTCGACAACTTGAGTTCCGCAGCATCATGATGGCTTTACTGACTACAGGAGTGTTTGGTACTAAACTACTGCTTTCTATAAACCCACACTGATGCCAGTGTGGGATTGATTGCACCATGTACACAGAGGGCACCTCCGAGGTGCCCCCTGAATCCCTACCAACCCTGGTGTGGTCTCTGGCCAGCTGTAGGCAGCCAGTCACCACCAGACATGTTTCTGGACCCAGGGTAGAGAGCCCCTGCTCTCTGAGACCAGAAACAATGCACATCCTGGGCAAAGGTGTCATACATCCTCCCCCTGGATGGACCAGTGTTCCAACTGCTGGAGAAGGGCTTTAATTGGTTTAGGGCCCATTGTGATTCTCCATGCTTTACATATCTCTTTAAGTTGAGAAACTTTAAGGTGTGCATAGGGACCCAGGCTGAGCATAGAGGGGGACTTAACCAAGGCCCTAACACAATTTTTTTAACAATTTCGAAAAAAGTAAAAAATGTACAATCTTTTTATTCTAAAGACAATTTTGGGATTCATTAACAATCAAGTTGTACAACAAATGTCTTGTATACCACCACTGCACCCCCAATGTAGGAAACTGGCTCTGTATATGCATATGGTAGCCCCTGGTTCACACCCCCACCTTGGGTGAGAAAACCAGCGGGAAAATAAAAAAATACAGGAGATGTGCCTTTCCCAACCCCACCCCTAAGGTGGGGGAAAGCGAGGTGAAGCACACCTTTCAGTCCCCACCATCTTGAAGATGGGGGACCCCTCTAATCAGGGCTATGTCGTGCAGAGGGGTTGTTTGGACTTTAGAGCCACGAATATGAAAGTATGCTTTTCACATAGGGGAGGAAAGAGAATAGAGAGCAGTGAAGTGAATACGAGGTATAAAGGTTGCAAAATGAAGGGAAAGAAAGAAGAGTTGAGGTGGGTGCTGCAATCACATTAATTTAATGCATGTGATTTTAAACGGGTGAAAGGAGAAAGAGCGCTTCCCGGAATTACAGGGGATTATGACACTGTGAAAGAGGTTTTCGTTACAATTGCATGTGGAAATCATGGAGAAATGAATGACATTTTAAAAAGACTTAGATTGTTTTCAAATGAGATAACTTAAATACATTATGGAGGATAATTTTGTAATGTCTGTCTCATTGTTAATTTCAGTTTCCCCTGACGAAGGGCCCACCGAGGCCCGAAATGCATTGGGTTAATAAACTGCTTCTGATGAATACAGCGCTTGTACGTGTTCTAAATTAGAGGTTCGGATGGCCCATTTTGAACATTAGAAACTTAAGGAAATGGCTTTCCTTGCATGACGGTTTGATGAGTTCCAAGAGTCAAAGAATGAAGAGTTTTTTGGAGTAAACAGGAGTAAACATGGTTTGAACTGATATACAAGATAATGCTAAACGCAGTACTGGCAGTGCCACTGGATACGGGGTGGAAAGTCGCCCTGATATGGTGTGGTTATGTTTCAACGTGCAGTTTGGGCTAAGCACGTCACCAGTGAAAATGCACGCCACAGTGATTTCTACGACAAATAAGGAGGAAGTTACATATAATCTAAGGTGTGCAATCCATTTCCAAATGTGATGTCTATCATAATAGAGGGTGTAGCCACCTCAGGTAGGGTGCCCATTTGCCCTACCTGCTACTCCCCTAAAACATGTCCTAAATTTAGTATTTAGGTGGCTGTGCCAGACCTGACCCTTAGATTCAAAGGACCAAAAGAAGAAGATGACGAAAGATGACGGCTGATGGACCAGGAACTGATCTGCTGCAGGAAAAGCTCGACAAAACCCCAGCCACCTGCGACCGGCCTGACCACTTGGACCTGCTGCCCTTCCAGGAACCCTGCCAGGCCTCCAAGAAACCCCAGAGACCTTTCAACCTTCACCAAAGTGCCAAGAACCTCCCTTCGGACTAGGGGCTCTAGACCCCGGCGTCCACCGGTACAAAACTCACCTTGGTGAGGAGCAACACTTGAGTCAACGTGACTCACTGATACAAATGAACCGTCCGAGCACAGTGGTAGGGGACGAAACTTGTGCCTGCATGGGACAGCACCTGGTGGCCGACTGCCCTTGGAAGCCCACCTGCCCCCTCAGACGACGCCAAGAACCTTGGCATCGTACTCGACTCATCACTCACCATGAACCGACAGGTCAACGCCGTGACCTCCAGCTGCTTCAACACCCTCAGCATCCTCCGCAAGACCTTCAAGTGGATCCCCCCTGAGTCAAGGAGGACAGTCACCCACGCACTCATCACCAGCAGACTGGACTTTGGAAACACACTCTACGCCATGCATCAACAAGTCCCTACTCTAGACAATACAGAATACCGCTGCCAGACTCATCTTTGGCATCCCCCGACATGAACACATCAGCCAACACCTACGAAGTCTCCACTGGCTCCCTGTGCAGAAAAGAGTCACTTTCAAAATCCTCCCTCACGCCTACAAATGCCTACACAACAACGGACCCAAATACCTCAACGACAGAATCAACTTCCATGTACCAAAGAGAAACCTCCGTTCTTCCAAGCTCGCACTGGCCGAAACCCCGCGCATCCACAGAGCCAGAGCAGGCGGATGATCCTTCTCTCACATTGCAGCCAAGACCTGGAATGAGCTACCGGCAGACATCAGACACGCCCCCTCCCTGAACACCTTCAGCAAGACCCTCAAGACCTGGTTCTTCGGCTAACCATATCTGCGGACCCCCCCTCAGCGCCTTGAGACCCTCATGGGTGAGTAGCGCGCTTACACTTTCCTGATTGATTGATTGATGCAACTCTACCCTGCCAAAAGAAAGCATCTCGGCCCCATGATCCCAGCTGTGCCCAGCTCCATTATCGAGAGCCCATACCCTCCTGCATGTCACCCTGTTGGCCTCCTACGGTGCCACCTGCCTGACTGGGACCGCTCCATGACGGTCCAACGACTGCAGATCTTCTACCTCTGATTCACAGCAGTGTGCTGCCTACGACCACGATGGTAGCCATGTTGGTGGTCTGCTGAACACCAACCCACTTCCCTGTCCTCCACAGACCGCAAGATCAAAAATCATTGCCAGTCTCAACCACCTCAGCAAATGGTATTGACATCCGACCCTGCACTCCATGTTGGTCTGACCACCTGAAGACTGGAACTGTAAGTTGTATACTCTCTTGATACAGCCCTCACTTGATTTCCCTCCACAGGATAACCTTGAACTTTCCAAATATTGCACTGTCAACTTTTGATTGAGAAAAGTATCTTTAATTGAAAACATACTCCCTGATTGCAAAGACCTTGGTCTTAAAATAAAGATACAAACAAAGTATAATTTTTCTAAATCTGATCTGGATCTCCTTCTTGAGTAGTGTGTCCATTATTGATCACTGTTGTGAAATAAATGTCTTATACTCCTCTATGTTAGGCCTAAGGCTGCTCACCAACACTACCCCTAATAAAGCACTTTGGGTTTTGCATTGAGCCCTGTACACTTTTGGGGAACCCCTGGACTCTGTGCCCGGTGTTACCACCCAGTGGCAATATCATATACAGAGCCAGCTTCCCACAGTGTTTCCCCCCCAAACTTTTTGCCTTTCTCTCCATTTTTGCTGAACTAATTGTTGAAGGATTTAGGACTCTGTGCACTTTATCACTGCTAATCATTGTCAAAGTGCATGTGCTCACTCCTTAAAACATGTCACTATTGGCATATTACCAAATAATATATTTAATTTACTAGTAAGTGACTAGTAAAGTGGTACTATATGTGCCCAGTACCTCTAAATTCAATGCTATTAAGGGGGCCTGCAACTTTGATTGTGCCACCAAGCTAAGTAGCGGTTTACACATGTCTAAGGTTGGCTATTGCAGCCTGTGCCTGCATTTTTAAACTGCCATGTCGACCTGGCAAAATTAACCTCTTGCCAGGCCAAACCTTCCAATTTTAGGTCGAGCCCTGAGCCAGCGCTCAAGAGCTGCTCCGGGGTTGATCTGCGGTAGTTGACTATGTGAGGGAAGCCCCGCCCACTCCCCCGCCCATCTTTTCATTGGCTTGTGCCTTTGTCCTTCCTAAATGCTGCTTTTTGATTGGTTTATAGGCTTATTAGTCCCTCCTTATGACGGCCATGTCGTCATTTTTATCCTTCCATGGTTACTGGCCCCTTTACTTCGAGTGTTGCACGGTATGTGTTATTTAGATTGTGAGCATTATTTTCCTTCTCCCCCCTCCCGTACTCCCGTTGCTGTGGTGTCATCTAGCTTTGCCAAGAAGGTTCCCCGCCGACACCAGTGACATCACCAACAGAATATTGAGGGGGAATTGGATTGTGGGTGAAGAGAGTTTGGCAGTTGGCGGCTACCGCGGTGGGACGCACTTGTGTCTCGCTCTTCCTCCTACTCAATAAAAAACTTAGCCTATGACTGGGTCCCGAGTATTCTTCACCACAATTTCGCAATGATCTATGGACCTACACCCGCCCACCCATATCCTCTGAACCCTGTGCGAGGGTATCCGGCGACCCACTGTTTGCTGCGACGCTCCACTCCAGCTTGAAGGTATTCGGGGGAGCGGTAAATCTGCATTAAGGTACTGTGCATTTTTTTGGGTCCCGCTCGCTACACCTTCGGATGCAAAATTTGTCTCGCTTTGGGCTCATCACATTTGGGGGCCACTACCCCGCACAGATTGCAACTAGGAGGGATAGCGGATGCCTTATTTAAGGGAACTTAACACATTTTGATAAAACTACTGACCAAGGGCTACTTTTATTCCTCCACGTTTCGTCAAGTGTGGGTGTCGCACACCTTTTGAGGAACAATTCTCCCACACCCTGAAAATCCCCACTGACATTGTGTTTTGAAGAGATGCACTCTCTGCGGCTGTGACACTGGCAGTTTCCCCCCATCTTTTTCGTCGTAGCAACTGCCGGTGAACTCCATCTCTTCAAAGTTCATGGCATTCTCGACAGCTCTTCAATTCCTGCCCCAGCGGCATCACGTCAGCAGCCATTTTCTCACTTACTTCACAACAGCAGGCATCTTAAGTAGCCACCTTGTAGTGTGCCTCCAAAGTGAGCGTTCCTCACCAACGCATTTCTACACGGTGATGTGCATACCCTTTCAGCGTGTCAAAATCACGTCACAGACATTTCGTTGAATACGTTACAACGGAGGCCATCTTAAGCAGCCGCCTTGCAGTGTGCCTCAAAGTGGCTTTTCCTCACCAGCGCATTTCTACACGGTGATGCGCGCACCCTTTCAGCGTGTCACCACCCCTTCTGGCAACTGTCTTGCGTGCAATCGCTTCTCTTCTCGAGGGTGCATTACAGCAGAAGCCTTCCTCGAGGCATATTACACGGTGATGTGCACACCTTTCTACAGGTAATTGGTTTCCTCCTCTGCATTTGTGTGTCAAAAGTGACACACACACTAATTACAGCGCACCTGGGTTTTACTTCACAGTGATACGCACACTGTCTTCCTTCACGTCTGCGTGTCAACAGTGATATGCACACTCCCTACAGCGTGTCCTCACACAAGATAGTACTCCTAGTTGAAGGCCACCCATCTTTAAGTGTATTTTGCGATGATAATCCTACCTTTGCACTTACTCCTTATGTGGTGAACAACATTATTACATCTCTCCTGTTGGCACACTACTTAAGTATTCTCTGCATTGTTTGTGTACCCTTCAACAACATGTGTGCCCAAACATTCTCATTAACATCACCAGTTTCTTTTCTCCCCAAGCCAGGAGAACCAGCAATGAAAGGGGCGGACTGGAAAGGTTATTTTTTAAATTATTTATCAGCTATAGATGAAGAAGGTAGTGATTAATTCACCAGTAACAGGAAAAAAAAGATTATACTGCACAGCCTTGGTCCAGAGGGTTTAAAGATATACAATGAGATGGTAAAAAAAAACAGAGACCCTCAGGATGAGGATCTTTTCAAGCATGCCCTAGAAGATCTAGAAAGTTATTATCAACCTATTATTTGCGCAGCCATCGACTATGTGACTGCCCTCAAAAAACTTGCAATCAATTGCAAATTCGGCACCCTTTATGAAGAATTTATTCGTGATCAAATAATAATGCATTCTGTTAACACTAGTGAACAAGAGAAGTTATAGGTGTGTGGGGATGCATCTCCTAATGAGATTATTGCTATTGTGAAAAAACATAAATGTCCAAAAGATGTGCCATGGCTGCAAAGAAAGAAAATTAAATCAATGATACTGTTTGCAAAGTGTTTGATAAGAAAATTGTTTTTGGTAGCAAGAACTTAAATAGTTCTGGGAACAAAGGGAGTAGTAAGGTAGTCAGAAGCACTGCCACACTGAATAGGACACACGCTGACAAACGTCCCAGCTGTTTGAGATATGGTAGTCAGGCATACATGGCTAGAGACAAGAATTGCCCCGCCATAAGGTCAAGATGCACCTATTGTGGCATTGTTGGACACTTCACTAAGGTATGCAGGAAGAAGTCCAGCACTGCCACTGTCAAGTGTGTATTGCATGAAGAAAACACTGATGAAATGTATGAGCATGATTTTGAGAGTAATGATTGCATTTTGCGCATTGAAGATACTGAGTTGACATAACCATGGTGGCGGATTCCGGTTCGCCATACACCATAGTACAACAAGAAGTGTGGGAAAAAGAATTTCTTAAAGTCTTAGGAGAGCAATTAATTCCCACTGATGTCCATCCTGTGACCTTCACTGGTGAAAGAATCCCAATGTTGGGCTTTAGACGCCTCAATTTTGAGTTCAAGGGCAGACAGACAGTAGGAAAATTATATGTGACGCAAAAAGAACCCTCCATTCTTGGCTGGGCAGACCATAGAGCATTGGGAATCACCATTAACCCTAATTGTAAAGACCAAGTACTAATGATGGGTAATCCTGTTGTATCCATAGAGGAAGAATTAAAAAAAGAATTTCCTGATGTCTTTTGTGGGGGCCATTGGGAAACTGTCTAAATTCTCACATAAAATTGTCTTAAAGGAGGGGGCCACAGCTGTGAGCCTCAAGGTTCCCTACATTCCATTCAATACCAGCTATTAATTGTAGGAAGCAGTGGTAAATTGTAATTGATTGCACAGTCGACAACTGTTTCTATGCACAGTAGTTTTTAGCACTTTGTCTTTTTTTTTACTTTTATACTGGTTTTTAAAAACTTTTTATGGATGTATTTTTTAGCTTTTATGATTCACTTTGGGATTTCGCATAAAGCTTATTTTGACTTGACTACCAGGGAAGCTGTGCAACTTGAGCTCAACCAACTTGAAAAGAATGGTATTATTGAAACCATTGAGAGTGACGAATGGCTCACACCCTTAGTTGTAGCAAACAGACAGAACGGTAAGTTACGCTTATGAATTGGCCTCAGAGAGCTGAACCAAAACATTGTTATAGACAAATTTCCTCTCCCTAAAACTGACAAGCTACTTGCACAAACAAAAGGGGTTCAGTGGTTCTCCACAATCGATCCCACGGCGGCCTACCACCAAATCTCCCTACGTCTATCATGTAGGAAATTGACATCGTTCATCACTCCCTTGGGTGTTACAGGTTCGTGTGCATGCCATTTGGCCTGACGACAGGCGCCGCAGTTTTCGAGCGGTTGAGGCACAGGCTATTTAAAGATCTCAAGGTCGTCTTATACTTTCAAAACGGCATACTCATCATGGGCAAGAACAGAGAGGAGCACGGTGTCAAATTGAGACAAGTGTTAGGAAGCTAGCTGAGAATGGTCTCACAGCGTAGATAGGAAAATGAAAGAAAAATGAAAGTTCCCTCTCTGCTCTGTAACCTACTTAGGGCATGAGATAAGTGACAAAGGCATCACTGCTAAAAAGACATTGTCTCCTCTGCCATCAAGTTTGCTCCAGTACCTAAATCTAAAAATATAGTAAATTCGTAAAGAATTTTGCCACCAAGACTCATAGCATGCGTCAACTCATGAAAGAAAAGAATGCCTTCGCTTGGAACCCTGAGATCAATCTAGAATTCGAAAGCATCAAATCAGACATTAGCAAGGCCATTCCTCTCCATGGATTCGAGATGTAAGCACCAAGCATCTTAACCACAGATGCCAGCAAGAAAGGGTTGGGCACAGTTTTCTCCCAATTTTCCAAGGAAGGAGCAGAAACTACCATAGCATTTGTCTGCCGTTCCCTCTCCCCCAATGAGGAGAAATTCTCAGTTATTGAGAAAGAGATGTTGGCCACTGTCTGGGCCTTGGAAAGGTTCATACAGTACTTGTGGGGGTCAAGATTCACCCTCAGAACGGATCACAAACCCTTAGTTAAAGTCCTTACCTCCAGTGGCCACGTTGAAGCCACCCCCCGTATTTCAAAGATGACTCTTAGATTATTAGACTATGTCTACAATGTTGAGTATCTGCCTGGTAATAAGAACAAAGTAGCAGATTATTTAAGTCACTCTCCCTTGCTTGTAGTTGAGTATCTACACAATGAATGGGATGATTACAGCGTTGCACTCACTGAAGGGAAAGAGGATGTAATCAGCACTCAAGATTGGAAGTCAGCCTATGATAAGGTCAATGTCCTTGTGCAATTGAAACATTTTGTAATGCAGGCTGGCCAGTGAAAAGAAAGTTACCATGTGAACAAAGGAAATTTTGGGAACTCAGAGACAATTTGTCCATCAGCGATAACACCAGGTTCATCCTCAGAGAAGACAAAGTAATTCCTCCTGTAAGCATTAGGAGCCGCATCCTCAACATAATGCAAGATATTGCAACATAATGCAAGGTATTGTAAAATACAAAAGGAGAGTGAAATCATATTACTGGTGGCCCAGCATAGACCACAATATCGAAAGAACATGAGATCGTGCACGCATTGTGCCAGTGCTGACAAGTCTTTAACAATGTTAAGGCCTCCCTTAATGGAGTACAAGTGCCCGGACAACCCATGGTATGATCTCTCTGTTGACATCCTAGGTCCTATTTTAGATTCATGGGGTGTACCTACATACATTATAGTCTTAATTGACAAATACTATAAATGGCCTGAGTTAGAAATATGTGAAAAAGCTGACTCGTCCTCTGTCATACCCTTTTTCACCAATACCTTTTTGAAGAAGGGTATCCCTAGAACTATAATTTGCGACAATGGTCCGCAATTTATCTCTGACAAATGGACAGCCTTCCTTAACAGGAATGGGATCAAAGCTAGACATACCCCAAATTACCACCCTGCTGGTAACAGTTCAGCAGAACGTTTCAATCGAGTCATTATGGGCTCAGTCCAAGCTACCATAAATGCAGGAAGTAATTGGGAGACTGAAGTTACCAAAACCATTTGGGCTTATCGTATAACCCCTATAGTCACAGGGTACAGTCCTTTCAAGATTTTGCAGGGCAGAAAGCTCTTCACCAGGGTCAACACAGTATGGATGGATCTCAAACTCCAAAGCCGATGGTCAACTTCAGTGATAAAAAGCAATCTCACGAAAACTCAGAAGATCAACTAGGAGTCTCACAACAAAAAGCATGGAGTGAAGGACTCCACGTTGGCTGTGGGTGATTGGGTCAGGGTAAAACTAGGCACGTTGTGCAAGAAAGGTAACAGCAAGTTCAGTGACCCGCTCCAAATCAAAGAGCTTTAAACCCGGACCTCTTTGTTAAGTGACAACAAAATTTGGTATTTGGTAAGAATGGCCAAATGCAACAAAGTCCTGTGGTGGAAACGTGACAGCAAGGTTACAGAAATTAATGATGGTTGGTTATGGTCTGAAGTTGAAGGCCATGCCGCAAAAATCAATATTGAACAGGGAACGGGTTCGGAGGAAGTTGTTACCATCCAGAGTGAACCTAATGACTTATGTGAGCCAAGTGACTTAAATTACACTCAGAGTGGAGCCACTGCTCTGGATGAGGAGGCACACAATTCCCAGGTCACTCAAATGTCCACCCGTTCAGGCAGACCTGTTGTTTTACCCAAAAAATACAATGAGTTTGTTATGCAAGAGTCTTGAATGATCCTATTTGCACTTTACCCTTCACAACTGTTCAAGCAGGGCATCGTTATTTATTCCTTTATCTAATTATGTATTTATGCACTAATTATTATCCTAGGCATTTATCTGCCTGTTTAAGCATGGCATTGTTATTTATTTATTTAGTTATTTATTTATGTATCTATTTATCTAGATATTTAGTCAGGCACTATTTATTGACTTAAGCACCTTTGGTGCACGTACTCACATATTTATGCAATGTACATATTACTCTCACCCTCACTCATCTTTTTCCTTCTAATACTGTAAGAGGGGAAGATGTGTGGTGTCGTCTAGCTTTGCCTAGAAGGTTCCCCGCCAACACCAGTGACATCACCAATGGAATGTTGAAGGTGAATTGGATTGTGGGTAAAGAGTGTTTGGCAGTTGACGGCTACCGCGGTGGGATGCACTTGTGTCTCGCTCTCCCTCCTACTCAATAAAAAACTTAACCTACGCCTGACTCCTGAGTATTCTTCACCACAGTTGTCCGTGCCTTCTCACCCCCCCTGCCCGCACTCCCGTTGTTCGTGTCTTCTCGCCCTCCCCACCCCCTGCCCGCATTCCTGTTTGCAATGCAATAGGTCTCGCGTAAATGCAAGTCCTATTGCATTGCAAATGCTTGTTTGACAGTGTGAAAGAGTCAGCGCCTCCTAATGGCCAGTCCAACAGCTCATCACTAGCTTGTTTACCTTTCACCAAGGGCATTGTAACACCTCAGGTCCCGGGCAGGGGTGCGCAGGACTAGGCTCACACTACGGCACTCGCCAGTGACGAAGGGGGTGAAAACAGGCCTAGGCCTAACAGGAGAGCACACACAAGGAACATCCACACTGATACTCGGTCTGTGCCATCAGCCATGTGCGCTGACATCACCCTTTATCAAATACTCCCTGGTCCGCGCCCGGCCCAGGGAGGTGCATGCAAACATTGTATTGTAGCAGCCGGGTGGCTCACCACATCCCATCCAACCTGGCAATTTGAAAACAGAATGTTCACACATTAACACGGCCGGTCATATTGCAACGTCTGGATAGCAACACCCGGATCTCTCATCCGGCATTACCCTTGACCAGCCTCCCTCCAATGAGTCTTACCGCACAAAGTCCCGCAGCCTGGTGTTCGGCACTGGGTTGTTTCGGACGTCATAACGATGGTGTTGGCTCCTCCCTTCTCCACACTCGGCCCCCTCCTGAGAGCTGTCACCTCAGGGCACAGCTTCACTTGTCTCGGCCATCTCGGCACGCCTTTCCGGGGTCGCTCCCATTGTCTGGCTTCCGCCCCCCGGCACTTCTGCTTCCTCCTTTCTCCACATTTCCACCTCGGGCTCCGTTCGCAGGCGCACTCAGCCTGGGGACCTTCTTGAACCAGAAGATGTTGCGGGTTATACGTTGCTGTCCCTTTTCGGCCACTACTAGAGTCCCTTGGACCCTCACCACTCTCCACATGTCAGGCTCAAAGCGTGTGCGGAACTTAGACCCTGAATGTCGATCTTTTCCCACTACATAATCCCCGACCTGAATGTCGGCCGGTCGAGCCCCTCTTTTCTGGCTGGCCCGGTCATTGTTGTTTTTGCGGCGGGCCTGTGATCGTTGCACGTCTATAACCGCCGGGGTCCATGATTCACTGCTGGGTATTCCATCCCTCACTGCTCTCTTTAGCAGGCGGTCATGGGGGGCACATTTCATTGTGCAATGAGGTGTTTAGTGGTAGGCTCTCAGGAACTGATGTAAACAGGTTTCTAGATTGACACCCTGGGCTACCCCGATCCGTAGGGTCTTGTTCAGTGTCCTCATAAACCTTTCCACATCCCCATTGGCCTGCAGCCACAGTGGCATTATTTTACGGTGTCGGATGCCATGTTGTCCGAGGAATTCCTGAAATTCTTGCCCTTGGAACGGCGGTCTATTATCTGTACGGATCTCCACCGGCAGCCCCGCAATGCAAATGTCTTCTCCTGTGCAGGCTGTAAACATTCAAATGCCGTCGATGCCACCAACTCCACTATCGGAAACTTCGAATGGCTGTCAACCAACACTGCCATTTGCCGACCATCAGGGAAACTCCCAAAATCCAAACTCACCCGTTCCCATGGTGACAAGCTGGGCCCTTCGGTGACAATGGGAGCTTCCGGAGGATCAGCCCCTGTTATGAGGCATGCATGGCATCACCGGACCTTGTCTTCCACCATTCGATCCACCCCCGGGAACCATACCTTTGTCCTCAGACGAGCCTTGGTCTTCTCGATTCCCTGGTGTCCCTGGTGCGCTAACTCGATCGTGCGCTCTCGGAGAATGGCAGGTATTACGATCCGCGAACCCCGCAGGATTACTCCGTTTTCTGCCGCACTCAGCTCTCCTCGACACCTCCACATGCTCCCCCAGTATTCCTTCTCCTCGTCCGACCTTCGCTCATTCCCGCTAAGGAACCGCTTCCATTGGTGATCTTGTAGCGTGCGGCCTACCATTTGTAGGTATTCATCTTCGGCCGACTCCTTCCGGATGTCTTCCAATAGCGACGCTTGTGGACGAGCATCTTCCAGCAGTTGCTTCACGTAGATTTCATCACCCTCATCCACCTCCGGCCCTTGTGCTCCACTCGGACCCAGAGGTTGTCTTGACAGATAATCTGCGGGGTTGCTTCTCCTGGACGGTAGACCACCTCAAACTGATACTGCTGGATCTGGATGGCCCACCTTTCAATTTGCGGTGGTCCGCTTCGTGCCGTTCCCGCGAAGAGGGGTACCAACAGCTTGTGGTCAGTCACAACGGTGAAACAGTGCCCACAGAGGTATATGTGAAAGTGTTGACACGCCTATCGGATGGCTAGTGCTTCTCTCTCAATCTGCGCGTATCTGGTCTCCACTGCAGTGCGTGACCGACTGGCATAGGCAATGGGTACCCATTCATCCTGGTCTGACCTCTGCAGGAGCACGGCCCCCAACCCTATGGGGCTGGCATCTACTATCAATTCCGTGGCCGCTCCCGGCCAAAAATATGCCACCGTGACCCCTTTTAGTAGGGCTTTCTTCACATCAGCAAATGCTTGGGCATCCTTGTCCTTCCACTGCCAGGTAATGTTTTTTTTGGTTAGTTGCCGCAAAGGTTCCGAAAGGATGGCCAGTCGCGGAATGAATCGGCCGCAGTAGTTGGCCATCCCCAAGAAACATCTCACTTTCGACGGCATCTGAGGGATGGCCGCCATTCTAATGGCTTCTACCTTGGAAGGATCCACCTCCCGCAAAATACTTAGCTTCGTTGTCGATGAGGGCAATGAGGCGGTAATTCTTGGAGGATTGTTATTCCCCACCTTTGAAGATTGGTACGAGAATTGATCCCCGCCAAGAAGGCGGTATGATGTTGTTCTGCCAAATTGAGTTGAATAAGGGACTTAGCTTCCCAGCCCAGAAAGGTGCATCTTCCTTAAACAAGGCTTGGGGGATTCCTCCTGGACCTGGGGCCCCGTCCTTCCGTCCCTTTTTCAGCTTTTCGATATCTGCCTTCTGGATTGTTGTAGTTACGATGCTGCTTTGAGGCGTTGGGCTCTCTTTTGTTGTTTTCATTTTTGGTACATCGTTCTGGCATACTTTCGTTGGCGGATTTGTGATGTTCGGAACAGGTGCCCAGTCGACTGCTTTGTGTGCCGATTTGTCTTTGATTTTGAGCCTCTGATTTCAAGTGTTTGCGACCCGATCGTTAAAGTGGAGATGGAGGATCGCCGCCCACTCTGACTCCAATATGCATGATGAAGCGACTTTCGATGCGCGCCCAGATGCACTGTTGATTGTCCTCCAAAACCTTGCGGAGTTGTTCGTTTTGATATCATGCTGTACTTTCGCCCAGAACGAGTTCCATTGATTACTGCGCAGCTCTCTTTTGGCTTTCTTAAGATGCCTGCGGGCCTCTACAGGATCCACCTGTAATCCTTTGGCCGAGAATCGGTATCTGAAGAATTCAACTTCCGTGGCATAGAATTCGCACTTTGCTTGATGCAGTGTTAGTCCTTGTTTCACCAGACGGATCAGAGTGGCTCTCAACCTCACGTGGTGCTCCTCCAGCGACTTCGAGAAGATCAGGATATCATCGCTCACATTGATAACTCCTACTAAACCGGACAGCGCTTCTCTTACAGACTCTTGGAACACCTCGGACGCCGAGGACACCACAAAACTCAGTCTCTTGAAACAGCGCAGTCCTACATGGGTGGAAAACGTCGTGATGTACCTGCTTTCTTCCGCCAACATCAGTTGATGGTACCCCGAGTTCAAGTCTACCTTCGAAAACCACTGCACCCCATTCAAGTCAGTCACAATATCATCGATAGTTGGAGTGATGTGCCTCTCACGGCGAATGGCTTTGTTCGGCAGCCGCATGTCCACACACAGCCGGATGGCCCCTGGCTGCTTTGGTTTGGGGGTTATCACCAAGGGTACACCCACGGTGTGGGTCCCGACACCTTTTCGATGACTCCTTCCCTCTCCAAATGATCTAACTCCGCTTCCACCAAGGGTCTGAGATGGAACGGTACCCTTCGGTGACGAAGCGCTACAGGTTTGACCGACTTGTCAATGTGGAGTTGGACCTCCACTCCTTTCAGGCATCCAAGTCCCCTAAACAGCTCGGGGAATTCTTCCAGGATTTGGTCCGCCTGAGATTGATGTATGTGCTTTGCGAATGTCACTAGTCCCAGATCTTCGGCGGTGTGGCAACTTAAAAATGACCCGGCTCTGTCGCAGGTAACATAAAACCGGGTGGCCGTGACTCTGTCTTTGTATTTTACTTCCGCGTCAACTACTCCTTGTAGAGGAATCGGAGTATCTCCTCCATACGTCAAAATCGGGGCTGCCGTCGGCATCAGTCTGGGTTTTGGCTTGAGTCTCTTGTACTGATCCGCATCCAGTATGTTGACCGATGCCCCGGTGTCAATCAGCGCCCTTATGCAAGATTCTCCAATCCATACTTGGCAGGTAGGGGGTGGTCTCTTAGTGGTGTTTACTCCTCGGATATGGGAAATCACGAACACGTCGTCCTCATCATCCTCTGTCGTTGACGACTGCTGTCCCCCACTGTCCACCTCTCCTTCCTCCTGCACCTTCTTGCCTGACTTGGTGGGCCTCGACTCCTGAGGTCTGGTGCCGCCCTGTGATTTACCCCTCTAGCATACTTTAGCGAAATGTCCATACTTGTTGCAATTCAGGCACTGCCTCCCTTGTGCAGGGCATACTCTTGGAGCATGTGCCCCCATGCTGCAGTTTCGGCACTCGTGCCTCCGGTGCCTCTCCTCCGTCTTGGCCCCATTTCCGGCCCCACGGCCATACACCTTCTTCAGTGCCTTGACCTTTTCCTCCTTGATAGGAGTTGGATATACAGGCTGACCCCCAAAAGATTTCTTCGCAAGCGCCATTTCCATTTCACCTGCGCCTGCGTCCGCCAGTTCATGTGACCTTCCCAGTACCAGTATTTCTTCCAACGTGATCCCCGGTTGGCAGAGAATCAGCTTGCGCAGTTCCGGTGACTTGCACCCTGCGATCAGTTGGGCCCTCGTCTCGAAGGCTCGATCGACCCCACTACAGGTGCTGACCAGTTTTCTTAACCTAGCATAGTACATGTCGATCGACTCTTCCCCCCTTTATTTGGCTTTGCGCAACTTGAAATGTTTACTTGTGGATCAAAGTACCGGTTTAAGGCCTGCACTGCTTTGTCATAGTCTCCCCTGTCTCCGGTATCAGGCAGGTCCTGGAACAGCTCATATAGTTCATCGCCACCCATTAGTAGCATCAACGACCTCTTCACCATGTCGTCCATCTCTCGGGTAGCAACAAAGTAGTTTTCCAACTGCCCAAGTCATTTCTTCCATCGCGGAGTTGCTGTCGCGGGGTCTGCCAACTGACTAAATTCTGGGAGAGTTTTTCCAGCTGCGGGGCTTGGCCGCCCTCCAGCCGCCTCCGCCGTTCTTTCTGGTGAATCAGGCATGGCCGCCTCGGTTCACACCCCACACTTCCTCTCTCAGTGGGATGCCCACGTCGCCCACCATGCTTCAGCCATGTGGTTGCTCGCGGAGTCTGATCCCGCCTTGTCGCCAATGTAACACCTCAGGTCCTGGGCAGGGGTGCGCAGGACTAGGCTTGCACTACAGCACTCGCCAGTGATGAAGGGGGTGAACACAGGCCCAGGCCTAACAGTAGAGCACACACTAGGAACATCCACACTGATACTCGGTCCGTGCCGTCAGCCACGTGCACTGACATCGCCCTTTATTAAATACTCCCTGGTCCGCGCCTGGCCCAGGGAGGTGCATGCAAACATTGTATTGTAGCGGCCGGGTGGCTCACCACAGGCATTTGTGGTCATTCTGCCAAGCACTGCCTTTACTCTTCAGCAAACATTGATTCAACTGGATTTGAGACATTTAGGTCATCATGTCTAGCATTCAGACCCACAGTTCAAAGCCTGTGGTGAGATAAGAATGCCTAGTTTACTTCACAGCAGAACATGTCCGCTGGGTAGTGCCACAGCTGCAGAATGTTCGCAGTCATCAACAAATCCCCAAGTCTGAAATCGGATAGTCGGGGAACAGGGTAACGCCGTTCTGTAAATCATTAAAACAACACTAAGTCATAATTTTCTGCTGTCCGAAACATGTACTGGTGTCTGCTCAGAGGGTGCCCCGAGGAGTGTGAGCGAGCGATGAATGAAACAGGGTTTGTGGTTACAATACTTATTGCTGAATAACACATCCCTCTGACTTTGATGAGGCATGCTAACTTTACAAGGCTGTAACTTTGTCTGATTACATATGCTAATTCTTTTTAACTCTTACCTTGACCTGGACAGTTTCCGTTATGAAGGCTTCAGCTTTTCCTGTCAAAAAGGCCTGAATCTAGGGTTATCACCCTCATGTGGTTATATATTTTCCACACATTCACATGGTGTGAATAAAAGAGGCATAGTGCATATCTCTAAATCTGCATTAGATGAAGGAATGTGCAGTAATCTAGTTAGCGCACATAACTACCACACTGCTATCAGCACAACTCTTTTAGTCCTTTTACCATTTCTTCTGATCCATTAACCCACTGTCCAGAAATTAGGTTTCAGTTAGTGTGGCTTTTTGAAACTAAAATGTTGAACATGGGAAACCAACAACTGGACATAAGGTGCATAATTTGGGCCAGTGGTTTCAGGTTATGGGTTGTGGCAATCAGTTTTGGGGACCGTGACTTACTCTTGACCATTTGACATTGACCCTGAGCAAGAGATAGAAAAGAAGACATGGGAGAAAGAAGTAGGAAGTTAGAGATAGAAAAAGAGTAGCAAATGGAGAAATCTGGGAAGGAGGCATGAGATTCAATCCAAAATTCAACCATGACAGTGATGGGCTCTTGAGGGAAGAATTTGGGCCCCTGCACTTACCATTAATAATAATTATTATTATTACAAATTAAGCACTAAGGACAGGACATGGGGCCACGTGTGCCTGGATTTTCTCGTCCCAATATGTTTTATTTTCTAGCACGCCTAGACCTGCAGGAGCTTGAACAGCTAGGAGGGAAGCAAAAGAGGATTCCAGATCTTGGAGCCACATTGTAATCAGGAAGCCATAATATTGACAAAAGTTGGACATGATGAAGGGTTAAGAGAAGGAAGGGAGGAAGAAAGAGAAAAAAGAATGAATTAAATTAATAGAACTCTGAATAAACTAAATTGTGTATAGGATCCAGAAATCTGTGTTTCTTAGTCCCTTACTCAATGCTCCTTAATTTAAAGATCTTGAAAGCACCGGCTTTGATTCATTCTGATTCAGTGATATCACTGCACGGGGCATAACAGGAAACAGTTGAATCAGCCGTATTATTTTTGTGTGCTGTGAGAGAAGATATTCCTCAAGGAGTATCTTGGAGGTTCCATTTGCTGGAGTGCGGGAGGACCGTTACTCAGAGGCTGTGAAGTCTAGGATATGCAATGCCAAGCTGGGGCAGTGTCAGGGTGGGCAGTGCTGGCATGTGCTGCTTTATGATATACAATGTCAGGGTGGATAATTGTAGAGTGAGCAAAGTTATGGTGGGAAATGTCACGGTGAGCGGTGACAGTGTGTGCATCATCGAAGTGTGCCCTCTCAGTGTGGATAATGCTATGGTTGGCACTATCACAGTGGGTTAAGTAAGGGCTGGCAATGCTGCGGTATGCAGTTGTAGTATATGCAGTGTGACGTGGGCAATAGTAGGGTGAACAGTGTTAGATTGAGAGATGTTAGGATGAGTAGTGTCTGGGTGGGTAATGGCTGCATGGGCGGTGTTATGGTGGGCAGAGTCTGGATGGGCAATCACAAGGTGAACAGTGTCAGGGTGGGTAGCAGTAAGCCGACTAGCAGTAAGGCGAGTAGTGTCAGTGTCTGGGTTGGCAGTGTTAGCATGAGTAGTGCAAGCGTGGGTAGTGGCAGCATGGGCAGCACTAATTTGGGGTTTCTGTGTCTGTGTATGCGGCCGGAGTAGGAAGTGTTAAGGGGTGCAGTTGAATAACAATAAGGGCGACAATAGAGAGTGTAGTGCCAGAGTCTGCCAGTGCACCCCACACTAAGAAAGCACTAGGACGCAGCTAATTGATTTAGGATGCTTGAATACTCCAGTGAAAGGAAGGGAGTAGTGTAGAGAGTGGCAGAACCAACGACTGAGACTAGTCTGCTGGGGATTGTACCAATGTTATTTTATGTTACGTTATCCTAATGCTGAAGCAGGAGCTGTATGGGCTGAGCCAGGTGACCTGCAGTTTATTAGAAGGTTCAGTCCAGTAGACTGTGTCCGTAAGCGGAAATCACACAAAAGTGACAAAGAATCCCACCACTTTCTCCAGAATCACACTGCGATGGTTAGTAAAGGGCTGTCACAGAGTGGTGTACAAATGCGCCTAACATCAGGTGGGTCATCTACTGGCACCAATTATTTTTGGCTACCAGACTTCTGACCTAATGGAGTCCCAGCTATGGTACCATCATGGATGAATATTTTCACTTGTTACAGGGTGTCAAGGAGCTTTGGCCACCTAACCATTGGCTTTAGAAACTTGAGAACCCTGTTGATTCCATCCACCTGGCGTAGCTTAGTCAGTGAGATTCAGAGGGTATGAATCAAACATTTCCCAACTAAAAAAGCAGTGGGCTCCAGGGTGGAAGGGTGAGATGAGCAAGGTTCAGGATGGACTGTTTCCAAGCAGAATAGGATACGTACTGATTTACATTAGGTGGGCTTCTGTCTAGAGTGGCAGAGTGGATGAAAAACGATGGACTGGATTGCTACCCTGAGCAGTTGTCTTTGGTTAGACTCTTTGCAAGCATTCATCCCATCGCCTTTGAGTATTTGATTGCTAGTAATAAGCCTGGAACGTTGAGACTGGCACAGCTTTCCAAGCCCACTACTGCCAATGATGGTAAATTCCAAAAAGTAATACATTTGTACAAATTCAAGGAGATGCTGGTTTACTACTTTTTTGGTACACCAGACTCTATATATATATAAGATTACAATCCAAAAAATGAACAAGTTCAAACCTCTTAATGAAATGAAAATGACATTAAAAAATGACACACACATGGTATTGTAGGTCGACTCAAGGCACCCAGACCCAACTACCAAACCAAGAAGGCATTTCAGGGGTTTCACACCACAAACACTCCCACTGAAGCTATACCCCTGTCCGTCTTACCTGGGTAAATTATTTATCCGAGGAACTCATGACTACACATATGTCATGACTACTACAACACAATGGCGTGGAGTCCCTGATCTAGTATCATTAATTTTAAATGTATTTTCATTGCACACACACACTGGTACAAGAAGCATTGATGGTAGATTTGTGAAATTGTGTCATGTGGGTGGGGCTCCATGATTCTAGTTCTCGCCTTTTACAAATCATATAATCAAGTGACTGGCAGCCCATGTACTAAGCCCGAGTTACAAATTGAAGAAGGCACTCAGGCAAATAAATAGGGCAGGCAGAGCCAGGCATCTGGCTTAGCCCCAAAAGTTTGTACACAAGTGGAGGCATAGAAACATTTGCCATGTATATTGTAGTGAAGACAGGGTTTTATGTGCACACATTGCTATGTTAGCATAAGCGCTTTAGAAGTTAAACACCATCTTGTCACTTTGCTGCTTTTGCACACGACACTATAGGTAGCTGTTATTACAAGTAAAACTGCTTGCTTGCTTTTTATTCACATGAGAACGGTTTGCTGTTCACATCCCTAGACGTGCACCGCGACCTTAGTCTGACCATTGTGTGCAGAAACTGTCAAGGTCAAATAACAATGTATGCTGTTGAATTCAGGTTGATCGGCCCACGCTCTAGACACAACAAGCACACAGCTGCAAATATCTGAAACTCGGGTGCCTTTAATATTGTATTTGCATGCATGATTCAGACACTTGGAGAAAACCTTTCCAGACACAGAGAGCAGAGCTGATCCTGTGATGTGATTCACCTAAGCTGATCTTTGAGGTATGGGGTTCCCCATTCAAACCTAGAGACCTTCTATTAGTTTTTAAAACTAGCTTACTTGCCAGGGGAGGGTGGTTCACAAGGTATTATAGGACCTGTTTCCACTATCATTATAATATGATTTCTCCCTTTATTTTCTATGGAATTGTAACAATGCTGATGGTTTTATTTCTAATCATTTGTCTGCTTGTGTTAGCCAAAGTACTGCACCATAGAGCATGTAGTTAAAAATAAACATTTTAAACTTTTCTGTGTCTCTGAATACTCTTGTTGTGGACTGATATGAGAATAATAACGAAAAGGTGTTTCTGATTCCCACCATTCCTGAGAGTATTCTAAGTCGCTTGTTAAGGGTTGTCTAATCATTGGTAGCTTCAAAATGATATGGAGAACGAATGAGACACTGATGCTAGTCGGATAGGGGTTCTGGGTACTGAGGTGAGTTTTTTGGTACACCACAATTCACTGAGGTCCTGGTTTCCTGCGCATAGTTCTGTGCATGAGCAGAAACCCCGCAACATGGCGCACCTAACGTTGTGGTCTTATGATTGAGACGCCTAAGTAGTGCTAATATTTGTCTACAACACCCTCACTCTTGTTTCCGGTTAACAGGAGTGACGGTTTAAACCTACCTATATAGTTGACTTATAGGTTCATTCAAGATTGACAATTAAAAAGGTTTATTTTTGAATTACTTCCCCTTTTTGTGCTACGGTTTAATATAGATTGTTTTTCTTCTCTGCGTCCTTATGGCTGAAGTTGCTATTGCAGCGCATAGTCACGCACCTCTCCGGCGTCATTTGACGCAGTTCGGGGTGCCAGACGATGGAATGTCTATTATCTTTGTAGTGAGTGTCGATGCATCGTTCCCCTATGAGCTGTTTTACTCTTGGGTTACTTTTCCGGAGGTGAATGCGGACGATAAGATGTTTCACGCATACACTACTACGGGAGTTCCAGCTAATTACACGCCATATAGGACGCAGGAAATTCCTATTTCTGTTTGGCAGCATCGTATTTGGTTCAATGGTACCCTCCCTCACACGGTTACACTGGTTCGGTTAGGTCCCTTGTCCATTCCTGGGGCCACTTGGACAGTCTTGGCCAGGTTCACACCACATCTACGTTATTTGCAAACCCCGGTGAATGACCTACGTCAACTCCATACTGCCTTGATTGCAGTGCATAGGGCTTTGGTGCAATACGTCTCTCGCAATGTCCAGGTGGGGGCACCTGGGGTTGCGGTGCAACCAGTTGGACCGGCCGGGATCACTATTAGTCCCGTCATGGTTAATTCGGTAATGGGCAAGCGCCCCCAGAATAAGGCCGATATGCCTTATTAGCTTGCTGAGAAATTTGACCAGCTGGAAGCGGTATTTCCAAATCCTACTCCTGTGGAAAAACGCGGGATCCTTACCACTAGTTTGCAGAAAGACTTAGTCCCAGAGGTGACAGGCTGTGAGAACTGGGGTAAAGTATTTGCAGCAGTCTACGTGAAGTTTTTCGGCACTTCGTTTATGACTGTGTTGCCCTCCGTGATCAAGCGTGTTCAAGATGAGCACGGTCCGGAGGCGGCGGTCGAGTTAGGAATGAGGCTTGTCGGCGTGTTCGACGTAGTTGCTGATTTCATCCCTGCTAACGTCAAGGGAGATGTGGTTAACTTTTAAGAGTCGAATGAGCTGCGCCTCATCGCCGATGTCAATAAACCCTGGCAGTTACCAAGAATTATTGCGGAGGCTAATAAGACCATTGGCCGCAATCGGTTGGGTGTTAAACCTTTTGCTCAAACAACGGCGCAACCGCAAACTCAGACGGTTAAGTCTACTAAAGACGACCGTCCAGCTTTTCCTAAACAGAATTGGAAAACTAAGAAACTGGGGAAGCAGCAACAGAAACAGGGGTCTCGTCCCGCGTCACCGATTCCAGTGACTACTGAACGCACATATGAATTGCACGATCACACTAGAATTAGGTCTCCTGATAGATTTCAGGTCCCTGAACAACGTTCTCCTCGTTCTTCACAGGAAACATCGGTCTCACAGTCTAGCGGAGGTGAACATGGCAAAGGTCGGGGTGCCCCTCAAGGACGAGAGCAGCCCTGCCCGGCTGATGGTAAATGCAAGCAGGACGAATTTGCACGTCAACGACCTCCGTTTCAGAAAAAGAAAGTTGCTGCACTAACAGCGAGGTATGCCACATATAGTGAGAACACCGCTTTGGAACCTGACATGGGCACTAACGCTGCTAGACAGCGCAGCGGAGGTTACAATAGTGCGGCAAGCACTGCGTCCATATCTGATGGCGACAGCAACTGACACATTTATTACTGTAGAAACTGCTGACACTAGAGTGGCTCCCCCTGACAGACTATATGACATAGTCCTTTTAATTGAAGGTGACATAGAGCGTACCATAAAAGGGATTCTTTGGGAAAATCTGACCTCTACATATGACATCTTGTTAGCAGAGGCAGACTGGCCCCCAGCTTTCGTTTTGACCGCTCCTAGAGGGGAGAAGGTAATCCTCCCATCTTTCACGCACACAGTGCCGAAGGAGCAAGCTCAGAACTTTGCAGAAGAGTGGGCACAGGTGCTTGCTCCAGCATTGTACCGTACTCAGGTTGGGTGGGACAAATTGTCACCAAGCCATGAGATTCCATTACGGTCTATGCCACAGCCACAACCCCAATATCCCATGCGCCGTGAAGCTAGATCTCATGTCGCAGAAATATTTGAACAATTGTGTAGGAGAGTAGGATCTGCACCTTATGTTGCCCCCACTTTTTTTCTGATTTTTACACTGGTTTCTGGCTAAAGTCTGGCTGGGACCCTGCTAATCAGGGCCCCAGCCTCTCTATTCTCTCTAAACAACTTGGAGTGCATATTAGATGCACTAGTGATTGGATACTGTGGTACTTTATGAGCCCCTAGTATATGGTACCTTAGGTACCAAGGGCATAGGTACTTCACAGGCCAACCAGGGGCTGCAGCATGTATTATGCCACCCCTGAGAAGCAGACTAAATCTGACACCACAAGCCTGCTACTGCAGCCTGGGTGAGGTAGTGTTAGCACTCCTCACTGAGATATAGGTTCACTACATCTCTACCTGCACACACATATAAACCTATCAGTCACCCCTAAGGCAGGCCCTATCAATCCTGAGGGCAGGGTGCTTGGTTTCCATTTGAGGGGGTGCCTCTGCCTGAGCAGGGCCCCTCTGAAGCTCTCAGAGTCCATTCTCTGGGGCTGTTTGTGAATGCGGTCAAACCATATACTCTTAAGTGCATTATAACCTCGCGGTAAATGCTAACTCTGGGATGGCTGCATCAAAACATGTCGTGTTTGGTGTCAAACGCTTTGGAAACATACCCCCACACCAGTAACTGGTGTGAGAGTATGATCCCACCCTTCTAGAGCGATAGACATGTACCCACTGTGAAAACACGGTAGAATCCTGAAGAGCCCTGGCATCCCAAAATGGATGCCACCAGTCACAGACACTGGGCTGCCCTCCTGCTGCTGACCAAAACTCGCAGTGGAGGAGGCCCAACAATAGGCATCCTGTCACAGGGAGGTGTGGTCACCTCCCAGACAGGGTTTAGTGTATTGGGGCTGGGTGGGTGCACTCCTAGAGTGCTTTGAAGTCCTGCACTGGGGGAGCAGTAGGCTCCTCTGTGCATATGCCAGCTCAAACCGGTCCAGGGGCTACCTGTCCCTGCTCTGGCACGAAACTGGACAAAGGGAAGTGGGTGTAGCCACCCACTCCCCTGACCCTCCCATAGGGGGGTCATAGAGCTAGTCCCTCCCTTCCTTCTAGTATAAGTTAGGGAACCCTTGCCATTGCAAACTAGATATCCCTGGACGACGCTCTGATGAAGAATCCTGGACCTTCGCTGTTCCACTACCTCTGGAAGACTGAAGAATCTCCCTTGGAGTCAAGGAGTGACTCCCCTGCTTGGCAGGCACCAAAACTTGCAATCAACGGTCGCAAACTTTCCTGCTCCCGCCAGAGTTCGAAGTCCCTGCATCCTAGGAAGAGGATTTCCTAACTTCTCCAAGGCCATCGTGAGTCCCCAGCGACGCTGAGGTGAGTGGACCCCACGAGTGACGAGGAACCACAATCCCTGGGTACCGTGCACTATTTTCGAGTGCAACTCCTTCACGACATTCTACGAACTTGTGCATTGCCTGCAGCAGGATTTCCACCAAAGATCAGAGGCCTACCCCGTCCTGAGTGACCGTGGGCCCCTGTTGAGTGAATCCTCCTGAGGCGTCTTCGCGATCTCTTGCCGTTTGTCTTGTGGGTCCCCAGAAGACTTTTCTACAAAACCAAAGGGCTCCTCTGGTTGCTCCAGGCCTGCCCTGACTTACCCTCACTGGGTGAGTCCCTCAGACCTTGCTGGTCTGCACCGCTGACTTTTTACACTTTCCACGAGACTTGCTGTTGCTAAGGCTTGTTGGCTCCAATCTGGTCGCCGACACCTCAGTAAGCTGCAGACTTCGTGGGACCTGCCGAATCCAGCTGCTGGTTGTCGTCGGCGCCTCCTGGACCTCGTGGCTGGAGAGTCAAGACACCCGTGGATCACCTGAAATCACCCGACGACTGTGGGCATCCATCTTCCTTGCCCCGGGTCACTGCCAAGTGACTTTGAACACTGTCCCCTCTGCTTTCAGGTCTTCCTTCTTCTGAATCCAGCCTTGGATTCCACCGGACACGTCTCCTGTCTTCACAAGCAGCAAATCTTCTTTGGCTCCCCATTGAAAACGACGCCGCGACCCGACACCAAAAGACACCTATGCACCCGGCTTCCCTGAGTGAGGTAACTCCAGCACTACGGTGCTCCTGTGGGTGTTGGCTCTAGAACTACTTACCCTGTAAGTGACTTGCTTGTAGACTCTCCCGAAGTATCCTAAAACTCTAAATTTCCAATCGCGACTTGCTCCATTGAAGTCAATTGGGATCCGCGGCTGTGTTCTCACACTGCATGCGTCTCCCGTGGGTCCTTTACTTACCTGCCTTGGGTGGATTAGTAAGGTCCCAGCACTTCTGAAGGCCCTAGGCCTTGTCCGCTTGCAAGTCGTTATCTCTAAGTCTCTTTTTTAGTATATGGTCTGGTACACCCCTAGGGCCCCAGCCATATTTGTGTTTAACTTGTTGTGAAATGTTGATTTGTGCATATGTCCTTGACTTCTAATCTCATAAAGAGATTAGTAGAGTGTGTCTAGTAATAAATACATATATATTTTATATATATACCTGTGTGGTGTCCTTTCACTTAGTAATTCAGGAGATTATAAGGTAAAACAAGCTGCTTTACATTCCTCTAAAGACTTAGCCTGAAGGCTGCTCTCCACAGCTACCACTAGGATAGCTTTCTTTAAAAGGTTGTCTTAAACTTATCTACCATAAGAGTCGAATTGTACTGGTGGAAGGTGGCCACTTTAACTAGTGACCAGCATATACCAGGCCAACTTCTCACAAATTGGAATATCAAGGTGTAATTCAAACATGTGTGTCACCCATGAATAATCCTCTTTTCACTGTAACCAAACCTGATGGGTCGTACCGCCTAGTTTTGGATTATCGGCATTTGAACTCTCATTGTCGAACGTGCACGGTACAAAACACCGACTGTTCTGCCCTCGTTGATAGTCTCGTGAGAAAAAGGTTAAAGACCACACCTGGCATCTACAATGGCTTTTATAGCCATAACCTGTCCTCTATTAGTAGTCAATGGACAGCATTTCACTTCTGGCGGCAAACAGAAACAGTTTAAACGATTAGCCATGGGCTATAAAAACAGTCCTGGTGTCTTTTCCGCACATGCAGTCTCTCTGTTGGAGATTATTGACCCTGATGCGTACTCGTATGTTGATGATATTTATCTCACAGACGATGAATTATGGCCACATCTGTGTCGCGTTGACCACATCATTGTTATGTTTGCGGACTTCGGTCACAAATTTAACTTTGCAAAATCACACATTGCAGAGTATACAGTGTTGTTTTAGGGATATGAACTCAACAACGAAGGTCGAGGTTTAGCACCTCACTTCCTGGAGAAATGCGCATGTTTGTGTGCTACAACAACTCTGAAAAAACGACAGTCTTTGCTGGGTTCTCTGAATTTCGGGCGCACTTACATTCCCGATTATGCCCAGCGTATCAAGCCGCTATATGCCTTGGTGCAACCAACTTTTTCCAAATCGAGTTGGCTGCCAGAACATTCAGCTATCCTGCAATCTTTGCAGGCTGATCTACTTGCTTCTAAATACTTATTGACGCGTGATAACCACACAAACCTCGTGATAAGAATTTTGCCTGGCGCAGTGGGTTTCATGTACTTAACGTTTAATGAGGGAGACACAGTCCCTATTGCTTACAAGTCACACTTCTACACTTCGGCTGAAATGCACTTTTCAACTGTCAAAAAGGTTTTGACAGCAGTGCAGATGGCGATTCTAAAAGAGAGAGCGCTGTCGCAGGGGAAACGCATGTTGGTTGTCACACCGTATCCTGCCCTTGAGGCAGTGACGAAAGCCAGTGTACCGAATTCAAAAGCTTTGCATCCACGTTGGCTCCGTGGCTTTGCATCGTGCGTGCCTTATTCCGAACCATATGTTATTTTTGAATTCTACTATTTTTCAGACCACCTGCTTTGGATTGGCTACGTCTAAAAAGATGAATTCCCCTAATATTCCTGATCTGGCTGCTTATCTGACCTGGGATAATCACACAGATATGTCCCTTGATGACTTGCAGTCCTTAATTACCAATATATCCTTTAATATTTCTACCCTGGATCCTCAAGGATGGTTATTATGGCAGAAAAGTTCAGATTCCTGTCAACATCATTTTCTGGGTCTGCTCCCCGGTTATACACAGGTTAGGGTAGACCCCTGATTTGAATCTTCCCATTCGGTTACTACCTATTCAGTAGGAAAATTATGTCAAAATTGGCTTCAGCACTCCACCTTAGCATCAGTTAAACTTCATTTCTCCAAATTAACTGACGATGTAGATTTGAATGATTTTGTTAAGGGCCCTGTGGGTGGCAGGTCGAAAAGATTGGTGTATGCTGTTTGTAAATTATCTCAAATTGAGGCTGCTTCTAGATTAAGAGCAATCGATCAAGCAAATTTGGAAAAAGTGCTTGCTGTCATTGATAATAGCATTAACACCCTTTCTTCCAGAATTTACACATTAGATAATATTGTTTCATCTGTTGTGGATATTGTACAGGATGATATGTCTGTTTTATACCATGGTCAAAATCAATTGCGTTCTGTAATGCAATTTGCATGGACTTTACAAACATTGAAGGCTGGGAAAGTTCAGTGGAACTACATGAATACATCATCATTATTCCTGCAGTTTAATCTGACTGATAAATAACAGTTCATTGTCCATGAAGGATGCAACATATTCATTATTGCATATTGAAAAGTTGGAACCTTTACCATTCTCTGTGGCCGAATCGAACTCAGCTGTTTGGCTTATCAATGGATTAACCACTCTACCTTTTCCATTGTTTAAGTTAAGTTCATGTATGAAACACTATGCCTTAGACAGATATGAATCACTGGGTACCACTTTCCTACATGACGTTTGGGCACTCCCATTTACATATAGGTGCATGAGAGAGGGTAAAGAGGTATATTTAAAAGGAGAGGATTGCACTTCCACACCTGATCACTCTGTAGTTTGTAGGAACATCCAATTGCATGGAGCATGCCACGCTCACGCACCGAATTTAGCTTGCATTCTGAAGGGAAATCCTGTGCCAGCAATTACACCCTCTTTCACGTTATTTGCTAACGGTAGTTATTTGCTTTTAAATAATGAGGCATGCTGCGGGATGCTTGTAGGGATTAGGTACATTGTAACTGTCTCCCAACGAGTAGTCTGTTGTAAGAATGTCCTTTTCCCACCCCCGCATGGGAGACTGGATGTATCCATCTGGCCTTCCATACCAACCTTGAAAGCAGAGTTCAACAAGATGAGCAGAATAAGGGCTCGATTGTCTCAAAAAGAAGTCGCCCTGACTTCCTCTTGTGAAACATTTGTCCTTCACATAGCAAACACCCGCACCGAGGTGCACACTCTTTTGAATACTGATCTCCCCCTTCATTTTGGTGTTCTGATTCACACTATATTCAATGCCTCGTCAACAACTGGCTTGGCAAATTTAAAAAAAATTATGGGCTCCGGCCTTGTGACCTCGTTCCAAACAATATTTGGTGTGATACCGGCATTTTGTCATTCTATTTTTTCCAGAGTCTTCGGCGGGCTTCCGTTGATTCTCGCCTTGACTGCTGGTGTGCTGCTGTTGATTTGTTTGCTCCGCAATGGCTGCACGATCTGTGTCACACGACAGCCTGGCCCGGCTGCTTCAACTGCGCAACCGGATGCTTGAATACTATGGAACACTACCGCTGGCCACTTTGAGCATAGCCTATGGATTATCCTTCCGGTTCTCATACTTTACTTGCGTGCAACCTGTTTTCCATTGCCTAGATTGTCCATTTGAATGGGCTCTGGATTTGTGCCTGTCCAACACGGCGTCTCCTGCCCCGGATTATGATCGACTGATAAGTCCTTTAGTGGCTCAGGAGTTGGACTGTTCTGGTATCGGGATTATGGCCTGTGGAGCTGCGCACAGAATCCTAGGGAATTGGGATACATATGCTACAGCCAATGACTTCCTGGTGCAAAGTTATCTTGAAGAACATGCAAGTTGGTGCTAGAGGCTCCGTTTTTTTCGAAGAACATGTATGTTCATTTACTTTATTAGACTGGATGGCGGAATCATTTACTGACGGTTACAATGACTTCCTTTTGGAGGCTGTTGCAACATACTGTGCCTATACGTTGATGGATTAAATTGGCAGTTCTCCATCTTCCACACGTACTAACTGTAATATTTTTACTTTTTATTTTTTTACTCCTGACTGGGCTGTGTAACGCCCCTGAGAGATGTTTTTTTTTTCTTTTACAGTACTTTGGCTAACATAAGCAGACAAATGATTAGAAATAAAACCATCAGCATTGTTACAATTCCATAGATAATGAAGGGAGAAATCATATTATAATGATAGTGGAAACAGGTCATATAATACCTTGTGAACCACCCTACCCTGGCTAGTAAGTTAGTTTTATATACTAATAGAAGGTTTCTAGGTTTGAATGGGGAGCCCCATACCTCAAAGATCAGCTTAGGTGAATCACATCACAGGATCAGCTCTGCTCTCTGTGTCTGGAAAGGTTTTCTCCAAGTGTCTGAATCATGCATGCAAATGCAATATTAAAGGCACCGAGTTTCAGATATTTGCAGCTGTGTGCTTGTTGTGTCTAGAGCGTGGGATGATCACCTTAAATTCAACAGCATACATTATTATTTGACCTTGACGGTTTCTGCACACAGTGTTCAGACTAAGGTCGCGGTGCACGTCTAGGGATGTGAACAAAAGACCGTTCTCATGTGAATAAAAAGCAAGCAAGCAGTTTTACTTGTAATAACAGCTACCTGTAGTGTTGTGTGCAAAAGCAGCAAAGTGGCAAGATGGCGTTTAACTTCTAAAGCGCTTATGCTAACATAGCAATGTGTGCACATAAAACCCTGTCTTCACTACAATATCATGCAACAGATTTAATGTAAAAGTATGATACAATCTCTTAAGAATTCAAAAAAGTGAATTTCTTTAACATGCGTAAGCTTTTCTTCTTAGTACATCGGATGAAATGACTAAATTCATGACAAAAAGGATCACATGGTGATATAAAAGACTCACTTATCTCACTGCAATCCCATAGGCGGGAAAATATACAGAACAAATTCCAGGCTTCTCACTCAAGTGAGTGTAGGTCTGGACGACATAAACGTCGGCAAGTGACTGAAGTTGGTCAAGTACCTTTTCACTCATTTTTTTAGTATTCAAAAGTGCGCTCATACGTGAAAATAAAGAAATGGGAGGCTCTCTGAAATAAAACATGTGCCTAGAATCACACAATTGTCCTGGGTGCACAAAGGGCTTTTACGCCCGCTTTGTGCACCCACATGGCACTTTGGTATTACAGAAGGGGCAGCAGACACTTGTGCGGCCCCTTCTGTAATATGGATCGCAGTGGCGTACATAAAGTGCCAGTGCTATCTTTAAGGAGCCCCCAATCAAATGAGGGAATCCCCATGCCTCTGCGCCAGCGCCATATTACATACATGAGCAAAGAAACAAATGATGGACGGAAAGCTGAACAATGCAAACATTCACCTCCAGTCACAAAGATCTTGGATTAATCCATTGTTCATTTGCTCACCACGCCACCTCAGTTTGGACCCAGCCATATGCAAATCAGTCTTGTCCCTGCTCCTGATAGGAACAGTTCAGCCTGAACTGCCAAGCCAGGTCCTCCCTGGACCAGAAACAAGCTTCCTGAGACCGGTTTCAGTGCATCACCCCTCATTACCCAGGCTAGCTTGGATCCAGTGGCGCAG
The DNA here is from genome assembly GCF_964204655.1 of Triturus cristatus. NCBI lineage: Eukaryota > Metazoa > Chordata > Amphibia > Caudata > Salamandridae > Triturus > Triturus cristatus. The sequence continues at coordinate 443,671,562 of NC_140585.1, forward strand.
TGAGCATGGGACCCACGTCCAGGCATACCCTTCCCACTTAAGGGGATAAAGGCAAAAGAAACAAATGATGGACGGAATGCTGAACAATGTAAATATTCACTCCCAGTCACAAAGATATGGGTTTAATCCATTGTTATTTTGCTTACCACACCACCCCAGTTTGGACCCAGCCTTCTGCAAATCAGCCCAAAACTGCCAATATTACATACATGGGCTGAGGCAAAGGAGCTCTAAGGAGTGCGCCCCCTGACAGCAGTCTTATGGAGGGGGGAAAAGGGGTCCTATGGACCCCCCCCAGACATCCCCTTGCAGGCGGCTGCAGTCATTGACTGCACCTGCCTGCAAAGGGATCTCAAATCCCCTTTAAAAGTGCAGGCAGGTTGCTGCATGCACTCTGAAAACACAGAGCTGCTTCAAAGCAGCCGCTCCTTATTTCACATGAAGGCGCTACCCCCAGGGCAGCACAAGTTCACTGCTGCCCTAAGGGCAGCACGTTCATCATAAGTCTGCTAAGTCTTTATAGACTGTGTGGCCTGCTGTGTCTGTCGTTGGTGACTGGTCCTGGTCAGGGTCGCGCTGTGACGCCCCATTGCTGGGGCAGCCATGCGCGTTACAAATTGAACTAATAATAATAATAATAATACGGCACATTTTTCTTCATTGCCCTGCGTGAACTTTTTAAACGGTACGCCCAGCGCAATGAAGGAGAATGCACCGCATGTATAATGTGGCACCAAATCTGAACCTCTGTCTCTCTCTCTCTCTTTCTTTCTCTCTCTCGTTTACATAAAAGATCCCTGGTTTAACTTTCATTCTTGGTGCAGGATAAAGCCAACACAGAGATAGCGGACCCGACTCAGGGCCCCCAGAACCATACTATCAAGCCAAGAATGCGTTTATTTGGAGGGTGTCTCACCTCAAACAAACCCCTTAAGCTACGCCTCTGTGTGCTGGTCAATAGTTAAGACCCTCTTTTTCAGCCTATCCTCAGTTTATGCTCCTCCTCTCCTCTATTTTCTGGTTTCCATAACAGTTAGAATTCATAGGTGGCTCATATTTAAAACAACTTTATTTGAAGAAGTAAAAAATGCATGGTACAGTAATTATTTCCAATGATGCAAAATCTACATCACCTGTTAAATATTGGGCCTTTTTCCATCTTTAAATTCCAGAATATTTCACCTGACAAAATTTATTGGGAGGATGCAGCCTTTATCACATCTGGTAGTCTATGAAATTTGATAACGCATGCACAACTTGCAATTATGACTATTGAAACAATACGCTTGTGGTTGTGGCACGTTGTAATCAAATTCCTGCATCTGTGGCCTATTCTGCTCTGCGCTAAGTTATTTCTAGTCAATGAGTCCTGTAAACGCGCACAACCACACCTTATGACATGGAAAGGTGAAATAACCCAAAAGTTTGCAATACCCCTGTCCCATCACAATGTTGTTGGATGGCATGGAGCCAGGTGGGTGGACCAACAAATCACCAGGGAGAGCCCAGACAGAGCTGAGTCAAAGGTCTGGCTTGGCTCTAAGAGCCGAGTCATAAAAAGACTTGGCACGTAAAGCATGCAACAAACAGCATGTAAACTATGATGGAGTCTCTACTGATAAAAAAAGAAAGGTATTACTTTAACATGCGGAAGCGTGTCACCTCAATACATTAGATTATATCTCTGCATTGAGAAGTATTTATCAAAACTAATAGATTTAAGCATGAATTTAAGACAATTTTTGCCCCCCCCCAACCCACCCCACCCCCCAAACTCTCTCAGGCCTGACGACAATGCCACTAGTGAACTGGGAGGTATATCAGTTGTTATGTGAACCCTATAAGTGGCCTATTCTTTTAATTATACATGGAGAACCGTTATTGTCTATTAAAACGTAACACAAGACAGGTTCTGTACAACACACATCCTGAGCTAACATATGTGAAGCTGCTGTCATAAGTGATAAAGAAGGAGAAGGGGATTCAGTGAAATAAATAAATGTCCGGATCACATTTGGTCAAACGGGGAAGATCGGATTGATCCCAGGTTTTATGCTTTCAAGTTGTAAGATGCAGCCTCCAGATCTGCATCTGTTTTTACATCACTGTTTAATGCTCTCTGTTGAATTCTTAGAACATGAAGTTAGAGCATAAGTTACAGGCAAAAGCCACATGAAAGCTCAGCTCGTTTTGGGCTCGAGGGTCCAAGAGGGCTTCGAGTGAACCGAGAGCCAGGCCTCTGGCTCGAGTGTGGTTCGATCTCTCAGTGGTTCACCCACCTTGAACCAGTGCGGAAATCAAGCTTACCCTAGTTCCAGGGTCTTATGGGATCATTTTATAAATACATTTTCCTTTGTTGGCTGAAATATGCTACCAATGTGGCATTTTGTTGGCACAGAGGGACGTACAGTGCCAATCAGTGGCAACAACAGCATTAGTACAAGTAAAGTAACTGTCAGCAAGCAGACAGACCCAGCCCAGAACTAAAACTGGTTTCATGTCAAAATCCAACAAAGAACGGTAGAAACATTTTAAAACATGTAACAATTATCGGGGCTCTATTCACAAAGGTAAATTCAGTCATAAAAATGTATGTTAACAAGCAAATTTTAAAGTTTCAAGACGTGGTTAGCTCTTGAAGTTTACTGTTTGCTGGTATTCATTAACTCCTTAGCTCCCCTTTTCCACCCTCGACAGGGTTGGAAAATTACTGCAGACAAAGACTGGTGTAGGAAAGAGAATGGATCACGCCCAATTTGTTGGGGGTTCCGGGGGAAGGGGATTCGCCTCGGAAAAAATAAGTTCTCTGATGAGAATTTTTTTTTAAGTGCCTTTGCAAGGAGAGCCTATATGGAGTTCTTTGATATGGTGAACACAGCACAGGACCAATAGGAATTTCTCTGGGACTATCACCTGCCTTTCCCAGTAATAATGCACAGAAACCGCTCGTGCAGATTTCCATGCGTATTCTTGAGAAAGTTTCTAAATTCCAGAAAATACCAAATCTACATTCACAGGTAGGTGTGAATCTGCAAATGCAAATGTACTACTTTTTTAGGTCGAGCCTGGGCAGCGCATTGGCTGCTCTGCGATGCATGCTGAATTCAGGTAGCGACTTGAAGCTCCGCCCACTCTCCACCCATATTTTTCATTGGCTTGTATCATTGTCCACTGTAAACTGTGGCTGTTCATTGGTACATAGGCTTCTTAGTATCGCCTTGTCTCATTTTGTAACCTCTCATGGCGATAACCCCTGTTACCTGTGTTATTGCTCTGTAGGCTTTAATTACAGCCTCCAAGCACTATTTTCTAAAATAGCTTTGTCCTGCCTGCAGGCAGGACACGCTCTTTCATAGCGCTTTTTAAATATTTTTATTACACGGGCGCTGAATGCATTTCCAATGCAATATATCTTGCATTTGCGAGAGTTTAAGCTATTGGCATTGTAAATGACAGTGCCTTTTATTTATCTGTTTTAAAAACAGCACATAAATAAAAGGCATTGTCATTTACAATGTCAATAGCTCAAACTCTCATAAATGTGAGACTTATTGCATTGCAAATGCTTGTTATACATATGTCACCCTTAGGGTAGGCCCTGGAGGCAAGGTGCAGTGTATTCAAAACGAAAAACATGCACTTGTAAGTTTTTCATGCCCTGGTAGTGAAAAACTCTTATTTTTGCTTTTTACTGCTGCAAGGGCTACCTCTCCCATGGACTAACATTTTTACATTTAATAAGCTGTAATTTACAAATGGGAGCAGCTACCAAATTCATGTTGATTGAAATTTGGAATTGTATTGAAAAATCCTAATTCATGGTGAATTCAAATTTTAAATTACAATTTAAAAAAATGCCACTTTTAGAAAGTTGGCATTTTAATGCCTTAACCATTTAGTGCCTGTAGCCTGTATCTGGGTCACATAACTGGGTGTAGCTGACAGTTGAGCTTTGTGTATTCCTCCTAGAGAGCCACACACAATAAGGAGCTTAGGTGTGCCTAGATGGGCCATCACTGGCAAGATGAGAGCGATGTGCTGAGTGCAGCCACTTGGATAGGCTGTGTTCTACCTCCACACAAAGTGCTGCAATCCCGTTTTTTTAGATAGAATGGAGCCAGGACTGGGAAGGCAGGATGACTGTGGACTTCAAAGTAAAACCTCTTGAAGCTTCTCCCCCACTTTGAAGGCACAACTAGGTATAAATACTGGACCTCAGACACTAAGGGGCCGAGTCACAAAGGGCTGCTGCACTCGTAACAGAGACTTCGTAGTTGTGGCAGGGGCCCTCACTTGTGGTGGTACCTCACAATCAGTAATTGCAGTATGTAGGTCCTACCATGAGTGCAGATCCCTCACCATGACTGCAGGGCCTCCGTCATGTGTGCAGAGGCTCTTTGTGAATTGGGTCAAAACTCTTCAGTACACTTCTGGACCTGTGGATACTCTGCCAAGAAGAAGGACTGCTGTGCTGCTGAAGGAATGCTACTCTGTTGGACAATTGCCTTGATGGAGAGCCTTTTTGTTTGTTTTCATATATGACATAGGCAGGAAATGTAATCTGGGAGTGACCTGGGAACACAGCATAACCATTAGAGATTTAGACTCCTTTGACAAGCCTCCTTTAATCACTTGTTAGGGGAGGGTTTTGTGGCAGCCAACACCATCCTCCTCAACTTTTGAAGTTTGTCTTACTCCTCTGCTTTTATGAATATGATTGTACTTTATACTCTAGCCTCTTGGTAAAGCAGAACACCTGCCTTACTCTAAGTAGCTTTACCCAGTAATTGAGAGAAGTGAGAAAAATGGGTTCCACATTTTCGTTCTCTTTGCTGAAACATTTTAACAGTCCAGTCTACCAATGTGTTTAGCAGAGTCCACCCAGACAGGACAAGAGGGTGGTGTGGTGGAAACCCATTTTATACATATTTCTCTTCGTGCAATAATTATCAAAGTAAGGAGTAGCTGGATTTGTAATTTCCCTAGTTTTTGAGAAGCCAATCACCATCCCAAATCCCAAAAATGATCAATGCAAGGATTATCTCTATGTTTTCCCCCAAGATTGCAGATACCACCTTACCAACTTCCTGCCAGAAGAGCTGGATGTCTGGACACTGCCATAATAGATGCACATCATCTGCATTCTGTAGAGCACATTTAGAGCAGACCCTCCTATTGCATCATCCCATCTACAAAAGCTTCTTGGGAGACCAATGCGCCCTGTGTAAGGTGGATAGAGGATTTCTTCTAAGGGGTGCAGATCTCACCGTTACCCAAAGTGTAGACATGGAAACTTGCCATAAACGAAGAATACTGACTCCCAGTAGGTCCACCTTCTAAGTCTCCTCTGGTAGGAGTTGGGGGGGGGGGCATTTTCACCTTGTACCACTTGGACCCTTCCTTTCTATATGTCTGGCTCCTCTGTGACTCTTCTTACACTTATTATTTGATCCCTAGATTCAATTGATCCTGAGTCCAATTTGCCAGCTGATAGTATTTAAATCTAGATAATCTGTGATTCGTGCTTTCCAATACGGGGTCTCATGACACAAGGGAATCTTTTTCAAACAGCTGACCCCATCGTACTATACTGCAGTTAGCAGTGGGGTGGCTAGGATATCTTGTAGGCATGGGGGTGCCTGTGGATTTCCATATTGGGGCCTTACTGCTAAAATATGGGATTCCTAGGAATCTTTTAACTTGAATCCGAACTTTGCATGCTGCATTTAAGGCTTAAAATGTGATCTTCTTAATGTATTTGGAGTGTCCAAATTTGAATAGAAAATAAGTGCCTTGCTCCGTGAGGTTTTTTGTTATTTGCCTGTGTTGTAGTGGGTATGTTGATTGTTATCCATTGGCACCCGTCTTGTGTTTTATTTATTTAAAAAAAAGGCCCAATAGTATAGTTGGAAGTCCGGGAATGCTATCCCTCCATCTATTTTCTTTTTGTGGAGTTTTTTTCCATGCTAAATGTACACTTTTATTCCTCCATATAAAGCTACTTAATTCTCCATGTTACTTTTTGAAACATTCTATTTTGAAATGTAGTGGTAAAGTCTTAAAAATAAAAGTGAATTATGGAAGAATCATTATTTGGACTATATTCATTCTCCCTGAGATGGAGAGGTAAGTGAGCCCACAAATACAAAAGCTTTTTAGTTTCCTGCATAAGCCTATTGAAATTTCTGTACGACATTTTCTCCAAATCTTTAACCACATGTACCCCCAAGTATCTAATTTCCGACTTTTCTAGGGAACTGTCCATTGGCCCATTCCAGGTCATGGTCTTTCCCAAATTCACTCAATGTTTTCATTATTATGGGGAGTGACGCTTTACAGTCACGTATATAGATCATCTGCGTATAGAGCTTCTTTTTTGACCCAGTCTAAATAGTGGTAGGGCAAGATTTTCTGTTCTGCCCTTTTTTCTGGCTAATGATTCTATATACAAATTAAATGATAAGAGTGACAGTGGGCAACCTTGCCAAGTACCTCTACCTATATGGAATTGTGAAGTAACGGAGCGGTTGACCAATATCCTGTGTTATAGGGGTATTGTATATAGAACTTATTACTTCGAGAAAAATATTCCCTAGTCCATTTTGTTCAATTACTTCATACAGGTAGGGCCAGCTGACTCTGTCAAAAGCCTCTGCAGCATTGAACATTATATTGCTTAAAAGAGTTTTCGTTACCAAGGCGATATCAATCACACTTACTAGATCTTGGGTTAAATCGTGGAGTTGCCTGTGTTTCATAAAGCCTTTTTAATCTTCATGTACAATATCCCCTAGCACAGTATCCAGTCTTTGACTAATATGTGCGTGTATATCTTGTAGTCATTGTTTAGCAAGGATATTAGACTGTATAATTCACATTTTTTAAAATCTTCGTTAAGTTTTAGAATCAGTTATAGTTGCCGCATTCCATGAGGGTGGGGGTGGCAGGTTGTTAATATATAGATTGTTCAACAATTTAATAAAAAAAGCGGATTCAGCTCCTCTTTTAATGCCTTGTATAATTCATTAGGTAGACTGTCCGGACATGGCGCTTTCCCCTTCTTTAATCCACTAAATATTTTATATATTTCTAAGGTAGTTATTTTGTGGTTGAGAGATATTTGTTTCTTTATATCTAATCCGGGAAGGGTATCCTGCTGTAACCACTCCTTAACTTCTAATTGTGTTGCTTTTATGTCATCAGTATATAGATCCTGGGAGAACCCCACGAAGCCCGCCTGATATTGTGGTCCTCCAGGCATCGTTCTATAGTAGCACTAATCACTACTTCCTTGATCTCCTTCTGGATGTTATCTGGCCTTGTTTTCCTGGCTAACAGTTTTCCACATCCTTCCCCATACTCGTAATGAGCCAGCTTGCTGGTATTCCACCTCTTCTGCACTCTGCCTTCCAGATACTATGCTAAAAGTCCCTTAGCCTGTTTTAGTTTTCAGCGGGCCTCAGATTCTGTGCCAGCATTTAGATAGTTTGCCAAGTATTTCTGGATTTCATCAATTCTCAGTTCATGTTCTCTAAGTTTGCTTTTGCTTTCTTTCCTTCTGTGTGCCGCATAATTAATTAGACTCCCACAGATGAACGCTTTGTATGCTTCCCACACAATATGTGTGGGGGCCCTTACATCGTTTAATTCAAAGAATTCTAAAGTGTCTTTTTTCAGGGCATTTATGACTTCCTGCCCGCCTAGAAGGCTCCTACCTAAGGTTCATCTAGACCAGGGTTGGAGACTCTCAAGGGTGAGCTCTAATTTTACCTCAGCATGATATGATAAATGCTCTGCTTGGTGTAATACCCTATTCATACCTTTACTTAGCTTCATATCCATTAAAAAGAAATCTATCCTAGAGGTGTGAGAGTATTTTATATTTTGTTATACCACATGACTCTCAATGATGCTGGGAATTTTAGCTGTGCGTTTGCCCCCTAGTGCTTGGAGATCTTGCATGTATTTCCCTAACTCCCATTGTCGATTTTGTGTTACTTTCGCAATGTCTGACCTTATGTTAAAGGACCAATTGTTCTTCTGGAAGCATTTGACCTTTAGACCTGCTGTGAGAATTGTGTTTTTTATTGTGTAAGTGAGGATGTTTATTAATATTTTTCTTGTTTTTTTCTCTTTTATGGTTTCTCTTGAATGGCATGATGAACCCTTTGAATGTCTTGTTCGAGATCAAAAACGGTACTTTCTAGGATAGTTTCTTAAAGCTGGTCTATATTAAAGCTTTTTAGATTTCCGCCTTCTGTCCCCTCAGGAATATTTAGAAGCCTTAACTTGTTCCTTCTGGAGTTATTTTCTAACGACTCAATTTGTTTTTCTCCAGGTTTTAAAAATTAGATTTCTTTGTGATTAAACTTAAACTTCTCCCGCAGTAACCCAAGTGAGGCTTCCATCATGTATAGCCTTTCCGTGATATCTGCCATTTTGATCTCAAGGTTTTCATACGCCTCCTGAATTTTTGCTTAATTTATTTCAGATACTGAAAATTTTTCTTCGATATCTCTAGTCAGTGAGAGCAGTAAAGAACCTGAGTCTATAATCTCTGTGCTGTTGGAAGAGGCCATGCCTTCCTTGCAGGTGTTTTTTTGTGATCCCCTGCTGTCGAGTTATCTGCTGTGGGGTCTTCAGCGAACGCTGAGAACTGATTTGATAGTGGAAGATCCAAGCCCTTAGTTGTTTTTGTCCGCAAGATGTGAGAGGGCTTGGATGAATCCATGTTCTCGGTAAAGCCTGTCTGACTTGGTTTAGGCATACTTTCCTTGAGTTCAGTCCCTCTCACTTCAAAGTATGACCTTAGTGATGGAGTGATTTCCCTCCTAAAATATTTGTTGTGCCTTATGCAGTTCTGATGTCTCTCAGGCTCTCTGATTGGTTCTCTGTTTGAGGTGTGGTCTGGGGTCGGGTGTTTGTGTGTAGTGCAAGGGTAGGAGAGATTGTTATCCTATTTGTGTTCTGGACTTGAATGCTTTTTCCTACACCCTTTCACTGAAATACCCCAAACCCATCGTTTTTCAACGAGTATTTGTTTTTACCTAAGGCAGTAGTTGCGGAGGTGTCTTCAATAGCTGTTGTTGGGGGTCATATTCTTAGGCAGTGTTCCCCCCCTGCAGCTTCGGCTCCTTCAGATGCACAATGCGGGTCCAGCTGGCTTGTGCTGACTCTTCCTGCTATGACCCTGGGGCTCCGGAAGACGATGCGGGCAGCCACGCGCCGATCCCGATGCAACTGTTGAGCAGCAAGTGACCACAGAGTACCTGAGGCTACCACTGCACAGGCTCTGTGTGAAACCGAAGAGTTGAGGCAAAAGCGCATGAAGAACGAGGTTGAGGTACATTTCCGATTGTGAGGTCTGATGGCAGAATAGGCTAAATCATGCTATTCTTGCTTTAAGCGTGGAGGGGATTGATCTTGCGACCGACGCACTAGCAGGCCGCCATGTTACCCCCCGGACTGCTGCCTTGGTGTGCTGATCTGCTGCCCTCTTGCCTTGGTGAAAAGGACTAGACCTGCATCTCTTGAACCTAGATCCCCAGAGTTACTCCAAGGGCTAGTTGCTGGCCTCCTGCCTTGAACCTCAGGGACAGGAGGCTACAACAACCTTGCTCCTGCACCGGGACTCTGCCATCATCAGTCTACCCTGCCAAGTGGCAGACCCCTGTCCTGGACCCTAGCAGTAGGATGAAGGTGCTCTGCAAGCCTCTGTGGACACAGAGAAACTGACCCAGAACCTCCGCTGGGTGGCGCATCCCCGAGCAGAACCAACGTATCTCCACTGCTGTTTTGATTGGATCCACCACGAAGACCGATTAGCATTGCAGCCTGTTAACACTCCAGGGGGCTACTGTGTGATGCATCCTTGACGCAGGTCCTCGTATATCCCATCGATGGCAGTCTCGACGACGAACACTGCATCACAGCCCACAGCTCCACAGAACTGACTCATTGCCTTGACTGTGCAACATATCCTCGACTTAGGACTTTGCATAGTAAGCCCTTGTTGATTAGATCTTCGATGGCAATGAAGCAGGACCTCATACCAAAGTCTTTCTGCATCTTGGAACCGATGCATTGCTTCACCGGCAGGATGCATCTTTGATGTGGATCCTCGCAACATTCTGCAAACCAGGATCTAAGGTACTCTGTTCAGCGGGCCTAACTGGGTCCCTGTGACCGGCCTGTGTTCCATCGTAGTCGGCCTGCACTTGTGACTTTGTCCTGGCCCGTAGGTATCCACAGTTCGCATGCTACGCCTTTTGTCATCATTTCTTCTAAACTCTTTAAAATTGAATTTTTGCAGGTCTACTGATTGGATTTTTGCTGTTTTAGTCTTGTTTTATTTTGTTGGAATGAGTAAATAAGATGTCAATGAGGACCATGATGTGTGCAGACCTGACAACGATAATACTGATAAAAGCAATGCCAATGTATGCCATAACCTGTGTCAATATGACAATGCCGCTCTTCATATATACAGTGTCAATGTATGTCATAATCTATGCCTGCACAACAGCGATGATACCGGCAGTAGCAATGTCAATGTATGCCATAATCCATGTACAAACGACAATGACGTTACCAGTAAAAGCGATGTCAGGAATGCATAAATATGTCAATATCGGTAAAAACCAAACCAATGTACGCTATGACAACTGTACACAAGCTTTTGAGAATGTTGATAAGAATGACACCAGTGACTGCCATATTTTTGTTAGGAGTTCCAGTGAACTAGTACCAGTGCTGTCGGATTTACCCAAGCTGACCTCTCCATCAACCCTGAGTCAGAGATACATGGTCAGACAGGCCCTGTAACCCGCACTCACGTCTATCGAATAACAGGTCACAGCTGGGGTCCCTCTTAACCCAAAGATAAATGCACGCCATAGTTGCACCACAAACACGTCCAAGGCAGTTGGCCCCAAGAAAACACGTTTGCCCAAAGGCTCGCGTGCCCCAAAAATACCACAGTGCTAGATGCCACATGTAGATAGAAACACTCAGCCAATGAGGGAAAGACATGCACACCACATGTAGTGATCTACTGTTCATCAAGTTTGACATCTGGATAAATACACACTGTCCCACACTAGCTCTCCCCATTGTCGAGAGCCATCTGTGTGCTTATCAAGATGCCCAACCTTGTTAATTTCTGACTGTAATGCCTTTTAAGAATGTAGAAATCGGTTTATGGTACTTCACAAGATGTTTATAAAACCAGACAAAACTTTGAACACCGACTGTTCTGTGCCAAGCTACCTGAGGTTTGAGCACAGGTTCATTTAGGGTTTGCTTGTGACTCCACCCTAAAAGGAATGGTGGTTGCTGCTTGAGAAGGGTTTCATCCCTGTAAACCAGTAACCTACTTTCTTGCAGTAATATTGTTATTATAGTGTGCTAAAATCTGTATGCATCTATTTTATTACATGGTATTTCACAGATTACGATAATAGGCTAGGGGTTTGGTGTTGATGATTTCCCCGAACAAACCGCAAAGGATAGAGAATATGCACTACAATAATCCTTGTTTAGGCTCTCTTTAGAGAGATAGGGGGAGATTTACCAAATCTCCCCACAACGCGTCCTATCTTCAAAGATGTGGCTCTCTCCTCCCCTTTCCCTTGCGCCAGCGCACACCTTAGCGCCATAGTGCTAGGGTGTGTGTGTGTGTGTGACTAGCATATGTTTTTTACAGGAAGGTTACCCTTCCTGTACAAAATACTATTCTAGACACAAGGAAAAGCATTTCCCACTTTGTATGCGTGCTGCACAGTGCAGCACGCATGCAAAATCGGATAAGGAAGGGGAAATTAAAGCATTTCTCCTTCCTTGCGCTTGGCTTATAAAGGTGAAGTTTTCTCAAGCTAAACCAAATATACTGTTTTTAGTAAATTGGGTTTAGCTTGAGAAACCTTGGGTGGTTGCATGGGAACACCCATGCTCCACCCTTGGTACACCCCCATGGCGCAAAGTAACGCGAAGCAGCGCAGTGCGCTGCTTCGCATTACTTTTACATTATTTCCAGGGCTAAACAGGTTTAGCGCTGGAAAGTAAATTACAAACAAAAAATGTGCGTCGTTTTGAGTCACTTTTGTGACACAAACACAGCGAAAAGCTCAGTAAATCTCCCCCATGGTGTTTTGCTTTGCCAACTATAATTGTGAATACATTTGTATGTTTATGACTTAATGCTGGATGGTTACTTTGTAGGAAGTTTTCACTGCAGTGGGCTTGAGTTGGTTTGGGTGACATGCCAATGATAAAGTCTATAGGCCAGATTGTGTATAATGAAAAGTGACTATAAAGGCAGTAGGCCTGGCATTATGATTGTGAAAAGCATATGGTAAAGTCCATAGACATTTAAAGGTGGATTGTTATTGCTCTGAATTAAAGCCCACTGATTTTAATTATATGGAATCTCACATACTACGTAGAAAAAGGTTTTGCGGTTGGGTACCCTCTTCTGACAAAACAAGGGTATAGAAGGTCTGCACAGTGAGAATCCTTGTTAAGCCGTGTTAGGAGAGATATTATATTGCTTTGCCTCCTGTCATGTATTATTTATTCACAATCACAATTTTATGACTCTATGACTCTGTGACCAATGGTTGCTTTTTGGGAAAACTTACGCTAATTACATTAGGCCTGAGTTGGTTATGGTGATAAGCTAATAATAACAACTATGGGCTTAACTGGTGTGCAGGGAAATGTCCTATAGATGCCATAGGTCTGGCCTGTTTGTTATCAAAAGTTAAACTAAAGCCAGTAGACCCGGCTTATGTATTGTGAAAAGCATATGGTAAATCCAATAAGCCTCCGATAGTGGACTGTTATAATAAGGTTAAAGGCTGTAGAAAGGATTTTTTTAATACATGCAATCTCAGAGATTACCACAGTAGTTAAGGGCTTTGGGGTTGGTCACCCGCTCTGACAAAACCTGGGTGCATAATTTCCCTGTGGTGATTCTTTTTAGGCTCATTGAGAGGTTTTTTTTAATTGTTTTGTCAACTGTAATTTGTATTTGCATAAGAGAAAAGTAATAAAAAAACAAGTAGGCCGTATTTACTAATTGTGAAAAGCATGCGTAAAATTCAATAGACTTTTTACAGTGAAATGTTATTCCACTGTGCTATAGCCTGTATGTGGCATTTTGTTACATGGAAACTTGTAGATTACCTTAGTAAGAAATGGTTTTTTGGTGTTAGTGACCCACCAAAACAAATTATGGATATAGATGATTTGCACTATGGAAATCCTAATTAGGCTCTATTTGTAGGGATTTTACATTATGTTAAAAACTGCAAAGCGGGAGATCAGAGGCAACACAAGCTGTTTAGTAAGTAAATACAGTTTAGTGTACAGTTGGAAAAAGCAATAATTAGACGTATTCGTTGTAGTCTTTCCGTTCCTTTATTTCAAATGTGCTTGGTTTGCATCATATGGACAGCTCACGCATTTTGCCCAAACATGAGCTTCTTCAGGGCATTAGATAATGTTGGCAGAATCTTGCCAGATGAAGAGGATTAATGATCTTGAAATCCGTGTGAAACGTCCATTTCAGAACATCAAGTTAAAGAGTCAACGGTCTGTAAGAGGGTAATATGTCCAGATATATCAGATATATTAATACGATTTTGATAATTCGCAGTGTCGCGTCCGATATTTAACGGGATGGAGACACTGATTTCAGGATCATTGATCCTCTTCATCTGGCAATATTGTATTGTGTAACGGTATTGTTTTATATAGTAGGCAGGTGTGCGCATATGAGTGCAGGATAAGCAGTGGGTCTGTGTGTGCAGGGCGGAAGGTGTGCCTGTGAGAGTGAAGGGTAGGGTTTTTTCTGTGTGAGAGGAGTGAGAAATGTGCCTATGTAAATGCATGGGGAGCAGTGTACCCATATCATTGCAAGGTAAGGGGCGTACCCGTGTCAGTCAGTAAACTGTGTGCCCGTGTGAGGACTGTGCATACATATGTGTTGGGTGAGTAGTGAGCCTGTGCGAGTGCAGTATGAAAGGTGTACCCAGGTGAGTGCAGGATGAGAAGACGCTTCTGAGAATGCAGGGTGAGAGCTGCACTGTATGAGTGGAAGGTGAAGCACGCTAAAGCTGTACCTATTGGAATTGCCAATGCTTTTTTCGCCAATGCTAACTGAAAAACAGTGGAAAACATGAGGGCGTACTTAGTTGATACACCTGGAGGAGAACCAATCACACGCATATTGAATCTGACTGTACACATGCTGAAAGGACATTGTTGAGCCAACAGGCAGTGGAAAATTGCACACGTATGCACAGCAGTTTTATGATTCAGAGTTGATAAATGAGACATACTCATGAATGAAGTGCTGAATTGTGTTTTATTGGCAGGTAGAAAAACACCAATGTTGCAACCCACTTGGTATTTTGACATATTCCAATGCTACTTCGACTTTTTAAATTCATTTCAAACACTTTTTGAAAGACTTTACGATTTAAATTATTTTCAATTCCTTTTCTGGTGTTTTTAATTTTAAACTTAAATTTTTATGCCAAGATGAAAGCCAGAAACTCTCCAGTGCCATAATAATATTACTAAAATATGTATGAGGTTTCAAAGAGGCTTGGGAACTTGGCTTGGGTTGTGTGCTGTTCTCACTGTCTTTTGCGAGCAGACTAGCAGTGAATGGGTTTGGAATCCGTCCAACAGAGTTATGGCCTCTCCATGCGCCCCTTAAATTAACGTAGAACCTTTCCCACTACCTCTAAGTGTAAGGTAATTATTTATAATTGACAGTAAAATTACTTTAATGGATCAGACATCCTGGAAAATGGAAAAATATTTCCAGATCTGATATGAAACGTGGCAGAATCGTGAGCCATGTGGAATGATTGTTTTCCCTGAATGGCTTGTTGCCCAGTTTGCCTCTGTCGTGCTTGTTGTTTAGTTTTCAAGCATGGAGCTATATGAACTCGTGTGAGAAAAGAGGGCAACTTAAGAAAGGTCTGCATGTTAAAATGGCAGTGTTTTTTACCAGGTCTGGGTGAGCCACACGACACTGTCATGCTTCTCGACATTTAGCATCATTTATACTGCTGATTATAATATGGCTTTGATTCGTCTTGCTGAAATGCTGATTGAATGTTCAATCCTATATTGGTTTTCCTCTTTTTTTAAAATTGAACTCAATGGAATTAATTTCCTCCTTTCTACTATCTCGCCATTCCTTCAAATTGTGGAGTCCATCAGGGAGCATCCCTTTCCCAATGTTATTTAATATTTAAATGTATCCTCTTGCTTAATTGATTTAATCATTTGCTGTCTTGTCATATCCTACAGTGATGACAATCAGCACTCATCATTTGGAACTCCTTTCTGCAAAACAACTGACCATATACCGTCGAGCGGTCCAGTGTTAGATGGCACAATGTTTTTAATTTAAATGGCAAAAAATTGCCAAATCTTTTAATTAGCAAATGCACTTTGTGAAGGATTCAGTTTGTATGGCCTAACTCTAAGGGAGTTGCTATTGCTCCTGTAGCCAAGGGCAAATCACTTGGAGTGATGCTTGAATCTCCCTTATCCCCTAGGGTTAGGTTAATGGAGTCTCATCTAATTGTGTTTTTTAAGACTGCAATAGGGTTTTATAAAGCTAGTAAAGAAGCTTCTTCCTTTTTTACCCCCGGGACCTTCATGTTCGTGTGGTTCCTGATTGCATCCTCTCACGGACTCACTGTTGCAATATCCCTTATTAGGGGCTAGCTGATTGTTCATTATGTGACTTGCAGAGAATCCAAAAGTTTGCTCTATGATTAGTTTGTAGACTAAAAGAAAATGAACAGTCTTGGAAGAATTCAGTTACATTGGTTACCAGTGAAGCAAAGAATTATCTTGCACAGAGTATTCTATAGGTCGGAAGAACATTGCTTTCTCATTTCCCTCATTACATTCCCTCGAAGAGTCTGCGTTCAAACTATCAACTGTTGCATCCTATACCACATATCAAGTGTTCTGATTGGTCCATGTGTTTCCTAGGTCCACAGTTTTGGATAATCTCCCCTTTCATCCTAAAAACATTCCATTTGATCTGCCATAGATAAGCTTCAAAAACCCATTTATTCTGTTGGTCTGTTGTATTTTTTTTATCTTTGACCTTGGCCAATATGCTTATGTTGGTGTTTGTACACTCGACAGATAAATAAATAAATACAAATAATAACATTTTGTTTGCAAGATCTCCTGAGCACCAAAAGTATAATTATTCAAACTCCAAAGGTCCGGTGTAATCAGTAGCTCTTTAATTTCCGTATCTTCACATGCGCACACGAATGTTGGCGTAGTGTCCGTTTTTTTCTTTATTATGTCATTCTTCCTGCAATTCATCAATATATACGCGTTCTGAGTACTAGTACAGAACTTTGATTAGATTATAACTGTAACATATACTGTATTTTGCAGACTAGCTGTCAGTGTTCCTAGACAATAAAAAGAATTTGACCCTGATTAAGTCGGTGGTGGACTTACCATATAGACAAAACGTGTTGGTTACAAGAGTTGTAATAAACTGCTGGATGCATGCGAAGATACAGAAATTAAAAAACTACTGATTACACTGGACTTTTGGACTTTGAATAATTATACTTTTGGGCTCAGGAGATTTTGCAAATTAATGTTGGAAACTTTGTTTCCCTCTTTGGAGTGTAAGGTGGCCACTTCAGCTCCTTGGAGCCCCTTTACATGTAGATCCTTTGTTTACGCAATAAGGCACACATGTACTTGCGCGACTGTACATCATACTCCCCTTTTCATTGTGTGTTGTAATAACAGTTTGTAGTTGCATCGGCTTTCCAATTTTTCTCAAATTCATTCACCCCCTTTTTGCTGTACATTTTGATTTTCTAAGTTTCAATTATTTACCACCAGCCCACACCAGGAGGAGCTTATTGGTGGTAATTCCTTGGGTAAACCAGGATCAGTTGCAAATTGTATCCCTGTTTCTATTATTGTGAGTTTGTGTGCACCCTGGTGTGAAACCACCACCACTAATTTTGTGTGTTTTTGCACCCGTTAATATCGTATGTTCAAAATACCCAGGCACCTTTATATTTGTACAGGGCATAATTATCGCATTAAAACATGCGGTAATAACGCTCCCCATCATTCGTTAAGAGGGCCTAAGAAAAGAAGAGGTTAGAAGGAAATATTAAAGCTTGACAAGAACAGCGAAAGCTAAGGGGCATATTATCAAGGATAATTTTAACGCCGCTTTATCGGCAGAAAACTGTTGCTAAAGCGGCGATAATGGGCTTGATAATATGCCGCAGAGAATTCCCATAGAAGCCCATGTTGACACCAGAACATTGGCTTCTATGGGAATTCTAAAGGGCATATTATCAAGCCCATTATCGCCACTTTAGGGGCAGTTTTCTGCCGATAAAGCGGAGATAATTTTAACGCCGGACCTTGATAATATGCCCCCTTATGTTTTGTTCGGATGCGAGGTCAAGAGAAAGGAGGGGGCATATTATCAAGCCAGGCGATAAAATTATCGCCGCTTTAGCGGCAGAAAACTGCAGCTAAAACGGCGATAATGGGCTTGATAATATGCTCTATGGAATTCCAATTGAAGCTCAGGTTAGATGTCCTTAACGTAGGGTACAGCAAGGTGCTAAAAGGTGTTAAACACCAGACGTTTAAAAGAAGTGGCTAAGGAGAAGGCAGTTCAACGCTAATACCTGGATTGGTGCAAAAACATTTTACGCACATAATTCAAAACACACAAAACAAGTTCCGAAACTCTAAAGAAATGTGTCGTGAAAGGAAACAATAAATTGAATTAAAAAAGGCAAAAAGCATTTCACCGACAGAGTATTGGGATGCACTAGGGACACCTTTACTCAGCTAAGTATAGAACACTCCTAATGACTAAATAGCCCAACCCACAACCAGGAAGTAAACCGATGTTGTTGTAAATTAAGTATTTCCTGGCATGCAGAATTAATATAGGTGTTGCATTTTGGAAGAAAGTAGGAGGCCTCGAGTCAGTACCTGTTAAGGTGTCCTGTTTGTCATAGTTTCTGAATATGGATACTCGGTGTTTCCTAATCTGCCAAGCCAAAACCCCTGGGGGCATCAGGAAGACTGAACAGAAGCACCTGAGGTCAAACAGTAGGGGCTGAACGAAGGATGTCTGTGTTTGTACCATATCCATACCTTGGACATGGGAGCTGTGACCACTGGTACAAAGGTGATGAGTGCAGGTACTCCTCAAGGGCTTCGAGTTCAGAGAAGTCACAAACCACGAAAAGCAAGGGCACTGTATCATTTACTTGCCATTGGGAAATGACAGCTGTTCAACATGTGGTCACATTTTGTCAGTGTTAGCACCAGACCAAAGTCAGCCTTCTTTGTGCCGTAAGGTTTTTGAATGAATGAGTGATTGTGTCCTGGCGCTCACCTTTGGTAGCTTAACTCAGGTGTGGAGTCTCAGTAGAAGCCCATGCAGATGGGGAAGGGTGGCAGCCCTGTGCTTGAAATGGGAACCGCGCTGCAGTGCCCTACCAATCATGGTGGTTCCTCACCATTTCAAAGTGCACAGGCCTTAGGGTATCCCCATAGTTTAAATTAGCGATGAAAAATTGGAGTAATAACTGAAGACGCAATGCCAAAAGGAATGGGCTCCACTTTGTCGCACGTGGGCAAGGAACATCTTTACATCACTCATTCTGTGGTTGCTGTTTAAAGGGCTGTTAAAAAACTAAACGTTTCTCCGATTGCAGATTTTGGACACAATGAGAAACTACATCCCCACATGGCTCTCAGATGCAAGTGGAAGTAGAGGTCTGCATTTTACTGAAGGATTACGAGGTTTATGTCTGTCAGTGTTATAGACTGCTGTCTTTTATCCTCTTTTCATTTGCTATTCATCACATGGTATATAATGCACCATTAGCTGTTCTACTTTACATCAGTCAATGCTGGTACTCATTCGTGACATTTTTGCCATCCATAATAGATTGGGCGGAAGACAGTCACAATCCTTAGAGTCAGCCCAAATGATCATGAGAGGTTGTCAATAGGGTGTTCGTTCAGGTCTATTGACTTTTTCAACTTTCGTGATGCCAAGAATGTGGTTTGAATATTATGACTGCACCTGTGACAATAACAGAGGATTTTAAAACTATGTGCTGTATAAAGAACATGCATAGGTAAATAATCATTTTGTAAAGACGTGCAGGTATCTTATTGTAAACCTGAATTATGAATAGACGCTTTTATGATGCTAGTGTTTGCATGAAGCCAAACATATTTCTTGTTTTTGTCTGCTCTGTCTATTCTATTCTATGCAGATTTATAAAGTGCATGGCTATTCGAAGGCTTCCCAGCGCTAGCCGAACCGCAGTTAGAACACCTGTGCTGAGCAGGAATCTGTATAATGAGATGCTAGCTAATTGGGAAAAATACCTTATTAGGATTGGCGGCCTCTGGCAGAGATATGCACCTTTATCCAAGTAGGGACCATTGCTTCTAGTCAGGGCATGGGGGATACACACTTAAGATAACCCTTGCTCACCCCCTTGGTAGCTGCGCCTGAGCAGAGAGGCTTCCCCCAGAGGCAATGTGTGAAGTATTTGTACTCAAAACACACAGTAACCCAGTGAAAACACCACAAATGGACACCACACCAGTTTAGAAAAATAAAGTATCTTTATCTAAACCAAACAAGATCAAAACGACAAAAAGCCAACATTTGTGTATTCAAATATCTGTTTAGACCAGTTACGGCAAAAATAGAACTTGTAAAAACAAAATAGCTCCACCTGGAGCTAGTACGAAGTCATGACAGGCATAAATCCAAAGTACGGTGCTGACCGGAAGGTGCGCGGTGTCGGGCACGGAGTCTCACGGACTCCCAAACAACAGTACATTGGAAAACGAAATCTATGCACTATGCATGGCGTTGTAAAGGTGAGGCAATGGTGCAGAGGTCGAGGTCGGTTTCCCGGTTGCCACGGGGAGGCGTCTGCAGGCATTGAAGGGCATCGGAGCTGCATTGCAGGCAGGGTATTGTCTACTTCACAAGCGGTGGCCCCTGCCTCTGTGCAGGTCACTGCATCACTTCCGGCATCGCTGATGGCGTCAGAGTTGTTTTCCCTGCTTTGCAGCACCAACCACACATTTATCAGGGTTGAGGAACTGGAATTTGCACCCTTTTTAATGCAGGAGTCCAGGTGCTGGTCAGTGGGTTGCAGATAAAGTCTTTGTGTTACTGACACTTCAGAACAGGAGGCCAGGACACACAAGCCCTTGGAGATTCTTCTTCAAACAGGTTTACAGCAAAGTTCCAGTTTTTGTCCTCTCCTCGGCAGAAGCAGCAACTGCAGGCCAATCCAGCAAAGAACACACAGCAAAGGGACAGCACTCCCCCTCACAGTCTCCAGCTCTTCTTTTCGGCCAAGGTTCCTCTTGAGTTCAGAAGTGATTTAATTCTCTGGGGTTTAAAGTCCAATACTTATACCCTATTTTGTCTTTGTTCTCTTTGTAGCAAGGGTCTCTGAGCCCAGTCCAAACCAGTTCTGTCTTCTCTGGTGCAGTATGACCACAGTAGGTGGAGACAACATTATACAAAGGAGACACTGACTATTTAGGTGCTAGTGAAACTCCTTCCCCCACTCTAAATGCAGCCAAGGTCTGTTCAGCTCAGCTATGAGTCACCCAGGCAAGGCAGGACACACCTCAATCCCCCTTGTGACTGTCTTCATGGAATGCACATCTCCAGCTCCTGCCACTCCAAAAACAGACAGTCAATACACAAACCAGGAGAGGCACACAGGATGGTTAAACAAGAAAATGTCTACTTTCTAAAAGTAAGAAATCGAAAAAGTAGGTGGTTGTATTTCTTTTTGTTTTTTACTTTTTCACAGGATCCTTCTACTTAATAAATATGACCTGTAAATCATTAAGACATATTAACATGCTTACATACGTTACTCAATATTTTGAGACAGAGAGTGATACCTAAAGACTTGCAAACCTATACAAAAAGTTTTTCTCATTGCAAATTAAATCACATTAGTAACTGGCTGGACTCAGGCATTGATTAGTATGTCTCACTCACCACTCCCCTTAGCAGCAGATCTCCATTTTGCAGGCCCACCCAAAGCAGGAGAGAAGTAAAACTAAGATCCTGGCTCACTGGTTCTTAAGTAAGCAGAAATATGTTTATTCTAATTCCCTGTCATGCAATGCAATTTAAAAATGACACTGTTCTCTTGATTTGATAACAGTCATGCGTTTCAAGAATATCCTTTCATAAACTCTGTAGCTTTGCCAAAACTAATAACAAGCTCAGCCTGCCGTGAAGAACAAAAATCTAAGAACAAACTTAGCCTGCCATCGCATGAAGAATCCCTTCTGAATGAAAAATTCCAGCGTTTTTCTTAACTGGCTACAATGTATCAGTATTTCTGTTTCCTGCGGTTGCGTCTTAATAGACCTGACGCGCTGCAACGAAAACAAGCATTGGCATAGCCAATAGGTCTCGCCTTTGGGACATTATAAGTGTTTAGCCATACAACAGTTGATGTTGCACTAAGGATATTGTGCTGCATAATTAAATACTTATAAGGTCCCAAAGGCGAGACCTATTGGCTATGCCAATGCTTGTCTTACTTTAAGGCTGGCTGTGTTGGGAGAGCCTTGGTCCATCCAGCCGCAAAACCAGTAGCAGAAAAACAACATTTTCTTCAGGTTTATCCCTTGTTTACTGCTTCAGAGAAACAATGCTCCTGGTTTCTCGGACAGACCGGATGCAGTGGAATATGGCATGAGTTTTCCTCCAGCAGTGTTTGTGGTATCCTTCACTTTTAGCCCAAAATACTTAGAAACGCGATTTATAAAATTAATAGTGTAGATTAATTTAATTAATTTAAAAAAAAATACACAACCTTGGGTGGAAAAGTCCTCTGAGGGAAAGTCCTCTGACTTGCTTATTTGCTGTATTACTCGGCTGGTTTGTATACATTATCCATGGGGACTTGTTTACCCTACTCCAGTTCTAGAGCTATGCATTGGTTCTTATGCGTGACCCTACTGAGACCCTACTACATGGGGGCTCAGACCTCTACCACCATGACCCTTCTATCTAGCTTGTTTCCTTTCTGTTCCCCATCACCCCTAAGATGAACGGACCTCTAACTATCTCCCTGCTATGCCTGGCGAGGAAGGTGTCTGTGACTCTCAGAGCCAATTACAGCCGATACAGGACTGTTCAGACTCACCCCAAACACAGGCTGACTCAGTTTCTATCCTTCCAAAGTCGATAAACTGAGTGCTTCTAGATCTGGGTAATACCAGTGTCTGCAAATTACAGTGCTTTGAAGTGGCAGAAGTGCTCTACGTATGAAACAGCTCGCTATTACTGTGTTTTACCTGTAATAGAAACTCACAGTGTCTTTCACTCCAGTTACCACTAAAGTGTCAGAGAAGGACCTGTAGAACAATTATGTACCTAGAGGAAATAATAATGCATTTTGTATAGCACCAAACGCTACTATTCTGCTGTTTCTAAACACTGTAAAACATGGACTTACCCCTCTCGGAGGAATGAAAGACTGGATCTGCCTTATTCGGATTCGAACTCATGACTTTTTCCAATAACTGAAGATAGGAGAAGATGTGTCATAACAGCAAGAGCTAGCGACTTTGGAGTTGGTGAACTAGGTTCGAATTTCACGTGGGCTCAACATTCTGTGATTCTGGGCAGATCACCTGTGTTTGTCAGGAGCGCCCCAACCAAACCTGCGCAATTTAGGAACGAGTTGAAGACAGCTCTTTAAGAATCGCTGCGTCATGACCAGTGACACTAGAATTATGTGATTTTGCCTCCACCTTTTCCGCATAAATGATGAATACTGAAACTGTAAGTTTCCTTTGGGGCAGAGTCAGGCTGTGGGCGCTTGTAGACAAGGCGGTGTTTAATGGCATGCAGGGGGTGGGGTAAGCCCCACCTTTCCCTGTATAAAAGCCCAGTGCGGGTTCAGACCTGCCCCTTGTGGAAGTGTGCCAGGCGCTGCCCTCCGTGCCAGCTCCGTGCAGTGGCGTTGCCGCCTGTGAGACCCGCGGGATGGCGTAAAGGAAGGTACGGTACAAACGCCGGGGGCAGGACCGCTTTCATCCCTCGCTGCCACCCTGCCCTCCCCCGCTCATAGCTGCAGCGGTCCTATGCACTGCGATTCATCTATCAGACGCATGCGCTCTCTGACCAGGTACTCCATCTGTGGTGCACTCTAGTACCCACCCCCTCCGTCACTGTTTGAGACGACCCCCACCCTGACTCTAATCTTCATTTCAGTCCCGTTTCCCCACCTTTCGAGTCATGCCATGCTGTCTCTTCTCTATGAAGCGCCTTCTTGTCCGTAGGCGACTTCCAAGCGCTGTGTGCCGACAGAAAAAGCGAGAGTGGCATGAAAGCTAAACTGAGAGTAGAAGGGTCCGGTGGAGAGGGAAAGAAAGAAACATGATATGTGTTTTTTTTAATGCACTTTACACAGTTCCACACATTGACAAAGCTGCCTCGAAGCGCTACTCAGGTTTTCTGAATAATTGTCATTGATTTATGTATCGTTCGCTGCATTCTCTCTATATGCCGCTTTCTTTCGCTCTCACTATTGCGCCAGCCTTCCCGGATTTCTGCGGACTGGCACGGTTTGGAAGACTGCCCCAGCCCCTTCTAAGCACGCACTAAGTAGCGCGCGCCTGTTGACACTTTCACCGTGCAGCCGTCCCATCACACCATGGATAACAGAACAGTTCCCTTCTTTAAATAGTCGCCTGCTGGGAGCCTTGGGTCCTTTCTTTAAATAGTCACCTGCTGGGAGCCTCGGGTCCTTCATGCAGCTGTGAGCAGGAGTAAGTTTGACGAAACGCAGCAGGGGGAGGGGAGAGAGGAGGGGGCCTGCGCGATTCCCTTGCGAGAGCGAGCGGCAAGGCGCGATAATTGATACCATATGACGCTGCCGCTCACTCCCGCAAGGGAATCGCCACACGTGCACGCGTTGCCATTGAAGGCAATGGAATACGTGCATGTTTTTGGCCGAAAAAGGGAACCGATGGCTAAAAGTCTCCTCCTAAGCAGCCATGCGCGCTGCGTAGGCGAGACCTAAAAAAAGAAAAGCTAAAGTGAATGCCCCCCCTCTGCCTCTCGCTGTCGCATCTTAATGGAAACTATGCTTTCTGCTATTTTGTTTTAAGAAAAACTCCTGTGCTTCTTACAATTTAGATGGCAACAATGTATTAACATTCCCTGCTTCATGCCGTCGTGCCCAAAAAGGGAATAGTCTATTGGGATTTTTAAAGGTCGTGGTTTCGCTGTGACTAAAGCAGAGTGGCCCAACATGCTAAATTGATATGACATTAGAGCCCTGCTTCTTTTCCAACAGTGTTTAGCCCTGGAGTTGACTCCCTAACCAAGGTTTGAAGTTCAGTCACCAGTTAGGACTCAAAATCTGCTATTATTCAGGTACATTTCACTTAGTTTGCTTTTTTATTTTTTCATTTTTACAGCTTTATATCCAAATAAGTACGGACGCTGTTGAAAGAGACTTCTCCTTTTACATCCTATTGGAGTCCTTAATGTACAACATAGTTTTGCCAACGAAGGGTGCTCTCCCTAGACTATGATCCTGTCTCCCTTTCTTGTTGTAAGTATATGTAAATATGAAAACATTTTTTTTTTTTTCGTTCTTTCATTTTAGAAATCATCCAGCCCTTGTCCTGAGGAGAACCTATAATAATTGTGGTTCGAAACGCGTAGACTATTATTTTTTGGGGTCTTCATGTCCAACCAACACTAATATGGAGGATGACTAAATACTTCCTATGAAAAGCAATTGTGTCTTTCTTTTTCAATATTGGATGCCATTGGAACCCTAAACTGACACCAAGAGCGTTAGGAAAACCCGCTCTGGCTTAGGACCTTAGACTAGTTGAATACTTATTTGTTCTATCTTGATTTGTGTTCTCATGTTTGCTAATGTGATTTAATTTGCGATGCAAAAAAATGTTTGTATAGGTTTACAAGTCTGTAGGTATCACTCTCTGTCTCAAAATATTGAGTAACGTATGTCAGCATGTTAATATGTCTTAATTGATTTACAATTCATGTTTATTAAGTAGAATGATCATTTGAAAAAAAGTAAACAACAATAAAGAAATACAACCACCTAATTGTTGTTACTTTAAAAAAGTTTCATTTTCAAACACACAATTTAAAAACCATCTTTCTAAAAAGATGTGTTAGTAAATTCTCAGTTTAGAGAGAATAAACCCAATTTCTCTGTCTTATCTAAATGGAAAGTTATACTTGTAAGATGTTACAAAAGTAACTCCCATATTAGCCTATGAGACAGATAGCCTTTCAACAGTGAAAACCGAAATTGGCAGTATTTTACTACCAGGACATGTAAAACGAACCAGCACATGTCCTACCTTTTACATACAATGCACCATACCCATGGGGGTACCTTGGGCCTACCTGAGGGGTGCCATCCATGCAAGAAAAGGGAAGTTGGGGGACCTGGCAAGTGGGTGCTCTATCAAACAAAGTAGGGAATGGAATGCACACCATTTTTCAAGTTTAAACACATGTACTCATTTAAACTGTACCAAGACTGCGTGCAAACTGGCTCGATGCCATGCCCAAATGGCATCATTTAAACAATAGCTCCAAGAAATGGGGCAACATTTTACCCCAAACCAGTGCACAGCGAATTGTGCCATTGAGGCGGGTTTACTCCGTATTCAATAATTTATTCATTTTTTCTTAACATACTCCTTTTTCTCCTGTATAGTTTCTCTGCAATTATGGTCCACACGCGGAAATGTTAGCCATTTTACAAGGTTTCTTATGCTCCCAATGTGTCCATCCGGACCTCTATACAAGAACACGACTGAAGCTCTGTTCATCCAAGGCAGTGTTTATTCAAATAAAAACCCAATGCATTTCGGGCGGAAAACGCCCTTCGTCAGGGGTCACTAGAAAATGACAATAAAATCATATTCAGTTCACGTTATTTGTCATGATTTTACGCAAATCTATTCAGAACAAATCCACTACCATATTGCATAATCACTCATTTCCTTGCCCCACAGCGACTTGTGTAATCCACAATACGTGCACATATAACATGAGTATCATGGCATATTCTTTTCCTTTTATCTCTCCTATTCATCCCTTGATGTTATCGAAACAGTCACCTCCCCTTCATTGATAGCCCAGTTCAAACTGAACAAGCCTGACAATATCGAGAAGCATCCTCAATCCCTTCCCTCCAACTCCCTCACATGGGTTTTCACCCACCTTCCCATCCCCATCTTAATCATCATCCCCATTAAACATAGCTTTTCCCCGAGTGCAATATGGTTGAGATATTGCACTCGGGGAAAAGCTATGTTAATGACTTAGGCTCAATGGAGCATAAACAATTAAATGCGAAGAAACTAATGGGGTGCTGTGAAATATGTAGTTTATCAGCTTGTTTGATGATTAAGATGGGGATGGGAAGGTGGGTGAAAACCCATGTGAGGGAGTTGGAGGGAAGGGATTGAGGATGTTTCTCGATATTGTCAGGCTTGTTCAGTTTGAACTAGGCTATCAATGAAGGGGAGGTGACTGTTTCGATAACATCAAGGGATGAATAGGAGAGATAAAAGGAAAAGAATATGCCATGATACTCATGTTATATGTGCACGTATTGTGGATTACACAAGTCGCTGTGGGGCAAGGAAATGAGTGATTATGCAATATGGTAGTGGATTTGTTCTGAATAGATTTGCGTAAAATCATAACAAATAACGTGAACTGAATTTGATTTTATTGTCATTTTCTAGTGACCCCTGACGAAGGGCGTTTTCCGCCCGAAATGCATTGGGTTTTTCTTTGAATAAACACTGCCTTGGATGAACAGAGCTTCAGTCGTGTTCTTGTATAGAGGTCCGGATGGACACATTGGAAGCATAAGAAACCTTGTAAAATGGCTAACATTTCCGCGTGTGGACCATAATTGCAGAGAAACTATACAGGAGAACAAGGAGTACGTTAAGAAAAAAATGAATAAATTATTGAATACGGAGTAAACCCGCCTCAATGGCACAATTCGCTGTGCACTAGTTTGGGGTAAAATGTTGCCCCATTTCTTGAAGTGGGTGCTCTTGCCAGGTCGACATAGCAGTTTAAAACTGCACACAAACACTGCAGTCGCTGGTCTGCGATACCTTTGCGGGGCTACTCATATGGGTAGCACAATCAGTGCTGCAGGCCCACTAGTAGCATTTGATTTATAGGCCCTGGGCACACTCAGTGCACTTTACTAGGGACTTACCTGTAAATCAAATATTCCAATCATGGATAACCAATCATAATCATAATTTACACAGAGAGCATATGCACTATAGCACTGCTTAGCAGTGATAAAGTGCCCAGAGTCCTATAACCAACAAAAACAGCTCAGGAAAAATAGGAGGAAGAAGCAAAAATATCTTGGAAATAACCCTGTGAAAAGGCCATTTCCAACACACCGGTTTTAGCTGTTTCCTAAATAATGTCTCCTTGTCTACCATCCTTAGTTGTTTAGGCAGTGAGTTCCAAAGTTTTGGGACTAGGCAGTAGAAGGAACATCCAAGCCGTCAAGCCCTTTGTATTTGAGGCACCTTCAGAAGTCGAGCAGTAGATGATCTCAGAGTCCTGCTCAGGGTATATAGCATCAACAAGGCACTTAGCAGAGATGGCCTTTTTATATGGAATCCTTTATGTGCTAGGCCTAGTGCCTTTAACTTCACCCATTGCCAATGAATGGAAGTCAAGGCGTTTTAGCTGAGGTATGTTTTGGGACATTGAGCAGCACCCGTGCTGCTACGTTTTGAACGACTTGGAGTCCTTATGTTATGTGTCTAAGGAAGACTAGGTATTAGGAACTCCCATAGTCAAGACAAGAAAGTACTAGGGATTGGACAACAATTCTTCTGGAGGGAAGAGGAAGTATATCTAACATTTTTCGAACTGTTTTTAGAATCATAACTGCTGGCTGCAAGTTTTTTTCTTGTACTTCCATAGAGAGAGAATTGTCAAGCCACATCCCCAAGCTTTTATTGGGAGAGGTAGGGGTTGGTGCATTGCTGAGACACTCTGATCATTCAAGAGTCGGCTGGGGGTTGGCTCCTTTACCCAGTATCATATTATCAGTAGTTTCCCCTATTAGCTTGAAACAGCACTTTGCCATCTATCTTGATACTTTTTCTAGACAGGGGCAGTTTCTGCTAATGTTCTCATTACCAGGTGTAAGGGAGACAACCAGTTGTTTGTTGTCAGCATACGAAACAATTGACAGCCAGAAGTTCCTGAACCATGTCAGTGAGTGGGTGAATATATAAGTTAAAAAGTGTGGAATTGAGGGCTGAACCCTGTGGCACCCTGCACTTCAGGGGGAAAGTATACAAATGTTAGTTTTCGTACACTAAGGTGCCGATTCGGATCCTGGAGAAACCGGGTACGAACCGTCGGACGGAGCATTTTCTCCGTCCGACTCGTACCCGGTGAAAAAACATTACAAAAATGCAAGTACGATTCGTATGGAAACACCATTTCCGTACGAATCGTACAAAACACCGACCGACGAAAATATACATACAAATGTGATCCGGGAATGCTCCGACGTGACGTCGGGACGCCTTCAGGCTGCGTTCCACGAACCAGGAAGTACGATCCGCACCGACGTCCCCCCGCACGGATTATATTTTCCGGCTGCCAAAAACTGCCGGGAAATCAGGAATACGCGCACAAGGAGCACCTGTACGCGACGGACAGACATGGACCCGAACCTACGTGTCATCCCGGCCCTCATAGCAGTCCACCTGCTCTACAGGTACCGCCGCAGATGCCGCAGAAGGTCAGAACCACACCCAGGGGCAAAGGGGGGGGCAGGGGCAGGAAACCAAACCCCCACCCATGTCACAAGTCATACATGCCCTGCACATACCTGACCTCCATGGCCTGGTCACCTCGAGGGGGTGGGGGCGTGTCCAACAACGCAAGCGTCCGCCACAACGGAAGTGGGTGATGACGTGAACCGCCAACACAACAAATCCGGTACGTACCGTACACACGTCTTAAGAGCGTGGGTACGGGCCGTACCACGCACACACCTACGTCACCCCAACAATGGCGGTACGACCCGTACCCACGTTCGAAAGGCCTGGGTACGGGCCGTACCAGCATTGTTGGGGTGACATAGGGGTACGCGTGGTCCGACCCGTACCCACGCCCAGAAGGCCCGGGTAGGGTGCGCACCCCTACGGCACCCCATTGGGGGGCCGCACCGTACCCATGCTTTAGGAGCGTGGGTACGGTGCGGACCCCCAATGTTGGGGTGTCGTAGGGGTCCGCACCGTACCCATGCTTGAAGAGCGTGGGTACGGTGCGGACCCCAATGTTGGGGTGCCGTAGGGGTCCGCGCCGTACCCAGGCCTTCAGAGCGTGGGCACGGGTCGGACCACGCGTACCCCTACATCACACCAACAATGCTGGTACGGCCCGTATCCAGGCCTTCCGAACGTGGGTACGGGTCGCACAGCCATTGTTGGGGTGACGAAGGTGTGTGCGTGGTACGGCCCGTGCCCACGCTCTGAAGTGCTGGGTACGGCGCGGACCCCTACGGCACGCCAACATTGGGGGTCCGCACCGTACCCATGTTCCAAAGGCATGGGTACGGCCCGTACCCAGGCCCGCAGAGCATGAGTACGGGTATGTACGAAGCGTACCCCCACACGTGTATGAATAGAGCGTACTGCCACCCCACCAGTGTATGTCCGGAGCGTACCCCCACCCATGTATGTATGGAGCGTACCCCCACCCGTGTATGCATGGAGCGTACATGGCCAGACATAGGAGGGGTGGGTGTCTATCACTCCCAGCAGTGCCCAGACACAGGAGGGGTGGGTGCAGAGTCCCCCCAGCAGTGCCCAGACATAGGAGGGGTGGGTGCAGAGTCCTCCCAGCAGTGCCCAGACATAGGAGGGGTGGGTGCAGAGTCCCCCCAGCAGTGCCCAGACATAGGAGGGGTGGGTGCCTATCGCTCCCAGCAGTGCCCAGACACAGGAGGGGTGGGTGCAGAGTCCCCCAGCAGTGCCCAGACATAGGAGGGGTGGGTGCCTATCACTCCCAGCAGTGCCCAGACACAGGAGGGGTGGGTGCAGAGTTCCCCCAGCAGTGCCCAGACATAGGAGGGGTGGGTGCAGAGTCCCCCCAGCAGTGCCCAGACACAGGAGGGGCAGGTGCAGAGTCCCCCCAGCAGTGCCCAGACATAGGAGGGGTGGGTGCCTATCACTCCCAGCAGTGCCCAGACACAGAAGGGGTGGGTGAGAGTCCTCCCAGCAGTGCCCAGACATAGAAGGGGTGGGTGCAGAGTTCCCCCAGCAGTGCCCAGATATAGGAGGGGTGGGTGCCTATCACTCCCAGCAGTGCCCAGAACACAGGAGGGGTGGGTGCAGAGTCCCCCAGCAGTGCCCAGACACAGGAGGGGTGGGTGCAGAGTCCTCCCAGCAGTGCCCAGACATAGGAGGGGTGGGTGCAGAGTCCTCCCAGCAGTGCCCAGACATAGGAGGGTTGGGTGCAGAGTCCCCCCAGCAGTGCCCAGACATAGGAGGGGTGGGTGCCTATCACTCCCAGCAGTGCCCAGACACAGGAGGGGTGGGTGAGAGTCCTCCCAGCAGTGCCCAGACATAGGAGGGGCGGGTGCCTATCACTCCCAGCAGTGCCCAGACACAGGAGGGGTGGGTGCAGAGTCCCCCCAGCAGTGCCCAGACATAGGACGGGTGGGTGCAGAGTCCTCCCAGCAGTGCCGAGACATAGGAGGGGTGGGTGCAGAGTCCCCCCAGCAGTGCCCAGACATAGGAGGGGTGGGTGCCTATCACTCCCAGCAGTGCCCAGACACAGGAGGGGTGGGTGCAGAGTCCCCCCAGCAGTGCCCAGACATAGGAGGGGTGGGTGCCTATCACTCCCAGCAGTGCCCAGACACAGGAGGGGTGGGTGCAGAGTCCCCCCAGCAGTGCCCAGACATAGGAGGGGTGGGTGCAGAGTCCTCCCAGCAGTGCCCAGACACAGGAGGGGTGGGTGCAGAGTCCCCCCAGTAGTGCCCAGACATAGGAGGGGTGGGTGCCTATCACTCCCAGCAGTGCCCAGACATAGGAGGGGTGGGTGCAGAGTCACCCCAGCAGTGCCCAGACATAGGAGGGGTGGGTGCCTATCACTCCCAGCAGTGCCCAGACACAGGAGGGGTGGGTGCAGAGTCCCCTCAGCAGTGCCCAGACACAGGAGGGGTGGGTGCAGAGTCCCCCCAGCAGTGCCCAGACACAGGAGGGGTGGGTGCAGAGTCCCCCCAGCAGTACCCAGACATAGGAGGGGTGAGTGTCTATCACTCCCAGCAGTGCCCAGACACAGGAGGGGTGGGTGCCTATCACTCCCAGCAGAGCCCAGACACAGGAGGGGTGGGTGAGAGTCCTCCCAGCAGTGCCCAGACATAGGAGGGGTGGGTGCAGAGTCCCCCCAGCAGTGCCCAGACATAGGAGGGGTGGGTGTCTATCACTCCCAGCAGTGCCCAGACACAGGAGGGGTGGGTGCAGAGTCCTCCCAGCTGTGCCCATGGAAAGAAAGGGGTGGAGTACCCACAGATACAATGCCCACAATTATCAGTCAGGTGCTCAAAGACCCAGCAGAACACGAAACACATGTGTGCGAGGCTGGGAGTACACACATGCATAGTGCGGAAAAAGGTAACATGTACACATGAAGTCATGTCAATATACTCCAGTCACAAGTACAGTGACCCCCAAGGATGCCACAAATGATGCAGGTGGAGACCTTGCCCCTTGCTCTCCATGCCACTGGAATCAAGCTATCCTGGCTGACGAGGGCTGAAAGCCCGAAACCGGTCCTAGGATGCTTGTTTCCAGTCCAGGGAGGACCTGGCTTGGCAGTTTGGGCTGGACTGTTCCCATGGGGCACAGGGTCAAGACTGATTTGCATATGGCTGGGTTCAAACTGGAATGGCATGGTGAGCAAAAAAACGATGGATTTAGGCCCAGATCTCTGTACTGGGGTGAATGTATGACATTGTTCTGCATTCTGTCCATCAATTGTTGTTTTTGCATTTGTCACCCCGAGTGGGAAGGGTATGCTCAGACGTGAGTCCCTTGCTCTCCATGCCACTGGAATCAAGCTATCCTGGCTGACGAGGGCTGAAAGCCCGAAACCGGTCCTAGGATGCTTGTTTCCAGTCCAGGGAGGACCTGGCTTGGCAGTTCGGGCTGGACTGTTCCCATGGGGCACAGGGTCAAGACTGATTTGCATATGGCTGGGTTCAAACTGGAATGGCATGGTGAGCAAAAAAACGATGGATTTAGGCCCAGATCTCTGTACTGGGGTGAATGTATGACATTGTTCTGCATTCTGTCCATCAATTGTTGTTTTTGCAGGTGGAGACCTTGCCCAGCATGCATGGCCAAAGTTGAAGGGGTCCGTCACACACCCAGCAAATGTAGACACAGCACTGCACAAATGTCTTCACAACACCCTGCAGGGAAGATGTCAGGGTCCACAGAGGAAGGTACACACCTTGGGACAATGTCACCATGCAGTAACAGCTTACATGAGCAAAGTTTGATAGCAAATACCGTGTGATGGCACACAGATAACAGGGTCCACCCCACAACCAGCACACTACAACATATCCCAGACACCTAACACATTATCGCCACCCCAAATCATGGAGCAGCACCACCAACAGCAATGCCAGAAAAGCAGTAGTGTGCCAAGGAAAATAAAATAGCTTTATTCAGCAATGTTCTAAAATGTATTGTATGAAAAGTTCCATATGCACAAGGCCCATAGGGCAGTCCATAGTTCCAATCCAGGTGGGGGACACATTGGGATGCGTGTTCCCTAGCTTGCCTGCACAATTCAGACTACCTTGTCATCCACAGGGGGGGGGCATCATGTGGGGGGGGAAGGACCAGGCACCGCAGGGACAGGTGGGGCAAGGGTAGGTGTTGTGGGTGCAGGGACGGACGACTCCAACACAGGGGGTGGGGCAGCGCCAAAGGTGGATTCGAGCACGGCACTGCACACTACTGCCAGGTCGCCCAGCGTCTCCCCTGCACCCGAAGGAACCACAGGCCCCAAGGAGGGGGGGGTCGGAGGGACGGGTCGCAGCGCTACTGGTGGAGGGTGTGGACAGGGGGGGACTCAACTCCCCTGCCGGTGTCCTGCCTCCACCGCTTGCGGGGTGGTGCCACACTGGGGCTGATGGACACACTGGGCAGGACTGACCCTGTGTCCGACTCTTGTCCAGGAGAGCTGAGGGGAGTGGATTTGGAGGGTGGTGGTCGTGAGGAATGTGGACTCCCACTCTGGCTGCGTGTCTTCCGTTTCCCCCCGACCCAGTGGGTGTGCCTACTTCACCCTGTGTGTGCGTGCCAGGAGGTGTGCGCTTTGCCTTCCCTGGTGGTGTGTGGTGCCTGTGTCTGGTGGGGTGCGTGCATGGGGACGTCTGGGTGTGCTTTGGACAGGCATGGGAGTGGGAAGTGTGGATGGTTCAGGGGTAGGGGGGGACGTAGCGCTGCAGGAGACCCACTGCTGCCGTCAGTGTCGAGTCTATGGACCTCAGCAAGTTGCGTTGGTCAGACTGCGCAGCTGAAATGCCCTCCATGTATGCCTCCATCTGGTTGAGCACTCGGCTGTGGCCATGGAGGACATTAAGTATCGCAGTCTGACCAACCTGCAACTGCCGCAGGATGTCCACAGACTCGGCATTGGTGGCAGCAGTGGAGACAGGGGCAGGGGGTGCGGTGCCTGGCAAGAAGGAGACACGTGGTGACCTAGCACGGCGGGAAGGGACACAAGCAAGTGGGAGGCCGGTGATCGGAATGGAGGGGGCGGGTAGTGATGGAGTGCTGCTGTCAGCTGTGGGAGCAGCCTCCGCCCCCTCGGAGAGCTCAGCCTCGGACCCGTCAGCGTCATAGTCGGTGGTGGTTTGACTGGATAGGTCCTCCGCTGCACTCCCGTCGGCCTCCGTGCCACTCGATGTGCCAGCCAACTCAGCACTGCTGGCACTGGTGCTCGCTCCCTCCTCACGGTCCGTGCCAGTGTCTCCCTCGTAGTCCCCCGACGATGCTGTGGGCAAGGTGAAGAGACAGGGGAAATCAGACACCTGTATACATATGTCACATGAGTCAACTCTACATAGGTCACAGTGCATAGCCTGAAATGCAACAAGAGTAACACAAGGTACATATGTAGTCCCTGCAACACACAGTTTGTTGACCCACCATGCCACTGTCAAAATATGGAGAGCATGACACAATAGCAAATAACTTGATATCAAATTGTACAGAGGAGCCAGGCTCTGGGGACAATCTAGCACAGCATCTGCGACACACAGCGTAGCCAAGAAAGGGATGAGCAGGAACCATGTCTATCAACTCTTGGGACATGCTGCAAAGGTAATACTGAAAACCATGGCCAACATGACTGGGTCCATAGTAGTTCGGACCCTACACGCGTGTGTACGGTCCGAACTACTATGGCGTACATGTACGCGAGCACCCCCATAGTGATAGGGACCGTACACACGCGTGTGTACGGTCTGAACTACTATGGCATACGCATACGCCAGCACCACCATAGTGATAGGGACCGTACACACGCGTGTATGTGTTGACAGAGTTGCATTAGCATTCCGACACACATGACTAATAAAGGTGTCCCTCTGCCTCCAAGGTGCCTCATCTCTGTCAATGGTGGTCTGTTGCCACTGTGCATGCGGCATGTCTGGCATTGTTCTCAGAGATGGTGCATATGAGTCTATGTGTAGAGTAGCAAGATGCAAGCTGTTTGTCAGGGATTAGATTCTGTATTGTGCATGATGTCCATGGCTGTGTAGGTATTGTGGCATGTCAGTCTCCACGACGGCCACTGTGCTGCATGTGAATCCATTGTGTGTGTGTGTGCCATGTTGAACCAGATATTCCTTCCTTGACATACACCTTTTGCATAGTTCCTTCCTGAGATCCTTGTCTTTGTGTGCTACTTGTGGCATTGTTTTCTTGACATGGCGCATGCTGCTGCAGGCCCTGCAGCAAGGGCACCCAGTGTCCACGCAAACGAGCTGGTGTCCATCATGGATTGCTTGCTGACATGTGCTATGCTGATCAGCAGCATCTGTGCCTCATGCGGCAACACACTCTGCATTATGCACAAGATCCCCAGTTCCATCAACCTCAAGGCAAGAGGGAGACCATCCCCCAGGTCAACTACGACATCCGTGTCTAATCCTACCCTGCACTCTACGGACATGTGCGTTAGAAATCCCATGATACTTGTCCACATCCAGGGTGCATCTGCACAGCTATGCACAGCTATGCTACTACATCCGGCGACCAGGCCACATCAACGTCCAACAGAGATGGGGGGAGTGGATCACTGCCAGCTGCAGGATGACCTTCTCAATCCACGCACACACTCAGGATGCAGCCCACAACCACAACACAACCTTGTGGCACTGTGATCCAACACCCAATTGTGCCATCTCCATGCATCCAACCTTGGCCGGCCCACCATTCTCCACATCCACCTGACTCAAGCTTGCAGGACATGGTTCTGCCATGTGTCTACACATACCTGGGACTCCCACCCCAGGACACTCCACATGATCCCTGACCTCTGCGCATGACTGTTGCTCTTCTAAATAGGTCTGTAGGCACAGTTGTGCGGGCACCCCCTCAGCTGGTTGGGCCCATCACGGGTGAGTATGGTGCTCCATGTCTGTCTTGGATGATACATTGTGACCCATGTGTGTCCTGTGCCAGACTCAGACCCCAGGGTATGGATGGTTGGAGTTACTACTGGAATCAGGCATGGTTTGACTTTACAACACACACATGTAGTGGAATAATGCTAAATGACGGCATCATCTGGTGATTGTGAAGATTTTTATTTGTGGTGGGGCACGTGTTTGGGGGGGATGACAAGAGGTGCTTGGCAGGAGTGTAGAATCCAAAGTTCACAGGGGGAGTTGGTATCCTGCCATTGAAAGTCATCAGAGTCTGTGCCACAGTCTTTGTCAACATTGGTCAGACAGTGACCAGCAAGGCCATGTGGCAGAGAATGTCAGTTGCTGCTGTGCTGCTGTTGGGCCAGAGGGCCAGGTGCCAGGCCAGGTGACCTGGGAGATGGTGATGTTCCGCTGACTCTCACGGTCTTTTGCGTGGACGACCCACCTTCCTGCGGGGACCCTCAGAAGCAGGCCTTGACGATGCTAGGGACGCGCCGTCAGATGAATCCTCCTCCTCCTCCCTCCCTGTTTCTGGTGCTGGTCTACGCCTGGTAGCACAGGGAGGGTTTGCCAGACTTTGGGCGATCTGACGGAGTGATTGGCTCACGTCCCTGAGCACCGCCAGGAGCTCAGCCAGTCTTGCCTCCATCCGTCCATGGTGTTGTAGATGACTGGCATGATGCTCGACCTGCAGGGTCTTCATCTCATTGAGGGTCTCCACTACCTGGTCGATGCCTCTGGAGTCACGCCGGTATGTGTCCAGGATGTTGTGGACGTGTGACATTACCGGTTCCTGAGGTGGGGGTGGTGGGAGCCTCCGCCGTCCTCCACTCCCACCACCCCTGCCCACTTGCGCCTGGCCTGCCGTTGTGGGCACATCGGGTCTCCGGGACCCCTGAGGGATGGCATTTGCGGTGTCGCCTGCCTCCTCCTGGGTGCCCGGAGCACCTTGTCCCTCCTGGACAGACTGGCTGTGTTGTTGTGTGCGGGAAGGGCTCCTGGGTGTCTCCTGGGATGTGGCAGGAATGGGGGTGGTGGTTGGCACAGTTGTACCTGACGCAGGTGCTGCAGGTGGTTGGACGCCAGAGGGGCCGGGTTGGTCTGGGTCATCCACGGAGTGGTGAGAGTCGTCGCTGCCGGTGGGGTCCTCTTCACGCAGAGCCTGGTCCTGTGAGTCTTCCCCCCCAGTGTTGGGGGGAGATCGACAAGGTTGACCTGTGTGTGAGAGAGACAGTGTTAATTGTGTTACATGCGACATCCATGTTCATTCATTTTTGATTAGGCACAGTTCCTCTGGGTGGTTGGATTTGGTGAGCATTCCTCTCACAGTGCACTTGTGCATGGGTTTGTCCCTTGGCCACAGCTTTCGACACTTTACCTATGTGTGACACAATCTTACTTGATGCATCTTTTGTGAACGCAGTCAGCAATGTAGTGAGCGGGTGTAGCAAGCCATGCAGAGCCGCCTTACGTGTTGCACTGTACGTGGCCAAATGGTGTTTTTTCCATGCTATTTGAGAATGCAGGTAGGTAACTTGACAATTTGTGACAGGGTTCTAACAAACACAGTGGGTGGGTATACTGGGTGTAAGGTTGTGTTTGTGCCTGCAGCACGGATGTACTCGTGCACAGATTGACACATGGCCCAGTGTTTATCAAAGGTTGTAGGGGGGGTTCACGCAGTGCCAAACCTTGTCTACATGCACACAGTCCACCTGCTGACGAGCGGACATGGCCACACCACCCAAGGGTGATTTGGTCTCCCTCTGTTTCCCTTTCTCCCTCCCTCTGTCAGCTTCCTCCCTCTGTCCGTCTCCCTCTGTCTCCCTTTCTCCCTCCCTCAATCAGCCTCCTCCCTCTGTCCATCTCCCTTTCTCCCTCCCTCTATCAGCCTCCTCCCTCTGTCCGTCTCCCTTTCTCCCTCCCTCTGTCAGCCTCCTCCCTCTGTCCGTCTCCCTTTCTACCTCCCTCTGTCAGCCTCCTCCCTCTGTCCGCCTCCCTTTCTCCCTCCCTCTATCAGCCTCCTCCCTCTGTCCATCTCCCTTTCTCCCTCCCTCTGTCAGCCTCCACCCTCTGTCCGTCTCCCTCTGTCTCCCTTTCTCCCTCCCTCTAGCAGCCTCCTCCCTCTGTCCGTCTCCCTTTCTCCCTCCCTCTGTCTGTCTCCCTTTCTCCCTCCCTCTATCAGCCTCCTCCCTCTGTCCGTCTCCCTTTCTCCCTCCCTCTGTCAGCCTCCTCCCTCTGTCCATCTCCCTCTGTCTCCCTTTCTCCCTCCCTCTGTCAGCCTCCTCCCTCTGTCCGTCTCCCTCTGTCTCCCTTTCTCCCTCCCTCTAGCAGCCTCCTCCCTCTGTCCGTCTCCCTTTCTCCCTCCCTCTGTCAGCCTCCTCCCTCTGTCCGTCTCCCTTTCTCCCTCCCTCTATCAGCCTCCTTCCTCTGTCGGTCTCCCTTTCTCCCTCCCTCTGTCAGCCTCCTCCCTCTGTCCGTCTCCCTCTGTCTCCCTTTCTCCCTCCCTCTATCAGCCTCCTCCCTCTGTCCGTCTCCCTTTCTCCCTCCCTCTGTCAGCCTCCTCCCTCTGTCTGTCTCCCTCTGTCTCCCTTTCTCCCTCCCTCTATCAGCCTCCTCCCTCTGTCCGTCTCCCTTTCTCCCTCCCGCTATCAGCCTCCTCCCTCTGTCCGTCTCCCTTTCTCCCTCCCTCTGTCAGCCTCCTCCCTCTGTCCGTCTCCCTTTCTCCCTCCCTCTGTCAGCCTCCTCCCTCTGTCCGTCTCCCTTTCTCCCTTCCTCTATCAGCCTCCTCTCTCTGTCCGTCTCCCTTTCTCCCTCCCTCTATCAGCCTCCTCCCTCTGTCCGTCTCCCTTTCTCCCTCCCTCTGTCAGCCTCCTCCCTCTGTACGTCTCCCTTTCTCCCTCCCTCTGTCAGCCTCCTCCCTCTGTCCGTCTCCCTTTCTCCCTCCCTCGGTCAGCCTCCTCCCTCTGTCCGTCTCCCTTTCTCCCTCCCTCTTTCAGCTTCCTCCCTCTGTCCGTCTCCCTTTCTCCCTCCCTCTGTCAGCCTCCTCCCTCTGTCCGTCTCCCTTTCTCCCTCCCTCTGTCAGCCTCCTCCCTCTGTCCGTCTCCCTCCGTCTCCCTTTCTCCCTCCCTTTATCAGCCTCCTCCCTCTGTCCGTCTCCATTTCTCCCTCCCTCTATCAGCCTCCTCACTCTGTCCGTCTCCCTTTCTCCCTCCCTTTGTCAGCCTCCTCCCTCTGTCCGTCTCCCTCTGTCTCCCTTTCTCCCTCCCTCTATCAGCCTCCTCCCTCTGTCCGTCTCCCTTTCTCCCTCCCTCTATCAGCCTCCTCCCTCTGTCCGTCTCCCTTTCTCCCTCCCTCTGTCAGCCTCCTCCCTCTGTCCGTCTCCCTCCGTCTCACTTTCTCCCTCCCTTTATCAGCTTCCTCCCTCTGTCCGTCTCCCTTTCTCCCTCCCTCTATCAGCCTCCTCCCTCTGTCCGTCTCCCTTTCTCCCTCCCTCTGTCAGCCTCCTCCCTCTGTCCGTCTCCCTCTGTCTCCCTTTCTCCCTCCCTCTATCAGCCTCCTCCCTCTGTCCGTCTCCCTTTCTCCCTCCCTCTATCAGCCTCCTCCCTCTGTCCATCTCCCTTTCTCCCTCCCTCTGTCAGCCTCCTCCCTCTGTCCGTCTCCCCTTCTCCCTCCCTCTGTCAGCCTCCTCCCTCCCTCTGTCTGTCTCCCTGTGTCCACCTCTGTCTCTGTCCCTCTCTCTGCCCCTCTCCCTCCCTCTGTGTGTCACCCTCTGTCCCCTCAGCCCAGCTTCCTGGGCACACACAGTTTGCAGGTCTTTCAAAGGCCATTGGCTTGTTCATGTGGGTTTGTTTCTTCTCTGCGGGCACCCATTGGGCGGAGTGTCTGAGTATGCGCTGCTGCTGTGGCGGTGTGTGCTGATACTCTTTCAGTGTGATGCGTCTTCATTAGCTGCTGTTATGTGCAAATTGTGCCTTCATACCCATGTCGTCCTGCAACGCGGCCACCATTAGCAGGCAAAACAGTACTGTGTGGGGACACACTGTTTGTATGGCTGTGCCCTAAGCCATATGGGCTGAGGGCATTGTTGTGTGCTTCAGAGTTGCTC
The DNA here is from genome assembly GCF_964204655.1 of Triturus cristatus. Lineage (NCBI taxonomy): Eukaryota > Metazoa > Chordata > Amphibia > Caudata > Salamandridae > Triturus > Triturus cristatus. Next base: position 443,711,540 of record NC_140585.1, read on the forward strand.
TATGTTAGTTTTGAGGCCCACCCTCCCGGCATCGGGGACATCCTGTCTTGTGTTGGTGTTTTGTGTGGCCTGTGACTTGGCATGGCCTTGCTTGGGGCATGGGGCATGGAGGCGCTAGTGGCATGTGTGTGTTTTTGGAGTGTGGTTGTGTACGGTGCGGGCTTTGGGGGGGTTGCGTGCATGATTGGTATTTGGGTTGTATATGGCATTCCCCCCATGTGAGGTGAGTTGTTTGTGTACTCACCAGGCTCTCGGACTCCTTCTAGTCCGTCTACTCCCACCGGCGGCAGCGTGGCCATCACCTTCTCCTCCCAGGGATGGTAGTGTACCGGTCTGCGGGACGGACCTCCTCCAGTGATGTTGGCCTGGTTGTGGTCGTCTGTCATTTTGCGGCCGACCGTCCTCCGCAGATCGTACCACCTGGCTTGGCACTCATGCCTGGTCCTTCTGGTGGCCCCAACAGCATTCACGGAATTGACTATCCTCTCCCACATGGCAGATTTTTCAGATATGCTGGTCCGTCTGACCAATGTTCGAAAGAGCTGTGGCTCGACTCTGATTATTTCGTCGACAAGGACCTCCAGCTCCTCCTTTGTGAACTTTGGATTCTTGTTAGTGGGCATGGTGTGGGGTGTGGGTGTGGATGGTTGTGGGGGTGTGGGTGTGGATGGTTGTGGGTGTGTGAGTGTGGTTGTGCAGGTGTGTGTGTGTGAATGTGATGAGGGTGTGTTTGTGATGGTGGTTGTGTGAAGGAGTGCAAGTGTAAGGTGTATTGATGTATGTAGTATGGTGCAGTGCGTTGTCTCTGTGGTCTGGCAGTAGGGGATCTGTTGCAAAGGATCATGGTTTGTGTGTGCTGGGCCTTTTTATTGGTCCATTTGTGGGTGTGTCTGTGTTTGAACTTTGGGTGGGTGTGTTATAAGGAGTGGTAGTGGTTTGGGCCTCTGTTTAGCTGTTTGTCAGTTGCAAGTCAGTGTATAGGATGGATTTGGCCTTGTTGGATATGTTTTGTGGTGTTGTGTGCCTCGAATTGACTCTCCTTGTGTTTTTTGGGTTTGTCCTGGTTCAGTAGGAGTGTTTTTTGCGTCTGTACGGTGCGTACATGGGCCATGTTTTTGTACAGTGCTGTCCTTTGCTATGGCTTAGTACGACTCGCACATGCGCTATGTTGGGTGAGGGTGCTGGTGTTTGGGCCTGGGGTAGGGTGCGTACGAACACGGGCAGGGTGTTGGTCTGCACCGTCCATCGGTGGTGGTGTTTCGCACCGTACATACAGGGGGGGCTGGGTGTAGGGTCTGTACATACACGGGTGGGGAGTTGGTACGCTCCATGCATACACGGGTGGGGGTACGGTCTGTACATACATACACTGGTGGGGTGGGGGTACGGTCCGTACATACACGGGTGGGGGTACGGTCCGTACATACACTGGTGGGGTGGGGGTACGGTCCGTACATACACGGGTGAGGAGTTGGTACGGTCCGTACATACACTGGTGGGATGGGGGTACGGTCCGTACATACACGGGTGGGGGTACGGTCCGTACATACACGGGTGGTGAGTTGGTATGCTCCATGCATACACAGGTGGGGGTCCGGTCCGTACATACACGGGTGGGGAGTTGGTACGATCCATGCATACACGGGTGGGGTACGGTCCGTACATACACGGGTGGGGGTACGGTCCGTACATACACGGGTGGGGAGTTGGTACGCTCCATGCATACACGGGTGGGAGTACGGTCTGTACATACACGGGTGGGGGTATGGTCCGTACATACACTGGTGGGGTGGGGGTACGGTCCGTACATACACTGGTGGGGTGGGGGTACGGTCCGTACATACACGGGTGGGGAGTTGGTACGCTCCATGCATACATGGGTGGGGGTACGGTCCGTACATAAACGGGTGGGGGTACGGTCCGTACATACACTGGTGGGGTGGGGGTATGGTCCATACATACACTGGTCGGGTGGGGGTACGGTCCGGACATACACTGGTGGGGTGGGGGTATGGTCCGTACATACACGGGTGGGGAGTTGGTACGGTCCGTACATACACGGGTGGGGTGGGGGTACGGTCCGTACATACACTGGTGGGGTGGGGGTACGGTCCGTACATACACTGGTGGGGTGGGGGTATGGTCCATACATACACGGGTGGGGAGTTGGTACGGTCCGTACATACACGGGTGGGGTGGGGGTACGGTCCGTACATACACGGGTGGGGAGTTGGGATGGTCCGTACATACACGGGTGGGGTGGGGGTATGGTCAACACATACACTGGTGGGGTGGGGGTATGGTCCGTACATACATTGGTGGGGTGGGGGTACGGTCCGTACATACACAGGTAGGGAGTTGGTACGGTCCGTACATACACGGGTGGGGTGGGGGTACGGTCCGTACATACACGGGTGGGGTGGGGGTACGGTCCGTACATACACGGGTGGGGTGTGGGTACGGTCCGTACATACACGGGTGGGGAGTTGGTACGCTCCATGCATACATGGGTGGGGGTACGCTCCATGCATACACTGGGGGGGGTTCGGCGCGTACATCCGCGGCCGGGGTGCGTTTTGCGCATACATGCGGGGTCTGTGGTGGGGTGTTCGGCGCGTATGCAGCACGTGTCTCCATGGTTGCTATGGGAGTTCGGTCCGTATGGTGTTTTTTCCATACAGTTGTGAAATCGAAAGGACGGGAGTGATCGTACTTGCGCGGTCGGACTTCATTTTTCCGATTTGTACGGTAAATCGTCCGGGGATGTGTCGGACACATTTTCCGACCCGAGGACGTGTGGGGAAATTTTCCTGATGTGATTCGTATGGACTTTTTCCCATGCGAATCGTACTTGGCAGTTTGTACGCTACTTGTACGATTCGTACGGAAAAAAATCCGGATTCAATTCGGACGGGGGAAATTTTTCCAGGATCGGAATCGGCCCCTAAATGTTCTGTCTGTTAGGAAAGAAGTGAGCCAATTGTAATATCATCTTTTATTCCGGCATCCTTCATTCTTTGGACAAGTATCTCATGTCAAAAGCTCACTCAGGGTGAGAAGGATGATTGCGATGGAACCTCCCTGCTCCAGCAGCATCTTCAGCTCCTCCGTAACTGCTAAGAGTTCTGTTTCAGTGCTACGTTGTGGGCGGGAACCTGTTTGCCTGGGGTGGGAGAGAGAGTTTTTTCTAGAATCAGGGAGAGATTTTGGTGTACATGCTTTTCAAAAATCTTTCTTGTTGCCGGAAGCAGGGATATAGGCCTGTGGTTCCCGGGGCTGAGGGATAAAGATTGATTTTTTAAAATAATGGTTTTACTACCACATGTTTCCACGCAGGGGGGACTAGTCCAGTATTAGGTGAGAGGTTGAGAAGTTCCAGTACTGCTGGAAAGGTAAATTCTGCTGCTCGAAGGAATATATGGGGCAAAGCAGTGACTAGAAGGGACCCAGATTTTACTTTGCTAAAAAGTGTTGTTAGTGTTTAACTGGGGATGGGGGAGGAAGTCAGTGAGACATACAGTGGGTGCGTTCCTGAAATGTCCTCCTTCTGAAAGTTTTAGCCTAAAATCACAGTAAAATATATAAAACGAACGATTAAAAGTGTTTTCTAAAATATATGTTTCTCCTGGCTCAGCTGCGCCCCCATCATGTATGCCAGCGAATGCTAAAAAAGATTAGAGCGCTGACCTCACTGGGCGACTCTGGTCAGTAAGTATTTTGCGTGACTTGCTTGTTGTGCTGAACCTTTTATTTTCCAGAGCTTTGGACTCTTTTTCTGAGGCTTCATTTACTATTTTTGATGGTAATTTTAGGACTATGCTCAACTTATTATTTTCAATACATAACTTCTGACAAGTGTGGGTTTTAAGTCAGTCCCTTATCAATGACTGTATGACTTTATTGTCCATCTGGCTTCCTTACTCCTGTTTTGATGGCTGGCTTTCCTATTCTTGTGTGTGACGAGCATTTCTGTCTTGCAGTGTTTTGAATAAATAACGCATTCTTCCACTGCTGATGTCAGACCTTGCATGCAACACATGGGTAGGACTATGTTCTCTCCATTTCTCTGTACTCTCCTTCCTCCAACTTCTACAACCCACTACACTTCCCCCTTCCTACACTCCATCCAGATTTCTCTGAGCATTAACCCAACTTTTTCAAATGTACGGTTTACAGTTGTTTCAGCTGGTGGCCATCTTAAAACAGCTTTTGGACCATTCCAATATGGCCGGCTGTGCCTACACACAGGCACACATGAACAGCCAAGACCCATTGGTGTTATCAATGCTTGTTTATTTTCCAGTGAAGACACAGATGAAGCTGAAGTGCACTCTGGATTCGTTACAAAGATTGACTTATGGCTTTTCACACATTTCCAGCACTCGTTTTGCTAAACGTATAATAATATCTTCTGTAGAAACTGATTCTTGGGTGCCACACATTTCACAATACTACTAAGCTTCAAAATAATCTTACTTATTTAATTTATTTATCTATTTATTGTTTAATCAGATATTCATCGCAGAGGCCATCAGGATGCTGTAAGGAACAATCCTTCTTAAAATGTCTGGATAGGAAAGTCCAAAGGTGATTCATTAAGTAGGTGAGTTTTAATTGATTTTTAGAAACAGAGGCGAATCGTAGGCTTATATAGCTCAAGAGGGAGAGCATGCCACGAGTTGAGACAAGGATGGCAGAGTGCTCACCAACCATACTGGATCAGTTGGCCTTGTGTACCTGAAACAAGAGCATAGAGGAGGAGCGAAGGGAGTGGGTAAGTTCATATTTTTAGAAACTGATCCTTGGTGTAAAAGTCAATGTCATACACCAAAGCTTTCTGCATCACGCGTAAGGTTTTGAAGTGAATCCTTTGCTTTACCTGAGAATAGTGAAGATTACTGCTGGCCTTTGAAATGGGCGAATTTCCTGAAGCCCCTGTCTGGTTAGAATGCCAACACTTGAATCCATTGGATTATTTTTAATGCAAAGAGAGGCCATTACAGTAATCTAGATGAGTGAGAATGCAGGCAGTAACCCATTGGAAAGAAAAAGTGACTTTCCTTGGCATGCAAAGAGTCAAGCACTGATTGGCTCATTTCGTAAGTCATCAATCTAGAGCCCCAAAGAATTTAACCTTCAGATCTGGAGATCACAACGTTTTTTACCACCATAATCATGAACCTCTGCTCTGACGCTTGCATAGTGACGTGCAGCATTGGAGATACCTCCCACTGTCTCTTTTGGGAAGAGCATCACTCTTTAAAATTATCGCCCTGCCGCTATGCACTTCATAACTCCCCTTACCCGGTCCCTCAAGCATATTTTCAAACTGGAAGCAGCTGTGCGATCACTTCTGAGGGATTCTCCCTGCAGAAGCTAACAAAAGGTTGGTATGACGATGGGGTGGCACTCCCAGTTTCACAAATGCCCTACTGGGCAGCTCAGCTGACTGTGGTTAACCACTGGATGCACTATCCTCAGAATGACCCAGTGTATAAAATGGATCGTCATAACATGTAACCAGGAGGATATTTAAGGGCCATTTATGAAGGGAACAGGGTGAATTCCTTTTTCGAGCCAACCTCCACTACATTACAGGTCTGGAAAAAAGGCGCTAACAACTCTCAGTTGAAGAGATAGGCTCACACAGATGACACCATCATGGGAGTCTGCGAGTTTGGGACTCTTGGCAAAGCAAATCACTTTTAAGAGATGGGATTTGATTGGCCTTTCAAAGTATAGGGACTTGTGGGTTCAGGGGGATGTAAAACCATTTGCGGCACTACAACAAGAGTATCAGCTAGCACACTCGAAAACCTACCGATACCTACAGATTAGACATACACTGAGGGTGGTGTTGTCAAAGGGGGAGGAACTACTGGACTCCTCCCCATTAGAAGATAGGTTAGTGGATGATCGCTTGGATAAGAAGGCAATATCATTGATTTATACTAAACTAATGAATAATTCACCAGATCCATTGCATGCCATCCGCTTCCGTTGGAAGCAAGACCTAGGTCTGATAGTGGATGAGTAGCAACAAAATTCAACATAAACGTCTCCAAAATCTACATATAGAAATAGTACGTTTATGATATAAAGGTACCATACGTCAGACCAGTTTGATTTATAATTTATTAGTCTTAGATATAGATTTTTTGGGGGGTTTTGGGTTTTTAACTTATAAAATAGTGTTTTTTTAAGAATATATACATAGAATTTGTAACCTCCACATACATTGAAAGACAAGTAAACCATGTAAGTACAATAAAAACAAAGACAGAAATAACTAACTACATAACAAATTAAGAAGAAAACAATCACACACAATCATACTTAATAAAAATATACATATCAAAGAAATCAACTACAGAAAAAGTCATATGGTCCTAAAGGTTATGTCATATTGTAATAACAATTTTATTGGAGTATTGAGAATTCTGTAAATATATTTTATGAGACAAGAATGTAAGTAGGCAGAAGTGCGCCGATACGCGTTTTGGAAGTTACAAATCAACGGAAACAAGTAGTACAACCTTCATCAGGGCCCTGGCTGTGTTTTTAAATTGGTAGCAACGGCCATCCAGTCTGGACTTATTCAAATGAAAATTCAAACACAAGGGGCTCACAACAATCTTCAAGTACTAGTCTAAAATATGGAACGAATTGCATTAATGTAAGAAAACAATTAGTACGAAGGGGTAGGGATGACTAAGGTAGCATACCAAAGAAAAATGCCTGGTGTGCTCCTGTTTTGTAGGATCAAAGTAGCTGCATGCAGGAGAGGAGTATTTATAACTAAAATAATGATGACACCCTATGAAGAAACAGAGGTGAGGGATGTGTGTGATAAACAATAGTGGATGAGGACTGGCAAGAAGCCCTGGCCTCTCCCAGGGAAGTGTCCATCCGCTCAAGTTTTAGACTGGTACAGTTAAAAGTATTCCATAGATCATACATTACCCGTACAACGCTGGTGAAAATGGGTAGAATTGCCTCCTAAAGTTGTACCCAGGGATGCGGGCAGGAGGGCACCTTTCTCCACATGATATGGGACTGTCCAAACCAACGGGTATATTGGGAGGGACTTATCTCCTCTATGCAGAAGGCTCACCCTATAAATACATCAAAATTGGCATGGTGTTGTATTTTGAATATATGGAGCGAAACAAACTTCACAAGTAAAGAGCGTCTCTGGGTGACATTGGGATTTACCGTGGCTAAACGTAACAGTGCTAAATTATGGAGTGCACCCGGGACCCCTAGGTTGAATGACTGGAAATGTGATATTGACTGGTGCATGGTTGCTGAGAAAACTATATATGGAAGTAGGGGCTGTCTAGACAAATGGTCGAAAATTTGGGGGAGGTGGAAGAAGTATTGAGGTCCAATATGCTCACCAATACATCCGCCAAGAATAAGGAATCTGCCAGGAAACATCTGAATGATGGGGGCCTTGGGGAAATGATCGGTACGGTCTTAAAAATGTCTGATCTGATTAAATGGACATTGCATCACTGTCCTAGACCTCCAGCATGTAACATGGTACTAAATGTGCACTGATATCGCTCAATGTCTTTTGCTTTGTTTCACATTTGATTAATAAAATGTTTTTTTTTTAACTTTGTATCAGGGGTAGGTGGTATTTCTAAAGAAAGAGGGGGCCATTTGGAATCATGCCATTGCTGTCTGTGTTTGCCAAGAAGAAGATGTTTAGTCTTGTTTCCATTAATAGAATATTCTCACACATCAATACTTGTATGTCAAATATACGTTTTTAAGTTAGACAGAGACTTTGGAGCCTGTTTTTCTATCTGGGCAAAGAGCTGTATATTGTCTGCATACATGACCATTTTACAGCTGTGGTGCTTGATAAGCTGGAGCAAGGGGGGGGGGCAGAAGATAAATACAACCACTGTATTGCTGCCTTTGTTTAGTCTCATTGTATCTGTCAGACCTCCTTTTAGGTGCATATAAACCAAATATTGGGATTGTTACCCTATTGTATGCACCAACAACATCCAATGAAAATCTAAGGCTATAGATGAATGTGCATGATGAAGGCAAGATGTTGTTTTAAGAATGGCTTATTGAAATAGTGGATATAATGTTCCGGATATTGAATCTTTTATTTTCATACGCCCTAGGGCACCCTTCAACAAATTCAATGATGTAATCTGCAAATATTACTCATTGTAAATCATTGTAGGAAATTACCTGAAAGTCGAATGCCACCTATAGCCTGCAGCACCAATTGCGCCATCCACAATGTGGGCCTACAAAACATGGCTTCAGGCCTGCCATTGTAGCCTGACTGCTGCAGTGTAAAACATGCAGTGCAGCCTGTCAAAATATAAATTTTTGACAGGCAAGGACCTCCCTCTAAAATATTCACTAGTTACCCATTTGTAGGCCTTGGAGCCCACAAGGTAGGGAGCAGGATATTTAAAAGTAGGATATGTAGAAAATTAATATCACCATGTGCCTCCAGTGACAAGTCCCCCAAAACTATTTTCACTGTGACAGGCCTGTATGTTTTATACAGAAAAACATAGTACTGTATACAATTTTAATATTGCTCTCTCAGATTTGGGGCCAGCTAGAAAAACACAATAGGCCCGATTCACAAAAGGCATTTAGCAGTAGTAAAGTTAGGAATCCTAACTTTACTACTCCTAAATGCATTTTGTGAATACCGAAAGTCGTAAAGTTGGGATTTTTCTCAGTTTAGGAGTAGTAAAGTTAGGAATTCTAACTTTACTACTCTTAAATGCCTTTTGTGAATACCAAAAGTCATAAAGTTAGGATCTTGCCTCAGAATATTTTTGTGAATAAGGCCCAACATCACTATTGTAATAGTCATTAAAAATCAAATTCAATGGTGAAGCCATATTTATAATAAGTATTAAAGCAAAGTAACTTGTAGAAAGCTATCTTTACCTTGCCTGACAGTGCAGGAGGCTAATTTGCATTCACTCTTCATCACCTGCCCAGCCTTTAATGAGGTGTGAAACTCCTCCCAGGAGCTTCACAATAAAGCACTTTCATTGACTGGTCAAACTGAATTGGCAGGAATGACTCCTCTGAGCTCAGTATTCAGGGTGAGGGCTTCTGCCCCTCCTATTGACACAATAGTGCCAAATCCTGCCTGAAAGGCCTGTCAGTGGTACATGTAAAAAAAATGGCACCCTAGAAAGGGATCAAACAAGACGAGAACACAATTCTTTTGTATCATCTGTCTGGTTACTGAAGGACCCTGCTTTGTCTTACCAAACATATCTATCATTTGTGCTGTGGGTTTGTTGTGGTTCCTGTAAGGCAAACAGGGACTACTAAAAAAGGAGGTAGGCAAGGGTCTGGGAATTTTTTCTCAATTAGTTAGGTAGTGTCCAGGGGTCACCCCCACCCACTAGCTAATGCAAGTATAAATATGGACCCTTTTTAAAACACTTGACCAGCAGAACTTCAGAAGAGGACTGGACCTGCTGTTTGTGACTGAGAGGAGCCATGGAGAACTGGACCTGATCTTTCTTGTATCCATGATGAAGAGGTGGACTTCAAAGGCCAGTTGGCTGACCTCATGTAGAGCTACTGGGTCATAACATGCTGCTTGAGGCCTTTTCCTCAAAGTGTCCAGCTGACCAGTGGCAACAGGACCAGGACTGAACTTTGCTGCTGGCCTCGACCTGACATCCTGGAAGCCTCTAAGTGCCTACCCTGATATGCTGGGGTCTTAAGAAATGTAGTCCTGTGGTTGTTTGGGCGCTAGAAAATAAATGTAAACATTTTGATGACTTTTCCTTCTCAGCTTCAGCTAGGCCAGCCTAGAAAAGTGTCCAACTGGCAGTTCCCTTACAATTTTAAGTTCATCTAACGCAAAGATCTCCATGCCTCTGAAAAAATGGCAAAGTCCCATTCTGCATTGGATCTTGGAAAGTTTTAGTGAAAAATCTCCAAAGCGCTAGAGCGCCAGTGAGACGAACTTGCCCTCGTTATCCCACCTTCAGTTCCACGGTGGCGGCTACACTTTCAGAGGCATCCCACAAGGAAACATTTTCCTTCAAGAAAGTGACAAAGTGCCTTGCTGAAGTGGGACTAAGAAACAGTTTCGAACTTTTTGACTTCCAGACTTTCAATGGAAACAATCCACTTGGTATATCCAACCTGGGCTCCATTGCAGTCGGCCTGAAATAGCATCTTGGTCCCGGTCTACCGATTCCTTAAACATTGATACTCAGTGCTTTTTGTCATTATTTTCATTTAGATATTTAAAAGTTCATCGTGTTGGATTTTTGCCATCTTAGGTGCCGATCACGATCCGGTAAAAAATGTCCCCGTACGACTCGTATCGGGTCTTTTTACCGTACGAATCATACAAGTGCCGTACGAACTGGCAATCACGATTCGCATGGTAAAAAGTCCATACGAACCGCACTGGGAATCATTCCCCACACGTCCTCGGGTCGGAAAATGTGTCCGACACGTCCTCGGACGATTTACCTTACAAACGTGAAAAGCCAAGTCCGACCGAGGAATCACGATCCATCCCGTGCGTCCGAGCGTACAACCGTATGGAAAAAACACCGTCCGCACCAAACTCCTATAGCAACCATGGAGACATGTGCCCGCATACGCGCCCAACACTCCCCCCAGCCCCCGTACGTCCGACACGTACCCCCCGTGTATGTATACCCCCACCCGTCTAGGTACACCCCAGTACGTTCAAGTCGTACCCCCACCCCAGTACGTGTCGTACCACCGTCTATGTACACCCCAGTACATTCGAGCCCCACCCCCACCCCAGTACGTGTCATACCCCCCGTGTACCTACACCCCAGTACGTTCCAGTCGTACCCCCACCCCAGTACGTGTCGTACCACCGTCTATGTACACCCCAGTACGTTCGAGCTCCACCCCCACCCCAGTACGTGTCATACCCCCGTGTACCTACACTCCAGTACGTTCCAGTCGTACCCCCACCCCAGTACATGTCGTACCACCGTGTACCTACACCCCAGTACGTTCGAGCCCCACCCCCACCCCAGTACGTGTCATACCCCCGTGTACCTACACCCCAGTACGTTCCAGTCGTACCCCCACCCCAGTACGTGTCATACCCCCCGTGTACCTACACCCCAGTACGTTCGAGCCCCACCCCCACCCCAGTACGTGTCATACCCCCGTGTACCTACACCCCAGTACGTTCCAGTCGTACCCCCACCCCAGTACGTGTCGTACCACCGTGTACCTACACCCCAGTACGTTCCAGTCGTACCCCCACCCCAGTACGTGTCGTACCACCGTCTATGTACACCCCAGTACGTTCGAGCTCTACCCCCACCCCAGTGCGTGTCATACCCCCCGTGTACCTACACCCCAGTACGTTCCAGTCGTACCCCCACCCCAGTACGTGTCATACCCCCCGTGTACCTACACCCCAGTACGTTCGAGCCCCACCCCCACCCCAGTACGTGTCATACCCCCGTGTACCTACACCCCAGTACGTTCGAGCCCCACCCCCACCCCAGTACGTGTCATACCCCCCGTGTACCTACACCCCAGTACGTTCCAGTCGTACCCCCACCCCAGTACGTGTCATACCCCCCATGTACCTACACCCCAGTACGTTCGAGCCCCACCCCCACCCCAGTACGTGTCATACCCCCTGTGTACCTACACCCCAGTACGTTCCAGTCGTACCCCCACCCCAGTACGTGTCGTACCACCGTGTACCTACACCCCAGTACGTTCCAGTCGTACCCCCACCCCAGTACGTGTCGTACCACCGTCTATGTACACCCCAGTACGTTCGAGCTCCACCCCCACCCCAGTACGTGTCATACCCCCCGTGTACCTACACCCCAGTACGTTCCAGTCGTACCCCCACCCCAGTACGTGTCATACCCCCCGTGTACCTACACCCCAGTACGTTCGAGCCCCACCCCCACCCCAGTACGTGTCATACCCCCCGTGTACCTACACCCCAGTACGTTCCAGTCGTACCCCCACCCCAGTACGTGTCGGACCACCGTGTACCTACACCCCAGTACGTTCCAGTCGTACCCCCACCCCAGTACGTGTCGTACCACCGTGTACCTACACCCCAGTACGTTCCAGTCGTACCCCCACCCCAGTACGTGTCGTACCACCGTCTATGTACACCCCAGTACGTTCGAGCTCCACCCCCACCCCAGTACGTGTCATACCCCCCGTGTACCTACACCCCAGTACGTTCCAGTCGTACCCCCACCCCAGTACGTGTCGTACCACCGTGTACCTACACCCCAGTACGTTCCAGTCGTACCCCCACCCCAGTACGTGTCGTACCACCGTCTATGTACACCCCAGTACGTTCGAGCTCCACCCCCACCCCAGTACGTGTCATACCCCCCGTGTACCTACACCCCAGTACGTTCCAGTCGTACCCCCACCCCAGTACGTGTCATACCCCCCGTGTACCTACACCCCAGTACGTTCGAGCCCCACCCCCACCCCAGTACGTGTCATACCCCCCGTGTACCTACACCCCAGTACGTTCCAGTCGTACCCCCACCCCAGTACGTGTCGTACCACCGTGTACCTACACCCCAGTACGTTCGAGCCCCACCCCCACCCCAGTACGTGTCATACCCCCGTGTACCTACACCCCAGTACGTTCCAGTCGTACCCCCACCCCAGTACGTGTCGTACCACTGTGTACCTACACCCCAGTACGTTCGAGCCCCACCCCCACCCCAGTACGTGTCATACCCCCCGTGTACCTACACCCCAGTACGTTCCAGTCGTACCCCCACCCCAGTACGTGTCATACCCCCGTGTACCTACATCCCAGTACGTTCCAGTCGTACCCCCACCCCAGTACGTGTCATACCACCGTCCATGTACACCCCAGTACGTTCGAGTCCTACCCCCACCCCTGTACGTGTCGTACCACCGTGTACCCAGTACGTTCGAGTCCTACCCCCACCCCTGTACGTGTCGAACCACCGCGTATGTACATCCCAGTACGTTCGAGTCCCACCCCCACCCCTGTACGTGTCGTACCACCGTGTACACAGTACGTTCGAGTCCTACCCCCACCCCTGTACGTGTCGAACCACCGTGTATGTACATCCCAGTACGTTTGAGTCCTACCCCCAACACAACCTCCTAACTACGGAGCGCACCCCAGGCCCCAACATCACAACCGCATGTACGAGTCGTACCAAGCCACACACAAGGACAGCACCGTACAACCAAATGGCCCATGTACACACCGTACACACGCTCAAAACGCACGGACACAACCAGGACAAAACAAAACAACACAACAATACACCATTCGAATGGCACAAAGCCACTAAACATGGCCAAAAAACACCAAAACAACACCTTCACTGACCTGCAACTGCCAAAAACAAACAGAGGCCCAATACACCACCACTCCTTATAACCAACCCACCCACAATTCAAACACAGCCACACCCACCAATGGACCAATAAAAAGGGCCCACGCACACAAACCATGAGCCTTTGCAACAGACCCACTGCTGCCAGACCCCACAGACAACCCACAGCACCAGACCTCAACCTTTACTACACCTTACACTTGCACACCTTCACACAACCACCTTCACAAACACACCCTCATCACATTCACACACACACGCACCTGCACAACCACACCCACACACCCACAACCATCCACACACCACCCCCACCATCCACACCCCTCATCATGCCCACTACCAAGAATCCAAAGTTCAGTAACCGAGAGTTGGAGGTTCTTGTTGATCAAATCCTCAGAGTCGAGCCACAGATCTTCGGAACATTGGTCAGAAACACCAGCCAGGCAGCAAAAACAGCCATGTGGCAGACCATCGTCGATGCTGTGAATGCTGTTGCGGACACCAGACGGACCAGGCAGGAATGCCAGAACAGGTGGTACGATCTGCGGAGGAGGGTCCGAGCCAAGAGGCAGGATGAACACGACCAGGCCAACGCCACCGGAGGAGGGCCCTCCCGCAGACCCGTACACTACCATCCCTGGGAGGAGAGGGTGATGGCCATACTGCCGGTGGAGGCAGTCGAAGGATTAGAAGGACTCCGAGACCCGGGTGAGTACACAAACAACGCACCTCACATGGGGGGAACGGCATCCACAACCAACATCACTAACAGGCACGCAACCACCACAAGCCATCGCATGACTCAACCACACTCCATGAGCACGCACATGCCACTGCTGCCACCATGCCCCATGCACCCAGCTGGACAATGTCAAGTCACAGGCCACAGAAGACAACAACACATGACACGGTAACCCGGATGGCGGGAGGCTGGGCCCAAAAAAGCACATAGTGCAACTCAGAAGCAGACAACAATTCACTCTACCCATATGGCCTAGGTCACAGCCAGACAAACAGTGTGTCCCAACACAGGAATGACTTGCCAGCAAATGGCGGACGCCTTGCATCAACACATGGGGGTGAAGGCACTGTTTTGCACATGACAGCAGCTAATGAACAGCCAACATTGTGAAAGAGTGGCAGCACACACCACCACAGCAGCAGCGCACAGACACACATCACACCCAATGGGTGCCTGGAGATCAGAAACAAACTCACATCAACAAGCCAAGGGCCACTCAAAGATCTGCTAACAGTGTGTGCCCAGGAAGCTGGGCCGAGGTGACAGAGGGTGACACACGGAGGGAGGGAGAGGGGGACAGAGAGGGAGGGAGAGGGGGACAGAGGGAGGGAGAGGGGGACAGAGAGGGAGGGAGACGGACAGAGGGAGGAGGCTGACACACGGAGGGAGGGAGAGGGGGACAGAGAGGGAGGGAGAGGGGGACAGAGAGGGAGGGAGAGGGGGACAGAGAGGGAGGGAGAGGGGGACAGAGAGGGAGGGAGAGGGGGACAGAGAGGGAGGGAGACGGACAGAGGGAGGAGGCTGACACACGGAGGGAGGGAGAGGGGGACACAGAGGGAGCGAGACACAGGGAGAGCTAATCAGCCGTGTTGCGTGTGTGAATGTCTGCTCGTCAGCAGGTAGACTGCGTGCATGTAGACAAGGGTGGCCAGTGCCAGAACCCCCCCTCTTCACCATGGCAAAACACAGGGCCATGTCACAACCTGTACACGGGAACAAGGACAGCTACCTGGATCATATAAGTGTGTGGATCCCCTCCATGTGCGCATGTACAGTGCTACACGGAAGGCGCCAATGCATGGCTCGCCACACCTGCCCACTCCACTGCTGACTGCAGTCACACTTGACGCAGCAAGTAAGACTGTGCCACACATAGTTAAAGGGGCCAAAGTGGTGGCCAAGGGACACACCCATGCACAAGTGCACTGTGAGTGGAATGCAAGACAGATCCTAATTCCAAGAGGAAATGTGCCAACTTTGAAACGGATGAAACATGGATGTTGCATGGACCAAAATTAACATTGTCTCTCTCACACACAGGTTAACGTCGTGGTGCACCCCCCAACACTGGGGGGGAACACTCACAGGACCCGGATCTGCAGGAGCCCGATCACACCGTCTGCGACCACTCTCACCACTCTGCGGACGACCCCGACCGACCTGGCCCCTCTGGTGTCCAACCACCTCCATCACCTGCGTCAGGTACAACTGTGCCAACCACCACCCCCACTCCTGCCACATCCCAGGAGACACCCAGGATCCCTGCCCCAACACCACAATGCAGCCAGGCTCGCCAGGAGGGACACGGTGTCCCGGGCACCCAGGAGGAGGCAGGCGACAACGCCAATGCCACCCCTCAGGGGTCCCGGAGACCCCATGTGCCCACAAGTGCAGGCCAGGCGCAAGTGGGCAGGGGTGGTGGGAGTGGAGGACGGCGGAGGCGCGAGCCTGACCAGTTGGCTGGGGATCCGGTATTTTCCCATGTCCGTAAAATCCTGGACTCATACCGGCAGGACACCACGGGCATGGCCCAGGTTGTGTCCGTCCTCGAGGGGATCAAGGCCCAGCAGGCCCAGCAACATGCGGAGCTAATTGCTTGTCTACTGGTACACCAACGGAGGATGGAGGACAGACAGGCTGAGCAAGTGACGGCATTCCAGGGGATTCACGCTACACTCCGTCGGATGGCCGACACCATGGCCGACCCTCCCTGTGCCAGAAGGCGGAGAACATCACCACCCACAGGGAGGGATCAGGAGGAGGAGGAGGAAACATCCGACGGAGCATCCCAGACGTCGTCACGGCCTGCTGGTGAGGTTCCCCGCAGGAGGCGGGGTCGTCCACGGAAAGGACCGTGAGGGTGGCTGCTACATCACCATCTCCCAGGACACCTGGCCTGGCACCTGGCCCACTGGAGCAACAGCATCACAGCATCAAGAGACATTCTCTGCCACATGGCCCTGCTGGTCACTGGCTGACCAATGTTGACAAAGACTGTGGCATGGACTCTGAGGATTTCCAATGGCAAGGACACCAACTCCCCTACTGAACTTTGGATTCCCTAATCCCGGAAAGCCCCTCACTTTGTCCCCCCCACCCCCCCAATAATAAATCACACTATGAAGAGTAGATGCCTGCTGGTAGCATTATTACCTAACATGTGTCTTGTAAAGTCTAAACATGCCTGAGTCATCTTTTCTCTTCAACCATCCACACCCTGGGGCCTGAGTCTGGCACAGGACACATGGGTCACAGTTTATTAGGCAAGACAGACATGGAGCACCATACACACCCGTGATGGGCACAACCAGCTGAGGGGGTGGCCGAACAACCGTGCTGACACACACATTGAGTACACCAACAGTCATGCGCAGAGGTCAGGGATCCAGTCCAGTGTCCTGGGTGGCACCCAGGTATGTGTAGACAGGTGGCAGAACCATGTCCTGCAAGCTTGAGTCCGGTGGATGCAGAGAATGGGGGCCTGGCCAACGTTGGATGCATGGGGATGGCACATGTCACAATACCCACGCAGTCATGGACATCATGCCCAATACACAGTCTCAGCCCACACACACAGCTTGCATCTTGCGACTCGACACATTGACACATAGCCACAATCAGGGAATACCATGACAGACATGCAGGATGCACCGTGCCAACACACCAGCATTTACTGAGAAGAGGCACCTTGGAGGCATAGGGACACCTTTATTAGTCATGTATTCGGGTTTGCAGAGGCAACTCGAAGTACACATGAACACATCATATGGAGTGACATGTGGGTCCAACACTGGCACCCCCCTTCTGCAGCACAAATGCGTGATAGCCATGGTACTGGCACACAAGCGTCGGCTAACAGCTAAATACCCACAGCTGCACACGGAGAGCTTGCCATACACCATAGATCCGCTGATGTGGAAGTCCCACACCATGTCAAGCCAATGCTAACCGTATGTGTCCGAGGGCAGTGTCACACACATTGATGCCATCATCACAATCCACTATCCCATCACTGATGACTGTCAACCAGGCAGACCATCTATTCAGGTGTACACAGCTGCATGTCGTGTCCCATGGGGATGCAACATGGCTGCAGAGGAGCCAAACCCCGACAGGGGCAGTGTGCACACATCGTGAACAACTGCCACACCCAATACACCCCAGATGCATCCCTTACCCCATGGAGACTTCCAAACGTGTCCGTGCCTGTAACGCTGAGTCAGCCCACGATGTCAAGTCCATGAGGAATAGCAGTGCCACAACAATGCAACCAGCAAACGGCATGCGCAGGTACCTGGGGAAGAGAGACACACAAGAAGTCAGCCACAAAAAGCACAGCCACTTGCATGTGCATTTACTCGACACATGTATGGATGACAACATGCTAGGTCACAATTATGACTGGGGAAATACTACCATCACTGCCACCATCACTCCAGTGACACACCCACACACACCTCTGACCCACGTGCCATACATGCAGGTGGAGAGACACATCACAACGCATGCCACACGGGGACCAATGCGTGCACACTCAGACACTGGTACTCACCACTAAGCAAAGAAGTCGCGTATGAGCCGAGTCCGGATGTCCTCTTGCGGCTCCACATCCTCCACATCACTAGCCCCATTGCCAAGCCCTTCGTCCTCCACGGGTGGATGGTCCTCGTCATGTTGATTCAGGATGAGTGGCACAGCTCTTTCAACTGCCATGTTGTGCAGCATGCAGCAGACCATGAAGATCTTGCAGACCTTCGCCGGGGCATAAGGGAGTGCACCGCCGGTCTTGAAGAGGCACCGGAATCGGCTCTTCAGCATGCCAAACGTCCTCTCTATCACTCGCCTTGTCCGGCCATGGGCGGTGTTATAGCAGAGCTGGGCCGGCGTGATGGGGTTGCGGAGAGGTGTCAGCAGCCAAGGCATGTTGGGATAGCCAGCGTCCCCTACATGGGAAGCACATGGACATCGTTAGAACTGGTGAAGCGGTCGTGCTGGTCGGCTATACAGAATACAGGACAGACAGACTGTACCCACTAACAACACATGCCCGTTCGTTGCGCAGCTGCATCATCATATCAGGCATCCCGCTACGCCTCATGATGTAGGCATCGTGTGCTGATCCTGGGAAACGAGCACAGACATGTGAAATCACCATATTGGACAGACACACCACAAGGGCATTGATGGAGTGGTAGTGCTTCCGATTGCGGTACGCCACCTCCCGTGCGTGTGGTGGTACCAAACCTACATGTGTCCCATCTATGGACCCAATGACATGGGGCATCCCTCCCAGGGCATAGAATCCACGCTTGACCTCAGTCATCTGTTCAGGGGTTGGGAACTTGATGAAGTCATCCAGGTGAATCAACATGGCCTCCAAGAAATCATGCAGAACACCGCTGAACATGCTCTGGGACATGCCACCAACATGAGCTATGGTATTTTGGAAGGTACCCGTGGCAAGAAAATGTAGGGCAGCCATTACCTTCAGCTGGGGTGTCAGTGCCGTAGGATACCTGTGCTGCGGTTGCAGGTGTGGTGCCAGTCTCGCCGTCAGCTCCAGGATCAACGGTTGGGTGAAGCGGTAGAGCCGGATCCTGTCATTCTCCTGCATGGCAGCCAAGTCTGGAATTCTTCGGGCAAGAGGCGGCGCTCTGCAGTAATTTGGAAGTGACAAGGAAGAGTGAGTGCACTACGAGAACAACTCATGTCTACTGAGCACATGTAAATCTGGCAATACACACATGCTACATAGGGAGTCAGGTATGTGCTACATGCCCAGGACACGTATGGATGCAAGGTGACACTCCTTCCAAGACCCAGCTACACACGGAGATTGAGAACCTCCCCATGCCACGCCATGGGAATAGCTGTGTCCCAGTGCAAGTGAACAGCCCGACGCAAGACAGGAGTGACATACACCCACACATCAGCAGAAGTGGGATGCCGATTGCAGAGACTGGTTGCGGAACACCGGAGCCACAGGTCACATGACATTACACTAGGCCTGCCCACACACCTTGCCATGAAGGTGCACATGTCATGACTCACCACACATTCCTTGTGAGGATGCTGACATGGCCTTGTCACGCTACTCCGTGTCCCATGCATACATGTGCACCTCACATCCGATAACACATGTGGCATGGTGTGCGGAACAGTGTGCAATGACAATCAACCTGATGAAAATCCCGGACACATAAATGACATAGTCACATTGTGCACTGTGGGCAGTGACAAGTCATGTGTCATGACCCCTGTACCGGGCATCATGGGACACTTCCGTGTGTTGGTGTCCGTGCCATGCCAGTGACGCTCACCCCAAGTGCGCAGTCCGACATGCACACATGTCAAAGGAGTCAAGGGCATGCCTGGCACACATTGCACCGTCACACAGTACACCTATACACATCTCATCATACATCTGGTGCCTTCTCCACTCAGGAGGCATGTTCCACATCACAGCCTGTCACACCTGTGCCCCACACATGTAGTAATGCACAGACGATGCCTTGATGTCCATTCCTGGACAAGTATGTCCATCCATGGACAAGTATGTCCATCCATGGACAAGTATGTCCGCCCTATTCCTACCTGTGTGTCGCCTATCACCACTGTGATGTGTAAAAACCGCCGTACTGCTGCTAAGAGGGCCTGTGTATGTTCCCAAATCACTGTGGGAGTGCTGCCGTATGTGTACCCATCGTGATGGCGAGCGTACAGGCATTTGTACGGTCCGTACCACTACGAGTACGCATACGCGTGCAGACCCATAGTGATAGTGAGCGTAGATGCGTGTGTACGGTCCGTACCACTACGGGTACGCATACGCGTGCAGACCCATAGTGATAGTGAGCGTAGATGCGTGTGTACGGCACTATCACTATGGGTCTGCACGCGTATGCGTACCCGTAGTGGTACGGACCGTACACACGCATCTACGCTCACTATCACTATGGGTCTGCACGCGTATGCGTACCCGTAGTGGTACGGACCGTACACACGCATCTACGCTCACTATCACTATGGGTCTGCACGCGTATGCGTACTCGTAGTGGTACGGACCGTACACACGCATCTACGCTCACTATCACTATGGGTCTGCACGCGTATGCGTACCCGTAGTGGTACGGACCGTACACACGCATCTACGCTCACTATCACTATGGGTCTGCACGCGTATGCGTACTCGTAGTGGTACGGACCGTACACACGCATCTACGCTCACTATCACTACGGGTCTGCACGCGTATGCGTACCCGTAGTGGTACGGACCGTACACACGCATCTACGCTCACTATCACTATGGGTCTGCACGCGTATGCGTACCCGTAGTGGTACGGACCGTACACACGCATCTATGCTCACTATCACTATGGGTCTGCACGCGTTTGCGTACCCGTAGTGGTACGGACCGTACACACGCATCTACGCTCACTATCACTATGGGTCTGCACGCGTATGCGTACTCGTAGTGATAGTGAGCGTACATGCGAGTGTACGGCCCGTACCACTACAAGTACGCATACGCGTGCAGACCCATAGTGATAGTGAACGTAGGCATGCATGTACGGGCCGTTGCCATGCATTTGGGGTGCCCTAGGGCCCCGAAACGCACCGTACCTGTGTGTGATGCTCCAAATTACATAGGGGACAAGTATTAAGGCCTACATGCATGCTGGTTGTCATGGAGACCAAGTTCAAATTTCGAAATTGTTCTGGAAGGTGCACAGCAGAAGTCAGTTGGAATTCTTCTACTTTGTTGCAATGTGTTTGTGGGGCTGACATCATGCAGGAGAATGAAACCGATAGAGAACCCACAGACTGCTAGGTTTGAAGGGATTGGTGGAAACATAGGATGCAAATGTGAGTGACCAATCACTCTGTACTCCTGTGCATGAGACTGGGCAGAAGGGCACATATAAGGCAGCCAGGTCCCATGAGGGAGTACTTGCCTGCACATCTTTGCATTCGTCGACCCAGCTGCTGCTACTGATTCCCTGGAACCATGTCAAGGGCTGCGGAGAGGACACAGCCATTCACCCTGGAGGAGAACATGGCTCTGCTGGATGTGATCCTCCCACAGTACTCCATGCTGTATGGGCGACCAGGGTATCAGGTGAGTGCATAGGCCACTGCCACAGACTGTCCCTATGTTGTGACTGTGACTTCAGGCATTGTGTCCTGGTGTGACACACATGCCATGTACTGTCGGGGGGGTCCCAGGGGGGGGGTGCCTGATGTCTCCCAGCAGTGCCCTGAGACAGGAGGGGTGGGGGCCTATCACTCACAGCAGTGCCCTGAGACAGGAGTGGTGGGGGCCTATCACTCCCAGCAGTGCCCTGAGACAGGAGGGGTGGGGGCCTATCACTCACAGCAGTGCCCTGAGACAGGAGGGGTGGGGGGCCTATCACTAACAGCAGTGCCCTGAGACAGGAGGGGTGGGGGCCTATCACTAACAGCAGTGCCCTGAGACAGGAGGGGTGGGTGTGATGCACAGTGTGAGCCTTGATCATTGATTGTGACATTGCCATCATTCCACCTGTGTACCCACTGTGGCACGTACTGCTTTTTCCCTCACCAGGGGATGATGTCCCTATGACAAAGGTGCAATGCATTGACTGCATGACATGCCTTGTTGTAACCAGCTAATTTGTACCCATATGTCTCTCTGTGACATGTGGCTGGTGTATTGATGTGGTGTCACTTGTTCCTCCTCACAGGTAGGCGCCACTGCCAAGGAGCAGATCTGGCTGACCGCCGTCAGTGCCGTGAGGGGTGTGGATGGTCGGAGGCGGAGCCTGCCCCAGGTGAGGAAACGCTGGCAGGATATCCGGTGCTGGACGCGGAGGATTGCACGGCTCCTGCTAGGGGACTCACCTGAGAGCCACAAGAACCGCGGCCGCCGCCGTCTGAGCCACCTCCACAGGCGTGTGCTGCCGGTGGTCTTTCCAGACCTGGAGAGGCGCTTACAGGCGATGCAGCAGCCGGAAGGGGGTAGGTACATGTGTGTTTGTTGTGTGTCACCGGCATTTGTAAGGGCACAGTAGCATGAATTCACTGGCAGGGTTTAAAGGTGCTGTGCAGATCCTGTTTGCCCCAGTATAGCGCTACGCCCCTGCCACCCTTCCCCTCCTTGCAATGTGTTCCCTGGTCTGTGTGTAGTCACTCCTTCACAAGGTAATGTAGGCTGGCGCTTTGTCCACGAGAACAATGACTGTAGCATCATGTGTGGGGGTGGTGTGTAACAGGTTGTGGGACCTTGCCTGTGCACTGTCAAGTTCACTGCATGTGGGTTCCATGTCAGTTGGCACTGATGCTGACTCCAGACATGGGAGTTGGTCTCTCATGTGTCATGCCTTACAGCGCGCATGTCCTATGTAGTGGCCTGTGACATGATGTGCATGAGTGTGCGATACGCATAGTGCAGGGATGGTGACGTGTGTTGCAGTCATTACCATTCAGTAGCATGTAGTTGCGTGCCCACTACTGTCCCCTGGGGCACCTTTTCCTCAGTGGTGTATGTGTCATCATGAACGTGGACACTCTCAGTGTCTACAGCGTAGGTTGTGCTCTGTGCCATTGTCCCCTGTCACCATGTATATAGACGTGCTATTTTGTACAGGTGTCCACTGTGCAGCCTGACCTGATTGTCCTTCTTCATACTCACAGTTGCCAGTGCCTGTGTGTCTTGTTATACTCATCTGAGGATGGGCACTGGTACCTCATTATTTGTACAGGCCCACCTTGGCTGTTTGGCGTTCAATCTTGCATTTTGCCTGCCCCTGTGTGTATCACCCAGACTATGAGATGTTGGTGCCACCTGTGTCTCAACAATTTGCCTCGTGTAGGGTCTTGTTGGGGCGGGCAATGCCTATGTGTCAAATCCTGATTTCTACTTGCTGGGTCTGGGCAGTGTGTGATGTTTCTGGACACACACGCAATGTGCAGTGACCGAGTCATGTTGGGCATGTTTTCAGCATTACCTATGCAGCATGTGTCTCAAGTTCATGGATATGGTCCCTGGTCATCGGTATTTTCGCCAACGCTGTGTGGTGCGGATGCAGTGCTGGATTGTCCCCAGGGCCTGGGTGCTATGTCAGACTCCGTTTCCTGTGTTTAGCTATTGTCTCATGCTCTCCATGGTATTTCAGTGGCATGGTGGCTCAACCAACTGTGTGTTTCATGCCCTACATCGGTACCTTGTTTAGTAGATGTTAGGGATCTTCCTTTTCAGGCTATGCAGTGTTACCTATGTCGATTGGACTCATGTGACTGATGTGTACAGCTGTCTGATTAATTTCTGTCTCTCCACCCTGCCCACAGCATCGTCGGGGGACACAGAGGGAGACATGGACACAGGCAAGGCGGAGGGACCGAGCACCAGTGCCAGCCGTGACATCGGGGCTGGCACATCGAGTGGGACAGAGGTGGAGGATAGTGCGGCCGAGGACCTGTCGACTGGCACGTCAGAATACGAAGCTGACAGGTCCGAGGAGGATGTCTCCGAGTGGGCGGTGGCTGCACCAGAAGCTGACAGCGGAACAACTTCTCGCACCGCCCCCTCAGTTCCCATCAGCCGCCTCCCACTTGCTCGTGTCCCTTCCCAGCGTGCCCGGTCACAGCATGTCTCCTTCCTGCCAGGCACCGCACCCCCTGCCCCTGTCTCCACTGCTGCCGCCAATGCAGAGTCTGTGGACATCCAGCGGCAACTGCAGGTTGGTCAGGCTGCGATCCTTAATGTCCTCCATGCCCACGGCAAAACCCTCACCAACATCGAGGCTTTCTTGGAGGGCATTCATTCATCGCAGGCTGACCAACGCAACTTGCTGAGGTCCATAGACTCCACACTGACTGCAGCAGTGGGTCTCCTGCAGCGCGACCTCCCCCCACCTACCCCTGCCCCATCCACACTTCCCACTCCCATGCCTGTCACACGTACACCCAGACGTCGGCATGCACCCACATCAACGGACACGGGCACCACACCAGCAGGGAAGGTCCACCGCACTCCTCCTGACACGCACACACAGGGTGAGGTAGGCACACCCACTGGGTCAGGGGGCAAACGTGTGACACGCAGCCATAGTGGGAGTCCGCATTCCACCCAGTCCACTCCCTCCAAATCCCCTCCCCTCAGCTCTCCTGGCCACATCTCCCCCAAGGACTCCTTCATGGCCGCTCTGTCCCTGAGCCCCACAGTTACACCACCACGCAAGCGGTCAAGGAGGTCCCCGGTCAGGGTGGTTGAGTCTCCCCCCCTGTCTCCACCCTCCCCCGGTGGCGCTGCGACCCATCCCTCTGACCCCCCCCCCCCTCCTTGGGGCCTGAGGTCCCTTCGGGTGCAGGGGACTCCCTGGAGGACCTTGCAAAGGTGTGTAGTGCCATCCTGGCCTCCGCCTTTGGCACTGACCCACCCCCTGTGCTGGAGTCCTCCATCCCTGCACCCACAACGCCGCCCCTTTGCCCTGATGTCCCTGCGGTGCCTGTTGCTTCCCCCCCCCCCCTGATGCCCTCACCAGTGTGGAAGACGATGCCATTTGACTGTGCAGGCAAGGTAGGGGACACGCATCCCACTGTGTCCCCCATCCAGCTGAGAATCATTGACTGCCCTATGGGCTTTGTGAATATTGAACTGCCTGCGATCCACGGACATTGTGCTCATGCTGAATAAAGCTTAATTTTGTTTTCATTATCACACTACTGCTATGCTGGTATTGGTGTTGGTGGGGCTGCTACATGGTTTTGGGTGGTGTTTAAGGGTTTGTGTGTGTGGGATATGTAGTAGTGTACTGCTCATTGGTGGGACCCTGGGATCTGTGTGCCATCACAAGGTGTTGGCTAACTTTCTTTGTTCATGTAAGCAGTTACTGCATGGTGAAATTGTCCCAGGGTGTATTCCTTCCTCTGTGTACCCAGCTTTCTTCCCTGCAGGGTGTTCCCAATGTTTAGCGCAGAGCTGTGTCTACATGAGCTGTGTGTGTGACGGAGCCCTTCTACTTTGGCCATGCATGCAGGGCCATGTCTCCACCTGCAACAATCGTGGCATCCTTGGTGATCACTGTACTTGTGTGTGGAGTCTGTTGACATGAGTTCATGGGGACATGTTCCCTTGTAGGCAGTATGCATGTGGATAATTCTGGCCTCACACACATGTGTTACACCCCTCCTGTCTCAGGGCACTGCTGGGAGTGATAGGCACCCACCCCTCCTGTCTCAGGGCACTGCTGGGAGTGATAGGCACCCACCCCTCCTGTCTCTGGGCACTGCTGGGAGGACTCTGCACACACCCCTCCTGGCTCAGGGCACTGCTGGGAGGACTCCACACCCACCCCTCCTGTCTCAGGGCACTGCTGGGAGGACTCTGCACACACCCCTCCTGTCTCAGGGCACTGCTGGGAGTGATAGGCACCCACCCCTCCTGGCTCAGGGCACTGCTGGGAGTGATAGGCACCCACCCCTCCTGTCTCAGGGCACTGCTGGGTGGACTCTGCACACACCCCTCCTGTCTCTGGGCACTGCTGGGAGGACTCCACACCCACCCCTCCTGTCTCAGGGCACTGCTGGGAGGACTCCACACCCACCCCTCCTGTCTCAGGGCACTGCTGTTAGTGATAGGCACCCACCCCTCCTGTCTCAGGGCACTGCTGGGAGGACTCCACACCCACCCCTCCTGTCTCAGGGCACTGCTGGGAGGACTCTGCACACACCCCTCCTGGCTCAGGGCACTGCTGGGAGTGATAGGCACCCACCCCTCCTGTCTCAGGGCACTGCTGGGTGGACTCTGCACACACCCCTCCTGTCTCTGGGCACTGCTGGGAGGACTCCACACCCACCCCTCCTGTCTCTGGGCACTGCTGGGAGGACTCCACACCCACCCCTCCTGTCTCAGGGCACTGCTGTTAGTGATAGGCACCCACCCCTCCTGTCTCAGGGCACTGCTGGGAGGACTCCACACCCACCCCTCCTGTCTCAGGGCACTGCTGGGAGGACTCTGCACACACCCCTCCTGGCTCAGGGCACTGCTGGGAGTGATAGGCACCCACCCCTCCTGTCTCAGGGCACTGCTGGGTGGACTCCACACCCACCCCTCCTGTCTCAGGGCACTGCTGGGAGGACTCTGCACACACCCCTCCTGGCTCAGGGCACTGCTGGGAGTGATAGGCACCCACCCCTCCTGTCTCAGGGCACTGCTGGGTGGACTCTGCACACACCCCTCCTGTCTCTGGGCACTGCTGGGAGGACTCCACACCCACCCCTCCTGTCTCAGGGCACTGCTGGGAGGACTCCACACCCACCCCTCCTGTCTCAGGGCACTGCTGTTAGTGATAGGCACCCACCCCTCCTGTCTCAGGGCACTGCTGGGAGGACTCCACACCCACCCCTCCTGTCTCAGGGCACTGCTGGGAGGACTCTGCACACACCCCTCCTGGCTCAGGGCACTGCTGGGAGTGATAGGCACCCACCCCTCCTGTCTCAGGGCACTGCTGGGTGGACTCCACACCCACCCCTCCTGTCTCAGGGCACTGCTGGGAGGACTCTGCACACACCCCTCCTGGCTCAGGGCACTGCTGGGAGTGATAGGCACCCACCCCTCCTGTCTCAGGGCACTGCTGGGTGGACTCTGCACACACCCCTCCTGTCTCTGGGCACTGCTGGGAGGACTCCACACCCACCCCTCCTGTCTCAGGGCACTGCTGGGAGGACTCCACACCCACCCCTCCTGTCTCAGGGCACTGCTGTTAGTGATAGGCACCCACCCCTCCTGTCTCAGGGCACTGCTGGGAGGACTCCACACCCACCCCTCCTGTCTCAGGGCACTGCTGGGTGGACTCTGCACACACACCTCCGATTTCAGGATATGTACGCTTGGAACATACACGGTGGGGGTACGCTCAATGCATTCGAGGTGAGGGTACGAGTCTACTTACACTGGTGTGGTGGGGGTACGCTCCATGCATACGCGGGTGAGGGTACGGGTCGTACTTACACTGTTGGGGTGTGGGGTACGCTCCTTGCATACACGGGTGAGGGTACGGGTCGTACCCTCACTGTTGGGCTGGGGGGTACGCTCCTTGCATACGCGGGTGGGGGCACGGGTCGTACTTACACTGTTGGCAAGGGGGTACGCTCCATGCATACGCGGGTGGGGGTACGGGTCGTACTTACACTGTTGGCATGGGGGGTACGCTCCATGCATACGCGGGTGGGGGTACGGGTCGTACTTACACTGTTGGGGTGGGGGGTACGCTCCTTGCATACGCGGGTGGGGGTACGGGTCGTACTTACACTGTTGGCATGGGGTACGCTCCATGCATACGCGGGTGGGGGTACGGGTCGTACTTACACTGTTGGGCTGGGGGGTACGCTCCATGCATACGCGGGTGGGGGTACGGGTCGTACTTACGCTGTTGGGGTGGGGGTACGGTCCGTGAGTCCGCGGGTGGGGGTAGGAGTCGTACTTACACTGGTGGGGGTGGAGGTACGGTCCGTACGTCCGCGGGTGAGGGTTCGAGTCGTACTTACACTGTTGGGCTGGGGGGTACGCTCCATGCATACGCGGGTGGGGGTATGGGTCGTACTTTCACTGTTGGGGTGGGGGGTGCGCTCCTTGCATACGCGGTGGGGGTAGGGTCCGTACATATACGTCCCCACGCTATGTGATGCTTGTGCGGCCCGTACCCAGGCCTTTGCCACGTGGGTGCGATCCGTCCCGCCATTGTTGGGGTGACGTGTGTGGGCGTGGTACGACTCGTACCCACGCTCTTCAGGCGTGGGTACGGGACGTACCTGTCTGGTTGTGTTGCCGGTTCACGTGGTGACGGACTTCCGTTGTGGCGGTCGCTGGCTTATCAGGACACGCCGCCACCCCCTCGTGGTGACCAGGGCATGGGAGTCAGGTATGTCCAGGCCATGTGTGGTGTGTAACTTATGTGGTTGTTTTGTGGCCTGCCCTGGTCCTGCCACCCCCACCCCACCCCACTTTCCCCCCTCCCTTAGTTATTCTGACCTTCTGCGGCGTCTGCGTCGTAACCTGTAGAGGAGGTGGACTGCTATGAGGGCAGGGATGACTCGTAGGTTCGGGTCCATGTCTGTCCGTCGCGTACTGGTACTCCTTGATCGCGTCGTCCTGTCGCGTACGGGTCCTCCTTGATCGCGTCGTCCTGTCGCGTACGGGTCCTCCTTGGTCGCGTGGTCCTGTGTGTCTGTCGCGTACTGGTCCTCCTTGTTCGCGTCGTCGTCTGTCCGTCGCGTACTGGTGGTCCTTGTTCGCGTCGTCCTGATTTCCCGGCAGTTTTTGGCTGCCGCAAAATATTCACCGTGCGGGGTGACGTCGGTGCGAATCGTGATTCCTGGGTCGTGAATGGCTGGCTGCGAGCGTCCCGACGTCAGGTCGGCGCTTTTCTGGATCGCATTGGTAGGTTTTTTTTGGTTGGTCGGGCTTTTTTACGATTCGTACGGTACTGGTGTACCCGTGCGAATCGTAATTCCTTGTTTGTAAAAATTGACGACCGGGTACGCGTCGGACGGAGATTATGCTCCGTCCGACGGTTCGTACCCGGTTTTTGCCGGATCGTGATCGGCACCTTAGTGTCGTTTTGTTCATTACATTTTACTCTAAGTTGAGGTTGTCTGCTCTGTGCCACAGCTACCAGGGGGATGAGCTCTGGTTAAGGTAGAGAGACTTTGAAGGTTAACCCTGGCAAGAAATGTTATTATGTCTTGATGTGGGCAGTCACCTTCCCCCAAAAAATAATATACTTTCTTACAGTTATAGTGGAGAAGCAACCTGAACAGAGATAGCACTAAGTGTTTGATTCTTTAAGGTCTTAAAGGCTGATTTAAACCATATGTCAGACCAAAGCCAATTAATATTTCATGAAGATGTATCAATGCCACACTTATCTTGTCAAAAATCAATGTAAAACAAGACCATGTCACAAAATTACAATACAAACAAATAAACTAGGAAGGAAGATTGTTTAGTATGGCAAGTACTGTCCCAAATCTAATTCAAATAAGATATGAATATGTGCAGGTTGTCATGCTTCATAATTGAATGTTTATAGTTATTGTTTCTATGTGAACTGTTGAGTGTTCTAGCAGTGTTTTCAGGAAAGAACATAATTCAATAACTTCATACACTTATGAACCAAGACTATAACATCAAGTTGTATATTCTTCTTTGTTTATTCAAAATATTGCATCAAACTAATCATCCCTGTGAGAAAGTAGATTATTTGGTTAAGGGGATGTTCGTCCTCACCAAGTAATGATGTCTCAATTCCATACCAGGTCCAGTTAGGGATCTCTGACATATTATCGACAGACACATTATCGAACTACACAAATATCGCATCAAATATATCGACATCAAAAATATGACATTGTATACTTATTTAAAAAACTACACTAATATCGACACTACAATATCGTAATACAATTATATCGATCACACAAAAATCGCACACATAAATATCGCAATACTAAATATCGACATGAGTAAATAAATATGACACATGTCACAAATATCGATAACCAAAATATAGACATCAATAATATCTTTATTTTTAAATATATCGACAATTCTAATACTAATAAAACCAATACTTTAAACAACATAAAGACAATATTTTCCGAAAACATACATTTTCAAATGAGATTCTACTTAAACATAAACATAACATTTATAGCGATCTCAATATTTAACAACATAATAAAAAAACACTGAAATAATTATCACATTTGCATTTCGAAAACATTTAAAAAAAATTACTACACATTATAAACAATCTTTTTATATATAATGATTTAAAACTCTCCTCCTTTAAAACTAAATATACTGTTACTTAGCATTTTCCATAAAAGTAAACCAATTAACTAAAAAAAATTCAAACCATCCAATAGAAAGGCCACATACAGAAAACAACCAATAACATTCAAGAAACAATTTAAAACCACTATATAAACCAATTAAAACAAGTCTTCTACTGTGCCTTAAACCAAAGCATTGAACGAAGAAGAAACTCTGCTAAACAGAAGAAACCTACATCCTACTACTATTCTAAAAACGTAAGTAAATATTCTTTTCTAACTAAACTGCCAAATTAAACTAAAACACTTATTTATCTTTACTCAAATAAATAACTAACTTATATATTCCATCTCTTTATGTTTCCACTACAGATATTACTCCAAACAGCTAAGGAAAATATTGAAGATTGCCAGAAAAGACTCACTAAAAAGTAAGTATACTATCAAAATACTTTATAAAATATTAATTAAATCCTACTCAATCCCCAAAACATCCTAAACCCCTAAGCAAATCCATGTTCTCTTTTTTAAGTTTTAAAAAACCTGTATAAATTAACACCTATAGTCTATACCACTGGGCATGAGGGAAGGCTCTGTTTGCTTAGGGAGAGGTTGGGCTACTGCATCTTATTTATTAGGGAGGAGGGGCACATAGTAAGAGGGGTAGGGGACGGGGGTACATTGACATGTGGTGGGGGAGGGGGGGTAGAGAACTGGGTGGGAAGGTTGTTCCTTCTCCTGAATAATTTGTCTTGATGATAAATGTGTGGTACTTCCAGGACAGGTGAAGGCGGGGGAATGTTTTTTTAGTTGTTGATTTGTAAAACAATAAAATACGTTTCATCAAAAAAAATATAGTCTATACCAAACAGCAATACCACCTCACTTAACCCCTTCCATGCTGCGCAGATTCCGCCGCTGTGCTGACGGAATCTTGCGCGGGCGTGGTCATGACGGAACGGTTCCGTCATGAGCACAGCTCAACCGTGGCTCATGACGGAACCGTTCCGTCATGAGCACCGAAGGGGTTAAAAAACTAAACCAACCAAAACAATATATGTTCTTTAATTTTCAGAGACTACATCAACTAAACAGCATTTTGTCTACAAACAACATCTTCATTCAAATACAACCAAAAACACTTGGTAAGTATATATAAAAAAAAAGCTTTTTTGCTATTTTCATTTAAATATATAAAGTACTATTGCATATATTTTCATATACATTTTTTCCAGATTTCTAACACATCACGATGACAGAAGAAGCCCAATTTATAACTTCGCAGAAAGGAAAATTCCTATTGTGTTACATGGGTTACACATACACCCAAGAAAAGGAGACGGACCGCAAAGTGAACTGGAAGTGTTCTAAATATTATTCTAACAAATGCTACGGACGAGCAACAACAAGAGAAACAACTGTACTATATACAAGAGAGCATAACCATCCACCCAATCTCTCTGAAATAGAAGTCAGATCAACCCTTGAAAATATCAAAGAATTAAGCACTGGTTCACAAACTGCTACAAGTGTAATCCTAAAAGAACTATTACCTAGAGTGCCCAAAGAAGCAAGAGGCCAATTACCATCAATTGCTTCTATAAAAAGAACTATTGCTAGGACCAAAAAAGCAACCACGACAACTATACCATCCCCTAAAACTTTTCAAGAGATCATCATTCCACCAGAATTAACTATCACCCACAATAATGAACCTTTTATTTTTTTTGATAACAAAAGCACAGAAAAAAGAATCATAATGTTTGCTACTGCAAACAATATAACTAAACTGCAACAATGCCAAACATGGATGATGGATGGCACCTTTACAATATGCCCAAAACCATTCTACCAGCTTTACACAATACACGGTCAATATCACAACACTTCCATACCTTTAATTTATGCACTATTACCTAACAAACAAAACACAACATATAATGAAATGCTAGGAAAACTAAAACAAGAATCAAATGATTTTTACCCTCAAAGAATTATCATAGACTTTGAGCAAGCCATGATAAATTGCATTCTAAAACTGTACCCCCATACAGCTATCCAAGGATGTTACTTCCATCTAAACCAATGTATATGGAGACATTTACAAAAATCTTCACTTAGGTGCCAATTCCGATCCGGTAAAAACCGGGTACGAACCGTCGGACGGAGCCTTTTCTCCGTCCGACTCGTACCCGGTGCGAAATCCATCCGAAAATGCAAGTACGATTCATACGGAAACACCATTTCCGTACGAATCGAACAAAACACCGACCGAACAGAAACAAAACACAATTCCGATCCTGAAAGGCGCCGACGTGACGTCGGTACGCATCCAGCCTACGTTTCACGAACCAGGAAGTACGATTCGAACCGACGTCATCCCGCACGGAAAATATTTACCGGCTGCCAAAAACTGCCGGGAAATCAGGACGACACACGCAAGGAGCAGCTGGACGCGACGAACAGACATGGACCCGAACCTACGTGCCATCCCTGCCCTCCTAGCAGTCCACCTGGCGTACAGGAACCGACGCAGACGCCGCAGAAGGTCAGCACAACAACCAGGGGCAAAGGGGGGGGCAGGGGCAGGACACACAACACCAACACATGGTACCAAATCACACATGGCCTGGACATACCTGACCATCAGGGCCTGGTCACTTCCAGGGGGTGTGGGCGAGGCCAGCAACGCAAGCGTCCGCCACAACGGAAGTGGATGGTCACGCGAACCCGTACGTACCCTACCCAGGCCGCAAGAGCGTGGGTACGGAACGTACCACGCGTCCCTCTACGTCACTCCAACAATGGCGGTAGGCCCGTACCCACGTCAGAAATGCCTTGGTACGGCTCGTACCAGCATTGCTGGGGTCATGTAGGGTTACGCGTGGTACGACCCGTAGCCACGCCCCCAAGGCCTGTGTACGGTGCGGACCCCACGGCACCGCAACAATGGGGGGACGCACCGTACCCACCCACCAAAGGCATGGGTACGGCCCGTACCCAGGCACGCAGAGCGTGGGTAGGGGTATGTACGGACCGTACCCCCACCCGTGGAAGTACGGCCCGTACCCCCACCCGTGTATGTACGCACCCAAGCACCACCCGTGTATGTACGCCCCGAACCCCCACCCGTGTATGTACGCCCCGAACCCCCACCCGTGTATGTACGCCCCAACCCCCACCCGTGTATGTACGCCCCGAACCCCCACCCGTGTATGTACGCACCGAACCCCCACCCCACCCTGGTATGTACGCCCCGAACCACCACCCGTGTATGTACGCCCCGAACCCCCACCCGTGTATGTACGCCCCGAACCCCCACCCGTGTATGTACGCCCCGAACCCCCACCCGTGTATGTACGCACCGAACCCCCACCCCACCCTGGTATGTACGCCCCGAACCCCCACCCGTGTATGTACGCCCCGAACCCCCACCCGTGTATGTACGCACCCAACCACCACCCGTGTATGTACGCACCGAACCCCCACAGCCGTGTATGTACGCCCCGAACCCCCACCCGTGTATGTACGCCCCGAACCCCCACCCGTGTATGTACGCACCCAACCACCACCCGTGTATGTACGCCCCGAACCCCCCAGCCGTGTATGTACGCCCCGAACCCCCACCCGTGTATGTACGCCCCAACCCCCACCCGTGTATGTACGCACCGAACCCCCACCCCACCCTGGTATGTACGCCCCGAACCCCCACCCCACCCTGGTATGTACGCCCCGAACCACCACCCGTGTATGTACGCCCCGAACCCCCAGCCGTGTATGTACACCCCGAACCCCCAGCCGTGTATGTACGCACCGAACCCCCACCCCACCCTGGTATGTACGCCCCGAACCCCCACCCCACCCTGGTATGTACGCCCCGAACCACCACCCGTGTATGTACGCCCCGAACCCCCCCCAGCCGTGTATGTACGCCCCGAACCCCCACCCGTGTATGTACGCCCCAACCCCCACCCGTGTATGTACGCCCCGAACCCCCACCCGTGTATGTACGCACCGAACCCCCACCCCACCCTGGTATGTACGCCCCGAACCCCCAGCCGTGTATGTACGCCCCGAACCCCCACCCGTGTATGTACGCACCGAACCCCCACCCCACCCTGGTATGTACGCCCCGAACCCCCAGCCGTGTATGTACGCCCCGAACCCCCACCCGTGTATGTACGCACCGAACCTGCAATAAGAATGGTGTGTGCCAAACACCCCCAGCAGTGCCCAGAGACAGGAGGGGTGGGTGCAGAGTCCTCCCAGCAGTGCCCAGACACAGGAGGGGTGGGTACAGAGTCCTCCCAGCAGTGCCCAGACACAGGAGGGGTGGGTGCAGAGTCCTCCCAGCAGTGCCCAGACACAGGAGGGGTGGGTGCAGAGTCCTCCCAGCAGTGCCCAGAGACAGGAGGGGTGGGTGCAGAGTCCTCCCAGCAGTGCCCAGACACAGGAGGGGTGGGTGCAGAGTCCTCCCAGCAGTGCCCAGACACAGGAGGGGTGGGTGCAGAGTCCTCCCAGCAGTGCCCAGACACAGGAGGGGTGGGTGCAGAGTCCTCCCAGCAGTGCCCAGACACAGGAGGGGTGGGTGCAGAGTCCTCCCAGCAGTGCCCAGAGACAGGAGGGGTGGGTGCAGAGTCCTCCCAGCAGTGCCCAGACACAGGAGGGGTGGGTGCAGAGTCCTCCCAGCAGTGCCCAGACATAGTACAAGATACCCCATCAACAAGTTCAGTGACCAACAAGGGTGATACCCCAGATGCAGGCGGAGCCATCGCTGAGCCAGCATGGCTATATTGAACAGCAACCCTCACACATCCAGGAAATGTAGACACAGCACAGCACAGCATTTGGGAGACACCCTGCATGGAAAATGGCCTGCTCCACAGAGGATGGAACACACCTTGGGACAATGTCACCATACAGTGAGAGCAAACATGACCAAATACCATTGGCAGAGACCTCTGTGATGGCACGCAGATGGCAGGGTACACCCCATGAGCAGCACACTCCAACATTTCACAGACCCCTAACACATAATCACCACCCCAACTCAGGGAGCACCAGCACCAACAGCAAGTCCATGAAAGCATCAGTGTGCAAAACCAAAAGAAAAAGCTTTATTCAGCAGGAAAATATCTCTGAGAAAATGTCCACTATGTACAAGGGCCATGGCCCAGCCCAGCAGCAAAGTCCGGGGGGGGGGTACACATCGGGACGTGTGTCCCCTAGCTTGCCTGCACAGTTCACAAGTCCATTTCATCCACAGAAGAGGGGGCATCAGGGGGGAGGGTGGAAACAGGCACCGCAGGGACAGGAGGGGAAAGGGTAGGTGTTGTGGGTGCAGGGAGGGATGATTCTGCCACAGGGGGGGTGCCAGCGCCAAAGGTGGAGGACAGAATGGCGCTGCACACGTCGGCAAGTTCCCCCAGCGACTCCCCCGCACCCAATCCAACAACAGGCCCCAAGGAGGGGGGGGGGCAAAGGGATGGGTCGCAGCGCCACTGGGGGAGGGTGTGTACAGGGTGGGGGACTCAACTCCCCTGGCCGGGTCCCGCCTCCACCGCTTGCGGGGTGGTGTCATCCTGGGGCTGGGGGGCACACTCGCAGTGGATGATGCTGTCACCGACTGTTGGCCAGGAGAGCTAAGGGGAGTGGATTTGGAGGGAGTGGGTTGTGTGGAATGCGGACTCCCACTGTGGCTGCGTGTTCTACGTTTCCCCCCCGACCCAGTGGGTGTGCCTTCCTCACCCTGTGTGTGCGTGACAGGAGGTGTGCGCTTCGACTTCCCTGGTGGTGTGGTGCCTGTGTCTGTTGGGGTGCGTGCACGCTGACGTCTGGATGTGCGTGGGACAGGCACGGGAGTGGGAATTGTGGATGGGGCAGGGGTAGGGGGGGGGAAGCAGCGCTGCAGGAGATCCAGTCCTGCAGTCAGTGTGGAGTCTATGGACCTCAGCAACTGCCGTTGGTTATACTGCGCAGCCGACATGCCCTCCATGTATGCCTCCATCTGGGTCAGCACCTGGGTGTGGGCATGGAGGACATTTAGCATCGCAGTCTGACCAACCTGCAACTGCCTCAGGATGTCCACAGACTCCGCACTCACCGCAGCAGTGGTGACAGGGGCAGGGGGTGCGGTGCCTGGCAGGAAGGAGACATGTGGGGACCGAGCACGGAGGGAAGGGCCACGAGCATGTGGGAGGCCGGTGATGGAACCTGAGGTGGCGGGGGGATGTGGAGGGCTGCCATCAGCTGGGGGGCAGACTCCGCCACCTCTTGGAGCTCAGCCTCGGACCCGTCTGCGTCATAGTCTGTGTTGGCAGTCGACAGGTCCTCTGCCTCACTCCCTTCGACCTCCGTGCCACTCCATGTGCCAGACAGGACAGCACTGCTGGCACTGGTGCTCAATCCCTCCTCCCGGTCCGTGCTAGTGTCTCCTTCCGTGTCCCCCGGCGATGCTGTGGGCAAGGTGAAGAGACAGGAGATAATCAGACACCTGTACACATATGTCACATGAGTCAAATATACATAGGTCACATTGCATAGCCTGAAAAGCAACAGGAGTAACACCTACAAAACAATGTACACATGTAGGCCATCGAACACACAGTTTTTCGACCCACCATGCCACTGAGACACAATGGAGAGCATGACACAACAGCAAATCACTGCACCAGAAATTTTACAGAGGAGCCAGCCTCTGGGGACAAATGTGCACAGCACCTGCACCACACTGCGTCTTCAAAAAGGGATGTGCATGAATGATATACATTTACTCTTGCCGCATGCTGCAAAGGCAATACATGAAACCAGGCCAAACATGACTGGGTCACTGCACCTTTAGCGTATGTCCAGTCAAACATCACACACAGGCTAAACCCAGCAAGGAGGATGAAGCTCCTGACATGTAGGCCTTGTACGCACAAACCACCCACACCTGAGACAATCTCATTGAGACGGAGAAAGTATGTACACCTCTTACTCTGGGATGAAAACACATGGCCTCCACTAATTAATAACTGTACACACACAGCCCCTGGTGGGCATGTCCACACATCATTGACAGGCAAACATCATCAGATTGTCTCAACAACACACACAGGTAATGCCCACTGTGAGTATGCACAAGCAAAATGGGTCCCCCTGTACAGTGGACACATGTAGCAACCTGTAGGTCCTAACAGTTGAGCCCAGGGTACAATGCCACCCTACCCAACCCATGGCGAAGACACAGTGAATGGCCATATTGTTGGATGACGCACATGATACCTAGGAAGAGGTGCCCCAGGGCACAGTAATGCCCACACTCCTCCATGGTCCAGGATGGACATGACTGCAAATTAAGCAACCGTCCCTGCACTCAGCAGGCCTCCCACTCAGGCACATCATGTCAGAGGGCACACAATTGGACATGCATGCTGGAAGGCTGTACAGTTTGGAGACACACCCCTATGTCGTGATTCACAATCAGTGCCAAGTGACATGGACACCACAATGACTGAAATTGGCCATGGCACACGCAAGGTCCCCATACCTGTGGCACATCACCCCCACACATGATGCTGAGGGCATAGGGCACCTGCATGAACTGCCTGCCTAAATAACCTTGTGCAAGAGTGGCTACAGACAGACCAGGGAACACATGGCAAGGAGGGGAAGGGAGGGAGTGAGAACAGCACCGGGCTAAATTGTTGAGAAGTTGACGCACTGCACAATCAAACCCTGGCATTGTATCCATGCAACTGCACACTTACATTGGCTGGGGACACACAACTGACACACATGTACCTACCCCCTTCCTGCTGCTGCTTCTCCTGTAGGCGCCTGTCCATATCGGGGAAGACCACCGCCAGCACACGCTTCTGGATGTGGGTCAGACGACGGCGCCCACGGTTCTTACGGCTCACAGGTGAGTCCCCCAGCAGGACCCGTGCAATCCTCCTCGTCCAGCACCGGATGTCCTGCCAGCGTTTCCTCACCTGAGACAGGCTCCGCCTCCGACCCTCTGTACCCCTCACGGCACTGACGGCTTCCCTCCAGATCTCCCCCTTGGCAATGGCGCCTACCTGTGAGGATGCAAAAGTGAGAATACATTAATCCACATGAGCAGAGACACAGAGACACACATATAGAACAATTCTCTATATGAACAGGCCATGGTATGCATGCAACTAATTGCACCTTTGTCATAGGGACATTATCCACTGTGGAAGGCCAAATGCACTACGTGCCATTGAAAGTACACGGGTGGCATGAGGGGTACCACACACTCACTGACCAGGGATCACACTGTGCCTCACAGGCTACAACAGGATTATGTACAGCACCTCACAGCAGTCACCTGCCCCAGCACACTGATGCTACCTCAGCAGAGTACACAGACACACACAGGTACAGGACAATCACATGGCATTGCCAACTGGGGGTACACACCTCACTCTGCCCATGTGCCAGTAGACGGGGGTGTCACAGGTGTGGGGCTGGCTCAGCACGGCATGCACACAGCACTGCTCCCTGCTCACATTGGATGGCCAGGCTACATCCATCCCTCATGCTGCTTGTGTTCAACACTCCCCATATGCACTCACCCACATGACAGGGGACTTACACACACACCAATGTGCAGGGGACGACCACCGCCTTTGGACACTCACAGCACAGGTACACTGAACAAACACACATCCATGGGTACTGACACCTGTCACACTGGGGGGAACACAGGATCACATCAGGACTGTGGAAACAACATCCCCGGGAGGAGTATGCATGCAGAATGTGGCATGCACCGTGCATTCATTGTCACAGTAGGCACTATGCAAGTGAGGAGTGCACACAGGAAACACAGCATGCTCTGCATGGGTGACATCAGGCCTTCCACACCCTGGGACCCACTCCAAACAACAGTGCATGTCTGTCACACATGGATACAATGGCAGAAGTCACTGGCACACAAAAGGGGCACAGTCTAAGCTAGTGGAGTCTGCACTCACCTGAACCCCTGGTCGACCATACAGGCTCTGGAACTGTGGGAGGATCACATCTATCAGGGCAAGGTTCTCCTCCTGGGTGAATGGCTGTGACCTCTCCACAGTCCTGGACATGGTGCCAGAGGAATCACTATCAGCAGCAGTGGTCATGGATGAATGGATGTGCAGGCAAGTGCTCTCTCATGGGACCTGGCTGCCTTATATATGCCTGGCTGGCCTGTTCATGTACAGGAGTACAGATTGATAGGTCAGTCACATTTGCATCCTACGTTTCATCCAATCCCTTCAAACCTACCCCAGTGTGTGCCTTTGCATGGTTTCAGTTTTGATGATGATGTCAAGTCATCATCCACATTGCAACAATGTAGATTCTTTCAAACTGACTTCTGCTGGGCACCTGGTGCTCAAATTCAAAAATCTGACTCAGTCTCCATGGCAACCATCATGCATTTAGGCCCTTATACTTGTCCCTCATGTGTCCCCTATGTGTTTTCATACATATACACACAGGTACGGTGCGTTCCACGCCCTAGGGCACCCCCCAAGCAGTAGTACGGACCGTACACGCGCCTGTACGGTCCGGATCACAATATGGGCGCTGGCGTATGCGTCCGCCACAGTAGTACGGACCGTACACGCGCCTGTACGGTCCGGATCACAATATGGGAGCTGGCGTATGCGTACGCCACAGTAGTACGGACCGTACACGCGCTTGTACGGTCCGGATCACAATATGTGCGCTGGCGTATGCGTACGCCACAGTAGTACGAACTGTACACGCGCTTGTACGGTCCGGATCACAATATGTGCGCTGGCGTATGCGTACGCCACAGTAGTACGAACTGTACACGCGCTTGTACGGTCCGGATCACAATATGGGCGCTGGCGTATGCGTACGCCACAGTAGTACGAACTGTACACGCGCTTGTACGGTCCGGATCACAATATGGGCGCTGGCGTATGCGTACGCCACAGTAGTACGGACCGTACAAGCGCGTGTACGGTCCGTACTACTGTGGCGTACGCATACGCCAGCGCCCATATTGTGATCCGGACCGTACAGGCGCGTGTACGGTCCGTACTACTGTGGCGGACGCATACGCCAGCGCCCATATTGTGATCCGGACCGTACAAGCGCGTGTACAGTCCGTACTACTGTGGCGTACGCATACGCCAGCGCCCATATTGTGATCCGGACCGTACAGGCGCGTGTACGGTCCGTACTACTGTGGCACTTTACCCCTGAGGTGTGGGCAATGCACATGTACGATGAGCTGTGTACACATGTTGTGTGTGATGTTGCGCATTGTACCACACATCCCCTGCACTCCTTTGACATGTGTGCATGTCGTACACATTAGTGGAGCCATGAGTCACTTGCATGTCCCAGTCACGGACACCCGCACCTGTCCCCTGATGCCAGGTACACGGAATATTACACATGACATGTGTATGGCTGCGTTGCACGCTGCAACCATGTCATGTGTGTTGCATGTGTTTCCATGATTTTGCTGTAGGTGTGTGGTCCAATGCATCAGCAGTTGCTGCTGCCAACATGCGTCTGTGTGCAGATGGCCATGGCACACTGTTCCGCACACCAGCCCACATATGTGATTTGCCATGAGGTGTGTATGTATGCAACTCCACGGAGTATCAACACAAGTACATATCCACATGCTCTCTATGTATGTTCTGTCTCGACATGTACTCCTCCAAGGCAATGTGTGTGGCCTGTCCTATTCCTATGACATGTGACCAGTGCATATCGCATCCAACAACCTGTCTGTACCATACGCATACTACTTCTGCACATGTGTGGATGTCTGTGAATCCTGTGATGCGTGTGCATGTTCACTTACACTGGCCCACAGCTAGTCTCATGCCATGTCATCGTGATCTTGCCCCACTCCGTTAGTGGCTGTCCCTTGGTAGGAGTGTCACCTGACTGACGTACGTGTCCAGGAAATGTGGCACAGACCTGACTCAGAATGTGGCATGTGTGTATTGGCTGTGTAACATGTGCTCAGTGCATTGACAATGTCGTTGTACAGTGCTCACTCTTCGGTGTTCCTTCCATTTCACTGCAGGGCTCCGCCTCTCCCTCGACGTATGCCAGACATGGCTGCCCTGCATGAACGGGACTGTATACGCCGCTACAGATTCAGCCAACGGTTGATTGATGAGTTGACTGGCCGGCTGGAAGCACAACTCCTCCCGCGCCACAGGTATCCCAGTGCACTGACACCCAAGTTGAAGGTGATGGCAGCCCTACATTTCCTTGCCACGGGTACGTTCCAACATACCATTGCTGATGTCGGGGGCATGTCCCAGACGATGTTCAGCCGTGTTCTGCATGATTTCTTAGAGGCCATGTTGGTTCACCTGGATGAGTACATTAAATTCCCAATTCGTGA
The DNA here is from genome assembly GCF_964204655.1 of Triturus cristatus. Classification (NCBI taxonomy): domain Eukaryota; kingdom Metazoa; phylum Chordata; class Amphibia; order Caudata; family Salamandridae; genus Triturus; species Triturus cristatus. The sequence goes on from NC_140585.1 coordinate 443,753,163, forward strand.
GCAGTTGACAGATGTCAAGCGTGAGTTCTATGCCCTGGGAGGGATGCCCCATGTCATTGGGTCCATAGATGGGACACATGTTGCGTTGGTACCACCACAGGCACAGGAGGTGGTGTATAGGAATCGCAAACATTATCACTCCATTAATGCCCTTGTGGTGTGTCTGTCCAACATGGTGATTTCACATGTCTGTGTTCGCTTTCCAGGATCAGCACACGATGCCTTCATCATGAGGCGTAGCAGGCTGCCTGAAATGATGCTGCAGCTGCGGAACGAGCGAGCATGTATTGTTGGTGGGTAGACTCTGGCAGTTCAGTGTTTGGCGTCATCCTCCAATCTCACTGCCTGTGCTGACACACTTCTGTCCATGATGTTTCCTTGTAGGGGACGCTGGCTATCCCAACATGCCATGGCTGATGACGCCTGTCCGCAACCCCAGCACGGCTGCCGAGCACCGCTACAACAACGCACATGGGCGGACCAGGAGAGTCATTGAGAGGACGTTTGGACTTCTGAAGAGCCGATTCCGGTGCCTCCACAAGACCGGCGGAGCACTCCCATATGCCCCGGTGAAGGTGTGCAAGATCATCATCGTCTGCTGCATGCTGCACAACATGGCAGTGGAGGAAGCTGTTCCACTCATACTGGATCAAGATGACCAGGACCATCCACCCGTGGAGGATGAAGGCCTTGGTGACGGGGCAAGTGATGTGGAGGAGGAGGAGGCTGTGGAGGACATGCGGAGTCGGCTCATACGCAACTTCTTTGCTTAGTGGTGAGTTCCAGTGTCTGAGTGTGCACGCATTGGGCCGTGTGTTGCATGTGTTGCAATGTGTGTGTCCATCTGCATGTCTGCCAAGTGAGTGAGTGGTGTGTATTGAAGTGTCACTCGAGTGATGGCGCAATGGAAGGATGTTGTCTGAGGGTCATCATTGTCACCTGTCATGTTGACAACATGATACGTGTTGAGTACATGCTTGCGGATGTGCTCCTTTGGGCTGACTCCTTGTGTGTCTCTCTTCCACAGGTCCATGGGCATGCTGTCTGCTGGTGGCATTGTTGTGCTCCTGCTACTCCTCATGAACACAGCAACATGTGCTGATTCTGCGTCACATGCACGGGCAAGTTTTGAAATCTCCTTAGGGTAAGGGATGCCTCACGGCGTTTTGGGTGTGTGAATTGTTTGTAGTCTGTGTGCACTTCTCCGGTTCATGTGTGTTCCATTTACATACATGTGGATCCTACATGGGGAACATGACATGGGGCAGGCTTCACCTGGAGCCATGGTCAGACTTGGTGACTGTCACGTGGCAGGGGATTGGGGATTGTGATGAGGCCATCATTGTGTGTAACACTGACCTCGGAAACATACAGGTTGCACCGGGTTGACATGGTGTGTGATTGCCCCATCAGGGCCTCAATGGTGTATAGCGGCCTCTCCGTGGAAGCATGGGGTGTTTAGCTGTTATCCGTCACTTGTGTGCCAGTTCAATGGAATACCAGCATCTGTGTTGCAATGGGGGGTGCCAGTGTTGCTCCCACATGTTCATCCACATGACCTGTGTATGTGTTGACAGCGTATCATTGTCATTCCAAAACACATGACTAATAAATTTGTCCCTCTGTCTCCAAGGTGCCTCTTCCCTGTCAATGGTGGCCTGTTGCCACTGTGCGTGCGGCATGTCTGGCATAGTTTTCAGAGGTGGTGCATATGTGTCTATGTGTAGAGTGACAAGATGCTAGGGGTTTGTCAGGGAGTGGGAACTGTATTATGCACAAGATGCACAGTTCCATCCACCTCAAGGCAGGAGAGACCAGCCCCCAGGGCAACTACAACATCCGTGTCGAATCCTACCCTGCTGTATACGGACATGTGCCTTACGACTCCCATGATACTTGTCCATATCCGGAGTGCATCTGCACAGCTCTGCTACTGCATCGGGCAACCAGGCCACATCAACGTCCAAACGGGATGGGGGGAATGTTTCACAGGCAGCTTCTTGATCCACGCCCACACTCATGATGCAGCCCACAACCCCAACACATCCATGTGGCACTGTGATCCAAAACTCCATTCTGGCATCTCCATGCATCCAACCTCGGTCTAGCCACCATTCTCAACATCCGCCTGACGCAAGCATGCAGGACATTGTAGGGACACATGTCTAGACATACCTGGGAGCGGCAAGCCAGGTCACTCCACATGATCCCTGACCTCTGCGCATGACTGTTGCTCCCCTGAATGTGTCTGTAGCCACAGTTGTGCGGGAACCACTCAGCTGGTTGGGCCCAGCACAGGTGAGTATGGTACTCCATGTCTGTATCAGATGATACATTGGGACCCATGTGTGTCCTGGGCAAGACTGCGACCCCACGGTTTGGATGGTTGGAGTTAATGCTGAGATCAGGCATGCTTTGACTTTACGACACACACATGTATTGTAATAATGCAGAATCACGGCATCATCTTGTAAGTGTGATTAATTTATTTGTGGTGGGGTACGGGTTTGTGGGGATGACAAGAGGTGCACAGCGGCAGTGTAGAATCCAAAGTTCACTGGGGGAGTTGGTATCCTTGCCGTAGCAAAATGTCAGAGTCCATGCCACAGTCTTCGTCAACATAGGTCAGACAGTGATCAGCAAGTCCATGTGGCAGAGAATGTCATGTGCTGCTATTGGGCCAGAGGGCCAGGTGCCAGGCCAGGTGACCTGGGAGATGGTGATGTTCTGCTGACTCTCACAGTCTTTTTCGTGGACGACCCACCTTCCTGCGGGGACCCTCGGAAGCAGTCCGTGACGATGTCTGTGACACTCCGTCGGATGAATCCTCCTCCTCCTGATCCCTCCCTGTGTCTGGTAATGGCCTTCGCCTGGTGCCACAGGGAGGGTTGCCCATGTTGTCGGCAATCCGACGGAGTACACTGGTCATTTGGGTTTGCACCGCCACGAGCTCAGCCTGTCTATCCTCCATCCTTCCTTGGTGTTGCAGTTGACAGGCATGTTGCTGGGACTGCAGGGTCTTCATCTCCTGGAGGGTCCCCTTGATGTCATTGAGGGTGGACGCAATCTGGTCCATGCCCCTGGTGTCATGCCGGTATGTATCCAGGATGTTGCTGACCTGGGACACTACCGGGTCCTGAGCTGCCTGGTCAGGTTCGCGTCTCCGCCGTCCTCCACTCCCGCCAACCCTGCCCACGTGCACCTGGCCTGCCGTTGTGGGTGCATCGGGTTTCCGGGACCCCTGAGGGATGGCATCTGCATTGCCGCCTGCCTCCTCCTGGGTGCCCGGAGGACCGTGTCCCTCCTGGGCAGACTGGCTGGGTGGTCGTGTGCGGGCAGGGCTCCTGGACGTCTCCTGGGATGTGGCAGGAATGGGGGTGGTGGTTGGCACAGTTGTACCTGATGCAGGTGCTGCAGGTGGTTGGACACCAGAGGGGCCAGGTTGGTCTGGGTCATCCACGGAGTGGTGAGAGTCATCGCTGGCGGTGGGGTCCTCATCCCGCGGAGCCTGGTCCTGTGAGACTTCCCCCCCAGTGTTGGGGGGTGTTCGTCGACGTTGACCTGTGTGTGAGAGAGACAATGTTAACAGTGTCACATGTGGCATCCATGTTTCATGCATTTCTGATTTGGCACTCTTCCTCTGGGTAGTTGGATCTGTCTTGCATTCCTCTCACAGTGCACTTGTGCATGGGTATGTCCCTTGGCCACAGCTGTCAGGGCTTTACGCATGTGTGAGACACAATCTTAGTTGATGCATCTATTTGGGTACACAGTCAGCAGTGTGGTGTGCGGGCGTAGCGGGCCATGCAGAGGCGCCTTACGTGTTGCACTGTACGTGGCCAAATGGTGTTTTGCCAAGGCGATTTGATGTTGCAGGTAGGGGACTGAAGCATTTGTGACAGGGTTCTTACCGACACAGTGGGTGGGTATACTGGGTGTGTGGTTGGGTCTGTGCCTGCAGCACGGATGGACTCGTGCACAGATTGACACATGGACCGGTCTTCATCTACGGAAGGGGGGGTTTGAGGCACTGCCAGACCTGGTCTGCATGCACACAGTCCACCGGCTGACGAGTGGACATGGCCACACCACCCAAGGGTGATTTAGTCTCCCTGTGTCTCCCTTCCTCCCTCCCTCTGTCACCCTCCTCCCTCCCTCTGTCGGTCTCCCTCTGTCACCCTACTCCCTCCCTCTGTCTGTCTGTCTCCCTGTGTCCCCCTCTGTCTCCTTCCCTCTCATTCCCCCTCTCCCTCCCTCTCTTTGTCACTCTCTGTCACCTCAGGCCAGCTTCCTGGGCACACACAGTTAGCCGGTCTTTGAATGGCCATTGGCTTGTTCATGTGAGTTAGTCCCTGTTCCCCGGGCACCCATTGGGCAGTGTGTCTGAGTGTAGGCTGCTGCTGTGGCGTTGTGTGCTGAGACTCTATCAGAGCGATGCATCTTCATTGTCTGCTGTCATGTGCAAATTGTGCCTTCAGACCCATGTCATCCTGCATGGCAGCCACCATTTGCAGGCAAGACAGTACTGTGTGGGTACACACAGTTTGTATGGCTGTGCCCTGGGCCATATGGGCTGAGGGCATTGTTTTGTGCTTGTGAGTTGCTCAATGTTAGTTTTGATGCCCCCACTCCCAGCATCGACCACATCCTGTGTTGTGTTGGTGTTTTGTGTGGCCTGTGACTTGGCATGGCCCTGATTGATGCATGGGGCATGGAGGCGCTAGTGGCATGTGTGTGTTTGTGGAGTGTTGTTGTGTGCGGTGGTGGCTTGGGGGGGGGGTGGCATGCATGATTGATTGTGTATGGCATCCCCCCCATGTGAGGTGAGTTGTTTGTGTACTCACCAGGGTCTGGGAGTCCAGGCAGTCCGTGTAGTCCCTCCACCGCCAGCGTGGACATCACCTTCTCCTCCCAGGGATGGTATTGTACCGGTCTGGGGGGCGGCCCTCCTCCAGTGATGTTCCCCTGGTTGTGATTGTCAGTCATCTTCCTCTTGACCGTCCTCTGCAGATCGTACCACCTGGATTGGCACTCGTGCCTGGTCCTTCTGGTGGTCCCAACAGCATTCACAGAATCGACAATCCTCTGCCACATGGCCGTTTTTTCGGATATGCTGGTCTGTCTGACCAATGTCCCAAAGAGCTGTGGCTCGACTCTGAGGATTTCGTCGACAAGGATCTCCATCTCCTCCTTCGTGAACTTTGGATTCTTGGTGGTGGACATGGCGTGGGGTGTGGGTGTGGATGGTTGTGGGGGTGTGGGTGTGGATGGTTGTGGGGGTGTGGGGGTGGATGGTTGTGGGTGTGGTAGTGGAGGTGTGTGTGTGAATGTGATGAGGGGGTGTTTGTGTAGGTGGTTGTGTGAAGGTATGCAAGTGTGGGGTTCAAGTATGGTGGTGTGGGTCGTCTGTGGGCTCTGGCAGCAGTGGGTCTGTTGCAAAGGCTCATGGTTTGTGTGTGTGGTCCATTTTTATTGGTCCATTTGTGGGTGTGGCTGTGTTTGAAATTTGTGTGGGTGTGTTATGAGGAGTGATTGAGTTTTGGGCCTCTGTTTGGCAGTTTGGCAGTTGCAGGTGAGTGTATGTGATGTTTGTGGGGTTGTTGGGCATGTTTGGTGGTGTGGGGAAACTCTAATTGACTCTCCTTGTGTAAATATGGTTTGTCCTGGTTCAGTACGTGTGTTTTTGGCGTCAGTACGGTCCGTACATGCACTGGTGGGGGTACGGTCCGTACATTCCCTGGTGGGGTGTGGGTACGGTCCTACATACACGGGTGGTGGTTCGGTGCGTACATACACGGCTGGGGGGGGTTCGGTGCGTACATACACGGGTGGGGGTTTGGTGCGTACATACACGGGTGGTGGTTCGGTGCGTACATACACGGCTGGGGGTTCGGGGCGTACATTCCCTGGTGGGGTGTGGGTACGGCCCTACATACACGGGTGGTGGTTCGGTGCGTACATACACGGCTGGGGGTACGGTCCGTACATTCCCTGGTGGGGTGTGGGTACGGCCCTACATACACGGGTGGTGGTTCGGTGCGTACATACACGGCTGGGGGGGTTCGGTGCGTACATACACGGGTGGGGGGGGTTTGGTGCGTACATACACGGGTGGGGGTTTGGTGCGTACATACACGGGTGGTGGTTCGGTGCGTACATACACGGGTGGGGGTTCGGGGCGTACATACACGGCTGGGGGTTCGGGGCTTACATACACGGGTGGGGGTTCGGGGGCATACATACACGGGTGGGGGTTCGGGGGCGTACATACACGGATGGTGGTTTGGTGCGTACATACACGGCTGGGGTGGGGGTTTGGTGCGTACATACACGGGTGGTGGTTCGGTGCGTACATACACGGCTGGGGGGGGTTCGGTGCGTACATACACGGGTGGGGGTTCGGGGGCGTACATGCACGGGTGGTGGTTGGGTGCGTACATACACGGATGGTGGTTTGGTGCGTACATACACGGCTGGGGGGGGTTTGGTGCGTACATACACGGGTGGTGGTTCGGGGCGTACATACCAGGGTGGGGTGGGGGTTCGGGGCGTACATACACGGGTGGGGGTTCGGGGCGTACATGCACGGGTGGTGGTTGGGTGCGTACATACACGGGTGGGGGTTCGGGGCGTACATACACGGGTGGGGGTTCGGGGTGTACATACACGGCTGGGGGTTCGGGGGCGTACATACACGGGTGGGGGTTCGGGGGCGTACATACACGGATGGTGGTTTGGTGCGTACATACACGGCTGGGGTGGGGGTTTGGTGCGTACATACACGGGTGGTGGGTCGGTGCGTACATACACGGCTGGGGGGGGTTCGGTGCGTACATACACGGGTGGGGGTTTGGTGCGTACATACACGGGTGGTGGTTCGGTGCGTACATACATGGCTGGGGGGGGTTCGGTGCGTACATACACGGGTGGGGGTTCGGGGGCGTACATGCACGGGTGGTGGTTGGGTGCGTACATACACGGATGGTGGTTTGGTGCGTACATACATGGCTGGGTGGGGTTTGGTGCGTACATACACGGGTGGTGGTTCGGGGCGTACATACCAGGGTGGGGTGGGGGTTCGGGGCGTACATACACGGGTGGGGGTTCGGGGCGTACATACACGGGTGGTGGTTGGGTGCGTACATACACGGGTGGGGGTTTGGGGCGTACATACACGGGTGGGGGTTCGGGGCGTACATACACGGCTGGGGGTTCGGGGGCGTACATACACGGGTGGGGGTTCGGGGGCGTACATACACGGATGGTGGTTTGGTGCGTACATACACGGCTGGGGTGGGGGTTTGGTGCGTACATACACGGGTGGTGGGTCGGTGCGTACATACACGGCTGGGGGGGGGTTCGGTGCGTACATACACGGGTGGGGGTTTGGTACGTACATACACGGGTGGTGGTTCGGTGCGTACATACATGGCTGGGGGTTCGGGGCGTACATACACGGGTGGGGGTTCGGGGGCGTACATACACGGGTGGGGGTTCGGGGGCGTACATACACGGATGGTGGTTTGGTGCGTACATACACGGCTGGGGTGGGGGTTTGGTGCGTACATACACGGGTGGTGGTTCGGTGCGTACATACACGGCTGGGGGGGTTCGGTGCGTACATACACGGGTGGGGGTTCGGGGGCGTACATGCACGGGTGGTGGTTGGGTGCGTACATACACGGATGGTGGTTTGGTGCGTACATACACGGCTGGGGGGGTTTGGTGCATACATACACGGGTGGTGGTTCGGGGCGTACATACCAGGGTGGGGTGGGGGTTCGGGGCGTACATACACGGGTGGGGGTTCGGGGCATACATGCACGGGTGGTGGTTGGGTGCGTACATACACGGGTGGGGGTTCGGGGCGTACATACACGGGTGGGGGTTCGGGGCGTACATACATGGCTGGGGGTTCGGGGGCGTACATACACGGGTGGGGGTTCGGGGGCGTACATACACGGATGGTGGTTTGGTGCGTACATACACGGCTGGGGTGGGGGTTTGGTGCGTACATACACGGGTGGTGGGTCGGTGCGTACATACACGGCTGGGGGGGGTTCGGTGCGTACATACACGGCTGGGGGGGTTTGGTGCGTACATACACGGGTGGTGGTTGGGTGCGTACATACACGGGTGGGGGTTCGGTGCGTACATACGCAGGCGGGGGGGTGGTGGGGTGTTCGGCGCGTATGCGGGCACATGTCTCCATGGTTGCTATGGGAGTTCGGTTCGGACGGTGTTTTTTGCGTACGGTTGTGAAATGGGGAGGACGGGAGGGATCGTACTTGCGCTGTCGGACTTTATTTTTCCGCACGGTGGGTTTTTCGACCGGGGACGTGTCGGTGACTTTTCCCGACCCGAGGACGTGTGGGGAAATGTTCCCAATGCGATTCGTATGGACTTTTTTCCGTTCGAATCGTACTTGGCAGTTTGTACGCTACTTTGACGATTCGGACGGAATAAAATCCGGATACGAGTCGGACGGGGAATTTTTTTACCGGATCGGAATTGGCACCTAAGTGTAGAATATGCCACTAACATAAGTTTTGCACATCAAATAAAACTTCTAACAGCCCTAGCTTATGTACCAACCACAGATGTTGCAGAACATTACAATCTTTTATTAGAAAGTCCATTCTACAAACAAAATGAAGTAAAGTTATCTCCCCTCTTAGATTATTTTGAGGATACCTGGGTGGGGAGACTACACAGATCAGGCCATAGAGGTCAGCCCAAGTTCCAAATACCTTGGTGGAATGTATATGTAAGTACACTCAACCAACAAGCCAAAACTAACAACGCCGTCGAGGGCTGGCATAATGCATTCCTAACTTCTACTGGGAGAACAACTCCAACACTACAAAAACTACTAATTGCCATCCAAAAGGAACAAAGTTTCCAAGAATAAAGAATGCAACAATCTGTCCTACAATTAAAACCAAAACAATCTAGACAAACTACTCAATTGTATAATTACCTACAACAACAGGTACAGCTATACCCATCCACAAGAGGACTTGAGTACTTAAATATAATAGCTCAAACTCTCTTCTAAACCCTTTCCTAAATATTAACCCACAATTCTACTAAAACAACTATCACAACATAAACAAACCACTTTATTATATCTCATATTTAATTATGTGGTCTAAAATATATAAATCAATTACATCGACATATATTTAGACAACATAATTAAACAAACCAAGTACACAACACAAATATTAAATATATAAGGTTTGGCCACCAACAATTAAAATATTTAAATGAACTTACCTGTGTAGTTGCTCCAATGGGATAATAACATTCCTTCCAAATAAATCCAGATAGTTCAAAATCCATAGGTATCAAAAATAAATCCAAATAAAATTTAAAAATACAACTGTTTATCGAAAACAACGTGTACGCAAAAAAACGACTATCCATTAACCATAAAAATCCCGAAAAATATTAAAAAGGTAAATAACCGCTCCTGGAAACCCGAACAATAAAGGAAGTGTAAAATAAATATTAGTAAACACAACTAATACACACTTCCTTTAAAAAAAATAAGGTGTTTGAAACCGACGAAAATATCTTCTCCGTAAAACCTACAAAAGAGAAACAAACATTCCCACCCACACACAAACACACATAAGGCACCTAAAAACATCACTACAAACGTTATTCAAACACTATAAAACTTTAACACATCGAAATAACAAAACACTAACAAAGCCACAAACACGGAACACAACGTAAATTATAAAACCGTATACAAACTATTACTAACACCCTAACTTCTAAAACATCAATCCATACACACTTATTACAACATTACTACTTCCACAAAACACTTAAAACTATTTAATAATAAAGAAAATAACTCTTACCTTCTCAAACGCGAAACAGCTCCCGACCGCGACCTGGATTCGACCAAAATACCCCAAAACAACAGCGAGCGGATACAAAATAAAAGACCCAAACAAACATAACAACTAAAAAAATACCAATAAATGCCCTAACTATTTATTTAACATTACACATTACTTTAAAAATTAGTAAAACATTAGAATAAAATACTCAAAAAGAATACCTATTTTTTTTATCTATGTGAAAATTGTTTAACGTATAAAAATAAATATAATAAATAAAATATTTTTATTAATATAATAATAAAACTGTATATATTACCTAAATAAATTGATGAACATGATATAATTAATATTTTGTATCTACAACATACCAAAAAAAAATAAAAAAATACATATTCTAAAATGTAAACAATTTCAATATTAATTATGTAATATAAATATTAATAATTAAAATATATTAATCATATATTTCAAAACATACAATTTCTTATAAATTCAAATAAAGTCTAAAAAATTTGAGAGTACACAATATAAATTTAAAAATATTAAACAGCTATAAAAATCATATTTTTTTATTTTTAATTATTTTGTGTGTTCATATATTCATGTCCAACATATACATTAAACAAATATATATCCATTATAAAAAAATTATGACTATAATACAAATGTTAAATATTAATTATTTTATTACATGTTTATTTCAATGATTTAATTATTAGAATATGCGTAATAATAAACAATATTTTCTCTCTAATGAATATACATTCCAACAACTATAAAACAAATCTTATTTTCCTTTCTACTATTTTATAAAAAAAATTGGAATTTGCATTCTGATATAACTTCTATCTTTTATCCAACCAAAACTAAAATCTACAGATTTTTAGTAAATTAAAACAAATTAATTTAACTGTTCCTATTCAACTCTATATTTAATTCTAATATTTGCTATTTACCAAACTTAATTAACATACTACTCCCACTACAGACTGAACTTAATTAATTTACTATTCTCACTCCAACCTATATTAAATTATAGTAGGTGCTGGACACTGAACTAAATTAATTTACTATTCCCACTCCAGTCTATATTTAATTAAGATAAATGCTGGACACTGAACTTAATTAATTTACTATTCTCACTCCAACCTATATCACATTAGAGTAGGTGCTGGACACTGAACTTAATTAATTAACTATTCCCACTCCAGTCTATATTTAATTAAGATAAGTGCTGGACACTGAACTTAATTAATTTACTATTCTCACTCCAACCTATATTTAATTAGAGTATGTGCTGGACACTGAACTTAATTAATTTACTATTCCCACTCCAATCTATATTTAATTAAGATAAGTGCTGGACACTGAACTTAATTAATTTACAATTCTCACTCCAATTTATATTTAATTAGGGTAGTTGCTGGACACTGAACTTAATTCATTTACTATTCCCACTCCAGTCTATATTTAATTAAAATAAGTGCAGGACACTGAACATAATTAATTAACTATTCTCACTCCAACCTATATTAAATTAGAGTAGGTGCTGGACACTTAACTTAATAAATTTACTATTCTCACTCCAACCTATATAAAATTAGAATAGCTGCTAGACACTGAACTTAATTAATTTACTATTCCCACTCCAGTCTATATTTAATTAAGATAACTGCTGAACACTAAACTTAATTAATTTACTATTCTCACTCCAACCTATATAAAATTAGGGTAGCTGCTGGACACTGAACTAAATTTATTTACTATTCCCACTCCAGTCTATATTTAATTAAGATAAGTGCTGGACACTAAACTTAATTAATTTACTATTCTCACTCCAACCTATATTTAATTAGAGTATGTGCTGGAAACTGAACTTAATTAATTTACTATTCCCACTCCAATATATATTTAATTAAGATAAGTGCTGGACACTGAACTTAATTAATTTACTATTCTCACTCCAATTTATATTTAATTAGGGTAGTTGCTGGACACTGAACTTAATTAATTTACTATTCTCACTCCAACCTATATAAAATTAGGGTAGCTGCTGGACACTGAACTAAATTTATTTACTATTCCCACTCCAGTCTATATTTAATTAGGATAAGTGCTGGACACTGAACTTAATTAATTTACAATTCTCACTCCAACCTATATTAAATTAGAATAGCTGCTGGGCACTGAACTTAATTAATTTACTATTCCCACTCCATTCTATATTAAATTAAGGTAACTGCTGGACACTGAACTTAATAAATTTACTATTCTCACTCCAACCTATATTTAATTAGAGTATATGCTGGACACTGAACTGAATTAATTAATATTTTCCACTTCAGTCTATATTTAATTAAGATAAGTGCTGGACACTAAACTTAATTAATTTACTATTCTCACTCCAACCTATATTACATTAGAGTAGGTGCTGGACACTGAACTTAATTAATTAACTATTCCCACTCCACTCTATATTTAATTAGGAGAAGTGCTGGACACTGAACTTAATTAATTTACTATTCTCACTCCAACCTATATTTAATTAGAGTATGTGCTAGACACTGAACTTAATTAATTTACTATTCCCACTCCAGTCTATATTTAATTAAGATAACTGCTGGACACTGAACTAAATTAATTTACTATTCTCACTCCAACCTATATTAAATTAGAGTAGCTGCTGGACACTGAACGAAAATAATTTACTATTCCCACTCCAGTCTATATTAAATTAAGATAAGTGCTGGACACTGAACTTAATACATTTACTATTCTCACTCCAACCTATATTTAATTAGAGTATGTGCTGGACACTGAACTGAATTAATTTACTATTCCCACTCCAGTCTATATTTAATTAAGATAAGTGCTGGACACTGAACTTGATTAATTTACTATTCTCACTCCAACCTATATTACATTAGAGTAGGTGCTGGACACTGAACTTAATTAATTAACTATTCCCACTCCAGTCTATATTTAAATAAGATAAGTGCTGGACACTGAACTTAATTAATTTACTATTCTCACTCCAACCTATATTTAATTAGAGTATGTGCTGGACACTGAACTGAATTAATTTACTATTCCCACTCCAATCTATATTTAATTAAGATAAGTGCTGGACACTGAACTTAATTAATTTACTATTCTCACTCCAATCTATATTTAATTAGGGTAGATGCTGGACACTGAACTTAATTAATTTACTATTCCCACTCTAGTCTATATTTAATTAAGATAAGTGCTGGACAATGAACATAATTAATTTACTATTCTCACTCCAACCTATATTAAATTAGAGTAGGTGCTGGACACTGCACTTAATTAATTTACTATTCCCACTCCAGTCTATATTTAATTAAGATAACTGCTGGACACTGAACTTAATTAATTTACTATTCTCACTCCAACCTATATTAAATTAGGGTAGGTGCTGGACACTGAACTAAAATAATTTACTATTCCCACTCCAGTCTATATTAAATTAAGATAAGTGCTGGACACTGAACTTAATAAATTTACTATTCTCACTCCAACCTATATTTAATTAGAGTATGTGCTGGACACTGAACTGAATTAATTTACTATTCCCATTCCACTCTATATTTAATTAAGATAAGTGCTGGACACTGAACTTAATTAATTTACTATTCTCACTCCAACCTATATTACATTAGAGTAGGTGCTGGACACTGAACTTAATTAATTAACTATTCCCACTCCAGTCTATATTTAATTAAGATAAGTGCTGGACACTGAACTTAATTAATTTACTATTCTCACTCCAACCTATATTTTATTAGAGTATGTGCTGGACACAGAACTTAATTAATTTACTATTCCCACTCCAATCTATATTTAATTAAGATAAGTGCTGCACACTGAACTTAATTAATTTACTATTCTCACTCCAATCTATATTTAATTAGGGTAGATGCTAGACACTGAACTTAATTAATTTACTATTCCCACTCTAGTCTATATTTAATTAAGATAAGTGCTGGACACTGAACATAATTAATTTACTATTCTCACTCCAACCTATATTAAATTAGAGTAGGTGCTGGACACTGAACTTAATTAATTTACTATTCCCACTGAACTCTATATTTAATTAAGATAACTGCTGGACACTGAACTTAATTAATTTACTATTCTCACTCCAACCTATATTAAATTAGGGTAGGTGCTGGACACTGAACTAAATTAATTTACTATTCCCACTCCAGTCTATATTAAATTAAAATAAGTGCTGGACACTGAACTTAATTAATGTCCTATTCTCACTCCAACCTATATTTAATTATAGCATGTGCTGGACACTGAACTGAATTAATTTATTATTCCCACTCCAGTCTATATTTAATTAAGATAAGTGCTGGACACTGAACTTAATTAATTTACTATTCTCACTCCAAACTCTATTAAATTACAGTAGGTGCTGGACAATGAACTGAATAAATGTACTATGCCCACTCCAGTCTATATTTAATTAAGATAAGTGCTGGACACTGAACTTAATTAATTTACTATTCTGAGTCAAATCTATATTAAATTATGGGATTTGTAAAATTCTAAATTATATTTAAATTTTCTAAATATTTTTTTTTTTTAAATTAAAAAATATATAAACATTTTTAATTAACTTCCCAGCCTTATCCCCTATAGCCCAACATTCCGCTCCTAAAATTATTTGTAAAATTCTAAATTTAATTTACAATTTATAAATAATTTTTATAAAAAATTAACAAATATATAAACATTTTTAAAACACTTCCCACCCTTATCCCCTATAAACCAACATCCCGCTCCTAAAATTATTTGTAAAATTCGAAATTTAATTTACAATTTCTAAATAAATTTTAACAAAAATTAAACAATATATAAACATTTTTAAAACACTTCCCACCCTTATCCCCTATAAACCAACATCCCGCTCCTAAAAATAATTTTTAAAATTCGAAATTTAATTTACAATTTCTAAATAATTTTAATAAAAAATTAACAAATATCTAAACTTTTTTTAAACACTTCCCACCCTTATCCCCTATAAACCAACATCCCGCTCCTAAAATTATTTGTAAAATTCTAAATTTAATTTACAATTTCTAAATAAATTTTAAAAAAATTTAAACAATATATAAACATTTTTAAAACACTTCCCACCCTTATCCCCTATAAACCAACATCCCACTCCTAAAAATATTTGTAAAATTCTAAATTTAATTTACAATTTCTAAATAATTTTTTTTTTAAATTAACAAATATATAAACATTTTTAAAACACTTCCCACCCTTATCCCCTATAAACCAACATCCCGCTCCTAAAATTATTTGTAAAATTCTAAATTTAATTTACAATTTCTAAATTATTATTTTTTTTTAAAATTAAACAATATATAAACATTTTTAAAACACTTCCCACCCTTATCCCCTATAAACCAACATCCCGCTCCTAAAATTAAATATACATTTCACATTTTAAATAAAATTTACTAATTAAATTTTACAATATATTAAAAAAATTAATTAACTTTTTTAAAACACTCCCCACCCTTATCCCCTATAACCCAACATCCCGCCCCTAAAACAATATAAATATTTCTCATATTATATACATTTTAACTATTTATACAAACAACTTCAAAATATTTACTAAACACACAATGACGATATTTTCACATGTCGATATTATTACTAACGATATTACTTACATCGACATATAAGTAAAAAAAAAAAACGATAATTTTCACATCGATATTATCTATTTAGATATTTTGTACATTCGATATTTTTGACTCAATATTTATGTCCCTCGATATTAAAAAGTCGATATATAGACTGCTCACCCCAGTTAGGACTCAATAATTTAGAGCTGAGCTCAACCCTTGATAGCAGTAGAACAGAGCGGGCATGCTGAACTTAGGAGAAATTAGTAAAGTATTTATCATTGCCAAAACAGTTAAAAAGACACAACAAAAAAAAAATGCGACTCCAATTTATAACATTACAGTAAAATGTAATCATTAAATGAATACCAAAATGACAAATGAACAGGGAACTGGAAAAATGATTTTTAGACGTTAAGAGTCCAGATAGTGCCGAAAAGTGCAAAGTGCCAATCACAGTTATCTGGTCACGGTAGAATGGGTCCAAGCCAAAAGTTAAGTCCGATTGTGAGCTACTGCCAGTTGTGTATAAGGACTAGATTTGTCTTAGAGAAAGTTTACCTGCTGACTTACAAGATTTTTCTAGAGAAAGTCTTTGTCTATATGTGGCGGTGGGGCTCGATGACAGCAGCCTGGTAAAGCACAGGTCCTTGATGTGATCCTCGGCTGTGGCAGAAAACGTGGCACGGTTGTCTTCGAAGGCAGGAAGCTCTGAATGGGTGATGTTTGGAATCTTTACCCAGGAAGTCCTCATCAGCAGTCGGATGCTGTTCGATGTTGGCCTTGGCGAAGTCCAGCCAAGGGTCCAGGACCTTGTGGACACAAATTGGGTGTTAGGATTCATTCTCTCAAAAGCAAACAGCAAAGTCTAAGGCAAATCAAATTGGAACTGGTCAACTGGGTTCTTGGAAAAGTAGGCTTTTTGCAGCTTTTGTGCTCTGTAGCTTAACAAAAGGTCAGACAACTGACCCTTGCAGTCAACTTCATTGACCTGTGTACAAGTGGTAGAAGGTCCAGCCCTTGCAGTCCCTCTCTACAGGTTCAACAGCAGGTGATGTTCATCTTCTGTCTTTCACATGTTGAGATGAGTTCTGAAGAAGGTATCTAGTGGTGCAACATTTATGCCTGGCACTAGCTTGTAGGCAGGAGCACTCCCTACCCACTTTGACATAATTTCCAGGAGAGTTTGCTCTAAGCAATCCCACACTGCACTGTTCTGCCGAGGTCCAACATGGTAGTACCTTTCTTCCCATGGGCGGAGCTCTGGGCACACCCGTGTGATGTGTCTAAGAAATGAAACTCTCCCCTTGCAGACCAGTTCTGAAGCAGGTTTTTCCCCCACTGGAATTTGTGCCACCCTGAGTATCTTGATGATGGAAGGGGCAGGCCTCTTTGAAACTTGTGCAGTTGGTGGGCATATCGCCATGCCACCCTGTAAGGAGCATGTCACACTTCCTTCAACTCAAGACTTTTCTCTTTCCTGGGAACCATTCAAACCTCCTTCCATGGGACAGCGCACTGCCAAGTGACAATTGGGAATTGACTCTGGAAAGGCTACTAAAGGCTTTAGGTAGAAAAAGAGTGATCTTTTAAAGTCAATATTTCTGAAATAGCTATACAAAATTTGAAGTTAACATTAAGTTGTATTTTGTTTAAATATGAAAATGTGTGTTTGATGTATTTTCTAGCTACTGCCAATGTGAAGTTAGCTTCATGAAGTGAAGTGAGGCAACCATTGTATTCTATGGCACAGCAACCCCTGCTATAGTGAAAAATGGGTTTGAGGTCTTTTTCACTGTAAAGAAATGTAAAAACATGAAATACACATGTCCTACCTTTAAATACTATGAACCCTGTCTTACAGCTGATAAGGCCCACTTTAGAGGTGGCTTATTACTATTTCAACGGGATGTTTAGGCCTGTAAAAAGGTTTGAAATGGCAGTTTTAATACTGCTCAGCTAGGCTGCTGTAGCATGCCCAGATTCATGCCTTACATGGCCACTTTAGTGGTGGCACAGTAAGTGCTGCAGTCCAATAGTGCTATAACTACAGGCTCTTCCACATGTGTACTATATACTAGGGACTTATAGGTAAGTTAAATGTATTGTAACCAATTCAAAAAGTTTTTAGGGGTCGGAACACATATAGTGGAGGCTTGTTAGCAGGGCCCCGGAAAATCAACCGCATAATTTCAAAACAAGAGGGTGCTTATACAAAAGAAGCATTTGCTTACATGGCCCCCCTCCAGATGAAAGGTGAGGAGCATTTTTCCATTCCCTTGGCAGTCATCATCTAAGTGGAAGAATATGGAACGGCCATCTGCATTCGCATGGTCAGTTCCACTTCTATGTTCCTTTGTGAAGTCTATTCCCTGTGGGGAAATGGACCACCTCAACAGTTTGTGTTCTCCCCTCTCATCTGCATTAGCCATCAGAGAGGTGTGTGGTCACTTTGAACCTTGAGGTGCATCCTTAACAGGTTGGGTCTCAGCTTCTTCAGGGACCAGACTACAACAAAGGCCTCTCTCGCAATGGCACTACAACTCTGCTCTCTGGAAATAAGTTGCCTACTAATAAAGGCAATTGATTGATCTTGGCATTCATTATTCAGTTAGGATAATACTGTCCCAATTCCATGTTCTGTTTGTCCTCAACAAACAAGTGGGTCAGGTGCTCCAAACATTCCTGTCTCATCTGACACTTACTAACCTTGACATTCAGTTTTGCCTGTTGCCGGGCCTGAAGAATGTCTGGGTCAGATGTTCTTGCCAGATAGGGTTAAAGACAGGTAAATCACCAAGATATGCTACACTGAAGGTCTCCAACCCAGACAATACCCTGTTCACCAGCCTATGAAAGGTGGCAGGAGTATTATTCAGACAAAAGGGCATAACGTTAAACTGAAAGTGGCCCTTAGGAGTGGAGAATGCTGACCTCTCCTTGGTTCGCTCAGCTAGGGAAATTTGCCAGTACTCAGAACTGAGATCAAAAGTACTGAGAAACTTGACAGACACTTATGTGTCCATAAGCTCATCATTACTTTGGATGGAGTGTATGCCAGACTTGGTGATTGCATTCTGCTCTCTACAGCCCACACAGAATGTAAATTCTGGGATGTCCCCCTTTCAGGTTGGCCTTGGGCACCAGTACACATGGCGGCAACAGGGACTACTGGAGGCTCCCATCTCCCCCAGGTCCAAGATATTTGCAACCTCTACCTTAATGTTGGCCTTCACTTTGTCTGAAAGTCCGCAGATTTTGTTTTTGACAGGCACACTAGTGTCTAGGATCTGGCAAGGTGTCAAGGAAAACAGTACAGCAAACTGTTCCGGTAACTGGTGAACTGCTGTTCAGCCAGTGTTGGAGAGAGGAACACTCCATCCACGGAACCATTTGTGCTTTATGGGATAAGTATTCTGAGAGAGACGCACTCTCCTCCTCTTCTCCTACATCCATCCATAGTCTTGTCTGCCCTGTCAAAGTGCAGGTTCAACCAGATGATGTGGTTCACTCTGTGGGGGTGTCTGGGAGTGCCAAGGTCCACCAAGTAGGCAAGCTCTTCCATCTTTTCCAGCACTATGTAGGGCCAAGTCATCTTGTCCTGGAGGGCACTGAGAGTCAAAGGTTCCACCATTCACACCGTCTGATCTGGCTGGTAATCTCCCAAGGGAGTCTTTTGGGAATGCCAAAGCTTAACAAGCTCTTGACTGGCCTCTAATTTTGGTTACCATTCTTCATGTACTCTTCCATAAGGGAAAGCAGGCCTAGCACATAGCCCATTATGTCTTGTTTAGGTTCCTTGAGACATTTCTCCCACCCCACTCAGACTAGACTTTACAGGTCTTCTAACCCGTACAATCGTTCAAAGACTCTGGCCCACTCTCTTTTATGGTACGTCCCTGTAGGTAAATAAAAGTTATGGGAGTAGGACATCCCACTTACTATGGGGTTTTTCAGACAACCCAGTATTCATGCCTTTGAAGGTCTTGATGAATATCTCCTCAAGAACATTGGTTTGTGGGTGATAAGGAGTGGTGAACTTGTAGGTCACCCCACAATCATCCAACAAAGACTTCAAGTTTAAAGAAATGAAGTTTGTGCCACCAAGCACGATAACTGGTGCCTTATGCGTCATACCCTCACTGATGCAAAGATGTGTTTCTTAATACTTATTGACTGTCGCTCTGATTTGTTTTAAGACAGTTCGATTGGGTATCGTAATTTAAAGCACAACATTTCGAAATTCCTCCCTCAAACTGTGGACATCACTTTACACAGAATTAGTCTTTTATCATATAAACAATTGTGCTTTTTTCCTATACTGTGTCTTGGTTCCACCCAGATTCTGTTCTCAATTAATCAATCAAACACTTATAGAATGCGGCAAATAACCAGTGAGGGTCTTGAGGCACTGGAGCTGTTCTCTGACGCTTGGAGGTTGGAGGAAACAACTAGGTCTTTAGATCTCTTCTGAACTATTGGAGCGACGGTGCCGTCCTGAGGAGCAGGTGGAAGTTGTACCAAGCCTTGGCTGCCAGGTGCGAGAAGGGGAGTCCTCTGCTGTTGGCCCAACAGATTCATTGGGTGTCTGCGATGGAGAGGGAGGCTGATGGGACGTGTCTGGTCAGTTGGTGGATGGTCAGGCATTTGTTGATGTATGCTGGTCATTCATTGTGCAGGGCCTTGTAGGCGTGGGTCAGCATCTTGTACTGGCATCTCTTCTGCATCTGGAGCCAGTGTAGTTTCTTGAGATGAGGTGTGATGTGGGTCCTTTGTGGGAAGTTGAGAATGAATCTTGTCACTGAGTGCTGTATTGTCTGGAATATCTTTAGGAGACATTCAGTGATTCCTATGTAGAGCGTGTTTCCGTTGTTCAGTCTGCTGGTGATGAGGGCCTGCATAACGGTCCTTCTGGTGTTTACTGGAAGCCACCTGAAGATATTCCCGAGCATGCAAAGGGTGTGGAAGCAGAAGGAAGAGACTGCGTTGACTTGTAAACTATTCAGGATGATGCTGAGATTGTGGGCGTGTCATGTTGGCTCAGGGGGTGTACAAAGCTCTGTGAGACAAGATGAGTCATTGCATGGCTAGGTGTTGTTACCAAAGATGAGGATTTCCGTTTTTTCCGAGTTGCTTTTGAGACAATTGTCCTTCATCCAGTCCACAATGTTAATCATGCATCTGTGGAAGTTAGCATTTGTGGTGGAGGGATCTTCGGACAGTGAGAGGATGAGCTGTGTATCATCGGAGTAGGAGATGATGTGAGATGATTGTGTCCCAGATCTACGTGGTGTGTTTCCAGAGAGAACGTGTGTTGACTTCGATGCACTGGAGTGTCGTCGTGGGGGGTCTCAGTCGATGTAGCGGGGGCGTCCACGTTTGCTGTTTTGCTGTGGACATTGGTTGCTGAAGGTGATTCGGTAGTGACGAAAGTGTCGGCAGAAGAATGGACCTCTGGTGGTCTGTGGGGATGTGCAGCAGCAGAGATTGTTGGCGCTTTCGGGGCTCAAGTCTCTGGCAGTGTGGCTCTGTGGGGTTTAAGAGCCAGGGGTTCTGTCACTGGCTGCGGTCCAGGCTCAGATGGGCACAGACAGGCTTACCTTCGGCACACCCATGCATTCATCCGCTGGGCGGCCGTGCATCAGCCTCCATAATTAGCCCTTCGAGCTGGGAGGGGTTGGATGGAGGTGGGAGAGCGGGGAGTGGGAAAAATAGTGGGAAAATGGGCGGAGCGGGTGAGGGGCAGGAAGCCAGTCCCGAATTAAGTCAAATTACCTTACAAAACCTCATAAACAACAAACCAAAGCCAACTAAAAAAAAATCTCGAGCAAACACAGAAAAGACTACCTCAGGGTAGTTGCCAGCAATTTAAATTACCTGGCGGTCAGGCAGCAGTCACCCAACAGCAGGACTAAACCAAAGGCCTCTAGGGGCGAGAATACGGGAGAGTATGGTGAAATTAGGTAGCGGGAGCGTGGGGACTGGCGCAATTTAAAACACAAGGAGATGATGGACTGAGCGCTGAAACTTTTCAGACACTCAGTCACAGATCTGGGTTGAATCCATCATTATTCTTTAGCTCACTTCGCCACCCCAGTTCAGAGACAGCTATATACAAATCAGTCTTGACCCTGTGCCTCATGGTAACAGCCCAGCCCGAACTTCCAAGCTATGTCTTCCCTGGACCAGAAACAAGCATCCTGGGGCCGGTTTCGGGCTAACAGCCCTCATCAGCCAGGCTAGCTTGAATCCAGTGTCAAAGTGAGCAAGGGACCCACGTCTGGGCATACCCTGCCAACTTAGGGCGAACACAGCAAACAAAAGGAGATGATGGACGGAGCGCTGAAACTTTTCAGACACTCACCATCAGTCACAGATCTGGGTTGAATCCATCATCGTTCTTTAGCTCACTTCACCACCCCAGTTCAAACACAGCTATATGCAAATCAGTCTTGACCCTGTGCCTCATGGGAACAGTCCAGCCCGAAATGCCAAGCCATGTCTTCCCTGGACCGGAAACAAGCATCCAGGGACCGGTTTCAGGCTAACAGCCCTCAGGCTGGCTTTATACCAGCCAGGAATACCTCTCTTAATCTGTGGAGGTTACACAAGGGGCTTGATCGGGCCGACACAATATGGGAGGATGCGGTGGTGGTGTCGCTTGACGCGGCCATGGCATTTGACACGATCGAATGGCCATATATGTTCACAGTATTAAGGAAAATAGGGTTCCGCCCGGGCTTTCTGCGATGGATACACCTCCTATATGCAAATCCGCTGGCTCAAATAGTGGTCAACAATCAAGTATCCCCTACATTCACGCTCGTAAGGGGCACTCGGCAGGGTTGCTCCCTCTCCCCACTACTTTTTGCCCTCATGTTGAAACCCTTGGTGATGTGGATACAGAAAGACCCGATTATTAGAGGGCTAAGATGGGCTGAGGACTGGGAGGACCGCATTTCGCTGTATGCTGACGATATCTTACTATACCTGGCATCGCCGGCGGCCTCCCTGAATTGAGTACTGCACAGCTTCATAGTCTTTGGGAAGTTTCCGGCTATACTATTAACTGTTCTAAATCAGTTCACTATGTCCTCAGAGGAAAATCGCCTACCTTACCCAGAGGATTCACGATTGCCGAAGTCACAACAGGATTTAAATACCTGGGGATCCATGTGTCCAAAGACCCGATACTTTTTCGTGACCAGAATCTCCTCCCCCCGTTGCAGAGACTCAGGAGCGATGTCTTACATTGGAAGACACTTCCACTGTCCCTGTTGGGGCGTGCAGCCCTATATAAAATGATGTCCCTTTCACGTTTTCTCTATGCCTTGCAGAACATGCCACACCCAGTAAAAACAGAATACCTCAAATCTATTCACTGCGCTGTGAGAGAACTCCTATGGGAAGGGAAGCCACCCAGGATATCAATTCTTAAGCTCATGAGAGGCTCGTATGATGGGGGTATAGCCCTCCCGGACATAAGAAGATATTACTGGGTGGCACAACTCACCGCAGAAAACCAATGTACGTATGGACAGCAGGGCAATCCGGGATTTAATATGGATAGGTGGCTACTTCCTGGTGGAGGTTTTAAGGGCGCACTGTATGCTAATCCCTCCAAATTGAAGCTGACGGAGCCAACTGGCCATACCGTTTAGGTTTGGAGGACTGCCACAAAGAGTCTGGTCTGGAAAGATAAGGTTACACTGGCCACCCCACTAGTCAGGGACCTATGAAGGCGAGGGGGGAAATTTCCTTTGCCCAACTGAAGGAAGAATACGAACTAGCTGATACAGAACGTTTCAGATACTTAATATTAGACATGCACTACAGACGGCAATACCTAGGGGAGAGACCCCACCAGAGTCGTCCCCGTAAGAGGACAGGATATTAGATGGACACCTTCCAGAGAAGGCAATTTTGCTAATCTACAAAAAGCTTGTTAACAACATGCCTGACCCCTTCCTCCGTCTCAGAACCAACTGGGATCATGACGTAGTGGGACTGGATGACGGGGAGTGGCTTGAGGCTCTCGCCTCTCCTAGAGAAATAGCAATTTCTTCCAGGCACAGGCTCGTACAGCCTAAGATACTGCATAGAATACACCTTTCAGGGCTGACGTTGGTGAAGATGGGCTATAGGACTGATGCAGATTGTACAAAGACGTGTGGGCAAGATGGCACGTTCATACACATGCTCTGGGAATGTCAAGCAATCCAGGAATATTGGGCGAGGGTGACGAGTTGTATGACAGAAGCAATGGGCGTCACAACTGATTGCAATATAAAGCTGTGTCTTTTAAATATTTTGGGTCCCACTGATTTAAATACCAAGGATGAAATATGGGTGTCCTTGGGGATGATGATCGCTAAGCGAAATATTGCAAGGTTGTGGGGGGCACAGGAACTGCCGTCCTTGAGACTGTGGGAAAATGAGATGGATCATTGTATGTTCAACGAAAAGACAGTATATGTATCAAGGGGCTGCCTCAACAAGTGGACACACATATGGAACAAATGGAACAGTTACAGGGGAGAAATCTGTGAACCACCATTGGCTAGACAAAGGCATGATTCAGAGTAGTATGCTCCCATTTAGACAGAAGGTGCAATGTTTTACACTTGTTGATGAATTATGTACTTAGTGGGAACAGTGTTGATGGATGTACCGCGGACATGCATGCTTGTACATTGTTTTTACCCGTGATACCTTGGTTTTGAATAAAAAGAAATGTTTAAAAAAAAAAAAAAAGAAGAAAAATGTCAGTTGAGGTTCCAACATCTTGTGAGAGCCTTTTGGGTCCCAGTTTGGGATGCGTCACTTCCTGGTAGTGCGAGTAAGCACTTCATGTGCACCGGTAAGCCTGTATTTATTTCTATCACATCTCTATAGTTCAGCCAAAGATGTATAAATGAGGCAATTTCTTGTCACACATTGCATTAATTAAAGTGCATTATTGAGGACTCAAATCCCTTGTCACACATTTGCAGTAATTGTAATGGTCTAATCAGAGCACACTTGTTTGAACTTTTCTCCATTCCCTCAGGAAAAATATCCAGTTGTTGACTTGGTGACTTTTAGTGCTTCTCTAGTCTTTCATACACGGACCAATCTGAATGGTAGAATGTCTTTTGACAAGCACTAACGCTCGGTTGTGGGAGCCTGGGCTATTGTTCCAGACTCCAGGCTCCCCTCACTCCCCTGATGAGCTCTCTGGGCTCTTGTGGCCACATGCACCCATGCAGGGAGAACCAGCTTTTCTGAATGGGTCATCCTTTCCAACTCAGACCAAGCAGAGGCTGTAAGGTTATTTGCAAATAGACACTCACCTAGAATAGCAGGGCTCATAGCTACTTTCTTCAGGTCTGTAACCCCTTCCCACTAAAAGCTGACCAATGCCATTGGGATGGTACTTCACCTTATGTCAGCATTGATCACATTATGGAGGACTGTGGGTATCGCTTTATATATCAGCATTGACTATTTCCATATTAACATTCCCCCTCCAGTTCATTTGTCAACAACGGTATCAAACTCATACCTTTTGACAGTTTTATTTGGGATCTGTAGCTTCTTATGATTGCTCTCGAACATCACAACGTTCCTAGTTATTTGCAGTTTTCCTATTTTGAGTGCTGCGTTTTTACAGCAGGTAAACTCCAATTGTACAGACTACTACACATATGGAAAGACGATGAAAAAAGGCAACAGAAATTTGCACAAACTGGAGATACACCGTGGGAGCCAGGCGACCTAGTTCAAAACCCACTCCTGCTCAGGGGCTCCTCCCTCCTCACACAAGTCTTTCTGTAAGTGGTGCAGTGCTTGGATGGCAAGTGTCAATGTCCCATTCTCCGCATCATTCCCTGCAATGAAAGTGCAGCCGGCCGCACTGATCTTTGCACACGAACCTCTTTACATCGTTGTAAATTCAAATGTAAATGTATAAAGTGCATTAAACCATAGGCATCAAAGCGCTGTAACCAACAAGAGCATATGGGGGGACCAACAAGGAAAATATATCTATGAAAAAAGCCAAGTTTTCATTTTCTTGCGAAATGCAAAGTATTCTGTAATACTAGCAATATGAAGTGGGAGAGTGTTCCATAACCTAGCAGCTGCCACTGAAAATGCACGCTCACCCCATCTCGCCTTCCTAAAGTGAGGGCCAGTCACTTTCCTCTGACCAGTAGATCGCAACTGTCTACTGGGAAGATACCAGTTAAAGATGGTTCTTACATAATAAGAGCCCTGCTGGTTAAGGGCCTTAAAAACCAGACACAGGGCTTTGAACAACATTGTCCTCCTCACTGGAAGCCAGTGAAGAGCCCTCAGCCCCTCCCTCACTGATAGATTTTCAGGAATGCCCAAAACCGCATTCTGGATAACCTGAAGTCTTAGCTCCTCGGGGAGGAAGGGAAAGATCTTTTTCAAACACTTGATTTTTTAAAAGCAAGAACTCACAGTCCTCTTAACTTGGAGGTCAAATGTCAGTGTGTTATTGAAAAGCACACCCAGGTTTTTAGCAGAGGTTCTAGGAACTGGTAGTGAGCCACAAATATCCAGCCACCAGCGGTTAGACCAAAGAGAGTTTTCTGCCCCGAAGATCATAAGTTCCATCTTATCGGCATTCATCTTGAGCCAGTTTTCTTACATCCAGGTACCGAGTTGCTCCATGCACAACCTAAATGTGTCAGCTACACCTTTCCAATCAACTGATATTTAAACAATGATTTGTGCATCATGCGCATAGGACAATACCTGAAAGCCGAAGGAACTGACCAGTTTAGCCAGAGGGGCCACTTAAAGGATGAACAATGTGAGAATAAGGGAGGACCCCTGCGGGACACCACAAGGGAGCTAGAAAGATTTAGTTCTAAAGTTTCTGCAACTCACGTTTGGGTCCTATTTGCCATGAAGGTTTCCAGAAGATTGAGGGCAGAACCCCTCAGTCCACGCTAATGAAGTCTTTGCACCAATCACATGGGAGAGATGGTATCGAAGGTTAAGGATAAATTTAGCATAACTAGGTCTGTAAAATTGGTATAGATACCATTCAGCATGTGACCAGCTGTATGGGTAGGAAAGACCACACGCTGAAAAAAGGCAAAACTATTCATTAAATCCGAAAGGGCTCTAGTGTCATTGCAACTTTCTTCCAGATAGAAATTAAAGTCCCCTAATATGGAACATTTGGCGCAGGAAATGTAGGTACGTGGTTTCAGATTTTAAATAACTGTATTCTCGCCAAGGAAAGTGATATACCAGTAATCCTGCATAAACATATGCGAGGTTCCCCCTAATTCTAAAATGACCCACCTCACACCCCTCTAAAGATGTGGTAATAATTGGCTCAGAGGAGGAGCTCCACTGGTCTCTAAAAATAAGCAAGGCCCCCTCCTCTCCGTGCAGCCTGTTCTTATCTCACCATATTGTATCCTGGAGGCATGGCTACTGCCAAATCAGGCCCATAATCTTTCCTTGCCCATGTGTTATATCCTGCCTATTTACTTATGTTTATCCCAGTTACCTAGCTCCTTGCTGCTCAGCCAGTGTGAGTGTTCTGACTGGAATTTTGGTGTGTCAGAGCTTCATGGAATGTTTGGCTACCTGAGTGAGTGAGGTGTGACAGTTAAAGATGGGCTGAGCAGCAGGCCGGTTACTCCTGGTGGGGCTGTTGTATATGGACTACCAGCTGTACTACAGGGATCCCCAAGCTGTTGTACATGATTAGCATCCTGCAACAAGACTAATAAAGAAACTATAAAGATACACCTCAGCTATGTCTTGTAAGATACAACAACACCATGTCTCTGTAATAAACAAACAGTCAAGCTTTGCACCTTCTATCAATTCATAGATTTCAGTGCTGTGTTTTATCATAGACTGTGCATTAACCAAACTGTCCCCTCCCCTTCCCCTTCTTTTCCCCATTGGAGATCTGCTCTGCATTTCTCCCCTGGTTCTCAGAGTCCCAGTTACACCAAGTGCAGCACCACTTTTTGTATCCAATGGGTCCAATTTGCCACAAGCTTCTTCATTCCCCATTCCAGGAGTTCCGACTGGGAGTAAAAACACTTACTGGCCTTGTTCAAATAGGCAGAGACCGCTACCCAACTCAAACGGGAAGTGTTCGCCGATCTAGGATCCTGGTCTCTAATAGGCTCTTCCCTCAGAGGTCATAACTAAGGGTGGGCGTAGTTCGCGAAGTAGCACTTCGCGAAGCTACGCAAAGTGAAGTTCGCACTACGCGAGCTACGCGTAGCACTTCGCGAACTGCGAAGTAACATGTTCGCACTGTGCAAGATGTTGTTTTCAATGATTGCACAGTGCGGACAAGCAACCGGCACTGTGCAATCATTGAAAATGGCATCTTGCACAGTGCGAGCTGTAGTTTTCTGCTGCTCGAGTAGATTTTTCCTCGAGCTGCAGCTTTCTCAACGCGAACTGGTAGTTTCTCATCGCGAGCGGTCGCGAGCATACGCGACCCCTCGCAATGAGAAACCTGACCTTCTCGCGTTGGGAATCTCGCCGGGAGGTTTATTTTCCATGCTCGCGATCGCGAACAAGGAAAAAGTCTCGCCAGGATGTCATTTTGCTTGCTCGCGGTCGCCAACTTGACGCTGAGGACCGCGAGCAAGCAAAAAATGACCGCAGCACTACGCAACACTACGCTACGCGTGTTCGCACTGTGCTACGTGCAGTTCGCGTAGTGCAAAGTAGCGCGAAATTCGCAAACTACGCGAGCGTAGCGTAGTGCTTCGCCCAGGCCTAGTCATAACTGTCAGCACTAACAATTCCCCTGCAGAAAAACACAAATCTTGCAAGAGATTCTGTAATTTGGTAATAACAGCCCTCCGTAGCTTCTCACCACAACTGGCGTCCGCGTTCATCAAGTCCACTATGTATAGGTGCTGAATTACCATGAGGCAGATTGCTCGCAGTTCTTCCTTGATGGAATTGAGGATGAGCTCATTGCTGTTCATCATTTTAAGAATTTCCCACCTCGTTACTTGTAACCCGTGGGCATTGGCTTTTGTCTGCAGGGTAAAGAAGGGTATCGACCCTCCCGCTGACACTTATACATTAGTAAACAGTCAGAATTCTTCTGGAATGTCTCTTTGTACTGAACCCAGTCAAAATTGTCCGCAGTTCTCTTCTCACGAGCCTGGTGCAGCAAGGTTATCTTCTTCCTTAACGGGTGCTGGTATAAGTCTGATAATTCTTCTCCAGGAATAACCAGGGTTGGGGTGTGTATGGTGACTAGGGAACAGAGTCTGCGCCATCAAGGAATGAGCCGAGTATGGGCAAACCTGCTGCACTTAAATAATAATCCATCAGCGTGGAGGTGCCCCATTGCATATCCAGAATGTGCATGATCACTCTGCAGTTAGCATTCGTGCCCAATGGAAGCGTTCCTTTATGTCTGAAACACAAGGAATACAGTGTGAGTATCCGTACAATTAGGGGCTGTCCCTTCCATTCTAACCAAGTGTATCCACCAACCTCAGTGTCTCAGATTTCCTGACAGTGGGTTGTCATGCTCTCATCCAACCCTCCCCCATGTGACTGGTTCCCCTTCCTATCCTTGAGCTGGGAGGCCATACACAAAAACTCTATGTCGGTGGACCACTTACTGTTGAAGAAGACCATCCCAGATTTGCTAAGGGCCACCCTCAGTTCACATATGGAAGGAGGAGAAGATCGGTTTGTGCATTGAGTTTGGGGTTTTGCTACCCCCAAGAATCTCCTCTCTGGGAAGCCTCTGGGCCAAACAGTGTCCTCCCATATGTTGTCCTTTCAATGCATCCCGTCCATCTCAGTTTGTATGATATTTGGTTCAGTGAAGAGGTATAACACAGATGGGTTGGTGTGATATTGGGTCAAATTTACTACTACCTGGTGTGGGTCTACCTTGTTGGGTTGGATACTGGCCCTTATTCTGCATAAATCTAGGTCAATAAGGTATTTTGGTTTCTCGGGGGCTACCTCTTGGGAAAAGTAATGCCTGTCTGTGCCTACTCAATGCGGAATCAGCGAACAGACGTAACATGACCTGGCTGATGTTTGGGAACCAACTGCCGTCATGTGCTGGTACCATGTATTGTACAAAAGGGCACTGTGTAGTGCATGTGGGATGCTTGTGTTCTGATTAGTGTAATTGATGGTGACATGGGAGAGGTCACTACGTAGGTACTGTGGTAACTTTTGAATAGACTCCATTTTACTCAACAGTTCCTTGGCAGTGTATAAGTGCGATATCGCCCATCGTAGACAAAGGGTACATAACAATGCAATCATACATAACTTTTCATGTGACATTGCAGGTCTTGGTATGGGTCCCCTGGGAGGCATCTGTGGTCCTCCGGTGACTGTGGTTTCCCTTATCAGTTCAAACAAAAAGTTTGCGGTGTTCAGGTTGGGTTTGTCGTGGAAGTTTTCAGCTGTACATCAGAGAGATGGGCACACACACTTTTTTCCTCCACCTTGAGGGCTGTCAGTGTGGCAAAGGTGACCCTGTAGGGTCCCTCTTGGCTCGTTTCCATTTCCTTATAATGTTTCGGGTATACACTTCTTGTCCAGGCTGGGTGTTTGATATGGTAGCTTAGTGCTGGTGCATTTGGAGGTTCTGTGGATGACCTGTTTGGATAGGAACCTAGCAGTTTTGGTTAGTTATGAGAGATATACATGCAGTTTGTATCCCAGTGCCTGGGACCTACCCCCAGAGCTTCACCTGGTCTTGTATTAGGGATGAGCTTCCTCATCAATCTACCAGCGGCAATCTGGTGTAGTGTGAGATGGTGATCGCTGCTGGGTGTGTTTCTTAGTGTGAATAGTATTGGGGCAAACAGTGGAGCCACTTCTTTTAAGGCTGGCGCAAATTTTACTTATTTAGTTTTTTAGTAGGCCATTGAGTCTATCTACAACGCCGTTGCTTTGGGGGTGATATACTTATGCAAATCTATGTGTTATTCCTAGCACGGTGCAGATGCTTTCAAAAATGGAGTTGACAAAATGTTTTCTATTGTCTGACTGGATATGGTCTGGCACCACCCACCGGGGTATTGCTTCCCTAACCAGGATAATTCCTGCCGCTTGGGCATCACAGTGCACGCAAGGGCCAGCTTTGATCCATCTGGAGTAAGGACAGACGACTACAAATAGATACCTGTAATTAGCATATCGATCAATGATATTGATGAAGTTAATATGCAGTGCCTTAAAGGGTCCAGTTGGTCTAGGGATAGATGGTGCTATGAAGTTGAGTGCAGGTTTGGTTGAATATAATTGGCAAACGGTGCACTCATTTAGGTATGCCATTATCATATTCATATTATTGGGAATGAACCAGTCATTCGGGAACTCCGCCAGTATGTAATCTTTTGCTAAATGTATTGGGAGGTGCAATTGCAGCAGCGCTCTGTTGTCTAGGCTCTGGGGCATAACTAGTTTTCCCATTGGTGTGGCTCAGTATATGAGGTTGTGTGCAGTCTGAGTGCAGCCACTGGCTCCCCATAGCTCATTGTTGTGGGGTAATGCCGTTTCTTGCAAATCCCTCAGATATAGTTTTGCCGTTTCTGTGTAGGGTTCATCCTGAGTGGGATTCGTCCCTAATGCTTGTCGTTGCGGGGAGTACGTGTGTCTCCCCAATCACTCCATAAGCTGTCCTTTTTGCAAACTAGTCAGCTAGTGTATTTCCCTGTGATACAAAGTTCTTTTTCTCCATATGCGCAGCGCATTTCACCACAGGCACACGTTCAGGCAGGGTCAATGAATGGATTAGTAACTCAAGGAGGTCATTGTGCTTGACAGGTGTACTGTCTGATTTTAGGACGCTTCACCTTCTCCACCTGCCTATAATGGAATGCACTGTGGTGGTAACATAGGCTGAGTCTGAATAAATTATTACTGTCCTCCCGGTGAGGGCTTCAATTAACACTGTTAAATCTGCAGTGCTTCCTCAGGCACGTGGCTACGAGCCTTTACTAACACTTCTTTTGCCTATCTGAGCTCATCGGGCTGTACGTTGTGCAATCATGGATCTCCTCCCCCTCCTGGACTTCATGAGCTAGGAAGGTAGCTTGGTTAACCAGGTGACAATGTACTATTTTTAATGATGGTCTGGAGAGCATTTGCTCATAACCCGAGACCCGTTGCATATTCAGCATCCTCTTGGTCTTTTGTATGACCGCAAACACTGTATGTTCTGCATACAGTGTCAGCAGTTCCCCCTTTACAATGGAAGTGCTTTTATCAGTGGCAAAAGCAGCTGCTGCCAGAGCTTGCTTGCATGGGAAGTGACCCTGCATAACTGAGTCTAAGTGCCCGCTGTAGTACACAAGGGGTATTTCTGAAGCAGGACTGGTGACATGACTCGCCCATCACTGTAGCTAAATATGAAGAACTCAGTTTTCAGTTTACAGAAGATATTGTGCATCTTGGGCATCCATAGCAGTTTCTCAATGCTGGTTTTCACCCTTTTCATGGCCTCGAGCAGGAGGGGTAATAAGCATGCTGTAGTCAAAGACCCACTGCCAGTAATTACAAAGTCCTGAAAACATTTTCATACTCTTTTTTGCTTGTGGTGACATAGTCCTGATGGAGTTTGCACGTTCTGGGGTGACCCATCGACCGGCTGCCGAGATCAGTCGGCCTAAATAGTTAACCTCCGGCAGCATGTATTGCATCTTCCCCTTCTCCACCTTGTAACCCTTCTCAGCAAGTGTCAGCTGCATAATGTATCAGTGGGCTGCGCCACTGGAAGATAGTGAGATCTCTCCTTAGAATTCACTTGAAGATACTTAGGGACTCACAATACCCTTGTGGTAACCTTCGGAATAATATCTGAACCTCTTCTACTGTAAATGCAGTCAGGTACTAACTATCAGGGTGAAGCAGGATGCTAAAGAACACAATTTTGATGTCTATCATGGAAAGATAGCTTGCATCAAGCCAGTATGTTAGTTAAGAGGATGGAGGGGTCTGGTATTTAGGGGAATTCTGGGACCACAATGTCATTGAGGAGGCCTAGGTTCTGCACCAGGCCCCATGTTCGCCATCACACTTTTTGACCAGGAAGATCGGCATAACGTAGGGGGACACTCCCACATGGATGACCCCCTTATCAATCTGTGCCTAAATTGTGGGTGCTATGCCCTCATCAGCTTCCCTAGATGGCCCCTTCTCTCAATGTTATCTTCGCAGGATCAAAAAAAAAACAATTGATGGACAGAATGATGGACAGAATGCAGAACAATGTCATACATTCACTCAAGTACGGAGATCTGGGCCTAAATCTATCGTTTTTTTGCTCCCCACGCCATTCCAATTTGAACCCAGCCATATGCAAAACAGTCTTGACCCTGTGCCCAATGGGAACAGTCAGGCCCAAACTGCCAGGCCAGGTCCTCTGTGGACTGGAAACAAGCATCCTAGGACCGGTTTCGGGGTTTCACTCCTCATCAGCCAGGATAGCTTGACTCCAGTGGTATGGAGAGCACGGGACCCACGTCTGAGCATACCCGTCTCACTCGGGGTGACAAATGCAAAAAGAACACTTGATAAACAGAATGCAGAACAATGTCAGACATTCACCCCAGTACAGAGATCTGGGCCTAAATCCATCATTTTCGTGCTCCCCATGCCATTCCAGTTTGAACCCAGCCATATGCAAATCAGTCTTGACCCTGTGCCCAAAGGGAACACTCCAGCCTGAATTGCCAGGTCCTCCCTGGACTGGAAACAAGCACCCTAGGACTGATTTTGAGGTTTCACCCCTCATCAGCCAGGCTAGCTTAACTCCAGTGGCATGGAGAGCACAGGACCCATGTCTGGGCATACCTGTCCCACTCGGGGTGACAAATGCAAAAAGAACAAACTCTGGTCCCGGGCTCACTGTGCCACTGGATTCAAGCTATCCTGGCTGATGAGGAG
Source organism: Triturus cristatus (assembly GCF_964204655.1). Taxonomy (NCBI): domain Eukaryota; kingdom Metazoa; phylum Chordata; class Amphibia; order Caudata; family Salamandridae; genus Triturus; species Triturus cristatus. The sequence continues at coordinate 443,786,635 of NC_140585.1, forward strand.
TCAAACCTCGAAACCGAGCTTCCCATCAGGCACTGGGTCTAGACTGATTTGCATATGGACATGTCTAAACTAGGGTGGCATGGTGAGCAAAAGAATGATAGATTTAACCAAGATCTCTTGACTGGGGGTGATTGTTTTGATTTGTTCTGCAGAACGTTCATCAACTGTGTGTCTTTTTCATCTTCACAGGTTCAGCGGTATTAATGAGATCCATATCATATGGCCCCTCCACCCACAATTGCGGCAGTACTTCTGACAAGTCTTGCACTGACCATGTTGTTAGTACTGCCATGGGCAGCAGCGCCTTATTTAGCAGCGCTACCCTGACCTTAGTTGAATCTGAAAAAAATATTTCTTGGGGCCCTGGCACTCGTTAAACAGCTGGTCTCCTGTAACCTCACGTACATTGATACTAGGTGTACCAAAGATAATACAGGCACACATTGCATTCTCTTAGCCAGCAAGACACCATAGTCAGGGCATATTTCGACAGACTCCAAATAAAACAATACTTCCTTTGGAGCTTCAATTCATGGTGTCCCTCCAGGTGGAATGTGAATTCATTGTGTTAGCAACAATCGTGAGGACTGCACTCATGAAGGAAGTCAGGTTGCTGGGTAATGCCCTCCTCGGTCTGCCGGTGCAGTGGGGGCAGATTAAGTACAAGAGACTTAGTGGTGAAACCCCAGGGGTCTAGCATGTCATCATCCCATTGTCAGAGAAAGGAATGGTCATGTTTAGTTTGCTCATTAAGTCCCTTCTCAGGAGATTGGTTGGAGATGAGGGATGATATAGCAAGTGCTCCTTCATGTGACTGCCTCCCGCATCCAACTCTAGGAGTTTTATGAGGGCAACCCCTATAATTGTACCAGAGGATCCCTGTGTGTCCATTCAGTCTTTGGATAGTGGGTTCCTTCTCGTATCAACACATAACTGATAAGACAGGGCATGTGAGGAGGTGTCGATGTTCCCCATCCACCAAATTTAGGACTGACCTTTGTTGCCCCCACAACCTATCTACGTCTAGAAGCTGAGGAGGAGTTGCGACCATGTTCCACCACTGAGAGTTTTCTTTACTACTTCCTCAGGTCCTTCTGCTACATACTTTATCCTTTCTGAACCTCTGTGTTGGTAACCCCATGCTGCCACCATCTGAGCCCATGCAGCTGCAGTCATTCTACTCAGATCACCAGTTCCCACTTACTCTGCAGGGAATTTTTCGTTGGTACCTGGGCTCTGTCCCAGCTTCTTTCTGTACTCTCTCTCTTTCTATCTTTATCTTGCCTCTTTTCCCACTCTCTGAGGCATTGCAGCATGTAGGGAAAGTTCCAGTTGGGATTTCCTTCTCCATATCTGATGCAATCTACAGCTATAGGCAGGCCCCTGGCTCAAATGATCCTCCCCTAGGTCAGGAACGGTCAGTCTAATCTGCGAACAGATCGCAAAATAGGTGTGCAAAGATCTCACCTTACTCTCTTGCTCCTATCTCTTTTGGGGTTATTTTTCCTTTGTTTTGCGGTTGTGTGGAGCAGCGTGCATCCACGTCGCTGCTCCCCCCGTGCAGACACAAAGGCGCCATCTTATTTTAACTGCATCTTGGTGCGGTTAATACCAGGCTGCCTTGGTCTAGTATTTCCTGGTCAGCCCCTCTCCTTTATTGACTGAGTGGTGAGGCTCTGATCCTTGCTAAAAGCACCTAGTTTAATTCTGCCTCTTATTCTTTCATGATCGGTGCCCTGTAGCTACCCCTCTTCCCTCATTTGAAGAGCACATTGTCCTGTGTTCACACTGTACGTCCTGAGTGCGTGCTCTTTCTCTCTAGCCTCCGCTCGCGCCTTTCTTCCTCATCCCAACAAGTTTGCCTCCTTTGCTCTGAGCTGTGCGCTGTTCTTTTTAGCTGCTCTTCGCCCTGAAACTCGCTCTCTGTCGTCTCCTTGGCTATCTGGGCAATTCCTATAGCCTCACCCATGTCATCAGTTCCTGCGGTACTGGGGCTCCCTTCTCCCCCTGCCCCACTTGCTGTGTCACTATATAGAACCACCACAAATCTCCCTGTCGCTAGTGTATGTGCATCCACGTCGCTGCTCCCCCCGTGCAGACACAAAGGCGCCATCTTATTTTAACTGCATCTTGGTGCGGTTAATACCAGGCTGCCTTGGTCTAGTATTACCTGGTCAGCCCCTCTCCTTTATTGACTGAGTGGTGAGGCTCTGATCCTTGCTAAAAGCATCTAGTTTAATTCTGCCTCTTATTCTTTCATGATCGGTGCCCTGTAGCTACCCCTCTTCCCTCATTTGAAGAGCACATTGTCCTGTGTTCACACTGTACGTCCTGAGTGCGTGCTCTTTCTCTCTAGCCTCCGCTCGCGCCTTTCTTCCTCATCCCAACAAGTTTGCCTCCTTTGCTCTGAGCTGTGCGCTGTTCTTTTTAGCTGCTCTTCGCCCTGAAACTCGCTCTCTGTCGTCTCCTTGGCTATCTGGGCAATTCCTATAGCCTCACCCATGTCATCAGTTCCTGCGGTACTGGGGCTCTCTTCTCCCCCTGCCCCACTTGCTGTGTCACTATATAGAACCACCACAAATCTCCCTGTCGCTAGTGTCTGTTCTATCGAACCAGTGGGAGTGCGTGTTCTCCATGCTGCTGAGGTTCTATGTGTTAGACATGGTCGAAGAAGGGTTGAGCTTTTAGGGACTTTTCTGAGGGACTTGGGTTGCAGCGGAATTGTCTTGGCTTGTTGGCCTTTTGGTTTCTCATTCTTGGACCTAACTATTTGTCTTTCGATGGGTGGCCCGTCTGCTCCTACCATTGGTGGATTGGAATATTCTAGTACAGGAGGAGCTTGCTTTCAGTTGGTAGTGATCACTCTGTGCCTCTTCGAAGATGGCCCATAACTATAGTAACGCCTCTCTCCTGTCTCTCTTTTGATCTGTATATTTAGTTATTATGTATGTTTAGTATATTCATTTATGTTAGTATCAAAAGTTCCCTCCTTAGGCAAGGGAAATGTGTGCGCCTTGGTGTATGCGTGCTGTTCTTGGCAAAAGTATTACCTTTCTTTGCCTGTGTGGGGAACTTGGTTTTCATGTGTTTCAATGGGGAGTCCATGATAATTGCAATAGTTTTGTGGACAAAATACGACTTAACTCTTTTAGGGGAGTCTTTGTTTTGATCTAATCATAGGGACCAACATATATGGTGCACTCCTACATTTTTATGTACTATGAGCTGAGCGTTATCTACAGATGCATCAAACAATTCAATCTGAACATTTCAATAAACACAAATGACAATGCATATGAAGGGTTGCAACATAAGTGAAACAATGCAAAACAACCAGTATCTGCACAATGTCAACGTTTCGAAAAATACTGTTTGAAATGAATAATGGTACCCTCATATGAAGTATTAAAACTTAGGTAAAAAAACATGAAACATTAGAACAGCATCTGCATGATATCAATTCTTGTACTATATACAGTTTGCAATAAATAGCTGCACCATAACATCATTTGAACAATACACCAACTCAACGAAAGCTGATAGAAAATAAATGATTGCTTTGTAAAAATTCTTTCAGCCTGCTCTTAGTGCATGATATCCTATAACCAGTGGAAGCTCTGTGCGGTACACAATACTAAGTGAGCCTGATAGTCTGCCAATATTGGCTCCAGTACAAAGATAATAGCAATAGATACGGAAGAATGGAATAACTCAAGAACCACAGACCCCGCTTGGCCACACACAAGTTACACCTTGTTTCCCAAGTCCAAATCTTTTTCCCTAAATGTCCAAATCGCACCCTGGTTCACACGAATGGCCAATTGTACCATCCTTGTCACTCCTTACAGATACCAATGGTGTTAAGAAACCAGTGACACTGAAAGAACCTTTTAGACTAAACAAATATGTAATTGAGGTGCCAATTCCACCCAATCAGGATAACTCTGTCACAAAGATAGCATCCTGGGGGCCATAAAGGACTATGCAATAAATATTCACCTTTTCTAGCGTACTGACTATCAAAAAAAGGACATACAAAATAGGTAATATGCCATATTCTGTCAGTGGCAGGGTGCTTAGATGTTCTTTTTACGCTTTTCCCTAGTTTACCATATGCCAGATGCTTTAGATTAGGTAGATTAGGGCATGATGAAGTCCCTCTGTGACTGCTGCTTCAGGACGAACATCCGCCCTGCGGATTCAGCTGAACTTTCAGTCAATTGCGGTGTCTGCTCACCTTCCTTGATGCTCAAATGTGAATCCGTCTGAGCCGGGTCGCCTTCCTTTGACCACAATCGCATTCAAGGTACCAATCAGCTCCGATGGTGGCTCGCCAAAATGCTCCTTGAACATGAAATACCTTGAAAAAAAAGAGACAAGAGGCCTTTGGCAAAATAGGAACAGTGTGTTTAATTAAACTGGGTGGCTCGGAGAACAGTTACAGGCGCAGGGTCTGAGGAGTGTCTCAATTTACAATCGGTCTGCAGCTACTTTTTATACTGTTCTCCATAGGTAATAAAGAATTTCCGGTGGTCCATGTATAGTAAGGAATGCAAGTTGCTTCCTTTGGAGTCATAAATTAATTGTCTAATGGAGATTACAAGTGGGCCTCTACCTTGCGTGGACACAATGTGGCCAGTGGGTAATGTGTCCAGATGTCGGGCATGGGGAGCACGTGATCACTGCGTGTGCTGTGTCTTGATTGGCTATATCTGCCTAACTCGTATGGCATCTGACTTTATGGTATTTTGGGAGCGCGCATACCCCTCCGGACATTGTGCAAAAAGAAACTTCGACTGACTACTAGTTTAGCACTTAAAATCCCAAAGTCTCAAGGTTAATATTCAACTCCTGTGCACAAATCTTCCGGAGTGCGCCGTAGGACAACTCCACTGGAGATCAGATGAAGAAGAAGAAAGCAAAAGAGGAAGGTGCACCAGTCAAAAGAAGTCCAGATCCAAACAGGTATCTTTAGTATTCCCTTTTATTTTCTTTAAAAGACTCAGCCAACGCGTTTCGTTCCACCGACCAGTCGCTTGTTACTATTTTCCCCCTGGATTGTTGGGGCTATGGGACTTCCAAGATTACTGGAACACTTTTTGACCGCGCTCTTACTATGGAGCCAATTCTAAATATAAACTAACAGCTCTGGATGTTCGAGGTGATTTTACCTTAAGACGACCAATACTAATACTGTGGATCATTGACTTTGGAAATCTTTAATGCATGTGGGATTGCGTCACATTGCATTTCGCTTCCGTTTGCCATAAAGAATTAAATTTGCCTTGAAGAAGTTCTTGTGTGGAACGAAACGCGTTGGCTGAGTCTTTTAAAGAAAATAAAAGGGAATACTAAAGATACCTGTTTGGATCTGGACTTCTTTTGACTGGTGCACCTTCCTCTTTTGCTTTCTACCCCTCCGGACATGTGTGCTTTATTGGGGCCAATCTCACTGGACCATTGTAGTGTCACTGCGCCTATCTGTGAGATTGATCCAAGGTTTCCTGTCTGTGCGTTTGTCTTCCAGCTACTTTGCCACCCCACCTGTGACCTACCAATCAGTGACCTCGGGCCTAGGTATCAGAGCCTGCCTGACTACGTATTTGTGAGTCAGGATTGATGTGGAGTTCGTAATGGGTGAATTTGTTAATAAAGACTTGGTTTCGCTCTTATCAATAAATGTATAATTTTTCATATTAGCATCAACTTTTTCCATATTAACAATTTGAGTACCAAAACAGTTAACAAAAAGGACACACAATACAATAAAAATCCCACGATTTTACACATTTGAAGTTAAAATAGTGCCTAAAAGCACAAATTGTAAGTCATGGTTATCTGGATGTGCTGAACTGGGACCAAGTAAAAAGTTAAGGCTGACCACAAACTGCTGCCGGTTGGGTACAGAGACCAAGTTAGTCCAGGTGGAAAATTTACCTTCGGACTCAGAAGACTTTCTGGACAAAAGCCTCACCGAAAGGGTCGTCGAAAGGGTCGGGCTTAAGGCTGGCTCCAAAGGAGAGCTCAATGGCATTGGTCTGATGAAGCATGGGTCCTCACAGTGAGCCTTAGCTCTAGTGGGAAACTTGATATGGTCTTTGTCGACGGCAGAAAGCTCAGAGTGGGAGAAGTCAAGAATTCATGCCCAGGAATGCCTCATCAGTGATCAACAGTCCCTCTACATTTGTACTTTTCTCAAACTTGAAATCCATTCAACGGGGGAAACTGACGAGTTGAATACGACTGGCATTCTGACATCAGCAGCTGTGGCTGCGGCTTTGGTGTCCCAGTCCATGTGGGTCTCTCCAGGAAAGGTTTTCAAAAAAGTTCTCCAAGTGTCCAGCTTGCAGGTTTTAGGGTCAGAGAAGTATAGACTCATACCAGCCATTAGTCCAGGACCTTCTGGGCACCACTTGGGGGTTAGGACTCTCTAGACGAGAAGCCCCCAACAAATTCAGTTGAAACTGTTCAGCTGGGCTCTTAGAAATCGTAAGCTTCTTGCAGCTTTTTTAGCCCTGTAGATTAACAGGAGGTCAGCCAACCGACCCTCAGAGTCACTTTTTTCCCTGTATACAAGGGGAGCAGTTTCAGTCCTTGGGGTCTCTTTCCATAGGCTCAACGGAAGGTGCAGCTTTCTTCTGTCTTCCACAGGTCCAGATGTGGGTGCCACGTTTACACCTAGCACTAGTTTGTGGGTGGACAAATTGACCTGGCCAATAGAAAAAAGGATTCCAAGGGCAACTCTACCTACTTTGATGTAATTTCTTTGGGGTTCGGCCATAACCAATCCCACAGTGCACTGTTCTGAGAAACATGACATAACCTTTCTTCCTCTGGGCAAAGCTCTGAGGTCACCATTGCAGTTTATCTAGGGAAATGAATAACACCACTTTCAAACCAGTTCTGAAACAGGTTTTACCCCCACTGGGCATGGTGTTATCCTGACTACACGGGGCAGGCCTAGGTCTGAGTAGCATCTGCATTTGACAGAGGATGCAACTTTGAATCTTGTGCAGTTGATGGGCACATTCCCCAGGCCATCCTGTCATGAGGTGGTCACACTACCTCCCACTTAAGGCCCTTTATGTTTCCTTTCCTGGAGTCATTCACACATCCTTACAGGAGGCTATCAGGCTGCCAAGTAGCAGTTGAGGACTGCATACCACAAAGTTATTTTCTATCTCTGACATCCTTAGCTTCTACAGTGAACCAACAAGGCCCTCACAACTCAAACATTCTCGCTGAGATGCCATAGGCCTCTTTAAAGCTAACACACAGACAATGGAAGTCTTTCTCATCTCCAATGATAATAGGCAAGTGAGAGTGTAGAAATTGCTCTTGGTAATGAATTCAGAAGGCATCATATCCCTATTTATGCAAAAAAACTGGCTTATGCACTAACAACAATCTCACCTTTAGGATCCACATTCCTTAGAAAACACAGACAGTATAATACCAGCTCTCTGTTCTGTAATTTCAAGACATTGCTCACAAGAACTAAGGGGCATATAAGCAACAACCGGCGATAATTATCGCTAAGCACACTTAGCGCTAGGATAATTATCGCCGGCTATCGTTGGATTCTATCGCGGAGATAGCGTGCTATCAGCAACGCATATCTCCAAAGTGACAGAAATCCAAGCGTTAGCTACAAAACAGTGCGATTATCGCTGGAAAACCGATGATAATCGCACTGCGACAGGCGATACCTTGCTGATAGGGCAGGCTGGATTTAGCCATGTAATCCACCTCTAATTGAATTACATGGCTGAGTCAGAATAAAAGCAGGCGTACAGAACCTGCGTTAAGCGCGGTTAGCACTTCTTTTATTATCGCTAAGCAGGTTACCGATTTCCTTGTTAATTGGAGAAATGTCGTTTAGCGACATTCTCCACGTAAGTTTGGCAAGGTACGCCCACTTTGCATCTCATTAGAGATGCAAAGCTGGGCGTTAGGGGAAAGGGCGCTAAGGCAAGGATTCAAGCGGTAGCGTGACCTTGGTGATAAGGCGATAAAATTATCACCGCTTTTTGTTCGAAAACGGACGCAAAAGTGGCGGTAATTTTATTGCGCCGCCTTGATGATATGCCCCTAATTTTTTAGCTACCATTTACCCATTGGTCATCTCCCCACCAGACTGCAGCAACAGTCTGCCGACACTTCAGATATCCGTTGGGCACCAATAAATAGTTTACTGTGTACAGCTGATGGACTCAGTTAAGGATTGAAAAGTATGAACATTTTCTGTCCGTGCTTCAAGAACCACTAGCCATGGCCGGACAGGGAACCAAAACTGGCCCTGGCAAACTGCTCAGCCAGCCCCCCTGAAGGGAAAGGGGGGAGGGGCCGAGCTGTTTGCTAGGGCCGGTTTCAGGTGATTTTGTTACGGGGCCCGATATTGCCGGCCCCCGGTAACGAAAACATCCTCCCAGGGGGGCAAAACCAGCCCCCACCCTGGCGGCCCACCGGGTAAACGCACGGTGCCCGGTGCCCGCTACGGCCAATCTGGCCCTGCCACTAGCTCCTTAAGGACACCCACATCCACCGAGCTTGAAAGGCAAAATCAAGATCTAAGAGCAAGAAATTCAAGATAGAAAATCTATCTAATCTAATTGATGGCCCAGTTTATATATTTCTGTAACTGATATTCTTTAAGTAAATCCTTCAACTTCAGACTTTGCCTGTCGTTATTTAACCAGAATGTATTTAGTGTAAATCCCATGCATAATTTAAATATTAGAAAGCCGGATCAGGTGAGGAGCACCAAAGTCCGATAAGGACTACACCACTCCCAGTCCAACTGTTGGTGTGTAAATGAGGGTCTATCTGATACAAGTTTACACGCCAACACTAGCGATTCACCGCTCAGTCTTAGGAAGGAACTATACTCATCTCCCCAAAGAAAGCCTTGTCTGCAAGGAGTAATTTCTATAATATTCCCTCTCTGGACATTGTCTGATGAGCGACCCCAGAATCTGTTCTCACAGTGGAACTGCATCCGTCCATCATGCCTGTTGCTTGAAAGCTAGGTTAGCCTTTTACAAGTACTCTGGATGTATATATAGATAGATGTGAATAAACATCCCCTTTGGCCACTAGGTATCTACATAGTCTAAACTCGTCAATTTATTTGTGTGTGTACAGCTGTTTTATTAAATGAAAGTGCTGCAAGACACTGAACTGTTACCAAGTTTACCACTGACTGCCGACCAAAGTAGCCTCTGTTAAGTTGAAGCTCGATCTGAATTACTAGGAGCTCCTTACAAAGTGACCTCCCAAAGTCCTGGCGCGCTATGGGAAAACCAACTATAAAATACAATGTAATATATGTTTTTCTTTTGCAAAGGAAACAATGAAAGGAACTTTTCCACATATACGATAACTGATTCTTCTTAGAAGGTTAAATTGTCTATAGTAAAACAAAAAAACTTGTCTTTTTTAGCTCAAATCTCAGAAATGAATTGGCTTAATCACTATTTTTCCCTCACACTGCTTCTTTAAGAGCACTTGCAAAACAGACAGATAGATTTTTGCTGGTTGCAAGACTACAAGATCCGAATTATTCAAAATGGAAAATGAAATGGCAAAAGCTGCAAAGACATGGCAGGAATGTATGTACAGATTTAGGACTCAGTACTTTGAAAGATATTTTTAATTCTCTTATACTTTGCAACATCATAGTGGAAATAATAATGTTGGTAATTATAGTCATTATCCTAATTTCCCCAATCTTGAAAATCTCAGTAGGATAATGTGGGAGCAGAACTGGCTTATTATTCTTTCTAGCATATTGCGGTGCTCCCAGAGCACATTGGCATTGTGGTTTTAAATGCTCCTCTGCAGAGTGCTGAGTGGGGTTGGGAAAGTATAGTTTTTTCTAAGAACAGCTACAAATTAAGAATTAATTTCAAATAATTACTTTTAGTGTGCTGCAGATTTGAGCCATGCTGCTTTTTTCTATTAAGGATAACAGGAATATATTTATTAGTAATTAAGTATTGGTTTCTTGGACACTTGGGTGCCAATTCCGATCCGGTAAAAAAATTCCCCGTCCGACTCGTATCCGGATTTTTTTCCGTCCGAATCGTCAAAGTAGCGTACAAACTGCCAAGTACGATTCGAACGGAAAAAAGTCCATACGAATCGCATTGGGAAGATTTCCCCACACGTCCTCGGGTCGGGAAAAGTCACCGACACGTCCCCGGGCGAGAAACCCACCGTGCGGAAAAATAAAGTCCGACTGCGCAAGTACGATCCCTCCCGTCCTCCCCATTTCACAACCGTACGCAAAAAACACCGTCCGAACCGAACTCCCATAGCAACCATGGAGACATGTGCCCGCATACGCGCCGAACACCCCACCACCCCCCGCCCGCGTATGTACGCCCCGAACCCCCACCCGTGTATGTACGGACCGAACCCCCACCCCAGCAGAGTATGTACGCCCCGAACCCCCACCCGTGTATGTACGCACCAAACACCCACCCGTGTATGTACGCCCCCGAACCCCCCCCCCAGCCGTGTATGTACGCACCGAACCACCAGCCGTGTATGTACGCCCCCGAACCCCCCCCAGCCGTGTATGTACGCACCGAACCACCAGCCGTGTATGTACGCACCAAACCCCCCCCAGCCGTGTATGTACGCACCGAACCACCAGCCGTGTATGTACGCCCCCGAACCCCCCCCCAGCCGTGTATGTACGCACCGAACCACCAGCCGTGTATGTACGCACCAAACACCCACCCGTGTATGTACGCCCCCGAACCCCCCCCAGCCGTGTATGTACGCACCGAACCACCAGCCGTGTATGTACGCCCCCGAACCCCCCCCAGCCGTGTATGTACGCACCGAACCACCACCCGTGTATGTACGCCCCCGAACCCCCCCCAGCCGTGTATGTACGCACCGAACCACCAGCCGTGTATGTACGCACCAAACACCCACCCGTGTATGTACGCCCCCGAACCCCCCCCCAGCCGTGTATGTACGCACCGAACCACCACCCGTGTATGTACGCACCAAACACCCACCCCAGCCGTGTATGTACGCACCAAACCCCCACCCCAGCCGTGTATGTACGCACCAAACCCCCACCCCAGCCGTGTATGTACGCACCTAACCACCAGCCGTGTATGTACGCCCCCGAACCCCCCCCCCAGCCGTGTATGTACGCACCTAACCACCAGCCGTGTATGTACGCCCCCGAACCCCCCCCAGCCGTGTATGTACGCACCGAACCAACAGCCGTGTATGTACGCACCAAACCCCCACCCCAGCCGTGTATGTACGCACCGAACCACCAGCCGTGTATGTACGCACCAAACACCCACCCGTGTATGTACGCCCCCGAACCCCCCCCCAGCCGTGTATGTACGCACCGAACCACCAGCCGTGTATGTACGCACCAAACACCCACCCGTGTATGTACGCCCCCGAACCCCCCCCAGCCGTGTATGTACGCACCGAACCACCAGCCGTGTATGTACGCCCCCGAACCCCCCCCAGCCGTGTATGTACGCACCGAACCACCACCCGTGTATGTACGCCCCCGAACCCCCCCCAGCCGTGTATGTACGCACCGAACCACCAGCCGTGTATGTACGCACCAAACACCCACCCGTGTATGTACGCCCCCGAACCCCCCCCCCAGCCGTGTATGTACGCACCGAACCACCACCCGTGTATGTACGCACCAAACACCCACCCCAGCCGTGTATGTACGCACCAAACCCCCACCCCAGCCGTGTATGTACGCACCAAACCCCCACCCCAGCCGTGTATGTACGCACCTAACCACCAGCCGTGTATGTACGCCCCCGAACCCCCCCCCCAGCCGTGTATGTACGCACCTAACCACCAGCCGTGTATGTACGCCCCCGAACCCCCCCCAGCCGTGTATGTACGCACCGAACCAACAGCCGTGTATGTACGCACCAAACCCCCACCCCAGCCGTGTATGTACGCACCGAACCACCAGCCGTGTATGTACGCACCAAACACCCACCCGTGTATGTACGCCCCCGAACCCCCCCCCCAGCCGTGTATGTACGCACCGAACCACCAGCCGTGTATGTACGCCCCCGAACCCCCCCCCCAGCCGTGTATGTACGCACCGAACCACCAGCCGTGTATGTACGCCCCCGAACCCCCCCCCAGCCGTGTATGTACGCACCGAACCACCAGCCGTGTATGTACGCACCAAACACCCACCCGTGTATGTACGCCCCCGAACCCCCCCCAGCCGTGTATGTACGCACCGAACCACCACCCGTGTATGTACGCCCCCGAACCCCCCCCAGCCGTGTATGTACGCACCGAACCACCAGCCGTGTATGTACGCACCAAACCCCCACCCCAGCCGTGTATGTACGCACCGAACCACCACCCGTGTATGTACGCCCCCGAACCCCCCCCAGCCGTGTATGTACGCACCGAACCACCACCCGTGTATGTACGCACCAAACACCCACCCCAGCCGTGTATGTACGCACCAAACCCCCACCCCAGCCGTGTATGTACGCACCAAACCCCCACCCCAGCCGTGTATGTACGCACCTAACCACCAGCCGTGTATGTACGCCCCCGAACCCCCCCCAGCCGTGTATGTACGCACCGAACCACCACCCGTGTATGTACGCACCAAACACCCACCCCAGCCGTGTATGTACGCACCGAACCACCACCCCACCAGGGAATGTACGGACCGCACCCCCACCAGTGCATGTACGGACCGTACTGACGCCAAAAAAACACGTACTGAACCCGGACAAACCATATTTACACAAGGAGAGTCAAGTAGAGTTTCCCCACACCACCAAACAGGCCCAACAACCCCACAAACATCACATACACTCACCTGCAACTGCCAAACTGCCAAACAGAGGCCCAAAACTCAATCACTCCTCATAACACACCCACACAAATTTCAAACACAGCCACACCCACAAATGGACCAATAAAAATGGACCACACACACAAACCATGAGCCTTTGCAACAGACCCACTGCTGCCAGAGCCCACAGACGACCCACACCACCATACTTGAACCTCACACTTGCATACCTTCACACAACCACCTACACAAACACCCCCTCATCACATTCACACACACACCTCCACTACCACACCCACACACCCACAGCCATCCACACCCACACCCCCACAACCACACCCCACGCCATGTCCACCACCAAGAATCCAAAGTTCACAAAGGAGGAGCTGGAGATCCTTGTCGACGAAATCCTCAGAGTCGAGCCACAGCTCTTTGGGACATTGGTCAGACAGACCAGCATATCCGAAAAAACCGCCATGTGGCAGAGGATCGTCGATTCTGTGAATGCTGTTGGGACAACCAGAAGGACCAGGCACGAGTGCCAATCCAGGTGGTACGATCTGCGGAGGACGGTCAAGAGGAAGATGACTGACAATCACAACCAGGGGAACATCACTGGAGGAGGGCCGCCCCCCAGACCGGTACAATACCATCCCTGGGAGGAGAAGGTGATGTCCACGCTGGCGGTGGAGGGACTACACGGACTGCCAGGACTCCCAGACCCTGGTGAGTACACAAACAACTCACCTCACATGGGGGGGATGCCATACACAATCAATCATGCATGCCACCCCCCCCCAAGCCACCACCGGACACAACAACACTCCACAAACACACACATGCCACTGGCGCCTCCATGCCCCATGCATCAATCAGGGCCATGCCAAGTCACAGGCCACACAAAACACCAACACAACACAGGATGTGGTCGATGCTGGGAGTGGGGGCAGCAAAACTAACATTGAGCAACTCACAAGCACACAACAATGCCCTCAGCCCATATGGCCCAGGGCACAGCCATACAAACTGTGTGTACCCACACAGTACTGTCTTGCCTGCAAATGATGGCTGCCATGCAGGATGCCATGGGTCTGAAGGCACAATTTGCACATAACAGCAGACAATGAAGATGCATCGCTCTGATAGAGTCTCAGCACACACCGCCACAGCAGCAGCCTACACTCAGACACACTGCCCAATGGGTGCCCGGAGAACAGGGACTAACTCACATGAACAAGCCAATGGCCATTCAAAGACCGGCTAACTGTGTGTGCCCAGGAAGCTGGCCTGAGGTGACAGAGAGTGACAAAGAGAGGGAGGGAGAGGGGGAATGAGAGGGAAGGAGACAGAGGGGGGACACAGGGAGACAGACAGAGGGAGGGAGTAGGGTGACAGAGGGAGACCGACAGAGGGAGGGAGGAGGGTGACAGAGGGAGGGAGGAAGGGAGACACAGGGAGACTAAATCACCCTTGGGTGGTGTGGCCATGTCCACTCGTCAGCCGGTGGACTGTGTGCATGCAGACCAGGTCTGGCAGTGCCTCAACCCCCCCTTCCGTAGATGAAGACCGGTCCATGTGTCAATCTGTGCACGAGTCCATCCGTGCTGCAGGCACAGACCTAACCACACACCCAGTATACCCACCCACCGTGTCGGTAAGAACCCTGTCACAAATGCTTCAGTCCCCTACCTGCAACATCAAATTGCCTTGCCAAAACACCATTTGGCCACGTACAGTGCAACACGTAAGGCGCCTCTGCATGGCTCGCTACGCCCGCACACCACACTGCTGACTGTGTACCCAAATAGATGCATCAACTAAGATTGTGTCTCACACATGCGTAAAGCCCTGACAGCTGTGGCCAAGGGACATAGCCATGCACAAGTGCACTGTGAGAGGAATGCAGGACAGATCCAACTACCCAGAGGAAGAGTGCCAAATCAGAAATGCATGCAACATGGATGCCACATGTGACACTGTTAACATTGTCTCTCTCACACACAGGTCAACGTCGACGAACACCCCCCAACACTGGGGGGGAAGTCACACAGGACCAGGCTCCGCGGGATGATGACCCCACCGCCAGCGATGACTCTCACCACTCCGTGGATGACCCAGACCAACCTGGCCCCTCTGGTGTCCAACCACCTGCAGCACCTGCGTCAGGTACAACTGTGCCAACCACCACCCCCATTCCTGCCACATCCCAGGAGACGTCCAGGAGCCCTGCCCGCACACGACCACCCAGCCAGTCTGCCCAGGAGGGACACGGTCCTCCGGGCACCCAGGAGGAGGCAGGCGGCAACGCAGATGCCATCCCTCAGGGGTCCCGGAGACCCGATGCACCCACAACGGCAGGCCAGGTGCACGTGGGCAGGGGTGGCGGGAGTGGAGGACGGCGGAGGCGCGAACCTGACCAGGCAGCTCAGGACCCGGTAGTGTCCCAGGTCAGCAACATCCTGGATACATACCGGCGTGACACCAGGGGCATGGACCAGATTGCGTCCACCCTCAATGACATCAAGGGGACCCTCCAGGAGATGAAGACCCTGCAGTCCCAGCAACATGCCTGTCAACTGCAACACCAAGGAAGGATGGAGGATAGACAGGCTGAGCTCGTGGCGGTGCAAACCCAAATGACCGGTGTACTCCGTCGGATTGCCAACAACATGGGCAACCCTCCCTGTGGCACCAGGCGAAGGCCATTACCAGACACAGGGAGGGATCAGGAGGAGGAGGATTCATCCGACGGAGCGTCACAGACATCGTCACGGACTGCTTCCGAGGGTCCCCGCAGGAAGGTGGGTCGTCCACGAAAAAGACTGTGAGAGTCAGCAGAACATCACCATCTCCCAGGTCACCTGGCCTGGCACCTGGCCCTCTGGCCCAATAGCAGCACATGACATTCTCTGCCACATGGACTTGCTGGTCACTGTCTGACCTATGTTGACGAAGACTGTGGCATGGACTCTGACATTTTGCTACGACAAGGATACCAACTCCCCCAGTGAACTTTGGATTCTACACTCCCGCTGTGCACCTCTTGTCATCCCCACAAACCCGTACCCCACCACAAATAAATTAATCACACTTACAAGATGATGCCGTGATTCTACATTATTACAATACATGTGTGTGTCGTACAGTCAAAGCATGCCTGATCTCAGAATTAACTCCAACCATCCAAACCGTGGGGTCGCAGTCTTGCCCAGGACACACATGGGTCCCAATGTCTCATCTGATACAGACATGGAGTACCAAACTCACCTGTGCTGGGCCCAACCAGCTGAGTGGTTCCCGCACAACTGTGGCTACAGACACATTCAGGGGAGCAACAGTCATGCGCAGAGGTCAGGGATCATGTTGAGTGACCTGGCTTGCCGCTCCCAGGTATGTCTAGACATGTGTCCCTACAATGTGCAGCATGCTTGCGTCAGGCGGATGTTGAGAATGGTGGCTAGGCCAAGGTTGGATGCATGGAGATGCCAGAATGCAGTTTAGGATCACTGTGCCACATGGTTGTGTTGGGGTTGTGGGCTGCATCATGAGTGTGGGCGTGGATCTAGAAGGTCATCCTGCAGCTGGCTGTGAAACATTCCCCCCATCCCGTTAGGACGTTGATGTGGCCTGGTTGCCCGACGCAGTAGCAGAGCTGTGCAGATGCACTCCGGATATGGACAAGTACCATGGGAGTCGTGAGGCACATGTCCGTAGACTGCAGGGTAGGATTCGACACGGATGTTGTAGTTGCCCTGGGGGATGGTCTCTCTTGCCTTGAGGTGGATGGAACTGTGCATCTTGTGCATAATACAGTTCCCACTCCCTGACAAACCCCTAGCATCTTGTCACTCTACACATAGACACATATGCACCACCTATGAAAACTATGCCAGACCTGCGGCACGCACAGTGGCAACAGGGCACCATTGACAGGGAAGAGGCACCTTGGAGACAGAGGGACAAATTTATTAGTCATGTGTGTTGGAATGACAATGATACTCTGTCAACACATACACAGGTCATGTGGATGTACATGTGGGAGCAACACTGGCACCCCCCATTGCAACACAGATGCTGGCATCCCATTGACCTGGCACACAAGTGACGGATAACAGCTAAACACCCCCTGCTGCCACGGAGAGGCCGCTATACACCATTGAGGCCCTGATGGGGCAATCACACACCATGTCAACCCGGTGCAACCTGTATGTTTCCGAGGCCAGTGTTACACACAATGATGGCCTCATCACAATCCCCAATCCCCTGCCACATGACAGTCACCAAGTCTGAGCATGGCTCCAGGTGAAGCCTGCCCCATGTCATGTTCCCCATGTAGGATCACCATGTATGCAAATGGAACACACATGAACCGGAGAAGTGCACACAGACTACAAACAATTCACACACCCAAAACGACGTGAGGCATCCCTTACCCTGAGGAGATTTCAACACTTGCCCGTGCATGTGACGCTGAATCAGCACATGTCGCTGTGTTCATGAGGAGTAGCAGGAGCACAACAATGCCACCAGCAGACAGCATGCACATGGACCTGTGGAAGAGAGACACACAAGGATTCAGCACAAAGGAGCACATCCGCAAGCATGTACTTAACACGTATCATGTTGTTAACATGACAGGTGACAATGATGACCCTCAGACAACATCCTTCCATTGCGCCATCACTTGAGTGACACTTCAATACACACCACTGACTCACTTGGCAGACATGCAGATGGACACACACATTGCAACACATGCCACACACGGCCCAATGCGTGCACACTCAGACACTGGAACTCACCACTAAGCAAAGAAGTTGCGTATGAGCCGACTCCGCATGTCCTCCACAGCCTCCTCCTCCTCCACATCACTTGCCCCGTCACCAAGCCCTTCATCCTCCACGGGTGGATGGTCCTGGTCATCTTGATCCAGTATGAGTGGAACAGCTTCCTCCACTGCCATGTTGTGCAGCATGCAGCAGACGATGATGATCTTGCACACCTTCACCGGGGCATATGGGAGTGCTCCGCCGGTCTTGTGGAGGCACCGGAATCGGCTCTTCAGAAGTCCAAACGTCCTCTCAATGACTCTCCTGGTCCGCCCATGTGCGTTGTTGTAGCGGTGCTCGGCAGCCGTGCTGGGGTTGCGGACAGGCGTCATCAGCCATGGCATGTTGGGATAGCCAGCGTCCCCTACAAGGAAACATCATGGACAGAAGTGTGTCAGCACAGGCAGTGAGATTGGAAGATGACGCCAAACACTGAACTGCCAGAGTCTACCCACCAACAATACATGCTCGCTCGTTCCGCAGCTGCAGCATCATTTCTGGCACCCTGCTACGCCTCATGATGAAGGCATCGTGTGCTGATCCTGGAAAGCGAACACAGACATGTGAAATCACCATGTTGGACAGACACACCACAAGGGCATTAATGGAGTGATAATGTTTGCGATTCCTATACACCACCTCCTGTGCCTGTGGTGGTACCAACGCAACATGTGTCCCATCTATGGACCCAATGACATGGGGCATCCCTCCCAGGGCATAGAACTCACGCTTGACATCTGTCAACTGCTCACGATTTGGGAATTTAATGTACTCATCCAGGTGAACCAACATGGCCTCTAAGAAATCATGCAGAACACGGCTGAACATCGTCTGGGACATGCCCCCGACATCAGCAATGGTATGTTGGAACGTACCCGTGGCAAGGAAATGTAGGGCTGCCATCACCTTCAACTTGGGTGTCAGTGCACTTGGATACCTGTGGCGCGGGAGGAGTTGTGCTTCCAGCCGGCCAGTCAACTCATCAATCAACCGTTGGCTGAATCTGTAGCGGCGTATACAGTCCCGTTCATGCAGGGCAGCAATGTCTGGCATACGTCGAGGGAGAGGCGGAGCCCTGCAGTGAAATGGAAGGAACACCTAAGAGTGAGCACTGTACAACAACATCGTCAATGCACTGAGCACATGTTACACAGCCAATACACATATGCCACGTTGTGAGTCAGGTCTGTGCCCCAGTTCCTGGACACGTACGCCAGTCAGGTTACACTCCTACCAAGGGACAGCCACTAACGGAGGGGGGCAAGATCACGATGACATGGCATGAGACTAGCTGTGGGCCAGTGTAAGTGAACATGCACACGCATCACAGGATTCACAGACATCCACACATGTGCAGAAGTAGTATGCGTATGGTACAGACAGGTAGTTGGATGCGATATGCACTGGTCACATGTCATAGGAATAGGACAGGCCACACACATTGCCTTTGAGGAGTACATGTCGAGACAGAACATACATAGGGAGCATGTGGATATGTACTTGTGTTGATACTCCGTGTAGTTGGATACATACACACCTCATGGCAAATCACATATGTGGGCTGGTGTGCGGAACAGTGTGCCATGCCCATCGACACACAGACACATGTTGGCAGCAGCAACTGCTGACGCATTGAACCACACACCTACAGCAAAATCATGGAAAGACATGCCACACACATGACATGGTTGCAGCATGCAACGCAGCCATACACGTGTCATATGTAATATTCCGTGTACCTGGCATCAGGGGACAGGTGCGGGTGTCCGTGACTGGGACATGCAAGTGACTCATGGCTCCACTAGTGTGTACGACATGCACACATGTCAAAGGAGTGCAGGGGATGTGTGGTACAATGCGCACCATCACACACGACATGTGTACACAGCTCATCGTACATGTGCTTTGCCCACACCTCAGGGGTAAAGTGCCACATCACATCCTGACACACCTGTGTCACACACAGGTGGTATTGCACAGACAATGCATTTGTGTCCACCCTTGGCAATACCTGTCCGCTCCATTCCTGTCTGTGTGCCGCCTGTCACCACTGACAGTTGTTATACGCACCGTACATACGCTCGGAGCGCGTGTATAGGGTCCCTGGGCCAATATTGCCGCTGGCGTATGCGTACGCCACAGTAGTACGGACTGTACACGCGCTTGTGCGGTCCGGATCACAATATGGGCGCTGGCGTATGCGTACGCCACAGTAGTACGGACTGTACACGCGCTTGTGCGGTCCGGATCACAATATGGGCGCTGGCGTATGCGTACGCCACAGTAGTACGGACTGTACACGCGCTTGTACGGTCCGGATCACAATAAGGGCGCTGGCGTATGCGTACGCCACAGTAGTACGGACTGTACACGCGCTTGTGCGGTCCGGATCACAATATGGGCGCTGGCGTATGCGTACGCCACAGTAGTACGGACCGTACAAGCGCGTGTACAGTCCGTACTACTGTGGCGTACGCATACGCCAGCGCCCTTATTGTGATCCGGACCGCACAAGCGCGTGTACAGTCCGTACTACTGTGGCGTACGCATACGCCAGCGCCCATATTGTGATCCGGACCGCACAAGCGCGTGTACAGTCCGTACTACTGTGGCGTACGCATACGCCAGCGCCCATATTGTGATCCGGACCGTACAAGCGCATGTACGGTCGGTATCACTGCTTGTGGGGTGCCTAGGGCGTGGAACGCACCGTACCTGTGTGTAAATGTATGAAAACACATAGGGGACACATGAGGGACAAGTATAAGGGCCTAAATGCCTGATGGTTGCCATGGAGACTGAGTTAAATTTTTGAATTTGAGCACCAGGTGCACAGCAGAAGTCAGTTTGAAAGCATCTACATTGTTGCAATGTGGATGTTGACTTGACATCATTATCAAAACTGAAACCATGCAAAGCCACACACTGGGGTAGGTTTGAAGGGATTGGATGAAACGTAGGATGCTAATGTGACTGACCAATCAATCTGTACTCCTATACATGAACAGGCCAGCCAGGCATATATAAGGCAGCCAGGTCCCATGAGAGAGCACTTGCCTGCACATCCATTCATCCATGACCACTGCTGCTGATAGTGATTCCTCTGGCACCATGTCCAGGACTGTGGAGAGGTCACAGCCATTCACCCAGGAGGAGAACCTTGCCCTGATAGATGTGATCCTCCCACAGTTCCAGAGCCTGTATGGTCGACCAGGGGTTCAGGTGAGTGCAGACTCCACTAGCTTAGACTGTGCCCCTTTTGTGTGACAGTGACTTCTGGCATTGTGTCCATGTGTGACAGACATGCACTGTTGTTTGGAGTGGGTCCCAGGGTGTGGAAGGCCTCATGTCACCCATGCAGAGCATGCTGTGTTTCCTGTGTGCACTCCTCACTTGCATAGTGCCTACTGTGACAATGAATGCAAGGTGCATGCCACATTCTGCCTGCATACTCCTCCTGGGGATGTTGTTTCCACAGTCCTGATGTGATCCTGTGTTCCCCCCAGTGTGACAGGTGTCAGTACCCATGGATGTGTGTTTGTTCAGTGTACCTGTGCTGTGAGTGTCCAAAGGCCGTGTTCGTCCCCTGCACATTGGTGTGTGTGTTAGTCCCCTGTCATGTGGGTGAGTGCATATGGGGAGTGTTGCACACAAGCAGCATGAGGGATGGATATGGCCTGGCCATCGGATGTGAGCAGGGAGCAGTGCTGTGTGCATGCCGTGCTGAGCCAGCCCCACACCTGTGACACCCCCGTCTACTGGCACATGGGCAGAGTGAGGTGTGTACCCGCAGTTGGCAATGCCATGTGATTGTCCTGTACCTGTGTGTGTCTGTGTACTCTGCTGAGGTAGCATCAGTGTGCTGGGGCAGGTGACTGCTGTGAGGTGCTGTACATAATCCTGGTGTAGCCTGTGAGGCACAGTGTGATCCCTGGTCAGTGAGTGTGTGGTACCCCTCATGCCACCCGTGTGCTTCCACTGGCACGTAGTGCATTTGGCCTTCCACAGTGGATAATGTCCCTATGACAAAGGTGCAATTAGTTGCATGCATACCATGGCCTGTTCATAATGAGGATTGTTCTATATGTGTGTCTCTGTGTCTTTGCTCATGTGGATTAATGTATTCTCTCTTTTGCATCCTCACAGGTAGGCGCCATTGCCAAGGGGGAGATCTGGAGGGAAGCCGTCAGTGCCGTGAGGGGTACAGAGGGTCGGAGGCGGAGCCTGTCTCAGGTGAGGAAACGCTGGCAGGACATCCGGTGCTGGACGAGGAGGATTGCACGGCTCCTGCTGGGGGACTCACCTGAGAGCCGTAAGAACCGTGGCCGCCGTCGTCTGACCCACATCCAGAAGCGTGTGCTGGCGGTGGTCTTCCCCGATATGGACAGGCGCCTACAGGAGAGGCAGCAGCAGGAAGGGGGTAGGTACATGTGTGTCAGGTGTGTGTCCCCAGCCAATGTAAGTGTGCAGTTGCATGGATACACTGCCAGGGTTTGATTGTGCAGTGCGTCAACTTCTCCACAAAGTAGCACAGTGCTGTTCTCACTCCCTCCCTTCCCCTCCTTGCAATGTGTTCCCTGGTCTGTCGCCACTCTTGCACACGGTTATTTAGGCAGGCAGTTCATGCAGGTGCCCTATGCTATCAGCATCATGTGTGGGAGTGATGTGCCACAGGTATGGGGACCTTGCGTGTGCCATGGCCAATTTCAGTCATTGTGGTGTCCATGTCACTTGGCACTGATTGTGAATCACGACATAGGGGTGTGTCTCCAAAATGTACAGCCTTCCAGCATGCATGTCCAATTGTGTGCCCTCTGACATGATGTGCCTGAGTGGGAGGCCTGCTAAGTGCAGGGACGGTTGCTTAATTTGCAGTCATGTCCATCCTGGACCATGGAGGAGTGTGGGCACTACTGTGCCCTGGGGCACCTCTTCCTAGGTATCATGTGCGTCATCCAACAATATGGCCATTCACTGTGTCTTTGCCATGGGTTGCGTAGGGTGGCATTGTACCCTGGGCTCAACTGTTAGGACCTACAGGTTGCTACATGTGTCCACTGTACAGGGGGACCCATTTTGCTTGTGCATACTCATAGTGGGCATTACCTGTGTGTGTTGTTGAGACAATCTGATGATGTTTGCCTGTCAATGATGTGTGGACATGGCCACCAGGGGCTGTGTGTGTACAGTCATGAATTAGTGGAGGCCATGTGTTTCCATCCCAGAGTAAGAGGTGTACATACTTCCTCCGTCTCAATGAGATTGTCTCAGGTGTGGGTGGTTTGTGCGTACAAGGCCTACATGTCAGAAGCTTCATCCTCCTTGCTGGGTTTAGCCTGTGTGTGATGTTTGACTGGACATACGCTCAAGGTGCAGTGACCCTGTCATGTGTGGCCTGGTTTCATGTATTGCCTTTGCAGCATGCGGCAAGAGTAAATGGATATGATTCATGCTCATCCCTTTTTGACGACGCAGTGTGGTGCAGGTGCTGTGCACATTTGTCCCCAGAGGCTGACTCCTCTCTAAAATTTCAGGTGCAGTGATTTGCTGTTGTGTCATGATCTCCATTGTGTCTCAGTGGCATGGTGGGTAGAAAAACTGTGTGTTCCATGGCCTACATGTGTACATTGTTTTGTAGGTGTTACTCCTGTTGCTTTTCAGGCTATGCAATGTGACCTATGTATATTTGACTCATGTGACATAAGTGTACAGGTGTCTGATTTTCTCCTGTCTCTTCACCTTGCCCACAGCATCGCCGGGGGACACGGAAGGAGACACTAGCATGGACCGGGAGGAGAGATTGAGCACCAGTACCAGCAGTGCTGTCCTGTCTGGCACATGGAGTGGCACGGAGGCCGAAGGGAGTGAGGCGGAGGACCTGTTGACTGCCAACACAGACTATGACGCAGACGGGTCCGAGGCTGAGCTCCCAGAGGTGGCGGAGTCTGCCCCCCCAGCTGATGGCAGCCCTCCACATCCCCCCGCCACCTCAGGTTCCATCACCGGCCTCCCACATGCTCGTGGCCCTTCCCTCCGTGCTCGGTCCCCACATGTCTCCTTCCTGCCAGGCACCGCACCCCCTGCCCCTGTCACCACTGCTGCGGTGAGTGCGGAGTCTGTGGACATCCTGAGGCAGTTGCAGGTTGGTCAGACTGCGATGCTAAATGTCCTCCATGCCCACACCCAGGTGCTGACCCAGATGGAGGCATACATGGAGGGCATGTCGGCTGCGCAGTCTGACCAACGGCAGTTGCTGAGGTCCATAGACTCCACACTGACTGCAGCACTGGATCTCCTGCAGCGCTGCGTAACACCCCCTACCCCTGCCCCATCCACAATTCCCACTCCCGTGCCTGTCCCACGCACATCCAGACGTCAGCGTGCACGCACCCCAACAGACACAGGCACCACACCACCAGGGAAGGCGAAGCGCACACCTCCTGTCACGCACACACAGGGTGAGGAAGGCACACCCACTGGGTCGGGGGAGAAACGTAGAACACGCAGCCACAGTGGGAGTCCGCATTCCACACAACCCACTCCCTCCAAATCCACTCCCCTTAGCTCTCCTGGCCAACAGTCAGTGACAGCATCATCCACTGCGAGTGTGCCCCCCAGCCCCAGGATGACACCACCCCGCAAGCGGTGGAGGCGGGACCCGGCCAGGGGAGTTGAGTCCCCCACCCTGTCCACACCCTCCCCCAGTGGCGCTGCGACCCATCCCTTTGCCCCCCCCCCCTCCTTGGGGCCTGTGGTTGGTTTGGGTACGGGGGAGTCGCTGGGGGAACTTGCCGACGTGTGCAGCGCCATTCTGTCCTCCACCTTTGGCGCTGGCACCCCCCCTGTGGCAGATTCATCCCTCCCTGCACCCACAACACCTACCCTTTCCCCTCCTGTCCCTGCGGTGCCTGTTTCCACCCTCCCCCCTGATGCCCCCTCTTCTGTGGATGAAATAGACTTGTGAACTGTGCAGGTAAGCTAGGGGACACACGTCCCGATGTGTACCCCCCCCCCCGGACATTGCTGCTGGGCTGGCCCATGGCCCTTGTACATAG
This sequence comes from Triturus cristatus, assembly GCF_964204655.1. Classification (NCBI taxonomy): domain Eukaryota; kingdom Metazoa; phylum Chordata; class Amphibia; order Caudata; family Salamandridae; genus Triturus; species Triturus cristatus. The sequence goes on from NC_140585.1 coordinate 443,811,354, forward strand.
TGGACATTTTCTCTGATATATTTTCCTGCTGAATAAAGCCTTTTCTTTTTGTTTTGCACACTGATGCTTTCCTGGACTTGCTGTTGGTGCTGGTGCTCCCTGCGTTGGGGTGGTGATAATGTGTTAGGGGTCTGTGAAATGTTGGAGTGTGCTGCTCATGGGGTGTACCCTGCCATCTGCGTGCCATCACAAAGGTCTCTGCAAATGGTATTTGGTCATGTTTGCTCTCACTGTATGGTGACATTGTCCCAAGGTGTGTTCCATCCTCTGTGGCCCAGGCCATTTTTCCTGCAGGGTGTCTCCCAAATGCTGTGCTGTGCTGTGTCTACATTTCCTGGATGTGTGAGGGTTGCCTTTCAATATAGCCATGCTGGCTCAGCGATGGCTCCGCCTGCATCTGGGGTATCACCCTTGTAGGTCACTGAACTTGTTGATGGGGTATATTGTCCGATGTCTGGGCACTGCTGGGAGTGATAGGTACACACCCCTCCTGTGTCTGGGCACTGCTGGGAGTGATAGGCACACACCCCTCCTGTGTCTGGGCACTGCTGGGAGGACCCTGCACCCACCCCTCCTGTGTCTGGGCACTGCTGGGGGTGTTTTGCACACCCCATTCTTATAGCAGGTTCGGTGCGTACATGCACGGGTGGGGGTTGGGTGCGTACATACACGGGTGGGGGTTCGGTCCGTACATACACGGGTGGGGGTTCGGGGCGTACATACTCTGCTGGGGTGGGGGTTCGGTCCGTACATACACGGGTGGTGGTTCGGTGCGTACATACACGGCTGGGGTGGGTGTTAGGTGCGTACATACACGGGTGGGAGTTTGGTGCGTACATACACGGCTGGTGGTTCGGTGCGTACATACTCTGCTGGGGTGGGTGTTAGGTGCGTACATACACGGGTGGGGGTTTGGTGCGTACATACACGGCTGGTGGTTCGGTGCGTACATACACGGCTGGGGGGGGTTCGGGGGCGTACATACACGGGTGGTGGTTTGGTGCGTACATACACGGCTGGGGTGGGGGTTCGGTCCGTACATACACGGGTGGGGGTTCGGGGCGTACATACTCTGCTGGGGTGGGGGTTCGGTCCGTACATACACGGGTGGTGGTTCGGTGCGTACATACACGGCTGGGGTGGGTGTTAGGTGCGTACATACACGGGTGGGAGTTTGGTGCGTACATACACGGCTGGTGGTTCGGTGCGTACATACTCTGCTGGGGTGGGTGTTAGGTGCGTACATACACGGGTGGGGGTTTGGTGCGTACATACACGGCTGGTGGTTCGGTGCGTACATACACGGCTGGGGGGGGTTCGGGGGCGTACATACACGGGTGGTGGTTTGGTGCGTACATACACGGCTGGGGTGGGGGTTCGGTCCGTACATACACGGGTGGGGGTTCGGGCGTACATACTCTGCTGGGGTGGGGGTTCGGTGCGTACATACACGGGTGGTGGTTCGGTGCGTACATACACGGCTGGGGTGGGGGTTTGGTGCGTACATACACGGCTGGTGTGGTGGTTTGGTGCGTACATACACGGGTGGGGGTTTGGTGCGTACATACACGGCTGGGGTGGGGGTTTGGTGCGTACATACACGGCTGGTGTGGTGGTTTGGTGCGTACATACACGGGTGGGGGTTTGGTGCGTACATACACGGGTGGGGGTTCGGGGCGTACATACTCTGCTGGGGTGGGGGTTCGGTCCGTACATACACGGGTGGTGGTTCGGTGCGTACATACACGGCTGGGGTGGGTGTTAGGTGCGTACATACACGGGTGGGAGTTTGGTGCGTACATACACGGCTGGTGGTTCGGTGCGTACATACTCTGCTGGGGTGGGTGTTAGGTGCGTACATACACGGGTGGGGGTTTGGTGCGTACATACACGGCTGGTGGTTCGGTGCGTACATACACGGCTGGGGGGGGTTCGGGGGCGTACATACACGGGTGGTGGTTTGGTGCGTACATACACGGCTGGGGTGGGGGTTCGGTCCGTACATACACGGGTGGGGGTTTGGTGCGTACATACACGGCTGGGGTGGGGGTTTGGTGCGTACATACACGGCTGGTGTGGTGGTTTGGTGCGTACATACACGGGTGGGGGTTTGGTGCGTACATACACGGCTGGGGGTTCGGGGCGTACATACCAGGGTGGGGTGGGGGTTCGGGGCGTACATACACGGGTGGCGCTTGGGTGCGTACATACACGGGTGGCGGTTCGGGGCGTACATACACGGGTGGGGGTTCGGGGCGTACATACACGAGTGGGGGTTCGGGGCGTACATGCACGGGTGGGGGTACGGGCCGTACTTCCACGGGTGGGGGTACGGTCCGTACATACCCCTGCCCACGCTCTGCGTGCCTGGGTACGGGCCGTACCCATGCCTTTGGTGGGTGGGTACGGTGCGTCCCACCATTGTTGCGGGGCCGTGGGGTCCGCACCGTACACAGGCCTTGGGGGCGTGGCTACGGGTCGTACCACGCGTACCCCTACATGACCCCAGCAATGCTGGTACGAGCTGTACCAAGGCCTTTCTGACGTGGGTACGGGCCGTACCGCTATTGTTGGAGTGACGTAGGGGGACGCGTGGTACGTTCCGTACCCACGCTCTTGCGGCCTGGGTAGGGTACGTACCGGTTCGCGTGACCATCCACTTCCGTTGTGGCGGACGCTTGCGTTGCTGGCCTCGCCCCCACCCCCTGGAAGTGACCAGGCCCTGATGGTCAGGTATGTCCAGGCCATGTGTGATTTGGTACCATGTGTTGGTGTTGTGTGTCCTGCCCCTGCCCCCCCCTTTGCCCCTGGTTGTTGTGCTGACCTTCTGCGGCGTCTGCGTCGGTTCCTGTACGCCAGGTGGACTGCTAGGAGGGCAGGGATGGCACGTAGGTTCGGGTCCATGTCTGTTCGTCGCGTCCAGCTGCTCCTTGCGTGTGTCGTCCTGATTTCCCGGCAGTTTTTGGCAGCCGGTAAATATTTTCCGTGCGGGATGACGTCGGTTCGAATCGTACTTCCTGGTTCGTGAAACGTAGGCTGGATGCGTACCGACGTCACGTCGGCTCCTTTCAGGATCGGAATTGTGTTTAGTTTCTGTTCGGTCGGTGTTTTGTTCGAATCGTACGGAAATGGTGTTTCCGTATGAATCGTACTTGCATTTTCGGATGGATTTCGCACCGGGTACGAGTCGGACGGAGAAAAGGCTCCGTCCGACGGTTCGTACCCGGTTTTTACCGGATCGGAATTGGCACCATTGTAATGAAAACTGCAAATCTGATAAGGTATTGAGAAGAAAAAGAAAAGGAAAACAATGCAGATCTAGATTCAGGTTATATTTGAACTGCTTTTTGTAATTCAAATGTTGACGTGCTAAGCAGTTACAGGCTCAGTCTTCTCATTATGCCCCTTCATTTTAAAAGGGGAGGGAAACGTGGGTCCTCCTTCCCCATGCCTCACTGAGGCTCCAGGGACCGCAAATTGGGTTCTGGCTGGGTTGCTGACAGGGGCTGCAGCTCCACAATGAAGTGTGCATTGTGTTTGCCCTGGGTGGGCACCAGTGGACCCACCAATAAAGTGAGTGGCAGGCACCTGCAAGTGGAGCCTGCAGGGGATGAGACCCTGGGGCTTCCCCCACAGCCCCCAACAATAGCTGTTATGTCGGTGCCCCAGGTGGGCACTGGGGCCCACACCCAAATTTAAAAAGCTGACTCACGCCATAGAGGTCGCTGTGGAGCAGTGGTGGCCGGTACGTTTTGGAGGGAGGGGAGACAGGACACACTCTCACGCACACTCACACATACAAATAACACTTAAAGCAATATATTGACACACACGCACACAAAACACATTAATTCACAAAATTCTTCACCAAACATTCATACATACACGAACGCACGCACACAAACACATCCACTCACAACACTCTTTGGAAAACATTCATACATACACGCACGTACACAAACACATCTATTCACAACACTCTTCACCAAACATTCATACATATACACACGCACCAAACAGTTTAAAAGAAAAACAAACACTTACCTGCTGCCAGCTCTGCCTCAGAGGTTCCAGGAGGCTTGGGACTCCTGCTTTCCCTCATTGGCTTACCTAAGGTCAGCCAGTGAGAAGAGGCAGCAGTCCCAACGTGATCACAGAGTGGGATGGGGTCAGTGAGACTGCTGACCCCTCCCCACTCTGTGATGAAGTGCCACTGATGATTGACACTCGACACTGGGCGCTTCAGGGCTTAAAACTGAAGTGCCTAGGTGTGAGGCAATCAGGGACGCTACCCCTCGTCACTGAGGGGAGGGCCTCAGGGACCTTTGCTAAGCTGAGGACATCACGCACACAGGAGCTGTGACTTCCTCAGCTCAGCAAAGTTCCGCTCAGGCAGCCAGGAGACTGCGCTAAATGCGCATGTCTGGCTCCTGGCTGCTTGAACTGAAAGTGAACAGTGTCTGTCAGGCTGACCCTTGTGCAGCCTGACAGACTCTGTTCATGAGGGGCGAAAGGTGGAGGGGCGTGGCCCCTCAGCCCCAATGGACCGGCTGCTCCTGCTGCAGAGCCAGCAAGGTTCTGGGGGCTTTGGTACATCTCCTACGGCTCCCAACATTGAAAAAGGTTGTGAGCGGCCCACAAATGTTTTTTAAAAACAGGAATTATAAATGAGGGACAGAAGCCACTCATTTATTATTCACTGCTCTTTGCAAGGAGCATCCCATAATACCCAGCAGGACTCTTTATATATATTTTTGGAGCTTAGTTGTGACCCTAGAAACAGCAGGGGTACCAAGCATTATTTATAATGTTGTTGGGGGGCAACAGGAAAGAGGGCACAGGATAGCCCTGGGGCCCATGGGCTCCTCTAAAGCTGGAAACGTTTTCTTTAAAAAAAAAAAAATGGAAACTGAGTTTTCTTGGTGTCCTCCTAGAGCACCCCACCCCATTATTTTTGTTGTGGTCTTTGGGGGAGCCCGCCGTGGCTCCATCGAATCTCTGCCACTGTGGGGGCTGACATTTTTCTTTTTTTTAGTGAGGCAACCCGCAACATGTCTCATGTTAGGGGCTCTGGTGGGAGCCCCAAGGCCTCCGCAGCCCTGCCATCTCTCCCGCCAGCACCCATCCCACTTGCAGCAGGAGCTGGCATTATTCCCACACATGGGAACCGCTTTTCATTTGCTCCTGCCAGGCAGGAGCATTTCTGTGTTTGCCTGTCCGAGAATGCTGGCAGGGAAAAAGTTTTGTGCTCCCATCCAGACAGAGCACATTACACTTCCCTGCCGCGCTCTGAGGCAGGGAAATAATATTTCCCAGGAGGTTTGGGACCCCAGACCACTGTCCGTGAGTCAAGGGCCATACCATGCCAAGGGCCATACCATTGCTTTGGGGGGGAACCAAGTGACCCTCTCCCATTCTAAAAAATTTCAGCCTGGGGGGATGGTGTCCCCGGGGATTCATTGAGGTTTGGGGAGGGGGGCGGGGTGCAGGGCACACTGCACTGCAAGCCACAGTGATAATCATCCTTTTGTTCTCACCCTAAGGCTATAATGTTTAGGACTCATAGGAGTAGGGACTGGGCCTGCTCCAGTACTCAGACAGTGTAAGTCAAGGATAAATAATGTCAAGTCTATGAAGTTTCAACAGAGTTAGCTTAGGATAATACCTTTAACTCAAAATTAGCAGAAATGCTTTTCCCCCACTATTTCAATTTGTACCACTTGCCATGCTGCAACAATATCTAAAAATTACCTCTGTCTTGGTTCCAGGTTTCTGTTGCTAGCTGTATTTGTTGGGCCGTAAAGGAGCAGCACAGACCACCAGGACTCTCTTAATGGGTGAAAAAGGCTGCTTTATTGAAAACAGGAGCACCTCACAAAAACATTAGCCTTGGCCTTTGCCTTACAAAACTACACCTCGCTATACATTTATTAATCAATATATCCTCCTCCCGCTCCCCTAAGGTTTCCGCACCCTTCTCCTTCCTTGGCAACTATTTATAAAACACCAACTCTGTCATTAACTGTTGAACTTTATCCCCGTAACCTCCTCTCTACAGCTCTAAAGATGTACCTAACTAAAGAGGATATTTACAACAGAAGTGGCGGAGTGAGGCGTTAGCCGGCATGGCTTAACGCCTCACACCGCCACTTCAGAAACGCAAGGCAGCACCATATTTATGAGAATATAGTGCAGCCTTGCGTTTCCCCCTGCGCTGGTGCTACACTTAGCAGTGTAGTGCCAATGCAGGCACCCTTGCACCATAGTGCAAGAGTGTCTGCATGCAGGGGAAATATTATTTATGCACAGGAAGGTACACCTTCCTGTACATAAACAATCTTTAAATACAATTTTGTCACTTACATGTGTGCTGCTTAATGCAGCACACATGAAAGTCCCAAAATGTTATTTTTTTTAAAGATTGTTTATGTGCAGGCAGGGGGACTTCTACCTCGCTACTGCACCTGAAAAGATACATACATGAGTGTGGAAAAAACTTCTTGTTACAATCCTCCCACCTTCCTGCATTTTACATATCGTTTATAACAATCCAGACCCCAACGGCCCAGGTGCATGATTCTCTCCCTATTCCGGCCCTGCTTTGCTGCGTTTGTTGCTACACCAATCTGGAATGAGTGAGTGCCATAATCCCCTGGTGCTTCCCCCAACTGCAGCAGAGCTCTCCGCAGAACCAACATTAGCTGTGCCGCTGTTACCCCGACCATACACTCTGCGAAAAACTTCCCCCGACTCCCCCACTGCCAAACCTTGTAAAACACCCCCCTAACGAACTGGACATACCAATGCCACCTTACTGGCTTCCATTACCACTACCTTACCCACTCCCCTTTGATCCGTCTTGGAACGCTTGAGTATTATTCTTATCACTCCTCCATCCCCATACTTCATCCTCCTTCCAATCCAGCTCTACAACCCCTTTTCTCCCTAACAACTCTGACACCCTGAAAGCTCCAAAATACATCCAGGACATCAATGCAGAAAATAACCATGTCTCCTCTTCCCCACTAAAGATTGTCAGCAGCACCGTCAGTAGCTTAACTAGAAGGGCTTGCGACACCGGCCTCCTGATCCTGGGCACTGACCCCACCTCTCTGGCCCAGCCCTTGATAATGCATCTACCCAACTCTCCGGCGGACTGTGCATAACCCCACCACAGCTTGCCCATAAATGCAATCCCTGCCAGCTTGGCAGCAATAGTGGCTTTAGACAAACCCTTTTCAATCAGACACATGATAATTTGTGAGTGTTTTGCGACCGCAATTGCTATCGCAAAACATTGGTACATGGCTTGTGACTCGCTATTAGGAAGGGAACGCCCATTCCTAATAGCGAGTCGCATAACACTATTTTGCAAGTCGCAAATTATGTGCGACTCGCAAAATAGTGTTTGTAGATGGCCCTATCAGAATTAGCATGTACAAATGGGTCGCAAACCCGTTTGCGCATTCTAATTCTCGTCGTACATCTGGCCCTGAATGTCATGCTTCAAACTAAGGATAAATACTCTCAGTAACTTAAGGACCTGCTTATCCCTCACGGACTGCTTGACCTTCTTGTGTGTCAAGCTCTGACACCATACTGTGACCACAACGACAAGGGGTAACAACTCCAAAAAGACAATACTCCTGCCCCCATTCTTCAAGTGTCATGGCTACTATTCAGCGCCCCACCTGCCCGACCAATAGAGCCCAAAACTACTGGCTCCTACTGCGTCTAAAAGTATCTGAACATCTCATTCCCAATCTTTTGGTGCAGACATGGGAATCCCATTGAATTCCTCCAAGAAGCTGCACCACATGCATAAGTTCTCTTTCGTCCCTGCTGACAATCACATTTGATGATGCGCCAACGTATGCCCTGCTAAAGACCTGCTCAATCTCCTATAAAATGTCCTTCTTGACCTGACCACCCTGCATGCAAAATTCAGGTGTCCTAGCAGCACTTGCACTGTCCTCACTGCCACCTTCTGTCTGGCCAGCATGTCGTCAATCAACATTCACATATCAATTTTTTATCAGTCGATAGGCGTGCCTCCATAGCCATGGAATCCAATTCAATACCTAGAAATTACAACACCATACTTGGACCTTGTGGGCGACAGGGGCATTCCAAGTATTCCCATGAGCTCTTGGAAGCTTGTCAGCTTGCCAAACTGTGCCGACCCACCAGGAAGAAGTCATCAAGGTAGTGTGTCACCGTCTCTTTACCGGTTTTCCAAGAGAAGACCCATTGCAGGAAGGAACTAAATCGCTCAAACAAAACACATTATATAGAACATCCCATGGGCAGAGCCTTATCCACAAAGGTTTTTCCATCAAATTAAATTACCCAGCAGCTGAAAATCACTGGGGTGTACTGGCAGTAGCCGAAAGGCCGACTTAATGTCACATTTTGCCATTTTTGCACCTCTGCCCATTCTTTCAACCAATCCTCTGGCTACATCTACTGAGGAATAGGAAACGGATGTTAGTTTGACTGATATGAGATCGTTCACTGACCCGCCTTGCGGCCACTGAATCAATCTATATTGTCCTGGATTCTTTTTTGGCACCACCCAAATAGGGGTAATTATCAGGTCAATAATTGGGCACTTCAAGAAAGGGCCTTCCATGCACCCTTCATCAACCTCTTTTAGCAATTTGTCCCACACCACTGCTTTATGTGAAGCCACTGACCTCAGATTTTCAGCTCATCTTGTGGACCGAGGCCCTTTGTATCCCAGGCTAAACCCTTCTTTAATCCTGTGACTAAATAGCAATGCATCCTGCTCCTGTGGGTAGTGGGAAAGCCAGGCATCCAGACAGTACGAGCCTTTGCCCATGTAACCCTGTGCTCCATTCCTGCCCCTGCCTCCTGCCCCCTGCTGTCCTTGTTGTCCATTGTACCCACCACTTTTTTGAAAGCCCTGACCCCTTTTGTGTCCTTGGGTGTTGTATTCTGTCCCAAAACACTGCACCAACAGGTGCCATCCTGCACATTTCAAGCACTCATGCCAAAATCTGCAATACTCCCTTGTGCAGGTTCCCTTGTTGTAGTCCCAACATGCCCCTTGTACACTCCCAACAGTCTTTGTTGTGTACCCTGCCCCCCCCTGGGTGGGGTGATTCTGAAAGGGGTGGTATACTAAAGGAAGCCCATTGGCCGTGTATGTAGTCTTCCCAAACTTGACTAACCCCATTATTTGCTGGTACAGGTCAGTATCAATCTCACTCTATCTCGCCTCTTGGTCCTATGCAAATCTGGCTCTGAACTCCTCGTCATAATGTGACTATGCATAACCCTTTTATGTCACCTGTACCGTCCTAGTCACGTCCATGTATTTAAACAAGGACACACACCTGTCAGGATACTTATCACATTAATCGCTTGCAAATATCAAAACCACGGCTGTCCAGTTTTCTATAGTCATTGGCAGCTTAGGCCTCTTTGACAACTCCAACTCCTCTTCTTTTTATCCCCCTTTGGACCTCAATTCCCTATGTAGAAGCTTCATCATCTCTACATACTCTCCCTTCCATATTTTGTCTTTTGTGGCCAATATGAGGTGTGCCCCCTATGGCTTTTTTCACCCCCATATAGGGCAGTTTTGGCAACTTAACCTTCTTATTCTCTTTAGCCCTCCCTGCCTGCCCTGTACTCTCGTCTTTCTTACCTTCTCCTACATCATCTGTATTCTGTCACTTCTCGCCTGACTTCCCCATCGCACACATTGTCGCTGCATCCCATTCGGACTCCTGCCCCTCTATACCCACACCTGTGTCCTGCACGTATCACCCAGACCTCTCAGTTGAACACTTTACGCTTTGTACTAACATGCTGACCATACTGCCCCCTGTCCTTACCTGGCATTGAGGTCAGTCCAGCTGCATAACTAGTCGGGTTTTGTCGCATGAACCTAAACCAGTTAACCCCATCCTATGTCTTTGGTCTGTAGCATACTATGAACATCATTACTGAGACCCCCCCATCCTTCCTGCGTGCTCCCTTCTTCCTCCTCCAAAATCTCACCCTCCTCTATGCTGTCCTCGTTGTAGTCCAATTGGGTGACCTCCAATGCCACCCCTTTGACCTATGCTCTCTCCCCTACGTTCTTCTGCACACTCCCTCCTACTGTGAATGAGCTTCTCCAAATCAAGCACTGGGCACTGGGGTGGCTCTTGCCACCCCTCAACCTCAGCTTCTCGGTCCTGTCCTATCCCTGTCACCTCTGCCACGGGGGCCATAGTGACCCAACCGCGCTGATGTGCCACCGAGGCCCTCTCTGACCACCGAGCGGCAGTGTTCCTGAGGTCCACTGACGTGGTCCAGCTGGCCGCCCTAGACGCTGCCCTCTCCTCCCCTTGGTATCACAGAGCCACATGTGACTCGCCCGGGGCTGCTGCCTTCGGTTCTTGCTGTTCCTGTAATGAAATGGCAAGGTTCTACAAATCAGAGATTAGTATCCCTACTTGTCCCTGCCTGAGATGAGATCAGGCACCACTGCCAATACCACCGCTACCTTGGACGTCCCTCCGGGTGTTCTCCATGCCCTCCCTGTCCCTCAGCCCCCTCCCACTCTGACTAAACCAACTGCCCCGACCTGTAACTGCAGAGTGCCCCCCCGTGCACTGGACCCTCACCTACCCCTTTCCACCTACCTGTGTAGACCCTGACCGGTGTCGGCACTCCCAATGTCCCGCCCTCCCCCAAATCCTCCCCATCACTCTATCCCAGCATTTCAGTTACTATGGCTGGCTGATGCTGGGCCCTGACTCCTTTTGTTTTCTTCTAAGCTTAACCCTTCTCTCTTTTTGTCCGCAGTCCCCTCCTTGGTGCCTGGCTGTGTCTCCTGCTTCCATCCGATCTCTTCTGATCACCGTGCCCTGATCCCCCAGGGGGATCTGTCTAACCACCACCCCCCCAGTGCTAGTGCCGATGAGGCTTCCTTTTGGGCTTCAGACTTCCTCCCCCTTCCTTCTTGCCCCTTCTCCACCCCTCGGCTCACTCATCCGCTTCCTGCTGGGGGGCACCAACCTGGGGCCCACCCTCCCCTGCCTGCCCGGTGAGCTCTTTTCTTTCTTTTCTGGGGCTCCCCCACCTCCTCTCCTGTCTCCTGCCCCCCTGCTGCTATCTGGCCCAGGAACTTGTCATATTGCCTCTTCTTGACTCTCCACTGCTCCGCCCCTTCTCGGGGCCTCCGGCCTTCTCCCCCCGCTTTTTCCATTGCCTCCCCTTCGACACTAACGGTTCCGAACGCCGCTGTGCCCTCATCTTCAGACTCCCCCAGCGCTGCCCCTCCCTTCCGGCTTTCAAAAAGCAGCGTGGGACAACGTGCGGCACCCTGCCCTCCCCTCCCTGATTGTTTCTTGCCTGGGGCGGCTCTTATCCCGCGGCCCCTGGCACATAACTGCTTATTTGCGCCTCTCTGCCGCAGCATTGGTGGTGGGCAAGCCCAGACCAACTTACCGACTCCCCCGGCCACACTTCGTGCAAGCCGTGCCAACTCTCTCACTGTTGGCACAATCAGATCCATGTGGCCAGATTCAGCAAGCAGCCGCATGGCCTCCGCTACCTGAGGATCACCCCTCACCATCGTACCAGGTAAGATGCCTCACAGCTGAATTACGGATTTCTTTTTTTAAAAAACTTCCGACTCTAACCCCAACGGCTGCTGTGTCACCTTGCCAAAAGGATGACAGGGCCTACAAAATGGCCAGTTAAACAGCCCCCTCTCCGCCAGCTCAAAAACCAAGCCTAAAAAGAGCCCATTGAGCTCGGGCTGCACCAAGCGGCCCAACCCTCCCCCCCAGGGTGCAAGCCTCCCTACCGGTCGACCGCACCCCCCAAAAGCCCATTGGCTTGTTTCTATCAGACATGGGTAGGCATGAAGGAATAGCTTCATCTCTTTCATCACGTAAGTGTCATATCATGTGCCTGAAACGTTACGTCTGTCAAAGGTTTATGTGAAAGATAGTTTCACTTGCTCACACTAACGGTTATATCAGAGAGTTCAGCTGTGCACTACGTTTTGGCTTAATAATGTTGCATAAAATTGCAAGACGAGAATGTAGTGCCATATTATGATAATGATCATTGCTTTAACCCCTTGTGCGCTCATGACGGAACCACACCGTCATGAGCCACGGGCTGCGTGTGCTCATGACGGCGTGGTTCCGTCATGCTACGGCCGTTGGTGGCCGCTCCTCCCACGCGACACTAATTCCCCGCCTGTGCGGGCGAATTAGACAGTGGGCGGAGTCGTGACGGAACCACGCCGACATGAGCACAGCTCGCCCGTGACTCATGATGGCGTGGTTCCGTCATGAGCATGGCGGCGCCACGCTCACCCCTCACCCCCCCCCCCCCAGCGCTGCGGCAGAATTCGTGCCGCAGCGAAGGGTTAAATAAATTGGCATGTGAGAAATTGAATACAGGGATGAAGTTCAGCTGTGCCTTCCAGGCCTCCTTCCAAGCATTCACTACCATTCACAGGGGGTCACAAAAAACCTCCTGCGTCATGTACCTTAATAAAACTGAATATTTTGTTACCCTGAATAGGCATTTTGTGATGTGGCTGATTACTATATCAGTCACACCACAAAAATGAAGTCAATGTCGAGAACCAGTCGGAGCGCAAAAACACTGAATAGATTGCAACTTGGGTTTCGTATGTCAGTCCCAATATTTGATTGTTTGTCACAGATTGAAGAATATCTTGGGCTTTCTTTCTCCTAAACTAGGAAAACCGATTGCTAAATCAGACCCTTGATTCAGGCTTTTTTTTGTCTGATTATTTTGACAGTGGTTTTAACAATATTTAAGCATACTTTACAGTGAATATTTAGATAGATAGTTAGACAGACAGACAGGTATGTAGGTAGATAGATAGATAGATAGATAGATAGATAGATAGATAGACAGACAGACAGACAGACAGACAGACAGACAGACAGACAGACAGACAGACAGACAGACAGACAGACAGACAGACAGACATGGTAGAAGGTTACTCCTCCTATAGAATTATGCCCACATCTGGTTCATAAAATTCCAGAGAACTTCTGTGAAGCTGCAACAGTCATAGCAGTTCTGGAATTACTTGTCAAATCAAAGTTACTCATGAGCAGAAGCATTTTGACATGCTTTAATGTAGAAAGTGTGCATTTGCGCATCTCTTACTATGTTGCTACACTACAACGGCACTTACTAACTTTTTGGGTGTTCCCAAAGGGAAACAATTTTTTCTGATGAGTACACCGTGTCCCAAACTCCTCCTCATTTCCCTTGCATAGAAACGTACTTCTGCACAGCACAGCAATAAAGATCTAACTGAAACCTTGGTGGGAATATTATTGCTGAGATAAGAATCTGTGAATAGCCACATACATATCGGTTTCTGGGAGTTTCACTCTTCTTCATGAAATTATACTCTGGATTGGCTACAACACAGTATTACATGTGAACAAATTCATTTACAAGGTAAATTGGTGCTCTCTGAATACAGAACCTGAATTTATTATTATTATTAGGGAAGTTTATAAAGCGCTTGGTTACGCTCGAAGCGTGTCCCCGCGCTACACCTGAAAACTCAAAGCAGTAGTGAGGAGTAGGCTCGATTATCTTGAGAAAAGATGTGTTTTTAAGTTCTTCCGGAAGCTTTATTCCGATGGGTCTAGGCGGAGATTAAGAGGCAGGGCGTTCCAGCGCTTCGCTGCCAAATGGCGAAAAGAGCGTCCACCCATACGGGCCTTTCTGACCCTAGGGACCACAAGTAGACCTCCGTGAGAAGAGCGCAGAGCACGTGAGGGTGCATACTTGATGACTAGGTTCTGGAGTGGTGAGGGCGCTTTCCGAGCAAGAATGCGGTGACAGGTACAGAGGGCCTTAAATTCCACTCTGCTTCTTACTGGCAGCCAGTGGAGAGTGTGAAGGGCAGCTTTAGAATCCGATCTTTTAGGGACTTTTAGGATGAGGCGGGCTGCCGCATTCTGCAATACCTGGAGGCGGTTTATTGCCTTACAGGTGGCACCCAGGTACAATAGGTTGCCGTAATCTAGGCGCGATGTCACTAGGGCGTGTACCAGTGTTCTCCGGGCGGACATAGGAAGGAGAGCAAGGACCTTGCGTAAGATTTTTAAAACGCTGAAACAAACACCCGCCACTCGGTTTATTTGGGGTCCAAAAGACAGGTTAGCATCGAGCCACACGCCAAGGTTTTTGACTTCCTGACGGGGCATAGGTGCCTCCCCCAGACAAGGGGGCCACCATGCCGATGACCAAGCGGAAGGACTCCCCCCCACCACGAGCACCTCTGTCTTGTTGCCATTTAATTTAAGGCAGTTGGTGGACATCCAGGTAGCAAGGTCTTGCATGCAAGCCTTGAAACTGTCCGAAGCAAGTCCGGGTGCTCGTGAGAGGGAGATAACCAACTGCGTGTCATCTGCGTATGACACGATTTTCAGTCCATGACTCACGGCAATCGAAGCCACTGGGGAGACGTAGAGATTAAACAAAGTTGGGCTCAGGGACGATCCCTGGGGAACGCCCTGTCCCAAACCCATGTCTCTCGAGTAGTGATCACCCAAGCGGACTTGGAAGCTTCTCCCAGTCAGGAAGGATTGGATCCATTGGAGTGCAGCTTCAGATATTCCTCCGTTATTCAAACATTGTAGCAAGTTGGCATGAGCTACAGTGTCGAATGCTGCACTCAGGTCCAATAGGATGAGGGCCATAGTATGACCCTCATCCGCCCCCTGACGTAGGGCCTCCACCGCTGTTAAGAGTGCGGACTCTGTAGAATGACGGGGACGAAAGCCGAATTGAGTGTCATGTAATAATGCCGCTTTTTCAACGAAGTCCATCAGTTGTAAGTTAACCAATTTTTCGGCTACTTTGGCCAGGTATGAGAGGAGTGAAATTGGATGCAGGTTCTCTAATTTCTCGGAACTAATGGTTGGTTTCTTCCTTAGGGGTAGAACCACCGCCTTTTTCCAGTCTTTAGGTACAGTCATGGTACTAAAAGACATGTCTAGCAGATGTCTGATGTAAGGTTCTAATACCACCAGACTATCTGCCAGACGTTTAGGTGTGGTAGGGTCCCGAGGAGAGCCCGACCTCACGGATCTGCAAATTTTTAAGAGATCTTCTGGAGGCGGGATAACAAAGTGGGTCAGTCTGTGTCTATCACCCCATTCCCTAGGGCTTTCAACAAATTCTGCCCCAGTTATAGGCTGCGTTGGAAACGCTGAGTAGATTTTAGCTATTTTCTCTAAAAAAAAATTAGCAATTTTATTGCACGATTCGGGGGAACAATCATCTGGGACACTGGATGATTTTCCGCTCGAAAGAGTTTTGTAGAGCGAAAACAGCTCTTTTGTGGAATTACTAGCTTCATTGACTCTAAGCGTATAGTATGCTGTTTTGGACTTTCTAATTAGGCCATGGTAAAGTCGCCTCTCTATCAAGTAGGTGGCTCTAGATTCTTTGGAGAAAGTCTTGCGCCATTCTCTTTCAAGTCTCTTCAGTGCAGTTTTCAAGGCTCTTAGTTCTTCGTTGAACCATGGGGCTGTTTTTTGAACGCGGCCCCCCGATTTGGTTTTTGAAGAGGAGCGGTACAGTCCAGTGCCTCAGTGATGCGATTGCAGAGATTAGTGTTGGCCGTGTCAGCGTCATCCCCCCCCCCCCGGGCTCCCCCTTTAGTCAGTGCCTCGCAGAATTTATGCTGGGAAAAAGTAGCCCAATTCCGCCTAAGATGAAACAGCAATGCTGGCTGCGGGGGTCTACTTCCAGGAATACGAATGGTGAAGGGAACTAAGTAGTGATCTGACCAGGGAATAGGAATAGGGGATTTGGCTTCTACTTCCCCCCAGTTGGCAAATATGGGATCCAGAAGGTGACCCAACTGATGTGTTGGACCACTAACAATTTGAGGGCTCCTAATGCCTGACTGAAATTCTTACTAATGCTGTCTGAGGGGTTATTGAGATGTAAGTTAAGGTCACCAAGTACCAAAAATTTATTGTTACATAAAGCGGTCTCCATAATGCCTTCAACCAGACTTTCCTCAAACTTGGCTATAGGACCGGGGGGTCTGTAGATTAGCATGCCCTTTAGCGTGAAGCTATTATTCACTTTAATAGTGAAACTCCCTGCCTCACTATCCAGGATAGGGGAGCTGTCGAATTGGCATTGCGAGCTTTCTCGGACTACAATTGCAATGCCCCCTCCTCTGCCAATGGGTCTGTCTTGTCTGTGTATTGTGTATCCTACTGGAAGTGCCTCGAGGGCATCAAATGTAGAATCATTAACCTCGATGGAGGTATATGCAAAATATGTTCAGCTCACCAGTGGAAATATATCTTTAAATCAGGCGACCCCGTAAACGCATTTTTAAGAAAGCAAATCAAATGCTTTTTGAAAATGGTTATCTTGGAATGTGATGAGATGAGGGACTTCATATAAGTCAGTGTGATGAAATCTATCTTAGAGTAGTGTTAGTTTTAATAAATCTAACATGCCAAAGAATGACAGAACAGACGTATCTACAGCTTCTTTGTGAGGGGCATCTGCTGGTGTCCCATGCAGAGATAGAAAAATAATTTATTTGATAGCTGTGGGCTCTGGGCTGTACATGGGGAATGTAAGATAAATGTAGAGAGTTACCATTACCCTGCCTGATGCTGCTGGTGGCTAATTTACATTAACTATCCAGCCACTGCCCAGACTGCTACTAGCTTGAATGAGGTGTACAAGAGGTGTGAAAACTGCTCCAAGAGCAGGGACAATGACCTGGGAGAGGTGAGATATTTTTCTTCTCCGGTAGGGAAGACCAATTGGGATGAGCCCAGTGAATTAATTAATTTCGAAGGGGCCTGCCCTGTCACAAGTAAATGTTAGGTGACACCTGAAAATGCTCCAGCCTTTGTCCCCTTAGTGAGGCTGGCATCAAACTCCGTGGGAGGAAAGCTACTCCAAGAATCATTTTTAGTGACCCTAGAGGAAGGGACTACTCAGTACACTTACCAGACACCCAGGTATGTACGCAGGCACTGAACACAAGAGAAAAGTTTTCTCCAGCTTGAATTTTGGGAGTAATGGGCACTGTGCAATTGCAGTACGGCAAACAGGCACTTCTAAAAAAGTGAGTAGTGTTGCTATCAGAAACCTTTACCCCATTGGTTAGGAAGTGCCCAGGAGTTAGCCACACCCATTAGCCGGTGCCCAAGGCACTATTGCCAGGACACTCTCCGAACCTGCAGAAGATCATAAGAGGATTGGACCTTCTGTCTGTGACCTGAGAGAAGCCCTGAGTGAATGTACCAGTTACCCCTTGTTCCCAGGACAAAGAACACTAGGATTTCCATACCATATGGATTACCATAGTACACCTACTCCTACCCCTCGAAACCCAAGCTTAAAGTGGCTGCAGACTTTGCCATCTTGCAAATGCCCAAAGTAGTTAGGGTTGGTCCTGGAAACGTTTGCCCTATTGGTTAGATCATGTCCAGGAATCATTCCCGCCCAATAGATTGTGCCAGGCAAAAATGTAGTATCTCCAGTTACCTACTTCAGAATATTCCTTGACTTGAAGAAAAAAAGATGAGTGGTCCTACTTTCTTTGACCTGAGAGGAGTCCTGAAAAACTGGACCACCTCCCTCTTATATACCCAGGAAAAAGAAAAGGGTCATAAGGCTAATCTCCTGTTAAAGCTACAGGGACACAATAAGCTACAAGAGGTATTTTCTTGCAACTGCCCAGCTGACCTGGGGCAACTGGACCTGCACAAGTCCCTGCTATTGGCTTCTGCTTGACCACCTGTGAGTCTCTAAGTGCATCCGTCCCCTAATGTCCTGGGAGACATTACAAATGTACTCCCATAGTGGATTGAGACTTAAAGGACTAGAGTCACGACATTAAATGTTTGACCAGGATGTGCATGGTTGGTGTTTATGACCCATGCCCCACTCTGCTCAGCTTCAGATTGCACTGAGGTCCCAATCTACTGTGACCATTGACTAATCATTGATACTACATGCTTCTTGGTACCATTCCTACTTAAACATATTTCTGTTTTCTCCTTCATTGATTTTTACCATTTTGGTGTCTTTTTGTTTATTCAGTTGTTTAGAGCAGTGTTTTCCAAACCATGGTCGCCCACTGTTTTTTTGGTGGGTTGTGAAAGTCCAAGCAATAAAGATGTCTTTAAATTCTGTGTTTATTTTATCACATTTGCTGCTCTTCAAACACAGAAGTACAATGTCAGGCTATGTCTTCTGACATATTGCTGCACATTTTTAACAGGAGGTTTGGTGTTTACAAACCCCTCTCACTTTCCAGTCAGAGAAAGAAAAGTAAAATGAATTTTGTGTCCATTTTGCTGGAGTACAGAATGTGTGAAAGGAAAGGCTGTAGGGTGGCATGAAGTCTACACTTTCTGCAGTAAGGAAAGCAAAGATGAAGCATATTTTTTGTAATTCTTAAGTGTGATGAAAGCACATATTTAAATAGAATCAAAAGAAATCAAGGCACTTTACTTGGCTATTCTCAAATATTAAATACTGACTGAAAACCGATGTACAAACATTATCATTTGTGTGCAATCTAGTGTTATCTCTTTGCAAATGTAGAGGGGGTTTCATTGGAACATGTATTGTTTATAAATGACAGTGTGCTGCCACACGATGCTTTAATTATATGTACAAAAAAATTGTTAGCCTCAAGTGCATTAAAACTAGGTGGGTCGCATAGGTTTCTCATTTTAAAAAGTGGGTTGTGGTTGTAGAAAGGTTCGAAAGCACTGGTTTAGAGTAAAATTATTCAGAGTTATCTTCAAAGTCTTAATCATGAATTCTCACTTCCAACACTAGATCTGGCTCTTCGCAGCCCTTAATTCAAGTCAGTTGAAGAGCTTGCAGCTCTCTTTTTATTGGTGTTACAAATTAATTTAAATAACTTGAATCACCTCAAGAACGCCTGATGACTCTATAACAAATGGTCAAATTAAAATTTGTCCAATCAGATTCCAGGTTTCCTAGATGTATGGTTTCAAAGCGCATCTTTACCCCCAGTAGCTTATCGGCTGTGTGGATATTTAGGGGCTTATTTACAAGCCCCTTGCGCCACTTTTGCGTCACTTTTCCCATGTTAAAAATGATGCAAAAGGGGCGCAAGGGTCTTGTAAAAAAGCCCCTTAGTATTGATGGATGCCCATATATTAATTGCAGATTGACAACACATCAAATACACAGTACCTTATGCCTTGGAACCTCAGAAAAGAGGAACACCACCCCAAGAAGACTTCAGACGATTTACATATTCGCAAACGCCATTTCAGAATGGGGGAGAAGTGTATCCTAAAAGAGTTGCAGGTTTAAATTGCTGCAGTTTAGGACAGCGTATGACTTCAAGTACACAACTGAAATGTAATTTTTAGCATATTGCTTTCCAGGGTGTCTTCTAATAGAGGCCCTGCCCTAAGACTCTTTTCAGGTTCTGAATTATAATCGTTTTTTTCCCTTGCTTATTGTTTCAAGACTTCACACAAAAATGCTGCTTGGTTGGTTACTGTTCATTTTTAGGTCTCGCTGAGCCCAGCGCATGCGCTGGCTCGGAGAGACATTTTGTATTTGGGATTTTCAAAGTGCTGCCTGTGGCCTAAAGCTTGCGTGCACGCGAGTGTGCACGCGCGCAGCCGCCAATCACTGCTACGCGTGCACCACTCGAGTGCTTTCCACACAGCGCATCCCGTCCTCGCGATCACTTTCGCTTTGATCGCGATTACTTTCGCTTTCACGGCCGTTACTTTTACGGCCGCGCGGCCAATGCTTGTTTACCTTGCAGCTGTTAAAAGTTAAAACAACCTTCTGCCTTTTCCTAATCAGAAGAACTTGTGAAAAGTATTTCAGACAAATAAATAAAGTTGGAGTTTATAGAGTTGTTCCAGTATTGCAAGTGAGTACTGGTGCCATCCCTTCAGTAGAATATCTGGCTTTACTGTCTGAAAATAGGAAAAGTATGTTAATCACAATACAGAGTATTTGGAAACAAATGCACATGACAGAAGTCATTGTCGATGTGGTAGAATTGGGCGTCGTTATATAACAGCGGCCCCCCTCCATGCAGGATGCGCTCACTCACCGTGGCAGCTTCAGAATTGCCATTGCGACACTTCCACAGCTCGGAGTCTGGTGTCAACCTCTGCCTTGGCCCTTGTCATGAGCTGCATGACAGAGGAGCTGTCCTGTAAAGGGACAAGAACAAGGAGTTAAGGAAAAGGCCCTCTCAAAATCATTCATCATAATTACACAAAAGAAAACGAAGCTGCATAAAACGTAGCCAAACCACAGGACCTTTAACACAATATTTAAACAAACAAACTTGCATTTAGAAGTGAGCTTCTTTGTTCAATTACATTAACGCTAGACGCCTGAGAAAGAATATATTTTTTTTAATGAATAAAATGACGATTTTCTCTCTGGTATCTTTGATCCAAGTGAGACAAGGAGGAGTAGAATTACACTAAGAATGATCCCAAGTTAAAACATATTTTGTGCAGTTAAAAAGTAGGGTTTCAAGAGAAGAATAAACAATGAAATATTGCTTAGATATTTTACTAAGGAATTTTGATTCTGTGCGTTAACATTTTCAGCTATGTTTTAAGTTATCTATTAGTTACTAAAAGCATTACAATACTGTATTTCCCAGTGTATGCATGGAAGGTCTTCTGATGCGTTGTGAGCTGCCACATTACACAACCCATGCTTACTTTTGAGTCTGATGAAAGGCAAACCCTTATATTACACATCTTTTCAAAGCTCTGCTCCCTGCTTGCTAAAGTGGACTCATGCTTTCCAGTTACTGACGCCCTTTTTACGTTTTATTCATCTTGCTTCTGTTTGCAAAGACTGCAGAAGCCTTGAATGTGGAAGTGATAGCATCGTTCAGCTTCTTAAAAAGATCTCTACCACAACATCTTATGCTACGAGGCCACAGACATTTTTATTTTCAGTGTAGCAGGCAGAGACATCCTCAGCATCAGCATGACACTGGAAATGAGGATGCAAAATATATTTAGCTTACTCCTGTCAGTCTGTGCATCCCAGTTTGGCAGAAGCATGAACAACAAAGCATGAATGTAATGATCATCTTTCACAACACCACTATGTCTCCATAGCGTACTTCCACATGTCTGGCATTGAGAAAGATATTCCTGACTCCAAGGGGCAAAATCTGATCTGACTGTTCTCATTACTGAAGATGTGGTAGATCTTTGCCTCTGGAGAGCGCAGTACTGTCATTCTACCGGTCTCTGTGCATGGGTATAGGCAGGGCCACTGGAATTATGCCGCATATTTATGCATTTGCCACATAAACCATCATCTGCCGCATAATCTGCAGATTTTAACCAAATAAAAATTGTTTCTAGTTCAAATGGTTCAAAAGTTACTAAAAATGCAGTGACACATGTTGCTGCATAGTGAAAGACGCTTTGCAAAGCTGGAATGGTCAACTTTCTGTTTCTAATTGCAAAATGTGGGTGTTCAATTGGTACTAATGGGGTGCATTCAAAGCCCAGCCAGTGTTACAAAGTTTAAAAATGACAAATACGTGAAGTAATACTATTAAAAAATGTGCATTATGCCGCATAATTTGCCTATTCTTGCCTCATAATTTACTCGACCCTTCCACATAATTCGGCCCTCTCCTGCCGCATAATTCCAGTGGTCCTGGGTAGAGGCTCAGCCAAAAACAGCTGTGCTCAGCCTGCATTACTATAACTGGGACTATGTTTTTTTATTGCATTGCAGATTGTCGCCCCTAGAGGGGGTGCCTGAAAATTCAGTCTGCAGGAAGGATTGGTTTACATAGAATTCTTTGTACGTGATTTATGGTGCTGCTGAAATCAAATTTCAGAGACGTTTATGTATTGCAGCCCCCCTCTTCCTCCCCACAAAGGCTGACTGTGCAAAAGTTAGCCTAAACAAAGATGCTAGAGAACAGCAAATATATACAAATCAACACTACTCTCATAAATAAAAGAAGACAATACTAAAACTATGTTTCTGTATAAACATGCAGAATAAAGGCAGTTGTTTCATTAAATCATAACAGTCTCATCAATGTTAACAACAAAATGATGAAGTGTGAGCTTTCAAATTTCCCAAAAAACGCACCATTTAGGTTGTAGAGCTAAAGCCTGGTAATATCATTGTATATTTATACTTATATAAGAAGGTCTTGCCTTTGTGTTCAAAACAAGTGACCCCAAATGTGGCCCTAAGGATATTTTTCATTTAGTGTGCTATTTTCTGTTTTATGGTTCTCTTCCATATGGATGAGACTGCACTAAAATATTATTTTTCCGATCTTTATTATGGTTATGAGGTTAGATATAGAAACCACAAATAACATGCAGTGGTGATTTAAGTGTGTGATTTATTAATTCCTAGGTGAAATGGTTCTGCTTTCTCACAGGCTGTGGACCAGGATTTAAGCCAACCCAAGTCTTTCATTTATACCTAATTAACAACTTTCTTTATAGGGAATAAATACATTTTTCCTTATGTCTTTCCTCCTGCCTTTAGGATGTTTAATGACATCTACATCAATCACAGGCTAAAGAAATCCTCTGGAGGGGTATCCATATAATAGAGTTTCCAAAACTCTGTTTTCATGGCTATGAGGTCAAAGTGAGGAGGCGGAAAAAGAGACATGCATGTTTAACATGGCACCCTGTTATTTCTGATTATAGCTGGTCAAAAACCTGACTACCCTGATTCTCAAAAGATCTTTACATTAAAAGTAAATGTATGAGAAAACTCGCAGGCAAACTCACTCTCTATTCAAACTGTCTAGACTTTGGGCTGCTCAAGAGAAGCTACAAATCTCAAATGTTAAGAGCAAAAGGCAAGTTGTATGTAACCTTTTTTTGTTTGCAAAAGGTCATATTCACAGAATTGGGCGTTTGCGACCTAATAAGGCTTTTCTGTATGTGTAAACCAAACATTGCTATTCGGTAACATGTTACCGAATCCCAATTTGGGTTTGCAAACAAAGTACAAATCGATATTTGGAAGAGGTGTATTTAGGGTGTCCCTTCCAAATACCAATTTGCATTGGTATGTATCAATGTTTAGGGACATAATTCAGTTAGCAAAACATTAATCTTTTACCACCTCCTCAAAGAAGGTGGCGAGCCATTCGCTAATTGGAAGTGGTTCCCAAGGTAGAACCCTTCGCCTTTGTAAATGTTGAGAAAATCTTTTCTACTCTTAAATATTAAACAAACTTTTCGATTTTTATGTTTTAGCGCATCCCATTTTTCCACTAAAGTAAACGGATTACTTTAAAAAGAAATGCTTTATTTAAAAGTAATCACAGATGTGGTGGTGTGCTAACCCCATCAGGCCACCATCCCTATGATGATTGCAACTACTAGTGGGTTGCAATTCGCAACCTACCTCATTAACATTCATGAGGTGGGTCCAATAGCGACCAAGTGTGATGATTTTGTGAATTTCTTTCTAAGAAATTAAACACTAGACCGTGCTCATTCCCACATCATCCAACAACCCAGACAACAGTATGTTGAACTGTAATTCTCCAACAATTAGGTCCCAAGTCTTGGCGTTAGAGCCATTTGACTCTATAACCAAGAAAACAAGGTTAAACAATCAAACTACTTCACTGGTGCAGTGCCTGGAACCATTTCAAAGAACTTGCCAAACAGCTGCTACCCTACTGGACCACTTTGGTGAATTTTTCAAAATCCTCAGCTGATTCCAATAACCTTCTCACACTACCCTTAGTATAGCCAATAGGTCTCACTTTTGGGACCTTATAAGTATTTAGCTATGCAACTGTTGCATGGCTAAACACTTATAAGGTCCCAAAGGCGAGACCTATTGGCTATGCCAATGCTTGTTTAGAGTTTGGGAGAGGATGTGGTCCGTCGGCTAGACTGCCGACTTTGGTGCTGGAAACCAGGGTTCGAGCCTCGGGGTCGCGTCCACCTCCTGTGATTCTGGGCAAATCACTAAGGGGCATATCAGCAACAGCCGGCGATAATTATCGCTAAGCGCACTTAGCGCTAGGATAATTATCGCCGGCTAACGTGGATTTTTATCGCTTAGATAGCGTGCTATTAGCAATGCTTATCTCAAAAGCGATAAAAATTCTAGCGCTAACTGCCTAACGTGAGATTATCGCTGGAACGCCAGCGATAATCTCACGAAATGTGGCGTTAGCTTGTTGATAGGGCCTCACAAACTTAGCATTGATATCCACCTTCCATAGGATATCATGGCTAAGTCAGTCCTGAAGCAGGCGTAAGGAAAGTAGCGATAACAGGGGTTATCGCTACTTTTCTTGCCTCTATGCTTCATAGTGTGGGGCTTGATGATAGGAGAAATGTCGCTTAGCGACATTTCTCCTGTCATGTCAGGAACGCCCACTTTGCATCTCATTAGAGATGCAAAGCTTGGCGTTAGGAAGTCGTGCGCTAATGCAAGGTTTCACACGCTAGCATGACCTTGCTAATTAGGCGATAAAATTATCGCTGCTTTACGGCCGAAAACGGCCGCAAAAGCCGCGATAATTTTCTATCGCTTCGTTGTAGATATGCCCCTTAATTTCACTGTGCCTGAATATGTAATGTAAATACGGTGCTCATGTACAGCGCTCCAATACCTTCAGGTCGAGTTCGCGCTATATAAAAGATGTTAAAAAAATATTTTATTTGCGTTTAATTTCACCTTTCAACCAAAGTTAAAAAAAAAAAATGTCTCGAGTGTGGTCCACGTACGTTTTGTAAAATAAGACAGAAATGCAAAATGTAATTAGGGCCAACCCGAAAACAGTACACTGTGCCAGGTGAGCAATACTCACGCGACTTGATCTTTGTAGCAAATTCACATATGACGAGCAAAATCCCTGCTTTTGAGGTCCATGTGAAGCATAAACATTTCTTGAGTAAGTCTGTGAGCCGCAGGCGAATTCTTATATTGGTTTATTTCAGCCAAAGTGATTTTTCCTCCTGCAAACTGAATGGCAATCCTCGGGACCTGGAGTGTGACTGCAAAAGTGAAAAGGGCACACTCGAAAATAGGCCCCTGGACTGTAACACTTTGGGTCCATGTGCATGAACACATCCAAACCCGCCGGCCTGCATTTGACTCCTCAAACCAGCTTGACAAGTAAGACTTCCCTGCAGGCAGACATTAGCACTCTCGGCCATTGATTTTATTTTTGGTTCGTGGGGAGGAGTTTGTTTGGTGTTAATTAAAGATTGCATGCATATGTATTATTCATATGTCTTCACTGTATTAGGCCGACGGCGCTCGGCTTCTCTTTTGTGCCTTCCAGCGTCGCTTTCTTTTCCAGCGAAGATAAAGGTGGTTCTCGTGTATCTAAGAACGTGGCCCAGATTTTTCGGGTCTGGCAAACCATCTCTTCTGAGTGAGTTTCCTTTTTATGGAGAGGCGACACATGCCCCATTCTAGATGAGGGGGACCCCCAGAGCTCGCGCGGTACTTCATGGGACCTGGTTCTACAGTCATTCTGCTTCCCATGTATTTGTGCTGATATTAGCTGGTAAATATATTGGTAATGTTCACAGCTCAGACTTTAACAAGGGCTTTATCTCTGCTTTTTTGGCTTTAAAAGCCAAAGAAGCGGAGATAAAAATATCGCCCTATCAACAACAGGATGCTAACATGCAAAATCGCATGTTAGCACCCTTTTTCACTACGCTTCCCTTTGCATCTCTAATGAGATGCAAAGTGGGTGTTCCAGACCAAAATAATAGGAGAAATGTCGCTAAGCGACATTTCTCCTGTTATCAAGCTTCACGCTAACCCTGTTAGAGACAAAAAAAGCAGCGCTAACCACGGTTAACGTTGCTTTTTTATGTCTGCTTATTTTCAGACTTAGCCATGCAATCCAATGGGAGGTGGATTACATGGCTAAGTCCACCATGGGCTATCAACAAGGATATCCCTATCCTTGTAGTTTTATCGCTGCATTACCAGCGATGACTTCCCAAAATGCCGCTATCGCTGGATTTTTTATCGCCTAGGCGTTTAGCGTTGTTAATAACGCGATAACCAGGCGATATTACCCAGCGATAGCGGGCGTTAAAAAAATTAACGCTAAGCGCCCTTAGCGTTAATTTTCCCTGTTCCTTGTTAATATGCCCCAAAGTTCGCAGGAAATACGTAAAATAAACTGCAGGAAGGTGTACACTGCAATCAAAATGCCATATATGTGTTTATGAAATACCTGCACACCTCTGTCCTGCCAACAACATGATGTCCTCCACCTAGTGCAGCGTTATGATCTTTCGAGGGGAATGCAAAAAACTAAAAATGCAATGGGGCATATTATCAAGCTTGGAGTTAAAATTATCGCCGCTATAGCGGCAGAAAACTGCCGCTAAAGCGGCGATAATGGGCTTGATAATATGCACTTGAGAATTTCAATAGAAACCCATATTGTCACCAAAACATGGGCTTCTATGGGAATTCTCAAGGGCATATTATCAAGCCCATTATCGCCGCTTTAGCAGCAGTATTTTGCCGCTAAAGCAGCGATAATTTTAACTCTGTTTCTTGATAGTATGCCCCAATGTTTTAAAAAAAAATAACTGAGCATCAAATAAATATTTGACATTTGAAAAAATAAACTGAAGACCTAGGATTAAAAATGTAGCTGACGAGGAGTGAATTAACGCAGCTAGGGGAGATAATCTCTCAAGAATTAGTGAGGGTGAAACAGGTCTTCTCCCTCAGGGTGCTGACAGCTGCTACCAAGTATGAGCCAACCAGTTTACAGGGGAGCCTAAAACCCCTAGTTGAATCACTTAACAATCCTTGTGTTCAGCCTTTGGGTAGGCGCCTATTCATCCTTGAGCAAGTGAACAATCAGATGAGCTTTCACAGGCTTGGACAGGTAGTAGATCACAGATGTATTCTTTCAATTCTACTTAAGGGCCCCGTTTACTAAAACTGATCTGGAAAAACCGGTTGCAATGTGCTGCATTTTTGCGACAAGTAAAAAATGTTGCAACATGAGCTCTGTTTTAATAGGTCAGCTTGTAAAATTCTAAATGGGAGTTGAAATGACGTACCTCATACATATTATTGAGATAGATCGCAAATTGCAGCCCACTATGATTGGCCTATGAATGCATTTGAATAAAGTATACATTTTTATTAAATGCTACCCGTTTTCCTTAAAGGAAACGGTGCTGCATTGAAAAAAATACTGCACTTTGTTTGAAAAGTTTGAGAGTTGACAGTGGTCATTTGGACACTGACTACACTCCAACAAACTTTTTTTTTAATTCACAGAGGGGATTTCAAGGGTACTATTCTCTTTTGTGAATGCCTTACCAACCTGTAAGAAATTGGGTTACTGTTTGGGGGGACCCTTGCTCAAGCAGCAACCACAATCCTTGTCAAAGTGAGGCCCAAGCAACCCCCAAATTAACCTTTGCTCATCCACTGGTAGCTTGGCACAGAGCAGTCAGGCACAACGTAGAGGCAATGTGTAAAGTATTTGTGCAGCAATTCAAGCAGTAATAAAGTGAAAACAAAATACATAAAAAATCCATCATCACATTAGCAAAACAGATTAAAATTTAGTAAATAAATCAAGACCATAATGACAAGAATCCAATCAATTGAGCTGGAGATATGCAATTTTAAACAGTTAAGTGAAAATAGTGCCATAAAGTGCCAACTGTGGATATCTGCTCACACCAGACTCTGACAAAGTTACAAGTTCAGGCTGACCACGATGGAGCATGGGCCAGCTACAGGGACTTTGGGGCATATTAACAAGAAACAACGTTAAAATTATCGCCGCTTTGGCGGCAGAAAACGGCCGCTAAAGCGGCGATAATGGGCTTGATAATATGCCCTTGAGAATTCCAATAGAAGCCCATGCTCTGGTTTCAACATGGGCTTCTATTGGAATTCTCCAGGACATATTATCAAGCCCATTATCGCCGCTTTAGCAGCAGTTTTCTGCCGCTAAAGCGGCGATAATTTTAACGCCGTGCTTGATAATATGCCCCCAAGTTAGGCCAGCTGAACAAAGTACCTTAAATCCTGATGCGTGATCTACGTGGTGTTGCTATGTGAGACTTCGCGTACTCCGGTAACAGTTCTGATGAAGCTGTGCGGCAAGGCTTTGAGGGACGTTGCGTCACTTTGCGCTGGTTCTGTTGAGAAGTGCGGCGTAGCTGTTGTTAACAAAATGTTGTAATTGGTCTCATCTGTCCCCTCGTTGGTGTATCAATTTGAAAATATTCTTGAGCAAGATATTTTAGTAAAAAATTAACAGTAAGACAATGATTTGTCTAATCAAAATAACATGATTGTGTTTTATTATTTATACAATATTAGAAAACACACTAGAATAGAAAATGGTATAAGATTTGTTATATAGTAAGTTAATACAGGAAACTAGCACATGATCGAGCCATGTTGTTAAACATACAATAAACAAAACAATATCTACAGTTGACAATAATTTTGTTCTATATATATAGCTAGAGGCAGTAAGCCTTCATTATACATTCCATATCCCAGCTAGAGCATGAATCATATTGTGGAAGGCTTTAAGATATAATGACTACGCTTGTTTCGGCAATAGTGCTTTCATCAGGAAGCCATCACACCAATATCTAAGAAAGGACATACAAGTATTTGATCTTCATGTATAATGTGTCCGCAACAAGATCATTCTTCACTTTAAAAAAATATCTGAAGGACGATTAAAAACAGTCGATGGGTGATCCCGAGGCTGACTAGCCCCGTCAACATGCTCTATCTCAAGAAAAATAGTTAAGAGTTCAGAAATAGAGATAAATGGGTGATCAGAAATCTTTAGACCCAGTGTGTCAGTCGAGAGATATGTACTAGGGGTGCCTGAGTGCAGCTTCTCCAGTGGGTCACTAGATTGTGCTCAGGCATGCAGGTACTACCAAGAAGGCACAAATCTAGCGAAATAATGAGAAAATTATCTTTCCATGGAGATAAATAAAGGCTGATTAGAGGGACCCAGTGCTTCTGAAGGGCTGGTTTAGGGTTAAGAGCTAGAACAAGTTCGCTGGTTTGACAATGTAAAAGGTTACATGAAAGTTGATGGTCTCCTGCAGGTGGTTTACAGATGAATAGAGAAATATGTATAAATATATTAAAGCTTTCAACATGATATGCTAACGAGCTGCGCATGGCGCTTTGCTGAGATTCCATAATGCCTTCTCGCCTATATGGAATGGTTAGTCTTACCCAAAGGTATGTGGATCAGTGCTGAATGTATCACGCAACGCTGCTGATATAATTAAGGGGTGATGCGATGTCCTGTGGTCAATAGGGGGCAAAGTCAAGCAAAAAATCCGGATGGTAGGATCCTATAATATAATAATAATTACTGTAAACAGCATGACCAAACACCCAGGGCAAAGCTTCTTCCAGCATCGACTGCGCTTATATCCTGCGGACTACATAGTGCGATAGCTTAAGGGAGGATATCTGCTCACGACATGCAGCGTACTAATCGTAAACGGTCAAAGGTTCCTTACAAAGAAAAGGAACTGCAGAAGGTACTATTAATATAGGCATGCTAGTGCCAGAAACCTCGATATGTTATAGCTATGGCAGACTAGCATTGCATGATGCAACATGAATATGGTACTAATGTGAAACAAATATGGGTAAGAGGATAAAAAATTGCACAGGAGGCAAAAGCCGGGTAGGAGATAAGCCAGTGCTAACTAGTGAAAAGGTTGCTTACACCACTTACTGTTTGACTCGCATAGGATAGCTGGCAACCCAAAAGGGGTAAGGTTGCTTTAGTTGATACGGGCCCAATGGGGTAGAGCAAACAAGGGATATGAAATTAGAAAGTGTAAGTATGTTAAAATATATCTTAGCCGAATATTACACATGAATTGGGTCTAAGTTGCTGGGAGCTAACGTACCTTGTACTCCCAGATCGAGGTCACCACCAGCCGAGATTTGTCCACACTTGAAAATGGTGTGGTCTGCTTTCCGTCTAAAAAAGCTGCTCCAGTATCAGAAGCCGGAAGTGTAAATGTGACTCACTTTATCTATAAAAAGTCACACCATCTTGGAATGGGCGCTGGTGGACTGTGAATAAAGTACAGGGACCTTAAGTCGTATGTTCGAGGATCTAACTATCTAAAACGTTCCATCATAGATGGTGTGAAATACAAATGAGTTTGATTTTGTGCAAGAAAGGAAAGATAATTTACATGAAGTTCTTCAATAAAACTGGAGGCCCTACATTTTATTCTAGAGATGAAGAGAGGCAAAAGAGTCAGAAATGATAACTGACATATGAATCAGTAGATATTTGTAGATCCGGTATGAATAAACGTAACTCACTTAATATAGAAAAGTCGCGTCTTCTTGAAATGGGCGCTGGTGGGCTGAGAGTAAAGTACAGAGACCTATAGTTGTAAATTTGGGGATCTAACTATCTAAAACAGTCCATCAAGAATGGTATAAAATATGGGTAAATCTGATGGTGTTCAGGAAAGGAAAGATACTTTACATAAAGTTCTTTAATGAAACTGGAAACATTAAATTGTATTCAAGAGATGAAGAGTGGCAAAAGAAACAGAAATACTTACTTCAATATAAAGCAGTAGACATTTATAGGTCCGAATGGGAGGTCCAATGTAGATGTATCAATGGAAGTTTTTCTAGCCTTAAGCACCATCAATGAGGGGGACCAAAGTATTGTAGTCTCAATTTTATAAAATGGAGCATCTTATTGCAAATCGGCCTACATGGAAGTAACTGCAAAGACAGAGGATATCATCTAGTAAGTTGCAAGCAAACGTGAATTGTGGTCATAGCCTAAAGAACAGCCTGCATAGGTTGTGCCCTACAGCAAATGAAGTATGCATGGTAGACCAGAGGGGGCACTGCTGGTGCTACAAGAAGTGATTCAATAATGAAACCTGTTTGCTTGGTCTCAAGGGATTTCGAGATTGAGACCCTGTGTATAAGTGTTTATGCTAAATATCCAGAAAACGTCTTTTAGCTTGCGTGACAGATTCATGGTCTAAGCCTGGACGTGCTTGTATTTTGCTTGTATTTTTTCCAGGATAAACCACTTAATGTTTTCTGGGGTATGATTGAGGTCCATTTAGAGTTGGACCAAGGGGGCTGAGGACTTCTTAGATGCTCAGTCAGTCTCATAGCCAGGGAGAGCGATGTTTTTCCTACATATCCTAAATTTCAAGGACATATCAGAAAATAAATTATATCTTTAGTTTTACAATTGGTAAAAGCAGTGGAAGTGATTTTATATCCATTTAAACACATGTTGTCTGTTTCCAATGCTGATAGACATGCCTTGCATGTTGTACATTTAAAGTTACCCACCACATGATTTGAGCCTTATATGTTTTTTTGAATGAACCTTTTACTAGATGGCATTCTAAATCTAACTATGGGATCATTCCGATTTGTATTACGACGCTATGCGAACATGGGTCTGGGGATTCTTTGGCTATGTTCTTTTTCAGCACTAAGTATTTGCCAATTGGAGCCCCCAATTTATCATATTTTTTCATTCATAGTAGAATGTCGAGTGACAAACATTCATTTAGATGTATCTTTCGGTTTAGTGTTTGCGAGCAGGTATTGATGATCCTAATAGTGAGCCATTTTGGAAGAGTCCCTCACCAGTTTTTTGGTTATCCTCTCACAAAACATTTTTTGTTTCATCTCGACTGCACGAGTGTCATAATCATTCAGGTTCATGCAATTACGTCGCAACCGAAGGAATTCCCCGAAAGGAATACTTTTTTTCTGTGTGGTGGGATGAAAACGTTGAAAATGTAGGAGGGTATTACATGCTGTAGGTTTGGTATAGAGGTTTACTTACAATTTTCCATCAAAATGCTTGATGGTTAAGCCCAGAAATTCAACCTGCGCTACACTGGAACTAGATGTAAAATGCATATTGGAGTCCCAGAGGTTGAGCCAAGCTAAGATATCTGGAAGGCCTGTCCATATAAAAAAGATATCATCTATGTAGCATGACCATCTAGTCATTGATTCTGAGAAGTGCGCAACTTCATTATATATGAATTTATTTTCGAATTTGGTCATAAAGATGTTGGCTGTAGTAGGGGCACAAGATGTTTCCATGTCAACACCTTTTATTTGTTTGTACAGCTCACTGTTAAATTTAAAGGTGTTCTCTTCTAGCACAATTTTGAGGCATTTGAGAATAAATGTGGCAGCACAGTCAATGTTCATGATATTGATGAACCAAAGAACCGCTTCGAGAGCTCCTTGCTGAGGTATATTGCTATAAAGAGCCTCAATGTCCAAAGTGACCATCAGGTCTGTCACTGGATTAAACTTAAGGTCTTCCACGATATTAATGATATGTCGGATGTCTTGGATGTAGGATGAAGTCTGGGGAACAAAAGGTCTTAAGATGGTATCAATATACTTGGACAGGGGCTCAGGGATGGACCCTATGGTGGTGACTATGGGTCGTTAAGGAGGATCGTCTTGGTTTATATGTATCTTCGGTACTCCATAAATACTGGCCATCTGGGGTATTTGGTGTTTAAATACATATGTTTTTTGGCAAATATGCCCATTATGGAGCGCTCTATCTGTCAACTGTTTTATGTTGGCCTTGACTTTGATTGTCGGATCAGTTGAGAGCACAATGTAAAAGCTAGTGTCTTGTAACCGTTCTGTCATTTTGGATATGTAATTGTTCGTATCCAAGACTAGAATTCCACCTCCTTTGTCACAATTCTTAATAGTGATATTAGGAGTCTGTTTGAGGTCCATAAGGGCAGAGATTTGGTCACAATCAAGATTGAAAGGAGTTTTGGGTATATATTTAATAGCTGAGAGAAGCTTTTTATGCACTACTTGTTCATAGACTACGACTTCCGGTCCTAGCTGATCTATTTTCGGAGTAAAACTAGATACAGGTGCAAGGCCTGATCTGTTAGTAGTGGTGGAAGTAGGTTGTTGGTCTGAGAAAAATACACTTAAACAGATTTTCCTAAAAAATGCCATTGGATAAGCAAACAATTCAAAGGAATCGATCCCAGCATGGGGTACAAAGGAAAGGCCTTTTGAGAGCACGGAATAAGTGGAATAAGCAAGATTTGAATAAGATTGAATATGATTTGAATAAGATTGAATATGGGGATTAGTTCCATTCACACCAGTATTGGGCATTTTTTGTTACAAGATACTGATTGTGATCTAATTGTGGATTGTCTCAATATCTGGGTTGATATTGTGGCCTCCAATATCCCCTGTGATTGTTGCGCCTGGATAAAAAAGGCTGGCCATTGTACTGTCCTCTGGTTATTGATCTGTTACTTCTCGAGCCAATTTGGCTTGAGGTGGCTTGAGGTGCCTTCGTTCTCACAATCAGAAGTACCAAAGAATGTGGCCATTTTGCGATTATATCGTCTCGTAGAATATTGATCAGTAGCTTGAAAATCTACTTGACTGCAGCAGTTTTCAGCTAAATATGGATATGTGTTTTCTTTACTGGCAAATTGAATGTCTTTTTTAATTTGTCTATCTTCCTTCTTGTTAGATATTCTGCATACCGCAACATGTCTCTAGCTCCCTCTTCCAACTTTTTCTCTGCCTCTTTAGGAGCTGATGCACTTTTGATTTTATTTTCAAGCTCTATAATTTCTAGCACCAATTTTGAACTAATTCTTTTGCTGTTTCGATAATTAACATCATGAAGTTTCTTGAGCAGCAATTCACGATCATTGACCAGTGTTCTAAGAATTTGCACAAAAAGGCCTGGTATAATTTTTACTCACAAACCTTGGGGAATAACTCCTGCACGCATGTATTCTAACATGAATTGGCAGTGCATTTCTATACGTTTCGTTTTTTTCTTTAGGTCTGCAAGTTTGTGTATCTCATCTCTATCTTCAGAGTTAGATATTAACTGTTGCCCAAATCTGATAGAGCTTCCTACCAAGGAAGCAAATTCTTCATCCGAAAAAAGCAAAGGTTTGTAGGTTGGCCATAATTAATATGTCTTAGTGTATTCACCATTGAAGGAAGCAGAGACCCCACACATCCACAGAACCAGAGCAGGTGGAAGAGCCTTCTCCTACGTCGCAGCAAAGACCTTGAACAAGCTCCCAGTCAACATCATACGCTCTCCCACTCTGCACACCTTCAGGAAGAGCCTCAAGACCTGGCTCTTCGACTGATCCAGAGCTGCACCCCCCACAACCACCAGCGCCTTGAAACCCTCACGGGTGAGTAGCGCACTTTATAAACCCCTGATTGATTGATTGATTGATTGAAGGTGGCAGGGCTCCAACCAGCACATCTTTTCAAAGTAACATTCTCAGCCTCAAGTGTAATCTGCTCATACCGGGTCAAGCAGCTGTTTGTTAAGTGTTGAATGCAAGAAGTGATCTAAAATTCTGGGGGTTTAGGTATAATACTTATACCCCAAAATGTCTTTTTTCTATTTGTGCAAGGTTCTCTGACCCCAGTCCACATCAGTTCTGTCTTCACTGGTACAGTATGACCACAGGGGGTGGGGACAGCATTGTGCATGGGAGACAGGCCCTATTCAGGTGCAAGGAAATTTCCTCCCACTACTCTAAATGCAGCCAAGCCCTATTCAGCTAAGTTCTGATTCATCCAGGAAGGGCCAGGCACACTTCAACCTCCCTCCAAGTGGCTCTCTACAGTGAATGACATCCCCAGCCCCTGTCACGCCAAAACCAGACAGTCAATACACAAACAGGCAGAGGCACACAGAATAGATAGACAAGAAAATGCCTACTTTCTAAAAGTGGCATTTTCAAACACACAATTTAAAAACCATCTTTACCAAAAAATGTGTTATTAACTTCTGAGTTCAGAGAGGCTAATCTTTATTTCTCTATCTTGTCCCAGTGGGAAGTTATACTTGTAAGATGTTACAAAGTATTTCCAATTCTATCCTATGGGGCAGATAGTCTTTCAATAGTGAAAAACGACATTGGCAGTATTTCACTACCAAGACATGTCACACACACCAGTACATGTCTGTCCCACCTTTCACATACACTGCACCCTGCCCATGAGGGTACCTTGGGCTTACCATAGGGGTGAGGTGCATGTAAGAAAAGGGAAGGTTAGGGCCTGGCAAGTGGGTGCACTTGCCAGGTCGATATGGCTGTTTGAAACTGTGTTGCAAAACAAGGAGAGGGGCTCAATCACGTACAAAGAGATAGAGCACCAATAACTGTTAGGTTAAAAAGAATTTTCTCTTTGTACAGACATAGAGACTTATGTTGCAACAAAAAACCTAATACCATTCACCCACTCGCAAGCGTTCGGACAAGGTAATAACCATCTAACGTGTAGTGTTGGAAAAATATCAATAGAGGAACTCTAATTCATAAAAAGCATTAATTGAAATTTATTAATAAGATAAAAAGCATATAACATAATCACGGTACATCACAAATTAAGCAAGAATCAGACACAATGGCTAAAATTTAAACCTCAACCGTGACAGTAAGGTGAAAAAATTTACATATAATTTATAAAGCAAAACTTTCAATATAAATAAAAAATTAAAAGAGACCCCACACAAAGACATACATGTAGATGTGTAATAGGAGGAACAATGACAAACATCCAGGTTATATCTTGGATGTGTAGATTTGTTATACCAGTAAACAGACACAGTCTGGTGACAATAAACCCTAGTTACTCGGAGTTCTGTTCTGTGACAAATTCCACCAAATAATTTATGCGTCGACGCGTTTCGGTGGTATGTTATGATAAAGACCACCTTCTTCAGGACTGACAATTTGAGATTCCTCCACAGAATACCTTTAACAAACGTCCCTAAACATAAAACATAATACCACCATTAAAGAAAATCATACTCCACAACAGTGAAATACATATATATATTCTAGTTACACATTAAAAACATTTTTTCATTATTTTGTTTATTTCACTAGATAGTAGACAATGCCCTATCATTAGACTGGCTACCTATTAGTTGTAAAAGAGTGACCTCGAGGTTTCCAACATTACACGGAAGGGACTACATTTATGCAAAGGAGCGGGGGGAGGGGAAGACAAATCTCATTCATAAAACATACCTAAGTTCATTTTGGCAGAATATATAGTGGCAAGCATTGTTGTTAAAGATATAACTAATGTATAAATGTATAGATCGATTTTCTATAGTTTTAGGGCCCTACTCCATTCATAT
Organism: Triturus cristatus; assembly: GCF_964204655.1. Taxonomy (NCBI): domain Eukaryota; kingdom Metazoa; phylum Chordata; class Amphibia; order Caudata; family Salamandridae; genus Triturus; species Triturus cristatus. The sequence goes on from NC_140585.1 coordinate 443,847,637, forward strand.
TATTAAGTGGAGTATCTATCTGGTACCACGATTTTAATTATATAGAGCAATGGTAAATAATACCTACATCACTGTCCCAAGGATATTGTTGACAGGCGGGTTGGCAGTTAGGATAATGCCTATCTTTTGCGTGTATCTTTTGTCTGAAACAAATGCAAATTTCAAAATATCATCAAGTGCTTTAAAATTTCAGAGAAAATAGAACCCATTATGCATACCACTTCTCCTCAGTATTAGCAATACTATTTGTGGCCTGAGAGTATTTTGTGTCGTATAATCTCACCTTGATCCAACAAGGTGGGGCCTCACTGCATACATGAGGTTATGTTCATTATCTCGACGTTTTTAAAAAAAAAGCTTCGTAAAAGTAAGGCAGATCCCGAATCTATTTGGTTGATCTTCAGGGATGATACGATCTCTAGGGGTAAACAGTAAATAAAATCCACTGTGATCCCTTAGTTTTGTGCATATCAATGAAAACATAACTTCAAACTAAGTTCTTGAACTGCGACACTTACCCTAAACGGTGATACACAGATGGGTAATTTGTTGAGTTCCCAAAGCGTCTATTTATGTGAGCCGTTCAATCAGGGCCAGAGAAATGTTTGTTTTGTTCACCCAAAGTTTTGGGTGTTGCTGAGAGTAAAAATGAAGATGAAGTTCACATTAATAGTGCGCAGCTAAATTTTATTTAAACAAAAGACATAAGCGCTAATTCTAATTTAGACCCTATCTTTCATGCGGAGATTCATAGGTGTCAGTGTTCCCTCACTCCGAACCGGGGAGCTGACACTACATTTACTAGGCGTTTATGTTGCCGGTAGACACCCGAGCTGACCGACAATTTTCAGCTAATTTATTATTTTCCTTAGCTGCAGAAGGACACCGCTGTTCTGTCTGTGTGCTTTTAATCATGCTGTAACCGCACGAGGCGTCTGCGCGTGGGGGGAGGGCTTCTAGTTATTTCGCTACTAAACCTTGTGCCCACTTATAACTAAAATTAAAACCCGACTTTGGCCACAATCGGCCAGACTGGCTGAGCTGCTGTATTCCCCGTGAGCTCAAGGGAATCACCGCGGGCCACCGAGCGTTCGCGCCAATATTCCTGTATTTCTTGTTTTCTTACCTGCATCAGTAGCGGTACGCGTTCAAACAAACGTCGCACGATTCCGGATCGCCTATCTCTGGAACTGTTCCTACGTCCTACCTTTATGTTACCGCTATGCGCCCACGTGATTTCGCAAATAAACATGAAGAGTGACAAAGGACTCTAGGTTAAAAGTACAGGAGAGTTACTGGCCCACTTTTGAAACCAGCTCCATATTAGAGTGGGAGACTCTTCGAGTATCGTTTTGTCTGTAAAAATAACTCTCAATTACCACGTCCTATATTGTTAACAGTACGTGAGCTGTCTTCGAATAAATATACAATTGGTCTAAGGGACATGTTGTGTCTGTTTACTGGTATAACAAATCCACACATCCAAGATATAACCTGGATGTTTGTCATTGTTCCTCCTATTACACATCTACATGTATGTCTTTGTGTGGGGTCTCTTTTAATTTTTTATTTATATTGAAAGTTTTGCTTTATAAATTATATGTACATTTTTTCACCTTACTGTCACGGTTGAGGTTTAAATTTTAGCCATTGTGTCTGATTCTTGCTTAATTTGTGATGTACCGTGATTATGTTATATGCTTTTTATCTTATTAATAAATTTCAATTAATGCTTTTTATGAATTAAAGAGTTCCTCTATTGATATTTTTCCAACACTACACGTTAGATGGTTATTACCTTGTCCGAACGCTTGCGAGTGGGTGAATGGTATTAGGTTTTTTGTTGCAACATAAGTCTCTATGTCTGTACAAAGACAAAATTCTTTTTAACCTAACTGTTTGAAACTGTGCACAGACACCACAGTGGCAGGTCTGGGATACCTTTTCTGGGCTACTCATGTGGGTGGCACAATCAGTGCTGCAGGCCAGCTAGTGGCATTTGATTTACAGGTTCTGGCACACTCAGTGCACTTTACTAGGGATTTCCCTGGATATTAGGCCACTGTGGACCTGATAACTATTTCAACTTCTCCACATTAAGCGCCATATTCACATAACATTCAAAACATCTCCGTCAAACATCACACAATCTCCATGAACACTGCAAGCTAAGCACAAACCATTAGAACGTGCAACCCTATTAATACTCACACTTCTGCTGTTACAACTATTTCTCGAACTGCTGGAACTCCTCTGATCTTCCAGACCGGAACATGGGCTCTAGGACTGGGATTGGGTCTGAAATACTCTAACAAATGATCTATTCCAGGACCTAACCATCCTCGCTTTGCTACCATCTGCAAGAGCACTGAGCTCCTTTCCCAAATTTCCCTCCATCTGACCTTTTTAGGACCCTAAGGCATAAAGGGAGTTAACATCATCCACAAGTTCAATTTACAGTGTAACCAATTTGGCCTCACAATGAGGACCCAAAAGTCGTTCCAATTGAATGTCTGGCAAGCTTTAATAAGTTTTCTTTTTCCTGGTGTAGATTCCAATACCAGGTGTGCAAAATAAAGGTTTTTAATTGTTAATTTTTCCGTGTTTGTGACTCGTTTCCACAGCTTTGAGTCACAGAGTAAGAGAAGAGTGACAGCCAACACCTGTTTCGCCCCTTTTACACGGCCATCCGGCCTGGGGCTTCCTCAGGGCTGTACATTTTGACTATACATTACGAATGATATTCAACATCATATAGTGGGGAACACATGACAAACAATATAAAAAAATATTTTTGAAAAAATTGATAAGAACATAATATGAGCGGTGTATGTGCGATATTTGCAGTGATTATACAATAAAAAAATGATGGAAACATAAATCGTGAAAGGAGACCCGGCGAGGAAAAACATAAATTGGTACGAGAGGAGTATTTTGGGCTGGGCATCAGTAGAAGATGGGACATTGATTGGAACGTTTATGGGTCAAGGCAGTTTGTGAAGGGAGGAAAGAGTAGGGAGAGAGAAGGTGATTTAAAGGGAAAAGGCGCGCAGGATAAGAATACAGAATATGGGATTTTAGTGTGGCCCAGGTGAGAGAGCGGCGTAGAGTAGGGCATGTGAGTAGCAAAACCAAGAGAGGTTTGCGAGTAGGACAGGAAGGGAGAGACGATAAGAAGAGAAAGAGAAAAGGGATAAGAGCGCGAAGAAGACAAGGCAAAATAAAGAGAATTGTTGTGGCAGAGAGAGCGCACAAGACAGGAACAAGAAATACAGGGAGCATGTAAAGAAATCAATCAATCAATCATAGCATTTGTAAAGCGCACTACATACCCATGAGGGTCTCAAGGCGCTGAGGGGGGGGAGCTGCTACTGTTCGAAGAGCCAGGTCTTGAGAAGTCTCCTGAAGGTAGGAAGGTCTTCGGTCTGCCGCAGGCGGATGGGGAGGGTGTTACATGGCTTGGCAGCGAGGTGGGAGAATGATCTGCCGTCGGCGGTCACTCTTTGGATGCGGGGGACGGTGGTGAGGGTGTGGTCTGCGGAGCGGAGCGGCGGGTGGGGGTGTAGAGGCTGAGTCGGCTGTTGAGGTACGCTGGTCCGGTGTTGTGGAGTGCCTTGTGTGCGTGGGTGAGGAGTTTGAAGGTTATCCTCTTGTTGACAGGGAGCCAGTGCAGGTCTCTCAGGTGGGGTGTGATGTGGCTGCTGCGAGGGATGTCGAGGCTCAAGCGTGCTGAGGTGTTCTGGATGCGTTGGAGCCGTTTCAGGAGTTTGGCCGGGGCTCCTGCGTAGAGTGCATTTCCGTAGTCCAGTCTACTGCTGACGAGGGCCTGGGTGACCGTCCTTCTTGTTTCGGTGGGGATCCACTTGAAGATCCTGCGAAGCATGCAGAGGGTGTTGAAGCAGGAGGAGGAGACGGCGTTGACCTGCTTCGTCATGGAAAGGGTAGAGTTGAGGATGACCCCTAGGTTGCGTGCGTGGTCAGTGGGTTTAGGAGGTGCTCCTAGTGCAGTCGGCCACAAGGAGTCGTCCCAGGCCAAGGGGGTGGATCCGAGGATGAGGACCTCCTTCTTGTCTGAGTTCAGCTTCAGTCGGCTGTTCCTCATCCAGTCGGCGATGGCCTTCATTCCTTCGTGGAGGTTGGTTTTGGCGGTGTGGGGGTCTTTGGTGAGGGAGAAGATCAGCTGGGTGTCGTCGGCATAGGAGATGATGTTGAGGTTGTGCCGTCGTACAACGTGGGCGAGCGGTGCCATGTAGACGTTGAACAACCTTGGGCTGAGGGATGAGCCTTGGGGTACGCCGCAGATGATCCTGGTGGCTTCGGAGCGGAAGGGGGTTAGGCGGATGCTCTGTGTTCTGCCGGAGAGGAAGGAGGTGGTCCAGTCCAGGGCCTTCTCTTGGAATCCGGCATCGTAGAAGTGTGTTCGTAGTGTGCGGTGGCAGACCGTGTCGAAGGCGGCTTACAGGTCCAGGAAGATGAGGGCCGCGGTTTCTCCGTTGTCAAACAGGGATCTGATGTCATCGGTGGTGGCGATGAGGGCAGTTTCGGTGCTGTGGTTGCTACGTAACCCAACTGGGACGGGTCCAGGATGCTGCTCTCCTCAAGGAAGCTGGTCAGTTGTTTGTTGACGGCCTTTTCGATGGCCGTCGCCGGGAATGGGAGCAGGGAGATGGGTCGGAAGTTCTTGAGGTCCTAGGGGTCCGCCTTGGGTTTCTTGAGTAAGGCGTTGATCTCTGCGTGCTTCCAGCTCTCCAGGAAGATCGCTGTCTTGAAGGAGATGGGGTGCGATGGTGCTGCTGGCTTTGTTGAAGATGTGGTGTGGGCAGGGGTCTTCCGGGGATCCTGAGTGGATGGAGTTTGAAAGAGTTTGAACAAGTTCCGTTGTAGGTATAATTAATTAGACATGAAATATTTGCGTATGCCAGCAGCAATGTAAAGTTTGGAAACAAATTGTAATACATCACGTTATAAATTATTGCGTCATATCGTACGTGTTTTGTAATTTCAAATAGGTGACAATAGAGAAAGTAAGAAGAAGGTTATATTTACAGGGTATCATAGATGGTTTTTGCGTCGTGTCGCAAATGTTTCAGAGTCACACATCGGTAATAATCAGAAATGTTATATTTACACAGTATCATAACCGGTTGATAATCGCGTTCCGTGTTCAGTATTGGAGGATTATGGAATGAAAAAAGAGGGGGGAGAATGAGTACTCGAGTAAGTTGGGCATTTCAACGGAAGAGTTTCTTACGATTGGAGGTGTCTGGGTTTGTCGTGAACTAAGCCAGCAAAATCCTGTGCGGAATCGGTGCTTATGGTTCAATTTGCTGGGGTGCCTTGGTGAGGAAAGGATTAAAATTACTTATGTAGTCGGTGCAGTGTGACAGGAGGCAGCATGCTGGAGTGTGCATGGTAACCGGATTGACTGTTATCAGTGGGTGGGAATCGTATTTACATTTAGGTTATACGGGGACGCTCTAAAGCTCTCAGTGTCCTCAGGCGTGCAAATGTTCCACGCTTACCGTAGAGAGTAATATTCTGGGCTGGAAGGTTCCTTGGGTATGGTGTGTAATAAGTTCCTGTAAGGGAAGAAAGGCAAAGGAGGAGGTCAGCTGGATTGCTGACGTAATTGTACCAGACCAGGGCCTCTATGTGTTGGTACGAGGTCTATGTGTCGCTCAGAATCTTACCTCAAGTTGAATCTTTGGCATAGTGCCCTCGTATCAGCATTTTTCAGTCGGCATCAGCAACAGACCCAAGTAACCGGGGTCCTTAAGTACTGTGGCTGAGGCTGACTGTATCCGGGGGAATGAGCAAGCATTTCCGGGTCGGCTTCCGGATTGCGGCCGCCATATTGGAATGGTGGATTAGGAATTCCATTAATGTGCGCGAGAGGTAGTTCCTCGCATAATCATGTTTGGCTATCTCGATAAAGTAAAATCTGAACCGCATATATGACCCAAAAGTCGGTAAATGAGATTAAGTAAATGCTAATGTACGCTAATCTCAAAAATGTGTTGTAAAAATACAGAATCACCACTAGCAGATCAAATCGTCTAACAAAGTTAAGTCTCAAGAACATGAAACATACGAGAAATTCAGTAATGGCAATGCAGAAACATAGGATCATGATTTAATGATCAAAATATGATTTGCGTTTCTCTTGCCTAGGCATGAGTAAATCTAAATTACATAAACTAAGCCTACTCTAAGTAGCACTAATTGGGGGAAACCTTAATTAGATCCAGTAAATCAGAAAGATATCAGCATTGCTGAGATTTGTGTAGAAGTACTCCAAAATCAGTAGTATTGCATAGCATAAAGCCACACAACAGAGAAAAAACATCAAAGAGGTTTTGTACCCCTCTGAGTCTAAAGACAATCTGACTAAAGCTAAAGTATGATCACCAATTAAGCCCACAAAAGAACATGTGAGATTCCCATATCACTTGTCTCATTACTTTCCACCGTCACACTGTCAAACTTGGCAACTACTGTTGAAATTCCTTTCTTTTGGTCCGCATATCAGAACTTCCTTGGATTCCTCCTGTCCCCCGATACAGCATGGATAGTAGCCCTCCCTTTGTTCATTAGCACCTCTCGTCCTCGCCAAAAGTACTCCTCCCGAGTCTCACTATCTCTCATACAAAATGTGACTTTTTCTAACTATGAGCTCATATGAATGTGCCTGCAGAGGAGAGAGAAACATTGAACCCGAGCAAACCTTCACGTTGAAGTTTAAACATAAAATTTGCAAATACTAAGGCCTTTGGACAAGTTAATGTGGCAAGCATCTCAGTACCCGTTTCAATGCATGATTATAGATACATATACAGTTATAAAATAAATGCTGAATACTATTCAAATGAGTATGCGATTGTGTAAAAATTAACGATATTATTCAAACCACACAAGTGCAAATATATATGAGAACTGCAATCTGATCACACGGTAAGGAAAACATTAGTATAAACACTGAAATAAATGTCGAGATTATACAGTATATGCACTTTCGGTTTCTGTTCAAGTGTTCAAGTGCACTACATTACGCTAATGATATAAGTTGCACAAATACATGAGACCATGTTGACGTATATATATGGCATGGTCAAAACATAAAAGGCTGGAGCCCCAATTGTGCTGTTCCAACTGTATTTGCCCCTCTATGTCTGTCTTTGCCATAGTGTAGGGGTTATTCACTAATAATTTGCATGGGCACTTGTTTAATACATAGTGACATAACACCTTGTATCAATTTACTTACTACTGAAAATGCCAGAGGGTGCAGTACAAAATAGTGGAGTGCCGCACAAGTGCCCACACAACCCTTATTAAATCTAAGCTTGTGCATTTGTTTGTAGATATACCTAGCACTTACTGACTTGCCCTTGTATCTCTTTAATGATATACCATTACCAGCTTCATACCTCCCTCACTTGGCCCTCCTTTTGTCTTCTGCAGCCCATTTAACTAACCTGCATCTTCTTTCCTAACCAAATGTCTAAGATCAGCTACTGACTACCACTCCAGTTTGGCGACATTCACTCATTCAGAAGGCTTCTGCCTAATTCCCTCTCTCTTGTTCCCTCCTTTCCCCTCTGTTAATGCACATATCACTTTAAGATGACCTTAAAACATACTATAGCATTATACAAGCAATCAACACAATGCAGCATATGTCTCTCAGGGTATATACAGGACTAGATTGCACCTGGCCTACCGATAAGGCAATTTTAGCCAATGGCTTCCACATGTTTTTCTCGGTTTGCCATTGCTTGGATTCACTGTCCATCAAGGCAATGCAATTTTGTGGATGTGTATACTGACCCATTTGTGTTTTATGGATTTCTTTGTTTAGGAAGCATGTGGAGTTCCAATGTATCAGCCATGAAACCTTATTGCTATTCTCTAGTCACTCTCACACATTGTGTACACTTATGCTTTCCATACGCTTTCATAAATATGCAACAATCATGCTAGCTCTATGTGTAATGTATCTACTAGGCAATATTTTACTGTGTATACCGTGTAGGTTCACCACTTACAATTCATATTTCATGTTCTTACTCTTTTTTTAATACTCTGCAGGATAAATTACTAGTGCAGTTGTTTATCAAAGAGGGCCTACTCGTAGCTTAAATACATTTGTAGGTCAAGATTTGTTTCATTATAGGATTTTCTTTCTAGGGCAGTTGGGGGCAGGCAACACACACAAAGCTGCACAATTATAACAAGACACTCCCCTCACAAAAAGAAAATCCAGTTTTAATTTCACTGCAAATATTATTTTCTCATGGTATGTACTCTTACACTGGGATAACCTTTGCTGTTTGTATTCCTATGCTGACTTGTGCTGACATGCCTGTAGCCCAGACTCATGTCAGTAGCATAAGTATTGCTCAATCCATAATCTATACTGCCATGCCCTTTTGGGGACTGAGGTTTCCTTTATGCCCTGTTTAACTCACTGTTGGGTATAGCCTAGCCCAGTATTTAGATATTAGTTTCTGTATTTGTATGTTCTTGGCATCTGTGACAAACATGGGCACTTTTGGGTGTGTGGGTTACAGCCCATGTACCTAACAAATACTTGCACATAGAGGGATCTGCTCTCTGAACTTTCCCTATCATATCTGTGAGCAGTGCATTGAATGTGAAAGCAACCGTGGATTATGTATAGATCCAAAACAAATTGAAAAAGTGTGGAAGAGTTTCATCTCCATTTTTAGTTAAAGCTGTTTGTGGGTAGCTCTATTGTTCCACATACATTTCATGTACTAAGAATGGGCCTTTTGTCACTCCCATGCTCGTCATCGAATGGAACCCAAACGCAATGAAACCATTCGGCACACAACTCACCAGCATCCTCAACACCTCCATCGCCACAGCAACCTTCCCGCACAGATGGTAAAACACAGACATGATACCCCTCCTGAAGGAAAGCCTCTGTCAACCCAAGTGATCTAAAAAATTATCCTCTGATCTCCCTGCTCCCCTACCCAGCCAAAGTACTCAAGAAAGCCATCAACCAGCAGCTCACCGAATTCCTGGAACAAAACTATCTACTAGATGACTCACAATCAGGATTCTGTGCCAACCACAGTACTGAGACCATGCTGATTGCCGCCACAGATATCAAAATACTTCTCAACCACAGAGAAACTTTGGCTCTGATCCTCCTTGACCTCTCTGCAGTGTTCGACACCATCTCCCACAACACTCTCATCAACAGACTCTACAACATACAACATAGCATACATCAAGTGGATAGCCTCCTTCCTTACAGGATGCACACAGAGCATCCGACTGCCTCCCTTCACTTCCACACCTAAAGACATCATCTGTGGTGTACCACAAGGGTCATCCCTAAGCTACACCCTGTTCAACATCTACATCTATATCACCCCTCTCGCAGATGTCATCAGATCCCACGGACTCAATATGATCTCCTGCGCAGACAATACCCAACTGATCCTCTCGCTCACCGAGTGCCCCTCCAACAACAAAACCAACTTTTGCAATGCCATGACCTACTTAGCCAAATGAATGAGAAACTAATGCCTTTAACACAACTCCGACAAAACTGATGTACTGATCTTCGAGAAGAACAACTCACATGGGACCACAGCTGGTGGCCTGCAGAACTTGGGCTGACTGACCATTAACACAACCTCAACATCATCCTCAACAGCCAACTGACCATGAAACGACAGGTCACACAGTCACCTCCCCCTGCTTCCACACACTTTGTATGCTCCACAGAATCTTCAGATGGATCCCAACGAACACCAGAAAGACTTTCACTCAGGCCCTTGTCGCCAGCACCCTCGACTACTGCAACGCCCCCTGCATCGGCATCTCCACCCAGCTCCTCAGAAGACTCTGGACCATACAGACCGCTGCTGCCAGACTCATCCTGGACCTCCCCAAATGATCCCATATTGCTCCCCACCTGAAAGACCTCCACTGGCTCCCCATCCAGAAGAGATGCCAGTTCAAGATTCTCACGCATGCCTACAAAGCCATCCACCACCTAGGACCTGCCTACATCAGCCATTGCCTGAACTTCCACCAACCCTCTAGACACCTGCACTCCACTAGACTCACCCTTGCACACACCCCCGCATCTGTCACAGCCACAGCAGTGGCTGCTCCTTGTCCTACATTTCTGCCAAGATGTGGAGCGACCTTCCTTTCCAGCTCTGTACAGCCTCCTCACTGGCAGACATCAAAAAGCGATTCACCACCTAGCTCTTCTTGATGGAGACACAGTGCCCAGATACCCCTAGGGGTGACAGTGTTGCATTTTACAAATGCTGTTTGATTAATTGTTTTGGTTGTCTATCTCAGGTTGCTGCTCTTGATTTGATGTTCTTCCTCCATATTCATGTGTTTGTCTCGTCCAGGAGATTTTCGGTCTCAGAGTGTTTTGACTGGATGAGTTGTAATCTTCTACTGCTGCCTTGTGAGCACTTTATTTTTAGGTCTGGGCTAAAGACAGCTTTATTTGCTTCACAAAGCTCATGTTTATAATAATAATAACAATAATAACAACAACAACAAAAATAATAATGATGATATTAATCATACTAGTAATATAATATTAGTACCCTCTTACCATTTGCCCTCTGATGGACCTTTTCTTTGCCGCCTGAGAGGTGAAGGGAGTTAGCATTAAATCAATCAATTTCAATTAACAGTGTAACCCATTTGGCTACTAAATAAAGGCCAGGAATCAGTGACTATGGTTAAGAAGGTTTATTACAAGTTAGCAGTCAAGTTAAGATAAACAAATCTCAGCACTGTGTCATAAAGGTACAGAATAACAACCAGGTAACCCAACCTCCTAAGGAAGCTGAGGCGTACCAGTATGCGGCAAATAAGTAGCTCAGACACAGCAAACAAAAGATCAGCAGCAGGATTTGGTGCTCCGAGTAAAGTTTCTGCGTCTCTCGTCTATACACGAGTACAATCCAAAATCAGCTAAGTTAAATCTAAGCTAATGAGTATTGGACTTAAAACCTAAAAAATCAAAAAATCAGGGAAATACAGGAGATAGGAAAAATTGCTTAAAGTGTGGGAATTAAGGAGAGGTGTCAGCATCTCAGAAGCTTGGTCCAGGGTATTTTTGGGACAGGGGAATGAGTGTTAGCCTAAGCCACACTCCATAAGGAATCAAAGGGAAAGCATAGAGGTCTGAACAGTAAAATCTTGAATACGTGTGTATAAGTATGGCTAGGATCTACATTCAAATGCAAATATGAAACATCAGTGCACACATTACATTTATCAATGTCGTTTCTAAAGTAAACACACTTAATAAGTGAGGATGGTTTATTCACTCAAGTCTCAAGAGAGTATATCAGTTAATACGGTTAGGGCACACAGTGTTTGTATGAATCCCAAATCCTACAGTGAATGATCTTCAATAATGATGTTAACAGCAACTCTTTACATTAATATCCTTCGGGCACACAGATAATATGTGCTTAGAGCTTCTATTTATGACATGTGAAGGTGGAACCAAAATTAAGCTGCTCCACCGTCCTTTGGTACAGCAGGTTCTGTCTAACATTGCTTTATTCTTTTCTGTGAGGCAGCCACGCTGCTTTTCTTCCTCAGACATTGCATATTTGATGCAAAGTAACCCAAAGTTTTTAAAACACAATGCAGTATTTTAAGCTCAGTTCTCAAAATATTCTAAATGCCTATGGACTGGAAACCACGCTGCTCATACCTTATCTACATACACGTTTCAAATACATTATTTCTGAAGATAAATTAATATTGCCTGGAAAGAAATAGCTTCAGGAAACGATTCAAATAAACCATGACATGGCTGATGTCAGGACAGTACGATCCTTACACCAGCAACCCTCGTGGGGCAGCACCTACAAGGCCTCATCCTTAGTTGCAGAAACCTCTAGGCAATGAATGGGCTCACGGAGAAGGGCGCCAGCACATTGATTTCCCATTCTCAGTGTGTCTTCCGACATGTCAAACTGATGCTGTTCACATTCTTGTGATAAACAACATTTTTATCATGACTTGTGTTTCTATAAGGAATGTTAATGTTAGCCCATTAGCAGAGAGATGCAGGCATTTGCATTTAAAAGGCTATCTCTGCCTTCTCACTCACAAGGCTGTTTATTGCTTGATTGCCTGCAGTAAACAAGCATTTGCAATGCAATAGGTCTCGCATTATTAAAGTTTGAGCTATTGGCATTGCTAAATAATGGAACACCAATAGCTCAAAGTTTAATAATTCGAGATAGAGCAGGTTATGCAGATGAGAACAAATATATGGAATAAAATGTAGTTATTTGCAAATTTGAATAATGTAAGGTATGCAAATATCTTTAAGAATATGAAGGTGATACGTATTGTGTATGCTAATAGTTATGTAAGGTGAGCACATCAAGGAGGGAAGTGGGGAGGAGTACACACGGGTGATCACATCACGGAGAGAAGTGGGGAGGAGTACACATGGGTGAGCACGTCACGGAGGGAAGTTGGGAGCAGTACACATGGGTGAGCACGTCACGGAGGGAAGTGGGGAGGAGTACACATGGGTGAGCACATCACGGAGGGAAGTGGGAGGAAGCAGACAGGGTGAGCACATCACGGTGTGAAGTGGGGAGGAGTACACATGGGTGAGCACATCACGGAGGGAAGTGGGGAGGAGTACACATGGGTGAGCATGTCACGGAGGGAAGTGGGGAGGAGTACACATGGGTGAGCACATCACGGAGGGAAGTGGGAGGAAGCAGACAGGGTGAGCACATCACTGAGTGAAGTGGGGAGGAAGCAAACAAGGGTGACCACGTCACGGAGGGAAGTGGGGAGGAAGCACACAGGGTGAACACATTACGGAGGGAAGTGGGGAGGAAGCACACAGGGTGAGCCCATGATGGAGGGAAGTGGGAGGAAGCACACATGGGTGAGCACATCACGGAGGGAAGTGGGGAGGAAGCACACAGTGTGAGCACATCACGGAATGAAGTGGGGAGGAAGCAAACAAGGGTGACCACGTCACGGAGGAAAGTGAGAGGAAGCACACAGGGTGAGCACATGACAGAGGGAAGTGGGGAGGAAGCACACAAGGGTGAGCACATCACGGAGGGAAGTGGGGAGGAAGCACACAGGGTGAGCACATGATGGAGGAAAGTGAGAGGAAGCACACAGGGTGAGCACATGACAGAGGGAAGTGGGGAGGAAGCACACAAGGGTGAGCACATCACGGAGGGAAGTGGGGAGGAAGCACACATGGGTGACCACATCACAAAGTGAAGTGGGGAGGAAGCACACAGGGTGAGCACATGACAGAGGGAAGTGGGAGGAAGCACACATGGGTGAGCACATGACGGAGGAAAGTGAGAGGAAGCACACAGGGTGAGCACATCATGGAGGGAAGTGAGGAGGAGTACACATGGGTGAGCACATCACGGAGGGAAGTGGGGAGGAAGCACACGGGTTGAGCACATCACGGAGTTAAGTGGGGAGGAAGAACACATGGAGAGAAGTGAGGAGGAAGCACACAAATGTGAGCACATCACGGAGGGTGGTGGGGAGGAGTACACATGGGTGAGCACATGACGGAAGGAAGTGGGGAGGAAGCAAACAAGGGTGAGCACATCACGGAGGGTGGTGGGGAGGAGTACACATGGGTGAGCATATGACAGAGGTAAGTGGGAGGAAGCACACAGGGTGAGCACATCACAAAGTGAAGTGGGGAGGAAGCACACAGGGGGAGCACATCACAAAGTGAAGTGGGAAGGAAGCACACAGGGTGAGCACATGACGGAGGGAAGTGGGAGGAAGCACACATGGGTGAGCACATCACAGAGGGAAGTGGGGAGGAAGCCCACAGGGTAAGCACATGACAGAGGGAAGTGGGAGGAAGCACACATGGGTGAGCACATCACAGAGGGAAGTGGGGAGGAAGCACACAGGGTGAGCACATGACGGAGGGAAGTGGGAGGAAGCACACAGGGTGAGCACATCACAAAGTGAAGTGGGAAGGAAGCCCACAGGGTAAGCACATGACAGAGGGAAGTGGGAGGAAGCACACATGGGTGAGCACATCACATCACAGAGGGAAGTGGGGAGGAAGCACACAGGGTGAGCACATGACGGAGGGAAGTGGGAGGAAGCACACATGGGTGAGCACATCACGGAGGGAAGTGGGGAGGAAGCACACAGGGTGAGCACATCACGGAGGGAAGTGGGAGGAAGCTCACATGGGTGAGCACATCACGGAGGGAAGTGGGGAGGAAGCACACAGGGTGAGCACATGACAGAGGGAAGTGGGAGGAAGCACACAGGGTGAGCACATGACGGAGGGAAGTGGGAGGAAGCACACAGGGTGAGCACATCACAAAGTGAAGTGGGGAGGAAGCACACAAGGTGAGCACATCACAAAGTGAAGTGGGGAGGAAGCACACAGAGTGAGCACATGACGGAGGAAAGTGGGAGGAAGCACACATGGGTGAGCACATCACGGAGGGAAGTGGGGAGGAAGCACACAGGGTGAGCACATCACGGAGGGAAGTGGGAGGAAGCACACATGGGTGAGCACATCATGGAGGGAAGTGGGAGGAAGCACACATGGGTGAGCACATCACGGAGGGAAGTGGGGAGGAAGCACACAGGGTGAGCACATCACAGAGGGAAGTGGGAGGAAGCACACATGGGTGAGCACATCACAGAGGGAAGTGGGGAGGAAGCACACAGGGTGAGCACATGACAGAGGGAAGTGGGGAGGAAGCACACATGGAGAGAAGTGAGGAGGAAGCACACAAGGGTGAGCACATCATGGAGAGAAGTGGGGAGGAAGCACACGTGTTGCGTTTGCCTCAAACCTTAACATGCTTCAGAAGATGTTGCTTGTAGAGCAAATGTGTGCGACGCACAGCGGGAGAAGTGTGGGCCTGTCAGCAGAAGTAGAAGGGCTGCACAGAGGGACAGTTATTTGCTAAGATTCAGTACTCGGTTGACTGAGATGGGAAGCTACAATATTCTACTACTTGGGTATACACAGTATCACACTGAGACCAGATGAACGAGGGTGACCTCGGGAGAGCTCTCTGTGGTATTAAATCGCAGATAGCGTGTTGGACTACATTTGCCATATGCCAATAGGGCGCTGATTATACTATCCCGGCTATGGTATTAGTTTGTAAATCTTCCTATAATTCTGCATTGATTTTTTTTATAGAAATAGACGCAATGATCACCAGTTTGAGGCCCCACCGAGTATCCCTGGCAACATAACTGCTCCAGTGGGAGCGAGACGACTTGGACTACCCAATCTGCAAAAATATGACGTAGCAGCCCGACTCTGCTAAGCATGTGGTTGGCCGGCCACTGACCTACAAAGAGTTAACCTCACTGACGGCACACTCCTCTAAGGCATCTGAAGGAACGCCGTTTATCTCACTACGCACAGCTTTGACAGGTCTAAAGCAGCCTATTTGCTTCTCAACTGACACCGCTGCTGCGAATCCCGACTCGCATAGGGAGGGGTAGGCTCACGCGGCTGCGCACTTGGCACGAACAGCGCTTCGACACAAACACAGCAGCATCAGTTCCCGAAGGAGGGGAACTAGACTCTGAAACCGGTGACAGGGAACATAATACACGAGAGGGCAGTTTCGCACGTGCCTGCAGATAACAAGCATTGGCCGCACGCGCGCCTCGGGCTTAAAGTTAAAAAAAATACAACCCCGGCGGAGCGTGGGGGGCGGGGAAGCGGACCCTTTGAAGTGCTCCCAAAAGGCGGATTGCATGGCGGCACGATGCGCGTGATTGTGCGCGTGCTAACCATGCTATCCGCTTTTTGGGAGCACTTTTCAAACCCCCTCTCTATAGTCTCGCTTCGCGATCGCTTACGCGATAGCAAGGTCGAGACCTAAAAAGGCAGAACGTCAGTATTAAGTGTTACTTTGCATTTCACATGCCTGCTAAGTGGCCCAGTGACATAGGATGCCACCAGCCATTCTTGACTTTTAGGTAAACTGCATGTTGTGTTATGGAGCTTGTAGTTTTGCTTTTAACACTGTCAATATAGTTTCAAAGCCACATCGTGTGAAGCACTGTTGACTAACTGACCAAAGGTGGCATACATGGCATGGAGCCATTTGTAACCTATGTTTAAACATGTTACAAAGTTATCTAGTTCATGTTAAAACTGTTTCTTTCACACTTAAAACAAGACTTAAACCCTGCTAATATATTTTGTGAGGGTACTGTCCTGCATTCACATCATGCATTAAAACAAGCATTGGCAATGCAATTTGCCTTATTTTGTTGTGTAGTGGAACGTTTTGTTCCAAGCGTCACTACAAAATAAAGGTAAATATCGGCAGAAGCAGCACAGCATTCTCTAACACAGAATAAATAAAAGATGGGTCAGTGGCAGGGCAACTATTAAACGATTCTCATACACCTTTAGGAGAGTATATCGCAGATAGCTAACACACTAAAGAGGGAGACAGAGGAGTTACAGGACTGTTGTACAATCTGCAAACAGACATAAATATACAAGAAGTAAAAGACTCCTAGGAGAAGAAGCCAACCCTTTTATGGAAGTATCATACAATAATGTACTCCCATAGGATGATGAACCATCACATACTTAGGGCCTGATTACGAGTTTGTCGGTCCATAGGACTGCCAAACCCGTGGTGGAGGTGTGGTGGCGGTCGGAGACTGCCGCACCAGTGGTCTGACTGCCGCATTACGAGTGTGGCAGTCGGACTGCAAGGGGACTGCCACAACCACCAGGGATCCATGATCCCCAGTGGTGAGGGCGGTAAAAAGGCTACAATAGGCTTGTTACTGCTACTGCGGTAACTCCAAGCATATTGCAAGTTCCTCCTTGCCTCACTTTTCACAGTGGTGAGCCGGAATAAAAAAGTGAGGCGGGGGGAAACAAAGAAGGCCCTAGGCCATGGCGATGCATGCAGGATGGCATATGGTGTGCCCCCCTGTCTGCATGCATGACCTGTTTGTTGGACAGGCCACACGAAGGGCTTGCTCCCTCCCCGCACGACAGGGCCCGAGCTCCGGCCCACCAGGCATAACCCACGAAAAGCACCTGTACCCCGTCTCACGACGGATCTTCTGCCCTCGGACCTCTACTCATCACGGGGCCCAGCCCCACCGGCTCCCCCGGCCGGTTCAAGCCGCCATCTTGGGCCCTGCACCACGAGGCCGCGTGGCCTAGCCCCGACCCTAACCCCGGGCCTGGCCGGCCCCGACATCCCGGCACCACCATCCACCCGGGAGGTGAGCGGACCACTTGGCAGGTCAATGGGAGGACGAAGTGTCAAGAGCTCTTCCCCCGCCAGGTGCCGATCGCCTCCAGCTCCCCCAGGCGCTGGCTCCACCCCCTGCTGGGTGTCTGGACACCTTCATCCCGGGCCCTCCGACCTCCAAGTGCGAGGGTCCGGACATCAAAGGGCGGCTGCCCTATAACTGGGGCAACTCCGGAGCAGGAAGGCAGTTGTATCCTGGAGTCGAGAGACACCGAGAGAACTCAGCCTTGACGGACTACTGGCGCTGCCGTAGCCCGCTCTTGTGAACCATCGTCCTGCCTGCTGGCGCTGCCGCGGCCTTCTACAACATCCATCCTCGTCGGGACCTGCTGGCGCTGCTGCGGCCCGTTGTAACGACCATCCTCACCGGGACCTGCTGGCGCTGCCGCGGACCGTACCTCGACCATCTCCACTGGGACCTGCTGGCGCTGCCGCGGACCGTACCTCGACCATCTCCACTGGGACCTGCTGGCGCTGCCGCGGACCGTGTACCGACCATCTCCACTGGGACCTGCTGGCGCTGCCGCGGACCGTGTACCGACCATCTCCACCGGACCTGCTGGCGCTGCCGCGGCCCGTACCAACTAAGCTCGAGGATTGTGAGCTAATCATCATCTCATCCAAACTACCTGACTGGTAGACAGACTGTCCCGCTACCCCTTACCCTGCTTTGAGAGACTTGAATCGAGGGGACCCCTGAGTCCAGACCTCCTTGTACCATTCAACCGTACCCTAAGAAGTGCTTATAAAGAACCCTGAACCTTATCCGTGTGTGGTATCTGTCTGTGGGGGGGGGGAAGTTACTTGTCTGTACGATCGCTGGAGACGGCTCTCCCTGGAGACCGCTCCTCCTGACCCCGGCCGACCCTCCCGGTCCGTCTACCCTTTCTAACATTGGTGGCCAGCGGCGCGATCCGAATCAACGCGTAATCGTACAGAGAGTAGCTCACCCCACGACAAAAACACAATGTCAGCCAAAGATAGCAACTCCACCGAGAAATTCCAAATGGATAAAATAGAAGAATACAACCACCGCGAACTGAGACAATTCTGCATAGAACTTGGCATTGCTACCACCGGCCTGAGTACCAAAGATGATCTAAAACACGCCCTAGAGTCGTGGACAGAAACTGGGGTCGCCGGACCCTCCGACCAAAGCAGCATCACACCAGAGGGGAACGCCACGGCTCCCGAGGAGCGGGGAACGGGCCTCTCGCAGGAGGAGATCCGAGAAAGAGAAAGAACCAGGTTGCACGAGTTGGAAATGGCACGACTCAAGATGGATGGGGAACTCAAGTTAGCTGAACAGAAACTCAACCTCGAGCACATGCGGCTCCGAGATGAACGAGAAGAGAAGCAGAGACAGAGAGAGCTGGAGGAGAAAAAAATAACGCTCGAGCACGAGCGCAAACTGGCGGAAATAGAACTTCGGAAACAGAATAAGGAACTGGGGGTGCCTGAGCGACCACACACCCCGGGGCCAATCGAGAAAAAAGTCCACATCCCCAAGGATGTTGTCCGCGAGTATGTCCGAGAAGACGACATACAACAGTGGTTTAAAGCCTACGAGATCGCCATGACCTCCCACCGGATCGACCGGAGTGATTGGGGAGCCGGACTTTGGGGGAGGTTTATCAACGAGGGTCGCGATGCCCTACTGCAGCTCCCAGATCACCAAATGTCGTCCTACGACCACATGAAGGCTGCCCTCCTCACCCGCTACGGCCTCACACCCGAGATGTACCACCAGAGGTTCAGAGATTGCACCCGGATCCCAGGTACAACTTGGGTAGAATACGTGAACTATTTCAGCCGTGCCTTTGAGGGTTGGATAAAGGGGAGCCAGGTCACCACCTACGAACAACTCTTTAACCTGATGGTATGGGAGCACCTGTCAAACAACTGCTTCGTCGAGCTCAGGCAGCACCTCCTCGACAGTAAGCTGACTGACCCCCGGCAGCTCGCCGCCGAAGCTGACCGATGGGAAAGCACCCGAGTGGGCCGGAGGGGGCCACACGAACAGAACAGAAACAACCAAGGCCAGCACCGTCCTCGGGGAGGAGGAGGGGGCCAGGGGCGAGGGAGAGACGCCTTGCCCACAACACCCGTGGCCAGCACCCCGGCTCCGGCCGGTCGGGGCAACCCCCCGTGGCGTCCTGGGGTCCGAGCCAACGTCACGTGCCACCGATGCCAGCGAGTCGGCCACTACGCCAATGACCCGAGCTGCCCGCAGAACCAAACACCCAAGCCCCGCCAGGTAGCTGCCGCCGCCCTGGGGGAAGAGCGACCATTGGAGGAACCAGAGGAGTATGAGCCGGCCCAGCAAGAGTGGGAACCGGCCGCCATGGTCCTGGCGTGCTTAGGGGGAAGAGACATGGTCCCGCGGGCTCCCCTACCCGCTAACACCAGGAAATACGGTCAGTGGGTGACCATTAATGGACAACGAGCCGAGGCCTTGCGTGACACAGGCGCCAGTGTGACGGCCGTCCGCTGTCACCTGGTGAAGCCCGAGCAGATCCTGCCGAACATTCTCTGCCCCGTCCGCTCGGCAGACAACTCTGAAAGTATGTGTCAAATGGCCTGCGTCCCATTCGAATGGGGAGGGGTCTCCGGCCTGTTGAAGGTGACGGTCCGGGACGATGCCCCCGTGGACTGCCTCCTGGGGAATGACCTCGAGAGTTCCCCGTGGGCCACCGTTGAGAGAAGAGAGCACCTGGGGATGCTGGGCCTCCCGGACTGGGCCTGCATAACCACCCGGTCCATGGCCGCCCGTGCCGTCCCTCGATCAGAAGAACCAGAATGGCCAGCACCCCCGCCCCCAGTCGCCCCAGTAGAAGACAACGACGAGGCCAGCCTCCCAGACTCGACGACCGAAGGGGACGCGCAACCCCAGGACCTTCCTGACCTGGCTCAGTGGCGTCAAGAAGGGGGGCCCACCCAAGAACAGTTCCGCCAGGAACAAAAGACCTGTCCCTCCCTCGAGGGACTCCGCCAACAAGCCGGCGCCCAGAACACAGGGGACTCCACCGGAACTCACTGGGTCTACTGGGATAACGACCTGCTATACAGCGAGCAAAGAATCGCCGAGCTGGGGGCCGGTCGAGTACTGGTGGTACCTCTCCGCTTCAGAGACTTTCTGCTCAACCTGGCCCACGATGTCCCCCTGGCTGGACACCTGGGCCAGGATAAAACGTACAGCCGCCTAGTGACCCACTTTTTCTGGCCGAAAATGAGGAACGACGTCCTGAACCACTGCCGATCTTGCCCCACATGCCAAGCCAGCGGGAAGAGTGGTCGGAAGCTGAAAGCCCCTCTGCAACCCTTCCCTGTGGTCACCACCCCGTTCGAAAGGGTGGGGATAGACATCGTGGGGCCTCTGGACCCCCGCACGGCACAAGGACACAGGTTCATCTTAGTACTGGTGGACCATGCCACCCGCTACCCCGAGGCGGTGCCCCTACGGACCGTGACAGCTCCGGTGGTTGGCCGGGCCCTAATGGGGATCTTCTCCCGGGTAGGCTTCCCCCGAGAAGTCGTCAGCGACCGAGGCACGAACTTTATATCCAAATACATGAAGTCCCTCTGGCAACAATGCGGGGTCACCTACAGATTCACGACCCCCTATCACCCCCAAGGGAACGGACTAGTGGAGCGTTTTAACCGCACCCTCAAGGGGATGATTGGGGGATTGGAAGAGCCCCTCCGTCGCCAGTGGGATGTACTACTCCCGTGCCTCCTCTTCGCTTACCGAGAAGTTCCCCAGAAGTCCCTCGGTTTTAGCCCTTTCGAACTCCTGTACGGGCACCCTGTGCGAGGGCCCCTCAGCCTAGTATAAGAAGGTTGGGAGATGGCCCCCCTAAAGACCCCTCCAGACGTCTTCAAATACCTCCTGGCCCTACGCAACCAGACCCGGCGCTTCAGAGAGATGGCCAAGGCGAACCTCGAGGCCAGCCAGGAGGACATGAAGAAGTGGTATGATCACAATGCCTCCTCCGTTGAGTTCGAGCCTGGACAACAAGTATGGGTGATGTCCCCCACCGAACCATGTGCCTTGCAAGATAAGTGGACGGGGCCCTTCAAAGTGGTCGAGCGCAAAAGCCCCGTCACTTACCTCATCGACCTGGGGACCTCCCGGAACCCCCTTCGGGTCCTCCACACCAACCGACTCAAACCACACTTTGTGCGCTCAGAACTCAGCCTCCTGATGGCTACGGACAGTGGGGCAGAGGAGGACTCCGAACCCCTCCCGGATCTTCTGAAGACTCAGGAGAATGACGGCTCCGTGGACGGGGTCCGGCTCTCTGACACCCTCACTTCGGAGCAACGCCAGGGCTGCCGGAACCTCCTGCTGCAGTTTGCTACCCTGTTCTCCCTCACCCCCGGGGTCACCCCTTGGTGTTTGCACGACGTGGACACCGGGGACAGTCCCCCTGTCCGACACCGGGCCTACCGCGTACCAGATCGGGTACGGGCCTGCATACAGGAGGAGGTGGCCAAGATGCTCACAATCGGGGTCATCGAGCCCTCGGACAGTCCCTGGGCCAGTCCGGTTGTATTGGTCCCCAAAGCCGCTGCCCCCGGCACCGCACCTGAACTGAGATTCTGCGTCGACTACCGGGGCTTGAACGCTGTCACCCGGACCGACGCTCATCCGATCCCCCGAGCAGACGAGCTGATCGACCGGCTGGGGGCCGCCCGCTACCTCAGTATCTTCGACCTAACAGCGGGCTACTGGCAGATCGGCCTCACACCCAGGGCTCAGGAACGGTCAGCCTTCTCTACCCCCGATGGCCACTACCAATTCAAGGTCATGCCCTTCGGCATGAAGAATGCCCCCGCCACGTTTCAACGCCTCGTGAACCAGGTCTTGGCTGGGCTCGAAGAGTTCAGCGCTGCCTACCTGGACGATATCGCTGTATACAGCCGCCACTGGCCCGACCACCTCCGTCACCTCCAAGAGGTCCTACAGGCCCTCCAGCGGGCCGGCCTCACAATTAAGGCCGGCAAGT
Organism: Triturus cristatus; assembly: GCF_964204655.1. NCBI lineage: Eukaryota > Metazoa > Chordata > Amphibia > Caudata > Salamandridae > Triturus > Triturus cristatus. The sequence goes on from NC_140585.1 coordinate 443,869,964, forward strand.
GCCAAATTGGCCAAGGGTCTGTGACCTACCTTGGGCACCAAGTGGGAAGCGGGCTGGTGGCCCCGCTACAACTTAAGATTGCTGCCATCCAGTCCTGGCAGCCCCCCGTCACCCAGACCGAGGTCCGAGCCTTCTTGGGGCTCACCGGCTACTACCGGAGGTTCGTGAAGGACTACGGCAGCATCGTGGGGCCCCTCACGGGTCTCACGTCCAAGAACCAACCAAAGCGGATTAACTGGACCCCCGATTGTCAAGCGGCCTTCGAGAAGCTGAAGGCCGCCCTGTGCACCGCCCCTGTGCTCCAGGTCCCCGATTACAGTCGGGAATTCGTGGTACAGACCGACGCCTCCGACCACGGCATCGGAGCCGTCCTTTCTCAGTTAAACCCCGAAGGTCATGACCAGCCGGTGGCCTTCATCAGTCGACGTCTCCTGGCCCGAGAACAGCGCTGGAGCACCATCGAGAGGGAGGCCTTCGCAGTGGTGTGGGCCCTCAAAAAGCTCCGGCCCTATCTCTTCGGTACCCATTTCCGGGTACAAACCGACCATCGACCCCTGCAGTGGCTGATGCAGATGCGGGGGGAGAACCCAAAACTCTTGCGCTGGTCCATTTCCCTGCAGGGAATGGACTTCACTGTGGAGCACCGACCAGGCCAAGACCACGCCAACGCGGATGGCCTGTCCCGCTTTTTCCGCCTCGACGAAGAGAGTCCCCAAGGAGATGGGTGACTCTCCCCGCCTTCAGCTGGGGGGGACGCATGTTGGACAGGCCACACGAAGGGCTTGCTCCCTCCCCGCACGACAGGGCCCGAGCTCCGGCCCACCAGGCATAACCCACGAAAAGCACCTGTACCCCGTCTCACGACGGATCTTCTGCCCTCGGACCTCTACTCATCACGGGGCCCAGCCCCACCGGCTCCCCCGGCCGGTTCAAGCCACCATCTTGGGCCCTGCACCACGAGGCCGCGTGGCCTAGCCCCGACCCTAACCCCGGGCCTGGCCGGCCCCGACATCCCGGCACCACCATCCACCCGGGAGGTGAGCGGACCACTTGGCAGGTCAATGGGAGGACGAAGTGTCAAGAGCTCTTCCCCCGCCAGGTGCCGATCGCCTCCAGCTCCCCCAGGCGCTGGCTCCACCCCCTGCTGGGTGTCTGGACACCTTCATCCCGGGCCCTCCGACCTCCAAGTGCGAGGGTCCGGACATCAAAGGGCGGCTGCCCTATAACTGGGGCAACTCCGGAGCAGGAAGGCAGTTGTATCCTGGAGTCGAGAGACACCGAGAGAACTCAGCCTTGACGGACTACTGGCGCTGCCGTAGCCCGCTCTTGTGAACCATCGTCCTGCCTGCTGGCACTGCCGCGGCCTTCTACAACATCCATCCTCGTCGGGACCTGCTGGCGCTGCCGCGGCCCGTTGTAACGACCATCCTCACCGGGACATGCTGGCGCTGCCGCGGACCGTACCTCGACCATCTCCACTGGGACCTGCTGGCGCTGCCGCGGACCGTACCTCGACCATCTCCACTGGGACCTGCTGGCGCTGCCGCGGACCGTGTACCGACCATCTCCACTGGGACCTGCTGGCGCTGCCGCGGACCGTGTACCGACCATCTCCACCGGACCTGCTGGCGCTGCCGCGGCCCGTACCAACTAAGCTCGAGGATTGTGAGCTAATCATCATCTCATCCAAACTACCTGACTGGTAGACAGACTGTCCCGCTACCCCTTACCCTGCTTTGAGAGACTTGAATCGAGGGGACCCCTGAGTCCAGACCTCCTTGTACCATTCAACCGTACCCTAAGAAGTGCTTATAAAGAACCCTGAACCTTATCCGTGTGTGGTATCTGTCTGTGGGGGGGGGGAAGTTACTTGTCTGTACGATCGCTGGAGACGGCTCTCCCTGGAGACCTCTCCTCCTGACCCCGGCCGACCCTCCCGGTCCGTCTACCCTTTCTAACACTGTTCCTGTACGTCATGGACACAACAGTCCATGCCATGTAGGAACTTGCTTTGGCGTTCCCATTGCGGTGCCTTTTTTAAAGGCACCGGCATGGGAATGCCAAAGGACCGTCCGCCTGACAACAAGGAAACTTGTGATCTGGCAGGCGGCTGGCAGTTGAGTTTGGTGGTGCGGAAGCAGGCGGTGGCATGCCAAACTCGTAATCAGGCCATTAGTGTTTAGTGTTATATGCTTTGTCAATGGGTTCCACATCAAGCATTGTTCACCATCTAAGAGTGCTACTGTTCACCAGTCTTCTAGTTTTGGGTTCCCTCATTTGGATGAGTAAATACTATAACATTTAGGGGGAGCAAAAATTGCATGCAGTAAATGCTATACATTATCAAACTGTAATTTAAAAACAAAATATGGTAGGACATTGGGATTTTGACTGAAGGGGGTGAAGACCCTTCTTAAGCAACAACCACAACCTGTGTCAGGGTGAACCACTACAGTCACTAAATATGTATCACCAAGTTGGTCGCACACTGCTCCACCCACTAGCGTGTTACCCCGAAGAATTGTGGTCCCTGTAGTCAGCGTCGGCGGGTACGCCTATGCTCAGTGGTGCGTGCAAGTCAGAGTAGCGTTAGCCATCCCTGGACACGTGTTTCGCGGTAGTTGCCGCTCATCAGCATGGAGTAGGAAGAGTGCAGGGTTGCTTGTGTAGGCTGCTAAAATCATATCAGGTCTGTACCTCTCGTAGCGAACGCAGGTGCGTAACCATGAGCCCGTCGACTCCGGGGCTCAGAGAGCCACTAAATATGTATCACCAAGTTGGTCGCACACCTTTCCACCCACTAGCGTGTTACCCCGAAGAATTGTGGTCCCTGTAGTCAGCGTCGGCGGGTACGCCTATGCTCAGTGGTGTGTGCAAGTCAGAGTAGCGTTAGCCATCCCTGGACACGTGTTTCGCGGTAGTTGCCGCTCGTCAGCAGGGAGTAGGAAGAGTGCAGGGTTGCTTGTGTAGGCTGCTAAAATCATATCAGGTCTGTACCTCTCGTAGCGAACGCAGGTGCGTAACCATGAGCCCGTCGACTCCGGGGCTCAGAGAGCCACTAAATATGTATCACCAAGTTGGTCGCACACTGCTCCACCCACTAGCGTGTTACCCCGAAGAATTGTGGTCCCTGTAGTCAGCGTCGGCGGGTACGCCTATGCTCAGTGGTGCGTGCAAGTCAGAGTAGCGTTAGCCATCCCTGGACACGTGTTTCGCGGTAGTTGCCGCTCGTCAGCAGGGAGTAGGAAGAGTGCAGGGTTGCTTGTGTAGGCTGCTAAAATCATATCAGGTCTGTACCTCTCGTAGCGAACGCAGGTGCGTAACCATGAGCCCGTCGACTCCGGGGCTCAGAGAGCCACTAAATATGTATCACCAAGTTGGTCACACACTGCTCCACCCACTAGCGTGTTACCCCGAAGAATTGTGGTCCCTGTAGTCAGCGTCGGCGGGTACGCCTATGCTCAGTGGTGCGTGCAAGTCAGAGTAGCGTTAGCCATCCCTGGACACGTGTTTCGCGGTAGTTGCCGCTCGTCAGCAGGGAATAGGAAGAGTGCAGGGTTGCTTGTGTAGGCTGCTAAAATTATATCAGGTCTGTACCTCTCGTAGCGAACGCAGGTGCGTAACCATGAGCCCGTCGACTCCGGGGCTCAGAGAGCCACTAAATATGTATCACCAAATTGGTCGCACACTGCTCCACCCACTAGCGTGTTACCCCGAAGAATTGTGGTCCCTGTAGTCAGCGTCGGCGGGTACGCCTATGCTCAGTGGTGCGTGCAAGTCAAAGTAGCGTTAGCCATCCCTGGACACGTGTTTCGCGGTAGTTGCCGCTCGTCAGCAGGGAGTAGGAAGAGTGCAGGGTTGCTTGTGTAGGCTGCTAAAATCATATCAGGTCTGTACCTCTCGTAGCGAACGCAGGTGCGTAACCATGAGCCCGTCGACTCCGGGGCTCAGAGAGCCACTAAATATGTATCACCAAGTTGGTCGCACACTGCTCCACCCACTAGCGTGTTACCCCGAAGAATTGTGGTCCCTGTAGTCAGCGTCGGCAGGTACGCCTATGCTCAGTGGTGCGTGCAAGTCAGAGTAGCGTTAGCCATCCCTGGACACGTGTTTCGCGGTAGTTGCCGCTCGTCAGCAGGGAGTAGGAAGAGTGCAGGGTTGCTTGTGTAGGCTGCTAAAATCATATCAGGTCTGTACCTCTCGTAGCGAACGCAGGTGCGTAACCATGAGCCCGTCGACTCCGGGGCTCAGAGAGCCACTAAATATGTATCACCAAGTTGGTCGCACACTGCTCCACCCACTAGCGTGTTACCCCGAAGAATTGTGGTCCCTGTAGTCAGCGTCGGCGGGTACGCCTATGCTCAGTGGTGCGTGCAAGTCAGAGTAGCGTTAGCCATCCGTGGACACGTGTTTCGCGGTAGTTGCCGCTCGTCAGCAGGGAGTAGGAAGAGTGCAGGGTTGCTTGTGTAGGCTGCTAAAATCATATCAGGTCTGTACCTCTCGTAGCGAACGCAGGTGCGTAACCATGAGCCCGTCGACTCCGGGGCTCAGAGAGCCACTAAATATGTATCACCAAGTTGGTCACACACTGCTCCACCCACTAGCGTGTTACCCCGAAGAATTGTGGTCCCTGTAGTCAGCGTCGGCGGGTACGCCTATGCTCAGTGGTGCGTGCAAGTCAGAGTAGCGTTAGCCATCCCTGGACACGTGTTTCGCGGTAGTTGCCGCTCGTCAGCAGGGAGTAGGAAGAGTGCAGGGTTGCTTGTGTAGGCTGCTAAAATCATATCAGGTCTGTACCTCTCGTAGCGAACGCAGGTGCGTAACCATGAGCCCGTCGACTCCGGGGCTCAGAGAGCCACTAAATATGTATCACCAAGTTGGTCGCACACTGCTCCACCCACTAGCGTGTTACCCCGAAGAATTGTGGTCCCTGTAGTCAGCGTCGGCGGGTACGCCTATGCTCAGTGGTGCGTGCAAGTCAGAGTAGCGTTAGCCATCCCTGGACACGTGTTTCGCGGTAGTTGCCGCTCGTCAGCAGGGAGTAGGAAGAGTGCAGGGTTGCTTGTGTAGGCTGCTAAAATCATATCAGGTCTGTACCTCTCGTAGCGAAAGCAGGTGCGTAACCATGAGCCCGTCGACTCCGGGGCTCAGAGAGCCACTAAATATGTATCACCAAGTTGGTCGCACACTGCTCCACCCACTAGCGTGTTACCCCGAAGAATTGTGGTCCCTGTAGTCAGCGTCGGCGGGTAAGCCTATGCTCAGTGGTGCGTGCAAGTCAGAGTAGCGTTAGCCATCCCTGGACACGTGTTTCGCTGTAGTTGCCGCTCATCAGCAGGGAGTAGGAAGAGTGCAGGGTTGCTTGTGTAGGCTGCTAAAATCATATCAGGTCTGTACCTCTCGTAGCGAACGCAGGTGCGTAACCATGAGCCCGTCGACTCCGGGGCTCAGAGAGCCACTAAATATGTATCACCAAGTTGGTCGCACACTGCTCCACCCACTAGCGTGTTACCCCGAAGAATTGTGGTCCCTGTAGTCAGCGTCGGCGGGTACGCCTATGCTCAGTGGTGCGTGCAAGTCAAAGTAGCGTTAGCCATCCCTCGACACGTGTTTCGCGGTAGTTGCCGCTCGTCAGCAGGGAGTAGGAAGAGTGCAGGGTTGCTTGTGTAGGCTGCTAAAATCATATCAGGTCTGTACCTCTCGTAGCGAACGCAGGTGCGTAACCATGAGCCCGTCGACTCCGGGGCTCAGAGAGCCACTAAATATGTATCACCAAGTTGGACGCACACTGCTCCACCCACTAGCGTGTTACCCCGAAGAATTGTGGTCCCTGTAGTCAGCGTCGGCGGGTACGCCTATGCTCAGTGGTGCGTGCAAGTCAGAGTAGCGTTAGCCATCCCTGGACACGTGTTTCGCGGTAGTTGCCGCTCGTCAGCAGGGAGTAGGAAGAGTGCAGGGTTGCTTGAGTAGGCTGCTAAAATTATATCAGGTCTGTACCTCTCGTAGCGAACGCAGGTGCGTAACCATGAGCCCGTCGACTCCGGGGCTCAGAGAGCCACTAAATATGTATCACCAAGTTGGTCGCACACTGCTCCACCCACTAGCGTGTTACCCCGAAGAATTGTGGTCCCTGTAGTCAGCGTCGGCGGGTACGCCTATGCTCAGTGGTGCGTGCAAGTCAGAGTAGCGTTAGCCATCCCTGGACACGTGTTTCGCGGTAGTTGCCGCTCATCAGCAGGGAGTAGGAAGAGTGCAGGGTTGCTTGTGTAGGCTGCTAAAATCATATCAGGTCTGTACCTCTCGTAGCGAAAGCAGGTGCGTAACCATGAGCCCGTCGACTCCGGGGCTCAGAGAGCCACTAAATATGTATCACCAAGTTGGTCGCACACTGCTCCACCCACTAGCGTGTTACCCCGAAGAATTGTGGTCCCTGTAGTCAGCGTCGGCGGGTACGCCTATGCTCAGTGGTGCGTGCAAGTCAGAGTAGCGTTAGCCATCCCTGGACACGTGTTTCGCGGTAGTTGCCGCTCGTCAGCAGGGAGTAGGAAGAGTGCAGGGTTGCTTGTGTAGGCTGCTAAAATCATATCAGGTCTGTACCTCTCGTAGCGAACGCAGGTGCGTAACCATGAGCCCGTCGACTCCGGGGCTCAGAGAGCCACTAAATATGTATCACCAAGTTGGTCGCACACTGTTCCACCCACTAGCGTGTTACCCCGAAGAATTGTGGTCCCTGTAGTCAGCGTCGGCGGGTACGCCTATGCTCAGTGGTGCGTGCAAGTCAGAGTAGCGTTAGCCATCCCTGGACACGTGTTTCGCGGTAGTTGCCGCTCGTCAGCAGGGAGTAGGAAGAGTGCAGGGTTGCTTGTGTAGGCTGCTAAAATCATATCAGGTCTGTACCTCTCGTAGCGAACGCAGGTGCGTAACCATGAGCCCGTACACAGCAACCTACACATTTTCCTACTCCCTGCTGACGAGAGGCAACTACCTCGAAACACTTGTCCAGGGATGGCACACGCCACGCATACTTGCATTCACACTCGAGCATAGGTGTATCCGCCGACGCTGACCTTCAGGGACCATTTTCATTGGGGGAACACGCCTGGTAGGTGTAGCAGTGTGCGACCAATCTGGTTTAACTTTATATTCAGGCTCCCTTGAGCCGGTGGAGTCGACGGACTCATGGTTACGCACCTGCGCGCTACGAGAGGTACTAGACCTGATAACGATTTTAGCAGCTTACACAGCAACCCCACACATTTTCCTACTCCCTGCTGACGAGAGGCAACTACCTCGAAACACGTGTCCAGGGATGGCACACGCCACGCATACTTGCATTCACACTCGAGCATAGGTGTATCCACCGACGCTGACCTTCAGGGACCATTTTCATTGGGGGAACACACCTGGTAGGTGTAGCAGTGTGCGACCAATCTGGTTTAACCTTATATTCAGGCTCCCTTGAGCCGGTGGAGTCGACGGACTCATGGTTACGCACCTGCGCGCTACGAGAGGTACTAGACCTGATAACGATTTTAGCAGCTTACACAGCAACCCCACACATTTTCCTACTCCCTGCTGACGAGAGGCAACTACCTCGAAACGCGTGTCCAGGGATGGCACACGCCACGCATACTTGCATTCACACTCGAGCATAGGTGTATCCGCCGACGCTGACCTTCAGGGACCATTTTCATTGGGGGAACATGCCTGGTAGGTGTAGCAGTGTGCGACCAATCTGGTTTAACTTTATATTCAGGCTCCCTTGAGCCGGTGGAGTCGACGGACTCATGGTTACGCACCTGCGCGCTACGAGAGGTACTAGACCTGATAACGATTTTAGCAGCTTACACAGCAACCCCACACATTTTCCTACTCCCTGCTGACGAGAGGCAACTACCTCGAAACACGTGTCCAGGGATGGCACACGCCACGCATACTTGCATTCACACTCGAGCATAGGTGTATCCGCCGAAGCTGACCTTCAGGGACCATTTTCATTGGGGGAACACGCCTGGTAGGTGTAGCAGTGTGCGACCAATCTGGTTTCACTTTATATTCAGGCTCCCTTGAGCCGGGGGAGTCGACGGACTCATGGTTACGCACCTGCGCGCTACGAGAGGTACTAGACCTGATAACGATTTTAGCAGCTTACACAGCAACCCCACACATTTTCCTACTACCTGCTGACGAGAGGCAACTACCTCGAAACACGTGTCCAGGGATGGCACACGCCACGCATACTTGCATTCACACTCGAGCATAGGTGTATCCGCCGACGCTGACCTTCAGGGACCATTTTCATTGGGGGAACACGCCTGGTAGGTGTAGCAGTGTGCGACCAATCTGATTTTACTTTATATTCAGGCTCCCTTGAGCCGGTGGAGTCGACGGACTCATGGTTACGCACCTGCGCTCTACGAGAGGTACTAGACCTGATAACGATTTTAGCAGCTTACACAGCAACCCCACACATTTTCCTACTCCCTGCTGACGAGAGGCAACTACCTTGAAACACGTGTCCAGGGATGGCACACGCCACGCATACTTGCATTCACACTCGAGCATAGGTGTATCCGCCGACGCTGACCTTCAGGGACCATTTTCATTGGGGGAACACGCCTGGTAGGTGTAGCAGTGTGCGACCAATCTGGTTTAACTTTATATTCAGGCTCCCTTGAGCCGGTGGAGTCGACGGACTCATGGTTACGCACCTGCGCGCTATGAGAGGTACTAGACCTGATAACGATTTTAGCAGCTTACACAGCAACCCCACACATTTTCCTACTACCTGCTGACGAGAGGCAACTACCTCGAAACACGTGTCCAGGGATGGCACACGCCACGCATACTTGCATTCACACTCGAGCATAGGTGTATCCGCCGACGCTGACCTTCAGGGACCATTTTCATTGGGGGAACACACCTGGTAGGTGTAGCAGTGTGCGACCAATCTGGTTTAACTTTATATTAAGGCTCCCTTGAGCCGGTGGAGTCGACGGACTCATGGTTACGCACCTGCGCGCTACGAGAGGTACTAGACCTGATAACGATTTTAGCAGCTTACACAGCAACCCCACACATTTTCCTACTCCCTGCTGACGAGAGGCAACTACCTCGAAACACGTGTCCAGGGATGGCACACGCCACGCATACTTGCATTCACACTCGAGCATAGGTGTATCCGCCGACACTGACCTTCAGGGACCATTTTCATTGGGGGAACTCGCCTGGTAGGTGTAGCAGTGTGCAACCAATCTGCTTTAACTTTATATTCAGGCTCCCTTGAGCCGGTGGAGTCGACGGACTCATGGTTACGCACCTGCGCGCTACGAGAGGTACTAGACCTGATAACGATTTCAGCAGCTTACACAGCAACCCCACACATTTTCCTACTCCCTGCTGACGAGAGGCAACTACCTCGAAACACGTGTCCAGGGATGGCACACGCCACGCATACTTGCATTCACACTCGAGCATAGGTGTATCCGCCGATGCTGACCTTCAGGGACCATTTTCATTGGGGGAACACGCCTGGTAGGTGTAGCAGTGTGCGACCAATCTGGTTTAACTTTATATTCAGGCTCCCTTGAGCCGGTGGAGTCGACGGACTCATGGTTACGCACCTGCGCGCTACGAGAGGTACTAGACCTGATAACGATTTTAGCAGCTTACACAGCAACCCCACACATTTTCCTACTCCCTGCTGACGAGAGGCAACTACCTCGAAACGCGTGTCCAGGGATGGCACACGCCACGCATACTTGCATTCACACTCGAGCATAGGTGTATCCGCCGACGCTGACCTTCAGGGACCATTTTCATTGGGGGAACATGCCTGGTAGGTGTAGCAGTGTGCGACCAATCTGGTTTAACTTTATATTCAGGCTCCCTTGAGCCGGTGGAGTCGACGGACTCATGGTTACGCACCTGCGCGCTACGAGAGGTACTAGACCTGATAACGATTTTAGCAGCTTACACAGCAACCCCACACATTTTCCTACTCCCTGCTGACGAGAGGCAACTACCTCGAAACACGTGTCCAGGGATGGCACACGCCACGCATACTTGCATTCACACTCGAACATAGGTGTATCCGCCGACGCTGACCTTCAGGGACCATTTTCATTGGGGGAACACGCCTGGTAGGTGTAGCAGTGTGCGACCAATCTGGTTTAACTTTATATTCAGGCTCCCTTGAGCCGGTGGAGTCGACGGACTCATGGTTACGCACCTGCGCGCTACGAGAGGTACTAGACCTGATAACGATTTTAGCAGCTTACACAGCAACCCCACACATTTTCCTACTCCCTGCTGACGAGAGGCAACTACCTCGAAACACGTGTCCAGGGATGGCACACGCCACGCATACTTGCATTCACACTCGAGCATAGGTGTATCCGCCGACGCTGACCTTCAGGGACCATTTTCATTGAGGGAACACGCCTGGTAGGTGTAGCAGTGTGCGACCAATCTGGTTTAACTTTATATTCAGGCTCCCTTGAGCCGGTGGAGTCGACGGACTCATGGTTACGCACCTGCGCGCTACGAGAGGTACTAGACCTGATAACGATTTTAGCAGCTTACACAGCAACCCCACACATTTTCCTACTACCTGCTGACGAGAGGCAACTACCTCAAAACACGTGTCCAGGGATGGCACACGCCACGCATACTTGCATTCACACTCGAGCATAGGTGTATCCGCCGACGCTGACCTTCAGGGACCATTTTCATTGGGGGAACACGCCTGGTAGGTGTAGCAGTGTGCGACCAATCTGGTTTAACTTTATATTCAGGCTCCCTTGAGCCGGTGGAGTCGACGGACTCATGGTTACGCACCTGCGCGCTACGAGAGGTACTAGACCTGATAACGATTTTAGCAGCTTACACAGCAACCCCACACATTTTCCTACTCCCTGCTGACGAGAGGCAACTACCTCGAAACACGTGTCCAGGGATGGCACACGCCACGCATACTTGCATTCACACTCGAGCATAGGTGTATCCGCCGACGCTGACCTTCAGGGACCATTTTCATTGGGGGAACACGCCTGGTAGGTGTAGCAGTGTGCGACCAATCTGGTTTAACTTTATATTCAGGCTCCCTTGAGCCGGTGGAGTCGACGGACTCATGGTTACGCACCTGCGCGCTACGAGAGGTACTAGACCTGATAACGATTTTAGCAGCTTACACAGCAACCCCACACATTTTCCTACTCCCTGCTGACGAGAGGCAACTACCTCGAAACACGTGTCCAGGGATGGCACACGCTACGCATACTTGCATTCACACTCAAGCATAGGTGTATCCGCCGACGCTGACCTTCAGGGACCATTTTCATTGGGGTAACACGCCTGGTAGGTGTAGCAGTGTGCGACCAATCTGGTTTAACTTTATATTCAGGCTCCCTTGAGCCGGTGGAGTCGACGGACTCATGGTTACGCACCTGCGCGCTACGAGAGGTACTAGACCTGATAACGATGTTAGCAGCTTACACAGCAACCCCACACATTTTCCTACTCCCTGCTGACGAGAGGCAACTACCTCGAAACACGTGTCCAGGGATGGCACACGCCACGCATACTTGCGTTCACACTCGAGCATAGGTGTATCCGCCGACGCTGACCTTCAGGGACCATTTTCATTGGGGGAACACGCCTGGTAGGTGTAGCAGTGTGCGACCAATCTGCTTTAACTTTATATTCAGGCTCCCTTGAGCCGGTGGAGTCGACGGACTCATGGTTACGCACCTGCGCGCTACGAGAGGTACTAGACCTGATAACGATTTCAGCAGCTTACACAGCAACCCCGCACATTTTCCTACTCCCTGCTGACGAGAGGCAACTACCTCGAAACACGTGTCCAGGGATGGCACACGCCACGCATACTTGCATTCACACTCGAGCATAGGTGTATCCGCCGACGCTGACCTTCAGGGACCATTTTCATTGGGGGAACACGCCTGGTAGGTGTAGCAGTGTGCGACCAATCTGGTTTAACTTTATATTCAGGCTCCCTTGAGCCGGTGGAGTCGACGGACTCATGGTTACGCACCTGCGCGCTACGAGAGGTACTAGACCTGATAACGATTTTAGCAGCTTACACAGCAACCCCACACATTTTCCTACTACCTGCTGACGAGAGGCAACTACCTCGAAACACGTGTCCAGGGATGGCACACGCCACGCATACTTGCATTCACACTTGAGCTTAGGTGTATCCGCCGACGCTGACCTTCAGGGACCATTTTCATTGGGGGAACACGCCTGGTAGGTGTAGCAGTGTGCGACCAATCTGGTTTTACTTTATATTCAGGCTCCCTTGAGCTGGTGGAGTCGACGGACTCATGGTTACGCACCTGCGCGCTACGAGAGGTACTAGACCTGATAACGATTTTAGCAGCTTACACAGCAACCCCACACATTTTCCTACTCCCTGCTGACGAGAGGCAACTACCTCGAAACACGTGTCCAGGGATGGCACACGCCACGCATACTTGCATTCACACTCGAGCATTGGTGTATCCGCCGACGCTGACCTTCAGGGACCATTTTCATTGGGGGAACACACCTGGTAGGTGTAGCAGTGTGCGACCAATCTGGTTTAACTTTATATTCAGGCTCCCTCGAGCCGGTGGAGTCGACGGACTCATGGTTATGCACCTGCGTGCTATGAGAGGTACTAGACCTGATAACGATTTTAGCAGCTTACACAGCAACCCCACACATTTTCCTACTCCCTGCTGACGAGAGGCAACTACCTCGAAACACGTGTCCAGGGATGGCACACGCCACGCATACTTGCATTCACACTCGAGCATAGGTGTATCCGCCGACGCTGACCTTCAGGGACCATTTTCATTGAGGTAACACGCCTGGTAGGTGTAGCAGTGTGCGACCAATCTGGTTTAACTTTATATTCAGGCTCCCTTGAGCCGGTGGAGTCGACGGACTCATGGTTACGCACCTGCGCGCTACGAGAGGTACTAGACCTGATAACGATTTTAGCAGCTGACACAGCAACCCCACACATTTTCCTACTCCCTGCTGACGAGAGGCAACTACCTCGAAACACGTGTCCAGGGATGGCACACGCCACGCATACTTGCATTCACACTCGAGCATAGGTGTATCCGCCGACGCTGACCTTCAGGGACCATTTTCATTGGGGGAACACGCCTGGTAGGTGTAGCAGTGTGCAACCAATCTGCTTTAACTTTATATTCATGCTCCCTTGAGCCGGTGGAGTCGACTGACTCATGGTTACGCACCTGCGCGCTACGAGAGGTACTAGACCTGATAACGATTTCAGCAGCTTACACAGCAACCCCACACATTTTCATACTCCCTGCTGACGAGAGGCAACTACCTCGAAACACGTGTCCAGGGATGGCACACGCCACGCATACTTGCATTCACACTCGAGCATAGGTGTATCCGCCGACGCTGACCTTCAGGGACCATTTTCATTGGGGGAACACGCATGGTAGGTGTAGCAGTGTGCGACCAATCTGGTTTAACTTTATATTCAGGCTCCCTTGAGCCGGTGGAGTCGACGGACTCATGGTTACGCACCTGCGCGCTACGAGAGGTACTAGACCTGATAACGATTTTAGCAGCTTACACAGCAACCCCACACATTTTCCTACTCCCTGCTGACGAGAGGCAACTACCTCGAAACACGTGTCCAGGGATGGCACACGCCACGCATACTTGCATTCACACTCGAGCATAGGTGTATCCGCCGACGCTGACCTTCAGGGACCATTTTCATTGGGGGAACACGCCTGGTAGGTGTAGCAGTGTGCGACCAATCTGGTTTAACTTTATATTCAGGCTCCCTTGAGCCAGTGGAGTCGACGGACTCATGGTTACGCACCTGCGCGCTACGAGAGGTACTAGACCTGATAACGATTTTAGCAGCTTACACAGCAACCCCACACATTTTCCTACTCCCTGCTGACGAGAGGCAACTACCTCGAAACACGTGTCCAGGGATGGCACACGCCACGCATACTTGCATTCACACTCGAGCATAGGTGTATCCGCCGACGCTGACCTTCAGGGACCATTTTCATTGGGGGAACACGCCTGGTAGGTGTAGCAGTGTGCGACCAATCTGGTTTAACTTTATATTCAGGCTCCCTTGAGCCGGTGGAGTCGACGGACTCATGGTTACGCACCTGCGCGCTACGAGAGGTACTAGACCTGATAACGATTTTAGCAGCTTACACAGCAACCCCACACATTTTCCTACTACCTGCTGACGAGAGGCAACTACCTCGAAACACGTGTCCAGGGATGGCACACGCCACGCATACTTGCATTCACACTCGAGCATAGGTGTATCCGCCGACGCTGACCTTCAGGGACCATTTTCATTGGGGGAACACGCCTGGTAGGTGTAGCAGTGTGCGACCAATCTGGTTTTACTTTATATTCAGGCTCCCTTGAGCCGGTGGAGTCGACGGACTCATGGTTACGCACCTGCGCGCTACGAGAGGGACTAGACCTGATAACGATTTTAGCAGCTTACACAGCAACCCCACACATTTTCCTACTCCCTGCTGACGAGAGGCAACTACCTCGAAACACGTGTCCAGGGATGGCACACGCCACGCATACTTGCATTCACACTCGAGCATTGGTGTATCCGCCGACGCTGACCTTCAGGGACCATTTTCATTGGGGGAACACACCTGGTAGGTGTAGCAGTGTGCGACCAATCTGGTTTAACTTTATATTCAGGCTCCCTCGAGCCGGTGGAGTCGACGGACTCATGGTTATGCACCTGCGCGCTATGAGAGGTACTAGACCTGATAACGATTTTAGCAGCTTACACAGCAACCCCACACATTTTCCTACTCCCTGCTGACGAGAGGCAACTACCTCGAAACACGTGTCCAGGGATGGCACACGCCACGCATACTTGCATTCACACTCGAGCATAGGTGTATCCGCCGACGCTGACCTTCAGGGACCATTTTCATTGGGGGAACACGCCTGGTAGGTGTAGCAGTGTGCGACCAATCTGGTTTAACTTTATATTCAGGCTCCCTTGAGCCGGTGGAGTCGACGGACTCATGGTTACGCACCTGCGCGCTACGAGAGGTACTAGACCTGATAACGATTTTAGCAGCTTACACAGCAACCCCACACATTTTCCTACTCCCTGCTGACGAGAGGCAACTACCTCGAAACACGTGTCCAGGGATGGCACACGCCACGCATACTTGCATTCACACTCGAGCATAGGTGTATCCGCCGACGCTGACCTTCAGGGACCATTTTCATTGGGGGAACACGCCTGGTAGGTGTAGCAGTGTGCAACCAATCTGCTTTAACTTTATATTCAGGCTCCCTTGAGCCGGTGGTGTCGACGGACTCATGGTTACGCACCTGCGCGCTACGAGAGGTACTAGACCTGATAACGATTTTAGCAGCTTACACAGCAACCCCACACATTTTCCTACTCCCTGCTGACGAGAGGCAACTACCTCGAAACACGTGTCCAGGGATGGCACACGCCACGCATACTTGCATTCACACTCGAGCATAGGTGTATCCGCCGACGCTGACCTTCAGGGACCATTTTCATTGGGGGAACACGCCTGGTAGGTGTAGCAGTGTGCAACCAATCTGCTTTAACTTTATATTCAGGCTCCCTTGAGCCGGTGGAGTCGACGGACTCATGGTTACGCACCTGCGCGCTACGAGAGGTACTAGACCTGATAACGATTTCAGCAGCTTACACAGCAACCCCGCACATTTTCCTACTCCCTGCTGACGAGAGGCAACTACCTCGAAACACGTGTCCAGGGATGGCACACGCCACGCATACTTGCATTCACACTCGAGCATAGGTGTATCCGCCGACGCTGACCTTCAGGGACCATTTTCATTGGGGGAACACGCCTGGTAGGTGTAGCAGTGTGCGACCAATCTGGTTTAACTTTATATTCAGGCTCCCTTGAGCCGGTGGAGTCGACGGACTCATGGTTACACACCTGCGCGCTACGAGAGGTACTAGACCTGATAACGATTTTAGCAGCTTACACAGCAACCCCACACATTTTCCTACTACCTGCTGACGAGAGGCAACTACCTCGAAACACGTGTCCAGGGATGGCACACGCCACGCATACTTGCATTCACACTTGAGCTTAGGTGTATCCGCCGACGCTGACCTTCAGGGACCATTTTCATTGGGGGAACACGCCTGGTAGGTGTAGCAGTGTGCGACCAATCTGGTTTTACTTTATATTCAGGCTCCCTTGAGCTGGTGGAGTCGACGGACTCATGGTTACGCACCTGCGCGCTACGAGAGGTACTAGACCTGATAACGATTTTAGCAGCTTACACAGCAACCCCACACATTTTCCTACTCCCTGCTGACGAGAGGCAACTACCTCGAAACACGTGTCCAGGGATGGCACACGCCACGCATACTTGCATTCACACTCGAGCATTGGTGTATCCGCCGACGCTGACCTTCAGGGACCATTTTCATTGGGGGAACACACCTGGTAGGTGTAGCAGTGTGCGACCAATCTGGTTTAACTTTATATTCAGGCTCCCTCGAGCCGGTGGAGTCGACGGACTCATGGTTATGCACCTGCGTGCTATGAGAGGTACTAGACCTGATAACGATTTTAGCAGCTTACACAGCAACCCCACACATTTTCCTACTCCCTGCTGACGAGAGGCAACTACCTCGAAACACGTGTCCAGGGATGGCACACGCCACGCATACTTGCATTCACACTCGAGCATAGGTGTATCCGCCGACGCTGACCTTCAGGGACCATTTTCATTGGGGGAACACGCCTGGTAGGTGTAGCAGTGTGCGACCAATCTGGTTTAACTTTATATTCAGGCTCCCTTGAGCCGGTGGAGTCGACGGACTCATGGTTACGCACCTGCGCGCTACGAGAGGTACTAGACCTGATAACGATTTTAGCAGCTGACACAGCAACCCCACACATTTTCCTACTCCCTGCTGACGAGAGGCAACTACCTCGAAACACGTGTCCAGGGATGGCACACGCCACGCATACTTGCATTCACACTCGAGCATAGGTGTATCCGCCGACGCTGACCTTCAGGGACCATTTTCATTGGGGGAACACGCCTGGTAGGTGTAGCAGTGTGCAACCAATCTGCTTTAACTTTATATTCATGCTCCCTTGAGCCGGTGGAGTCGACGGACTCATGGTTACGCACCTGCGCGCTACGAGAGGTACTAGACCTGATAACGATTTCAGCAGCTTACACAGCAACCCCACACATTTTCCTACTCCCTGCTGACGAGAGGCAACTACCTCGAAACACGTGTCCAGGGATGGCACACGCCACGCATACTTGCATTCACACTCGAGCATAGGTGTATCCGCCGACGCTGACCTTCAGGGACCATTTTCATTGGGGGAACACGCATGGTAGGTGTAGCAGTGTGCGACCAATCTGGTTTAACTTTATATTCAGGCTCCCTTGAGCCGGTGGAGTCGACGGACTCATGGTTACGCACCTGCGCGCTACGAGAGGTACTAGACCTGATAACGATTTTAGCAGCTTACACAGCAACCCCACACATTTTCCTACTCCCTGCTGACGAGAGGCAACTACCTCGAAACAAGTGTCCAGGGATGGCACACGCCACGCATACTTGCATTCACACTCGAGCATAGGTGTATCCGCCGACGCTGACCTTCAGGGACCATTTTCATTGGGGGAACACGCCTGGTAGGTGTAGCAGTGTGCGACCAATCTGGTTTACCTTTATATTCAGGCTCCCTTGAGCCGGTGGAGTCGACGGACTCATGGTTACGCACCTGCGCGCTACGAGAGGTACTAGACCT
This sequence comes from Triturus cristatus, assembly GCF_964204655.1. NCBI lineage: Eukaryota > Metazoa > Chordata > Amphibia > Caudata > Salamandridae > Triturus > Triturus cristatus. The sequence goes on from NC_140585.1 coordinate 443,887,822, forward strand.
GATAACGATTTTAGCAGCTTACACAGCAACCCCACACATTTTCCTACTCCCTGCTGACGAGAGGCAACTACCTCGAAACACGTGTCCAGGGATGGCACACGCCACGCATACTTGCATTCACACTCGAGCATAGGTGTATCCGCCGACGCTGACCTTCAGGGACCATTTTCATTGGGGGAACACGCCTGGTAGGTGTAGCAGTGTGCGACCAATCTGGTTTAACTTTATATTCAGGCTCCCTTGAGCCGGTGGAGTCGACGGACTCATGGTTACGCACCTGCGCGCTACGAGAGGTACTAGACCTGATAACGATTTTAGCAGCTTACACAGCAACCCCACACATTTTCCTACTACCTGCTGACGAGAGGCAACTACCTCGAAACACGTGTCCAGGGATGGCACACGCCACGCATACTTGCATTCACACTCGAGCATAGGTGTATCTGCCGACGCTGGCCTTCAGGGACCATTTTCATTGGGGGAACACGCCTGGTAGGTGTAGCAGTGTGCGACCAATCTGGTTTTACTTTATATTCAGGCTCCCTTGAGCCGGTGGAGTCGACGGACTCATGGTTACGCACCTGCGCGCTACGAGAGGTACTAGACCTGATAACGATTTTAGCAGCTTACACAGCAACCCCACACATTTTCCTACTCCCTGCTGACGAGAGGCAACTACCTCGAAACACGTGTCCAGGGATGGCACACGCCACGCATACTTGCATTCACACTCGAGCATTGGTGTATCCGCCGACGCTGACCTTCAGGGACCATTTTCATTGGGGGAACACACCTGGTAGGTGTAGCAGTGTGCGACCAATCTGGTTTAACTTTATATTCAGGCTCCCTCGAGCCGGTGGAGTCGACGGACTCATGGTTATGCACCTGCGCGCTATGAGAGGTACTAGACCTGATAACGATTTTAGCAGCTTACACAGCAACCCCACACATTTTCCTACTCCCTGCTGACGAGAGGCAACTACCTCGAAACACGTGTCCAGGGATGGCACACGCCACGCATACTTGCATTCACACTCGAGCATAGGTGTATCCGCCGACGCTGACCTTCAGGGACCATTTTCATTGGGGGAACACGCCTGGTAGGTGTAGCAGTGTGCGACCAATCTGGTTTAACTTTATATTCAGGCTCCCTTGAGCCGGTGGAGTCGACGGACTCATGGTTACGCACCTGCGCGCTACGAGAGGTACTAGACCTGATAACGATTTTAGCAGCTTACACAGCAACCCCACACATTTTCCTACTCCCTGCTGACGAGAGGCAACTACCTCGAAACACGTGTCCAGGGATGGCACACGCCACGCATACTTGCATTCACACTCGAGCATAGGTGTATCCGCCGACGCTGACCTTCAGGGACCATTTTCATTGGGGGAACACGCCTGGTAGGTGTAGCAGTGTGCAACCAATCTGCTTTAACTTTATATTCAGGCTCCCTTGAGCCGGTGGTGTCGACGGACTCATGGTTACGCACCTGCGCGCTACGAGAGGTACTAGACCTGATAACGATTTTAGCAGCTTACACAGCAACCCCACACATTTTCCTACTCCCTGCTGACGAGAGGCAACTACCTCGAAACACGTGTCCAGGGATGGCACACGCCACGCATACTTGCATTCACACTCGAGCATAGGTGTATCCGCCGACGCTGACCTTCAGGGACCATTTTCATTGGGGGAACACGCCTGGTAGGTGTAGCAGTGTGCAACCAATCTGCTTTAACTTTATATTCAGGCTCCCTTGAGCCGGTGGAGTCGACGGACTCATGGTTACGCACCTGCGCGCTACGAGAGGTACTAGACCTGATAACGATTTTAGCAGCTTACACAGCAACCCCACACATTTTCCTACTCCCTGCTGACGAGAGGCAACTACCTCGAAACACGTGTCCAGGGATGGCACACGCCACGCATACTTGCATTCACACTCGAGCATAGGTGTATCCGCCGACGCTGACCTTCAGGGACCATTTTCATTGGGGGAACACGCCTGGTAGGTGTAGCAGTGTGGTTTAACACTACAGTCACTAAATTAGCCCGTGCTTAACCCGCTGCTACCATGGCAAAAAAGCAAGCAGGCTTAACTTAGAGAAAATGTGTAAAGTATTTTTGCAGCACTCAAACAGAAATAAAGTGAAAACACAACAAGACTAAGAGTTTAAAACATTTTAGTGGAAAATAGTGCCTAAAAAATCAAAGTGCCAACTGCGGGTATCTGGTACTGAGAGACTCTGGCAAAGACAAATGTAAGGCTGACAGTGATGGAGCATGGTTCAGCTACACAAGGTGGATTGGACCTGATCTCGGCTTACCTTCAGATTTGGAAGACATTTTGAAGAAAGGTTCCTGAGAATATAAATGTCAGTGGGGCAAGGCAGTCTGTGGTGTCTGAGGAGGAGGCATCATCGTCGGGAAGCCACTGGACAAAATCACAGTGAAGATTTCTATGTTTGGATTTTGTCACTTTTTTAGAAGCCGAAAATCTGCAGTGGGATGAAGCTGCAGGCTGTAGCCGACAAGGGCTCTGTAAGGCAGGACACCCCTTCCAAGAGGAGCCACAACAGGATTTGCTGCTGCAGAGAAGAAAGTAATGGGAGCTACTGACCGGTGATGCACCTTGGGGGGGATTGGCAAGCAGGTAGGTGCTGGCCATCTGTCAGTTCCCAGATCCCAAATTTCAGTTGTTGGCTGCTTGGGTACATTTAGTGCCAGGTCCAAGGGTCCAGGACTGTTGGGGCACCACTTGGAGCGCAGGACTCAGGCAGTTTTGTCCATAGAGCTCAGAACAGGAGACCAGCCAGCTAGCTTTGAAGTCACTCTGAAAGTCCTGGGATCAAGCAGCAAGGCAGGCCTCAAGCAGTAGGGCAGTCCTCTGAGGGTAGAAAGCAGGCTTCAAGTGGCAGGGCAGTCCTCTGGTATCAGCAGGGCAGTCCTCTGAAGAACAAAGCAGGCCTCAAGTAGCAGGGTAGTTCTCTGAAATCCAAGCCAGTCCTTCTGGGGGTTCTCTGCTGGTCCAGGAGTTAACTGAAGACTTGGTCTGAGGATCCAATATTTATACCTGCTGTCAGCCTTTGAAGTGGGGGAAACGTTTAGATTTCCCCCCACATCTGAAAATTCCCTTTCTCCCCGCCCAGACTCCAAGAAGTCCAGGGTGACAATGGGCTGGTGTCAAGTTCTTTATGAATGTGCTGAAAGCAGCCCCTTTGAAATGTAAATGGGGCAGAGAACCGCTTCACCTCACCCATCCTGGCAGTATGGTCCATCCTGCCCACAACTAGTCTGACTTTGTCTCACTGTCTGGGAGGAATACAGAAAGACAAACTGCCACTGTATTTTTTTCAGCTTTTTAAAAATTTCCTCTGTCTTCTTTCTGCCTTGTTCAACAGTTTTACTCTGTTCCATCATGGCGCCTGGGTAGATCTTTGGTTAGTCTCTTTTCTATGCATATTCCTTTCTATACGCTCGGCAGTCTGTTTCTACACTGTTCCTCTGGTAATGGCGTTTCAAGTACATGCCTATTTGAACTGATCTGTACCCTTTTCAAAGTATGTGCCTGTCGCTTTTCTGATCTGTTTATGACTGCGTACGTTACTGCTCTTGGAGGCTGGTTGTAATTGTCTGCTGGGCCGTATTTCATTGTATTTCCTTGCATGTTTTCATTTTGACAATTATTCACGGCACTGCAGATTAGTGTGCACTTTGCCTTGCATATTAGCAAGTTCGAACACATGTTCATATCACATTCGTCCTCACTCATAATTCCCGGTATTTGACAGCTTCATGAAGCATGCAACCCACTTGGCTATTTTCCTCACTTGCTATACCCAGTTTCTTCACTTTCATAGTCACTTCTTGATGCATGGCACCATTGTTCAATGCGCTGGTAAGCCCACTCAGCAATTATTGTCGTCTCCAGTGTGCTTTCATGACTGTATGTTCATAACTCTGGATGGCTTAACACCATGTGATTTGAAGAAAGTACTTCAAAAAATGAAAATATAAACATTAAGGCTTGATGACTACTTGACCAAGAGGAAATTGAAGGATTGCCCATTAATCCAAGTGAATATGGATGTATATGCCCAAAATTATTCAGTGGAGTGCATAGTAGGGACGTTTCTCCCTTACAGGAAATCGCATTTAACTTTATTTTGAGTTACGCCGTTGGTCATTGGGCGAAACCTACGTCACCCGACACACATCATATAAGCGGACACGCTTTTTGATTATACGCTTTATGATACTTCCAACTATGTGACTGTCAATTAATTTGTATAGCCGTCCCTCAAGCTGCCATCCAGCCAGCTTAGGCAGGTCTCCCAGGGTTGTAATGTCCTCCACTTATAGGCTCAGGGTCATTGCCCTCAGACTCAGCCTCCTCTCGGACCATGTGACTTTCAGTGGCTGGTTTACCACGCTTCTTGTTCTTTCTCTTCTTGACAGCCACTTTGGCCATTTTCCAGGCTCGGGGTCTCCTTGACTAACCTCTTGGGCTGCTATGGACCTAGGAGTCACGGACACCCACTCAGGCAACCCTAAAACTACCAGGTGAGACCAGAGTTTAACTGCCTTCCAGACAGTGTTCTCTAAGTGATTTCCTAGCAGACAACATGCAGGCATCGCAAGACCCACAGCTACTTTTAGAGAACCTGAGACCCATTCCTCCCACTCGAAGGGAACCAAAGCCAGTGAGAGAATCTCATAGTCCCTTTCTGCTTTCCTGTCCACCAGCTCCTCAGGTGACGAGTTGTTAGAGGACACACTGCACCCTGCCCTGGCAAGCGTTTCTACTCCTGTGATTAAGTTGTCCTCCTCCTGTTCAGGTTGATAAAGTTCATGACCTCTAGTCATGTCCTCCTCTTCATCCTCTAAGTCCACCTCGTCCGCAGGGCCATTTTCTTCCTGCTCCTCTGGAGTGGAGTGCATCCCTTTGACTTCCTCAAAGTGTCTTGGAGCTACTTGGAGAGCCACCTTTGTGACCTTTTCTACACATTCAGCCCCTCTCCTTGCAAAGTCACTGCAGCCCTCCTTGCCGAGGTTATCCACATACCGCATCGATCAGCTCCATCTCCATTGTAAACAAAAAGGAAGTGAGGTAACTTAGATTTGGCGAAAGGAAACGTGACCAAATCAAGATCTAAGTGAAAATTACAAAAAGCAAAAGAGACCAACCACAGAGAATTTAAAAATAAAACAAATTTGATTTCATATTATTTATATAGTATTTTAATGTTGGACAAACTCACTAAATGAAACTGCGCAAAGACAAGCACTACATACCAACACTAAGCACCAATGTAGGAAGTTGGGTTTTTGATTGAGAGGCGTAAAGACCATTCACAAGCCACAACTAGAATCCCTGTCAGGGTGAACCACAAAAGTCATAACATTTATCTGTGCTTAACCTTCTAATAGCTTAGCACAAAAGCAGTCAGGCTTCACTTAGAGGTAAGTGTAAAGTATATTTGCAGCACTCAAACAGTAATAAAATGAAAGCAAAACATGAGAAAAAACCCCACCAATTTAGAAAATTAGAGAACATTTTAATGCATGAAATGACACCAAAGAAATTTAAATCCAATCAGTGGAACTGGAGTTATGAATTGTAAAAGTTATCATTTAAAAAAATACATTGGAAAATCAAAGGCCCAACAGTCAATATATGGTTACGCGAGACTGGGGCACAGGCAAAAGTTAAGGCTGACCACAATGGAGTGCGATTTGGCTACATGAGGTGTATTGGGTCCAGTCTCTGCTTACCTTCTGACTTGTAAGACATTTTGAAGAAAAGCTCCTGAGATGGTAAGGTTTGGCAGAACAAAGAAGCCAGCGGAGTTGAGGAAGAGACATTGTCATTGGGGACCAGAAGACGCAGTGAAGATTTCTTTATTCGGGCAGTGTCACTTTTTTGGAAGTCAAAAAATTCTAGCGGGATGAAGCTGCAGGTTGTAGCTGATGAGGGCTTCAAGACGATGGATAACCCTTCCGAAAGGACCACTGAACAGGATTTGATGCTGTGAAGAAGAAGGTAGTGGGAGCTGCTGCAAAGTCAGGCTGACCTGCAGTGCACCTTGTGTGGATCGGTGAAAAGGTAGGTCCCGCTCTTCTGTTGGCTCACAAGTCACTTTTTGGTGAAAATAGTTTTAAGTCCTAATTTCAGTTTTTGACTTTTTGGGCAGCTTTAACACTCCTTCCAAAGGTCCAGGAGTAGTGGAGCACCACTTGGATGACAGAACTCACTTCAGGCAGGGTCTAGGTTCAGGTTCAAAGGTGTTGGAATGTGTTGTGTCCCCTGTAGCTCTGGAGAGGAGGCCAGACAATAAGCCCTTGGAGTAACTCTGGTAGTCTTGGAATCAAGCAGCAAGGCAGTCCTCAAGCAACATTGCAGTCCTCTAAGGGTACAAGGTAGGTTTCAATCATCAGGGCAGTCCACTGGTAACAGCAGGGCAGTTCTTTGAACTACAAAACAGACATCAAGCAGCAAGGCAGTCCTCTGAAGTACAAGGCAGTCCTTCTAGTGGTCCTCTGCAGTTTCAGGCGAGAACTGAAAAGTTGGATTTAGGGTCCAATATACCTGGTGCCAGCCTTTAAGTGGGAGAAACTTCTAGACTTCTCCCCATATCTGGTTATGGAAATTTCCTTCCTCCCCTGTTCAGGCTCCAAGAGGTCTAAGGTGAAAATAGGCTAGTGTCACGTTCTTTGTGAGTGTTCTGGAGGCAGCCTCTTTGAAATGTAAGTTAGGTAAGGAACAGCTCCCCCCTCGTCCTCGCATCCTGGCAAATGACCCATCTGTCTGAGAGAATACACAAAGGCCACTCCATTCACAGTTATGTGACCCAGCCCCCAATCTGAATTTGCCAATAAAGAGAACTTAAAAGTGCAATTTATTTGAGACAAAATATGACTTTTCGACCTGTTCCCAATCGAAGGTTAGTACTTGCTAAATGTAATAAGGTAACACAATGTAAACCTATGGGAGAGATAGGCCTCGTAGAAGTGAAAAACCAGTTTGGGAGTTTGTCAGTACCAGGACATGTGCAATTTAAAAGTACATGTCCAGCTTCTTAAATGCAATGTACCCTACTCTATGGGTTGTTTAGAGCCTTCCTTGGGGGTGACATATATATAAAAAATGGAGGTTTAGGCCTGGCAACAGGTTTATCTTACCAGGTCAAATTGGCAGTTTAAAGCTGCACACATGCTGCAAAGACAGGCGTGCAGCATGTTTTAAAGGCCTACTTAAGTGAGAGGCACAATACGTGCTGCAGGCCCACTAGCAGCGTTTAATGTACATGCCCTGGGAATATTTTGTACCAATTTACAAGGGACGTTTCAGTAAATTAAATGTACCAATTGGGGGTAGGCCAATTTAACCATGCTTTAAGGAGTGGGCACAAGCACTTTAGCAGCAGTTAGCAATGGTAAAGTGCACAGAGTCTTAAAGAGAACAAAAACGAATCTCAGCAAACATGAGATGAGAAGGCAAAAGGTTTTAGGGAAGCTCACACCAAAGACATCTAGGTCAAATACCTCCGCTCACTGTCACGCTCTTTGTTTTATAGGTTTTTGAAAAATGTTATTTATTTTTTTCTTAAGGTCAGGCAGCTGCAAATTGCAATCGGCCACACGCTTCCTTTTTTGTACTGGGACACACTTTGTATTTTTTGCTATATTTTTACTTTTAAGTTATCATTCCACTTACAATTTTAGAAAAGTAATTTAAAAACACCAATAAGGCTGCACCTGCATCACACAATGCATGTTTAACAACACTTGTGTGAGCATTGGCGAGCATTTTGGAATGTTTATCTTTAATTGGAAACCATTCCAAGATGGCCAGTCACGGGTCTAAGTGCACATGTCTCATGACAAATGTGTCAGAATGCATTGTGATGCACTGGAGGCCATGGTTGCTTGTTAATGTTAATGAAAAAATTGTTGGCAAAGCCAATATCTCTGCCTTGTGGAGCTTATGCCTATTGGCTTTACCAATGTTGTTTTTTTATTTCCTACATTTTATTTTGAATATTAAAATGTCAACAGATAAACATTAACTATAATATAGCCTTATAGCCCGCCGTAGCGGGCTATACCGGCTGTTAAAGGCCCGCCGCAGCGTTTTAGAGCTGTGAACAAAGAAAAATTGGAATGTTGGTGCTCCGGGCTTATACCAACCATTATAAGCCCGGAGCACTCCATTGTTTTCAATGGAGCTTCCAGCATTCCAATGTTCTAATGTGTTGTAATGTAGGATGCACAAAATATTCTGTCAGATTGCATCTAAGATTGACTCCTTTGTGAAAAATTACATTATCCCTTTTTTTCTCAGTTGAGGTGAATATTTTCATCTAACTTATAGAAAAGATGAAAACTATCACTCGGTTTCCACAGCAACTCTCTAAAATACCCTGCAATTTCAGTCACTGTCATCTACCCCTTGTTAAGATGAAGAGTCAGATCATAACACTTCAATCTAATGATACCCAGAGAACATGCTTCAAACATTTTAAGCATGACATAAAAAATAGTATGTTTTCCAAGCTGCCACTGCTAAGCATTACAGTCTATACTTAATAATCGCTTTATACTGTGGTTTTATCAAGGAACGCTGAGTGAAAGAGGACAACTGTAGAGTGATGTCTACAAGCAGTATGGCTATGATTGCAGTAGTGCAGCATAGGACATTTGTACACTGGGGCGGTCGTTCTGGGCCCTGTTCTAAGCTCACGAACAATACCTGTAACCAGTGGTAACTTTATTGCTTGTAGATACCAACATGTTTAGGCTTGTAGTCAAAGAAACAGCGATAACTTGCAACAATATTGTTAATAAATAATATAAATACTAATACGATATAATACTGGCCCACATATTTGTAATTTGTGCACACCATTTTACTGCCTAACTTCATACAATATTTGATTATCCATTCAAATATGGGATGAGGGCAGAAATGTATTGTAACTTTATTACTGGAAACATCTGCTTCTAGGCTCCGAATGAGCCTGTTACTACAGGGTATCGAACATTACAAAAGAGAATGCAAATAACCATTATGTTGCATGAGGATGGTGGCAGAATAAATGGTTAAAGAGAAAAGGAAATAAGTTAACGCTGTGCTTTGAATTAATTCGACCATGTTGCTTAATCGAGGAGGTATTATGACAGATTTTGAGAAATTAAAGCGAAAACATTAAACTTAAGGTCACAGAGGGAATGATGAAAGCTTCAGGAACCCAGCAAAAATACTGAGATGAAAAGGAGTATAGAGAGAACATTTGGAGTTGAGGCAGAGTGCTATAGACAACAGAGACATTAGAAAACAAAATAGGGAAAATCAAGATTGAATGTGAGGGGAAACTAGGTGGGGAAAGGATAGACTTGGAGCTGCAGGAATGGTGAATTGAAAACGATTCTTGGAGTATAATAATTATGGTATGGAAAGAGTCTTAAGTAGCGGGGTAGATGAATGTAGATGGATGAGTATTAGTAAAAGAAGGGGAAAGTATTGTGTAGGGATCTCTCAGAAGGGCGCTTGGAAGTTCAAATCATTCAGTAATATATGACAGCATAAAACCATACTGTACCTCATAAAAAAGAATAAACTAAAAGGCAAAATAAAACCAACATGTGGCCAAAGTTGATATTAAATACATTATTAAAAATCAGGGCCAATTGCAGTGCGATCACAGCGTTTTGCTTATAATTATGGATTTGCCGTATTTGCCACATAATCCATCATCTGCTGCATAATCTGTAGATTTTAACCCAAAATTGCTTTCTAGCTTTAATGGTTCCAAAGATACTGAAAGCGCTGCAACACGTGTTGTCGCACAGTAGAAGGTCCTCTACAAAGCCTAACTGGTCACCTTTCTGTTGCTTATTGCTATATTTGGGTGTTAAACTGGTACTAATGAGGTGCAACCAATGCCCAGACAGCTTTAGCAAGTGTAAAAATGGCAAAATAATGAAGTAATTCTATCGCAATAAGTGCCACTTTATACCACATTATTTGTCTTTGTTCGCCACATAATTTGGCTCCCACCTGCCGCATAAATCCAGCAGCCGTGGTAAAAAATCCACACACTCAATTATAATTTATACAATGACTTGCAACTTTCCAGCTGGGAAAAAAACAGATATCAGAACCAAAGAGTACATGATATACATAGGTGATTTTACATACCTTATTTTCATTTCCTAAAAATACTCTAAATCTACTGTTTCCTCATAAAAGTATAAAAATGACAAAACACACACACAGCTACACACATCTATCTGCCATACTCCTAGGTGTGCTAGAAGTAACACTTCCAGCTAACATTTTGGCTGGATTGATCACCGGATGAGTCTCTGAAAGGTCTGCTCAGCAGCCCAATATTGTAATTAAAAGAGTATTTTGGGAGTCGCTCGCCGCCCCTTCTGCACTCCACTGTGGGGACTCTAACCCCCAGCAAGCCCTGTTTCTTGCGCCAGGAGGCGCCGACGCTGGTGTATGCACCCTGAGGCGTACATAAACAACCGCGCCACCCGCTTCGCGGGAGATGCTCGCCGCCACTTCTGCACTCCACTGTGGGGACTCTAAGCCCCAGCAAGCCCTGTTTCTTGCGCCAGGAGGCGCCGACGCTGGTGTGTGCGCCCAAAGGCGTACATAAACAACCGCAATACTGGCATTGCGGGAGCCGCTCGCCGCCACTTCTGCAATCCACTGTGGGGACTCTAACCCCCAGCAAGCCCTGTTTCCTGCGCCAGGGGGCGCCGACGCTGGTGTGTGCACTCGGAGGCATTCATAAACAACCGCAGCACCCGCTTCGCGGGACGCGCGCGAGCGCCCCAGTGCAAAGCCTCGGCCAGGGGCGGGTCCATCGGAGCCCGGATGAGACCGGGCTGGGCCACTTCTCTTTCATTGCCAACTAGATACTTGCTAACGCTAAGAGAGCGTATACACCATTTAATTGCTGTGTTTGAACAATGGGTAAGAGTGTGGGGAAGCAGCCACAACGGCCTATCACTACAAGTATTGATAACATGCTGGAAAGGGCTCTTAGTATTGTGACCAACCAAATTGAATTGACTGAGAGGCGCCTTTCCCTCGGCACTGAGGTACCCCTGCCTGGTTCTACGGGTGGGTCAGATTGTGTCATCTCTCTTTCCCCCAGCAGTTCGATGGGCACTAATTTGAACGTTATTCCATCTAATAGCTCTAAGATTATCTGTGAGGCACCCCCTGCCATATCTAGTATGGGTGCTTCTTCACCAGAATTGACCCCTATGGAATCCTCTGTGGTCCCTGAAGTTATCCTTGGTGCAAAACGTAAAAGAAAGACTGCAATAACCATCAGCGCAAAGAGGAAGCAACCAATTCGCTCTAGCAACTCACGCACCACTTTGAGCTCATGGATACGTGCTCCCCCACCTCTTGGATCCACAGCTGTCTCTGCGATTATCCCAATCAAGGAGCCTGGACGTTCTATCAGTTCTCAGACTGAGCCTAGCTCACTTCCTTCTGAGCGCCGCAGCTATGATGAAGCCACTATTAATTGTATTGCTGACACTGTATTTGGGCGTGTTAGAGAATTATTTGATTGTAATTCTGCCTTCTTGAGATCACAATTGGCCCCCCTTGAACTCCTTGTTGCAAATTTTGTTGCTCAGATTCGCCCCGCTGAGGCTGCCATACCAGGGTGTTCTGACTCCAATGTGCCAACAAATAATTTGCATGACCGCCACACCAACATCTCACACCGTGTACCTAAATTTGTCCCACCTATTCCATCTATTGGCCCCTGCGGTACCTGCAGTAAAGTTAAGGAGTGCTTTGCGCTCAAACATAGTAGTGCACAGAATATAACTTCCAATAATGGCGGCGTTGACAGCTCATTTGATAAAAATTTGCCGCAGTCCATCAACCTCCCCAATGCTCCCCTTGTGGCCCGGCCTGGGCTAGTACCATCCAGGGAGGTAGTATATCACGCGAGAATGATCGCACTAATATTCGCACACCAGATCCCACATATAGTAGGTAGGTATTAAATCTGCCTCCTGCAGCTTGTCCCTGTGTTACCGTTTTGGCAGGCAGGCCCCCCCTTAGGGAGAATCAAATTGAAACTTGGGATCAATTGAGTAATAAGAGTGTTGACTGGTTGTCCAAATATAAAGGGTTTAGGGCGTCACTTTCTAACAACATCATTATGGTACATAGAGTTGACTGGTTGGGACAGTCTCCAAAGTGTATTGAGGGTGACTGTATTGTCATCAACTTCCGTAGCCCGTCGGTGGCCAAATCTATAATAATGGCACAGGAGGCCCGCTCTACTATACCTACTTTTATATGGGCCTCACCTTTGGGCTATTTCTATAAGCGCCCCTTGGGAGCCACCTCTTTTGATGCCCTCTCTCTCCAATTGCATAATCGGTTCCTGCCATTGTTTAGCCTCGATAGCCAGGACTGACTACCACCCTCTTTAGTCCCGTACAACTCAGCGATTGTGCCTCTACGCTGTGGTTTGCGTACCTCAATTGTGACTGACATTGGTTTTTATCTAAATTTACTTCCCCCCTGGCTTATTAGAGTCAGCCTCTCCCTTGATTGAGTCCTCATCCTACGGTCTGCGTATTCCATCCGTGTCGGACACTTGCTCTAATTTAAAAATACTGAGCTGGAACGTTGTTGGTCTGGCTTCTAACTTAAATCTACCTGACTGGTTGGAGTTAGTCCAAAAACAGGACATCTTAATGTTCCAGGAGACATGGGCCACACAGGAGCTATTTTTGGAGGGTTTGAATGTTTTAATACTGTCGCTCCTATCCCCAAGTCTGGATGTCCAACGGGAGGCCTTTCAATGTGGATTAATATTGCGGCGGGTGGCAGTATGCGGGTTCTGGATACTAAGAATGATAAATTCCAGGCCCTAATTTACAAACGGGGTGTTTCTGTTTGTTTAATTAATTTTTATAATAATGATTTTCAAAATGTCCCAAACATGAATTTTATTAATTTGTTTAATTTTATTTCTTCTCTTTGGAAGTCCAAGAGTTTTGCTAGTTGTGCGGGAATATGCTTAGGTGGCGATTTTAATGCAAAGTTAACTAGCATAATTCATACTGCTATTCTCCCCATTATTAAGGAACCATCATGTAAGAGGGGGATTGAACTAGCAAATCACTTATGCACTAATAACTTTTTGGACGTAATGGAAATTGCTGCAGTATCTAAAGGGGCCAATCATATAGTACCTACGTATAGAGGTAGGGGGTCGGCATCAACTATTGATTATATTTTTATTTCTTCTACTCTAGACAAGATGTGTTAAAAGATGAGGTCATCCCTACTGTTCACGGGGACCATAATCCCATTAGTTTAACTTTGAATCTTGCCCCCAGGCCGACCTACGGTAAAGACTGTGGTGCCAGGGATCTGCTTCCCTCTACTGATAACCTTAGACTTGTCTGGCGTGGAATAGACAATACAGTTTTATTTGGGAAGATGGTCAGAACACACCCTGCATTAATTGATATTTGTCTGTCTTTTAAAGAACACAACCCCGCAGTAGTTGATGCCTTTATGCAACTGTGTATGGGCATCAATACTCTGTTATCCAGGCCCTCTAAGAAAACATGCCCCGGCCCTATATGGTTTAATAGCGACTATTATGCAGCTAACAGGGCACATAGTTGGGCACTTGTTGAACAGCCTAGTGACCGGTACTTTACTAAAATACTCAGGCAACGCTACAAGGCAGCTATTGCGTCCAGAAAGGAGGAAATCGTTATAGAGCATTGGAATAATCTTGCTCGGGTGGTCGCTCTAAAAATTGGAAAAGATTTCTGGTCGGCTGTGAAAGATATGAGGTCCTTAGATCAATCTTTGTCCTTGATTAGTTGTAACATTTTTCTAAGATTTATTCAGCCCCAACCTTGGACACGGCCCCCGACGAGGATTTTCCGGTAACAAGGGTCATGATTAACTTGCTAGAAGTAGAAGAGGCAATCGAACAGAGCCTTGGTGGCAAAGCCCCAGGCCCTGACGGCCTGCCTATCGACCTCATCAAAAACCACCCAGAATTTTGGGCGCCCGTATTAGTGAATGTTTTTAATAATCTAACGGTCTCTACCATCCCCAAAACCTGGTATACAAGCATTATTGTGCCGATCTTTAAAAAGGGAGACCGCTCCAACCTAAGTTGTTATAGACCGATCTCTTTGATTCGACAATATGTTGAAAACCTTGAGGAGGGTCCTGTATAATAGGATCAGGACATGGGCCGAGGAAGACCAAATTTTAAGTCCTTGCCAGTTGGGGCTCAGAAGCAATATTGGGACAGTCGAGCAGTGCCTGAACCTCAATTTAATTATTGGCAAATATACTGTAGCTAAAAGATCTCTCCCTTTACCTGGCTTTCATGGATCTTACCTCAGCCTTTGACTTCGTCAACAGGTCACGGCTTTGGTCTACCCTTTTAAATTACGGCCTGGACAAGGCACTTGTACATTTCTTAGCTTATTTGCACAAAGATCTGCATGCCTGGGTGAGGATTAGTATGAGCGGGGAGGTCTCGCAAGACATCAAGGCCGAAAGAGGGGTCAGGCAAGGTTGTCCTGCACCCCCTTTCTTTTTATTCTTTATATTAACGACCTAAACAAAATGTTGGTAACAATTACCCATGATATCCCAAACATTAACGGTTATAAACTTCCCGCCTTACTGTATGCTGATGAGCCGCACCCCTAAAGCACTACGAGCTTTGGTGTGGGGTTTTGTTGATTTTATGGCAAGTTTGGATCTATGCACCAATTTAAAAAAATCTTTTTTAATGTTGTGCGATTCGAGGAAATATCTTAACAATTCAATTGTTTTAGATTCTGATAGTTTACAAAGCACTCGCACTTTTCCCTATTTAGGGTTGGTATTTTGCTGCAAATGGATTATGGGTTGACCATGTGGCTTATAGCAGGCGTAAGTTCTCTAATTCTGTTAACTCAATACTTGCCCCGCCCCAACCGAGAAATTCAGAGGTCGTATCGGCCATTGTTAAGATCTTCAAACTTCAATGCACCCCAACCGCTTCCAATGGAGCAGACGTTTGGGGCATTAGCAATTGCAAAGGAATTCAGGAAGAAGAGAACAGATTTTGTGGCAAAATCTTGGGTGTTCCCATTTCTTCCTCTCAGTACGCCTGCCATAGCGAACTCAAACTGCCTCACATAGAAGATTATATTAAGGCTCGCCCTGCCCTATTTTGGCTGGCAGTTTGGAACAATCCATCTGCGCAACTTACTAGGGAACTTATATTAGATTGCCTAAACTGTGATAGGGGCAGGGATATTCCCTGGCTTGCAGCTGTCTGCAAACGTTTTACTAGCGTGAGCACATATTTTTAAACCCCGCAGATTTTGTTAGCTTAGGCTAGAAAACCCTGCAGAAGGCTCTATATGCTCTGTATAATAAAGCTAGATATGATACTGAGGCTCAGAAATCCTCTGTCGCCAGATATATGCTCATTGAGAACATCTCCCATACTCCTTCTAGCTACCTACTAAAACCTATTGGCCAATGGGAGAGGGGTTTGCTTTTTCGTTTTTGGGCCGATACTATGAAATTTCTGCTCTGCTTCCCTGCGGGGTATAACTCTAACCTCGACCGCTTGCCATGCCCCTGTAATGGTCCTCATAAACAATCTAGTTTGCATTTTTTATTCTTTTGTAATTACTATATCATATATACCATATGGTTTATATCATTCTTCAAGACTGCATCAGTGTTTGATTATAAAGTAGCTTATAGGAAGGCTATCACCTTAGAGGATGATGAGCTAACCTTTCGGGTTGGTTCTTTATTGAAAGCTGCAGTGCGTGCCCGTAACTCGATGTGTACTCCATGATGAATGCTTATTTTATTTTTGTTTCTATCATTCTTTAAAACATTAGCAAATATTTTGACGAATTCCGTTTCATCCTAGCCGTATTTATACACTTGGAATGTTCTCTCCTGACAGTTGTTGCGCGCTTTGTAATCTTATTGTGATACTCCTTTCTGAAGCACTTATGTTTTTTACTACTGTTTTTAACCGTATTTTAACCTTGTAGGTATTATCTCGATGGATTTTATTGTTCTTGTAACCTGTTTGTGTCCTATTATTACTAGCTGCTATTATGACTGTGCTTCTATGGATATATTTTTGTATCCGAATAAAGATTTTTGAATTGAATTGAATTTAGGCTATAACCAGCCAAAGTCCGATTGTAAAGTCCAGGAGTCTGTGATACGGTATGCATACCATTTTACATATTGCTCCGCAAGAGTATGTCCAAATGGGGTGCCAGTGGTTTTAGGGCAGTGACACAAATCACAGTTTACTACACATCTCATGCCGCCAGACAATTGCGTAGCAGTAGGGGTACCCAGTAGTCGTACTTTTTCAGTCTGTTTGAAGATTTCGTCCACATTGCACGGATGGCTTCGCCTCATGACTCTACCTGAAATGAAACTCGGCACAAGGAAAGAAAGTTCGTGGATAAGGGTTGAAAGCCTAATTATACTCAAGCACCTAGGAGTCAGTCGAGTTTAACATTTATTTGACATACATTTTCCATATCATTAGGAAAGAATGGCAACATGAGGTCATATTGGCACTCATTAAGTGATGTACATGCTGCTATCCAAGCACAAAAGAAGATGGTGAGGGGTTTACTCTTATATGATTTAAACCATACAAATAAATGGGCACATGCATCAAGCTAAGGAATTGTGATTCCTTAATAGAAATTTTTAAGGAATCTTATGCATGGAGGATTTGCTAAAATATTATCGATTCCTACACATTCCCTAATAGCGAATCGCAAATTGCCTGGAGGTCCATTGGAATGAGAAGGAAAACATTTGCAATTTGCGATTACAAAATAGGTAATCGCAAATTGCGAATGCAATTTAAAGGGTGCTAGAGCGCCATAAGGCCCCCCTGATGCACCCCTAAAAACGATATGTGTGCACATGTTGCGCACACACATGCCCTATGGGCATATATGTATGCACCACATGGCAATGAGTAAAAGGCAATTTTGTGCATTTTTCTAAGGATTTGCTAATTAACATCACCTTGAAGTTTAATGCAAAGTCGTATTTCGAAAATGCTTCTTGCGATTCCCTAAATGCATTTGCAAAATAGGTAACGGCAAAAATTGTGATTACCTATTTTGCGAATGCATTTTGGGTTGATGCATCGCAAATGGCTTTTTTGACGGTCGCAATCGGGCTGATTCTGCGAATCGGCCCGTTTGTGACCGGTAAAAAACTTGATGCATGTGCCACATTGCTCTACTGATGAGCCAGAATGCGCGTTGAGAGATGTGCTCAAAATCACCTTGATTTTGGTGTTGAATTGCGAAGTGCATTATGCACTCAAGTTATATCAGATCTATCAATTGCTGTAGATATCAGGAGATTGAATTTTGTGTTATACACTGTGAAATAATTATGTCATTGTAAATTTGAAGAGTCATTAACAGATAGTAGGCCCAACTATTGAGGATTGTGTATTATCTGTTTATCAAATGAGATTCATGTTCATGTCTGAGCTGTGACTGTTGCAATTGAGTGTTGATTATGTAAATCTACACTTGTGAATTAGTAGATAGGTTGCCCGAGTATTTACAGTTTAGTTGAACGCATTTTCAACTACACCTAATTCTACTTCACAGTTCACAGTTCAGAACCACATGGTGGCACTGGGCAGTTGTGAACTCAATACACATCTCTGAAGGAACGGACAATTCACAAACGTACAGCGTGTGCATCACAAAGCTAAACTTAAATGTTTGTGAAAATGTACTATTTTTTTGGTATTCACAAACTGATTTTAATTTTAAGATTCCTAATTTTATGACTGCGGAGACTCTGCAGGTGGGGGGGTGAACTCTGCACATAAGAGAGAAGACAGCCATATATTTATATGTGCGAAGTCAGGCCCCAAATAGACAAGATCATAGTATCTGTCATTATGGGATCTCTATCTTTCCCTGGCTGGTTTGATCATTATTGCCACTTATTATCATATGTAGGTCTAAATAATTAATATAATACAAACAGACTAGTGATGCCACAAAATGTAAAGTAGTGAATTAAAGCCTAGAGATATCTTAGGCCAAAGATATTCCATTTAGACACATTATTCACAAGATCAACTTAACTGGCAATAACCTTCCAAGGCTCTCAACAATTTAATAGGATCCTGAAAGTATGTTATATAAGAGCTTCGTTGTATGCAGAAAGCAGTAATGGGGTGAATATCAGCATGCATTGAGGTTCAGAAATTATGATTGTCGAGTGACCATGTAAACCTATTACGAATAGGTAAAAATAAATTGTTCACCTTGGTTAAGTCACCAGTTCTTCCAAAGCTGACTCAAACATAAGTATCAGTTTGGAATGAGACATTTATCATATACTAGATTTGAAGGTACTCATGTTACACTTCCGCGGATATATTTTTTAAATCTAAAAAAAAGTTAAATAAACCAAACCCATCTACAAAAACATAAAATGATTGAATGTTGTTTAAGAAATCAATCTCTTTACATCAAATCCTTACAAATCCTGCCGCCACCACTAGGAATAACATCTTCAGTAGGCCTTCAAGTAAGAGTTCACAAGGATGAGAATGAAGACTCCACAACAACAGATGCAGATCCTAAACTGGGAAAAGGTTCTTGACAGGAACATTAGATAAAATGTACTTTGTAGCAGTTCTGAACATAATCATTTATTGCCTCAGTACCAAGAAAATAGAAAGTCTTGACAGTAGCCAACTGTCTGCCTAAAGGAGTAAATTACTTTACAGCAAAATAAGTTCACCTCTCAGGAAATTCAAAATTCAAATAAGGTCACATGAAATTGAAACGCTATCTTTGGAGGCACAACGAGCACCCTAGGAGGCATCATACACCCTTCCCAACAGTCCTTAGAGACTACTGAACAATAACGGCTACTTTGTGATGAGTCTCAGGTTCAGGTGGATATCATCTCAGTTTCCAACATGATAGATGTAGGCACCTCAAAATCTAGAATAGAAGTATATGCCACCAAAATGGAAAAAGAAACAGATTTTTTTAAAGATCACCTGAGTGACTCAAAAAATAGAAAATCAGAAGTAATTACCATATTCTGTTTCAGAAAGGAATTTCAAGAGGTATCAGCATGCCCTCATACCTGATAATGGATATCACTCAGGGCATCACATGAACATTTATGGGAATTTAAATTGATGTCAAGGAGGCAAATGAAATGAAAAATAATAATTATCCATGGTATTTTATCCATGTACTGGAAACCTCATGGTAGAAAAGTATCGTTTTGGAGATAAACAGACCTAGACACAGGGTCTCAAATCTCTGGCACACTGCTTAATTTGAGCCGGTGGTTGCCTTTGGGGTCCACTGGTACCTATTTTTGGGGACTGACAAATATGTTTTCTGATCTGACCGTTCCCGAGAGCAAAAAAGAGAAAAACACACATAGGGGAAAGAAAGAGGGGAGAGAAATGCGGAAATATGTCACAAAGGGAGAAAGCAGGAACCTGCAAGAGTAAGACAAAAGGGAAACAAGTGTTTTGTAGTGGATTAAAGAGACATTAGGTGGATTGAAGACGGTGCCGCCTTGGTATGTGGCACGCTGACTCTGCTCCTAGACCACAGTTTTAATGACTAAAGGGAGGCCAGAAACAAAACTACTGCGACAACTGCAGGAACTGCAACAATGACAACAACTGCCACCAAAGAAAGGACAACAATCTCAATAACAACTGCCACCAAAGAAAGGACAACAACAGTGACCACATTTGCAGCCACTTAGAAACAATAGTGATGAGTGGAATTCTGCAGTTAGCCTCATTTTCTAGCGAATACTCTGGGCTGTATTCCAGTCCATATTTGTTTGGTGACTGTGCCACAACAAATAGGGAACAGCCATATGCAAATCAGCCTTGGCCCTCCCCTTTAAGATATAGCCTGAGTTATAGGAATAGTGAGCATAGGTCACATTTCTGGGTATACTGTTTTCACATGTTACATCTCACTGAGAAACACAAATAAGCATTGGCAAAGCCAGTAGGTCTGGCGTTAATGTGCTAAAGTATGCAAACACGGACCTGCATAAAAGTGCACTGCCTGTGACTCATCGCTGTGCAGCCTTCCTGTTTCTGTCTCTTACATCTATGCTCCTGTTGTTTCATTCCCCAGATTTGTGGTACCATGGAGCAGTTTACTTTGTGATACAGCAGCAGTAGTTCGCGCACAGTTGCCCATTTTTGTGTCTACATTAATTTGCAGAGCAAGATCAACCGGCTCTGCCAATGCTTGTTGTCTAAAGAAGATGGGGGCATATCAACAAGAAACGGCGATAGTTATCTCTAAGCGCACTTAGCGCTAGGATAATTATCGCCGGCTAGCGTGAATTTTTATAGCTGAGATAGCGTGCTATTAGCATCACTTATCTCAATAGCAATAAAAATCCTCACGCTAACAGGCTAACGTGAGATTATCGCTGGAAACCCAGCGATAATCTCACGTTACCTTGTTGATAGGGACAGGCAAACTTAGCCATGATATCCTCCTTCCATAGGATATCATGGCTAAGTCAGAAAAATACCAGATGTAAAAAAGCAGCGTTAACCGCGGTTAGCGCTGCTTTTTTTGTCTCTAACAGGGTTAGCGACATTCTTGGTAATAGGAGAAATGTCGCTTAGTGACATTTCTCCTATTATTTTACTCTGGAACGCCCCCTTTACATCTCATTAGAGATGCAAGGGGAAGCGTAGAGTAAAAGGGTGCTAACATGCCAATTTGCGTGTTAGCACCCTGTTGTTGATAGGGCGCTAGTTTTATCTCTCCTTTTTTGGCTTTTAAAGCCAAAAAAGCAGAGATAAAGCCCTTGTTGATATGCCCCATGGTTTTTTTGCACAAGAACGTGACGGATACTCCGAACTTTACTTTAAAATGAACTAATCTCTGGCGCAGCTAAGAAGGAGAGAAGCATTTTGCAAATCTCGGTGTCTGAACAACTGAGTACAAATCATTGCGTGGCTTTAAAATGTCTGCAAGGGGCTGGGTGGCAGCTTTGGGCGCTCTTGCATGTTGTATACTGTAGTTAGGTTGTTTCCTTCTCAGTCAGAGATCCATAGCTGAAGTATTTTAACTAAGCGTAGTATCTGTACATTTGCCTCCACCCATGCACTTATTTTGTGCAGAAGTTGCACTATTTGTAATTCCTTCGATGATCAAAAGATTTCTTTTACCGGCATTTCTTTTGGAAAAAACTGCAGTTGATCGTTGTTTGAAAACATCCTGGCATTTGCTCTAGACATCCTGCGTTTCCCGAGATGTCTTTAGATGTGGCTTCGCTTCGTCATCGTGTAGCTGGCGTGGCGATAGTCCCTCCCACCGGCCTCGTAAACGTGCAGGAGAGCACGAGAGACCAGGGGCCTTTGATGGCTTCTGCAGGATAGAGGCTTCCAGTGTGAGTTTACGGTTTCTATTAATACTTTACGTTTCCTGTTTTGCAAGAATTAAATCATTCTTTGAGATCTGCCATTTGTTTATTGTGCCCAACACTGCAGAGCGTCTTGTTACATCAACAGTAGTCAAAATCGTACAAATATTGCTGTTTTCACATATCTCCTGAACAAAGTATGCCATTTGCAGGCTGAGAATATAATACAAATGCTAGCAATATGTTATCGAGCAAGTGAGTAACTAGAAGAACTACAGTACAAAAAAATGATATCCTCAGGGCCAGAGGTTTGAATCCGTTTTGTTGGGTCAGAGCCGGCTCGAGGGCGGTGCTATCGGTGCCACCGCACCGGGCGCTGACCAGGGAGGGGGAAAGGGTAGCGTGTTTTCTAAGCACCTGCTCCGCGTTCCTTGCCTCCAGCAATTTTAGGCACCCATAAAAATGTCAAGATAACGCTGGTGATTGATGGACCTGCTGCAGAGACATTGGAGTTTTGTCTAGTGACATTTTTGACTCATCATAAAGTAAGTAACACAGAATGTTAAAATGCCTGATGCGTGCTGCAAAGCACGTGTATCATGCAGTTCACAAAGTGTATATATTGTAAATATGTCAATGGTTTCCTGCTTCTGTCAGAGAGCCCCTTTTATTACTTGCAGTTTATAAGTTTAATTCCTAATATAGAACAGTGAGCAATTAACTATCATCAAAGAGCTGCATGCAAACTGGAAGGTACAGATCAGAGTTTATGATTTTTTCCCCCAGTCTTTCATTATGTTAAAGTTGCAAAAAGGGTTCTCTTGGGTAAAAATTAATTCTTACTAATAAAGTGAACCACTAGCCATGGTGTTACGTTTTACATTCTGAGTTTGTGCTTCTCCAGATCAAACACTCAAACGATATTGCCTACCAGTAGGGATGACTTGTGACTGCTAATCCTTGTAGTCCTCTGTCTGATGAAACATTTCCTATACACTGATTTACACAATGTAATGTGTATGTGGTGTAAAGTGCTCTGAGACCTTACACTGGTATGAGTGGGGCTATAAAACAAAAGAAATGCATGAGAGAGAGAGAGTGGTTAAGGAGATTTGAGGGTGGTAGTGAGGAAATCCGTAGAGAAGGATGTCAGTGGGGGGGCGCCAACAAACATTGTCGCACCAGGTTCCATCAGCACTAAAGCCGGGCCAGTGTTGGATATCAATAGACATTTGTTATTCATCTAAAGCGACATGAGGACTCTTGAGTTGAATGCACGCTTTACAAATGCATGTTATGTTATCCAGATACAGTTGCTGAGAATTTGCAGTCACTTCAAAGTTACGTTTTAATCAGTCTATAGGTTTAACATTGTCTGCCAGTTTTTCGCCTAGTTTTTTTAATCAAGGTTTTTGTAAAACTTTATTGTGCATGGGGGTGGCAGGTCCTCGACAAATAAAAAAAAACAATGGCTAAAAAAAAAATGTTGGGGCCTCGAAGTGTTCTCATTGCATAGTGGTTCGTGGAGCTGAAGAGAACTACTTTGTGTGAGCTTGTGCTCCTTGTGACAGAGCAAAATGCCGTTGCTCACAGTAAAGGTATCCAATGGCTGCAGTGGGCTGGCCTACACCCCATGCATGGCGGGCAGGAGAAAAATCTGAATGGCACAAAAACAGATCAATGGGTCAGTAAGTGGTGTACTGGAGCCCACTTTCAGATACAAGTGAAGCAAAAATGTTGGTTAGGATTTCATGTGCTGTGGCAGAAAATGGCCCCTGGTATATAGCAAAACACTTCAAAACCACATCTTTTCAACATCTGCACACTAAAAGGCATCTGTCATTGGGTGACAAGACGACATTTCCTTGATTGAATGGCTGAGAGACCACTCATAAAATGGAAACTATCTGTGAAATGTCCCATCTACCTCTCTTTCTTCAGGGGTGTACCTGTGAAAAAAGAAACCCTTGTTGGGTCTCTTGAATAAGGAGACACCAATCATCATTTTGTCTGCTGCCTGTTGGTTGCAGATATGAATCATTGGGGGCCAATTTAGAGTTTCATGGACAGGCTACTCTGCCACAGAGTGGCCGAGTACCCTGTCTATCAAACCCTTGGTCGGCGCGCTCTATTTTGAGTCGAGCAGGCCACCATGTTTCTGAAGTCAGGGCCATCATTGGCTCTGCCTTCATAAGGATTACTCCAAAGGGTCTACTTGGAGAAAGGATACCAGCCTGCCCACCCTACAAACAACAGATGGCCTGATATACTTTTTTTCCTGTCCATCACCGCCTGGAAAAACCTGGTGATACTGGACAGAAAAAAAGAAAAAATCAACCCACACGCAGTGGTTATTTTTTAATTACAAACTCTTGCTCTGTGAGTATTTTTTCTATAATTTTTTTTTTTTAAGCGTGAGGTGCACCCACCTGATAGACAGTCACTGTGCATCAAACTGCAGTTCCTCTGAAGTCACAGAGTTCCCCACTGATTTGGCTGTGATCTCTAAATGTGGCAGGAGGTGGTTTCATAGGGTGGCAGAGTTAATGGTCCCTGCCACCCAGAGGATGTTTGGGCTGCACACCAAAATCTAAATCACCCCCTAAGTCTCAGTGAAATGTATGAAAGCTATATGTTGTGAACACCTGCAGGCCATAAGGAATCTGCTGATAATGGTCAGACATCACACATTTAGAGGCTTTCAGTTGGTTTCGATGAGGCTCATCTTCAAGAAGAAGAGCGGCCTGCATGTTGGCTTGCATCCGGTTATTTGATTTGAGGGGAGCATACAGTCAGCAGCTGAACCCACCAAGGAATCTATTGATGACTGCCAAGTCTCTGCACCCGGCATGCTTGGCAGAATGCCTTGCAGAAGAGCACCATCATCTGCAAACAGCCTCTGTCCTTTAGTCCTAGATAACTGCCCCTAGGCCTTAAGGAAAATTACCACAACCATATTTTTTTCACTGTATAAGGAGTGTATCAGTTGGTGACACCGTCTTCACCTTCATTTATTGGTCAGGGGATTTTACAAATATGTCTGCTTTCTGATTTTTTTTAACTTCTTCAAAAGAGGGCATTTTAAACGAGGTTTATTTGTGCAGGTTTTTGTTTATGCAGCAGTTTGTCTGCTTGAGCTTAAATTAACCATGAATCACTTTGTGGTCAGTTACGGGGCTGAATGGACGAAATATAGTTCAGAAGAGAATAAATGGTGTACTGTTGAGTGAAACTCGCCTGTGAAGGCAAGCAGAAAGTGACAGAAATATTATGTGATTTCGCTCACAGCCCTTGGTAGTGTTACAGAACGTTAGAGCCTATAAATTAAAAAAAATTGGCTGAAAAAAGTTATCTAGAGGTTCAGGGGCTTATTTTTGAGCCCTTGCGTCACTTTTGTGCCGCTGGTACGTCACTTTCTGTGACGCACCAGCGGCGTAAAAAATGTGCCATGTTGCGTCATATTTACAAAGTGATGCAGCTAGGTAGATGCGTCACTTTGTAAACCCCTGTGCCACATTATACCTGCGCCAGGTATAATGTATGCAGGGTTGGCATTCCGAAGCAAGTAAGCCTCGTAGAAGTGAAGCAGTGAAATCTATGAGATTTCACTGCGCCACTTCTAGGATGCAAATGCGTCAATATCTTACGCCTGCTTCACAGCAGGCATAAGACTGACACAGGCACATTCGAAATGGGACTTGCCCATGTGAAATGACCCATTTCTGGAATTGCATCACTTTTGTGACACACTCCAGCAATGCATCATTTTTGCTCCTACAGATACGTCAGAAATACTATGGGTCAGATTTACAAGGAACTGACGCATGCGTCTGTTAGACGGCGACCTCAGAGGAGCCCGGAAAGGGGTCCTGACTACCCTGAGACCCACCCTCGAAGTATCGTAGCCGGGCACTGGCGGGAGACTCCTCAGGGGGAGGAACCTCGTATCTAGGATTGTACCCCTGGCACCACACGACACAGAGACACCACACCGTGCGTTCTTAGGAATCAATCTTTATCAATCAGATTAGCACTGCAAAGATGTACAAGGAGAGCGTGGGCTCAATGAGTCTCGGAAGGGATAGGGGGTAGCGGGACAGTCTTTGACAAGGGTCCAAGGCAGGGGCGTACCCGGCGCACAGCTCACAATCCTCGAGCTGGGGGATACGTTTGTTGTAGTTGGGGTCCGGCGGGACCATGAGAGTCTGTGGGAGCCGCCAGTCACTCAGCAGGGCTCAGGTACAAGTTCGGAGGTCTTACGATCTTCAGGGAGCCGCGAGTCACTCAGCAGGGCTCCGGTGCAAGTTCGGAGTTCTTACGATCTTCAGGGAGCCGCGAGTCACTCAGCAGGGCTCAGGTACAAGTTCGGAGGTTTTACGATCTTCAGGGAGCCGCGAGTCACTCAGCAGGGCTCCGGTGCAAGTTCAGAGTTCTTACGATCTTCAGGGAGCCGCGAGTCACTCAGCAGGGCTCAGGTACAAGTTCGGAGGTTTTACGATCTTCAGGGAGCCGTGAGTCACTCAGCAGGGCTCAGGGGGTTCCAAGGTCCAGGAGCCGCGACCACGTCAGCAGGGCTCTCGTTGTTCCAGCGTCGAATCTGTCGGACAGTCCCAGAGCACCCCTTGTTATAGGTCGACCCCTCTTTGATGTCCGGAGTCGGTGCAGGCAGGGGTCTTGTCACCTGGGGGTCGCTTGTCGGGGTTTCCTGCCATTGTCTTTTGATCCCTTCAGGGCCGGGTCGGGAGGAGTCCCAGACACCCAGCAGGCGTGGAGCCAGCCCTCAGGGAGGCCGGAGGGCCGATCGAAACCCATCGTCCCAGGGGAGTTCAGAGGTGCGACAGAAACTGCTCCTCCCTCTCTCATCCCCTGGAAGCGTGATGTCCTCCAGCCGGAGTGGCGCCTCTAGGCCACGGTCGCGCTGGGGCCGGGCAGCCATCTTGGTGCATGAAGTGGGCACGCGGGCCCGGGGTGGCCGAAAGGAGAGAGGCCATGGATGAGGATGTCCGGGTCGGGTGCGTGTGTTTTGGTGGGAAGGACCGGCTAGGCCGTGTGCTTGGGGCTGCAGGTACCAGGTTAGGTGGTGCGGGGACAAGTAGAGCCATGCTACGAGGCCGGGTCCAACACGCGTCCCCCCCAGCTGAAAGCCGGAGAGAACTGCCCATCATCTTGGGGGGTTCTCTTCGCTGAGGCGGAAGAACCGGGAGAGGCTGTCAGCGTTGGCGTGGTCCGTACCAGGGCGATGCTCTACGGTGAAATCCATCCCCTGGAGGGAGATTGACCACTGCAGTAGCTTAGGGTTTTCTCCCCGCATCTGCATGAGCCATTGCAAGGGCCGATGGTCAGTTTGGACTTTGAAATGGGTGCCGAACAGGTAGGGGCGTAGCTTCTTGAGTGCCCAGACCACGGCAAAGGCTTCGCGCTCAATGGTGCTCCATCTCTGTTCTCTGGGCAACAGCCGCCGGCTGAGGAAGGCGATGGGCTGGTCTAGGCCTTGGTCATTCACCTGGGACAGGACGGCCCCAATGCCATGCTCGGAGGCATCGGTTTGGACTACAAACTCCTTGGAGTAGTCGGGAGCCTGGAGGACGGGGGCAGTACACATGGCCTTTTTTAGGGCATCGAACGCCTCCTGGCAGGCAGTTGTCCACTGCACCTTCTTTGGCTGTTTTTTGGACGTGAGTTCTGTGAGGGGGCCGACCAGGCTGCCATACCCACGGATGAATCTTCGGTAGTAGCCAGTGAGGCCCAGAAAGGCCCGGACCTCCGTTTGGGTGGTGGGTGGTTCCCAGGCTAAGATGGCGTCGATCTTCGGCGGTAGAGGGGCGACCTGGCCGCTCCCGACCTGGTGCCCCAAGTAGACTACTGATCCTTGCCCAATCTGGCACTTGCTGGCTTTTACTGTGAGGCCTGCCTGGCGCAGGGCGGTTAGCATCCTCCGGAGGTGCTGGAGGTGCTCACTCCATTCGGAACTGAAAACGGCGATGTCGTCTAGATAGGCCGCGCTGAACTGTTCCAGCCCGGCCAGGACTCTATTCACCAGTCGCTGGAAGGTGGCCGGGGCATTTTTCATTCCGAAGGGCATTACGCGGAAGCGGTAGTGCCCATCTGGGGTGGAGAAGGCGGACCGCTCCTTGGCTCCCTCGGTGAGCGCAATCTGCCAGTATCCGCAGGTGAGGTCGAATGTGCTGAGGAACCGGGCTGCCCCGAGTCGGCCAATGAGCTCGTCGGCTCGCGGAATGGGGTGGGCATCGGCTCGAGTGACGTCATTGAGCCCCCGGTAGTCCACGCAGAATCGGAGCTCGGCGGCGACACCGGGGGCCGCGGCCTTCGGGACGAGGACCACGGGGCTGGCCCAGGGACTGTCAGATGGCTCGATCACCCCCAGGGTCAGCATCTTCGAGACTTCCGCTTGAATGCAGGTCCGGACCCGGTCAGGGACTCGGTATGCTCGGTGTCTCACCGGCGGGCTGTCCCCGGTGTCCACGTCATGGACACACCAGTCGGGGACTCGGGGGATCAGGGAGAAGAGGTCGGAAAATTCTCCTAGGAGCTGGCGGCAGTCCCCTTGTTGCTGGGCAGTGAGGGCTGGGGAGAGGTTCACTCCTTCCACGGAGCCATCCTGCTCCTTGACACACAGGAGGTCCGGGAGGGGATCGGACTCATCTTCGGCCCCGTCATCGGTGGCCAGCAGGAGGCTCAGTTCTGTCCGCACGAAGTGAGGCTTGAGGCGGTTCACGTGAAGGACCCGAAGGGGATCCCGAGGCGACTGGACGTCCACCAAGTATGTGACTTGACTCTTCCGCTCAATCACTTTGTAGGGCCCGGTCCACCTGTCCTGGAGGGCGCCAGGCTTCACCGGGGCCATGACCCATACCTGCTGGCCCGGCTGGAACTCGACCAGAGTGGCATTCTGGTCGTACCAGCGCTTCATCTCTTCTTGGCTTGCCTCCAGGTTGGCCTCGGCCAGTTCTCGGAACTTCCTGGTCTGGTTCCGGAGGGTCAGAACGTATTGGAACACATCTCGTGGGGTGGTCTGGGGTGCCGCCTCCCACCCTTCCTTGACCAAACTGAGGGGACCTCTGACGGGGTGTCCATAGAGTAATTCAAACGGGCTGAACCCTAGAGACTTCTGGGGGACTTCCCGGTAAGCGAACAAGAGGCAGGGGAGCAGGACGTCCCACTTACGCCGGAGGGGCTCTTCTAGGCCGGTGATCATCCCTTTCAGAGTCCTGTTAAACCGCTCTACTAGGCCGTTCCCTTGGGGATGGTACGGGGTGGTGAACTTATAGGACACTCCACATTGTTGCCACAGGGACGTCATGTATTTCGAGATAAAATTAGTGCTGCGATCGCTCACGACCTCGCGGGGAAACCCCACCCGGGAAAAGATCCCCATCAGGGCCCGGCCCACCACGGGGGCCGTGACGGTGCGTAGGGGGATAGCCTCAGGGTATCGGGTGGCGTGATCCACTAGGACCAGGATAAAACGGTGACCTTGGGAGGTGGGGGGATCCAGGGGCCCCACGATGTCGATCCCGACTCGTTCGAATGGGGTACTGACGACCGGGAAGGGTTGGAGGGGAGCCTTGCGCTTCCCCCCACTCTTCCCACTAGCTTGGCACGTGGGACAGGACTTGCAGTGGGCTTCTACAGCTGCTCTCATTCTAGGCCAGTAAAAGTGGGTCACGAGACGGCTGTAGGTCTTGTCCTGACCCAGGTGGCCGGCGAGGGGGACGTCGTGGGCTAAGCCCAGGAGGAAGTCTCGGAAGCGTAGAGGTACTACCAGCACCCGGCCGGATCCCAGCTCCACCGACTTCTGCTCACTGTACAAAATGTTATTCTCCCAATAAACTCGGTGCGTTCCGGTTTGGTCGCCTGCGGCTTGGCCCTCGGCCTGGCGCCGCAGTCCGACCAGGGAAGGACAGGTGGCTTGCTCCCGGCAAAATTCCTCCCGGGTGGGTCCGCCCTCGTGGCGCCATTGGGCCAATTCGGGTAGATCGCCTAACTCGGGGACCGGGGCGGTGTGGGACGGTGAGGGTTCGTCGCTGGCGACTGACCCTTCCGATGGGGGGACGGGAGGACCCTAGGCGGGGACTGTTCTGACTTCTTCGGTCGGGGCGTCTTCGACTTCTCCCAGGGGGGTGAGTCGGGCGGACATAGATCGGGTGGTGGCGCACACCCACTCGGGGAGTCCCATCATTCCTAGGTGGGCCTTGCGCTCGACGTGCTTCCAGGGAGAACTCTCCAGGTCGTTCCCTAAGAGGCAGTCGACCGGCTGGGAGGTTCTTACGGCAACCCTTAGTTTACCTATCACCCCTCCCCACTCAAACGGCACCAGGGCTACCTGACACATACTCTCTCTATTATCTGCGGAAATTACCGGGCAAAAGACGTTGGGGAGGATCTGTTCCTCGGGGACTAAGTGCCTGAGGACACCGGTGATGCTGGCCCCGGTGTCCCGCAGGGCCTCTATTTGGTGGCCATTGATCTTGACGAGCTGCCCGTATTTCTTCGTGTTGGAGGGCAGGAGGCTACCAGGGACCATCTCTCTATCTCCCAGGGATACTAGGGCCATAGCTGCGGGTTCCCACTCCCCTGTTTCCTCAACCTCCTCCCCCAGGGCTACGTTGGCTATCTGTCTCGCAGGGGTTGCCGCAGGGGGGACTTGGGTGGCCATGGGGCACTCCGGGTCGTTGGCGTAGTGCCCGGGCCTCTGGCAACGGAAACAAGTGACGGTTACCCGGTGTCCCCGTCTCCCGGGGGGGCCGGTTACTGGTGGGGGGGGCGCTGGGAAAGGTGGAGGTTGGGTCTTTGGGGGGCTAGGCTGGGACTCTCTCTGCCCTCCCTGGTTCCCCCCTCCTCTCTGGCGGGGTGGTCCCTGACTGGCTCGGGGGTATTCTCCTACCAGGCCCCGGGGGACCCGGGTGTTGGTCCAGCGGTCTGCTTCCACAGCCAGCTTCCTGGGATCGGTGAGTTTGCTGTCGAGCAGATGCTGGCGTAGTTCCACAAAGCAGTTCGCCGCCAGGTGTTCCCACAACATGAGGTCGGTGAGTTCCTCAAGGGTGGTGACCTTGCTGCCCTTGATCCACCCATCGAAGGCCCGACTGAAAAAGTTTACATACTCCACCCAGGTGGTGCCCAGGATTTTCCTGCAGTCCCGGAATCGCTGACGGTACATCTCGGGGGTGAGGCCGTACCTTGTGAGTAGAGCCTCTTTCATGTGGCTGTAGGAGGTCTGCAGGGAGATGGGTAGGTCGAGCAGGGTGTCTCTCCCTTCGCTCAGAAATCGTCCCCACAACCCTGCCCCTCAGTCCTTCTGCGGGACCCGATGGGAGGTCATGGCGACCTCGTAGGCCCTGAACCATTGTTGAATGTCATCGTTTTTATAATATTCTTTGACCACGTCCTTGGGGATGTGGACCTTCTGCTCCGCTGGGGAGGCCGCCTCTCGGTTTCCCGGGGGCCTCCCTTCCTCATTTCTGGCCTTGAGCTCGAGTTCCTTCAAGCTGCGTTCGTGCTCTAGTTGGAGCTTCCTTCCTTCGTGCTCCCGTTGGAGCTTCTTCTCTTCCAGTTCGCCTTGTACGCGCATTTGCTCTACTGCTAGCTTTTTTTCCGCTAACTTCAATTCGCCCTCGATTTTGAGTTTGGCTAACTCGAGTTCGTGATTGCGACTTCTCTCTCTGTCCGCGAGTTCTTCCGGGGATAGGCCCCCGTCTGGTACGATGCCTCGCACCTGATTGCTGCTGCTTTCGCCTTGGGGGGGTTCGGCTTCGTCGGGGCGCTCCCCCGTGCCTTCTGGGCGGGAGGCCCCGGCATCCACCCAGGCTTTCAGTGCTTTCTGCAAATCTTCTTTGGTGTTGAGACCGGTGGTAGCGATTTTAAGTTCTTTGCAGAATTGCTTTAGTTCTTTATGCGTGTATTCTTCTAGTTGTTCCACCTGGAACACCCTGTTGGCGTTGGTTTCTGCGGGGCTCATGGCGCTTCCTTCTGCCATCTTTGTCGGTAGTGCGTCCGTCGTTCACGGTACGATCTCTAGGTTATGGGCCCGAATCCCGTCGCTTGCCACCAATGTTAGACGGCGACCTCAGAGGAGCCCGGAAAGGGGTCCTGACTAACCTGAGACCCACCCTCGAAGTATCGTAGCCGGGCACTGGCGGGAGACTCCTCAAGGGGAGGAATCTCGTATCTAGGATCGTACCCCTGGCACCACACGACACAGAGACACCACACCGTGCGTTCTTAGGAATCAATCTTTATCAATCAGATTAGCACTGCAAAGATGTACAAGGAGAGCGTGGGCTCAATGAGTCTCGGAAGGGATAGGGGGTAGCGGGACAGTCTTTGACAAGGGTCCAAGGCAGGGGCGTACCCGGCGCACAGCTCACAATCCTCGAGCTGGGGGATACGTTTGTTGTAGTTGGGGTCCGGCGGGACCATGAGAGTCTGTACAAGTTCGGAGTTCTTACGATCTTCAGGGAGCCGCGAGTCACTCAGCAGGGCTCAGGTACAAGTTCGGAGGTTTTACGATCTTCAGGGAGCCGCGAGTCACTCAGCAGGGCTCCGGTGCAAGTTCGGAGTTCTTACGATCTTCAGGGAGCCGCGAGTCACTCAGCAGGGCTCAGGTACAAGTTCGGAGGTTTTACGATCTTCAGGGAGCCGCGAGTCACTCAGCAGGGCTCAGGGGGTTCCAAGGTCCAGGAGCCGCGACCACGTCAGCAGGGCTCTCGTTGTTCCAGCGTCGAATCTGTCGGACAGTCCCAGAGCACCCCTTGTTATAGGTCGACCCCTCTTTGATGTCCGGAGTCGGTGCAGGCAGGGGTCTTGTCACCTGGGGGTCGCTTGTCGGGGTTTCCTGCCACTGTCTTTTGATCCCTTCAGGGCCGGGTCGGGAGGAGTCCCAGACACCCAGCAGGCGTGGAGCCAGCCCTCAGGGAGGCCGGAGGGCCGATCGAAACCCATCGTCCCAGGGGAGTTCAGAGGTGTGACAGAAACTGCTCCTCCCTCTCTCATCCCCTGGAAGCGTGATGTCCTCCAGCCGGAGTGGCGCCTCTAGGCCAGGGTCGCGCTGGGGCCGGGCAGCCATCTTGGTGCATGAAGTGGGCACGCGGGCCCGGGGTGGCCGAAAGGAGAGAGGCCATGGATGAGGATGTCCGGGTCGGGTGCGTGTGTTTTGGTGGGAAGGACCGGCTAGGCCGTGTGCTTGGGGCTGCAGGTACCAGGTTAGGTGGTGCGGGGACAAGTAGAGCCATGCTACGAGGCCGGGTCCAACAGCGTCAGTTTCCTTGTGCCAGCAGCAAATGTCCTTGCGCCACCATGGATGCTCTTTATTTACAATACAGTGCTCCATGGCGCAAGAATTAACAGATGCGTCAGAAATTTTGATGCATCTGTTGGCCCAAAAGTCACGCATTGCTGGAGTTGTGTCGTAAGCACGACGCAACTCCAGCAATGTATTTTGGGGACTATACTTACTGTACTGCATCACTCCTTATGCCAGCTTCAAGCATGTGTAAGCTTTTGATGCAGTGGCATCCTAAAAGTGGTGCTGTGAAATCTTATAGATTTCACTGCGCCACTTTTTTGAGGCCTTCCTGCATTGGAAAGCCTACCCTGCATACAATATACCTATGTACAGTATATTGTGACGCAGGGCTTTACAATGTAGCGCATCTCCCTACATGCGTCAAGTTGTAAATAGGCCGCATTATTTGCGCCGCCGTTGCGTCCAAAAAAGTGATGCAATGGTGGCACAATGAGGCGCAAAGGGCTTGTAAATCTGCCCCTATGTATCTGTAACTCCTTGCGACATGATGCGTCATACTGTAAATATGACCCATCCAGCATGTCGCAAGGACGGCGCAATGAAAAGTGACGCATCGCTGTTTTCACGCAGCAAATGGGTCACTCTTCATAAATAAGGGCCTCGGTTTGCTCTCTGGAAGGTGAGCAAAGGAGGGGAGGGGAAAGTAGATGAGCGCGCATAGTACACAAGTAATTGTGTAGACTCGACATATCGGGCTAATGCAGGCATATGCAGTGGTGCATGTGTTTTGTATAAAAAAGTGGTTACCCTCTATGGTAGGCCTAGAATACATGTGCTTTAGGGAAATGTATGCATATTTCAGGGTCTTTTAGTCAGCCCTCTTCATCGATTGTTTGCTACATCAACACTTGCCTTTGACCTACTTCAGCTTACAGCTAGGGTTGCCACTTTTCAGAAAAAAGTATTAAAACAAGCAACAGATGGCAAGCGAAAAGTAATGTGTTTAAAATTGTCAGAATTCTACTGTAACTTGGCTATTATACCCCTGTTTGCTCTAATTATTATTCTCAAATAATTTATACATCTCTCAAATGATCCTTTAACTGATTTCTTTAAGTCTTTGCTGCTTTAGGTTAATGTTTCAGAAGGGAAAAATACCAGATTTAACTGCTTTTCCCAAACTTTTTCTGACATGGGCTTAAAAATACAAGTTTATATTAAACATCCCGGGGCAATCTACATACAGCATGAGGCAGCTGGGCCAATAACTCCCAACATTAGCTACACTCACTGTGAGTGAGGGCATTCTGCCCTTTCACAAGACGTAAATCCTCACACAAAGTAGCTTCCTTCAGAGACTACTATGGCAGTATGAGTTTTTGAGACCAAATAATGATAGGGACCAGTTTAGTCCCTCTGAAAAGGTTACCTTCTCAAAGACTCACATGAAGAGTCAAGGTTGTGCTGGAGCAAGCCCCAAGGAGTAGGGAAAGCATTGTGGTTGGTCATCACTGCAGTGCAAAAAGCAGGCCTGGCGTAGTGGAAGGTCTCTGCCATAGCACAAAGTTCTGGATTGCCATTCCTGGAGCTTTGCATTGGCAGTCACTGTAGGCCGTCATTGCTGTAGCGTGAAGTGCAAGTCTCGTGTTCTCGGTCGTCGCAAGTCGGGATCACTGGAGCTTTGTGTTGGTGGTCATCACAGGTGGCAAAGTCTTGGTGCATCCAGGCCAGTTCACAGTCTCTTATAACCCAAAATGTCAGGATTTCTTCTTTTCTTCCAGCGGAGTGCACTCTGATGCCAGCCAAGGTTCAAGTGCCGTGGGAGAAACATCTTGGGGATCATGGATTCACTCTAGTAGAGCAGGGCTCAGACAGGTTCAGTTGTAGGTCCAGGTAGGTCCTGTTGCAGTAGGTCAGCAGGGCAGTTGCAGGGAGGCCTCTGTAGGCTGTTATGTCCCTGTAGCTCAGAACAGAAGGTCATCCAACTGACCCTTGGAGTCAATCAGGTTAGCATAGGATGAAGGGAGCAGGTCCCCTCTTTCTTCTCAGAGAGCCGGGCAGACCTCAAGCAGCAGGACAGTCTTCTGGTAGCAGCAGGGCAGTCCACTGGGGTAATGGGCAGATCTTCTTCTGTAGTGTCCATATGTCCAGGAGTGTACTGACGAGGTGGTTCAGGAGGTCCAATATTTATACCTGGTACCAGCCTTTGAAGTTGGGGAAGCTTCTAAACTACCCCCACATCTGGTTGTGGAAGGTTCCTTCCTTCCCCTGCCCAGGATCCAAGTAGCCTAGGGTGACAGAAGACTGTGAGTGGGCTAGAGGCAGCACTTTGAAATGTAAGTGGGACAGGGAACAGCTCCACAACACCAATCCTGCCAACATCTATTCTCCCTTTGTCTCCCTGCTTGGGAGCAATACACAAAAACCAATTGCCTGCCGCAGCTAATGTCCATCGTGCCCATCTCAGCCAGACCTGTTTTCTAACATGCTTTGCACCACACAAATGTGAAGTTCTGGGAAACTAAATGAAATGGAGCAGACAGAGTAATAGTTAGTATATGCCTTTAATGCATGTACATAGTCAGAATATGCTGGCCCAATTACTGTCTAGCTCACAGTGCACCATCTGGACAACTAACCGCCGTCCTTTGCAGGATAGTGATGGAAGTCAGTAGGGCTGGCAATCAGTCATGGGTGAACGTCCATTAAAGTGCTCCTCTGATGAGTCACAGCTGTTTATATAATCAAAAGTGGTTCTGTTCTCACTGTGTTTGAGGTCCTCTGCTAATGTTATTATTTGTCTTTCCGATTCAGAGCTGTCTCCAAACAGACAACAAAATACTGGGGAAGCATACTCAGTGTACTTCATACTTGAACTGAAGGTACAGTGTTGTGATAAAATGCTTATGAAGAAATGTGCCTGTGTAAACAGAACACTTTCTGAGTATGTTATCATGTATGTGCAAAGCATGTTAAAAGGCACTATTGAAAAAGATGTCAAGTTTAAGCGTGAGCTTGTAAAATGGAAGCTTTTATGCAGGGGCCCTAATGAACCTCACTACAGTTCTGCAGGCCTGCTAGTAGCTTGTAATGTTCCGGCTCTGGGTACATATAGTTCCACTTTACTAGGGACTTACAAGTAAGTTAAATGTGTCAACTGAGCGTAAGTCAATTTTACCATGTTTTAAGGAGAGAGCACAAGCACTTTAGCACTGGTTAGCAGTGGTCAAATGCGCAGAGTCCTACAAAAATGTGATCAGAATACAGGAGGGTTAAGGCAAAACGTTTGGGGATGACCCTACAGAAAGTACGTAGTCCAACAATGTCCAGGGCTGTTGTTGAAAACTAAAACAGCAATATGATTAAGCATTCACTGAAGACATATATTCTCTACAGTCAAAACGTGTTTCTTGTCTTATGTTGACTAATGTCCGGACTCCATTTTGTATTGTCATGTCTCCACGTGCTTTGCACGAGAAGAGTCCTACCTTTTCGCTAGTTACTCTTGTAATCTGCCTAGTAACAGTCTATAAATAGCTCCTTTGTCCGTCTGGCGCATGTCCAGACTTGACCACATCTGTTATGAGTTAGTCCTTGTTTGACCATGTTTTCGCGGGCTCAGGAGTATTGTTAACTCCGCCCATATATTGATCCTGTATTGAAAATGTCCATAAATGGTAATGAATTTTGCTCTATGTTGTATCCACCCACTTATGAGCCCCTCTGTTGTGTATAAAAGGGGACCGTGTACGCAAGTTCTTTGTGCTACTCTATGCAATACTGAAGAGTGTTGTGTAGGTTGTAGGACCACCCTTAAGGGTTAATAAACTCTGTTTTTGTATTTGCAGTTTCCGTGCCAACTTCCTTCTAGCTTTCGTTACAGGAGGGCGAACCCTTGTATTTTGCAGGCCTAGCTGGGGCCTGTATTCATCAATTGGCGCCCGTCACGTGGGGCTCATCGGCGACTCGGATGCTCGAAGGACTGGTCGTGACGAAGGTGAGGAATTTGGCCGGGGATGTGATCACTGCCAGCGGCATCTTTTAGTCCTGGCATCCCAAGGTTTCTTCCTTCCCTTCCGAGCTGACCATCTGGGTGGCGCCGGTCCTCGACTGAGACCTCTTCTGTCGGTTTGCCGCGTGATAGCCGTTTGGGCGAATTTTGGAACTTGGCAGTTGGAATCTGGACGTTCTTGATTGGTAAGAACCGTTGTACGGTACTTGCTTCGAGTTTTGAAGCCTGGGTTGGCTATTTGAGTTTGATTTGTGATGACCGGTCATATTTTGTATTGATTACTGTGGAATATATGCGTTGCAACACATATAGGCAGGTAATGTGGAGATATTTCTCCGGAGTTGTTTAAATTTGAACGGCGCAACGTTTAAGTGCCATGTTTGATAATGCTGCACATTTTGCATTATTTTTGAGCATGCCTGCTTTTAGCGCACTTCGTAAGTGGTGCTGCTGCTTTGGAAACCGGTTAAATCTTGAGGAATCCGCTCCAGCCCCCCCAGAGGGGACTCCTAATAGGGATATGTATGTGAAGCATGGTCTTTCCTCTATAATGTACAGCACAGTGTGGAGGAAATACACCAAAAAGGATCCTGAGTTACGATGGCCTTTGTATGGATCATTTGATATGCGTAAGATAGAGTATGTGGAACAGTGTATGTGTAAACGGCGTGCTCGGCAAGACATGTTTGAATGTGTACGGTTATGGGTGAAGGAAGTGCGTGAGCGGGAGAAACGTGAGAAAGCGCTGATTGATAAAGAGCAACGGAAAAATGATCATGTGAGAGCGCAGGAAGCGAAGTGTCGGGAGGAAAGAGAACTGGCGGAGAGACAAGAGAAAGAGCGTAGGTTGCAAGTATCGGGTCAATATGCTGTCCGCCAGCCACTTTATCCTGTCCTTACTAATCTTGAAGATGATTTTCATTTATTAGATCGCTCTCCGCCCCCTTATATTGGCGCGTCTGCCCCGGGGTCACAGGATTCTGGATCGGTTTCGGATAAGGTAGACACGCGGTCCATGTTATCAGCTGATCGTATGGGTGAGCTTCGGAAAATTTCTTTTCGTGCACTTAAGGGCAAGCTATCTCTTACTGAATTATTGGCCTCTTTGGACAGTTGGCAGAATAGGGAAAAGTTATATTTTGTTGAAACTTTTTCTGATGAAGTGGTTACTGCCTTTCGGAAATATTCTGATGTTTTTGAGCCTGATGATATAGTATTAGATTCTAAAGCATTACGTAACGGTGTTTTTTCTCCCTTTAAGATACCCGATGCGGTTCGACGGCTGTTTACATTGCGGGACGCGATGTTTGAACTTAAAGAGAGAGCGAGCCAAAAGACATGGGAGGAGAAGCAATCGAATCCCCATGTCGCCGGGAAACAGTCATCTACCTCCCATTCAGATAAGAGTGAACTAGTGCATGCTAAACCGATGCGAGAGGCGGCACCTTTGTATGTTCCTCCTAAAGGAGCGGGTACTAGTTCAGACATGTCTTCCCCCGATGCTAGGGGATATTTTATGTATAATTGGGTTTATACTCCCTGGCATAGGACTGATGTTATGGCATTGAAGAATGCATTGCCTGACCCCCGCAAGAATACAGCGGCCTTTTATGAGGAGGTCGAAGGGGCCTTGAATTCTTGTACTATGACTTTAGCAGATATAGATTTGTTCTTTGGGCTTATTCTACCACCGGATATGTGGCGATCTGTGCGGAAGGTGGATGATCAATGGTCTGAGATTGAGGATGAGGATAGGGAGAGAAAGCCCGCGCAAAAACCGCCCCAGCTTATTTTAGATCTTCCTGCTGCTATCTTGACTAAGTTGAAAACGATTATTCCCCCTAAAAAGATTGACTGGAATATGTTAGCCTCGTGTAAACAGAAGGTTGATGAATCAGTTTCAGACTTCTTTACGCGTTTTGAGGAAACATTTCATGATTTCAGTGGTCAGTCACTTACGGATGATACGGGTCAACATCTTTTTGTTGATAAATATGTGGCAAATTTATTACCGGGAATAGCAGCTCGATTAAAAGCGAGTGAAAGTTCTTGGTCCACCTCGTCTCCGGCATCCCTCCTGACTATGGCTCAGTATTATGAGCGTCAGGAACAAGAAGCGAAGGGGCATGAGGAGAAGAAATCGAAAGATTTGAAAACTAAGGTGATGTTAGCACAAGTGTATGGTCCGCCTCGTCGGGTGTTGAGAGAGGTAGAGGAGGATTTTATGGTCCCCCTTCCGGTCGGTCGGATGTTAATAGAAATCAATGTGCGTATTGCAAACAGTTGGGTCATTGGGCCAGGGATTGTCCGGTATTATATGCATCCCGTCAGGGACGTGGTCAGGGACCGCCGAGAGGTAGAGGGGGCTTTTCGAATTTTAGAGGGAATTCCAATTATCGTGCTCGCTTTGAGCCTACCGTGCAGCAACGAGATAGACCTAATGTGTTTGATCGGCAAAATCAGTATCAAATGTCTGGGAATGACCGCTCTGGGTACCATGATTCGTAGCATGCGTAGGATTGCGTTGGGTGTGGGTTGGAATCAGTTGAAGTGCCAGTTGATCAGAAAGGTCCTTATGTTACAGCAAAAGTTCTGGGTTCTACTGATCGGTTCCTAGTTGTTACAGGAGCTACTCGCAGTGCGCTGTCCAAACAATTGGTTCCGAGGGCTCCCCCATCTGGCTTAATGGTTACATCGGTAGGGTTTGATGGTACACTCTCTCGAAGCCCTCTATCCCGACCCCTTGCATTTCATGTTGACCAACTCTCTGCACTCTGTCCATTTTTGCTTGCTCCGAACACGCCTGACAACATTATGGGTCTTGATATGCTTAAGCACTTCAGAGCTACGATCCGCTGCTCCCCTACTGGAGGACGTGTGATATTAAATGACAATCACCGCATGGCAGAACGGATGTGTGTGGTTGCAGAGGATACTGTATTAGCTTCTCTCCCTCGTACTTTGTGGGCCACTTCGGATACTGATGTGGGACAGATGGTGATTCCGCCTGTCCACATTAGTGTCCAGGAGGGTGCTGAGCTACCACGCCTCCCTCAATATCGTATTTCCCAGGAGGGGTAGGAGGCACTCATACAGATTGTGCAGGATTTGATAAAGGTGGGAGTAGTGGAGGAAGTTCCCTACAACGTTTGCAACAGTCCTATTTTACCCATTTTGAAGAAAGATACCGATACTAGGATTTATCGTTTTATTATTGACTTAAGGGAGGTGAATAAGATAGTGATACCTCAGTATCCAGTGGTTTCTGATATCACTACGCTGCTTACTCTGGTTCCGCCAACGGCAACCACATTTTCGGTTATCGATTTGAAAAATGCTTTCTTTTCGATTCCTATTCATCCTGATAGCTGGTACCTTTTCGGCTTCACTTTGAATAATCGGTCCTACAGATTTTGTAGAGTCCCTCAGGGTTATACAGAGAGTCCTAGTATTTACAGTCAAGCATTGAAAAGACAATTGGATTCCTTTGTGCTACCTGATGGTGTAGCCCTTATACAATATGTCGATGACATCTTGTTGGCGGCCGATACTCCTGAGCTGTGTGAGGAGTGCACGTTATCCTTGCTTTCCTTTTTGGCATCTCACAATCACAAAGTGTCGAAGAAGAAATTGCAATTTTGTAGACCAAAGGTGACTTACTTGGGTCACCTTTTGTCTAAAGAAGGGCGTGCACTCACACCAGATCGTATTCAAGCAATTTTGGATACGCCAGTACCTTCCACACAGAAGGACGTGCGTGCATTTTTGGGTCTTGCTTCTTTTTGTAGGCAATGGATATTGGGGTTTTCACACATAGTTAAGCCATTGTTAGCACTTTTGACAAAAGATACCCCAGTTCCTCTTCCCTGGTCAAATAGTTGTGAAATTGCCTTTAAGCAATTGCGACAAGCCCTTTGCTCAGCACCAGTGTTAGGTACCCCTGATTAAACGAAGCCTTTTACATTGTATGTACATGAGAAAGATGGATGTGCATTATCAGTTTTAGTGCAGATGTACGGCGACAAGCAGCGCCCTTGTGCTTATTTTTTGGCCGTACTTGATCCTGTTGCCCGAGCATTGCCTGGTTGTTTTCGCTCGGTTGCGGCGACAGCAGTGTCAATACGCTAAAGCGAGGGAATTGTGTTATCTCATAAGCTGTTGGTATTAGTTCCCCATGCTGTTGATGCCCTGCTTAATCAGACAAAGACGCAGCATTTGACCAGTGCTCGTTTAACGCGATATGAATTGACGCTTTTGGCTCCTCATATTACGTTAAAGAGGTGTGCAATGTTAAATCCAGCCACATTGTTGCCGTTCCCGGAAACTCAGTCTGAAGCACGAAAAGCACATGACTGTATTCTTGTGACTGAGGAACAGACAAAGGGTCGTATTGATCTCCAGGATACGCCCTTTACAGATGTTGATGGAGAACTATGGGTGGACGGATCATGCCTGAAGCTACCAGATGGTACGACTTCAGCAGCGTATGCAATTACCACATTACAAACAATAGTGGAGACAGCACGCATACCGCAGAAATCAGCTCAAGCAGCGGAACTGATAGCATTAACACGAGCATGTGAGCTCAGTGCAGGATTGTGTGTGAATGTTTATACAGATAGCCGCTATGCCTTCGGAGTAGCGCACGACTTTGGCCTACTCTGGAAGGAGAGAGGGTTTCTAACGTCACATAGAGCACAGATAATGTATGGAGAGTTAGTTCACAACCTTTTGACTGCATTAACATATCCAAAGAAGATTGCTATAGTTAAATGTAGTGCCCATAAAAAGGTGGTTGATAAAATTGGAGAAGGGAATGCTTTGGCAGACCGGGTGGCGCGAGAGTCTGCGATGCAGCCTGACTTTACTGCAATGTATGTTGTGAAGTCACAGGCAGAAAGATGGCACGATGCTAGGAGAGAAGTGCTGGAAATACAGAGGACCGCTTCCGATAAGGAACGGGAGCAATGGTCCAATGATGGAGAATTAGACGATGAAGGGTGTTGGAGAAATAAGCAGATGGATAAATGGAAGTTACCCACAGCTTTCGTACAACCTATGGTTCAGATGGCACATGGACTCGCGCATGTCGGAGCTTCCGCAATTGTAAAATTACTCACACGAGTTTGGGAGCATCCGGAGATCGCTAGTACGGCAAAGAGGGTAGTGCAGAGTTGCATGATTTGCCTGAGGTATAACCCAGGAAAGGGTACACAAACTCCAGCAGGAGGATTTGCAACACCTACTGCACCCTTTGAGGTTTTGCAGATGGATTACATTCAGCTTGAGCGCTGTAACAATCTGAAGTATGTTCTAGTAGTGGTTTGTGCCTTCAGTAAATGGGTTGAGGCATACCCTACGAAAGACAATACTGCAATGACTACAGCCAAGATGCTATTGAAGGAGTTCTTCCCTCGATATGGTGTTTGTAGATTGTTGTGGAGTGATAACGGACCTCATTTTATAGCAGACGTTATCAAGTATGTCCTGAAAGGACTGGGAATTACCCAGAAATTTCATGCAGTGTTTCACCATCAGTCTACGGGATTGGTTGAGAAATATAACGGTACTTTGAAGCTTAAGATCGCTAAGATCCAAGCTTTGACTTCTTTGACTTGGCCAGATGCTTTACCGCTGGCATTATTGTCAATTAGATCGATACCGCATTCTCGGACCGGTCTCACGCCATATGAGATCGTGTTCGGACGCCCAATGAATATTTGGGGTCCACCGAAACCGAAGTCAGTGTATGATGTACATTGTGTAATGATGAATGATTATCTGGCACAGTTAACGGATAATTTGATTTCTATTCATCAACAGGTTCGAGAAGCGCTCCCTGATCGGTCCACAGGTGAAGGACATAACCTCCGGCCTGGAGACCATGTTATGATCAAGGTGTTTGAAAGGACGAACAGTCTGGAGCCGAGATGGGTTGGTCCTGAGCAAGTCTTGCTCGCAACGAGGACAGCTGTGCGAGTCTCCAATCGGAAGAACTGGATCCACTCCCTGCACTGTCGTAAAGTGCCACCTGGATTAGTGGAGCCTGCTGTATTGACCGACCATCGAGAAATCCTGACTGCAGAGAAAGGCCGTGCTGTGGAACCGAACGACACTGAGGAGCTCTTTCCGGACCAAGCGATTCCTGGAGGAAGAAGATATCATCTCAGACCGAGGAAGTGATTTCTTTCTGTATCAGGACACGTTGTCAGAACGGCCTTAGGTTAGTGAAACGGAGAGCCAATGAGGCAAGGGGGGGGGATCAGCCCTGCATTAGTGTAGTGACACCCGTCTTGGCCCGCTGGTGAAGAAATCAACGGCTGCCTAAGGGGAAGAGTTCTGACAACCTTTTAGTTTCAGGAAGATATTGACTTTTACTACAAAATGGAGAAGAAGAAGATTTTTTGTGCGACAAGTTTTATTATCATTGTAGCTATTGTTGGTATAACCACGTGGTTTGTCGAGGATGTGACTCCTGCCCGTGAGTTGCTTGTTTTGACTACTCCAGTGCCTGAGGAGCACTACTTTTACACCCTTCCGTATCAAGAATTGAAGCATCGTCAGTCTTATTTGAATAATACTTTTATCCAGATGTTGCATCATACCCATGTTGCTACAAATGCTACGAACTGTTGGATATGTGGTATGATGCCAGCTCATCAGAAGAAAGGAGGAACGCCGTTTATACCTCTTCCTTTCTTTCATAATGGCTCTTGTAGAGCATGGTACACTTTGCTTTTTGCCACACGGAAACCTACAGTGGGACGACTACTTTTTAGACTTAATAAGGAATGTCATCAAGATAAAGAAGGCTATCCACAAGCGAATGGGACGATATGGGAGTGGGAAGAATATCGACCAGATAATGAATCAATCCCCTACATCTTTACGAACACTAGAGACATTGTCGGAAATGAAAATTTGTAATTCAAGTGGCACAAGCTCAAGCGGACCTGTGTGTTCAGAGTGTGGGTCATATTCCTGTTGGTGTTAGTGACTGTATTGTTGTTTTGAATATAGATGGATTAAACAATAGTACTTTCTTAGCTTCCCATAATACGTACTTCGTATGTGGGAATAAGGGTTATTATCGCTTACCAGCCGGCTGGTCCGGAGTATGTTATGTAGCGTTCTTATTACCCCCTGTATTCTTAGCGCCTGCATCCTATCATAAAGACTTGAAGTTATTGAACAATGTAACTGTAAATAGGTATAAACGTACTCTATCTATTGATGATGTTGACCAAACTGACACTAGCTTACAGCAGTATGTTGATTTTAACTTAGGATTGTTTTTCTTTGTTGGAGCTGCTCTAAATAGTAGGAAGGTTCGACGATTAACAAGAGTTGTAGAGGCTGTAACAAATCAAGCTGCTGCTGCTCTTGGGAATCTTACGGAAGAATTGCAAATTACTAGAATTGTTGCGTTACAGAATCGTATGGTATTAGATGTTATGTTAGCAGACAGAGGTGGAGCATGTAGAATTATCGGAAGTAGTTGTTGTGTATTTATTCCTGACCACACGCCATCAGTCTATAACGCTATTAATAAATTGCATAAAATCGCAGCTGAGATTCATACAGAAAATGGCAC
The DNA here is from genome assembly GCF_964204655.1 of Triturus cristatus. Classification (NCBI taxonomy): domain Eukaryota; kingdom Metazoa; phylum Chordata; class Amphibia; order Caudata; family Salamandridae; genus Triturus; species Triturus cristatus. The sequence continues at coordinate 443,932,191 of NC_140585.1, forward strand.
TTGGACCTTTTCTGGATGGTTTTGGGCATTGATCACTACATGGGGATGGAAAGTTTTAACTGGTCTCTGTATTATTGTAGCAGTTTTGTTTTCCTGCTGCATCTGTGTTCAGTGTGGTCCTTTACTCTGTTCTTTATGTGTGTCATTTTGTATCCCTGATAAGAAAGCTATTGCCAATGTCACCTATCAGAAACACTTACACAAGGAGGTGGAAGAGATGATGAAAATTGACATATATGATGATTATCCTAATAAGCCGAATGTCTTCAGTAAATGCTGAAAGGGTCGTCTGTTGAAAACTAAAACAGCGATATGATTAAGCATTCACTGAAGACATGTATTCTCTACAGTCAAAACGTGTTTCTTGTCTTATGTTGACTAATGTCCGGACTCCATTTTGTATTGTCATGTCTCCACGTGCTTTGCACGAGAAGAGTCCTACCTTTTCGTTAGTTACTCTTGTAATCTGCCTAGTAACAGTCTATAAATAGCTCCTTTGTCCGTCTGGCACATGTCCAGACTTGACCACATCTGTTATGAGTTAGTCCTTGTTTGACCATGTTTTCGCGGGCTCAGGAGTATTGTTAACTCCGCCCATATATTGATCCTGTATTGAAAATGTCCATAAATGGTAATGAATTTTGCTCTATGTTGTATCCACCCACTTATGAGCCCCTCTGTTGTGTATAAAAGGGGACCGTGTACGCAAGTTCTTTGTGCTACTCTATGCTATACTGAAGAGTGTTGTGTAGGTTGTAGGACCACCCTTAAGGGTTAATAAACTCTGTTTTTGCATTTGCAGTTTCCGTGCCAACTTCCTTCTAGCTTTCGTTACAGGAGGGCGAACCCTTGTATTTTGCAGGCCTAGCTGGGGCCTGTATTCATCACTGTAACCTTGTCCGTATTAGACACTCAGAAGCAGTAGAGGCCATGTCTAAACAGCTTCGTCTCCTCCGGGAAACAACCTTTACAACGCAGTCATTACATCGCACTACCTTTACAACACAGTCATTACAACACAACATCCTTTACATCGCATGCCATTACAACGCAGCCATTACATCGCATGTCACTACAACGCATGTCATTACAACGCATGTCACTACAACGCATATCATTACAACGCATACCATTGCAACGCATAGTTTTTACCCTTACACTATCCAAACTTACCCTGCTGTTGCACTCACTGGAGTGGGAATAGTAATTTTTACCCATACACTATCCAACACTTACCCTACTGTTGCACTCACTGGAGTGGGAATAGTGATTTTTACCCCTACACTATCCAACACTTACCCTACTGTTGCACTCACTGGAGTGTGAATAGTAATTTTTACCCCTACACTATCCAACACTTACCTGAAATGCAATGTAATGGTATGCGTTGTAATGGTCTAATGCGATGTAATGGAATGCGTTGTAAGTGTAGTTTCTAAAAATGTGTTGTGATGGCATGCAATGTAAAATCATGCATTGGAATGGATGTTGCGATGAAAAAACTGCATTGTAAAGGCATGCGTTGTAAATGTTTACGTTGTAATGTCATACATTCGTCTCCTCCCTGCCTCAGTTCAGTCAACACTTTAAAATCTTTTTCCTCTCTTTTTTCTGTTGTTTTATTAACTTTCATGCATTTTTCTTTTTGACTTTTTCTGCTCATTATACAATACTTGCATGTGCTCTTTACTTTTACTCTCTGTCATCAGCCATTTTAACATATGAACAATGACAGCAACTCTGTTTCAGTTTATTTTAAACACTTTACTCACTTTGAAAATATATATGGAATGAGGAATGTTGCTGAACAACATAGTAAAAAGAAGGTGTTTGGTTGTTTCCACCGAAAATGTTTTTTCATCATCATCATCATAATCTTTATTTCGGTCACTTGGACCATAAAAGAATGCAACAATATTACAATTTATAAATTACACAGTAAAATGATTACATATAGATGAATAAAAAGTAGGTCATAAAACAATCTGGTTAAATCATCAAAATTATTCATATATCCATAATACAACGATTACGGATAAACCACATTGCTGTTAGGAATTTAGCAACTGTAAATACGATTAGGGCGGATGAATCTGTCTTTAAAATTCTGTATGCTGGAAGGTAGTTCCTAAAACCCAAATTTTTAAGGAGAGGGACAAGCCAATAATTCCGAGGTCTTTAGTAAGCTGGACAGAAAAATATAATATGCAGATCATTCTCTCGCGGGTATGCACATGCAGGGCATTCGACTGTGAGCTGGAGTTTAGTCCAGTGGTCAGTGTATGCCCTAAGGGGAAGAGTACCATAACGCCACTGCATATATAACTTCCTTGTTTTTGGCGGACCTACATCATCAAAGACGGGCTCTAAACGATATGAATCTTTAAATTCAAGGAAGAACTTAGATAGAGACCCTCACGTATGCTTTCAATAGAGACACGTAGCTTGTACTCATAGTAAACCTTTGATAAAGATTTGCGTGAGATCCTGCAGCATGCATTTCCTGGATTATACCACAAATCTGGTCTTCCTAGTGTTTCGAAGGTTTGCTTAATGTACTTTAACCATGAGATTTGTGCCGCTTTTGGTAGGTGCAAAATCTCTACGAGCTCAGCCCTGTAATTGGATAATTCCGGCGTGCTCCAGACTTTGCGCCAAAAGGTTAGGGGTTTGAGTCCCAACTCCTCCGTAATGGGTCTTAGGCCCAGGTCTAATCTCAGTGGGAGAAGTGGGGTACTAGACGGTAATGCTGCCAGTTGTCTTATGAAGTTATTCTCCGTGATCTGCAAATTCTGGTCAGCTGTATGCCCCCATATTTCGCCCCCATAGGTTACTGCCCCTCTAGCCTGTGTTTTGTAACTTTGCAGGGGTGGCCCAAAGGGTTTATAAGTCGACCTGCTTGTCATCCTGCATATACCACCCATTAGCTGTGCTAATTTCATATTTGCCTTGGTTTGGTGCGAATCCCACGCCATAGTTTGGTTAAGTGTAACCCCCAAATACTCAAACGTAGTGACCCTCTCTAGTCTAACAGACCCTATCGTCGGGTTTGGGCGAGTTGAGGAGGGAGGGTTGAAAATCATGTACTTGGTTTTTGCAGTGTTGATTTCCAGTCCACGCTTCACACAAAAGTTCGAAAACCCATCCAGGACCCATTGTATGCCCATGGGGGATTTAGAAAGCAGCAGGGTATCATCTGCAAACATGATTGCAGGGACCCTGCTGCCATTTAACTTAGGTGCATCAGTGTTGTTTAGCCCAATAAGATGATTAATAACCCCATCCACGAAGAGGCAAAACAGGGTTGGTGCGAGCACACAACCCTGTCTAACCCCCGCGTCAACGGGGAAACCATCCGAAAGAACTCCCCCTCTACCACATCTGACCTTAGCAAAATTTCCTTGGTGTAATCTCATCAAGATTGATAAGATATTGGCAGGAACCCCTAGGTCCATTAAAACAGTCCATAGTTTATCCCTTGACACTAGGTCGAATGCCGCTCGAAATCCACAAAGACCGTGTACAGGGTGCCCCCCTCAATTAACGCGGTCTTCCAATATAGAAGGTTCAGACAAAAAATCTGGTCTGTGGTTGAGACACCCTCTCTGAACCCAGCTTGGTACGGGCTCAATATAGCACGTTCTTCAATCCAATTTTGGAGATGGTTAAGTATCAATCTGCCAAAAAGCTTTTGGGGAACATCGATAAGTCTGATAGGTCTATAATTGGCAGGGAGCAGGGGCGATCCCTTTTTAAATATTGGGACAATCTCTGCGCCCAGCCAAGTATTTGGCACCTCCATACGTCCCAGTACGGAGTTAAATAATGTCAGTAAGTAGGGTGCCCAGACATCAGGTTCCTGTTTAAATAGATCACCCGGCAGGCCGTCTAAACCAGGTGCCTTGCCTGATGCTAACCGTCCGATGGCCTCTCGGACCTCCATTAATGTAAATGGGAGCCCTTTCAAATCATCACTGTCAAGATGGATAGGATCGGATCCTACACCTTCGACTACACTATATAAAGACTGGAAGTGGTCTTGCCAAACCTTAGGTGAAATATTGGGCTCTATTGCAGAGGTCAGCTCCTCAGATCCAGTGTTCACATAGCGCCAAAATGTACGCGAATCTCCACGTGCCAGTGAGATAGTAAGTTTTTCCCATTTATCATGCTCCCATTCACTTTTTGCATGACTGATCAAGTTCTTATAGGCCCTTCGCCTGGTTCTGATCTCCTCGCTCCCCTTCCCCTTCCCCTCCTTTATCGAGGCCAGGAGATCAATTTTTGCCTTACGGCATGTGTTGTTATACCAGAGGGGACAAGTGGTACGTCCGTTAGCCCTTTTTGGGGTGGAGAAAAGGATTTCAGACACTGATTTAATGAGGTCCCCATGCAGCAATCCCCACAGTATATATGTGTCCCGGGTGCTATCTTGCTCTGATAATGCAAGGGCCTTTTCGAGTGTGGGGATGACCCGGGCATAAAGCCTGGATATCTTCTCTGGCTTAGAAGCTAGATTCTCCCACTTCACTCTACGCCTGTTATTCGTAAGGCCTAGTCCCACCTCAGGTATCACCCTCTGTTCCCTCCTAGCCTCATAACCAGGGAGGTCATATTCCATTTCCAGTGCGTTGTGGTCACTATCTACCCTTGGGGTTACCCGAAAGTCTCTGATAAGTGACCACGAAGCCAATGGAACGAGAATATAATCAAGTCTTGATTCCCTACCCCCTCTATTGTATGTATATTTTGGAGGAATGTCAGAATTTATCCCACCATTACAGGCCCGGACACCATATTTTAAGGTTAAAGATGTTATTTGTATAGCCAAAGGGGTCCACGCTCTTGGGGCCGGCGCCTCCAGTGGGGGTATGGACCAGATAGCATCCTCCTCTTGGGCTAGACCGTCCAATGAGCCAAAGAGTGGCTCAAAATGACAATTTAGGTCTCCTCCTATTAAAAAAGGGGTACCCTCAGGAATTTGACTTAGGACATCAGCAAGCTCCTCTATAGTACGTGATTCTTGCGTGATATTCACTGGTCTAGAATAAACATTTACCAGCAGAAGCCTGTGTGAGTTTGGCCATTCCAACAGTACAACAAGAATGTCCTCCTTACTCAGAGGGAGGACAGCAGCCCTACATCCCAAATCACTAGCCACCCAGGTTGCAAGTCCTCCCGAGGGGCGCCCCCTACCCCCCCCATTTTGCTTTTATAGAAAATGCAGCAAAACCGGTGCAGTTAACTTCTTCGTGCGCCCAGGTTTCCTGAAACAAGCATATATCTTTGCCCTCAATATATGAGTTCCAGTCCGGGCAATTCAATTTGTTGCCCAAGCCCGCCACATTCCAGGATAGTATCTTTAAAGAAGAGGTGATAATACTCTTGGTCGCCTCCCTTACAATGCGTGGGGGGGAAACAGGCCTTGTAGCTACCTCTCCATTGTTGTGTTTCTCCTCGGGGTTAGCCTTCTCTCCGGGGGTAGGTAAGCATATTTTAGTGGTGTGAACGCCATTATAGCCTCTATCCTCTCCATTCCCTTTCTCATTCAGTCAGTCTACCATGTCTAGGTTGCTGAATCTGTTGTGGGTGGGGAAGTAGTCATGGCACTGTGTCCTGGGAGGGTGGGAGGACCTACTTTCTCTTGTACCCCATCTACCACCTCTTCTCTGTACAAGTTCCCAACCTTCCTCTTCTTGCCTTTGTCTTGTAGGTGGATAGAAGAATGATAAAGGTAGCGCTTGAATAGAAGTCCCCTTGTCACAATGTGGCCAGCTACATATATATGAAACAGTCATAGGGTCCCTGAAGTTGACCAAAACACAGTCTCCGTCAATAGATTTCCTGGTGCCACCCAGCCATGGGGCTCTTCTTACCATAAGGACCTGGCTGCTTATTCCTTCAGGGAGGGGCCTATTTGTAGAGAGCCAATTAATTACCTTGTTTTTTAAGGCTTCAACAGGTTCCCGGGAGGATGGTTTTAATTCGGGAATACCTGTTAAGATGACTATATACGGACTTGCCTCTGGTGGCAAATTGACTAACCTGTGTTTGTTCACATTGCCATTACCCAAATCCCCATTTTCAGGCACAGCTAACTTCCCCTGGGAGCTTTCATTTACTATGTGATTTGGGGCAGATAAATTAGGCTGTGATATGGGATGTTGAATTGATGTAGAGTTGGGTACAGGGCCCATTTCCTTAACTGTAGGCGCTATTTTAGTCTTCTTGCCACTATGGCTCGGCCCTCTTCCTACTAATTGGCTGTCCTTTTTAGGGGTGTCTAATGGGCATGCGATTTCCTTTTCAATATTCAGTAGACAGGTTTCCATCTTTGCTAATCGCACTTCCAAAGGATTAAGCATCATCCTCATGAGAGTGCGAATATCAGAGAGAGTAATATCCTCCTCCCGAGAGTTTACATTTGTACTGGGGGATATCTGCCTCGGTGTGTGGGGGGGGTGGTGTTCTTTTTTTCAATGGCGAAATTGGCCCCTTACTAGGTATGCCATTTTTCTTGCCCCTGCACAAGGCAGTATTCTTTGCAGTTTTGGACTTTCTTTCCCTACAGTTTTGTTCCCTTCTTTTACTTTTTGGAATGGCACCCTCCCTCTCCCCCTGCCCTAATTGCGTAGACTGAAGTTCCCTGGGAATAGTTCCATCCACAATGGGCAGAATCACATTGGGTGTAGTTGAGGGTGGGGGGGCTTAGGAAAAGGTAAAGGTATTATACTGAGATCTACTGGGGCCGAGAGATCACAATCAATATTTGCATCAAGGGAACCACTCAAATTAACTACATCAGGCGTAACATTTGTTCCCCTGCCCCCAGCATCAGATGATGTACATTCCAATCTTTTTTCAGGAGTAATTGCATGTGCAAGGGGGCCCAGAGACGAGCTCTTTACCCACTCAATTTCTTGCAAAATGCGTCTTTCTAAGTTAGTAATTTCATCAATAAGGAGTGAGCCAGCTTTAGCAAAGTAAGTGTCCTAAGTACCTTTGGGCTTCCCAACAGCCAGCGTGGTCTTGCTCCTCGTCTCCCTTGTTGCCATAATCCGAGTGTAATTTTGGGGTATGTGGAAGGGAAGGACGTGGGTCAGGGGGGGTGGCCCAATCCCTATCTCGTCCGTTCTCGAACGGCCTCAAATGGCCCACTCTTTGCCCAGTCTTCGCCCATGCTTCAACCCGCGCGCGTCCCGCTAGCGCGGGTGCTCCAGGGGTTTATATAGAGGGGTGGATCCGGCGGGAGCAGGCGGGAAGAGGCACCAGCTGCACCTGTGGTGATGGCGCTGTGCAGGCTGGTCCTCGCAGTCCCACCTACGGTGTTCAGCTAAGAAACAAGGCTCCCCTGGGTCCTGTGCACTCCTGGCTTGCCGGGATCAAGAGTTCCGTGTTCCTGCAATGTCTGTGCAGAGTTACATCTACGAGCGGCTCCCGCGAAGCGGGGGCCGCGAGAAGTAATATCGGTGATTGAGGAGGAGGAGGGCGGGAGCAGGCGGGAAGAGGCACCAGCTGCACCTGTGGTGATGGCGCTGTGCAGGCTGGTCCTCGCAGTCCCACCTACGGTGTTCAGCTAAGAAACAAGGCTCCCCTGGGTCCTGTGCACTCCTGGCTTGCCGGGATCAAGAGTTCCGTGTTCCTGCAATGTCCATGCAGAGTTACATCTACGAGCGGCGCCCGCGAAGCGGGGGCCGCGAGAAGTAATATCGGTGATTGAGGAGGAGGAGGGCGGGAGCAGGTGGGAAGAGGCACCAGCTGCACCTGTGGTGATGGCGCTGTGCAGGCTGGTCCTCGCAGTCCCACCTACGGTGTTCAGCTAAGAAACAAGGCTCCCCTGGGTCCTGTGCACTCCTGGCTTGCCGGGATCAAGAGTTCCGTGTTCCTGCAATGTCGGTGCAGAGTTACATCTACGAACGGCTCACGCGAAGCGGGGGCCGCGAGAAGTAATATCGGTGATTGAGGAGGAGGAGGGCGGGAGCAGGCGGGAAGAGGCACCAGCTGCACCTGTGGTGATGGCGCTGTGCAGGCTGGTCCTCGCAGTCCCACCTACGGTGTTCTGCTAAGAAACAAGGCTCCCCTGGGTCCTGTCCACTCCTGGCTTGCCGGGATCAAGAGTTCCGTGTTCCTGCAATGTCCGTGCAGAGTTACATCTACGAGCGGCTCCCGCGAAGCGGGGGCCGCGAGAAGTAATATCGGTGATTGAGGAGGAGGAGGGCGGGAGCAGGCGGGAAGAGGCACCAGCTGCACCTGTGGTGATGGCGCTGTGCAGGCTGGTCCTCGCAGTCCCACCTACGGTGTTCAGCTAAGAAACAAGGCTCCCCTGGGTCCTTTGCACTCCTGGCTTGCCGGGATCAAGAGTTCCGTGTTCCTGCAATGTCCGTGCAGAGTTACATCTACGAGCGGCTCCCGCGAAGCGGGGGCAGCGAGAAGTAATATCGGTGATTTCATTTAAATTGTTCAAGAGAGGACATTCTAGTAAATGGTAGAGAGTCTGCATTTCAACACATAGAAGGCCCCATTCACAATACTTTGACGCACGGCAGTGCAGCAAGCCTTCCTGCTTTGCTGCCATGTGTCAAAAGAAGAGAGCAGTATTGCGCCGTATCTACAAGATACGACGCCTTCCTGTCCTTTACCCCAGCGCTGGTGCACAATGGGCTCCCATACGCCCAAGCAGGCACCATTGCGCCATGGTGCATGGGTGTCTGCGTTGAAGGAACACCTTCCTGCACAAAAACTATCAAGAGAGGTGTTTTCCTCTTTCCACGTGTGCTGCAGAATTCAGCACACATAGAAAATAGAAAAACAAGGAGAAATAAAGGTATTTCTCCTGGTTGCGCCTCCCTTATGCTTCCCCTGAGGAGGTGTAGGAATCTGATGTATTCCCAGGTATACAAAACCTTGTAAACCTGAGACTTTGTCAGGCTCCATGGATGTTGTGTGGGAACACCAACACCCATGGAATGCCTCTTTCACTCAGAGTAATGCGTGAAAAGGGGCCATATTAACAAGACCATGAAAAGCCATGCAGGGTGGTTTTATGTGGCCTTATGAATATGGGAATGCACAGTGTGCCACCAGTGTGTCAAAAAAGTGATGCACCGGCAGCTCAATGGGGCTTGTAAATAAGCCCCCTTGACTTTTAGAGCAGCCTGTACAATCACATATATTATATACCCGAGTTGTAGCACTATAGCCCTAAATCACAAGTAGACAAAGATATAAATTATATCATTCGTTTACCCATGTGAAAAGAAGCACAATGCTTATTTCACAAAAAGTACCCAGTCCTCTGCTCTTGTCTATTTTGGCATCACCCATTAAAAAAAAAAAATTGGGATAAAAAAATTTAAAAAGTCGCACGCAACTTCCGCAGAGGATCATTTATTGCTTCTGATTAGTTTTCATTGTAGTAATATGTGAGATGAGTGCACACTATTGGCCCTAAAGACAACTGCTACTTATATTTTGTCTCAGAATAGTTTTCTTTTTTCGTTTCACTCGGAATTGTAGGGAAAGTGCAAGTTTCTGCAACTGTCTCATTTTATCTTTAGAAAAACATTTTGCTGGAACATTCAAGCAAAAGACAATGAGTACATAGACAGTGATTGAAGATGAGAATGACTTATTTGACCAAGCACTTGCACTCTTTGAGTAGTTAATCAAGAGAAGTGACAGGGCTCCTGTCAGGTGTGACAATTAGGACTATTCCAGGCCCCCAAAGCTATAAAAATGGCTTCGGCGACAGCCAATAGTCATTTTTTATGTATACTGAATTAATAATTGACTGTTATTGTGGTAATCTCAGAGAGCGCCACCCTGTGGCAGAGTGCTACAAGCGCCGGTGTTAACATTTAAGTACTGGTGTTGAGCAGCACCGGAAACTACCGTCTGAAGCACTGGAAGTGCAATGTGTATATGCCCTATTAGGGCCTAGTATTTGCTCTCTTTATAAGTCTAGTTCTAAGAACCCGATTACGATGCAGGCTGGAATGGCTCTGACCGTCGGTCGAAGCCCTCCAGCCTGCATCGTAATCGGCTGGTCGGATTCCTTTCCAACCGATCCATTCCGATGGGGTCGGTCCGAAGTGGCCTCTGCCTGGCTTGGAGAGCCCGTCCGCCATTCGAAAAACCTGCAGTAATCCCTCAGCCAGCTCTTTTTTCTGAGAGATTACGATGGCAGCTTGCCACTGCCTTTCTGTGCCGGCCTTTCCGACACAGAAAGGCATTGGGAATCTGTCTTTGGGGCCCTCAGAAGGGCTCCTGTGGGTGCAAGGCCACCGAATGGCGGCCTAAGGTACCCCACTGATGATTCCTGCACCCGATGGCAGGCAACTTGAGGTGCCTGCTACGGAGTGCAGGGATGAACTGCACCTCTGCTCTTTACAATGAGAGTATGCATTCCATTCAGAATGCCTGCTCCCATTGTAAAGAATAGGATTGCGATCGACAGGGTCAGGGTTCAGTCGCAAACTAATTTCTGGGCTGGAAACGACAGCAGGAGGTAATTCGGTACCAGTTCCAAACCGATGTTGGAAGGGCCTAACTGTATACAGAGAACACATTTTAATCGCAATCTGTGTTGCTCTGAAGGGAAATACATTAACTAAAACTTGGCTTTCCTCAGGTCTGACTCGATCAATATTTGTAGGAGATTTTTCACATTTTAAAATACATTTTAGGTCTCATTAATTTTGAAGACCTATTGTGTGCGGATGTATGTCGTTACAACGCACACTTTTACAACGCATGCACTTACAACGCATTTTTTACAACGCAACATCCACTACAACGCATTCCATTACATCGCATGACACTACAACGCATTTTTAAAAACTACCTTTACAACGCATTCCATTACATCGCATACTACCTTTACAACGCATACCATTACAACGCATAATATTAAATTGCATTTAAGGTAAGTATTGGATAGTATAGGGGTAAAAATTACTATTCTTACTCCAGGGGGTGCAACAGTAGGGTAAGTGTTGGATAGTATAGGGGTAAAAATTACTATTCTTACTCCAGGGGGTGCAACAGTAGGGTAAGTGTTGGATAGTATAGGGGTAAAAATTACTATTCTAACTCCAGGGGGTGCAACAGTAGGGTAAGTGTTGGATAGTATAGGGGTAAAAATTACTATTCTAACTCCAGGGGGTGCAACAGTAGGGTAAGTGTTGGATAGTATAGGGGTAAAAATTACTATTCTAACTCCAGGGGGTGCAACAGTAGGGTAAGTGTTGGATAGTATAGGGGTAAAAATTACTATTCTAACTCCATGGGGTGCAACAGTAGGGTAAGTGTTGGATAGTATAGGGGTAAAAATTACTATTCTAACTCCAGGGGGTGCAACAGTAGGGTAAGTGTTGGATAGTATAGGGGTAAAAATTACTATTCTAACTCCAGGGGGTGCAACAGTAGGGTAAGTGTTGGATAGTATAGGGGTAAAAATTACTATTCTAACTCCAGGGGGTGCAACAGTAGAGTAAGTGTTGGATAGTATAGGGGTAAAAATTACTATTCTAACTCCAGGGGGTGTAACAGTAGGGTAAGTGTTGGATAGTATAGGGGTAAAAATTACTATTCTAACTCCAGGGGGTGCAACAGTAGGGTAAGTGTTGGATAGTATAGGGGTAAAAATTACTATTCTAACTTCAGGGGGTGCAACAGTAGGGTAAGTGTTGGATAGTGTAGGGGTTTTAATGTAATATTATGCGTTGTAATGGTATGCGTTGTAAAGGTAGTATGCGATGTAATGGAATGCGTTGTAAAGGTAGTTTTTAAAAATGCGTTGTAGTGTCATGCGATGTAATGGAATGCGTTGTAGTGGATGTTGCGTTGTTAAAAATGCGTTGTAAGTGTAGTGCGTTGTAAAAGTTGCGTTGTAAAGGTTGTTCCCCATTGTGTGCAATCCAATATGCAGAGTGGGCTTTGAATCAGTCCATTGCTTATGAATGAATTACTTTCTTGTCTATCTAAGTTCCCTGCTCAATTTAATGACTTCCCTCCCTTTTCTTGATCATGCCCCGCCCCGTGGGCACAGTCCCTGCATGAACATTTTAACTGGATGAATTAGATGTATAGCTCAATTACTGACATCAAGGATTTTTTTTTTTTTATGATTTGTGTTTTTGCACTTAATACAAGCTCATCCCTTTCTTCGCTTTCTTTATTTACCGTGCATTCCTCTCTTTTTTGCATTCAATGCAAGTGTATTACTTTCATTGCAGTCTCTACCCCTCACTATCCTGTGTCTTTTTTCTGCTTACCCTTTTGCACCCCTCATGTTCTATCGGCCCCTAACCCTATTGCTGACCCACTTTATTTTGTATTTATGTATTTTCATTGTGTAATGTTTTTTCATGGGCCCATCAACTGCACACTATTATCGGGCTACTCACGTTTCTTTTGCATAGTACCCTGCAAATTCTTAATTTTTTAATTTACTGCTCCAAAATAGCAGTTGGCCATCTATGAGTGATCTTTTTTGTAATAATGTATACCATAAAATACTTCTAATATGGCTGGCATGCCTAAGAACTCATGTGCACGCATGAACGATGGCCATCTTGGAAAACAGAAAAAGCGTTCCATGATGGCCACTGCATGCTTGCACATGCTCAGTGGCCTTCTTGGAATGATTTTCTTTTCTTTGACTGGAAACATTCAAACATGGCAACTGAGCATGCAAGACTGCCATCTTGTAAATATTGCTATTTTGCTTTAACAAAAAGCTTTCCATGATTGCTGTCACACATGCATGCACATGCACGCCTATGATCTAAAAAAAGTAAGCATTGGCAAAGCTAGTAGGTGTCACTGGTGAGTTCTATTGGCTTTGCTAATGCTTGTTACCTTTATAACTATGGCTCCGATTTAAAGTATGTCGGACAGGATACACTCAAGCAGGGCGATGAGGTAAAGTACTCCGTCACTCCGATGGAGAACCCGCCCACCGAATTCAGAGATGTCTGCCCGCCTATCAGACATCTCTTGCTTTGACAAGTAACTGCCATCACAGCAGTTGCTGTCAATGGACTGAAAGTTTGACGGACAGCTCCGTCAACATAACCGTACAGCAAACTTTCAATATTTGTTTTCATTTTCAAAAGCAAAATCCAAAAGCAGGATTTTGTTTTTGAAAAATTAAAAAAAGCAATAACCCTCTGTTGTATCTTCATTTCTATCGTTGCATGCCTCCCAGAGTGTTATGTTCCATGCTCTTCAGCCAGAGTGACTGTGAAGTAATTGGAATACTTATGGGTGCCTGGTTGAGTAAATGTCAGTTGGAGTGCGTGGACTGAGCAGCAAGAATGCTGCTCCCGGGGCGGCTTTCCTGATACATTTCTGATTCCTTACTACCATTTTTACCTGTAACTCAAGACTACTACCTTGAGAATAAACCTTATCCTGTTTCACCTATACTACTGGGTACCCTGCTTCATCGTGTACTACAATGGCGAAGAGAGGAAAAAGGACCTAGGTTGATGAAGAAGTTACTGCTGGCTCAGAAGATGAGAAGAGATTGAAACTGAAGAATACTAAACCCCATGCTTTTAAAAATTGCAGCCTGCAGGAAGAACAACCAGTGTCACTTTACATCTGACAGCCAACAATTCAACCTTGCGTTCATCAATTTCATCAAGAGAAGAAGCAGACGGACAGCCTGTGTATGCTTGCTGCCTCTGGCATTAACTTTGGAAACCTGAATTTGGTCCCTTTTGTGACCAGGGAGCTGCAGCGTTATTATTTGTTCAAAAAGTGCCCGCACTACAGCATCTTTGGAAGTATATGCCCATTTACTTTTGTGGCACCTGTATTCTTTGCGGCATTTGAAGAGGCCGCAAGAGCTGAAAGCGCAAGGACTGCAAGCACCTGACAGTGGCTTGTGTTGGACTGAGTACGACGTAGGTAACTGGCGTTCGGTGGAGCTGTGAACTGCCTTTTTTGTAGAACCCATGACATACGGCAGTAGCAAGGTCTCCGAGGCAATTCGACATTCCAGGCAGCATTCCTGTTGTACATGCATTGCTGTGGGCAGGCTGACGCGACGGGTAAAATGCTGCACTGCTGCTTCAATGAGGGAACAGGTAGCCGATGTCAGAGCGTGTTGGAGCGTTCTGAGCATCAACAACCTCTACTTCCCTAAGAAAGGAATGTGTTGCGACGTTTCAAGGGCCATTTTAGTCAACTGACGTTGTGCTTCAAGTGAAATCAGCTTTTCCTTATTCTCTATTTCACTCATTTCTATGAGCATACCTTGGTAGCTTAGAATGACTTTGTGCCTGTATCTCTGTGATATTATCTGATAACTGCTATCTTTTCCAAGCTGACTTACTCTGGTCTGCATTACCTCCTTGCCATCAGCATTTGAAAATAACTTGGCACTCGTTCTCATTTTGAATGCCATTTCTTCTTTGACACTGCAACTTCAGAGTACTGTTGCCATGTTCTATACTTTGGTTTGTTTCCTTTCTTAAGAATGCCTTTTGTCATTCACATTCTTGTAAGAATATGCTGTTTGTTTGAGAGTGGATGTGCAGAAAATTTTATCATATCAGTTATTGCCATACTTAATGTCTTGCTAGTATCTTTCTATGTGATATTCTTTCTTGATTTTACTAATTTATCTATGCCATGCTGTATTTGAACCTGCTTGTGTTGGTAACCTATGCTTAATTTTCTATCCCAGCAGTCTGAAGTATGCCAAGCTTAATTCACTGATGTTGAGTATATTATATTTTGGGTTGGCATTTTTTGTTATTGTTTTTTGTCAACCCTTTACTCTTTTGTGTTAAACCCTGTGTGATGCACGTCTGTTAGGATTTTACTTCCTTTTATAGTGGGGGTTTGTTTGGCCAGGTGTATTCCATCTGTCCATACGTTTCTAACTTTTACTTCAGCTGGGGCATGTTTTTGCATCCCAATCAATTCATACATTTCCTGGTGATGGAAACCGTACTTATATTTACATTGCTGGTGAAGGGCATTTGCAGTGAGTGTGCCCAAACCATTCTTGCTTTTGCTTATACTGGGTTACACCCTGATATTACTTACTTAGGGGCATATCAACAACAACCGGCGATAATTATCTCTAAGCGCACTTAGCGCTAGGATAATTATCGCCGGCTAGCGTGAATTTTTATCGCTGAGATAGCGTACTATTAGCAACGCTTATCTCAATAGCGATAAAAATCCTCACGCTAACAGGCTAACGTGAGATTATCACTGGAAACCCAGCGATAATCTCACGTTACTTTGTTGATAGGGACAGGCAAACTTAGCCATGATATCCTCCTTCCATAGGATATCATGGCTAAGTCAGAAAAATACCAGACGTAAAAAAGCAGCGTTAACCGCGGTTAGCGCTGCTTTTTTGTCTCTAACAGGTTTAGCGACATTCTTGATAATAGGAGAAATGTCACTTAGCGACATTTCTCCTATTATTTTACTCTGGAACGCCCCCTTTGCATCTCATTAGAGATACAAGGGGAAGCGTAGAGTAAAAGGGTGCTAACATGCAAATATGCATGTTAGCACCCTGTTGTTGATAGGGCGCTAGTTTTATCTCTCCTTTTTTGGCTTTTAAAGCCAAAAAAGCAGAGATAAAGCCCTTGTTGATATGCCCCTTAGTCTTTCTGGTGATGAGGTACCTGCGTTGCATTCAAAAGCATACTAATTGTTATGTGTCTTGGGAGATAGTAAATGTAAAGCAAAAACCAAAGGAAATGATGGATGGAGTGTTGAACATTGCAAACACTCACCCCCAGTCAACTGATCTGGGTTTAATCCATCACCGTTCTTTAGCCCACTCTGCCACCCCAGTTCAGACATGGCCATATGCAAATCAGTCTGACCCTGTGCCTCATGGGAACAGTCCAGCCTGAACTGCCAAGCCATGTCTTCCCTGGACCGGAAACAAGCTTCCTAGGACCGGTTTCTGGCATTTCAGCCGTCTTCAGTCAGGCTTGCTTGAATCCAGTGGCAAAGTGAGCAAGGGACTCACGTCTGAGCATACCCTGCCAACTTATGGCGAACAAAGCAAAAACCAAAGGAAATGATGGATGGAGTGTTGAACATTGCAAACACTCACCCCCAGTCAACTGATCTGGGTTTAATCCATCACCGTTCTTTAGCCCACTCTGCCACCCCAGTTCAGACATGGCCACATGCAAATCAGTCTGACCCTGTGCCTCATGGGAACAGTCCAGCCCCAACTGCCAAGCCATGTCTTCCCTGGACCGGAAACAAGCTTCCTAGGACCGGTTTCTGGCATTTCAGCCGTCTTCAGCCAGGCTTGCTTGAATCCAGTGGCAAAGTGAGCAAGGGACTCACGTCTGAGCATACCCTGCCAACTTATGGCGAACAAAGCAAAAACCAAAGGAAATGATGGACGGAGTGTTGAACATTGCAAACACTCACCCCCAGTCAACTAATCTGGGTTTAATCCATCACCGTTCTTTAGCCCACTCTGCCACCCCAGTTCAGACATGGCCATATGCAAATCAGTCTGACCCTGTGCCTCATGGGAACAGTCCAGCCCGAACTGCGAAGCCATGTCTTCCCTGGACCGGAAAGAAGCTTCCTAGGACCGGTTTCCGGCATTTCAGCCGTCTTCAGCCAGGCTTGCTTGAATCCAGTGGCAAAGTGAGCAAGGGTCTCACGTCTGAGCATACCCTGCCAACTTATGGCGAACAAAGCAAAAACCAAAGGAAATGATGGACGGAGTGTTGCACTTTGCAAACACTCACCCCCAGTCAACTGATCTGGGTTTAATCCATCACCGTTCTTTAGCCCACTCTGCCACCCCAGTTCAGACATGGCCATATGCAAATCAGTCTGACCCTGTGCCTCATGGGAACAGTCCAGCCCGAACTGCCAAGCCATGTCTTCCCTGGACCGGACACAAGCTTCCTAGGACCGGTTTCTGGCATTTCAGCCGTCTTCAGCCAGGCTAGCTTGAATCCAGTGGCAAAGTGAGCAAGGGACTCACGTCTGAGCATACCCTGCCAACTTATGGCGAACAAAAGCAAAAACCAAAGGAAATGATGGACGGAGTGTTGAACATTGCAAACACTCACCCCCAGTCAACTGATCTGGGTTTCATCCATCACCGTTCTTTAGCCCACTCTGCCACCCCAGTTCAGACATGGCCATATGCAAATCAGTCTGACCCTGTGCCTCATGGGAACAGTCCAGCCTGAACTGCCAAGCCATGTCTTCCCTGGACCAGAAACAAGCTTCCTAGGACCGGTTTCTGGCATTTCAGCCGTCTTCAGTCAGGCTTGCTTGAATCCAGTGGCAAAGTGAGCAAGGGACTCACGTCTGAGCATACCCTGCCAACTTATGGCGAACAAAGCAAAAACCAAAGGAAATGATGGACGGAGTGTTGAACATTGCAAACACTCACCCCCAGTCAACTGATCTGGGTTTAATCCATCACCGTTCTTTAGCCCACTCTGCCACCCCAGTTCAGACATGGCCACATGCAAATCAGTCTGACCCTGTGCCTCATGGGAACAGTCCAGCCCAAACTGCCAAGCCATGTCTTCCCTGGACCGGAAACAAGCTTCCTAGGACCGGTTTCTGGCATTTCAGCCGTCTTCAGCCAGGCTTGCTTGAATCCAGTGGCAAAGTGAGCAAGGGACTCACGTCTGAGCATACCCTGCCAACTTATGGCGAACAAAGCAAAAATCAAAGGAAAGGATGGACGGAGTGTTGAACATTGCAAACACTCACCCCCAGTCAACTGATCTGGGTTTAATCCATCACCGTTCTTTAGCCCACTCTGCCACCCCAGTTCAGACATGGCCATATGCAAATCAGTCTGACCCTGTGCCTCATGGGAACAGTCCAGCCCAAACTGCCAAGCCATGTCTTCCCTGGACCGGAAACAAGCTTCCTAGGACCGGTTTCTGGCATTTCAGCCGTCTTCAGCCAGGCTTGATTGAATCCAGTGGCAAAGTGTGCAAGGGACTCACGTCTGAGCATACCCAGCCAACTTATGGCAAAGAAAGCAAAAACCAAAGGAAATGATGGACGGAGTGTTGAACATTGCAAACACTCACCCCCAGTCAACTGATCTGGGTTTAATCCATCACCGTTCTTTAACCCACTCTGCCACCCCAGTTCAGACATGGCCATATGCAAATCAGTCTGACCCTGTGCCTCATGGGAACAGTCCAGCCCGAACTGCCAAGCCATGTCTTCCCTGGACCGGAAACAAGCTTCGTAGGACCGGTTTCTGGCATTTCAGCCGTCTTCAGCTAGGCTTGCTTGAATCCAGTGGCAAAGTGAGCAAGGGACTCACGTCTGAGCATACCCTGCCAACTTATGGCGGACAAAGCAAAAACCAAAGGAAATGATGGACGGAGTGTTGAACATTGCAAACACTCACCCCCAGTCAACTGATCTGGGTTTAATCCATCACCGTTCTTTAGCCCACTCTGCCACCCCAGTTCAGACATGGCCATATGCAAATCAGTCTGACCCTGTGCCTCATGGGAACAGTCCAGCCCGAACTGCCAAGCCATGTCTTCCCTGGACCGGAAACAAGCTTCCTAGGACCGGTTGCTGGCATTTCAGCCAGGCTTGATTGAATCCAGTGGCAAAGTGAGCAAGGGACTCACGTCTGAGCATACCCTGCCAACTTATGGCGATCAAAGCAAAAACCAAAGTAAATGATGGACGGAGTGTTGAACATTGCAAACACTCACCCCCAGTCAACTGATCTGGGTTTCATCCATCACCGTTCTTTAGCCCACTCTGCCACCCCAGTTCAGACATGGCCATATGCAAATCAGTCTGACCCTGTACCTCATGAGAACAGTCCAGCCCGAACTGCCAAGCCATGTCTTCCCTGGACCGGAAACAAGCTTCCTAGGACCGGTTTCTGGCATTTCAGCCGTCTTCAGCCAGGCTTGCTTGAATCCAGTGGCAAAGTGAGCAAGGGACTCACGTCTGAGCATACCCTGCCAACTTATGGCGAACAAAGCAAAAACCAAAGGAAATGATGGACGGAGTGTTGAACATTGCAAACACTCACCCCCAGTCAACTAATCTGGGTTTAATCCATCACCGTTCTTTAGCCCACTCTGCCACCCCAGTTCAGACATGGCCATATGCAAATCAGTCTGACCCTGTGCCTCATGGGAACAGTCCAGCCCGAACTGCCAAGCCATGTCTTCCCTGGACCGGAAACAAGCTTCCTAGGACCGGTTTCTGGCATTTCAGCCGTCTTCAGCCAGGCTTGCTTGAATCCAGTGGCAAAGTGAGCAAGGGACTCACGTCTGAGCATACCCTGCCAACTTATGGCGAACAAAGCAAAAACCAAAGGAAATGATGGACGGAGTGTTGCACTTTGCAAACACTCACCCCCAGTCAACTGATCTGGGTTTAATCCATCACCGTTCTTTAGCCCACTCTGCCACCCCAGTTCAGACATGGCCATATGCAAATCAGTCTGACCCTGTGCCTCATGGGAACAGTCCAGCCCGAACTGCCAAGCCATGTCTTCCCTGGTCCGGACACAAGCTTCCTAGGACCGGTTTCTGGCATTTCAGCCGTCTTCAGCCAGGCTTGCTTGAATCCATGGCAAAGTGAGCAAGGGACTCACGTCTGAGCATACCCTGCCAACTTATGGCGAACAAAGCAAAAACCAAAGGAAATGATGGACGGAGTGTTGAACATTGCAAACACTCATC
This sequence comes from Triturus cristatus, assembly GCF_964204655.1. NCBI lineage: Eukaryota > Metazoa > Chordata > Amphibia > Caudata > Salamandridae > Triturus > Triturus cristatus. Next base: position 443,951,900 of record NC_140585.1, read on the forward strand.
CCCAGTCAACTGATCTGGGTTTCATCCATCACCGTTCTTTAGCCCACTCTGCCACCCCATTTCAGACATGGCCATATGCAAATCAGTCTGACCCTGTGCCTCATGGGAACAGTCCAGCCTGAACTGCCAAGCCATGTCTTCCCTGGACCGGAAACAAGCTTCCTAGGACCGGTTTCTGGCATTTCAGCCGTCTTTAGTCAGGCTTGCTTGAATCCAGTGGCAAAGTGAGCAAGGGACTCACGTCTGAGCATACCCTGCCAACTTATGGCGAACAAAGCAAAAACCAAAGGAAATGATGGACGGAGTGTTGAACATTGCAAACACTCACACCCAGTCAACTGATCTGGGTTTAATCCATCACCGTTCTTTAGCCCACTCTGCCACCCCAGTTCAGACATGGCCATATGCAAATCAGTCTGACCCTGTGCCTCATGAGAACAGTCCAGCCCAAACTGCCAAGCCATGTCTTCCCTGGACCGGAAACAAGCTTCCTAGGACCGGTTTCTGGCATTTCAGCCGTCTTCAGCCAGGCTTGCTTGAATCCAGTGGCAAAGTGAGCAAGGGACTCACGTCTGAGCATACCCTGCCAACTTATGGCGAACAAAGCAAAAACCAAAGGAAATGATGGACGGAGTGTTGAACATTGCAAACACTCACCCCCAGTCAACTGATCTGGGTTTAATCCATCACCGTTCTTTAGCCCACTCTGCCACCCCAGTTCAGACATGGCCATATGCAAATCAGTCTGACCCTGTGTCTCACGGGAACAGTCCAGCCCGAACTGCCAAGCCATGTCTTCCCTGGACCGGAAACAAGCTTCCTAGGACCGGTTTCTGGCATTTCAGCCGTCTTCAGCCAGGCTTGCTTGAATCCAGTGGCAAAGTGAGCAAGGGACTCACGTAAATGTACCCAGACGTTACTTACTTTTGCTAGTGTTGGGCATTCGCGTTTCAGCCCCATCCGTTCTTGCATTTTCATATTATGGGGCATATTTGATTCACCCATATGTTGCTTCATGTTTGGGCTTGTTACTTGTTACTCAAACAAATAACTACTGTACAACTTCTTACAGTTGTTGGTTATGGGGCATTTACTTTGCGCCCAAATTGTTCTTGCAGTCACATATCATGGGACATATTTCATGCACCCATATGTTGCTTTGTATTGGGGCTTGTTACTTTCTAACAAATACTTACCGTATGACTACCTACAGTTGTTGGTTATAGGGCAGTTACTTTGCCCTCAAACCTTTTCTTTAGGAGATATGTGTTGCACCCTTAGGGGCAAACGTTTTGCGTTTGGCATGTGTATGGCATCCGTTGGGGCACATATATTGCACCTTTGTGCTATGCTGCAGATTCAGTGACTCTAATTTAAGGTGTCACTTTTGTTGTTCCTCTATATTTTATATTTTATTGTCTGATGAGGGAGATGAGTGTGGGTGTTTCTCCCAAGTGATGTATTTATGTGTTATTCTTAACCGTGTATCATCATTTCCTTCTCTGGTCTTTTTAAATTATATGGTTGCATTTTTACTCCCTTGCTTCATTTTCATATTTATGGATGTTGTGTATTTCTGTCTTATTTGGATTTACATTTCTATTTTTTTTCATAAAGAATGGAGATGTGTTGTGTCTTCATTTCTGTGCCATGCATGATTTCCTAAGTGTTATGTCCTCTGCTGCTCAGCCAGAGTGACTGTGATGTACACTTTATAAACTGCAAAACCAAATATGTAGTTTACATATTGGGTTGTGAATGCGAGAAGATATATGTGGGGAGTACTGTTAGGTCATTCAAGCAACGCATACAGGAACATGTACGAGCTAATAATAACAACGATCTAAAGTACCCTATGATTTATCACATGATGGAACACCATGGTAATGATTGTAAAGTGTGGTTCCACGGCATTGATCACATTCCAATACACCCACATGGTGGGAATCGGGAATTAGCCCTACGTCGTAGAGAGCTGTTAGGATATGCCGTTTAAGATGCTTCCAAATGGGACACAACACAAATGCATTACCACTTGTAAAGGAATGGATGATGACATACTACAATTTCTACTTTTGTCCATGTAACTCGTCTTTACAATGTCTGCAATTAAATATATTTTGGTGACTATGGATATAGAGTGTCTGTATTACAACATACACATTTCTGTGCGTGAACTTTAGCCTAATATGTGTCCGTATGTATATTTTCATCGTCTTTCTGAGATTGGTCTTATATCTGTCTCCTCAGACCTCACTCCCAATCAACCTATTGACTTTCTCTTTCTGGACAAACGATGGAGTATGTGGAGTATTGGCACAAGATATTTGTATTGCCCATTTGAGCACCGTCGTTGTAACGTCGGGCCTAGGGCCTAGAAATAAATCTTGCACCACACTTTGTATACACTGGTGGTCAGTAGAATGCCTGCCCACGCCCAGCACCCTGGGCTCTTTATTCCTTTTCGTGCGTGCCATCCATGGGGACGTCGGGCGTACCCAATTACATACACGCTCAGAGGGGGGTGTGACCCTAACACACACAAGGACCCTCGGACAATGGTTTGGTCCGTTGTGGGGCAACACTACATTCCTCCTTTACCCAGAAATGCAAAACAAACAAAACATACCGCCTACCGCAGCACTACATCTTTAACAGTCTCTATGAGTCTCATGAGGGGAACAATAGAACAGTCTTACTTGGTCTTGGCGGAGGTGCAGCCTACTATCACTTCAGTGGTTGACAGCGGGCCACAAAGTCTCAGTACCTCTGGGATGGTCGCGGGCACGGGCGAAGATGGTACTTGCTCTGGCTGCGCCCGTCCGATGGGGTGTGAAACATGTCCTCTGAACCGTCCGTCTCCACCGTGCCCAGGCGGCTTTGTTTTCCGTGTGGCACCTCCTCTCCCTGGGTTTGCGTGGTCAAACCATTTCCTGTACTCTCTGCCATGCGTGGATCATCATCTCCTGTGGGTTCCCGAGGGCCGGGGGATGGCGCTGGGTAGTAGTCCCCTATCTCCGGAAGATCTTCCTCAACTTCATATGGGACTTTCTTGAAGAACGATACATTTCTAGTGACCTCTTCTCCGTCCCTGATCGCCGTGATCAGGGTACCTTTGACGTTTGTGACAGTCCAAGGGTCTAGCTCGAATGGCAGGCGGAACTTTCCCCCTGGGTGGCGGTCCTTCACTAGCACCCGGTCACCGACTTGGATCGTACTGTCAGCGGCTCTCCTCTTCCGGGATGCTTCCCGGTTGGTCTTTGTTCGGCTTTCCATGGAGCGGTTGGGCGGGCTTGATGACGACTCCCACACGGGGTGGTGCGGGATGGTGTCCTGGATTGCTCGGCCCAGACAGAGGCGGCTCGGAGGGACCCCTGTGGTGCAGTGGGGCGTCAGCCTGTATTCGCGCAGGAATTGGTAGAGGGCTAGTTCCAGGCTTCGGCCATCCGCTAGGGCGATCTGAATGGTTTTGTTTAAAGTCCTCATTAGTCTCTCGACCTCCCCATTTGCTTGCGGCCACCTCGGGGTTATGCGTCGGTGCTTGATGCGGTGGGACTGCAGGTACTCGGCCAACTCAGCACCGTTGAAAGGCAGACCATTGTCCGTACGCAGCTCACCTATGAGTCCGTGGGTGGCCATAATTTTCTCCAGCTTGGGGATCACCTCCGTCGCGGCTGTTGAGGGAAGGATTCCACCTCTGGGTACCGCGAGAAATCGTCTACCACCACTAGCATGTATCTTCCCCCAGGTAAGCTGCCGAAGTCTGCACTGGCTCGCACCCATGGTGAGGTGGGGCCTTCCTCAGTGATTACTGGTGCCGGTGGGTTGGGTAGGCTGGTCGCCAAACACACAGGGCATCGCTGGACCGTGTCCTCTACTATCTTGTCGAGGCCCGGGAACCAGAGCTTGCACCTCAGGCGGTTTTTTGACTTGACGATGCCTTGGTGCGCGCCATGCGCCAGGAGGGCAGCCTGCTGGGTGAGATGGCTAGGCAGCACCAGGCGGGGACCTCTCAGGAGGCAACCCTCTGGAGACACGGACAGTTCGTTCCTGACTTGGTGGAGCGCCTTCAGTGATGCTTGAGCCTCTGGCGTGCGAAAAGACGACGGGCTTTGGAGCGGCTTCCAGTTTCCTGATATGACCGCTTGGATGGCCATCTGAAGACAATCGTCCTCTTTGGTAGCTAGCGCCACTTCCTCCAGTGACATCGGTAGGGGTCTGGACCTTTCCACAATCATCCGGACGTATTCTTCTGTGGCTACGGCTTCCGTGGCTTCCGAGTCAGTAGCCGGGCGGGCGTGTCTGAACAGGAAGTCGGCTGGATTTCGGGCGCCTGGTTGGTACTCCACGGTGAATTGGAATTCTTGGAGTTGGAGTACCCATTTTTCAATCCGTGGAGGAGGGCATGACGAGGAGCCTTGGAATAGCGGGACCAGGGGTTTGTGATCCGTGATTACCACGAACGGGTGTCCATACAGATATATGTCGAAGTGGCGGCACCCCCACAGGATGGCGATGGCCTCCTTCTCGATATGCGAGTACCGCTGCTCTGTCGGCGTGAGAGTTCTGCTTGCATACGCGACGGGGGCCCATTCTCCGCACTTTTGCTGTTGGGCTAGCACGGCCTCTAGGCCTGTTGGGCTGGCATCCACTACGAGTTGGGATTCGTTCCGTGGATCGAAATACGCCAGGGTCGTGTCTGCTGAGAGCGCCTTCTTGGTTTTCTGGAATGACTCCTGCTGTTCCGGACCCCACTCCCAGGTGGCGGAGGCTTTGGTGAGTTCGCTGAGGGGGCCAGTGAGGTCGGACAGGTCCCTGATGAACCTCCCGCAGTAGGTGACCATCCCAAGAAAACTGCAGACAGCCGTCACCGAGGTAGGCACAGGGGCCGCGTGTTGACTTTTTCCGGATCCGGGCCTATTCCTTGGTCGGAGAATCGGTATCCGAAAAAACTAATGTCTTTACGCAGAAAATCGCATTTGTCCTTGTGGAGGGTTAGCCCTCGCTCCTAAAGCCGGGAAAACACTGCCCGGAGGTGTCGGATATGTTCGTCCAGGGTTGGGGCGTGGACTACAATGTCGTCACTGACATTTAAAACGCCGTCTTTTTGGAACTGAACACATCAAGCTCTCACCTCGCCCCGTGTGGAACTCCATTCGGCTTATTGGTCGGTTGGTATGCTGTCACTGTAAGCTTTCGTCTTTTATATATGTGCAGCACAACTTTCCTGCCTATTCTATTGACCTTCCATAATTTATTATTAGATGGCTTTTTTTTATATGCAGTCATAAGAATTTATTATTCACGTGTTGGTATGCAACTGTGATTCATATGGATTTTCCGGATCCCTCATATGACCGCCCTAATTGAGGTCGAGTAGCTCGCGTCACTCAAGCGCTACCATTTTCGCACTATTTGTTCATAGCCGGTGAGGTTCCAATAATGCATTCGGTATAATTGCTTTATGTTTTGTGCCTTGTACAAGTTATATACGAATATGTCTCTACGGGTTCTGCTTTATTTGTAATGAATTTGCGAGTTATGTTTACTTTTTGCACCCAGGGATCTAGATAACTAGTACGACTTCATACATTTCCTTTCTATAAAGCCCTTTAAAAAATGGCGGCTCTGGGTTTTCCGTCTATACAGCATCACGCGCTGACACGGACCTTTGTGTGCCACGTGATGACGGTTTCTGCTTTACTTGTAATGAATTTGCGAGTTATATTTACTTTTCGCACCCAGGGATTTAGGTAACTAGTACGACCTCATGCATTTTCTTTTTATAAAACCCCTTCAAAAATGGCAGCTCTGGGTTTTTTCGTCTAAACAGCATCACAGGCCGACATGGAGCTCTGTGCTCCACGTAATGACGTGGCTGTTAAATTCCATGCTTCTGTCGCGGCTTGAAAACACGGGTGGGAGGAGAACGCCAGACATCATGCTGGATCACACTTCTAATTTCAAAGTAAGTCTTTGAATGGGGTGTCTGATTTGGGGGCAGTGCTGTATGATATGCCTTTCTCAAAGCACTTGTTTCGACGTTTGTGTGTATTATGATCGGGTACCAAGACGCACTAAGATACCGTGTTGTTATCACGGTCCCAATCATTGCCAATAGATTAACGTTAGTGGTCATGTTATATATACCATTAATTAGGCCCTAGGATGAGTGATCCAAACATCCCCGTGTGGATTCTATGCATATCTATTTGCACTCATGGGGTGGTCATTTTTATTAAGTGCGATGTTTTCCCTGTCTACATATTTGCCCTGTCTTAAAGCCCATTTTGAGCTGCATTTTGTAATATAGGGACACATGGTCACATTCATGTTTCTCTTTCCGTCTAACCCTCCAGTCTTTGGTTTTAAATGCATTCAGTATGGTATGGTGTCCTTGTTGTGGCTGGACCACTTGACAATTTATTAAAGCTCGATTGTTGCGCTTCTGGGGATTCACTTGGTTATTACTTATGAATCCGATTATACCCACCTTTTCTGTGTTGTGTTTTTTCATAGGTATAGTTGCCTGCATTTGGGTTTCTTGAATGATGTGCAGGTCCTAATGTACCAGTACATTATCCACATAACAGTGGCTATCATACCACGTTATTCTTAGAACTATTTATGACTTTTGGAAACCGGAATTCATCACATAATGTTACTTTGATTCTTATCTTGGATCATCTACTTGCTCTGCGGATGAGGTAGGCTCAGTTCCATTATGTAAATACATACGGTGTACAAGGTATATAAGGTATTATGGATTATCATTCTCATATAAGGTTTCCCTTTATGTATTTATCTTCAGTTGTGTGACTGCCATCTCTGTTAGAATAAATCTACATCTAAGGCTATTACTACATGCACCCAGACTCATGAATGGTGGGTATCCACACCATCGTGGGTGTACATACACAAGGGTGTGTAGTCTTTCACTTGGGCCATTGGGCACAATTTGGGCTTTCTATACAAACAGGCCTCAATATTGACACAATATAGGTCCCATCCTTTGGATCTGTGTGTGACTCACAGTGGTATTGAGCTTTTGAGGCAACTTACCCAGTGCGGTCCTCTTAGGGAAGGGCGTATATTGATGCTAATACATGTTTCCACTTGTTTTGTCCTCTTTGGCTTCCATTTTGGTTTCTCAACACTTTTTCAATAAGGCTTACATTTTGTGTGCCGCTGTCCATTTTTCCTTTTCCTGTTCTGCATATGGCTAGTAAGGTTCTTGTCACCTGTTTTTTAATCTTGGATTAATATCTTGATACACGATGAATTTCTGGGTATGGTCCTATGTCAATGTTGATATGTGTTTTCCTTTTGTGATTAGTTTCTGTTTACATGTGATGTGGTTGATGTTTTAAACATATTATATATATGTATATATCAATGCTGTACGTGTTGTACATTTTATGTATGATAAATGTCGTTTTTAGATGTTTTTAAATTCACAGCCCTGAAGAAGTCCTGTGTCTTAGGATGAAACGCGTTGGCTGTTGCTCTTTAAGAATGAAACAATAAAGAAGACATTTTCATACTTGACACCTCATTGAGCAATAACTATTTGCCTGGAATTGATTACCTTATAAGTAGTGCAGCTTTGATCTAGCTTTTCTGTATAATTTTCCCCGGTGTTAGGGGAGTGCTCTTGGACAGGGTGCACTTTTAGAGGCTTGCACACAAGATGTCTCAAGATTTTTGATTTGATTGGTGATTTTTTGTGATTGGTGCAGTAAGTGCTTTCTGTTGGTCCACTGTCCAAGTTTTGTGTTTTTTCATTACAAACTTAATAAACACAGTCTGGCTATGCTTAAACACTGTTCCTAATCAATAATTATTAGTCGCTGCAATTTTTAGCTGGATACATACTCGCCCTGAAATTGGGCGCACCGCATAAACCTGCTAAATTGGTAAACATTTTGGGCATGAAAACAGACTCACAGCTTATTATATCCACACAAGTCTTGGCATGCCCCTATCAAATCAGATTTTAAATAAAGTCTTAACTTACCTTTCCTTTGAGGGCGAGCACTTATAAGTGCCTGCTTTGACAGGCTCTTGTTTGAATTGCGCAAACTCCTTGTATTTGAAGTTACCCCTTACCTTGATCAATAAACTTCAGGTCATTTAGAACACTGTAGCTCAATTAGTAACTGATTCTCTGTTGACCGCTGATGACAGACCTATCCTTCACAAACTATGTTGGCTGCTGATTAAAGAAAGTATTATCTTCAAGGGTCTGTGCCTTGCAAACAAAGCACTTTCACAAGAAGAACCTGCTTTCATTAGGATGCACCTTCAGAGATACTGCCCTCAGAGAGTCCTCTGCTCAGCCTCTAGAAATCTCAGGACAGTCGGGGCATATTTTTTCAATCTGTAAGCCGAAGTTGTGAAACTCTCTCCCTTCTTAGTTCTCAAAGGTGTCACTGGCGAGGTTTAGATGACCTCTTAAAAACAGATGTGGGAATGACCATCTTTAGCATGGTATATAGCCAAATAAATGCTTGCCTTTACTATTTTTCTGGAACATGTAGAAATTTTATGTTAAAATGTACTTACAGTGACTAGCACCCAAAAGCAATTTTCACTGTTGTTTGTATAGTTGTCTATATAGAAAACCAGAGTGCAAATTAAAAACCTAATACTGTATATCAGGAATGGAACTAGCGCAAAAAAATATTTCAACACCTTTTTAAAGTAGTTAATAACATCCAAATCAATGGTGAAGTCAGATTTTTAATAAACATTAAGGAAAAGTAAATTTTAGTAGGTTTCCTTTTCTTTTTCTGAAGTTCCTGGGAGCTAATTTGCATTTGCTCCCAAGCGTCTCTCAGCCAGGGATTTGCATTTGAATAAATGTAAAAACTGTTTGAAATGCTTCCTAGAACCAAACAATAAGCTGAATGTGCAGAGGTGACTTCTCTGAACCTCACAAAATATGTGAGGGCTGTGAGCATCCTTTTTTACAGTGTCAAATCCTGCTTGAGTATCAATTCCTCCTTGACTGGTCAGCTGGGTGTACATATAACACTTTGGGGTGCATTTGAAAGGCAGAAAACAGGATGGCAAGATAATCCTTGCGTATCCACTGTCTGGTTGCTAATGAGCCTTGCTTTGTCCTACCAGACTTTGTTCTCTGGGTTTTACATATAAAACTGGGAGTGCATTTGAAGGGAAATAGGATGCCAAAGCAAGACTATCTGGTTGCTGGAAACACTACTTTTGTTCAAACAGACGTCTGTCTCTAGGCTTATTGTGGGTACAGTGACAGCCTGGAGTTGGATTTTAGTGTTAGATGTGGGTGGATACTAGAATTACCATAGTACACTTTCCATACACACCCCAGACCTCAGAGCTCAATATGAGAATGGCAGAATACTTTTGCCACCTTGAAAATGCCCACAGTGCGTAGGGTTGGCCCTGGGCACTTTTAACCCATGAGTTAGGTACTGCCCAGGAAACATCCCACCCACTAACTTATGACAGGCAGGAATGTAACATCTATTTGCACCCACTTTCAGAATACTCCTGAATCTGGTAAAGATCAGAAGAGGTGACCTGAGGAGAGCCCTGCAGGACTAGACCTGTTCTTTCTTGCTCTCTCTTGTACCCAGGAAAATGAAGTGGACTGCAAGGGCCATAAGACTGACCTCCAATTCAAGCTACAAGGATGCTACAAGAGGTGTTATGTCATTTTGGTGTCATTTTGTTTATTACATTTACTCTATTTTTCTAATTCTGTGTTCTATATTATAATTCTATTTTTCTATATTTCTAATTTTGTATTATAGTTGTTTTACATTTTGGCTGTATTACTGTCTTGCTACTACATAACATTTTTACACACTGTCGTAAGTTAAGTCGGTCTGCTTTGTGCCATAGCTATCGGGGGGTTTAGCACAGGTAAATTTAATGCTTTTGAGGGTTCACTCAGACAAGTGCTGTGATTATTCCTTGAGGTGGGTAGGCACTCATCAAATAATAATCCAATTTCTTACACTAGGCTTTTCGCATGTGTGTTTCCCTGACTTCTTACGAAGTACTAACGGTAGAATACCATGCTAAAAGCACATGTAGATCCATGGTGATAGTGTGCTCTACAAGTGCACCATAACATAACATAAACCATTAGACAGTTTTCCCTGTTAGCTGTGACACATGCTGTACACACTTTTCCAGAGAAATTCAATTTAAGTTTAACCAGTACCAATAATTTTGAAGGCAAAACAACACACAATAACAATCCCAAATGCCCTGGTTGTATACTGAGAGATGTTGATGAGGAGTCGATGTACCCAATGTCCTCATCCACCAGCAGATTAATTTTTCAGTTTTTGGTAGCGGCCAGGTTAACTATAGCACAAAATTGAAAAGCCTTGGTCGCTCGCAATATTCATTTATGGTAGACAAAGTCTTAGAATCTCTATGCAACAGAGAAATTAATGGCCACTAACAGAGATATAATTTTCCAATATTTGAAAGAGTTTGGACTCAAATCCAAACATATATTAAAAGGAAATCAGATGCGGTTTCATAATCCTTCAACTTTGAAACATACAGCGGGGTTGTCACTGTCGTCATATGGGCAATAGATTTGCTGCTCACTTAGAATGTGAAAGTTCTGAGGTTAAGATTTTACTATAGCTAAGTTATCAACAATTGTATTTCTGTTGCGTTCATCTGCGGTTGCACATACAATTTCTTCGTGAAGTCCTTTGCTGTGCGACATTTTGATGGTCGTATGGATGCTCCAACAAAGACCAACACTTTTTTCCTTATGTAACCTTAGGAATCTTCAAGCTAAATAAATTAAAGACTAACTGGCACATGCATCAACAATGCCATTTGCGATTCCTTAATAGCGAAAAATAAGGATTCGCTAATAAGGAATAGCAAAAGGCTCTGCATGTAGAAATCGCTTACAAAATAGCGATTTCTAAACATTCCTTAATTGCTACTCGCAAATTGTGAGTCGCAATTAAGGAATACCTCCCCATTGATTCCTCTGGGCCTAGAGGCCCGTAGGAATGAATGGGAGGACTTTCTCAATTTGCTAATCCCAATTAGAGAATCGCAAATTGCTCATGCTATTTCAAGGGTGCCAGGGCGTCAAAAAGACACCCTGTTGCACCCCTGAAATCTGCATATGAATACATCTTGCACACACACATGCCCCAAGGGCATGTGTGTGTGTAAAATGGAACTTTGAAAAATGCACTTTAGTGCATTTTTCAAAGTTTTTGCAAATTACTATGAAGTTCAACTTCATGGTAATTTGCTCCCCCTATTAGCGAAATCGCTAATTTTTAAACTTTCATGCATTGCATTTAAGGAATCTCAATATGGGATTCCTTAAATGCAATAGCAATTTAAGGAATCGCAATTTAGAGATTCCTTAAATTGCGATTTTTGCATTTGGGATGATGCATCCCAAATGCAAAAATCCCAGTAGCAAAGGGGCAGATTCTGAGAATCTGCCCGTTTGCGACTGGCTTTTTCTTTGATGCATGTGGGCCTAAATACTGTATGTTACTGATTTATATATCCTGGATACCTCTGTATGTGATTATTTATTTTCCTGAAAAAATACTTCTTAAATAAAGTTGTTAAAAAAAAGGTAACGATCTAGTCAATATTTTATTCCCTGGCATAGGGTAGTTGCAGTGATACTTACCAGAATATTTCAGACTTTAGGCAGAAATACAGATAACAGATACGCAGGGCAAGTAGGTGATAGTTCCAGTAATTGTACACAAACGATTAACAATCTAGTGAGTTCTTATTGTCCGTTGGACAAGCTAGAGTGTCGTTTAGCACGATTAAGAGGGATTATTATCAATGGAGGAGATTGTACTTTTATCCACAGAATTCGTTTTCTAATAACATGGCCTGTTCACATAATAAGACTAAAAAATGAATGTTCTTAAGAGTTTGTGGGAGTACTGGGGTTAGTAGACATAAGTCATAAGCAAAGCCCCGAAGAAGAAATTATTCATTTTTAAGGACAGACATAAATTGGTCTATAACTTTAATACTATATCACTTGCTGTAGGCCAACCCCTACCTACAACACAAAATATTTATTCTTCCAAATATTTTATATCTCAAAGTGATACAGAAAAAGAAACGAGTCGAGATTATAGTGCCTGTTGTTAAAGTTAAACCAATTTAGCATTACAATCACAGCAGATTTATGGTTTGCTTAAATAATTACGGGGATTGTTCAAACTGATGTACTAATAGCGATGTGCTCTGTGCAGATTTTGTTCCCTTCTACCGTGTAAGTTGCCTCCAGACAGGCCAATGGCCTGGTAGCAGGCGCGGCCGGCTGTAGCACTGGTGGCGCCAATGCCATAATGCTTGTTGGCTCCCCCCAATGACCTCCTTCTCCACGGATTCCCTCACTACCACCTTTAACTGTGCCCTCCAAATCTCCGTAACCACTCTCTCTCACATGCATTACTTTTGTTTTATAGTGCCACTCACACCAGTGTAAGGTCTCAGAGCACTTTACATCACACACAGATTACACAGCAACAATGAATCATAAGTGTGTAAATCAGTGTATAGAAAATGTTACATCAGACAGAGGACTACAAGGTGTAGGAATCACAAGTCATCCATACTGGCAGACAGTATAGCTTAAAAGTGCTTGGTCTGGTGAAGCACGAAAGCTAGAATGTAAAACGTAACACCGTGGTTGGGGGTTGACATTACTAATTAGAATAGATTTTTAACCAAGTGAACGTTTTTTCAACATTAGGATAATAAAAGACTGGGAGAAAATCATAAATTCTAATCCATACCTTGCAGTTTGCATGCAGCTCTTTGATCACAGTTAATCTCTCCCTAAAACGCAAGTAACAAAAGGATCTCTCTGTCAAAAGCAGTAAGGCACTGACCTATTTACATTATATGCACTTTGTGATCTGCATGGTGCACGTGCTTTGCAGCAGGCCTTTTAACCTACTGCACTACTTTATGATGAGTCAAAACTTCCACTAGACGAAACTCTGATCTCTCTCCTGCAGGTCCATCAATCACCAGAGTAATGTTGACATTTTTATGGTTGCCTGAAAGTTGCTGGAGGCAAGGAATGTGCAGCAGGTGTTTTCAAAACCACACTGTACTTGCCCCCCCTCCACCCCACTGGCACAGATCGCACCACCCTAAAGCCGGCCCTGGTAGCAGGTGGAGCTATAGGTGAAACCTGGGATGACGGCACTGCTTCTATTACAATTAATCACCGCTACATTGTTCTATATGAAGCAGCAGAATACACGGTTCATTGCACTAATACCATATGTCTGATGTTCCAATCCCTCAACACGTTCTTTTTGATGGGTAAATTTCCAGGAGCCTATGTGGCCATCATTGTGTAATTCCCAAAAAAGGAACCATTTGAACCTCTGAAGAAAAAAAGTTTTAATTTCAGGGGGCTTGTGCTGCACTGATTGCGATGCGAATTATGTTCCTTAAAAAGTACTGTATTGATTTGCTAACCTTGTGTCTTTGCCTGGGTGTGGTCATAACAGCATGAGCAAAGAACTGGCAAAGCTACTGCTCTGCCATCACATGGCTAGACAACACTGGTTCCTCATGATGTGCCAGAGGAAAATACAGAGGTTCTCCTGTGTAAACGGTGTGTCATTTTTGTACTTTTAAAATGCTTGAAATCGTACTCGCCCTCACATAACCTAAGGTGTACTGTTCTGAAGTCCATTTTCGAAGTTAGGCTGTACCACGCCACCTGATCATTGTTGTTCTTATTTCTCGGCTAAATAAAGAAATTAAATCTACCCACAAAAGACAGGGAGTGTACGCAGGAGCATCTCACCGATTTATATAGACACCCCAACTGTCCCAGGCTATCATGTATACATTGTTTTAACTAGTGTGCTTTAATAAACTGTGAGAGAGACTATTCAATGAGGTAGTATTATGAGAATTCCCTAATGTATTCTGTATGAGTACATTGGAATGTTGAGCCCTTCATTGAAGAAAATGTAGTGCTCCGACAGGTCAAGTCAGTGAGCATCAAAGTCCGTACAGGGAATTTACTGCTCCCAGTACTAGCCGTTGGCATGCCTTTGGTAAGGTTATGAGAAGACTGGTTTGTGCGCCGACACCTGTCATGGACTGAGATACAGACCTTACAGCTCACATGGTGCCACTGTGTGTCGCACAATATCAGAACTCTTCACAATCACTCACTAAAGAGCTGATATCAGGCATTGAACAACCACAGGGTGAGCTGCAAAACTCAACAAATCTAGTTGCTCCTGCGTCTTCTCCCACATGGTTCCTGCCCTATTTAATGGAGGACAAAGCACAGACGTGCAGTGGTTGTGCCACTGGTGTGCTGAAGGAGCACAAAAGGCAAGACCATCTGCGCCTGTCCAGGTATTATGACTGTTAGAAATGGGGTTTCTGGTTGGCTAGGTTATGCACCTAAGCCAGGCAGAACCCACCACTCTAGTCAGGGCAAGGGAGTTACACCCTGAAGATAACCCCTGCTCACCCCCTTGGTAGCTTGGCAGAGCAGTCAGGCTTATCCCAGAGGCAATGTGTAAAGCTTTTGCGTAACACACTCACACTCCAGTGACACACTAGCCACACCACAAAGAGAAACTTCACACAAGGTTATGTAAAAATATGCTTCGTATTGTTCATAAAAACATTAGTTCACATTCACTTAAATTACAGTGCCACTAGACACTTGTCATGACTTCACATAGGTTCATAAATCACGCGGTAATGTGTACATCACATAAAACCATAATAACTTTGCCAATCGGGCAATTGTCATGACATCATCAGGGAGTGCACTCAGGCAGGTACTTGTGGATTTCACACATTATAGAAACCACCCCCAACATTTTGCATCCTGTGGACCCTCTGAAATAATACTAGTTGTCCTGCTCTTGGAAGGTGTCATACAACATACAAAGTAAATCAGGTGACCAAAGGCAGTAATTAGGTTAGGCTCTAGTTGAGTCACCAAGTCATCAACATATGTGGATTACTACTGTCAACCCAGGGGCGGGTCAACCAGTAGTGCAGAGCAGTGTTGCCCCAATGCTTTCTCACAGTGCGAGAAGCAGAAATAAAATGGTAAAACCACCATTTTATGTTTCTGCTTCTCGCACTGCTTGAAAGCAGAAGTGTTTGGTTGTGGGCGGGGCTGCTCTACGAGCAGGGCTGTCAATAGAACATTATGGGGCATACCCAAATGACCCTCCCATGCCTGGGTATAGACACATCTAATATATATAAAGAAAATTGGCTTAGAGGGATCAATCTCTTGTTTATTTATACACAAGAAACAATACATTTTCTTGCCAATTATTATTTTCTTATATGCAGACTTTCAATAATTGTTTTTCAGAAGCGAATATCTCTTGGTGGACATCAGAGTACTTTACACATAAGATATACAATTGACAAACATAAGAACAAATTCATCACATAACAACCTCTATATACAGCTTCATCCAACATATATGTACATCTTATATACACAACAAATTATCGCATATAAATTCCCCTGACTATTGTTCCAAAGAATGTACACTTCTTATTTACAGTAATACATTTAGAGGTAATCCTCTTGGCGTCAGAGGTATTACTCCTCTCCTGATTTTTTGTGTATACGCCAAAATAACTGGTTTCTTAGTCAACCCAATCTGTGGACTCCTCCTAGATCAGTGTGTCGACGCGTTCGCGTTTCAGCCTCCAATTATTTGTCTTCCTCAGGACGGGGATTACAGTCTATCTATAAAATAATTGAAAGTCTGCATATAAGAAAATAATAATTGCCGAGAAAATGTATTGTTTCTTGTGTATAAATAAACAAGAGATTGATCCCTCTAAGCCAATTTTCTTTATATATACTACGAGCAGGGCTGGGCAGGAAAGGAGTGGTGTGCCCACTCCTGAGTGAGTATGACTGGTTTGGTTGGCCCTCTGGGGCCACTCAAACCAGTCATGCACACTCTGCCCCTTCTCCATGCAGGCTGCAATGCAGCCTACATGGAAAAAATTGCCTCCCTATAGGCACCTGGCTGGGCGCCGTACTGACCAATCACTACGCTGCCATTGCAGCATAGTGATTGGCTTAGGGGAGGGGAGGGAGGCTGCCTGCATCCTGTTCCTGCCAGAGGCAGGAGAGCAGAAGCAGGAGCTGAGAAAACACAGGACCTGGCCGCATTACATTTACCACCCTCCCTCCTGCATGACCCCCCCACCCGTGATGAATGCTAGGCACAAGTGCGTCAACCTCCTCATTAGGCGATAGGGTACTTCACTCTGGTGCTTCAATTAGGTACAATATGGTAATTCAAGGAAGGTTCCCTACTCCACGAAGCAGGGGCCTCTGTCGAGGATTCCGCTGGGATGAATCACCCAATCAGGAGAAGGCCCCCCAGGTATGTGTACACCACGGTGAGGGGGCACACAACGTCGCAGTGAGACCTCGCCGGCCTACGTCCCACATGTAATCCACAGCAAAGCGTTGAACAGTCCAGCCTCTCCAATATTCAGGTGGTTCCTTCTGCTTTGGGTTGTGGAGCATGGGCGCGGCAGTCCTCACTGGCCCGGTCGCAGCAGGATAACACCAGAGCTCCTCCGCTTACTTTCGGGAACACAATCCCACCCGGCCATGGCCACACCCAGGCTCAGCCATGCAGCCGGTCACCTCTGCCTGGTTTCCGGATGCTGTGGGGGTTTCCTGCTGGGTAGCAGCAAGCTGCAGCTCCTCTCCCCAGCTTCAGCCAGGTTGCTTGGCAACGCCCGGCTCTCCTGCAGTGCTCGACCCCTGATGAAAGGCCGCGCATGGTGTCTTCTTATGGTTCAGGTGGGGCTCAGCCCAGAACTGAGCCCCAGCGAGTAACACCTCCCGGGGAGCACAAGGCAGTTGAGAAAACACACAGAGCTCCGATTTCAGCACCGCCACAGATATATTTAAGGGGAAAACGCTCTGCAGACCCTGAACAGTGCTCCACACGCGCTTCCAAATAACCAGGTGAAGACCCCAGCGCTCACCATGCACTGTCACAAGTCACACAGGGAAAGCCACAAAGCCCTAGGAGATCACTGGGGGCCCTGAACAGGAAGCAGACTCAGGCCAGAACACAAAGGCAAAATCCAGATGGTGGTTCCCTGGTAGCACAGCAATCCTCTGGGGCAGCATACAGAACCAGCAGTGTCTGGTTCCAAGTCCACACAGTGTCTTCTCCTGTTCATGGGGTCACAGCCCCTGTACTTATAGTGCCAAAGTCTTTGTTCTGGGGGCACTTCAGACACATTGTAGAAGTGCACAACACCCCCCATTCACATTGCAAGCCCTGGCCCCAGACACACCTCAGGGAGGTGGAGACGACATTGTAGAAGACAGGCACAGCCCTGTTCAGGTGCAGTCGCAACTCCCGTAATGCAGACCAGACCTATTCAGATGCAAGGGATACTCCTCCTGCTACTCTAAATGAAGCCAAGGTATATTCAGCATAGCACTTACGCACCCAGGAAAGGCAGTACACACCTCAACCCCCCTTTTGACTGTCTAGAGTGAATTCACCTCCCCTCTCTCCTGTCAGTCAAAACCAGACGATCAATGCACATCCAGGCAGGGCACAAAGACTCATAATCACAGAGAAATGCCCAATTCTAAAAGTGGCATTTCTAAAATAGTAATAATAAACCTGCTTTCCCAAATAAGCCAGATTTATCACTACTATTCCAAACATACCGATAATGGTCATGCTACCCCCCCTCAGATCAGAAATTACCAATGAAGCACATCTCAGGGAATTCCCAATGCAATCCTATGAGAGGGCAGCCTCACAGCTGTGAGAAACCAAATAGACTGTTTGTCACTAACAGGACATGCCACACAGTTAAGGCACATGTCCTACTTTTTACCCACACTGCACCCTGCCCATAGGGCTAGCTTGGGCCTACCTGAGGGGTGACTTATGTGTAGTAAAAGGGGAGTTTGGACGTGCAACCACTTGCCTTGCCACGTCATTGCGGCAGTGAACTGCGCGTGCAGGCCCTGCAGTGGCAGAGGCCTGAGACATCTTTGAAAGGCTACTTCGGTGGGTGGCGCAAGCAGCGCTGCAAGCCCAGTAGTAGGATTTAATTTACAGGCCCTGGTTACATGGTACACCACTGTACAAGGGACTTACAGGTAAATTAAATATGCCAAACAGGTGTAGACCAATCTTACCAAGTTAACAAGAGAGACCACATGCACGTTAGCACTGATCAGCAGTGGTAAAGTGCCCAGGGTCATAAAGCCACCAACAACAGGTCAGAAAAAATACAAGAGGAAGGCACAAAGTTCTGGGATGATT
Organism: Triturus cristatus; assembly: GCF_964204655.1. NCBI lineage: Eukaryota > Metazoa > Chordata > Amphibia > Caudata > Salamandridae > Triturus > Triturus cristatus. Next base: position 443,970,259 of record NC_140585.1, read on the forward strand.
CTGCAAAGAGGGCCAAGTCCAACAATGACCAACTCCTTTTAGGTAGGCTTATTGAATCTAAGAAGCATCGGTGAGAATTGTGTTTGGCAACTGCATCCAGCTGCAAGGCAAAGCTAGACCCCCTCACTCTTAGAATGGGATGCCAGCAGTGTGACTATGGAGTCGAGAGAGCCTGTAGTCTCCCTTCAAGCAGATTTAAGACTGTGGGGTAAGCAAGCTACCTATCAAATCTTCTTCAGTCTTAAATATTGATTTTTGGTGCAACTGGATATGTCTGATTTCTTATTAGATTACACGCCTGATGTGGTATTCCTCATGGAAATCTGGCTGCATGAGCATTCGATGTCCAGCATCGCATTAGCCCTTCTGGTGGGCTATTGCATAACAAGACAAGATCGTATTGAGAAAATGGGCAAGGTACTTGCCATTATTTTTAAGTGCAACCTTTCGTGTCAAATTTTTAACCTGGTCATTGCAGAGTCTTAAGGTGTTTTCTGCTCTTTAGACATCACTAAGAGATTTAGTTTTTGTGGTTCCTTAATCTATCGACCTTCAGGCCAGGCTGGTAGCTGGAGTATAAGGTTGACGGAGGTATTGTGTTCCTATATTCTTAATTGTGTCAACTTAACCATTTTAGGTAATCTTAATATTAATTTAGACAACCCAAACTGCACCATTGCTACCTCCATCATTAAAGATTTTAAAGCATTAGGATTTCAACTCTTAATTATTGGACACGCTCATGAAGCAGGCAATTTACTAGACCCTGAATGTTCAAATTTATCCAGCTTTTTCATGCAGCCTCTGCTACCTCTGAGTTGGTCTGATCATTTTGCAATCCCTATATTTTAAGTTCCTGGATTGCAAAATATGCAACAGGTCCGGTCCAAAAGGGCTTCTCTAGATGATGGGTCAAGTTTAAACCCATAGATTTCTGCCTGTGTCTTCAAAACTCGATGCCCATTCTAGAGGCTTCCATTAATTCTCAAATTAATTTGATGGATCATTGGAGTCGAAACAATTTGGACAAGGTGCTTCCTTTACAACCTGGAAGCAAAGCTAATTTATGCACTCCCACCCCTGGGATCGTGAACATTATACTTGATCTAAAGAAAAAGCGTAAGTGACTGGAGCTTTTTTGGGACAAGCACTATACAGCAGATGATAAAATGAGTCTGAAGGAGGCCACTAAGATATATCAAAAGGCTTGTAGGTCTGCACTGCTGCATACTATTCAGCAAAAATAGCTTCTGCTAGTAATACTCATAAAGAAATCTTATTAGGTCTTATGTATGCATGTCCTGCAGCGAGTGTCTGAACTCCTGCGCATTTGAGGCCAATAAAAGTGGGTGACAAGCCTTTCAAAGGTTTTGTCCTGCCCCAAATGCCCTGCCAATGGCACATCGTGAGCCAGCCCCAGTAGGAAGGCTCTGAAGTCCTGGGGTACCACCAGCGCACGGGCTGACCCAGGCTCAGCAACCTTAGGCTCTGTATATAGGAGGTCGTTCTCCCAGTAAATGAAATGTGACCCAGACTGATCACCTGCGGCCTGGTCTGCAGCCTGCTGCCGCATACCCATGAGAGAAGGGCATTCTCGTTGCGCCTTACAAAAGTTCTCCCTGGTGGGACCTCCTTCCTGCTGCCAATGGCTCAGCTCCGGTAGGTCCCCCAGTTCAGCTATCTGTTCCCCTGTAGGCTCCAGGGCATCCCCCTCAAGGTCTGCTTCCTCCTGGACCGTGGGAACTTCGGGGACCGGCTTCCCGCGCCCCCTGCTCCTTCTCTCTGAGGCCGGTTCCTGGGCCTCCCTCTCAGGCTTCAGGACCTCTTGAGTACCTCTACTCGCTGCCATGAACTGTGTGGTGACACAAGCCCAGTCCGGCATACCCAACATCTCCAGGTAAGCACTCCGCTCCACCTTAGCCCAAGGTGAGCTCTCCAAATCGTTCCCTAACAAACAGTCTACAGGCATGGCGGGCCTCACAGCTACCTGAAGAGTACCAGAGACCCCCCCCCCACTCAAAGGGAACCTGAGCCACCTTGCAGTGACTCTCTGTGTTGTCAGCGGCAACAACCGGATAGAATGCTCCTGGGACAACCTGCTCTTGAGACTCCAGGTGACACTTGACAGCTGTCACACTGGCTCCTGTATCTCTCAGAGCTTCCACTTTATGGCCATTTATGGTCACCCACTGCCTGTACTTCTTAGTGTTATCAGGCAGCTGGGTTTGGGGAACCACTTCACAGTCTCCTAATGAGACAAGGGACATCTCTGTGGGACCCCACCCACCTTGGACACCCTTCTCCGCCCCCAAGGCTACACTAGTCCTGCCAAATGTATCTCCTTGCCCCACTCTTTCTTAAAATGATTGCAACGAATTGGCTGATTTTTTCTGCAATAATGTTGCTTCCATGTATTCCATATTTGATGATTCCGATATTCTTGCTAATACATTGATTGGAGTGGTAGAACCTAAAAAGAGTATGACCTCATTCCTGCCTCTGAAGACCAGCATGCTCATGTATTTACTTAAAGCTATCGAGTCAGGTCTCCCACTTAGCTTCTGCCACCGGACAAGCTAAATATGCTTTCTCTTGCCCATACTTATTGAGTTAATGATTCCTGTACCCACTGCTGGTTCTCTAGCAGCCACACACCCATAGTCCACACACAAATGCTGCCAATGCTCTCAGCACCCCCTCCCAACAGACACACAACATGAGCACCAACAGTGCCTACACCCCCACCTACACCACACACCACAGGAAACCTGCAAGTCAACACCCACTTGCATGAATGCATTTGAACACATGATCACACAGCAAACACACAACCAAAATATGGGACCTACTGAGTAGCAATGCTCCCAACATCCTCTTTATCACAGAACCGGCTCTACCCCTCAATGGCTCCTGAGCTCGCCAAGGCAGTCCAGGCGGGCTACAAGTTTGCTCGACAGGACTGCCTTTACAAGCCATCATTGCTATCATCTAGAAGAAATCAATCAAGTGCACAACATCCAAAGAGAAAGCCACCCCATTCATGCAATGCCTGCACTTCACGCTGCAAATCTCTGAAACGTTCAACTTGAATGGAGCCAGTGCCTACCAACCACCCAGATCACAGGCCACCTTTACCAACCTCATAACCAAATTCCTTGCTACGCTCACCATCAGAGCCTACATTTGCCTCTGTGTCCTCAGCTTTCACCTGCTCAACAGTACTCCTCAAAAGCTTGAGCAACATCGAACTCACCTAGCTTGTCCCAGAACCGACATACACCGAAGGACACACAGTGGACCCCAACTTCGCCACAAAAGACAGCATCAAATACATCTCTACCACATCACTTACATGGAGCAACCACTCCATCATCCACTTCCAAATCAGCACACCTCAAGTCTACACCCCTACCAAGTTCCTCATTCCAAGCCACAGATGGTGCAAAATCACGGAAGCAGACTGTCTCTGCTCACTGAGCATGGGTCAACCTAGCCCCATAGCCTGCCTCAGTAAAGACATCAACAACTTCAACAACTGGATCGAGAACTGAGCAGACTCCCTTGCACCCATCAAACCCAACACACAAAGTAGGACATTCAAGTAGGCCAGCTGGTACACTGAAGACCTCTGAGACACCAAATAACTCTGTAAACAGTTAGAAAGGAAATGGAGATCCAGCCATGAAACCACTAACAGAACTACCTACAAGGCTGCACTCAAACGCAACAACAATAAGAAAGCATCAGAGGACCACATCAGAGGAAGCTGCAACAGCTGCAAGGAGAGCTTTTCGATCGTTAAGGATTTAACCTCGTCCTCAGCCACTGACACCAACATTGCTGCCTCTCAACAACTGTATCCCAACCTATCCAACTTCTTCCACAGCAAAATCATAAACATCTACGGCAACCTTGCACACCAGTCCAACCCCAGAGAACTCGTTGCTAACCTACCCACCACCAACCAAGACAGCCACCTGACTGAATGGACAACCCTCACCAGAAACGACACAGCACCAATCATGTGGACCATCCACTCATGGGCCCCAACAGACCCATGCCCCCACCACATCTACATCCTGGGAACATCACCAATCAGCACCACCCTGCCCCACAACATCAACACCACCTCATCACATCCACCACTTTCCCAGATGAATAGAAGCTTGCAGGAATCAACAACCCCCTCAAGAAGCCCACAACTTCCGACCCATCTCCCTGCTTCCCTATCCAGACAAAGTGATTGAGAAGGCCATCAACAAGCAACGCGTAACCTACCTCGAACTTTACCATCTTCTAGACAGCACTCAATCAGGATTCAGAGAGAACCACAGCACTGAAACAGCACTCATCACGGCCACTGATGACATTCCAATCATCCTTGACAAAGGAGAAACAGCACCCCTCATCCTGCTTGACTTCTCTGTGGCCTTCGACACTGTCTCCCTAACACCCGCATCAGAAGACTCCATAAGATTGGCATACAAGGATTGGCTCTCAAATGGCTCTGTTCCTTCCTCATGGGAAGAACCCAAAGGGTCAGGCTGCTACCCTTCACATCAGAGACTAAGAAATTGATATGCAGTGTCTCACATGGATCGTCCCTCAGGGCTACCTTTTTCAACATATACATGACCCCACTCGCCAACTTCAACCGATCATGAGACATCATCATCATCTCCTACGCTGAGGACACCCGACTTATACTCTCCCTGATGGACAAAACAACCATCACCAGAACCAACTGCATGACCATGGTAGCAGACTGGATGTGAACTAACTGCTGGCAGCTCAACTCTGCCAAGTAAGAAGTACTGGTCTTTGCCAAGAAGACCGCTCCATAGGACACCACCTGATAGCCGTCAGGACCAACACCCACACCCACAGACCACGCACAAAATCTAGGGATCATCCTAGATGATCCCAGATGACAAACTCAACATGATGGCTCAAGTCAAAGCAGTGTGCACCTCTTGCTTTCACATCCTACACATGCTGTGAAAGATCTTCAAATTGACCATCACACAACCACTCATTACTAGCAGGCTGTACTGTGACCACAATATATGCCAGAATCTCCAAACAACTCCTACACAGACTTCAGACCATCCAGAACACCGCTGCAAAAGTCATACTTGCCCTCCTACGCCACACCTACATCACCTCAGGTGGCTTTACTGGCTCCTCATTCACAAGCGCAGCTAGTTCAAACTTCTCACGCACACATACAAAGCCCTACACTACACAGTACCATAGTACCTGAACAGCGGCATACACAATCACCGTCCCACCACAGACCTATGCTCTACCTCACTCTCACCAGCACACATTCCCGCATTCACAAAAGCAAAACTGGAAGTCATTTGTTCTCCTACATTGCACCCAAGACATGGAACGACCTCCCTCAACACAACAGGGCCTCCTCCTAACTTCTTGAGTTACGCAAGAAGCTGAAGACCTGAGTCTTCATATAAGCACTTTGGGGACCACAAAACTACACACCTGGCCAAGCACCTGGCTACCCTGTTGGGTGATTAATTAGTGCGCTATACAAATCAACATACTATAACATAACATTACATAACATAACCTAACATGAATACTTGTTTATACTGTGGTACAGTTGCAGAGGCGTGGAAACATGCCATGATATTATCGCTACTTAAAAAACCTATTTTTGGAGTATCAAACTGGGCCAACTTTCACCCCATTTCCTTGCTGCCTCTTTATGCTAAGATCCTAGAGAAGCACATTAATGTCCAGCTGTTTGCATTTAAGGAATCCCGCAAAGAGATACACTCTTCCCAATTTGGATTTGGACCTAACCAATGCTTGGAAACTGCACTGTTAGGGGTTACTGAGCATCACAGGCAGGAGCTGGACACATAAGGTTCTGCGGCCCTTGATATTTTGGATCTTAGAGCCGCCTTCAACACCGTATCTCACCAGGTGCCTCTAAAGAGATTAGCTGGGGCGGGTATCCAAGGGATCGCTTTTTCTTGGTTTCAATATTTCCTGGAAGAGAGGACTTTTCAGGTGACTGAGAAACCTTACGAATCATCAGTATCCGGGTTTCCTCACAGAGTTCCTCAAGGTTAATTATTGAGCCCAACTTTTTTTTCAAACTTTTTTTGAAAACGTTATTTTTTCGAGTTTGCAGTTAACAAACAAACATGCGAGCACATATCCAATACATCATTTCGATTGCGGTGTCAATAACATTATGCACATTTCGTAAAGGTAAGACCACTGACATTCTGTACATTATTACATCATCTCCACATATTGACAAGAGGCACTTGGATAAGCTTTACAGGCAAATAAGTCATCATAGGCAGGTAAGTATTCAGACTGTGAACCCTACTGTACTCGACCTTCAGGTGGGCGTATCAGACCAGGGCAATGTCCGCCGACCATTTGCAGGATGTGTATGCTTCGCTGCATGGTTCACTGAGGTTATGTAGGACATGGTACATATGCACCACCCCTACGGTAGTGTTGTGTGCATTGATCTCAGCGTCAGTACCAGTTTTACGTGTTTCCGGGTGTGATTTCTTGTGGATGGGCAAGGAGATACATTTTCAAAGGGTCCCAAATATCTTTAGGGTGGGACTGCAGGGGAAGCAACTCTGCATAGTTAAGCATCTGCTCCTGACAGTATATCAGGTCTTTAACCCAGTCCTTAAACTTGGGAGCCTTGCCCCGCCCCCAACAGCAGTGCATGCGTAACATATCTACGGGATGGTTTATTCACTTCTGCAGTATATCCCAGCAATGCCTGAATTGGGGAGGGTGGTAGTTTCTTCAACGTCATCTGCTCCAGTGCTGCAAAGACCTGACGGCAGTATACTCCCACCTCTCAACAAGACAAGGCCAGATGAAGAAAGTCAGCATTAAGCATGCCACATCTATCACATTTATCATTATCTAGCAGCTTGCATTTATACATTTTGGCCGGCGTAGATTACAAACGATGCAAACATTTAAAATGAATAATCCTCCATCTGCTGCTAGCTGACACTTGTTCTATTTGTGAACAGCAATACGACCATTGTTCATCAGAGATAAAATCTCCCAGCTCCCTCTACCAGTGTGCACGGGCAGGGCATTGCCCCAGCTGCTGCTGAGTATGGATGGCATGGTATAATGTAGAGACAGCATGTAGAGGGGATGTGGCCTGTAACATTGTATGCAGCGGTGTCAGTTTAGCAGGTTCTGATGGGTATGTTGGTGTGATATCTTTGATGTCCTGCCGAAGCCGTACATAGAGAAACACATCTAATGGTGTGGTTGTGGTGTGGCCAAACACCTGTTCTAGTGTGCAGAATTTACCATTATTGTATAAGTCCCCCCAGCATTGTACATTGGCTTGCACCATGATTTTTCTGAATCCAGTTTCCTGGAGTAATTGCAGTGGAGGATGGTACAATAGTGGTAACAAAGGGGAGTAGAGTATGGGGGCTTGCAAGGTTTTTGCAAATCGATGCCATGCAGCTACTGTGCATGTCACTGTCGTAGCGTCCTTTTCGCGAGTCTGGGGCGGGCTGTACAACATACCTGCTAATGGAACTGGGTTTGCCAGCCAGTGTTCCACAGCTACCTGTGGCATGTACTTGGGTGGGTGAAACCAGTAGTAGGCATAGTGGGCCTTAGCGTTTACGTGATATAGTTCCATATGCGGGACATCGAATCCCTCCTGGGCATATTGTCGTGTAAGAATATCCCATTGTAACCTGAGTTGTTTACCCCCCTTGTCAGCCTAATCAGTTTGGACCGCAGAACAGTGAAGATGATACGGTATGTTCAAAAACAGGTACAATAACTTCGGGAGGATCACCATTTTAATTAGTGAGGTTCGCCCCGCCATTGAGAGAGGCAGTGAGATGCAGCGTGTTACACAGCTAGTGATGCCGCCCTACCATGGTTCAGATGCATGAGTTCTTCTCTGTCCTTGGTGACGTGTATACCTAAATATTTGACATCTGAGTGCCACCATTCTATGGGGAAATCAAGCGGGAATTGCACAGCAGCAGCGGTAAGCAGGAATATTTGTGATTTCCCCCAATTGATGTGGATCCTCGAGAGCCGGCCAAAAGTGATAAATTCACGTAGGACTGGATTTAGATTTTGTTGCGGATCTCTGATATATAGCGTGATGTCATCCGCATAAAGCGAGATGAGTATCTGTCGCAAGGGGCAACATAGTGCTTTATCTTGATGATGTTGCTGTAACTTCGCCGCAAGCGGCTCTATCGCTAAAGCGAACAGTAGCAGCGATAGCGGGCAGCCCTGCCGAGTTCCCCTAGTGATTGAAAAGGCCTGACAGATCTGTCTAGTAATCAGAACTTTAGCAGTCGGGAGGTGGTAGAGGAGACGTATCCAGGATAAAAAACTAATAGGCATCCCATGCGCTGTAATATCCCCAATAAGTAATCCCTTTCAACGGAATTGAGCGCTTTTGTGGCATCCAGAAATACTGCCGCTAGTGCAAGGCTATCGGCTACCTTGTGTAATATGGAGAAGAGCGTACGTAGATTATGGGACGCGGCTTGCCCAGGTATAAAATCCATTTGGTCCGGGAGGGCCAAATTGTCCATCAACAGTGCCAGCCTGTTGGCCATCACTTTAGCTAGAATTTTTGCGTCATTGTTGATGAGCGACAGTGGCCTGTAAGAGCCACATTGATCCGCAGCCTTTCCTGGCTTGAGCAGGGAAGAGATGAGTGCTTCCCTCATGGAAGGTGGGAGCGTACCACTTTTGTGGGCTTCCTCATAGACCATCTTAAGGATCGGCGCAAGTTGGTCAATCTATGTTTTATAGAATTCTATAGGGAGTCCATCCAGGCCTGGGGCTTTCCCGGACTTCATTTGCATAATGGCCTGGCTGATCTCATCCAGTTTGAATGGAGCCGCTAGAAACTATCTTTGGGAATCTCCTAGCCAGCCCAGTGCCACGTCATCTAGGTAGTCCACAAGAGAGAATGGACCCTGCCTACTGGAGGAGTAAAGGGCGGTGTAGTGTGCGGTGAATGCTTTCAATATAGCCGATGTATCTCAGTGTCTCGCACCATCTGCATCTGTTATTTCTAGCACCTGGGTGCAGAAGCGAGGGCAACGGACTGCCTCCGCCAGAGCCCTGCCAGGTTGCTCACCCTCTCCATAATGGCCAACTACAAAATACTTGCCCCTGAATCGAGTCTCCCTGTCTGCTGTTTCTCTATACTCCGAGAGCTTCTCTCTGAAGTCTTTTTGTGACTCCCCATCAGCTCCAGTGGCTAGAACTACCTCTAATTGCTTGAGTTCCGTTTCTAACCTCTGTAATGTACCACGGATATCCTGAAGAACCCCAAAGCCTTCAGAAATGCAAAAACCCATCGACAGTGACCTTGAAGGCCTCCCAAACCGTCGCAACGCAGTCAACTGACCCCATGTTGAGTTGGAAAAAATCTGTAATTTCCTGCTCCAATTTGGTTCTAAACATTATGTCTAGCAGAACAGTAGGTAGTAACCTCCAGCTTCTAGTCGGTCCCTCTTCGCCCGGTATGGTAAACGTGATGCGAACAGGGGAGTGGTTGGAGTAGGTTCGTGCTAGATGCTCTGCTGTAACAAGCAACGGGCCTAAACCTTTGAGACCAAAATATAATTGAGTCTCGCCCAGGACGCAGTAAAATGTGTGCCTGCAGTCATATGTGGATGGACATGCCGCCATGTGTCTATCAGGTCATTATCCGACATTATGTCCCGTAGAATCTTATGTGTGCAAGTGTAATGGTGCGGGACAAGATTCAATATGTCCAACTCTGGAGCCAGAGCAGAGTTAAAATCCCCCCCATATGATGTGGGTTGAGCCTATTTCCAGACCTTTGCCCCATAACCTGGCAAAGAAATCAGGGTCATCCACATTAGGTCTGTAAAAACAGACCTGGGTGGTAGACGTAGTGCCTAGTCTCCCCCACATCATGCAATAATGGCCTTCGTGGTCGTGGGCTGTGCCGCTAGGGGTGAGAGGGGCGTGTTTTTTAATCAATATGGCTGATCCCCTGGAGTATGATGAGTATGAGGAGAACACCCTGTGCGCCGCCCATTTGGAAGCAAAGGAGGATAGACGTCTTGGGTCCTGGTGGGTTCCCTGTAGCATCGCTATTTGAACCTTGTGTCGATCCAAATAGGCTAAAATTTGTCTGCACTTGCGCGGATCTCTTAGTCCTCTAACGTTCCATGTTAAGAGATGCAGTCTCGCATCAGAGCTTGAGCTCAACTTGTGTACATGTGTGTTGCAATGCATAAATCGGTGTGTGGTCTACCTCTGGGAGTACCGCAAAATATATACAGCAACAATCCAATGTGCTTCGCTGTGTCCTGAAGAACTACCATCTTTAAAGGCCCACCTCCCTCCCCCACCCACTAAAGCATCCCAAACATGCCAGACTGAACTTTCCCCCACCCGTGTTACCCAAAACAACAACAATAACAAACATTGTAATCGAAAAAATAGGGGGAATACCCGTGAGTGGGAACTCCTAGGTGCAGGCACGACTTACTCCCATCCCACCGGCTTACAGGATGACCAGATGTTATTAATCACTCGTCGGGGGAGGGGGTGCCCAGAGAAGTTATACCTATAGTCCCAAGGAAGGACTTATCTGACTGTACAGTTGTAATGGCCATTTTGTGCCGGATATGTAGTGCATTGGTCCTTGTCCCGGCAGTGGGTCATGTCAAGAGTTCATAGATGAAAAACATGTGGCAGGCAGTCATGGCAACCGCCAAACTGGACTTAAAGAGTATCATTCCTTGTCTGGTGACGTGGCACGCGGTGGAGAGTCAGCCAAACTACGTGTGATGCTGGGTCGTTTATTGCGTCACAGAAAGTCATCTACCTGCTGCGTGTTAGTAAAAAAGGCTGCTTGCCCTGTTGGGTCACTCTCCACTTGGCTGGATAGATTAAGGCGTAGTCAACTTGTGCCTGTCGCAGCTTCTGCTTTGCAGGAGTGAATTTGCGCATTGACTCTTGGACTGCAGCTGTGAAGAACAGGTATAGGGTAAAGGTTTTGCCTTAAAATGTGAGTTGTCGTTTATCCCGGGCTACCCTGAGGGCCACATCACGGTCCTGGTAATTGAGCAGCCGCACAATGATTGGGCGGGGCGGACTCCCGGGTGGTGGACGTGGGCTGAGGGATCAATGCGCGCGCTCACCGATGAACTGGGAGGATAAGGAGTCCTCGCCAATGACTTCGCGCAGCAACCTCTCAAAGTAATCATCTATCCGCCCCGTGTTGGTGCTCTCCGGTATTCCAATGACGCGAACGTTATTGCGTCGGCTGCCCGCTTCAAGGTCTTCATTTTTAGCAGGGATGACTCGGAGCAATTTGTCCATTTTTGCCACCTGTTTTTGCAACGTGGATGTGCCATCCTCCGTGTCAGAGATGAGATGTTCAGCCTCTGTGATGCGTTCATCATGTTGTTCTATTTTGAGTAAAAGAGTGTCTACTTTACTTTCTATGGAGGCAAGGCTCTGCCTCATGGCCAGAAATAGTTCTTTAACATCCTCATCCTGCCCTGGAGCTGTGTTAGCTGCACGCATCGCACCCGCTTGATCAAGGTCATCCTGCTGCGAGTGGGTGACTTTTTTGGGGGTTTCAAAACACAGTCGACTCTGCCTTGTATCCGTTTTCCCCATGATGTAGGGTAAAGGATTCTCCGCTTCAGGCACGACTATGAACTGCTAGGCCAGTCGGGAAGTACTCCAATGTGAGGGAGAGATGGCAGCTCTTCGTTCCACATGTGGTGTAAGGTAGTCAAAGTAGGTCCCCGCAGCGATCACTGGATAGTGTCATAGGTACCAGGGAGAGAACGCTACAGAGGTTGCACCACAGTAGCCCAGCGGCCAATCCCGTTGTGGGCAGGTGTTGCAGAGTCCCCTTCCAGCCGTCAGACAGGTTTCGGATTGTTGCTGGGATATGGTACCCCGCACTGGATGATAAAGTTTAGAGAGTAGGCCTGATCTGCTGTAAGCTTCGTCCCCTCACCAGCTCTCAGCAATCAGCATGAATAGTCCTTGGCTCCGCCTATGCCACCTTGCACCGCAATCATCACCTAGAAAGACAAGAGAAGGGTAGGTGCAGAGCGGTAGGCAGCACGTGGCTTGGTAGAGCCTGCCTGAGCTCCAGTCTTATGGTCGTGGGGGTGATGGGATCGTATGCGCCACGTAAGTCTCAACTACCAGTATACTCTCCTTGGCTTGTCCTAGGAGGCATAGGGTACAGTCATGCCGCCACTAGTATCCCAGCTGGGGCGGTCCAGAGGAGGGCTGGCCCAGTAGGTATGCGGCCTCGCTGTTTCTCATGTGCCTTGGACGTGCCCGTCTCACTCCACTCAGCCTGGTTACAGAAGCACACCCCGCGGGCTGCCCTCCAGCTCCCAGCAGCGACATGGCACCGCAGGGATACAGCTATTGAACAGGTGACTCACATGTCGAAGAACTCTGTCTGTGGTGGGGCTCTGCGGTCAGGAGGAAGGCAACTTGCGGCAATATCACCCAGCTGCGGCACTACCGATCCCAGCGCTACAGACTTGATGATGGCACAGGTTTGTCAGCGCCACGTGAAAGCAGACCGTTCCTCACCGTCTGCGACAGTCCACTATGGGTGAGAAAGTTCCCCGATGTGCGGGTATCATCCCCGCGTAGTAGCGCCGATGGGGCCAGCCAGAATACACTTGTGGCCTGGACACCACATGGGCTCCGCGGATGTTGCGTACCGCGCCTCGTCCAGTGTCAGTTCCAGAGCTTCATGCCGCACTCATGGCTCCGATCAGCAGGAGAGCCCCCGGCCCACAGCAGCTGCGTAGGATTAAACAAATAGCTTCACACAGCGTCAGATTTACCTGCTCCACTCCGACATAGTTTGAGCTGGCCTTGGAGTTTCTTGGGCAGGATAAATTACAGATAAATGCTCCGGGCTGCAGGAACCTCACGGTAGTGCGGCCATCTTGCCCGTGTGCCACCTAGCGCCCCTCCCCAACTTTGTTTAACATTTGCGCCTGGCTGTTAGCAGATATAGTGGAAAATCATGGTCTGTCTCTCTGTTTCTATGCAGATCACTCTCATATCATCATATCATTTTCCGCATTGAGCAATAGTGCTTCATCCACTCTAGTTCGTTCTTTCAAGGAAGTTGTAAATTGGAGATGCCTTAACTGGCTTAAACTAAATGGAAGTAAGATCGAAGTACTACTAGTAGAAAACCAGCTCAACTTGTGGGGTCTTCACTGTTGACCAGAGAATCTATGCCTCTGTTATAAGCTCAGGATGGTGATCAGGGATCTGCAATTTTGGCTGGATGACAAACTGACCATGGAGCAGCAAATTGCCTAGGTAGCTGATGCTGTTTCGGCCTGAGCAGATGCTTAAGAAAGATCCTATGGCTCCTACCTTCAGAGACCAAAAATCCGTTGCGCCAGCTGATGAACTTCGATTCTCGAACCCAATCGAATTGACCCGCCATTTTGTAACCCGCCGCCATTTTGTGTTGCCATCACTCAGGCAGCACAGCGAACGAAGTCTATTCTGCCTCTCCCGTAACTTGGTGTCAAAATACGTCCTCGGGCTTGTTTGCGAGGCTGGTGTTTGGACTAGCCGAGTACACTAATCCGTGTCTGGCTCTCCTAATCCCTGTTCCAACTATCTGTAGGCTCACACCATTCTTTCCTGATCATATCTTATCGACTGGCCTTCACTGTCTCCTGCTGGCATTCTCTTGTGTCATGCCCGTCCTCCAATACACACAAACGTATCTCACCACCTGCAAGTCAGTCGTATTCTGTTAATGAATCAGTTCGGGGGTGGAATAACAAATATAGTTGGAGGAGTGGACTCTCCGAGACATCTGATCTTTTTGTTTTCGAACCTTTCTTACTGGTTCCGCTTTGTTTTCCACTTACCCTATTGGCTCTTTTCTTCTTTGCTTGGGGCGTGTGTTTTGTTAATAATTTTGTATTGTATAGTATTTAACCTGATGCGCCACAGAGTAAAGTGACAGTCTCCTGAGAACCTACTTTGTGTACTTCTAGGATAACTGTACTAGCTGCAGCTAAATAAATCCAATCTTCTAACGCCGACAGAGTGTCCCGTGTCTCTGTGTTTCGAAGCAGGTGAACCCAGGAGACAGAGGGCGTACCCTGCGCCGCCAGGTCCAAAAGGTTCTGGTTCTTCAATTGGCGCCCAACGTGGGGTGGCTTCAGTGGTACTGGTTCTGCTCGAAGGTCGTGAGGAACCTCGCAAGAAAATTCCGGAGGGTTCGCGAGCCACACTAAGCGACCCCTGTATGTTGAAAGTGGTCCGAAGGTCTTTTTCAGCACGGTTACTCCTTCCTGACGGCTACTGGCGACCGCTGCCCTGACTGCTGCCCTGCTTTGGCCCATTCCTTTGGTGATGTATGGTAAAGCGAGACGATAGTCGGGCCTCTGTTGGTGGAAGAAGACGTCCTTAGGTAAGTTAAGTATTTTCGTGGGTCGCGCCCACAAATCTTGGTTCTTTGTTTGATGTCCTTAGGTATCTTAGATTTAGTTTTTGCAAAGACTAAAGCCGAGGGTAAGTGCATTTGTGCTGCGTAAACTGAGTTTACTCCCTTGAAGTTTGTGAACGGTCCAGAGTCATTGTGAAATGCCTGGTCTGACTAAGTTTGGAAGAATTTGTTGCCTTAGTTGTAATAGGGACTCCCGACTTGAGGACTCTAGTCCGATTCCTTCGGTTGGAACTCCCACATATGAGCTCTACTCAAAACATGGTATTGGCCCCATTGCCTTTAACGAGACATGGATTCGATACACGAAGAAAGATGGTCTTCTTAAATGGCCAGAAAACGGTAGTTTCGATCCCGATGTGCTACATAATTTAGAAACAGTTTTGTTCAAAAGGAAAGCCCGGCCGGCAATGTTTGACTCTCTTCGCCTTTAGCGTAAGGAAGCCAAACAGAAATAAATTAAACAAGCAAAACGAGATAGGAAGGCACAGGGTATGACGATTATACAGGCTGCTCAACAATTCAAAAATTAAGAAATTGACAATGCGACTGAAATCTCAGAAAGACAATATCGTATGGCGATAGATAAATGCTATCCGGTGTTGCCTGTTTCTCCTTCTGATAATAAGAAAGATATAGAAGAAGATCCCCTAATGTCTCATTTATTGAGGTTGCCTCTGCCCTATGCGCAAAATGCTAATGTGCCTCAGCCGTTACAGCCTGCTCAAATGTTGGTAGTACCTCCGCCGGTTCCGGCTCTTCAACATTTGCCTCCTTCAGCACTACCGCTCTTGCAGGTTTCACCATTAGTCTCAGCTTCTCAACCTTCATCTCCTGATCCTAGCTCTCCTTTGCCTTCTGCTCCTCCTGTAATTTCTAGTTCTCCTCTTGACAATTCTCCTAATATTCTGTCTCCAGTTCTGATGTCTAATTCACCATCTATGCGTAAGCGTCTCACAGATTCCGTTACTAGCATTTTATCTCCTTTCTTTGGAGCTCTTAATGTATCTCCGGCTTTTGCTCGAAGGCAATCACGTAGTCAGTTTCCAGATTTTGAGGAACGAGAGAAGCTAGATTCTCTTGCACGAAGATGGATCAAGAAGGGTCCACAATATAGTGTGTCAGATATTATGCCTACCTTTTTGCAGTGGAATGCACCTACACAAAGGTATGTTTTTAATGTAATGTGCGATATTCTCATTAAAGAATGGGAAGATGTGAGTTCGAGTCCGATCTCACAAGATTTATTAGATGTCCAAGCTGATTTTGAAAAAGGACTTATTGTAGGTTCCAAGGTTGAGGAAGCTGTAAGAACAATAATCTCTTATAGAACCTTATTGTTCTCTCAGATTTTTCTTGACTCTGATCCGTCGGTTAAACTGACATCAAAAAATTACCCTATGAGAGAAGTTCCTCCAGTTTGGAAAGAGGAAGTTGCAGCCGCAGGTGCTAATCCAGCTATTCCAGCTCATTTCCAGCGTATATGGGTACATGTACCATGGAAAAGATCCGAAGTTTTGGCCCTTAAACAGACTCTACCAGATCCTCGTAAAAACCCTGCAGGTTACTATAAAGAATTATCACAAACAATCGATGCCTGTATTATGAATCTGGCAGATATTGATATGCTAATGGGTAATGTAGTTCCACAGACAATATGGGCTAAAATTCGTAGAGAGGATCACGCACAGGAATTGGGTGCCACTTGGGATGTCATAGCTGATACAGATAGAGACCAAGTGGGTGGTGCAAAGCCTGACGCTTTGATCTCGGAGCTTCCTGGTAGAATCATTACGTTAATGAAAACTATGATGCCTACATTGAGAGTGAATTGGGATAAGCTAGCAGCATGCAAGCAAAAGAAAGATGAAAGTGTCTCTGATTTCTTTACTCGTTTCGAAGAGACATTCATCGATCACAGTGGTCAGGACATGGCTACCGAGGGTGGACAGCGATTATTCATGGACAAATTTGTATTCAATTTGCTTCCCGAGCTGTCACACAAATTAAAGGATTCGGAAAGTTCTTGGGCTGTTTCTTCTTCTGCCCAAATATTGGCTACTGCACAATATTACGAGAATAGAGACAAAGAAGAAAAAGAAAAGCAAGGGAAAAAGACGAAAGATTTAAAAACGAAGGTTCTCTTGCAGCAAGCTTATCCGCCACGTTATGTTCAGCCTCAGACTCAACAGCCACCGCAGTTTCAGAGATTGTATCAGAAACCTGAGCCATACATTCCGCGACCTTTGTTAGGTCCTAATCAATGTGCCTATTGTAGGGAGGAAGGTCATTTTAAGAGCAGTTGTCCGATTTTATTGCAGCGCAATGGAGCGTCATTTGCTCCACGAGGTCGTGCTGGCCTTCAGTCAGCAAACAGAGGTAGAGGTCGAGCATGTTGACTCAAGAACAGCGTGCCCTTCCTTCTCCTAATTCCATAAACTACTTTGATCAGCAGAATGTGAGATCCACTCAATATTATAATGAGGACCATTATGTTGAAGGCGAGAACGAAAGTCTTCATGCCAACTAGGACAGCCATGGACAAAGTAGAGGAGTTGTGCCAATCCCAGTAGATCAAAATGGCCCTTATGTCAACGTCACTACAATGGGTATATCAGAGCCATTCCTTCTAGATACTGGAGCAATGAGAAGTTCTATCATTCATTCTAAACTCCCTGGCGCACCTTTGTCTGGCTTAACGAATGTTTCTGTTGGATTCTCTGGCGCCCCTGTTCGCAATCCGGTTTCTTGTCCTTTGCCTATTTCAGTTGGTCCTTATGATTTGGAAGCTTCACTTCTACTAACGAATGGTTGTGGTGAAAATCTGTTGGGTCTAGACCTATTGAAAAGAATGCAAGCTACCATATATTGTTCTCCTTCAGGCGTACAACTCACCCTAGGTCAGAAGTTGATCTCCCCAGTGTATCTGTCTAAAGATCAGTTTTCTCCTGAGTTGCTTTCTCTTCCGACAGCACTTTGGGCCACGGGTCCGAACGATGTGGGTTGTCTTGAGATACCGCCTTATGTTGTTACTCTTAAGCCCAATGTTGAATTACCACGCATCCCACAATACCGAATTTCTGCAGAGGGTGAAAAAGCGCTTTTGGAAATCATTCATGACTTAATCCAGAAGGGTGTAGTCGAAGAAACGAGAGGTAACTCATGCAATAGTCCTATTCTTCCTATTCTTAAACGTACTGATCCTTCTCAGCCTCCTGTGTACCGATTTGTGATTGATCTGCGAGAAGTAAACAAAATTGTGATTCCACAATTTCCTGTTGTTCCAGATATCACTGCCTTGTTGACTATGATTCCTTCCTCAGCGACTTGGTTTTCGGTTATTGATCTAAAGAATGCCTTCTTTAGTATTCCAATTGCAGAAGAGAGTAGGGACATTTTTGGTTTTTCTCTTGGAGGCCGAAGCTTCCGATTTAAGCGCGCATCCCAAGGGTACTGTGAAAGTCCCTCCATTTACAGCCAAGCTTTGAAATGTCATCTTGATACTTTTCATTTGCCGTATGGTGCTGCCCTTATTCAATACATGGACGACTTGTTAGTCGCCGCCGATTCAGAAGATATCTGTAAGGATGTCACTGTGGCATTGTTGCGTCACTTGTTCAAGCTGAATCACAAGGTTTCACCTTCCAAACTACAGTATGTTTGTCAAGAGGTTACCTACTTGGGTCATCTCTTATCAAAGGAGGGACGACAATTGACACAAGAACGAATTCAGGCGATTGCTCGAATGTCTGTGCCATCCACACAAAGGGAAGTACGTGCTTTTCTGGGAATCACTTCTTATTGTAGACAGTGGATCCCTAACTTCTCTTTGATCGCCAAATCTCTGTTGGCACTTACTTTGAAAGATACGCCTCAGCCCCTACCTTGGACTGATGAGTGCCAAAAGAGTTTCACTGATTTACGCACTGCTCTGTGTTCTGCTCCTGTACTAGGCACCCCAGATTACACTAAGCCTTTTACGCTGTATGTCCACGAGAAAGAAGGTTGTACATTATCAGTCTTGACACAGCAATTTGGAGATAGACAGCGGCCATGTGCTTATTTTTCGGCTACGTTAGATCCCGTAGCTAAAGCATTGCCCAGTTGTCTCAAAGCCACATCAGCCGCAGCAATTTCTATCCGACAGTCTGCTGGAATGGTGTTAGATAACACTCTCATTGTCATGGTGCCACATGCAGTGGATACCTTACTAAACAGAACGAAGTCACAGCATCTCACGAGTGCACGTTTAACTGGTTACGAGCTGACGCTATTGGCTAGTCACGTGCATATCAAACGATGCAATACTCTGAATCCAGCTACTTTGTTGCCCCTTCCTAATGAGGAGAGTGTTGAGGATCAGCATGATTGTTTCTTCCGTACTGAGGAAGAAACAAAAGGAAGGATTGATTTGAGAGACACACCTTTAGAGAATCCAGACGGGACTCTATGGGTAGATGGTTCTTGTTTTAAGATGCCTAATGGGGATACGGTTTCAGCCTATGCTGTAACTACCTTACATACGGTTGTGGAAACTGCGCGTGTTAGACACAACTCAGCACAAGCAGCAGAGTTGATAGCACTGACGAGAGCTTGTGTACTATCTGAAGGGAAAAGAGTGAACGTGTACAGTGACAGTCAGTATGCCTTTGGTGTCGCGTTCAATTTTGGGCGTCTTTGGAAAGAGAGGGGTTACCTAACTTCACATGGCACTAAGATACAGCATGGTCAGTTAGTGACTGATCTCCTTGAGTCACTTGCTTTACCTGTCCAAATAGCGATAGTGAAGTGTAGTGCTCACAAGAGGATAATGGATGATGTTGGACTAGGAAATGCATTTGCTGATGAAACAGCAAAGAAAACAGCGAGGGATTCAACGAGTCGAATGTATATGGCAGGTCCTGCGAATTGGGTCAGAGAGAGAGGAATGTGTGAGAATACAGTGGAAAGCGTGAAAACGATTCAGAAAGAGGCTACAGAAAGAGAGCTGAGCATGTGGAAAGAAAGTACGGGAATGTTAGATGAGATGGGTTGTTGGGTTGAATTGTCTGAACATCAACGATGGTTGTTACCAGATGCTTATGTACTTCCAGTGGTTACTATGGCTCATGGTCCAGCTCACCTTAGTGCAAAAGGCATTTGTAAACTTTTAGCTCCAGTTTGACAGAATGAGAACATCCCTAAATGTGCAGACAACATAGTAAAGCATTGTATTGTTTGTCTGATGTATAATCCAGGAAAGGGAACCCCCACTCCAGCAGGTCACTTTGCTCCTCCGACATACCCATTTGAAGTGTTGCAAATCGATTACATTCACATGGATCGATGCAACAACCTCAAATACGTTCTGGTGGTAGTATGTGCCTTTTCGAGATGGATAGAAGCATACCCTTTAAAAGACAACACAGCTTTATCCACAGCCAAAATCCTTCTGAAAGAATTCTTTCCCAGATTTGGATTGCCGCGCATTGTCTGGAGTGACAATGGGAGCGAATTTGTTGGCCAAGTCATGCAGAAAGTTTGCGCAGGTCTTGGAATCAAGCAAAAGTTCCATGCGGCAAATCATCCCCAATCAGCAGGTTTAGTAGAATGCTACAATGGGACCTTGAAATAGAAGTTAGCGAAAATTCAAGCAAGTACGGGACTTAATTGGCCTGATGCTTTGCTGTTAGCTTTGCTATCCACCAGAACTGCAATACACTCTCGTCTGGGACTTAGCCCCTACGAAGTAGTGTTTGGCCGTCCTGCCAACATATGGGGAATACCTCGTCCTAAAAAGTTCTCAGATTTGCCCTACCCAATGTTAATTGACTATTTGCATGACCTTACAACTAAATTGCATGTCCTTCATCGACAGGTTCGGAGTGCTTTACCGGAGGCTTCCACAGATCCAGGTCACTCCATCCGTCCAGGTGACTGGGTCTGCATCCGCAATTTTCAGAGGAAGAAGAATTTGGAGCCTAGATGGCGGAAGCCCCGAATGGTTCTTCTCACCACAAGGACAGCAATTAAAGTTGAAGGAAAGAAAAATTAGATTCGCGGTGTGCACTGCAAGAAAGTACCTTTGCCCTTGCCTTTCGATCAGTGGGTTTGTAGAGGGATTGGTGACTGTGAAGGCGAAACAGTTCCACGATTCATGCCCTTTAGCGATGCACACCTGAATGGGACATTATCTGAGAAAGAGGACGACGATATTTTACAGGAAGCAATTCCATTGCACCATCGCTTGAACACGACTGAACCAAAAACATTGTTTCAAGATCAGAGTGTACCTGGGAAGGGTCGCTACAATCTTAGGCCCAGACAAAAGAACACTTAAGACTTTTTTATTCTTCCTTCTCCTTTGTGTAGTGTTCTGTTTAGGTTGCAGGGTCACGGTAGGAGTCTAGGTCACGACCTGAGTAGTGACAATAGGTCTGCGGGATCTTTCAGTGTCATAGGACGGTAGAGCATCGTGATTTCAGTGATTGAGGAAGATTGTCGTGAGCATCCACTAGTGAAAATGGAAACTACACCAAGTACTGAAGAGAGAAGAAATGAAATAAAGACAGCATCTTGTAAAACAATGTACAGTCGTTACAGTATAACCCTATGTATTTTGATGTCATTATGTATTGCTCTGGCGATTATTGGTTGGGTCGTTTATGTTTTGCAGCCAAGAAACACCTCCCCTTCCTCCTCTTTGCCTTCTTCTGCTATCTCTCCACACCTCTTTCACACTTTTCCTTCACACGAACTTGTCAGAAGAACCGAATATTACAACAATTCTTTTGTTCAGCTATTACACCAGCATCAATTAGTGGTTAACACAACTGATTGTTGGGTATGTGGTCTTATGCCGCATACTACTGAGAAAGGAATTCCATATTTAGTTCTCCCTTTCTCCTATGAGGGTTCCGCTTGGGCATTCTTTGTTATTTTCTCTAATGCATATCAAAGTAAATTCAGACGGTCTGTCGCTTCACAAATTAATTATCCGGATTTTAGCCATAGTTCCTTGATTAAAGGTATGGTAGTTATGGCTAAAATCATGGAGAATAGCAAGATTTCCATCGATGAGAGAAAAGCCTACACTAATTGGAACGTCACCCAATACATGTCGAGTCTTAATAGTAAAATGGGAAAATAGAAATCCTCACCAATCTGGACTATACCGCACCAAGGTAATTTCTGTTTAAAAATAAATGATCGTTCTTCTGACTCTGTACCAAAGAGTAACTGCTCCTATACATACATTTATTCCTCTCTGAACTCGCCTCCTCTGGTACCGTCCCATGGCACCTATTTCATTTGCTATGATCGAGCTTATACCTGGTTGCCAACGGGTTTCTCTGGTACCTGCTACATAGCTTTCCTTCTTCCTCCTACTTACACTGCTTCTGCCAATTATAACCGAACCCGTCTCAGCCGAGGAAATATTGACTCCAAAGACACCACGGGACAAGAAGGAGGAGATTTCCTTAAGGGTTTTCTTCCTTTCTGGGGTCCAATGGCCAATAGCAGAAATATAAGGCAACTGGTCCGTGTCGTAGAAACTACAATAGACATCACTGTAGGAGCCTTGAGTAATAACACGGCGGAACTACAGGCGGATCGTCTTATGACTTTACAAAATCGAGTTGCCTTAGACTTTATTCTTGCCGATCGTGGTGGGGTATGTAAATTGATCGGGTCAAGCTGTTGTATTTTCATTCCTAATGACGCTCCGACAGTATACCAAGCGATTTCCAAGTTGCATATAATCTCCGAGTCTATTCATCAGGACGAAGGAGATTGGTCCTTAAAGGAATGGTTTTGGGGACTACTGTCCAAATGGGGTTGGAAAGTATTGACATTCCTTGGAGTAATTTTGACAATCACATTTTCTTGTTGTCTTTGTATGCACTGTTGTGCCGCTATCTGTGATCTTTGTGCCACTATGTGCATTTCCAGACCCAAACCTCAAGTGACAGAAAACATAAGGATGATGTTACAACAACAGCTTGATGATCTCATGGCTATTGATGTGGACTCAGATTAACGTGAGTCTATCTTGCCTGAGTTCTGGAAAAAGGAGGGTCTGAGGAACTTCGATTCTCGAACCCGATCGAATCGACCCGCCATTTTGTAACCCGCCGCCATTTTGTGTTGCCATCACTCAGGCAGCACGGCGAACGAAGTCTATTCTGCCTCTCCCGTAACTTGGTGTCAAAATACGTCCTCGGCCTTGTTTGCGAGGCTGGTGTTTGGACTAGCCGAGTACACTAATCCGTGTCTGGCTCTCCTAATCCCTGTTCCAACTATCTGTAGGCTCACACCATTCTTTCCTGATCATATCTTATCTACTGGCCTTCACTGTCTCCTGCTGGCATTCTCTTGTGTCATGCCCGTCCTCCAATACACACAAACATATCTCACCACCTGCAAGTCAGTCGTATTCTGTTAATGAATCAGTTCGGGGGTGGAATAACAAATATAGTTGGAGGAGCGGACTCCCCGAGACATCTGATCTTTTTGTTTTCGAACCTTTCTTACTGGTTCCGCTTTGTTTTCCACTTACCCTATTGGCTCTTTTCTTCTTTGCTTGGGGCGTGTGTTTCGTTAATAATTTTGTATTGTATAGTATTTAACCTGATGCGCCACAGAGTAAAGTGGCAGTCTCCTGAGAACCTACTTTGTGTACTTCTAGGATAACTGTACTAGCTGCAGCTAAATAAATCCAATTTTCTAACGCCGACAGAGTGTCCGGTGTCTCTGTGTATCGAAGCAGGTGAACCCAGGAGACAGAGGGCGTACCCTGCGCCGCCAGGTCCAAAAGGTTCTGGTTCTTCAAAGCCCTCATAATCTCTAGACTGGTCTATGGCAATGTTTTATAAATGAGAGCTACTAATGCCTGGATGAAGTGGCTGCAAATTGTTCAGATTGCTGCTGCCCATCTATTCTGCCATATCCCTCAAAGCAACTCCGCCACCTGCATTGGCTTCCTATAGCTAAACACAGTAAGTATAAGGCGTTATGCTATGTGTTTGAAGCCATGCATCAGACTGGCCCTTTATGTATTTGATCTTTGAATCACTCCTACATTCCCAAACATGAACTTCGATTGGGTGGTGGCAACTTGGCCATTATCCCTAGTGTAAGACTTGCAAGACAGGGTGGCTGCTGTTTTTCCTTCTTGCAGCCCAAGTTATGGAACTCCTTGCCTCTCAGTCTTCGCCTTTACAAATCTTACGTGCTGTTCAGAAAGATGCTTATGACCTGGGTCTTTTTGATGATTTCTCTCTTGTTCTGT
The DNA here is from genome assembly GCF_964204655.1 of Triturus cristatus. Lineage (NCBI taxonomy): Eukaryota > Metazoa > Chordata > Amphibia > Caudata > Salamandridae > Triturus > Triturus cristatus. The sequence goes on from NC_140585.1 coordinate 443,994,051, forward strand.
TCCTTACCGCTAGCGCAGGAAAACCCCATTGAGGTAGCCATACGCTCTATAAATTGAACCAAATTGAATTGAAAAAAGATGGGCTTGCATCAGAGTTTTATAAACTGTACTTTCCACAGATTGTTACTTATTAAGCTCAGTTGTTTAATGATACCTTGTCAGTAAATCTGCTGGCTCTATCATTTATTATGGTTGTAATCGTCAGCGTCTTAAAAAAGGGCAAAGGACCTTTGCATCCAGGCTTGTGTAGGCTGATAACTGTTTAATACTGACAAAAGAATACTTACCAAATTAATTAATATGCGCATTCTAACAATAATTCCTGATTTAGTCCACAGAGGTGAGAATGGATTCATTACAGTGTGGCAACTATTTGCTAATACATTCCATCTGATGGAAGTTGTTGATATCACTGCAACAAATATGTGCAGAGAAGGAGTTTGATTCTCTGACTTGGGTTTTTTGCTTGCTACTTTTTTATGTTCTTGATTGTCCTGTCAGATGCATGAGGTTAGTAACCTCCCTGTATCAACATTGATAAACAATAGTTTGGTAAGTACAATGCGAGTCAGACATTATAGATTGCCAGTCTTTCTCTCATGCTGTTTTATCTTTTTATTGCGCCATTAGCGATACTTGTTTAGAGCAGTTCAACCATTAGAATTCCCCTAGAAGAGGTTAGAGCCATCAGACTATTCTTTTTTTCTGAAGAATGCAAGAGAAATGCTAGATATCACACAGTAGGATGCTAAAGTAGTTGATATTGGCAGGAAAAGCCTAGAGCAGGAGAAATTAAAATTTTAGGGTCTACAAAGTTTTCATGTCAGCTGAATTTTTGCACCCTCAATGGGTCAAGATTTGTCCTTTAAGGCTTAATATTTTTATGGAGCTCAAAATCCCCAAGGGGGCATGCATGAAGCTGTATCTAATGAAGTTGCATTGAAATTGGACACCTTTGATGTAGTGTTTTCCGAATTAGAAATGATGGAACCCTTTTGGCTCCTGATGGACTCCGAAGAACTGTGATATAGTGGTAGTGTGGAATGAACTGAAGGCTGGATTCGAATGTTGAGTTCACAGTTACTCACAGAAAAATAAAGACGTTCATTACTAAGATCCGTCTGTGGTGTAGTCCTTTGCTGGTACCCAGGCTGGGGAGGATGCCACAATTGGCGACGAGTTAGGGGATAAGTAACCCAAAGATCGACAACGCTCTCCCAGAGAGCTTGCCGTTGTCCAAGCAAGCTGCTTGTGCATGCCACATTTGTTGCAGTCGAAGTGAGGAACCAATGCTTAATGCATGTGGAGTCAAAATAAGACTCCAGCTATCATAAAGAAACAAACATTTATGAAAGTATTGCAAAGAAATCTTTGTATCGATGACCGCGAACCTGCTGGTCAGATCATATGTAAAGGAACCACGCTGCTACACTATATACAGTCCGATCTGGAGTGTGAATGCTAAAGACAAATACGACCCGGTTTTCAAAGAGCCACTATTGATAATCACAAAGGTCAAGATAATGATACAATTAGACAGTGGTGAAGACAAAGAATGTGCAAAGAGACGCATAAGAATAAAACTTATTTACTCACCAGAACCTGAGTAAAGTGAGCCAATATGTAAATGTGCAGATATTTATATAGCGCAAATCACCAACCGGTCTCTAAGCGCTTGCTTAGGGAACCCGTCCTGGTATTCCCCTGTGAGATAACCCATCAGGGCATCCACAAGGTGAAAGCCAGGCATCCCGCCGCAAGGGGCCATTGTGGAGATTAAGCAAGCTATTGCCCAGAGTCGCAGAGTGTGAACCCATGAACCGAGAATTATCAAGTCCATGGACAATTTATGGACTCAAGACCCAGCCGAGCCGGGAAATGAACCCTGGTCCCAGGCTGACCTCTGCTTCCAGGTCTTCCTACTCTAACCAGTGAGCCACACTTCTCCACTCCAGCGCAAGGCACCGCAACTAAGGCCAAGCACATGGAATGTTCTTACGCCGCTGGTGAGTATTACCAAGCCAACTGAAGGGCCATGATGGTGGTTGAAGCAGGAATATAGCAGTGGGCGACAATCATACCGGTAGCAGGTATCTTTGAAAAATTAAACATTGGTTTCCAGTGGAGGCAAAGACTGAGGCTGTTTTTCCAAAAGTCATCAAGGATGATCCAGAGGCCATCAAAACTCAAGGCCTTCGAGATGGCTCACACAAACAAGTTCAAGATGAACAGACGAGGGAGCTGTCGAGAGCTCCACCCTCAATGTCAGCCACTTCCAGAAACGGTTACAAAGCTGCTGCTTTCTTGAAACCTCAACCAATATTCCATACAGCTAAAAAGCTAAATATTGGTGATAAATGGACTGCTTGATTAGAGACGTTAGATGATTTCATTGATTTACTTGAAGAGACTGATCACAACAATATTATCAAGTATCTCGAAAATCATGCTGGTAAAGATGCAAAAGAAGTCATAAATGGAATGCTGCAAACCAATGAAGAAGTCACATATCAGATTAAAGAAGTGTTGAATCTAAAATTTAATCCAATGCCAAATGTTGATTACGAAGGACAAATCTTCAACCAGGAACGCCAGAAAGTTGGGGAAACCATTGATATTGTAGAGAGATTTGACACATACATCAGACAATATAAGTTTAATTGATTTAATGATGAAGAAACTATAAGGGTATATTTACATGCCCTCACCACCACCAGGGCATCATTTTTTGGACACTATGGCAGCACTGCAGCATTTTTCATTAATTACCTGGCTTAACCCCACCTTGTAAATATGCCCCTTTCTGCTGCAGCCTATGTGGTTAATGGGCATGCAATGCGGTACAAAAGGGGGTGGTGATGGACGGAGCATCAGAACCAATCAAACACTCACACCCAGTCAACAGATCTGGGTTTGAACCATCACCGTTCTTTAGCCCACTCTGCCACCCCAGTTCAGACATGACCATATGCAAATCAGTCTGACCCTGTACCTCATGGGAACAGTCCAGCCCGAACTGCCAAGCCATGCCTTCCCTGGACCGGAAACAAGCTTCCTAGGACCGGTTTCTGGCATTGCAGCCGTCTTCAGCCAGGCTTGCTTGAATCCAGTGGCAAAGTGAGCAAGGGACTCACATCTGAGCATACCCTGCCAACTTATGGCGAACAAAGCGGTACAAAAGGGGGTGGTGATGGACGGAGCATCAGAACCAATCAAACACTCACACCCAGTCAACAGATCTGGGTTTGATCCATCACCGTTCTTTAGCCCACTCTGCCACCCCAGTTCAGACATGACCATAAGCAAATTAGTCTGACCCTTTACCTCATGGGATCAGTCCAGCCCGAACTGCCAAGCCATGCCTTCCCTGGACCGGAAACAAGCTTCCTAGGACCGGTTTCTGGCATTTCAGCCGTCTTCAGCCAGGCTTGCTTGAATCCAATGGCAAAGTGAGCAAGGGACTCACGTCTGAGCATACCCTGCCAACTTATGGCAGACAAAGCGGTACAAAAGGGGGTGGTGATGGACGGAGCATCAGAACCAATCAAACACTCACACCCAGTCAACAGATCTGGGTTTGATCCATCACCGTTCTTTAGCCCACTCTGCCACCCCAGTTCAGACATGACCATATGCAAATCAGTCTGACCCTGTACCTCATGGGAACATTCCAGCCCGAACTGCCAGGCCATGCCTTCCCTGGACCGGAAACAAGCTTCCTAGGACCGGTTTCTGGCATTTCAGCCGTCTTCAGCCAGGCATGCTTGAATCCAGTGGCAAAGTGAGCAAGGGACTCACGTCTGAGCATACCCTGCCAACTTATGGCGAACAAAGCGGTACAAAAGGGGGTGGTGATGGACGGAGCATCAGAACCAATCAAACACTCACACCCAGTCAACAGATCTGGGTTTGATCCATCACCATTCTTTAGCCCACTCTGCCACCCCAGTTCAGACATGACCATATGCAAATCAGTCTGACCCTGTACCTCATGGGAACAGTCCAGCCCGAACTGCCAAGCCAATCCTTCCCTGGACCGGAAACAAGCTTCCTAGGACCGGTTTTTGGCATTTCAGCCATCTTCAGCCAGGCTTGCTTGAATCCAGTGGTAAAGTGAGCAAGGGACTCACATCTGAGCATACCCTGCCAACTTATGGCGAACAAAGCGGTACAAAAGGGGGTGGTGATGGACGGAGCATCAGAACCAATCAAACACTCACACCCAGTCAACAGATCTGGGTTTGATCCATCACCGTTCTTTAGCCCACTCTGCCACCCCAGTTCAGACATGACCATATGCAAATCAGTCTGACCCTTTACCTCATGGGAACAGTCCAGCCCGAACTGCCAAGCCATGCCTTCCCTGGACCGGAAACAAGCTTCCTAGGACCGGTTTCTGGCATTTCAGCCGTCTTCAGCCAGGCTTGCTTGAATCCAATGGCAAAGTGAGCAAGGGACTCACGTCTGAGCATACCCTGCCAACTTATGGCGGACAAAGCGGTACAAAAGGGGGTGGTGATGGACGGAGCATCAGAACCAATCAAACACTCACACCCAGTCAACAGATCTGGGTTTGATCCATCACCGTTCTTTAGCCCACTCTGCCACCCCAGTTCAGACATGACCATATGCAAATCAGTCTGACCCTGTACCTCATGGGAACATTCCAGCCCGAACTGCCAAGCCATGCCTTCCCTGGACCGGAAACAAGCTTCCTATGACCGGTTTCTGGCATTTCAGCCGTCTTCAGCCAGGCTTGCTTGATTCCAGTGGCAAAGTGAGCAAGGGACTCACGTCTGAGCATACCCTGCCAATTTATGGCGAACAAAGCGGTACAAAACGGGGTGGTGATGGACGGAGCATCAGAACCAATCAAACACTTACACCCAGTCAACAGATCTGGGTTTGATCCATCACCGTTCTTTAGCCCACTCTGCCACCCCAGTTCAGACATGACCATATGCAAATCAGTCTGACCCTGTACCTCATGGGAACAGTCCAGCCCGAACTGCCAAGCCATGCCTTCCCTGGACCGGAAACAAGCTTCCTAGGACCGGTTTCTGGCATTTCAGCCGTCTTCAGCCAGGCTTGCTTGAATCCAGTGGCAAAGTGAGCAAGCAATGGGCATGCAATGGGTGTTGCTGTGGGCGTTCCACTGCAGCATCCGTTGCTTTCTGACACTGCCCCAGATTTGCAAGGTGGAGGCAGCGCCAAAAACTATCACCATGGAATACCAGGCATTAGAATGGCGCAACAAGGAGAAATTATACATTTCTCCATGTTTTTTGCGCTTTCCATGTATGCTGCATCCTGCAGCACACATATAAGGTGCAAATTGCCATTATTGAATGTTTTTGTGCACCAATATATCCTTTCCTGCACATAACAAATTATCCATGCAGCGCATGCGCCCTTGCAACATGGCGGCAGAGTGCCTGGCCTAGTGCAAGCAGCTTTTTTTGTGACAGTGCTTGGGGAAACATAGGGGTGCACTGCATTCTTGTGAATATGGTGCATTCCTGTGTTTTGAAAATGTCAAAGCGCAGCGCTGCCAAATTTGGCGCACCTCCTAGCGAGCGATTGTTATTGGCTGACAGAACTGACGAATATGCCGATAGACAAACTGCCGAGCTGAATCAGTCATGAGTGTAAAAATTAAGCTGAAGTCAAAGACCGATGGACACAAGATGATGTCTGCCCGTAAAAAGAAGTTGTGTTTTAGATATCGACCTTCGTTTTAACACAAAGGTAAATGTCCCGCTCTCAGACCGATTTGTAAAGGTTGAGGGAAGAAGAACCATTTTGTGTCAGTTTGCAAAGCAAGAGTGTTAGACTTGGGGGTCTCTAGTTGGCACAGGTATGCACTTGTGACAAATAGGGACCCTCTCCTCTAGTCAGGGTAAGGGGATACACTCCTAAAATAAACCCTGCTCACCCCCTTGGTAGCCTGGCATGAGCAGACAGGTTTATCTCAGAAGCAGTGTGTAAAGCATTTGTGAACACATACAGTAACCAAGTGACAACACTACAGATGGACACCACACAGGTATTATATCAAAAATGAGTATTCTTTATATAAATTTACCACAAGACCATTAAACAACAAAAATACCCAATACTGTTACTTTAGATGGTAGAATTTTGCTTAGTTCTCTTTAGTTCTTAAATGTGACACCTTAAGTCAATGTACCTTTTAGATGCGACACACAGGGCAACAACAGTGTTGCAACGATGTTGATGCGATGAAGTTTTTGGTGCAAAGAAATAAAGACGTGAAGATCTTCCAGATGCGGCACGCTTCTCCGATGTTGCGAGAAGACTCAACTCGATGCTTCAGCTGCAGCGGCGACACACTTTGCGCGATGCCACGACAACGGCCATGGCAGCGACACTCTTCTCCGATATTTGCGAGACGCTTCCGCTCGATGCGATGTTGCAGCGGCGACACCCCTTTACGCGATGCGACGACAGCAGCTCCGACGGTGGCACGCTTCTCCGTGGATGCGAGGCGCTTTTCTTGATGCGGTGCAATGCGACAACTACGATGGCTGTGATGGCGACACGCTTCTGCCTCGATGCGAGAATCTTCCCTTGATGCAGTGCAATGCGTCAGCTACGATGGCTGCGATGACGACACGCTTTCTTCGGCGTTGCGAGACACTTCCTGGATGATGCGAGACGCTTCCGCTCGATGCGATGCTGCAGCGGCGACACACTTTACACGATGCGACGACAACAGCTCCGACGGCGGCCCGCTTCTCCTTCTTGAGTCGCGCTTTCAGCTCCTTGCAACACACAGTCCCTCAGAAGGCCCAAAACAGCAGCAGGCACTTCCAAAGAACTCTGGGGAGCAGGGGGTTGAAGTCTGTTGTTCCTGAGACTTCAGCAGGAGGCAAGCTCTTTTCCAAGCCCTTGGAGATCCTTCACAAGTTGAGCAAAAGTACACACAAAGTTCCTTTCTCCTCTCTTTGGCAGTAGGCAACCCCTGCAGGCCAATCCCCCAGTTTCAGGGATAGTCTCTCCTCAGTTTCTTCTTGGTTCCTCTCCTCAGCAGAGTTTCTTCTTGTTTCCCAAAGTGATCTAAATTCTTGGGATCATGGTCCCAATACTTATACCCCAAAATCCTTTGTCCTCTGGGGGCAGAGGGGCCTTTGCCTTGTTCAAACCGGTTCTGGTCAGTCCCGGAGCACTTTGTTTACCTGACTCCTTCTTTCCTTTCAGAGTGCAGGGCAGATACATCAGATGCCCCACAGGAGGTGGAGCCAGCATTGTGGAGGGAAAGCACAGCCCTGGAGCACTTTGTTGACATGATTCCTTCTCTCCTTTCACAGTGCAGGGCAGAGACATCAGACGCACCACAGGGGGTAGAGCCAGCACTGTGGGGGGGGGGCCCTGTCCTGTTCAGGTCCCAGGTGCAACTCCTCCCTCCCATCTAGATGCAGATCTCTATCTTCACCACTGGGCGGACTCACCCTGTCACTCAAAATCCAGACAAGGAATACACAACCTAGCAGAGGCAGGTTTGAATGGTTAGACAAGAAAATACCTACTTTCTAAAAGTGGTATTTTCAAACACAGAATGTTAAAACAAACTTCACTAAAATATGTATTTTATCATTCTGAGTTCAGGCATACTAAATTCGAATTTCTACCATGTTCCCTGAGTCAGTTAGGATTATAAAATGTAATAACCAAACTGCCCATTCTGGCCTATGGAGAACAGGTAGCCTTGCAATAGTGAAAAACGAAAATGACTGTAATTCACTATTAAGACATGCCAAACACACCAGGGCATGTCCTACCTTATACTTACAATGCACCCTGCCATTGGGCCTACCATAGGGATGTCTGATATGAAGAAAAGGGAAGGTTTAGGGACTGGCAAGTGGGTGCACTTGCCCAGTCAGCATGACAGTACCAGACTGCACGCAGGCTCTGCAATGGCAGGCCTTAGACACACTTTTACAGGCTGCTTCTCTGGGTGGCACAACCAGTGCTGCAAGCCCACCAGCAGCATTTAGATTTACAAGCCCTGGGCACTCCTGGTGCACTGTACTAGGGTCTGACAGGTAAACCAAACCAACCAATCATGGAATCACTAATTCGTACACTAATTTACAATAGGGAGAGCATATGCACTTTAGCACTAATCAGCAGTGGTAAAGTGCCCAGAGTCATAAAACAGCCAACAACAGGTCAGAAAAAATATAGGAGGAAGGCCAAAAGTTCAAGGATGACCCTGCAAAAAGGGCCAAGTCCAACAAAACCCCCTTCCAGCCAAAACACAGGGTAGACCAATCACTACCTTGATTGGCTTCCCTGCTTTGGGCGATAGAACAAGGACCTGGCCCACAACTGCAGGGGCAGACTCCAGTTCTACGCCAATCTGAACTTATTGGAATCCCTCAGGCCATACTCTCAGGGCCCACCAAGCCAATCCATGGAGAACCCTTCTCCTCACCTGTGGATACCGCCTGTGCAGCACCTAACCGTAACTGGCTCACAGGTGTGTCCCAACAGACAGACAGCAAAATGCCACAGTGGCCACTGACAGTAGTCAGGGATGAGACCCAGGCTTTATGCCTCTCAGGGCTCTCAAACCTCTGTGGCGCCAGGGAGCGGGGAGCAGTAGCCCCAGGTGCTTGGCACCCTTTGTCCATTCTCCCTCCTGTCAGGTCAGGTATGACATCCTGGCACTTACCCACCAGCCCCAGGCCTGTACCCGGCGGCTGAACCAAAGACTGGGATGGCCTCTCCCACACCCGGTCCTCCTCCTTGGGGCTCTGGACCCTCCCACTTGGAGTGGTACCCCCTTCCAGGATTGCCAGGGCACCTGTGGCAGGTGTCCTGCGCAATTCACCCACCAGGTCAGGGGTTCTATCCTGCAACTGGGTGTCCAGGTCAGGGGGGACACCCTGAACCTGGCCCTCCAACCTAGGGTCTAAACCCTTCAGTTGAGCCGGGGTCAGAGGCGAGGACTCCCTCCCTCTGCACCACCTTCCAGATGGCTGTACCCTCCCACCTGGAGTGGTACACCAAGAAGACAGACTGGTAGGGACACTGATTACCCTCCAGGTCAGATAACACCTGAACCTGGCTTCCCAATCCTGGGACCAACCCATGAGGTTGAACGCTCGCCTGGCGCACCAGGACTTCCTGGGGAGCACGCATGCCCCCCCGGAGGGTGACACATAACTCATGTGTCGTGTGACAGTCTGCCTGGTGCAGATCTCCCGACCCGTGTCCATCTGACAGTGCGCGAAGACACCCCAGGACAGAAGTGGTATCACCATGGTCATTCACTGGTGACGCAGCCCTTCTGGCTGGCCCCTGACCCACTGGTTCTTCCACTGGGGACTCGTTCCCCCTCTCACCCCTCAATCTGGACTTCTGCACCCTCCCAACGGGAGCGGTACTGCCAGACACCAGAACTGAGGGAGGCCTGCTTACAGACACTCCCCGTTCACAAGACACTAGGAGATCCCGCACAATGGGCAGCCCCTCAGGACAGACTAGGCTCCCCACCTGGTGTTCCCTTAAAAAACCATCCAGGCTCTGAGACTGAGGTTGGGCACTACCGGAACATAACCCATTCTCACTCCTTCCCCTTAAAGACAGGACGTGAGACCCTACACCCCTCTCACTACTACAGGACCTAGTTGGACTACTCTGAGCCACTTCCACCACACTGGGTTTGAAGATACCTGAATCACTCATCTTGGGATCACTCCCCAATGCCTTTCCAGACCCTCTGGACTCCCCCAAAAGGTCTGCCTCCAATGTGAGCTCCCTGCGGTCAGAGAACTCACTCTCCCACAGGTCCTGGCTCTGGAAAACAGGGACTTACAATATGCTCTCCCACTATTGGTTTACACAGCCCCCTACAAGGGTTTACCAAACTATCCTTTACCTCACCTTTCAGTGCCTTGCACACGTACTCTACACCCCTCTCCTGAGATTGGCAAGACAGTATCTGACTGTCTCTGTCACTCAACCCACACTCTTCTAGGTAGTCTTCACACTCACACACCAGGATCTCAACCATGGGGGAAACCCTCCCACCACTAGGACTATGAACCCCTGTGCCAGTTTCCCAATTCACCTCAATAACACTGCGCACCACTGGAGCTCATATCCTTGAACTTCCTGGTGTAAATTAACCCCCTCCTTCAAGTCAGGCGCCACATCTCTGGGTGTGTGTACTACTCTCTCAGTACTAGAAAATTCAATATTGCTGCCACTATCTGAACTGGATTCCTCCTCCCACTCAGCAAAGCTCAATCTCTGAGCTGCACACATTTGTTGTTGCTGGGCTGAGACACTCATGGCCTCAAGCCTCTCAAGCTCTAAGTCAAGCTTCCTCATGCTCCATTTCCATTTTCTTTTCCTCTAGGGCTAACTTTATAATTTGCAATTCCAATTCTAACTGCCCACTTAACTTCAGCTTGGTAAGCTCCATCTCATGCATCCTACACTCTTTTCTATCTGCCAGCTCCTCTTGAGACAGACTTTTACCAGAAACACTGCTACCGGCAGGGTTCTCCTTCCTCTTGGACCCACTGGCCCTTCCAGCTGCTCCTCTGCATTATCATTATCAGTGGCATTCCTTGCTTCTACCCAGGCCCTCAGCGCCTAGTAGAACTCTGCCTTATGTTTAAATCCAGTAGTGGAAACATTACATTTTTTGCCGAAGAATTTCAACTGTTGTACTTTGTAGCTTTCCAGTTTCTCTTCTTCCCATTCCAGCTCATTATCAATAGAGACTATAGATTCTGCTCTCTCCATCATGATTAAGCTTGGCAGTACGCAAAAATAGAAAGTCCCAAAAAGAAATCTACCAACAAGTATTGGTTGCGTTATGGTCTGCACTCACTAAGTAGTGTTCACCAATCACTGTACATGAGTCACAAATGCAATGCCCAGAATCCTCACCGCTGACCAACAATGTTAGACTTGGGGGTCTCTAGTTGGCACAGGTATGCACTTGCGACAAATAGGGACCCTCTCCTCTAGACAGGGTAAGGGGGTACACTCCAAAATAACCCCAGCTCACCCCCTTGGTTGCTTGGCACGAGCAGACAGGCTTATCTCAGAGGCAGTGTGTAAAGCATTTGTGAACACATACAGTAACCAAGTGACAACACTACAGATGGACACCACACAGGTTTTATATCAAAAATTAGTAGTCTTTATATAGATTTACCACAAGACCATTAAACGACAAAAATACACAATACTGTTACTTTAGATGGTAGAATTTTGCTTAGTTCTCTTTAGTTCTTAAATGCGACACCTTAAGTCAATGTACCTTTTAGATGCGACACGCAGGGCAACGAAAGTGTTGCAACGATGTTGATGCGATGAAGTTTTTGGTGCAAAGAAATAAAGAGGTGGAAATCTTCCAGATGCGGCACGCTTCTCCGATGTTGCGAGAAGACTCAACTCGATGCTTCAGCTGCAGTGGCGACACACTTTACGTGATGCGACGACAGCGGCCTTGGCAGCGACACTCTTCTCCGATGTTTGCGAGACGCTTCCGCTCGATGCGAGACGCTTCCGCTCGATGCAATGTTGCAGCAGCGACACCCCTTTACGCGATGCGATGACAGCAGATCCGACGGCGGCACGCTTCTCCGTGGATGTGAGGCGCTTTTCTTGATGCGGTGCAATGTACCAACTACGATGGCTGCGATGGCGACACGCTTCTTCCTCGATGCGAGACTCTTCTCTTGATGCGGTGCAATGCGTCAGCTACGATGGCTGCGATGGCGACACGCTTTCTTCGGCGTTGCGTGACACTTCCAGGATGATGCGAGACGCTTCCGCTCGATGCGATGCTGCAGCGCCGACACACTTTACGCGATGCGACGACGACAGCTCCGACGGCGTCACGCTTCTCCTTCTTGAGTCGCGCTTCTAGCTCCTTGCAACACACAGTCCCTCAGAAGGCCCAAAAACAGCAGCAGGCACTTCCAAAGAACTCTGGGGACCTGGCTGGGGGTTGAAGTCTGTTGTTCCTGAGACTTCAGCAGGAGGCAAGCTCTTTTCCAAGCCCTTGGAGATCCTTCACAAGTTGAGCAAAAGTACACACAAAGTTCCTTTCTCCTCTCTTTGGCAGTAGGCAACCCCTGCAGGCCAATCCCCCAGTTTCAGGGATAGTCTCTCCTCAGTTTCTTCTTGGTTCCTGTCCTCAGCAGAGTGTCTTCTTGTTTCCCAAAGTGATCTAAATTCTTGGGATCATGGTCCCAATACTTACACCCCAAAATCCTTTGTCCTCTGGGGGCAGAGACGCCTTTGCCTTGTTCAAACCGGTTCTTGTCAGTCCTGGAGCACTTTATTTACCTGACTCCTTCTTTCCTTTCAGAGTGCAGGGCAGATGCATCAGATGCCCCATAGGAGGTGGAGCCAGCATTGTGGAGGGAAAGCACAGCCCTGGAGCACTTTGTTGACATGATTCCTTCTCTCCTTTCACAGTGCAGGGCAGAGACATCAGACGCACCCCAGGGGGTGGAGCCAGCACTGTGGGGGGCAGGCACTGTCCTATTCAGGTCCCAGGTGCAACTCCTCCCTCCCATCTAGATGCAGATCTCTCTATTCACCACTGGGTGGACTCACCCTGTCTCCTGGAATCCCCCAGCCCTGTCACTCAATTCCAGACAAGGAAAACACAACCTAGCAGAGGCAGGTTTGAATGGTTAGACAAGAAAATACCTGCTTTCTAAAAGTGGTATTTTCAAACACAGAATGTTAAAACTAACTTCACTAAAATATGTATTTCATCATTCTGAGTTCAGGCATACCAAATTCGAATTTCTACTGTGTACCCTGAGTCAGTTAGGATTATAAGTTGTAATAACCCAACTGCCTATTCTGGCCTATGGAGAACAGGTAGCCTTGCAATAGTGAAAAACGAAAATGGCTGGAATTCACTATTAGGACATGCCATACACACCAGGGCATGTCCTACCTTATACTTACCATGTACCCTGCCCTTGGGCCTACAATAGGGGTGTCTGATATGAAGAAAAGGGAAGGTTTAGGGACTGGCAAGTGGGTGCACTTGCCCAGTCAGCATGACAGTACCAGACTGCACGCAGGCTCTGCAATGGCAGGCCTTAGACACACTTTTACTGGCTGCTTCTGTGGGTGGCACAACCAGTGCTGCAAGCCCACCAGCAGCATTTGGATTTACAAGCCCTGGGCCCTCCTGGTGCACTGTACTAGGGTCTGACAGGTAAACCAAACCAACCAATCATGGAATCACTAATTCTTACAATTATTTACAATAGGGATAGCATATGCACTTTAGCACAGATCAGCAGTGGTAAAGTGCCCAGAGTCATAAAACAGCCAACAACAGGTCAGAAAAAATATAGAAGGAAGGCAAAAAGTTCAGGGATGACCCTGCAAAAAGGGCCAAGTCCAACAAAGAGCAATTCAAGTGCATCATGGCGTGAAAATGAAATGGCCACTGAAATGTTCTAGCTGCAATGTTCAACGTGTACCCCCAAGTCCAAGCAGCAACATCGGTTAAGAGAAATTGACACAGAACATTGATCATGATCTAAATCATTCTCAAATCTGTGTCAATGTCAAGTGAGAGTGAAGAAAATGATTGCATCATGTCGATGTTTACCTCAGAAAAGCACAAGCATGTAGGTCTGGCCGCTTGTGAGGAAAAATGTCAGTCAAAGAAAAGTCGACATGGCAAAGCACCAAAGTCCTTCAAACATTGTCCTAAAATTACACGGAAAGTAAATAGGTGTTCGATACCGTTCATTATCAACAGTGGTGCATTGATAAACAATATGCCTGAGGAGAAATACAATGAATCAATTCCATTTCCGCAAATTACACCATCGAAAACCAAAGTGCATACATGGGCTGCATCAACGTCCTTAAAATGTCAAGGTTCATGAGTAGCGACAATGAAACACAAGAAAATGAAGTTACAGGTACCCATCCATGTTCTTCAAGGATTAGTGTCCAGTGCCTGTCTACTCAGTTTCAGCACAGCATATTGGACTGATTTCTGTGAATTTAAACATGAATGCTTACCATCAAATAGTAAGTCAGTTCCCTTTGTTATTTAATGGCTGAGGAAAACTTAAGACTATGAAAGTGAAGTTGCATATTAATGAGAACTTTGGTACTGTTGCTTAAAGACAGACAAATTGCTTTTCATTTACAATAAGCTGTTGAGAAAGAACTTCAATCATTACTTAAGCATGAAAATATTGAGCGTTCCACTGGTCCAACGCCATGGGTTTCTCCCATAGTAGTAGTGCCCAAAAAGGACAGTGAAGAAGCTGTACGCAAATGTGTTAACATGGGTCAGCACAGTACTGACATGAAAACACAATTAAACAGTGCAATGGTCTTCGCTCTTCTTTATTTAAACAAAGGTTATCATCAGTCTGAACATGAAGAAGATTGCAGGTACATTGAAACCTTTTCTACACATGTTGGTCTGTTTCGATGCAAAAGACTAAGGTTTGGTGTGTCATCCGCTGTAAAACTGTTTCAAGATGTCTTTCGACGTATTATACAACCTATCATGAATGCGTTTCATTGCAGTGATGACATATTGGTTTTCAGAGCTACACAAAAAGAACACAGTAGAATTCTTATACAAGTATGTAGTTTACTTGCCGAAGCAGATTTGAATGCAGACAATTGTGAGAGTTCTATGAGTCAACGCTAAAGTTCTGATGGGAGTATGACACCAGATCCTACTAACGTACAAGCACTGTCAAATGCTGATACCCTGCAAGATTTTTCCATAGTGCTCTCATTTCTTGGCGTGGCCAGTTACTGTTCCAGATACATACAAGACTTTGCCACTGCTCCATTTCATTCAATTAGTCACATGAATGTGATAAAAATGTCAAGAAAATTAAACAAGCCCTTCAGAATACTACTGAAATGGAATATTTCAATCTGAAGCTTCATACTGAGGCTGTTGGTGACACTTGCCCAGTTTGGTTAGGTGCTATCCGTGCACAGCACAGTGGACACACAAATGCTAGAAAGCAAATTGTGGCATATGCAAGAAGAAGTTTGTCCTAAATAGAACATGCTTATTCTCAACCTGAGAAAGAAAGCTTAGCTGTGTTATGGGCTTGTGAACATTTCCATATATTCCTATGCAGAAAACCTTTTATGATGGTAACTGATCATCAAGCTTTACTGACTATATTTGGAAATCCAAAAGCCAAAATGCCTTCTTGCAGTGAACAATGGGGACTACGGTTACAAGAGTATGATTATACCAGTGAGGCTACATTTGCCACAAGGTTCCGCTGATGCTCTGGATGTCTTACAAGTCTAAAATATTTCTAAGTCCCAACTTTTCAGTTTGTGGAGCAGTTCCTCTCAATCACTTCTAAGGCTTCCAGGGCCTTTGGGACAGCATTTAGAGGCAATCACTCACTCAAGTTGAGGCCTCCACCAGGGTCCAGTTCAGTTCCAGTTGCCACTGGTCAGGTGAGCACTTCAGGAAAAAGGCTTCTTGCAGCTTGCTGTGCTCCTGTAACTACACAGGAGGTCAGTCATCTGACCCTTGGGGGCTACTTCTTAGTCCTGGGTACAAGTAGGAGCAGGTTCTTCCCTTCAGGTCCCAACAAAGGTCTTAGACAGAACAACCAGTCCTCTTCTGTTCTTCCCCAGGTCCAGAGATTGTTCTGCTGAGAAGAAAGTGAGGTGCAACCTTTGTCAGATTTACCAGCCATTGGAGGTGGGGTGACATATGGACACTCCCTAACCAATGAGAGAAAAGTTCTCTGGAGCAACCCTTCCCACTTTTGCAGCACACCATATTTGACTTAATGCATACAATCTCACATTGCATCATTTTAAGGGAAATCCATGATGCTACAGGCCTTCTGCTTATTAATAGAGCCTGTGGACCAGCAAGAGTTGTGTTTCGGGAAATGAAGTGTACCCTCCTTCCCAACAACACCAAACAGATACAAGGACCATCTCACCGTTTCACTTGGCTTTTGACCAACTGGCCACAGAAGGCATAAACAACAAAGTCCTTCCATTCCTCAGGTCTCCCCTTACCTTCACCGTGAAAGGGCAGGCTTCACTCTAGTCCCTTTCAAGTTAATGAAGCTCTTGCACCCTCCTCTCTGTTCCTTCCTGAGCTGATATGTGTCATCTACATCAGCCCCAGGTCTTCTGTGAAAAGGCCTAAGCCATTGTTCCTGCTTTGGGAGCAGTTGTCACACTTCATTAAGGGGAAGCACTGGCAAGGTCATCTGACAGCATGCTTATGCTAACTAGACCACTGAAGGTTCAGGCAACTAAAATGTGACTTTTTAAAAGTCTCTTCTCCTAAATATTTATTAAGAACCCGACTTCAGCACTGGATCAAATTTGTAATATATAATGAAAATAGTGTTTTAATTAAATTGTAGTGTGTCCCAAACCTGAGATAGCAGTGTTATGATTGTATTTTGAACTTCTGTTTTTCTCATAGGACAGCTACATCCCTTTACAGTGAAAATAACTTGGGGTTGCTAGTCCCTAAAAGTGCATTCATCCTTTACAACTGTAAAACTTCTTGGCTTTCTTATTGAACTTTCATCTGCACCAAATAAAATGAATACAACACCTACTCCTCAATGAGTAGTTTAAGTAAGCTGCTCCAGCACTAGTTATTTCTAGAATGCACTCGGGAAATGACATACTGTCAAGCCTACTATGTAATGCCTTGCTACTATTCAAATTGATCCTGCACTTTAGAGCTCAACTAATCATGGGCAATCAAACTTTTGATCATATCACTCCCATATTTAAGGATCTTCATTGGCTTCCAATAGAGGTTCAACTTCAAACACTGCTGCATCTTCCTCAAAGCACTGCACACTAGTAGACCCTACTACTTGACTGAATTGCTGAAAATCTCTGGCGGATCAAGAACATCTCACAACAAAGGCTCCCTCTTGTAAGAGCGCCCTTAAATTCAGAACAATGAATGTCAAAACCAATTAAGGATGGTTCTTGACATTCAATCCTTTAAAAAAAGTCTAAGAACATTCTTTTTCACAAGACATCTGGTTTGAAAACACACAATATTGTTTTCTCCCCTCTCCACAATCCCCTCCAATGAATCTGACAGATACTACACTATTTTTGCTTGGTCAAGGGCTCTGCTGTAGCAGATTTATCTGTCCTAGATGTTGTTCTCTTCACTTATTAGCTATTTCCCACAACCATTTATCCATTCCACCAAGTCTATACCTTACCCTTCAACCCCTGGGTTCTTCTGATATCAATTTTCTGTGATGTTCCCCGTAAGCATATTATTTTGTACACAGTCATATTTTCTCATATGCAGCTCTTGTATGCAGTTCAATGCAGAATGCTATGATACAGTTTGGTGAGGCAGTGCTTTAGAAAAGCAATGCAAATAAATAAATAAATGCATTAAGATCAGGCTTAGTACCTCTCTCAGCTGCACTGTATTCCTATTGTTTCAGAGGATACCATGAGACAAGCAGCTTTGTGATTCATGATGTAGAGTGAGAAGAAACTCCAGAGAATTCCTACTTTTAATATTCTATATATGAAATGGCTAAACCTAAGCAAAACACTACATGGTATATGAATGTATTAACCAGAACACACAAATAAATTGCATGCACATACACAGCATATTACTACATGGTAACAATCATAAATGCATTGAAAGCAAGCAGCATTTTAAATACATTTGCATTACGTGATCAGGGGCCTTAAGCTTTTTACGAATAACAAGCAGGTAGATAATATGGTGGGCATCTAGGCACAATACTGGGGCTACATACTCATGCCAACTATTCAGAAAAAGGGGGCACTCATGCACATAATATTGTCACCAACATTGACTAATTTCAACTCCAGAGTAAAGGGATGTGAAGTATTGGATGCAAAGTCAACTCGCTTATATCCCCTCAGAAGGATGAGATCAGCCGTTATACTAATAGGGCAAATACTAACAAAAACAGTGATGCAGGTACAGTCAATGTGATGTTCAACACTGGAGTGTGCCACAGGTACCGCCCCTGAACCCAGCGCTAAAAATACTTGAAGATGTATCAAAAATTCACACAGCAAAGCAAGACAACTTGTTGCATTGTGTTGTGTGACAGGGAGAGAGCAGAAATGTGCCATATATATTAAGATATAACGCATTCCTGTTCTCTCCCTGCGCTGGCCCACTGAGGGCTTCCTAGTGCCAATGCAAGCACCTCTGTGCCATGGTGCAAGCTTGCCTGCATTACAAGGCAAAATTGATTTTGTGTAGGAAGGGCTACCTTCCTGCACAAAAACAATCCTTTGAGGCCTATCTGCAGAATGCAGTACACGTAGGAAGAGGAAATAACAAGGAGAAATAAAACTATTTCTCCTTGTTACACCTCTGTTAGGAATACATACCATTTTGATGCAATCTCAGGTTTACTAACCTTAGTAAATCTGGGACTGAGTCAAAATCCATGGGTGGATGCATGGGAATACCTATGCTCCACCCATGGAACATTTTCTCAAAGTAGAGTAATGCAAGGCAGCGATTTGTACTACTTGGGTTACTCTGAATTTACCAAGCCACGCAGAGCCACACAAGGTGGCTTTACGTGGCTTAGTAAATCCCACTAATGGGCTTGTGTTGTCTTGCGTCACGCAAGGTGAACACATGCCCTCTGAAAATCTGGACCTTGGTGTGAGGCAACCAACTACAATCTCCAGCCTCTCTGCCTGCACCTTGCACAAAAGCTCCCAGGAGGTCTGGTGTGACGTGTACAAACTAGGGCCTGGATAGGATGCCTTTGCAATGCAGACTAACATATAAACAGGCAGAATGATGTTACTTACACTGCCTGACATTACAAATACTGAACCGCTGTCCTGTATGCTGGTCCCAAATGTGACTGACTCTTGCATTAAAGACAACGGCTGAAGGAGGCTTATCCATAGCTCCATTTCATATCTGCTGATTCGTGAGCTGACTCAACATGCGCATGACATTTCATCTGAGAAACTTCTGAAGGGGCTGACCCAAAGATCACCATATCAATTATTATTTAATGTAATGTATTTCTTTGTGATTACGGGTGCTTTGCAGGCATTTTGAAGCTGTCAGGCCAGACTTCAAAATGACATCCCTGACTCTGTCAGATCATTTTACTTTCATAAATCACCAAGGGCCATATCTAGGTAAGTTAAATTTCCCGATTCATAAAGACCGAATTTTAACGAATCGGTATTTTGAAATCGGTATTTCGTATGTACCTAATTTTTCAGTAAATTTTACCGATTCGGTAACATTCGGAAAATGGTTACCGATTCCACTATACCGACCGGTATTCCAGAATCGGTATTTACCGAATCGGTATTTACCGAATCGGAATTTACCGAATCGGATTTTCAAAAACACATCAATTGAGGAATCAGCCAATCATGTGCAACCCACACCCCTCCCAACCAGGAAGTGGCCACACCCAGGCAGGTGCACACAATCAGAACCCTCTGAAGAGGCTGGGAGTGCTGAGGAGTGCAACAGAGCCAGTGCCTGAACATTGCCAACTGATCCTGCACAATGGCCAGCCAGGACACAGATGGAGGTGAAAGGAAGAGGAAAATGAAATTCAGCCTGAAGGAACTGCAGGTACTTGTGGAGGAGGTGGTGAAGCAGTACGATAAGCTTTTGGAAAGCAGTCCCTGCAAGTTGCAGAATTGGAAAAAGAAGGATCTGGCAAGGAATCCAGTCGCAGGTAAATGCCATTGGAGTGACCCCTCGGGACATTGATGTGCTGAAGAAGCGGTGGTATGACATCCGGATGATCACCAAGAGGAAGATGGCTGATCTGAAAAAACAGGCCAGCCAGACAGGAGGAGGAAGGAACAAGGCACCTGCCCTGAGAGAACTTGAGCAGCTCGTGGAGTCCACGATAGAGCCTGAAAGTGTCGTTGGGATTGGGGATGCAGACAGCTCAGCCAGAGCTGCTACCAAAAAAGGTAAGAAGCATGCGCAGCATTGTGCCCCCCCTTCCGCTATCCCAAATCCCCAATTGGGCAATGTGATTCCCACTCCAGTACAGGTTTTTGTTCAGACCAGCAATGCATTATGGGTGATGTACTCATTGAAACCCCTATCATGACAGGAATCGCACCGATCAACAAGGCATGTGACACACATCTGCGATAATCAGGCAGAGGACAATGAGATAGTGTAGCAGAAATGTATTATGATGTGAGCAATGCAGGGCTGCAGGTACACTGAGCTAATGTAAAGTTTCTGTCCACAGGCGAGACATCGCGCAGGTCTGCTCAGGAGAAGGGAGAGAGGGCACCCCGGAAGCACATCACCGAGAAGGCCACCACGAGTGCAGGGCACACAACACCATCCCAGCCAGTCTCACCACCACAGCTAGCCTCACCACCACAGACAGCCACGCCACCACAGCCAGCATCGCCACTACTGCTAGCCTCACCAGCATCAACACCACCTGCAGTGGTGAGACCTAGGAGGCGTGCTGTTGCCAGACTGCATGTGTCCGAGTCCTCCTCAGAAGACTCGAGGGGGGCTGAATCAACCACTGTGCCACTGGATGATAGCAATGCGGGTGTGCTGTCCACCGTTGAGGGAGCACACACAGGTGCCAGACGCCGCCACAGGGCTCGTGTGAGCAGTCCACCTCCACAGGGTGAGAGCCATGGTGTCTTCGGATGGCTGGAGGCAACCATGGTGAAGGTGCAGCGCCTACAAGGCAAGGCAATACAGTCGGTACAACGACAAATGAAGTGCCTCAATGATAAAATGAGCAACATTGACAGGGGCATTTCCTCAATGGCTGAGGGCATGAGGGAGATGGCTGCGGGCATGCAGGACATGTCCCAGTCTGTGATGCTGCTGTGCAGTAAAATGGATGAGGACAGAGCAACACGGCGAAGGGAGAGACAGAAAATGGAGCACCATACGAGGGCAGTGAACCGACTAGCTACTGCCACTTCTCTGCTCTGCAGGTGCTCCGTGGCCATGCAGGAGGGGCTTGCGCACTGCTGCACTGATGTGTCTAGGGGGCTGGTTAAGGTGACCACTGCTCTTGAGGTGCTGCTGATGAGCCAGCCTGCCAATACTGGTGCTGTGGATGTTGTGGACAGCGAGGACATGACTAGTCGGAGCAGCATTACCCCCCCTGTCACAGACACACAGAGGAGCAGCAGACGGCATGGGGCTGCCACTGGTCCCACAGCCAGTGAGGACAGTCAGTCACTGGCATCCCGCACTGTAGTGCGTGGCCGCAGACGCTGATGCAGCACACACTGCCAGGACAGAGTTGGGTGAAGAAACCCATGACTTCCTACAATGGATGTCACCAATTTGATAGCCCAGTTTGGCCGTTTGTGTTGTGGCGTAGTGCCCACAAATTAAAACTACGTCATTGCATCCAACAACTGGCTGTGTCTCCTTACTTACTTAGAAATAGTTGCATGTGATCTCTGCCCGTCTCTCTCTCCCATCTGTTGCTGCTGGCACTCCTGCTGCGTTGGGCTCTGGCTGTGCAAAATCATCATCATCCTCCTCAAAATCTGTTATTTCCACTTCTGTACCTTTCTTTGTGGCAAGGTTGTGCAGCATTGCACAAGTAGCAATGATCTTGCAGCAGATGATGGGTGTGTACTGGCGTGCGCCTCCGCTCTTGTGGAGGCAGCGGAACCTGCTTTTCAATAGTCCAAACGTGCGCTCCACCACGTTGCGTGTTGATTTGTGTGCCACATTGTATCGTCTCTCACTCAGGGTTGATGGGTGTAGGTAGGGAGTGAGGATAAATGACCGCACGGCATATGCACTATCGCCTAGGTGAGAAAGAGGGTGCCATTAGTCACATACACCAATACACTTTCATCTGCGGTAAGTATAAGGGAGTGTAACAGTGATTTACCTAGCAGGTATCCTTCTCCAAATTCTCCCGCAACCAGGCGTGTGTAGATCCCATTGTTCTGGAAGATGTAGGAGTCGTGGGTGCTCCCAGGAAATTTGGCCACGATGTCAGTAATTATGTTGGCAGCATCGCAGATTACCTGCACATTTATGGAGTGGGTGGACTTTCTGTTCCTTTAGATATACTCAGTGGCTGCTGGTGGGCAGATTGGTATGTGTGTGCCATCGATGCAGCCTATGACATGCGGAAACTGTGCCATCTGGTAGAAGTCTGTCTTGGTTTTCAGCAGTTCAGCCTGTGTGTTTGGGAAGCTAATGTAGTGTTGCATTCTCTGCATCATGGCATCCAGGAACTTCCTGAAGAAACGGGACAGGCAACTCTGGGATACGCCCCGCCTACCTCAGCTATCACCCCCTGGTAACTGCCAGATGCGAGTAGATGGAGGCTACACAGCACCTGCACATGTGATGGTATGGCGTGCGCCTTTGTTGTTGGATGGTCCAGGAGTGGGTGCAAGTCCCTTATCAGGTCTATGATGGTGTGGGGGTGTAGCCTGTACCTTTCATGTATCTCAGCCTCAGTCTGTTGGAAGAGTGTGATGCGCTGTCTGTAAATGCACTCCTCCCGTCTCCAAATCCTCACACCTGCTGCCTGTAGACGTAGGCGCCTTGCAATCACATAGAGAGCCGCCATGGTGATCACGCTGTTGCATTTTGGGATTGCTTATACGCACTGTAGCTGATTACCACCTGCTTTCACTCAGTGTTAAATACCGACTCTTAAATACCGAATTCCATGAAATTCGGTAATACCGATTTTACCTACATCTCTTTTCTCTTTTTACCATTTCCTATTTACCAATTCGGTAAATAAGAATTCGGTAATTCAGATTCGGTAATTTAGAATTCGGTAAATATGAATCGGTATTTACCGATTCCTAATTACCGAATCCTGCTTTTTGGCCTCCTACATCTCAATCGCCTAAATACCGGTCGGTAACGTGATATTTACCGAATTTCGGCCGTTACCGACCGGTATTTAGCTACCTACATATGGCCCCAAATCTTTTCATTAACATTTACTAATGCCAAGTGGCAATAGAAAATATATGTAACTAAAATCTAATGAAAAACCAAAGGATGGTTGAGGACCTTTAATTAGGCCAAAGGGGTGCAGCACAGACCTCAAACACACTCTTTATGTGTAAAAAAAAGGCCACTTTATTGACGACAGGTGCACATCACAAAAGTAAACCTAGGCCTTTGCCTTACAAAACTAAACCTCACTATAGATTTGTTCACCAACTTTCACTTCCTCCCCCCACTCCTAACATTTTCCCTTTTACATCCTTACCTTGAAACTGTTTAACTCCTACTCTGTTTGTAACTGTTGACCTTTAATTCCTCTAACCTTTAACCTACTTCTATTAACATCTACCTATCTAAGTATCTTATAGCTTAACTTCTCATTTGTTGCTTCACCAATTGAACGGTTGAAGAGAGAAAAAAACTGAGATTCTACTCTTTGGCAAAGCCCTGGAAATATGGTCAGATGACTGGTGGCCATCTGAGCTTGGCACTGCCCCCACCCTCAAGCATGTAGTGAAAAATCCAGGGGTCAAAATCGATCAGCCTTTATTGATGAAAGCCAAGGTGGATTCTACCTGTGGCACCTGTTATGCCACTATGCAGCTTTTAAGGAAGATTTTTCCATGACTCCCCCTTAGATATAGAAAGTGGTTAGTTCAAGCTCTTATTACCAGTTGCCTGGACTATCGTAATACACTTCTTGGAGCAGCCTATGACACCTTGGTATCAAAACTCCAAGTGGTGCAGAATACTGCTACCCGGTTAATCTGCAACTTGCCTCACTGTACTTCTATGGCCCCTATTCTAAGGGACCTGCATTGGCTGCCCATACAAAAACACCTATATTTTAAGATATGTTGCTTGAAAGCCCTAATCAAAGCCATGCCCACTTATCTGCATTCAAGGCTCTGCCTATATAGGACCCTAAGATCTTCTAATAAATATTTCCAAAAATTCCTTGCATTCGCACGGTCAGAGTTGGCTGGAAATCCTTTTCTTACCTGGTGCCACTATTCTGGAATAAACTTCCTTCAACAATTTGGTTATGTGAGGATCATACTAAGTTCAAAAAGCTATTAAAAACATGGTTTGCTTCGCCCTAGTTCTTTGGTGATCATTCTCACCAACCTGCTGTGCCCAGCGCCGAGATGCTCGTGCTCGATAACAAATCTTAAATTTCAATTTCAATTTCCTCCCGAGGTAACTTGTTCACAATCCTAATCTTAACCTATAACATTGTAAAAGTTGCTGCCAACCACTTTGAACTTGCTCCAAGCGACAACCATATACAAATATACCCCCTGCACACCTGTGCTCAAGAGAAGCGACCGAAAACCAACAACTTAACCTGAAAAAAAATCAAATATTAGGGAGGGAGATTGGGAGAAAAACTTTTCTAAACCCAAAATAGGCTAGCAGCCATGTCACTTCACTAAAATGGTGACACGGTACATAAAATGTCCAGTTATATCTCTAAAAAGACCAGCCCAAAGGATTGAAGCCCAAAAAGAGCCCAAATAGGCCCGGGCTACACCACTGGCCCAAAGACCCTGAAGGTGCTAGCCTCCCTGTGGTCGGCTGCCCCCCCCTCCCCCCACTGTACCATTGGGCCAAAGGGTCTCCCCTACCCCTAACCTTCCCCCTTTTTACATAATTTCCTAGCAACTGTTTAACCCCCACTCTGTCTGTAACTGTTGACCTTTAACTCCTGTAACCATTCAACTACTTCTATTAGCATCTACCTTTATAAGTACCTTATATCTTAACTTCTTATTTATTGCTTCCTCCTAGTGTAACTTATTCACAACCCTAACCTTAAAATGTAACCATGTAAAATGTAGCTGCCAACCGACACTCAGAAAAGTCCTCTCCTCCCCCCCCCCCCCCCAATTAGGCAGAGCTATTGTACCTTCGTAGGTTCAGTGTCCTATCCAACGCTTACTTTACTTGTATCAAATAAAGCTCCATCCCGAAGCGTGTCAAATTAACCTTTTCTCCTCTAAAGAAATCAACAGTCAACAGCCTCATACTTCAACTCCAGGTGTTCTACCCTACCAAAACCTTCATCCATACAGAATAATTGAATATCTCTGTTGATTTTTCTCCTCGCTTTGTCATTGGCGGAGGGCCTAGGTGCCCTCCCCAATGCCTCCTTGGAATAAATTCGTCCACATGACGAAACATCCAGAGCCCTGTTGTTTGATTTCTATTAAGTCCCTCTTCATCTGCTGTAGCAACACTAAACCCTTACATACCACCAAGTCTTTTTCCCCTAAATGTAATATTAACACATCTGGACAAGTGTGAGGCTTCAGCAATTTGTTCAAGCATTCCAGCAATTCACACCAACGCATCCCATGTTTTCCGTCCCAAGAGACCTTAAACGAAGAGTCGTTGAGCCCAAGATTCAGACCATGTCACTTTTGGAGTTCGTGCCTTTTGGCCTATTTCATGAACGAGTGTCCTAAGCTCCAACTAGACAATTCTGCAGCTTCTGGCCTTGCCACTGCCTTAAGGGACACCTATATGAGGAATCAAAACTACAATTCAACAATACCCTTGTGTTAGCAGCCAAACATACTGATGAAAGCAGTCTGACGACCACCGTCCCAATTGCATTATCCTGTCTCTGCCCCATCCTTGCTGCCCTGCATCTGTGACCACACCCATCCTGAGCGAGTGAGTCCCAAATTCTCCTTGGGCTTCCCCCAGCTTTGCCAGTGCCTATTACCCAAAGCAATTGACCCGGTGTCAACATCTCCCCATTATCACGACAAAAAAAAAACATTGCTGAAACCCCAGATTTTTCTCAGCTTCAGACCCGACTGGACTAGGCACAAGCCTGCATCTGTGGACGGATTTAGCAACACTGTTTTCCCCTTACATCACTAATCTGTTCTTTCTTAGATTGTCTCAGTTTCAACTCTAAACTACCTAACTCTCCTGTCATACTCCCACTTCAGTCCAATCTAACCCTGGCACTTCCTTTTCTCCCCAAGAACTGTGACACCCAAAATGTCCCAAAGAACATCAATGACAACAATGTGGAGAACAATACTGTCTCCCCACTCCTTTTCATATCTACGGCAGTACTCCAAATATTCTACCTAACAGTTCCCTTGTCACTGGCCTCCTGACCCATAACCTGTTACCTGCTTCCCTTGACCATCCTTCTAGCATTCACCTGCCAAGTTCACCTGCTGATTGAGCATAACCCCAGAACAACTTGCCCATGAGGGCAATCACTGACAGCTTTCCTGTAATCATAATCCTGGATAACCCCTTCTCAATCAACCTCAGGATAAATTGTACAAACTTCTGACCTCTTCTGAGCTTCACTGTCTAGAACCTACGGTCAAACCTGACTATATGATTTCCTGGTGGACTCCGCCAGAGACCCTACCACCAACTGCAGCATCCTTTTTCACCTATGCGCCACATTCCACCGGCACAGTTGTCTTAACCTTGTCCGCCTCTGTTGCCAGCCCATTGAACCTCTCCCTCTGAGAACGAGACAAAGCATTCGCGATGTCATTGCCCACCCCTGCCATGTGTCTGGCCTTAAATGCTATATCATGTCTCAATCAACCCTTTACGAAGACCAGCAGCAGCTTAAGTACCTTTTCAAGCCTGGCTGACTGTTTGTTCACCACGTGTACCACTGCCATGAATGACCTTCCTATGTGCCAGTTCTTGCTCCCAGAGTGTGACCGCTACAACTAGAGGAAAAGAATCTGGAAAGGCAATGCTCCTGCCCCCATATTTTCAGTGCCCTGGCCACTCTTCTGCACACCACCTACCATGCCAGTATAATCCAAAACCGCTGACCTCTGTGGCTGCAGAATATATTTGTACATTCCATTCCCATTCTTTGGGTGCCCTAATTGGGATGCTATTGAATTCTTCCAAAAACATGCACCACATGCGTGTGTCTTCCTTGGCCCTGCTGACAAACACGTGTGGTGGTGTGGTAGCGAGAGCCCTGCTAAAGACAGACTGAGTCTTCCCTGTCCTTAGTACTCTGCACTCAAAATTCAGGTGCCCTAACAGTACCTGTATCTCCCTAGCTGTCACTTTTGGTTTTGCCTACATGCCATCCAGCAACATCTGCATGTGCAATAATTTGTCTGTTCGGAGGTGCGCCTTCATTGTCACTGAATCCAATTCAATCCCCAGAAATAACTACACCGTGCTTGGACCTTGTGTCTTCTCTGACACTAGGGTCACTTCTACTACACCCATGAGCTCTTGAAACCTTGTCAACTGCTGTTGGCAGTCCGTTGAACCGGGTTCGTCCAGCGAGAAGCAGTCGTCAAGGTAGTGTGTCACCGTATCCTTGCCTGTTTTCCATGTAAGAACCCACTGTAAAAATTAGCTAAAACGTTCAAACAGGGCACAATGGATGCAACACCCATAGGTAACACTGGGCAACAAAAAATTGTCCTTCAAACTGAATTCCCAATAGCTGAAAATAGTCTGAATGCACCGGTAACAGCCGAAAGGCTGATTTTCATGTCACATTTTGCCATCTGTACCCCCTGTCCTACTCTTTTAACCAGGGCCCTGGCTACCTCCTCAGATGAATATGACACTGATGTTAATTCCTTTGTTATAATATCATTGACAGAAGCTCCTTCCAGCCAAGACATGTGTGATAGCAAGCAAAACTAACCCTTTTCCTTCTTCGGTACGACCCCAGTGGGCAAAATTATCAAAACAGTCAGGGCCCCTGTATTGAATGGCCTCTCCATTCTTCCCTCCCAGACATCTTTTATCATTTTTTCCCACACCATAGCTTAGGTGAATGCACTGTCCTTAACTTCTCTGCCCACCTGCTGAACCTTGGTCCCTCGTACTCTAATCTGAAATCTATCAGAAAACCCTGGCTGAACAAAATTGCATCCTCAATGCAGCGGTAGTGCACTAGCCATGCTTCTAGACATTGCCTTTTAATTGATTCATGAACCTTTGCCCATATTCCCCTGTGATCCACGCCCTCCCCTGGCCCCTGTTGTCTGATTTCTCTGCTGTCTATTGTACATGCTAATTTTCTGGTTACATTATCCTGCCTGCTGTCCCTGGCCAGTATTCCCCGCTCCGAAGTATCGTACGAGTGGATTTTGTCCTGCACACTTAAAACACTTGTATCAGAATCTACAGTATTCTCTCACACAGAGACCTTTTGAAATCCAAAAAGGACCCCTACAATCCTCCCTTGGTTTTAGCTCCAGTCCCCACCCACCCGTGGGTAGGGCGAGTTTGAAAGGGCCAGTACAGTAACGGGAGACAGATTGCCATATAAGTGGTCTTCCCGAACTTAACTGAATTCATAGTCAGCTGATATAGATCCATATAAATCTCCCCCAGGTGGTTGCCTTGTAAATTTGTGCCCCTTTCATGCAGAACACTGGTGGTGTTCTGTGGGAAACCCACAGCAACACCCATGGAATCTGAAGTATTCCTATATTTACGAGGGATCGCTAACCTGAGAATGTGTTATATTGTAACGCTACCTGAGGGTTGGCGTTAGGGAGGTGCAACGAGGAGAAATATCCTTATTTCGACTCATTTTTTCCTCTCTCTGTGTGCTGCACTCTGCAGCACACATAAAAGGAGGTCATTGCCTCCATTGATTGATTTTTTGCAGAAAGGTGTCCCTTCATGCATAGAATCAATCATCCCCGCAACGCAGGCACCCTTGCAACATGATGCAAGGGTACCTCTGTTGGCGCTAGGCTGCTTTTTTAGTGCTGGCGCAGGGGTCCGCACAGGAATGCACTTTTAGAATGAAGCAGCGCAGTGCTGCAAAATTGCTTGTGGCACTGCGCAGCACCATTCTATTGTAAATGAGGCTCTGAGGGCCCGATTCACAGAACTAACTTAAGACAAAATCCTAAACTTACTACCATTTTCGTATTCACAGAAGGCACTTACTCATTTTGGTATTCACAGAAGACCCTTACTCACTTCGGTATTCACAGAAGTTAGGAGTCCTAACTTTAGGACTCCTAAATGCCTTCTGTGAATACCGAAAGTCTTAAAATTAGGATTTTCTCAGTTTAGGAGTCCTAAAGTTAGGACTCCTAACTTTATTACTACTAAACTGAGAAAAATCCTAATTTTAAGGCTTTCGGTATTCACAGAAGGCATTTGGGAGTCCTAAAGTTAGGAGTCCTAACTTTACTACTACTAAATTGAGAAAAATCCTAATTTTAAGGCTTTCGGTATTCACAGAAGGCATTTAGGAGTCCTAAAGTTAGGAGTCCTAACTATACTACTACTAAACTGAGAAAAATCCTAATTTTAAGGCTTTCGGTATTCACAGAAGGCATTTAGGAGTCCTAAAGTTAGGAGTCCTAACTTTACTACTACTAAATTGAGAAAAATCCTAATTTTAAGACTTTCGGTATTCACAGAAGGCATTTAGGAGTCCTAAAGTTAGGAGTCCTAACTATACTACTACTAAACAGAGAAAAATCCTAATTTTAAGACTTTCGGTATTCACAGAAGGCATTTAGGAGTCCTAAAGTTAGGAGTACTAACTTCTGTGAATACCGAAATGAGTAAGTGCCTTCTGTGAATACCAAAACGAGTAAGTGCCTTCTGTGAATACCAAAATGGTAGTAAGTTTAGGATTTTGTCTTAAGTTAGTTCTGTGAATCGGGCCCTCAATGTTTTGGGGTAAAACATCCCTTTAGACCAGAAGTGCATTATAAAGAATTTTAAAGAAAAATAACCAGAAACATATAAACTATATAAAAGAAATACACAGCCATAAATTGAATTCTATAACTTTTATGTATTTAGGCAATAGTTCTATGAAAATATTTTTATACAAAATAATGGGGGCTACTCCATTAGTGCAAAAGTGAAAAGTGCTTATGCAGTGTGACGAGTGAAAATGGTGTGACTGGTAACATAAGATACAAGTTAAAAATGAGGTGCATCAATCGCCAATGTACAGTCAGTCTTGAAAGCTATGATTTTGGATCTTATGTATCCAGGGCAACAGGTGATTCTTTTTAAATGCCTGTGAGGGATATTGAGTCAGTACAGGCCAACAATCAGATAGTCAACGTTTTGACCCAAGATATCAAGGTTACTTCGAACCATCATGTCTTCATCAGGACATGTATGTGGGGTAACCTAGATCCGCATGAGACTCAACATTTTCGTTGGGCCTTTTGAGTGTCCTCCCTTTAGATATATGATGGCAGATCTGCTCCTCTGAAAGCTGGGAACCTCAGATTCGAGAGTCTATAGTTTAACATTTATTTTGAGTGTGGTCATCAGACCCTTGAAGAGAATCTGGAATGGGCACTGTCAGGCTTGTTGAATCAACACTCGCTCAGAGGATGTGTCGCACAGCAGAGGTGACGCTAGGACTGGGTGATGTGATGCGTCGCCTAGCAGTGTTTCCAGGGAGCTGTAAAGTGCGAGGCTATGTCCTGGCATTGAGATGAATTGTGCAGCGGTGGTTCTGGGGAGCTGGGAAGTGTGACGCAATGTCTTTGCATGGAGATGCATCGGCTTCGATGGGCTATGATGGGCGATGCAAAGGGCTTACATCGGGGAAGTCTGCGCAGCAGAGGAAATGAGTTGGTTCTGAGGGCGATGTGTTGAGCAGCAAAAGTGTTGCGCCGGTTCTGCAGGAGATGTGGGGCACCACGGAAGAGATGCATCGGTTCTGCTAGCAGAACACCTTCAGGCCCACTTCCAAGTGTCTGGGACTGAGGTGGCAACACTTTGGAGGGCAGGACTCATGGATGGCAGAGTCTAGGTGCTGGGTTCAGGGTTGTTGGAAGCCTGTTATGTCACTGAGGACTTTGATCAGGAGCCAACCAACTAGCCCTTGGAGTCACTCTGGAGTTCTGGGTTTCGAGATGGAGGTTGAGTCCTTCTCATTAAGGGAAGAGGGAAGCATGTAGCACAGCAGGGCAGCAGTCCTTCAGAGCAGCAGTTCAGCAGAGTGTCAGTTCTTTCAGAAGCACAGCAGTCCACTTCTACCTTTCTGGCAGAGTCCACAGGTCCAGAAGTGTACTGAAGGGTTGGGGTCTGAGTTCCAACATTTTTATCTGGTGCCTACTTTGAAGTGGAGCATACTTCTAATGGTTTCTACCCCCTTGAGATGTCAGATAACCCCTTCCTCCCTATTCTGGCTCCAGCTTGTTTGGGGTCACAAAAGACTAGTGAAAAGCCCCGTGTGATTTCTCAGGCAGAGCCTTTGTGATGTGCAAGTGTGGTAGATTACAACTTTCTGCCAACACCTACCTTCCCTTTGTCTCACTGTCTGGGAGCAATACACAATGATCAGCTGCCAGGTACATCTAGTCATGTGACCTAGGATCAGGCTGCAGACACCAAATGGTTAGGGCAGAAAAATGCTAACTTTCTAAAAGTGGCATTTTCAGTATTGTGATTAAAAATCCGACTTTACCATTAAGGAGGGCTTTTAATTACACTTCTTTAGACAACAAAACTTGAGCCATCTGCCTGCTATCAATTGATAATTATCATTTATTAAATGTAGTAAGGTAATCCAATATTATCCAATGAGAGAGGTAGACATCACAGTAGTGAAAAATGAAGTTATTAATTTTTCACTCCCAAGACATGTAAATCTTAAAAGTATATGTTCAACTTTTTAAATACACTGCACCCTGCCCTCTGGGCTTTGTAGAGCCTACCCTAGGGATGGCGTTTATGTATTAAAAAGGGAGTTTTGGGCCTGGCACGAGGTTTACCTTGCCAGATCAAACTGGCAGTTAAGAACTGCACACACAGGCTGTAATGGCAGGCCTGAGACATATTTAAAGGGCTACTAAAGTGGGTGGCAAAATTAGTGCTGCTGGCCCACTAACTAGTAGCATTTACTTTACAGGCTTTGGGCACAGGTAGTACCACTTTACCAGGGACTTACAAGTAAATTAAATGAGCACCTTGGGTGTAAGCTAATTCTATCATGTTTCAAGGAGAGAGCACAAGCACTTTAGCACTGGTTAGCAGTGTTAAAGGGCCCGATTCACAGAACTAACTTAAGACAAAATCCTAAACTTACTACCATTTTCGTATTCACAGAAGGCACTTACTCATTTTGGTATTCACAGAAGACACTTACTCACTTCGGTATTCACAGAAGTTAGGAGTCCTAACTTCTGTGAATACCGAAATGAGTAAGTGCCTTCTGTGAATACCAAAATGAGTAAGTGCCTTCTGTGAATACCAAAATGGTATAAGTTTAGGATTTTGTCTTAAGTTAGCTCTGTGAATCGGGCCCACTGTGTGCAGAGTCCTAAATGCCAACAAAAAGGCTTCAGGAAGCAGGAGGGTGAAGGCAAAATGTCTGGGGATGATCCTGCAGAAAGGGCTAAGTTCAACAATATATGTACTGAAAAAACCCACAAGGTATTAGTAAAATCATAGTTAGGTATGTTAATAAGACCTTAACTTACATTAGAAAAAACCCTAGAAATTCACTTAAAAAACAAAGGTTAAAGTGACCTTCTAATTAGTAATGGTAAAAATTAATGTTTAAAAAACAGAAATCCTCTGACATTAACATGTTAAGGTTTACTGAGCTAACTATAAATTGAGCCCCTGCCATTCACTACTTATGGCCTCACATATTACATCACTCTTGACATATTTTATGATATCACTAATGACATCTCAAATGACTTCACTCATGACATCACTCATGACATCATCCAATGAGTGTGTTGGTTTGATTGATAGTTTACATAATGGCGTATAACTAACATAGTGCTTCTTTATCTAATTTTGTAAAGTCTGTGTCCAGTTAATGGGTTAAAGTGTTCATAAAATGGATGTGCTCCTAATACTTCGTAGCTCTGTATAGGTATTGAACACGGTATACATTTTTACATTGAAGAGTGGCCCTGTGTACAGGTAACAGTTGACAACTTGTGGTCAGCATGTTCCACACAAGCTTTTAGGATCTGTAGAAAAGGTTTGCAACAGAGAAAACGCTCTACATACACCATACAAAGTATTGTAAGTAGCCTTGAGTTATTAAACAGAATCGTCTCAGCATGACAATTTCAACATAACATGGAAGACTGAGTGTACCAGGTATTAAGCTATGTAAACGTGTTTGTTTTCTTCAGAAGATGAGCAAGCTGCAAAATTTTCACCACAGTATGAAGGTTTCCTATTTTAATCGAAAAGTGTGTTTTTTGCCAAGTTTTGCATAGAGTGTACACTGTTCTTTGTAGATACTTTTTAATGCTCTGTAGTGTATTTTTCTTGAGTGTTTCACTGTGTGATACAGAGTTTACAGAACCCTCTTCTCTACTCATTTAAACTTCATTTCAACTTCATTTTTCAATGTAGGTTTGGTGACTATCAGGGGTTTGATACAGACAGAAAGCTGTCCATACTAGGGCATTCGTTTTGGAACAAACGGTCAGTATTTTTAGGAACTTGCATTCTCTAAACTAGGGCATTCTCTAAACAGTTGTATACAGATTGAACACTGTATGCATTTAGGGTTTTTCATATATCTGTGGTTGATTGTTAATGTGAACTATGCTACTCATGAAGTGCTGGACCAATGTAACACATAACCCATGCTTTCTACACCTAAGGAAGTTGTATCTGTGATGGCAATAATGATGCCTCATATTCATCTGCGCTATTTTGTACTTACTTTCAGGCCTCTAATGCCAAACTAATTTATAGAGCAATATATGTGCAAAAATTAAGCTTGTATGATGTCAGTGATGTCATCGGTGATGTTATCAGTGATGTCATTTGAGATGCCATCAATGATGCCATAAATTATGTCATAGACCATGTCATGAGTGGTGTAATATGTGAGGTCATAAGCAGTCCATGGTGGGGGCGCAAGTTATCGTTAGCTCTACTAACTATGACTGGCGAATGTCTGTTTTTTTAGCTCAAAACATTACGGTTGTCACTAAAGTATTCACCTAACTATAACATTACTTTAACCTTTGTTTTTTCAGTGAATCTTTAAGGGTTTTTTAAGGTAAACTAATATTTCATTACCATACGTACAGCCAAGCCCCCACAGCACACCCCCACAGGGCCATATATCTCTTTTAAGGAGAGCCTCATAGTCCCCCTGTCCGATCCCCTTCAAACTCATTCGGTCACGGGGATCCGCATGACCTTAAGTTTTTAAAGGGGATGGGGGCAAATTGCCCCATCCCAGGGTCTCATTAAGCCCTGGAGACCCTATTACCCATGGCCTTTTGTTTTTTTAAAGGGAGTGGTGCCATGTGGCAAACCCCCTGCCTGAGCCTCATTAGGCCCTGGGGACCCCATCCTCCAGGGCCTTATGATTTTTTAAAGGGGAGGGGGGAAAAGTGGCCTCCCTCCCTCAGCCGTTAAAAAGCCCTGGGTACCTCATCCCCCAGGGACATATTTTTTTAAGAGGAGGGGGCAGTGCATCCCCCTCCCTGAGCTTTTAGAAGGACCCTGGGACAACATGCCCCAGCGCCATAACTCTTTTAAAGGAGGGGGTGACATAGCCCCCTCCCTGAGCTTCATTAGGCCCAGTAGACCAAATCTCCTAGGATCCTATATATTTTCAAGGTGGGGTGGCCTTCAGCCTCATTAGGCCCTGCGGACACCATGCACCGGGGCTTTTTTTTGTAAAGCGAAGTGGTCCCCACCTAGCGAGCCTATCTCCAGAGCAATATCTCTTTTAAAGGAGAGGAGTTTACATAGCCCCCTTTCCAGAGCTGCAATATGCTCTGGGGATCCCTTCCCACCGCCCCCCCCCGGCCTTATACATTTTCGAGGGGAGGGGGCAAAGCGCCCCCGCTCATGAGCTTTATTAGGTCATGGGGACCCCATCCCCCACGGGATATTTCTTTGAAAAGGGAGTGGGGCCATGGGCCCCCCTCCCCAAGCCATTATAGGCCAGAGGCTGAAACTTACAAAAAAAGGGTCTGGGGCTATGCAACCACCCTCCCCAAGCCTTGTTAAGACCCCACCTCTGAGTGCCTCTACTTAAAATAAAGGGGAGATGGCTAAGTGGACCCCCTCCCCCAGTGTTTTCCAGCCCCGGGGACCCCATCCCCAGGCCCTGCATTATTAAAGGTGAGTGCCTTGGTGTCCACACAGGGTACCCACCATACACTCATTGAGGCCGCTGCAGCCCCAGCTGGCTCCTCACATGGGAGCAGCTACTTATGCTACTCCCTCCGGGTGGGAGCAATATTTTGATTTGTTTCCTTGCCAGCATTACTACGGGCAGGGAAACAGATCAAAAGTCTGTTCCCAGGTGGTAGGAGCAATTTTAAAACTCCTGCCAGCTTGGAGCAGATTTTGTGTTTAGCCTTGCATGGAAGGAGATTCAAAAATGCTCCTACCAAGTGGGAGCAAACACAGGTTTCCCTGTGCCGGTGTGGGCCAGAAAACCACTATGTCCTGGGGTTGGGCTCCCTGGGACATAGCTAGTGAGCCAGCACAGGGAGACGGGGTCCCCAGCTCCATTAATGGGTCAGGGAGGGGTCTTGTGTGATCCCCACTCCCTTTTAATTAGTTTGGCAACCCCAGAAGATGAGTTCCATGGGGCCTTTAGTGTCTAGGGGAGAGGTTGCCGCACAGCTTCCCTCCCCTTTTTGGCAAATTTCAGCTCAGGGGGTGGGCTCCCCGGAGCCTGTGATGGCTCAGGAGTGTGTGGCCCATCCCTTTATTGAATAATTTCAGCCCCGGGGTGGACTTCCCTTGGGTCTATTTAAAATAAAGGGGCCCGCTGCTACTTTGTTTCCTTAGATCTTGGGGGACAGCAGCAGAAACTGGTGATTTTGTTTTAGTTTGGCCCCCGGGGAGAGGGGGTGCTGGGTATTCTTACCCTACCCCCTTTATATTATTATTATTTTTTGTCATGTTTAGGACAGGGACAGTGGAGAAGTGTGGCTCACTGGTTAGAGGCGACCCGTAAGCAGAGGACGGCCTGGGACCAGGGTTCAATTCCCGACGCGGCAGGGTCTTGGACCAGGGTCAGCGGACTCGATAATTCTCGCTTCGGTGCCTTCCTTAGTCAGGGACCACACTCGGCAACTCTGGGCATTAGCTTGCCTCATCTTCACAACGGCCCCCCCAGACCGCCAGGGATGCTTGGTCACACCTTGGAGATACCCATTAGGGACCATCTCTCAGGGTGAGCCAGGACGGGTTCCCCAGCGGTCGAAGTGCAGAGATACTCCTCCGGGAGTCGATTCTAGCGCTATATAAACCCACAATTAATTAATTAATGGCTGCCAGCAACATTTTCAATCCGAGCACTCGCTCAGATGGCCCACGGGAAATAAAGCTCCCTGGGCCAATCAGAACGATCTATTTTTAAATTGGTGCTCCTGCAAGAGTCTCAAGAGAATCTAGCTGACCCAACCGTCCAGATATCTATAGTTTTTTACAAATAATTTCTCAAAAACTACTGAACGGATTTACACCAGATCACAAAAAGCACAGTCTGCGGACCAAGATCTAGCTTCCTGACAAATTTGGCACAATTCCTTTCAGCAGTAGCCCTTTTAAGAGAAGTCTACGGAAAATACATGGGGATTTTGTGTTTTGGGACCCCAAAATTTCCATTAACAAATTAGTCAAAAGGTAGCACTTTTTTGGGAAGTTTTGTGGAGATATATCAAACTGGGACAAAGTTATTAGCAACACAAAAAATGCTTTTCCTATGGAACAGCTGACCTAACTATAACTACCCAGTGTGCGTGTAATTTGCAGCAAAACAAAAAAAAACAAGCACGTCTCCTGTGCTTTACATTATAGCCCCAGGGTGGGCCAGATCCTCGGGGCATGTTGGCATAAAAAGGTAAGAGGGCCCCCCTCCTAGAGTCTTTTTAGCTCCGGGGACCACCACCTCCCTGGGGCTTCATTTAATATTTTGGAGCGAGAGACCATGTGGACTCCCTTCTATTGTGCGTATTGAGCCCCGGGGACCAACACCTCCCCGGGGCTTTATTTTTCAATTGGAGGGGGGGGGGGGTGCAGACCACCTGCTCGGGCTATTTCAAGGCACAGGGACCACCACCTCCCCGGGGATAAAATTTAAGTTTTAAAGAGGGGCTGCACAGACACCCTGGGGATCACTACCTCCCTTGGGCCAAACACATATTTAAAACTGGGGGGGGGGATAATTACTGCCAGGGGGACCACCACCTCCCCAGTGCGTGGTCC
This sequence comes from Triturus cristatus, assembly GCF_964204655.1. Lineage (NCBI taxonomy): Eukaryota > Metazoa > Chordata > Amphibia > Caudata > Salamandridae > Triturus > Triturus cristatus. The sequence goes on from NC_140585.1 coordinate 444,031,258, forward strand.
CCTTCCTAGAGTCAATTATGGCCCATGCAGCCCCCCCTCCCTGAGCCTTTAAAGACCAGGGGAGGATTAGGTACTCTGTCCTGGGTAGCCCACCCCCAGGATACAGTAGTTTCCCTGCCTGCACTGATATGGCAGGGAAACATATGTTTTCTCCCGCCTGATGGGAATTTTTTTTAAATCTCCTGCCAGACAGGAGCCAACACGACCTTTCTGCCTGCAGGAGTGTGGGCACAGAAGGCAAGACCACTGCCACCTGCTGGGAGATTTAATCATGCTTCCGTTGGCTAGTTGATCACCTCGATTACTCGTATCTTTTTCTCAACATTCTATTGCATGCTTTTATTTAATGCTTATCATTCCAATTTAAAAATCCTAGGGGCATATTCTCAAGGATCTATCGCCGAGTTATCGGCACTTTATCGCAGCCAAAGTTGCGATAAATTCATCGCCCCATTTACAAGCTGGTGCTAACAGCCCATATCACCAGTTAACCTGCGATAGCACTCGCAAGAAACATCGCCACAGATGACCCCGGCAACTAACGCTAATGATATGCAGAGTAGGTGTTCCCATGCAAAAAGCCGCAACAACACCACTCCACAACATTCTCAATGACCAGCCAGATCGGCGATAAGATCACGAAACATGCGATGAGGCGCGTTAGCAGCATGATTTTAACACCTGCTCTGACCTGGTGTAAAGTCGGACGACAACTGGCACCAGTCAAGGGAGCGCAGCCCATAGCCAAACATGAAGACCAACAGATGCCCCCTAGCAACTGAACATGCAGCCCGGAGCCCCAATAGGGCAACAACACCCACCACCACCACTCCCAGGACACCCCCTTTGAGCAAAGATAATGCACATCAACTCCACTAAACCGTGAACCAAACAAATCGCCTGAAGTCGCACAATCACAACACCTAACATACAGGTGTGGCCAGAAAAAGGGAAATCATACAATCATATCATATAATGCAAATAAAACGTTTAGTACAGATTAAACAAAAAACACCAATTCTGATAGAGGCACGGCGGGTCTTCTCAGGGCATTCTGTAAGTCACAGCCTGCAAGACAGAAATACAGATATGAAGGTGTGCAATGCACCCATCAAAGTACAGAGAGAGCAAAAGAGAGAGAGAGAGAGAGGGGGATAGAAAGAGGGAGAGAGAGAGGGAGAGAGAAAGAGAGGGTGAGAGAGGGAGATAGAAAGAGAGAGAGAGGGAGAGAAAGAGAGAGAGAGAGAAAGAGAGAGAAAGAGAGAGAAAGAGAGGGAGAGACTGACACTGCGGACCCAGGCCTCACTGCTCACCTGCTGCCACCGGTGTGTCTCCAACCACGTGCCGGTATATACTGCAGTCCTAGAGTTCCCATATCTGAAACAGTTTGCAGAGACATGAATGGCAGAGTCCATACAGTTGCACACGCCATCATCGCTTGCCCGACCCTGCACACACAGGCTGCCGCACCCCAGGCCCTCCCGCCGCCCAGTGGTGATTGCCCGCCCCTGCTCAACCAGGCCTCACTGCTCACATTCCGACACCGTCATGTCTCCAAGAGGGCACACCACGTGCTGGTGGGAGCTCCAAGCTCAGGGCCCGCGACCATGGCACCCTCCGCATCATGCAGCCCCACATCTCGGGCCACCAGTCCATGCCCTTGATTCTGGGTCTTGATTACGCAATGGCAGAGACCAAATCAGTGCACACGGCATCATCGCAGGATGCACACCCGCTCAGCCCTATAGGTGCCACTAACTCTGTGAACCGTGAGGCAACGCCACGTGGCGGGAAGCCCGCACTGCCCGCTGGCTCAGGCCTACACTGCGGTCCAGCAGGGCGCACACTAATCCTCACCAGTCCGTGTTGATAATACCATGTTAACAAGGAGTTATTTTTCCGCGATAGACTGCGATGTGAAGAGTTGCGTTAAGCTTAATTTGCAATGGTTATCACACGTTCTTGAGAATATCCCCCTTAGTCTTTAGCAAAAAAGAGAAATCTGGCTCATGCGTTTCTCCAAATGTGCCTAGCACGGGACCATAGGAAACTCCATTTTGCTATCAAATAAGAAAAGAGTCCATCATTGCTCCATACATCTCCATTAGGGCCTCGGATCGGTCACCATGATAACATTTTCATTGTTATAGTACATCGATGACTCACAAACAAAAAATCCAGATTCTCCTTATTATAATAGAGTTGACCATAGAATACCTTAAAGACATTTTAAAAATATTTGAAGACTTATTTCCAAAATATTAACTGTTCTCAAAGTTTGCAATTGATATATTAAGGAGCTCCACCCTGTCATTAGTTTTTGAAATTTTCACCACGGGAGACATCTTCCTCCCATACCGTTCTGATTATATTTGTGATGGTACTCATTTGTAAAGTCATTTATTTGTATTGTTTTGAATCACCTTTTTCTCTGTTACATATCATATTAGCACAAACGTTCTTTTCTCTTTTTTTCCTTTGTTTTCCCATTTCTCATTTGCTCTCTTCGTCCGTTTTCTTCCATCTTTCCATTTACAGCTTCATAATTCGTACCCATCATTGCCATGATACACTCATCCTTATATATTTACCATGACAACGTGGGCTACATACTTTGTAAATAGGCTCATAATTGTTATACATCCTCTACCATATCCATTGTATTCTATTCTATTTGTTACCCGGGACCTGTGGAGAATTTCTCACATTCACATCCTGACAGCAATGGAGCATTGGTTCCTCTCAGCTTCTTAACCTTATCTGTGTAAGTCCGTGGACTCATTGCTTTTTTCAGTACCTATTCTCTCTTGTCCTTGCCCGTATCTCATTTCATTGTGGAGCAGAATATGTGTATTTCAATTAATTATAATCGTAGATTTTACAAATCATCTGTTAAAAAAAATGAATCCTTTAAAAAAAAAAAACAGATGTCAGAAACACTGAGCTTAAAAAGATGGATATTTGACATGAAAGCCAATGGGGGGGGGGGGGGTCTAAAATCATGAAGAATCCTTCTGGCGTTAAGGCCTTCTGGAGCTATTGGACACACACCACCAAGGCCCTATGCTGTCACTCCTGGTGCAAAGATGGAAGTGCAAAAAGTACTAAAAGCACCGACCGTGCAATAGAGTGCAAGTCTAGGGCTTATAGCGGTCTGATGCTGCTTGGCCCCTCAGCAGGCAGCAGTCGATGTGCCTTTAGCATACATTTAATGAAAGATGCAATCACCTAGGGGGAGTCACCTTTCTTGCAGAAAAGTAGTGCATGGCGGCACGATCGTAAGCCATGGGGGTTAAAGATGTTCTGCAGCAAAGTCTTGCGTTCGGTGAGTAAAAACGGCCATATCGATAGGATATGAGCCAGGGATTCTTCATGTTGATGGCAAAGTCTGCATTCAGTATTTGAGGAACTCAGTGACCATTTTGGGAGGCAGTCAATCATTAAGAACTGCCAAAATCGTAAATAGAGCAGCTTGGTTTTATAGAAGTATTTATGTGGGACTGTTAAACAGCTCTGTGGTAGAGCATGTTTATAATTATAGGTGTTAATGTCTGCGGTAGAGGATGTTTATAGGTGTTGATGCCCATTTCCTATATCTAATTTCATCATAAAGGCCACTCCGTGTTCAGTTCGTGCTTAATCCATGACATTTCTGTCATACCACCTTGTGATTGAGATTCTTGGTACATATCCCAACGTTACACTCTTGATGTCTGGTCCATCATCTGTAATACTGTTTTCTCAACATCCTATTGAATGCTTTTATTTAATGCTTATCATTGAAGCCCACATTTTGCCTTCAGTAACACTAGAACATGCATGACAATACATTCGGATCATGTGAGACCGCTGCAATAATGTGAATTGATTTAGTTCAGGATATTTGCCCGGAACACAGATCATCCAATCTGTGATATGTCCATATCCCCTGGTATGTCACCAAACTCTGTATATCCTAGTATATTTGTTTATTACAGGATTGCACTGACAAACTGTTCATTTCGTCTTATTTGTTCTTATACTCAGTATTTTAGCAATCGCACATGTGCATATAGTTCTACATTTAAATTGTGCCCCCACACGGTTTCTGTGCTGAAAGAATTATTATTTCGTACTCCTCCTTCCTTAACTGTACTCAGCACTGATAATCCCCATCACATAATAGTGCATACTCCTCAAATTGTCCTCATGCTTGTTCCAAAATGAGTTTCCAGAGGATAACCCTCATCATGATTCTTGATTGCATGCAAATGTTGCAATATCCTTACTTTTATCTTCTTGGTACCTTCTTCCAAGATATGTCTGCTGCAGATGCATTCTGTCACATAAAAAACATGATCAATATTACATGTTATACATTGTTTGTTGTTTCTTTTCTTTCCTTCAAAGGTCTAAAAATCATTCTTGCTAATGATATGCTCCCATGCTTTAAATGAGTTACATTTCCAAAACTAGTGTTTTCTATCACAGGGCAATCATTTCTGAGTCCTAATTTAAATGGCTCTAAATAACGTCTATTTAATTGGACACCACATAAGGCAATATTTCTATAGGTGATGTTATGATGTGGTTCCAACTCATTCCACAAATGTTCATCCATCCGTAACAGGCTCAAATGTTTTTAATAAATTCCCCTCATGTGTTTGTTTTCAGTGCTATAATCCATGATAAATCTTCATGGTGCTCTGACATCCTTGTGTTGTATGTGTTTCCCCTGTATAACCTTTTTCTAGGAATCGTCTTATCGTGTTCCATAATTCTGCATCAAAATCTTCATCTTTGGAGCATATGCAAAGTCCATGTACCATTTCTCCAAATGGAACACTCCACCTGACTGTTTTCGGGTGACCACTGTTTGCATGTAACCCACTATTGATAGCTTTTGGCTTTCTGTGTAATTTACTGCACATAATTCAATGTCTTAAATATACAGTAACCTCTAAATATTCCAAGCTCTTATGACTATTATTGAATGTAATCAGATATTCTGATAATTAGTATTCCGTTCAGCTATAGGCTTCCTGCAGTGGTTGTTCACCATCCCATATAAGAAACATGTAATGGATGAACCTGGTCCATAGTTAAACATCATCCTTCATAACTTGATTAACTTCTGCCCAGGCTACCATTTTCTCCCACCATCCCAAAAAGAAATCATCATATTTTGGGGCAAAGGAGGTGCACATCACACTGCCTTGTTTCTTCAAATTTAAAAAACCATTAAAAGGAAAACAATGTGCATCAGACAGAACTCTAACATAGTTAAGAACATTTCTGTGTGTTGCAAGTAGGTAATTGACCTTGCTCTAAGAAAGTCTTTACACACCTGAATTCCATGATGGTGCTGAATTAAATTATATTGGGAATTCACATCCAATGTAGCAATAATATATGTTTTTTTTCAAGGAATATGATTGATGTTTAACAGGAAATCTGATGAGCCTGAGATATAGGAAGAAAAAGCAGTTGTGTATTCACCAAGAAATATATATGAGGGAGCAGATCCTCATGCCAGCTCCCCTTGCGACAGCTCTCCTGTCCAGCTTGCCCGCAGTCCACTACGCTCTACTGCCTTAGGTGTGTATCTCCTCTGCTCATTTTCTGCCTTCTTTTCTGATCACTTTCTGCTAGTTTTTTTGCCTTTTTCTGCCCACCTCTGCCCTCTATTTTTGCCTCTCTCTGCTTGTCCTGCCCGTTATTTTACCGATTTCTGCTTGTTTTTTTACCTTTGTTTTTCTCTATCTGCTCATTTCTGCCTGTCATCTTTCCTCTCTCTGCTCTTTATTTTTCCTTCTGCACATTTCAGACCTTAATTTTTCCTCTTTCTGCTCATTTCTTACCTGGCTGTTCGACTGAGATGCTGCATCCACAGCGCCCAAATAAACCTAGGGGTGACAGCGCTGCGCTATACAAATGCTGTTAAATGATTGATATGCAAAAAAGGGAGCAGGGAAACCTAGGTAGTTCCCAAAATTTTAGTGGGAGAGCAGCTCATTTATATGGAACACTCTACAATACCACTGACACTCTAAGGTGCCGATTACGATCCGGTAAAAAAATTCCCCGTACGACTCGTATCCGGTCTTTTTACCGTACGAATCGTACAAGTGCCGTACAAACTGCCAACTACGATTCGCATGGGAAAAAGTCCATACGAATCGCATTGGGAATCATTCCCCACACGTCTTCGGGTCGGAAAATGTGTCCGACACGTCCTCGGACGATTCACCGTACGAATGTGAAAAGTGAAGTCCGACCGCGGAATTACGATCCATCCCGTGCGTCCGATGTTACAACCGTATGGAAAAAACACCGTCCGCACCGAACTCCCATAGCAACCATGGAGACTTGTGCCCGCATACGCGCCGACCCCGCCCCCCCCAGCCCCCGTACGTATGTGTCGAACCCCCCCAGCCCCCGTACGTACGTGTCGAACCCCCTGTGTATGTATACACCCGTGTACGTTTGAGTCGTACCCCCCCCGTGTTTGTACACCCGTGTACGTGTCGTACCCCCCGTGTAAGTACACCCGTGTACGTTCGAGTCGTACCCCCCCGTGTATGTACACCCGTGTACGTGTCGTACCCCCCGTGTATGTACACCCGTGTACGTTCGAGTCGTACCCCCCCGTGTATGTACACCCGTGTACGTGTCGTACCCCCCCGTGTATGTACACCCGTGTACGTTCGAGTCGTACCCCCACCCGTGTATGTACGGTGCGAACGCACTGTACATACACGGGTGGGGGTACGACTCGAACGTACACGGGTGTACATACACGGGGGGTACGACACGTACACGGGTGTACATACACAGGGGGGTACGACTCGAACGTACACGGGTGTACATACACGGGGGGTACGACACGTACACGGGTGTACATACACGGGGGGGTACGACTCGAACGTACACGGGTGTACATACACGGGGGGTACGACACGTACACGGGTGTACATACACGGGGGGTACGACACGTACACGGGTGTACATACATGGGGGTACGACTCGAACGTACACGGGTGTATACATACACGGGGGGTTCGACACGTACGTACGGGGGCTGGGGGGGGTCGGTGCGTACGTATGGGGGCTGGGGGGGTCACGCGTACATACGGGGGCTGGGGGGGTCAGCGCGTACATACGGGGGCTAGGGGGGGGTCGGCGCGTACCAGGCCACCTACTCTGGTCGTTTCGCGGCGTACTTTGTTTTTCCGGCACTTTTTGGGTGCCGTGAAAATATCGCCGTCCGGACTGCTGTCGGTTCGAATCGTACTTCCTGGGTCGTGAAACGCTGACTGAAAGCGTCCCGACGTCACGTCGCAGCATTCCCGGATCACATTCGTACGTATATTTTGGTCGGTCGGTGTTTTTTACGATTCGTACGGAAATGGTGTTTCCGTGCGAATCGTAATTCCATGTTTGTAAAGTTTTCCGACCAGGTACGAGTCGGACGGAGAAAACTCTCCGACCGACGGTTCGTACCCGGTTTTTACCGGATCGTAATCGGCACCTAAATCTCTCACCTCAAATGTTTATTTTTCTAGCAAAGTTTGTAACCATAGGATTACCACACTGTGATCCATGCTCAGCTAATGAGTAACAAAGCTTTTTGCCATTTGTGAAGCAAAGTTTTTAAGAACAGGATTAGCACGTTCCCATGCTGAGCTGAAAAATGACAAACGTTTTTTACCATTCCAGGTACAGTATTACTGCAGTGGATTGTTAAATACTACCCAAACCAAACTGAAATGAACACAAGCAACCCTTGATACATGTATTTCACTGTTATTGGAGCTGGTCAGAGACGTATAGGTTTGTCCAGACAACAGGGAGCAACCAATATAATGCACTTTCAGGCTTAGAGTGCCACATAAATTATGCCAAAAATGAAGCAGGGAACCCTGTGTTGTTCCCAAGTTTTAGCGGAGAGCAGCTCTTATATAGGGAACACTCTACAAGACCACAACACTCTAAATCTGCTCAGCACATATTTCAGTTGTTATATTTTATCTGCTCACCACAAATTTCAGTTGTTCTATATATCTATATATACCTATATCTATCTATATATACATATATATAAATGAGGGGTTTAGGGTTTAAAGACGGATGGAGGCTAAGGGTAAATGACCAATGAGAACCTTGTAGAAAGCCAACTGAGATAACTGTTTAACAAGATTAATTGGTTTTACACCTTAAAAATAAGCAAGCAAAAGTGAATTTGAAAAAGGTGCATTCAATGTATTGCTTTCTAAGAAATTATAGATGCCATTTATCTTGGAATTTCCAATAAACAGTTTAGGTGAAATGGTTTCTCAGTAATGGTTTCCCATAAAATTGTTTTTTCTATGAAATCATCTACAACCCATTCCCAGACAATAATATTCATCATGCTGAGGCCTAGCTCTTAGACACTTGGCAGACTAAAGAGTGGAACCTGGAGTGTGTTGAGCCTAAAATCGATGGCCAACTGCTAGGGAAAAGAAAGTACTGGGTTCTGTTAGTGCGACAGCAGGAAGGCCAAGAAAACCACACCCCTCCTTTCCTGGGACCAGAGCAGTAACCACAGCCTCCCCTCCTGCGCTCACATTGGCCCAAAATACCCCCACCCCATCAATTGAAGTAAGGGGCTGAAGCCACCGAGACTATCCTAGAGCCTGTCCTTGAGGAAATGCAGGGCATGCTATTTAGATGTCTCTGCAGCTTTACAATAAAGAAAATATATTTCAGTGTGCCTATATTAGTTGAAAATAAATTGAGTTTTATGAAAGCAAAAGCAGCAAGATGTGATGCATCTGACTGCTTCCTGCCAAGGGGTTCTCTCCATGTCAACAGGAATGTGTCAGCTTTATGGCTGTGTGCCACTGTCCCAAAAAGTAATATGCATTGGTAAATCCAATAGGGCTGGTGCTGGCAGCTATTGGCTTTATCAATGCTTTTTAGCTTTGGGTTACTTTAAAGTTTCAAAATGGCCGGGCCTTTCATGCCATTTGTGTGCATGCGTGCAGAGGAACACTTTGCCACCTTTGAAGGGTGTTTGTAAAACTTTATACAAAAACATTCAAAGATGGTCACCCCAGTAGGTACATGCATGCACACACATGCATATGCCTGCAGGCCATGCTGAAATACTTTTTGTAATAATGTTTTATAAAATCCATTCAAAGGTATTTGAAAGGCCATTTTCAAGATGGCCGCTGCTTTTCATACGGTAGTACACAAAAAGTACTCAGCTCTGTCCACCAGTATTGCAAGATGCTGCTGATCTGTAGGATAGAGAGTTGTCCCTGTTGCTATAGAAACAGGTGTCGGTTTAGGGTGAAAAAACCCACCCACCATCAGGTGGCATGCTTCATTAGAGAGTTTTTCCTAACACAGCAACCTATGGGGTGGTGTGAGCACAACTCCCTCAAGAGGGAGGATCTCTTTGGATGGGCAAATCCTAAATGAGTTCAAGGTGTGAGTGGTGGGGCAGAGTGCAACAAGGTTTATGAATTAAAACGCCCTCCTTATGAAACTCAATTGCTTTAATATGTCCTCCAGGGGATAGGATTAAAAACAAAACATATGGAAGAGGTTCAACCCCTGTGTGGTAGTGTGGTCAACATGTTTCTGCCATTTTGTTACCCTTCCTAGGTGTAGGAGCATTCATCAGGACCTGTAAACAGTCACTCTGCCAAGAGTAACCAGAAAAAAACGTTCTAAATGAATGCATGAAAATGGAGGAATCAAAACTACAAGCAATGGTTCGGCAATTTGCTAAGCGAATTAACCATTGTCTATACCCAAAAGAGTTGGATTCGGGCCTCAAATCAACGCAGGAAAAAAGGAACAGGGCTGCAACTGCGTTGTCTGCTGTTATGTGGATTGTCTGCTGGGTAATTTCAAGTTGGTTGTCGTGCCCAAATTGAATGAGGCACACTACAAGCAACTGCAAGGGCTCGATAGCAGTGTCTGGGAAGATGGAGGGATGTAGAAAATGTTAAAATAACGGGAAAAAAACAAAAATAATATGTATGAAAAACGGACAAATTATCCCCACTAGTCATTGCACGAAAGGGGACTACTTTTTAAACTGACATGCACATTCTGCACAGGAAAAATGCAATAAGTCACAGAGACGAGAAACAATGGCTAAAGTGGACTGATCCATTTGCCCCATGATATATGCTGTGCTGGGCGCAAGAAAAAATAAATGACATTGTAGTGTAGTTCCTATATTCCTGATAGGCCCTGCACATTGGAATAATATGCACTATAGCTATGACATAGGACTGAGGTCAGTATGTCTCTATCGAGTACATTAAACTTAATTACTTGTGTTTGCCAGCTATCTCGGAGGTCACTAGAAACTTCTCGAAGAAACAAGAAGGAATTAGTTTCTGACAAACGCATAAACATGACAACTTTGTTTCCCTTAGAATCGGAATAATCTCTGAATCGTGGAAACAATAGATAACAGTTTCACTCAGTCAATCGTGCATGCTTCGTTTCTACAGAGTTACACAGAAATAGATAGATGGGCGTTTCAATAAAAAGGGTTTATTGAACAGTCTTATTTCTCGTGCAAGAGATATGAACTGCTACAATCGTAAGACAGAATGCGAAGTAAAATATGTACAGCATTAGCAGTAAGATAAAATAATACTGCAATAGCATGGTTTATAGCTAAGACAGATATTTATAAAAATACATACATAAATAACACAGGCTAAAATGTTAATACTCATCTGATGCTTCTAGCTAGTTCTACCCCAGTGTACCTAACCTAAGTGTAGTACGAGGTAAAAGTAGGTGCTGTTTGTCTATAGTCTAGTTTAGCTATTGTTGCCAAGATTTGCCAAAAGTCCCTCTAGGTTCTAGTCCACTCCATACCTTAGAATGAGTGAGGTTGGAATCTCTTTCCGAGTCTCGATCTCTGACACCCCGCAAGGGGAGTCAGAAACACTGGAGCTGGATTCTCTGCTAGGAGGATGACAGCGTCTGGTCAGTTCGTCAGGCGGGGACTTGACTTCCGTCCGAACTTGCCATGGCGAGCCGCGTTGTGCAAATAGACAGCCGAACCGTGGTTTGCCATGGTAAGTGCAGGTATATTTATAACTTGAAGGTGTTTAGGAATGCCAGTATTGATGTAAAAGTCGGGCAGAGGAACGTCATGAATGAACCCCTAGGAATAGATGTTCATGCATAATACATGAGTTTCCTGGAGAAATCAATATCCAAGTAAGGGGAAGTCCTAAAGGCTTAAGAGTTTGATTTTCCAAGAACTCGTTGTGTCGTAGATGAACGGATGTAGGTGGCCATGCCTGTATTTGGTTAGCGTGGATAATGCCTAAATAAGGGTAGGATTTCTATACCTAAATATGGGCAATGCGAATTGTGCCTATATAAGGACATAAATCGGGAAACCTATATACGGTATCTAAATTGACACAAAACAACATTACAAAAGAGCAAGGGATAAAGAAAACTAACTGAAAGCCGCCAGATGTACGGATGTATTTGTATGTATTTTTTAAACACCAGATGTTAAAAGACTACCATTGAAGAAATTCAGCTTTCCCTTCTAGGCATCAATAAACGTGGCCTGAAAAAGGCAAAAATAGCAGCAGCAAACAGTGACCTTCACTTCTACGGTGAATGAGTCAGTAAAAAATGCATGTTATTAGTGCAATAGAAGTGATAAATGGTAAACACCATTGTTTTTAGGTTTTGCCCATCTATTGCATTTGATATATTTTAGAAGAAACTTACATCCCATCTTCCTTTCTTATTGGGCTGTGGCTTGTCACTTTACTTTTCCTCTTTTTTATTGGTTGGAGGCGTCCTATTTCCTGTTGTTCCCTGTGTCTTTCTCTTATCAGTCTCCTGTGGCCCAAGTACTCATTCTCATATGCTGCCTGTTGCTTTGATAGATGGTACTACTTTAATTTGCTTGCTGAACACACAGCGTTTTTTGTTTTTGCCTAAAGCCGCACAGCGTTTACTGTTTACATTTTGAGCCGTATGCATGAACACATTTTCCCATAGACACAGAATGGGCAAAACCCTTTGATGCATCTGGCCCTTTGTTATCTTTCCCCTGCTGCACGCATTTAAAGCATGATTTTTAACACCATTTATCTTGTTCTGCCAGCAAACATTTTTTTTTACACTCTTAGGGCCAGATGTACAACCCTTTCATTTAGCGCCTCGCAATTTGTGACACATTGCGAGTCGCAAATTGCGAGGCGCTGAATAAAATGTACAACAGTGTGTTTACACAGTTTTGCGATTCCCAATGGTGTTGCAAATTGCGAGGCTCTTTAATATTAATGAGCCTCTCGCAATTTGTGAGCCCATTGTGAATGCCAGCCCTCCCAGGGATGGTGGCCTGATGGGCTCAGCAGACCACCATGTCTGGGACCATGTCTGGGACTGCTTTTTAAGAAAGCAGCTTTTTTAAAATTTTTAAATGCAACCTGTTTTCCTTAAAGGAAAACCGGATGCATTTTTTTTTTTTTAATTGAAACGTTTTATTTTCATTTTTTAAGGGCAGGCAGTGGTCCCTGGCACCACTGCCTGCCCTTAAAAACTTATTTTGAATGCATTTGCAAAGGGGAGGGATCCCCTGGGGACTGCTTGCCATTTGCAAATGTTTTACCACCTACTTGAAGTAGGTGGTAATTGCGAGTGTTTTGTGACCGCAATTGCAGTCGCAAAACATTAGTACATTGTTTCGAGATTCGCCATTTGGAAGAGTACTCCCCTTCCAAATAGCGAGCCGCAAAACCTATTTAGCGAGTCTCAAAAAAATTGGGAATCACTAAATATGCTATGTTACATGGCCCAATATGTTTTTGCATGCGCAAACAGGTTCGCAAACCCGTTTGCGCATGCAAAAACGGGTCATACATCTGGCCCTTAGCGCCGAAGCATTGTTTTTACATTCTTGCTTCCGAAGCCTTCAAACTACGGGGCATATCTACAAGCCTCTTGCGCCGCCGGTGTGTCACTTTTAACATGGGAAAAAGTAACGTACCGGCGGCGCGAGTGGCTTATAAATAAGCCCCTATTATCTAGCATCACTGCATGTCTTCGAGGCTTTTTTTTACTTTTGTCCCCTACTCCATAGAGTGCATGCGTTTGCTTAGCATGAACTTGACCAACGCTAATCAAACTAGACTGAAGGTAACGGAACGCTTTACTTTACATTACCAGTTGTATTTCAGTGGGGAGGGACTGCAACTGTGCGCCACACACGGACATTATCTACATTAATGATGCATGCACCCCGTGCCCCCGCTATTTAGACTTCTTCTCTGGAGCTGCTTAGTGTCGTGGGTTGTCGCAGTGTGGATGCCGAGCAGCCCAGGGTTGTGTAATATTCGGTATCCCCTTGGCACTGGCTCTCTGACTGTGTCATTGCGCAGTACTGCCCAAAAAGCACAGCAGGTTTCCTTCAACCGCGTGATCTGCAGCACCATCGAAAGAAGTCTCTATGGTCTGACAAGACTCCCACAAGATTTCGGCTTACAGCGTTCATTCAGGGTGTTTTTATTTTAGCTGCTTCCATTCGCTCGACGCAGCGGGCCTCAGATGCTCTGCTTTTTAGGTCTGGAAGCGAGACTATTGTAAGCGGGTTTTAAAAGTGCTCCCAAAAAGCGGATTGCATGGCTAGCCCGCGCACAATCATGCGCATCGTGCCGCCATACAATCCGCTTTTTGGGAGCACTTCAAAGGGTCCGCTCCCCCGCCCCGCCAAGCGAGCGCGCGCGCCACGCTCCGCCGGGCTTGTTAATCCCAGCAACCAAATGTGAGCGCCACTCTTTCAACCACCCCAGCCCCCACCAACAACAACAAGGTCCGCTCCCCCGCCAAGCATCCTACAAAACTGTCCCAGCCCTCGAGCTGTTGCTGCCTTCTGTCTGCCTCATTCATTGCTTCCTACACATCAGCTTTACTTGCTTTTTCCCTGTCCCCACAACCCCCCACCTCAAGCTCCCTGTCGCCCACTACCCCCCGTCCGCTTCCAGTTGCTGTACTCTACAAAATAATCATATATTTATTTTTGCCTGTGGAAGCTGCAATTTAATTGTGGAAACATATATTTTTGCGTGCATTTATTTACCGCTCTGAAGGACGTAACCCATCTTGAAATGGCGAAAGAAAATTGCAGAAGGGTCCGCTCCCCCACCCCCGCCAAGCGCGCGCGTCACGCTCCGCCGGGCTTGTTAATCCCAGCAACCAAATGTGAGCGCCACTCTTTCAACCACCCCAGCCCCCACTAACAACAACAAGGTCCGCTCCCCCGCCCCTGCCAAGCATTCTACAAAACTGTCCCAGCCCTCGAGCTGTTGCTGCCTTCGGTCTGCCTCATTCATTGCTTCCTACACATCAGCTTTACTTGCTTTTTCCCTGTCCCCGCAACCCCCCACCTCAAGCTCCCTGTCGCCCACTACCCCCCGTCCGCTTCCAGTTGCTGTACTCTACAAAATAATTATACATATATTTTTGCTTGTGGAAGCTGCAATTTAATTTTGGAAACATATATTTTTGTGTGCATTTATTTACCGCTCCGAAGAACGTAACCCATCTTGAAATGACGAAAGAAAATTGCAGATTCGTGATAACACATTTGTACACAATTGCGCTTTTATTTGTAATTTTATCAATGCTGCAGAGCATTGACAATGCCTATGGGTCCAAAAAAAAAAATCTCTTATAGATATCTAGCTACGTCAATTCAGTAACTTAATCAAACACCATCTCAAATATTTTGTTATTGTATCGATTGATGAAATAACATTCATGCTTGTAATAAAGCAACACCTGACTACGGTTTTGCTCTTACTGCATCGTCTGAAAGGAGTGTTGATTTGCATACACTGGGTAGTCGCACAGAACAGGTACATCAAATACATTTTACAAAAGATGGGCCCGGTGAAATAGCAAATCGAGACGAATAGCATTCAGTTAAACTCGACAGTAATATACCAGCAGTATTAAACTGAATAAGAGGAGTCAGCTTTCTGTTTCAGGCAGGCAGCTTAGTAAAATTTTAGCTTTTTCCAGAGTGCACCATTTACTTCAGTTTATTTCTCTCTGAAGTATTTTTGATGCCTTTATCGAAGGCACATTGAAGCTGAATTCAGCCTTTCCATCTACATGAAAGGTTCGTAGACTATTTAAAACGTATTGTGAGAATCCAGCTTCAGAGGCTTTAGTCATAATCATTGTGGTTTTTCTCTATGAAAAGATAAACGGGCCCTCGAAATTAACAAGCATTTGCAACGCAAAAGGTCTCGCATTTACACGAGTTTAAGCTATTGGCATTGTAAATGACAATACCTTTTATTTGTTTTAGAAACGAAAACAAAAATAAAAGGCACTGTTATTTGCAATGTCAATAGCTCAAACTCGCGTAATGCGAGACCTATTGCATTGCAAATGCTTGTTAGGTTTTGCCTGCCAGCGCATAAGTGATTTGCCCAGCATCACAGGATGTTGAGCCTATGCCGAGACTCAAACCCGGTTCCCCAGCTTGAAGGTCCCCTGCTTTGGTCGTTACACCGCATCCTCTCCCATCCACTTCATTGCCTGCCCAGTTCTGATCCCTACATCCTCCCCGCACCTTCCACATTGTCCAGTTTAACCACCGTTTCCATATAATAGAGAACATAGAATGGTTATTCATAGATGCGCAGCGAGCCCTGTTGAAAAATACTATGACTAGTCACTGATTTCCCATTGTGCCGCCAATAGCTGTCAAATACTTAAGAGACAGACTAAATATGGGCAAGATATTGATTGTCCGTATGAGTATGTAATATTGGCAAACAGGATTTATACAGTGTTAATAGATGAAAGGCGAGCAACAACTGAGGAGTTCATAAAGTGTGTTTCCGCATTGTTTGCAGGCATACGTGTACTGCTGCCACTGCACGTAGCTTACCAGGAATTGGGCGGCCCTACTTATAAACATTAAATATATTAGTTGCAGCTTCGTGAGAAGACTGCAAACATCGGGGGGCGTGGCTAGGCGCCCGTGGGAGATGGCGGCGTTCGGGTAGAGGCTCCGTCCACGCCAGAGTGTATCGGCGGTTCGCGCACCTGTTCTAAGCAACGGAGGGAAGCTCTTCGTGTCGGAACATGCCGGGCTCACTCCTGTTCGCTGAGGCATGGTTATTTCAGGTTTTACAGCCCATTTTACCTCCGGTCGCGGCTCGTCATCGGCCGCGACCGCCATTTTATTTATTTTTGCCCGCAAATGCCGCACCAACACGTTTTACCGCGTTTGGGATCTCTGGATGCCTCGTTTGTATTGAAGTGACTCCAGCACCCCTTGAAGCACAGATGTTGCCGACCAGCACTCTAAGGTGACTTTTCTTTTTTTTACTTTTCTTTTTTATCTTCTCTTTCTTCACGGATTTGACTGGAATTTTTGAATCTCCTCATACACGGCGGCCATTTTGTGACTTCAGCTTCTGATACCTATGACTCCAGTTTTTTACCTGGCACACCTCTAACTTAATCCGATTTTTGGAGGTTTTTTTTCTTTTTTCTCAGTCGGGCACTGAGTTATTAACCACCTTATGCTCCACAGACGTGCTGATGGCGGATTGTTCAAGTAAAGTTCAGAAGCGCAATTATATCAAAAATTCCAAGTTATTCACGGCATTGGTACATTTAGAAGCCTCTCAATCTCTCCCTCCAACTGACATGACGTCAAATATGGAAGCCTCCTCACAATCCTCAGTAAAAGCGAATTCTAAGAGGTTAAAAAAAGACCCACCTTCACCTCCTAAGTCCTCTTCGATCATTTCTATGGAACTACTCCTTGAAGAGATTCGGGCCCTGCGCCCTTACATGGAAGAGACTAATGCTAAACTACAGATTCTCACTGACAACTGGGTTTCGATGGATGAGAGAGTGTCATCAGTAGAGCGAGATGTCTCATCTCTTCAGGACTCTGCGACCAAAGTCTCTCATATGCAAGTGCAGATTTTTTCTCTTCAGAAGCAGGTGGAGGACCTTGAAAATCGTAACAGACGCAATAACCTTCGTCTTTACGGCCTGGTGGAAGGTTGTGAGGGGAGTGACCCCATCAATTTTTTCAAGTCCTTTCTTCCTAAGCTTCTGCACTTACCTGATGATACCTCACTCAATATCCAGCGTGCTCCCAGGCTTGGTCGAGCGTCCTCCTCTCTTTCCGTGCCAAAGAAGCCTAGAGGTGTAATAATGTATTTTCTAGAATACACAGACCTGTTGAAAGGTCTTTCAGCTGCCAGAGCCTCTCCTCGTCTTAAATGGTCAGCTCCACTTTGTTCTTTGCACAGGATTATGCCAGGACCACCGCAAACCGTCGCAAGGCCTTCCTAGACATGAGACCTGACCTTCGCTCCATTGGTGCCAGATATGGTCTTTTTCATCCCTGCCTATTTAAAGTCACTCACAATAACAAGACTACAACATATGAAGACCCGGTGCGACTTCGGAGCTTCCTGAATTCCTGCGGTCATGCTGACATGGAGCTGTCTGGTCCTTCATCTTCTATCCCACCATGACTTTTTCTGTAGTTGCATTTTGATTCCCCAGTTTGTTATGCTTTGCTGCTTTCCATTTTCACAGGTTCCTCAGCTTGCATGTTTTTCTGATCAAGCTTACATTTTCTATTTTAGCCTCTGATATTGCAGTTTTGGTTCTTCAGTTGGTCGTATGCTTGTTGTATGCCTTTATTGTTTGTGGTCGCCTAACCTTGTTATTTTTCTCCCTCCACAGATCATTGTTTTGCGTTTCGTCTTGTCTCTCTGGTTGGACGTTCCACTCATCCCGAGTGCCCTGCCTCTCCCAGTTGGCCCTACCTCCCTTCCCTCGTCTCTACGTACGTTTTCGCTTGTCCTAGTTCCTGATTGTATTTTTCTCATGCTACCCCCCGTAAGTACCCTTCAACCCTTTTTTATCGTGTTTCATTTTTGTTCTATATTTTCCTATTTTGCCCTCTCCCTCAATGCTTTCAGGTTTATCGGTGTCATTACCTTCTTCATTGCTCCTCTTCTCTTCTCTTTCCTTTGCCTTTCCTCTCCTCAATATATATTGGATCTCTTGGCTATGCTTATTTCTTCTTACATATCTCAGTTCCCCTTGGCCCTTCTTTACCATTATCTCTGAGTTCTGCCCTATCTTCTTATCTTTCTTAGTATTTTCTTGGTCTTTTTCTACTTACATGGCTTTTCTGGTTCTTCTCTCACTTATTTTTCTTTTGCTCGCGCTGCATTATCTTTATCCTTACTTCATTTTCTCTTTTTCATGTGTCCTTACTTGGTGTGAGGCTCTTTCTTCCTGTCCTCTTCTCTATCTAGTTCACTCTTCTATTAACCCTTGATGTCTGTCCGAATTGTTTCTTGGAATGTTAAATTCTCCTATCAAGAGACAAAAAATTATCTCTCACTTAGCCAAATTAAATGTAGACATCGCCTTTTTGCAAGAAACCCATTTGTCTGATATTGAAGCTGCTAAGCTCAAAAGAGGATGGGTAGGCGCTGTGTTTTCGTCTCCTGGTGATGGTAAGAGGAACGGTGTGGCTGTATTAGTTCGCAAGTCTCTCGCTCACTTGCTTTTGATTTCTGAGTCAGATCCTGAAGGTAGATGGTTGTATGTCAAACTTTCCTCGAAGGGCGTCCCCATCTCCCTTCTTAATATTTACGCCCCTACTGGTGGTGATCCCGCCTTTTGGCGCACAATGGCCTCTCGTATTACTGAATACATTGATGATAATTTTATCTTGGCAGGAGATTGCAATTTACCCTTTGACCCATTTTTAGACAGACACTCCAAAGCATCTTTTGTCCCTAATAAGTCTCATAAGCTCTTTGCTCAAGCGATATCCCAACACAAACTCATTGATGCTTGGCGTCTCTGCAATCCTACTTCTAAAGAGTTTACCTTTTATTCCCCGACTCATCATTCGCAATCACGCATCGATTACATTTTTCTTTCTCATCATATGTCTCAATCCCTCACCCATGCTGACATTGGCCCCATCTTACTCTCTGATCATGCCCCCGTTTTGATTAACATTGACATCCTACCCAAATCCACTGGACCAAAAAGATGGCGTTTTAATAATGCTTTACTTCTTGATCCCAAATTCACCGCCTCCTTTGTTGATTTCACCACAGAATTTTTTACCATTAATGATTCTCCCACCATGCCCACACACGTTATTTGGGACGCCTATAAGGCGGCAGCCAGGGGCTTCATCATTAGCTTTGTGGCTAGTAAACGCAAGAATAATCGCAAACGCACTAGAGATCTCCTTTTTACGATTAAAAAATTAGAGCATTCTTTCTACACGTCTCATTCGCAGGAAAGTTTGACTGCTCTCATTGAAGCCAAGATGCAATTCAATAAACAATCCACCGAAGATGCTTCATTGTATTTGTTGAAATCCAGTTCAAAGTTTTATGGGGGTAGGAATAAAGCGGGAAAGATTTTAGCAAATTACTTAAAAGTCAAGCAAAACAAGTTGAATATTGAGTCTGTTTACGATGTTAATTCTGTTTTAAAGCATACGGATGTTGACATTTTAGAGCAATTTTCTCAGTTCTATTCCACACTCTACTCCTCTGAAACACACCCCACTGCTCAGTCTCTTGCTACTTTCTTTTCCAACATTCAGGCACCTCCCAATTTTCCTGTTGATTTGTCTGCCCTTGAATCACCCATTTCTAGCTGCGAATTGCTTACCGCACTTCAGTCGCTCAAGAAGGACAAAGCCCCTGGCCCAGACGGATTCACAGTTGAATTTTATTTGCACTTTTCTAAATTGCTATTACCCAGGCTGCATTCCCTTATTGACTCTTTCATAATTAGTGGCTCTTCCTCGGGTACATTTTCAGACGCTCACATCTGTGTTATACCCAAAGAAGGGAAAGATACCCAGTATTGTAAGAATTATAGACCAATCTCTTTGGTTAACATCGATTACAAATTATATGCCAAATCTCTCGTCATAAGACTGGACCCCTTTCTTCCTGAATTGCTAGGCCCTGAACAGTCTAGTTTCATTAAGGGTCATTTCATCACAGATAACACCAGACTTTTGTTTAATGTCCTCTCCAAATACCCACAGTTCCAAGACTCGCTAGCAGCAATTGCCCTAGACGCGGAAAAAGCGTTTGACAGAGTAGAGTGGACTTTCCTTTTCTCCGCCCTAAAATGGTTTGGGTTCGGTCCGAATTTCATTTCCTTTATCTCCTTTCTTTATTCAAGTCCCAGATCGGCGGTTTGTGCTAACGGTCTAGTCTCCTCTTTTTTCAATTTAGGCAAAGGTGTTCGTCAGGGTTCCCCTCTCTCCCCTTTACTTTTTAATCTGGCCTTGGAACCTTTTCTTTCAAAACTCCGTCAGAACCCTAACGTTCATGGTTTCCAAATTTCCCAAACAAATATTAAACTTGCTGCTTATGCAGATGATATTCTACTCTTCATGTCAAATCCCGCCACTTCTATTCCCGCATTCCTGGCTGAAGTCCATGATTACTCCCAGATCTCTGGTTATAAGCTGAACAATGACAAGTGTGAAATTTTACCCCTTACTAAATTCACTTTTAAACCGGATTTTGCGGCGTCCAATTTTACTTGGAGCCCTTCACACATCAAATACCTTGGTCTGCACATTACCCCCTCCCTTCCCGACACTGTTTCGTTATGTCTCAATAAATGTATCCAGAAATTATCTGACCTCACTTCTAGATGGCACCCGTTATACCTTTCCTGGTGGGGGCGTCTTGACACGATTAAAATGATGCTCTCCCCGTTAGTCCTCTACACCGTTTCCAACATTCCAGTTCCTATCCCTGCTAAGTTTTTTAGGAAAATCAACACTATTCTTTCTTTATTCCTTTGGTCCCGCAAAAAAGCTCGTATGTCCTTGCTCAGATTCCAACTCCCCAAATCAGAGGGTGGGGTTAATTTTCCGGATTTTCCCGCTTACCACAAGGCATTCATTTTGCGACAAGCCTCTCTTTGGTTGCAAGACCCTGGTGAGCCATCCCCCTTATGGGCTGTCATTGAACGTCTTTCTTTATCCCCATTTACTTTTGCTGAATACCTCTCATTTTCTCGTAAGCCCCAGTTTACCTCCATCCCTATTCACAAGTTTACTACCAAATTGCTTCTTTCCACTCATCCAAGCCCCCCCTCCTCTGTAGCCGAATTTCTCAATTCCACTATTTGGTATAATAATAGTATCTCCATCAACCGCAAGCCCTTCTATTGGAAAACCTGGAGACAAAGGGGTTTGATCTGGGTATCTCAACTCTTTTCTAAGTCTGATTTCTTATCCTTCTCTGTTCTTAGCCAAAATTTTCATCTCCCCCATTCCTTTGCTTTCAAATATCTTATGCTTAAGAACGCAGTTATGTCCACTTATGCCCTTCTTTCTAATTCCCCCATCGGGCCTCACTCTCCCAATCCTACTTTGCAGCTTCATTCCTTGCTGCGTACCCATCCCACAGCCCCCTCAATATACAACTCATTTCACACGCTCCTCACTCCTAGGCCAAAATCCAAGGTTGAGGAACAATGGGAATATGATTTTGCCATCTCCTGGCCCGTCTCTCTTTGGGATAAACTTTGGACCAAACTTCGCAAGACATCTAGGGCTGCTTCTCTCACACAAACCCTTTTCTTTATTTATAACAGACTTCTCTTTTCACCCCAGATGTTGAATAAGAGGTTTTCTTCTGTCCCGGATCTCTGTTGGTCCTGTTCGACACCTAAGGCCACTCTTTTTTACATGCTTTTTTCTTGCACTCTTGCGCACAACTTCTGGAAGCAAGTTTGGGCCCAAATCAACACCATATTCCACACTACATCCCCCTTCTCCTATGTAAATATTTTTTTAGGGAGCCTCTCTCCTTGCTGGGATGACACTGACCTTAATACGCAGATTGTTGATTTGTTGCTAGCTGTCGCATTCCAGCAAATCACGGTTAATTGGAAGAATTTTACTAACATTTCTTTCAGAGCATGGTGGTACAATGTTTGCCACAATCACAGGCTAGATACTGTTTTTGTGTACCCCCTTAGTTTAGCTGTTAAACGACATGATCTATGGCTTCCTGTAACCCTGTACCTAGATATTTGTGCTAAACGTTCCTCTCATGTGTCTCCTTTTCAGCAAGAGGTCTCTAAGCCTCCTTGATTGACCTTGTTGTTCATTTGCACTTTTCTGTTTATACATCCTATTTCATTGCTCATTATTTTCAGCGCTGTTTTTTGGCATATGGCCTCAAATCTTTGTTACCCTCTGATTCATTGTATATTTTCCTCACCATGTATTCCTATTTCTTTCATACTGAAGTTATGTTTTTATTTTTCTTATGTACTGACACCTTTACTTATCCAATAAAAATCTTTTGAACTTAAAAGACTGCAAACATCGGGGCTCATTCCTCTGGACGCACAGTGGCCAATGGAATGAGTCTAGTTTTATCCAGGTAAAACAATGTCTAGTTTCGAATGCCTTGCCCACCACCCCATCCAGGAGGTGTCCCACGAAGACATTTCCTCTGATGACTGTAGGCTAGCATCACAATTGGCACCCCCGCATATGCTGCGCCTTTAGGTTCACTTGGCCTGTCCTTGGTCACTGAGGTGACCTGCTCGAGTTCTCTGAGCCAACCACCAGCTCGAGGGTTTGCAGACTTTGCTATGGCACTGTCTTCTGGAACACCAGTGCCCTACTGCCATGATGTTTGCCTTTGCATAAGCAAATTAATGATTCTATTGTTGTGCACATTGTAGGTGTCGGGGCTAGTGCGCAGTAGCTTCCTGGATGCCGCATATAAATCCGCTAGCCCTTCAACCATACCCCCGGCATCCATGAGTGCAGAGATTGTGCATTCCCTTCCTCTCAGAGCCCCCTCTTCCCAGTGGTGCAGCTCTCAAGGAAGCGACCTCTGACTAGCAAGTAATCGAAGGTTTCTGCCAAAGGAGAAAATGAAATGTGCCAGTTTCATGGGCTACGGAGAGAGAGTCTGATTAATTACAGATGGATTGAACAAAAGCGCCCAAAATGCCTCACAACTGAATTGCGCTGTTACATGCAAAATAGCATATAATATAGCCATGTGGGTAAGCAAGTGAAAGGATGAAATACCAATAACTCTTCATATTAACATTCTAATGATACTCATTTTATCCACTTCAAAGAGATGAAAGGTCGTGTTTTCCTGTAAGGTTTGAACCTGTGGCCCGCAGGTTCACACAAATGTCTGCATTTAGTGCATTCTTTGACAAAGCAAATTTCCGACATCCCCCAAAAAATTATAAGATGTATAAGAGAAATCTACTGTCCGTTCACACAGTGCACCTATAGAAGTAAAGAAGCAATAAACCGACAGATGGAAAAGGCTGTTAAGATTTTTTAAATATCCATTACACATTTACTAGCCAACTCCGTTTTTAATAGTTAAATATGTATTTTAACTTTTAGGTTTAAATCTTTTTATTAAAGTTTTCAACAGAGGGAGAAATGGTAGCAAACAGGTACGCTTCCCCCCGCCCCAACGGGGAGCGGGAGAGACCGGGCTCGTCTCCGTCACAGCGAAACGCTCGGAGTGTCCATATCGTGCCCGCAAGGCCCAGCACCCGCCGCCCCAGAGCCCCTCCGCCCCCAACCTGAACCCCGAAGGAACCACCCTCCCCTTGGCCCTCCCCCCCCTTCCCTGTGAAAAATGAAACAGAAGAGTGAAGTAGGAAAAAAGAAGAGTGAAATGAAGAACCGAGCCCGGGGTCAAAGGGACCGGTAGGCCGAGCGCAAGAGGCCGCCCCTGGGCAATAGCCCACTCATGGGTGCTGAGCAGTATCCTCCTCCTCCGGGGCCGTGCTAAGCCACAAGAGGCGTAGGTACCGGGGACAAGTCAGTTCCCTAAAGTCCTGGGCCAGAAGGGCCCGCAACGGCTGCCACAAGTCCGCAAAGGAGTCCCCCTTCCCAGCCAGCGTTAAGGAGATACGCTCCATCCCCAGGATGTGCCAAAGGCGGTGCAGCCACTCCAAGTGCGTAGGAACCCGGGGCGTGCTCCAGCAAGCTAGTAAACATTGCGTGGCCGCCCCCAGTGCTAAGGCTATCTGCTTCCCCCTACGGGACCTCAAAGGATAGGTAATGGCATTGGGGACCCCCAAAATGATGTAAGCAGGTAGTCTGGGCAGCTCCGTGTCGAAGTGTCTATCCACCTCATCCAGAATTTGTCGCCAATACAGGGATATCAGGGGGCAGTCCCAAAGAATATGCGTCAGGGTGCCAGATTGACCGCACCCCCTCCAGCACCCCGCGGCGCGGGAGCCGTCCATACGGTGCAAGCGCTCCGGCGTATAATACCAATAGGTCACCAATTTAGTGAACGTTTCCGTAAGCCCGGTATGTGTAGCCGTGTGCCGGGCCCTGTAGCAGCAACCCTCCCATTCCTTTGCGAGCAGATCTCTCCCTAGGTCACTCTCCCAGCGCGCCCTTCCCGCGTGGTACGAGTGAGTGTGCGATGAAAGGAGCATCTTGTAGAGGTCTGAGGTCAACTTTCGGTCCGAGGACCGTGTGATGAGCCAGCGTTCAAACGCCGTGAGCAGACGTTGCGCCGCGCTTTTCTCCCGCGGCTGCGAGGCCCAGTGTTTGAGCTGAAGGTAACCAATCAGGTCCCTGGCCGGGACACCATAATCGGTGGCCAGCTGGGCCAGGGGAGCGACCCCACCCGCCCCGTACAAAACCCCCAGTGCTCTGCAGCCGGTGTAACGCCAACCCGGGAAAAAGGACTCCGGCTGCCCCGGAGGGAAATCGGAGTTCCCGAACAGAGGGGTCAGCGGCGAGGGAAAGGTCGTCAGCTCCTGCCCCTCTCCGGTCTGGTCCCAGATCCGCACCACCGCCTGGGTCACCCACGAGGCATAAAGATTGGGGGGCCGCTGTTCCCGGCGTAGAAACGGGATCGCGGCCAGGGAAGTCCCCGCCACCGCCCGGTCCTGGAACAGCCAGTGCTTTGCGGATTCGGGCCTCACCCATTCCACCAGGTAGCGGAGTTGGGCGGCTTGGGAGTAGAGCGCGAGATCGGGAACGCCGACACCACCCTGTTCCGGCGGGAGAGAGCTAATCTGGCGCTTGAGGCACGTCTTCCTGCCCTGCCAAATGAACTGGGCTAAATCGGATTGGACCTTTTGGATCCAGCCCTTCGGTGGGTATATGGGGAGCGTGTGGAACACATACAGTATTTTGGGCAATATCGTCATTTTGATGGCCGCCACTCGCCCGAGCCATGAAAGCGGCAAACGGCGCCAGCGAAGGAGATCCGCTTTGACGGTGGCCCGGAGACGATCGTAATTCAGGGTCCGGATGCCCGGAATCGTAGGGGTCAGCTGCACCCCAAGATAGGGGACCGGTCCCGACGACCAAGGGACCGGATATTTCGCTCGTAGGTCTGCGACCTCTCCCGGCGATAGAGAGAGGGACAGCGCCATTGATTTGGCAACGTTGACTTTGAAGCCGGATACCTCCCCGAATGCAGTAAGTTCCTCCAGGATCGCTCCCAGGTACGTCAGTGGCTCTCGGAAGGTCAGGAGGACATCGTCAGCGTAAAGGCCATCCCCTCCAAACCGAATCCCAGAGATCCGGCCGTTGGATCGGATGTGCTGAGCAAGGGGCTCCATGTACATTGCGAAGAGCAACAGAGAGAGGGGACAACCCTGCCTGGTGCCCCGGTAGATCCGAAATGGCTCCGATGTGTGGCCATTAACTCGGACCGTGGCGTGTGGGCCTCGGTAGCAATTGAGTATGCGCGCTCTCATCTTATCCCGTAGCCCGTGTATTTTAACTTTTAAAGGCCAATATTTAAAAAAAAATATTGGCCATTAAAAGTTAAAATACATGTTTAACTATTAAAAACGGAGTTGGCTAGTAAATGTGTAATAGATATTTAAAAAATCTTAACACATAGTTTCACCAAGAAGGGAGTGCTTAGCCCAGTGATCTGTACACCTTTTCATCCTTTTTTTTTTTTTTTTTGTTAATCTTAGCATTTTATTTTGTGCAAGCTACAGCAAAGCTGTCGGGACATCACTCAAATCTTCCTTTTTTTAAAAAAAAAATTTTTTTATTGTTCCACAATAGCCGTACAATTACAGTTGCTAAACAAGCATAAGAACCAAAGATAATTATACATAACTATCATTGTAACAAAACTAATCATAGTTATTTACTCATCAAAATAATCTTTTAACGGGCGCCAAATAGTAAGGCCAAATCGTCTCTTACGTGATTTTTTCAACATATACATACTAATTTCAAGGTTATACAAATTAAATAACTTAGATCGCCATATATCAACACTCGCTGCTTGTGGTTGCAACCATGCTGTAGCTATTGACAAACGAATCGTAGCTGCTATAATAAAAAGAAAAAAACAAAACTCAAAAAGAGGATGCCCTTGGGTGGCTTCCTCTCCAATACCCAATAGGATTAGATTCGATGACAATAGAACAGATTTACCAAGCACATAACCCACAAAATTTGAAATTTGATTAAAAAAAGGTGTTAAAGAAGGACAATCATAAAACACATGTACTACATCGGCTTTACAGGCTTTACAACGAAAGCATTCACCCGAGTTAGAATATAGGGAAGAGCTACCCCATTTTATCATCACCGCCGGGGTGTGGTATAAATTAAAAATAGTTTTATATAATTGGGCTTTTAATGACGCAGAGTAAAGAACCATATGGGCCATTTTAATGGATTCTTGAATGTTAATAGATATAGATGGAAGCCGACATGACCATTTCTCATTAGTTTTATCAATATCATCTGTGCGATGTGCTATAAGCTCTTTATAAATAGTTCCAATAGATGATTGCGATCTGATTAAATCAATAATACGAATTGAAGACAGTGACGTGGTACGTTTATAAAGAAAATCACGGATCTGTAGATATTTAAAAAATTGATTATTAGATAAATCAAATTGCTGTCTAAGTGTGTCAAAAGGAAGAAAAACACCCTCAGCAGAAACAAAATCACCCAGGCATGTGATACCTTTAAAATACCAGCATCGTGCAACTGAATCGCCAAAAATAGAAGGTAATAAATAAGGGGCCCTAGGAGGAGTTTATATCATAAATTTGGGTATATTACACATTTTCCTAACAGATTTCCACACATTGAAAGCAGAAATAATAGTTTTAAACCGGGTACGCTTGTAGTAACTACCATCAATATTGGAAATCAAACATTTTTTTGCAATCGAACCAAGCGTAATTTGAAAAATTGAAGGTGTTTCTGCCATATTGGACATTTCCTCTCCAGTCAAGAGAATACGCATCCTTAAAAGTAAGCATGAAATCTGATAAAGGGCAAAATCCGGAACTCCCCATCCACCACGAGCAAATGGCAGTGTCATAAAGCGTGAAGCTCTGCGAATTTTTCCTGGAGCCCAAAGATATTTTTCGCAAACTGATTGTAATTGGCGAATTTGACACCCAGGAATCAAAAGAGGAACAGCACGAAAAAAGTAGAGTACTCTAGGTAATATGATCATTTTGAGTAGATTAGCTCTGCCAACCAGAGTTAGGTGAAAACTCTGCCATGACTCCAGTGCATGTTTAGTTTTATCCAATATATCAATCCAATTAACGCTCATCAATTCCTCCAAATTAGGCCTAATCTTAATGCCCAAGTAAACCACTTCTTCCACGATCCTACTGTCAAAAACTAGGGTTTGGTCCGTACACAAACATTGTGTCTTGGCTTTATTGAGTTTATACTCAGAATATTTGCCAAAACATTCCGCTAGTTGTTCTATGGTGGGTAGAGCAGTATTTAAATCAGACGTAATGACAGCAATATCATCCGCGTAAGCGAGAACGCTGTACTTCGTGCCTTGAGCTATGAAGGGGGAGATTTGTGAATTAAGATCGAGCATTTTAATGAAGGGATTAGTATAAAAAGCAAAAAGAATAGTGGAACAAGGACAGCCTTGCCGGGTCCCTCTACTAATCTGAACCTCCTCCGATTTAAGACCCATAGTGTATATCCTTGCAGTAGGGGACTGGTAAAAAATCTGAAGAGCCCGAAGAAAACCTGGATTAAATCCTAAGCGTACCATAACCTCCCATAGGAAATTCCAGGACACACGGTCAAAAGACTTCTCGGCATCGAGCAGGACAAGACCCAGAAATCTGGAGTCAGCCTGCGCGACGTCGAGAAGTGCAACGACCCTATTAATGTGATCGACCGTCCCCCGCCCTGGCACAAAACCGTGCTGCTGTGGTGATACCAAACCAGCAACAAGCGGGGCCATACGATTAGGTAACAATTTAGCGTATAGTTTACCGTCGCAATTAACCAACGATATCGGGCGATATGACCCTGGTTGATCTGGTGGTTTCCCTTCTTCGGAAATATAACTATATGGGCAGCATCCCATGACTGGGGTGGAGATCCCAATCTAGCTGCTTGGAAAGTATTCAATAAATCCTCACGGAGTTCTTGAAAGAAGGTCTTATAGATCTCTGATGGAAGAGAGTCCGGACCGGCCGCCTTACCCGAAGGCAATTTAAACAGTGCACTCTCAATTTCTTCGACAGAAAATGGGAGATCCAGTCTTTCTGCCACGGCAGGATCAAGCCTATCCCATTCTAGCGCTGGTAGCCCAAAGTCGGGTGGAAAATCACCAGCATCCGGCTGGCTATACAAATCAGAGTAAAATTGATGAAAAACTTTCATAATAGCCACGGGTTCATGGACTAATACCTGTTGATCGTTATAGTTAGAATTAATTTTAGACATTTGTTTTTTTGCCCGAATCCGTTGAGTTAAGAATCTCCCTGTAGATTCCCCAAACTCATACAGCTGTTTCCTATAAAAGTGATATTTGAGCGAAATCTCTTGGGCCCATACAATATTAATCTTAGCTTTACAATGAGCTAGTCTATCAAGGCTATCCTTAGGCTCAACAGCTGCCTGTGATTGAGCTATAAGATCTAATTCAGCATTCCGTAAATGAGTAAATAGCTGCATCAAATTTTGTTTACGCAATCTTTGAGCGTGTAAAGCAAAACTAAGGACCTCACCTCTAAAACAAGCCTTAAAGGAGTCCCAGACTACCGCGGGTTCAGATGAACCACGGTTAAGATGGAAAAAATCTGGGATCCACTTTTTCATATAGTTCACAAAAGAGATATCAAGCAACAGCTTCCTATCAAAGGTGAAAGTCTTACTATATCTTGTAATAGCCACATTGGAAAAGGAGATAGTCATCGGGCATGGTCAGATAGAAGTCTAGGGTAGATTTGAATTTGGCTACAGGAGGCCCAGGCAGCAGGAATAATAAAGTAATCCAGCCGAAATAGCTTAGTATGAGGTGAAGAGAAGAAAGTGTAGCCAGGTGTTTGTGGGTATAAAAAATTCCACCCATCAACCAGGCCATGATCAGCCATCAGATTTTTTAAAGCCTGAAAGACCTTAGGTTTACGACCCCTGTATAACCAGGAAGAAGGGCCTGCCCAATCGCTATCCAAATGGATATTAAGATCGCCACAACACACAACTGGTGAAGGCCATAAAGCAAGCTCACCATTTTAAAAAATGAAAAACATTTGCTTCATCAAGATTAGATCCGTATATAGTGCAGAGGGTAAACCGCATATCTCCAATTAAACAGTCAAGAATAGCCCATCGGCCATGTATATCTGCCAAAAACCGCTCAGTTTTGACTAAGGAGGGGCGAGCCAGAATGGCCACCCCCCGCATTGTATCTGATTGCTTAGAGGTGACCAGAGTAACATACCCCAAGTCGTCTAACTTCTGGCGTACTGACCACGAAATATGTGTTTCCTGAATACACACAATGTCAGGGTTGATAAGTTTCAATTCCATTTGCATCTTCCTTCGTTTCTCATAATTATTGAGGCCACAAACATTATAAGTTACAATTTTTAAACTCAAATTAGCCATTAAATTCAAAGTCTAGGAGCCCTTTAGTAAATATAATCATGAATGCATCAAACAAAAAAACACAAAAAAATGTCAAGCAGTTGTGGAACATATTTTTTCCTTTTCTCCCTCCCCTCCCACCCTCAACCCATTTCTTCCTCCCCTCTACTACTAACCCCCCCCACACCCACCCAATAATGAGACAATAGGACCTTGGTCCTAGTGATGGGGAGCTGGAAACACTCACCCGCGGCTCCCCATGCCCAGAAAAAACAAAGACTATAACTTAAGCACAATTTGCCACCTTAGAGCACGTTGTTATCCTCAACTCATTGCGGAGGCGCCGACTGTTGCAAATATTCCTTAGCCAATACTTCTGAAAAAAAAAAACTATTTTGACCCTGAACCACAACCTTTAGTTTGGCGGGATTCATTAAGAACACCTGTGCACCCTTCGCTTGAAACATAGGTATTAATTGGCGAAGGTGCCATCTGTGAGACACTGTTTCATGAGAAAAATCTGGTCAAACAAAGAACTGAATCCCTTTGGCCAGTCTCTTGCAGTTTGGGCGTGCCAGATCGTATACAGCTTCCCTCGCTAAAAAGTTGTTGATTGAAATCAAGATGGCACGAGGATATACAGGCTCCGATCCTAAGCGGGTAGCTTGCTGTTTTCTATGGATAGGGAATCGGTGGGCTCTCTGAATCTCTATCCCCCAATCCCACTGGGACAGCTCCGGAAAAGCCTCTGTGAACAGTTGGATAATAAATTGTCTCGCATCATCCCGCTCCGCCCCCTCCGGAATACCCAACACGCGTAAATGATTCTGTCGCATTTGATTTCCAAGTGGCATCATCTTTTTGCTTTTTTAATGCGGTCACCATATCTTTCTGCGTTGATAATTCGTCCTCCAAAGCTGAGATGCGGTTTTCAGTCTCATTAACTCTAGTACTAATCTCAGCACTTGACTTATTTATGCGTCTGATGGCATTTTGTAGTTTGCGACAGGCACCCTGTGTTCTGGCATTCTCAAGCCTAGTCTCCGCTCTGTGTGAGACCATCGTCTCATAAATCATTTCCAACGTAATGGGTTTAGGAGAGTCAGATGAATTAAGCATGGCAGAATTCCCTAGGCCCACTTCATGACCTGAAGCGGGTGGTTTTACAGTGGAAAATGAATAATTTCATGCCAAGTTCTCCACTAAAGCATTAGGGGTATTATCAAGTAACGTAACCCCTAGATCCTTCCCCTCCCCACTCAAAATCTTGTTATTTTTCCGTACTGTACCGCCATGGGCCATATTCATATATCCACCCGTTATACAATCATCAATTTCTCCGTGCGCGTACTCTGCCCAATCCCAGCTTGTTACATCTTCATCAGATGTGGTAGACTCATCTGATATAGAAAAAAAGTTATCTAGTAAATCATTATCTGGGTTAGACCCGGCCTGATCCGTACCAAGCCCATCTTGAGTTACCGGCGTTTTTGGAAAGTCAGTAGATTTAGATGGGAGAACTACAGGCCCCAGAATACATCCTGATAAACCAGTCACCACGTTTGAAGACTCGATCTCAAAGTCCAAAGCACTTCCTATCGCCGATTGATTACCGTGACTCACCGGTATTGTACCCATCACGTCCGCCAATTTATCTCCTTCCATAGTAGAGCGGAGAACAGCATCTGAAGTCTGTTGTATCCCGCTGTCAGACGATTTGTTCAAGAGCTGTGTCGGGACTTTAGTTGCTCGATCTTAATGAACAGAGGAGCCGTATGTTTGACAACGGGTGGGGTAACAGAGGGAGAGCAGATTTTACCCGTAGGGGTTTTAGAGCGGGGCAGTAAGCTGGAATCAGAGCCGTCATTCAGTCCGGTGGCTGCCGCCGTTACCTTCGCCTGACCTCCGGCTACGAAGTCCGCGTTCACTGCTGACATGCCGCCGCGGGGCTTTGAGTTCTTTGTCGGGACCTTAGGGGCTGTTTTCGGCGGCATTCCTGCGATAACCTGAAAGGGACTGCAAACCGTCAGAGTCGAGGTAATAAGCGAGCACCAACTCCTCCAATGCGAAGGACGAAAACGCCAAAGTCCTAGACGCGTCCAGATCACAGCAGGTCCCGCAGTAAGTATACTCATCACCGGGGGTGATTTCAGCTATGCACATGGGTACTGCTTTTCTCTTCCCTCAGAGGAGGTTGTAGTGTCAAGCGCTACAGAGTGAACCTTCTAGGCGCAATCATCTTCGTGGCACTGTCAATGAGGGGAAAACGCCGCAGGGAGTTCATGTCCAGCTCACTCGGCCGACGCAGTGGCCGCCATCTTGCCTCCACACCTTTTCATTCTTGATGTAAAATTTATAGAATAGTTTGTGATTGGGTCTGCTGCAATTCAAACAATTATTCGAGAAGCTGGAAATTAGCATTCTGATGCAAGACATGGATTGCTTGGAAAAGGTAGAATTTACTTCTGTTCTTTAGGAGATGAGAAATCTGACCCACCCCTGCTGACTACCAATTCGATGGTACTGTGCAACTATTTTGATCACCTTCCACTAGAAAACAGTGAACCTAGAGTTCCCTGCTAAGTAGCGATGGTAGTCTACAAGCCACTTCCAGTATGTCAGTTGATGCATGACTCGTATAGTTTGCTGCGTTTCTCTACTGCTTTTGGTGTGTGGGTTACCTATAAGAACCATAAAGACACAGCAGTACTTCAACACCTATCCACCTTTCTTCAGTCATGAGCAGACTTTTTCCCCATCGGATCTTAGTAAACATCAGACATTTAAGCTGCCATGTTTGTGACACCTGCTACGTCAGATGAAAAAAGGTTCCTTACAAGGCTCAGGAGAGTGTGTACCCCTGCCTTGAATTCCCCATGTAGCTTCTAGTTAGTCTTGATTTTTTTTTACCTCAGTGTTAGACCTGTCAGCCTTAGGGTGGTCTTTCCCAAACCTTTTTACCTCTCCTCCTCCATTTTGCGGAACCTATGTTTGTTGGCTTTACAACACTGTGCACTTTACCGCTGCTAACCAGTACTAAAGTGCTTGTGCTTCCTCCCCTAAAACATGGTTACATTGGCATATACCTAATTGGCATATTTAATTTAATTTACTTACAAGTTCCTTGTAGAGTGGCATGCCATATACCCAAGACCTGTAAATTAAATGGTATCATTGGGGCTGAAGCACCTATTGTTGCATTGACTTAAATAGCACTGTAAAACAGGTCCCAAGCCTGCCATTGCAGATTCAATGCAGTTTTAAACTGCCATGTCTACTTGGCATTTAATCCCATTGCCAAGCCTTGAACTCCACTTTTATTAGGTTTCGCCTGCACAATGCTTGCGCTGATCTTGTGAAATCTATTGTATTCAGTATAAATCTTAGAAGGGGCTTGCATCCCTCCTCCTTGCTTTTCATTGGTTTCTGTGCTTGCCACTTACTTTTCCTTCGTTTCTATTGGCTGTCACATACTATTTCCTGTTGTTCCTCTTGTGTGTTTTTCTTATCAGTGTCCCGAGGCCTAAGTACTGTTTTCATCTGCTGCTATTGTCGAATTTCTTTGCACACGCGAATGCTAACAAAGATATCAGAACGCTTTCAGACTGATGCATTCTCAGGCACAGAGTGTGTTTTTCAGTATGCTCTCCTCCCACACATTTCTTTAGCATAGTTACTTTCAATCAGGGCCCCTTCCCCAACATAGTTGCTTTCACCAGTCCCCACACGCATTATGTATTGCATGTTTTAATGTTCGTGTCCATCCAGTGGTGTTGAAACATGCAATGCACGAGCAAGTCAGGGAGGCTCCTGATAATGAGCCGAGTGATGCCACCATTCCAAGTTTGAAAGCTATTTTGATAGTAATTGCAAAAAACAATTACCATCCACATTTTCTTTGCAATTTGCCTGCCTGCCTGACATCACACTCTTTGCTCACGGACGTAAGGCAGGCAGGCAATTTTTCAAAGCACCTGCACTAGTGCGCATGTGCCAGAGAAATGGTTTTAATCATGCCGTGATTTTTTCTGCATGAAACAAGCAGTCAAGCTCCTCAGAACGTGTTTGTCACATGACCCTCATGTGACCCGATACCAAGAAACTAAAAATGCGGGGATCGCAAGGGCGACATAAGTGTACCCTTTCAGACCATACTTCCTGCAAGTTATCATGCCGGTATGTCCTCCTTTATACTTAGAGAATCTTTAATTGTGTCAGGGAGGTTTTCAGGTATTAATTTCTTTGTTTAACCTTCAGTTGTGTTACATTTAGTTTCCACTATGTTTAAGACACTAGCGTATCATGCACTTTACGAGCGGCTAACATACCGGTCCACTTTTATTAACGAGCATGTCTTTGCCTCATGTTAGGAGCCTGCATTTCAGTACCCATTCATGATATTAGCGGGTCAGGGTGGTATTCAGATACTAATGTGTTTCTGTTTAAGAGTTAGTTGTGTTACATTTTTGTTTCCACTTTATTGACAATACCAGCGTATCAATTACTTTAAGAGCGGCTAACATACTGGTACAGTTTTATTAGGGAGCATGTCATTGCTTCACATTATGACCCTGCATTTTAATATCTAATCACGATATTAGCACATAAAGCTTACTGCGAGCGGTCAGTGTGCCAACTTCATATTAGGACATAGCACGGCTTTGCCTCGTTTTGTACCTTTGATTACACGTTTATAATGAGTGGTTTATATACTGGTTTTGGTTGCGCTGCTGACATGTCTTTACAACACTTACATAGCTATCACCTACTCTCAGACACAGCTCACCCTGGAGACTTACCCACCATTTACTCTGCACAGTCACCCTGACATTGCACTGGCAGTCAGGTACTGCTCACACAGTGCTGACTCTGCACTCACACACCATTGACATACCTCTAACCCAGCACTCACATTCCTCTCATTCTCCACCCACACCTCTCACCGTGAACTCAAACCGCTCATCCTGCACTTATATTATTGACCTACTGCTCACCCTATACTCGTACACCTCTTACCTTGTACAGGGTAACATCTCTCACCTTGTAAACTCACACAATTCTCATTCTGCACTGAACACACAGCAATCACTCTGCATTGAGGCACTTTCAGCCTGCACTCAAACACTTATCAACCTTCATTCTTGCACCACTCACCCTGCACAGAGAGCACTCACACCATTTTCCCTGCACTCATACACTGCTCCCACACCTCTTAATGTATTATTAATCCCATAGGCGGAACCTGATGCATTTAGCAATGCTTATTTTTTTTTACTGTGGAATTACTGAAGACCAGGTGATACTGCCTAAGGTGCTGGGAGTGAAGTGATTTGTATAATTAGCATTACCAATAATGGCAATACCCCAAATATCCCATAACCATTACGTGTGTGGTTCGCTAAATTGGATGTATTGTAATACAGAAAATGTAAAGGGTCCAAGTAATAATGTTTAATAAAATCCAGGAAGACTTTGTTTCTTTTAAACTGTGCTACTGCACATGAATTATACATGTTTGTAATGAATTTCTATTTTTAGGTTTCCTTCACCTCTAAATGGCTGTCAGTCACACGCCCCTTGGCTGTTGGCAAGGTCTCAGATGCACATTACAGCAAATGATTCAGCCCAGATACCCCCTTCTGTATTCTGCAGGGAATAGTCTTTTCTCAAGGTGAAGCTTTGAAGGCCAAGCCTGACCCAAGAATTGTATTTAATTATAAAAGGCCGGGCTGCTAACCCTTCATTGAACCATCAGATGAATGCTTTTGACCTTGCCCTGCTACAATTAATAACACAAAAATAACGACAGACTGTTGCTGCAGGACAGCTATTGGCTTCCAGTAATTCCGCAGAGAGCACACGCACTTTGTCTCAGAGTATCGTGGTGTCTGCTAAAGGTCAAATGAAAGAGAGGTCATGTGGTCAGTGCCCTTCCCTGTGAAGAGCTGGGGCAGTCTTGCTTTTACTCATGGTTTAACGGAGTAACTAAACAGGCATTAATACAGACAATACAAAGATTCTGTTTTTTTGTAGTAAACGGGTGGAGTACTAACAGTGAGATGGGCACAGGCATGTCTGTTTTTGTACTTCTTTCATTTTATAAGGACAAAAACACAGATTTCAAGTAAGTTTTGCAAATGTAACAAGTACTGGCTAAGCCAACTGGTCTGGCTCTAATGTGCTAACGTATGCAAATACAGACATGCATAAATGTTGTTTGCATGCGTTGCAGGTACAAATGATGTTTAGCACATTGAAGCCAGATCTATTAGGCTTTGTTGATGCTGGGAAAGAACAACAAAAGGGATTGCCTTTTGTGTATGGAAAGGGAATAAAGAAGTGATTCTTGGAAAAGGTGTGATTGACAGCATATTTCAGATGTAAGATGTTGCCAATGCAGTGTGTTTGATTCACGAAGGCGGTGAGGATGTTGCTGCACAAACAGTGGCGACTACTGTTGCTATAAACTCCGGCAAGGTTGAGTATAGAAGTGTTTGTCCAATGAATATGTCATAGAACAAACTGAAACATGTTCTCTCTTATTTACTGATATGAACATTGTTATGTGCATAACACCTCTGAAGGGGGTCTCTTGGATCCACTGACAGTTTCATTTTTTTAAATCAAACTCAATCCTATTAATTTGAGGAGCTTGAAAGGCTTGGTGGCTCTTCAGGATTCATACCGGTGACCATGTGCTAAAATAAAAATCCCAGCAGGCAATGCCTTAGTAGGGGTGTGTATGTTTTTTATTAAATTTCTGTAAATTTCTGCAAAATTTTGCTTATTCTTAGTAGGACTAAGTGTTCCATTTTTCCATGAATACGGGAGTCATACTAAAAAACCACAATCCCATTATCGGCCCATTTCCTGATCCAGGAAGTCCCTGGACATCCTTCCATGATGCTTGATAGGTGCCAGGGAGAATAGTAGCTGTGGGCAGTGAAGGGGGGGTGTGTCTATGTAGTGTGAGTGGCCAGTGCTTGTGCTTGTAGAAACTGATAGATCAGTGGGATATTTGCTTCACTTGTGGGAAGAGGTACAGTTTATAGCAGAACATTGAGTAGCTCCAATTGTTTTTTTTTTTTAATAATGTAAAAATGTGAGTTTGCAACATCGCATAATTGAATGCATTCCTCCAATGGGCCGCATAACAATTACAAACATGGTGGTGGTCTGCTGACCCTTGCAGGCTGTCATCCCCGTGATTGTGCCCCGTTATGCAATCCTTCTGGCAAGTATTGCTCCTGCTTGAAAATGCTGGAGCTGAATGCTAAAATAATTTTCAATCCTCAAACCTTAAGTGCGCTCCAATCAGATAAAGTGCATTTTCATGTGTGCCTCGACTCCATGGCAACCAGACACTCCCTATTGTATTTCTGTTTGCGCCCAAACACTTCCTAGCTAGCCAGGTGCTGTTGCTGATGTCTCCTCTCCCCAGAAAGACAGAACACAGGATGTAAGTTTGGGGAAGGGAGCTATCTCCTTTTAGAAGGGGCCATGGCTTTGGCCACTTCATTGTTCAGTGTCACTCTTGTCAGAACACACGCTGTCCTGCTCAAAATGATTTAGCTCAGGCTCAAAGAGAAACATACCATACTGCCAGTTTCATTTACTGCATGCGTATCAGAAACCAGACGCATGCACTTGGCTTCACAATGAATTCTCTAAGAAGGATGGAATCAGAGCGGAAGCACAGTGGGGCTTGCAAGGAGAAGGAGAAACAGTAGAAGTGAGAATCACCAAATGCTGTGGCACCCTATCCAGCCACAGAGCCTCATATCAATAGGGGTGGAAGGGTCCCTGCCCAGGAATCGCCCACTTCTTACACACAGGTACTCTCATGCACACAGTATACACTTATGGGCAGTCAGGAGGTTCAGACATGGCAAACATCACTTATTTGCCAGCCAGAGGAAATATGCAGTTTCCACCACTGGAATTGAGGTAAAAGGGGCTGTATCCCATAGTTCTCAACTCACCTGGATTTGTGGCACCAAACATGGGTGGAAGAGGGGTGGCTTTCATCCACTGGCCTCTCCTTCTTCACATGCCTCAGTGTAGGGAACTGACCACAATAATTTGTCTTTTGCACAGAGCTTTGCATGCTATAAATAATGGATGCTACTATTTCACAATTTATGGTGCTTGATTTACCACCCTAGGAAATGCAGACGGATGACTGGGATGTGCCCAAACTGAATTTACCACCTTCGAGAAGATGGTAGGCTGAGGATGGAAGACTGACTGGGTTTTACCGGGATTCAAAATTGTGACTCGCTTATCTACACATTGGACCGCGCCAACTCTGCTTCAATTTAGGAAAGAATTGAAATCTCTCCTCTTCAAAGAACACTACATCACAATGCATTAACCATCG
Source organism: Triturus cristatus (assembly GCF_964204655.1). Lineage (NCBI taxonomy): Eukaryota > Metazoa > Chordata > Amphibia > Caudata > Salamandridae > Triturus > Triturus cristatus. The sequence goes on from NC_140585.1 coordinate 444,069,591, forward strand.
ACAACTCAGCTTCCCCTCCTATTGCTCCCTGACTTTAAGTTTGACTTTAACCATGTAGAGCACCTCACTGTCTTTTGACTAGGTTTGTGTTCTTGAAATAACATATACATACAAACATAACTTTTTTCTAAGTACAAACGTTCAACTAATCTAGGTATTACTCTAGTATGCTGATTGTGGTTTCACAGCTGGGCGAAGAGTAAAGCATGTCAGAGCCAATGAGTACAATTGCCACTTTTTAGTCAGTACATTTGAAATATACGGAATAAAATGATGGTAAATAATATCACTTTGTTTAGGTAAAAAAAAGTGAGTCTCCCCTTAAAAAGTTGAGCTTCACCAGCTAAGCTGCTACAAAGGGTAAGGTATGTATCCCACTACTGGGATTACCTTCTGCCGGACAGCAGCATCATGCCCGGTCCTGGGGGCACGCAGCCACACACGATAGAAGCATCATGGCCTGGGGCAGCAGCCACACATGACAGCAGCATCAGGCCTGGTCCTGGGGGCAGCAGCCACACATGACAGCATCATGGCCTGGTCCTGGGGCACCGGCCACACATGACAACAGCATCATGCCTGGTCCTGCAGGCAGCAACCACACATGACAGCAGCATCATAGCCTGTGGGTAGCAGCCACACATGACAGCGGCATCATGGCTTGGTCCTAGGAGCAGCAGCCACACATGACAGCAGCATAATGGCCTGGGGGCAGGAGCCACACATGACAGCAGCATCATGGCCTGGTCCTGGCAGCAGCAGCCACACATGACAGCAGCATCAAGGCCTGGTCCTAGGAGCAGCAGCCAAGCATGACAGCAGCATCATTGCCTGCAGGAAGCAACCACGTATGACAGTAGCATCATGGCCTGGGGGCAGGAGCCACACATGACAGCAGCATCATGGCCTGGTCCTGGGAGCAACAGCCACACATGACAGCAGCATCAGGGCCTGGTCCTAGGAGCAGCAGCCACACATGACAGCAGCATCATGGCCTGAGGGCAGGAGCCACACATGACAGCAGCACCATGGCCTGGTCCTAGGAGCAGCAGACACACATGACAGCCGCATCAGGCCCGGTCCTGGGGGCAGCAGCCACACATGACAGCAGCATCATCGCCTGGTCCTGGGAGTAGCAGCCACACATGACTGCAGCATCAAGGCCTGGTCCTAGGAGCAGCAGCCACGCCTGACAGCAGCATCAACGCCTGGTCCTAGGAGCAGCAGACACACATGACAGCAGCATCAGGCCCGGTCCTGGGGGCAGCAGCCACACATGACAGCAGCATCATTGCCTGGGGGCAGGAGCCACACATGACAGCAACATCATGGCCTGGTCCTGGGAGTAGCAGCCACACATGACAGCAGCATCACGGCCTGGTCCTAGGAGCAGCAGACACAGATGACAGCAGCATCAGGCCCAGTCCTGGGGGCAGCAGCCACACATGACAGCAGCATCATGGCCTGGGGGCAGGAGCCACACATGACAGCAGCATCATGGCCTGGGGGCAGGAGCCACACATGACAGCAGCATCATGGCCTGATCCTGGGGCAGCAGCCGCATATGACAGCAGCATCATGGCCTGGGGGCAGGAGCCACACATGACAGCAGCATCATGGCCTGGTACTGGGAGTAGCAGCCACACATGACAGCAGCATCAAGGCCTGGTCCTAGGAGCAGCAGCCAAGCATGACAGCAGCATCATGGCCTGAGGGCAGGAGCCACACATGACAGTAGCAATATAGTCTGGTCCTGGGGCAGCAGACACACATGACAGTAGCATCAGAGTCTGGTCCTGGGGCAGCAGACACACATGTAACAAGCATTTGCAATGCACCGGTCTCGCCTTTGGGACCTTGTATGTATTTAGCTATGCAGCATATGAGCCTGGGTGCCGAAACATCTACTATTGTTTAATATGGAGGGAAAGTAAGCACCAAGCTGCGTGACACGCCAGGTATGGGAACACATGGAGAGAAATATTGCCTCGTATGACACTGAAATAATGTAAATGTCACATAGAAGCAGTTTGAAACCTTGGCAGCTGTGTAGAGCCTGACTATACAGGGACACCTAGTAATCACCTGAGGTACTGCACCCTCATATATGTAACGGGGGAAATGACGTCTGCAGGAAGCACAATACTCGTGGAAAATTTGCATTCCCACAGTGCTTTGCTACAGAGCAGCCACGGTTTCGTTCTCGCATGTATTACATTCTTCAAGAGCATATCGTGTAATCATTTTGATTTTAGCTTTGTTTATTATCTATACTTGAGAACGTTTGATGTGCATTTACACCCCATAACATTGGCGTGATTTAAGTTTCTTGTACTATTAAAGACAACCCTTTGTCTTCATCCACTGTTTTCTGTGTGACAGGAATGGGAATATACTGTTAAATATATGGAGCATTTCTCCCGGCCCGACTGGCCTAAGGCTGATAATGGCTGACTGTGAAGTGGTTCGCACAGTTCAGCTGGGCTAGTTGGCTGCCGGGTGGAGAGACTGGAATGTGGTGCTGAGTCGTTCACTGTACTCCGTGTGATAAAGATACTGTGTTAAATGTTTGGAGGAATCCTGCGGGAATCCGAGAAGTAGCTCGCGCGCTGCCTTCTGTTTAAAGCTAGGCCACAGCAATTCGAGAAAAGACCCCGTCATCGCGTGCGCGTAATTCTCATTAGGGCACGCGCTCCCCTTTTAATTGTTGTTTGGAAACGTGAGGTTTGTGGTAGGGTTGCACCACCCGCGAAGAAACAAATTAATGAATATAATTTTCAACAACTGGAGGATTGCGCTTAAAACTATGGAGTGCTCCTGCTCTTTCAATGTGTCCTGGCAGGCTGTGTAGAGCCTGACTATACAGGGACACCTAGTAATCACCTGAGGTACTGCACCCTCATATATGTAACGGGGAAATGACGTCTGCAGGAAGCACCGTACTCGTGGAAAATTTGCATTCCCACAATGCTTTGCTACAGAGCAGCCACGGTTTCGTTCTTGCATGATTACATTCTTCAAGAGCATATCGTGTGATCATTTTGATTTTAGCTTTGTTTATTATCTATACTCATTTGAAGGCACGAACGGGGAGGGGGGCAGCGGGTGAGCGGCGATGTCATTACTATATAAAGATATTTACAAATGATGTTTGTTTTACTGGAGTTAGCTGGGCTTATTATTTTTTGGGCTGCTGTGGATGCCGATGCGGGTTCGCATGGTGTCGTCCTGTGGGGGGGGGGGGGGGAGAAAGGGGGCGATTGGGGTCTGCCAGCAGCACGGCTGCATGGCCATGCCCCTCTCTCTTCACTCAATGCTGGAGCTGTCAGTGCAAGAGCAGTTACGTCGCGAGACTTTGCCCTAATGGGCGTGTAGACCTGCTGATAGCGTCATGCGGGACTTGAGCAGGGCAGATGCATACCCACAATCCTATGCACTGTGACAGGTATCTATCTTCCATTCACAAACGACTTAACGATATTTCTCACTATTTTAGGTGTAAGGCAGCAAAGTACTTGAACTGGGCTGTCACACTTTGCCTGTTAACAATTTTTTCAATGTCGCTCTAACAGTCTTAGGTAACGTATACCGTGAGATGGTTCCGTTAATCAATTATAGATAAGCATCATTTGTTAGTCTTTGGTCTTGTCATTGAATTAACACTTAGTGTGGCAGTGACATTGCATTGACACGCCTCTTCTTCCAAGGACTGGGCATGCGCTCACACGCTTCCAGACGGATTAGGCCGCGTGTCAGAAAGAAGTGCGCTGGTAAAGGGGTCAGTAGCCTTGGAAGGATACAAATGACGACTTAATCGTCATGAGGCGGGACTAACAAGCCTTAAACCAATAGGAAGACTGTAGTTACTGACCTAAGCCAATATAAAAGATGGGCGGAGCTTCCACAGAAACTTCCTCACTAAAGTGTACACTGCATGTCTCGTAGAGACAGCGCAAGCGCTGTCTAGGCGAGACCTAAAAAGAGGACTGTTCAGAAAACATTGCTGTCACCTGTGACAGGGTAACAGGCTGTTCGTCACCTTCCGCAAGCGCCTGGATACTCCTCGGGTAATTAGCGCGCTCTATAAGTTCTGATCGATTGATTGATTGATTGAATATACCAAGATGTTCGAACATAATTGTCCGGAAACTCGGGATAGATGCTTGCAGAAAAAAGCCTGCTGGGTCTGCCCGAATGAGAGACAGAGTAGCAGAGTTCACCCCTCCCACCCAGACCTGCTGCATTTCCTACAAGTGTCTGTTGATAGGTTGTTTTCACCTCTCCGTGCCTGCCGATGGCGGCACACGGTCTGCTGCTGGCAAGGTGACAGATGTACCCTCTACTAAATTAAACAGACTGAAGAGTCTATTTATACTCGAGCCTGTGTCTCTGCGGGGAATGCGCCATCTCAAGGTGATGCCTGGGAGCCTCAGCCCGAGCGAGGCCTTTGCTCGGATTTGATTATAAAAGGTTAGTTTGTTAACCCATCGTGGACGCGTTAGATTGATGAGCTTGACTTTGCCCTGTCCCAATTAACAGGACTAACGACAGACTATTACAGCAGAGACACTCGCTGGCGTGGATTCCGCGGGGAGCAGGGGCTTGTCTCAGGGCCCGGGGAGAGCTCAGGGGTCCGACGTCCTTGAGTGTAAGGCAGGAGGCAAGACTTCTGCAGCGCTTCCTGCTTCCAAACCGAGTGAGGCTGTACATCACCACGATCAAGCACCAACTACAACACCTACACCTAAAGTTGCCGTCACTAAATTAAACACAAATGGTGACATCTTTGATCTTTCATAAAGTCGGCATACAAAGTGATTGGTGGAATGAATGTTAGAATTAATCTCAACCTCCGGTAATCGCTTTGAGTCGAATTCTATAATCGTGAATTTTACCTCTTCTGCGCCATTTTTGTATTTCATTTTTTGTAATTTTTTCCAGAATGGACATCGCCACTTCCATACGGTTTGACATAAAACCATCAGACAATCTCTGGGCCTCACGCGCTCAGCACTCTGTCCACAATCATGATCCTGGGCTCGGGCCAACAGTGGACACAGCAGCCCTCCCACTACATGGCACCCTTGCTTCTAGGTCTAGGATGTGGGGCACTTCCCCCGCGCACAGTCCGCCCCACGGATGGGCAGCCAGAGGCGAGGTGAGCAGGCTTGGTGGGACATCCGGCGCACAGTCCACCTCCAGGGATGGGCAGCCAGAGGCGGAGGGAGCAGGCTGACTGGGTGGGACATCCGGCACACAGTCCACCTCCACGGATGAGCAGCCAGAGGCGGAGGGAGCAGGCTGACTGGGTGGGAGATCCGGCGCACAGGCCACCTCCAGGGATGGGCAGCCAGAGGCGGAGGGAGCAGGCTGACTGGGTGGGAGATCCGGCGCACAGGCCACCTCCAGGGATGGGCAGCCAGAGGCGGAGGGAGCAGGCTGGGTGGGACATCCGGCGCACAGTCCACCTCCAGGGATGGGCAGCCAGAGGCGGAGAGAGCAGGCTGACTGGGTGGGAGATCCGGCGCACAGGCCACCTCCAGGGATGGGCAGCCAGAGGAGGAGGGAGCAGGCTGGCTGGGTGGGAGATCCGGTGCACAGTCCGCCCCACGGATGGGCAGCCAGAGGCGAGGTGAGCAGGCTGGGTGGGACATCCGGCGCACAGGCCACCTCCAGGGATGGGCAGCCAGAGGCGGAGGGAGCTGGCTGGGTGGGAGATCCGGCGCACAGTCCGCCCCACGGATGGGCAGCCATAGTACCCCCAGGGGCACCCCGCTTACCCCCCTCCCCCAAATTAGGTTACCCAAAGAAGACACAAGAAACAGTTGTAGTTGGGTAACAAATGCTGCAGGATTTATTACATAATTCCAGGATATGTAATAGGTGGGTTATCTTACGGGCGATCCAAGGGCAGGCGGCCATCTACTACACCTGCCCCGCCTGATGAGCCGGGCAGCACGGGAACGACCCGCGAGTGCTGCCCCCCCAAGTGAGTCTTTTTTCGATCACGTGCCGTTGAGATTCTACTCACACCCCCCCTCTCGGGGCGGAGCGTCGCATAGCAAACCCCCGGTTGTTCAGGCCCACAACCGCCCACAGGCCTAGCGGGGCGCCGACCGGCTTCCGGGACCTCTCTGGAGGCTCCTCGTTTTGGCTCAGGCACCACGTGGTGCCGCGCAGAGGTACCCTTTGTACCGGCCTGCTTCCAGATCGCCCTGTAACTCCGCCTGCAACGAAAAGAAAAACATTAAAACGTTCAGCCAAAAACCCCACCCCACCACACCACGCCGGGTAAGCGGTAGGGAGGGTAAATAGGCGAGGTGGGCGACAAAGAGGTCGCCAGTGAGGGTGGGGGAAGGCTAAATAGCCTTCCCCTCACACCTGGGCCCGGAAGTGACGCGCCATTCGCGTCACTTCCGGCCCCTGACACGGAGGGGGGCACAGATCAGGAACCCTGCCCCCGCCCCCCCCGAAGTATGGAGTGGGGAGGGGTGACCGGGGCCCCGGGGCCACTAAGGCGCCGACCGCCGAGTGGCCCCCTGCGGGGGCCGCGGTCAGCGGCATAGTACCCCCAGGGGCACCCCGCTTACCCCCCTCCCCCAAATTAGGTTACCCAAAGAAGACACAAGAAACAGTTGTAGTTGGGTAACAAATGCTGCAGGATTTATTACATAATTCCAGGATATGTAATAGGTGGGTTATCTTACGGGCGATCCAAGGGCAGGCGGCCATCTACTACACCTGCCCCGCCTGATGAGCCGGGCAGCACGGGAACGACCCGCGAGTGCTGCCCCCCCAAGTGAGTCTTTTTTCGATCACGTGCCGTTGAGATTCTACTCACACCCCCCCTCTCGGGGCGGAGCGTCGCATAGCAAACCCCCGGTTGTTCAGGCCCACAACCGCCCACAGGCCTAGCGGGGCGCCGACCGGCTTCCGGGACCTCTCTGGAGGCTCCTCGTTTTGGCTCAGGCACCACGTGGTGCCGCGCAGAGGTACCCTTTGTACCGGCCTGCTTCCAGATCGCCCTGTAACTCCGCCACAGCCCTGGAGGCGGCTAACCGTCGCAGCCAGGGCCCCCCACCAACCTAGCTCTTTACCTGCACCCTCTATTCACCAATGTTTCGCTCAAATCCAATAAAAACAGGTCCATGCCTATTTGGGAGAGGTGTACTCCATCCAAGTCGAAGTACCCCTTTACGTTCCCCCGAATCATCTCATGTCGAATAAAGCCCAAACCCCTTTGGGCTGTGAACTTACGCATTGCTCCATTAATGCGCCTCCTGGAGTGCTCAACCGCTTCTAAGGATTTAGCTCCCCGCCAGGACCTGCGGGGGATGATCTCTGACCACACGATCTCACACTCGCCCAGACGTTTGCAGATTTCCCCTAAGTCTCTTTTCATGGCTAATAACAGCAATCGTCTCCCCAGGGTAACAAGGTCGTTACCGCCCAGGTGTATCACCAACAGGTGGGGCAAGGTGGACCCGTGTGCTCTTAGTCTCTGCTCGATCCTATTCCTGAGTTCGAACCATCTCATCCCCGGCACCCCCATCCATTCCACTTTGGTCTGAGGGAAGTGTCGCATCCAATTTCGGTGCAATGCCCATTGGGCCGCCCGGGCGACAAATGAATGCCCGATCACCCACACCACTCGTCCTAATAAAAGAGGAGACATGGTGTACACACAAGTTATTTAATCAGAAAGGGTGATTTCAACGATACACACCATAAATCACAACACATTACCAAAAGCTGCCTCACGGGCGAACATATACCTTATAGCAGTCAGATTCCCAACGCCCCAGTTTCTTCACCTGAGCGGCCTCTAAACCCGCCAGGTGAGCGGCGGTGGCAGCGCCGATGCGGAAGGAGTGGCTGGAATACCTTCTGTCCGGCCGGGCGAGCCCCGCCCTGGCTAAACTAGCCCTGATTACCTGCTCGAACTGGTATCTCGTTACAGGGGTACCATTTGAATGTAACAGAAGATAACCAGGGCCAGGCGGTCTGTGCTCCAACAACGCCTTTACCCATTGTACTGGGCAGAACCTGGGATCACCTAGGGGCTGGAGAACCACCCTGATCCCCCGCCCCGCCTGATCAGTCTTGGACTTGCGTAACAGAATGGTCAATGCCCCGGAGATAGACACATCTGAAATTGCCAGCGCATCCCCTGAACAGTCGACCTTGGACCTAGCCACTAACTCACTGACTCTGAAAGCCCCGAAGAATGCTAAGCAGAATGTGGCAGAAAACAGCGTGGCCTCGTAATGAGAGTAGGTGACTAACTCGAGAGCCCCTAGCATGCCTTTCAGGATTTCAAAATCAATGGGCGCTCGATTATCAGGGGCCCTGGGCTCCTCCCTAGCCCAACCCTTCAAGGCGGCCCGTATGGGATAGGAGTTAGTGGGATCCGCCCCGCCAGACAACCTAGTGTCGTGGCTTACGGCTGCCAGGTGACTGCCCACCCATGAACGGCTCTTCCCTTGTCCCCTCGCCCACACCAGAAATGCTCTGACTTGGGACACCATCGCAGCCCCTGAAGTACCCAGTGCTACAGAAGTTGCTCTGAATGTTGCCATGTGGGCGCTGTAACGCTTTCTGGTACCTGGGGCCAGAGCTCTTTCTCCCATCGCTTTCAGGCTCAGTCCCACTGCAGGATCCTCCATAGATGGTCCGGGAATGGGGTCATCTGCGCTCTCGCCCGCGGCCAGGCCTCCCTGAATCGGAGCCACTGAAAACGAGAAAGAGCGTCAGCTGCCACATTTTGAATCCCCTCAATGTGCCTGGCTTTAAACTCCACATTGATGCGCAGGCAAGCCCGGACCAACTCCCTTAGTAAGCACAGCACCAGCCGGCACCTGGCGGACTGGTTGTTAATTGCCTGAACGACCGCCATGTTATCAGACCAGAACACCACCTTTCTGTCTGACAATGCCGCCGGCCATAGGTGTAATGCAACAACAATCGGGAAGAGCTCCAACACCGTAATATTTTTGGTGATCCTACGCCTGCGCCAAACATTGGGCCATCCCTGCGCGCACCATTCTTCGCCCAGGATAGCCCCAAAACCTTCCCTGCCTGAGGCATCTGTGAAAAGACAAAGTTCCTGACTATCAATCCAGGGCTGCTTCCAAATCACCGTCCCGTTAAAGCAGGCGAGGAATTCGCTCCATACCACCAGATCCTGCTTCAGCCCTGTCCCCAGCTTGACCCAGTGATGTTTCTTTTTTATACCAGCAGTCGCCCTAGCTAGCCTGCGTGCAAAGACCCTCCCCATGGGTATGACCTTTAGCGCAAAATTCAGGGTCCCTAGCAGGCATTGGATTTCGCCTAGAGTAGCCTTGTCCCTACCCAGTAGATCGGAGATCTCCTGACGCAAGGCCTGTACCTTATCCGCAGGGAGTCGGGACACGCCCTTTACCGTGTCCAACTCGATGCCCAAGAATACCAAAACCTGCGCCGGACCCTCGGTCTTACCAGGAGCTAAAGGTACGCCCAAGTGTCCTGCCAATTCCGTGAAACATTGCAGTGCCCGCGCACATTCTTGCGAGTCAGCTCCCCCGATGAACAGGAAATCATCCAGGTAGTGGGTCACTCCCTCAATGCCATACCTGTTTGTTAAGGCCCACTGTAGGAAGGAGCTGAACGCCTCAAAGTACGCACAAGACACCGAGCATCCCATGGGCATACACCTATCATAAAAGACCTGGTCCCCCCACTTGAAGCCCAGAAGGTGTTGGCTGTCCGGGTGTACTGGCAAGAGCCGGAAGGCCGATTCGATATCAGACTTGGCCAACCAGGCTCCCTTCCCTGCCCTCCTGATCATGTCGACTGCCAGGTCTAGGGAGCAGTAAGACACTGAGCATTGACCCTCGTCCAACCAGGAATTCACGGAATCCCCTTCTGGGTGTGATAGGTTGTGGATAAGTCGGAAAGCCCCTGGCTCCTTTTTTGGTACCACCCCCAGGGGAGAAATCACAAAGTGGGGCATGGGGGGTGAGGAAAATGGGCCCGCCACCCTGCCCAAAGATACCTCCTTCGCTATTTTATCCCGCACTACCTCCGGGTGTTCCCTAGCTGATTTCTGATTTTCCGCATCCCTGCTCACTAAGGGGCCTTGATAAGGAATGCGGAAACCGTCTAAGAAACCCTCAGAAATGATGGACCCTTCCTTGCCAGTGTAACCGCGGAGTGCGCTGAGGAGGTTCTTTACGCAGATGGGAGAGGGCCCCTTCACATGATCGTGGGGGGCTAGGACATGCGCGCTGGCAGATGTGTACGCAGGGGGCCAAAGCGCAGGAGGGAGGAAACCCCCCGGGCTACTTGCTTGATGAAGGCTTGTCGGGGGAGTCGCGCTTGGAGCATGCGGTAGCGGCATGGGGAGCCCCGCACACGCTGCAGTTGTGGGAGAAACGGCATGATTTGTCCCAGGAGCAGAACCCTGCATTGAAGAGCCTGCAAGTTCCAGAAGACCGTGCCCGAAAGCCAGGCCTGCGACCCCCCCCACGCCCGCCCCGAAAGGACTTCCTGCTCTCCCATTTCTTCTCCTTTTTATCCTCTTTCTCTTTGCTCTTTACACCGTTCTCTGTACCTGACTTCGTCGTAGACCCCTCAGTATGCTTGCCCATGTGTTTTACCCATAAACGGACCTCCAACTGGTCCCATTCAAGATCTGGGCAGATTGCTCTCTGTCTGCGGAAGTCACAGTCGTAGTGGTACCATCCCATGCCCCCACCCTTAGCAGCCTCTTCAGTAATCACGCTTGCATAGTGGAAGAGACCAGGCCCTTCATCTGGGAATTTCTCCACTATTACTGCTGCAAAAATGGCAAAGGCCTGGCCCCAAGTCACAATATTTTTGGTGGGATATACATGGTACCGCACCCGCTTGTCCTCTTCCTTGTTGCCCATCCTCCTGGTATCTACTCCCTCCGCCCCATGCATGAGAAGGGTGAAGATATCAATAAATTCCCTGCGCCAAATCCCTTCTTTGGCCACTAGAGGGACCATCCAAGCGAGTGAACAGCGGCCCGATACTAGCGGGGCCGTGGTAACTAGGGGCTTAGGTGCTACTGCTAGCGTCGGTGCCGGCGTCGGTACCACTACTACTGCAGTATCGACCGCACTTGCCGCGCTCTCGGCCACAGCAGCAGCTGGGGGTGTGGGCCGCGGAGGAGGTTCCAACGCAGCCGGCGGCTGACACCACACCTGCGTGAAGCCCCCCGGCGCCGGGAGGACAGTCGGCGGCGGTGGGGCGGGCGGACCAACCCCTAGGGGTGACCTGGCAAGCAGCAGACCGGCTCTGACCTCAGCCATGAAGTCTTTTAAAGTGTCTGAAAGCTTACCCACATCCTCTGCTGAGGCAAATGTCGCCTGGGGCGGGCCAGGCAGTCCGTTGAGCGCCCCCGTCCCCAAACTAACCGCCGCCTGGGGGGGCGCTGAGGCCCTGTGAGGAGGGGCCGCTCTATTCCGAGCCGGTGGTTGTTCAACCGGGAAGTCTTTGCTCGTGGGGCGGCGGATTCTTTTCGACCGTGACGGGCCCGCAACCTCCCCTACATCCTTATCCGTAGCTGGACCGTCCATCGCTATCCCAGAATCTGGGGGGGTACTGGCTTTCAACAGTTCCGTCGCCCAAGCTAAACCCTTGGCCCTCGTCAGCTCCAAGAAAGCGGCAATCCGTGATTCCTCCGAATTGTCCGGCACGGACTCCTCAACCTGTGTCCCTGGTGTGAAAAGGGGGGGGGATAATCCTTGGCTGTCCATCACTTAGCAGTTGTTCTCTCTTATCTGCAATTGGGAAAGAGAGAAAGTTAACCGCCTATTCACCCCCTTTGAGGTTAGTTCTTCGCTCCTGAGCGCCACACGCTACTCCGAGAGGTACCCCCATCCCCCAACTGCCCGTACTTACTCCCGTCTGAGCCCACAATACGGATGGTATTTGTCTCACGTCTCTCTGTCGCCCCTTAATAATCCTCCGGTCCGTGAAAGCGGACGAATGTACTGCAAGAGAAACCAGCATAAGCGCAAGAAATGCAAACACGAAAAAAGGCGTGGCTGTACCGCAAGATAAAGGGTGGGGGGGGGGGTGATTGGAGGGGGGGGGGAGAGGACACAGGTGCTCATACACATCACGTTTCACCATGCACACCCTGTTTGCGTCTGCCCTCAGCAAGCAACATGGTACTCGCTTGCGCCCCACCCCCACACTACCTTCCACACTACAATCTTGCCTTTATTGTAGCATGCCTACAAATTATTGGCACACTTTACATTACATATTCAGGCACGGGGGCCAACTCACTGTCTTCACCAAATTAATTGTACAAGAATTTGAAATTGTGCCAACTTATGACACTTTGACCGCGTTCGCGGGACTCGAACCCTTGTCCTGTGAAAACCTTTATAACCACAGGCACAAGACTTACCATTGAGCTATCGCTCCTGGTAGTACCCGCGCTGCCCAAAAGGGGAGACGCGACCACAAAGCGCAGCCCGCCTCCCCGACCCAGGATGATCGTTACCAATTCCGGGCCACTACAACGCAACTCCGCGATCCCCCTTCACTGCTCAGGCCACTCTCGGACGCCATGCATAGCCCCCTGGATCGGCCCCTTGCTACTATCTACCCGCAAACTCTCGGGCAATGCGGATTGAGGGCGGCTACCCGCTCCCTGCTGGGACACCCGAACCAGCCTACTGTGGGACCGGGCCTTCGCTATGCTTGCTGGGTGCCGTCCCCCCCCCCCCAGACCCCACCAAACAAACCAAACAGGGCCGAGCCAGGCCACAGAGGAATACATTGCCCATTTCATGTGGCGCGAACCGTGTGTAATCAGCGCTTACATGTGGGCACCGCATTTACATCGCACAGTCAGGGGTAGTAACCGATTTGGCCCAGTCAGGCCCGGGGAGATACTTGATTCAGCCCGAAGACCCGGAGCGGGCGCAACACCTTGTACGTGCCGGCCCCGAGAGGTAATACTCGTTTTAGCCCCAGAATCCCCGGGGCCGACGTGACACCTCGCAAATTCAAGCCCGGGAGATAAAACGTTTGCCCAGAATCGCCGGTGCAGACGCCACCTGGGGGGCCCAGTAAAGGACGGCGCCACGGCCGCGAGGCACGCAACCTTCCTCGTCGACAGCGCACTATTATGCCCCGGAAAACGAAACCTGCTGCCCGCCCCCTGCACCCTAGGCGGCCGCGCAAGCAGCGTGAGGGGGGGTGGAGGATGACTTCCCTAAAATCAATAAAGGACTATATGGGAATCGCACCTGTCACCAGCAGGCAACATTACCATGGAGCCCGCGTGCTCCGACCACCGCGAGGCACGCAACCTTCCTCGGCGACAGATTCGGCGACTGATTTGGCCGGGGTCACAGCATGAACTCGACCCGAAGGCCATGGAGCTCTATACCTGATCCCCGTACTTACATACAAATTCGGGCACGGGGCGATTAAAGGATTTGCCCAGAGCCCCTGCGCAAACTCGCCCGAAGGACTTGGGCGCTGTACCGAGCACCGTAACTACATACCCACGCGGGCGCTGGGAGACTAAGAGATTTGACCCGGTTCCCAGCGCAAGCTCGACCCGAAGGTATAGGAGCGCGTAGCACCGCATTTACCTGCATACATCGGCCCGGGGAGATTTAAATGATCACCCCGAATTCGCACCGCCTTTACATACAAACAGCCACTGGGGGATTGAGTTATATATCCCGCGTCACAAAAGCGACCGCGGCCCCGAGACGCGCTGCAGGACCACCCTGGGAACACCAAACCATTTGGGAGTGCGGACCTGCAATATACTTTCGCTCTTACGCATAATCCTTCCTCTAGCGCGAGACTAAGCCCCACACCCAAGATGGCGGCCCGTATGACGATGGACGCCGGGTAGCCGGCACGGTTGCGTCCCCACCTGCGCTAACCAACAGTGGCAGCGGGAAACACGACAAACACAGCATTTCCTCAACGATCGCACGCTCTTGAAGCGAAAGCTACCCGAGCCTTGCTCTGTGCACGCTCCCCCCCCCCGCCCGTGGTACTCCGACCACAGGGCCCCGTATCCTGGTACTGCCCAGGGACAGGGCCGGGGCGAGAGGGCAAGACGGCAACTCACCGAGTATTCCGCAGTTCCAGCACGATAGGCGACGGCGACGACGATCCCCGCGAGACGGCTCGGCGTCCGATAAATAGGCGAGGTGGGCGACAAAGAGGTCGCCAGTGAGGGTGGGGGAAGGCTAAATAGCCTTCCCCTCACACCTGGGCCCGGAAGTGACGCGCCATTCGCGTCACTTCCGGCCCCTGACACGGAGGGGGGCACAGATCAGGAACCCTGCCCCCGCCCCCCCCGAAGTATGGAGTGGGGAGGGGTGACCGGGGCCCCGGGGCCACTAAGGCGCCGACCGCCGAGTGGCCCCCTGCGGGGGCCGCGGTCAGCGGCAGAGGCGAGGTGAGCAGGCTGGGCCTGGGTGGGACACCCGGCGCACAGTCCACCTCCAGGGATGGGCAGCCAGAGGCAGAGGGAGCAGGCTGGGTGGGACATTTTTGCCAAGGGTGCTTTCAGTTCCCGCTCCGATCATTGGTTACCTGACCACGCCTCTGTGAACCAGACTGTGCTCACCACTCATCCGATGTTTTATACACCCAAAGGACATATCTAGTGAAACATATCAACAAAAATAGAGGCCACTGGCACCGTGCTATAAAAACAAGTTGTGTTTCAAACGAGGTGTTCTTCCTGAAATATATGGGGGTGGGGGGGGGGCAGTTTCACATAAACCACTTTAAAATACTGTGTCTCAGAGAAGAAACTGACAGCCCTCGGTGTTGTTATTCAGCAGTGTTGACTGAAGACGAGGGCATTTCCTTGTCGTTAATGCCTTGGTGGCCGTTGGGTATTAACAAATGATAACTGACTGACCATGAGAGCTGGTATTCATACTGCGCTCATATGAAAATGAGCTTCGTCAAAAGTGTTTTTCTGAAGCTTCATCTTGAAATGACCAAGTGACTCTCATTTTGTTTACATTCAGAGCGATGGCTCAGCAAAGGGTTGTCATTGTGTTTCCATCAGCCCCAGTAAACGCCGATTAAGAAAAAAAATGAAACTGACAAGAAATGAACGAGTCTAATAGTATTTCATGTTAGAAGAAGACACATAACATTGTGAGTCCTACTATTGTCTTGTCTTCCGCATCAATGGATTTTTTTTTGTTTGACAACCAAAGTGCTCCAGGGTGCTCGGCTCTTCATTATGCATATTTGCAACGTGAGATGGATGACGT
Source organism: Triturus cristatus (assembly GCF_964204655.1). Classification (NCBI taxonomy): domain Eukaryota; kingdom Metazoa; phylum Chordata; class Amphibia; order Caudata; family Salamandridae; genus Triturus; species Triturus cristatus. Next base: position 444,084,875 of record NC_140585.1, read on the forward strand.
TCGGGCATTCCTTTAAAACGTGAGGTGGCTGGGGGACATTTCCAATAGGGTGAGCGCTGCACTCTGAAAAGAGTTTAAGGGGACATAAGACGCCAAGTTTTCTTGAATGCATATTTGCAGAGAGGGGAGGATACGTCTCGTCTTTATAGAACCCCGCGGGCGACCCTAGGCAAAAAAAACTGGTCAGACAGCTACTAGCTACACAACTATTTTAAACAGGAGGCAATGTAAACACAAGCCAACATTTTAAATATGACATAGCCCTTCTGTATGCGGACAAGCTCAGGTGACATTTTACACTTCTGTTGCTTCTAGGTTTGTCAATTTACCTTTGAAATGCGCAACGATTTGCCAAGATGAACATTACAAAAAAGCATCTTTTGTTGATTAGTGTCTGGCGAATCAGAGCGACAGCGAGTGACATAATCCCAATTTGTGACAAGTTTGTAATGTAATTGTAAACAGCATATCCAATAATTAAGCCTTTTTTACGGCCACCTAAAGTATCCATCAATCAATCAGGGATTTGTGAAGCACACTACTTACCCATGAGGGTCTCAAGTGCTGGGGGTGGGGGGCTTCGAGCTGCTCCGTCTCATCCAAAGAGCCAGGTCTTGAGGCTCTTACTGAATGCTTGCAGTGTGGGGGCTCGTCTGATGCGGAGGGGGAGTTCGTTCCACATCTTGGCCGCGACGTAGGAGAAGGCTCTTCCTCCCACTCTGGCTCTGCGGATGTGTGGGATTTTGACCAGAGCAAGGTCGGCAGAGCGGAGGCTTCTCCTGGGTGCACAGAAGGAGATTCTTTCATTGAGATATTGGGGTCCAGTGTTGTGGAGGGATTTGAAGGTGTGAGTGAGCAGCTTGCAGGTCTCTTTTTGATGGGGAGCCAGTGGAGGTCTCGTAGGTGCAGGGTGATGTGGTCTTGTCATGGGATGCTGAGGACAAGTCTGGCTGTGGCGTTCTTGATGGTCTGGAGTTTGAGGATTAGAGACTTGTAGATTCCGGCGTAGGTTCCAGTAGTCCAGTCTGCTGGTTATGAGTGCGTGGGAAGCAATGAAATGGCATGCAGTTTACGTTTGCTTATTCCACGCAAAATGCACCTGCCATCTTAGGCACATGATGGGAACCCAAAGAGATTTGCATACGGTCACACAGACCAAATCACCCAAGTAACCCCTAAAATATGGAGTGAACGACAACACATAACCCGCATAGCCAAATAGCTGTAGGAGGCTGTCTGGGGAATGCAATCCCCACGAAGCAGCAATTCCCCACTATATACAATGTGCAAACCAAGCTCGTGCTATTTGTAAAGTCTTGACAAGCACTGCTCGGGTCCCCTTTAGCAGTTTTGGCTATCACGTCTGCCCAGTGGGGCCAGTAACAGTTCCTCTTTAGCAGTTCATGCGATGACGTCTGCCCAGCAGGGCCCAGTAACAGCTTTTGCTTTTGCTCCAGCTGATGGAGCAAGTGGTTCATTACGCCCTATGGAAGGGACCCTAACCTATTATTGACAAAACCATTTTTTCTTTTTTTTTCTGAACCTGAAGTCGTTCTTCTGGGGGAATCTGCGTGAAGTTTGTTAAGTCTGATAAGAACATGCAGGAGATTATACAACAAAAATCCGGTAAGGCAAATTCAGCAAAAGACAAACTTGTGAACTTATTTTTCTGCAAAGTGAATGCACCGTCTATAGAAGCTTGCTATCTTGTTTGCTGGAAATAAACATCAGACTGCATCACATACTGTGCATCAAAGAGATACTCACTGGCTTTGTCAGTGCGTTTTTACTTTAGCATATAGCACCCCATAGGAATGCAGGTGTTTCCTTGTGTTCTTTGTCGCTTGTTCATCTGCCCCCAGCACGCTTTCTTTTAAAAACAACCTCTGTGTACCCACACTAGAAACAGGACTGGCACTCACCAATAGCCTTCAGCTGTGGGTTTCAAGTGAATCATGACTTAATAGCCCTCCCAGTGCAATCTGGTCAACGTGGTCCATCTTTGCAAAGCTGCAGTTCTTCCAGTGAAGCGGGGTAACTATTCTTTTCTTTCATGGTAACTCTTCTTTTCTTTCAAAAGTTCATTTTCTTAGCCGCAGACAAGTGTTTTCCTCTTTCACGAGTGCTTTGGGGAGCACAGCAGGTATTTAGTGCCAATCTTATTTGCAGCATGCCTATATAACTGTTCATCAAACAGCATTTTATTGCAAGGCTACACTATGCCTGATGGAGTTTATATGTTTGTGAATGCAATTTGGAACATAAATCCACCTTTGTAGCTAGCATCACATTGAAATCTTTTTATTTTGTGAAATGACAGTTCTCTGAGCCTTTAATTGGTCCGAGACTAATTCCCATGCAATAGCTGATGCAATCTACAACTTGCTCAATTACTTGGGATGTTCGTTTGCCTCTCCAATTCCATATATGGGGAAGAGGATAGAGAAGAAATAATTTGTTTCAGAAATGGCAGAGGGCTGTCTTTCTGTGGTCAGAGTAAGCAAGGTGAATGCCCTGGCTTAGGTAGGATTTGAGAGACCATGATGTTACACATGGTACTTTATGGGGAAAGGAAGACACAACTTTATACTGTGCCTATAGCAGAACACATCTAAACAGGTTTCCTCTTTAGTAAGCAGAACAGAAATTATCGGTAAGCCCACCTGAGAGTCTCTGGTCAGGCGAGTACACATCCAGCAAGATGAAAGGTTGAAACCCTGTCTGTAGCCTTCCAACAGGTGCCAGTAGGTGTTCTCCTAGTGTATGAAAGTGGGTTGTTGGTTGAGTGGGGTGTGAGACCTGATAAAGCAGCAATCACAGGCTTGACAAGGTGAGGCACAAGCCAACTGTGATCAACCCCCTGATAGCTTGGCACAGAGCAGTCAGGCTTAAGTTAGAGGATATGTGTGAAGTATTTGTTCAATACTTCAAACAGTAATGAAGTGAAAAACACCATACAAAAAAGATTCCACAAGAGGTTAGAAAAATAGAAATGTTTTAATAAATAAAATGAGACCAAAACAACAAAAATCAGTAGAACCGCAGATATGCAGGTTTAAAGATTTCAGTGAAGAAAGCGCCAGAAAGTGCAAAGCGCCAACTGTGGACATCTGGTTGTGCCAGACCGGGCTAAAGTCACAAGTTCAGGTCGACCGGGATGGAGCATGGGCCGGCTACAAGGACCCAGTTAGGCCTGCTGAATAAAGTAACTTAAATCCTGGTTTGCAAAGCATTGTGCGGATTGGTGTCGAAGATGTGTCGCGTAGCCAAAGTGATGCGCCGGTTCCGTTGTGCGACAAGGCTGCGGTGCAAGGTCCTGCATCATCGGCGAGGATCCCATCGACGAGGGCTTGTGATGTGTAGTCCAGCGTCGAGGATGCATCGCACAGTCGGGTAAAGCGTCAATTCCGAGGAGCTGAAAGGCCACAATGTGGAGTCTGGACCCGTCATCAAGGCTGCTGTTGATGAGGGATGCGAGGGCCTGTGTTAAGGATGCATCACCCGGCGGTGGTTCCAATGGGGTGACGTGCTGAAATGCGAAGCAGGTCTTTGCTGTGGTACCGATCCATGCAGCAGTGACAATGTGTCGGTTCTGCTCGGGGTTGCACTGCACACCAAAGGAGGAGTTCTGTCAGCCTCTTTGGAGCCACAAAGGCTGGCAGAGCACCTTGAGCCCATTTCCAAGGGCCCAAGACTGGTTTAGCACCACTTGGCAGTGTAGACTCACAGATGACAGTATCCAGATCCTGGGTTCGAGGTTGTTAGAGCCATCTTTCCCAGAAGCTTAAGCGAGGAGGCCTGCAAACTAGCCCTTGGAATCCCTCCGGTGGTCCTGGATTCAATAGATGCAGGTACAGTCCTTCTCACCCAGGCAAGAGGACAGCAGGGGGCAGGTCAGCAGGGCAGAAGTCCTTCAGAGCACCAAACCAGCAGAGTGGGAGTCCTTTCAGCAGCACATGAGTCCTTCTTCTTGGCAGAGTACCCACAGGTCAAGAACTGTACTGAAGAGTTGGTGTCTGAGGTCTAATACTTATACTCAGTTGTAGCTTAGAAATGGGGAAACATTCTAGAGGCAGGACTTTGAAGTGCACAAGTGCCCTGCCTTCCTGGCTGCATACTAACGACAGGGGGTATGCAGCCCTTTGTGTGGAGGCAGTACACAGCCTATTCAAGTGTAATTGGAGCCGTGCCCAGATCCTCTCTCCCATCCTGTCTTTGATGGCCCATCCAGACACATCTAAGCTGCCTATTGTGTGTGGCAGTCTAGGAGAGTGTACAACTGTCCACTGCACCCAGTCATGTGACCCAGAGACAGGCTGCACGCACAAATTGGCTAAAGCAGGAAAATGCCAATGTCCTAAAAGTATGTTTTATGAACAACTCTCAGACTTACTAAATGCAGTATCCAGTTACCATTTGAAGTCTCCTGTTAAATGCTATTTATTAGGAAAGTGTTTTGAATAATTGATTCAGTACACACTACATTTATTTGTTTGAATTAGCAGTTAATTATTTGAGTCTTTGTTGGGGTCATTCTTGTATCTCCACTTAAATCTTACTGGTCCTCAGGATGGCCTTGCAGATTGATACCACTTGAGACCGTAACATTGACGCTAAGCCGACTTCTCTGTTCCATCTTTGGATTTCATCATCAACGCTGAATTTGTTCTTTGTGATAAATGGACATTTGATATTGATCTTTTAGAGAGTGGGTTTTCTATACAGTGACAAATGGAATCATGGAATGTGCAGTGCAATCTTTATCGTGCATTGTCAATGTATATTTGGATATTATTATACTTTGAACCCCTGTTGTATAATTAGTGAATAGAGTTTACATTATGATTTAATTAATTGATGTGCCTGTCTTAAATTTGTAATTTTCACTGGCTTCCTTCTGCTAAAAAATTTGTATATGAATGACAGATTGTGATTCTAGATGTCACCAATTGGGCATCCCAAACACTTTTATATTGTATATCTTGGCTTAAATGTTCCCATTGCCAGCAGTTTACCTTTCTAACTGTTTATAAGTGGCATTTTCAAAACTGTAACTTAAAATCTGACTTTACCATAGGTTAGGATTTGTCATTACAATTTCAAAGACACCAAACTTGAACTGGTTGCCTGTTCTCATTTGTAATTACAGCTCATGTAATGCAATAAGGTATTTATACTATGGGGGAGGTAGAATTTATGAATTTGTTACTCCCAGGATACGTAAAACGTAAAAGTTTGAGTCCTGCTTTTTAAATGCACTGCACCCTGCTCTCTTGGGTGTCCGGGGTCTACCTTAGGGGTGATATATGTATCAAAAAGGAGGGTTTGGGCCTGCCAGAAGGTTAATTGTGCCTGGTTGAAATGACGGTTTAAAAAGGCACAGAAGGGCTGCAATGGCAGGCCTGAGACATGTTTAAAGTGCTACTTAAGTGGGTGACACAATCAGTTCTGGAGGCCCACTAGTAGCATTTAATTCTCCGGCCCTGGGCACACGTAGTGCAAATTTGCTATGGACTGCAGGTAAATTAAATATGGCAATTGGGTATAAGACAATTCTACCATGTTTTAAAGAGAGTGCACAAGCACTTTAGCACTGGTTGGCAGTGGTAAAGTGTGCAGGTTCCTAAAGTCAGCAAAATGAAATCAGCAAGCAGGAGGGTTGAAGGTGAAAAGTTAGGGGGGAAACCACACAAAGGATACCAGGTTTAACACCTAGTATATGCAACAACAGATCCAGGGTTAGCTAATGGGCACGGTGCAGGTTTCTCCCACACAGATACCTCCCTCAACTTCGATAAGGTACCACGTAGAGATCCAGAGCAAGTGGTTTGTGGTAAAGATGCATTGCCGGGTGCATAGATAGACCCTTTAGAAAATTGCCAGATGTTCATCTCGGATGGACGTTATAGTGATGATGAGACCAGGAAGTTGCATCTTGTGGCTGAATAAGTGCAGAAGCCAATTCCTTCACTTGAAATGTCAGGAAGGACTGATGCAGCGGAACAGGTCCAGAGCTAAGCGGTTTACATTAGATTGGGTGCATGGCTGGACCAACCTGATTATCGTCAGGCAATACTGACGTTCACTTGCAGAGGCTGGACTGAATCCAAGAAGGAAGCCCTCAACACGTCACTGTGGTGTTGGTGATAACTAGGACTTAGTAAAGTTCCTTTCAGAAAGGCTGAAGAGAGGAATTTTGTTAATAGACTTCCACAGGCACCTAGCTTCCAAGCTTCAATTTGTAGCAGGCATCATCTGTGGACTCAGGCAGGGCAACTCCATCCTGAAAACGGAAACTGGAGAGAGAGTGAATTAATTGTTTGCAGTATTACAGGACTAAATCATCACTTAGTTGCAGTTTCAACAAGAAAGTAAAGCTCCTCCAGGACGTGCTCTTCGAACTGACAACTCTCAATGATGACCGTCAAAGCGAGGCCTACATTTCGCACCAGAGAGTCCACATTGACTGGCAATGCAAAATTCAAGCAATGACTGGCTCTTCTTGCTGCAATACAACCATGACTGTTCGCCATGTCAGACCTGCTCCTCACGTAGACAATGACCTCCTCACAGACCTTGGCAACATGAATAACACTCTTTGCATGGAATTGAGAAGCTAAATCTTTTGCAGGATGAACCTGGTCCCAGCATCCGACCTGTTTTCCATCGTGAGGGCCTGAACATGTGATTTTTCCCTGGTCCAGTGCAACCAGATAATCACAAGTGGCACTTTCTGCTTTTTGTGCTATTTCCACCTAAAACTTTAAAAACACATATCTCCAGTTCTACTGATTGGATTTTGTTGTTTTGGTGTCATTTTATGTCAGTCAGTCAAAAAGGCTTTATTTCGATATAAATATATCTTAAAAAGCAAAAATACAGTAATGTACAATAAGATGATAAAAAGGAATCAGTGCATGGAGTGATAAACAAACATTTCATACTGCTACTGATGCCAATAAATTAGCTAAAAACAGGTAAGTATATTGAATAAAAAACAAATTAAACATACAAAAGCCTAGATGACCTGATGCGCCAAGCCCATCCTAGGAACTTGGCTAAACCACAAGCAAAGAGGGGCCTTGGGTAATTTTTTAGTATTCGTAGGGCTTCTGTACAATATCTGGTTCCAAGTTCTCTGCAAAGTGGTTTTAACCATCTGCTCCGGGGGGCTGCATAGGCCGGGCATTCGAACAAAAAATGGGGAACGGACTCAGACCTCTTGTCACAAAATGGGCAAAGGGAAGTTGTTTGAGATGGTACTTTCCACCTGGATGTTAGTTCTCCAACAGGGAGTAAACCTATTCTGAATTGGAAATATAGGGCCCTGTCTTTACGATTGGAGATGACATCCAGGTAAGGTTCGCAGAAATGAATTTCTTTGACCAAAAGAAAGTCCAAAGTGGACCTGCACAGATTGACATTACTGCTTCTGATGCCAGCCACCCAGCTCCAATAAATCTTTTTCAGCTCAGACTTAGGAGGTGCGGTTCTATTAATCCAGGCCTCGCCAAAACCAAGGCAGAAGAGGAGACGCTTGACCTCCCTCAGCCAATGGATCTTGGTCCAGCCTGGTGACCCCAACACCTCGGTTAGGCCATCCGCGTAACTGGATAATTCTGGTGTTCTCCAAATTCTCGCCCATAGGAGGAGAGGGCGGAGCCTAGCCTGATCGCTAATTGGCCGAGTGCCCAGATCCAAAAGCAGTGGGAGGGTTGGAGTGCTATAAGGGAGCCCCATAAGATCTTTATGGAATTTATTTTCAGAACGGGACAAATGGTCCACCTTGTAGACCCCCCAAAGTTCAGCCCCATAGAGAGCAGTGCTAATCCCCCTTGCCCTATATATATCTAGGACAGGAGCAATAGGTTTCAGGGATGAAGCACGATGTTCCTTGAGCAAGGCACCCACCACCCTCTTATGGGTCAACAACATCTTTTGATGGTGACACTTCCAGCTCATGGAGTCGCAGAGACGAATACCGAGGTAGTCGAACTCTGACACTCTCTCGAGGGTAGCTGAATCCAAAGACGGTGGTTTGGCCAACCTTTTCGGGGGGTTAAGGACCAAATACTTGGTCTTAGCTGTGTTAATAGCTAACCCTCTCATATCGCAAAAAGACTTGAAGTTAGTTAGTAGACTCTGCAAACCCACCGGGGTTTTAGAAATCAAAAGGGTATCATCTGCAAATAGAAGGGTGGGTATTCTTCTACCGGCCAGGGATGGTGCATCTGCGGGGTGTTGTAGCAGGTGCTTCACCACTCCGTTGACATACAATGAGAACAGAGTGGGGGCAAGGACACATCCCTGGCGTACCCCTCTATTTACAGGTATACGTGCTGTTTTTTGCCCCTGATTTCCCCACCTAATCTGGGCAAAATTGTCAGAATGGAGGTTTATCAACAAGCTCAGCAAATAAGGTGGTATACCCTGTTCGCTGAGCACACTCCATAGTTGGCTACGGGGAACTAGGTCAAAGGCAGTCCGCAAATCTATAAAAGCAAGATACAGACTGCCTTTGCCCAGTAGAACCACTTTCCAGTATAGCATCAAAAGACGAAAGGATTGCTCTATTGTCCCCGTGCCTGTTCTAAAACCAGCCTGAAAGTCTGAGAGAATACCCTTTTCCTCTACCCATTGCAATATCCTTGCCAAAACCACTTTTCCCACACTTTTTGTGAAGTATCTAAGAGGCTTATTGGGCGATAGTTAGCTGGGTCGTTGCGACAGCCTTTCTTAAAAATTGGAACGACCTCAGCACCCTTCCATGAAGTTGGAAGGGATGCCCCTTCAAGACTGGAATTCAATAAGGCGGAGATAAGTTTTCCCCATTCGTCTGGGTTGATGCGTAACAAATCTCCTGGGATGCCATCCGGGCCAGCAGCTTTATTGGGCACAAGGGTATTAATCGCCTCCACCACTTCCTTAGATGTGAACACAAGCTCGTCCATAGACTGAAAAGGTGCATGAGGGTGACATATTCTCAAACTTTCCCCCTGGTCCTGGGCCGTTGAATAGAGTTGGGAGAAATGATTAACCCACGCACACTCAGGTACGTTACATGTAATCATTGTGTCCACAGGTCTCTCCCTAGTTCTAAGTAGGTCCCAAAATCCCTTTGCATCCTTCCTTAAACTAGCGGCCTTCAAGTCACACCAAAACTGGTCTTCCCATTCTGTCTTTGCCTTTGTTAATACCCTCCTGTATTTGCCCCTCACAGTACAAATCAGAACTCTATTCTTAGATTTTACTGCCTTTAGAAGTTCCCGTTTGGCCATACGACATGCAGCTGAAAACCACCCAGCAGGGCCCTTCCTGCCACCTCTCTTGTTGACCCTCTTCCCCCCAGTGGGGGCTATAAATACTTCGCCTATAGCCTTTGTGGTTCGTTTAAAAACTGCAGGTATCTCTTGCACATTGAATGAGGGGGAGTCTAGGCAAGGTATAATATTAGCCATTACAGATTGTACCTCCAGCATCTTGGCCTCATTACCAATGATATTTTTCCATTTCAGGCGCCTACCACAATTAGAGGGGCACACTTCATGGGTTGATTTCCACACATGCGGGGTTAAGAGAGGGGACCAACCCTTCCACAGAGGGGACAGAGACAGGGTTAGAGGGTTATGGTCGCTATCAATAGAAGGCCGAACCTCCATATCCACCAGGAAAGACCACAAACGAAAGTTCAACATAATGTAGTCAATCCTAGAGGAATGCCCTATTCTGTTAAACGTATGTGCCCCCATTTGGTCTGATTTGGATCTACCATTAGTTGCTCTGAGACCATGCTCCAGACAAAGAGCATTGAGGTCAATTGCATTTTGGGTCCATCTTCTAATAGGAGTAATTGACAGCGGCGGGATGCCTCTCCTTGCATCATCGTCGCTAATGCCCAGCACATCTTCAACAGCAAGAGGTTCGAATGTGCAGTTAAAATCCCCAGCTAGTAAGACAAGGGAGTCTGGACCACAGCGCTTGAGTTCCTCATCGATGCCGGATGGGGCAAGAATAGATAGACCACCTCTAGTGCTTCTAACATAAATATTGAATATTTCAAGCACTCCTCCTCCAGACGGGCCTCTCACTGATAGTCTCAAAAGGTCTGGGGAATTAGTGACTATACATTTAATAGAATACCGCAGGGAAATGCTTACCCATATTAGCAGGCCTCCGGAGGGGCGCCCTTTGCCTCCGTTCGGTCGAACTGCTGGTGCAAAGTAAGTAGTGTATCCCAGCTTATGTTGTGGATCCAGGCACCAGGTTTCCTGGAACAAACAAATCGCAAAAGATTCGATAAATATGTTCCAGTCTGGGATGCTTATATTCCGAGCTAGCCCGGCAATGTTCCAGCTTACTACCTTCAGAGAAAAGCTGGGGGTCTCTCCCTGCCCTAGAGCCAATGCTCCTATATTGGGAGTATAACCCATGGCAATATCCTTATCGCCGACAGGTGATACCACAGCAAAAGGAGTTTGAGAGCCTTCAACAGGCGTCTCCCAGCTAGGCTGGGGCAACACCTGTAAATGTCCCCTAGGCGTAAGAAAAGGGAGGAGGGTAGTGATGGAAGAGCTCACCTGCGGCTCTCCAAGGGGTAAACTAGCGATTGATGACTCCCCAGATGGTTCAATGTATAGCTCACGTATAGAGGGAATTACCTGTCAATAACCTTGCCGAAATCGACCCTGCGACTGGCCAGGGCTATTATTAAATAGGCTGAATTGAGAAGTACAGCCACGAATTTGTCTACTGTCCCGACCTTGCCACATGTGGGTTCCGGTCTGCCTCGGCAAAGTTGAGGGATTAAAATAACTGAGGTCACAAGTGCCAATTGAACCCATGCTTCCTGCTAAGCTGTGTTCCTTCATGGGACCTCTACATATGAAACTGGCAATCCTTGGGTCTTCAAAATTCACTATGATACAATCCCCACAGATAGATTTTTCCCTAGTACCAATCCAACCAACTCTACATACGTGTATTATCCGGCCCTCCCAAAACTCGGGCAGGGGTCTGTTCTCTTTGAGCCAGAATAAGGTCTTATTGAACAATTCAGTATAGGACTCACGCTTACCTGGACTAAGAACCGGAACCCCGGTCAAGACGACTACATAGGGCTGGCACTCAGGAGGGAGATTTATAATAGAGTCCCTCCCACAGGGAGGGGTCTCACCTGAATGCATCACTTGGGCTTTTACAGTTTCCACTAAGTTAGAAGTTGGAATCTCTAATGCACTATGGGCTAATGGAAATATAGCTGTAATAGTAGAATTTCCCTCGCCTGCGCAAACCGAGGCCGGGGGACAAGCCATCTTTTTGCCTGGGATAGTGGTAGTAACTTTAGGGGATTTGAATTTCTCAGCAGGCTTATGGAGAGGCAGGCCGGTGGTACTGGAAGTACCAGCGACAGACACCGTAGGGAGCAAGTTATGATTTGTCGCTTCCAAAACAACTGGTGAGTTGTCGACTGTAGAAACTAAATTGTGTTGGGCAGTAGACGTCACCTTGTTGGCAAATCCCCCGCCTAAGCTGTCATCCCTAGATCTTAGCTGCACTTTTATAAAAGATTTCAATGAGAAAAAATTATCTAGAGTTGTCTGCTCCATTTTATCCATTCGCTCAGTTAGCCCTCTAATTTTATCTAATACTGGCAAAAGTAAAGATTTCATTATTTCCTCCATTTTTTTTACCAGGGGAGAATCTGGGGAGAGGGGCGCTACACTACCAACAGTCTTAGTATTGGAGGCAGTAGTTGCACTCCCCTCAGGAGTGCCCTCTTCTTTATCTTCCTGGAATGATCTAGAATCCCCCCCTGTTACCCTATTGGAAACACCCCTCCTGACAGCCGCCCGCCTCTGGTTTTTACAGGTTTTAGAGAGTCTACTTTTCTGTAGGGTAGTAAATCTACTAGTCTTTAGGGGGACTGGATGGATTTCCGCCTGCACCATGGTAGTCACCGGGGTAGGTGAGATTAGGAGAGTAGTGGGGTCAGCCGAGTGAGAAATAGAAATGGCTGACTTGGTTACTGCTAAGACAGGGGCCACATGACTTTGGGCATTAAGTGCCGTAGCCGTCAGATTCTCAAGCCCTTCTATGTTGGCTCTCAAGGCCGCCACACGAGGATGGTCCAAGGGAGAGGGGGCAAGAGGGAGCGGGAGCGAGTCCAATACACGCTCCGGGGAGGGTATCTGAGCTATCGGGCCCATCGAAGATCGTCTATCACCAAATGGGCTACCAGATAGCCGTCGCTCAGCCATAGAAATTTCTTTGTCGATGACATTGGCCACACGGGTAATAAACTTATCCATAGTTCCCGCCATACCCCCCACGCTCCCCCTCAGGCTTTTACCTGAGCGAGTTGACATTACTAATACAAGGACAAGCCGTGAAGCAAATCAAAACAAACCCCAGCAAAGTGTATAATGGACAAGAGGTAAATAAGAAATATATGTGGCTAGAACAAGCAAGTATCATGGGAGGGAGGCCCTGACACACGAACACCTAACATATGTAAGGCGGCTATTTCAGATAATGATCAATAGACACAACCCAGTCCGAATCCACAACAGGGGGCAGTTAACAGTGTTACTCAATAACAGTACCTGGTTAGGGTCGGAAGCGTCAGTACCAGTGTTTAGTGGGGTGGCCCAGCCCAGCCTCCGGCAGCCCCTGACGGCCACAGACGGCCCGCCCTCTGCCCGGGCTCTGCCCCGGCGCCGCCCGCGCGCGTCCCGCGACGCGGAGGGAGCCACGAGTTGTAAAGCGCCTCCGGGCGCGCTGACCACAGGAAGGGGCGGGGCAGTGGAGGCTCACGGGAGCTGTAGTCTCCCCCAACAGCGGCCTGCGGTGTCGTGGAGGCGGCGGGGGAGACACACAGCGTGGGCGACCCGTCCAAAAAGCAGCATTCCAGAGCCCAGGTAGGTCGTGTTGCAATGAAGGCTGGAGCAGTTCAAAATATCACCCCCGCTCCACCGAGGGAGCCACGAGTTATAAAGCGCCTCCGGGCGCGCTGACCACAGGAAGGGGCGGGGCAGTGGAGGCTCACGGGAGCTGTAGTCTCCCCCAACAGCGGCCTGCGGTGTTGTGGAGGCGGCGGGGGAGACACACAGCGTGGGCGACCCGTCCAAAAAGCAGCGTTCCAGAGCCCAGGTAGGTCGTGATGCAATGAAGGCTGGAGCAGTTCAAAATATCACCCCATGTCATTTTATAGTTTAAAATATTCTCTGTTGTTCTAAATTGTTTTGGATTTTTTCTTGGCTTGTGTTTTTACTTTATTACTGTCTAAGGTCTGCATAAATACTTTAAACATTGCATCTAAATTAAGCCTGACTGCTTTTGTGCCACGCTGCCGGAGGGTCAAGCACATGTTAATTAAGGGACCTTTGTGGTACACACTCACAAAGACTATGTTTCCTATTTGAGTGGGGTTTCCACCCCTCTCAGCTAATAATTTACACTTCCTAATTCTTTACTGCAGTCCTCTGCTGAGTTCAGAGGCAAAAAGGTGCTACCTCGCTTCATGAATGGGGATAGAAAAGAAGTGAGACGTAGATCCACCACAGTGAACCATTGAGCAGTGGCTGGATTCAGGAAAGGACTTGTTCAAGTTAACTTAATTAAGTCTTCAGACACTTGAGAATCACACAAAATATTTTGATGGTTTAAACCACAAAGCATCGCTGAAACCTTAGTCTTGTTCACTTGTGGGGTATTCAAGAAGACTCCATCACTGGTACAGAATACAAGGCACTTGAGCTTGCACAGAGTTCTCTACGCAACACATTTTCAGGTGAAGTAGGGTTCAATAAAAAGGCATGTCTAATCAGTAATAGGACCCAAAGTAAGAGAAACAGGATTGGTGATGTTACGAGGAAATATTGGGTTTGAGAGGCTTACTCGATCTGTAAACAAGCTCGAGAGATATAATGAGGGGAACTCAGAGGTTTGAGGGTGGCTCAGCTTGCAATCAAACACCATAGTTTCACCATTAATCAAACACTTGACATAACAGACAGCTTGATCTCCTCTGGTGAGGATCTTTACAACACAGTCAGCAGCTCTCAGTCTTTCTTAGAACTCAGGATATTGGCTTTACATCAATTGCATAAATAAGGTATGGTGGGGATGTGAAGGGATACCTGAAGTTAGATCAGGGCAATCTGTCTTTGATGTCTCAAGTGGCCACAGTTAAAGCATAACACTGCAGGGAAATTCTGCTTGTATCTCTCCATACTTTTGTTCGATCTGTCTGCCCTCTTCCTCAACCCCTTCACTGGCCACCTCTCTCTCCTCCCCTCCCTCTTCCCTTTATCATTTATAAAGACATTCATTTCTATTCATTTGACCCCGTTTTTCTTCCTTCAGTGTCCACACAGTCATTTGACATCTTAACCATCTCAGCTAAATTCTAAGGCCCTATTTTGAGTATGTCATAATACAAGTGGTATTTGTTGCATCAGACAAGTAACAATACCATGGGCTACATTACCTACATTACCTACTAAGGGGTCGATTCTGATCTGGGTCGGACAGCCCTCCGAGAGCTGTTCGTAGCTTTACCTTGCGACCGACACGTTCCGGGAGCCGGTCCGGGCAATGAAGTACGATGCGCATAACTGACACAATCCCGTCCGACACGTAGGCTGCGATCGCCGATTCGAGTCACCCGGAAGCAGTTCCCACAGCAGTTTGAGGCCGTACGATGCGCAAATCATACGTGCCGTACGGGTCGCCACTAGCAGCACGTCACATCATCCAGAAGAGCTGCCTATCAGGTCCGATTTGCTCCACATCACGATCCACGTCTATGAGACGGACCACTTCTCAACGTGTATGAGATGGAGCAATGAGCAGCAAGTACGAGACGAACCAACGATGAATCCCATCGCGCAGGTCATCCAAGTACTGTACATCTATGACCGGATAAGGAACAGACGCGCACAACGCAGACGGTCAGTCAGACGCCCCCACAAATAAACGTCACGAACACACGAAATGCTACACACACATAGGGGGGCTCAAATCCCTTACACCAGCAAAACCACAGGGGAAGCATGGTCCCCACTACCAGCAGTCACCACACCTGGGGGGGTGGTGCCCATCACCACTCCCCTCCCCACTCATAGGGAGATGTATGCCCTGCACCACTAACCTCCCCAGTTATAGGGAGATGTATGCCCTGAACCACTACCCTCCCCACTCATAGGGGGATGTATGCCCTGCACCACTACCCTCCCCACTCACAGGGGGATGTATGCCCTGCACCACTACCCTCCCCACTCATAGGGGGATGTATGTTCTGAACCACTACCCACAACTCATACAGTGCTGTATGCCCTGCACCACTACCCTCCCCACTCATACAGTGCTGTATGCCCTGCACCACTACCCTCCCCACTCATACAGTGCTGTATGCCCTGCACCACTACCCTCCCCAGTCATAGGGGGATGTATGCCCTGCACCACTACCCTCCCCACTCATAGCGGGATGTATGCCCTGCACCACTACCCTCCCCACTGATAGGGGGATGTATGCCTTGCACCACTACCCTCCCACTGATAGGGGGATGTATGCCGTGAACCACTACCCACAACTCATACAGTGCTGTATGCCCTGCACCACTACCCTCTCCACTCATACAGTGCTGTATGCCCTGCACCACTAATCTCCACAGTCATAGGGGGATGTATGCCCTGAACCACTACCCTCCCCAGTCATAGGGGGATGTATGCCCTGCACCACTACCCTCTCCACTCATATGGGGATGTATGCCCTGCACCACTACCCTCCCCACTCATAGGTGGATGTATGCCCTGCACCACTACCCTCTCCACTCATAGGGGGATGTATGCCCTGCACCACTACCCTCCCCACTCGTAGGGGGATGCATGCCCTGCACCACTACCCTCCCCACTCATAGGGGGATGTATGCCCTGCACCACTACCCTCCCCACTCATAGGGGGATGTATGCCCTGCACCACTACCCACAACTCATACAATGCTGTATGCCCTGCATTACTACCCTCCCCAGTTATAGGGGGATGTATGCCCTGCACCACTACCCTCCCCACTCATAGGGGGATGTATGCCCTGCACCACTACCCTCCTCACTCATAGGGGGATGTATGCCCTGCACCACTACACTCATCAGCCATAGGGGGATGTATGCCCTGCACCACTACCCACAACTCCTACATTGCTGTATGCCCTGCACGACTACCCTCCCCACTCATAGGGGGATGTATGCCCTACACCACTACCCTCCCCACTCATTGGGGGATGTATGTCCTGTACCACTGCCCTACCCAGTCATAGGGGGATGTATGCCCTGCACCACTACCCACAACTCATAGGGGGCTGTATCACCAGACCAGCATTTGTGACTACTGCACCCAACACCACAACCAATGTATTGGCAATGTGGTGGTTGTGCCACTAACAAACATAGACATGAGAGGCAAAGAATGCTGTGTATCACAAGAACTCCCTCTGCTGTGCATACAAGCATTGGCCATGACCCCTGGCAATGACAACAGTGTACAATTAGACTGTGTGAAAAGGGAGCATCAAGATGCATACACATATCTCTATAAACATACACACAAACTATGGAATCCTGTGGAGACTGTCGATGTTAGGTGACAAAGTCACATACCATGGCAGCAATGGGACATATCAAACATGATCAATGTGCAGGATGATGACCTAGAAGACGCTTGGACAATAGGGACAATCATACAAACAACATCCCCCCCAATGGAACGCTGAAGCCACACCAATGCAGAGGCACAGATGCACAAACACAGACAGGCAGCCACACACTGCATATCATACACAACATGTGTGTGTGTCACAGTGTCCCCAGGCTACGGCACAACGCATGACGGTGGGCTGAACTACAATGACACACATGTGTGCACTGTGCCATACAAAAGTAAGTCTTTGACTGGGCGCACCTGGGGGGGCAAGCAGGCATTGTCAGGTAAGCGGGATCACAAAGGATTTATGTGACACAAGGTGGGTGGAACAGCTACCAACACAGCAAGAGACAGACCCAACACAGCACTACCCTCTAGTCCCCTATTTTTGTGGTGACATTGGCCTGTACACCAATCCCACTGTGATGATAAAGCTAGTTTTTCCCCATAAAGCGTAGCACAGTCAGATGTGCGTCCTGGGTCATGTGTCCGGGCCCACAAACTCACATCACACCTCCATAAACACAAATCACTGGCCATGACTTGCAAACAATGGGCAAAAAGTAGTTATGGGCCTAGACATTAAACAACTCCCATTTTGCCAACATCAACAGCACACACCTTGATCTGCAAGAACGTGCATCAGCTAGGCACACAGGGACCGGTGATATTGCTCATGCACACATGACAATCCCAGGGGTGTTGGGGGGGATCAAAGGGACCCACAAATCATCACACATGGGCTGACAACAACACCTGTGAACGTCTGCCACACTGAACAGCATGCGGCACATCAACATTACGTGAAAACTACACAAGTCATTCGGAACCCTGCCAGACACCTACATCACTGTTGAACCACATGAGAGTCACAACGCACAAATGTCGACACCTTCCAACATAGCAGCAATGACCCTGATGATAGGGAGTAGTCACACAAACACACACAAGTGAGCTTGTCAATGATAGATAACACATAGGGAAAAACACATGATGGTGCTAACACATAATTGCCAATGGTAATCCAGAATGTGTCCCACGTGCGTTGAATAACAACCCTGGAATTTACTAATGAAACAGCCAGGGTTGACAGCCTAATTACCAGTAGTGTGTCATGCACCTACATCCCAGAAAAGGCAGGGCAAAGAAGTTACATGAACACAGGCCAAGTCAGCCAGTCCACAAAACAGGTACATCTGTCTGGAACACAGGCTGCGTCCAGAAAAGGGAAGTGAACACACACAGACATGCTCACACAACATACACCATGTGCCCAGGCAATGTCATGGAGTGACACAATGCCATGATGGGACTGCACTCTTGGAGAAGGTCAGCTGTGCCACATTTTGTCTGTGCAGGCTCCTGTCGTGCCAGCACAAGACTTGCCCAGTGATACAATTATTACAACTCAAGAAAAGCAATGGTCACAGAAGCCTGTGTATGGGAGTCATCCCTCAGTCATCTGCACATATGCAATACACATGTAGACCAAGTTGGACAGATGACACAGATGACTTGTGTCACATGGATCCACAAACATGCCTGTCCAGTGGAGATTGTCCAAGTCAGGGAATCTTTCCATGTGACCAAATGTAAGCACAACCTATGTGCAACAGTGTATGGCAAAAATGTCACGTAGCAAACCCAAAGATAAAACCCTGGTCACAACATTTTGCCATCATTACACCCTGAAATTGCAGCTAAGGATGTCATGGATATATAGCAGAAAAGTACACATACCCCATAAACCACATGGAGTACATCACATCAACAACTCATTCTGTTATACCTTTAAAACACCTGTACAACAGCAAGTCCATGACACCCATCATCAACATCATGTACATTTGAAGCAACACTACTGGATAACAAAAATTGGCTTTATTAAGCACGTAACTCATTGAAACTGTTAAGTGCACAATGTCAAAAGGTCAATGGCCAGTTGTTAAGTGCACAATGTCAAAAGGTCAATGGCCAGTCCATGTCAGGAGTCCTCACAGGGTGAAATGTGACAAGTTGTCACCCATTGCTTGCCTGCACTGCTACGGGCAGGGGACATCTCCCCTTGGAGGGGCGTACACATGGGCAGGCCAGGCACCGCAGGGACAGGATCAGGGGATAGCAGAATGGGGTCAGGGAAGGGCTAGTGGGTGCAGGAGTGTCACTGGCAACTGCAGTGGAGGCGCCTGACACTGTGGGCGCCGTCACCCCGGCAGGGCCCAAGTCCAATGGGGTGTGTGCTGACATCAATGCAGGGACCAAGTCAGATGGGGTTGTTACCGGTACCACTGCAGTGGGCTGGTTAGATGGTTGGGACGGGGCCTCCACTGCAGTGCAAAACTCCAAGGGAGTGTCATGGGGCCCAGGTGAGGTTGGCAGGTCAGAGGGGGGGGGACACGGTCCCCACATCAGTGGCAGGAGGAACAGGTTGAGCATGTGAGGTGGGGGTGGAAGTGCATGTGGTAGGAGAGGATGGCCTAATCATTTTGGGGATGCAGTATTGGTGTGTGGGGGAGCCAGGGGCAGGGTGTGGCGGGAGGACCTGTGGAGTGGTGGCCTGGGGGAGAATGTGACTTTGACCTGCGGGATTGGGGGGGGTCTTGCTCTTCCTGCTCTGGGGGGACTTGCGGCTGAGGGCCTCAGTGTCCGGGCACTTGGGGGAGGGTGTCTGTGTGGCAGGGGAACTCCCCACTGTGCGTGGTGACTTCCTCTTCCCCTTGTGCATCTGAGCAGATGGATTGGTGGGGAACAGGCCAAGATCACAGAGGAAGAGCTGCTTGGAAGGGGGGTTGCAGGTGAGGCAGGGGAAGTGCTTTTGGAGGGAGAGGCATCTGAGGTCTGTGGAGTGCTCATGGATGCCTGTTTGTGCATCTGTGACCCATCCCCTGTGTGTGTGCCATCAGTCCCTGGAGTGTGCGTGCCTGTGGATTTTGTTTTGGACTTGCATTATTGTTTGCTGCCTGGGTCTGTTGTGGTGTGTGCCGTGCCGCTGTGTGTGTGCGTTGGTCAGGTAGGGTAGTGGGGACTGTGAGTGGTGCAGAGGTAGGAGGGGTGAGAGACTGTTGGAGGAGGGACACTGCTGCCGTCTGTGTGGAGGCCATGGACTGAATGGTCCGATGCAGGGCAGACAGGTTGGATGAGATGCCCTCCATGAAGGACACCAGTTGAGTCAACAGAGGGGTGTGGGAATGGAGGACTCTCAGCATCCCTGTCTGCCCTACATGGAGCTGCTTCAGTAAGTCCACAGACTTCACACTGAGGGCAGCAGGGGAGACAGGAGCAGGGGGTGCGGTGCCTGGACCTAAGGAGACATGTTCCCTCACACGGGGGCCTCCACGGACATCTGGGATGGCAGCAGATGGGAGGGTGGAGATGGTGGTGGTGTTGGGGACAAACTCGCTAGGTGTTGTCTGGAGTCTGCTGACACCCGCCTCCACAAGGGAGTCGTCACTGGAGATGCTGGGTTCCTCAGCAGAGGTGTTTGTAGCTGAAGTCTCCTCTGTGTGGCTCCCCTCACCCTCTGTGGCACTGGGTCCCTCAAAATCCTCTGAAGCTGACCCAGTCTGGCTCTGCGGCTCCTCTTGGTCCGTGGAGCTGTCTCCTCCAGTAGCTGTCAACGTATCTGCAATCAATGGTGATAAACAGAGCCACAACAGTCACCTGTTTCACCTGACACATCACAGTCAGTACAGCACATCACAGAGTACGGCTTTGCATCAAGTGCTAGATATTGTGAACAGTGGAGACATCATTTGGAAATTACACATGTCAGTCTGCAAGTCAACTGTGCCCCTCAGATCCTGCCCCTCCATGGACCCATCTGCCTGGGACATGTTGTCTGCCACTTCTCATATGTATGCACAAGCACCACATAGACATATCTCTGAACTGCAGGACTCGTGATTTAAATCTGCCTGGACTAACACATGCCATCTCCTGCCACTGACTCAGTACATGTGTCATGAGAAGGGATGGCAAAAATCATTGTCAGTAAAATGGATAGGCTTCACTCACAAGACACCATGATGTGCACATGTCTTGATGGTCAATGCCACAATAGAGTGCATGCTGTACAACTGACATAACTGTGGGATACACATCAGCAAGTGGGATACCATGCTACGGCCCAGTATGGCTAAGCAGCTAGCACTGGCTTCAGTCTCAAGGGTAGTGCATCCAAAATTATACACTCTGCACTGTGTCACAACCATTAACATGTATGAGAATTTAAGCCCTGCAGATGTCAAGTGCACAGGGACACCCAATGCTAACCACATCTTCAGGCATCTGATAATCACACGTAATAAAAATGCAACAGATGACTGACTGCAAGCACCAATCTGTAAGCAGGATGACATCACAGCACGATGGCAATGAATTGAGACTGCCTGCACTGTGATGTACTATACAACATAATGCACCGTCAAGTGATTCGACACCTATGCATGAACCCATTCTGATGATCCATTTCCCACACCCCAGCTAGCTGTTCAAACAAAAATGACCAACACCACAGGAGTCTAAGAGGCTAGGCCACCTCACAATGATACAGATGCAGACACCATATAGCGCACTTAAGAATGCACTAATGTTAGGCTGACACACAGGAGTAGGAGAACAGAGTGTACTTCATGTCCGGAGTAGGGATACCTGTCCAGGAACATGTGCAACATGGGATTACCCTGGACACCAGGCATGTGTCCATGCATGTGTGAAAAACATGATGTACATTTTTCTGAGGCCCATGAATTCTCGTTGCTGCTACATGCCTGTGTGTCAAATACCCCTGGCACATATGGTGTGCCAAAACATCAAGTGGAACACATATCAATTGCCCACACAGAGTACATGCCTTTTTTTCAGGCAATGCGCAGACACATGTAAATCATGTGCCTCAGTCATGAAGACAAAACAATGCACCGGTCGCAGATGTTGTTCACAATTTTGAGTTTGTAGAAGAGCAGGGACACACAACCCAAGTTACACAAGTTGCGAAGTGGGTCGCACACCGCTCGTCATACTAGCAAATAGCCCCATAGGATTCTGGAGGATGTAGTGACAGCGGCGGGTACACCTATGCCACGAGTAAAAAGTTTAAAATGCCATCTCTGGACACGTGTTTCGAGGTAATTGCCTCTCGTCAGCAGGGAGCAGGTACGTATGCGGGGTGCTGTAGACTGCCAAAAATTATCAGGTATAGTACCTCTTTTCATTTCGTGGCATAGGCGTACCTGCCGTCGCCACTACATCTCCCACAGTCCTTTGGGGCAACTTGCTGGTGTGACGAGCAGTGTGCGACCTACTTTTCCCCAAGTTACACAAGTCACAGCCTGAAAGGGACACACCTGTGTATCAGATGAGGATGGGACATGACGTAGTTTGGCCACATGACTCCTGTAAAAGCAGACAGGAGATCTGTGGAAGTGCAACCAGGATGTGGGCATGCAAAGAGCATGTGATACATTGGACACAGAGAATGCATGCACTTACCCCCTCCTTGCTGCTGTCTGGCCTTTAACTGCCCATCCAGGTCCAGGAAGACCACCGCCAGAATCCTGAGCATGTGGGGGGTCAGTGTCCGTCGTCTGCCCCTTCTGCGAGGAGGTGACAGCTTCAGCTGGACTCTGGTAATCCTCCGGGTCCAGCCATGAAGGTCCTGCCACCTCTTCTGGCATTTGCGGATGCGGCGTCTGTGGACCCCCACAGCACAAACAGCCTGGGCAATGGTCAGCCAGATCT
Organism: Triturus cristatus; assembly: GCF_964204655.1. Classification (NCBI taxonomy): domain Eukaryota; kingdom Metazoa; phylum Chordata; class Amphibia; order Caudata; family Salamandridae; genus Triturus; species Triturus cristatus. The sequence goes on from NC_140585.1 coordinate 444,107,313, forward strand.
CCTGCTTCTGGTGGGCATCAACCTGTGAGGATGACAAGGGAAGAAAAAGTCCTTTACCACAGAAGCCACATGTTTGTGCATCACACATTTGGATATACATGTCTTTCTCGCAAGGGAATATGATGGACACAGGTAGTGCAGATATGGTGATTGACATTTGTCCTGAGTTTTCAACAGGGAAACATTAACTGAGTATTACAACCGTGTGAAAATGCACTTTTAATGCACAGTACCTGTCCACTACAGGGACCTACACACCATGGGGGTATGAACTACTCAGTGAGCATGCTAGACACTGTTGCACACAATTTCATTGGTGCCAGTCAGACAATATACACAATGAATAAGGGATGTGGAGTGCACACTCACCTGCTCCCCTGGTGTCCCATACAGCTTTTTGTACTGTCCTCTGTGAAGTCTGGGGCCCTCTCCACAGTACGTGCCATTCTTGGAGCCAGAGGATGCAGAGACTGCAGCAGTGGTAGCAGAGATGTCGATCTGGAGCATGTAGTGCAGGCAAGTGAGCTCACAGGTGAACAGACAGACTTATATCTGTGCTGCAGAGGCAGATTCAGTCCCATGTGTCAAAAGCAATAGGTCCGACACGTTTGCATCCTATGAATCTGGCCAATCCATCGCATTGCAAGTCTCGTACACACCTTCCGCATCGTTTGAAATATTCAAAAGCATTGCAATGACGAGTCTGAAACACTGTTGCAGGCAGCCAATTGATTTTCAAGGAACCGAATCGTACCAGGCTCAAATCCGCGTCTGTTCCTATTGAAGAAATTGTGCAAGGCATGCGTGCAAGGCGTACGTGCGGCTCGGTCCACCCGCGTCATTCCACATTGGTGACATTGTGCAAGGTGTGCGTGCAAGGCGTGCGTGCGTCTCGGTCCACCCGCGTCAGTCCACATTGGTGACATTGTGAAAGGCGTGCGTGCAAGGCGTGCGTGCTGCTCAGTCCACTCGCGTCAGTCCACATTGGTGACATTGTGCAAGTCGTGCATTCAAAGGCGTGCGTGCGGCTCGGTCTAACCGCGGCAGTCCACATTGGTGACATTGTGCAAGATGTGCGTGTGGCTCCATCCACCCGCGTCAGTCCACAGTGGTGACATTGTGCAAGGCGTGTGTGCTGCTCCATCCACCCACGTCAGTCCACATTGGTGACATTGTGCAAGGTGTGCGCGCGGCTCGGTCCACCCGCGTCAGTCCACATTGGTGACATTGTGCAAGACGTGCGTGCAGCTCCTTCCCTAGGTGTTCAACGCATCTTTTGCATTGGTCACCTGCGTCAGTCACCATATAAGTAACTGTTTAAGGCATGCAACACACCATAGTTTGCCATTGACCAAGGGGCACAACAACAGTACACTCTGCGACACAGTAACTCAAAGTGCATGTCTGGCTGCATTACCTGTGTGTGTATGTGGGTAGACATGTGAATTTGTATGTCTCACTTAGTGGCACCCACTCCCAGGCAGGGCAGGTTGTCATGGGGACAGATCCAATTGTTGGCTGGACACATAACCATTGTGTTTTACGACAGTACATTTCAGTGCATGAGGCATGTACATAGCTCCCGGTCTACATTGTGTATTTCATGTGACATACACCCTGACTCTTCAGTGGAATGGTAGGTGCCTCACAGGGTGTCACAATTCCACATATGTGATGTTCATCCACAGTATGTGTGCATTGCCATGCAGAGATGACTCAGATTTCATGTGCTCAATGTCAAATGTTCACAACATCCCAGTCTATTGTCAATGTGAGTGGATGTTGCCTCTGTGTTTCACAGACATCCATGTGTGAGCTGGCATGAAATCAGGGTGCACTTCATGTGTGTGTCATGTGTGCGTTGTGTTGTGCACATGGTACGCCACATCATGATGGTGTCCATGTTGCGACACAAGGTCCCTGTGTGTGTCTGTCAGGAACCTGTGCTGAGGGGTAGACATCTGTCCTCACTAGTCACTGTGGTGTATGTCTGGTATGTGACACTCGTACTGATGTACTGTGACGGGCCACATTGATTGCTCACAGCACAACAGGGACCTTGTTGTGTGGCCCTGTAGAGCTGAGATGTCAGATGATGGGCATGTATCTGATATATGTGTCCATACCCAACAGCACACACATCATGTTCTTGTGTCCTGTAATGTGGTATCATGTGCTATTTGTCATGTACACTGGCACATAGATAGGGCGAATGACAAAATGTCTTTGCTCTCCTATGTACTGCAGGAGACCAAATGTCCACAGACCGTTCCCAGACCTGGAGACCATGGTTGAACGTGACTGCATGCGATAGTACTGCTTCACAAGGCCACTGATCGAAGAATTGGCGGAGCAGTTGGCTCCACATCTGCAACCTGGCCGGACATACTCTACAGCACTGACCCCCAAGGTGAAGGTGATGGCAGTCCTACACTTTTTTGCCACCGGTACTTTCCAGCACACTGTTGCTACTGCTGGTGGGATGTCACAGACTATGTTCAGCCGTGTGCTTCGGGATGTGTTGGGGGCAATGTTGCATTTCCTGGACCAGTACATCCATTTCCCCAAAGCACAATAACTAGCTGACATCAAGGGGGACTTATATGCCCTGGGCAGGATGCCACGCTCCATCGATGGGACACCGCAGGCACATGAGCAGACGTCCCGGAACAGGAAGCATTTCCACTCTATAAATGCTCTTGTGGTTTGTTTTGCCGACATGACCATTTCCCATGTGTGTGCAAGGTTCCCAGGCTCTGCACACGACGCCTACATAATGAGGAGTAATCGCATCCCAACAATGATGGCACAGATGCAGCACCAGCATTCCTGGCTTGTTGGTGTGTACTAACTGCTTAGCATTGTGTGTGTTTGCTAAAGTTGATTCGCACCCTATTTTCACGCTCAACTAATGTGCATTTGTCTCCCTGTAGGTGACTCCGGATACCCCAACATGCCGTGGTTGCTGACACCCCTCAGGAACCTTATGACACCAGCGGAGATGCGCTACAATGAGGCACATGGTCGTACCAGGAGAGTGATTGAGCGGACATTTGGCCTCCTGAAAAGTAGATTCCGCTGCCTGCATAAGACAGGAGGGGCCCTCCCATATGCACCTGCAAAGGTGTGCAAGATCATCATTGTGTGCTGCATGCTACATAAACTGGCAGTGTGGAATCGGTTGCCTCTCATCCTGGATGACGATGACCAACGTCCGCCAGCCGTAGAGGATCCTGGTCTGGGGCATGATGCCAGTGATGATGCCAGTGATGATGAGGGTGATGGCGATGTTCGGAGCCAGCTGATCCAGAAGTTCTTCTCATGAATGTCAGTATACAGGTATGTGTTGTCCTAGTATTGTGTCGGCATGACCTATGTTGGTGGTGCACTGGTGCTGATTGAGTGTGGCAGTTTGCTACTTGTCAGTATGCTTGCTGTGATGTGTCCTTTCTGGTAGTCTGTACTCCCAATGTTTACCTGATTGTTAGGTTGTGTTTGGGTAGTTAGTGTTTTGTTTTGGGCATGTATATTGTTGTTGTTTGCTGTAAATCTGTGTTTTTGATAGTGTTTTCTGTCTGTCCTTCACAGGGTACTTTGGATGCTGTGTGGTGCGGTCTGAACCTCAAGACACAGATCCTTGTTCCAGAATGCAAGTAATCGTTGTCCCAACCAATGATGTGCCACACACCCGTGGACTTTCATCGTTCACCACATGTTTATTTTTCGGATAACTGTCACGTGAGGTTAACGTGCATCAGTTGTAGTATTCTCACAATGTGAATATTTAATAAAACAGCCCTTCACTTTGAGATGTGCGCCGTGTGTCCACACATCCAACTGTAATTTGCATCCTGTACCTGTGGGCTGCCTGCCAATGACCCAGGATGGGTGTTGTGTGTGCATTCCACTGTATCTCCTGTTGACATCAGTGTTGACAATGAGTTATTTATTTATTTATTTGAAGGTTTTATATAGCGCGAAAATGACCCTTGCGGGTATCAGAGCGCTTTACAAGAGAAGTAGTTAACAATGGAGACAATATACAAGGGTAACATAGTGTTTCGGAATAAAGTCTTATGTTCCAGCTGGTTATTCTAAGAGTCCGCATCAATATCTAAGTAAATTTCGACATGAGAAGAGATTTGACTTCATTTTTTAAATACAGTTGATGGGTTGAGTCTGATTTCTGGTGGTAGTGCATTCCAGATCCTTGGAGCAATACCAGAGAAGGCGTGGTTATATGTTTTCATCTTGGCAAACCTTTGAGGCTTCAGAAGAAGGTTACTGGCGCTCCTGGATGATCTGTTTCCACACGAAAGCTCCAGTTTCTGGGCTAGATAACTCGGTGTGTTGTCATGGATGGCCTTATGCATCATGCAGGCGATTTTTAGTTGAATTTTTGCTTCGAAGGGTAGCCAATTGAGCGCTTTGAAGTCAGGGGAGATGTGGCTATTTCTTTTAGAGCCTGTGATGAGCCTGGCCGCTGAGTTGAGAGATGCTCTTAGGGGGCAGTTGTAGAGCTAGGTAGTCCACAGAGAGTTGCACTACCATATTCTAGTCTGGGAATTACTAGTGCTTGGACTGCCATTTTAAAGTCATTTACTGGGAGGAAGGGTTTTAATTTTCTCAGAGTGCTCATCTGAAAGTTTGCTCCTTTTGCTGCGGCATTGATGTGTTTTTGCATGTTTAAATTACCGTCCAGAGTTACTCCCAGAGACTTTGCTGAGTCAATTATAAGAGGTTGGCAGTTGAATGCTGTAAGTTGTTTAAGCCATTCGTGTATGTTGGATGGTTGATTAGATGGGCTGATTAGTAAGAATTCAGTTTTCAGGGCGTTTAGTTTGAGGTGGTTTTCAGTCAACCATGACTGAGTATTTTGTAAAGTTAGATTGAGAGATTTGATGTCATCTGGAGAATTTATCTTTAAGTATAGTTGCGTGTCGTCTGCGGACATGTAAAAGTGGATATTTGATGAGCCGAGAATCTCAGTGAGTGGCTCCATGAATAGATTAAACAGTGTAGGTGAGAGGGAGGATCCCTGCGGAACTCCTAATGTGACTAGGACGGTCGTGGACGGAGATTGGTTGACCTTGAACCTTTGGGATCTATTCAGGAGGAAAGAGGTAAACCAATTTAGTACTGACACTGATAAGCCCATTCTGCATTGCAGGAGAGCTAGAAGATTTTCATGTTTGACGCTGTTGAAGGCCGAGGATAAGTCAAGCAGGATAAGTAGGCAGGTTTTGTTCTGGTCTAGGATTCTTAGTGCGTCATCTACTATGTGGGTCAGTACTATGACCTGCCCGGAAGCCAGATTAGAATTTGTTGAGCAGGTGGAAGTGAGTGATGTGGTTATCTAACTGGCTGAGAACACATTTTTCTAGGAGTTTAGCCAGAGTTGAGATGTTGGAAATTGGTCGGTAGTTATTTAGGTCCGTGGGGTCAGCTGTCGTTTTTTTTAGGATGGGGGAGACTTGTCCCGCTTTGAGAATTTCAGGGATGGTTCCTTGTACTAAGGAGGCATTGATAATCTTTGTCCAGAGTGGCAGTGGCGCCGGTATGAGATCTTTGAGGTAGTTTGCAGGAAGAGGGTCTGAGAAGTGGTTGGAGGGGTTCAAGGACGTGAGTGTATTTAGAATAGCTTCTTCGCTATATGTTGTGAAGGTGGGCCAGGATGCGTTATTTTTTAGGGCGAGTTTAGATGAGCCAATGAGTGGGGTTGCTGGAATATGGGATGACAAATCCTTCGGAGTGGAAGATTGAGCTAAGGAGGCCTTAAGGAGATCCGTTTGAGGAGTTCGTTTTTTTTCGTGAAGAAGGAGGAAAATTCTTCAGAGCTGGGTGGTGAGCCTTGACCAATTTGATGAGGGCGAGCTAAGCCGCTGGATTGAGATTTGACTAGTTCAAATAGTCTTTTGGGTCGGTTGTTGGCTAGATCTAGCTGATTTTTGAAACATTTTGCTTTTGAGTGTCTGATCTTTCTATAGTACAAGTTTCTGGTGGAGTGGAGCAGATTGAGATGAGCCGTGGAGGGCGAAGACCTCCAGTGCCTTTCGGCTAATCTCAGGGTTTGTCTGTCCTCATTGAGTCTGCCGTCATACCAGGGTTTCGAGTCTTTTGTGGACATCCTTTTCAGTTGTAGAGGTGCGGTTGTATCTAAGATCAAGGACATGGAGTTAAGGTAGTGTTGTGTCAAAGCTTGAACATCCGTTAGGCCTTCCGGGGGAGCAGGATGTTGACGCTGGCGGATGTGGAAAGATCTGTATGGGACTTTTTTCAGAATGCTCTTCCATATTTTAGGTCTCGCAGGTTGTACTGAGCGTAATTTGACTGATTCCTTGATGAAGAAGGTGATGGCATGGTGATCAGACCAATCACATGAGAGGATTGTGCTAAGCTGTATAGCTTCTGGTTTGGCCATAACCAGGTCAAGGGTTGAGCCCTTGACATGAGTGGGGCTGTTGCAGATTTGGGTGAGGTCAAGGGCGGAGAGGAATGTTTTGAGGCTATTTACTGCCGGGTCGTTAGGGTCGTTCCAATGCAGATTGAAATCACCAAGGTATATTTGGGTGTTGTGTTGACCAGTGTGAGTGGTCACAATATCCATAAATTGCTCGATGAAGGTGATGTTATCGCCTGGCGGGTGGTAGAATATGTGCACTGAACAGATTGGTTTGTTATTACTTGTGACCTCTAGGCGGAGGTATTCACAGGAGGATAGATCCGGTGAGGGTGAGCTGTTCACTGAAAGAGTGGTCCGGTGAATGCAGGCGATGCCGCCTCCTGGTCTATCGGGTCTATCTAGTCTGGTGATGTCATGATCGGGGAGAACCAGAATGTCTAGGATCGGCGTGGAAGACTCATTTAGCCATGTTTCAGTTAGGAATAGGAAGTCGGGGTCATGAGTGAGTATTAGGTCCGCTATGTCAGCTGCGTGTTTTGAGGCTGATCTGCAGTTTAGTAGAATGCAATTGAGACGTGGCTTTGTGGTGGAAGGAGGATCCAGTGTTAATGGAACTAGCAGCAGATTCTCCAGGGTTATCCCTCTGTTGTTGAGGGTAGGGCCTCTATGTGTCGTGTGATGTATGGTTTCAATTTGGGAGGGTTTAATCATATTGAACGGTTTAGTCAGATTGAACGGGTCAGCAGTGGATTGGCTGGGTTTGGAGGGATCGTAAGAAAGAAGTAGGGAGTGTATGTCCTTATCAGTTAGAGTATTTATCCTGCGGCACGGTCGGGTATTGGAGTTGCGGTTAGGTACTACATCTTAGGGGTGGATACTTAGGGGATCGTGGATGCCTCTGGTGTTGGAGAGTGGGGCTGTTGCTGTGATGGTTCCAGGTCTTATCTTCGGCATATCGTCTAATCATGTGTTGTTGCCCGATCAAGTTCCGTAGCTTTTGGAGGTCATCCTTGATGATTTGTAGTGAGAGAAGGATTACATCAATTCTAGGGTCTGGTGTAGGAGGCGTGTTACTTGTTTGGTCTAGGGGGAGGGTAGGGGTGGATGGGTTTGTGGTTTAGATTGGAGGGTGGCAGAGATCTGAGGCTGCGTGGTGGGGTCTACAGCTAGGGCTGTCCGGGGAAGGGGAGGGGGGAGTAGCTAAATTGGGAGGGGGGAGGTATGTGTCGGAGGGGTGTGCGTCGAGAATAGCGTTGTAGATGGGATAGGGTTGTAGATGGGAGGGTTGCATTGATCTGAGTCTTCATAGTGTGATCTAGCTATAAGGCTGTCCGGGGAGGAGGAGAGGGCCATAGCCAAAGGGGGAGAGGTGTGTGTCAGAGGGCTGTCTCCTGGCATTGAGGTGGGGGTATGGAAGGATAGGTTCGTAGGAAAATGCCCTGGGGGTGTTATCGGCGTGGACATGGGGGGCGTGTTCAGCATGGGCATGGGGGTAGTTAAGGAAGTAGGGGTGTCTGTGGCGGGGGAGAGGGATTGAGTACTTTATCTTTGATGAGAGGAAAGATGTTGTCGAGTAGGGATAGGTTTCGGTCGGATGATTGCATAAGGATGGTCCCATTATGATAAATGGTGATTGTGGCTGATGCATTGTAAAGTGGGGAGGGGCTGATATCGATATTGAGACCGTGTGCTGTTTTCCTGGATGAGGAAACAGAGAGCAGGGCGTAAAAGGCTTTCCTCCATTGGGCTCTCCTCTTTGTGTAAAAAATAATATCGTTGGATAAAGTCCCTTTATTTGTAGAGTAGTAGGGGTCTGATATTGGGGTTTTGGGGTAAGTTTTTAGCAGCGAGTGTTTGAAACGTTTGGCTGCTTTTTTCAAGAGGGAGTTAGGGGCCCTGGTGAGTATGTGTTGTGTTGTCCTAGTGGTGTGTCTCTCTCATATGTGTCACATTCACGACTCACATTACAGTGTTTGAATTGCTGTAATAGTTTGCATGCACAGTGTTCCTTAGCAGATCATCATCGCCATAGCACAAAGCAAGTAGGAATCACGACAGAGGTAAGTATTGTGTGATTGTGAAATTATTTACAAAAATGTGTAAGGATGGTGAACGGATTTTGAAGTGCTGTACAATGTGATGGTAATGGTGCTTTCCCGGTATGCATCTATGATGCGTTCCAGGTGTGGCTCATCATGCAGTCCAGCCCTCTCTGCAGGCCGTGTCCTCTGCCTGCCCACCCTCCCACCGGCCCGACCCACACGGGCAGGCCCTGCCGTGGCCGGCCCAGCCGACACTGTGCCCCCTTGAGTGTTAGCGCCGGTGGTGTTGTCCCTTGCTTCCGGGGGGACCTGTGTACCTAGTCCGTTGTTGTTCTGGGGCCTGGGCCTGTCCGAGTCGGCATGGAGACTCTGTCTGGTGTCCGATGTGGCAGGAGTGGTTGAGGGGGGTGCTAATGTTACTGCTGCTGGGGCTGCACTATGGCTCACACCGGAGGGGCAGGTTGGTCAAGGTCATCGTCTGAAGAGGACGTAGAGTGATCCACACCGTGGAGCTCAGGGTCTGCCAGGGTCTGGGACTGGGACTGTTCCTCAGGACCTGCTGTGTCCCCAGCATCACCTGTGTTTGGAGGAGACACACAATGTATGTTATGTTTTTACAGATCTCAATGTTTCACATACATGATATTTGACACTGAACATCATTATGAGGGTCTGTACACTGCATTGTCTTAAGTTGTGACAGACAGAGGTTGATATTGTTGGAGAACTTTGTAATGGCAACCTGGAGCATTTCGATGTGCACGTCAAGCTGTGTGCATGACCAGCTCATGTATTGATCAATTGTCTGTAGATGCCCATTGCCACTCAGGTCCCATCACATGCCTGACACTGCTGTATTATCCCTGTCCACATTTGTGCTTTAACAATGACATACTTACTATTACACTTGGGGTATGTTGCGAGGTTGGGGCATGTGTTGTGTGATTCTTTTATTTCCTCTGTGCGTCACATTTGTGTATCTGTGCAACATGGTTGCAGTACGGTATGCCTGCGATCCATTGTGAGATACTAATTAGTTGTCGTGTTCCTAGTTCACATCTCTTTTCATACAAGTCATGGGGTTAGCAAAGCTAATGAAGTTGGTGCTGAGTTTTGTATGTGCTAACACCTTCTATCTTGTCAAATTCATCAACAGTGAGAGGGATTGGGCACAGGTGCCCTCTTGCTTTTCAATGCTCATTACAGTGCTGGGCAGAGGTGTGTGTGTTACAGTTCAGCTGCTGTGAGTTGCATGCCTCCTCAGATGCAGTTCAGGTTAGTCATTGTGTTTGGGGTCTCCATGACAGTGAATGATGTGTTGTATGAATGATGCGTACAACACAGGCTGATGTGGGATTGAACTGCATCTCACAACTGCACATTTTTTGGATGACACCATGCTACAGTGTCAGCTATGTGTGTGTCCATTCTAGTTACCGTCAGGTGTCCACAGTCAATGATGTATGGGTGATATTATGTCGGCTTGTTGCTATGTACTAAGTCTACATCTCCCCAATTGTCATCTACAAGACACACCTTCACAGCCAGGTCAGGGGACACCCCAGGGACACTGCATCTCCAGAGGGTGGGAGGATACCTACAGTTCCAATGGCTGTGAGTGTAAATGTGTTTGAGTTGGCCAGTGCGTAGGTGTGACTTGCAGCCAATTCATACATCATGACCATGTGTCAGCCATCTTGCCAAGGCATTTACTTTTGGAGTGACTGGTCCAAAGGGTGCACTTTGTTCTGGCTGAGAAGGTGTGTTTTGAGGCAGCCTTGATGGCATTTTGAGTCATTGCAGGACATCCTTCACCCACAGAGGCCAGATAATCCCCCATGTGGCATGCTTCCATTGCAGGGAGTCACAATTTACGTTCAGGCAGTCAGGCATTGGTGTCCTGTTTGTTTGCACGCAGGTCCCAACAATCCCATGCCCTTCATACAGCAGAACTCAGTGTGGTAAATCTTTGTTGGATATTTAAATGGATTCTAATTGAATGCCTTATACCAGGTGGGTTGTGTGGAGTTTGTGTTAAGGGGTGTGTGTGTGCAAGTTCCTGCTGGTAGAGGTAGTCAGAGCTGGCAGTCCTCCTCCCCCAGTGCAGATATCCCACCATGCTGCATGCTTCCATTGCAGGGAGTCACAATTTACGTTCAGGCTGTCTGGCATTGGTGTCCTGTTATTTGTTTGAGCCCAAGTCCCAGCAGGGCCTTGTGCTCCCCACAGCAGGGCCTAGTGTCAGCCATCTTGGCAGTACTTTTGCACTCCCTGTGAGGTGAGCATGGTTCAGTGTGAGTTTGCTGGGACATGTGGGTGGGGGACTGGTGGCTGTTACTGCAACTCCCATCATGCTTTTGGCTCTACCCATCTTCCCACAATACCTGGACTTCCTTCCTGTGACTCTGCTACCATGTGAGTGATTGAGACAGCAATGGCAAGATGACTGACAGTGGTATCCAGTTGTTTGTTTGTGCACGATTTCAAGACAGGGCCTTGTGCTCCCCACAGCGGAGAACATTGTCAGGGTTCTTGGTAAAGACTTTTCACTGACTCTCTTGTGGATCATGGTCCCAGGTGTGTATTTTGGTGTAGGTGGGAGGGGTGTGTGTGACAGGGGCTGCTGGTAGATATAGTCAGAGCTGGCAGTCCTCCTCCCCAAGTCCAGACATCCTACCATGCTGCATGCTTCCATTGCAGGGAGTAGAAGTTACCTTTCAGGCTGTCTGGCATTGGTGTCCTGTTGTTTGTTTGAGCCCAAGTCCCATCAGTGCCTTGTGCTCTCCACAGCAGGGCCCAGTGCCAGCCATCTTGGCAGTACGTTTGCACTCCCTGTGAGGTGAGCATGGTTCAGTGTGAGTTTGCTGGGACATGTGGGTGGGGGACTGGTGGCTGTGACTGCAACTCCCATCATGCTTTTGGCTCCACCCACCTTCCCACAATACCTGGGCATTCCTTCCTGTGACTCTGCTACCATGTGAGTGATTGAGACAGCAATGGCAAGATGACTGACAGTGGTATCCAGTTGTTTGTTTGTGCACAATTTCCAAGGCAAGGCCTTGTGCTCCCCACAGCGGAGAAAATTGTCAGGGTTCTTGGAAGAGACTTTTCACTGACTCTCTTGTGGAGCATGGTCCCAGGTGTGTATTATGGTGTAGGTGGGAGGGGTGTGTGTGACAAGGGCTGCTCGTAGATATAGTCAGAGCTGGCAGTCCTCCTCCCCCAGTCCAGAAATCCCACCATGCTGCATGCTTCCATTGCAGGGAGTAGAAGTTAGCTTTCAGGCTGTCTGGCATTGGTGTCCTGTTGTTTGTTTGAGCCCAAGTCCCAGCAGGGCCTTGTGCTCCCCACAGCAGGGTCTAGTGTCAGCCATCTTGGCAGTACGTTTGCACTCCCTGTGAGGTGAGCATGGTTCAGTGTGAGCTTGCTGGGACATGTGGGTGGGGGACTGGTGGCTGTTACTGCAACTCCCATCATGCTTTTGGCTACACCCACCTTCCCACAATACTTGAGCTTCATTCCTGTGATTCTTTTTCCCTATGTTGTGGTGTGCCTGTGCTGACAAGTTGGCAGGCAGTGGTGTCCTGGTGTTTGTTTGCACACAAGTCCCAACAATCCCATGTCCTTCATACAGCAGAACCCAGTGTGGTAAATCTTTGTGGGATATTTACATATATTCTTATTGAATGCATTATACCAGGTGGGTTGTGTGGAGTTTGTGTTAAGGGGGGTGTGTGTGCAAGTTCCTGCTGGTAGATGTAGTCAGAGCTGGCAGTCCTCCTCCCCAGTCCAGATATCCCACCATTCTGCATGCTTCGATTGCAGAGAGTCACAATTTACGTTCAGGCTGTCTGGCATTGGTGTCCTGGTGTTTGTTTGAGCCCAAGTCCCAGCAGGGCCGTGTGCTCCCCACAGCAGGGCCTAGTGTCAGCCATCTTGGCAGTACATTTGCACTCCCTGTGAGGTGAGCATGGCTCAGTGTGACCTTGCAGGGACATGTGGGTGGGGGACTGTTGGCTGTGACTGCAACTCCCATCATGCTTTCTGCTACATGCTCATTCCCATCAGCCCAACCTTCCTTCATTTTGACTCAGCTTTCCTGTGAGGTGGTATGACAGTGGTTGCAAAATTGGTGACAGTGTTTTTTGGTTATTTCTGGTCATACCTTGCACTATTGGCCTTTAGGTTTGTACATATTAGGACGTAGTTCCCTCTTACTGTGGGATGGCAGGTATTGTGTTTGTGTAACTGTTAGATTTGGGGGTCCCTAGTTGGCACCCGTAGGTACTTGTGACAAATAGGGACCCTTGCGTCTAGTCAGTGTAAGGGGGTACACTCCTAAAATAACCCCTGCTCACCCCCTTGGTAGCATGGCACGAGCAGACAGGCTTATCTCAGAGGCAGTGTGTAAAGCATTTGTGAACACATACAGTAATCAAGTGACAACACTACAGATGGACACCACACAAGTTTTATATCAAAAATAAGTATTCTTTATATAGACTTATCACAAGGCCATAAACAACAAAAATCCACAATACTGTTACTTAAAAAGGGTAGAATTGGCTTAGTTCTTTTTAGATCTTAAATGCGACACTTTGAGTCAATGTACCTTAAGATGCGACACCCAGGGCAACAAAAGTGTTGCAAGATGGTGATGAGTTGAGTCCTTACTGCGCTTCCGGGGCGATCCGGCAAGCAACGCCATGATGTGATGAAATTTTGGTGCAAAGAAATAAAGATGTTGTCTTCTTCTTGATGTGGCACGCTTCTCCGATGTTGCGAGAAGTCTCGACTCGATGCGTCAGCTGCAGTGGCGACACCCTTGTTCCGTGATGCGACGACAGCGGCGACACTATTCTCCGATGATGCGAGACGCTTCCGCTCGATGCGACAGCTGCAGCGTCGACACCCTTGTTGAGTGATGCGACGACAGAGGCTCCGACGGCGGCATACTTCTCGTTGATGTGAAGTGCTTTTTCGGTGCATTGCGAAAGCTACAGCGGTGACACCCTTGTTCCGGGCTGCGACAGCAGCGGCTGCGACTGCGACACGCTTCTTCTTCGTTGCGAGATGCTTCTCGTGATGCAGTGCAATGCGACAGCTACAGCGGTGACATACATGATGCAACAGCAGCGGCTGCGATGGCGACACGCTTCTTTGGTGTTGCAGGACGCTTCTCGTGATGCGGTGCAATGCGACAGCTACAGCGGAGACATCCGGGATCCGACGACAGCGGCTGCGACGGCGACACGCTTCTTCTTCTTGAATCGCGCTTCCAGCTCCTTGCAACACGCAGTCCCTCAGAAGGCCTAAATACAGCTACAGGCACTTCCAAAGAACTCTTGAGGAGCTGGTGGTTGAAGTCTGTTGTCCCTGAGACTTCAGCAGAAGGCAAGCTCTTTTCCAAGCCCCTGGAGATCCTTCACAAGTTGAATGAAAATGCAAACAAAGTCCTTTCTCCTTTCTTTGGCAGTCAGGCAACCACTGCAGGCCAATCCCCCAGGTTCAGGGATAGTCTCTCCTCAGTCTCTTCTGGTTCCACTCCTCAGCAAAGGTTTCTTCTTGTTCCCAAGGTGATCTAAAGTTCTTGGGTTTGGGTCCCAATATTTATACCCAGTTTCTCTTTGTTCTCTGGAGGCCTTTGCCTAGTCCAAACTAGTTCTGGTCAGTCCTGGAGCACTTTGTTTACATGACTCCTTCTTTCCTTTCAGAGTGCAGGCCAGGTACATCAGATGCACCACAGGAGGTGGAGTCAGCATTGTGGAGGGAAGGCACAGCCCTATTCAGATCCCAGGTGCAACTCCTCCCTCCCATCTAGATGCAGATCTCTCTATTCACCACTGGGCTGACTCATCCTGTCTACTGGAATCCCCCAGCCCTGTCACTCAAACTCCAGACAAGGAATACACAACCTAGCAGAGGCAGGTTTGAATGGTTTGACAAGAAAATACCTACTTTCTAAAAGTGGTATTTTCAAACACAGAATGTTAAAACCAACTTCACTAAAAGATGTATTTTATCATTCTGAGTTCAGGCATACTAAATTCGAATTTCCGCCATGTTCCCTGAGTCAGTTAGGATTATACAATGTAATAATCAAACTGCCCATTCTGGCCTATGGAGAACAGGTAGCCTTGCAATAGTGAAAAACGAAAATGGCTGTAATTCACTATTAGAACATGCCACACACACCAGGGCATGTCCTACCTTATCCTTACAATGCACCATGCCCTTGGGCTTACCATAGGGGTGTCTGATATGAAGAAAAGGGCAGGTTTAGGGACGGGCAAGTTGGTGCACTTGCCCAGTCAGCATGACAGTACCAGACTGCACGCAGGCTCTGCAATGGCAGGCCTTAGACACACTTTTACAGGCTGCTTCTGTGAGTGGCACAGCCAGTGCTGCAAGCCCCCCAGCAGTATTTGGATTACCAGCCCTGGGCACTCCTGGTGCACTGTACTAGGGTCTGACAGGTAAACCAAACCAACCAATCATGGAATCACTAATTCATACATCAATTTACAATAGGGAGAGCATATGCACTTTAGCACTGATCAGCAGTGGCAAAGTGCCCAGAGTCATAAAACAGCCAACAACAGGTCAGAAAAAATATAGGAGGAAGGCAAAAAGTTCAGGGATGACCCTGCAAAAAGGGCCAAGTCCAACAATAACTGATATACACATCACAGGATAGTTGCCTTTCCGTTGCTATGGTTTTGCTGGCGGTAATTTGTTTCACAGTTCCCTTGACAGTGCTATATGTGTGTTGCCACACAATGTTGAGTGAATTGGTTGTGTACTCACCAGGCTCTGGTATTCCTGTTAATCCATGTATGCTCTCCGGTGGTAGGATGGCCCGCACCTTCTCCTCCCAGGTCCTGAAGTGCGTTGGTTTGGCAGGAGGGTCAATGCCAGTCATCCTGCTCAGGGTGTGTTCCCTGTCGATGAGCTTCTTGACCCTCCTGCGCACATAATAATACCTGCTCTGTATGTCGTCCTGTGTGCGCACACAAGGTGCTTGTGTGTTGACCTTGTCGACAATCCTCTCCCACATCTTGGTTTTCTGTGACATGTGGGTCTGTTGGACCAATGTGCCAAACAACTGTGGCTCTACCCTGAGTATTTCGTCAATCATGACTTCCAACTCACTATCTGTGAACTTTGGATTCTTCTTGGGGGGAATGGTGCTGGGTGGTTGTGGGGATTGATGAGAGGGGTGTATGTGTGTGTAGTGGGTAGGAGTTTGCCAGTGAATATGTGATTTAGTTTTTAAGTGGTGCAAATGGTGTAGTTGTTGTGTGTTGTGTGAGTTGTGGTGTGTCTCTGCAATGTGGTGGCGGTGTCTTCTGTCCTATGCCTGTATTTTTCAATTATTGGCTTTGTCATGTGTTTTTTGGGCTTTTTTGTGTGAATTAGCCTTTGCTTTTGCTGTGCATGATGGAGACGTTTGTTTGACCTTGTCGGACGCTGGATGTGGCTCGCGCGGGCTAACCAGAGTCTGTCACACTGACATTCTGCTGTTTTCGACGTTGTTGTACGCGTCGGATGCAGAGGGGTCTGTTATTTGCTAGTCACTATTTGCTGTGCGTCTCAGTTTTCATGTTCGTGCTCCGTGCGAGTCGGTCTCAATTCACACGTTTGGCATCGTACTGTGCGGCTCGTGCATCGCGGGTACATTTCAGTCGCGTCTATTCGTGGTGCGTGTCAGTCGGTAGGATTCACAGTTATTTTACGAGCGACTCACTGATTTTCGTATGGGTCCGTCGTTCGGCTCATGTTACGTGCGAGTGGGTTGTAATTCAAACGCGTTGCATCGTACTGCAAGGGTCGTACAGTGCCAGTCCGTGTCGGTCGGTCTCCGTCCCAGGCCCGTGTCGGCCGGTACGTTTTACAGCCGGAATCGGAATCGGCCCCTATGTGTTTCTGGGAATTACCATGTGGATTTTGGTGCCTACTGCACCAAACTTCACACGGTATAGTAAATATTATACAATTACCAGATGTGTTAAATATATCACCCTTCATACATTTTGGCAGAATTTAACAGCGGAAAACTGTACAATATTTATGGTGCCAAGTGCAGTGTGCAGTTGGCTGCATCCAGTGTGTTAAATATTTCACCATTCAATAAATTTAGATGGGTCAAACCTCCCAGAATTTAACAGGAGAAAATGAAACATTTCCCAGCTGTTGTAATGGAAAATGTCAGTAAGGACTCATAGGCGAGGATATGCTTGACGCTTTTTCACTTTATTCATAGTATCCCTTTTATTTTAGTCAAACGAGAACCACATTTCCAATGTAACACTGGGAGTGTTAAAAACAAACAATGGACAATGAAGTTCCATAGTCCAACAGGTGTCCAATAACAGGGCAGCATCTGTATTATAGTCCTTCCCCTCGGTCCACAATGCCTCTTCCTTCATTGCTCGCAGCCCAGATAAGTGGCATTTGCATTTCTCTCTTACCTTATGCAAATTTGTTGACAGTTTAATGCTCCGTGTAAGTGTGTAGACAGCGTCGCGGGACCGCTTTACGCTCCTCAACGACTGCAGTACGTTCCTTGTGATTGCATAGTGCAGAGGAGTCCCCTCTCCACTAGGTGACGTTGTCGTAACGACATTATTCTATGGTTTTGCGTTGTGATTTTGGAATTCCTGTCAGTCATAGGAGCCAAAATCGTGTGCCGTTTCCCTGAGCCTCTGCTGACCTTGGAGAGAGATGCCTTTGGCTTTGGCTCTATACAGGCTTGCAAGCCTGAAAATTGTTGACTGAATGCTTTCACGCTTAGGGGCTGGTAGTGAGTGCTATTCCTCAATGCCCCACAGGGGTCTGTACCAGTCTGTAAGGCTGTGAAAGCCTTGAGGGAAAACGCTCCCAGGGGGCTGGTTTTCACCCCAAATATCCAGCTATAACATCTGGGGGTTGGTGCCCCCAGGGCTTGGACCCCTTCAAACGTTATGCTCTGCCCACTATTGATGTTCTGGAGCCCCAGCACCGGAATTGTTAGCGCTAAATGCTGATTCTCCTTCCTTCATCCCCAGTAGCGCTGTGCAGAGACATTCATTCAAAGCAGTACAGTTGCCCTTGTCTATCACTGTCTGCGCCCGCCTGACCAGTGCATGTGGAAGATGAGGGAGATGTTCAGTATGAAGGAAACCCCACCCTGGCTTCCCTCCAATGAGATGAGGACTTTTATGATGCTGTAGACACCTAAATACATCAGGCGATGTAAGAAGCTTGAGCTCCCATGGAACAGCGTTTAACGCAGCAAATTACATGCAAGCGCGCAAAACTTGCCAATTCCTAGTATCCTGCAGCTCCTGACTCCCCCCCTCCTGCCCAGCCTGCAGATACGGATCCGCTAGTGGCCAATCGCCCCAGTGAGGTGCAGGTTGACCATGATGCCTTTGTGTGACTCAGGAAAGCTTTCCTGGAGTAAGCCCAACCTTCTGGGCCAGGGAACTCTGCAAAGTCGCCTATAGACCAGGTCTCCCCTCCTCCCCAGATCATGATACCACAGGGACACTGATGATGATGCTGTCCCTTTCTGACCTTAGCACCCCTCTCCTATGGCTCCAGCCACTAGCCCTACTGCCCCTGATGATGGGTCAAACCTGCTTGACCCTGAAGAACTCTTCCAACCGCGTTCCTCTTAGTAAGCTTCCTCCTCAAAGGTATGTAGCAGGTGGATCAGATCCCCATCTGGGAAAGAGGCACATAATTAGCCTCCAGACTGAATGCCCTCATCCATCATTAGAAGGGAAAGTAGCCATGACCTCAGAATAGGATCCCAGAATGGCCACTTTTTTAGCCAAGTTCATAAAAGACCCCAAAAAGGGCATCAATGGGAACTGACGGACGTGCCAGTATAAACTCCTGGATGTATACAAAAACGGCCAAAAGGCCTGAAGGGTGGAGAAGTATTTCCGCAGAACAGGGCGGGGGGGTTGTGTAGAACCTCCAGGGAAGGATACGTCCTCTCAAACAATATACAATAATTATAATGATACAATAAGTATCCAACCCAGTAGAGACTAGTAAACAAGGTGTAGGCACAGTTTGAACCGGATGATAAAGCATGACACTATTAGAGTGTGTGAGGGTTACTATACAAAGAGGTACTGCTCCCAATAGTGGTAGCAGCAGATGATTAGATCACCTTCTGACAGAGAACTGTGCCTACATATTGTTTACTGGTCTCTACTGGGTTAGATACTTTGCGGTTATTGTAAACTCCTGGATGGCCTTGGCCCCTTAATTCTTGATATGGCAGACGACAACAAGGCTTCAGGTTCCCTCATATCTCTGGAGGTCCTGTCCGGCTGGACACAGTGTGCACTTGCCTTCACGGACAACACCAATTGCACTCTTGTCCACTGAACAGCATCACTCTTTCCTAATCAAAGAGGACCCCAAACTGGGTGATCTTGCTGACTCCGAGGTGGGGCGGTGGCACAAGGAGGGCTCTTTGGTGAGCTGTTTATTAAAGAACTAGGGAAATTTGTCAATACCTTTACTTCCATGGACATGGTCCATAAAGAGGATCTTCTCCTCCCAGGTTTTCTGTGGGACTGGCTGAGTCAGGGGTCATTCAGCCAGCCAATATTCCTCCAAGTATCCTTCTAGAGGGCAAGGCTCCAGGCACGTGCAATATCAAGATCAAGCCTGTTTTGGCAACTTCTACCAGACCCCGTGGAAGGCGCGTCAGAGCAGAACACAGTTTGATGCTGTTTCCAATTCTGGTGAGTGTTCAACATTCTTCCCTCATAAAAGTAGGGGGCTGCCTGTAAATTCTTTTCCACATTTCGCATCAATTTCAAGTCACGTGTAGGTTCTGCAAAATGATTCAGGGGTTTCATATAGAGTTCTGTGGATCCCCACATCATGTTAGATTCCCCAGGCCACTGTAGTTCCCTCAAGTGGTGAAACTGGCAGACGGAGAGGGTACCTCGTTACTCGAAAAGGGAGCTTTTTGTCCCACTAACCTCCACTCACGAGTCTTCAAAAACAATCTTTTCCTGGTCGACAAGACCAATGGGGTTAGAGACCAGTAATACATTTATGCAAATTCATTAAGTGATTGGTTTACTGCAACTACAAAATGGAGGGTATAAAAAACATAGGTTACTTAGAAATAATAGCCTAAACCATATTTTAAAAGAAATATTAACTGACAAAAGTCTCAAAAAACTGTCTCAAAACCTAAACCAACATCACAAATCATTTTTTAGTAATAAACATAACATTTTATTATACCAGACTAAATACAACTCCAATGTTAATTAAGACTGAGATACTAAAATAATATATAAATTATTTACATGAAAAATGTAAACCTCACAACCAAAAAGCTTAAAAAACAAACTCAATCCATCACGTAAAATAAATACATATAAATCACACATTTCCAAATAACAATCACATATTATTTTCACAAACAATAAAATATAGCATTTCCCGCACAAAACAAATAAAATAAATATGACTTACTGTTCTTTAGTTGCAGATCTTCCTCTGTATCCACGTAGTTAAAAATAATAATCCATCAAAAACAGAAAAGAGATTTTCCCAAAAACATCCCCAAAAAAATGCAAAAATAAAACAAATCCATTAGAGATCCCTCGAAGCAATCCAAAGTATCTATGAACCATAAAAAAAACCAAAGAGTTTAACAAGAAATATATGCTCCAAAAAACAGAGACAATGGAAATCGAAGTCAAAAATAGTGATTTATAATAAACCAAAAGTGATTTCCTTCAAAAAAATGGTAGCTACCAATGCCCATAGATCACATTTGTAGAAAATAACGATAAAAGTAAACAAGAAAATCTACTCGCAAAACACATTACATTCCAAAAACATATATATGTTACACTTAATAATTATAAAATAAGTAACATAACACAATATAACATGACAATGATACATTACCAAAACAGTGTATGGAAATTCAAAACTACACACTAGTGTAAAAGACTACTATTAATAGAACTAAGGACCTGATTATGATGTCGGTGTTGGACCCACTGCCATCTGACATAGTGGTCCGCCTGCCGCTTTATGATGCGGCGGGTGGAGGCATCAGGACTGTATGCTGTGATGTCAATGGGCTCAAGGAGGCCATCGGTGCATCGGAAAGACAACCTAATCACTTAATGATGGCGGCTCCATCATAGGGATTTTGATGTTGGTTTCCCGACAGCCATTTCATGTTGGCATTTACGACATGGAAAGGCTGTCAAAATAGGGACATTGGGTGCCCCCCTAACCCCTGGCCCTCTGCTATTAGGCCTGAGGGACACCTCTGGTGCTCCACTAAACATCCCTGCACCATGTGGCAGGCACTGTGAGCTTCAAAAGCATCCATTGTTCAATAGAAGCTGTTCATGCGGGCCTTTTCTGCCTGCCACACAAGCTGCCATTGAACAATGGATGTTTGCGATCACCCTATGGGCGGTCGCCTTGTAATACTTAGGTCAGAACCGAAAGTCCGCCCACATCGTAATAACGCCCTAAATGTACAAGAAACCCAGTAACACTACTATAGCTAACTAGTAGATCACCCCTCTACAAACCCCCCACCATCAAAACCCTTAAATTGACCCTTTAAAAAGGACTTAACTGTTTTCGCGAACAGCAGCACTTTAGCACGACCTGAACCCGTAAAAGAGACCAAAAAATTACAAACAGACCATAAGAAAAAAGCTGAAAAAATGGCTGCTAAATAAAACTAAACAAAAGACTACCTACCAATAGAAACAAATGGGAAATAATTTAAAAATGTTGAATACATGTATTAAAAAATGTAAAAAATTATTAAACATTTAGGATATGTCAGAAAATGATGCACAACTGTTAATTCTTTTTTTAAATATATGGACATTTTTTTTATTTATCTATATATGAAAGTTTAGTTTTTAAGTTAAAATATATATATATATATATATATATATATGTTCAAAAATTAAAAAAATGTGCATTAAATAAACTTTGAAAACACAAAAAAATGTGTAATTAATAATATTTATAACAAACATACAACTATTTTGTATTATATTTCTAAACACCAACATAACTAATTAAATAAGATAAACTATTTCTACTGTTTGAAAATAAAATGTAAACAAAGTATTTCACACTAAAATTATAACATTAAATAATCACACCAATGTTAACCATTTTAAAGAAAGTGTTGGATGCTAATGGGTTGACATTAACTATTCCCACTGCAATCGAAACCAAGTTGTGGAAGTTTGTCTATACACTAAGGGGCCGATTCCGATCCGGGTCGGAAGGGCACCGAACGCGATCCGACCGGAAAAACTACGAGCCGTACACGTGTTTTCCGCCCGACTCGTACAGCTGTACGAGCGAGCCAGTACGATGCGAGCTACATGAAATTCACCGACCGAGTCGTTTCTGGGTCCGAACCGCTCCGTACGTCTCTGTCGTAAGCTAACCGTGGCGTGCAATGGATGCGATTCACGACCGAGCCAGTACGATGCATGCGTCGGACAGCCTGTGCGAGCCGGAGTGTCCGGCTCGCAAAAGCTCCCGGAGTCGGACTTTGGGGGTCTGCGTCAGACCCCCCGACATCACAGCCGTACGGCTCACACACAGGGGGAGACCCATGGGTCTCCCCCACACAGGCATGTACGGAGCGGATGGCACCGACGCATACCCACTGTAGGGGGCGCACTTGTTTGAGACGTACCCATTCAGTCAATGGAAGCGCATGTACGCGTCGTACAACTGGTTCCCATTGACTTTTATGGGAGTCCAACCGAACCGAGTCCGACAGCATACGTGCGCATCGTACTCGCTCAATCGGACTGTAGGGGTCTGGCTCGGTCGGAAAACATTCCGGATCCGACTCGGTCGGAATGCTTTCCGACCCGGATCGGAATCGGCCCCTAAAGGGATAAGATTTACTATAACAAATCCATTTTGTCACACTAAGGGAGTGACATTTAGTATGCACACTGCAATAAACCAATTTGGGGAAGGTGTTGGACAGGAAATAAGTAACATTTACTATGCCCACTGCAATTTTGGGAATGTGTTGGGCACTAAAAGGATGACATTTACTACTCCCACTCCAATTTAAATCAATTTGGGGAAGGAGTTAGGCACTACAAATGTGACATTTACTATTACCACTCTAATGTCGACCAATTTGGAAAAGGTGTTGGCCACTAATGGGGTTACATTTAGTGTTCCCACTTCAATCAATACCAGTTTGAGGAAGGTGTTTGACACTAAGGGGATGACATTTACTATTCCCAGTCTAATCTAAACCAATTTGGAGAACATGTTAAACGCTAAAGGGGTAACATTTACTATTCCCACTCCAATGTAAATTAGTTTAAAGAAAATGTTAGGCACTAAAGTTGTGCAGTTTACTATTCATACTCCAACATAAACCAATTTGGTATAGGTGTTGGACACTAAAGGTGTGACATTTACTATTCCCACTCCAAGCTATACCAATTTTGGGAAGTTGTTGGAGACTAAAGGGAGTGACATTTGCAATTCCCAATCCAATATATACCAATTTGCGGAAGGTGTTGGAGACTAAAAGGGTGACATTTACTAATCCTACTCACGGTGGTGGTCTGACCACCTGCAGACCCGCCAGCAGTATTACGAGTTGTGAAGTCAGAACACCAAAAAGACCGATGTGTCTGCCAGGGATCCAGGATCCTGTGGCGGTCGTGCAACGGTCATGGAGCTGCAATATGCTGCTGGTGCTGCGGCAGCACCGCCGAGCATATTACGAGTTAGCTGTCCGCTGCTCCTTTCATGGTGGTGAGCCAGCCATGGAAGGGTGGCAGAGAGGCAACGAGGGAGAACTTAACTAGGCCCTGTGCTACTCCTGAGCCTTGGGGTGCATGCAGGGGGGCACACGTTGGACCCCCCTAGAATTGCACACTTGTTTCTGCACGGTGTGGAATGCATGCATACCACACCATGCAGGGACATGCTGCAGGTTCTGTCACAGCGGTGGACTGGATGTTAGGCTCTCCTATAAGCCTAACAGCTCACGCTGCGTGAGACTGCCTCAGCACCGCCCACCCGAACAGGATTAAACTCCTAGTACGGTCGCGGGGGGGGGGCACCACAACTTTGGCGGTCCCCCAGCAGATGATGCGGTGGCAGTGTCGCTGGAGGACCGCCAAAGTCGTAATAAGGCCCTAAAACATTTTATGCAAGGTGCTTCACACTAAAAATGTAATACACACAATCAATACTCCATAACCACACATACACTTTAAACTATAAAATACACAACAACTCTTACCAAAAATGTCCTAAAGATGTTTTGTCATACTCCAAAATTAATAATAATACGATATACAAATATTTTTTCAACATATTTTTTCAAATTAAATTACATTTGATACATTTAAAAAATATATTCCCAAAAACAAAATGTATTCAAATATTCAACACAATGAAAATCTGATTATTGATTTTTTGTCAACAAGGTTTTCATAAACCAATACATATACTACAAAATATAAATTTATACACCAACATTAATACATGTGTACAATATTTTCATATTATAATTAACATATCATTTCAAAAACCCCTCAATTAAATGTAAATATAAAAGTAAAACTTGTCCCAAAAAGTTTTTACATCTACATTATAATGTTGTATGTTTTTATACACTTGAATTAAACATTGTATTTAAAAAAATGTATACTGATTTCACATTATTAAATCAATTTTTTATATATTTGTATTTTTCATAAATGTGCTATAATTGAATTTTTTCTATTTAAATCTATAATTAAATAATATTTGTAATATACTATATTTGATACATTTATACACGATTATAAACTATTTGTTATTAAAATTATTCATGTAACAAAAAACATGTAAGCATTTGGCATATTAAGTTGCATAACAATAAATTAAATTATGCACTTTTTAATAATCTCCTCCAATCTTATCTCCTTAAATCTCAATATCCTGCATCTAAAAACAAATATAAATCCATTATTTCTAGACATTAAAAAATACTAGAAATACTAATTTCAATTATTTCATAATGAATACAATTTCTTCTTGTTGGACTTGGCCCTTCTGGCAGGTTCACCCCTGAACTTTTTTTGCTTTTATTGATGACATGGTGTAGTGATTTTGGGGTTTCTGCGCACTTTACCGCTGTGTCCCAGGGTAAAGTGCGTGCGTGTGTTGAGGTTGGCCTGCCCTCCCATAGGAATGCATGGGGGAATGTATGTGTCCCAGTAGTTCCTGATGCGTGGGGTGTGCAGGCCCGTGTTTGGTATGTGCGGACTCGTGTGAGTGAATGCTGCGCGATGATGTGTGCGGCGTGTATGTACCTAGTGTGGAAGTGCCACTTCTAGAAGTGGGCACTTCTGTGTGCAGTGTGTCTGTCGCATGATTGGCTGGTCATGTCATGTGACGGGCTAGGGATTCCCCAGTGTCAGGATGAGTCACCCAGTGGTGAGTGGGGAGATCAGCAGCTAGATGGGTGGGAGGAGTCCACCTGGGTCCTGAATAGGACAGGGATTTCCAAACACAATGCTGGCCCCGCCCCCTGTGGTGCGACTGACGACCCTAGCCCTTCCAGTGAATAGAGTGAGGGGCTGAGCACATCAAGGGTGCTCCCCAACCAGCTGCGACTGGTTTTCCCCCTCACCCTGAACCCAGAACAAAGGGATTTGGTGTATAAAAAGGGGCTGTGTCCCCTTACAAAATGTTCTTGTTCTAACTCGAATCTACCAGGGGCGTGCTGCTGCTGGGGCCCAGGGGAAGGCTTGCCTCCCTGGGCCCTGCCCAGCCCCTGGATGCCCTGGACGCTGGAGGACTTCTGGGACCATTCTTTTTGCCCTTGCCCCTTACTTTCTAAAGGCCTCTTTGCTGGGAGCTTTTCTGCTCCGTTTCTGTATGCCAGGACATCTGGGACCGTTTTCTCCTTTTGCTTTACCAAGGCTTGTTAGCCTGCCAAGCGCCCTGGGAGCGCGTGGGCCTCACAGCACGGCGCTGCTGCGAGCGAGAGAGGGAATCCCCAGCGTAGGGATTCCCCCTCGATATGTGCCTTGCGGGTGCCCACCCCGCTTATCTGTTTGCCTTGGGTGCGCAGGTGCCCACCCTGCGTCTTTGTGCTAGGAGAAGGAGTAATACGGGTGCCTACCCCGCTTATTTACTTATTTAAAATGACGGGTGCCCACCCCGCACTTTGCCCGCCAAAGGAATCACCGCCGCGGCCCGAGCTGCATTTAAAAACCGCCGCCGAGTCCGCGGCCCGCCTGGTTGTGGGCGGGGCCGCGGGACGGAAGCGGAAGTGCCGCCATTTTGATGGGAGGCGGCCGCCTGGAGCTTGCGAGGCTCCACTTAGAAGTCCCGGCCCGAAGAGAAGCCTGGCGCTGACTCGTATGGGGCTCCCATGACTGGGGAGAGCCCCGCCGGCGCCCACGAGTAGGAAGGAGAGGCGGAGGGGGCTCGAGGCACATTGCCGGTGCCTGCCCCCACCGCGAGCGATGGAGAGTCCTGCCCGAAGCCCGGTGAGTGAAGCAGGGCTGGGGGGCGGGCTCCGTTGGTGTTGGGCGTGCCGGTTGAGGCACGGAGTCACTTCCCATGTGCTGAGCAGCCCCCGCCTGATAGGGGGCTGCTCCAACGTTGCTGGTCCAGGAATCCCGGAGTGGGACTCTCATAGCACACGTAGTGCCAGTGCTATTTTCGCCAGAGCGCTCCAATGCGGGGCACAGTTGGTTCCCGAGCCTGCGAGGCTCCAACGTTCTTGGGGACATTCTTATCTGAGAGCCCACGAGGCTCCAGCCTATGCAGGGGCAGATCGTTGAGCGCAGAGGTCGCTCCAACGACGGGGGGTGATTTGAGCTGCGAGGGCCCCAGAGAGGGGGCCCCCACCTATCCCTGCCTGGTTAAGAGCCGGTTGAGGCTCCAACGTTCGTGGGGGACATATTTGTTCTAGAGCGCTCCTGCGTTCCAACGCTATGGTGTCATGTTGTTTTCAGAGCCTAGGTGGCTCCCACGTTTGGACAGTGTTTCAAGAGCCTAGAGGGCTCCAAGGATTGGCGCAGGTTGTTCAGTGTGTTCTGAAGGGCTAATGAGAGCCCCCCTACGCCTATTTGCCTTCCCCAGCTGCGCAGCACTTAGTGCCAGCTGCAGCGTTTAGGCCCTGCTTTGTCCCCAGCTGCCCAGCAAGTAGTGGGCAGCTGCTACGTTTAGGTTCTGGCGCAACCTGGACTCTGATGTGATTTGGGTGCTAGGAAATGTACGGTGTAGTATGTTTTGCGCACCCTGTGTTCATGCTTTTGGTGCTAGGAAATGTACTGTATATAGCATGTTTTGCGCACCCTGTGTCTTATACCTCTAAATGTGGTTATTTCTGCCTAGAAGGTTGTTTTACCTGCTTAGGTTGATGGTAGGGAGAATGTACTTCCCTGTGCGATGTGCGCCCCTAGTATAGTTATACTTAGGTGGTTAGGTCTAAGGCGTTAGACCAATGAGAATTGCATAATGTGATTTATGCCCCTGTGATGGATGCAGGATAGGTTTTATACCTGATGCTAGTGTGATGACGCTGAGGTCATTATTGCGCCAGTAGTTACTGGTTATGTTCTACATGTATACTTGGTAATTTGTGTTATGTTCTAAAAGTGCTAATTCCGGACAGTGGTCCATGTGGCCCTGTCCCCTGTACATATAATCCCTTGTAAATTCTGCCCGTGCCTGTCGGCACATTGTAAAGTGTGTGTTTTTATCTAATGTGTTGTGTATAATACAAAGGCTATTTTTATAGAATACCTTGTGTGGAGTTTCCTTTGTGGTGGGCCTTGGGTGTTGTTGCTGGGTGCGCGCGCAAACGCTTTACACATCGCCTCAGAGATAAGCCTGGCTGCTCGTGCCAAGCTACCAAGGGGGTGAGCAGGGGTTATCTTTGGCGTGTAACTCCCCAGCCCTGACTAGAGTGGTGGTTTCTGTCTGGCTTTGGCGCAAGCCCTAGCCAACCAGAAATCGCCATTTCTAACACTTCTGAAAAGCACAAAAAGATTATCAATCATATGTTATAAAACAAAGTACAATAGATTACAAACAAAATTTCACAAACGATATTACATACAGCAATATTTTGAAATCAATATTTTTTATAAAGATATTAATAACAACACTTAAAACGATATTCTTACCTATGATATTCCTGTTGACAATATTTTTGACATCCTGATGTTCTTCACACAATATTTTTATCACAATATATTTTCAATTTGATATTTTGATCAAACACCATTTTGTAGGCATGCACATTGATAGTGTGTGTACCTACCATATGATGCAGGTAGCTGTGCCATAGGCAATTTTTCCTTCTTTAGCCATGCTACATAATATTGCTAAAAATCACTGGAAAAGGTTCCTTTGCCAATGCCTATTTAAGTTTATTATGACCCCGATACCAATCTTCAGTTGTTCCAGTAGTCAATGTGTCAGTTTAAAAATACGAAACTAATTGATGATTGGTTCACCAACACATAAGTAAGTACATGTTTAGATTGAGTAGTTTTTATGCTATGGTGCCGATTACGATCCTGTAAAAACCGGGTACGATCCGTCGGACGGAGCATATTCTCCGTCCGACGCGTACCCGGTCGTAACAATATACAAACATGGAAGTACGATTCGCACGAAAATACAATTTCCGTACGAATCGTACAAAACCCCGAGCGACGAAAATAAACATACAAATGTGATCGGGGAAAGCGCCGACGTGACGTCGGGACGCACGCAGCCTGCCATTCACGAACCAGGAAGTACGATTCGCACCGACGTCATCCCGCACGGAGAATATTTTCCGGCAGCCAAAAACTGCCGGGAAATCAGGACGACGCGAACAAGGAGTACCTGCACGCGACGGACAGACATGGACCCGAACCTACGTGTCATCCCGGCCCTCATAGCAGTCGACCTCCTCTACAGGTTACGACGCAGACGCCGCAGAAGGTCAGAACAACAAAGGGAGGGGGAAAGGGGGGGAGCAGGAGCAGGGGCAGGCCACAAACCCCCCACCAAAGTCACACAGCACACATGCCCTGGACATACCTGACCCCCAGGCCCTGGTCACTACGAGGGGGTGGGGGCGTGTCCAGCAAAGCCAGCGTCCGCCATAAAGGAAGTGGTTGACGACGTGAACCGGCAACACAACAATACAGGTACGTCCCGTACCCACGCCTTAAGAGCGTGGGTACGAGTTGTACCACGCCCACACCTACGTCACCCCAACAATGGTGGGACGGCTGTACCCACGTGGCAAAGGCCTGGGTACGGCCCGCACAAGCATTCCACAGCGTGGGTACGGATATGTACGGACCGTACCCCCACCCCCGTATGCATGGAGCGTACCCCCATCCCAACCGTGTATGTACGACCCGTACCCTCACCCGCGTATGTATGGAGCGTAAGCCCACCCCAACCGTGTATGTACGACCCGTACCCTCACCCGCGTATGCATGGAGCGTACCTCCACCCCAACCGTGTATGTACGACCCATACCCTCACCCGCATATGTATGGAGCGTACCCCCACCCCAACCGTGTATGTACGACCCGTACCCTCACCCGCGTACGTATGGAGCGTACCCCCCATGCCAACAGTGTATGTACGGACTGTACCCCCACCCCGTATGCATGGAGCGTACCCCACCCCAACCGTGTATGTACGACCCGTACCCTCACCCGCGTACGTATGGAGCGTACCCCCCATGCCAACAGTGTACGTACGGACCATACCCCCACCCCGTATGCATGGAGCGTACCCCCACCCCAACCGTGTATGTACGACCCGTACCCTCACCCGCGTACGTATAGAGCATACCCCAAATGCCAACAGTGTACGTACAGACCGTACCCCCACCCCGTATGCATGGAGCGTACCCCCACCCCAACCGTGTATGTACGACCCGTACCCCCACCCCAACCGTGTATGTACGACCCGTACCCTCACCCGCGTATGTATGGAGCGTACCCCCACCCCAACCGCGTATGTACGACCCGTACCCTCACCCGCGTATGTATGGAGCGTACCCCCACCCCAACCGTGTATGTACGACCCGTACCCTCACCCGCATATGTATGGAGCGTACCCCCACCCCAACCGCGTATGTACCACCCGTACCCTCACCCGCATATGTATGGAGCGTACCCCACCCCAACTGTGTATGTACGACCCGTACCCTCACCCGCGTATGCATGGAGCATACCTCCACCCCAACCATGTATGTACGACCCGTACCCTCACCCGCGTACGTATGGAGCGTACCCCCCATGCCAACAGTGTACGTACGGACCGTACCCCCACCCGCGCATGCATGGAGCGTACCCCCACCCCAACCGTGTATGTACCACCCGTACCCCCACCCCAACCGTCTATGTACGACCCGTACCCTCACCTGCGTATGCATGGAGCGTACCCCCACCCCAACCGTGTATGTACGACCCGTACCCCCACCCCAACCGTGTATGTACGACCCGTACCCTCACCCGCGTATGTATGGAGCGTACCCCCACCCCAACCGTGTATTTCTTATTTCTTATGCTATATTTATAGAGCGCACTGACACCAAAGGTTTCCTGGCGCTATGATTGAGATTGGAGGTGGGAGTCATAGTTTACATGAGTTTTGAGAAGAGCCATGTTTTTAGGCTCTGTACGACCCGTACCCTCACCCGCGTATGTATGGAGCATACCCCCACCCCAACCGTGTATGTACGACCCGTACCCTCACCCGCGTATGCATGGAGCGTACCTCCACCCCAACCGTGTATGTACGACCCGTACCCTCACCCGCGTACGTATGGAGCATACCCCCATGCCAACAGTGTACGTACGGACCGTACCCCCACCCGCGTATGCATGGAGCATACCCCCACCCCAACCGTGTATGTACGACCCGTAACCCCACCCCAACCGTGTATGTACGACCCGTACCCTCACCCGCGTATGCATGGAGCGTACCCCCACCCCAACCGTGTATGTACAACCCGTACCCTCACCCGCGTATGCTTGGAGCGTACCTCCACCCCAACCGTGTATGTACGACCCGTACCCTCACCCGCATATGCATGGAGCGAACCCACACCCGTGTATGTCCTAAGCGTACATATCCTGAAATAGGAGGGTTGGGTGCAGAGTCCTCCCAGCAGTGCCCAGTCATAAGAGGGGTGTGTGCAGAGTCCTCCCAGCAGTGCCCAGACACAGTGCCCAAATGCCAACAGTGTACGTACAGACCGTACCCCCACCCCGTATGCATGGAGCGTACCCCCACCCCAACCGTGTATGTACAACCCGTACCCCCACCCCAACCGTGTATGTACGACCCGTACCCTCACCCGCGTATGTATGGAGCGTACCCCCACCCCAACCGCGTATGTACGACCCGTACCCTCACCCGCGTATGTATGGAGCGTACCCCCACCCCAACCGTGTATGTACGACCCGTACCCTCACCCGCGTATGTATGGAGCGTACCCCCACCCCAACCGCGTATGTACCACCCGTACCCTCACCCGCATATGTATGGAGCGTACCCCCACCCCAACTGTGTATGTACGACCCGTACCCTCACCCGCGTATGCATGGAGCATACCTCCACCCCAACCATGTATGTACGACCCGTACCCTCACCCGCGTACGTATGGAGCATACCCCCCATGCCAACAGTGTACGTACGGACCGTACCCCCACCCGCGCATGCATGGAGCGTACCCCCACCCCAACCGTGTATGTACCACCCGTACCCCCACCCCAACCGTCTATGTACGACCCGTACCCTCACCTGCGTATGCATGGAGCGTACCCCCACCCCAACCGTGTATGTACGACCCGTACCCCCACCCCAACCGTGTATGTACGACCCGTACCCTCACCCGCGTATGTATGGAGCGTACCCCCACCTCAACCGTGTATTTCTTATTTCTTATGCTATATTTATAGAGCGCACTGACACCAAAGGTTTCCTGGCGCTATGATTGAGATTGGAGGTGGGAGTCATAGTTTACATGAGTTTTGAGAAGAGCCATGTTTTTAGGCTCTGTACGACCCGTACCCTCACCCGCGTATGTATGGAGCATACCCCCACCCCAACCGTGTATGTACGACCCGTACCCTCACCCGCGTATGCATGGAGCGTACCTCCACCCCAATCGTGTATGTACGACCCGTACCCTCACCCGCGTACGTATGGAGCATACCCCCATGCCAACAGTGTACGTACGGACCGTACCCCCACCCGCGTATGCATGGAGCATACCCCCACCCCAACCGTGTATGTACGACCCGTAACCCCACCCCAACCGTGTATGTACGACCCGTACCCTCACCCGCGTATGCATGGAGCGTACCCCCACCCCAACCGTGTATGTACGACCCGTACCCTCACCCGCGTATGCTTGGAGCGTACCTCCACCCCAACCGTGTATGTACGACCCGTACCCTCACCCGCATATGCATGGAGCGAACCCACACCCGTGTATGTCCTAAGCGTACATATCCTGAAATAGGAGGGTTGGGTGCAGAGTCCTCCCAGCAGTGCCCAGTCATAAGAGGGGTGTGTGCAGAGTCCTCCCAGCAGTGCCCAGACACAGGAGGGGTGGGTGCCTAACATTCACAACAGTGCCCAGACACAGGGGGTGGGTGCCTAACACTCCCAGCAGTGCCCAGACACAGGAGGGGTGGGTGCAGAGTCCTCCCAGCAGTGCCCAGACACAGGAGGGGTGGGTGCAGAGGCCTCCCAGCAGTGCCTAGACACAGGAGGGGTGGGTGCCTAACACTCACAGCAGTGCCCAGAGGTGGGTGCCTAACACTCCCAGCAGTGCCCAGACACAGGAGGGGTGGGTGCCTAACACTCACAGCATTGCTCAGACACAGGAGGGGTGGGTGCAGAGTCCTCCCAGCAGTGCCCAGCCACAGGAGGGGTGGGTGCAGAGTCCTCCCAGCAGTGCCCAGACACAGGAGGGGTGGGTGCAGAGGCCTCCCAGCAGTGCCCAGACACAGGAGGGGTGGGTGCCTAACACTCCCAGCAGTGCCCAGACACAAGAGGGGTGGGTGCAGAGTCCTCCCAGCAGTGCCCAGACACAGGAGGGGTGGGTGCCTAACACTCCCAGCAGTGCCCAGACACAGGAGGGGTGGGTGCAGAGGCCTCCCAGTAGTGCCCAGACACAGGAGGGGTGGGTGCCTAACACTCCCAGCAGTGCCCAGACACAGGAGGGGTGGGTGCCTAACACTCCCAGCAGTGCCCAGACACAGGAGGGGTGGGTGCAGAGTCCTCCCAGCAGTGCCCAGACACAGGAGGGGTGGGTGCAGAGGCCTCCCAGCAGTGCCCAGACACAGGAGGGGTGGGTGCCTAACACTCACAGCAGTGCCCAGACACAGGAGGGGTGGGTGCCTAACACTCCCAGCAGTGCCCAGATACAGGAGGGGTGGGTGCCTAACACTCACAGCAGTGCCCAGACACAGGAGGGGTGGGTGCAGAGTCCTCCCAGCAGTGCCCAGACACAGGAGGGGTGGGTGCAGAGGCCTCCCAGCAGTGCCCAGACACAGGAGGGGTGGGTGCCTAACACTCACAGCAGTGCCCCTGCAAAGAAAAGGGTGGAGTACCCACAGAGCCAATGCCCACAAATGTCAGTCAGGTGCACAAAGATCCTGCAGTACATGTACCACATGTGTGCGAGGCTGGGAGTATACACATGCATAGCGCCGAAAAGAAAACATGTCCACATGAAGTCATGACAACAGTCTACATACACAAGTACAGTGACCACCAAAGACGCCACGAATGATGCAGGTGGAGACATCGCTCAGCATGCATGGCCAAAGTCTCACAAGTCTGTCACACACCCAGCCAATGTAGACACAGCTCAGCACCACATATTGGAAAGACCCTGCAGGGAAGATGTCAGGTTACACAGAGGAAGGAACACACCTTGGGACGATGTCACCATGCAGTAACTGCTTACATGAACAAAGTTATGTAGCCAACAGCTTGTGATGGCACACAGATACCAGGATCCACCCTATGACCAGCACAAGACTACAATTCCCACACACCCAACACATAATCACCACCCAAAATAATGGGGCCGGTCCACCAACAGCAATACCAGACAGACAGTAGTGTACTAAGGAAAAAGAAATTGCTTTATTCAGCATCCAAAAATCTGTTTGTCCCTTGAAAGTTCAAAATGTACAATGCCCATAGGGCAATCCAAAGTTCAAATCCAGGTGGGGGACACAGTGGGACGCGTGTCCCCTAGCTTGCCTGCACAGTCAGACTCCTTCGACTTCCAGAGGGGGCAGGGCATCATGTGGGGGGGAAGGACCAGGCACCGCAGGGACATGAGGGCGAAGGGTAGGCGTCGTGGGTGCAGGGATGGAGGACTCCACCACAGGGGGTGGGGCAGGGCCAAAGGCGGAGGCCAGGATGGTGCTGCATACCTTAGCAAGGTCCTCCAGCGACTCCCCTGCACCCGAAGGAACCACAGGCCCCAAGGAGGGGGGGGTCAGAGGGATGGGTCGCAGCGTCACTGGGGAGGGTGTGACAGTGGGGGGGACTCAACCACCCTGACCGGGGACTCCCTTGACCGCTTGCGGGGTGGTGTCACTGTGGGGCTCAGGGACAGAGCGGCCATGAAGGAGTCTTTGCCGGATATGTGGCCAGAAGAGCTGAGGGGAGGGGATTTGGAGGGAGTGGATTTGGTGGAATGCGGACTCCCACTCTGGCTGCGTGTCTTACGTTTGCCCCCCGAACCAGTGGGTGTGCCTACTTCACCCTGTGTGTGCGTGCCAGGAGGTGTGCGTTTGATCTTCCCTGCTGGTGTGGTGCCTGTGTCTGTTGTGGTGGGTGCATGCTGACGTCTGGGTGTACGTGGGACAGGCATGGGAGTGGGAAGTGTGGATGGGTCAGGGGTAGGGGGTTGGACGAAGCGCTGCAGGAGACCCACTGCTGCAGTCAGTGTCGAGTCAATGGACCTCAGCAAGTTGCGTTGGTCAGCCTGTGATGAGAAAATGCCCTCCAAGTATGCCTCCATGTTGTTCAGCACTTGGCTGTGGCCATGGAGGACATTAAGCATCGCAGCCTGATCAACCTGCAACTGCCGCTGGATGTCCACAGACTCGGCATTGGCGGCAGCAGTGGAGACAGGGGCAGGGGGTGCGGTGCCTGGCAGGAAGGAGACATGCGGTGACTGGGTACGCTGGGAAGGGACACGAGCAAGTGGGTGGCGGCTGATGGCAATGGAGGGGGCGGGGAGAGATGTTGTGCCGCTGTCAGCTGCTGGTGCAGCCTCCGCCCACTCGGAGAGATCATCCTCGGACCCGTCAGCTTCATATTCTGTGGTGGCAGTGGACAGGTCCTCGGCCTCACTCTCCTCCGCCTCAGTTCCACTCGATGTGCCAGGCACGATGTCACCGCTGGCACTGGTGCTCGGTCCCTCCGCTCCGTCTGTGCTGATGTCTCCCTCCGTGTCCCCCGAAGATGCTGTGGGCAAGGTGAAGAGACAGCAATTAATCATACACCTGTATACATATGTCACATGAGTCCAATCTACATAGGTTACAGTGCATAGCCTGAAAAGAAAGATGAGTAACATCTACAAAACAAGGTACATATGTAGGGCATGCAACACACAGTTGGTTCACCCACCATGCCACTGAAAAACTATGGAGAGCATGACACAATAGCAAATGACATGAAATGGATTTTGACAGAGGAGCCAGGCCCTGGGGACGATCCAGCACTGCATCTGCACCACACAGCGTCGCCGAAAATAGGGATGAGCAGGGACCATATCCATGAACTTGAGGCACATGCTGCATAGGTAATACTGAAAACATGCCCACCATGACTGGCTCACTGCACCTTGAGTGTATGTCCAGACAAACATCACACACTGGCCAGACCTAGCAAGGAGATATCAGGTTTTGACATGTAGGCTTTGCCCGCACCAACCCCCCCCTACATGATGCTACAGGCATTGTTCACGTGGATAAAGTGCCAGCCTAGATAACCTTTTGAAGGAGTGACTACACACAGACCAGGGAACACATTGCAAGGAGGGGAAGGGAGGCAGGAGAGCACCGCTATACTGTGGGTAACAGGATCTGCACAGCACCTTTAGACCCTGGCAGTGTATCCATGCAACTGCGCACTTACAAATGCTGGTGAAACACAACAAACACACATGTACCTACCCCCTTCCTGCTGCTGCTTCTCCTGTAAGCGCCTGTCCAAGTCTGTAAAGACCACCGCCAGCACACGCTTGTGGATGTGGGTCAGACGGCGGCGCCCGCGGTTCTTATGGGTCTCAGGTGAGTCCCCCAGCAGGACCCGTGCGATCCTCCGCGTCCAGCACCGGATATCCTGCCAGCATTTTCTCACCTGGGCCAGGCGCCGCTTGCGACCCTCCGTCCTCCTCACGGCACTGACGGCGTTCATCCAGATCTGCTTCTTGGCAGAGGCGCCTACCTGTGAGGATGAACATGTGACACTACATCAATACACCTGGCACATGTCACAGAGACACTTATTAGAACAAATTTGCTGTTTACAACAAGGCATAGTATGCATCCAACGCATTGCACCTTTGTCATAGGGACATGATCCTCTGGGGAAGGGCAAAAGCAGTACGTGCCATTGAAAGTACACAGGTGGAATGAGGGCAACGACACAATCAATGATCCAGGCTCATACTGTGCATCACAAGCTACACCAGGATTATGTGCAGCACCTCTAAGCAGTCACATGCCACAGGCCACTGACGCTACCTCAGCAGAGTACACAGACACACACAGGCACAGGACATTCACCTGCCATTGCCAAATGCAGCGACAAACCTCACTCTGCACATGTGCCACTAGACGGGGGGGGGCTCACAGGTGTGGGGCTGGCTCTGCACGTCAGACACACAGCACTGCTCCCTGCTCACATCAGATGGGCAGGGTATATCCATCCCTCATGCAGCTTTGGTGCTACACTCCACATACGAACACATCATGTGGACACTCTCAGCACAGGTACACAGAACCAACATACATCTGTGGGTACAGTCACCTGTCACACTGGGCTGACCACATAATCACATGAGGACTGTAGAGGCAACATTCCCAGGAGGATAAGACAGGCAGAATGTGGCATGCACCATGCAGTGATTGTCACAGTAAACACAATGCAAGTGAGGACGGCAGACATGCACCACAGCATGCTCTGGCTGGGAGACATCAGGCATTCCCCCCCCTGGGACGCCCCCTACAGTACATAGCATGTGTGTCACACCTGGACACAATGCCAGAAGTCACAGTCACAAAAAAGGGACACAGTCTGTACTATTAGACTCTGCACTCACCTGATACCCTGGTCGCCCATACAGCAGGGGGTACTGTGGGAAGATCACATCCAGCAATGCCAGGTTCTCCTCCAGGGTGAAAGGCTGTGCCCTCTCCACAGACCTTGACATGGTTCCAGGGAATCAGGAGCAGCAGCTGGGTCGTAGAATCCAAAGATGTGCAGGCAAGTGCTCCCTCATGGGACCTGGCTGCCTTAAATCTGCCTTGCTGGCCTGTTTCATGCACAGGAGTACAGAGTGATTGGTCACTCACATTTGCATCCTATGTTTCCTCCAATCCCTTCAAACCTAGCACAGTCAGTGGGTTTTTATTCTTTTTTTTCTTGAGCATGATGTCAACTCCAGAACCACATTGCAACAAAGTAGATTTATTCAAACTGACTTCTGCTGTGCGCCTTCCGGAAAAAATTCAAACTTTAAACTTGGTCTCCATGACAACCAGCATGCATGTAGGCCTTTATACTTGTCCCTCATGTGTCCCCTATGTAATTTGGAGTTTCACACACAGGTACGGTGCGTACCGGGGCCCTAGGGCACCCCAAATGCATAGCAACGGCCCGTACAGGCGTGTGTACGGTCCGTATCACTATGGGTACGCATACGCGAGAACACCCATAGTGATAGTGAGCGTACAGGCGTGTGTACGGTCTGTATCACTATGGGTGTGCTCGCGTATGCGTACCCATAGTGATAGTGAGCGTACAGGCGTGTGTACGGTCCGTATCACTATGGGTACGCATGAGCGAGAACACCCATAGTGATACGGACCGTACACATGCCTGTACGCTCACTATCGCTATGGGTACGCATACGCGAGCACACCCATAGTGATACGGACCGTACACACGCCTGTACGCTCACTATCACTATGGGTGTTCTCGCGAATGCGTACCCATAGTGATAGTGAGCGTACAGGCGTGTGTACGGTCCGTATCACTATGGGTGTTCTCGCGTATGCTTACCCATAGTGACACGGACCGCACACACGCCTGTACGCTCACTATCACTATGGGTACGCATACGCGAGAACACCCATAGTGATAGTGAGCGTACAGGCGTGTGTACGGTCCGTATCACTATGGGTGTGCTCGCGTATGCGTACCCATAGCGATAGTGAGCGTACAGGCGTGTGTACGGTCCGTATCACTATGGGTGTTCTCGCGTATGCGTACCCATAGTGATGCGGACCGTACACACGCCTGTACGCTCACTATCACTATGGGTACGCATACGGCAGTACTCCCATAGTGATAGGGAACGTACACAGGCCCTCTGAGCGAATGTACGGTGCCTTTCACACATCATAGTGGTGACTGGCAGCACACAGGAAGGAATAGAGCTGACATACTTGTCCATGGATGGACATCAAGGCATTGTCTGGGCAGTACTACATGTGTGGGGCACAGGTGTGAAAGGCTGTGATGTGGCACATTACTCCTGAGTCGAGAAGGCAACAGATGTATGATGAGATGTGTACAGATGTTATGTGTGACGGTGCAATGTGTGCCAGGCATGCCCTTAACTCCTTTGACATGTGTGCATGTCGTACTGCACACTTGGGATGAGCGTCACTGGCATGGCACAGTCAACAACACACGCAAGTGTCCCCTGATGCCCGCTACAGGGGTTACCACACCAGACATGTGACTACCCACGGTGCACAATGTGTCTATGTCATGTATGTGTGGGGTGTTCCCATTAGCTTGATGTTGGTGCTCCCTCAAAAGCATCAGCTGTTGCAGCAACCAACATGTGTCTGTGTGTAGATGGACATGGCACACTGTTACGCACACCAGGCCACATGTGGTATCGGATGTGAGGTGCGTATGTATGCATGGGACACGGAGTAGCGTAACAAGGACATGTCTGCATCCTCTCAATGAATGTGTGGTGAGTCATTACATGTACACCTTATTGGCAAGGTGTGTGGGCTGTCCTAGTGTAATGTCATGTGACCTGTGGCTCTAGTGTTCCACTACCTGTCTCTGAAATCGACATCCTACTTCTGCTGATGTGTTGATGTATGTCACTCCTGTGTTGCGTCTGGCTGTTCACTTACACTGGGACACAGCTAATCCCATGCCATGGCATGTGGAGGTTCACAATCTCCGTGTGTAGCTGGGTCTTGGTAGGAGTGTCACCTGGCAGCCATACGTGTCCAGGGCATGTGGCACATACCTGACTCCGTATGTAGCATATGTGTATTGACAGATTAACATGTGCTCAGTACAAATAAATTGTTGTTGTAGTGCACTCACTCTTCCTTGTCACTTCCAAATTACTGCAGAGCGCCGCCTCTTCCCCGACCAATTCCGGACTTGGCTGACATGCGGGAGAATGACTGTATACGGTGCTACCGCTTCCCCCAGCCGTTGATTGAGGAGTTGACGGCAAGGCTGGCACCACACCTGCAACCGCTGCACAGGTATCCTACGGCACTGACACCCAAGCTGAAGGTAATGGCAGCCCTACATTTTCTTGCCACGGGTACCTTTCAATATACCATAGCTCATGTTGGTGTCATGTCCCAGAGCATGTTCAGCCGTGTGCTGCATGATTTCTTAGAGGCCATGTTGCTTCACCTGGATGAGTTCATCCATTTCCCAACTCCTGAACTGTTGACTGGGGTCAAGCGTGGATTCTATGCCCTGGGAGGGATGCCCCATGTCATTGGGTCCATAGATGGGACACATGTGGCTTTGGTACCACCACAGGCACAGGAGGTAGCGTACAGGAATCACAAGCACTACCACTCCATCAATGCCCTTGTGGTGTGTCTGTCCAAAATGGTGATTTCACATGTCTGTGCTCGTTTTCCAGGATCAGCACACAATGCCTACATCATGAGGCGTAGCAGGGTGCCTGAAATGATGACGCAGCTGCGCAACGAACGAGCATGTGTTGTTGTTGGTGGGTACACTCTGTCTGTCCTGTATTTTGCGTAGACTTCCAGCAGGACCGCTTCTCCTGTCCTACTTATGTCCATGTGGTTTCCATGTAGGGGACGCTGGCTATTCCAACATGCCATGGCTGATCACACCTCTCCGCAACCCCATCACCCCGGCCCAGCTCCGCTACAACACCGCCCATGGCCGGACAAGGCGAGTGATAGAGAGGACATTTGGCCTCCTGAAGAGCCTATTCAGATGCCTCCACAAGACCGGCGGCGCCCTCCCATATGCCCCGGCGAAGGTCTGCAAAATCTTCATGGTCTGCTGCATGCTGCACAACATGGCAGTTGAGAAAGCTGTGCCACTTATCCTGGATCAAGATGATCAGGACCATCCACCCGTGGAGGACGAAGGGCTTGGCAATGGGGCTAGTGATGTGGAGGATGTGGTTCCGCAAGAGGACATCCGGAGTCAGCTCATACGCGACTTCTTTGCTTAGTGGTGAGTACCAGTGTCTGTGTGTGCACGCATTGGTCCCCGTGTGGCATGTGTTGCGATGTGTGTGTTCATCTGCATGTATGCCACGTGAGTCAGAGGTGTGTGTGGATGTGTCACTGGAGTGATGGTGCCAGTGATGAGTGTATTTCCCCAGTCATAATTGTGACCTAGCATGTTGTCATCCTTACATGTGTCGAGTACATGCACATGCAAGTGGCTGTGCTTTTTGTGGCTGACTTCTTGTGTGTCTCTCATCCCCAGGTACTTGCGCATGCCGTCTGCTGGTTGCATTGTTGTGGCACTGCTATTCCTCATGGACACGTCATCGTGTGCTGACTCAGCGTTACACGCACGGACAAGTTTGGAAGTCTCCTTGGGTAAGGGATGCATCAGGGGTGTATTGGGTGTGGCAGTTGCTTACGATGTGTGCACACTGCCCCTGTCGATGTTTGGTTCCTCTGCAGACATGTCGCATCACCATGGGACACATTACATGTAGCTGGGTACACCTGAATAGATGGTCAGACTTGTTGACAGT
The DNA here is from genome assembly GCF_964204655.1 of Triturus cristatus. Classification (NCBI taxonomy): domain Eukaryota; kingdom Metazoa; phylum Chordata; class Amphibia; order Caudata; family Salamandridae; genus Triturus; species Triturus cristatus. The sequence continues at coordinate 444,148,081 of NC_140585.1, forward strand.
CATCTGTGATGGGATAGTGGATTGTGATGATGGCATCATTGTGTGTAACACCGCCCTCGGACACATACGGTTTGCATTGGCTTGACATGGTGTGGGACTTCCACATCAGAGGATCAATGGTGTATGGCAGCCTCTCCGTGAGCAGCAGGGGGTGTTTAGCTGTTAGCCGACACTTGTGTGCCAGTTCCATGGCTATCACGCATTTGTGCTGCAGAAGGGGGGTTCCAGTGTTGGACCCACATGTTACTCCACATGACCTGTTTATGTTTACTCCGAGTTGCCTCTGCATTCCCGAATACATGAATAATAAAGGTGTCCCTATGCCTCCAAGGTGCCTATTCTCAGTCAATGCTGGTGTGTTGCCACGGTGCATCCGGCATGTCTGGCATGGTTTTCCGTGATAGTGGCTATGTGTCTATGTGTCGAGTAGCAAGATGCAAGCTGTTTGTGTGGGATTAGACTGTGTATTGTGCAGGATGTCCATGACTGTGTGGGTATTGTGACATGTACCATCCCCATGCATCCAACGTTGGCCAGGCCACCATTCTCTGCATCCACCTGACTCAAAGGGAGTTGGTGTCCTTGCCATTGGAAATCCTCAGAGTCCATGCCACAGTCTTTGTCAACATTGGTCAGACAGTGACCAGCAAGTCCATGTGGCAGAGAATGTCTTTTGCTGCAGTGCTGCTGTTGGTCCAGTGGGCCAGGTGCCAGGCCAGGTGTCCTGTGAGATGGTGCTGTTGCGCTGACCCTCATGGTCTTTTCCGTGGACGACCCGCCCTCCTGCGGGGACCCTCAGAAGCAGGCCGTGACGATGTTTGAGATGCTCCGTCGGATTTCTCCTCCTCCTCCTCATCCCTCCCTGTGGGTGGTCATGTTCTACGCCTGGTGGCACAGGGAGGGTTGCCCATGTTGTCGGCTATCCGACGGAATGTACGGTGAATTCCCGTGAACACCGTCACGAGCTCAGCCTGTCTGTCCTCCATCCGCCCTTGGTGTCACAGTAGACAGGCATGTTGCTCCGCATGTTGCTGGGCCTGCTGGGTCTTGATCTCCTCGAGGATGGACACAACCTGGGCCATGCCGGTGGTGTCCTGCCGGTATGTCTCCAGGATGTTTCTGACATGGGAATATACCGGTTCCGCAGCCAACTGGTCAGGCTCGCGCCTCCACCGTCCTCCACTCCCACCACCCCTGCCCACTTGCACCTGGCCTGCCCTTGTGGGCACATCGGGTCTCCGGGACCCCTGAGGGGTGGCATTGGCGTTGTCGCCTGCCTCCTCCTGGGTGCCCGGTACACCGTGTCCCTCCTGGCCAGCCTGGCTGCATTGTGGTGGTGGGGCAGGGATCCTGGGTGTCTCCTGGGATGTGGCAGGAGTGGGGGTGGTGGTTGGCCCAGTTGTACCTGACGCAGGTGCTGCAGGTGGTTGGACACCAGAGAGGCCAGGTTGGTCGGGGTCGTCCACAGAGTGGTGAGAGTCGTCGCTGCCGGTGGGTCCGTCATCCCGCCGAGCCGGGTCCTGTGAGTCTTCCCCCCCAGTATTGGGGGGTGATCCACGACGTTGACCTGTGTGTGAGAGAGACAATGTTAATTTTGTTCCATGCAACATCCATGTTTCATTCGTTTTTAAGTTGGCACATTTCCTTTGGGAATTTGGATATGTCTTGCATTCCACTCACAGTGCACTTGTGCATGGGTATGTCCCTTGGCCACAGCTTTTGCGACTTTACCTATGTGTGGCACAGTCTTCCTTGCTGCGTCAATTGTGACTGCAGTCAGCAGTGGAGTGGGCAGGTGTGGCGAGCCATGCATTGGCGCCTTCCGTGTTGCACTGTACGTGGGCACATGGAGTTGTTCCACACACTTATATAATGCAGGTAGCTGGCGTTGTGCTCGTGCACAGGTTGAGACATGGCCCAGTGTTTTGCCATGGAGAAGAGAGGGGGATTCAGGCACTGGCCACCCTTGTCTACATGCACGCAGTCCACCTGCTGACAAGCAGACATTCCCACACCCCCCAAGGCTGAATTGGTCTCCCTGTGTGTCCCTTTCTCACTCCCTCTCTGTCCCCCTCTCCCTCCCTCTGTGTGTCACCCTCTGTCACCTCAGCCCAGCTTCCTAGGCACACACTTTTTGCAGTTCTTTGAATGGCCCTTGGCTTGTTGATGTGAGTTTGTTTCTGATCTCCAGGCACCCATTGGGTGTAGTGTCTGTATCTGCGCTGCTGCTGTGGTGGTGTGTGCTGCCACTCTTTCACAGTGTTGGCTGTTCATTAGCTGCTGTCATGTGCAAAACCGTGCCGTCACCCCCATGTCTTAATGCAAGGCGTCCGCCATTTGCTGGCAAGTCTTTCCTGTGTGGGGACACACTGTTTGTCTGGCTGTGACCTAGGCCATATGGGCAGAGGGCATTGTTGTCTGCTTCTGAGTTGCACTATGTGATTTTTGGGGCCCACACTCCCGCCATCCGGCTTACCGTGTCTTGTGTTGGTGTTTTCTGTGGCCTGTGACTTGGCATTGTCCAGCTGGGTGCATGGGGCATGGTGGCGCCAGTGGCATGTGCGTGTTCATGGAGTGTGGTTGAGTCATGCGATAGCTTGGGGTGGTTGCGTGCCTGTTTGTGAATTTGGTTGTGGATGACGTTCCCCCCATGTGAGGTGAGTTGTTTGTGTACTCACCCGGGTCTCGGAGTCCTTCTAATCCGTCCACTGACACCACCGGCAGTATGGCCATCACCCTCTCCTCCCAGGGATGGTATTGTACGGGTCTGCGGGGCGGCCCTCCTCCTTTGATGTTGGCCCGGTTGTGGTCATCGGTCATTTTGGCTCGGACCCTCCTCCGCAGATCGTCCCACCTGGCTTGGCATTCATGCCTGGTCCTTCTGGTGGACGCAACAGCATTCACAGCATCGACAATCCTCCGCCACATGGCTGTTTTTTTGGAAATGCTGGTCTGTCTGACCAATGTTCCAAAGAGGTGTGGCTCGACTCTGAGGATTTCGTCGACAAGGACCTCCAACTCTCGGCTAGTGAACTTTGGATTCTTGTTAGTGGGCATGGTGAGGGGTGTGGGTGTGGATGGTTGTGGGGGGTGTGGGTGTGGATGGTTGTGGGTGTGTGGGTGTGGTTGTGCAGGTGTGTGTGTGAATGTGATGAGGGGGTGTTTGTGTAGGTGTGTGTGTGAAGGTGTGCAAGTGTAAGGTGTAGTAAAGGTTCAAGTATGGTGCTGTAGGTTGTCTGTGGGGTCTGGCAGCAGTGAGTCTGTTGCAAAGGCTCATGGTTTGTGTCTGTGGGCCCTTTTTATTAGTCCATTGGTTGGTGTGGCTGTGTTTGAACTTTGGGTGGGTGTGTTATAAGGAGTGGTTGTGTTTTGGGCCTCTGTTTGGGATTTTGGCAGTTGCAGGTCAGTGAATGTGTTGTTTTTGTGCTTGTTGGACATGTTTTGTGGCTTTGTGCCATTCGAATGGTGTATTCTTGTGTTGTTTTGCTTTGTCCTGGTTGTGTACGTGCGTTTTTAGCGTGTGTACGGTGTGTACTTCGGGATTTTTGTTGTACAGTGCTGTCCTTGTGTCTGTCTTGGTACGACTCGTACATACGCGATGTTGGGTGAAGGTGCTGGTGTTGGGGCCTGGGGTGCGCTCCGTACTTAGAATGTTGGGGTGGGGGTACGGGTCGTACATACAGGGTTGGGGTGGGGGTACGGGTCGTACATACACGGTTGGGGTGGGGGTACGCTCCATACGTACGCGGGTGAGGGTACGGGTCGTACATACACTGTTGGGGTGGGGGTACGCTCCATACATACGCGGGTGAGGGTACGGGTCGTACATACAGGGTTGGGGTGGGGGTACGCTCCATGCATACGTGGGTGAGGGTACGGGTCGTACATGCACGGTTGGGGTGGGGGTACGCTCCATACGTACGCGGATGAGGGTACAGGTCGTACATACACGGTTGGGGTGGGGGTACGCTCCATACATACGCGGGTGAGGGTACGGGTTGTACATACACAGTTGGGGTGGGGGTACGGGTTGTACATACACTGTTGGGGTGGGGGTACGCTCCATACATACGCAGGTGAGTGTACGGGTCGTACATACACGGTTGGGGTGGGGGTACGCTCCATACATACGCGGGTGAGTGTAAGGGTCGTACATACACGGTTGGGGTGGGGGTACGGGTTGTACATACACGGTTGGGGTGGGGGTACGCTCCATACGTACGCGGGTGAGGGTACGGGTCGTACATACACTGTTGGGGTGGGGGTACGCTCCATACATACGCGGGTGAGGGTACGGGTTGTACATACACAGTTGGGGTGGGGGTACGGGTCGTACATACACAGTTGGGGTGGGGGTACGGGTTGTACATACACTGTTGGGGTGGGGGTACGCTCCATACATACGCAGGTGAGTGTACGGGTCGTACATACACGGTTCGGGTGGGGGTACGAGTCGTACATACACGGTTGGGGTGGGGGTACGCTCCATACGTATGCGGGTGAGGGTACGGGTCGTACATACACTGTTGGGGTGGGGGTACGCTCCATACATACGCGGGTGAGTGTAGGGGTCGTACATACACGGTTGGGGTGGGGGTACAAGTCATACATACACGGTTGGGGTGGGGGTACGCTCTATACGTACGCGGCTGAGGGTACGGGTCGTACATACACTGTTGGGGTGGGGGTACGCTCCATACATACGTGGGTGAGTGTACGGGTCGTACATACACGGTTGGGGTGGGGGTCCGCTCCATAAGTACGCGGGTGAGGGTACGGGTCGTACATACACTGTTGCGGTGGGGGTACGCTCCATACATACGTGGGTGAGGGTACGGGTCGTACATACACGGTTGGGGTGGGGTTACGCTCCATACGTACGCGGGTAAGGGTACGGGTCGTACATACACGGTTGGGGTGGGGGTACGCTCCATACGTACGCGGGTGAGGGTACGGGTCGTACATACACGGTTGGGGTGGGGGTACGCTCCATACATACACGGGTGAGGGTACGGGCCGTACATACACGGTTGGGGTGGGGGTACGGGTCGTACATACATGGTTGGGGTGGGGGTACGCTCCATACATACGCGGGTGAGGGTACGGGTCGTACATACACTGTTGGGGTGGGGGTACGCTCCATACATACACAGGTGAGGGTACGGGTCGTACATACAGGGTTGGGGTGGAGGTACGCTCCATGCATACGCGGGTGAGGGTACGGGTCGTACATACATGGTTGGGGTGGGGGTACGGGTCGTACATACACGGATGGGGTGGGGGTACGTTCCATACGTACGCGGGTGAGGGTACGGGTCGTACATACACTGTTGGGGTGGGGGTACGCTCCATACATACACGGGTGAGTGTACGGGTCATACATACACGGTTGGGGTGGGGGTACGAGTCGTATATACACGGTTGGGGTGGGGGTACGCTCCATACGTACGCGGGTGAGGGTACGGGTTGTACATACACTCTTGGGGTGGGGGTACGCTCCATACATACGTGGGTGAGGGTACGGGTCGTACATACAGGGTTGGGGTGGGGGTACGCTCCATGCATACGTGGGTGAGGGTACGGGTCGTACATACACGGTTGGGGTAGGGGTACGCTCCATACGTACGCGGGTGAGGGTACGGGTCGTACATACACGGTTGGGGTGGGGGTACGCTACATACATACGCGGGTGAGGGTATGGGCCGTACATACATGGTTGGGGTGGGGGTACGCTCCATACGTACGCCGGGTGAGGGTACGGGTCGTACATACACGGTTGGGGTGGGGGTACGCTCCATACATACACGGGTGAGGGTACGGGCCGTACATACACGGTTGGGGTGGGGCTACGGGTCGTACATACACGGTTGGGGTGGGGGTACGCTCCATACGTACGCGGGTGAGGGTACGGGTCGTACATACACTGTTGGGGTGTGGGTACGCTCCATACATACGCGAGTGAGGGTACGGGTCATACATACACGGTTGGGGTGGGGGTACGGGTCGTACATACACGGTTGGGGTGGGGGTACGCTCCATACATACGCGGGTGAGGGTACGGGTCGTACATACACTGTTGGGGTGGGGGTACGCTCCATACATATGCGGGTGAGTGTACGGGTCGTACATACACGGTTGGGGTGGGGGTACGAGTCGTATATACACGGTTGGGGTGGGGGTACGCTCCATACGTACGCGGGTGAGGGTACGGGTCGTACATACACTGTTGGGGTAGAGGTACGCGCCATACATACGCGGTTGAGTGTATGGGTCGTACATACACGGTTGGGGTGGGGGTACGAGTCGTACATACACGGTTGAGGTGGGGATACGCTCCATACGTATGCGGGTGAGGGTACGGGTCGTACATACACTGTTGGGGTGGGGGTACGCTCCATACATACGCGGGTGAGTGTACAGGTCGTACATACACGGTTGGGGTGGGGGTACGAGTCATACATACACGGTTGGGGTGGGGGTACGCTCCATACATACGCGGGTGAGGGTACGGGTCGTACATACACTGTTGGGGTGGGGGTACGCTCCATACATACGCGGGTGAGGGTACGGGTCGTACATACAGGGTTGGGGTGGGGGTACGCTCTATGCATACGTGGGTGAGGGTACGGGTCGTACATACACGGTTGGGGTGGGGGTATGCTCCATACGTACGCGGATGAGGGTACAGGTCGTACATACACGGTTGGGGTGGGGGTACGCTACATCCATACGCGGGTGAGGGTACGGGCCGTACATACACGGTTGGGGTGGGGGTACGCTCCATACGTACGCGGGTGAGGGTACGGGTCGTACATACACGGTTGGGGTGGGGGGTACGCTCCACACATACGTGGGTGAGGGTACGGGCCGTACATACACGGTTGGGGTGGGGGTACGCTCCATACGTACACGGGTGAGGATACGGGTCGTACATACACGGTTGGGGTGGGGGTACGCTCCATACATACGCGGGTGAGGGTACGGGTCATACATACAGGGTTGGGTGGGGGTACGGGTCATACATACACGGTTGGGGTGGGGGTACGCTCCATACGTACGCGGGTGAGGGTACGGGCCGTACATACACTGTTGGGGTGGGGGTACGCTCCATACATATGTGGGTGAGTGTACGGGTCGTACATACACGGTTGGGGTGGGGGTACGGGTTGTACATACACGGTTGGGGTGGGGGTACGCTCCATACGTACGCGGGTGAGGGTACGGGTCGTACATACACTGTTGGGGTGGGTGTACGCTCCATACATACGTGGGTGAGGGTACGGGTCGTACATACACAGTTGGGGTGGGGGTACGGGTCGTACATACACTGTTGGGGTGGGGGTACGCTCCATACATATGCGGGTGAGTGTACGGGTCGTACATACACGGTTGGGGTGGGGGTACGAGTCGTATATAAACGGTTGGGGTGGGGGTACGCTCCATACGTACGCGGGTGAGGGTACGGGTCGTACATACACTGTTGGGGTGTGGGTACGCGCCATACATACGCAGTTGAGTTTATGGGTCGTACATACACGGTTGGGGTGGGGGTACGAGTCGTACATACACGGTTGGGGTGGGGATACACTCCATACGTACGCGGGTGAGGGTACGGGTCGTACATACACTGTTGGGGTGGGGGTACGCTCCATACATACGCGGGTGAGTGTACAGGTCGTACATACACGGTTGGGGTGGGGGTACGAGTCATACATACACGGTTGGGGTGGGGGTACGCTCCATACGTACGCGGGTGAGGGTACGGGTCGTATATACACTGTTGGGGTGGGGGTACGCTCCATACATACGCGGGTGAGGGTACGGGTCGTACATACAGGGTTGGGGTGGGGGTACGCTCCATGCATACGTGGGTGAGGGTACGGGTCGTACATACACGGTTGGGGTGGGGGTACGCTCCATACGTACGCGGATGAGGGTACAGGTCGTACATACACGGTTGGGGTGGGGGTACGCTACATACATACGCGGGTGAGGGTACGGGCCGTACATACACGGTTGGGGTGGGGGTACGCTCCATACGTACGCGGGTGAGAGTACGGGTCGTACATACACGGTTGGGGTGGGGGGTACGCTCCATACATATGTGTGTGAGGGTACGGGCCGTACATACACGGTTGGGGTGGGGGTATGCTCCATACGTACGCGGGTGAGGGTACGGGTCGTACATACACGGTTGGGGTGGGGGTACGCTCCATACATACGCGGGTGAGGGTACGGGTCGTACATACAGGGTTGGGGTGGGGGTACGGGTCATACATACACGGTTGGGGTGGGGGTACGCTCCATACGTACGCTGGTGAGGGTACGGGCCGTACATACACTGTTGGGGTGGGGGTACGCTCCATACATACGCGGGTGAGTGTACGGGTCGTACATACACGGTTGGGGTGGGGGTACGGGTTGTACATACACGGTTGGGGTGGGGGTACGCTCCATACATACGCGGGTGAGGATACGGGTCGTACATACACTGTTGGGGTGGGGGTACGCTCCATACATATGTGGGTGAGGGTACGGGTCGTACATACACGGTTGGGGCGGGGGTACGGGTTGTACATACACGGTTGGGGTGGGGGTATGCTCCATACGTACGCAGGTGAGGGTACGGGTCGTACATACACTGTTGGGGTGGGGGTACGCTCCATACATATGCGGGTGAGGGTATGGGTCGTACATACACGGTTGGGGTGGGGGTACGAGTCGTACATACACGGTTGGGTCGGGGGTACGCTCCATACGTACGCAGGTGAGGGTACGGGTCATACATACACTGTTGGGGTGGGGGTACGCTCCATACATACACAGGTGAGTGTACGGGTCGTACATACACGGTTGGGGTGGGGGTACGAGTCGTACATACACGGTTGGGGTGGGGGTACGCTCCATACATATGCGGGTGAGGGTACGGGTCGTACATTTCCTGTTGGGGTGGGGGTACGCTCCATACATATGCGGGTGAGTGTACGGGTCGTACATACACGGTTGGGGTGGGGGTACGAGTCATACATACACGGTTGGGGAAGGGTACGCTCTATACGTACGCGGGTGAGGGTACGGGTCGTACATACACTGTTGGTGTGGGGGTATGCTCCATACATACGCGGGTGAGTGTAAGGGTCATACATACACGGTTGGGGTGGGGGTACGAGTCGTACATACACGGTTGGGGTGGGGGTACGCTCCATAAGTACGCGGGTGAGGGTACGGGTCGTACATACACTGTTGGGGTGGGGGTACGCTCCATACATACGCGGGTGAGGGTACGGGTCGTACATACAGGGTTGGGGTGGGGGTACGCTCCATGCATACACGGGTGAGGGTACGGGTCGTACATACACGGTTGGGGTGGGGGTACGCTCCATACGTACGCGGGTGAGGGTACGGGTCGTACATACACGGTTGGGGTGGGGGTACGCTACATACATACGCGGGTGAGGGTACGGGCCGTACATACACGGTTGGGGTGGGGGTATGCTCCATACTTACGCGGGTGAGGGTACGGGTCGTACATACACGGTTGGGGTGGGGGTACGCTCCATACATACACGGGTGAGGGTACGGGCCGTACATACACGGTTGGGGTGGGGGTACGCTCCATACATACGCGGGTGAGGATACGGGTCGTACATACACTGTTGGGGTGGGGGTACGCTCCATACATATGTGGGTGAGGGTACGGGTCGTACATACACGGTTGGGGCGGGGGTACGGGTTGTACATACACGGTTGGGGTGGGGGTATGCTCCATACGTACGCAGGTGAGGGTACGGGTCGTACATACACTGTTGGGGTGGGGGTACGCTCCATACATACGCGGGTGAGGGTATGGGTCGTACATACACGGTTGGGGTGGGGGTACGAGTCGTACATACACGGTTGGGTCGGGGGTACGCTCCATACGTACGCGGGTGAGGGTACGGGTCATACATACACTGTTGGGGTGGGGGTACGCTCCATACATACACAGGTGAGTGTACGGGTCGTACATACACGGTTGGGGTGGGGGTACGAGTCGTACATACACGGTTGGGGGGGGTATGCTCCATACATATGCGGGTGAGGGTACGGGTCGTACATTTCCTGTTGGGGTAGGGGTACGCTCCATACATATGCGGGTGAGTGTACGGGTCGTACATACACGGTTGGGGTGGGGGTACGAGTCATACATACACGGTTGGGGAAGGGTACGCTCTATACGTACGCGGGTGAGGGTACGGGTCGTACATACACTGTTGGGGTGGGGGTATGCTCCATACATACGCGGGTGAGTGTAAGGGTCATACATACACGGTTGGGGTGGGGGTACGAGTCGTACATACACGGTTGGGGTGGGGGTACGCTCCATAAGTACGCGGGTGAGGGTACGGGTCGTACATACACTGTTGGGGTGGGGGTACGCTCCATACATACGCGGGTGAGGGTACGGGTCGTACATACAGGGTTGGGGTGGGGGTACGCTCCATGCATACACGGGTGAGGGTACGGGTCGTACATACACGGTTGGGGTGGGGGTACGCTCCATACGTACGCGGGTGAGGGTACGGGTCGTACATACACGGTTGGGGTGGGGGTACGCTACATACATACGCGGGTGAGGGTACGGGCCGTACATACACGGTTGGGGTGGGGGTATGCTCCATACGTACGCGGGTGAGGGTACGGGTCGTTCATACACGGTTGGGGTGGGGGTACGCTCCATACATACACGGGTGAGGGTACGGGCCGTACATACACGGTTGGGGTGGGGGTACGGGTCATACATACACGGTTGGGGTGGGGGTACGCTTCATACGTACGCGGGTGAGGGTACGGGTCGTACATTCACTGCTGGGGTGGGGGTACGCTCCATACATACGCGGGTGAGGGTACAGGTCGTACATACTGGGTTGGGGTGGGGGTACGCTCCATGCATACGCGGGTGAGGGTACGGGTCGTACATACACAGTTGGGGTGGGGGTACGGGTCGTACATACACGGTTGGGGTGGGGGTATGCTCCATACGTACGCGGGTGAGGGTACGGGTCGTACATACACTGTTGGGGTGGGGGTACGCTCCATACATACGCGGGTGAGTGTACGGGTCGTACATACACGGTTGGGGTGGGGGTACGAGTCGTATATACACGGTTGGGGTGGGGGTACGCTCCATACGTACGCGGGTGAGGGTACGGGTCGTACATACACTGTTGGGGTGGGGGTACGCTCCATACATATGCGGGTGAGGGTACGGGTCGTACATACAGGGTTGGGGTGGGGGTACGCTCCATGCATACGCGGGTGTGGGTACGGGTCGTACATACACGGTTGGGGTGGGGGTACGCTCCATACGTACGCGGGTGAGGGTACGGGTCGTACATACACGGTTGGGGTGGGGGTACGCTACATACATATGCGGGTGAGGGTACAGGCCGTACATACATGGTTGGGGTGGGGGTACGCTCCATACGTACGCAGGTGAGGGTACGGGTCGTACATACACGGTTGGGGTGGGGGTACGCTCCATACGTACGCGGGTGAGGGTACGGGTCGTACATACACTGTTGGGTTGGGGGTACGCTACATACATACGCGGGTGAGGGTACGGGTCGTACATACATGGTTGGGGTGGGGGTACGGGTCGTACATACACGGTTGGGGTGGGGGTACGCTCCATACGTACGCGGGTGAGGGTACGGGTCGTACATACACTGTTGGGGTGGGGGTACGCTCCATACATATGCGGGTGAGTGTACGGGTCGTACATACACGGTTGGGGTGGGGGTACGAGTCGTATATACACGGTTGGGGTGGGGGTACGCTCCATACGTACGTGGGTGAGGGTACGGGTCGTACATACACTGTTGGGGTGGGGGTACGCTCCATACATATGTGGGTGAGGGTACAGGTCGTACATACACGGTTGGGGCGGGGGTACGGGTTGTACATACACGGTTGGGGTGGGGGTATGCTCCATACGTACGCAGGTGAGGGTACGGGTCGTACATACACTGTTGGGGTGGGGGTACGCTCCATACATACGCGGGTGAGGGTATGGGCCGTACATACACGGTTGGGGTGGGGGTACGGGTCGTACATACACGGTTGGGGTGGGGGTACGCTCCATACGTACGCGGGTGAGGGTACGGGTCATACATACACTGTTGGGGTGGGGGTACGCTCCATACATACACAGGTGAGTGTACGGGTCGTACATACACGGTTGGGGTGGGGGTACGAGTCGTACATACACGGTTGGGGTGGGGGTACGCTCCATACATATGCGGGTGAGGGTACGGGTCGTACATACACTGTTGGGGTGGGGGTACGCTCCATACATATGCGGGTGAGTGTACGGGTCGTACATACACGGTTGGGGTGGGGGTACGAGTCATACATACACGGTTGGGGAAGGGTACGCTCTATACGTACGCGGGTGAGGGTACGGGTCGTACATACACTGTTGGGGTGGGGGTATGCTCCATACATACGCGGGTGAGTGTAAGGGTCATACATACACGGTTGGGGTGGGGGTACGAGTCGTACATACACGGTTGGGGTGGGGGTACGCTCCATAAGTACGCAGGTGAGGGTACGGGTCGTACATACACTGTTGGGGTGGGGGTACGCTCCATACATACGCGCGTGAGGGTACGGGTCGTACATACAGGGTTGGGGTGGGGGTACGCTCCATGCATACGCGGGTGAGGGTACGGGTCGTACATACACGGTTGGGGTGGGGGTACGCTCCATACGTACGCGGGTGAGGGTACGGGTCGTACATACACGGTTGGGGTGGGGGTACGCTACATACATACGCGGGTGAGGGTACGGGCCGTACATACACGGTTGGGGTGGGGGTATGCTCCATACGTACGCGGGTGAGGGTACGGGTCGTACATACACGGTTGGGGTGGGGGTACGCTTCATACGTACGCGGGTGAGGGTATGGGTCGTACATACACTGCTGGGGTGGGGGTACGCTCCATACATACGCGGGTGAGGGTACGGGTCGTACATACTGGGTTGGGGTGGGGGTACGCTCCATGCATACGCGGGTGAGGGTACGGGTCGTACATACACGGTTGGGGTGGGGGTATGCTCCATACGTACGCGGGTGAGGGTACGGGTCGTACATACACTGTTGGGGTGGGGGTACGCTCCATACATACGCGGGTGAGTGTACGGGTCGTACATACACGGTTGGGGTGGGGGTACGAGTCGTATATACACGGTTGGGGTGGGGGTACGCTCCATACGTACGCGGGTGAGGGTACGGGTCGTACATACACGGTTGGGGTGGTGGTACGAGTCGTACATACACGTTTGGGGTGGGGGTACGCTCCATACGTACGCGGGTGAGGGTACGGGTCATACATACACTGTTGGGGTGGGGGTACGCTCCATACAGACGCGAGTGAGGGTACGGGTCGTACATACAGGGTTGGGGTGGGGGTATGCTCCATGCATACGCGGGTGTGGGTACTGGTCGTACATACACGGTTGGGGTGGGGGTACGCTTCATACGTACGCGGGTGAGGGTACGGGTCGTACATACACGTTTGGGGTGGGGGTACGCTACATACATATGCGGGTGAGGGTACGGGCCGTACATACATGGTTGGGGTGGGGGTACGCTCCATACGTACGCAGGTGAGGGTACGGGTCGTACATACACGGTTGGGGTGGGGGTACGCTCCATACGTACGCGGGTGAGGGTACGGGTCGTACATACACTGTTGGGATGGGGGTACGCTAAATACATACGCGGGTGAGGGTACGGGTCGTACATACACGGTTGGGGTGGGGGTACGCTCCATACGTACGCGGGTGAGGGTACGGGTCGTACATACACTGTTGGGGTGGGGGTACGCTCCATACATATGCGGGTGAGTGTACGGGTCGTACATACACGGTTGGGGTGGGGGTACGAGTCGTATATACACGGTTGGGGTGGGGGTACGCTCCATACGTACGTGGATGAGGGTACGGGTCGTACATACACTGTTGGGGTACGCTCCATACATACGCGGGTGAGTGTACGGGTCATACAAACACGGTTGGGGTGGGGGTACGAGTCGTACATACACGGTTGGGGTGGGGATACGCTCCATACGTACGCGGTGAGGGTATGGGTCGTACATACACTGTTGGGGTGGGGGTACGCTCCATACATACACGGGTGAGTGTACGGGTCGTACATACACGGTTGGGGTGGGGGTACGCTCCATACGTACGCGGGTGAGGGTACGGGTCGTACATACACTGTTGGGGTGGGGGTACGCTCCATACATACGCGGGTGAGGGTACGGGTCGTACATACAGGGTTGGGGTGGGGGTACGCTCCATGCATACGCGGGTGAGGGTACGGGTCGTACATACACGGTTGGGGTGGGGGTACGCTCCATACCTACGCGGGTGAGGGTACAGGTCGTACATACACGGTTGGGGTGGGGGTACGCTACATACATACGCGGGTGAGGGTACGGGCCGTACATACACGGTTGGGGTGGGGGTACGCTCCATACGTACGCGGGTGAGGGTATGGGTCGTACATACACGGTTGGGGTGGGGGTACGCTCCATACATACGCGGGTGAGGGTACGGGCCGTACATACACGGTTGGGGTGGGGGTACGCTCCATACGTACGCGGGTGAGGGTACGGGTCGTACATACACGGTTGGGGTGGGGGTACGCTCCATACGTACGTGGGTGAGGGTACGGGTCGTACATACACGGTTGGGGTGGGGGTACGCTCCATACGTACGCCGGGTGAGGGTACGGGTCGTACATACACGGTTGGGGTGGGGGTACGCTCCATACATACACGGGTGAGGGTACGGGCCATACATACACGGTTGGGGTGGGGGTACAGGTCGTACATACACGGTTGGGGTGGGGGTACGCTCCATACGTACGCGGGTGAGGGTACGGGTCGTACATACACTGTTGGGGTGGGGGTACGCTCCATACATACGCGGGTGAGGGTACGGGTCATACATACACGGTTGGGGTGGGGGTACGGGTCGTACATACACGGTTGGGGTGGGGGTACGCTCCATACGTATGCGGGTGAGGGTACGGGTCGTACATACACTGTTGCGGTGGGGGTACGCTCCATACATATGCGGGTGAGTGTACGGGTCGTACATAAACGGTTGGGGTGGGGGTACGAGTCGTATATACACGGTTGGGGTGGGGGTACGCTCCATACATACGCGGGTGAGGGTACGGGTCGTACATACACTGTTGGGGTGTGGGTACGCGCCATACATACGCGGTTGAGTTTATGGGTCGTACATACACGGTTGGGGTGGGGGTATGAGTCGTACATACACGGTTGGGGTGGGGATACACTCCATACGTACGCGGGTGAGGGAACGGGTCGTACATACACTGTTGGGGTGGGGGTACGCTCCATACATACGCGGGTGAGTGTACAGGTCGTACATACACGGTTGGGGTGGGGGTACGAGTCATACATACACGGTTGGGGTGGGGGTACGCTCCATACGTACGCAGGTGAGGGTACGGGTCGTACATACACTGTTGGGGTGGGGGTACGCTCCATACATACGCGGGTGTGGGGACGGGTCGTACATACAGAGTTGGGGTGGGGGTACGCTCCATGCATACGTGGGTGAGGGTACGGGTCGTACATACACGGTTGGGGTGGGGGTACGCTCCATACGTACGCGGATGAGGGTACAGGTCGTACATACACGGTTGGGGTGGGGGTACGCTACATACATACGCGGGTGAGGGTACGGGCCGTACATACACGGTTGGGGTGGGGGTACGCTCCATACGTACACGGGTGAGGGTACGGGTCGTACATACACGGTTGGGGTGGGGGGTACGCTCCATACATATGTGTGTGAGGGTATGGGCCGTACATACACGGTTGGGGTGGGGGTATGCTCCATACGTACGCGGGTGAGGGTACGGGTCGTACATACACGGTTGGGGTGGGGGTACGCTCCATACATACGCGGGTGAGGGTACGGGTCGTACATACAGGGTTGGGGTGGGGGTACGGGTCATACATACACGGTTGGGGTGGGGGTACGCTCCATACATACGCGGGTGAGTGTACGGGTCGTACATACACAGTTGGGGTGGGGGTACGGGTTGTACATACACGGTTGGGGTGGGGGTACGCTCCATACATACGCGGGTGAGGGTACGGGTCGTACATACACTGTTGGGGTGGGGGTACGCTCCATACATATGTGGGTGAGGGTACGGGTCGTACATACACGGTTGGGGCGGGGGTACGGGTTGTACATACACGGTTGGGGTGGGGGTATGCTCCATACGTACGCAGGTGAGGGTACGGGTCGTACATACACTGTTGGGGTGGGGGTACGCTCCATACATACGCGGGTGAGGGTATGGGTCGTACATACACGGTTGGGGTGGGGGTACGGGTCGTACATACACGGTTGGGGTGGGGGTACGCTCCATACGTACACGGGTGAGGGTACGGGTCATACATACACTGTTGGGGTGGGGGTACGCTCCATACATACACAGGTGAGTGTACGGGTCGTACATACACGGTTGGGGTGGGGGTACGAGTCGTACATACACGGTTGGGGTGGGGGTACGCTCCATACATATGCGGGTGAGGGTAGGGGTCGTACATACACTGTTGGGGTGGGGGTACGCTCCATACATATGCGGGTGAGTGTATGGGTCGTACATACACGGTTGGGGTGGGGGTACGAGTCATACATACACGGTTGGGGAAGGGTACGCTCTATACGTACGCGGGTGAGGGTACGGGTCATACATACACTGTTGGGGTGGGGGTATGCTCCATACATACGCGGGTGAGTGTAAGGGTCATACATACACGGTTGGGGTGGGGGTACGAGTCGTACATACACGGTTGGGGTGGGGGTACGCTCCATAAGTACGCGGGTGAGGGTACGGGTCGTACATACACTGTTGGGGTGGGGGTACACTCCATACATACGTGGGTGAGGGTACGGGTCGTACATACAGGGTTGGGGTGGGGGTACGCTCCATGCATACACGGGTGAGGGTACGGGTCGTACATACACGGTTGGGTGGGGGTACGCTCTATATGTACGCGGGTGAGGGTACGGGTCGTACATACACGGTTGGGGTGGGGGTACGCTACATACATATGCGGGTGAGGGTACAGGCCGTACATACACGTTTAGGGTGGGGGTATGCTCCATACGTACGCGGGTGAGGGTACGGGTCGTACAT
The DNA here is from genome assembly GCF_964204655.1 of Triturus cristatus. Lineage (NCBI taxonomy): Eukaryota > Metazoa > Chordata > Amphibia > Caudata > Salamandridae > Triturus > Triturus cristatus. The sequence continues at coordinate 444,165,320 of NC_140585.1, forward strand.
ACACGGTTGGGGTGGGGGTACGCTCCATACATACACGGGTGAGGGTACGGGCCGCACATACACGGTTGGGGTGGGGGTACGGGTCGTACATACACGGTTGGGGTGGGGGTACGCTTCATACGTACGCGGGTGAGGGTACGGGTCGTACATACACTGCTGGGGTGGGGGTACGCTCCATACATACGCGGGTGAGGGTACAGGTCGTACATACTGGGTTGGGGTGGGGGTACGCTCCATGCATACGCGGGTGAGGGTACGGGTCGTACATACACGGTTGGGGTGGGGGTACGGGTCGTACATACACGGTTGGGGTGGGGGTACGCTTCATACGTATGCGGGTGAGGGTACGGGCGGTACATACACTGTTGGGGTGGGGATACGCTCCATACATACGCGGGTGAGTGTACGGGTCGTACATACACGGTTGGGGTGAGGGTACGAGTCGTATATACACGGTTGGGGTTGGGGTACGCTCCATACGTACGCGGGTGAGGGTACGGGTCGTACATACACTGTTGGGGTGTGGGTACGCGCCATACATACGCGGTTGAGTTTATGGGTCGTACATACACGGTTGGGGTGGGGGTATGAGTCGTACATACACGGTTGGGGTGGGGATACACTCCATACGTACGCGGGTGAGGGTACGGGTCGTACATACACTGTTGGGGTGGGGGTACGCTCCATACATACGCGGGTGAGTGTACAGGTCGTACATACACGGTTGGGGTGGGGGTACGAGTCATACATACACGGTTGGGGTGGGGGTACGCTCCATACGTACGCGGGTGAGGGTACGGGTCGTACATACACTGTTGGGGTGGGGGTACGCTCCATACATACGCGGGTGTGGGGACGGGTCGTACATACAGAGTTGGGGTGGGGGTACGCTCCATGCATACGTGGGTGAGGGTACGGGTCGTACATACACGGTTGGGGTGGGGGTACGCTCCATACGTACGCGGATGAGGGTACAGGTCGTACATACACGGTTGGGGTGGGGGTACGCTACATACATACGCGGGTGAGGGTACAGGCCGTACATACACGGTTGGGGTGGGGGTACGCTCCATACGTACACGGGTGAGGGTACGGGTCGTACATACACGGTTGGGGTGGGGGGTACGCTCCATACATATGTGTGTGAGGGTACGGGCCGTACATACACGGTTGGGGTGGGGGTATGCTCCATACGTACGCGGGTGAGGGTACGGGTCGTACATACACGGTTGGGGTGGGGGTACGCTCCATACATACGCGGGTGAGGGTACGGGTCGTACATACAGGGTTGGGGTGGGGGTACGGGTCATACATACACGGTTGGGGTGGGGGTACGCTCCATACGTACGCTGGTGAGGGTACGGGCCGTACATACACTGTTGGGGTGGGGGTACGCTCCATACATACGCGGGTGAGTGTACGGGTCGTACATACACAGTTGGGGTGGGGGTACGGGTTGTACATACACGGTTGGGGTGGGGGTACGCTCCATACATACGCGGGTGAGGGTACGGGTCGTACATACACTGTTGGGGTGGGGGTACGCTCCATACATATGTGGGTGAGGGTACGGGTCGTACATACACGGTTGGGGCGGGGGTACGGGTTGTACATACACGGTTGGGGTGGGGGTATGCTCCATACGTACGCAGGTGAGGGTACGGGTCGTACATACACTGTTGGGGTGGGGGTACGCTCCATACATACGCGGGTGAGGGTATGGGTCGTACATACACGGTTGGGGTGGGGGTACGGGTCGTACATACACGGTTGGGGTGGGGGTACGCTCCATACGTACACGGGTGAGGGTACGGGTCATACATACACTGTTGGGGTGGGGGTACGCTCCATACATACACAGGTGAGTGTACGGGTCGTACATACACGGTTGGGGTGGGGGTACGAGTCGTACATACACGGTTGGGGTGGGGGTACGCTCCATACATATGCGGGTGAGGGTAGGGGTCGTACATACACTGTTGGGGTGGGGGTACGCTCCATACATATGCGGGTGAGTGTATGGGTCGTACATACACGGTTGGGGTGGGGGTACGAGTCATACATACACGGTTGGGGAAGGGTACGCTCTATACGTACGCGGGTGAGGGTACGGGTCATACATACACTGTTGGGGTGGGGGTATGCTCCATACGTACGCAGGTGAGGGTACGGGTCGTACATACACTGTTGGGGTGGGGGTACGCTCCATACATACGCGGGTGAGGGTATGGGTCGTACATACACGGTTGGGGTGGGGGTACGGGTCGTACATACACGGTTGGGGTGGGGGTACGCTCCATACGTACACGGGTGAGGGTACGGGTCATACATACACTGTTGGGGTGGGGGTACGCTCCATACATACACAGGTGAGTGTACGGGTCGTACATACACGGTTGGGGTGGGGGTACGAGTCGTACATACACGGTTGGGGTGGGGGTACGCTCCATACATATGCGGGTGAGGGTAGGGGTCGTACATACACTGTTGGGGTGGGGGTACGCTCCATACATATGCGGGTGAGTGTATGGGTCGTACATACACGGTTGGGGTGGGGGTACGAGTCATACATACACGGTTGGGGAAGGGTACGCTCTATACGTACGCGGGTGAGGGTACGGGTCATACATACACTGTTGGGGTGGGGGTATGCTCCATACATACGCGGGTGAGTGTAAGGGTCATACATACACGGTTGGGGTGGGGGTACGAGTCGTACATACACGGTTGGGGTGGGGGTACGCTCCATAAGTACGCGGGTGAGGGTACGGGTCGTACATACACTGTTGGGGTGGGGGTACACTCCATACATACGTGGGTGAGGGTACGGGTCGTACATACAGGGTTGGGGTGGGGGTACGCTCCATGCATACACGGGTGAGGGTACGGGTCGTACATACACGGTTGGGTGGGGGTACGCTCTATATGTACGCGGGTGAGGGTACGGGTCGTACATACACGGTTGGGGTGGGGGTACGCTACATACATATGCGGGTGAGGGTACAGGCCGTACATACACGTTTAGGGTGGGGGTATGCTCCATACGTACGCGGGTGAGGGTACGGGTCGTACATACACGGTTGGGGTGGGGGTACGCTCCATACATACACGGGTGAGGGTACGGGCCGCACATACACGGTTGGGGTGGGGGTACGGGTCGTACATACACGGTTGGGGTGGGGGTACGCTTCATACGTACGCGGGTGAGGGTACGGGTCGTACATACACTGCTGGGGTGGGGGTACGCTCCATACATACGCGGGTGAGGGTACAGGTCGTACATACTGGGTTGGGGTGGGGGTACGCTCCATGCATACGCGGGTGAGGGTACGGGTCGTACATACACGGTTGGGGTGGGGGTACGGGTCGTACATACACGGTTGGGGTGGGGGTACGCTTCATACGTATGCGGGTGAGGGTACGGGCGGTACATACACTGTTGGGGTGGGGATACGCTCCATACATACGCGGGTGAGTGTACGGGTCGTACATACACGGTTGGGGTGAGGGTACGAGTCGTATATACACGGTTGGGGTTGGGGTACGCTCCATACGTACGCGGGTGAGGGTACGGGTCGTACATACACTGTTGGGGTGTGGGTACGCGCCATACATACGCGGTTGAGTTTATGGGTCGTACATACACGGTTGGGGTGGGGGTATGAGTCGTACATACACGGTTGGGGTGGGGATACACTCCATACGTACGCGGGTGAGGGTACGGGTCGTACATACACTGTTGGGGTGGGGGTACGCTCCATACATACGCGGGTGAGTGTACAGGTCGTACATACACGGTTGGGGTGGGGGTACGAGTCATACATACACGGTTGGGGTGGGGGTACGCTCCATACGTACGCGGGTGAGGGTACGGGTCGTACATACACTGTTGGGGTGGGGGTACGCTCCATACATACGCGGGTGTGGGGACGGGTCGTACATACAGAGTTGGGGTGGGGGTACGCTCCATGCATACGTGGGTGAGGGTACGGGTCGTACATACACGGTTGGGGTGGGGGTACGCTCCATACGTACGCGGATGAGGGTACCGGTCGTACATACACGGTTGGGGTGGGGGTACGCTACATACATACGCGGGTGAGGGTACGGGCCGTACATACACGGTTGGGGTGGGGGTATGCTCCATACGTACACGGGTGAGGGTACGGGTCGTACATACACGGTTGGGGTGGGGGGTACGCTCCATACATATGTGTGTGAGGGTACGGGCCGTACATACACGGTTGGGGTGGGGGTATGCTCCATACGTACGCGGGTGAGGGTACGGGTCGTACATACACGGTTGGGGTGGGGGTACGCTCCATACATACGCGGGTGAGGGTACGGGTCGTACATACAGGGTTGGGGTGGGGGTACGGGTCATACATACACGGTTGGGGTGGGGGTACGCTCCATACGTACGCTGGTGAGGGTACGGGCCGTACATACACTGTTGGGGTGGGGGTACGCTCCATACATACGCGGGTGAGTGTACGGGTCGTACATACACAGTTGGGGTGGGGGTACGGGTTGTACATACACGGTTGGGGTGGGGGTACGCTCCATACATACGCGGGTGAGGGTACGGGTCGTACATACACTGTTGGGGTGGGGGTACGCTCCATACATATGTGGGTGAGGGTACGGGTCGTACATACACGGTTGGGGCGGGGGTACGGGTTGTACATACACGGTTGTGGTGGGGGTATGCTCCATACGTACGCAGGTGAGGGTACGGGTCGTACATACACTGTTGGGGTGGGGGTACGCTCCATACATACGCGGGTGAGGGTATGGGTCGTACATACACGGTTGGGGTGGGGGTACGGGTCGTACATACACGGTTGGGGTGGGGGTACGCTCCATACGTACACGGGTGAGGGTACGGGTCATACATACACTGTTGGGGTGGGGGTACGCTCCATACATACACAGGTGAGTGTACGGGTCGTACATACACGGTTGGGGTGGGGGTACGAGTCGTACATACACGGTTGGGGTGGGGGTACGCTCCATACATATGCGGGTGAGTGTATGGGTCGTACATACACGGTTGGGGTGGGGGTACGAGTCATACATACACGGTTGGGGAAGGGTACGCTCTATACGTACGCGGGTGAGGGTACGGGTCATACATACACTGTTGGGGTGGGGGTATGCTCCATACATACGCGGGTGAGTGTAAGGGTCATACATACACGGTTGGGGTGGGGGTACGAGTCGTACATACACGGTTGGGGTGGGGGTACGCTCCATAAGTACGCGGGTGAGGGTACGGGTCGTACATACACTGTTGGGGTGGGGGTACACTCCATACATACGTGGGTGAGGGTACGGGTCGTACATACAGGGTTGGGGTGGGGGTACGCTCCATGCATACACGGGTGAGGGTACGAGTCGTACATACACGGTTGGGTGGGGGTACGCTCTATATGTACGCGGGTGAGGGTACGGGTCGTACATACACGGTTGGGGTGGGGGTACGCTACATACATATGCGGGTGAGGGTACAGGCCGTACATACACGTTTAGGGTGGGGGTATGCTCCATACGTACGCGGGTGAGGGTACGGGTCGTACATACACGGTTGGGGTGGGGGTACGCTCCATACATACACGGGTGAGGGTACGGGCCGTACATACACGGTTGGGGTGGGGGTACGGGTCGTACATACACGGTTGGGGTGGGGGTACGCTTCATACGTACGCGGGTGAGGGTACGGGTCGTACATACACTGCTGGGGTGGGGGTACGCTCCATACATACGCGGGTGAGGGTACAGGTCGTACATACTGGGTTGGGGTGGGGGTACGCTCCATGCATACGCGGGTGAGGGTACGGGTCGTACATACACGGTTGGGGTGGGGGTACGGGTCGTACATACACGGTTGGGGTGGGGGTACGCTTCATACGTATGCGGGTGAGGGTACGGGCGGTACATACACTGTTGGGGTGGGGATACGCTCCATTCATACGCGGGTGAGTGTACGGGTCGTACATACACGGTTGGGGTGAGGGTACGAGTCGTATATACACGGTTGGGGTTGGGGTACGCTCCATACGTACGCGGGTGAGGGTACGGGTCGTACATACACTGTTGGGGTGGGGGTACGCTCCATACATACGCGGGTGAGTGTACGGGTCATACATACACGGTTGGGGTGGTGGTACGAGTCGTACATACACGTTTGGGGTGGGGGTACGCTCCATACGTACGCGGGTGAGGGTACGGGTCATACATACACTGTTGGGGTGGGGGTACGCTCCATACATACGCGGGTGAGGGTACGGGTCGTACATACAGGGTTGGGGTGGGGGTACGCTCCATGCATACGCGGGTGTGGGTACGGGTCGTACATACACGGTTGGGGTGGGGGTACGCTCCATACGTACGCGGGTGAGGGTACGGGTCGTACATACACGGTTGGGGTGGGGGTACGCTACATACATACGCGGGTGAGGGTACGGGCCGTACATACATTGTTGGGGTGGGGGTACGCTCCATACGTACGCAGGTGAGGGTACGGGTCGTACATACACGGTTGGGGTGGGGGTACGCTCCATACGTACGCAGGTGAGGGTACGGGTCGTACATACACTGTTGGGGTGGGGGTACGCTACATACATACGCGGGTGAGGGTACGGGTCGTACATACACGGTTGGGGTGGGGGTACGGGTCGTACATACACGGTTGGGGTGGGGGTACGCTCCATACGTACGCGGGTGAGGGTACGGGTCGTACATACACTGTTGGGGTGGGGGTACGCTCCATACATATGCGGGTGAGTGTACGGGTCGTACAGACACGGTTGGGGTGGGGGTACGAGTCGTATATACACGGTTGGGGGGTGGGTACGCTCCATATGTACGTGGGTGAGGGTACGGGTCGTACATACACTGTTGGGGTGGGGGTACGCTCCATACATATGTGGGTGAGGGTACAGGTCGTACATACACGGTTGGGGCGGGGGTACGGGTTGTACATACACGGTTGGGGTGGGGGTATGGTCCATACGTACGCAGGTGAGGGTACGGGTCGTACATACACTGTTGGGGTGGGGGTACGCTCCATACATACGCGGGTGAGGGTATGGGTCGTACATACACGGTTGGGGTGGGGGTACGGGTCGTACATACACGGTTGGGGTGGGGGTACGCTCCATACGTACGCGGGTGAGGGTACGGGTCATACATACACTGTTGGGGTGGGGGTACGCTCCATACATACACAGGTGAGTGTACGGGTCGTACATACACGGTTGGGGTGGGGGTACGAGTCGTACATACACGGTTGGGGTGGGGGTACGCTCCATACATATACGGGTGAGGGTACGGGTCGTACATACACTGTTGGGGTGGGGGTACGCTCCATACATATGCGGGTGAGTGTACTGGTCATACATACACGGTTGGGGTGGGGGTACGAGTCATACATACACGGTTGGGGAAGGGTACGCTCTATACGTACGCGGGTGAGGGTACGGGTCGTACATACACTGTTGGGGTGGGGGTATGCTCCATACATACGCAAGTGAGTGTAAGGGTCATACATACACGGTTAGGGTGGGGGTACGAGTCGTACATACACGGTTGGGGTGGGGGTATGCTCCATAAGTACGCGGGTGAGGGTACGGGTCATACATACACTGTTGGGGTGGGGGTACGCTCCATACATACGCGGGTGAGGGTACGGGTCGTACATACAGGGTTGGGGTGGGGGTACGCTCCATGCATACGTGGGTGAGGGTACGGGTCGTACATACACGGTTGGGGTGGGGGTACGCTCCATACGTACGCGGGTGAGGGTACGGGTCGTACATACACGGTTGGGGTGGGGGTACGCTACATACATACGCGGGTGAGGGTACGGGCCGTACATAGACGGTTGGGGTGGGGGTATGCTCCATACGTACGCGGGTGAGGGTACGGGTCGTACATGCACGGTTGGGGTGGGGGTACGCTTCATACGTACGCGGGTGAGGGTACGGGTCGTACATACACTGCTGGGGTGGGGGTACGCTCCATACATACGCGGGTGAGGGTACGGGTCGTACATACTGGGTTGGGGTGGGGGTACGCTCCATGCATACGCGGGTGAGGGTACGGGTCGTACATACACGGTTGGGGTGGGGGTACGGGTCGTACATACACGGTTGGGGTGGGGGTATGCTCCATACGTACGCGGGTGAGGGTACGGGTCGTACATACACTGTTGTGGTGGGGGTACGCTCCATACATACGCGGGTGAGTGTACGGGTCGTACATACACGGTTGGGGTGGGGGTACGAGTCGTATATACACGGTTGGGGTGGGGGTACGCTCCATACGTACGCGGGTGAGGGTACGGGTCGTACATACACTGTTGGGGTGGGGGTACGCTCCATACATACGCGGGTGAGTGTACGGGTCGTACATACACGGTTGGGGTGGTGGTACGAGTCGTACATACACGTTTGGGGTGGGGGTACGCTCCATACGTATGCGGGTGAGGGTACGGGTCATACATACACTGTTGGGGTGGGGGTACGCTCCATACATACGCGGGTGAGGGTACGGGTCGTACATACAGGGTTGGGGTGGGGGTATGCTCCATGCATACGTGGGTGTGGGTACGGGTCGTACATACACGGTTGGGGTGGGGGTACGCTCCAAACGTACGCGGGTGAGGGTACGGGTCGTACATACACGTTTGGGGTGGGGGTACGCTACATACATATGCGGGTGAGGGTACGGGCCGTACATACATGGTTGGGGTGGGGGTACGCTCCATACGTACGCAGGTGAGGGTACGGGTCGTACATACACGGTTGGGGTGGGGGTACGCTCCATACGTACGCGGGTGAGGGTACAGGTCGTACATACACTGTTGGGGTGGGGGTACGCTACATACATACGCGGGTGAGGGTACGGGTCGTACATACACGGTTGGGGTGGGGGTACGGGTCGTACATACACGGTTGGGGTGGGGGTACGCTCCATACGTACGCGGGTGAGGGTACGGGTCGTACATACACTGTTGGGGTGGGGGTACGCTCCATACATACGCGGGTGTGGGTACGAGTCATACATACACGGTTGGGGAAGGGTACGCTCTATACGTACGCGGGTGAGGGTACGGGTCGTACATACACTGTTGGGGTGGGGGTATGCTCCATACATACGCAAGTGAGTGTAAGGGTCATACATACACGGTTGGGGTGGGGGTACGAGTCGTACATACACGGTTGGGGTGGGGGTACGCTCCATAAGTACGCGGGTGAGGGTACGGGTCATACATACACTGTTGGGGTGGGGGTACGCTCCATACATACGCGGGTGAGGGTACGGGTCGTACATACAGGGTTGGGGTGGGGGTACGCTCCATGCATACGTGGGTGAGGGTACGGGTCGTACATACACGGTTGGGGTGGGGGTACGCTCCATACGTACGCGGGTGAGGGTACGGGTCGTACATACACGGTTGGGGTGGGGGTACGCTACATACATACGCGGGTGAGGGTACGGGCCGTACATAGACGGTTGGGGTGGTGGTATGCTCCATACGTACGCGGGTGAGGGTACGGGTCGTACATGCACGGTTGGGGTGGGGGTACGCTTCATACGTACGCGGGTGAGGGTACGGGTCGTACATACACTGCTGGGGTGGGGGTACGCTCCATACATACGCGGGTGAGGGTACGGGTCGTACATACTGGATTGGGGTGGGGGTACGCTCCATGCATACGCGGGTGAGGGTACGGGTCGTACATACACGGTTGGGGTGGGGGTACGGGTCGTACATACACGGTTGGGGTGGGGGTATGCTCCATACGTACGCGGGTGAGGGTACGGGTCGTACATACACTGTTGTGGTGGGGGTACGCTCCATACATACGCGGGTGAGTGTACGGGTCGTACATACACGGTTGGGGTGGGGGTACGAGTCGTATATACACGGTTGAATTGAATTTTGAATTGAATTTGAATTTAAAAACATTTCTATAGCGCACTTTTACCAAGCGGTTTCTTGGCGCTGTTGGATTATGAGAAGCAAGCAGGAGCAGAGGGGAATTTAAGCATTGTAAGCACGGGAAAAGAGAAAAGTTTTAAGACCCTTCCGGAACTCAATGTAGGAAGATGACATACGGAGTTCCGGGGGGAGGGAGTTCCAAAATGCAGGAGCAAGCACTGCGAATTTCGTACCGCCAGTCTTTTTCTTGCTGAAGCGGGGGATGGTTAACAAAGCCTGATGAGTAGACCTAAGCTCTCGTCCAGGTATGTAGGGGGTGATGGCAGAACAGATAAATTCCGGGGCAGTGCCTGTTTTGGCCTGGAAAGTAGTGCAGCCAAGCTTGAACAGAGCACGCTCTTTCACCGGCAGCCAGTGCAAGGCCTGCAGTAGGGGAGTAGCTCTATGGTATTTGGGCAGGCCGTGGATCAGGCGGGCAGCCTGATTCTGCACTAGCTGCAAACGGCGAGTGGCGTAGGATGGAGCGCCATTATAGATGATGTTCCCATAATCGAGGCGCGAAAGCACCATGGCCATCACTATAATTTTTAGGGCAGGTAAAGAAAAAAAACGAGAAATCTTCCTAATGATTCGAAGGGAAAAAAAACAGGAGGAAACAACTAAATTGACCTGAGAGTGAACAGAAAGTGAGGGATCCAGGAGGATGCCAAGGGTCTTGACCTTAGGAACTGGGAGCGGGGGAACACCAAGTGAGGAGGGCCAGTGGGAGGGGGACCAGGGACTGCAACCACCTCTGGTCAGGACTAATTCCGTCTTGTCCGGGTTGAGTTTGAGGTGGTTGCAGTTCATCCAATCCTGGATGAACAGCATGACGGATTGGACATTTGAAGCAGAGGAAGTGGAGTGGGAAAGGTCAAAAATTAGCTGGAGGTCATCGGCGTAATTGAACACCGTGACCTCGAGCTGCTGTAACATAAAAATGAGGGGGTAAATGTATAAATTAAACAAAAGAGGGGAGAGGGAGGAGCCTTGGGGAACTCCACATGCAACCTTACGAGAGGCAGCGGTGAAGCCAGCAAGGTGGACTGCCTGAGCCCTGTCACTCAGGAAGGACTTAAGCCAGGTGAGGGCCAGGCCCTCTATACCCGCCGCCTTGACACGGGTGAGGAGGATGGAGTGGTCCACCGTGTCAAATGCGGCGGATAGGTCTAAAAGAATGAGGGCCTGGGGGACGTTGGTATCAATGCCCTCACGTAGGCTGTCCATCACTGAGATCACTACCTTCTCCGTCGAGTGGAGGGGGCGAAAGCCCGCCTGCCGAGGGGAGAGGCAGTGGTTGGCTTCCACATAGGTGCTCAGGGTGCTGGTTACATGGGTCTCCAAAACCTTGGCCAGGTAGGGTAACAGGGAAATGGGACGGTAATTGGAAGGGGATGAAGGGTCGGCACCGGGTTTTTTTAGAATGGGAATGACTGCCGCAAATTTATGGGCAGTGGGGACCACTCCGGATTTGAGTGAGTCATTTAAAAGTGTAAGGGAAGGGGTAGGGCAGTGTAGGAAGACTTCTCGCAAGATACGAGCAGGGGCAAAGTCTAGGGGGGAACCTGACTTTACCTTTTGGAGCAGGGGAGGAAGTGTAACTGTGGTCAGAGGGGGGAAGGAAGTGAGTTTGGAAGTGATAGCAGGGGGGGAGGGATTAGTGAAGGTGAGGGAAGGGGGGGAGATATTAGCCTTGATCGTTGCGACCTTATCAACGAAGAAGTCGTTGAGGGAGTCGCAAAGCGTTTGAGAAGGGGGGATCGAGGCCGTGGCTCTATTAGACGAGGCAAGCTCATGTACTGTGGCAAAAATCTCTTTAGATTGAGATTCAGCTGCTAGTATCCTGTTTGAGTAAAACAGGGTCTTGGCGTCAAGTATGCTTTGTTTGTATACTTTGAGCACAGAGAGGTAGATGATTTTTTTGGCGGGACTATATTCTCTTCTCCATGCGCGCTCTGCTCTGCGTGCGGCTAATTTCTTCTCCTTGAGATCGGGGGTAAACCAGCGATTGGCAGCATGGGCACGCTTCACCGTGATCCGTCTCAGGGGAGCAAAATCATCGCCTGCCCGGGTCAGCCAGCCATCAATGATGGTCAGCTGGTCCGGGGCGGCGAGGCCCGAGAGGTCAGGGCAGGAATTGGCCAGGGATGAGCAAAACGAAGGCATGTCTGCCTTACCCCATTTTCTAGCCCAGATGTTCTTTGGGAGAAGAGGTATAGGCACTGGGGCTAACGCGAGGGAGAAGGAGATTGAAAAATGGTCCGACCAAGAACAGGGGGAGATGACAGGAGAAGTGGTGGGGATATTTAGGGTCCAAACCTGGTCGAGCGAGTGGCCATGAACATGGGTGGGGCTGTGAACGAGGGGACAAAAGTTAAGACTGGTCATGAGGCTGGTGAATTCTTTGGAAAGGGGGGTTTCGACGGGATCGTTGGGCCAAAAATTGAAGTCACCCAACACCAACACTGAGGAGTTGTTAATAACCAGTGTGGCGAGGATGTCCTGAAAGCAGGAAACAAAATTGGAAGTTGTGTGAGGGGGTCGATAGATAAGAACAGCAGTAAGGGGGGTAGAGTAAGAGCTAGCACGAATTATTAGGCAGTCTACCTCGGGGATAAGAGGAGAGGGGAGTATTTGAAAGGGGGAGTCAGTATGTGTTATCAGAGCTACTCCGCCGCCTCTCCTGCCCTCCGGGCGATCCGCACGAATGATGGAATAAGAGGGGGGGAGTGCGGCTAAGACGTTGGGGAGGGAGTCTGCCTTAAGCCAGGTCTCTGTTAAGAACAAGAGGTCCGGGTTGTGGCTGTCAAGAAAATCGTGTAGCTCATGCTGATGGCCAACGACAGATCTGGTATTGAGGAGTATGGCAGTGGTATTATAGGACGGCGTGTGGGGAACAGGCAAGATGGAATGAATAGGCGCAGCGGCCCGAGGCCGAGGAAGACAACTTTGAATAACGGCGGGGGGTGCAGCGGGGGGGCTCGTAAGGAGATTTAAATGTAGTACTGAGTTAGACACAATAGGACTAATGGTGCCAGGGATCCAGTGAGAAAGAAGCTCGGAGGAAGTGTATGACAGCGGGAGGGCATAAGGGAGAGCCCCCTGCCCCGGCCTGCCGCGGACGGGCGCAGACGGGCAGGACTCTGGCTTGACTCCGGCGAGCCTACGGCGCGCCCGCTGCGCTCGTCCGCTGCGCTGACACATGGGGGACGTTTAAATAGAGGAGCAGCGTGGGGGGAGTGGCGTGGGTGGGGTCGGGCGAGCCAGCCCGATCCAAGATGGCGGCCACTACCGCTAGGCGCCTGAGGTGGAATCAGCTGCCAGCCAGCCTCGCTGGGCCCCAGAAAAAGCAGGGTGGGGGTTAAAAGGTACCTGTTAATTTTCAGTACAGGTTAAACAACAGAAACAAGCAATTTAAAAACGAGTGCGTGTCGCCGCTTTCGATCGGCGTGACAACGCGCTAAAAGCACTTAGAAGCTCAATCGCAGCCCTCAGCTCCCACGAGCAAGCCCACTGCCACCGGACTGCTCGCAATCGCTGGGGAAACTGTGAAGCACTCCTAAATAGAGGTTGGGGTGGGGGTGCGCTCCATACGTACGCGGGTGAGGGTACGGGTCGTACATACACTGTTGGGGTGGGGGTACGCTCCATACATACGCGGGTGAGTGTACGGGTCGTACATACACGGTTGGGGTGGTGGTACGAGTCGTACATACACGTTTGGGGTGGGGGTACGCTCCATACGTACGCGGGTGAGGGTACGGGTCATACATACACTGTTGGGGTGGGGGTACGCTCCATACATACGCGGGTGAGGGTACGGGTCGTACATACAGGGTTGGGGTGGGGGTATGCTCCATGCATACGTGGGTGTGGGTACGGGTCGTACATACACGGTTGGGGTGGGGGTACGCTCCAAACGTACGCGGGTGAGGGTACGGGTCGTACATACACGTTTGGGGTGGGGGTACGCTACATACATATGCGGGTGAGGGTACGGGCCGTACATACATGGTTGGGGTGGGGGTACGCTCCATACGTACGCAGGTGAGGGTACGGGTCGTACATACACGGTTGGGGTGGGGGTACGCTCCATACGTACGCGGGTGAGGGTACAGGTCGTACATACACTGTTGGGGTGGGGGTACGCTACATACATACGCGGGTGAGGGTACGGGTCGTACATACACGGTTGGGGTGGGGGTACGGGTCGTACATACACGGTTGGGGTGGGGGTACGCTCCATACGTACGTGGGTGAGGGTACGGGTCGTACATACACTGTTGGGGTACGCTCCATACATACGCGGGTGAGTGTACGGGTCATACATACACGGTTGGGGTGGGGGTACGAGTCGTACATACACGGTTGGGGTGGGGATACGCTCCATACGTACGCGGTGAGGGTACGGGTCGTACATACACTGTTGGGGTGGGGGTACGCTCCATACATACACGGGTGAGTGTACGGGTTGTACATACACGGTTGGGGTGGGGGTACGCTCCATACGTACGCGGGTGAGGGTACGGGTCGTACATACACTGTTGGGGTGGGGGTACGCTCCATACATACGCGGGTGAGGGTACGGGTCGTACATACAGGGTTGGGGTGGGGGTACGCTCCATGCATACGCGGGTGAGGGTACGGGTCGTACATACACGGTTGGGGTGGGGGTACGCTCCATACCTACGTGGGTGAGGGTACGGGTCGTACATACACGGTTGGGGTGGGGGTACGCTACATACATATGCGGGTGAGGGTACGGGCCGTACATACACGGTTGGGGTGGGGGTACGCTCCATACGTACGCGGGTGAGGGTATGGGTCGAACATACACGGTTGGGGTGGGGGTACGCTCCATACATACGCGGGTGAGGGTACGGGCCGTACATACACGGTTGGGGTGGGGGTACGCTCCATACGTATGCGGGTGAGGGTACGGGTCGTACATACACGGTTGGGGTGGGGGTACGCTCCATACGTACGCGGGTGAGGGTACGGGTCGTACATACACGGTTGGGGTGGGGGTACGCTCCATACGTACGCCGGGTGAGGGTACGGGTCGTATATACACGGTTGGGGTGGGGGTACGCTCCATACGTACGCGGGTGAGGGTACGGGTCATACATACACTGTTGGGGTGGGGGTACGCTCCATACATACGCGGGTGTGGGTATGGGTCATACATACACGGTTGGGGTGGGGGTACGGGTCGTACATACACGGTTGGGGTGGGGGTACGCTCCATACGTACGCGGGTGAGGGTACGGGTCGTACATACACTGTTGGGGTGGGGGTACGCTCCATACATATGCGGGTGAGTGTACGGGTCATACATACACGGTTGGGGTGGGGGTGCGAGTCGTATATACACGGTTGGGGTGGGGGTACACTCCATACGTATGCGGGTGAGGGTACGGGTCGTACATACACTGTTGGGGTGGGGGTACGCGCCATACATACGCGGTTGAGTGTATGGGTCGTACATACACGGTTGGGGTGGGGGTACGAGTCGTACATACACGGTTGGGGTGGGGATACGCTCCATACGTACGCGGGTGAGGGTACGGGTCGTACATACACTGTTGGGGTGGGGGTACGCTCCATACATACGCGGGTGAGTGTACAGGTCGTACATACATGGTTGGGGTGGGGGTACGAGTCATACATACACGGTTGGGGTGGGGGTACGCTCCATACGTACGCGGGTGAGGGTACGGGTCGTACATAGACTGTTGGGGTGGGGGTACGCTCCATACATACGCGGGTGAGGGTACGGGTCGTACATACAGGGTTGGGGTGGGGGTACGCTCCATGCATACGTGGGTGAGGGTACGAGTCATACATACACGGTTGGGGTGGGGGTACGCTCCATATGTACGCGGGTGAGGGTACGGGTCGTACATACACGGTTGGGGTGGGGGTACGCTCCATACGTACGCGGCTGAGGGTACGGGTCGTACATACACGGTTGGGGTGGGGGTACGCTCCATACGTACGCCGGGTGAGGGTACGGGTCGTACATACACGGTTGGGGTGGGGGTACGCTCCATATATACACGGTTGAGGGTACGGGCCGTACATACACGGTTGGGGTGGGGGTACGGGTCGTACATACACGGTTGGGGTGGGGGTACGCTCCATACGTACGCGGGTGAGGGTACGGGTCGTACATACACTGTTGGGGTGGGGGTAGGCTCCATACATACGCGGGTGAGGGTACGGGTCATACATACACGGTTGGGGTGGGGGTACGCTCCATACGTACGCGGGTGAGGGTGCGGGTCGTACATACACTGTTGGGGTGGGGGTACGCTCCATACATATGCGGGTGAGTGTACGGGTCATACATACACGGTTGGGGTGGGGGTACGAGTCGTACATACACGGTTGGGGTGGGGATACGCTCCATACGTACGCGGTGAGGGTACGGGTCGTACATACACTGTTGGGGTGGGGGTACGCTCCATACATACACGGGTGAGTGTACGGGTTGTACATACACGGTTGGGGTGGGGGTACGCTCCATACGTACGCGGGTGAGGGTACGGGTCGTACATACACTGTTGGGGTGGGGGTACGCTCCATACATACGCGGGTGAGGGTACGGGTCGTACATACAGGGTTGGGGTGGGGGTACGCTCCATGCATACGCGGGTGAGGGTACGGGTCGTACATACACGGTTGGGGTGGGGGTACGCTCCATACCTACGCGGGTGAGGGTACGGGTCGTACATACACGGTTGGGGTGGGGGTACGCTACATACATATGCGGGTGAGGGTACGGGCCGTACATACACGGTTGGGGTGGGGGTACGCTCCATACGTACGCGGGTGAGGGTATGGGTCGTACATACACGGTTGGGGTGGGGGTACGCTCCATACATACGCGGGTGAGGGTACGGGCCGTACATACACGGTTGGGGTGGGGGTACGCTCCATACGTACGCGGGTGAGGGTACGGGTCATACATACACGGTTGGGGTGGGGGTACGCTCCATACGTACGCGGGTGAGGGTACGGGTCGTACATACACGGTTGGGGTGGGGGTACGCTCCATACGTACGCCGGGTGAGGGTACGGGTCGTATATACACGGTTGGGGTGGGGGTACGCTCCATACGTACGCGGGTGAGGGTACGGGTCGTACATACACTGTTGGGGTGGGGGTAAGCTCCATACATACGCGGGTGTGGGTACGGGTCATACATACACGGTTGGGGTGGGGGTATGGGTCGTACATACACGGTTGGGGTGGGGGTACGCTCCATACGTACGTGGGTGAGGGTACGGGTCGTACATACACTGTTGGGGTGGGGGTACGCGCCATACATACGCGGTTGAGTGTATGGGTCGTACATACACGGTTGGGGTGGGGGTACGAGTCATACATACACGGTTGGGGTGGGGATACGCTCCATACGTACGCGGGTGAGGGTACGGGTCGTACATACACTGTTGGGGTGGGGGTACGCTCCATTCATACGCGGGTGAGTGTACAGGTCGTACATACACGGTTGGGGTGGGGGTACGAGTCATACATACACAGTTGGGGTGGGGGTACGCTCCATACGTATGCGGGTGAGGGTACGGGTCGTACATACACTGTTGGGGTGGGGGTACGCTCCATACATACGCGGGTGAGGGTACAGGTCGTACATACAGGGTTGGGGTGGGGGTACGCTCCATGCATACGTGGGTGAGGGTACGAGTCATACATACACGGTTGGGGTGGGGGTACGCTCCATACATACGCGGGTGAGGGTACGGGTCGTACATACACTGTTGGGGTGGGGGTACGCTCCATACATACGCGGGTGAGGGTACGGGTCGTACATACAGGGTTGGGGTGGGGGTACGCTCCATACGTACGCGGGTGAGGGTACGGGTCGTACATACACGGTTGGGGTGGGGGGTACGCTCCATACATACGTGGGTGAGGGTACGGGCCGTACATACACGGTTGGGGTGGGGGTACGCTCCATACGTACGCGGGTGAGGGTACGGGTCGTACATACACGGTTGGGGTGGGGGTACGCTCCATACATACGCGGGTGAGGGTACGGGTCGTACATACAGGGTTGGGGTGGGGGTACGGGTCATACATACACAGTTGGGGTGGGGGTACGCTCCATACGTACGTGGGTGAGGGTACGGGCCGTACATACACTGTTGGGGTGGGGGTACGCTCCATACATACGCGGGTGAGTGTACGGGTCGTACATACACTGTTGGGGTGGGGGTACGCTCCATACATATGCGGGTGAGTGTACGGGTCGTACATACACTGTTGGGGTGGGGGTACGCTCCATACATACGCGGGTGAGTGTACGGGTCGTACATACACGGTTGGGGTGGGGGTACGAGTCGTACATACACGGTTGGGGTGGGGATACGCTCCATACGTACGCGGGTGAGGGTACGGGTCGTACATACACTGTTGGGGTGGGGGTACGCTCCATACATACGCGGGTGAGTGTACGGGTCATACATACACAGTTGGGGTGGGGGTACGCTCCATACGTACGCGGGTGAGGGTACGGGTCGTACATACACTGTTGGGGTGGAGATACGCTCCATACATACGCGGGTGAGGGTACGGGTCGTACATACAGGGTTGGGGTGGGGGTACGCTCCATGCATACCCAGGTGAGGGTACGGGTCGTACATACATGGTTGGGGTGGGGGTACGCTACATACATACGCGGGTGAGGGTACGGGCCGTACATACACGGTTGGGGTGGGGGTACGCTCCATACGTACGCGGGTGAGGGTACGGGTCGTACATACAGGGTTGGGGTGGGGGTACGCTCCATGCATACGTGGGTGGGGGTACGGGTCGTACATACACGGTTGGGGTGGGGGTACGCTCCATACGTACGCGGATGAGGGTACGGGTCGTACATACACGGTTGGGGTGGGGGTACGCTACATACATACGCGGGTGAGGGTATGGGCCGTACATATATGGTTGGGGTGGGGGTACGCTCCATACGTACGCCGGGTGAGGGTACGGGTCGTACATACACTGTTGGGGTGGGGGTACGCTCCATACATTCACGGGTGGGGGTACGTCTCGTACATACACGGGTGTACATACACGGGTGGGGATTCGACTTGTACATAGGAGGGCTGGGGGGAGTGTTGGGCGCGTATGCGGGCACATGTCTCCATGGTTGCTATGGGAGTTCGGTGCGGACGGTGTTTTATCCATACAGTTGTAACATCGGACGCACGGGATGGATCGTACTTGCGCGGTCGGACTTCACTTTTCACATTTGTACGGTAAATCGTCCGGGGACGTGTCGGACACATTTTCCGACCCGAGGACGTGTGGGGAATTATTCCCAATGCGATTCGTATGGACTTTTTCCCATGCGAATCGTACTTGGCAGTTTGTACGGCACTTGTACGATTCGTACGGTAAAAAGACCGGATACGAGTCGTACCGCGAAATTTTTTACAGGATCGTAATCGGCACCATAGGTGCCGATTACGATCCTGTAAAAACCGGGTACGGACCGTCGGACGGAGCATATTCTCCGTCCGATGCGTACCCGGTCGTAACAATATACAAACATGGAAGTACGATTCGCACGGAAATACAATTTCCGTACGAATCGTACAAAACCCCGACCGACGAAAATAAACATACAAATGTGATCCGGGAAAGCGCCGACGTGACGTCGGGATGCAC
The DNA here is from genome assembly GCF_964204655.1 of Triturus cristatus. Taxonomy (NCBI): domain Eukaryota; kingdom Metazoa; phylum Chordata; class Amphibia; order Caudata; family Salamandridae; genus Triturus; species Triturus cristatus. The sequence goes on from NC_140585.1 coordinate 444,185,004, forward strand.
GCAGCCTGCCATTCACGAACCAGGAAGTACGATTCGCACCGACATCATCCCGCACGGAGAATATTTTCCGGCAGCCAAAAACTGCTGGGAAATCAGGACAACGCGAACAAGGAGTACCTGCACGCGACGGACAGACATGGACCCGAACCTACGTGTCATCCCGGCCCTCATAGCAGTCGACCTCCTCTACAGGTTACGACGCAGACGCCGCAGAAGGTCAGAACAACAAAGGGAGGGGGGAAAGGGGGGGGCAGGAGCAGGGGCAGGCCACAAAACCCCAACCAAAGTCACACAGCACACATGCCCTGGACATACCTGACCCCCAGGCCCTGGTCACTACGAGGGGGTGGGGGCGTGTCCAGCAAAGCCAGCGTCCGCCATAACGGAAGTGGTTGACGACGCGAACCGGCAACACAACAATACAGGTACGTCCCGTACCCACGCCTTAAGAGCGTGGGTACGAGTCGTACAACGCCCACACCTACGTCACCCCAACAATGGCGGGACGGCTGTACCCACGTGGCAAAGGCCTGGGTACGGCCTGCACAAGCATTCCACAGCGTGGGTACGGATATGTACAGACCGTACCCCCACCCCCATATGCATGGAGCGTACCCCCCATCCCAACCGTGTATGTACGACCCGTACCCTCACCCGCGTATGCATGGAGCGTACCTCCACCCCAACTGTATATGTACGACCCGTACCCTCACCCGCGTATGTATGGAGCATACCCCCACCCCAACCGTGTATGTATGACCCGTAACCTCACCCGCGTACGTATGGAGCATACCCCCATGCCAACAGTGTACGTACGGACCGTACCCCCACCCCGTATGCATGGAGCGTACCCCCACCCCAACTGTGTATGTACGACCCGTACCCTCACCCGCGTACGTATGGAGCATACCCCCATGCCAACAGTGTACGTACGGACCGTACCCCCACCCCGTATGCATGGAGCATACCCCCACCCCAACCGTGTATGTATGACCCGTACCCTCACCCACGTACGTATAGAGCGTACCCCCATGCCAACAGTGTACGTACAGACCGTACCCCCACCCCGTATGCATGGAGCGTACCCCCACCCCAACCGTGTATGTACGATCCGTACCCTCACCCGCGTATGTATGGAGCGTACCCCCACCCCAACCGCGTATGTACGACCCGTACCCTCACCCGAGTATGTATGGAGCGTACCCCCACCCCAACCGTGTATGTACGACCCGTACCCTCACCCGCGTATGCATGGAGCGTACCTCCACCCCAACCGTGTATGTACGACCCGTACCCTCACCAGCGTACATATGGAGCGTACCCCCCATGCCAACAGTGTACGTACGGACCGTACCCCCACCCGCGTATGCATGGAGCGTACCCCCACCCCAACCGTGTATGTACGACTCGTACCCCCACCCCAACCGTGTATGTACGACCCGTACCCTCACCCGCGTATGCATGGAGCGTACCCCCACCCCAACCGTGTATGTACGACCTGTACCCCCACCCCAACCGTGTATGTACGACCCGTACCCTCACCCGCGTATGTATGGAGCGTACCCCCACCCCAACTGTGTATGTACGACCCGTACCCTCACCCGCGTATGCATGGAGCGTACCTCCACCCCAACTGTATATGTACGACCCGTACCCTCACCCGCGTATGTATGGAGCGTACCCCCACCCCAACCGTGTATGTATGACCCGTAACCTCACCCGCGTACGTATGGAGCATACCCCCATGCCAACAGTGTACGTACGGACCGTACCCCCACCCCGTATGCATGGAGCGTACCCCCACCCCAACTGTGTATGTACGACCCGTACCCTCACCCGCGTACGTATGGAGCATACCCCCATGCCAACAGTGTACGTACGGACCGTACCCCCACCCCGTATGCATGGAGCATACCCCCACCCCAACCGTGTATGTATGACCCGTACCCTCACCCACGTACGTATAGAGCGTACCCCCCATGCCAACAGTGTACGTACAGACCGTACCCCCACCCCGTATGCATGGAGCGTACCCCCACCCCAACCGTGTATGTACGATCCGTACCCTCACCCGCGTATGTATGGAGCGTACCCCCACCCCAACCGCGTATGTACGACCCGTACCCTCACCCGAGTATGTATGGAGCGTACCCCCACCCCAACCGTGTATGTACGACCCGTACCCTCACCCGCGTATGCATGGAGCGTACCTCCACCCCAACCGTGTATGTACGACCCGTACCCTCTCCCGCGTACATATGGAGCGTACCCCCCATGCCAACAGTGTACGTACGGACCGTACCCCCACCCGCGTATGCATGGAGCGTACCCCCACCCCAACCGTGTATGTACGACTCGTACCCCCACCCCAACCGTGTATGTACGACCCGTACCCTCACCCGCGTATGCATGGAGCGTACCCCCACCCCAACCGTGTATGTACGACCTGTACCCCCACCCCAACCGTGTATGTACGACCCGTACCCTCACCCGCGTATGTATGGAGCGTACCCCCACCCCAACCGTGTATGTACGACCCGTACATTCACCTGCATATGCATGGAGCGTACCTCCACCCCAACCGTGTATGTACGACCCGTACCCTCACCCGCATACATATGGAGCGTACCCCCCATGCCAACAGTGTACGTACGGACCGTACCCCCACCCGCGTATGCATGGAGCGTACCCCCACCCCAACCGTGTATGTACGACCCGTACCCCCACCCCAACTGTGTATGTACGACCCGTACCCTCACCCGCGTATGCATGGAGCGTACCCCTACCCCAACCATGTATGTACGACCCGTACCCTCACCCGCGTATGCTTGGAGCGTACCTCCACCCCAACCGTGTATGTACGACCCGTACCCTCACGCGCATATGCATGGAGCGAACCCACACCCGTGTATGTCTGTTGGACTTGGCCCTTCTGGCAGGTTCACCCCTGAACTTTTTGCTCTTTATTGGTGACTTGGTGTGGTAATTGTTTGGTCTCTGCGCACTTTCCCTGTGTCCCAGGGTAAAGTGCGTGCGTGCTCTGAGTGCATGTGGTGAGATAGGCCTGCCCTCCCATAGGAATGCATGGGGAATGTATGTGTCCCTAGTAGTTCCTGATGCGTGGGGTGTGCAGGCCCGAGTTTGGTATGTGCGGACTCGTGGGAGTGAATGCTGCGCGATGATGTGTGCGGCGTGCATGTACCTAGTGTGGAAGTGCCAGTTCTAGAAGTGGGCACTTCTGTGTGCAGTGTGTCTGTCGCGTGATTGGCTGGTCATGTCAGGTGACGGGCTAGGGATTCCCCAGAGTCAGGATGAGTCACCCAGTGGTGAATGGGGAGATCAGCAGCTAGATGGGTGGGAGGAGTACACCTGGGTCCTGAATAGGACAGGGTTTTCCACACACAATGCTGGCCCCGCCCCCTGTGGTGCGACTGACGACCCTAGCCCTGCCAGTGAATAGAGTGAGGGGCTGAGCACATCAAGGGTGCTCCCCAACCAGCTGCGACTGGTTTTCCCCCTCACCCTGAACCCAGAACAAAGGGTTTGCCTGTATAAAAATGGGGCTGTGTCCCCACAGAAAGGGTTCTTTGCCAGAATCCTGCCTGAGGGGGGCTGCTGCTGCTGCTGCTGGACCAGAGGACCGCCACCTGGACTACCTCCCTGCCTGGAGGCCCAATGAGCTGGCTCTGGGTCCAGCCTTGCCCCCACCCCTGCCCTGCTGCATGCAGGGGAGAACTTGCCTGGACTTTTGCTGATTGTGTGCCCTGAAGCGCTGGGAGCGCTTTATTTTTCACCTCTAGCGCCTGGAAGCGCTTTCCTTTTCTTTTAGCGCTCAGGAGCGCTTTTTATTTCTAAAAAGCCGGTGCCCACCCGGCGTTTGCCCCGTATTTGCCGATTCTAGAGTCTCCTGGCAGGTGCCCACCCTGCCAGGGACATTGCCGTAACTGCTTGCGGGTGCCCACCCCGCTTATTTGCTTATTCTTACGGCGGGTGCCCACCCCGCCGTATACCGCATCACGAGGGAGCCTACCCCTCTCATTGCCAAGATTTAAAAATCACCGCTGCAGCCCGGGACATCCAGGAAGTCAGGCGGGCCGGGGGCGGGCCGCCGGGACAACCGGATCAGGAAGTAGGAGGGCGGGAGCCTACCCCGCCTCCCACCGAAGACTGGCGGTTTGATTTGAAGCCCCGGAGCAGGCAGGAGCCTACCCTGCACCCCGGGGCCCTCAGGAGAAGCGCCGTGTCCAGAGAAGTCGGAGCGCTGTGTGCTCCGCTCCAGATCGACCCACCAGCGTGAGCCTTCCCCGCCGCGAAGAGTCCGGTGAGTGGGGGGGGCTCCTGGCTGCCGGTGACTGGGGGGTGCGCTCCAACCCCGGGGGCATTGGCGCATTGCTGGATTTAGAGTCCGTAGGGACTCCAACGTTAGGGGCCAGCATTCTTTGCCTGGGAGCCCACGAGGCTCCACCGCATACAGGGGCAGTTGTTTTTCGGAGCAGAGCGGCCCCAGAAGGCAGCGGGCCGCTCCAACATTGGCCCCCACTCTTGGATCTAGAGCCGGAAGGCTCCACAAGAAAGGCACTGTGTTTTGAGCCACGAAGGCTCAGGGGGCATGAATGTTCAGAGCGCTCAGGGCGCTCCAACGACGGGGGCATTTCTCTTGTGATTGAGTGGCCCCAGATGGCAGCGGGCCACTCCCACCTTGCCCCACAGAGTTGTTTGGAGCCTGCGAGGCTCAAGGGGGCATTTTGCGTGGTTAGAGCCCAGGAGAGGCTCCAACCCCCCCACCAGATTTGTTTAACAAGGCACAGTGGTGCCACCGCATCTCTCCAGTTGCCCAGCACTTAGTGGGCAACTGCAACGTTTAGGTTGTGGCCTCGGTGTTCTGGCTTGCGCAGCCTGCGCCGGCGCGCCCTGACTTTGTTGGACGCCGGGCGTCCTTGCCCCTTCAAGGCCAGTTGGCCCAGGGACTGCCACAGTAGTGGCTAATGTGAGTTTTGGCGCCATTGTACCTTTTCTGCACCTCTGAATGTGTTTATGCGTCATGTGCTTTGCTTTACACCTCTAAATGTATTTTATGCATCCTGTGTTTATGTGCTTAGACCCCTACAGGTAGACTGATACTTAGGTGGTTGTTTTCTCCTTAGTACAGGTGGTACTAGTAAGGTCCTAGTTCCCTGCGTGATATTCCTAAAGGTGGTTAGGGTTGCGTAGGTGGTACTTTCTGGTTACCAGTAGTTACTGGTTGTGTGCTATATGTTCTATTTTTAGTGCTACAGTGATTGTGTGTGCTATGTTCTAAAATATGATTCCTACGTTCTAAGTGCTATTTCTACAAAGTGCTAATTCCTGACAGTGGTCCATGTGGCCCTGTCCCCTGTATATATAATCCCTTGTAAATTCTGCCCGTGCCTGTTGGCACATTGTAAAGTGTGTGTTTTTATCTAATGTGTTGTGTATAATACAAAGGTTATTTTTATATAATACCTTGTGTGGAGTTTCCTTTGTGGTGGGCCTTGGGTGTTGTTGCTGGGTGCGCGCGCAAACGCTTTACACATCGCCTCAGGGATAAGCCTGTCTGCTCGTGCCAAGCTACCAAGGGAGTGAGCAGGGGTTATCCTTGGCGTGTAACTTCCTTGCCCTGACTAGAGTGGTGGTTTCTGCCTGACTTTGGCGCAAGCCTTAGCCAACCAGAAATCCCATTTCTAACATTGGTGATCAGCGGTGGGATTTGGACTTGCGTTTGCGCTGTACCGCAGCGGCAACTGGCCGCACTACAAAACTCTGCATTTAGATAAATCACATGGTATAGGGATTATTGTTCTAAGTTTGTTTTTAATTGTCATTTCTTTGGAAATGTGTTTTTGTGCACTGTGAGTTAGGTGTCCCTAGCTCGGGAGGGTAGATCATCCCCCTTAGTGCATTGTGTTTTCTGGATTCACCAGAGGGTGGGATCCAGTGGTGGCAGCGTAATAGTGTCCTGTACATTTGTCCCCCGCCCTGCGCCCAGAGTTGGTACCTGTGTCACGTGGTGGTCAGGTTGAGGAATCAGGGGTGGTAAAAACTGCCTTACCAGTCCGAGGGGAGGGTTGTGTGTGGATGAGTGGTGTGTGGCACTAGGCAAGTGAGTGTGAGTTCTCTGGGATAGAGAGCTTGCTGAATCTTTTTGTGAATTGTGTGTTCGTGTTGAGCTCAGACCCCTAGGTTCCCTGTGTGATCTTTTCTCAAGAACGTCCGCCAAAATGGAGCCAGCTTTTGATTTCTGTGATCTTTTTGGGTACAGTATGTTGGAGTTGGTAAGGTTCTGTGAAGAGAGAGACATAGGGGTGGATGAGTCAGACTCTCAGTCCGAACTTAGAAGCAGCCTGATCCTATGGCAAAAGGGTCAATGGGGTCTTGAGCGCAGTAGGATAAGGGCCCGGGCCTCACACCAGGAGGGTGGTGGGTCTGTAGGGAGCCCTGAAGATTTAGAAGAGGAGGAAGAAAGTAACCTGACAGGGACGCCAGTAGATAGTGGAGACCCCATAGATAGGGAGTCCCTTGCTGGGTCCAGTGTCAGGAGCAGCACCCCATCCCTTTCCCTGTCCCCAGAGGAGTGGGTAGATAGGAGGGAAGAAAGGGAGCATCAGCTGGCCATGGAGAAGCTCAGGATAGAGCATGCCAAGCTGGAGACCGAGAGGGTCTTAGCTCAGAAACAGATGGCGGAGGCTGAGCGGGCCTTTGCCACAGAGAAATTAGCTCTGGAGGGTAAGTTGTCCCCTGAGCGCAGTTGTAGTTGTCTGGGCTCCCCAGGGAGGGTTGAGTCCAGTGGTGACAGCGAGATAAAGTCCAGTGCAGGAAGTCCCATTCCCAGTTTACCCAGTCTGGTACCTGTTTCCCAAGAAGAGGAGTATAGGTTGAAATTCAGGGGCAGTAGGAAGCTGTCTCACCAGTCTTGGGACACGTTTGTGGGTGAATGCGAGGATGCACTGGATGATTGGGTAAGAGTAAACACGAAACGGGATTTTGAAGGACTGTATGCTCTGGTTATCAAAGAGCAGCTACTCAGTAGTTTTTACCCCGGGTTGCGCCAACACCTGTTGGGATATTACGATTTGGATGCTTGGGACCTTGCAAAAAAAGCAGACCGATGGGAAGGGGTCCCAAGTTCAGATGAGGAATGGGAGAGTGATTCCAACAGTAGTGGTTCAGAGATCCTCCAGCCCAGCGTGGTGGAGGAGGCTCAGTGTAGCCCAGCTAGGTCCCCGGATAGCGAGGAGGGTGTAGGGGCTTACGGCCTGGCTCAGTGGAGCGGGAGTAAGTGGGTGACCGAGGGTCCCCAGACGCACGAAACCCTGCCTCATGACTTGGATGGTTTCATGAGGGAACACCAAGTCTGGGACCTAGGCTGTCCTGTTAGTCCATTTGAGGAGGATCACCTAGTGTATGGAGGACCTGGAGCGTCTGTAAATAAAGCTCCAGTGGTTCTGATGTCTGGCAGTACCGCTCCAGTAGGGAGGGTACAGAAGTCCAGCGAGAGGAGTGGCATGGGGCGGTGTTCCCCGGTGGAGGAGCCAGTGGGTCAGGGACCAGCCGGGAGGGCTGAGTCTCCTCGAGGTGACCATGGTGACCGCACGTCTGTCCTGGGGGATCTTCGCGCACTGTCAGGTGGACAGGGGACGGGAGATCTGCGCCAGGCAGACTGTCATGCAACATATGAGGCATATGTTCCTCTTGGGGGGATGGTGTGTAAGTCCCCAGAAGTCCTGGAGTGCCAGGCAATTATTCCACCGAAGGTTCTAGACCCGAGGTTGGGAGGCCAGGTTCAGGATCAGCCTGACCTGAAGGGTAGGACGACTGTAACCAGTGTCCTGACCGGTTCTTCTTCCAGAGGTACCGCCCCAGTTGGTAGGGAGCAGGACTCTGGAAGGGGGTGCAGAGGGTGGGAGAGCCCACCTCTGACCCCAGTGCAACCTGAGGGCTTAAACCCTAGGTTGGGAGACCAGTTCTCAGGGAGGGGTCCTGAGCTGGTAGGTGAATTGCGTTACGGGGTCGCCTCTCAGAGGAAGAGAGGGCGGAACCCCAGAAGAAGAGGTAGGGGGAGGAGAGCCTCACCCGTGACTTTTGGTCAGCTTGAGGGTACAGACCCTAGGCTGGAGGATCAGTGGCAGTTTAGAACTGCCCTGATGAGGGGTAGAGTGGAGAATGGCCGCTATGTGCCAGGGGTTACTACCCCCCACTCTATGGTTAGGCAAAGACCGGTGGCACCTGGGTGGCCTAGGGCCTGGTCTTGGCCGCGGACATCTTGGGAGTACCAGTGGGGTAGCCCAGTTGGTCCAGACAGTGGTGTTAGAAAGAATTCCATGGGTTCACCGTGGCATAGAACCGGAGGGTGTCCCTGCAGTTGCGGGCCCGCGTCCGTGTTCTATCGCCCCAAGCAGGGAAGTCCATCACGGTGGTGATTGGTCTGCCCTGCGTTTTGGCTGGAAGGGGGTTGTGTTGGACTTGGCCCTTCTGGCAGGTTCACCCCTGAACTTTTTGCTCTTTATTGGTGACTTGGTGTGGTAATTGTTTGGTCTCTGCGCACTTTCCCTGTGTCCCAGGGTAAAGTGCGTGCGTGCTCTGAGTGCATGTGGTGAGATAGGCCTGCCCTCCCATAGGAATGCATGGGGAATGTATGTGTCCCTAGTAGTTCCTGATGCGTGGGGTGTGCAGGCCCGAGTTTGGTATGTGCGGACTCGTGGGAGTGAATGCTGCGCGATGATGTGTGCGGCGTGCATGTACCTAGTGTGGAAGTGCCACTTCTAGAAGTGGGCACTTCTGTGTGCAGTGTGTCTGTCGCGTGATTGGCTGGTCATGTCAGGTGACGGGCTAGGGATTCCCCAGAGTCAGGATGAGTCACCCAGTGGTGAATGGGGAGATCAGCAGCTAGATGGGTGGGAGGAGTACACCTGGGTCCTGAATAGGACAGGGTTTTCCACACACAATGCTGGCCCCGCCCCCTGTGGTGCGACTGACGACCCTAGCCCTGCCAGTGAATAGAGTGAGGGGCTGAGCACATCAAGGGTGCTCCCCAACCAGCTGCGACTGGTTTTCCCCCTCACCCTGAACCCAGAACAAAGGGTTTGCCTGTATAAAAATGGGGCTGTGTCCCCACAGAAAGGGTTCTTTGCCAGAATCCTGCCTGAGGGGGGCTGCTGCTGCTGGACCAGAGGACCGCCACCTGGACTACCTCCCTGCCTGGAGGCCCAATGAGCTGGCTCTGGGTCCAGCCTTGCCCCCACCCCTGCCCTGCTGCATGCAGGGGAGAACTTGCCTGGACTTTTGCTGATTGTGTGCCCTGAAGCGCTGGGAGCGCTTTATTTTTCACCTCTAGCGCCTGGAAGCGCTTTCCTTTTCCTTTAGCGCTCAGGAGCGCTTTTATTTCTAAAAAGCCGGTGCCCACCCGGCGTTTGCCCCGTATTTGCCGATTCTAGAGTCTCCTGGCAGGTGCCCACCCTGCCAGGGACATTGCCGTAACTGCTTGCGGGTGCCCACCCCGCTTATTTGCTTATTCTTACGGCGGGTGCCCACCCCGCCGTATACCGCATCACGAGGGAGCCTACCCCTCTCATTGCCAAGATTTAAAAATCACCGCTGCAGCCCGGGACATCCAGGAAGTCAGGCGGGCCGGGGGCGGGCCGCCGGGACAACCGGATCAGGAAGTAGGAGGGCGGGAGCCTACCCCGCCTCCCACCGAAGACTGGCGGTTTGATTTGAAGCCCCGGAGCAGGCAGGAGCCTACCCTGCACCCCGGGGCCCTCAGGAGAAGCGCCGTGTCCAGAGAAGTCGGAGCGCTGTGTGCTCCGCTCCAGATCGACCCACCAGCGTGAGCCTTCCCCGCCGCGAAGAGTCCGGTGAGTGGGGGGGGCTCCTGGCTGCCGGTGACTGGGGGGTGCGCTCCAACCCCGGGGGCATTGGCGCATTGCTGGATTTAGAGTCCGTAGGGACTCCAACGTTAGGGGCCAGCATTCTTTGCCTGGGAGCCCACGAGGCTCCACCGCATACAGGGGCAGTTGTTTTTCGGAGCAGAGCGGCCCCAGAAGGCAGCGGGCCGCTCCAACATTGGCCCCCACTCTTGGATCTAGAGCCGGAAGGCTCCACAAGAAAGGCACTGTGTTTTGAGCCACGAAGGCTCAGGGGGCATGAATGTTCAGAGCGCTCAGGGCGCTCCAACGACGGGGGCATTTCTCTTGTGATTGAGTGGCCCCAGATGGCAGCGGGCCACTCCCACCTTGCCCCACAGAGTTGTTTGGAGCCTGCGAGGCTCAAGGGGGCATTTTGCGTGGTTAGAGCCCAGGAGAGGCTCCAACCCCCCCACCAGATTTGTTTAACAAGGCACAGTGGTGCCACCGCATCTCTCCAGTTGCCCAGCACTTAGTGGGCAACTGCAACGTTTAGGTTGTGGCCTCGGTGTTCTGGCTTGCGCAGCCTGCGCCGGCGCGCCCTGACTTTGTTGGACGCCGGGCGTCCTTGCCCCTTCAAGGCCAGTTGGCCCAGGGACTGCCACAGTAGTGGCTAATGTGAGTTTTGGCGCCATTGTACCTTTTCTGCACCTCTGAATGTGTTTATGCGTCATGTGCTTTGCTTTACACCTCTAAATGTATTTTATGCATCCTGTGTTTATGTGCTTAGACCCCTACAGGTAGACTGATACTTAGGTGGTTGTTTTCTCCTTAGTACAGGTGGTACTAGTAAGGTCCTAGTTCCCTGCGTGATATTCCTAAAGGTGGTTAGGGTTGCGTAGGTGGTACTTTCTGGTTACCAGTAGTTACTGGTTGTGTGCTATATGTTCTATTTTTAGTGCTACAGTGATTGTGTGTGCTATGTTCTAAAATATGATTCCTACGTTCTAAGTGCTATTTCTACAAAGTGCTAATTCCTGACAGTGGTCCATGTGGCCCTGTCCCCTGTATATATAATCCCTTGTAAATTCTGCCCGTGCCTGTTGGCACATTGTAAAGTGTGTGTTTTTATCTAATGTGTTGTGTATAATACAAAGGTTATTTTTATATAATACCTTGTGTGGAGTTTCCTTTGTGGTGGGCCTTGGGTGTTGTTGCTGGGTGCGCGCGCAAACGCTTTACACATCGCCTCAGGGATAAGCCTGTCTGCTCGTGCCAAGCTACCAAGGGGGTGAGCAGGGGTTATCTTTGGCGTGTAACTTCCTTGCCCTGACTAGAGTGGTGGTTTCTGCCTGACTTTGGCGCAAGCCTTAGCCAACCAGAAATCCCATTTCTAACAATGTCCTAAGCGTACATATCCTGAAATAGGAGGGTTGGGTGCAGAGTCCTCCCAGCAGTGCCCAGTCATAAGAGGGGTGTGTGCAGAGTCCTCCCAGCAGTGCCCAGACACAGGAGGGGTGGGTGCCTAACACTCACAACAGTGCCCAGACACAGGAGGGGTGGGTGCCTAACACTCCCAGCAGTGCCCAGACACAGGAGGGGTGGGTGCAGAGGCCTCCCAGCAGTGCCCAGACACAGGAGGGGTGGGTGCCTAACACTCACAGCAGTGCCCAGAGGTGGGTGCCTAACACTCCCAGCAGTGCCCAGACACAGGAGGGGTGGGTGCCTAACACTCACAGCAGTGCCCAGACACAGGAGGGGTGGGTGCAGAGTCCTCCCATCAGTGCCCAGACACAGGAGGGGTGGGCGCAGAGTCCTCCCAGCAGTGCCCAGACACAGGAGGGGTGGGTGCAGAGGCCTCCCAGCAGTGCCCAGACACAGGAGGGGTGGGTGCATAACACTCCCAGCAGTGCCCAGACACAGGAGGGGTGGGTGCCTAACACTCCCAGCAGTGCCCAGACACAGGAGGGGTGGGTGCAGAGTCCTCCCAGCAGTGCCCAGACACAGGAGGGGTGGGTGCCTAACACTCCCAGCAGTGCCCAGACACAGGAGGGGTGGGTGTAGAGGCCTCCCAGCAGTGCCCAGACACAGGAGGGATGGGTGCCTAACACTCCCAGCAGTGCCCAGACACAGGAGGGGTGGGTGCAGAGTCCTCCCAGGAGTGCCCAGACACAGGAGGGGTGGGTGCAGAGGCCTCCCAGCAGTGCCCAGACACAGGAGGGGTGGGTGCCTAACACTCACAGCAGTGCCGAGACACAGGAGGGGTGGGTGCCTAACACTCCCAGCAGTGCCCAGACACAGGAGGGGTGGGTGCCTAACACTCACAGCAGTGCCCAGACACAGGAGGGGTGGGTGCAGAGGCCTCCCAGCAGTGCCCAGACACAGGAGGGGTGGGTGCATAACACTCCCAGCAGTGCCCAGACACAGGAGGGGTGGGTGCCTAACACTCCCAGCAGTGCCCAGACACAGGAGGGGTGGGTGCAGAGTCCTCCCAGCAGTGCCCAGATACAGGAGGGGTGGGTGCCTAACACTCCCAGCAGTGCCCAGACACAGGAGGGGTGGGTGTAGAGGCCTCCCAGCAGTGCCCAGACACAGGACGGGTTGGTGCCTAACACTCCCAGCAGTGCCCAGACACAGGAGGGGTGGGTGCAGACTCCTCCCAGCAGTGCCCACACACAGAAGGGGTGGGTGCAGAGGCCTCCCAGCAGTGCCCAGACACAGGAGGGGTGGGTGCCTAACACTCACAGCAGTGCCCAGACACAGGAGGGGTGGGTGCCTAACACTCCCAGCAGTGCCCAGACACAGGAGGGGTGGGTGCCTAACACTCACAGCAGTGCCTAGACACAGGAGGGGTGGGTGCAGAGTCCTCCCAGCAGTGCCCAGACAAAGGAGGGGTGGGTGCAGAGTCCTCCCAGCAGTGCCCAGACACAGGAGGGGTGGGTGCAGAGGCCTCCCAGCAGTGCCAAGACACAGGAGGGGTGGGTGCCTAACACTCCCAGCCGTGCCCAGACACAGGAGGGGTGGGTGCAGAGGCCTCCCAGCAGTGCCCAGACACAGGAGGGGTGGGTGCCTAACACTCCCAGCAGTGCCCAGACACAGGAGGGGTGGGTGCAGAGGCCTCCCAGCAGTGCCCAGACACAGGAGGGGTGGGTGCCTGTTGGACAGGCCACACGAAGGGCTTGCTCCCTCCCCGCACGACAGGGCCCAAGCCCCGGCCCGCCAGGCGTGACCCACAAGAATCACCCGCACCCCGTCCCCCGACGGAACTCCTGCCCCCAGACCTCCATGTATCACGGGACCGAGCCACCACCGGCTCCCCCGGCCGGATCAAGCCGCCATCTTGGGCCCTGCACCACGAGGCCGCGTGGCCTCCACCCGACCCTAGCCCTGGGCCTGGCCGGCCCCGACATCCCGGCACCACCATCCACCCAGGAGGTGAGCGGACCACTTGGCAGGTCAATGGGAGAACGAAGCGTCAAGGGCTCTCCCCCGCCAGGTGCCGATCGCCTCCAGCTCCCCCAGGCACTGGCTCCACCCCCTGCTGGGTGTCTGGACACCTTCATCCAGGGCCCTCCGACCTCCAAGTGCGAGGGTCCGGACATCAAAGGGCGCCAGACCTATAACTAGGGCAGCTCCGGAGCAGGACGACAGTTGTATCCTGGAGTCGAGAGACACCGAGAGAACTCAGCCTTGACGGACTACTGGCGCTGCCGTAGCCCTACCTTGTGAACTATCGTCCTGCCTGCTGGCGCTGCCGCGGCCTTCTGCAACATCCATCCTCGTCGGGACCTGCTGGCGCTGCCGCGGCCCGTTGTAACGACCATCTTCCCGGGACCTGCTGGCGCTGCCGCGGACCGTGTATCGACCATCTTCACCGGGACCTGCTGGCGCTGCCGCGGACCGTGTATCGACCATCTTCACCGGGACCTGCTGGCGCTGCCGCGGACCGTGTATCGACCATCTTCACCGGGACCTGCTGGCGCTGCCGCGGCCCGTCCCAGCTAGAACACCGAGCTCGAGGATTGTGAGCTATCCACCATACCATCTCAACTACCAGACTGGTAACCAGACTGTCCCGCTACCCCCTTTCCCCACCTTGAGAGACTTGAATCGAGGGGACCCCTGAGTCCAGACCTCCTTGTACCATTTCATCGTACCGTAAGAAATTGCCTATAAAGAACGCTGAATCTTCTCCTTGTGTGGTGTCTGTCTGTGGGGGGGAAGTTATTTATCTGTACGATCGCTGGAGACGGCTCTCCCCGGAGACCTCTCCCATTGTCCTCGGCCGACCCTCCCGGTCCGTCTAACATTGGTGGCCAGCGGCGCGATCCGAATCAACGCGTAATCGTACAGAGAGTAGCTCACCCCACGACAAAACCACGATGTCAGCCAAAGATAGCGGTTCCACTGAAAAGTTCCAAATGGATAAGTTGGAAGAATATAGCCACCGCGAACTTAAACAATTCTGCATGGAACTAGGCATTGCTACCACCGGCCTGAGTACCAAAGACGATTTGAAGCGCGCCCTTGAGTCGTGGGCAGAAACTGGGGTCGCCGGATCACCCGACCAAAACAGTGTCGCACCAGAGGGGAACGCCACGGCTCCCGAGGAGCGGGGAACGGGCCTCTCGCAGGAGGAGATCCAAGAAAGAGAAAGAACCAGATTACATGAGTTGGAAATGGCACGACTCAAGATGGACGGTGAACTAAAGTTAGCCGAGCAGAAACTAAATCTAGAACATCTGCGGCTCCGAGAAGAACGAGAAGAAAAACAGAGACAGAGAGAGCTCGAGGAAAAAAGAATAACACTCGAACACGAGCGCAAACTGGCGGAAATAGAACTTCGGAAACAGAATAAAGAACCGGGGGTGCCTGAGCGACCGCACACCCCGGGAGCAACCGAGAAAAAAGTCCACATCCCCAAGGATGTTGTCCGAGAATATGTCCGAGAGCACGACATACAACAGTGGTTCAAAGCCTACGAGATCGCCATGACCTCCCACCGGATCGACCGGAGTGATTGGGGAGCCGGACTATGGGGGAGGTTCGTCAACGAAGGCCGCGATGCCCTATTGCAGCTCCCAGATCACCAGATGTCGTCCTACGACCACATGAAGGCTGCCCTCCTCACCCGCTACGGCCTCACGCCCGAGATGTACCGCCAGAGGTTCAGAGACTGCACCCGGATCCCGGGTACAACTTGGGTGGAGTACGTCAACTATTTCAGCCGAGCCTTCGAGGGTTGGATCAAGGGGAGCCATGTAACGACCTACGAGCAACTCTTTAACCTTATGGTATGGGAGCACCTGTCGAACAACTGTTTCGTCGAGCTCAGGCAGCACCTCCTCGACAGTAAATTGACTGACCCCCGGCAACTCGCCGCCGAAGCTGACCGATGGGAAAGCACCCGAGTGGGCCGGAGAGGACCACACGAGCAAAACCGAAACAACCAAGGCCAGCACCGTCCCCGGGGAGGAGGAGGAGGCCAGGGGCGAGGGAGAGACACCATCCCGGCAACACCCGTGGCCAGCACCACGCCCCCGGCCGGCCGGGGCAACCCCCCGATGCGCCCGGGGTTTCGAGCCAACGTCACGTGCCACCGATGCCAGCGAGTCGGCCACTACGCCAATGACCCGAGCTGCCCGCAGAACCAAACACCAAAGCCCCGCCAGGTAGCTGCCGCTGCCCTGGGGGGAGAACGACTATCAGAGGAACAGGAAGAATATGAGCCGGCCCAGCAGGAGTGGGAACCGGCCGCCATGGTTCTAGCGTGCCTAGGGGGAAAAGACATGGTCCCGCGGGCTCCCCTACCCGCCAACACCCGGAAATATGGCCAGTGGGTGACCATTAATGGACGTCGGGCCGAGGCCTTACGTGACACAGGCGCCAGTGTGACGGCCGTCCGCTGTCACCTGGTGAAGCCCGAGCAGATCATTCCGAACATTCTCTGCCCCGTCCGCTCAGCCGACAATTCCGAAAGTCTGTGTCAAATGGCCTGCGTCCCCTTCGAATGGGGAGGGGTCTCCGGCCTGTTGAAGGTGACGGTCCGGGATGATGCCCCCGTGGACTGCCTCCTGGGGAATGACCTTGAGAGTTCCCTGTGGGCCACCGTCGAAAGAAGAGAGCACCTGGGGATGCTGGGCCTCCCGGACTGGGCCTGCGTAACCACCCGGTCCATGGCCGCCCATGCCGTCCCCCGATCAGAAGACCCAGAATGGCCAGCACCTCCGCCCCCGGTCGCCCCAGTAGAGGACAACGACGAGGCCAACCCCCCAGAACCAACGGCCGAAGGGGTCGCGCAACCCCCGGACCTTCCCGGCCTGGCTCAGTGGCGTCAAGAAGGGGGGCCCACCCAAGAACAGTTCCGCCAGGAGCAAAAGACCTGCCCCTCCCTCGAGGGACTCCGCCGGCAAGCCAGCGCCCAGAGCGCAGGGGACTCCACCGGAACTCATTGGGTCTATTGGGATAACGACCTGCTATACAGCGAACAAAGAATCGCAGAGCTAGGGGCCAGTCGAGTGCTGGTGGTACCTCTCCGCTTCAGAGACTTCCTACTAACTCTGGCCCACGATGTCCCCCTGGCTGGACACCTGGGCCAGGACAAAACCTACAGTCGCCTAGTGACTCACTTTTTCTGGCCGAAGATGCGGAACGACGTCCTTAACCACTGCCGGTCCTGCCCCACGTGCCAGGCCAGTGGGAAGAGCGGCCGTAAGCTGAAAGCCCCTCTGCAACCCTTCCCAGTGGTCACCACCCCGTTCGAGAGGGTAGGAATAGACATTGTGGGGCCCCTGGACCCCCGCACGGCACAAGGACATAGGTTCATCCTGGTACTGGTGGACCACGCCACCCGCTACCCCGAGGCGGTGCCCCTACGAACTGTAACAGCTCCGGTGGTTGGCCGGGCCCTAATGGGGATCTTCTCCCGGGTGGGCTTCCCCCGAGAAGTCGTCAGCGACCGAGGCACGAACTTTATCTCAAAATATATGAAGTCCCTCTGGCAACAGTGCGGGGTCACCTACCGATTCACGACCCCCTATCACCCCCAAGGGAACGGACTAGTGGAGCGATTCAACCGCACCCTCAAGGGGATGATTGGGGGATTGGAAGAGCCCCTCCGTCGCCAGTGGGATGTACTACTCCCGTGCCTCCTCTTCGCCTATCGAGAAGTTCCCCAGAAGTCCCTCGGCTTCAGCCCTTTCGAACTCCTGTACGGGCACCCTGTGCGAGGGCCCCTCAGCCTGGTCAAGGAAGGTTGGGAGATGGCCCCCCTAAAGACCCCTCCAGACGTCTTCAAGTACCTCCTGGCCCTACGCAATCAGACCCGGCGCTTCAGGGAGATGGCCAAGGCGAACCTCGAGGCCAGTCAGGAGGACATGAAAAAATGGTACAATCACAATGCCTCCTCCGTCGAGTTCGAACCTGGTCAACAAGTGTGGGTGATGTCCCCACCGAACCATGTGCCTTACAAGATAAGTGGACGGGGCCCTTCAAAGTGGTCGAGCGCAAAAGCCCCGTCACTTACCTCATCGACATGGGGACCCCCTGGAACCCCCTCCGGGTCCTCCACACCAACAGACTCAAACCACACTTTGTGCGCTCAGAACTCAGCCTCCTGATGGCTACGGACAGTGGGGCGGAAGAAGACTCCGAACCCCTCCCGGATCTCCTGAAGACTCAGGAGAACGACGGTTCCGTGGACGGGGTCCGGCTCTCCGATGCCCTCACCCCAGAGCAACGCCAGGGCTGCCGGGACCTCCTGCTGCGGTTCGCTACACTGTTCTCCCTCACCCCCGGGATCACCCCTTGGTGCTTGCACGACGTGGACACCGGGGACAGTCCCCCTATCCGACACCGGGCCTACCGCGTGCCAGATCGGGTACGGGCCTGCATCCAAGAGGAAGTGGCCAAAATGCTCACGATCGGGGTCATCGAGCCCTCGGACAGCCCCTGGGCCAGCCCGGTTGTACTGGTCCCCAAAGCCGCTGCCCCCGGCACCACACCTGAACTGAGATTCTGCGTCGACTACCGGGGCTTGAACGCTGTCACCCGGACCGACGCTCATCCTATCCCCCGAGCGGATGAATTGATCGACCGGCTGGGGGCCGCCCGCTACCTCAGCATCTTCGACCTAACAGCGGGCTACTGGCAGATCGGTCTCACACCCCGGGCTCAGGAACGGTCCGCCTTCTCTACCCCCGATGGCCACTACCACTTCAAGGTCATGCCCTTCGGCATGAAGAATGCCCCCGCTACTTTTCAACGTCTAGTGAACCAGGTCTTGGCGGGGCTCGAAGAGTTCAGCGCCGCCTACCTGGACGATATCGCTGTGTACAGCCGCCACTGGTCCGACCACCTCCTCCACCTCCAAGAGGTCCTGCAGGCCCTCCAGCGGGCCGGCCTCACGATTAAGGCCGGCAAATGCCAAATTGGTCAAGGGTCCGTGACCTACCTCGGGCACCAGGTGGGAAGCGGGCTGGTGGCCCCGCTGCAACTTAAAATTGCTGCCATCCAGTCCTGGCAGCCCCCCGTCACCCAGACCGAGGTCCGAGCCTTCTTGGGGCTCACCGGCTACTACCGGCGGTTCGTGAGGGACTACGGCAGCATTGTGGGGCCCCTCACGGGTCTCACGTCCAAAAACCAGCCGAAGCGGATTAACTGGACCCCCGACTGTCAAGCGGCCTTCGAAGAGCTGAAGGCCGCCCTGTGCACCGCCCCTGTGCTCCAGGCCCCCGATTACAGTCGGGAATTCATTGTACAGACAGACGCCTCCGACCACGGCATCGGAGCGGTTCTTTCCCAACTAAACCCCGAGGGTCATGACCAGCCGCTGGCCTTCATCAGCAGACGTCTCCTGGCCCGAGAACAGCGCTGGAGCACAATCGAGAGGGAGGCCTTCGCAGTGGTGTGGGCCCTCAAAAAGCTCCGGCCCTATCTCTTCGGTACCCACTTCCGGGTACAAACCGACCACCGACCCCTGCAGTGGCTGATGCAGATGCGGGGGGAGAACCCAAAACTATTGCGCTGGTCCATCTCCCTGCAGGGAATGGACTTCACCGTAGAACATCGACCGGGCCAAGACCACGCCAACGCAGATGGCCTGTCACGCTTTTTCCGCCTCGACGAGGAGAGTCCCCAGGAAGATGGGTGACTCTCCCCGCCTTCAGCTGGGGGGGACGCATGTTGGACAGGCCACACGAAGGGCTTGCTCCCTCCCCGCACGACAGGGCCCAAGCCCCGGCCCGCCAGGCGTGACCCACAAGAATCACCCGCACCCCGTCCCCCGACGGAACTCCTGCCCCCAGACCTCCATGTATCACGGGACCGAGCCACCACCGGCTCCCCCGGCCGGATCAAGCCGCCATCTTGGGCCCTGCACCACGAGGCCGCGTGGCCTCCACCCGACCCTAGCCCTGGGCCTGGCCGGCCCCGACATCCCGGCACCACCATCCACCCAGGAGGTGAGCGGACCACTTGGCAGGTCAATGGGAGAACGAAGCGTCAAGGGCTCTCCCCCGCCAGGTGCCGATCGCCTCCAGCTCCCCCAGGCACTGGCTCCACCCCCTGCTGGGTGTCTGGACACCTTCATCCAGGGCCCTCCGACCTCCAAGTGCGAGGGTCCGGACATCAAAGGGCGCCAGACCTATAACTAGGGCAGCTCCGGAGCAGGACGACAGTTGTATCCTGGAGTCGAGAGACACCGAGAGAACTCAGCCTTGACGGACTACTGGCGCTGCCGTAGCCCTACCTTGTGAACTATCGTCCTGCCTGCTGGCGCTGCCGCGGCCTTCTGCAACATCCATCCTCGTCGGGACCTGCTGGCGCTGCCGCGGCCCGTTGTAACGACCATCTTCCCGGGACCTGCTGGCGCTGCCGCGGACCGTGTATCGACCATCTTCACCGGGACCTGCTGGCGCTGCCGCGGACCGTGTATCGACCATCTTCACCGGGACCTGCTGGCGCTGCCGCGGACCGTGTATCGACCATCTTCACCGGGACCTGCTGGCGCTGCCGCGGCCCGTCCCAGCTAGAACACCGAGCTCGAGGATTGTGAGCTATCCACCATACCATCTCAACTACCAGACTGGTAACCAGACTGTCCCGCTACCCCCTTTCCCCACCTTGAGAGACTTGAATCGAGGGGACCCCTGAGTCCAGACCTCCTTGTACCATTTCATCGTACCGTAAGAAATTGCCTATAAAGAACGCTGAATCTTCTCCTTGTGTGGTGTCTGTCTGTGGGGGGGAAGTTATTTATCTGTACGATCGCTGGAGACGGCTCTCCCCGGAGACCTCTCCCATTGTCCTCGGCCGACCCTCCCGGTCCGTCTAACATTGGTGGCCAGCGGCGCGATCCGAATCAACGCGTAATCGTACAGAGAGTAGCTCACCCCACGACAAAACCACGATGTCAGCCAAAGATAGCGGTTCCACTGAAAAGTTCCAAATGGATAAGTTGGAAGAATATAGCCACCGCGAACTTAAACAATTCTGCATGGAACTAGGCATTGCTACCACCGGCCTGAGTACCAAAGACGATTTGAAGCGCGCCCTTGAGTCGTGGGCAGAAACTGGGGTCGCCGGATCACCCGACCAAAACAGTGTCGCACCAGAGGGGAACGCCACGGCTCCCGAGGAGCGGGGAACGGGCCTCTCGCAGGAGGAGATCCAAGAAAGAGAAAGAACCAGATTACATGAGTTGGAAATGGCACGACTCAAGATGGACGGTGAACTAAAGTTAGCCGAGCAGAAACTAAATCTAGAACATCTGCGGCTCCGAGAAGAACGAGAAGAAAAACAGAGACAGAGAGAGCTCGAGGAAAAAAGAATAACACTCGAACACGAGCGCAAACTGGCGGAAATAGAACTTCGGAAACAGAATAAAGAACCGGGGGTGCCTGAGCGACCGCACACCCCGGGAGCAACCGAGAAAAAAGTCCACATCCCCAAGGATGTTGTCCGAGAATATGTCCGAGAGCACGACATACAACAGTGGTTCAAAGCCTACGAGATCGCCATGACCTCCCACCGGATCGACCGGAGTGATTGGGGAGCCGGACTATGGGGGAGGTTCGTCAACGAAGGCCGCGATGCCCTATTGCAGCTCCCAGATCACCAGATGTCGTCCTACGACCACATGAAGGCTGCCCTCCTCACCCGCTACGGCCTCACGCCCGAGATGTACCGCCAGAGGTTCAGAGACTGCACCCGGATCCCGGGTACAACTTGGGTGGAGTACGTCAACTATTTCAGCCGAGCCTTCGAGGGTTGGATCAAGGGGAGCCATGTAACGACCTACGAGCAACTCTTTAACCTTATGGTATGGGAGCACCTGTCGAACAACTGTTTCGTCGAGCTCAGGCAGCACCTCCTCGACAGTAAATTGACTGACCCCCGGCAACTCGCCGCCGAAGCTGACCGATGGGAAAGCACCCGAGTGGGCCGGAGAGGACCACACGAGCAAAACCGAAACAACCAAGGCCAGCACCGTCCCCGGGGAGGAGGAGGAGGCCAGGGGCGAGGGAGAGACACCATCCCGGCAACACCCGTGGCCAGCACCACGCCCCCGGCCGGCCGGGGCAACCCCCCGATGCGCCCGGGGTTTCGAGCCAACGTCACGTGCCACCGATGCCAGCGAGTCGGCCACTACGCCAATGACCCGAGCTGCCCGCAGAACCAAACACCAAAGCCCCGCCAGGTAGCTGCCGCCGCCCTGGGGGGAGAACGACTATCAGAGGAACAGGAAGAATATGAGCCGGCCCAGCAGGAGTGGGAACCGGCCGCCATGGTTCTAGCGTGCCTAGGGGGAAAAGACATGGTCCCGCGGGCTCCCCTACCCGCCAACACCCGGAAATATGGCCAGTGGGTGACCATTAATGGACGTCGGGCCGAGGCCTTACGTGACACAGGCGCCAGTGTGACGGCCGTCCGCTGTCACCTGGTGAAGCCCGAGCAGATCATTCCGAACATTCTCTGCCCCGTCCGCTCAGCCGACAATTCCGAAAGTCTGTGTCAAATGGCCTGCGTCCCCTTCGAATGGGGAGGGGTCTCCGGCCTGTTGAAGGTGACGGTCCGGGATGATGCCCCCGTGGACTGCCTCCTGGGGAATGACCTTGAGAGTTCCCTGTGGGCCACCGTCGAAAGAAGAGAGCACCTGGGGATGCTGGGCCTCCCGGACTGGGCCTGCGTAACCACCCGGTCCATGGCCGCCCATGCCGTCCCCCGATCAGAAGACCCAGAATGGCCAGCACCTCCGCCCCCGGTCGCCCCAGTAGAGGACAACGACGAGGCCAACCCCCCAGAACCAACGGCCGAAGGGGTCGCGCAACCCCCGGACCTTCCCGGCCTGGCTCAGTGGCGTCAAGAAGGGGGGCCCACCCAAGAACAGTTCCGCCAGGAGCAAAAGACCTGCCCCTCCCTCGAGGGACTCCGCCGGCAAGCCAGCGCCCAGAGCGCAGGGGACTCCACCGGAACTCATTGGGTCTATTGGGATAACGACCTGCTATACAGCGAACAAAGAATCGCAGAGCTAGGGGCCAGTCGAGTGCTGGTGGTACCTCTCCGCTTCAGAGACTTCCTACTAACTCTGGCCCACGATGTCCCCCTGGCTGGACACCTGGGCCAGGACAAAACCTACAGTCGCCTAGTGACTCACTTTTTCTGGCCGAAGATGCGGAACGACGTCCTTAACCACTGCCGGTCCTGCCCCACGTGCCAGGCCAGTGGGAAGA
Source organism: Triturus cristatus (assembly GCF_964204655.1). Taxonomy (NCBI): domain Eukaryota; kingdom Metazoa; phylum Chordata; class Amphibia; order Caudata; family Salamandridae; genus Triturus; species Triturus cristatus. The sequence goes on from NC_140585.1 coordinate 444,207,595, forward strand.
GCGGCCGTAAGCTGAAAGCCCCTCTGCAACCCTTCCCAGTGGTCACCACCCCGTTCGAGAGGGTAGGAATAGACATTGTGGGGCCCCTGGACCCCCGCACGGCACAAGGACATAGGTTCATCCTGGTACTGGTGGACCACGCCACCCGCTACCCCGAGGCGGTGCCCCTACGAACTGTAACAGCTCCGGTGGTTGGCCGGGCCCTAATGGGGATCTTCTCCCGGGTGGGCTTCCCCCGAGAAGTCGTCAGCGACCGAGGCACGAACTTTATCTCAAAATATATGAAGTCCCTCTGGCAACAGTGCGGGGTCACCTACCGATTCACGACCCCCTATCACCCCCAAGGGAACGGACTAGTGGAGCGATTCAACCGCACCCTCAAGGGGATGATTGGGGGATTGGAAGAGCCCCTCCGTCGCCAGTGGGATGTACTACTCCCGTGCCTCCTCTTCGCCTATCGAGAAGTTCCCCAGAAGTCCCTCGGCTTCAGCCCTTTCGAACTCCTGTACGGGCACCCTGTGCGAGGGCCCCTCAGCCTGGTCAAGGAAGGTTGGGAGATGGCCCCCCTAAAGACCCCTCCAGACGTCTTCAAGTACCTCCTGGCCCTACGCAATCAGACCCGGCGCTTCAGGGAGATGGCCAAGGCGAACCTCGAGGCCAGTCAGGAGGACATGAAAAAATGGTACAATCACAATGCCTCCTCCGTCGAGTTCGAACCTGGTCAACAAGTGTGGGTGATGTCCCCACCGAACCATGTGCCTTACAAGATAAGTGGACGGGGCCCTTCAAAGTGGTCGAGCGCAAAAGCCCCGTCACTTACCTCATCGACATGGGGACCCCCTGGAACCCCCTCCGGGTCCTCCACACCAACAGACTCAAACCACACTTTGTGCGCTCAGAACTCAGCCTCCTGATGGCTACGGACAGTGGGGCGGAAGAAGACTCCGAACCCCTCCCGGATCTCCTGAAGACTCAGGAGAACGACGGTTCCGTGGACGGGGTCCGGCTCTCCGATGCCCTCACCCCAGAGCAACGCCAGGGCTGCCGGGACCTCCTGCTGCGGTTCGCTACACTGTTCTCCCTCACCCCCGGGATCACCCCTTGGTGCTTGCACGACGTGGACACCGGGGACAGTCCCCCTATCCGACACCGGGCCTACCGCGTGCCAGATCGGGTACGGGCCTGCATCCAAGAGGAAGTGGCCAAAATGCTCACGATCGGGGTCATCGAGCCCTCGGACAGCCCCTGGGCCAGCCCGGTTGTACTGGTCCCCAAAGCCGCTGCCCCCGGCACCACACCTGAACTGAGATTCTGCGTCGACTACCGGGGCTTGAACGCTGTCACCCGGACCGACGCTCATCCTATCCCCCGAGCGGATGAATTGATCGACCGGCTGGGGGCCGCCCGCTACCTCAGCATCTTCGACCTAACAGCGGGCTACTGGCAGATCGGTCTCACACCCCGGGCTCAGGAACGGTCCGCCTTCTCTACCCCCGATGGCCACTACCACTTCAAGGTCATGCCCTTCGGCATGAAGAATGCCCCCGCTACTTTTCAACGTCTAGTGAACCAGGTCTTGGCGGGGCTCGAAGAGTTCAGCGCCGCCTACCTGGACGATATCGCTGTGTACAGCCGCCACTGGTCCGACCACCTCCTCCACCTCCAAGAGGTCCTGCAGGCCCTCCAGCGGGCCGGCCTCACGATTAAGGCCGGCAAATGCCAAATTGGTCAAGGGTCCGTGACCTACCTCGGGCACCAGGTGGGAAGCGGGCTGGTGGCCCCGCTGCAACTTAAAATTGCTGCCATCCAGTCCTGGCAGCCCCCCGTCACCCAGACCGAGGTCCGAGCCTTCTTGGGGCTCACCGGCTACTACCGGCGGTTCGTGAGGGACTACGGCAGCATTGTGGGGCCCCTCACGGGTCTCACGTCCAAAAACCAGCCGAAGCGGATTAACTGGACCCCCGACTGTCAAGCGGCCTTCGAAGAGCTGAAGGCCGCCCTGTGCACCGCCCCTGTGCTCCAGGCCCCCGATTACAGTCGGGAATTCATTGTACAGACAGACGCCTCCGACCACGGCATCGGAGCGGTTCTTTCCCAACTAAACCCCGAGGGTCATGACCAGCCGCTGGCCTTCATCAGCAGACGTCTCCTGGCCCGAGAACAGCGCTGGAGCACAATCGAGAGGGAGGCCTTCGCAGTGGTGTGGGCCCTCAAAAAGCTCCGGCCCTATCTCTTCGGTACCCACTTCCGGGTACAAACCGACCACCGACCCCTGCAGTGGCTGATGCAGATGCGGGGGGAGAACCCAAAACTATTGCGCTGGTCCATCTCCCTGCAGGGAATGGACTTCACCGTAGAACATCGACCGGGCCAAGACCACGCCAACGCAGATGGCCTGTCACGCTTTTTCCGCCTCGACGAGGAGAGTCCCCAGGAAGATGGGTGACTCTCCCCGCCTTCAGCTGGGGGGGACGCATGTTGGACAGGCCACACGAAGGGCTTGCTCCCTCCCCGCACGACAGGGCCCAAGCCCCGGCCCGCCAGGCGTGAGCCACAAGAATCACCCGCACCCCGTCCCCCGACGGAACTCCTGCCCCCGGACCTCCATGTATCACGGGACCGAGCCACCACCGGCTCCCCCGGCCGGATCAAGCCGCCATCTTGGGCCCTGCACCACGAGGCCGCGTGGCCTCCACCCGACCCTAGCCATGGGCCTGGCCGGCCCCGACATCCCGGCACCACCATCCACCCAGGAGGTGAGCGGACCACTTGGCAGGTCAATGGGAGAACGAAGCGTCAAGGGCTCTCCCCCGCCAGGTGCCGATCGCCTCCAGCTCCCCCAGGCACTGGCTCCACCCCCTGCTGGGTGTCTGGACACCTTCATCCCGGGCCCTCCGACCTCCAAGTGCGAGGGTCCGGACATCAAAGGGCGCCAGACCTATAACTAGGGCAGCTCCGGAGCAGGACGACAGTTGTATCCTGGAGTCGAGAGACACCGAGAGAACTCAGCCTTGACGGACTACTGGCGCTGCCGTAGCCCTACCTTGTGAACTATCGTCCTGCCTGCTGGCGCTGCCGCGGCCTTCTGCAACATCCATCCTCGTCGGGACCTGCTGGCGCTGCCGCGGCCCGTTGTAACGACCATCTTCCCGGGACCTGCTGGCGCTGCCGCGGACCGTGTATCGACCATCTTCACTGGGACCTGCTGGCGCTGCCGCGGACCGTGTATCGACGATCTTCACCGGGACCTGCTGGCGCTGCCGCGGACCGTGTATCGACCATCTTCACCGGGACCTGCTGGCGCTGCCGCGGCCCGTCCCAGCTAGAACACCGAGCTCGAGGATTGTGAGCTATCCACCATACCATCTCAACTACCAGACTGGTAACCAGACGGTCCCGCTACCCCCTTTCCCCACCTTGAGAGACTTGAATCGAGGGGACCCCTGAGTCCAGACCTCCTTGTACCATTTCATCGTACCGTAAGAAATTGCCTATAAAGAACGCTGAATCTTCTCCTTGTGTGGTGTCTGTCTGTGGGGGGGAAGTTATTTATCTGTACGATCGCTGGAGACGGCTCTCCCCGGAGACCTCTCCCATTGTCCTCGGCCGACCCTCCCGGTCCGTCTAACAGTGCCTAACACTCCCAGCAGTGCCCAGACACAGGAGGGGTGGGTGCCTAACACTCCCAGCAGTGCCCAGACACAGGAGGGGTGGGTGCAGAGGCCTCCCAGCAGTGCCCAGACACAGGAGGGGTGGGTGCAGAGTCCTCCCAGCAGTGCCCAGACACAGGAGGGGTGGGTGCAGAGTCCTCCCAGCAGTGCCCAGACACAGGAGGGGTGGGTGCCTAACACTCACAGCAGTGCCCCTGCAAAGAAAAGGGTGGAGTACCCACAGAGCCAATGCCCACAAATGTCAGTCAGGTGCACAAAGATCCTGCAGTACATGTACCACATGTGTGCGAGGCTGGGAGTATACACATGCATAGCGCCGAAAAGAAAACATGTCCACATGAAGTCATGACAACAGTCTACATACACAAGTACAGTGACCACCAAAGACGCCACGAATGATGCAGGTGGAGACATCGCTCAGCATGCATGGCCAAAGTCTAACGAGTCTGTCACACACCCAGCCAATGTAGACACAGCTCAGCACCACATATTGGAAAGACCCTGCAGGGAAGATGTCAGGTTACACAGAGGAAGGAACACACCTTGGGACGATGTCACCATGCAGTAACTGCTTACATGAACAAAGTTATGTAGCCAACAGCTTGTGATGGCACACAGATACCAGGATCCACCCTATGACCAGCACAAGACTACAATTCCCACACACCCAACACATAATCACCACCCAAAATAATGGGGCCGGTCCACCAACAGCAATACCAGACAGACAGTAGTGTACTAAGGAAAAAGAAATTGCTTTATTCAGCATCCAAAAATCTGTTTGTCCCTTGAAAGTTCAAAATGTACAATGCCCATAGGGCAATCCAAAGTTCAAATCCAGGTGGGGGACACAGTGGGACGCGTGTCCCCTAGCTTGCCTGCACAGTCAGACTCCTTCGACTTCCAGAGGGGGCAGGGCATCATGTGGGGGGGAAGGACCAGGCACCGCAGGGACATGAGGGCGAAGGGTAGGCGTCGTGGGTGCAGGGATGGAGGACTCCACCACAGGGGGTGGGGCAGGGCCAAAGGCGGAGGCCAGGATGGCGCTGCACACCTTAGCAAGGTCTGCCAGCGACTCCCCTGCACCCGAAGGAACCACAGGCCCCAAGGAGGGGGGGGTCAGAGGGATGGGTCGCAGCGCCACTGGGGGAGGGTGTGGACGAACGGGGGGACTCAACCACCCTGACCGGGGACTCCCTTGACCGCTTGCGGGGTGGTGTCACTGTGGGGCTCAGGGACAGAGCGACCATGAAGGAGTCTTTGCCGGATATGTGGCCAGGAGAGCTGAGGGGAGGGGATTTGGAGGGAGTGGATTTGGTGGAATGCGGACTCCCACTCTGGCTGCGTGTCTTACGTTTGCCCCCCGACCCAGTGGGTGTGCCTACTTCACCCTGTGTGTGCGTGCCAGGAGGTGTGCGTTTGACCTTCCCTGCTGGTGTGGTGCCTGTGTCTGTTGTGGTGGGTGCATGCTGACGTCTGGGTGTACGTGGGACAGGCATGGGAGTGGGAAGTGTGGATGGGTCAGGGGCATGGGGTTGGACGAAGCGCTGCAGGAGACCCACTGCTGCAGTCAGTGTCGAGTCAATGGACCTCAGCAAGTTGCGTTGGTCAGACTGCGATGAGAAAATGCCCTCCAAGTATGCCTCCATGTTGTTCAGCACTTGGCTGTGGCCATGGAGGACATTAAGCATCGCAGCCTGACCAACCTGCAACTGCCGCTGGATGTCCACAGACTCGGCATTGGCAGCAGCAGTGGAGACAGGGGCAGGGGGTGTGGTGCCTGGCAGGAAGGAGACATGCGGTGACTGGGCACGCTGGGATCGGACACGAGCAAGTGGGAGGCGGCTGATGGCAATGGAGGGGGCGGGGAGAGATGTTGTGCCGCTGTCAGCTGCTGGTGCAGCCTCCGCCCACTTGGAGAGATCATCCTCGGACCCGTCAGCTTCATATTCTGTGGTGGCAGTGGACAGGTCCTCGGCCTCACTCTCCTCCGCCTCAGTTCCACTCGATGTGCCAGGCACGATGTCACCGCTGGCACTGGTGCTCGGTCCCTCCGCTCCGTCTGTGCTGATGTCTCCCTCCGTGTCCCCCGAAGATGCTGTGGGCAAGGTGAAGAGACAGCAATTAATCATACACCTGTATACATTTGTCAAATGAGTCCAATCTACATAGGTTACAGTGCATAGCCTGAAAAGAAAGATGAGTAACATCTACAAAACAAGGTACATTTGTAGGGCATGCAACACACAGTTGGTTCACCCACCATGCCACTGAAAAACTATGGAGAGCATGACACAATAGCAAATGACATGAAATGGATTTTGACAGAGGAGCCAGGCCCTGGGGACGATCCAGCACTGCATCTGCACCACACAGCGTCGCCGAAAATAGGGATGAGAAGGGACCATATCCATGAACTTGAGGCACATGCTGCATAGGTAATACTGAAAACATGCCCACCATGACTGGCTCACTGCACCTTGAGTGGATGTCCAGACAAACATCACACACTGGCCAGACCTAGCAAGGAGATATCAGGTTTTGACATGTAGGCTTTGCCCGCACCAACCACCCCCTACATGATGCTACAGGCATTGTTCATGTGGATAAAGTGCCAGCCTAGATAACCTTGTGAAGGAGTGACTACACACAGACCAGGGAACACATTGCAAGGAGGGGAAGGGAGGCAGGAGAGCACCGCTATACTGTGGGTAACAGGATCTGCACAGCACCTTTAGACCCTGGCAGTGTATCCATGCAACTGCGCACTTACAAATGCTGGTGAAACACAACAAACACACATGTACCTACCCCCTTCCTGCTGCTGCTTCTCCTGTAAGCGCCTGTCCAAGTCTGGAAAGACCACCGCCAGCACACGCTTGTGGATGTGGGTCAGACGGCGGCGCCCGCGGTTCTTATGGGTCTCAGGTGAGTCCCCCAGCAGGACCCGTGCGATCCTCCGCGTCCAGCACCGGATATCCTGCCAGCGTTTTCTCACCTGGGCCAGGCGCTGCTTGCGACCCTCCGTCCTCCTCACGGCACTGACGGCGTTCATCCAGATGTGCTTCTTGGCAGAGGCGCCTACCTGTGAGGATGAACAAGTGACACTACATCAATACACCTGGCACATGTCACAGAGACACATATTAGAACAAATTTGCTGTTTACAACAAGGCATAGTATGCATCCAACGCATTGCACCTTTGTCATAGGGACATGATCCTCTGGGGAAGGGCAAAAGCAGTACGTGCCATTGAAAGTACACAGGTGGAATGAGGGCAACGACACAATCAATGATCCAGGCTCACACTGTGCATCACAAGCTACACCAGGATTATGTGCAGCACCTCTAAGCAGTCACATGCCACAGGCCACTGACGCTACCTCAGCAGAGTACACAGACACACACAGGCACAGGACATTCACCTGCCATTGCCAAATGCAGCGACAAACCTCACTCTGCACATGTGCCACTAGACGGGGGGGGGGGCTCACAGGTGTGGGGCTGGCTCTGCACGTCAGACACACAGCACTGCTCCCTGCTCACATCAGATGGGCAGGGTATATCCATCCCTCATGCAGCCCGGGTGCTACACTCCACATATGCACCCTCCCACATGACAGGGGACTTACACACACACCCATGTCCAGGGTACGAACACATCATGTGGACACTCTCAGCACAGGTACACAGAACCAACACACATCCGTGGGTACAGTCACCTGTCACACTGGGCTGACCACATAATCACATGAGGACTGTAGAGGCAACATTCCCAGGAGGATAAGACAGGCAGAATGTGGCATGCACCATGCAGTGATTGTCACAGTAAACACAATGCAAGTGAGGACGGCAGACATGCACCACAGCATGCTCTGGCTGGGAGACATCAGGCATTCCCCCCCCTGGGACTTCCCCTACAGTACATAGCATGTGTGTCACACCTGGACACAATGCCAGAAGTCACAGTCACAAAAAAGGGACACAGTCTGTGCTATTAGACTCTGCACTCACCTGATACCCTGGTCGCCCATACAGCAGGGGGTACTGTGGGAGGATCACATCCAGCAATGCCAGGTTCTCCTCCAGGGTGAAAGGCTGTGCCCTCTCCACAGACCTTGACATGGTTCCAGGGAATCAGGAGCAGCAGCTGGGTCTTAGAATCCAAAGATGTGCAGGCAAGTGCTCCCTCATGGGACCTGGCTGCCTTATATCTGCCTTGCTGGCCTGTTTCATGCACAGGAGTACAGAGTGATTGGTCACTCACATTTGCATCCTATGTTTCCTCCAATCCCTTCAAACCTAGCACAGTCAGTGGGTTTTTATTGTTTTTTTTCTTGAGCATGATGTCAACTCCAGAACCACATTGCAACAAAGTAGATTCATTCAAACTGACTTCTGCTGTGCACCTTCCGGAAAAAATTCAAACTTTAAACTTGGTCTCCATGACAACCAGCATGCATGTAGGCCTTTATACTTGTCCCTCATGTGTCCCCTATGTAATTTGGAGTTTCACACACAGGTACGATGCGTACCGGGGCCCTAGGGCACCCCAAATGCATAGCAACGGCCCGTACAGGCGTGTGTACGGTCCGTATCACTATGGGTACGCATACGCGAGAACACCCATAGTGATAGTGAGCGTACAGGCGTGTGTACGGTCCGTATCACTATGGGTGTGCTCGCGTATGCGTACCCATAGTGATAGTGAGCGTACAGGCGTGTGTACGGTCCGTATCTCTATGGGTACGCATAAGCGAGAACACCCATAGTGATACGGACCGTACACACGCCTGTACGCTCACTATCGCTATGGGTACGCATACGCGAGCACACCCATAGTGATACGGACCGTACACACGCCTGTACGCTCACTATCACTATGGGTGTTCTCGCGAATGCGTACCCATATTGATAGTGAGCGTACAGGCGTGTGTATGGTCCGTATCACTATGGGTGTTCTCGTGTATGCGTACCCATAGTGATATGGACCGTACACACGCCTGTACGCTCACTATCACTATGGGTACGCATACGCGAGAACACCCATAGTGATAGTGAGCGTACAGGTGTGTGTACGGTCCGTATCACTATGGGTGTGCTCGCGTATGCGTACCCATAGCGATAGTGAGCGTACAGGCGTGTGTACGGTCCGTATCACTATGGGTGTTCTCGCGTATGCGTACCCATAGTGATACGGACCGTACACACGCCTGTACGCTCACTATCACTATGGGTACGCATACGGCAGCACTCCCATAGTGATAGGGAACGTACACAGGCCCTCTGAGCGAATGTACAGTGCCTTTCACACATCACAGTGGTGACTGGCAGCACACAGGAAGGAATAGAGCTGACATACTTGTCCATGGATGGACATCAAGGCATTGTCTGGGCAGTACTACATGTGTGGGGCACAGGTGTGAAAGGCTGTGATGTGGCACATTACTCCTGAGTCGAGAAGGCAACAGATGTATGATGAGATGTGTACAGATGTTATGTGTGACGGTGCAATGTGTGCCAGGCATGCCCTTAACTCCTTTGACATGTGTGCATGTCGTACTGCACACTTGGGATGAGCGTCACTGGCATGGCACAGTCAACAACACACGCAAGTGTCCCCTGATGCTCGCTACAGGGGTTACCACACCAGACATGTGACTACCCACGGTGCACGATGTGTCTATGTCATGTATGTGTGGGGTGTTCCCATTAGCTTGATGTTGGTGCTCCCTCAAAAGCATCAGCTGTTGCAGCAACCAACATGTGTCTGTGTGTAGATGGACATGGCACACTGTTACACACACCAGGCCACATGTGGTATCGGATGTGAGGTGCGTATGTATGCATGGGACACGGAGTAGCGTAACAAGGACATGTCTGCATCCTCTCAATGAATGTGTGGTGAGTCATTACATGTACACCTTATTGGCAAGGTGTGTGGGCTGTCCTAGTGTAATGTCATGTGACCTGTGGCTCTAGTGTTCCGCTACCTGTCTCTGAAATCGACATCCTACTTCTGCTGATGTGTTGATGTATGTCACTCCTGTGTTGCGTCTGGCTGTTCACATACACTGGGACACAGCTAGTCCCATGCCATGGCATGTGGAGGTTCACAATCTCCGTGTGTAGCTGGGTCTTGGTAGGAGTGTCACCTGGCAGCCATACATGTCCAGGGCATGTGGCACATACCTGACTCCGTATGTAGCATATGTGTATTGACAGATTAACATGTGCTCAGTACAAATAAATTGTTGTTGTTGTGCACTCACTCTTCCTTGTCACTTCCAAATTACTGCAGAGCGCCGCCTCTTCCCCGACCAATTCCGGACTTGGCTGACATGCGGGAGAATGACTGTATACGGTGCTACCGCTTCCCCCAACCGTTGATTGAGGAGTTGACGGCAAGGCTGGCACCACACCTGCAACCCCTGCACAGGTATCCTACGGCACTGACACCCAAGCTGAAGGTAATGGCAGCCCTACATTTTCTTGCCACAGGTACCTTTCAATATACCATAGCTCATGTTGGCGGCATGTCCCAGAGCATGTTCAGCCATGTGCTGCATGATTTCTTAGAGGCCATGTTGCTTCACCTGGATGAGTTCATCCATTTCCCTACTCCTGAACTGTTGACTGGGGTCAAGCGTGGATTCTATGCCCTGGGAGGGATGCCCCATGTCATTGGGTCCATAGATGGGACACATGTGGCTTTGGTACCACCACAGGCACAGGAGGTAGCGTACAGGAATCGCAAGCACTACCACTCCATCAATGCCCTTGTGGTGTGTCTGTCCAACATGGTGATTTCACATGTCTGTGCTCGTTTTCCAGGATCAGCACACAATGCCTACATCATGAGGCATAGCAGGGTGCCTGAAATGATGACGCAGCTGCGCAACGAACGAGCATGTGTTGTTGGTGGGTACACTCTGTCTGTCCTGTATTTTGCGTAGACTTCCAGCACGACCGCTTCTCCTGTCCTACTTATGTCCATGTGGTTTCCATGTAGGGGACGCTGGCTATCCCAACATGCCATGGCTGATCACACCTCTCCGCAACCCCATCACCCCGGCCCAGCTCCGCTACAACACCGCCCATGGCCGGACAAGGCGAGTGATAGAGAGGACATTTGGCCTCCTGAAGAGCCGATTCAGATGCCTCCACAAGACCGGCGGCGCCCTCCCATATGCCCCGGTGAAGGTCTGCAAAATCTTCATGGTCTGCTGCATGCTGCACAACATGGCAGTTGAGAAAGCTGTGCCACTCATCCTGGATCAAGATGATCAGGACCATCCACCTGTGGAGGACGAAGGGCTTGGCAATGGGGCTAGTGATGTGGAGGATGTGGTTCCGCAAGAGGACATCTGGAGTCGGCTCATACGCAACTTCTTTGCTTAGTGGTGAGTACCAGTGTCTGTGTGTGCACGCATTGGTCCCCGTGTGGCATGTGTTGCGATGTGTGTGTCCATCTACATGTATGCCACGTGAGTCAGAGGTGTGTGTGGATGTGTCACTGGAGTGATGGTGCCAGTGATGAGTGTATTTCCCCAGTCATAATTGTGATCTAGCATGTTGTCATCCTTACATGTGTCGAGTACATGCACATGCAAGTGGCTGTGCTTTTTGTGGCTGACTTCTTGTGTGTCTCTCATCCCCAGGTACTTGCGCATGCCGTCTGCTGGTTGCATTGTTGTGGCACTGCTATTCCTCATGGACACGTCATCGTGTGCTGACTCAGCGTTACACGCACGGACAAGTTTGGAAGTCTCCTTAGGGTAAGGGATGCATCAGGGGTGTATTGGGTGTGGCAGTTGCTTATGATGTGTGCACACTGCCCCTGTCGATGTTTGGTTCCTCTGCAGACATGTCGCATCACCATGGGACACATTACATGTAGCTGGGTACACCTGAATAGATGGTCAGACTTGTTGACAGTCATCTGTGATGGGATAGTGGATTGCGATGATGGCATCAATGTGTGTAACACCTCCCTCGGACACATACGGTTTGCATTGGCTTGACATGGTGTGGGACTTCCACATCAGAGGATCAATGGTGTATGGCAGCCTCTCCGTGAGCAGCAGGGGGTGTTTAGCTGTTAGCCGACACTTGTGTGCCAGTTCCATGGCTATCACGCATTTGTGCTGCAGAAGGGGGGTTCCAGTGTAGGACCCACATGTTACTCCACATGACCTGTTTATGTGTACTCCGAGTTGCCTCTGCATTCCCGAATACATGAATAATAAAGGTGTCCCTATGCCTCCAAGGTGCCTATTCTCAGTCAATGCTGGTGTGTTGCCACGGTGCATCCGGCATGTCTGGCATGGTTTTCCGTGATAGTGGCTATGTGTCTATGTGTCGAGTAGCAAGATGCAATCTGTTTGTGTGGGATTAGACTGTGTATTGTGCATGATGTCCATGATTGTGTGGGTATTGTGACATGTGCCATCCCCATGCATCCACCGTTGGCCAGGCCACCATTCTCTGCATCCACCTGACTCAAGCTTGCAGGACATGGTTCTGCCACCTGTCCACACATACCACCAGGACACTCCACATGATCCCTGACCTCTGCGCATGGCTGTCGCTGTACTCAATATGTCTGTCGGCACGGTTCTGCGGCCACACCCTCAGCTGGTTGGGCCCATCACGGGTGTGTATGGTGCTCCATGTCCGTCTTGCCTAATACATTGTGACCCATGTGTGTCCTGTGCCAGACTCAGGCCCCAGGGTGTGGATGGTTGAAGTCAAATGAGAACTCAGGCATGGTTAGACTTTACAATACACATGTAAGGTAATAATGCAAAAGGTAGGCATCATCTCTTTATCGTGTAACTTTTTATTTTGATTGGGGTACGTGGGGGGGGGGGTATGACATGAGGGGCTTTCCGGGTGTGTGGAATCCAAAGTTCACTAGGGGAGTTGGTGTCCTTGCCATTGAAAATCCTCAGAGTCCATGCCACAGTCTTTGTCAACATTGGTCAGACAGTGACCAGCAAGTCCATGTGGCAGAGAATGTTTTTTGCTGCTGTGCTGCTGTTGGTCCAGTGGGCCAGGTGCCAGGCCAGGTGTCCTGGGAGATGGTGCTGTTGCGCTGACCCTCACGGTCTTTTCCGTGGACGACCCGCCCTCCTGCGGGGACCCTCAGAAGCAGGCCGTGACGATGTTTGGGATGCTCCGTCGGATGACTCCTCCTCCTCCTGATCCCTCCCTGTGGGTGGTGATGTTCTACGCCTGGTGGCACAGAGAGGGTTGCCCATGTTGTCGGCTATCCGACGGAGTGTACTGTGAATTCCCGTGAACACCGTCACGAGCTCAGCCTGTCTGTCCTCCATCCGCCCTTGGTGTCGCAGTAGACAAGCATGTTGCTCCGCATGTTGCTGGGCCTGCTGGGTCTTGATCTCCTCGAGGATGGACACAACCTGGGCCATGCCCATGGTGTCCTGCCGGTATGTGTCCAGGATGTTTCTGACATGGGAATATACCAGTTCCGCAGCCAACCGGTCAGGCTCGCGCCTCTGCCGTCCTCCACTCCCACCACCCCTGCCCACTTGCACCTGGCCTGCCCTTGTGGGCACATCGGGTTTACGGGACCCCTGAGGGGTGGCATTGGCGTTGTCGCCTGCCTCCTCCTGGGTGCCCGATACACCGTGTCCCTCCTGGCCAGCCTAGCTGCATTGTGGTTGTGGGGCAGGGATCCTGGTTGTCTCCTGGGATGTGGCAGGAGTGGGGGTGGTGGTTGGCCCAGTTGTACCTGACGCAGGTGCTGCAGGTCGTTGGACACCAGAGGGGCCAGGTTGGTCGGGGTCGGGTTCCTCCACAGAGTGGTGAGAGTCGTCGCTGCCGGTGGGTCCGTCATCCCGCAGAGCCGGGTCCTGTGAGTCTTCCCCCCCAGTGTTGGGGGGTGATCCACGACGTTGACCTGTGTGTGAGAGAGACAATGTTAATTTTGTTCCATGCAACATCCATGTTTCATTCGTTTCTATGTTGGCACATTTCCTCTGGGAATTTGGATATGTCTTGCATTCCACTCACAGTGCACTTGTGCATGGGTATGTCCCTTGGCCACAGCTTTTGCGACTTTACCTATGTGTGGCACAGTCTTACTTGCTGCGTCAATTGTGACTGCAGTCAGCAGTGGAGTGAGCAGGTGTGGTGAGCCATGCATTGGCGCCTTCCGTGTTGCACTGTATGTGGGCACATGGAGTGGTTCCACACACTTAGATAATGCAGGTAGCTGGCGTTGTGCTCGTGCACAGGTTGAGACATGGCCCTGTGTTTTGCCATGGAGAAGAGGGGGGGTTCTGGCACTGGCCACCCTTGTCTACATGCACGCAGTCCACCTGCTGACGAGCAGACATTCCCACACCCCCCAAGGCTGAATTGGGCTCCCTGTGTGTCCCTTTCTCACTCCCTCTCTGTCCCCCTCTCCCTCCCTCTGTGTGTCAGCCTCCTCCCTCTGTCCGTCTCCCTGTGTCTCCCTCCCTCTCTATCCCCCTCTCCCTCCCTCTGTGTGTCACCCTCTGTCACCTCAGCCCAGCTTCCTAGGCACACACTTTTTGCAGATCTTTGAATGGCCCTTGGCTTGTTGATGTGAGTTTGTTTCTGATCTCCAGGCACCCATTGGGTGTAGTGTCTGTGTCTGCGCTGCTGCTGTGGTGGTGTGTGCTGCCACTCTTTCACAGTGTTGGCTGTTCATTATCTGCTGTCATGTGCAAAAACGTGCCGTCACCCCCATGTGTTAATGCAAGGCGTCCGCCATTTGCTGGCAAGTCTTTCCTGTGTGGGGACACACTGTTTGTCTGGCTGTGACCTAGGCCATATGGGCAGGGGGCATTGTTGTCTGCTTCTGAGTTGCACTATGTGATTTTTGGGGCCCACACTCCCGCCGTCCGGCTTACCGTGTCTTGTGTTGGTGTTTTCTGTGGCCTGTGACTTGGCATTGTCCAGCTGGGTGCATGGGGCATGGTGGCGCCAGTGGCATGTGCGTGTTCATGGAGTGTGGTTGAGTCATGCGATAGCTTGGGGTGGTTGCGTGCCTGTTTGTGAATTTGGTTGTGGATGACGTTCCCCCCATGTGAGGTGAGTTGTTTGTGTACTCACCCGGGTCTTGGAGTCCTTCTAATCCGTCCACTGCCACCACCGGTAGTATGGCCATCACCCTCTCCTCCCAGGGATGGTATTGTACGCGTCTGCGGGGCGGCCCTCCTCCAGTGACGTTGGCCTGGTTGTGGTCGTCGGTCATTTTGGCTCGGACCCTCCTCCGCAGATCGTACCACCTGGCTTGGCATTCATGCCTGGTCCTTCTGGTGGACGCAACAGCATTCACAATTGTCTGCCACATGGCTGTTTTTTCTGAAATGCTGGTCTGTCTGACCAATGTTTCAAAGAGGTGTGGCTCGACTCTGAGGATTTCATCGACAAGGACCTCCAACTCTCGGCTAGTGAACTTTGGATTCTTGTTAGTGGGCATGGTGAGGGGTGTGGGTGTGGATGGTTGTGGGTGTGTGGGTGTGGTTGTGCAGGTGTGTGTGTGAATGTGATGAGGGGGTGTTTGTGAAGGTGGGTGTGTGAAGGTGTGCAAGTGTAAGGTGTAGTAAAGGTTCAAGTATGGTGCTGTAGGTTGTCTGTGGGGTCTGGCAGCAGTGAGTCTGTTGCAAAGGCTCATGGTTTGTGTCTGTGGGCCCTTTTTATTGGTCCATTGGTGGGTGTGGCTGTGTTTGAAGTTTGGGTGGGTGTGTTATAAGGAGTGGTTGTGTTTTGGGCCTCTGTTTGGGATTTTGGCAGTTGCAGGTCAGTGAATGTGTTGTTTTTGTGCTTGTTGGACATGTTTTGTGGCTTTGTGCCATTCGAATGGTGTATTCTTGTGTTGTTTTGCTTTGTCCTGGTTGTGTAAGTGCGTTTTTAGCGTTTGTACGGTGTGTACTTCGGGAATTTAGTTGTACAGTGCTGTCCTTGTGTCTGGCTTGGTACGACTCGTACATGCGTGATGTTGGGTGAAGGTGCTGGTGTTGGGGCCTGGGGTGCGCTATGTACTTAGAATGTTGGGGTGGGGGTACGCTCCATACGTACGCGGGTGAGGGTACGGGTCGTACATACACGGTTGGGGTGGGGGTACGGTCCGTACATACACGGTTGGGGTGGGGGTACGCTCCATGCATATGCGGGTGAGGGTACGGGACGTACATACAATGTTGGGGTGGGGGTACGGTCCGTACATGCACTGTTGGGGTGGGGGTACGCTCCATACGTACGCGGGTGAGGGTACGGGTCGTACATACACGGTTGGGGTGGGGGTACGGTCCGTACATACACGGTTGGGGTGGGGGTATGCTCGATACGTACACGGGTGAGGGTACGGGTCGTACATACACGGTTGGGGTGGGGGTACGGTCCGTACATGCACTGTTGGGGTGGGGGTATGCTCCATACGTACGCGGGTGAGGGTACGGGTCATACATACACGGTTGGGGTGGGGGTATGGTACGTACATACACGGTTGGGGTGGGGGTACACTCCATACGTACGCGGGTGAGGGTACGGGTCGTACATACACGGTTGGGGTGGGGGTACTATACGTACATGCACTGTTGGGGTGTGGGTACGCTCCATACGTACGCGGGTGAGGGTACGGGTCGTACATACACGGTTGGGGTGGGGGTACGGTCCGTACATGCACTGTTGGGGTGGGGGTATGCTCCATACGTATGCGGGTGAGGGTACGGGTCGTACATACACGGTTGGGGTGGGGGTATGGTCCGTACATGCACTGTTGGGGTGGGGGTACGCTCCATACGTACGCGGGTGAGGGTACGGGTCGTACATACACGGTTGGGGTGGGGGTACGGTCCGTACATACACGGTTGGGGTGGGGGTACGCTCCATGCATACGCGGGTGAGGGTACGGGTCGTACATACACTGTTGGGGTGGGGGTACGGTCTGTACATGCACTGTTGGGGTGGGGGTATGCTCCATATGTACGCGGGTGAGGGTACGGGTCGTACATACATGGTTGGGGTGGGGATACGGTCCGTACATACACGGTTGGGGTGGGGGTACGCTCCATACCAACGCGGGTGAGGGTACGGGTCGTACATACACGGTTGGGGTGGGGTTACGGTCCGTACATGCACTGTTGGGGTGGGGGTACGCCCCATACGTACGCGGGTGAGGGTACGAGTCGTACATACACAGTTGGGGTGGGGGTACGCTCCATACATTCATGGGTGGGGGTACGTCTCGTACATACACGGGTGTACATATACAGGTGGGGATTCGACTCCTACATGGGAGGGCTGGGGGGAGTGTTGGGCGCGTATGCGGGCACATGTCTCCATGGTTGCTATGGGAGTTCGGTGCGAACGGTGTTTTTTCCATACGGTTGTAACATCGGACGCACGGGATGGATCGTACTTGCGCAGTCGGACTTCACTTTTCACATTTGTACGGTAAATCGTCCGAGGACGTGTCGGACACATTTTCCGACTCGAGGACGTGTGGGGAATAATTCCCAATGCGATTCGTATGGACTTTTTCCGATGCGAATCGTACTTGGCAGTTTGTACGGCACTTGTACGATACGTACGGTAAAAAGACCGGATACGAGTCGTACGGGGAATTTTTTTACAGGATCGTAATCGGCACCTAAGTGTTGACGTATAATTTGATTACTTTGTACCATGGGCTTTTTTACCTCGGAGGCTAATCTAATCGCCTCCATGTGAGTCATACATTGCTTTTTAAAGGTTTTTCTGGGGATAGACCCAATCAATGTGTTTTTTTTATAAAACTCGGATAAACCTATATCCGTCAGAAACTCTTTTATATATTTAAACCACCCAATCTTTAAAACATTTTCTAACTTAAGGCTATCACTCAGTACATTCTGATTAAAGTTGTTCTTGGGGACGTCCAAATCCGGTGCCATAATAGTACCGGTTGGATTTTTATTATATCTGTAATGTAAAGTATCCCTAACTCAGGATGGCATATGTACGTTGAGGTGCCTTGTGGGACTACCAATAGATATCTTAAAAAGGTGTTCTCCACTTTCTGGATTTCATCTACGTTGCAGTATCCCCCCTAGACCCCAGCCCCATAAATCGCTGTACTGACACACTTAATTTGGTAGATTTGAAGCATCTCTACGGGGTGTCTCTTGCCTAATTGTTTAGAAAAGTTCACTAAGGCCACCACTGTTCTCATAAAGTGTAATTTCCTGGCTTTGATCCCTTGGTGCCATGAGCTCTTATTATCAATTAAAATGCCTAGATAAGGATATGTTATTGTGGACTCCACTTTTTTGTTCTATATATAGAAGTCCTTCTTCTTCCTTCCACCAGTCCCACAGCTCATTATAAATATTTTGGTGGTATTTATTCTCAAGTGTAGGTTTTTCATAAACTCGTTATAACTGTCCAGTGCATGCTGTAGACCCATTGGTGTTTGCGCCATGATTACAGCGTCGTCCGCGTAAAGTAGGGCGGGTATAAGGCTTTTCTGCAATTGTGGCAAGTCCCAACATCCTTTCAGCATGGCTTGTTCCAAACCAATATATAATGTTATTAGAAAGGGTGCCAGGACACAGCCCTGTCTAACCCCCCTCTCCACAGTGAACGGCTCTGTGCATTCTCCATTAAGATCGTAGTGGACCCAGGCTTTCGCGTTTTTATAGAGTTCTCTTAAAAAATAAATTATGGGAGTCTCCACCCCCATTACCTCTAATATACTCCACAGTTTGGCATGATATACGCAATTGAATGCGGCTGTAAGAACAACAAAGGCCAGGTACAATTTTCCCCTTCTTGCCTTTACGTATTTCCCCATCAAAATGGTTAAATTAAGGCCCTGTTCAATTGTACCTAGCCCCTCCCTGAACCCAAATTGGAGGTCTGATAAAACGTTATGGTCTTCTGCCCATTGCTGGAGACGGTTGAGAACTATACAACCTGCCACTTTACCCACCAAATCCAGCAATGAAATAGGACGATGACAAGCCGGATTCTGTCGGTCACCCTTCTTATAAATCGGTACCATAATAGAGTCCGACCATGATTCTATGGGTCCATCTGCGCAGCAAGCTTCTAACACTCTCGTTAATAGGGGGCTCCATAATTCCGTATTATACTTAAAGATGTCCACTGGAACTCCGTCTGGACCCGGAGCTTTTCCCCCTTTACTCACCTTTAGTGCGCATTCTACATCTGCTAAGGTAATATCTAGATTTAATGGGAAATCTGTTGAGGGAGAGCTAGAACTAAAACTTACAGTCCTCACTACTTTATCATTCTCCTCATTGACCTGACCGAAGATCTTAGAAAAATGTTCCACCCAGTGTCTTCCGTCTATAGCTATTTCTATGGTGGGGGTGTCTTCCGTTACCAAGAATGGGGATTTTACCACTCGCCAAAAGGCAGTGCTGTCTTTGTTGGACCCGGCCTCGAAGAATGGCCCTCCGTGCCCCCGCACCACCGAAACCTGGCGCCTGCAGCCCAAGCACGCGGCCCAGCCGGCCCTTCCCACCAGGACACCCGCACCAACCCCGGACATCCCCGTCCATGGCCTCTCTCCTTTCGGCCACCCCGGACCCGCGTGCCCACTCCATGCAACAAGATGGCCGCCCGGCTCCAGCGCAACCCGGGCCTCGAGGCGCCACTCCGGCTGGAGGACATCACGCTTCCAGGGGATGAGAGAGGGAGGAGCAGTTTCTGTCGCACCTCTAACTCCCCTGGGACGATGGGTTTCAATCGGCCCTCCGGCCTCCCTGCGGGCTGGCTCCGTGCCTGCTGGGTGTCTGGGACTCCTCCTGACCTGGCCCTGAAAGGATCAAAAGACAATAGCAGGAAACCCCGACAAGCGGCCCCCAGGTGACAAGACCCCTGCCTGCACAGACTCCGGACATCAAAGCGGGGTCGACCTATAACAAGGGGTGCTATGAGACTGTCCGGCAGATTCGACGCTGGAACAACGAGAGCTGCCGACGTGGTCGCGGCTCCTGGAACTTGAACCTACCTGAGCCCTGCTGAGTGACTCGCGGCTCCCTGAAGATCGTAAGACCTCCGAACTCGTACCTGAGCCCTGCTGAGTGACTCGCGGCTCCCTGAAGATCGTAAGACCTCTGAACTTGTACCTGAGCCCTGCTGAGTGACTCGCGGCTCCTTGAAGATCGTAAGACCTCCGAACCTGTACCTGAGCCCGCTGAGTGACTCGCGGCTCCCCCAGACACTCACGGTCCCGCCGGACCCCGACTCCGACCACGTATCCCCCGGCTCGAGGATTGTGAGCTGTGCGCCGGATACGTCCCTGCTTTGAACCGATACCAGAGACAGTCCCGCTACCCCCTACCTTTCCGAGACTCTTGAGCCTGTGCTCCCCTTGTACATATTTGCAGTGATACCTATTTGATAAAGCTTGTTTTCTGAGAATACCCAGTGTGGTCTCTCTGTGTCGTGTGGTGCCAGAAGTACGATCCTAGTTGCGAGATTCCTCTCCCTGGGGAATCTCTCGCCAGTGCCCGGCTACAATACTACACGGGCGGGACTCAGGGAAGTCAGGACCCCCTTCCGGGCTCCTCTGAGGTCGCCGTCTAACATTGGTGGCAAGCGACGGGATTCGGGCCCATCACCTAGAGATCGTACAGTGAACAACGGACGCACGACCAACGAAGATGGCAGAAGGAAGCGCCATGAGCTCCGCAGAAACCAACGCCAACAGAGTGTTCCAGGTGGAGCACCTAGAAGAATACACACACAAAGAGCTAAAGCAGTTTTGCAAAGAACTTAAAATCGCTACCACTGGCCTCAACACTAAGGAAGACTTGCAGAAAGCACTGAAAACTTGGGTGGAGACCGGGGCCTCCCGCCCGGAAGGCACGGGGGAGCGCCCCGACGAAGCCGAACCCCCTCCAAGTGAAAGCAGCAACAATCAGGTGCGAGGCATTGTACCAGACGGGGGCCTATCCCCGGAGGAACTCGCGGACAGAGAGAGAAGCCGCAGTCATGAACTCGAGTTAGCCAAACTCAAAATCGAGGGCGAGTTGAAGTTAGCGGAGAAAAAGCTAGCGGTAGAGCAAATGCGCGTACAAGGCGAACTGGAAGAAAAGAAGCTCCAACGGGAGCACGAAGGAAGGAAGCTCCAACTGGAGCACGAACGCAGCTTAAAAGAACTCGAGCTCAAGGCCCGAAATGAGGACGGGAGGCCCTCGGGAAACCGAGAGACGGCCCCTCCAGCGGAACAGAAGGTCCACATCCCCAAGGATGTGGTCAAGGAATATTATAAAAACGATGACATTCAGCAATGGTTTCGGGCCTACGAGGTCGCCATGACCTCCCATCGGATTCCACAGAAGGACTGGGGGGCGGGGTTGTGGGGGCGGTTTCTGAGCGAAGGAAGGGACACCCTGCTCGACCTACCCCTCTCCCTGCAGACCTCCTACGAGATACGGCCTCACCCCAGAAATGTACCGCCAACGGTTCCGGGACTGCAGGAAGATCCCAGGCACCACCTGGGTGGAGTATGTAAACTTTTTCAGTCGGGCCTTCGATGGGTGGGTCAAGGGCAGCAAGGTCACCACCCTTGCCGAACTCACTGATCTCATGCTATGGGAACATCTGGCTGCGAACTGCTTCATAGAGCTACGTCAACATCTGCTGGATAGCAAGCTCACAGATCCCCGGAAGCTGGCTGTGGAGGCTGACCGCTGGACCAACACCCGGGTCTCCCGGGGCATGGTAGGAGAGTACCCCCGAACCAGTCAGGGACCACCCCGCCAGAGAGGGGGAGGGAACCAGGGAGGGCCGAGAGAGTCCCAGCCTAGCCCCCCGAAGACACCACCTCCACCTTTCCCGGCGCCCCCCCCACCAGTAACAGGGCCCCCTGGGAGACGAGGACACCGGGTGACCGTCACATGCTTCCGTTGCCAGAAACCCGGGCACTACACCAATGAAACAACACAACAAACAAAGTCCGCGGGTCTAAAACACTCTTGAGAAAAGAAGCGACAAGTCAGCACATTCAAAAAATAGAAAGAAGTCCTCATTAAGAGGGCCAAGTCCCATCACCCACCGAAGTGGCATGCTTCATCATCTGGGACCTCCCATAACTACACCTAGTGTAGTCATAGAGCTACTACTCCTTCGATTACTGTAACAAGGAGGAGCTCAGGGATGTTTTGATTACTGTAGTTGGGAGGGTAGATTATCTCAGACTGAGAAAGCTGTCGTAAGTGTGGTGAATCTAGATGCAGTGTGTAGAAAAAAGTGGTTTAAAATTGATCGTCATTGGAAAATAAATTTTATTCTGTATCCAATGACACCAAACTAAAAACAGCAGAAATTGTCAGGGGAGCCAGTCCACAAACGTTATAGGGCCGCGCCCTCGTGGGTCAACATGTTTCAGCCAACCTGTGTCTACCCAATGACCGTGGCTTTCGTCAGGACCGAAAAGGTAACACTACTGCAAAAACGTGAGTGAAAAGTGAGGTAAAAAGGACAATACAACCTACCGAAGTACCTACTTATCTGTAGATATGTGGCACCGTAGTGATGTAACTGAATCACCCGCAAAAAGTCGGGGATGCACCTACACTCCTGGTTACTACTCAGGGCGTGAGGCAACGCTCTGTCCGTCGTTACCCCGGACTTCCTTCCTGGTCGTACCGAGCCAATGACCCAGAGTGCCCCATGGCCACCCAAGTCACCCCGGCGAGACAGATAGCCAACGTAGCCCTGGGGGAGGAGGTTGAGGAAGCCGAGGAGTGGGAACCCGCCGCTATGGCCCTAGTGTCCCTGGGAGATAGGGAAATGATCCCTGGTAGCCTCCTACCGTCCAACACACAGAAATATGGGCAGCTCGTCAGGATCAATGGCCACCAGGTAGAGGCCCTGCGGGACACCGGGGCCAGTATCACCGGTGTCCTCAGGCACCTAGTTCCCGAGGAGCAGATCCTCCCCAATGTCTTTTGCCCAGTAATATCCGCAGACAATAGGGAAAGTATGTGTCAGGTAGCCCTGGTGCCATTTGAGTGGGGAGGGGTGATAGGTAAACTCAAGGTGGCCGTAAGAACCTCCCAGCCGGTCGACTGCCTCTTAGGGAACGACCTGGAGAGTTCTCCCTGGAAGCACGTAGAGCGCAAAGCCCACCTGGGAATGATGGGACTCCCCGAGTGGGTGTGTGCCACCACCCGATCTATGACAGCCCGACTCACTCCCGGGAGAGAAGTCGAGGGCACCCCGGTCGAAGAAACCCATACCGTCCCCACCGAGGGTCCTCCCGTTCCCCCATCGGAAGGGTCCGTCGCCAGCGACGAACCCGCACATCCGACCCCGCCCCGGTCCCCGAGTTGGGGGATCTACCCGAGTTGGCCCATTGGCGCCACGAGGGCGGGCCCACCCGGGAAGAATTTTGCCGGGAGCAAGCCACCTGTCCTTCCCTGATCGGGCTGCGGCGCCAGGCCGAGGGCCAAGCCGCCGGTGACCAGACCGGAACGCACCGAATCTATTGGGAGAATAACATCCTGTATAGTGAGCAGAAATCGGTGGAGCTGGGATCCGGACGGGTACTGGTGGTACCCCTCCGCTTCCGAGATTTCCTCCTGGACTTAGCCCACGATGTCCCCCTCGCCGGTCACCTGGGTCAGGACAAGACCTACAGCCGTCTCGTGACCCATTTTTTTTGGCCTAAGATGAAAGCAGCGGTAGAGGCGCACTGCAAGTCCTGCCCCACGTGCCAAGCCAGTGGGAAGAGTGGGGGGAAGCGCAAGGCTCCCCTCCAACCCTTCCCAGTCGTCAGTACCCCCTTCAAACGAGTCGGAATCGACATCGTGGGGCCACTGGACCCCCCACCTCCCAAGGTCACCGTTTCATCTTGGTCCTAGTAGACCACGCCACCCGCTATCCGGAGGCTATTCCCCTGCGCACCATTACGGCCCCCGTGGTGGGCCGGGCCCTGATGGGGATCTTTTCCAGGGTGGGTTTCCCCCGCGAGGTCGTGAGCGATCGCGGCACTAATTTTATATCAAGGTATATGACGTCCCTGTGGCAACAATGTGGGGTGTCCTATAAGTTCACCACTCCATACCATCCCCAAGGGAACGGCCTAGTAGAGAGGTTTAATAGGACTTTGAAAGGGATGATCGCTGGCCTAGAAGAGCCCCTCCGGCGTAAGTGGGACGTCCTGCTCCCTTGCCTCTTGTTCGCTTACCGGGAAGTCCCCCAGAAGTCCTTAGGATTCAGCCCGTTTGAATTACTCTATGGGCACCCCGTCCGAGGTCCCCTCAGTTTGGTTAAGGAAGGGTGGGAGGCAGCACCCCAGGCCACCCCCCGAGATGTGTTCCAATATGTCCTGGCCCTCCGGAACCAGACCAGGAGGTTCCGAGAACTGGCCGAGGCCAACCTGGAGGCGAGTCAAGAAGAAATGAAGCGCTGGTACGACCAGAATGCTACTCTGGTCGAGTTCCAGCCGGGCCAGCAGGTGTGGGTCATGGCCCCCGTGAAGCCTGGCGCCCTCCAGGACCGATGGACTGGGCCCTACAAAGTGGTTGAGAGGAAGAGTCAAGTCACCTACTTGGTGGACGTCCAGTCGCCTCGGGATCCCCTCCGGGTCCTGCACGTGAACCGCCTCAAGCCTCACTTTGTGCGGACAGAACTGAGCCTCCTGCTGGCCACCGATGACGGGGCCGAAGAGGAGTCGGATCCCCTCCCGGACCTCCTGTGTGTCAAGGAGCAGGATGGCTCCGTGGAAGGAGTGAACCTCTCCCCAGCCCTCACTGCCCAGCAACAAGTGGACTGCCGCCAGCTCCTCAGACAATTTTCCGACCTCTTCTCCCTGACCCCCCGGGTCACCAACTGGTGTGTTCACGATGTGGACACCGGGGACAGCCCGCCGGTGAGACACCGAGCCTACCGGGTTCCTGACCGGGTCCGGTCCTGCATTCAAGCTGAGGTCTCGAAGATGTTGACCCTGGGGGTGATCGAGCCCTCTGACAGTCCCTGGGCCAGCCCCGTGGTCCTGGTTCCGAAGGCAGCAGCCCCCGGTGTCGCCCCCGAGCTCCGGTTCTGCGTGGATTACCGGGGGCTCAATGACGTTACCCGAGCCGATGCCCACCCCATTCCACGAGCCGACGAGCTCATTGACCGACTAGGGGCCGCCCGGTTCCTCAGCACTTTCGACCTCACCTGCGGCTACTGGCAGATTGCGCTCACCGAAGGGGCCAAGGAACGGTCTGCTTTCTCCACCCCCGATGGGCACTACCGCTTCCGCGTGATGCCCTTCGGGATGAAAAATGCCCCGGCCACTTTCCAGAGACTGGTAAATAGGGTACTGGCCGGGCTAGAACAGTTCAGCGCGGCCTATCTGGACGACATCGCTGTCTTCAGTTCAGAGTGGAGTGAGCACCTCCAGCACCTCCGGAGAGTGCTAACCGCCCTGCGCCAGGCAGGCCTCACCGTAAAAGCCAGCAAGTGCCAGATCGGGCAAGGATCCGTGGTCTACCTGGGGCACCAAGTCGGGAGTGGCCAGGTCGCCCCTCTACAGCCAAAGATCGACGCCATCCTGGCCTGGGACCCACCCATCACCCAAACGGAAGTCCGAGCCTTTCTGGGACTCACGGGCTACTACCGCCGATTCATTCGGGGGTATGGCAGCCTGGTCGGCCCTCTCACTGAACTCACGTCTAAAAAACAGCCAAAGAGGGTGCAGTGGACGGCTGCCTGCCAGGAAGCTTTCGATGCTCTAAAAAAGGCAATGTGCACTGCCCCCGTCCTCCAGGCTCCCGACTACACCAAGGAGTTCATAGTCCAGACCGATGCCTCCGAGCATGGCATTGGGGCCGTCCTGTCCCAAATGAATGATCAAGGCCTAGACCAGCCCGTCGCCTTCCTCAGTCGGCGGCTGCTACCCCGAGAACAGAGGTGGAGCACCATAGAGCGCGAAGCCTTTGCCGTGGTCTGGGCACTCAAAAAACTGCGACCCTACCTGTTCGGCACCCATTTCAGAGTCCAAACTGACCATCGGCCCTTGCGATGGCTCATGCAGATGCGAGGAGAAAACCCCAAGCTACTGCGGTGGTCAATCTCCCTCCAGGGAATGGACTTCACCGTAGAACACCGCCCTGGTACGGACCACGCCAACGCTGACGGCCTCTCCCGGTTCTTCCGCCTCAGCGAAGAGAACCCCCCAAGGTGATGGGCAGTTCTCTCCGGCTTTCAGCTGGGGGGGACGCGTGTTGGACCCGGCCTCGAAGAATGGCCCTCCGTGCCCCCGCACCACCGAAACCTGGCGCCTGCAGCCCAAGCACGCGGCCCAGCCGGCCCTTCCCACCAGGACACCCGCACCAACCCCGGACATCCCCGTCCATGGCCTCTCTCCTTTCGGCCACCCCGGACCCGCGTGCCCACTCCATGCAACAAGATGGCCGCCCGGCTCCAGCGCAACCCGGGCCTCGAGGCGCCACTCCGGCTGGAGGACATCACGCTTCCAGGGGATGAGAGAGGGAGGAGCAGTTTCTGTCGCACCTCTAACTCCCCTGGGACGATGGGTTTCAATCGGCCCTCCGGCCTCCCTGCGGGCTGGCTCCGTGCCTGCTGGGTGTCTGGGACTCCTCCTGACCCGGCCCTGAAAGGATCAAAAGACAATAGCAGGAAACCCCGACAAGCGGCCCCCAGGTGACAAGACCCCTGCCTGCACAGACTCCGGACATCAAAGCGGGGTCGACCTATAACAAGGGGTGCTATGAGACTGTCCGGCAGATTCGACGCTGGAACAACGAGAGCTGCCGACGTGGTCGCGGCTCCTGGAACTTGAACCTACCTGAGCCCTGCTGAGTGACTCGCGGCTCCCTGAAGATCGTAAGACCTCCGAACTCGTACCTGAGCCCTGCTGAGTGACTCGCGGCTCCCTGAAGATCGTAAGACCTCCGAACTTGTACCTGAGCCCTGCTGAGTGACTCGCGGCTCCTTGAAGATCGTAAGACCTCCGAACCTGTACCTGAGCCCGCTGAGTGACTCGCGGCTCCCCCAGACACTCACGGTCCCGCCGGACCCCGACTCCGACCACGTATCCCCCGGCTCGAGGATTGTGAGCTGTGCGCCGGATACGTCCCTGCTTTGAACCGATACCAGAGACAGTCCCGCTACCCCCTACCTTTCCGAGACTCTTGAGCCCGTGCTCCCCTTGTACATATTTGCAGTGATACCTATTTGATAAAGCTTGTTTTCTGAGAATACCCAGTGTGGTCTCTCTGTGTCGTGTGGTGCCAGAAGTACGATCCTAGTTGCGAGATTCCTCTCCCTGGGGAATCTCTCGCCAGTGCCCGGCTACAATACTACACGGGCGGGACTCAGGGAAGTCAGGACCCCCTTCCGGGCTCCTCTGAGGTCGCCGTCTAACAGTCTTTATTTACACTTGCCTTGTGTAAGTCGGCCCAAGTCTGTTTTTTAAAATTATCATTTCCTTAATTTCACGGCCTGGTTATAGGCCTTTCTAAGCTGCATGATCTCCAGTCCATCCATTTCCTTTTTGTGTAACGCATGTTTTAGCTCTGTGTAATTGTTTTCATTATTTCTGCGTAGGTCTTTTAAACTTCCTCATGTGAAATGGAAGGATCTAAACACTTCATAATGGAATTAAGGGATTTTTTGACCACTGTTTTAGTAAACTCCTACGGGTCAACTTTCTCCCATTTTAGGGAGTAGCCATTTATTTTATCAATTGACAGGTTTTGTGGCCCATATGTCCTCTTGTTGTATACTCTGCGAATTTTTGGAGGAAGGAATAGGGATACACTCAGCGGAAAGTGATCACTAATAGCGTTCTTATGCATTTTAAAGCTCAGCAGACGGGAGGCATACCTATTTGAGATTAATATAAAATCTATGATTGTACTCAGACCTCTCCCGTTAAAAGTTTAAGAAGTCTCCGTGTACGGTATGGGGGAAATGGGATAAATTACAGTTTTCCTCATCAACCAGACCACATGTTAAATTGTTATTAGTCGTGCATAGAGTCATGTTGAAATCCCCCACATATAAATTGAACGTTCCGTATACTACCATTCTGGACTTCCTGTAGAGTATTTCTTAGTTGTTGTCAGAACAAGCATATTTTGGTTATCCATGTCACGGGTTATTATTTGGTAATTATATTCTGATTTTACAAAAAGTTATTTTATTAATCGTCACCAAGTTTGAGATGTGTATACTCAGGCATCTCTTAGGCCTCCCAAATATAGACGGAATGGCTGGTGTATGATAAGTCTTATAACCCTCAATATGGATTTCGTCAATAGACCAGGGTGCCGATTAGGATCCTGGAAAAAAATTCCCCGTACGACTCGTATCCGGTCTTTTTACCATACGAATCGTACAAGTGCTGTACAAACTGCCAAGTACGATTTGCATGGGAAAAAGTCCATACGAATCGCATTGGGAATAATTCCCCACACGTCCTCGGGTCGGAAAATGTGTCCGACACATCCTCGGACGATTTACCGTACAAATGTGAAAAGTGAAGTCCGACTGCGCAAGTACGATCCATCCCGTGCGTCCGATGTTACAACCGGATGGAAAAAACACCGTCCGCACGAACTCCCATAGCAACCATGGAGACATGTGCCCGCATACGCGCCCAACACTCCCCCCAGCCCCCGTATGTACGCGCCCAACCACCCCCCCAGCCCTCCTATGTACGAGTCGAACCCCCACCCGTGTATGTACACCCGTGTACGTACGAGTCGAACCCCCACCCGTGTATGTACACCCGTGTATGTGCGAGACGTACCCCCACCCGTGAATGTACACCCGTGTATGTACACCCGTGTATGTACACCCGTGTATGTACGAGACGTACCCCCACCCGTGTATGTACACCCCCGTACATACGGCCCGTACCCCCACCCGCGTATGTATGGAGCGTACCCCCACCCCAACCGTGTATGTACGGCCCGTACCCTCACCCCCGTATGTATGGAGCGTACCCCCACCCCAACCGTGTATGTATGGCCCATACCCTCACCCGCATATGTATGGAGCGTACCCCCACCCCAACAGTGTATGTACAGACCGTACCCCCACCCCAACCGTGCATGTACGGCCCGTACCCTCATCCGCGTATGTATGGAGCGTACCACCACCCCAACCGTGTATGTACGGCCCGTACCCTCACCCCCGTATGTATGGAGCGTACCCCCACCCCAACCGTGTATGTACGGCCCGTACCCTCATCCGCGTATGTATGGAGCGTACCCCCACCCCAACAGTGTATGTACGGACCGTACCCCCACCCCAACCGTGCATGTACGGCCCGTACCCTCACCTGCGTATGTATGGAGCGTACCCCCACCCCAACCGTGTATGTACAGCCCGTACCCTCACCCGCGTATGTATGGAGCATACCCCCACCCCAACAGTGTATGTACGGACCGTACCCCCACCCCAACCGTGCATGTACGGCCCGTACCCTCACCCGCGTATGTATGGAGCGTACCCCCACCCCAACCGTGTATGTACGGCCCGTACCCTCACCCGCGTATGTATGGAGCGTACCCCCACCCCAACCGTGCATGTACGGCTCGTACCCTCACCCGCGTATGTATGGAGCGTACCCCCACCCCAACAGTGTATGTACGGACCGTACCCCCACCCCAACCATGCATGTACGGCCCGTACCCTCACCCGCGTATGTATGGAGCGTACCCCCACCCCAACAGTGTATGTACGGCCCGTACCCTCACCCGCGTATGTATGGAGCGTACCCCCACCCCAACCGTGCATGTACGGCTCGTACCCTCACCCGCGTATGTATGGAGCGTACCCCGACCCCAACAGTCTAAGTACGGAGCACACCCCAGGCCCCAACACCAGCACCTTCAACCAACATCGCGCATGTACGAGTCGTACCAAGCCAGAGACAAGGACAGCACTGTACAACAAAATGGCCGATGTACACACCGTACACACGCTAAAAACACACGTACACAACCAGGACAAAGCAAAACAACACAAGAATACTCTATTGGAATCGCACAAAGCCACAAAACATGTCCAACAAGCACAAATACAACACATTCACTGACCTGCAACTGCCAAACTCCCAAACAGAGGCCCAAAACCCAACCACTCCTTATAACACACCCACCCAAAGTTCAAACACAGCCACACCCACCAATGGACCAATAAAAAGGGCCCACAGACACAAACCATGAGCCTTTGCAACAGACTCACTGCTGCCAGACCCCACAGACAACCCACAGCACCATACTTGAACCTTTACTACACCTTACACTTGCACACCTTCACAAACACCCCCTCATCACATTCACACACACACCTGCACAACCACACCCACACACCCACAACCATCCACACCCACACCCCCCACAACCATCCACACCCACACCCCTCACCATGCCCACTAACAAGAATCCAAAGTTCACTAGCCAAGAGTTGGAGGTCCTTGTCGACAAAATCCTCAGAGTCGAGCCACACCTCTTTGGAACATTGGTCAGACAGACCAGCATTTCCGAAAAAACAGCCATGTGGCAGACGATTGTCGATGCTGTGAATGCTGTTGCGTCCACCAGAAGGACCAGGCATGAATGCCAAGCCAGGTGGTACGATCTGCGGAGGAGGGTCCGAGCCAAAATGACCGACGACCACAACCAGGCCAACATCACTGGAGGAGGGCCGCCCCGCAGACGCGTACAATACCATCCCTGGGAGGAGAGGGTGATGGCCATACTGCCGGTGGTGGCAGTGGACGGAGTAGAAGGACTCGGAGAGCCTGGTGAGTACACAAACAACTCACCTCACATGGGGGGAACGTCATCCACAACCAAACTCACAATCATGCATGCAACCACCCCAAGCTATCGCATGACTCAACCACACTCCATAAACACGCACATGCCACTAGCGCCACCATGCCCCATGCACCCAGCTGGACAATCCCAAGTCACAGGCCACAGAAAACACCAACACAAGACACGGGAACCCGGATGGCGGGAGTGTGGGCCTCAAAAATCACATAGTGCAACTCAGAAGCAGACAACAATGCCCTCTGCCCATATGGCCTAGGTCACAGCCAGACAAACAGTGTGTCCCCACACAGGAAAGACTTGCCAGCAAATGGCGGACGCCTTGCATTAAGACATGGGGGTGAAGGCACTTTTTGCACATGACAGCAGCTAATGAACAGCCAACACTGTGAAAGAGTGGCAGCACACACCACCACAGCAGCAGCGCAGACACAGACACAACACCCAATGGGTGCCTGGAGATCAGAAACAAACTCACATGAACAAGCCAAGGGCCATTCAAAGATCTGCAAAAAGTGTGTGCCTAGGAAGCTGGGCTGAGGTGACAGAGGGTGACACACAGAGGGAGGGAGAGGGAGAGAGAGAGGGAGGGAGACACAGGGAGACGGACAGAGGGAGGAGGCTGACACAGGGAGGGAGGGAGAGGGGGACAGAGAGGGAGTGAGAAAGGGAGACACAGGGAGACCAATTTAGCCGTGGGTGGTGTGGGAATGTCTGCTCGTCAGCAGGTGGACTGCGTGCATGTAGACAAGGGTGGCCAGTGCCTGAATCCCCCTCTCTTCTCCATGGCAAAACACTGGGCCATGTCTCAACCTGTGCACGAGCACAACGACAGCTACCTGCATTATATAAGTGTGTGGAACAACTCCATGTGCCCACGTACACTGCAACACGGAAGGCGCCAATGCATGGCTCGCCACACCTGCTCACTCCACTGCTGACTGCAGTCACAATTGACGCAGCAAGTAAGACTGTGTCACACATAGGTAAAGTCTCAAAAGCTGTGGCCAAGGGACATACCCATGCACAAGTGCACTGTGAGTGGAATGCAAGACATATCCAAATACCCAGAGGAAATGTGCCAACTTTGAAACTAATGTAACATGGATGTTGCATGGAACAAAAATAACATTGTCTCTCTCACACACAGGTCAACGTCGTGGATAACCCCCCAACACTGGGGGGGAAGACTCACAGGACCCGGCTCTGCGTTATGACGATCCCACCGGCAGCGACGACTCTCACCACTCTGTGGACGACCCCGACCAACCTGGCCCCTCTGGTGTCCAACCACCTGCAGCACCTGCGTCAGGTACAACTGGGCCAACCACCACCCCCACTCCTGCCACATCCCAGGAGACACCCAGGATCCCTGCCCCACCACCACAACGCAGCCAGGCTGACCAGGAGGGACACGGTGTACCGGGCACCCAGGAGGAGGCAGGCGACAACGCTAATGCCACCCCTCAGGGGTCCCGGAGACCCGATGTGCCCACAAGTGCAGGCCAGGTGCAACTGGGCAGGGGTGGTGGGAGTGGAGGACGGCAGAGGCGCGAGCCTGACCAGTTGGCTGCGGAACCGGTATGTTCCCATGTCAGAAACATCCTGGACACATACCGGCAGGACACCACGGGCATGAGCCAGGTTGTGTCCACCCTCAACGAGATGAAGGGGACCCTCGAGGAGATCAAGACCCAGCAGGCCCAGCAACATGCGGAGCAACATGCCTGTCTACTGCGACACCAAGGACGGATGGAGGACAGACAGGCTGAGCTCGTGACGGTGTTCATGGGAATTCACCGTACACTCCGTCGGATAGCCGACAACATGGGCAACCCTCCCTGTGCCACCAGGCCAAGAACATCACCACCCACAGGGAGGGATCAGGAGGAGGAGGAGACATCCGACGGAGCATCCCAAACATCGTCACGGCCTGCTTCTGAGGGTTCCCGCAGGAGGGTGGGTCGTCCACGGAAAAGACCGTGAGGGTCGGCGCAACAGCACCATCTCCCAGGACACCTGGCCTGGCACCTGGCCCACTGGACCAACAGCAGCACATCAGCAAAAGACATTCTCTGCCACATGGACTTGCTGGTCACTGTCTGACCAATGTTGACAAAGACTGTGGCATGGACTTTGATGATTTCCGATGGCAAGGACACCAACTCCCCCAGTGAACTTTGGATTCCACACACCCGGAAAGCCCCTCTTGTCATACCCCCCCAACACGTACCCCAACACAAATAAAAAGTTACACGATAAAGAGATGATGCCTACATTTTGCATTTTTACCTTACATGTGTCTTGTAAAGTCTAACCATGCCTGAGTTCTCATATGACTTCAACCATCCATACCCTGGTGCCTGAGTCTGGCACAGGACACACATGGGTCACAATGTATTAGGCAAGACAGACATGGAGCACCATACACACCCATGATGGGCCCAACCAGCTGAGGGGGTGGCCGCACAACCGTGCCGACAGACATATTGAGTACAGCGACAGTCATGCGCAGATGTCAGGGATCATGTGGAGTGTCCTGGGGGGCACCCAGGTATGTGTAGACAGGTGGCAGAACCATGTCCTGCAAGCTTGAGTCAGGTGGATGCAGAGAATGGTGGCCTGGCCAACGTTGGATGCATGGGGATGGCACATGTCACAATACCCACACCGTCATGGACATCATGCACAATACAGAGTCTAATCCCACACCATCAGCTTGCATCTTGCTACTCTACACATAGACACATAGCCACTATCACGGAAAACCATGCCAGACATGCCGTATACACCGTGGCAACACACCAGCATTGACTGAGAAGAGGCACCTTGGAGGCATAGGGACACCTTTATTAGTCATGTATCCGGGAATGCAGAGGCAACTCGGAGTACACATACACAGGTAATGTGGAGTAACATGTGGGTCCAACACTGGAACCCCCCTTCTGCAGCACAAATGCGTGATAGCCATGGAACTGGCACACAAGTGTCGGGTAACAGCTAAACACCCCCTGCTGCTCACGGAGAGGCTGCCATACACCATTGATCCTCTGATGTGGAAGTCCCACACCATGTCAAGCCAATGCAAACCATATGTGTCCGAGGGCAGTGTTACACACATTGATGCCATCATCACAATCCACTATCCCATCATAGATGACTGTCAACAAGTCTGCATGTAATGTGTCCCATGGTGATGCGACATGTCTGCAGAGGAACCAAACATCGACAGGGGCAGTGTGCACACATCGTAAACAACTGCCACACCCAATACACCCCTGATGCATCCCTTACCCTAAGGAGAATTCCAAACTTGTCCGTGCGTGTAACGCTGAGTCAGCACACGATGACGTGTCCATGAGGAATAGCAGTGCCACAACAATGCAACCAGCAGACGGCATGCGCAAGTACCTGGGGATGAGAGACACACAAGAAGTCAGCCACAAAAAGCACAGCCACTTGCATGTGCATGTACTCGACACATGTAAGGATGACAACATGCTAGGTCACAATTATGACTGGGGAAATACACTCATCACTGGCACCATCACTCCAGTGACACATCCACACACACCTCTGACTCACGTGGCATACATGCAGATGGACACACACATCGCAACACATGCCACACGGGGACCAATGCGTGCACACTCAGACACTGGTACTCACCACTAAGCAAAGAAGTCGCATATGAGCCGACTCCGAATGTCCTCTTGTGGAACCACATCCTCCACATCACTAGCCCCATTGCCAAGCCCTTCGTCCTCCACGGGTGGATGGTCCTGATCATCTTGATCCAGGATGAGTGGCACAGCTTTCTCAACTGCCATGTTGTGCAGCATGCAGCAGACCATGAAGATTTTGCAGACCTTCGCCGGGGCATATGGGAGGGCGCCGCCGGTCTTGTGGAGGCACCTGAATCGGCTCTTCAGGAGGCCAAATGTCCTCTCTATCACTCGCCTTGTCCGGCCATGGGCGGTGTTGTAGCGGAGCTGGGCTGGCGTGCTGGGGTTGCGGAGAGGTGTGATCAGCCATGGCATGTTGGGATAGCCAGCGTCCCCTACATGGAAACCACATGGACATAAGTAGGACAGGAGAAGCGGTCGTGCTGGAAGTCTATGTAAAATACAGGACAGACAGAGTGTA
Organism: Triturus cristatus; assembly: GCF_964204655.1. NCBI lineage: Eukaryota > Metazoa > Chordata > Amphibia > Caudata > Salamandridae > Triturus > Triturus cristatus. The sequence goes on from NC_140585.1 coordinate 444,242,226, forward strand.
CCCACCAACAACACATGCTCGTTCGTTGCGCAGATGCGTCATCATTTCAGGCACCCTGCTACGCCTCATGATGTAGGCATTGTGTGCTGATCCTGGAAAACGAGCACAGACATGTGAAATCACCATGTTGGACAGACACACCACAAGGGCATTGATGGAGTGGTAGTGTTTGCGATTCTTGTACGCTACCTCCTGTGCCTGTGGTGGTACCAAAGCCACATGTGTCCCATCTATGGACCCAATGACATGGGGCATCCCTCCCAGGGCATAGAATCCACGCTTGACCACAGTCAACTGTTCAGGAGTTGGGAAATGGATGAACTCATCCAGGTGAAGCAACATGGCCTCTAAGAAATCATGCAGCACACGGCTGAACATGCTCTGGGACATGCCACCAACATGAGCTATGGTATATTGAAAGGTACCCGTGGCAAGAAAATGTAGGGCTGCCATTACCTTCAGCTTGGGTGTCAGTGCCGTAGGATACCTGTGCAGCGGTTGCAGGTGTGGTGCCAGCCTTGCCGTCAACTCCTCAATCAACGATTGTGGGAAGCGGTAGCAGCGTATACAGTCATTCTCCCGCATGTCAGCCAAGTCCGGAATTGGTCGGGGAAGAGGCGGCGCTCTGCAGTAATTTGGAAGTGACAAGGAAGAGTGAGTGCACTACAACAACAATTTATTTGTACTGAGCACATGTTAATCTGTCAATACACATATGCTACATAGGGAGTCAGGTATGTGCTACATGGCCTGGACACGTATGGCTGCCAGGTGACACTCCTACCAAGACCCAGCTACACACGGAGATTGTGAACCTCCACATCCCATGGCATGGGACTAGCTGTGTCCCAGTGTAAGTGAACAGCCAGACGCAACACAGGAGTGACATACATCAACACATCAGCAGAAGTAGGATGTCGATTGCAGAGACAGGTAGCGGAACACTAGAGCCACAGGTCACATGACATTACACTAGGACAGCCCACACACCTTGCCATTAAGGTGTACATGTCATGACTCACCACACATTCATTGATAGGATGCAGACATGTCCTTGTTACGCTACTCCGTGTCCCATGCATACATACGCACCTCACATCCGATACCACATGTGGCCTGGTGTGCGTAACAGTGTGCCATGTCCATCTACACACAGACACATGTTGGTTGCTGCAACAGCTGATGCTTTTGAGGGAGCACCAACATCAAGCTAATGGGAACACCCCACACATACATAACATAGACACATCGTGCACCGTGGGTAGTCACATGTCTGGTGTGGTAACCCCTGTAGCGGGCATCAGGGGACACTTGCGTGTGTTGTTGACTGTGCCATGCCAGTGACGCTCATCCCAAGTGTGCAGTACGACATGCACACATGTCAAAGGAGTTAAGGGCATGTCTGGCACATATTGCACCGTCACACATAACATCTGTACACATCTCATCATACATCTATTGCCTTCACAACTCAGGAGTAATGTGCCACATCACAGCCTTTCACACCTGTGCCCCACACATGTAGTACTGCCCAGACAATGCCTTGATGTCCATCCATGGACAAGTATGTCAGCTCTATTCCTTCCTGTGTGCTGCCAGTCACCACTGTGATGTGTGAAAGGCACCGTACATTCGCTCAGAGGGCCTGTGTACGTTCCCTATCACTATGGGAGTGCTGCCGTATGCGTACCCATAGTGATAGTGAGCATACAGGCGTGTGTATGGTCCGTATCACTATGGGTACGCATATGCGAGCAAACCCATAGTGATACGGACCGTACACACGCGCGTACGCTCACTATCACTATGGGTGTGCTCGCGTATGCGTACCCATAGTGATATGGACCGTACACACGCCTGTACGCTCACTATCACTATGGGTGTGCTCGCATATGCGTACCCATAGTGATACGGACCGTACACACGCCTGTACGCTCACTATCACTATGGGTGTGCTCGCGTATGCGTACCCATAGTGATACGGACCGTACACACGCCTGTACGAGCCGTTGCTATGCATTTGGGGTGCCCTAGGGCCCCGGAACGCACCGTACCTGTGTGTGAATCTCCAAATTACATAGGGGACACATGAGGGACAATTATAAAGGCCTACATGCATGCTGGTTTTCATGGAGACCAAGTTTAAAGTATGATTTTTTTTCTGCAGGTGCACAGCAAAAGTCGGTTTTAATGAATCTACTTTGTTGCAAAGTGGTTGTGGAGTTGACATCATGCTCAAGAAAAAAAACCAATAAAAACCCACTGACTGTGCTAGGTTTAAAGGGATTGGAGGAAACATAGGATGCAAATGTGAGTGACCAATCACTCTGTACTCCTGTGCATGAAACAGGCCAGCAAGGCAGATATAAGGCAGCCAGGTCCCATGAGAGAGCACTTGCCTACACATCTTTGGATTCTACGACCCAGCTGCTGCTCGTGATTCCCTGGAACCATGTCAAGGTCTGTGGAGAGGGCCCAGCCATTCACCCTGGAGGAGAACCTGGCATTGCTGGATGTGATCCTCCCACAGTACCCCCTGCTGTATGGGCGACCAGGGTATCAGGTGAGTTCAGAGTCCACTAGCACAGACTGTGTCCCTTTTTTGTGACTGTGACTTCTGGCATTGTGTCCAGGTGTGACACACATGCTATGTACTGTAGGGGGGACCCAGGGGGGGAATGCCTGATGTTTCCCAGCCAGAGCATGCTGTGGTGCATGTCTGCCATCCTCACTTGCATTGTATTTACTGTGACAATCACTGCATGGTGCATGCCACATTCTGCCTGTCTTATCCTCCTGGGAATGTTGCCTCTACAGTCCTCATGTGATTATGTGGTCAGCCCAGTGTGACAGGTGACTGTACCCACAGATGTGTGTTAGTTCTGTGTGCCTGTTGTGACAGTGTCCACATGATGTGTTTGTACCCTGGACATCGGTGTGTGTGTAAGTCCCCTGTCATGTGGGTGGGTGCATATGTGGAGTGTAGCACCAAAGCTGCATGAGGGATGGATATACCCTGCCCATCTGATGTGAGCAGGGAGCAGTGCTGTGTGTCTGACGTGCAGAGCCAGCCCCACACCTGTGAGCCCCCCCGTCTAGTGGCACATGTGCAGAGTGAGGTTTGTAGCTGCATTTGGCAATGGCAGGTGAATGTCCTGTGCCTGTGTGTGTCTGTGTACTCTGCTGAGGTAGCGTCAGTGGCCTGTGGCATGTGACTGCTTTGAGGTGCTGCACATAATCCTGGTGTAGCTTGTGATGCACAGTGTGACCCTGGATCATTGATTGTGTCGTTGCCCTCATTCCACCTGTGTACTTTCAATGGCACGTACTGCTTTTGCCCTTCCCCAGAGGATAATGTCCCTATGACAAAGGTGCAATGCGTTGGATGCATACTATGCCTTGTTGTAACCAGCAAATTTGTTCTAATATGTGTCTCTGTGACATGTGCCAGGTGTATTGATGTAGTGTCACTTGTTCATCCTCACAGATAGGCGCCTCTGCCAAGAAGCAGATCTGGATGAACGCTGTCAGTGCCGTGAGGACGACGGATGGTCGCAAGCGGCGCCTGGCCCAGGTGAGAAAACGCTGGCAGGATATCCGGTGCTGGACGCGGAGGATCGCACGGGTCCTGCTGGGGGACTCACCTGAGACCCATAAGAACCGTGGGTGCCGCCGTCTGACCCACATCCACAAGCGTGTGCTGGCGGTGGTCTTTCCAGACTTGGACAGGCGCTTACAGGAGAAGCAGCAGCAGGAAGGGGGTAGGTACATGTGTGTTTGTTGTGTGTCACCAGCATTTGTAAGTGCGCAGTTGCATGGATACACTGCCAGGGTTTAAAGGTGCTGTGCAGATCCTGTTACCCACAGTATAGCGGTGCTCTCCTGCCTCCCTTCCCCTCCTTGCAATGTGTTCCCTGGTCTGTGTGTAGTCACTCCTTCACAAGGTTATCTAGGCTGGCAGTTTATCCACGTGAACAATGCCTGTAGCATCATGTGTGGGTGTGGTGTGTAACAGGTTTTGGGACCTTGCCTGTGCCCTGTCCAGTTCAGTACTTGTGGGTTCCATGTCAGTTGGCACTGATGCTGAGTCCAGACATGGGAGTTAGTCTCTCAAGTGTCATGCCTTACAGCACACATGTCCTATGTTGCGGCCTGTTACATGATGTGCATGAGTGTGCGATACGCATAGTGCAGGGATGGTGGCGTGTGTTGCAGTCATTCCCATTCAGGACCATGGAGTTGTGTGGCCACTACTGTCCCCTGGGGCATATTTTCCTAGGTGTCATGTGTGTCATCACAAAATGTGGACACTCTCAGTGTCTACAGCATAGGTTGTGCTCTGTGCCATTGTCCCCTGGCACCATGTATATTGACGTAAAATGTAGTACAAGTGTCCACTGTACAGCCTGACCTGATTTTTCTTGTTCATACTCACGGTGGCCAGTGCCTGTGTGTCTTGTTACAATCATCTGATGATGCCCATTTGTACATGATTATTTGGACAGGTGCACCTTGGGTATTTTGTGTCCAGTCTTGCATTTTTCCAGCCCATGTGTATTTCACCCAGACTAACAGATGTAAGTGCTTCCTGTGTCTCAACAAATTGTCTCATGTAGGGGGTGGTTGGTGCGGGCAAAGCCTACATGTCAAAACCTGAAATCTCCTTGCTAGGTCTGGCCAGTGTGTGATGTTTGTCTGGACATACACTCAAGGTGCAGTGAGCCAGTCATGGTGGGCGTGTTTTCAGTATTACCTATGCAGCATGTGCCTAAAGTTCATGGATATGGTCTCTGCTCATCCCTATTTTCGGCAACGCTGTGTTGTGCAGATGCAGTGCTGGATTGTCCCCAGAGCCTGGCTCCTCTGTCAAAATCCATTTCATGTCATTTGCTATTGTGTCATGCTCTCCATAGTTTTTCAGTGGCAATGTGGGTCCACCAACTGTGTGTTGCAAGGCCTACATATGTACCTTGTTTTGTAGATATTACTCATCTTTCTTTTCAGGCTATGCACTGTAACCTATGTAGATTGGACTCATGTGACATATGTATACAGGTGTATGATTAATTCCTGTCTCTTCACCTTGCCCACAGCATCGTCGATGGACACGGATGGAGATATCAGCACAGACCGAGCGGAGGGACCGAGCACCAGTGCCAGCGGTGACATCTTGGCTGGCACATCGAGTGGAACTGAGGCGGAGGGGAGTGAGGCGGAGGACCTGTCCACTGCCACCACAGAATATGAAGCTGACGGGTCTGAGGCTGAGCTCTCCGAGTGGGCGGAGGCTGCACCACCAGCTGACAGCGGCACAACATCTCTCCCCGCCCCCTCCATTGCCATCAGCCGCCTCCCACTTGCTCGTGTCCCTTCCCAGCGTGCCCGGTCACCACATGTCTCCTTCCTGCCAGGCACCGCACCCCCTGCCCCTGTCTCCACTGCTGCCGCCAATGCCGAGTCTGTGGACATCCAGCGGCAGTTGCAGGTTGGTCAGGCTGCGATGCTTAATGTCCTCCATGGCCACAGCCAAGTGCTGAACAACATGGAGGCATACTTGGAGGGCATTTTCTCATCGCAGGCTGACCAACGCAACTTGCTGAGGTCCATTGACTCGACACTGACTGCAGCAGTGGGTCTCCTGCAGCGCTTCGTCCAACCCCCTACCCCTGACCCATCCACACTTCCCACTCCCATGCCTGTCCCACGTACACCCAGACGTCAGCATGCACCCACCACAACAGACACAGGCACCACACCAGCAGGGAAGGTCAAACGCACACCTCCTGGCACGCACACACAGGGTGAAGTAGGCACACCCACTGGGTCGGGGGGCAAACGTAAGACACGCAGCCAGAGTGGGAGTCCGCATTCCACAAAATCCACTCCCTCCAAATCCCCTCCCCTCAGCTCTCCTGGCCAAAAGTCGGATACAGGGTCAGTCCTGCCCAGTCTGTCCATCAGCCCAAGTGTGGCACCACCCCGCAAGCGGTGGAGGCAGGACACCGGCAGGGGAGTTGAGTCCCCCCCCCCTGTCCACACCCTCCCCGAGTGGCGCTGCGACCCATCCCTCCGACCCCCCCCTCCTTGGGGCCTGTGGTTCCTTCGGGTGCAGGGGAGTCGCTGGAGGACCTTGCTAAGGTGTGCAGCGCCATCCTTACCTCCGCCTTTGGCGCTGCCCCACCCCCTGTGGTGGAGTCCTCCGTCCCTGCACCCACGACACCTACCCTTCGCCCTCATGTCCCTGCGGTGCCTGGTTCTTCCCCCCCACATGATGCCCCCCCCTCTGGAAGGCAAAGGAGTCTGACTGTGCAGGCAAGCTAGGGGACACGCGTCCCACTGTGTCCCCCACCTGGATTTGAACTTTGGATTGCCCTATGGGCATTGTACATTTTGAACTTTCAAGGGACAAACAGATTTTTGGATGCTGAATAAAGCAATTTCTTTTTCCTTAGTACACTACTGTCTATCTGGTATTGCTGTTGGTGGACCTGCTCGATTATTTTGGGTGGTGATAATGTGTTGGGTGTGTGGGAATTGTCGTCTTGTGCTGGTCATAGGGTGGACCCTGGTATCTGTGTGCCATCACAAGCTGTTGGCTAATTTACTTTGTTCATGTAAGCAGTTACTGCATGGTGACATCGTCCCAAGGTGTGTTCCTTCCTCTGTGTAACCTGACATCTTCCCTGCAGGGTCATTCCAATATGTGGTGCTGAGCTGTGTCTACATTGGCTGGGTGTGTGACGGACTTGTTAGACTTTGGCCATGCATGCTGAGCGATGTCTCCACCTGCATCATTCGTGGCGTCCTTGGTGGTCACTGTACTTGTGTATGTAGACTGTTGACATGACTTCATGTGGACATGTTTTCTTTTCGGCGCTATGCATGTGTATACTCCCAGCCTCGCACACATGTGGTACATGTACTGCAGGATCTTTGTGCACCTGACTGACATTTGTGGGCATTGGATCTGTGGGTACTCCACCCTTTTCTTTGCAGGGGCATTGCTGTGAGTGTTAGGCACCCACCCCTCCTGTGTCTGGGCACTGCTGGGAGGACTCTGCACACACCCCTCTTATGTCTGGGCACTGCTGGGAGGACTCTGCACACACCCCTCTTATGTCTGGGCACTGCTGGGAGTGTTAGGCACCCACCCCTCCTGTGTCTGGGCACGGCTGTGAGTGTTAGGCACCCACCCCTCCTTTGTCCGGGCACTGCTGTGAGTGTTAGGCACCCACCCCTCCTGTGTCTGGGCACTGCTGGGAGGACTCTGCACACACCCCTCTTACGTCTGGGCACTGCTGGGAGTGATAGGCACACACCCCTCCTGTGTCTGGGCACTGCTGTGAGTGTTAGGCACCCACCCCTCCTGTGTCTGGGCACTGCTGGGAGGACTCTGCACACACCCCTCTTATGTCTGGGCACTGCTGGGAGGACTCTGCACACACCCCTCTTATGTCTGTGCACTGCTGTGAGTGTTAGGCACCCACCCCTCCTGTGTCTGGGCACTGCTGTGAGTGTTAGGCACCCACCCCTCCTGTGTCTGGGCACTGCTGGGAGGACTCTGCACACACCCCTCTTATGTCTGGGCACTGCTGTGAGTGTTAGGCACCCACCCCTCCTGTGACTGGGCACTGCTGTGAGTGTTAGGCACCCACCCCTCCTGTGTCTGGGCACTGCTGGGAGGACTCTGCACACACCCCTCTTATGTCTGGGCACTGCTGTGAGTGTTAGGCACCCACCCCTCCTGTGTCTGGGCACTGCTGGGAGGACTCTGCACACACCCCTCTTATGTCCGGGCACTGCTGGGAGGACTCTGCACCCAACCCTCCTATATCAGGATATGTACGCTTAGGACATACACGGGTGTGGGTTCGCTCCATGCATACGCGGGTGGGGGTACGGTCCGTACGTACACTGTTGGGGTGGGGGTACGCTCCATGCATACGCGGGTGGGGGTACGGTCCGTACGTACACTGTTGGGGTGGGGGGTACGCTCCATACATACGAGGGTGGTGTTACGGTCCGTACGTACACTGTTGGGGTGGGGGTACGCTCCATGCATACGGGGGTGGTGTTACGGTCCGTACGTACACTGTTGGGGGGGGTACGCTCCATGCATACGGGGGTGGTGTTACGGTCCGCACGTACACTGTTGTGGTGGGGGTACGCATCATGCATATGGGGGTGAGGGTACGGGCCGTACATACATGGTTGGGGTGGGGGTACGCTCCATACATACGCGGGTGAGGGTACGGGCCATACATACATGGTTGGGGTGGGGGTATGCTCCATACATACGCGGGTGAGGGTACGGCCGTACGTACACTGTTGTGGTGGGGGTACGCTCCATGCATACGGGGGTGGTGTTACGGTCCGTACGTACACTGTTGGGGTGGGGGGTACGCTCCATGCATACGGGGGTGGGGGTACGGTTCGTACGTACACTGTTGGGATGGGGGGTACGCTCCATGCATACGGGGGTGGGGGTAGGGTCCGTACGTACACTGTTGGGATGGGGGGTTCCCTCCATGCATACGCGGGTGGGGTTACGGTCCGTACATATCCGTACCCACGCTGTGGAATGCTTGTGCGGGCCGTACCCAGGCCTTTGCCACGTGGGTACGAGCCGTCCCGCCATTGTTGGGGTGACGTAGGTGTGGGCGTGGTACGACTCGTACCCACGCTCTTAAGGTGTGGGTACGGGACGTACCTGTATTGTTGTGTTACTGGTTCGCGTCGTCAACCACTTCCGTTGTGGCGGACACTGGCTTTGCTGGACACGCCCCCACCCCCTCATAGTGACCAGGGCCTGGGGGTCAGGTATGTCCAGGGCATGTGTGCTGTGTGACTTGGGTGGGGGTTTTGTGGCCTGCCCTGCTCCTGCCCCCCCCTTTCCCCCTCCCTTTGTTGTTCTGACCTTCTGCGGCATCTGCGTCGGAACCTGTAGAGGAGGTCGAATGCTATGAGGGCCGGGATGACACGTAGGTTCGGGTCCATGTCTGTCCGTCGCGTGCAGGTACTCCTTGTTCGCGTCGTCCTGATTTCCCGGCAGTTTTTGGCTGCCAGAAAATATTCTCCGTGCGGGATGACGTCGGTGCGAATCGTACTTCCTGGTTCGTGAAAGGCAGGCTGCGTGCGTCCCGACGTCACGTCGGCACTTTCCCGGATCACATTTGTATGTATATTTTCGTCGGTCGGTGTTTTGTACGAATCATACGGAAATAGTATTTCCGTGCGAATCGTACTTCCATGTTTGTATATTGTTCCGACCGGGTACGTGTCGGACAGAGAATATGCTCCGTCCGACGGTTCGTACCCGGTTTTTACAGGATTGTAATCGGCACCCAGGTCTCTTGAAGTCAAAAAACATTACATTTCCTCACAAATTCACACCATGGATGGTTGGTTAATTCAGGACGTAAACCCGCTATGTTCCAATATAATACAGTGAGGCTATTCTCGTTAGCTATTGATTCGCTTTGAATGTCAGATACGGAGGAACTAGATGAATAGGTGGCTAGGCTCGTAGTCAAATTTATTCCTTGATCTGTCACTAAGCTATTGTTAGAGGTAACGCCTGTACTAATAGGGTTATTGTCTAAAACTGTGTTCTGTGGTGTCGTCACCTCCCACGGGTACTCTATTCAGACTTAGGTTTGGACTTTGGATTAGGTAATCATATTGTGGTTCAGAGGAGGTATAAATTGCCTCTTTCTTTAACTTTGTTTCAAGTGGGTGATCCAGTCAGTCTATCTCATCTAAGGAAGGGAGTAGGTCAAACCGGTTTTCCACCGGTATATTATATATATACTTATTTCTCACCTCGACATTTCTGACACCTCCACCGCTCTCCTGCATAGAGGGTGGTTGGTAAAAAAATCCCAGAGGCAAGATATTAATGACTCCCATTATCATCATGTTGTTTCCTGCCTTCCATAAAATGTTCTCTACTAGCAAAGGTGTTTTAAACGTTAAAACCACACAGTCACAATGTAGTGTTTTTCTGCCTTTGCCCACCCACTGGAACCTACGCGCCATCTTAAACTCCATAAAGAGTTGTTCCGTAAATCCAACCTTCATACCTAGCCAGTGTAATGACTTATTTCTTAGCATTTTCCAGGATTCATTATCTGAAAGCCGCAACCTGGGTACGTTTGCTAATATAACCGTATACGGTGTGACTGCTGGTGGTAAGTCTAGGTAGGGTTGTTCCATTGGTGATTCGTTGGGTGCTATGGGATAAAGCCTAGATGGTAATGGCGCAGTGGGTTGGTTACTCGTAGTCTGGTTAGTAGTATGGTCTAAAATGGTTATTTCACTCTTACCCCTATTTACTTGAGCGCTTGAGTGCTGACCAGTGATGTTTTGTACGGATAAATGTGGAATGGCCGGTCGTCGTGGAGAGTGGGAAATACTCCGGCTAGATTTCACAACCTCTCTATTCTGTTGTTGGATACTAGATGTATTAGTGCTTCTACGTATTTTGCAATTACCCCTACCACCCTGACTGGGGTCGTTACCTGTATGTTTAACAGTCCCCTCCCCGGCTAAAAGTTTTGTCAGACGTGTCTCTGTCTGGTCTACTCTTCCCCCTATTTTATCCAATGAGACCTGTACGAAAAGATCCAGCCTTTCAACTAGCAGCAGTAGGTTTTTTAGGCCATTACCCCGAGAGTCGGTCTTTTTGGATGGTTCTTCTTTAGATTTCGTGATGCCTTTCCTCAATCCAATTGTTTTTTTACCCTGCTTAGCCAACTTCGGGGTACTTGGTGCGATTATCTTAGGAATCTTTGTACCTTCCGCCCCTCCCTCAATCTCCTCGTTCCTTTTATCTATTGGTGTTGGATTTTTTTGCCGCTTCTGTGGCGGTTGTGAGAATGAGTCAGGGTCGCTAAGTATTACTTTGTTGGTCATATTTTGGACACACCCATTCTGGGATGTGGTGCCCCTTGAACACCTCCCTAGTGTCCCCGGTGTACCAGACACTCCTGAAGTAGCGTTGTCAGACTCAATGGCAGTACATGATGTACCTGCTACTATAGAGGATATTTGTTTCTCTAATGCCCCCATTGCTCCGGTGAGGTAACCCAGTAGATTTTGTTGTGTATCTCCCGGGACTTTTTTTAACCAGCGAAGGTTGCACGCTTGCCGCCTTTCTTTTCCCCATTCTTATGTTTCAGTTACACTGCAATTATTCGCCAATCTCAATCCCCCCTGGCGGCACGGAGAGGTACATAAAACTAAAAACTGATACAATTCTTGGGTGATCGACTAACCCCTCGTAAAAACGTGTATATACAAGCAAAAACAGGGTTGTGGATTACGACCCCCCTCCCTCCCAGCTAAAGTACTTTGCAGTTAGCGTCGCTTATGTTACTGCCAGAGAGTCTTATACTATGGGGCATATTTACAATAACTGGCGCATCCCTGCATATCAGCAGGGATGCGCCAGTTATTGTGCGCCACAGCTCCGCCAACATGGATGTGCCGCATTGACAATGCGGTGCACCATGGGGCAAAAACGGCACAGATGCGTCTGTGCCATAAAAGTGGTGCATTGCTGGAGTTGTCGCATGCGCGACGCAGCTCCACCAATGCTCTGGGGGGCCCTATCTTGTTAATGCTGAGTGAAATCTTGTAGATTTCACTCAGCCACTTTTAGGAGGAGTTCCTGCGCCGGAACGCCCCCCCCCTGCGCAGGAACACCTACATGTGGCGCAGGGCTTTACAACGTGACGCATCTCCCAGATGCGTCACATTGTAAGTACCCCGCACCATGGCGCAGGATTTCCACCGCCGCTGCGTCACAAAAGTGACGCAACAGCGGCGTAAATGAGGCGCAAGGGGCTTGTAAATCTGCTCCTTAATATTCAATATTGGGCTTAGACCTAGCTTCTCACTGCCTCTCCAACAGTCTCGTATATCCAAGCCACAGGGCCAAGAGATGGGGCCCAGCCCAGCCTCGCACAGACTCTGACGCCCTGGGCTGCGTCCCGCGCAGCGGGATTTCTCAGTTTGATTTATGCTGCTCCTGCGCCCATGGCTCCTCCTCACACAGACCATCAGGGACCGGTGGAAAAGTTCGCAATGCCCAGTGCAACAAAGTATCAGCGATGAAGGCTCCCGCTTCGCCGGATTTCTCAGTTTAATGTATGGCGCTCCTGCGCCAGTGGCTCCTCCTCACACAGACCGTCAGGGACAAGGGTTGTGGTCAAGTGGTTACCAACAACCTAATTTCTTACAAGGTCTACATGAGAAATCAATGTTCACACCAATTTTTCCACCATATTTGAACTTTGACCAAACAAAGAGATGAACTTGTACAAACAATAAAAGCGACACAATTTCCACCGTGTCAAGTTTGTTTTTTCACCAGAGAAGTCTTTAGCATTCTCATTTAACTACTTTCAAACTTAATGTCAGGAGGCAAAAAAATGTATTCATTTTCATAATTAGCTATACAAAACTATGTTTATTTACATATACAATTGCGGCATTCAATATACAGTTAAATTTAACTACAAATGTGTCTGAGTTCTATAAATTTACGCTAAGCCAGAAAATGCATGCCGCTCTTCATTAAGAGACAATGAAAAATAAAATCTCTAGTGCAGGTTTTACATACTTCTGCTGCAAAATAATACAACATAGGAAGTGGACAAACATTTATGGAAGGTCCGGGACGCAAACTTGCAGGTACCTGATCACAATCACACCTTATACCTTTATAGATACCCAATTTTCTCTGATTAAAGAGACTTCCAGACCTGAAGGAGTGCATACGCAAACCATTATCTGGCTCATGCTCAGCATACTTGAAAGCTAGTGGCACCTGACTCACAAAATCCAAATGTGTGCTCAACTAACACTCCCAAAGTTAGTCTAATTTAGCCGCATCACCACTAGGGGTGGGCGGAATTTGCAAAATTCACTTTCGCAAATTATGACGAAAATGTTAAAAATCTCCGCAAACACGCGGAAATATCGCGAAGATGCAGAAGTTTTTTTCACGCCCGTTCAAGGTATTTTCTGCGTGGTCGTGGCTCGCCAACTTACGCATGCCATTGCTCGCGGGCGCGGCCATCTTGTTTTCACTTGTCTCGCGGTGCATGATCGCGAGAAGAAAGACGTGATCGCGCGACGAATTACGTTACTGCGGGCGCGAACTGTCGCGAGACAGCGCAAATGGCTACCAACAATCCAACATCTCGTGGAGAACGCGACCGGATCGGGAAAACTTGTCGGCGAACGTGGGGATTCAGGTAAGGTGATCGCACGCACGTGAGAATGTATTATTTTACAGCGCGAGCAAGCAAAAAATTTCCGGTAAAATGCGGATTGTGGAAATTTTGACATTTTCGCGCTCTCTGCGGAACGCGAGAATGTCATATTATCGTAATTTCCGCAAGCGGAATGGATATTTAGCCCAGGCCTAATCACCACTGATTTTGCCGATTTGGAGAAAGGGACTGCAAGCCCCAGGAAGCCCTACTGGAGGAAAATAAGCTACAGCTGAGCGCCCACGGGGAATACTTAGCTGCTCGCGGCACCCGCTTCACGGGAGCCGCACCGCCACTGATTTTGCCGATTTGGAGAAAGGGACTGCAAGCCCCAGGAAGCCCTGCAGGAGGACAACATGCTACAGCTGAGCGCCCACGTGGAATACTTAGCTGCTCGCGGCACCCGCTTCACGGGGGCCACATCGCCACTGATTTTGCCGATTTGGAGAAAGGGACTGCAAGCCCCAGGAAGCCCTGCTGGAGGACAACGTGCTATAGCTGAGCGCCCACGCCACGGGGAATACTTAGCTGCTCGTAGCACTCGCTTCGCGGGAGCCGCATCGCCACTGATTTTGTCAATTTGGAGAAAGGGACTGCAAGCCCCAGGAAGCCCTGCTGGAGGACAACGCGCTACAGCTAAGCGCCCACGCCCATGGGGAATACTTAGCTGCTCGCGGAACCTGCTTTGCGGGAGCCGCATCGCCACTGAATTTGCCGATATGGAGAAAGGGACTGCAAGCCCCAGGAAGCCCTGCTGGAGGACAACGCACTTCAGCTGAGCGCCCACGCCCACGGGGAATACTTAGATGCTCGCGGCACCCACTTCGCGGGACGTGTGCAGGCGCGTGCCGGGCAAAGCCCGGGCCAAGGGCGGGCCCGTCTGAGCCCGTCAGAGTCTGTTAGAGGTTGGGCTGGGCCACATCTCCAAGAACTGGGACTTGAGGTATTTGTTTTTGTGACTTTCTCCAAAGACTTTCTCGCTTAGACCTACTGTCATATACGTTTATTATATAAGTCTATTTGTGTGGTACTTTGAAATGAGTAAACCAAAATATATTGCAGGGTAGGGGGTGGTGGGGACACTAGACGCTTTTATTTTGAGAGCAGAATCTGCACTTATTCACGAGATAGAACTAACAGAGCGCAGGTTGTCTCTGGAGCCATTGCCGTCTCAAGTTAAGCTTATCCCGGATACTACCGCCCCCTTTCCCTTGCATCCTCTTAATAAGGCTACCCCACGGAGTAACCCTGTGTCCAACACTATAACAGAATCTACTTCTTCCCCAGAATTATTAAATACGAGTAATAGCCCCCATGTATTAGCCAAAGGGCAGGGCATTGTGGCAAACCGCAACACTACTCGAGAGCCACCTACTAAGAAAAGGAAGGGGAGGGGTACGCTGAGATCTAATCCCAAAGTAGATAGCCCAATGACCACAAGACAGAAATCAAGAAATAATATTAAAAACTCCAGCCAGGGAAACACTACTATGTCGCAGCCACTAGCATTAAATAGTTTACAATTTCTGTCTTATTAGACCCATTGGCCCAAAAACTGACTTCAATAACGGACAGACTCACGAGATTGGAGGGGTCAATTATGAATATTATTGATGATGTCCAGAAGTTAGTTATAGGGGGGGCGAGTAGTATAAGGGGGTCACTAGATAACAATCAGCCTACTCCATGTTCCAATTTGAATACTGGTATTCCTGGAGATCAGCCCCAGATTCAGCCCCCGACCCAAAGATCTTTGCCTCCTGCACACCCCCTACCAAATAATCTGAGCACACGGCCATTATCTAGGGGATTAAACTGTGGTAGCAACCAGGTTCATAACCCAGCTATTACGGCAGCTGGTTCATCAGAACGTACTGTACTTGCACATGGGGTGGGTTTATCCGTGGCTATGCATACTCAGGGTCATGATCAGGGCCATAATCAGCGAATTCAAACCGACACAGGTTTGTTCCTGGATCTCACACCCAAGGCCGCACCATATACGATAGTATTGGCCAATATCCCGCCTCTTTCTCATAATGATGGTGAGCATTGGTCTACGCTAAGGAACAAGTCTACATTTACTATCAGGTAGAACTGGGATGTCCGATGTTCTTTTCTCCGAATTTAAAATGGTTTGGCGAATACCCTGGGTGGGTAAATCTTTTAGGTCCCTGGGGGGAGACTGCGTAGTTTTAACCTTTAGGTCACCTAGTTTGGTGCAGTCTATCATTGATGTTGCAGGGACATGGATCATTTCCCCCATAATATAAGTATACTACCTTTAGGGTATTTCTACCAACCGTGCGGATTCTACCGAAGACCCCCGAGAACTAGCACCTTGGGGGAATTACAATCAAGGAATCATTGCCCAAGATATTTAATCCCAGTCAGCAACCGGTTTAGCATCCTTAGCACGCTAGACGAACAAAATTGACTTAATTTTCACCCAAGCCTCTCTTTAGAAAACAACTGTCACAGTGATGGGACTTGTAATGTTAACAATATTGTAGCACAAGACAAACATACCCTTTATTTGGCGGAGGCTCAGGATAAGGCCCCCTTGGTTCCCAGCATTAAGGCCACTTATGATTTTAGAAGTATCTGCACGATAGAACAGATCCCACCGAGTAGTGACAACGGTTTGGTGTGTTTATCAGACACTCCATCTCAACAAGTCCTTGTAGAGAAAGCATGTTGTAATATAGAGTCTTGGAATATTGCAGGTTTGTCGTCCAAGCTGACTAATCCACATTTTGGGGACTTTATAACAACATTCAATATTGTATGCTTGCAAGAAACGTGGGCTAAGGAGCCAATTCATATCAATGGCTTTAAAACCTTCCACACTCCAGCTATTGAAGGATCTATTGGTAGAGCAAAAGGGGGTCTTGGTATCCACATTTCAAATAGGTTGGCCTTAAAAAACGGTAGCGCTCCTTGCCAGGGATTCTTATCATCAACTAATGTTAATCCATGTTGAAGGTAACTATTGTATATTATTAGTAAACTTTTGCCACAACATTCCCTCGGCTTTAGTGAGAGACGCCTTATTGAAAATACATAACAATCTGTAGGCTGAACATAGGAAATACCATAGAAATATGATGCTGATTATGTTAGGTGCCTTTAATTGTGCACTTTGTTCAAGCGGAGGGGGGAAAATCTGCGGCGTTCTCCCTGAGGACAGTATTGGTAATACCCACTTCCGTCATTCCCCATTGGGGGAATTGTATAACAATCTGATTTTTAGCATGAATCTGGGTTTTGCTAATGAGCTCATAGATTGACATCATTTTCTGTGGATGATAACTCTTTGAGCGTTCATTATCCTTTGTGCCTCTCTATGTTGATTCCATCTAGTAAAATATATAGGCAAGATGTAACAGACCAGATCCTAAAAGACATCACTATTAACAAGCCCAATGGCTATAACTTGCGATGGTCGAAAGTGGACCCCGTGGCCAGCACTCAAAAAGTGGTATGTAAGTGCAGTGCAGCAATTAATACATATTTGGATGAATCAGTAACTCCATCTGGTATCCTCTCGTCCTTTAAGCTAATAGCCGAGGCTGTCAGGGATTCACTTTTTGCCCCAAAGAACAACAAAAAAAATACCCATGGCTGGTTCGACTCAAAATGCTCGCGAGCATATTCTAACCTGAAAAGGGAATTACATAAGGTCCTCAAAAATATCGAAGATACCACGAGTGCAAGGCTGGAATATAGAGCAGCTCTCAGGGAACGTAAAGCCAGAGTGAGAAACGAGACGTGGGAATCACTCCATGAAGCATCTCTAAGGGGTGAAGGTGCAGCTTTTTGGAGGGTAATAAAGACCCCCTTCCTGAGTTCGGGCGAGGGGCCATCCATAGTGGCCACTATAGCCGACCATCAGTGGATTGACTACTTCTCGAGGGCGTAAAATGCTGATGGAAACACTGTCTCCGCACCTGATGGAATGTCTAGGGAAAATGTTAATAACCCGGAATACATGTACCACGAGCTGAAGTTTACATTGGAGGAGGTAATTTGTGCACTTGACGCAAGCTTAGGTTCCCATAGATCTTTTTAAATCCAACAATGAACTATGGGGCCCAATCGTTACCCAGGTTTTGAACGCCAGCTGCCTTGCCCCCTTTCCTTCTACATGGGTGGAATTCACCATTGTTCCAATTTTTAAGAAAGGGGATCGTCAAGACCCAAAGTGTTATAGACCCATTGCTTTACTGGATGCTTTGACTAAAGTAGCTGGTCGCATAATACTGGAAAGGTTAGGTGACTGGTCTGAGGAAAACACCATACTGGCCGACATTCAATATGGTTTCCGGGCAGGTCTGGGGGCAGTGGAGCAGAGTCTAAACTTATCTATCTTAATGGGGAAATATATGAGAGTGAAAAAAGGCAGACTGTTCTTGGCATTTGTCGATCTTACTGCTGCCTTTGACTCTGTAAGACATGAGGACTTATGGGCTATCCTTGAACAGCTAGGGGTAGATATATACATAATCCACGTCCTCAGACGCCTATATTGTGACGCTAAGGCGCGAGTTCGTTTTGGTCCAGATGTAGAACGTACGGCCCCTTTTCCCATTAGGAAAGGAGTCATGCAAGGTTGTGTCCTGTCTCCTTTCCTTTTTAACCTTTATATCAATGGTTTATGTAAAGCATTAACTAAGGATAATAATGACTTTCCACAAATAGCTGGGCGACCCATTCCTGCCCTTCTTTATGCAGACAATGCTGTTCTAATGTCCCATACGCAAATAGGTCTGCAACGAGTTTTAAATAGTTTTGTTAAGTTTATGGGACATTTGGATCTCAGGGTGAATATTTCTAAAACTTACATCATGAGATGTGGGCCTGGGAGCCACATATGTAGGGATATGTTCCTGGATGGCAAGAAAATAGATCACACAACTAGCTTTGCCTATCTAGGAATTCTGTTTGAGCACACTGATTCTTGGGCACGAGCCACTACTGCCAAAAAACTCATAATGGCTAGGACTACGTCGTCCCTGGTAAACTTTGCAATGAAATTAGGGAGAAGACCTCCACGGGAACTTTTACAGATTTATAAAGCGAAGTGTGCCTCTGCAGTGATGTATGGAGCGGGAGTATGGGGCTTTGTGGAGACCCAGTCACTTCAAACCATGGAGAATATCTTTTTGAGATATATTTTAGCTGTTCCCAGTAGTATCTCAGCATATGGCTGTCACTCAGAGCTTCCTTTTATTTCAGACCTGATAAAAAAGGAGCCTATTCTTCTTTGGCACAGAATTTGGTCGAAACCTGAGACCAAGCTAAAACGGAAGTTTTAGCAGATAGCTAAAAGCTTGAAGGTGCACTGCTGATCCCATGGCTGAGGTTTATTAGAAATGTTATGTCTGATCTCGTCTACTCGGAGTACTATAATAACCCGAGTTCAATGCAACTGATCAGTAGAAAGGAATTAATAAAACAGGGACTATTTCACTTGGACTCAATTAGATTGGCTAGCGAGAGCTCAAAACCCACTGTGCAATATAATCAATTGATTTTATCCTCCTTTAATATTCAGTCCTATTTATTGATTGTACCTGGTGGCTATGACAGATTTTTATTAACCCGTTTTAGATGTAACATTTTCCACAGGCTAGTAAGCGTCCCAGGAATGAACGATTGTTCACAAACTTTAGGACTGTGTCCGTGTGACAACCGTTTGGACCAATCGACAATCCATGACCTGTTATTTTGTAGGTTTTATAGTAACCTGAGGAAAATGTGGATTGTCCTGATTTTAAAGGAGCTGGGTCTGAGACAATGTCGCCCTGCACTGGTGGTGCTGCAGCTCCTGGACGACGTACATAGAGTTTGGCGGATTGGCACATTCTTAAAAAAAGTCCTTAGCCACAGGAAATGCATTACTTTGTAACTTCGGAGACTATTTAGATTGTTGATTTTATCAATGTAAATCATGTATAGTTTTTTCTGTCTCACAATTTTAATGAATGAATTATTTATATGTACTTTTATGGTTGTCTCAAAAAGCAATTGAATAAAGTCTCTTTTGATTTGACTTAGTCTAATTTATGTCAAACAAGTTCGTATTAATTTCATCAGGTAGACCAAACATTAGATTTTGGAATTTATTTCATTGCACCTTGCTATACTTTCATAAAATAATTCCACTTTCAAACAAAGAAACTCACTGTATTGTACACCAACTACCTGGTGCCATTGTCATATTTTGCCTTGTATGTCTTGTAAGCGCCCCCAATAGTGTGCCTTTGCCAATTTTGCTTAGTCCCTAGAGTTTGCTATTCATTTGGAATAGCTGATATATTTATTTTCAATATTGCACAACATAGTGCATTACATCCAATACATTTATCCCGTTTTGAAAGTATACTCCTAGTTCATTTACTCATGTATTAAATTGTATGGATGTTGCCCAGGAGAAAGCAGAATAGCTTTAGGTTTTCATTTGAGCGTTCAAGGTTATTCCTCACATCTTACATCGGGATCATAAAGTTTATTTTTCTCAAAATAAATGTTCAGATTTTTATTTATTACCTGTCCAGAGCTCTAAGAGATCGCGATGTCAATGATATTCCGGGCAGGAGGGCAGCTGCTCTGCAGCGACCCATCCAAGGCCACTTGGGGGTGTTTTTCTCATAACATATTTCCCAACAGAGACATAAATTAACCATGTCTTGCAGACGATCTTCCAAACTGGACAGACATAAATAAAGAACAGGTGTTGACTCTATTGAAGAACTGACCTTCATTATGGCAATACTTTATAGCAACAAAATCAGGCGTGTAGGGATTCTAAAACTAAACAATAAATAATATGTTATTGATTTTCATATTTACATTTATTGTGTGTGGTGTCATTACCATTTCACTGATTTCCGCAAATATTTTGTTTAGTTTATTCTGATCTAAAACTGACTTGAAATAAAGCTTTTCAAAATAACAGTACGGATTTCTTGTGTATGCACACGTGGTGAAAAGATGTTAGAAGTCACAACAACAATAAATACAATTTTAAATTGTTGAATGCCTGATCAACATTATCTCCAGGAATGGTAAGTAATAGGTGCGAGTCATAAATTTGCCTGTTCTCTACTGTGTTTTGTTTACATAATGTTTGTAAAAATGTAAATGCACTCAGCGTGGGTATCTTCAGGGGTCACACAAAAGTACTAAAATTACTAATGAGTTATGTCCATTAAAATACAGGTTTCCTCCCCCGATCCAGATAGGAACCTCATTGTTCTGCTGAAGAGTTTGTTAAACCCTTAACCAGTAAAAGGATTTCCCCATAATTTAAATGCTTTTTGAATCATACTCTGAAGCTATTGTTCATATGGTGGATGGGACTGCACAAATAAGAGTGAATGTTAAGGGTCACAGCAAGCCCAGCTTATTATTTTGAAATATTTTACTACTGCATAGAAGTTGCACCGGTTGAGGCTCCTACCATGCACATTACCGCATGCAAGTCAATAAATGCTCCTTCATAAAATATAGCATGCAAACGACAGGCGATCTGCATAGGTTATCCAGAACATTCTTTATGGTTTAAAGGGGAATTACAACACAAGGGGGACCATTTGGAATGGGCCCACAGAGCATCGCAGAATCTGCATTGCCAATGTTAGCAGGATACACACCCCACCCACGCACAAAATGTAAATATAAATCAATGAAGAAAGTTACAGAATTAGCGAGCGTGTAGAGACATATTACAGTTGCAAGGATCTGATGTTGGGGCTCAAGTAGTTACATATGGAACTCCAACACAGACAGTAAGGCTACAAACTGTAAATGCTGTAATGAGCAAAGAACCCACTAAGAAGAAAATACCTATCAATTTGCAAAGGTCTATTCTCATACAATACCCCAAGCATTGACAGCATTCTTTACCTTAGGATTGGTAAAATGTATTGAAAAATGTGTAACATGAGGAGCCATATTTGACGCATATATAACATTACACATGGCACACCCACTATTGCATTTTTGCCTGACGCACATGGGGCCAATCCGTCACTGGATTTGTTATGTTATGCAAATTTGCAGAGCACACTATCACCCGGAAGGCAATCCAGGCCCTGAGCAGGTGCGAGCCTAGCCAAACCTAGGCCCTCATGGGAGTACTGGATAAACTGGTCTTCACCTTCTTGTGGAATTTAGGAAGTGTAGAGGTGACTCTTATATGTGGTGGCAGGTCGTTCCACGCTTTAGGAGCAATTTAGGAGAAGGACCAACCTCCGGATCTGGGTTTCCGTATTCTGTAGTAGGAGTCCAGACAAGAGGAGGTGTCTGGAAGGTTTGTCGAAGCAGATGCGATTGTTGAAGTTTCCTTGGCCAGTGTTATATAGGGCCTTGAAAGTGTGGATGAGGAGGTTGAATTGTGCTTGTTTGTCTCTGGGGAGCCAGTTGAGCTCCTTCAGGTGTGGTGTGATGCGAAAGCGGCATGGGATGTAAAGGGTGAGTCTGGCTGCTGTGTTCTGAATGGTTTGCAGCCTTCTGGTGATTTCTTCTTTGATCCCGGAATAAACTTGGATATGAAACTTATGGGTAACTTTGATGCAGTCTCTTCGATAATTCTTAGTAACATTTGACAGGAAGCAGCATTGTTGGGCATATGCCAGTGTCCTACCACTGTACCACTGCCTAGCAAGTAAAGGATATTGTCTAAACTTATTTTGGAGATATATACCTTGATATGTCGAGGCATGTGAGCTACTCATCCTTTGAAGCCACAACCCCAGTTGACGGCTAAGAAAGAGGGAGTGCAAAAAAGAAAAAAAAACTTCTGATGGTAAAAAGAAACAGAAATGTAAAAAGAATTTGGATAGAATCGCCACCAAAGCAGGAGAATGGCTATAATTTGAGAGACTGTGAGAAAATAAGAAAGCCTAATTGGTACTGCACAATGGTAGCTAGTTTTCATGTTCTTCACAACCTTCTGATGGTAACAAGAAACAAAAATGTAAAAATAATTTGGATAGAATCACCACCAAAGCAGGAGAATGGCTATAATTTGAGAGACTGTGAGAAAATAAGAAAGCCTAATTGGTACTGCACAATGGTAGCTAGTTTTCATGTTCTTCACAGGACTCTGGGGACAATAGGCACTTAGAGGAATGCAAAGCAGATGACAGGAGCAGCCAACTGAGTATTGTAGAAAAGACAAAAAAGCTGAAAAGAGGCAGTCTCAGCATACCAACTGCAGTGGGAAGTAGGAGAATAAAGATTTGAATTTAAAATCTCATTATGAAAAGATGAAAGTGGCATTGCTTCTGGACAGCACAGCCGAATTAACAATCGTTTGTGGATGATGCTAGTTATGCTCTGGGTTTACGTGAGTTATCTTCACAACCATTCTGTCTCAAAGTGAAGGCCATGGTTCAGTGACACAAATATACCATTAAGCCTAAAATGTAAAAGTGCCGGACACAGGTTTGCCATGATTCCACAATCATATTTAGGCTCAGAAAGCACTCAATAATTTACAGAGTGTAGTGTTAGATGGTTTCACATAGTACCAGCTTGTATGAATATAAGTATATGGGCCATATTATCAAGAACGACAATAACATTATCAGCGCTTTAGCGGCAGGAAACTGCCGCTAAAGCGGCGATAAGGGGCTTCATAATATGCCCTTGAGAATTCCCATAGAAGCTCAGGTTTGTGGTCCTTCACACCAGAACCTGGGCTTCTATGGGAAATCTCAAGGGCATATTATCAAGCCCCTTATCGCCGCTTTAGTGGCAGTTTCCTGCCGCTACAGCGGCGATAATGTTATCGCCGTTCTTGATAATATGGCCATATATGTGGAATTTCTATAGTTTGAACCTGGCCAAAAGGCAGTGGAGTGTTATGCAAGGTCAAAAACAAACATAAATTTAACGAGCGATAAGAGAATGACCTGGTTAGAGAATTTTTCATGCATTGCAATGTAGTATTCTTTAAAGTGTGCACTTTCAACTCTTTCCTAAATTAGAGTCGTGTTCGGGTGGTCCTGATGGATATGTAGATGTTGTTCCAGGCCCTCGATGCATAGATAGAAAAGACCTGCTGTATTGTGTTTTTTTACATTTCTTAGACTGAAATCTGATGATGTCTTGGCTTGGGTGTGCAGAGAACCACCGGAGGTGATGAGATTGTCTGAAAATTAAGTAGGGCTGTTGGTCGTGATGGCTTTGTAAATGATGCAGGTGGTTCTCATGATGTGGGCTAGGAGAGGATTATGAGCTTGTCTGCAAAATAAGCAGGGTGTTGGTCTTGATGGCTTTGTAAAAAATGCAGCTGGGTCTTACAATGTCGGCTAGCAGAATAGTCCAATGGCATTCCATCAATATGTAGGTGATTCCATTATATTTTTCAGACCTTGGATGAGACGTGTAGTGGCTTGCAAGATGCACATATGGGATGCCAATATAAAGTCTGGACTGGAGGCAATGGAGCAGTGCGTGACGACTATAAAGGACATTTTGCACTGCTTCTTGTTTATTTTGCAGATTCAGGTTGACATTGGACAAACCAAGTTTGCTTGATGTGCTGGTAGTCTTTGAGGTGCATGATGACTGAAGCAGGGGAGACTTTCAGTTAGAGCTATGTCTCATTAGCATATTGATGAATGTTGATGATGTTATCTGTGAGTAGAACACCAAGTGGTCCCATTTAGCAGATGAAGATGACATGAGACAGATGATATGAGACAGTATGGAACATTGCAAGACTCCTCAGGTGATAGGCAAAGGAACGTGGATTATTTGTATGTGGAGGTATTCACCTTCAGCTTTTAATAATTCCACAATCACTAATTGGTCCAGTCAATTCTCAATAAATTAATCTTTGCTCAACCCATGGTATTGTGGCAAATGAGCATTCAAGCTTAATTTAGGAGACAGGTATGTGTAAAGCATTTAATATCATCAAAACAGTAAAAGTAAGAGACAGCACACAATAAAAATCCAACACCAATTTATACAAAATAGAGACATTTTTTATCTTCAGAATAACACAGAAAAAGCAGAAATCCAATGTAGAGAACTAGAGATATAGATTTGTAAAGATTAAATCGAAAATGGTGTATTCTAGCGCCAAAAAGCTTAAAGTGCCATTAGTGGCTATCTGGTCACACTGTACCGGTACAGATAGAGTGAGTGATAGGTCATGGTCAAAAGTTAAGCTTCGGACTTAGAACCTGATTACAAGTTCGGCTGTAAGAAAACCACCATTGAAGTGGCGTTGGATTCCCCACTGCACATTTAGCGATCCACCCGCCCTATTACGATGTTGGCGATCTGTTGAAGTAAAGACCACTGGAGTCCCGCCACCACTACCAACCATTCGCAGACAGCCATGACAGCAGTAGGAGGAAAGCAGCTGTCAGAGGGTGGTACAGACAAGTTCACAGTGGACGGAATTACGATTTGGCTTTCTGTCGAGCTGACTGTGGTGGGAAGTCTGCTTGCTTCGAGTTGGTGGAATTGAAGGAATTGACATGCATATGCATCCACTTCCTTTTCTTTCCCTTCAGTCTCCCACATGGATCCTTTCCTCCAGGACCCCCCTTCACAGCAGCATCTTGAACTCGAAGAAAAAGACCCAGTTGGAGCAAAAAACGAGGTAAGCCCATTTTGCACTATTTACCAATTGAGTGGACTGTGCACATATGATCCGGACTCCTGCAACAGGAAAGTACTCGTAGTAGATACTTTTTCACATGTGTCATGCATTTGTGGACATTTAACACTTGTGTAGTCAAAATATACACAACTGCATCGACACGTGAAAAAATATTCCCTGCTGTCACAAACACTGCCGCTGGACCAGCGGTGACATTGTAATACGGTCAGCGGTTGGCCACCGTCTTGAGGGTCTTCTTGGGACTGCCACTACGGTGATATAGCCGTAAGACCGCCAAACTCATATCAGGCCCTAAGTCTTTTTCTTGGAGCTTTTCTCTCGTTGACGGGCTTGTCGGCAGGTGCTCGGGCTTCTCAGACCTAAGTTCAATTCGACGATGGCGTTCTGCTGCAGCCCGATGCCTTTGTGAGTCTCTGGAAGTCTTTGTCCTCGGCGTCGATGGCAAGGAGCTCCGGAGCTTTCAGCGGGACAAATCAGCATGATCAGGCCGATTTGCAAGTCAAAGACAACTGCTTCACTTTTAACATCGAGCCAGTCTTCTCCTGGGACTTTGTAGAAAGTTTGTTTCTTTGCAGATCTTTTAGGCTTTTGGTTCCTTTGAGGGAAATAAGTGTCCACTAGCTCATTCCAAGTGTTCAAAGACTCTGGAATGCATCTTGGGGGCTAGGACTCAATTTCCCGCAATGCTCCTGCACAGTCCAGAAAAAATCTAATTGCAACTTAGTCGGCTGGGGTGATCCACTCTATGGGCTTGCAGGTGACTTCTTCCAGATCTGTTGTACCAGCTGTTACTCAGGGAGTCCACTCATTTTCCTTTGAGTTCAGGCATAGTCATTTCTTTGTGCGTGTGCAGCAGGTGCAAGCCTTTTGTGATGCAGTCCCAGGGTCCAACAGGGCATTTTCTTTTCTTCTTTTGTTCCAGACAGTGTTCTGATGAGCTCCTGGAGCTCGCTCATATTTATCCTCCATTCTGGGCTAACAAGAGGAGGGGACATCACAACCAATAGGGGTAAAGTTACCTTCGTCTGCTATGACCACTTCCTGCAAAGGGTGCCATATTTTTGACCTGGAATGTACTTTTTTCCCAAAAATCTAAATAGAGAAAATCTCGTCTTGGTGTGTGTGTCTATGTAAACCAACCCAAAGGTGTGGCTAACAACTCACTACACTCCTTCCAGCCCCTCTCCTAATTTAATTAGGGGGCACCCATCTGGCTGGGGATCAAGGAAGTGGGGGCTGACCTGGTTCCAGTGGTATCTGTTCGCCTTCCTTTAAAGTCCAGCTTATCTTCCCAGTCTCCTTCCTCTTCCTGGCTTCTCCAGTAAGCAAATCCCCCCCTCTTCACACCTAATCAGGTATCTACTTGGCCCAGGCTGTCAAAGGCTGACCAATCAGAAGAGGCTGCTGCAAGGGCTGATTTAGGTAACCTCAGGATAGTAAGTTCTAAAACTACTTTCCTGTAATAGTTATAAGAAATCCAACCATGGCAAGTTGTTGGATTAATCGTAACCATCATTTTGATACTTTAAACAAAATTGCAAACTTGCTCCCAAGCAAAGATATACTTCATTACGTTTAATAAAGCCTTCCTATGTCAGCCTATGGTGCATAGCAGCACTACAATAGGGAAAACAACTTTGGCTGTTTTTCCCTACCAGGGCACATAAAACATATTTAATATTGTCCCTGCTTTTTATAACAATGCACCCTTCCCCTGTGGCACCAAGGGTAGACCTTAGTGGTGACTTATAAGTTATTAAAAAGTAGTTTTGGGCATTGGAAGTACTTTTAATTCTGAATTCGAATTTGGACATAGGTTTATTTAAAAACCAGCCTACAAAGCAGGACTGGATTAAAATGACACCAGACACAGCAGCAGTGCACACTTACGTGCACTACATCCACTGGGGTCTCTAACGCAACATGCTATCATATACTAAGGACTTATAGGTAGGTTGCCTTGGCCAATTAGAATTATACCAATTACCATATACCTTTAGTGGACCGTGCACTGGCACTGGGCCTGGTTAGCAGAGCCCCTGGAATTCTCAGACTCAATAACTAAAAGCATCAGTAGTATGCTTTCAACTTCATACTATCTCTTCATCTGCTTTGAAGCGAATTAAAGAATGCATATGCATGCTACGTCAAGATCAGATTCTGACTCGTGGCATTGCACAGTTACAATGGGCTTGTAGACACTTAAACCACACAGAGTGCCCTTCTCTCTTCTTAATGGAACCGCGCTCTTTGCACCTTACAGTCTCACTTTCCATCATCGCTACTTCTCTAAAAAGGAAACAGTTTATAGCCTTTTGTTTTTTCAACAGATAGAAGGGTTACCATGTACTATTGCTACTGATGCTCATCTAGTGTGGGTAGTACATGGGACTATTTCTCTGCTGCTACTCCTTTTTACGGCTGGACGTGAGAAACGTCCATGGGGTACATGTCATTGCACAATGCATTTCTCCTACATTACTGGCAACTTTCCTTACAATTCCATTACTTAAGGAATGTCACTCCTGTCCTTATTTGAATCAATGTTCGATGTTGTGGACTTAGAGGTTTATGGCAGTTCTATGGGGCAGAATTAAGTTTAAGAAGAGAAGAATATTTAAAGGATCCTACTGTTCACCATTTATCCATTTTTTTTTCTTTCAGATTGGTTTTTGCTACGGTTTGTGGTACTTTTTTGCATTACACGACATAGTGAAAAATAAAATTCCTCCTCCCGGAAGACAGCCTGAAGACAGTAGTCACTGCGCTCATTCTGTCTCGACTGGACTGCTGCAATAGTCTCTATATTAACATCCAAGAGAGACATCTGGCCAGACTCCAGATCATGCAGAATGCGGTGGCTAGGCTGATCACAGGGACACCTAGGTTTGTTTTGGTAAAGATGGGTCTTAGGACACTCCTTTGGTTACCTGTTAATCAACAAATTCAGTTTAAGGCCTTGTGCATAGTTTTTAAGGCACTCAGCAAGGTTGGACCTGATTTTCTAAAAACATGCCTTTCAGTGGTATGTTCCTGGAAGAGTTTTACGTTCGGTGCAAGCCAAACAAGTGACCCTTCCCCGTTATAACAAAGCTAGTTGGGGTGGCAGGAGCTTCTGCCATTGTGCTGCTAAGGCATGGAACAGCTTGCCTTTCCATCTTAGAAACATAACTGAGCTCCTCCCCTTTAGGAAAGAACTAAAAATTTAGCTCTTTATATAATTACCTTTTCCAGCAAACAACCACAGGTTCATTTCAGGAGGGTAGTGCACAGCGCCAGGACACCTCTGGGTAACAGAGCGCTATAGAAGTCATATCAACATAACATAACATAGTTGAGAATGAGATACAGCTATTGTCTTGCTTGATCATTTATCAATGTGCATAGTGAAACAATGATCCATATTCTCCCTAAAGAAGATTACTATCATTCCAGGGGCATCATATACTTTGCCTTATATGAATTTAAGGGGACCTCCTATAACTGCATTATCGTACAAGTCGTAGATCATTTGGAATGGCTGAGGCATTTATTTTCATTGTAGTACAACAATCAATAGGTGTACCATATGTTTTGACAGTATCCTTCTATTTCATATATTAATGTACTCATTTGAATAAATGGTGCTTAGAAGAAGGCAGAATAGCTTTACATTTTTACATGAGTGTGTAAGAGAATACTCTCATTATTCGTCTCACCTTTACACCTCGATCATAAGGTTTATTTTTCTCAAAATTAATGGACTAAAATATCTGTTCATAGGCCTCTGAGTGAAAGAGTTTGAGACTTTCCAGGTAGCAGGGCAGCAGGTCCATGGCGAGCTATCCAAAACCAGCTGAGTCTGTTTTCTTAGAACATATTTTCCAGCAGAGACATAACTTAGTCTTGTTTTGCAGACAACCCTGCAAATTGGATAAACATAAATGAAGTACAGGTATGAATATGTGCTGATCTTTTTTGAAATATTGACACTCATTATGACACTACTTTGATGCATTAAGCCAGGGATGTAGGGAATCTAAAAAGTACATGGCACATACTATGTTACCGATTTTCATAATTTGTAAATTTAATACTTAAGCTTTTTACTAATTGTGCAAATTCTTTGTTTTATTTTATCTTGCATTACAAATAAAGACTAAAAAATAATAGTGATGGTTTCTTGTGTGTGCAATTGCAGCAAACAGATGCTTGAATGCACAACAATAAATATACCTGACACTCTCTGGCATTGTTAAGTGCCTGATATGCATTATCTCCCTGCCAGGGGATGGATCTGTGTGGGTTATTACTTGTCTTTTCCCTTAGTCCTGCAGTGCTCAGTCAGTCCAGTCCAGTCCTGTGCTTTCCAAAGAACTATGAGGGATCTTTCAAGTTGTGCTTACATAATATTTGTAAAAACGCAACATCATCATCTTAAAATGCATCACGAAAACAGTAAATAATGGATACATCTGAAAATGTAAATTTTAACCAATTAGAATAAATTCCAGCACATAATCAAGAGAGAGAAACAAGCTCTCTACTGAGCTGCAAAAGAAAAAAAATTAAGACCTGCCTATTCAATTCCCCTCTACCGTCTCCTTTAATTCTTGTATTTCTTACCGTTGTGTGGTTCAATAGCACCAAGAAGCTACAGTATATATGTGCTTAAAAATAAGCTACGACATGATACAACAAGGCATGGTACAGTGTGAAATAGAGAGTTTGGAAGGCAGAAATCTGGAGGACAGATGTGTTTTCATACAGATCTCAATGATATGTTAGCAAACCCAAGAAAATGTAATGTAGAACCTTCATTTTTCACAACTGAATTAGATAGTGAAAATCTAACTCTTTGGAAAATATGATTTTTAGGACAAATATCCCAAACTCTACACTTAAAAATTGAATTCATACTTAAAATTAGATGAGTGTAATGAGGGTAGTAGTAAACTGTACATGCTGTCATAATAAAACATGGTATACAAGCACAAACAGAATCAAGTTTGAGTAAAGAATAAGAGAAACATATGTTGGACCTATCATTATCTGAAGGAGGAAAATGAATACATTTCAGGTCTCCACAGCCCCAGGGACCGCCACCTCCCTGGGGTTTATAAGTTCAATGCTAGGGGTCTATAAGGCACCCCCGCAGCCCCAAGGACCACCACCTCACAGGAGCAATGGATGTGAACTGCAGGGGGGCCACGGGGCGCTCTGCAGCCCCAGGGACCAGCGCTTCCCTGGGGTTATGTAGATTATAATGCATGGGGGGGCTACTGTCCCCCATGCAGCCCCAGGGACCACCACCTCCCTGAGGCTGTTTAAAATAATGTGTGTGGAGGCACTCAAGCCCCCACCCTCACAGCTCTCGGGATCACCACCTCCACTGGGCTCCTTTCCAAATTGGAGGGGGGCATTGGTGCCCCCCTCCTGGAGCCGTAAATGGCCCTCGGGATCGCCACCCTGTAGGGCTGGCTTCAGCAAAGTTCCGGGGTACCTACCCCGGGACTTTGCAGTTTGCTATGGAATGGCAGGACCACTGCTCCCGCCATCCAATAGCAAACAGTGTGCTCGCTTTGAATAGGCTTGTTCAAAGCGAGCACACTTTGCTTTTTCCCCCCAGGGAGCTGCATGTCAGCAGCTCCTTGGGGGTAAAAAGCCATGAACTGCAGTGGCTTCAGGCTACCCTCGTGGTCCCAACCATCTGGCCATACCCTGCCACCGAAATCGGCCTTAGGAGGGTGGCCACCTAGCCCACCCATTTTATTTAAAAACATTTTTAAATGGGCCCAAAATGATAAAGGGAAGGGGAGCCACACAGCCTCCCTTCCTAAAATAAAAAAATATTTAGAAGCCAGCAACTGCCGGAGGCCCCACCCCCTTTCTTCACCACTCTGCAAACTCTCCTCCTGGCACACTCTTGGTTGGGGGATGAAGTCCCCTTCGTTCCTGAGGGCCCTTAGGGGCCAACTAGCTCAGCTGTTACCTCCAGTAAGCCACACATAGTTGGATTTCTGAGATCTGGTCGGAGGCCACGATCTTTTTTCCACCACTCTGCAAATACGCCTGTCAGAGCACTGCTAGTGGGGCAATGAGGTCCCTTTGTGTCCTGTGGGCCTCAGAACTAAAGTGGACTTAATCCCCCAAGCAGCAGTGCAACAGGAGGTGCTTTTGCAGAGTGGTGGAGAAAGGGGGCATAGCTCTGACCACCTCTCATCAATCCACCTGTGTGTGGCTTACTAGAGGTAACAGGAGGGCTAGTTTGCAAGGGGATTTCATCCCCCAACCAAGATCCCACCAGGAGGCACATTTGCAGACTGGTGTTGAAAAGGGGCGTGGTCTGCTATCAAAACACAGCAATCCTGCTGTGTGGGACTTACTAGAGGTAACAGAAGGGGCAGTTAGCCCACATGGACGTCCTTGGGGCCATCTACCACTCTTGTTACCTCTTGTAAGTCCCACACAGTGGGATTGCTAAGAGGTCTTCGGAGGCCACCCCCCCTTCTCCACCACTGTGCAAACATGCCTCCTGGTGCACTACTGGTTGGAGGATGAAGTCCACTTTACTCCAGAGGGACCGTGGGGGCCAAGAAGCCCTCCTAATGGCTCCTGTAAGTCCTATCTGTGGAATTCCTGATAGCTGGTTGGAGGCCCAGACACTTTTCTCCATCACTCTGCAAACATGACCACTAGTTAAAAATCTTTAGAAATTCACTGAAAGAATTAAAAAACAAAGGTTACAGGGATGGTATAGTTAGGAATTAGCATTTAAAAAACCTTAGAAATTCACTGAAAAAACCAGAGGTTTCAGGGACATTATAGCTAGGAAGTAGCATTTAAAAAAAGTTTAGAAATTCACAGAAAAAAACACAGGTTACATGAACGTTGTAGTTAGGCTGACATTTTACTTGTACAAAACCTATGAAATTCAGCCGTTATAGTTAGCTGAGCTGACTATAACTCATCCCCCGGAATGCACTGCTGATGACATCACATATTCCATCACTCTTGACTTGGTCAGTGACATAAATGATGACATCTCAAATGACATCACTGATGACATCATCCACATAATCTCTGATGCAAATACTCACACACCAATATAACCTTTCATACACCCACTCCAAATTTCAGACTACCATTCTCAAAACCATAGATACAGCAAGACCAGTGAGTACATACCCACTCACTGATTCATAGGTCTACAGACACATCCACTCACTCACCCATGCAGTTACTCACCCATATACCACTGAGACATCCATTCACTCACCGACACAGCCATATGCACACTCACTCACCCTTACAGCCCCTCACAGACACACTCATGAACCCATACACCCAGTGATTCACCCACACACACATTCATGCAGGGAGTCACACACACCCTCACCCACCTACACAGACACTCAGGCACCAATACAGGTACTCAGACAACCAATCAATAACCCAAATAGACACTCATGTATCTACTCGCCAACCCATGCAGCCACTTACACACCAACCGACAGACTGATACAGACATTCACATAGATGAGTCACTCACCCATACATTCACTGAGACAAATATAATCACTCCCTTATACAGTCAGTTACGCACCCACGTAATCATCCATTCAGACACTCATACACCCACTCATTCTTCAATACACCTTGTCAGTGATCTCATTTGAGATGTCATCAGTGATGTCACTGACCATGTCATGAGTGATGTAATGTGACATCATCAGCCGTGCATTGCGAGGGCACGATTTATAGTTAGCTCAGCTAACTATAACGGTTGAATTTCACAGGTTTTGTACAATATTATTTAATGGAAAAAAACACAGGTTACGGAAACGTTTTATATATATATATATATATTCACTGAAAAAACCATAGGTTTCAGGCACGTTATAGTTAGGAATTAGCATTTAAAAAACCTTAGAAATTCACTGAAAAAACCATAGGTTTCAGGGGCGTTATAGTTAGCTGGACTTTTCACTCATACCAAACCATTGAAATTCCCCCGTTATAGTTAGTTCAGCTAACTATAACTCGCGCGGCCGCAATGCACTGCTGATGACGTCACATATTACATCACTCATGACATGGTCAGTGACATCACTCATGACATCACTGATGACATCTCAAATGGCATCACTGATGACATCACTGATGACATCCTCCAGTGAATGTGTGTTTTTCTGAAAATTACATATGTTTTATATATGTATATCTCAAGGTCGATGGAAGAATAAATGGGTATATAAGTGTCTAAATGGATGATTTGGTTTTGAAAAATTGATTGTATAACTGACCGATTAAGTGTATCTTAGTGAATACATGGCTTAGTGAGTAATGTTAAAATATGTAAATATCTGTATCAGTCTCTCACTTTGTGTATAAGTGGTTGCATGGGTTGGTGAGTAGCTACATGAGTGTCCATATAGGTTATTAGTTGGTTTTTTGAGTATCAGTATGAGTGTCTGAGTGTCTGTATGGTTCGGTGGGGGGTATTACGTAGTGCATAGGTGCATGAATGAGTGACTCACTGTTTGTATGTGTTGAAGACAGCATGTGTGCAGGACTGTATGGGTGAATGAGTGTGTGCATGGGTGTGTTAGTGAGTGAATGACTGTCTCAATAGTGTCTTTATGAGTAACTACATATGTTTTAAACTAGTACATGTAACTATTGGTGTATATAAGTGAGTATATGTGAGAGTGAGAGATTGAAAGAGTTCCTGTATGAATAAGTATGTGTTTCTATAAGTGATTGTTTAAAAGACTAAGTATGTGTAAGTTTCTGTAGAAGTAAGTGTGGTGGTGTGTGTATAACTGTATATGCAAGTAAATGGATGTTTGATTCTTTATTAGCATGAGCGACTATGTGTGTGAGTAACTATGGATGAGTGGTGTTGTGTAACAGGATGTATAGGTGTATAAGTACATATGATGAGTGAGTACATGTATGAGTGACTGTATAGGACTGTTGGTGAATGAGTGGATGTGTATGTGGATCTTAGAATTACTGAATAGGTTGTTGTAACTGATATTGGTATGTCCATTGTTTTGAAAATTTTAGTTTCTATTTTTGAATGTGTGTATCAAAGTTTATATTAGGGGGAGAGGAGGTCTGCCACTCTATCACAAGGATGATGTCATTTGAGATGTCATCAGTCATGTCATGAGTGATGTCACTGACCATGTCATGAGTGATGTAATATGTGACGTCATCAGCAGTGCATTGAGGGCGCGCAAGTTATAGTTAGCTGAACTAACTATAACGGGGGAATTTCAATGGTTTTGTACGAGTGAAAAGTCCAGCTAACTATAACGCCCCTGAAACCTATGTTTTTTTCAGTGAATTTCTAAGGTTTTTTAAATGCTAATTCCTAACTATAACGTGCCTGAAACCTATGGTTTTTTCAGTGAATTTAAAAGCCAAAAAAGCAGAGATAAAACTAGCGCCCTATCAACAACAGGGTGCTAACATGCAAATTTGCATGTTAGCACCCTTTTACTCTACGCTTCCCCTTGCATCTCTAATGAGATGCAAAGGGGGCGTTCCAGAGTAAAATAATAGGAGAAATGTCTTTTCTCCTATTATCAAGAATATCGCTAACCCTGTTAAAAACAAAAAAGCAGCGCTAACCGCGGTTAACGCTGCTTTTTTACGTCTGGTATTTTTCTGACTTACCATGATATCCTATGGAAGGAGGATATCATGGCTAAGTTTGTCTGTCCCTATCAACAAGCTAACGTGAGATTATCGCTGGGTTTCCAGCGATAATCTCACGTTAGCCACTTAGCACCAGGATTTTTACAAGACACATACATTTATTGAGATAAGCGTTGCTAATAGCACGCTATCTCAGCGATAAAAATCGGCGCTAGCCGGCGATAATTACCCGAGCGCTAAGTGCGCTCAGCGATAATTATCGCCGGTTGTTGTTGATATGCCCCTATATCGGAGGAATTTCAATGGTTTTGTTTGAGTGAAACGTCCAGCTAACTATAACACCCCTAAAACCTATTGTTTTTTCATTGAATTTCTAAGGTTTTTTAAATGCTAAATCCTAACTATATCAGGCCTGAAACCTATGGTCTTTTTCAGTGAATTTCAAATGTTTTTTAAATGCTAATTCCTAACTATATCAGGCCTGAAACCTATGGTTTTTTCAGTGAATTTCAAAGGTTTTTTAAATGCTAATTCCTAACTATATCAGGCCTGAAACTTATGGGTTTTTCAGTGAATTTCAAAGGTTTTGTAAATGACAATTTTTTAATGTATTAATTGTTATACTGATTTTTTTTATACTGATTTACTACATTGTTTAAACTGTTTATTTTTAGATATTTTATTTTTTTAATTACATTAAACATTACTATACAAAATATTCTTTCTCAGACTGAATTACTTTAGTTTAAATTCTTTGCAAATAGGCAATAGACTTTTAAGTACAGTAGTTACAGTTGTTGCAATGGGCAACACAATTTCAAACACAAAGCAACATTGAGCTCAATGTGAATTTCTAGTCAAATACAATTAGTTACTTTATGGATTACTTTTCTAACCACAGGACTGTATCCTAGATTCAGTCCTTGGACATCTCCTGTAAGCAGTTGAATAAAAGCGTTTTGGTTACAGTAGTGATTTTTAAGGATTATTATTGTATTTTAAACATTTTCACATAGAATCACCAATGTTATCCTATGGCAGAAAATTCACTTAGCAGGTAAGTAGTGTTATCGTTACTTTTTCTTACTCAGTGGTGGATCCTGGATCCAGCACTGGCCAATCTCCTGTAAACAGTTGAAAGAATGTGTTTAAGTCATTTTTTAGGAATATTTTTAGTTTGTAAAAATAGAAACTTAGAAACTTTTCTGCTCAAAACCACACAATGGATTCTTATGGAAGGAAATACAAGTTACTGGTAAGTATGCTTAGAATTACTTTTCAGGGTCAGTGATGGTCTAAAAGATGCAGCACTGGGTTCTCTCCTGATAATAGGTGAGTAAATCGGAATTCGTAGTTCGGCTGATTTTAGAGGAATATTTGTAAGTTTCAAAAATGGACACTTAGAAACTTTTCTGGTGAAAACCACAAAATGGATTCCTATGGAAGGAAATACAAGTTACTGGTAAGTATGCTTAGAATTACTTTTCAGGGTCAGTGATGGTCTAAAAGATGCAGCACTGGGTTCTCTCCTGATAATAGGTGAGTAAATCGGAATTCGTAGTTCGGCTGATTTTAGAGGAATATTTGTAAGTTTCAAAAATGGACACTTAGAAACTTTTCTGGTGAAAACCACAAAATGGATTCCTATGGAAGGAAATACAAGTTACTGGTAAGTTTGCTTAGAATTACTTTTCAGGGTCAGTGCTGGGGTAAAAGATGCAGCACTGGGTTCTCTCCTGATAACAGGTGAGTAAATCGGAATTCGTAGTTCGGCTGATTTTAGAGGAATATTTGTACATTTCAAAAATGGACACGTAGAAACTTTTCTGGTGAAAACCACAAAATGGATTCCTATGGAAGGAAATACAAGTTACTGGTAAGTACGCTTAGAATTACTTTTCAGGGTCAGTGCTGGACTAAAAGATGCAGCACTGGGTTCTCTCCTGATGACAGGTGAGTAAATCGGAATTCGTAGTTCGGCTGATTTTAGAGGAATATTTTTACCTTTCAAAGATGGATACTTTGAAGAAACTTTTCTGGTGAAAACCACCCAATGGATTCCTATGGAAGGAAATACAAGTTGCTGGTAAGTACGCTTAGAATTACTTTTCAGGGTCAGTGCTGGGCTAAAAGATGCAGCACTGGGTTCTCTCCTGATAACAGGTGAGTAAATTGGAATTCGTAGTTCGGCTGATTTTAGAGGAATATTTTTACGTTTCAAAAGTGGACACAGAAACTTTTCTGGTGAAAACCACACAATGGATTCCTATGGAAGGAAATGCAAGTTACTGGTAAGTACGCTTAGACTTACTTTTCAGGGTCAGTGCTGGTCTAAAAGATGCAGCACCGGGTTCTCTCCTGATAACAGGTGAGTAAATCGGAATTCGTAGTTCGGCTGATTTCAGAGGAATATTTGTACATTTCAAAAATGGACACGTAGAAACTTTTCTGGTAAAAGCCACACAATGGATTCCTATGGAAGGAAATACAAGTTACTGGTAAGTATGCTTAGAATTACTTTTCAGGGTCAGTGATGGTCTAAAAGATGCAGCACTGGGTTCTCTCCTGATAATAGGTGAGTAAATCGGAATTCGTAGTTTGGCTGATTTTAGAGGAATATTTGTAAGTTTCAAAAATGGACACTTAGAAACTTTTCTGGTGAAAACCACAAAATGGATTCCTATGGAAAGAAATACAAGTTACTGGTAAGTACGCTTAGAATTACTTTTCAGGGTCAGTGCTGGGCTAAAAGATGCAGCACTGGGTTCTCTCCTGATAACAGGTGAGTAAATCGGAATTCGTAGTTCGGCTGATTTTAGAGGAATATTTTTACCTTTCAAAAATGGATACTTTGAAGAAACTTTTCTGGTGAAAACCACCTAATGGATTCGTATGGAAGGAAATACAAGTTGCTGGTAAGTACGCTTAGAATTACTTTTCAGGGTCAGTGCTGGGCTAAAAGATGCAGCACTGGGTTCTCTCCTGATAACAGGTGAGTAAATTGGAATTCGTAGTTCGGCTGATTTTACAGGAATATTTTTACGTTTCAAAAATTGATACTTTGAAACTTTTCTGGTGAAAACCACACAATGGATTCCTATGGAAGGAAATGCAAGTTACTGGTAAGTGCGCTTAGACTTACTTTTCAGGGTCAGTGCTGGTCTAAAAGATGCAGCACTGGGTTCTCTCCTGATAACAGGTGAGTAAATCGGAATTCGAAGTTCGGC
This sequence comes from Triturus cristatus, assembly GCF_964204655.1. Lineage (NCBI taxonomy): Eukaryota > Metazoa > Chordata > Amphibia > Caudata > Salamandridae > Triturus > Triturus cristatus. The sequence continues at coordinate 444,280,031 of NC_140585.1, forward strand.
TGATTTCAGAGGAATATTTGTACGTTTCAAAAATGGATACTTTAAAACTTTTCTAGTGAATACCACCCAATGGATTCCTATGGAAGGAAATACAAGTTACTGGTAAGTGCGCTTAGAATTACTTTTCAGGGTCAGTGCAGGGCTAAAAGATGCAGCACTGGGTTCTCTCCTGATAACAGGTGAGTAAATCGGAATTCGTAGTTCGGCTGATTTTAGAGGAATATTTTTACCTTTAAAAAATGGATACTTTGAAGAAACTTTTCTGGTGAAAACCACCCAATGGATTCGTATGGAAGGAAATACAAGTTGCTGGTAAGTACGCTTAGAATTACTTTTCAGGGTCAGTGCTGGGCTAAAAGATGCAGCACTGGGTTCTCTCCTGATAACAGGTGAGTAAATTGGAATTCGTAGTTCGGCTGATTTTAGAGGAATATTTTTACGTTTCAAAAATGGACACAGAAACTTTTCTGGTGAAAACCACACAATGGATTCCTATGGAAGGAAATGCAAGTTACTGGTAAGTACGCTTAGACTTACTTTTCAGGGTCAGTGCTGGTCTAAAAGATGCAGCACTGGGTTCTCTCCTGATAACAGGTGAGTAAATCGGAATTCGAAGTTCGGCTGATTTCAGAGGAATATTTGTACGTTTCAAAAATGGATACTTTAAAAGTTTTCTAGTGAATACCACCCAATGGATTCCTATGGAAGGAAATACAAGTTACTGGTAAGTGCGCTTAGAATTACTTTTCAGGGTCAGTGCTGGTCTAAAAGATGCAGCACTGGGTTCTCTCCTGATAACAGGTGAGTAAATCGGAATTCGTAGTTCGGCTGATTTTAGAGAAATATTTGTACGTTTCAAAAATTGATACTTTGAAACTTTTCTGGTGAAAACCCCCCAATGGATTCCTATGGAAGGAAATACAAGTTACTGGTAAGTAGGCTTAGAATTACTTTTCAAGGTCAGTGCTGGGCTAAAAGATGCAGCACTGGGTTCTCTCCTGATAACAGGTGAGTAAATTGGAATTCGTAGTTCGGCTGATTTTAGAGGAATATTTGTACAATGGTGAAGGAAGGGGGTGGGGCCTGAGGTGACGTGTGCAAACACGCCCTGTGGCGCGTTTTAAGTTGGGAATTAATTCCTCTTCAATCCTGTGGTCCCCTGGGGGTCAACTAGCCCACCAGGTACCTCTAGTATGCCGCGTGGCCCCCCTCCCGAGGCCATAATTTGCCCCGGGGACCCCATCCCCCGGGGCATGGGCCTTTTTAAAAAAAACAAATGTAATCTTTTATGGAGGGGGGCTGCGTAGCCCACTCCTCTGCCCACTTATGGTGCCGGGGACCCCATCCCCCGGTGCCTGACCTCTGATGGGGGCCGTGGGGGGGTTTCCCTGCTCTCACTTCAATGAAGAGAAGCAGTTTGCCGCGAGGCTCCCGCCCTGTCATTGCAAACTACAGTGTCCCGGGGGTGGGCACCCCGGGACATTGCAGGTGCCGGCCCTGGGGGGTGGCGGTCCCCAGGGCCTATACAAGGCTCCAGGAGGGGGGCTGCGTGGCCCCCCTCCCACATTGGCAAGTTGACCAGGGGGTGGCGGTCCCCGGGGCTGGGGGTTCTGAGAGCCCCCACCCCAAATTATTTCAAGCCCTGGGGTGTGGCGGCCCCCGGGGCTGGGGGGGCTGGGGGGGCTGAGAGCCCCCCCACCCATGTTGAAGAAGCCCCGGGGTGGCGGTCCCCAGGACTGCGGGTGGGCCATGAGTCATTTGAGATGTCATCAGTGATGTCATCAGTGATGTCACTGACCATGTCATGAATGATGTAATGTGTGACATCATCAGCAGTGCATTGCGGGCGCGTGAGTTATAGTCAGCAGAACTAACTATAACGGAGGAATTTCTTTGGTTTTGTACGAGTGAAATGTCCAGCTAACTAAAACACCCCTGAAACCTATGTTTTTTTCTGTGAATTTCTAAGGGTTTTTAAATGCTAATTTCTAACTATAACGTCTCTGAAACCTATGGTTTTTTCAGTGAATTTCAAATCTTTTTTAAATGCTAATTTCTAACTATAACGTCTCTGAAACCTATGGTTTTTTCAGTGAATTTCAAAGGTTTTTTAAATGCTAATTTTTAAGTGTAATAGTAGTTATACCTATTTTTTTTTACTGATTTTCTACAGTTTTTTTACTGTTTATTTATAAATATTTTATTCATTATATAACATCTATATTTTTCTGAAAATGGCAAAAAAAAATTACAAAAAATTCAAACTGAAATATTGTTGAATTTGTTTGTTTTATTTTTGTATTTTAATATATTTATATTATTTACACATCACGGTGGGTGGGCGGATTCTAGCTGCCATTTTAGAAACATCGTGAAGGATCCGCGAACGGCGTGTGACGGCTGCGTGTTTTTCAGTTACTTCATATGCATTTAATATTACGTGATGTGCACGATTTGGTATGCGACCAGTCCGCGACTCCTGCTCCCGTGCATTCGCGACACATGCGCATTATGGTACGTGACGCTGGCGCAGTGGCGGGTCCCGCGTGACGTCATATACATGCTGGGGCGCGCTGGGTGCGCGACTCCCACAAAAAATGTTTATGTTCTAAAATTAAATGTATGTGTGTTTAATATACATATTAGGGCAAGAGAATATCTAAGATATTCATAAAAATAATATATGTGTACTTCTAATAAACTTATATTATTTTTAAATATATTTTCGCGAAGTCCCGTCGGGTGCGTGCTTCATCAGCGCAGAGTGCGCTGATCCCTTGTGACCTCAAAAAAAAAGATTTAATTGGTTCTTTACATTTCCCACTGTAACTATTGAAGGACCCCACCCATTTTAATCATTCTTGTTGGAGCATGTTTAGAGAGACATCTCTTTTCCTACAAGAACCCTTTTTGCTTGTCTTTTTTGGTGTTTTTCAAAAAATAGCAAACAAAATGGCATCTGGACAGCAGCAGCAGCAGGAGGAAGTAACTTCTGAAGAAGAATTCCTGCAGGAGGCACCACGTCCACAGAGGCCGGAATCTGTCGAGTGGAAATTCTTCACTTTTCCACCTGGAGAGAAGAAAGTAAATGCGAGAAAGGTGACGTGCAAAATTTGTGACGAGTCCTGTCAAGCGGCAATGAAAAAAAATACTCTTGTGGCACTGCTTCTATGTACAAGCATCTCTGGACCACACATCCTCTCAATCTTGCTCGGGAGGAAATGAGGCTTTGAACCCCTCACCTGCTGTGGCAAGTACATCAGGAGCGTCTTCAGGAACACCTGCAATGGACATTAGGCCAGAATTTGCCTTTCTCGAGCAACACTGCGTGAAGTGTAAGAAACTTACTTGCTTCGGTGAGCAGTCGGTGGATGCAGTTTGTGCTGCGCAACGCAACCATCGTTGTTAATTTTTTTGTTTTTGGAATGATAAGTAATTCCAAATGTTTCCTGTTTTATTCGTTCTTTTTTTTGTTCATTGTTTGAAAAAACACCCAAAAAAATACAAAATTGTTCAAAAAAATAAAAAAAAATACAAAAGAAAAAATAAGAAAAAATAAGTTCTTATCAGAACTACCTTATCTGGTGAAAGAAAGAACTATAATTGCAAGGTAATGTGTGAAAGTTTGGTTGAATATATGTATACAGCATGATTGACTGAAAGAATGCATTAGTAGTGTATGGTGAATTTATAGGTGAAGATTTATGAGGAAGTACTGCAGTGTGACACTGCAAGCTCTTTAGCTGTACTGCACTGTGGCACTTCCGAAGCACAGGGATGTGACATATGTACATGAATATGTTGCAACTCTGTGCTTCCCTCTGCACTGCTGCACAAATGGCACCCATGCAGTGACACAGGCACCCTTGCACCATGGTGCAAGGATGTCTGTCTCGTGTGCAGATTGTTTTTGTGCAGAAAGGGACACCTTCCTGCAGAAAAACAATCAGTAAAGGCATTTTCCTCTTTCAATGTATGCTGTGGAATGCAGCATGCATTGAAAGAGGAAAAAAATGAGGAGAAATGAAAACAATTCTCCTCGTTGTGCCTTGCTACACCAACTCTAGGATGGCGCAGCATTCACACACATCTCCAGATTTATGATTTCTCATAAATCTGGAGATGTGTCTTGTTCTATGGGTGTTGCATGGGAACACCCACAGCAACACCTATGGGACGCCCCTTAAACGCAAAGTTCTGTGTATGAAGGGGCCGTATTTACAAGGAGCGGAAAAACCACGCAGGGTGGCTTTTCCTCTCCTTGTAAATATGAAGGAGTGCCTGGCGCCATCACTACGTTATAAAAAGTGACAGACTGGTGGCGCAGGGTGCTTGTAAATCTGCCCCATAAGTGCTTAGGTATTGGCAGACTGATACAATAAGAACATAATGCTGGATGGGTGATTGAAGAATTGCATGAGACTGACAGGAGGTATCCTACGCTGCATGGGTACTACTTCAGTATTTAATGGAGTGGACCAATAGTATGTATCTGCTTAGAGATTTGTAGGGATTATGCACAGAATATTTTATGTGTACTTGTGTTGGTGCCTAGGTCATTTTATAAGAATACCACTAGTAACTGGAATGATGACAGTGCTGCAAACAGAGGGAACACTTAATTTATAAGTGCTTACGTATTGGTGGAATGATAGGATAAGTAGATAGTGGTAGATAAGTGATTAAAGATGTGCCATGCATGGTCTGATGTGCTGCCACTGCCCTCAATTTAGCATGATGTACCAGTCCACTCCTCTTGCCCTCCATTGCCCAGTTCTATGCCCCATCATTGACCTCCTGCTTAGCCTCTGTGCTTAGCTTGCTGCCCCTATTCTCCTCCCCCCTGCCCTCCGATGTCTTTGTGCATGCCCCTGCTCCATCCATTTTGCCCACCATGTTCCCTGGACCTGCCACTCCTATCGACTCTGAGTGTTCTGTTGAACTGCCACTCCCCTCCCACCTGCCTAGCATTGTCAGATGACTGTAACCTGTCCCTGCTTAGGTATTGGTGGAGTAATAGGATAAGTAGATAGTGCTGGATGGGTGATTGGAGAAATGCATGGGACAGACAGGAGGATTCCTACACTGCATAGGTACGAACTGGGTATTTAGAAGAGCATATCAATAGTTTGTAGCTGGTTAGAAGTGTGCAGGCATAGTGTACAAAATATTGTACCTGCACTTGTGTTTTTGACTACACCATTCCTTAAGTATACGACTAATAACTGGAGTAATTTCCGTGTTTCAAAGAAAGTGCGTGCTGAATTTATAAGTGCTTAGGTATTGGTGGAGTGATAGGATAAGTAGATAGTGCTGGATGGGTGAATGGAGAAGTGTATGGGACAGACAGATGGATTCCTAGACTGCATAGGTACTAACTGGGTATTTAGAAGAGCAAATCAATAGTGTGTAGCTGGTTAGAGGTCTTCATGCATAGTGTACAAAATATTGTACCTGCACTTGTGTTAGTGGCTAGGCCATTCCTTAAGTATATTACTAATAACTGGAGTAATTTCAGTGTTGCAAAGAGAGTGCATGCTAAATGTATTAGTGCTTAGGTATTGGCAGAGCGATAGGATACGTAGATAGTGCTGGATGGTCGAATGAAGAAGTGCATGGGACAGGCAGAAGGTCCTAGACTGCATAGGTACTAACTGAGTATTTAAAAGACTGCATCAAAGCTATGTAGCTGATTAGAGGTCTGCATGCATAGTGCACAGAATATTGTAGCTGTACTAGTTTTACTGGCTAGGCCATTCCTTAGGTACATGACTAGTAACTAGAATAATTTCAGTGCTGCAAAGAGAGTACATGTTGAATTTATAAGTGCTTAGGTATTGCGGAGTGATAGGATACGTAGATAGTGCTGGATTGGTGATTGGAGAAGTGCATGGGACAGACAGGAGGATTCCTAGGTTGCAGAGGTAGTACTTTACTAAGTAACTGGTTAGAGGTTTATATATCTAGTGCACAGCTCAATGTAGTTGTGCATTGATAGTGTTTGGATTACTTAATCTTACCTTGACAGTAGTACAGATCAAAAAATGCTAAACATTTATTTCAGTTTTTATAAGTGCTTAGGTATTGGTGGAGTAATAGGATAAGTAGCTAGTGCAGGATGGGTGATTGGAGAAATGCATGGGACAGACAGAAGGATTCCTACACTGTAGAGGTACTCACTGAATATTTAGAGAGCGTATCAATAGTATGTAGCTGGTTAAAGGTCTGCATGCATAGTGTGCAAAATATTGCACCTGCACTTGTATTAGTGGCTAGGCCATTCTTTAAGTATATGATTAATAACTGGAGTAATTTCAGTGCTGCAAAGAGAGTGCATGCTCAATTTATAAGTGCTTAGGTATTGGTGAAGTGATAGGATACGTAGATAGTGCTGGATGGATGAATGGAGAACTGCATGGGACAGACAGAAGGATTCCTAGACTGTATAGGTACTAACTGAGTATTTAAAAGACTGTATCAATGCTATGTAGCTGATTAGAGGTCAGAATGCATAGTGCACACAATATTGTAGCTGTATTTGTTTTTCTGGCTAGGCCATATCTTAGGTACATGACTAGTAACTAGAATAATTTCAGTACTGCAAAGAGAGTACATGTTGAATTTATAAGTGCTTAGGTATTGGCGGAGTGATAGGATACGTAGATAGTGTTGGATGTGTGATTGGAGAAAAACATGGCACAGACAGAAGGATTCCAACACTGCATAGGTATTAACTGGGTATTTAGAATAGCGTATTAATAGTATGTAGCTTGTTAGAGATCTGCATGCATAGTGTACAAAACATTGTACCTGTACTTGGGTTAGTGGCTAGGCCATTCCTTAAGTATATGACTAATACCTGGAGTAATTTCAGTGCTGCAAAGAGAGTGCCTGCTAAATTTATAAGTGATTAGGTATTGGCAAAGTGATAGGATACGTACATAGTGTTGGATGGGTGAATGGACAAGTGCATTGGACAGACAGAAGGATTCCTAGACTGCATAGGTACTAACTGAGTATTTAAAAGACTGTATCAATGCTATACAACTGATTAGAGGTCTGCATGCATAGCGCAGAGAATATTGTAGCTGTACTAGTATTGGTGTGTCTATGGTTTCGAGAATGGTAGTCTGTATTTTAGGGTGTGAGGAGGTGCATCAGATGACCACGTAGATGATGTCATCAGTGATATCATTTGAGATGTCATCAGTGACGTCACTGACCATGTCATGAGTGATGTAATATGTGACGTCATCAGCAGTGCATTACGGGGTGAGAGTTATAGTTAGCACAACTAACTATAATGGCTGAATTTCTCTTGTTTTGTACGAGTGAAATGTCCAACTAACTATGATGTCTATGAAACCTGTGGTTTTTTCAGTGATTTTTTGAGGTTTTTTAAATGCTAATTTCTAACTATAATGTCCCTGAAACTTGTGTTTTTTTCAGTGAATTTTATATATATGTATTTAATCTCCTCTCACTCTTACAAGGAAGGAATCAGCACTCAGTCTGCAGTTTGGAAGTATTTAATCTGCAAAGGACGTGATCCACGCGTTTCGGCTCGTCCGAACCTTAATAACATACAAGACGTCATTGTAGCATCCTTATTTAAATGTACAAATGTCTCAGTTGTCAACATTAACAAAGGACTACATATTACTTTAATCCAAAAAGCTGGCGGCCATATTGGCCTGGTCACAATGTGAAAATTCAGGAATTGATACAATAAAGAAAAGAAAACAAGTGTTAATATGCACACAATGTCATTTCAGCATATCCTGTGACGCCATACCTGTATGTTCGTCAATGTGACTTATTCATAATAAACATACTTAGAATTGCAAACTTCGGGCCCGATTCACAGAACAAACTTAAGACTAAATCCTAAACTTAGTACCATTCTGGTATTCACAGAATGCACTTAGTACTTCTGGTATTCACAGAATGAACTTACTACTTTTGCTATTCACAGAATGAACTTAGTACTTTTGCTATTCACAGAATGGATTTACGACTCCTAAACTTACGTCCGCACTCGGGCCGGAAATTCCGGCCCGGAGGCGGAGCTTCCGGGCCGGAGGCGGAGCTTCCGGGCCGGAGGCGGGGCTTCCGGGCCGGAGGCGGAGCTTCCGGCCCAGAGGTGGGGATTCCGGCCGATTTAGCTATGGCTGAAATCTCCACCTCCGGGCCGGAAGCTCCGCCTCCGGCCCGGAAGCCCCGCCTCCGGGCCGGAAGCTCCGCCTCCGGGCCGGAAGCTCCGCCTCCGGGCCGGAATTTCCGGCCCGAGTGCGGACGTAAGTTTAGGAGTCGTAAATCCATTCTGTGAATAGCAAAAGTACTAAGTTCATTCTGTGAATAGCAAAAGTAGTAAGTTCATTCTGTGAATACCAGAAGTACTAGGTGCATTCTGTGAATACCAGAATGGTACTAAGTTTAGGATTTAGTCTTAAGTTTGTTCTGTGAATCGGGCCCTTAAACATAAACAATGGACTACACATTACTTTAAAGTGCAAGGCTATCGGCCATATTAATCTGGGCACGTTGCGTATTATAATGGTTTTTACACGACAGAAAAGGAAAAAAAGGGGTGTTAATATACACACACTATCCCTAAATAAAGTTCTAGCGATTATAGTTCCATTCCATTCACAGCTCATTTGAGATGTCATGAGTGATGTCATGAGTGATGTAACTGACCATGTCATGAATGATGTAATGTCTGAGGTCATTAGCAGTACATTGCGGGGGCGTAAGTTATAGTTAGCTCAGGTAACTATAACTGCTGAATTTCACTGGTTGTGTATGAGTGAAATCTTTATTCTAACTTTACCGTCCCTGTAATCTTTGTTTTTTTCAGCAGATTTCTAGTTTTTTTTTAACGTTAAGTAAGATGCATATCACAATGGATGGTGGGGGGTTGGAAGCGGGGCCTGGCATTGTGCTGCCTCCACCCAAGTTTGCTGCTCCTGCCTTCCCTCCTCCTAGCCATCCATTGTCCAAGTCAATGTCCCTGCTCCCTTATTACAGCCCTGTTTGGCCGTTGTTCTGCCACTGGCCTTCCCGCCTTCTCTGAGCAGTTAGCTTGCTGCCCCATCCACCTCCTCCCAATCCTCTGTTGTCTGAATCCATGGACTAGCCCCCTCCCTCCTGCCATGCATGGTCTGATGTGCTGCCACTGCCCTCCATTTAGCATGATGTACCAGTCCACTCCTCTTGCCCTCCATTGCCCAATTATATGCCCCATCATTGACCTCCTGCTTAACCTCTGTGCTTAGCTTGCTGCCCCTATTCTCCTTCCACCTGCCCTCCGATGTCTTTGTGCATGCCCCTGCTCCATCCATTTTGCCCACCATGTTCCATGGACCTGCCACTCCTATCGACTCTGAGTGTTCTGTTGAACTGCCACTCCCATCCCACCTGCCTAGCATTGTCAGATGACTGTAACCTGTCCCTGCCACCTCCACCCTGCCTGTACACATTCCATGCCCCTATCCCTTTCCTCCTGTCCTCCATGGTCCATTTTACTGCCACACCCTTCTGCCCTCCCTGGTCTGTTGTGCTGCAACTGCTCCTCCTGCCTGCCCCGCGTGGTCTGTTGTGAGGCCCCTTCCCCTGAACTCTCTTGTCTGTGCCCAGGTCCTGACCCTCCCTTCTATCCTCCATGGTCCTTTGTGCATGCCCCTGCAATCTCCTTCTTGCCCATCATAGCCATTGTGCTGCCACTAACCCTCCCACTTGCCATGCATGGTCTTCTGTGCTGCCACAGCCCCTCCAACCTTACCTGTGTGGTCAGCTAGATGCCCCTGACCCCCTCCCACCTTCCCTCCATTGTCTGTGTGTATGCCATCATAGTCTCACTGTTGCTCTCCATGGTGTGTCTTGCTTCTAGTGCCCACCCTGCCTGACCTCCATGGTCATCTTGCTGTTCCTGCCATGCCCCCTTGCCCCAGCTCTCTGTTTCCATGTGCAGACCCCTATTCCCTCCCTCCTGGCTTGTTTGTTGTATTGTAATGCCCCTGATCCATCCCCCCTGCCCTTTATGGTCCGTTATGATGCAGCTTTCTCTCCTGTCTGTCCATTATGGTCAGCGAGCTACCATTGCCTCTTTCCCCTCTGTTCTCTGTTGTCCATGTGCATGGTCCTGTCCCCTCCCTATTGCTTTCTATGGATTGTTGTGCTGCACTCCCGTCCCGCATGCCCTGTGTGGTGTATTGTGCTGCTGCAAACCCTGATGCCTGCCCTGTAGGGTCAGTTTGGTGCAACACTCCATGTCCCTCCTGTCCTCTGTTATCCGAGTCCATGTCCCTACCCCAATTCCTCCTGCCTTCCATGATCCAATGTACCATACTTGCAAACATTTTGAACTTGGTAAGAGGAAGATTTTGAAAATAAAATTGGGTTTTTAATTTCCCCTTTGAGTTACATTGAAAAAGAGGAGATTGTAGACAGGAGACAGATCAAATAAAGCCCATTTGAGCTTAAAAACATTGGACGTTTCCTGGCTGAATCGGGTCTGTTGGCATGTATGGTTGTACTACCACTGCCTCTTTATTCTGCCCACAATGGTCTATTATACTGCCACAGCCTCTCTTGCCAGTCCTGTATTGTTGGTTTGTTGCCCCTGCCCCCCTTTCCACTGCCCTCCATAGTCTGTTGTGCTGCCACTGCCCTTCCTGCCTGCCCAGTGTGGTCAAATTGCTGCCTCTGCACCCTCCTACCTGCCTTCAATTTTCAGAGTCCGTGCCCCTGGCCTCTGCCTCTCAACAGTATCCTAATGAACAACTAGATTGCTAACATTATATATTTATTACAAAAGTGTGGAACGCCTGATGTCATCTTGATGTGATCAAAACTGTAATACCTAGTGCATTTCCTTTAGAAATTACATATATGAGAGGGTCTTATTTGCATCAAAATTATGGTTAGTGCTCTAAAAAACTAAAATGAGGACATATTTTCTGAGTTTTCAAATAGCGACAAAGCACTTTTAAATTATTTATCTTTGTGTTTTTTTTTCCAGTTGACCACTAGATTAAATGTTGCACTTAGGGGAGAGGATGTGGTGTTCCTTCCAGAGCTGCAGACTTTGCAACTGGGGAACCAGGTTGGAGTTTCTGCTTCAGCTCGACATTCTATGATTCTGGTCAAATCACTTAATCTCCCCATGTCTACAACCAAAATGAATTTGTTCTTGTGTGATGTAACCAATGCTCATGTAAAGCACTCAAATACCTGACAAGTCTGCACCATATAATACTACAAAAACACACAAAATAAAAAGTGTTATGCACACTTCTGTCATTGGGCTACATGTGGGCTACATCTGCATGATATTTGTGCTGTATTTGGGCTCTTTTGTCTCTGGTGGCCATATTGGGAGATTTATTTGTTATGAAGTTTCCTAATTTCCTCATTTACTGCAGTCTCCTCAGTAGGAAATGCTTTCAGTTTTTTACTTTGATTCCATGAAGAAGGTATTCAGATGTCACACATTTGCCATAAATTCAGAATGTTAGCACTCTAGTTGCTTATTAGATCACTGTAATAAAGCTACTGCTCACCAGGGAAGTCTGCTGCTGGTATTGAAAGTGCATGTTTCAGTCTGCATGTCAGAATCTTTTAATGAAATAGAAGAGGATTTGAGAAGTCACTCAAAATGTGCCCTAATGTTTCTTTCTGCAGCACTAATCATACTTTCTATGGCAAAATGAACCCCCTCATTTTGTTCCTTTTTAAATTAAATGTTTTAAGATTTGCCACTTTATTCCAATCAAGATGGCTTCAGGTGTGCAATATGTTTGTCATAAGTAGGACTGTTAGCGCTCTAGTTGTTCTTTAGAACACTCTGGGAAGCTGCAGTAGAACACAAAGGAATCAACTGACAGTCTCTGTCCTTGTTGGATGGACATGTTTTACTGAGAATGTCAGAATTCATTCTCACATGACTGAGAAAGATAATGTGAATTTACAGAAAATATGCTCTCAGTTTAGCTTTTAGATCACCTTCCAAACCTCTGTGGGAAAAGCATGAGAAAATAGTTTTCTCTCAAACATGATTCATGATATCCCAGCAGATGGCTTTTTCACATGGTAAAATCACCTTAGAACGCACCACAATTCCTAAAATGAGTATGGTACCATCAACAAATGATTTATAATGTAACTAAAGTCTTAAAACCTTCTATTAACTGCAATGCTTTTTAATGAGGTGCTATCATGTAAATTGGTCCCAAGATGGCTGCCAACACTTCTTGGATGAAGTGCTGACAGCCAATCAGATCTCACGATGAGATGTGTGGTTAGGCTCTGCCCAGATATATATGTTATTTTACTTTTGATTTTCTCAGGAACTACTGAACGGATTTACACCCTTTAACCAAAAGGCATGACTCTGAACCAAGGGCTACCTTTTTGCCTAATTTGGTGTAATTCCGTTCAGCAGTTCGGGCTGTAGCTGCGACTAAATGTTCCTATGGAAAATTGCATTTGGAAAACACGTTTTGGCACCCCCCTTTTTTCTCGGCCCACGCTTGACGAATCACCCCAAGACTTTCAGGATAGGAGTGGACCGGAGCTGGCCAAAAGTTTTTAAAATTTTGCGAAGATTCGTCAACCGGCGCCAAAGTTATTGGGAATAGAATATTGTGGATTTCCAATGGAAAATAGGTCCTAACTATAACTACCTACTGGCGACCGCCAGTAGGTAATATATATATATATATATATATATATATTTCTTCCAAAGTTTGTCCCCAAAGCAAAGGCGCACACAAAGGCAAGCGGACCCAACTGAAATTGAAGAGTCCTTTATACATATATATATATATCGCTGCTGCAAAGTACACAGAGTACAGCACTCCCGGGAAACTGATCACCCAGTTTTTATTGGGTTTTACAACACAAAAAGATGCGTTTCGGCGACTGCCTTTGTCAATTTCACATGGCAGCCCGAGTCAGCGTTATTTAAATCAATGTCATGACATTCATTGGTTGTTTGGATTGAGGTTAAAAACAAACAAAGGACATGAGAGATGGACATAGAAATCATTTTGGCCATCTTAAAACATTCATTCTTGGATCATTATGCAGGTTTATACAGCTGAGTACATCCTAACAACTGTGCATATGTACAGATATATACAAATATACAGAGAATTAATTAATGGAAATCATGCCCTGTTTGGGCTACAGCTATCCAACAGTCCTTTGTTCAAATTTGACATATAAATCAAAAAATATATGTTTTTTAACACACTTACTTTAGTCCGCTCCTACTAGATTAATTTGCTTTATATATTGTGCGAGACTGAAATATTTCGGTGTATACACTGGGGGGCATATTTATAATAACTGACGCATCCCTGCATATCAGCAGGGATGCGCCAGTTATTTTGCGCCCCAGCTCCGCCATCATGGATGCGCCGCATTTATAATGCGGCGCACCATGGGGCAAAAACGGCACAGATGCGTCACGCATCTGTGCCGTAAAAGTGGCGCATTGCTGGAGTTGCGTCGCAAGCGCGACGCAGCTCCAGCAATGCTCTGGGGGGCCCTATCTGCACAATGCTGCATCAATCCTTACGCCTGCTTCAAGCAGGCGCAGGGTTTTGATGCAGCATGGGCTCAAAAGTGACTGAGTGAAATCTTGTAGATTTCACTCAGCCACTTTTAGGAGGCGTTCCTGCGCCGGAACGCCCCCACCTGCCCTGGAACGCCTACATGTGGCGCAGGGCTTTACAACGTGACGCATCTCCCAGATGCGCCACGTTGTAAATACCCCGCACCATGGCGCAGGATTTGCGCCGCTGCTGCGTCACAAAAGTGACGCAACGGCAGCGTAAATGAGGCACAAGTCAAACATAAATCTGCCCCTGGGTGTTTTGTTTTTAAATTCAATTTCATCGTTTCTGTCCAATATGTCGAGATCTAAAAATGAAATGTATGCAACTGGTCAGGGTACTATGGATAATTATCTGGTGAAGAAAGTAAGCCAGATTAACAGTGATAGACGTGCATCTCTAGGGAGGGAGAGCCCAGCACCGGTCTTGGTGGAGTTGCCCCCATCAGTGGTGGACACTGAGTGTGAGGCTGCTATGAATAACATAGTTACAGAAAATGTAATGGTGCCAACGGCGGTGAGTGCTGAGGTTCATTTAGACCAACACGACATGATAAGTGAGGAAATAGAGGAAGCGCCGTTAGTTTCAAGGCCAGTACGAAAATGCAGGAGAGTGCAGCCAAAACGGGGGGCAAAACACAATAAAAAAAAATGAGAGTTAGATCAGTCAATTTGTACCGGCCCAGCCATAAACCCTTTCGTCTTTACTGGAAATACTGAGATCGGTTCTAACATAAATATTGACCAGTTTGCCTCTCTTATTAAAGACCTAAAGGCAAAATTAGAGGAGAGGTTAGAGGAAATGATTAGACCGCTGACTACCAAGATAGACACCCTGACTACGGAGGTGGCCAGGCTTGGTGGTCTTGTATCTACACACTTGGCAGCAGTCACAAGCGAAAAGGCGAAGGCTAAGGCAACGGAAGGAGGGCTGAGAGACGTGATGAGTGGTAAAGTGTAATCACAAGAGGAACTCCACAGAGTGTGGAGGGGGGAACGGGAGGAGCGGGGTTCTAGGAGCTAGCAGCCTCCATTACTGAATATTAACCACAGAAAGCTGCTCCTAGAGTAGTGTGACCCTACTACAGTTGTAGAACTGTTGTGAGTTGGGACATCTCACAAAAAATGACGGACTGGCCTCACACACCACCTGGTGTCATGCTTCATCATCGGCCAGTCCTCGCCCTCAAAAACCTTCGTTTGATGGAGGGCGGGCATACATCTGGAGACAGGGATGCACTTCTAAACTAAAGAGTGGGGGCCCGTGGGGTGGAACGTGAGGTTAAAAATCATTATAGTTACCAGAATTTTTTTTTAATGTGACCAATAACTATATGATGCTAAAAACAAAAGGACGGTGGGTGGGGTATTTAGTGTCCCCTAGCCATCTTGTGCAAGGTCGACATGTTTCTGCCTAGTTGGCCCGAGCGGGTCCAGGGCATTCATCAGGACCTAGAGTTACAAACTGGGGCTCCGTTCTTACCAACAGGTAGCAAGAAAGTACCACTGCACGGGTGTGGCGGGGGCCACACTCCACTTCCTAATTGGCTTCCAGCTGTCAAGCCTATAGGGAGGAGTGAACAATCAAATGTATAAAAACTATAGAAAAAGGGTCAAGACACGAAAACATTAAGTGGTAAAGTGTATCAGATCACTCGTAATACTCACAATATTGCTGAAGGAGCCACTATTGTGAACAACGCGTCAATTACCCCAGATACCTTAATAATACCTGCCCCGCTGGCACAACATAATACAGCCCCCAGTATAGTCCCGAGGAGGGGACTAGATCCTAGACCTTCCAGGAGCAATCGCTATCTTAACTTTCCACCTGACTGTGCACCGTATGTGGCAGTCCTAACTAATGTCCCACCTTGCGGTACCCATCCTGCCTCTCCGTATGGTGAATCGCATGACTCACTTAAAAATAAGACAGTCGAATGGCTCAATAAAAACTGTGGCTTCCCAATCCCATACCTTGATCAGATAATGGCAGTAAGGAGGGTGGATTGGGTAGGCCCATCTAAAAAGTTAGGAAGTGGGGATTGCATTGTTGTGAATTTTAAATATCCCCAACATGTGGCAACTGTACTTCTAAGAGCATCCTCACTAATATATAATGAGAACAGTATATGTGTGCGTCCACTGGGATATTTTTATGCGCATCTGCGCAAAAACCCTCCACAGCAAAAGTTAATCAGTCCAGTGGTTGAATTTCAGACCCCGATGTTGAACACTCAATTTGTATATAACACTGTAAAACCATGTGGGTCTGGTAATGTTGCCGAGACTCAGAATGGGATTAATTCTGTTGGTCATTACCACCATGGGTTCAACGTCAATACACAGAATAGGTATGAAGTACTATCGGGCCTAGAGATGGCCTACGGGCCAGGGTACCGAAGTAGTAGGTGAACTAGCACATGTTGAGAATTTACAGGGAAAGACAATGGACAGTAATGTTGTCTCGTGGAACATCGCGGGACTGGCTGCTAAGATGGCAGGTGTTAATTGGGTTAATTATATTAAACAATTTAAGGTAATTTGTCTTCAAGAGACCTGGTCGGCAGAGTGTGTATAAGGCTTTTTATGTGCCACCTATACCATCAATCAGAGGTAGACCAAAGGGGGGACTGGTGACCTTTGTCTCTATCATACTCCCCTGTAAGATTCGTAGAATCACATCACATCATTCTGGAGTGATGGGGTTAGCACTAACTGGAGAAAACTATTTGGCTGGTCTGGTGAATTTTTATAATGCCCCTAATGTCAGCATAATGTCTAATCCAATATCTGCCTTGCATGTTTTTATTACTACTTCTATGAAGGATTACACTCATAATCTTATGATCATGGGTGATTTTAACGTGCATCCATGTGGTGACCCTCTGAAGAAATGTTTAACAGACCTACAGTGTGAGCGCCTGAGTGGCTTACATCTGGAACATACGGCAGATGGGGAACTTTGTAATGATCTATTGAACAACCTAGATCTTGCTTTGGCTATGACACTGAGGGATCCTTTAAAATGCTTTGATATTCCCACTTTTAAAGGGCATGGCAAGGGCACCATTATTGACCATATGCTATTTTCCGTGCCTATGCAGACTTTGTTGGATTCGTTCAGTATAGTCCATAGTGAATTTAGTGATCATAACCCCCTGACAATCTGTTTGAAGGGACCTTGGATTAATAAGGAAAAACAGATCTGTTGTTCAGGTAGGCTGGGCACAACTGACAGGAGGAGGCGACTCAAATGGTCAATGGTTGTGCCAGATCAACTATATAAAAATATTGTAGATAAATGCACGGAGGACATAAAGACCTGTACATATGAGGGGGGAGATCCAAGGCAGGTTCTTATTGCATATCAAAACCTGACGGAGAAGGTGTCAAAGTTGATGTTGGTCCCCGCAAAAAATATGGAGAAAGGTGGGCCAAGGTGGTTTAATCATGATTGCTCTAAAGCTGCTCGCAACCTTAGGATGGCTCTGGCCGTTAAACCGAGAAATCAGGAGGATGTAAAATTATGCCGGAAAGAATATAAATCTGTTATTGCATCTCATAAGGAGTTTTTAAGAAGGGAAGCTTGGAGCGAGATACTTGACCCCTCCACCCTAAAAAATAGTTCTAGATTCTGGGCGCTAGTTAAAAAACCATTTTTGGTAGAAGATCCTGGTGATGGTCTAGTCTGTTGCATAACCAAAGAGGAGTGGGAACTTCATTTTAAACAACTGTATTACTCAGTACTCCCTGTAAAAACAGATATATTACCGTGTGTTAGGGGAGATACTATTAAGTTTAATAGAAGTGAGGTGATGGAGGCTATAGAGGGATTGACAGCTAGAAAAGCTCCAGGACCTGATGGGATCCCTCCAGACCTGTACAAGTCTGATCCGAGTTTTTGGGTTCCGATTTTGGTTGTCGTTTTTAATGCCGCTGCTAAAGTGGGCTGTCCTCTGTCATGGGGATTATCAACGATTGTCCCTGTGTTTAAGAAAGGAGACAAGGGCAGCCCTCTTTGTTATCAACCAATTTCATTGATTGATTCTATGGTCAAGATTATGGGGAGAATCCTGCTGCAGAGATTGTCATGCTGGGCGGCTGACAATAATATCATGTCAATCTCTCAGTACGGTTTCTGCAGTGGTCGTTCCACCATAACACAGTGCCTCAATCTTTTTCTGATCCTGAGTAAATATACGGTTGTGCAGAAGGGGACTATTCACCTTGCCTTCATGGATCTGTCATCGGCCTTCGACTGTGTTAACAGGGGAAGGCTGTGGCAGACCATGAGGGAGAAGGGTGTGGACAGGGGGATTATTGATTTTCTGGTGGATTTGCACAGTAATACCAGTGCAAATGTTAGGTATTCTGCTAATGGGGATACTACAGGCAATTTTGACATTAAGAAGGGAGTACGCCAAGGCTACATTCTCGCCCCATTTCTTTTTAATTTTTATATTAATGATTTAGATGTTGTATTACAGGAGGTACAGGCAGATAGCCCTAGAGTTGGCAGGCGGAGTATTCCAGTTCTTTTATACGCAGATGATGCGGTTTTAATTTCCAGAACGGAGAAGGGTCTTCAGGCTCTCCTAAACGCTTTTAATATTTTCATGACGGACAGAGACTTATTGGTCAATAACTCCAAATCATATATTATGCATGTTGGCCGACAACCAAAAAAGAATTTCGTTTTTAAACTAGATGATGTTTTAATCCCCACTACACAATCATTTTCATATCTTGGTGTCTTATTTGACTCCAAGCTTAGCTGGGGCCCCACTTGGCCAAAAAAAAAAGGGGAATTGGCAAGGGTAAATGCCTCTATTTTTAACTTTGCAACAAAATTGGGGAAGAAGCAAACTAATGCAATGATTAAACTCTATAATGCTAAATCAGTAGCTACCGCTATATATGGTAGCGAATTATGGGGTTACGTAACTGGAAAACAGTTACAGGTTGTAGAAAATAATTTTCTCAAACGTCTTCTCTGTGTCCCCGCCAGCACATCAAATATGGCAGTACATGAAGAACTAGGGACCAAGTATTTATGTGATATATTTGCTCTAAGGCCCTTGACCTGCTGGGTAAATTTGTGGTTAAATAAAGAGATACCGCTTACCCATATGATTGTGAAAGACCTTGTGTCTCAGGATAATTCAATGTCCGTCCCCTGGTTAAAATATTTGAAATCCTGCTTTCTCAGGCTCGGCTGTCTGAATTTGTTTGACAATCCATGCGGGATCGTAAAGGGGGATGTGGTAGCAATCAAGCAGGCTTTTTATATGGATAGGGTGGCCCAAAGAGAAGGGGTGGAGCTTATGAAACCCAGTTTCAGAAAATATGTGATCCTTAAAACCTGTGACACAATGGAGCCGTATTTAACGGGCACTTTTACTTCGCATGAAAAATTTTTGTTGACAAGGTTTAGGCTTAAAACTTTTCATCATCTTTTAATTAGACCAAAGTCAGATATTTTTAATAAGACCGCTGATTCCTGTGGCTGCGACGGAATGTCTCCACAGGATATGTTGCATTTTATATTTTTATGTAAGTTTTATGAATACCCGCGTAGACGTTATCTTGCTGCCCTTTTAAAAAAACTCAATTTTAATCAAATCAGACCAGCACTTGTGCATTTACAGCTCCTGCATAGTGATAGTGTTCTACATGTAATAGAATTTTTAAAATTAACAGTCAAACTGAGAAACTGTTTGGATCAGTGCAGTTGCATCTCTTAAAGTATGCTTAGTTTACCTATTGGATGATCCTTTAGCCTGTACCAAACCTAACATTATTTGCACTTTATATTCTATCCTATTTTTTACTTACCTCATGTACTATGTTTTGTATTGTGTACCTGTGTACTTTTATGGTGTGAAACAAAACCGAAATAAAGTCTCGTTACTTACTTACTTACTAACACACTTCCGCCCTGAACTTCACAATCCTGGCCCACCTCATTTCACGATGGGACCATCCAGGTACGGGCCTCCATACTCAGAGGCCAAAATCTTGCTTAATTAATGTGCTTTAATGCGTTCCTTAAACCATAGTCCTAATCAGGCTAATGCCTGCCATGACGCGTTTCGACCGCTGGGACGCGGTTTTGATCACATGACACACCGCTGACATTCAAACAATTAAATAGTGAACATGCCCTATAGGTGTTAGAAACTCACAGGCAATGGTAATGGATATAGACGACAGACTGTATATCGGTGGTACCACATCGTAACTGGGATTGTCTACCTTGGACACTTCACATAGATACGATATATACAATAAAAACCTTTTATAGAAAACTGTGGCATGTGTGCAGGATAAAAATAATGGTTATGTGCATATTTCAGTTACAGGTCCTTAATGGGCTTAAGTTATTACTCAATAATATTAATATTGTCACAGCATGTTTGTTAGACATATCAATATACAATTAATAAACTCAATGTCAATGTAAAGTGCTAGTGCTAGTATACGTGCTAATGTCATTAATCCTGCTGAAAAAATAAAACCACATTAAGACATTGTATTGTTTCTTATGCCTGACTGCTGTCACATTGATGTACTGGATGCCAGGACCTTGATACGGCATCACAGTGGCTATCATTACTGTATATTGTTTAAAACAGTCAAAATCTATAAAGTGCAATGCTCAAATATTACAAAAGAAATCAAAATCACCAAAAGTGATGTGCATGGAGTGTTCTAAAATTGTCACCATAATACAATGATTAGATGAGTAGTGAGGCTGCCCAGAAGTGTAATTCGAAGCCTGGAATTGAATGCATACAAAGTGCAAGTGCTTGAGCAAACAGGACAATCAACAAATTACACAGAGGCAAGAAATATAGATAAGAAGATTGAACATCGAATCTGGCTATACAAATACAGCTAGATATTAAAAAAACTGATGCACTTTAAAACACAATATTTAATTTCAGAACGACCCCATGACGCAATGGAGACATGGCCATACTGCACATGGCAAAAAACTGTGTGCCCCAGAAATTTCCTCTAGATGACAAAAAGAAAGGGGATAATATAAGAATGTTACCAGGGAGTACATGCCCAGACTACTCGACCGCTGGCACCAGAGAAATTTATGTCAGTTATCACTAGTGTTTAAGCCATTTGGCATCTTAGTATCTAAGGCCAAAATGAAGTGTGATTCTAATTGGTGAAAGCTCTTTCCTCTGTTGCCTCCACGTCTAGATACGGGGAATGCCCCTATAACAAAATATTTGAGCTCCTTCAGGTTATTTTGGTGTACCAATTAAAAATGACAGGCTACTGGGTCATTGGGATCAGAATTGACCACTGCCCTCAAGTGTTGTAAAATTCTGTTGAATACTGGAAGCTTTGGGCTTCCTACGTATTTAAGCCTGTGTGTACATTCTAAAACATACACAGCATATTCTGTGTGGCACGTGTAATGACCTTTGATTGTGATGGGTACTGGACTGAATGCTGTCTTATAGTCAGTTGTATTGGCTCCGAATTTGCAGGCGCGTCACATGCTGCACTTGAAGAAACCTGTTTTAGATAACCAAGTTTGTTTCGGCGTAAATTCCGAGCTGCTTTTCACTAGGGCATCCCTCATTGAAGAAGCTCTTCTGAATGTAATAGAAGGTAGTGCAGGGAGAATAGGATTGAGAGTCATATCGGTTAAGACAATAGGCCACTGAGAATAGATGATGATGATTTTTCTCTTGTTTACTGAATGTAGTGATCAGTCTGATGGTCTGTATGTTATTCTCAGTGAGGTCTGTATTTATGACAAGATTTCTTTTTCTGGGAGCCAGCAATTGGATGCTCTTCCTCTTGATTCACCAGCAATTGTTACAACGCATCTGCTGGAGAGCTTTCTTCCCATATCTACCGAGGAGGTGGAAACCTTACTTTACACAGTTAAATCTGGCACCCCCTCGACACCATTCCTGCTAATGTAGTTTCCTCCCTCTCCAAACAACTGTCCTTGTCTATAGGTACCATCTTCAATCTCTCTATGAGAGAGGGCTGTCTACCTCAGGAATGGAAGACGACACAAGTCTTCCCCATTCATAAGAACTCTAAGGTCCCTATGGAAGAGTTTTCCAATCTTCACCCTGTCTCCTTACTTCCTCTCCTGAGTAAGGTGTTGGAAAAATATATTAACAAACAACTGTCGAACCATGTCAAGACCACAGGTAGCTTGGATCCTTCTCAATTTGGATTCAGGCCCAAATACAGCACAGAGTATGCCCTGTTAGAAGTCACAGATAACATCAGGATGACCCTAGATAGGGGTCAGTCTATGATTCTCGTGCTCTTGGACCTTTCGGCCGCGTTCGACACGGTCACTCACCAAATCTTGCTCAGGAGATTAGAGGAGATAGGACTTAGAGGTTACGCTTTTCAGTGGATGACTAGTTTTCTGTCTTCCCGCTCCCAGATTGTCAATCTGGGTCCTTTTCGGTCGAAGCCTCTGGAATTGACCAAGGGAGTTCCTCAGGGTCTTTGCTTGAGCACCACTTTGTTTAATATCTACATGGCTCCCTTGGTCAATCTTCTTAGATCCTGTGGCTTCACGCCGATTTCTTATGCTGACGACACCCAGCTCCTCTTTTCGTTCAACAAATCCTCCTCTATGGCTCAGTCCTCTTTCTCTGCGGGTATGACAACTACCACAAATTGGATGAAAAGCAATATTCTCCCACTTAATGCAGAGAAGACAGAGATTATGCTCTTCGGTGAGGCTCCTCTGCTGTGGTCACCTGATTGGTGGCCGGCAGCCCTCGGTTCTCCCCCTGCCCTGAAAGCTCTTGTTAAAAACCTGGGCATTCGCCTCAATCACGCTTTGTCATTGAAGGAGCACACTGCCTACACTTCTAGCGGTTGCTTTTATGTGCTGGGATTGCTACGACGAGTCTTCCCGCTTCTCCGGACTCTACTCGCAAAACCCTTTTTCAGACCATGGTTATGAGCCGGTTGGACTACTGCAATGCTCTCCTGATATTTGCTAATGAGTCCTCGTTAAACAGACTGCAGGTGGTCCAAAACACGGCCACACGTCTTGTTATGAATGCCCCGCCTAGAACTCCCTCCCTTCCCTTGCTTCAACATCTACACTGGCTGCCCATGCGCAAGCGGGCTAACATTAAAGTTTGCTGCATTGTACACAAGGCCTTGCATAACAAAGGTCCTTCTTACATTTCCAGGAAACTTAAGCCTTATGCCCCTATCAGGTCCCTCAGGTCAGGAGACAAGGCGCTTCTTGTGGTCCCACGGTTGAGGGAAATGAGGCTAGGCAGGAAATCTTTCTCCTACCTCACTCCCTTTTACTGGAACCAGCTTCCCATCGAATTGAGATAGTGCACTGTCAATCTGCGTTTTAGAAAACGTCTCAAAACCGCCCTTTTTCCATAAGGTCTGTTTGCCTGGCTAGTGCTCATACTAAGAACAGAGATACCCCTGTGGAGATGATTCAGGCGTGTTATAAAACCTATAAATAAATAATTAAATAAATGTTTGATCTGAGATCCTACCGGTTTCAGGTAATAAGCATGCCTCCCTGGTGTGTGAGTTTGCTTTAGTGAGGGCCGTACATAGATCAAAATGTTTGTACTCGGAGTCTTATCAAGATAAATCAGGTCAGGAAAGTCAGATGGGGCAGTAGAGCTTTCTCTTTCAGTGCCGCTGGACTCTGGAATAAGCTTTCCTGTTTTCTAAAACTAACAGAAAATCATCAAGCTTTTAGAAAACTGCTAAAGACACGGCTCTTCCAAGAGGATCGCATTTGAGGATTGTGTCCTCCTCTGTGCTTACCAGCGCCAAGACGCTTCGGCATTCGTGCGCTATACAAATCCTTATCCTATCCTATCCTATCCGACCCTCGAACGATGAATCAATCTAATGCTTCCTGTTGACACTGTGCTAGATCTTCGTCTAAACTGCATATACGGCGAATTCTAAAAAATTCACCATATGGAATGTTGTGTATCAAGTGTTGGAGATGGGAGCTACTCGCATGGAGAATCGAGTTACCAGCAGTGCTCTTACAATGGAGTTTAGTCTGAATTGCACCCCCACTTACATATACCTGTACATCTAAAAACTCAAAACATTGATCACTAATTTCAGCATTGAATTTTTAATTTAGCCTATTGTCATTGATGGAAGATACAAAAGCTTGTGATGACTTCTTAGTACCTTCCCATATTATGTAAACATCGTCAATGTACCGCCAGAAGTGTCTCACATGGGAATCCCAAATACTTTTATGTAGTGCCTTGAGGACATGCTCCTCCTACCAGACCACTTGAAGACATGCCTAGCTAGGGGAGAAGCATGCCTCCATCACCACTCCTCTTAATTGCTGGTACACTTCCCTAGTAAAAAGGAACTAATTATTATTGAGGCATAGTTCAATAATGTGCATACATATATACTACAACAAGATAGCCATGATATACAGAAACTTTGATCTCTAACCTACTGACCTCCTCAACCTCCCCACTCCCATGTCGACAGCCACTGGCCACCCACTCAACATATGGGAACAATTCACCACACCGAACTCTACAGTCTTAATGAACTCCATCCACTCAGGAGCACCCTCCGACCCATGTCCCCATCGACTCTTAAACCTCAGAAACGACTAGATCAGAACCAGCTCACTGCCATCCACAACACCTCCATTGCCACATCCACCGTTCCCGATGCCTGGAAACACTCAGAGGTCAGGCCCCTCCTCAAGAAACCCTCTGCAGACCCCAATGATCTCCAGAACTACCGCCCCATCTTGCTGCTCCAGTTTCCTCGTGGAGAAGGCCATCACCCTCCAACTCACTGAACAACTAGAGAGAAACAACCGGCTTGACCCCTCCCAATCAGGTTTCAGAGCCCAAAAAAACAAATACAGTACAGAGACAGCCATGATTGCCGCAACAGATGACATACGCACCCTACTCGACAGAGAAGAATTGGTCACCCTGATCCTTCTCGACCTCTCCACAGCCTTTCACACTGTCTCCCACAACACACTAATCAAAAGACTACACTAGATCAGAATCAAAGACAATGCTCTAAGATGGATGGCATCATTCCTCAAAGGGTGCACCCAGAGAATCCATCTCCCTCCTTGCACCTCTCGTTCGAAGCTCACCATCTGCGACATTCCTCAAGGTTCATCCCTCAGCCCGAACCTCTTCAACATCTTACGTGACACTGCTAGCAGACATTGTCAGAACCCAGAACATTAACATCATCTCCTACGCCAATGACACTCAGCTCGTCCTCTCGCTCTCAGAGGACCCCACAATGACAAAGTCTGACTTTCACAACTGCATGAAGGATGTCTCCACCTGGATGAAGGAGAACTGCCTGAAACTCAACATGAACAAAACCAAAGTGCTGATTTTAGGCAGCCACACCTCCCTCTGGAATGACTCCTGGAACTCGGACCCACCCGTACTCTGAAAGACAATGCCCACAACCTCGGCATCATCCTGGACAGTGAACTCTCCATGAAACGACAAGTCAATGACATCTCCTCAGCCTGCTTCTCTGCATGCTCCACAGAATCTTCAAAATGGCTCACCATCAGTATCAGGCAAACAGTGACGCAGGCCCTCATCACCAGCCGTCTGGACTATGGCAAAGTACTCTTTGCGGGCACTACAAGCGAACTCATGAGAAGACTTCAGATGATCCAGAACGCAGCGGCCAGACTGATCCGCAGTCTGCCCAAAAGTACCCACATCACCCAACACCTGAGAGACCTCCACTGGCTCCCCATCCAGGAAGGATGCCAACTCAAACCACTGACCCACGCCTACAAAGCACTCCATGACCAAGGACCTGCATAAATGAACCACCGCTTGAACTTTTACCATCCATCCAGAAACATTTGCTCCACTTACCTCGCCCTCACACAGACACCGGTCATCCGCAACTGCCGCACGGCAGGATGCTTTTTCTCCCACCTCACTGCCAAGTCCTGGACGGCCCTCTTTTACACGTCCGAACTTCACCATTGCTGAGAGACTTCAGGAAGGGACTCAAGACCTGGTTCTTTAATTGAAACCAGCAGCCCAGTGCCTGGATACCCTCACAGGTGAAAAGCTGCGCTATGCAAGAACTGCAAGATTGATAGCTATATATAATATCTCTATATATATATATATTCACTGAAAAAAACCATAGGTTTCAGGCACGTTATAGTTAGGAATTAGCATTTAAAAAACCTTAGAAATTCACTGAAAAAAACATAGGTTTCAGGGGCGTTATAGTTAGCTGGACTTTTCACTCATACAAAACCATTGAAATTCCCCCGTTATAGCTAGTTCAGCTAACTATAACTCGCGCGCCCGTAATGCACTGCTGATGACGTCACATATTACATCACTCATGACATGGTCAGTGACATCACTCATGACATCACTGATGACATCTCAAATGACATCACTGATGACATCATCCAGTGAATGTGTGTTTTTTGCTGAAAATTACATATGTTTTATATATGTATATCTCAAGGTCGATGGAAGAATAAATGGGTATATAAGTGTCTAAATGGATGATTTGTTTCTGAAAAATTGATTGTATAACTGACTGATTAAGTGTATCTTAGTGAATACATGGCTTAGTGAGTAATGTTTAAATGTGTAAATATCTGTATCAGTCTCTCACTTTGTGTATAAGTGGCTGCACGGGTTGGTGAGTAGCTACATGAGTGTCTATATAGGTTATTAGTTGGTTTTTTGAGTATCAGTATGAGTGTCTGAGTGTCTGTATGGTTCGGTGGGGGGTATTACGTAGTGCATACGTGCATGAATGAGTGACTCACTGTTTTGTATGTGTTGAAGACAGCATGTGTGCAGGACTGTATGGGTGGATGAGTGTGTGCATGGGTGTGTTAGTGAGTGATAGACTGTCTCAATAGTGTCTTTATGAGTAACTACATATGTTTTAAACTAGTATATGTGACTATTGGTGTATATAAGTGAGTATATGTGAGAGTGAGAGATTGAAAGAGTTCCTGTATGAATAAGTATGTGTTTCTATAAGTGATTGTTTAAAAGACTAAGTATGTGTAAGTTTCTGTAGAAGTAAGTGTGGTGGTGTGTGTATAACTGTATATGCAAGTAAATGGATGTTTGATTCTTTATTAGCATGAGTGACTATGTGTGTTAGTAACTCTATGGATGAGTGGCGTTGTGTAATAGGATGTATAGGTGTGTGAGTACATATGATGAGTGAGTACATGTATGAGTGGCTGTATAGTACTGTTGGTGAATGAGTGGATATGTATGTGTATGTGGATCTTAGAATTACTGAATAGGTTGTTGTAACTGGTATTGGTATGTCCATTGTTTTGAACATTGTAGTTTCTATTTTTGAATGTGTGTATCAAAGGTTATATTAGGGGAAGAGGAGGTCTGCAACTCTATCACAAGGAAGATGTCATCAGTGATGTCATTAGTGATGTCATTTGAGATGTCATCAGTGATGTCATGAGTGATGTCACTGACCATGTCATGAGTGATGTAATATGTGACGTCATCAGCAGTGCATTGAGGGCGCGCAAGTTATAGTTAGCTGAACTAACTATAACGGGGGAATTTCAATGGTTTTGTACGAGTGAAAAGTCCAGCTAACTATAACGCCCCTGAAACCTATGGTTTTTTCAGTGAATTTCTAAGGTTTTTTAAATGCTAATTCCTAACTATAACGTGCCTGAAACCTATGGTTTTTTCAGTGAATTTCAAAGTTTTTTAAATGCTAATTTCTAACTATGCCTACAGAGATAGGACATGTGAAGAAAGAAGAAAAAACGCACAGAAAGAAAAAAAAGAAATGCAGAAAGAAGCAACAGAAGTCCTCAAAGACGAAGAAAAGTGCAGGAAGAAGGATAACGTGCAGAAAGAACAAACAGAAGAGCAGAAAGAAGCTTAGTTACAAAATCATCCGGTACCCTCAACTTTTTCAGATGGATACTGATGGTAACTGAGTCTGACTAACCAGTCCTAGAGCCAGTGCTATGTTAAAAGACACTCAGAATACAGTGAAAATACCTACATACACTAGGGAACACTATGCGTTGGGGTCCCCCTGTGATCAGCATGACCTCCTCTGTAAGCCCCTAGTATATATTAGGGCAGGGTATTAAAACTACCTCTTAAAACACGCCACAGGGCGTGTTTGCACACGTCACCTCAGGCCCCGTCCCCTCACTTCCTCACTGTGTAAACACGCCCTGTGGACGTTTTAAGTTGGGAGATTAAGTCCCCTTGAATCCTGAGGGTCCCTAGGGTCCAACTAGACCACTAGGTACCTCCAGTAAGCGCCACAGAGCTGCGTTGCAGAGAGATGTAAAAAGGGGCACGGCCTAGACCACCTCTCTGCAACGCAGTGGAGTGGTGCTTACTGGAAGCACCTGGTGGGCTAGTTGGCCCCCAGGGTCCCTCAGGATTGAAGGGGAATTATTTCCCCAACTTAAAACGCGCCACAGGGCTTGTTTGCACACGTTAACTCAGGCCCCGTCCCCTCCCTTCACCACTGTGTAAACACGCCCTGTGGCCGTTTTTAGGTCTCGCCTGACCAGCGCTTTAGCGCTGGCTCTGGCGAGATTTATAGTAAGCGCGTTTTGGAAGTGCAAACAGTGGCTTTGCAGGCCTCCAACTACAGTGCATGTGACCCGTCCGGGCGCGCGCACCATTTGGAGTCCTGCAACCACTTGTTTGCTTTCACTATTCATCGCACCATTTGGCAGCCTGCGTGCCCGCCCCCACTCCCCCTCCCACTCCGTCAGCTTCAGTGCGCGCTTGTTTTTCAAGAAGCGCAGCGTCGTGTGAAGGATGGCAAATTAGGGCCTACGTTTAACAAAAAACGATCACATTTTAGCAGTAAAGTAGCACACGCACAAACTCAGATTTCTCTATTTTTTTCTGTGTAAAATCGTTCTTTTATGATCCATCCAGTCTATCTGACTCATTACTTAGCACATACGCAGCAAAAATGGCGCGTACTAGGTCGCTCCAATGTTTTCCTTATGCAGAGTTTTACCTTGTATGATAGCACTTTCCCATTTCTGATCACACCGTGACAAGCTCCCCTCCTTCCCTTGCTTCTCTCCACAGACCCGACCTCCATGATGTCGCCGGGCCTTGAGGACGTGAACTTCCAGCTGCAGCACTGCACCGGCCCTGCCTTTGAGCCCAGCTCCCTGAACACGACCCCGGACTCGCTGCTGCACCTGGGGCTGCAGGTACCTTTATAAAAATGTAAAACTGCAAATCTGATCTTGTGTAACGTAACCTGGTGCTTCTGTAAAGCACTTTAATCCATTTCGGTCAAGTTTGCGCTATATAAAACTGGAAAAAACATTCTTCGTGCGTACACATCACTTCATGTAAACAGCGCCTCATCGGGTGAGCTCGAAGTGCTTGCAAGGAGCGCATTGTCACCCTCGTGATTCGGCCCTTTTTTTTAGTACATTCCGAGTTTTACAGCCTCTCTTGTACGTGGAAGTACACAAACCAGCTTAATTTGATCTGTTGGGAGGGGCAGGCTGGAAAGGGCAGTGGGGGTGAAAGACATTTGTCAGAGTTCTAGCCTGGCTTGTAGTCGCTGTCGGAAGTCAAGGATGGACAGGACACGGCCACGCTTTTTCTCCACACCCAGCACGGCATCTGTGCAAACAGCTAATAGACACACAAGAATATACAAACGACATGGTCAAACTCAGGGCTTTAAGTGGGATGAATAAACTGGAGGGTCTCTCAAAGGTGCGTGGCCGATGTAATTAAGGGCGTGAACGCACTCCAATATCTTAGGGTAGAGTTCACGTTATATAAAACTGCAGAAGAAAAGAAAAACTGAGCTTTTAATGGAGTGTTTTCAACTTTGCAGTCAGCCTCGGCATCGTACTACTTCAAAGGGTCAGCTTTCTTATCTCTATGGGGCCATGTGTTTCAAACACATGGCCCCATAAAGACAACAAAGCTTTAACAACGGACGAAAGTGAAAGTGGACCGTGGACATTAGATTTAAATGCTAAAAACTCTAACTTTCACAAATGCGAGACTGCTGCACGCCGCACACTGCTGCACGCCACACACTGCTGCACGCCACACTGCTGCACACTGCTGCACGCCGCACACTGCTGCACGCCGCACACTGCTGCACGCCACACACTGCTGCACGCCGTACACTGCTGCATGCCGCACACTGCTGCACGCCACACACTGCTGCACGCCACACACTGCTGCATGCCTCACACTGCTACACAAAACACTGCTGCACGCCGCACACTGCTGCACGCCGCACACTGCTGCACGCCGCACACTGCTGCATGCAGCACACTGCTGCATGCCGCTGCACGCCACACGCTGCTGCACGCCACACACTGCTGCACGCCACACACTGCTGCACGCCGCACACTGCTGCACGCCGCACACTGCTGCACGCCGCACACTGCTGCACGCCGCGCACTGCTGCACGCCACACACTGCTGCACACTGCTGCATTACTCACTGCTGCATGCTGCACGACACTGCTGCACGCAGCACACTGCTGCACGCCGCACACTGCTGCACGCACAATGCTGCGCACACTGCTGCATTACACACTGCTGCACGCCGCACACTGCTACACGAAACACTGCTGAACGCCTCGCACTGCTGCACGCCTCACACTGCTGCACGCCACACACTGCTGCAAGCCACACACTGCTGCATGCCACACACTGCTGCACGCCGCACACTGCTGCATGCCGCACACTGCCGCACGCCGCACAATGCTGCGCACACTGCTGCACACCGCACACTGCTGCACGCCACACACTGCTGCACGCCACACACTGCTGCACGCCACACACTGCTGCACGCCGCTGCACGCCACACTGCCGCACACTGCTGCATGCCGCACAGCTGCACGCCACACACTGCTACACGAAACACTGCTGCACGCCACACACTGCTGCACGCCACACACTGCTGCACGCCACACACTGCTGCATGCCACACACTGCCGCACGCCGCTGCACGCCACACACTGCTGCATGCCTCACACTGCTACACGAAACACTGCTGCATGCCACACACTGCTGCACGGCGCACACTGCTGCACGCCGCACACTGCTGCACGCCGCACACTGCTGCATGCCGCTGCACGCCGCACACTGCTGCACGCCACACACTGCTGCACGCCACACACTGCTGCACGCCACACACTGCTGCACGCCGCACAATGCTGCACGCCGCACAATGCTGCACGCCGCACAATGCTGCAAGCCGCACACTGCTGCACGCCGCACACTGCTGCACATTGCTGCATTACTCACTGCTGCATGCTGCACGACACTGCTGCACGCCGCACACTGCTGCATGCCGCACACCGCTGCAAGCCGCTGCACGCCACACACTGCTGCACACCACACGTTACTGCATGCCGCACACTGCTGCACGCCGCACACTGCTGCACTCCACACACTGCATTTATGCGAGTTTATGCTACTGACATTGTAAATGACAATGCCTTTTATTTGTTTTAAAACCAAAACATAAATAAAAGGCATTGTAATTTTACAATGCCAATAGCTCAAAATCTTATAAATGCGAGACCTATTGCATTGCAAATGCTTGTTAGTTGGGAGATTAAGTTCATTTGAATCCTGAGGGTCCCTAGGGTCCAACTAGCCCACTAGGTACCTCCAGTATGCGCCACAGAGCTGCGTTGCAGAGAGGTGTAAAAAGTGGCACGGCCTGGACCACCTCTCTGCAACGCAGCTCAGTGGCGCTTACTGGAAGCACCTGGTGGGCTACTTAGCCCCCAGGGGCCCTCAGGATTGAAGGGGAATTATTTCCCCAACTTAAAACGCGCCACAGGGCTTGTTTGCACACGTTAACTCAGGCCCCGTCCCCTCCCTTCACCACTGTGTAAACACGCCCTGTGGCCATTTTTAGTTGGGAGATTAAGTTAATTTTAATCCTGAGGGTCCCTAGGGTCCAACTAGCCCACTAGGTACCTCCAGTATGCGCCACAGAGCTGCGTTGCAGAGAGGTGTAAAAAGTGGCACGGCCTGGACGACCTCTCTGCAACGCAGCTCGGTGGCGCTTACTGGAAGCACCTGGTGGGCTAGTTAGCCCCCAGGGGCCCTCAGGATTGAAGGGGAACGGTGTGCGCACGTTGCTTGCATGCGTACGTGCTCCGTGTGCACATGCGTACGTGATCCACGTGCGCATGCGTACTTCGTGCGTGATGCGTACGCGCGTGCTCCGTACGCGCATCCGTGCGTGCTCCTTTCACGCATGCGCGCGAGCTCCGTACGCGTGTGCTCCGTACGCGCCTGCGTGCGTGCTCCGTACGCGCGTACTCGATACGCGCATGCGCGCGTGCTCCGTACGCTCATGCGTGCTTGTACCGTGCGTGCTCCGTGCGTGCACCGTACGCGCTCGATGCGCGCACGGTAAGTCATGTGATCAAGAAACAACACTTTTCATTGGTTTACAGTAGTTTCAGGTCATGTGATTAAGAAACAACACTTTTCATTGGTTTATAGTAGTTTCAGTTCCAGAAACTTCCAACACCACACCCACTCCCCTCATTATTACTTCTGATTCCCTGGGAGAAGGAGCTGAGCAGCTTTTCTAGTACTTCAGTACTTCAGAATGGCAGAGCAGCAGTCATCTTCTGGGAGTGAGCAGGAGACCCTTGTGAGACAGAGACAGAGGAAACAGAAAGACTCTTTTATATGGCAATTTTTTACATTTCCACTGGGGCAGACGAAAGTGAATGCTCCCAAAGTCACCTGCACTCTTTGTGATCGCGTCTTATCAAGAGGAAATCCTAAAAAGAAATACTCTTTTAGTATCTTCACTATGATCAGGCATGTTAGAGATGTACATCATGTGGCTTATGCTCGAGCTGCTAGAGAAAACCCTCCAGCAGCTCAGCCGAGCACATCCGCAGCAGCTCAGCCGAGCACATCATCGGCAGCTCAGCAGAGCACTTAATCTGCGGCGGCAGCTTCACCTTCTTCGGTTCCTCTGGATATACACCCTCTGTTTGAGAGGGTGAATATATGGTGTAATTCGTGTAATGCTCTTATCTCTTATGCGGACACCAGCATTCCGCTAATAGAGAGGAAGATACAGCAGCACACGTGCGACACCCTATAATTTTTGCCATGTCTTTTTTTTCCTCTGACCCTCACAGCCACCTAACATCTAAACACTTACATTTTTTTTTATTCCATTTTTTTAATGTTTTTTTTCCCGCCGTGCGCGCACCGTGCGCGCACCCCGCGATTTTTTTATAAAGAATAAAAAAAAATTCACCCTTCATGGTCCTTCAGGGACCTCCTGACAAAAGCTAGGGGGTCAGGAACTCTGTACCCTGCCCCCTTTTCACGTTCTCCACCTTTCTTTTAAATGGAAACACACATTTCTTTTTTTTGCATATTTTAACCCTTTCCAAATGATTTCTACCCCCAACATGACTTCTGCCTGCTAGCATAGCATTAGATCATGGAACACTGGTGTGTGCAGAGACGTCAGAATTTCAGCACATAATGTTTCTAATCCAAAGAGCAAGATTGCTTAACTTTTCAAACCTAACAGCAAATCCAAAGTAATGTTCTGTGGGAACACATTTTTCTGGACCAATACAAAACATGCTTTTAAAAATTTAAACATACAGCCTAGTTTTTATTGTAAAATGGTCTGAAACAGCCAATGAGTTCTTTTTTTAAAAAAAAAAGTATATAAGCCTCCATTTTACAACTACCTTTCTTTTCATTTTGTCATTCTACTGAAAGACACCTTCAGAGTGCATCCAGGTCTCCTCCTCACTCCCTGAAATACACTGCTGTTCTACCATTTTCAATTAAAATTGATTGCTGCTCAGCTCCTTGTCCCAGGTAATAATAAGAAATAGTGAGGGGAGTGGCTATGGTGTATGAAGATTCTGGAAGAGAAACTACTATGAACCAATGCTTCTGAGTGCATCCAGATGTCCTCCACACTCCCTGAAGTAGATTGCTCTTCTGCCATTTACAACTAAAATTGATACCTGTTCTGCTCCTTGTCCCACGAAATAAGAAGAAATAGTGAGGGTATTGGCAAGGCATTTATAGAGTAGACGGTGTACATTTCACAGATGAAGGGAACAGAGTCTTCCGCTTGATCTTTAGACTCTGCATCGATACTTACTTATAGGTACCAAAAAACACTCAATTAACACAATGGCTCTTTTTAGAGCCAACCAACATCCAAACACTTAAACTTTATTTTTAATTCTATTTTTTATACGATTTTTTTGTCGCATCTCTATGCTTCCCCTGCACAGGTGTACAAACTGCAGCCATGCGCTGGCGCAGGCTCCCTTGCACCATGGTTTTAGGATGCCTGCGTGGTGGGGAGATTGTTCTTGTGCAGGAAGGGACACCTTCCTGCACAAAAACAATCAAAAGAGGCTTTTTCCTCTTTCAATGCGTGCTGTAGAATGGAGGACGCACTAAAAGAGGAAAAAACGAGGAGAAATAAAAACATTTCTCCTCGTTGTGCCTCGCAACACCACCTCTAGGGTGGCGTAGCATTCACACGCATCTCCAGAGTTACGATTTCTCGTAAACCTGGAGATGTGTCTAGTTCTTTGTGTGTTGTGTGGGAACACCCACAACAACACCCATGGAACGGCCCTTCAACGCACAGTGCTGCGTGTGAAGTGGCTGTATTTATGTGGAGAGGAAAAGTCACGCAGGGTGGCTTTTCCTCTCCTTGTAAATATGGAGGAGCTCCCTGCGCCACCAGTACGTTATGAAAAGTGACGTAGTGGTGGCGCAGGGGCCTTGTTAATCTTCCCCAGAGATGTTAAGCAAATTAAGGGTAAGACAGACAAAGGGAGAGAGACAGAAACAGAGACAGAGAGCAAGGAACTGAGAAGGAGTAAGGCAGTTAGAATGACTGAGACACATGGAGACAGGGAGAGATACATGGTTGAAAAAGTAGTGGTGGAGGCAGTAAACCTAGGGGAGTAGTATAGAAGGAGTGAGGGAGTTACGAAAGAGTAGTAAAGGAAGAAGAGAGAGAGAAGGGGAATGAGAAAAGCAGAGTGAGGAGAAGTGAAGAAAAGTGAGCATGAAAGTGAAGGGGTGAGAAATACAGATATTTCAAACTTACCTGACCAACAAAATAACTTAATTAGAAATAAATGTTTTTTTTAATTGCTAGAAAAAAGGATTACATTTCCTAAATTTTCTTTCTCGATCTGAAAAAAAAGAAAAAAAGTAGTAATATTTAACAATACATTTTAGAATACAGTACACATATTTTCATATTTAACAAAGTAATTTTTTGCCCTTTTTTGCTGTTTTCAGAATATATTGAATTTCACTGTAAATTGTGAAATCAATTGCATTCATCACTTAACAGCGGGCAAAAAAATTAACAATCTGAAAGATTGTTTAAAAAAAGCCCTGAATCTCTACTCAGTAAAACATACCTTGATAGAAATGTAACATATATATTAAAAATATCATCTAAGAACAATAACTATTTGCAATAAATAACGTCTGTAAATCTTGTTGCTTAAGCTCATACACCAAAATATTATCTGTCAAAGAAGTCCATAATAGAAACAGTTACCTTTCCATGAGGCCAAATGGTAATTTTTAAATTCTTTTTTGGTGCAATATCCAATGGTAGTCCTATAATATCGAAATAATGGTTTCTTCAGATGCTGCAATTTGTATCTAAAATTTTGGTTTTAGAAAAATTAAGTAGGAATTTGGTAATTCTGCAGGCAAACGTTGCTTGAAAATCAATTGTGAATCATTACACAGTGTCCAGCCTTTTTCACATTTTAGATAAACTGTGTAATGACCAGAAGTTATAGAAGGTCCATCATGGAAAATTATTGCAACTGCAACAAAAGTTTTTCCTGATATTGATAATTGATTTCCTGTAAACTTCTTTATTAAAGTGTCCAATTTCGTTCCATCAGCTCTACAACGTTGCATCATTAAAATTACATACTGTCCATATTTCTTTAAAAATAACGTTGATAACATTTCTGATTTACATTGAGAACATTCCATGTTGTGATTTGCATCTTTAACTAATTTACTAAAAGTCACTGATTTACTCTCTGGTAATGTTAAATATATGAACCTTTCAGAATCAACATTAGAGCTGCATGTGTTCAAACAGTTTTCACAACTATGTTCCCATTTATAAGAGAGACCAAACATATTTTCTATTTCTACCCCTTCATCTTCCAGTACCATAAGCATATACATTAAGAATTCCTGTCCATCTTGCTGGACATTTTGAGTAAACTGTGTACATCCTGAACATACATCTAAAAGATTTCTAACATCAGAAGCACTTTCTATTTTAGTTTTA
Source organism: Triturus cristatus (assembly GCF_964204655.1). Taxonomy (NCBI): domain Eukaryota; kingdom Metazoa; phylum Chordata; class Amphibia; order Caudata; family Salamandridae; genus Triturus; species Triturus cristatus. The sequence continues at coordinate 444,316,046 of NC_140585.1, forward strand.
TCATTACTCAGCTTCTCATAAAGGAAACTTAACAGAGAACAGAATCTTTTTTCATGATTTAGTATTATCTGCTCTTTCAAACTTTCAAGATAAAATACAACATTCAGCACTACATTAGCATAGCAGTTGACACCAGAGCTATTTTCAAAATGACAACCAACAACCTCTTCAGCATTGTCCTTTTTCTTTTTGCTTGCAATCACATCAGTCTCTATTTGTTTTCTCTTCTGTACATCCTCATTACAGATATTCTCAATTCTCCTTTTCCGACAAACAACACGTTTTTCAAACACAGGATACTGACCTAAATGAGGAGCATAGCTTTTTCCTAATCTATTATATTCCTTTACACAGTTTGCATAAGCACTAACTTTTGACTCATCAAAGTCTATCATGAATAAACCAGATATTTTTTTCACGCATGACAAAGCAACATATGCCATACCTTCTTTAAACACAGTAGATCCAATGTTTAAAAAAGCACTATCTACAGTTAATCCTTGAGATTTGTGAATAGTTACAGCATATGCTAGAGAAAACGGAAACTGCTTCCTTCGTACATATAAGTCTTTCACAAGCAAGAAACGAACTGAACAACGACTAATGTCTTTAACCTCTTCAATCTGATCAAATTTTATTTTAAAAAATACATTTCCATCTTTTTTCTTGTAATTAACAAAACCCACAACTTTACCCATAGCTCCATTCACTAAACCTTTTTCTACATCCAAATTACATCTTCAAATTTCTCGACAGTTTATACATACATAAAGATTCTTTTCTAAACCAGCTGTTTTTGATATGTTTTTCTCTAGAGAATCCAATTTAGTTGTCAATTTGCTTGTCAATATAATAGTTATTCCTTCATGCTGTATTTTATCCACAGCTTCCAGTTTTATAATCTCTTCATTTTCCAATTTCAAAAGTTCTTGATTGAATATAGAGCATTCATGTAGTGTTGGCATTAAGCAGATTACAGTATTTTTTCCAGCAATTTTCTTGCATATTTTCTCTGGAACTATTTGTTCTGTTGGAAACAAATTACATAGCAATCGACTCTGTAAATCTTTTCTGCCATGTTCTGTGAGTAGTCCAATTCTGATATCTTTGAGAATACTTGCATAATCATCATCATTTGCTTGCCGCATATTGGTAATGAGTTCTTTGTACTCAAAGTATGTCCAAATATTCACATTACCTATACTTCCTAATGACTTTTTCGTGTCTTCATGTGTAAGAGTATGAAATACTGGTTGTCCTTTAACTGGAGTGAGCTGCAGTAGATCCCCAAAAACTATAACATGTTTTCCTCCAAATACCATGTCATAGTTTGTCTTTAGAATTTGCTGCATTCTTAAATGCACAAAGGCAAGCATTAAGTTTGATACCATGCTTACCTCATCAATAATGAGAACTTTAATTTTTTTCAATACTCTTGAAACTTCAAAACATGCTTCTCCTGTTAGCTTGTGGTATTGTATTTTGTTCTCAGGCTCTACTGATAACATTAGCAAATGATGGAGGGTAATTCCTTTTATGTTATATGCTGCTAACCCAGTTGGAGCAGTAACAACACAAGACAAAGTTGAATCAGTTTTTTTCTGTAGGTAGCTTCTAATTACTTTAATTAAGAAACTTTTTCCGATTCCAGCTTGTCCACTCACATACATTCTGATTGGTTCAAATGATGTGCATGAGCACTCTTTATTTTCATGTAGTAATCCATGATCAATTTGTTTTGTGACTTCCTCATAAATTTGTTGTTGTTCATCATTCAGTTGCTGTTCCAAATTTGGTAAGTTTAATAAATCTTCCTGAGCTTGATTCATAGCTGTTTCCACTTCAGTCATGGCTATTGCAGCTTCATTTTCTATGATTGGTTGTCCTAGGGGATCTTGACTGAGCGTCCCAGAACTTTGACTGTCTTGAGAACTGTCTCTAGCTACTTCAGCTGCAATTGTTGCTTCTTGTTCAATTTCTTCATTTAACATTTGTACATAAGTTGTGAAAGTACTGCATTCTATGGTATCTTTGCATGCATTAAAGGAATCTTCATAGCTCTGAAAATGTTCAAGTAATTCATCCTCTGAACGCCATGGTTTAAACAACTGTAAAAGTGCTAAGTGGTAAAATTCCTTCTTGTCAGTAGTGTCGCAACTCAGCTTTCTGTGATTAATCAAACTTCCTTTTGTTTGTTTTACCAAACATCCTTCCTCACCAATGACTTTATATTTACCATTGTTGATGTCTTCTGTGGTATTCCGTTTAAAAATGTAGTTCTGCAGCACTTCATAGAGACACATGTTCTCAAGATGATGACTTCTCTTTGGGTAATATGTGTCCAACATGTTTGTTCTTAAAATGTCTGTACTTTCTGGTTCGTACTCTGCTAAATATTCAATTTCTCGAATAGATTTCAATACCCGATTTCGCATTCCTTCAAGGCCTAAACTTACCCAAATTATTCTTCTGGATTTGGAGTACAGACTTGCAGATGATAACCTATCTGAGCATTCATATGACCCAATTTCTCGATGCGATAACATCTTTAAACTGAAACTGTATAGCTTTTTACTGACAGTCTTCTCGTGAGAAATCTCTTCCCACATTTCTTTCAATTCCGTTTTCTCAGATTTAGTGATGTAAGATGTGACATACCGAGCAACAGCAATAGAATTGTCAGCTACATACTGAATATCCATGTTAGCATTCCACATGGATAAAATGACTGGGTTGTAGTCATTTATATATTTTGACTCTTCTTTTCTTCTTAGGTTGTAGGTATTTTTAGGCGATTTTCTTGTAATAGTATGTCGCACAGCTGACATAAAACTGTTTACTCTTCCTTTTGAAAGAACAGGTCGTGGAAATCCAAATCGACATTTTGTGTAGAATTTATCTTTACTCTTGTACTTTCGTCTACAGTATTTTCCACACCGATGACTTTGGAAACGTAAAACTTGCTCTTTTAAGTTTTTTTCTTCTGTGCTTTTAGGTATAGCACATGTTGCATATCCTTCAATGAAAGATAAAACTGTATCATCAGAATCTGTTCCAAATTTTGGGGCATCCTTGATCCACAACAGCATATGAATATGAGGAGCACCTCTTGCTTGGTACTCTTTTCTCCAAAAGAAATCCACAACTTCTCCAAGAGGTGGATTTTTTTTATTGCAGATGAAGTACATCATAGCCTCAAATCTATGATTGAAATATCTGCAAACATTAACCGGATCCAATGAGCACAATTCTCCTGCTGTCTTGTATTGGATGTTTTCAATATTTGAATTTGCCTCTCGAAGAAAATCCAGTAAATCATCCCAAGCGTACTCAGCACAGCTTAGGGTAAGGAACCATGTAAGAGTTCCTAAATTCCGTAACATACATTTCAATTCTCCATGGCGTCGGTACCAATATTCATTAGTCCCATGCTGACAAGCCATCAGATTAATCAATTGTGATTCCAAATGATCATCTCGCTGTTGCACTTTGTTCAGAAAATCCTTTGCAGACACATTATGTAGATGTACTCCAGTTTTTAAAATGTGATTGACTGCATAAGATAGTGCAGATAAGTCACTTTCAAATAAAAGATGGAACAAATAAGGAATACTTTGACGAAATCTTGGATCTTCTGCATATAATCTTGTAGTCCGATACTCAGAAGCAGGAATCTGTACTGGACGTTCATCATATCGTCCACCTTTTCCTATTGGAAACAGCTGGGGAAAACATCGAGCTTCCAAGCTCTCCTCCCATACACTCACAGGAGTTCCTTTTGCTTTTTTCATCTGAAACAGATCAATAGTGTTTCCCATAACTTCTTTAGAATGAAGAGGATGTATGCTGAAATGTTCATAAATTTCTTCTTCTTTTGACTTATCCACTTTTTCATTTTGCCCAGTTGGTATTCCTGTGTCTGCTAGTAAAACTTCTTCATCTTCATCCATATAAATTGATTCATACCATTTATTATTTCTTTTCAAATATAAATTTGCTCTTTGTACTTTTCGTACATCTACTAGCTCCTGCCAAATGTTCTTATTCTTTGTAGGTACACCATTAACCAGAATAACTAATGGTTCAGTTTCCAAACTATCTGCATCAATTGTTTTAATATTTTTTTTCAAATCTAATGGCAAATAGACAACTCTTCCTTTTAAACCTCTTTGTAAATCTGAAGGAGGTAATTTGCCTGTTTTGGGCTCCATACGAAATATAGTCTGAAACGGATGGACACATTGAATGAGAATAAACTCAAACGTATTTAAATCACCAAGTTCTGCAGGAATATCAACCAATTCTGAATTATTATGTACAGCTCTAGCTGGCATATTATTTTCTTCTAACTTGTTATAACAGTATTTACAAATACGCTGATCTTCACCCAATTCAAAACAGTTTTCCAGAAACAAATATGTAGCAAAATCCTTCCACTCATAATTATTTTCTTTTTCACTTTTTTTATAGAGATCAACATTCCTTGTTTGAGTTTTATAATGGCTTCTCCGGCAACTAATACAAGTAATATTTGGTCTTTCATTAGAGATGATAGTACATTTTGTCATTTGATCTTCAAATGTTTTACTAACAGTGGGTTCTACATTCTCTTCGACATTTCCTGCACTTTCTTGCTCTGGACCAAAGTAACAAAACTCAATATCCTCACAAACCTTCTTCACATCTGATACAGATCCACGGAACAGAGCACTATTCAACTCATGTAACTTTAGTGCTGGACTTTTAGCAAAATACAATCTTCTCACAAACTTTCTCATTTCAGTATGACGAACTGCCAGCATCCTAAAATGTTGAAAAACACTTTGACAAACTTTCCTAGAAAGACAAGCCAGAGAATGTCCTTGCAAACCAGTATTCTCTCTCACTCTGCATGGATCTAGTCTTTGAAGCACCTTAATCTTCTGTTTAACACTTTTTTTTTTTACTATATTCTCTTAGAAAGTCACAAAATGTATCAATAGATTCCTGTCGTACAGTACAAATACTACTACAATTCCAAGTGTACACTGGGGCTTTAGGACGTCTCCCCATAACCTCATCAGCTAACACTTCTTCCTCATTTCTTGGAACCATTTTCTCCTTTTCCATTACACAACCATCTTTAACTTCATATGCTCGACCACTGGTGTCAACTGCATGCAGTAAACTATTACTTTGAAGATAACTCTCTTCATTAAAAAATGGTTCAGTACTTGAACTATGCTTCCATTCTCCTAAGAACACTTTGCGAAAGTTTTTTTTTTCACTTCTCTTTTTCTTTTGCTTTTTGACTTCATTACATTCACTAATTTATCTAATGTACGGATCCTGTTCAAAATTAAAATGAATAGTTTTCTTTTTAATTCCAAAGCCTTTGCAACAATTGATTCAATATGTTTCTTTTTCTTATAAAATTTGGCTTTCTTCCTATATTTTTTCACATCCTTTAGCAAATTGAACATCACTCTTCTCTGAAACATTTTTCTACGAATGTTTTTAAAATCTATTTTTCTTTTTAAGTCATTCTTTCTTACTTCTGATTGTACATTAGCATTTAGTATATTCTGTCGATTGTCTTGTTGTTTTCTACTTGAAACACTATTTCCAGTGGATATATTTTTTACATTTTTTCTTTGCTTGAGGATATTTTTTATAAAATCCTTAGTCTGCTTACCAGAAGGCTTTTTCTTTTTTCCAACATGAGGTTCTTCAACTAATTTTTGTTGTCCAGTTGTCTTCAAATATAGATGTTGTTGCTGTTCTTTTCTCTTTCTTGATTTTATAGGCATCTTTAATTTATTTCAGTGTTGTTCAGCAATACCTGAAAGAAACTAAAAAAAAAAATACCTTTATGTAATTTAAATATATTACTATATTTTTTATGAGCTTTTCAAAACCTATCATATGAGCTGTCCCTTTCTTACGACTGCAAGTCTTACACAATAAAAGCTACACAAATTAAATCACTGACAACAATTCCTGTGTGCACACAGACTCATGGTGTGATTCTAGGCAGAAAACGATATTTGATTGGCAATTTCAAAGCACATTTACTACTGTGGTTTTGCAAGTGATAATTACTGTAACAGCCTGACACATTTTCCTTATAGTTTAGAGAGGCAGAAAAGAGCACGTGTCCTAACAGCTACTTGAGAGCATGAGCATGTGGAACCTGGGTGAGTGATTAGACTAGAGCAAAGGAAATGAGCCTTGGTGATGTTGAATGTGGTAGCGTTACACACTACTATCTAAAATACCACACAGTGCTGAATAGTAAGCATGGGAGTGCAGGAGAAGCACCTGCCTGTGTGCTAAGAGCGTGCTTCTGGAAACTGTGTATTGTCAGGTGCAAGAGAGATCTGCATGGACGCTTGCACAACTGCATGAAGACTGCAGAGATGTATGTAAGAGTACATGTATGGTAAGGGTTTATTGGAGTTTGGAACATGTAGGAACTACCTCACCCATGGCGTGAGTGGAAGGAAAATCTACCCTGTTGTTTTCAAATGTGTTTGCATTTGCCTCTCATCTGTGAGATAGTGATTTGTGCTGAATGCTAACCATCACAGTTCAAGAAAACAAGCTGCTCCTTTCCTACGAGTGCTAGTCTTACAGAAGCACAGCAACACAAATTAAATCTCTGACAACAATTCCTGTGTGCACACAGACTCATCGTGTGATTCTAGGCAGAAAACGATATTTGATTGGCAATTTCAAAGCACATTTACTACTGTGGTAGAGCAAGTGATAATTACTGTAACAGCCTGACACATTTTCCTTATAGTTTGAGAAGCAGAAAAGAACACATGTCCTACCAGCTACTTGAGACTATGAGCATGTGTAACATGGGTGAGTGATTAGACTACAGCAAAGGAAATGTGCCTTAGTGATATTGATTGTGTTAGCATTACTCACTGCTATCTGAAATACCACACAGTGCTGAATAGTAAGCATGAGAGTGCAGGAGAAGCAGCTGGCTGTGTGCTAAGAGCATACTTCTGGAGACTGTGTATTGTCAGGCGCAAGAGAGATCTGCATGGACACTTGCACAACTGCATGAAGACTGCACAGATGTATGTAAGAGTACATGTGTGGTAAGGGTTAATTGGAGTTTTGAACATATAGGATCTACCTCACCCATGGCAGGAGTGGAAGGAAAATCTACAATGTTGATTTCAAATATGTTAGCATTTGCCTCTCATTTATGAGATATTGATTTGTGCTGAATGCTAGCCATCACAGTTCAAGAAAACAAGCTGCCTCTTTCCTACGAATGCAAGTCTTACAGAACCAGACCACCACAAATTAAATCTCTGACAACAATTCCTTTGTGCACACAGACTCATGGTGTGATTCTAGACAGAAAACGATATTTGATTGGCAATTTCAAAGCACATTTACTACTGTGGTTTTGCAAGTGATAATTACTGTAACAGCCTGACACATTTTCCTTATAGTTCAGAGAGGCAGAAAAGAGCACATGTCCTAACAGCTACTTGAGAGCATGAGCATGTGTAACCTGGGTGAGTGATTAGACTACAGCAAAGGAAATGAGCCTTAGTGATATTGATTGTGTTAGTATTACTCACTGCTATCTGAAATACCACACAGTGCTGAATACTTAGCATGGGAGTGCAGGAGAAGCACCTGCCTGTGTGCTAAGAGCGTGCTTCTGGAGACTGTGTATTGTCAGGTGCAAGAGAGATCTGCATGGATGCTTGCACAACTGCATGAAGACTGCAGAGATGTATGTAAGATCACCTGTGGTAAGGGTTAATTGGAGTTTTGAACATGTAGGAACTACCTCAACCATTGCAGGAGTGTAAGGAAAATCTACCCTGTTGTTTTCAAATGTGTTAGCATTTGCCTCTCATTTGTGAGATATTGATATGTGCTGAATGCTAGCCATCACAGTTCAAGAAAACAAGCTGCCCCTTTCCTACGAATGCAAGTCTTACAGAACCAGACCAACACGAATTAAATCTCTGACAACAATTCCTTTGTGCACACAGACTCATGGTGTGATTCTAGGCAGAAAACGATATTTGATTGGCAATTTCAAAGCACATTTACTACTGTGGTTTTGCAAGTGATAATTACTGTAACAGCCTGACACATTTTCCTTATAGTTTAGAGAGGCAGAAAAGAGCACATGTCCTAACAGCTACTTGAGAGCATGAGCATGTGGAACCTGGGTGAGTGATTAGACTAGAGCAAAGGAAATGAGCCTTGGTGATGTTGAATGTGGTAGCGTTACACACTACTATCTAAAATACCACACAGTGCTGAATACTTCGCATGGGAGTGCAGGAGAAGCAGCTGCCTGTGTGCTAAGAGCGTGCTTCTGGAGACTGAGTATTGTCATGTGCAAGAGAGATCTGCATGGACGCTTGCACAACTGCATGAAGACTGCACAGATGTATGTAAGAGTACATGTGGGGTAAGGGTTAATTGGAGTTTTGAACATGTAGGATCTACCTCACCCATTGCAGGAGTGTAAGGAAAATCTACCCTGTTGTTTTCAAATGTGTTAGCATTTGCCTCTCATTTGTGAGATATTGATTTGTGCTGAATTTTAGCCATCACAGTTCAAGAAAACAAGCTGCCCCTTTCCTACGAATGCAAGTCTTACAGAACCAGACCACCACAAATTAAATCTCTGACAACAATTCCTAAGTGCACACAGACTCATGGTGTGATTCTAGGCAGAAAACGATATTTGATTGGCAATTTCAAAGCACATTTACTACTGTGGTTTTGCAAGTGATAATTACTGTAACAGCCTGACACATTTTCCTTATAGTTTAGAGAGGCAGAAAAGAGCACATGTCCTAACAGCTACTTGAGAGCATGAGCATGTGTAACCTGGGTGAGTGATTAGACTACAGCAAAGGAAATGAGCCTTAGTGATATTGATTGTGTTAGCGTTACTCACTGCTATCTGAAATACCACACAGTGCTGAATACTTAGCATGGGAGTGCAGGAGAAGCACCTGCCTGTGTGCTAAGAGCGTGCTTCTGGAGACTGTGTATTGTCAGGTGCAAGAGAGATCTGCATGGACGCTTGCACAACTGCATGAAGACTGCACAGTGGTATGTATGAGTACAGGTGGGGTAAGGGTTAATTGGAGTTTTGAACATGTAGGATCTACCTCACCCATTGCAGGAGTGTAAGGAAAATCTACCCTGTTGTTTTCAAATGTGTTAGCATTTGCCTCTCATTTGTGAGATATTGATTTGTGCTGAATGCTAGCCATCACACTTCAAGAAAACAAGCTGCCCCTTTCCTACGAATGCAAGTCTTACAGAACCAGACCAACACAAATTAAATCTCTGACAACAATTCCTTTGTGCACACAGACTCATGGTGTGATTCTAGACAGAAAACGATATTTGATTGGCAATTTCAAAGCACATTTACTACTGTGGTTTTGCAAGTGATAATTACTGTAACAGCCTGACACATTTTCCTTATAGTTCAGAGAGGCAGAAAAGAGCACATGTCCTAACAGCTACTTGAGAGCATGAGCATGTGTAACCTGGGTGAGTGATTAGACTACAGCAAAGGAAATGAGCCTTAGTGATATTGATTGTGTTAGTATTACTCACTGCTATCTGAAATACCACACAGTGCTGAATACTTAGCATGGGAGTGCAGGAGAAGCACCTGCCTGTGTGCTAAGAGCGTGCTTCTGGAGACTGTGTATTGTCAGGTGCAAGAGAGATCTGCATGGATGCTTGCACAACTGCATGAAGACTGCAGAGATGTATGTAAGATCACCTGTGGTAAGGGTTAATTGGAGTTTTGAACATGTAGGAACTACCTCAACCATTGCAGGAGTGTAAGGAAAATCTACCCTGTTGTTTTCAAATGTGTTAGCATTTGCCTCTCATTTGTGAGATATTGATATGTGCTGAATGCTAGCCATCACAGTTCAAGAAAACAAGCTGCCCCTTTCCTACGAATGCAAGTCTTACAGAACCAGACCAACACGAATTAAATCTCTGACAACAATTCCTTTGTGCACACAGACTCATGGTGTGATTCTAGGCAGAAAACGATATTTGATTGGCAATTTCAAAGCACATTTACTACTGTGGTTTTGCAAGTGATAATTACTGTAACAGCCTGACACATTTTCCTTATAGTTTAGAGAGGCAGAAAAGAGCACATGTCCTAACAGCTACTTGAGAGCATGAGCATGTGGAACCTGGGTGAGTGATTAGACTAGAGCAAAGGAAATGAGCCTTGGTGATGTTGAATGTGGTAGCGTTACACACTACTATCTAAAATACCACACAGTGCTGAATACTTCGCATGGGAGTGCAGGAGAAGCAGCTGCCTGTGTGCTAAGAGCGTGCTTCTGGAGACTGAGTATTGTCATGTGCAAGAGAGATCTGCATGGACGCTTGCACAACTGCATGAAGACTGCACAGATGTATGTAAGAGTACATGTGGGGTAAGGGTTAATTGGAGTTTTGAACATGTAGGATCTACCTCACCCATTGCAGGAGTGTAAGGAAAATCTACCCTGTTGTTTTCAAATGTGTTAGCATTTGCCTCTCATTTGTGAGATATTGATTTGTGCTGAATTTTAGCCATCACAGTTCAAGAAAACAAGCTGCCCCTTTCCTACGAATGCAAGTCTTACAGAACCAGACCACCACAAATTAAATCTCTGACAACAATTCCTAAGTGCACACAGACTCATGGTGTGATTCTAGGCAGAAAACGATATTTGATTGGCAATTTCAAAGCACATTTACTACTGTGGTTTTGCAAGTGATAATTACTGTAACAGCCTGACACATTTTCCTTATAGTTTAGAGAGGCAGAAAAGAGCACATGTCCTAACAGCTACTTGAGAGCATGAGCATGTGTAACCTGGGTGAGTGATTAGACTACAGCAAAGGAAATGAGCCTTAGTGATATTGATTGTGTTAGCGTTACTCACTGCTATCTGAAATACCACACAGTGCTGAATACTTAGCATGGGAGTGCAGGAGAAGCACCTGCCTGTGTGCTAAGAGCGTGCTTCTGGAGACTGTGTATTGTCAGGTGCAAGAGAGATCTGCATGGACGCTTGCACAACTGCATGAAGACTGCACAGTGGTATGTATGAGTACAGGTGGGGTAAGGGTTAATTGGAGTTTTGAACATGTAGGATCTACCTCACCCATTGCAGGAGTGTAAGGAAAATCTACCCTGTTGTTTTCAAATGTGTTAGCATTTGCCTCTCATTTGTGAGATATTGATTTGTGCTGAATGCTAGCCATCACACTTCAAGAAAACAAGCTGCCCCTTTCCTACGAATGCAAGTCTTACAGAACCAGACCAACACAAATTAAATCTCTGACAATTCCTTTGTGCACACAGACTCATGGTGTGATTCTAGGCAGAAAACGATATTTGATTGGCAATTTCAAAGCACATTTACTACTGTGGTTTTGCAAGTGATAATTACTGTAACAGCCTGACACCTTCTCCTTATAGTTTAGAGAGGCAGAAAAGAGCACATGTCCTAACAGCTACTTGAGAGCATGAGCATGTGGAACCTGGGTGAGTGATTATACTACAGCAAAGGAAATGAGCCTTAGTGATATTGATTGTGTTAGCGTTACTCACTGCTATCTGAAATACCACACAGTGCTGAATACTTAGCATGGGAGTGCAGGAGAAGCACCTGCCTATGTGCTACGAGCGTGCTTCTGGAGACTGTGTCTTGTCAGGTGCAAGAGAGATCTGCATGGACGCTTGCACAACTGCATGAAGAGTGCACAGATGTATGTAAGAGTACATGTGGGGTAAGGGTTAATTGGAGTTTTGAACATGTAGGATCTATCTCACCCATTGCAGGAGTGTAAGGAAAATCTACCCTGTTGTTTTCAAATGTGTTAGCATTTGCCTCTCATTTGTGAGATATTGATTTGTGCTGAATGCTAGCAATCACAGTTCAAGAAAACAAGCTGCCCCTTTCCTACGAATGCAAGTCTTACAGAACCAGACCACCACGAATTAAATCTCTGACAACAATTCCTTTGTGCACACAGACTCATGGTGTGATTCTAGGCAGAAAACGATATTGATTGGCAATTTCAAAGCACATTTACTACTGTGGTTTTGCAAGTGATAATTACTGTAACAGCCTGACACCTTCTCCTTATAGTTTAGAGAGGCAGAAAAGAGCACATGTCCTAACAGCTACTTGAGAGCATGAGCATGTGGAACCTGGGTGAGTGATTAGACTAGAGCAAAGGAAATGAGCCTTAGTGATATTGATTGTGTTAGCGTTACTCACTGCTATCTGAAATACCACACAGTGCTGAATACTTAGCATGGGAGTGCAGGAGAAGCACCTGCCTGTGTGCTAAGAGCGTGCTTCTGGAGACTGTGTATTGTCAGGTGCAAGAGAGATCTGCATTTACGCTTGCACAACTGCATGAAGACTGCACAGAGGTATGTATGAGTACAGGTGGGGTAAGGGTTAATTGGAGTTTTGAACATGTAGGATCTACCTCACCCATTGCAGGAGTGTAAGGAAAATCTACCCTGTTGTTTTCAAATGTGTTAGCATTTGCCTCTCATTTGTGAGATATTGATTTGTGCTGAATGCTAGCCATCACACTTCAAGAAAACAAGCTGCCCCTTTCCTACGAATGCAAGTCTTACAGAACCAGACCAACACGAATTAAATCTCTGACAACAATTCTTTTGTGCACACAGACTCATGGTGGGATTCTAGGCAGAAAACAGTATTCCTGGGTGATACCAGTACACCTTAATTTATGGTGAATAAATACTCCATAATTTCTTACAAGTTCAAGGCAGTTAAATATCTTCCAAAACATAAAATGTAAAAGACAACTTTAAAACAAGAATCACATTTATTTTTTTCATATCAAAATGCACCACATACATCCCCTCTCAAATTCATAACTCACCTTTAAAAGTAGTTAGTTGAGAAAGAAATGTGGCACTCACACAGCAGATTATCAGAGCCAGAATCTCTGAACTGTACACCTCTCAGCAGAACCAGTAAATGGCAATCTTTCCCTCTCTTTTTTCACACATATACATGTTAACTTCAAATCACAGTGCTTCCCACATTTTTTCAAATGGAAACACACATTTCTATTGGCTGCAAATTTCAACCCTTTTCCAAATGATCCCTACCCCCAACATGACTTCTGCCTGCTACCATAGCAACAGGTCATGGAACACTGGTGTGAGCAGAGAGGTCAGAAGTTCAGCACACAATGTTTCTAATCCAAAGAGCAAGAGTGCTTGACTTTTTAAACCTAACAGCAAATCCATAGTAATGTTCTGTGGGAACACATTTTTCTGAACCAATACAAAACATGCTTTTAAAATTTTAACCATACAGCCTAGTTTTTAGTGTAGAATGGTCTGAAACAGCCAATGAGCTCTTTTTATTTAAAAAAAAGTATGTAAGCCTCCATTTTACAACTGTCTTTCTTTTCATATTGCCATTCTACTGAAAGACACCTTCTGAGTGCATCCAGATCTCCTTGAAAGATGTTCACAGTGTGGATTGTAGGTCATAGCTATGTCTTCTGGAGTGAAAAGTATGCAGAAAAAAGAGGTATTTTCAAAGACCTTGCTTTGCCAAATGTAGACATTAAATGGATTGGTCAGAGAGGGTTAAAGTGGCACCAATTAATGCCTTTGGTGAAATCCTTTCTACATCTCCCACAGCCTGACCCTATATTTGTGCACTGTGGTGGAAATGACCTAGGCACTTTAACTGGGGTAGGTCTGGAAATGCTTGTTAAGGACACCTTTGTGCAATTGATGTCACTTTTTCCACAAACTACCTTTGTATATTCTAATATATGCCAAAGGCAAAAGTGGAACTGGTCCAACCAATATTGTCCGCAGATTGACAAAGCAAGAAAGCACGTCAATAAGTCTGTTTCTGCTTTCCTCAGAGACTATGGTATGGGTTCAATATCAAAACTAACAGAGGTGACGGACTTAAATGGTAGCACTTCACTTCTAATATGCTGCTGCCTTATCTGGCTGTTAGTGCACAGAAACTCCAGCACCATTCACCTAGTGGTGCCTCAGAAGGGAAATTCTGACAAACAATTTACAATAAATGGAGGTGCACTGAACATAGAAAAGAAGTCCAAAAGTGTTTCTTTTTTTCTTTGTTTAATATTTATTTCAGATAGATAGATACACAACCACAGCCAACGCGTTTCGTTCCTTAAAGATACAATTTCTTAACGGAACTTCTTCAGGGCTCAAAGTGACAGCAAGTTAAATACAGGCTTTAGATTGCAAAAAATGAAGAATGACGAATGAGCAGTATATCCCACTTGGTAATGGAACTATCCAGAGATCAGAAGATATTCAAAATTGGTCGCAGAGGGTCTAAATAAAGCTAAAGAACCAGTAGTTGAAATTTAAAATATTAGGATCCATTTGAATGATGATTGACAAAGATTCTTATTGAGAATCTGTACTGTTCCTTCAATTCAATTCCTGAGGAAGATTGTCAAACGACATCAAAAGTAGATGCACAGTCTATTGTCAACATACTATTGATTAAACACCTTATTAAGCGTTCTCCGTTCATATCCCGATTCTCCGACCCCGTCGGAGAATCGGGATATGAACGGAGAACGCTTAATAAGGTGTTTAATCAATAGTATGTTGACAATAGACTGTGCATCTACTTTTGATGTCGTTTGACAATCTTCCTCAGGAATTGAATTGAAGGAACAGTACAGATTCTCAATAAGAATCTTTGTCAATCATCATTCAAATGGATCCTAATATTTTAAATTTCAACTACTGGTTCTTTAGCTTTATTTAGACCCTCTGCGACCAATTTTGAATATCTTCTGATCTCTGGATAGTTCCATTACCAAGTGGGATATACTGCTCATTCGTCATTCTTCATTTTTTGCAATCTAAAGCCTGTATTTAACTTGCTGTCACTTTGAGCCCTGAAGAAGTTCCGTTAAGAAATTGTATCTTTAAGGAACGAAACGCGTTGGCTGTGGTTGTGTATCTATCTATCTGAAATAAATATTAAACAAAGAAAAAAAGAAACACTTTTGGACTTCTTTTCTATGTTCAGTGCACCTCCATTTATTGTATATGGTATGGGTTCTATATACCACAACAACTTGCGTTACAACATGCAAGGCATTTATAGAGGAGACGGTGTTCATTTCACAGATGAAGGCAACAGAGTCTTCCTCTTGAACTTCAGACTCTGCATTGGCACTTACTTGTAGGTACAAAAAACACTCAATGAACACAACAGCTCTTTTTAGAGCCAACCAACATCTAAACACTTAAACTTGATTTTTACTTCTATTTTACTATGGTTTTTATGCCGCCGTGTGCGCACCGTACGTGCACGGTGCGCGCACCCCGCGATATTTTTACATTTTTTCTTTTTTTTTGTGACCTAAGGGGTCTTTCATGGTCCCCCTGAGAAGGCCTAGGGGGTCAGAAACTCTCTACCCTGCCCTCTTTTCACGTTCTCCACTTGTGGTTTTAGCTCTCTTCTGCCTCTAAAACTCAAAATGGCAGCTGGGGGGTGCGCACACCGTGCGACCACCCCGCGATTTTTTGAAAAAAAATAAAATGTTTTTTTCACCCTTCGGGATCCTTCAGGGACCCCCTGACAAAGGCTAGAGGGTCAGGAACTCTCTACCCTGGCCCCTTTTCACGTTCTCCACCTTTCTTTTTCCCTGTCACACACACAACACACAAAATGGCGGTCAACAATCCTGATTTTGACCGATTCGAATGTTGACTGTCATGAATCCACCAATCAGAATTACGCTCGCGCACGGCACCGCGCACGGTGCGCGCACCTTGCGCGGCTATAGATATGTATGTACTTTTAACTGCAATTTTCTCAGGAACTACTGAACAGATTGACACCTTATATGCAAAAGGCACATCCCTGACCTGAGGACTACCTCTTTGCCAAATTTCAAGTAATTCTGTTCAGCCGTTCGGGCTGTACCTTCAACTAAAGGTCCTATGGGAAATTGCATGGGGAAAATGCGTTTTGGGACCCCCCTTTTTTCTCAGCCCCCGCTTGACGAATCACCCTGAGACTTTCAGGGTAGGAGCTGAGCGGAGTGCCCCATTAGTTTTGAAAATTTCGCGAGGATTCGTCAACCGGCGCCAAAGTTATTCAAAATCGAATTTTGAGATTTCCTATGGAAACACGGTCCTAACTATAACTATCTACTGGCGACCGCCAGTAGATAATACATATATATATATATTTATATATATATATACGCACACACACACACACTTCACCGCTCCTTTGCTACAAAAGTGCATATTTTATATGTGTGATTGAAATCAACGCATTGCTTTCCGGTTCTGAAATGAGCCTTGCTCACTGTTGAACAATGTTTATTTAAGAATTATAACACATTGTTGGCAACCAAAATTTAGTAAACTTTTTCTCTATACTTTACCATTTGGATATCTCTGCTCGACTCAGAGACTCCCCATGGAAAGATATAAGAGCATTTTAAAAGCTTATTAAAATTGAACAAATAATTTTACAAGTATTTGTATAATACATTTTTTCGTAAAATAATTGCATATTTTTTTAAATATAGACCTAAATAAAAATTGCTACAGCACTATTAACTTAATTTTGATAAATATTAATTAATTAACATAAACATAACAGAATAATTTAAAAAAAATCTTTTTCTGAAGCCTAAGTCAAAAAAACAATTCCCACCTAAGATTAAGATTTTTTTTCACAATGTATTCATAATTATTACAAGTAATGTGTAGAATTCTTGAAAGTAATTTAATTCTATTTTAATAACATGTATTTTTACATTCATTTTTAAATGCAAAAAAGTTATTTAAATATTTTGTCATTAAACTAAATGGATGTGCACTTTTTTAAAATAAATTATTTATTTTAAATGTAATCATATTTATTTATATTTTTAACTGTTTGGAATGATTTATTTTAACTTAACATAATTTCCAGTGGGGTTTTATTTTAAATCCTTATAATTCCATTATTTTCTATAGGGGGTTGCAATACCAGTGGTTGGCCATGTGAAAGGCTAGACCTTTGCCAGCTCTTAGCCGGAGTACATTTCTACTGTTCTGGGTCCCTGTTGGCTGTAGTAACTATAGATGTGCAGTTTGATAATAGTTAAGCCCCTCTCTGAATCTTCCTAAACCCCTCCAAACCCCTTACCTAACTCCTCTCCTTTATTTGTAAGTGTTTCTCCTTTTGAAGTCACTTCCCTGTGTGTTTACTACTAACACATATACCTACAAGTGCAGAGACTCATCAGTTGGGGTGGAGATCTCCACCCATACTAAAAAATGCAGTTTGTGAATAAGCCCCAATCACTTTTGCAGCCTTTAATTTGTGTTCACTCAAAAGATTAAGCTGTTGCAAAACCAGCTGCTTCCTTGTTGACAATTGTGTATGTTTGTTCCACTTTTGCAAAAGTCCCTGCAGCTTGTGTAACAATGTAATGGTGTGGCTAATTGTGCAATCCTCCTTGATGGCTTCCTGTTTCAGAACCTCAAAAAGCAGTAGCATTTGGGTGGGGCACTCCACTGGTCCAAACTTGTGAACCTCCATTGTTATGGCTGTGGCAGTTGCATTTCCTCTCACTTGTAGAATGTAATCATTGATAGACCTGTACTGTTCTTGCAACTTGTAGAATGTGGAGTTCCAACGAGTTGGGACCTCCTGTATCAAATCTTTTTCGGGGACTCCGTTAGAATGCTGAATGATCCTATGATGCTTGTTGGCTTTGTAGGTACTACTGAAGTGAGTCCAAATCCTGGGACAGATGACGGGTACGTCTTCTTTTTTGGGGAAGTCCTGTATAATTAGGTGGATGTAAAAAGCTAAAAAATAGGACTCTGAGGAATCCTCCATCAGCCATTGCTTTGACAATTTTACGGCCATTGCCAGTGGCAACAAATCCAGAGCTGAGACCTCTTGGTTAAAGTCATTTATAGCCTTTTGTATTAAGTTCTTCCAGAATGTTGGCAGTTATGTGTGATTTCTCGAGGAGAACACTGCAACCGTTTCATGCTGCCAAATGCCTTGAAAAGCACCAGCTGAGACTCGTAGCTAGCCTTTGCTAAATTCCCTGAAAGAGACCCAATGTGAAGTGGTACACTTGTAGTCTGTGCCTTGACAAGTAGTCCACATGTCTATTTTGAAGTGGATAGACCAAGCAGTGATCTCCTTCATTGATTACCAACCAATTGATGCAGCATTGTCACAGCAAAACAAGTGTGGCTTGGAACCTTCCTTTGTGGACAGCGCATATTCACAAATTCAAGACACCCTTCTCCTACCAAAGACAGGGGGAGTAATTTTAAGGGCTAATATTTTAAGCAGCTTCTCGTTGTATACATGAACTAACAATCAGTGGTATGGTGACTCCTTGCTGAATATAGATTGGATAGTGGATTGTTGCGGGAGTTGTATTCTTTGTGAGGATATAACTACCTCAAATGCCCTATGGGTAGCAGGTAGGCTGCTTGGATGCTTTGGGGTGACTATATCATCCCTCTTTTCCTTTTGCCCTGCAAGGCTGCTGACAGTGATGACTGCATACTAAGACATGGCTTCTTCTAATGGCAGTGACATCTTCCTCTCATCCTTCTATTTGTTGACGTTTCTCTCTTCAGCAGCTATCCTTTTGAGGTGTTCTTACCACACAATTGCTTGAATGTTTTTCAGATTGATCAGTTGATCCACAATACCATAGTGCACACCTTGCTCCAATGCAGCAGTGGCTTACAGCCTAGTGTGCAAGCTGCAATGTGATCCTCATGAAGCCTAAGTGTAAATAAATCCCACACAGGGAATAAAATCTTCCATATAGAAGCAAAGCCATAACAACTTGTGGTGGAGGTAGTAGGTTGTTTTTGTCTTTTCCCAGATTGGGCTGTGACTCTGGAAGTGGTGGTGGTTGCTGTTGGTCAACAGGTTCTTGAAAAGATGGAGGCAGGTACAATTAGTGGTACTACAAGAATCAGAGCTGGAATAACAAGTGATCTGCAGTTCCTCTGTGCCACTCTCCACAAGAACAATCAATGGCTCATCTATTGGCAATCTTCCTTTTCTCTTGTCTTCCATAGCAGTGGTCAGGGGTCCAAACCATTGCACGTCATCTGATGGAGGGTTTGGAGAAGATTGGAGAGGGCACTCTCTTTTTCTTTAGGGAGATAGTGAAGACAGTCTGTCCAATGGAATAGCGATCGCAACATCCTGCTGTTCTGCAACTTCCTCTCTGCGCCTTCCACCGGAAGAAATGGTGACATCAACTCTATTTACTGTTGAATTTCCTGTGAAGAAGATGTTCTTTCTTCTGGGACAGTTCAGTTTCACACCCATGACTGCAGTCGATGCAGCGCTGGAACACTTCTGCTTTGGTTTTGGTGGTGGTGCTGTTGTTGATGCAGGAATAATCCTTCTCCTACTGTGTTCCTGTTTTGAAGAGGGTGTCGGAAAAAGGTTGAGGGTTATTATCTTCAATGGTTGCTTTCTTGGCAGGAGACTGCTTCTTCGGGCCATCATCTTTACTTCTACTGTTGGTCATCAACACAAGCAGCTCATGTGTCAGCTATTTCACAAACTTTTCTCCATCTCAGTCAGTATCTTCTTATACACCTGCAATAAAAAACATACGGAAGAGAGTGAGGCTTGGCAATTTCTTTTAGTGCAATAAATGTCATCATCTCCATCAATCAATTAATCAATCAGCATTTGTATAGCGAAGCACTGTCACTCGCATGGATATCTGGGCACTCTGGGTGCAATGTCTCAGTTGAAATGCCTGGTCTTGAGTTTCGGAGATGGAGGGGCAGATTGTTCCAGGTCTTGGTGGTGATGTAGGAGAAAGAGCAGCCTCCCCTTTGACTGTGACGGATGTGGAGGGTTGTGCACTGGAAAGTGAGGAGGATTGCAGGTGTATTGCGGGTATATAGAAGTTCAGTCAATGGTTAATGTAGGAAGGCCTGTGATCATGTAGAGCTTTGTAGGTGGTATGATGATCTTGCACTGGCATCTCTTCTGGATTGGGAGCCAGTGGAGGTTTCTGAGGTGGGGGGTGGCATGTGTCCATTTGGGGAGGTCCAGGATGAGCCTGGCTGTGGCATTCTGTATGGTCTGGAGTCTTGTGAGGAGCTGGGTGGAGATGCCATTAAAGAGGCCGGCATATAGAGCATTGCCGTAGTCTAGGCAGCTGGTGACGAGGGCTTGAGTGATGGTCTTTCTAGTGTTAACTAGGATCCCTCTGAAGATTCTGTGGAATAAGTGAAGGGTGTGAAAGTAGGAGGTGGCGACTGCATAGACTTGTTATTTCATGGTCAGTTCGCTGTTGAGGATGAGGCCTAGGTTGGTTGCCTTGTCGGTCGATGTGGGTGTTGGTTCGAGTTCTGCTGGGCTGCGCTGTGGTCTCAGACAGAGGTGTTCTTACTGGAGATCAGTACTTCTGTCTTATTGGAGTTGAGTTTAAGGCATTTCTTTCTCATCCAGCTGTCTACATTGTTCATGGCATCACAGAAGTTGGATTTGGCGTTGGAGGGGCTTTGGGTGAGCAAGAGGATAGTTTGAGTGTTGTCTGCGTGGGAAGTTCTGTTGAGGTTGTGGGATCTGACGATGCCTGTAAGGAGTGTCATGTAGGTGTTGAACAATGTGGGGCGGAGGGCTGATCCTTGGGGTACGCTGCATATAATGTCCATGGGTTAGAGGTGAAGGGAAGCATCTGGATGCTCTGAATGCGTCCTGTAAGGAATGAGACGATCCACCAGAGGGCATTGTGCTGTATGACGAAGTTGTAGAGTCTGTTGATGAGAATGTAGTGGAAGATGGTGTGGAGCACAGCAGAGAGGTCGAAGAAGATCAGGGCCACAGACTTGCCATGGTCGAGGAGGGTTCTGATGTCGTTTGTGGTGGTGATCAACATCTTGGTGCTGTGGTTGGTGCGGAACCTGGACTGGGAGACGTCCAGTAGGTTGCTTTCTTCCTGGTATTCGGTGAGCAGTTAGTTGATGGTCTTCTCATGTACTTAAGCTAGGTAAGGGAGCAGGGAGATCGTTCGACAATTCTTGAGTTCGCTGGGGTCAGCAAATGGTTTCTTTAGGAGCGGTCTGACCTCTGCATGTTTCCATCTGTCTGGGAAGGTTGCTGTGGAGATGGAGGTGTTGATGATGCTGGTGAGCTCCACACTGATGGGGTTGGTTCCGAGGCTAAAGATACAGTGGGGGGCAGGGGTCAGTGGGGTCCCCAGAGTAGATGGATGACACAATGGTCGTGGTGTTCTGGGTGGTGATCGGAGACCAGGTAGTGATCATTCGGCTGGAGTGCGCTGGTGGGTTGAGGCTATTGAGGTTGAGAGCAGTAGGTTGGAGGTCAAAGTTGTAGATGGTGGCAATTTTGCTGTGGAAGTAGTCTGAGAGGGTATTGCTGAGCTCTTGGGAGGGGTGGTTGGTGTTCTTTGTGGCAACCAGGTTGGTGAATTCCTTGACTATTTTGAAGAGTTCTTTTGTGCAGTTGGCTGCTGTATCAATGATGGCTAGGATGGTTGCTCTCTTCCGTGTTGCGCAGATGGTAGTTGTTGTGGCCTGCCTTATGAGCGGCTCTGTCGGACGGGTTCCTTGTGGCGCGTCATCGTTTCTCAAGTCGGTAGAATATGTTCTTGGTGATTCTGAGCTCTGGGGTGCACCAGCTGGCTTGTTTTGTGGTTTTGTTGATTTATCTGGTCTACTCTGTTGGCGCAATTGGTGATTCATACATAGAAGTTCTGAATTGCCTGTCTGATGTTTGATGAAGTTTTGTTATGGGTGGTGCTGAGGGCCTGTGTCCACTGAGTTTCTATCACTTTTCCCCAGCTGTGGTGGTAGGAGCTGTGATGCTTGGTGATGGTGTGCTGGATGACGGAGATGGTAAAGTGAACAAGGGGTCAGTCCAGGTGGGTTTTGTCATGCGGTTACATTTGATTCTGTTGCTGGAGGTGAAGATGGCTTTGAGTATGTGTCCAGATTTGTGTGTGGGTTCGGTAACCAGTTGAATAAGTTCAATTTTGTTCAGATTCTCCATGAGAGTGGTGGAGTTGTTGTCATTTGGATCATCAGTGTGGAAATTGAGATTGCTGAGTAGGTTGTAGTGGTAGGAGCCGAAGGCTAGGGGGGCAATGAGTTTGGAAATTCTGTCTCAGAAAGTCGGTTGAGTTCCCGGGGGTCTGTAGACTAGAGTGCCTCTTATTCTGGTCTTGCCCTCAGTCCGTAGTTGGAAGTTGAGGTGTTCCATAAGCGGTGTGGGGTTGTCATTGGTGGCAGTGAATCAGATGGTTTCCTTGAAAATGATGGCGATGCCCCTCTGTGTTTGTTGGTGCAGTCTTAAAGTATCATCTTATAGCTGTCCGGTGTTGAGGTTGCAATGTCAGGGATCTAGGAGGGGTAAAGCCACTTTTCGGTGATAAAGGCAACGTCGATTAGAGGGTGGTCATAGATTTCCATGGTGTGTTTGCAAAGGGATCGGGTGTTGAGCAGGATCCATTGGAGCAGGTACAAGTTAATTGTGGTCTTCTGGACAGATGAAGCTCTGAATCCATTGCTGGCTGGTGGTCCGGTGTTGCAGGAGAAGGGGCAATTGTGGCAGGAGAAGGGTCCTTTGGTTGATTTTGGGGAGGAAGTGCAGCAGCTGTTGTTTCGGCATCTGGGGTCCAGGACCTGGAGCTCCTTGGCTGTCGATCAGCGGGTGGCGGGAGGACCAGGATTCCTGGCATTTGGCGCAGTCCAGGTGTTGATGGGCATAGACGGGCTGCACTGCAGCCTCCATTAAATAGATCCTGGGGGAGGGTGGATCGCTGGGTGCCGGAGGAAGGGAAACAGCAGGAGGAGAAAAATGGCAGGAAGAGGGCAGATGAAAGGCTGAGAAACTTTCAGAAAATGAGCAGAATAGGATTAGAAAATGCTCAGAAAAGGAGCTGAATGTGATTGAAAAGGAACAGAAAAGGAGCAGAACATGATCAGAAAATGATAGAAAAGGAACAGAACATGATAGGAAAGGAAAAGAACAGGTTAATAAAATGATAGAAATGATGCAGAAAAGGATGGAAAAGGAGCACAAAGGAGCAAAACAGGATCAGAAAATGTGTAGTAACAGGCAACAACAGAGGGCAGAGACAAGCAGGAGAATGGCAGAAAGTGAGTGGGATAGAGGCAGAAAAATCAGCCGCAATCGAGGCAGGGGGTACAACTGAAGACAGCAGAGGGTTACGGACTGCAGGCAAGCTGGGCAGGAGACTGTCGCAGGGGGAGATGGCATGAGGACCTCCCCATCATCATATCAATATTATTACAAAATAATTGACCCTCCAGGGCCCATAAAACTCCTATGGGTGAAGGGGCAGGCAAACATTGAATACATTTATTAAAGCTATGTATTACAGAATATTATAATCAGCCACAAGCACAGATATATACATCAGGTAACATACATAAGGAAACAACTAAATTACATGGGCTTTTATCAGTGCGCCTTGAATAATGGCTTTAAAAAGTGGAATAAATGATAAGCATAAACCTATGAAGGCTCGACAAAATGGTGGTCACTCCCCATATGGCTAGCAAAGAAGAAGTCTTGGAGAACAGACACAAAATGGCCACAATACACACACAGTAGCTCAATATATTTTTGGTCGCTAGTCACATGACAGCAAAGAAGGAGGCATGGAGAACAAATACAAAAATTAAGATGGGTGCTTGTGGCATATACACACATGCACACACACACTAGTTTCACAAAACGATGGGTGCCACATGGCCAGCAAAGAAGGAGGCATGGAGAACACAGGCAAAATGCTAACTGTGACTTGCAAACAACACACACACTGGCTCCCAATAATAGTGGTCACCCACTTGGTCAGAAGAGAAATGGAAAACTAAGAGAACATGGATTCCCTATGCTGAATTATTCAAGCAATCAATCAATCAATCATGGATTTGTAGTGCACCCTAATCACCTACGAGGGTATCTAGGCACTAGGCTTAGGCTGCTTGGATCTTCAGTTGAAGAGCCAGGTCATGAGTCGCCTTATGAATTCCTGGAAGGAGGTAGATGTCCTGCGGGCAGGCTGTTCTAGGATTTCTTGGCAATCTCGAAGAAGGAACGACTTCCACTGTTTGTGCAGCAGATGTGGGGATGTGGGCAAGGAAGAGAGAAGCAGAGCACAGGAGTCTCAATTTGATGGTGGAGCTCAGGCAGTGGTTGATGTATTCTGGTCCTTGGTTGTGAAGGGCTTTGTAGGCATGCATCTCTTGTATATGGGGAGCCAGCGAAGTTTCTTCAGGGGGTGGTGATGTGGGTCCACCTGGGAAGGTCGAGGGTGAGTTTGGCTGCTGAGTTCTGGATGGTCTGAAGTTACTTCAGAAGATGATTTGATTCCGGTGTAAAGAGCATTGCTGTAGTCCAGGCAGCTTGTGATGAGGGCTTGAGTGACGGTACATCTAGTGGATACAGGGAGCCATTTGAAGATCTTATGAAGCATGTGGAGGGCGATGAAGCAAGCAGAGGAGACTAAGTTAATCTGGCTCTTCATGGTGAGTTTGTTGTCCAGGATGATGCTTAGGTTGCGGGCTTGGTTTGTGGGGTTGGGAGTCTCAGGTAGGGGGGCAACCAGGAGTTGTCCCACAGCTAAGTGATGCTCCTGATTATCTCCACTTTTGTCTTGTCTGTGTTGAGTTTTAAGCAGTTGTCTTGCATCCAGTTTGTGATGCAGGTCATGCAGAGGTGGAAGCTGGCCTTAGTAGTGATAAGAAAGAGAGAAGATGAGCTGGGTGGCGTCCACGTAGGAGATGATATTCAAACCATTGCTTCTGACAATGTTTGCCTTGGGGTTATGCAGGTGTTGAAAAGGATGGGGCTGAAGAATGAGCATTGAGGGACGCCACATATGATGTTCTTGGGCTCCAAAGTGAAGGGAAGGAGGTGGACTCTCTGAGTTCTTCTGGAGAGGAAGGATGCAATCCATTTGAGAACGCCGTCTTGGACTCTGATTTGGTGGATCCCCTTGATCAGGATGTGGTGGGAGATGGTGTTGAAAGCTGCCAAGAGCTCAAGGAGGATCAGGGCGGGTGAGTCTCCTCTTTTCAGGAGTATTCTGATGTTGTTCGTTGCAGCGATCAGGGTTGTTTCTGTGTTGTCACTGGAGCAGAATGTGGATTTTTTCCAGGAGGTCATTCTTCCAAGATATTCGGTGTGTTGCTGGTTAATGGACTTTTTGAGGACTTATACAGGGAAAGGCAGCAGGGAGATCAGAGCTCATTGGGGTCAGAGCAAGGTTTCTTGAGGAGGAGTTTGATCTTGCCCGTGAAGGTAGCAGAGATGATGGATGTGTTGAAGATTTCTGTGAGCTTGCTGCGGATGCGGTTTTTGTAGCGATTGAACGTGCTATGTGGGCAGAGGTCTGTGGGAGATCCATAGTGGACAGAGTGCATGATGTCAGCGGTGTTCTGCGTGGTGAGCTGGTGAGCTAGTTCCAGATAATGGGCCTGTTTTCAGCGAGGGCATCTGTGGGGCCAAGGAGACTGAGGGTGTTTGGCAGTGGGGTGAGGTTGGGCTTTGAAGTTCTTATAGATAGTGTTGTCATTGAAGATGTCCTCTAGAATATCGCAGAGTTCCTGGGAGGTGGTGATGGTGTTTTCTGTCGCAGAAAGGTTGGAGAGC
This sequence comes from Triturus cristatus, assembly GCF_964204655.1. NCBI lineage: Eukaryota > Metazoa > Chordata > Amphibia > Caudata > Salamandridae > Triturus > Triturus cristatus. The sequence goes on from NC_140585.1 coordinate 444,341,788, forward strand.
TCCTACAAATGCTGAAAAGTTATTTGCTGTGGTTGGCACTGGCGCTGGCCTCCGTGTGATTGGCGTTCCTTCTGATGTCTTTTAGGAGTCTGTGGTATTGGCAGAGAGAAATCTTAAAAGTGGTCCAGTCGGAGGGTTCATTGATGGTGCACCATTTCTTTTCCAGTTGTTTGCAGTTGCATTTGGAGGTTTTCAGTTCCAGGGTTTATCAGCTGACTTATCTGAAGGGTCTTTTGGGTTTGGAGGGTTTGCTAAGGGCAAATCTGTCGGCGCAGTTGAAGATCCAGTTGCTGAGGTTTTTGATGGCTAGTTCGATGTTCAAGGAGGTGTTGGGGGAGGAGTTGAGGGTCTTGGTCCATTGGACCTCGATTACTTTATTCCAGCTGCTGTGAGAGGTGCTGGTAGGTCTTCTGGTGTGGCTGCAGGCGTGATCTGTCCAGGTGAGCTCGGTGGTGTGGCTGTATTTGGCTCTGTTGCTGATGGTGAAGATAGGATCTAATCTGTTTCCTGCAATATGCGTGGGGTCGGAGTAAGGTTGATATTGCTCAAGGTGTCCAGAAAGTTTATGGTGTTGGGGTGGATTAGGTCGTCGAGGTGGAAGTTGAGGTCACTGAGGAAAATGTAGAGTTCGGTGTCAATGGCTGGAACGCCTTCCTCCCCCTCCACCAACAAAAACTTGCAGGATTGCAGGGAAAGGGCTGCTCAAATGCACACCCATAATATGACTTCTTTAGCACACGACCAATAAAACTGGAAGACTGATGTGAAATGGAATTCGATCAAGATAAAAAAAGACAATAACAGAATAGCATAATGGTAACAATAAGAAACAATGAAAAAAACCTTTGAAATGACCCAAACACAAACAAAAATACTCCTACAAAATGCCATTCAAATTAAAGTTGAAGAAAAACAATTAATCAACCTCCCCATACAAACACACACACCAAATGGTTACAAGGGCCTATACTCCTGGAGCCACCCTGAAACCTAGCCCCCAACAGTCACATTTGGACAAAAAAATTACCTAAAATTGCCACGAATATAAGGCCATCCACAAGGCCATAAAATAGTGAAACAAATATCTAGCAGAGAAGCAGTGAGAATGTGTAGAACAACTCATAAACAAGTAGGGGATGAAGAAAGCTACTTAGGGTGGACATGAACGTTGGCAGGAGCCCAGGCATTTATTTTATTAAATATTTGAACAGGGCTTGGGACTGGTTTTGCAAAGGTGGAGGGGGAGAGTAGCAGAGCAGCCCATTAGCTATAGATTTCTTAATGTAATATTTAGATATTTTTGTCAGGCAGCGGGTGAGGGTTATAGACTCGGAGTCAGTGGAAATGTGGGTGCAGGGCACGGTTTTTGCAAAATTGCGCCCACCGTAAAATTAAATACTGAAAATGTATGATGGAAGAGAATGAACAAAATGTGTATGACAAGAAAATATTGGCAGGAAAATAATGATGGCGCAGGCAGGTTGCGTCGGAAGGGCAGATTTACTCAAATAGAAGAGTTTTGTGAGTGTTCTTTTTACACATGCCAACTGTGGTAGGTACTACTAATCAGTGCCTGTTGTGGACTTTCTGCAATAGGGGATGCTTGTATGTCATCTTTATTGTTTCTTGATTTCAAAACTATAACCAGGTTTTTTACAGCACGCTTCAATATATTTGCTTTCTAACTTTCCATGTCTCCCTCAAACCTCTGCTACATTTGCACAGTTGCAGAACTTATAACGTTTCTTTTTTTTTAATGAAAGTTAGACAGAAAAAACAATGTTAGTTCCACTGAGGCCAGCAAAAATGTCTCTCGACTGCTGCAGCTCACGTTCTCCCTGTGGTGCGCCTGCCCGATGAGCAGTGTACTTCCTGTACTTCTGCCGGCAAAAGAACTCCATCAGCAAGGGATACCACTGGAGAGAGTATGTTCTGCAAGCGCTTATGTCACAAAATGTGCTTCATCACTGCTATTCAGGGGGCTAAGGCAAGGTCAGCTCTGAGTGACACATTCGAAATCCATTCTCTGACGCTTGATGTCCGGCTGCCGGACTTCATGGTGTAGGGATATATTTAATTTCATGCCTATTTTGTTTTTGTTCGGTGTGCACTGAAAAACCTAATTGCTTCAAGGCACTATACAAAAGGACAGTACAGCGAACTGAATTTAGTGGAGTACTTATTCCATCCCTTACACCAGCACTTATACCCTTCATTATTCTAACCAAACCTAACTAAACCTGACCCACACAACTCTTGCCCAACCCTACCATTTATCAACCAGCCTGGTGGGTAACATGCAAAGTGCGCAAAAGGCCCTCCAAACAGTCATGAGCACTTAGGGTGTACAAACGCTCTTCCCCCTGCTCTGGCCAGCCCTGCCCCACCACTGAGTGCGATAGAAAAAAAAATGATAATAATGTTGTTACATTATTATCATTTTAGTTTCCCTTTTTGACCTGTGGGGCAACGCTCCTCCGCCTCAGCGGAGGAGCCGCCACTGTTTAGGAAGGCGGGTGTGTTGGTGAGATGTATTAGGTTTCAGGAGTGGGGGTTTAGGAAGAAATAATGTATCCAAACATGTGTTTTTCATCTGTGATAGTAAGTGTTGGATCATTTCTACAATGCTTCTCTAACCCTGCCAAGGATTGAATGAGTTTATCGGTAGATGAATAATGTGCTGTCAGATCGAAATGGGTGATTGGTGTGCTCTAATCACAGAGAACCCAAGGGTTGACACAAGTACAAGGGGAGGTAGAGATAGTTGTGAGTTAGAGAACGCTGACACATGCTTACGTACCTTACCATACATACCATATTCTGATTACTCATTTAGAAATATTAATAATCCTCATGTTGCTCCTTGATAAATAAGGTGTGAGTTTGTTGCCTGGTCTAAAGGTTTGAGGGTTAGAGTGGAACTGTCAGTCCTCTAGAGGCCGCCTTGGCCTGGCTGGGTGTGACCCAATGAGCTCTAAGAGTCAGAGAATTTCACACAATAGGTTTTAAATGTGTCACTGAGAACAAGGCGCCCTTCTGGGAACTCTTCATTCCTACACCGAGAGGGTAGAAATGCATCTATCTGCCCATGTGCAGCTGAGTCGAGGCTGAGAGGGAGTGTTCTCCCTCTCCTCCTGTTTTGATTGGTTAATTGCTGAGGTTTTGGTTTGACACCCTCATTAGGATGTGCCTGCGCTTTGAAGTGGTACAGAAAGCTGAGAAGGCTGTGAGCAGCATTGACAGTGCTCTCACATTTGATTGTTACTCTCTACAGAAGAAGGCAACCATCCTAAAACACATCAAGAGATCCACAGCACTGACTGCACCAACAATGGTAAAAACTAAAAAGATTTAACTGCACTTTACCACAATGCATTTGGGCAAATTGTGTGCTGGTATCCCAGGCTGCGTGCTCTCCCCCCCATGTTTTGCCACTGACAGGGAGACCACCACTACCCTAACCATCCAAACATTTAGATATGAGGTGATCAAAGATTGACTCAGGTGTTATTTGTAACCTACTGTTGCTACCCAACAGCAAGTTAGGAGTCTATTCACCAAACTGTGATTGCTGTTGGAAGGCCTTGTTTCTTCCCAGTGTGTTGAAACTATAGCCAATAACATTCTTGAGGTGGGACTGAATAAAAAGAATATAGGAAGAACACAGGAGCCGAAAACCATGAGGCCCCAGTGAGAGTGTTACTATTAAAACCAAAATGAGTCAGTGTAATCAGAAATCCTGGGGAAAGGAATGGGTTTAGCTTTAGGGAGATGATAAAGGAGTGGTTGGGGTGAAAAGAAATTAAACTAGACAAGATGAGCAGCAGTTATCAGCTACTTAGCTCACACAATGTCTCAATGCCTAAAATATCCAAAAGGAGAGATGTAACAGAATGATCCTATTAAAAGCCAGGAAGTCATGCAGGATCTAAGATTTATTGAAATGCAACCACCAACATGAAACAGCTCTCCTTCCCAGCGTCTCTCAAATCAGAATGCCTATCTCACCACCCACCAGTGCATTCTGATTCTGTCACCAAGACAACTAAAGATTCCATGTCAGACCTACAAGTAAATTACAACACATCCCCTTTACAACACAACAAAACAAATAAACAACAAAGAAAGATAAACAAAATATTTGATGCATAATATAAAGAGAACAACCTGACTGGAACCTACACATCCAATCAAGGACATAAGATAAAATTTAAACATATGCTTAGTACATAACATAATCTTTAAACTTAGCTGGTACATGCCTGAGTCTAATGGAACCATCACAATTCCCATTTCCATTCACAGGAGCACAACTGCGGTTGTTGGCTGGACGCAAACTTGCATCAACAAATTTGACCAACCTTGACATGCTCCATGTACAACCATTGTCCAGAGTCACAACATTTTTTCTTATTGCTGTGATGACAAAAGGACCCAGAAAGTTAGACAATCCTTTATGACCATACCTGTTTTTTTTAACCCAAACACGATCACCAAGGTTCCATTTCTTTTCCTTCACAGACATTTTGTCATCATAGCGCAATTTGTACCTCAATTGATACTCAGCCAATTTACTCTTTCTCACATCTTCACTCACCTCATTCCCCTTCCACACAGGAAGTTGCCAACCTTCCCCTCAGGGCTTCAAAAGGTGATTTTTGAGAGATAGCATTAGGAACAGTGCGGTGTGCCCACCAAGTTTCCCTCAACATATTGCTGAAAGAAACCCCAGAATCAAGTGCCCTTTGAGCACAACTCTTGACCACCCTATTCATTCTCTCAGTGAGACCATTAGCTTGTGGAGAATATAGTGCCGTTTTCAAATGAATTACACCAACATTTTCAAGAAAATGTTGAATCTCTTGGGAGATAAACTGCACCCTATTGTCGGTAACTAAATACTTCGGAATGCCCTCAGAAGTAAAAACATCTTTTAAAAATTCAATGATGGACTTAGAATTGACAACACCCATACACTTGGTAACCACCCACTTCGAGGTGTAATCCACCAAAAGAACAACAAATCTTTCCTGGGAAGGCATTAGTTCAAAAGGACCCATAATGTCCAACCCCAACTTAGTCCAAACCACATCCGGTACCTCCACAGGCGAAAGAGGAGCATGACTAGTCACATGAGACTTATCATTGATGGCACACAAGTGCCAATCTTTCACAACATTCTCCACCATCCGATCCATACCCGGCCACCAGTACTCCTCTCTGACACGCGCTTTTGTAAGACTCCTACCAAGATGCCCTTCATGAGCCAAATTGATTACTTTCTCTTTGAGAACATCAGGTGGAACCATTCTCTCTCCTCTCATAAGTTTTTCTCCACAAAAAGTCAATTCATCCCTTACACACCAAAATGACTTCACAGCTGGGTCAAGATCCTTGCAACTCATCCACCCGTTGGATATCAAATCTTTCAACAAGATAAATGTATTATCCTTGACCGCACAAGATAACCACTCCTCTTCTAACAATGAGTTCTCCATTACCCAATTCACACACTCAATCTCATCATCCACATCCCCAGAAACCACTGGCAACCTAGACAAACAATCAGCAGACTTATTATCCAAACCAGAAATGTAATGTACACGAAAATTAAACTCTTGCAGACCCTCACTCCATCTTTTAAGTCTAGGGGTCATGCGATCACTATGACGATCTGAAAAAATTTGAACAAGGGGACGATGATCAGATTTCACCATAAAAGGAATTCCCCACAGGTAAAACTTAAAATGTTGTATCGCCCAATACACACTTAGAGCCTCCCTTTCAATGCAGGAGTAATTGACTTCCGCATCCCTAAGGGCCCTGGAAGCAAAAGCTACCACCTTCTCTTCTCCATTAACAACCTGAGAGAGTACAGCTCCCAAACCCTTGAGACTGGCGTCTGTTGTGAGAACAGTTTTCAATTTGGTATCAAAATGACCCAACGTCGGCATCCCTCCAATTTCAGACTTAACCAAATTAAAAGCTCTCTCACAATCTGGCGTCCAAACAAAACGTGATCCTTTCTTCAACAACACTCTAATTGGTTCAACTACACTAGCAAACCCTTTCACAAATTTGGAATAAAACTCGGCCATTCCTAGAAAAGACCTAACTTGTTCCTTGTCCTGAGGCGCTGGAGCACTGATTATGCTCTCTGCAAGCTGCAATTTGGGCTGTATACCCTCCCCCGAAATAACATGTCCTAGATCGGTTACAGACTTCAACCCAATACGGCATTTTTCCTTTTTAAGGGTGAGACCTCTCTCCCTCAACTTACTCAGAACGGATCTCAAAACTATCTCATATTCACCCTCACTCTTCCCATATGCCAAAATATCATCTTGAAAAAACAAGACATTGGGAAGATCCCCAAGCACCATCTTCATAATCCTTTGAAAACAAGCCGCCGCTGAAGCCAACCCAAAAGGCATCCTCAAAAATCGATACGCCCCTAAAGGAGTGACGAATGACGTCAGATGTCTAGAGTCTTTGTGAAGCTTGACCTGATGATAAGCGGATGATAAGTCAAAAACACTAAAAACTTTAGCTCAGGAAGGGGTTGGCGATCCACCCAAATCAATTCATTCAATCCGCGCAAGTCAACACACATTCTCACCGCTGAACCTCCATCCTTGGGTGCCAAAACCACCGGAGACAACCACTCCGAAGCTTCTATCTCCTCAATCACTTCCAATTTAAGCAACTTTTCAAGTTCAAGTTTTAGCGGTTCAACCATTAAATTTGTCACACTCCGTACTTTATGCACACAAGGTTTGGCTGAATCTTTTAGAATAATACGATGCTCAAACCCCTTAAGACAACCAAGAGAATCAGAAAATACCTCCGGATAATCCTCAATATATTTTTTCCCATTCATCTCATCCACAGATAAAATCTTACCAGGTGAGCTCACACTTATCTCATCCATCAACATAACTTGGTCTTCTGGGTTGGTGGCACCAGGATTCAGGATTATGCCTAAATCACGTTGATGTCTCCAACCCAGTAAATTATCTCCTCTCACAGCCACATAAACCTTCCCCATGGTCTCCTTCTGCTTAAATACAATTCTTGCTGTTACATATCCCAAAATATCCACCCGGGACCCTCCATAACTGAAAGGTGAAATGTCTGGAGATTGAAGCTTTACATTTTCCAGCCCAACCACTTCATCCCATATCTTGTTTCCAATCAGCGTGAAAGGAGAACCAGAGTCAGCCAAAACAGTAAAATTGTCACTATTCACCATAATATTACAAAATGGCATGGTAATCTTATCTGAATCCACCTTGTCTCCCTCTTCTGAAATACTTGAAATGACCACCGTGCAAATACTGTCAGAGGAATTTCCCATACTGCGATCCTTCTTTGATGATTTGCAAACCCTAGCATAATGTCCCTTTATTCCACAATTCATACACACACACTCTCTAGCATAACAATTGGGAAAATTGGATGAGTGAGAGAAACTTCCGCATCTGTAGCATCTCATTTTTTGTTTGTCACTGTTATTTCTTTCACAGTCAAAAGGACGTTGTTGTCGAGAATCCCGTTCACTACCTTGTTGAGCATCCTTGCTAAAAGTCGTACGAGATTGAGTGTTCTTTACAACAGCTTTAACCTTTGACCCTGAAGATACCTTGGCAATGCTCTCAGATAATTCGTCTTCGACATCACATTCCAACATGGAGTGGACGCCTTCTTGGTTTTTCTTTATACTCTCACTATTGCCCTGATCGCTATCTTCACGATTTCTTCTTATTTCTTTCACCCACGAGGAAGTATTCTCAACACCCTCAACAATCGCAATAGCCTCTGTTAACGATGGATTCTTGGACAACAGCTTCCCTTGTACCCTTGAACTGTTCGTGCATCTGACTAATTGGTCTCTCACAAGGGAGTCAGACAACTCCCCAAATTCACACGTGCGTGCTAATGTTTTTAGTGAAGCGATGTAAGTTCCAACACGTTCTGTTTGGCCTTGAACCCTTGTGAAAAATCTGTGGTGTTCTCGAACAACATTGATCCGTGGACCAAAATAACGCTCAAGCATGGTCATGGACATCTCGTACACATCTGCAGGTTCACCATCACCATTGCCAATGGGGATGGGGTCCATACTATCATAAGTGTTCCTGCCTTCAACGCCCAAATTGTGTAGCAATATAGCTTGTTTCCTTGTTGCGGAAAACTTCTCACCCCCAATTGCTACTAAAGAAGAATCAAACAAATTTCTCCACCTCTTCCAGGGAAGAATAGGCTCCCCTTTCTCTGACAGGAAGGCAGGAGGTTGCGACATGCTGGAAGCAGTTGCCATGATATTATGGCTTAATTGTACTTCAGAGTAGTCTTAAATGACTTAACACGCAACTGATCTGCTTCCCCCTTCTTTTTTTTTTTTTTTACAAAAAAAAAAAGAAAATCCTCACCGTCGCTGTTCCAGAAACTCCACGCGTTTAAAAGCAAAGTACCTCATCAAACTTCCTCTTGCCTCTAAAGAAGAAAACGCGAGTGCTTTTGTGTATCTTCTTGTATCCCAAGGCAAAATGGCCGCTGCGTAGCGTGACGCGGTGCGTGTGCACGTACGCATTGACGTCACAGACTCCGAAACCCAAGATTCGGCCAGAACACGAGGACAGCAGAGCGCGCAGAGTCTCGTTCAAACGTAAGCAGTCAACCGTTATTTCTTTTACCTTACTGTGTCCGTAAGACTCGACGATCGTATGGCTCCAAATTGTTGTTTTGGAGATGGCCAGGTCGATAAGGTGTCTGAGAGTCCGAAATCCAAATCCAAATCCAAGGGAGTTTTTCACGAATTCAAATCCGTTGCGCTTAAAATCCGTCCATTTAGCATGAAAGCAGGTTCACAGGGGAATTGATGGTTGCCACTTGTCCCCAATCAAGTACCACTCGTCGCCAGTATTAAAAGCCAGGAAGTCATGCAGGATCCAAGATAGGCTTTATTGAAATGCAACCACCAACATGAAACAGCTCTCCTTCCCAGCGTCTCTCAAATCAGAATGCCTATCTCACCACCCACCAGTACATTCTGATTCTGTCACCAAGACAACTAAAGATTCCATGTCAGACCTACAAGTAAATTACAACAGGTTTTCTCTTATACCATACATGGCACACCAACTGTTAACGGTAGAAATATATTACATGCATCGCACAATAAATCTCATAAATGTGAGCAAGAAAGTTAGGGAAAATTGAATGGATCGGAAAAGGATGAGAAAGAAAAATATATAAAGCAAAAGTGAAAAAGAAAAGAGCAAGAGTGAGATAAATCTAATGTGAGCCACCCACATGGGCCCAGCACATCTATTGTAGAAAGAATATGAAATTTAAGAGAATGAAGAATTTTGTTTTCATTCCAGAGTGATGTGTATCTCTTTTTCCAAAGTAGTGATACAATCAGTGAGTGTAGCCCCCTGTTTAACCTTCATTGATTACAGATAAGCATGGGCGTGATATGGACATTTCGGTTTTTTCAGAAAGCAGCTTTTTCAGAAAGTATCTGTGACCACAAGTCATAGTGCTTGACCCCAAGTCAAGTGTTTCAGAATGCACGGGCTCGCCTCTAGATGTATGTTCATATGTTTGATTAGCTAACATGAAATACTATTTCACCATGATAAGTGGGTGGATGGCAAACAACCTGTTGAAGTGCAGTCTTTCAAAGACTGAGCTTCTTATTAACAAAAGTAACCTCAACAACTGGAAGTCATTTACCTTGCCAGCCGTCATTGGCCGTCCCAACTCTGCCTTCCAAATTTATTTATATATTTTGAAGGAAACCTTTCTCCTGCTAAGCTATCCATTTTCTCCTTTATCAAATAAAATCAATCAAAAGAACACCACTTTTTATTCATCTCTTCCATCCTATATCAGCAGTGAACATGCTGATAAAGTCCATACTGAGCTTTGGTAACTCACTCTACCGGAGTGTCCAAGTCAAACTGCTGTAAAGACTTCCTCTGGCCCAGAATAGGACAGTTGAAATGTTGACCAGGTTGTTCAGAGGTGACCGTAGAATCCATAATTCGGGCACTCCACGAGCTATCCTGGATGCATGACATCCACCATAATTTGCATTAATGAGGGTCCTGGGAATGGCATCTTAAATTTGGCTTCATGGTAGTAAGGATTGTATTATAAACATGGTCTTAAAAAACATTCTGGGGCTATTTAGGGTTTGAAGGATGCAGGACAAACATTGGCAGCTTTCTGTTCACCCTATTTAGAGTGACCGGAAAACTGATGTCCCATATGTTCAAAGTACAGTGTATGCTTCAGAATACACTCTATTTAGGGCAAAGGGGACAACCCCTATTTTTCGACAGATGTTCCTCATTCCCCAATTTCTAACCCAAAGACTTTCTTCAAATCTATAGTTGTTACACAGAGATGTTCATCAATCGGTTTCTTACTTCTTTGCAGCCAACTTTAAATGGCGTTTGTTAGACCTGGCACCTTGGCGTGGGTCTCCCTTCCATTTTTGCTGTTGCCTCATGTGTTTTTTCTGGTGTTAGTTGCTCAGGGCACTGTGCCACTGCTTTCCAGTGCCACAGTGCAAGTGCTCCCTATTTTAAATTGATGAATGAATTTGTGATTCCATGATTGGTTGGTTTGGTTTATCTGTCAGACCCTAGTACAGTGTACCAGGAGTGACCAGGGCTTGTAAATCCAAATGCTGCTGGTGGGCTTGCAGCACTGGTTGTGCCAACCACAGAAGCAGCCTGTAATAATGTGTCTAAGGTCTGCCAGTGCAGAGCCTGCATGCAGTCTGGTACTGTCATGCTGACTGGGCAAGTGCACCCACTTGCCAGTCCCTGAACCTTCCCTTTCCTTCATATCAGACACCCTATTGTAGGCCCACGGGCAGGGTGCATTGTAAGGATAAGGTAGGACATGCCTTGGTGTGTGTGGCATGTTCTAATAGTGAATTACAGCCATTTTCGTTTTTCACTATTGCAAGGCTACCTGTTCTCCATAGGCCAGAATGGGTAGTTTGATTATTACATTTTATAATCCTAACTGACTCAGGGAACATGGTAGAAATTCGAATTTAGTATGCCTGAATTCAGAATGATAAAATACATCTTTTAGTGAAGTTGGTTTTAACATTCTGTGTTTGAAAATACCACTTTTAGAAAGTAGGTCATTTCTTGTCTAACCATTCAAACCTGCCTCTGCTAGGCTGTGTATTCCTTGTCTGGAGTTTGAGTGACAGGGCTGGGGAATTCCAGGAGACAGGGTGAGGTGGCCCAGTGGTGAATAGAGAGATCTGCATCCAGATGGGTGGGAGGAGTTGCACCTGGGACCTGAATAGGGCTGTGCCTTCCCTCCACAATGCTGGCTCCACCTCCTGAGGTGCGTCTGATGTCTCTATCCTGCACTCTGAAAGGAAAGAAGGAGTCAGGTAAACAAAGTGATCCAGGACTTACCAGTACCAGTTTGAACAAGGCAAAGGCCCCTCTGCCCTCAGAGGACAAAGGATTTTGGGGTATAAGTATTGGGACCCTGATCCCAAGAATTTAGATCACTTTGGGAAAACAAGAAGAAACCTCTGCTGAGGAGAGGAACCAAGAAGAAACTGAGGAGAGACTATCCCTGAAACTGGGGGATTGGCCTGCAGGGGTTGCCTATTGCCAAAGAGAGGAGAAAGGAACTTTGTGTGTACTTTTGCTCAACTTGTGAAGGATCTCCAAGGGCTTGGAAAAGAGCTTGCCTCCTGCTGAAGTCTCAGGAACAACAGACTTCAACCACCAGCTCCCTAGAGTTCTTTGGAAGTGCCTGCTGCTGTTTTGGGGCCTTCTGAGGGACTGCGTATCGCAAGGAGCTGGAAGAGCGACTCAAGAAGGAGAAGCGTGCCGCCGTCGGAGCTGCTCTCGTCGCATTGCGTAAAGGGGTGTCGCCGCTGCAGTTGTCGCATCGAGCGGAAGCATCTCGCATCTTCGAAGAAGTGTCTCGCAACGTCGAAGAAGCGTGTCGCCATCGCAGCCATCGTAGCTGACGCAGTGCACCACATCAAGAGAAGAGTCTCGCATCGAGGAAGAAGCGTGTCGCCATCACAGCCATCGTAGCTGACGCATTGCACTGCATCAAGGAAAGCACCTCGCATCCACAGAGAAGCACGCAGCCATCAGAGCTGTTGTCGTCGCATCGCGTAAAGGGGTGTCGCCGCTGCAGTTGTCGCATCGAGCGGAAGCCTCTCACATCTTTGAAGAAGTGTCTGGCAACGTCGAAGAAGCGTGTCGCCATCGCAGCCATCGTAGCTGACGCATTGCACCGCATCAAGAGAAGAGTCTCGCATCGAGGAAGAAGCATGTCGCCATCGCAGCCATCGTAGCTGACGCATTGCACCGCATCAAGGAAAGCACCTCACATCCACGGAGAAGCGCGCCGCCATCAGAGCTGTTGTCGTCGCATTGCGTAAAGGGGTGTCGCCGCTGCAGTTGTCGCATCGAGCAGAAGCGTCTCGCTACGTCGGAGAAGAGTGTTGCCGCCAAAGCCGCTGTCGTTGCATCGCGCAAAGGGGTGTCGCCGCTGCAGCTGACGCATCGAATCGAGTCTTCTCGCAACATGGGAAAAGCGTGCCGCATCTGGAAGATCTTCACGTCTTTATTTCTTTGCACCAAAATGTCATCGCATCAACATCGTTGCAACACTTTTGTTGCCCTGCGTGTTGCATCTAAAATGTACATTGACTTAAAGTGTCGCATTTAAGAACTAAAGAGAACTAAGCTAAATTCTACCATCTTAAAAGTAACAGTATTGTGGATTTTTGTCTTTTATGGTCTTGTGCTAAATTATATAAAGAATACTCATTTTTGATATAAAACCTGTGTGGTGTCCATCTGTAGTGTTGTCACTTGATTACTGTATGTGTTCACAAATGCTTTACACACTGCCTCTGAGATACGCCTGTCTGCTCATGCCAAGCTACCTAGGGGGTGAGTAGGGGTTATTTTAGGAGTGTACCCCCTTACCCTGATAGAGGCGAGGGTCTCTATTTGTCACAAGTGCCAACTAGAGACCCCCAAGTCTAACAGCATTCCTTAGACCTTCATCTACGTTCTGGTCACATTGCTCTTCTATTTAGGCCAGATGTACTAACTTTCACAAGTTGCGAACGGTCTTTCTGAAACCAAAAAACTAATGTTGCGAAGTGAGGTATGTACAAAATAAGGATTCCAAGGGTCTGTTTTTTTTTTACTGCAAGTGAGTCCAGGCTTGAAGGTTATCTGTTGTTTGGAATAAATAAGATGTGTCATAAGATATCAACAGAAAACCTAGGATGTGCATATACCTCATTCACTTAGATGAATTCTAGATGAAAGATGAGGTTTTACTGTGGATTATCTGTCATTTTGGAACAAGAGGATGTAGGAAAGTAATTGGGGCACTTAGTATTCATGGGGGTTCACTGCTCTGTTTGTGCTGGAATCTTATGTTGGAATATCGTTGAGGTATTTCGTGAGGGGGTACCAGTAGAACTTTTTATCCAATACATCACATCCTAGTTTTGTGTTCTAGTTTATGTGAATAGCATGGGTTCCACATTGACTGAGGCTTGGAAGTCTGGATATTTACACGAGGCTGTGATTCTCTTGAGAACGAATGCCACCAGGTTGCCAATGAGTTAGGTGTTCTTTCTGTTAAATGGTGAGTTTTACACAATACCTGTAACTATTAGTTTAAACAGAGTCATATTCTTACCTGGGTGGATGATAGTCATAATAGTTTTACCCACATCCTAACAATACTGTTGGATCATGGGGTATAAGAGTAGCATGTGCTCTAAATATGCTCATTGTTTGACTTCCTGCTACACTTATTGTTCTCTGGGCTAGCTTCATGTAGTCTGTCCGGTGACCATGACCAAAATGATCTGTAAAGGAAGAAAAAGACGGCTTGAGTAAAACAGGCTGAAATGAATGAACATTTCACGGCTCTTTGGCAAATCTTTTTATTGTTTTGTTCAGGGGCATTGATGTCTAGGTTTTTTGCCCATGTCATAAAGAAGACCGCATCCTAAATGACTGCAATCTTTGGTGGTTTTGGTGGGGGCAGTTGTTTTTATGTTTTTGGGAGTTTATATAGCACAAACTAAACCCAAAGGTATCAGAGCGCTTTACACGAGCACCAGTTGCGTTAAAGACGGACACATTCATTTTGTTAGGCATGGGGAGATTAAGTGATTTGCCCAGAATCACAGAAAGTTGAGCATCCCTGTTGAGACTCTAACCCGGTTCCCCAGCTTCAAGGTCAACCGCTCTAGCCGTTAGGTGATTTATGTCCACTTGCATTTATCTTCTTTTGAGAATTTATCATTTGTGATTACTTTTTCTATGTTAACAATTAGGTTTTGGAAGTTCTTGTGTTCAGAGAGTGTAAGACTGTAGTTGTTGAGGATTGTACCTGGGAAAGAATGGAATTTTCCCAGATAGTTGAAGGAAGCGGTGATCAAACCCTTCTATTAAACAGGAGATGCCTCATCACCCCAAAACAGAAGGCAAATAAACCTGTTAGATGTGGGTGGGAAAATGTTAAAAAAAATTCTCCTAAGGATATTGAAAGAGTGGGCAGAATTTAAATCTATAATTCCTACAGAGCAAGGGGGTTTTAAAGGAGGGGCACTGGACAGCAGAATAGTGCTTTAGTTTGTGGGCTATAGCAAAAAATCAATAGAGCAAAGAGGCGGTCTATGTTGTTGTTTTGTTGACTCTTGCTTGGCTGATGGTATGTTTGACCATGACTTACTTTGGGAAGCCCTGAGGAATTTCGAATACCACATGCCCTACTTGATTTTACAAGAAATATATAGAGATAATTGGGCCCAAGTAGAAATAGACACAAAAGTGTCATTCTCATGGAGAATATACATTACAAAAGGCCTTAGACAGGGTTGTTTTTAGCTCTACTGTTATTCTCTCCATTGTTAGTGGATCTACCAAACATATTAGGAATACCACACAGCTTTAGCCCTAAAATGAATAGTACCCATATTAGTTGCCTCCTCTATGCAGACAATTTGGTCATCATGGATTTGACAGAAATTGGTCTGCAGAGAAAACTAGATGTCTTTTCAAATTATTACAAAAACCTGGAGAAAACGAAAGTGTTACTATTCAGAAAAAAGAAGTTAAAGTTTAAGTGGTTCCTCGACAATATTGAAATTTAGGTTGCTCATAGATACAAATATTTGGGTATTTGGTCTCTGAAGAATATGTTATGGAAAAACCATATCGAAGCACAAAAGGCACATAAAGGCCCTTTATTCGGTATGTGCTCTTACGAAATATGTTCGGAGGGGCCACCTGGCAGCCTATAAATCAATTATTTGGCCACAATTCCAATACTGAGCTGAGGTGCTCTGCTAAGTGCAAAAACAAAATAGGATCTTGAGGAGGGTAGATGCTTAAACATACTATTGTCCTTGCCACACTCCCCAATGGCCAAAGATATCAGGATGGAGACAGGGCTAATGGCATGGAGTTTGTTACCTGATGCTGAGGTGCTCAGAATCTGGATGAGAACAGACCAGGGTGACTCCTCAAAATTCTCAATTTTATTTAAAAAGGAGAAATTAGTGAATTAAAATGGGCAAAATCTGTTAGGATAAGATTTGATGATGTGTGTAACAGACTAGCAATAAGATATAATGTGCCGGACAAGAATTAGCAAAGGTGACCTTAGAATGATGACAAAGAGCAGAGGATCTGAGTTATTTGGAAGATAAGAAATCCACATCTCCTTTGATGCTTTCTTGGATGGGAGAGGAAACATTCCCATATCAAGAAAGCCTACCTAATGTATCCCTAAGATTGGGCCTCTTAAAATCTAGATGCAGGATTAACCTAGTGTTAACTTCACATGCCAAGAGGTTTTACTTAGATGGGAATTATATTTGTAAGTGTGGCATAAAAATGAAATGCTATTTAATTCATATTTGATCAGATTGTGATTTGCAAAGGAACGGAAAGCATTATTGAGACCTATTTTAAAGAACTATGATGTTAGGGATAGGCAACAAGCAGCTATCTTCTGACTAGATATGAGCTATTTTGATGTAACATGCACTGGGGCGATTTATATTATCTGTGAACAAAGGTTTATTGAAGCTTTGACTGTCATTAATCAAGTAGAATTTAAAATGCATTGGATTTTATGAATGTGTTTTATCTTGAACTAATAGTTTTATAGTATTTATGGGATATTTACGATGATGTTGTGTACAGTATATTGTTTAAAGACTATGGTCTAAATAAACAAATTTGAAGGAGTGCCTGGGTTTTCAATCTTGGAGTCACCATATATTTGTATGAAAGATATAGCAGCGACTTTGAGCCAAGCATTCCAATATGACTTTTGTGTGGTCATTTTCAGCTTGTTTGTTAAAGTATATAGAACTGTTGAGTTAGAGATCTATGCCAACACTCTTATTTCTGTGTACTTATTATCAGTTGTTCACTGTTTTGATGGTTGGTAGCAAGTCCGACTCAAATTCATAGTTTTAAGGGGGACCATCTCGATGTTTTTGACCTTATCTCTTCAAATATCTTGGGTTAGTCAGTGTAGATAGTAGATAGGCTATTTGTTAGTAGAATTCGTGGGTATTTGAGGTATCAGGATTCCATTCAAAGTTACTGGTGGCATGTGATGTTATAAGAACACATTAGTCAATGAGAAAACTTTAGATTTGTCTTCATTTCATTTGTATCCAGAAACCCTGGCATATGCTGAGAGTTTTTAGTGGAGATGGTTTTCATTTTTTGGTCAATTAAAATTAATAGGATGTCAACCTCATATGCTGCAGTATTATACTCAGCATGTCTTCTTCATGTCTCCAGAATCTGCAAAATCTTCTAAGGAGGTCGTTCCTTTCCTTTTCTGACAGGCAACGCTTGGAATATGTTGCCCGATCTCTATTTGTTTTGAAACCAATGTAGTTAAATTTAGGAAACAGTTAATGACCTGCCTTTTCCCCCCAAGTAATGTAATCAACTTTCTTTATTTTGTTGGTTGCTGTAGGAATTTTGTGGTTTGTACAGCACAATGTGTCAATCACACACTACAAAAAAGCATAAAAATAAATACAACTAAAAACTACTGGGGATATTTTGGTTCTGAAGCAAGAATGAAAAGATGTTGGAATAGAGCGCAGCCATGCCTTATACTCCTTTCAAGGTGGAACTGCTTTGAGATTGTTCAGTTTACTAGGATGCTTGCCTTTGGTTGGAAGTAGAGTAACTTCATTTTGTTTATAAATCCATTATGAAACCTGTGCATGTTGAAATTTAATGTGATCAAAGGCCTTTCAGTGTCTACCGCGATTCCACACCAAACCTCCTCAAGTAAAGTTCATCTTCGGCATGTTGAAAGCTTTGTAGTGGAGGCTTAGGTTCTGCCTTTAACAAAACCGGTCAGTTCTGCTTTAACCAGAGGAATGACTGGTTTTAAGTGAGAGGCCAAGATCTTGTAAAAGAATGTGCAGTCAGTATTAATTAAGGATAACAGTCTGTAGCTTTTGGTGTGTTTAGGATCCTTCCCATCTAACCCGGGTGCCTTCCCACTTTTTATTTTCTTGATCACCATCTCAATCCTTTCCTGAGAGTTGTTCATTTCTACAGCGGCAAGCGCATCCTCGTGGTGACAATTTTTATAATTTTCAATGGGAATGTGTTCACACACAATACAGGAGTTTAGATGAAATAGTCATTTTTTACTGGTTCGGTATGTTCATGTAGTGAACAATAAAACATTGTGTTGGTTTCATCTCCTAGGCTGCAACTGCATTGTCAGTAGTTATAATAATATCGGAGAAGCCCCTTGAGGATGCCTGAGAATCCCCCTCTACTTCTCTGGTGTTTCTGGTGATGTGTCATAAACTGTAGGAATGCACTGGTTTTTCGTTTCTTTTGCCATGGTTACTGATTTCACATTTTGCAGAGCTAGATTGTTTTTTCTGACAGTGACACATGACCCAGCTGCATTAAAAACAAATGTTTAGGATGCACTGACTTCAGGACAAGATAGATATTTGGCCAGACTGCTGAATTCTGGCCAATCCTCTGATTATAAGGCAGTATGCCAGGTGTCTCAGATCAACTAGAAATTGTCATGGATCATTCAAGTATCCACGCAGCATCTTCTCTATTGTCGTATTTGACACTTTATCCTATTCAGTTTTCTGCAATTATGAGATGGTCGTAAGTCCTGGAACATCTACAAACCAACCCACAATGAGGAATGCCCCTATTGATGCTGGAAGCGTCTCTTTTGAAATCTAGTATGAAACTGGGAAAAGTGATTTGCTACTAGCTGAAAGCACCACTTTTAACTTAACATAACATGTTTATTTGTAGAGTGCACGTTCGCCGAAGGGTATCTTGGCGCTGAATCACAGATGCGTATTTTTCCTCAACTCAGTGATACTTTTGATGACATTGGTGTGATGCTGCAGGAGCCGCCACTGTGCTCGGCAGATGTTGAGGAGAAAAACACGTTAGTTACTCTTTCTTCTGCTTCGTATATTTTTTAGTTTTCATGTGTATACACACACCTCAGGATGCAACTCCTATATTTAAAGATATTCTGCACTGAAAGGTGATACATGTAGAGTTGTGGCACAGATGTACTCTGCGTAGGATATTTCATCTCCTTGCAGCATGCTATTTATCTACAGTCCATGGAGCAAATTGTTGTCGTAAGCAGAAACTTCATTATCCTAGCTATCTTTCAATAGTTGTTCCAACACACACATCTTGATTATCACCCCCTGTTGAACACCTCTGTTAATGGATTCAAGGATGCATGCACTTGTGGTGACTTACTCTAATAGCCCCCACTAATGAACTGTCAGCGATTTGGCTGTGGAAGATCACTCATCCTTCTTTTGCATCACATACTCATTGAGTGCCTTGTCCTCAAACAGGTAGAGGTCGAACAGAACATAATAAGAAGTGTATTTGTAAAGCAAATGTTCGCCCATGGGTATCTTGACACTGAATGCCCGATCAGTAAAACTTTAGCTGCTGAGGCTTTTACACCCTCGTGCTGAGACCTTTTTCTGCTATTTGAGGTACTTCACGCTTAGGTCTCCATAACTTCTTTTTTTCCATCAAAATAGTTTACTTAAAAACACAGTACAACATAAATCAGTTCGTCATGATAAAGTATGGACACACAATATGTCATAAGTGCAGGAATCATTCATTTTTAAAACAATACTATAATAAAAGATCATACATATGTTTCAAAGATAATTTATAGTTTACTTAAAAACATTTTCCCTTAGCAGCAATACTGATTGCAGATGGTTCGACATAAAAATACAGTTAATGTGCTGGTGTCCATTCTAAGAATTCTTAATGCATCTTAATGTTGTCTAAAACCCAAACTCCTACACTGTTGAATTTTTCCTTTGGGCAGCACATTCTTTACAGAAAAGGATTAAATGGGCTAACTTCTCTGTCTAACAAGTACAAACGGGTAATTTGTCCGAGATTTCAGTTTGATGCCTCCAGCTATTGCTCAATCTCCTAATATTCAGGGTACCATATCTAAATTGGAGATACAGTTTCTTGACTAAGGAAGGAGGGCGATAGTCCATGAATGGTTCAAACATGGATAGCATTTTAAAATCAAGAACATTGTCTACAATGCCTACACTTTTTACAGTTCTGTATACTTTCCTCCTCAACAAGGTTGCAATACTTTTCTTTCATGAGTGACCTGGTTATTGAAATTATCTTTTCAGGATGTAACCAAAACCTTTCCAATCCCATTCTAGTCAACATAGATTTAATTTGGGCCAACCAGGGTATATTGATACTATCAGTACAACCGCGAAGTTCACTGTTGAACCTGGCCCTCACTGCAGGGTCACCCGAAACATTTTGCCTTACCCTCCACTTTTTGCTCTATTAGTTTTTTCTGGCCTTAGGACTCTCTACACTTTACCACTGCTAACCAGTGCTAAAGTGCTTGTGCTTTCTTCTTAAAGATTTGCTTATACCTAATAGCATATTGAATTTACTTGTGAGTCTCAAAGTAAAGTGGCAATACATGTACCCAGGGCCTGGAAATTAAATGCTACAAGGGCCTGCACACTGAGAGGCTTATTTATGAGCCCCTTTTACGCCACCATTGCATTACTTTCTTGACGCACAAGCAGCAGAAATAATGGGCTGCGTTGCGCCATATTTACAAAGTGTCGCATCTAGGCAGATGCGTCACTTTGTAAACCCCTGC
The DNA here is from genome assembly GCF_964204655.1 of Triturus cristatus. Lineage (NCBI taxonomy): Eukaryota > Metazoa > Chordata > Amphibia > Caudata > Salamandridae > Triturus > Triturus cristatus. The sequence goes on from NC_140585.1 coordinate 444,362,056, forward strand.
GCCACATTATACCTGCGTCATGTCTAATGTATGCAGGGTGGGCGTTCCCCGCATGAAAGCCTCGTAGAAGTGGCGCAGTAAAATCTAAAAGATTTCACTGCGCCACTTCTAGGACACCACTGCGTCAAAATCTTACACCTGATAGCAGGCATAAGGATGACCCAGTGCAATATGTATAGGCCTCCCCCATGCATTGCTGAAGTTGCGTCATGCTTACAACACAACTCCAGCAATGGGGAGTTTTGTGATAACAGATATGTCAGGATTCCTGACGCATCTGCCAATCCTTGTGACATGGAGCACCATAGAGTAAATAAGGCACATCCATTGTGTCGCGAGGACGGCTCAGTGAAAAGTGTCGCATCACTGTTTTTTCGCAGCGATGCAACACTTTTCATAAATGAGGCCCTGATTTTGTCACCCACTTAAGTAGCCCTTAAAATATGTCTCGAGCCTGACATTTCAGCTTGTGTGTGCACAGTTTGAAACTGTCATTTTGACCTGACAATGTAAACCTGTAGGGTAGGTCCTGGACAGCCTAGAGAGCACCGACGAACTCAAGAGCTCCAAGAAGAACTGCCGAGCCCTCGAGAAAGTCTGGATAAAGGACCCGACACCGGACAACAGGACCTCCTACAAACTGGCCACCCGGAAACACCACCAGCTGATCCGCGCCGCCAAGAGAACAGCATTCAAGGACCGGTTGGACAACAACGCACACAACAGCAAGGAACTCTTCAACATCGTGAAAGAGCTTTCCAACCCCAGCGCAGGAAACAACGACATCACCCCATCGCAAGACCTCTGCAACTCCCTCGCCTCATACTTCCACAACAAGATCACGGACATACACAGCAGTTTCAACAACCAACCAACGCACACCACGACCGACCTGCCACCCCCCCCCACCACCACCCTCCACGCCTGGACCCCGATCAGCACAGAAGACACCATCCGCACGATGAACTCCATCCACTCCGGTTCACCAACCGACCCCTGCCCTCACCACGTCTTCAACAAGGCCGACGCTGTCATCGCACCCCACCTGCGAGACATCATCAACACATCCTTCGACACCGCCATCTTCCCCGAAAGCTGGAAACACGCCGAACTCAGCGCTCTACTCAAGAAACCAACAGCGGACCCCACCGACCTCAAGAATTACCGCCCCATCTCGCTTCTACCGTTTCCAGCCAAAGTCATCGAGAAGACCGTCAACAAGCAGATGGCCGCCTTCCTCGAGACGAACGGATCCCTCGACCCCTCACAGTCCGGCTTCCGAGCCAAACACAGCACCGAGACCGCCCTCATCGCCGCCACCGATGACATCCGAGCCCTGATGGACAAGGGAGAAACAGCGGCCCTCATCCTCCTAGACCTCTCCGCGGCATTCGACACGGTCTGCCACCGCACCCTAACACGGCGCCTCAGCAACATCGGTATCCAGGACAAGGCGCTGGAATGGATCATCTCCTTCCTCGACGGAAGAACACAGCGAGTCCGCCTACCACCGTACAAGTCAGAGGCCTCCGAAGTCATCTGCGGCGTCCCCCAAGGATCATCACTGAGCCCCACCCTCTTCAACGTCTACATGAGCCCCCTCGCGGCCATCGTACGCAAACACCACCTCAGCATCATCTCCTACGCCGACGACACCCAGCTGATCCTCTCCCTGACCAACAACCCCGCCGCCGCCAGAGCCAACCTGCACGAAGGGATGAAAGAGGTAGCCGAGTGGATGACGACCAGCCGCCTGAAGCTGAACTCGGACAAGACGGAGGTCCTCATCCTGGGCTCTTCACCCTCCGCCTGGGACGACTCCTGGTGGCCTCCCGCCCTGGGCACCGCGCCCAAACCGACAGACCATGCACGAAACCTGGGCTTCATCCTGGACTCCTCCCTCTCCATGACCAGGCAAGTCAACAGCGTCTCCTCGGCGTGCTTCAACATCCTACGCATGCTACGAAAGATCTTTTGGTGGATCCCCTCAGAGACCAGGAAGACCGTCACCCAGGCCCTCGTCACCAGCCGACTGGACTACGGCAACGCCCTCTACGCCGGGACCACCGCCAAGCTCCAGAAGAGACTCCAGCGGATCCAAAACGCCTCAGCCAGACTCATCCTCGACATCCCACGATCCAGCCACATCTCCGGTCATCTGAGAGACCTTCACTGGCTCCCCATCAACAAGAGAATCACCTTCCGCCTCCTCACCCACGCACACAAAGCCCTACACGACCAAGGCCCGAGCTACCTCAACAGCCGAGTCAACTTCTACGCTCCCAAACGCCACCTCCGATCAGCCAACCACGCCCTCGCCGCCGTCCCCCGCATCCGAAGAGCGACTACAGGAGGAAGGTCCTTCTCCTACCTGGCCGCCAAGACCTGGAACTCCCTCCCGTCCGACCTGCGCCTGACCCAAGACCACCTCTCCTTCAGGAAGAAGCTGAAGACCTGGCTGTTCGAGCAGTAGCGGCACCCCCCCTCCCCAGCGCCTTGAGACCCTACGGGTATGTAGCGCGCTTTATAAGTGTCACTGATTGATTGATTGATTGATAGAGCAGGGTGTAGTTTATTTAAAAAGTAGTACATGTGCTGTTAAGTTTTACATATCCTGATAGTAAAAAACTCTTACATTAATTTTTCACTACTGCGAGGCATACCTCTCACATAGGATAACATTGGAGTTACCTTATTAGATTTTTAAAGTGCAACTTCCAAATGGGAATAGTAAAACAGTTCATGTTTGGTGTCTCTGGAATTTTAATTTAAAACCCTAATCAGCAGCTTTTGAGACAGTATCCCACCACACTCGTATCAACAGGCTCCACCAGTTCAGAATCCATGGAGCAGCCCTCAAGTGGATTGCATCATACCTCACAGGAATAATGCTAAAAGTCATCCTCCCTTCCCACTCCACGCTCACCAAGAACACCACGTGCCGGGTACCTCAAGGCTCATCCCTCAGCCCAACCCTCAAAACATACATGACCTCCCTGGCCACCACTGTCAAAAACCACAGACTTAACATCATCTCCTACGCCAATGACACCCAGCTCATCCTCTATCTGACTAACAATCCGAGAACCATCAAAGACAAGTTACCAAAGATGCATGAAAGACGTTGCGACTGGTTGAACAACAACTGTCTCAAACTCAACACCTACAAGACAGAGGTACTCATCTTCAGGAAAGGAAAGGACACACACTGGGACATTGAATGGTGGGCCCCCCATAGCTGTGCCCAACTCCGATACCTGCAGAGCACACCAGCAAACTCAGCATTTTCAACAACATACAGCTATCCATAAATATGCAAGTATGTGTCGTCTCCACTGCCTGTTTCCTCATGCTTCGCATGCTCAAGAAAGTTTTCAGATGTCTCCAGACCAACACCAGGTGAACTGTCATGCATGCGTTCATCACCATCAGAGTTGACTATGGCAACTCCCTCTACATCGGACTAACAGCCCAACTCATGAAGAAACCCCAGACGATCAAGAACATAGCCACCAGGCTCATCCTCAACCTCCCCAGACGGACGCACCCCACACCTCAGAAAACTCCACCAGCTTCCAGTCATGAAGAGATGCCAGTACAAGCTACTAACCCATAAATACAAGGCACTACACAATAAAGGACCAGTGTACCCTAACCAACGTGTAACTTTTTACCAGCCAACCAGAAATCCCAGATCTGGATCCCTCTTCCTAGCTGCCACCCATCGCATCCGATGGCTGCTCCTTCTCTCATCTGCAGTCCAAGACCTGGAAAGACCTCCCACTGCACCTCAGAGCCTCACCATCGCTCCAGCAATTCAGGAAGGACCTCAAGACATGGATGCTCAACCAATAGGAGAACAGCCAGCACTATCCGACAGTGCCTCAAGACCATCAAGGGTGAAGTAGCCGTGCTTTACAAATCCTGATTAATTGACTGATTGATGGTGAAGTCAGATTTTAAATTGCAATTCTTAAAATGCCACTTTTAGAAAGCTGGCCTTTTCCTGCCTTAGCCATTAAGTGCCGGTAGCCCATCATTGGTCATAGGACGGGATGTAGCTGGCAGTTGGGCTTTGTGTATTCCTTTTAGACAGCCACACACAATAGAGAGCTTAGGTTTGCCTGGATGGGCCATTATTTGCAGGCTAGGTGGAAGTAGCTGGTCACAACTCCACTTACAACTGAATAGTCTGTGTCCTGCCTCCACACAAAGGGCAGCATACCCCCTGTAGTTATTCTGCAGCCAGGACAGGAAATGCAGGATGCCTGGGGAATTCAAAGGGAGCCCTACAGAAGCTTCTTCCCCACTTCAAAAGTACAAGTGAGTATGAATACTGGACCACAGACACCAGAACTTCAGTACACTTCTGGACCAGTGGACACCCTGCCAGGAAGGAGGACTGCTGTGCTGCTGAAGGACTGCCATTCTGCTGGACTGCACTCTGTTAGACTACTGCTTTGCTGTGCTGCTTCTTTGCTGTGCTGACTTGCTGCATTATGCCAGGTCTGTTGGTTTAGTGAAATAATGCCTCCACTGTAGGGGTCTGTGTTTGACCTCATGGTCACAGGTTCAAATCCTGACGCTGCCTTTCATCCTTCTGAGGTCTATAAAATGAGTACTGTTGGGTAACAATAAACATCTGTCACTTAGCACCAAGATACAACTCTGTGTGAATGTACGCTTTACAAATACACATGTTATGCTATGCCTGCTGCCCTCCTGCCTGGGTGAGAAGAACTAGACCTACAGCTCTTGAACTCAGAACCTCAGAGTGACTCCAAGGGCTAGTTGGCTGGCCTCCTGACTTGAGTCTGAGGGAAAGAAGGTTTAAGAAATCTTGCACCTTCACTTTAACTGTGCCATATGTAAGATTACCTTGCCAAGTGGTTACACCCCAGTCCTGGATCGTTGAAAGTGGATTTAGGGTGCGTTGCCAGCCTCTCTGGATCCAGTGGAACTGACGCATCTCCTCTACTGTTCTGCGCAACCCCGAGCAGAACCAATGCATCTCCACTGCTGTGTGGATTGGACCCGCTGTAAAGACCTGCACTGCTGCTGCAGCCCACATAGCATTCAGAACCACCACTATGCGACGCAGGCCTGACATCTCTCATCAACGGCAGCCTTGACGGCCATGTCAAACTCTGCTTCACAGCCTCAGAGCTGATTGCACAACGCATCTCGACTACAGACTTTGCATTGCAAGCCCTTGGTGATGGGACCTCCCTCCAGAGCCTCGCCACATCTCGAAACCGACACCATATTCCCATATTATGGAACATTTGAAGAATAATGTGCTCCTACGACATAGGTCCCCATGACATCTGGAGAACCATGCACTTGGAGGAAAATAATATATATTATCAGTGACATAAAATGATTATTCTTAACCTGATGATAAGCACTATATATGTTGCACACTTTTGCATGTTCATCACAGAAGCACTAAGATATATGTTGGACACTTACGATTGTCAAGAACTGCAGCACAATGAAATAGGTGCAAATATAAGTAATGATAAGTGATGTAAGTAGTGAAAGTGGTTTCACCGTATTGGTTTGAAGTATCAGTTCTGTGATGATGTTGTGCACTGTCTGACGAATTTACATTTGAGGATCAACTAAAATAAGCCACTAAAAAGAGTTTTTTGTGTAAGAAAAGTTATTTTTATTGCTTAAATCCTTTGTAAGTCACAGGCTTGCAAGTATGCCTTGATGTTAATGCTATACAAGTATCGAAGGTATTGAAGTGTGAAGATACACATAAAGAAGACTATAAATAATATTCCAATGAGTGTTGGTTATAATAGGCATGGAGTGAACACGTAGCCTACATAATCATTATATAAATCTAAGGTGTGGGGGATATTATTTTGTATACTAACAACTGAGGTTCCTACACAGTATTATCTTAACAGGATCACTCCCCGTTACGATATACACAACTTTCTAAAAGTAGCGTTTTAAGAATTGCAGTCTAAAATATGACTTCACCACAAATTAGGATTTTAAATTGTGATTCCAGAGATATCAGTCATGAACTGATTGCCTGTTCCTATTTTGAAATTACACTGATAACATGTAATAAGGCAACTCCAATGCTATCCTATAGAAAAGGTAGGCACAGCAGTAGTGACAAGTGAATGTAATAGTTTTTCACTACCTGGACAAGTATCATTTAAAATGACATGTCCAGTTTTTTAAATGCATTGCACCCTGGCATCTGGGCTGTCCAGGGCCTGACTTATATGTATTATATATATTAAAATGAAGTTTGGGTCTGGCAAAAAAATGATTTAGCTAGGTCGAAATGGCACTTAAAACTGCTGCACAGGCGGCAAAGGCAGGCCTGAGGCATGTTTAAAGGGCTACTTAATTGGGTGGCACAATCAGTGCTTCACACACATGAGTAGCGTTTAATATACAGGCCCTGGACACTTGTAGTGCCACTTTAGTAGGGACTTATTAGTAAATTAAATATGCCAATTGGGTATAGGTCAATGTTACTATGTTTTAGGGAAAGAGCACAAACAGTTTAGCACTGGTTAGCAGTGGTAAAGTTCGCAGACTCTTAAAGCCCCATTTTTTCCTGATAAAAAGGGTACCTCACTTGTTTGAGTGGGCCTCACGCCTGCAACAGGAGAAGGCCCGAAATCCAAGAAAGACAGATCAATTTTTTCTATCCAAAAACTGAACCTTTCCTGCATTGGTGGCTATGGAATTTGGGCCCTAGCTCTGCCTACACCCAGGGAAACCTACCAGACCTGCACATTTCTGTAACCTAGACAACCAGGGAAGCACAGGGTGGCATGATTTGCGAGGCTCTCGCAAGGTTTTTTCACCCAGAAGCCCTTGCAAACCTCAAACTTTGGCTACAATCTCACAGTGCCTGTGTCATTGTTCCTGTCGTAGGCACTAGACCCAGCCAATAGTGTTCTTATCGGGCCAAGTGAGGCCATGCTGGGTGGTAGGAATTTTGTGGAGCCTTACGGATTCTAAAAGATTTTGTCACAGAAATGCAAGGAAAATATGCGACGTTAGACACATTTAAGGTTTGCATACCATTGTGGGTAAGAACTCGTTGTGGGATCCATGGAAGGCATACCACCATGGACTCCCACAAGTGTCTAGTGTTCAGAAATGTGTGGGCTCTAGTAAACTTTCCTGGGTGGCTGTCCAGTCAGTGCCCAAATACCGCTGTTACCCCTATTGCTGATTTCTCCATGTTGCATTTTGGGGCCTTTCATAATGCGAGTGTTAGGGTCAGCTACAACTGTGTGGTAAATTGGGGGAACACTGGGTGGAAGTAAAATTGTGATTCTCCACAGATTCTGGAACTTTCGTTCACAGAAATATGAGGAAAATGTAGGACTTTAGGCAAAGTCTGAGGTTTGCAGGGCATTGTGGGTAAGAAACCATTGAGGGATCCATACAAGGCACACCTCCACCCTGGAATTCCCTAGGTGTCTAGTTTTCTAAATGGCTGTGTTTAGTTGTTTTTCCTGGGTGGCAGAGCACAGGCCTGAATAGTGAAATCATTCGCTTATACAAGTAGTACATGTGTCAAACCTGCAGCCAACAGAATCAAATTTCCTTTTGCTTGCCATGGGAGTAGGGCTCTGTGCCCAAGGTGGGCAGAAAGACTGTTGAGGTTTTAGAACTGGTGGATAGGCCCAACACCCGGGCAATCCACCCACACATAATTTTATTCTATAACAATAAAATATATCCCCATGTCTAGTGGGCTTTATGTCCCCCTAAACTCAGATTGAAGATAATCTCCCTCAATATATTCCCGCATTTTGGAGTAAAGGCACACCCCAATGCCTGGGTGTAGCCTCCTCAATCCTTGTTTTCTAGGAACCATATTTTTCCTGGTGGTTAGATGAGCTTTCTACTACCCGAGGGGGCAGATTGTGGTAAACACCCAATCTGCCTCCTGGAAGTGAAAAAAGACTAATGAGGTCCAGAGCGATAAGGAGTATAGGCCCATGGCATTGGGGCTGCTCCCCCCCAAACAAAAATGCAGTTCTCCAATCCCTGGTGTCTACTTGGTTTTCTCCCCCAAGGGGGGAATACATGAGGTGAACACCACCATCTACCCATAGGGGGGAAAGTAAGACTAATGTGACATGTGACCCGGGATTGAGGGAGAGCACAGGCAATGGCATTGGGGCCACTCCCCATCCCAAAATATAATGGCATATACCAATCCCTGGTGCTTTATGCTCCCTAAGAGGGGCAGATTGGGGGTGAACACCTCCAACCACCCTCAGTGGGGGAAAAAGACTAATGAGGTCCATGATGGTGGGGGAGCACAGGCACATGGCAATGGGGCAGGGCCCCAAAAGATCTTCCTCAATCCGCAGTCCACATCTCTGGTATCTAGTAGATGGTTCCCTGCTTGGGGACCACCCTTTTGCAGTTATCTGCAAACATTGATCCACCAAGGAGAGGTGCCATTGGAAAGGGGACATTATCCTGTTTCCAACAGTATCTTCCCAATGAAAATCAGTGCTTGAGGGAGGATGAAGTATGCCCCCAAACACCAATGCATTGAAAGTGAAATGTGCCAATCCGCTCATTTCACTTTCACAGAAATGACATCAGCATACCATACGCGCTGATCGGCATTTCAGAGGGGAAAAAAACAGCTGGAGATGCTCTTTCCCAGCAGCATGACCTCTAAAATGAAGAAAGGAAACCCTCTGGTACGAGCACCAGATGTTTCTTTATAGCCCTCCCCAGTACCAGCAATGGGCAACAGACACACTAGGGAGGGAGTGTGGTTGTCGGCAAGTGACTGACACCCGCACTTAAAAGGTTAAGGTTACCTAACTAAATGGCACTCATTTCATTGACCCTGGGAGGATGAAATGCAAGTAGGATTCGAACTTGTGACCTAGGGGTCAAGCACAGTTCCGGTAGCTGCAATAATCTACTGAGATATCAGAACTGGAACCTCCTGCATGGGGCATGTATTGGGAGTTTGTTAGCTTGTTGAAGGGATTGCAAGGAATGTCTAAATTGTGTGCAAATGCCGACAACAGATGACCGTATGCCAGGACTGTCTTTTCCTTTTTCAAGAAGCCCTGTCAATGACACCATTAATCAATCAATGATCAATCATTCATGTAATTGTCAAAACACGGCACTTTGAATTACCTGCACTCTGGTATGTAACAGAGAAGATTACTGTCATTGTCAGTATCAATAAATCCAATACTGAGGCTGCTGGATTCATACCATATGTAGACTTTGGCATTACATGTTGGCAGCTGTGCACACATTTTGCATGGAGACTACTGCTATTGTTCCACGCTAACAGGTGCCTTCTATGGCAGGACAGACAGTGGTTGCCGTCTTGAGAAGCCCTTGAAAGTGTTGAATGATACATATTCGGACCCAGCCACAAATGTATTTTCGGTTAAACATATCTCCTTAATGCCTGCAAAGAATTCACAAAGGGATTCCTAGCAGGTTTTAAGGCATTCACTACTGCCGATTTCTCTGAAATGAGAACAGAGTACAGAGAAATCTGCAATAGTAAATACTATTCAAGAGATGGGAAATGGGGGGGCATGTCTTGGACGCCTCGCAAGATGGCTGCCTAACCGAAGACTCCGCCGCACCGGGACCTTTTATTTCCCGTGAGTTCGTGTTTCCCTACTTCTTGGCATCGGACGTAGCATTCCCGAAAATGAGGAAGACACAGCGCATGTGGTGAGGGCTTTTTCTTCGTGAGGCACGCTTCCCTTCGCCTCATTTTACCGCTGAAGTGCTCTCCTCAGCGAGTGCTCCATTTCACCTGCCGCGCGCATGGAATTCCAGGAATGTGTTCTGACTAACGGCGCCGGCTCGCTTCCAGCATTTACTTCTATTGGAGTCTGCAGGTAGTTTTCTGAAGCAACACTGCGCTGTGATGTGAGGTTTACTGTTTTAAAAGAGCTTTGTTGCCTTTTTTCTTTTGGACTAATTTTTAAATGTGCCACATTACCTGTCCTATAATTCCCACATGCTGCAATAAGTATTTGATCCAACAAGGCTGCGCGCTATACCAGGAAATGTGAGGGATTTTCATGCCCTTCTTTGTTTGTCATTCTTATGATCTCACCCCTGCCTCTCATAAATTTTTACTGAGTCATTTCTGCTTCACCTTGACAACATTTCACCCCATGGGGGCATCTTCTCATCAGATGAAAGTTTTACTTCCAGTGAAAATGTCTTCTCAACGTTGTTTTTTTCATGCCTGAATCTCATCAATTTCTGCTGTATGACTGACTTCCATTATTTTTTCATTGATGGTTCTCCTTTTGATGCTTCTTGGGAGTTTCTCATTTGATCACCTCAAGAGACTTCTCTACATTATTCTTGTGAGGCTTGTGAGTTACGGCTCTTCTACAAGTTTTAATGTTTTTGCCTATCTGTATTTTATATATATGGGCAGGCTGCGCAAACCGCAATTTGTTTTTATACCTAAAAGCCATTCCTCCTTGTCAACGTCAACTTCTTCTCTAGTACCACCCTCACCTCATATTGCAACAACAATGGCAGGTGTTTCTTCTAATCGTTCTGCTGCATCTCAACCCACCTCAGCCAAATCGTCATCACCTTCAACTTCTTCCAAGCGTCTCAAACAGGATCCTCCATCTCCCGACAAATCATCGTCTCCTATCTCCTTGGATCTTTTGCTGGAAGAAATTAGAGCTCTTCGCCCTTTTGCAGAGGAGACTAACAGCAAAATGCAACTTTTGGAGGAGAAATAGTCAGCTATGGAAAACAGAGTTTCCTTGGTGGAGCAACAATTCACCGTGGTACAGGACAACTCTCAGAGACTATCCTCCTTAGAGAAAGAAGTCCGTGACCTTCGTCATCACACAGAGGATTTGGAAAACAGGAATAGAAGGAATAATCTTCGCGTTTACGGACTTCCTGAATCTCTAGAAAGTGATGATCCTGTCTCCTCGTTTTCCTCATTCTTGCCGAAGCTCCTAGACATGCCTTCCTCAACATCTCTCAGTATCCAGAGAGCTCACAGATTGGGCCCACACACTTCAAGCTCTACGTCTCAAGTCAAGCCAAGAGGAGTCATTATTCTTTTTTTGAAATTTACCGACCTGCTTTCAATTCTCTCTGCAGCTAGAGCCAAACATCAAATCTCCTGGCTTGGTCACAGGGTATACATTTCTCAAGATGTTTCTAATGCTACAGCAACTAGAAGGAAGGAATTTCTTAACCTTCGAGCTCCCTTACGTGCTCTTAGCGCTCGATATGGGCTTTTTCACCCCTGCATTTTTAAGGTGACTTATCAAAATTAGACTTGTTCCTTTCAAGAGCCTGCAGAATTGAAGAAGTTTATTCAGTCACACTCTACATCTACCATGGACACAAATGGTTCTCCCAATGGTTGATACTCCTATTCTTTCAAGTTCTAATCTTCTAGGTGTTTTCTCCACCGGAATTTATTTTCGCTCCCAGTTGTTATTTTTACTGTTCTAAGATTGTATCGTTTACCTGTGGTTTATTTCTTATACAGTTATGTACTCATTATTACATAAATAATTTTTGTCATTCATGTTTCTCTTTCTACATTTCTCTGGTGTTTCATTTACTTTCTTTGTATCATTTCAATGTAATTTCTTTCTTTCATATCTCCATACAGGTTTTTTCTATATCATACCACTCCATATGGTTCGTATCCTTTCCTTCCCCGTCCTGTTGCGTTCCAGGCGTCTGAGGTTTGGGCGGTCCGTCTTGTCATGTGTCGTCCTTGCCCCGCTGTGTACTTTCCCTTGTTCCCCTCAGGTATGTTCTTATCAGTCGTCCTTATCGGATATGTACTGTCTCTACTTGCTTTTCCTTTTTCTTTCCCCTCCCCTTCTTTCCTTTCCTTTAAATGTTCCTTCTCCTACCCCCTCTCATCTCTCTCTTCTCTCCTCTTTTTCCTATATTCTTATTATCCGTTCTTCTCTATTGTCATTCTTATTGATGCTCTTCTTATTGAGAATTGTGTTTTTTCTAGAATTTTAATGTTTTTTTTACATTCAGAGTAATATCTTGGAATGTTAAGGGTTTTATCAGTCCTATTAAAAGACAGAGAATCCTTTCTCACCTTGCTTCTTACAGTCCTGATATAGTCCTTTTACAGGAAACTCATCTTACAGAAGCTGAATCCCTTAAACTGAAAAGAGGCTGGGTGGGTACGGTTTTATTCTCTCCGTCTACGAATAAAAAAAATGGTGTTGTTATACTTTGTCATAAAAAATTAAAGTGTAAGGTCATTTCTCAAGAAAATGACACAGAAGGTAGATGGGTATTAGCTAAATTGTTAATTAATTCTATTCCTTTATCTGTTTTTAATATCTATGGTCCTACACAGCCTGATTGTTGTTTTTGGCCTTCGATTATGCAAAAATGTGTTCAATTTCGTGATGATTTGTTTATTCTGGGTGGTGAATGCAATCAAATTCTAGACCCCTTTTTGGACCGCAAGTCAAGACACGATCTCCCAAACACATCTCATTGACTCTTGGCGACTTTCTCATCCTGACTCTCTTGACTATTCTTTCTTCTCTCCTCCTCATGCATCTTTTTCTCATCTAGACTACATCTTTCTTTCTCAATCTCTATCACAGAATTTACTCTCCTCTTCTATTGAACCTATAGTTATCTCCGACCACGCTCCAATTGTAACAGACCTTGATTTACTCCCTCCACATCCAAAGTCATCCAGTTGGCGCTTTAACAATTTCCTTTTAACAGATCCGTTATTTTCCTCCTCTTTTCGTTCCTTTGTTAGTTTTTTTCCTCTCACAGGACAATGATTTAGGGGGTGGCACGTTGGATCTAGGAGCATTTTCAATGTCTTTCTGCCCAGAAGAACACTGTGCAGTGCTGCTGTCAGACCTTCCACTTGCCACTTTCTTGCCAAAACCAGGTTTCTTATGATTCATTGACTCAGACCGTTCGCCTCCCCCCTTCTGCTCCGAAGCCAATGAGATCATCTGCGGCGTACCCCAAGGCTCATCCCTCAGCCCAACGTTGTTCAACGTCTACATAGCACAGCTCGCCCACGTCGCACGAAGGCACGACCTCAGCATCATCTCCTATGCTGACGACACCCAGCTGATCCTCACCCTCACCAAAGACCCCCACACCGCCAAAACCAACCTACACGAGGGAATGAAGGCTGTCGCCGACTGGATGAGAAACAGCTGAACTCGGACAAGACGGAGGTCCTCATCCTTGGATCCACCCCCTCGGCCTGGGACGACTCCTGGTGGCCGACTGCACTAGGAGCACCCCCCTCACCCACCGACCACGCACGCACGCAACCTTGGGGTTATCCTCGACTCCACTCTCTCCATGACGAAGCAGGTCAACACCGTCTCCTCCTCCTGCTTCAACACCCTCCGCATGCTTCGCAGGATCTTCAAGTGGATCCCCACCGAAACTAGAAGGACGGTCACCCAGGCCCTCGTCAGCAGTAGACTGGACTACGGCAACGCACTCCACATCACACTCCACCTGAGAGACCTGCACTGGCTCCCCATCAACAAGATGATAGCCTTCAAGCTCCTCACCCACGCACACATGGCACTCCTCGACACCGGACCAGCGTACCTCAACAGCCGACTCAGCTTCTACACGCCCACCCGCCAGCTCAGCTCTGTAGACCGCGCCCTCGCCACCATCTCCCGCCTCTGAAGAGTGACCGCCGCTGGCAGATCATTCTCCCACCTCGCCACCTCGCCACCAAGACACGGAACACCCTCCCCATCCACCTGTGGCAGACAGAAGACCTCCTAACCTTCAGGAGACTCCTCAAGACCTAGCTCTTCGAACAGTAGCAGCGTCCACCCCCCTAGTGCCTTGAGACACTCATGGGTATGTAGTGCGCTCTATAAATGCCTTGATTGATTGATTGATTGTCACTTTTTTCTTTAGTTACTCAGGTTTGGAGCTAGGAAATTTATTACAAGCAAAGAGCAGGACTTTGTACTCCATTTCATCTACCTGCAGGCAAAAAGAAATGTGAAGTCAGGCACGCAGTCACACTTAACCATTGTGATGCAAGCAATACATGTAAAAAGATTAGTATGGAAAAGATTGTAATAAAACACTTAGTAATATTTTTAAAGTTCCCAACAGAATAATAATGCAATAATAAGGTCATGGAGGACCGAGCTGACTTGCAATATGTAAAAAATTTACAGAAGGGGGTCCTTTATTCCTTGTAATCACACCATTACCCTTCCCATTAATCTTTGGTGTCTTGCTCTTTAATATAAAAGAAATTGAGTCTGCTGAAATGAAGAATATAAAAAAACCTGTAGTGCCAAGGTAAACACAGCAAAAAGTGTTAGCTACTTGTTGCAAAAAGATATTAGAATCAGTTTAATATAAGCCAAATTTGAAAAAAGGTGTAGCTCAGAATGTCTTAAAACACACATACAGATTCTCTCTACGATAATTATCTGAAGCATGCATAAAATAAGCACGTTGCCATAAATATCTCCTTTTTCTGCTTTCTTTTTAGAAAAAAGTATCAGAAAAAGGAAAAACCAGTTCTAATTTTCCTTGTTTAAACTGCAGCAGTAAATATGGTATGTGGCCTCTCTTTCCCCATGGCTTCTCAGTCTGCCAACAGGCATAATTACATCAGAAGTCAACTTTACAGTTGAGCCGCTATGTCATTTCTTTATTATAGGCAACTAGAACCATCACACGTTGCCTGTAATAAGGATAGGGCCAGACAGGCCTTTCATTCCATCTGGCATTTTCCTGGTGGTCTGGAGCCCTTGGAGGTCGATTTTGAAAGTCCAAGGCCGCTGCTGGTGCCTCTGTCACTTTCCTTAGCTCCCCAAGGCTAATTGCAGCCGACACAGGGAGTTTTCAAGAGAGAGGGAGAAAGAGAGATAGGGAAGGAGATGGTGGGGAGAAAGTAATCAGAGAGGGGAGAAGAGAAAGAGGAGACAAGGGGAGAAAGAGGACATTTGCAGTGAGGCTGTGAAAAGTCGATTAAAATTGAGAATATCATCTGTGACCACCAAAAAGCCCCATCATTTCCTAAGATCGATGAAAAGGGGCTAACAACAATCAATACAAGTTAAAAATAAATATCTATGAATCCAATGAGGGCCCATATTCACCCAGCAAGGACAGCACTAGAGAGACCAGATTGAAATTAAAAGTAATATTTCTGACCTATAGACATATATCAGATCCCAAACTCAATAGCAATAAAGACAAGAAATAATTAAAATCAGCATACATATCCGTTGATTCCAAAAGGGATAGCAGCATAAACCATTATCTTCCGGCAGAAGACCTTTCAAAGTGTTAGACCTGCGATCCCCGGTTGGCTGAGGTAGGTACCTTAGCCCAAATAGGGACCCACGTTTCCACGTCAGGGAAAGGAAGGTCACCTTCTGAGATAGCCCCCGCTCACCCCCTTGGTAGCTTGGCACGAGCAGCCAGGCTTATCTTCAAGGCAAATGTGTAAAGTATTTGCAACCATGCTCACTGCAACCCAATAATGACACCACAAATAGGCTCCACACGAGTTTTATAAAAACAAGTATACATTTTATATAAAAAGATATACGATAAGACCACATGATATAAATCCAACACATGAGTATGTATATTATTTCTCCTGGCCCATTGTTAGGCCAGCCAGCACTTGTCAGTTCTGGTGATATTAATGAGCGCTTCTAAACATTCCACTGTAATCCCAATACCATGTTATGCAGTTCTTAGTGCTAGAATCAGGCACTTTTGCAATGTAACAATAGTGCAATGTGTAATACAACAATCAGGCACTTTGCAATGTAAAAATAATGCAATGCGTAACACAACAATCAGGCACTTTGCAATGTAAGAATAATGAAATGCGTAATACAACTACCAGGTACGTCGTTATTCAGAAAGAATGCAATGGGTAATGCGCTAATCAGGTAGTCAGTTATGCAGAAACAATGCAATGCGTCATACACTAATCAGGCAGTTCGTTATGCAGGAATAATGCAATGCGTAGTACTCTAATCAGGTACTCTGTTATGGAGAAATGATGCAATGTGTAATCGACAATCCGGTACTTCGTTATGCAGAAATAAGATAGTGCGTAATACACTTCGGCACCGATCACGGTGCCTTAGGCAGTTTCTCCGCCACTCCTTCTGACTCGCAGTCAGCCTTTGTCAACAGTTGCCCCCAACACGGGTATGGTGTAACAAAAAGTGCAGCTCCGCACTCCGGCCCCGGTACTGCCACTCCCTTGGCAATATGGGCCGCGATACGAGCCGAAGCAGAGGCTCGCGCTGCCGAAACAAGAGAGAGGCCGAGAGCATCGCCCTCCGAGCCCGCATCCCGCCCCAGGAGTCGACTCACATTACCTGGGGAGCGTGAACCCACTCTACTCTCCTAGTCCAGTGACTTGGGCCTTCGATGCAATCTTTGTGAATTGGCAACGGCGGGCTCGGGCCAGTGAATCAGCTACTCCCGGGCTGCTGGTCCGTGCCGCTACTCCTACGAAGATCTCAGGCTGCCATAGGGCACAGGCACACAGCGTCGCTGAGACTCACTTGAGCTTCGGGTGCACGATCACAGGGCACTCCACACGAAGGTCTCAGGCTGCACGAAGATCACGCGCACAGCATCGCTGAGACTCACTTTAACTCCGGGTGCACGTTAACAAGGCAATCCTCGTGAAGGTCTTATACTGCACAAAGAACACGCACACAGCGTCGATGAGACTCACTTGGATTCTGGGTGCACGATAACAAGGCAATCCTTACGAAGGTCTCACACTGCACAAAGCACAGGCACACAGCGTCGATGAGACTCACTTGGATTCCGGTGCACACGATAACTGGACACTCCATACAAAGGGTTCAGTCTGCATAAAGCACACGCACACAGCGCCGCTGATTTTCGCTTGAACTCCAGGTGCCCACGATCACAGGGCACAACTTACAAGGGTCTCAGGCTGCAACAAGCACACCCACACAGCGCCGCTGAGACTCTCCTGGAAACTTTTGTGTTCCTGAGTTTCCGCAACAGGGAGCCAGCTAACCTCGGGCCCTTGGGGATAAGTTACTTCAGGACACAGCACAGCAAATTCCTTTCAAGCAGGGAGACACAGCACACAGCAAAGTCCCTTTAGCCTTTCCTGCAGACTGCAGGCCAGCCCCAGAACACACAGCAAGGGTCAGTCCTTTTCTTCAGTCTCTTCAGTTGTTTCTTCCTTGGCAAAGGCACCTCTTGACCACGAAGTAGCTCCAGTCTTGTTCAATCTTGATCAAGCCATTCTCCAAAGTTCAGAGGCTTCAGCTCTCATAGTTATACCCCTCAATGGCTTTGAAGTCTTTGTGTTCATGGGGGGAACTGACCCCTGTTCAAGCCAGTTCTGGGTGCCTCTCTGCCAGTGACACCTTCTTCCTTTGATTAGTGGGGATCTGGATTCTCAATCACTCAGCAGGAGATGGGACAATTGTTTTATAGCAGCAACCCAGGCCTCTTCACCTCTAGGGGCTACTCCTCCCCCTACACTCCAGATGCAGGTCAGCCTGTTGCTGTCTCACCTGCTCCCCTGGGTAAAGACATTCCCCCGATCCTTTCGCTTTCAAATCCAGACAGTCAATCCACAACCAGGCAGAGACACACAGAAATGTTAGAGCACAAAAACCCAGCCACTTCTAAAAGAGTGACTTATAAACACACAATGGGAAAACCACCTTCATAAAAAGATGTGTTATTACATTGTGAGTTCAGGCATACTAAACTTCACCATCTTAAGCCTTTGGGAAGATAGGCTGGAAAACATATTACACAGCCTTCCCATTCTATTCTATGGGCCAGATGGCCTTTCAACAGTGAAAAGCTAAATGGAGATTATTTCACTGTCAGGACATGGTACACACCTCAGTACATGTCCTAACTTTCACATGCACTGCACCATGCCCAGAGGGTACCCTGGACCTACCATAGGGGTGTCTGATGTGCATAGAAAGGGAAGGGTAAGGTCTGGCAAGTGGGTGCAATTGTCAGAACAATATGGCAGTGTAACAAACTGCGTGCAGGCACTCTAATGGCAGGGCTGAGTTCCCTTTTTAAGGCAACTTGTGTGGGTGGCACATTTAGTGCTGCAGGCCCACTAGTAGCATTTGCATTACCAGCCCTGGCACACATAGTGCACTGTACTAGGGAATTTACTAGTAAGGCAAACATACCAATCATGGACAACCAATTACCATTACAGTTTATATACGGAGCACTTGCACTTCGACACTGTTTAGCAGTGGCAACGTTTCCAAAGCATCTAAGTTGACAGCACCAAAAATAGAGGAGGTAGAGGCAAAATGTCAGGGGTAATCACGCTAAGAAATGCCAGGTCAATCACAGACCATTCATGAACATAACATACAGACTCATTCAAGCATACAAAATACAGTAGCAGCAGTGATAAGAACTGATATAATATATCTTGTTTGCCCAAGACCCTTTAATCTTCCAAGACCACAAGGGGGAGATTGGCAACAATTGATTAAAATTTAAAATAATATCTAGGCCTAAAAGCACCACCGGGGTCTGAACACAATAGCAAAAAAAATATATATGAATCAACAAAATCAGCAAAATGTATGTGGGCTTCAAAAGCCCTCCAAGTTCTCCAAATTTCTCCTGCACCATAAAAGTTTTTTTAAAGTGGATGCACACGCACTCACGTTTGACAATGTGATGGAGTAGCACATGGCAAAAAAGAAGGGAGAGGATTGCACAAAAAGACACCAATGTGCAGCATACAATCTAGACCTGTGTACAGTCCTCTAATTCACCCAGCACAGTAAACAGTGAGAAGCTGAGAAATAAATTTATCTTTTTCAATCTGGTACCCCAGCCCCACATAGTAAAATACACTAGTAAATAGCAGCAAAAGTGGACAAAAACAAGGAAAACTAGCAAAAAGTATTCCTAAGCCTCTGCTGTCCAATTACAATACATAAAAAAGTCTAATGTTCTGGTAATACGTCATGCTCTCTTATCCCTTTCTCCACACAGCAACCTGCCTGCGCCAGGAGGATACATACATATCCGAATTGTCAAAAACTTAACGTGTATTTCATAGGTAAGATTCAGACAAAATCATGTAAAGCTTTCCCTGTAGAATTCAATTCCATAATGAGGAGGAGCAAACAGTCTGGATGAAAGGAAGAGGAAGTTATTACTGTATGTACAGTAGTCCCTATAGAACTCAATCTGTGCCACCTTCACCCCCTAAAATTGGAAACGGTGAGATAAGTTCCCTGAACTGAGACTATATGGTAAAAAATCCACTTGGACACAAATTTTAATTAATTTTACTCCAATGGTGAAGCAAGAAGATGCAAATATCGAACCATTTGTAGGATGCATGATGCATTTGTCTGATGTATCCCTGTGCTTGAGATTTTGCAAGCCTACATGGATTTGGTCAATCCATTCATGGGAATAATACCCACCTGCTGACACCATTGGATAACCTGCAGTAAAGGGTCAAACTGCAGATATAGCGTGCAATGACCATGATGAGCATGTAGAGGGGAAAATAATATGTATTACAGAGAAAGAGTCCTCAAAGGTTTAAGTCTCCACTGGGTTGTGTTTCTAGGCTAGGTGTGCTCAATGTTCACCTAAAGTAACTGTTGGAACTGGCCCTTTTTGCAGGGTTATTGTGGTGTATGCGCAAAGTAGGGCAATCCGACATTGAAGGTAAGAGCAGGTTTATTCTTTAACACCTCATCCAACGGTGAGTGGTTTCTAACTGTCACACTGCCCGTGTACTTAAAACGCCAGAGTTCTCTGCCTAAGTTCTGTGGCGGACCTCATCCTGTATGAGGTTCCACACCACACTTCTCCCTCCCATACAAAACAAAGCAGAATGATATAAAACATGAACGAAAATCCCAACACCCACCCCCCAAACATAACAAAACAAGAGCATTATAACACATAAAAATAACATGTAATACAAATGAACTAGGAGGTGGGAAAATTTCCATCCACAAGCGTTACACTACAAAATCCTTAAGATTTGCCGGTTTCCTGATCTCTCTAACACTCCTCCTGTGTGTTGTTGGAACACTACTACGAGCAACCTGCAAGCCTGAACCACCCAACCCACATCCAAACTGTTTTTGATTAGATGGCATAGGAAGTGAAGGTACAAGTGGTTGCCTAAGAATAGCAACTCTGGACTTGTTTCGTATGCGACCATAATGTGTCTTAACAGCATTGTTGAAACATTTGATCACTTGCAACTTCCTTGTACACCTGGACCAATTTGAACACCTTTTGGGCGCTCTAACTTTTACAAAATCACCCACATTAACCACCACATTTCTCAAACACTTGTTAGAGTCAAAAGTTTCCTCTCTTCTGTTGGGCAATAATCTCCTTCTCCCTCCATTCTCCTGGTGTATCATCAACACAGCCCTTGTTCCAGAATATCCAACCAGGACACAAACTTGTTGAAGGAGTTCGTCCCTTGAATAATTCAAAAGGCGATTTACCAGTGGAACTATGCGGCGAGAAACGATAGCCAGCCAATCTATTAGACAAATCTTTCTTCCAATCCAGATTATTGACTCTCGCCAGCTGGATGCCTTCTTTCAATGTCTTAATCACCCTTTCTATGGCACCATTGGTTTCAGGATGATACAAAGCTGATTTCTTGAGCTCAATACCACACTTCTTCAAATATGATTCTGTCTCATGTGAACAAAATTGTACTCCATTATCTGTGAGTAAATATCTGGGAAAACTCTCTCTTTTGAACACACCCTCGAAAAATCTGATCACCGCTGAGGATGAAATGTCTTGAACACACGACACTTCGACCCACCTGGAATACAGGTCCATTAAGACAATAATGTAGGGAGTGGCATATTCTCCCTTTATAGGGCCGAAAATGTCCCACGCAACCTCCTCCCAAGGGTATTTTGGAAGTCGACAACAAACCATTGGTAACTGATTGGTTTTGAGACCTTTGCCACGAGTAACACACTCCATACGATCCCTTTCCATACACTCCACAGCATGGTCATTTGGCCCCCCAAAATCTCTTTGAAGTCTCCCCTTGGTTTTCACAATGCCCATGTGACCCTCATGAGCAAGTTGTAACACTCTCTGTCTCAGATTCATGGGTGGGATTAATCTCGTTCCTCTCCACAAAAACCCTCTGTCGACCGCCAATTATTCCAGAATCTTACTCCACTTCGCTTTGTGGCATCCCAACTCAGTAGTGCTTAGTCTACCCGAACACACAACTCGTATAACTTGAGACATCACTTCATCTAGATGCAATTCCTCCAGCCATTCTTTGTCAGAAATAGTTCAGTCAGAAAATTCACATACACTCACCACCTCTTCCTCATCCATGTCATCTCTATCGATCAAGTCAGATATGGTGACATTCACCAACCTGGACAAACAATCAGCAGAGTAATTGCTCACTTCTGGAACATACTGTACATCAAAACTGAATTCCTGCAAGCTAACTACCCATCTCCTGATGCGTGCGGAGATTGAGTCGAGGCCTTTCTATAAAAATATCTCTACTAAAGGCTTGTGATCAGTATGGACAGTGAATCTGATGCCCCACAAAAACTGCCTGAACCTGTTGATAGCCCAATGTACAACAAGAGATTCCCTTTCTATGACAGAGTAATTTCATTCCGTATCACCTCAAAATCCATGACATGCAGGCTATCAAATTCTCCTTTCCATCCTTGATCTGGATTAATAGATCCCCCAAACCTTTGGAACTGGCATCACATACCACTCGTGTGTCACCCAGGGGATCTTAGGCTTTCAAAGAAGGAGCTTCGTTCAACTCTCGTTTTACAGCTGTGAACTCATTGATACATTGTGTGTCCCATGCAAATTCCACAATTTTCCTTAACAGTTTCCTCATGCCAAAGGTCTTACTGGCAAAGTCTCTAATGAACTCAACAATGCCAAGGAAAGAAGCAAGCTCCTCCCTTGACTTGGGAGTCTCTAATGATTTGACGGTCTTGTATTGAAGGGATTGTATGGAGTGTGTTACTTGTGACAAACGTCTCACAACCAATCAGTTGGTTTGTCGTGTACTTCCAAAATACCCTTGGGAGGAGGTTGCAATGGACATTTTTGGCTCTATAAAGGGAGAACATGCCACTCCCTACATTATTATCTTAATGGACCTGTATTCCAGGTGGGTCGAAGTGTCATGTGTGGAAGGCATCCCATTCTCATTTCCAGAATTGTGGTGTATGTGCAAAGTAAGGCAATACGATATTGAAGGTAATAGCAGGTTTATTCTTTAACTCCTCATCCAACGGCAAGTGGATTCTAACTGCCACACCGCCCGGGTTCTTCAAATACCAGAGTTCTCTGCCTAAGTTCTGTGGCTGACCTCATCCTGCACGAGGTTCCATGTCACAGTTATCCTCAAACTTTTGCCTTCCTTCTGTATTTTTTGCTGACCTGTTTTTGTTGGTTTTATGACTCTGGGCAGTTTACCACTACTGATCAGTGATAAGTGCATGTGCTCTCTCTTTTCTAAACTTGGTAAGATTGGTCTACACCTGTTTGGCATATTTGATTTACATGTAAGTCCCCTTTACAGTGGTATTCTATATACCCAGGGCCTGTAAATTAAATGCTACAAGTGAGCATGCAGCCCTGCTTGAGCCACCCACCGAAGTAGCCTTTCAAAACTGTCTCAGGCCTCTACCACTGCAGGGCCTGCACATAGTTTACTGCCGCAGTGAAATGCCATTTAAAGTGGTTGTCACATCTGAAACTCCCCTTTTACTACATATAAGTCATCCCTAAGGTGGGACTTAGCTAGCGCTATGGGCAGGGTGATGTGCGGTAAAAGGTACGACATGTGCCTTAACTGTGTGGCATGTCCTGGTAGTGACAAACAGCCTATTTGGTTTCTCACTGTTGTGAGGCTGTCCCCTCATAGGTTTCCATTGGGAATTCCCTGATATGTGTTTTAGTGATAATTTCTGATATGAAAGGGGTAGCGTAACCATGTTTGGTATGTTTGGAATAGTAGCAATACATACTGCATATTGGTGAAAGCAAATTTGTTAGTACTATTTTAGAAATGCCACTTATAGAAGTAGGCATTTCTGTGTGCTTATAACTCTTTGTGCCCTGCCTGGTTGTATATTCACTTTCTGGTTTAGACTGACAAGAGAAGAGGATGTGCATTCACTCTAGACAGTCACAAGGGGGGTTGAGGTGTGTCCTGCCTTTCCTGGGTGACTCAGCGCTGGGCTGAGTACACTGTGGCTGCATTTAGAGTGGTGGGAGGAGTTTCCCTTGCCCCTGAATAGGCCTGGTCTGCATTTAGATTGGTGGGAGAAGTTGTACCTGCAGCTGAATAGGGCTGTGTCTGACTTTCATAATGCTGTCTCCACCCCCGTAGTGTGTCTGGGGCCATTGCTTGGGATGTGAATAGGAGTGTTGTGCGCTTCTAAAACGTGATTGAAGTGCCCCCAGAACAAAAACTTCTGAAGTATAAGTACAGGGGCTGTGACCCCATATTTTTAGACACTAAATGGGACTTGTAATCAGACACTGCATTCTACACCTGAGGACTGATATGCCTCAGGAGGAACTGCCATTTTGTACTACTGGCTTGTGGGATTAACCTGCTACCTGCTGGGTGGCTGAAGGGACGGCCACTCTGCCAAGTGACCCTGTGTGCTAGCCTGCCTGTACCTCATTCTATGTCCCAGTGTTCTCCAGGCACTAGGTGGTGTTCCTCCCTCTCTCCTTTAATTGCAAATCTACTTCCAGATATAAAAGCGCATGGTGAGAGCTCTACTAGGATCACCAGTGTGCTCTAACAAGGAACTGTGATGGATTGCCCCTCGTGATTTTTTAAAGAAGCGCGAGCAGCGCTACACTTCCCTTGTGATTTTGGAGCCACAGGAGGGGAGAGCTGAGGTGAAGGAAGCACTCTTCCTCTCCCTAGCGGCCTGTTTTCTGGCAACCTTTTTCCTGTGCGGCAGCAGGGGCTCTGCTAAGTGACCCCGGGTTGCAAACCATTGCGACGCCCAGGCAGCGAGGAATCCCAGTCGGGAGTTCCTCTGCATTGTTGGGGCCATGTTAACAGCGCCCACCCACAAGAGGAAGCCAGAGCCTTGAGGGCTCCCACTCAGACGGAACTGGAGCCTATTGGGCTCCAATCTGCAGCTTCCTGGCTGGAGAGGGCCAGAGGAGGGCTCCCGTCAGTGTTGAGTCTCGTTGAGGAGACAGGGCGGTGCCAAGAGAGGTCCCAGAGAGATTACTTTAGAGAGGTTCCGGTGAGTAGGGGCCTACGGAGGTGGGCACGGCTGCCCTCCCTCCACCTGAGTGGCGTGGCTGCCCCCCTCACCACATCTGTAACAGATATTGAGCCCATGTCTGCAGACCGCGGTCTGTTGCAGACCTTCAGGGGACATTGTTTTTGGTTGCGTGGGTATTACAGGGGTACGGTTGTTCCCATTGGCCCACCTATTGATTGGCCCTGCATAACATAACAGCATTCAAATGCCCTGATGGTATGCTTTAGCTATGACCCAAAGTGTTTGTGGTTACATATGGGTTTCATGTGATAAAGTCTGTGGCCTCTTCAGGGCACTAACTGTGATGTTACACCTGCTAATGTTTGATAACAGGGGCAGGCTATAAGTATGTGCCTTGGTGCACCAATTGTTGTGTATGACAATTGCCCTATGGCTAAGTGATTTTATGATCTATGTGCCTTCATGACATGCCTAGTGGCACATTGATTTATGTGATTATGGTCTAATGTGTTTTATGTGCAATACAAAGGATATTTTTATATAACCTTGTGTGGAGTCTATTTTTGTGGTGTGCCTAGTGTGTCACTGGTGTGTGTGTTGTGCAAACACTTTACACATTGCTTCTGGGATAAGCCTGACTGATCTGCCTAGCTACCAAGGGGTTGAGTAGGGGTTATCTTGTGTGTGTAACTCCTTTACCCTGACTAGAGTGGTAGGTTATGCCTGGCTTAGGTGCATACCCTATCCAACCAGAAACCCATTTCTAACAGTAACCCACACCCATGAGAATGTGTACTGGACCACTGGTCAGAGACACTGTAGAAATGGAAGAAGGGAAAGGTTCTACCTCTCATGAGATGGTTGAAAACAGTCAAATTGACAGTTGCATCTCTATTTCTGCTCAGTCAAGTGTGGAAATGACGATGGAGAAGAAGAAACACAAGTAGGGCTCCACACCCAAATTGTGCCTGATAATGTTTCGGGATGAGGAACCTGCAAACAAATCCTGGATCACATTAGTACCAACAGACCCTAGAGAAAGATAATGAACTACTATGCCTGAAGGGAATCCTCAACAGATTTGTTAGAAATACTGCTCAGAACTCCAGATTTTGTACCCATGACTGCACTGTGGGAGCATGTTGGTCTATTAGTTTAGCAACTGGAACAGAAATGAATGAAGCCAAAACATATAGTGGAGAGCTGGCAAAAACAGAATGATTTAGAAAGAGAAAATTGTACATATGAACGCACCTGCTGGCTGCCAGTCAGCTGGGTTGATCACCAAGAAATTACCATGCCTCAGCTGTGCCAATAGGCGTTACGTCACTGAGTGTTAAATGCATGGGGAACATACTATCTCTGCTTTCCCAAATGGGCCTTTCTGATCATTGATTGAGAATTAGGACAGTCTAACAATCTGAAAGAGCCAAAGCTAAACATTTCAGCAGCAGAACTGATTCAGGAAAGAGCCAAAGTTGCCAGTAAGCAAGAAGGAATTAGAGACTGGGTCACTCTGTTTTCTTCCACAATGTCTTAAATATCAGTCAGTCTGGAGTGCAGCAGCAACAGTTAATGGACAAGATAAAGGACAGATTAGAAATCAGAATTCCCATCCACAAACCCACAAAAAAGTATGTTGCAATTGTGTACTTAAATCAATCTGAAGAAAACATTGTGTGCCCCGAGTCAGATCATTTATTTTTATATAGAAGGCCATGTTGATTGAGATTTATACTTTACAATATGTTTATGCTGGTATGTGCAGGCTGTTGGTGGCTACTATAAGAAACACACATTGGCAAAGCCAATAGATCTGGCATCCTCCGCCAGCCTTTTGACAATTTTTGGTTTGTTTTGTTATTACAAAAGTCATGTCAAAACAAAACAAGAATTGCCATAAGGCTGGTGGATAACGCAAAAAAGCTTTATTGTGTGGAAAGCTGCCGGGTGTTTGTCAATCTGAATCAAAATTATGGCCTAAAGGTAAAAATGTTTTTGGGTATCAAAAAAGCACTCATTACCATAGTACTACCTGCCACTAAAAGGAACTACTTTATGTGTGGATGTGCTCCTTGTTAATGAGAAGCATGCCATAACTCATAGTAAAGTCAGCCAAAGACTGGAGTGAGGTGGCACATTGTACCTTGATTCATGGTCAAGTGAATTGTAGAAAAATGTGAATGACACAACCACAGACAAATGGGTGAAGTGCGGACGAAAATCCCTTTAAGTAACTAAGTTGTGCACATAATTTTATTCAAATCAAAAGGTCTTGGCTAACAGATCAAAAAATGCCAATTGTTGTGTCATTCGTTGCCAGCCTCTTGCCTTTGACAAAGAATGAATGAAGGAAAGGAAAGGAAAGAAAAGGAAAGCAAAGTAAGAAAAGGGAAGGAAGGAAAGAAAGAACAAAGGAACACAAGTAAGATGGAAGAAATAGAGGAAACAAGGATAGAAAGAAGGAAAGAAAGAAGGCACGAAAAAAGGCAAAAAATAAGAAAGGTAACAAGGATGGAAGGAAGGAAAGAAAGAAAGAAAGAAAGAAAGAAAGAAAGAAAGAAAGAAAGAAAGAAAGAAAGAAAGAAAGAAAGAAAGAAAGAAAGAAAGAAAGAAAGGAAGAAAGAAAGAGGAAGGAAGGAAGGAAGGAACTAAGGGCCCGATTCACAGAACTAACTTAGGACAAAATCCTAAACTTACTTCCATTTACTCATTTTGGTATTCACAGAAGGCACTTACTCATTTTGGTATTCACAGAAGGCACTTACTCATTGATGAGTACGTGCCTTCTGTGATGAGTACGTGCCTTCTGTGAATACCAAAATAAGTAACTTACTCATTTTGGTATTCACAAAAGGCACTTACTCATCAATGAGTAAGTGCCTTCTGTGAATATCAAAATGAGTAAGTGCCTTCTGTGAATACCAAAATGGTTGTAAGTTTAGGATTTTGTCTTAAGATAGTTCTGTGAATCGGGCCCTAAGAGAGGAAAGAAAGAGCAAAGGAATGAAAGCAAAGAGGAAAGAAAGAAAGAAAGAAGACGTTAAGTGAAACAAGGAAGGAATGAAAACAAAAAATAAGTTAAAAAGGAATGAAAGAAGGAAAAAGGGAACGAAAGAATGCAAGAGAGAAACAAGGAAGGAAAAAAGAAATAAAAGGAAAGAAGGCAAAGAAAGGAAAGAAAGGAAACAGTAAAAGAAAAAATTAAAACAAGAAAGAGAGCAAACAAAGGAAAATGAAACCAAGAAAAAAGGAAAGAAGAAATGAAAGAATGAAAAAAGGAAAGTAAGAAGGAATGAAAAAGGAAGGAAGGAAATAAAGAATAAAAAAATAAAAGCAAAAAGGAATGAAGAAAATAAAATTAACAAAGAAGTAATAAAAAATGAAGTAATGAAAGAAACAAACAAAAAGAGAAAGAATTAAAGACAGAAACAAAGAAAGAACGAGAAAGAAAGAAAGAAAGAAAGAAAGAAAGAAAGAAAGAAAGAAAGAAAGAAAGAAAAAGAAAGAAAGAATGAAAAGAAAAAAAAAAGTGTTACAAGTGCTGCAAATTAAACACTATTAGCTTCCTGGGCAAAATTTACTAAAGAACCATTGGTGAAACTGAGCTTAGAATAAATGTTTTCTGAAGAATTGTCTGCTTATGAATTCACATGAATAATGTTGAAGCTTTTGACAATTTAATAAAGAACAGTTTCAAATGGATGCAACCTGACAGGAGGTCATATAGCGTGGAACATGGTCTGTGCCATCACCTGGGTCACTAGTATTAAGCATCCTGCTGTCACATCAGATTCTAAATATAAAGGAAACATCAAAGTAATAAATTAGAAGAAAAAAAATTGTCACAGAAGGGAACTAGCGTGCATGCGTGCAAAATTCAGTCACTAAAAGTAAAGTTATTCAGGGGCTGAAGTGGGATGCACCCTGCTCTATACTAACTAATGTAGGGGGCGTAAGCAAAATGAGAATGAGACACAAATGGACCAATGGATGAAGAAAGCTGGCTGAAAATCCCTTAAAATAACTATATTGTACATATATTTCTGTAAAAATCAAAAGGTCTTCGCTAACGCCAAACATAAAAATAAAATATGCATTCTAACTGTGAGAGTAAAAGGCTTGTACCAAGAAAGGAAACAGAAAATATATTCAGAAGAAACAATTTTTTCCATTTTCTTAAATTGTGACTATTTCTTTTATGTGTTCCTGATAGTGGCTGAGATGGAGCACAAGGACATACACCCTGAAGGAAGGTAGAAAGACACCTTATAGGGCAAGATGAGCTGTAAAAGTTATGTTAAAATGATTTGTTATGTATTTCTATTAAGTAAACGTCATAGAACTTTGTGGTATTAAAATTAAGGGGTCATTTTGGGTTTAGGAGAAATTTTGACCTGCCATGAACTTAGGGTTTACACATCTCATTTAAAGTTGGGCTAAGCATCAGTATTCCGATGACAAAGCCTCAACTAGCTGTGGAGACAGAAACCTTTGACCTGGCACCTGTGAGGCCTACCCCCTCCCATAGGTTAACATTAGGAATTCCTTATTACACTATATAAGATGTAATTCCTGAGTGAGGAGTACCTCTATCATGTTTCATTTCGCTGGAATTGTAATGATAAATCCTCTTTACTGATCAAGTAGAAATTATCTTTACTCTTCTAAAAATGCCACTTTTAAAAAGATAACACAAAGAGAGGATGGACGAAGTGCTGAAACTTTTCAGACACTCACCCCGAGTACAGATCAGGATTGAATCCATCATCATTCTTTAGATCACTCCGCCACCCCAGTTCAGACCCAGCCATATGCAAACCAGTCTTGACCTGTTCCTCATGGGAACAGTACAGCCTGAACTGCCAAGCCAGGTCTTCCCTGGACCAGAAACAAGCCTCCTGGGACCGGTTTCGGGGTAACACCCCTCATCAGCCAGGCTAGCTTGAATCCAGTGGCAAAGAGAAAAAGGGACTCACATCTGGGCATACCCTGCCAACTTAGGGTGAACAAAGCAAACACATAGATGGTGAACGGAGTGCTGAAACATTTCAGACTCTCACCCCAGTCACAGATCTGGGTTGAATCCATTTTCATTCTTTAGCTCACTCCGCCATCCCATTTCAGACCCAGCTATATGCAAGTAAGAGACCCACTTTTGGGCATACCCGTCCCACTTGGGGTGACATATGCAAAAAGAACAATTGATGGACAGAACGCTGAACAATGTCATACATTCACCCGATGTCATACAGTTACCCAATGTCATACATTCACCCTTTTTGTGGTGTTTTCACTGTGTTACTGTTTGAAGTGTTGCACAAATAATTTACACATTGCCTCTTAAATTAAGCTTAACTTCTCTGTGCAAAGCTACCAGAGGGTATGCACAGGCTAATTTATTGTGTGTTGTTGACTTAATCTGACTAGGATTGTGGTTCCTGCTTAGGGTGCATACCTCTGCCAATCAGAAACCAAATTAAAAAGAAAAATGGTTCCTACTTTTTTGAAAGCCTCAATAACGTTAATACACCGGCTCGTGCACCCAAGTAATAGATCTACTACATAGTATGAGGGTAAACATCTATTGGCTGTGGCCCATTGTGTTCTGGTAGTCAGTGGAGCCATGGGGGTAAGCATAGTTAAATAAAGAATGCCCTTTTCCATTACTGTAAAACCTCAAAGTATTTCCCAGGTTAGATGCAAAAGAGATAAATGCCTGTACCTTGTACATATTTGGCTCCAACTGGGCAGTAGGTCTCTCAAATCCCCAAAGACACCGGTGAGGAAAATCAGTAGGGTCTCCACTTGAGTCTCTTATGGATAAATCGGTTTGATGGCTTCATTCTGGGAGTGCACATGTGTAAAGGAGAAGCATGCTAGGCGAATGCAGTATGAGAAGAAAATACTGAATCTAAATAAATGGATTTTTTTTTCACCGAGCAGAGGGTCTAACCCCGAGTTCGTTGTTAATTTCTGTGTCTATATTGCATACAGACGTTATGGGCACATTTTATTCATATTCAAGATTGCGCTTGCAGAATGTTGGTTAGTTCTCAGTTTCTGCTCTTTGGTGCGAAGCCATTTTCTTTCAAACACTTGGCTGGGGACCTCTTTAGTTAATGGAAAGCTGTGACAACAACAAACCTGTGGTTTCTTCCAGTGCTCCCTGTGCTGCTGGCGCGCACATTACTGTCAGAGGTGGACTGTGAGGACTCCTTCCCCACTTGATAGAAATAGGGATGCTCTCTTGTCTCTTTCGCTGTTAGCCAAGATTAACAGCCATATCCAAGCAGCTTATCAATCATATCTAAGGCTTCAGAGCTCAGTAATGTCGCCTCTCGCTATCAAAGAATGTTGCCCCAGCGCCTCTGACATTTCCTTCGCAAGATGTCAGCAAAGTGTGGATTCAGCTCGACTTGGTTTTTGTTCAGGTGCTCAGTCTACTCATCCTTAACAGGGACGGGGGAACCAATGTAAATTGTATGAAGGTGGTAGAGAAGTAGTAAGCATAAGGCAACAAAGCAAATGCTAGCATAATTCATAATTGAAGAACTCTTATGAATGATTTACAGAAACTGCACGTAAAATTGTGAAAATGTATACAGCTGTAGTTAAAATGCATTTTTGATTTTTCAATGCATAATTTAGTAGCTTTTGTAAGTATAAGCGTGGATAGTCTTGCAGAAGTCAAATGCATTCATTGACTAAATTAATCATAGAATGCTGTTTTTTTCAAATATAAATGTAGTCAATAACAACACAAGCAAAGGATTTCTTGTTAGGCTTTGCACTGGTTCAATATATCTCTATATAATCTATTATAGACTATATTATTGTTCCGTTTGTTTGGGTTTTACCGTATAAAAAGGTAAATATAAAAGTGCTGATTGAAATCAAACAATCAACATTACATTTGTGAATGTGAAAGGTAAGTAATGTTAAACAAATCAGACCCCATTGGAGGGAAAACCTTTTTCGCCATGCAGGGTTAACCACGCAGTGCATTTACCACGCAGCTTTTACCGCACATGCATTTTTGTGTACGTATATATATGCCAGTAGGTAGGTATAGTTAGGACCTAGTCTCCATAGGGAAAGTATTTTTAGTTTTGGCATTAACTTTTGAGCTGTTTGACAAATATTCAAAAATTATCAAAACTAGGACAACGCTCAGTTCAGCTGCTGTGTTGAAAGTCTTGGGGTGATTTGTCAATCGTCGACCGAGAAAAAGGGAGGGTCCGAAACAGATTTTCCCCATCCAATTTGCTATAAGGATTTTGAAAAGGTCTACAACCCGAACGGCTGGACGGAATTACACCAAATTTGGCAGAAAGGCAGCTCTTGGTCCAGAAAGAGTCCTTTCTGTTATTTGGTGTAAATCCATTCAGAGGTTTTTGAGATACTAAAAGAAAACCAATTTTGTATATCTAGAGGTGCGAACCCTTCGCAAATCCTACCGATCTTGTGCAGGGATTTGTTTGCCTTCCAACACTTTCAACCAAGAAGTGTTGGCAGCCATTTTGGAACCCAGCCTCAGTCGAGTCCCAAAAAAAACCCATAAAATAACGAAAAGGGGGCAGGGAGGAATACCCACACCCTCCCCTTGCCTGGTGCCTGGGTGCCCCAGAGACTCCACCAGGGCAAAAAAAGCGTTTTGAATTTGTGGCAAAAATTTTAAACAAAATAAGCACGGTCTCCCACATTTGTGTAAAGATGGCCTAGGTCCCAGGGGCATGTGCAATGTTCTACTCTGATCTGTGGGAAGATTGAAAGTGAAATGTGCCATCAAATGGACAGGGAATGCCTCACAAATGCGTGAATTCCTCAAAAATTTCGGCTGTAGAGAAATGATGCTCCCGAGTCCCGTGCAGACCATGGTTTAGGGAAACGTTTCACAGTTTTCTCGAACTGTATCTTGCCCTGGCGTGAATGTAATCATGTCCAATTAGAGTATCAAATATCAAATGGATAAAGGGGAACCGAGGTCATAAACACATGAATGAGAGTATATGTAAAATATTTATACTCTGATCCGTGGGAGGACTGCAAGCCAAATGTGCCCCAAATACACAGGGCCATGCCACACAGTTGTGTGAATGCCTCAAAACATAAAAAAAAATTAGATGTGTATCTTGCATTGGTGACGTAGAACCAACGAAATATCCAGGATGCGGTCTGCTACCAGGCGCTGCATGGGCTGAGAGAATTTTGAAAATGTCTATTTCGCACAGTGCCTACCTGAACTACTCATTTACAAAACACTAGTATGCACTTTGGAAACTGACATCCCCCTCACTCCTCTGCACCCCCGGTCTCTTCTTTCCCCTTGAATGAGTGGTTTATTGTTATCGGAACTGCATTAAAGCGCAACTTTGGTATAGTCATCCCTGTATAAAGTGCCACAGCGTAAGTGTCAGAAACATATAAGTATTAAACAGATAGCCCTTGACCCGGCACTGCCTTGTTATCGTGAACTGCAGTGAAAAGGCACTTGTCTGCATTGTTGTGACTTGATATATGAAGTGAGCGTGGGCTAGCACGGCTCCATCCGTCATGATTAAAAAGAAACGTCTCATTCATTCACCCACTCATCCTTCACGGCTTCTGTAGGTTGTGGTTTTGACGCTCAAAGACCATTCACCACTTTTATTTTCCAGAGGGGTTCAAGGGACCTGCTACCATCATCTTCATATCACAGTGTTGTTACCCACGCTAAACACTCACAGTTGCTCTTCGTTCAAACGCACCCTACACATATTAGCAAAGCCGTCATCACTTTCAATTTCTGAACAGAAGGATACATGAAACGCTCACCCCCACCCAAGAGATCTGGGCTAAATGCATCGTTGTTTTGCTCACTACGCCGACCCAGGCAAATGCAAATCAGTCTTGACCCTGTTCCTCATGGGAACTGTCAGAACAAACTGCCAAGCCAGGTCCTCCCTGAACTGGAAACAAGCAAACCTGGGACCAGTTTCAGGGTAACACCCCTTATCAGCCAGGCTAGCTTGAATCCAGTGGCAGAGCGAGCAAGGGACCCACGTCTGAGCATACCCATCCCACTTAGGGCAAAAAATGCTGCTGCAACAAATGAATGAATCAAACATTCATCCCAGTCAAGAGATTTGAGGTAAGTCCATTATTTGTAGCCGCAGCACATAACATGAAACATGCATCTGAAGCTGACCCTGATGAATGTCCATGTATTGTGAGCATTGAGCAGGTCTGTGTTAAACTTCAACTAAGGTGTAGTTTGTGCTCCGCTTGAATCCTCTCAGTGTGTGTGTGAAAGACTTTGCTTGCACTTTATGGATTCTCGCACTGCAGCACACACTTTATCAGACATATAGCATAGGGCTGTGCTGAAGAGGATATGGGGGGGCACCCAAGGGTCCCACTTGCACCACTTGCACTAGTGTGTGTTAAATCCGGACCCTGCCTTGTGTGCCTCGAATCTCTTGTGTTCCAGAGTTCATTCATTTAATCATTCCAGACAAAAAAGGTGGTTCCCACTCTTTAAATCGAAGCCACACGACGAACGCCGATACATTCCCGATCATTTGTGGGGATAATTGATTAATCGTCACCTCCTTCATCATGTTAATTGTTGTAATCCAAAAGAAAGATGGTCCGTTCTTCTTAAGTAGATTGGTTAAGATCTTTATTCAAGTTAAGTAATCAAGAGAAACCCCACCAGGAGCAGCTGTCCTGCTGCTCAGCCCACACCCAACTGACATTCACAGACATCCAACATTCCATCCATCCAACATTCCACACCACAGTCATTCTAGCTGAGCAGCAGGGAAACATAAGTTACAACATATCTCCCTTCTTTACGGGGAACAAGTGCATCGTAAAATAAATTAGATGAAACAATAAAACAATGACAATATGGCAAATAACATATAGTCACGAAATTGAATACAATGCACCAATAGTAAGAAAACAATGCATTACAATATAAACATCCCACATCATACCCTGTCACACCATACCACGTCTCATCAAACTCACATAAAAGAAACGTCATATCACATCATACTACATCTCATCTCGCACACAGATTTCACACCACATCACATTCTGACCTAAGTATCACAACACTTCCTGAATTAAACCACCATCCTACCACATACACCAAAACCCATATGCCATAGATCACACCAGTTGGCCAGACCGGTACGACGAGCAACATACGGGGAACAAACCTTAAAACAATACATATATATCAGGAAACAACGTGTACACCCCAGGTCAGTAAACAAACACCCGTTCTTCTTAAGTAGATTGGTTAAGATCTTTATTCAAGTTGTTAAGTAATCAAGAGAAACCCCACCAGGAGCAGCTGTCCTGCTGCTCAGCCCACACCCAACTGACATTCACAGACATCCAACATTCCATCCATCCAACATTCCACACCACAGTCATTCTAGCTGAGCAGCAGGGAAACATAAGTTACAACATTAATGCGGTTCTCCTGTGCAGCTCGCAGTCCATTCATTGATTCTTGTATACATTCATGCATCCATTCATCCAGTGACTCATACCGTGCTGTGTCCAGTGGGTATTGGTGTGACCCAGATGCAAGCATTCAGGCCTGAGAGGCTTGATGTGAGGTGCAGTGACAAGAGGCCAAGGTCTTGGCAGTCACTATGCTTTCCATCGTGCCTTAGATGCAATGTGCTGGCCATGCCTCTCCCAGGGGTCTCTGCTGGGCTCCTGCACCTGTGGTGCCTAGGACGTCTCCCAGACTCTCCAGTTATAGACTACTGTGCCCCAATAAGAGTCTGGGGAAGTCCCAGGTGGCGTCCACTGAGGTCAGGGCTAGTCTGAAGTGGCCAGGAGATGTAATGGTTTCCAGGGGCCATGGGTCCCAGGCCAGAAAGTGAACATGCCATGTCCCTGTACTATCCTTTCCCCCTTACTGGCAACACCATGCACCCATTCAGTCAACCCCTTCCCAACCGTGGCTGCCCCTCACCTGCCATGGGATGCTGCTCCCGTCTGACAGCCCTTTGTTTTATTAGCCCCAATGATCTCGCAGTCTCTTCCCCTCCACAGTCACTAGCCTGTTCATCTCACCCCTCCTCCACTCTCACTTTTCCTTAAACTCTCCCACCCCTCTACCAACCTTAAAACCCACTGCTGCCTCCACTCCAGACATTTCACCCTCCCCTATCTACAGCACACACCGGCTGCCTTCTCTGCCCCAAACTTTATTTCCCCGCCTCCACATCGCCCCCTTTTGGCATTGGTCGTGGTTACTTACTGCTGTTTCTACATTCAACACGGTTATTTCTACCTTTGCCCATATTTCAGTAACTGCCCATTTGCCAATATACCACCCCATACCCCCTCTCTTGGCTATTCACCAATCTGACAGTTATTTCTACCTTCTGTCTATATTTCAGTAAATGCCCATTCTCGACTCTCCCATCCCTTAGCTACTCTCTTGCCCATTTACCACTCTGACAATTATTTCTACTTTTTGTCCATATTTCAGCAACTATCCATGCGTCACTCTCTTGCCCATTCACTGCTCTCTTGCCTATTATTCACTCTCCTGCCCATTTACCACTTTAACACTTATTTATACTTTTTATCCACATTTCTGTAACATCCCGTTCGCCACTCCCCTACCCATTCACCCCTCTCCTGCTCATTCTCCACTCTATTGCCCATTATCCACTCTCATGCCCATTATCACATTTTCTGCCTATTCCCCACATTGATGCTTACTTCTACTTCTTGCCTCTATTCCAGTAACTGCCCATGCTCCACTCTCCTACCCATTCACTACTCGTCTGCCCAATCCTCATCTCTTGCCCATTATCCAGTCTACTACCCATTCACAACTGTGATACTTATTTCTAATTTTTGCCCATAATTTTGTAACTACCCATCATCTCCTGCAAATTCACCACTCGCCTGCCCATTCTCAAATCTCCCACCTATTCTCCACTCTGATGCTTATTTGTACTTAATGCCTCTATTCCAGTAACTGCCCATTCTCCTCTCTCCTTCCCATTCACCACTCTCCTGCTCATTCTTCACTCTCCTGGCCATTATCCACTCGCCTGTCCATTGTCATATCTCCTGCACATTCTCCACTCTGATGCTTATTTCTACTTTTTGCCTCTATTCCAGTAATTGCTCATTCTCTACTATCCTAACCATTCTCCTCTGTCCTGCTCATTCTCTGCTCTCCTGCTCAATCTCCACTCAGCTGCTTCCCTCCCCTTCCCCTTCCCCACCCATACTCCCTCCACTAACTGCACATTCTCCTCTCCCCTGTCCATTCATTGCTCTCCTTGTCCATCGTAGTAGTATGCAACTCACAGACCCATAGAGCTACTCACACACCCACTCACACCCCCCACAAAACCACTAATATCCACTCACACACCTGTACAGTGCTCACACACTCGGTCACTGACTCATGTAGTTCCTCACGCATGCACTCACAGGCCCATACAGCCACACACACAGCCACTCACAAACCCACCTGCACCCCCACAGCTACTTATGCACCCACTTACAGACCCATAAAGTCACTCACACTCACTCACCAACTCACAAATCCACTCACACACTCACGAACACACCCTCAAAACTACTCACACACACACTCATACACCCATACAGATACACACACCTAGTCACTGACCCATACAGCCACTCATACAGCCACTCACAGACCCATGCAGCCACTCACATACCCACAGACTACTCATACACCCATTCAGGCACTCACACACCCACTCACTGACAAAAACCTTAGAAATTCACTGAAAAATACAAAAGTTACAGCGAAGTTATAGTTAGGCTCAGATTTTACTCATGCAAAACCATAGAAATTCAGAAGTTATGGTTGCCTAAGCTAACTATAACTTACAACCCACAATGCACTGCTTGTAAATTCACATATTACATCACTCATTACATGGACAGGGACATCACTGATGACATCACTGATGACATCTCAAATGACATCACCGATAACATCATCAAGAGAATCACTCACAAATCTACTCACCCCCGAAACAACATTCACTCAACCACTCACATACTAATTCACTGACCCATACAACTACTCACACAACCACTCACTCACCCATACAGCCACTTATACAGCCACTCAGTCACTCACTCAAACAGCTATTAACAGTGCTACTTATTCACTCATACAGCCATTCACACATCCATTTACTTGTCCAAAAAACCACTTACATAACCATTCACACATCCATACAAGCACTCACACATCCACCCACTCACCTAGATTGCCACTCACACAGAAATGTATTGTACAAAACAGCTACTCACACACCCACTCACTTACCCATACACCCACTCAAACAGCACATACACGCACTTACACTCTCAGTCACTGTCACTGATACAGCCACTCACATAGTCACACACCCACCCATACACCCACTCATTCACCAATATAGCCACTCATACAGCCACTCACTCATCCATAAAGCTACTCACACACCCATGTATTCACCCATCACTGATGGCATCATCAACAGAACCACTTACACATCCACTCACACCCCAAACAACCTCTCATACACCCACTCACACAACCACTCGCATACTCATTCCCTGACCCATACATCCACTTACACACCCATAAAGCCTCTCACATGGCCACTAGCACACAGATTCAGACAGTCTCACAGCCACTCAGATGACATATATTAGAAATAGTATCACTCAGCAGTGCAGAAATAATAGTAATTTAACGTATGCAGTAGCTTAGTATATATCATTAAGTCTCAGACACTTATACTCACTGGATGATGACATCAGTGATGTGATTTGAGATGTCATCACTGATGTCACTGACCATGTCAGGAGTGATAATATGTGAAGTCATAAGCAGTGAATTGCAGGGGTGTAAGTCATAGTTAGCTCAGGTAACTATAACTGCTGAATTTCTATGGTTTTGTTAAATCTGAGCCTGTCTATAACATACCTGTAACCTTTGGTTTTCTCAGTGAATATATATATATATCCGAGTGCTGCTCATCTGGTGGACAACCTTGGAGCTGAATTTATACGCGGCCGTCTTCTCGCGGAGCGAGCACCACCCCGCCAATCTAGGGTGCTACGCAACTTGGTATTGACTGAACCGTAAATGTGGGCAGCAGCAGAGAATTTAGGACGGGCCAGTCTGCGGGGTCCATTGAGGACTTTGAATTCAACAGAACATTATGTGTGCATTAATCTGTGGATTACTAAGTGCCGAGACTACAGCTCCCATCATGTACTGTCTCATAGGAGCGGCCAAATTGGGGGCATGCAATATTTAAATGTGAACTGGGACCGGTACATTCACGCATCCTTTCCATTAAAGCCTCTGAGGAGAAGTTGAGGAACTTCAAAACGCGTCAGGCAGTCCTATACGGAACGGCTGTTTAAAGTGACCGCAGGCGGAATACCGTTCATACCTATTGAAGGCTGTTGTCTTGCTGCTCTTGTCCGAGTGCTGCTCATCTGGTGGACAACCTTGGAGCTGAATCTATACGCGGCCGTACTGCCGCGGAGCGAGCACCACCCAACGAATCTAGGGGGCCACGCGACTTGGTACTGACTGAACTGTAAATGTGGGGCAGCAGCAGAGGATTTAGGACAAGCCCGTCTGCGGGGTCCATTGAGGACTTTGAATTCAACAGACCATTATGTGTGCATCCATCTGTGGATTACTAAGTGCCGAGACTACAGCTCCCACAATGCACAGCCTCATAGGAGCGGCCTATTTGGGGGCATGCAATATTTAAATGTGAACTGGGACCGGTACATGCACGCATCCTTTCCGTTAAAACCTCTGAGGAGAAGTTGAGGAACTTCGAAACATGTCAGGCAGTCCTATACGGAACAGCTGTTTAAAGTGTCCACAGGCGGAATACCGTTCATACCTATTGAAGGCTGTTGTCTTGCTGCTGTTGTCCGAGTGCTGCGCATCTGGTGGACAACCTTGGAGCTGAATGTTTATATCGATATATATACATATATATTTACAAAATCCTTTCAAAAAGAAATTGGGTCGCACTCACGGAAGGTTTTATTTTCCTTTATTCCATTATTTCTCACAGGATGAAAGCCACATCGACGTGCTTCGGTTTCCTCTGAGACCTTGTTTGTGATCGTTGAACCCGTGATCAAGGTCTTGGATAGACTGAAACGTGTTGGGCTGCATTGTTTTGTCTGCAAAAAGGTTGCTGCCAAGGAAATAAAAAGAATTGGAGAACAACAATACCCATGAGTCCGAGTGGATTTGTTTCCAATGGGAATAACGTGTTGAACGCCCGAAATGCATAATGGCGGAATTGGCTGAATTAACACAACAGCACAAGAATTACTGGGTCTACGCTCGTTCGTTTCTTCTAAGGAAAGTGAGGGCGAGTTGTTGCATATATATATATATATTATCTACTGGCGGTCGCCAGTAGATAGTTATAGTTAGGACCGAGTTTCCATAGGAAATCTCAAAATTCTATTTTGAATAACTTAGGCGCCGGTTGATGAATCCTCGTGAAATTTTCAAAACTAATGGGGCGCTCCGCTAAGCTCCTACCCTGAAAGTCTCGGGGTGATTCGTCAAGCGGGGGCCGAGAAAAAAGGGGGTCCCAAAACGCGTTTTCTCCATGCATTTTCCCATAGGACCTTTAGTCGAAGGTACAGCCCGAACGGCTGAACAGAATTACTTGAAATTTGGCAGAAAGGTAGTCCTCAGGTCAGGCATGTGCCTTTTGCATATATGGAGTCAATCTGTTCAGTAGTTCCTGAGAAAATTGCAGTTAAAAGTACATAAATATCTATAGACGCGCACCCTTACGTGCTCGAGCGTAATTCTGATTGGTGGTTACATGTCAGTCAACGTTCGAATCGGTCGATATCAGGAAGTGTCGGCTGCCATTTTGTTTGTTTTGGGTGCGACACTGAAAAAGAGAGGTGGCGAACGTGAAAAGGGGGCACCCCCTAGCCTTTGTCAGGGGGTCCCTGAAGGACCCCGAAGGGTGAAAAAAACATTTTTTTTTTAAATCGCGGGGTGCGCGCATGATGCGTGCACGGTGAAAAACCTTTAAAAAAAATATATAATAATAGATACATAACTTAGCATTTAAAAAACTGTACAAATTCACTTAAAAAAACCATAGGTTTTACACACGTTATAGTTAGGAATTAGCATTTAAAAACCCTTGCAAATTCACTTAAAAAACCATAGGTTTCACACATGTTATAGTTAGGTGGACATTTCACTCGTAAAAAACCAATGAAATTCCCCCGTTATAGTTAGTTCAGATAACTATAACTCGCGCGACCGCCACTCTATCACAAGATGATGTCATCAGTGATGTCAAGAGTGATGCCACTGACCATGTTTTGAGTGATGTAATATGTGAAGTCATCAGCAGTGGATTGCGGGCGCGCGAGTTATAGTTATCTGAACTAACTATAACGGGGGAATTTCATTGGTTTTTTACGAGTGAAATGTCCACCTAACTATAACATGTGTGAAACCTATGGTTTTTTAAGTGAATATATATATATATCATACAAGAAAGTCTTCCAATGTAAAGACTGAGAGCCACACCGATCCAGTTCTTCAAAAATATCCTTTATTCACGGGCACAAAGACGCGTTTCGAGCTATCCAGCTCTTGGTCACATGACCATGGTTCTGATGCACGGGATTAAAGGCTTTTTTTTAAGATAACAAAAATAAAGAAAAGACTCTGGATTTCACCACCATCCAGAGGCTAGGTGAGTAATATAGTACATTATTATATACTATTTCAGTAATAACAAAAATTATAAAGATGGGCTTGCTCAGATTATATTTTGTAGCTTGTCATTGTAAATACTGAATTGGGTATAGTACCTTAATCTATAATGCAGTGTATAGTGTTAATAAAACGATATATACTGGGAACAAAAGGGTGCACCAAATATTTGCTCAAAGGTCAAAAAAAATCTTAGTACCTAATTATGTATATAGTTAGAAGACTGTTATCTCAGGTCTAGTACCTTAAAAGAAATATATACACATATTAGGTTCTGTATTAAACACTAAGTGGCTGCAAAATCCTACAGTCTGATGCCTCAAAAAGTTAACTATTAGAGGAGAGTGTGTTTGTAAATACAAACACCTGATCTCCGTGCACGTAGCTTTAACGGTAGTTGGTGACACACTCACTCCATCAGGTCCAATCTATATGGAGGCAAACAGAAAAGGGAAATATGATTAGTAAAAGGTTCACACCTAGTAATCTATAGACCCATAACATAGTCAAAATTATCGTGCACATTTCCTCCCATATCATGATTATCACATAGTACATTTATATCTAGAGAAATAAAGAAAACTACGAAAACCTGAGCAAGTCCAAATAGAAAAGTGAAAAATTTAAAACTTTACAGAACAAGAATTCCTATAGGGTGTCAGGAGGTTTCCATATAGACAGGTTAGAGATGCACATGCATTTCTTCATCAATGTTCAACCCTATAGGGGCGATACTGCCGGCTTGAAGAATGAACTTGGATTCTGATCTGCGTAAGGCCAAAACTCTATTGCCCCCTCTGGGGTTTTTTGGAATAGTATCCAATGCAAAGTATTTGGCCTTTGTCCAGTCTCCATCATGATGTTGATTAAAATGTCTCACAGTACTGTAAGTAAAGTCTTTGTTAGTAATGGCTCGCCAATGTTCGAGTATCCTCTTCTTTAAAGGGAAGGTAGTTGAGCCTATGTACCACTTGTCACATGGACAAGTGATAACATAGACCACAAATTCTGTATTGCATTGTATGTTTTTTCACATGCACCATTTCCTGTTGGTTCTTTGTAGTGTAACCTCACTTACATTGTCACTGTAACTACAAGCTTTACATTTTCCACATTTGTGGAATCCTCCCTTCTTTGCCAGCCAGGTCAGTTGCTTATTTTCCATATGACTTCTCACTATTTGATCTTTTATAGATTTACCTTTTCTATATGTTATTGCTGGATGGGGACCTAGTATTTCTTTAAGTATTTTATCTTGGAGTGATATATCCCATCTTTTCCTGATTATTTGGCTGAACAGATTGGATTGTGAGTTGTAGGTGGTGAGCAGTCTGATTACAGAATCAGATTTGGTTATGTTAGTTTTAGGTGCTTTATAGAGTGATTCCTCCCTCTTTATTTCATCCGCTTTC
The DNA here is from genome assembly GCF_964204655.1 of Triturus cristatus. Taxonomy (NCBI): domain Eukaryota; kingdom Metazoa; phylum Chordata; class Amphibia; order Caudata; family Salamandridae; genus Triturus; species Triturus cristatus. The sequence continues at coordinate 444,404,598 of NC_140585.1, forward strand.
TTCTCTCCTATCCTTAGCACGTTATTAGGATATCCTCTGGCGTGAAATCGTTTGCTCATTTCGGTTTTGTTTTTCTTATAAGCTGCTTCCGAGCTACAATTTCTCTTAGCACTGAGAAATTCACCAAAGGGAATACTCCACCTAAAATTAGGTGGATGGCAACTTGCAGCGTGTAACACTGAGTTGCCAGCTGTGTTTTTCATGAATACCTCAGTTACAAGTTTGTCCCTCTGCGCTGTGACTAATATCGAGGAAGTCTACACTCTCTTGACTATATTGCGTAGGGAATTTGAGATTTACTGAATTGTTAATCAGTTCTTTAGAGAATATATATATATAACATTAAAATTAACAAATTAATTTAAAGTACAAAAACACTTGGAAGCCGGAGTTTATTACATGCATCTTTGATCTGCATATACTACCTCCCTTATGCATATATATAGTTAGGACCTTGTTTACATATGAAAAGCATTTTTTGACTTGCCTATATCTTTGGCTCCGTTTTACGAAAATCTTTATGAAATTTGTAAAATAAAGTTCCCTAGTGAATCTTCTTGTGCAGAAAGTTTCAGAGTGATCCGTCAAGCATGAGCTGAGGTAGAGGGGGGACAAAAAAAGAATGTTTCCCTTATTAATCCCCTTAGACTCTTACACATGCCTGCAGCCTGAAACACTGGATGGAATTACACCAAATTTGGCAGAAAGATTGTGCTTTTTGTTATTTTGTGTAAATCCGTTCAGTAGATTGTGATATAGTAAGGGATATCAAATTTGTATTTCTATTATTGTGGCTAATTCATGGTGAATCGCGAATGCGCGTGCCAACAGGAATGCTGTGATTGGCTGGCTGGAACCTGAGCAGAGAGTTGCAGCTCCCATTTTAGTTTACCAGGAAAGTCCCCAGAGCTGAAATGAAATGGCAGAACTTGCCATAAGCGTGAGGTTTAATGTGCCATGACCCCAGGAGAGGAATATAAGGATCTTTCAGGTACTCCACATGTGTTCAATATGTTGCTAAATAGTTTTTTTTCCCACTCGCGATATTCACAAATTTGTTACGACCATCAATGGGGACAAGTATAGTGTCATGGCGAATTCGTGAATACAGGAAAATTTGTTTTAGAAAAATGCATTCACCGACCCACTCAGATAATGATGCAGCCACTCACAAACCTACTCAGAGACTCATGCATCCACTCAAAGACCCACTCACATACTCATGCATCCACCCACAGTCCAACTGACAGACTCAGGCACCCACTCAGACTCATGCACCCAATCACAGACCCACTGGTACACTTATGCCCCTACTCACAGACCCACTCAGATACTCACACACCCACTCATAGACCCACTCAGAGGCTCATGCACCTACTCACAGACCTACTCAGAGATGTATGCACCCATTCACAGAACTACTCAGAGACATACGCACCCAATCAGAGATCCACTCAGATGCTCATGCACCAACTCTCACACCCACTCAGACACTCATGCACCCTCTCACAGACCCACTCTGACAATCATGCACCCACTTATAGATCTACTCAGACACTCATGCACACACTCACTGACCTACTAATGCACCCCCTTACAGACCAACTCAGAGACCCATGCACCCATTCACAGATATACACCAAGACTCATGCACCCACTCTCAGACCCACCTAGACACTCATGTAACCACTCACAGACCCTCTCAGAGACTCACACGCCCGCTCAGAGACCTACTCAGATACTCACACACTCACTGACAGACCCACTTAGACACTCTTAGACTCACTCACAGACATACTGAGACACTCATGCACTCACTCACACACTCACTGTCAAATGTTAGTGGTTACAGTTAAGAAATAAAATTCAAAGTACCTCACAAATTAACTTAAAAAAACAAAGGTTACAGGGACATTATAGTTAGGAAACAAGATTAAAACACCTTAGAAATTTACAAAAAAAACCTTAGGGTATAGGGATGTTATAGTAGGAAATAGAATTTAAAACGCCTTAGAAATTCACTGAAAAAAGCAAACGTTACAGGAACATTATAGTTAGGCTCACATTTCACTCATACAAAACCAGTGAATATCTGAGCTAGCTATAACTTACTACTAGGGGTGGGCGGAATTTGCGAAAGTGACTTTCGCAAAATATCGCGAAAATGTTAAAAATCTCCGCAAACACGCGGAAATATTGCGAAGATGCAGAAGTTTTTTTCCCGCCCGTTCACGGTATTTTCTGCGTGGTCGCGGCTTGCCAACTTACCCGTGCGGTTGCTCGCGGGCGCGGCCATCTTGTTTTCACTCTTCTCGCGGTGCATGATCGCGAGAAGAAAGACATGATCGCACGACCAATGACATTACTGCAGGCGCGAACTGTCGCGAGACAGCGCAAATGGCTACCAACAATCCAACATCTCGTGGAGAACGTGACCGGATCGGGAAAACTTGTCGGCGAACGCGGGGATTCAGGTAAGGCGATCGCGCGCACGCGAGAATGTATTATTTTACAGCGCGAGCAAGAAACAAATTATCGCTAAGCTGCGGAATGCGGAAATTTTGACATTTTCGCGCTCTCCGCGGAACGCGAAAATGTCAAATTATCGCAATTTCCGCGAGCGGAACGGAAATTTATCCCAGGCCTACTTACTACCCCGCAATGCACTGCTTATGACCTCACATATTACATCACTCATGACATGGTCAGTGACATCACTGATGACATCTCAAATGAGATCGCTGATGACATCATCCAGTGAGTGTGAGTCTTTTCAAATAGTTTATGAGTGTTAAAGTATATACTAAGGTACTCCAAAGTTAAATTAGTATACTTTGTTTACTAGAAATGAGTGATACTATTTTTAACATATATTATGTGAGTAGCTCTGTGACTGTGTGTATCTGTGTTTGGGTGGGTGCCTGTGTGGCTGTGTGGGTATATAAGTGGATGTGAGAGTGGCTGCATTGGAGAGTGAGTGGGTGTGTAAGTGGCTGTATGGGTGGGTGAGTAGCAGTATCAGAGGCTGTATGGGTAGGTGAGCGGGTGTCTGAGTGACTGTATGGGTGAGTGAGTGGGTGTCTGAGTGGCTGTATGAATGAGTGACTGCATATGCAAGTAGCTGTAAAGGTGAGTGAGGGGCTGTTTAAGTGGGTGTTTGGTTAATTGAGTTGGAGAGTGAGTGTCTGTGTAACTGGCTGTATACCTGAGTGAGTTGCTGTGTGATTGGTTGTATGGATGTGTGAAAGGGTATGTAATTGATTTAGTGGTTATGTGAGTGGCTCTGTGACAGTGTATATCTGTGAGTGAGTGGCTGTGTGAGTGGCTGTATAGGTGAATAACTGGGAATGTGAATAGCTGTATGGGTGAGTGTGTGGTTGTGTGAGTGGCTATATGAGTGAGTGAGTGGGTGAGCTAGTCACTGTATGGGTGAGTGAGTGTGGGCATGTGAGTGTCTATGGGTGAGTGACTTCATGTGCCAGTGCTTACATCAGTGTATGAGTATTTGTATGAGTGACTGTATAGGTGACTGAGTGGGTGTATGGTTGAGTAAGTGGATGTGTGAGTGTTCTATAGGTCTGTGGATGGGTATGTGAGTGGTTGTGTGGTTAGGTATATGAGAGGTTGTGTGTGGGTGTGAGTCATTCTGTAGATGATGTCATCAGTGATATCATGTGTGCCCATTGCTGTACCCTGTAGTTATTAGTAATATTTTCTGTTAAATGTAAAAACATTGTGTGTAAGGCAATATTTCAACATTTCCAGTAGCATTTGTGTATGATCATACCATTCTATAGGACGGCCCCTCAGAAAGTAGCCACATGCTTGAATTCCGTTTTTGTGCTCTATGGATGTTTATAATGAAACAACATCTAGTGTCAGCATTAAATATTCCTGTTTCCAAGGGATTTGATCCAATTTTCTTTACAAATCTGTACTGTGTTTTAGATATGGTGGTAAACAATTTACATATTCTTGTAAAAACAAATCCAAATATCTAGAGCTGTTTTCCAATAGAGAACGAACTGAAGTAATGATAGGCCTCCCTGGTGGATTAGTGGTTTGTTTATGTATTTTTGGTAGGAGATAAATGGTTGCGATCTTGGAATTTTTCACTTTCATGTATTGGAATTCATCCCATTCAAAAAGATTTGAGTCATGCCATGATCTTAATTTTAAATGGTATTGTTCCTCCAATTCCTTTGAGGGATGTTTGTCAAGGCTAGTGTAGTGTACAATATTGTTAAATTGTCTTCTGAACTCCAATAGATAAGTTTACTGGTCCATCAGGATGATATTTCCCCCTTTATCAGAGGGCTTTATAATCAATGATGAGGTGTTCTGTAAATCATTAATGTCCTTCCAATCCATTGAGGAAAAATTGTTCTTTTTAGGATTAATCTGCCATTATTTTTTAAAGGTCAGTTAAACCCTCTATGACCAACTCCTGGAACAAATCAATGAGATTTCCGTGGAGTAACTGAGGACAAAATCTGCTCAGCTATTTAACCCACTTTCTACTTGATGGTCTGTTTCAAACCCCATATCTCTCAAGGTGTTACTACACGATGTCACTCTCAACTCATTACTAATAATCGATGATATATCCACATCAAAATTTGAAACTTCCCTTAATTCACAGGTGACCAATTCATGTATATTAATAAGATCAGGGGCATCCATTGCATTTGAATGACACTGTCCCCTTTTTTTGGGTTTGATCTGATGATACTTGTAAAGTTTCAATATCCTAATATATTTATATAGTTCTATTCTTGAGTCCGTAAAATCAGGTCATGCTGATGGACAAAAGGTTAAACCCAAGTTAGGTAATCTTTCCTGATTGGCATTGAGAGTGATTGATGAAATATTCACCACAAGGGGCTTTTTTTCTCGCCCAGATTCACTGGACCTATTTGATAGCTCTGTTCTTTCCTCATCCTCTTCCTCTTCCCCTTTCTTGTTCTGCAGTTTCTTTTTCGTAGATCCGTTGTACTCTGCCCCTTGCTCCTTGTTGTATAGTCATCCTCAGTAGCCATGATTCCCTGTGAAAATCCACCTTATCAGTTGCGGCTTCATCTGCACTTGATCCAGCCTCAGAGCTCATTCCACTCTCACTTTGGTTGTTTTTCATTGGCGGATCTGGTTTTTCTTTTTCCCTCGAACTGTCAAATTGTCTTGCAAAAGTGTACACCCGGCCATACTGATAATCCAACCTGTCCCTCGTAGATTTTCTAGCTTTGCGCTCCATAATTTCATCATCAGTGATCTGGCAGTGTTTTTTCCATCCTCGCTAACAAATCCTTTACAGCTGAATCGTCCTTATATTTTTCCAATTCCTTATTCAAAACTTCAATCTTCTCTGTCTGAAAATTCATTTTCCTCTCAGCATGTGTTACTAGGGTTCTCATTAATTTCACTGAACACTCTTCTGTATTTTTGCACCACTCATCTATTAGATCTTCATCCATGTCCTCATTTGTCGGTAATAACACAATCCTCTAGGGGTTCTTTTACATTCCAAATATTTGGCGAGGGAAGTCCTCTCCCACCAGTGGTACACCTCCAGTCGTCTTGCTTTTTCCAGATCTCTTACCAACTGAGTTGGTGTTTTATTTGTGACATTAGATGCATTCTCACTCCCCATACCCCCTCCTGGAATGTACAATCTGCAGCTATTCACCATTTTGCCTGTCTCTCTTACATCGTATATAGCAGTCAGCACTCTGTTCCACCTCTTGCTTTTTAAATGTCATGCTCAATGTTTCTTGACTCTCATTACTCACTGTTAAATTATTTCCGCTTACATTGCTTTCCACATAACCCTTATTTACTCATATTGTCACTATTCATATCCATAGGTACACTTAATCAGGCACGCCTTTCAGCATCCCCCTGACCTCTGTGTGGTCCGATCCCTCCCGATTGTTGAGCTGTCCTAGTTTCACTCCAAGCGGCGGGCTATGACATATTTGTCCAATCCTCTCACAACATCTTCCTTGCTCTATCATGCTCCTCACATCCCAGTGAAGCACTGCTTCGCGCCCAAGGGACGGACCATTACAAATGTCTTCAAACGCGGTTCTCTTCCATGGACCACTCAGTGAGCGGCACAACGAATAGTCAGCCTCCAAGATTTGTAGTCTGATATTTCTTTTATTTTTCCATTCTTTTGAGTGAACGCCGCATAGTTAGGTGGAACAAATTAAAAATCCAATAATGACTGACATGTTTCTGCTAACGCCTTCAACCGGGTCTCACAAACATTGTGGTGCATGGCATAGTTCCTTCATTTCGATGACCCTACAACACTAGAGCAACAACTCCATAAATGCCACAATGGCCAATTTCAACCTCCATTACTTTCATGAATATTTTTAATAAGTATTTTTTTTTAAAACATTTTCTTTTAACAATTTTTCTTTCATAAAAAACAGAGACATTCATCTGTGGTATCCCTAATTCCTCAATCATTCCATCAATTTCCTATTTCGGTAAGACTCGTAAATCTTCTCAATTATCATAAAAGTGCATAATGCTTCAAGATGTAATGATATTTGATAAAAGTGGATATCACTCTTTAAACAGTTAAGGTTTGATCTTAACAGTTAATGTAGGATCTTTGAAAACCTTATATCTTTACATCTTGTTAAAAAAGAAATCAGCTACAATTCATGCAATACAGGCAATGTGTAATCTATAGATGTCACATATAAAAACACATATAAAAATCATATGCGAAGACCACATGTGGAGGGATCATAAAAAAGTCTAGTCCAGACTACGCCTCCAATTTAATTATTTAAAGTGCATATTTCTTTTTCTATAAAGTGCATAGTGCAAGAACCCCAGAACCTAAAATGCACAATCCTCCTCACACACTGTTTTGCGAGAGTTACATTCTACATGATAATCTTTCACGTCTGAATTCATAATTTCTTGCAACCCATAAAGTGCATGACGAGTCCAAAATATAATCATGATCACTATTGTCATGATCCACATATTACAAAATTACTCAATCTCATTCCTTATAAATGCATAGACTACAAAGTTTGAAATGTCAAATTAATGTTCCATACAGTGTCCAATTCATAAGTGTACATCTAATTCAGCGTCTGCGTTGTGGCCCCAGGGTATCTCCATTCCTATTGACAATATCTAACAAGGTTCTTGCTTCCTCAATTCCCTCTGTTAATCTCTTTCTCTTGGATGAGCCCGAATGTCTTTGACTCCACAATAACTAAAGGTTGCCAATGATCGATTGTGGAATTGTTCAAAATGGCAAGCCATAGGGTAACTTCTATCACAATTTTTTATGGCTCAGATGTGCTGCAATATTACCAACTTCAACTTATTTATGGTTCTTCCCGCATATAGCTTATCACATCCGCATCTGAGAACATACATCACATAATCCGTATTACAGGTGATGCGATAATTGATTTTCACCTCATGGCCCTCAAAGGTTTGTGCAGTTTGAACCAAATTTACACGCTTTGCAGGAGCCACAGTTCACAAAGCCTCCCATATTGCAGAAAGCCAATTTTTTTCTCCTGTTTTGGGCGATAATGGCTAGAGGTCAGAATGTCTCCCAAGGATCTCGCTTTTTTGGAAGTTATTCAAGGCCCTATCTCCAAAATGTCTCTCAGATGCTCATACTTTCTTAAGACATGCCAGTTGTTTTGCAGGACCCTCTTGATGTTTGGTTGCACCATATTATGACTCAAGAATAATCTTTTGACGTCATGACATTTTTCTTCTGAGTTGTTGCTTTGTGAATATAGCAATTGATCTCGTTTTTTCACCGGCTCTTTTTCTAGCATCTTCCAAAATACTCTTAGGATACCCTCCATTGTGGAAACAATTGACCATGCCATCTAGCTCTTTATTATACAATTCTTCTGTGGAACATACATATCCTCTTGTACCTCATCATTTGACTATAAGGAATGCTCCATTTTAAAGCATCCGGGTCGCCACTTTTTGCATGTAGTAGGGAGTTGGTTGCTGTAGGTTTCCTATGTATTTTCATTGTTAGTGTGTTATCGACCACCTCTATTTCAACATCCAAAAAGTCACAGTGAAGGTTGCTCCGGGTACTCGTGAACTGCAAATTGAGCTCATTGCTATTCAATACATCCAGGAAGTCATCCCGTTTATTCTCACTGCCTTCCCATAGGATAAATAAATCGTCTACGAACCGGGTCCACATTGCGATTTTCCCAGTAAAGATATAATTTTCTTGGGCCCAGGCTACCTCCTTCTCCCTTCACCCCATAAACAGGTTCACGTATGTGGGGGCGAAGGAGGTGCCCATTGCCATACCCTGTACATTGTGCGTAAGGCAATATTTCAACATCTCCAGCAGCATTTGTGTATGATCATACCATACTATAGGAAATTCACATGCTCCAATTCTTTTTTTATGGTCTACTGACGTTTAGAATGAAACTACATCTAGTGTCACCATTAAATATTCCTGTTTCCAAGCGATTTGATCGAATTTTCTTTTAAAATCTGTACTGTCTTTTAGATATCATGGTAAACGGGTTACATATTCTTGTAGAAACAAATTCAAATATGTCGAGGTGTTTTTGCAATAGATATATAATAGATTTTATATATATATATATATATATATATATATATATATATATATATATATATACGAGTAAGATCAGTATCTGGCTGAGATTTGTTGACGACATTTTCTTTGTGTGGGAAGGTGGAGAACAAGAACTCTTCAAGTTCCTGAATGAACTAAATGAAAATGCTCTTAACTTGAAATTTACCATGCAACATAGCCAAGAAACTGTTAATTTCTTGGACATCAGATTGACAGTAAAAGAAAACAAACTAGAGACAGATCTATTTAGAAAGAGTACTGCGGGAAACTCAGTACTGTATGCAACTAATTGTCATCCTCAGAATTTTAGGTGGAGCATACCCTTCGGTGAGTTCCTCCGAGAAACTGTAGCACGGAGGAATCATACGAAAGAAACAAAAGGGAAATGGCAGAGAGATTTCTAGCTAGAGGGTACCCCTATGCAATGCTCAAAAAAGGTGAAAAAAGAGCAGATGAAATTAAAAGAAGCGAGGCACTCTACAAAGCACCTAAGAAAAAACAATCAGAGACAGATTCACCCATTGGACTTATCACAACCTTCAACTCCCAATCTAATCAATTTAATCTGATAATCAAAAAGAGATGGGACATCTTGACCCAAGACAGGGTACTTAAAGAAAAGCTAGGCCCATACCCTGCAATAACCTACAGAAAGGGAACCTCTATTAAAGACATGATTGTAAAAAGCCATTTCAGTCATTTGAAACCAACATGGTTGGACAAAGTAGGAGGGTTCCATTGATGTGGTAAGTGTAAGGCATGTAGCCACAGTGAAAATGTCAAAGAAGTTGTCCTAGAGAGAACCAAAAGAAAGTGGTACATTCGCAAGAACATACAGTGCAGTACAGACTTTGTAATCTATGTAATCACTTGCCCATGTGGCAAGTGGTACATAGGTTCAACAACTTTTCCAGTGAAAAAGAGAATATTGGAACATTGGCGTGCCATCACCAATAAGGACTTTAGCTACAGTACAGCAAGACACTTCCACAATGAACATAATGGAGACTGGACAAAGGCTAAATTCTTTGCCCTTGATACCATCACAAAAAACCCCAGAGGAGGGAATAGAATCCAAGCCTTACGCAGAACAGAATCGAGATTCATCCTGCAAGCTGGAAGTGTAGCTCCTTTTGGGATGAACAATGATGAAGAGATGCACGTACATCTTTAAATTAAATAACTTAGATCAATGTAGCCTTCGCTTTCTACCCTTTGGAAACTCCTGTTCCTTTTTCATAGGAGTTTAGTTTCTGTTTTAAAAAAAAAAAATTTTAGCCAGATTAAATATTAGTTTTATACATGTGTACTTGTAATAACATTGAGCATTTAATTCCCTGTTATCTGTAAAAAAAAAAAAAAAAAGTTTTGTGAATTTTTACATATTGTTTTCATGCACATTCTCGTTGGCTGTCATCATGGCACATGTGTTTTGGAATATATTGAATGCAAATGTTGAGATACTTTTTTGCCTAATCTGACTTTGTTTTCTACGACCTTAAGTCTATTAATTGCCTTAGCCACGCTCTCTAGTCTCATTATCTGAAATTGGAGTATGAATTATCACTATTGGATTTTATACCTGAATTATGATTAAACCTTTGTCCCCTTTTTTTTTGTCTTTCCCCTCTAGACTGGACCTGTGAAGCCCACAAGCACTACTGTTACCTTTAAGTGATACGAGCACGGAGTCTTAAGTAGTTGTTTTACAATCACCTTCTCCTTTTCTTTTGTACTCTTAGGAAACATGGGCCACACTGATTTGTTGCACTTTTATGATTAAAGATATGTGCACCTTATACATATATATATATATATTTTTTGTTAACCGATAGTGGGGATTGTTTATAGAGACAAAGGTTCATTGTTAAATCTCCCTTCACACTGAGTATTCTCTCTGTGAATTGGGGTACTGTACCCCGAATTTTCTGATTTCTTGGCATAAATAACCTACATGGCTTTCCTTTTGAAAGAGAGGAAAACAAAATTCTTGATAAAAAGGTGATTACTCTAGCAAAGTCAGCGATCAATTTATGTTTATATGAGGTCTGAAATACAGTCCAAATGAGATATATTTACTGACTATACATTCCGAATTTAATTTAAACACTGTGACCATGAGATGCATATGTAATTCCTGAAGGAAGAATAATTGTAATTACGAAGATCTTCACTATCTCATGAATACGCTGTTGTGCATGAATTTATAGAAATATTCTGTAATATTATCGACAGGATTGAGGGACTACATTTTCCTACAAGTCTTTTGTTCATGTCTTTTGATTTCCTTTAAGAGTCTGAACTCTGAACTTATGGTCATGTGACCAAGAGCTTGTTTGCTTGAAACGCGTCTTTTGTCCTGTTGAATAAATCGAACATTATCTAAAACTTGGATTTGTGTGGCTCGTGCTTGCAGAAAGAATTTACTTGCGAGCTTTTGGTGGATATATATATATATATATATATATACACAATACCTACTGGCAGACCTAGCTTCCATAGGAAAAGCATTTTTCCATTTGCCAATAACTTTGGCACTGTTTGACAGATCTTCACAAAATTTTCAAAACTTACATGAAGCTTACTTCAGCTGCTAACTTGAAAGTTTCAGGGTGATCTGTCAAGCGGGGGCCAATGAGAACCAGGGAGTGCTTAAAAGCATGTTGTTCCCATGTTAATTCCCATAGAACCTTTGGACACAGCTACAGCCTGAACTGCTGAACATCATCTCCTTGTGCTTGCTTTATTCGCCCTAAGTTGGCAGGGTATGCCCAGACGTTGGTCCCTTGCTCACTTTGCTACTGGATTCAAGCTAGCCTGGCTGATGAGGGCTGTTAGCCTGAAACCGGTTCCAGGATGCTTGTTTTCGGTCAAGGGAAGACATGGCTTGGTTGTTCGGGCAGGACTGTTTCCATGAGGCACAGGGTCAAGACTGATTTGCATATAGCTGTGTCTGAACTGGGGTGCCAAAGTGAGCTAAAGAACGTTGATGGATTCAACCCAGATCTGTGACTGGGGGTGAGTGTCTGAAAAGTTTCAGCGCTCCGTCCATCATCTCCTTGTGCTTACTTCAACAAATAAGAGCATTAAAAATGCTCACACTTATTGATAATGGAGAAGAATTAGTTTCAAAGACAGGGAGCTGTCTTTCCAGCAGCTCCCTGTCTGCGAAATCAATGCTGCTTCTGCAGGACACTGGGAGCTGGCAGGGACTGCGTGGCCTTCAGGCTCCCCTGTGGTCCCATCAAAAATGACTTGGTGCCCTGGGTGGGACCAGGGCACCCAGTAAAGTGGACAGGCCCTGGGAAGGGAACCACGCAGTGCCCTCCCTTAAAATGTTTTTTTAGAAAAGATTTTAATAAAACCTCTGGCAAGTCGCCAGAGGCCAAGCCACCAAAACTACTGAACTTCACCAGTTTTGTACGAGTAAAACCTGAGCCTAACTATAATGTCTCTGTAACCTTTGTTTTTTTCAGTGAATATATATATATATATATATATATATATATATATATATATATATATATATATATATATATATATATATATATATATATATATATATATATATATTCACTGAAAAAACCATAGGTTTCACACATGTTATAGTTAGCGGAAATTTTACTGATAAAAAACCAATGAAATTCCCCCGTTATAGTTAGTGCAGGCAACTATAACTCACGCGACCGCAATCCTCTGCTGATGCTAATACTGTATTTAGACACTTATTTGCCCATGTCTTCTTCCATACATTTTTAGCTATACATATATTACAAATATTTTTTTTTCATAAAGACACATATGTCATCAGCAGAAGATTGCGGTCGCGTGAGTTATAGTTGCCTGCACTAACTATAACGGGGGAATTTCATTGGTTTTTTATCAGTAAAATTTCCGCTAACTATAACATGTGTGAAACCTATGGTTTTTTCAGTGAATTTGCAAGGTTTTTTAAATGCTAATTCCTAACTATAACGTGTGTGAAACCTATGGTTTTTTCAGTGAATTTGTACGTTTTTTTAAATGCTAAGTTACTTTACGCCATTCGTGGCGTGCGCGCCCACTTAACGCAGTTTGTTCCGTGCGCACACCGTGCGCGCCCAGTAAGCACGCGGTGCGCTTCGCGCACCGCGCGCCCACTTTACGCAGTTAGTGCCGTGCACGCACGGTGGGCACGCGGTGCGCTACGCGCACCGCATGCCCACGTTACGCTAGATGGGCCATGTACGCACGATGCGCTTCGCGCACCGTGCGCACATGGAGGACATATGATGCACTTCGTTTTGAAAGGTAATATTTTAATTTTTCGTAATTTTTATAAGCCATGCACAAATGGCGCCCTTTGGGCACCATTTGCACACGGGGTGGACAGAGTGTGGATAACTTTTTTTTTAATTTTTTTTTTTTAAATATTATAGTTTATCTCATCTGTTATAAGCCATGCACAATTAGTGGCCTTCGGCCACCAATTGCACACGGGGTGGGGAGAGTGTGGATAATTTTTTTTTTTATATAATTTTTTACCGTACGCGTACGGTAAGCGTAATCGGCGAAATTAGCAAAAAAATAAAAATTCCGTTTTTGGCCTTGGGGGATCTTTGGGGACTCCCTCAACATGGCTATGTGTGTGGGAGCTGTCTAAACAGCCCCTTTACATGTTTTTGTGCTTTGTATTTTCATCATCACTCTCAGTGCGAGAGAGAAAATGGCGGCCGCCGCTTCCTGGTTTCGGCCGATTCGAATGTTTACTAAGATCTAAGAGCCAATCAGAATCGCGCTCGCGCACGCCACCGTACGCGTACGGTAAACGTACCGTAAGCGCACCGTAAGCTGGCTCAGATATATATATTGATTTAAAGGCTATTTTCTCAGAATCTACTGAACAGATTTACACCAAACCTACAAAAGGCACTTCCTTGACCTGAGGACTACCTCTCTGCCAAATTTCAAGTACTTCTGTTCAGCCGTTCGGGCTGTAGCCCTGTCTAAAGGTCCTATGGAAAAATGCATGGGAAAAACGCGTTTTGGGACCCCCCTTTTATCTCAGCCCCCGCTTGACGAATCCCCCCGAGACTTTCAGGGTAGGAGCGGAGCGTAGCGCCCCACCTATTTTGAAAAATTCGCGAGGATTCGTCGACCGGCGCCAAAGTTATTCAAAATAGAATGTTGCGGATTTCCTATGGAAACGTGGTCCTAACTATAACTACCTACTGGCGACCGCCAGTAGGTAATATATATATATATATATATATATATATATATATATATATATATATATATATATATATATATATATATATATATATCCATCCAACAGTTTGCCTGTAGAGAGAGGACACCACTCAGGTAAGTTCTTATCTTGACACCATTTATTCAAACGAAGGCAGTCACAGTGAGCAGACATCGCGGCAACTTCATATTCCCTCCCGACGCGTTTCGTGCTTTGGAGAGCACTTCCTCATGGGATGCTGGGATGTGGTGATTGAAAATGGCAGTGTTCGCGCACTACATTTGAAGCAATAAGTCCCCGCCCAGGTGGGCGTGGCCACCCCTGTGGCCTGATGGTCTGTGTAGTGCTGCTGTGTTACTTCAGTGAGTTGCCAGAGTTCAAAAACATTCTATCAATAAAATCCCCAGTGGGTGTGCTCGCAGCATGCCAGTCTCTGCGCTGTCACTTGATTCGCTGAATCGCACTCGCCTGACCTTTGGGCTGGACTGCATGTGGCACTTCAGCAGGACTGCGCTTGGCGCAGCGGGGTCACTCTCGCGGCTCAGGCGGGGCCGCGTAAATCCATCCAACAGTTTGCCTGTAGAGAGAGGACACCACTCAGGTAAGTTCTTATCTTGACACCATTTATTCAAACGAAGGCAGTCACAGTGAGCAGACATCGCGGCAACTTCATATTCCCTCCCGACGCGTTTCGTGCTTTGGAGAGCACTTCCTCATGGGATGCTGGGATGTGGTGATTGAAAATGGCAGTGTTCGCGCACTACATTTGAAGCAATAAGTCCCCGCCCAGGTGGGCGTGGCCACCCCTGTGGCCTGATGGTCTGTGTAGTGCTGCTGTGTTACTTCAGTGAGTTGCCAGAGTTCAAAAACATTCTATCAATGAAATCCCCAGTGGGTGTGCTCGCAGCATGCCAGTCTCTGCGCTGTCACTTGATTCGCTGAATCGCACTCGCCTGACCTTTGGGCTGGACTGCATGTGGCACTTCAGCAGGACTGCGCTTGGCGCAGCGGGGTCACTCTCGCGGCTCAGGCGGGGCCGCGTAAATCCATCCAACAGTTTGCCTGTAGAGAGAGGACACCACTCAGGTAAGTTCTTATCTTGACACCATTTATTCAAACGAAGGCAGTCACAGTGAGCAGACATCGCGGCAACTTCATATTCCCTCCCGACGCGTTTCGTGCTTTGGAGAGCACTTCCTCATGGGATGCTGGGATGTGGTGATTGAAAATGGCAGTGTTCGCGCACTACATTTGAAGCAATCAGTCCCCGCCCAGGTGGGCGTGGCCACCCCTGTGGCCTGATGGTCTGTGTAGTGCTGCTGTGTTACTTCAGTGAGTTGCCAGAGTTCAAAAACATTCTATCAATGAAATCCTCAGTGGGTGTGCTCGCAGCATGCCAGTCTCTGCGCTGTCACTTGATTCGCTGAATCGCACTCGCCTGACCTTTGGGCTGGACTGCATGTGGCACTTCAGCAGGACTGCGCTTGGCGCAGCGGGGTCACTCTCGCGGCTCAGGCGGGGCCGCGTAAATCCATCCAACAGTTTGCCTGTAGAGAGAGGACACCACTCAGGTAAGTTCTTATCTTGACACCATTTATTCAAACGAAGGCAGTCACAGTGAGCAGACATCGCGGCAACTTCATATTCCCTCCCGACGCGTTTCGTGCTTTGGAGAGCACTTCCTCATGGGATGCTGGGATGTGGTGATTGAAAATGGCAGTGTTCGTGCACTACATTTGAAGCAATAAGTCCCCGCCCAGGTGGGCGTGGCCACCCCTGTGGCCTGATGGTCTGTGTAGTGCTGCTGTGTTAGTTCAGTGAGTTGCCAGAGTTCAAAAACATTCTATCAATGAAATCCCCAGTGGGTGTGCTCGCAGCATGCCAGTCTCTGCGCTGTCACTTGATTCGCTGAATCGCACTCGCCTGACCTTTGGGCTGGACTGCATGTGGCACTTCAGCAGGACTGCGCTTGGCGCAGCGGGGTCACTCTCGCGGCTCAGGCGGGGCCACGTAAATCCATCCAACAGTTTGCCTGTAGAGAGAGGACACCACTCAGGTAAGTTCTTATCTTGACACCATTTATTCAAACGAAGGCAGTCACAGTGAGCAGACATCGCGGCAACTTCATATTCCCTCCCGACGCGTTTCGTGCTTTGGAGAGCACTTCCTCATGGGATGCTGGGATGTGGTGATTGAAAATGGCAGTGTTCGCGCACAGGCACCTCTTTGAATGGATGTTATGCGGCCTGCCTGAGCCGCGGAAGGGAGCCCCGGGGCTGTTTGAGCGGCCCACCACCGAAGACGCCCTACAACGTCTTCTTTGTGGAGAACAGTGCTGTTTGTTCGAAGGTTATTGCCCACAACGAGTCAAGAGTGCCTGGCTGAGCAAACCCACTGTGGTTTTATTTTGGACGCAAGTGAAGTAATCGGCATGTCAGCTCACTGAAAGAATACGAGCACCACAAGTTCCATGAGGCCATAGGGTGGCCACGCCCACTGGGGCGGGATCCTTCAATATTTAACGTGGGTGTTTGAAATTGACATGCTGCTGCCTCTCAAGTCCGGTTGCCTTTGAAAAAGTGCGCCATGCACGAAACGCGTCAGGCAAGATGAACTGATTGCCGCCATGCATTTTTACCGCTGTTGCTTCGAATAAAGAATTTTGGCAGATACTTACCTGGTCTGCGGGTTCCTTCCTTCACAGGCACCTCTTTGAATGGATGTTATGCGGCCTGCCTGAGCCGCGGAAGGGAGCCCCGGGGCTGTTTGAGCGGCCCACCACCGAAGACGCCCTACAACGTCTTCTTTGTGGAGAACAGTGCTGTTTGTTCGAAGGTTATTGCCCACAACGAGTCAAGAGTGCCTGGCTGAGCAAACCCACTGTGGTTTTATTTTGGACGCAAGTGAAGTAATCGGCATGTCAGCTCACTGAAAGAATACGAGCACCACAAGTTCCATGAGGCCATAGGGTGGCCACGCCCACTGGGGCGGGATCCTTCAATATTTAACGTGGGTGTTTGAAATTGACATGCTGCTGCCTCTCAAGTCCGGTTGCCTTTGAAAAAGTGCGCCATGCACGAAACGCGTCAGGCAAGATGAACTGATTGCCGCCATGCATTTTTACCGCTGTTGCTTCGAATAAAGAATTTTGGCAGATACTTACCTGGTCTGCGGGTTCCTTCCTTCACAGGCACCTCTTTGAATGGATGTTATGCGGCCTGCCTGAGCCGCGGAAGGGAGCCCCGGGGCTGTTTGAGCGGCCCACCACCGAAGACGCCCTACAACGTCTTCTTTGTGGAGAACAGTGCTGTTTGTTCGAAGGTTATTGCCCACAACGAGTCAAGAGTGCCTGGCTGAGCAAACCCACTGTGGTTTTATTTTGGACGCAAGTGAAGTAATCGGCATGTCAGCTCACTGAAAGAATACGAGCACCACAAGTTCCATGAGGCCATAGGGTGGCCACGCCCACTGGGGCGGGATCCTTCAATATTTAACGTGGGTGTTTGAAATTGACATGCTGCTGCCTCTCAAGTCCGGTTGCCTTTGAAAAAGTGCGCCATGCACGAAACGCGTCAGGCAAGATGAACTGATTGCCGCCATGCATTTTTACCGCTGTTGCTTCGAATAAAGAATTTTGGCAGATACTTACCTGGTCTGCGGGTTCCTTCCTTCACAGGCACCTCTTTGAATGGATATATATATATATATATATATATATATATATATATATATATATACAAACAAACTCGTCCAAGCAGAAGAAGCAGAGGCCACACAGGGGAATCCTTGAGAAGCTCTTTATTGGACCATCAGGGCATAATGCATTTTGGCGTGGGGTGTGCCTTCATCAGATGCCCTTCTCATTGGAAGATCACCGAAACCATCCTTTTGAACTACTGCGATCCTCCCCCTGGGTAGGGAAGTCAGCTGGCTCCTCCTTACAGATTCCTCACAGCTGCAGTCCGATGTCTGAAGACTACAGCCCCCAGAATGCATCTTGGTGGTAAGTACCAGTGGTGGAGTCCGTGCTCAATGAGAGCTGAAATATCGGGCAAAAGGGAGGTTTTTAAGTTGTTAAAGGTGAGTCCAGGGTCCAACTGCTTCCTCGGGTCCCCATAACGCTCCAACCTCACCATCCAAATGTCAACAGGGCAGGGGCAATGGTAACAATGTGCCAAAGTTCTTCATGCAGTCACGAACTGCAAGGCAGCCGCCCTTGTGTAATTTGGCTTTAGAGGCGGGCCTGAACCAATCCGATACCTCTGAAAAGAAAAAACAGCTACAGGAGCAGGTCCAGTGATGTTCAGGCCAACTTGCAGAGCGGGGCCTCTGTATCGCGTCTCTGGCTGATGCGCAAAATATCCAAACGAAACTCCTCCAAGCAGAAGAAGCAGAGGCCACACAGGGGAATCCCTGAGAAGCTCTTTATTGGACCACCAGGGCATAAATCATTTCGGCGTGGGGTGTGCCTTCATCAGACGCCCTTCTCATTGGAAGATCACCGACACCCTCCTTTTGAACTACTGCGATCCTCCCCCTGGGTGGGGAAGTCAGCTGGCTCTTCCTTACAGATTGCTCACAGCTGCAGTCTGATGTCTGAAGACTGCAGCCCCAGAACACATCTTGGTGGTAAGTACCAGTGGTGGAGTGCGTGCTCAATGAGCGCTGAAATATTGGGCAAAAGGGAGGTTTATAAGTTGTTAAAGGTGAGTCCAGGGTCAAACGGCTTCCTCGGGTCCCCATAACACTTCAACCTCACCATCCAAATGTCAACAGGGCAACGGCTATATATATATATATATATATTCACTGAAAAAACCATAGGTTTCACACATGTTATAGTTAGCTGGACATTTTACTGATAAAAAACGAATGAAATTCCCCCGTTATAGTTACTGTAGGCAACTATAACTCACGCGACCGTAATCCTCTGCTGATGCTAATACTGTATTTAGACACTTATTTGCCCATGTCTTCTTCCATTAAATGTTAGCTATACATATATTACAAATATTTTTTTTTCATAAAGACACATATGTCATCAGCAGAGGATTACGGTCGCGTGAGTTATAGTTGCCTACAGTAACTATAACGGGGGAATTTCATTCGTTTTTTATCAGTAAAATGTCCAGCTAACTATAACATGTGTGAAACCTATGGTTTTTTCAGTGAATTTGCAAGGTTTTTTAAATGCTAATTCCTAACTATAACGTGTGTGAAACCTATGGTTTTTTCAGTGAATTTGTACGGTTTTTTAAATGCTAAGTTACTTTACGCCATTTGTGGCGTGCGCGCCCACTTAACGCAGTTCGTTCCGTGCGCGCACGGTGCGTGCACCGAGTGCCCACGTTACGCTAGATGGGCCATGAACGCACGATGCGCTTCGCGCACCGTGCGCACATGGAGGACATATGATGAGCATCGTTGTGACAGGTAAAATATATGTTTTGTTTTGCTTTAATAAGCCATGCACAAATGGTGCCATTCGGGCACCATTTGCACACGGGGTGGGGAGAATGTGGATATTTTTTTTTTTTTATTATTATTTATTAACGTACGCGTACGGTAAGCGTAATCGGCGAAATTTTCGAAAAAATTAAAATTGCCTTTTTTCACTTGGGGGATCGTTAGGGACTCCCTCGACATGCCTAGGTGCTTGGGAGCTGTCTAAACAGCCCCTTTACATGTTTTTGCACTTTGTTTTTCAACCCCCTGTCAGAGTGCGAGAGAGAAAATGGCGGCCGCCGCTTCCTGGTTTCGACCGATTCGAATGTTTACTAAGATCTAACGGCCAATCAGAATCGCGCTCGCGCACGTCACCGTACGCGTACGGTAAGCGCACCGTAAGCGCACCGTAAGCTGGCTCAGATATATATATTGATTTAAAGGCTATTTTCTCAGAATCTACTGAACAGATTTACACCAAACCTACAAAAGGCACTTCCTTGACCTGAGGACTACCTCTCTGCCAAATTTCATTAAATTCTGTTCAGCCGTTCGGGCTGTAGCTCTGTCTAAAGGTCCTATGGAAAAATGCATGGGAAAAACACGTTTTGAGACCCCCCTTTTATCTCAGCCCCCGCTTGACGAATCCCCCTGAGACTTTCAGGGTAGGAGCGGAGCTCAACGCCCCACCTATTTTGAAAATTTTGCGAGGATTCGTCGACCGGCGCCAAAGTTATTCAAAATAGAATGTTGCGGATTTCCTATGGTAAGAGGGTCCTAACTATAACTATCTACTGGCGACCGCCAGTAGATAATATATATATATATATATATAGATAGATATTGATTGATTGACTGAACACAGCAGCCAGCTTTTAGGGAGTGGAAATGCCTCGGACGCAATCACCTTCCGACATTTAAATCCCACACCTGCAGTCTCGTAAAAATCCGTATCCACGAAAAGTAGAGACCACGCAAATCCAGATAAGGCACAATTGTTGTTTAATTTCAAAGCCGAGTTTTCACCAATCTGACGCGTTTCGGGCATCCGCCCTTGCTCACAGACAGTCAGTTAAATAAAATGAGCCCATTTTATACAATAAGACTTTCAATTGGCTACATTTTTTTCACCATTTCTTTGCACCATGTGACATTTGAAAAGTGAAGACATACTACTCCGAATTGCATAGTCTGTTTTCCAACCAATTTTGTTTCAAACCACAATGTATGTAATTGGTAAATAAAATAACAGGTTAAAATCCAAAACCATCAAACGTGAATCAATTATTCATTATATAACAATAATGGCAAGATTATTATATAGAACATATGTAAATGAACATAATTTCTTGGCATAAAATGCAATAGGTCCATAATTTTATCCTAAAGGTATCCAATTTTCATTGACTGTGCAAATAACGCAATAAAGTGCATATGTTTCAGATTAAAATTCATTATATCCAATGTGCAAATTACGCAAAGATGTAAACACAAAAAAAATGTGCAAATTATGCAATTTTATCAATTTTATAATGTTTCAGATATGGATACCAAACCATGAGAGTCATAATGAGATTCACACACATGCATAAAATGCAATTCATGTTAATAAAATACTAACGTTGTCATATTATAAGACAAAATACTGTGGGTGAACTAACTATTGTTAAGTTTATAGTCTAAACGGACACATCGCTGAGTCTATGTCAAGTAAATAGAGTGAAAAAAATTTATTAATGTATTCCTGAATGGTGCAATACTTCACACAGGAAAAAAGAAAAAAAGGGGAAATAAAAAGGGGAAATAAAAAATGGAAATTCATAGTATATTTACATGGAAGCGGTCAGGGCGATACACTCAAAAGAAAACTGACCAAAAACAGTATTCAATAAGATGTTAAAGAAACACATGTAGATCCTCCGTTGTATTTAGTATACTATGAATTTCCATTTGTTTCCATGAATTGCATTTTACAATGTCCATCATGCCTTGTTTATGTTACATTACGGAGCTTGAAAACACATAAACAAGGCATGATGGACATTGTAGTCCGAACAAATACAGAATTTCGAATCAGGGTGCAACTCGAACATTATACAATGTAGGGCATTAGCCACAGTATTTTAAGAGTACTATGAACAAAACGACCCTGTTTTTTGATATGTATAAAACGTGGTTATATTGTAAATAGCACCCGTAGTCCTTCTTCACTTTTTAAGACTCAAGTGTATTTAAACCTTGATGTGACTGCCCCTCGTATTTGCATATGATGAAGACCCACGTGAGGGTCGAAACCGGTAATGCTTTGCCTGTTGGAGAAATAAATACATTTACCCGATGTCCGACTGGAGGGCTTGTTTTCTCGCTGTAAGCTGCGTGGAAGTCTTCTGGTGTGTATTGGCAGTGACGTCGCCTACAAGCCCCGACCTGCCAGGCTGGGCTCCCTTCTCGCAACATTCTATTTGGCATAACGTTGGCGCCGGTTGACGAATCCTCGCGAAATTGTCCAAACTTTTGGCCAGCTCCGCTCCGCTCCTGCCCTGAAAGTTTTGCGGTGATCCGTCAAGCGGGGGCCGGGAAAAAAGGGGGGTCCCAAACGCATTTTCCCCATGCAATTTCCCATAGGATCTGTTGTCGCAGCTACAGCCCGAACCGCTGAACGGAATGACACCAAATTTGGCAAAGAGGTAGTCCTCAGTTCGGACTCGTGCCTTTTGCATATATGGTGTGAATCTGTTCAATAGTTCCTGAGAAAATTAGGGTAAAATAGTTAGTGATATCTATGGCCGCGGAGGATCCGCGGACCGTACCCGCACCGTAAGCGCACCCTCCCCGAACCGAGCGCGCACCCTCACAATCGCACGCTGAATGCTAATTGGCTGTCGAGTGTCTTTCTACATTCGAAACCAGGAACTGTTGGCGGCCATTTTCTGCCTCGGTAGAAGCGAGGCTGAAGATGCAAGGGGAATAAGTGTGTAAAACATATAAAGGGGGCAGAGTGGAAATACTCTGACCCTCTAGAGGTGCTTAGGGGGTCCCAGTTTTTTTAAACGGGGAAATGCTCGCACGGTGCGCGCATCCTATCGCGTTGGATGCACAGATTCTCATTGGTTATATGACAGCTTTCTACACTGAAAGGTAGGGTGTATATTTCTGTTTTTAAAGGTATGATTGGTATTGGTTAACAAAAACAGATTGTAAGGAACATTATATATGAAAAGCTGATATGTTGAAAAGTCAAGCACACTGCCTGTCTTGTGTAGGAACATTGTGTGCTGAACTTGTGACCTGTGAGCTCAGTGCAGTGTTCCATGGCCTGTTTCTATGGTAACAGGCAGAAGGCAGATTGGGGGAAGGGTTGAAATGTATTTCAGTTGGAAAGGGTTGAAATGTTTAACCAATAGAAATGTGTGTTTGATTTTGAGTTTATGTGCGAAGGATTGTGATTTGATGTTTACATGTATATGTGTGGAAAATGAAAGGGAAACTTTTCCATTCTTTGCTTTTGCTGAGAGGTGCACAGTGCAGAGATTCTGTAAAATAAAATATGGTGAGCGATTGATATACTTCTTAATCTACAAAAGAACTTGAAAGATGAGTTATTTAATTGTGAGGGGAAGTATGTAGACTATTTTGATTTTAATCAGACTAATGTATTTTTCCTGCTAAAGTGTATGGAGTCCTTTTTTTCTCTACAATGTGTGTGCATGTAGAAACCATTCTGTGATAAGCATTTGTGCTTTTATCATGTGTTTGTAGACAGATAACTGTGCTGTTTTTATATTTTGGTAGAATTAGAAACAAGTCATTGTTTATGAATTTGTGAAATGAGTTATGTTATGTTTCTATACTAAAATGTAGTACTACTTCTAGATGAAAAAATGTGTTTTGGTATAGTGCAAGGGATAGTGTTGTTTGTCTAGAATCACACAGTGAATCTGTGTGCATTTGGGAACCACTGTGAGAGAAGCATTTGGTAAAATCGTGTATTTGCTGAAAGATAACTGTTTTAGTAGCATTAGAAGAAAGGTATGGCTTATGATTTGATTAAATGAGTCAGGCTTTGACAGAAAAGTGCAGTCCTGAAATATGTAGATTGTGTGCAGTTCCCTTACCAGTTGCACTGTAGTGAATGAGTTTTGGTAAACTCCTAGGGATCGTGGTGCATGTCTAGAATCACAGTGTGAGTTAGTGTGTATTTGGGATCAGTGTGAGAGAAGCATTTGGTGATATCATGTATTTGTTTACAGATAACTTTGTTAAAACCTGTCATGTTGTGAAGTTTTAGTAGCATTAGAATCCAGTCTTTGCTTATGCGTTGATTAAATGAGTCATGCTTTGACATGATGTGCTGTACTTAAATATGTAGATTGTGTTCAGTACCATTAACTCTTCCAGACTAGTGAATGAGTTTTGGTAAACTTCTAGGATAGTGTTGATTGGCTAAAATCACACTGTGAGTCTGTGTGCATTTGGGTAAGGATTGTGAGAGAAGCATTTGGTAACATTGTGTATTTGCTGACAGATAACTGTTTTAAAACCAGTCATGATGTCAAGTTTTAGTAGCATTAGAAGACAGTTATGGCTTATGCTTTCATTAAATGAGTCAGGCATTGACAGTAAATTGCAGTCGTGAAATATGTAGATTGTGTGCAGTTCCCTTACCACTTGCACTGTAGTGAATGTGTTTTGGTAAACTCATAGAGATAGTGGTGGTTGTCTAGAATCACACTGTGAGTTAGTGTGTATTTGGGATCAGTGTAAGAGAATCATTTGGTAACATCATGTATTTGCTGACTGATAACTGTTTTAAAACCTGTCATGTTGTGAAGTTTTAGTAGCATTAGAATCCAGTCTTTGCTTATATGTTGATTAAATGAGTCATGCTTTGACACTGATGTGCTGTACTTAAATATGTAGATTGTGTGCAGTCCCCTAACCCCTTCCACAGTAGTGAATGAGTTTTGGTAAACTCCTAGGATAGTGTTGATTGTCTAAAATCACACTGTGAGTCTGTGTGCATTTGGGTAAGGATTGTGAGAGAAGCATTTGGTAACATTGTGTATTTGCTGACAGATAACTGTTTTAAAACCAGTCATGTTGTCAAGTTTTAGTGGCATTAGAAGACAGTTATGGCTTATGCTTTCATTAAATGAGTCAGGCATTGACAGTAAATTGCAGTCATGAAATATGTAGATTGTGTGCAGTTCACTTACCACTTGCACTGTAGTGAATGAGTTTTGGTAAACTCATAGGGATAGTGGTGGTTGTCTAGAATCACACTGTGAGTTAGTGTGTATTTGGGATCAGTGTGAGAGAATCATTTGGTAACATCATGTATTTTCTGACTGATAACTGTTTTAAAACCTGTCATGTTGTGAAGTTTTAGTAGCAGTAGAATCCAGTCTTTGCTTATATGTTGATTAAATGAGTCATGCTTTGACACTGATGTGCTGTACTTAAATATGTAGATTGTGTGCAGTCCCCTTAACCCTTCCACAGTAGTAAATGAGTTTTGGTAAAGTCCTAGGATAGTGTTGGTTGTCTAAAATCACACTGTGAGTCTGTGTGCATTTGGGTAAGGATTGTGAGAGAAGCATTTGGTAACATCGTGTATTTACTGACAGATAACTGTTTTAAAACCTGTCATGTTGTCAAGTTTTAGTTGCATTAGAAGCCAGTCTTTGCTTATGCGTTGATTAAATTAGTCAGGCTTTGACATTAAAGTGTAGTTGTGAAATATGTAGATTGTGTGCAGTTCCTTTACCACTTCCACTGTAGTGAATGAGTTTTGGTAAACTCCTAGGGATAGTGTTGTTTGTCTGGAATCACACTGTGAGTCTGTGTGCATTTGGGAACCACTGTGAGAGAAGTGTTTGGTAACATCGTGTATTTGCTGAGAGATAAGTGTTGTAAAACATGTCATGTTGTCAAGTTTTAGTAGCATTAGCAGACATTTATGGCTTATGCTTTCATTATATGAGTCAGGCATTGACAGTAAATTGCAGTTGTGAAATATGTAGAGTGTGTGCAGTTCCCTTACCACTTGCACTGTAGTGAATGAGTTTTGGTAAACTCATAGGGATAGTGGTGCTTGTCTAGAATCACACTGTGAGTTAGTGTGTATTTGGGATCACTGTGAGAGAAGCATTTGGTAACATCATGTATTTGCTGACAGATAACTGTTTTAAAACCTGTCATGTTGTGAAGTGTTAGTAGGATTAGAATCCAGTCTTTGCTTATGCGTTGATTAAATGAGTCATGCTTTGACACTGATGTGGTGTACTTAAATATGTAGATTGTGTGCAGTACCATTAACTCTTCCAGACTAGTGAATGAGTTTTGGTAAACTCCTAGGATAGTGTTGCTTGTCTAAAATCACACTGTGAGTCTGTGTGCATTTGGGTAAGGATTGTGAGAGAAGCATTTGGTAACATCGTGTATTTGCTGACAGATACCTGTTTTAAAACCGGTCATGTTGTGAAGTTTTAGTAGCATTAGAAGCCAGTCTTTGCTTATGCTTGGATTATATGAGTCAGGCTTTGATATAAAAGTGCAGTCCTGAAATATGAAGATTGAGTGCAGTTCCCTTACCACTTCCACAGTAGTGAATGATTTTTGGTAAACTCCTAGGTATAGTGGTTGTTGTCTAGAATCACACTGTGAGTCTGTGCGCATTTGAGAACCACTGTGAGAGAAGCATTTGGTAACATCGTGTATTTGCTGACAGATAACTAATTTAAAGCCTCTCATGTTGTCAAGTTTTAGTAGCATTAGAAGCTAGTCTTTGCTTATGCATTGATAAAATGAGTCAGGGTTTGACACTAAGGTGCAGTACCATGTACTATTCTGTTCAGTGTGGCAGAACTGAAAATTTAAATGTTTTACCTAAGCACTGTCCTAGAAGTAGTCTGATTATTTAGTCAGTTTCTAAGTACCAAATAGATTGCTTCAAATGTATATGCAGTGTGCATGTAGTGTTCTAACATACTATACACTTGTCTTTTACACCTTCAATTCCCTAGTCAGTATCCATACACTTCCAGGAAACATCCTGTCACTTCCTTTGCAGTTCTCTAGAGACCCATTCAACAGCATGTACTAATCCATTCACTGTGCTAAAAGCCAAACACTTATGAATTCAACAAGACTCTCTTTCCAGTACTCTAATGATTCAGTCACTGCCTAAGTATTCATGCACTGAGCCAGGTCTTAGCACATGGACTTTTTCAAACCCCTATCCACTATGCATGCAGTCCTCTAACCATCTACACATTTGTCTTTCACACCTTCAATTACCCAGTGAGTATCCGTTAACTTCCAGCAAACACCCTGTCACTCCCCTTGCACTCCTCTAGTGACCCATTCAGCATCATGTACTAATCCATTCACTGCGCCAAACCCTAATAAATTCACCCAGGCACTCTCCTTGCAGTATTCTAATCATTCAGTCAGTACCCAAGTACTCATCCAGTGACCCAGGCCTTAGTATATGGACTGCTTCAAACTCTTATCCACTATGCATGCAGTCCTCCAACCACCTACACAATTGTCTTTCTCACCTTCAATTCCCTAGTCAGTATCCATACACTTCCACGAAATACCCTGTCACTCCCTTTGCAGTCCTCTAGTGACCCATTCAGCACCAAGTACTAATCCATTCCCTGTGCGAAGTCACTGAAACAATTGAATTGTAGACCAGGCGACTGTTACCAAGTAAGTAAGCACTCTGTACTATCAAAGAAATTTAATGAGAGATAACAGTATATTTTAGAACTCGCGCTAATCTACTCTTAATCAATTACAGCGGGTCAGCGCCTCGTAGAGGGTTACTATTGAAGTAACAACTAAAGTTAGAAGATTCTGCCTTCCTTATCAAAAGGCCAGACAAGTAAGTCTTGCTTTAAGTAAAAACCGAGTAAATTGCCTTGAATAACTATGAATTACAATGAATAGCTATTCGCCAGTAATCCCTAACATCTAATATGTTCCAGAATTTTAACACAGGAGTGATTTAAACCTTAGGAATCTATATTACGTCAGATTCCTTTATAACAAGAAGATTTATATCCCAAACTGACAACTTTGGATAAAGATAAACGAAAGTAAGTGTGACCCGTAATTACACCTGGGTGATCACAATTTTTAATGGAACGTAGTATAAGAACTGAAACATTATACTCCCTGTTTCCAGGTCTGGTCAGATTCATTCATCCATCATATCAATACCATACTGGATCCTACATGGACGCATGTATGAGCTAAACTGGTAAGCCACGATCCTTGCCCCTCAAGCCCCATTTCCCTTCATTAATATTACTTTACTAAGTTCACAATTGCATAGTTATACTTCGTTATTCTTTCTTTTTAGTCCCCAGAAACACAGTCCTGATGAGACCCAGTATCTAGAACGGGTCGAAACGCCATCGACAATATATATAGAGACAGCTTTGATTGAATTATTGTAAAAATTGTATAAAGTCTGTCCTTATAATTTTCCAATAACCTTTTTAAGTTTTTCACTTTGTCACATAATAAGTGGTTATGGTTCTTTCACTTGGGGTCACAAATCACTGTTAATGTTAGGAATATTTGTATCCTTTTGTATATGGATAATAAGTCCGCGACATAGACATTGTATATTAAATAAACCCACCTCAGCTGAGGTTTGGTAGATTCTGAAAGGAAAAAGGTTTTGTGTGGGCTCATTGTGAATATTATTATCTGAATAATATTGTATTGCTTACTAGGTCATTTTTTGATATTTTTGTGATTAATTCAAAAGCAACGACTGATGTTGCACATGAGAGACCAATGTTTATAAATGAGTTCCTTGTGAATATTGCTTTCTGTACTGTGTACTTACCCGGTTCACAAGGACATAAGGTTTGCTCTTGTTACTTAAAATTCTGCTAGTGTTAAGCAGGACAACTACCTGCACCATGAAAGGGAACACAGCCAAGAGCCACACCAGAACACCCACAGGTGCCATAGAGTCAATGAGCATGATACAGGGATACCCATGAGGGCTAGAAGACTTATCTCAACAACTCCAGGACCACCAATGCCCCCCAAACCCACATCTTAGTAAGTGTGTCCCTGTGGTCATTGTCTTAGCATGATAGGCACGAGCCCTGCAACATCACAGTGTGCTGTCACCTCAGCGTTGGCAGTGAGCCTGATTGTGTAGCTACGCACGTATCCTCCTGCATGCACAACTGGCGTGTGCTGGTCTGGGGTTCACAGGTCAGTGGAGGGTTGTGCCTATCCGGCAAGGGGAACGGGGTGTCTCGGACATGTCAGTGTACAGGAAGTGCGGTAAGTGTGTCTCTGTGTTCTGGTGTGGCCTGTTTCAAGAGCCGCAGCAGTCGATGTTGTAAATTGGCATGCACCACCTCCAAACGGCACTGTGATGTTGTAGTTGGAATGTAGCAGGACATGCGCAAATAGGCATTACAATGGTGTGCCGTACGAGTGCACGAGATACAACAGCGCACTGTAAAAAAGTGTGGGGGCTCGTGGGAGGGAGGAGCAGCCGTTTGGCAGCATAACACACAGTGAACTCGACCATGTGCCACATGCTGGGCATCTCATCCATGATGACCACGGTCGCAGACATCCCACAACACCAACGACTGGCCTTTGTACACATCCTGTATGAAAACAGCGTGGTTTTCACTTCTATGCTCGTTCAGTGGTGGGATGTTGGCGGGTTGTGTGACTTGTGCTCCTTGTTAGGGTGTTTCATTTTGGCCCTTGTTTGTCTATACTTGTGCTGTACTTAATTTTGCATGTGTGCTATTCTGCCCATCTCCCCCCGTCCCCCCACTCCCTGCTTCTTCCTCTTCCTAGTGCTGTTGTGTCTATAATTTTGTTGCTGCACACATAAATACATGTAAAGAATAAATTAGAATAGTTCTTGATTCTTTTAGGTTTCAAAACTTCTCTATTGGTTTCTTTTTAATTTTCCATATGAACGGTTTTTTAAAATATTCAACAACACATAGAAGTCAGAAGTGCAACGTATTCTATCAACACACTTTCTAGAACATTCTACAATACGTGCAGGTTAAAAGTTCATCAATTTTTTAAAACTTCACGATATTTTTTTGCAACATTTTCTTGAACATTTAACGACACGTGCAGGTTAAAAAATTGTTTTAAGTTTGAACAGTGCCTTCGAAATGCAAGTAGCAGGTGTGGTTGAGCTGAGCAAATTTTATCCTATGATATGTACTCCACGTTGAAACTGCTTTTTCTTAACCAATCACAAAGATGCTTTTCCACAAAACTAATGTGCACCCTACTTTTAAAAAAGAATGCTTTTCATGATATCTTTAGAGATAAGTTCTAGATAGGAATTAGCATTTAAAAAACCTTTGAAATTCACTGAAAAAACAATAGGTTTCATGCACGTTATAGTTAGGAATTGGCATTTAAAAAACCTTAGAAATTCACTGAAAAAACCATAGGTTTCGGGGGTGTTATAGTTAGCTGGACATTTCCCTCGTACAAAACCCTAGAAATTCCCCTGTTATAGTTAGTTCAGCTAACTATAACTCGCGCCCCCGCAATGCACTGCTAATGACGTCACATATTACATCACTCATGACATGGTCAGTGACATCACTGATGACAACACTGATGACATCTCAAATGACATCACTGATGACATCACTGATGGCATCATCCATTTAGTATGGTTTTCTGAACAGTTTTAATATGTTTAATATATATAGGGAAAGGCCTGTTGAAAAATAAGTGGGTGTACAAGTGTGTGAATGGATGATTTTCTAGGTGCGTAACTGACTCTATAAGTGAGTCATTAAATGTATCTTACTGTAGACTAGTGACTAAACTGTGTGAATGTCTGTATGTGTCTGTGTGTTGGTGTATAAGGGGCTGCATGGTTTTGTGAACAGCTATATGAGTGTCTATATGGGTTATTGATTGGTTGTCTGAGTATCTGTATGGGTGCCTGAGTGTTTGTGTGGGTAGGGTGTGTGTGACTCTGTGACTAGATGTGTGAGTGGGTGATTCAGTGAGTGCATGGTTTTAAGAGTGCATCTGTGATGGACTGTATGGTTGGGTGAGTGTATGTATGGGTGTGTTAGTGATTGAATGTATATCTCAGTTGTACATGTGTCAGTAACTACATATGTGAAACGCAGTATATATGTGTGTAAGAGTATATAACTATCTATATGTGAGAGTGTGTGATTTTGGGAGTGGCTGTATGCGCCATAGTGCAAGGATATCTGTGTCATGTGCTGTTTGTTTTTCTGCAGGAAGACACAGAATTTCTTAGTATTTTTATGAGTAAGTGAACTTGAGTGTGTTTAACTGTATAGGTGAGTAAATTGGACTATGATTAATTATTTGCATGACTGACTAGATGTGTCAGTACCTCAATGGATGATTGGCGGTGTGTGAGTGTCTATATAGGTGTATAAATGCACAGAGTGACTGTAAGTATGAGTGACTGTACAGGTGAGTGAGTGGACATGTATGTAGACCTAAAAGCCAATGACTTGGTGTGTAGTTATTGGTATTGGAGTATCTATGGTTGTCAAAATGGCCGTTTGAAATTTTGAGTCGGTGTATCAAAGGTTATATTAGGGTGTGAGAAGATGCACTAATTTATCACATGGATGACGTCATCAGTGATGTTATCAGTGATGTCATTTGAGATGTCATCAGTGATGTCATCAGTGATGTCACTGACCATGTCAGGAGTGATGTAATATGTGACGTCACCAGCAGTGCATTGCGGGGGCGCGAGTTATAGTTAGCTGAACTAACTATAACAGGGGAATTTCTAGGGTTTTGCACGAGGGAAATGTCCAGCTAACTATAACACCCCTGAAACCTATGTTTTTTTCAGTGAATTTCTAAGGTTTTTTAAATGCCAATTCCTAACTATAACATGCATGAAACCTATGGTTTTTTCAGTGAATATATATATATATATATACACATATAAATGTATATATATATGTATTCTTCCTGCACTTTTCTTCCTCTTTCTTCACATGTCCTAACTTTGTAGGCATAGTTAGAAATTAGCATTTAAAAAACAATTGAAATTCACTGAAAAAACCATAGGTTTCAGGCACGTTATAGTTAGAAATTAGCATTTTAAAAAAACATTGAAATTCACTGAAGAAACCATAGGTTTCAGGCATGTTATAGTTAGAAATTAGCATTTAAAAAACCTTAGAAATTCACTGAAAAAACCATAGGTTTCAGGGACGTAATAGTTAGTTGGACATTTCACTCGTACAAAACCATAGAAATTCCCCCTTTCTAGTTAGTTCAGCTAACTATGCCTACAAAGTTAGGACATGTGAAGAAAGAGGAAGAAAAGCACAGCAAGAAGCAAGACAAATGCAGAAAGAGGCAACAGAAGTCCAGAAAGACGAAGAAAAGTGCAGGAAGAAGCAAGAGATGTGCAGAAAGAACCAACAGAGGAGCAGAAAGTCGTCCTGTGCCCCCAACTTTTTAGTGACGGGTACTGGTGGTAACTGACTCTGACTAACCAGGACCAGAGCCAGTGCTATGCTAAAAGACACTTAGAATACAGTGAAAACACCTACATACACTAGGGAACACTATGCGTTGGGGTACCCCTGTAATTAGCATGACCTGCTCTGTATTTGCCATGAGTTAGTGCCTGGGTCATTGCATAAGTACATGGGTAGTGACTGGATGATTAGAGTGCTGCAAGGACAATGCATGGTGATTTTATAACTGCTTGGGTTTTGGCGGAGTGATTGGATAAGTAAATGATGCTGGATGGGTGATTGGACGAGTGCATGGGTAATGACAGGGCAATGGCTGGACTGCATGGGTACTGCTCAGGGTATTGGAGTAGCGCATGAGTTAGTGCATGGGTCATTGCATGAGTGCATGGGTAGTGACTGGATGATTAGAGTGCTGCAAGGAGAGTGCATGGTGAATTTACAAGTGTTTGGGTTTTGGTGGAGTGATTGCATAAGTACACACATGTCACATCAGGCCCAGCCCCCTCCCGTCACCATTGTGCAAACGCGTCCCATCGTGGGTTTTAATTTGGGGGATTAATTTCCCTTGAATCCTGGTCCTTGGGGGCCAACCAGCCCACCATGTACCTCCAGTAAGCGCCACAGAGCTGCGTTGCAGAGAGGCGGTCCAAGGCTACACCCCTTTTTACAACTCTCTGCAACGTAACGCCCCAGGAACCCTCAGGATTCAAGGGGACTTAATTCCCCAACTTAAAACGTGCCACAGGGCGCGTTGGCACACTTGTCACATTAGGCCACGCCCCCTCCCTACACCACTGTGCAAACGCACCCCCTGGTGTGTTGTAAATTAGGGGATTAAGTCCGCTTGAGCCCTGAGGATCCCTGGGGGCCAACTAGCCCACCAGCTACATCCAGTAAGCGCCACAGAGCTGCGCTGCAGAGTGGTGTAAAAAGGGGTCATGGCCTTGGACCACCTCTCTGCAAGGCAGCTCCCTGGTGTTTACTAGAGGTACCTGGTGAGCTAGTTGGCACCAGGGACCCTCAGGATTCAAGGGGACTTAATCCCCCAAATTAAAACAGGCCACTGGGTACGTTTGCACAGTGGTGCAGGGAGGGGGCGGGCCTGATGTGAGAAGTGTGCAAATGCGCCCTGTGGTGCATTTTAAGTTAGGGTATTAAGTCCCATTGAATCCTGAGGGTCCCTGAGGGCCAACTAGCCCACCAGGTATCTCCAGTATGGGCCAGGGAGCTGCGTTACAGAGAGGTGTTCAGAGGCCACGCCCCTTTTTACACCTCTCTGCAACGCAGCTCTTTGGTGCTTACTGGAGGTACCTGGTGGGCTAGTTGGCCCCCAGGGACCCACAGGATTGAAGGACTTCATCCCCCAATTTACAATGTGCCAGGGGGCGCGTTTGCTGAGTGCTGCAGTTAGGGGGCGTGGCCTCTGCTGCGATGCCGGCTGTTTTTTTTTTCAAGGGGGGCTGTGTGGCTCACCTCATTTTGATATATTTGGGGCCCTGGGGACCCCATCCCCCAAGGCCTGCTGGTGGCCCCATTCCCCAGGGCATGGCCACATTTTGATTTTGTTTTAAATTATTTTTAAAGGAGGGTGGCTGCGTAGCCCCCCTCCTTCGGCCTCAAGCGGCCCCGGGGACCCCATCCCCCGTGGCTGTGCCTCAATATTTAAAATATTTTTTGTTTTAATCATTGATGGAGGGGGTCTCGTGGACCCCCTCCTAGGCCACTCATGGCCCCAGGGACCCCATCCCCCGAGGCCGGCCCTATCTGTTGGGGATCGTGGGGGGACCCCAATTCCCCCAGGGTACCATCGGCTCCCTGCCTCCTGTGGGAACCAGCATTGCTTTTCCACAAGGGGAGCTGCTAACATGCAGCTCCCCTTGTGGAAAAGCAATGTGGTTTAGATTTTGTAAGCGAGAGCAGGAAACCTGCTCTCGCTTACAAAATCCAAACCAGGGTTTGCTATGGCAGGGCGGGAGCCGCACGGCTCCCGCCCTGCCATAGCAAACAGCAGTGTCCTGGGGTAGGCACCCCAGGACACTGCAGGAGCCGTCCCTGGGGGGTGGCCGTCCCTAGGGCCATGAAGGGCTCCAGGAGGGGGGCTGCACGGCCCCCCTCCCACCTAGTGCACAGCCCTGGGGAGGTGGTGGTCCCCGGGACTCGGGGGTCTGTAACGGACCCCCACATTTGCATATTAGTGCCCAAGGGAGGTGCAGGTCCCCAGGGCAGCAGGGGGCCGTTTGCCCCTGGCAAATAATTAATAAAAGCTTCGGGGGTGGTGGTCCCCGGGGCTTGGGGGGCCTTGGAAGCCCCCACACATTAAAAAATTAGCCCCGTGGGTGGCGGTCTCCGAGGCTGCAGGGGGGCTGCATGCCCCCCACAACTCATAAATCTTGCGCTGGGGAGATGGCTGTCCCCGGGGCAGTGTGGGGGGATTGGGGCCCCCCACACATTTTTTTAAGTGCCCCCAGGACCTGGCCCACCCGGGGGCTTCAATACAACGAAGCGCGGAAGCCTGCACTTCGGTTTTTATTTTCTCGGCCAGATTTGTGACCCCAGTGCAAATTTTAAATGCCTTTTTTGGGATCTGGGGGTCCTTGTGGGATACCCTGAGCAGGCCTAGGGAATCAGGGTGTTTCTACTTTTTTTCACCTTTGTTTTTCTATTTTCTTGTGACTCGGTTCTACCGAGTCACAAGATGGCTGCCAACACTTCCTGGTTTGGAGTGTTGGCAGCCAATTAAAATGAAGCTCGTGGTCGGGAGGGTTCACGGATCCACCGCGCCCCTAGATATCAATATTTGTTTTTTTTCAATTTCTCAGCAACTACTGAACGGATTTAGCCCATTTTTAAAAAGGTCGCTTTCTGAGCCAAGCAGTACCTTTTGGCCAAATTTTGTGTAATTCCGTTTAAGCAGTGTCCCAGGGTGCCCACCCCCGGGACACTGCTATTTGCTATGGCAGGTCGGGAGCCGTGCGGCTCCCGCCCTGTCATAGCAAACACTGGTTTGGCTTTTGTAAGAGAGGCTCTTGCTTACAAAATCCAAACCAGATTGCTTTTCCACAAGGGGAGCTGCATGTTAGCAGCTCCCCTTGTGGAAAAGCAATGCCGGCTCCTGCAGGAGGCGGGGAGCTGGCGGGACCGTGGGGGAATTGGGGTGCCCCCACAGTCCCTATCAGATAGGGCACTCCCTGGGGGATAGGGTCTCCGGGGCCATAATTGGCCTGAGGCGGGGGCCACGCGGCCAACCCTCCCCAAAAAAAGGAAATATTTTTAAAAAATATAGGCCGGCCCCATGGGATGGGGTCCCTGAGGCCAATAGAGGCCTCAGGAGGGAGGTCACGAAGCCCCCCTCCATGAAAAATAAATAAATGTGGCCATGCCCCGGGGATGGGGTCCCCGAGGCTTGAATTGGCCACAGGAGGGGGGCCCTCGCAGCACCCTTCCCACTCAGATTTTTTTTTTTTAAAAGGGGTCAGGCCCTGGGGATGGGGTCCCCACGGTCCAAAAAATCTAAAAGAAGGGGTGCCACACAGCCCCCCTTCTACAAAAAAGAAATTTTAAAAAAGACCGCCATCGTGCCGGCGGCCCCGCCCCCTTCTAGCAACACTGTGCAAACACGCCCTGTGGCGCGTTTTAAGTTGGGTAATTAATTCCCCTTCAACACTGGGGGTCCCTGGGGGCCAACTAGCCCACCAGGTGCCTCTAGTATGCGCCGCAGGGCTGCCTTGCAGAGAGGTGGTCCGAGGCCATGCCCCTTTCTACACCTCTCTGCAATGCAGCTCTGTGGTGCTTACTGGAGGTACCTGGTGGGCTAGTTGGACCCCAGGGACCCTCAGGATTCAAGGAGATTTAATCCCCCAATTTCCAACGCACCAGGGGGTGCGTTTGCACAGTGGTGCTGGGAGGGTGTATGGCCTGATTTGACAGGTGGGCAAACGCACCCTGTGGCTCATTTTAAGTTGGAGGATTAAGTCCCCTTCAATCCTAAGGGTCCTTGGGGGCCAACTAGCCCACCAGGTACCTCCAGTAAGTGCCAGGGAGCTGCGTTGCAGAGTGGTGGTCCAAGGCCATGCCCCCTTTTTACATCACTCTGCATTGCAGCTCTGTGGCGCTTACTGGAGGTAGCTGGTGGGCTTGTTGGCCCTCAGGGACCCTCAGGATTCAAGGAGACTTAATTGCTCAACTTAAAACACACCACAGTGTGCGCTTGCCCACTTGTCACATCAGGCCCCGCCCCCCTCCCTGCACCACAGTGCAAACGCACCCTGTGATACATTTTAAGTTGAGGGATTAATTCCCCTTCAATCCTGAGGGTCCCTGGGGGCCAACTAGTCCACCAGGTACCTCTTGTAAACACCACAGGGATGCTTTGCAGAGAGGGGATCCGAGGCCATGCCCCTTTCTACACCACTCTGCAAACGCGGCTTCTGTTGCACTGCTGGTGGGGCAATGAGGTCCTCTTGTGTCCTGAGAACCTTAAGACACAAGTGGACTTCATCCTCTGAGCAGCAGTGTGTCAGAAACCGCGTTTGCAGCGTGGTGTAAAAAGGGGCGTGGCCTCAGAACACCTCTCTGAAACGCAGGTCTGTGGCGCTTACTGAATGTACCTGGCGGGCTACTTGGCCACCAGGGACCTTTAGGATTCAAGGGGACTTAATAGGAATGTCATAGTTAGAAATTAGCATTTAAAAAACCATTGAAATTCACTGAAAAAAACATAGGTTTCATGTATGTTATAGTTAGAAATGAGCATTTAAAAAACCTTAGAAATTCACTGAAAAAACCATAGGTTTCAGGGACGTTATAGTTAGCTGGACATTTCCCTCTTACAAAACCATAGAAAGTCCACCGTCATAATTAGTTCCGCTAACTATAACTCGCGCCCCCGCAATGCACTGCTGATGACATCACATATTACATCATTCATGACATAGTCAGTGACATCACTGATGACATCTCAAATGACATCACTGATGACATCACTGATTACATCATCCACGTGATAATCGGAAGCACCTCCTCACACCCTAATATAACCTTTCATACACCTACTCTACAATACAGACTACCATTTTTGAAACCATAGACACACCAATTCCAGTTACTACATACCCACTCACTGATTCCCAGGTCTTCACAGACATCCACTCATTCACCCATACAGTCACTCATACATGCAGTCACTCATTAATACAGCGCAATCACATGTACTCATACACCTATACAGACACTCACTCACCACCACTCCTCCATAGCGTTACTCACACACTTAGTCAGTCATGCAAAAGATCAATCACACCTCCATTCACACACCTATACAGTTATTCAAAAACAAGCTCGCTTACAGACATAAACACATACTTACTCTCTTATATAATCACTGATACAACCACACACTCATCCATACAGCCACTCTCACAATCACTCACTCTCACATATAGTTCATTTATATACTCCATCACTCACATGCACTGCTTTTCAGATATGTAGTTTCTCACACATGTACCACTGAGACATCCATTCACTCACAAACACAACCATACACACACTCACCCATCCATACCGCTCTTCACAGATGTACTCTTCAACCCATACACCCACTGAATCAGCCATTTATATATCCATGCATGGAGTCACATACCACCCACCCACCCACATAGACACTCTGGCACCCATACAGATACTCAGACAACCAATCATTAAACCATATGGACACTCATTAAGCTACTCACCAACCCATGCAACTGCTTACCAACTGACAGACTGATACAGACATTTACATAGTTTAGTGACTAACTCATTCATTGACTAAGACACATTTAATTACTCACTTATACAGACCGTCATTCACTTACTAAATTATCCATTCAAACACTTATACACCCACTCATTCTCAGTCTTCAATACACCTTCGCATATATATACATATAAAACATATTTTAAACTTTACATATTTAAACTTTACAGAAACACACAGTCACTGGATGATGTCATCAGTGATGTCATTTAAGATGTCATCAGTGAAGTCATCATTGATGTCGCTGACCATATCATAAATGATGTAATATGTGACATCATCAGCAGTGCATTGCGGGGGCACGAGTTATAGTCAGATGAACTAACTATAACAGTGGAATTTCTTTGGTTTTGTAAGAGTAAAATGTCCAGCTAACTATAACGTCCCTGAAACCTATGTTTTTTTCAGTGAAGTTCTAAGGTTTTTTAAATGCTAATTTCTAACTATAACGTACCTGATACCTATATATATATATATATATGTATATATATATATATATATATATTACCTACTGGCGGTCGCCAGTAGGTAGTTATAGTTAGGACCCCTTTTCCATAGGAAATCCGCAACATTCTATTTTGAATAACTTTGGCGCCGGTCGATGAATCCTCGCGAATTTCTCAAAATAGGTGGGGCGCTACGCTCCGCTCCTACCCTGAAAGTCTCGGGGGGATTCGTCAAGCGGGGGCTGAGATAAAAGGGGGGTCCCAAAACGCGTTTTTCCCATGCATTTTTCCATAGGACCTTTAGACAGAGCTACAGCCCGAACGGCTGAACAGAATTACTAGAAATTTGGCAGAGAGGTAGTCCCTATGTCAAGGAAGTGCCTTTTGTAGGTTTGGTGTAAATCTGTTCAGTAGATTCTGAGAAAATAGCCTTTAAATCAATATATATATCTGAGCCCGCTTACGGTACGCTCACCGTACGCTTACCGTACGCGTACGGTGGCGTGCGCGAGCGCGATTCTGATTGGCTCTTCGATCTTAGTAAACATTCGAATCGGCCGAAACCAGGAAGCGGCGTCCGCCATTTTGTCTCTCGCACTGAGTGTTATTTATCAAACATGATGCCCAAAAACATGTTACGGGGCTGTTTTGACAACTCCCTCCCACATAGTCATGTTGAGGGAGTCCCCAAACATCCCCCAAGAGCAAAAACGGGTTTATTTTTTTTTCGGCAATTTCGCCGAGTACGCTTACCGTACGCTTACCGTAAGCGTACGGTAAAAAATAGAAATAAAAAAAACACTATCCACACTTACCCCACCCCCTGTGCTTTTGGTGGCCGTAGGCCACCAAATGTACAAGGCTTATTACATCAGTAAAAAAACTATATTTTGGCAACATGAAATTATAAAATCGAAATAAAAAAAACACTATCCACATTGACCCCACCCCCTGTGCTTTTGGTGGCCGAAGGCCACCAAATGTACAGGGCTTATTAAAGTTGATAAAAACCGTGCACGGAACGCACTGCGTTAAGTGGGCGCACACGCCTCGAATGGCGCAAAGTAACTTAGCATTTAAAAAACCGTACAAATTCACTGAAAAAACCATAGGTTTCACACACGTTATAGTTAGGAATTAGCATTTAAAAAACCTTGCAAATTCACTGAAAAAACCATAGGTTTCACACATGTTATAGTTAGCGGAAATTTTACTGATAAAAAACCAATGAAATTGCCCCGTTATAGTTAGTGCTGGCAACTATAACTCACGCGACCGCAATCTTCTGCTGATGACATATGTGTCTTTATAAAAAAAAATATTTGTAATATATGTATAGCTAAAAATGTATGGAAGAAGACATGGGCAAATAAGTGTCTAAATACAGTATTAGCATCAGCAGAGGATTGCGGTCGCGTGAGTTATAGTTGCCAGCACTAACTATAACGGGGCAATTTCATTGGTTTTTTATCAGTAAAATTTCCGCTAACTATAACATGTGTGAAACCTATGGTTTTTTCAGTGAATATATACATATATATATATATATATTTCACTTAACTTACTTATACTTACCTGCATGCTAAAGGTATGGGTGGTAAAGGCAGAAGCATGGTAAATGCATGTGTCGTAAAAAATGCATGGTAAAGGCGTGTGGAAAATGCCTGCATTGTAATATTATTATTATTATTATTTTTATTTATATGGCACACGAATCATCCCCAAGGGGATCTCTCGGCGCCTGGGAGGCGGGCTTCTGCAGAAAAATGTATCAGTTGAATAGCCAGGTTTTTAAGTGCTTCTTAAAAATAGTTAACGATGGGCAGGAGCGCAGTTCTAGAGGCAGCGAATTCCAATGTTTAGGAGCCAGATAGGAAAAGGCATGGCCCCCTATCTTCACTTTTTTAATTTTCGGAATTAGGAGAAGCTTTCGGCTGCTTGACCTTAAGAGTTGCGATGGAATATACCATTCCAACTTTTCCAAGAGGTATTTAGGTCCCTGTCCATGGAGTGCCTTGAAAGCTAGGCACAAAAGTTGGAAAAGTGCCCTTTTTCTAATGGGCAGCCAATGAAGCTCTTTTAGTAGTGGCAAGGATGCCGTCCTCGGGGGTTTGTTTAAGGCTAAACGGGCGGCCGTGTTTTGCACGACTTGTAGCCTACAAAGTAGGTCTTCCCTCAACCCCACCAGGAGAGCATTCCCATAATCCAGTCTACTTACCAGAAGTGCCTGGATCAGAGCCCTTCTGGCAGAGAGAGGAATCCATGGGAAGACCTTCCTTAACATACGCATCAGTCCAAAGCATTTACCCAATAGGGTTTTAACCTGTTATTCCATGAATAAATTATTATCCATTAAGATACCTAGGTTTTTTTACCCCTTTTTTTGGGGAGGGGAGATGATCCTAATTCCTCCGGCCACCACTCATCTGTCCATGTCTCTGCTGCTTTGCCAAACAATAAGATCTCCGATTTGTTGGAATTTAGCTGCAGATAGTTGTTTTTCATCCATGTGGATATTTTCATCATGCAGCTCCTAAATCTGTCTCTGGTCACCATGGGGTCCTTCTCTATGGGAATGATCACCTGAGTGTCATCCGCATAGGATATGGTTTGGAACCCACAAGATTTTATAATGGTGGCCAGAGACGACACATAGATGTTAAACAGGGTGGGGCTTAAAATTTAGCCCTGAGGAACCCCCTTATCCACAGCCGAGGTCTGCGAGACAAATGAGTCCAGTTGAACACATTGCGATCTATCTGATAGGAAACTCTGCAGCCACTCTAATGCCCTTCCAGTGACACCAATCTCTCGCAGTCTATCCAACAGAATTCTGTGAGAGATGGTAATATCATAAACCCATTCCAGGAAAATGTTTGCGTACTAATTTGTGTCTCCTTCAGACTTTGTAATTCTAGGGGTTCAGTCATGGGAGTTGCAACCGATGGTCATTGCACGGGTATCTTGATGCATGAGCTAAACTATGGGTGCCAAACATTGATCCAGAAGGGCTGGTAAATGCCACATTTTCATAATATCCACATAAGACGGTTGCATGATAGAAGCATGCATGGTTAAACCACCCTTGCCTCTCCCACGCAGCCCAAACCACGAATGCATCTAAACCACGCATTCCTTTACCTCGCAATATTGTGGTATAGGCATGAATGGTAAAGGGGTATGTGTGTCTAAGGTCACCACTACCCTGACCTCCCAGCAACACCAACAGCCCCCACACTGTTCCTAAAACACTGCCCCTTTACTAACACTACCCTGACCCCCTCACCCTCCTCATTGACTATACCTATTCCCCTTTCCCTGCCCTAAAGCCTTAAACCCTGCCCCTTTACTTACACTAACTCCCACCCCCACGCTGTCACTTAAATTACCTCAACCCCTCCCACTGCTCTGAAACTTACCCTGACCCCCGAGCCCTAAAAACTACTGCAACTACCCATTCCCCCCTCTGCTCTAAGGCCTAAAACCCTGCCTCTTTACTTACACTACCCCCGCACCATCCCCTAAATTACCGCAACTGTGACTACCCATTTCCCTCCCACTGTCCTAAAACAT
This sequence comes from Triturus cristatus, assembly GCF_964204655.1. Lineage (NCBI taxonomy): Eukaryota > Metazoa > Chordata > Amphibia > Caudata > Salamandridae > Triturus > Triturus cristatus. The sequence goes on from NC_140585.1 coordinate 444,446,242, forward strand.
AAAACCTTCCCTCTTTACTTACACTACCCCATTCTCTGCACTGTCCCTTAAACTACCCCAACCCCTGCCAATGCCCTGTAACCTACTCCAGCCCTAAAAAATACCCGACTACCCATTCCCCTCCCACTGCCCTAAAGCTTAAAACCCTGCTCCTTTACTTACACTACTCTGAACCACCTGCACTGACCCTTAAACTACCCAACCCCTTCTACTGCCCTGAAACCTACTCTGACCGCTGCAGCCCTAAAAACGACCCAACTACCCATTTCCCTCCTACGATTCTAAAGCTTAAAACCCTGCCCCTTTACTTAAAGTACCCCAACCCCGCCCTGTCCCTTAAACTACCCCAACCCTTTCCACTGCCGTGAAACCTACCCGGACCCCCCAGCCCCACTCACCTCACCGTGGCATCTTTCTGCTTCCATCTACACCATCTTCCATCTAGTCAGCAGCAAGACCGCTAACTGCCTTAACCACGCATATGCGTGATTTAGGCATATGGTTGTTTAAGGCAAGCATGGTTGCGCATGTGCAGTCGGAACACTCATGGTTAAGACCGCGGTGTTCTGACTGTTCCCCACATTAGACACATCGAAGTGTATTGCATCTAAATTGACCTCATTCACACATTTAGTGGCTATTCTGTCATTCTTCAATGGCGATTAACTACCTGGCCCTATGCTCCTAAACTGAGTTAGACAATAGTGCATGCCATAATTCATTTAATTGTACCAAGGCCATTGGTTGAAGACTGATTTATTCCTTATGGACAGTGGCAGCCGGCACGGCTTGCAAGTGATGAGGCGAGTGGGGGGTGCAGCCGAGGGGGGGAGTGGGCACAATGTAAAGTGTTCTTAAAAAAGACACGTACTTTGCCACTGAGTTCCGTGTCTCCGCTCTTGCTCTCCTCTGTCTCAAACTCCAAGAAGCACAGCCAGGCTCCCCTGACCAATCACAATGCTGCAATGCAGCATTGTGATTGGTAAGCACCCAGGCTCCCATGACCAATCACAACACTGCAATGCAGATTTGTGGTTAGTCTGAGCACTATGGTTCGGCGCTCAGCCACGGACTGCGGGCCTGGGCATGTTCTCCATGCAGGCTCTAATGCAGCCTGCATGGAGAACAGGAAAAGTGTGCATAACTGTTTTGGGCGGCTGAGAGGGCTGGCCAAAGAGTCAATTTGCATTTAGGAGGGTTCTACCACTCCTCCCTTGCTTCTCAGCCCTGCTCCCCTGTCACGGAAAGATGCTGAAGTAGGAGGACAAAATAAAATGATAAAAACATTACGTTATTATCATTTTAATTTTTCCTTTTTTTACTGCTTCAAGGCAGTGAGGCGACGCTCCTCTGCCTTACCGGAGGAGCTGCCACTGCTTATGAACTAATCCGACTCTCTTTTCTGCAGTCGTGCAGATTCAAACTTATCAGAAGCCTCTGAAAAAGGTCTCCATCTGAAATCAAAAATAGGCCTAATACAGGCCTAAAAAAGAATAATGTCAAAATTAGCTAAGTTTCTCATAAGGACTCTGCATCTAACTACATCTAAAACATGCACAATCAAAGATATGACTGAAATTCTGTGCACATCATTAGGGACATTAATATTGCTATAACTTTCTAAAGAGACATCCTAAACATAGGCTTCAGATTTGCCCCAATACGCTCTATTTAAACTGTAGAACATCAAAGATCACAGTGTTCCCTTTGCTCACACAAAGAAGTGTATTTTTCTAAAATCATTTGGATCTTGCAAAACAGAAGAGCTCAGTGTGTACCTTTCTGCCACACAAGGGTTCTTTAAAAATCAATCTTTATAACAAGTTTATTTTGCTAAAAGCTGGCTAGACAGAGGTTACACAAGTGAAGACCAAACTATCAATCAAATCATGCTAGCTAACTTTTAGTCCAGTTTCTGAACTTTAATATGTCATACTTGTATAAAATAGCAAATAGTGGTAAAGCAAACAGGCCTTGCTTATAGCTGAAAGGGGCTCTTCCCTTGATTGGTGTGTGTGTGCGGGGGGAGAGTTTGTAGGGTGTTGGTAATTGCAAAAATGAGTTAATGAGTGGATGAATGGATGCAAGAGTACAAGGATGAGCAAGTGCATGAATGATAAGTGACTTAGGGCCAGATGCATGAAGAAACCGTTTAGCGATTTCCTACTTAGGAAATCGCACAACAGCATGCATGAAAGTGTGTTGAACACTTTTTACGATTCCTAGGGGATCGCAAATGACCTACCTCATGAATATTAATGAGGTAGGTCGCAATTTGCGACCCCCTAGAAATCGCAAAAATCACAGGGATGGTGGCCTGTTGGGGTCAGCAGACCACCATGTCTGTGATTGCTTTTAAATAAAGCTATTTTTTTTTAAATGCAGCCCACTTTCCTTAAAGGAAAACGGGATACGTTTCTAAAACAAAAATGAAAAGTTTTCTTACCATTTTTTAAGTGTAGGCAGTGGTCCGTGGGACCACTGCCTGCTCTTAAAAAACGCTGTAACAAACATTCACAAAGGGGAAGGGGTCCCTTGGGGACTCCTTCCCATTTGTGAATGGGTTACCACCTACTTAAAGTAGGTGGTAAAATGCGAATGTTTCGCGACCGCATTTCGGTCACAAAACATTCCTACATACCGATGCGATTGGGTATTAGGAAGGGACGCCCCAAACACGCCCCTTCCTTATAGCGAATCGCAAACTCATTTTGCGATTCGGTGCAGGTTACCGAATCGGGTGTGCTGCATCTGAAAAGCATTTTTTGTTCTGGTGTTGCGGGTGTTAGTTCTTTACCCAGCCATGTACTGGTATCGAGGACTCGTTAACGCCAGTGGTGCTGAAGCAACAGTTTTTAGGTTAAATTGTTACATAACTCAGAGCAATGGGGATTCACTGGGGACAGAGCAGTTTTAAGGCATGAGCAAAGTGGGCTCTGGCCCCAGGGCCCCAGGGCCCCAGCCTTTCAAGGGGCACCTGATAGAGCCAGCTTCATTCTGCAGACTCTCTTGCACTGATGACCTTGAATAATTCTTGAACAGATTATTTCAAATAGCATTTTCCTTCCATTTATTTTTCATTTGGTTAATAAGTGAGAGTATATTACATACATTTTGCAGATGTTGTGTTTGTTTCATGCAGCATCCTTAAAAAAGTTTTTTTTTATCCAAACAGGATCTCACATATGAGAAATGGGATGGTGTCACTTGAATTATTTGCAGTATTTTTGAAAACATATCACTATACTGGAATATTAGATGTAAACACATTTAGAATTTGGACCAGCGTGTCTGTGCACTGTCAGTGACCTGGCCAAAGAGGTCATGAAAGAGCTGAAACTGTATCAGAAATTCAAAGCTGATCCAAACAGGGACCCCCACATTCCGTAAGATGTCACTGACTGGGGAAATCTGTCATTTTTGGCCCTTTCCCCCCTAAATTCCGCATTTTGTCATGAAGTTTGCCTCGGGAATCTAAATGCATTCACCGTTTTACAGTTTTGGACTTTGAGATCTGCCTAATGTGTCAGTCACCTGAAAGTTTTTTGGGTGACCAGATGTGATGCATCCGATCATAAGTTTCTAGTAGAAATATTGTAAGGGGCTTGCTTTTTCATGTACCCCGTGAAGGAAGACATATATATGCGAACCCCATGCAAGGCCTGATGTCAAATTGCAGGCCATGGTTGTGGAAAGCGCTACCAGCGCCTGCATGTCCTTGGCCGAGACAAGGACAGCGGGTCTGCAGTGACCAGCTGCTAGAACAGGGCTGCAAAGAGCAGCTGCTTTCTCCAGCAGCAGGATCTGCGTGGTAAGCGTTCCCCGTCCCCGGGCGTACTGGTGTGAGAACAGCCGAGCTGCAAAGAGCAGCTGGCCCCATGAACAGTGGAGTTTGTGTTGGCAAACTTGACCTGCGCCTGTGCGGGGCCCTGAAGGAGAGAAGCTGCGAGAACAGAGAGGGCTACTGCCTTTCTGATCACCAATGTACACTGATAGTTGCAAAACTTAAACAACAGTGACATGACATTGTGTGGACTGAGGGATACTCTATCTAAGCAAAGTCAAAAGAAGTTTGACCCAAACTGCCTAACAAATTGAGCAGTAGCGGTCCGGGCGGGAGTTCGGTGGGGCAGTGAGGCGGGGCGGGGCGGGGGAGGGGCAGAGTGGGAAAATGTAAACACCGGAATATGGATGAACTGAGGTAAGTACACATTTAAATAAATAAAACGAATTCCGTTGTGCGCGCTGCATCGCATTTTATTATTATTTAAATGTGTACTTACCTCCATTCATCCATATTCCGGTGTTTACATTTCCCCACCATGCCCCTCCCCGCCTCACTGCCCCACCGAACTCCCTCCACGGACCGCTACTGAAATTGAGAGTAACTCGTCTGTGCCAACAGGGGGGCAGATTTATGTTTGACTTGCGCCTCATTTACGCCGCCGTTGCGTCACTTTTGTGACACAGCAGCGCCGCAAATCCTGCGCCATGGTGCGGGGTATTTACAACGTGACGCATCTGGGAGATGTGTCACGTTGTAAAGCCCTGCGCCACATGTAGGCGTTCCAGGGCAGATGGGGGCGTTCCGGCGCAGGAACGCCTCCTAAAAGTGGCTGAGTGAAATCTACAAGATTTCACTCAGTCACTTGTGAGCCCATGCTGCGTCAAAACCCTGCGCCTGCTTGAAGCAGGCGTAAGGATTGACGCAGCATTGTGAAGATAGGGCCCCCCAGAGCATTGCTAGAGCTGCGTCGCGCTTGCGACGCAACTCCAGCAATGCGCCACTTTTACGGCACAGATCCGTGACGCATCTGTGCCATTTTTGCCCCATGGTGCGCCGCATTATAAATGCGGCGCATCCATGGTGGTGGAGCTGGGGCGCAAAATAACTGGCACATCCCTGCTGATATGCAGGGATGCGTCAGTTATTATAAATATGCCCCAGGGTGTCTAAAGAAAATCACAGACTCCTCTAGGCTCTACAAGTGCTACGGTAATACATTCATAAACGTGCTGTGTGAAATGTGCAAAATTAAACAAAAATATATATTTCTTACATATGTCATGTCATGTAGACCAATAAAAAATATTCAAAGTGTGGGCTTTGGGCCATCTCCCTTTAGCCACTGGCTAGTTTCGAACACAAGGACCCCCCTAGGTTCTACAAGATCTACAGTACTGAATTCATAAATCCGCTGTGATAAATGTGCAGGAATATAAAAATATCTTAATATCAATACAAACATATACTAAAAAAAGAGCAATTTCATAAACATACGATAAATCACATACCAAGCACCACACATCTCTTTGGTTTTATAACTCCTTCTCATTACTCATCATTAATGATGAATAAGGTCACTACTCCTTTTTTCCCCACAGTCACAGCAGAGGATTGGTAACCATTTTGCTGTGTAAATCACTTGAAAGCTAGGCCATTTCTAGCCTCAGATGGTTTTCAATGACTAGATAATGAAACCACAGAGAGATACCTTTATTTGAGCAGGATACGCCCTGGGACGAACAGGTCATTTAGGTAACGCAGCGCAACAAAGAAACATCTAAAAAACATCAAGATGGAGGCACTCATGAGACCCAGCAGTTACATACATTCATCAATGGTTGTTCAAGTCGGAGGGCAGCCTCATGGTGCCCAAAGTGATACAATTATAGGTGTTCGTCCCCATTGCTATTCTTCCCCACCGTTGACTGTCGGATCATTTTTATTCGCTTCTCCTCCCTCTCTGTCCTTTCCTCCCCTTTACGAACTGAGCTGGAAATATATGCAAAAAAAAACCTCACAAAACCATTCTCCGCTCGCATCACAAAACACGTATGTCTATTCTATAAAAAGAGAGTACATCCTAGTACAGTACAGTACGCTAAAAAACAGCTTCTTCGGGTTGTAATTACTGCTTTAAAAACAACAGTGCTTACTTCTCAAAAATCCGTTTTTTAAATTGCAGAGAATAATAGAAATAAAATGGCAAATGACCTCAAAGAGAGAGCACGTTTTTTTAACCTTTTTTTACATTGTGTAAAATAAAGTACATTTGGGCTATTAAAAATGCTTTAATAACATTTTAAATTAGGTTCTAAAAAGTTTTGATCTGGGTTGTAACATTTGAGAGCAAGGATCACGTGTTTGTGCCCTGTCTGAACATTACGATTGAAGTAAAAGCATACTATAATGCACACATTGAGAATGGAATTAAAGGAAACCATTAAAAGACTGAGAAATGCAAACTGAGTTACACAGTTAAACATTACATGTCGGCTAATGTTTTGGGCTATCGCTAACATATGGTGCTTTTTTAAATCTGGAAATGGAGGGTGAAATATAGTGCAAAATATAACAAACATACACTGTATTTACGCTAATATCAATATTTATTTATATAGCGTCTTCTAACGCCTACTACCTTTCGAATAACCGTAATGACAAACATTAATATAACCTACGAATCGAAAAGTACTGAATATTTTATTGCTTGTCTGCAGACATCGGTCTTGCAAGAGACGCTCCATTTGCTTTTCTTTGTGCTCTAAATACCAGTTGTTTACTATGCCAGCTTCTCACTGGGTGGCTAATTGAATTAAAAGAGAAAATGGGTAAGAATGCAAATGGACAAGCTAGCCTGAAAACATCCTTTGCAAATATATGTAAATGCCCGGAATGTGAGAGCATCGCTATGCTATTATGTAGCTAGAAGCATAGTGTCACCTGGAAAAGCCACTTAAGATGTAAATTTCTTTGCTCACATTTTTTAGCACGTGTTTTGAGATTTTACTTGACTGTTTAAAGGCACTGTGTGCATGTTTGAAAATAGTACCCTAACGTATGTTCGTGTAGCTTCTTTACCATCAGTACATTCCTAACATTTTGATACTGATCATACCCCCTTAATGAATATTTACTTGACTAAAACCATCTTAATACATTGTAATACTATATGCCTTCTAATGTAAATTGATGTGCTTAATTTGAGGTGCACCATGCCCGTTTAAAAGCAGGGACCGTAAATATAAAGGTATGGGTGAAAACAGAAAATATTATATGTGAATTGAACATAAAAATATAGAGATGAAGTACAGGTATTAAAGTGTTTCATTGTTGATAATATAGACAACTGTACTGGGCAATAATGAAATATGTTGTTTACAGCACTTCGAAATGGAACAAGTGCTTTATTAAGTTTCATGTACAATAACTGCTTTTATTTATAGTCAGGGTGAAACATTGTATAAATACAGATTGCTTTAGTGGCGAAAATGTTCACATAAAAGATTGGCAACACTTATAAATGCGTGAAACCCTGCCAAATAACATGAAACAAATATATAAAAGAGGTTGAGGCAAAATCCTGACCTCACCGTGGGAAGAGTAATTAGACACTTATAAGGTGCACAGAACCGAAAGTTCAACCCCTTTAAACTTTCAATGGAGGAAATTACCAACATGAATCAGTTAATGTGGCTCAGCACAGTTCTTTGGTGGAAGACTGTATTATTTCTTAGTCATGCTCATTCAACACAGAAATCATTATATTCCATGTACAATTACAAAAAGCTCATATTCTTCGAGTGTATTTTGAAGAAAATTCTTTATTCTTTTTTCAAGTTCTTCCTCTTTTAAGATTAAGAGCAACAGTAGCCAGCGCTTTTCGTCCAGAGGGACTTCTTCAGGGCTGCAGAAAACTTATAAATACAACAAAAAGTATTTACAATATGTACAAACAATACTGACAATACAATACATTAATAGAAATGTAAGAACACATTGCATATTGAGTTGTAGATTGCGCATTCCACATCATAAGCACAGACATCATGGTTACTTTAATTTAGGAACAATTAACTATGTTAATTCTGGTTTGAACATCATGATTGTATCATATCATCCTCTGTTAGCTGGAATGAGATTTGAGGTGCCCAATCCTATATGTATATTCACATTTTTTGTTTGAAGGGGTTCACAAAATATATTATTTGGACTACATAGATAGAACCAATTCTATTAACATAATTGTGGTGTCTATATACCTTCATTTACAAGCTGTTCTTATTAAAGACAATAGATTCAAATGTTTTTTATAAATTTTCATGAGAGAGCTTATTTCTTAGATCTTACAGAAAGTTAAAAAAAACATTGTTCAGAATTCATCAATTAAATTTTATTAGCACAAGCTATTCACTTCAGGAGAGGATACAATGAGAGAGGAAAAACAAAGTGAGGATTGAATATGTTTTCCATTCATACCTGTGGGACATATAAGTTCTCACAGGGACCCCCTTAACAGTTAGCACCGAAGATTTTGCCACAGCTCACTAATATGTTTCTTGTGACCTGTTGTTAGAAATGGGGGCCTCTAGTTGGCAAGGGTTTGCCCCTTTGTCCAAGTAAGGACCCTGCCTTCTAGTCAGGCTAAGGGAGTTACACTCCTAAAATAACCCCTGCTCACCCTGTTGTTAGCTTGGCATGAGCAGTCAGGCTTATCTTAGAGGCAGCATGTAAAGCATTTGCACATAACCTACAGTAATACAGTGTAAGCACTACGAAAGGACACCACACCAGTTTAGAAACATATCCAATATTTGTATATACTTAAGACAAGACCAAAAACAATAAAAATCCACAATACAATACTTAGAACATCAGTTATCAAAATAACCTTGAAATACAGTTCCCTGAAGTCAATAACTCTGTTCGGGGCTATCACGGAGTCGTGAACAAACAAATCCAAACAGTTCTGGCTGACCGCGGCCTCACGGGCCAATTACAGTGTCGGGAAGACCCGCAAAACAGTACCTTTAGAAATGCAGGGCGTCGCTGGCCTCTCGTTGAGCTCCGAAAGCACGACGTTGGTTCTGGAGGTTGGTGCAGGAGTCATCGGGCCCTTTAAGTCACACGCGTTTCACATTGAACTCCTTGCTGTTGAAGTCAGGAGCGCTGGCCTCAGCAGGCGTCAGGTGCTGCGGTGCGAAGTGCAGAGGTGCAGCGTGCAATGCCCTCAGGTCGCGGTGCGAGCATCGCCTCGGTGGCAGCATCAGATGGCGTAGTCGGTGAGACCAGGGTCAGGGTGTGAAGTGATGTGGGCCTCGTCGCGGTGCTGGCAGGTCACGGTGCAGGCATCAGTGTCGTCATTGCTGAAGCGCTGTAGTCAGCTGAAGAACTGGAGTTGAATGGCGCCGGCGTCGGTAGGCCAAGGCTGCGGTGCGGTATGAGGAAGGTGCGTTGTGTAACTTACGAGTGGTGCCCTTGAATCATGGTGCAAGCAGTGGCGTCGATTTGGGTGTGGAGCAACATCATTGGGGATACCAAGGCGGCAGCATCATGAAGCGAGGCGGTGCGGAATGCAGTGCCCACCGCTCACGGTGCAAGCAGCGGCTCGGTGGTGGCATCAGATGGCATAGTTGGTGAGACCAGGGTTGTGGTGCGGCGTTGCGGCGGTGCCCTCTGTGGTTCCTTCAGGACACGGAGTCGGCAGCAGCGTCGTGCACAGCATTGGGTTGCTTTTTCTTCTGTTGTAGCACAAAACACAGTCCCCAGTGCTGAGGGGAGAAGAACTTGAAGTCTTTGCTGTTCCTGAGACTTATTGAACAGAGGCCAAGCTATACCTCAAGCCCTTGGAGATACTCAAGGAAAGAAGTTGTAGAAAGTTCAGTCCAGTCCTTTCACTGCCTAAGACAGAAGCAGCCATTGTAGGCCAACACAGCAGAACACTCAGCAAAGTGGTAGTTCCTCCTCACAGCTTCTCCAGCTCTTCTTCTTGGCAGTCTTCTTGGTCCAAAAGAGTTCTAAAGTTCTGGTGTCTGAGCCCCAATATTTATACCACCAAATCCTTTGTTCTCTGAAGGCAGAGAGTGTCTGTACCCAGCCCAAACCAGTTCGGTCCTCTCTGGTGCAGCTTCCTGGCAGGAGATGGAGACAGCATTATCCAAGGCAGACAGGGCCTATTCAGGTGCAAGGGAAATCTCCTCCCACCACTCTAAATGCAGAGTGGGCCTATTCAGGTGTTAGTGACAACTCCTCCCACTACTCTGAATGCAGCCCAGGTCTATTCAGCCTAGCCCTGACTCATCCAGGAAAGGGAGGACACGCATCAACCCCCGGTGGCTGTCTGAGAGAATGCACCTCCTCAACTCCTATTGCTCCAAAGCCATACAGGCAATACGCATCCTAGCAGAGGCACACAGGATGACTAAGCAAGAAAATACCTACTTTCTAAAAGTGGTATTTTCAAACACAGAATGTAAAAATCACCTTTACTAAAAGATGCATCTTTAGATTCTGAGTTCAGGCATACTAAACTTTATTTTCCTATCTGGTCCCAATGGGAAGTTATATTTCCAAGATGTTATAAATTAATGCCCATGCTTTCCTATGGGCCAGCTAGCCTTTCAATAGTGAAAAACAAAATTGGCACTAGTTCACTATCAGATCATGCCACACACACCAGGGCATGTCCTACCTTTCACATACACTGCACCCTGCCCACAGGGGTGACTGACAGGTAAGAAAAGAAAATGTTTGGGCCTGGCAAGTGGGTACACTTGCTAAGTCGACATGACAGTTACAAACTGGGTGCAGACTCTGCAGTGGCAGATCTGAGTTACCTTTTTAGGGCTACTCATGTGGGTGGCATAATCAGTGCTGCATGCCCACTAGTAGCATTTGATTTACAGGCCCTGGCACACTCAGGGCTTTTTAATAGGGACTGACAAGTAAATCAAATATGCCAATCATGGAAACACCAATCCATAACACAATTTACACAGAGAGCATGTGCACTTTAGCACTGATAAGCAGTGGTAAAGTGCCCAGAGTCCCAAATTTAACAGCAGCAGGTCAGGAAAAAATAGGAGGAAGAAGCAAAAAGTTTGGGGATAACCCTGCAAAAAGGGCCATTTCCAGCACCTGTTCATGAAAAAGGTTTTTTTAATATGATGAAATTACTCGTTGTTAAATGTATCCAGACTGTTTGATGTTTATGTTGTCATATACATTTTATATAGACAACCATTATGTCTTCTGAAGCCTACGGTTAATAGAGCTTCATACATAAGTTCTCAGAAAAGAGACATTTTAAAGATGTTTGCTTACTCTAGTGTTATAACATGGTCCTAAAACGTCATATGTTGTGTGCTGAGTGGGTGGAGCAATCATGCTACCATTCCACAAACATACAGTCAGTAGGTTGATTTTATGGGGAAACATGTGTCCTAGTTTACTAATCTGTATGTATAATGCTTAATCAACCAAAGTTATAGCCACAGCAGGTATGAGAAATGGTTTATATTGATATTCTATAGATAAAGAAGCAATAGCACCATCTTGTATCATAGACGTGAGTGGATGGGCATACCCTGCGTGTTAGGATTAAAGCCTCAATTTATGAAGCAGTGACATGTGAGGCAACCCGCCCATCTTTCGAACAGCCCCCAGGAAAATAGTCTCAGTTGATCTTATGCATTTAATTTTTTTTAATTTATTTTTTTATTTGGAGAGAGTATATCAATAGGCAAAGCATTTACACTTCATAAGCATTATAATATATACATATAGCTATAACTATATAGTGCAAGAGTAAATTCATATGTATTTACCATAACAAATCAATCAGAACGGAAAAAGAGGAAAAATGAGAAGACAAAGGCCCAGAACAGAGGTAAAATCAATAGATTCATGGGTATTATTTAATTTCATAGGGTCATTAACCAGAGAAGAAAATACATTGTGATTTACCCTTTCTCTTTAAAAAACGTTTTGCTTTGTAATCCAGTTATTCATAGGGGCCAACATTGCCCTACCTTGCCTTTTTGCGCTACGGCCTTTGCACTTATATAGAGCTTTCTCAAGATGGTAAATATCCAGCAAGCGACCTAGCCAAGCACAAAACTGAGGAGGATCTACACCTTTCCATTGTGTGGCAATAAGGAGTCGAATTACCACTATTGAGACAAAGGCAAACTTGTCCTTGTGACGATCACTTTGCGCCTTCTCGTCACATCCCAGCAACATTAGGGTTGGAGTTATATTAATACACGTGTCAATTGCAGCTGACAAGAATTCCCCTATCTGCTTAATCAATGGATTCAGTTTCTCACAGCCGTAGAACATGTGTACTATATCTGCTTGCCCTTGATCACATCGCAGCAATTATCATCCTCTCTTTTACCCCACCGATGTAATTTTGCAGGGGTGAAATAGAGGTCATATACGTATAGTAATGTTGAGCTTTCAAATTAGCTGCGAGGAACGTCCCTTTGGCTAAAGCTAATGAGTTATACACATCGATGTCGGGATCTCCTACTTTAGTAACCCATTTGGTTTCCACTGCCTCAAGGTCATCAGAAAGAGTATCTATCAATATCTTATATATATTTTTGATTCTTGACTGCGGCAGAGACATGGTTTCTGTTACCAAATTCCTGCATAGAGAAGATCTCTCTTCATTAATTTGATTTACAAAGCAGGTAAGCTGTCTGTATTTAAGGTGTGTTCCAGCCGCTATGCCAAACCTTTGCTGTAGCTCAAAGAACGGCAGCCTTTGTTCATTAAAATAAATATCCCCAACTTCAATATTCTTTTTTCTTCCCATTGCTGGGCCAGATTATCATAGATTAATGCAGGAAACAGGGCGGATCACCACAATGGAGTACACCTGTTGTATTTCAGTATCTTCGTGAGCTCTACCATTCTTTTCCATACACTCCAGATTGCAATTATGATCTTAAATTTAGTTTTCTTATAATAGCTGGGCTCTAGTTGTTGTAAAAGTACTCCTTGTGCATTTCTTCCTATTGCTAACTCATAGATCGAGGGGGGTTCCTTATTTACAGCATATTGGCTACTGTCCATACCTGGTAGAATCACTAGAGCCATTTGTTGTAAAAAGGTTGCATAATAATTGTTAGAAATGGGATTTCTGGTTGGCTAGGTCTTGCGCCAAAGCCAGGCAGAAACCACCACTCTAGTCAGGGCAAGGAAGGTACACGCCAAAGATAACCCCTGCTCACCCCCTTGGTAGCTTGGCACGAGCAGACAGGCTTATCCCTGAGGCGATGTGTAAAGCGTTTGCGCGCGCACCCAGCAACAACACCCAAGGCCCACCACAAAGGAAACTCCACACAAGGTATTATATAAAAATAACCTTTGTATTATACACAACACATTAGATAAAAACACACACTTTACAATGTGCCAACAGGCACGGGCAGAATTTACAAGGGATTATATATACAGGGGACAGGGCCACATGGACCACTGTCAGGAATTAGCACTTTGTAGAAATAGCACTTAGAACGTAGGAATAATATTTGAGAACATAGCACATACAATCACTGTAGCACTAAAAATAGAACATATAGCACACAACCAGTAACTACTGGTAACAGGTAAGTACCACCTACGCAACCCTAACCACCTTAGGAAAATATTGCGCAGGGAATCAGGACCTCACTAGCACCACCTGTACTAGGAGAAAAACAACCACCTAAGTATCACTCTACCTGTAGGGGTCTAAGCACATAAACACAGGATGCATAAAATACATTCAGAGGTGTAAAGCAAAGCACATGACGCATAAACACATTCAGAGGTGCAGGAAAGGTACAATGGCGCAAAAACTCACATTAGCCACTATCTGTGGCAGTCCCTGGGCCAACTGGCCCTGAAGGGGCAAGGACGCCCTGCGTCCAGAAAGTCAGGGCGCGCCGGCGCAGGCTGCGCAAACCAGCGCGCACAAAGCACAACCTACACGTGGCAGTTGCCCACTAAGTGCTGGGCAACTGGAGAAATGCTGGGGCCAACGTTGGAGCCTCCCAGGGCTCTGAAACAAATGAAATGCCCCCTAGAGCCTCGCAGGCTCTAAATAATACTGTGCGCCTTCGTTAGAGCCTCGTGGGCTCAAGACAGCTGGAAATGCCCCCCAGAGCCTTCTAGGCTCGAGAAATGATGGCCCCTTTGTTGGAGCGCACCAGCGCTCAAAGAAAACAATGCGGGGTGTTGGAGCCCCACGAGCGCTCTGAAATAATATGCCCCCACGATGGAGTCCCTCTGGACTCTTGAAACAATGCCCCCTTGGACGTTGGAGTCCCGCTCGGGGGACTCAGCAGGATAAACGAAGTCCCCCTGAGCCTTGCTGGCTCCGAAACAACTGGGGGGGGGCGCGTTGCAGGCTCGTCAGAGTGTGAGCCCCGTTGGAGCGCACCAGCGCTCAGTTACACACAGGCTGTCCCGTACACCCTCCCGCACTCACCGGGCTCTTTGTCCTGCACGATGCTCCTCCTCGACTTCTCGCAGGGGAAACGGCTGCCGGGCTGCACACGGGGCCTCTTCCTCGTCGCTGGGGATCCGGGAGCCGGGACTTCCTGCTTCCGCTCAGCGTCAGGATGACGTGGCGGTTGGAGTCCCGGTTGCCGGGCAACCCCGTGGTTTCCCCAGAGTCCGCGTCACTTCCCTTTTCTGCGGCTCGGGCCGCGGCGGTGATGCGGTGACAATGAGGGGTAGGCTCCCTCGTCCTTTATCATACGAGTGGGGTGGGCACCCGCTCGAGGTCGCAATAATGCGGGGTGGGCACCCGCCAACCAAATAACTAAATAAGCGGGGTAGGCACCCGCGTAGTACACGGCAACAACAGCGGGGTGGGCTCCCGCTGTAAAAATAATGAATTAAGCGGGGCAAATGCCGGGTGGGCACCGGCCTCCAGAAATAAAGCGCTCCTAGCGCTACGGCCAACAATGAAAGTGCTCTAGAAGCGCTGGGGGTCCAAATAAAGCGCTCCTAGCGCTATAAGCCAAAGAAAAGCGCTCCCAGCGCTTAGGCATAAAAAAGCACCACAAAGTCCAGCAAAGTTCTTCCCTGCATGCAGCAGGGCAGGGGTGGGGGGCAAGGCTGGACCCAGAGCCAGCTCACTGGGCCTCCAGGCAGGGAGTTAGTCCAGGTGGCGGTCCTCTGGTCCAGCAGCAGCAGCAGCCCCCCTCAGGTAAGATCCTGGCAGAGAACAGTTTCTGTGGGGACACAGCCCCATTTTTATACAGCAAAAGTCTTTGTTCTTGGTTCAGGGTGAGGGGGAAAACCAGTCGCAGCTGGTTGGGGAGCACCCTTGATGTGCTCAGCCCCTCACTCTATTCACTGGCAGGGCTAGGGTCGTCAGTCGCACCACAGGGGGCGGAGCCAGCATTGTGTGTGGAAAACCCTGCCCTATTCAGGACCCAGGTGTACTCCTCCCACCCATCTAGCTGCTGATCTCCCCATTCACCACTGGGTGACTCATCCTGACTCTGGGGAATCCCTAGCCCGTCACATGACATGACCAGCCAATCACGCGACAGACACACTGCACACAGAAGTGCCCACTTCTAGAAGTGGCACTTCCACACTAGGTACATGCACGCCGCACACATCATCGCGCAGCATTCACTCCCACGAGTCCGCACATACCAAACTCGGGCCTGCACACCCCACGCATCAGCAACTACTAGGGACACACACATACCCCATGCATTCCTATGGGAGGGCAGGCCTATCTCACCACATGCACTCAGAGCACGCACGCACTTTACCCTGGGACACAGGGAAAGTGCGCAGAACCCAAAAAATCACCACACCAAGTCACCAGTAAAAAGCAAAAAAAGTTCAGGGGTGAACCTGCCAGAAGGGCCAAGTCCAACAATAATAATATCTAAGATTAGGAACAGACCATCCACCTCGATCTTGTGGTAGTGGCAGAAATTTAAGGGAGCGTCAAATTTTTGAATACTTCCATACAAAATTACTAAATATACAGTCTACTTTCTTTAAAAGTGAATCTTCAATTGCTAATGGGATCGATCTAAACATATAGAGAACCTTAGGAAGCATAACCATCTTAAGTATGTTACACCTTCCTATAAGAGTAAGTGCAATCTATCTAAATTATGTAGCTCTGAGCTGATCTTCTCAATCATGGGGATCATATTTATATTCCAGATTGCTTCTACTTTACTACTGATTTTAATACCAAGATAGGTTACCTCATCTAATCTTCGAGGGTCATTGCACAAGGTTTTAGAGTTGCATAGGATCTGGGTTTTCCCTGCATTTAATAAATAGCCAGATTTACGGCCGGATTCATGAGCAAAATTCTAAATTTGGCTGATTGCATTTACTGGGTCAGTAGTGACCACTGCCAAATCATCGGCATAGGCCATTATCTTTGTTTCAGATTAATTTCTCTTGACCGGTGTAATTACTTGTTCTTGGAATATTTGCTCTATAAAAATATCAATATAAAGAGCAAATATTATTGGGGAGCAGGGACAGCCCTGCCTTGTCCCTCTTGCAATGTCAATAGATTTTGATTCCTGACCCATTATATTTAACCTAGCATATGGCCTATGATTCATTGCTTTTATTGCTGTCAAAAAACCAGGCCCAAATCCTCTCTGTACCATAGTTGTCCACAGATATTGCCATGAAACGCGATTGAATGGCTTCTCGGCGTCTAGGAGGATCATAAGCCATCTTTTCACCTGTTGTCTCCGTTATGTCAAACAAGGCTATAGCGCGTCTAATATGGTCCGTGGTGCTTCTTGTAGGTATAAAGCCATGCTCCCACGTGGAAACAAGATCGACTATGATCCCCCCTAATCGAGACGCGAGAATTTTTGAATAGAGTTTGGCATCCGTGTTCATGAGGGAAATGGACCTGTATGATGCAGGGTTGTCGGCAGGTTTCCCCTTTTTAAAAAAACCCACTATATCTGCTCCCTGCCAAGACCCCAGGGGGTCCCGTTATATTGAATTCCGAGAAACAGATCTAAAAGTATCTGAGTTATTTCCTCTTGAATTAACTTATATAATTTGAGTGGAATTCTATCAGGACCTGCCGCTTTCCCTGAGGCCATTGATTTCAAAGCTACTAAAACCTCTTCCATCGTAATTTCTTTATCAAGCTCATGTCGCTGTACTTCACTGAGCCTGCAATGGTTTCCTAGAATTAGCTCAGTTTCATTAGGGAGCATAAAATCAAGGTTGTCCTGCTGATACAGATCTTGCTAAAACTTTTCAAAGACCTTACTAATATCTTTTAATTCTGTGTGATGTTTACCATCTTGGGCTCTTATATCAGTTTTGTTGTTTCTGGCTGTTCTTTGCTTGGCCCGTAAAGCAAGTATCTTACCAATGGTCTCGCCATATTGATATCTTTCATTTTTGTGTGTCTGATAGCTGGCTGCCCCCTTCCTAATGTTATAACTACTTATTTCTGCTTTTATGACCATTATTTTTTGATGGAGTAATAATTCTTCCTCCTCTTGCTTTTGTCTGATTGCATTTGTGTGTTCTTCTTCTAGTTACCCCAATCCAGTTATCAAATCAGCTATCTCTTTCTGCTTTATCCTTTTTCCCACAAAGCTTATTGTTTCCCCCCGGCGGCCTGCCTTGAAACTATCTCAGACTATGCCCCTCGAGGAGCTAAATCGATTCACTTCGTAGTATTTTATGACCCATTGTTTAATATGTTTAGGATATTGATCGTTGGATAATTAGGATCTATCAAACGTCCACTTTGCCTGTGGTTGATCTTCTATCTGAAATGCTAAGTCTATGAGTAGGGGATTGTGATCTGACAATGATCCAGGCAATTTCTTTATCCCGGCAGTCGTAATCAAAGAGGGTGACACCAGAAAATAATCCAACCTGACATATTTCTTGTAGGGATTTGAAAAGTAAGTATAGCCAGGGTCAGCGAGGTGTTTTACCCCCCACACATCTTTCAGTTCGTAAGTAGCCCGCAAGGCCGAAAGGGCACGATGAACCGGGGTTTCCTCCCTTGGTGCTTCTGGAATCCCCCATACCTCCTATCATAATGAATATTCAGATCCCCACAAATTACTAATGGACCTGACCATGATGCTAACTTAACTTCTAGGTCATTAAAAATGTGCGGGTCATCCTCATTAGATCCATATATCGTACAAATAATCAATCCCGTATGGAGCTGTACAATAGCCCATCTCCCCCACTTATCTTCCAATACCCGTTTAGCAGAGCCAATACAGTTCATTGAATGAATCATTACTTCCCTGATAGTTGAAGTTTGGGTGGAACAAGCCTATATCTCCTTATAGCTAGCATGTTTCTTTTCCCCCAGGGGATGTGTGTTTCTTGTTTGCATATTATATCGGCTTTTAGGCCAACTCTAGTACGTTTTTGTTTGTCATTGAGACCGCCAATATTAACTGAACAAATAGCGATTCTACCTATCTGGATCGTTTAATTTTCGCTGATCTAGATGCTCTTGCTTATTTAAAGTTACTATCTGATTCCTTTTTATTGTACCCTCTCCATTTATTTATTTCTCCACCCTGTGTCCAGCCCCCAACCCCTCCTTCCCCATCAACTTCTCCTCCCCCCACCCTGTGCCCTTAAGCCTTTCCCCCACCCATTCCCTTGTAGAAAGACATCCAGACTGAGAAGTCTGTTGTGATGAGTGCTGCCCCCCAGGCCAATGTTTCATTCCCAGCAGCTAGGTACCACAGATCTAGTGAAAAACAAATAAACCCTTCTCTTCCTCTCCCCCAGAGTCCCCAAGCATAATGTAAACATCATATATGTAAAGTGTTCATTGACTGCTATAATACTGGGAAGAAAGAGAGAGAGAGAAAAAAAAAGAAGAACAATTGAGGATTAGAAGTTTCGAGTGTACAATCGCTCAATCTGAAGGATAATCTAAGACTTGTAGTGCCAAGCCTCCAAATATTCCTTAACTTTAATTTCAGAAGTAAAGAACCGAGTATTATCTTCCTTGATCACTTTCAGATGCGCTGGATGCAGCAGGTATGCTTGCACCCCCTGATCTTGTATTGGCTTGACCATCTGACGAAGGCGCCATCATCTCTCCACTGTGTAGTGGCAAAAGTCTGGCTGGACAAAGAAAGAATAGACCCTCCGTTGCGCTTCGATGTTGGCTTTGCTTTATCATATATTGCCTGTCGCAATAGAAAATTGCCAAAATAGACAAGTATAGTCTGGGGCTTTGTATCGGGTTTCACTGGATGCTTAAGATTAAATGGGACCCGATGAGCTCGCTGTATCTCTAAAGGCCAATTCCAACCCTCAAGATCCGGAAAAGCCTTAGATAGCATGTCGACCATATACGCCCGAGTATCTGACCCTTCCTTTCCCTCTGGTAAACCTAGTACCCGCAGATTGTTTTGGCGCGGTCGATTTTTGTGGTCCTCTAATTTCCACTGTATATCGACTATTTGGGCATCATGAGCATTAGTGGTTGTGTGCGCGGCTGCTAGATCATTCTCTAAGGTTTCTGTTCGCGTTTCCAGAGTTGTAAGGCGCTCTTTGATGTCAGCGCATGACTTCGCCACCTTCCTTACGGCCCCTTGAATCTTACGCATAGCTGTCTGTGTGCGTTTACTATCTTGGCGTGTTTCTTCACGATGGGAAAGAATGCATTGTAGAACCGTGTCCAATGTTGGGGGTTCTGAAGATACTATATTATCGCCTTTAGGTAATGATGTTATAGAGGTGCTGAATAGATCTGCACCTGAGTGATCCCATCTTAAGCTTTTCTTTTGTAGACTGGGGTGGATTGTCTTCCTCACTGCCATACGTATTGTAGCTATAGTCTCTTTTTTGCCGCTATCCGAAACCTCCTCACTAGAATCTTCAAGTGAATCAGACCTTGATCCATAGCCTGACACAGACCAAATCCAGTCTGAGAGTGAAAAAAAACATCCATATCCTGTTCCCTATGATACGAAGAAGCAGAGTGGTTTACCACCGTGGCCTCTGAAAGAGGGGGATTGAACATGTTAATGTCTGACATTGTAGCTGATGTTTGAGCCCCAAATCCATCTAGGTTGCTTCCGTTTATTCTGTTTTTTAGCTCAGATTGTAGGCAGGGGGTAGTAGAGGTAATGGGGAGAGCCGGGGGGGGTGGTGATTTGACAGATTTAACAAATTAGGCTGACTGTCTTTGGTTGCATCCGATGTCAGAGTCATAGTCATTGATGAAGGTTCCCATGTGACACCAGGGACACCAGGGACCCCCCCCATCAGCCTCCCCAACCCCATCATTGCCATCTTTGTCTTTCCCCCCTGCAGCTACTCACCTTCTTGTGGTTGTGGATGTTTTGATCCTGACGCTGCCTGTAAGAGATCCAACACATAAGGCTCATTTGTAGGAGGCACCCTGGTGCGATTTTTCTTCTCCTCCATCTTATCAATCCTAGATACCGCAGTCCTATCGGTTTGTTTTTTCCCCCGCCCTGTCTCGGGTGGCGGTCCGAGGACATTGCTACCTTGGGAGACAAGCCAGCAGTTGCACTCACACCAGACCGCGTTTTTCCCTTAACTGAGGTAGCCACAGGGATCTTTGATGCCATGGTTTCCCCACAACACACCCAGGAGAAGCCTGAGAAAAACTGGCAGCGTTTCCTCTGTTCTCACGTATAGAGACGAGGAGCACCCTGGCAAGCTCCGTACAGCACAACGCGGCTTCCCACTGAATGGAACCGTCACAGAGCTTCAGGTGGGTGAGCTGCGATTCCGTCCCACCTTGTTTATGCATTCCGGTCCGTTTTTTCTCTCCTGCCCTTCCTCCACTCGTAATCTTTTGTTTTTCAAGTTTTTCTTTTTAAATAACTGGCACTCTCAGTCAGTGTACATTCCTCCTTGACTTGCGATCCTTTTGCTGCCCTTTACCGCCGCTTTTCACCTCCAAAGTCGAGTCATGATTGGGGAGCAGCCGAGCGACCGTCTCACTCAGTCGCCATCTTGCCTTCCCCTCGGACCTGATCTTATGTATCTCAAACAAGTAGATAACTGATCATGTCCATTATTTTTTGTCAAGCCGAACTTGAACAAACTGTGACATGTCAGAAGCAACAACATGACATTATAAATATGACGAGTTTCTTATAAAGCTTGGTCAATATTGCATGCCCACATTTCAAATTGAAATTGCTCCTAGCCTTATTTGGGGCTGAAATGCAATGTGATCATTATATAGCGCAATGTCAAAATGAACGCTCTCTGATTTTTGGGGGCCAATAATGCTGCAGAACAAGTGGATACGAGAAACATTGTTCAAGTGCATTGAAGTATTACAAATTTGTGTTCCCGAAGTGTGAATGCTCTAAAGCACCAAATATGCCTGCAATGTTTAAGGCAACAAAGTTGCATGGTTAAAAAGTGTAAATGACATTGTTTTTAGACATCGCAGATGTTACATGTTTATATTTTCAGAGTACAAATACTCAGGTACAATTAATGCAAGCTACGACGTCCATCAAGCGGGATTCAATGCAAAGCCAGACATGCAAAATCCATATCTTGGTTAGAGCAATAATGTACACCAAGCATTATTCATGTAGAGCCAAATCCTAACAGTCTTTACAGTCTTTGAGGCATCAAAGTTGCATGACATGTGAGTATAAGTGACAAAATTTATAAATGTAGAGGATATTACATACTTATATAGAGGTAAGTGCTCCAGAACACTGGATTTAAACTGCAACGTGTGTTGAATATAATTTAATGCAAGGGCAAGCATACAAATTATATGGCTTTTTTAAAGCAACATATTGTGGGGTGAGTAAATGCAAGTATCTTAATATGTGGACATCGGATATATTCCGAACTAACATTTTAGGGGTACAAGTGCTCTGGAATGTGGATTCATGCTACGATGTACAACAAGATGAAAACTGGGTCAATGTAATGACTCGGTTTAAAGAGCCTGCTTGTGTCGGCACACCTGATTCTGATTCAGTATAGAGTTGCTTTCACAAGAAGTATTGTGAGCGCCATATTTAAATGGAGGTTACTGTGCTTGATTGCTGTGTTTCTCAGGACTCATTCGTCCCTACTTCCATATAGAGTTTATAGACCTCTGTTGTATATATATAATCGATGTCCAAAGATGAAACAACATATTTGAAAGAGAAACAGACCAATAGATGGCATAACGTGAGCAATAATCTACGATCCTCCCCTCGAGGTATATATCGGGTTCCATCTTTAAATAGAAAATAGTACTCTTAATTACTATATCTGTCCAGATTCACTCCTCCATGCTTGTGCGCAGAATTCATGGATCTCAGTTGTATATATAGAATCGGTGTCAATTAGATGAAACAGATGTATTTGGTAAGACAGCAAACCAATAAAGGATATCGCATCAACAATAGACCTGATACCGATAACAATTCAAGAGGAAGTCATTTACCCGAGAGACATCATGGGTATCACCTTAGAGTGCATGTGCAAATACTACATTTCTGTGTCTGGAAGAGCTCCATCCTTTGTTTTTTAAATTCAAACTCTACAAGCCATGACTACACATATAGTAACAGTGTTCAGGAAATGGGGAGGACATATTTGATAAAACAACAGATCAATGAAAAGCATGACACTGTCTTTAGTTGTAACAGCGTATGATGGTTCACTGGGTCAAGTGATCATAATGGTGACCTATTCAATTTCTTTAAAGTATGGTACGATAACACCATTGCGGCCAGATGGTCTGGACTCTCAATTATCATAGTGATGAAATTGTTCAGTGACAATTTAATCAGTTGTATCATAAATAAATGCATAATGGAAAAGTTGTAAATGTCAATTTGTGTTTTGATAATTGAATTCTATTTAATACAGCAAGTCCCACCATCCTCCTCTTCCATCAGACCTCTGCATGATATGCAGTCTAGATCTTGCTACAGAAAATAATGAAACTCATTGTTTGAATTAAGACAAGCCGATACTGTCCTTAAGCGGCAGATCCATCTGGTCTCTGCCTGTCTTAAAGCAAGTTCCCTGTTGCCGCCTTTTTCATTAATGGTCACATGTTCTATCGCATGGAACCAAATTCTTGGGTTCATTGGGTGTGTCTGGTGTATGTGGACAGCAATTGGGTATTTTTCATCCTTATGTTTAATGGCTCTGACATATCCTGTTGCAAATTTATAAAGGAATTTATTGTGTATTCCCTGTGAGTATCATATTTAAATGTTGTCATTTTGTGTCCCATATGGCATACACAACAGTTGCCACATGTATGGAACCTAGTGATTTTCCAGGGATCCAGGTTTTTTTGGGTTTCTTTTTTTTTTTTTATTATTCTTTTTATTAAGTTCAACAATGTCATACATACATGTGGCATATAGTGCAGCCCGGTCGTCCCAGCTCTCAATACATTGACACCGGTAGTTAACAATCTAGTCATATTGAGTCTGAATCTCTTCCTCTATTACTCTACATTTCCAGTTCCTTCGATGGGGAGACACACAGGAAACCACGGTATTCATTCCATTTCCCCCATTTCCTGTCCCATTTCTTTGGGCACCCTCGTGTTTTGAAAACTTCAGTTTCTGCGACCATGCACCTATCTAGTTCTTTCAACCACTGGTTGGGGGAAGGTATATCTTTTGCCCCCCAGTTTCTCGCTATCTCTCGTTTGACCAGGGTGTATCCCAGCGAGGTAAGTTGTTGATCTACCTCTGTGAGATCTGTGGGGAGCCAAATATTAAGGAGTCCCAGTCGTGAAGTAAGGTGTATTTCCTTTCCCAGGGCTTTGTGTATGTGTGTCATTGCCCCCTACCACACGTGTCTCAGCTCGGGGCATTCCCAAATCATGTGGAAGAAAGTCGCTGGTTGTGAGCAGCCCTTGAGACAAAGCATGTCTGGTCTAGCCCCTATTTTTGCTAACGTAGTGCCCAACATATAGGACCTATGGAGAATGCGAAGTTGTATCAATTTGAATCTGGGGTTAATTGCTGCTTCTTTGGGGGACGTTAGTGCCGACTGCCAGTCCTCGTCATCCATTATCCCCACATCTCCCTGCCATTGCTCACTTAGCTTACTAAATGGGTCTGGTAAGTTATTACAAATCTTCCTGTAAGTTAGTGATATCGCTTTCGTCTGGAGTGGTCCGTCGAGCAATCTGTCCTCTAGTGGGGATGAGTCTGGTATGTCTTTAACCTCTGGTATCGCCGTGGTAAGTGCATGTCTGACTTGCAGATATCGAAAGCATTCGCCTTGGTTCATTTCATATTTCACCCGGAGTTCGTCGAACCTAAGGAGTGACCCCTTGTTAATTAGGTCTCCGACTGTAGATATCCCTATAGTGTCCCACTTGTCAAATCCCGGATGGTGACACAGGAGCCCTAGTCGCTGAGTATACCACAGGGGTGTGTGTTTTGTTAATCTGTTGGACCACCCCAATCGGGAATTCGCCTGGTGCCATACCTTGACCGTGTGGGTCCAAAGTATCTGTTTTTCCCAGCCCTGGAGTATAGAGCCCCCAAGTATCCAAATCTTCCTGTTTGTTGTCTATCCAATTGATACGCTGGATCAACTGGGGAGCGATACATATAGTGATTTATCACCACCAGTTGCGACACCCAGAAGTACATTCGAAGGTCCGGGAGGGCAATCCCCCCATCATACAGCCCCTTTGTCAGTTTTGTTAGAGCTATACGGTGAGCCCCCCGTCCCACAGCAGCATCCGGATTTCACTCTCTACTCCGGCGAAGTAAGTATCTGGAATAAGCTGCAGGCAATTCTGCATTATATATAGAAACCGCGGGAGAGCTAACATTTTAAAGAGGGCCGCTCGGCCGAGGAGGGAAAGAGGCAGAGATCTCCAGTGTTTTACGTCTGCTCTCAGTCTGGCCAACGGTAGTGCAAGGTTGCGCGCATAGAAGAGATTGGGATCTGTGGTGATATACATCCCAAGATATCGGAACCCTACTGTGGTTACTTCCATGTTGCACCCTCTGGGGAGTCTCGGGGCTGACCCCCTGAGTACAAACAGCACTGATTTACTCCAGTTTATGGCGTAACCGGAGTATTTTCCGAAATTTGTGATAATATTTAACACCCCGTGAAGAGACCTGCAGGGAGAGGCAAGATATAATAGAATATCATCCGCATATAGCGATATACGGTCGTCGTGGTCATCTGTCCATTTTAGGCCCCTTATCATAACGTCTCTCCGCATCCATGCGGCCAGCGTTTCCAGCATAAGGGCAAATATCAGCGGTGAGAGGGGGCATCCCTGCCGGGTGCCCCTTCCTAGTGTGAACGTTCGTGATGTGCAATTGTTGACTCGCACCTGGCCCTTTATGTCGGTGAATAACAGCAGTACCCACCCCCTGAATTTCGGTCCAAAGCCCATTCTGTTTAGGACTTTGAACAAGTATGGCCATTCGGTTGAGTCAAATGCCATAGTGGCATCCAAGGACAACACCACGGCAACCTCCTCCACCCCTTCCCGCCTGGCCAGCACGTTGTGAAGGCGTCTGATGTTAAGTGCTGTGTTCCTCCTCGGCATGAAGCCGGATTGGTCCGGGTGGACCAATGAGGATATGACCCCGACCAGGCGCAAGGCCAACATTTTTGCTAATACCTTAGCTTCCACGTTCACTAAAGATATTGGTCTGTAGGAGCTACATACTTCGGCCGGAGTACCACTATGGTTGCCAATCTCTGGTCTTCAGGCAGAACCCCTTGCTCAAGGCTTTCCTCGAACATTGATCGTAGATGCGGTCGCCACCAGATGTAGAAACTTGATGGGCACCCCATTAGGTCCCATGGCTTTTCCGGATTGAATGCTGCCAATGGTCTTTTGGATCTCCTCATCTGATAGATCTTCCTCAAGGGTGTATCTGTCTCTCTCAGAGAGAGAAGGTATATCACTATCTAAGAGAAGCTGGCAAGAGTCTTCAGCTGTGTAGGTCGTGGAGGAAGAGTAGATGCCTTCGAAATAATCTGCAAAGGCGTCTGCTACATCATGAGGGTGTACTACGGGAGTGCCATCTTTCAAAATAAGTTTAGGTACCCACCTGTCCTCTTGGTCCCGCCTCTCTAGCCATGCTAGGGTCTTGCCCGCCCTATCCCCCAACTCGTATACTCTGTGGCGGGTGTGAAGTATTTTAGCCATTGCCTGTTCCCCGGTTTTAATGCTGTATTCCTCCCTTTTGAGGGCCAGGCGATGGAAGACCTCATCCGTGGGTGTGGTAACGCTATCTAGTTCCAGTTGCTGAAGCTCACTCTCTAACTGCACTATCTGTTGGTGTCTATTTTTTTAATATTCTGCCTGCAGTGCGTGCGCCTGCCCCTTTAGGACCACCGTAAATGCTTCCCACAAAGTTACCGAGGACTCCACCGATCCCACATTTTCTTTAAAATAGTTTACGGTCTGGGTGTGCATTTCCGTTTTTATGTCTGGGATTCTTAAAGTCCAAGGGTTAATAGTGAACAAGACCTGAGCCCACTTTTCACAATGGGTAAATTCAATACTGACCGGGGAGTGGTCGGAAATGCCCCTTGGAAGGGCATGAGGGTTGCGGAACTTGCCAACATGGGTAGAGTATGTCAGATAGTAATCGATTCGGGATTAACTTTTGTGGGCATTGGAAAAATATGTGTATTGGATTCCGTCAGGTTGTAGGAAACGCCCTATGTCTGTCAATCCCATTGCTGACGTAAATTCACCCATAAGTACATTCGGTTTCGCCCCCTCCCTACGCGGACATCTGTCTGTCAGGTCGTTCATTGTCAGGTTGAAATCTCCACCCAGAATCAGGGGGCCCACTGGGAGGTCTACCAGTATCTTACCCAGGTCTGCTAGCGCTTCCTTTCCCAACGCCGGCGGTATGTACACCGAGATAATGTTTAATGGTTGTCCCTCCCATTGCGCCTCCAAGACTGCAAACCTACTCATCCGGAGCATGGCGTTTCAGATACTGGAAGACTATGCCACGCTTGATTTTATCCCCCATCCCATTCACATTCCAAGTCAGCATCGAGAGCGTTTTTTACCTTCTATCTCACATTGACTGTAGGCGATACCAGTATCCTATCGTATATTGGGATCATTGCGTCATCTGTGTCAACAGCCTTTAAACCCAACGGCGTTCTCGCTCCTAGTGACGGACCCAGTAGCACATCCCCCTCCCTCCCAGGTACCCGTGTCTCTTCCCTGTGTCTGCTGCCTATTAGCGAACATGCATGTGACTGTAAATGAACACCAAAGAAAAAATTAATGGATAACCAACTGTAAAACCACCAACTCCCTGCCCCCCACCCCCTCCCAGCTTCCCTCCCTGCCTCCCTCCCTGCCCGACGGACCCCAAATCGCCCGCCTACCAAACTAAGCAGAGTGCTTCGTCCCCAGAACAGTTACTTGCTTGAGGGATGAGAGTTCAACAGTAGTCCTCGGAAGCCCACCAGATGAAAAGTAGCTATTGTATCGGCCAACCCCACCTGCAGTGCTCATCGTTCAAGCATGCCATCAGTGATGGCATTATCCGTTTGACACTTTGTGTTTTTCCCAGCCCGAAGCCAGGGAAAGTCCCACTACCTGTCCCACAAGGATGTCACACTCTGGAGTCAATGGTGCACTGAGGGTCACTCCCCTTTGTCGTTGCGCCCGGCTGATCTAGACTTGGTCGTGTCATGTAGCCGACGCAGTTGCTGTGACTTTCGGATTGCCAGATTTCGCCGCGGGGCGCCATCCCTCCAGCCAATCTCCAGCTTCCTCTGGTGAAGCAAAAAACCAAGTCTTGCCTTCCGCCTCAACTCTGAGTTTCGCTGGGAATAACATTGCATATTTTAATCCTTTAGCCCTCAGCTCCTTTTTGACTTTGAAGAACCCGCGTCGCTGCTTAGACACTGCTGCCGTGTAGTCCGGGAAGAGCGTGACTGTGTAGTTGTCCAGGCGGATCGGTGGGGCTACTCTAGCTGTCTGTAGAATAGCGTCCCGATCTTGGAAATTAAAGAATCTCCCCAGTATTGGTCTAGGGGGGCACCCGGTCTCGGCCTCCCTCCCGGTACACGATGGGCTCGCTCTACGGAGAAGAAATGCGATAGTCCACGGGGCTTTAGGTGATTTTGGATAAGGTCCTCCACATAGCGGTCTAGGGCTGGTCCTCCCACATTTTCCGGCACACCAATAATTCGGACATTATTGCGCCTGGAGCGCCCCTCCTGGTCGTCCAGCTTAGCCAGTATTAACTTATTATCGTCTTCCAGTTTCCGTACTTG
Source organism: Triturus cristatus (assembly GCF_964204655.1). Classification (NCBI taxonomy): domain Eukaryota; kingdom Metazoa; phylum Chordata; class Amphibia; order Caudata; family Salamandridae; genus Triturus; species Triturus cristatus. The sequence goes on from NC_140585.1 coordinate 444,474,296, forward strand.
TCGTTGCAGTTCTGATGTGTCTGTGGCGAGTGTCTTTGTCGTGGAATCCACTTCATGTATTCTCTGGGACAATTTTGAGAAATCTGCCCATATCAGGGATATGTCTGTAGAGATCGTGCCGATGGAGGACTGGACATGTTGCAGGGCGGCCATAACGTCCAGCAATGTGACGGTCGCCGAAGCCTCCGCCTGGGCTCCGCTGTCCACGAGGTTTCCTCCTGGTCTTTTGTATATGCGTATTTATCCAATTTTCCGGATAGTCCACCCCTCTGGCCTCGTCCTCCCATCTGGAATTGCCGGTGGGGGGCCCCGCCAGCCCAGCAGAAAATAAGAGCGAGGGGGGGGGCAGTACTCACCGCTGCCCGCCGCGTTGTCCGCTGAGTCGCGCGGCCTTTCGGGTTTCTCGCCTTACCCCCTAGTGCCGGAATAGCAATGTAATTGAGTCTCGAAATGTGCCCCCACCAGTCTGACGGGCCGCCGCTCTCCCCAAGAGCCCTAGGGGGCTGCCTCCAAGCCGTCTAACCCCCGGCCAGTCGTGTCGTACTCCCTTCCTTCAGGGCAGCCACTGCTGTGGCAATGCGTGCCCAGGGCCCACCACTCCTGGTATTTCTTGTGCGGTCAGTCGCTCCACAGAGCTCAACCAGGGGCTTTATTCAGGAGCCAGCCCACACCGCGGGAACCCACGCCGCCACCAACCTCCTCTCACCAGCTGGCAGGACCGTGTCTCCGGAGCCCGCATCCAAGGTCGCTTCTCCGCTCCCGGGCTATCCCCCGGTCTAGTACACAGATGATGTGAGGCCCGGCCCCCTCAGGCAACATCCGGACTCCGTCCGGAGGTGTCTGGCTCCCAACCCGCAGTCTCCGGGTTCACACCCCCTGCAGAAGGCCGCTCTTGCTGCCACTCGTGCACCCTCCAAGGCCCCCGGGCAACGGTCCGATCAGGGCCTGGCCGGCGCTCCGGCCCACTCCGCCACTCCCCTCCGCTCCAACTGCCAAAGCCTCAGCCGCCAGCCGTCCCCACAATGAGGCACCACCAATTTGCGCATCTTCCACCGCTCCTATCGCGGCAATCAGTGACGTCCCGGCTCCTCCCGCGGCTATACCGTTCTTTGCGCCACAGATGTATGTGCGGCCGCTGGCAGGGGCCGAACGCTACCCCCGGGCTTCCCACGGAGGCACAGGCCGCCCCGCGCCACCGCTCACCAGTCTGCCGCTACGGGTCCAGCGGAGGTCCGAAAAGCCACTATGCTGTCCTTGAAGGATCCGGTTCACGCTCCGTCCAGCGTGTTAGTTGCAGCTACCGGATTAGTGGTCGGATTTTAAACAAAGGGCTGCCTTGGCTACGGAGCTCTCCTAGGCTGCGGCCATACTGCTTGGTCGCTAGCCACGTCCCCCTCTTTTTTGTTTTTTAACATAACTTGGACACAGTTTGTTTCTTAAAATGTTACCTCTACGATATACCACTTTGGGTTTACTCTTTATAGTACCATCTGGCATGTAGTTAGAATTAAGTAAATGCCAGTTCTTCCTTAGGATGGTATGGATATGGTTACTCTATATGTTATGTTGTGAAAATTATTTATTTTCCTTGCTCCTTTGTGTTGCTGTTCAGTGATTTGTGGACAAGAGTTTATTTTCTGTTCAATTTATTTTATTTAATCAATCAATCAGTCTATTCTCAGCCTTAGTTGGGCATCCGCCATCATACCTCCTCGCTTTAAAATTCTGTTTTATTTTCTTCACTTTCTTAATAAAATTTAAATTGTGACTGCAATTGCATCTGGCCCTGACCATTTCCCCATAAGGTATGGCCTCTTTTCTTGTTCTAGGTTGGGCGCTTGTAGCATGTAAAACACTATTACAAGATGCCTGTTTCTTAAATATATCACTCTGTATAGTGTTTTGATCCACATATAATCACAAGTCTAGAAGTCAATTTCTTGTTTGGAATATTTGATGGTTAATCTCACATTAAACCGATTCTTGTTGAGATAACAGTAATAGGCACGAAGATCTTCAATGCTTCCGTTCCATATCAGCAGTATATCATCTAAACATCGTTCATAAAAGATGATGTTAATGCTTCAGTCACATGCATCGGAGCCCCAGTCATGCTCTATCTCATACAAACCCATGAATAGCATCATACATACAGATTAATAAACTAGGACACATGTTCGCTCATAGAATCAATCTTCTGATTGTATGTTTGTGGAATGTAGACAACACAATTATGTTAATAGAATTGGCTCCACCCATGCAGTGCAAATAGTCTATTTAATGAACCCTTTAAAAAAAAAAGATTTTACATAAAAGATTGGACACCTCAAAATTCATTCCAACTAACAGAGGATGACATGATAAAATCATGATGTTCAAACCAGAATTAACATATTCGCTTGTTCCTAAATTAAAGTAACTAGGATGTATTTGCTTATGATGTGGAATATGCAAGCTACAACCCAATATGTAATGTGTTCTTAAATTCCTATTAATGTACTGTACGACCAGTATTATTTGTACATATTGTAAATAATTTTTGGGGGGATTTATATGTATTCTGTAGCCCTGAAAAAGTCCATCTGGACGAAATTTGTTGGCTACTGTGGCTCTAACTTTCAAAAGATGTAGAACTTAAAAAAAGATTCAAGAATTTTCTTCAAAATACACTAATTCAAGACTATGAATGTTTGTAATTGTGTATGGAATATCATGATTTCTGTGTTAAATGACCATGAGTACGAAGTAATACGGTATTCTACAGTAAAAAAGTGTGCTGACCCACATTAACTGATCCCTGTTAAATAACAGAAGAGTAGTCTTCATCAGCATCATCATAACTTTTGTCGATTATTGCAAACCATTAAAGTTCTCAAAACGAAATAAAACAATATAATAAAACAATTCAAAACAAAAAAAAACAAAGCAACAAGTCATAAATGGACCGCTCATCGAGAGGAGAAGGTCACACTATAGTCCTGTCATGAGCGGGGATCTGCTCAAATTCTTTTCTAATTCACCAGGATGGCTTCCAGGGTGGAAGAAACCTCCTCGACTTTAAAGTCCAATTATATAACATGATAAAAAAAACTACAGTACAAAACTAAAACATCATAAAACCAAGTATGAGGGAAGCGCACATTATTCGGTTATCCCATATGGCAGGTAGCTGTGCAACAATGCATAGGAGCAAAAGTACAAGTGCATGTGCAAAAAATCAGGAAATTGCAACCATGATGAATTTTAAGAATTACATTAAAAGACTTGTACGCTTATACCATGCACCCTGCAAACAATGGTGGCCGGTGCAGGGAAGCGCGGTGGAGCAGGGCGGGCCGAGTCAGCAATACGGAGAGCACAAGGTAAGTGGCTTTATTTTTTTTTTTTGAATTTCACTATCCCATTGATGTCACTTTCACCACCCCCGCACCGGCCCACCGCCCCACTGCGCTAACCTGTGCGGGCCGCAACAGCCTGCAAATTGCAAATACCTCACTACAGCTTACAAAGCAAGTGGGTCTTGTCCTCTCTTAAAGTCAACACAAATGTCCGATCTGAAAAGAAAGTGGTGATTGTGTGAAGTGAATCCTGGAATTTGGCAAATCACAGTGTTTGTGACCAGTAAATGTGCTTTCTTTGAATGCACTGAACCATTTTTCAATTCAGATTACCAAATCCCTAAATGGGTTTAGGAAACCATAGCTAATTGGCATTTGGAAGGGAGGTATTTAGGGCCTCCCATTCAAATACCAATTTCTTATGGTAGGCATTATGGTATTGTTATAAATTACTTGGTACCATTCCTCTTCCCTAGCTATGTCTTCCCTACTGCTCAGCCAGGATGAGTGCTGGAATGTGTGATGATGTCACGGAATGCTTGGTTGCTTGGTTATGTGTGGAGTGTCAGTTGGTGGTTGCAGGCTTAGCAGCAGGGAGGCTGCTCCTAGTGGGGCTATACTTCCATCTACCTATCTTCTTCTACTAAACGTATCCTGGAACTTAGCATGAATAAACCTATCCTGTTTTATACACCTGGCCAATGGACTTTCTATTTACCACCGGTATGTATTAATGTTCTGTGACCAAATTATCAGTCTCAAAACAATATTTACTGACTACTAAAATGTTTACAAACATGAAAGGGTCAAAATATATTTTTTTAGAAGTAGGCTGAGGTCCAAATGACCACTGACTGATTTTTACAAAAGTTTAAATTTTTTTAAATAATGCAGCCCGTTTTTCTATAAGGAAAATGAGTTGCATTTAAAAAACAAATGATTGCTTACTTCTAAGCCTTAACAGACATGGTTATGGGCTGAACCCAGGCCACCATCTCTATGATGGCAACAATTCGTAGTGGGTTGCAATTTGCAACCTACCTACATAACATGCATGAGATAAATTGGATTCCAACAAACTATGATTTGGATTTATAAGAACAAACCGATTAGTACATCAGTCAGTCCTTTAGAAATCTTTACTGGTTGCAAAAATACTGGTTGCAAATTATGACCATTATTTTGCGACCGGTAAATAGTGCAGGAGGCCTAATTTTACAAAAAGTTAAACGCCTTCAACCACTCTATGGCAACCTCAAATCAGGAAAGAATGTTGTGGATAACCATTAGTGAAGCTGATGCGTTATTGAATAATATGCCACATACAATATATTTTGCAAAAATTATATCTTATAAAATATGTAATTATCTTCCATCCTTCTCCATTTCGAACAATTGGTACGTTAAATGCCATAACACACAGAAAAGCATTCCACTTCATCAATCCTTAAAAAAATATTCATGCAAGTCCATTCCTCACATTGATCAATAAAGGGCAAAATGATTGAGAAATTATTAGCAATGTGCGAAAAAATAGTGCATTATCACTGTAGCTAATAAACACTCCCACTATATTATGCACAACAAAAGTCTTCTCTGTACGTAATCGTAGCACGTAGGAATTAAAAATGTAAACAAACGATGAAAATAAATTAAGTGACTAACAGTTGTCCACATCACAGTATAATTTGTAACTACAAAGCTTACAAAAATCAACGTAACGCCTATGTGTAGAAACCAAAAACAATACCCAAACTACACTAATACTGTCAACATCGCTGTAAAACATATATACTACTCACATATTGCATCAAACATCAAATAAAACAGTTCCTCACATTGCAAACAAGAACACATTAACCTTGCTATCCAGATAGGTGTACAGGCAAAATTCCTGCACTCAAAATAAGCGCCCCTGCTAACAACAAATGAAAGCCTCACACTGAAACAAGATGTGTAAGATAGCACCAATAGCTATTAAGAAGATTACCACTGTAAATATAGGGTTATGCTGGCTGGTTCAGTTTTTAACCTATATGGCAAGTAAATGGCAAACAAAGGCTGACCAAAGCCACTTTTTTATATGTATACCCATTAAAATATATTATTTTTCTGAAAACATGAGCCTGGAAAACAGCTAAAACTGTGTCTTGGCTAGCCCTAAAAATGGGATGTAATGCTTTTTAAGGAATAATCTTCTTTCAGATGCTTTTTAAGATGTCTCTCCAACCCTAAATGGTCGTCCTCCACGGCAGTAAACTAGCCATTTACTACTATGCAAATGGCACACAGATTTATCTGTGTCAGCAGGATCCGGCAGAGCTTTGGTACAGTATTAGTAAGCCTTATATGGGTTTATCAGTGGTTAGGTGCTAGAGAGATATAGCTCAATACCTCACAAACCCAGGTTTTACTTTTAGGCCTTCATTACCATTTCAACACTGAAATTATACCAGCACACCAAGCAGTGTGTAATTTGTAAAAGAATGAGTGCCTGTGCCCCAAACTCTGCTAACGCGATGCTCTTAAGAATAGACATGCTGAATACCAAGAGTTCATAGTCGTGAATTCACCTTATGCCTCTTTAATCCATTACTAGACACTGCTGCCCCTTAATCTTACTCCTTCTGGTCCGTACTTCCTCCCTTTGCGCCTATTTTTCTGTGTTTGTCTTCCTCCTTATTTCCTGTTTGTATATTTTTTTCTCGATCTCTTGCTCACCGTCAATATCTGATGGTGAAAAATAAGTACTGGTCCTATTAGTAATGGGATTGCTGGTTAGCTGATGTATGCACCTAGGCCAAGCAGGAACCACCACTCGAGTTAGGGTAAGCTAGATACACACAAAAAGATAACCTGTGCCCACCCTTTGGTACCTTGGCACAGAGTAGTCAGGCTTATCTAAAGAGGCACTGTGTAAAGTATTTGTGCAACACACACTCACACACACACATACACACACACAACCACACACACACACAGACACACACAGTAACACAATGAGTACACCACTAAAAGATTCCATACAGGTTTGAAAAAATAGAGAATATTTATCTGATTAAAACAAGACCAAAACAACAAAATTTAAATCAGTAGAAGTCAAGATATGAATTTTTAAAAATTAAATGCAAAAATAGTGCTTAGACATTACTAGCAGTCAAAAGGCTACTTGAGTTCATGTGGGACTGGTTCAAATCGAAAGTTCAGGCCGACCATAATGGAGGGCATGCTGGCTAGAGGACCCACGCAGGGCCTGCTGAGAAAGTACCTTGGCTGGAGCAAAGCGTCAATGCTGAGAGTACGATGCGTCAATCTTTCCCATGCAGTGAGATTGCTGCATCATCATCAAGCTTCACTTAGGTAAAGGCAATATGTCTTTGTTAAGCTGCGCAGAACATCATTGTCATGTCACTCAGGCTGTAGAACCGCTGTCATTGAACAGCCTCTGCGTCGGCGTTGAAGGGTGAAGTTTTGGTTTCGATTGGCGTAAAGGTGACGATGCATCGGTTTTGTAGCAAAACAGCTGCAGAACACACTTCTGTGGACCAGAACTTGGAGAGGGCACCTCAGGCAGGAGTAGGACTCAGAGAAGGCAGAGTCTAGCAGCACTATCAGAATTGAAGGAAGTCCTGTGTGTCCTAGAGACTTCAGAAAATAGGAGGCAAGCCAGCAAGTCCTTGGAGATCACTTGGAGGGAAGGCAGAGTCCAGCTCTCCTTAAGCAGAGTCAAGGAGCAGCAGGTAGCAGGACACCAAACAGAAAACCAGTCTTTCCGGAAAAGCAGTCCAGTTCAGTCCTTTAAGCAGCACAGCGATCCTTCTGACAGAGGTTCAATTTAAGATCCAGCAGTGTCTGACTTTAGGGGGTCAGAGACCCAGTACTTATACCCAAAAGTGCCTTTGATGTAGGTGGTGACTTCAAAGCAGTTCTCTGAAGTGCACAAGGATTCCTTTCAACCCAATCCTGTCTGCCGGGCTATCTGTCGGGTAAATCAGTGCTTTGTGTGTGGACAAGACACTACCTATTGAAGTGTAAGTGTCAGCTCCTCCCATTCTTCAATGCCCAGTAAGACCCATCAGAATGCAGATGAATGCAGATGAGTGCTCAGAATGCAGATGAGGGTCACCTTCCTGTTTTGGTGGCTACCTAGAGGGAACGCACAAAGTGTAGCTATCACCCAGCCAAAACATGTATTGGAGACAGGCTACAAAGCACACAGAGTTTTAAGCACAGATAAATGCCCACTTTCTTAAAGTGGCAGTTCTAAAACAGGTAATATTAAATCCAACTTGACCAGTAAGGAGAATATGTCATTACCATTCTTAACACATGAAATATAATAAAGCTACTCTACTCTAATAAGGAATTACAACTTGAAAGTGTATTAAGGAATTCCCAGTTTTAGACCTATTAGAGGAGTAGGCCTCACAGTAGTGGGAAAACGAAGTAGGCTGTCACCATTACCAGGACATACCAGTATATGTGCTACCTTTCATTTACATAGCACACTGCCCTTAATGCTAATTAGGGCCTACCTTAGGGGTGACTTAGGTGTAATAAAAGTTGAGTTTAAAACTTGGCAAGTAGTTTTAAATGTCAAGTTGAAGTGGCAGTAAACTAGAAACCCAGACCCTGCAGTCACAGGGCTGCCATAGGTTGTAAAGGCTACTTAAGTGGGTCACACAATCAGCCAGGTCTGGTGGCTTAGTGTACTAATGCGCCCACTGAAGGGGCCTGTGTTTGACCTCAAGGTCACAGGTTCAAATCCTGGCGGGTTCACTCAGCTTTCATCCTTCTGAAGTTGATAAAATGAGTACCATTGAGTTGGGTAACAAGAAACATCTGTTATTCAGTGCCAAGATAACCTTTGAGGTGAATGTGTGCTTTAGAAATAAACATGTTATGCTTTGTTAGGTGGTGCCGCAGGACCACTAGTAGCATTTAATTTACGAGCCTTGGGTATGTTATGTTATGTTAATGGCATCTTCTAAAGTGCAGGTTCACCAGATGGTCTCTTGGTGCTGGGTTGCTAATGCAGCCTTGGTCCATGGTTATTGATAAGCCTGTTTGAATAACCATGTGTTCAGAAGCTGTCTGAACTGGTATAGTTAGAAGTGGACCTAAGATCCAACAGTAGAGCATTCCAAACTCGAGAGGCAATGACGGAAAACCTGCGTCCTCCAGTCCACTGTTTTTTGCACGGAGGCATCACCAAATAATGTAGATGGCTAGATCTCAGATCTCTCGTGGGACGATACTTGCTGATCTGCGCTTTGACGAAGACAGGACAGTTCAGATACAAGGCCTTAAAGACCGTACAGCACCCCTTGAACATTGTTCTGTGTGCGATTGGCAGCCAGTTAAGGCCCTTCTTCACTTTTGTGATGTGGCCAAATTTAGGCAGATAATATATCAGCCGAGCAGCCTGGTTTTGAATTAACTGGAGCCTACGCAAAAGGATTTTGGGAAGACCCAAGTACAGAGAATTGGTGTAGTTAACTCCAGACATGACTAGGGCTATTATTACTTGGGTCAGAGTGTCCCTGGTAAGGAATTCTATGGCAGGACCCGGAGACGAGGATTAGGCTTTTACTTCCTTCGCTTTAATCAACATATAAAAACTCCAGCAGCCAGTTCCTTAGGGCGAATTAATAAAAAACTACATTTCCCATGAACAGTGGGGAAAATCAATACAAGAAAGTCCATCCAATCAAGAGCCAGACTACCATATAAAGTCCTGTGTAGCCCTTCTAGCCTCCTCCTTCTTTGCTGCTACAGCAGCAACACAGAGAAGTCATGGTTCCTCTCGTTCTTAACATTTATTTAATGTGTTATTTTAATCTTGGTAAGGTGCTGCAGGAGTTCTAAATCACTCCTACACAGTCGCCATTCAGTGTACTGGTTTCATCTTGTGTTTATTCATGTGCCGCAGAAGTGCATTGCTCTTACGCGGCTGCCGTTGTTGAGGCTCGCTCAGCGTGGTGCAGTCTTCTGACCGACAGAGGGCCCACGCATCAGTAATTTCCCTCGCAGCACCTTCCCACCCCCTGGCAGCCAGAACATGTCAGTTTCTCCGCTTGTCGTTGCAGAGTGTTCCAGCATTACACAGGGGAAGACTTGTCAATTACCGATGTAGACGAGCGGTCTATTTTTAGCCCACAAGCGAGTCAGCTGACTGAATTAAGCACCGCTCTCGCTGCTCTTTATGGGGGATTCCCATTAAGCGAGCCGGCGACTGAAGGGATAACACCCTACGGGGTAAGACTTATCTAACATTAGGGACACCCCAGGTGCTTATTAACCCCTCAGAACCTCAGGGGGTGGTCCCATTGGCATAGATTGGTATTTACCTGCTATACTCCTCTGTTTAAGTGTTGGAGTTCTGCTCCCTGGTGTGAATGGAGTCCATGTATTATGATGAGACTGGGGAGTATATGGAGGAGGAAGAAGTTACTTACCTCCCCATAGACGACCAGTTCTGTGAGGTAATGGACGCCTCCATCCTCAAGGCTGTATCACAGGTGGTAGCTCCCCTGGAGAGGAGATTGGAGGCACTCCAGGCGTAGTGCCAGCAACCCCTCAAACCGAGGGAAGATATTAATGGGCCCCCTACCTCCAGGGCAGGTAATGGCTCCACAGGCCACCCCACCCCAGAAAATGGACAAACACAAGTGTGCAGACGACCCTGGGGTTAATCTCGACACTTTTGGCACCTCAAGAAGGATTTCTGGATGCTCATCCCATCCCAGAGTCCCAGACACCAAGTCCCTCGGGTACAACTCCACTGACACCGCCACAGTTGGACCAAGGGGAGGGAGATGATTCTCCCAACTCCTCGGATGGGGACTGTTCAAGACGATGGCGCCCAACGACCAACCCCCCGGGAAGGTCAGACCTCCCCACATGCACAGGTTTCTCGGCGCAAGGGGATTTGCTGGATTCGGATGTACTTTTACATCCGAGATCTGAGGAATGGTGCCCTGCACCCAAAGTGAGTGCCTACATGGCTAGCCGCTTACGGAAGCCCCTAGACAAGGACTGAGGGGTTGTTTGAAGGCAGAATGCCTCTGGCCTTCCTTGGAGGGGAATTGGCCACCACAAGGGAAATAGATCCCAAATTGGCCACTTTCCTCGCCAACTTTGTCAGTGATCCCAAAAAGACTATTGACTGATCCTGGCGTTCATGTTAGGATAAACTCCTGGACGTCGCCGGTTCATTGGGAAAAATTATGGACATGGTGGAGGACGCCAAGGCTCTGGTTCCCTCATATCCCTGGAAGTGTTATCAAACTGGGCACAAAGGGCCATTATGTTCCTGGGGAATGCAAATTGTGCGATCTCTACCGAGAGGCGTAGGTCGCTTCTCATCAAAATTGATCCCATATTGGGAGAACTTTCTACATCCGAGGCAGGAACGATAGCCTAGGGGAATCTGTTTGGGGACCCGTTTATTAAAGAATTAGGGAAGTTTGTAAATACATTTAATTCCCTTGACAAGCCAGAATCCTCCATTAAGTGGATATTTACACCCCGTGCCGCAGCCAGTCGAGGTAGGGGCGCTCGTCCGGCCTTCCTTTTCAGGCAGCCTCCAAAGGTGGTGACTCCAGATGTGGTCAATGGCAGGACCCCGGGAAGTTTGGTAATTTCTACCAGACTAAATCCTACCCCCGTCTCTGCAGAGGCAGGGGCGGCCAAAGAAGCAACTTCAATAATAACCAAGGTAAGAGTGCAAGACCCATCAGAGATTTCAATTGGGGAACACCTGGCCCTTTTACAAGCGAACTGGCAAAAGCTGTCCTCAGACGCATGGGTAATCCAAACGGTGGAGGGTTTCCATATCGCCCACCTACTCCTCTGACCATTCCTCCCAAGCAAAAGACTTTGGTGAGTCAGGAAGTGGACAGCCTTTTGCAGAAAGGGGCGATAGTATCAGCGTTCCACTCCAAGGGCTTTATCAGCAATCTCTCTGTGGTAGAGAAGAGGGATGGTGGACAACGTCCGGTCATCAACCTCAGAGAATTCAACTCTTGGTTACTTTACCGTCACTTCAAGATGGAAGGTACTCACCTACTGCGGGATCTTCTCCAGACATCCTATTGGATGGTCCGCCTGGACCTGAAAGGCGCCTACCTAGCAGTTCCGATCTTTCCTCCACACCTGCAGTTCGTATGGGACTCTCAGGTGTTCGAATTCACCGTCCACCCATTCGGTCTATCATCGGCCCCATGGTGCTTCACCAAGCTGAAGAGGCCAGTGGTGGAGCATTTACAGGGATAAGACTTATTATCTACCTCAACGATATCCTGCTTATTGATCAATGCCCGGTTCGTCTAGCCGCACACTTGCAGACAGCGATAGATCTACTGGAATCTTTGGGGTTCATGATAAACGAAGAGAAATCAGTACTAACCCCATCGCAGTCAGTAGTGTTCCTAGGATTTTTGGTAAATTCAACCGATGCGACTCTCAGTTTACCCTCGCGCAACCTGACCAAGATCGGACACGAGTTGCGGAGTACCATCACCAAGTCCCATGTATCACTCCATCATCTAGCGTTGATAGTGGGTCTCCTTTTGTCTTCCATCCAGGCGATATTTCTCCGGCCCTCTTCACCACAGGTCCCTACAACGTTTGAAGATCAATCATCTACGGAAAGGCCTCTCTCATTCCCACATGATTCCATTGTCTCTCGGAGCAATAGAAGAGATGAACTGGTGGCTAGCCCGCATGGAGGCCTGGAACAGCAGGGCGATCTTCTGCTCTCAACCTGACCTGGTAATTGAATCTGATGCCAGCATCTCCGGAAGTGGTCCTCCACCAAACGATCTCTGCACATAAATTGTCTGGAGTTGATAGCAGGTTCATTCGCCATCCGCTGTTAGACCAAAGAGAAGGTCAAATGCTCGGTCCTCCTCAAGATGGACAATGTGGCAGCAGTGCGCTATGTCAACCACCTATGAAGGGCAATTGTCGAAGATCTTGTCGGATCTCGCACAGACCCGGTGGGAAAACTGCTTGGCCAACCAAATCCCTTTTTCAGCGGAACATCTCCCGGGGAGTTCCAACCAGGTGGCCGATTGGCACTCTCGTCACTGGAGAGATGCCAGCCTTTTGAAACTGGACCCCCAGATCTTCCGTCTGATTCAGGACAGATGGGGTCCCTTTTCCATGGATCTCTTTGCATCCTGGTTAGATTTCCAGCTCGACAGGTACTGCAATTGGAGGCCAGACCCACATGCAACAGCCATGGATGCCTTTCTCCAGGACTGGAGCAAGGAGCAACCTTATGCCTTTCCCCTGTTCTTCATGATCACAAGGTTGATGGCTCAGGTGCGCAGGCAAAGAGCAGAGGTAGAGGTGATCACCCCGATTCGGAGATCACAAGGCTGGTTTCCAGCAATAATGGAATTTTCCTGGGATTTTCCAATCCCTCTACCCCATTTCTTGATCTCCTCAGGGATCCCCAGAACAATCCTCACCTATTGGTCCTAGCGGGATCTCTCCGCCTCATGGCCTGGAGGGTTACAGGTGACGTTGGAAAGTCCCGGGCTTTCAGCAGAAGCTTCCTCCTTGCTTGCTAAGGCCTGGGCAGACAATACAAATAAACTATATGGTCAAGAGGGTTGGGTTGGTGCCTCCAACTCCATATTGATCCCCTGGGGGTGGACATTGTCCAGGTTGTGAATTTTCTGGCAAGCCTGGCTTCTTAGGGTTTCATGTACTGGTCTTTCAATACCTACAGATCGGCGATTTCGGTGGGGCACCTTCCAGTGGATGGACACCAGGTTGGTGACCATCCGCTAGTCAGGAAGTTAATGCCGGGTATCAGACTCTCAGTTCCTCCTGCACCAAAGTACACATCTCTCTGGGACGTTAACAAGGTCCTCTCTTCGTTTAAGTACTGGCCTATAAACAAATACCTTTCCAGGAAACAATTGTCGGCAAACTTAGTGATGCTACTTTGTATGAATCATGTTGCCAAGTCTTGGATGTCGGGGCCCTGGACTAAACAGGTAGGGTCTTGACTCCTGAAGGGGTGGCTTGTCACATTTCTCACAGAATGAAAAGTAGTTCTAGACTGGTATCTTATCCGTCTCTTCGACAATCCCCTAAGTTGTGTGTAATTCATACCATTAAAGCATATAAAGCTTTGACCCACAAACTCCGTCCACATAGGGAGAGACAATTGTTGCAGGAAGCTGGAATTGATACCTCCAGATTTGGAGCCCACTCTGTGAGAGGGGCTTCTAAAGCCCTCTGTCTGAGAGCTCGCCTCGAGGATATCCTCAACGCAGCTGACTGGTCAATGATTCCACCTTTAAGACTTTTTATTTCAAACCGGTTCCCTCTCTGGCAAGTGTAGTGGTGGATAAGCTTTGACCTAGCCTAATCCTCTCCTCCGGGTCCTGTCATAGAATGTAAAATTTCCTAGCTTACGTAAAGGAAAGTTTCAATTCTATTAAGGACACGGAGGCGAGGATTTACCCCCCCCCAATGACATTTGTTCTGTAAATTTCCTCTTCCCATTTCCGAAGGTGCGCTATTTGTAATGATGTTAATAGTCATCAAGTTATGAGCAATCAAATCAGTTGTGTTATGTTGGACATTGGTATGTTAACTTGTATTGTTCATACTGCAGATATGGACGTTGCTGTCCTGTATTTTGTAATGTGGCGTGTAGTTCCGGTTCTGTGGCAAATAATATGCACATTTCTTGTCTCTATGGGCGAAGTCTAATAAACAGGAGTAACCAAAGTCGGGGGTTAAAGCCGTTGCAGGAAGAAAGAGGTATTTAGAAAGGCTACACAGAACGTTATATGACAGTCTGGCTCTTGATTGGATGGACTTTCTCATATTGATTTCCCCCACTGTTCTTGGGAAATTTAGTTTTTTATTAATTTGCCTTAATGAAATGACTGCTGGAGTTTTTATATGTTGATTAAAGTGAAGGAAGTAAAAGCCTAATCCTCAACTCCGTGTCCTTAATAGTAACAAAACTTTACTTTATGTTAGCTAGGAAATATTGCATTATATGGTATACCACTTTACAAGGGACTTACAAGTAAATCAAATATGCCAAACAGGTATAAACCAATTATGCCATGTTTAGAGGAGAGAGCACATGCACTTTAGCACTGGTCAGCAGTGGGAAAGTGCCCAAAGTCCAAACACCAACAAAAAGGTTAGAAAAAGAGGAGGTGGTAGGCAATAAGTATGGGGTGACCTTTTAGAGAGGGCAATTTTCCAATTGGTCCCAAAACATGAGTTTCAGTGAGGAACCACTGCCTCAAATTAATCATGGATGCCAACTCTGTTCAGTTTAGAATCCACTTTTATGGTACCTGGAATCCAGTCACGGGCTGTGTAGGTAAGTGCAGTGGGGCGGGGTGGGGTGGAAGTGACAAACAACGGAATAGGGAAAATTAGATAAATAAAACCACGTACCTTGCGCTTGCCGCATCACTGAGTTGGCGATGCAACAAGCGCAAAGTAAGTGGTTTTATTTATTTATCTATTTCAGCTTCCCTATTCCGTCATTTGTCACTTCCATCTCACCACCGCCGCCCCCGCACTGCCCCACGTACCCACCACGCTTACCTGCACAGGCTGCCACTGCTGGAATCAGAAATGACACTAGATTCTCAGAATGGGCCAGCAGTTAAATGCTCCTTCTTCAATCAATAACAGCTTATGTGTACGTTACCTTTTGCGACCCCCAAGCCAATGTAATTTGATTATCTGGACTTTGGTCAACTGTAAGCTGGATCATTTTATGGCACTCTCCCAAAATACCAGTTAAACCATCTGCAGGTAATGGTTCAGAATGTTGTTGTCCATTTCTTTGGGGCCTTTGAAAAACAGGACCTATTTAAATCTACAGACAATCTCTCCACAGTATGCTGCAGAACAATATTCACTACCTACCTACCTTACATGTGTCTTAATTGCCTCAAACCAGTCTAACTGGTTAAAAAGATTGAGCTATATATTTCATTCTGAGTGGCCTTCATAACAGCATTGGAATGTTTGCCAGATAGAAGTTGTATAGTTTGGGGCTCTTTAATAGTCTGTGTATTTTTCTATATGACAGATGTTTGAGTCCTGGAGTGCAGAAGAGTCTAGGACAAAACCGTGCTGAAGTACCTATGATATTAATGTTGAAATGCTGGTGCTAAGCTAAAGAGATTTCGAGGCATTTGGGAACAGGAGGCTAAAGAAGTAAGAGTACAAGAATGGATAGAGGCCAGGAGCCATACATTTTACAGGTAACCCTGATAGAATACTTGGTACAGATAGCCCCTGAAGTAGCTTATATTTTTATACTACATAGTTCTCTGAGGCTATCCTGAGAGGTCCCAGGTTCCTGAAACCCTAGCTATTTTTCAGCAAACCAACTCCCTTTCTCAGCAAGAGGGTTGTATGTGAGAGATGGACCCTGAGTTAGAAAGTAATTCAGGGGAACTGCCAATATTTCAGATATTAAGCAGTATTAGGGTAAAATAGTCTTTACCATGTTTGCCTTTAAAATTGTCTCTGGAAGTCCAGTTTTGATTGAAAGTATAGGCCAGGACGTGTAAAAGAAAGCTAGGAGTCGGGAAGACACTTTTGTAAACATTCACCTATAGTCACTGCATCCACAGTTATTGCACAAAATATTGAGTTTTTGATACTGTCTGTAATACCAAAAGATCATGTTCAGAATATCGTTATTACAAAAATGTTATGTCACAGAATATCGTTTGTGTAGTTAAAAAGATTCCCTTTGAACTTTATTAACAAACTTCACTTAGATTGCCCACTTACACCATTCAGTCAAATCATTCACTTAAATATATCACACACTGGGAACAACTCCAAATGAGATGTGAGAGAGCTTACGCTAAATAAAATAAAATTTATTAAAAATCTCTGATTAAGTTTATTGACACATTCATAATCCGATTTACAGTAATAAGTAAAAAAAGAAGGAGCATAATATCACAGGTACATTTTTTTTAAAAGAACATATAAATGTTCATGCAAAAAATACATCATTAAAACAATTCAATAAATTCAATGTCTCATAAAGAAACAACACTCAAACATCATATGGAAGGAAAATCTACAAAAGACACCAAATTTGTGTCTTAACAATGTTAATTTGTGAACTATGTGGACAAGAAAAAAACCGGGAGCAGTTCACCCTAATTTCTATAATTCTTGTCCCAAGACAAATTAAACCAAGTACTCTGCGTCGACGCATTTCGGTGGAGTAGAGCGATAAAACCACCTTCTTCAGTACTGGCAATAATATTCCTTCCTTTAATCAATGTTAGTGAGCATTCCTTAGCTCATGCTATGATTGAGTAGCTGGCAGTGAACATCTGGGCTTATGGCGACAGGTATCACAATCATGAAATATGTTTTAATGTATTCAGGAAACGCCTCACTTCACACAGTGGTCTGTTTTGTAATAGTGGGCCTAGTTTTTATCACCATCAGAAATTTAGACGCACTGTCTTAAACTTATATAGACAGAAAAATACAGCCATTCGTCGTATTGTGAAGCTATTTTAACAAAAGGGTTCTTTATTTCCCATTTAATTTTGAGTAGGCTAATAGCTCTACACGCGAAGGTTCACGAATGCTGTTTTGTGCGTCCCAGTCAAATGCCAAGCATATCATTTTCTGGTAAATAATATTTGTTTAAATAATATTGTTTTATTTAATATCTTTCACTTACATATAGCTGTAAATATATTGTTTTTATTAATTTAATATATAGTAGTTAAAATATTATTCATGGGTGTTAGTATTGTTAGTATAATTGTTATTGATTATTAAAGTATAGTTTGTAATTTAAAATATCACATTTAAAAGAAAACGAAATTACAATTTTATAATATATTTGCAGGTTGTTATGTTTGTAAGGTAAATTGTTTTATTATTTAATAGTTATTTCACATTTAAGTTACGTTTTTTATTTTCGATTTATACTTACATTTTTTATTTTTTTGTTCCTGATGTTTTAATAGCAGGTCGTTGGGGTTGTATGGGAGATGGGTAGGAAGTTAATCAAATTATGCATAATTTTATATTAATGGTAATTATTTTTAATTGTTAACACATTTTGTAATTTATTTGTAACTACATACAATTTTGTATTTTTTAATTGCTGTTTTATTTAAATTTTATTGATAAAATTTTACATTAAATTTAAATGTTAATACTTTTGTATAAGATTTAGATTTTAGTTGTGGGTTGTTTGTTTTGTAGGGAATAGAGTGAAAGCTATTGCAGTTATTATAATATTTTTTAAGTATTCATTAATTATTATTAATGAATACAATTTAATTTATTCATTTATAATTATGTAATCCTTTACTGTTGGACATATTATGTATGATTTAAACATTTATTTCATTTTTTTAAATCTTTTTAATAACGATGTTTGTAAAATGTATCTATAACATTGTGTTTTAACCCCTTGTATGCCCATGACGAGCTGGACTCGTCATGGAGCACAGTCGTGCTGTGCCCATGACGAGTCCAGCTCGTCATGAGGCATTCCCTGGGGAATCCCTCTGGTGCGGGCACCAGAAAGATTCCCTTTCATGCAAAATAACCTCGGGAGCTGGGGAAGAGCTTCCTCAGCTCCCGTGGCCCCCCTTCCTTTCACTGTAATGATGATCGGCGCGCACGTCGTGCCGATGTCATTACAGTGAAAGTGAAACTGAAATGAGCCAAGAGGCTTTTTCACACATTTTTGTGTGAGAAAGTTGTGGCATCACCGGGCTGACACAAACTTCCTACCACCCAGCGTTCCCCCAGGTCTCCCGATAAAAACGGTGCCTCACTCGTGTGGGAGGCCCAAGTACCCGCGACAGGCAAGGGCCCAAAAGGTATTGAGGCGACATGAAAATTGCCTACCTCAAAACGACCTGGTTTTGCAAGGGGGTCACCTGGGTTTGTGGCCCGGTGCTCGGCGGCTACCTAGGGGAACCTACCAAACCCACACATTTCTGAAAACTAGACACCCGGGGGATACCAGGGAGGTATGGCTTGCGTGGATCTCCCAACGTTTCCCTATCCAGAATGCCCTGCAAACCTCAAATTTAGCTGAAAAAATCTTGTTTTCAACACATTTTTGTGTGGGAAAGTTGTGGCATTACTGGGCTGACACAAATTTCCTACCACCCAGCGTTCCCCCGTATCTCCCGATAAAAACGGTGCCTCATTTGTGTGGGAGGCCCAAGGTACCCGCGACAGGCAAGGGTCCAAAACGTAGTGCGCCTCACTACGTTTTGGGCCCTTGCCCGTGGCGGGTCCTTAGGCCTCCCACACGAGTGAGGCACCGTTTTTATCGGGAGACCCGGGGAAACGCTGGGTGGTAGGAAATTTGTGGCAGCCCGGTGATGCCACAACTTTCCCACACAAAAATGTGTGAAAAAGGTGATTTTTTCAGCTAAATTTGAGGTTTGCTCTGCGAAATTGAGGTGTGTCCACTATGCGTTTTGCGCCGTTTCCTGTTGCGGGCACTAGGCCGACCCACACAAGTGAGGTACCACTACACCGCAAGACCTTGGAGGAACACGGGGTGGGTGGATATTTGTGGATCCACGCAGATTCCAGAACTTTCCGCCACAGAAATGGGGGGAAAATTTGTTTTGTTTGGCAATTTTTTAGGTTTGCAAGGGATTCTGGGTAGCAGAACCTTGTGGGAGGCAGTCAAGTCACCCCATCCTGGATTCCCCTGAGTGTCTAGTTTTCAAAAATGTATAGGTTTGCTAGGTTTCCCTAGGTGACGGCAGAGCTATGGTTCAATAACTACATCTAGGCACTTTGCCAAAAAAGGGTCATTTTTCGCTGTGAAATTGAGGTGTGTCCATGTTACGTTTTGCGCTGTTTCCTGTCGCGGGCACTAGGCTGACCCACATAAGTGAGGTACCATTTTTCTCGGAAGACTTTGGGGAATGCGGGGTGGGTGGAAATTTGTGGATCCACGCAGATTCCAGAACTTTCCACCAGAGAAATGTGGGGAAAATGTGTTTTTTTGGCAATTTTTTAGGTTTGCAAGGGATTCCGGGTAACAGAACCTGGTGGGAGGCAGTCAGGTCACCCCATCCTGGATTTCCATGGGTGTCTAGTTTTCAAAAATGTATAGGTTTGCTAGGTTTCCCTAGGTGCCGGCAGAGCTATGGTTCAAAAACTACAGCTAGGCCCTTTGCCAAAAAAGGGTCATTTTTCACAGCGAAATTGAGGTGTGTCCACGTTGCGTTTTACGCTGTTTCCTGTCGCGGGCACTAGGCTGACCCACACAAGTGAGGTACCATTTTTCTCGTAAGACTTTGGGGAACGCGGGGTGGGTAGAAATTTGTGGATCCATGCAGATTCCAGAACTTTCCACCAGAGAAATGTGGGGAAAAAGTGTTTTTTTTGGCAATTCTTTAGGTTTGTAAGGGATTCTGGGTAACAGAACCTGGTGGGAGGCAGTCAAATCACCCCATCCTGGATTCCCCTGGGTGTCTAGTTTTCAAAAATGTAAAGGTTTGCTAGGTTTCCCTAGGTGACGGCAGAGCTATGGTTCAATAACTACATCTAGGCACTTTGCCAAAAAAGGGTCATTTTTCGCTGTGAAATTGAGGTGTGTCCATGTTACGTTTTGCGCCGTTTCCTGTTGCGGGCACTAGGCTGACCCACACAAGTGAGGTACCATTTTTCTCGGAAGACTTTGGGGAATGCGGGGTGGGTGGAAATTTGTGGATCCACGCAGATTCCAGAACTTTCCACCAGAGAAATGTGGGGAAAATGTGTTTTTTTTGGCAATTTTTTAGGTTTGCAAGGGATTCCAGGTAACAGAACCTGGTGGGAGGCAGTCAAGTCACCCCATCCTGGATTTCCCTGGGTGTCTAGTTTTCAAATATGTATAGGTTTGCTAGGTTTCCCTAGGTGCCGGCAGAGCTATGGTTCAAAAACTACAGCTAGGCACTTTGCCAAAAAAGGGTCATTTTTCACAGCGAAATTGAGGTGTGTCCACGTTGCGTTTTGCGCTGTTTCCTGTCGCGGGCACTAGGCTGACCCACACAAGTGAGGTACCATTTTTCTCGTAAGACTTTGGGGAACGCGGGGTGGGTATAAATTTGTGGATCCATGCAGATTCCAGAACTTTCCACCAGAGAAATGTGGGGAAAAAGTGTTTTTTTTGGCAATTCTTTAGGTTTGCAAGGGATTCTGGGTAACAGAACCTGGTGGGAGGCAGTAAAGTCACCCCATCCTGGATTCCCCTGGGTGTCTAGTTTTAAAAAATGTATAGTTTTGCTAGGTTTCCCTAGGTGACGGCAGAGCTATGGTTCAATAACTACATCTAGGCACTTTGCCAAAAAAGGGTCATTTTTCGCTGTGAAATTCAGGTGTGTCCATGTTACGTTTTGCGCCGTTTCCTGTCGCGGGCACTAGGCTGACCCACACAAGTGAGGTACCATTTTTCTCGGAAGACTTTGGGGAATGCGGGGTGGGTGGAAATTTGTGGATCCACGCAGATTCCAGAACTTTCCACCAGAGAAATGTGGGGAAAATGTGTTTTTTTTGGCAATTTTTTAGGTTTGCAAGGGATTCCGGGTAACAGAACCTGGTGGGAGGCAGTCAAGTCACCCCATCCTGGATTTCCCTGGGTGTCTAGTTTTCAAAAATGTATAGGTTTGCTAGGTTTCCCTAGGTGCCGGCAGAGCTATGGTTCAAAAACTACAGCTAGGCACTTTGCCAAAAAAGGGTCATTTTTCACAGCGAAATTGAGGTGTGTCCACGTTGCGTTTTGCGCTGTTTCCTGTCGCGGGCATTAGGCTGACCCACACAAGTGAGGTACCATTTTTCTCGTAAGACTTTGGGGAACGCGGGGTGGGTAGAAATTTGTGGATCCATGCAGATTCCAGATCTTTCCACCAGAGAAATGTGGGGAAAAAGTGTTTTTTTTGGCAATTCTTTAGGTTTGCAAGGGATTCTGGGTAACAGAACCTGGTGGGAGGCAGTCAAGTCACCCCATCCTGGATTCCCCTGGGTGTCTAGTTTTCAAAAATGTATAGGTTTGCTAGGTTTCCATAGGTGACGGCAGAGCTATGGTTCAATAACTACATCTAGGCACTTTGCCAAAAAAGGGTCATTTTTCGCTGTGAAATTGAGGTGTGTCCATGTTACGTTTTGCGCCGTTTCCTGTCGTGGGCACTAGGCTGACCCACACAAGTGAGGTACCATTTTTCTCGGAAGACTTTGGGGAATGCGGGGTGGGTGGAAATTTGTGGATCCACGCAGATTCCAGAACTTTCCACCAGAGAAATGTGGGGAAAATGTGTTTTTTTTGGCAATTTTTTAGGTTTGCAAGGGATTCCGGGTAACAGAACCTGGTGGGAGGCAGTCAAGTCACCCCATCCTGGATTTCCCTGGGTGTCTAGTTTTCAAATATGTATAGGTTTGCTAGGTTTCCCTAGGTGCCGGCAGAGCTATGGTTCAAAAACTACAGCTAGGCACTTTGCCAAAAAAGGGTCATTTTTCACAGCGAAATTGAGGTGTGTCCACGTTGCGTTTTGCGCTGTTTCCTGTCGCGGGCACTAGGCTGACCCACACAAGTGAGGTACCATTTTTCTCGTAAGACTTTGGGGAATGCGGGGTGGGTAGAAATTTGTGGATCCATGCAGATTCCAGAACTTTCCACCAGAGAAATGTGGGGAAAAAGTGGTTTTTTTGGCAATTTTTTAGGTTTGCAAGGGATTCTGGGTAACAGAACCTGGTGGGAGGCAGTCAAGTCACCCCATACTGGATTTGCCTGGGTGTCTAGTTTTCAAAAATGTATAGGTTTGCTAGGTCTCCCTAGGTGCCGGCAGAGCTAGGGTTAAAAAACTACAGCTAGGCACTTTGCTAAAAAATGGTAATTTTGCATTGTGAAAATGTGGTGTGTTCACGTTGGGTTTTGAGCCATTTCCTGTCGTGGGCACAATGCCTACCCCTACAAGTGAGGTACCATTTTTATCGGGAGACTTAGGGTAATTCAGATTTGTAAAGGAACTGTTATTACCTATTGACTTTCGATGCATTTCTGCCTTCCAAATGAAAGACATTGTGTAAAAAAGAAGTCATTCTAAAAAATGACTGATAATTCTCATGCTAGTATGAGTATTCCCAATCTCGGAAATGTGCAAATATCTACTGTTTCAAAAGTCTATATTTTGTTCCCATTTCAGAAATACATAGGTGTCTTTCATACCGATTTTTCCATGTACACATTTTTACAGAATATTTACTATATACCCGGTACATAATAAAAAACCATTGCAAGTTGCTGCTCAGTTTTTGGCTCTGGGTTTGTCGGGTTCTTGGTGAACCTACAAGTCCTATATATCCCCACAACCAGTAATGTCGAGCAGATGTAACGGTATATTGCTTTCAAAGAGCTGTCAAAATTAGAAGAAGTTACAGGTGAAAACGTTGACACAAAAGGCGCTTTTTTGCAACAAATTTTCAATTTATCCTATATTTAACTGGTAGTTTCTATAAAGAAACCTTGATGGATCTACACAAATGACCCCTTGCTGAATTCAGAATTTTGACTACTTCTCAAAAATGTATAGCTTTCCAGGATCCATTATTGCTTTTGTACCCATTTCTACCATTAACTGGAAGGAGGTCGAAAGCACAAAAAATAGCAAAAATAGAATATGTCCCAGAAAAATGCCAAAACTGTGTAAAAAATGTTGGGTTTCTGACAAAAGTCTGGTATCCCCTGAAAGCTGGGAAAATGGTGATTTCAGCCCCACAAACCCTTTTTTGATAACACTTGCAGGGAAAAACCCAGATGCTTTCATTTGCAGCCCGTTTTTCCAATTTCCCAAAAAAAAACTAAATTTTGCTGTATTTTGGCTCATTTCTGTGACCCCTCCAGGGGAATGCACAAACCCTGAGTACCTTCAGAATCCCTAATAACAAATCAAAGGAGAGGGGCCCCGTACCACAAAATGGGTGGAGCACCAGCAGACAAAAGTCAAAGAAACAATTCCCCTTTTGGAACAGCAAAGTTCGTCAACACATTCACACCTTTATACAATCAGTCACCAGGACAAGACACCAAAAATCATCCCCAAAACAAACTACATGTGAGAAATTCAATATATTTTTATTGTTAAAAATCATTAATCATATAGGATCACACAAAAATTCATGATATACACAATAAAAACAGTAAAAAAAATTTTGTTTAAAAACAATACACAATGTCGTACCTGTACATAAACCACACTACACATACATTAATGCAAAATAAAGGGAGACTCGGTAAGAAACATTTTTTGTTCTCTTATCAACAGGAGTAAGGAGACATATGATCATGATCTGCTATTTTCCTAGTTGATTGTGTCAACATTCAAGTAATTCGGAAACTAGGAGTCACAACAATCTATACTCTCCCTCCTATGATTGCGTCAACGCGTTTCGGTGGAAATCTGAAGATAAGCGACCACCTTCTTCAGGACAAGTAATAATATTCTCCCATGTCGTCAGAAAACAGTCTAAATCAAATCACAGAATATACATATTAAAACACTTCTTGCAATAATCAATTAAAACAGAACAGTAAATTTGAGACTTAAACTATATCCGGGTACTCAATCCTATAAACATCCCCTTCTATATATATAGAGTATATGCAAATGACATTCTGTCAAACAAAGGGATGGATCAAGCCAATACTGGCGTAGTGTTATTCTCCTGGTGATCATCCATACGGTTATTCATGCACACAATACACAAAAATAGTTTCACACTCAACCTGGTTATAGTAGAGTCCCATCGAACTTCATATTTGTACCTTATAGACACGAGATGTTTAAACGACGGCTATTGAAGGGATCCTAACCTCCTCCTTGTGCCTCATCCAGATTACTCAATGGAGTCGAATAACGATCAATAGGCCCAATAGTCTGAAAAATGATAATTTCAGGCATTAGGGTTGCCTCAAAGCTAGAGTTTATTCTCTAATCTAACTTTTAAGACAGCACAAAAGGTTACCTGATATCATCTTTCGTAACAGTATTCTTTCGATGCAAGTATAGGCGTTTGATAGACAATTGGTCTAAAGAAAAAACAAAGATTCTACCTCATATTGTTCTGTTATAAAATAAATTCATTCTAAATATTTCTCAGGAGGAATCTAACTCAATAGTATATAGGAATTACCTTAGAGGATTTGATGAATCGAAAACCTCATAATGATTTCAGTTAAGACGAAATGGATGGGAGTTTCTATTCTTCCCTCACAGATTAGAACACGGTGGATACAATCCTATGGCCTGAGAACAAAACAAATATTTTATATATATATCAGCTAACTCATCATGTTTGGTCAAACACAATATTAAAGTCCATAAATAAGCCTAATAGAACAAAACACATAGGTTAACATTCTATGGTCTGAAGACAAAATTGTTTACATATTAGCCGACCCCTCGTTTATGGTCAACCTCAATATTAGAGACCAGATTATCCGCAAAAAGTGTAACAATCTTATACTCTTACGAAACTAATCAGGTACGTTGTGGCCACTTACGTAGAACCCTGTGAAAAATCATAGTCTGTCCTGTAGCTATCCAAACCCTAAAAGAAACCCAGAGCTTAGGATTCTAAATCCAGACCCAATACACATTTTTTAGAGTACAACAATAGAGTGCCTATATCCTCTCAACATGTTTACAAACGAACGTGATTGAAAACGAACGAACGATCCTCGTCTGCCTCACCGTGAATAAGCGCGTACGCGTCATGAAATTTTCTCCAGGTCCCACCAGCTCGACTTCATGGAACCGAATGGCTCATCATTTATACTCGGTATACACAAGTTGATTAAAGTCAGCTGTAGTCAGGTTTAGCTAAGGAAGCCTAGACCGCTCAAAATATGGCGGCCATGATAGATGCCCATAAGCATTCGACAAAGGAACTAACGTGCTGGTATTAAGCACCATATATTTACGAGTAAAGACGGCCAACACGGCGGCCATCTTAGACTGCCGGTCCATTCATGTGCGTCATAGCTGAATAACTTAGTAAGTAGATACAAGTCAACATGTACTACTGTAAGAGTTCGTATTTGATTTCTATGCACGTACTAGGACAAGGAAAACTCGGCCCCAGAAAGAACATTTTTTGTTTATTAAATTAAACATTAAATTGTCCACCGCGCATCAAAAACAGCCTGTTCCGTATAGAGATGAAAAACGTGCAGATGTGGGAGCGAAACGATAACTTATCATACACAAGACTGATGAGATAGGAACCATTCCGTCCCACATCCACATGAAGAAAATATACAGTACGCATAATCTGATAACTGCCAGAAATTGCTCATCTGCTTACTCCCTAGTTAAATAGCAAAACATCCTATGGTTTCGTATCCTACAAATTGGTGCTGTATAGAATATGCCTTTTTTTTACTCTAGTAACCAAAAAGGGTGCTAAATAAAGTATATCACTAGGATATCCTGATATTACAACGATCACGGGTTTGTTAGTTAATAAGACGCTCCCATTCCTCCTTCGAATTGAGGCCATTACGCACTGTATTGAACAAGGAAATGTACCACTGTTCTCTTGCCTTCCTTTTTTGTTCCATATTGCCACCACGGCGACCCATCCAGATTTTCTCTAAAATGAACCACTGTATATCAGAGTCACTGTGGCCCGCTTCAATGTAATGAGCAACTAAAGTGGCATTCAATTTTCTCGTACGGATCGCTGAGCGATGCTCCTGTAGTCTGATCCGTAACTCTCTCCCCGTTTCACCAACGTATCCTTTCCCACAAGGACACCTAAGGAAGTACACAATATTCTTGCTCCTACAGTTATTTAGAGATCTAGAGACCTTACGACCATTATGTTCCAGGGCGTTAGATTCCAAGGATAATGGGCAAACGTTGCAGGAACCACATCTCACATTCCCAAGAGCATGAGTTCCCTCCAGCGTGCACTGAACTTTACCCTGATTCTCTCTATATGTATGGACTAGCTGCTCATTCCTAAGGTTCCTATTTCTTTTAAATGCGAAAATGGGTTTATCCAACTTCTTGTCCTCGTCATTGTTGATGATGTGCCAATCACTGTTGATCACATTTTTGATTCGATTGCTTATGTGTGACAACTGGCTCACAAACACAAGCTTCTCAAATTCTTTTTTATCTTTCTTCGTCTTTGTCAACATAGCTTCTCTATTGTAGAATCTTGCTCGCTTGAGTGAGTGAGTTATCAATTTCCTGGGATATCCTCTCTCTTTGAATTTCTTTTTCATTGTCTCAGCATGTTTGTAGAAATCATCCAAATCTGAAGAGTTTCTCCGCAACCGGAGAAACTGACTAAAAGGTATATTATCTCGTTGTGATTTTGGGTGAAAGCTAGAGTAATGCAGTAGGGTATTTTTTGCAGTTGGCTTAGTGAAAAGTTCCACTGCCAAATACCCTTCTACATCTTTAATAACAATGTCAAGAAACTCAATCTTATACCTACTCCAGTGAGATGTAAACTTAAGGTTGGGATCTCCAAGATTGAGCCAAATTAAAAATTCCTCTAGAGCTTGAAGTGCACCGTCCCAAATAAAAAAGATATCATCTATATAACGATACCAACCCACCACGTTCTCAAAAAAGGGGGCTAGTTCGTTAAAGATGTGTTTCCTCTCAAATTCACCAACATAGAGGCAACCCAAGCTCGGCGCACAGGTAGCCCCCATGCTGGTGCCTTTCTTTTGTTTGTACAATTGATCCTTAAATAGAAAGATGTTATTCATTAAAACCATCCTGGCGCATTCAGCAATGAAGTTCATTTCAGCCCCTTCCAGATCAGTATTATCAATGGCTCTACGTACCACCTCAACCGTTTCACTCTGGGGGATATTCGTGAAGAGAGACTCAATGTCAAGGGTAACAAGACACTGAGTCTCCCCACAGAATGGTTTACCCTCAAGTAGAGATATCATGTGAGCCGAATCCCTAACATAGGACTTCAGACCCATGACAACAGGACAAAGAAAGTGATCAACATATTTACTGAGTGGCTCTGTGAGAGAATTGATGCTACTTACTATAGGTCTCATCGGAGGGTTAACTTGGTCCTTATGAATTTTAGGGAGACCATACAACGCGGGAATCCTAGGTTCTTCATTATTTAAAAAAGTATATTCTTCATCACAAATCAATTCATCGGCTTTTGCTTCATTTAAAAGAGAACTGCAGTCTTTAGTCAGATTAGCTAGTTGATTTCTCGATACAGGCTCATAGTGTTCTCTATTGGCTAGCATGTCTAGCATTTTCTGGTCATAGTCAGAGGTATTGAACACCACTACCCCTCCTCCCTTATCGGCAGGTTTTATAGTCAAAGTGACATCATCCTTGAGGATTTTCAGTGCATCTCTTTCACCTTTACTAAAGTTACTATCAAATTGCTTGGGGTTCTCTTGCAGAATGTGTTGTATTCCACTTTCTACTGATTTTTCAAAAATCTCAAGATTTTTATTTACCATCGCCAAGGTAGGAGTAAATTTGGATTTGGGTTTAAGACCGGAGACATTAATATAATCCCTAGCAGGGCGATCTTGAAAGAATCTTTTCAATCTAATCTTTCTAAAGAAGGCACGTAGGTCCTTTTCCAGTTGGAGTTTATTAATATTAGAGGATGGAATAAAACTAAGCCCTTTGCTGAGCACCCTGATTTCTGTCTCCGTCAAAATTCTGTGGGATAAATTAATTACTGGTGTTCCGACTGACGCCAGTACCGTTGGTTCCTCGTTCTCAAATATTCCTGTTGTGGAGGAGGAGGGCCCCGAAATTGTTGTCCTCTCCCCTGATTCAAATTGAATCTTTGGCCCCTCCTTGATTTTTGTCCTAAAAAAGCAGGAGGACCCGAGTCACTAAAATTGCCTCTACTATTCTCATCCTCTTTACGGACATTCTCATCCTCGCTGCTAGAGCCAGACGTATCTGAGAAAGTAACCTGTTTTCTACCCCCTCTTTTGTAGATCGGTCTATTGTAGGGTCTTTCCCACCCCTGTTCCTGTTTCTGTTGATAATATTTTTCATTCAGGTATGGATAGGCCAATTCTGCACTAAATCTTTCAATGTCTTTTTTCAATTTATTTGTCTTTTTATTGAACAAATAATCACTGTACCCTTCAATATCTTTATTGAGCTCATCTAATTTTTTCTTGGCATCTTCGACCCCTGTACTTTCTTTAAGATCTCTCTCTAGCTTCTCAATGGATTCTTTTTCAATAATGATCAATTCCTGCGCTGTCTCAATGATAAGAAGCATCCAATCCCTACTGCATCTATTTGCAATCTGTGTCCATACTTCTAAAAACTTTTTATTTTCAATAAAAAGACCAGGTTCATTACGAACCTGTAAGCCAATAGGGATTGTGCCTGCCTTAACGTATTCTATAAGAAAATCAGCATGCGCTTCTGTTCGTATCAACTTCTTTTTTAAATTAACAAGCCTTCCCCAATTTTCTCCTCTACTAGATACCACAGTGATTTTGTTGCCATTTTTTGTATTCATGATTTTGTTAAATTGATCATCACTAAAGCCAAAAGTCTTAAAGTGATCCATGGCTGGTAAGCTCGTAGAAACTGCCTGTAAAGGCAAACTCTCCAGCCCAAGGGCTGTACTGCAGAAATAACAAATCAAAGGAGAGGGGCCCGTACCACAAAAGGGGTGGAGCACCAGCAGACAAAAGTCAAAGAAACAATTCCCCTTTTGGAACAGCAAAGTTCGTCAACACATTCACACCTTTATACAATCAGTCACCAGGACAAGACACCAAAAATCATCCCCAAAACAAACTACATGTGAGAAATTCAATATATTTTTATTGTTAAAAATAATTAATCATATAGGATCACACAAAAATTCATGATATACACAATAAAAACAGTAAAAAAAATTTTGTTTAAAAACAATACACAATGTCGTACCTGTACATAAACCACACTACACATACATTAATGCAAAACAAAGGGAGACTCGGTAAGAAACATTTTTTGTTCTCTTATCAACAGGAGTAAGGAGACGTATGATCATGATCTGCTATTTTGCTAGTTGATTGTGTCAACATTCAAGTAACTCGGAAACTAGGAGTCACAACAATCTATACTCTCCCTCCTATGATTGCGTCGACGCGTTTCGGTGGAATGGCAAAATAGATGATTTTTTCCAAATAGTGGTAAATCCACCCTGAGCAAACATGGAATTAAAAATGGTGGTAAGACTGGAAATCAGCGTCTCAGGAGCTTGAACAGAGTGGGGGAACAGGGTAGTAGGGGGAACCTGATTTGCACCTAGTGATCAAGAATGGTGTTCTTTTCATTCGTAATTGGTTGAAATTCGGAAAAAGTTGTGTCAGCAGAAGAGCCAACATTGGCTAAGATGCTTTTATCTGTGCGGGTATTAGTATCAAAAATAATATATATTTGCCCCACTTTCTTCAAAAAGTGTTGCGCTAAGAAGTTACAAAACTCTTGTGATGGCTCAATTGTATTTGTTTCTAACAGTCCAGACAATTTATTGAAAAAATTCCCTAATAGACTTTTTTGCCTTCTCAATTTGTTTAGAGAAATAGGAGCGCTTCTCTGTCATTATCGGGCATTTATATTCAGCCAATAGAGCTTTGTAGATGGCGAGTTTGCGGGCTATAATTATTTCTCCAGTGTCTTTCCTGTTGCCTACACTCTTGTTTCTTAGCTCTGAGGGGTTTCCGAAAACTAAGAAGCCATGGGTGATTTTCTTTTGTCTGAAGCTTTTTTATAAGGGGCTATCTTATTGGCCGCGTATGAGACCCAATTATTGAATTGAAGTGAAGTTACTTCCACGTCTTCCGGAAGTTCATTTTGAGTTTTAGACAGTTGATCATTGAGCATGTTGCTGTCAACCTGTTTCCAATTAAGGTAGGTCCTAGTAAGTTGCTTTGGGCAGGTGATCTTGTCCGTGAGAGGATCATGCAACTCAAAAATAATACCTGAGGAATCTTTCCATATTAAAGGCAGAATTTATTTGATCGTAAGGAATTTGCTATTGGTAAAAATACCATCAAGGGTATGCCCAGCTTGGTGTTTAGGGCCTGTAACTATTTAATTTAACCTTGCCATTGTCATGAGATCAGTTAGGGCGACAGTGTTTGAGTCCAAGCCATCTTTGAGATGAAAATTAAAATCGCCCAGGAGAGGGATTGATTTCTCTAAAGCATAAGTTTCAAGCAGGGATTGAAATGTGTTTAAAAATCCAGTTTTCCTTCCTGGTGGGCAATAAAGTAAGACCCCTTTGAAAGCAAAGCAGTTGGCTATTTTTGGGATCAAAGAAAAGGCTTCACAATCTGGGTTGGGTATGGGCTCAAAGGATGCTTTAAAGGAGTCGCGGTAAATCAGTGCAATTCCACCTCCTGTTTTCTCAGTTCTATCGTGTCTAAATACCATGAAACCCTGAGGAACAGCCTGGCAGAAATATATTCCTGCCCCCTTATCACCTCAGGGTTCAGTGATAAAAAGTATGTCTAATTGCTGAGCCTCAATCAACTCAGCGATGTCTAGCCTATGTTTAGGCAGAGACCGGTAGTTAATGAGAGCGCACCGAATTGTGCTAGCAACTTTTAGAATTGGTTGGAGGGGAAAGATATATGGGGTGTCAGTTCTGGCTGAAAGAGGAAGCCACAGTTGGGACATTTTTCTGCTGTCTTTGTGGCTAGCTTACTAAGATCTAGGCAAAAACAATCTTTGGACCTGTTTGCTGCAAAAGTATTTAATTTGTGCAGGTCTTTACCAGAGTATAACTGGCGTTTCCTAGGGTGAGCCGAAAATTGGGCAGCATCCCTGGCGCTCAGCGTGGTCTTAGTGTGGACGGGCGCAGATCGGCTTGCCTTAGGCGCGCCTTTGATTTGCTCAAACGCTCCGTCAATCATCCCCTTTGGTATCGCTTTGGCACACCAGCGGCGTGTCAGCTGCGTCTCCATTCTCCCAGGAATAAATATGCCCCCCCCGGAAATGCAGAAGAAGCTAGACCGTCACCACCACCCCTAGGACGGCGGCCGTCACCGCAAGTCTGAAAAGAATGAAAGAGGCACTCTCTCCGCTCAATCGGGATCACCCGTGGCAGACCAGAGAGTGAGAAACTCACTGCAGGTAAGCAGGGCAATCAATGTATTGATTTCGAGATTCCTTGTGAAATAGTACAAAAGAAATGCTCCAATTCAAGTTTTAAATTAGTTAAAACAATAAAAAATGCGGCACCTTATCAGAACTTGTGTCTGCTGCGCAATTGATTTCCCAGGATTAAATATGCTCCCCCCCGGAAGTGCTGAAGAAGCTAGACCATCACCACCACCCCTAAGATGGCGGCCGTCACTGCAAATCTCAAAAGAATGAAAGAGGCACTTTCTCTGCTCTTCCGGAATCACCCGTGGCGGACCGGAGAGTGAGAAACTCAGTGCAGGTAAGTAGGGCAATCAATGTATTGATGAGATTCCTTGTGTAGGTAATAATTGTAGGTCAACCTCTCCTCTTTAGTTATAGATATGCTCCATTGAATTTTCATTAGCTGGTTTAAGTACGGATCTTAGGGGGTGTGAAATTTATGGAATCATCGAATAATTAGGATGAATCTCATTAGGCAACGTAAGCTACATCAAGCATATAAAATACCATTCTCCAAAGAACTAAAATTAAAGCAGATAACTATGGGGGTCATTATTATAGCGGGCGGATTGCCAATTCCCACCGCCCCCCTACCATTTCCCCCCCCGCCATATTACGATGGCGGGGGGACCCAGGCAGACAGAAAGACCTTCTGCCGGTTTTCCGCCAGTCGGACAGGCGACAAGGTGGAAAAGGGCTCCAATATGGTGGCGGTGCCTGCAAGTCGCTGCCATCCATATTAGGATGAATGGGGAGACGTGCCTTCCCATGTCGCCGCCATGGAAAGGCATGCGGTTTCTGCCTTAGGGGGCCCCATGCGGGCCCCCAGGGTGTTCCGGGGTGGATGGTGCACTCGGGCATTTGAATGCACAAGGTGGCAGGCACCGCACGGTGCCTGTCATGTTGTGCATTCAAATGCACAATGTGCATTTTTCAAGCCCGCCGCAATGTAAAAAATGCGAGATGCGCCCGGCAGTGTGGCGGGTGCATCCTAATGCCACTGGCAGGACCGTTGCACCTTCGGCGGTCGGTCCCTGGCTCCCTTGTGAAAGTCCGCCCGCCTGCCATCGTAATGAGCCCCTATATTCTGTTTGCAGATGTACACTTTCATTGAGTTTGGTACAAATAGCTGCCACTATCGCAGAGACTAAAATTAGGATTTAATTTGTATATTTTCTCATGAGATCCGATCCTCCAACATGGCTGATAGGGTCAATGGAGCACATTGTGTACATTCTGACACATTGTCAATTGTCAGAAAAAATATCCTGCTCTTCAACTCCATAACTTGATCAAACACAACAGGCAGGGCGGCATCCCTTTTTAATGTGGCCGTGCAAATTTGTTAACATATTGTTCTCTAGTTAGCCTGATGTTTTTGGGAAGAAAATTAAAGCCACTTTAAAGCACGTCAAATATAGCAAAGGTTGCAGGCTCTAAATTCATATCACTGTAGAAGACCACATGGCTCTACTTTTAGGAGGCCCCAGTTTGGCAAAATACTTGAGGCACAGGTAATTGCTTGCTCTGATTATACGCCTGTTGTATTTTGTGGAAGGAAGCTTGAACTCCTGCTGCATGTACTGCACCAATTCTGTTTGTGTGTCTGGGCTGCACTGCTGTTGTCTGTAGTGTACATTTTGTGGGTTTGTGTGTCAGAGCCACTCACATATCTGTTATTTGGAGTGAACCTGCCCTGAATGTATCATATAAGCACGTGATGATGATGGCAATCTTGTCTATTCATTGTGTGTAAGGAAAGCTGTTTATATTATGGTGGGGTTGTGAGATCTCACGGTGTTATGAACTCACTACTTGTACTGGGCCCAGTCAGATTCATTTAAAAAGTCTTAGCTCAACATTGGGTAGCTGTGGCTCTCAACAGTCAGGCTTGATCAAAAGAACCAGTTTAAAACATTAAGAAGTACCAAAACAGCTGAGTAAGAAACAAGACTGAAGAAAAATCTGACACCAATTTATAAAAGTAGGTTGTATTTTTATCTTTAAATAAACATCTCAATGACAAAAATTCACCAGATGGCTGCAGAGATATGAAGTTTTAAATAAACAATAAATCATTCCCTTTTCACTCAAAACAATAAAAACATTGCATGGGACAGCATTAGGGGTCAACTTTGCGAACTTTGGAAAACTTTAATAAAGTTTTAAACTCATATTTCGGCCAACTCTGGCAGGCAGCGAGTGACAGAGGCTACTGATGCTTGATTGAACAGTTGTCCCGCAGTCCATGCAGTCTCTAGTCCTGTTCCAGGCTTTATTGGTGAACGGCCATGGACTTCAATGGAGTGGTACTGATGCAAGAGATAAACAATCCTGAAGATGCTGAATGATGACCAAAATGCTGATGCAGTGACAAGGCTACTCCTCGGTCCACGAAAACTAAGGAACAACTTTGGCCAAAGGGGTTGCTATCCCTCGAAGTCCGGTTGAAGTCCAGCCAAGAAACAGTTGCCACTTGTCTACTGGTTTCCGTTTACAGCAAAACCACCAGTGGCTCCCTTTAACTGGTGATAACTTCTTTGCTGGGCAACCTAACTGCACTCTGATGACTCTCCCGTATTCAGCCAACTCAGGTGCAACTTTTGTGGGTTGGGACTCAGTCTCCAAGGCTGCATGTTGGTTACCAACTTAACAAGGCGGCCTTCTGCAGCTTTTGAAGCCTTGTAGCTGTAACAGGAAGTCAGCTAAATGACTCTTGGAGTCACTTCTTCTGTCAAAGGCTTGGGGAAGGTATTCCCTCAAGCAGGGCACCACAGGCACAGTCCTCTCTTTGCTAGGCCAATAAGTAGCAGGTGGAGTCCAGTCTTGATGCAACCTCTCTTTGCTGAATCCAGGGAACAGCAGGGCAGCCCTATTTCAGCCCACTCTTTTGTACAGGTGAGACCTGGGGTCTGTATGCAAAGGGTGCCCAGGTTGTGTCTTCAGAGAATGTGGCAACTACTAGCCAGTGGGCTACTAGGTCCCCTTCTATATAGCGATCACTTTATGTGAAGTCTGGCATCTAGTTAGCTCACAAGGCACCATTCTTTCCCCTGCCAACATGGCAGAACCCTTCTCTTGGTGTGTGGAGCTCCCTAGCCTACCCCAGAGGTGTGGCTACCTGGAGACTACAAGCCCATGGAAAAAGTGGTTTGGCACTGGCTTGCACCTCCCTGTCCCTGACACCAAACCTGTCTGCAAGAACAAAAGAGCAGCGCCTCTCATGTGTGTCCAGCATTTGCCCTTCAAAGGTGACGTCCCCCTTGAAGCTTACCTTTTAGGCTCACACCCTGTTTGGCCTTTCTGCCAGGCAGAAGTCACATCTCTTCCTTCCTACGAGTTATTCACTCCTCCAGTCAAGAGGGTAGAAGTCTGTCTTGAGGCCAGGAACCATAAACAGTCACTGTAAACCTTTGGGCAACAAAGCCAGTTGCGGCCCGTGGTCAGAGTGCCGCCGGGCGCTGATGTGGAGCGGGAGAGAGGCAGTGTGGGGGGTAGTAGACTATGGATTACGGCCGATTACAGGTAAGTAAACATATAAATAAATAAAACGAATTTCGTTGCGCGTGCTGCTTCGCATTTGGTGATGCAGCACGCGCAACAAAATTCATTTTATTTATTTATATGTTTACTTACCTGTAATCTGCCGTAATCCGTAGTTTACTACCCCCCACCCTGCCCCCACGCTCCACGTCAGCGCTCAGCGGCACTCCCACCACGTGCCGCAGCTGAACAAAGCTGCTTCTTACTAAAGTTGCCACTTATGCAAAAGATACATAAAGTTTTATTTGAGCATCAAGTCAGGATTAATGCAACTATTTTTTGCATACCTTAGAGTATCATTATTAGTAGTCCCATTCAGAAGTTAGCAATACTTTCTACATAAAAAAACAACAATTTGGGGTTTTTACTGTCAGGATATTTAGAATCACATGTACTATTTTCCTATATACAGCACCCTCCTTTAGGTCTTGTTAGGCCTGTCTTATTGTAACCCTGGGTGGACAACTACGCTACGCTCGCGTAGTTTACGAGCGAGCAAAATGACATCCCGGTGTGACTTTTTCCTCGTTCGCGATCAGCAACATCAAGTTGCTGATCGCGAGCGTGGAAAATAAACCTCCCGGGGAGATTCTCAACGCGGGGAGGTCAGGTTTCTCATGGCGAGTGGTCGCGTATGCTCACGACCGCTCACGATGAGAAACTACCAGTCCGCGCTGAGAAAGCTGGCGCTCGAGTAAAAATCTGCTCGAGCGGCAGAAAACGACAGCTCGCACTGTGCAAGATGCCATTTTCAATGATTGCACAGTGCGTACAAGCATTCGGCACTGTGCAATCATCGCGAACAGCGCACTATGCAGTTCGCGTAGTGCTACGCGTATCTCGCGTAGTGCAAAGTGCTAAGTGTTCTTGCTGCTAACTGGATCTTGAGGGCTCATTGAGGTTGCTGCTATTTGCCTATTTTGCACGGTTATGGGAGCGGGCTGCCATATTGGGGACACTCGAGTCAGCGCTCTAATGGTTTCAGGGGGAAGGCTATTTAACACGCACGCTGGCGCGGACGCGCCAGTATTGTCGACTGTGGATCTGTGTGTAATGCCCGATCGGTCTCCTGCTGCACTTACCAATTTCCGCTGCTTTTAATGTTTTATCTGTTTTAACTTATTTTAGATTTTGTTCTTGCTGCTAACTGGATCTTAGAGGGCTCATTGAGGTTGCTGCTATTTGCCTATTTTGCATGGTTACAGGAGCGGGCGGCCATATTGGGGACACTCGAGTCAGCGCACTAGTGGTTTCAGGTGGAAGGCTATTTAACACGCACGCTGGTGCAGACGCACCAGTATTGTCGACCGGATCGGAGCTGTGTGTCATGCCCGATCGGTCTTCTGCTGCACTTACAAATTTACGCTGCTTTTAATGTTTTATCTGTTTTAACTTATTTTAGATTTTGTTCTTGCTGCTAACTGGATCTTAGAGGGCTCATTGAGGTTGCTGCTATATGCCTATTTTGCACGGTTACGGGAGCGGGCGGCCATATTGGGGACACTCGAGTCAGTGCTCTAGTGGTTTCAGGGGGAAGGCTATTTAACACGCACGCTGGCGCGGACGCGCCAGTATTGTCGACCGGATCGGTGCTGTGTGTAATGCCCGATCGGTCTCCTGCTGCACTTACCAATTTCCGCTGCTTTTAATGTTTTATCTGTTTTAACTTATTTTAGATTTTGTTCTTGCTGCTAACTGGATCTTAGAGGGCTCATTGAGGTTGCTGCTATTTACCTATTTTGCACGGTTACGGGAGCGGGCGGCCATATTGGGGACACTCGAGTCAGCGCTCTAGTGCTTTCAGGGGGAAGGCTATTTAACACGCGCGCTGGCGCGGACGCGCCATTATTGTCGACCGGATCAGAGCTGTGTGTAATGACCGATCGGTCTCCTGCTGCACTTACCAATTTCAGCTGCTTTTAATGTTTTATCTGTTTTAACTTATTTCAGATTTTGTTCTTGCTGCTAACTGGATCTTAGAGGGCTCATTGAGGTTGCTGCTATTTGCCTATTTTGCACGGTTACGGGAGCGGGCGGCCACATTGGGGACACTCGAGTCAGCGCTCTAGTGGTTTCAGGGGGAAGGCTATTTAACACGCACGCTGGCGCGGACACGCCAGTATTGTCGACCGGATCGGAGCTGTGTGTAATGCCCGATCGGTCTCCCGAAGCCCATTTTTCAGCCTGCATCCAATACCTTTTGTGAGGCACTAGGGTTTAATTTTAACTTGAAGCACTCCAAAAGTTTTAAGGGGCTATTGCTCTATCGGCCACCAGGTCCGAGAGCAGGGTTCCTGGATACAATAGGCATCCTATTAGAAGAAGGAATGTGTGCAGACTCATTCACAGTTCTGGGGGACTTTAACTTCATTCTGAAGGATCTAGGGGACTCAGATACGTTAAACCTCGATAAAATCTTGGAAACTTGGGACTTGAAACAACAGGTGGAAGGTCCCACGCACCTCAAGGGCCACACCTTAGATGGGATTTATACTAATGACCCCTATCTCTCTGTACTTGAGGTAGTCCCACTGGTTTGGTCAGATCATAGGGCAGTCATTTTCAAAGTGTCTGATTCCAAAGTACCGATACCCAGTCCGGGGTCTTCTAAGATGCTGGAATTTAAATCCTGGAGGGATCTGGATGTGGCTTGGTTTGAAGAGGAACTTAAGAGTTCCTTTCTTCATTTCCCGCCGGATATTGATAAGGCAGTAGAGGGTTACTCTGACTGGCTTGACAAAGCCTGTAAAAAACTGGTCCCGGTGAAAAAGTGGACCCCCAGGCGCACTAAGCCCTCCTCTCCCTGGTATTCTGACAAACTTAAGACTCAGAAGCAGGTATGTAAAAAACTTGAACGGGTCTGGAGGAAGGAATACAAAAACGCAGATAAAGAATTCTATGAGCAGAGCCTCAGAAGTTATAAAGACCTACTGTTGGAATCAAAAAAGGAGTTCCTTGCCAATGAAATTCTCCTAGCAAAATCAAATGCAAAAGAATTATTTAATACAGTGAAGAAGCTAGCGGTGCCGAATTCGCGGAAGGTTATTAGCAGTCCAGGCTTGTGCAACAAACTGGCATCCTGGTTTCAACAAAAGGTGGGTGGTATTTACTCTTCCTTTTCTATAGGCCAATCTGGCATTGGAACCTCCTCCCATAGCAAGAGTATGTCACATTGCTACACTGGGCCCACCCTTGACCGGTTCCTCCCTTTAGAAAGCATTCACACGCAAAAAATGTTGAACTCAATTAGTTTGGGTTCCCCCACTGATCCCTGTCCTGTTTTTATTGCGAAAGCCGTCTTGGAATTGATTGGGGGGCCTTACTCCCATTGATAAACGACATCCTGATCTCGGGGTATTTCCCGAAGGCCTGGAAAACTGC
This sequence comes from Triturus cristatus, assembly GCF_964204655.1. NCBI lineage: Eukaryota > Metazoa > Chordata > Amphibia > Caudata > Salamandridae > Triturus > Triturus cristatus. Next base: position 444,512,742 of record NC_140585.1, read on the forward strand.
TTCCATTCTTCCCCTACTGAAAAAGCCAACGTTGAACCCCTCGGATCCGGGCAGGTATAGGCCGATTTCACGGCTTTCCATGCCAGCTAAAATCGTGGAAAAGGCTATGAATAGCCAGTTGAGCACCTATTTACTTACCAACCATATACTCGACTCAACGCAATTCGGTTTCAGAACCGAACATAATACTGAACTGGCCTTGATTAAATCTTTGGATGAAGTTAGGGAGGCCCTGGATGGTGGCGGCAGAGCTGTGATGGTCTTGTTGGATCTTTCAGCAGCCTTCGACACGGTCCATCATGGGATTTTGATGGATCGTTTGTCGGAGGTGGGAGTTCAAGGGATGGCTTTGAACCTGCTACGCTCGTTTCTCTCTGATAGGTCCCAGACTGTCAACCTGGGTGATTATAATTCTGATTCCTTTAGTCTTCCATGTGGGGTCCCTCAGGGATCCTCACTAAGTCCACCCTTTTTAATATTTATATGATCCCAATGTTTGGACTCCTGACTACTGGCCGGTGGAGCTGGGCAGCTGCCCTATTCCCTCGCCGAAAGCAAAAAATCTAGGCGTAATTGTTGATTGTAAACTGACCTTTAGCGATCACATAAGCACCGTGGTCTCCACCTGTTTTATGTGGCTACGAATTTTAAGGAAAATTAAACCTTACCTCTCAGAGGGGAACTTCAGGACGGTGCTTATCATGTCAAGACTGGATTACTGCAACGGCATTCTTATGAATGCCCGTCAGTACCTGGTTAACAGGCTGCAGATGGTTCAAAACGCGGCGGCAAGGATGTTACTGGGTATCCCTAAATTTGCTGTGGTAAAAAATGAGTTAGCCAGGCTGCACTGGCTTCCGGTGAAGCAAAGAGTTTGTTTTAAGGCCCTTTGTACAGTTTTTAAGGCCTTAATTCGGACCGGCCCTCAGTACTTGCAGGACAAGTTTATATGGTATGTTCCTACTAGGCCCCTTCGGTCCTCTAGTGCGAAAAAAGTGCTTACGCCTTTTGTCAAGAAAGCTAGCTGGGGTGGTAGGAGCTTCAGGGCCAGTGCTTCAGTGGCGTGGAATAACTTGCCTTTCTCCTTGAGGAACGCCCCTAGTCTTCTTCTGTTCAGGAAGGGTTTGAAGACCTGGCTTTTCACTCAATAATTGTTCACCCCCTCCGGTCAGGTATCAATACGGCGCCAGGACCCCTTTAGGGTAACCGTTGCGCTTTACAAATTTTATTAACATAACATAACTTTGCGTAGCTACGCGTAGCACTACTACACGAACTACGCCCAGGGTAAGTGACAGATATATATTAAGAAGGAAGGTTAGGGCTTTACCTTTAATTTTAAATGGCAACGTGGAGGTAGCAGTTGAAAACCGATCTGCCAGCCAGCAATGGTCGGTTGGGAGTCACACTTTGCTTTGTCATATTCTTGGGGGCTCAATAAGTGCTGCAGCTCATGAGAGGCACTTTAACTCATGGGTGTTGGGTACCCCTGGTACCATATACTAGGAACCTATGAGTGATTATGGGCAAACCAATCAAACATATATCTTTTAAGGGTCAGAGAAATGCCACTGAGGCCGGTTTAGCATCTTCAGAGTCAAAAAACTAAGCCCGAGAATCATACTCTGCTCCATCAGCGGAGTTAGCAGGGTTTTAACAACTACGTGCTCCACTGGGAACGCGAAGTTGGGCAATACTCCGACTCTGTGGCGGAGCGGAGTATGAGGTCAGGCCCATTTAAAAAAAAAAATTAAAATAACACTCACCTTGACTTCTGACTGCCCTCCTCCTCGCCGACGGGTGTCTCCCTTCTTCCGTCATCTGCCTCCTTGCGTCCCTGTACGTATTACGTCTTGCATGAACTGCGCATGCGCAGTTTACGCACAACGTAATGCATACGGGGACACAAAGAGGAGGACGACGGAAGAAGGAAGACACGGGGCAAGGGGGTGGGCAGTCAGAAGACAAGTTAAGTGTTTTAAAAAGAAAAAATACAAGCTTTTGTGGTCCCGGGGCGGAGCGGAGCTCCGCGTAGTTCCACTGAGTTTTTTTTATCTCCGCCCAGGGTTACAAAAAACCAGCAGCATCAGTCCATAAATTTGGGGGTGATCATGCAAAAAGAGGCATTTCCTTATAGTGTGTATGGGTATGAGTAAAGTTTGCATTTCTGCTGCTCAATTAGTATGTTTCATGTGAAGGACATTTGCAGTGATGTTACGTTTCAGTATTTGAGTACAAATCTCACAGTTGCTCCCACTATAGTGCCTGTTTTTGGAAATGGCACAGAAGACTGTAGTTCTCCTGGCCTCAATACAACTGGTCTTTTTCAGGAAACCTTGCACTGCATGGCGCTAAGTTGTACCCTTTTGTGTATATTAACATTTAAATGGCAGCTGCTTGTATTCTCTGTGAGGGAATACAATGTGCAATGCTGCCTGATAGATATGACGTGTGTGCTTGTGTGTGTGTGTATGCATGTGTATGTGTGTGTGAGAAAGAGAGAGATTGAAGAGTGAAGGTAATACTAGTGGATTTGTGTTGCAACACGTCTGGATGTGAAAATTACGCTTCTAATGTTGGTCATGATCTACCATGTTTGACTGCTTATGCTGTGGCCGTTCTTTTGTGTGAAAGGAGGTTGCACTGCTGCTAACTGTGCTGTTCTTTCTCCTTAGACTGAGGGAGCTATGCAGCACCTCTTTTGACTAGTCTGATAGGCAAAAGAGATACATACATAGTCTGTATCTTTGCAGTGCATGTATAAACTTGTGTGGCTGCTGCCTAAACTATGTTTGTATGTGAATGGATAAGTACTGCTGTTTTATGTGATAAAGCCTTCTGTCTTTTTAGTGTGAAGGTTGAACAGATACAGGAAGTTCTGAGAGTAGCAATTCTTGCCTGTACTGTGCACAATCTGTTTTGTCATGGAAGAAAATGTGTTTTTCGTGGTTTGGTAGAGATCTGCCCCATAGGTTATGAGAAATTGGAGTTACAGAAAACATCTGAGGGAGCTTGAAAGGGTTAAAACGTTTGAATGTATTAAACTCCTGTATTGTTTAAAACTGCAAATGTGTCTACATTTCTCAAACACAATTTGACTTTTTAGAACTTGTGATCGACTGATGAAAGGGCTCAAACCTTGTTGGCAACATTTTGAAAAATGTGAATTTTGCACAAAATCATCAATTCAGTTCTGTGGAAATAAACTCCATAGTAAAGGAGAGGTACTAACAGAGGCGACCAGCCCCAGGAAAGTGCTAGGGGCACTCAAGGCAAGGGAAAGATATACAAAAGAATCAATTTGTCCAGGTAAAATCACAAATTCGATTGCAATGGCGACCTTGCATCTGCTAATTGTATTTAGAAGTAGGGATGATTTTCGTAAAACAACCAAAAAGAAATCACAGAAACAGCACAGCTTTGGTAATCGTTCAGCAAACATAAAACGCAAAAACCATTGCAATCTAATATGTATTGTATACAACCATAACACACACCATAACTAGGCTGTCCTGTTTTCAGTGTTCATTGTTTGTGGAGTTCAGTGGTGGTTTCAGAGTGTTTTCTAACTCTTTTGAAATCAGCGCTTATTGGTGTCTATAGATAGAAAAAAAATGTGTTTTTCCAGGGTTTACAAAACATATTGCTTATTGAATTCTATAAAGCCCATATTAAATTTAAAGGGGGGGTAATGCAGGGTATGTAGTGTCTGACAGTTAGCAGTATGACCAATTGACTTATGGTTGACTGTTTTCTTCACAGAAAGACTGTGTATTGCACTCTCACTTTCACATCATTGTCCTCTCTCACATCTCACTATTTCTCACATCTCACTCTGTCAGGGCTCTGTTTGGTTTACAGGACATTAATGGATTAAAAAGTTAAGAATGTTATATTCATACATTTTCAGGACACAGTTGAGCGTCACTCAGCTACTCCGTACTTAATATTATGACATTGTAGGCGTGGGCAACTTGCCTGACTACATTAAGGCAGTGCTTTTGTTGTGAGGACATTCATAGCTGCCAAGTGTGCCCATGCCAAATTTCTCACTTTAAGTCAGTCCTGACCTTTTAACAAACATCACATTGTATTGTGGGACTTGAAATTGAATTTTTGGTGATATGGAACGTCTTCTGTCATGCTTCCACCACTATCCTATGTGCATGATGATAGCACGCTTTTCATAGGTACCTGCCACCACACCTTGCATTGAATGTTCAAACCCTGTGGTATATGGCAGTTGACCTGTTATCAATACTGACTTGTTAGAAAAGGGATGGGTGATGTATTGAAGGGTTTTACCCATTCTGTGTCTGTGGCAACATGTGATAGTTCATAGTGGATAAGATTCTTATAAGCTAGCCTTTTACCACATCAGTGAAGAATTAAACACTACCAAAAGTTCAGATATGATTTTAAAGTTCCCAGATTCTTTTTAGTTTATAAAATAAGTTGATTAGATCTAAAACATAATTCTAAACCCTGCACCTTTAATCTAAGCACACAAAACTAAAGGAAGCACAAGGAGGCAGAAACAATATTTTAATTACATCTCTAAACAACAAAACTCAAGCACAATAAAATTTTACCAGTATTTCTTGTGACTACCTTGTATAAAAAAGTTACATTGTGTTGGCCCTTTAAGACAGAAATGAAAATTACTCATTCACTCTCACTTTCCTTTCTTTGAGTGTGTTATTGAGGGCTGTTTCCCTTTCGGTGGGGTTTTATCAGTTATTAAAAAATTGAACATAAAATAGGTCAGCCTAACCATAACTCACATTTATACCATGTGTGGCTGTTGGCAATCATGCTGTTTTTAACAGTGCTCTCAGCAAAGGGCTGTACTGAGCATGGCCAGGAGTATGAGTAATGATAACTAATTGAAGAAAGAGGAAATGCATCATATATATTAGGATGGAAATCCACAGAGCACTGCTTTAAGAAATTGGGTTAATTGGTTGACTGGGTTATGAACCCTGGTCAAGCAACAGCCACAATCCTTGTCAGAGTAAGGCACACGCCAACCCTAAATTAACCTGTACTCAACCATCTGGTAGTTTGGCACAGAGCAGTCAGGCTTATTTCTGGAGGCAAAGTATTTGCGCAACACTTCCAACAGCAGTACAGTGAAAACAAAACACACAAAAGATCCACAACGGCAAAAGCCCAATCAGTAGAACCAGAGATATGCAATTTTAAAGATTTCAGGGAAAATAGCACCAAAAGGCACAAAGTGCCAACTGTGGATATCTGGCTGCACTGGACTGAGACAAAGACACAAGATCAGGCCAATCACGATGGAGTTTGAGCCAGCTACAGGGACCCAGTTAGACCCGTTGAACAAAGTACCCTAAATCCTGGTTCCAAGGTGCAGCAAGGTTGCAATGCAAACTCCTGCATCATTGTCAAGGATACCGTTGACGAGGGATTGCGATGCGAAGTCCAGCATCAAGGATGCATTGCGCAGTCGAGGTGATGTGTATGTTCTGAGGAGCTGCAAGGCTGCGTTATGGAGTCTGGATTTGTAGTTGAGGCTGTCATTGATGTAGGATGTGAAGGCCTGCGCAGAGGATCCATCATGCAGCGGTGGTTCCGAGGTGGTTGCCGGCTGCGGAGACGATGCAGGTCTTTGCAACTTTTCAATCCACGCAACAACTGTGTTGCATTGGTTCTGCTTGGGATTGCACCGTGCATCAGAGGAGGTGTGTCAGTTCTGCTGGGTCTGTAGAGGCTGGCAAAGCACCTTAGGCTCACTTCCAAGGGTTCAGGACTGGGTTGGAACCACTTGGCATGGTGGATTCACAGATGACAGAGTCCAGGTGCAAGTGCAGGATTGTTGAAAGTCATTATGTCCCTGAGGCTTCAGATCAGGAGGCCATCCAACTAGCCCTTGGAGCCCTTCTGGGGTTCTAGGTTAAAGAGATGCAGGTACAATCCTTCTCGCCAAGGCACTTGGGCAGCAAGCAGCAAGTCAGCACAACAGGGCAGCAGGTCCTTCAGATCAGCAGTCCACCAGAGTGGCAGTCCTTTCAGCAGAACAGCAGTCCTTCTTTCTGGCAGAGCATCCAAAGGTCCAGAAGTGTACTGAGTTCCAATATTTATACCCAGTGCCTCCTTTAAGGTTGGAAAAGCTTCTAGAGGTTTCTACCCCCCTGAGGTGTCAGACATCACCCTTCCTCCCTGTCTTGGCTCCAGCTTGTCAGGCGTCAAAATAGCCTTGTGAAAAACCCTTTTTTTGAGAGTGTGCAGGCAGGGCCTTAATGATGTGCAAGTGCGGGAGGTAAATGCTCCTCCCCATGGTAACTCAGAGTGGCCCATCAAGCCAACACCTATCATCCCTTTCTTTTACTGTCTGGGAGCAATACTCAAAGACCAACTGCCAGCTACACCTAGTCCCTTGACACAGGAACAGGCTATCAGGCACCAAATGTTTAGGACAAGAAAATGCCAACTTTTTAAAAATGGCATTTTTAGAATTGTTATTAAAACTCTCTGACTCTACCATTAAAGAGGGCTTTTAATTACAATTCTTTAGTCACCATACTTGATCTATCTTCCTGGTCCCAATTGGAAGTTACAGCCTATTGAATGTAATTGGGTAACTCCAATGTTATCCTATGAGAGAGGTAGGCCTTACAGTAGTGGAAAACAAATGTTAGAGTTTTTCACTACCAGGACAAGTAAAACTTAAAAGCCTAACACTTTAAGTACACTGCACCCAGCACTCTATGCTGTCCAGCGCTTACCGGGGGGTGACTTATATGTATTAAAAAGGAAGGTTTGCGCTTGGCAAAAGATTTATTTTGCCAGGTCAAAATGTGCAGTTTAAAACTGCACATACAGGCTGCAATGGCAGGCCTGAGACAGGTTTGCAAAGCTACTTAAATGGGTGGCACAACAAGTGCGGTAGACCCGCTAGTAGCATTTAATTTTCAGCCCCTGGGTACATGTCGTACCACTTTACTAGGAACTTTCAAGTAAACGAAATATGCCAATTGGTTGTTAGCCAATTCTATCATATATAGAGGAGAGAACACAAACACTTTAGCACTGGTTAGTAGTGGTAAAGTGCGCAGAGTCTTAAAAGCCGACAAAAATGGGTTCATAAAACAGGAGGGCAAAGGCAAAAAGTCTGTGGATTACCTTGCTGAAAAGGCCAAGTCCAACAACCACATACACTAAAACTATATGTGAATCCACTGAAGTTGTGGTGATCCAGAAATATGAAGACTTCAATGACAGTACATGTTCAGGTATTGAACAACTCCTAAATTCGAGAAATTTCCAAATCCAAATGTAGAAAAGTCTAGAGGTTTCTACCGCTTCAAAGTCTGGCACCAGGTCTAATTATTGGACCATCAGACCAACTCTTCAGTTAACTCTTGGACCTATAGAGGACCCCCAGATGGACTGCCTTGTACTTCAGAGGACAGCCCTGCTGCTTGAAGCCTGGCTTGTTCCCTCAGGTGACTGTCCTACTGTTTGAAGCCTGCCTTGCAGCTTGATCCAAGGACTACCAGAGTGACTGCAAGGGCTAGTTGGCTAGCCTCCTTTTCTGTGCTCCTGGGGTACAGCAAGCTCCAACAACCTTGGACCAGCACCTGTACCCTGCAAATTGTGCCCCACCAGTCCGAGACTCTTGGATATGGTGCTAGAGGTGCCCAACAGCCAAAATGTAAACTCTGAAAATGGGCTGAGAACCAACAGGAAACCGGGACATACCTGCTCGCTGTTCACCATGAACAAACTACCCAGACTGCTCTACCATTTTCATGCTTTCTTAACCCCTATACCAATGCTGAATACAACCAAGCTAAAGTCCAAAATATGCTCTTTCAAAAAGGATTTGATAGTATGATACATGGTTCCGTTTATAATGTGTTTTGAATGTACATGTAATTGTTTTAATTAACTATGCATTATAAATAAAATTTACAACAAAAAAATGTGATGGTAAAACAAAACCACATATCTATGTGCTTTTATGCTCCCCAGAGACAGGGGTGAACAGGCATGTCCAAACGTTCTGGAATACCATTGGCACTGATTTACTTATATGTCTCAGAGTAAGTGGTGAGAGGTAGAAAGAAACATTGGTTTCACATGGCTTGTGCAGTGGCTTGCCCCTTACTTTGGGACTGTTAGACCTGGCATCCTTGGCGAGGTTTTCCCCTGTCTTTTTGCCTCTGCCTTCTGTATTTTTGCTGTATACTGGATTTCGTTTTTGCTGGTCTAGATGTTTTGAGCACTTTGCCACTGCTGATCAGTGCCAAAGTGCAAGCGCTCCCCTGTAAATTGTGCATATGGATTGGTGTTTCCATGTTTGGCTTATTTGACTTACCGCTAAGTCCCTAGTACAGTGCACTGTGTGTGTCCGGGGCCTGTAAGTCAAATGCTGCTAGTGGGTCTGCAGCACTTATTGTGCCACCCACACAACCATCCTTTCAAAGGGGTCCCAGACCTGCAATTGCAGTGTCTGCGCGCAGTCTCTACTGCCATGTCCACCTAGTAAGTGCAATCCCTTGCCAGACCATAACCTTACTTTTTATTACATGTGAGTCACCTCTAAGGCAGGCCCAAGGTATCCCGGTGGGCAGGATGCAGTGTATGTGAAAGGTAGGACATGTACTGGTGTGTGTGACATGTCCTGATAGTGAAAAACTGTGTATTTTGTTTTTCACTATTGAAAGGCTATCTGTCCCATAGGATAGAATACGAGTTTATTAATAACATCTTATAATTATAACTTTCCATTGGGAAAAGATGGAAAGATTAAGTTTAGTATGCCTGAACTCAGAATATAAAAATGCATCTTTTAGTCAAGAGGATTTTTATATTGTGTGTCTGAAAATACCACTTTTAGAAAGTGGATATTTTCTTGCTTAGCCATCCTATGTGCCTCTGCTGGGTTGTGGATTGACTGGCTTTTGAGTGACAAGGGCTGGGGATGTGCATTCACTGTAGACAGCCACAGAGGGGTTGATGTGTGTCCTGCCTTTCCTGGAGGAGTCAGGGTTGTGCTGAATTGACCTGGGCTGCATTTAGAGTAGGGGGAGGAGATTTCCTTGCACCTGCATGGGCCTGGTCTGCCTTACACAATGCTGTGTCCACCTTCTGTCGGGAAGCTGGACCAGAGAGGACAGCACTGCTTTTGACTGTGCACATAGCCTCTCTGCCACACAAGAACAAAAAGAAAAGGACAATAAATATTGGGGCCCAGATGCCAGAACTTTAGATTACTTCTGTACTCAAGAGCAACATCTGCCATGGAGAAGATCTGGGAAAGCTGAAAGATAAGTATTGCCCCTTTGATGTGTACTGTCTGGGGTTGGCCTGCAGTGGATGTTTCTGCAAAGCAGACGACAAAGACTTTGCTGTGTGCAGTGTCGCCTGCTTGAAGAAGATCTCCAAGGGCTTGAAGTAGAGCTTGCCTCCTGTTCTGAAGCTCAGGGACACAATGACTTCGCCACCAGCCCCTCTGAGCTCCCTTGCTGGATGTGGGTTCTGACCTGCCAGGAGGTGCCTGCTCTAATTCTGGGCTTCTGGAGGTTGTTCCTGTGACTGAGAACTGAGAAAAACTGTAAGAACTTAAGAAAAATGATGAATTGCGCTTCCCTCACTCATTTCCACGCATCGCTGCCTTGCAGCTGAAGAAATGACACATCCGCTGTTGTTTGGCTGCAAGAACTGATGCATCGTAGGATCGTTCCTGGAGAGATCAACGCAGCGTCAGTGTGCCGCCCCGTATCGAGATCTGTTGCATCCCGAATCTCCACGCGTCACTCCGGGGCGCCAAGTCTGCAACAAGCCAAGTTCACAGTAAGAAACCAATACATCACCTCCCCACCCAGTTAGCATCCCCTTCTCTCCAGTAAGGAACCAATGCATCACCTCCCCTGCGTGGCAGTAAGGAACCGACGCATCACCTATCCTGGAGCACAGAACTGACGCATCACCTTTCCTGCACTTATGGATAAAGGAGACGACATGGGTATCTAAGGCCAACAATCTAGCAGAACAGAAGCCCGTCCTTTGGTGATGGTGTGTCAACAGCATCAGCAAACTAAGGGATTACACTGCCCACACAGGAGACAATTCGGCCTCTTATCCCAGTGGACAGCTCACAAAAATCTGAGGGAGATTCTTCTTTCTCCTGAAGTAATGAAAGGAAGGCAGTTTGGGAGCCAGGAGGGGCAGTGGCAGCCAGGAAAGACAGCAGCCCCATCCTGGACATGAGCCAAGCCACGGCACATGGTAAGGCTGAAACGGCAGCAGTGGCCCTCCTTATTGGTCCCAACTGGCAAATACCTGGACAAGGGCTGGACCCTCCTGCTACAACCACCAGCTGTGATAATTAGATGCCTGCAGACTAAATCAGTGAGGCAAGTGAAAGAACCCACCCTTCAGCAGCCCACAGCACCTCATAATGTCTACAGCATCTACCGACCTCCTGCAAATGCTTTATTGCGCAGGTAGTGACAGAAACATAACGTTTTCACATGCTGGGGTGTGGGCATCTGGGTAGTTAGAAATTGAGCTATAACAAGTAGCAATTTCAAAAGGGAGATGTTCAAGACATCAGCAACGACTGACTGACGGCTTTTATCAACAACTGCCTCTCTCTTAGACAGAACAGAATGCTAGTGAGCTAACCTTTCATTAGAGAAGAGGCAAGGTAGGTAAAACCAGGGCGAATGATAAGCAGGGGAATAGAAAAGGAGAACCATTACTACACATTCTCCCTTTAGAATGAGGAAGCACTGGGCGGTAAAGGGCCCTACAACATATTCAAAGGTTGTCTTCATGCCATCCCGTTTTTAGGTCTCGCTGAGCCAGCGCATGCACTGTTCGCTCTGCAAGACATTTAGTAGTGGGCTTTGAAAAGTCCTACCCAAAGGCTTTTGCCGGCCTCCAGCTTGCGTTCATGAGCACGTGGACGTGCACAAGCCATCTGGCTTTCTGTAATGGCTCATTAAGCCTTACAGCGGGTGAATCCCCTCCCCTACCCCCTCCCTTCTCCCACTCCCTCCTCGTCAGCTTCTCTCATTGTTGGATCCATTACACAGGGAAGCAATTAAATGAAAGAAGGAAAGAGAGGTGGGCTACTCACGCGCACCACTCGCGGGCTTGTTTTTACTGCGTGTGATTTAGTGTGATATCACGGTAGGGCCTTTTTCTTTCGAGACCATAGTATTTTATTTTCTTCGTTCGATAAATTTACCGACCACAAGTAGTGTCATCCTGACCTGTTTCTTCCCCCATAGCAAACATGTTTGAGTGAGTGGCAAGATCTTAGTACCGCTAGAATATACAGTTCAGTAAATATTCTGGGGGTGCAGGGACGTTTGTTTACAGAAATCTTGACTATAAAAGTGGCAGAGGCTCACATTATTTAGCATTTATCCGTTAAATAATGTAGTGCCTGGAAACGAGGCCGTATATTGCAGAAGACTTCATCCTCACTTTAATTCTACATATTTCCTGCCTGCTCATGATTGTCTTCCTGTCACTGTTAATTGATTCTGTAAAAATGTTGTGCACGTGGCTAATGTCACCAGAACTCGGACGGTTTCGCTTGCCTACATTTTGTTTTCCTTAATTGCCTATTTTTTTTCCATGGTGACAGAACGCACGGCGGAGAGAAATGTAACGCACGTCTTATTTTTATTAATGAAATGCGCCAGTATAGTATTTGCAATGGAGCTAGCTGTGTTAAACCATGTACCTCTCTGTCATTTGAGTTTATGATCTGTTAATGAGGAAATATAGTTCTCGGTTCCCCAGACACTCACTCGGTGTAGAGAAGGTTGAACACTTTCACCTCTTGTTTTTATCATAATATTGTATTGTGCCATTAAATTATCCTGACTTTCTTGTCTTTGTTACATGTAGCAACAAAGGAAAAGCCAAAGTAGTGTTTTTCTCTTGGTGTACAAAATAATCTTTTGAATCTAAGGACAGCTTTACTTTGAAGTTATTTCAATCAAAGCATTTTGTTTATAGTTATTTGAGATACCTTTTTAAAATAGTGTTATTCCGTTACATATATTTAGGGCTAAAGGTAGTGCGTCCACATTTTTCGTTAAAAATAACCAATTAACAAATGTTGACCTTAAATTTTCAAACAGTTTCCCAATGTTTATGTGAATGGTGCTAAACTAATGCAGTGTGAGTAACAAAGTGCAAAACAACAAGCTCCTTGCTGGACTACAAGAAGTAAGCAGTAGGATTTATAATTTTTTATTTAAAAATCTCAAATGGTCTGATTTAGAAAAACATTTTTTAGACTTACAGATGACTTGTGCTTAGCTTATAAATGGGCATAACTTACACTTGTCTAAATTACATTGTGTTTGTAAAAGTTAAAAAAATAAATAGGTATGTTGGCAAACTAAGAGTGCGCAATTTACTCCAGTATGCATAACTTATGTACTCTGAAGTTTTCTCTTAAGTGTCGCCTGTGGACATTCCCTGGTGTGTTTCAGAGTGACTGGCTACGGAAATGCCATTCCAATGTTGGGCTCATCCACTCAGATGTAAGTAGGTATATACATATATTTTAAGTGCTTTTAACACATTCTTTTCAGACTTAAGTTACAGTTGTAAGATACAGATGTAACTGCTGCAGAAAGTGTGTGACCAATAACCCCAGATATCACGTGTGATGAAAGAACATGGAAGAGAAAATATTTTAAAGTGATGGACAACCAATTACAAATTTAATTTAATAGGTAAAAAAATTCTAATACTAGACCGCTGAATGTTACGCATATTTGTAGTATATGCAAAACTGGTCTTGGTAAACTGTTGTCAGTGTCAACCTACAACAGTTTCCTCGGACAGTCATATGTCATGCCTCTTTGTGAAGGGAAGGTTACTAAATACCTCTAACGGGCATAATTTAAGAAAATACTATTGCCTAGTTTACAAGAGTCAGTTAAACCTGTTTTCAAAAATTGGGCCACAAATCTCTAACTAATGAAGGTAAGCATTGTACTCCTGAGCACCACTGCCAAGAGGCTGCACAAGCTGTCTTTACAGCACCCTAGGAAGTACTAAGAAGTGTTTACTGGAGAGCTTGGTATACATTTGGTAGCCAGATTAAACAAGCATTGGCATAGCAATAGGTCTCACTTTTGGAACCTTAAGTATTTAGTTATGCAGCACAATATCCTTGGTGCAATAACAACTGTTGCATGGCTGAACACTTATAAGGTCCCAAAGGCGAGACCTATTGGCTATGCCAATGCTTGTTTTGTTAGCCTCTCAGAATGCCGTGGGAACGCAACAGGGAAGGCTGACACAGAACTATGATGGCTGGATTTGGAATTGAGAACTCTTCCAAATCAACACAGTTTGTCTATTTTTCAAACGTGTTCATTATTTAACTGCCTACACTGCAATGCTGCTTCCATTGGCAACTTTTGAGGGTTCACAGATTTTGAAGGCAGGTTTAGTATGACGTTAACGAACTTACCATGACATCACTGAGTTTTCTTTACAGATCTCAAAATAATGCAGTGGTTTGTGTATTTCTACTGATTCTCCGTCACTCTCTCTCCTATGCATGTTTCTTTTATCCTTTCGTTATAAATCGAATTCCTGTTCATTCATTTCATCCCCCTGCCATTATCTCCGACACTGACTCACGTCACTCCGTTGCGTTTTACACCCTTTGCTTGTAAATCCACACTGCACCACTCTGTAGGGATAGAATGTCGGGGTGGTCGGTTCCCTGCGTGGAACTTAGAACGCGGGTTGGAGCGGGGGTTCCGGAGAGGCTGGCAGTTGCGAGAGGAAGAGGACGGAGGAAAAATAAACTGGCTTGAAGTTACCGCACGCCTGGGCATCTTTTCACACTCTGAGTTATTAGTGCGCTCTTCATATAGCCTGCAGTTAGAAGTCCAGTGGGGAGATTGAATTTACCCCCCACGACTGTGTTAAACTACATTAACAAAGAGTCAGAGAGTGTGGTATGGTCCGCTCTTTAGTGTATTATCCCTTATGGATTGTTCTCTGTTCCTATTAGTCCTAGAATATTGCCTCTGTAACAACCAACTTTGTCCTCCATGATGTGTGTGTAGATTCTGCACAAGACAGTTGGAAGCTGCGCCAGGGCAGAGACGTTGCTGGTGGAATGCTTATCAGAATTAGTAATAAATGGCAATGCTAAATCAGAGAGCGCCGAAACAGAGTGCTACCTTGAGAGACAGGAAGGGAAGACCAGACCACAAAAAAGACGAGACAGCCAACACGGTGGGGAACACATACATGACACAGGGCGAGGGAAACATACACCAAAGAGCAGATTAAAGAGGGTGAGGAAGGAGCGAATGCCAAAGATGAAGAAATGAAGATCTAGACCTAAGAGAGGAAGTGAGAGACAACAAAATGGAGAGAAGACAGACCACAGAGAGTGAAAGAGCTATATCACACAAAGCGCAGGGGAGGTTTCTGTGAAACTGGAAAAGAGGAAGACCACAGATTGAAAGAGGGAAGTATTGGAAATCACAAAGATAACTGTGGTGACTAATAAGACACCCACCCGCTGCTCCCTGCACCACTCCCCCGTCTCAGGACCTACTTAATTGTGGCCGCAGCGCACAAGCACAACAAACGCACGCAGCAGGTGCACCAATGGCAAGCCAGCCTGTTGTGCTTCTCCGTGCTCTCAACCCTGGCCGTCACTCGCTGCACTGCTGCCATACTGTAGCAGACAACATGGAAGGAGAATTCACATGCTCCTTCTGCAAGTTCACAAGCACTCCCCCACACCCTACACCGGAGTTCATTAAACTTTTTGATGCCGAGACCCCCTTGTCAAACCTTTTTAGGAGTAAGGACCCCCTCCTGACAAAAGTTTCAAGAACCTGGTACTCCTCATCATAGACAACCATAAACGCCCCCAATGCCCACACAAAATAATTTTTACAGTGGGGAAACAATATTAAACAGTGTTTAGCCAACCAAAGGGCAGTGAGCGTGGGGGCATGGTCAGAGGTGTAGCTAAAAACAAAGGGCAAGGGGCCTCATTTATGAGGAATTGGCGTTGGGCCGCGCCGCCAGTCTTCTTGCTGCGCTGCTCTGCGCCAATGTGAAAAGGCAGGAAAGCACCATATTTATGACACAAATTGCTGCCTAGCACCAACAGAGGCAGGATTGTTTTTGTGCACGAACAATCCTGAGAGATGTTTTCCTCTTTCTATGTGAGCTGCAAAATGCAGCACACATAGAAAGAGGAAAAAATGAGGAGCCATTTTTTCACTGGGAGACATACGTTTTTAGTGCTGCCCCAGGTTTAAGTGAGTTTGTAAATATGGGGCAGAATCAAAATCCATGGGTGTTGCGTGGGAACACCCATGCAGCGCACATGGAACACCTCCTTGATGTAGAGTTAGGCAAGGCAGCAACTTGCCCTGCTCGGTCTCACTGAATATCTATGAGGCCATGCAAAGCCATGCAGGGTGACTTTGCGCCGCCTCATAGATATGGTTGAGATGCTTGCGCTGCCAGAGTGTGAATAAAACTGGTGCTCTGGCAGCGCAAGCCTTTCATAAATAAGCCCAAAATCTTCTGTATGTTTTTTAGGTATTTCACCATCAGGTACCTACATTTAAAGTAAAGTGCATTGTAATTAAAAAATAAATGTAAAAAGTTGTTACTCAGTGGGAAATGCACTGTAGTACATTATAAAACCTCTATTAGTTATTGCACTGCAGAGGTCTGTGTGTAACCAGAGAGACACAGAATGAGATCTTGGTTGGTGCAGTGGAGAATAGTGTATTTTTAGTGCTATGAGGTCACAGCCTGTGACAGAAAGCACAGTGAGTACGTAAATCATTATTTTATTCTTGCATTACACACAGTGAAATATAGACTGATACAAAATGTGTAAATAGTTTACAATAAAATGGTTCTTCCAAAATGTAGATTTTAGGAATACCAGGGCTTTTGTAATGCAATTTCTTTTTTAAATAACTGTCACTTCAACACCTCCTTCATGGTACTAAGGGCTGTGTAAGTACAGTTATGATTAAAAGCAAACACTTCACAGCACAGATGTTAACTCTTTGCACTACCACTCAAAAAAACAACTCTTTGTTATCGCAAAGCTTGGGGTGAATTATGGGGTCCCAAGTACCCTTCACACTTGCAGATAAACTAATGGGGCACATTTGCCTTGGGTCTAGGGTGACAAGACAAGACGTCCTGGATTTCCCCGGACAGTCCAGGTTTGCCGACACTTTTTCTAATTTCTAATACATGTCCTGGTTTTTGGGTCCAAGGACAAGTCTTACTGCGCAGCCGAAGTTTTAGGTACGCTCTCCTTTTAGGAGCCTCTGAAGTATGACATAATGTATTTGTTTCTACCAGACATCACAGGAGTAGGTCTCTGCCTGCTCCCAGCAAAGACACAGAGTGGGGAGGAGGGGGCAGGAGGAGGGGGGGTTTGCGCATGGTGGAAGTCCTGCCATTGCTAACCCTACATAAGAATAGCCTTGTAAGTTTGTTTGTGTACATACAAGATTTAAAGGTCTAATGCACTCACAAAATATACACAACTTTTTTTTTAATGAATGATTTTTTGCTTAAAGGATATGCGAAAAGCGGTACAGGCCAGATATAGAAATAAGACTGAAGGTTTTAATCCTACTTTTTTGTCCGACCTGTCCCGGTTTTTCCATCTCAAATTCTGGTCACCTTACCCTGCGCTCCTTCACCCCTTTGTATGTGCAGGTTCGAGTCCAACTTGGTTTCAGACTATGAGGGGCGGGGGCAGTAGCCCCCATGCACCACAAAGCTTCAACTAACTCCTCTGGACACTACCCAATCACTACCCATGCCACTCCTAGCCCCTCCCCTTCGCCCATGCTTACAAATAAATTGCGTAAAATTGCATTGGCAGTTGTGCAAGTCATTGCACCTCCTTTCAGTTACTTGTGAATTGGAGCTGACGGATTTCCACGCCCACATGTTTTCCGAGAGAGAAAGCCTGTTGTTTTCTCTGCCCTGATGGCAGCACCTGCACATGTCCCACCACAAGCCCACTGGGGGAGGTACAAGAATGTAAACATGGAATCTGGTGGGGACAAGGGGAAGGGCTCGTGTAACACAGAGGTTCAGAGTGTTAAACTCAACAAAACACGGTTACTGCCAGGACTACGGAGGGGAACTGTCATACTCGAGAGGGGAGGGGCAGGCGAGGTGTGAAATGAACATATTTCCAGAAAGAGGATAGTGAACAGCAGGTACTACATTGAAAACTTTTTTTTATGTTGTACTTTGCATGTTTTTGTTCTTTCTTGTACCCTAACTGTTTTATTATAAAAGTGCTAACTCCTTTGGGCCCTGCTTGGGCCACATAAAACGACAGAAATGTTTTGGCACCTTTGCAAAGGTGTATGGAAAAATAAATGCTACAATGTTTTACTCTCCACCAATTCCATGTGAACCGCTGGACTTTTTGTGACACTTTTAAGACACCCACATCCTGATGTAACCCTAACAAAATTGTTCTTCATAAGGGACAGTGCACACATTTTTACTGCACAGGTCCAGCTTGGGAATTATCAATCGACATTAAACTTTTATTTGTTATCCAGTGAAAAATATCTTGTCATTATAAAATAAACTTTACCTGGGGAAAAGGACCAAGCACCCTTCACACTTGCAGATAAACTAATGGGGCACATTTGCATTTCTTTTAGGTGACTAGGCACCCTGGCACAAAACCTTTACACAGCACAGGAGACTCAGATAAAGCATTTAACGAGCGATATTTGCTGTCCTAGGACGGCTGTCTTTTTTAAAAACGCCCCACAGATTGAAGACGTCTACCCTACACCCACCACTCCTGAACTAACAGCACCCAAGCGTCCCGCTTGACCATACTCACACAGACCAGCCACTTTTTCCAACTCACACATATCAAACACCACTGTCACAACATGGAACACTTGCATGCATGCTACTCAACATCCTGCTCGCTCATCAAACACCCCATGGAGATATGGGACCTACTGCACGACCACGCTCTGGATTTGCTCTTCCTCATGGAAACATGGCTGAATCCAACCTCTGCAACAGACATCACGACAGCCATCTCCGCCGGCTACAAAATTGCCAAGCAAGACCATCAGTACAAGTCAGGAGGTCGAGTCACCATCATATTCAAAGACACCGCCAGCTGCACCACATACAGTATACCCACTCGTCCCTGCATCTGCTCCTTTTCCATTGATAGAAAACAAGCTGTCTGGCACCTTACTCCTCAGAAGTCAGAAAACTTATCTGCGGAGTGCCTGAAGGTTCACGACTCAGCCCCTCCCTCTTCAACACATATATGATTCGTCTGGCCAACGTCAACTGCACACATGACGTCAATATCCTCTCCTACGCTGACGACATGCAACTCATACTCTTTCAGACAAGACTCCCAAAATAAGAAACAAATTCACTGCCTGCATGACCTTAGTCATTAACTGGATGAAAGCCAACTGTTTCATGCTCACACAAAGAAGACAAAAGTAGGTATCTATGGCAAGAACCCCTCACCAGAGAACTTCAACTGGTGTCTGGTTGAACTCAGACCTACACTCAGCACCCATGCCATGGACTTCGGATTAATAACTATTAGCAAACTGGAGATGACAGCACAAGGCAACACCTTCACTCGGAAGTTCCTGAGGAAGATCTCCAAATGGCTCCCAGTAGAAAAACAGTCATTCACACCCTAGTCATTAGAAAGTTGGACTACTGGAGCACCCTCTCCACCAATATCACCAAGCAATTCAGAAGAAGACAACAAATCATCCAGAACTCTGCATCCAAACTCGTTCTTAACCTCCCACGCAGATCACCATCACACAACACCTCATGGAGCACCACTGACTCCCAATACACAAATGCGCTCATTTCAAACTCCTCACACACACATTCAAGGCACTACACAACTTAACCCACCTACCTGAACAGGTGCATCTCCTTCCATCAACCACACAGACACTACACAACTTAGGCAGCACCTGCACGAAGAGCCGTATCTCCTTCCACCCAACACCCAGACACCTCCACTCCACTGGAATCCTACTTGCACACATCTAACACATACACAGAACCAGATCAGGAGGACGGGAATTCTTTTACATCGCTTCAAAAGAATGGAATGGCCTTCCACTCCACATCAGAGCCTCCTCCTCTCTTAAGATTCAGCAAGAAGCTTATATATGGCCAATTGTCTCAGTTCCTAAAACAGGGACAGCTGTTCCACCCATCCCAGTCAGGCTTCCACTCCCGCTTTAGCACTGTGTTGACCCTGGTGAAAGTCACAGATTCCACAAAGTTGGCTGTGGACCAAGGAAACCGGTTCCATTGATAGTACTTGACTTATACACAACCTTCGATATAATGTCTCACTCTATTCTCCTCCATTGTCTGGAAAATATAGGCATCTGCGGATCATCTCTGGATCCGCTCTTTTTCGGCTGATAGAATTCAATTGGTTAGAATGCCACCGTTTGCCTCTGATCCTAAATCATTAAAGTTTGGAGTCCTTTTTAATATCTATATGATCCCCTTGGCCTCTTTGGTGGAGTCTTTCAGTGTCCAGATTGTATCTAATGCCGACGACACTTACCTCCTCCTCACTCTCAATAGAAACTCTCCCAATGCCTTTAGCAGGTATTAGTTCTTCCTAACGGCTGTTGTCCATTGAATGCGGTACACTAATTTATAGTGAAATGTTAGTAAAACAGAGATGTGGCTCACCACCCACCACCTGGGATGGGGAATGTTGGCTTAGCCCCATCCCACCCCCACTGGACCCGGTCACCATAGCGTGAAATCTAGGGGTCAAGTTTGATGATAAGACTTCTTTTGCCCCCCCCCAGGGGCAGCTGAGGTGGTCTCTTGTTTTGGGCTTTTAAAGTCAATAAAAAAAATCATGAATTTCATTCTGCACAGGTGCGGAAGATGGTTATTCATGCTCTCATTTCTTCCAGTCTCAATTACGCCAACACTTTCTACTTGGGTCTCCCGGCGTATTCGTTCAAGAGAGTTAGGTTGGTGCAATAAGCGGCCGCACAGCTGCTATTATAAATTCCCAGACAGATGCTCCTTTGCCAATGCCTTAATGGGCTTTACTGGCTGCCTTTTCAGAGATAGAATCTAGTTCAAATGTCTCACATTGGCTCATAGGGCATTCTATAAGTTTGGCCCTATGCGCCTGGTTGATAGACTCACTCCTCGTCATCCTGCAAGAACCATTGGCTCCTCTAGTGCAGTGCTGGTGGTTGTTCCTTGATTTAGGAGGAAACGAGGGGGTGATGCACCTTTCTTTTTACTTGCTGCCATTGGTTGGAATGCCGTTCATTTGGACCTATGGGCAATGAAGGATGAATTTCGCTTTAGATGCAGTTTCAAAACTTGGTTGTTCCAATCGGCTTATTAGTAGGCTGGCTTTTCCATCTGCTGCTGACTTGTCTGCTTAGCGCTGGGACCCTTCTTGAGTAGCTGTGCACTTCATAAATCCTTGATTGATTGATAGAAGAAGCTGAAGACCTGGCTTTTCATTGAACCAACTTTGCGTAGGCAGGGCTGGGCACACACACCTGCTCAGTACAAGGATACCCGTACAAGTGATAGTGTGTTTTACAGACTACCATGACATACCATAGCATAACATAACATTGCATAACATAACATTGCATAACATTACATAACATACAACTTAACAGAGCAAGGGAGAATGCATAGACAGTAAGATGGAGAGAGGTATAGGGAGAAAGCTGGAATGAAAGATGGAGCAGGATAGATAAAGAAGAGAAGGTTTAATCAATCGTAGAGAAGAATGGCGTGATTAAAGTAGAAAATGAAGAATGGATGGAGAGAAAGGTGGGTAGATGACAGGAAGGAAGGACGCGTGAAAGCAGGAAGAAAGGACAGCCAAATTCATTCAGAATGAAGGTGTAAAAGGTACCATTTGCTACATTCTTTTTGTAAATCCCCTGGGAAGCAAGCGAAAGAGTGCTGGGCTCGCCTGCCTCACTTACTCAACGCCACTAGGGACATAGTACAAAGTGGGGGTATTTTATGCTTTTTCTGGCTACTCCCTTGATTCGAATATTACACGCATAAAAGAAAGATCGCACGTTTAACACAAATGCTTATGTTTTCAAATGAAAATAAATGCTTACTTTCCCGAAACATAATTCACTTTCAACTCTACAACGTAAACTACTGCGACGTCACGTCATCCTGCGTTTCTGCTCTAGAAATTATTTTGTTTCTTAGCCTTTCATTGAGTTAATTAATCTGTTTTTGTGTCATGCACAATTTTCCATTTGCACTCCAGCATGCATCATGGGGAATGGGTCAGTCGCCTTCAGACACTAGCAGAATTCCCTTCGAGCTGTGACATGCTGCCCTTTCATAGGGAGTACATCCATCCACACACAAAGTAGTTCTCTTTGGTGGCAAGGACTACACAGGTGTGCCATGTGGTTGGCCCTCTCAGGTCTACCCACAGTACTTACCATCTGAAGTATTCACATCAACGTGAAAAGCAACAGATCAGATAGAGCCTCACACTTACACCGGGCACTTTTGCAAATATGCAGTTATCAGTCATTCCAACACCGTTCCCAACATCGCTACTCAAAAGCTACCACACAAACAATCAAGTGATGGAAACAACCCTGATATTAATTTTAGTCACTGGTAATTAGTCCGGCTGTGTTGCAGTACATCAGTTTTTGTTCACTGTACCACTACAGTTAGGTACCAACTTTATAGAAATCAGAGGTGGTACTTCTCCGAAAGAAACATTCCAGATCAAGCTACCAGGCACTGTTCCCTCTAGACAATGGGATCCATGCCTGGGCATATCAAATGCACTTATGGTGTTTCAATGAAAACAAGTGATAGGGCCCAAGAAGGCTGAAAGAGGCCTGGGATTGTTTTTGTTCCTGTTCAATGGAGAAGGAGCCTGGCAGTTCGAGGTGAACAGTTCCATTAGAGCAATACCAAGGCTTATTTGCATACATTTGGGGGCATATTTACAAGCTGGCGATTAAAAATTATCGCAGCTTTTGCGGCCGTTTTCGGCCGAAAAGCGGCGATAATTTTATCGCCTAAATAGCAAGGCCACGCTAACGTGTGAAACCTTGCTTTAGCGTCAGGATTCCTAATGCCCAGCTTTGCATCTCTAATGAGATGCAAAGTGGGCGTTCCTGACCTAACATGACAGGAGAAATGTCGCTAAGTGACTATTTCTCCTATCATCAAGCCCCGCGCTATGAAGCATAGCGTCAGGAAAGGTAGCGATAACCCCTGTTATCGCTACTTTCCTTACGTCTGCTTCAGGACTGACTTAGTCATGATATCCTACGGAAGGTGGATATCATGGCTAAGTTTGTGGGGCCCTATCAACAAGCTAATGCCACATTGTGTGAGATTATCGCTGGGTTTCCAGCGATAATCTCACGTTAGGCAGTTAGCGTGAGGATTTTTATCGATGAGGAGATAAGCGTTGCTAATAGCACGCTATCTCAGCGATAAAAATTCACGTTACCCAGCGATAATTATCCTCACGCTAAGAGCGCTGAGCGATAATTATCGCCGGGTGTTGCTGATATGCCCCTTGGTTCTCTTCTGGAGTGGCAGTCTGGGGAAAAAACAATGGAGCGGAATGTGGACCATAACAGTTACTAATACCAGAGATTAAACCAAAATATATGAAAATAATAACCTTTTATTCTACTGGGAACTTCGATAAAGACTGACAATGAAACAAAACATTCCCAGTTGCAGGAACTTGAATATTGTTTTGTTTTTTCTTCGGCTTCAAGTGATTTATCTAAAAACGACCACTTTTAGCCTGAGGGAGCTCCTCAGGCTAAAAGTATCAGGTATTTTAACAGATTAACATACAATTGTATTTAAATCTGAACAAGATTACGGAAAATTAGATTTTCTTTAAAATGTGTATAGTTGAGTAAGGCTCATGGCACCTTCAGTTTTGAGGATATTAAAGCTGGGCGATAGAGGATTAATCAAATGGAAGAGTGAGAAAGGGGACCATCAAAAAGGAAAGAAAAAATATGCTTTTGAGGAAAGATACAAGAGTATAATATGGATTCCAACTGCTGTATTTGGGCAAATACATTTATGTCATGCATTATTGCTGAAGCAGGCATCATGTTTCGAGTTTTACTGGATCAGTATCAGAAGTATTGACATTTTAGTCTTTTAGTGCAATTTTTGTGACAGTGACATCATAAACGAAAGAGAATAGATAACAAGTCATTAATCAACAAATGAGGAGGAAATCCTGAGGGAGTGGCAAAACAGTTATGGACTGTGCCTAGAGTTTGAGCCTATGAGATTTAGCCTGGCACTTGAGTTAAAAGATCAATGAGTGCAAGAGGAAACACATCTGGGTGGTATTTTTCAATTCTGAGAGAGAGATATGTGAGTTATAATTACTTATACTTATAGTTACCTTGAGGCACAGTTCTTGTTACTTTAGGTAAATATAACTGGTGAATGACAGTGGTTTTGTGAGTTTAAAATGTTGTGTTTTAACTGACATTTTCACCTAACTATAATGTCTCTTTAAACTTTGCTTTTTCAGTAATTTTCTCTTTTTTTACATAAAATAAGGCAGTTCTACAGGCTTTGTCAAAGATTAAGTACACTAAAATATAAAAGGCAGGCCTGTTGGCATTAAAAAGAGGTCAGCACATACACCTATATAAAACAGACCTATCAGCTTTGCCAAAAAGTCATCACAATAATTTATCAACAGCCGTATTGAAAACATAATCCTTATATATACACACAGGGAAATGCAGAATGAAGATTTTCACAAACAAAATTAAAATAAAGCAATATTACTTCAAATAAATCTATGGAAGTCTTTCTTTAACACTCTTCAGGCCATACAATGCAACAATGGAACCAACAGAAGGGGTCCCCTCACTCCAGCTAAAGAGCATACAGCTCCAGCTCGGAGTGTTTCAAAGGAAAATGGTAAGTTCTCCCTGGATCATGCATTCAATTACCCCAGAGACTTACTGTTTTTTTTTTTTAACTTTCCTGAGGGGCTGCTGTTCTTCTAGCAGATTCAAACAACACTTTTTAAAATTGTGCCCCAGCCTATTCTTGTGGCATCATGACAACCACAATTGTTATAAAAAGGCCAAGGCAGGTCCTGGGAGGTTGCCGTGAATATTTTTATAGAACCACAGCTTGTGCCCTTCAATCCTGTACTCAACCCCATCCAACACACGTGCAACACTGTTGCAATCACTAAGGGATTAGCAACTTTAAATCCCCAAACTATTCTAAAATGCTAGGCTCTCAAATCATTTATAATATTTAGTGTGCACTCTGTAATGATCATAACATTATATTCCAAATGTATTCCTTATATGACAACACATACAATGAAAAAAAATTCTTCCAGTTAAGAATGGAGGTCTTTTCTCATTTTCAAATGTCCTTTGTTCTCCCTGGGTCTAATTCACAAATGGCCTCCTCAGTCACGGCGGGGGTCCCGCATTAGCAGCGAGACCTCCCCAATAGAAAACTGCTGTACGGATGTCCTGCCACAAGTGCGGGAGCCCCAGCGCGACTGCGAGGCCGCTGCCGCGACCATGGAGGCGATTTGTGAATTAGGCCCTTTATGTTTCCAAATTCATTATAAATTTCACATCCAATCAATTCATTGGCAGCCAACGTGTTTCTCAAGGCAAGTATTCAGGTTCATGGTAAATCTCTGTAACCAATCATGTCCAATATTTGCGTTTGCAATTTGTATATGGGTTTTACGTACCCAAGTTTCAATGTGCGTAGCGTCTCACCCCATCAGATGATACATCTGGGTGCATGATAAAAATATTGTAAAAACAGAGAATATTTTATTGCGTCCCCACCACTTTGAAGCAGTGAGGTCACTTTTCTTTTTTTTATATTTACTTTGGTGCTCCAGTCTCATCCAGAGGACCCACAGACTATATTTCTTATTTTTAAAAGCACAGCGTGGGAAGCCCACTCTCGCATTACCTGTGTGTTTTTTCAATTTTTTTTATGTGGGTGACCTGGTCCCAACTAGGGTGCCCACAACTAAGGGTCCGATTCCGATTTCGGCCAGAAGGGCTCCGAACGATGGTCGGAGCCCTTCCGACGGAATCAGGACGTGTCGGCCGGATTCCTTTCCGACCGAGCCATTCCGGTGGGCTCGGTCGGAAAGGAATCCGACTCGGATTTCCGGATGGCTGACGACAGGCTTGGAGAGCCCCTCCGCCGTCCGGAAATCCCTCAGTACTCCCCCAGCCACCTCTTTACGACCGAGGGAGTACGATGGCAGTTTTTCACTGCCTTTTCGTGCCAGTCTTTCCGGCACAAAAAGGCAGTCGGAAACTGTCTTTGGGGGTCCCCAGTTGGGCCCCCATGGGTGCGAGGCTGCCGAATGGTGCCCCTCTGTGGATCCCTGCACCCGGTGGCAGGCACCTTGGGGTGCTGTCCACAGGGCGCAGGGATGAACTGCACCCCTGCTTTTCACAATGCAAGTATGCATTCCGCTCAGAATGCATGCTTGCATTGTGAAGTGTACGAATGCGACCGAACCCTGTTCGGTCGCATTGTACTTGCAGGGCCGTAACCGACGACAGCAGGTCGGTCGGTTACGGCTCCCGACCGATGTCGGACGGACCTGAGTCCGTCCAACATCGGAATCGGCCCCATAGAGTTGAAGTTCTCTCTGCCCATGCTGTTGCAGGCAGAGAACAGCACAGTTCCCTCAGACGATGGGGTCCCTGGGACAAAGTCTCCCAGAGGATGGGGACCCCGGGACATTGTATGTCTTCAAGCCCCAGGGAACGGGGATCCCTGGGGCCATAGGATGGCTCAAGGAGCCCACGCCTCAATTAACAAATGCTCTGTCCCGGTGAACGGGGTCCCCAGAGCCATATTATGGCTTAAGGAAGGAAGACCAAAACCCCCTCCCCAATTAAGAAAATCCTTAAGACGCAGGGGATAGGGTCCCAGCAACTGTTAATTCCTCAGGGAGGGGGCTACATGCACCCCTCTCCATAAAAATCTAATCAGTCTCAAAGGATGGGGCCTGAGTCCTTAAAATGGCTTGGGGAGGGAGGCTGCACACTCCCCTCCATATACAAATGAAAGTGTAACCGTGGATGGGATCCTGGGGGCCTTAAAATGGCTTTGGGAGGTTGTCCGTGTGCACCCTCCCTAAAAATGAAGGGTGCCCCAATCCCACTGGCCTGCCCCACTCCGGGAGGGCCTATATTTGAAAAAGATGGGAGCCCATACTATAAAAATAAATTTACTACGGATCTGCGGATCTTGCGTGGATCCGCTATTCCTTTAAACAAATGTTTATAGCCCCAGTGTATGGACACTCTGGGTCCCACCTACTAATCTTAGGGATTCTGAATAACCATATCCTGCCCCCTATATGCTTCTTAGGTCTCACCTAGGTAGGTCTTGTGCTTTCTCTTCGAGACATGTTGTATTCGGAATATGGGCTTTAAGCTCTACCCAGTGCTTCTGGTTGATTGGTTGGTCTGCCTTTTGGAAATTCCTTTACTGTGGTTGGTCAATAGTGTACATCTGTCCCGCCTTGGGTCCATGGTTCCCTCCCACAGGGACATCACCAATTGTTTCTTTTGTTTGACCATCTCTGACCATCTGTTGCCTCCTCCCTCGCAGACACACCCCCTCCCTCCCATTATTGCTGCCATCCTTCCTGGTTTTCACTCCACAACATTTTTTGTATTTATTAACTTTTGTGGCAATGGCCGCAAACCACACTTCAGCTTTAAACAACTAAATGAAAAGCGTGGGGTGCCACCATTGCTACAAAAGTATATCAATAACAAGACAGAGTCAGGTGGACACCATATTTCTTTCCCATTTGCAAAGCCAATACGCCAATAGTTCTCCATTTAACGAATGTGAGACCTATTGCATTGCAAACGCTTGTTTAAAATTGTGTTCAGGACATGGGGACTGAATCCCAGAGTCCTAAAATGTCTCTTTGTTAAAGTTGCAGCAATCAATCACATCTAATTGTTTGAAATGCCGGGTCCATGTATCCTTCGTGGAGTGAAATATATCTAGATTTTGAACCTTCATTTCTCAAAAACTATTGAACAGATTCACATTAAATCACAAAAAGCATGCTTTCTAGGTAAAAATCTAGCTTTCTATATTAACCCTTTTACCGTGGCACAAATTCAGTCGCGGTGCGGGCAAAATAAAGAGTGGGCGTGGTTCTGACGGCCCTCGGCTGTCCTCCGCACACACCCACTGTGAATGGGTCAAGGTTCAAAATATTTGTATACCTGGATGGTTGGGTTTGCAGGACTCTCCAGAGGGTCCTGTGATTGTGCAACATCAAATAATAGAACAATCTGATTGGATGAGAGGGCCTCTTTTCCTGATGGCTGTTTCGCTCCTGTGGGATTAAAAAGCTCTTAAGCTCTGGTTTGTTAGCTGCAACATGGCGAGAAATGTTGCAGCCATCATTTCAGGACACAAGGGCTCGGTCTCTGTGTCCTGAACATTTTTAAAGAATAAAGTATATGATGGCAGTGTAGGTGTAGGCTGCTTCGCTGGACCTTGTAGGGGCGTCCCGGACAGACAGTGCCCCCCGGGGCTAAATAGTAAAAACAATTAGGGGGTTTCTATGATCCGGTGGGGCTCTTTCAGGTGTCAATGGGGCTCCCTGCTACCGCGAGAGTCCTTTGGGAGCCTAGAGGCCAAGTGGACTCCTACAAAACTCTCTTGGGATCTGAATTATTATTTTTTTAAAAGGGGAGGATTTGAGTGTTTGTGGCAGGTTGGCCGTGTATGGGTGGTTGATCTTGCGGCTAATCAATGCAGCGCACAGCTGAGGGCCATTATGGCCTTGAGTAAGCAAGGCCCCTGGGCCCGATCTCGGCATGGGGAGGGGTGCGGCTTTCCCCTACCAAAATTAAAATATCGGACACAGGGACTGGAGTTTCCAAGGCCTGAACAGACTCTGTGAGGGAAGCTGGGCACCCCTCTCCCCAAGATTAAAATGTCTACCTCAGGGGATGCAGTCCCCAGAACCTGAAGGGGCTGAGGGAGGCGGCTGTATTCTCACCTCCACTTGTTAAAAAATTGGCTCCCTGGGGATGAGGTCTCTGTGCCAGAAGATGCTCGGGGAGAGGGCTGCTCACCGCTTTGACTTTATTATTGCATTTGTCCACAGAGGAGGGGGTCCATGGAGCCTCAAGATGACTTTGGGAGGGGGACCGTATATTCTGCTCCCAAATCGCGTGCATCACCCTCATGCGCATTTTGTTTTTCAATCATTTTGTGATTGTTCTATTTTGGTATTCTTATCTGATGTCGATGCTACCTTTATAGAAATCACAAAAGGAGAAACCCTATATTGTAAGATAGGGATGGGGTTAAATACCTAGAAAGTAAGCAAGTCCCTGACCAAAAGATAATTATTAAGAAATTATTTTTACAATCATGTGTTGTTTTGTAATACTAGAAGGGTTACACCAATAGAGTACTTTCACCACAGTACGTTAATTGTCTAATATACTATTGACATATAATCGTTATAAGACACGCCTATACATGTAATAGAAACATAGATGCCAAACACAAAGTTTTATTTTTAATACAAAATCAGTTTTTATTCATCATTGTGGTTAAAATCAATATACATTTAAAAACACATTCAGAAACAATCCATTATTTCTATACAAATATTTTGATCAAGAAAACGAGAAAACCACAAAAAAAAGTCGATGCCGTGTTTCGGTGCGATAGGATCAACCACCTTCCTCAGGACAGAGTTTTCTAAAAAAAAAAATTTAACAGTGAACAATACAATAAATTAGTATTTATATCACCAAACATATTCAAATTTTTAAAAAATGTGTCACAATATTTGTCTCTAATTACAAAACCACAATTTTGGAACAACAACATACTGTACTCATAATTCAAAAGATTCTTTAGACAATGAGTAGTAATATTATTCTTTCGTTAAAAAACAACATACTGTCTTTGTTGTTATCCATGATACTAAGTTTTAAAAAAACACACAACTGAGCCCATGTGGCAAGAACAAACACATGAGTCTCAAAGCCCCACATGATTCTATTATATTTAGACCTACCTATTAAAATGTATCAATGCTTCCTTTGTCTGATTCAATTGGGAAACATTCTTATGGTTGAATTTGTGAATAAAACCGTGGAATTTCCTGCAAGTCAATTGATGGTAATTCAGTCAAGATTCATAAATGGGATTTTGATATAACAACCTATAAATTTAACGTTCATATAACGCACCTTTTTATGTGGTACAATACCTCAATAAAAACGATCGAGGGAGCCACTGATAGGTTAATCACCCTATAATGGTGTCCTTAAAAGTAAAAGTAAAATCAGAGGTTTTATCTCCTGTGTAATGGTACAACAATAATGTAGATAAAAAGAAATGCAAATGGAGGAGAGGCCTACCGATAAGAAACCAATCCCTTCCAACAGCAATTCAGGTGAGCCGTGATTGAGCTTCACTTCTTTATTATCTATAGGGATTTTTCTAGGATATACAAAAAATTTAATTATTTCTATATCCTTCTCTCTTAATCTTATTCACCATCCCTTTATAAATATTATCAAATAAAATAGGCTGAGTCATTACCTGGTGTGGCTGCTATCTTGGCATTGCAACTCAAAGCATAAAATCTGTAATTACCAAAATAAAATTCTTTTAGTGAAATCTATAGATTTATATATATGATTATTTTTTAGGTACAAGTGATTGCCTTTATTCGCTCTTTCCCATATTTCTTTTGTTAAGGGATTATCTGCCCATTATTTGAAATCACTACCTATCTGAGGGACACTAACTCTTTCTATATATATCTGTAGAGCTATTTATAGGTTTCGAGGAACTTGTGTTTGCGTAGACCAGTTGCGGTTATGATATATAAAACAATTGGTATATAAAACTATTCCTAGTATTATTAAATAGTTCTCTCTCTGGGAAGTACCCGTATCTGAATACCCCATCCTCGTTATACTACTAAGGGCACACGAATACTGATAGGTAGAATATCTAATGTATCTGCTTGCTGATAGGCATCGGGTATTTATAAGAAGGAGACGAGCGATTTTCTTACTAGAAATTCCCAATGTTTACCCGACTGATCTTACTAACCTTAGAGTTTCTAAAAATATCCCCCAGTTGTATTAAAGAACATCTCCTGCTGGACTCGAGGACACAGTGTCAGGAACCAAACACTACTTGGGGCAAAACCTCCATACTCAAGGCTACTGAAGACGGACTCCTCCTTACCTGATAAAAGTACTCCGGCCTCCCTGCTCCCTGCGATCGTGCACCGGGTTAGGATATAGAAAGAGCACTGTTCCGGAAGCAGATTTAAATACTCTACATGAAGGTCACATGATCCAATTTACGATCGTGTGTGATAATGATCGATTTTTTATGGATTTTTCTATTACACACTACTAGTATACTGTCAAACATTCTGAGAGTCGAGTGGTGTCGTGGTGAAAATAACTCTTAGTCACAAAACAATATACAATTTATTTTTTGTATATCTTGACTAGGTGGCCATCTTTATTTATTTATTTATTTATTTATTTATTACTCCACAGCAGCATACAGAAAAAGAAACAATACAGAAATACCGTACAATAGTACATATATATATTTCACAATTTCAAGTATACCAAATATATTTCAAAATATTTCAAGTATGGTCACAAAATGAACCCCATATACTCATACCAATCTTGCGTTTTTTAACCCCTTTAACAGAAAATAAGCTTAGTTCTAAATTGAATAGATTATACATTTTAGCCCGCCATGATTCAAATACAGGGGGGTCCATTTGGAGCCAGTTAGAGGCAACACATAGCCGTGCAACTGTCATGGCTGGCTATGAAAATCAAATAATGGTGATTGTATAGTAAAGTGCCTTTGTCAATTTCAGGCCCCATCCCTATTAACATTATGGCTGGTGTAATCTTCAGCGGTCTCCCAATAATTCCAGCCATGAACTTCTCTATATCCGCTATAAATCTAAACAATTTACAACAACTAAAAAAAATATGCAAGCTATCAGCATTATCCCCCCGACAACGAAAACATTTCCCATTATACCCTCCACCCCACTTAAACATCCGAGCAGGGGTATAATACAAATCAAAGATAGTTTTAAAAAATTGTACTTTCAAGTTAGCGGACATTAACACAGCCCGAGATCTGGTAATAGCATCTTCAATAGATATGTAATGTACACCCAGTGTGCTAACCCATTTACTATTCTGTTTCCCTATATCATCTGTTCTATATGATAACAATATCTTATACAAGACGCCAATTTTCTCCTGTCGCCTTAGAGCCTCTATAATTAAATTGGGAGCGGCCACAACTTTTTTCCGAATTAGGTAATCCCGGAGTTGAAGAAATTTAAAAAACTGAGAATTAGGTAAATTGTAATATATCCCCAATTCTTCATATGACATTAGTGACCCCTCCTGGGAGAAAAAATCTCCTAGTGTAATAATACCTTTTTTCCTCCACCCGTTGGCAATATTGTCCCAGAAAATGAGAGGAAGGATCTTAGTTGCATTCATTGGTGTATAGTATGATAATCTCTCCAATATACACATTTTCCGTATTCTCTTCCACACTTTAAAGGCTCCTTCCATCACCTTAAATCTTGTTCGCTTAAAGTAACTGCCATCAATCTCTTTAAACAAACAGTATCGGGCGTCAGATCCCAACAAAGTCTCAAAAATCGACGGGGCCTGGGCAATATTAGCTATTCCATCCCCAGTCAATAAAATCCGTATTTTTAACAAAAAGCATACATAAAAATAAAAGGCAAAATCTGGTATGGCTAAGCCACCTCTCTCTATTGGTAGCGTCATAAATCTAGCCGCTCGTCTTGGTTTGCCAGGAGCCCATATAAACTTCATACATAAAGATTGAAGATGTTGTAGCTGAGTGGTTGTCACCTCCAAAGGAATTGATCTAAATATATATAAAACCTTTGGTAAAATATTCATTTTAATAATGTTGCTTCTACCAATTAAGGTAAAATGTAATCGTCCCCATTTATCAAGCGACTCCCTAACACTATGTAACATAGTATTCCAATTGACATCAACCAGTTCTAGCATTGAAGTCTTAATTTTAATGCCCAGATAAGTCACCTCATGTAACACTCTAATATCCTGTAAATCAATACTGTCTGAACAAAGGATTTGTGTTTTATTTATATTAAGTTTGTAACCAGATATCTGACCAAACAATCTTGCTAAGTGTTCAATCTCTTGAAGCGCAAGAGAAGGATCCACCGATGTCACTGCAATGTCATCCGCGTATGCGAAAACAGAGAATGGAATCTCATGTACATAAAAGGGTTTAATACAACGGGTTATTACCCAGTTGTTCAACAAAAGGGTTTATATACAAGGCAAACAAAAGTGGCGAGCAGGGGCAGCCTTGCCTGGTCCCTCTGGTGATTCTGACAGGATCAGTTAATTACACCATAGCAGTAATTCTTCCGATCGGCGAAGTGTATAGTACCTGTAAAGCCTTCCTAAATCCCGACCCAAAACCCATGCGTTGCATCAGTTGCCAGAGATACTCCCACTCCACTTGATCGAAGGCTTTCTCTGCATCCAATAAAATTAGCCCTAAATCTCGTTTTTCGGTATGAGCAACATCAAATAATGTAATGACTTTATTTACATGAGTAACAGTCCCACGAGCTGGAATGAAACCATGTTGATTTAAAGAAACTAAAGAATTTATAACCTTAGATAACCGCATTGCCAGTATCTTAGAGTATATTTTACTATCGCAGTTTAACAACGAGATCGGGCGGTATGATCCTACTAGTTCCGGATCTTTGCCCTTTTTACAAAAAAACGCTATCGTAGCTTCAGCCCATGAGTTAGGAGCATAGCCCTTCTGAGCAGTCTGAAACGTTTTCAGCATTTCATCCTTCAAGTGATGGAAAAACAATTTATATATCTCAACCGGCAATTTGTCAGGGCCAGCCGCTTTTCCCAAAGATAAACTATTAACGGCAATTTCTAATTCAACCAATGTGATAGGGCTTTCCAATAATTCTGCGTCAAGAGAGTCTAAATGTAATACTCCTTGCTTTAAAAAAACATTAACATTCTCCTCGGCTCCCCCAGCATCCTGTTTAGTATACAATTCAGTATAAAACTGATGAAGAATAGAAAGTATCTGCTGCGGATCCTGATGAAGTTGGCCATTCTTATCCTTCAAAGCAGCAATAGAACGAGAAGATTCTTTCATACGTAGCCGTAAAGCCAGGCATCTTCCAACCGTTTCCCCATATTCATACATTTGCTTCTTATAAACTAGATATTTTTTGGCATTTTCATAATTCCATACACCCTGAATTTTAGCTCGTGCTCTAGCTACCGAGTTTTCTAACTCCAAAATGTTATTACTTTGCTGTATAATCCCCAAAGTTAAATTACCCTCTGCTTCTTTCAAGGCCACATAGAGATCCTGCATCTCTGTTTTCATTTTCCTTTGCTGATGCAATCCAAAGCTAATTACTACCCCCGAAAGCAGGCTTTAAACGTATCCCAAATAATTGCAACATGAGCCGATTCCCTGTTATTATCAAAAAAATCCTTCATCCAGGGGATTATGTGTTCTCTAAACTCCTCATTTAAACATAATTTCCTGTCAAAAGAAAAGTTCTTAGGTAAGACCTTCTGATCTAAAGCGATCAAATCCAAAACAAGTGGAGCATGGTCAGACGATATCCGAGGGAGTATTTGAGCAGAAGCCCCTGCCAAAAATTTGGTTGAGACAAAAAAATAATCTAATCGGACTAATTTTTTATGGGGAAAAGAATAAAATGTATAGCCCGGATCCCGATGATTTAACTTACCCCATACATCAACTAACCCATGATCATTTACTAAGTGATGTAAAGCTTTAAAAACACGTGGTTTACGACCTTTATAACTTCGAGGTCCATCCTGCACTTCATGATTCACTAAATTTATATTTATATCCCCACAGATTATCAAAGGTTGCACCCATGTAGCCAATTCTAAATTTAGCACCTCCAGCATTTCTGCTTCATCTATATTGGAGCCATAAATAGTACATACAGTGAATTTACTATCCCCAAGTATGCATTCAACAATAGCCCAGCGCCCAAGATTATCCGCCGAGGATCGCCCAGCAATTTGCACATTTGGTTTAGCTAATATAGCCACCCCACGAGTCATAAAAAGTTGTGTGGAGGCCGTTAGCAATGAAAACCCAAGTTCCTTTAGAATATGTCATTTAGGCCAAGGTGTATGCGTCTCTTGAAGACATACCAGATCAGGCTGAATAAATCGCAATTCGGCAGCAACCCTCTTTCGTTTTAACAAATTGTTAAGACCAGCCACATTTAACGAACAAAATGTAATCCCTTTATCAATCATCATGAAAGTGTGATAACCTTATCCATATATATCAAGTCATATATACTGCTGTAGCAAAGCAAATCTAATATCTTTGTGACCATATCGTTATTTTTTCGAATAGTTTTGCTGCTGTGGGTATTTTTATTCCCCCTTTTTACCCCGCCTAAGTGCCCCATCAACCCCCCATACTCCCTATACACCCAAATATCCCCCTTTCTCCCTTTCTCCCTCCCAACCCCCCTGTAACGAGGCTTTAGGACGCAAGGTCCTGTAGATGCAAGCTCCCGTGTGCCTCTTGCCATTCCCTGAATAAAAAAAAAAACATTTTAAAAAAAACAGAGCAGAAAGGAAAAAGACCTCTCACTACCTTATGAAAATTCTATAAGGTGTCTCAAAAGGTATTTAAAGAAGAAAGTCAGGCTCAACTACTCGGTGCCCTCATAAATATCCGAGATGAAAATCCACCTCATTCAATAGAGTTTATAAACTCCTTGGCTGACCCGACATTAGTAAAAAAGCGGGTGCGCTCATGAAAAATAATTTTCAACTTCGCAGGAAACATTAAGTAAGCTTGAGCCCCCTTAGCTTGAAATTGAGTGATCAGCTGTCGGAGTTGCCAACGAAGATCAACAGTATGGTGGCAAAGATCCGGTCTCACAAAAAATTCAACATCCCCCCTATTCGTTTTCTATCAGGTCGAGCTAACTTAAACACCTCCTCACGGGCCAAAAAACTATTAAAGGAAATTAAGAAGGCTCTAGGCTTAGATTCCCCCTGACTAGGTCTATGTCGGATATTAAAACGAAACCTATGTGCGCGTTCAATCTCTTTATCCCAGTCCCATCTGTTCAACTTGGGGAAAGCTTTTTTGAATAAATCTATAATGAATCTGCGTGGGTCCGCCCTTCTTTCCCCTCTGGAATCAAAAGTACTCTTAAGTTATTTCGG
Organism: Triturus cristatus; assembly: GCF_964204655.1. NCBI lineage: Eukaryota > Metazoa > Chordata > Amphibia > Caudata > Salamandridae > Triturus > Triturus cristatus. The sequence goes on from NC_140585.1 coordinate 444,548,219, forward strand.
CGCACTCGGTTCTCAAAATCCGCTATCTTCCACTGGATATCCTCTTTAGTGGCCAGCAACAATTCGGTAGTACCCTTTTGCTGAATAAGTTCATCCTCTAAATTAGAAATACGTGATTCAGCTTCGTTAAATCTGGTAATAAAGTCACCATGAGATTTAGCAATGCGCCTAACCGAGTTCTGTAACTTGCGGCATAAATTCTGTACTCTTTGACTTTCTTCTCGGGTTTTATCTCGATGGGACATTATAGATTGATAAATTAATGCCAAAGAGATCTCTTCACCATCCGCATTATTCAACTCCCTCGGTGTATCACTTCTATTTGTATTCAGTTCCTGTTTTTCCCGTACCGTATAAGGATGATTCTCCGCCATTTCCCCTGACTGTTCCAAGAAGAGACTACTATGGTCGTTACCATCTAATGTTGTATGCCGAGTAACCAAGTCCTCACAGGATGACATAGACTGCTCGGAAAGAGAAAAAAAATCACCTGATTCTGCCTCAGGCACCTGAAATTGTTTGTGGCCCTCAGAATTTATCGGAACATTAGAGTCTTGAGCCATCGCTGACCCCCCAGCATCAACAGCGGTTGAGACTTCTGAAGGGAGAAGGCCAGTATTAGGTAGACTAATAATCACAGTCGAGGGGTTCTCTTCATTTGATTCTATCAAATCACTCCCCCCTAACAGAGGATCAGCGTTTTTACCCTTCCGTTTGTTTTTAACTGTGGAAAAAAGTGCTGGAATCTTTTTCCCCGTCAGGCTGCCTTTACCTCTTGCATCAACAGCGTCGCCGCTTCTAACCAAATCAGCAGTCCCACTCAAATTGCTGTTTCTCACCTGAGCGTCCTCGGCAGGTTTCCCTGTTCTACTGACTCCCTGAGCGCGAGGTTTCCCTCGCATCCCCTTCGGAGGCATCTCACCAATCTGTTTCGTAGTATTCACCTCAGCAACTCCCACCGCTTCGCAGGGCTGCCGTCAAGCTCCACGCCACAGCACGCACTTCCCAGCGGCAACTCCCGCCACCTGTGCAGCTACCGAACCAACACCACTACAATGCTGATCGGCGTCCCAGGCATGGACGGTATAGACGTCGGCTCCGCAGCCCTTCACGGGTAAGTATAAATGAATTAAGGCAATTGCAGTCAAAAGAGAGTTTTCCGCAGCATTCCAGCGATATTAGCATCCAGCGAGTACATCAGGCAAATCACTTTCCGGGTCCGGCAGGAGCGGTCAGCTACACGGTCAGCTACACGGCCGCAGCAGCGGGCGCCATCTTGCCTCAGAAAACTTGTGTCCACTTTGAATGCATGGGTGGCCATCTTTGAATGGTACGATTTACTAACATCTTAAATGTTTATCATATTTTGATGAATTTTAGATTTATATCGTATTCAATACTCATGTAAGTTTTACCACTCATTGATTCGAGTATTCTTATATCGACATTCACATTTGATAAAAAAACCATACCACTTTACTTTTAATCTTAATCGTTCTTGGTGGCGGCCATCTTTGAATGTCTGTTACTAGGAATATCTGAAGACAGGTCATTCTATTTGTGACTAATATCTCATGGAAAGTCCACAACTCTGTCCACGTCTGTCACCCGGAACAGACATTCACCAAACGAAACTCCGACATCATTCATAAACAGCAGGTCGTGCGTGCTGGTACGTCATGTTGTTTTTTTTGGATCAGCTCAAACACCATCTAGGTGCCGTAGCGGCCATATTTGAGTGTCCATTATGAGGAAAACTTGAAGAAAATCTGAAAAGGGGATCATTACCTTCCTTACCTCCAATTGTAAAGCGCTCTGATATCCTTCGGGATCATGTTTGCGCTATATAAAACTTTTTAAATAAATAAAATCCTGCGTATTTGCAGATCCTTAGTGAATTTGTGGCAATGTTTTAAAAAAAATATTTTTTGGGCCCAGGGGGGGAGGAGTCCCTCTGGAACCTGCCCACCACACCTCAGGGGGCAGGATATCCCTACTGTGCCCGTTTATTTTTTTACCTTTTTTCTTGGACAAGGAACTGAGTCCCGATTCCTAAGATGGCTGCCGCCACATCATGGTTGATGTGGTGGCAGGCAAACAGATCTCATCTTGATAGCTTTTTTGACAAAGGGAGAAGGTGCACCAGTAAAAAGTCCAAACTTGATAGTAAGTCCTTAACGTTCCTTTTATTCTTATATATATTTTTTCATAAAACGAGAAATCAGCCAACGCGTTTCCTTCTTTACGACAAGAACTTCTTCAGGGCAGTACTTAGACGATGTAGAGTACATAAAAATGAAGGTCATCAAGAAGTATATGATTCAAAAATAACCATGCGTTCAGAATTTAGAAAATTCCATAATGCGAATTCTAAAAAATAATTTGCATAGGTTCCAAAGCGCAATATTTGGATGATGTAAAGTACATGTAAATACAAGTCATCAAAAGGTATATGGCACGAATATATCCATGTCATCAGAATTCCATGATACGAATTCAAATAGGTTCTGCACATAGATTCCAAAGCACTTTTCCAAGTAAGAAAAGCGTGAAGTAAGTAACGGAGTCAGATAGCAAACAGTGTCTGGAACCCGCCCACCACACCTCAGGGGGCAGGATATCCCTACTGTGCCCGTTTATTTTTTTACCTTTTTTCTTGGACAAGGAACTGAGTCCCGATTCCTAAGATGGCTGCCGCCAGATCATGGTTGATGTGGTGGCAGGCAAACAGATCTCATCTTGATAGCTGTTGGCTCTGCGGATCTCACGCAGCATGAAAGCAACACAGTTTTTTAGGTTAATTTCCCAAAAAGGCCTAAACAGTTTTACACCATATCACAAAAAACATGATTTCTGGACCAAGATCTAGTTTTCTGACAAATCTGGTGTAAATCTGTTCAGCCGTTAGGGCTGTAGCTGTGTCTAAATTTCCTGTGGAGAAATGAACGGAGAAAATTAGGGACCCTTCTCTGCCCCTTCTTGACAGATCACCTCGAAACTTTCCACGAAGGAGCGGAGGTGAATGAGACTTTTTTAGGAAAGTTTTGTGAAGATTCATCAAATGGCACTAAAGTAATAAGAACACCAAAAGATGCTTTTCCTAAAACACAATCCTAACTATAACTATCCAGTGGCAACCGCAAATGGGTAATATATATACACAAATATATATATATATCTATACATATGTATATATATGTATAATATGTATATATATATATATGTATATAAACACACTCCAGGTTGCCCTGCTAAAGAGACGCCATCACAGGTATGGAAATGTCCTTTCTTTATTGTGGGTAGCAGTAACAGCAAAGTACACCCTCCATCGGTAACACTGCCAAACAAGTTTCGGGCTCATAAGCCCTTGATCACTGGCCGTATGCAAAAAGTCACTGCAGCTGAGAGGACTATTTGACACTTGACCCCACCCTCTTGGGATTTCCTTGCAGGTATGCTTTCTGGGTCTTGAAGTCCTTTAACCTTTCCACAATGGATGCTGCATAATTATTAAAACGGGCTCCGTGCACAACAATTTCATTCCCCAGAGTGGGTCCTCAGGAGGGGGAACATCACAGCAACTGCCCATATTTAGGTCCCGCAATCGTGGCTCCTCACCTCCGTACAGCACACTTTTGTTTCTGTGCCCGGCAACCTGGAGTGTGTTTATATATATGTTTATATATATGTATATGTATATCTATGGATATACATATACATATATATATTTACATATATGTATACATACTCACGTGCAGGCACACACACACACAGTGTGTGGAAGTGACCTTCAACCTCTGTGAAATCTGTTTAAGCTACTTTACCTAAAGAGAACACTTCGCACATTGATAAATATTGTGAAATTGCAAAATCTGGCATAATGGTATCCAGCACAGACTTGTTCTAAAAGTTTAGGTTCTATTCATTCGAACTCTTATTTAATAGGAAGGTTTCATATTTAAAGCATAAAGTACAGCAGAACAGCATGACCTCATCTCTGTCCCTCCGTCCCCTTCTCCCCTTTGCTGGGAGCAAGAACTGATGCCCAAGCTGACATACTCCCACGCTGCCACAAAGAGATTAATTCCTATAGTTGTTTTAGAGGCATATGTTGAAGTGAGTGCATATTCAGAGTTTTAATGCTGCTACTCAGGATCACTCAACCTTCTTCCCAAAAACTATAACATGCTTTTAAAATTGTAAAAGCCATAGGGATGCCGGGACACACCTCTGAAAAGTGGTCCTGTCTGGGAAACTCCAAGTTGTCTGGCCACCCTATGCTACGGGGCATGCCAACATATATGTGTACTCCAATAGGAGCATCCTATTTCGGAACCTAAGAGCAGTCGCGGCTCCTGCAGTTAAGTGCGGTGGGGCTTAGTGGGGCAGGTGGGGAAGTTGACAGATGACAGAGTAGGATATATTCATTTATTTCATTTTCTCTATTCCATCATCTGTCGACTCCCCCTCTCTGCGCCCTACCCCACCCCGCCCCACCACGCTTATCAGCAGAAGCCATGACTGTGTAAAAGTATCCTGATACTGTTATACAACTCAACAGGGCTGCAGAGAAATCTCAGTTCTGTAAGCAGTTCCCCAGATTGATGGAGATGAGTACTGAGAAATTTACACCTGAGTGATGTAGCTCTAACATATTATGGGCAGATAAATATGATTTGCCTGATCCAGATCCCAATAAATTGCACAGGTGCGTGCTTAAAGCAGTGCTTCAATGCTCATAAAACCACAAATAAGGCTCAGGGAGAGGGTTGGCATCAATGGTCAACGGAAGCCATAGCAAAGGCAAATTAATTCAATCATTCCCATATTCTTATGTGTCTCTACTGTTGTCTGTCTCTGTTTGGACTACAATAAAGCTAACTTATAAATGGTTATTAGCAGTTTAGTCTGAGAGGTACCAGCAAGCCAGTGGATATAAATATTACACCACTACATAAATGTTTGGTGATGAATCCCTAATTCGGGAGACCACATCTCCCAGTTGTGGAGACAGTCAATAGGAATGCTAGCAATATATTGTAAAAGCAGCATCAAATTGTCTATGATAGGGAATGCAGGAACGTAGAAACTTATATGGCCCAATTAACAAAAAAATTAAAAGATCAAAACCTTCCTTTTAAATATTCACCTCTACATAGGCCGCGTAGCCCACAAGGCAGAGTGCATACTATTTAAAAGTGGGACATGTAAAAATGTAATGCTAACATCCTTACAGTGACTAGCACCCAAAACCTATTTTCAATCGGAAAAGCTTAACTGTCATATGCAGAAAGCCATAGTACAGATTGAAATACTAATACTGTATCTCAGGAATGGGACCAACTAGCAAAATAATAAAATAACTATTTTTAATAGTCATTAAAAATTCAAATAATTGGTGAATTTGGATTTTTAATAAATGTTAAGGAAAACTAACTTTTAGAAAATTACCTTTTTCCTGAAGTTCCTGAGGTCTAATTTGCATTGTTATGCTATATTGATTTGTATGGCGCACTAATCACCCAAGAGGGTATCAAGGCGCTGGACCAGCTGTGTAGGTTTGAGGTACACAAAATACTTATAAAAAGAGCCAGGTCTTCAGGTTCTTGCAGAACTCAGAATGTGAGGAGGAGCCTCTGATGTGTTGAGGGAGGCCATTCCATGTCTTAGATGCAATGTAGAAGAATGAACGACCTCCAGTTTTGCTTTTGAGGATGTGGGGAATGTGTGCGAGTGACTGTGAGGTAGAGCGTAGGTGTCTGGTGGGGGTTGGTGAAAGTGTATGCAGCTGTTCAGGTACTCTAGTCCTGTGTTGTATAGGGTTTCGTACGTGTGTGTGAGAAGTATGAATTGACTGCTCTTGTGAATGGGGAGCCAGTGAAGCTTCTTGAGGTGCAGTGTGATGTGAGTGCTTAATGGGAGGTTGAGTATGAGTCTTGCAGCGGTGTTCTGGATTGTGTAAAGTCTGTGTAGGAGTTGTTTGGAGAGTCCAGCATAGAGAGTGTTGCAGTAGTCCAGCCTGCTGGTGATGAGTGCTTGTGTGACGGTCCTTCTGGTTTTCTGAGGAAACCACTTGAAGATCTTTTGTAGCATGCGTAGGATGTGGAAGCAGGAGGAGCACACTGCTTTGACTTGTGCCGTCATAGTGAACTTGCCGTCTAGGATGATCCCTAGATGTCTTACGTGGTCTGTGGGTGTGAGTCTTGGTCCTAGCTCCGACGACTACCAGGTGGGGTCCCATGGGGAGGTCTTGTTGCCGAAGATCAGTACTTCTGTCTTGTCAGAGCTGAGCTGCAGGCAGTTGGCTCTCATCCAGCCTGCTACCATGGTTATGCAGTTTGTAAAGTTGGTCCTGTGGTGATTGTCTTGTTAGCTAGGGAGAGGATCAGTTGGGGGCCATCGGTGTTGGAGATGACGGTGATGCCTTGTGAAAGGATGATATTGTCAAGCAATGTCATGTAAATGTTGAAAAGGGTGGGGCAGCGGGGTGATCCCTGTGGGACTCTGCATATCAATCTCTTGGTCTCTGATGTAAAGGGTGACAGCCTGACCCTTTGGGTTTTTCCTGTGAGGAATGAACAGATCTATTTGAGAGCAGATTTTGTATACCAATCTTGTGGAATCTTCTGATGCGGGTGTTATGGTAAACAGTGTCAAAAGGCATGGAGAGGTCAAGCAGGAGGAGGGCCACTGTTTTTCCTTGGTCCAGGATTACCTTACAGGCAGGAAGAGCAACATAGGAAAAAAAGGAAAGGCTCTGCACAGAATCCATCCTATTCTAAGTTCACATTGGCAGGCCCAGGCTTAAACTTTAATGTCTCCCATTCAGTGGAGATTAGACGGATCAATATTAGCAAACAGAAAGCATAGACATTATAAGAAAGTGAATTATGTATTGGAGACGATGATAGTCCATCAGAAGTATTAAAGTCACAAGCTTGTTAGGTCCAGACAAAGGTTTCAATAATGTAACCCTGAACGCAAAGTATGCTATGGCAAAGAGCAGACAGGCTTAGCTAAAAGAAAATGTGCAAAGCATGTAAAAGTGACATAACTGTTAAAAAAAGGTGGGGAAACAACAAACAATAAAAATTTCACTTCAATTTCTCAAAATAGAGTAAAAATTCATAAACAAAATTATGCAAAAACAACAAAATAGAATAAGGGGAACCGGAGATAGGAATTTTGGACGATTTAAGAGAAAAGGCACCAAGAAAAAGTAAAGTACCAATTAGTAGTCACTGTCTGTGGGTGACTGGGATCTATGTATGATTACAGGCCAATCACAATGGAATGTGGGTCAGATACGCCAATTATGTTTGTCCCAATCAAATATTTTAAGTAGGATGTAATCTCTTTTTCGGAACTCAGAATCCTCTAGCGGTGCAAGACTGCAGGCTATATCTGTTGATGAGTACCAGGAGGCCCGATACCTTCTCGCCGAGGACCTGCTAAAAGGGATAAGCTGCAGTGAAGAAGTTCCAAGGAAAAGAACACTGTTTCTTCAGTCCAGCTGCACAGCTTTTCAGAAATTTGAGAAGTCCAGTTAGACACAGCCAAGTGTCCCAGGACGTTGAGGGTCAGAACTCACTCTAGCAGGATCCAGTTCAAGTCCAGTTACAAATGGTCAGGTGGGCACTTCAGGGGAAAAAGGACTTTTGCAGCTTGTTGTGTCCCTGAAGCCACACAGGAGGTTAGCCAACTAACCCTTGGAGTCTACCCCTTCAGGTCTAAAACAGCAGGTTGTTCTTCTACTGGTCCAGAAATTGTTCTGAGGAGGGTGCCTTGGTGTGCCACATTTATGGTTGGCACTAGCTTGTGGGTGGGAGTGACCCCTGGCTCCACTCTAACCAATGGGGTAAGAGTTCCCAGGAGCAACCTTATCTACTTTTGAAGCAGTTTGTGTTTCCCCTACTACAAACAATTCCACAGAGCACCTTACAGCTAAAATGAGAAACCATTTTTTCCTTTGTGCATAACCTATGAGCCTGCCCAGATGTATTTCTAAGGAAACTGGTTCTGGGGTAGCGACCCTCCCACTTGGTTTGGAGCCAGCCTGTCTGAGGGAACAAATGTTAGCTTTCCATAAAGCTCACCTTACACTTCCTTGTGAAAGGGCTGCCCCTTTACAAGTTAATTAAGTTTGTGGGTCCACCATAATTGGCTTTCATGCAATGGGAAGAAATCAACCCCCATGCCCAAGCCATTGTTTCTGCTCTTGAAGCAGTTTTCACACCTCATTAAGGTCAAGAACTGGCGGGACAACTGCTGTCAGGCTAATGGAATTAATCCTCTTGGAGCTTCAGGCAGGAAAAAGGTAACTTTCTATTGGATACTTTTCCTAAATATTTATTAAAAATCTAAAGTCCTCACTGAATGGGATTTTTTTATAAACAGTAAAAATAGTGGCTGAATTATTTTTATAGCTAATTCCAAACCCGAGATAGCAGAAATAATATTTTTGTCTCTATTCTAGTTTTCTCATAGGACAGTTAGAGCCTTCAACAGTTAGAATAGCTTTTTGGGGGGCTTGTGAATGTCTTGATAACAAAAAAGTCCATATATCTCACTTTTAGACACCATGCTCTCTGCCTTGTGAGCTTCTAGGCTTATGTAGTGGTGACTTATTACTAACTAAAAGGACGTTTTTCCCCACTTAAAAGTTATTTTGACAGGTCAAGTTGCAGGTTTTTAAACAGCAGCAGTTGAGCTACAATGGTAGGCATTAAGCCTTGTTTTTCTATGCCACACTAGTGGATGGCAAAATAAGTGATGCAGTCTACAAGTAACATTTGAATTTAGCGACCATGGGTGTAGTTTCTACACCATATACTATGGCATTAGATGAGAATTATATATATTCCAATCAGGGATTAGTCAATTTTGACATGTTTTAGGGGTCAGGGCACATACACTGGACAGCAGTGCCCCACTGTGGAGACACTAAAAATTAGCAATAAAACTCAGCAAAAAAACGGGGTGACTGAACAATAAAGGTGCATTTCCTCATAATTTCTATATATAATTATTAAGAAAAACAACACAACACAAAAGAAGTAACACTGATAGTGATGATTCCTTCAAGATGTATACATGACCCTAAGTATACAAATCCCCTAGATTTCGTGGATGGAATTATTTACATGTTTGACATCCAGAGCATGTGGCTGCGTGAGAATAAGTGATCATATCTGTGCCACCCTAAATGCTGCTTAAGGCTGAAGGATTTCCTATTTAGAAAATCAAATTGTGCATGATCGGTTGAGAGGGTGGATTGCAGCTCAGTGAGTGAAGAATACTTTGCAACGGGAATGTGTGAAATTTGGGCAATATACATGTGCACATTACTGGGAGTCTGAGCCAACACACTATTGGCAGAGACCAGCTGATATGTGTAACATATTTCAGACCCTGTGGGAATCCGGATTACATTAAAATACGTGAGCCTGACCTGTAATACGTGATACTTGATAAACGTACGCCGAGAGCCAAAAATACCTTTATAAATTGGGTCAACAGTCTCAGATGAAGTGTGTCCGATGAAGGTAAACGTCTGAGATGTATCACTCCAAGTTAACTACCAGGCAAATCTAGCTTCAGAACACAGATCACACAAAAATGTGCTGCTCTTTGCACTATTTGCAGACAGAGATTGAGCCTACGGCGTTGACGTAAAAGGGAAAAGAGACTTTGATATGTTTTTTTATCCAATCGGAAGGTCGCAAGTATTATCCAGCTAAAGACGGCTTCACACGGTGTCTTCAATAATACATACCATTTGTTACGAAAACAAGAATATTTCACCTCTGGACCACTCTCAGCTATACACAGGCAATGTGCCCTTCTAGGATTGTCAGTGTAGTGTATCGCTGTTAATGCATACAAAAACACAATAGGTTTTCGTGTATGTCAGAACGAGCAAACAGCATTGACAGAGACGTTCTTGTGCGCGTTTACTGGTGGGTAAAAGAGAATGATGCTGCGCTATTTATGAATGTCCTTGACAAATCATGGCATTTCTATTAAAAGAGAGATTCGAAGACCTAGAAGAGACGCTATTGAACTGGACGTGATTCTATTTTATATTCTCAGGTCGAGATGCTAGGACTTGGCAGATATGCTCTGCAAGGTCAATGCTATATAAACTGAAACTTCTGCCAACTGAGGTGACGTGTGATGTGCATTAAGATGCTGGTCACCTCCAACTTCCACGGAAACGCGTTAGAGCTTTTACATACATAGCTAGACGATGGTATTTTGGTTGGGGAGTGGGGGTCTCCCTGCTTCTCTGCCAGTCGACTGACAGCTCTTTGCAATGCATGTAAAGATACATGACGTGAGCGGACTGTCACGGCCATGTCTCGGCGCTTAGAATGAGCCCAGGAGCGTTCCTGAAGCGGAGAGGCGGAGACCTGTCACACATGGTCGAATAGGCGGCACAGAGGCGGGACGCGCACCCGGCACATCTCATGAACCGCCGTGTTGTGACACCGGTTGAGGAGCTGGCAGAGTGGGGACACACCTTGAAGGCTGCGACCGAGGAGGCGTGGAGCCAGTCAGCGAGCCGCGGGCGAAGGATCATACAGCAGACACCAGGGCATGAGAGGCGCCTCCGCCTGCTCCAGCGGGAGGCTGCAGGGGGCCCAATTGAAGGTGCAGCGGAGGCATGCAGCGGGGTCGGAGCGCTAGAGAACAGTGGCACCAGGGGTAAAGGAGCCCTGACGGGCGCTGTTTTAGCAGAGCGGAAGCCCCACCCCGCGCCACCGCTGCCCCGACATGACTGTGGTGGCTGGAGGAGAGGACGAGCCGAGGGAGGTGGCCCTAAGAGCACACAGAGATTACGAGGAGGGCGGCTGCGTGGCTCAAGAGGAACCAGAGCCCGGCGAGCCGCCAAGCCCGGACTGCTGCGAGCGTGTGGTGATCAACATCTCCGGGTTGCGCTTCGAGACGCAGCTGCGCACCCTGGCGCGCTTCCCGCGCACCCTGTTGGGAGACCCGCGGCGCCGCGTGCGCTTCTTCGACCCCCTGCGCAACGAGTACTTCTTCGACCGCAACCGACCCAGCTTCGACGCCATCCTCTACTACTACCAGTCTGGGGGCCGGCTACGGCGGCCCGTCAATGTGCCCGTGGACATCTTCCTGGAGGAGGTGAAGTTCTACGAGCTGGGCGAGCGCGTGCTGGAGCTCTTCCGCGAGGATGAAGGTTTCATCCGCGAGGAGGAGCGGCCGCTGCCTGAAGGAGCCCTTCAGCGCCAGCTCTGGCTGCTCTTTGAGTATCCAGAGAGCTCCGGTCCGGCACGGGGCATTGCCATCGTTTCGGTCATGATCATCCTCATTTCCATTGTCATCTTCTGTCTAGAGACTCTGCCCGAATTTCGCGAGGAGGCAGCGAGACTGTCTGACCCATTCCTGGCTTTTAACGACACCCGAGCGAGCCTCCCCCGGAGCAGCCCATTCACCGACCCATTTTTTCTCACAGAGACCCTATGTATTGTCTGGTTTTCATTCGAGCTGCTTGTGCGCTTTGCAGCCAGCCCCAGCAAACCAGCCTTCTTTAGGAATATGATGAATGTGATTGATATAGTGGCCATCATCCCTTACTTTATCACCCTGGGCACTGAGCTGGCCGAGCAGCAGGGTGGTGGCAACAACGGGCAGCAGGCCATGTCCTTGGCCATTCTCCGGGTTATCCGGCTGGTGCGGGTCTTCAGGATATTCAAGCTCTCCCGACACTCCAAGGGGCTGCAGATCCTGGGCAAGACCCTGCAGGCCAGCATGCGGGAGCTGGGGTTGCTTATCTTCTTCCTTTTTATTGGGGTCATCCTCTTCTCCAGTGCTGTGTACTTTGCTGAGACTGACGACCCTGAATCCCTTTTTACCAGCATCCCGGATGCCTTCTGGTGGGCGGTGGTGTCCATGACTACAGTAGGTTATGGGGACATGTATCCCACAACCATAGGGGGTAAGATTGTGGGCTCTCTATGTGCCATTGCAGGTGTGCTGACCATTGCTCTACCTGTGCCTGTCATTGTGTCCAACTTCAACTACTTCTATCACCGGGAGAAGGAGCAGGAAGAGCAGGCCCAGTACACACATGTGCCCTGTGGGCGGCAGTCCAGCCCTTACCGCGAGCACATGGGTACAAGCAGCAGACTCTCTCTCCACAGGTCCGACTGCACTGAAGACCTAGAGGAACTCAAGTATTCACAGTATTGCTCAACCAACCAGGACTACACAGATGGAAAGCTTTACACAGAGGTATGATTTCTTAGAATGAACTCTGCCCATGGCAGCCATCATTCCAGCCTGTAGGGCATTGTCTAAGTAAGGCCAGTGATTCTCCCTGAGGCACAGAGAAAATATGGCTGTGAGAGAGACCAGGAAAATAAGGACCACAGCAGGTTTTTGAGATGGATCCTGCAAAGAGAAATGCATTGCTCAAAGTATGTATGGCAGGTTGTACAGACAGGACCTGTGCTTCGTTGCATAGAAACAAATCTGGGGAGAAATCATAGAAATTAAGACTGCAACTGATCCAACCTAAAGGGACGTGGGAAATGACCCCAACAGTGGTGTGACAGCTCAACAAGACAGCCTTTTGCTCTAGCCTACTGGGGACTGTACAGCAAAGGGCCTGTGGTTCACATTAAGGAAATATAAGCGATGATAACATCAGGAAAATGAGGACTACTGAGGTGTGAGTAAAGGTACTCGGGTTGAACTCCACACTCGAAAACACCCCTTTCTGAAACTTGGGGAAATCATACAGTCAAGGGCATGTGCCCAGTATTCAGAAATGAATGAGCAAGTCTGCCCGGGAATGAGGACTCGAGAGGTGAGACTGGGAATACTAGTGTAACCTCTGCACATAGATACCAACGTGGTGGAGCACCCCCTTTCCAGATGGGTGTGCCTGCAGGGTGCTCATACACGCTCCAGCATAGAGGATATTTTACAGCAGAGTTGCGACTGTAACGAGGGGGTGGACCTCTGCTTGTGGATAATTAAAAACATCCTGGAAACATCTCCCACTTTATATCCTTCACACGTAAAAGTACTATAGCATTACTAAGGAAATTATAGGACCAACATCTTCTGTGGAAAGTCAGAGATGTATCCTAGAGTCTCCCCATCTCCGATGCCATCAACTCAAACACGTTCCACCTTGTTGATTATTTTGTAGAAGAGGAGAGTGAACAAATGGGCGATGATTAATTTGGTTGGGGCTGGATACCAGTTTCAGACAACACAGGTACCTCCTTGATGGTGTTTTAATGACAGCTGGGTAACACAGATCCACTTTGGGGGAGGGCTGACTTCCCTGTTCTTCATAGTACGCTGTGTATTCATCGGAGCAGCTGCAGCGATTTATGTTGAAGCACTTTACAATCAATCACGTGAAATGTTGCCCACTCCCTTTCTCCCCCCACTCCTTCATCAGGTGTAGCTCATACCAATGTGGTATTTCCTTAATTTAATGCATAATGAATGCGTTTTTGCACATTTTGTTTTGTTTACACCCATGCCATGGCTTTAATTATGGTTTACTCTGTTAACCAAATGCGCACGCATGGACATGCCTTCCTATGCAAGGTCGATTCAGGGACATCTGCATTTTCATCTAGCATTGATTCTAAGGACATTCTGTTATGTTGTGAATAACAACTGGGGACTTCTTTGAGTCATGTGCCGGCCATTCCAAGGTGGCAGTGATTAACAGACATCTGAACAGTATTGAGTCATTTTAGACGTTAGTTTACATGTTGTGTTGTGTATGTCCAGCGAGAGGGTTGTGGGGTTACTTTCTAAAATTATATATTTTTATATGGACGTAATTGTTCTGTTTTTATGTAATGCGAGAAACTTTAATGGGAAACGGTGCAAAACAAGAGAAGCGTTCTAAAATTGGGCTTCCTTATGTCCCTGCTGCCTCCCTCCACCCCAGTGTACCTGAAGGAATGTTATGTTATGTTAAAGGATTTTATAGAGTGCGTGGCTGTCCCAACAACGGGGCTTCCCAGCACTGGACCTCAGACATAGGAAGCAAATGCTAACTGCCTCTCAAAAGGAAAACAAAGGGATTTAGGTAGAAAATAACCATGTCTTCAGAGATTTCCTGAATAACAGATGTTTTTCAATATTTCTAATGAAAAGCGGAAATGCATTCTAAAGGGCGGGAGCCTTGGCGTAGAATGAACGTCAACCAGCTCAGGCCCTCTGAACTCGGGGAACAGTGGCCAAGTTGAGGTTAGCTGAGTGTAGGTGGCAGGAGGTTCTGTATGAAAATATGAAATTGGACAAAATAGAAACTCTTTGGCAGAACAGGATCTTATGGGCTGTACACAAGGTCTTAAAATGTATTCGCTTCCGTACTGGAGGCCAGTGCAATTCGTGAAGAAGGGCAGTAACAGGGGTAAACTTTGGAATGGCAAAGATAGCCTAGCTGCTGCATTCTGGGCAAGCTGGAGTCTTCTGATGACTGACCTGTTAGTGTCAAGGTACAAAATGTTGCAATAGTCAAGTTTGGATAGAATTACTGCTTGAATAATAGTTTGGCCGCTACTGGAATCAAAGAGGCCAAGGATCGGTTTGAAGCTTCTCATAAACCCGAAACTGGTGGCAACAACCGATTTAGCTTTTGCCTCAAAGGCCAGGGTACTGTCCATGACAACTCCTATTTTTAATGGTGGACTTGGGTATGGGGGGAGACCCAAGAGAAGAGGGCCACCAATGGTTGTTCCAAGAAAGGGTGTCTTTCCCCAGAAGAAAGACTTCAGTTTTATTAGCACTCAGGTGGAGGCAGTTGACACTCATCCATTTTGCAACCGCTAACAGTCCTCGTTGGAAATTAGACCTATCCAACGTCGGGTTATCTGTAAAGGAGAAACACCAACTGCATGTCATCAGCATAGGATATTATAGCAATCCCAATAAATATGATAACCTGTGCCGAAGGTTGGATGTAGAAATTAAACAGGATGGGGCTCAGCAAACAGCCCTGGGGGACACCATGAGGTAGAGAATGCAGGTTTGAAGCTATGAGTAGGTGAGATAACCTGGAAGAAGTATTCAGACAGAAAAAATGCAAACCATGACAATGCCACCTCACCTATCCTAATGCCTTATAGGTGCCGCAATAGGATTTTATGAGACACTGTATCAAATGCAGTGCGCAAATCCAATAGAATCAGAACTGAGGAGCGGCCTACATCCAAGGCAATACGGAGTTGCTCAGTGATAGCGAGAAGCGCAGATTCTGTACTGGGCCCAGTCCTGAAACGATTTTGTGAGGCGCTCAAGATGTGATTGTCGTCCAGGAATTTGGTCAAAATCCCATTGACATGTCTCTCTGTAGCTTTAGCAAGAAAAGTAAGGAGAGAACTAGAGCGGAAGTTTTTTGGTTTGGAAGCGTCCAAGAAAGGTTTCTTCAAAAGAGGGATAACTTTGGCCTGGTTCTAGGGACCAGGCACGTGAACTGAAGACAAGGAGAGGTTAATCACTTCTAGACGGAGTGGAAGGAGAGAGTCATGGAGTTTGAGAAATAGGTCAGGTTTAAGTGGATCTGCCGGAGAGGCAGATTTAACTTGCCTAGAAATGTTGAGCAGCTCAGGCAGACACAGCGGAGGGATCAATTGAAAGCTCCGAAAAGCAACTGCCAACTGGCTGTGCATTAGGGTCGGGGATAGCTGCAGGAGCATCCAAGGGAAAGAGTTGGTAGATTTAATCTAATTTGCCAGTAAAGTAATCTGCCAGCTTCCCTGTGTGCACTGGAGGTGTCAATGGGGTCTGCAGAGAAGGAGGGTTTAATGAGACTATTCATTAAATTAAGAATTTCCTTGGCAGAGATCTTTTTGTTCCTGGTTTTATAGGCAAAATAATCAACTCTGGCTTTCCAAATCAACTTGTGATAGGATTTAATGGCTGCTCTGTATTGGCTGGTTCGCAGAGTCACAGGTTTTCCTCCTGGAACGTTCTAGGTCCTTGCAGTGTTTTTTTTGCCACGATGAGGGGCTCAGTAAGCCAGGGGGAGGCATTTTTCTTTCTATTAAGTAATCTGTCTAGTGGGGATAAAAATATCTCAGGATGAAATAAGCCAGTGCAAATGTTCCCGTCTCCAATGCCCTGTTTCCAGGTATTGGCACATGGTTTGGACTGTGCGGTCACAAGACATTTGCGCACTGTATGCACTGTGCAATCTCCAGACATTGGAATATGCCTGCACTGTACAGTTTCCAGACTTTGGCACACTGGCTGCACCTGGCACTCTCCAGTCATTGGCTCACGGGCTTCACTGTGAGGTCTCTAGATACTGGCACGTGCTTGCACTGTACAGTTTCCTGACATTGGTACACGGTCTGCAATGTGCTGTCTTCAGGCTTTGACGCGTGTGCCCTGTATAGGTGCAAGACTTTGGCTCACGACCTGCACTGTGCTGTTGCCAGGCACTGGCATGCTGCGTGCACTGTGCTGTCTCCAGACATTGGCACTTGGCCTGCACTGTACTGTCTCCAGACATTGGCACACTGCCTGCACTTTGCAGTCTCCAGACATTGGCACATGGGCTGCACTGTGCTGTCTACAGACATTGGCTCGCATGTAACCTGTATAGTTTCCAGACTTTGACACCTAATCTGCACTGTTGCTGTCTCCAGACATTGGCACATGGGCTACACTGTGCAGTCTTCAGACATTGGCTCGCATGTAACCTGTATAGTTTCCAGACTTTGACACCTAAACTGCACTGTTGCTGTCTCCAGACATTGGCAGGCTGCGTGCACTGTCAGTCTCCAGACATTGGCACACTGTCCGCACTGTGCAGTGCCTCTGTTTAAGTGGTCGCGGGTGCAGCTCACATGGTCTGATATTTTGCTTCAGGCCCATTTCCCGCATGATCATAATGTTGAAAACGCCTCTCAGCTGCGCACACCTTCGTGTGACTCAACTATTTTTAGAAATTCTATCGCGTGCTCGCTCTACAGACGCATTAGTCTGGAGCCGCCATTCCTTCTCACCTTGCTTTATGTTCCTTGATCTGTGTACTGTGCACATGCACGGCAAAACAGGTGCTGCAGCTCCCAGTTACATTTGGTTCAGAAGCAATGAACTTGTGATCAAAGTGTAAAATGTTTGCGTGCGAGTGTTTCTAACGTTCTAAAAGTATATCTAGTTTTGGATGTGTGTACAATTCACATGAACCTGGTACCTGCTCCACCGCCACTCCGCGAAGCATAGTATGGCTGCAGCCCTTTATGCCATGAAGCTGCCTGGTAACAGCAGCATTATATGCCAAGAAAAAAAGTGGCTATGATTTTCAGCTCACCAAATAGGGAAAGAAGAGGAATTGTTATGGTCAAGGTGGATATGCATGAGCAGCATTTTCCCAAAAATCTTTTGAGAGCAGCTTGTTTGCATAGCTGTTGGCCAGTTTGAAAAACCAACTGGTACTTACTATTTCCTAAGTCTTTCAGGCCCACCCATAGACACAGCCTATGGAACGCCCCCAGTCTGTACTGCGAAGGAGCTGTAAAAGGGAATCAATTAAATTGGTATGGGGTAAGACAGTTTCAATATTTTTGTTCCAGAAAATGTCTTTACAGTGCTGACCAATCTCATATTCTGATCTCATAGTGACTATATAAAAGAAACATCAGAAGTGCTACGGGTATGACAGTATGCAAAGTGTCGAGATGATGTGTAGACAGACAGTAAGCACGTGAAATAAATATTGTACACCCTTTTAGACTGGACAAAGTATTGTGTAATGGAACTAGTACAGAAAGTGAACAGGCCAGCAGTGCATGAATGTGCTATGACAGAAATACAGGCATCCCGTCTGTTTAGAGCTGTCACTTTCCAATTTGAGAACTTCCTCTGGCAGGTATCTGGAGGGGGGCAGGTGACTCTGGGTTACACTGTGTACTCACTACAATATGTGATGTACTGAAATAGAAATAGGACAGCAGATGTGGAACTACTAGTGCATATGCAGAGCTAGACTCCTCTGAGGGTTTCCATAAAGCCCCTCAGCTGGCTGCAGCAGTGCAGGGTTAGTTTCAGATTTCAATTGTCACAGGCGCTTTTTTTTACACCGTAAGCAGGCCCAATTCATCAGATCTGATACTTATTACAAACATGCACACAGGTTCCTTCAGGTCCCCAACACAGTCTGCTCCGAATTGCAAGTAACCAATTTGTAGTTCCTCTTAACCCAGAAACATGTTGCAGCAGCAAATTGACAGCAGTCAACCCACAACTTGTGGTTTGAAGCTCGAATTCCCCAGGAAAACGCACAGCTGTTAGTTTTGTTTCTCTCTATGTGTGTCTGGTCTAGTTTTTTAAATGTCACAGGTTACGGTCTTCTGTGTATTGATGGTAACATAACGCCAAATAAAGACAACACTGGCAGTTCATGCATAAAACACCAAGACCCCGTTTCACATTCTTTTTTTGTCGATATGGTGGCAGTCCTTGGAAACAGTTAGTAGCCAGGCTTCAAAGGATGATAGACATTTGCACTACTACTTGTGGCAAACGTTTTAATGCCAGTTTGAAAACCACCAGCCATAAATCGCCCGTTCTATTTCACCCATTTGGTCAACGTATGCTGTTGTATTTTTTTTCTCACACAGTTTTAAAGGCAGCGTCTAATTTTCCCCAAATCCAGGCTGTCTTTGAAAATGTCTTATTTACAATCGTGCATCCGGCTGGTGAATGGCCAGTGTAGACTTTTCATACCCATGAAATAGTGCATTCCACAGACATGGAAACTTTGAATCAATTATTTAGGATTGCGCATTCCAGGAAAATAATTTGTAAAATGTTGACACGAAGGTTTCTGGAAGGTGGTCGTGGATTTATCAAATGTTGCAGAAGGGCAACTTGCTGAATATCTTGAAATAATGCTCTTGGACTGTCTCACAGTTAAGCACGTAGACCTGCTTCTCGGAGATTGACTTCTGTAACGTCATTACTTCTGCAAACGGTAAGGGGGCGCGTGCATTTCGTCACCGGAGACAAGTGCCTGCAAAGACACACATATGTAAGTCCTATGCAGCCGTCAGATGGACGTTGTACGGTCATGCTTCTGAAAAACACATTGCAATGATTTAATTTCAAGTCCGAGCCAATCTGTCTGAAGCATCTCCAGGGACTCTGGTTTCCATAGCAACCTGCTAGCTGCTCTGACTTTGTCTACAAGCAAGTAAACAGGCTAACCAATATGCAGCCGCTTTCTCATCACAGCCTTTTGAAAATGACCCGAGTAACAGGCTTTGGTATGAGGAGCATTCTCTTTCTACCCTCAGAAACAAAGCTCACTTCACCGCAAATAAATCCTGCTTTCAAGCGTATCTAAATGGCTTATTCAGTGACGATACAAGCCGCGAAGTAAAAATGGCGAAGCACAAGACCGTCATGCACCATGCAGGCAGTGTGGCACGCGAAGGAGTTTTTAAGGTCGAGCATACACATTTTATGAAAAAAATAATTGCTGGGTTATTACTTGTCGAAAATGACTCCGCATGTATCCACTTCTTATTTTTGGTTACCGCCGTTATTTTGTTTTAATAAGGTAAGAATTCCTATTGCCCAGCACCAATAACATTCCGAAATACTGTGTGAGTTCTCACTTTAATTCATGCTGTCTCTCTAATAGGTTCTTGGTCGGGGTAAAAGGTAAATGGCGTCCATGCTATGATGCGCTATTACCGCTTCTGTAATGCATCTAAATCAGTCGGTGTGCAATTTACCCTACATTTATATATTTTGGGTGAGTATATGAGGACCCTTTTATCTTCCGAAGACTTAAACATATAATTCCAATTTAAATATGTGATATAACCACCATTATAGAACATGTCTCCATACAATTAATACTTATTGGTACATTCTTCACAATGCCAGTTGCATTTCCAAAAATGTGCTTCTCCAGTTTAAGTGAATACATTTGAAATACATTTGCTAAGCCTCTCATTTCAATTAAGCAGCTTTTTACATCACACGAGAACACTTCCTTAAAACAAAACTTGATTCAGAAATGGGAAAAAAGTAAATGTTAATAAGGTATACGAAGCTATAGACATAATCTGCTGGGCCATATAAAATACAAGGTTCGCATACTAAATAAATTAACCCCAGAATGCAAAAGCTCAGAATGACACATCACAGATATGGTTTTCAGTCCTCGTTTATGCAGCTATGTGTTTGAAACGATATCCATGGGCAATGCATGCCATGGAATGCCAAAGAAAGGCGTTTATAGAGCTGCAATTAGATCTAAATAACCACTCCAGTAATGCTGGTTAACTATTTCAGTGCTGAATCGTTTGAATACACTGATGCCAGACGATTTTTCATAGTTTTAACACAAAATCGTGTTGCCTAAGGAATCCCGGTTCCACCAACTTTATCTTTCAGATACAAAGTATTGTTTTAGTTTACTTTTGGTTTTCCTTTCATCTATTTGTAAACTCTTGCAGAGCATCAGGCTTCAGGATAGCATCTTTTAATTTGGTAATTTGGATACATGATAATTCCGCGGGATGAGCATTTCGGTGTTTCCATACAACCCTCCTGGTAAAGGGCACAGGGGCAGGCATGGCTTTGTGGCAGGAATCAGATGCACCATCAACATGTTTTTGCTTGCTATCCTCACTTTCTGCTGGACTCAGGGATCAGTTTGTTAGAGGCAGGCTCAGGCTACCTGCTGAGACCCAAAGAAGCGAGCCCGGTTTCCACTTTGGACAATGGTGCCTCTGGACCTACATGGCCTCACACTCATGAATTCCTATACCTAATTTCCTTGGTGCTGGAGTGTTTCGGTGGACCCACTTTAAGGGCAGTGTCGGGGGTCATTCCCTGTCATCGGTCGCTAGTCTCCATCTGCAATGTCAGAGAGATCTGTATCAATTGGACACACACTGTTGGCAGATACTTTGTGACTGAGTACAGTGGTGGCTTCTCTGGTCTGCAATGTTAGGCTGCAAAAAGGCAACATCATGGATTTAGGAATCCAACACCCCAACTTTCCACAAAGGGAGATAGGCTCTTGCCTCCATAACAAACACACAGATAGAAGCTCACTTCTGAAAATCACTGTTGATGTTTAGAGAGTCCCTTTTCCTTTTCATTCAAGAGGTAAACTTTGAGGTTGATATAATCTGAACTGTGTTGCTACTTTCATGACACTATTCACATGGTGGTGATACCCTGTATTAGCTGCATTATGCCCAAAGGGGATTTCAGCAAAATGCACTTCCCACTTGTCCTCTGCTTTTACTGTTGAGGCCGTGCTTCTTGCGATGGCAGAGAAATACACAAAGGTAGGAGCAGCACTCAATATACATGCATCAATGTTACCTCCTGTTTGTGATAATAACATGCATTGTTTTGAGGATGCACAAGGGCTTGGTGGAGCTGTGTTGTGTTTAGGTGTACTTCGAAGCAATCTGAATTAGAATCTGAAGAGTTATGATGGGAGGAAGGAGTTATGGAAGGGGTACAGAAAGTATGTTAGCCGCACTATAAATCTCGCTCTTTGGTTCATGCATTGATGTAGCCCTTCATGTTGCTATCAAATGAGAAATCAGTTAGCCTCTTGGACACCTGCTTACTGTGATTTATTTCCATATTCATTGCTCACTAGTTCCAATGTAATTATCTCTAAGTGCAGAAATGATGAGGACAATTCCATGCATTCCTGTGTCATTATACTGAACATTGGCAGCGTCAGGTGTTTCCACAACAGTAGGAGCTCACCTTTACAGTGATGTTCATGTTCTTCTCTCAGTAGAAATCCTGGTGCATTGTTTTATGTTCCACAGTTTTTGTACAGCGCATGTATACTAATTACTTGGGCTCTTTACTGCCTTTTGTATGTGTTGGCGACTAATTGGGCTGGTGCATGTTGCTGCTAGCACTTGTCGACTAGCTCTTTAGCTCAGCTTTGAGCTGCCATATTAGTAGAATACTGTAATAATTTACTGAGATATGGGACTAACTGCTTCGTCTAGCTCATTTGGATCCCAAATTATTACAGAAGTTCAACCTGGCACTGTGCCCCCAATTTCCCACTTCTCCTGGTACCTATATTTCCTTTGTATTTGTCAAAGGTCCACCTCTGGTTTTTCCATAACTGATTTGCTTACGTTCCTGACTTTATTTGAGGATTCGCCATGCCAAATTGTATTCTTCTTTTCCTCTTTCTACCCTCTCTATCCCCACAGTTATTCCTTTGTAATGGACCAGCCAGCAAACACTTTATATGTTATCTTGTGTTGTTGACATTTTCTATTACTTACCATCACTATCATGGCATCATAGAGCATCAGTCTGGGAACACCATCAAACAATTTTGTCTGCTGGTGTATATGTAAGTTTAGTGGAGAATATGTTCAATGTTTAGTTTAGAAGTGATTTGTGTCAACTGGAGTGAAGTTAAAATGAGTTTGATCATGGAATATCTGTGTTGTGTCCTATGTGTCGGGTTCCATGTGGCAAAGATCATTTTCCATTTTTATGGATTTGTTTCTATGTGTCTGGATCTCAGCTACTTTATTGTTCTTTATTTGTTCATTACCTGAACAGGATAGATAGACTTCAGTAGGTAAATTTAAAGTACATCTCAAGCAAATGTTGCAAGTCTAATTGAAAAGAATCTGCGCAAGTTAGGTGTGAAACAGCCAACATAAGGTCCAAATAGGCACATGCAACCACTTCCCAAAGGTACTGATTAAAACTGTGTTTATAGTATTTATAAGTTAAATATTTGGTAGTCAGCCTCCAGAGATTTGCTGGCATATTTAAATTTGACCAGTTCAATGGAATTGAATCACTCCAAGCACACTTTCAAGAGCGCACCATGTACTTGGTTTGTGCTCAATGTTTTTGAAATTATGAGCCCAAGCAATGGTGCCAAAGGCACTATGAGGAGTATCTGTGTACAAGTGTGCATAGTATGCTTAAGTTTAGCGTGAACCTACTTACTTTAAGGTCTGTAGTGCTTTCCAAGGATTTACTTGTTGTTTTGGAGCTCAGTTTAAAGGATAGGCAAGGCCAGTTCTCGTGTTATGGAGTTATGGTCTAAATTTCTACTGGTGAGGACTTGTTCTGATATGTTATATGACATATTGTCAATAAAGGGCATATAGTGGTGTTGGAATCTGGGACTGTCTGGAGCCAGTCCCTTGATGGAGTACGGTTACTCGCCATTATACTTTTGAACAGTATTTCTCACAATGCCTGATAAGTTTCATCACTAGTATTTATTTTACATTCAATTTGGATTATACACTCGTGTTGGACTTGGCCCTTTTTGCAGGGTCATCCCTGAACTTTTTGCCTTCCTCCTGTATTGTTTCTGACCTGTTTTTGTTGGTTTTAGGCCTTTGGACACTTTATTACTGCTGATCAGTGCTAAAGTGCACATACTCTCTGTATAAAGTGTTATGGTAATTAGTTGTCCATAATTGGTATGTTTGCCTTACTAGTAAAGTCCCTAGTAAATTGCACTATGTGTGCCAGGGCTGGTAATGCAAATGCTACTTGTGGGCCCGAAGCATTAATTCTGCCATCCACACAAGTAGCCCTAAAGAGAGAACTCAGGCCTGCCACTGCAGTGCCTGCGCGCAGTTTGCTAACTGCCATGTTGTCCTGACAAGTGCACCCACCTGCCAGGCCTTAAACTACCCTTTTCATGTGCATCAGACACCCCTATGGTAGGCCCAAGGTACCCCCCTGGGCATGGTGCAGTGTCTGTGAAAGGTAGGACACGTGCTGAGGTGTGTACCATGTCCTAATAGTGAAATACTCTCCATTTTGTTTTTCACTGTTGCAAGGCCATCTTGCCCTTAGGACAGAATGGGGAAGGCTGTGTAATATGTTTCCAGCCTATCTTTCCAGAGGCTTAAGATGGAGAGGTGAAGTTTAGTGTGCCTGAACTCACAATTTAATAACACATCTTTTTATGAAGGTGGTTTTTGAATTGTGTGTTAAGAAACCACGCTTTTAGAAGTGGCTGTTCTTTTTTGTTCTAACAATTCTGTGTGTCTCTGCCTGGTTGTGGATTGACTGTCTGGATTTGAAAGTGATAGGACCTGGGAAATGTCTTGACCCAGAGGAGGAGTAGGTGAGACAGCAAAAAGGCTGACCTGCATCTGGAGTGTAGGGGGGAGGATTAGCCCCTGGAGGTGAAGAGGCCTGGGCTGCTACCATAAAAGAATGGCTCCTCCTCCTGCTGAGTGATTGAGGAACCAGACCCCCACTATCAAAGGAAGAAGGTGTCACTGGCAGGGAGACACCCAGAACTGGTTTGGACAAGGGTCAGTGCCCCTGAACACAAAGACTTCAAAGACATTTAGGGGTATAACTATGAGAGCTGAAACCCCTGAACGTTAGACCGATCAAGACTGCTAAGGATTGAAACTACTTTGTGGTCAAGAGGAACCTCTGCCAAGGAAGAACAGCTGAAAAGACTGAAGAAAAGGACTGACCCTTGCTGTCTGTTCTGGGGCTGGCCTGCAGTTTGCTGATTTAACCAAGGAGAGTCTAAGGGACTTTGCTGTGTGCTGTGTCCCCCTGCTTGAAAGGACTTTGCTGTGTGCTGTGTCCTGAAGTAACTTGTCCCCAAGGGCCCGAGGAGAGCTGGCTCCCTGTTGTCGAAACTCAGGAACATAAAAGTTTCCAAGTGTGTCTCAGCGGCGGTGTGTGCTTGTGCTTTTTGCATCCTGAGACCCTTGTAAGCATTGCCCCGGGACTGTGTGGCCCCAAACCCAATCGAGTCTCAGCGACGCTTTGTGTGTGTGTGTGTGTGCGCAGCCTGAGACTGTTGTGGGGTCTGTGGTGCTGGTTGGAAAGTGCCCCATGACTGCAGTGCCTCCTCAGCGTGAATCATCGTCCACGCTGCTGTGTAGCTGTTTGTGGCCCGAGCCGTCATCGTAACTGAGGCTGCGGATCAAGATCGCGGCAGCCGGCCCGAGCCGCAACGTGCTGAAGGATTTCCTGAATCTAAGGAAGTCATGAGGTAATCGTGATCATTGTTCGCAAGAGGAATCTGCCCAAGATCATCTGCAATGGAGAAAGGCAGCGCCGTAACCTGTCCAGCTACAGCGTCGCCTTGAATTGAAGCTGCGTCGTTATCGGGAGCGCCCAGCAGGACATCCGACGAGCGGGGAGAGAGAGAGAGCGAGGCAGCGCATCCCCCAGGTAAGGCTTGGACTCCGGTCGGGAGCCATAAGCCTGTGTGGCCTGGGGAGGTGCAGTAGGAGTACACGATTGCTACCGTCTCTCTCCCGCTGCATCGCGTTAGACACGCTGAGTCCTCGAGCGGCCTTGGACCTGCCCGGCAGGACCAGGCCACCTTCGAAATTTCAGGACTGTTGTCTTTGATTGGGGCCTAGTGGTGCCCGCGTTAATCACATTGATTGGCCAGGTTTTATTCCTGCATTTCGAACTGCCTTATTACTTGCATTAAGGAGTGTATTACTCCTGCATTACGAACTGCCTGATTATGTGCATTGAGGATTGAATTATTCTTGCATTACGAACTGCCTTATTACATGCATTAAGGAGTGCGTTATACTTGCATTACGAACTGCCTGAGTACGTGCATTGAGGATTGCATTGTTCTTGCATTACGAACTGCCTGATTATGTACATTGAGGATTGAATTATTCTTGCAGTACGACCTGCCTCATCACTTGCATTAAGGAGTGCGTGATACTTGCATTACGAACTGCCTGAGTACGTGCATTGAGGATTGCATTATTCTTGCATTACAAACTGCCTGATTACTTGCATTGAGGATTGCATTATTCTTGCATTACGGACTGCATTAGTCTGACGATACGAACTGCATTACATTACATCAGGACTGCATTTGAATATCGTGAACTGCTCATTAATACCACAAGAACCTACAAGTGTTTGTTGGCCTAATAACCGGCAAAGTGAAATATTACGAATATGCATGATTTCCTGATAGATGAGGCACTATTGTACTGACTGTAAAATCGGGCCAGTAAAATTGCCTTGGTAAAGGGCTGCAGGGTAGCCCAGCCCTGGTCCCTGGATCCCCCTGACCAACTTCTAAGGCAAGGTTGAGCATGTAATGGACCTTAGGCAACGTCTCATCCCACCTTCCCCATCTTTTCTGTACACCCTTCACCCTATATGCCTCCCATGGAACGGTTAGCACCTGCCCAGACCTTATGGTACATGTGTTTATCAATTCCCAGGGAATTCCATGAGGAATCACAGCTGGAAAAATCTTGTCTACACTGTTATTCCCCATTCTGTGGAGTTTAACTCGTAATAGGAAGACATACGGTCAGAGATAGCAGTTATAATTGTTAGATCGGGCCACCAAGGGGCATATGTATCAAGCGATTTTTTTCTCGCAAACGCTGCGATTCGCAAAAAACAGCGTTTGCGAATAAAAAATCGCTAAACGGTATGTATGAGCCATTTTTCAGCGCAAATTTAAGGAATCGCTAATTTTGCGATTTCTTAACTTTTCGTAAGCATTTAAGAAATCGCAAATTGCGATTTCTTAAATGAAATGTAACAGGCAACAAAGTTTTGCGAAAAATCCTTAAGAAATCGCAAATTACCACCAACTTCTAGTTGGTGGTAATTTGCGAATTCTTTTAAAAATGCACTTTTTAAAATTTTAATAAGTGCCACGTGGCGCACATACATGCCCTTAGGGCATGTATGTGCGCCATATGTCCACACATGCTGATTTCAGGGGTGCATCAGGGTGTCATCTTGACACCCTTGCACCTTTGAAATTATTCTCAAATTGCGATTAGCAAATTGCGAATCGCAATTTGAGAATTACTTCCCATTCATTCCTATGGGTCTCCTGGCCCATAGAAATGAAGGGGCAGGTATTCCTTAATTGCGATTTCGCAATTTGCTAATCGCAATTAAGGAATTTTAAGAAATCGCTAAATATTAGCGATATTTTAAATACATCCCATTTTGCGATTCTCAAATAGCGATTCTCAAAAAATCGCTATTTGAGAATCGCAAATTCGGGTTTTGATACATATGCCCCCAAGTGCCTTAGCAGATATATCATCCTAATTCCTAATTTGAGTATGATTACATATTCCCCTTCAGGTTTAACTTGAAAGAAGATGAAGGAATAGGGAAGAAATTAAAGAAAATGAGAGAACAACTGAAAGAAAGGTTAATGGATGAATCTAAAACAGCAAAAAGAAAGTGGAGAAACAGAAAGGAAGGAAAACAGGACAGAGGTAAATAAGGAAGGCATTTTGTCAGAAAGGGAAGAGGGCGAGAGTCAAAGAGCTAGGTATAAAATAAGCTATTTTAACAGATTAAATGTGACAAAGGATTCTGAAATACAGGTGAGAAAGGATTGTTGTTTAGTGGTTAAACTGACTTTGGTATTTGTGAATCCTGGGTTCAAATTCCATCCTTGGCTGGAAATCATACAATCATGGACAAATCATTTAATTTCCGAGTCCTAAAATGGAAATACTCTAAATGCATTTGTAAAATTGTTAATGTATCGACTGGAATATAATTTTGCAATTCAAAGATGAAAACAATAGCACTTGATGTTTATGATTTCTATCCTCTCACAAAACCTGTACAATGTACATCACTGTACATCACTCCATTGCTTCCCATCAAACCTCATTCTCCCTATAAAAATACCAATACAAACATATATGTATACTTACAAATGAAAGATAATGCAAGAAAGAACAATTTAAGGTTACTGTGAGTGATCGTGACAGAGCTAGTGAAAGAGAAGAAGAGAGAGGGAGGGAAGGAGAATGATACAGCTAAATATTTCTATCCAGCATTGACATGGAAGTGGAATATGTTGGGTTGTGACAGAAAAGGAGGAGTTGATTCATATGGATGGGTGAATTACTAGGGATGATACGTTAAGGGAGAAATCTGGGATAGCTGAGAAGCATAAACAAGGGAAAAAGTGGTGGAAAGTATTTATGGAGATACATCCAAACAGGGAGAGAAAGAAGGGAGAGAATGAAAGGTACTGATTAAGTTAGGCAGATCATTGGGAAGAATAGCCACGCATACCAGTAGGACATACATGGATGTTGATTCACCAAAATGACAGGGGTAGCGAAAGTGACATCACATGCCCATTGACCTTAATGACATCACTAGTAGTGATAGCATATGATTTGTGATCCTGAAATTTCCCAGGAGGTCATGTCGCATGACCTTAACCCTCATGACATCACAATAAGTGACATTGTTGAAACTCCGTAATAGCTGCATGATTAATATAACAAGATGGACACACTTGTCAGTTTTAAATACCACCTACCTTAGGGTGCTGACGTGATCGCTGAAAGTTCTGGATTTGAGATGCAGCTGAGATCTGCAAAGGGCACATTTTGGGTGAAATCATGGATAGGATAGAAATGAAGATAAAACATTGTGAGTGAAGCACAAGAAGGAGCCTGGTTCACCTGGGGATAATAGGGTAACCATGTAGGTGTGACAATGGAAGATATGTAGGGAAGACAATGACCAGAAATGGAGGTTTTAATGAGTGGTTGGTGCAAAAGGAAGACAGAGGTAGAAAGCAATTTCAAGGAATGAAGGGGATTGGCATAGAGGTGGAATATTGAGCCTCATGATCAATTGGGGAAGCTGAAGACACAATGAGAGGTTTAGAGGTAGAATGGAGAGATTGAGATATGGGAAAAAGAGCACTGGGAGAGAATGGATGGAGGATGATATATTGAGATTGAGGCAAAAGAATGAAAGGTGTTAGTTGAAGTGGAAAAATTAGTAGTTTATAGGAAAGTGAGGGAAACTGGAATAGATGGAAGAAAGAGGACAGGTGACAGTCAGGCTGAAATTGCGAGACGTAAATTGAAAGTTTAAGAAGGGCATGGAGAGATGGGGCAACTGTAGTACAGGCACAAATGTAGTTATAAGTAGAATTTCAAAGATAAGTTGAGTAAAGGACGGAGGAAAAAATTAAAGGGATGGAAGGACAGTAAAAGATGGGTTTGATAAAATGAAACTCAGAGATGAGATGGCTTGTAGCTCTAGAGGTGAGAGGAAGATAGATAGCAATTGACGAAAGTGTGAAAGCTTGAGATGATGTTTTATCATGAGCTCTAGAGGGAAATAGGGATGAGTGAGATGAAGTGTATAGGTGGTGAAGAGAGAGCAGAGGTAGAAATTTGGTGAGATGGAGTAATAGGGTGACTGGGAGAGAGAGAAGAAAGCATAAGGAAAGCAGAGATGAAGAAGGGAGAAAAGGTAGAGGGGATAAGGAATAGATAGATATTAAACAAGAGGGTGACATACAGAGACAGAAGTGAGAAATTAAGTAATAATTATTTGTTTCTCATGTAGCTCATCACTTCACCTGCTCTTTGCATAACAGGTGTTATTTTTAGGCGGTTTAATAGTATTTCATTTCCTGACTTCGGAAGGATGGAATGTTGAGTCAACCTTGCGGGACCTAAACTTGCGACCTGCAGCTTACCCTTATATTTCATCAAGTCCTTTACTCACAGAGTTTTAACTCCTATATAGTGAGAGAATGGGACATGTATAGATGAGCCAAGAACCATCAGTGACATTCAAACAGAATGCTGGTGCAAGGGAATAGCCAGAGAGTGCTAATTTAGAAGTTGGCTGCTTATTGGTGTAACTGTCTGCTTTCCGAAGTGAATCCATTACCGGTGGAGTTGGGGCTAGAAGTGTACGTAATGCAGGATGAATGTTTATAAATATCTTTCCATTACTTGCAGGCCTATTTAGACATCGGTGCAGATAGAAAGTGTAATTAAACCGTAGTGTGAAACATATTTGCACTGGGCAGCAGGTCATATATGTTCTTTATTATACCTTTGTAAATTAAGAAGTTATACATGAAGGTGTGCATATAAAACTGGGTCTTATAAGAGTTTAGGAAGACTGATAAATTTAGCCTATTTTCTAAGTTGCTTGTAAGTGACGTTTAGATGTCATGTCATGAAATTAAGACGTTCTCATTTTGAAGATCTCCCGCAAACTTCCTAAAAGTTATGGCATAAATATTCCTGTAAATCATATATTTTCATAGCCTTACAAATTAAATCCACAGACCATACCTTCAAGTGGAATTCCGAAAAATATAAAAAAAAATAGACAGATGGTACTCATAAAGGTGACCGTGTAGGAAACCAATACATTAAATTTGGCGTGTATAGAAAATAATTGTTCCAAACTAAAGAAATGTTTCTCTTTTATACAGCAGTAAGTTCATACACCCTCAGGCAGCAGGTCACGGAAGATGCCGCAGTGCTGCTGACTAGAACATGTCTGCTAATTGTGCTAAAGGCTGAAAAATGTATGCACATTTTAAACCTAGGTACACATGAATATTGTAACATAAATAATCTTCCACACACAGCCGTTTCTAGCACATAAAACCATCTATCCTCTGCTAATATTACTGTTAACTAATCCTTTAGACCCCCCGGGTATTGCAGGCAAATCGCGTCGACCGAGTCTTTTCTAGAACCCAGTTTGACTCCTGCTCTGCTGGCATCATTACTTCATCTACTGCTTGTCAAACACTTTGCTTCTAACGTCCGTTAATTATAACCTTATCATTCCTTTCATTTATTATGCATTTATTCTGTGGAACGGTAAACATCAGTGACTCCTGAAAGGCATAGCATGGAGCTATTATGTCATCCTTCTTCTGGGAAGATCACTTCGAATGCACCGGTCTTAATGTGTTGCATTCATTAAAGAAAACACATTTGCGCTGGTAACGTACATTGTGCAATAATGATTTGAGGATACGCACAAGGTGATACTCATTCTACCTGTTGCAGTTAAAGGCGTGCATTTGCTAGTTACTCACAGTAACGATGCATTTTGATTATTTAAAGGGGTCTCGCAGTGGACTTTCAGAATATTAACCTGATGTTATTTTCTTACTATCAAATAGGAAATTTTGGCAATTTTATGATGTGCATAGAGGCATATTTAACACATAAAACCACCTAATGCTACATAATAACCGTGAATGTGGTGATGATTCAAATTTAATGATTTTTTATCTGAAGAACTCCGCTCAGGAGCATTAGGAAAGAATGAGGGGCGATGCCGGTGGAGTGGGTGGGCTTAAAATAAAGAGCACATGCTGAAAACAAAGAAGCACTTCCATTGAGTGCTAAACAAGTGAGGGCATGGATCAGTAATCCATACTATCTTTAAAAGGGGTGACACAGGCGATATGCCTCTTCCTGGAAGACTTAATTTTGAACCATCTAAAGCTGAAACGATTATCGCAGTTTTTTTCAATAGACCGGGCCCACAGAGCAGTGGGTGGACAAACCTCGCCCTGGAGCGCCCCTCGCACCATCATTGCCCGTATCTTGAATTTTAGGGATAGAAACACCATTTTGCAGGCTGCACGGATGCAGGGAGATCTCCGCCATGGAAATGCGACCATCTGGTTTTTTCCAGACTTCACGCTCCATGTTCAACGGCGGCGGCGCTCCTTTCAGGGGGTCAAGGGGCCCTTAGAGAGCAGAACGTGAAGTACATGATGCTCTTTCCAGCTCGCCTGAAAATCCTAGACAATGGGAAAGCTTACTTTTTTGACAAACCGGATGAAGCGAGTGACTGGTTGGAAGGCAGGCGAACTTTACGCCACCGAGGAGGGTAAAGGCAGTCTGCGACAGACCCGGGCCAGGAGCACCATGATCTTGAGGCTGGGGGATCACCCAGTGGCTAGATGAACTGATGGAGAGACAGACAAGTATCGTGTGGGACGTTCCTTGGTCAGCTGCCGCTTGAATGAGCTCCCTGGCAGGGCACATTGTGGGGGGTGGGATTGCCCTGGAGGGTGCTTGAGAGTTAAGAAGCCCTTCAGATGCTTAGACCTGGACCTTTTGAATGTCTGTTTATTACTGTATTGTGACCAGTGCCTGATATAACTGCCTGTTTTTATGTTGGGGGCACTGATGCGAGACAAGGGGCCTCTCTGGTGGGGGGCTTGGCCGGGAGGTTTAGATAATGGGCTGACCATCCCAGGCAGCAGTCAGATCTCACTTCTGCACTGGAGGCTAGACCATGACCCCTAGAAATTGGTTTTCTATGTTACTGTGGGCGACAGGCACTCTGCAGGTTTGGATGGTGGGAGGTTGGGGACTCACCAACCAGGGATGCAGGGAGGGGGGTGTTGGGGTTGTTGTTTGTTTTGTTTGTAGGGGGGAGATGCTTGACACGTTGGCATAGATACAGAGGATACAAAGACTTATTCTAGATTCAATGAGTCACAGTGGGACAAAAGTGCTAAAATGGTGGCACATGCGGGTTTTACGATCAGCTCACGAGGTGTTGGTATTATAAGAAACTCCTTTCCCCTCACCGTGAGCTCCACGTGGACAGACGATCAGGGCAGATATATAGGAGTCACGGGTCTGTGGGAAGGACACATCATAACATTAAGTCAGTGTACATACCACCTGGCCTGCAAATACCACATTTAAAGCCCTGGGCACTATTTTACATTCACTACCAAAAGGTCTTCTAGTGATTGGAGGCGACTTCAACTCAGTGGCCTCGGGCGCGTTAGACCGCCACACTCCACGTGAGATAGGACCATCTTCTCGATGGCTGCCTGACTTCCTTGATGCTCTAGGGCTAGCTGGAGAACATACAAACCAGAAAAAATCCAACACACTTTCCACTCCGGGGCCCACCTCAGCCTCTCCTGCATAGAGTACATCCTAGTCCCCGCTTCACAAGTCACTCACATCCACAAAATCAGACATTTAGCTAGGGGCATCTCCGATCATTCCCCGGTGTGGGTGCAAATAGTCCTTAGCCAGGTAAGGGTGGGGAAAATTGCCCCCATTAACCCGTGGTATCTCCAGGACCCTGTAATCCGTAAAGACCTCATCTAAGCCATAGATAATTACTTTCAAGAAAACGAAGGGACCGTGGACTCCTCCCAGACCCTGTGGGAAGCTTTTAAGTCAGTAATATGGGGACAAGCCCTGTCACTAATAGCTGGGATGAAGAAAGATAGACAGAAAGAGATCTCAGAAGCCGAGGTAGAGATCTACCAGCTAGAAGGGGAATTGGAAACTGAGATTACTCCAGAGAAACTACACCTGCTACGCCTCAAACAAGACGATTACAAGGCTCTGGCAACTGATAGGGCCAAAAGTCTGGGGAAGGAAAAATTAGGCAGAATATACGACCTGGGAGACAAAGCGGGGAATCTAATCGCTTGGCTCAATAATAAGGAGTGGGCAAGTAGACTGGTTGCGGAACTCAGGGGTACGGTTAGTATTTCCATAACTGACCCACAAGATATTGCAAATCAGTTTGCCAGCCACTTCAGTGCTGTGTACACGACCGGTGCACCCTATACTGAGGATGACTGTCACGAGTTACTGCATGACATAGCGCTCCCCACAGTGTCTGAAGAAGACTGTAACTTTTTAGAAAGCAATTTGACAACAGACGAAATAGCGCAGGCCATTAGATCGCTACACTCGGGGAAGGCCCTTGGTCCCAATGGTATACCAATTGAACTGTACAAACTCAGGCCTGACAAATTAGCCCCATACTTAAAAGCCATGTTTGATGAAAGCAAGGAGCTGGGGATGTTACCAATGGACCAAAGGGTGGCGACATTAGTCACAATCCATAAAGAGGGTAAACCCAAGACTGGCTGCGCCTCATACAGACCGTTTTTGCCACTAAACGCAGAGCCCAAAATTCTAGCCAACCTCCTTGCCAATCGCTTAGTCAAAATAATTGGGCGTCTTGTACATTCTGATCAGTCAGGCTTCATGCCACACCGCAACACGGTGCTGAACGTGTGCAGAATGGATGGGGTTCTGGGGAGTGTAGCCACGATCCAGGAACCAGCTATAATTGTGTCATTAGATGCGACCATGGCATTTGATACCATCAAATGGCCATATCTCTTGGAAGTGCTTGCGAAAAAGGGGTTTGGTCTGGGCTTCACTCAGTGGGTGCACCTCTTGTATTCAGAACCCATGGCACAGGCTGTAGTCAACAATAAAAAGTCAGATACCTTCACACTGAGTCGGGGGACCCGTCAGGTGTGTCCTCTTTCCCCTCCTCTGTTTGCCCTAGCCTTGGAATCATTGGCGGCATGGATTAGGGGGGACCCAGTAGAATGAGGTCTGCGTTGTTCCCTTGACTGGGAAGACCGTATTTCATTATACGTAGATGACATCCTATTGTACCTGGCCTCCCCCAGGAAGTCCCTAGTGGCGGTCCTGGACATCCTGGCAATATTTGGCAGACACTCTGGATTCTCCATCAACTGGAGTAAGTCCCTCCTGTACATCCTCAAAGAAACCCTCCCTCTCTACCACAGGACTGCCCAATCCAAATTAGCTTAGTGGGCTTCAAATATCTGGGAATCTTTGTCTCCTTGGACAAAACACTCTGTTTAATCACAATCTTCTCCCGCCACTACAGAGGCTTAAACGTGATATAGCAAGTTGGAAAATGCTTCCTCTTTCGCTACTGGGCAAAGCGGCTCTCTTTAAAATGATGTTGTTACCCCGTCTTTTGTATGCCTAGCAGAATTCACTAGACCCTGTCCCAATGACGTACTTTAAAGAAATCAAGGCCTTCCAGAGGGACTTGTTGTGGGACGGGAAGCCTCGCATTGCATTGAACAAACTCATGCTGAATTGGTATGATGGGGAAATTGGCTTCCCAGATATAAAAAAGTACTACTGGGCGGTGCATCTTGCGGCTATCCATCACGGTACCTTAGGTCGCCCTGATGATCCCGGGCATATCATGGACAGGTGGCTCCTTCCAGGAGGGAATTATAACAGGGCGCTTTATTCAAAACCCTCCCGATACCCACTGACGGGCCCAACTAAGGACTTGGTCCATATTTGGCATACCGCCACCAAAACCCTAGGATGGGGACAGAAACTCACATTGGCAACCCCCTTATGGGACTCCGAAAAGCTGGGTAATTTATGGTAGTCGAAGGGATTCGATGGGCGGGAACTCATTGGGATCTCGCAAATGTAAGATATGTGGGAGAAGGGCGAAGTGAAGACATTTTCCTCTCTACAGTGACAGCATGAGTTGGTTGCTTTTGATACACACAGGTACACCATGCACTACAATCACACCTCTCTAATGGCTCCTCCCCCCGAATCCTCTCCTTTGGAAGATAGATTGCTAGATGGCAACCTGCCTGAGAAAACCATATCGTTAACTTATAAGAAATTGATCAATAATATGGCAGACCCCCTCCAGCCACTACGGGTGAATGGGTAAGGGATGGCATTGAACTTGATGATGAAGAGTGGCAAGAGGCGGTATCTTCCCCAAGAGTGGTGGCAATCTCAGCTAGACTCCGGCTAGTTCAACTCAAAATTCTCCATAGAGTGTATATTACAGGGCCTCGTCTGGTACAAATGGGTAGAGCAGAAGGAGGAGAATGTAGGCGAAGATGTAGCCAAGAACGCACATTCATACACATAATATGGGAATGCGAATACCTACAATCCTATTGGCGAAAAATACATGACAATTAATGTTGGCAAAGAGGAATGTTGCACAATTGTGGGGAGCGGTGCAACCACCTACAGTGGAGGCTTGGAAAACAGACCTCGACTGGTGCATGTATAGAGAAAAGACTGTTTACATGGCCCGGGGTTGCCCTAAAAAATGGTCCAGAATTTGGAGCACGTGGAACTCCAACAGAGGAGATATCTGCAGCCCACCACATAGCATTGACCAGGATGATTCCCCTTCCCCGTAACCTGTCCTTGCAGTGTAATGTTGCACAGAGCTGTTCCTCATTGTCTTAGCTAAGTAAGAATGTACTGATTTCTCTGTACTGTATATCTTATGTTGATGAATGTTAATAAAAAGAAATATAAAAAAATAAAAAAAAGAAGGCACTTACCTGCGCAGCTTCCGCCTCCCCTGCCTTCAATGAAAAAACTCCTATGTTGTACATATTTGCACGCAATAAAATATTTGGGATGGAGCGGCTAACTCTGCACCTCCATGGAGTCAGAGTTTTGCCTACCTCCACATTCGCAACAGAGCACAGAGTAGGCAAATCTCCGCAAACTCCGCTGCCGGAGCGGAGTTACCCACCCAGGGTTACTCAATATCAGTCTTTAGAAGCAGTTTTGTGAAGCATTGCAGTAGCTGTAAGCCTCTGACCTATTGAATATCAGGACTTCATCTGCTTAGTTAAAAAATATCCTTAACAGATCCACCAGACTTCTTTCTATGCAAGAAGACAAAGAGAACCCTAGAAAACCGTGCTCACGCCTAGCAAAGTAATACGTCTTATGATTCTCTAAAGCCACAAGCATATTTCGACTGGGGTTTTCACACCTCCTTAAACTTAAATTTGTGTGCCTTCACCTATGTGTCCGGTCAGCTCTGGAACAACCAGCCAAGACAAATTGCAGATTGTGGTGTGGAAAAAGAAACCTTAATGCACATCCTCTGCCTCTGCCTGGCTACTCTATTAGACCGGAGAAGGATGCTGCGGGGCTCCTTCCATCAGGCAGCTGTTTATATATGCAAGCAAGCCCTTATCGCTGCACTAAACCAAAAATGTAAAAAGCTTAACATCATGGCGGTGAGGGTTGTTGAAATTTTTGAAGCCAGAACAAAGGTTACGGGGAAAA
Source organism: Triturus cristatus (assembly GCF_964204655.1). Classification (NCBI taxonomy): domain Eukaryota; kingdom Metazoa; phylum Chordata; class Amphibia; order Caudata; family Salamandridae; genus Triturus; species Triturus cristatus. The sequence goes on from NC_140585.1 coordinate 444,584,908, forward strand.
ACAGAAGTCTTACACAGTAACAGTAAGTAGTCCAGACACCGAGAGACATAAAAATATAGCAGCCTATTAGGATGGCGGGCGGACCCTAGCGGTGCTAGGACCGGCCGCCAGTGGTGCGGTGGTCCTGCACCGGCAATTAGGATGCCACCGTGGCGGTGGCATCCGCTATTCCCCGCATTGTGGCGGGCGGTGCTCACAGCACCGCCTGCCACAATACTGGGAATGCACGTTGTGCATTGTCATGCACAAGGTGACAGGCACCGCACGGTGCCTGTCACCTTGTGCATGACAATGTAGGGGGGTACCATAGGTACCCCCATGTGCTACCCCCAATAATCTGGGGCCCGCAACGGGCCCCCGAAAGCAACATCCGCCTGGCTTTCCATGGCGGGGTCTCCGCCATGGAAAGCCCTGCACCACTGCCCATGCTAATATGGATGGCGGTGTCTAGCAGACACCGTCACCATATTCAGCCCCTTTTCTGCCCGGTCGACCAGCAGAAAACAGGTGGATGGTCCTTCCATCCGCCGGGTCCCCCCCGCCATACTAATATGGCGGGGGGAAATGGGTGGCGGGCGGGGTATGATGTGGGGTGGATCGCCACCGCCATGCAGGCGGTGGCGATCTGCCCTACATCTTAATAGACCCCAAAGGTCGCATATTAACAGATTCTAGACCAAACCCATAATGTAGACTGACAGAGGTGGGATAGTGGTTGACGAGCATGAGCAATGACATCAGAGATCATTGCCGGAATAATGCACAGGTACACAATGCTACACTGAGGGCCGCAAATTGTCATGCTCATCGGCTTTATTGGTTGTGGCCGCTACAATACAGATCAGCTAGACAAGCACTTGACCATGCACTGACACTTTGAATGTTCCTGTAAAACAAAGCAAATTAATATCCTGGGACATATTCTTAAAATGCCTTTTTAGGTCAGGTCCAGACATTATGAACTTCGACACATACTTGATGCTCAAGTCAGACTTTCGAAGTATTAAAAAAAAAATTACTTTTCATTTATTTTTTAGGGGTTTTTGTTTTTAAACTGAAAAAGTTTGTAACTATAACTCATTTAGACATGGATACTTTGCAGGATTGTAATGTTATTACTACTTCTTTAATGTTTGTTCGTCTAATGGTTTTAATTAACTGTACACTTTTAATAATAGATAAATCAAAACAGGTAATGACAAAAGAAATCACAAAAAAAGTAATTTCATGAAGTCAACCCGAGAAGGCTACACTACAGTTAATCAAAAGCAAGGGTAAAAGAGCTGTTCTTTGGTGGAGGGACAAACACAGAATAGGATAGGGAAGACATCTAACATTAAATAGAAGGGAACAGAGCTGTACAAGAAAGCCATTTAATAATCATGATCAAGAGTTGACTCAATGGAGTACTGTATACAATGCTGTGTCTGACAACGTTGCACCACACAGATATTTACAACATTCACAAATACAGGACACATCACAATAGGCAACACAAGTAAAAACATTAGATTGGTTTTTAGGGCCGCAAAAATAGGGGCTCATTTATGAGCCCCTGCGTCACTTTTGCGCCGCCGGTGCGTCACTTTTTGTGACGCACCAGTGGCATAAAACATGCGCCATGTTGCGCCCTATTTACAAAGTGACGCATCTAGGTAGATGCGTCACTTTGTAAACCCCTGCGCCACATTATACCTGCGCCAGGTATAATGTATGCAAGGGGGGCATTTTGACGCAAAAAAGGGTCGTAGAAGTGACGCAGTGAAATCTACGAGATTTCACTGCGCCACTTCTAGTGTGCAAATGCGTCAATTTCTTGCGCCTGCCTCACAGCAGGCGTAAGACTGACGCAGGCCCTTTCACATGGGGCTTGCCCCATGTGAAAGGACACATTGCTGGAGTTGCATCACTTTTGTGACACACTCCAGCGATGCGTCACTTTTGCGCCTACAGATACATCAGAAATACTGACGTATCTGTGACTCCTTGCGACATGATGCGTCATACTGTAAATATGACGCATCACTGGAGTCGCAGGGAGGGCGCAGTGAAAAGTGGCGCATCACTGTTTTCACGCAGTGATGCGTCACTTTTCATAAATGAGGCCCTTAGTCTTTTCAAAGGCCTTTCAATTATACGTGGTATTATTAACGAATGTAGTGGTAGTCAGTGTTACAACCTCATAAGAATGAAAGACCTAATGATCTTACTAGGCTGCCAACTGCAAATCCGACCCCTTTTCACCAACAAACCGTTAACGTGATGAATTGTATTCCCATGTTATTGTGATTTGCATTTTTGTTAAATAAAGGTGTGACATATTCAGATAAATTTAGCCTTACAGACCAAAGCATTACAGTTATTTAATAAGTTTCTCTCTGCTTCAAATGCAACAGAGATTGATAAGAACGCCACCTAATCATGAGGAAGGGTTGATTCTGTGAAGTAATAATGCAGTGTGATATAAATGTATTATATGTGGCAATGTTTGGATGCTGAGAGACATGGGCTCATTTAGAGTTTGGGAAGGGGAACGTTTGTGAGGTTGATTGTGTACCGGTGCTCAGTGGTGGTTCCTCTGCAATGGAGGAGGAGCATCGCACCACTGCCTGGTGTAGAGCCAGCAAACAAAAAATAAAACAATGCTTTGTAATATCCATGCTTGTCAGGGTTTGTAAATGTCCATGGAAAATTTAGCAAATTATATATGGAATAAAATACCCTATGCCCAACATTACCGGGCTAGTGAGGTTTCCTATGATTTCCATGACCCTTTAGAGGAATGAGGCAGAAGGCTGACATTTATAACGTCATGGAACTTTGGGGTGACTTGCAATGCCCTTATAAGGTACAGCTGGGGTATTACATTGCTTATAATTCATTGTCATACTATCACACTTCGCACAACCAGTTTGGGGGCATATTTACAACGAGGCGATAAAAAATTATCGCCGCTTTAGCGGCCGTTCTCGGCCGAAAAGCAGCGATAATTTTATCGCTATATTAGCAAGGCCACGCTAACGCGTGAAACCTTGCTTTAGCGTGGGGATGTCTAACGCCCAGCTTTGCATCTCTAATGAGATGCAAAGTGGGCGTTCCTGAACTGACATGATAAGAGCAATGTCGCTAAGCGACATTTCTCCTATCATCAAGCCCCACGCTATGAAGCATAGCGTCAGTAAAAGTAGCGATAACACCTGTTATCGCTACTTTCCTAACACCTGCTTCAGGACTGACTTAGCCATGATATCCTATGGAAGGTGGATATCATGGCTAAGTTTGTGAGTCCCTATCAACTAGCTAACGTGAGATTATCGCTGGGTTTCCAGCGATAATCTCACGTTAGCCAGTTAGAGCTAGGATTTTTATCGCTGATGAGATAAGCGTTGCTAATAGCACGCTATCTCAGCGATAAAATTCGGCGCTAGCCGGCGATAATTATCCGAGCGCTAAGTGCGCTCAGTGATAATTATCGCCGGTTGTTGTTGATATGCCCCTTAGATCTTTGGTATCTGCCTCTGCTATATGAAAGAGAGAGTATGGTGACAGACATAAAGAATAAAAGTAAAATTTGTAGTGTGAAATAAAACAAACTTGCAAGCAGAAAGTAATATAAAAAAAACTGTTAGAAGTAGTTTACTGTAAATCAGGTTAGAAAATTGGTTTGGGTCAGATTGTATAGAAACATGCACAGATTGTATCTTTGCTGCAGTGACCTAGAGTGTAGAAACAAAAACACATGTTGCCATAAATATCTCCTTTCGAATGGACTTGTGAGAGGGTAGCCTGGATCTCTGAAAGTATCCTGTGCATGCAAGATAAAAATGAAATGCTCTGGTGTAGATTCAAAGAGCGCTAGTTGTTGTAGAGCTGATGAGATGCCTGGTGGTGTGACACCCAAAAGTTCAATGACAGTTTGCAAATGCTTTAAAACATGCTATAAGATGTGTCTGAAGCTGAGGAAACATAATCATGTGAAACTACTCAAGTACTCTCTATTGTTTCCCTTGGATTTTTGGCACAAGTTTATAAAAATTATTTTACTTACTTATTTTTTGTGATTTCTAAAGCGCAAGCATGACCCAAGGGTATCTGAGCGCTGTACATATGATTGTAAACATAACCAACGAGCTGATACATAAAGACGAAATGTCTAACAAAAACATAGAGCAATGTTTAAAATATGAGTAAGATATGGTATATTGTCACATAACTATTATTAACCGCCCGCTATTCATTTATGAGTCACTGAGATAGGTTCTCTGGGATGTTTCCAGGGATGTTATAGTTAGAAAATAGAATTAGAAAAAGCCTTGGCAATTCACTGGAAAAAAAACAAAGGTTACAAGGGCTTTATGGTTAGGCTCATATTAAACTCGTAGAAAACCATAGAAATTCAGCAGTTATAGTTACCTGCGCTAACTTATGCCCCGCAGTGCACTGCTTATGACCTCACATATTACATCACTCATGACATGGTCAGTAACCTCACTGGTGACATCTCAAATGACATCATTGGTGGCATAGCTTATGACATCATCCAGTAAGTGTAGAGTGATACTATTTCCAATGTATGTCACCTGAGTGGCTGTGAGACTGTCTGAATCTGTCTGTGAGTGGCTGTATGGGTGAATACGTGGGTGTGTGAGTAGCTGTATTGGTGAGTGAGTGACTATGTGAATGTCTATGTGTGGGTGAGTTGGTCTGTGTGAGTGCCTCTATGAGTGACTAAATGTGTGTGTGATTGACTATCGGTGGGTGAGTATCTGTCTGAGTGCCTATATAGGTGGACGAGTGGGTGTGTGAGGTGCCAGATGGGTGGGTGAGTAACTGTGTGAGTGTGTTGTCAGTGGCTGTATTGGTGACTGAGGGCCTATGTGAGTGGCTCTAGGGGTGGGAGACTGGGTGTGCAAGTGACTGTATGAGTCACAGTGGCTGTGTGAATTGCTCTATGGGTGAGTGACTGGGTGTGTAACTGGGTGTATGGGTGAGTTAGTACTTGTTTGAGTGGGTGTATGGGTTAGTGAGTGGGTGTGTAAGAGGTTGTATTTTACCCTAATTATCTGTGTGAGTGGCTGTATAGGTGAGTGAGTGGATATGTGAGTGTTTGTATAGATGTGTGAATTGGTATGTAAATGATTGTGTGAGTAAGGGAATTGGTGTGTGAGTGGCTGTTTGGGTGACTGGGGAGCTCTGTTACTAGATGTATGGGTGAGTGAGTGACTGTATGAGTTGTTGTATGGATTTGTGAGTGGGTGTGTGAGTGGTTGTGTGGGTCTGTGAGAGTTTGTATGAGTGTGTGAGTGAGTATGTGAGTGGTTGCGTGGATGTGTGACTGTTTCTGTGGATGATGTCATCAGTGATGTCATTTGAGATGCCATCAGTGATGTACTCAGTTATGTCACTGATCATGACATGAGTGATGTGAATGTGAGGTGATAAGCAGTGCATTGCAGGGGTATAAGTTATAGTTAGCTAAGGAAAATATAACTGCTGCACTCCTTTGGTTTTGTACACGTGTAATGTGAGCCTAACATCCCTGTAACCTTTGGCTTTTTTCAGTGGATTTCTAAGGTTTTTTAACTTGAGACCCTCAGGCCGAGTAGCGTGCTTTAAACCCACTGATTGATTGATTGATTTAATTCTATTTCTTAACTATAATGTTCATGTAACCTTTGTTTTTTTGCAGTGAATTTCGAAGGCTTTTTAAAATGTATTTCCTAACTGAAACCTTTCAGAGTGGGTATGTAAGTGGCTGTATAGGTCAGTGAGTGGGTGTGTGAGTGGCTGTATAGGTCAGTGATTGGGTGTGTGAGTGGTTGTATGGGTCTGTGACTGGGTGTGTGAGTAGTTATGTGGGTGTGTGAGTGGATGTGTGAGTAGCTGTGTGGGTATGTGAGTGGGTTTATGAGTGGATGTATGGGTCTGTACAGTGGATGGAGAAAGGGGTTGAGACTCCGATGAGCTCCCAGCAGTCCTGTTGTGTGGGACTTACTTGCGGTAACAGGAGGGGTTCTTGGCCTCCAAGGACCCTAAGCAGCCAAAGGGACTTCATCCCAAAACAAATAGTGTGCCAACAGCCATGTTTTCAGAGTGCAGGACAAAGGGAGAGGGACCCCGATGAGCTCTCAGCAATCCTGCTGCATGACACCTATTGGTAGTACCAGGAGGGGTTCTTGGCACCCAAAGACCCTCAACATCTAAGGGAGCTTCATCCCCCAATGATTAGTGCGACAGGAAGCATATTTGCAGAATGGTTGAGAAAGAGGGCGGGCCCTCTGACAAGCTCTCAGTAATCCCGCTGTTTGAGACTTACTGGTGATAAGTGGAAGGGTTCTTTGCTCCCAAGTACTCTCAGCGACCAAGGACAACTTCAAACCCCACTGAGTAGTGCGTCAGGAAGTGCATTTGCAGAGTGGTGGACAATGGAGTTGGGGCCTCGATGAGCTCAACAATTCTTCTGTGTTGGACTTACTGGTGAGGTTATAGGAGGGGTTCTTGAACCTCAAAGACACTCAACATCCAAGGTGAGTTCATCCCACAAAAAGTAGTGCACCAGGAGGCAAGTTTGCAGAGTTGTTGAGTAAAGGGGCGATTCCACAAATGAACTCTCAGCAATCTTACTGTGTGGGACTTACTGGTGGTAGCATGAGGGGTTCTTAGCCCACAAGGACTATCAGCATACAAGGGGACTTATCTGCCAATGAGCCACAGGAGGTGGGCCACCATCCAATAGATTAATAAAGTCCTGGGTAGGTGGTGGTCTCTGGGGCTAAAAAGAGCCTCACAAGTGGGGGGGCCATCATGTGCCCCTCCCTATTTTAATGCACGCCCAAACCTCGCTCACCAGGGAGCTTAAATAAAACAAGAGGGAGACCATGCGTTAAAAAAAAAAAAAAAAAAATTGGCGCAAGTTAAAAAATATAGGCAATTTTTGCGGCAAAAATAAAAAACATGTTTTGCCTTGCCGGGGTCCATAGGGGCTAGAGCATCAGAGTATAACTACCCTGCCCCGTTTTCTTTATTTGTACTTTTTTTGGGACTCAGCTGAGGCCGAGTCCCAAAATGGTTGCCAATACTTCCTGGTTGAAGTGTTGGCAGCCAATCAGATCTCTGCACGAGATCTGGAGTATTCACAGATTAGTTGCCAACCTACATACACAAATTTGGATTTTCTTAAATATCTCAAAAACTACTGAACAGATTTAAACCAAATAACAAAAAGTATTCTTTCTGGACCAAGAGCTACCTTTCTGCCAAGAGTTGGTGTAATTCTGTCCAGCGGTTCGGGCAGTAGTCATGTTGAAAATACCTATGTGAATTAACATTAGAAACACACTTCATTTGACCCCCCTTTTTTGCCCCCCCCCCCCCCTTGACAGATCTCCTTGAAACTTTCCAAATACAGCAAGACCATAGTGGGCACTTTTTTTTAAAAAAGTCATGAAGATTCGTTGAGCGGCGCCAAAGATATTGTCAGGTCAAAAGATGCTTTTCCTATGTAAACTAGCGACTGACCAAAGGTTACAGGGAAATTATAGTTAGAAATAAGAATTTAAAAAACCTTCGAAATTCACTGAAAAAAACAAAGGTTACTGGAACGTTATAGTTATGCTCAGGATTCACTTGCACAAAACCAGTGAAATTCAGAAGTTATAGTTAGTGAGCTAACTATAACTCATGCCCCCAATGTACTGCTTATGACCTAACATATTACATCACTCATGACATGGTCTGTAACATAATATCACTGATGACATTATCCAGTGACTGTGACTGTTCTCAAACTGTTCATATATAGCAAGGTGTAATGGTGAATCAGTGGATGTATGAGTGTCTGTATAGATGATTTAGTGATTGTTTGACTCACTGTAAAAGTGAATGATTAGGTTTCTTAGTGAATATATGGGTGAGTGTCTGGTTGTTTGAATATCTGTATCTGTCTATCAGTTGGTGTGTACGTTGATGAAGGGGTGTGTGAGTAGGTATGCAAGTTGCTTTATGGGTGAGTGATTGGTTGTCTGAGTACCTGTATAGTTGCCTGAGTGTTTGTGTGGGTGGGTGAGGGGATGTATAACTGCCTGTATTGATGGGTGAGTGAGTGAGGCAGTGACTCTAAGGGTCAGTGAATGTATGGGTGAGTGAGTCTGTGTATGGTTGTGTCGGTGAATGAGTGTATGAGTCAGTGGTATATGGGTGAGTAATTGGGTATGCGAAAGGCTGTATAGCTGAGTGATGGGGTATGTGAGTGACTGTATGGTGTATGAGTGAATGTGAGAGTGGCTGTATGGGTGATTGTGTACTTGTGTCAGTGACTGTATAGGTGAGTAAGTACATGTTAGTGTCTGTATGGGTAAGTGAGTGGGTGTGTGTTTAACTGTATGAGTGAGTAAGTAGCTTTATGACTGACTGTATGCATGAGTGAGAAGGTGTGTGAATAGCACTATGGGTGATTGACTCTGTATGTGAGTGACTGTATCAGTGCATATGTCAGTCAGTGCATATGTCAGTGGCTGTATTAGTAAGAATGAGTGGGTGTATAAGTACTGTTATGGGTATATGAATGAGTTTGATAATGGTAGTGTGGAAGTTGGAGTGTGTGTATGAAAGAGTACATTGGGTGTGAGTGGGTGCGTCAGTGAATCTGTGGATGATGTAATCATGATGCCATCAGTGATGTCATTTGAGATGTCTTCATTGATGTCACTGACCATCTCATGAGTGATGTAATATGGGAGGTCATAAGCAGTGCATTGTGGGGGGCGCAAGTTATAGTTATAGTTATAACGGCTGAATCTCACTGGTTTTGTACAAGTGAATCCTGAGCATAACTATAACATTCCTGTAACCTTTGGGTTTTTTTCAATGAATTTCTAGGTTTTTTTTAAATGCTAATTTCTAACTATAACGTCCCTTTAACCTTTGTTTGTTTCTGTGAATATCATAGATTTTTTAAATGCTAATATCTAACATCAACGTCGCTGTAACCTTTGTTTGCTTCAGTGAATTTCTTAAGTTTTTTTAAATTCTATTTGCTAACTATAACATCTCTATGACCTTGAATTTGTTTGTGAATTTCTAAAGTTTTGTAAAATATATTTTCACACTACAACATCTGTTTGAGTACATTTCAAGTATTTCCAATGCTTGAGAGTCATTGTTTAGTGATCTCCTATTTTAAATTGTCTGAGTATAATGTTTTTTTAACAAAACCACTTTTACTTAGTGCTGTCTGTTTTCGTGGCGACACCGGAGTTCACAGAGACTTCGCTATTCGTAGATTCTGTGTGTTTGATAGAAACTCTAAAACACAGATATACAGCTATTTTAATTGATATTTGACACTAGTTGTTTACTGATCTCCCGTTTAAAGTTGTCAGTCTATAATAACTTTTGAACAAAACCATTTTTAGTTCGTGTTTCCCATTTTCATGGCGATACTGGAATTTGCAGTGACCTCACTAACCGCGGATACCGCATGCTTTCCAGAAACTCCAAAACACATATAGAGAGATATTTTAATTGGTGTTTGCCACTAGTTATTTAGTGATGCACTCTTTAAAGTTGTGTTTTTTTAACTGGCTGCATGAGTTTATAACTTAATATGTCAGTGAATAAATGACTATTGCAGTCAGTATGTAGCTGGGTGCATACGTCTCTCAATGGATCTGTAACTGGGTGCATAACTCTGACCGGGATCTTAAAGCTGATGTATCATTCTCTATGAGGGTATGCATGCGGGTGCATGAGTTTCTGACTGAGTCTGTGAATGAGTGCATGAGTCTCCTAGTGGGTTTATGAATGGGCATGAGTTTCTTACTGAGTTCGTGAGTGGGTGAATGAGTCTCTGAGTGAGTCTGTGAGTTGGCACAAGAGTGCCTGAATGGATCTGTGAGTGCATGCTGGAGAACCTGATTAGGTCTGTGAGTTGGTGCATGAGTCTGAGTGTATGAGTAGTCGTGTGTCTGAGAGGGTCTGTGAGTAAATGCATGAGTATATGAGTGGGTCTGTGATTGGGTGCATGACTGTCTGAGTGGGTATGTGAGTGGGTACATGAGTCTCTCAGTGGGTACATGAGTCTTTGAGTAGGTCTGTGAGTGGCTACATCAGTCTATGAGTTGGTCTGTGAGTTGGTGTGTGAGTGTCTAAGTGGGTCTGTGAGTGGGTGCATGACTCTAAGTGGGTGCATGAGTCTCTGAGTGGGTCTGTAAGCAGGTGCACGAGTGTCTCAGTAGGTCTGTTAGTAGATGCAAAAGTGTCTGAGTGGGTCTGTGAGTTTCTGAGTAGGTTTGTGAGTTGGCACAAGAGTGCCTAAATGGATCTGTGAGTACATGCTTGAGTGTCTGATTTGATCTGTGAATGGATGTGTGAGCCTCTGAGTATGTCTGTTGCGTGAGTGTCTCAGCAGGTCTGTGAGTGGGTGCATGAGTGTCTGAGTAGTGTGTGACTGAATGTGTCTGTAAGTGGCTGCATGAGTACCCATGTGGGTCTGTGAGTGGGTGTAAGAGTCTCTAAGTGGTATGTGACTGTGTGCATGAGTCTCTGAGTGGGTCTGTACATGGGTACGTGACTCTCCCACTGAGTCTGTAAGTAGGTGCATGAGTATCTGAATGGGTTTGTGAGTGGGTGCATGAGTGTCTGAGTGGGTATGTGAATGGGTGTATAAGTGTCTGAGAGAGTGTGTAAGTGTGTACATGAGTCTGTGACAGTGACTGGCAAATGTGTACAAATATATATATATTTTTAATATTTTCACCAACATTTGCGATGTTACTGCAATATTTCTGATGTCCCCGCAACACTGGGGCTGTGCTTGTGATCACGGCATCATCACGAATATTGCACACAATTTAAAAAATACATTTTGCACAAATAACTTGCGTCACTTACAACTCTATTTCTCAAACGTGGGGTCAGATTACCTCCTCCATGACCCCTTATATACCCTTTCAGCCCCGGGAACCGTTTGCAATTGATAAAATGGCGACCGTAACTTTCTGCTCAGGTTGTGTCCAGCCTATCACGGCATTCCTATTGGCACGCACATTCACGATTAATCGCGAAATCGTAGAGAACTATCCGCAGCCAGAGATTTCGCTATAATTTTCAACTTAAATTTCTCAAGAACTATTGAATGGATTTGTAACAAATAACAAAAACACAATCTGCATAACATCTACCCTTCTGTCAAATTTGGTATAATGCCGTCCAGCGGTTCGGGCTGTAGGTTCGACAACGCTTTCCTATGGGAATTAAAATGGGAAAATGCACTTTTTTATAACCCCCCTTTATCTCAGCCCCACCTTAACGGATCATCTTGAAAATTCCCATGCACAAAATGACTTACTTTGACACTTTTTTGGGAACATTTCATGAAGTTCATCAAACACTGCCAAAGATATAGGCAACTAAAAAAAATTTTTTTCCAATGGAAACTAGCTCCTAACTATAACCTACTGCCAGTCGCCGGTAGCGTTTCTTGACTTGCCTATATCTTTTGGGTCATTTGATGAATGTTCACAAAATGTTCCCAAAAAAGTGTGCCTGTGATTCTTGTTGCACATTGAAAAGTTTCCGGGTGATCCATCAAGCGGGGGCTGAGAAAAAGGAGGTAAAAGGAAATGTTTCCCATGTTAATTCCCATCGGAATATGACTACAGCCCGAACCGCTGTATGGAATTACACCAAATTTGGCAAAAAGCTAGATTTTGTTCTTCAGATTGTGCTTTTTGTTATTTGCTGTGGCCACAACAACTTAGTCAATCATAACAAGCTCATGTAGGGAAATGCAGAGCTCTGATTGACTGCTAACACTTCAACCAGGAAATGTTGGCAGCTGTCTTGGGAGTCAGCTTCAGCCAAGTCCAACAAAAGTGTAAAAGGGGGCAGGGTAGGAATACTGGGACCCCGCCATGGCTTAAAAGCATTTTTTTTTTAAATGCTGTGAATTTGCAATATTCACACAAAAAAAGCAAGTGCGTGCCCCCGCGCTTGCTTACAAATAAACCGCAGGATGGGGTAGGTCCCAGAGCATATCATAAAAATAGGAGGGGGCACACAGGGCCCCCCTCCTAGGGCTTATGAAAGCCCCAGTGACTGACACATCCCTGGGGCATTGCTTTTTATATATGCAGGGGGTGCCCAAACGGCACCCCATGTGCTCCAGGGACCACGACCTCCCAAGGGCAAATGTTTATAAAGTAATGCCAGAGTCCCACATGACCCCTCTGCAGCCCCAGAGACTGCCCCCTCCCCAGGGTGCTTCAAAATATGTATGCAGACAGGACTGCAAGGCACCCCTGCAGCCCCTGGGACAGCCACCTATCCGGGGCAATTTATTTAAATTAATAGGGCGTCATCTGGCCCCCGGAAGCCCCGGGGGACACCATGTCCCTGGGTCTAAGTAATGTAATGGAGACAGGCCAAGCAGTCCCTCTCCTGGAGCCATAGATGGCCCTGGGGACCGCCACTACCCCAAGGCTGGCTCCTGCTATGTCCCGGGGTGCCCACCCCCGCCTGCGGCTTGGCAGGAGCTTTAATCGCTCCTGCCAAGTCACAGCAAACACTTCGCTATCAGCTAGCAAGAGCTGTGAAAATGCTCTTGCTTTCTAGAAGCAGAGCATTTGTCTGTTTCCGTGCCTGCTGTCAAGCGAGCAGGAAAACAGATGAATTGCTTTCACATACAGAGAGCTGCATGTTTAGCATACCTACTCAAAATCCCATACAACCCCTTGTACACCCACTCACATACCCATACAACAAATGACATACCTATTCACAGACCTATGCCAGTACTCACACACCCACTCACTCCTCCATAGAGCCACTCACACACCCACTCACTCATACAAACACTCACACAGCCATTCACTCACCCATACAGCCACTCATACAACTAGTTACTCACCTGTACAGCCAGCAAGATAACCACTCACTCACCCATAGAGATTCTCACACACCCACTTTTTTACCTATAGAGTCAAACACCCACCCACTCACCTAATCAGCCTCTCAATGCAGCCACTCACTAACCCATAGAAGCACTCATACACTCACTTACATACCCATTGACACATCCATTCAAACGCTCACACATTCCTCTACTCACCCATGCAGCCATTCACACAGACACTCACTGTCCAATACAGACACTCACGCACAAAGTCAATAAATAAAACACTTACTCAAACAGCCACTCACTCACCCATACAGCCACTTACTCATACAGCCATTCAGATATCCACTCACTCACCCTTACAGTCACTACACACCCACTTACACACTGATAGAGCCACTTACACAGTCACTCACCCACCCATAAATCCAATGGCACACCTAGTCACTCACCAATGCACCCACTCACACAGCATCTCACTCACCCACACAGCCACTTACACAACCACTTATACAGCCACTCACACACCTATACGTACAAGGATACATAGTGTCACACAACCACTCACATGATATATACTAAAGTAATATCACTCATTAGTTGTACACCTGGTATACTACTTTAAGTTTTATAGTAGATTAGGATAGATGTTTAACAATCACTGGATGGTGTCATTGGTGATGTGATCACTGATGTCATTTGAGATGTCATCAGTGATGTCATCAGGGATGTCACTGACCATGTCATGAGTGATGTAATATGTGAGGTCATAAGCAGTGCTTTGCAGGGGGAGTTATAGGTAGCTTAGGTAACTATAACTGCCGAGTTTCAATGGTTTTGTACAAGTGAAATCTGACCCTAACAAGAACGTCCCTGTAACCTTTGGTTTCTTCAGTGGATATGAATATATACAAAAAATGGCTTAACAGAATGATACCAAATTTGATTCCAAATTTGGCAGAAAGTTAGAATTTTACTCAAGTATGCTTTTCATTATTTGGTGTAAATCCATTCAGCCATTTTGGAGACCTTGACATTTAAGTTATAGTGGTATCTGGGTAGTTGGTCCTGCAAGAGTTCCGCAATCCTGCAATTCTAAAAAAATAAAGGGATCCGAGAGGGCTTTTTTTCTCCATTTGTTGTTTCTGTCCCTCAGGACCAGTACCGGTTCTGCAGAACCATGTGATCGAATTGACTCTCTGCAACATAATAAAAAATGTTGCGCCTGGTATAACAGGACTCATGGACTCGGTCCCCGCCCTCTGAGGGTAAAATTAAAATTACATATAAGGGAGCAATATAGGTGTATCCTGACACCCGCCACTCCTGGGGGGAATTTCACGACAGAGGGTTGGCCGCTTGCTGTGGGCTGGACACAGACCCTGTGGCAACCATACGTCGTGTATTGCCAAAGGCTGCAAGGGTGGGCTGCCTGTGTTTGGTTGGGCACAAGGCATGGCTTGTAATAATATATAAACTAACTGTTAAGAAACAAAAAACCACTGAAATACACCAACTATAATTTAACGAGCCATCAATAACCTACATCTCTGCCCTGCTCTGCTAAGGACATCACATATTACATCACTCATGACATGCTAAATGACATCATTGATGACATCACTGATGACATTCCAAGTGACGTCATTGATGACCCCAATAATTACTTCAATAATGGCATCATCCAAATGATGTGAAAGTTAGCTATAGGCTTTAAATACTGGAAGGTATTCAGAAAGGTGCATGTAGACCCCATTTTCCAGAACAAAATGTAGTACTTATGGGCATATCCTTTTGCAACAAACAAAGTAAGCAGAATATGCAGCATCTCTGTAGATATTATTCACTTTTTTTCTGGTATTGAGTTACAAACGATATATTATGGCTCTATAGACATTAATGAGATCAGCAACTTGTTAAATCTTAAATACTCTGTAAATCGGCGCTTGCTTATTTTGGGGCATATTAACAAAGAACATGGAAAATTAACGCTAAGGGCGCTTAGCATTAATATTTTTAACGCCCGCTATCGCTGGATAATATCGCCTGGGTATCGCGTTATTAACAACGCTAACCACCTAGCCGATAAAAAATCCAGCGATAGCGGCATTTTGGGAGGTTATCGCTGGTAATGCAGCGATGAAACTACATGGGTAGGGATATCCTTGTTGATAGCTCATGGTGGACTTAGCCATGTAATCCACCTCCCATTGGATTACATGGCTAAATCTGAAAATTAGCAACCGTGGTTAGCGCTGCTTTTTGTCTCTCTAACAGGGTTAGCGTGAAGCTTGATAATAGGAGAAATGTCGCTTGGCGACATTTCTCCTATTATTTTGCTCTGGAACGCCCACTTTGCATCTCATTAGAGATGCAAAGGGAAGCGTAGTGAAAAAGGGTGCTAACATGCAATTTTGCATGTTAGCACACTGTTGTTGATTGGGCGATATTTTTATCTCCGCTTCTTTGGCTTTTAAAGCCAAAAAAGCGGAGATAAATTCCATGTTAATATGCCCCTTTGTACCTTAATGAGGTGTGCCTGTTAAATACCTCATCTGTCACAGAGTTTTAAGAGAATGGCTTCACCCTCTATACATTAGCCAACTATAAGGCCTGAATTGAGCAAGTATGAAGAAAATGTTTTATTAAGACTTAAAACATAAAGTGCACAAGTGAAAAAAATGGAATAATAACTTCTTTTACCGATCATACTGATTTGGAAGAAAAACATTTATGATGAACTTATTTTAGAAACATTGCTTTCATTATGACAAATAATATTAAGCAATAAGCATATTCCTTTCTAGTAATAGAGGGAGAAAAGAGAAAGAAATTAGAAAAAGAAGGAAGGGAAAAAAGGGAAAGAAATCTAAGTCACCCATATCATATATGAATACACAAAAAGTTAAACATTAATGTTTCTGACCTAATAGACCATATTAGCACAATTAATTTGAAGATAAAAAGATATTACCTGTAAGTATTGTGTGAACAATGCAAATAAAAATTATTTTATTATGAAGAATGCTAGATACATTGTATAATTATATTGAGAAATACTTATTCTCTCTGAGAAGGCGTGGACACTTCAATTGATGGGTTTCATGAATTCCTAAAATGTTATTGAGGAACGTTGTTACAGAGAACCATAAAGACTCTTTACTGAAAGCAAGTTACAAAGGTAAAACATATACACGGTGTTGAATTTGGCCCTTTTTGCAGGGTCATCCCGGAACTTTTTGCCTTCCTCCTGTATTTTTACAGACCTGTGTTTGCTGGTTTTATGGCTCTGGGCACTTTATCCCTGCTGATCAGTGCTAAAGTGCATGTGCTCTCTCATTCAAACTTGGTAAAATTGGTCTACACCTGTTTGGCAAATTTAATTTACCTATTTGTCCCTTCTACAGTGGTATCAAATGTGCATATAAAGTGGTTGCCACGTCCACAACTCCCCTTTTACTACATATCAGTCACTTCTAAGGTAGACCCTAGGTAGCCCTATGGGCCGGATGCGGTGTAGGTAAAAGGTACGACATGTGCCTTAACTGTGTGGCTTGTCGTGGTATTGACAAACAGTCTATTTGGTTTCTCAGTGCTGTGTGGCTACCCTCTCATAGGTTTGCATTGGGGATTCCCTGATATGTGCTCCAGAGGTAACTTCTGTCATGAGAGGGGTAACACGAAAATGTTTGGTATGTTTGGAATAGTAGTGATAAATCCTGCATATTTGTGAAAGCAGATTTAGTATTACAATTTTAGAAATGCCACATTTAGAAGTGGGCATTTCTGTGGGCTATGTGTCTTTGTGCCTGCCTGGATTTCTGTATTGACTGTCTGGTTCTGACTGACAGGGGAGATGGGATGTGCATTCACTTCAGCCAGTCCCTGGGGGGGGGATTGAGGTGTGTCCTGACCCTGCCTGGGTGATTGAGTGCTAGGCTGAATAGACCTTGGCTGAATTTAGAGTAGCGGGAAGAGTTGTCCTTTGCACCTGAATAGGCCTGGTCTGCATTTGGAGTGGTAGGAGGAGTTGCACCTGCACCTGAATAGGAATGTGCCTGCCTTCCACAATGCTGGCTCCACTCTCCTGTGGTGTGTCTGGGGCCTAGGTTGAAAATATGAATGGGGGTGTTGTGCACTTCAATAGTGTTTGAAGTGCCGCCTAGAACAAAGACATTGCACTATAAGTACAGGGGCTGTGACCCCATAATAAAAAGAAGACACTGCGTGGGACTTTTGACCAGAGGATATCTGTGCTGGCAGGAAACCACCACTGTGACTTCCCTAGTTGTGTTGAACTACTGGAGGGTCTGCCTCTAAGCCCAAGGACCCTGTGTGCTTGACTGCTGCCTGCTCTCCTGAGACTGTGTGCCCCAGTGCTCTTCAAGGAGCTCAGAACAAGAGGACTGCTCCTGTGCTGGAGAAACCGTAGCGCGGTGAGCGCTCTATTCTACTGGGAGGATTGGGCAGAAGAGCGCATGGTTAGCGCTGTACTCTTGAAGCCAGCGTGACCGAGGGGCACCGCAGGATGAGTGTGGGAACGCTTTTCCTAAAGTTGGGTCCTTCACCCCTAGGAGATGTTGTTTTTGCGCTCCCTAGGTGCCATTCGTGGTGGGTCCTGCCTGCTACACTGCCGGGGACCCGAGATCTAGACTGAGCCCCCACCCAAGAGAGAGAGAGGTATCGAGCGCGGCCGCTCAATAAGGATCGAGAGCAACAGGCATGCTCAGGTGTTGCCTAGCAACCTACTGATGCCGAGGGCATGCAAGGGAGCAAGCCGCAGCCCTGCAGGACACCACAGTGAGCACCGAGAGCAACGTGGATGCTCTCACCACAAGCAGCAGTGCTGATCAGAGACATGTTTATGCACCTTTCCCTCCACGTAGAAGAAGTGGTGCCCATGTTGGAAGTTAGTTAGTCCTGACCAGGCAGCAGTTGAGTGCCCTCCCCCTACTTCTCTCCTTCTGGGGCCACATGCCACTGCACCACTCGAGCACGGGCAGCTCAAAGTTTTACCTCTTTTTGAGGGTATTTCAGGTACGGACAGCACGGGGGGGCATGGCTGGACCTATAGGCCTGAGCAGAGTGGCTGAGCCCTGAACAACACCAAAACTCGATTCAGCAGCTGCACCACGTGTCTGAGGGCAGCTGCCTTCCACTACTGGGGGCATTTGTTAGTGGCATTGCGGGACGAGCCCATTAGGGCCCCGGATTCGGAAGTTGCTGTATGTAAGGAGCCTTACTGATCAAGGGGGACTGAGTGAGGTCTCTCCACCTTCAGGGGCATTATTTAAGAATAAAGTTCTGCGTCCTTTAATAGAGGCACAAGATTGTGGTGCCCTATTGCCCTATTGCCCAGAGGGGATTTACCTTTGTTGCCAGTTCGACGTGGGAATTACAGCGTGACTCTTTTGTGCCCCTGTCAGCGCCAACAACTCGCCGGACCCGCTGTGCGGGTCCCGCAGCGCCCTCCCAACATCGCAAGGGTGGTGTGGAATCAGGGCTGAATCAAGCAGGGTGAGCGGTAGCGGACAGGGCTGCGAGCTGCAGGGGACTGCATTGTCCAGGAGTCCCTGCGTGCCCAATAGCTTCCACCTGGGCTGCTCTCCCTGGACGACATGCCCCCGTCCCCACATGCCCCACCTATTTAAGGAATTCTATTCAAGCGACGCGGGAGCGCCCGGGGCTAAGCCCGGGCAAAGGGCGGGCCGTCTGAGGCCGTCTAAGGACGACGAGGGACGGGACAGGCCACCCCCCTGACATTACTATACGGTAAGACTGTCCTCTGGATTTGGTGTGACCATTTTTTGGACTTGTCAAAGACTTTATAGGAATTACCTACCTCTATACGTCTTTATATCTGGATATCCGCACTACAATCCCTGTTGACTAGTACTCCACCATGTCTACACAAATGGGAAAATCCCGCACTATAACTGTCAATACATCACATGGAACTGCTACTGGGACAATTGACCAATTTTTTAAGAGGGTAACAAATGTACTTGAAAAAGAAATAGCTGACACAGCGAAGCGTCTTTCACTAGATTTACTAACTGGGAAACGTTCTTCTCTGGGGTTACTAGCCCAAGCTGTTTCTCCAGGGAGGACACACTTGGACTTAGTGCAGGGCCCCACTCCCCTAATAGCGGTAAGGGCGGAGGACGATGATGATATAACATCCAGCGCTAACACAAACGCTGTGCTCATTACAAATCCCTCCTCACCTTGTTCAAATACATCTGGATTATCAAATTCCCCCAAATTATTCTCAATCTCCCCATTGACCATAGATCAGCATCATAGCGAAAGGAAAAAAAAAAAAGGAAAAGAAGGGGATCACCATCTGTGATAATCCAAACAAAAATACAAAAAATTAACCCCTCTGCTCCCCACACTACAAGATCTTCCAAGTCGGTAGGTCCCTCTCTCTCCTTGGAGATAAACGATTCGCCCGCTATTTCTAATCTCTCAGGATCTTTAAATACCTTACACCTAGAAACAGATTTCATCAACAGATTAGAGGTTTTAATAAAATCCCTCCTACTCCCCTTGTTAGAGAGAACACGAATGATAAGTGCACATTTAGATAGCTTGGGCAGTCAAATAGAAGGGAATACTGCCGCCATGATAGAACTGCAAAGTGCTCATGCCAAAAACATTGGTAGTATCCACATAATACCTCCTATTCTGTCAATATCACAACCCTCGACAAGCGCCGCGTCTGTAACAGCAGTTAGCACACAGGGGGAAAAAGCTCTGTTCAAAACAAATAAACCGACAACTAGTAAGGAGAAATTTTCTTCACTAGCTAATAGTCAGGGAAACAGGGAGACCGTCCAGCCCAGCAATAAAAGGGAAGGGGATAAGAATGGACCCACTAAAAACCTTCCAGCAGACAAAATCTCTCAACCAGTAAATTAAGTAGTTGGGAACGAAAAGGGAAAGTTACCACCCACACAGTTACCTAGAGAAATAAAAAGAATAGTAGATTTACCACCACAATCGGCCCCTTATACGATTATTATGGCTGGGGTACCAGAGCTTGTAAAGGGGGTCAGAGAGGATTATCATTCCTTAAAGAATAAAACCATCCATTGGCTCGAACTGAATAGACCATTACCTGCCCATGTCAGTGGAGAAATTTTGTCCGTGAGACGAGCAATTTGGGTGGGTTCAAGACCCAAAGATAGAACTGGGGATGTGATAATTATAAACTTTAAAGATCACAGAGCAGTAAGGTGTATCGGAGACTGGTACGAAACAAGAGGAGGGGACACTATCTCCACCCATTACGTTAGTTATTTCTATCCAAGAGACCCAACCTCATACTCAAAATCTATCCCAGTAAAAAACCTTCATCCGGGTTGGAAGGAAGTGGGTCCCCGATTCCTGCGCCAAAATGTGGATAATCATCGCCCTTATCCTCAGTCACATAGGGAGTTCCATAGCAACAACAATAACTTTCCCCCACATTATGGGTGTAACGTGCCCACCTATAATCGTTATTCAATGCTCTTTGGACTAGATGAAGTTGATTGACTTAGACGGCAGTGGAGAGTCCCGCAAAGGCTGTCTCCTTCAGAGCCTTGCATAGTGCAGGACTCTGTAACTGCGGAAGGGGATGCCATCGGCAAAGCACTAGAAGACAGAGAGCAAGATGTATTGGGTGACCTACCATCTGTAAACGTAGAAGATACTCCCCTTTTGCAGGAACTTATAGACGACTCAGTACATAGGTTACCCATTGAAGACGAACTCCACCTGTTAGAAAACACACTAAATGGTACATTTAGTTTACCAAGAGTGGAAGGCCAACTGACCATAAAAAACTCCTCTCAAGAGGGAGTAGACCCGATTGAAAGAACTGATGTAACCCAGAAAAGTTTAAGAATACAATTTTTATTCTGGAACATTGCAGGGCTTAAGAGAAAAATCACAAATGGGAGTATTCTAAACTATGTACAAGAACACCACGTGATTTGTTTACAGGAGACATGGGCAACAACTGAGCTGCATTTAATAGGGTATAAAACCTTTTTTACTCCAGCAAAAGCCGTCTCGCATGGCAGACCCAAAGGTGGGTTGGTGACTTACATAGCGAATACTCTATTGGGCCTAGAGATTACACCCCTTGCACTAGAACCAAACTACCAGGTACTAAAACTAACATTTGAGGAAAAAAAGATCATTTTTGTCGTAAATGTATACGATAATCTGATAGAAACTGATAGATTGCATATATTAGGGGCTCTCCGTAAGAAACTCGTAACCTGGTCTAAACAGAAAAAAACTCAGGACCCCCCAAGTATCATATGGGGGGGTGATTTCAACCATCACCCCTGTATTAGAAGTAACACTAACCTCTGCGGGGTGGTGGATGAAACAGATGGTCAAATAACTCATTTCAGTCACTCAAAGGTGGGAAACTTCTTAAATGAAACCATGTCGGAATTAGGCCTCGTAATATTAAATACGCCAAAATCTTTTAATGGCCAGCTGGAACCAACCTATCTGGGAAGGGGCTGTGAGTCAACAATTGACTACATATTGGCCACAGCCACATTAGGAAATAAGGTTGGAAATTTTAGTATTCTTATAAATACCCTAAGTGACCATGCTGCCCTGGCCATAGTTTTATTCCTGGATCAACGTCAGCTCCCGCTCTTGCTTATAAATTCCATCCTAGCCCAACACGAAATATACCTTAAAAAAATAAACGGCTATACCCTAGGGTGGGGTAAGATAGACCCCGTAGATCTAACAAAAAGGGTGGTCCGTGCGACATACGAGGCTATAGTAAAATGCTTAGATACCAACACGGGGGAGCAGGAGGTTTTGGATAATTTCGGGGAAATTTTAGACAAGGTAAAGGAGTTGCTAACCAAAAAATTTAAAGGAAATGGGGGGGGGGTAAAAGAGGGTGGTTTGACCATAATTGCTCTATGGCACATAAAAAATTAAAGCGAGCCCTGTCAAAAGTCCCTAGAGATCAGGACGAGATTAGGAGGCTAAGAAGAACTTACACTTCAGTATGTAAGGGCAGGAAACAAGAACTGAAACAGGCATTATGGGATCAACTCCATGAGAGTTCCCTGACCAGAAAAAGCGACGCCTTTTGGAAACTGGTTAAGGCTCCATTCCTGCAAGATAATAGTAATCACCCATCGGTTGATGTGGCAATTGATGGCCCGGCGTGGGTAAACCATTTCTCAAAAATCTTTGCCAAACCTCCAGAAATCGAACCTATAGAAGGTAATGTTAGGAGCACCCAGCCCAAATCTTTCCCAATCTCAATAGATCTCACACTAATTGAAATCATCAACGCAGTCAAATCAAGTAAAAGTGGGAAAGCCCCTGGCCCGGATGGTGTGCCAGTGGACTTTTTCAAATCTAATCTAGAATTGTGGGCTCCCATTCTAAAAATGGTATTCGACGCAGTAATGAAGTGCGGTCTAATTAAATCCTGGACACAATCAACCATGGTCCCTATTTTCAAGAAGGGAGATAGGGAGGATGCTTCTTGCTATCGTCCAATCTCGCTCCTGGACTCTCTGGGGAAGGTACTGGGCAGAGTGGTTCTCCAGCGACTCCAGGAGTGGGTGGACGATGACAAGGTCCTCTCTGATATCCAGTTCGGCTTCAGGGAGGGCTTTGGGACAATTGAGCAGGCCCTAAATTTGTCCCTAATTATGGGGAAATATGTTTCTGCAAAGCAGGGCAGATTATATATGGTTTATGTTGATCTGTCCGCGGCTTTTGACTGCGTCTCTCACTCAAAATTATGGACAATTCTTAGCAAAATGGGTGTAGACCCGGTCCTAGTAACTTTCCTTCGTGAATTATATATGAATGGCTCTGCCAGGTTACGTTTTGGAGTCCGGGGAGAACTCTCGAATTCATTTGCAGTAGAGCGTGGTGTCAGGCAGGGTTGTGTCCTGGCCCCCTTTCTCTTTTCGTTATATACAAATGGTCTTGAGACGGAGATGCTACAGGGGGCCCAGGACCTCCCTCGAGTTGGAGAACGCTTGATACCAGCTCTCTTATACGCGGATGATGCCGTGATACTTGCACGTTCACCACGAGAATTACAAAAAGCAACGGAACGGTACGCAAGTTTCATGGGCAAATTAGACCTTCGAATAAACATAAAAAAAACGTTTGTTATGGTGGCAGGGCAGGGTAGAAAAAGGGGGAAGAATATCTATCTAGATAAGGAAAGGCTAGAACCAACGGATCAATACCCATATCTTGGCGTAATGATGGATGCGAAGCTAAATTGGAAACCAGCCATTGAGGCTCGTAAACACCACCTTCTGAGGGCAAATGCTGCCCTAATAAAATTTTCACAAAAATTGGGTAAGAGACCACCTGTAGAGCTTCTCCGTATTTACAAAGCGAAGTGTCTCTCGACAGCACTCTACGGAGCAGGCCTCTGGGGACATAAAAATACTAATTCCCTCCAGGTGGCAGAAAACAACTTCCTGAGATTTCTCTTGGCGGTTCCAAAACGAGTCTCCACCTTCGCATCCCATACTGAATTGGGGACTCCCCATATTGAGGACCTTGCAAAAATTGAACCACTTTTACTGTGGTACCGTGTTTGGACTTCGACTAAAAATACCCTCACAAAGAAGTTACTGTCAGATTGTATGTCATTGGACCACGTGGGGAAGATCGAGTGGCTGATGTACATAAAACATTTTTTATTTGACCTAGGATTGGGTAAATATTACCTGACACCAGAACTTATTTCTGAAATACCCAAGAAGGAACTAAAAATAAGGGCACTGTCCAACGTCGAAGAATTACTTATGTGCGCAGAGGTCCGGAAACCATCGGTTCGCCACTCTATGCTAGTGATGACAACTCTGGATATTGAACCATACTTAACGTATGTCCAGTCGCAGTTTGAGCGGTTCTTATTGACCAGATTCAGGTTAAACATCTTCCATAGGATAGTAGCCTTCCCTTCTGAAAACACTTGGGAGAAACATTTGCCGGTGTGCCCATGCGATGAAATAGCAGAGCAATCTACAATGCATACTATTTTGTTCTGCAAATACTATATCTCACACCGCAAACTTTGGTTAGTTCCTGTGTTGAGACACTTAGGTTTCAGAAGATGCCGGCCAGCCATGTTACGGTTGCAATTCCTGGACTCTGAATTTGTTTGCAAATGTGTTAGTACTTTTCTCAAATGTATTTTTTATCACAGGAAAAATCTTGAGGACGTATAGTTGGTTATGTGAGGTCAAATGGTAGAACATACTTCCAAATTGTATTAATAACAATTCTTTTCTTGAAATTTTTTAACCAAATCTATTTTATGGATCACTTATATCAATTGTACGTTATTGTTGAAATTCTTCTATGGTTTTCTCGGTTTTCTTTTTTTTTTTTTCGTAAAAACCGTACAAAGAAGATTTATTATTATCATAAGATGCCAAGACGGAGTACTGTAATTATAAGATACCAAACATTGTTTTGGGCATATCCCCCAAAGCATCCTAATAATGCAGTTGGGGGTTATCTTTTTCTTCCGCTTCAAAGAGCGATAAAAACCTTATTATATATGTTTTTTTTTAATGCATAGCGACGCTATCTGATCACTTTTTGCGCTTGTGGCTATGCATGTGCATCCTATTATATTATAATATGCAACCATAAACGATCTTTGATTTTCCCCTCCCCAAAAGATCGTTCGTTATTTTGCATACATTCTAAACATTTTGCCTTTATGAGAGCATTTTAAATCTCGTATTTTTTAATTCATATGACTTTTATTGTATAATTGATGAAATGTAATATTGTACTTGCTTTTATGATTTGAAACCAACTCACCGAAAAAAGCTCATTTATTATTATTATATTGCCCAGAGGCGGCTGCTGTAACTAATATGCCTTCCAGGTAAACTGTGACTACGGCATTTCTACATACTGCTGATTATGACCTGATGTAGAGATATGTGGTGATAAGCCTCTTTTTGCACTGCATTAAGGACCCCTGTGTTGGTTGTGGCATATATGGTTGCAGCCTACGTACAGTGCAGTAAGGGTGGTATTCCTACTTTTGGCATGTTGTTTCTAATGGGTGCACTCTACTAGTACTTCCTATAGTGCACTGCTGATGATGTTGGTTATGCCTAATGTTTTCATGCTACAGGTAATCCTACCAGTAGTTACTGGGTTGTGATGACTGATATGTGTTATAACAGTGGCCCGATAGGCCAAAGTGATTTATGTAAATCCCTGTGAAGTCATGACAAGTGCCCGGTGGCACAGTGATATATATGTGATTGTGTTCTAATGTGTTTTTATGGATAATACAAAGGATATTTTAATATATCCTTGTTTGGAGTTTCTTGTGGTGTACCTAGTGTGTCACTGCTGTGTGAGTCTGCTGCGCAAATGCTTTACACATTGCCTCTGGGATAAGCCTGACTGTTCTGCCAATCTACCAAGGAGGGGAGCAGAGATTATCTTCAGTGTGTAACTCCCTTGCCCTGACTAGAGTGGTGGGTTCTGCCTGGCTAAGGTGCATACCCTAGCCAACCAGAATCCCCATTTCTAACACATGGTCTAGTCTATTTTAGCAAACATTGTACAACGATATCTTAAAAGAGATAAGTGTAGCATTCTTACAATTTTTTTGTAATTTGTTGAAAAGTAATTGCTAACAACAGATCTAAAAATTCTCAAAACTTTGGAATACAATAGCCATTCATCTGAAAGACTGCCCAAAAAGTTATTTTTAAAAATAAAAGGAATTGTGGATTAGACAATTTAGTTAATTTCACTTTAGACCTTATTCCAAAATTCATAAACAAGAGGTTATGTAAATAATATTGAGACCTGCAGGACTACAAGTCCAGCAAATATCATGCTGAAGGGAATTCATTATAAAAAGGGACCTGAGGTGTAAATGATAGTCAGTTGTAAATTAACAAGTAATGTTTGAGTTGTACTAGCATTACAGGATGTTTTATGAATTTGTGGCCACATTTGATCTCATATGTGAGTTGATCAGTGAGTTGATCAGCTAAAGTTTAAATTGTGTTTCTACATCAATTCAGTGTTAGTTTTTATTCTATACGCACAAGGAGATTAAAAAAAATTGCATATATGAGATGCTTACGTTATGAGATAGATTATTATGCTAACTAACAAGTGAACGAGGCAGGTGAAAAGGTGTCTCAAGTTCTAGGAAGGGGAGAAGAACTTGATAGAATTTGATACACCCATTTCATTTCATATATTCTCCACACATTCCAGTGAATCCTTATAAAATTATTCTTAATGAATTTATTATGCCAGATGATCAATTGAAAAAAATCTATTTTATTCCAAAGATCGTGAATGAGTAAAGGCTGTAAAGTTTTACAAATATTTTCAAGAATTGCTGTGGACATGCTATTTGAATGAACAATAAAAATTATTTGCAAGAAAAGGAAAGGGTAAGTTTTTTCTCAGATTGTCATTATTAGCTAACAAGAGAATTGTTTTAAATTAAAGGCTGTATGATATGTCTTAAAGAATGGAAACCTTATGCCACCTTCTGATTTATTACATGTTAGCTTTGCAATTCATATGCTTGAATGTTTTTTATTACCAAGTTGAGTATCAATTCTTTTAAAGTAACTATTTGACCTATGTATAGGTATTACTGATATGGTATATAAAATCAATAGAACTAGCATAATTTTTATAGAGTGTAAGTGACCATACCTTGGCGAATATGTAGGATTTCAACTGGTGATAAGAGTATCACATTTCTTTATTTATTGTTCCATATTAAGTTTAATGGTATCTTTTATTGGCAAATAATTTTACTAGGATTTGGGTACTTCCAGTATTATCTCATCAATGTCTGAAATAAAATGTATTTACTGGGAGAATTGTAGGTATTTCAATATTTAGTCTATATCCTGAAATGCTTGAAAAAGTGTTAGCTTCTTGAATAAAATTAGGTACAGAAATATCTGGATTCGTAATGTAGAGAAGAATGTCACCTGCATAATCAGATTTATTTAAGTGCAAATCCTTGTTTAAAAAAACAGGTATTTCTGAAATCTGGCAAATTTGAGAAAGAAAGGGTTTTAAAGCAAGGATAAATACAAGTGGTGATGAGGGATAACCCCGTCTAACACCTCTTATGGAAATAAAAAGTCTGAGAAGAAGAACATTTACTAAAAAGAGATGATTTAGAAGTAGAATAAAGGGTAGAACTAAGGTGGATAATTTTAGGACTCAATTCAAACCAAGACAAGGATTTAAACATGAAATTTTAATTGATCCTATTGAATGCTTTTTCAGTGTACAGAGTGATAAAAACTCCTAAAGGAAATCACTACCATGGGATTTACTAAGGGTACTAAACAGAGTTCTTTTGTTATCAGAAAGGGAACAGCCTTTTACAAAGCCAGATTGCTCATGTCCTAAGTGCTTCAAAAACTCACGATGAAGAGATAAAAGTTTATCAGTAACCCTATAATCTATATCTACCGAAGAAGTTGGGCTGTAATTTTTACAAAATTGGGGATCTTTGTTCCCTTAGCAAAATACAGATCAAAGTATCTTTGAGTAACTTTGAGAACATTTTATTTCAGAACAATAAATGAATAACTCCTATTACTTGGGATGTAAAAGTTGAAAAAATGGGAAAAAGAATTAAAATGAAAACCCGGCAGGCCTTAATGCTTTATTTTCATTAACAGAACTTTAATCCATTCGACTTTCATCCATAGAAATGCCCACTTCCAAATAAGATAAACCAGTATCAGTGGGAAAATCTTTTAGTATTAATCAATCAAAAAATGTTTTATTAATATCAGATTTTTTTAAATAAAGAGTATTTTGATCATTATAAATGGATTCTATTTTTGTCTTTTCATTTTTGATTTTTAAAAGATTGCTGAATAATCTCTCTATATTGTTTTGCTTCCCCATAATGCTTAGCACTTATTCTTAATAAGAAGAAAGAGGCAAGCTCCAAAGAGCTTTTGTTTAAATGGAATTTTGCTTGAAGCAATTTATCTAAATCCCCTGTGACATTAAATGTCTAATAAGAATGCTCT
Organism: Triturus cristatus; assembly: GCF_964204655.1. Lineage (NCBI taxonomy): Eukaryota > Metazoa > Chordata > Amphibia > Caudata > Salamandridae > Triturus > Triturus cristatus. The sequence continues at coordinate 444,612,880 of NC_140585.1, forward strand.
ATAGTTTTTATATTGCTTGTTGTAAATTTTTGTTGTTTTTCAGTTGCTTTCTTTTTTTAGAGACAAAATAATAACATACTCCCTTAATTAAGGTTTAAAAGTGAACCATATCATTGGAATAGAGGAGTTTTCTTTATTGTTTATAACAAAATAATTATTTGCAAAAGATTGAACACAAATGTATGAATTTAGAGCCATTTTGAAGAGCATTATTAAATCATTATCTGGTCCTAGGATGCTTAATTCCATTCCACGGAGGACATGGCTTGGCAGTTCGGGCGGACTGTTCTCATGAGGCACAGGTTCAAGACTGATATGCATCTGGCTGGGTCTGAACTGGGGTAGCATGGTCGAGTGAGCTGGGTTGAAGCTCTCCCTGTTCTGATGCTCTCCCACTGATGTCACTACTGAGAGGCTTGACACTCGGCGGCGAGATGCAGATTTTGTTGATTGCTTGCATCTAGGAGGTGGTTTCATTTGTGGCTCCTTGGCGATGATTTGACTTGCAGCTGCATCCCTGCTGATTTCACACAGAAGCAACTGGCGTCTCGGAGCTGTCGGTGCCTTCCGCCTCTCCGCTCAGCATTTTTGCACCGCTCCTGTCTTTGCAGCTCTCGGTAATTTTCGGGAGACTCGCGGAAAGATGCCGCCTAAACCGATTGGTAAGACTGTGGCCAGGAGTAGTAAGCTCCGTAGTGCGCAGCTTGTGACTGGCGCTGATGTTTCGGGAAATCCCGGGGGACTCCGAAGATCCAGAAGTCTCCCTCTTACAACGGCCTAACCGATATTATGAAGATATCTACTGGTAAGACCGCCACTTCTTCTGCAAACTCTGTTAAGACTACTGCCCCCCTGTTTATAAAACGCTCCCTGAAGAACTCGGTACAAACCACGTCTAATATTGCCAACACTGGGCTTCCCCCGTAGGCCCCCCCTAACCTTAACCCTCCCCTGACTGGTATTCAATCAAGTCACCCTCGTGGTCAAGAGTGTGAGGGAGTACAAACCCTCATTGCAGTCTCTGAGATAACGACGGATACTCAACCGGTAGGATGCATTATGGAACCTGAAGTCCCCACTATTCCTGTTATTTCTGCTTCCCTTGCCGGTAGGGCCATTGAGGCGCCAGATGTTATCCTCGAGGCTGAGCCCCCGAGGGGGGCTAGTGGTGGAGAGGGAGGTTCAGTGGTCAAGGCCATAGGAAGGATTGAGCCTAATCATGATAATGACGCGCTGGATAACTTTTTTTCTCTCTCAGATGTGTCATCAACCTCCGATGACGAGGATATTACTAACAGAGACTGGGCTGAGTATGAGGCTGGGTCTGCTAGCCAGGGTGAGATCGATGACTGTTTAATGGGCGGTTATACGAACTCGGCCTCACTTGATGGCACTGTTCGCAAAACTAAATCTTTAAACAGGCAGGCAATGTCTGTAAACGCCGCATCAGTCAATACCACCCCTGACCCTCTGGTGGAGAATCTGGCCTGGGACTACTCATTTTCAACCACACAACCACCGGCAACTGGCAATGAAGGGAGGGAGGGGATTTCAGCCGCTGCCAACCCCTCAGATCCTATTAAACCGATTACCTTGGAAATGATATATGATACAATGCTTTCACATAGGGCTGAGTCAAGACTTGAGAATGCCAGAACGCAGGGGGCTTGCCGCAAGCTGCAAAACGCAATTAGACGCATAAATAAGACATGTTCTGAGATAGGCACCAGAGTAGGGGAGACAGAATTTCGCATATCTATCTTGGAGGACGAAGCAGCAACACAGCGAGGAGTAGTCAGTGAGTTAAGGACCCAGAAAGAAGACGTCTCATGGAAATTATCCGGATTGGAAAACCGGATGAGACTTTATAACCTGCGGGTTCTGGGTATTCCATAGGGGGCAGAAGGGGGCGATACGAGACAATTTGTCATCCAGTTGTTTGTAGAGGCTTTCCCCGAACTCTCCCATTGGGACTGGGAGATTGAGATCCAGAGAGCCCACCGCTTTCCCTTCCATAGTAAACCGCAAGCTGCTCTTCCTGGACTAGAGACTTCCTTCTCCCGTGCCATTCTGATTTCTATAAATAATTTTCTTGCACGAGAAGCTGTCTATGATCTAGCTAGACCTAACCGGAAGAGATCCGCCAAAGGGGTCAACTTCTTTGTTAGACCTGACTTTTGCCATGAGACAGGTGTTCGGAGGTGGCAGCTCCGCCAACTAATACCTCTCTTCCAAGCCAAGGGGGGTCAAGCATTCCTTCTTAACCCTGCAAAGTTAAAAATTGTCTATCAGGGCCAGAATAAGTTTAGGCCAAAGACTATTTACATTCACTTAAGGCTGGCTCTTGAACTAGGAATGGCACAAGCTGGGCACATAAATAGGTTCTCTCAGTAAGCTGTCTTTTTTTTTAGTGTTATGCTGTTGAATTTGGGGGGGCATCACAGGGAGCGCCACCAGCTTCCCATCACTGGGACCTAGGTCCCATTGCCTTAGGGAAGGGCGGGTGTCGGGGGGTGGGTGTCCGAAGGGAGGTTGGGTGGGGTGGCTGTGGGAGGGCTCATGGTGGGTATATAATTAAAAAATTTGTTCCACAGTACATTTTCAGATTTTTTTTTTTTTTTTTTTTGTCTCTGTCTTTGCTTATTAGTTTTTTGTATGAAAAGGTTTAAACTTATTGGTAACTTAATATATGTTAGAAATGGCTAATATGAGGATAAGAATAGGCTCTTACAATGTCTGTGGCCTTAATAATTTTGACAAGCGTGAGAAGATCCAGGCTGCATGAAAAATTATCAATCCTGATATTATTTGTATGCAGGAGACGTACATCTCCTGGTCTTATCGGCAGAAACTAACCGATTTGGGGTGTACTATACTTGCTACCTCTAAACAACTTGATACGACGCGAGGGGTGGCTATTTTAGCTCGACCCTCTCTAGTCCTTCCGGGGCGCTCTTTGGTAGACAACCATGGCCGCTGGGCACTCCTCGAATGTCTAGTCGGGAAGATAAGATTCACCCTTTGTACCATATACGGCTCCAATTCAGATGAACCGTATATATTTAAATATCTAAATGGGGAACTTGCTCTCTGGCCTACTCCACTAATAGTCTGTGGAGATTTGAACATTCATTTATCTGACGACTGGGCTCGCTCTTCTTCATATGTATAAGGGGCGTAAACGTAAAGTTTTCCATGCTCTTCATAATTTAATCGACGATCATGGGTTGGCAGATGTCTGGAATATGATTTATCCGCAAGATGCTGGGTATACTTTTTTCTCTCCTCCTCACAATAAATTATTTCGTTTAGACTATTTTTTTGTACCTGTGGCTTGGGCTTCTAGTACTCAAATTCAAATTTTTCCGAGGCTAATGTCTGACCATGCCCCCTTAGTCGTTTCTCTTCATAATGTGGTTATTCCCAGAGGTGTTAAGGCTTTCTCCTTTGACAGGAAATTGCTATATGATCCTCTTTTTGTTGATCATATGAAAAAATGGATTCAGAATTTTTTTTTGTCTAGTCGTGGCTCTGCCTCCCCTGTGGGTATATGGGACGCTTTTAAGGCTTGTTTTCGGGATGAGGTCCTTAGTTATGGATTGTTTGTTCAAAAGTCAATTAAACAAAAAATATTAGAGCTTCTTTCTCATCTTCGGAACGCTGAATTGGACCTCGCCACCCAGCTACGGGCTGCAGTGGATCCTAAGGAAATCCTAGCGAAGCTTGCTCAGTGCAAGGCTAATATAAACCTTGTATGGGCTCAGGAGATCGCACTTAAACACCATCTTTACCGGAGACAGCTTTATGAATTCGGTGAAGCTTCGGGGAAATTCTTAGCCCAAAGAATACGGGCTAAAAGCCAGGCTTCAAAGATTAATTCTATTTACGATGCTCAAGGCTCACTAGTTCACAATCCTCAGTCTATTATGAAGGTGTTTCACCTTTTTTACTCTGAGTTATATAGTCAACCGAACATCTGGGACCTTCCTTTGGATCTGGGGCTTCCTGCATTGACTTGGGAACAGTTAGATCTGGCAGATGTAGAGAAAATGGATTTGCCGTTTACATTTGAGGAAATAGATCAAGCATTATTTAAAATGCCTTCGGGGAAGGCTGCTGGGCCAGATACCCTCCCTATGGAGGTTTACAGGGTATTTTTTCATGAACTACGAGAGGATATGCTGAATACGTTTGAGGCGGCTAGGCAGGGATCCCCTCCTCGATCTTGGGACGATGCGCATATTGTCATATTCCCTAAGAAGGGGAAGCCTCCAGACCAGCTGGAATCCTACCGTCCCATCTCTCTGGTTAATTGTGATGGCAAACTGTACGCCAAACTCCTTGCTAATCGAATGGCCCCGTTTGTTGCTGGATTGGTTTCATTACAGCAGCACGGGTTTGTTCCTGGCCGGGGTACGGTTGATCATGTTAGCCGTGTTGTTGCTCTTCTCGATGTCGCGCAGGTGGAGTCCAGGCCTCTGGGTCTCGTCCCGCTCGACGCCGAGAAGGCTTTTGACCGGGTTGCGTGGAGTTTTCTCTGGGAGATTATGGTGCGTATGGGGTTTGGGGGTGGTTTTATCCGTGCTCTCCAGATTTTTTATGGGCCCCTACCGCGAAGATATGTGCAATGGGAATTAAATCGGAGGTGGTTCAGATCTGTAGAGGGACACGTCAGGGCTGTCCTTGCTCCCCTCTTCTTTTTGCGTTTTATATTAATCCCTTTGTGAAAATGCTGGAATTAAACACCCAGATCCCCCCTTTCGTTGCTCAGAACTTACCTTATAGTGTTCTTGCTTATGCGGACGATATTACCGTGGTTACCTTCAACCTTGATATTGCCTTGCCGGTCATTGAACAGCTTGCTGACTCCTTTGGTAGATATTCTGGCTATAAATTAAATACTGCCAAGACTCAATGTCTCTGTACAAATCCAACTACAGCATCTGATCCTAGGGTAGTGGAGGAAGTGGTGTACCTTGGCATTAAGATCAGATCTAATTTGAATGACTTGATCTCAGCGAACTGGAATGACATTTTGGATAAAACTAATTCCACCCTGGATTCTTGGCAGAGTCTCCATTTAACTCTTGTGGGCAGATCCAACTTGCTAAAAATGGTTATTTTACCAAGATTACTCTACTTCTTTTGCGCTGTCCCCCTACTAGTCAAAAAGCCTCAGATTCGGCAACTTCAGTCAGTATGTGAAAAATACCTCTGGGCCCCCGGAAAGATTCGTAGAGCCTCCCATTTGATGACGCTACCACTTGCACGTGGTGGATGGGCTATCCCTGATTTTGCACTATATCAAATGTCATGTTTACTTTTGAAGATGCGTATTCTTCTTACAGGGGAAGAAGTTGCTAACCCTGCAGAAGCCCCTTCTATCTATCAGATGGCTCTTGGTTGTTTTGCTAAGAATTGTTTGCAAACTGAAGTCGATGGCAGTTATTATAAACGCACTCGTTTTAAAATTATTGCCTCTGCTTTTTCAGTTTGGAAAAGCCTTAAAAAGATGGTTCATATTCCCAAATACACAGTCTATACTCCTCTGGTTGCACCTCATTTGTTACCTCCAATTTTTTTTTACTCAATAGCGCGCCAATGGCATATCAAAGGGATTATACGGTTAGGGGCTTTTGTTTCTAGAACTTTGACTTAGCCAATAACCAATTTTTTTAATTCCTCCAGATTCGGGACTTCTTGCAGAAACACACTTCTCATCTTGTTTCTATTCTTATTATAGATGCTGTAAGATCCCAACTACGAATAGGCTCTATCTATCATATATTATTGGATTCTAGACTAGATGATCTCGATAAAACAAACGCGAAGTGGAGGACTTGGCTTTCATCTGCTTCTATTCATATTGAAGATTCCATTAGCATTGCTCATAAGATCTTTTATTCTGCTTCGTTAAAAGCTCAACACTTTAAAACTGTATTTAATTTATACCATAACCCTGCGGTTATCATGAAATGGGGCAACTCTTCACAAACTTTAAAATCTGGGGAATGTTTTCGGTGTCAAGCTGGCAATGCTGATATAGTACATATTTTTTTTTCTTGCCCCTCTTTATGTCCCCTTTTTAATCAAATTGAAAGCTTTTTGTTTCATATTTTAGGCATACCATTTTTTGTTTCTCCAAGTATGATTTTATTAGGGATTGATGGGGTTTCATATGTGGGACAATCTCTTTCTAAATTTCGATATTTTTTGTTTATTGTCGCGGCTGTAACGCGACTTTCTATTGCTACAGCTTGGTTACAACCTGAGGCCCCGAGTTTTGATTTTTGCCGGGCTAAATTATTTAATCTATATAATTTAGAAATTAGTATGTACTTGTTGAAAAAAACGCGCAAAAAGAAATTTGGTATGGCTATTTGGCAACCATTAACTGATTATCTTTCTGATTAGTTTTTTTTTCTCTTTCTTTCTTTTTTAATTTGTTGTTGAAAAAGTCAACTGTATTGTATGCTTTCTTTGGTCTTGTTTATATGTACACGTGGAACTTTAAATAAATAAAAAAAAAAACAAAAAAGGAATAGAGGAGTTTTCTTTATTGTTTATAACAAAATAATTCTTTGCAAAAGATTGAACACAAATTTATGAATTTAGAGTCATTTTGAAGAGCATTATTAAATCATTACCCGATCCTAAGATGCTTAATTCCGGTCCACGGAGGACATGGCTTGGCAGTTCGGGCGGACTGTTCTCATGAGGCACAGGGTCAAGACTGATATGCATCTGGCTGGGTCTGAACTGGGGTGGCATGGTGAGCAAAAGAACAATGGATTTAACCCTGTTCTCTCAACTGAGGTAAATATTTTGATTTGTTCTGCATTCTGTCCATTATTTGTGTGTATTTTACTTTCTCACCCTAAGTGGACCGGGTATGCCCAGACGCTGGCCCCGGGCTCACTGTGCCCCTGGATTCAAGCTAGCCTGGCTGATGAGGGGTGAACCCCCGAAAATGGTCCTAGGATGCTTGCATCCAGTCCAGGGAGGACCTGGCTTGGCAGTTTGGGCTGGACTGTTCCCGTGAGGCACAGGGTCAAGACTGATTTGTATATGGCTGGGTCTGAACTGGGGTGGAATGGTGAGCAAAAGAACAATGGATTTAACAGAGATCTCTCGACCTGGGGTGAATGTTTTGAGTTGTTCTGCATTCCGTCCATCATTTGTGAGTCTTTAACTTTCTAAAAGTGACATTTTCAAAATTGTAGATTAAAATCCGACTTCACAATAAATTAGGATTTCTCATTACAATTCCAAAGACACCAAACTGGAACTGGGTACAAGGTACAATTTGGGAATTACAGCTTAATACATGTGATAATGTAATTCCAATGTTAGTCTATGTGAGAGGTAGGCCTTGCAATAGTGAAAAATGAATTCAAGAATTTTTCACCACTACGACATGTAAAACTTAAAAGCACATGTCCTACCTTTAAAATACACTGCACCCTGCCATGTGGTCTGTCCAGGGTCTACCTTAGGGGTGAGTAATATGTAGAAGAAAGGAAGGTTTGGGTGTGGCAAAAGGTTTCTTTTGCCAGATTTATATGGCAGTTAAACTGTACACAGTGCAATGGCAGGTCTGAGACATGTTTAACCCCTTCGCCGCGGCGCGAATTCCGCCGCGGCGCTGGGGTTTTTTTTGGTGAGCGCGGCGCCGCTGTGCTCATGACGGAACCACGCCGTCATGAGTCACGGGTGAGCTGTGCTCATGACGGAGTGGTTCCGTCACGGCGCTGCCCACTTACGTTACACGCCCGCACAGGCGGGGAAAAGGCGCGGCGTGGGCGGAGCGGCCGCCATCGGCCACAGCATGACGGAACCACTCCGTCATGAGCACAGCGCGACTGTGGCTCATGACGGAGTGGTTCCGTCATGAGCAGGGAAGGGGTTAAAGAGCTACCTAAGTGGGTGGCACAATCAGTCCTACAGGCCCACTAGTAGCATTTAATTTACAGACCCTGTGTACATGTAGTGCCACTTTACTAGGAAGTTACAATTAAATTAAGTATGCCAGTTGGGGATAAGCCAATGTTTACCATTTCTTAAGGAGTGAGCATATGCACTTTAGTACTAGTTAGCAGTCGTAAAGTATGCAGAGTCCTAAGGACAGCAAAAACAAGATCAGAAAAAATGAAGGAGAAAGGAAAAGTTTTGGGGGCAAGACCACCCTAAGGGTGACCCCAAAATCAAATATTCTAATTCATCAATTGGCATGCACAGTCAATCCAAAATTAGTATTGTTTTGTGTTGGACCATAAACTTTAAAAATGGCAATGGATATTTTATTAATACATGGATGGATGCACACCCAGCTGCCTTCATCATCATTTTCCTGCAAATTTATGACTATATCCAGTTTCTTACGACATAAAATTACAGTCCCAGTCGATGGAGGTGGTATGTGAATCTCTTTAGATTTACGAAACAATCAGGACATAAACCCCTCAAAGAACGCACAATGCTAAACAGAAGTAAATGCCTGTCTGTGGGCACATAAGGTGCAGTAATATGGGGACACTCAGCTATAAAGACCATTCAGGCATCAGAAAACAAGTTTCTAACCAGGCTTTTAGGACTCCCCTGATCCGTATTGTTAGAAATGGGGTTCTCTAGTTGGCAGTGGTATGCACCCTGTCCAAGTAGGGATTACACACTTAGATGATCTCTGTTCACCCCCTTGGTAGTTTGGCACCAGCAGACAAGCTTATTCCAGAGGCAATGTATAAAGTATTTGTACAAAACACACACAGTAACACAGTGAAAACACTACAAATGGACACCACCTCAGTTTAGAAAAACAAGACCAAAACGACACAAATCCAACATACACAACCCAAAGTATGACCTTTAAAAGGTTTCAAGCAATTCTGTCTATAGAAATCTATGGGTGCAAGATTTTTACACAAAGTACCTCGAAAGCGTCAAAATCCACAAGGCAAAAACAGCTGCAGAGGAGGCAAGCATCAAAAAACACAAAGCTGCGTCAGTTCCTGAGGTCTTGGGGAGGTGATGCAACAGTTCTGCTGCACTCAGGAGAAGGGATGCATCAAATTCGGACTGTAGGGGTAAGTGATGCATCGATTTCCCAGGTTATTCTGATCTCTGGGTGTCGCGTTGGAAAACTTTGCGGAACAGGTGCGATGCGTGAGAAAATCCAGGCGCTATGTGTGCTGCATTGATTTCTATAGCTGCTGACCGGTGATGCATTGATTCTTTTAGCTGCTCAGCGGGGCCTGCGTTCGAGTCGGTGTGCAGCTAAGCTTCGATTTTGTAGATTTCTTCAGTTCTTCCCAGGTTTCTGTAGCAGGAACAACCTCCATGGACCCAGACCTGAAACAGGCACCCCCTGGCAGGCCAGAGCTCTGATCAGTGGAGTTCAAGAAGGCGGTAGGTCAAGTCTTTGAGGTCCTGAAACTTCAGAACAGGAGGCCAGCACACACAAGCCCTTGGAGGTTCTTCTCAAGCAGGTTTCACAACAAAGTCCAGTCTTTGTCCTCTCCTTGGCAGAAGCAGCAATTGCAGGACAACCCAGCAAAGGAAACACACAGCAAAGGGGCAGTACTCCTTCTGACAGCTCTTCTTCCTTGGCAGAGGTTCCTCTTGATTCCAGAAATAATCTAAAGTTTTTCCCTTTGAAGTCTTTGTTCAGAGAGTCTCTCTTGCTTAGTAATACCAGTTCTGTCTTCGCTGGTCCAGCCACACTACAGGGGTGGATACAGTATTGTGCAGGGCAGCCACAGCTTATTCAGGTGCTAGTGACAATTCCTTCCACCACTCTAGCCCAGTATGACTCATCAGCATATGCAGAGCACACCTCAGCTCCCTTTGTGTGAGTGTCTGGCGTGAATGCACAAACAGCCCCTGTCAGTCTAAAACCAGACGGTGAATCCACAAGCAGGCAGAGGCACACACGATGATTATACAAGAAAATGCCCACTTTCTAAAAGTTGCACCCCCCACTGGGAGGTGTCCCTCAATGCGCACAGCACTGGTGATCACATTTATGCAAATATATCCAAGTATTCCAATATGCTCCAAAATTATGATCACTGTTCTTTTTAATTGTATTGTGCATATTTTTCAACTCATTAATTTCATGAGGTCTTCACTTTCACGTAAATCCATACATATTTCTCCAAGAAACATTATTGTTAACCCCAATGCATTTTGGGCAGTGGATACCGCCCTTCTTCAGGGGTACATTCCGAAGGATATCAGTTAGGCGAGATGAGACTAGGAAGTATATCCATGTGATGAATATAAACAAAATGGGTGAGCGAAAAGTGGCTGGTGCCGTTAGTTAAACTCAAAAGAACTGTCAAATGGGTGTTTAGGAACTTAGCGAATGTGCAAACCGTTCGCGCCGTATATTAAAACTGCCAAGTGATCAATTTTTCAAAGCCGTCTGTGCAACATCATGTGCAATGATTAAGCCAGTGAACACCTTGTTGTGTGTATGGTGACTGCAATCAAAAACCGCGATTATGCATCATGCTGTCTGTATTTTCTTGGACATGACAGTTAAAAACTGCACGCGCAGACACTGCAGTGGCAGGTCTGAGACACGTTTGAAAGACTACTGGTGTGGGTGACATAATCAGTGTTGTGTCCCACCAGTAGCATTTGATTTACAGGCCCTGGGCTCACACAGTGCACTTTACTAGAGTCTTACTAGTAAATCAAATATGCCAATCATGGATAACCAATCATAATTACAATTTACATTGGGAGCACCTGCACTTTGGCACTGACCAGCAGTGGTAAAGTGTCCAGAGTACCTGAACCAGCAAAAACAAAATCCAGCACCTAGTCAAAAATACAGGAGGTAGAGGTAAAAAGACAAGGGAAACCACGCCAAGGATGCCAGGTCTAACACAGATCAATTTTTATCACTCACAATGAAATGTATCTAGATTCTCTAGAAGATACGGTGGGCTTGGCACCCATCTTGCTGTGGGTTAAGATTTGTTCCACCACCCCGGAGCTAAGTTTCATTCAGGAATAGTTAAGGATTGCCTGAAACAGACTAACATGCTAGCTATCCCATGGATTAAGTACATAAAAACCACTTTTTAAGACCTAGGATTATCTAGTGTCTTTGAGAATACTAGCGATATTAGCTCCAACATGAAGATGTAATGGACACATATCATGCCCATAGAGATAGGATGAGACTTTAGAAAGTTCTAGACATGGTAATTGTCCATTTAAATCTCCCATTGTCATCCTGCAAAGGCGTGGCACCCTATCTATCATGGATAAAGGCACCAGATCACAGATTTTATTTAACTTGCCTTTGAGAAAACATGATTCACTTCTTGGTGGATTTTTGCCTTACTGGGACGTGGATTGCAGCATTACCCTGCTGCCCATGCGACAGAGTCTTCATACAGTTCACTAACCACTTTATGTTATTTTGTACTTTATATTCTGCTGTTAGAGCCTGGTTTTTATGCCCAATTTTAGCTGGGAAATATTTTAAATTACATCAAGAGGGTTTATTGGTTCTACAATGCTGTGAGTCTTCAACAATTGGCTATGCAGTGTTGAATTTTATTATTCAGGTGAGGAGCTTAAGGAAAACCTATGCCGCAGGATCCAGCTATGATGATATGAAAGGCCAATGATGATGTACATTTTAGTAATTTAGTTTTTGTGATACCGATTTGTGTGATCTGTTTCTACTTGTTTTTAGCATGTGCTTTTGTGGTCTTTTGTTGACCAAATAAAGATTACTTACTTATTTTTAAAACACCATTTTCCTTTTTTACTTCCGGTGAAAAAAACTACATTTCCTACCCAACTCTGCTTACGTTTTACCACTTCCCTTTCAGGCAAATGTGTTTCTTGTGGTAATGCAACATGCTTTTTGAGTTTAGCCAAATATGAGTAAACCATCTATCTTTTAACAGAGAACCAAGCTCTTTTAGGTTCCATGAAACTACAGTGAAGATCAAATTAGAACATGGATAATAAATGTACCTGTCTGCACACACAGGAGAGAAAGATGGAAGTAGAACAAACAGTGCAGAAATAAGAAAGTATTGTATAGTAAATAGACAGGAATGAATAAAGACATATGCATTTATACTGAAACAAGAAGCAGTAAAGGGGAAAGAAGAAAACATTAAAAAAACATTAAGAACATTAAGAATATAATATGAAGAAATGAGACTAACATACCTACATTGAAGACAAAAACTTGAGGATTGTAGGGCCACACAACAACGAAGACACAGATTTACTCGGACAGGATCAAGGCATGCAAACACTAGGTTGAGAGATAGACTGTGCCAAACCTTTATGCAGGCTGACCTAAAAGAGAAGGAAAAAAAACAAGAGTTAGAGAACATATATCAATGAAATCATACTATAAGAGTATAGAACATATTCATAGACAAATTTCTTAAGCGAAAGAAGATCTTGAACATACCAATCGCATTCATCCAAGAAGCACTGTAGTTGGTTAGGTTCATTATATGTAGATGTTTTATTTTTATGTCACCTTGAAAGTACACAGATGATTTAGTCCAAATCTTTCATTCATGCTCTGCGTTTAGAGCATGAATCTATAAATGTTTTATGTCTCTCTGCATTGGCTTTGCAATGTCTTGAAAGAACTTGTTTTTTAGTTTTGGCTGCCACTGTGTCTTTCAGTATGCCAGTCTATTACAGAAAGAATGTAATAATTTCTCTCAGTTTAGAGATTGAAGAGGCGAAAGTAGACCTGATCCCAATTCTATGATCTCTTTGAATATTTAAGTCAGTTGTGTAAGGTGCATCAAGAGCCTTATGTATAAACGATTGAAAAAATAGAATGGGGTGATTTCCTTCCAAACCTTCTGGCACAACATATATTGTTAGATTATTTCACCTATTTAGGTTCTGAGGTTTTGACAAACAGAGATTTTATTTTTGAAGTAGATCAGCCTTAGTTGCTGAGTATTGAAGATTGCTGACACATTGCTCGTACGATTGCAGGTTTAGATAGTGTTGTCATAGCTTTGCGGAGTTCAGAATGCATGCACATTAACTTCAGTTTGCTTGTAATTTCGATAAATACAAGGCCTTAGAAAATCTGAACAACTAGGATTTATTATAGAAATGGATGTGAGCTCTGTGGTAATTGCATACAGACCAACTATTATAGTTCCTTGATGTTGAAAATGTTCTCTGAGTTCTCACATATGGGCGCTGTAGGAAGTACACATCAATGCTTTAAAAGGAGCTTCTTGTTAGGAATAGTCTCTTTTATTTAACCAACAAACTAGCTTGTAGTGTAGAGATATACATTAAAACAAGGCAGAATTGAATTAACAATAACTCATAGAAGAACAAAAAGCAAAGAAAAACTATATTTTCATGAAGGCAGAAACCAGAGTTCAAAAAAATAAATGTATTGGCATTTATACACAAAACAACATACATTAGAGAAAATGCAGCAAAAGGTATCATCCAGGAGTGAGAACACAAACATGGCCCATCTCATATAGAAAGACAGCGTCCTGCTATCAGATCATACAGTGAAAAAAGAGAAATGTGGCACCTGAGACAGTTCAGATAAGAAGCCATTTTGACCAAGTGCTTCTAAGCCAATAGAGAAGCAGTCAAATTGCCTGTTAGAAAATAAAAACAAACTAACAACCAACAAAACCCTTTGGCTGATGCCGCTCAGAAGCCACATGTCAGGGAGCAACAGGAGAGCTGATCAGGAGCTCTTCGCCAACACCATGTGTTGACACATCTTTATGTGTGGGTGGGCGGGGGAGGTGGAGGGAATAAAGGTGTATCTCATGGGAACACTCCAGGGATGTACGATAAGACCCATGGCAGCCATATCGCTCGAACCATCTCCAGGTGGCAGTATATAGGAGTCTGTCGCCTAGTTGGAGGGCTCATGCAGTTTGTTAAATAATTTGAGAACAAATGTGTCCCAAAGTGTGGTGGAACCATCTCTACCCCGTAGCCGATGGCTAAGCGTCATGGCATCTGCCTCTGCCTGAGCCCACATGAGAGTCACCTGAAGCCAACATTTAAGTGTGGGCAGCTGCGGGGCCTTCCACGCCATAGCAATTAAGCATTTAAAAAGGACTATCGTTAGGTCCACCAGCTTGAGATAATGCTTATTGTGCTTGGTACGTTGCGTAATCCCCAAAAGACATAGGAGTGAGTCTGGTGGTACCTGCACGTCAATCACCATTGACACCTGTTCCATCACCTGGGTCCATACATGGAGCAACCGAGGACACTCCCACACCATGTGCAAAAATGTAGCACCTGCATATCTACAACGCGGGTAGGCCAGTGACACTCATGGGAACATTCTATAGAGGTGGTGTGGTGCAAGGTAGGTCTGATGCAGGTAGTTGAATTGTGTAATTTTCAGATGGGCACTGCAGGAAATGCGTTTTATGTGCTCTAAAGCCATGGCTCATTGTTTGGTTGGCAAGTCTGTCCCTAAGCAATCATCCGACTTGGGCTTGTCTTGAGTCCGTAGATCAGTGCAACCCGTGTGTAGTGCAACACATAATGCTGATACCACCCTGCGGCCCAGGCTGTGCGTCAAGAAGCATTGCAATCCCAAATGTAGTGGGGGTTTGGCTTGTCCTGACGACCTTGTATCCCTGATTGCGGCCATAATTGCATTATGTGCAAGAAAGTGGCCAGGCCCTAGTCTGTAGAGTTGCTTTAGCCCCTCCTCGTGCAGGTTACATAGTTGAGTAATCTCCACTTCTCGCCAGGGAGAAAGGATCATATGCCTCAAGCAAGGTATTGAGAGCAGGTACACTTCAAAGGGGCAGTCGGGTTATCTAAGGGACGGGTGCGCTGCGAGGGCGCATGTAACAAACCCACGCAGAAGCCTGCCCAATCCCCTAGCAGGACCTCCTGGAGCAAGCAGCCAGTCTAGTATATTCACATCCCTTAAGTCCACCCAAATGAGTCTACCTTTCTCAGCCTCATCACCAGCCAGCCAGTGCATGGGCAATTGCAATTGGTCTGCTGTGAAATATAGCTCCAGGTCAAGAACCTCAGGCCCTCCCTCGAGCATCAGCTGCTAAATCATTGAAAGCAAAACTCGTCCCCAGACAAGTTCAGATTCTAAACTTCGTAAAGCAGCAAAAAAGGATCTCGAGGAAATCACTGGTAAGGCAGAAAAAAAGTATAAAAGCCTTGGAAGAATAAGCATCTTCGCTATTGAAGTCCTGCCCATGGCTTGAGAGAGTCAGTCTAGTCCAAAAATGTAGGGATTGACAAAGCGAGGTCAAAGTCGTACCCTAATTCCTGTTGATCGAGTCTCTGTCAGTATGATAGACATTCATATCAAAGTAATGACATTTTCAAAGCTCCAGAAGAAACGTCCCTCTACCAGTGACATGCAATGTTTGGGCTTGACCCAGTGCAGTAGGAAAAAACAGACTTGCCCCAATTTACCCTGAGGCCTGTCATGTCACCAAAAAGATTAAGTAAAGCAGGGTAAGTACATGGTCCATTAGATATACCAAGACATCATCCACGTATAAAGACAGAGTGCCAATCCAATCCCACCTTAGCACCCCATGCTGGGCCCCTGGTACCTAACTGAACAACTAGCAGTTCCATAGATAGTGCAAAGATCACCTGTGACAGAGTGCACCCATGAAGGGTCCCCCTTCTGATGGAGAAAGAAAGTGAAATCTGACAGCCAATTCAGATCCTCGCCTGCAGGGGGGTATACAGTATATTGACCCATTGTAAAAAGCTAGGGCCCCTCCCAAAGGCTTCCAACACTTGAAGGAAGTAAGACCAACTAAGCGTATCAAAGGCTTTCTCAAAATCCAGGGAGACCACCACGGGGAGGTCAGCCCCCCCCCCGGATACAGCGTCCGTGATATGATATAGACACTGAGTATTGGAGTGTGTCACCCTTCGTGGCACAAACCCACATTGGTCTGAGAGGACTAAGGAGCTGAGCCCAGGGACCAGTCTGTTGGCGAGGACTTTGCCTCATATTTTAAAGTCAATGTTCACCTTTGACAGAGGGTAATAGGAATTCACCTCAAGAGGGTCTTTGACCCGGTTTGGGTATCACCACTATGAGGGACACACAGCGAGTCACCGGAAGAGAGCCCTGGTCAGGCGCCTCCTGATAAACCTCCAACAGACAAGGGTCTAGGGTTTCTCTGTAGGGGGTAATATTCCACAGGATACCCGTCAGTGATCGGGGTGTTGCCACGAGCCATCTGACTAATAGCCAGATAAATTTCCACTAACTGAAGGGGTTGGTTCAGTTCCTACAACTGTATTGGGGTCAAACGGGGAAGTGCCACTGCGTGAAGATAATCTTGTAGCTGTGCCATAGCCAGCTCCAGAGGGGGGGATACAACTGTTCATAATATTGTGTCAATGCTTCATTAATATCAGTTTGCATGTTTACCACACAGCCCGCACTGTCCTGCATGGTGTCAATCGTGGTCCTGGGGACCTCGGAGCGCAACAACCACGCCAGTGTGCACCCTGGATATCGCCATCAGCGCAAGCTGAGGAGGTCTCGTAAGATGAGGGCGCGTGGCAGGTATCGCCACCGCCTCCCTCTCAGTCATGTGAATATGCATTTCTATGTCTAGCAAAGTGCGTGTAAGTGCTACCTGAACTCCCCATGTTGTACTAATACAGTGTCCCCGCATGACCACCTTTAGGGTGTCCCATTCAAGCCCTCAAGAGTCCAATGAGCCCGCATTATCGGTGAAGTACTAGGTGAGGTATGTGGCAATGATGTCTCTGTAACCATGTCTTGTAGTGCTTCCATGCGGAGCCACCAAGTTGGAATATTATCCCTCAACTCCCCCACTGCAACATGACCTGCAATGGATTATTGACAGGCAAAGTCTGGCCTAAATACTCAAAGCCACGTATAAGGGGCCAACAGTCGGTGTCGCTAAAGAAGTATTCCATCCTAGTGTGAACCTGGTGCCCCGGTGCATAGTAGGAGTACACCGTCTCCCCAGGATGTCCCAGATGCCAAACATCATACACGTTGAGCCCACAAGTCTAGTGTTGAACATGTAACATGGCCTGTAAACCTTTTGCACCCGGGAACGGGGTGACATAGAGCAGTCCAAGCATGTATCATGTACACAGTTAAAATCACCACCCCACAGCCTCGGAGCCTGTGTATCAAGTAACATGACCGGGGAGAGGGAGTCCAGAAACTAGCCCTATGAGGTGCTGGATGCATTAAGGGATACTACAAAACATAGGCGTCCACCCAGGGTTCCCTCCAGGGCAATATATATCTGCCCTCTCTGTCAATGAGGAGCCTGCTTTTCACAAAAAGAACCTCTGGGGCAACACAAATCAGAACCCTGCGGGCATATGCCGAGAATTCTGTACCATTCACCTGACCTCCATCGTTTACCAACTTTATCTAGTTCCCCCAGAGTCAGGTGTGTCTCCTGGAGAGATGCAAAGGAGACAAGACAGCATCTGCGAAAGGCATATATTCTGTATCTCCTAGCAGGGGACACCATACCTCGTACATTCCAAGTCAAGGTGCTAAAAGTAACAGCCATTCATTCAGTCAAAACAGTACAAAATCTGAAACATCGTCTGCACTCTCCATTCACACTCCTGCCCCAATACCCTTTCCGCCCACTCCTCCAGCCAAAGGGTAAAGAACAAGCATTTGCAATGCAACTAGGTCTTGCATTTGTGAGTTAGAGCTATTGACATTGTAAATGGCAATGTTTTTTACC
The DNA here is from genome assembly GCF_964204655.1 of Triturus cristatus. NCBI lineage: Eukaryota > Metazoa > Chordata > Amphibia > Caudata > Salamandridae > Triturus > Triturus cristatus. The sequence goes on from NC_140585.1 coordinate 444,630,630, forward strand.
TACACGTTTTATTTTTGGAGTGAATGTATGTAGTGTGCAAAATCCCTTGGAAGGGTCCTGCATTTCGTAATAAATATATTGAAAAAGATGCAAAGTGTGGATTGTGTCAACAATTGTTTGGCACGCACCTCATGGGTGAAGTGTCGCCACACAAGCACACCGTGGTGCCTTACTAATGCGAAACTCATTAATAAAAGTAGTGCTTACAGACTAACCAACGCGATTGGGATCGGAGCGTGTGAATCCGAATCCCGGCTTCTCTTTCATTTTCTACACTATTTGACTCACTCTCCTGCATCTTGGTTATCCTCCAAACACTGGGAGGCAATTAAGTTTGCCAAGGGGGTGGGGGTAAGGGGGGCTTCGGAGGTACATGAAAATGTATTCATTAGCTAGTGGTCAAAGGTCTCCCGGTGCTATTAGTTAAAAGTGTGCAGATTTCATTAAGATATTAATAGTACTTTGCTCGCATCTATGAGAAAATCGCCATTAACTAAACAAAATGCCAGAATGCGTGTCAGTTTTCACAGTGACTGCTTGCTTAGTTTCATTGCATTCATTTTTGTATTTACTCTTTTACACAGCATCCAAAGTAGGTAACCCCAAAGCCCCGAGTTGTTAAATGACCCATAGAAGAGAGTGTTTTACAGTTGAGCAAATGTGTCCAAATGTAATTTTGGTAGTGCCATGGAATGATCAGCCAATGAGGTACTCAATGAGCAGGTATTTAACTACACGTTCAAAATGTACGGTATTGTGGCTGTTGTTTGTTTGTACACAACCACCTCTCTGAATGTGTTTATAAACACAGAACTCCATCTACCAGACAGTGCTCACAGATGGGCGACTAAAGCACAGAACAAAATGTATTCATTTATCCTGTGTGAAGGCACCCAGAAGGCTTAGGTGCCCGCCAGGAGAGGATAGGGATCCCAGCGCTTCTACAGACTCTGCCGTGCTCCTCTGCACCAGCAGGGCACAGCTCAGAATCTGTCACTTCTGCTAAGAATAGGTGAGGGGTTGAGGTTGTAAGGCAATGGAGACTGACTTTGTCTGTTTGTCTGCACCAGTCTATTTCTCTACCATCTACTGGGCTCACTGTCATGTATCCATTCATCTCTCTTTGTTAGAGGTGCGTGAGCCAATATATTAATTAGCAGGTAGAGCCAGTCGGAGACGACCAAGCGTATATGAGCCAGTGGGCGAGCCGTGAAAATGATCGGCATGTTAATCATGTGCGATAATGTCTCCTCAGAATAAAAAAAAGTGCATTTCTTTAGCGCGTCACCTCAGTACACAAGATTATAGCACTGAATTGAGAGGAAGTTATCAAAAGTGCTCGGTTTAAGCATGAGTTTAAGCACTGCTGCTCCACCCGCCCGACAGTATTGCCATTTTGAACTAAGACACGTAACTTGCCATGCATACCCCGAATGTTGCCTAGAGTCTTATTATATTTAGAGTAACATTAAAATCTAGTTAATTAAACACAAGAAGTTTTTGTATAGCACGCATCTTGAGCTTGCATATTTCAAGGTGGCAATCATAAAGATGAAAACGGAAGTGCCGGCAGGCAAGAAAACACGAACGGGAGTGGGGGGGGTGGGATCGGGTGAGAAGTCACAGACTGAGGGAGGGGGCGGTGGCGTGGGTAGACAGGGAAGAAAATAGTGTTAGGAGTAAAGGGACCAATAGCTGTGGAAGGATACAAATGATGAATTAGGAGGGACTAACAAGACTCAAACCAATTAGAAGGCAGCATTTAAGAAAAATGCCAATGGGCAGAGAGTGGGCGGAGCTTCCACGAAGCTTCCACGCTACAGTATATACTGCATGCCTCGCAAAGCGATGGCAGCGCATTCGCGCTGCAACACTAGGTGAGACCTAAAAAGGGAAAAACAGTGAAACAAATATAATGAATACCTCCCCTATCCCAGGCCTGAAAGCCTTCCGGCCTCATGCCACAACACCCCAAATAGTGCAGCTGATATAAACTATTCGCCTGCAACAAGAACATGTCCATGTGGAATACTCTATCGGGGGAGGACGAAGCAGCATCCTTCATCCAGGAGCTGAAGCTTCCGCCACCTATATTAAGCCCAGGCATATCACCGACAGATACAGTGTCTCATGTTCAAAGTCAATATCGCTTCTGGGGGCCCGAAAGTAAGCGACCAGGCAGCCAAGAGCCTCCTCACAGCCTCCCAGAACAACAGTCACTCACCACCTGCGGCACCTTAGGAATCTGAGAGGGTCTCAGCTGAGGGAGCCCACCGGTGTCTGTAGCGATCCCAGCTCAGAGATGCCTGAGCTAAGAGTCCCAGGCTCCAAGTCTTTTCCAGTGTCTGGAGAAAGCGCCTGGTATCTGTTTGTGTTGTGGGTAGAGATCTCCACCACTGCCTGCAACCGCTCCAAGGCAGCTTGATCTTCAGAGGGGCAAGATTGCAACCACGGAGACGCCGGCATCAATGTTTGGACTTGGTTTTGGACCAGCAAGATAGGAAGAAGTGTGTGGTACTAGCATCCACCAAATGCAGGCGGGCCATAAACAATTAGGCAGACAGAACAAATGGTACAAAGTTGGGCCTTAACCGAAGCAAAGGTACTACCCCCCTTCTAGACCTCTGTAGTGCCATCTGGGTACGCCATGATAGAATTATTGCCTTTGAAAGTCCTTTGAAGGGCCTTTTGCTCTGAATAACTGCAGGAGTAGGTCCCTGTTCTAAAAATTAAGCTATCTTGCTATTATCGGGTGTGTGGAGGCACCTGGCACCGGAGGGCAGTCAGGGACTCAGTGCGCTCTCTCAATAAAGAAGAATTTTGGGACTTTAGTAGCCAGGACCGTATTCATAAGCCGGTCTACGTGGAACAGCACACTATTTGGGCCCTCAGTCCTTTCCAGAAAACCTAACAAGCGGAAGTTGTTGCAGTGGGAGAGATCTTCTGCATCTTCTGCCCTGACCTGAAGTGCCCACATTTCAGCCTGGAGAGCCTTTACCTGTTCCTGGCCGGTACTCATTGAAGGTGTAAGGGAGGTCAGTAAGGGTTCAGCCTCATCTACCTATTTCACCACCTTGACATGGTCCACCCGCATCAATCCAGTCTCGATCTGTATAGCTACAAAGTGGGCTTCCATTGCTGTTTTGAAGTCCATGTTCACTTGCAGAATTTTTCAAACACGCTGATCTACTTCTCCAGATGTTTGATCTGGTCTGTGTTGGTGCAGCCCCAACGTGGCCATGATGGACTTCTGAGGGGGAGGCCTGGCGACCTTAGGGCGAACCATGCCCATCAGTAGCGGCCTACCCTAGTCAATAGGGTGTGTGTCACTGCTCCTCCAGGTGACACTCTTGACAGTCTCAGGGGCTGAAATGGGCAGGCAGCTGTGAAAATATGATTCTCAGGGCACCTAAGTCCCTAAAAGCGAAGGTGAGTCACGCCAGAGGCTACTACGCAGCAGGGTCCGGCAGCCCAATGGCATGTGTTGCTTATAACAGCTGCAGCATCAACACACCTGCCCCATACAGCAGCATCACCCAGAGGGGGCCCGACCCACATATGTGCCCACCAGAAACTCACCGTGTTCCTCGCCACTGCAGATGATTCCTTCAGACAGGGCAGAAAACTGCGAGTCAGAGGGCCTCAGCGCAGTACACTAAGCAATCCCTGTGCACCCCCAGGCTCTTCCCCTGCAATAAAGTCCAAAGTCACCATTTCGCCCCCAAAAAGGGGGGGCTGCGGCTTCCTACTGCTCACAGATCAACTCCTCAGCAACAGGGAAGGCCTGTAGGGCACACCATCGGTCTGTCCGCTCCTATCTCTTTCGTCTAGGCTGACAACCCAGCTCAGTCACTAAGGAGCTGTGCTCTCTAGTGGGAGCTCAGGTGGCATCAGAGCTTGCAGACACCATAGAGGCTGCTCCCCGCGAGGGCCACTGACCAGCGCTGTCACATCAGGGCTCTGCAATAGCAGGTAGGGGCTCCTGAAGAGCACCGCCGCAACCCCCAGTCTTCCAGCCCCAGCAAGGGTCCACATGCACGCGTTCCTCTAGGAATATCCTGGCCTGCAGCTGCCAAGCTCTCCCACTGCACGGTTCCTGTCAGCAACTGCAAGCCCTCACAGAGGCATAGGTGAGGTATCCAGGAGGGCCCCCCAGCACACTGGGCAAGACAGGGCCACCGCAAGAGGCTCTAGATGCAGGGTGCATGCAGGATAGCAAATGCTGGGCACAACGAGGAGGGGAGCCTCGGCTCCAAGCATCTGACCACAGTGCCATCTTGCCTATCCCTCTGGTAGAAACCAGAGTTTTAACCAAAACTTGAAGTCTTTCATTAATGATTGACTGGAGAATTGATGTAAGTAGACTAGCCATACAGGTCAGCATGACTCTGAAATTCTTAGAATTGCACAGTATTTTATTTTGGTGATAAACCATATAGAAAAAACAGGCTAAAAAATAAGCCACATTGAATAGAAAATAGACTCTTCTCTACCTTTGTATCAAAATAACAGGCAGAACATTAAGGAATCTTCACAGCGTCAGCGTGACTAACATTTTGAAACGACAGGTGTGACAATGATTTTATGAACGAGTGCACTTCCTTTCATGAAGTAAAGAATATGCAAGCTATGGAAGTAAAATGCACATAGGTTAGGTCAGCACGACCTCTTGCGGAGTTGCCTCTACATATTTCCAACAAATGCAGTGCTGAACCAAATCTTACCTATGAGTTTGGCACAGCTCCAAACAAAAGCAGTCATCTTGCACGGGCGCAAACTATCCCCCCCCCTCAGTGTGCACCATTTTAAAAATGCTTGAATCAAAATGTTACTTGAACCATCGATGAGTCACTCATAGACTATACATTCAACAGCAATGTAGAATGTCTCTGAATTTTCACTGAACTTTTGGAAATAAATAGCTACACTTTATAAATCTTCAGTTTATATAAAAAGCGTGACATGACAACTTTTTAACCTCGGCACGTACACAGAAATCCAAAGGTGAATAATGTATTGCAAGAAGAAGCTTTAGTTTTTGTCACCTACTTTTGATAACAGGACTTTGAATTAAGGCACAACCTTTTTCAAAGGTAAAACTGCAACTCTCACTAGTTAAGCTTAGTCTCTACCTTGCTTTAATAAAGTACTACTTGAACTTTAAATTTCACTGATAGCTAAAGAGTGCACCATATAACTTTTACCAGACTGAATATTACTTCTTTCCAGTACTACACTATTTCTATTTGAGGCGCAGTAGCTTTGAAGATGTCATCAGTGACGTGATCAGTGATGGCATCATTGATGTGATTCGAGATGTCATCAGTGACATCATGAATGATGTAATTTAACATGTCATAAGTGATGCAATATGTGAGATCATAAGTAGTGCAAGGTGGGTGCACAAGTTAGTTCAGTAAACTATAACTGGTGAATTTCAGTGTTTTTATTTGTTTTTAAACATTAGTTTTTATATTTTAGAAAAACCTAACCATAACGTCACTTTAACCTTTGGTTTTTTCAATGAATCTATCTTTAGGATTTTTCAAATGTAAGTTAACATTGTACTTTACTTACCTATAATGTCACTTTAACCTCTGTAAAGAAATATATATTAATATATATATATGTGTGTGTACATATATATATATATATATATATATATATATATATATATATATATATATATATATATATATATATATATATTACCTACTGGCGGTCGCCAGTAGGTAGTTATAGTTAGGACCACGTTTCCATAGGAAAACCTCAACATTCTATTTTGAATAACTTTGGCGCCGGTCGACGAATCCTCGCGAATTTCTCAAAATAGGTGGGGCGCTCCGCTCCGCTCCTACCCTGAAAGTTTCGGGGGGATCCGTCAAGCTGGGGCTGAGATAAAAGGGGGGTCCCAAAACGCGTTTTTCCCATGCATTTTTCCATAGGACCTTTAGAACGAGCTACAGCCCGAACGGCTGAACAGAATTACTCGAAATTTGGCAGAGAGGTAGTCCCTAGGTCAAGGAAGTGCCTTTTGTAGGTTTGGTGTAAATCTGTTCAGTAGATTCTGAGAAAATAGCCTTTAAATCAATATATATATCTGAGCCAGCTTACGGTACGCTTACGGTACGCTTACCGTAAGCGTACGGTGGCGTGCGCGAGCGCGATTCTGATTGGCTCTTAGATCTTAGTAAACATTCGAATCGGCCGAAACCAGGAAGCGGCGGCCGCCATTTTGTGTATTTCACTCTGAAAAAAAAGAGTGAAAACAAGGAAAGGGGGCAATGAGGAGAGTTACAGACCCCCTAACAATTGTAAGGGGGTCAAAGAAGGACAGAAAAGTACAAAAAAAACATTTATTGATTTTAAAAAAAATCACGGGGTACGCTTACGGTAAGCTTACGGTAAGCGTACGGTAAAAAAATAAAAATAAATAAATGAAAAGCAGATTTAAGAGTTTAGATATTAGGGAGCTCTAAAAAGAGCTGTTGTGTTTATGAAGTCATTTTTTTAGTGGTACCTACAAGTAAGTACCGATGCAGAGTCTAAGGTTCAAGAGGAAGACTCTGTTCCCTTCATCATTGAAGTGCACACCATCTCCTCTATAAATGTCTTGCATGTCATAACGCAAGTTGTTGTGGTAAATGGCACCCATACCATAGTCACGGAGGAAAGCAGAAACAGATTTGTTGACGTGCTTTCTTGCTTTGTCAATCTGTGGACAGAAATGATTGGACCAGTTCCATTTTTGCCTTTGGCATATGTTGGAAAACACAAAGGCAGTTTTAGGGAAAAGTGAAAACAGTTGTGCAAAGGTGTCCTTCATAAGCATTTCCAGACCTACCCCAGTCAAAGTGCCTAGGTCATTGCCACCACAGTGCACTATTATGAGGTCAGGGTGTTGGATTTGCATGAAGGATTTCACCAATGGCATCAATTGGTGCCACTTTAACCCTCTCTGACCAATCCATTTAATGTCTACATTTGGCAAAGCAAGGTCTCTCACCATATCTGTTTTCTCTGCAAACTTTTCACTCCAGAAGACATAGCTGTGCCCTACAATCCACACTGTGAACATCTTCAAAGGAGATCTGGATGCACTCAGGAGGTGTCTTTCAGTAGAATGGCAATATGAAAAGAAAGACAGTTTGGAAATGGAGGCATACATATTTTTTTCAAAACAAAAAGAACTGATTGGCTGTTTCATACCATTCTAGAATAAAAACTAGGCTGTATGTGTAAATTAATAGAAGCATGTTTTGTATTGGTACAAAAAAATGTGTAACCAAAGAACAGTACTATGGATTTGCTGTTAGGTTTGAAAAGTCAAGCACTCTTGCTCTGTGGAATTGAAACATTGTGTGTCGAACTTCTGACCTAACTGCACACAGCAGTGTTCCATGAGCTGTTGCTATGGTAGCAGGCAGAAGTCAAGTTGGGGGAAGAGTACTAGGCAGAAGTCAAGTTGGGGGAAGGGTACTTTTGGAAAAGGGTTCGTTTTCAACCAATAGAAATGTGTGATTACATGTGAAAAAAAGGGGGAAGCACTGAGATTTGAAACTTACATGTATATGTGTGGAAAAATAGAGGGAAAGTTTGCCATTATCTGGTTCTGCTGAGAGGAGAGAGGTGAACACAACAGAGATCCTGGCTCTGATAATCTGCTGTTTGAGTGTCACATTTCTTTCACAACTAACTAATTTTAAAGGTGAGTTTACAGTTTGAGAGGGTATGTATGTGGTAACTTAAGAAATGAATAATAGAAATGGGAATTGTTTTTGTTGTAGTTACACATGGTGGTTTCATAATGTGTCAGTGTGTAAAAGTGATTTACACTTGCCCCTGAAAAAAAAAAGAGCAGTAAGTGTGCTTTCAAATTGGCAAAGAAATTTCGTTTTGGGACTAATGTGAAAACATGACTCTGTGTGCATAGAAGAATTATAGGCAGAGATTTATTGCGTCTTGCTCTGGTGATTTCACAGTTGCATTAGATGGAAAGGGGGAGCGAATTTTTGGGGGAATAAGCAGAGGGTTAGCACACACCCATGTCCTTGCCGTGTATAGTCATGCACAGTATTTACAAGCCAGTGGGGTTTTCAGGTTTAAGTCTGTAATGCAAATACATTCAGCATCACTAAGGCTGGTTGCCCTTGGTGGAGTGTAGGCAGTCACAGAGAATGCACATGGTGGTGGTCTGAAAAAAAAACAGCTTGGACACGTGCAATTAAATAAATCAAAAATAGTGGTTTCATAATGTGTCAGTCTGTAAAAGTGATTTCCAATTGTTAAAAGAGGCAAAAATATTTTTTGGAAAAAAATGTAAATATGTGTACTGTATTATAAATTGTTATAAAAATATTAATACTTTTTTCTTTTTTTTCAGATCGATATAGAAAATTTTCGAAAACTACAACCATTTTAAAAACTATTTTTTTAAAAAACAAATGAATAAATATTTTTTTGAGTGAGTATGGTAAGTCAATGTAATGTGATAAATGATTTTTAGTGTTTTTTTTAAAAAAAATAAAAAAAGGTACGCTTACCGTACGCGTACGGTAAAAAAAAAATAAAAAAAAGTTTTTAAAAACATATGTCAAAAAAAGATGAAAGATAAGGTTGGCTCTTAAAAGAGCCGTTGTGTTCATGCAGGGACAGAGGAAAGAAAGATTGGGAATATTAGACGGTACGACAAGTGTGCTGATCTATTTTATTGTTCACTAGGGAAATACTGGTCTCCCTATAAGTAATTAGATCGTGACAAGTGGCGCACCGTACTTCAACCCTCGCAAACCGAGGGTTAATTTCAAGAGGGCCAGCAAAAGGAGATTCTCCCCCCACAGATGAAGGGCTCACCTGACCTGCAGAAGAAGGAGTCTGCCCTGCAGATGATGGTCCAGGCTGAGCTGCTGTGGATGTACTGGCTCGTCTTTCTGAAGAGTTACCTCCAAAAAGATGACCATGTGTCCTTTTGTGTACATCCTTGAGGTGTCTGATCATGGTATGATTCCCAAAGGAATACTTCCTGTCAGGATTACCTCTAGAAAGTACACGCTGACACAGCCTGCAAGTAACTAAGGGTGCATTCACCTTTTGCTGGCCTTCTGGAAAAGTAAAATAATCCCAAACATAAGAAGGCTTTACTTTCCTCGCTCTCTGCCTCAAGACAGTGCTGCTGGTGCTAGCCTCACTCTCAGAAGGGCTCTGCTGTTCTGCCATCGTATCCCAAAGACAAACCAGCTCCTTCTTCCAAGGGATCACAAGCAGAAATGAGGGGAATGGGTGTGGTGTAGGAGAGTTCTAGAACTGAAAGTAGTTTCAACCAATCAAAAGTTGTGTTTCAAGATCACATGACCTACCGTACGCTTACGGTACGCTTACGGTACGCTTACGGCAAAAAGTACGCGTGCGCGTAAAAAAGACACGCGCTTGCGCGCATGCGCATAACAGTCATTTCCCGGCACTTCCGCGTAACGTGCGCGTGTTGCGTAAGCGCGCACGCGTCCCACGCGCAGTACGCGTGGCTACGCAAAGTACGTAACTATACGCAAGCAGCGTAGATAGATTACGGACGTTGCGTAAACCGTACGCTTACCGTGAGCTTACGGTACGCGTACTATAAAAAAAAAAAAAAAAAAAAAAAAAAAATCTGGAAATAAATTTTACATGTTTATTTTAAAAAATATATATAAAAAAAATATTTAAGGATTTTAAAAATTTAAGCATAGTCTTTATAAAAGATAAGAAAATTAAATTAAAAATATGTTTGAAAAAAATGAAGAATAAAAAAAAAAAATAGCATTTAAAAAACCTTGCAAATTCACTGAAAAAACCATGGGTTTCACACACGTTATAGTTAGGAATTAGCATTTAAAAAACCTTGCAAATTCACTGAAAAAACCATGGGTTTCACACACGTTATAGTTAGGAATTAGCATTTAAAAAACCTTAGAAATTCACTGAAAAAACCATAGGTTTCACACACGTTATAGTTAGGAATTAGCATTTAAAAAACCTTAGAAATTCAGTGAAAAAACCATAGGTTTCACACATGTTATTGTTAGCTGGACATTTTACTCGTAAAAAACCAATGAAATTGCCCCGTTATAGTTAGTTCAGCTAACTATAACTCGCGCGCCCGCAATGCACTGCTGATGACGTCACATATTACATCACTCATGACATGGTCAGTGACATCACTCATGACATCACTGATGACATCTCAAATGACATCACTGATGACATCACTGATGACATCATCCTTGTGATAGAGTGGCAGACCTCCTCTCACCTTAATATAAGCTTTGATACACACATTCAAAAATAGAGACTAAAAATTTCAAAACAATGGACATACCAATACCAGTTACAACAACCTCTTCAGTAATTCTAAGATCCACATACACATCCACTCATTCACCAACAGTCCTATACAGTCACTCATACATGTACTCACTCATCATATGTACTCATACATCTATACATCCTGTTACACAATGCCACTCATCCATAGAGTTACTCACACACATAGTCACTCATGCTAATAAAGAATAAAACATACATTTACTTGCATATACAGTAATACACACACCACCATACTTACTTCTACGGAAACTTACACATACTTAGTCTTTTAAACAATCACTTATAGAAACACATACTTATTCATACAGGAACTCTTTCAATCTCTCCCTCTCACATATACTCACATATATACACCAATAGTCACATATACTAGTTTAAAACATATGTAGTTACTCCTGAAGACACTATTGAGACAGTCATTCACTCACTAACACACCCATACACACACTCATCCACCCATACAGTCCTGCACACATGCTGTCTTCAACACATACAAACAGTGAGTCACTCATTCATGCATCTATGCACTACGTAATACCCCCCACCGTACCATACAGACACTCAGACTGATACTCAAAAAAACAACTAATAACCTATATAGACACCCATGTAGCTACTCACCAACCCATGCAGCCACTTATACACAAAGTGAGAGATACACTTAATCAGTCAGTTACACAATCAATTTTTCAAAAACAAATCATCCATTTAGACACTTATATACCCATTTATTCTTCCATCGACCTTGAAATATACATATATAAAACATATTTAATTTTCAGAAAAACACACATTCACTGGATGATGTCATCAGTGATGTCATCAGTGATGTCATTTGAGATGTCATCAGTGATGTCATGAGTGATGTCACTGACCATGTCATGAGTGATGTAATATGTGACGTCATCAGCAGTGCATTGCGGGCGCGCGAGTTATAGTTAGCTGAACTAACTATAACGGGGCAATTTCATTGGTTTTTTACGAGTAAAATGTCCAGCTGACTATAACATGTGTGAAACCTATGGTTTTTTCACTGAATTTCTAAGGTTTTTTAAATGCTAATTCCTAACTATAACGTGTGTGAAACCTATGGTTTTTTCAGTGAATATATATATATATATATATATATATAAGTAAATATATACAAAAACAGAGTTGCCCCTGAAGGAGAGCCCAACACGAGTGGAAATACTTCACTTCTTTCTTGGAGGCTGACAGGATAGTGAGCCTGGAATCGTCAGTCCTTTTCCCACTGACGCATTTTGGGCTACTTGCCCTTTGTCATAGGCTTCTTTGGCGTTAGCAAAGCAGGTACACACACCTTTTTTCCATTAGTACCCACCCCAGTGGGCGTGACCGCACCCGCGGCCTTCTGGTACTTGTAGTGCGCTTAGTATTCCTCTTGTGAGTTTGAATTGTGCTCCTAGTTCAAAAAGAAGTTAAAATCCCTAGTGGGTTGATGAATACTCCTGCCACAACTGCCACTGCCACAATAAACACCTCCAACAGGAAACCTCTCGTCCGTTCGAGTGTGCACCGGTTGGCACCATCTCAGGTCTGCTGCTGTGCACAGGGGCTATCCCACGGCTGGGCCAGCCGTATCAAATACCACAAAAACAGAGTTGCCCCTGATGGAGAGCCCAACAGGAGTGGAAATACTTCACTTCTTTATTGGAGGCTGACAGGGTAGTGAGCATTGAATTGTCAGTCCTTTTCCAGCCGACGCGTTTCGGGCTATATATATATATATATATTCACTGAAAAAACCATGGGTTTCACACACGTTATAGTTAGGAATTAGCATTTAAAAAACCTTAGAAATTCAATGAAAAAACCAATGGTTTCACACATGTTATAGTTAGCTGGACATTTCACTCGTAAAAAACCAATGAAATTTCCCCGTTATAGTTAGTTCAGCTAACTATAACTCGCGCGCCCGCAATGCACTGCTTATGACGTCACATATTACATCACTCATGACATGGTCACTGACATCACTCATGACATCACTGATGACATCTCAAATGACATCACTGATGACATCACTGATGACATCATCCTTGTGATAGAGTGGCAGACCTCCTCTCACCCTAATATAACCTTTGATACACACATACAATAATAGAAACTAAAATTTTCAAAAAAATGGACATACCAATCTCAGTTACAACAACCTATTCAGTAATTCTTAGAACCACATACACATCCACTCATTCACCAACAGTCCTATACAGTCATTCATACATGCACTCACTCTTCATATGTACTCATACACCTATACATCCTGTGACACAATGCCACTCATCCATAGAGTTACTCACACATAGTCACTCATGCTAATAAAGAAACAAACATACATTTATTAGCTTATACAGTTATACACACACCACCACACTTACTTCTACGGAAACTTACACATAGTTAGTCTAAAAAACAAACACTTATAGAAACACATACTTATTCATACAGGAACTCTTTCAATCTCTCACTGTCACATATACTCACTTATATACACCAATATTCACATATACTAGTTTAATAGATATGTAGTTACTCATAAAGACACTATTGAGACAGTCATTCACTCACTAACACACCCATACACACACTCATCCACCCATACAGTCCTGCACACATGTTGTCTTCAACACATACAAAGAGTGAATCACTCATTCATGCACCAATGCACTACATAATACCCCCCACCGAACCATACAGACACTCAGACTGATACTTAAAAAAAGAACTATTTACCTATATAGATACCCATGAAGCTACTCACCAACCCATGCAGCCACTTATACACAAAGTGAGAGACTGATACAGATATTTTCATATTTAAACATTACTCAGTAAGTCATGTATTCACTATAATACCCTTAATCAGTCAGTTACACAAATTTTTTTTTTTTTAAAAACATCCATTTAAACAATTATATACCCATTTATTCTTCCATTAACCTTGAGATATACATAAATATAAAACATATTTAATTTTCAGAAAAACACACATTCACTGGATGATGGCATCAGTGATGTCATCAGTGATGTCATTTGAGATGTCATCAGTGATGTCATGAGTGATGTCAGTGACCATGTCATGAGTGATGTAATATGTGACGTCATCAGCAGTGCATTGCGGGCGCGCGAGTTATAGTTAGCTGAACTAACTATAAAGGGGAAATTTCATTGGTTTTTTACAAGTGAAATGTCCAGCTAACTATAACATGTGTGAAACCTTTGGTTTTTTCATTGAATTTCTAAGGTTTTTTAAATGCTAATTCCTAACTATGACGTGTGTGAAACCCATGGTTTTTTCAGTGAATTTGCAAGGTTTTTTAAATGCTAATTTTTTTTTTTCATTTTTTTTTTACATATTTTTATTATAATTTTCTATCCTTTTTTAAAGACTATGGTTAAATTTTATAAATTCTACAATATGTTTTTTTTTACCATTTTTATAAAATAAACAGGTAAGATTTATTAGTATAACATATTGGTTTTTTTTTTCTTTTTTTTTTTAACGTGCGCGTACGGTAAGCGCACGTCTTGCTTTCATTACGTTAGATTTCTACGCTGTTTGCGTTCATTTACGTAATTTGCGTAGACGTACGTCGCACGTACGCGGCGCGTAACACGTACGCTGCACGCGCATGTTACGCGGAAGTGAAGGGGCGTGCCTGTTTTGCGCATGCACGCGTGCGCGTGTCTTTTTTACGCGCATGCGTACTTTTGCCGTAAGCGCTCCGTAAGCGCACCGTAAGCGTAACGTACGCGCACGTTGGGTCATGTGATCAAGAAACAAGACTTTTGATTGGTTTTTACTACTTTCAGTTCTAGAACTCTCCTACACCACACCCATTCCCCTCATTTCTGCTTGTGATCCCTTAGGAGAAGGAGCTGGGTTGTCTTTGTGATACGATGGCAGAACAGCAGAGCTCTTCTGAGAGTGAGGCTAGCAGCACTACCTTGAGGCAGAGAAGGAGGAAACAAAAGAGCTCTTTCATATGGGAGTATTTTTCTTTTCCAGAGGACAAGAAAAAGGTAAGTGCACCCTTAGTGACTTGTAAGCTTTGTGGCCGTGTACTTTCAAGAGGGAATCCCAACAAGAAGTATTCCTTCGGGAATCACACCATGTTGAGACACCTTCAAGATGTACACGGTAGAACATTTGCTCGACATACTGAAGGTAACCCTTCAGTAAGTCAACCAAGCACATCCACAGCAGCTCAGCCTGGTCCATCATCTGCAGTGCCGAGTCCATCTTCGGCAGGTCAGCTGAGCCCTTCATCTGTGGGGGGAGCATCTCCTTTTTCTCGTCCTCTGGAAATCAACCATCGGTTTTCGAGGGTTTTAGTTCGGTGCGCCACTTGTCATGATCTAATTGCTCATAGGGAGACCAGTGTTGCCCTAGTGAACAATTTAATAGATCAGCACATTTGTCGTAGAGACTAATATTCCCACTCTTTCTTTCCTCTGTCCCTGCATGCTCTTTTAAGAGCCAACCTTACCTTTTAACTTTTTTTTATATATTTTTAAAAACTTTTTTTTATTTTTTTTTACCGTACGCGTACGGTACGCGTAATTTTTTTTTTTTTTTTTTAAAAACACTAAAAATCAATTATCACATTACAAGGTCCTTGAGAGACTACAATGATAAACTGAAAATGTGATTGTTGAGAAGTGGAAAAAAGGGACCATGAAATTGTTGACTTACCATACCCACTCAAAAAATTATTTATTAATTAAAATTTAATTTTTATTGCTTTAAAAATGGTTCAAGTTTTCGAAAATTTTCTATCTCAATCTGAAAAAAAAGAAAAAAGTATTAATATTTAATAAAACATTTTATAATACAGTACACATATTTACATATTTTCCCCAAAAATGTTTTTGCCTTTTTTTTGCTGTTTTCAGAATATATTGCATTTCACTATAAATTGTGAAAGCAATTGCATTCATCATTTAACAGCGGGCAAAAAAAAAAATAACAATCTCAAAGATTGTTTTAAAAAAGCCCAGAATCTCTTCTCACTTAAACATAACATTATAGAAATCCATAATATTCTTAAAAAATATCATCTAATATCAATACTTATTTCTTTAAAATACCGTCTGACATTTTTGTTTCAGAAGTATTATCACAAAAATATATCTCAAATAACTCCACAATACATCTGGTTCCATTTCCTTTAGGCCAAATAGTAATTTTAAAATTATTTTTTGATTAAATTTCCAATGGTAATCCAATAAAAATCTAAAGTTTAAATTGTACAGATCTCACCGATTGTTTGTAAAATTTTGGTTTCCGAAAGATAAATTAATAATTAAATAAGTCCACAATACAATTGTTTACCTTTCCTCATGGCCAAATAGTAATTTTAAAAATCTTTTTTGAATAAATTTCCAATGGCAATCCAATAACATTCCAAAATTTTAAATTATACAGATGTTACCGATTTTGTCTAAATTTTTGGTTTTCCAAAGTTTCATAAAAAATTTAAAAAGTCCACATTACAATTGGTTACCTTTCCATTAGGCCAAATGATAATTTGTAAAATCATTTTTTAAGAAAATTCCAATGGTAATCCAATAAAATGGTAAAATTGTTTTGTACACATCTTGCCAATTCTCTCTAAAATTCTGGTTTCAGGAAGATTAGATAGGAATTTGCTAAATCAAAAGGCAAACGTTGCTTGAAAATCAATTGGGAATCATTACACAGTGTCCAGCCTTTTCACATTTAAGATAAACTGTGTAATGTCCAGAAGTAACAGTAGGTCCTTCATGGGAAATTATTGCAACTGTTACAAAAGTTTTTCCTGAAATTGATAATTGCTGTCCTGTAAACTTCTTTATTAAAGTATCTAATTTTGAACCATCAGCTTTACATCGTTGCCTCATTAAAATTACATATTGTCCGTATTCCTTTAAAAATAACGTTGAAAACATTTCAGATTTACACTCACTGCATTCCATGCTATGATTAGCATCTTTAACTAATTTAGCAAAAGTGACTGTTTTACTTTCTGGCAATGTTAAATAAATAAACCTTTCAGAATCAACATTAGAGCCACATATATTGTAACAGTTTTCACAACTATGTTCACATTTATAAAAGAGACCAAAAAAATTATCAATGGGAACCCCTTCTTCTTCCAGTACCTGAAGAAAAAACATCAAGAATTCCTGTGCGTCTTGCTGTACATTTTGAGAAAACTGTGTTCGTCCTGAACATACATCTAAAAGTTTTCTAATTTCAGTAGCACTTTCTATTTGAGTTTTATCATTACTCAGCTTTTGAAAAAGGAGACTCAACTCAGAACAGAATCTTTTTCCCTGATTTACTATTATCTGCTCTTGCACACTTTCCAGATAAAAAGCAACATTCAGCACTACATTAGCGTAGCAGTTGACACCAGAGCTATTTTCAAAATGACATCCTAAAACCTGTTCTTCATTTTCCTTTTTCTTTTTGCTTGCAATTACATCACTCCTCTTTTTTTTCCTCCTCTCTACATCTTCATTACAGATATTCTCATTTCTCCTTTTACGAGAAACTACACGTTTCTCCAACACAGGATACTGACCTAAATGAGGAGCATAGCTTCTTCTTAATCTATTATACTCCTTTACACAATTTGTATCAGCACTAACTTTAGAGTCATCAAAGTCTATCATGAATAAACCAGATAATGTTTTCACTCGTGACAAAGCTACATAAGCCATACCTTCTTTGAACACAGTTGAACCAATGTTCACAAAAGCACAATCTACAGTCAATCCTTGAGACTTGTGAATAGTTACAGCATATGCTAGAGAAAACGGAAACTGCTTCCTACGTACATATAAGTCTTTCACAAGCATGAAACGAACTGAACAACGACAAACATCTTTAACTTCTTCTATCTGATCAAATTTTATTTTTAAACATTCAATTCCATCTTTTTTCTGATAATTAATAAAACCCACAACTCTTCCCATAGCTCCATTAACTAAACCCTTTTCAACATCCAAATTTCTCCTTAAAAATACTCTACAGTTCATGCAAACATATAGATTTTTTTTCTATTCCAGCTGTTTTGGAAATGTTCTTCTCTAGTGAATCCAATTTATTTTTCAGTGTGCCTGTTAATGTGATAGTAATTCTTCCATCTTCAATTTTGACCACTGCTTCCAATTTCCTGATATCTTCCTTTTCCAATTTTAAAAGCTCCTCATTGAATATTGAGCATTCACGTAGAGTTAGCATTAAGCAGATGACACTTTTCTTTTCTGCAATGTTCTTGTATATCTTCTCTGCAACTATTTCTTCTTTTGGAAATAAATTATGTAGCAGCCGACTCTGTAATGCTTTTTTGCCAACTTCTGTGAGTAGTCCAATCCTGATATCTTTCAGAATACTTCCATATTCTTCATCGTTTGCTTGCCTCATATTAGTAGTAAGTTCCTTGTACTCAAAGAAGGACCAAATATTTGCATTACCAATGCTTCCCAATGACTTCTTGGTGTCTTCATGTGTCACAGTATTAAACACTGGTTGTCCTTTAACTGGAGTAAGCTGTAGAAGATCCCCAAATACAATGACATGTTTTCCACCAAATAACACGTCATAGTCTGTCCTTAGAATTTGCTGCATTCTTAAATGCACAAAGGCAAGCATTAAGTTTGATACCATGCTCACCTCATCAATAATGAGAACTTGCATCTTCTTCAATACTCTTGAAACTTCCAAGCATGCTTCTCCAGTTAGCTTGTTGTATTGTATTTTGTTCTCATGCTCCACTGGTAACATTAGCAAACGATGTAAGGTGATTCATTTTATGTTATATGCTGCTAACCCAGTTGGAGCAGTAACCACACAAGACAAAGTAGAATCCGTTTTTTGCTGTAGGTAGCTTCTGATGACTTTTATTAGGAAACTTTTTCCAGTTCCAGCTTGTCCGCTTACATACATCCTGATTGGATGAAATGATGTGCATGAGCACTCTTTTTTTTCATGTAGAAATCCGTGATCAATTTTGTTTCTGATCTCTTCATAAATTTGTTGCTGCTCTTCGTTCAGTTGTCTTTCCAAATTTTGTAAGTCTATAAATTCTTCTTGAGCTTGATTCATAGCCGTTTCCACTTCATTCATGGCTATTGATGCTTCATTTTCAACGATTGGTTGTCCTAGGGGATCTTGACTGAGTGTTCCTGAACTTTGGCTGTCCTGAGAACTGTCTCTAGCTACTTCTGCTGCAATTGTAGTTTCCTGTTCAATTTCTTCATTTAACATTTGCAGATAAGTTGTGAATGTATTGCATTGTATGCTGTCTTTGCAAGCATTAAATGAATCTTCATAGCTTTGAAATTCTCCCAGTAGTTCATCCTCTGTACGCCATGGTTTAAACAGCTGTAAAAGAGCCAAGTAGTAAAATTCCTTTTTGTCAGTAGTGTCGCAACTCAGCTTCCGGTGATTTATCAAACTTCCTTTTGTTTGCTTCACCAAACATCCTTCCTCACCAATGACTTTATATTTTCCATTTTTGATGTCTTCTGCGGCTTTCCGTGAATAAATGTAGTTCTGCAGCACTTCATAGAGACACATGTTCTCCAGATGTTGACTTCTCTTGGGATAATATGTGTCCAACATGTTTGATTTCAAAATATCTGTACTTTCTGGGTCATTCTCGGCCAAATATTCAATTTCTCCAACAGATTTCAGTACCCGATTTCTCTTTGCTGCAAGGCCTAAACTTGCCCAAATTATTCTTCTTGATTTCGAGTAGAGACTTGCAGAAGATAACCTATCTGAACATTCGTAGGATCAAATTTCTCGATGCGATAACATCTTTAAACTGAAACTGTACAGCTTCTTACTGACAGTCTTCTCGTGAGAAATCTCTTCCCACATTTCCTTCAATTCCGTTTTCTCAGATTTAGTAATGTAAGACGTTACATATCGAGCAACAGCAATGGAATTGTCAGCTACATACTGTATATCCATGTTAGCATTCCACATGGATAAAATGACTGGGTTGTAGTCATTTATATTTTTTGATTCTTCTTTTCTTTTTAGGTTGTAGGTATTCTTAGGTGATTTTCTTGTAATAGTATGTCTCACAGATGACATAAAACTGTTTACTCTTCCATTTGAAAGAACAGGTCTAGGAAATCCAAATCGACATTTAGTGTAGTATTTTTCTTTGCTCTTGTATTTCCGTCGACAGTATTTTCCACACGATGACTTTGGAAACGTAAAACTTGCTCCTTTAACTTTTTCTCTTCTGTGCTTTTTGGTATAGCACATGTTGCATATTCTTCAATGTAAGATAACACTGCTTCATCAGTATCTGTTCCAAACTTTGGGGCATCCTTGATCCACAACAGCATATGAATATGAGGAGCACCTCTTGCCTGGTACTCTTTTCTCCAAAAGAAATCCACTACTTCTCCAAGAGGTGGATTTTTTTTATTGCAGATGAAGGACATCATAGCCTCAAATCTATGATTGAAATATCTGCAAACATTAACCGGATCCAATGAGCACAGTTCTCCTGCTGTCTTGTATTCGATGTTTTTAATGTTTGAATTTGCCTCTCGTAGAAAATCCAGTAAATCATCCCAAGCGTACTCGGCACAGCTTATGGTAAGGAACCATGTTGGTGTTCCTAAATTCCGTAACATGCATTTTAGTTCACCATGGCGTCGGTACCAATATTCATTTGTCCCACGCTGACAAGCCATCAGATTGATCAGTTGTGTTTCCAAATGATCATCTCGGTGCTGCACTTTCTCCATAAAATCCTTAGCAGACACATTTTGTAAATGTACTCCACTTTTTAAAATGTGATTTACTGCATATGATAATGCAGACAAGTCGCTTTCAAATAAAAGATGGAACAAATAAGGAATACTTTGTCGAAATCTGGGATCTTCTGCATATAGTCTTGTAGTCCGATACTCAGAAGCTGGAATCTGTTCTGGACGTTTATCGTATCGTCCTCCTTTTCCTTTAGGAAACAGCTGGGGAAAACATCGAGCTTCCAAGCTCTCCCCCCATACACTCACGGGAGTTCCTTTTGCTTTCTTCATCTGAAACAGATCAATATTGTCTCCCATAGCTTCTTTTGAATGTAGAGGATGTATGCTAAAATGTTCATAAATTTCTTCTTCCTTTGACTTGTCCACTTTTTCAATTTGTCCAGTTGGTGTTTCTGTGTCTTCTTGTAAATCTTCTTCTTCTTCTTCTATATAAATTGATTCATACCATTTGTTATTCCTTTTCAAATACAAATTTGCTCTTTGTACTTTCCGTACATCTACCAGCTCCTGCCAAATCTTCTTATTCTTTGTAGGTACACCATTAACCAGAATAACTAATGGTTCAGTTTCCAAAGTATCTGCATCAATAGTTTCCATATTTTTTTTCAAATCCAAGGGCAAATACACCACTCTACCTTTTAAACCTCTCAGTAAATCTGAAGGAGGTCATTTACCAGTTTTGGGCTCCATACGTACTATGGTCTGGAACGGATGAACACATTGAATAAGTATAGACTCATATGTATTTAATTCAGAAAGTTCGGCAGGAATAACATCCAATTCGAAATTATTATGTACAGCTCTGGTCGGCATTCTATTTTCCTCTAACTTGTTGTAACAGTATTTACAAATACGCTGATCTTCACCCAATTCAAAACAATTTTCTAGAAATATATATGTGACAAAATCTTTCCACTTATAATTATCTTCATTTTCACTCTTTCTGTAAAGATCAACATTCCTAGTTTGTTTTCTATAATGAGTTCTGCGGCAACAAATACAAGTAATATTTGGTTTTTCATTAGAGATTTTTTCAAATTTTGTTATGTGATCATTAAATGTCTTACTTACAGAGGGTTCTACATTCTCTTCCACTTCTTCCTCATTTACTGTGTCCTTTTCTGCACTGTTTTGTTCAGGACCAAAGTAACAAAACTGAATTTCATCAACAACCTTCTCTACATCTGATACCGATCCACGGAACAGAGCCCTATTCAATTCATCTAACTTTATTGCTGGACTTTTAGCAAAATACAACCGTCTCACAAACTTTCTCATTTCAGTATGATGAACAGCCAGCATCCTAAAATGATGGAAAACACTATTACACACTTTTCTAGATAGACAAGCCAGAGAATGACCCTGCAAACCAGTATTCTCTCTCACTCTGCATGGATCTAGACTTTGAAGCACCTTAATCTTCTGTTTTACACTTTTTTTACTATATTCTCTTAGAAACTCACGAAATTTATCAATAGATTCCTGACGCACAGTGCAAATACTACTACAATTCCAAGTGTACACTGGGGCTTTAGGACGTCTCCCCATAGCCTCATCCGCCATCACTTGTACCTCATCTCTTGGAACCATTATCTCCTTCTCCATTATGCAACCATTTTTCACTTCATAAGCACGACCTCTGGTGTCAACTGCATGCAGCAAACTATTACTTTGAAAATAACTCTCTTCATTAAAAAAAGGTTCACTACTTGAACTATGCATCCATTTTCCTAAAACACTTTACAAAAGTTTGTTCTGTTCACTACTCTTTTCCTTTTGCTTTGTGATTTCAGTACATTAACCATTTTATCTAATGTACGCATCCTATTCAAAATTAAAATGAATAGTTTCCTTTTTAATTCTAATGCCTTTGCTGCAATGGCTTCAATTTCTTTTTTTCACTTGTAATATTTTGCCTTTTGCTTATATTTCTTCACATCCTTTATCAAATTGGACATAACTCTTCTCTGAAACATTTTTCTACGTATCTCTTTAAACGCTGTTTTTCTGTTTAAGTTAATCTTTGTTGTTGCAGAAGGTATATTTGCATTAACTAAATTCTCAATTTTTTCCTGTTTTTTTCTATTGAAAACATTCTTTCCAGTACAGACATTTAGTACATTTTTCCTTTTTTTGAAGATGTTCTTTAAAAAATCTTTTGTCTGCTTACCAGAAGACTTGTTCTTTTTCCCAACATGAGCATCTCCAACTAACTTAGGTCCTCCAGTTGTCTTCAAATATAGGTTTTTTTTGTGGTCTTTCTTTAGCCTGGATTTTGTAGGCATCTTAAATTTTGTTCACTGCTCTTCAGCAATACCTGAAAAAAACTAAAAAAAAATTCCTTTATTTTATTTAAATATATTACTACATTTTTTATGATCTTTTCAAATCTTAAAATACTATGTACCCCTTTCCTACAAGTGAAAATCACAATAACACCATCACAAATTAAATACCTAAAAACAATTCCTGTGTGCACACAGAGTCATGGTTTGAAATTAGGCAGAAAACGAAATTTCTTTGCCAATTGCAAAGCATACTTTCTACTACTTTTTTGGCAAGTGATAAGTACTTTTACGGTCTGACACATTTTAAATCCACTTTTCAGATTCTGAAAACATCACATGTCCAAACTGCTTTTTCAGACCAGCACCATGTGTAACCTGGGTGACTGACTACACTCCAGCAAGGGCAACCAGCCTTAGTGTTGCTGAATGTATTTGCATTACTGACTGAAACCTCAAACCCCACTCGGTTGTGAATACTGTGCATGATTCCACAGGATAAGCAGCTGGGTGTGTGCTAAGAGTCTGCTTCTGCATACTAAAAAATGGCTCCCCCTTTCCATCTAATGCAAATGTAAAATCACCAGAGCAATACGAAATAAATCTCTGCCTGTAATTCCTATTTGCACACAGAGTCATGTTTTCACATTAGTCACAAAACGAAATTTCTTTGCCAATTTGAAAGCACACTAACTACTCTTTTTTTTGGCAAGTGATAAACACTTTTACAGACTGACACATTATAAATCCACTTTTCAGATTCTGATAAAAGCACATGTCCAAACTGCTTTTTTCAGACCAGCACCATGTGTAACCTGGGTGACTGACTACACTCCAGCAAGGGCAACCAGCCTTAGTGATGCTGAATGTATTTGCATTACTGACTGAAACCTCAAACCCCACTCGGTTGTGAATACTGTGCATGATTCCACAGGATAAGCAGCTGGCTGTGTGCTAAGAGTCTGCTTCTGCATACAAAAAAATGGCTCCCCCTTTCCATCTAATGCAAATGTAAAATCACCAGAGCAATACGCAATAAATCTCTGCCTGTAATTCCTATTTGCACACAGAGTCATGTTTTCACATTAGTCACAAAACGAAATTTCTTTGCCAATTTGAAAGCACACTTACTACTCTTTTTTTTGGCAAGTGATAAACACTTGTACAGACTGACACATTATGAATCCACTTTTCAGATTCTGATAAAAGCACATGTCCAAACTGCTTTTTTCAGACCAGCACCATGTGTAACCTGGGTGACTGACTACACTCCAGTAAGGGCAACCAGCCTTAGTGATGCTGAATGTATTTGCATTACTGACTGAAACCTCAAACCCCACTCGGTTGTAAATACTGTGCATGATTCCACAGGATAAGCAGCTGGCTGTGTGCTAAGAGTCTGCTTCTGCATACAAAAAAATGGCTCCCCCTTTCCATCTAATGCAAATGTAAAATCACCAGAGCAATACGCAATAAATCTCTGCCTGTAATTCCTATTTGCACACAGAGTCATGTTTTCACATTAGTCACAAAACGAAATTTCTTTGCCAATTTGAAAGCACACTTACTACTCTTTTTTTTGGCAAGTGATAAACACTTTTACAGACTGACACATTATGAATCCACTTTTCAGATTCTGATAAAAGCACATGTCCAAACTGCTTTTTTCAGACCAGCACCATGTGTAACCTGGGTGACTGACTACACTCCAGCAAGGGCAACCAGCCTTAGTGATGCTGAATGTATTTGCATTACTGACTGAAACCTCAAACCCCACTCGGTTGTAAATACTGTGCATGATTCCACAGGATAAGCAGCTGGCTGTGTGCTAAGAGTCTGCTTCTGCATACAAAAAAATGGCTCCCCCTTTACATCTAATGCAAATGTAAAATCACCAGAGCAATACGCAATAAATCTCTGCCTGTAATTCCTATTTGCACACAGAGTCATGTTTTCACAATAGTCACAAAACGAAATTTCTTTGCCAATTTGAAAGCACACTTACTACTCTTTTTTTTGGCAAGTGATAAACACTTTTACAGACTGACACATTATGAATCCACTTTTCAGATTCTGATAAAAGCACATGTCCAAACTGCTTTTTTCAGACCAGCACCATGTGTAACCTGGGTGACTGACTACACTCCAGCAAGGGCAACCAGCCTTAGTGATGCTGAATGTATTTGCATTACTGACTGAAACCTCACACCCCACTCGGTTGTGAATACTATGCATGATTCCACAGGATAAGCAGCTGGCTGTGTGCTAAGAGTCTGCTTCTGCATTAAAAAAAACTCCCCCTTTCCATCTAATGCAAATGTAAAATCACCAGAGCAATACCAAACAGCTTTCTGAGACCAGCAACATGTGTAACCTGGGTGACTCACTACACTCCAGCAAGGGCAACCAGCCTCACTGATGCTGAATGTATTTGCATTACTGAGTGCAACCTCAAACCCTTAAAGTATTCCTTATTTTTACCAGTAAACCTTAAATTTTCGTGAAAACTTAGTCCATATTATTTTACATGTTCCTCACATTTAAATTTCTCCCAAAACACAAAATGATAAACACAACTTCAACAAAAGGAATTCCAATTCTATTATTCATTTCTTAATTTACCATATACATCCCCTCTCAAACTCTAAACTCACCTTTAAAATTAGTTAGTTGTGAAATAAATGTGGCACTCAAACAGCAGAGTATCAGAGCCAGGATCTCTCTTCTGTACACCTCTCTCCTCTAAGCAGAACCAGATAATGGCAAACTTTCCCTCTCTTTTTCCACACATATACATGTTAATTTCAAATCTCAGTGCTTCCCCCTTTTTTTCAAATGTAATCACACATTTCTATTGGTTGAAAACCAACCCTTTTCCAAAAGTACCCTTCCCCCAACTTGACTTCGGCCGAGTACCCTTCCCCCAACTTGACTTCTGCCTGCTACCATAGCAACAGCTCTTGAAACACTGCTGTGCAGAGTTAGGTCAGAAGTTCACCAAACAATGTTTCAATTCCAAAGAGCAGGAGTGCTTGACTTTTCAAACCTAACAGCAAATCCATAGTACTGTTCTTTAGTAACACATTTTTCTGTACCAATACAAAACATGCTTCTATAAATTTACACATACAGCCTAGTTTTTATTCTAGAATGGTATGAAACAGCCAATCAGTTCTTTTTTTTATAAAAAAAAATATGTATGCCTCCATTTCCAAACTGTCTTTCATTTCTTTTTACCATTCTACTGAATTACACCTCCTGAGTGCATCCAGTTCTCCTTTGAAGATGTTCACAGTGTGGATTGTAGGGCACAGCTATGTCTTCTGGAGTGAAAAGTATGCAGAGAAAACAGATATGGTGAGAGACCTTGCTTTGCCAAATGTAGACATTAAATGGATTGGTCAGAGAGGGTTAAAGTGGCACCAATTGATGCCATTGGTGAAATCCTTCATGCAAATCCAACACCCTGACCTCATAATAGTGCACTGTGGTGGCAATGACCTAGGCACTTTGACTGGGGTAGGTCTGGAAATGCTTATGAAGGACACCTTTGCACAACTGTTTTCACTTTTCCCTAAAACTGCCTTTGTGTTTTCTAACATATGCCAAAGGCAAAAATGGAACTGGTCCAATCATTTTTGTCCGCAGATTGACAAAGCAAGAAAGCACGTCAACAAATCTGTTTCTGCTTTCCTCCGTGACTATGGTATGGGTTCCATTTACCACAACAACTTGCGTTACGACATGCAAGACATTTATAGAGGAGATGGTGTACACTTCACTGATGAAGGGAACAGAGTCTTCCTCTTGAACCTTAGACTCTGCATCGGTACTTACTTGTAGGTACCAATAAAAAATCACTTCATAAACACTTTTTAGAGCCCCCTAATATCTAAACACTTAAATCTGCATTTCATTTATTTTTTTTTATTTTTTTTACCGTACGCGTACGGTGAGCTTACCGTACGCGTACCCCGCGATTTTTTTTAAAATCAATAAATGTTTTCTTTGTACTTTTCTGTCCTTCTTTGACCCCCTTACAAATGTTAGGGGGTCTGTAACTCTCTTCCTTGCCCCCTTTTGAAGATATCACCCTTTTTTACCGGAGTGAAATACACAAAATGGCGGCCGCCGCTTCCTGGTTTCGACCGATTCGAATGTTTACTAAGATCTAAGAGCCAATCAGAATCGCGCTCGCGCACGTCACCGTACGCGTACGGTAAGCGCACCGTAAGCGCACCGTAAGCTGGCTCAGATATATATATTGATTTAAAGGCTATTTTCTCAGAATCTACTGAACAGATTTACACCTAACCTACAAAAGGCACTTCCTTGACCTGAGGACTACCTCTTTGCCAAATTTCATTAAATTCTGTTCAGCCGTTCGGGCTGTAGCTGTGTCTAAAGGTCCTATGGAAAAATGCATGGGAAAAACGCGTTTTGGGACCCCCCTTTTATCTCAGCCCCCGCTTGACGAATCCCCCCGAGACTTTTAGGGTAGGAGCGGAGCGTAGCGCCCCACCTATTTTGAAAAATTCGCGAGGATTCGTCAACCGGCGCCAAAGTTATTCAAAATAGAATGTTGCGGATTTCCTATGGAAACGTGGTCCTAACTATAACTACCTACTGGCGACCGCCAGTAGGTAATATATATATATATATATATATATGTATATTCACTGAAAAAACCATAGGTTTCAGGGGTGTTATAGTTAGCTGGACTTTTCACTTGTACAAAACCATTGAAATTCCCCCGTTATAGTTAGTTCAGCTAACTATAACTCGCGCGCCCGCAATGCACTGCTGATGACGTCACATATTACATCACTCATGACATGGTCAGTGACATCACTCATGACATCACTGATGACATCTCAAATGACATCACTGATGACATCACTGATGACATCATCCAGTGAATGTGTGTTTTTCTGAAAATTAAATATGTTTTATATATGTATATCTCAAGGTCGATGGAAGAATAAATGGGTATATAAGTGTCTAAATGGATGATATGTTTTTGAAAAGTTGATTGTGTAACTGACTGATTAAGTGTATCATAGTGAATACATGGCTTAGTGAGTAATGTTTAAATATGTAAATATGTGTATCAGTCTCTCACTGTTTGTATAAGTGGCTGCATGGGTTGGTGAGTAGCTACATGGGTGTCTATATAGGTGATTAGTTGGTTTTTTGAGTATCAGTCTGAGTGTCTGCATGGTTCGGTGGGGGTATTACGTAGTGCATAGGTGCATGAATGAGTGACTCACTGTTTGTATGTGTTGAAGACAGCATGTGTGCAGGACTGTATGGGTGGATGAGTGTGTGTATGGGTGTGTTAGTGAGTGAATGACTCTCTCAATAGTGTCTTTATGAGTAACTACATATGTTTTAAACTAGTATATGTGACTATTGGTGTATATAAGTGAGTATATGTGACAGTGAGAGATTGAAAGAGTTCCTGTATGAATAAGTATGTGTTTCTATAAGTGATTGTTTAAAAGACTAAGTATGTGTAAGTTTCCGTGGAAGTAAGTGTGGTGGTGTGTGTATAACTGTATATGCAAGTAAATGTATGTTTGATTCTTGATTAGCATGAGTGACTATGTGTGTGAGTAACTCTATGGATGAGTGGCATTGTGTAACAGGATGTATAGGTGTGTGAGTACATATGATGAGTGAGTACATGCATGAGTGACTGTATAGGACTGTTGGTGAATGAGTGGAGGTGTATGTGGATCTTAGAATTACTGAAGAGGTTGTTGTAACTAGTATTGGTATGTCCATTGTTTTGAACATTGTAGTTTCTATTTTTGAATGTGTGTATCAAAGGTTATATTAGGGGAAGAGGAGGTCTGCCACTCTATCACAAGGATGATGTCATCAGTGATGTAATTAGTGATGTCATTTGAGATGTCATCAGTGATGTCATGAGTGATGTCCCTGACCATGTCATGAGTGATGTAATATGTGACGTCATCAGCAGTGCATTGCGGGCGCGCGAGTTATAGTTAGCTGAACTAACTATAACGGGGGAATTTCAATGGTTTTGTACAAGTGAAAAGTCCAGCTAATTATAACGCTCCTGAAACCTATGATTTTTTCAGTGAATGTCTAAGGTTTCTTAAATGCTAATTCCTAACTATAACGTGCCTGAAACCTATGGTTTTTTCAGTGAATTTCAAAGGTTTTTTAAATGCTAATTTCTAACTATGCCTTCAGAGATAGGACATGTGAAGAAAGAAGAAAAATCGCACAGAAAGAAAAAAAAGAAATGCAGAAAGAAGCAACAGAAGTCCTCAAAGGCAAAGAAAAGTGCAGGAAGAAGGATAAAGTGCAGAAAGAACAAACAGAAGAGCAGAAAGAAGCCTTGTTGCAAAATCATCCTGTACCTCAACTTTTTCAGACGGATACTGGTGGTAACTGAGTCTGACTAACCAGTCCTAGAGCCATTGCTATGTTAAAAGACACTCAGAATACAGTGAAAACACCTACATACACAAGGGAACACTATGCGTTGGGGTCCCCTGTGATCAGCATGACCTCCTCTGTAAGCCCCTAGTATATAATAGGGCAGGGGGATTAAAACTACCTCTTAAAACGCACCACAGGGCGTGTTTGCACACGTCACCTCAGGCCCCGTCCCCTCACTTCCCCACTGTGTAAACACGCCCTGTGGCCGTTTTAAGTTGGGAGATTAATTCCCCTTGAATCCTGAGGGTCCTTAGGGTCCAACTAGACCACTAGGTACCTCCAGTAAGCGCCACAGAGCTGCGTTGCAGAGAGATGTAAAAAGGGGCACGGCCTAGACCTCCTCTCTGCAACGCAGCGGAGTGGTGCTTACTGGAAGCACTTGGTGGGCTAGTTGGCCCCCAGGGGCCCTCAGTATTCAAGGGAAATTATATCCCCAATTTAAAATGTGCCATAGTGCGTGTTTGCACACGTCACCTCAGGCCCCGTCCCCTCCCTTCACCACTGTGTAAACGCGCCCTGTGGCTGTTCTAAGTTGAGAGATTAAGTCCCCTTGAATCCTAAGAGTCCCTAAGGTCAAACTAGACCACTAGGTACCTCCAGTATGCGCCACAGAGCTGCGTTGCAGAAAGGTGTAAAAAGTGGCACGGCCTGGACCACCTCTCTGCAATGCAGCTCAGTGGCGCTTACTGGAAGCACCTGGTGGGCTAGTTAGCCCCCAGAGGCCCTCAGGATTGAAAGGGAATTATTTCCCCAACTTAAAACGCGCCATAGGGCGTGTTTGCACACGTCACCTCAGGCCCCATCCCCTTCCTTCTCCACTGTGTAAACATGCCCTGTGGCCGTTTTTTAAGTTGGGAGATTAAGTCCCCTTGAATCCTGAGGATCCCTAGGGGCAAAATAGCCCACTAGGTACGTCCAGTAAGCGCCATTGCAGAAAGGTGTAAAAAGGGGCACGGCCTGCACCACCTCTCTGCAACGCAGAGCAGTGGCACTTTCTGGAAGCACCTGGTGGGCTAGTTGGCCCCCAGGGTCCCCCAGGATTGAAAGGGAACTATTTCCCCAACTTTGCACACGTCACCTCAGGCCCCGTCCCCTCCCTTCACCACTGTGTAAACGCGCCCTGTGGCCGTTCTGAGTTGAGAGATTAAGTCCCCTTGAATCCTAAGGGTCCCTAGGGTCAAACTAGCCCACTAGGTACCTCCAGTAAGCACCACAGAGCTGCATTGCATAGAGGTGTAAAAAGGGGCGTGGCCTCAGAACACCTGTCTGCAATGCAGCTCCCTGGCGCACACTGGAGATACCTGTTGGGCTAGTTGGCCCTCAGGGACCCTCAGTATTGAATTAATTCCCCAACTTACAACTGGCCAGGGGGCGCGTTTGCAGAGTGCTGCTAGGAGGGGGCGTGGCCTCCAGCGCGATGCCTGTCTTTTATTTATTTTATTTTTTTAAGAAGGAGGGCTGTGTGGCCCCCCTTCTTTTTCCAATTTACTGGCCCTGGGGACCCCATCCCCCAGGGCCTGCACCCAAATTTCTTTGTTGAAAAAAATACATTTGGCCCTCCCAAGGCCTTAATCGGCCCCGGGGACCCCAACCCCCGGGTCATGGCCTTTTTTTTATTTAAATTCTTTAGGAGGGGGCTGCGTGGCCATTTTGGGAGACTTATTTGTTATGATGTTCCCTAATTTTCTGACAGCCAATCAGATCTCACGATGAGATGTGTGGTTAGACTCCGCCCATATATATATGTGATTTTACTTTTGATTTTCTCAGGAACTACTGAACGGATTTACACCATTTAAGCAAAAGGCACATGCCTGACCTGAGGACTACCTCTTTGCCAAATTTCAAGTAATTCTGTTCAGCCGTTCGGGCTGTACCTCCGACTAAAGGTCCTACGGGAAAATGCATGGGGAAAAAGCGTTCTGGGACCCCCCTTTTTCTCAGCCCCCGCTTAACGAATTACCCCGAGACTTTCAGGGTAGGAGCTGAGCGGAGCGCCCCATTAGTTCGCGAGGATTCGTCAACTGGCGCCAAAGTTATTCAAAATAGAATTTTCAGATTTCCTATGGGAACTCGGTCCTAACTATAACTATCTACTGGTGACCGCCAGTAGATAATATAGATAGATAGATATCTATATATATATGAAAAAATAATCCCCAATCGTTTCAGATTAAGGAACAAGTACTCTTCATCGTGTAGTGCATCTTCAATGTCAATGAATGTTTCTTTTAAAAATGAGCACCAATATGGCGCATTTCAGGTTGATAAAGGCAGCTTGACTGCCGAAACGCCTCCCTGCTATGTCCATGGGTCCGATGTAGCTTGCACAATAAACGAGAGAACCCCCACGATGAAGAGTGCTTGTTCCTTAATCTGAAACGATTGGGGATTATTTTTTCATACATTCTGAGCGCTAGCGGTAGCGCCACCCTGAAAGCCCTACCAGTGATCTGGTAGCATACCAGTTTTTACCGCAAACTGGATACAAATATATATATATATATATATATATTCACCGAATAGAACAAAGGTTAAAGGTACATTATGGTTAGGTATGCTAAAAATATCTTACGTTACATTAAAAATCATTATAGTTAGGTGAAAATGTAAATTATGACATAAATTCGAAATAAAAAAATCACTGAAATTGAACAGTTGTCGTTAAATGAAGTATCAATAACTTGCGCACTTGCCATACACACTGATGTCATTAAATATGTAATTTTAAATGTCATCAGTGATGTTATCAATTGTATCAGTGAACATGATATTAGTGATTATGTGAGGTCATAAGAAATGCATGGCAAGTGCGAAAGTTATAGTTACTTCATTTAACTATATCTTGTGAGTTTCAATGTCCAACCATCCCCAGGAGGCTGACTCTCCAAAATGCATGGCGTTCAAGGGAGTACCTTTGGCCAGGCCCTCGTCCAACCCCCCTTGAACGATCAACTCGCCACAGTATGTGAAATGGGGTTGCCCTAATTGACACGCACCCCACATTTTTTTTTTATTGTTTGTTGATCCGGCGAAACTCTCACAGGAAAAAAGGTGGTCATGCTTGCTCCTTTCAGAGGCTTGTGGGATCGCAGCAAACAAAAAAAATATATTTTAAATTTCATAAGGTCAAGGGAGTCAGGGTATCCCTTGGCCAATCAGATTGATCTATTATTTCAAGCAGAATGTCTGCAAAAGCCCTGCAAAATCCAACCATCCAGATATACCTACATTTTGAACCTTAATTTCTTTAAAACTACTGAACAGATTTACTCCAAATCACAAAAAGCACACTTTCAAGGCAAAGATCTAGCTCACTGCCAGATTTGGTGTAATTCCGTCAGAAAATCCCTATGAAAATAGCATGGGTAAATATCTTTTTTGTTGCCGAATGTTTCATAAATATTTGTCAAATGGCGCCGAAGGTATTAGCAAAACAAAAATTACTCTTTCCTTGGTAACTAAGTCCTAACTATAACTGCAAAGTGGTGATTGTCATCAATGATGTAATTTGAGATGTCAACAGAAATGTCATCTATGATGTAATTGAACATGTCATGAGCAATGTACTATGTGAGGTCATAAGCAGTGCATGGTGGGGGCACAAGGTATAGTTAGGTTGCTGAAGTATAATTGCCCAATTTAAGTGTAATTTTGGAGGGAGGTTTAAAATGTTAAGTTATCATTGACATTGTCACCTAACTATAACATCTATTTAATCTTTAGTTTTTTTTGTGAATTTCTAGGTTTTAAAAAAAATGTTAAGTAGGAAATTAATACCAGAGCTAAGTCTAACGTCACTTTAACCTTAGTTTTTTCAGTAAAGTTCAAGGTTTTTTTTAAATTCAAAGTACATTATTACTGCTATACCTAAATGTACATAGTAGGGTCTTGACAACGTATTAAGCTTGAGTACGTGGAAAGAGTGGGCTTTTCCGTGAGCAGCTGCGCAGAGGACACAGGCTATATGTAGTAGGTGCGTCTCAACTAATGGGGCCTAGGTGTCTGAATGGAGTGTGATGTACTCCAGACTGTGCGTAGTAGGGTTTGGTGACGGGCTAGCCTCTTCAAGCAGACCATTGTGCAGGGGTGAATCCCAAGACCCCTATGACCTCCCCAGCTCCCTGCACACTCATTATGTGTGATGACCCAGTCCCACCTTAGGCACCCAGCTACCTTTCTTTTGTTGGGTTCCCCACAACCCCATCAGCTCACTGCAAACTGATCGTGGGTAGGGACAAAAGATTTATTGTGCTGTTCCAGTTGGATGGGCCCCCCATGGATATTAAATTTATGTCTGGCCCTGGGACTCATGGAGATTATGAAATTGAATTTTGTACTGATGTCTTTTTTTACAAACGTTTTTAGGACAGGGAACCATGTCACCCAATATTTCTTTATATTTTGTGGCCAACCGATGCGAGTGTTCACTCCAAAAAAGCCCCCTCGGCCAATCGTAAAGCTTACATTTTTTGATTTCAGCCCAACAGCTGGATAGCTATTCATTTTGAACCATAATTTCACAATAAATTACTGAACGGAATCACATCTAGTGGGTAAAGATCTAGCTTTCTGCCAAATTTGGAATAATTCCAATCAGCAGTTATAGCTGTAGCACTGTTTAAAATACCCTATGGAAATTGCATGGGAAAATTGCATTTTGGGACCCCACGATTTTCTTCTCCCCAGCATGACCGATCACAAACTGAAATGTTCCAGGAAGGAGCCAAGGTGGATGAAAATTTTGTTGGGGATAGCTTCATGCTTCATAAAGATTCGTCAGTCGGCTGGGGCCTTGGGGCTTCCCCATGGACCCCAACATCTGGTAATCATATGGGTGTCAAAAGTAGGCATTGGGGCACCCAAAAATAATTTAAGAAAACAATATAGAAAGAATAATAAATGAGCGGCAGGAGCTTTTATCTTAATGTATTGGCTATTTATTTATGTCACTTGTATCGAGCACGAATCATCCCCAAGGAGATCTCTCGGCGCTGGAGAAAAAAGAAGGCTAGCGGTCAGTGAGGGGCAAGCCTAGAAGAGCCAATTTTTAAGAAGCTTTTTAAATTGGGACAGATTTGAGCATTGGCGGATTTGTTCAGGGAGGCTGTTCCACAATTTGGGGGCCTGATAAGATAAGGAGCGACACCCCATCTTTACCTTCCTAATTATATGACCACACAGCATCTTGCGATTGCTAGATCTAAGCTGACGTGTAGGTTGATACCATTTAAGTTTATCAGTCAGATAAACCGGGCCCAGTCCATGCAAGGACCTAAAGACCAAACACAACATTTTAAATGTGGCCCGTTTCTTTACTGGGAGGCAGTGTAGTTGGTGTAAGAGCGGTAAGGAGGGGGCTCGAGCTGGTTTGTCAAGAACAAGGCAGGCAGCTGTATTTTGCGCCACCTGTAATTTGGATAAAAGGTCCTCCCTGATTCCTACCAATAAGGAGTTGCCATAATCCAGACGGCTAATTAGCAGTGCCTGGATAAGGGTCTTTCTGGCACTAAGCGGGATCCATGGGAAGATCTTACTCAACATCCGCATGGTCCCAAAACAGGAGGCAGCAAGCATTTTCGCCTGTATCTCCATTGAGAGCTGGTTATCCAACTTTATCCCCAAGTTCTTCGCCCAGCTTCTCGGGACGGGGGCCACTCCCAGTTCAGGTGGCCACCAGTCTGGAGTCCACAGATCGACAGCTTTGCCAAACAAAAGTATCTCGGTCTTAGAGGAGTTTAATTGTAAAAAATGTCTCCTCATCCAGTCTGCAATATTCATCATACAGGTTGCAAACCTGGCTCTCGTATTGGCAGGGTCATTACCAATATGTACAATCAGCTGCGTATGGTCAGCATAAGATATATTCTCAAAGTCACAGTTCCTGATAATTGAGACCAAGGGGGCCACATATAGATTGAATAATGTGGAACTCAATATAGAGCCCTGTGGTACCCCCTTGTCCACCGCAACAGGAGACGACACTTAGGAATCCAATTGAACGGATTGGGTCTATCAGATAAGTAGCTCTGAAACCATCTGAAGCACCGACACCAACCTACCGCAACCTATTTAATAGTATATTGTGGGAGATGGTGTTGAAGGCTGCCAACAAGTCCAACAATACCAGCATAACTGTAGAGTCCCCATCAAGCGACATCCTAACGGTGTCCGTAACTTCGAGCAAGGCTGCCTCAGTGCTGTGTGATGTGCGAAAACCTGACTGAGATGGATCTAGTATCTTATTCTCTTCTAAATAGTTTGAAAGATGGCGGTTTATTATAGATTACATGATTTTAGATCAACATGGAAGAAGGGAGATGGGTCTAGAGTTTTGTACCTCCTTGGGGTCTGCTGATACCTTTTTCAGCAGCGGCTTAACGTGAGATACCTTCCATTTACCCGGAAAGGTAGCTGTCGCTAAAGAGATGTTACATATGTCTGCCAGAGTATCTGCTAGAATAGGAGACAGCTCATTCATGATCCTAGGTGGCAGTGGGTCCAAGAGTGATCCTGACTTGGTTTTGGCCAACAAAGCCCCCACCTGGATCCCCGTGATAATGGGGAAATCCTCTAGACTAGATGTACCAGGGACTGCCCAAGG
This sequence comes from Triturus cristatus, assembly GCF_964204655.1. Classification (NCBI taxonomy): domain Eukaryota; kingdom Metazoa; phylum Chordata; class Amphibia; order Caudata; family Salamandridae; genus Triturus; species Triturus cristatus. The sequence goes on from NC_140585.1 coordinate 444,666,162, forward strand.
GGCCAGACTGTCATTCGTATTCTCTGTTGTCCCGAAGGAGCGGTATATAATATCAATCTTATTGGTAAAGTGGGACGCTAACTGATTGCAGAACTCCTGAGTAGCTGGTGGGAGTGAGTTATTTGCCCGCGGGCAAGTGAATTCTCTTAAAATGGTAAAAAGCTCCCGTGAGGAGTCTTTAGCCTCCATAATCCGGGTACCCAGGTGAGCTCTCCTGGCCTTGTTACAGCTGTTTAGATAACTTCTGTGGGCTTCAAGATAACTGCCTTTATCTGCTGCTGCTTTAGACTTTCTCCATCTTCTTTCTAATGATCTACAAATAGCCTTCTCCTTTTTTAGTGTCGCAGTATACCATGGCGCGGGGGCTACTCTAACCTGAGTTCTTACCCATTTCACTGGTGCAAATCACATCAAGAACCTCTATAATAGAAGCCTCTACTTGCTCTAAGGCTAAATCACAATCAATCTCACCAAGTGATGCAGGAGAATAGTGCCTGCTAAACGCTGAGGCAGTTACTCCTTTCCAGGCTCTGCGTGATTCCATGCGAGGCTTAGGGCGTTCGGATGTCCTCAGCGCAGTCCAATAGAACCGTAGTGCTAAATGGTCTGACCATTCCACCTCCAACGGGGGGTCTACTCTAAAAATCTGACATATTGGAGAAAATAGTGTTCAAAACATGTCCTGCCCGATGGGTAGGGCTAGCAACTCTGGAAAAAAGCTCAAAACATTCCATAGTTGCAAGCAGACTTGCTGAATCACAGTTAGTAAGAACCTCCAGATGGTGGTTAAAATCTCCAACCAATAAAAATTTGGTTGCTTGCAATATAAAAGGGGCCAATCTTTCAGAAAGAGAAATACAAAATTATTTGTTCTCGCTGCCCGGAGGATGGTACACTAAATCTCCTGTCAGTTCAATGGTGTGAGCTTGCTACACTCTAAAAATCATTAGTTGAAGATGGGGGGAAGAGACCTTGTCCAGGATTGTAATATGGTACGGGGGCGTATTGCGATTACCAGACCTCCACCCCTCTTCCCTACTCTATCCAGACGTACGACGGAATATTCTGCCGGAAAGGCCATTGCTAGCGTAGGAGTATTCTCGTCATGTAGCCAAGTTTCTGTAAATAAACATATGTCTGGCTTGGTAACATCCAAACGATCACAAATTTCAGCGACATGTTTAGGTAGAGACCGCAAATTAAGGTAGAGTCCTTGCAAGGGAGCTGATGATTCCCCCCGGCTGCTTCCCCACCTCCACCTCAGGAAAAGGTCCGCCTGGTGAGCTAACTGATCGAACTTCTGAGTGCCAACGAAATAAGTATTGTCAGTGGATGGACAACTATGGTGAGATAAATAGCTCTCTGAAGTGGCCTCTCCTGTATAAGGCGCCAATCTCCCCCCTACACATTTAGGGACCTTCTGTCCCAATTGCAACAAACTTTCTCGTGAATAGGCTAACCTGCAAGCAGAGCGCACCTGGTCGAGCGTGGGCGGCATGTCTGGGCAGCCGGCAGCGTTCAAGGCGCAGACGAGCGCAAACAAGTTTGCCTTTGGCGCACCTTTGGCGCGCCCGCTGCGCGCGCCTGCTGCGCGGCCACTGACGCGGTGAGATTTATACCACCGGAAGCTCAATTGAGGCTATGACGCTAACCACTTCAATGGCGGTCAGTGCTCTTCCGGTAGGCGGGCTCTCTCCACTCAAGCAGCTTGTCACTGGCTGCGGTGGACCAAAGGGCTATCAAGCCGCTATCATTCCTATGGTGTATGGTTGAGTCTTTGCAAAGCGTTGGTTCAAGCAATACGGCACTAAAGAACTGCAGCACAACAGAAATTTTAACATACATCAGCAACAACATGAGGGATAAAATATGAAAGTTTTTAAATGTCTTCTAAATTGCATGAGGGTAGGGTTGGAGTGAAGCTAGAGATGTAGGTGTTCCAAATTTTTGCTGTGGTGATGGAGAAAGTTTTTTTTCAAAACCAGAAGTACAGGTTCTTGCAACAGGAGGTACAACAAAGTGTCTGTTTGAAACCATTCAAATGTTGTTGCCCAGAAATCAGGTGACCTCTGGTAAACAGCTTAAAGTATGATCCCTTAGCCTTAAAAATAACCAGACGAGCTGCTGCACTTTGGACCAGTTAAAATTGGTACAAATGTGTTGTGGTTGTCATTAAATAAATACTGTTGACGTAACCAATCCCAGATTGAACTATGGCATGAACTACTGGTACATGGAGCTATTTCAGTATAGTCCTCAGAATTCTAAGTTAGAAAAACAAGATTTGAAACTTTGGACACTTGAGACTTCAACAATACATTGTCATAAATGTGAATGCTCAGATTACAAACTAAGGCTACCGAGCCAGATTTAAGGTCCCTGGTAGTTAGCCAAACATAAAATCAAAAATTGGTGGTTTCAGAGAACTTAAAAGTAGTTTCAGTTTTGAAGGGTTTAGTTTCAGAAAAATTGAAATCATCCACCATTGTGTGATGACTAAATCAGCCATTGATGAATGGACCATGCCAAAGAGTGTCAATGGAGCAGCTTCACAAAACAATAGTTATGGGTCCTCCTCATATGTCTAGAAACATGCTCCCATTTGATTTAACAAACATGCTAAGGGAAGCATGGTTAGGTTAAACAAAATCAGTGACAAGATGGAACCTTGAGGGACAAGGCTTGTAAGGGTCTTATGTTGAGCTTGGCAAAAGGGTTACTGTCTGTTGCCAATGTACTAGGAATTACATGATTCATTTGTGGCAGAGGCATTCCTCCCATCACCTTTTGTGTATTTGATGTACCACTCTAAGTGGCAAGGGTATGCCCATAAGTGGGTCCTTTGCTTACTGTGCCACTGGAACCTAGCTACACCCGACTGAGGAGCCTTTATCAGGGCAAAACTGGTCTTGGGTTGCTTCTGTACTGGTTCATAGAGGACTTGGCTTGGCAGTTTGAGCTTGAATGTTCCTATAGGAGCTGGGTCTAGACTCATTTGCACATGTCTGGGTGTAATCTGATGTGGCATGGTGGGAAAAAGAACGATATGTTGAAATGCTACCCCAAGTGATTGTCAGTGTTTAGACGTAGTGCAAACATCCTCCCATCACCTTTTGTGTGTTTGATGTACCATGGCAAGTGGCCAAGGGATTTGCCCAGGCATGTATGTATCCTTTGCTCCCTGTGTGACTAGAACCAAGCTGCACCTGACAATCAGGGTGAAATCAGTCTTGTTTTGCAGGTGTTCCAGTTCAGAAAGGATCTGGCATTGCAGTTCTAGTTGGGGTGCTTCTATCTGAGCAGACTCAAGACTGTTTTGTTTATGGCTGAGTCTAATCTGAGGTGGGTCAAAGAAGCATGGATTGGAATGATTGCCAGTGGTTAGACTTATTGCAAACATCCTCCCTTCACCTTTTGAGTGTCCAATATAGAAGACGGCGAGACTGGGCTTTCTGTCTAAAAATATCAGCTGCTTTAAGCCAGCATTAACAAAGGGAAATGTGTTCATTTCCTCAGTAAAAATTGCATTGCAAATGAGTTCCAGTGTACAGAACATAGCCAGCACTTGGGAAACAGAGTCAGAGTTTGAATATACATAATGAACTGTGCTTGAAGGGTATGCTTCCAGTACAAATCCTATGCAAGACAGCTCACATTCACCTCAGCACCATGGCATGAGGCTGTGAGTCACATAAGGCAGCATTGTTTGAGTGCTAGAGCTTGGGATGACACCAGAAGCTGGCCAATCGAGGGGGCATATTATGAAGCACGGCATTAAAATTATCGCCGCTTTAGCGGCAGAAAACTGCCGCTACAGCGGTGATAATGGGCTTGATAATATGCCGCAGAGAATTCCAATAGAAGCCCATGTTGACACCAGAATATGGGCTTCTATGGGAATTCTCAAGGGCATATTATCAAGCCCATTATCGCTGCTTTAGCGGCAGTTTTCTGCCGCTAAAGCGGTGATACTTTTAATGCCGTTTCTTGATAATATGCCCCTTAGTAGGTATGGCTCTGCGTTGAACGTTTCCTCCTTGCACAATACATTTGGAAGCTGCACTGTGTTATGAGAGATATTGGAAAATCTCAGTCTTAGTATTTTTTATCATTTACAAGGCAGTCTCACTGCCTTTCAGTGGCACATTCCTCTATTTCATGGACGCAAAGCTATACCTTAGAATATTCATATATGTTTGTAATTCCCTTTTTTGTGAATTATTTTCAACTGATGCTGAGTCAAGTAAATATTTTTCTTAATTAGTTATCTGATTTTCTTACAAAGCATATCCTCCAAATTTAAAAAGAAATGAATTATTATTCCCTTCAGTTAAAAAAGCCATGGTTAATTGTATGTGTCATTTTATATTTACAGTGGTTCAATGGCTGTGAGAAAATACTAGTTGCCTGAACTCTTTCTCAAGCCTACACACCACTGTGTGTTAAACTAGCTCCTCCTTTCTCTTTGGATAGAAATTCACTACTCCATACACAGATAGAATTCATTGGTGAGTGAACTTGCTTCCCCCGGAGATGGGGGCATAAAGATCTGGTTTTGCATCAGCAGACTGGAAAGTGGTATTCTTAGTTTGTAGTAAGGACTCCTCATCGAATTCACAGCGGACTATTGGAAGGTGTCAGATTGCTCTGTCTTTTTTACAGAGAGTCAGGCTGTAAGATCATGGATAGAGTACAATAGTGTGGATGATCAGAGATGCCAAAGGGAGAAAGGGCAGGAAGTTGGGCATTTTGGGCCAGATGTACGACCACCCAATTTGCGACTCGCAAATTGCGAGTATTGGGATGTACAACAAAGTCAGAGACACTGTTAGCGATTCCCAATGGGGTATCAACATGCGAGGCTCATAAATATTAATGAGCCACTCACAATTTGCAACCCCATTGGGAATGGCAGAGGGTGGTAATTTGCGAGTGTTTTGCAACCACAATGGTGGTCGCAAAACATTGGTTCATGGCTTTGCGGTCACTATTAGGAAGGGAACGCCCCTTCCAAATAGCTAGTCGCAAAACCTATTTACTGAGTCGCAAATAAATTGCCATTTGCTAAATAGGCTTTGTACATGGCCCATGAGGTTTTTGCATGTGCAAACGGGTTGCAAACAAGTTTGCGCATGCAAAAAACAGGTCGTACATCTGGCCCTTGATCTCTCTTCTTGAGAATGCCAAATAAGAGCTCCCCGATTTTCCTATGACAGGGTTGTCTTTATTGCTAACCTAGATGGTCATCATCTTAATTTGTGCTCCCACAGCTTCCTTGTTCAACATGATGTACGACTAAGGGGCATATCAACAAGGGCTTTATCTCTGCTTTTTTGGCTTTAAAAGCCAAAAAAGCAGAGATAAAACTAGCGCCCTATCAACAACAGGGTGCTAACACGCAAATTTGCATGTTAGCACCCTTTTACTCTACGCTTCCCATTGCATCTCTAATGAGATGCAAAGGGGGCATTCCAGAGTAAAATAATAGGAGAAATGTCGCTAAGCGACATTTCTCCTATTCTCAAGAATGTCGCTAACCCTGTTAGAGACAAAAAAAGCAGCGCTAACCTCGGTTAACGCTGCTTTTTTACGTCTGCTAATTTTCAGACTTAGCCATGATATCCTATGGAAGGAGGATATCATGGCTAAGTTTGCCTGTCCCTATCAACAAGGTAACGTGTGATTATCGCTGGGTTTCCAGCGATAATCTCACGTTAGCCTGTTAGCGTGTAGATTTTTATCGCTATTGAGATAAGCGTTGCTAATAGCACGCTATCTCAGCGATAAAAATTCACGCTAGCCGGCGATAATTATCCTCACGCTAAGAGCGCTGAGCGATAATTATCGCCGGATGTTGTTGATATGCCCCTAAATTCCTAGTCTACTCATATATACAAGAGCTTGGATCTGAGACAGATGCACCACTAGACTTTTTATTCCTCAATTTTCTGTTGTGTACATTGCTCACCTTGGATAGTTTTCATACCTGCTTTTGCTCCTTTTTTCCGAAGCTATTTTTCCAAGTTTGAATCTTGAGCCTCAAAGATTATATTAAGCTCTTTCTATACTCGCTTTCTCAGTATTTTTAGTGTCTTGATTTTTAGCTCTTGTAAATCTCTTAATCTTCAATCAAGAACTATCCACATTGCCAATGACATTTCTCCGTCCTTTCTATCTTTTTCTTTTTAATTGGAATCGTTTTAAGAAAAACGTGACAACTTTCTTGTGTATGTGAAGTGCAGTATAGCACCATTACTGCTGGGAAGTGCTGCACTGTTTTTGGGCATTCACAAAGGAAACAAGAGAGGTTTTCACTGAGTCCAATCCTTGAAAGATTGCAATACAATGACTTTCCAGGTGTTCTTTAGCCTTGGATTCCTTTGAGGACCCGAATCAAAAACTAATAACAACTCTGTCTTGAAAATATGGTTTTAAAACAAACCTTAGTACTGAGTTCACAGATATCATAATCATCCTGCTTCCCCACATTTTACTTAGAATCTGATAAAATTGAGGTCATTAGGTCGAGCCTAGCGCAGCACGCATGCGCTGCTCGGCTCGACTTTATGTAAGGGCTTTCAGAAATCCGCCAGATGCTCGCACACGCTCGCGCGTGTGCTTGTAGTTTTGCCCAAGGCTATTGGCCTTTGCGTGTGTCTTTTTAACAAAGACAGCACGCAATTGGCCAAAGCCTTTTTTTGTCCCACCCATGTGCCCGCCCACGGCCTAATGCTTGCGGTTACGTGCAGCAGCAGCATGTGTATCCAATTATCGTGCCCAGAAGCGGGCGTGATAATTGGAAACATATGCTGCTGCTCGCAACCGCGCTCGCACACCAGCAGCTCCCGCATCTCAGGGACGCTCTGAGCCGAGGCAAAAAGGAGGTAATGGGCCATAGGAAGATTAAGCTATTTGTCCAGGGTAACACGTTATTGGCGGAGATGCCAGGATTAGCTCAAATGTATGATCACAATCTAGTTTCTGAAGCACGTCTCCTCCACACCTGCACTTGCTTACAAACTGCTCTCATGGCTCAGTGCCATGATGCTGTGAGTGATGGCAGACCGCGAGGCACTGAACAGCTGTCTTGATGCCTGCAGCACCCTCACGACTGCCCGAGTCCAGGAGTCTCGTGAAGACCGGCCCCGGCAGCAGCAAAAGTACACAATCCGCGGTCTGGAAATAAAACAGCTTTAAAATTTTAAAAAGGAGAGCTTGACACATACCTTTTCTCGCAGGAAGTCGGACCTGGGAGCTCTGCACCCATGCCCTGCCCGCCAATGCCAGCGTCTACAGCTCTCTGCCCATCAAGCCAGCGAGGAGGTGGAGAGGGCTGGTGGCTGGGGAAGAGGGAAGCGATCAGAGTTTCATCAGAGACGCGGTCTCGCACACACGGAGGAGGGCCGAGGCTTCCCCGGCTCAGCACGCTCCAGAAAGCTCCCAGTTATTTCATCCACTGAATCGAAACCACTGCGCACTGGCAGGCACACAGGAGTACCGGCAACAACCTCAGAACTTCTGCGTACAGGAGAGGGTTTCAGGGCGACAATCCCGTTACCAGCTGCATGCATTCAAAGGTAGCGCATATGGTGGGAAAAACTGCTCCAGGCGCATAATGCCAGTCATAAATACTACGGTATCTCAACTAAAAGGCACCCGTTAACGATCTGAAAATGTTGAAAAGCGGAGCGGGGTGCACTGGCATTTGAACCTGTGCCACAGTGAGGAATGTTGCATGTTGAGTAGCTCGGCTTTCTGTAGCTGAAAACGGATGTAAGGAAATAATCGTAAGCGAGGGCTCTGCTAGTCGCATGACTATTTAATATCTCGAAATGCGCTGCCTCGCTAAGCCACTATTTTTGCATAATACGATTTATGTTCCGCATGCAGGGACACAGCACGTACTATTGTAAATACACGGTTTTATCATTAAGCCGAGCAAATGGCGCTTATGTTGTTGCCTTTAGAAGGCTCGAGTTTATTGTGCTAGTAGTAAGACAGTCGGAATTTAAAAAGGAGCGCGTGCAAACAGTGGCAGCTCTAGTACTGCCTGCACAAAAGCAGCATATTTTGTGACATAGTGCAGAGATATCAGACACCAAACTGACAGGCACTGCAAACCATCGGCCCCACGTACACAGACACGGCAGATTACCTGCCTCAAGTACACTGAGACAGTAGGGCTCACCGGACAGCTGTACTGCTGCTTGCAACATGTGCACGCGGCAGTTTAATTGTACCTGCTCCGGGGACACAGAGGAGGCAGGATTGCCTGGAAAAGGTGTCCCAAGGCAGCGTGACACCCCGGACAGCAGTGCTATGAGCTGCACCACGTGCACTGCAAGGCTACCAGGACCAAGCAGCTGTACCTGCGTCACTTAGTAAACAAGGTTCACCTGACACAATAGGACTCTCTGTACAGAGGTGCACCAGGTCTACCAGCACCATATGTACAGCCAGTGTGCGACTATCCGCAGCATGTGTACACACAAAGCAGCACTACTTGCACCCGTTCAAAAGAGGCATGCAGGCTTCCAGTACCATGGCCACAGGCACTGGAAGACATTGTACTACCCACAAAAGATGTACTGATACAAAAAAAGAATCCCTTCACAGCAGTTGTACCATGTGCGCAGGCACTGGAGACTAACTGCAACAGGTGCAAAAGCACAGCGCCTCACCTGCACCAGTTCCACAGAGGCATAGGCGCTTCGTGTACTGTAGTAAATTGGAGTATTAGTTGAGGAGGTTGAGAAAGCACCTCAAACAAAAAATCACAATCCTCGTCAGGGTGAACAACTAAAGTCACTTCTGTTAGCTTGTATCAAGGTAAATAAGCTCAGCTTTCAGGCAATGTGTAAAGTATTTATGGTACGGTCAAGTACTCCTCAATGCCACCATACATCCAGCTACTCCTCTTATGCTGCCATGCTTCCAACTACTCTGCAATGCTTCCACCTACTCCTCCCACGCCGCCACGCTTCCAACTATTCCTGCTACACAGCCATGCTTCAAACTAATCCTGCTCTGCCCCCATGCTTCCCTTATGCTGCCATGCTTCCAACTACCCTGCTATATATCCCACTGTGCCGCTATGCCTCCAACTACTACTGCTATGCCGAAGGAAGCCAAATATTTTGCACAGGGGTTAAATGGGTTATAATGGCGCTTTGGAGTGTGCAATCTGGCACATGTTAGGAGGAAGTTTATTCCACAGTAAGGAGACCTACGTAGAAAATAAGAAACCTTCATGTCATGATCGTTTGAATCGTGGAACTGAAAATTGCTTGAAAGTCCCAAAGCACAGGGGGCACCTCAAGACGTATCTAATCAGTTTGCCCTGGAAGATATTAGGGTCAGTATCATGGAAGGATTTACATACATAGCAACGAGCCATAAACAGCCTACGGAGCCACAGAAAGCCAATAACAAGCATTGCCACAGCCAATAGATCTCACCTTTGGGAGCTTATAAATATTTAGTTATGCAGTAGGTCCCAAAGACGAGACCTATTGGCTATGCCAATGCTTGTTTTTGTATTGCATTTTCCTTTTCACCCCATACATTTAACATGATCAAGCAAAAATAGGGTACTTAATTAACCGCCTTACTGAACCTGCTTTGGTTTGGGTTACACCTTTAGCAACTGCTCTGATCCCTGTCTGGAGAGTTATGCTACCTTTCTACATGCCTTCATGGGGGAAACAGTCAGAACACCGCAGCCTAAACCACGCGTGTTATGACTATGTAAGCGCTACCATGCTTGCCTTAACCACGCATATACCTTTAACAACGCATTTACGTTGTTAAGGCACTGCGCGGTCTAGCTGCTAGCTGCCGGAAGCAGCCAAGCAGCAGGAAGGATCAAGAGAGGACGTGATGTGGTGGGGTAAGTGGGGCTTGGTTTTAGGGGGGTAGTTTGTATGGTTGGGGGGGCTGAGCGTCGTTTTCAGGGCTGGGAGTTCGTGGTAGTTTTCAGGTCTGGGAGCTCAGGGTAGTTTGCAGAGCTGGGGGGTTTGGGTCGTTTTCAGGGCTGGGGGATTCGGGATAGTTTTCAGGCCTGGGTTTTGGGGTAGTTTTCATGGCTGGGGGGGTTCGAAGAAGTTTTCAGGGCTGGTGGGGGGTCGGGGTAGTTTCATGGCTGTGGGGGTTCGGGGCAGTTTTCAGGGCTGGGGAGTAGTTTTCAGGGTTAGGGTAGGGAGGTGTTTTTTAGGAGGGAGGGGGTAGTTTTAGGTGTCAGGATGAGGGCAGGTATTGTAATAATCTTTAGGGCTTGAGGGGCAGAGTAGTTTTTAAGGCTGGAGGGTCAGGGAAGTTTTTAGGGATTAGGGGAGGGCAGGTAGTTTTTAGGGCTCGGAGGGGGGTCAGGGTAGTGTTTAGGGAAGGGCAGGGTAGTTTTTAGGACTGGAGGCAGGGACATTTCTAGAGCTCGGATAGGGGTTGGTTTTCACGAGGAAGGGGGTAGTTTTAGAACTCAGGGCAGGGGCAGGGGTCGGGGGTTAAGACATACCTGTAAACTCTTAAACACGGAAATGTATTTACCATACATTCCTCTATAACTCATAATTTGTTCTGAAGGCATAAGCAATAAAGGCATATTCGTGGCTAAGACTTGCATTGTTGAGACTGCGTGGTAAATGAATGCTTGGTTCCATCACGCAACCCTTCATGGAGATGTTTGAATGTTCTAATATTGAACATTTGGCTAAGGAGGCTCTTTGTGATACTCAGCAAGCAAGTATGGATGCACTGACTTAAGAGACTCATTTTCACCAATCGACTCTTGAGACTACTTGGATTGAGGTGAACCAAGTGACATTATTACATCATGTATTAAACGAGGAGCTCTAGGATTATTACAGCTGCACTCTTTGTCCTACTTCATGTTTTGAATTTAACTTGTGTTCATTGAACCAAGACTGTGGGACAGATATAGTGGAAGCAAGTCTCAAGTTATAGAGCCTATCTTTTTAAAAATTATAAAGCAACAGTGACTACAGTCTTCAAGAGCAACACATGCAGGTAGAGGAAGCCAGGGGTCCTATGACTGAAAATACAAAAACAGCAATGAAAAGCATGTTTATGGCTTGATTCCAGGGATTATGGTCATTTAAACCTTGTTTACGCTGCACTCTTATCAAGACTTTATTGCATGAATAATAAAAACCTTTGAAATCCATCATACAAATATGAAACAAACAACGTGATCCCTGACATAAGTGAAAAACAGATTCATAAATAAATCCTATAAAATTTCAATATTCCAATATAGAAACAGCATGCAAATATGTATTCGAATAAAAAACATCATCGTTTCATATTAAAACAAAGCCAAGATGCAATGTTATCTACAAAGTGCTTATGCGCCTACGCGATTAGGATTGGAAGCAAGAATAATCTAAAATTCAAAAAGCCAGATAAAACTAATAACATATGCCCAGTATTTGTTTACAGCAATTAACATCTCTCCATCCTAAATAGAATCCATAGAATGTACAACTGTGCGTGTAATGCAGCAAATTGAGCCCACCGTTGTTACTTTTCGTCATGCCAGCATGCCACAGAAGTGTGCCTGCATAAAACAATTTTTAGAAACTGGGGCACCAACATCAGTTGGTTTACAGGGAATGCATAGTGCCCGCCATTAGTTACTCAGGACCTTACTTGGTGGGGCAGAAATAATAAAATGTTAGCCCTGAGGGGTGCCATGGGATCCATCTCAGCCTCCTCGCTATGGGAATCAGTTGACAGAATGCCCGGTCCGTCGGCTGCGCTGCCGCCTCTGGTGCAGGAAACCAGGGTTCGGGGTTCGAGCCTCGAGGTCGCGTCCACATCCTGTGATTCTGGGCAAATCACTTAGGGGCAAATCAGCAACAACCGGCGATAATTATCGCTAAGCGCACTTAGCGCTAGGATAATTATCGCCGGCTAGCGTGGATTTTTATCGCTGAGATAGCATGCTATTAGCAACGCTTATCTCAATAGCGATAAAAATCCTCACGCTAAGTGGCTAACGTGAGATTATCGCTGGAAACCCAGCGATAATCACACGTTAGATTGTTGATAGGGACAGACAAACTTAGCCATGATATCCTCCTTCCATAGGATCTCATGGCTAAGTCAGAAAAATACCAGACGTAAAAAAGCAGCGTTAACCGAGGTTAGCGCTGCATTTTTTGTCTCTAACAGGGTTAGCGATATTCTTGATAATAGGAGAAATGTCGCTTAGCGACATTTCTCCTATTATTTTACTCTGGAACGCCTCCTTTGCATCTCATTAGAGATGCAAGGGGAAGCGTAGAGTAAAAGGGTGCTAACATGCCAATTTGCATGTTAGCACCCTGTTGTTGATAGGGTGCTAGTTTTATCTCTGCTTTTTTGGCTTTTAAAGCCAAAAAAACAGAGATAAAGCCCTTGTTGATATGCCCCTTCATCTCCCCGTGCCTGAATGTGTAATGTAAATACGGTGCTATGTAAAGCGCTCCAATACCTTCGGGTCGAGTTCGCGCTATATAAATATGCAAAAAAAAATAATAATAAAGATAAAGGAAGGCAGCTAACCTTCTAGGAGCAAGACTTGACCCGGCTTTCAGCCACCATTTCCAATAGACCCGGTGGCAAGTGAATGAAACCAGCAGCAGCCGGCCAGTTACAAATTATAGAGGAACTAAAGATCTGCTCATGGAATTTCGGGGATGTAACTAATAAAATGGCTGACATTGACCTCATAACAAACTTGCAGCAATTTCATATCATAGCTCTTCAAGAAACGAGGTCTCAGTCAGTGGTGCCTTTAATAGGATACACTGAATATGCTAACTTGCCAATTAAATCAATAGGGGGGTGGAATGCACACCGATTGCTTCACTCGATTAGTCCTGATTTCAAACTTTACTCGTTGCTTGCGACACTGGGTGTGGGCCTTGCCCATGGTACACAAAAATTGAACAATGCTGTGGGGAGTGCTGTGACGCTTCACTCCCAGACGCACTGCTGTAGTGGATACAAGATCCTGCTGATAATTCCACTTTAGACTTTCTCCTTATGAATCCATATTAATACACAATTTTTTTCATAAACTTAAATGCTTTCCACTTTTTTAATCCCCGTGTGTGACGTAATGCATTTCGAATGCTTCACATATCCAAGTGTGTCCATCCGGACCTCTTCAAGAACACGAGAAAAAATGCAAAGAATCGCTCAAAACACAAGTTCTTTATTTAAATCCCAATGCATTTCGGGTTTATTTAAGCTCTTCCTGAGGGGAAACTGCCAGTTAACACATTGAAAAAGCACCGTTACTGAATTGTCCTCTGTATAGCATAAAGTTTTCAACTAATTACAACACAATTTCTCCTACAAACAGATGACCCTTTGTGCATATTACTCTAAAGTGACCCGAACATGAGAGAATTTACACCCCTTATTATCAAACCAAAGCCCCCCCATCTTCAAAACTGTGCCATGATAAACAATAAATATATCAACCCTCGTTACCAACTAATATTTAGCTCCTCCCTTTTTGCCAACCATCCCAAGAAACCTACTCCCCACTTTAACAATCAAAAAATCTGTCCGCTCCCGCTCCCCACACTCAAACACATCCATCCTGTCATTCACAAACTCCAACTCACTCGCAACTTCCCAAAGCAACGAAAACCCTCACTGTTCCCTTCTCATTCACCCATCTAAAACACAACACTCGCGCATATTCACAACCTTCTTAAACTCCCAGTTTTCGGCAATTAAGGCAAAACAATTCAGCCACCCCAAAGGAGGACTCTCAGTATACATAAGCCAGGCTTTGTACATGAAAACTCTTGGGGGCATATCAACAACAACCGGCGATAATTATCGCTAAGCGCACTTAGCGCTAGGATAATTATCGCCGGCTAGCGTGGATTTTTATCGCTGAGATAGCGTGCTATTTGCAACACTTATCTCAATAGCGATAAAAATCCTCACGCTAAGTGGCTAACGTGAGATTATCACTGGAAACCCAGCGAAAATCTCACGTTAGCTTGTTGATAGGGACAGACAAACTTATCCATGATATCCTCCTTCCATAGGATATCATGGCTAAGTCAGAAAAATACCAGACGTAAAAAAGCAGCGTTAACCGCGGTTAGCGCTGCTTTTTTTGTCTCTAACAGGGTTAGCAATATTCTTGATAATAGGAGAAATGTCGCTTAGCGACATTTCTCCTAATATTTTACTCTGGAACGCCCCCTTTGCATCTCATTAGAGATGCAAGGGGAAGCGTAGAGTAAAAGGGTGCTAACATGCAAATTTGCATGTTAGCACCCTTTTGTTGATAGGGTGCTAGTTTTATCTCTGCTTTTTTGGCTATTAAAGCCAAAAAAGCAGAGATAAAGCCCTTGTTGATATGCCCCTTGTTGTTGTGTTATCGGAACTGCGCCTCTTTGCAGCTCTTTTAGGGGCATATTATCAAGCACGGCGTTAACAATATCGCCGCTTTCGCAGCAGAACACTGCCGCTAAAAGGGCGATAATGGGCTTGATAATATGCTCTATGGAATTCCAATTGAAGCTCATGTTAGACGTCCTTCACATCTAACATGGGCTTCAATTGGAATTCCATAGAGCATATTATGAAGCCCATTATTGCCGTTTTAGCTGCAGTTTTCTGCCGCTAAAGCGGTGATATTGTTAACGCCGTGCTTGATAATATGCCCCTTAGAAGGTTGGAAGCAAGAAGGGAACACTAGCCTTATCTTTTTTTACTAAGCATCTATTTAAACCACAGCAAATACAAATAAACCTTAGGGTTTAGAAGCTGTGCCGAGTCATAGTGGAACTGAAGGATGTCCGTCCAGATGCAGATAGAATTATAACAGGGCATTTTTATCAGAATCTATTTCATATTCAGGAAGGTGAAGCGGACCTGCAGGGATTGGGCACTAGAGGGAAAATTCCAGTTCAATCACTTCCGCCGACAAAAAGCTTTGACAAACTTGCTTGCGCTATACTTACTCAAAACTATTTAATTAACACCGTGAATTTTGTGAAAGAACATAACGAACATAGCACAATATAATTGGCAAACCTATTTGGAAAAATAGAGAACATATAATGACGAAAAATGTACCCAGATCATTAAAATAGTTTAAAATAATTAAAAACTCGGGGGAATATTATTAACAAGCGGCAGCGATAATTATCGCTGGCCGCTCTTAGCGAGAAAAAGGTTATCGCTGGCTATCGCAGGAAATTATCGCCATGCTAGCGTTGTATTAACAACGCATAGCACAATGGCGATAATTTCCCAGCGATAGCGATGTTTTCCATGGAACATCGCTGGTTTTACAGCGATGTTCTATGGAAAACGGCGATAACCTTGCTGATATGACCCTGTGGTCGTATCAGCATAATCCACCCCCAATAGTAAGTATAGCTAAGTCTGCATTTTAGCAGACATTAGTTTTTGGAGAAAACAGCTGTTTTCGCTAAAAACTAACGTCTGATAAAATGAGTGGGCAGCCTTGTAAATATCGCGATGTGTACATCAGCGATATTTACAAGGTTGTACTGCCCAGTGACGCCCACTTTGAATCTTATTAGAGATGCAAAGGGAGGCATCGGGTAAAAGGGTGCTAACATGCACTGATGCATGTTATCACCCTCTTGTAAATAGGGCCATATTTTTACCTCCGCTTTTTTGGCTTTAAAAGCCAAAAAAGCGGAGATGTGGCCCTTGTAAATATGTCCCTCGGACCTTCTTAAGGAGACGTTTGACACCTTTCACACATATGTTAAGTTCATTGTGACCCTGTGGCATCCGTGAGGAGTCACTCGTACTTCCGGTAACCACAAAGGAAACAAGAGATCTTCACTTTGCCAAGTCCTTGACATTTACTATAAAAGCATATAATCTATATTCAAAACTGTAGAAATGTGTAAAACGTCTACAGCAATGCTCTGCTGGTACAGTGTAGCCTTTACTCGACCATCCTCATTGAGATACCCTCCCCTTTTGAATTAAATGCTTTTCGTCTCTCAAAATTGGGGGCCTTTCTGACCCAAAATTAAAAGCAAAATATTTTATAGAGAACAAAGTAAGAAGGACCAATGGGAAAATTATGGACAATTAGGGATCAGTTGTTCCTTGCCCCAAACAAACTCTACATAAACATCACGTATAAGTCGTGCTTTAAGCAAAGATGCACCTTCACAAATGGATTTAGTGCCCCTGTACTTCATTCTTTCCTGTGACCTTAGCACACCAGAATCACTTTGGACTAGTATGGTGCTTTTCTACAGCCGCTCGTTAGAATTAAGTAGTTACCTCATTCCGTTCAGGATATGTACTGGCAAATTGACAGTGCTGCTACATGGTGCATGTATTTTATGCATCTGGGCCCAGTGTTTGCTTGGAGCACTATGGCACCTGCTAAGGATACTACATACACCTTCTACACCACCAGGACAGGTAAGCTTTTAAGTGGAGTTAAACCCCTTTCTAGTTACATGCAGAGATGTTCACTGTTGGAAATGGCCCTTTTTGCAGGGTTATCCCCAAACGTTTTGCTTCTTCCTCCTTTATTTTTCCTGACCTGTGGTTGTTGGCATTAGGACTCTGGGCACTTTACCACTGCTGATCAGTGCTAAAGTGCATATGCTCTCCCTAGGGTAAATTGATATACTGATTAGTGACTCCATGATTGGGCTATTTGATTTACCTGTCAGGCCCTAATACAGTGCACCATGTGTGTCCAGGGCTTGTGAGCCAAATGCTGCTGGTGGGTTTGCAGCACTGGTTGTGCCACCCACAGAAGCAGCCTGTACAAGTGTGTCTCAGGTCTGCCATTGCAGAGCCTGTGTGCAGTCTCTGACTGCCATGCTGACTGACCCTTTTCTTCATATCAGACACCCCTATGGTAGGCCCAAGGGCAGGGTGCATTGTAAGTATAAGGTAGGACATGCACTAGTATGTGTGGCATGTCCTAATATTGAATTACAGCCATTTTCGTTTTTCATTATTTCAAGGCTACCTGTTCTCCATAGGCCAGAATGGGCAGTTTGATTATTACATCCTATAATCCTAACTGACTCAGGGAACATGGTAGAAATTCGAGTTTAGTATGCATGAACTCAGAATGATAAAATACATCTTTTAGTGAAGTTGGTTTTAACATTCTGTGTTTGAAAATACCACTTTTAGAAAGTAGGTATTTTTTTTGCTTAACTGTCCAAGCCTGCCTCTGCTAGGCTGTGTATTCCTTGTCTGGAGTTTGAGTGACAGGGGCTGAGGAATTCCATGGGGCTGGGAAATTCCCGGAGAGAGGGTGAGTCATCACAGGGCTGAATAGAGAGATCTCATGTAGATTTGGTGGGAGGAGTTGCACCTGGGACCTGAATAGGGCTGTGCTTTCCCTCCACAATGTTGGCTCCACCTCCTGTGGTGCGTCTGATGTCTCTGCCCTGCACTCTGAAAGGAAAGAAGGAGTCCTGTAAACAAAGCGCTCCAGGACTGACCAGAACCTGTTTGGACAACTCAAAGGCCCCTCTGCCTCCAGAGGACAAAGCATTTTGGGGTATAAATATTGGGACCCTGATCCCAAGAAATTAGATCATCCTGGAATCAAGAGGGAACCTCTGCCAAGGAGAAAGGTGGAAGACTGAAGAGGAAGGACTGTCCTACTGTGTGTTTGTGGGCTGACCTGCAGTTGCTTTGCTGCCAAGGAGAGGGGAAGGACTTTGCTGTGGCTGTGTCCCCTTGCTTGAAGAGATCTCCAAGGGCCTGAGGAGAGCTGGCCTTCTGTTAAGAAGTCCCAGGAACAAAAGGACTTCACCCCCAGCCTCCCCCCTCAACTCTGCTGAGTGAGTTCTGCCCTTCCTGGAGCGCTTGATCCAATTGTGG
The DNA here is from genome assembly GCF_964204655.1 of Triturus cristatus. Taxonomy (NCBI): domain Eukaryota; kingdom Metazoa; phylum Chordata; class Amphibia; order Caudata; family Salamandridae; genus Triturus; species Triturus cristatus. Next base: position 444,684,042 of record NC_140585.1, read on the forward strand.
GGCCTCTGGAAGTTGTGCCGGCTGTTTGGGGAGCTGGACAAGAAGAAAAGAAGAAGATCTATAAGTTTCACGCATCGCTTGCTTGCGGAGCGCATCGTCAACAGTGCGAGAAAATTCCCATTGCCGCAAAGATTGTTGCAGTGCCTGTTGCCGCTGCAAGAGCCGACACATCGTTCGCTTGCAGAGCGCATCGCCCCGGTGCGGGAAGATTCCTGTCACTGCGAGTATCGTCGCAGAGCCTGTCGTCGATGGGTGAGATCGTCGCACCGCTTGCTTGTTGACCGCATCACGTCGCTGCGAAAATCGTCGCAGAGCCATCGCATCGAGGGGCCGCGAGAGGAGAAGATCGACGCTGCGCCGCGCGTCGCTGCCGCACCTGAGATTGTCACCGTCTCGAAGGTCGCCTCATCGTGCCTGTGCGAGACGCTTCCTACCAAACCTGCGCACCGGAATCCATACAAGGTATTGCCTCCCTCCCCATACAGACCGGATTCGTCGCAACACGTCCGCTGCGTGCAGCGGGGCTGTCGCATCGCCTCCCCAGTGTCTCAGGAGTGACGCATCGCTTGTTTTTCAACGCTGCAGCTTCCATTTGGAACTTTTGTCGCATCTACAGGTACTTTGGGCTAAATGTGATGCAACTGTGGATTATTTTGACGCAAAACCGAGAACTCTTTAAAAATCATATTCTTGAACTGTGTATGTTGGATTTTTTGTCATTTTGGTCTTGTGTAGTTTAGATAAAGATACTTTATTTTTCTAAACTGGTGTGGTGTCCATTTGTGGTGTTTTCACTGTGTTACTGTGAGTGTTGGTACAAATACTTTACACATTGCCTTTGATAAGCCTGTCTGCTCGTGCTAAGCTACCAAGGGGGTGAGCAGGGGTTATCTAAAGAGTGTATCCCCCTTACCCTGGCTGAAAAGATATCATATGAAACAGCAATTGACATCAGTATGTAATTTCTTCCTGATTTCAATGAGTGATGACTTTCTCTCTCCATTCAAGCTATAGTGTGACCAATACAGCATCTTCCCAGTTGCTGCTGGTACATAGCATCTCCACACATGGTGTAGCTTCTGAATTCTCTGATACACACACAAACACACACCCCATACATGTTCAACTGCTACCACCTAACACACACACATTCTTGACTTCTATGAATACCACCTACAGTTGCTCTACACATCTCTCATAAAAATGTTTTCCTATCTCCCTCTGTTTTGAAAATAATGCCCTAAGATACACAGCCTACCTCTACACCAGGCCACTCTGAGTGACAGTGCTCTGATGATTTGAGGCAGGTAAAATAGTTTTCTCAAACTTCAAAATGGATGGAATATTCCTTTTTCTATGTTTACTTGTGGAACCGTTCGTAGACACAAAAAGTCTATATCCTTTCGGCAGGTGGAGGATAGGGTGGATTTCTTCCAAACAATGGTAAAATCTTTTAGTGGCCCAATTCTCCCAAAAGTGCAAGAAAATCTAAGGATGCAGGGCGGCCATTATTATTGTGAATGGACTGTCATCAACCAAGCAGAATGTGACTGGCTGATGGCAGCCAATCTAAACTGCTGAAACAGCCTGAATCATGCCAGTGGTTAGACCATTCTGATTGGCCGATGGAGACCAATGAGCAGTTGCCTATCCCTGGGTTTACTTATCAAACCTGTCAAAGGCCACCTCTTTTTGTACATTTGTCTGTTCTTGGGTCATTCACATGTTGCTTCCACCCACTACAGCATACAGCATTGGGCAATGGGTCAGCCTATTTCAGCCAATGGCTAACTTCACTTTGAGTCTCTGCAGTTAGCTCTTTCAGAAGGAGCAGATCCACACACAAGGTAGTTCCCTTTAGTGAAAGTGTTTTTGTTTTTACTTTATCATTACTTTGGTGTTGCCTTTGTTTGTAAAGTCTGATATGATAGCAGGATGCCTTCTACTAGATCAGTGCACAGGACACATTCTAGCTTTATCAATTCCTGTATCCTGCCAATGCTGTTGTAAATTCCTTTTGAAGTGGCCTTTGTTTATCTGACTGCTCTTTGTGACACCATAACAGCAGCTTACGTGAACTAATTATAAGCTCATGAGGGTGCTCTATCTTTGTAACCCTGTCTGTCTGTCAACTCCTTCTTTCCTTCTTTCCTTTGTCTTTCATCTCTTTCTTTCCTCTTTCTGTTCCTCTTTGCTTCTTTCTTCCCTTCTTTCCTTGTTTCTTTCCTTCTTTTCCTTTTTCTTTCTTTCCTTTTTTCTTTCCTCCCTTTTTCGTTCAGTCTTGCCTTCACCTTTCTGTCTTTTTTCTCTATTCTGCCTTCATTTTCTTTATTTTATCCTTTTTTCTCTAATTTCGCTCTTTCTTTCCTTTGTTCTTTTTTTTCTTTTTTCTTTCTTTCTTACATTCTTCTTTCTATATTTCCTTCTCTTTTTCTTTCTGTCTTCTTTCTTTGTTTCCTCTTTGTTGCCTTCCTCTTTCTTTCTTTGTTGCCTTCCTCCTTCTTCCTTCCTTTCTCTTTCTTGCCGTCCTCTTTTTTCTTTCTTTCTATCTTTCCTTCCTTCCTTCCTTTTTTTTCCCATGCTCTTCCTTTCTTTTTTTCATTGTTTGATTGTTTGTTTGTTTCTTTGTTTGTTTCTACTTTCGTTCCTTCTGTCTCAAAGGCAAGAGGCTGGCAGCCAATGCCAGACCGATTGGCTTTTTTAAATCTGTGTTAGTCAAGACATTTTGATTTTATTACAGTGATGTGTATAACATAGGTAAATACCGTTTTTTTTAGCCAGTCTTCATCCATTAGTCTTTGGTTCTATTATTCTCAGTTTTCTTCTATTCATTTCACTATGAGTTACAGCTTGCGTTCCTTTCACAAGTAGCACATCAAAACACAGAGTAGTTTCCTTCAGTGGCAGGGAGTACAATGGCAATGTGTGCATTTTTTATTTTTTAACCCAACACAACATGTTTCCTTTTAAGCAATGCTTCTGTTTAGAACGATAAGAGCCAGGAAGCTTCTAAAAAAATAAAGTTTTGCAAAAATCATGACAAAACAAAACAAAAATTGCCAATAGGCTAGTGGTCAACGCAAGACCTCTTGGCTACCCAAAGCTTGTTTCACCCACTGTAGACAGAGAAGAACAGTGGAATCCATGGATTCACATCTGATTAGGATGGAATGACATAATTAATGTAGTTTGAATAAGCCTTTTTATGGTCAGTGAATTGAGTAGAATTAAAATGAGTGAATGGTAACATCTAGTATTTACAGCTCAAATGCAAACCGAAGCCCTATCTAAAAAACTTTGTATTATGTTACTATTGTTTTTCTAATTCTAACTCTTTTTAGACAGACTGTTCCTGAGATTTTTAGCTATTGCTAAATTTCTCATGTTGTGGAGCCATTTTTTCCTTTATGTCTTTTGTGCTGTGCCATATGTAGCTGTACCTGCTACAGGGGCAGAGCAGTTACCTATATAAAAAGAGAGCAGATTCCACGACAAATCTATTGAAATCTCAACTTCTGTGAAAGCCTTTCCACTGTGACTGCAGACGGTGGTATCTAGGAAACATGAGTTGACCAGACGACCCTCTAAGGAATAGAATCTCTCATTTCAAAGAGTGTCCTTGGATGTTCACAAGAAGGTTGATTGGATCTCTCAAGGTCGTATTCACACGGTATTTAGTGAAGATTGCTATTGTAGCTTTGTGTCTGCATTTGACAGCATCGTTTTTATCTCTTTGGGAAAACGTTCTGGCCACTGCCGCTTTAGGCCGCGTGTGCTTCTCTCGTGTAGCGATGCTGTCGCCTATTTTCTTGCATAATATCTCTGCTATTCTATTCGTCCTTCCTTCCCTCACTTCCCCCTTTCCTCTCTCCTTGTTACCTTCCTCACTCCCTCCTCTCTTTCACTCTTTTTTTTCCCATTTCATTCGCTACACATAGTTTTATCGCCACTTCGTTGCATTTTTCAATCACGTCACCCTAAAGGTAGGAGGTTGTGTGCTGCACTGTACATTTGCGAGGCGGTGCTGTACATATACTCAGTGCTCTATTTCTGCTGCATTGACATACTCAGTAGTGTATCGACTGCATAGTGTGATGGTGGTACTGTACACAAACGATACTGTATTGGTAATGCAAATAATGACCCTGAGGTGTGCTGTGCATTCAGTTTGATACTGCGCCTACACGCAGCCAGGCCGAGAACTCTGGAGACAGGCTTTAGGTAATGCTCTCAGTGACGAGGACTGCAACAACAGCTGCATAATGACGAAACGTCTGACGGCCAATTGCAACCTGCGCATAATTTGTTTTAAATATTTACAACAGTTGTATTATACACCCCTTCAGTTAAAAAGGTATGGCCTACGAGACACAGCTAGATGTAAGCGGTGCGGGGTACAAGAGGCTGATTTCCTTCATCCCATATGGCATTGCTCCCGGATTAAGGAGTTCCGGGTGTTGGTCACACAAGCATTAACCGACATGATAATGGAGGACGTCGAGTTCTCCCCTTTATTTGCTTGCTGGGTCTGTTGAAGTGTTTTCAACCGAAAAATAGGCGACTGGTGCTGATAGCAACTTTAATGGCCAAAAGGAAGGTAGCACAAACACGGGACAGCCAGAAGGCCTCAAAATTTAGAGATTGGCTACATGATTTGACATTTTGCAGAGACCAGTTGACATGCTATGTCGAGGAACTGCCAGCGCCCTCTAGGACCAAGGACGCCTGGTCCCCACTGTCGACGTATCTATTGACTAACCCTCTAGATGCTGCGGATGATAGTTGTACACCATAACAGCTCCTTGATATAATGAACAAGCATTTACAATGCAATGGTCTCGGCATTGTTAAAGTTAGAGCTATTGGCATTGCTCATGACATTATTTTTGTTTATGTTTTTGTTTTTAAAACATTTAAAGAAACGGCATTGTTATTTACAATGTCAATAGCTTAATCTCTCTCAAATGCGAGACCTATTGCATTTGCACCCACGCACAGAGCCACACACACAGAGCCACCCACACAGAGCCACCCACACAGAGCTATTCACATAGAGCAACCCACACACAAATAGAGCCACCTACACACAGTTACCCACACACAGACAGAGCCACTCACGCATAGAGCCACCTACAAAAAAAGCCACCCACACAGAGCCACACACATACACACACACACACACATAGAGCCTCCCACACACACACAGAGCCACCCACAGAGCCGCAATGTGTGGTGCAAGCTGCAGGGGCCTTCTAAGGAGGGCCTTGGCACTTATATGTTTTTTACTTCTATATATATTTTTTTTGCATAAATTAAGCACTGTAGTAACCACGAACTGTTCTGAGCATCAGTATGACGGTTCTTCTTAAATTCCTGAGTCCGACCACAGAAAAAAAAGGATCGTGACTTCAAAGGGAAGTGCTCAGAGTTCAACCCCGCAGCTAGGAAGAGTGGACAGCAACTGGTAATTAGCTGGATACTTTCTCAGACATTTGTTTGCACAGTCATGCCACGTGCTATTTATTGTGCCCTTGGGTCTTATCTTAAATACAGTTTACATCTATTTACGAACTGCCTGTTTCAGCCATGAAGTCTTCCATGTCTCTTTTTGCATGTGTACCCCAGTTGACAGACACAATGCCACTGATCTTGTGTGATATCAGTCTTCACTTGCCGAACAACAACTGTGAGCAAAGACGTGACCCCAGTGCTCTCATCAACGGCTCCTCCGTCCCCGGCACTTTGAAAGTTTCAATTATCCTCCGAGGATTAGTGATAGCAAGAAGGTTGGAATGAGTCGTGACTCTGCAGTATCCCGGACGAGGCCGCAAACTGTTAGTACAGGCACAGGTAAGCTGCCCACTTACTCTCCCCCATGTCCACGACACCGGCAACAGCCTCACTGTCATACATGCCAACATTTCATAAAAGCAAAGTGCGAGATTTTTTTTAAAAAAAATCGGGAGAAGGGGGCCTTCAATCGGGTTTCTGTCATGTATGGACTTTGGAAGTGTGCTGCTGCAGGATCGGACATTTGAAAGCAAATTCACGTGTTTTTTAATCACCTTTCAAAAGCATGGAGCACAGTGGCAGGCAGAGAAAGAGGGGGATGCAAGAGTTTGAACTGGCCTGGCAGGTTGCGGTCAGTGCATAAACCCCCCCCCTCCCCCGTCAGCCCAGGCTGAAACAGCTTCGGGCACACACACAGCTACCGCCCCCACCCCCCTCCCAGTACTTCACAGACCATTCGCTTGTTAATGAGGCTTTGTTGGTGTTTCACCTCTTCTAGACCTCCTGCATCGCAATTCTGACTATTGCTGGAAGAATTAGTACGTTACACAATACCGAGCCCTGTCTGCTGAAACCCCGAGGAATCGGGTTTTTGCTTGCAGGAATCGGGAGGCGGGAGACTAGCCATGAAATCGGTAGTCTCCCGCCTGAATCGGGAGTGTTGGCATGTCTGCACTGTGCTTACCTGAAAGTGGTCAGAGAGAAGCTGTAACCGCGCTCCGCGGCCATCTTCTTATTCATAGTGAATGTGAAACACCAGAGAACCCGGCTCCTACCGCGTGGAAATAGATAGAGGACAACAAGGAAGTATCAACTCAAGAAGAAGCAGCCTCCATATTGGAAAAGCATTTACGTTCATGCCCATTACTAAATCCTCAGCATGTCCGTTTTGATTTTTCAATAATATTTATGTGGGCGGCGGCTGCCGGTGCAGTCACTGCTTTTGGGGCGGCTCCAGATTCACTCGCAGTCTGTGCTCCAGAGCCGGCAGAAGCCTGAGGGAAGCAGTGGGCCGGGTGCACGGAGTTGCGGATCGGCCTCGGCTTGTCATTAGGAGGCAGCGGCTGCGGATCTCGGGGGAGACATGTTGTGCCCCGCAGTACAGCCGAGTCAGCAGAAGCTGGCCGAGAAGCTCACCATCCTCAACGACCGCGGCATCGGGATGCTGACCCGACTCTACAACATCAAGAAGGTGAGGCGGGGTCCCGGGAACTCTGACAGCCACTGCTTGGGGAGTTGGGAAGGGGGAGTGGTGGGCGTTGCCAGAACAAGTCCACCCTCAAATCTGCGTTTTCCAGTCTCCAAATGTCAATTTCTAATTTTATTATCTCTTGCGCACTAAAGCTTTCCGAAAGAAAATCAGGGCAGAGCAAAGCGTCATCAAAGTCCTCATTCAACAAGTATGTTGTGGTAACTTGATGCCATTCAATACAAATGAAAGTTACGTTTCGTAAACATACATCACGTTCTATAAACAGCACATGGATTGCCCGAGAGCAGGGGGAGAGGACGAGCACACCACCGCCTTTCTCCGAGGCGAAGCAGAAATGCCTCGGAGAAAGGCAGCGGCGTTTCCGGATTCGGGGGCGTGTTTTGCTTTTCTCTCCTCTTGCCATTGGCTGGGGGAGATAATGAGAAAAGTTGAAAAAACGCCCCAGAATCCAAAAAGGACGGGGCCTGTTCGGAGTGACGGACCTCTTCTCCAATGGCTGGCCAGCATTCAAGAGGCCAGCCAATGGAGAACAGGGGAGAAGAGGGGCGGGTTCAAGCCCCTCTACTCCAAGTCATTGTCTCTCGCGAGCGAGCGAGACCGCGCAAGCCCAGCCTTCGCTAGCCGAGACCTAAAAATGAGCTAGGTAAAAACAATGATTCTTGTTGTATGATGCTATCTTGTAATATCATCGATTCTTGTTGTCACAGGGGGGGAAGGGGGGCTGATTGTTTGGCGCTTGGCGCATATGTCGTATGTATTTGAAAATGCAAAAATAAAAAAAAGATGTACTGTGCATTGTGCCATTCTACTGTACATTGGCTCGATGCTTGACTACGCACTGTTATGATGGTGCAGCAGGATGGGATAGTGGGATGGGCAGTGTGGGCAGCTGGCTGGGGCCCACTCCTGCTTACAACTAAGGGGCCCCACACTCTCTTTCAAAAAAGTTCAGTGTTACTAGGCCCAGGGAGCAGCAGTGATTTGGAGCTGTGTGGCTCCCCTGGGCCTCACAGCCATGGGCTGAATAGGCTCCAGAAATCTAATTGCTGCATCTGCATAACAGCGAATAGATGGGTACTTGAAGTGCCGTTAGGTGTGAAGTGACCCCTGCCCCTACATGAATGTAAAGCAAATCGTCCTGCAGGACTCACAACAAAAGAAAGAATCATGTCCCATCACGTAGGATGGGGCAAAGGGAGACAGATGTCCAGCGGCAGCTCGCACAGGTAAACGCTGTGGGGCAGGGAGGTGGGGTGGGCTGGGTGTTAGATAGAGGAATGTGAAAATTAACTAAATAAATAAATAAATAAAACCACTTAAATTGCGCTCAACACATCACCGAAGTCTGCGATGCAGCGAGTGCAAAGGAAGTGGTTTTATTTATTTAGTTTTCACATCCGTGTCGTATGTCGAATTCAACTGCCCCCACCCCGCCCTGCCTAACTTCCCCACATCGTTTACCTGTGCGTGCCACTTCAGCAGGTGTCATCAACATTCAAAAAAGCACCTTTCTTTAACACACAGAAGCGTTCTACCTTAGCACATGGAATTATATCACTGGATTTAGTTGTTTTTAGTAATATTGAGAGTCTTTAAACATGAACTGAGAAACAATGCTGCCCCTGTCCTGATAATTATTGTATTAGTGAACTGAGAGCAGGGCCACTGAAATTGTGTGGCAAGAAAGGTCCAAATTAGGGGGTAGTGTTTAATAACATATGCAGCAAGAAAAGGCAAATTATGTGTCATAATACAACACATTTTGTGATAGTATTACCTCATAATTTCGTCATTCACCCAAATACAGCAATAAGCAACAGAAACATAACCAGTTAAACTTTGCGAAGTGTTGCTGCATTTTTATTAATGTTTGATCCGTTTTGAGCTAGAAACAAAAAAAATGTTTTTGTTAAAAGCTGCAGATTATGCGGCAGATGAAGTATGCGGCAAATCCAAAATGTATTGGGAAAACCCAGCGACTGTAATATCATATGATTCCAGTGGCCCTGGCTGAGAGGCATGTCAGGGTTCATGTGTACCCTATATGTGGACTACAGTCTTATTAAACATGCAGCAAAACTTTAGTCTATTACATCAAACACAAGAAGTTTTATACAGCACACACCCTAACTGCACATATTTGAATGTGCTCTAATGTGCAACAAAGTGGAGGTTGTTGAAATAAAGCATTTGCACAGGATCACAAAATTTGGTCAGGCAGGAAAGCCGAGATCCTAGATTTTCCAGTTTCTCAGTGTAAAATTCAGCCATCACCTGGGTATCTCTTTATGACATTAAAGTTTGATGCTTCATCTTTAATTCTTGGAGCATAAGACTAGAGTCTGGTCGATAGGCATGGTACACACTGTATTTTTGGCAGTTTTACATAGCATGAACATTGGGCATGAAAATAAGAGCACTTAAAAACAGACACAGACTGCAGTCATTTTTTTCCAGCATGGAGATTTGTCTGGATTCACAGGATGCTAAGCCATGATCCGGATTGAAGACTGCCTGTCCAAGATGTACGGTGGGCAGGTGTAGCCACTAGACCACGTCCCCTCCTGGGAAAGCTCGGGTCATTTTCCAAGAGGATCTTGATCTGGCTCAATTTTTCAGTGGATTGCCCACACATAACAGCATGCAGGGACAGAATACTTGCAAAAATGTAAAAACGTTTGAAGAGTGTGTGTCTGGAAGGTAGAGATGGATGTAAAGGAAGAGACCAGCTGAAATAAGGTAAGAGACTAGGGGGAGAAGAGTGATAAGGAGCAGCATATGGAGGTGAGACAAGGATGTAAGAGGGTCAGAACCAGCAAGAAGAGGCTGGGGGAAAGGGAGGAATTGATGTAAAGGGGGCAGAACCATCAAAAAGGTTGAGGCAAGAGAAGGTGAGAGGCTGGGTGTGATGTTGAGAGGAAATGAGTAGAGCACTGAGGGGAAAGATGGATGTGAGAGTGGCAGAATCGGAGCGAGACGGTAAGATGCTTGAGGAGAGACAAGTGAACAGGAAATAATGCAGGATGAAGTGGATATCAAAGGGGGCTGAAGCAGCAATATTAGGTAATAGGCTGGGCAAGAGAAGAGGTAAAAAGTAGAGCATGGAGGGTTGAGGTGGATGTAAGGGGGCAGAATCAGCACAACAGTATGAGGCTAGAGAAGAGATAAACATTTAGTTGAACCAGTGTGTGCTGCTAAGTCCGTTGAGCCTTCTGCCAAAGTTTGCAATTCTCTATCCCTTTATTTTCCTGTTGCAAAATGTCAAGAAAAGTCTTTGCTTTGAGATTAATGTTCCATCCCTTACAAACGGTTGCGATCTTGAACCATCCTCAATGTGTCTGCTGAATTTCAGCCTGCTCTATGTACTCTTTCACCTCTCTTGACCTTTCTATCAAATCTCACTCCCAGTGAGGCCCTTTTCCTGCCTATGTTTTGACCAGAGATCTAGCTCCTGAGAAAAAGGTAAAGAGCCCAAGACCTAAGGAGTGGTCAGCGAATGAGGCGATTTCAGTGGTTCCTATTAAAAAAATCTGTGAAAAGATCTGGGAGACTCAAACGCTGTGGGCCAAATGAAGGCGCTACTTTTCTTAAACTCACTCTGTCACTTAACTCTTTTTTTTAAATCATGGAGCAGGTTAAAACTGCTGTACAGGCTCAGAGGGGAGATGGTATAGAAGGTCAAGACCAAGATACCTTGCTGGGGACTAGGCCACCCCCTATTTCAATCAGTAACCATTTTACTCCATTGTTAAACTTAGATGAAGTAGGATGGGAACTGATAGGGCCAAGGGAGGCGCCGGTTACTACAGATGTATCCGCTAAGGCAAGTCCGTGTCCATTGGAGGCTAGCCCCCATGCCAGCGAGAGAGCTGAAACCCCTCTGGAAAAAATAATTCTGAACCTAAGGTCAGACATCCTTAAGAAATTCGAGATCTTGGAGGGAAACCAGAAAGGCATACAGGAGAAATGTGTTGTGTTGGAGGAAGAACTTGATAGTCTTGCAGAGCGTATCGCTACCATAGAGAAAGAAGTGAAAGACCTGTCAGTAGTGATGAGCCATAATTCTCGAGACATTGAGGCCCTGAAAATACAAAACAAGACATTGCAAGACAACCTGGAAAGTATGGAAACCCACTCTAGGTGAAATAACCTGAGGTTACTAAACATCCCGGAAGGGGCAGAAAAAGGAGACGTGAAGGGCTTTGTTTGTAAACTGTTAAGAGAGAGAGTTTTGCTATACAGGCCGGATGTTCAAAGAGTGCATAGAGATCCTTTCAAATTAACTCCCAAAAGGAAGTCTCCTAAAAAAATTCAAGTTTTCTTACCTTTGCGGTCAAAGAAATGATCCAAGGTCATGCTCTGAAGGAGAAAACTTTGAAGTATTAGGACTTTACTTATTATGTGAGGTCCGACATGTGTAAGAGGATGGCGCAAAGACAATGGGAACTAGGCACTAGGATGAATGGCCTACAGTAAAAAGGAGCTCAGGTCCAGATAAAATTCCTTGCAATGCTAAAAATTATGTGGAGGAACACGATGTATAGCATGCGGGACCCTGAGGAGGGGGATATTTTCTTGGCTCAGATGGAGGGAACCATGGCTGCCATAGCTAGCACTTAGGAGTCCATTTTCTGAATCAGAAGAGAAGTAATACAGATTGGAGGTGTCATATATGAGGCCAGTTTGATTTAAGCATGAATGATAGAGTTTCTGTATATCCTTCCACGGGAGAGGGGTTCACGAATGGCAGATTATATCGCTTAAGGATAGGGGGGGAGGGTTCCCCAATGGGTAAGGGTGTGTACAGGGTGTTGGGAGCATAATGGGGAATCAAAAAAATATATCCTCATCTTGCAAGGTTGTAGTCACTGTAAATTCATTTCTGGAAAACTCCCGCTTATATAAGGTTTAAGCAAGATAGCTTGCAGGGAGGGCGTATGGGGCCACAAGACAATGAAGAACGTTGGAAAAGTTCATCTTGTTCCAGGTTGAGATCTAGGAGAAAGCAGGCAATGGTGGCGGAGTATCTCAGGAACAGTGGGGCTTATAATGCTTCAGGAGACTCATTGGGAGCGGGAGGAGTGCAGGTCATGTTTTAGTAAACTACCATGGGGGCAGGATGTAGTGTGTTCGGATCAGAGAGGTAGCACTAGAGTTGGCAGGAATAACTGTACTGAAGTATGATTCGGATAGGTCTGGTAGATGGGTGGTGGTTAATCTGGGGATTCAGGACAGGCTGTTTGAGTGTGCAACTTATTAATGTCCAAATAACGATATTCCAGATGCACTGGAGAAGTTGCAATCCTGTCTTTTGGAGAATATGATTCCCATCATTCTTGAAGGAGATTTCAACATTATTCTAATTATTACCTGAATAGAACATCAAGGGCAAAATACACAAGCTCCTCTAAGACATCCTGTAGGTTAAGTAACATGATGGTCAAATTAAACTTATTAGAAATCTGGCACAGGAGAATGGCATAGCTAAGGGCAATAATAAATGCTATACCGATATGTAAGAGGTGAGCTACACAGGTGAGAGATGAGGGGGTTATAGCAAAAATTAAGATCAAAGAAACTGAACTCCAGTAGGCCTCATTAAAGGGATCATCTAGGGTATCATTCCTCCGTAGAGAACTAGAGGATTTGCAGGCAGAGTATGAAGCTCTGCTTGCAAAATGAATCCAGGGCAGATGGAAAGTCAGTAAGCTGAAGCATTTCTCCGATGGCGAGAGGTGTAGCTTTCTTCTGGTTTGGAAGGTTAAGGTAGATAGAGCCAGGAATTCGATGCAGGGTCTGATAGACTTGGAGACCCGGGTGCTCTTAAAAACCAACGCAGACATTAGAGCAGATGCTTGGAGGTATATGAGCAGTTTATATGAAGATGATCTACAGCCTGGAAAGGAGCATATAGGGATCTGGTTCAAGGAGTCTTCCAAAAATAACAAGGGTGCGAGTGGATCTATTAGGGTCGGAGATCACCGACGAGGAAAAAATTGTTGCAATGTAGGAAAATGAGCGTCGGAAAAGCCGCTGGCCCAGATAGTCTTCCAGTAGAGCTGTATAAAGCTACCATAGAGAAGCAAACCCCATTTCTAAAGGGAGTATTTAACACAATTTATATAAAGAAAGAGGAAGCGCCGACATCCTGGTCAGAGGCAACTGTGGTCCTAGTTCTGAAACCTGATAAAGACCATGTAAAAACTAAATCCTACAGACCAATATCCTTATTAAAAGCAGATTATAAGATCTTTTCTGGGATATTAGCCTCAAGGGTGGCACGGGTTATCAAAAGCATTATTCTTATAGATCAGAGGGGTTTTGTTCCTGGGGCGGCAGTTAAATGAGCTTATGCATTTGATAATGGGGTCATTGATATGGCGGAAGCTCAAAAATTGCAGTTTACTGTAGTGGCGGTAGATGAGGCTAAAGCCTTTGACAGGGTATATTGGGAATACCTTTGGGAAGCCCTTAAAAGCTTTGGATGTCCTCAAAACGTAATAAGGGCAATACAAAAGCTGTATAGGCTCCCCATTATGAGGGTGTTGGTAAAAGGAGAACTCTGAGACTGGTTCCACATAACTAGGGGCACTAGACAGGGCAGTCCCCTATCCCCCTTACTTTTCCCCCTATATATTACACCTTTTACTCATCAGATTAGAGCAGATACCACCATAATCCATTTTAAGACAGCTGGTTTGGACGTTAAACTAGCCCTATATGCAGACAATATGGTGGTATATACAACAAATCCGCAGTCTACAATATCTCATCTGATGGTGAGGGCTGAGGGTTTTGGCAAGATATCTGGATAAAAGGTTAATATGGACAAAACTGAAGTGATGGATTGGAACCAGGGAAATATCATTCAGTGGCAAAATCCAAAATGAGATACCTGGGAATTTTAATAACTCAGAGATTGGAAGACATCCCACGGGTCAACTGAAAAAAGGCAGCCAATAGGTGGAAAGACTCTTAGTAAAATGGGCTAATCTGCCATGAAACATCTATGGTAGTGTAATTCTCATTAAGATGATTATTCTATGTAAAATTACTTTTCTCTTTAACTCTATACCCCTTACTTTCCCAAGAAAAGACATAGCTAAATTGCAGGGAAAAATTGGGAGTTTTATTTGGGCTGCGAAGGGACCTAGGATAGCAAGGAAAAAACTGAGTAGAAAGGTTGGGGCAGGGGGTTTAGCTCGCCCTGATTTGCTAATGTATTGCTATGCTATCCATTTTAAGAACTTTTGTATGTTAGCTAGTACACTGGATAGATCTCCAATGAGTAGATCGTACGGGGCAATGCTTAGGGATTTGGGACAGAGTCACTTTCTGTTTAAATATGGTGACCCAAAATACTTTTAAAAAGTCAGGTTGGAGGCCGAGATTGCAGAACTGGAGGGTGACCTGGGGAGCGGGGTAACAGACGCCAAGTTGCATGTTCTACACCTAAAGCAGGCGGCCTATCGGGCCCTCGTTACGGAGGCGGCCAGGGGCCTCAGTAGAGAGCAGCAGGGGCGATTGTATGATGTGGGTGATAAGGCTGGCAAATTGATTGCGTGGTTGGATAAGAGGGAGAGAGCGAGCCGCGTGGTGCCTTTGATTGAGAGTGTTGATGGTGCGCGTGTCACTGAGCCGGAAGCCATTGTCTCCTGCTTCGCGGATTATTTCCGCGAAGTCTACTCCCCGGTTTCCCCCTGCTCGGAGGAAGATTCCCATGCCCTGCTTCGGGACATCGCACTGCCCTCCCTTACGGTGGAGGACAGGGATTCGCTGGACGCCCCTCCCACCTCGGACGAAATTGCCTTGGCTATTCGCTCGGTTGCATCCGGCAAGGCCATGGGCCCCAATGGTATTCCCATCGAGCTATACAAGCTACGCCCGGATGTGTTGGCGCCCCACCTGCGCGCGATGTTCCTGGCGGCCCACTCGCAGGGTTCCCTCCCGCCGGACCAGCGTCTGGCCACAATTGTGGTGATCCACAAGGAGGGGAAGCCCCGTGAACGGGTCACATCCTATAGGCCGATTTCGCTCTTGAACGCGGAGCCCAAAATCCTCGCCAAGGTGTTGGCCAACCGGTTGGTTGGCGTGGTGGGCGATTTGGTCCACCAAGACCAATCTGGCTTTATACCGCACCGCAACACGGCGCTCAATCTGCGGCGCTTACACGGGGTGCTCGCGCGTGTCCCATTTGTGCGGGAGCCGGCCATCTTGGCGTCCTTGGACGCCACCATGGCGTTTGATACGCTTGAATGGCCATACATCTGGGCGATGCTGGCGAAATTCGGGTTTGGCCCGGGTTTCATTAGCTGGGTCAAATTGCTATACTCGGGCCCATTGGCGCAGGTGGTAGTGAATGGGCGAGTCTCGGCCCCATTCGCGCTGGGGCGGGGTACGCGACAGGGTTGCCCCCTGTTGCCTCTCCTGTTTGCCCTGGCCCTGGAGCCCCTGACGGAGTGGCTGCGGTGGCACCCTTCTATCCGTGGTCTCCGCTGGACCCCCGAGCATGAGGACCGTGTGTCCCTCTACGCTGACGATATCCTTCTGTATCTCGCCTCCCCGCGTAAATCACTGATCGTACTGGTTGATGTTTTGCGCTCATTCGGTCGCAACTCAGGCCTGGTCATCAACTGGGCGAAATCCTGTGTCTACGTGCTTTCCGGGGAGGCTCCGGTCCTACCACGGGACTGTCCGATCCAGATTGCCTCTCAAGGTTTTCGGTACCTGGGTATCTATATCACTCTTGACCCGGAGGCCCGCTATGAACGGAATTTGCTACCCCCCCTCCAGCGCTTGAGGGAGGACGTGGTGCGCTGGCGGCGTCTGCCGCTCTCGCCGCTCGGCCGAGCGGCCTTGTTTAAAATGATGTCCCTGCCGCGCTTCCTCTACGCCCTCCAGAATACTATGGACTTGGTCCCGGCACGCTATTTCCGTGAGGTGGAGGGCCTCCAGCGGCGCCTGTTCTGGGACGGGAGGCCGCGCATTGCTCTGGCTAAATTGACGCTCCCGTGGTACGATGGGGGGGTCGCCCTCCCGGACATTAAACGGTATTACTGGGCCTCCCAACTAGCTGCAATTAATCATGGCCTTTACGGGCCCGCCTTGAACCCGGCATTTGAGATGGATAAGATGCTCCTACCCGGTGGCGATTACAATCGCGCGCTCTACTCTGGCGCGCCCGACTTCCGTTTGACGGGACCGACGCGTGTCATGGTGCGTGTCTGGCACGCGGCTAATGCAGCTATGGGGTGGAAGGACCGTTTGACCCGGGCGTCACCGCTGTATGCGTCTGAGAGGTTGGGCTCCCTGTGGACGTCGAAGGGCTTCGCGAAGTGGGACACGATCGGAATCAGCACGGTGGGAGATCTCTGGACGAGGGGGGGATTCAAAACTTTTGAGACGCTGCAGGCGGAGTTTCAGCTGCAAGGCAGTGAGTACTTTCGGTACCTACAAGTCCGCCACGCGCTGGGCTCCGTCTTCCCGGATGTCGCATCCATTCCGGAGTCTTCCCCCCTGGAGGACAGAGTGCTGGATGGCCATGTACCGGACAGCACGATCTCCCTCATATACAAAAAACTGATCAACGATAGATCGTGCCTGCTGACTAGTCTCCGCGAGGCCTGGGTTGCCGACGGGCTGGAGCTGGACGACGAGGATTGGATTTCCGCGGTGGCCTCTCCGAAAGAGGTGGCCATCCCGGCTTGCCTTCGTTTCGTCCAGCTCAAGATCCTTCACCGGGTGTACGTGACGGGGCCAAGGCTTCTGCGTATGGGTTTTGCTGGTGACGGAATGTGTAAGCGTGGCTGTGGTGCGTTGGCGACTTTCATGCATATACTGTGGGAGTGCCCGAAGGTGGAGCGATTCTGGCGTGGTGTGCATGAGGTCCTGCGTGTGGTGACGCGTGTCACGCTGCTGCCTGAAGCGAGGAGATGCTTGCTGAATGTATGGGAACCGAATGACTATTCGGTCCCGCAGACGCGGTGGGTGACTCTGGGATACATGATAGCTAAGCGTGACATTGCTCAATTGTGGGGATCCCAGAGGCCCCCTGCGGTGTCGGCCTGGAAGGAGCATATGGATTGGTGTATGTTTCGTGAAAAGGTGGTGTATGTGGCGAGGGGTAAGCCTGGGGCGTGGGTGAAACTCTGGGGCCCCTGGAACGCCTACCGCGGGGGTATTTGTGAGCCACCACTGCTACCGGCTGCCTCGCCTGCTCCGTCTCCCTAGACTGCCCCCCTCCCTCGGCCGCGGGCGCGCGGTCCCCCAGTCCCTGATCTACTCCCATTCCCCTCCTCAGAGTTCTGCTGCTGGTTTGGATCCCCCACTTATGGAGCACGTGCTGTCACTTTGGATCGCGGGTTGCCTTGCGGGTGTGGTTTTTTGGTGTTGTTTTGTTTTAAGAAAAGGGAACCGTACTGTGGGCTTGGAGCTGTGTGGCCTGCACCATTGACTACTCCTGTTTCACTGCTCTGCACTGCCGAGAGACTTTTACTGTATCTATGCAATATGCTTTTGTCATTCTAGCGGCCGGCCGGGTGGTTGTAGGCCCATACCTGTAACTTTTACAAACTGCAATAAACGGTTTCAAAAAAAAAAAAAATAAAATAAAAAAAGTCAGGTTGAAGGTTTTCAAAACTAAAATAAGAACATGGGTGTATTTCCGAAAGAGGTTCAGTATCCCTTTTAATACGTCTTTGGCACCCATTTGGGACTGCCCGGGCACCCCAGACTTCTTGGTAGGCCATCTCAGTCAACCCCTAAAATCAGCTGCTTTAAGATATTGGGTAGATCTCACAGCAGGTTCAGGCTTGGTGGAATGGGTAGTGTTAAGGGCATGCACTAATGGTCAGCTGACGAGATTCAAATACTATCAGTTGTTATCACGGTGGGCTACACAAGTGTGGGCAGAAGAGGACAATGAGCCATGGCTTGAATAGGGGATGAAGAACGGCCCCCTAAAGAAGGAAGTTTCGACCTGGTATTGGGCCTTTTTGGGTCCAAGGATAAGAACTTGCCAGATATAACCAAAACATGGGAAGGGGTAATTGTGGAGGGAAATCTAAGGCCAATATGGCAAATATCTTTTTCCATATTATGTGCGGTGGTGAAACCTGCCTCAGTCAAGAGAGATCATCTGTTTACCACACATAGGGCAGACTGGTCTCCAGGCAAGCTCTCAAAAGTCACCGGGAAAGAAATCAGCTGTCCAAAGTGTACGTTTCCAGCGGCGGATGTAATACATATGTTTATTCAATGCCTGATTATTGCCCCCTTTTGGATTGTAATATGCAACTTTATCAGCGAGGCCACAAGATACCAGATTGAGGTAAGCCCTCAAATTATATTTTTTGGGCTTATTCACGATGCAGGTTTGCAGGCAAGCTCTCCCATAATGAAATTTGTTTTTTATGTGATTTTGCTGGCAAGACGAGAGATATGTAGGCTCTGGAAATCTGCAAAATGTCCCACTCATAACTGGCTGTCTTCAAACATCAAGTACATAAGACAGATCAACGTAGCCAGCGATCCTCAAAGCTTGGAGAGGGTCTGGTTATACAACCTAAATTGGCAACAAACAAGTGGGTCCAATGATTTAGCCATGTATGCTGGAGGTCCCTGTTTTCTCCTCATCTTTTTCTTTGGGTTTGGGGATACTAATGTGGAACAGCAATATCTTTGTGTGGACAGGTTCATCCTCTCCCAAGTGGAGATGAGAGCTGTACCAGCAAGTAAGTGATGGCGGGATGAGGACAAAAAGAAAAAAACACAATCAATATGTGGGATCATGAGTTTGTCTAGGAATAGGAGTTGGTACTAGAAGGGTATGCTTTGAGTACAAATCCTATGCTAGCCAGTGCACCTACACCTGTGTTGCACAAGGCAGCCTAATTAGAGAGTCATTACGGGGGCTAATAATAGCAGCAGGCCAATCATAGTACATAGGGTACGTCGCTGTGTTAACCCCTTGCGCAACATTCTGTGAAAATTGTGCAAATCTGGACTGAAGAATATGTGGTACTGAAGTCTGGATCTATGCCCTTTCTTTAGATTGCGATACATTTGTTTGGGAGAGATATTACTGAGCAATCCAATGCCTCAATTATTTCTTGCTTTGAACCACATATGTAGAAATGTTGATATAAGCTCAGTTTCTCTGCCTTTTGTATTATGTTCTATCCTTTAATCTTTCCAAGTAATATATTACA
Organism: Triturus cristatus; assembly: GCF_964204655.1. Lineage (NCBI taxonomy): Eukaryota > Metazoa > Chordata > Amphibia > Caudata > Salamandridae > Triturus > Triturus cristatus. Next base: position 444,703,254 of record NC_140585.1, read on the forward strand.
GAGGTTGTTTGCGCCTTTCACTCCCAGGAATTTGTTTAGTTACAATTTGTTTGGCAAAGGGCTTGCCCAGCAAAATGTTTTATATATTCCAAAATCCCAATGTGGTAATAATATCTTAGACCATGCATGTTCTAAAAGAACATATGCAGCCATTTTTCTTTAGTTAATCCTATACAGTTTCCCTGGTTCCATAAGACCCCCCTACAGTACTGTTGGCATTACACTGTATTGCATTATGCTGTTAAGTCTTCTTTTTTGTATACGTTATTGTACTAATTTTGTGCTGTTAACATGACCTGTTTTGTTTCTTACTTACAAAATTGACAATTCCTTATGATTGTAGATTGGGTATTGCACTTAATCTGTGAATTAGTTATACACCAGAAAAACAATCAAACAACAAAATACACGAACCTTACTATGTACATTTATTTAAAAAAAAAAATACAAAATAATATATTGCATTTAAAAAAGGATCAGAGTAAAAGGGAAATGTGGTGACGGTATTAATTGTATTCCACTCACATTATATGCCATTATATAACATTATATCCATTAAATCACATTTTATTGTTCACAGATAAAATGTCAATTAAAAATGGCAATGGTATGCTTACCAGTTGGATACTGAGACTTTGCAGAGAAATGTGCGTTCACACAACTTTTCTTCCTTTTTTACTACAAATCACTGACCAGCAAATTATTTTGACTCTCTGGTGTCACCATTAAGACTGGATACTAATATCAGAGAGAGACAGGCGATTTGAATTGTCCAAAATGTATTCGTTTTCAGAACCATTGTACCATTTTCATATTTTTATATCAGAATCAAAGATAAAAGTAACATTTATTTTTGATGTAACTGAACTGTTGTTGCATTTACAGAAATAAATGTAGCAGCCATTGCAGTAAGCTGAATAAATAAAACACATCTAATCAACATTTCTGGCCTGTGTATAATCAACAATAGTCCGGAATTTTTGCCATAGCAAAAGACATCAAATATAAATATGCTTTTACATAAAATGTACGCAAATCATCCTTTGTATTTTGTTCCTTATTTAGTTTAAGTATCTAAACCTATCAACCGTAACATCAAGATCTAGTTCTCGATGAAGAATTATTGTGACCATTGATCTCAATAATTCCAGAGTCATCAGACAAAAGTATTCTCCCTTCATTGTAAGAATAGTGAATGAACATAGTCACAGAGATGTTTCTTTTTACACTTTTAATATAGGTTCAGCTGGGGGTCCCAGTATGCCCACATTGACCTTTGCCATTTGAGAGTGTTGCTTAGTTATGCAGCCTTTTTATTTAATTTATCATTGAGTTTCTTAGGTAGGATTGTGAGGAGGTAGAAGTCAGAGGATGGTTGAGAAGCCAGAGCAATGCAGGGGGCCTACTCCAAGCAGCACCATCAGATGTAGCTATCGGTGGAGCCGGGGGGCAAGATGGCGGTCGAGTGAGACCGTGGTGCGGATGGACCGATGCTGGGGTGGTTATCGGCAGCTCAGAGCTTTTCATAATAAGCAACGAAAACATACGGAACATTTCTCTGAAGGGGAGAAGAAAAGAAGAATATGCAGATTAAGTAAATAGTTTAAAGGATTATATTTGTCAAGTTACCTGATGGTGCTGGAAATCGGAAAGACGCAAAATGCCGGGTCTAATGTGAATGCAGGAGCCTACCTGAAGACTCTCGGCTCGCTCATCGGTCTCTCTGTTATCCGCTTTCTGTGCCGTGAACAGCTGTTAGCGCCACGGGAGCCGAGGGAGCCGAGGGGGCAACTACGCGGTGTCCGGGCAGATATAATTTTCGGAGACTCTGGCCAGCAACCTCCTCACGACGTTAACAAGGAGGAATCAGTGATAGCTCCTAAAAACGCTGGATCCACCGCCGCGGCCAAGGCAAGGGCTGCAGCAGCGGCGGCGGCAAGGCAGGCACAACGAGAGGATGCTGTAAATGAAAAGCGGGCCGCCAAGTAAACGGACGTGGGCTCCGGCGTCAGGACTCCGAAGCGGGGAGCATCGGTGTCAAGGAAAGCGAGCGCGACCGGCCCCTCAGTTGCGGACCTCCTCCGCCGAACACCAGGTGGAGCATTTCCAGGTCAAAGAAAGCAGAGTGAGCCAGTGAGTGCAGAGGAAGGGCTGCAGAATTGCTTGGAAAACTCTGAAACCTTTGGGGTCTCTGGAGCTCCAGCTAGTGAAGTAAGGTCTAATTTACCTGTGGGGGAAGTGGTGGAAGAGAACTTTGTAGACACTGCTAATGTTAATGAAGTGCCTCAAAATGCCCCCACCATATCTATCCCACTTCAGTCAAAACCAGTTACAGTCACAAATCTAAATCAAAATGAAATGCTTCAAAGTGCCCCCCTATATCTATCCTGCAGCAGCCGAGTACAGCTATAATTACAGTTATAAACAACGACAAGGACACTGCCGTCAGGGCTACTCCTATAGTATTTCCCGAGGCATGTCTCAAGGAGACCACGGCTGACATGGCTGGCAGAGACGCAATTTCACAAAATCAGACGGTTACTATGCCTAGTCTGGCGGGACTGAGTCACCCTATTGGCTCCCAAGATAAAAACACTGAGAAAGCGATTTGCAGTGCTGAGGCAAACAACAGGAAAACTGTAGACACAGACGCAGATAAGGACCCAAGTGATTTTTACTCCTTTTCTGACGAACTTGAATGGTCGGACGAGACATGCTCTATGTCAATGGGGAGCGATAATGATAATGAGTCCTGCCACGGAGCTCTAAAAACAGTAGTCAGAAAAAGAAAGGGCCATCAAGGCGCAACTGAATTGGTATGGGATTATACCCCTACAACGCAATCTATCCCGCAACAATCAACAGAATATATGCCGACTAACGCCTTACATTCGCCCCCCCAATCTGCTGCTCTTGGCTCTACAGATCTGCCTTCTGGCTCACCTGCTACTTTGGACACAGTAATGGTAACGGTTCTCCAAGCAATCGCAGCACACAGGGAAGAGACTGCACACGACGGGCGTAAGGCCCAAGCTACTCTACGGAAAGTTCAAGGGGTGGTACGGAGATTAAATAAAACCGTTAGTTCATTTGGAGACAGAATGACTGACCTCGAATCTCGGATAGTATCCAACGAAACTGAGATTGCTCTTAATCATGAGTTAGTAGAGTCACATGAAGCAGAGCTCTCTGATGTAAGATGGAAGCTAGAGGACTTCGAGAACCGCCTCCGAAGAAATAACCTCCACGTTCTGGGTGTCCCAGAAACATTCAAAGGGGAGGATGCTCGGTCTTTTATTATTAGAGTATTTTGTGACTCTCTACCAGAATTGTCCAATTGGAACTGGGATTTAGAAATACAACGTGCTCATCGTGTGCCTATGTATCTAAAACAGCCTGTGCGTTCGGGGGGGTATCCACGAGCAATTCTAGTTTACTTCGGTAACTTCCTCCTCAGGCAGGCAATATCTGAGAAAGCTAGGCCAGAGGTGAAGCGTGTGAGTGGCACTATCTCCTATTTTGTCCGTCCCGATTTTTGCCACGCTACAGTGGAAAGGAGGTGGCGTCTTCGCCAGCTGATTAAACCTTTCCAGGAGGAGAAAGTGGCGGCATACTTGAATAACCCAGGCCGCCTCAAAATAATTAATGGGGGGATACAACATTTTTCACATCTGAAATCAAGGCCAAAGAATATTTAGACGGTCTATGATTCAATTTAAGCGCTTTGAAAGTCTTTGATACAATAGGATGCACTTATCATAGAAACAAAATGTAAACTAAGGTATAAGGACATTGGTGGTAACTTCGACGCAATATTTTTGTAGTATTTCTTGGTCTTCTTTTGTATTTTCTTTCTTCTTTTTCTCTTTTCCACTTTATAATTTTCGAGCCTTAGGCTTTTTTTATTTGCTCAAGAAATAAAGTGAGCTACCGATTTTGGGTAAAGGCTATCATGATGCTATAAGCATAAGGCTCCAGCACCGTTCCTTGATACGCACACTCATCAAACAGACTCTTTTGGAGTCTGAAAGCCTCACTGAGGGTGTGGGGCGAGGGGCGGGGGGTGGTAGTAAGGGGGGGAAAGTTGGAAGGGGGGAAAAAGTAAGGGAAAAAATGGCAACTCCTTACGTATATTGAATCCTAAAGCAATAAAGAGAATGTTTTTTTTAAATAATTATAAAGAGACAATTTTGGAAATCAACTGCACGACGCTATGGGGAAGCTGAAAATATGCTCCTGGAATGTGGCTGGTCTTAATGATAGAGCAAAGAGAGCTAGTATCTATGAATTAATCAAACAAGGGCCTTACGACATTCTTTTTTTTCAAGAAACCCACATTACATGGGAAGATAGGGACTTACTAAGAATACCTGGGTATAACTTGTTAGCAACCACTTCACAGACTTCAAAAACTTGTGGTGTAGCTATTTTCGCCAGAGGTTTTTTAGGGTAAGCTAAACGTAAGCTAGCAGACGCCTCTGGTAGATGGGTTATCATTGAGTTAGAACCCGGAATTACAATTTGTTCAGTCTATGCTCCCAATCATGACGAGCCACACATATTTGAAGATTTAGAGCTTGAGCTGGCTTCTTGGCCTAAGGTATTGATATTGTGTGGCGACTTGAATATTTCTCTTAATCATGTAGGAATGCATTATAACCAGTATTTGTCCACCTACACAGGAAGAAAACCCAAAGTTTATAGAGCGATCTCTCAACTCAGAGAAAGCCTGGATTTAATAGACAGCTGGGCTTTTAAACAACAATCTGTTCCTGGTTATACTTATTTCTCATTTCCACATAATAAATATGTGCGAATTGACTATGTGTGGGTGGTTAGCGATCAGGTTTCGGTTGCTGAAATTGAAAGAAGTCCCAAAACACTCTCTGACCATAATATGCTCACCCTTACTATTAATTTGTCTAATCTTTATAGGCCACGTTTCAACTGGACATTCGACAGGAAACTCCTCGTAAATAGAGAGTATATTGACCACATAAAGATTTGGGCACAGGGGTACTTTGATTGTAATCGATATAGTACGTCGAGGGCTATAGTGTGGGACTGCTTCAAGGCTGCTCTTAGGGGAGAGACTATGAGTTACGTAGCCAAACAAAAGAGGGAGGCAAACCTGGCTAACCAGCAGCAGATGCAAGACCTTGCCAAAGTTGAACAGGAACACACAACCGCAATAATGGAAGGTGGGGACGGCAAAATTACACTATGTAAAATGCTAATTCTTAAAACTATGATCAATAGCAGGATCAATCAAAAAGCAGCTGAAACCTTTCAAACTAGCCGTAACAAATTGTACAAAGACGGGGAAAGGGTTGGAAAGCAACTAGCCCTACGTACCTGACAGAAACAATCACTCAATAAAATTAGTAATATCCAAGCAAACGGTATGATTTATACCGAACCTGATAAGATACTAGAGGTATTTAAAGGATATTATGAAACCCTTTACAGTAACGAAGAGACTCTTGAGATAGACGAAATTAAAGAATCATTACGGCTTTGGCTAAAGGAATATGGATTTAATAATATTCTTGACGTAGTCTCTAGAGACGACTTAGACGAAGACATTACGTTAGTCGAGGTACAAGCGGCCTTAACGGATCTCGCCTCTGGCAAGGCAGCTGGTCCGGATAAGATCCCCCTGGACCTCTATAAAATTCTGGGAGAGGTAATTATACTATATATATTAGATCTCTGTATTGGTATGCAGAGGAACGGCAATACGCCTTTATCTTGGAAGGAGACCAACATAGTGATATTTCCCAAGAAGGGCAAGCCCCCAGAACTTCTCACTTCGTATCGCCCTATTTCCTTAATAAATTCAGACTCAAAAATATACGCAAAGGTCTTGGCCAATCGGCTCAGGAGGGTGGTAGAACATCTGGTCTCCCTGTGGCAGCATGGTTTCATTCCTCATAAAGGAACTACGGATCATATTCGTAGGGTCATATCACTATTTGACATCATGGCTGCGACGGGGGGCCGGATGTCTATGTTCCTCCTTGACGCCGAGAAGGCCTTTGATCGAGTCTCATGGAAATACATGTGGGCGATAATGGATCTTAACAACTTTGGGGCCTGCTTTATTAGATCTATACAAGCAATGTATCAAGATCCAATCGCTAAAGTTCAGACGATGGGCTCAGAATCTAGATCATTTAACATCTTAATGGGCACAAGGCAGGGGTGCCCCTGCTCCCCGATATTATTTGCCCTCTATATTAATCCGTTGATTATGAAATTATTGGCAAGCACTGCGATAATACCGATTAAGACAGGCACGCATGAAACTAAGATACTTGCTTACGCCGATGACGTGACGGTCGTAACACCAAACCCCACCAAGGCAATTCGAGAAATTGAGAATATAACCCAGTCCTTCGGGGTCATGTCCGGATATTCTTTAAACCGTGAAAAAACTGTCATTATCTGTACAAATAATATTCTATTTAATGATCCCAGAAAGGCAAATAACGCTGTGTATTTAGGCGTCTCTATATCCCCTCAGATTGAAAATATTAATAAACTTAATTATGACCCCCTGCTTGAAAACATAAAAAAGGACCTTTTGAGGGTCAATAGTTTATATCTTTCAATCATTGGAATGGTCAACTTTGTTAAAATGAATATTTTCCCGAGGATATTGTACTTTTTTCGCGCAATCCCTATAATTGCTGATGACAAAGTGGAGAAGTGTGGCTCAATGGTTAGAGCGGCAGACCCTGATGCAGAGGTCTGGCCCGGGACCAGGGTTCAATTCCCCGCCTCGGCGGGTCTTGGGCTCAAAATTCCACAGACCTGATTATTCTCGCCTCAGTGCCTATTCCAATCATGGAGTCCCACTCTGCAACTCTGGGCAATAGCTTGCTTAATCTCCACAACGGCCCCCACAACGCTAAAGGATGCCTGGCCTCCACCTTGGGGGTGCCCAGGAGTGGATGCCTCACAGGGAAAGCCAGGATGGGTTCCACAGCGGTATTCGTACAAGCGCCTTGAGACCCTTGCGGGTGAGTAGTGCACTATACAAGTATCAATTTACATTTACAAGGTGATTATAGCCTTAGAATCACAAATTTCTAAATTTATCTGGGGTTACGGTAAAATTAGGAGATCCTCAAAATTCCTCTCCCTACCGTAGGAGAGACGGGGGCTCGGGGCTTCCAAATTTAACTCTATATTTTTGGGCTAGTCTCCTCCACGGGATGTCGCCACTATTTAACATAAACCCAATAAGTAATAACATAGCCGGGTTTGGGATCCCCTCAATATATGAGCTAGCAGTAGGGGAGAAAGCAAAAGGCCTTTTGTTGAGACAGATAGAACCATCGTACTACAAGAAGGTTAAGTTCAAAATTATTAACTGCGCTTGGAAGGTATGGAAGAAAGTTTCCAAACACTTGGATATCTCAACAATCAATAAATATACACCATTATGGCGCTCCTTTCTGTTCTCTAGGCAAGTCAATGACGATATCGCTAAGAGGTGGGAGAGCCTCGGACTGGTATCAGTGGGGGAATTTTTAGATGCTGAGCCCTGTGTGAGGTTCTCCAATCTCCAAATAAAATTCAACATTCCGACCTCTGACCTCTTTAAGTATATTCAAATAAATACTATTCTTTCCTCAAAACTCTCAAATATTTCAATGTTGAATATTTCTATTCTTGATCTTATTGGGGGGAAGAACATTTCTAGTATAAGCATACTCTACGAGCTGTTGCTGGAACAACAACATGACGATTTGGAGAGAACAGAATCACTCTGGGCATCTAAGTTGAACAATCCAAATGTTGACATTGATAAGGTCCTCTCCCTCTAAGGTTTTTCTAACATCAACCCTCAAGGCCCAACTTTATAAGACTATATACAATTTATATTTTACACCGGCAAAATTGTATACATGAAATGAAATGAAAAGTAAATTTATATAGCGCGGTTGCTGCCCAGAGGCGTCCAAGCACTAGAGGCCAGAGTGAGTTGCTTGCCAGAGGAAAAAAATAGCGGGAAGTTAATGAGGGGCGTTAAACAAAAAAGTCTTCAGCTGTTTTCGAAAGGAGGAGAGGTTGGAGTTGGACCTAAGATGAAGAGGAAGTGAATTCCATGTCTTGGCGGCATTGTAGGTGAACGTCCTGCCGCCAGCTCTTACCTTTTTTATTCTGGGGACTATGGCCGTACATGCCTGGCTAGAGCGGAGGTTTCTGCTGGGTTGGTACTGTTTTACTAGGTCCCGGACAATCATCGGTCCTGTGTCCCAAAAGGCCTGGTGAGAAATACACATGGCCTTAAAGGTGATTCTTTGTCGCACTGGTAGCCAATGCAGCCTACTCAGTCCTGGTTTGGCTGACTGTCTGTGCGGCAGCTGGAGCAGTGTGCGAGCCGCACAATTCTGAACTATCTGTAGTTTGCGCAAGGTGTATTCCGAGGCACCGAGATAAAGGACATTGTTGAAGTCTAAACGGGACTGAATCAAGCCTTGAATGGTCACCTGCTTTGCCTCCACAGGTAAAAGAGGGAGGACTTTCTTCAACATCCTAAGAAGTCCGAAGCAGGTAGCCGAGAGTTTAGTAGCCTGGGTGTTAAATGAGAGGGTTTTATCAAGCCAAACCCCAAGGCTCTTAATATTGTCCTTGGGTATAGGGGGAGCACCTAAACAAGAGGGCCACAAGGAGATGAAGAAGGTGGGATTTGTGGGACCAAGGAGCATCAGCTCAGTTTTGTCCCCATTGAGCTTGAGGGAGGAGGAAGTCATCCATCCCTTTACCTCCTCTAAGCATTTTATTAGCCCACCTGAAGAAGACAGACCAGCCTCCTGCGCCAAGGAGACCACTAGCTGGGTGTCGTCCACGTAAGAAATTATTTTAACCCCAAACGGACGGACAACCTCAGCCAGTGGTCTCATGTAGATGTTAAAAAGCACGGGGCTTAAGGAGGAGCCCTGTGGGACTCCACACCTCAAAGGTCTGCTCGTGGATACTGTATCTCCATCAAAAACTTGGAAGGATCTGTCACTCAAAAAGGATTTGAGCCATAGCCATGCTCCATCAACTATTCCGACACTCGAGAGGCGGCTCAGCAGGGTGTCATGGCTGACCGTATCGAATGCCGCACTTAGATCAAGGAGGATCACTGCCACTGATCCCCCTTGATCTAAGATTTTTCTGGTTTCCTCAGTGACTGCCAGTAGGGCAGTCTCTGTTCCATGTCTGGGTCTGAAACCCGTCTGTGTGGCGTCTAACAGCTGGTTGTTCTCGAGAAAATTCACCAGATGGAGGTTGATGTATCTCTCGAGAATTTTGCTCACCCATGGAAGTAGAGAAATCGGCCGGTAGTTACTGAAATCAGTGGGGTCCAGATTAGTTTTTTTTAGCAGAGCCCGAACAATGGCCCGCTTCCAGGCAGGAGGAACAGTACCAGAGATGATGGAGGCATTCAGGAGGCCCATGATGGTCGGTAGGATAACCTGAGATGCGAACATCATGACTTCTGGAGGTGCTGGATCACACGGAGACCCAGGTTTTACCTTGCGGGCTATAGAATCCAAAGATTCAGGGTCTAGTGGAGGAAAGTGATTCAATGTTATCAAGGATTGATGGAGTATCCCCCAAATTTGTCTGACCCTGAGCTATGGGAACCATTGCTATAGAGGGGAAAGATGAATAGATTTTATTAACTTTCTGGTGGAAAAATTCTGCCAAGTCATTGCAGTGGGCTGTTGTTATGTCCTGATGCATGCTAGAAGAGGGAAGTTTAGTAAGATTTTTCAATATTTGAAAAAATTCCTTAGGCTTGGACTTGGCTTGTATGATTTTATCAGAAAAGTATACAGATTGGGCAAATTTAACCTCGGTTTTATAGATTTTAATTGCCTCTCTATATTGGGCTTTTTCCTCCAAAGAGTAGTCTAAACGCCACCGTCTTTCTATTTTCCTGCAGTGGCGTTTCTTTTCCCTAAGCGCCTCTGAATGCCAGGGGGCCGTTTTATAAGAACGTTTCAACGTGATTTTACCCAAGGGGAGAGTGGCTTCAAGGGATTGTGCGATCCAGTCTTCATATTCCTGATTGGCCAAACATGGGTCCTCATTGTAGGAGGGATGGTCAATCGCTAGTCTACTTGCCCAGGCATCGACAGGTAGCCGCGCCCAAGATCTGGCATTCCTTACAGTGGGTCTAGAGGGGAGTGGCTTGAGTGTGGTCCAGGTGAAAGGCACAAGTAGATGGTCAGTCCAAGGGAGGGAAATAGGCAGCCCGGCCACAAGGTCTGTACAGTTACTGAACACAGGGTCCAGTAAGTGGCCCTTAATGTGAGTAGGTGCTTTCACTCGTTGGACTAATTGTAGTGAAGCTAGATCATCTACAAGTGTCATAGCAGTGCGGTCCAGAGTAGTATCAAAATGAAAATTAAGGATAGCAGAGTATAATTAGAGGCAGTGCTAACCCGTTCAGCCACAATCGACGGAAGAAGATTGTGAAACTGTTTAGGGGGTCCCGGGGGGCGATATATGACCGTACCTGAGAAGCAGTTGTTAGGGGAGAATTCCAGACTGAATGCTAAGCTCTCGCATTCCGGAATTACTTCAGAAATTACTCGACAGTGGAATTGCTCTTTATATATGGGAGAAAAGAATAGACGATAAATGTCCCAGGTGTGGTTTAGGCCCGGCTCATTTAATACATATGCTCGCTGAATGTAGCAAATTAACTACTCTCAAATTAAAAGTATCAGACTTCTGGGAAGAGGTATTCGGGCATAAAGTTCATATGTCCCCGACCCTTTTCTTGTTAGGATACGATAATACCCTAGGGCATAGTAAAGAAGAAGAAATATGCCTGTTTTTGGGTATGGCTGTATATAGGTTAATATTGGCTACACGATGGAAAGATATTGATTCTCCTAACTTTCAAGTTTGGATAACCCGGTTCTTGGGGATATTTAATCAAGAAACGGCAATCTATTCAGCCAAGGGTAAAAAGGCTAGACAGGATTGCGTGGTTGGACAAGAGGGAGAGAGCGAGTCGTGTGGTTCCTTTGATTGAGGGGATGGATGGTGTGCGTGTCACCGAGCCGGAAGCCATTGTCTCCTGCTTCGCGGATTACTTCCGCGAGGTGTACTCCCCGGTTTCTCCCTGCTCGGAGGAAGATTCCCATGCACTGCTTCGGGACATCGCGCTGCCCTCCCTTACGGTGGAGGACAGGGACTTGCTGGACGCTCCTCCCACCTCGGACGAAATTGCCTTGGCTATTCGCTCGGTCGCATCCGGCAAGGCCATGGGCCCCAATGGTATCCCCATCGAGCTCTACAAGCTGCGACCGGATGTACTGGCGCCCCACCTGCGCGCGATGTTCCTGGCGGCCCACTCACAGGGTTCCCTCCCACCGGACCAGCGTTTGGCCACAATCGTGGTGATCCACAAGGAGGGGAGACCCCGTGAGCGGGTTACATCCTATAGGCCTATCTCGCTCTTGAACGCGGAGCCCAAGATCCTTGCCAAGGTGCTGGCCAACCGGCTGGTCGGCGTGGTGGGCGATTTGGTCCACCAGGACCAATCTGGCTTTATACCCCATCGCAACACGGCTCTTAATCTGCGACGCTTGCACGGGGTGCTCGCGCGTGTCCCGTTTGTGCGGGAGCCGGCCATCTTGGCGTCCTTAGACGCCACCATGGCGTTTGATACGCTTGAATGGCCATACATCTGGGCGATGCTGGCGAAATTCGGATTTGGACCGGGATTCATTAGCTGGGTCAAATTGTTGTATTCGGGCCCTCTGGCGCAGGTGGTGGTGAATGGGCGGGTCTCGGCCCCATTCGCGCTGGGGCGGGGCACGCGTCAGGGTTGCCCCTTGTCGCCGCTCCTGTTTGCACTGGCCTTGGAGCCCTTGGCGGAGTGGCTGCGGTGGCACCCCTCTATCCGTGGTCTCCGCTGGACCCCCGAGCATGAGGACCGCGTGTCCCTCTACGCCGACGATATCCTTTTGTATCTCGCCTCCCCGCGTAACTCGCTGATTGTCCTGGTTGATGTTTTGCGCTCCTTCGGTCGTAACTCAGGCCTTGTCATCAACTGGGCGAAATCCTGCGTATATGTGCTTTCCGGGGAGGCTCCGGCCCTACCACGGGACTGCCCGATCCAGATTGCCTCTCAGGGGTTCCGGTACCTGGGTATATATATTACTCTAGACCCGGAGGCCCGCTACGAGCGGAACTTGCTACCCCCCCTCCAGCGCTTGAAGGAGGACGTTGCGCGTTGGCGGCGTCTTCCGCTTTCGCCGCTTGGCCGAGCGGCCTTGTTTAAGATGATGTCCTTGCCGCGCTTTCTGTACGCGCTCCAGAATACTATGGACTTGGTTCCGGCGCGCTACTTCCGTGAGGTGGAGAGCCTGCAGCGGCGCCTGTTCTGGGACGGGAGGCCGCGTATTGCTCTGGCTAAATTGACGCTTCCGTGGTACGATGGGGGGGTTGCCCTCCCGGACATTAAACGGTATTACTGGGCCTCCCAGCTAGCTGCAATTAATCATGGCCTTTACGGGCCCGCCTTGAACCCGGCATTTGAAATGGACAAGATGCTCCTGCCCGGTGGCGATTACAATCGAGCGCTCTACTCTGGCGCGCCCGACTCCCGTCTGACGGGACCGACGCGTGTCATGGTGCGTGTCTGGCACGCGGCTAATGCAGCTATGGGATGGAAGGACCGTTTGACCCGGGCGACACCGCTATATGCGTCTGAGAGGTTGGGCTCCCTGTGGACATCGAAGGGCTTCGAGAAGTGGGACACGATCGGAATCAGCACAGTGGGAGATCTCTGGACGAGGGGGGGATTCAAAACTTTTGAGACGCTGCAGACGGAGTTTCAGCTGCAAGGCAGTGAGTACTTTCGGTACTTACAAGTCCGCCACGCGCTGGGCTCCGTCTTCCCGGATGTCGCATCCATTCCGGAGTCTTCCCCCCTGGAGGACAGAGTGCTGGATGGCCGTGTCCCAGACAGCACGATCTCCCTTATATATAAAAAACTGATCAACGACAGATCGTGCCTGCTGACTAGTCTCCGCGAGGCCTGGGTTGCCGACGGGCTGGAACTGGACGACGAGGACTGGATTTCCGCGGTGGCCTCTCCGAAGGAGGTGGCCATCCCGGCTCGCCTTCGCTTCGTCCAGCTTAAGATCCTCCACCGGGTTTACGTGACGGGGCCAAGGCTTCTACGTATGGGCTTTGCTGGTGACGGATTGTGTAAGCGTGGCTGTGGTGCCTTGGCAACTTTCATGCATATTCTGTGGGAGTGCCCAAAGGTGGAGCGATTCTGGCGTGGTGTGCATGAGGTCCTGCGTGTGGTGACGCGTGTCGCGCTGCTGCCTGAAGCGAGGAGATGCTTGCTGAATGTGTGGGAACCAAATGACTATTCGGTCCCGCAGACGCGGTGGGTGACTCTGGGATACATGATAGCTAAGCGCGACATTGCTCAATTGTGGGGATCCCAGAGGCCCCCGGCGGTGTTGGCCTGGAAAGAACATATGGATTGGTGTATGTTTCGTGAAAAGGTAGTGTATGTGGCGAGGGGTAAGCCTGGGGCGTGGGTGAAAATCTGGGGCCCCTGGAACGCCTATCGCGGGGGTATTTGTGAGCCGCCACTGCTACCGGCTGCCTCACCAGCTCCGTCCCCCTAGCCGACCCCCTCCCTCAGCCGTGGGCATGTGGTTCCCCAGTCCCTGATCTATTCCCATTCCCCTCTTCAGAGTTTGGCTGCTGGTTGGGATCCCCCACTTAAGGAGCACGTGCGGTCACTTTGGATGGCGGGTTGCCTTGCGGGTGTGGTTTTTTGTGTTGTTCTGTTTCGAAAAAAGGAAACCGTATTGTGGGCTTAGAGTTATGTGGCCTGCGCTATTGATATCTCCTGATTTACCACTCTGCACCGCCAAGAGTCTCTTACTGTAGGTATGTCATATGCTTCTGCCACTCTAGCGGCCGGCCGGATGGTTGTAGGCCCATACTTGTAACTTTTTTTTTAAAAATGTAATAAACGGTTTCAAAAAAAAATTAAATAAATAAAAAATAAAAAGGCTAGACAGCGTGGTATTCAAATTTGGTTGCCTATTACCTCCTGGAAAGATAGGTTTTAGTTTTTGTCTCTATATAGTACCTGTAATAGGTCATACTCCTGTGAATAAATGCAATTTAATGTAATTAAATTATGTATGTGTGAAATATTCTTGCCGCAAAATGTATAGCTTCTACATGTCTCAGCATTTTTCTGTTCCAGTATTTATCTCTCAATGGATTTTGGTATGTAGCTATATTACTGAAATATTGTTTTAATTGTCTTCCATATTTTTGTACGTATTGAAGTTGCTTAATAAATATTTGAAAAAAAAAAAAAAAGATGTAGCTATCAGTACACAGAGCGACGCTGTTCCGGGAGTGCGGATGCATCTTTTTCTCTACAGCTCTGCTTCCTTCCCCAAACTCTAAATAACGTCCCAGTCCTAACAGTCTTTGAACATGGGCAGCACCAGTACTGGTGTGGTAGAGTCATGGGCGAGCTAAGTAGGCTGTTTCCATGATGCTCCCCTGGTGCCTTAAAGGGCAGACTGGTCTGGTTCCCGATATTGCCCTAGCTTTATAGCAGTGCTCACAAGAGGGAGGAGCAAGGAGCTAAGGAGAGATTGGTGAGTAAGCTAGCATTGCGCAATCCTGCAGTTAGTTTTTTTTCTTCTAACTCTTGTATTTTCTTGATGTTACCGGAGCCAGCCTGTGATCAGAGAGTGCCCTGGATGAATTCAAATTTGGCACCCTGCCATATTTTCTCACAAATACTTACCACTTACCTACCTGAACAATTTTCTGTAGTCATTAATGACAACATGACAAATGCTGACCAACGTGGCTTTTCCTCTTTATAATACATGTTATAAAACCAAACTATTCTATACATTTAGAAACCAGCTAATTGAACTACAATTATGTTCAAGAATGATATTTATTCTTTTTTTATTTTGGAACAAAATAAGCACCTTAAATAAACATAATATACTTTAACGAAAATAGTACATAGATCTTTCTGCGCTTAGCCAGAATGATAATTTCATGCAGGCATTTTTCACTGAAGTGCACATGTATCACTGAAAATTTAGTTTTTGAGCCTTTCTGTTAGCAAATTCATGTATCAATCAGATAGGGAAAATCTATATCATGTGTGATGTCATTTTCAATTACAACAACCTCTCTTTGCTCATGAGTGCAAATAGCTTCAACTTGGAAAAACATCTTTCTCTACTATCAGTAGAGACTGGTCTAGTCAAAGTATTCATAAAGCAACCCAGGCATTGGGGGAAGCATCATGCAAATTGCGGAAACCAATGAATTGAAGTACATCAAGTGGTTTCCCAATGCCTTCCTGAAGCATGTCCTTAATCACGCTCGAGAAGCTCATCTTTGAGGCACACTACATCAAAGTCCACATCTCTGGCAGAGGTTAGTGCCACCTTTAAAGTACTGAATCACCTAAAAAGAAGTGCAGCATCAGTTTGTTGTTATGCAGAAACCCCATTATGCATCATGTTCCTTCATTGGTTTAAACCATTTAAAGACAAGTCTACAGCCATAAAGCCTGCAGCAGAGCTCTCAACATTTCCAAAGTTGAGCAAAAATGACATAGTAACAGCAGCAAACGCAGTGGAGTCAGGTTCGCTCTTGGACCCTGCCCCTTTAGATATCCTGATGAAAAGAGGAGAAGCTATATCATCTGCCTTTAAAGCCATTTCTAACTCATTGCTGGAAAAAGGGTGTGTTCCAGATATGTGGAAACACTCAATAATTTGTCCTTTGCTAAATAAAGCCTCCCTAGACCCTGACTGGTCGGAAAACTACAGACCCATCTCATTACTTCCGGGGATTAGCAAAATCCTAGAAATAAAACTAAATAGCTTTCTATCTGACTTTCTAGACACCAACAATTTGCTGCACCAGACACAAGCCGGATTTTGTTCTGTGTGCAAACAGAGACAGCTCTCTTGTTGGCCACAGAAGATCTACAAATGACTCTGGACCAAGGCAGGTCAGCTGAGCTCATTCTTCTTGATTTGAGCGCAGCCTTTGACACTGTCTCCCATCCAATATTACGTGACAGGCTGGAAGCAACTGGGATTACAGGAAAGGTGCTAAAATGGCTATCCTTATTTTTGGCTAACAGAAGCTTCCAAGCCAGCGGAGGACCGTTTTTGTCGAAGGCACATCGGCTGGAATGTGGAGTGCCACAGGGCTCCTGGTTGAGCCCTAAGCTTTTCAAGCTTTATCAGACATCATTTGTGCCCTGGGCTTTACTATGGTATCCTACATGGATGGCCCCCTGATTGTCATTTCCGTGTCACACAATATTAACTCTACCTTGGAAAGACTAACTATTTGCCTGGAACAGGTTGTAGGAAGGTGGAATCTGACTGCATGGTTACCCCCACTTTCTCCTGGTGTTTTGCTGGTTTTGACTAGTCTGACTGGGATCCTGCTATCAGGACCCCAGTTTATCTGCTTTCTCCCTAAATTGATTGCATGTACTTTAGGTACACTCCAGATTGGATTCTGGAGTACCCTTTTCAGTCCCTAGTATATGGTATACTATGTACCCAGGGCATCGGTACCCCAGAGACCTCCCAGGGGCTGCAACATGTATTGTGCCACCCCTGAGAGACCATTCAAACTTACACCACAGGTCTGCTACTGCAGCATGTGTAAGGTGATGCATGCACCCCTTACTTCAATATAGGTTCACTATATCTATTCTAAATCACTGCACATATAAACCTATCAGTCACCCCTATGGCAGGCCTTATCAATCCTGAAGGCAGGGTGCTGGGTTTTATGTGAGAGGCTGCACCTGCATGAGCAGAGCCCCTCTGCAGCCTTCAGAACCTATTTTCCGGGGTTGTTTGTGATGCAGCCAACCATAAATATTTAAGTGCATTATAACCTCGCGGTAAATGCTAACTTTAAAATGGCTGCTTAGAAACATGTCGTGTTTGGTGTCTTACACCTTGGAATCAAACCTTTCCACCAGTAACTGGCAGGGGAGGTATGATTCCACCCTTCTAGATGGACTTATGTGACACACCGGGCTACCCTGTACCAGCTTCTCGACCTGGGCATCCCAAAATAGATGCTGCCAGCCACAGACACGAGTCTCACTTGGAGTAAAGGAGTTACTTCCCTGCAAGGCAGGCACCTTTAACGCATCTGACCAGTTTGCATCTCCCAAGCTCCTGAGAACTACGAAGATTTCTGCATCACAGAAGGTGGGTTCCCAAGGTCTCTGAGGTTGATCTGCTCTCGCAGCAATTCTGAGACCAGTATCTCTCATGGGGACCGTGCAACCTGAACCACTCTGCACCGCATACTTTTGCAGCAGTATATGCTTTTTGGCAATCCCTGAGGCTGTGCTTTGGGCTACATGTAGTCCTGACCCTGAG
The DNA here is from genome assembly GCF_964204655.1 of Triturus cristatus. Lineage (NCBI taxonomy): Eukaryota > Metazoa > Chordata > Amphibia > Caudata > Salamandridae > Triturus > Triturus cristatus. The sequence goes on from NC_140585.1 coordinate 444,720,716, forward strand.
CAATATTTCCATTGAAGATTACCGGCCTACACTCCATTTGTGTTCTGTGGGCTTGTATTTCGTGATTCAGCTTGAGGTCACTTTGCGATCCCTGGTCCGTTGGCCTGTGGGTCCCTGTGAAGGTGTCTTTGACTTTCTGTGGGCTTTCCTGGTTGCTCCAGATGTGCCCTTACTCTCCATAGCTTGGAGAGTCCCTAGGACTTTGCTGGTCCTCACCAAAGTTGATTTCCTCTGCCGGCATGGGTTGCAGTTGCCAAGGCTTGTTGGTGTTCGATCCAGACACTGACCCCCCAGCACTGGACATCCTTTGGGATAGCTCACCTCCAGACTTTGGTCATTGTCGATGTCTCCTGGTGCCCGTGGCTGCAGAGTCAAGCATCGCATCTTCTCACCTGAAGCACCCAACATCGGTGGGCATTTGTCTATAGTGCCCCTGTTCACCCGGAAGTGACCCAGACTCTGTCACCTCTCCTTTCAGGTTCTTCTCACCTCGGATCCAGGCTTGGATTCCACTGGACACTTTTCATCTTACCAGCAGCAGCACTTTTCCGCATCACACCATTGAAAACGACGAAGGATTCTGATATCACTTGACCCCTATGCACCCAGCTCCTCTGGGATAGGTAACACGGGTATCTCGGTACTCTCAAGGGTGCTGGCCTTAGAACCTTCTATGTTTGAAAGGGTTTGCTTAAAGTCCTCTCTGAAGTGTCCTTAATCTTTAGAATTCCTACTGCGACTTTCCCATAGGATTGTACGGAGCTCGCGCCTGTGTTCACACACTGAATCCATCCTCCGTGGGTCCCCTGTGTCACTACTTTGGGTGTTTACTTGGGGTCCCAGTGATTCTACGTGCTCTAGGCACTGTGTCTGGTTAAGTCGTGGTTGTTATACCACTTTCTTAGTATATGGTTTGGTCTCCCCCTGGAGCCCACTGTGTATTGTGCTATTTACTGTTGTTCTAGTGATTTAATATTGTGTGCTTTGTGCTCTAATCTCATAAAGAGGGTAGTAGAGAGTACTTAGTAATAAATACACATATTTTATATATCTCTTGTGTGGTTCTCCTTTCATTTGGTTATTCAGGAGGTTCTGCTTTGGTAAAACAAGCTGCTTTACATTCCTTCGAGACTTAGCCTGAAAGCTGCTCTCCATAGCTACCACTAGGATAGCTTTCAATAAAGGTTGTCTTTAACCTAATCATCAATAAAGGTTGTTTGGACTGGTACAAGGTGCCCACTTTAATTAGTGGACAGCATATACCAGGCCAACTTCTCAAACAGGTGGCTAGCTGGATGGCGGCTATATGTCTCAATCTAAATGTGGACAAAACAGAAGTAATGGTGGTTGGCAACAATCCATTGCTCTGGAATCAATTTCTCTGGCCCCCATGCATGGGAGAGTCCCCCATTCCAAAATCAGAAGTGAAAAGCCTTGGAGTCACCTTGGACAAAGACTTAACCATCGTTTCCCAGGCAAAGAAGGTGGCAGGGACATGATTCAGCCTTCTGAGATCCTTCAGGAAAACGTTCAAAATGCTTCCTCTGAACTGCTGGAGGACTGTGGTTCAAGGCCTCATACTTTCCCAACTTGACTATGGCAACTCTCTTTACCTGGTAGTCCATCTTATGTCATGAAAAAGCTGCAGGTTATTCAGAATGCCGCAGTACCAGCTTTATTGGGCCTGCCTACAATGCATTCAGCATGCCTTGCCCTTTGTCAACTTCATTGCCTACCTGTTAGCAAAAAGATAGAGTTCAAAGCCCTATGCATCGCACACAAGATCAAACAGTCACCTGGTCCACATATCCTGCAGCACCTCATCACTCCATACACAGCTCCTAGAGCTTTGAGATTGAACTACCTCTCCCTTCTTGCTGTTCCTAGGATTAAAAGAGCGGGAAGTGGGGGTCACTCATTTGCTTATTTATCCTCTAAACTTTGGGATTCGCCCCCTCTGCAGCTCAGATCACAAAAAACAAAAATCTACTAAGTTTTAGGAAGCAATTAAAAACTAATCTTTTTAAATAACTCTGTGAATTATCCTACTTGTCCTTTCAGCGCTGGAAAGCACGTCTTGGGTAGCTGTGCGCTCTATAAAACATTTAACATAACATAACATCCAGTACACACATTTGGACTTTTACTTTTACCTTCATATGTACCCTATTATCATATCCTTGTCCCCTACAATCAATTATTCCCAGATTACCGTTTCTTATTTCTTGAAGTAAAAGATTTGTATGTCCTTCTCAAAGGGTGTCATGAATTTGCTTGAATCCTAGAAAGTGTTTTTTTATATAAATGGTAGATAGAGGAGAGCAAGGGACATCTCAGAGTGTGTTCATTATTAGATTGTTACTTTGCTGTGCCTTTTTTAGTGATATTAAGACAACATTTACTAAACCACACACAGGTTTAGGGAAGAGGAGCTCCAAAGTAGGAATTCCTTAATTTAATCTCTACAGGTGTAAATAAATGGACTCAGGATTTACAATTTACTCAGTTAAAAACAACATTGATATTACTTGGAAAGGAAAGTAATCTACGGGGAATTTATGACTAGGTGAAATCCTGCATTTGAAAATAACTAACCATGGTGGTACAGTGAACATAAAATGGTAGTGAACTTCATTTTGAACACTTCCTTAAGCCTTTTACAGCTTTCAGATGATAAACAAAGTCCTAAAGAGGTGCACCAATGTTTGAGTCCTTGGAATGAAGTTCTGTAGGTGCCAAAAAACACTAGCTTGTTCACAACTTCATCAGCAATTGTAAAACATATGTTATTCAGAAATAAAATAAATGAAGTGTTGTTGCCGGTGCATCCACTTACTTGTGCTTTAAATGGGGTGCAAAAGGTGGAGTAGGAGTTTGTAAATGTGTTGTGTCAAAACAACACTGTTCCATGAGGTGTGCAGAAGTAGTTATGGGCATGGCCTAAAACACATGACCTAGAATCCCATGCTTGACACAGGATAGCCACTAACCATTACTTTGGTGCTTCTTTGTTTTCTGTTATTACATTTAGAAATATCACTTGGACATTTGCCCAAAAGAACTAGAATTGTTGGGTTTGTCAGTGCGTGTTTGCAGTATCAGATAAATAACAAAAATGAGAATGCTGCAAATAATTCATACTAATAATAATTTCAATTTAGAGAATGTGAGACTGAATGTAAGATTACTAAGGTTTGTAAAAAGTACTTAACACTTGCCAAATAGCCAGGATATAATTAGGCAGTTTGGCTTCTCAGTGATTTCCTTACGCAGGCGATACTCAGTTGGTGGTGTCCATCTCTAGTACTTTGGAGGAAACAGCTGACTGCTTTAACCGATGTATGTCCCGTGTGAATCAGTGGATGAGCTCGAACTGCCTAAAGCTGAACGGGGGAAAAACTGAGGTACTCCTGCTGTGTTTCGACACATCCTTTTGGAGAAATTGTGGAACTCTCTCTCGACCGATATAAAGAATAGCCTAACTTTGCTTTCCTTCAGAAAGGCACTAAAAACTTGGCTCTTTCACTAACTAATTTTTTCCAACAAATGGGGGATGGGAGCACACTGCCTCACCTCCCAGCACAGTTCGCCCCTTAGCATTGTGGTAAATGCAGTTCACAGTGATTTCTTACTTGAATTTTAGCTGTAGTGGTTCACCAAAGTTGGTGCAGGTTAGTGCTGTGAATCTCTAGACACATGTGTTTCTGGATATTATCCGTCTTCAGTAGAGATAAAAAACGAAAATTCCTTCTGGGGTTGCTGGAAAGGCTGCCATAGTCTCTCAGGTCTAATTTTTTCCATTCTTTTTCCGGCACCTCACCGTGCAGCACCTAGACGCCTTAGGGCAATCGTGCGCCATACAAATTTCCAAATCGAATCAAATCCAAATCAATTGGTGGCTTTTTCTGTCTAAATATGGATTTTCTCCATTTGCCACATAACCCATCATCTGCAGCATAATCTGCAGGTTTTAACAAAAAAAGAATTGCTGTTTCTAGCTTAGTCAGATAAAAAGTTACTAAAAACATGTCAACACGTGTTCTCGCACAATGGAAAGCTCTTCGGAAAGGTTAACTGGGCATCTTTCAGTTGTCTATTGCTGTATTTGGTTGCTAAACAGACAGTGGACCCATGTGTGCAAATGACAAAATATTGAAGCAATACTATCACAAAATGAAACACATTACACTGCATATTTGCCTTTTGTTGTTGCATAAGTTAGCCAACCCTGTCACATAATTTCGTCCTCCACTGCCACATAAATCTTCCATCCTCCAGAGCCATCGCTCTGTTGAAAGGCAAATAATTAGATATCCATTTAGTATGAACGCTGTTATCACCCACTGACATGCTGTACGAGAAGCCTTCAGCCCGCAATCCAGGGCTCCCAATTGTCCTTTCATGCACATCCACTCAGAACCTGAACTCACCAAGATACCCAGAGGCGACTCAGCTCCCAGTATGCACTAAATAAGATTCAAATGTTGGATATAAAGCAAAATGACAGAAATAAAACATCTGTAAAATAGGAAATATGCTTAGGGGGTTGTGAGATGGAATAAAATATGTGAAATTTAAACTTGCATAGCACCTTAGACAGACATGGATTATGGGATCACCTACAGCCCGTAATCGTTCCCTCTCAGCAGTACATACTTTAAACAGGCATGATGAGCAGGAAGCCTTTTAAAATGCATTCTAAAGTTGACTTAATGATCCCTGACTGATAATTAAAGAAAGCCAGAAAAGCCATGTTAAAAAAAGTGATTACAGATGATTTAATATAATGTTCTGTTTAAGTATGTCCCGGTCTCTGCGGAATCTTAAAACTTGAACAAATGGCCAGTATTTTTCTATTGCAAATGAGGCAGCACACTCTGAGCAATAGCATGGCCACCTCGTTTAAAGCCCTGGCATTACCAATAATCCTGAAAGGTCCTGGTTATGGGAGGGCTGGGCAGGGTCAAGAGGGCTGTAGCAGGCTGAAAATAAATTAGCAAATGGCTCTCCTCCAAGGATGGGAGGCCCTATAGGCTGAATATTGACTGGCTCTGGGAAGGCGGGGGCAGAGTCCGCTCTGCGAGAGTGCCTGGAGGGTGACTCAGTCCAGTCTGGCCCGGTCCTATGTTTCTGTCTGATCCTGGAGAGGTCGGGGCTGGAGCGGCGGCACCCCGCAGCAGGGTAGCGCTGATAGGGAAGCACACCGTGACGCCCCCTTAGCTGGACGACTCCTCCAGTCACTCATGATGAGCATGGCTCCTTCAGAATTGTTGGATTCATCTGAGGGGTGCGGGGGGGTGGAGAAATGGAGGGGGTCGGGGCCGGCCTCCTCAATTTCGTCGCTGCTGTGGTGGTGAAAGAAGGGAAATCCCCATTAAACTGTAGTATATAGACGGTTTTCCCTTCACGTCACTCCACAGTTCCATTGTATAAATGGTGACGTGTCTTCCCACGGATGAGGTAATGAACATGCGCACTGTTTTAACTTTGTGTGCATGAACATAAGGACTTTCATTTATTGAGGAGGAATGTGCCCGCGAACAGCGGGACGGACTTCTGTGCACCCCTGTTTGAAGCGCCCGAGTCTGTGCCAACTCGCCCATACAAAAGGCCGACTCTGATTGTGGTTAACAAATGGTTTCAACTCTCTTAAGTTCCAACCCCTGAATTACTATAGCTTTTTTTTTTCTTGTTCGGGAAAATAGGAACTTTGACTTAGTGTTGGCTTTTCTGTTGTTAGGTGAGACACATAGTGAGATGCTGCCTGGTCTCCAAAAGGCAACAGTCTAGACCAGAGGTCTTCAAACTTTTTGATGCTGAAACCCCCCTCTCAAAAAACTTTAGGTGTAAGGACCCCTCCTGAAACAAATTTCTGGAACCTGGTACTCCTCATCCTCGACAACCATAAACGTCCCCAATTCCCACGGCAAATCATTTTTATGGTGGTTAAACAATATTAAACAGCGTTTAGCAAAACCTGAAGTGCCGCACTCCAATCCGACACCTTCTCCCCTGATACAGATGCGCCCCAAAGAACATTTAGAGAGACTATGCCTGCTTTTCATTTGGCCTTAATCGAACTGCCAAATGGAAATTAATAATTATACTTTCTAAAATATAACAGGGGAATGGGCCTGTTACACAATTCTGGTAATTAGAAAGCAGGAAAGGTGTAAAGGAAAAAGTCTACACATTTTTGGTAAACTTCTATTTCGATTTCTTCATTTCAACAAGTGAGAAGTACAGTCGAATATTCAGCGTGGCATTGAGAATAGCCCTATTGATAGGGTGCGCCACACAGCTACAGCGCTGTGCTCTCAATGACCTTGGCAGCCGCACAGATAATATTTTCATAAGGATGAACTGTTCTTGTACAGTCTATCCGCCGCTTCAGGAACAAGCCAATGCTGTCTTGCGGAATATAACAGCCATGTCTTCTTTCTTCCTTGTATTTTCATCTTGAACAGACTCAGCAATTGTTTGCATTCCAAAGAAAACGCCACTGTCAAATTATGTTTGACTCCCATATGCCGCTTTCCTGTACGCTGCTGCAATGATTGAATTCTGGATGTTTCCCCAAGGGCTTGTCTGTTGTTTTTGGACTCTTATACAGCATTTTAAAACAAGTGTTAGGAAATGACCAGACCAGAAACCTAATCTTGCAAAACCAATAATTTCTCAACATGACAGGTAATTTTTCAGGGAAATGGCTTGGTTAAGGAAAATGAAAGAAAAGGCAAATCTCAGGGCCATAGAACTGGCAGCCAAAATACCCATGCATGTATTTCCTTGAAAAATTCAGTATCCTGTTTTCTTTATAGTGACTATTCGTTTAAAATCCATTTTGCTACAGTGTGCTAACATATAGACCAATGCACAGGAGCAATACACAGTACCTAAAATGCGCAGGATTTATTCAGTCCAGCTACCATTAGACACAGGATACAAACACAGGGCTTTAAAAAAGAACTTGTTAAATCATAATCAAACATGTTAACTCACAGGTGAACATCCCTCTGATCTGACTTTTGTCACCACACCGAAGTACATGTACTTAGTTCTTACAAAACTATAGGGGCAACAATTGGCTCAAAATACCACTCCACGATTTAGTGACAAAAAACAAAATATCGATTCTCTCTGTAGACGATTCTTAAACATAATACATTTTTGGCGGATGTTTGCTTTTTTGTGTGCGAAATGTGCCTTTTTCATCCTAGTTTTTATTACAAAGTAAAATGCAACGCATTTGCGTAAAGTTAGTTTCCAAGCAAGAACATAGAGTAGTGCCTATAATCTCATTCTGTCATGATCGCATTTCTTCTTGCAAAATCATTCACTAGCCCTTAATACAGACTCAATTCAGACGTTATTTTGCATACAAAAAATATTATTTTGCTGCTGTGACATATTCGTTGATAGTGTGAATAAATCGCGGTGCTACATATTTAATAATGATTTCTTTGTAAAAACAATAACCATAGCATAAACTGAAAAATATTTCCTTGTTAAGCACAAGATTTTCCCCGAAGTTATCATTGCGTTAGGAATTTGCAGACTAAAAGAACCTAACAAGTAAAGAAGACAGCTGAAGAAAAGAACGGTTAACAGAAGAGAAGATTCTTTATGCCACTAGGTCCATCAGCTGCAGGAAAGGACAGTAGGATGTCATTCTGAAGTTTTGCCAAGAAGGGGAAAAGCTCTCCCCTCATTGCAGGCTCGCCTGAAGTGGGGATGCTTTCGTAACTTTAACATTCCACATCACATTGCCAATATTGGCACAGGTATAGGTTAATGTGAGCTGATGGGGCCCACTGGCACTTAATGGAGAAGACAAGACCAGGTCTCTCTATGGCTCATCTACAGGCCCTGGTTCTATTAAAAGATGCATGTTGCGATGCTACTTGTCCTTCCGAGGGGTCCAAGACTGGGATTCATGGCGCACTGATCTGTGATGTCACAGCACCTACATGCCTGTCCCATCTCTTACCTCTCCTGGCCTGTCTCCCTTGTGGTATGCAGCTGGGCTGCCTAGGATGTCTGGCTGTGCTGGGGTGGGAACATGTCAAGCATAGATGGCTCCTGGCTGGCTACTAATGCACACGCCATCACTGCCATGTGGATCATTAGGAAGTGGACTTGCTCAGCAATAGGAGCTGAGCTCGCCATGTCTGCTCTTGCCTGCCCAGTTCCTTTTCATGGTGTCACCGTGTGTTGCTGTGCAGTTGCTCCAGAAGCAAGGTCCAGTCTGCTCACCTTGCAGCTATTCACCACGAGCATGGACTAGGCCTTTAAGTGAATGTATGTATATGCATTATTAGTATACCATAACCCTGAGGGCTAAACAGAATCAAAGGCAAGCATACAGTCAGCAGGTGTTAGAAGAGGTTGCTACAAATGGGAGCTGAAGTGTACTGTTGCTGCATTGTGATGTAGGGTTCCTTAGGGAGGTGCATCTGCAACAATTTCCTACATTGGAACTGGGTTGTGGTATTCCTGATAGTTACCAAGATGTTGTTACAAATCATAGGTACTGTAAGAAATTGGGTTGTTGGTTGACTAAAGAGTAATCCCTGGTAAAGCAGCAACCACAATCCTTGTCAGGGTAAGGCACAAGCAAACACCAAAATAACCTGTGTTCACTCCCTCGGTAGCATGGCACAGACCAGTCAGGCTTGATTCAGAGGCAATATGTAAAGTATTTGCCAACATTTCAATAGTAAAACAGTGAAAACACATCCCCAAAGGAGCACACAACAGATTTGGAAAAATACAGTAGTTGTTAATAAATAAAACAAAATCAAAACAACAAAAATCCAATTACTAGAACCACAGATATTGTATGTTAAAGTTTTTAGACAAAAAGCATAAAGCACCTACTGGGGATATCTGGTTGTGCCGGACCGGGAAAAAGTCATAAGTTCAGGCCACCACAATGGAGCGTGAGCTGGCTATATGGACTAAGTTAGGCCCGCTGAATAAAATACCTTAAATCCTGGATGTGAAGCGTTGCTTGAGTCTGTGTAGAAGATGCACCGCTCAATCAAAGCTATGCGTCTTTTCTGAGATGTGGTGAGGCTGTGGTGCAAGGACCTGTTGTGTTGTCAATGAGGATCCCGTCGACGGGCCTTGCGATGCGAAGTCTGGAGTCTGGAATGTGGCAAGCAGCAGGCAACGCGTCGGTTCCGAGGAGCTGCAAGGCTACGATGCGGAGTCCAGCGTCAAGGCTGACATAGACGAAAGTTATAAGGACTTGGGCTGTGGATGCAGTCGCACTGCTGGGTCTAAGTATCAATTCCAAGGACTGCTTGGGTTATGCAGGTTTTTGAGACGGGTCCAATCCATGCAGCAGCGGCGATGCATCTATTGTGCTCAGGTATGCACCGCTCAGCTGAGGAGGTGTCAATTCTGCTCGGGGATGCTCCGCTCAGCAGAGGAGATGTGTCGGTTCCTCAAGCAACCACCTTAGGCCCACTTCCAAGGCTCCAGGACTGGGGTGGCACCACTTGGCAGCGTAGACTCATAGAAGACAGAGTCCAGGTGCAAGGTTGTTGGAAGTCTGTTATGTCCCGGAGGCTTCAGATCTAGAGGTCAACCAACTAGCCCTTGGAGTCACTCTGGGTTCTGAGTTCAAGAGTTGCAGTTCCAGTCCTTCTCACCCAGGCAAGAGGGCAGCAAGCAGTAGGTCAGCACAACAAAGCAGGATTCCAGCAGAGTGCAGTCCAGCAGAAGGGCAGTCCTTCAACAGCGCAGCATTCCTTCTTCCTGGCACAGTATCCACAGGTCCAGAAGTGTACTGAAGTGGTGTTGTCTGAGGTCCTTCTTTTATACACAGTAGCGCCTTTGAAGTGGGGAGAAGCTTCTAGAGGCATGCCTTTGAAGTGCACAGATGGCTTGCCTTTCCTGCACTTGCTCCAGTCTAAGTACAGAGAGTATGCAGCCCTTTGTGTGAAGACAGGACTCAGCCTATTAAGGTATAAGTGAGGCTCCTCCCTCCCATCCTGCCAGTGAAGGCCCATTCAGATGCATCTAAGCTCCCATTGTGTGTGGATGTCTATGAGGTATACACAAAGCCCAACTGCCAACTAAACCCCGTCATGTGACCAAAGACAGGCTGTAGACACTAAATGGCTTAGAGCAAGAAAATTGCAACTTTCTAAAAGTGTCTTTTTCAGAAATGAAATTTAATATCCTACTTCAACATAAGTTAAGATTTTAAATTTTGATTCCAGTGACACCATACTTGAATGGATTATCCCTTCCCATTTTCCCATTTGGAAATTACACTTATAAAATGTAATAATATAACCCCCACATTATCCTTTGGAAGAGATAGGCCTTGCAGTAGTGAAAAATGAATTAAAGAGATTTTTTCACTACCAGGACATGTATAACTTAAAAGTACACATTCTGTTTTTTTTAGATACATTGCACCCTGCCCTCTGGGATATCCAGGGCCTACCCTATGGGTGATGTATGTGTATTAAAAAGGAAGGTTTGGGCCGGGCAAAAGGTTTATTTTCCCATGCCGAAATGGCAGGCTAAACTGCACACACAGGCTCTGCAATGTCAGGTTTGAGACATGTTTAAAGGGCGACTTAAGTGGGTGGCACAATCAGTGATGCAACCCCACTAGCAGCATTTAATTGACAGGTCCTGGGCACATTTAGTGCACTTTACTTACTTATAAGTAAATTAAATATGCCAATTGGGTATAAGCCAATTCTACCATGTTTTAGGTAGAGAGCACAAGTACTTTAGCACTAGTTGGCAGTCGTAAAGTGCACAGAGTCCTAAAGCCAACAAAAACATAATACAGCAAAAAGTAGGAGGAAGGCAAAATATTTGGGGCAAATCCTGCAGAAAGGGCCTTTTCCAACAGGTACATAAATGGAAAAGACTTGCTGTCATGTTTTTTTCTCGGATGTCTGTCAGGCAATGGTTGAGGCTTTGGATGTCTGAGGCTGAGAAGACTTTCAAGTAGAGTTGTACATAGTGTTAACATTAACATCAAATGCTTTTATCCGTATATGGTTTTATCTTTGCAAGGTTAGCATATCTGAGGGCAGAGTCAGTGTTTAATAAATATATTTTTTCACACATGGAAACATCAAGATATGATCACACGAAACAATCTATTAGTGCTCCAAATGTGACAATATGAAAACCATCATTAGTGAGAACAGGGTATTGAAGGTTTTTGCTTGCACTTGCCTATTTTAATAGGAGCATGGATGGCGACATTGTTTTCCAAAAAAGTTCTAAAGTGATTTAAAAGTGTGTTGGCATCAGATGTGGAGTTGGCACAGTTAAAGATGAGTTCAGGTATTAGTTTGTTGGAGAAGTGTTTCAAGGATCTGAAGGTTTGGTCTTATCATTTGCATTGACCTTGGCTTGGTGATAAGATGTTAACAGGGAGATAAGTATGTTGAGGAGGTAAGTCCTGTCCAAGGGCATAGCAGTTGTTCTTGGATTGGGGTTCATATTGAGAAGACAAGGTTGAAAATGAGGCCTTTGGAGTGTGTTTTTTGGGTGATGAGCTGTATCACACGGAGGGGCATATTCTCCAGGAGCTATCGCTGAGTTATCAGCACCTTATCGCAGCCAAAGTCGTAATATATTTACCGCCCCATTCACAAGCCGGTGCTAACAGGCCATATCACCAGTTTTCCGGCGATAGCATCCTCAAAAAACAACGCCACGGATGACCCCGGCAACTATTGGTAATGAGATGCAGAGTAGGCATTCCCGAGCAAAAATCTGCAACAAAACCACTTCACAACATTCTCAACGACCAGCCAGATCGGCGATAAGACAGGGGATAAGTCGCGTTAGCAGCAGGAAACTAACACCTGCTCTGACCTGGTGTAAAGTCGGACAACAACCGGCAACAGCCAAGGGAGCACAGCCCATTGCCAAACATGAAGAACAACAGATGCCCCCGAGCAACTGAACATGCAGCCCGGAGCCCCAATAGGGCAACAACACCCACCGCCACCACCCCCCGGACCCAACCACCTGCCCACCCCTCCCTTGGACAAAGAGAATCACATCAACACCACAAAACCATGAACCAAACAAATCCCCTGAAGTCGCACAATCACAACACTTAACATACATGCGCGGCCAGAAAATTGGAAATCATACATTCAAATCATATAATCCAAATTAAAACTTTATTGCAGATCAAACAAAACAACAACAATCTCATAGAGGCACGGCCGGTCTTCTCTGGGCATTCTGTAAGTCACAGCTTGCAAGACAGAAATACAGATAAGAATGTTCGTCATGTGCCCATCAAAGTACAGAGAGAGAGAAAGAGAAAGAGAGGGGGGAGAGTGGGAGAGAGAAAGAGAGGGAGAGATAAAGAGAGAGAAAGAGAGGGAGAGAGAAAGAGAGAGATAGAGGGAGTGGGAAAGAGAGGGAGAGAGAAATAGAGAGACAGAGGGAGAGGGAAACAGAGGTAGAGAGAGGTCTGACACTGCAGACCCAGGCCTCACTGCTCACCTGCAGCCCCGGTGTGTCTCCAACCACATGCTGATACACACTGCAGTCCCCCAGGTCCCTCATCTGAAACAGTTGCCAGAGACATGAATGGCAGAGTCCATACAGTAGCACACGCCATCCGCACTTGCCCGTCCCTGCACACACAGGCTGCTGCACTCCAGCCCCTCCCGCCACCCAGCAGTGATTGCCCGCAACCAGGCCTCCCTGCTCACCTTCCGCCACCGGCGTGTCTCCAAGAGGGCCCACCACGTGCCGCTGGGAGCACCAAGCCCGGGGCCCGCGACCATGGCACCCTCCACATCATGCAGCCCCGCACCGTGGGCCACCAGGTCACACACTTGATTCTGGGTCTTGATTTTGCTATGGCAGAGAACACATCAGTGCACCTGGCCTCATCGCAGGCTGCACACCCGCTCAGCACAAGAGGTGCCACTAACTCTGTGAACTGCAAGGCGATGCCACATGGAAGTAGGCCCGCACTGCCCGCTGGCTCAGGCCTACACTGCGGTCCAGCAGGGCTCACACCAATGCCACCATTCCGGACCACCTGGACGGTGCATCATCGCAGGCTGCACACCCGCTCAGCACTTACGGTGCCCCTAACTCAGTGCACCGAAGGACACCGTCCCGTGGCGGTGTGCCTGTGCCTGCCGCAGTGTATCCGGTGCCACCAAGTCTGTGCACCACAAGCCATGGACCCTTTATGATTGAGTCCCGTGGTGCGGACGCCATCATGTCACCCTGTGCAATGTGCTGTGGCAGGGCCCTAGGCCCTCAGGCAGAAAGGATACCCACACGGAGAAACCCAGTGACAGAGTGGAAATGGCATCCAGCACGTGCGCCAGGCCCTTTTTATTGGCAGGGTCACATGTCCTGTGACACCGGTGCTGAATGGGTGTGGTGTGGGTGTGAACCAGCCGTGAGGGAGTGGCTGTGGCATGCTGACAACTAGACCTGTGAGCATAAGATCCCTACAGGGAAGACCTGGGACATGTAGCGTTGTCGTCCCCCCCCCACCCCGTGAGCGTAAGCCAAGTGGGCTGTCCTGGCGCATGCAAGTCCAGCGTAAGAGTGTGAACAAATTCCCCGGGACTCTGGGCGTGCTTCCATTCTGGGCTGGACACAGAAGTGACTAATGGGTGTGTCTCCGTTCTAGTGTCTATGCCACCCGTAACGCAATCGGCAATGTGTCACCCTGTTACCCAAGTCCCAAAACATGAGCAACATGGACGTAAGGGGGAATCATTGACCCTACATTCATCCATACCTCCACACTTGCAAGATCATAGACCTGACACATCGGTGTGACAATGAATGTTTAATGCACATTCAATGTAGTGTTGTAGCTGGAGCAGTACAGGGCCATGCAAACCCCACGCCACATTAACAGCCCGTGGAGGGCCAGCCAGAGTCCTTCATGGAATGACAAGTACATCAGAAGAGGAGGAGTCCAGTCCGCAGTCTGATAGCTGTGTCATTGGTGACCAAACAGGATATGGCAGTCCATGTTGAGGTCCAAGGTGAGTGTCGCAGAGTGCATTGGGGGACAGTGGAAGGTGATGATGCAGAGGGCAGAACCAAGCATGAAACAGGCCATATGGCGGTGATGGATGCTACCGCTTCCTTCTGAACACGAGGGCAGATTCATCTGCATCTTCGTCCTGTGCTGTTTCAGGTGCCTCACATGTGGGTGGTGGTGTTCTGTATCCAGCACTGTGTGGCACTGATGCATCAGGGGCCGGGGATGTGGATTGAGTGGTAGCAGCAGCATGCATCAGCACCAGGCCTTGTGGCAGCAATGCCATGAAGGGGGTCTTTATGGCATTGAGGGACCCAGCTACCTCTCGCTCATGTGCAGCCGTGACAGCCGATCTTTCCGCCCGCGTCCCCTCCATATTCTCCATGAGCCTCCGCATGAGTTCCAACTCCCGGGGGAGCTCGCTGGAGCCACTCTGACTAGACAGTCGTTCTTGTTGCAGAGTCAGGACTCTGGCGATGTCAGCCATGGTTCATTGGAGGGCATGGAGTGGACTGTCGATGTCCGTTAGGGACTGTGAGTGGTCCCTGATGGGACTTAGACACCCACGTATGGCGTCTAGTTTGTCTGCTATGTGGTCGAACCCCACCTGCACCTGTTCAGCCAGCTTCTGCTGGTACCCCAACACACAGCGTTGGAAGGCCATCTGTTCGTCGTGTGCATCCTGGGAGGCAGCCGTGGTGGTGGGTGCTGCCTGCTGTGTGTACTGTGCAGGGGGTGGGTTCTCCTCGTAGCAGCTGGGCTGCCCTGCTCCTGGAAGTGGGCTGCGGAGGCTCTCCACGAGCTGTTGGAGGGCGTCGGAGTCAAAGGTGTCGTGGTCCTCTTCGTCATCAGAGAAGAGAGGTTGGGACTGCTCTGCAGGGGGTGTTGAATTTCCCTCTGCAATGTGAAAGGGAGATGCAGTTTAACATTGTGTTCACATGTATGTTGTTGCTTTGTACATGTTTACATTCAGACTGCATGACAGTGTACATTGTGACTGTTTGTGGGGAGCTGCCTATATGGTGCGGGACAGTGGACATTCAGACAACATCATGCATGTGTGTTTGTACTTGTATATTGTCAAATCACATTTCTCTGCTTTGCCACATGTGATTGGCCAGTTTCTGCATACAAGCAACACCAGTTGTGTCCTCTGTTCTGTGGTGGACGTGTTGCGATTGTACCACATCGTTGTCGATGTTGATGTGCTCTGCAGGTGATGTTTGTGTGCCGCATTTTGGGAGAGTCGCCCCTGCAGCTCTGATTTGGCTGCCCCTTATCCATTACATGCGGTGTGCCTCTGACTTCTGTGCTTATACAGTGCTGAGATGTTGCATACTTGGATGCATTGGTCTCTTGGTGGGAGTTGGGGGTCTGGGGCATGATTTGTCCGCAGCTCTGCTAAGCTTACTTGTGCATGTGTGCCATTGTGCCCATCTCCCCCCGTCCCCCCAGTCCCTGGTCGTTACTCACCCTGTTGCTGTTGTGTCTGGTCATATTGATCAGTGTCCAGGCCCCCGACTCCTGCCACCGTCTCCCCACTGATGACTGTTGACACCATTTCCTCCATCTCGTCCAGCTCCTCCTGTGGCGCTGGGATTCCACCTCCAGTCTGCATTGCTGCCTTCCGGTTGTTTGTGAGTTTCTGCTTGGTTTTACGCTTGACATAATTCCAGCGCCTCTTGACCTCTTCCATTGTCCTCTTCAGGTCTCCGACTGCATTCACCTTGTCCACGATGGTCTGCCATATTCCATTTTTGGTTCCCAGTGACACAGTGGAAGTGACGAACAGTAGTTGATGGTGTTTTATCACCTCCGTTATCAGGATCCTGTTTTCCTGGGGACTGAACCTTTTCTTCCTACTCTTCTTCTCCTTGCTCTTTCCTGACCCCAAGGTCCCAGGCTGGTCCTCCAGGGGGCTTGTGATGTTCTGGTTGTCCTCTGCACTTGCTCTGGCTGCCTCCATTGTGCTTCGTTGTTGTTTGGCTTTTGTATGTTTTTTTTTAATCAACTTTTGTAGTGCATTTTACGTGGGGATTGCAGGCCTGTGGCTGGTTTTTGCTGATTTCTGTATCGCGATTTGCGAGATTGCCACTTTTTTCGCGTTGGTGTTTCGCATTTTGTGGCGTCGCGTTGATTTTAACGCGTTCATTTGTCGCATTGTGGTGGGTCTATCGCATGCTGCCGCCTTGTTGGGAATACCACGTTAACAGAGTGTTATTTTCCCGCGATAGACTGCGATGTGAAGAGTTGCGCTAAGCTGCTTTTGCGGCAGTTTTCACGCGTTCTTGAGAATTTCCCCCAAGGTGTGTTGATGAGCTTGAGGAGGATGTTTCTTTCTATTTTTTGAGCTTGTGTTATTGGAATGTTGAAGTCAACCAAGATGGTGGTGTGTGTGTCAGATGGAAGAGTTGACAAGGAGATACAGGAAGTCATCAATAAAGTCTGTGTTCTGCCTGAGACACTTGTAGATGAGATTGAAGTAGGCAGTCTGAGTTGCAGAGAGCAGAAAGTGACATGTGATGAGCTCCATGGAGTTTAGTGTCACTTGCTTTCTTAGGGTGCATGATCAGGAGGACGTTTGAATGACTGTGAGGCTTCATCTCATCTTTTGTGTGCGATCTAGACAATAAATGTTGTAGCCTGAAGAAGGTTGTCTAGGATGTGCAAGGATGTGGGTGTGAACCATGTTTATATGATGAAGTGGACGTTTACCTTGTGATGGGTCTGAAATTTCTGGTGCATAGAGTGCTGCAGAGAGAGCATTAATAAGCGTGAGCTGGAATGGGTGATGTGTAGTTTATGGGTGCATGGTGGCTAATGGGATGTGCATGAGGTTAGGTCTAAGTTTTGTGAAGATGTTATGTGAGTGTTTGTGTCATCTAGATCTTGGTGTGATTGCAAAAGCAGTGATATTACTTCTTGCGGTGTTAGATGATGGGGAATCAAAACCATTTGCCTGGGTTCTTCTTTTAAATATGGTTTGGCAGGTAATGCAATTTCCTGTACTGATGGCTTCTAAGAAAATGCAGTGATGTCACTTTATTTAGAGATGGAGGGTGGGGCCACAGCCTCTCTCAAGTAGAGATCCCTTTCTGCCAAGCGCCATCCTAATCAAGCAGGCAAAAGGCACTGAGGCCGATTCTGCTGCCAACAGAGCTGTCATCTGCATTGCGGAGTACAATGGGAAATCACCTTGGTGCCACTCTTGCCATCGATCATTAACAAATAGTACTCTTGCCATCGATTGCCAACAGAAATGCTTCTCAAATTCCTATTATTTCGGTAAGCAAAATAGATCAATGAGTAAAGTGAGTTCTCTCTGCTGAGAACCTCAAGGTTTCATTATCAACAGGTCTGACTAAAGCATTCCTCTTTCTAAGGTGAACAAATGGAGTGTAACCAACACCCGGCGCTTAGTTTGTGCAAGAGGATGGCAGTGGTTGGCACCAGCACTCATTCTTAGAGACCAGGACTTATTTATTATCATCAGACATCCCCCCAGAGCAAGATTAGAGCATTCTCAGTTTGTCACTCAAGAATTGCAAGAGTGCAGACTAGAGCAAAATTAGGCAATAGTAAAAAATGAACACACAAGTTTATTGTCCACAGTATTTTAGCTGGTTCTTATAGATTACCTGAGAGTCCTCTGAGTGCCCACATATTCACGTTTTCTGAGTTTGTCCCACCACTAGACACTCCTGAATTCTGGGGTCAACCACTTGTACAATTCCACTTGTGTAAATGCTCATGAAATGTGAATTCATACCTGGCCCAATGATCCCTTTTTTTTCCAAAGGAAGATATTTGTCTATGGAGACAAATTGTAAGCCACCCACCTCACCTCACCCATTTTGTTGGCGTTCTATTCCCATTCCATGGAATAGATTTACTCCTGCCCTTGATATGAGTGAATTTCTGCTCATGTTTAAGGTGGTAATGGCATGAGATAAAATGTGTGAATATTTACAAATTTTAGGGCAGCCCACCCTGCAATGCCCACTCCCTATTCTTGGAAAAATATATAATGCCACATAATATCATATCATACTTGAGTAATTTTATAGTTGAACAAACAGATTTATTATATCTAAATTATTGTTTTCCTGATAGAAAAAGTGGATTCCTTAACATCATTGAGTTGTGTGCTTTATATAGCCAAGCTGAACAGAAATCTTTATGTATGATGATGTGGCAGTGCCTCCAATAATGAGTTCTTACAAGGGCATTCACTGTTCAGGTATTTATTGCAAGTTCAAATGCAACAGAAAAAACCACGAACTCACAGCAGAGCAGCTGGACACCAACTGAAACATTTGGAACACAGGTGATTTACAGTGGCGTCTCCTCTGCTAAGGCGTCACTAAAGGAAAAAAAAATGACAATAACTCAAAGTTATTTTCATTTTATTTCTTCCTGGTTGCAGCAGTTTTGTGGTGGGGCGGGGCTGCTCTGCTGACAGAGCAGGGGAGGGGAAGAGTGGTTTGAACTCCCTGAAGCGCGCATGAATTTTGGCTGGCCCTCTAGGGCCATCCAAACATTCATGAGCACTTTGTATGTTTTCCACCCAGGCTGCATTACATCCGGGGTGAAAAAGATGCCCAGGCTCCCATTCCCTGGCCAAGCGCCGAACTACAGTGCTCATACCAATTGCAACGAGGCATTGCAGTGCTGTGATTGGCTCAGGGGAGCCTGGGTGCTTCCTGGGTGCCCTATACCGGAGATGACAATAGAAAGAGAGGCGAGACGCAGTGAGGAGGTGTGTTTTTGTATTCTTTACCCCCCCTCCCTGCTCCGCCCCACCATCAGCAGCCCCCTCCCAATCTGTGCCAGCCGCTGATGGTGACTTAAAGTAAAATATGACATTCACATGGTTCCATGGTAACTAGGTGACCCTGCCAGCCCAGAATGGAGCTTGCCAGTAGCTTAGTCAAAACAATAACACAGAACAAGAATCAGGGAAATAATCTAACAAAGCAATATGGATGGTACAATAACAAGTGAAAAAAAGAGGGCATAGTATGATACCAAACATAGGTATGATATAACAGAATATTTTGTGGAAACCTTAATGCTGAGTTCAATAATTTCAACCAGAGCAACTGTAAACCACTACCCATGCACAACAGGAACAGTTTATTTCATGGTATTGTCCAATCTAGACATACTCACACTGGGAGTTTAACAAGAACAGAGTTAACCACTTTCCACAACACATGCTTCACACAATTCTTGATTCTTACTGTAGGAAAGTGCCTCTTTTTGCATGCCTCAAGTGTTTCCTTATGTGATTTCGAATTGTAAGTGCACTGGGCCCATGCTAATAAGGTTCCCAGTACCAGATCTCTTTCCCCAAAACACTGTTCCATGATTTGGTACCTAGGGCATGGATACTGAAGAGGGTCCTCTGGGGCTGCAACACTGGTTATGCCCTCACCAAGCTATGCACTCTGCCACTGAAGGCTGTGTGTCTTGGTGCAATAAAATCCTAAGAGTAGACTTGGCATACAATCCTGTGTGCCATGCTGCCCATACACTGCATGAAATATATAGGTATGTCACCCCTCCTGCAGGCCTTTAGCCTTAATGCATGATGCACTAGGTGTGGACATCTAAGAGCATTCTTGCATGTCCACAGAAATAGATTTTACACCATTGTCCATGACAATGGATTTGAGAATGACTTCACGACCAAATTCATCTTTCATAACCTCATTTACTACACTGGTATTTACTGAACTCACCCAATTAGTTACCACCCACGTAAAGAGGTAAACAACAAGTAATATCACTTAACGCTCCCTCTGAGGTTAGAGCTGGAATGGTCCAATAATGTCAAACCCTAACTTTGTACATGGTTCAAGTGGAAGCTCAACTGGAGCCAGCAGGGCAGAATGAGTTGCTTTACTCTTGTTGCTTTAAGCACAAAGCCAGCAGTCTTTCACAACTTCTTTGGTTTGTGGATCCTGACCATTTCACCAATACAATTCTGATACCCTGGCCTTCGTCATGCTTTTACCTACGTGTCCTTCAT
This sequence comes from Triturus cristatus, assembly GCF_964204655.1. Classification (NCBI taxonomy): domain Eukaryota; kingdom Metazoa; phylum Chordata; class Amphibia; order Caudata; family Salamandridae; genus Triturus; species Triturus cristatus. The sequence goes on from NC_140585.1 coordinate 444,740,776, forward strand.
GTGTCAGGTTTATTACCCTTCTTTTAACTCAACTGGTAGCACCAGATGAGTGCCCCAATGACGAGCTCCCCATATATGCTTGAAAGAAACTAGGTAGATCTACTATTCCTGGCTACACATTAACAGCAAATTCACAGATTGCCTTGAATGCCTGATCATTGTCCCTGTCATGTTTCCAGTCCTCTTTTTGACTCACCCACCTGACAACTACAGGTTCTACTCCATCCTCTAGTCACTCAATTGGCAAACATGACAAACAGCAAGGTAATTGTTACTCCCAGGTATGTTTTCAACTTGGAAATTGCAATCTATCAGACACTCCTTCCATCTTCTAATTGTGGGGTTACATTTTCACTACTCTTACAAGAATAAGTATGAACAAGGTGTCTGTGGTATGATCTTACTGTATTGTAAAGGGTAAACCCCAAAGAAAAAAAACTTGAAGTGATGAATACTGACAGAGCTCCTTGTTCAATTGCAGAGTAGTGTTCTTCAGCACTATTAAATGAATGAAAAGTGAAGCCTACCACTCTCTTTTCCCCATTCACTATCTGTGAAAGCATGGCACTGTTACCATAGAGACTGACATCAGTTGAAAGAATGGTCTTTTTACGTATGTCAAAGTGACCAAGAATAGGTACAGTACAGCATCTTTGGCAGACTTAAAGGATTCCTCACCAGCTCCATATCAGTAAAATGTGACTCCTTTTTTGAGCAAGAGTATTGATGGCTGTACCACACTTGCAATGTTGGAAATACTTGCAATGTTGGAAATACATTTTGAGCAAAGCTTTTCCTAAAGTACTCTCTTTATGCACACAGCTTTCCATGTTGTCATGTGCTACCACCTCACAATCTGCCTCTCCAGCTTCATTCTTCACATTTACACTACCACTATGTCAAAACTCACATACCCAGTTGGTAGCATTCTTCATCCCTTCAGTTATCACTGCTTCCTCCTATAGGGCAGGGTTTAAGCAAGCAGTTTCCCCTAAACCTTTTGGTTAGTGGTACATTTTACCAACTAATCTCTTATCAGGGAATCAGTTAGAGTACCAAATTCACATGTGTGAGCCATAGTCTCCAGAGACACTACATAATTCCCCACCTTCTGTATCTTCACCTGAAACATTTACGTCATTCAAGGACGACATTAATCCATGTGCCAATATATCTTTCCAGCATTACAACAGACATTTGTATAGACATTTCTAAAAAAGAGACTGCAAGAGCATCCTAAGGTTGAGAGAACAACCAGGTTTTGAGATACTTGTGAAACAAATAGTAAGACTCGCAAAATATATTGGTAAAGTGTTCCATAACCTGCCCGCTGCCACAGAAAAGCGTGGCCGCCCCATCTAATCTTCCCTTACCTGGGAATGATCACATTCCTCAGCACTGTAGATCTAAGCTGTCTTTTAGGAGAATACCAGTAGAAAGTGGTTCTAAAGTACCATGGGTACTGCTGGTGCAGAGCCTTTCACACCATGCATAGATATTTAAAGATCACCTATTTCCTCACGAGTAACCAGTGAAATTACCATAATCCATCCCTAACAGAGAGGTGTTTAGTGCGCATGTAAGTTTGGCCGCCTGTCTTGCAACGGCCAGCCTGACATGCACACTTTGAGGATCTCCAACCCGACCTGTCTTAGACAGCTATGTGGAGAGCAAACACAAGCCTCCAAGACCTTTAGGAGCATCTGGCCAACCCGCTCCATCCAATCCTGACACTTCTTTCATGCTGTTTAATCACATGAGACCAGCGTCTGGATTGGTTCATGCCCTAGTAGGAGTATGAGAGTGGAGTGGTGTCGGCCAGACCGGATGGGATGAAAAGCAGCCGTTTTGCACTTTTATAAAGTGAAAACTTGACCCGAACGTATTGGAGTGCAGCACTTTACATGAGCACCAGTTACATTACACGAGGACAGCTATTATTGACTAAAATAAGCTCTCCGAGCTCAGCCGTAAAATTCCTAAATTATGGCATCATTTCTTTTTTCATTTTCTTAAACTAAGCCGCATCAGAAATCCAACTATAAAGTTTTTAAAAAAAACAGTTCCATTCCATGCTGAGTGGAGTTCCATGCTGGAATCTCTTAAATCTCTTAACATGCCGAGAAGGATTATGGTGATTACACTTCAGCTCCAAGACTCTCAAAGATGACATCATGATGTGAAGTGTGAGAACATTCATATGCGAAAGGTCTTCAACAAATGCCAAAGAATTCTCACGGTGAGCCGAGATGCCACGTCCCTTGATGGCGGAAAATACAGCAACTAAGCTTCATTGAAGCTACGGTGACTAAAGGAGATGATGAAACTAGCACGACTGACTACTATTTGCAACAACGATTGATTGTGCTTGTCCCCTTTTTCAGCAAGTGATTTGGTCCTCCATTTTTATATTGCAACTCCTACCATATCTTAGGGCTGTTACTATTAAGGTGTTGCATTCGGCAACACAACTCATGTTTTCCTCACTTGATTGTGCCTGTTAACATTCCAAGTCTGGAGGAGACCCAGTCCAAGGTCATACCATAAATCTCAGACAGGAGGACCTATCACAGAGGGCCAGCCTAGGGGCGGGAGGGAGACTGATTCTGGTATGGAGCTGGTGGTTTGAATTGTATAGTATGCAGCTTGTTATTAATGCATGTTTCAAGAATATTTGTTTATGCCTCTATAATATAAACTGACAAAACTTTCTTTTTCAAACACCTTTTAGGATAAAAAGTGTGGCTTCTTTTTCCCATTCTCTGTTAAACCTATGTCAAGCTTCGCTTCAAAGAAATAAGATATATTGAAATATCGAAAACTCCATCTCCTTTGAAGTGATTTAATTTTTATGTAAATTGCTCCTAAGACCCAACACTGGTAAAATCAACAGTTGGTGGTGTTTGTTCAGTTAATACTTCACTGAGCGCCTGTTCTTTCTTGTTTATTTTATCTTCTTTTGGTTTATTACTCTGAGTAGTAGAAAAAGCTGCAGATTTGAGAGAAAGTGCCCTCTTTGTTTACATGACTTAAGTAAAATTGAAGGGAAACTACTCTACTCTGTATTTTCCTGAGTGTAGAACATTTCATTCTGAATGAAGAGGGTACACGTTCTTGTGGTGATAGGTTAGTATAAGAGAGTAGGTCACACAACCAGCGTGGGGTGGCATAAGTGTTCAGTCTTGCCTCCTTAGCAGTGCTTAATTTGAGGCGGTGGTCGTTGGTGCGGCCCACCAGCACTCATTTGTGGGAATCAGCACTTATGTTTCCTCATTAAACATTTACCAATAGCAAGAAAGTGAAAAATACACAAAGGCGAAAGAAGTAAGAAGAGAAAGATGGAAAAAAATCACAAAGGGAGAAAGCAGGAAACTGTTAGAGTGGGATAAACGGGCAGAGAGTGTTTCCAGGTGGATTAAAGAGGCATGAGGTGGAATCAAGACTGCTTAGCCTTGGTATTTGGTGCGCTGATATGTAATAGCACCGCGGGAGACCATTCTCCCACAACTACTCTTTCACTTTAAGCTCACTCACTACACTCTTGCATGAGGTGAACTCAAATCTCTGTTTTCCACCTCACCACTTTTAGAATCCACCAGACGCCACTGCTGAAACCTTAGCCCACCATCGTAAGTTTGCTTCAAAGTTTAATTGTGTCCACTGGAAAACATTTTGAAAATGTGATTGTTCACACACAGTGGTTCATTTTTGATGTGGAAAGTTGAGGGTTCACTCGTGTCCCCCACAGGCTATAGCTTATCACCAGTGATGTGGTTCTAATAACAAGTCCTCACAAGGGCTTCTTTTGTCCATTACAGATTAGAACCATTCATCAGACTGTAATGTCACAGTTGCAAAACTTTCAAATCCATGAATGAAGTGTAAAGCAGATTACACCTCAGTCTTCCTCGCAGCAGGTGAGACAGAAACTTCCTCCTTCGGAGTCTTTACCTGCCCAAAAGTGTTCTAAAAAGTGGGTGGTGGGCTGCCATTTTTATCTTGAGCAATAATCATTGATTGGTGAGACCCCTGACCCAGCCCTCGCACAATTTCCTCTGCTCCGCTGTCTCACATATGCAGACATTGTGATTTGGCTGTCTGCGAACTACAACAGAAGCCTTTGTTCACGGTGGCAGGAACCAGGCTGTGCTGTTCAGAGACTCTAGTCTACTTCAAGGTAATGTTGAAATCAGGAACCATTCCTTCCAACTGACCTGGCAACGTGGTTCCCCCTTTTGGCAGTAGAGATGAAGGTATGAGAGCTTTCCATTGTTTGAAACCTTCTTCTGCCTAAGCCTCTTTCTGACTTAACCATGTCAAACACCAGAACTCAGTTCTGGCCTTTTGTTTGGCCATTGGTTCCTCTCCACTATCAACTGCTACATGGTTAGATTACTCTCCACTATCAACTGCTACATGGTTAGATTAGTGGCCTGCGATTTCTTCTCCTGTCAAGATGCAGCACCGTATACATTTACCATTGCACACTGGTTCAACATAACGCACTACTCTGAGGCTCATGGTCTTGCTTGTCTTCTAGAGTAAAAGAGGATGGAAATGTATGCAGAGTTTGTGCACTGCCTGTACAGAAGACCTGCTACTTAGAAGAATGACACATTTCATGAAACACTTGAGTAAACACAATAATTATTATGTGCTTCATGAGCCTACAGGCAACTCAAAAGACTTGCAGAAGGTGGAGGGGCTCTCTTGAAGCACAGAGTATACATTTTGTTGTGGTTGATAGCATCCTTGCTAAGCAATTGTGATTGATAGTCGACACAGCTGGGACCTGAAGAATAGACTTGCCCTTGCTTGTTGTCAAAAAGAGTCAGCCATAGGGATTACAAACTCCATAGTGCTTGTTTGTTTATAAGGAGTCATCCATAGTGAATGTTGATTCTATAACACTTTTTGTTTAAAAAAAATCAACCATAGGATTCTGGAATCTATTGCAAATTTTACTCCACAAGAAATAAACCTAGTGGGTTATGAATGATTGCAAACTCCAATGAAAGTATAAGAGGCGAGAACGGAGCTATGGCAGATCCCGCCTGCGCATAGCCAGCTGATCGCGACCCCGCCCCTTACTGCGAAGGAGCGAGAGAGGAGAGAGAAGCGATGGCGGTGAGAAGCTAGTGCTGCCGCCTGTGGTTCTGACTGCCCTGAGGATCGTGGAGAAGACGGAGCCTCTGAAGCTGCTTTTCTCCGCTCTGTTGAAGTTTTAACGCCACATACATACTTTTTAGCCCTGCCCTGCTTCAGTCTTGGGAGCCATGAGAACTGTAATGGCGGGAGGTACTGCACAGCGTTTCCAGCTGAGTTTCTAGCTGAGTCAAGCCTGAGGCTCGTGGAAAGATGGAGCTGTTAAAATTCCGGTAAGATAGTATGCCGGTTTTCTGAAAAACTTGGAGGTCTGGACTGGATCTTTGCATAGTGCTATTTTATTGCTGTCTGGCAGTTTTTTAGATAAAAAAAGGAGCTGGTTTTCTAGCTGAGTCAAGCCTAAGGCTCGTGGAGAGACAGAGCTGTTAAACTTACAGTAAGATAGTATGCCGGTTTTTTGAAAAACTTGGAGGTCTGGACTGGAACTTTGCATAGTGCTATTTTATTGCTATCTGGCAGTTTTTGAGATAAGAAAAGCTGGTTTTCTTTGTGGCTTTTTTTTATTTTGATTAAAATACTAAACCGGCTTTAATACAATGGGGAGGCATATTAAAAACCCCACTACCCCGACTCAGTCAGATTCAAGTCTACCCCCTAAAAAAAAACTCGCAATGCGCAAATGAAAACGGCTCAGGGCACGTCAAAAGCGGAGAGGGAGTGAGTCCAAAAAAATCGTAGAGGTTCTACGCCTGTAGCTAATTCCTCAAGTTCAGAGAAAGATTGCCCAGAGCAGTGCGAAGGTGGTCTTAGGGGTCCACATGATAGATCGGACAATTCTTCTCAGGCAGCAATGAATTCAACTATTCTGGGCATAGAAAGTGACAGTGCTGGCACAGCCTTGGAGAAAGTAAATCAGGATAAAATGCCTCCAATGAAAAATCCAGATGGCATGCAAATAAACCCCCCCTCCTTGATGCCAGGTGTTAGACCTGACATCCTTGGCGTGGGTTTTTCCCCTATCTTTTGCCTCTGCTACCTGGATTTTGATGCTATGCTGGATTTCGTTTTTGCTGGTTTAGATGCTTTGGACACTCTGCCACTGCTAATCAGTGCCAGAGTGTAAGTGCTCCCTGTGTAAAATATCATATTGATTGGATATACCTGATTGGCATATCTGTATCACCATGAAGTCCCTAGTAAAGTGCACTGTGTGTGCCAGGGCCGGTGATGACAGATGCTACTAGTGGGTCTGCAGCGCTGATTGTGCCACCCACCTGTGTAGCCCTAAAATGGTGTCTCAGGCCTGCCACCGCAGGCCTGCCTGCAGTCCCCGGACTGCCATGTCCTCCTGGCCAGTGTCCACACTGACCGGGCCTAACCCTTCCCTTTTTATACACATCAGTCATCCCTATGGAAGGCCCAAGGTACCCCCCTGGGCAGGGTGCAGTGTATGTAAAAGGTAGAGCATTTACTAGTGCAGGTAACATGTTCTGGTAGTGAACAACGGCCATTTTGTGTGTTCACTGCTGCAAGGTTATCTTGCTCCCTAGGCTAACATGGGGATGGCAGGTGCCAATGGCTATCGGCCTATCTTCTCATAGGAACAAGATGAGACATGAGTATTTGATATCCCTGAGCTCAGCATTTAATAACACATCTTGTAGGAGAGGTTGTTTCTAAATCCTGAGTTGGAGGACAGTACTTTTTAGAGAGTGGCTGTTCTCTTGTCTGACCCTTCTGTGTGCATGGGCGCGCTTGTGGATTGACTGTCTGGCTTGCGAGTGACAGGGGCTGGGGATTCCCCGGGAGGTTGGCTGAGTCAGCCCTCTGCTGAATGGCGACAGTTGCAAGGAGAGCGGAGGGAGGACATAGCACCTGGGAGTGAATAGGGCTGTGCCTGCCTGCCACACTGCTGGCTCCACCTCCTGCTGGGCGGCTGTCGACTCTGCCCCTCACTCTGAAAAGAAAGCAGAAGCCAGGAAAACAAAGTGCTCCAGCAACACCCAGAACTGGATCAGACCGGTCTCAGGACCCACTTGCACAAAGACTTCAAAGACTTTTAGGGGTATAAGTACAAGACCCCTAACAACAGATTTTTAGATTCTACCATCAAGAGGAACCTCTGCTGAAAGACGGACCGCTGAAGAACTAAAGGAAGATTGCCTTGCTGTGTGCTCGAAGGGCTGACCTGTTCTGCTGTACAACTGAAGCTGAGGAGGAGAAGGGGTCTTGCTGTGTGCTGACCTTACCCACTTGACCAAACAAGACTTTGCTGTGTGCTGTGTCTTAAACCGAATCTCCAAGGGCCTGAGAAGAGCTGGCCTCCTGTTTCGCAACCCAGGGATAGAAAGGTTGCCAAGAACTCAAGACTCTGCTGTGTCCCCCCTGCGCTGCTGTGTGCTGCAGGGACCGGGGACTGTTCTACCAAGCTTCTCAACATCTGCCTGTGAAGTGGGCTGGCTGCTCTCTGTCTTGCTGGAGAGTGCCGCACTGACCCGGGCCTGACACCGGTTGCAGCATCAAGAAGACCGACGTGCTCATCGGCACGTGCCTTGCCGCGACCCGGAGGCCTGAAGCAGATCGAGAGTCGTACTTCCCTGCTCTACGAAGCCGCACTGTGAGTGGCTGACTCCGGTGACGTCGACATCGTCACTGGGGGCTCGTCGAGGGAGTTGTGGAAACCTTGCACCGAACAGCCCGAGGAGCGCTTTTAAAACGAGTGTAGCGACACCGCCGGAGCAACGTAGCTGCCTAAACATCAAGAGCCTACAAACTGATTCATTCTCAGTGAGTATCGAATCACACAAGAGACTAGAGACTATCGTCTTACGATCCCGACCAACCAAGAAAGCGAAGATTGTGTAAACCTGTGATGCTTGATTTCAACTGCGGAAACTAGATAAAGATATATTAATTTTGATATAACTCACCTGTGTGGTCTAAGTTTGTGGTGTACGGAAGGGGGATCATTGTGGTGTCTACGTGCAAATACCTTACACATTGCCTTGGGGATAAGCCTGTCTGCTCGAGCCAAGCTACCTAGAGGGTGAGCAGGGGTTATCTACCGTGTGTGTCCCTGTACCCTGACTAGAAGCAAGGGTCCCTATTTGGTCTAAGGTGTATACCTCTGCCAACTAGAGACCCCCAGATCTAACACCAGGCAAGAATAAGTAGTATGTGATTTTAAAGAAAACAACGCCCTCTCAATCTTTAATGCAGCTTCCTCTCGCTTCCCGGCAGCAGCCTTCTAAGCAGGATACTCAAGGCGTGAAAGATGTACAAATTGCTCAACTCCAGCCTTCCTGTACAACTCTTTCTAGCGCGGCTCCTTTATTCTTCCACCCAATAAGACAGTCTTATCCTCTTGCATTATCCACAGAAACATCTGAAGGTGCTAAGGAAGTGGCTCTCGAAGCAATTAAAATATCTGCAACAGGAACTGCATCGGGTTCCGCATAGGGCTCTGCAGCAGGTTCTGGACTCAGTTTTCAGTGCGATATTACAAGTATGCTTAATCTCATACTAGAGGAGATTAGGGAGATGAAAGCTACTCAGGCAGCCGAAATCGCAGCATTACATACTCGATTATTGAAAATTGAAGAAGCAATGGGGGCTATACCATCCCGACTACAGGAGGCTGAGTCAAGAATCTCTCAGTTGGAGGACCAGATGACCTCAATTCAGCTGCAGGTTTCGGAGGATAAGAAGCAAAAGTACTTGCTGGAATAGAAATCGGAAGAGTTGGAAAATCACTCACGCCAGACCAATCTTCGTTTTGTGGTCGTTCCAGAGGGGTGTGAAGGATTACAACCGGCTCAATGGGTAGAGTCCTTTATAAAAGACACAGTCCTTCCTGAATTCTCTGGGGACCTTACAATCACCCATGCCCATAGAGTTCCAGCACAGCCATTTCCTAATTCCAAATTTTCCAGAACTATTTTAGTGAATTTTTCAGACTATCGTATCAAGGAGCAAATACTGACCAGTACAATTTTCAACAGGAGTGGTCCTTCTCTGCCGCATCTTTTCAGATATGTGTGCTGCGGCTGTACGTTGCCGAAAGGAGTTTGTCAAACTCCTTTACTTATTCAAGGCACAGGGGGTGCAAGCAGCTATTGCCCAACAGCCAAAATTGCAAGTTCTAGTCCATGGGAAGTTTCATGTTTTCAAATCTGGATGAAGCACAAGAACTTCTGCAGCGAATTATGAAGGACAAGTAAAAAGGAAAAAATTGGGGCCCTCCTTTTTTTTTCTCCTTTTGGGGTGGGGTGGGGGGGGCGATCACATCAGGGTGCAACACCATGGCACCCAAGGAGGGTCTGCAGAGGGTCAGGTGGGCAATTCCCCTTCTGTGAAGGGTTTGGGACACAGGGTTCTCGGGGAGGGCTGGGCTTTGGCTAGGGTACAGGGTAAGGGTGGTGGTGAAAAATAAATAAATGAGCAGAATAGTTTGTATGTAAAATGTAAGCTTAGGGAGAAGTGATAACCAGAATTTTGTAAAACAGTTTAATTAAAAAAAAAGAAAAAAAAGGGGGGTATGTTTACTGATGCAATTCTGCACAATAAGGCGAAAAATGGGTACTAATGCTCGTATTATTTCTATTAATGTAAATGGTATTTCGAATAAGCAAAAGTATGGTGGTTTGATAAGATGGCTGGCGGCCTTTTCTCCCCAAATTTTATTTTTGCAAGAGACCCATCTAAAAACTAATCAACCTAAACTGTTTATTCCAAAATATTTTTTCTAAGGCCTATTTTGCTTCAGCTCAGGCAGCAATTCGAGGGGTGGCTATCTATCTCGGACAAGGTTTAAATTGTGAAATTGTTCAAGTCGATAGAGATCCTTATGGTAGATGGATCTGGATGCAGGTAAAGATGGAGGGGAATTTGGTGAATCTGGAGAATTATTATGCACCTGTAGTGAATGACTATGTGACGCTTAAAAGAATTAATGATAGAGCAAGAACGGTGCAAGGCCCAACCATTTTAGGAGGAGATTTTAATTTTATCCAGGATCTGCAACTAGATACATCTAATAAGACAAAAAGGCAGATGAAACCTGGGACTAAGAAGTTGATAGATCTTATTAAACAGGATTATCAATTGGTGGATCCTTGGAGAAGGGCTCATGGTGTAGAAAAACAGTTTACCTACTATTTCAGACAATTTAGGTCAGCCTCCCGTATTGATTTTTTTTTTAGTATCACGCTCTTTGATCTGTTCAAATATGGAGATCATGGCCAATTCTTTCTCATACCATTCTTTAATAAAACTAGAAATTGATTTTGGATTGGGTGCTAGAGTGAAATCCAGGTGGCAGACCAATCAACAATGGGTAGGGCATATTAAGGAATGGATTGGGGAATTTTGTGAAGTTAACAGAGGAACAGCGAGTCTTTTTTCAGTTTGGGGGACGTTGAAAGCAGCATTTAGAGGGCAAATGATAGCTTTTATGGCAGCGCAAGTTAGAGAGCGTAAAGCCAGAATTGGAGAACTTCAGAAAGCAGTGGAGATGACTTTGATAAATAAAAGGAGATGCTGCTCTATCAGGGCTCAGGTATCTGGTGAGGAACTTAATAAGGCCAAACGGGAATTGAGGGAGTTTTTCATCATGGAAGAGATATGCAGAACAAAAGCATATCAGCAAAAAACTTATGAAGAAAGTCAGATGGTAGGAAAATTACTGGCATGGTCAAATAGGGTCAGACAAGAAGCGGCAGTAATTAACGACGTGTTAGTTCCTGGAACACAGAATCTAGTTTCGGGACAAGATAACATCTCTAAAATCTTTATAGATCATTATAAAGACCTTTACTCAACTGACTACCAGGTAGCTAATCATGCTATGCAGTCTTACTTTGAAGACCTTGCTCCCCCTCAACTTTCAATAGGTCAAAAAGAGGCCCTACTGGCCGACTTTTTGGTAGATGAAATCTCCAGGGCTCTAACTTCGATGCCTGGAGGTAAGGCTTGTGGGAATGATGGTCTGCCGACCAAATTTTATAAAGTTTTCTTGGCAGAACTACTTCCTTTTATGCCTTACCTTTTCCATTTTGCCAGTGCAGGGGGGGAAATTCCAACAGCCTTTAAGGAATCATCAATAGTTAGCTTCGATAAAAAGGGAAAAAATCCTAGGGAAGTCGGCTCTTATAGGCCATTTAGTCTCCTAAATGTAGATTATAAAATTGTTATGAAAATGTGGGCAAATCGATTTACATCTATAGCTCAGTATGCAATTCACAAGGACCAAGCAAGTTTTATAGCAGGCAGATCAATGTCATCAAATACAAGTTTTCTTATTCAAGCAATTGACTACTTTAATACTCATCAAACCCCTGCAATAATAATAATGGTTGACGCCGAAAAGGCATTTGACCTTGTGAATTGGGGAACACTATTTTATGTCCTAGAAAAATTCGGTTTTCCAGATCATATAATTACCATTTAGGAATCTATGTATCAAACCGATATGCGGATCTCTATAAGTTAAACTATGAAGGTCCATTGAGCAAGATTAAAGATTTATTGGGTAAATGGGGCTTCCTCCCTCTATCTTTGATAGGACGGGTTGCCCTGATCAAGATGTCAGTACTACCCTTATTAATTTTTCTTTTTTCCAATGTCCCGTTTAAAGTTAGCGCAGCATATTTTAGAGAATTGGAAAAACTTTTTCGATAGTTTATTTGGAATAAAAAAGCTTCAAGAATAAAACTATCAGTTTTGCAGCTAGATACAGGTTGAGGGGGGGTTGGCACTTCCCCATATTCAAACTTATTACGAGGCAGCATTCACGGATATTCTAGTTAGTTTGCTTGATAATAGGGGGTCTTTGGATGAAAATGGCTGAAGCAGCAAGGCCTCAGCTTCCGGTGTTTTTAAAAACATCAAAATTGCCCAAAAAGTAAGATATAAGACGCTTCAAGAATTCTCCTTTAGACTTCGGTTTCTTTTTTTGCAAAAAGCAAAATGGACGTGATTTGAATATTTGGGATTGTCAGAGGCTAGAAGCTTGGGCCTTTTTATTCACAGTAGTCATATTAAACTTTGGGAGTTAAAAGGTTTTAACAAATTAGGTCACTTTATGGTAGGAGGCAGATGTATGACCTGGGAGGAGGTGCAGCCCAGATGCGGCACAGTTTCCTTCAGGCCAGATCCTGGATAATAAAATATGCACCGTCAGGTACAGGGAATTGGTATAGAGTTTTTCAAAATCAAGGGGAACCTTTGATTGTTACTAATATCTTAGAAAAAATAAAAAAAAGAATTGACCTGCAATTTCTCAATTAGAGAATGGCAAGCCATTTATCAGAATGGCAATAAGCTACTTAGGGCCGCTAATTTTAAAAGGATGGCTTTCCTATCCCAATGGTCGGCCTATTATACACCACAAACCCTCCACAAAATCTCTCCGGAGGTGGAAAATACCTGTTTTCGATGACAGCAAGCCGGTGAGGGCGGTTGGCTACATATTGTCTGTACATGCCCTATATTGAGGCCGTTTTGGTTGGAATTATGTGTTGAGCTCAGCCGCACTACCGGACCATTCTACAACTAGAACCCGAGGTGGTATTATTTGGTTTATTAAAACAAAGCACAAATCAGGTGTTAACAAAAGGGGGTGGAATGTTTATATCAATTTCCTTTTTTTTCGCACGTTCATTGATCTTGCAGAATTGGAAAACAACTAAGACCCCAACACTTATTGAATGGTATAAAAAAATTAAACGTGTGAGAACCTTTGAAGAAGTATATGCTAAAAGGGTGGGAGCGATTAAGAAATTTGTGTCAATTTGGAAACTTTTTTATCAAAAGGAACGGCATCATCAGGGACAATCTGGTGTTGAATAATTTTTTGGATTATGTTTAACCCCTTCAGCGCGGCGCGGATTACCGCGCTGTGCTGAAGGGTTCGTGCGCGGGCGGGGCCATGACGGAGCGGTTCCGTCATCCGCACAGCGCTACCGATGCGCATGACGGAACCGCTCCATCATGCGCATCGAAAGGGTTAAGATTAATAAGAAGGCTCAGGGGTAAGGTTTACTTCTGATTGTCTTGTATGAATCATAGTCCCGGGTTACGAGAATCGGAGTATATTTTTTTATACTAGCATTTGAAATTTACTTGATCGTCTAAATTACATTGTCAAATGATATTTTTGTGACCTTAATTCCATTTTTGCACTTTAGTACTGGAGAAGGTTTGCACTCTGGTCTGGCTTCCTTTGGGAACATATATTTGCACTAGCACTGGCACTTTGTATAATCGTGTAAATCATGATTTTCTGAGGATTCTGAGTTTAACTGCATTTGCACTTTAGTGCAAGAGAAGGTTTTTTCCATAAACATAAACTATTTCAGTGTTACTTATTTTTTTTATGCTGTAAGCAAACTAGCTGGGTCGGTAGGATTTAGTTTTTTGACATGATTAATCCTTCATAATTTCAAATGATGTATTAATTGTATTATAATTATCGATGTTAAGGGATGCTGGCTTTAATGTATGGTGTCTTATTCTGCTCAATAAAAATATTTAAAAATTAAAAAGAAAGTATAATAACACATAAGTATTGTTGTATGGTATGACATTAAACACAGTGAATACATATATTACTAAGGTTAAAAACTTTACTTGCAATACTAATGAATGCCTTCATATTTCAGCTATTCACTTGTCACCTTGAATGCAAATCCGAGCTTGTGTATGCCGATACTCAGCACAACCTGTTTTTTAAAACACCCACACTTGTTTCTGAGAGTATACCACATGGTGGCACTTTCAACAATTTTTGAACCACAACACAAATGTTTCCCAATTCAATGTATTAAAAAATTATAAAACTCACACTTCCAGGCAATCCGACACCTTGAGGTGTCCAGCAATAGTCGAAAATGTCACACTTGTTTAAGTGCTATGGTTAGTAGGTAATGCTGGCAAAGCTATCGGGCAGTGGGAGGTGCTGTCTGCAGTAGAATACCTTGGGCCCTGGTACTTATATTTTTACAAACTAGGCACCGATGCAAACCAAGCATACAAATGTACTTCCTAATTGGGAAGGTAGGTCTCATTGATAAATAGGCTTATTGTAATACTGATGGTTATTAACTTATTATGTCAAAATGTAATTGTATTTAAGGTCGCATTTTAAAATGTTAGATAGAGTGGAAATATAGTGTGGCAGCAAGCTAAAACATCATTCAAACTATGGTATACTAAAGCTCTCCTTTGCTCTATAGATGTCAGTGCTCTGGTATGGCAGATTAAGACCAGCTGTGCGGTCGTTGTGGGACAAGATCCGTTTTTTCTCTTTAATCCTTTTCCCAGGCCTGCTGAATAACTTCATGGTAGTATTGTGGAGCTGGCTGTGCATTTGGCAAAGTGTGTAAAATATCCTCACTCCTGTCAGACCCAGATTTCCAGGTTAGTGAAATCTAGCTCCCTTCTTGTTGGCACTAGTCTCTATTTCTTGAGATCTGAGAGTAACCTGACATCTTCGCAACAAGGAAAAGTGACCCTTACTTCTGGCAATCAAGCCAAGAGAAAAAGGTGGGACCATGGCATCCAGCTGTTCACACTTACACACCCGCCCCTTTCTTATCTCCATACATTGATTCGCCACCTCAACACTGAAGAGATGTATAATAGCAGGATCACTTTGCTTTCTAGCATAGATTTCAAGTAGAAGTGTGATAAACTGTTGGACCTGGCTCTCTCTGCTAACCAGTGATAAAGTGCATGCACTCTCTTCTCTAAACATGGTAATATTGGCTTAGATCCATTTTGCATATTTAAATTACTTGTATGCCACTAGTAAAGTGGCACTACATGTGCCCAGGGCCTGTAAATTAAATGCTACTAGTGGGCCTGCAGGACTGGTTGTGCCACCCACTTAAGTAGACTTTTAAACATGTCTCAGACCTGTCAGTTCAGGGCCTGTGTGTGCACTTTAAACTGCCATTTCAACCTGGCAAAACAGACCTTTTGCCTGACCCAAACCTTACTTTTTAATACATATAAAGCACCCCTAGAGTAGGTCCTGGACAGTTCAGAGGGCAAGGTGCAATGTATTCAAAAAGCAGGACAACTACTTTTCAGTTTTACATGTCCTTTTAGTGAAAAACTCTTGAATTCGTTTTTCACTACTGCAAGGTCTATCTCTCCCATAGGATAACATTGAAGTTCCCGGATTACATTTTATAAGTGTAATTTCCAAGTGGAAAGAGATGACTTGTTCATGTTTGGTGTCTCTGGAATCATAATTTAAAATCCTAACTTATAGTGAAGTTGGATTTTAAATTACAATTCTGAAAATGCCACTTTTAGAAAGTTGGCATTTTCTTGCCTTAGCCATTTGGTGTCTACTGCCTGTCTCTGGTCACATGACTGGGTGCAGTTGGCAGGTGGGCTTTGTGTATACCTCCTAGAGTGTATTCCTCCTAGATAGCCACTCCCAATGGTACCTTGGGTGTGACTGGATGGGTCATCACTGTCAGGATGGGAGGAAGGAGCTGGGCCTAGCCCCACTTACACCTGAATAGACTGTCTTCTGTCTCCACACAAAGTTCCTTACGACCTTGCATTGTCACTTCAGCCAGCTTAGAGCCAGGGCAGGTTAGGCAGGGCATCTGTGCACTTCAAAGACATGCCTCTAGAAGCTTCTCTAGATGCTAGAAGGACCTCAGACATCACTACTTGAGTACATTTCTGGACTCTGCCAGGGAAAAGGACTGCTGTGCTGCTACAAGGACTACCACTCTGCTGGACTGCTACTCTGAACAAACTGCTGCCCTGGTGTGCTGATCTGCCTCTTGCCTGGGGAAGGAGGACTGGATTATCAACCTCCATCTTGAACCCAGGACCCCAGGGTGACTCAAAGGGCTAGTCTGCTGGCCTCCTGATCTGAGCTTAAGGGACATAACACGCTCCCCAACAGCTCATGGACTTGTTTTCAGTGAGTTTCTGACACTCCCAAGAGGTGCCCCTCAGGTCCTGGTCCTTTGGTGCAGCTCTTGAGGTCTTGAATTGAAGCTTTTGGGCTCGTTGTGAACTGGCCTGTTCGCATCGGAACTGCGCTGCTTGCACCGAAAATCAGTGCGAGCCGCTGCCGGTTGATTTCTTTGCACAACAAGCATAACCACCAACGCGAGTCTCCAGCCTGCCTGTCCGCAACTCCCGGACTGCACCTCACGCCACACCGACCAGCAACGTGAATGGGACTTTTGCCTCAAAACTTGAGAAGGTAAACCTTTAGCAGGGCTAATCTGGGACTGTATCTGGCCCGCGATTTATCGCGGTCAGCTTGTACTTTTCTGTTTGATTCGGTCTAGAGCAACCAGATAGCCATGGTGGCGCTTTCTGTTTCTAGGTGATATTTTACAGTTTATTCTTTTTAAAAATTGATTGGATTTTTGTCGTTTTGGTCTTGTTTTATTAATTAAACTAAGCTCTAATTTTCTAACCTAGTGTGGGATCTTTTGTGTGGTGTTTTCACTGTTTTACTTTTTAAAGTGTTGCACATTGCTCTAAGTTAAGCTTGACTGCTCTGTGCCAAGCTACCCGGAGTTGAGCACAGGTTAATTTGGGGTTTGCTTGTGCCTTACCCTGGCTAAGACTGTGGTTGTTGCTTAACCATGGTTCACAACCGAGTCAACCATTACCCAAATTCCATCACACACCTACACTCACTCAATCTTTAGATAAGATACTATAGGAGCTGGTGCAAAATAATTCTTTATAAATCTGTCCTTTACTTGCCCTAGTGTTAAAGAGGTCCAATGGTGAAACGCAATAGTGATTGGTGGTTATTTAACACTGAATTTCTCATGTGACTTTAGTGTTTCACAAAACCCCTTCATAGGTTGTTTGCAAAGCACTAGCTTGTCATAAGTTTTGGTCTCTGAAAACCTTATGAGACGCCAGTCAGTGAATTGGTCTTTATTTCGATTTTAAAATCATTAAAGACATCATACATCAATGATTACAGTCTAACAATTCATAACATAACACCATTTGAAACAACAATATAGTAAAACTTGTGGCAAAATAAATCGCAAGAATAAAGCACTTAGAGGCCCATTAGAATGTCGGGCGGATCGCCACCGCCCGCATGGCGGTGGTGATCCACCCGACATTCTTTCCCGCCCGCATGCCAATTCCCCCCGGCACATTACTATGGCGGGGGGACCCTGGCGGACGGAAAGATCGTCCGCCAGTTTTCCACTAGTAGGCAATCCGCCCGATAACATACCGGGTGGAAAAGCTGTTAACGTGGTGGCGGTGTCTGGTAGACACCGCCATCCATATTAATATGCATTTAAACCAGATTGGTCGCACACTGCTACACCTACCAGTCGTGTTCCCCCAATGAAAGTGGTCCCTGAAGGTCAGCGTCGGCGGATACACCTATGCTCGAGTGTGAATGCAAGTATGCGTGGCGTGTGCCATCCCTGGACACGTGTTTCGAGGTAGTTGCCTCTCGTCAGCAGGGAGTAGGAAAATGTGTGGGGTTGCTGTGTAAGCTGCTAAAATCGTTATCAGGTCTAGTACCTCTCGTAGCGCGCAGGTGCGTAACCATGAGTCCGTCGACTCCACCGGCTCAAGGGAGCCTGAATATAAAGTTAAACCAGATTGGTCGCACACTGCTACACCTACCAGTCGTGTTCCCCCAATGAAAGTGGTCCCTGAAGGTCAGCGTCGGCGGATACACCTATGCTCGAGTGTGAATGCAAGTATGCGTGGCGTGTGCCATCCCTGGACACGTGTTTCGAGGTAGTTGCCTCTCGTCAGCAGGGAGTAGGAAAATGTGTGGGGTTGCTGTGTAAGCTGCTAAAATCGTTATCAGGTCTAGTACCTCTCGTAGCGCGCAGGTGCGTAACCATGAGTCCGTCGACTCCACCGGCTCAAGGGAGCCTGAATATAAAGTTAAACCAGATTGGTCGCACACTGCTACACCTACCAGTCGTGTTCCCCCAATGAAAGTGGTCCCTGAAGGTCAGCGTCGGCGGATACACCTATGCTCGAGTGTGAATGCAAGTATGCGTGGCGTGTGCCATCCCTGGACACGTGTTTCGAGGTAGTTGCCTCTCGTCAGCAGGGAGTAGGAAAATGTGTGGGGTTGCTGTGTAAGCTGCTAAAATCGTTATCAGGTCTAGTACCTCTCGTAGCGCGCAGGTGCGTAACCATGAGTCCGTCGACTCCACCGGCTCAAGGGAGCCTGAATATAAAGTTAAACCAGATTGGTCGCACACTGCTACACCTACCAGTCGTGTTCCCCCAATGAAAGTGGTCCCTGAAGGTCAGCGTCGGCGGATACACCTATGCTCGAGTGTGAATGCAAGTATGCGTGGCGTGTGCCATCCCTGGACACGTGTTTCGAGGTAGTTGCCTCTCGTCAGCAGGGAGTAGGAAAATGTGTGGGGTTGCTGTGTAAGCTGCTAAAATCGTTATCAGGTCTAGTACCTCTCGTAGCGCGCAGGTGCGTAACCATGAGTCCGTCGACTCCACCGGCTCAAGGGAGCCTGAATATAAAGTTAAACCAGATTGGTCGCACACTGCTACACCTACCAGTCGTGTTCCCCCAATGAAAGTGGTCCCTGAAGGTCAGCGTCGGCGGATACACCTATGCTCGAGTGTGAATGCAAGTATGCGTGGCGTGTGCCATCCCTGGACACGTGTTTCGAGGTAGTTGCCTCTCGTCAGCAGGGAGTAGGAAAATGTGTGGGGTTGCTGTGTAAGCTGCTAAAATCGTTATCAGGTCTAGTACCTCTCGTAGCGCGCAGGTGCGTAACCATGAGTCCGTCGACTCCACCGGCTCAAGGGAGCCTGAATATAAAGTTAAACCAGATTGGTCGCACACTGCTACACCTACCAGTCGTGTTCCCCCAATGAAAGTGGTCCCTGAAGGTCAGCGTCGGCGGATACACCTATGCTCGAGTGTGAATGCAAGTATGCGTGGCGTGTGCCATCCCTGGACACGTGTTTCGAGGTAGTTGCCTCTCGTCAGCAGGGAGTAGGAAAATGTGTGGGGTTGCTGTGTAAGCTGCTAAAATCGTTATCAGGTCTAGTACCTCTCGTAGCGCGCAGGTGCGTAACCATGAGTCCGTCGACTCCACCGGCTCAAGGGAGCCTGAATATAAAGTTAAACCAGATTGGTCGCACACTGCTACACCTACCAGTCGTGTTCCCCCAATGAAAGTGGTCCCTGAAGGTCAGCGTCGGCGGATACACCTATGCTCGAGTGTGAATGCAAGTATGCGTGGCGTGTGCCATCCCTGGACACGTGTTTCGAGGTAGTTGCCTCTCGTCAGCAGGGAGTAGGAAAATGTGTGGGGTTGCTGTGTAAGCTGCTAAAATCGTTATCAGGTCTAGTACCTCTCGTAGCGCGCAGGTGCGTAACCATGAGTCCGTCGACTCCACCGGCTCAAGGGAGCCTGAATATAAAGTTAAACCAGATTGGTCGCACACTGCTACACCTACCAGTCGTGTTCCCCCAATGAAAGTGGTCCCTGAAGGTCAGCGTCGGCGGATACACCTATGCTCGAGTGTGAATGCAAGTATGCGTGGCGTGTGCCATCCCTGGACACGTGTTTCGAGGTAGTTGCCTCTCGTCAGCAGGGAGTAGGAAAATGTGTGGGGTTGCTGTGTAAGCTGCTAAAATCGTTATCAGGTCTAGTACCTCTCGTAGCGCGCAGGTGCGTAACCATGAGTCCGTCGACTCCACCGGCTCAAGGGAGCCTGAATATAAAGTTAAACCAGATTGGTCGCACACTGCTACACCTACCAGTCGTGTTCCCCCAATGAAAGTGGTCCCTGAAGGTCAGCGTCGGCGGATACACCTATGCTCGAGTGTGAATGCAAGTATGCGTGGCGTGTGCCATCCCTGGACACGTGTTTCGAGGTAGTTGCCTCTCGTCAGCAGGGAGTAGGAAAATGTGTGGGGTTGCTGTGTAAGCTGCTAAAATCGTTATCAGGTCTAGTACCTCTCGTAGCGCGCAGGTGCGTAACCATGAGTCCGTCGACTCCACCGGCTCAAGGGAGCCTGAGTATAAAGTTAAACCAGATTGGTCGCACACTGCTACACCTACCAGTCGTGTTCCCCCAATGAAAGTGGTCCCTGAAGGTCAGCGTCGGCGGATACACCTATGCTCGAGTGTGAATGCAAGTATGCGTGGCGTGTGCCATCCCTGGACACGTGTTTCGAGGTAGTTGCCTCTCGTCAGCAGGGAGTAGGAAAATGTGTGGGGTTGCTGTGTAAGCTGCTAAAATCGTTATCAGGTCTAGTACCTCTCGTAGCGCGCAGGTGCGTAACCATGAGTCCGTCGACTCCACCGGCTCAAGGGAGCCTGAATATAAAGTTAAACCAGATTGGTCGCACACTGCTACACCTACCAGTCGTGTTCCCCCAATGAAAGTGGTCCCTGAAGGTCAGCGTCGGCGGATACACCTATGCTCGAGTGTGAATGCAAGTATGCGTGGCGTGTGCCATCCCTGGACACGTGTTTCGAGGTAGTTGCCTCTCGTCAGCAGGGAGTAGGAAAATGTGTGGGGTTGCTGTGTAAGCTGCTAAAATCGTTATCAGGTCTAGTACCTCTCGTAGCGCGCAGGTGCGTAACCATGAGTCCGTCGACTCCACCGGCTCAAGGGAGCCTGAATATAAAGTTAAACCAGATTGGTCGCACACTGCTACACCTACCAGTCGTGTTCCCCCAATGAAAGTGGTCCCTGAAGGTCAGCGTCGGCGGATACACCTATGCTCGAGTGTGAATGCAAGTATGCGTGGCGTGTGCCATCCCTGGACACGTGTTTCGAGGTAGTTGCCTCTCGTCAGCAGGGAGTAGGAAAATGTGTGGGGTTGCTGTGTAAGCTGCTAAAATCGTTATCAGGTCTAGTACCTCTCGTAGCGCGCAGGTGCGTAACCATGAGTCCGTCGACTCCACCGGCTCAAGGGAGCCTGAATATAAAGTTAAACCAGATTGGTCGCACACTGCTACACCTACCAGTCGTGTTCCCCCAATGAAAGTGGTCCCTGAAGGTCAGCGTCGGCGGATACACCTATGCTCGAGTGTGAATGCAAGTATGCGTGGCGTGTGCCATCCCTGGACACGTGTTTCGAGGTAGTTGCCTCTCGTCAGCAGGGAGTAGGAAAATGTGTGGGGTTGCTGTGTAAGCTGCTAAAATCGTTATCAGGTCTAGTACCTCTCGTAGCGCGCAGGTGCGTAACCATGAGTCCGTCGACTCCACCGGCTCAAGGGAGCCTGAATATAAAGTTAAACCAGATTGGTCGCACACTGCTACACCTACCAGTCGTGTTCCCCCAATGAAAGTGGTCCCTGAAGGTCAGCGTCGGCGGATACACCTATGCTCGAGTGTGAATGCAAGTATGCGTGGCGTGTGCCATCCCTGGACACGTGTTTCGAGGTAGTTGCCTCTCGTCAGCAGGGAGTAGGAAAATGTGTGGGGTTGCTGTGTAAGCTGCTAAAATCGTTATCAGGTCTAGTACCTCTCGTAGCGCGCAGGTGCGTAACCATGAGTCCGTCGACTCCACCGGCTCAAGGGAGCCTGAATATAAAGTTAAACCAGATTGGTCGCACACTGCTACACCTACCAGTCGTGTTCCCCCAATGAAAGTGGTCCCTGAAGGTCAGCGTCGGCGGATACACCTATGCTCGAGTGTGAATGCAAGTATGCGTGGCGTGTGCCATCCCTGGACACGTGTTTCGAGGTAGTTGCCTCTCGTCAGCAGGGAGTAGGAAAATGTGTGGGGTTGCTGTGTAAGCTGCTAAAATCGTTATCAGGTCTAGTACCTCTCGTAGCGCGCAGGTGCGTAACCATGAGTCCGTCGACTCCACCGGCTCAAGGGAGCCTGAATATAAAGTTAAACCAGATTGGTCGCACACTGCTACACCTACCAGTCGTGTTCCCCCAATGAAAGTGGTCCCTGAAGGTCAGCGTCGGCGGATACACCTATGCTCGAGTGTGAATGCAAGTATGCGTGGCGTGTGCCATCCCTGGACACGTGTTTCGAGGTAGTTGCCTCTCGTCAGCAGGGAGTAGGAAAATGTGTGGGGTTGCTGTGTAAGCTGCTAAAATCGTTATCAGGTCTAGTACCTCTCGTAGCGCGCAGGTGCGTAACCATGAGTCCGTCGACTCCACCGGCTCAAGGGAGCCTGAATATAAAGTTAAACCAGATTGGTCGCACACTGCTACACCTACCAGTCGTGTTCCCCCAATGAAAGTGGTCCCTGAAGGTCAGCGTCGGCGGATACACCTATGCTCGAGTGTGAATGCAAGTATGCGTGGCGTGTGCCATCCCTGGACACGTGTTTCGAGGTAGTTGCCTCTCGTCAGCAGGGAGTAGGAAAATGTGTGGGGTTGCTGTGTAAGCTGCTAAAATCGTTATCAGGTCTAGTACCTCTCGTAGCGCGCAGGTGCGTAACCATGAGTCCGTCGACTCCACCGGCTCAAGGGAGCCTGAATATAAAGTTAAACCAGATTGGTCGCACACTGCTACACCTACCAGTCGTGTTCCCCCAATATATTAATATGCAGGTGGGGACACGCCTCTCCATGGCGGCAACGCCGCCACACAAAGGCATGCGGTCTTCGACATTGGGGGGTGCACATGGGGGGTACCTATGGTACCCCCCTGCAGTGCCTGTCACTTTGTGCATTGAAAGGCACAACTTGCTTTTGTGGCATTGTGGCACCACCCGCCGCAATGTCATGAATGCAGGATGCGCCCGTCAGTGTAGCGGGCACATCCTAATTGTAGTTGCGGGACCGCCGCATGCATTGCGGGCGGTCCCGTTTCCCGGGGGTATGGCGGGCGGACTTTAATAATGACCCCCTTAGCATTAAAAATAGTTAAGACAAGATAATATCGATTGACATAAAACCACTAATGTACCACGTAAGGGAGCTTTCACAATTTGGAGAACAACAACACTAGCTCTATAGTTAGGGAGGGATTTCATATACATGAACAAAAAAAGATTAAGTGATTATAAACTCGTGAGTGTTAGAGCTATTAATAACAATTGTCACAGCTATGGTGCCCTCGTCATTTTTGCTTAACCAGGAGATCTTACATGAGCTGTCAGCCCCCCTGGTTTCCAGAAGAGCTTGGGCGTACAGGGACAGTTCAGGAGTAACCCAGAGCCTTCTCCAATTTGCCACAGTTCTAAAATGAGCTATATCCTCGATTTTGTTGCAGCCCAATTCTAGATAAAGAGTCCTAATAAGGCTCTCACAAATTTATTTTGGGCTGCAGTCAGGGGTGCAAGATCCTCAAAGCTCCACAGCTCCGCCCCATATAATACTGAGGAGCTGATTTTAGTTTTATATATCTTTATTACAGGAGCCACTGGCTTAGTATGGGAAAGTCTCTGTTCCTTCATAAGGACTCCTGTCAATAGGGCATGTTTAAGAGAGAGCATATCAATCTGGGGTTTCCAATTTCATTTCCTTCCTAATGTGATTCCCAGGTACATTAAAACGTCAGTCTGCTCTAGTTGGACTTTGTTCATAAAGACACTCCTTTGATGACTTTACGATTGTGGAGAACCATAAACGTGGTCTTCTCCACGTTTACCACAAGGTCATGATCGCGTAAGAACACCTCAAACTTAGTAAAGGCTAACTGCAGCCCCTTCTGGGTCTTGGAGATTATCAGAATGTCGTCCGCAAACATTAACAGGGGTATCTTCATGACTGCTAGGGTGGGGGCATCTGTGGGGTAGTTAGAGTAATACTGCACGACCCTGTTAACGAATAGGGAAAACAAGGTAGGTGCGAGGAGACACCCCTGGCGAACCCCCTTAGAAGTGGGGAACTTGTCCGTAATGTCCCCATGTTTGCCCCAGCGAACCTGAGCAAAATTGGAGTCATGTAAGGTAATTAAAATAGGCAGTATTTCAGGTGGCATCCCCATATCCATAACAGCTCTCCACATTTTTGTACGGGGC
This sequence comes from Triturus cristatus, assembly GCF_964204655.1. Lineage (NCBI taxonomy): Eukaryota > Metazoa > Chordata > Amphibia > Caudata > Salamandridae > Triturus > Triturus cristatus. Next base: position 444,764,841 of record NC_140585.1, read on the forward strand.
ACCAGATCGAAAGCCGCTTTAAGATCGATAAAGGCTGCGTATAGTGTGCCCCCTCCTATGATGACCACCCGCAAGTAAATAATCATGAACCTATAAACCTGGTCTATAGTGCCAGTGTGTGGCCGAAACCCTGCCTGCAATGGTGACATAGTATCTGTTTCATCCATCCACGTCTGGATTCTACGTAAGACCAACCTGCCAATAATTTTTTTAATACAGTCGATGAGACTTATTGGCCTGTAGTTGCCAGGTTTTGATCAATCCCCCTTTTTGAAAATCGGAATGATCTCTGCTCCAGACCACGTTTCCGGGATGGGAGCGCCACTAGCTATATGGCGTTAGCAAGTAGCTGAATATAGGTCACCCCGTCGTGCATAAACAGGTCTGCTGGTATACAATCTAGGCCGGGATCCCTGCCTTTTGGGATTAATTTGAGGGCATTTTCAACCTCTAACCTAGAAAAGTACAGGGTGGCGGTGGGGTTGGGCATATTAAATTGATCAATATTATCATCACTGGCAGCAAACTGGGCCTAAAAATGAGAGGTCCACAGCTCGGGTGCAACATGGTTTGCAGGGGCTTGGTTTAATGTACCACTACCCCATTTGACAAGATGCCAAAAGTTAGCCATATTTTTTCCCTTACTGGCTCTAAGCAAGTCTTGCCAATAATTTTCGTCCCAGACCCTATTGGCTTGTGATAAAGTTTGCTTATACCCAGCCCTTGCCTTTTTAATGTAGTCCAAATTCTTTAATCGAATGGCTCTTGATAGTGTCCTGTAGGCCTCGCTGCAGGATTTTTTGTACCATGAGGCTGCCTTTGGGCAGGGTTCTTTCCTTGATTTGTTTATCTTTTTAGTAAAAAAAAGTTTTGAGTTTTGTAAACAGCTCATTATGGACCTGTAAAATGATTGAATTTGTATCCTCCTGGGTGTCACAGTTATGGAGGGTAGTTATTGAACGCTCAACCAGCACCTTCATCTGTTCTAAGTGCCCTTTATTGACGATGACCTTAGCCCATTTTACTCTCCTGGAGTCGTTAGTAAGCTTAACTTCTACAGTTGTCTTCACTGTTTCCTGACAATCGTAAATGGGAAGACCTGGTACCTGCAGTGAAAGTACTAGAGGGTTGTGGTCACATTCGATCCGATCCTTTACCACCATATCCTGTAGGGAGGACTAGAATTCCATATAAAGAAAGATATAATCAATACGGCTGCTTCTCAACCCATTATTGAAAGTGTGAGAGCCCCGCCTGTCTGACTGAGACCTCCCGTTCACTGCCCTTACTCCCCATTCCAGGCATTGCCCTTTCAGCTGTAATGCAGACTCAGTCCATCTTTTAATAGGTAGGAGGTAAAGGGGCGGAATGTCCCATTGTGCTTCCTCCTAAATACTGAGGTTGCCATCCTTGTAATCAAGGGGCTCAAAGGTGCAGTTGAAATCCCCTATGATTATCAAATTACCGCGTCCCCTGTACTGATCTAAAAACCATTTAAAAGCACAACTGTACTAGAACCTCTACCCCCTGGGGTCCCTCTTACATAGACATTGATGACCAGTATGTCCGGAACATTTCCCATCCGGAGTCTGATGACTATAATATCCCTACTGTCGATCTGGACTTCCTCCACTATATAGCCTGCTTGCTGTCTGACCCAGATGACGAGTCCGCCTATGGGTCTACCCCTCTGTCCCCCCCAAGGCCATTTTATAAAAATTTAGGAACCCCGGGTGATAGATTTGTTCTAGTACCCAGGTTTCCTGAAATGCCCAAATATCGTGATTACCGATGAATGCAGACCACTCTAATGAGGAGGTTTTAGAAGAAAGACCAGCAATATTCCAGCAGACTAGTGATAGGTTTGGTTTATTAGGCCCTTGGTTTGGAGTGTTGGAAGTAACCAAGGGGTTAGGAACATTGGCATTATCCGAATCCACCTGTCTAGATCCACTGTTGGACATGGGGAACCCTGCTAGGAGAGGTGTGGAAAGATGGTCCTCCCTCACTTCACTACTCCCATCCACCCCACCTTGTCCTTTATCCCCAGCATGTCAATGCCTCCCACGTATCCTACCCCTGCCTGTTTAGAATTCCTATTTGGGGTTAGTTCCATAATGTACGGGGAGTTAGGATCTGAAACTTTCTTATGAATTCCCCTGAAATCGTGTATGCCTGCGGAGGATAGCCAATATTTGACCCAAGTCAATCGATGTCATCCAAAGAGGCAAACATGTCAAAACGATTATATGTAGGGACTGGATAGTTATATTTGCCACAATCTTGTGGTACCACCCCCGTATACTGCACCTATTGTCTGCAGTCAGTTGGTAAAAAAAAAAAACAGGGGAAGGATGTTGATATCATCCGTCTTGATTTGTCGATTTCCTGCCCTGTCCAAAATGTGTTGAACCAGACCCGGGGACCCAAAGCTGAGGACCACACAGTCCCCAGACAGACACTTGTGTGATTTACCGATCCATGGTACTCTTCGAACCATTTTGAAGTCAGGGAAAAGGTCATGCTTGATACCTGTCCTGACAGTCAGCAGATGTAATGCCCTGTTCCTCAACGTAAACCAGTGTTCCTGGTTAGCAGACGGTAACACTCGGACATTGGCCAAAACAACTGTGTAAGGTGTCGCGTCCGGAGGGAGGTGTAAGGACGTGTGGGCATAAAAATTGCTAATAACACGTTGCTGGGGAACCCAAGTGTGGGAATCACCCGCTGTCGGAGCTGATGGAGGGAGTACGCCGCTATGAATAGGATGCAAGGATTGGTTAACCACGGGTGCTACAGCAGCTGGGGGTGGTGGGCAAGGTGCAGTATTTGTGAGTGCCCTAGTGTTTGTTCTGCTCACCAACTGAGAGTCCGTACCTTCACCCTGCCGCACATTAGGATTAGTTAGCATGGTACTGGAAATACACTGCTCTATTTTTGCCAACCTTCCTTCTATCAGGATCAGTTTGTCTAAGAGCGGGTAGATCAGGGCTAGGAGTTTGTTTTCTATCCATGTGCAAAATACAGCCTCTGACGGACATGATGAAGAATCAGTTGTTGCGGTGGTGGTAGTGGTTATACATGCATTATTGGGGGCAGTGTTGGTCTTTAAGATACCTTCGTTCCCATTTTCACCCGCCTTGCGTTTGGTGGCTCTAGGTACCTGCTGATTGGGCTTTAAAAGACCTCAAGCTTTCCTTTTTTTTTAAGGCGGTTCCCCCCCACGGACCTGACTAGACTTCTGGCTCCTCATGTGTACCATAGGGGTCTCAGGGGTATGGGCTGTGCTCCCCGTGCTGAAGGGTGGAGAGTGTGGTAGTGCCAGTGAAATCTGACTAGTCCGTGGGATTACATCATCAGTGACAATGCACTCAGGAAGGGACGACGACGCTGTACTGCTCAGAGGTAATTGGGGTTCTAGAGATAATCTGCGTTCGTGAGCTGGATCTCATGGATCAGAGCTGATTCGGCCTTAGAAAGAAACGCGTCTAGTGTCCCCACAACTCCAGATCCCACTCCCACCTTACACTTCTTCATTTTAGTCGCGGCCTAAAATCAGCAACAACAAGGGTTAGCAAATGCAATGCTTACAGATAGAACATTAGAGGGGTGGCCCAGCCCAGTCTCTGCCAGACTCTGATGGGCTCAGACAGGCCCGCCCTTGGTACGGGCTTCGTCCGGGCGTCATCCCGCGCGTGTCCTGCGTCACGGGTGGAGAGGCAGCACTTTATGCGTGGTGTCCACGCCTCCCCCTACCTCGCGGCAGCTGCAGTGTTGATGGGGCACCCTGGGGGTTGTAGTCCTCTCCCAGGGTGATGAGGCAGTTCCCAACTTGGGTGGCAGCATGATAGCGTCCTGCACAGCCGACTACCAGCAGGGCAATAGGTTCAGCAAAGGAAGGTCTCCCAGCGGTAGGAACAACAAGGGCACGGCTAAGAAAAGTGTGCCGCATTAATGGTACCATGTTCAAGCCAGAGATTTCAGCAGATTGACTATGATCCAGTGCAAGCCTCTGAGGCCAACTGATGCAAAGTCATTTATGTAATTACAAGAGTTCCCAAACTGCTACATGTTGGACTTGCTGCAGTTTGGGTAATGCCCCTGACAGCAGGCCCAGGTATAAACTGTTACAGACTTCAATGTTAGTAGTATGGAAATACCACAACTGTTGCTTGAGACTTCTTCTGAAGATGTGGCAGAAGACTTATTGGTGCAAACAAAAGCTGAAAGCTAGAGCTTGATACTGAATTAATTTCGGTCTTAAACCAGAGATTTCGACCAGTGATAACATGCATGGACTTGACTTTAGTCGGCTTGAGTCTACAGATAGATATTGATCCAGTGGGAACTGGCGGAGAGAGGTCTCTTTAGTTTTCCTGTGGGTGAAGGGTTGGCGACTGACCCTCTGATCCCAACTAATGTCCCAGGCCATACCCAGGCCTATCTCTGCAACGCCTCAGTGAATATAGGCTGCCAGCAAAGGGCCAAATGGGCACTGAGACTAGAATGACCTTAGGGATAGCTTTGTTGTTGAACCATGAACAGTACCTAGAGGGGTCTTAATTCCATTTTTTTCTGCTTCATACTTATCTGTGATAGTATCAGAGTATCGAACATTAGCAGGTTAGAAAGGGATGTCAGATGAGAACAAAGCATTGACAACAGAATAAACCTAGATGGTGACGTACAGCCCAATTGCCTCTGAAGCACTTCCATGGTGTTGGTGGGGTCATCTACAGCTGAAATTCGAAGGCTTTGCCCGGGCTGACGAGCTGCTCTCAGCATGAGTACCAAGGCACCAAAGAGCTGTGAGGCACTGCTGGAGTGCAGCACACGTGCAGGTCTCCAGAGACTGCAGCACAAGAAAACAACGACTCTGTTGTTCAGGGTTGTCTAGGAGAATAGCCTCTGGAGTGAGCCTAAACGCCGAGCCCTGGGTCAGTGGTAGCTCTCAGCGTTAGCAGCTGCTCCTACTGGCCCTAGTTTAAAATGTCCATTTAGCAGGGGAGCACGTGGAAGAGCGTGCCTGTGCGTGAGAATGTACGTGAGGGTGTAACTGACATTATGTGCCAGTAGCCTCACATGGAAGGTGGTCGTGAACAGAGACGTTTTAATGCATGGGCAAAGTGGGCTCTGGCCCAGGGCCCCAACCTTTCAGTGGGCCCCCTGACAGAGTCAGCTCTGTTCTCCAGAGTTTTACCCTAATGTCCTTGAATATTTCTTAAAAGGATTGATTTAAATACTGTTTTCCTTTAATTTATTTTTTATGTACCTGATGTGTGAGAGTCTAGTACAGCCATTTTGCAGAGAAATGTTGTGTTTATGTTTCATGCAATATACATAATAAAAATTTCTTTTAGATCAAAACAAGGCCTAATATATAAGAAATGGGAGGGCGTCACAAAGATTATCTGCCGTAATATTGGTGAGCTGCTGCTGTGTTACACTATTGAAAACACACATAACTATCCCTGAATATTAGATTTAAACACAGTTAGGCCTTTTATGAGAAGTGATGCATCGCTGTGTGAAAACAGGGATGCGTCACATCTTAGTGCGCCCTCCTTGCGACATGATGGATGCGTCATTTTTACTGTATGATGCATCATGTCGCAAGGAGTTACAGATACGTCAGTATTTCTGACGTATCTGTAGGCGCAAAAGTGATGCATTGCTGGGGTGTGTCTGAAAATAAACGCAACTCCAGCAATGTATCATTTCACATGGGGCAAGCCCCATGTGAAAGGGCCTGCATCAGTCTTACACCTGCTGTGAGGTAGGTGTAAGATTTTGACGCAATAGCGTCCTAGAAGTGGCGCACTGAGTTCTCATAGATTTCAATGCACCACTTCTACGAGGCTTTTTGCGGGAGAACACCCACCCTGCATACATTATATCTGGCGCAAGTATAATGTAGTGCAGGGGTTTACATAGTGACGCATCTGCCTAGATGCGTCACTTTGTAAATAGGGCGCAACATGGCACATTTTTTACGCTGCCGGTGCGTCACAAAAAGTGACTCACCGGCCGCATAAAAGTGAAGCAAGGCCTCATAAATAAGGCCCTTAGAATTAGGACGAGTGTTCCTTTCCACTGTCAGGGACCTAATGAAATGAAATAGTGGATTTAATAAAGCGTACAGCTACTCAGACTAGAGTGTCCTGGTGTGTGACAGCAGGAGGAAAATGTGCGTAAAAGACCCATCAGTTATTAAAAAGTCAGCTTTTAAGTTCTTCCTGAAATAGAGTAGGTATGTGGTTAGTCTCAGAGACTCAGGGAATTCTATTCCACAATTTTGCACCTAGAAAGCCGAGGGATCTGCCTCCAGTGCAGGCACGGCATAGTTTATGTACAATGTCCAGGTTGGCATAGGAAGATCTTAGGGATCTAGATATTGTGTAGCAATTAACACGCTTATTTAAGTAGCTGGCTCCTAAGCCGTGGAAAGCTTTAAAGAAGATGGTCATTGCTTTGAAGTCGAGCCGTTCTTTTATGCGGAACCAGTGTAGAGACTTAAGAATAGGGGTCATACTAGATCTGGGTTTTGGTCTCAGGATGGCTCTGGCCACCGCGTTTTATACCACTTGTAGGCTCTGGATAAGGGATTTGGGAAGACCGAGGTACAAGCTGTTGACATAGTCAAGCTTTGATGTTACCAGACACTGCATCACAATCTTTCTGCTCTCAGGCGGTAACAGTGGCAGGAATTATTTTAGCATCCGGAGTATACCAAAGCAAGCGCCAGTTAGATTTTGGATTTGAAAGCGCATGGAGAGTGTCTTGTCTATGACAATTCCTACGTTTTTGACTTTCTCCTTTTCTGCCACCAAGAGCTCCAGTCAGGTGTTTCTGGATTTCCAAAAGAAAACAACTTCAGTTTTGTCAGGATTGCACTTCAGCTGATTGATCTTAAGCCAGTTAAAAACCTTTGTGAGGCAAGACCTAATCATTGCCCCATCAAAGTCGCTTCCTTTTTCACATGTAAAAATCAGCTGAGTGTCATTAGCGTAGGAAACAATTTTGGCGCCCTCTTCTTCTACCAGAAATGCAAGGGGATAGATATATATTAAAAAGGGTAAGACTGAGATTGGAGCCCTGAAAGACACCTACATTCATGGCGGAACTGGGGATGAGAAAGTGGGGAGCCTGATGTCCTGAGATCTATTTGCCAAGAAGGATGACATCCATGTTAAGGCGGTCCCCCCAGGCTGATGTTAACAAGTCTCTCTAGGAGCCTCTCAAGTGAGACCTTATCGAATACCGCCGACAGATTGAGCAGTATCAGAACAGCCTTGCCTCCCTGGTCCAGCTTACCCTTGAGAAATTCAGTCACTTCCAGCAGAGCGGACTCCGTACTGTAGTGAAACCTAAACATGGATTGGGATTCATGAAGGAGCTTCCCATCTTCAATGTGTTTTTGGAGGGCCTTGTTTACATGCTTCTTTAATACTTTGGAGAGGGCCGCAAGAAGGGAGATTGGCCTGTAGTTGGCAGGGTCCGTCGGTTTGGCATTAGCCTTTTTTTATCAGTCGAAAAATCTTAGCATTCTTCCATAATTTCGGCATGTTGCCTGAGGAGAGGGAAGCATTAAAGAGCTGGTTTACAGTGGGGTTTATGGTGGGAGCTAATAGGTTCAGGATATTCGCTGGACATGGATTGGTAGGAGAGCCAGACTTAATGCTTTGGAAAAGGGTCAGTGACTCTTCAAGCTGAAACTCAGGGAAAGCTAGTAAAGATGGAGGATCCAAGAGGTGATATTTACTTTTAGAACTAAGGTAGAAGGTCAGTTCTTCTTCTGCGATGTTAGTGATGGCTTGTTGGATCACAGAGATCTTTTTGTGGAAGAATTGAGCTATTTGCTTAGACCATTCTTCCGTGCATGGCCCTTCCTTTGTGCCGGCTTTCGGGCGGTAAAGGATTTAACTATGCTAAAGATTTCCTTACTCTTATTTTGGGCATTTTCTAACTTGGTTTGAAAGAAGTTTTTCTTGGCTGCCTTCACGAGAATGTAATGAGCTTTTAAGGTGTCTTTATACACCTTCCTGTCCTCAAGTAGATAGTATGTACTTCGTTTTCATTCCATTTTTCTACAATTTCTTTTGCTAGATCTGAGGGAATCGTTGAACCATAGAGCTGGTGGGGCCGAACTCTTTGAGGAGCGGAAAACAACTGGTACCGAGGCACCAATGTTGGTTCGGAGCCATGAATCTATTGAGAGGGCGTCCGAGTCGGGGCAGCCAGACAGCTACGGGGATGAACGACCGAGGTCATCTGCTAACATCGGAATGGATTTTTTATGGAACGTCCTGTAATTAGGGACCCTCTGCCCTGCGTTATCCCGAGGGGCTGTGGCAGAGTTGGGAATGACGAAATTTAATAGGAGGTGGTCAGCCCAGGTAATGGGAAGAGGTAGGCTTACTGATAAGTCAAAGTTGTGAAAGATCTGGTCTGGTCTGATCTTCTCATGGGTGGCCGAAGAAACAGTTGGAAACATGTTGGAAACAGTTGGAAACATGTTGCAGGCCTGCAGCGTCTCCAGCAAGGAAATTGTTGAGGGTCTTTTCCATTGTCTATATGTATATTGAAATCTCCCAGAATAAGGCCAAGGAGGTGGTGGCTGTATTAAGCGTAGTAATAAAATTTCCAATTACACTGGGAGCTCTGTAAATCAGCTATGCTATGATGGGGAATAAGGTACAGCGGAAGCCTAAGGACTCTGTGCCCTCGATGTTTTCCATCGGAATGGGAGAGCAGTATAGTTTTTGATTGTAAATTATGGCGACACTGCCCCCCTTCCCACTCGGTCAGTCCCTCCTAAGGATTTTAAACGCCGTAGGAATGGCCGAGGAGATAGTAGGGTTGGAGGCTTCAGACAGCCAGGTCTCAGTGAGAAAAAAAAGATCAGGCAGTTTGTCTGAAAGTAGGTCATAAATGTGTGGTTCATGCTTTTGCATAGAGCGACAATTTAAAAGGGTGCGTTTAAGTCCTCTGTTTTCTTATTGTTTTTACACTTATTGTTGCGTGAGAGGATCTTGGGTGCGAGTTTCCTGGGCTGGAGGAGAGACCAGTTGCACTTATTGCATCGACAGTCTACCTCCAAGCTTGGATCAGCCGCTGTACACTGACATAATGGTAGCCGCCTAAGGCTAAGCAGTTTTTCCCTATTGCAATATAGTGGAAGAAACTCACCGGAGGGGAACTGGGCAGCATGGCCGGCGCCGGACGCCCCTGAGACGCTGACAGCCGCAGATGGGCTTGCCTTAGGCATGCCATCAGCGCACCCGCTGGACACGTCCGTTTGCATCGGGAATATATAGGCAAATGCCTATGATGCAAACTGGATCGCTAACACAGCTGAGGAAGGGGAAAGTGCGTGGGAAGAAGTGAGGAGCCCAATAGTAGCCCTAGCCCTCCGCACAATCGGCATATCAGCCGCGGCCGACCAGGACTGGAGGAAAAGCAAGATGCGAATGAGAGCAGCTACAGAGGTGTAGGCAAGCAGAATCAAGTAAAGTGTGTGTATGTGGGAGAAATTGTTAAAAAGCATAGAGTAATTCAGCCAAACATATACAATTTAAAAAGTATTAAAAACCTAGTAGCAGGGCAGGAAACACGAAATCCTACCGCTGTCAGCTGCGCGCATCTGTTTGCATCAGGAATAAATAGGCTAATGCCTATAATGCAAACTGGATCGCTAACGCAGCTGAGGGAGCGGAAACTGCGTGGGCAGAAGTGAGGAGCCCGATAGTAGCCCCAGCCCTCCGCACAATCGGCGTATCAGCCGCGGCAGACCAGGACTGGAGGAAAAGCGAGATGCACATCGGAGCAGCTAAGGAGGTGGAGGCTAGTAATTCAGCCACACATATACAATTTTAAAAGTATTAAAAACCTAGTAGCAGGGCAGAAACACTAAATACTACCGCTGTCAGCTGCGCGCGTCCGTTTACATCAGGAATTTATAGGCTGATGCCTATGGTGCAAACTGGATCGCTAACGTAGCTGAGGAAGAGGAAACTGCATGGGAAATAGGGGCTCAAATTGTATCATAAATTCAAAGCTGTTCTGAACAGGGGCCCCCAAAATATGTTTGGCCCAGGGCCCCCAAAATCCTTAAGATGTCCCTGGTCGTGAACGGCATGCCATTAATTTGTCTGCAAAATCCCTTCTGCCCAAAATCCGAAACTTATCTACTGTGCAGACTTGAAGTACTATTGAGAGCTACATGTCTATATATGAACAGTCGGGCATTAAGACCACTCACATCATACTTTAGGGGGAATCCATATGGTGTGGAGTTCTTTTTCAGTTATCAGTTGAGCTAGCTCGTGATTTGAGACCCTACAGTCTAAAAAACCTTTAGCTTCACAAACTACCTGTGATTAACAGGGCTCCACTTCTGGTTTCAGGAGGTGGCCTACCAGCGAAGCTTTTCCCATTTGCAGTGGGTTTTTAGTACAAAGGCAAGTTGCCATGGCAACAAGTTAATACTTCTGTAACACAAAACAATGGGTGATGGGGAAAGGCTGGAAGACTTGCAGATAAGAGTCGCATGGGAAAATGCAAAGGGTGAACCTTCAAGGGTAATATAAACAGAAGCAAAAGCAAGATTTAGCTATTTTTGACAGCTTAAAATATCACAAGTGTATGTAACCATAGAGATTCCCATGTTTGTTTATAATAGCACTTCCTGGTCCTAATAGGCATTCTGTACTCAGTCAGAAGGGAACCCACATTCCCGCGTCACTGTTTCGTGTCTCTCTAAGACATCCTAGAATCGATCACGTGTTCTCATCACTAGCAGTCGGTAACGAGACGAATTATATTGATAAATTGTATTTCCTAACTGCCAAATGTTAAACGTATATCCTCACTTGAAATACCATTTATGTGTTAATTAAAATAATACATTTCCTTGCCCAGTGAAATACAGTCGTCTAAATGGTTAAAATAGTTGTTTATTTTTATTCACGCAGTCTGCGCAATTTTCTTCCGACACATTCGTCTTCTGCCAGCAAAACAGTTTTGAGGCTACCTGTCCATTTTGCAACCAAACTAAGACCTTCAGAGTGACCTACTCTTTGCAGCTTTTCCTTTTTTTACAGCTTCCTCCCATCCCTACCTGATTTGATTCGCCAATTTCTACAGAAAAAAACACATCGCTTCCAATGACTATTGGTCTTTGCTCTGACCTCGTTAAGTGAAACCTGTGTTTTCGATTCCTTCACTGCCATCTAGTGGTTATTTGGCAGAAAGCTGCTCAAGCAACAAGGTCAACATTGAACGTTATGTGATGTTTTTTCTTTCACTAACTGTAAAGTAAAATGTTTTGTCATTTTAATATGTAAAAAGGACTCTTATAGGTCTTTTTTAAATTTTTACTACTGATACCTTTCATAAGTGCTTTTTGGGTATGGAATAATATGGGCTGCAGCAGCATCAGTTTGCTCCATTTGGTCTTCCATAGATTTATTGTAATCTGCGTACGCCAATACATAATAATAATATATATTTTTAATGGTTTTACACAGTGCTTACTGCCGCAGTTTTATTATTGGAAAACGCTGTAAATAATAGAGTTTACGGAAAACGTATAGTAGTAAACTGTTTGACTTTCCCATTTCTTTCCATAATTTCTCAACACCAAAAATTCAGCTTTTTGTGTGCTTGACTAAGTGACATAATTAATTGCATTCTCACTAACTCTCACTAGCAGGTACAGAATTTGGGGTGATTCCGCAAAGTTCAAATACTGCTTGAATATGTAGGAAACTTTTGGCCTCATTTATGAAAAGTGACGCATTGCTGCGAGAAAACAGCGATGCCTCACTTTTCATTGCGCCCTCCTTGCGACACCAATGATGCGTCATATTTACAGTATGACTCATCATGTTGCAAGGAGTTACAGATACGTCAGTATTTCTGATGTATCTGTAGGCGCAAAAATGACGCATTGCTGGAGTGTGTCACAAAAGTGACGCAACTCCAGCAATGGGTCATTACACATGGGCAAATCCCATGTTGAATGTGCCTGCGTCCGTCTTACGTCTGCCATGAGGCAGGCGTAACATATTGACGCACTTGTGTCCTAGAAGTGGCGTAGTGAAATCTTGAAGATTTCACTGCGTAATTTTTACAAACCTTTTTTTGCGTCAGAACGCCCCCCCTGCATACATTATACCTGGCACAGGTATAATGCGGCGCAGGGGTTTACAAAGTGACGCTTCTATCTAGATGCGTCACTTTGTAAATATGGTGGAACAAGGCGCCTTTTTTACGCCGCTAGTGCATCACAAAAAGTGACACAGCGGCGACACAAAAGTGACGCAAGGGCTAAAAAATAAGCCCCTTTGAATCTGGCATACAAATGTAAAGAACTTAAATCGGAAATAGTTTCCCAGTCTGACAAACACAGCTTTTCCTTCATGTCTCCCATCATTTTGCTTACCGCCCGCTTGTCTTTTAGGGATATCACCATCCCATACCACCATCCCTCAATCCCAGTTACCGAAAAGCGGCAGCGGCACTCCTAAACCAAATATATTCAGTATTAGCCAGAAAGGCATCCTCATGCATTCAATAGATTACTAATATTTGCATTCACCTACTGCTTTTCTCTTACCCTATGTAATTGCATTTATGACCTGCTCTATGCCTAATTTGAATTTGCATTGCTTGTTTTTGCAAGATATATGCCAGGCTTGCTAGGGAAATGCATTTAGTGCTGTTGGAAACAAATGTAACATTCATTGACGTTGCCTTCAGTGAGCACTCATTTAGAAGTTGCTGGTAAATACGGCAATGACGTGAACAATAATAAATCCATCACTACGAGGCATGACTACTGTGTGTAGCAGCCAATAGAAGTATACCTGTTCTGTTATATGCGGACGACGCAGTACTCCTCGCACGAACAGGGAGGGGTCTGCAGGCCCTCATTGACGGTTTTTGTTGGTTTATGGCACACTTAGACTTAACTCCCAACTTAACAAAATCCTATATTATGGAAGCTGGAAAAAGACCAACGAGGAATTTCAGTTTCAAAATTGGGGGTCATAAGCTCGAGAAGGTTGAGGTTTTTAATTATATAGGAATCATTTTTGATAAACACCTCAAATTCACGACATTAGTCACAGAAAAGTGCAAACAGCACACAAATATAATGGGTTCAATCATGTCCCATGCCACGAGGTTAGGCCACTGGTCCCCGAACGAAGTACTGAATTTATACAATTCAATCTGTTGTTCCAAAATCATGTATGGGAGTGAGGTCTGGGGTACTAGAAACACCTCCATGATACAACTGGAGGAAAATAAGTTTCTTAGAAGGATCTTGCAAGTACCACAAAGCATTCCGGCCTACATTATACATGAAGAGTTAGGGCTCCCTTACATCTCTGATAGAATAAGCCTTAAACCAATAATGTGTTGGATTAAAATTTGGACTAATCCAGATGCTAGCCTTAGCAGAGAAATAATCACAGACTGTATTAGAAGGGATAAAAGTCATAAAATACCATGGCTCAAATACGTGAAGGACAAGTTGAAGTGGCTGGGCTATGTTAGATGTTTTGATGAACCCACATCCATGACGTCCCTATCGAAAACACTCATAAAAGCAGAATACTTGAGGCGGGTAGCCTGCTCTAGAGAAGATTGTGAAATATTGAAAGGGTCAGTGCGAGCATACATACTCACGAAATCTGTTGCAGGCATAGAACCTTACTTGGCGCAGATTTATAATAAAAATGACAGATTTTTAATGACCAGATTTAGACTGGACCTTTTACACCACATTTTAGCTGTTCCCGAGGGATTCACAAAAGATATTGGTTCAAAGGGTCCCTGTGGCTGCGATCTGGGATCTCCACAGGATACCCTCCATTTTGTATTCTTTTGTCCCCTGTATGAATTCCCGCGGGCTGTTTTTTAAAACCCATCCTAAAAGCGAATAAATTCACCCACGTAAGGGTAGCTCTTTTATACTTAAAACTTTCCGCGGAACCTCTTACCTTGTTTTGCACTGTGAACTTTTTAAGACTTGCCGCAAAATTGAGGAAATCGAGACGCGAGACATAAGTTATCTCGTTGTCCGTGTATTGTAGGTGGGGTTTCGCTTCAAGTTATTTGATACGTACGGGGCATATAATAGTAGTACTAGCCAAAGAAGTATGTAAATGACGAATTGGATGGTTTAGCGCATTGGGGATGTTATATGGTATTTTTAATGATAAAATTCTTTTATAATATGTGTTTTAAGCAGTCTATGATCGTATATTTTATTCTGGATGATGGTTTTTTGCACTTTATAGTTGCTTGCACCCTGCACTTTAATAAGTAACAATTGATGCACTTATAGCCTGCCAGTTGTTTTTGTGTAACTCAGTCACTGAGGCCCTGGACAGGCCATTCAGAATCGACCTATTTTGTCTTGTTCCCTCTTTTGTTAATGAGTTTTAATATGTGAATTTGTTTGCAATATTATATTGTAACATGTGTAATTGTTTTTGTTCTTTTCTTGGATGTTTTTATATCCGAATAAAGATATTTTGATGATGATGATGGTGTGTAGCAGTTTGATGGATAACCGGAGGAATAACTTGCGCAGCATCGTTCCTATCAGCATGTTCTGCCATTTAGGTGTGTACATTAATACCAGTCTTTGGGGCTTATTCAGAAACTACATTTTGTAGTACAATTCGTATTACTACAGTAGTGCTACAAATGAACTACAAAATGCTATTCACAACCTACGTGTGGAGTTTATGCCTTGGCCTCTCCTATTTTTGTCTTTTTGGAGATTTCTGCCCTTGACTGCCAAGTCTCAGAACATGTATGTATAAGTTTAGTAGTAAATGTGGGAGGGCAAGTGAGGAGTGGCTTGGCAATTGGAAATATACTAAAGGGGAGTGGTTTAGTTAGAAGTAGAGTGGTTAAGGGAGGGCTAGGGAGGGGTTTAGCGAAGAGCATTTAGTCCACCACAAAAGAGTAAGGGCCTGATTTAGATCTCTGCGGACATGTTACTCCATCACAATGATGATTGATATATTTTCCGCCGAAATATAAATCGTATAGGATATTATGGGATTTATATTTCAGCAGATGGGATATCCGGCACCATTGTGACGGTGTAACATGTCTGCCGAAATCTAAACCAGGCCCTAAGCCTGTTGGTTATCACAAACATCACTTCTAAAGACACTACAGCCAAGAAGGGAATTAAAATGGTAGTAAATTACTCCATCTCAGACTTGACATAAATCCAGCACAACACATGGCCAACCTCTAGTATTGCAACACTCTCTCATAGAAATTAATTGAGGTAGATACTTAAAAAAACACAGGAATTAATGTTAGAATAAATTAAATTATTTGAAATAGTTCAAATATAAATACATATAATTTAATGTAAAATTATATAAAAAATAATTCATATTTTGAAAGTACTTGCAACATATTTTAATATTTTTATTACATAAAAAATTAATAAAATAATACATTTATTAAACAACATGTTTAATAAGTATTAATGTCCAGAGTTTTTAACTCAGCAGCAACGGAGTTCATACCACCGTCATGGGGTCAATCTGTGACAATCCCCATTTTTAAAAAAGGTATTAAAACTGAAGCAAAACATGATCGTCCTATCTCGCTCTTGGATTTTTCAGTTAAAGTGATTGCCAGAATACTATTGGTGAGACTCGAAGACTGGGTTACCGAAAATGAAATCCTATCTCCTGTTCAATATGGTTTTAGAAAAGGCCTGGGAACCCTTGAGCAATGTATTAACTTAGAACTCTTGATAGGTAAAATACGCACGCTAAAGAGGGAAGATTATACCTGTGCTTTGCAGATCTTAGCAGTGCATTTGACCTTGTTGACCACTCTATTTTATGGCCAATCTTGCTTAATCTAGGTGCCCCTAAAGAAATAATGTTTTTCTTAGCAAGGTTGTATGAGAAACTCTCCAGCAAGGTGCAATATGGTCAGCGGCGGGAGTGTACACCACACTCTGAGGTTAAAAGAGGCATCCGACAGGGCTGTGTTTTGGCACCGTTACTTTTTTCCCTTTTTTATAAATGAAGTAGACAAAGCCCTTAGGTCTGTACAGGCAGATGCACCACAAATAGCAGGCAACCCCATACCCGTCTTACTCTATGCAGACAATGCGGTGCTGTTCTCCAGAACCCCAGTTGGCCTACAGCGATTAATGGATAATTTTAGCCTTTTTATCAATAATAGGAAACTGTTAATAAACAAGACCAAAACATTTGTAATGGCTTGTGGTCAGAAACCCAAGAAATGTAAAGCTTTGTATATAGATAATTACCCTGTGGAGCTGGTCAATAACTTTTGCTATCTGGGTGTAACTTACTCAGGAAATGGGAAATGGGTGAATGAATTTTCTAATATATGCTCCAAGATGGTCAAGAGTGCCCATGGGATCTTTAGATTTGCAGCCAAGCTCGGCAACCATCGTATTAAGGATATGGTTGACTTATAGAAGACCAGATGTGTCTCTATAGCCCTTTACTGCGCAGGGGTTTGGGGCCATTGTCATATACAGGCACTCCAGCTTGAAGAAAACTCTTTTTTTAAACGCCCATTGTGTTTACCCTCATCAGCATACAATACAATTACACACTGCGAAGTAGGCATTAATTACTTTTCGGATCTTATTGTCTTGCGGCCATTACTTCTATGGCGATCCATTTGGGTTAAAGAGAAGACCAAATCTACCCAAACCATAATTAAAGACTGTCTACTCTTGGATAAAAGTTACAGTATCCCCTGGCTTAAATATATTCGGGATTGGTTTAGTAATTTATTCAACCTTCCAATCCAGGGTGACCCTGGCTGTGTGACATCTCTATCTAAACAGGAGATAAAAAACACCTTTTTAGCTCATCAAAAAGAGGTTCGCAAGAGAGTGATTGGGAAGCAACCCACTCTCGTATTTTATTAACAGCTGGAGGTCAGAAGAAGTTTTCAAGATTACTTGACTGTAGTAACTAGGCCATCACATCGCTTTGTTTTGACTCGTTTGAGATTAGGCATAGTACACCATTTAGTTGCCTTTCCCACTATGAAAATGTGTCCGTCCACTTTATGCCCCTGCGATGGGATATCTAAACAAAGCGTCACCCATTTTTTGCTATTTTGTAAGTTTTATTTTTTTTAAGATGATTTTATCGCATGTCTATATTCTTAAACTTTAATGTGAGAACAACCCATGCTGCTATGAACTTATTGGTTACCCTTAATGACTCCGGATTATGTTTCCATGTTGACTCTTATATTTTAAAACCAATTGCTGCTAGGAAATCTAATTGGACTGTCTTATGCACCAGATATTTTTATAAACAAATTGCTGCTAGGGAATTTATTACTCATTACAATTAATTGGACTGTCATACACATTGGATGTTTTATATATGTGTGTTTTTAAAATTTTGTTTTTGCTTTCATAGTTGTTCCACAAACCGAATAAAGCTCTTTTGACTGACTGAAGTATCAATGTCAATTTATTTTACTTTAGGTAGGAATTTCTTTTTCAATTTAAAGTTAAGAAAATATTTTACATTAATTTAATATATTTACATTAAAGATATGTTTCAAAACGTAGTTAATACAAATGCAAATTTAACATAAAAATACATTAATAAACTTTTTTCCAGGTTAAATAAACTTTTTCTTACTTTTCCCTTTACTTTACCATTAGAAGACTTCGCAGTTGGGGTGGAGATATCCACATGGTAAAGTATAGGGATGAGCTCCATATACCCACATGGTAAAGTCTGCAAAATGTCCACCTACTTGTTTACAATTAACTGTAGTGTTATATTTATAATTCAACATCTAAAAGCACTTACATTGGCTAGTTCTGTTGAACTACACACAGGGCCGGACTGGGAACCACAACCGGCCCTGGCAAAGTGCTCCCTGGTGGAGGAGGGGGGTGCCGCCGAGGTCTTTGCCAGGGCCGGGTTCTGGCAGATTTTGTTACAGGACCGATTTTGCAGCTATGCTGCAAAGCGGCCCTATAACAAAAACGTCCCCCAGGAGCCCAAAACCAGCCCCCACCCGTGCGACGCACCGGGGGATTGCCCAGTGCCCGCTACAGCCAGTCCGGCCCTGACTACACAGCCATAAAATCTTCATGCACTGTCCAAGACCTCACATGTGAAATAATGTAATTATCAGCAGAGATACTGGATGCATTTAAGACGTTGCAAAACAAAACAAATGAGAGTACCATTGATTAATCATAGGGGTGTTCAAACACATAAAGTGGTCATGAAGTAACAATCATAATATGTGGTTTTAGACCTGACATCCTTGGCATTGTTTTCCCACAGACTTTTTTCCATTCACTTCCCTGTTTTTGATGCAGTTGTTTTGTCAGCATTAGGACTGTGCACTTTACCACTGTTAACCAGAGGTAAAGTGTGTGCGTACTCTCCCTTAAGCATGGTGACAATTGTCCTACTCCTAATTGGTACATTTAATTTACTTATAAGTTCCTAGGAAATGTTGCTCAATATACTTAGCATCTGTAAATAAATGCTATTAGTCGGCTGCAGCACTCGTTGTGCCATCTACTAAAGTAGCACTGCAAAACATGCCTCAGGTCTACCACTGTAGCCTGTGCTGCAGTTTTAAATTGACATTTCAGCCTGGCATAATACACTTTTTTCAAGGCCTAAACCTTCCTCTTTAATACTTATACATTGTCCATAAGGTAGGCTTTAACTACTCCCTAGGCAAGGTGCATGCTAATTAAAAAACATGACGTGCATCTAAGTTCGACATATCTTGACAGTAAAAGCCGCCTAAAGTATTTTTCACTGTTGTAAGGCTAATCTTCCATAGATTAACACTGGGTTACCTTATTACACTAAGGTGCCGATCACGATCCGGTAAAAAATGTCCCCGTACGACTCGTATCGGGTCTTTTTACCGTACGAATCGTACAAGTGCCGTACGAACTGGCAATCACGATTCGCATGGTAAAAAGTCCATACGAACCGCACTGGGAATCATTCCCCACACGTCCTCGGGTCGGAAAATGTGTCCGACACGTCCTCGGACGATTTACCTTACAAACGTGAAAAGCCAAGTCCGACCGAGGAATCACGATCCATCCCGTGTGTCCGAGCTTACAACCGTATGGAAAAAACACCGTCCGCACACTCCTATAGCAACCATGGAGACATGTGCCCGCATACGCGCCCAACACTCCCCCCAGCCCCCGTACGTCCGACACGTACCCCCCGTGTATGTATACCCCCACCCGTCTAGGTACACCCCAGTACGTTCAAGTCGTACCCCAACCCCAGTACGTGTCGTACCACCGTCTATGTACACCCCAGTACGTTCGAGCCTCACCCCCACCCCTGTACGTGTCGCACCACCGTGTACCTACACCCCAGTACGTTCCAGTCGTACCCCCACCCCAGTATGTGTCATACCCCCATCTATGTACACCCCAGTACGTTCCAGTCGTACCCCCACCCCAGTACGTGTCGTACCACCCTCTATGTACACCCCAGTACGTTCGTGCCCTACCCCCACCCCTGTACGTGTCGTACCACCGTCTATGTACACCCCAGTACGTTCCAGTCGTACCCCCACCCCAGTACGTGTCATACCCCCGTGTACCTACACCCCAGTACGTTCCAGTCGTACCCCCACCCCTGTACGTGTCGCACCACCGTGTACCTACACCCCAGTACGTTCCAGTCATACCCCCACCCCTGTACGTGTCGTACCACCGTCTATGTACACCCCAGTACGTTCCAGTCATACCCCCACCCCAGTACGTGTCATACCCCGTGTACCTACACCCCAGTACGTTCCAGTCGTACCCCCACCCCAGTACGTGTCATACCACCGTCTATGTACACCCCTGTACGTTCGAGCCCCACCCCTGTACGTGTCGCACCACCGTGTACCTACACCCCAGTACGTTCCAGTCGTACCCCCACCCCAGTACGTGTCGTACCACCCTCTATGTACACCCCAGTACGTTTGCGCCCCACCCCCACCCCTGTACGTGTCGCACCACCGTGTACCTACACCCCAGTACGTTCCAGTCGTACCCCCACCCCTGTACGTGTCGCACCACCGTGTACCTACACCCCAGTACGTTCCAGTCGTACCCCCACCCCAGTACGTGTCGTACCACCGTCTATGTACACCCCAGTACGTTCCAGTCGTACCCCCACCCCAGTACGTGTCATACCCCCGTGTACCTACACCCCAGTATGTTCCAGTCGTACCCCCACCCCAGTACGTGTCGTACCACCGTCTATGTACACCCCTGTACGTTCGAGCCCCACCCCCACCCCTGTACGTGTCGCACCACCGTGTACCTACACCCCAGTACGTTCCAGTCGTACCCCCACCCCAGTACGTGTCGTACCACCCTCTATGTACACCCCAGTACGTTCGCGCCCAACCCCCACCCCTGTACGTGTCGTACCACCGTCTATGTACACCCCAGTACGTTCCAGTCGTACCCCCACCCCAGTACGTGTCATAGCCCCGTGTACCTACACCCCAGTACGTTCCAGTCGTACCCCCACCCCTGTACGTGTCGCACCACCGTGTACCTACACCCCAGTACGTTCCAGTCGTACCCCCACCCCTGTACGTGTCGCACCACCGTGTACCTACACCCCAGTACGTTCCAGTCGTACCCCCCCCAGTACGTGTCGTACCACCATCTATGTACACCCCAGTACGTTCCAGTCGTACCCCCACCCCAGTACGTGTCATACCCCCGTGTACCTACACCCCAGTACGTTCCAGTTGTACCCCCACCCCAGTACGTGTCGTACCACCCTCTATGTACACCCCAGTACGTTTGCGCCCCACCCCCACCCCTGTACGTGTCGTACCACCATCTATGTACACCCCAGTACGTTCCAGTCGTACCCCCACTCCAGTACGTGTCATACCCCCCTGTACCTACACCCCAGTACGTTCCAGTCGTACCCCCACCCCTGTACGTGTCGCACCACCGTGTACCTACACCCCAGTACGTTCCAGTCGTACCCCCACCCCAGTACGTGTCGTACCACCGTCTATGTACACCCCAGTACGTTCCAGTCGTACCCCCACCCCAGTATGTGTCATACCCCCGTGTACCTACACCCCAGTACGTTCCAGTCGTACCCCCACCCCAGTACGTGTCGTACCACCGTCTATGTACACCCCAGTACGTTCGAGCCCCACCCCCACCCCTGTACGTGTCGCACCACCGTCTATGTACACCCCAGTACGTTACGGTCCTACCCCCAACACAACCTCCTAAGTACGGAGCACACCCCAGGCCCCAACATCACAACCGCATGTACGAGTCGTACCAACCCACACACAAGGACAGCACCGTACAACCAAATGGCCCATCTAGACACCGTACACACGCTCAAAACGCACGTACACAACCAGGACAAAACAAAACAACACAAGAAGACACTATTCGAATGGCACAAAGCCACTAAACATGGCCAACAAACACTACAAATACACCTTCACTGACCTGCAACTGCCAAAGACAAACAGAGGGCCAAAACACCACCACTACTTATAACACACCCACCCAAAATTCAAACACTGCCACACCCACCCATGGACCAATAAAAAGGGCCCACACACACAAACCATGAGCCTTTGCAACAGACTCACTGCTGCCAGACACCACAGAACCATACAACAAGCTACACCACACCTTACACTTGCACACTTGCACACCTTCACACAACCACCCTCACAAACACCCCCTCATCACATTCACACACACACACACAACCATCCACACACCCCCACCAACATCCACACACCCCCCCCACCATCCCCACCCACACCCCTCACCATGCCCACTACCAAGAATCCAAAGTTCAGTAACCGAGAGTGGGAGGTCCTTGTTGATCAAATCCTCAGAGTCGAGCCACAGATCTTTGGAACATTGGTCAGAAACACCAGCCTGGCAGCAAAAACAGCCATGTGGCAGACCATCGTCGATGCTGTGAATGCTGTTGCGGACACCAGGAGGACCAGGCAGGAATGCCAGAACAGGTGGTACGATCTGCGGAGGAGGGTCAGAGCCAAGAGGCAGGAGGAACACGACCAGGCCAACGCCACCGGAGGAGGGCCCTCCCGCAGACCCGTACAGTACCATCCCTGGGAGGAGAGGGTGATGGCCATACTGCCGGTGGAGGCAGTCGAAGGATTAGAAGGACTCCGAGACCCGGGTGAGTACACAAACAACGCACCTCACATGGGGGGAACGGCATCCACAACCAAAATCACTAACAGGCACGCAACCACCACAAGCCATCGCATTACTCAACCACACTCCATGAGCACGCACATGCCACTGCTGCCACCATGCCCCATGCACCCAGCTGGACAATGGCAAGTCACAGAGGACAACAACACATGACACGGTAACCCGGATGGCGGGAGGCTGGGCCCCAAAAATCACATAGTGCGACTCCGAAGCAGACAACAATGCACTCTGCCCATATGGCCTAGGTCACAGCCAGACAAACAGTGTGTCCCAACACAGGAATGACTTGCCAGCAAATGGCGGACGCCTTGCATCAACACATGGGGGTGAAGGCACTGTTTTGCACATGACAGCAGCTAATGAACAGCCAACATTGTGAAAGAGTGGCAGCACACACCACCACAGCAGCAGCGCACAGACACACATCACACCCAATGGGTGCCTGGAGATCAGAAACAAACTCACATCAACAAGCCAAGGGCCACTCAAAGATCTGCTAACAGTGTGTGCCCAGGAAGCTGGGCTGAGGTGACAGAGGGTGACACACAGAGGGAGGGAGAGGGTGACAGAGAGGGAGGGAGAGGGGGACAGAGAGGGAGGGAGAGGGGGACAGAGAGGGAGGGAGACACAGGGAGACGGACAGAGGGAGGAGGCTGACACACAGAGGGAGGGAGAGGGTGACAGAGAGGGAGGGAGAGGGGGACAGAGAGGGAGGGAGACACAGGGAGACGGACAGAGGGAGGAGGCTAACACACAGAGGGAGGGAGAGGGTGACAGAGAGGGAGGGAGAGGGGGACAGAGAGGGAGGGAGAGGGGGACAGAGAGGGAGGGAGACACAGGGAGAGCAAATCAGCCGTGTGGTGTGTGGGAATGTCTGCTCGTCAGCAGGTAGACTGCGTGCATGTATCCAAGGGTGGCCCGTGCCAGAACCCCCCCTCTTCTCCATGGCAAAACACAGGGCCATGTCACAACCTGTGCACGAGCACAATGACAGCTACCTGCATCACATAAGTGTGTGGAACAAATCCATGTGCACATGTACAGTGCTACACGGAAGGCGCCAATGCATGGCTCGCAACACCTGCCCACTCCACTGCTGACTGCAGTCACACTTGACGCAGCAAGTAAGACTGTGCCACACATAGTTAAAGGTGCCAAAGTGGTGCCCAAGGGACACACCCATGCACAAGTGCACTGTGAGTGGAATGCAAGACAGATCCTAATTCCAAGAGGAAATGTGCCAACTTAGGAAATGAAGAAACATGGATGTTGCATGGACCAAAATTAACATTGTCTCTCTCACACACAGGTCAACGTCGTGGTGCACCCCCCAACACTGGGGGGGAACACTCACAGGACCCGGATCTGCAGGAGCCCGATCCCACCGGCAGCGACCACTCTCACCACTCTGTGGACGACCCCGACCGACCTGGCCCCTCTGGTGTCCAACCGCCTGCAGCACCTGCGTCAGGTACAACTGTGCCAACCACCACCCCCACTCCTGCCACATCCCAGGAGACACCCAGGATCCCTGCCCCAACACCACAATGCAGCCAGGCTGGCCAGGAGGGACACGGTGTCCCGGGCACCCAGGAGGAGGCAGGCGACAACGCCAATGCCACCCCTCAGGGGTCCCGGAGACCCGATGTGCCCACAAGGGCAGGCCAGGCGCAAGTGGGCAGGGGTGGTGGGAGTGGAGGACGGCGGAGGCACGAGCCTGACCAGTTGGCTGGAGATCCGGTATTTTCCCATGTCCGTAACATCCTGGACTCATACCGGCAGGACACCACGGGCATGGCCCAGGTTGTGTCCACCCTCAATGAGATCAAGGGGAGCCTCGATGAGATAAAGACCCAGCAGGCCCAGCAACATGCGGAGCTACATGCCTGTCTACTGGTACACCAACGGAGGATGGAGGACAGACAGGCTGAGCAAGTGACGGCATTCCAGGGGATTCACGCTACACTCCGTCGGATGGCCGACAACATGGCCGACCCTCCCTGTGCCAGAAGGCGGAGAACATCACCACCCACAGGGAGGGATCAGGAGGAGGAGGAGGAGGAAACATCCGACGGAGCATCCCAGATGTCGTCACGGCCTGCTGGTGAGGTTCCCCGCAGGAGGCCGGGTCGTCCACGGAAAGGACCGTGAGGGTCGGCGCTACATCACCATCTCCCAGGACACCTGGCCTGGCACCTGGCCCACTGGAGCAACAGCATCACAGCATCAAGAGACATTCTCTGCCACATGGCCCTGCTGGTCACTGGCTGACCAATGTTGACAAAGACTGTGGCATGGACTCTGAGGACATCCAATGGCAAGGACACCAACTCCCCTACTGAACTTTGGATTCAAAATTCCCGGAAAGACACTCACTTTGTTTCCCCCCCCCCCCCAATAATAAATCACACTATGAAGAGTAGATGCCTGCTGGTAGCATTATTACCTAACATGTGTCTTGTAAAATCAAAACATGCCTGAGTCATCTTTTGTCTTCAACCACCCACACCCTGGGGCCTGAGTCTGGCACAGGACACATGGGTCACAGTGTATTAGGCAAGACAGACATGGAGCACCATACCCACCCGTGATGGGCCCAACAAGCTGAGGGGGTTACCGAACAACCGTGCTGACACACACATTGAGTACAGCAACAGTCATGCGCAGAGGTCAGGGATCCAGTCCAGTGTCCTGGGGGGCACCCAGGTATGTGTAGACAGGTGGCAGAAACATGTCCTGCAAGCTTGAGTCCGGTGGATGCAGAGAATGGGGGCCTGGCCAACGTTGGATGCATGGGGATGGCACATGTCACAATACCCACACAGTCATGGACATCATGCCCAATACACAGTCTCAGCCCACACACACAGCTTGCATCTTGCCACTCGACACATTGACACATAGCCACAATCAGGGAATACCATGCCAGACAAGCAGGATGCACCGTGGCAACACACCAGCATTGACTGAGAAGAGGCACCTTGGAGGCATAGGGACACCTTTATTAGTCATGTATTCGGGATTGCAGAGGCAACTCGAAGTACACATGAACACATCATGTGGAGTAACATGTGGGTCCAACACTGGCACCCCCCTTCAGCAGCACACATGCATGTTCGCCATGGAACTGGCACACAAGCGTCGGCTAACAGCTAAATACCCACAGCTGCACACGGAGAGCCTGCCATACACCATAGATCCGCGGATGTCGAAGTCCCACACCATGTCAAGCCAATGCTAACCGAATGTGTCCGAGGGCAGTGTCACACACATTGATGCCATCATCACAATCCCCTATCCCATCACTGATGACTGTCAACCAGGCAGACCATCTATTCAGGTGTACACAGCTGCATGTCGTGTCCCATGGGGATGCGACATGGCTGCAGAGGAACCAAACACCGACAGGGGCAGTGTGCACACATCGTGAACAACTGCCACACCCAATACACCCCAGATGCATCCCTTACCCCATGGAGACTTCCAAACGTGTCCGTGCCTGTAACGCTGAGTCAGCCCACGATGTCATGTCCATGAGGAATAGCAGTGCCACAACAATGCAACCAGCAGACGGCATGCGCAGGTACCTGGGGAAGAGAAACACACAAGAAGTCAGCCACAAAAAGCACAGCCACTTGCATGTGCATTTACTCGACACATGTATGGATGACAACATGCTAGGTCACAATTATGACTGAGGAAGTACACCCATCACTGGCACCATCACTCCAGTGACACACCCACACACACCTCTGACTCACGTGCCATACATGCAGGTGGAGACACACATCACAACGCATGCCACACGGGGACCAATGCGTGCACACTCAGACACTGGTACTCACCAGTATGCAAAGAAGTCGCGTATGAGCCGAGTCCGGATGTCCTCTTGCGGCTCCACATCCTCCAAATCACTAGCCCCATTGCCAAGCCCTTCGTCCTCCATGGGTGGATGGTCCTCGTCATGTTGATTCAGGATGAGTGGCACTGCTCTTTCAACTGCCATGTTGTGCAGCATGCAGCAGACCATGAAGATCTTGCAGACCTTCGCCGGGGCATATGGGAGTGCGCCGCCGGTCTTGTGGAGGCACCTGAATCGGCTCTTCAGCATGCCAAACGTCCTCTCTATCACTCGCCTTGTCCGGCCATGGGCGGTGTTGTAGCGGAGCTGGGCTGGCGTGATGGGGTTGCGGAGAGGTGTGAGCAGCCAAGGCATGTTGGGATAGCCAGCGTCCCCTACATGGAAAGCACATGGTCATCGTTAGAAGTGGTGAAGCGGTCGTGCTGGTAGGCCATACTGAATACAGGACAGACAGACTGTACCCACCAACAACACATGCCCGTTCGTTGCGCAGCTGCATCATCATATCAGGCATCCCGCTACGCCTCATGATGTAGGCATTGTGTGCTGATCCTGGAAAACGAGCACAGACATGTGAAATCACCATGTTGGACAGACACACCACAAGGGCATTGATGGAGTGGTAGTGCTTCCGATTGCGGTACGCCACCTCCCGTGCGTGTGGTGGTACCAAAGCTACATCTGTCCCATCTATGGACCCAATGACATGGGGCATCCCTCCCAGGGCATAGAATCCACGCTTGACCTCAGTCATCTGTTCAGGGGTTGGGAACTTGATGAAGTCATCCAGGTGAATCAACATGGCCTCTAAGAAATCATGCAGCACACCACTGAACGTGCTCTGGGACATGCCACCAACATGAGCTATGGTATTTTGAAAGGTACCCGTGGCAAGAAAATGTAGGGCAGCCATTACCTTCAGCTGGGGTGTCAGTGCCGTGGGATACCTGTGCTGCAGTTGCAGGTGTGGTGCCAGTCTCGCCGTCAACTCCAGAATCAACGGTTGGGTGAAGCGGTAGAGCCGGATGCTGTCATTATCCTGCATGGCAGCCAAGTCTGGAATTCTTCGGGCAAGAGGCGACGCTCTGCAGTAATTTGGAAGTGACAACGAAGAGTGAGTGCACTACAACAACAACTCATGTGTACTGAGCACATGTTAATCTGGCAATACACACATGCTACATAGGGAGTCAGGTATGTGCTACATGGCCAGGACACGTATGGATGCAAGGTAACACTCCTTCAAAGACCCAGCTACACACGGAGATTGAGAACCTCCCCATGCCACGCCATGGGAATAGCTGTGTCCCAGTGCAAGTGAACAGCCAGACGCAACACAGGAGTGACATACGCCCACACATCAGCAGCAGTAGGATGCCGATTGCAGAGATTGGTAGCGGAACACTGGAGCCACAGGTCACATGACATTACACTAGGCCAGCCCACACACCTTGCCATGAAGGTGCACATGTCATGACTCACCACACATACCTTGTGAGGATGCTGACATGTCCTTGTCACGCTACTCCGTGTCCCATGCAAACATGTGCACCTCACATCCGATACCACATGTGGCATGGTGTGCGGAACAGTGTGCAATGACAATCTACACACAGACACATGTTTGTTGCTGCAACGGCTGCAGCTTTTGAGGGTGCTCCAACATCAACCTGATGGGAAGCCCCCACACATACATGACATAGTCACATTGTGCACCGTGGGTAGTGACAAGTCAGGTGTCATAACCCCTGTACCGGGCATCAGGGGACACTTCCGTGTGTTGGTGTCCGTGCCATGCCAGTGACGCTCACCCGAAGTGCGCAGTACGACATGCACACATGTCAAAGGAGTCAAGGGCATGCCTGGCACACATCGCACCATCACACAGTACATCTGTACACATCTCATCATACATCTGGTGCCTTCTCGACTCAGGAGTAATGTTCCACATCACAGGCCTTTCACACCTGTGCCCCACACATGTAGTGATGCACAGACGATGCCTCGATGTCAATTAATGGACAACTATGTCCATCCATGGACAAGTATGTCCGCCCTATCCCTACCTGTGTGCCGCCTGTCACCACTGTGATGTGTGAATACCGCTGTACTGCTGCAAAGAGGGCCTGTGTACGTTCCCATATCACTATGGGAGTGCTGCCGTATGTGTACCCATCGTGATGGCGAGCGTACAGGCATGTGTACGGCCCGTACCACTACGAGTACGCATACGCGAGGCCACATATACTGATAGGGAGCGTACAGGCGTGTGTACGCTCCCTATCAGTATGTGTGGCCTCGCGTATGCGTACTCGTAGTGGTACGGGCCGTACACACGCCTGTACGCTCCCTATCAGTATGTGTGGCCTCGCGTATGCGTACTCGTAGTGATAGGGAGCGTACAGGCGTGTGTACGCTCCCTATCAGTATGTGTGGTTTGCGTATGCGTACTCGTAGTGATAGGGAGCGTACAGGCGTGTGTACGCTCCCTATCAGTATGTGTGGTTCGCGTATGCGTACTCGTAGTGATAGGGAGCGTACAGGCGTGTGTACGCTCCCTATCAGTATGGGTGGCCTCGCGTATGCGTACTCGTAGTGATAGGGAGCGTACAGGCGTCTGTACGGCCCGTACCACTACGAGTACGCATACGCGAGGCCACACATACTGATAGGGAGCGTACAGGCGTGTGTACGGCCCGTACCACTACGAGTACGCATACGCGAGGCCACACATACTGATAGGGAGCGTACAGGCGTGTGTACGCTCCCTATCAGTATGTGTGGTTCGCGTATGCGTACTCGTAGTGATAGGGAGCGTACAGGCATGTGTACGCTCCCTATCAGTATGGGTGGCCTCGCGTATGCGTACTCGTAGTGATAGGGAGCGTACAGGCGTGTGTACGGCCCGTACCACTACGAGTACGCATACGCGAGGCCACACATACTGATAGGGAGCGTACAGGCGTGTGTACGGCCCGTACCACTACGAGTACGCATACGCGAGGCCAAACATACTGATAGGGATCGTACAGGCGTGTGTACGCTCCCTATCAGTATGTGTGGTTCGCGTATGCGTACTCGTAGTGATAGGGAGCGTACAGGCGTGTGTACGCTCCCTATCAGTATGGGTGGCCTCGCGTATGCGTACTCGTAGTGATAGGGAGCGTACAGGTGTGTGTACGCTCCCTATCAGTATGTGTGGTTCGCGTATGCGTACTCATAGTGATAGGGAGCGTACAGGCGTGTGTACGCTCCCTATCATCATGTGTGGTTCGCGTATGCGTACTCGTAGTGATAGGGAGCGTACAGGCGTGTGTACGCTCCCTATCAGTATGGGTGGCCTCGCGTATGCGTACTCGTGGTGATAGGGAGCGTACAGGCGTGTGTACGGCCCGTACCACTACGAGTACGCATACGCGAGGCCACACATACTGATAGGGAGCGTACAGGCGTGTGTACGGCCCGTACCACTACGAGTACGCATACGCGAGGCCACACATACTGATAGGGAGCGTACAGGCGTGTGTACGCTCCCTATCAGTATGTGTGGTTCGCATATGCGTACTCGTAGTGATAGGGAGCGTACAGGCGTGTGTACGCTCCCTATCAGTATGGGTGGCCTCGCGTATGCGTACTCGTAGTGATAGGGAGCGTACAGGCGTGTGTACGGCCCGTACCACTACGAGTACGCATACGCGAGGCCACACATACTGATAGGGAGCGTACAGGCGTGTGTACGGCCCGTACCACTACGAGTACGCATACGCGAGGCCACACATACTGATAGGGAGCGTACAGGCGTGTGTATGCTCCCTATCAGTATGTGTGGTTCGCGTATGCGTACTCGTAGTGATAGGGAGCGTACAGGCGTGTGTACGCTCCCTATCAGTATGGGTGGCCTCGCGTATGCGTACTCGTAGTGATAGGGAGCGTACAGGCGTGTGTACGGCCCGTACCACTACGAGTACGCATACGCGAGGCCACACATACTGATAGTGAACGTAGTCACGCATGTACGGGCCGTTGCAATGCATTTGGGGTACCCTAGGGCCCCGGAACGCACCGTACCTGTGTGTGGAGCTCAAAATTACATAGGGGACACATGAGGGACAAGTATTAAGGCCTACATGCATGCTGGTTGTCATGGAGACCAAGTTCAAAATTCGAATTTCTTCTGGAAGGTGAACAGCAGAAGTCAGTTGGAATAAAAATACTTTGTTGCAATGTGTTTGTGGAGCTGACATCATGCAGGAGAATGAAACCGATAGAGTACACACAGACTGCTAGGTTTGAAGGGATTGGTGGAAACATAGGATGCAAATGTGAGTGACCAATCACTCTGTACTCCTGTGCATGAGACAGGGCAGAAAGGCACATATAAGGCAGCCAGGTCCCATGAGGGAGTACTTGCCTGCACATCTTTGAATTCGTCGACCCAGCTGCTGCTACTGATTCCCTGGAACCATGTCAAGGGCTGTGGAGAGGTCACAGCCATTCACCCTGGAGGAGAACATGGCATTGCTGGATGTGATCCTCCCACAGTACCCCATGCTGTATGGGCGACTAGAGTATCAGGTGAGTGCATAGGCCACTGGCACAGACTGTCCCTATGTTGTGACTGTGACTTCTGCCATTGTGTCCTGGTGTGACACACATGCCATGTACTGTTGGGGGGGTACCAGGGGGGGGGGATGCCTGATGTCTCCCAGCAGTGCCCTGAGACAGGAGGGGTGTGTGCCTATCACTAACAGCTGTGCCCTGAGACAGGAAGGGTGGGTACAGTGTGCTCCCAGCAGTGCCCTGAGACAGGAGGGGTGGGTACAGAGTGCTCCCAGCAGTGCCCTGAGACAGGAGGGGTGGGTACAGTGTGCTCCCAGCAGTGCCCTGAGACAGATGGGGTGGGTACATAGTGCTCCCAGCAGTGCCCTGAGACAGGAGGGGTGTGTGCCTATCACTAACAGCAGTGCCCTGAGACAGGAGGGGTGTGTGCCTATCACTAACAGCAGTGCCCTGAGACAGGAGGGGTGTGTGCCTATCACTAACAGCAGTGCCCTGAGACAGGAGGGGTGTGTGCCTATCACTAACAGCAGTGCCCTGAGACAGGAGGGGTGTGTGCCTATCACTAACAGCAGTGCCCTGAGAAGGAGGGGTGGGTACAGAGTGCTCCCAGCAGTGCCCTGAGACAGGAGGGGTGGGTACAGTGTGCTCCCAGCAGTGCCCTGAGACAGGAGGGGTGTGTGCCTATCACTAACAGCAGTGCCCTGAGACAGGAGGGGTGTGTGTCTATCACTAACAGCAGTGCCCTGAGACAGGAGGGGTGTGTGCCTATCACTAACAGCAGTGCCCTGAGACAGGAGGGGTGGATACAGAGTGCTCCCAGCAGTGCCCTGAGACAGGAGGGGTGGGTACAGTGTGCTCCCAGCAGTGCCCTGAGACAGGAGGGGTGTGTGCCTATCACTAACAGCAGTGCCCTGAGACAGGAGGGGTGTGTGCCTATCACTAACAGCAGTGCCCTGAGACAGGAGGGGTGGGTGTGATGCACAGTGTGAGCCTTGATCATTGATTGTGACATTGCCATCATTCCACTTGTGTACCCACTATGGCACGTACTGCTTTTTCCCTCACCAGAGGATCATGTCCCTATGACAAAGGTGCAATGCGTTGGCTGCATGACATGCCTTGTTGTTACCAGCTAATTTGTTATCAAATGTCTCTCTGTGACATGTGGCTGGTGTATTGATGTGGTGTCACTTGTTCTTCCTCACAGGTAGGCGCCACTGCCAAGGAGCAGATCTGGCTGACCGCCGTCAGTGCCGTGAGGGGTGTGGATGGTCGGAGGCGGAGCCTGTCCCAGGTGAGGAAACGCTGGCAGGATATCCGGTGCTGGACGCGGAGGATTGCACGGGTCCTGCTGGAGGACTCACCTGAGAGCCACAAGAACCGCGGGCACCGCCGTCTGAGCCACCTCCACAGGCGTGTGCTGCCGGTGGTCTTTCCAGACTTGGATAGGCGCTTACAGGCGAAGCAGCAGCCGGAAGGGGGTAGGTACATGTGTGTGTTGTGTGTCACCGGCATTTGTAAGGGCACAGTAGCATGAATTCACTGCCAGGGTTTAAAGGTGCTGTGCAGATCCATTTTGCCCCAGTATAGCGCTGCGCCCCTGCCACCCTTTCCCTCCTTGCAATGTGTTCCCTGGTCTGTGTGTAGTCACTCCTTCACAAGGTAATGTAGGCTGGCGCTTTGTCCACGAGAACTATGCCTGTAGCATCATGTGTGGGGGTGGTGTGTAACAGGTTTTGGGACCTTGGCTGTGCCCTGTCAAGTTCACTGCATGTGGGTTCCATGTCAGTTGGCACTGATGCTGACTCCAGACATGGGAGTTGGTCTCTCATGTGTCATGCCTTACAGCGCGCATGTCCTATGTAGTGGCCTGTGACATGATGTGCATAGTGCAGGGATGGTGGCGTGGGTTGCAGTCATTACCATTCAGGAGCATGGAGTTGCGTGGCCACTACTGTCCCCTGGGGCACCTTTTCATCGGTGTTGTATGTGTCATCTTAAACGTGGACACTCTCAGTGTCTACAGCGTAGGTTGTGCTCTGTGCCATTGTCCCCTGGCACCATGTATATAGACGTGCTATTTTGTACAGGTGTCCACTGTGCAGCCTGACCTGAATGTCCTTCTTCATCCTCACAGTTGCTAGTGCCTGTGTGTCTTGTTATACTCATCTGAGGATGGGCACTGGTACCTCATTATTTGTACAGGCGCACCTTGGCTGTTTGGCGTCCAATCTTGCATTTTGCCTGCCCCTGTGTTTATCACCCAGACTATGAGATGTTGGTGCCACCTGTGTCTCAACTATTTGCCTCGTGTAGGGGGTGGTTGGGGCGGGCAAAGCCTATATGTCAAATCCAGATTTCTACTTGCTGGGTCTGGGCAGTGTGTGATGTTTGTCTGGACACACACGCAAGGTGCAGTGACCGAGTCATGTTGTGCATGTTTTCAGCATTACCTATGCAGCATGTGTCTCAAGTTCATGGATATGGTCCCTGGTCATCGGTATTTTCGCCAACGCTGTGTGGTGCAGATGCAGTGCTGGATTGTCCCCAGGGCCTGGGTGCTATGTCAGACTCCGTTTCCTGTCTTTAGCTATTGTCTCATGCTCTCCATGGTATTTCAGTGGCATGGTGGCTCAACCAACTGTGTGTTTCATGCCCTACATCGGTACCTTGTTTAGTAGATGTTAGGGATCTTCCTTTTCAGGCTATGCAATGTTACCTATGTAGATTGGACTCATGTGACAGATGTGTACAGGTGTCTGATTAATTTCTGTCTCTCCACCCTGCCCACAGCATCGTCGGGGGACACAGAGGGAGACATGGACACAGACCAGGCGGAGGGACCGAGCACCAGTGCCAGCCGTGACATCGAGGCTGGCACATCGAGTGGGACAGAGGCGGAGGATAGTGCGGCAGAGGACCTGTCGACTGGCACATCAGAATACGAAGCTGACAGGTCCGAGGAGGATGTCTCCGAGTGGGCGGAGGCTGCACCAGCAGCTGACAGCGGAACAACACCTTGCACCACCCCCTCAGTTCCCATCAGCCGCCTCCCACTTGCTCGTGTCCCTTCCCAGCGTGCCCGGTCACCGCATGTCTCCTTCATGCCAGGCACCGCACCCCCTGCCCCTGTCTCCACTGCTGCCGCCAATGCTGAGTCTGTGGACATCCAGCGGCAACTGCAGGTTGGTCAGGCTGCGATCCTTAATGTCCTCCATGCCCACGGGCAAACCCTCAACAACATCGAGGCATACTTGGAGGGCATTCATTCATCGCAGGCTGACCAACGCAACTTGCTGAGGTCCATAGACTCGACACTGACTGCAGCAGTGGGTCTCCTGCAGCACGACCTCCCCCCACCTACCCCTGCCCCATCCACACTTCCCACTCCCATGCCTGTCCCACGTACACCCAGACGTCGGCATGCACCCACATCAACAGACACATGCACCACACCAGCAGGGAAGGTCCACCGGTACTCCTCCTGACACGCACACACAGGGTGAGGTAGGCACACACACTGGGTCGGGGGGCAAACGTGTGACACGCAGCCATAGTGGGAGTCCGCATTCCACCCAGTCCACTCCCTCCAAATCCCCTCCCCTCAGCTCTCCTGGCCACATCTCCCCCAAGGACTCCTTCATGGCCGCTCTGTCCCTGAGCCCCACAGTGACACCACCCCGCAAGCGGTCAAGGAAGTCCTCGGTCACGGTGGTTGATTCTCCCCCCCTGTCTACGCCCTCCCCCGGTGGCGCTGCGACCCATCCCTCTGACCCACCCCCCCCTCCTTGGGGCCTGTGGATCCTTCGGGTGCAGGGGACTCCCGGGAGGACCTTGCAAAGGTGTGTAGTGCCATCCTGGCCTCCGCCTTTGGCCCTGCCCCACCCCCTGTGGTGGAGTCCTCCATCCCTGCACCCACAACGCCTCCCCTTTGCCCTGATGTCCCTGCGGTGCCTGGTGCTTCCCCCCCCCCCCATATGGCCTCACCCCTGTGGAAGACGACGGCATGTAACTGTGCAGGCAAGCTAAGGGACACGCATCCCACTGTGTCCCCCATCCAGCTGAGACTTATTGACTGCCCTATGGGCTTTGTGAATATTTAACTGCCTGCAATCCACGGACACTGTGATCATGCTGAATAAAGCTTTATTTTTTTTTTCATTCTGACACTACTGCTATCCTGGTATTGGTGTTGGTGGCGCTGCTACATGGTTTTGGGTGGTGTTTATGTGTTGGGTGTGTGGGAAATGTAGTAGTGGGCTGCTCATTGGGGGGACCCTGGGATCTGTGTGCCATCACAAGGTGTTAGCTAACTTTCTTTGTTCATGTAAGCAGTTACTGCATGGTGCAATTGTCCCAGGGTGTATTCCTCCCTCTGTGTACCCTGATATCTTCCCTGCAGGGTGTTCCCAATCTTTAGCGCAGAGCTGTGTCTACATGAGCTGTGTGTGTGACGGAGCCCTTCTACTTTGGCCAAGCATGCAGGGCCATGTCTCCACCTGCAACATTCGTGGCATCCTTGGTGATCACTGTACTTGTGTGTGGAGTCTGTTGACATGAGTTCATGGGGACATGTTCCCTTGTAGGCAGTATGCATGTGGGTACTTCCAGCCTCACACACATGTGTTGCACACCTCCTGTCTCTGGGCACTGCTGGGAGTGATAGGCACCCACCCCTCCTGTCTATGGGCACTGCTGGGAGGACTCTGCACCCACCCCTCCTGTCTCAGGGCACTGCTGGGAGGACTCAGCACCCACCCCTCCTGTCTCAGGGCACTGCTGGGAGTGTTAGGCACACACCCCTCCTGTCTCAGGGCACTGCTGGGAGTGTTAGGCCCCCACCCCTCCTGTCTCAGGGCACTGCTGGGAGTGTTAGGCACCCACCCCTCCTGTCTCAGGGCACTGCTGGGAGGACTCTGCACCCACCCCTCCTGTCTCAGGGCACTGCTGGGAGTGTTAGGCACCCACCCCTCCTGTCTCAGGGCACTGCTGGGAGGACTCTGCACCCACCCCTCCTGTCTCAGGGCACTGCTGGGAGGACTCTACACCCACCCCTCCTGTCTCAGGGCACTGCTGGGAGTGTTAGGCACCCACCCCTCCTGTCTCAGGGCACTGCTGGTAGTGATAGGCACACACCCCTCCTGTCTCAGGGCACTGCTGGGAGTGTTAGGCACCCACCCCTCCTGTCTCAGGGCACTGCTGGGAGTGATAGGCACACACCCCTTCTGTCTCAGGGCACTGCTGGGAGGACTCCACACCCACCCCTCCTGTCTCAGGGCACTGCTGGGAGGACTCTGCACCCACCCCTCCTGTCTCAGGGCACTGCTGGGAGGACTCTGCACCCACCCCTCCTGTCTCAGGGCACTGCTGGGAGTGTTAGGCCCCCACCCCTGCTGTCTCAGGGCACTGCTGGGAGGACTCTGCACCCACCCCTCCTGTCTCAGGGCACTGCTGGGAGGACTCTGCACCCACCCCTCCTGTCTCAGGGCACTGCTGGGAGGACTCAGCACCCACCCCTCCTGTCTCAGGGCACTGCTGGGAGTGTTAGGAACACACCCCTCCTGTCTCAGGGCACTGCTGGGAGTGTTAGGCACCCACCCCTCCTGTCTCAGGGCACTGCTGGGAGTGATAGGCACACACCCCTTCTGTCTCAGGGCACTGCTGGGAGGACTCCACACCCACCCCTCCTGTCTCAGGGCACTGCTGGGAGGACTCCACACCCACCCCTCCTGTCTCAGGGCACTGCTGGGAGGACTCTGCACACACACCTCCTATTTCTGGATATGTACGCTTGGAACATACAAGGTGGGGGTACGCTCCATGCATACGAGGGTGAGGGTACGGGTCGTACTTACACTGTTGGGGTGGGTGTACGGTACGTACATACGCGGTTGGGGTGGGGGTACGCTCCATGCATATGCGGGTGAGGGTACGGGTCGTACTTACACTGTTGGGGTGGGGGTACGCTCCATGCATACGCGGGTGAGGGTACGGGTCGTACTTACACTGTTGGGGTGGGGGTACGCTCCATGCATACGCGGGTGAGGGTACGGGTCGTACTTACACTGTTGGGGTGGGGGTACGCTCCATGCATACGCGGGTGAGGGTACGGGTCGTACATACGCGGTTGGGGTGGGGGTACGCTCCATGCATACACGGGTGAGGGTACGGGTCGTACTTACACTGTTGTGGTGGGGGTACGCTCCATGCATACACGGGTGAGGGTACGGGTCGTACTTACACTGTTGGGGTGGGGGTACGCTCCATGCATACGCGGGTGAGGGTACGGGTCGTACTTACACTGTTGGGGTGGGGGTACGCTCCATGCATACGAGGGTGAGGGTACGGGTCGTACTTACACTGTTGGGGTGGGGGTACGGTACGTACATATGCGGTTGGGGTGGGGGTACGCTCCATGCATACGCGGGTGAGGGTACGGGTCGTACTTACGCGGTTGGGGTGGGGGTACGCTCCATGCATACACGGGTGAGGGTACGGGTCGTACTTACACTGTTGGGGTGGGGGTACGCTCCATGCATACGCGGGTGAGGGTACGAGTCGTACTTACACTGTTGGGGTGGGGGTACGCTCCATGCATACGAGGGTGAGGGTACGGGTCGTACTTACACTGTTGGGGTGGGGGTACGCTCCATGCATACGAGGGTGAGGGTACGGGTCGTACTTACACTGTTGGGGTGGGGGTACGGTACGTACATACGCGGTTGGTGTGGGGGTACGCTCCATGCATACGCGGGTGAGGGTACGGGTCGTACTTACACTGTTGGGGTGGGGGTACGCTCCATGCATACGAGGGTGAGGGTACGGGTCGTACTTACACTGGTGGGGTGGGTGTACGTTCCATGCATAGGGGGGGTGGGGGTAGGGTCCATACATCTCTATCCCCACGCTATGTGATACTTGTGCGGGCCGTACCCAGGCCTTTGCCACGTGGGTACGATCCGTCCCGCCATTGTTGGGGTGACGTGGGTGTGGGCGTGGGACGTCTCGTAACCACGCTCTTGAGGCGTGGGTACGGGACGTACCGGTCTGGTTGTGTTGCCGGTTCGCGTGGTGACGGACTTCCGTTGTGGCGGTCGCTGGCTTAGCTGGACACGCCCCCACCCCCTCGTAGTGACCAGGGCATGGGTGTCAGGTATGTCCTGGGCATGTGTGGTGTGTGACTTTGGTGGGGGTTTTGTGGCCTGCCCTGGTCCTGCCACCCCCACCCCCCCCCTTTCCCCCCTCCCTTAGTTGTTCTGACCTTCTGCGGCGTCTGCGTCGGAACCTGTAGAGGAGGTGGACTGCTATGAGGGCCGGGATGACACGTAGGTTCGGGTCCATGTCTGTCCATCGCGTACAGGTCCTCCTTGTTTGCGTCGTCCTGTGTGTCTGTCGCGTACTGGTCCTCCTTGATCGCGGGGTCCTGTCTGTCCGTCGCGTACTGGTGGTCCTTGTTCGCGTCGTCCTGATTTCCCGGCAGTTTTTGGCAGCCGGAAAATATTCACCGTGCGGGATGACGTCGGTGCGAATCGTGATTCCTGGTTCGTGAATGGCAGGCTGCGAGCGTCCCGACGTCAGGTCGGCCCTTTCCCGGATCGCATTGGTAGGTTTATTTTGTTCGGTCAGGCTTTTTTACGAATCGTACGGAAATGGTGTTCCGTGCGAATCGTAATTCCTTGTTTGTAAATTTTGACGACCGGGTACGCGTCGGACGGAGATTTTGCTCCGTCCGACGGTTCGTACCCGGTTTTTACCGGAACGTGATCGGCACCTTATTATTTGATAACTTCAGTTTGGGGAAATGCTTCTTTCACTTAAATGCTTTGTAATTTAACATCATTTTTTAATGGTTAAGTTGTATTTTAAGTTACTATTCTGAAAATGCCACTTTCAGAAAGCTGCCATTTTGCTGCCTCAACCAAATGCGCCTTTCTGCCAGTGACCTGGGTCATATGACTGTGAAGGTTTGTGGTGTTTTGTGTGTGAGAAGTTGGCCTGGTCTATGCTGTCCACTAGTTATAGTGGGCACCTTGTACCAGTCCAAACAACCCTTATGGATGAATAGGTTTAAAGACAACCTTTATTGAAAGCTATCCTAGTGGTAGCTATGGAGAGCAGCCTTCAGGCTAAGTCTTGAAGGAGTGTAAAGCAGCATGGTTTACCAGATTATAACCTCTTGAATCACTAAATGAAAGGAGAACCACACAAGGTATATATAAAAATATGTATTTATTTCTAAACACTCACTACCAATCTCTTAATGAGATTAGAGTCCAAGATACACAATAATACAGTTCTAAAACAACAGTAAATAGCACAATATACAATGGGCCCTAGGGGCGGACTAAACCATATATTAAGAAAGTGGTATAAGAACCACAACTTGACTAGACACAGGGCCTAGAGCACTTAGAATCGCTGGGACCCCAAGGAACCACCCAAGGTAGTGACACAGGAGGCCTACGGGTGAAGCGTGCAGCGTGAGAACACAGGCGCGAGCCTCATACTATTCTATAAGAAAGTCGCGGTTGGAATTTTAGAAGTTAAGGACACTTAGGAGAGGACTTTGAGCAAACCCCTTTATACTTAGGGGGTTCTAGGGCCAGCACCCTCGGGAGCACCGGATTACTGGAGTTACCTCACGTAGGGAAGCCGGGTGCATAGGTGTCAAATGGTGTCGGGAATCGTCGTTTACTTCATTGGCGATCTACTGCAAAGTGCTGCTGCCGGGAAGAAGAAAAGTGTCCGGTGTGATCCAAGCCTGGATCGAAGATCAGGAGAACCTAAAAGCAGAGGGGATAGAGTCTGGGTCACTTGCCAGTGACCAGCGGCACGATAGACGAATGCCCACCGATGTCGGGTGTTTTAGGTGCGAAGAGGTGAAGTTTGACTCTGCAGCCACGTTGACCAGGAGCTGGATTCGAGCTGTCCCATGAAGGATGACGAGTGCTGCGGTGTCGGTGCTCAGATTGAACCCAACAAGCCTTGGCAACAGCAACCCATGCAGAAAGAGAAAAGATGCTTCGGTGTAGACCAGCAAGGTCCTGGGGACTCCCCACGCAAGGGAGAGTCAGGACACATCTGGAGCAACCAGGTAAGACCAAATAAAGTTAAAGTTGCCTTCACAGGGACCCATCAGTTGACAGACCAGGGATCGCGAAGGGACCTCAAGAGGAATCACACAATACCAGCCCACGTGACACTCGGTGAGTGTAGGCCAGTAATCTTTGGCGGAGACACTGCTCGGGGTGTGGGCTACAAGTAGCCCAAAGCACAGCTTCAAGGATTGATGAGAAGCATATGCATGGGCACTGTGTCCAGGGGTTCCGGTTCCACGGTCCCCACGAGGGCTATGGGTCTCAGCTTTGCTGGGAGCTCGGGTCGGCCTCTGGGAAGTCTGGGAACCCACCTCCTGTGTTGCAAATTCTTGGGAGTCCGGCGGGAGCTTCGGAGATGCAAACCAGTCAGATGCGTCTTAGGTGCCTGCCTTGCAAGGGAGTAACTCCTTTACTCCAAGGGAGATTCTTCAGTCATCTGGCGCCTTATAGATCATTGACGTTCCAGGATTCTGTATCAGAGTTTCGTCCAGGTGTAATCTAAAGTCCTGTAGCCAGGGCATACTATCTTATACCCAAGGACGGGGTGGGACAAACTCTAGGGACCCACCTATGGGAGGGTTAGGAAAGAGGGGTGGCTACACCCATTTCCTTTGTCCAGTTTTGTGCCAAAGCAGGGGCTGGTAGCCCCTGCAACCGGTTTGAGCTGGACTATGCACAGGGACACCAAATGTGCCCCCAGTGCAGACTTCAAAGCACTCTTGGAGTGCACCCACCCAGCCCCAATACACTAAAGCCTGTCTGGGAGGTGGTGACACCTCCCTGTGACAGGAAACCTATTGTCCAGGCCTCCCCTGCCAGAGTTTGGTTCCGCATCAGGAGGGCAGACTCATATCTGTGGCTGGCAGCATCCATTTTGTGCTGCCAGGGCTCTGTTAGCTGGTACCGGGTATACCGGTGCTGTCATGTCTCACCCTCTAGAAGGGTGAGATCATACTCTGGTGTGGGGGTATGATTCCAAGGTGTTTGACACCAAACATGACATGTTTCCATGCAGCCATTCCAAAGTTAGCATTTACCGTTTGGTTATAATGCACTTAAGAGTATATAGCCTGGCTGCATCACAAACAACCCCGGAATTAAGGTTCCAAAAGCTGCAGAGGGGCTCTGTTCATGCATGGGCACCCTCTCACATGAATTCCAGCACCCTGCCTTCAGGATTGTTAAGGCCTGCCATAGGGTTGACTGATAGGTTTACATGTGCAGTGATATGGAGAGTTACAGTGGACCTACATCTCAGTAAGCGGTGCATGCACCACCTTACCCAGGCTGCAGTAGCAGACCTGTGGTGTCATTTTGGAAGGCTTCCCAGGGGTGGCATAATACATGCTGCAGCTACTGGTAGTCCTCTGGGGTTACTATGCCCTGGGTACATATTATACCATATACTAGGGACCTATAAGGGTACCCCAGAATCCAATCTGGAGTGTACCTAAAGTACTGGTAATCAATTTAGAGAGGAATCAGCTAGGCTGCGGTCCTGGTTAGCAGGGCCCCAGCCAGACTAAATACAAAAAACAGTGAAACATCAGCAAAAAGTGGTGGTAACTATAAGAAGCATAGCCTACTCTCCTACATTGTGTATTCCTTTCAGACATGGGGGCAAAGGACCATAGATTTGGGGCAAAGTGTTGCTCTCCTGAGCACACAAAACCACTTTGGGGGTTGTACTCAGCCATACCTGAGTTTCAAAGCATAGCCTCAGAGCTTGCCCAGCCCCTTCATGACTTTATGGTTCAGTTCTTTTTATTAGCATTTCAACAAAACTAACAGTGCCAACAGCAGGTTTCTCGGTCAAAAGTAGGCATTTAACCACTGAGGCCCTACATATTGTTGCTAATGTCATGTTGGCAGTGAATGCCCGCACCCCAAGACTACCCCCGCCCCACCTCCCAACCCTCCCACACCCCTACATTGGGACTCTTGAAATGTTCAGTCGGTCAGTTTGCTCAGTGATTTGAGGTTGGTCGGGGTGGTTCGTTTCCGGTAGGCATAGCAGTCGGAGGTATCTTAGACATGTCACTTCCCTAAATTCTTTTGAAAGCAGAGACACGTACAGGCTCTACAGATCCCCAAATGCGTCTCCCCTCCAGGCCTGGATCATTGTGATCTTTTCAATGCCCAGGATATGCCATAGCCTCTGAAGCCAGTGATTGTGTGTCGGGGTCTGCGGTGAGCCCCAGTGGCTGAGAATGTTTTGGATAGCAGCCCCTAAAGCCATTCCTATTTACTGCCCGTGTCTGGATTTCAGAGGGAAAGTTAAGGGATTTGGAAGGCCCGGAAGTATGTATGCAGGGAAGCGTGGCAATTGGGTGTCTAGATGCCTATCAATATCACCAAGTACCTAGGACAAGTACTGTTTGATTTAGGGGCATTCCCACAAGATGTGTGTGAGTGTCCCACTTCCCGCACCCCGCCAGCAGCTCGTGCTTTGTGTGTGCTTGGTACTGTGCAGTCTAACCAGGGTGTAATACCAGAATGTGGCTACCTTTGTGAGGATTTCGGTAGGGGTGTTGCTGCTTGCTGTGTGTCTGGCTCTGTAGGATATCTCAAACCAGCCTTTAACACTCAATGGCCTCCCCAGTTCATCGTCCCACCTAGCTCGCCCTGCATTGTGTGCATGCTTATTATATTGAGTATAATTTAGATACTAACCCTATCTGAGTCTTTGGCGAGAAGCCATCTCTCATAATGGTTGAGGAGACACTGTGCATTAGGTGTGGTTTGTGGATGTACAATCCAGTGTCGTATTTGTAGGCAGTGAAGTTTTTTGGGCTC
Source organism: Triturus cristatus (assembly GCF_964204655.1). NCBI lineage: Eukaryota > Metazoa > Chordata > Amphibia > Caudata > Salamandridae > Triturus > Triturus cristatus. Next base: position 444,807,451 of record NC_140585.1, read on the forward strand.
CCAGAGCCCATATTCCTCGCGCATTTGGGAGAAAGAGAGCACACCCTCGATATCAAATAGATGGCCCATAGAGCAACAGGTCGAATGTTTCCACTCTGCGAACCCCTCCACCGCCGTCCCCGGAGCAAAGTCTGGAATATCAAATATTGGGGTCATTGGGGATGGGAAGGTAGTCAGTTCATGCTTCGTGGAGGTCTTATCCCAGGCTGTCATAGTCACCGGTGTGATCAGCGATAGATACCCTTTATGACTTTAAAGGGCTGTCTGCCCTGTCACTGACAAATGCAGTTAAGACCTAGGCATACTTCCTATTTGTTACCCTAGACAGTTTGGATCCAAGCTCAGGAAATGTGGAAGGTTAGACAAAGGGGGCATTCCCTACCCACAGGCGGGTACTTGGGATCAATTTGTCATCTTCAGATCCTCTCCTGAGAGAAGGGGCAGCCCTGCTGTCTGAAGAAGGAAGACTGGTTCTGCATGCTTTGAACCCAGGCTTCCCAGAAGTGACTCCAAGTATCAGTTGGCTGACCTCCTGTTCCAGCTACAGGAACACAGCAAGTATTCTGAGGCCTCCCTGCAGCTGCTCAGCTGACCAGCACCAACTGGACCTGACTGGACCTGTCTGAGCCCTGCTGCTGGCTTCTGCTCAAGTGAGACGTGATCCTCAAGAGGTAGCTACATGCCCTGGACCCTTGGCTTGTATCCTTGTGCATCCCTCCTGAACTAGAGATAAAAATCCAGAAGTTTTGGGCTCCTCATGACCACGAAGTAGGCTCTTCGAGCCAAAAAATGACTGTCCAGCTGCCCGCCACCTAGAATCTCTTGCAATGACTGCTTTTGCATCAGATGCAGCAGTCCATGTCAGCAACACAGCCAGCATCGACCACCAAAGAGGACCTCCAGTGATGACTGGTTCTTCGTGCTTCCACAGTGACTGTATGTGATGCCTGACCTGCTCCTTGCACCAACAACGACCTCTTCATGGCTCCCACCAATGTGACGCTCCACCTGCAGCTCCTTGCATGGACTTAGACTCAGAATAGTAAACACTTCAGTAGTATTTGCCTAGTCCCTGCATATGGACCGTGCTCCATTATGGTTAGTTTGAACAGGTGACTTTATCGCGGTTTAACACAACCAGATAACCGTGAATGGCGCTTTGTGCTTTTTGGCGCTATTTTCCACTTAAAAGTTTAAGAATTCATAACTCTGGTTCTTCTAATTGGATTTTTGTCATTGTGGTGTAATTTTATAAGTTACAATTAACTCTATTTCTCTTATTTGTTTTCAGATATTTCTTCTGTTCTATTTTCACTTTATTGCTGTTTGAGTACTGCATAAATACTATAGAAATTGCCTCTACGATAAGCCTGATTGCTTTTGTGCCAAACTACCAGAGGGCTAAGCACAGCTTTATTTAGTGACTTTTGTTGTTCACCCTGACAAGGTCTGTGTTTAATATTTGAGTGGGGCTTACCTTTTCTAACTAATAACCACATTTCTTATATGTTCCCTTGAACAAATTGTATAAGGATGAAAGCTTCAGCACCACTGATCATTTGTATCAGTCCATGAAATATTTTATATGTAGAAGCAAGGCCACATTATCGCTAACCATTGCTAGATGTTCATGCAGTTGTATTACTGTAAGAAATTGGGTAATTTGTAGATGGAGGGTAAAGCCTGCTCAGGCATCTACCATAATCCTTGTCGGGGTGAACAACAAAAGTCACTAAATTAACCTATAATTAACCCTCTGGTAGCTTTGAAAAAAGCAGTCAGTCTTAACTTAGAGACAATGTGTGAAGGATTTATGCAGCACACAAATAATAATTAAGTGTAAGCACAACTCAAGAAAAATCCCAAACCAATTTAGCAAATAGAGCACATTTTAATAAATAAAATGATACTAAAATGTCAAAAATCTAATCAGTAGAAACCAAACTTTTAGGTAACAAATAGCTCTTAGAAGCAGAAAGCACCAACTGCAATTATCTGGCCACACTTGACCAGGATAAAGTCAAAAGATCAGGATGATCGCAATGGAGTGTGGACCTGACACTGGGACCAGGTGATTCCCGCTGAGGATTATACCTTGTTTCCTTAATGCCAGGTGTTGCATCATGCTGCGTCCATTCCAATGAGGAGCTGTGAGGACAGCGATGCAATGTCCTGCTTCAAGTTGCATCACGCTTCATGGCTCTGATGAGGTTGCTGATCAGGAGGTACGAAGGGATTTGATGCGATTATCTGTGTCGAGTTGCATCGCACTGCATTGGTTAGGTAGGGAGGAGTACCCTCTGATGCCACTCAACGGTTCAGGATGTGGATCAGGACTCACTCCAGCTAGAGGTCAGCAGTAGGTCTCAGGCATGTCCAGAGGCAGATCCAGGAAGGCCCAGTTGCAGAAGGTCATCTGGGCAGTTGCAGGAACACCTCTGGAGTTTTTTCTGTCCTTGTAGTCCAAACAGGAGGTCAGCCAACTGACCCTTGGAGTCACTCAGGTTAGCCTGGAATGAAGGTAGGAGGGCAGACCTCTTTTGGTTGGGCAGTCCTTCTTCTATAATATCCACACGTCCAGGTGTGTACTGATGAATTGTTTTGAGGGTCCAATATTTACACCCAGTGCCAGCCTTTGCGTGTGAGGAAACCCCTGTCATACCCCAAATCTGGTTCTGGAAAGTTCTTCTTTTTTCTTGACAAGGCTCCAAGTCATCTGGGTTGACAAAAGGCTAGTGCCAGGTTTCTTTGTATGTGTTGAAAATAAGCCCTTTGATGGGTAAGTTTTGGCAGGAAACAGCTCCAACCCAACCATTCTTGCAGGATGGTCTTTCCTGCCCACACTTAATCTGCTTTTGTGTCACTGTCTGGGAGGAGCACACAAAGCCGAATATTTTAAGTTTAGATGCATTCTCCCAAGACAGGAGAAGATATGGCGCCCGGTAATGGAATGGCTAGAGAGGTAGGAAGGGCGGTCCAATGATTATGCCTAAAAAGCAGACCTCAGTAAAATGCACAAGCCACTCCTAAATTTTTCGTATCTCTCCTGGAGGGTCAGTACCTGATCAATGGTCGTTGGTCGAGAGAGTTGAAGCACAGGGAGAATGGCTATTGGAAGTGCACTTGGCAGGTCTCTTGATAAGTAAGGCAATTATCAGGACCTTGCTCTCAGGGCACGAAAAAAAGGGCAGTTACTGATGGAGGTGCTGTGGAAGGCAATCTGAGGCAAAAAAAAAGCCCAACAGTAGAGACATTAATGTTGCCCAGGAATCTGACAGAGGCACACAGTGGTTAAGACAGAAAACTGCAGGTTTTCTAAAAGTAAAGCACACAAATTATGGACTGACTGCAGAACAAATCAGACATTCACAGTTGCACAGTGAGCCCAGGAACCACGTTTAAGCATTCCCAGACACAAAAAAGAAGGCTGAAATGTGGAACATATCAAACAAACATCCCCGTCAAGAAATCTGGGTTAAATCCATCATTCTTTTGCTCACCATGCCACTCCAGTTTATAACCAGCCATGTGCAAATCAGTCTTGACCCTGCTCCTTATGGGAACAGTCCAGCCTGAATTGCCAAGCCAGGTCCTCCCTGCCCCAGAAACAGGCATCCTAGGACCAGTTTCGGGGTATTACCCCTCATCAGCCTGGCTAACTTGAATTCAGTGGTACAGTGAGTCCAGGACCCACATCTGGGCATACCCGGTGCACTTAGTGTGAGAAAGCTAAAAACACACAAATGATGGACAAAGTGCGGAACAAATCAAACATTCACCCCCAGTTAAGAGATCTGGGTTAAATTAATTGTTCTTTTGTTCACCATGTCACCCCAGTTTAGACCCAGCCATATGCAAATCAGTCTCGACCCTGCTCCTCATTGTAACATTCCATCCCGAACAGCCAAGCCAGGTCCTCCCTGGACCACAAACAAACATTCTAGGACCGGGTTCGGGGTATCACCCCTCATCACTAGGCTAACTTCAATCCAGTGGCACAGTGAGCCCGGGACCCACATCTGGGCATACCTGGCGCACTTAGTGTGAGAAAGCAAAAGACACACAAATGATGGATGGAATGCAGAATAATTCAAACATTCACCCCCAGTCAAGAGATCTGGGTAGAATCCATCATTCTTTTGCTCACCATGCCACCCCAGTTTAGTCCATGGGACCGCCAAACTCGAAGTATCAGTGCTGTTGCGGTCGCTGTGAGACTGCTGTATTACAACTATGGCGATTGGACATCCAGAAAAACATTGGAACTGCCAGGGATCTGCAATCCGTGGCAGTGTCGCGGGAATCTGAGGCTACAATATGCTTGGTGGTGCAGCTGCAGCACTTTCAAGCATATCACGAGTTTCCTCACTGTCCTTAATTTCATCACGGTGAGCCTGTCATGAAAAGGGTGTCATGCAGGGGGCACATGGTGTGCCCCTATGTCTTTCTGCACCCCCAGTTCCATCTCCGCATGGACTTTACAGTGCTTGCAGTGCAGGAATGCACTGTGGCTGTCCCACTGCACTGCCTTTCTAAAGCTTTCCAATGAGCCTTTGAAAGGAAGCTCCGCGGGCCAGCTGCCACAGGACTGCCCGCCCGGATTCCAACTTGTAATCCAGCAGGCGGTCAGTGGTAGAGTTTGGTGGTATGAGAGCGGGGCAGTGGCTTGCTGCCCAGCTCCCACACTGTCAAACTCATAATGAGGCCCTAAATCTTCTCAGAAAATGTTTGTACAAAATGTCTTCTAAGTCTGAAGGTAAGCGCTAACCGTTCACAATCTACTTCTTGAATCCAAACTGTGCTGCATCATGTTTGGCCATATTTTACTTTGCTGTGGTCTCAAGCGACTAGATGCCCATGGTTGGCACTTTGATATTTTAGGCACTAAATTCTTTAAACTTTAGAAAATTCATAACTGAGGCTCTATCAGTTGGATTTTTGTTGTTTTGTTGCCAAATAATTTATTGAAATGTACCCTTTTTTTTTTATTTATACGGTATTATTCTTGTGTTGTGTTTTCACTTTAGTACTGTTTGAGTGCTGCCTAATTACATTACGCATTGCCACTAAGTTAAGACGGCATTCATACCAAAGTACCAGAGGCTTAAGCACAGGTTAATTTAGTGATATTTTCCTTGCCGAGCCTTAAAGCCTGATAGGGACCATGGCTGTTGCTTGCCCAGGGGTCACCTCACCATTCAACCAGCAACCCGATTTCTCACAGTGAATTTTCAAGGACCACCAACTCCAGAAAACCCATTGTATCCAGAAATTCTAAGATAAAGCATTTTTTCAGGAAACATCTACCAAGTACCCATCACCACATACCAGAAAACATATATAAGTGATTCCATTCAAAGAGTACGGCTAAATACAATTGCATTTATTAAAATCAGCACAAACGTGAGACATAAGCACCGTTCTATTTCATAAACAAGAGGAAATAAAGCTAAACAGAAAAAAAGTCTCCCTTTCTGATCGTTGACAGAAAACCGGTTCCCTACATTGGATTTTTGTCATTCTGGTGTCTATTTGTTCATAAAAATGCAATCTATTTTTCTTACCGATGCTAACACCACATGTCATGGAAAATTATCTATTGAGATTAGTTTTAAAACCAAGCTCATTCATAAAAGATGCAAAAGCATCCAGCAGCTTTTGTAGACCCTTGGCGGCCCTTGAATTCAGCACTGCATCATCAGTATATAATAGGATAGGGATTGGGTGCTTTTCTTGAGCAGGGCTTATTCATGCCATTTTCAACCAGATAACTTTCTGGTTCATTAATATATAACTTTAATAGGAAAACTGCTAAAATACAGCCCTGTCTGACCAACCTCCCTATCCCAAACGATTTAGTAGATTCACCATTCCGTCCAGTACTTACCCTCGCCAAACCATTCAAATTCAATTGCCTGAGGAGAGGCACAAAAATCTGATCCACCCCTGACCTCAGCATTGTTGGCTTAGAATGGTCGACAGAATCAAAAGCTCTGGTCAAGTCCATCAATGCTACCTAGAACAATCCTTGATCCTTGTTTTGTCAGGGTATATTTGCCAATTAAAACATACAGATTTAAGGACTGTTCCACGGTACCCAACAGATTCTTAACCCATATTGAACATCTGGTAAAACCATTTTCTTTTCCTCGCAATTTTCCAATCTAGCTCATAAAATGTACCCTTCGACCTTCACCAATGAATCTAAGACAGAAATAGGGTGATATAATTTATGGTCTTCTTGATTCCCTTTTTATACAATTGGAAATAATTCATATTCATTAAGCAGGTTGTTCTGAGACTGCTGGTGACAGGTGAATTTGTGAAGCAACCTTATAGTTGAGAAGTCTGTTTGCATAATCAAAGCCTGGTTGCAGAAAGCAGTGTGCAACCCCCTTTTGCGAACAGTATGATAAGAAATCTAGCCCGACATTCGGTACGTCACTGCTCATGGCTTAAATTAGCTATACAGTTTCTGGGGCTAGTGATTTTAAGATACATTTCTTTTGTCCCTTATGAGCCTTGTGCATTCCTCTTTGGAAACACTGGACCAGATGTATGAAGAACTGGTCACATTTTACAATCAGTATTTTTTCAACCATTATATAATCTTATTATCCAACCTATGTACTAATTGATCGGTTTGTAAAATTCTGATTCGGAGTGGGTCGCATTCTAAACTACCACATGAACATTAATGAGGTAGGTCACCAAATGTGACTCACTCTAATTGTTTCCAATCACAGGGGCGGTGGCCTATAAGGGCCAGCGGTCCACCGTGTCTGTGTCTGCATTTTTTAAAATGTTCCCCTTAAAAGAAACTGGGCTGCATTTAAAAAACACTCCCTCATTTTGTTAACATTCACACAGGTGAAAGGGTCCCAAGTGGACCGCCCCCATTTTGATAATGCCATACCACTCCAGCTTGGGAGTCAGTAACTTTTCATTGTTTTGTAACTCATTTTGGTCACAAACATTTCTACAAAGGGCATTACATCAGTATTTGGAAGGAATATCCAAAACACACTCCTTCCAAATGCTGCTTTGGTGTCCATTTCAAAACATATTTAGAATTTTGGAAAAACCTTTTTGAATGCTTAAGTGTTTAGTATAAAATAAAAAGGATTTTAGCATTCCCAAATCCTCCAATTTACCAATTTGTAGGGTGTGCAAATGCTAAAACCATTCGTACCTTTGTTACCCTGTTCCTTGCAAGATTGCCCTTGTGAAACGGGAGTGCGCAGCAGTTACAAATGAATTCACATAAATTTGCTAACAAAAGCTGAAGCAAAAAGTGAAACCTTGCTACATTTCCAGACTTTTTTCTGAGCGCAGAGTTTGAGCTGGGGGTATATGTAGGTTAAGTGCAAAAAATGCCAACCTGCAGCACAATTCCTTGCCTAAATTAGTGCAAATGCAAAATGAAACCTTTTCTTCATGTGTGCTATCTCAGATGAATAACACATTTTAGGAAATTTCGTGAGAGAGCACGGCGTTTCAGGATTGAGCCTTGGGAAGAGAGTTTGGCCCCTGAACCTTTCTAAGAAATGAAGTTGCATGAGAGAAATACAGTAGTAGTAATTGTAGTTTTATTCGGCCTTCCCTAATTAAAACTTTCTGCCAAAAGCCTCATTTCTGCATAGTAAAATGTTCAAAATCAATAAGAGTACAGTTACCAAGTAATTACACAAACTAGCAAAGAAACAACGAAAATTAAAAATTGCCATTTGAACATTTTCATACATTTCGAATGCTAAAATCTAAATCCTATTCAGAATTTTACTTCTGAAAATACACCAGACACACACTCGAAAGCAGCATAGTTAACACTGGGTCTATCATTCGCAAGATGGAAGCAAAGTGCACTGGCACGAGTTCTACCATTATCCCGCACTAACAGTCGTTTTACTAACTTTCTCCTTTGGTATCTATTCTCTATTCCAGCCGCACAAGATAAAGTGCAATAGATTCTCAGGGGCATATCAACAAGCGGCAGCTATAATTATCTCTGGCCGCCCTTAGCGTGAAGAATTTTATCGCCGGCTAACGCAGATAATGATCGCCATGCTAGCGCTGTATTACCAACGCATAGCGCAATAACGATGATTATTCCTGTAATAGCGATGTTTTCCATGGAACATCGCTGCTTTTCCAGCGATGTTCCATGGAAAACGGCGATATCCTTGTTGATAGGGCTGGGTGGTCTCAGTCCTATAATCCACCACCCATTGACTAACATTGTTTAGTCAAAGGAAAAAGCAGGCGTAAGGAAAGTAGCGATAACCAAGGATAGCGCTACTTTTCTTATCGCTATGCTTGTTAGTGGGCCCATTGATAATTGGAGAAATGTCGGTTAGCGACATTTATCCAGGTATTTTGGGACAGAACGCCCACTTTGCATCTCATTAGAGATGCAAAGGTGGGCGTTACGGGAAAGGGCGCTAAGGCAAGGATTTACGCGATAGCGTGACCTTGCTGATAAAGCGATAAATTTATTGCCGCTTTTCGTCCGAAAACAGACGCAAAAGCGGCGATAATTTTTTATCGCCGCCTTGTTGATATGCCCCTTAGTTCTTCCTCAGCAACAATCAAAACGAAAACCTTCATTATAAAGAAAGCCAGAGCACACACACCACAGACAGTCAGCATTTCTGAAGGTGTTTTACACAAAGTGCATTTCTATTTAGGTACTGAACTATGCATCTCACTGAGCACGTTAGTGTTTGTGGGAGTTGTTTTTCCTTACATCACATAAATTGATCCATTTCTGACCATGGTTTCAAATTAATACTTTATGGGGAAATGATATCTTGTATCTATATGGTCAATAATAATGTTTTAGCACATCGATTTTGCTGGACTTTCAAAGGTGTTTTTGGAAAAATCATCTGCATTATCTAGATATTTCTAAAAGTATTACCTCTAGCATGAAGTATGGTGTCTAAATGCAGAGTTCCCAAAACATGTCATGAGCTTTTTGATATGATTTCATCTGACAGAAAAGCACAAATTGTATGGCCTTTCTTATGGTCTTAATTTGGATAGCAAAAATACTGTTTTTGAAGTCTAATAGTTTATTGAAAGATCTATGTATTTAAATCTGATTAGAAAATACTTGTATTTTGTTGAATTTTAAGAGAGACCTTGAGGGAATTTACTTCGCTGTTCTACTTGAAAAGCACATACACTGGAACTGGGGAAAAAGACAATATGGTCAGGTTCTTTGGAATTATTTTTTTCAAATCCTGTGTATACACATTTGCAAAACTAAAATTCTTTCATTGAGCATTAGAAAAGAGCACATGTTAAAGAACAAAATTGGTAAAGTCTCTGGCTATCTATCTGTCTGGCTTGCTCTTTTGCTTACACGCCATACTATTGGCTTTGCCAGAGTAGCATACTGCACTTGCTGGAATGCGGGTTATAGGGAGTGGTAGGGAGGCACCTAACACCAGCAACAAGGCCACCAACATTGTACTTGGTCCTAAATAGTACCTCCATAAATTAGCCCCCTGCTCAAGCTTTAGTAGCGGACACTGCACAATAAGGCTTAACTTACGAGACAGGCATATAAAGCATTTAAAAACACTAATACAATGGATATGTATGACACAACACACAATAAAAATCCCACACCAATTAATAGAAATTGGAAATAATTTTATCTTTAAAATGACTCTAAAATCATGAAAAGCCAATGTAGGGAACCGAAGATATGAATTTTTAAACAATAAACACTTTCTAGTGCTTAGAAACCAATAGTGCGACTTCTAGCCATCTGGTCACGCTTGGATGGGACAAAGTCAAAGTTTGAGGTCGACCGGGATGAAGCCCTGCTCAGATACCTCACACGGGAGGCCTCTATCAAAATCTTTCCTTCGGTCTTAGAAACGTTTCTGGAGCTTTTTCCACCGAGGACCCTCACTGCTCTCCACCAGTCCGGATTCCGTGACGGTTCGCCGGCTTGACTTTCAGAGAGCTCCCGGTCCTAGAAGTTGGACCTCCAGAGCTCTTCATTGGCACGAACATGGAATCCGGTCCAGGCTTGGCTCTCACGGTGGAGTCAGTCACCTTCTGGAGCTTTCTCCAAAAAGTTCCCCACATTTTTCCAAACTTCTGGAGGTCCTCCCAGAAGGTCTCCTGGTGGGTTCCAAGTGGTCAAAACACAAATTGAAGGGTCTGAAATCTCCTAGATGGTCCTTGGCATGCCTGGACTTCACTTCCTAAAGTGTACTTGCCAACCCCTTAAAAGTGCACTGGACGCACTGCAGGACTGGGACTCTGGCTTGAGTAGGGTCAGTTAAGCTTCGTTAACCTGTAGCTGCAGGGAGTCTACTCCTTACTCCTTTTTGTAGGAAGGTCCTCACAACTGTAGTGCCAGGCAGGCCCTTGGGTGCAGATCAAGATTCCAGCAGGACAATACTCCTTTGTCGTTTAGTTTATGGCAGCAGAACTGAGAGGCTCTGCAGCTCTCACATATTTATCTAGTGTTCTCAGGTGACGAGCACAGGACTGTCCAATGAGGTGCAGGGCAACACCCCAAAGCATGACAGCTTCCCCCAAAGTGTGGCATAGTCTTGTCTCAGAAAGTACTATTCTCTCAAAATCCTTCATGGCTGAAATGTCAGCAGATCAGCAAGAGCTAACTTAACCAAACTCAGAGTATGGCTTATTTCCATAAACTCCTCCCTTTCACATCTGAGAATTCCTTCCTTAAGCCTCCCATCTGGCAGGGAGATGCTTGACCTGTTCTTCCTTTGAAGGTGGTGCTTTATGACCCACCCCCCTGCTCTGGCATTCCTGTGCCCACGGAGCTCTCTCCATTAGATAGCCTCTGCCCAGCCAGGCCACTTATCACCTAATAAAGGCAGCCTAGCTAATCTCCTCAGGGCTGACCAATGGTTTTTGGTTTACAGAAAATAAAGTCTTATAACTTCCTTTCTGTGCAAGTTATGATAAATGTAACAATGCCAAGTTGCTGGATTTATCCATATCACTCTGTTGAGTCTTCAGGTCACAAAGGGTGACTTTCTAACAGCAATGAATTTGTATTTCAGCTGTGGTCCATTGGCCGAAACCAGGCAAATATATCACCTGCCAGAAAGCTGGATGTGGTCCTCTAATGGAAACTGTTAGAGGATGACCCTTTAGCTTCCCTAGCCATTGATTTGTTTTACTCTAAAGTGAAAAAATAAAATAAGATTGTATTGTGTTGACAATGAATGGATGAGATAATGAATTGAATGTTCTAAAAGGTGTGATGGTTGAGTGCCTTTACCTATCCCTCTTAGAAGGCAAAGGGATACATCCAAACAGTGAAATAGCATGACATCAGACTAACATATCCTCTGGGCTGATCCATTGTGTGATTGACAATGTTTTAAGCCAGTGTCTGAATGAGCCTAATCCAAGCAATGCATTGGCATTTCTCTACTACCTCCATTCTCTATGGTTTTAACGTAAGAGAATGAGTTTGCCAAACTTAAAAATCCTGGACACTTTAGGGCATATTCTTAAGGACCTATCCCCGAGTTAGCGGGACTTTATCGGTGCCAAAGTGACGATAAATTCATCGCACCATTCACAAGCCAGGTGCTAACAGCCGATATCACCAGGTTTCCTGTGACAGCAGCCGCAAAAAACATCGCCACAGATGACACTGGCAACTAACGCTAATGAGATGCAGAGTAGGCGTTCCCGTGCAAAAAGCCGCGACAACAACATTTCCCAACATTCTCAACGACCAGCCAGATCGGCGATAAGTTCACAAAACATGTGATAAGGTGCATTAGCTGCTCTTACCCGGTGTTAAGTCAGACGACAACCTGCACCATGAAAGAGAGCCCAGCCCAGAGCCACATCTGCAGAATGACAGATGCCATGGAGCCACTTATCATGCAGCTCGGAGCCACAAGAGGGCCACCACACCCACCGCCACCACACCCAGGTCTGCCACCCCCCCTAAAAAGCCCCTGCCCCCCCCCGCGGACCACCACAGAGGTAGCGCAGACAAAGATAGAGGACCTTCAGAAAACGCACCAGCCTTACAGACTTAACACCAGAGGATGTCATTGCCCACTATAGGCTCAAAAGGACAACCACCCTATGCATCCTGACCATCATTGCCCACAGGCTGACGGTACCAACACAGCGGACAACCAACATCCCTCCGCAGACAAAGCTGCTGGCTGTGCTGCACATGGTGGCCTCTGGGACCTTCCAACTAACAACTGCAAGAGTCAGAGGAGTCTCACAGCCAGCCCCATCAAAGTTCCTCACACCTGTCCTGGATGCCATCACCAGCTTGGTACCCCAGTACCTTCACTTCCCACACACTGCGCAGGAACAGCTGGAAACCAAGCAAGGCTTCTACGCCATAGCTGCCTTCCTGCACGTGTTGGGGCAATTGACTGCACACATGTGCTCCTTGTGCCCCCTGCCGCCACTGCACACAATCACCGCAACAGGAAGAACACTCATTCCATCAATGTGCAGGCAATAGTGGACCACCGTGGACTCTTCACCAATGTCGTTGCCAACTACCCAGGCAGTGTGCATGATTCCTTTATCTTCCAACAGTCCATCATCAACCAGCGCTTTGAGGCTGGCACCTATGGGAATGCATTGCCAAATGGACACACCACACACCTCAACTCCACAATCATGCATCTCACAACTCTGGGAATGCACGCGTTACAAACTCACACACAACATGCCAAACAACATGCCCACCTACCAGGCACGATAGCACAACTTACTGTGGTGACCTGGGCAAGCCATGTACACGAGCCATCAACAGCATGGTACCTCAGCCACACAATAGCAGAATGTGGGGAGAGGTGGGAACCATGCATGTGTGAAGGAGGCAAGTGACTCATGAATGAGAATTTACACAATGCCAAGTGTGGAGTGGATGTGCTGGACAGACTGCAGTATGCAGACCACGGACATGCCCATGTCGACATATGCTGCTGGTGTTTGGAGTGTAGTGAACAGGGGACGCAACAATGTCACCTCAGGCAGTGGGGAAGACCTGGGACGATGATGGGGAAGATGTGGCAGGTGTAACACACCCTACTGCAGCTGCAGCAGGAATATCCCGAAAGGACACAATCTTGGACAATTTCTTCACATGAACATGATCAGCTCTGATGCCCCTACTTCAGTGCACTGCGACTCGCTGACCCTTCTAATTGGATATTGGGTGGCCTCTGTACTTACTACGACTACCATCATGATGCTTCGCAGTTGTTTGTGTGATGTTGGTGTTTTCTGTTTCCGCTTTAATGGTGAACACTGTTCAAGTTGTTGCCAGCACCAACCACTCCCTGAGGGCTGGCTCACACTCACCCCACACCCATCCAGCAAAGGCGTCACTGGTCAGGTGACCCTGGTAATAAAGAGTGGACGGGCGCACGTGCCCGTAGCCAGTTCAACTGACTAGCAAAGTGTGTCCGTGTGCTCATTACGTATGCATGATGGCCCCGGGTTCTACCACATTACATTGTGCGTTGTACAGTGGACGCAACCATGTCACCCCAGGCAGTGGGTAAGACCTTGTACATGTAGCTCTGTCATCCCCCCTTCATACGTAAGAGTAACGGACTGGGCCGGCGTACGCAAGCCCAGCATAGGTGTGTGAATGATTGTCCCGGGGCTCTGGGCGTGGTTCTGTACTGGAAATGTGCAATTGCGTGTGGCTATGTCACTGTGTGTGTGTCCGTTGGTGAGTGTAAGAGGTTCCTGATGGACACCCACGTATGTAATCGAGTTTGGCTGCCATGAGTTCAGACCCCAGCCCCACCTGTTCAGCCACCTCGTTCTGGCAGTCTATCACCTGGCTGTGAAATGTGATGGGTGCTTCTGTGAGGTGCTGGGAGCCATCCGTGGTGGTGTGTGCTTCCTGCTGTGTGGTCTGTGCAGGGGTGGGGTCTCCTGGATGCAGCTGGGCTGCCCTGCTCCTGGAGATGGGTTGCCTAAGATGTCCATGTGCTGTTGTAGGGCGTCGGTGTCAAGGGTGTGGAGATCCTCTTCATCATCACTGAGGAGTTGTCTGGTCTGCTCTGCAGGAGGTGTTGACTGTCACTCTGCTATGTTAAGGGAAGATGCATTTTCACATTATGTTGACATGTATGTTGACGCATTGTTCATGTTTACCTCGGGACTGCATGACAATGTATATTGTGACTGTTTGGGAGGAGCTGACTATTTGATGCGGAACAGTGGACATTTGAACGACATCACGGATGTGAGGTTGTACACGTACATTTTAATCTCACAGTTTCCTGCTATGCCATTGGCCAGTTTCCAAGCACAGGCGAAACCAGTTGTGTCCTCTGTTCTGTCGTGGGAGTGTTGCACTTTGTACCACATTGTCGTCGATGTTGATGCGCTGTTATTGCTATGTTTGTGTGCTGCATTGTAGGAGAGTCGCCCCTGCTGCTCAGATTTGGCTGCCCCTTATCCCTTTCAGGCGGTGTGCCTCTGTGCTTCGACAGTGCTGGGATGTTTCGGACTTGGGTATATTGGGCTCTTGGTCGAGTTGTGACTCTTGGGCATGGTTTGTCCGCAGATGTTTTGTAGCGTCAGGGGTGGTTTGTGCACGTGGATGTGTCAGAGTGTGGCCTGCTCCTTTCCGGATGTGGTCTACACTCAGCCACCTCAGTGTCTTGGCGTGCACAATGTCATGATGATTGGACTGCAGCCATGCTAATCGTCGTGTAGTGTTACTTGCATTGTCGGTGTGGCTCACAAATACGATTCTTGGCTGGGTTTTGCATGTGTGCATGTGTTGGTGATGTGTGGGGTGGTACCCCTTTGGGCACGTTGTGGACGGGGGCCTACATGGTGTTTGTATGTGTGCTGCAGTGTGCCACGGGTGTCAGGGACATGACTCAGAGTCATTGTGGGTGTGCAGTGTGCTCTGCTTAATTGTGCATGTGTGCCATTGTGCCTACCTACCCCTGCCCCCCCCAGTCCCTGGTCGGTACTCACCCTGTTCATGTTGTGTTAGGTCATGTCGAGCAGTGTCTGAACCCCCAACTCCTGCCACCGTCTCCCCACTGCTGACTGTGGCCACCATTTACTCCATCTCATCCAGCTCTTGGTGTTCCACTGGACTGCCACCTCCCATCTGCATTGCTGCCTGATGGTTCTCAGCACCTCTTGACCTCTCCAATTGTTCTCTTCCTCACTCCGACTGCATTCATCTTGACCAGGATGTCCTCCCATATTGCATTTTTATTTGCCAATGGCACGTTGTAGGTGATGAACAGTTGTTGGCGGTGTTCTATCACCTCCGTGATGATGTTCCTGTTTTCCTGCGGACTGAACCTCGTCTTCCTCTGCTTCTTTCCTTGCCCTTCCATGATCCCGAGGTCCAAGGCAGGTCCTCCTGGGGGCTTGTGGGGTTCTGGTCATCCTCTGTACTTGCTTCGGCTTCCTCCATGGTACTACGCAGTTTGAATTATTTTGTTTGTGTTTTTCGGTGTTCTTATAGTTCATTTTCCCAAATGACGCGTGGGAATTGCAGGCCTGTGACTGGTTATCGCTGATTTTTGTAACGCAATTGGCCACATCTCAACTTTTTTCGCATTCGTGTTTCTCGTTTTTTCGGCGTCGTGTTCATTTTAACGCGGTCATTTGGCTCGTTATTGTGAGACTATCGCATGGTGCCGCCGGGTTGAGAATACAACGTTAACACGGCGTTATTTTCTCGCAATATACTGCGATGTGCAAAGTTGCGTTAAGCAATTTCTGAGATAGTTATCAAACGTTCTAGAGAATATCCCCCTTTGTGTACTATATTACTACTATTAGGGGTGGGTGGAGTTTTGTCCACTCCGTGATCCACTTGGAAGACGGAGTTCTGGCAAAACTCTGTCAACCGCTGTGTGGCAGAGTTTTTTCTCATGCACTGCTCGCCATCATTAAGGGAGGGGATATTCTAGTGACAAAGTTGCTAACAATGGAATATAAAGTTAGAAGTTCTGATTTCAGTTCTGGGATAATCCTTTTATATGGAGTTTTCATCTATGAAAAAGTCAAAAATCCCAAACAAATATTATCATTTCAATAATTCGCTACTTTTTGTATGTGTCTTTTCTGTGAGTAATACATGAAAGGTGCTAGTGAATAGCTGAGCTCTCAGTTCCCCTGAATATGCAGACGTGGGCAGGGTCATGCAATAGTAATGTGGTTAACAACCATAAACTAGTGACAAACCTTAAGACATTATTGTATTACACCTATTTGAGCACCCGACCTGCACCTAAATGCAACAGTCCTTTATAGGACAGAGTGTATTGTACAGTAAAATAATATATGGGAAAATGTGAATGGAAAAAAAATAGAAATTGTGTTTACCCTAGAGTACTTAATCGGCGTACACCCGTATACCATGCACTGCTAAATTTAAGAAAACATGCACACTTCACCTTTTTTTGCAATTATCCTGCCATTATGATTACAAATTATGAGTAACATAAACAGGGATCTTACAGAATTATTTGCGAAGAGACAGTTATAAAATACACACAAGTGTAGGATCTAACTATGGATTTTCTAAAAGAAACGATTTTTGTCTGTTTTGGTTCATTTGGCCAATGGTTTTTAATATGATATTTTAGGTTGGAAAGCATATGAACAAAATAAAACAAATACTCAATTGGGGCTGGACATTATCACTCAGTAAAAAATATTAATTATTCAATTATCATAATAGCGCTAATAATAACGAGAATGCACTTATAACACAGCAACAACATAAGAACAGGGTTCAGTCCATAAACCGGTATATTTCAAACACTATAATTCTAATATTTTTAAAAAGCAGGCAGTGCATTTTTCTGAACCTTAGTGCATCTCTATATATTTTTTTTTAAATCACACATTCCCATCGTTGCTGAGATTAAATCAGGCTTACTGTTCATCCCTGCAAGCGCGAGGGGAAGGGAGTAGGCTGTAAATATGGCTGAGCTAAATTATGGGATGACTAAGCGCATAGAAGAAATTTTGTTTAGTGTGTACTTTATGAATACCTTCAATAAATGCATTATTAAATATTGCGTCATGATGGCTAAAGAGCTGCTAAACAATGCTAATTTTAGTTTAAATAAATGAACTGATCGATCGACCCTCATAAAACATTTGTAACTTTTTTTGTATACATGTACACTACAGCTGATACTTGCCATTCTGCATATATTTTTTACTGAAATCGACACAAATGCAGTGAAAAGCGCAATACACGCAAGCACCATTTGACCGCCCTCACTGCGTTGTGTTCAGTTTTGGAGGTTTGAATGTAGATGCATGAGTTCGATTTTGTAATTTATCTTTCGTGTTCCTTCATATTCTACATAAATGATGGACATTCTTATGACGGAATAACTGTGCTCTGAAGTCTCCCCTTGCTATACCATCTTGCCAAACAATGGCCGTAAAATAGTGATGAATTCACTTGTACGTTATTCTGGCAGCACTGCTGCGCGCATAGAGCTGTTTGTCGTGTGAGAGGCACGCAACAGTTTTGACATGTTGTTGCCTCTGTGTAAAAAAGTGTTTTATGGAAAGAAAGCAGTTTCCAACTCAAGAAAAAAGGCAAGTGATAAATATACAGCAAAGACAAAATGACCAACAAGCCAGTCATAACTCCCAAAAATACTGTAGCAGGATTCGTGGATCTAATATGTCTAATATTGTTTCTTGGGCCATGTGATGTATGAAGAGGTATACATTATCCTGTCTGTTATGAAACATTACATATGCTATGTATACTTATATTTATACTGCTTAGTGATATGAACCAAATCAAAGGTAAAGCTTCAAAACTATTTCATTCAAACACATAAAACAGTCCCGGTTAGAATGGATGATCTGTAGAGCACGGTATGCACACACTGCTCCAACAAACACACCACAATACCTTCAGTTAAAGAGCTGAGCACAAAACGTACCTGCATCCCTTGGTGTACTCTGCACCTCAGGCGGTCTAACTGCGAACATCATTTTTTGTAAATTGGTACATACACGTTTTACTTATTAATTACATTCCAGTTTTTAAACATCAAATACATGTTACTGAGCATGCATTAACTTCAGAGTTCATGCAAAAAAGGGCTTTTCGTGCCGTACACCTACCACGTTTTCTTGGGGAGTTGCATGCATAACAGCTCTTAGCAGCCGCAAGCACTGCTGTGTCAGAAGCCTGCAGTCGCTTTTGATGCAGGCTCTTGCCGGGCAGTGGGTGGGGTTTGACGCCAGGGATGCAGTGCAATACTGCATACTGTACTCTGATGCAGAGCGGACGGGGACGCGAGCAAGGGGTGCCTTGTTCCTTATAGTTTCATTCTTATTTTTCGTTTTCCAGGACGTAGACTGAGAACATTTCTGTACCAGACCTTTCCGATAATGCATCAGTGTTTCAAGATCAGTCTGATTGGATCAACATTGATCGCTCAGAGGCTGCGCTCATATCTTATTCAGAGCAGAGAGGAGAGCGGATTCAATAAGTATCTTTTCTCTAAGAACATAGAGAAACCGCACATGAGAAAGAAGCATTGGCAAAAGCAATAGGTCACACAAACAGCATTTGTGTATGCTTGCGGTTATGTTAGCACATTAAAGCACTAATAGTGGCAAGAACATATGCTATGTCACTGCGTGTTGTCCATGCATACATGAACCACCTTTGCAGTTCAGGGGGTAATTGTGTGCGTTGAAACCCATGAAACTAAGAATTCTGTGAGATTTTACGACCAGAATATCAGTTCATAGTAATTCCCCATACCAGGGGGTTTAACTCGTAATTGGTCTGTACTTGGGTGGATTCAACACACAGTAATGGTAAATTTGCATGCACATGTAAAGTTTCTCCTGTACTGTCCAACTTGTAATCAAGACCAGTAATGCAGCTATAAAAAAGCAGTCTACTACTCCAAAATAGTTGAAATGGGCAAATTGGAATAGCCTGGCTGGTGTATTGCGAGGAGAATCCCCCATCTAAGACAATGTATGTGTCACAGCATTCATATGAGGGCCTTCTTCAATAAAGGGATTCTTTTCACACCAGGCTGCTGGCACTGGTGGGCTGTTGTCATTGGATTGTGAAGGGAATACCCTCATCCAAGAGAGTGAAGGCATCTTGTTCACATGGCAGCCATCTTACATAAAGTTATTCCCTTCACAATAATCAGTGATCTACTTATTATACTTGCTGGAGCAGTTACCCACTGGCACTGGTAGCTTGCTTCCCTCAGATCACAAGCAGCAGAGTCGGGGACTCCATTCTAGCTGGAGTGCCATGTCTGTAACACACCACCACGCAGAGTCCGACATTCAATGCAATGGCACATTTCTTCTTTGCCCATCACGAAAGCAAAATATAATAAAATGCTAAAACCAAATTGATATGAAATGTGGAGGTCCCCAGAGCTGCAGGGGTTGGATTTCCAACCCTGTGGTGCAAAGACTTAGTTCAATGTATGAGAGATGAATTATATAGCCAGTTGGATTGCATCTCTGGCAGTGGCCCACTGAGCAATTCTGTACAGTGTTTTCAGGTTACTATCAGTCCCTCTCGATGAATTAAGGGGCGTAGTGGCAATACAAAGAATCTTTTGTTTATGAATAACACAGTCAAAGATAGCACTAAGAAACGAGGACACGTAGTTTAGAATATTAATTTTAAAATCCCCAGTGTCGTGCATAAAAAATGCATGGTGATCACGCAGAATGCAAAAATAAAAGCATTTCAGCATGTAACGGTCAGCAAAAAGAAGACAATTGTTTCTAACATTGTTAGCAAGTTTCTGACACCCTAACACCCTGATGCTATCTCTAAACGCTGGGCTTAACCTCAGCTAAAGCATTATAAAGCAAAACCTGCTCTGTGAGTTTGTTAGGATGGATCACACAGCATACCTTTGAACAGCAGGCTGCAGCTATTCCTTAACAGAGCTCTGCCACAGAAGCAGGCTATGTGCTGCATATGAAAGATGCTTTCAGCACAGCTTCTGGAATCATCACTCCGACTGAGAGCAGGGAGCTCAACAATCAGGAAGGACCTCTGGTGATAGCTCTGGCGCGACATCCTCTCCTAATCAATGGTCATATCCTTGAGTTTGTATGCTATGTGACCAGCGATTTATCATATATTTGTACAAAATATGTCAGCTCTATCCACATGTTGACATTAAGCATCCATCTTTGCAAACAATAAGCTTACACTGCAAGGGGCAATATTGTAATGGCACCCATGAACATAAACAAAAAACATGTCAGCCTACAGAGTTGTTTCTATCAGCATTTCTGTGCGTGCTTCAAGAACTTCGTACTTTCGATTAATGATAAGGGAAAGCGCAGGAAAGCTGGCCTCCTTAGCAGCATGGATTTGTTGCTCGAATATGAATTTACCTTGAAAAAACAAAAGACAAAAGGTGTTTAGCAAAATAGGAACAATTGGTTAAATTAAATACAACGACCAGGAGCATAGTTACAGAAGTGGGTCTAAGGGTTGTTTCAAAGTGCAATCAATCTGAACCAGGTTTTATACATCTCTTTGGGTATTGTAAAGTGCTTTTTTTGATCCATTTTTGGTAAAAGAATTCAGGCCTTGTCTTTGGAGTCATAAATAAGACCCCTGACAACAAATACAGGAGTGCCTCAACATTGTCTGGACACAATGGGGGCCAGTAAGTAACGTGTCAAGATGTACGGCATGATGGGCATGTGATCACTGTGTGTGCTGTGTCCTGATTGGCTGTGTGTTCCTAACTTCATGTGGTGGCATCTGATTTTATGGTGTTTTTGAGAATGAGAGCCCCCCTCCGTCCATATGTGCTTTATTTTGGGCCAATCTTTCTGGATCATTGTGCTGTTGCTGCTCTTATCTAAGGGATTGATCTGAGTTTCCTGTTCACGTGTTTGTCTGCTTGATACGTGTCACCCCGTCTATGAACTGTTGATCAGTAACCTCAGGCTAGGTCTCAGCTTCTGCCTGACCACGTATTTCTGAGTCGGTGTTGATGGAGAGTTCATGACGATTGGATTCGATAATAGAGATGCGATTTCAATTACATATGTATGTATCATTGTAAACATTGACATCGATTTTTATCAATATTAAAATCCCCCCCTCTGGCTAAATTTTCGACTAAATTATCTAACCCAAACGTCATGAGAGTCATGTTGGGGACTTGTTGTTCTTCAGTTTTGACTATTCCTACTTTCCTAGTTACTTGCATTCAACCCAATTTGAGGACTACGTTTTTAAAGCAGGAATCCCACAATTGAAGGAAACCATTTAAAAACAATAGCAATATTAAAAGGGACAGCAATGATGAACAGTTTGGACAACCACCAGGGGAGCCAGGAAAACCAACTAGTAAACAAACCATTCCTGCTCAGGGGCACCTCCCTCATCACGCATGTCTCTTTGTAAATGATGCAGGGCTTGGATAGGAAGAGTTGGAGTCACGTTGTCAATATCATTCCCTGGAAAAAACGTTCAGCAGGATGCACTGATCTTGACACACAGCCTTCCCTCCATTGCAGCCATTAAGTCCAACACATATTGATGTTTCATCACCATGTGGCGGATGACTCTCAGTTCTTCCTTGATAGAAATAAGGCCAAGCTCATTGCTGTTCATTATCTTGAGCATTTCACACCTGGTTATCTACAACCAGTGTGAATTAGCTTTTGTGTGTACGGTGAAGAAGGGTATGGACCCTCCAGCTGGTACCTGTGCATCAGAGAACAGTCTGAATTCTTCCTGAATGTCCTTGTACTGAGCCCAACCAAAATAATCAGTGGATCTTTTTTCATGCGCCTGATGCAAGAGAGATGTCTTCTTTCTTAACAGGTGTTGGTACAAATGCAACAGTTCTTCTCTGAGAATGATCAGGGTTGCAGTGTGTATGGTGATGAGGGATAAGAGGCCAAGCCATCTACGGATGAGCTGAGTATATGCAAACTCGCCGCACTGCCAAAAGTATCCACCAGTGTAGAGGTGCCCCATTGCATGTCCAGAATGTGCAGGACTGTGCCACAGTTTTATTCGTGCCCAGAGGAATTGTTTCTTTACCTCTGACATACAAGGAATGCGGTGTAAGTTTCCATACAATTAAGGGTTGCCTCTTTTCTTCTAGCCACGTATATCCACCCTCTCTGGCATCCCAGATTTCCTAAAATGAGTTATCTAAGCTGTTGTTTAACCCTCCCCTATGAGACTCCTTTTTCTTCGCGCTGTTGAGATGGATGACCCTGCACTGGAATTCCATATCTGGAGTCTATATATTATTTAAGAAGACTGCCCCAGATATGCTAAGAGCCACCCTGCGACTGCAGATGGAAGCTGGGGAGGATGTGTATATTCACTGTTTCAGTGGTTTTGCTACCTCTAAGAATCTTTTCTCTGGAAAGTCTCGGGGCCAAACAGTATCCTTCCCTATTGTACCCCTTCTGCGCATCCTATCTAGCCCAGTTTGAATATCACCAGGCTCGGTGAGAAGGTACAGTGTTGTTGGATTGGTCTTGTATAAGGTCAGATTCACTGCTACTCTGTGGGGTTCTACCTTGTTGGGTTGCAGTTTTTCCCTAATCCAACATAGGTATATTCAGAAGGCATTTTGCTTTTTCAGGGGCCACCTCTTGGGACAAGTAAAGCCTGTCTGCACCTACTGCATGTGGTATCAGCGTCCCGACGTAACATGACCTGGCTGATGTATGGGAGCCCACAGCTGTCATGTGCTGATACCAGGTGTTGAGTAAGAGGGTGCTGTGTAGTTCATGTGGGCTGCTAATGTTGGGTACGGTGTAAGTATAAGTGATATGGGAGAGGTCCCTAAGCAAGAGGGGTATAGCTTCAGGGTGGACTCCATTTAAGTAGGCAGTTCTTTGGTGATGAATGGATGCACCAACACCAATATTAAACAGAGGGTATATAGATGTGCAACAATACATAACTTATTGAACATTGCAGGTCATGGGATGAATCCAGGAGAGGTGTTTGTAGTCCTCCGATGATTGGGGGCTTATTGACTTTAAAGGTTCAAGGCAAAAAAGTTCACAGTACAGTTTGTAGTTTCTCAATTCGCACACTGAAGATCTTGTTGGTGTGTTGATGTGGCAGCTGAAAAGGTGATGATCTTGGATGTTTGATTGCCAATCTGTTGAATAAGAGCTACACTCATTGGTTAGTTCAGAAAACAGTGCATCATTGCATGTGCCATTGTTATTCACTTTCATTCAGCCCTGTGCTTCCCTTTGAGGGTGTATTCTCTGCACTCCATTTCCACAATCTTAGTGATGCACCGGAAGGTGGCCTCACTTGGGGTATCTATTTTTGATGGGTTACATTAAAGAATGGGAACTCATTATTGTTTTATAAGTTGTTTGGTCTCCCCCCTCTCCGTAGCTAGCTGAAAGTTAGACTGGTGAAGGATTTTTACGGGGTGATCTCATGAATATTAGGATGGTATCAATTTTAGCTAGGGTTCCATGGGTGCAGCCAGTCCTTCTTTCTTGGTGTGTGTGTGCATGGGGGTGCTATCGGTGCAGGTGGTATCTTTTTACCTAAATGTGCTTGGGACAATGTGTAATTGAGAGGGCTTGTCTCTTGTTTGAGAGCTGTTAGTGGTTGCAATGTGCCCTGAGGTCACCTGGGCACCACCCTGGTATGCAGCATACACCGTGAATCTCCCTTGCTACTCCAGCTGTCTTGACTACACCCTTTTTCTAGAGACTTCTTTTTGGGCGAGTCTGGGCTTCTTTTTGTTGGTATGTTGGGCACTCCTCTAGATCTCACGTGATCTGCTATCTCATTTATCATGAAAAGAATGGAGGTGGTCAGAAAGCTGTCCCGTGGCCTCCGTGTACCCCTGCTTAGGTTGTTTTGCAGGGCCTGAGGCTGGGTTTACTGCTTTTTCCAGATAATGTATTAGAAATCCTGATGTGCTGGCTGATTGCGAAGCCGAATATAGGGGTGAGCACATTCTGCTTTCTACTCTCGCTTGGAGCTTTGATGGATTTTGCGAACCCCCCTCTTTCGGGCACCTCCCTCTCCCTCGGAACACGTCTCTTTTAAACTTGGACCGCTGAGCCAGGAAGCCATTATAACTTCTTCATTAATGGCTCAGTGTGACAGTGTCTCGGTTGTTGAAAGACTAACCTGGCTGCTTGGTTTTGGATCAACTGTAACCTATGGGTTTTATTAGCAGTGAGTCCTAAATAAATGGCGTTGGCATAGTCCAGCCTTGACATAATCAAGGCCAGCATGATAGCCATGCTTGCCTCCCTGGTGAAAAATATCCTAATTTTCATAAAGATCAACAAGTAGTAAACACACAAGGACGTTACTAGGTTGATCTGTTTCTGCATGGATAGATTAGCATCTATTTTGATACCCAGACTTTTGACTGAATTTTTAGGGATAGGTGGTGTACCTAGTGCAGCTGGTCAGTGTGCAGGATTCCACTGTTCTATTCTATTGTTGGTGATAATTATATCTGTTTTATCAGAATTTAGTTTGAGATAATTATGACTCATCCAATCTTTGATGAAAAGCATAGTATGTTGGAAGAAATCCTTGGATTCCTTTGTCTCATCAATCGGGAAAATCAGCTGCATGTCGTCTGCGTAATTGTATACCTTCACTCCTTGGTTTTTAAGAGCGTGGATCAAGGGACAAATGTATATATGAAACAGATGGGGGAAATTGATGATCATTGAGCTACACCACATGTAGTATTTACCCAGGCTGAATTAAAAGCCGCCAGCCTAACGGACTGCATGGAGAATCCGGGGTTTTTAGGATCAGGATCTCATCAGAATTCGCTTAATGGAGGTGATGGACTAGGACAGTTGATTATTGAGATGGGCCTCCCACTCCCAACTGACTCAAGGCCATGTGGCGCTTCGCACCCTGTCCAGTCTTCTGCAATGGAGGTTATGATGTCTTCACTATGCCAAGCGAACTGGAAGCCTAGCTTCCGACATTGGAGGACAGCTCTGTTTTGGAACTAAAAGAGGTCTCCATTTAGCTAACAAAAGACAAGAGGTGCTTGGCAAAACAGGAACAGTCGTTCTAATTAAGCACTTCGGTAGGTAGCACAGTTACAGAAGCTGGTCTGAGGACTGCCTCAAAGTAAATCCATCTCAACAAGGTATCGTAAAGAGATTCTGTCAATTCTTTTTTGGTAAAAGAATGCGGTCCTTGTCTTTGGGGGACACAGCGTGTACCACGCTGTCATTACATCGCGCTACTATTACAACGCGGATGTTATAACGACCGCGTTGTTAGTACGCGATGCATTTACATCACAAGTCATTACAGCGACTTGCACTAGGGGGCGCTGAGGTATTGGAAATTAATTCCAACACCTTCCCTACTGGTGCTCAAACTGGAGTAGGAAAAGTAATTAATACTATTCCTAAGTCCAGCACGCCCCCTAGTGCAAGTCCTTGTAATGACTTGCGATGTAAATGCATCACATACTAACAACACAGTTATTGTAACGACCGCGTTGTAAAAGCACACAATGTAATGCATCACGAAGTAATGAGACATAATCATCTTTGGAGTCATATAAAGGCCCCTGATAACAAATGCACGTGGGCCTCAACTTTGAGTGGACACAGTAAGGGCCAGTGGGTAACATGTCCCGAAAACCGGCATTAGGGGCATGTCATCACTGCGTGTACTGTATTTGCTATTTCCTGATCTGCTGTGTGTTGCTAACTTCATGTGGCATCTGACATTTTGGTGTTTTTGGTAATGCATGCACCGCCACATTCGCTCTATTGTGGCCAATCTCCCTGGAGCATTGTGGTCTCACAGCTCTTATCAGAGGGATTGACCCGAGTTTCCTGTTTACGTGTTTGTCTGCCAGCTACATGCCACCCCACATGTGACCTGTCAATCAGTAACCTCAGGCCTAGGCCTCAGCGCCTGCCTGACTCGTATTTCTGAGTTGAGGTTTGTGGAGTGTTCATGACGGGCGAATTTGATAATACAGATGCGATTTCGTTCATACATATGAATGTATCATTATAAACATTGGCATCCATTTAATGAACATTAACAATTTGCAAAGAGGTTCTTCTATAAAGAAGAACCAGCTGACCAGCTGTGAATGGACAACAGCGGACGTTGCATGAAGAGAGTGGTTGAGCTAGTCTGGAACTGCTGAACTTTTGCTGGGACCTTATGACTCTTCACAGCTATTTAGATGTGTTATCAGTGACCAAAAACAAGTTTCTAGGAGCCACAGAAAGTTGGTAATAAGCCATTTCTTGATGTGTGGAGAACCTGCACAAAGTGGCAAGGCTCCTGAAAAAAGATACAACTTTGGGATTGAAGATTTGCTGGTTGGTCCTTATTGGAGCTTTTTCATGCATAAATCTAAGTTATTGTAGGATCCTTGCGAATTATATATAGCCATTTTTAGCAACAGCATTCTGCCTTGTCCGGCTGAAGGAATTAGACATTCAAAAAAATGTGTCTAATTAAGATCTTGACCAGAATGAGCCGCAAAGGGTTAGCCAAACCCCGTGGTCAGCCTGAATTCATGCATAGATCCTTGATATGTTGAGCATTTTTATTCTATTTTGCTTAAATAACATTTCCAGCAATTCTAAACTGGTTTGGGAATTCTATTGTATGGTTTCTTGAATGTTATCATGTTTGCTGCTGCTTATTCCTAAAATGCATTTCTCTGGGAAAATGCCTGCCCTGTGTTCCAAAGCTACCAGGAATTGAGCAAGGTTTTCTCAATGAAATGAGTTTCGATGTAAGAGGATATCACAATACTATGTTGATGGGATTTCTTCCCCTGACTTATTGATACAAAATCATACAATGATTTACCATATCATGCAGAAAGATGAGCATAATTTTAGCAGATTGACAAGTGCAAGCAAGGAAAGCCAAGAAAAAATAATATTAACATTCAGCCGCCTCACCCTACCAAAGATGGAATGTGTGAATTCATTGAGAGCATAGAAGGCAAAGAACTATATTCAGATGGAAGTGTAAATAATAAGGAAAATACTTTAAATGGCAACAGAAAATGATTACTAAACCTCACCCAGGTTTATTAAGACGCTATAAATTACAGAGAGAGGAACCTCATGTTTTGACTGGTACAGAAAACAATATAGAACCATTAAATTGATCATATAGTAACACAGGGATCTGTGATACATCCCTGAATTAGAGAAATACCCAGAGCATGAACAGCAGTCTGATTTCTTCATGTTGACAATAAACTGAGTAGGGTCAAAAGTAACTTCAAACATTTAGACTGACATCCAGGCACTGAATACAAATGGATTCCAAGGGGCATATGTAAAATAAAAAAATGTCAGAGTGCGAAGCTGTGCCAAATTTGGCAGTGCAGCGCTCTGACATTTTCAAAACGGTGGAATGCGCCGTATTTACTACAATACGGTGCACCCCTGTGTGTTCCCTAGCGCTGGCGGTAAATAAGCTGTCTACTGCCAACACAGGCACCCTTGCCCCATAGTGCAAGGGTGCCGACATTGCAGGGAATGATTGTTTATGTGCAGGAAGGTGTCCCTTCCTGGACAAAAACAATCCATAATGTCTTTTTTTACTTCTATGTGTGCTGCATTTTGCAGGTTACACAGAATTAGCAGATCATCATTATTTGATGATTGTTTATGTGCATTAAGTCCTCCTGAAGCTTGAGCCGGGAGTAGACCACCGATTAGCTTAAACTTGTTTTTAAAAATTGTTTTATAACTTGAATACTTGCTCACTTGCACTTTGCGCTTTTGAGTTAGAAACATTAGGCTCCCAGGGCCCGCAGTTGACACGCGTGGCCGCCATTTTGGGAGTAGGCAGGGGCGCGGCTAGTCTTTTCCCCCTGAAGGTATTTAAAGTCAGGCTGGCGCGAAGGCACGTCCTGAAGTCATCCTGATGCTTGAGCCGGGAGTAGACCACCGATCAGCTTAAACTTGTTTTTCAAAATTGTTTTATAACTTCAATACTTGCTCACTTGCACTTTGCGCTTGTGCACAGAATTGGAAACATTAGGCTCCCGGGGCACGCAGTTGACATGCGCTGCTGCCATTTTGGGAGTACGCTGGGGCGCAGGCTAGTCTTTACCCCCCTGAAGGTGTTTAAAGTCAGGCTGGCGCAAACGCGCATCCTGAAGTCCTCCTGAGGCTTAAGCCGGGAGTAGACCACCAATTAGCTTAAACTTGTTTTTAAAAATTGTTTTATAACTTGAATACTTGCTTACTTGCACTTTGCGCTTGTGCACAGAATTGGAAACATTAGGCTCCCGGGGCACGCAGTTGACATGCGCTGCTGCCATTTTGGGAGTACGCTGGGGCGCAGGCTAGTCTTCCCCCCTGAAGGTATTTAAAGTCAGGCTGGGGTGAGCACGCGTCCTGAAGTCCTCCTGAAACTTGAGCCGGGAGTAGACCACCGATCAGCTTAAACTTGTTTTTAAAAATTGTTTTATAACTTGAAAACTTGCTCACTTGCACTTTGCGCTTGTGCACAGAAATGGAAACATTAGGCTCCGGGACCCGCAGTTGACATGCGCTGCTGCCATTTTGGGAGTACGCAGGGGCGCAGGCTAGTCTTTACCCCCCTGAAGGTATTTAAAGTCAGGCTGGCGTGAACGCGCATCCTGAAGTCCTCCTGAGGCTTAAGCCGGGAGTAGACCACCAATCAGCTTAAACTTGTTTTTAAAAATTGTTTTATAACTTGAATACTTGCTCACTTGCACTTTGCGCTTGTGCACAGAATTGGAAACATTAGGCTCCCGGGGCCCGCAGTTGACACGCTTGGCCGCCATTTTGGGAGTACACAGGGGCGCGGCTAGTCTTTTCCCCCTGAAGGTATTTAAAGTCAGGCTGGGGTGAGCTCGCGTCCTGAAGTCCTCCTGAAACTTGAGCCGGGAGTAGACCACCGATCAGCTTAAACTTGTTTTTAAAAATTGTTTTATAACTTCAATACTTGCTCACTTGCACTTTGCGCTTGTGCACAGAATTGGAAACATTAGGCTCCCGGGGCACGCAGTTGACATGCGCTGCTGCCATTTTGGGAGTACGCAGGGGCGCAGAATGAGCCGTTACCCCCCTGAAGGTATTTAAAGTCAGGCAGGCGCGAACGTGCATCCTGAAGTCTTCCTGAGGCTTAAGCCGGGAGTAGACCACCGATTAGCTTAAACTTGTTTTTAAAAATTGTTTTATAACTTGAATACTTGCTCACTTGCACTTTGCGCTTGTGCACAGAAATGGAAACATTAGGCTCCGGGGCCCGCAGTTGACATGCGCTGCTGCCATTTTGGGAGTACGCAGAGGCGCAGGCTAGTCTTTACCCCCCTAAAGGTATTTAAAGTCAGGCTGGCGCAAACGCGCATCCTGAAGTCCTCCTGAGGCTTAAGCCGGGAGTAGACCACTGATTAGCTTAAACTTGTTTTTAAAAATTGTTTTATAACTTGAATACTTGCTCACTTGCACTTTATGCTTGTGCACAGAATTGGAAACATTAGGCTCCCAGGGCCCGCAGTTGACACGCTTGGCCGCCATTTTGGGAGTACGCAGGGGCGCGGCTAGTCTTTTCCCCCTGAAGGTATTTAAAGTCAGGCTGGCGTGAACGCGCGTCCTGAAGTCCTCCTGATGCTTGAGCCGGGAGTAGACCACCGATCAGCTTAAACTTGTTTTTAAAAATTGTTTTATAACTTGAATACTTGCTCACTTGCACTTTGCGCTTGTGCACAGAATTGGAAACATTAGGCTCCCGGGACCCGCAGTTGACATGCGCTGCTGCCATTTTGGGAGTATGCAGGGGCGCAGGCTAGTCTTTACCCCCCTGAAGGTATTTAAAGTCAGGCTGGCGCGAACCTGCATCCTGAAGTCTTCCTGAGGCTTAAGCCGGGAGTAGACCACCGTTTAGCTTAAACTTGTTTCTAAAAATTGTTTTATAACTTGAATACTTGCTCACTTGCACTTTGCGCTTGTGCACAGAATTGGAAACATTAGACTCCGGGGCCCGCAGTTGACATGCGCTGCTGCCATTTTGGGAGTACGCAGGGGAGCAGGCTAGTCTTTACCCCCCTGAAGGTATTTAAAGTCAGGCTGGCGCGAACGCGCATCCTGAAGTCCTCCCGAGGCTTAAGCCGGGAGTAGACCACCAATAAGCTTAAACTTGTTTTTAAAAATTGTTTTATAACTTGAATACTTGCTCACTTGCACTTTGCGCTTGTGCACAGAACTGCAAACATTAGGCTCCCGGGGCCCGCAGTTGACATGCGCTGCTGCCATTTTGGGAGTAAACAGGTGCGCAGGCTAGTCTTTACCCCCCTGAAGGTATTTAAAGTCAGGCTGGCACGAACGCGCATCCTGAAGTCCTACTGAGGCTTAAGCCGGGAGTAGACCACTGATTAGCTTAAACTTGTTTTTAAAAATTGTTTTATAACTTGAATACTTGCTCGCTTGCACTTTATACTTGTGCGCAGAATTGGAAACATTAGGCTCCCGGGGCCCGCAGTTGACATGCGCTGCTGCCATTTTGGGAGTACGCAGGGGTGCAGGCTAGTCTCTACCCACCTGAAGGTATTTAAAGTCAGGCTGGTGCGAACGCGCATCCTGAAGTCCTCCTGAGGCTTAAGCCGGGAGTAGACCACCGATTAGCCTAAACTTGTTTTTAAAAATTGTTTTATAACTTGAATACTTGCTCACTTGCACTTTGCGCTTGTGCACAGAATTGCAAACATTAGGCTCCCGGGGCACGCAGTTGACATGCGCTGCTGCCATTTTGGGAGTACGCAGGGGCGCAGGCTAGTCTTCCCCCCTGAAGGTATTTAAAGTCAGGCTGGGGTGAGCACGCGTCCTGAAGTCCTCCTGAAACTTGAGCCGGGAGTAGACCACCGATCAGCTTAAACTTGTTTTTAAAAATTGTTTTATAACTTGAATACTTGCTCACTTGCACTTTGCGCTTGTGCACAGAATTGGAAACATTAGGCTCCCGGGGCATGCAGTTGACATGCGCTGCTGCCATTTTGGGAGTACGCAGGGGCGCAGGCTAGTCTTTACCCCCCTGAAGGTATTTAAAGTCAGGCTGGCGCAAACGTGCATCCTGAAGTCTTCCTGAGGCTTAAGCCGGGAGTAGACCACCGATTAGCTTAAACTTGTTTTTAAAAATTGTTTTATAACTTGAAAACTTGATCACTTGCACTTTGCGCTTGTGCACAGAAATGGAAACATTAGGCTCCGGGGCCCGCAGTTGACATGCGCTGCTGCCATTTTGGGAGTACGCAGGGGCGCAGGCTAGTCTTTACCCCCCTGAAGGTATTTAAAGTCAGGCTGGCGTGAACGCGCATCCTGAAGTCCTCCTGAGGCTTAAGCCGGGAGTAGACCACCAATTAGCTTAAACTTGTTTTTAAAAATTGTTTTATAACTTGAATACTTGCTCACTTGCACTTTATGCTTGTGCACAGAATTGGAAACATTAGGCTCCCGGGGCCCGCAGTTGACATGCGCTGCTGTCATTTTGGGAGTACGCAGCGGCGCAGGCTAGTCTTTACCCCCCTGAAGGTATTTAAAGTCAGGCTGGTGCGAACGCGCATCCTGAAGTCCTCCTGAGGCTTAAGCCGGGAGTAGACCACCGATTAGCTTAAACTTGTCGTTAAAAATTGTTTTATAACTTGAATACTTGCTCACTTGCACTTTATGCTTGTGCACAGAATTGGAAACATTAGGCTCCCAGGGCCCGCAGTTGACACGCTTGGCCGCCATTTTGGGAGTACGCAGGGGCGCGGCTAGTCTTTTCCCCCTGAAGGTATTTAAAGTCAGGCTGGCGCGAACGCGCGTCCTGAAGTCCTCCTGATGCTTGAGCCGGGAGTAGACCACCGATCAGCTTAAACTTGTTTTTAAAAATTGTTTTATAACTTGAATACTTGCTCACTTGCACTTTGCGCTTGTGCACAGAATTGGAAACATTAGGCTCCCGGGGCCCGCAGTTGACATGCGCTGCTGCCATTTTGGGAGTACGCAGGGGCGCAGGCTAGTCTTTACCCCCCTGAAGGTATTTAAAGTCAGGCTGGCACGAACGCGCATCCTGAAGTCCTCCTGAGGCTTAAGCCGGGAGTAGAACACTGATTAGCTTAAACTTGTTTTTAAAAATTGTTTTATAACTTGAATACTTGCTCACTTGCACTTTATGCTTGTGCACAGAATTGGAAACATTAGGCTCCCAGGGCCCGCAGTTGACACGCTTGGCCGCCATTTTGTGAGTACGCAGGGGCGCGGCTAGTCTTTTCCCCCTGAAGGTATTTAAAGTCAGGCTGGCGCGAACACGCATCCTGAAGTCCTCCTGATGCTTGAGCCGGGAGTAGACCACCGATCAGCTTAAACTTGTTTTTAAAAATTGTTTTATAACTTGAATACTTGCTCACTTGCACTTTGCGCTTGTGCACAGAATTGGAAACATTAGGCTCCCGGGGCCCGCAGTTGACATGCGCTGCTGCCATTTTGGGAGTGCGCAGGGGCGCAGGCTAGTCTTTACCCCCCTGAAGGTATTTAAAGTCAGACTGGCGCGAACGTGCATCCTGAAGTCTTCCTGAGGCTTAAGCCGGGAGTAGACCACCGATTAGCTTAAACTTGTTTTTAAAAATTGTTTTATAACTTGAATACTTGCTCACTTGCACTTTGCGCTTGTGCACAGAATTGGAAACATTAGGCTCCGGGGCCCGCAGTTGACATGCGCTGCTGCCATTTTGGGAGTATGCAGGGGCGCAGGCTAGTCTTTACCCCCCTGAAGGTATTTAAAGTCAGGCTGGCGCGAACGCGCATCCTGAAGTCCTCCCGAGGCTTAAGCCGGGAGTAGACCACCAATAAGCTTAAACTTGTTTTTAAAAATTGTTTTATAACTTGAATACTTGCTCACTTGCACTTTGCGCTTGTGCACAGAATTGCAAACATTAGGCTCCCGGGGCCCGCAGTTAACATGCGCTGCTGCCATATTGGGAGTACGCAGGGGCGCAGGCTAGTCTTTACCCCCCTGAAGGTATTTAAAGTCAGGCTGGCACGAACGCGCATCCTGAAGTCCTACTGAGGCTTAAGTCGGGAGGAGACCACTGATTAGCTTAAACTTGTTTTTAAAAATTATTTTATAACTTGAATATTTGCTCACTTGCACTTTATGCTTGTGCACAGAATTGGAAACATTAGGCTCCCGGGGCCCGCAGTTGACATGCGCTGCTGCCATTTTGGGAGTACGCAGGGGTGCAGGCTAGTCTCTACCCACCTGAAGGTATTTAAAGTCAGGCTGGTGCGAATGCGCATCCTGAAGTCCTCCTGAGGCTTAAGCCGGGAGTAGACCACCGATTAGCTTAAACTTGTTTTTAAAAATTGTTTTATAACTTGAATACTTGCTCACTTACACTTTGCGCTTGTGCACAGAATTGCAAACATTAGACTCCCGGGGCACGCAGTTGACATGCGCTGCTGCCATTTTGGGAGTACGCAGGGGCGCAGGCTAGTCTTCCCCCCTGAAGGTATTTAAAGTCAGGCTGGCGTGAGCACGCGTCCTGAAGTCCTCCTGAAACTTGAGCCGGGAGTAGACCACCGATCAGCTTAAACTTGTTTTTAAAAATTGTTTTATAACTTGAATACTTGCTCACTTGCACTTTGCGCTTGTGCACAGAATTGGAAACATTAGGCTCCCGGGGCACGCAGTTGACATGCGCTGCTGCCATTTTGGGAGTACGCAGGGGCGCAGGCTAGTCTTTACCCCCCTGAAGGTATTTAAAGTCAGGCTGGCGCGAACGTGCATCCTGAAGTCTTCCTGAGGCTTAAGCCGGGAGTAGACCACCGATTAGCTTAAACTTGTTTTTAAAAATTGTTTTATAACTTGAAAACTTGCTCACTTGCACTTTGCGCTTGTGCACAGAAATGGAAACATTAGGCTCGGGGCCCGCAGTTGACATGCGCTGCTGCCATTTTGGGAGTACGCAGGGGCGCAGGCTAGTCTTTACCCCCCTGAAGGTATTTAAAGTCAGGCTGGCGTGAACGCGCATCCTGAAGTCCTCCTGAGGCTTAAGCCGGGAGTAGACCACCAATTAGCTTAAACTTGTTTTTAAAAATTGTTTTATAACTTGAATACTTGCTCACTTGCACTTTGCGCTTGTGCACAGAATTGGAAACATTAGGCTCCCGGGGCCCGCAGTTGACACGCTTGGCCGCCATTTTGGGAGTACGCAGGGGCGCGGCTAGTCTTTTCCCCCTGAAGGTATTTAAAGTCAGGCTGGCGCGAACGTGCGCCCTGAAGTCCTCCTGATGCTTGAGCCGGGAGTAGACCACCGATCAGTTTAAACTTGTTTTTAAAAATTGTTTTATAACTTGAATACTTGCTCACTTGCACTTTGCGCTTGTGCACAGAATTGGAAACATTAGGCTCCCGGGGCCCGCAGTTGACATGCGCTGCTGCCATTTTGGGAGTACGCAGGGACGCAGGCTAGTCTTTACCCCCCTGAAGGTATTTAAAGTCAGGCTGGCGCGAACGTGCATCCTGAAGTCTTCCTGAGGCTTAAGCCGGGAGTAGACCACCGATTAGCTTCAACTCGTTTTTAAAAATTGTTTTATAACTTGAATACTTGCTCACTTGCACTTTGCGCTATTGCACAGAATTGGAAACATTATGCTCCCGGGGCCCGCAGTTGACATGCGCTGCTGCCATTTTGGGAGTACGCTGGGGCGCAGGCTAGTCTTTACCCCCCTGAATGTATTTAAAGTCAGGCTGGCACGAACGCGCATCCTGAAGTCCTCCTGAGGCTTAAGCCGGGAGTAGACCACTGATTAGCTTAAACTTGTTTTTAAAAATTGTTTTATAACTTGAATACTTGCTCACTTGCACTTTATGCTTGTGCACAGAATTGGAAACATTAGGCTCCCGGGGCCCGCAGTTGACATGCGCTGCTGCCATTTTGGGAGTACGCAGGGGCGCAGGCTAGTCTTTACCCCCTGAAGTATTTAAAGTCAAGCTGGTGCGAACGCGCATCCTGAAGTCCTCCTGAGGCTTAAGCCGGGAGTAGACCACCGATTAGCTTAAACTTGTCTTTAAAAATTGTTTTATAACTTGAATACTTGCTCACTTGCACTTTGCGCTTGTGCACAGAATTGGAAACATTAGGCTCCCGGCGCCCGCAGTGGACATACGCTGCTGCCATTTTGGGAGTACGCAGGGGCACAGGCTAGTCTTTGCCCCCCTGAAGGTATTTAAAGTCAGGCTGGCGCGAACGCGCATCCTGAAGTCCTCCTGAGGCTTAAGCCGGGAGTAGACCACCGATTAGCTTAAATTTGTTTTTAAAAATTGTTTCATAACTTGAATACTTTCTCACTTGCACTTTGCACTTATGCACAGAATTAGAAACATGAGGCTCACGAAGCTCGCGGTTGAGACGCGCGGCCACCATTTTGGGAGTACGCAGGGGCGCGGGCTAGTCTTCCCCCCCTGAAGGTATTTAAAGTCAGGCTGGGGTGAGCACGCGTCCTGAAGTCCTCCTGAAACTTGAGCCGGGAGTAGACCACCGATTAGCTTAAACTTGTTTTTAAAAATTGTTTTATAAGTTAAATACTTGCTCACTTGCACTTTGCGCTTTTGCAGAAAATTAGAAACATAAGGCTCCCGAAGCCCGCAGTTGACACGTGCGGCTGCCATTTTGGGAGTACGCAGGGGCGCGGGCTAGTCTTCCCCCCCGGAGGTATTTAAAGTCAGGCCTATTGCAAGCCCTTTGCACCCGTCCGCGCTCGTTCCACGCTCTGTGCCAGCCCCCCTGCACAAAACACAATAGGTAAGCTCATACCTTTACAATACTCTAGCAATTTTCTACAAGGCTTAAACATCATTAACACAGACAAGGTATGCTGTGGTATTCAACTAGACCATAGACCCCCACAGGCACAAATGATTTGCCCGGGATGCAGCACCAAACTACCAGAACTATTGTTCCAACCAGTCGCTGCGATAAATAATCAATCGCCTGGAAGAGAAAAGGATAATTCCGCTAGAGTTTGGAGGTGTGTCCTTCTCAATGCAAGGTCCTTAGTCAAACATAGCACGGACAGCGCCTCCCTAATAGAGGATGAGAAGATAAACATTGCATTTATTACAGAAATGTGGACAGACGATGCTTCCGGCCCAGACATAGTTAAAGCTACTCCTCCAGAGTATATTTGCTATACGCTGAATAGGTCACAAAGGATAGGAGGGGGATTAGCGATCATATATCATAACTCAATTACGGCATCTTTCAACCCACTAGTTAATGAGGAATGTGAAGCGTTGGATTTCTGTTTTAATCTCTCATATCGCTATACCTTTAGAGGTACCCTCATCTACAGGCCTCCGGGTCTGAGAGGAAAATTTCTGTCTCAAACAGGCTGTATAATGGAAAACGGGATAAGTGCAAATTCCTATACAGTATTTGGAGACTTTAATTTCAATCTGGAGCTGCTTTCAGATTTAGATACCATCAAGCTTCTAGATCTGATGAACGGAGGAAGCTTAGAGCAACTAGTGATTGGCGCTACTCACCAAGCAGGTCACACACTGGAGGGCATCTTTTCTAATAACCCTCAGTAACGATTCACTGGCCTTCTTCCCTTAGTCTGGTCAGACCATAGGGCCGTACTATTTGAGCTCATGGTCTCTGAACATGCCTCTTCCAAACCTCAAACAAAATATTTGGAGAAAAAAGCTTGGAATAAGGTGGAAGCCGAGGATTTACAGGAAGTATTATCCGCGACTCTTACCATGCTGCCCAGAGATCTGGTTGAAGCTACCAGGTGTTACACAAACTGGCTGGAAGCAGCAGGGAACAAGTTAGCGCCCAAAAAACTCCTTCGCTTCAACAGACAGCGTCCTTCAGCTCCATGGTATTCGCAGGAGCTTAGAAATCAAAAATTGCTTTGTAAGCACCTGGAAAGAAACTGGAGGAAGGAATACAATGATAAGGAAAAAAAGGAATACAAGCTGAGTCTCGCACAATATAAACAGTTGCTTCTAAAAACCAAAAGAGAATATTTTTCTAAGAAAATCAACTCTGCTAATAATTCGCCAAAAGAACTCTTTAAAACGGTCACTACCCTGGCCCACCCCACTGCTCCCACTATCCTGGCTGGCCAAGAACTGTGTAACAAAATAGTGAAGTTCTTCTTTGACAAAGTCAACACTATTTTTTTAACGTTCTCGGACTCAAATATTAAGAATACTACTGACTGGATGTTTATCTTCAAGAGAGATAAAATTAAGGTCTTCTAATTGAAAAAACTTGCCCCTTTAACAGTCGCAGACACTTACAATCTTCTTATGAAATTGAAATCAGGCTCCCCGAATGATCCCTGCCCAGTATCCATTGTAAAACTGGCAGCTGAGCCAGTTGCATGCACTTTGACCTCCATTATAAATTCAATGTATTTAGAGGGTTACTTTCCCAGAGATTGGAAACAGGCATCCATTCTGCCCCTGCTCAAAAAACCTAGCCTGGATGCTAAAGACCCAAATAACTTCAAGCTCATATCCAGACTACCACTCAAAAATCATCGAAAGAAACATGAACAAGCAACTTAAGGTGTTTATACAAGAATCAAAGGCAATAAACCCAATTCAGTACGGTTTCAGAGAGGGGCATAGCACAGAAACTGTGCTCCTCATATTGGACAGAGGAGATTAGGACTATTCTGGATCAAGGAGGAAAGGCTGCATTGATTATGCTGGACCTCTCGGCGGCCTTTGATACTGTCCATCATGCTTTGCTGATGGACCGATTATACGAGACTGGAGTCCAGGGTACCGCCTGGAAACTTCTTAATTCCTTTCTCTCCAATAGAACTCAAACTGTAGAGCTGGGCGAATACAAAGCTGATTCATTCTCACTACCCTGTGGAGTGCCGCAAGGGTCGTCATTGAGTCCGACATTTTTTAACATTTATGTGTCCTCATTGGCGCCTCTAATTGAATCCTTTGGTTTCAATGTGAGATCCTACGTGGATGACACCCAAATTGTGGTGTGCATACGGCCTGAGGGGATTCTGGGAACTACGGCCCGGCTTCAGGATTGTCTGAATGCCGTACGGGTTTGGATGGCACAAAATTGCCTAAAACTCAACTCCGGTAAAACGGAGGTTGTGCTCTTTGGCAACAACCCCAACTTCTGGTCCTCTGACTGCTGGCCGGAAACCTTGGGCCCCCTTCCCACTCCCAGTAGGAAAGTGAAAAACCTGGGAGTCTGGATTGACAACAATCTCAGCTTTAAGGACCAGGTGAACACAGTGGCGTCACAGATCTCCTATATCTTGAGATCCTGTAGGAAAATAATGACTCTGCTCCGCAAAGACACTCAAAAAACAATCATTACAGCGTTAACAATGTCCACATTGGACAATTGTAACAGTTTATATCTCAATATCCAAGAAGGACTGATGAATAAATTACAGGTCCTGCAAAATGCGGCAGCGAGGCTCCTGACTGGTACCCCTAAATATGCCTCTATCTCGGGTGAGATAAAAAAAACTCCTATGGCTGCCGGTTAGGAAGTGCACTCATTTCAAAGCATTATGCATGGTCTTTAACCCCTTCCCCGCTCATGACGGAACCGCTCCGTCATGAGCCACGGTTGCCGTGTGCTCATGACGGAACGGTTCCGTCATGACACGACCGTTGGCGGCCGCTCTGCCCACGCGGCGCTGTTTCCCCGCCTGTGCGAGGGGACAACGCAACTGGGCGGAGTCATGATGGAACCGTTCCGTCATGAGCACAGCTCAACTGTGGCTCATGACGGAGCGGCTCCGTCATGAGCACCGGGCCACCGCGCTGCCCCCCGCACCCTCCAGCGGCGAAGGGGTTAAAGCCCTCCATGGAAATGGGCCAGACTATCTGCAACAACGACTACGCTGGTATACACCGAACAGATCGTTAAGGTCATCAGTTGGAAAACTGGTGATGGTGCCATTGGTTCAAAAAGCCAGCTGGGGGGCAGAAGTTTTGTAGCAAATTCCGCTAAGGCATGGAACGACCTTCCAGTACACCTCAGGAGTATGACTAATTTACTTGTCTTTAGAAAAGAGTTAACAACATGTCTCTTCACTAATTAATATCGTTGTCATCTCTTCCATCTTTAATCTGTAGGCAGGACTTCATACAACGCCAGGACACCTTTGGGTAGCAGTAGCACTCTAGAAATGTCAATAACGATAACACCTTCCTGCGCATTAACAATCATTCATAGCTTTTTGCTCTTTCTATGTGTGCTGCAGAATACAGCACACATAGAAAAGCACAAACGGGGAGAAATAAAAGCATTTCTCCTCGTGCGCCATTGTAACGCCTGCATGGTGTTAGTTTTTGGCGTTGCCACAGATTTACACCTCTTAGTAAATCTGGGGTAGCATCAAAAAGCAACGGGTGTTTCAGTGGAATGCCCATAGCAACAGCCATTGCATCCCCCTTTCACACGGATACCTGCGTGAAATGGTAGCATATTTGGAAAGTGGCGTTAAGCCACAAAATGTGGCTTAACGACACTTTGTAACAAGCATTGGCATAGCCAATAGGTCTCACCTTTGGGACCTTATAAGTATTTAGCCATGCAACAGTTGCATAACTAAATACTTATAAGGTCTCAAAAGCGAGACCTATTGGCTATCCCAAGCGGCCGTGCGGCCGCGAAAGTGATCGCGATCACGATCAAACATCAAAGCGGCCGCAAAAGTGAAAGTAATTGCGGTAAAGCGCGGCGAGCGCGCCCGCGCACATGCACTGTAGCTTTAGGCTGGCCTGGTAGCACTTTTTGGAGCCCTCTCAATAAGTCTCGCCAGACCAGCGCATGCGCTGGGTCAGGCGAGACCTAAAAATGGTGCAGGTCATACTGCCACCGGAGCATCAAAAAAGTGACGCTCAGGTGGCACTAGGGGCTTTTATGCCCCCAGTTGGGTGGTGTTTGCAAGTATGTTAAATGTGTACTGCACACTATTTGGCCACATGATTATGGCAGGTAAAACCTGGGGTGAACTTTGGGAACTGCAGGAAATTCCGATGTGTGCACACAGTAATGTGTTCCAGATTACACTCACTAGCATTCTTCACATTGACATGTGTTCTAGGAGCACAAATCAGAACTGCCAGGTATCAAAAAGAGCAGGTACAACCATTATAATTCAGAAACAATTTCATAATTTGGCCTAGTAACTTCAGAGTGAAGGAAACAGAGACAAATTTTACATTGTACTGAACAATGTTTAAAACAGCTGAGGCTCGTTTTATCTAATGTTTTTTAAATTTGTTATCGAGACCCGATGACAACCAATTAAGACATAATCATTGTATGGCAATCTGTGATGAGCTATGGTGTGGGAAACGTTTACGCCTTGTTGCCGAAATAAAGTATTTTGGATTTGATTGGAGACAAATAAAGAAGTGGTCAAATTGTCAGTGAATCATGGGTTTGTAACTCAAATAATAGGTCCAAGTCAGTCAAGAACTAGATAGTAGAGAATTTATTAGCACTAGAAAATGAAGAAGACTAAAACAAATGGGCAGAGTGTAATTAGTGACTACATTTGTCGTACTACAACCACAGGTAATAAGCTAGCGGAACACTCAAAAAATCATGCTGACTTCGTAACAACTTGAACAAAGCCAGAGGATTTGCTGAGCATTTAGAGACAATATGCTGTTGTATTGGTGAGACCAGAATCTCATATGTCTATTTCACTATAAAAAATATCTTATATAAAAAAGTTTAAAGCTTATAAAATTAGCCTGGGAGATAGTAGGGTTACTGGATGCCTTAGGAAGAAGCCTTGCATATTTAGGTGAGGCATCAGCACGCATGCGCTTCTGCAAGAACTGTAGTAATCAATGTTCGCAGTGCAATCCAGCCTGCTGTTTATTATTGGCTCACTCCTGCTGTCTGTCTTCTTTGGTGTTTCCACATTGGCTGGTGCTCCCGATATATCACTACCTTTTTTCAATCGGGAGCACCGGCCCTAGTACAGTTTCCTTAAACTGGACTTGTTCATTAGTTCATTTGGGGATACTTCAACAAAACAAACCTGTTCATGTTGAAGCTTTGGAATGGCCATCCCGATATTGTGACACCCCCTTACCCATTAATTAACCTACCTCACTTTACCGCGCAGTTTGGAAACTATCCCACTTGCAGGCTGGTCAGGAAAGCTTCACCGGGAGAATTGTCTGTAAGCCGCGGCCAATAAAGGTGATTTTTGCCACGCCACGTCTTGTTTAATAAAACATGCTTTTAGTAAGCAGTGCAGCACAGGCTGTGTGCTGCGCTGCGCACATAAAACTTACAGTATTGAAAAAATAGAGTTTAGGGAGCCACGCCTTTCTTTTCTTTGGCGCTCTTCACTAAACTCAGGTAAACTGTCTGCCACCTTCATCGGACCTCCGAGTTCATTTAAAAAACTGTTACTCATGTTATGTTATGTTATGTTATGTTATGTTATATGGTTCTTATAGAGCGCTTATCACCACTGGTCTCTAAGCGCTAAACAGGCGACCAACAACATCGTACCGCCTCCCAACCATCTGCCAACTCCAATTAGACCGAAGATGTTACTGTACCAAACAAGAATGTCTTCAGTTTTTTCCTGAAGGAAAGAAGGTTAAATTCCTCCTTCAGGCTATAAGGAAGGTCATTCCAGAGTTGAGGAATGAGCACTGAGAGAGCACTACCTCCTTTAGTTTTTAATTTGAATCTGGGTTGAACCAGATTTGGGACAGACCCAGAACGTAGGGACCTAACGGGAACATACTTCCTTAGGCGCTGTTTGACATATTCCGGGGCATTGCCAAAAAGTGCTTTATGGGCCATACAGAGGCCTTTGAAATGGACCCTGAGCTTCACTGGAAGCCAATGCAGTTTACGAAGGAGAGTGGATGCATGTGCACTTCTGGGAAGAGAAAAGACCAGTCTGGCAGCGTCGTTTTGCACGACTTGCAGTTTCCTCATCAGCTTCTGTGACAGGCCCAGGTACAGAGCGTTGCCATAGTCTAGCCTCGAGATGACCGTTGCCGAGACAATAGTCTGCAGCGTGGAGGCAGAGAGAATGGCAGTAAGTTTACGCAGCTGCCGCATCACGGCAGTACAGGAACCCACCACAGCCGACACCTGGGGGGCCATAGTGAGAGCCGCATCGATCTTTAGGCCAAGACTCTTCACTACCGTCCCAGGGCTGGGGGTTTTGCCAAGTTCTGGGGGCCAGTACAGATCATCCCAAGGATTGGCTATGTTGGTCACCAACAAAACCTCCGTTTTATCTGCATTAACTTTAAGGAAGTTGTTAGTCATCCAGTTGACCGTGAATCTCAGAAGATCTCTGACTGATTCCTGGGCCTCTGGTGTATCACCCAGCTGGACCAGTAACTGCGTGTCGTCTGCGTAGTTAAAGACCTCACAGTTCTTACACGTGAGTTCCTCAATCAGGGGTTGCAGATAGATATTAAACAGTAGGGGGGAGAGTGCGGATCCTTGAGGCACCCCCCAGGTTACATCCCTACTCCCTGATAGCTGGTCCCCCGTCTGGACCCTCTGAGTACGACCCGACAGGAAGGACTCCAACCACTTGTATGCCTGGCCAGCAATCCCCAGCTTCGCGATACGGCTCAGCAAGATGGAATGGCTGACCGTATCGAAAGCTGCCGAGAGATCTAACAGAATCAGAGCGCAAGGTTGTTTATTATCAGCTCT
This sequence comes from Triturus cristatus, assembly GCF_964204655.1. Classification (NCBI taxonomy): domain Eukaryota; kingdom Metazoa; phylum Chordata; class Amphibia; order Caudata; family Salamandridae; genus Triturus; species Triturus cristatus. The sequence continues at coordinate 444,850,200 of NC_140585.1, forward strand.
TACTCTTAGCTCATCGGTGACCGTGGCCATCACCAGTTCCGTACTATGTTGTGGTCGGAATCCTGCCTGCCTGGCATGTAGGAGATGGTGTTCCTCAAGGTAGTTGGTAACGACGTTCAAGACATGTTTTTCCAGGATCTTGCTTAGGAAAGGCAGCTGAGAGATAGGCCTGTAGTTTTTTAGTACTTTAGGGTCAGTACCTGCTTTCTTCAGAAGCGGGGAGACCCTAGCCTCCTTCAGGGATGCTGGGAGGTAACCCGCTTCCAATGAAGCATTAATTAGCTGCAGGAGCTGGGATTGGATATCTGGCAAGGCTAGTTTGAAAATTTTCGGAGGGCAGGGATCACTGGAGGATCCTGATTTTATACGGCTAACCAGTTCTATCAGGTGCTCTCCATTGATGGTTGGGAACTTGAACAAAGCTCCCGCAGACTGCACGCTGTCTGTACCAAGTTGCGTTGGTAGGCTGTCCGAGAGCGTAGAGATATCCAACAGGATGTCCTGCACCTTTTGGAGGAAGAAACCTTGGAAGGTGTCGCAGTCAGGCTGAGCCAGACCGCTGTTTTTGTCATTCAGTTGGGTGAGTTCCCTTAGAATAATAAAGGTTTCCCTTTGTTTATTCGTTGCCTCCCTGATCCGTCCTTCATAGAAGGCGGCTTTCCTAGCCAGGATGGCCCGTTTATAGCTGGCCAGAAGAGTCTTGTATGTTAGTGCCTCTGTAGGCCCGTGATCCCGTCTCCAGCTTCGCTCCACCCTCCTGAGAGCTTGCTTCCTTTCCCTAAGGGATGCATCAAACCAAGGAGCTCCTTTCCCTTTTTTCCGAGTGAGCTCTAGACGTTCTGGGGCTAGTTTGTCTAAAGCAGAGCGGATCCAGGTCATGATGGTCAAGGTCTCTGCGTCCAGGTTCTCCTGCATCCTCTTCGGAGGGGGGGAGGAGAGCAGAGTTGTGACTAAGGAGTCGGCCTCGATCTTCTTCCATGGACGGACCTTCCTCCTTGTTTGTGGAGGGGCCGCAGTTAGAGGCTCCCCTGGGACCCAGCACTTGATCAGATAGTGATCCGACCAAATGCAGGGGCTGACCCCTAGGATTTCCATTCGAGGCATGGTGGACCAGACAAGATCGAGGGTATGTCCCTTTTCATGGGTAGGCCCTATAACAAGCTGGTTTAGAGAAAGGGTCGCAAGATTAGATCCAAACTCAGCTGCCGTGGGCCCCCTGGGGATCTCATCCCAGTGATAATTAAAGTCTCCCACTACTACCAGGGCCTTATATCTGGATGCCAGATCGGTCAGCAGCTCAAAGATGGCGTCATTAAATTCCGGCGAGCTCTGCGGAGGACGATATACTACAATAAGCAGTATACATGAGGATTTTAGTGATATTTTAATCCCTAGGACTTCTGCTCCAGCACAACTTTCTGCGATGATTTGTGTTACCTTGAGATTCCTTCTGAACATGATAGCCACCCCGCCCCCTCTGCTGTCCTTAGGGCGGTTATACCACCGAGCATCGAAGTTGGGCGGTAAGGCCGCTATGGTGTCAGGTGTTGAGGAGCTCCCTAGCCAGGTTTCTGAGAGTGCTAAGATGTCAATCAAACCCTCGTCCAACAATGCGAACACCTCTAGATGGTGTTTCTGTAGGGATCGTGTGTTGAGTGAGGCAATTGTCAGGCCCTGTGACCTTGTGATGGCTGATGTAGCCTCTACCTTTAATAGGTCTTCCGACCGAAGACTGGCAAGTGTTCTCTCATCTGGCGTAGTTCTCCCTTGATGGAGAGATCTAAGGGTGTCAGGGGTGTAGACCCTCGGCCGACCAGGGGGGGAGGCCCTACGGCCCGTCCTGGCCCGGACGGGCACAGACGGGCTTTCCTCTGGCGCTCCTCCGGCGCGACGCTGCGCGCGTACGCTGCGCGCGACCATAATGGCCTTTAAATAGCGTGTGGTAGGCGGTGCTCGCTCGAACTAGAGCGCAGCCCCGTGAAACGTCTTGGTGGCGTCTGAGCCCTACTCCCAAGATGGCGCTCGTGCAGGGAAACAAACACCCAAGTGGTGAATGGTGCTCACAATGTTTTTAAGGTGCAGGCAATGCGGTCAGTGGGGGACAGTCCAAACAATTTAATAAAAATAACAGTAAGTAGCAAGTTATTTAAAAACACATTCAGCGCGATTGCAGCGAAGCGATCAATTGCAAGGACCAGCGCGATGTAAGCGTGACGGTCAGTCTGTTGACCGCGCGCCGACCAAATGGCCCCTAAATACCGTTTGCCAAGCGGTGCTCGCTCGAACTAGAGCGCAGCCCCGTGAAACGTCTTGGTGGCGTCTGAGCCCTACTCCCAAGATGGCGCTCGTGCAGGGAAACAAACACCCAAGTGGTGAATGGTGCTCACAATGTTTTTAAGGTGCAGGCAATGCGGTCAGTGGGGGACAGTCCAAACAATTTAATAAAAATAACAGTAAGTAGCAAGTTATTTAAAAACACATTCAGCGCGATTGCAGCGAAGTGATCAATTGCAAGGCCCAGCGCGATGTAAGCGTGACGGTCAGTCTGTTGACCGCGCGCCGACCAAATGGCCCCTAAATACCGTTTGCCAAGCGGTGCTCGCTCGAACTAGAGCGCAGCCCCGTGAAACGTCTTGGTGGCGTCTGAGCCCTACTCCCAAGATGGCGCTCGTGCAGGGAAACAAACACCCAAGTGGTGAATGGTGCTCACAATGTTTTTAAGGTGCAGGCAATGCGGTCAGTGGGGGACAGTCCAAACAATTTAATAAAAATAACAGTAAGTAGCAAGTTATTTAAAAACACATTCAGCGCGATTGCAGCAAAGCGATCAATTGCAAGGACCAGCGCGATGTAAGCGTGACGGTCAGTCTGTTGACCGCGCGCCGACCAAATGGCCCCTAAATACCGTTTCCCAAGCGGTGCTCGCTCGAACTAGAGCGCAGCCCCGTGAAACGTCTTGGTGGCGTCTGAGCCCTACTCCCAAGATGGCGCTCGTGCAGGGAAACAAACACCCAAGTGGTGAATGGTGCTCACAATGTTTTTAAGGTGCAGGCAATGCGGTCAGTGGGGGACAGTCCAAACAATTTAATAAAAATAACAGTAAGTAGCAAGTTATTTAAAAACACATTCAGCGCGATTGCAGCGAAGCGATCAATTGCAAGGACCAGCGCGATGTAAGCGTGACGGTCAGTCTGTATTATTAGATAATATTACTTTGAAGACCAGTGTTATGTTTTTTTGTCATTAAAGTTGAGCTCAGTTCCCGCCACATCTCTAGTACCTTGCAGGTGCCACAGTTTTTTGTGGATAATAGTCTGCCCCTCGCGTGCAGCTGCCACCTCTCCTCCACCGCTCTCCCCTTAGGCATGCTTTTCTTTCCTACAGATTTAGAGAACTTGCAGCTTCCTGACACGCCCCCTCTCCAGTGAAGGCGATCTCTTTCAATCCCTCCGCACTTTCCATGAATTACTTTCATTACTGTGGATTCTACGCGCTGTCAGCTTGGGTCTAGCACCAATGTACCAGAAAACAGGACGATTTTCACTATTGCGTAAGTGACCTAATATATTCTTGCTGGAGGAGAAGAGGTGTCACAAAAGCAATGACGTCACAGCAAAAAGTTGTTCAGCGTGGTTGGCTGCAGAGAAAGCCTTAATTTATTCCAGAAGCTTGGCTTGCCCTGGATCTGCCTTCTGCACAGTATTCCACTGAGCAACTAGGTTAGTGGCTTAATACCTCATTTACTTGAATGAGAATGAAGGTAAAACAGGAATACATTCATTGTCTGTGCTAACAGAGATGATATGGGGGCAAATTAGCAACGGAATGCGATAATAATAGCAAATCGTGCCTAGCTCGTTTTCCTGTATCGCCGTCTATCGCTGGTTGACATCGCCGTGCTAGCGGCGTATTAGCAACGCCTTGCTCAGAGACGATGTCAAAACCAGCGATATACGGCGATAAGCAGCAATAACGTGAGAAATCCTGCGTTGATATCTCAGCGCTATGAAATGCTTGCTAATATGCAAGTGTGAACCTAACCAGACAATCCACCTCCCATGCAAAAGGTGGTTAAGTCACCTTTCAAACAGGTGTTGGATTCCTGCAATAACTGCAGTTAGCGCAGCTTTTCATATCGCTTTGCGTGTCCGGGGCAGGATTGTAAATAGTGCGATGTTTGGTTTATGACTGTTTTCAGATAGTATTGATGAGGAGACGCCTACTTTGCATGTCATTAGCGATAAATATCGCTGATATGCAGAGCAGGAAAAAAAAAAGCAGCTATCTTGAGAAAACAAGCGCTAAAGCATATTAGATTATTCTTGTAGATAGTGTGAAGAAAAAATTGCCGCTTTTTCGGCGATATGTGCCGAAAAAGTGGCGATAGTTTTCTTGATAATATGCCCCTAAATTCGGCCAGTTATCGTAGTTGAAGTGAAATTCTAGACGTTTTCACAACGGAAAATACAGTGCTAGGCTGAAAACCAATCAGACCATAGTAAATGTGTAAAACTATGTTAGAAGGGTTTTTAGTGACTCAGGAGATAAGGGCGCACTGCTATATATAAGGTTGTGTAAATTGTTACTGAGTATACGGTGCCACCAGGCAAGGGAATAATTCCCTAAAACCCCTAAGTGTGTGTAAGTCGAACCCTACACCAGAACAATGTCAAATAAGTCCCGGGCACACATGAACAAGATGTCAATCAAATAATAGTTTTGAAAGGTCCAAAAAGTCTCAAAGTTCAATCTTCAAAGTTATCTTGAATGTATTATTCAACCAAGCACACGATAACCAGCCGACACGTGTTTTGTCGCCAATGGGAGTTATCCAGCGACTTCCTCAGGGCTTAGAGAGTTGGTGATAGTCTTGGTACAGAATGCTCTGCCGGTGATTATTCCAACCCGGCTGGTATTTTGACGTTTCAGATGTGAAAGACACCAATGTCTGAAATCATGTCAAGAACTTGTAAGAGTTATGAGAATCTTCGTATAGAACTAAAAGCCGGTGTAACTCACAACCCAGCTCAAACGTTTCAAATTATAGACAAGAAGTCCTGTATGGCTGTGGCAAAGCAAACAAGGAACATTATGTCCAGGTCTAATAACAAAAGGCTGAAGTGTCACAGGCGTGAAAATCTATGGCCCATGTGACCCACAAGCAAGCGTGCTGTACACCACAGCAATTGCAATAAATCACTACAGCGGATACGCTGAGGATGTTTTTGCAAGTCTCATACGAGTGTAACTGTACTGTCGGAGGCGTGCTACAAGCCTCTCTTGGCACGGAGAGTCATCCGTGTGTCTACACGTGGGTACGCTGTAGCGTTCAAAGTGAAGCCGTATCCGGGTCGACACTTTGAAAGCTACAGTTATTAGACCTGGACATAATGTTCCTTGTTTGCTTTGCCACAGCCATACAGGACTTCTTGACTATAATTTGAAACGTTTGAGCTGGGTTGAGAGTTACACCGGCTTTTAGTTCTATACGAAGATTCACATACCTCTTGCAAGTTCTTGACATGATTTCAGATATTGATGTCTTTCACATCTGAAATGTCAAAATACCAGCCGGGTTGGAATTATCACCGGCAGAGCATTCTGTACCAAGATTATCACCAACTCTCTAAGCCCTGAGGAAGTCGCGGGATAACTTCCATTGGCGACGAAACACGTGTCGGCTGGTTATCGTGTGCTTGGTTGAATAATAAATACAAGATAACTTTGAAGATTGAACTTTGAGACTTTTTGGACCATTCAAAACTATCATTTGATTGACACCTTGTTAACGGTTGCCCGGGACTTATTTGACATAGTAGATGTGTAGTTCGATTTTATACGTGACGCTCTTTGTGCTATTTTTAAAATGTATATTTGTGGCAAAAAGCCGGTGACAAAAAAAATCAGGAGAAAAGCATAAAACACACTGGTAAATTCTTGCAGTTGCAGATTGAACCCCACATTTCTGCATTTGAAATATGCAACCAGTTCTAACGTTTGCTGCCCTGCCTGTTCTGCTTCGTAAGAGGTATCTGTCTTGTATACAAATGGCAATTGTGTTTAAAGCGCAGGTTTTGTGAGCAGAAACGTTTTAAAAGTAAAGGAAATAATGGCCGAGGCCCCCCACATTAAAGGTGCATCTTAGTAATGTGAGTGGACAGTCAAACTTACTACTGTAATAACAGTAGGCTTAACCAGGATTTCTCGTTAAACCTTACTGCCAGGCATGCAGCAGGTCCCTTCCAACCCTGTAGTCATATTCTTAACTTTTCAGGCAAAAACACTCTATGATTTCTGAATAATAAGTGCGTTAAGGTGACTATATTGTTCCTGCCTACATTTCACATGCTTTACTTAATCTTGCATTTCCTTTGAGTGGTTGCAATTTCCAGGATGTTGTTACTTTTTTTCCAGCCCGCATATTACCCTGGTCCCCTTCCCTCGTAACCTATTTCCCATTTTTTGGTTATCCAGTGCCTCCAGGTTATATGAATGGCAATAGCGCTATGCTAATATCACTCCACTGCTTACCAAAAAACGAAAGTAAAAAACATTGTAATTTTCAACACCAAAAGCTCTAGCTTTCACAAATGCGAGACCTAATGCATTGCAAATGCTTGTTAAGAATATTGTTGAATTGCGTGCTTTCTGTGGAGTGTAGAGTTAGTGTGGGGTTTCCTAATTCCTAGGAGATATTATTTTTTTTAAATGAAAGAAAAGGGCAGAGGCTCCTGTTGACTTATCTATCTTTACTCAGAACATAAGAAATTGCATCTTCCTCTCACCTGGTTTACAACCGAAGCCCTAATGACATCGAATGAGGCAATGTATGTTCTTATCTAGCGCTCGACTTACCCTTGGGCATCTCAGCGCTTGCATTGAGAACCCGTCCGGGTTTTTCCCTGTGAGATAACCCGTACTGGGCATCCCCAAGGTGAAAGCCAGGCATCCCGCCACGGGGGCCGTTGTGGGGATTAAGCAAGCTTGTTGCCCAAAGCTGCATAGTGTGAACTCGTGCTTAGAGTGGGCACCAAAGCGAGAATTATCAAGTACGTGGACAATTGGGCTCCGTCCCCTGCCGCGTTGGGAATCGAACCCTGGTCCCGGGTCCGACCTCTGCTTCAGGGTATGCCTCCTCTAACCAGTGAGCTACACTTCTCCACGTCAATCAGTTTTACAAGAGCAGCAATTCCTGTATGGTCTGAAGGGGTCCATGCAAACCACTTTCAACGGTCAGGCTATGCTTTTTCAGAACAAAACTGGAGCTGGATTTATTGGGAAATATCAAAGGTGACCTAGAGAAATTGTCATTCTCAGGTGATGCCTCAAATGCTATCTGCAGTTAGGAGTTTAGCAGGAACATTGGGTGCCAAAATTCAGCATTGAACCTGCTATAAAGTTATTTATTTCGGCCACAGACAGCACAGAGCAAAATAAAAAGATAGATGCAAATATATTGTCTGATTTATGTCATTTTGCAAGTAAGATTTAGATCTCTCTAGTTTTGGTGTACCCAATTCTAGATTTTGGGCAATCCAGTGAGAAGGGAAATGAAGGGGGGCATAGTCAGCTTTTTAAACCAATCTCACTCCACCACTTATCACTCGTATGTGTTTCAGCAGGAGGGTTCCACTGTGAAACAGCAAGGACACGTTCCCTGCAATCATAGCACGCTTAGTCAGCTGCGGAGTAGGTAGTAAAGTGCCAGGTCCCTCAAACATGCCCATCAGTGTCATCAACCATGACGGATACCAAGGCAATGGCAAATGACTGACTCATCTACTCGGAGTCTGAAAATTATGCACTGTCAGGACACACAGTCAGACTTGATGAGAGAGTTCTTGCCAGCTACCGCAGTGCACTGGAAAGCAGCACTTTAAAACGATGCTACTGCATCAGACAAAGAGAACACATCATTTTAAAGTGGTGGTGCTGCAAGTATAGCTCATCAATTACAGTGCTAGCGGTGCACTGCTAATCTAGGCGGACTAAATCACAAACAAGGAGTAGTACATTTGCGCATACCCCTCCGCAACCATCAATAATTTCCAGGCTAGGGCAATCACAAATGACTCGTCTATCCACTCTTCCTCAGCTTTGACATCTATGCACTGTCAGTGTACAAACCTTGGACTGAAACTGTATGAGGGAGTACCGATCTGGCTGTGTTTAGTATATCAGCATGAGCAGGGCTTTAAGTGGGATGAAAAAACTGAAGGGTCTCTCAAAGGGGTGTGGCCAATGTAATTAAGGGCGTGGCTTAAAACACATAAGCTACAAATCTGTGCTTAGCATAGTGTGCCGCCCGACTTGTATTTTGCTGTTTCTGTCATTGAATCCAGATATATGACACAACAAGTAACTCTGTACCTACATAAAGTCAGGACTATTGGCTTTGTCACTGGTTGTTAGTTGCATCCGATGTATATAATATTGAAAAAGCTTCCACTTAAAGCCCTGGTGACACCACAACAATGTTGCTGCTCCTGAGTTTCATGCGCACATCGATGTGCCTGCTGTAACTGCAGTCTGGAAAAAAATGGACCGCCTGTGCCAGGGCACAAAACAGAGCCTGATAGAGACCTGTTTGGAGGCCTCCTTTAAAAAGCTGCCGGTGCTCAACGCCGTTGAGACCCGGCCCACTTAAAACCTCGAGCATGAGTGATAACTAATGGGCGATGAGATTGCTAATGAGTGGCAGTTCAAATACAGATACCTACAGAGGCCCAGTTGATGATGTAAATATAAGCATACAATAACGATTACTGCATGGTAGGGCAAATCTGAAGACACACTACTGAACTGCAACATCCTACAGTACACACAACTGAATAATATGTAAACTAATAAGATCCCTGGTAGCATTGATCACAACACATTCATCCCTAAAACCACATAAACCATTAATAAACAATGCACCGATCCTAATAAAAGGTGTATATATCAGTTTTGCAAAGATAAAAGACTGATATGGACTTGTTGATATTCAAACCCGCTACCTGTCCTAGACTGACGCTTTTAACCAGACCCCATCCGAATAGTTTTAGAAGGGAATCCTCCAAAACCGCTTGAGCGCTTTGCTCTCTATTTGCGAGAAGTTGTAGCTTAGCAGCAAGTGCTGCTGAACCAGGCTTAAATGTTGGCCTCGGCTCAATACTCTGTGATTCTGGGAAAATCTCTTACCTTCCTAGTGCCTAAAAAAAGAGAAAGTGTACTGCATCATGTAATTCACCATATTGTTCTTGGCGCAAGTTTGTGCTCTATAGAACTGAAATAATAAATATAATAATAGTGCCTTTATATCACAGCAGCACTATACAGCACAGTTCTCTGAAAAATGTAAAACATGCTCAACCGACATGCAACCATCCCTCAGTGTTAAGTAAGGGATTTTGAGGACATCAGTGAACTATTTTATTAGAATGAATATCTCCAATATTAACTGATTCGGCCAGCATATTTCATCTAAAAACAAGCATTGCTTTTAGTGGAAAGGCCCTGTTCCTTTTTGAGAACACCAGCTGTAATGTTTGACGGTGGAGCACGTGCACCTTTCACTAAGTTTGCAATAGGGTTTAATCTGAGAGTCAGCGCCTGACTGAAATACATTTAACAGGCAAACGCAAGAGCTTCCCTGCTTTCTCCCCCTTGTAGAGTTCATCCCGGGTGCTGAGTCATACTACAATGGAGCTGTACTGTTGATGTCACCTCATCACATCACCTCATCACAAGATGACCTGTCAGTCTCAAAAGGGCAATGCAAAGCTCTGTGCAATACATATAATAACCTAACACGATTTACAGCCAGAAGATTACTCTGTTTGCCTTTTGATTGTGGGAGTGCCTTTTGATCCTTCGGAAGTAGAAACCTTATCTCTGGCGGGCAGCAAGCACTCAGCTTGTTGGGCTCCGGGGGAAGCAGAGTCGCAGACTAGTCTTCCCCCGTGTACCGTTGTGCGGTCTAGTAGTGGAAGGGGCGGAGTATGGGAGGAGCAAGGGGAAGAGGAGGCGCGAGGAAAAGGAAAGTTAGTTAGTGTAGGGACGGCGAGTAAGACGGCAGCAATAAAGAGCTGACAAGGAAAGTACGGTGTCTGTCGTCATTGGGGGGGGCCGCAGCGAAACACGACAGCTGTCGACGAGGGTGGGATGAGCGGCAGGCTCTCCCGAACCCCAACGTGTGATCGAGCCCGCCCGAGTGCGGGAAGCTGAGTAAGACGGCCGGAGCGCTGACACGTGTGTGGTGCACCCGGAGCCTGAACCGGGGCCAGTGGTCCGAAGAAAGGAGAACGTAAAGAGGAGGGAGAAACTCTGATCCTGCTCGAGTTCTCTCCCCCGCAAGAGTTAAGTGCTCAGCAAGAGTGACCCCGCCGTATGAGAGCGCCCCCCCGCGCGTAAAGTAGAGGACGCGCGTGAGCCTGAGAAGCAGCAGCAGCAGTGAAGCTCACCTGCCTGGCGCCGGCTGCGATCTCACAGAGCTGGTGAGTGAGGCCCGATAGCAGTGAAGAGAGTAGCGGTTGAGCCTCGTGTGAGGCCCTGCGTGTGTGTTAATCCGGCGGCCATCTTGAAACCAGGCAGCCTCCGAGGGGCGCCCCTATTAAAGTGAGATGGCGGCCATCTTGAAGTCAGGCGCCTAGGAGTCACCGAGTGGGAACAAACAAGCACGAGCAAGTCCAAGACAAGTTCGCAACAAGCACAGGCAAAAGCAAGCGGGAAATAAACAAGCACGAGCAAAGCCAAGACAATTTCGCAACAAGCACAGACAAAAGCACGCGGGAAATAAACAAGCACGAGCGAAGCCAAGACAATTTCGCAACAAGCACAGGCAAAAGCAAGCGGGAAATAAACAAGCACGAGCAAAGCCAAGACAATTTCGCAACAAGCACAGGCAAAAGCAAGTGGGAAATAAACAAGCACAAGCAAAGTCATGACAATTTCGCAACAAGCACAGGTGAGAGCAAGCGAGCTGACAGAAGTGAGCTGAGTCAAACGCACGTGACCCACAATGTCGAACCAAGGATCACCGACACGCCAAGTGGCGAAACCCATTGTCATGGGACTATCACACCTGCGCCCTCCGGAGCCCCTGGCGCTTGTAGTCGGAAGCAGCATGGGCCCTCGCTGGGAAGAATGGATTGAGGATTTTGAAGACTACATCAAAGGCTCCAAGGTGCTCGGGGATGAGGATCAACTAATTGCGCTCCGCAACCTCGTGGGGAAGGACGTCAGGAAAATGATCAAGGAAATCCCTGCAGTGGATGCAGGAACGTATGCCAAGGTACGAGAAGCCCTGGACAAAGAATTCGTGCACAAGAAGAATGTGGACTACGAGAGGTATGTGTTTCAGCGGGCGCGTCAGGAAAAAGATGAGATAATGGGTGCCTACATAACGCGACTACGGCGGTTGGCGTGCCACTGCAACTTTGAATCGTTCTCGACAGACGACGCCATACGGTTGCGCGTCATTGACGGCTGTCAGTCGGAGACTCTCCGAAGAAAACTATTGAAGAAGAGTCACACCCTAGACGAAATCGAAGAACTGACGAGGGTGCATGATCAGGCCGAGGAACAGGCCAAGACCATGGAAGCAGGGTGTACGGAGCGCAAGGAGCTAATATGTCAAGTGCGCACCAGTCACCCCCGCCAAGGGTCGAAAGAGCGTGAGCGACACGCCCGGCCATCATCGCACCACCGCCACCCTGGACATCGGCGGCCAGACTCAGGGAGGAGGAGCAGGCGGTATGATCACGCGAAGAAGGCGACTGCGCGACGATGCTACAGATGTGGGTATGATTTTCCACACAGCGGAGTGTGTCCAGCTATGGGACAACAGTGCCGCAAGTGTGGCCGAAGCCATCACTTTGAAGCCATGTGCGGGGAGTATTGCCGTGAGAAAGACAAGACTGCACCTGGGTCGTCACGAAGCGACACCCGCCGGCACCATGTGCGAGCAGTGCACGATCGCCAGAAGTCATCATCAAGATCCTCCCATTCTAGCAGGGAGTCGCGGTCATCAAGGTGGTCGAGGAGATCACCGTCTCGAGACTCTGGGTCAACATCGGACGAACGAGAGTACTCGGTGGAGTACGCGAACATGATCGCCGACCCAGACCAACTTAAGAAATATCCCCGACTGGATATCAGTGTCGGTGAACATAAGACAAAGTTTGTGATGGACAGTGGGGCGTCGCTAAATTACATCCCAGTGACAGAATATAGGAAAATGAACCCTCGCCCCCGACTGAGCCCTGCACACGTCCGTGTCTACACCTGGATGTCCAGGAAGCCACTTCCGTGCCTTGGGAAGTTTTCAACAATACTGAGACACCAAACAACATCTGTCCCAGCTGTGATACATGTCATAGAAGGGCCGGAGGCGGACTGTCTCCTCAGCCTGCCGACGGCCGAACGACTAAGGCTGGTAGAAGTCCTTTACCGCGTCACCAACGACAGCGACATCATCCACAAGTTCCCGAAACTATTCACAGGACTCGGGAAAATGAACAGGGGCCAGATCCGCCTCCACATCGATGAACAGGTCCGACCTGTTGCCCAACATCCTCGGAAGGTTCCCTTCCACCTTCAGCAGGCCGTGGAAGACGAACTGCAAGACCTGCTGAAAGTCGACATCATTGAGCGTACAGAAGGCCCCACGCCGTGGGTGTCACCAGTGGTGATTGTCCCAAAGAAAGGAACTCCGGGGAAAGCCCGACTATGTGTGGACATGCGCATGCCCAACACAGCCATCGAGAGAGAGCGCCATCCAGGGCCCCACTTGAGTGACATGATAGCCGCACTCAATGGTGCGCGAGTGTTTTCCAAACTAGACCTTAACAAAGGGTACCACCAACTGGAACTCCACGAAGGCTCTCGGTATATTACAACGTTTGCAACGCACCTGGGGCTGTTCAGATACAAAAGGCTAAACTTCGGTATATCATCAGCTGCCGAGATATTCCAAGAAGCCATCCGACAAACTATTCATCATATCCCCAACACACTGAACTACAGTGACGACATCCTAGTGTATGGGGCAAACATCCAAGATCATGACACAGCCCTAGACCGAGTCTGCCATGCCCTTTTGGAAGCAAATTTAACACTCAACAAAGAGAAATGCGAGTTCCATCAAGCAAAGCTGAAGTTCTTCGGGCACATCTTTTCCGGGGCTGGGATGAAGCCCGACCCAGACAAAGTAAGCACGTTGAATGACACCAAGAGCCCACGAGACGTCAGCGATGTGCGATCCTTCCTGGGCATGGCGAGCTACTGCTCACGGTTCATTGAGGACTACGCCACTCTCAGTCACCCCCTTCGAAGGTTGACCAAACAAGGACAGACATTTGAGTGGACTTCAGAGTGTGAGCGAGCCTTTCAGGACATTAAACAAGCCGAAGGAAAGGCTGAAAGTTTGGCATACTTCAACCCGGACCGCAAGACCGAAATCACAGTGGACGCAAGCCCCGTTGGTCTAGATGCCATCCTAGCTCAATACGATAAAGACACTGACCAGCGTCACATAGTGGCCCATGCCAGCCGAAGCCTTTCCGACACAGAGAAGGCCTACTCCCAACCCGAAAAAGAGAGTCTCGCGGTAGTGTGGGCCTGTGAGCACTTTCACGTGTTTTCATATATGGAAAACATTTCACCATGGTGACGGATCACCAAGCGCTCGTCACCATTTTTGGGAATCCGCGCTCTAAAATGCCACCTCGCATCGAACGCTGGGGACTACGTCTGCAAGAATACACATTAACCATTGTCCACAAACCGGGGAAGTCAGCCAATCCAGCCGACTATATGTCACGACACCCCGAAGCCCCCCAACGCTCCACACCATCCGTAGCTGAAGAGTATATTCACTTCGTAGTGGATCAGGCGCGGCCGCCGGCTGTTCCTTTAGAAGTTATCCAACAAGCCACCTCGCAGGATGAGCTGCTACAAAGGGTGATCCGTAGGGTACAAACACATCGGTGGCGACATGACGATACACCTGAAGAGAGTGATCCGATAAGGCGTCAAGAGCTGCAGGCGTTTAGGAATGTGAGCGAGGACTATCCATCACAGCGGAGGGCCTGTTACTGAGAGACCACCGAATCGTCATCCCACAACAACTGCGTCAGGGAGTCATTAATCTGGCTCATGAGAGTCATCGAGGCGTGGTTGCGACCAAGAGGGCCCTTCGCGAGTGTGTCTGGTTCCCGTTTCTTGACAAAATGGTAGAACTTACCCTTAAAGACTGTCCGCAGTGCCAAGTAGTAGGGCGTGGTGACCCCCCGGCCCCGCTTCAAATGACACCACTACCATCGGGAGTGTGGCAGGAACTAGCCATGGATTTCTACGGTCCCATGCAGTCGGGCAAGTACGTGCTGGTGATAGCTGTCGAATATTCGAGATTCCCCATTGCCCGATTTGTTCCTTCCACCGGAGCAGCTGCCACGCTCACCGTCCTAGACGAAGTGTTCGCAGCCTGGGGAGTACCCAAGGTGTTGAAAACGGACAATGGTCCTCCGTTCAATGGGCAGGAATTCAGTGACTTCATGAAACTAATGGATGTTCGACACCGGCGGATAACACCGTTATGGCCACAGGCCAACGGCACTGTCGAGAGGTTCATGGCCACTCTCAAGAAGACATTCCAGCAAGCAGTGCTTGACAGAAGAGATTTACAAACGGCCCTCAATGACGTGCTCCGCTCATACCGAACGACGCCCCATGCCACCACAGGCAAATGTCCAGCAACACTCATGCTGGGGCGCCCCGTTCGGACACGGATACCCACCTGGGAAGGAGCCCTACGACCGGTATCCCCAAGTCGCATCCATCGAGAAATGGTGGTTACCGATAGGGCCCGCAAAGAAGGCATGAAAACATATGCTGACGGCCGGAGACGAGCTCGGTCACTCTCTTTCCGAGAAGGAGACTGTGTGGTGGTTAAGCAGGAACAATGCAAGAAAACGGATAGTAGGTTTAGAGCGGAGCCCCTGACAGTCACTCGACAGAAGGGAACCATGCTGACTGCAGAATCAGACAATAGGCGCATCACTCGGAATGTGTCTCACTTTCAAAGATGCAGCTCTGCTCTGCAGGAAGCGCTTGAGTCGCGGCTAGCGTCACCAAGAACTGAACAGACTGAGAAGCGAAGTGAAACTACCACTGACCCGGAGGAGGGAAGTGGCGACAACCCCACCGCGGTAGCAGAAGGCCGGTCTCTCAGACCATGACAAACAATTCGCCAGCCCCAACGGCTAATTGAGGAGATGTAAATATTTCGTGAGTTGTTTTTGTTAACAAAGGGGGAGATGTACCGTTGTGCGGTCTAGTAGTGGAAGGGGCGGAGTATGGGAGGAGCAAGGGGAAGAGGAGGCGCGAGGAAAAAGAAAGTTAGTTAGAGTAGGGACGGCGAGTAAGACGGCAGCAATAAAGAGCTGAAAAGGAAAGTACGGTGTCTGTCGTCATTGGGGGGGCCGCAGCGAAACACGACACCCCGGCTTCTTTCGTGCAGGAGGGCCAGGCTGGGGTCAGGGGGTGGGGTTTGGGGGTGGGTTTAAGAATGCAGAGGAGGAAGGGAACTTCCTCTTCCTGCATTCTTGGCACTGTCGGGAGGGTCTAGTTACAAAAGGAAAAGGTTTTTTAGGGCCTAGTTGGGGCTAGTGCCGGAGTTTGTCAGGCGGTTCGCGGAGCCACTGGTCGGTGGCTTTCAGGGTCGGGGATCGAGCGGGAGCGTGCGGACGGCGCGTGATGGCGGCGGTGTCAGCTGAGCAGGTGAGGGAATCCCTTTGGCTGTTAGGCCGCGCTGGCCGGGAGGATCTCCTCCGGCCTGGCGTATTAGAGGAAGCGTGGGTGGGGCTGTCGCGGGTCCCGCACGCAGCTTCTGCGGGGGTGTTGGTGGCGGCTTGCCTGGATGAGCCGCCACCGGCCGGGAAGTGCATGTCTGGGAGGGGGCAGGGCAGGGTAAAGAAGGAGCCTGCAGCACGCCGAGGGCGGCGTAAGAGCCTGCCTCCGCCCTTGATACCTGAGGTGGGGGTAGCAGGAGGCCCCGCGGAGGCTGGGCACATAGCGGTAGGCCTGCTGGGGCAACATGGCGGTCCCGATGCTGTTGGGAGGGGGAGGGGGGACGCCCCATTCTGCTGCCGGGTGAGGTGGGGAGCCTGTGGTGCTAGGTGGCGACATGGGGGTGGGAACTGGGCAGGTAGGGGATAGGCAGCCTCCACAGATGCTGTCAGTTGGTCCAGCTGATGTGGCAGGGGACGTGGGGCTAGGGGTGGACGCCCCAATTGATCTCTCCCTGAACTCGTGAGGGAACACACCTGCCCCAAAGGGGGGTGCTACACTTGACCGTGGGGGTCCTGTGCGGGTGGGGGGTGAGGGAGCCCCCATACAGGATTTTAGCAGGTGGGGATCTGGGGACCGGTGTAGGGCAGAGGGGCCTGGGGGTATTGCCCCCCCTCCTCCCACGGTGGGAGGCCATGCTTGTGGAGGAGAGAATCAGGGAGCAGCGCCTCCTGATCCAGGAGACGGTGGTTTGCTGGGCGAAGATGAATGCGGCCGGGGGGGCAGTCTGGGATGAGGTGGCAGTGGGGCCCCCATGCGAACCTCTGAGGAGGAGAGGTGGGCGGAGCAAGAGGAGAGGGACAGGGGTGCTAGAGGTCAGTGGGACTTGGCAGGGGCTGTTGGGGGGACTCAGTCTAGGTTAGGGACAACCAGGACGGCTTTTAGGCCCGATGGTTCCAGGGCCTGCATAGGTTGGAGCGACCTGGGGGTGGGGGGGACCCAAGCCGGCGGAGGTCGGTAGAGTGGGGAACAGCACGGTGGGGTGCAAGGCGGCCTCCGGACGCCGGCCTGAAGTAGTAGGGGGTCCGTGGCGGCCTTCCTTCTGGCGCGGGAGTGGGCAACGGTGTCGTGTGTGGCAGGTGAAGGTGGCATGAGTGCGAAAGGGAGTAAAGGCGTGAAGAGGGATGTGAGAGAGGTGCTGTGGATGCCTGTTGACATGGAGCCCGTGGTAGAATTAGATTATGATTCAGAGAGTGATGAGCTGGAAGACGGGGAGGTGAGGGATGACGAAGACAGGACGGTAGGGACAAGCAGCAACAGCAGGATTGGTGTTTTACAGGCAGCGAAACCTACCAAGTCCAAGGCAAAGGCGGAAACCTCCAAAGCCGGCAGTGCCAGAAGAAAGGCGGGAGTGACACAGACGGCCTTGCAAGGTGAGGGGACCTGGTGGGCAGTGTGGGATGGGGGTCCTAAAGGGGGGCTAAAGAAAGCCTGCAGGTCAGTGGCTGTTGGGGATGGGTCTGTGGGGGATCCCGAGGGGGCACCGCAGGGTGGAGCAGTTGGAGGGACCAAGGACACTGGGGTGGGCAAGCAGGTGGCAGTGGCGGAAGTACAGACGGACAAGATGGAAGGGTCAGATGACAAGGGGAGTAAGAGAGGGGACAAGCAGCCCAAGAAACTGCTGTATATGGGGTTGGCAATGCCATTGGGGTTGCATTTGTCGGAGAAAACTAGGAAGAGAATCTGGAACCACGAATATGTGGATGTGTTTAAGTTATTACATAGGGAGATACAAGCGAAAGAGGGCTCAAAGGAGGAAAAATGGGAATTGATGAGACAGCCCAGGGTCCCGGTGAATATGGAGAACTGGACGTCGGCTTTTCTCATTTACGCAAGTATTTACTGTGCAAAACATCTTGATAGGGCCATAGCACTTCTCAAGTACATGGATATCATTAGAAAAGCCCAGATGCATTTTGGGGGGTTTGCCTGGCTGAGTTATGATGAGGATTTTTCGGGCCAGGATCAGTGTGAATCCTGATAAGCCGTGGGAGGAAGTGGACCAGGAACTGTGGATGCAGTGGGTGTCATCCACACAGTCATCGGCCTCTATTCACACGGCCAGCGGTTTGTCGGTCACTTATCGGTCCTTTCCACCGCATCCCGCCCACGGTGGGGTGGGGGGACCTTCTGCCAGTTCCGGGAGTACTGGACCATCTTCCAAAATGGGTAGCTACAACAGGGGACCGTGTTGGAGTTACAACAGGTGTTATTGTTCTCGATACCCCTGCAAATTCAAGCATGAGTGCTCCAAGTGCAGAGGACGAGATGCACTTACCCAATACTTTACCCTGGCCGCGCCTTCCAAACAGTGGAGGGCTACGAAGGGGAGGGGACAGACTGGGCAGAAGGGTACCTACGCCAGTTAAGGTTACCCCGACAGGGAGGCGGCAGTGATGATTGAGTGGGATTTCACGGAGGGTTTTTGGGTAGGGTATCAGGGCCCTAGAGAGAGGAGGTGGGCAGATAACCTGAAATCAGCTAAGGAGTTGCCGGAGGTGGTAGCAGCTAAACTGAAGAAAGAGGTGGACGAAGGTAGGATAGCGGATAGCGTGCCCGTTTGTTGACTGGCCGGTAGACGACTTGATCATCTCCCCATTGGGAGTGGTGCCTAAGAAGGAGCAGGATGAGTTTCGAATGATTCATCACCTCTCGCGGCCGGAAGGGCAGTCTGTGAATGATTTCATCGCTGAAGCAGACTCGAGGATGCTCTATGCCTCGGTGGATGATGCGGTCTGCCTAGTGCGGGTGTGTGGGTGGAAATGGCGAAGTGTGATGTGAAATCGGCCTTCTGCCTGCTGCCTATACACCCTGCAGATTTCTCTCTACTGGGAATGCAATTTTCAGGGGCCATCTACGTGGACAAGGTACTACCCATGGGGTGTGCGATTTCCTGCGCGCTTTTCGAGATGTTTAGCACATTCTTGCAGTGGGGTTTTACACAGATCAGCGGACATCGGGACGTTTCGCACTACCTGGATGACTTTCTCTTTTTGGAGAAGGTGCATTCAGATGATTGTGGTAGGGCTCTGTCGCAGTTTCAGGCGATGTCACAGCATTTCGGTGTTCTGTTGGTGCCTGAGAAAACGGCTGGGCCCAGCTGTAGCCTGACTTTCTTGGGAATTGAACTGGATTCCATTCAATGGATTGCCCGACTCCCTGACGCGAAGGTGACAGAAATAAAGGCTTGCCTTTTGTGGGCGATTGGGGAGAAGAGGATTGCGTTGAGGGCTGTGCAACAACTGTTGGGTTTCCTGAACTTTGCATGCAGGGTGGTGAGGGCAGGACGGACGTTCTGTAGACGGCTTGGCATGGCCGTGTCGGGTGCAGTCTTACCACACCACAGGGTTCGGATCTCCATGGTAGGTCGGGTGGATTTGAGGACATGGCTGATTTTCTTGACTGATTTCAGTGGGGTGTCACTGGACTTTGAAGAGGACAAAATGGTTTGGCAAGTACAAATTTACTCTGATGCGGCCGGGGCAGCGGGTTTTGGGATCTTCTGGAATGGCAGGTGGTGCGCAGAGGACTGGCCGGCCCATTGGGTGATACAAGGGAGGAGCATTGCGTTTCTTGAATTTTTTCCCCTGCTGGTTGCGCTGGAGGTGTGGGACTCTGAATTTAGGAATCGATCAGTACTGTTTCATGTTGATAACATGACTGTAGTCGAGTTGGTCAACCGGCAGCGCGCAAGGGATTTGGTAGTGCTGAGATTGCTGAGGAGCTTTATTCTGCAATGTCTGAAATTGAACGTGGTGTTTCGAGCGAAGCATTTCCCAGGGGTGAATAATAACATTGCGGATGCTTTGTCTCATTCACAGTGGCGACGGTTCTGGCAATTGGCACCTCGTGCAGATCAGTATAAGACTGAGCTGCCGGACGGCATCTGGGCCTGGGGGGAGTGAGGGTGATAGGTCTGGCAGAGCAATCTATAGCTGATACCACAAGACGAACTTACAGATTGGCCTTGGCAGAGTTTGGATCCTTTATGGGCTGGTGTGGGAAGACGTCGATGGGAGACCAATCAACTATGGAACAGTGAGTGTTACAGTTTGTTTTACATTGCATTGACAAAGGTTTGTCTTCCGCGATGATTGCAGGGAAGCTGGCTGGTGTGTCCTTTTATTGCAGTTTGTTTTTCGGGTTTGATCCTACAAAGGATGTGATCATTGGCAGGGTACTCAGAGGTTGGGACAAGGAGAGGGGAACAGGGGGAGATAAAGGGTTTTGAGAGAGGCAATTACGTTTGGATTGCTCGTTCACCTGGTTGAGGAGATGCCCTTCTGTTATGACGACGTCTTTGAGGTTGCGGTTTTTCACCTTTGTATGGTGTGGATGTTTTTTGGGGCTTTCAGGGTGTCTGAGTTGTTGGGGACAAGAGGGGTGAGTGGAAGGAGCCATAAGGACATTCGGTTGGATGCGGGTCGACTGGGGAATTGGTTGGGGCAGTCCAATACGGATCAGTTGGGGCGTGGTAAGTGGGTGTGGCTGAGTGAGAGTGGTTGTGTAGGGGCGTGTCTGGTGGATGAATGGCGGAGGTTTCTACAGGCGGTGCGGGATCCACAAGGGGAGGTTTTCTGTCATGCGTCTGGGACGAGGGTGACAGCGGCACAACTGTTGGTGGTGTTGCACATGGCCTTGAGACGTTTGGGTCTGAATCCGGCGGGGTTTGGGACTCACTCTTTCTGTATTGGGACGGCAACGGCGGCAGCGCAGCTGGGTTGGTCCTGGGATAGGATACGGCGGATTGGACGATGGAAATCTCGGTGCTGCGAGCGCTATGTGCGTAAATGACGGGTCTGGGTCGGGCAGTACCTGAGGGGGGGAAGATGGGGTTGCAAGAGTGTGTTACTAATGCTTTTTTCTCACCGTAGGTTGCATGGGTGGCCCGGGGGCCAAGACGGTCACATGGATTGTCGGTCACTTGTTTGTGCATTGGGCCTCCAAGTGTGCAGAGCAACAGGTGTACGGCGGTAACCTAGGACTCAGAGGAAGCCATCATGAGGCGCATTGGTGGGGAAAAGGGGGGATGTGATGGGGGGCATTATTACCCTGGCTCGCGAAGATGGTCTCCCAGAAAGGTTGCCCGGACTTGTTAATACTGCACTTGGGGGAGAATGATCTGATTCGGCTGTCGGGTTTGGCGCTCATACAGCTGATGCAAAGAGACTTGGAGAGCATGAAACAAAGAATGGCAGGAACCTGCATTGCTTGGACAGAATTTGTTCCCCGGAGAGTCAGGAAGGGGGCTCTTAAACATAGGGCTGTGAAAAAGCTTGCCGAAAGCTTAACAGAGCGATGAGGGTTTTTTGTGGGGAGAAAGACATCAAGGTGATCGCTCATACAGGACTGCGATTGGAAGAACCGCTACTGTTCAAGGATGACGGTGTGCATCTTTCGAGAAAGGGAAACGCGTATTATATGATGGAGATGAGGGATGTGGTGAGCAAGTTGTGGAATGAGGGTATTTGGTGCAAGAGGAGTGGGTGAATAGGTAGACGAAAGATGCACAGTATGTCCCGGAGGGGCAGGTAACTGCCCTAAAGGGGTTCCTTGGTTGGCGGTACTTGGGAGGGGTGGGAGAGTGAATGATGGGGGTATGGAGGCATGAGTGTAATGCCTGGTGATACAGGGGAGGATGCCAGAAGAGAAGTGAAGAAATGGATGAAGAACGGAACGGGGTACGGAATGGAATGAGAGGTGAGTTTGTAGTGGGTGAAGGGAGTGAATGGATGAAGAGTTTGATGTTGGGGATTTGTTATTGGTTATTTGATGTTATTGTTTATGGTTATGTTGTGCAGCCTGGTCCTAATAAATAGCCTTTTACGCTTAACCATCAGCGTGGACTGTTCATTGCGCGATGTTGGGCCCCGAGGGAAGCAGCGTCGCAGACTAGTCTTCAGCACGGAATTTTTAAGGACGCTTACACTTACAAATGAAATGCAGGGGCAGGCTGTTACCCTCATATAAGAGATAAAACATGTCTCAATGAGACAGCGCAAGCACTGCCTAGGCTCGACCTAAAAAGTCCACGGCACAGTACACGGATTTTCGGCATTGTTGCTAGACCGTATTTAATGACATCTTAGACTCTGAGCACTGCAAGCCAGATGTCCAGGTCCCTAGTGCAAGTGCACTGATCTCTAAACGTGGAGAAGAACTGGTTCACCCAAATTGGCGTATTTAACTTTTCATTAAGGTCACAGGAACATGGTGCAAGAAATACAATCATGGCATAAATAGTAAAAGTCACATGTCTGTTGCAACATACAGTTATACGACCTATATGAAAAAATGTCTTCCATTCTACCACAGAAGCCTCATTAGATGCATTAAAAAAACGACATCAGCACAAGTAAAAAGAAGCCATTTTACATCAAGAAAAACATTTGAGCATTAGCTAAGTTGCTTCTAAGTTTGTATTGTAGTCTACATGGGTGGATGCCTAATGGTAAATGTTAGAAATGGGGTCTCTAGTTGGCAGAGGTATGCACCTTGTCCAAGTGGGGATCACCACTCTAGTAAGGGTAAACTAGATACACACTAAAAGATAATATGTGCTCACCCACTGGTAGTTTGGCACAGAGCAGTCCGGCTTATCTAAAGGGACAATCTGTAAGGTATTTGGGCAACAAACACACACAGTAACACAATGAAAACACAACACAAACACTCCTCACAGGTTTAGCAACATAGAGAATAATTTTATAAATAAGTCAAGACCAATATGACAAAAATCAAATGTATAGAATTTGAGATATGAATTTTTAAAGATTAAGTGTTCTAGAGCTGAGAAGCCATAAGTGCCTATGGGGGTTATCTGGTCATGCTGGACCAGTGCAAATCCAATAGTTCGGGCCAACCACGATGGAGTGCAGGCTGGCTAAATAAGCCCTGAAGGCCCCAGTAAACATAGTACCTTATCCTGGTCACAACAGTGAGATGCTGTGCGCCATCGAGTGATGCATCGAGTGATGCATCAATGTCGATCCCGCAGTGGTGCCAATGCATCGGTTCTGCAGACTAAGTGCTGAGCCAAGCTGTGTTGGTTCCAAAGTGTGATGCATTGGGTTTCTCCACGTAGTCAAAGAATGCTTCGATCTCTCCACAATGCTGTTGGGGCAATGCACGGTTCCAATGCGTCAGGGCTCACAAGAGAGTGATACGCCAATTCTATTACCATAACCATGTCGATGCACCCGTTCTGCTGCATGCAGACTGGAGATGCATTGATTTCCATGATGCAAGTATCTGCGTCCACTTCCAGTGAACCAGGCATAGGAGCAGGGGTAGAGACTTTGGTATCCCTGAGACTCAAACAACAGGAGGCAAGCCAACTAACTCTTGGAGATCACTTCAGAGTCAGAGAGCAACAGGCAGCAGGGCAGCACAAGAGAAAAGCAGGCCTTCAAAGTCAGTAGTCAAGCTGAGTGTCTGTCCTTGATGCAGCACAGCAGTTCTTCCTACAAAGTTCAGTGTAGGTCCAGAAGTGGGTGGGGTTGGGTGGGGCAGAGACCCTGTATTTATACCCAACTGTGCCTTTGAAGTGGGGGTGACTTCAAAGAAGGTTCTTTGAAGTGCGCAAGTATACTTTCTTCCTCAGCACTGGCTCCAGACTATCTGTGGGGGTTAATCAGCCCTTTGAGTGGGTTCAGGATACTGCCTATTCAGATGTGAGTGTCAGCCCGTCCGAGAAGCAGCCATCAGAATGCAAATGAGTTCTCAGACACACCTAACATTCCTGTGTTTGTGACTGTCTAGAGGGAATGCACAAAGTGTATCTGTCACCCACCCCAGATGTGTATTGGAGACAGGTTGCAGGCACACAGAGCAGTAAGAGCAGAGAAATGTTCACTTTCTAAAAGTGGCATTTCTAAAATAGTGATGTGAAATCCAACTCAACCAGTAAGGAGCACTTACCATTACTATTCCAAAGATATAAAACATGAGGCAGCCACTCCATTCTAATCAGGAATTACAGCTCAGAAGTATATTAAGGAATTCCTAATGTTAAACTATGGGAGAGGTAGGCCTCACAGTAGTGACAAACAACTGTGTCTGTTTTTCACTATCAGGGCATGCAATACTTTAAAGTACTTGTCCTACCTTTTATTTAGACAGCACCCTATCCTGTAGGCTACATAGGCCTACCTAAAAGGGGAGTTTAAGGCTTGGCCATTAGTTTTAAATGCCAAGTCGTAGTGGTATTAAATTGCACAAACAGGCCCTGCAATTGCAGGTCTGATACAGCTTTGAATGGATACTTGTGTGAGTGGCTCAGCCAGTGCTGCAGGCCAACTAGTAGCATTTAGGTTACAGGTCCGGGGTATATGGTATACCACTATACAGGGGACTTATAAGTAACTAAATATACCAATTGTGTATCCATAAATGTTGCCATGTTTCGGGGAGAAGCACATGTACATTAGCACTGGTCTTAGGTGGTGCCCAAAGTAATAAGTCCAACAAAAAGAATCAGTAAACAGAAGTGGTAAGCAGGCAATTGTTTTGGGGGAAGACCACCCTAAGGGTGACCGGTTTAACAGTATATATTATCACCCTGATTAAAATTGCATGATGTTGGTAGGGTGAAAACTCTGCACACATGACTACAACTATCATGCAGTACACTCTGCCAATTCCATGCAGTTATGAGATAACCCCCTCAGGGATGCTCACCCCTTGCCAGAGAAAACATATCGGATGGAGTGGCTGCTGTTTCAATGAAAGCCTCCTGTAATTTTACCAGCAAGAGCTACTGCCCAGTAAAATCAGGTTTGGTTCCTGCACCTAGTAAAAGCGCATGTGGGAATACTGTGCAGGTGAGTTAGCCCAGCCACTGGCACTGCTTCACTTGACTTGAAATAAGGCCCTTAGTTTAGCATGTCTTTACAATGACTAGCTACATAGAGCTATTTTCACTCTATAGTATACTGTGGCACATTCTATAGATCGGCGTATAACTATTAAAGTCACCTTTTCAAAGTCAGACAATGAAAATGCTATCAGGATAATTCAAACACTATTTTAATATTCACCAAAAATCTAGTTCAGTGGTAGTAAAGGTAGATTTTTGATAAATATATGGCAAAGATGCTTTTTAAACAAAAACTATTTTATGCTGCCTGGAAGCTTTAGCAGTAATTTAAATGAAATGAAATGAAATGACATTTATAAAGCGCAATGGCTACCCTGAGGCCTCCCAGCGCTCCAGACGCAACAACAGAGGACCGAGCAGATAAGAATTAGATACAGTCCCTAAAGAGTCATGTTTTAGAAGCTTTCGAAAGGCCATCAGGTTGGGCTCATTTCGAAAGTGAAGTGGAAGAGCGTTCCAGAGAATTGCAGCGTTATAGTAAAAGGACCGTCCGCCACATCTGGCTCTCCTAATTCTGGGAGGTAAAGAGAGAAACGCGGCTGTTGAACGGAGGTCTCTCCTAGGTTGGTAAGGAGTGATCAGGGATTGGATAATAACTGGGCCGTTCTTCCAGAAGGCTTTGTGGGACAAACACATGGCTTTAAACTGAATCCTTTTCCTGATCGGCAGCTTATGAAGGGTCCCTAGGGCTGGTTTACAGACTGCCGGCGAGGGATCTGGAGAAGCAGGCGGACGGCGCAGTTTAGGATAATCTGGAGTTTATTGATGGTGTATTGTGGAGCTCCCAGATAGAGGACGTTTCCATAGTCCAGGCGGGAGAGGATAAGGGCCTGGACCATGATCCTTCTAGCTTGGAAAGGGAGGAGGAGAAGGATCTTACAAAGCATCCTAAGCAAGCCATAGCAAGTGGCTGAGAGTTTCGCTGCCTGATGATTAAAGGTAAGGGAACGATTGAGCCAGATGCCGAGACTCTTAATCTGGTCTTTCGGGACTGGGGCCAGCCCAAGGCAGTTAGGTCAAAGCAAGGCAGAGTTAAAGGAAGGGGAGTTGACCAGAAGCATGAGCTCCATCTTGTCCCCATTGAGTTTAAGGCATGAGAGTTCCATCCATTTGGCAATGTCCTCTAGGCAACAGTACAGGGTGCTAGATGACCTCTCGGGGTGGTTTAATGCCACCACGAGCTGCGTGTCATCTGCAAAGGTGATGATTTTTATGCCAAATGGATGGACAATCTCCGCCAGGGGTCTCATGTAAACATTAAACAGTGTGGGGCTCAGGGAGGAGCCCTGAGGAACCCCACAGCTGAGAGGCAACTGATTGGAAGCAACATCTCCTTGAAAAACCTTGAAAGAGCGCTCACTAAGGAAGGACTGCAACCAGGTTAATGTGGTGCCAGACACTCCCAGATTCTTAAGTCTGAGGATCAGAATGTTATGATTGACAGTGTCGAAAGTGGCACTGAGGTCGAGGAGAATAATCGCTGCAGTACCCCCTTGATCCAGGATCTTCCTTGCCTCCTCACTTGCTGTGAGGAGGGCGGTCTCGGTCCCAAATTGGGGATGAAAACCAGTCTGGGAGGGATGGAGTAAATCATTAGATTCCAGAAAATCTACCATAGTAGTGTTTATGTATTTTTCAAGAATCTTACTCACCCAGGGAAGGAGAGAGATGGGACGATAATTGTCCAAATCATCCCGATTGAGATTAGGTTTCTTTAGGAGGGCTTTGACCATAGCGCATTTCCAGGCCGGAGGAACTATACCAGATGAGATGGAGGAATTTACGAAGTCGAGGATAGCAAGACAGATGATATCAGTGGCTAATGTGAGGACCTGAGGGGGGTGCAGAATCTGTTGGAGAACCGGATTTAAGTTTAGTCATGATTGGGCCCAACAAAACAGAATCTAGGGGGGCAAATTGCTCTAGTAAGATTTGGGTTCCATATTGTGATTCTGGCATAGGTGACATAATATGATGATTATGTGAGGCTGGAAAGGACAGGTAGATGTTTTGAACTTTCTGTAGAAAGAATTCTGCCAAGTTGTTGCAGGGTGTGAGTGCGCCATCAGACGTAGGCTGTTTCAAGGACAGTTTGGTGAGGGTCTTAGTGATATGAAAGATTTCTTTGGGGGAGTTTGCGGATAAATTAATCTTCTCTTCATAAAAAGCAGCTTGGGCAGCTTTGATTTCAAGTTTATAAGATCTGATTGCCTCCCTATATTCAAAATTGCTAAGGTTTGAATAGTCCCATCTCCACCTCCTTTCAAGCCTTCTGCAAGACTGTTTTAGTTCTCTTAACTTGGGTGAGACCCAGGGAGCGGTGTTAAATCACCTCTGCTCGACTCTTCCTTCCTGGCAGTGACTGCCCTTTCATGAGGTGTGAAATACCTCCTTGCCCAAAGTGAGTAGACCTGGCTATGTTAACAGGAACACTGGGAGGAATGTGAGAAAAGGGAATACTAGTATACTAGTTCAAAGGACCAGGCTACATTAAACAAGGTCTAGTGTGAGGAAGGATTGGGGCTGGGATCTTTCCTAGTATCTGTTCCCTGTTCACAGTTGGGGGGGAGCGAGGGGGCAGAACCAGTCAGGAAACAGCATTTGCATTGATGTACTCTTATTTAAATTCAAAAGTCTGTGTGTAGGTCTTAGGTGATCTGGAAACTTGCAGAGTGGTTCTACCACTTTTAGAGGAGCCCAGAGCTCTGAACTATATGATAGGTTATGATAAAAGAAACAGAACAGCTGGAAATGTAGGCACACTGTAGGAATTATTTGGAAATTGGATTAGGAGCTACCACCAATCACTAGCAAGTGTACATTATAAAACTGCATTTCTATCACTAGCCCCTCAGAACATAACTGGCATGATGAAAGCAGAGAGAAAGTACGTTCTATTCAAATCTGCCTGTGAGGATGAGTGAGTTACGACATGCTCTCTATTGAATCCAAGGAATGGAAATGCAATTCAAAGGTCTGTTGACTGACTGCCTGTTAGCCTTGGGTGTAAAAAAGGATGTAAATGCCCTCTGTCTACGACTAACCTTTCAGTTGGTTATGAACTAAACCGCTGGAGCCCTTGCTGTAGTGACACCTGGTCCCTAGAAGCATTCTCTGAAAGCCTGGATAATATCAGAGTGATCAGGATAAAGTTCTGGAACACCTGCAGAAAGATTGTGTTTAGGCAGTTTTAGACCAGCAAAAGATAGTGATTAGAACTTATTAAGCAACACCATAGAAAAGTCTACCAATCAAAATGGTGCTTTGTTGAAAATAATATAAAGTTGTTACCAGCCAATAAATGATAGTATATTTATTCATTAAAACAATCAATTTACGT
The DNA here is from genome assembly GCF_964204655.1 of Triturus cristatus. NCBI lineage: Eukaryota > Metazoa > Chordata > Amphibia > Caudata > Salamandridae > Triturus > Triturus cristatus. The sequence continues at coordinate 444,878,249 of NC_140585.1, forward strand.
AAATAAACAAATGAATATAACATATTCATGCACACACACGCACACACATATATATATAAATACGTTCACTGAAAACGACAAAGGTTACAGGGATGTTATAGTTAGCCTCAGAGTTCACACATAGAAAATGATAGAAATTAACAGCAATTATAGCTACCTGAGCTAACAATAAGTTACATTCCCGCAATGCACTCCTTAAGACCTCACATATTACATTACTCATGACATGGTCAGTGACATGAAGGATAACATCAATGATGTCATTTGAGATGCCTTCACTTATGACATCATCCACAAAATCACTAACGCACCGCCTCATACCCCATTGAACCTTTCATGTCAGTGAAGGCATCTCAAATGACATCACTGATGATATCACTTAAGACATCATTCACAAAATCACTAACTCACCCACTCACACCCCCATAGAAACGTTCATACACCCACCCCCACACAACCATTCAGAAACTCATTCACAGGTCCACAAAAGTACTTACACACCCACTCACTGATTCATAGATGTACACACACATCCACTCACTCACCCATACTGCCACTCATTCACTCACTCACTAATACAGCCACTGACACATCTACTCACCCACACAGCCATAAACACACTCACTCACCCATATAGCTCCTCACACACACACTCACACACTCACTAGCCATTACAGCCACTGACTTACCCATCACCCACTATCTCATCCATACAGGCAGACACATAGCTCTCACCCACCCGCATAGATAATCACATACCCAATCAGGAACTCAGACAACCAATCATTCAACCATACAGCCACTCATGTACCCACTAACACACTCATATAGCCGCTTACAGACTTTAAAATACAAAATATCATAGTCACACATGCAAAAAAAGAATCAAACATCCATTTACTTGCATTCTTTCTTTGCATGTGTGACTATGTGTGTGAGTAACTCTATGGATGAGTGGCGGTGTGTAAGTGTATGTATAGGTGTTTCAGTACATATGACGAGTGAGTGCATGTATGAGTGACTGTATAGGACTTTTGGTGAATGAGTGGATGTGTGTGTAGATCTTGGAATTAGTGAATGGGTATGTTGTAACTGGTATTGGTGTGTCCTTTGTTTTGAAAATGATATTTTGTATTTTAAAGTGTGTGTATCAAAGGTTATATTAGGGTGAGAGGAGGTCTGCCACTCTATCACAAGGATGATGTCATCAGTGATGTCACTGACCATGTCATGAGTGATGTAATATGTGACGTTGTGGGGGCACGAGTTATAGTTAGCTGAACTAACTATAACAGGGTAATTTCTATGGTTTTGTACGAGTGAAATGTCCAACTAACTATAACGCCCCTGAAACCTATGTTTTTTTCAGGGAATTTTTAAGGTTTTTTAAATGCTAATTTCTAACTATAACGTGCCTGAAACCTATGGTTTTTTCAGTGAATTTCAAAGGTTTTTTAATTGCTAATCTCGAACTATAACGTGCCTAAAACCTATGGTTTTTTCAGTAAATTTCAAAGGTTTTTTAAATGCTAATTTCTAACTATAACGTGCCTGAAACCTATGGTTTTCAAGTGAATTTTAAAGGTTTTTTAAATGCTAGTTTCTAATTATGCCTACAGAGGTAGGACATGTGAAGAATGAAGAAAAAACGCACAGAAAGAAGCAAAAGAAATTCAAAAAGAAGCAACAGAAGTCCACAAAGACGAAGAAAAGTGCAGGAAGAAGCAAGACATGTGCAGAAAGAACCAACAGAGGAGCAGAAAGAGGCTTTGTTGCAAAATCATCCTGTGCCCACAATTTTTTCTGATGGGTACTGGTGGTAACTGACTCTGACTAACCAGGCCTAAAGCCAGTGCTATTCTAAAAGACACTTAGAATACAGTGAAAACACCTACATACACTAGGGAACACTATGCATTGGGGTACCCCTGTGATTAGCATGACCTCCTCTGTAAGCCCCTAGTACATAATAGGGCAGGGGGATTAAAATGACCTCTAAGTCAGAGGAGCAGAAATATGCTAATTTAACTAGTAGTCGCGTTTGCAGAGTGGTGGAGAAAGGGTGCTGGGCGTCCAACCAACGCTCAGGAATTCCGCTGCGTAGGACTTACAGGAGGTACCAGGAGGGATTCTTGGCCCCCAAACTCCCTCAGGACTAAATTGGACTTCATCCCCCATTCCGTAGACTGCCACGAGGCACATTTGCAGAGTGGTAGAGAAAGGGGGCCATGACCGCTGAAGACGTCTTAGCAAACCCACTGTGTGGGACTTACTGTAGGTAATAAGAGGGGCAGTTGGCCCCCAAGGACATCCTTGGGGGCCAACTTCCCAAACTATTGCCTCCAGTCAGTCCCACACAGCAGCATTGTTAAGTACTTGTACCAAGCCATACCCACTTTGCCCACCACTCTACAAACGCACTCCCTGGCATGCTCTTGGATGTGGATTGAAGTCCCCTTCACTGCTGGGGGTCCTTTAGGGGCCAACTAGCCTACCTTTTACCTCCAGTAAGCCCCACGCAGTGGGATTGATGAGAGGTAGACAAAGGACATTCCCCCTTTCTCCACCACTCTGCAAAGAAGCCCCCTGGTGTGTTGTAAGTTGGGGGATTAAGTCCCCTTGAATCCTGAGGGTCCCTACGGTCCAACTAGCCCTCCAGGTACCTCCAGTAAGCGTCACAGAGCTGCGTTGCAGAGAGGTGTAAAAAGGGGCGTGGTCTGGGCCACCTCTCTGCAACGCAGACCTGTGGCGGTAACTGGAGGTACCTGGTGGGCTAGTTGGCCCCATAGCCCCTCAGGATTGAAGGGAAATTAATTCCCCAACTTAAAATGCGCCACAGGGCGTGTTTGCACACGTCACCCCAGGCCCCGCCCCCTCCCTTCACCACTGTGTGAACACGCCCCGTGGCACATTTTCAGTTGGGGGATTAAGTCCCCTTGAATCCTGAGGGTCCCTGGGGTCCAATTAGCCCACCAGGTGCCTCCAATAAGCACCACAGTTTCAAAGGTTTTTTAAATGCTAATCTCTAACTATAACGTGCCTAAAACCTATGGTTTTTTCAGTGAATTTCAAAGGTTTTTTAAATGCTAACCCCTTGAATCCTGAGGGTCTCTGGGGTCCAACTAGCCCACCAAGTACCTCCAGTATGCGCCAGAGGGCTGCCATGCAGAGAGGTGTTCAGAGGCCACACCTGTTTTTACATCTCTCTGCAACACAGCTCTGTGGCGTTTACTGGAGGTACCTGGTGAGCTTGTTGGACCCCAGAGACCCTCAGGATTCAAGTGGACCTAATCCCCCAACTTAAAACGTGCCACAAGGATTTAGGCCCAGATCTCTGTACTGGGGTGAATGTGTAACATTGTTCTGCATTCTGTCCATCAACTGTTGTTTTTGCATTTGTCACCTCGAGTGGGAAGGGTATGCCCAGACGTGGGTCCCGTGCTCTCCATGCCACTGGAATCAAGCTATCCTGGCTGAAGAGGGGTGAAACCCCGAAACCGGTCCTAGGATGCTTGTTTCCAGTCCAGGGAGGACCTGGCTTGGCAGTTCGGGCTGGACTGTATCCATGAGGCACAGGGTCAAGACTGATTTGCATATGGCTGGGTTCAAACTGGAACGGCATGGTGAGCATAAAAATGATGGATTTAGGCCCAGATCACTGTATTGGGGTGAATGTATGACATTGTTCTGCATTCTGTCCATCAACTGTTGTTTTTGCATTTGTCACTCCGAGTGGGAAGGGTATGCCCAGACGTGGGTCCCGTGCTCTCCATGCCACTGGAATCAAGCTATCCTGGCTGAAGAGGGATGAAACCCCGAAACCGGTCCTAGGATGCTTGTTTCCAGTCCAGGGAGGACCTTGCTTGGCAGTTCGGACTGGACTGTACCCATGAGGCACAGGGTCAAGACTGATTTGCATATGGCTGGGTTCAAACTGGAACGGCATGGTGAGCAAAAAAACGATGGATTTAGGCCCAGATCTCTGTACTGGGGTGAATGTATGACATTGTTCTGCATTCTGTCCATCAACTGTTGTTTGTGCATTTGTCACTCGAGTGGGAAGGGTATGCCCAGACGTGGGTCCCATGCTCTCCATGCCACTGGAATCAAGGTATCCTGGCTGAAGAGGGGTGAAACCCCGAAACCGGTCCTAGGATGCTTGTTTCCAGTCCAGGGAGGACCTGGCTTGGCAGTTCGGGCTGGACTGTACCCATGAGGCAAAGGGTCAAGACTGATTTGCATATGGCTGGGTTCAAACTGGAACGGCATGGTGAGCAAAAAAACGATGGATTTAGGCCCAGATCTCTGTACTGGGGTGAATGTATGACATTGTTCTGCATTCTGTCCAGCAACTGTTGTTTTTTGCACGTGTTTGCACACATGTCAACTCAAGCCCTGCCCCCTCCCTTCACCACTGTGCAAACGAGCCATGTTGCACATTTTAAGTTGGGGGATAAAGTCCCCTTCAATTCTGAGGGTCCCTGGGTCCAACTAGCCCACCAGGTACCTCCAGTAAGCACCACAGAGCTGCGTTGCAGAGAGGTGTAAAAAGGGGCGTGGCCTGGACCACCACTCTGCAACGCAGCTCTGTGGTGCTTACTGGAGGTACCTGGTGGGCTAGTTGGCCCCCAGGGACCCCCAGTATTGAAGGGGAATTAATTCCCCAAATTAAAATGCGCCACAGGGCGCATTTGCAGAGTGTTGCTGGAGGGGGTGGGGCCTCAGGCATGATCGCGTGTAAATTTATTTTTTCTTTTTTAAGAAGGGGGGCTGTGTGGCCCCACTTCCTTTTCTATTTTATGTGGCCTGGGGACCCCATCCCCCAGGGCCTGACCCCTATTTTTACATTTTTTTTTTTAAATGGAAGGGGGCCGCGTGGCCCCCCTCCCGAGGCCATATTTGGCCCCGGTGACCCCATCCCCGTGGGCATGGCCAGTGTTTTTTTTTAATTATTATTCGGAGGGGAGCTGCGTGGCCCCATCCTCAGGCCATTTTTGGCACTAGGGACCCCATCCCGCGGGGCCGGCCTTTGCGTGTTTTTAAAATTTAAATGTTTTTTTATTTTACTAAGGGAAGGAGGGCCGGTTGGTCTCCCTGCCTGGCCCCTTCTGGCCCCGGGGACCCCATCCCCGGGGTCTGACCTCTCGTTGGGGACCGTGGGGGTTGCCCCAATTCCCCCACAGTCCCTGCCGGCTCCCCGCGTACTGCGGGAGCCGACATTGTTTTTCCACATGGGGAGCTGCTGACATGCAGCTCCCCGTGTGGAAAACCAATGTGGTTTGGATTTTGGATTGGGGACCCCCCACACATTTCTTAACTGCACACAGGACCTGGCCCACCCGGGGGCTTCAATTAAACGAAGTGCGGGAGCCCACGCTTCGTTTTTTTTTTCTTGGCCGTATTTGCGCACCCAGCGCGAATTCGGCTGATTTTGTTTTCTAAAAAAATGCTTTCTTGGGCCCTGAGGAGGCCTAGGGGTCAGGGTGTTTCTACCCTACCCCCTTTTCTTGTTTTGCGCGTTTATTTTTCTCTTTTCTTGTGCCTCGGTTGTACCGAGGCACAAAATGGCTACCAACACTTCCTGGTTTGAAGTGTTGACAGCCAATTAGAATGCAGCTTGTGATCGGCAGGGTGCGCAGATCCACCGCGGCCATAGATATCGAAACTTTTATTTTTTGATTTTCTCAGCAACTACTGAACGGATTTAGACCATTTAAAAAAAAGGTCTCTTTCTGTACCAAGGGCTACCGTTTTGCCAAATTTGGTGTAATTCCGTTCAGCAGTTTCAGCTGTAACCGTTTCTAAGTTTCCAATGGGAAATTGATTTTTTGACCTCTATTTTTTAATTTCTCAGGAACTACTGAACGGATTTACGCCATTTAACAAAAAGGTCTCTTTCTGAACCAAGGCCTACCTTTTTGCCAAATTTGGTGTAATTCCATTCAGCAGTTCGGGCTGTAGTCGTGTCTAAAGTTTCCTATCGGAAATAACATGGAGAAAACACATTTTGGGACCCCCCTTTTTTTCTCAGCCCCCGCTTGGCAAATCACCCCGAAACTTTCAGCATAGGAGCTGACCGCAGCGGGCCATACTTTCTGAAAATTTCATGAAGATTCGTAAATAGGCGCAAAAGTTATTGGGAAAACAAAAAAACAAGTTTCCTATGGACACTAGGGGCCCGATTCACAGAACTAACTTAAGACAAAATCCTAAACTTACTACCATTTTGGTATTCACAGAAGGCACTTACTCATTTTGGTATTCACAGAAGGCACTTACTCATTTCGGTATTCACAGAAGTTAGGAGTCCTAACTTTAGGACTCCTAAATGCCTTCTGTGAATACCGAAAGTCTTAAAATTAGGATTTTTCTCAATTTAGTAGTAGTAAAGTTAGGACTCCTAACTTTAGGACTCCTAAATGCCTTCTCTGAATACCGAAAGCCTTAAAATTAGGATTTTTCTCAGTTTAGTAGCAGTATAGTTAGGACTCCTAACTTTAGGACTCCTAAATGCCTTCTGTGAATACTGAAAGTCTTAAAATTAGGATTTTTCTCAATTTAGTAGTAGTAAAGTTAGGACTCCTAACTTTAGGACTCCTAAATTCCTTCTGTGAATATCGAAAGCCTTAAAATTAGGATTTTTCTCAATTTAGTAGTAGTAGAGTTAGGACTCCTATCTTTAGGACTCCTAAACTGAGAAAAATCCTAATTTTAAGACTTTCGGTATTCACAGAAGGCACTTAGGAGTCCTAAAGTTAGGACTCCTAACTTCTGTGAATACCGAAGTGAGTAAGTGTCTTCTGTGAATACCAAAATGAGTAAGTGCCTTCTGTGAATACGAAAATGGTAGTAAGTTTAGGATTTTGTCTTAAGTTAGTTCTGTGAATCGGGCCCTAGGTCCTAACTATAACTACCTACTGGCGACCTCCAGTAGATAATATGTATATGTATGTAAATATGTGCAAATGAATATAATATATATATTTATTTAAATAAAAAAATGACACATAAAACACTAATTAGGGTCTACCGAATAAGGACTAAACAAAGTAGAAACATAAGTCAAATAGCAAATAAAACAGCCAATGAAGTCAAAATTAAATCAAATTTACCAACACAAACACTTTACTAAAAAAACACTTTAAAAGTATTAATTAATTTACAGTAAAACATTAACATTTCAAGAGAATGACATTCTGCTGTATTGTACACAGAAAAACGAAGAAAGCCAACTCTAAAATGTAGGTAATGTGATCAAGTGAACAAAATATTTTAGAAAGCCAAACAATTAAATTAAACACAACGAAGTGCTTTCAGTTTAGATTTCCATACCACATAACATAGCAAATGCCAGTGAAGCAAAGCTGAAAATTCTAAGATGAAAATTAGAATATCATCTTTCCTATACTCCAAACGCTACAAACAAACTTTGACAAGTAAGTAAATATAACTTAACATAAAACAATCCATAACACTGTATAGTTAAAAAATAACAATCAAATACAATAAAGACTAAAAACAAGCAACATTATTTTTCAAACATCTCAAGCAAACAAATCTTTTTTAAACAGCCAAAAATCAAGCACCTACTCCATAGCATTCCAACAACAGCAAAAAAAAGACCTCAAAAGACATATTGGCAAAATAAAACAATATAAAATCTGTAAGTATAGAATGTAAAAAGTGTTAATGCACATTTAAATATTGATGCTACAACAAAGTATATGTATTTGATACATGTAATTAATATATAATTCTAAAACCTACAGACATAATATCGGAGTCACTTGCATCAATTCTCCAGAAAGGCAAACTGTATTGACTCACTCAGGATATACTTGCAGTCAAGAGAGCACAAGCACAGAAAATATGCATTGGAACTGTGGAAAGTATTATTCAATTAGAAGTTATGGGAAGGGTACAATTAGAATCAAAATTGTACAAAACTTTAGAGAGCATAATCACCCATCAAATGTTATAAAAATAGAAGTTGGAAATGTGTTTCGAGACCCTAGGGAAGGTAGCATTAATTCATATAAAAACTAAATGTACTATGTGAAAGAAATATCATGCTAAAAGTTCCTGAATATAGTACTGGGCAACTCCCTAGTATCCCAAACTTGAAAAGACTAATAGCCAGATGCAAAAAAAAAACACAACTGAAAATAAGCTGCCACCAAAAACAACCTGTTTAGATTAACACAAAGCAACACATGGATGATTGATGTCATATTAAATGTGCCCTACACCATTCACACCACTCACACAATTCACATAAATATACACAATCCATGGTGACTACCACAGCACAAACATACCTTTAGTGTATGCCCGTTTCGCTAACAAACCAAGAGAAACATACCATGAACTACTAGTCAAACAAAATCGAAAATGAACAATTACTTTCCCCAAAAGTAATTATTGGCTTTGAACAAGCAATGATTAGTTCCATTTTGAAAATAGACCCATATACAGCTATACAAGGCTGTTACTACCATTTGAACCAGAGTATATAAATGCACCTCCAAAAATCAAATCTCAGTTGAGTACTTAACAAATGGCAATTTGCCTTCAAAATAAAAAATAATCATTTTACAAAATAAAATAATAATTGTTCTAGGATATGTCCCAATAACAGAAGTAGCAAGTCACTGCAACCTGCGAATAGAATCACCTCCATCATTCAAAGAAGGTTGAAAGTTAAGGGTTCTAATGCATCAAGTTATCAATAAGAGCACTTTTACAGTAGGTTTCAAATATGAAATTGAGGAATTTAATTGATTTATTACTACTCCTTGGTGTCTACATGTGTGGAGACTTGAAACAAAGAGTACTAATTATAGCGTTTATGTATAGTGTGTATCAGGTAATACCATTACTAATACAGTATGAGAGAGTGGGTGTTGGAGGGAAATGGAATCAGAAAATTGCTACTTTAGGGTGTGTTTGCTTATGCAACTGGGTGAAAATGTCATTGAATTTACCCAGTTCAGCATGACATTTGACACAGTTAACCATAAGTTCCTCGTTCTTGGCCTTTCAAAAGAGGAAAAAGTACTAGACTTTTCTCTCTCCTGGTTTCTATCCTTCTTCTTAATCCAGTATCAATAACTCATATGGGGCCTTTCCATTCCAACTCCCAGACAGACAATGTTGTGTCTGTTTTCCAACTGAAAAGCCACCTCCAGTCACCCATCTGTTAGATCTGACAGTCTTAGCGTGGTCTTACCCCCAGCTTTTTGCCTTCCTTTTCTACTTTTTCTGGCCTCGTTTTTGCTGGCCTTGGGACTCTGAACACTTTACCTCGGCTAACCAGTGCTAAAGTGCATTTACTCTCTCTCTAAAACATGGTGATATTGGTTTATCCCCAGTTGGCTTATTGCGTTTACTAATAAGTCCCTAGTAAAGTGCACTAAATGAGCCCAGGGACTGTAAATCAAATACTACTAGAGGGCCTGCAGCACTTTTTCTGCTGTTCAGTTAAGTAGCTTCTAATCAGGGCTCAAACGTGTTATTGCAGATTGCAGAGCCTGTGTGTGCAGTTTACACTGACATTTCAACCTGGATAATCCTCTTGCCAGGACCAAACCTTCCATTTTTATACATATGTCACCCCTAAGGTAGACCCTGGACATCGTGTAATGTATTTAAAAGACAGGTTATGTACCTTTAAGTTTTACATGTCCTAGTAGTGAAAAACTCTCAAATCTGTTTTTCACTATTGCAAACCCTATCTCTCCCATAGCATAATCTTAGGATTATCTTATTCCATTGTCTAAGAGCCTAATTAAAAGTTTGGCGGACCGATGGACCGCCAAACCCATGGAGGCAGTGCGATTACCGCGGCACCGACGGTCCGACCGCTGTATTCCAAGTTGGGCAGTTGGACCACTGCTACCACCAATGATCCGCAATCCCTGGTGGTCTTGCAGGGGTTCGAGGCCTGCAATATGCTGGGAGTGCCGCTGAGGCACCGCCAAGCATAATAAAAGTTTCTTCATCACCACAGTTTTCAATGCGGTGAGCTCGCCATGAAAATGTGACTGTGAGGAAACTAAAGCGGCCCTACAAATTCCCCTGTTGCCTCAGGGACAGGGGATGCATGCAGGGGGCACATGTTGTGTCCCTTTTTCAGCATGTGCCCCCGGTTCCTGCATGGTAGGGCTTTACTGTCCATGCAGTGCAGTAACGCACTTTGGTGGTCCCAAGGAGTTGCCTTGCTAAGGCTAACATATCTGCCTTAGCACGGTACTGCCGTGGGACCGTTTGGCGAAAATCCTGGGGACGCAGGACACAGTAGGCTTTGGACGCGGGGCAGAACCCTTGATGATTGTGTGACTAGAGGGCTACCGTTCCCACTGCAACTCCCCGTGAAGAGGTACCTCGCCCTAAATGGGGTGGAGAAGAAGGATATTTTCCTCACAAACTAAAGATGTTTGTCTGATTTTTCAAAGGAGCAGGTATCTGCCCTTTTTTCCTTTTTTGATAAAGTAGGAATAATTTAGTAGTTATTCACTGTTTCATCCAGGGAGGGAACTTCTTTACTTTTTGCCTTGAAGAAAGCCCGGGACTCGTATTGGGCCATAAATTGGGCTGAAACATGTCGGCACTAGGGTCATAGGACCACAAATATCCCGATTGACCCTATATATGCTTGTAAAATTTTAATATCCCAGTCGGTTCCAAGAATAAAGGGAAACCGGGAACTACCTGAGGATTAATATTTAAAGACCCCCTGGCCAAATCTTCAAAGAGCTCCCTGAAATACGGTTGAGCCCACCCTGACCTTTAGGAGTCAGGGTGACCCGATGATGCAGCATGACACCACTAGGGTGTGTGAGGGTTATTAAAATAAAAGGAATTTTTTCCTTTCCCACAACCCGGTGGGTAACAACTAGGATGCAAAGTATGATGCGCATAACTGCCAAAAACACGACCGACACCTAGGCTGTGATTCAAGCTCCATTCTCCGTCCGAGCCGTAACTCCTAACACTGAACCTAGTCACCCGGAAGCAGTATCCATAGCAGTTTCTGGCCTGACAAGTACGATGCGTGCTTTCTACGCGCCGGACGGGTCGCCGTGTATGGCACGTCACAGCATACGGAAAACAGGTATATCAGCTACGATTCACGCCACAACTCAATCCACGGCTACGAGATGGACCAGCTTGCAGCGGGTATGAGACGGAGCAACAAGCAGCGTGTACGACATGAACACATCATGAATCCCATCGCACAGGTCATACCAATACTCTACATCTATGACCGGATCAGGAACCGACGCCGACGGCGCAGGCGGTAAGTCAGACACGTACCACACAAACAAATGACAAGTACCCTCAAAATGGCACACACACACAGGGGATCCACATCCTGGCCACTAACAACAGGCCACCATAGGGGTTGTATGGCCAGCACCACTACCACCCCCACCCAGAGGGCTTATGTTCCCCAGCACCTCTGCCACCCCCAGCCATAGGGGACCTGTTGCCCATCACCCCTGCCACCCCCACTCATAGGGGACCTGGTGCCCATCACTACTGCCACCCCCAGTCATAGGGGACCTGTTGCCCATCACTACTGCCACCCCCACTCATAGGGCTTATGTTGCCCATCACCCCTGCCACCCCCAGCCATAGGGCATATGTTGCCCATCACTACTGCCACCCCCACCCATAGGGGACCTGTTGCCCATCACCCCTGCCACCCCCACTCATAGGTGACCTGTTCCCCATTACTCCTGCCACTCCCACTCATAGGGGACCTGGTGCCCATCACTACTGCCACCCCCAGCCATAGGTGACCTGTTGGTCATCACCCCTGCCACCCCCACTCATAGGGGACCTGGTGCCCATCACTACTACCACCCCCAGCCATAGGTGACCTGTTGCCCATCACCCCTGCCTCCCCCAGCCATAGGGGACCTGTTGCCCATCACTACTGCCACCCCCACTCATAGGGCTTATGTTGCCCATCACCCCTGCCACCCCCAGCCATAGGGCATATGTTGCCCATCACTACTGCCACCCCCACCCATAGGGGACCTAGTGCCCATCACTCCTGCCACCCCCAGCCATAGGGGACCTGTTGCCCATCACCCCTGCCACCCCCACTCATAGGGGACCTGGTACCCATCACTACTGCTATCCCAGCCATAGGGGACCTGTTGCCCATCACTACTGCCACCCCCACTCATAGGGCTTATGTTGCCCATCACCCCTGCCACCCCAGCCATAGGGCATATGTTGCCCATCACTACTGCCACCCCCCCATAGGGGACCTGTTGCCCATCACCCCTGCCACCCCCACTCATAGGGGACCTGGTGCCCATCACTACTGCCACCCCCAGCCATAGGTGACCTGTTGCCCATCACTACTGCCACCCCCACTCATAGGATGGGTGATGCGCCACACATCCATCATACTCCAATATTAGGTATGTCAGCAAAATACATCCCCCCTAACATCATGACAACAGTGTGTAGTCTGCGACAAATGCCCACAACAGTGATTATGACTTCGAACATACAATGTAACAGCACATGTGTGACCAACAAATGAGTGTGCCCTACACAAGGCAAGCATCACCATAGCACTGTGTCAATGTAAAAAGAACACCCCCTCACTGCGTAGAACAAAAGTTAAGTGTGGGCTTCCAAACTGCAGCTGATGTTGAGCATTGTGGTGGGGGTCTAAACCCCCCCTCATCACAGTGACCAAAAGGTAAGTGTCATCATGGTCAAAGCTGCAAATAGCAAACAGCATATATGATCCCTGCTCCCAACACATTAAACACTTCTGGGGTGAAGTAGTGGTTGTGTCCCATTCCCACAGAGATGTGGTGAGGCTAACAGTGCTGTGAAAACATAACACCTTCTCAGCCATGTGCAGACAGGCACTACACATGGGGGCTGACAATGCATACAGTGTACAATGACACAAGAGCAGAAGTGACCATCACAAAGCATACACACATCTCGAAAATAGACACACTAATCAAAACAACCTGTGTAGACTGTAGGTGTCAGCTCACAAACTCCCATTCCATGCCAGCAATGGCACCTAACAACCAGGATGAATGTGCACAATGATGTGATATGACTCACAGGGACAGCAGGGAAAATCACAGAAACAGCATCCAGACAATGGCCCACGACAGCAATACCAATGCACTGATGCAGATGCACAATCACAAACAGGCAACCTCACACTGCACATCTGACACAACATGTGTGTGTGTGTGTGTGTGTGTCTCAGTATCCACAGGCAACTACACAACACATGAGGGGGGTTGAACCACAGTGACACAGATGTGGACACAGTGCCATACAAAAGTAAACCATCATTGGGACACCCTTAGAGGGCAATCAGGCATTGTGAGATGAGAGGGAGCACAACAGACACATGTGACGCAAGCTGGAATAAACACCAACTAACACAGCAAGAGACTGACACACACCAGCACTACCCCCAGTGACCGGAAATTGGGGTGACACAAGCATGCATGACACCTCCACTGTGATGGCAAAGGTAGATGTCGTACAAACTAGGAAACCCAGACATGTGTCCTGTTCCACAAACGTACATCACACATACACAAACACAAATCACTCAGCATGGCCCCTCATCCATGGACAAACGGGAGCTATGGGACCATCCATGCAAACATTTACATCAGTCCACCCTCAACACCACACACCCTGAACTGCAACAATGTGCATCTGTGAAGCCCACATGGACAGGTGACATTGCACATGCACCCATGACAACACACGAATGTTGGGAGGAACTAAGGTGCACAGACTCACCACACAAGGATAGTTTACAACCCTGGGGAGTAACAGACATACTGCACAGTATGCGGTACATGGCCATGATGTCAAAGCTCACGTAACCTTCAGAATACCTGCCACAGTCCCAGGACAATGCAGAAGCCAAGGAGAACCATAAGGCACACATGCTGACACCTGCCAACATTGCAGCCCTGAACCCGATAAGTGGGAGCAGTCACACACACATACACATGTCTCAATCACTGAAAGGTACCACCAAGGGACAACTACATGACATTGCAAATAAACAAGTTCCTTAGGGAACCCTGACTGTGTCCCATCTGTGTCTGACAACATCATCACCACTCAGAACGGACAAATCCCAATGATGATACGCCAATTAACAGTAGTGTGTCATGCACCCACACATCTGGTAGCCCATGGCAAAGTAGTGGGATGAACCCAGTACCACTCAGCAAGCATCAACAACAGAAACATATCAAAGGAACACTGCCTGTGTTTGAAAAGGGATGTGGACACACACACATGCTCATACAACACACACTATGGGCCCAGGCTATGTCACGGGACAACACACTTACTGAAGTGGTGGGTGCAGTCACAACTGTGGGGCACAAGTGAGATCGGGTGGGTGTCAGCACAACTTCAGTGGGCAGGTCTGATGGAGTGGATTGGGTCCCCACTGCAGTGCCCAAGTTAGACGGGGTGGTCGTGGACTCCACTGCAGTGCCTATATCCATGTGAGCGGAATGGGGTGCAGGTGAGGTGGGCAGGATGGGGGGGACACGGTCCCCACATCAGTGGCTCTAACCGTCTGACCAGGTGTGGAGGAGCAAGTGGTGGGGGGCAGTGCCTTAGCATTTTGGGGATGATGTATCTGTGGGTGGGGGAACCCGAGGCAGGGAGTGGCGGGGGAGCCTCTTGAGTGGTGGCCTGGGGGATGGAGGACAGAGACTTTGCCTTGGAGCTGCGTGGTGGCAGAGGGGGTCTTGCTCTTCTGGCTCTGGGGGGACTTGCGGGTGGGGGTCTAAGTCTGACTGTGCCTGGGGGAGGGTGTGAGGGGCACTCCCCTCTGTGTGTGGGGACTTCCTCTTCCCCTTGTAATCAGGATCTGCTGGGTTGGTGGGGAAGAGGCCAAGGTCACAGAGGAAGAGCTTCTGGGGAGATGGGGTTGCAGGTGAGGCAAGGGAAGGGGGCTGGGAGGGAGAGGTTTCGGAGGACTGCGGAGTGGTTGTGGATGACTGTGTGTGTGTCTGCAAATCAGCCCCTGTGAGTGTGGTATCAGTCCTCTGCGCTTGCTTGTGTGCACGTCTAGACCTTGGTTTGGGTGTTTGTTTGCTGCCGGTGTCTGTGGCTTTGTGAGAATGTGCAGGTGTTTGTGTGCTTGGGACAGGTAGGCTGCTATGAATCGTGGGTGGTGCAGGGGTAGGAGGGGTGAGGGACTGTTGGAGAAGGGACACTGCTGTCGTCAGGGAGGAGGCCATGGACTGATTGGTCCTCTGTAGGGCAGACATGCCGATGAAATGCCCTCCATGAACGACACCAGTTGTGTCAACAGACATGTGTGCATGGAGGACCTTCAGCATTGACCTCTGCCGTACATGGATCTGTCTAAGTAAGTCCACAGACTCCTCACTCAGGGCAGCAGGAGACACAGGGGCAAGGGGTGCGGTGCCTGGCACAAAGGAGACATGCTCATGAACACGTGAGCCTACAGGGACCTCTGGGATGGGAGCCGATGGGAGGGTGGTGATGGTGGTGGCGGGGACAGCCTCACTAGCTGGTGTTTGGTGGCTGCTGACACCCGCCACCACAAGGGAGTCATCCTCAGAGCTGCTGTGGCCCTCAGCTGGGGGGGATGGTGCTAACGACTCCTCTGTGTGGCTCCACTCGCCCTCCGTGCTACTGGGACCCCCAGACTCCTCTCCTTCTGTCCCTATCAGGCTCTGTGGCTCCTCCTGGTCCGTGGAGCTGTCCCCTCCTGTGGCCGTTGATGTATCTGGATAGGAATAGGAAGTAAGAGAACAACATCAGTCACCTGCACCGACTGCACACACCACAGTGAGTACATCACATCACAGGGCAAGCCCTGGCATCATCAGCTGAACACTGCTCAAAGTGCCAACACTGTTTAGAATAAGCCAACTGTCATTTTCAACATCAACCATGGCACACATATCCCTTCTTGACTTGCACACATATGTCTGTTGCATGTTGGATACTAATACCCCAATGTGTCGACATGCACCATCCACACATTATTTGGACATGCAAGTGAAAATGTAGGAGTATGTCACTATACACACAGCACATCTCTTGCTACTGACTCAGTACAGATGTCCGGATGAAGGGATGGGCAGAGACTCATTTCACATGTTTGTGATGCATGCCAGCAACACACACTATGATGTTCTCATGTCCTCATGGGCAATGCCACAATGGGGTGCATGGAGCACACTTGAACACAATGCAGGATCACTCATAGCAAGTTAAATGCCATGGCACTGGGATGCCCTGAAAGTCAGTCAATACTGTCTCCTGTCACAGGGGCAGGGCATCCAGACAACAACAATATGCACTGACTCACAATCCTAGCTCAGGGGTAAAGCTAACTCTGCAGATGACCGGCGCACTTGCCCATCCCCTGCAAACAACATATACAGGACCCTGAAGACCCCACATCATGCAAATCAGACATATGAGTCTCTGCAAACACACCTCCCTGTACATTAACACATCACAGTCTGCCATGCATGTAACTCAGCTGCATGAAAGACACAGTTGCATACACCATTGTGCGCTGTCAGATGTTCACACACCTATATGTCACACAGGTCTTGTCTCTCACAGTCACATCTCAGATGTCCTGCTGACCCTCTGAATCATGGACACCCCAGTTGTACGTAACAACAAGTCACACCCGAATGACACAGAGGCAGACACCTGAAGGCACATGTCACTAAGCACAACCTGTAATTTAATACACAGGAGTGGGATTACAGAGTGTTTCTAAATGCCCTTGAGGAGGCATGACTGCCCAGGTCTCCATGAAACAGTGTTTGGCCCTGGACAGTAGTCAGGTGGCTAAGCAAGTGTGACATACTTGATAGACATACTCCTGAGGCACCAAAATTGGAGTCCCCTGCTGCATGGGTTTGTTTGGAATACCCCAGCCACATGTGGCGCATCAGACCAGCAATCGGAACACATCTCAAGGGCACACACAGATCACATGTCAGATCTCAGGCATTGGGCAAACAATTGACCCACCCATGAAACACACAACAGAGTCATGGGAACAGATGCTGTCCTGTAGATGAAGCATAGCTGACTGCAGGGACACAGTGCTCTAGTGACACAACCAACAGACTGTAGGGGCCACACCTGTGGAACAGATGAGGAGGGTGCATCACACAATTGAGGGACCTGAGTATTGGACTACAAGACCTACGTAATGTGGAAGTGTGACCAGGCCAAAAGACTGCAATTAGCATGCAAGACATAGTACACAGATTAGGCATTGACTTACCCCCTTCTTGTTGCTGTCTGGCCCTCAGCTGCCTATCCAGGTCCGGAAGACCACAGCCAGTATCCGGAGCATGTGGGGGGTCAGGGTCCAGTGTCCGCCCCTCCTGCACGGAGGTGACAGCTTCAGCTGGACTCTAGCTATCCTCCGGGTCCAGCCCAGAAGGTCCTGCCACCTCTTCTGGCAGTTGCGGATCCGGCGCTTGCAGACCCCCACCGAACGAACAGCCCGGGCGATGGTCAGCCATATCTCCTGCTTCTGGTGGGCATCAACCTGTGAGGATGACAAAGTTAAAAGTACATTAACACACATGCCCCAGATGCACACATTTGTATATACATGTCATCATCACAAAGGGAAATGAGTTACACAGTTAGTGCAACCATGGGGAAGGACAAATCACCTGCAGGGACCACAGTTCTTTGGGGTAACACGCAGGTAGGTCAGCAGTGTGCGACCATTTTGTTGTAACTATTTAGTGGCTCTCTGAGCCGGGGAGTCGACGGACTCAGGTTACGCACCTGCGTTGCTACGAGAGGTACTAGACCTGTTAATGATTTTAGCAGCTTACATTGCAACCCTACACTCTTTCCTACTCCCTGCTGACGAGAGGCAACTACCTCGAAACACGTGTCCAGGGATGGCTAACGCTATTCACACTTGCACTCACGACACGAGCATAGGTGTATCCGCCGACGCTTACTACAGGGACCACAGTTCTTTGGGGTAACACGCAGGTAGGTCAGCAGTGTGCGACCATTTTGTTGTAACTATTTAGTGGCTCTCTGAGCCGGGGAGTCGACGGACTCAGGTTACGCACCTGCGTTGCTACGAGAGGTACTAGACCTGATAATGATTTTAGCAGCTTACATTGCAACCCTACACTCTTTCCTACTCCCTGCTGACGAGAGGCAACTACCTCGAAACACGTGTCCAGGTATGGCTAACGCTATTCACACTTGCACTCACGACACGAGCATAGGTGTATCCGCCGACGCTTACTACAGGGACCACAGTTCTTTGGGGTAACACGCAGGTAGGTCAGCAGTGTGCGACCATTTTGTTGTAACTATTTAGTGGCTCTCTGAGCCGGGGAGTCGACGGACTCAGGTTACGCACCTGCGTTGCTACGAGAGGTACTAGACCTGATAATGATTTTAGCAGCTTACATTGCAACCCTACACTCTTTCCTACTCCCTGCTGACGAGAGGCAACTACCTCGAAACACGTGTCCAGGGATGGCTAACGCTATTCACACTTGCACTCACGACACGAGCATAGGTGTATCCGCCGACGCTTACTACAGGGACCACAGTTCTTTGGGGTAACACGCAGGTAGGTCAGCAGTGTGCGACCATTTAGTTGTAACTATTTAGTGGCTCTCTGAGCCGGGGAGTCGACGGACTCAGGTTACGCACCTGCGTTGCTACGAGAGGTACTAGACCTGATAATGATTTTAGCAGCTTACATTGCAACCCTACACTCTTTCCTACTCCCTGCTGACGAGAGGCAACTACCTCGAAACACGTGTCCAGGGATGGCTAACGCTATTCACACTTGCACTCACGACACGAGCATAGGTGTATCCGCCGACGCTTACTACAGGGACCACAGTTCTTTGGGGTAACACGCAGGTAGGTCAGCAGTGTGCGACCATTTTGTTGTAACTATTTAGTGGCTCTCTGAGCCGGGGAGTCGACGGACTCAGGTTACGCACCTGCGTTGCTACGAGAGGTACTAGACCTGATAATGATTTTAGCAGCTTACATTGCAACCCTACACTCTTTCCTACTCCCTACTGACGAGAGGCAACTACCTCGAAACACGTGTCCAGGGATGGCTAACGCTATTCACACTTGCACTCACGACACGAGCATAGGTGTATCCGCCGACGCTTACTACAGGGACCACAGTTCTTTGGGGTAACACGCAGGTAGGTCAGCAGTGTGCGACCATTTTGTTGTAACTATTTAGTGGCTCTCTGAGCCGGGGAGTCGACGGACTCAGGTTACGCACCTGCGTTGCTACGAGAGGTACTAGACCTGATAATGATTTTAGCAGCTTACATTGCAACCCTACACTCTTTCCTACTCCCTGCTGACGAGAGGCAACTACCTCGAAACACGTGTCCAGGGATGGCTAACGCTATTCACACTTGCACTCACGACACAAGCATAGGTGTATCCGCCGACGCTTACTACAGGGACCACAGTTCTTTGGGGTAACACGCAGGTAGGTCAGCAGTGTGCGACCATTTTGTTGTAACTATTTAGTGGCTCTCTGAGCCGGGGAGTCGACGGACTCAGGTTACGCACCTGCGTTGCTACGAGAGGTACTAGACCTGATAATGATTTTAGCAGCTTACATTGCAACCCTACACTCTTTCCTACTCCCTGCTGACGAGAGGCAACTACCTCGAAACACATGTCCAGGGATGGCTAACGCTATTCACACTTGCACTCACGACACGAGCATAGGTGTATCCGCCGACGCTTACTACAGGGACCACAGTTCTTTGGGGTAACACGCAGGTAGGTCAGCAGTGTGCGACCATTTTGTTGTAACTATTTAGTGGCTCTCTGAGCCGGGGAGTCGACGGACTCAGGTTACGCACCTGCGTTGCTACGAGAGGTACTAGACCTGATAATGATTTTAGCAGCTTACATTGCAACCCTACACTCTTTCCTACTCCCTGCTGACGAGAGGCAACTACCTCGAAACACGTGTCCAGGGATGGCTAACGCTATTCACACTTGCACTCACGACACGAGCATAGGTGTATCCGCCGACGCTTACTACAGGGACCACAGTTCTTTGGGGTAACACGCAGGTAGGTCAGCAGTGTGCGACCATTTTGTTGTAACAAATCACCTGCATGTCTGACATGTTAACAATGCCTGGATAGTTTAAGCTTGCACTAATGCACTTTAGCAGCAGGACACCTGTTCATTACATTTACCTACACACTTTGGGGGATGAAAGTAGTCAGTGAGAATGCTTGCCACTGGTGTACACACTGCTAGTACTGCTAGTCAGACAACATGCATAATTAGGAAGGAAGTGGACTGCAGACTCACCAGCTCCCCTGGTTTCCCATAGAGCTTGCTGTACTGTGGAAAGAGCCCGTCCAGCAGGGCCTGGTTCTCCTCCTCAGTGAAGGCTGGGGCCCTCTCCAGAGTACGTGCCATCGCAGGAGCAAGAGGATGCAGAGACAGCAATAGTGGAAGCAGGGATGTGGTCCAGTAGCATGTAGTGCAGGCAAGCGAGCTCCCTGGGGTCCAGCCAGCCTTATATCTGTGCTGCAGAGTTAGAATCTGTGCCATGTGTCCCAAGTGATAGGTCCAACACGGTTGCATTCTATGAATCTGGCCAATCCATGGAATTGTACGACTCGTACATGCCTTCTGCATCGTTCAAATCTTCACCTTCATGAAACACTTGAAATTGCAACATTGTTGTAGGCATCCAACTGAATTTCCATTGCACAGCTCGTACAAGTTTTGAATCCGCATCAATCTCCATGACAGTCCAGAGCCAATGGGTGTGCCCGGCTCGGTCAACTGACTGTACAATGCGTATTTTGAAAATACACATGCACCCATCTCCATACGATTCAATGGCTAAGGCATACGCCTGTCTCGGACCATGCCTGCCCGACGTGTATGCATGATAGTCACCCGCGTCGGTCCTCATTGCAGTCAATGACAAAGCGCACGCACGGCTCGGTCATAAACCATGCAATGCGTACGCATTGTCACCCGCGTCGGACCTCATTGCATTCAATGGCAAAGTGTACGCACGGCTCGGTCATGAACCGTGCAATGCGTACGCATTGTCACCCGTGTCGGACCTCATTGGTGTGACTATTCTACGGATTCAACACACAATTACTAGCCAGGGACACCTGTGCACACCTACCACACTACAGCACTGGCCACACAGTGTCCCATGGCATGTAAGGCTGCATTCCCTGGGTGTTTGGGGGGGCACATTTGGTTTGTTGGGTGGCACTTTTGTGCAGCCACTCCCAGGCTGTGCACGTGTACATGGGGGCAGAATCCTTTCTGTGTCGTGCACATTACCACTGTGATGTGCAATTGTACAGTAATGGGCATGAGTCACGGACACAGTTTCATGTTGGATATGTTTGGAGCATGTCACATACACCCTAAATCCAGAGTGCGATGGCATGTACGTCACAGTGAGACCTGTAGCCGCAATACTGATGTGCACCCACAGTATGTGTGCATGTTGTGTCTCAGATGTGTCTGATCAAATGTGCCCATGGGTGTCTCCACATCCATGTGGTATATGCATCAACCTTGATGGTGTGTGTGTGTCTAAGAGACGTACATGTAGGGCCTGCAGAACAACAGCGGCCACTACCTGTGGGACTTACGCTTGCCTTGTGGTGTGTACATGATACGCTATGTCCATGCCAGTGTCGATGTGGCAATACAGGGACCCTGGGTTTCTGCGTGGCAAAGATCTGTGATGCCTGGGAGACATCAGGCCTCACTTGTCACTGTGGTGTGTGTTTGGAATGTCGCAGCAGTACATAGGTTGGGTGACACAGCCAGATGATTAGCCATTGCACTACATGGGACTCATGTGGACATGTGGAATTGAGATGTAAGGTGATGGTCCTGTAGGTGACATATGTGTCCATGCCCAACAGCACACACCTCAGTACATTGATCTATCATGTGATATTGAGCCTGGTCATGGCCACATGGGTGGATGAACTGACAATCTTCCTTTGTGCATCTCTGTACTGCATGGCACCAGCTGTCCATAGACCATTCCCAGACCTTGCGACCATGCAGGAACGCGACTGCATCAGACGGTACGGCTTCACCAGGCCACTGATTGAGGAGTTGGCGGAGCAGTTGGCGCCACATCTGCTACCTGACCGGACATACCCTACAGCACTGACCCCAGAGGTGAAGGTGATGGCAGCCCTGCACTTCTTTGCTACTGGTACTTTCCAGTACACAGTGGCTACCGCTGGTGGCATGTCGCAAACGATGTTTAGTCGGGTGCTACACGATGTCTTGGACGGGATATTGCATTTCCTAGACCTGTACATCAAATTCCCTAGCCCAGCTGAACTCCCTGAAATAAAGGATGCCTTTTATACACTGGGGAGGATGCTGAACGTCATCGGATCTATTGATGGGATACATGTGGCCCTGATACCACCACAGGCACATGAGCATGCATACCGGAACATGAAGCACTACCATTCCATCAATGCTCTGTTGGTATGTCTTGCTGACATGTCTATCACACATGTGTGTGCACGGTTCCCTGGTTCGGCGTATGATGCCTACATAATGAGGAGTAGTCGCATTGTAACGCTGATGTCACAGATGCCAGCTCAGCATGCCTGGCTTGTCGGTGTGTACTGACTGTTTCTCATTGTGTGTGTTTGTCAGTGTTGTATTCTGCACTCCTACAAAACTCAGCTACTTGTTCATTTTTGTGTGTGTAGGTGACTCCAGATACCCCAACATGCCGTGGTTGCTGACAACCCTCCGGAACCCTGTGACACCAGCCGAGATGCGCTACAATGAGACACATGGTCGGAGCAGGAGGGTGATTGAGCGGACATTCGACCTCCTGAAAAGCCACATTCGCTGCCTCTACAAGCCCGGAGGTACCCTCCCATATGAGCCTGCAAAGGTATGCAAAATAATCCTTGTATGCTGCATGCTACACAACATGGCAGTGCGGAAGGAGGTGCCTCTCATCCAGGATGACGATGACCAACCTCCGGCACCTGTGGAGGATCCCGGCCTGGGCCAAGATGCCAGTGATGATGAGGATGAGGGTGACGTCCGCTCACAGCTCATCAACTACTTCTTCACCTGAATGTGAGTTTCCAGGGTTGTTATGTCAATGTATGGAGGTAGCCTGGAATGTGTTGTGGCTGCTCTGTTGCTGTCTGAGTGTGTCTGTGTGCCACTTGACTGGATGCGTGCAGTGATGTCTCCATTCAGGTGGTGTGTACTCCACAATAGGGTAGTACTGCTAACTTGTTTTTGTGTAGGTTTCTTGCGACATGTTTTGTGCATGTGTATTGCATTTCTCTCCTGTTCTGCTGTGCTTTTGACTGTGTCTTGTGTCTGTCCTTCCCAGGGTACTTTGCCTGTTGTTTGAGCAACACTGACCTCCAACACCCAGAATCCAACACCAGTGTGGAAGTTGTCAATTCCCATCAACTGATGTACCACACATCCCTGGACTTTAATTCTCTAACACTTTGTGAGCATGTGTCCACTGTTACGTAGAATTAGCGTGCAACTATTGTGGAATAAACATGTTGCTGATGTGTAATGAGCCTGTGCTATGCTTTGTTATGTGCATTGTCTGTCTTCCCACATCTGACTGACATCTGCTTACTTCACCTGTGTACTTGTTACCACTGACTGGGGTTGGTGTTGTGTCTGTGCATGCCAATGTGTTTCAGGTCAACATCATTGTGTGGTATGAGTAACATGGCCATGGTGAGTATGTGTTGTGGTGCCATAGTGATGTGTCTCCCTCACATGTGTCACATCACCATGACTCACGTTACGTTGGTCACATTGTTGCAGTATTTGGCATGCTCTGTGTTGTGTAGCAGATCGACATCTCCATAACACATGACAAGTTGGAATCACAACAGAAGCAAGTATGGTGTACTGGTGAGTTTATTTTCAAGCATGTGTGAGGAAAGTGCACAGGATGGTGGGTGCTGTACATTGGTTTTGGAATCCAAAGTTCACATTAGAGTTGGATGTGCTGGTAGATGAAATGTCCAGAGTAAAGTCCACAGTCATCTGCTACATTGGCCCAACATGAACCCTCCATGTCATGTGGGAGAGTTGTATGTGATTGGACAAGGTGAACGGGTTGCGCACAAAGAACATTGTCCAGAACAGGTTTAGAGGCCCTGGGGGATGTGCTGGGACAACTGCCTCTCACATGTCCTTCTTCGGACGATCCCTCTTCGTCCTGGGGGTGGGATCCTAAGGTGCAGGCCTCTGCGGTGCAGGGGACTCTCCGCCAGAGTCCTCCTCCCTCCCTGTGGTGCTGTTAGATGGTGTTGCAACAGATGTTGTGGCCACACAGGGAGGTGTGGACAGGTTTGTGTTGATCTGGTGGCGGCATTGGAGTATGTCCCGATGCACCGCAGTAAGGGCATCCCACTTGGCCTGCTCCTGTTGCATGTCCTTGAGGATCCCCACTACCTGGCCAAATCCTCCGGTGCTATCTTGGTACGCATCTATGATGCGTGCCAGGTGGGAGTCATCATGCAGTCCAGACCCTTCTGCAAAGCGCGCATGCTGCCTCCCACCCCTCCCAGCACCCCTATCCACACGGGCAGGACCAGCGGTGGGACGCACAGGTGACACTGGGACCCCTTGGGTGGTGTCGCTGGTGGTGTTTGCTGTAGCTTCCGGGGGGTCCTATGTCCCTGTGCTGTGGGTGTTCAGTGGCCTTGGTCTGTCCGTGTTGGCGGGGGTGCCCTGTCAGTTTCCAGATGCTGGAGGCGTGGGTACAGGGGGTGCAGATGTTGGTGCTGCTGGTGCTGCATGATGACTCACACTGGAGGGGCCAGGTTGGTCGTCGTCATCCGAAGAGGACAGAGACAGAGTCAAACCAGAGAGCTCAGTGTCCGCCAGAGTCTGGGACTGGGAATCCTCTTCATGTGGTGCTGGGTGCCCAGCACCACCTGCGTTTGGAAGAGACACACGATGTGAGTTATGTTTCTACATGCATCGATGGTTCACAAACATGACATTTTCTACTTTACGAACAGATGCCTGCCTGTACACTGCTTTTCCCAGCTTGTCACGGACAGAGTTTGATATTGTTGTTGCCCATTTCCCAGCATGGCCTTGTGCTCCCCACAACAGAGCCCAGTGTCAGACATCCTGTCAGTCTCTTCCCACTCCCTGTGGGGCGAGTATGGTTCAGTTAGAACTTGCTGGGCCATGTGGGTGTGTGTAGATTGTCTGTGACTGCAATTCCCATCATGCTCCTGGCTACACCCCCCTTCCCAGCATGCACATACTTCCTTCCTCTTGACTCTGCTTCCCTGTGAGGGTGTGTGACAGCAATGGCAAGATGGCTGACTGTGTAGTCCTGGTGTTTGTTGGTGCCCAGTTCCCAGCATGGCCTTGTGCTCCCACAGCAGAGCCCAGTTTCAGACATCCTGTCAGTCCCTTCCCACTCCCTGTGGGGTGAGTATGGTTCAGTTAGAACTTGCTGGGCCATGTGGGCCATGTGGGTGGGTGTAGATTGTCTGTGACTGCGACTCCCATCATACTCTTGGCTACACCCACCTTCCCAGCATGCCCATACTTCCTTCCTCTTGACTCTGCTTCCCTGTGAGGGGGTGAGACAGCAATGGCAAGATGGCTGACTGTGAAATCCTGGTGTTTGTTTGGCTACAAGTCCAAAGAGAGCCCCTGTGCTTCACACAGCAGCACCCAGTATGGTGTATCTTTTGCTGATATTTCACAGAGGTGTGGGTCAATGCATTCTACCTGGTGAGTTGTGTGGAGTTTGTGTTGAGGGGTGTGCGTGTCTCCACATGCTGGTAAGTATGGTCAGAGCTGTCAGTCCTCCTTCCCACCCGGCCAGACATCCCACCATGAAACGTGCTTCCATTGTGGGGCGTGCAAGTTGTCTTTCGGGATGTCATTCAGTGGTGTCCTGCTTCTGATTTGTGCATATGCCCAAGCAGGGCCTTGTGCTCCCCACAGCAGGAGCCAGTGTCAGCCATCTTGTCAGTCATTTTCCACTCCCTGTGATGTGGGCATGTTTCAGAGAGGTCTTGATGGGCCAATCAGGAGGGGGAGCATTATCTGTGACTACAGGCCCGATCATGCTTTTGGATACACTCACTTCACCTGCATCCCCAAAATTCCTTCCTGTCAGTCAGCTGCACTGTGCGGTGGTGTGTTTGTGGTGGCAAACTGTCTGGCAGTGTCTATTTAGCTTTGTGCCACTGCCTTGCTCTATTTGTTTGTAGGTTGGTGCATGTCATGACACAGTTCCAAGTCACTTTGAGATGGCAGGTATTGTGTTTGTCTGACTGGCATACACATCTTGGTATGATTATCTATTGGTTAGTGTAGCTTTGCTTGCGGTGCATGGTTTCACTGTCCCGTTACCACACAACTTGGGTATGATGTTTGTGTACTCACCAGGCTCTGGTATGTCTGTTAGCCCATGGATGCTCTCTGGTGGTAGGATGTCCCGCACCTTCTCTTCCCAGGTCGTGAAGTAGACTGGTTTGGCAGGAGGGCCACCGCCGGTGCACTGACTCAGGGCGTGATCTTTTTCGATAAGTTTCTTGACCCTCCTGCGCACGTCATACCACCTGTTCTGGATATCGTCCTTTGTTCACCTTGTCCACAATCCTCGCCCACATCTTTGTTTTCTGTGACATGGGGGTCCTTTGGACCAATGTACCAAACAAATGTGGCTCTACTCTGATGATCTCATCTACCAGCACTTCTAACTCACTATCTGTGACCTTTGGATTCTTCTTTGGGGGCATGGATGGGTGGTGGTGGTGAGGGATGTGTGTGTGAGGGTGCAAGTGAGGGTGGGTTGGTGTTGGTTTTGCTGGCTCTATGTGTGTGTGCTTTTGGATGAGGTGCTGATGGTATGTGGTTTGTGTGATGGGCAAGTTGTGAGTGTATCTGTGGTTGCTGTGTAATGGTGTTTGCTGCTGGCTGTGTCTCCTGTTTGCAAGGGATGATCGTAGTGATTGCAGTCCTTTATATAGTTTGAGTTGTGGGTGTGTCTTTGTCCCAGTTTTTTTTTATTTGATATTTACTGTCTTTGTCATTGCTTGTTTGGTCCTTTTTTTGTCTTTTTTCCTTTGGATTTTGTAGGCATGAAGTTAAGCCTGGGCAAAGCACTACGCTACACTCGCGTAGTTTGCGAAGTTTGCGCCACTTAGCACTACGTGAATTGCACATAGCACAGTGCAAACACGCGTAGCGTAGTGCAGTGCAGCAGTAATTTTTTGCTTGCGTCAAGTTGGCGACCGCGAGCAAGCAAAATGACATCCCGGCGAGACTTTTTCCTCGTTTGCGATCAGCAACATCAAGTTGCCGATTGCGAGCGTGGAAAATAAACCTCCCGGCAAGATTTTTAACGCGGGGAGGTCAGGTTTCTCATTGCGAGTGGTCACGTATGCTCGCGACCGCTCGTGATGAGAAACTACCAGTCCGTGTTGAGAAAGCTGCCGCTCGAGTAAAAATCTACTCGAGCGGCTGAGAACTACAGCTCGCACTGTGTAAGTTGCCGTTTTCATTGATTGCACAGTGCCGGATGCTTGTCTGCACTGTGCAATCATTGAAAACGGCAGCTTGCACAGTGCGAACAGGGTACTACGCAATTCGCGAAGCTCTACGCGTAGCTCGCATAGTGCGAAGTGCCCTTTGCGTAGCTACGCGTAGCGCTACTTTGTGAACTACGCCCAGGGTTATGAGGAAGGAGATGTTCATCTGACGGAAACGGACCCTGATGTTGGCTCATGCAGGCTTCTCCACCTCGTTCATGCTGCCTATCTTCTGTGTTTCATACGCGTCGGTTACAAAGGTCTCTATTGCTTGTGGGCCCGGTTGTCTGTGCGTGTCGCCCATGCGGCTTGGTCTCCGTGCGGGTCGGTCTGGTTTTATACGCATTGCATTGTACTGTGCGGATCGGACATAGCGGGTACGGGTCGGTCAGGTTCATTCTGGGTTCGTGTCGGTCGGTGGAATTCGAGTCAGTTTTCCAGCCGGATCACTATTTTTCCTACGGCTCGGTCGTACGGCTTGTATTCCATACGTGTCGGTTGTAATTCACATGCGTTGCATCGTACTGCATGGGTCGTACGGCGCTGGTCCGTGTCGGTCAGTTTGTTTTGCGGCCAGAATCGGAATCGGGCCCTTAGTGTCTTAGGTTTTGTGTACTGCCGTGGGACTGCCACAGCAGGACCGCCCGACCTGGAGACCAGTCGGAATCCAGCAGGGAGTACCAGTACAGGTTTAGCAGTGTGGTACCGGGGCACTGGCATGGCCGTCCGCTGCCACACTGCCTAACTCATAATCAGGCCCTAAGTGTAATTCTCAAGTGTGCAAAGATATACTTTTCAAGTTTGGTGTCTCTGAAATCACAATTTAAAATCGAAATCTATGGTGCAGTCAGATGTTAAATTTCAATTCTAAAAGTGCCAATTTTAGAAAGTTGGTATTTTCTTAATTTAGCCATTTGATGCCTGTTGCCTGATGGATCACATGTCTGTGGTGGCTGAAAGTTGGGCTTTTTGTATTTGTCCTAGACCGCCACACACAATGGGAGCTTAGGTGTGACTTGATATGCCATCCCGGCAGGATGGGATTGAGGAACTGGACCCAGCCTCACTTACACCTGAATACACTGTGTCCTGTCCCTGCAAATACTGCATACCCTCCTGTAGTGAATATGGAACCAAGACAGAAAGGGAGGATCTCTGTGTACTTCAAAAGCATGACTTTGTCTACCCCACTTTGAAGGTACAACTGGGTATATATAGTGGACCTGAGACACCACCAATTCAGTGCAATTCAGTGCACTTCTAGACCTGTGAAGACTCTGTCAAAGTATGCTTTATTCGAAATTTCATTCATAAAAGCAAGATACATATCACAAAAAAGAAGATTAGAATACATACACCATTTTAAAATAGAATTACATTTTCAACCAGATGATGTCAGAATACAAGACATACTTTTTAGAATTTCTAACTTGATTGTCAGTTCTAATTTAAAAAGAACGTACTATACCTATTAAACAGTTAAAAGTAATAAAAAATTATCTAGGTTAAAAATACTAATTTAAAAGAAAAACATAAAGGTTAAGAATATAAACAAGGTATCATAACAGAGAATAGTCAAGTGACTAGCAGTCTCTGTTTAATCGACCACGCCCATCCAAGATACTTCGCAGTCATGTCATGAAGAAGGACCACTGTGCTGCTAAAATGACTGCCTCTCTGCTGGACTGCTGCTTTCCTTGACTCCTGCTTTGCTGTGCTGACCTGCTGGCCTGTTGCTCTCCTGCCTGGATGAAAAGGACTAGACCTGCACCACTTGAATCCAGAGGGGCTCCAAGGACTAGCTGGCTAGCCTCCTGATCTGAAGTCTCAGTGAGTTAAAAGACCTCCAAAAACCCAAAAACTGACCTCTGCCATCTGTGAGTCTGTTCTGCCAAGTGGGACCACCCGAGTCCTGGTCCCTTGGAAGTGGACAGAAGGTGTTTGTTCAAGTGGAACTGATGTATCCTCTGTCTAACCAATTCTTCACTGTTACTGCATGGATGGGCAGAGACGCATCACTACTGCTGCATAGAACGGACATGACACATCAACTACAGACTCGCCACTTTGCAACACTCTTCCTGGCACAAGGTCCTCGCATACCTGTGGATGGATTGCCTCGACTGCGCAACACATCCTCGACACCAGTCTTCACATTGCAAGCCCCATCGACAGGATCCATGACATTGATGCATCAAGATCCGGCACCGCAGCCTACGTGTATCATGGAACTGGCACATCATCTCTGCTGCTCAACTCATCCTAGACCCGAACCTACACAACGCTCCAGAACCTCGGATTAAGGTACTTTTGTTCAGCAGGCCTAGTAGATGGCTCATGCTCTTTCGCAGTTGGCTGCACTTTTAACTTTGTGCTGGTCTGGCGTGAACAGATATCCCAAATAAGTGGTTATTGCTTTTAAGCACTATTTTACAAGTGGATTTTTTATGGTTTGGTCTTGTTTTATTTATTAAATTAATCTCTATTTTCGGACCTGTGTTGGTCTTGTTTTATTTATTACATTTATTAAATTAATCTCTATTTTCTGAGGTTAACTGAGGGTGTGCCTGCTTCTCACCATGACTAGGACTGTGGTTGCTGCTTGACTAGGGTTCAAACCCCAGTGAGCCTACAACCCAATTTCTAACATTGGTGATCACAAGTGGGATGGGACTTGTGTTTCTGCAGTGCCATACAGTAATTTAGTGTATACTACTATTCCACATCCAAGACCAATTCAAATTTTAAATTCTCCCTGTTTTGCATTTTTGATTTTTCGTCAAAATCATGTCTCAGGTTGCTGGATCGACACTGCACCTACAAGAACTTAATTTGAGCTGGCCCACATAGAGGTATACTCTATGGCCCATCTCAAAAACATCTGTAAGGAGATTAGACTTCCTGCCAACAGCACCACCAGGAAGGTGCTGAGGACCTGGGCAAAAGCTCACTCCGAGCTGGGTGAGACCACAGGAGAGGATGATGGGATGGAGGAGGACCCTTCTGATGAACCACCTGCAGTACAAGGGGAGGAGTTAACCCTGAATTGCAGGGCCAAGGC
Source organism: Triturus cristatus (assembly GCF_964204655.1). Taxonomy (NCBI): domain Eukaryota; kingdom Metazoa; phylum Chordata; class Amphibia; order Caudata; family Salamandridae; genus Triturus; species Triturus cristatus. The sequence continues at coordinate 444,908,978 of NC_140585.1, forward strand.
ACAGAACAGTGTATTTTCCCAGGGCCTGCCCCCAGAGAAACTGGCAGAGAGGAAGGAGGAGAGAGAATTTAAGCTGCAGATGGCTAAATTAAAAATGAAAGAAGAGGAAAGGAAGGCTGAAAGGATGTTGGAAGAGAAAAAGATGTTTCTGTCTCCTGAAAGGGGTGTTTGGACAACATTTTGGTTAAAAATATCGCATTAGAGAAATGCCAAGAACATCTGGATCTCATATATATTGTGAACAGGAATAATGAAGGTAAAAAAAAAAATTAGGTATAGTTTTTAGTATTGATGTATAAAAATATTGATGTAGTAAATATTGTTGGATAAAATTCTGTGTTTATATTTATTTTAATATGTTTTAATTTTAGAGCAATTTTTATTTATCAAATTGCTATCATTTGTAAATTTTAATTGTTTTAAGGGTTAAAAGAATTGAAACGATCTTTTAGTAGTGGAAGGTTAATGGGGATAAGGGAGATTAAAAAATAATTATATTATACATTTTTTAAAGTTAATTTTTTAGATATGCATTTTTAAATTAATTTTATATATTTTTTGTTATATTATAGTTTTTATCTTTATGCATTTATTGTATGTTTAAATTGCAATAATTAATTTTTTGTTTTGGATTTTTGTATTTATATTAAAAACTTTACAAATTTTATTTAGAACAGAAACAATGTAAACATTGTTATAATGTCAAAAAAGTTAATCATTTTGTGAATTTCTTTTAGAAAATTAATTTTCTAAAAAAAGAAAATTAGCTATACTTTAAAAGAAGTTTTTAATGGTGGAAAATATTAATTAAAATTTTTGAAATTGTATAACTACATAAAAAATAAATGATATATTTTAATTTAGGGCCTGATTGTGATCTTGGCGAACAGGGTTGCTTAGTCACAAATGTGAAAGAGATCCGTCTGCCAAATTACAATTCCGCTATATCCTATGGATTTGCAATTTGGCGGAAGGGATACCCGTCATGTATGTGATGGAGTAATCCTGTCCGCCAAGAACATAATCAGACTCTTACATTTTTCTTTAAGTTATAATAGTTTACTTGAATGTGTTACAAGATAACATCTTAGAAAACTATATCATTTACTTGAGGCTCTGATTATGAGTACAGTGATCCCAAGACAGCTATACTCGCGGTGCCGGTCTGACCGCCATGTCCTTGGCGGTCCAACTGCACAATTTGGACCACGGCGGTCCGACAGCCACAAGACCACCGCCACAGCTCGGATCTAGGATCCCGCTGGTGCAGTTGTGGGAAAAGGCTTGATCCGTGGTGGCGATGCTAATGCAGGCACCACCATGCAAATCACAACCTTCTTACCTGCCGACATTTTCATGGCAGGGACTGCCATGAAAAGGTTGGCAGAAAGGAAGCTAAGGGGTCCCAAAAATGGTGATTCTGCTCAGTGTGGGTAGTGGCACGGGGCACATGTTGTGCCCCCGCAGGCTTCTACTGCTGTACATGCACTATGCATCATGTACAACATGGTGCATGGCAACAGGGCGTGCACAACAGTGGAGGTGATGCAGTGCAACAGCATTGCCTTCAGGCTCCGTATACACACCGAAGCATGCCGCTGCCACAAGACCGCGCTGACACACCATGAGCCCGGCAGTAAAATCAAAATCCGAAGGTCGGGATGCCACCAGCTTGGTGGCACTCTCCTGACCGCTGGCCCAGTGGCCTGGCGGTTCGAAATAAGGCCCTAAGTGTGATAATGTTTATCATTAATTGTGTTTGTTCTATTTGTCAAATAATATTTTGTAGGTAAAAGGTTTTATTTTGAATTGGATTTAATTAATTTGCATTTTTAAGCTTTTTACACCTTTACTAACTTGGTTTAGATTGAAGCTTGAATAGTAAATCTCACCCCTTTACTGTCGAACACCTTCCCTACGCTGGTTTAGGTTGGAGTGGTAATACTAAATGTCATCCCTTTACTGTCTAACACCTTCCTCAAATTGATTGAAAGTGGATTGGAAATAGGAAATGTCACCTCTTTAGTGTCCAAAAGTTTCTTGGAGTTTGTTTATATTGGAGTGGGAATAATAAATGTCACCCCTTTAGTGTACAACACCATCCCCAGATTGGTTGTGAAAATAGCAGAAATAGTAAATGTCAACCCTTTAGTGTCCAACACCTTCCACAAACATGGTTTAAAGTGGAGTGGAAATAGTAAATATGACCCATTTACTGTCCAATGCCTCCCCTGAGTTGGTTTAGATTGGATCCTTATTGCCGTGAGGGGAACGGCCCATCAGCACTACATTTCCCAACATCCTCTGGCCATTGGCGCATGCGGTGACGACACCAGGCAGTGCCGGAACACTACTTAGGCCGCCTGGTGCCACCGCGGCGCGGGACGAGCCCGGGCCAAGGGCGGGCCCGTCCTTGCCCGTCAGTGGCCGTTAGTGGCTGGGCTGGGCCTACTCTCTTGGGTTTTGATCCTGTTGTCTAGCTGGGCAATTGCAGTGCCTCATTATAGCACCTGGTACTAACTGTGGGGTATTTGGTTTGTGATATTGTCACCTATTTACAGGGCTGTTTGGTGTGTAGACTTTCTCTACCATGAGTAAGAGGAAGGCCGACGGTAGGATAGCGGGTACACTTGACGATTACTTAACAAGGGTCGAATTAGCAATTACTGATAAGATCTTAGCTGTGGAACGAAGGTTATCATTGGATCCTACTACAGCCTTGCCTTGTGTTATGTCCACAGCTGCTAATGACAACCCAATGGTAATCCGGCAAGGTTCCTGTTCACCGGGGGGTCCAGTAAGTGTCCCTTCCAGCTCTGGACACTCTGACCCTCCTTTACTTTCCAGCCCTCCTTCTAGCCCAGCAATGGTAACTACTCGAGTGAACAATAGAGTTATAGGGCCTAAAGTTAGAGAACCGCCTTGTAAAAAAAGAAAAGGTAGAGTTCAAAATAAACCTCCCATCCCTCGAGTCGCCCCTGGCTTTATGGGTGCACAAGCTTTAGTACAACCTTCTGCCCCTACCTGCACAAATAACACGCAATTCATGGACCAGCAGAGCCCTGAGATTTTAAGTTCTATACTTAGGGACCACCTAGTGACTCTTATACAACCTGTTCTGGAAAAGCTTGAAACTGTGGTAATTAGGCTTAATCATATTGAAGCTAATGTGTTAAAAATTCAACCATTAGCTGCAATAACATCTGTACAGAACACAGAGGAAGTGGTCAGCTGAAATAGTGTAAGGGCTACTACTGGTCAACATGTTTTAAGAACCCATATAAGTACCCCCCCCGGTCCCCATAGCACCAAGGGCACAATCTACTAGGCCCATGGCCGCCCATAATGTTGTAAGACCGCTGATTGAACAACAGACAATTGAGGATTCAACAAGGCCCGTGACTTATAATCCAGTGGCTTTTGAAGCACCAATGAGCTTACATCTCCTCTCAGAAGCTACCCCCTATACAGTCATCCTAGCTAATGTTCCTCCACTGTTGGAGGGGTCTAGTGAGCATTGGTCCAATTTAAAAAATAAAGCTCTGTATTTCCTTGGTAGAAAACTTGGGGCGAGTCAACCACTATTTGAAGAATTCAAAATGGTCAGGCGGGTAACCTGGGTTGGCCATACTCAAAAGGCCATGAAAGGTGACTGTGTGATGCTAAGTTTTAGGTCTCCCTTATTGGTAGAACGTATACTGGAGAAAGCCACACATTATGTTCCCTCCCAAGACGAGATTCTGATTTTACCTCTTGGTTATTTTTATAGGCCTGTAAGGGCTTTGACTCTCATGCAGCAACGTGCCTCCTATTGTGCCCCTCAACTAGGCTCCCAGCCAGTTAGGTTAAATAATCGCTTCGCTGCCTTATCCACCTTGGAGGACAATGATTGACAGGGGGATAGTTCTGTTCTCCCCTGGTCTGAACTAACTGGGAGCTTATTGTTTGCCTGTCGGGAGCCACCTGTTCATATGCAACCCATGGCACAAGTTGTGGATCCTGTCCCACCTACTGCTATTGCACATGTAAGTTTATCTACTGTATGTTCTATCATCGATCCCAATATGGGGCCTCAGTTGACGAACCTACCAACTGCCCGTCACAACCTATCATTTTCCTCCTGGAATATAGCTGGCCTGCAATCAAAGCTGGCTTCTCCTGACTGGGTGGCGTTTGTAGACCAGGTAGATATATGGTGTTTCCAGGAGACCTGGGCGGTTGACCCCATCTTTCGAGTAGGGTACGTGAACTACTTTAAACTAGCCATCAAGGGCACTAGAGGTAGACCGGTGGGTGGCCTGACAATTTGGGTTCATCAATGTGAGGGTATTGCAGTCATGGAAGTTCCGACTGACAGCCCCGACATACTGGCCATCCGTGTCTCTTCTACAAAGGGCCTTAATATTCTCATAATTAATACCTATCTTAGGGGAGTTCCTGGAGGCAAATGTTCCCCTTCAGTCTACTTATTAGATCAATTACTCTGTAATGCTCCCCGAGTTGGCCATAGGGTGGTGGCAGGTGGTTTCAATACCTGTTTTGAACCCCTGGGGATCGATGACGGCAAATTATCTGAGGCTGAGGATTCCGTGTGGGGAATCCCCCAATTAGAATTAAACCCTATTAGCAAATGGACCCAAGCAGCCCTCTTTTTGAAGGGGCTTTGCTTAGAAATGGGGTTGAGGGCTGTCAATGGTAGAACGACATCGGACAGGCTAGGGAAGATAACCTTTAATAATGGTAGAAGTGGGAGCAGAATTGACTACATTTTGGTTAACTGTGAGTTGTGGGCAGTTGTCATCGATATGGTGGTGACTGACAGGTTAGAAAGTGACCATAACCCCCTGATGCTGACTTTATCCGATAGCAGTTTCACTGGGTCCCGTAATGACGAAGAACCCTCTCTGCAGGTGCAAGCCATCCTGTCTAATGATATGAGAAGGGTCCGCTGGCCTAAGATTGCTTCGGATCCATCTGTTCGGGCCGCCATCAGGAACATGGTTAACGTGGCAATGTGTAAGCTGTCTAGTTGTGACTCTAAGGAAGGGATTATAAACTCCATCCCGGATATCCATAGTGAACTATTTACAGGGCTTAAAAACGTTTTCATTAAAAGTATACCAGCCACTGCCAAGTCTGTATGTCAGAGGGAAAACTCGTGGTTTGATGCAGGCTGTAGAGAGTCACGCAAAGCTTTGATTACAGCAATTAAATCTAGGCATCCGGCAACGATTAGGAGCCGTAGAGCTGCGTACAAATCCGCCCAAAAATTAGCAAAGTCAAATTGGGACGAATCACGCTGGCGTGAGTTACCCGAGGCATGTGAGGGCAGAAACATGTGCCATTTTTGGCACCTTTTAAAATGGGGTAGGAACCCGCAGGCTATGATTCCGGCTAACCATGTCGAACCTGGACAGTGGGTTAGTTATTTTGAAAACCAATTTAAGTCCAGGGAGATGCCACAAAATGCCTCATGGCCATATAGTGGAGATGGAGTTTTAGAGTTTACCACTAGCGAGGCTGTGACAATTCTGAAATCACTCCAGAATGGCAAAGCCCCAGGTCCTGACTGCATCCCTGCCGACTTATTCAAGCAGGAGCAGGATTTATGGGTCCCTTACTTAAAAACATTAGCTAATGCCCTGGCTAGTGGTGCTTTGGTTCCGGATTCTTGGTTTGGGGCAGATATATTACCAATCTATAAGAAAGGTGATCGCTCTGCCCCTGCCAATTACCGACCGATTAGCCTTATTGACGCGGCCCAAAAAATAACAGCACGTTTGTTACTGGGTCGTATCACCAGCTGGATCTCTGAAAACGATATTTTAACGCCACTACAGGCAGGGTTCCGGACGCATGTTGGAACCATTGATCAAGCCTTTAGGTTTATGCTTTTATATTGGAAGGAAGTCTACTTAGGGGGGGTATGCTCTTTGCAGCCTTTGTGGATCTAAGGTCTGCATTTGATACGGTGCCAAGATCCAAATTGTGGGAAGTCCTCCGGGAGATGGGTATGCCGGTCGAATTATTGCGGTTCTTAGTTATGTTGCATACACACACATATGCCCAGGTCCGATGGGGCAAACCAGGGGAGGTGACCGCGAGATTTGAAGTGTCTAAAGGGGTCAGACAAGGGTGTGTACTGGCCCCTACTTTGTTTTCCCTGTTTATAAATGGAGTAACAAGATATTTTTCAAACTTCCCGACAGATGCACCTTCGATAGCTGGTCTGAAAGTCCCCCTGCTCATGTTCGCGAACGATACCCTCCTCATTTCAAAAACCCGACAGGGGCTCCAGTCAGCACTGTCTAGGTTTGAGCTATTCTGCCGCGAACATGAGCTTGAGATAAATGTGGGGAAGACCAAGTTCATGGTCCTTCGTGGCCCTCGCCCTGTCAAAGCCAGGGTTGATATGGGTGGTGCAATGCTGGAACAGACCTCCACCTTTACTTATCTGGGGGTCACTTTTAGTGACAATTTAAGCTGGAAGCCCCAGATTGATTTATTCAGCCTTAAGCACTTGCAATTAGGTGGAGCCCTGCTCAAAGAACATAGGCAATCCTTTACAAAACCTGTTGCACCCCTGTTAAAAATCTATGGGTCTAAAATTCTCCCAGCTGTTATGTATGGTGCCGAATTATGGGGGTTTAGTAAATTGGATTCTTTGAGGGTGGCCCAAAACAACTTTCTGAGGTCATTAGTAGGGCTACCCCAATCCGCCCTACGTATCCCCCTTTTATACGATCTAGGATGTCAGCCTATTGAGGATATGGTCCGGTATAGGCCTTTGGCGTTTTGGCGACGCCTATGGACTACCCCGGAGCTATCCCTTTATGCCAAGGCACTGCTAGAGGTAAAAGACCTGGGGGGCTCCCATAGAATTAGCTGGCTGTCAGAAATTAAATTTATTCTGACTGATACGGGCATGGGCGACTTGTGGTCTAACCCTGTTGTAGGATGGGTTAAGCCACGCCCTATTTACAACACTAAGTTAGCATAACCGAGGTAAATTGTTAGCAAGCCAGCTTGTCGTTTCTGCTGCGCTGCACACGACACTGTTGTTATGTGTTATTCATTTTAGAAATGCTGACTCGACTTTGCCTTACAGGATAACAAACTGTTGTTTCACATTCTTAACAGTGAAATGTGCCCTTGGTCTGTACATCATGTAAAGAACGAGTCTGGGTCACTAGAAGGTACAGAGTGTTGTGATTAGATTGATCGTACCACTTTTTAGACATATCATGCATACAGCTGCCAATATCTGATGGACAAGCGTCTTTAATATTGCAGAACAGTTTGGTTTTACATTCATTCGAACAGAAGAGCTGATGCATGAGAGAGCTAGCTGATCCTTTGATGTGATTCTACTAAGCTGATCTATACGGTATGGGGACCCCCTGTTAACCTAAGAGACCTTCTAATAGTCTAATAATAATGTATTAGATTCTAGAGAAAGGAGTGTGGCTGTATACCACTGTCATTATTAGTATGATTGCTCCTTTCATTTTGTATGGTATTGTAACAATGCTTATGGTTCTGATCTGTACCGTTAGTCTGCTAATGTTAGCCAAAGTACTGCATCTTAGGGCGCGAGGTTTATAAAATAAACTCTTTAAACTTTACCGTGTCTGTATTATTCTGTTGTGGACTAACAAATAGATACGAACAGGTATTTCGGATTCCCACCACTCCTGAGAAATATCTAAGTTGCTTGTTCTGGTTTGTCTATACATTGGGACCGCCTAGCTAGATCTAGGCTAACGAATGGGATACTAAGCTAGTCGGATAAGGGGTTCTTGGTTCTGAGGGGAGTTTCTGGTACACCACAATTCTCTGAGGTCCTGGTCTCCTGCTCATAGTTCTGTGCATAAGCAGAATCCCTGCAACATGGCGCACCTAACGTTTGGTCTTATGATCTGAGATGCATTAGTAGTACTTGAGTTTAGTCCACAACTACCCTCACTCTCGTTTCCGGATAACAGGAGTGACAGTTTAACCTACCTAGGTTTTGACTAAGGGTTCCATCAAGCTTGAAAATTAAAAAGGTTACAACTTTTGAGCCCAAGTGCTACTGTAAATATCGTTGTTACTCTTTAGTGTGTCCTTATGGCGGTTAATATTCCCGCTCATAGTAGGGTTCCTTTACGCACTCACTTGAGGGCTTATGGGGTACCTGATGACGGGATGTCCGTGGTCTTTGTGGTCAGTGCTGATGCCACCTACCCTTATGAGTTGTTTTACTCTTGGGTGACCTTTGAGGAGGTGGATTCGGACGATAATTTGTTCCACGAATATGCAGTCACGCCTGTGCCTGCGGTTTATGCCCCATAATGGACGCTAGAAATACCTATTTCTGCATGGCAGCATACAATTTGGTTTAATGGCGCCCTCCCCCATGAGGTCGTACCGGCGAGAATGGGCCCATTGTCCATTGCAGGGGCCACTTGGCCGGTACTTGACGGATATACACCACACCCACGCTACCTGACGGTGGGAGTGGGTGAGTTACGAACGCTACACACAGCCCTGATTACGGTCCATAGGGCTTTAGTGCAGTATGTGTCACGCACGGTACAGGTGGGGGCACCTGCGGTTGCTGGACACGGGACTGATCACCATCACGCGGTGGTGATAAGCCCTGTTATGGTTAATGCGGTTGTCGGCAAGCGCCCCCTCAGTAAGGATGAATTTCCTTACTGGCTTGCGGAAAAATGTTATCAATTGGAAGCCGTGTTTCCAAACACTACACCTGTGGATAAACACAGGATACTCACCATTACTTTGCCGAAGGACCTGGTCCCTGATATTGTTGATTGTGACAATTGGGGCAAGGTCTTTGCTGCAACCTATTCGAAGTGCTACGGCACTCCGTCTATGTCTGTACTACCCTCCGTCATCAAGAAAGTCCAAGACAATCCTGGTGCGGAGGCAGCTATTGAGTTAGGATTAAGGCTTGTCGACAGTTTCGATGTGGTTTGTTCCATGGTAATGGGCAACCTCAAAGGAGATGCCATGCAGTTCCAAGTTGGTAATATGATGGAACTTGTGGATGATGCCGATAAACCCAGGGAGTTCGCAAAAATTATTGCAAAAGCCTATAGGATGGTTGGACGTAGTGCCTTGGGCGTGAAACCCACCATCAAAATTCCTGATGTGGTACAGCAAACTAAGGTGAGTTCGTCTACAAAAGACGAAAAGCCCAACTTTCCTAAACAGAGTTGGCGAGCCAAAAAACAAGAAAAACAGCAACAGAAACAGGTTTCTCGTTCTGCCTCACCCGTACAGTCGTATAGTGAACGCACTTATGATTTGCGCGATCGTACTCGTATTAAGTTACCTGATAGGTTTCAGGTTTCTGAACAACGCTCTCCTCGTTCTTCACAGGAAACATCGACTTCTCACACTGGTGGTGGAGAGCGTGGGAGAGGACGGGGTACTCAAGGTCGAGACCAGCCCGCCAGACTGACGGTAAAGGCAAGCAGGAAGACACTGCCAAACAACGTCCACCGTTTCAGAAAAAGAAAGTTGCTGCAATCTCAGCGAGATATGCCTCAGATGGTACGGACACAGCTTCGGAACCTGACATGGGCACTAACGCTGCTAGACAGCGCGGCGGAAGTTACAGTAGTGCGGCAAGCATTGCGTCCATTTCTGGAGGCGACAGCAACTGACATTTCTGTGACAGTTGAAACTGCTAATACTCGCGTAGCTCCCCCAGAAAGATTATTTGAAATAGTCCTTAATATTGAGGGTGACATACAACGCAAAATTAAAGTGTTTTTTTGGGACAATCTTACGACCACCTATGATATACTTTTGGCGGAGAAAGATTGGCCTCCGGCTTTCATTTTGGACGCTCCAAGGGGAGAGGAAGTTATTCTTCCTTCCTTTGGGCACACAGTGCCCATGGATGAGTCTAATAGGTTAGCCGGGGAGTGGGCACAGGTGCTTGCACCTGCGTTGTATCGTAATCAGGTTGGCTGGGATAAATGTTCTCCCAATCATGAGATTCCATTGCGGTCCGATCCCCAGCCTCAACCCCAATATCCCATGCGTCGCGAGGCAAGATCTCACGTCGCGTCCATCATTGAACAATTGGAATATCAAGGAGTGATTGAGACATGTGTGTCACCCATGAATAATCCTTTATTCACTGTGACGAAGCCTGACGGGTCGTACCGCCTAGTTTTGGATTACCGGCACTTAAACTCACACTGCCAGACGTGTGCGGTACAAAATACTCATAGTTCGGCTCTCGTCGATAGTCTTGTGAGAAAACGTTTCAAAACCAAGCTCGACTTGTCCAATGGCTTTTATTGCCATAACCTGGCCCCTCATAGTTATGAGTGGACGGCATTTACATCGGGTGGAAAACAAAAATTGTTTAAGAGGCTCCCGATGGGCTATAAAAACAGCCCTGGAGTTTTTTCTGCTCGCTTGGTCTCTCTCTCTTAGAGATGGTAGACCCGGAGGCATACTCGTATGTTGATTACATCTATCTGACTGACGACGAGTTGCTTCCACACCTAGCTCGTGTGGATAACATAGTGACTATGTTTGCAGACTTTGGTTACAAGTTTAACTTTAAGAAGACCCACATTGCTGAATTCACAGTGTTATTCTTGGGGTACGAACTCAATAATGAGGGTCGAGGCTTGGCACCGCACTTCCTTGAGAAATGCGCACGCCTTCGTATCCCTACGACACTGAAAAAACTACAATCATTGCTGGGCTTTCTGAATTTCGGTCGTTCCTACATTCCTGATTATGCCCAGCGTATCAAGACGCTTTACGCCTTGGTACAACCAACTTTTACCAAATCTTGCTGGCTGCCTGAGCATTCATCTGCATTGTATTCTTTGCAGACTGATCTTCTTACTGCTAAATATTTAAAAACTCGTGATAACCACACCAACCTGGTCATTAGAATTGTTCCAGGCGCGGAGGGTTTCACGTACTTAACGTTCAATGAGGGCGACACAGTCCCCATTGCTTACAAGTCTCATCTGTACACTTCGGCTGAGCTGCGATTTTCCACTGTTGAAAAAGTCTTGACAGCAGTTCAGATGGCGATCCTGAAAGAACGAGCGCTATCACAAGGAAAGCGCATGCTAGTGGTAACACCGTTTCCTGCTCTCGAAGCAGTCACTAAAGCTAGTGTACCGAATTCTAAGGCTTTGCATCCAAGGTGGATACAATGGGCGACCTCCTTGGCTTCGCCTGACGTCGAATACATCGTTGACGCGGCGTTGCAGACTCAAGAGAGTTTGGAGTATGAATTTGTTCATCCTGCTCCTCTGTCATTGCGCCCCATTGAGGAATACCATTGTGTCATATACACTGACGGGTCGGCGCAACCCGCAACTGGATCGAAGCACGCTTATTCAGCGGCTTGCGCAATTGTAGTCGGTACTTTCGTAAATGGAGAGTTCCAATCTGATGCAGTGCATACGCAGTCATTGGGTGATTGTACCGCGCAGTTGGCGGAGCTTCATGCTCTAGTGCTTGCACTTGAGTTTGCTGATCACAGGGTCACTACTCTTATAGTTAGTGATTCTTACTATTGTGTTCAATCTTACAACGACAATTTGCTTTTTTGCATTATGAATGGTTTTCATGATTCCAAAGGTGGCACAGTGAAGCATAAAACGCTTTGGGCTCGAGTGGCAGAACTTAAAGGGAGTCTGCCACTTGTGAATGTAATTCACACTCTTGGTCACCAACGAGTTGGTGTCCATGCTGTCGGTAACAGTTTGGCTGACGAGGCAGCAAAAACCGCAGTGGCAACATATTTAGTAGCAGTAGTTACAAGATCAAAATCTAAGATTGATGCTGACATCTTGGCAGCTATTGCTGCTTCTGAGACTGGGACAAACTTCCCTAGAGGTTTCCCTTCTCCATACCATTATCACTTAAGTCCTGATAAAGTCCCGTTAGTGAGGATTAACGATGTTGGTGATAGAGTGGTTCCCAACGCGGACAGCAGACCAGCTTTGATAACGGCTGCCCACGAAGGTGTTGCGTCTGCGCATGCTGGAGTGTCGGCAACTGTGTCTCTTTTGCAGCAGCGTTACTGGTGGTACAATTTGTATAAACAAGCGCGGGCTTATGTGCTTCATTGTGACATTTGCCAGCAGATTAAACCTTCTTCTGTTGCGCGTCCACCTCCAACACAGCTGCATATATCTAATCAACCACTTGCGTGTGTTTATTTAGATCACTGCGGTCCTTTTACCACTGATACTGCGTACAAGTACATCTTGGTTGCAGTGGATTCGTGCACACGGTTTCTGTGGGTGTAGCCACAAAGGAGTGCTGATGCCAGGACTGTCATCAAAGTATTGCGTGTCTTTATAGGGAGTTTTGCATGTGGTACCCTTCACTCTGATCAGGGCCCGGCGTTCGCCTCTAAGGCGTACAAAGAAGCTATGAGAAGTATGGGGGTCCAAGTCAAATTTTCGTCTCCATACCGGCCTGAGGGCAATAGTGTTGTGGAACGAATGAACCGTGACCTAAAGCAATCGTTGACAGCCAAGGTATTAGGTACAGGCCGGAACTGGCTTGCCCACTTGTATGACGTCCAACGTGCACTTAATAACCTCCCTAGAAGGTCTCTGGGTGGGAGGACCCCTTACATGATGCTCTTTGGAGTGAGAATGTTTGTTCCAGACCTTGATGGTCTAGACATGGCAGCGGCTGCCGCGCCTTTTGACCTAGATGACCACTGTGCTGTATTGCAGAATCTACAAGAAGCAAGGGACACTCTAGCAAAGGAACACGTGCCCTCTACATCCGAAGAAGCGCTCCAGATTCCGGTAGTCGGCTGGCTACCTCGAGTTGGTGACCTGGTCCGTGAGAAGGTGGAGAACAAAAAGGAGTTTGGCCCCTCTTATCGTGCACCAGTCCCGGTGCTTGGAGTACTGGGTACACGTACAGTTGTTTTGCCTCCACTTCCTGGTCGCAAGGATAACAGGTACATTTCAATTGAGAATGTCAAGCTACACAGGGTGGCCGATTCTCCATAGTATGACACCTTCGGTTTCCTGCCCTTCGATGCTGAGAAACTCTGTTGTGGTGCCACCCTCTATCATCGTGCCTGAGGTTTCCATTGAGATGCTCACAGTTGCTGATCCGCCTGTGCCACCTACTGCTGGTGGTTTGCCTGATAATCCTGAGTATGCTTATCCAGCAGAAGTCCCTTTGCCCCTACTACATACCACAGCATTTACCCAGTCCCATTCTTCCTTTGAAACTGAAACATTGACTTCCACCGCCCCTTCCAAAATTTCTATATTTTTTGCCTGGTTCAAGAGACATTTTTTGGTTGCACCTTGGACTTACATCTGGCTGGTGCTGATTTGTATTTTTTTATTCATGACAATTGGTTTTGTGGTAGTGTTTTTTAGACTTATCAATGGACACTACCTGAATGAACGTTCTACAATTAAATTAATTGATGGAACTTTGGTCCCCATTCCTCATCACACATCATGAAAAACGACCAGACTTTTGTGAACATCACCGCCTGGCCTGTACGTGATGGGATTGCTTGGGATGCAGTGAACTTTCAAATTCATGGTCCCACCGAAGTTATTAATGTGCCAACTGTTTTTCGTGTTTCTTTGGGTGATGTAGTTAAACAAAACATACGATCAGATGATTGGGATGTACAAGCAGTAGAAGCACTGTTTTCTGATTTGAAATATTATGCTGTATTTGATGCTGAAGATCTGTATTTAAATACTGCAAACTATGATGAGCAATTTTGTTTTCAACATTATGGCACATATTTCCTACACAGAGCAAATACTTTTCGAAATTTTGTTAATTTCACTCAGTGGGAACATTGTCCTGTCCCTATGCCTGGCAGCTCTGCCACTTTATTGAAAAAATTCACATACTTTTCGGATTTTAGTGTGTCAGACCCTGCTTCTTTTTATTTTAAGGTGGCGGTAGAACCCACTTCTAAGGTTAGATTGACACACACAAAATTATTATATTCCAAATCCTTTATGGATGAATTGGCTATTGGAGGTTATGACGTATGGAAAGCTACTATCGATCTTAAAACGGTTTGGGGAACTAAACCGTGGCAAGTACAGGGAACGGAGGCTTTGCATCGTGCCTGTCTTATCCCAAACCATATATTATTTTTGAATTCGTCTATTTTTCAGACCACCTGTTTTGGATTGGCTATATCTAAAAAATTAATTTCCCCCTCGATCCCGGATCTGGGTGCTTATCCTGGTTGGGAGAATCACTCAGATCTGTCCCTTACTATGTTGCAGTCCTTTGTTTCCAATGGCACCTTCAATATTTCAACATTGAATCCTGAGGGTTGGTTGGTTTGGCAAACAAGCTCAGACTCCTGTCAACGTCGGTTTTTGGATTTGGCTCCGGGGTATACACAATTTAGGGTTGACCCTCGTTTTACATCTTCACACACAGTGACTACCTACTCTGTAGGTAAGTTATGTCAGTCGTGGCTGCAACATTCCACGTTAACTTCAGTTAAGCTTCATTTATCACGATTAAATGACAAAATAGATTTGAATTATTTTATTAAGGGTCCTGCAAATGGCAGGTCCAAAAGATGGGCTTATGCTATTTACAATGAAATTTGGAAATTGTCGCAAATTGAAGCTGCTTCTAGATTACGTGCTATTGACCAGGCCAATATGGAAAAAGTATTGGCTGTGATAGATAATAGTATTAATACTTTGTCTTCTAGAATTTATACATTAGATAATATTGTTTCTTCTTTCGTAGACATTGTGCAAGATGATGTATCTGTGTTGTATCATGGCCAAAATCAGTTGCGTTCAATTATGCAGTTTGCATGGACATTACAAACGTTAAAGGCAGGGAAAGTCCCTTGAGATTACATGAATATTTCATCGTTGTTCCTTCCTTTTAATTTGACAGCAAAACAGCAGTTCATGTCCATGAAAGACGCAACTTACGCATTATTGCACATTGAAAAATTAGAACCTTTACCTTTTTCTGTTGCTGAGTTGAATTCAGCCGTGTGGCTGGTCACTTTACCTTTTAGTCTGTTTAAATTTAGTTCGTGCATGAAGCATTATGCCATTGGCAGATATGAACAACTTGGTGATGCGTTCCTGCACGAAGTTTGGTCACTTCCGTTCACTTACAGATGCGTAAGGGATGGCAAGGAGGTTTACTTAAAAGGTGAAGAATGCACTTCCGCTCCTGATCATTCTGTGGTTTGTAGACATATACAATTAGATGGCGCTTGCAATATACACGCTCCTAATTTAGCTTGTGTCCTAAAGGGGATTCCAATGCCAGTTATAACGTCTTCTTTTAAGCTGCTTGCCAACGGTAGTTATTTGCTTTTAAATATTGAAGCTTGCTGTGGGATGCTAGTGGGTATTCCTTACATAGTCACTGTTTCGCAAAAAGTGGTTTGCTGTAATAACATCCTTTTCCCACCCCCGCAAGGCCGACTCGATATATCCATCTGGCCGGCGATTCCAACCTTGAACGCAGAGTTCAATAGGATGAGCAGAATAAGGGCTCTTTTGTCTAAAAAAGAAGTTGCGTTGACTTCGTCCCGTGAAACATTTCTTCTTAATGTGGCGAACACACGCAGGTACAAGCTCTTTTAAATACTGGCCTCCCCCTCCATTTTGGAACTTTGATTCAAACTATCTTTAATGCTTCGTCTACGACTGGCCTTGTTCATTTTTTTAAAATTGTGGGCTCGGGCCTCGTGACATCTTTCCAGACTGTTTTTGGTGTGATCCCCGCATTTTTACATTCTATTTTTTCAATTGTCTTCGGAGGGATCCCCTTGCTCCTCGCTTTGGTGGCTGGGATCCTTTTGTTGATTTGCACACTTCGATATGGCTGCACACCAGGAGTTGCAAGACAGCATGCTCCGCCTGCTCCATCTTCGTAGCCGGATGCTTGATTACTACGGCACCTTACCTCTGGCGGTCTTAAGCGTCAAGTATGGATTGTCTTTCCGGTTTCCCTTTTTTACGTGTGTGCAACCTGTCTTTCATTGCCTAGATTGTCCCTTCCAATGGGCTCTGGACTTGTGCCTGTCAAACTTGGCGTCACCTGACCCGGATTTTGATGAACTAATGTGTCCCTTAGTGGCTCATGAATTTGATTGTTCTCGTGTCGGGTTTATGGCTTCGGGTGCTGCACACGGAGTCCTTGGTAACTGGGATATCGGAGAGGCGGCTATTGAATTCCTTGAAAGGAGTTATACCGAGGATGCTGACAGTTGTCCTATCATGGTGCTGGATGCTCCGATAATTGATGCACACGTGTTTTCCTTTCCCTTGTTAAATTGGATGGCAGATACTTTTGCGGAACGCTCCAATGATTTCCTCTTGGAAGCTGTTGCAACTTACGGAGCATATACCTTTATGGATTGACTGATTGACATTGTCACTCCAGGATGCATCCAGGGCTGTTAATTTTTCATCGAATTTTTTTTTAAACTTTTTTAACGATTTTTTCTTTTTTTCATTCTCGGACTTTACACTTACCTTATATGGACTTATAGTTCATGCCCTTGGTTCCATTCTATATCACTTGAACTCTGTGTTCTTGATAAGTGTATCCCTATTGGTTCGTGCTCCGATCATGGGGGGGGTGTAGGATGGGTTATGCCACACCATATTTACAACACTAAGTTAGCATAACCGAGGTAAATTGTTAGCAAGCCAGCTTGTCGTTTCTGCTGCGCTGCACACAACACTGTTGTTATGTGTTATTCATTTTAGAAATGCTGACTCGACTTTGCCTTACAGGATAACAAACTGTTGTTTCACATTCTTAACAGTGAAATGTGCCCTTGGTCTGAACATCATGTAAAGAACGAGTCTGGGTCACTAGAAGGTACAGAGTGTTGTGATTAGATTGATCGTACCACTTTTTAGACATATCATGCATACAGCTGCCAATATCTGAAGGACAAGCGTCTTTAATATTGCAGAACAGTTTGGTTTTACATTCATTCGAACAGAAGAGCTGATGCATGAGAGAGCTAGCTGATCCTTTGATGTGATTCTACTAAGCTGATCTATACGGTATGGGGTCCCCCCTGTTAACCTAAGAGACCTTCTAATAGTCTAATAATAATGTATTAGGTTCTAGAGAAAGGAGTGTGGCTGTATACCACTGTCATTATTAGTATGATTGCTCCTTTCATTTTGTATGGTATTGTAACAATGCTTATGGTTCTGATCTGTACCGTTAGTCTGCTAATGTTAGCCAAAGTAGTGCATCTTAGGACGCGAGGTTTATAAAATAAACTCTTTAAACTTTACCGTGTCTGTATTATTCTGTTGTGGACTAACAAATAGATACGAACAGGTATTTCGGATTCCCACCACTCCTGAGAAATATCTAAGTCACTTGTTCTGGTTTGTCTATACATTGGGACAGCCTAGCTAGATCTAGGCTAACGAATGGGATACTAAGCTAGTCGGATAAGGGGTTCTTGGTTCTGAGGGGAGTTTCTGGTACACCACAATTCTCTGAGGTCCTGGTCTCCTGCGCATAGTTCTGTGCATAAGCAGAATCCCTGCAACACTGTGTCGGCCGTCTTTCCCCCCCCAACATTTTTTAGGGATACTTACTGGCAATGGTTATTATGCAAACGTCATGCTTCTCGGATTGGCAGTTCCCTGACTACAACTTATTTGACCACTAAGGACCAACCCTCTCTTGAGGCATACTGGGATGTAATAACCAAGCAGCAGGACCGGAAGCTATATCACCAATTTAGAACTGGCACCCTTCCATTATGCTCCTTTACTTCAAGTTGGACTGCTAATGGCAATGATAAATGTCCAATTTGTAAGAATCTGATAGAAACAGTTGATCACTTTTTATTTGTTTGTCCGGAATACCATCAACCTAGATGAGCTTGGTTGCGGCCTGTGTGTCGTGAAATAGGTGTCAGATCAGCCCATGCCACTAGTAGGATCCTTAAGACAGATACATCACCTTTTGTGGTTATTGGTCTAGCTAAATTTATTAGCTGGGCATGGCTTTTACGGGGTAGGCGACATAGCCCTAACTCCCTGGTCTCTACCACTGAAGTATAGTATTTCTCTTATTCATGTGGTGGTGTATGTTAAAACCAATTTCAAGTCGCTGCTAATTGAATTGTTTAATATTTTTTTTATCACTGCTTTTTAACTATGATAAAAAATCTTATTCCAATTTCTAACTGTTCTGATGAAATATTAATATGTCTTTTAAGATGAAATATTCGAAATAAAGACTTTTTTGACTTGACTTGACTTGATTGGAGTGGAAATAGTAAGTTTCTTCATTTTATTATCTAACACATTCCCCAAATTGGTTTAGTTTGGAGTGGGAATGATAAATGTCATCCCTTTAGTGTCCAACACCTTCCCTGAGTTGATTTAGATTGGAGTGAAAATGGTAAATGCCAGCCCTTTAGTGTCCAATACCTTCCGTAAATTGGTTTATATTGGAGTGGGAATTGTAATTTTCACCCCTTTAGTGTCCAACACCTTCCCCAATTTTGTTTTGATTGGAGTGGGAATATTAATTTTAATCCTTTAGTGTCCAACACCTTCATTAAGTTGGTTTAGATTGGATTAGGAATAGTACATTTCAACCCTTTAGCTTTAAAGTTTTCCCCAAATTAAGTTTAATAAAAAGATGTCATACATGTTTTTTACATTTTATATTTTGACAATTTAAATGTATTGCATACTTTTACTTTTTGTCAAATATGTTTTCAAAATAAAAATACAGCAATTTGAAAGTGAAGTAAATAAAGGAATTACTATTTTTAAACTGTAAAAAAAATCAAATTTTATACATATTTGTCCAATGTACATTTTCACGTTATTTTGCAGTCAATATAATTTTTATAGTTTGTAAACTTTTTTGCATACATTTTTTAAACACTATTTAATTCGAATCATTAGTATATATTAAATAATTGTGTACATTGTCTACTATTATTTATTTACACTTCACAATTTTCTAAATATTTTTTACAACATTGTGTGACATGTTTATTATTTTTAATACTTTTTTAACATTTTAATTTTTTTTAACATTTATTAAACATTCAACTATTTTTCCCATTCATTTTTATGGGGAGATTGTCCTTTTTTAGTTTAATTTGGCCGCCATTTTGTTTACTGCTAACTTCTATTTTGCAGTCTATTGGTGTTATTTAGGGTCATTGTTACAGGATGCAAGTCCTGTTAAGTGCTGCGATGCGTCGGAACAGGTAAGTCCCTTTTTAGGTTCTTTTTAAGAGTTTTGAGGATAGGGTGGATGCAGGATGGCTGTGTAAAAAGTTGTTTATAGTGTTGTTTAAGAGTTGTTGCTATGTTTAGATAGTGTTTTGTCACTGCTTTGCACTATGTTGTTGTGCCACTTTCTTAAAGTGTATTTATCATTCATGTATGATTTTGTATTTTGCTAAAATATATAATGTTACTTATGTTTTGATGATTTAGGGCCTCATCACCATGTCACTCGGAAAGCATTCCAACCGACTTTGGTTCGGGGAGTTCGACCGACTGATTACAAAGTCTTTGAACACCGTTCGGTCGGACTCCCATTGACTTCAATGGGAGCCTGTGTTTCGACGGACAACACAGGCACTGAGTTATCCTACCACCTTAGTGCCCATGAACCCGGGACCGACTAGCTATAGTGTCTCACTTGCCCTTTTGCTCTACAAGAGAGGGACAAGTGATTAGACACCCCAGAACACAACACTCAAACCCTCCCAGGAATCGCGGTATCAGAACACACCATTTCGCTCTCACACCCATACTTGTTCACAATAAGATCGGACAGAGACAAGAGAAAAATGTAACATATTTATTTGAACCATCGGGCTCTAGTATGCAGTATATGTGCTACAATAAATAAGAAGATGCCTAGCACAAATACATTCAGCATAGTAAGTAATCTATAAATCATAAAAGGAGCTGTCATTATATATAACAGGGTAAACTAATCCCCCTGCACTTCTGCAGAAGCAAAGGAATATATATCAAAAGATCTCTGGGTGTTTGCGGCATACCCCATATATTAGCATGCACAAAATAAGGTTCTACCTCTCATGTGTAGTGGCGATCTCGTCTGTGTATTTGCCTGTCTGTGCATTCTACTATGACAAAGAGCACGTGTACCCAAACAACAGCTGCATGTGTGTGTTTTGTCTAAAGGCTATAGCCTGACCAAAACAGAGTATCAAGGATCATTGTTGCTTGACCTTGTCTGTGTTCAGACTAAATCTCATGAAAATACACGGGACATATGACCTCCCCTTTGTCAGAATGGTAGCACCAATAGTGATGACAGAATTCACAGTCCCAAAGCGTTAGATTGGCAGTGCAGTCAATAGTTTAGTGATTTAACGCTAATGAGTAATTGCAAAAAAAATTGTATCATAGTAATGGTTCCAAACGCGCCACTGGGCCCCAAACATTTGATGCCAACTGAGAGGCCAACATTCCATTATTAAATCTGCTCCTTCCGAGAGACAAATATCAGCAATCCAATTGAGCAGGGCAAAGGAACAAACGTGTTCCTGAATGTCAGATGTCGATAAGACCATCATGGGGCAATCTGTGTTGATTTCAATGAAACTGGGATTCAGAAGATGCTGTGCCATTGCGCAGGAGCTATTTCCGGCCCATGGCATTACGCCGGGTTATGAAGCAGTCGTGCACCGAAGGAACAGTCCTAGTAATGGGCCACTAGAGGACCAATCAACACTTCGAAATCAAGGGCAGTGTGTGACAGTGTAGCCAGGCAGATGTCCAGGCCTATTGAAAGGAGCACCGGATGCATATAAACACAGGTTGCCTGCAGGTGAAGTAAGTGCAGCAGAAGGTTAAACAGAACTCGGCATCCAGAGCGTCTAAGGTCACTACTCCAAAGAGTCATAGCATGCGCTTACTGTACAGCTGCAGTGATGCCTGCCCTGGAAGGACCACAAATGGAGCATATATTGCGGAAAAGCAGGAAAAACACAACAATGCCCAAAATCATGAGAAGCAGCAGTGGGAACCCACCGAACACGCTGGAAATAATGGAATGTTTATAAGCTGGTATAGGTGGTAGAGGGAAGAGGTGTGGCGCCGCGGCCAGGGTGACTGACTCCGGAATCTCAGAATCACAGCTCGATCCCCGGTGCCGGCGGTAGATTAGCCCAGCACCATGTGACTCTGGGCAATAGCTTGCTTAATCTTCCTGACGGCCCCCAGCGCTTAGAGACCCTTACGGGTGATTCTTCGCGCTTTGCAAATGTGGATTTTCATTATTATTATTATACTCCAAATATAGTTTGAAAAGAGGTCACAAGGCCGTAGCCCACAAGTTAAAAAAAGTGGGCCAGGCTCGTGGTATCAGACACATCAAATATTTGATGAATCAGTTCACCAAAATGTAGGGGGAGATTCATGTTAACCCCTTCTGTGCCTATGACGAGCTGGACTCGTCATGGAGCACAGTCGCGCTGTGCCCATGACGAGTCCAGCTCGTCATGAGGCATACCCTAGGGAATCCCACTGGTGCGGGCACCAGAGGGATTCCCTTTAAACCAAAATAGCCTCGGGAGCTGAGGAAGAGCTTCCCCAGCTCCCGAGGCCCCCCTCCCCCTTTCACTGTAATGACGATCGGCGCGCACGTCGCGCCAACGTCATTACAGTGAAAGTGAAACTGAAATGAGCCAAGAGGCTCATTTCAGGTTTCACTTTGTACGTGCTGAGGGGGCTATCTCAGCCCCCTGAGCACGTAGAAAGACAGGAGAGGTATCGTTGGAAAGGGGAGAATCTCCCCTTTCCAATGGTACCCCTCCGCAGTGGATCCCTGCTTTGGGATCGCCACAGGAGGGTGATCCCCAAGCAGGGATCCACCCACTAGACACCAGGGAGGGGGGAGCGGCCCCTTGGGCAAGGGCCTTTGCTCCCCCCAAATTATTTTGGGCACATTTAGTCTTCTTGCCCCCCCTGGGGGGCAAAAAGCCCACTAGACACCAACAAATTTTTTTGCCAATCAAAATAGGGGTGGGGGCTGCCCAAAACGGGCAGGCCCATGCCCCCACCCCCAAATTATCACAGTCTTTCTGCCCCCCGGGGGGCAGATGGGTCATTGGCCCCTAATCTGCCCCTTCGGGGGGCAGAAAGCCCACTATACACCAGGGATTTATTTTCAGTTTTTTTTAGGGTGGGGGCTGCCCGAAACGGGCACGCCAATGCCCCCACCCACCCGCCACCATTACAGCCTTTCTGCCCCCCTGGGAAAGTTGTGGCATCACCGGGCTGACACAAAATTCCTACCACCCAGCATTCTCCCGGGTCTCCCGATAAAAACGGTGCATCACTCGTGTGGGAGGCCCAAGTACCCGCCAAGGGCAAGGGCCCAAAACGTAGTGAGGCGCACTACGTTTAGGACCCTTGCCTGTTGAGGCGCACTACGTTTTGGACCCTTACCTGTTGCGGGTACTTGGGCCTCCCACACGAGTGAGGCACCGTTTTTATCTGGAGACCCGGGGGAACGCTGGATGGAAGGAAATTTGTGTCAGCCCGGTGATTCCACAACTTTCCCACACAAAAATGTGTGAAAAAGGTGATTTTTTCAGCTAAATTTGAGGTTTGCAGGGCATTCTGGGTAAGGAAATGTTGGGGGATCCATGCAAGCCATACCTCCCTGGAATCCCCCGGGTGTCTAGTTTTCAGAAATGTGTGGGTTTGGTAGGTTCCCCTAGGTGGCCGCCGAGCACCGGGCCAAAAACCCAGGTGACCCCCTTGCAAAACCAGGTCGTTTTGAGGTAGGCAATTTTTATGTCGCCTCACTACGTTGTGGGCCCTTGCCTGTCGCGGGTACTTGGGCCTCCCACACGAGTGAGGCACCGTTTTTATTGGGAGACCCGGGGGAATGCTGGGTGGTAGGAAATTTGTGTCAGCCCGCTGATGCCACAACTTTCCCACGCAAAAATGTGTGAAAAAGGTGAATTTTTTGCCTAACTTTGAGGTTTGCAGGGCATTCTGGGTAAGGAAACGTTGGGGGATCCACACAAGCCATACCTCCCTGGAATCCCCCGGGTGTCTAGTTTTCAGAAATGTGTGGGTTTGGTAGGTTACCCTAGGTGGCCGCCGAGCCCCGGTCCAAAAACCCAGGTGACCCCCTTGCAAAACCAGGCCGTTTTGAGGTAGGCAATTTTCATGTCGCCTCACTACGTTGTGGACCCTTGCCTGTCACGGGTACTTGGGCCTCCCACACGAGTGAGGCACCGTTTTTATCGGGAGACCCTGGGGAACGCTGGGTGGTAGGAAATATGTGCCAGCCCAGTGATGCCACAACTTTCCCACACACAAAAGTGTGAAAAAGCTGATTTTTTCAGCTAAATTTGAGGTTTGCAGGGCATTCTGGGTAAGGAAACGTTGGGGGATCCATGCAAGCCATACCTCCCTGGAATCTCCCGGGTGTCTAGTTTTCAGAAATGTGTGGGTTTGGTAGGTTCCCCTAGGTGGCCGCCGAGCACCGGGCCAAAAACCCAGGTGACCCGCTTGCAAAACCAGGTCGTTTTGAGGTAGGCAATTTTCATGTCGCCTCACTACTTTGTGGGCCCTTGCCTGTTGCGGGTACTTGGGCCTCCCACACGAGTGAGGCACCGTGTTTATCGGGAGACCCGGGGGAACGCTGGGTGGTAGGAAATTTGTGTCAGCCCGCTGATGCCACAACTTTCTTATACAAAAATGTGTGAAAAAGGTGAATTTTTTCAGCTAAATTTGAGGTTTGCAGGGCATTCTGGGTAAGGAAACGTTGGGGGATCCATGCAAGCCATACCTCCCTGGAATCCCCCAGTTGTCTAGTTTTCAAAAATGTGTGAGTTTGGTAGGTTCCCCTAGGTGGCCGCCGAGCACCGGGCCAAAAACCCAGGTGACCCCCCTTGCAAAACCAGGTCGTTTTGATGTAGGCAATTTTCATGTCGCCTCAATACGTTTTGGGCCCTTGCCTGTCGCGGGTACTTGTGCCTCCCACACGAGTGAGGCACCGTTTTTATCGGGAGACCCGGAGGAACGCTGGGTGGTAGGAAATTTGTGTCAGCCCGGTGATGCCACAACTTTCCCACACAAAAATGTGTGAAAAAGGGGATTTTTTCAGCTAAATTTGAGGTTTGCAGGGCATTTTGGGTAAGGAAACGTTGGGGGATCCACGCAAGCCATACCTCCATGGAATCCCCCGGGTGTCTAGTTTTCAGAAATGTGTAGGTTTGGTAGGTTTCCCTAGGTGCCAGCAGAGCTAGGTTTAAAAAACTACAGCTAGGCACTTTGCCAAAAAAGGTTCATTTTTCACTGCGAAATTGAGGTGTGTTGACAATGCGTTTTGCGCCGTTTCCTGTCACGGGCACTAGGCCGACCCACACAAGTGAGGTACCATTTTTATCGGAAGACTTTGGGGAACGCGGGGGGGGTGGAAATTTGTGGATCCACGCAGATTCCAGAACATTACACCACAGAAATGTGGGGAAAAAGTGGTTTTTTTGGCAATTTTTTAGGTTTGCAAGGGATTCTGGGTAGCAGAGCCTGGTGGGAGGCAGTCAAGTCACCCCATCCTAGATTCCCCTGGGTATCTAGTTTTCAAAAATGTATAGGTTTGCTAGGTTTCCCTAGGTGCCGGCAGAGCTATGGTTCAGAAACTACAGCTAGGCACTTTGCCAAAAAAGGGTCATTTTTCACAGCGAAATTGAGGTGTTTCCACGTTGTGTTTTGTGCTGTTTCCTGTCGCGGGCACTAGGCCGACCCACACAAGTGAGGTACCATTTTTCTTGGAAGACTTTGGGAAATGCGGGGTGGGTGGAAATTTGTGGATCCACGCAGATTCCAGAACTTTCCACCAGAGAAATGTGGGGAAAAAGTCTTTTTTTTGGCAATTTTTTAGGTTTGCAAGGGATTCTGGGTAACAGAACCTGGTGGGAGGCAGTCAAGTCACCCCATCCTGGATTCCCCTGGGTGTCTAGTTTTCCAAAACGTATAGGTTTGCTAGGTTTCCCTAGGTGCCGGCAGAGCTATGGTTCAAAAACTACAGCTAGGTACTTTGCCTAAAAAGGGTCATTTTTCGCTACAAAATTGAGGTGTGTCCACGTTACGTTTTGCGCCGTTTCCTGTCGCGGGCACTAGGCTGACCCACACAAATGAGGTACCATTTTTCTTGGAAGACTTTGGGGGATGCGGGGTGGGTGGAAATTTGTGGATCCACGCAGATTCCAGAACTTTAACCAGAGAAATGTGGGGAAAATGCGTTTTTTTGGCAATTTTTTAGGCTTGCAAGGGATTTCTGGGTAAAAGAACCTGGTGGGAGGCAGTCAAGTCACCCCATCCTGGATTCCCCTGGGTGTCTAGTTTTCAAAAATGTATAGGTTTGCTAGGTTTCCTTAGGTGCCGGCAGAGCTATGGTTCAAAAACTACAGCTAGCCACTTTGCCAAAAAAGGGTCATTTTTCACAGCGAAATTGAGGTGTGTCCATGTTGCGTTTTGCGCCGTTTCCTGTTGCGGGCACTAGGCTGACCCACACAAGTGAGGTACCATTTTTCTCGGAACACTTTGGGGAACGCGGGGTGGGTGGAAATTTGTGGATCCATGCAGATTCCAGAACTTTCCACCAGAGAAATGTGGGGAAAAAGTGTTTTTTTGGGCAATTTTTTAGGTTTGCAAGGGATTCTGGGTAACAGAACCTGTTGGGAGGCAGTCAAGTCACCCCATCCTGGATTCCCCTGGGTGTCTAGTTTTCAAAAATGTATAGGTTTGCTAGGTTTCCCTAGGTGCCGGCAGAGCTAGGGTTAAAAAACTACAGCTAGGCACTTTGCTAAAAAATGGTACTTTTGCATTGTGAAAATGTGGTGTGTTCAGGTTGGGTTTTGAGCCATTTCCTGTCGTGGGCACTATGCCTACCCCTACAAGTGAGGTACCATTTTTATCGGGAGACTTAGGGTAATTCAGATTTGTAAAGGAACTGTTATTACCTATTGACTTTCGATGCATTTCTGCCTTCCAAATGAAAGACATTGTGTAAAAAAGAAGTCATTCTAAAAAATGACTGATAATTCTCATGCTAGTATGAGTATTCCCAATTTCGGAAATGTGCAAATATCTACTGTTTCTAAACTCTATATTTTGTTCCCATTTCAGAAATACATAGGTGTCTTTCATACCGATTTTTCCATGTACACATTTTTACAGAATAATTACTATATACCCGGTACATAATAAAAAACCATTGCAAGTTGCTGCTCAGTTTTTGGCTCTGGGTTCGTCGGGTTCTTGGTGAACCTACAAGTCCTATATATCCCCACAACCAGAAATGTCCAGCGGATGTAACGGCATATTGCTTTCAAAGAGCTGTCAAAATTAGAAGAAGTTACAGGTGAAAACGTTGACACAAAAGGCGCTTTTTTTCAACAAATTTTCAATTTATCCTATATTTAACTGTTAGTTTCTATAAAGAAACCTTGATGGATCTACACAAATGACCCCTTGCTGAATTCAGAATTTTGTCTACTTCTCCAAAATGTATAGCTTTCCAGGATCCATTATTGCTTTTGTACCCATTTCTACCATTAACTGGAAGGAGGTCGAAAGCACAAAAAATAGCAAAAATAGGCTATGTACCAGAAAAATGCCAAAACTGTGTAAAAAATGTTGGGTTTCTGACAAAAGTCTGATATCCCCTAAAAGCTGGGAAAATGGTGATTTCAGCCCCACAAACCCTTTTTTGATAACACTTGCACGGAAAAACCCAGGTGCTTTCATTTGCAGCCCGTTTTTCCCATTTCCCCCCCAAAAAACTAAATTTTGCTGTATTTTGGCTCATTTCTGTGACCCCTCCAGGGAAATCCACAAACCCTGAGTACCCTCAGAATCCCCATGATGTTGGAAGAAAAGGACGCAAATTTGGCGTGGATACCTTATGTGGTCAAAAAGTTACAGTGGCCTCAGCGCGCACTACCCCAAATAGCCAAAATAGGGCGTGGCACAGGAGGGGGAAAAGGCCTGGCAGCGAAGGGGTTAAACAATTACTAGATTTCACAAAATGTTTTTGCCACCTGCAATTCGAAGGTTCCGTGAGCTGAAGTAAGAGCCACTTCTTGTTGAAACAATAACGCTTTGAGTCTGCGCAGCTTATTGAAATCTGTTTTCAAAGTTGGATTGGGAGGCCAAATTGAACTAGCAGCAGACCTGTGTAGAGGAGCAAACAGGATGTTGTTGTAGCAAGTTACTAACCGGGAAACTGACACCACATGCGAGATTCCTGCCCGCAAACCGTAACAGTCCTGATTATTAAGGACAAGATAGCTTCCATTCAAAAGCAATGCATGAGTGGGAATAATAGTGGAAACAGGAGTTCCTTTTAAATAATAAGCAAAATTAGGGGCAGACACATTACAGGCGCAATGAATTTTTACGTGTTGACAAACAAGAGAATGACCGGCAGTGGAGTCACATTCCTCCCCTGTAGGAAAAACATCTCTCTCAGGATGTTGACAATGATATGCAAACAGCAGGGACCATAATTCATGTATATAACTGCTCCCAAGAGGATCGTATCTACCCACCGGGAAGTGTTTCATGCAGGCAGTGAACTGAAAAGTAGAGCTAGGCAATGAGACAACTCTGTGTATTAACTAGACTGCAAATGGTATTTCTGCTATCGTAAAGGGAAGCTGTTCAAGTTTCTCTATCTGTAACATAGTATAGCAATCATCTTTCATAGCCATTAATTGCTGTGTACCTATCAAATTAAATGGTAAGAACAAAGCAGTGGAATTAAGGTAATGCCAAGGAAAGCACTCGTAATTCAGTGTTTAGAGTGCCCAACTGAATTGTATTATGGATAGGCCTGGGCGAAGCACTACGCTACGCTCGCGTAGTTTGCGAAGTTCGCGCTACTTCGCACTACGCGAACTGCACATAGCACAGTGCGAACACGCGTAGCGTAGTGTTGCGTAGTGCTGCTGTCATTTTTTGCTTGCTCGCGGTCCTCAACGTCAAGTTGGCGACCGCGAGCAAGCAAAATGACATCCCGGCGAGACTTTTTCCTTGTTCGCGATCAGCAACTGCAAGTTGGCGATCGCGAGCATGGAAAATAAACCTCCCGGCGAGATTCCCAACGCGAGGAGGTCAGGTTTCTCATTGTGAGTGGTTGCGTATGCTCGCGACCGCTCGCGATGAGAAACTACCAGTTCGCGTTGAGAAAGCTGAAGCTCGAGTAAAAATCTACTCGAGCAGCAGAAAACTACAGCTCGCACTGTGCAAGATGCCATTTTCAATGATTGCACAGTGCCGGTTGCTTGTCCGCACTGTGCAATCATTGAAAACAACATCTTGCACAGTGCGAACATGTTACTACGCAGTTCGCGAAGTGCTACGCGTAGCTCGCGTAGTGCGAACTTCACTTTGCGTAGCTTCGCGAAGTGCTACTTCGCGAACTACGCCCACCCTTAATTATGGATCTAAGTTCGGTCTGACCATGATATAATGCAGACACGTCACTCTGCACAATATCTATGACAGATGATATAATATTATCCAAACTATAAATATGAGATGACAAAGTATTTATACCATTGTCTACACCGGCAAGGACTATATCCAAATTATCTTGATCAATTTGGCGTAAACGTAATACAGCTTCAATTAGTGATAATTTCCAAATTGCTTTATAAGCAGCATAAACAAATTATTTAGAATGGGGGGATTTGGGACTCAGAAGGAAATCAGTCAGATTCATGTCTTCGGATAGGAGGGAAAGATGTTGTTTCACTGAAGACAAGGTGGAATGTTTTAACCATTGTTGGCATAATTCACCCACAGAATAGGTAGTCACAGTGTTATGTTGCGGGGATTCTGAATGTCGGGGATCATGTCTATTTTATTTAAACCCAGATATGGAGTTTAAAAAACAAGTATGGCAAACATTAGTGTCCAGTGGCCATATCACCCACCCTCCTGGAGCCATAAGTGAAGAATTAAATGTACCACTTTGTATAATTCTATATAAATGAACTTCTGTATAATTTGTATAAGATTGCCAATCATCGAAAGGGGCAAGGGTTGGAATAGTTGGAGTATTCAATTCTTTAATTGTAGCCAGTCCCATACAAGTAGTTTGTTGGATTGTATCATTTAGAAAGAATATGTGTGAAGGCATGAACATGCATGAAATAAAGATTCTATACTTTGGGCTTGCCAGGGCCTGGTGCCCCAAAATACTTTCAGGTCAATACTGTCTTTCCAATAATCATAACCTTTTAAGGCTAATTCTTCAATAAAGAAAGCTGTAATGATTTTCTCAGTTTGAGTAAGCATATATTTCTTCAAGGGAGTAGGAATACATTTAAAATAGTATGATTCTGGGTCTGCTGCGTTATAGCCAGTGAAATATGTGTACTTCATTTTTTGTGTTTTTGAGCTACCCTGAGGTGGAATTGGGCAATGCTCCAAGTGAGTATAATTATATTGGGGGACACTGTCCACTAGTCCTCTGCACAAAAAGATGTCCATAATGTTGATAAGAGAACAAATCGGCATAGTTAGCAGAATCTAAATACAAATTATCAGAGTCAAAGACAGTGTAATATTGCAGTTCAGAAAACACCAAATTCACAGTATCAGTATCCCAATCATCTGAATGCAACCTAGGTACTATGACATCACCCATGGAAACTCGGAACACATATGGTATTTGCAGGGTCTCCGTAGGACCAAATACATTGAATGGTACTTTATCCCGTAGAATTTCATCAGTGAACAAAAATACCATGGAAAATACGATCCAGATATATATCCAAGGCGGAACCAGATAAGCGCATTTCAACCAGGAAATTAAAACACAAATCTGTGCTGGTGGTGAAGGCAAAACAGAAGACAATGAAGAACTGTCTAAAGAAAAATTATCTTGATCGATATAATAACAATAAGAACTCAGCTGAGGCCAGATGGGGCAGAGTCACCTTGTAGGTGGGGATAGGGTGCAGCCTTTCCAGGCCAAGACTGAAACTATCATGTCATGGCAGCCACCTAAAAATCAGACAGTGGTGAGAGCCTTCCTGGGCCTTACAAGATACTACAGAAGATTTTGTAAGGGATATTGTACCATTGTTGCCCCCATAACTGAGATGTCGTCGAAGAAGAAGCTCGGATTGGTGATCTTGACTGCTGATTATCAGAAAGAAGTCATGTGTACAACACCTGTCCTCAAAGCACCTGATTCCTCAAAACAATTCAGAGTGCAGACAGATGCTTTAGATCATGTCATGGGGTGGTCTTAGCACAGTTAAATGAAGAGGGCCTAGACCAACAGGTAGCCTTCATTATCAGGAGGCCACTTCCATGGGAACAGAGGTGGAGAGAGATTGAGAGAGAAGCTTTTAATGTGGGTTGAGCACTGAAGTTGAGACCATACCTGTTTGGGACTCATTTCCTGGTTCTGACAGACCACAAGCCCCTCAGATGGATCATGCAGATGAGGGGTGAAAATCCCCAAACTGTTGAGATGGTCCATCTCCCTCCAGGAAATGGACTTTACAGTGGAACACCGTCCGAGGTCATACAACGCCAATGCTGATGGTCCCTCCAGGTATTTCTGCCTTAGTGAAGAGAACTCCCAAGGGGTTGGGTAGCTCTCCCCACTTTCAGCTGGGGGGGGGCACATGTTAGATCTGACAGCCCTAGAGTGAGTTATCTCCCAGCTTGTTGCCTTCCACTTCCACTTTTTCAGATCTCATTTTTGCTGCCCTTAGGACGCTGAGCACTTTACCACTGCTAACAGTGCTAACGTCCATGCACTCGCTACCTAACACATGTTAATATTGGTTTATCCCCAATTGGGCTATTTAATTTACTTATCTAATACCTAGTAAAGTGCACTACATGTGCCCTAGGCCTGTAAATTAAATGCTACTAGTGAGCCTTAATGCACTTTTTGTGTCACCCACTTAAGTAGCCCGCTTGCCGTGGCTTAGGCCTGCCATTGCAGAGCCTGTGTGCAGTTTACATTGCCATTTTGACCTGGCCTCTTGCCAGGCCCAAACCTTCCCTTTATATACATATGTCACCCCTAAGGTAGGCCCTGGACTACCCAGAGGGCTGGGTACAATATATTTAAAAGGCAGGGCATGTACTTTAAGTTTTAC
Source organism: Triturus cristatus (assembly GCF_964204655.1). Taxonomy (NCBI): domain Eukaryota; kingdom Metazoa; phylum Chordata; class Amphibia; order Caudata; family Salamandridae; genus Triturus; species Triturus cristatus. Next base: position 444,940,167 of record NC_140585.1, read on the forward strand.
ATGTTGTGGTTGTGAAAAACTCTCAAATTCATTTTTCACTACTGCAAGGCCTATTACTCCTGTAGCATAACATTAGGATTACCTTATTCCATTGTATAAGTGTAATTCCCAATTGTGAAGAGATAGACTTTTCAGGTATGGTGTTCCTGGAATCACAATTGAAAATCCAAACGTATAGTGAATTCAGATTTTAAAGTGCAATTCTGAAAATGCCACTTTTAGAAAGTTGCAAGAACAACAGTTGATGAAGAGAATGCAGAACAATGTCATACATTCGCCCCAGTACAGAGATCTGGGCCTAAATCCATAGTTTTTTTGCTCACCATGCCGTTCCAGTTTAAACCCGGCGATATGTAAATCAGTCTTGACCCTGTGCCTCATGGGAACAGTCCAGCCCGAACTGCCAAGCCAGGTACTCCCTGGACTAGAAACAAGCCTCCTAGGACCGGTTTCGGGATTTCTCCCCTCTTCAGCCAGGATAGCTTGATTCCAGTGGCATGGAGAGCACGGGACCCACATCTGGGCATACCCTTTCCACTCGGGGTGACAAATGCAAAAACAACAGCTGATGGACCGAATGCAGAACAATGTCATACATTCACCCCAGTACAGAGATCTGGGCCTAAATCCATCGTTTTTTTGCTCACCATGCCATTCCAGTTTGAACCCAGCTATATGCAAATCAGTCTTGACCCTGTGCCTCATGGGAACAGTGCAGCCCGAACTGCCAAGCCAGGTCCCCCCTGGACTGGAAATAAGCACCCTAGGACTGGTTTCGGGGTTTCACCCCTCTTCAGCCAGGATAGCTTGATTCCAGTGACATGGAGAGCACGGGACCCACGTCTGGGCATACCCTTCCCACTCGGGGTGACAAATGCAAAAACAACAGTTGATGGACAGAATGCAGAACAATGTCATACATTCACCCCAGTACAGAGATCAGGGCCTAAATCCATTGTTTTTTGGCTCACCATGCCGTTCCAGTTTGAACCCAGCTATATGCAAATCAGTCTTAACCCTGTGCCTCATGGGAACAGTCCAGCCCGAACTGCCAAGCCAGGTCCTCCCTGGACTGGAAACAAGCAGCCTAGGACCGGTTTCAGGTTTTCACCCCTCTTCAGCCAGGATAGCTTGATTCCAGTGGCATGGAGAGCACGGGACCCACGTCTTAGCATACCCTTCGCACTCGGGTTGACAAATGCAAAAACAACAGTTGATGGACAGAATACAGAACAATGTCATACATTCACCCCAGTACAGAGATCTGGGCCTAAATCCATTTTTGGCATTTTCTTACTTTAGTAAGTAAAATACAAGTTCCCTTCGGAACAAATCTCGATGACATTTACCACGATGTGAACACAAAATGAAAAACACTTTCAAAATCTCAAACTAAAGGGTTGAATTCAATTCTAACACAGAAATTTAAAAACATATTAAAAATATTTCTTTAATTAAAATTGCATAAAAATCAATGTATTTACACAAAAAGATTTCACTTTGACATATATAACAAAATCTTAACAAAAGCATCAATACATAAAAAAACAGAAGAGAAAACACGATTATAGACTCCTATCGTTAGTCTTTGTCTGTACATATCATCTATAGCAGTGAATTCATGGTCTGTTTTAAACTTCTATTTTTACAATGACACAACCATATTACAATAGAGATTATGTAATTAAAGTAGCGTCAACGTGTTTCGATGGATTTTTCCAACTATTTCCATCTTTTTCAAGACAAATGGTTAAATAGAGTTTTCTCAATAAATTATTTCCTGGTTCTGTATGGTCCTTGTATAGATATTTCGATTTTGATTGTATTTTATTTTCAAAGTCGTATGATATCCTCAATTCTGTTCAGATAAAAACAGTTTATAGAAAACAGAGCTGCCACCTATTTAAAACCTTATTATTTGCATTGCGTAAATATTGTTCGGTATCAGAGCCAGTTTTTGTATTGTTAGTTCCACTCTACAAGGTGTCCAAATGTTACCCCCTTGAAATATTTGGCGGTAAACCAACTATCGGAGCTCCGTTTTCCAAGCAACCCGAGGGGCAAATGGATAGTTCGCCTCCGCGATATGCTTTTAACATGCAGCCTGCGTCCTGCACGTCCTTCACTGTCGTGGCATTCTCTCTTACTCTTATTTGGCGGCTGCAGCCTGCCTCTTATCACATATCTGGGAAGCATGACAATTGGGCGTTGTGTATTTCCCCTAGACAGCCACACACAATGGGAGCTTAGGTGTCACTTGATGGGCCATCCTGGGAGGGAGGCACTGGACCCAGCCTCACTTACTCATAGATAGGCTGTGTCTTGTCCCCACACAAAGGGCTGCATTCCCCCTTGTAGCGAGTCTGGAGCTAGGGCAGGAAGGGAGGACCTCTGTGGACTTCGTAGGCCTGTTTTTGAAGTCTCCCCCACTTCAAATGCATTATTCAGTATTGGAACTCAGGCACCACCACTTCAGTATGCTTCTGGATGGTGAAGAACATGCCAGGAAGAAAGACTGCTGTGCTGCTGAAAGGACCGCTACCATGCTAGATTGCTGCTATGTTGGACTCCTGTTTTGCTGTGCTGACCTGCTGGCCTGTTGCCCTCCTGCTTGAGTGAAAAGGACAGGACCTGCATCACTTGAACCCAGAGGCACTCCAAAGGCTAGCTGGCTGCCCTCCTGATCTGACGTCTCAGGGACATAAAAGACTCCCAAACACACTGCTTCTGCACCTCAACTCTGCCATCTGTGTGTCGGCCCTGCCAAGTGGTGCCACCCCAAACCTGGACCTTTGGAAGTTGGCCTATGGTGTTTGCTTCAAGGAAACCAGTGCATCCTCTGTTGAACTACCGCATCACTGCTACTGCATGGATCGGCACCGACACATCTCTGCTACTGTGTGGATCGGACTTGAAGCATTACCTTCAAAATCGCAACTGTGCGGAGCTCTTCCTGGAGCAAGGTCCTCGCATTCCAATTGATGGCAGCCTTGATGGGGACGTCAAACTGTGCATTGCAGCTTTCCTGCTCATTGGAGTCGATGCATCGCCTTGACTGCACAACACATCTCGACACCGGTCTTCATATCGCAAACAAGTTCTGTGACTTCATCTCACTAATCCTAGAATCCTACCTCTTACTTTCATTCCATGCTCAATCACATTCAAACCATACTGTATTAACTATAAGTGCTTTCATGGGAAGTTTGAAAAAACCTGAGCTACAAGCACTGCTATATACTGAACACTGATTTATACTACACACTCACTGCTCATTTTGCAAGAACCTTCTTCTAGTCCATAGAACAGGCTTTCGCTCAAAAAAGGTAGATGCTTTGCAGTTTATAGATGTTGTTCAATGTCTGCATCTATGGAACACATTCCTGATTATACCCAGCACTAAACACAAATCCCCAGACCAATCTCAAAATTCATATTTTTAGAATCCTTCACTCTTACCATGATGCACCTTCTGGTGGTTCATTCTTAAGAGCCATGTTGCATAAATTGTGCCATTCATTCATGCATTTGTTAATTAATTAAATTAATCAAAGGATGACTCAAAACTGGGTTGTTGTGTGGGACAAAATACTGTTAATGCTGTTCAGGACGTGTGCATGAAGAGAATATTTCTTATGGCAGCAAGAGACTTCATCATCAAGTTATGTGGCAGGTGAATGCAGGGTGTAAACTGAGGAAGAGTATTCCCTGAATTATTTGAAATAGATATGTATATTGAACCATTTTGCTTGCATTTTCTGTGTGTTTGATAAAGAGCAAAAAGGCTAAAATTGTACCGAACCTGGGTTTTATGTAAGCAAAGAAGTGGATCAAGTATCGGTAGTAAAAGGCCATTGAGCTGAAGAGAAATGTTGGCCCAGATTTACCAACATTTTGTGTCTGGGTTGTGGTACTTTTTTAATGTAGCAGTGACACAAAAAATATTTTGGGTTAAGTAAGCCACGCAAATCCCAATTTACACTCATTTGCGTGGTTGAGTAAAAAAAAGTCATGCCTAGCACTGCTTTGCATTACTTTATGTTGGGGAGGCATTCCATGGGTAAAGCCGGGCGTTCCCATGCATCCACCTATGGATTTTGATTCAAACCAAGATTTACTGAAGGTAGTGAACTTGGGTTTGTGCCAAAATGGTGTGCCTATCTGGCATAACTAGGAGAAATATTCATTTCTCCTCATTACATCTTTCTATGTGTAGAAAATGAATATGCCTTTAAAGATTGTTTTTGTGCAGGAAAGTGTCCCTTCTTTCACAAAAATAAGTTTTCCCGTAACTCAGGCACCTTTGCTCCATGGTGCATGGATGCCTGTATTGGCACTAGGCTGCCCAAAGTGTGTCAGCAGTATGAGAGAGCAGAGTTGTGGCATATCTTAGTAGGCATTGCATGAAAAATTAGCAAATTTAGCCCATAGTGTTTTTCCATGCTGATGTTTGATTTTGGAAGTACAACACACAAGATATGATCTGTGCATGACTTAGGCTCAGGGTGGTATTTTTTTTTTGTGGCCTTGACAGAAAAGGAAATGGCTTCCCTTTAATGCTACAGCCATGTCACTGATACTGTACTCACAATTTAAAGTTAGACATCATCAACACTTTCCTATCCCTGTAACAGCTTTTGAGTCAAAAGAGCTTTAGTTATTCTGCTGCCGCAGTTGACTGTGACTGCCCCTTCTTCATCTTTTGGCCAACTCTGACTGAGATTCTGCAAGTGAGCTGCAATAACCACTTTGACCCTCCTACAAGCCAAAATACTTGAGTTGCCCAAATATATTTTCCGTGACCCTCTGACCTGTGTAGCTAGCCTATGCATCTCCAGAGTTAGGAAGATAGATTTGGTCATCCCCCAGGCTCTTGTTGGCATATTTCACTAGGATAGATCAGAGTACTGAATATCTCAGACTTGCCAGAGCATCTAAATGTAGATAAGGGGGTTCCCCTGATTTGTTCCCTGAAGTAAAAAAAAAACACAATGATATATTTTCACATTTTGTATTTGACACTAACCTAGATCATAAATAACTCGAGACGATTATAGTAAAAATAAGAAAGATATTAGCAAAAGTGAGTACTGGAAATGAAAACAGATATAAACTATCTAACATTTTAAGAAGGGCTGACAAGAGAATGCATTTGATTTGTTACCATTTGCATAGCATTGTAAATCATAAACGTTCCGCATACCTTTCTTTATTTTCTTACAGGGGAGTGACCTCTCTTTGGATTGAGTGTTCTGAGCTCATGAGCAGGACACTCAGCTGACTGAGATAAAATATTTCTCTATTTCCCTTTAGAAATGTGAGAATTGTCTTTGTCACCACCTCACAGGGACTCAGTTCACAGGGTGACTTTTTATACTTGCATGAGGTAATAAGAAAAAAGATATAAACAATGAACATGTGACAAAGCACAGTTGCCAGCTTTCACATAACATGGCTGAATACCAGGAATAGAAAACATTTATAAGGTTAACTGTCCACTAGGATGACAGGCGATCTTTGCTTGGCCTCTGTGAGCCCCCAGCTTTCCCTAGTTCCAATGCTCACTGAGAAGTTGGACCTCGATGTCCAAGGTTGGGGAATGCATGCCAATCAAAGGAGGAAGGGAACCAACAACGGAGGGACCAGGATGCATACTGCCTTGTTCACTTAGATAACATGTTCGCAGCTGGGGCATGAAGTTTTTTAACTGCCCACATCTCATTTCTCAGAACTGCTGTCAGTGTTCCCTGCGTCACACTGGGACCCTCGCCACAGTGGGAGGTGCAATGCTCTCACTCCTTCTCGTCTGGGGCCTCTGAAAGCAAAGGCGTGGCTCAATGGAGAGAGGAATTCTGCTTCCCTCCCGTTACTGTATTATTTACTAGCAGTGGGTGAAATATGCCGTTCCGCCGGTGAAATTGTTGGTATTTTTCTGACTTCATATTACTCTTGTATCTCAGAGTTCCAGCCAAATCCTGTTAATTGCGTAAAGTTTTCTCACGCCCGCACCAAAATGGTAAGTTGGCAAGTGTGAGCAAGACTTGGCGTCCCCAGTGTGATTTTTGGTCGCTAGGAGGACATCCGGTAAGATTTTTCCAACAAGGGCGGACGGGACCCTTTAGGGGACAGAAGGGTTCCACTCAAGCACAAAATCTACTTGAGCAGCCACAAAATCAACGTGTGTAGCTGTGCTGTTTTTGCAGATTTTTCAATACTCTCTCAGCACTTAATCACAGCGTGAGCCGCATGATGTGCTTATTTCCACCCATTGGCGGAACTCTGTGGAATTTTGCTGAGTTTGTATGCAACTCATCGGAATTCCACAGAGTCAAATTCCACGAGTTCTGCCCACCCATATTTTTTGCTGCTCACCTCCAGAGACTGAGCTGGTGCTAAAGGTTGAAAGGGAGTTGTACTGACACCAGCTAGATCTCTCCATTTCTGTTGCAAAGGAGACACCATGGTGCCGATTACGATCCGGTTAAAAAATTCCCCGTATGACTCGTATCCGGTCTTTTTACTGTACGAATCGTACAAGTGCCGTACAAACTGCCAATCACTATTCGCATTGGTAAAAAGTCCATACGAACCGCATTGGGAATTATTCCCCACACGTCCTCGGGTCGGAAAATGTGTCCGACACGTCCTCGGACGATTTACCATACAAATGTGAAAAGTGAAGTCCGACCGAGGAATCACGATCCATCCCGTGCGTCCGATGTTACAACCGTATGGAAAAAACACCGTCCGCACCGAACTCCCATAGCAACCATGGAGACATGGGCCGCATACGCGCCCAACACTCCCCCAGCCCCCTAACGTCCGAGACGTACCCCCGTGTATGTACACCCCCACCCGTGTATGTACACCCGTGTACGTGTCCTACCCCCCTGCATGTACACCCGTGTACGTGTCCTACCCCCTGTGTATGTACACCCGTTTACATGTCCTACCCCCGTGTATGTACACCCCTGTATGTGTCGTACCCCCCCTGTATGTACACCCGTGTACGTGTCGTACCCCTGTGTATGTACACCCCTGTACGTGTCGTACCCCCCCCTGTATGTACACCCGTGTACGTGTCATACCCCCCGTGTATGTACACCCGTGTACGTGTCGAACTGTACGTGTCGTACCCCCCCGGGTATGTACACCCATGTACGTGTTGTACCCCCCATGTATGTACACCCGTGTACGTGTCGTACCCCCCGTGTATGTACACCCGTGTACGTGTCGAACTGTACGTGTCGTACCCCCCGTGTATGTACACCCGTGTACGTGTCGAACTGTACGTGTCGTACCCCCGTGTATGTACACCCGTGTACATGTCGAACTGTACGTGTCGTACCCCCCGTGTATGTACACCCGTGTACGTGTCGTACCCCCCTGTATGTACACCCGTGTACGTGTCGTACCCCCGTGTATGTACACCCCTGTACGTGTCCTACCCCCGTGTATGTACACCCGTGTACGTGTCGTACCCCCGTGTATGTACACCCCTGTACGTGTCGAACCCCCGTGTATGTACACCCCTGTACGTGTCATACCCCCCTGTATGTACACCCGTGTACGTGTCGTACCCCCCGTGTATGTACACCCGTGTACGTGTCGAACTGTATGTGTCGTACCCCCGTGTATGTACACCCGTGTACGTGTCGAACTGTACGTGTCATACCCCTGTGTATGTACACCCCTGTACGTGTCCTACCCCCCGTGTATGTACACCCGTGTACGTGTCGTACCCCCTGTGTATGTACACCCCTGTACGTGTCGTACCCCCGTGTATGTACACCCCTGTACGTGTCGTACCCCCCCTGTATGTACACCCGTGTACGTGTCGTACCCCCCGTGTATGTACACCCGTGTACGTGTCGAACTGTATGTGTCGTACCCCCCGTGTACATACACCCGTGTACGTGTCGAACTGTACGTGTCGTACCCCCCGTGTATGTACACCCGTGTACGTGTCGAACTGTACGTGTCGTACCCCCGTGTATGTACACCCGTGTACGTGTCGGAGCCCCCTGTATGTACACCCGTGTACGTGTCGTACCCCCCGTGTATGTACACCCGTGTACGTGTCGAACCCCCCGTGTATTTACACCCGTGTACGTGTCGTACCCCCGTGTATGTACACCCCTGTACGTGTCCTACCCCCCGTGTATGTACACCCGTGTACGTGTCGTACCCCCGTGTATGTACACCCCTGTACGTGTCGTACCCCCCCTGTATGTACACCCGTGTACGTGCCATACCCCCGTGTATGTACACCCCTGTACGTGTCGTACCCCCCGTGTATGTACACCCCTGTACGTGTCCTACCCCCCCTGGTATGTACACCCGTGTACGTGTCGTACCCCCGTGTATGTACACCCCTGTACGTGTCGTACCCCCGTGTATGTACACCCCTGTACGTGTCCTACCCCCACCCGTGTATGTGCACCCGTGTACGTCAGAGTCGCACCCCCACCACAACCTCCTAAGTACGGAGCACACCCCAGGCCCCAACATCACAACCGCATGTACGAGTCGTACCAAGCCAGACACAAGGACAGCACTGTACAACCAAATGGCCCATGTACACACCGTACACACGCTAAAAACGCACGTACACAACCAGGACAAACCAAAACAACACAAAAATACACCATTCAAATGGCACAAAGCCACTAAACATGTCCAACAACCACGAAAACAACACATTCACTGACCTGCAACTGTCAAAAACAAACAGAGGCCCAAAACACCACCACTCCTTATAACACACCCACCCAAACTTCAAACACAGCCACACCCACCAATGGACCAATAAAAAGGGCCCACACACACAAACCATGAGCCTTTGCAACAGACTCACTGCTACCAGACCCCACAGACAACCTACAGCACCATACTACAAGCTTCACCACACCTTACACTTGCACACCTTCACACAACCACCTTCACAAACACCCCCTCATCACATTCACACACACACCTGCACAACCACACCCACACACCCACAACCATCCACACCCCCCACATCCACCCCCACACCCCTCACCATGCCCACTAACAAGAATCCAAAGTTCAGTAACCGAGAGTTGGAGGTCCTTGTTGATGAAATCCTCAGAGTCGAGCCACACCTCTTTGGAACATTGGTCAGACAGACCAGCATGTCAGAAAAAACAGCCATGTGGCAGACCATCGTCGATGCTGTGAATGCTGTTGCGGACACCAGAAGGAACAAGCAGGAATGCCAAGCCAGGTGGTACGATCTGCGGAGGAGGGTCCGAGCCAAGATGACGGACGAACACAACCAGGCCAACGTCACTGGAGGAGGGCCGTTCCGCAGACCCGTACACTACCATCCCTGGGAGGAGAGGGTGATGGCCATACTGCCGGTGGAGGCAGTCGAAGGATTAGGAGGACTCCAAGACCCGGGTGAGTACACAAACAACGCACCTCACATGGGGGGGAACGTCATCCACAACCAAACTCACAAACAGGCACGCAACCACCCCAAGCTATCGCATGACTCAACCACACTCCATGAACACGCACATGCCACTGGCGCCACCATGCCCCATGCACCCAGCTGGACAATGTCAAGTCACAGGCCACAGAAGACACCAACACATGACACGGTAAGCCGGATGGCGGGAGTGTGGGCCCCAAAAATCACATCGTGCAACTCAGAAGCAGACAACAATGCCCTCTGCCCATATGGCCTAGGTCACAGCCAGACAAACACTGTGTCCCCACACAGGAAAGACTCGCCAGCAAATGGCGGACGCCTTGCATTAACACATGGGGGTGAAGGCACGTTTTTGCACATGACAGCAGCTAATAAACAGCCAACACTGTGAAAGAGTGGCAGCACACACCACCACAGCAGCAGCGCTGACACAGACACTACACCCAATGGGTGCCTGGAGATCAGAAACAAACTCACATCAACAAGCCAAGGGCCATTCAAAGATCTGCTAACAGTCTGTGCCCAGGAAGCTGGGCGTAGGTGACAGAGGGTGACACACAGAGGGAGGGAGAGGGGGACAGAGAGGGAGGGAGACACGGGAAGACGGACAGAGGGAGGAGGCTGACACACAGAGGGAGGGACAGGGGGACACAGAGGGAGGGAGAGGGGGACACAGTGGGAGGGAGACACAGGGAGACGGACAGAGGGAGGAGGCTGACACACAGAGGTAGGGAGAGGGGGACAGAGAGGGAGGGAGAGGGGGACAGAGAGGGAGGGAGACACAGGGAGACGGACAGAGGGAGGAGGCTGACACACAGAGGGAGGGAGAGGGGGACACAGAGGGAGGGAGACACAGGGAGAGCAAATCAGCCTTGTGGTGTGTGGGAATGTCTGGTCGTCAGCAGGTGGACTGCGTGCATGTAGACAAGGGTGGCCAGTGCCAGCACCCCCCCTCTCCTCCATGGCAAAACACAGGGCCATGTCACAACCTGTGCACGAGCACAACGACAGCTACCTGCATTATCTAAGTGTGTGGAACCACTCCATATGCCCACGTACAGTGCAACACGGAAGGCGCCAATGCATGGCTCGCCACACCTGCCCGCTCCACTGCTGACTGCAGTCACACTTGACGCAGCAAGTAAGACTGTGCCACACATAGTTAAAGGCCCCAAAGTGGTGCCCAAGGGACACACCCATGCACAAGTGCACTGTGAGTGGAATGCAAGACAGATCCTAATTCCCAGAGGCAATGTTCCAACTTTGAAACTGATGAAACATGGATGTTGCATGGACCAAAATTAACATTGTCTCTCTCACACACAGGTCAACCTCGTGGTTCACCCCCCAACACTGGGGGGGAAGATTCACAGGACCCGGCTCTGCGGGAGGCCGATCCCACCGGCAGCGACGACTCTCACCACTCTGTGGACGACCCCGACCAACCTGGCCCCTCTGGTGTCCAACGACCTGCAGCACCTACGTCAGGTACAACGGGGCCAACCACCACCCCCACTCCTGCCACATCCCAGGAGACACCCAGGATCCCTGCCCCATCACCACAAAGCAGCCAGGCTGGCCAGGAGGGACACGGTGTCCCGGGCACCCAGGAGGAGGCAGGCGACAACGCCAATGCCACCCCTCAGGGGTCCCGGAGACCCGATGTGCCCACAAGGGCAGGCCAGGTGCAAGTGGGCAGGGGTGGTGGGAGTGGAGGACGACGGAGGCGCCAGCCTGACCAGTTGGCTGGGGAACCGGTATATTCCCATGTCCGTAACATCCTGGACACATACCGGCAGGACACCACGGGCATAGCCCAGGTTGTGTCCACCCTCAATGAGATGAAGGGGACCCTCGATGAGATAAAGACCCAGCAGGCCCAGCAACATGCCTGTCAACTGCAACACCAACGGAGGATGGAGGACAGACAGGCTGAGCTCGTGACGGTGTTCCAGGGGATTCACAATACACTCCGTCGGATGGCCGACAACATGGGCAACCCTCCCTGTGCCAGAAGGCGTAGAACATCACCACCCACAGGGAGGGACCAGGAGGAGGAGGAAACATCCGATGGGGCATCCCAAACATCGTCACGGCCTACTTCTGAGGGTCCCCGCAGGAGGCCGGGTCGTCCACGGAAAGGACCGTGAGGGTCGGCGCTACATCACCATCTCCCAGGACACCTGGCCTGGCACCTGGCCCACTGGAGCAACAGCATCACAGCATCAAGAGACATTCTCTGCCACATGGCCTTGCTGGTCACTGTCTGACCAATGTTGACAAAGACTGTGGCATGGACTCTGAGGATTTCCAATGGCAAGGACACCAACTCCCCTACTGAACTTTGGATTCAAAACTCCCGGAAAGCCCCTCACGTCATACCCCCCCCCCTCCCACAAAAATAAAAAGTCACACCATGAAGAGAAGATGCCTGCTGGTTGCATTATTACCTTACATGTGTCTTGTAAAGTCTAAACATGCCTGAGTTCTCTTTTGACTTCAACCATCCACACCCTGGGGCCTGAGTCTGGCACAGGACACACGGGTCACAGTGTATTAGGCAAGACAGACATGGAGCACCATACACACCCGTGATGGGCCCAACCAGCTGAGGGGGTTGCCGCACAACCGTGCTGACAGACACATTGAGTACAGCAACAGTCATGCGCAGAGGTCAGGGATCCTGTCCAGTGTCCTGGGGGGCACCCAGGTATGTGTAGACAGGTGGCAGAACCATGTCCTGCAAGCTTGAGTCCGGTGGATGCAGAGAATGGGGGCCTGCCCAACGTTGGATGCATGGGGATGGCACATGTCACAATACCCACACAGTCATGGACATCATGCACAATACACACTCTCATCCCACACACACAGCTTGCATCTTGCTACTCGACACATAGACACATAGCCACTATCAGGGAAAACCATGCCAGACATGCTGGATGCACCGTGGCAACACACCAGCATTGACTGAGAAGAGGCACCTTGGAGGCATAGGGACACCTTTATTAGTCATGTTTTCGGGATTGCAGAGGCAACTTGAAGTACACATGAACACTTCATGTGGAGTAACATGTGGGTCCAACACTGGCACCCCCCTTCTGCAGCACAAATGCGTGATAGCCATGGAACTGGCACACAATTGTCGGCTAACAGCTAAACACCCACAGCTGCTCACGGAGAGACTGCCATACACCATTGATCCGCTGATGTAGAAGTCCCACACCATGTCAAGCCAATGCAAACCGTATGTGTCCGAGGGCAGTGTTACACACATTGATGCCATCATCACAATCCACTATCCCATCACTGATGACTGTCAACAAGTCAGACCATCTATTCAGGTGTACACAGCTGCATGTCATGTGTACCATGGTGATGCTACATGTCTGCAGAGGAACCAAACATCCACAGGGGCAGTGTGCATACATCGTGAACAACTGCCACACCCAATACACCCCTGATGCATCCCTTACCCTAAGGAGACTTCCAAACGTGTCCGTGCCTGTAACGCTGAGTCAGCACACGATGACGTGTCCATGAGGAATAGCAGTGCCACAACAATGCAAGCAGCAGACGGCATGCGCAAGTACCTGGGGAAGAGAGACACACAAGAAGTCAGCCACAAAAAGCACAGCCACTTGCATGTGCATTTACTCGACACATGTATGGATGACAACATGCTAGGTCACAATTATGACTGGGGAAATACAACCATCACTGGCACCATCACTCCAGTGACACACACACACACACCTCTGACTCACGTGCCATACATGCATGTGGAGACACACATCGCAACACATGCCACAAGGGGACCAATGCGTGCACACTCAGACACTGGTACTCACCACTAAGCAAAGAAGTCCCGTATGAGCCGAGTCCGGATGTCCTCTTGCGGCTCCACATCCTCCACATCACTAGCCCCATTGCCAAGCCCTTCGTCCTCCACGGGTGGATGGTCCTCGTCATCTTGATCCAGGATGAGTGGCACAGCTTTCTCAACTGCCATGTTGTGCAGCATGCAGCAGACCATGAAGATTTTGCAGACCTTCGCATGGGCATATGGGAGGGCGCCGCCGGTCTTGTGTAGGCACCTGAATCGGCTCTTCAGCAGGCCAAATGTCCTCTCTATCACTTGCCTTGTCCGGCCATGGGCGGTGTTGTAGCGGAGCTGGGCCGGCGTGATGGGGTTGCGGAGAGGTGTGATCAGCCATGGCATGTTGGGATAGCCAGCGTCCCCTACATGGGAAGCACATGGACATCGTTAGAACTGGAGAAGCGGTCGTGCCGGTAGTCTACGCAAAATACAGGACAGACAGACTGTACCCACCAACAACACATGCTCGTTCGTTGCGCAGCTGCGTCATCATTTCAGGCACCCTGCTACGCCTCATGATGTAGGCATCGTGTGCTGATCCTGGAAAACGAGCACAGACATGTGAAATCACCATGTTGGACAGACACACCACAAGGGCATTGATTGAGTGGTAGTGCTTGCGATTCCGGTACGCTACCTCCTGTGCCTGTGGTGGTACCAAAGCAACATGTGTCCCATCTATGGACACAATGACATGGGGCATCCCTCCCAGGGCATAGAATCCACGCTTGACCCCAGTCAACATTTCAGGGGTAGGAAAATGTATGAAGTCATCCAGGTGAATCAACATGGCCTCTAAGAAATCATGCAGCACACGGCAGAACATGCTCTGGGACATGCCACCAACATGAGCTATGGTATTTTGAAAGGTACCCGTGGCTAGAAAATGTAGGGCTGCCATTACCTTCAGCTTGGGTGTCAGTGCCGTAGGGTACCTGTGCAGCGGTTGCAGGTGTGGTGCCAGTCTCGCCGTCAACTCCAGAATCAACCGTTGGGGGAAGCGGTAGCACCGGATACGATCATTCTCCCGCATGGCAGACAAGTCCGGAATTGCTCGGGGAAGCGGCGGCACTCTGCAGTAATTTGGAAGTGACAAGGAAGAGTGAGTGCACCACAACAACAAATAATTTGTACTGAGCACATGTTAATCTGTCTATACACATATGCTACATACGGAGTCAGGTATGTGCCACATGCCCTGGACACGTAAGGCTGCCAGGTGACACTCCTACCAAGAGCCAGCTACACACGGAGATTGAGAACCTCCGCATGCCATGGCATGGGATTAGCTGTGTCCCAGTGCAAGTGAACAGCCAGACGCAAGACAGGAGTGACATACACCCACACATCAGCAGAAGTAGGATGCCGATTGCAGAGACTGGTAGCGGAACACTAGAGCCACAGGTCCCATGACATTACACTAGGACAGCCCACACACCTTGCCATGAAGGTGCACATGTCATGACTCACCACACATTCATAGAGAGGATGCAGACATGTCCTAGTTACGCTTCTCCGTGTCCCATGCATACATACGCACCTCACATCCGATACCACATGTGGCATGGTGTGCGGAACAGTGTGCAATGTCAATCTACACACAGACACATGTTTGTTGCTGCAACAGCTGCAGCTTTTGAGGGTGCTCCAACATCAACCTAATGGGAAACCCCCACACATACATGACATAGTCACATCGTGCACCGTGGGTAGTGACAAGTCAGGTGTGGTAACCCCTGTACCGGGCATCAGGGGACACTTCCGTGTGTTGGTGTCCGTGCCATGCCAGTGTCGGTCATCCCAAGTGTGCAGTACGACATGCACACATGTCCAAGGAGTCAAGGGCATGCCTGGCACACATTGCACCGTCACACATTACATCTGTACACATCTCATCATACATCTGGTGCCTTCTCGACTCAGGAGTAATGTGCCACATCACAGCCTGTCACACCTGTGCCCCACACATGTAGTACTGCACAGACAATACCTTGATGTCCATCCATGGACAAGTATGTCCGCCCTATTCCTTCCTGTGTGCTGCCTGTCACCACTGTGATGTGTGAAAAGCGCCGTACTGCTGCTAAGAGGGCCTGTGTACGTTCCCATATCACTATGGGAGTGCTGCCGTATGTGTACCCATAGTGATGGTGAGCGTACAGGCATGTGTACGGTCAGTAAGTACGCATACGCGAGAACACCCATGGTAGTACGGCCTGTACACACGCCTGTACGTTCACTATCACTATGGGTGTCCTCGCGTATGCGTACTCGTACTGGTACGGCCCGTACACACGCCTGTACGTTCACTATCACTATGGGTGTCCTCGCGTATGCGTACTCGTACTGGTACGGCCCGTACACACGCCTGTATGTTCACTATCACTATGGGTGTCCTCGCGTATGCGTACTCGTACTACTACGGCCCGTACACATGCCTGTACGTTCACTATCACTATGGGTGTCCTCGCGTATGCGTACTCGTACTGGTACGGCCCGTACACACGCATGTACGTTCACTATCACTACGAGTACGCATACGCGAGGACACCCATAGTGATAGTGAACGTACAGGCGTGTGTACGGGCCGTACCAGTACGAGTACGCATACGCGAGGACACCCATAGTGATAGTGAATGTACAGGCGTGTGTACGGGCCGTACCAGTACGAGTACGCATACGCGAGGACACCCATATTGGTACGGCCCGTACACACGCCTGTACGCTCACTATCACTATGGGTGTCCTCGCATATGCGTACTCGTAGTGATAGTGAACGTACAGGCGTGTGTACGGGCCGTACCAGTACGAGTACGCATACGCGAGGACACCCATGGTGATAGTGAACGTACGCACGCGTGTACGGGCCGTTGCTATGCATTTGGGGTGCCCTAGGGGCCCGGAACACACCGTACCTGGGGGTGAAGCTCAATTTTACATAGGGGACACATGAGGGACAAGTATTAAGGCCTACATGCATGCTGGTTGTCATGGAGCCCAAGTTTAAAGTTTGAATTTGTTCTGGAAGGTGCACAGCAGAAGTCAGTTGGAATGAATCTACTTTGTTGCAATGTGTTTGTGGGGTTGACATCATGCTGAAGAAAAAAACACAATAAGAACCCACTGACTGTGCTAGGTTTGAAGGGATTGGAGGAAACATAGGATGCAAATGTGAGTGACCAATCACTCTGTACTCCTGTGCATGAAACAGGACAGCAAGGCAGATATAAGGCAGCCAGGTCCCATGAGGGAGCACTTGCCTGCACATATTTCCTATCTAACACACTGCTGCTGCTCGTGATTCCCTGGAGCCATGTCAAGGTCTGTGGAGAGGTCACAGCCATTCACCCTGGAGGAGAACCTGGCATTGCTGGATGTGATCCTCCCACAGTACCCCCTGCTGTATGGACGACCAGGGTATCAGGTGAGTGCAGAGCTACTAGCACAGACTGTGTCCCTTTTTTTGTGACTGTGACTTCTGCCATTGTGTCCAGGTGTGACACACATGCTATGTACTGTAGGGGGGGTCCCGGGGGGGGAATGCCTGATGTCTCCCAGCAGTGCCCAGACACAGGAGGGGTGTGTGCAGAGTCCTCCCAGCAGTGCCCAGACACAGGAGGGGTGGGTGCAGAGTCCTCCCAGCAGTGCCCAGAGACAGGAGGGGTGTGTGCCTATCACTCCCAGCAGTGCCCAGAGACAGGAGGGGTGTGTGGTGAGTCCTCCCAGCAGTGCCCAGACATAGGAGGGGTGGGTGCAGAGTCCTCCCAGCAGTGCCCAGATTCAGGAGGGGTGTGTGCAGAGTCCTCCCAGCAGTGCCCAGAGTCAGGAGGGGTGGGTGCAGAGTCCTCCCAGCAGTGCCAAGACATAGGAGGGGTGTGTGCAGAGTCCTCCCAGCAGTGCCCAGACATAGGAGGGGTGGGTGCCTATCACTCCCAGCAGTGCCCAGACATAGGAGGGGTGGGTGCAGAGTCCTCCCAGCAGTGCCCAGACATAGGAGGGGTGGGTGCCTACCACTCCCAGCAGTGCCCAGACATAGGAGGGGTGGGTGCCTATCACTCCCAGCAGTGCCCAGAGACAGGAGGGGTGGGTGCAGAGTCCTCCCAGCAGTGCCCAGAGTCAGGAGGGGTGGGTGCAGAGTCCTCCCAGCAGTGCCAAGACATAGGAGGGGTGTGTGCAGAGTCCTCCCAGCAGTGCCCAGACATAGGAGGGGTGGATGCCTATCACTCCCAGCAGTGCCCAGACATAGGAGGGGTGGGTGCCTATCACTCCCAGCAGTGCCCAGACATAGGAGGGGTGGGTGCCTATCACTCCCAGCAGTGCCCAGAGACAGGAGGGGTGGGTGCAGAGTCCTCCCAGCAGTGCCCAGAGTCAGGAGGGGTGGGTGCAGTGTCCTCCCAGCAGTGCCAAGACATAGGAGGGGTGTGTGCAGAGTCCTCCCATCAGTGCCCGGACATAGGAGGGGTGGGTGCCTATCACTCCCAGCAGTGCCCAGACATAGGAGGGGTGGGTGCCTATCACTCCCAGCAGTGCCCAGAGACAGGAGGGGTGGGTGCAGAGTCCTCCCAGCAGTGCCCAGACACAGGAGGGGTGGGTGCCTATCACCCCCAGCAGTGCCCAGAGACAGGAGGGGTGGGTGTGACGCACAGTGTGAGCCTTGATAATTGATTGTGTCATTGCCCTCATTCCAACTGTGTACTTTCACTGGCACGTACTGCTTTTGCCCTTCCCCAGAGGAGTATGTCCCTATGGCAAAGGTGCAATGCGTTGGCTGCATGACATGCCTTGTTGTAACCAGCTAATTTGTTCCCATATGTGTCTCTGTGACCTGTTGCAGGTGTATTGATGTAGTGTCACTTGTTCATCCTCACAGGTAGGCGCCTCTGCCAAGGAGCAGATCTGGCTGACCGCCGTCAGTGCCGTGAGGGGTGCGGATGGTCGGAGGCGGAGCCTGTCCCAGGTGAGGAAACGCTGGCAGGATATCCGGTGCTGGACGCGGAGGATCGCACGGGTCCTGCTGGGGGACTCACCTGAGAGCCATAAGAACCGCGGGTGCCGCCGTCTCTCCCACATCCACAAGCGTGTGCTGGCGGTGGTATTTCCAGACTTGGACAGGCGCTTACAGGAGATGCAGCAGCAGGAAGGGGGTAGGTACATGTGTGCTTGTTGTGTTTCACCAGCATTTGTAAGTGCACTGTTCCATGGATGCACTGCCAGGGTTTAATAGTGCTGTGCAGATCCTGTTACCCACAGTATTGCAGTGCTCTCCTGCCTCCCTTCCCCTCCTTGCAATGTGTTCCCTGGTCTGTGTGACGTCACTCCTTCACAAGGTTATGTAGCCTGGCACCTTCTCCACGTGTACAATGCCTGCAGCATCATGTGTGGGGGCGGTGTGTAACATGTTTTGGGACCTTGCCTGTGCCCTGTCCAGTTCTGGTCTTGTGGGTTCCATGTCAGTTGGCACTTATGCTGAGTCCAGACATGGGAGTTAGTCTCAAGTGTGAGGCCTTACAGCACGCATGTCCTATGTGGTGGCCTGTGACATGATGTGCATGAGTGTGCGGTACGCATAGTGCGGGGATGGTAGCGTGTGTTGCAGTCATTCCCATTCAGGAGCATGGAGTTGTGTGGCCACCACTGTCCCCAGGGGCATATTTTCCTAGGTATCATGTGTGTAATCTGAATATGTTGACAATCTCTGTGTCTACAGCATAGGTTGTGCTCTGTGCCATTGTCCCCTGGCCAAATGTATATTGACGTGAAATGTAGTACAAGTGTCCACTGTACAGACTGACCTGATTTTCCTTGTTCATACTCACGGTGGACATTGCCTGTGTGTCTTGTTACAATCATCTGATGATGCCCATTTGTACATGATTATTTGGACAGGCGCACCATGGGTATTTTGTGTGCAACCTTGATTTGTTGCATCCTATGTGTATTTCACCCAGACTAAGGGATGTAAGTGCTTCCTGTGTCTCAAAATAATTGTCTCATGTAGGGGGTGGGTGGTGCGGGCATGGCCTTCATGTCACAACCTGATATCTCCTTGCTAGGACTGGCCAGTGTGTGATGTTGGTCTGGACATGCACTCAAGGTGCAGTGGGCCAGTCATGGTGGGCATGTTTTCAGTTTAACCTATGCTGCATGTGCCTCTTGTTCCTGGATATGGTCCCTGCTCATCCCTGTTTCCTGCCACGCTGTGTGGTGCAGATGCAGTGCTGGATTGTCCCCAGGGCCGTGCTCCTCAGTCAAAATTCCATCCCATCTCATTTGCTATTGTGTCATGCTCTCCATAGTTTCTCAGTGGCATGGTGGGTCAAAAAACTGTGTCTTGCATGCCCTACATATGTACCTTGTTTTGTAGATGTAACTCTTCTTTTGTTTCAGGCTATGCACTGTGACCTATGTAGATTGGACTCATGTGACATATGTATACAGGTGTATGATTAATTTCTGTCTCTTCACCCTGCCCACAGCATCGTCGGGGGAAACGGAGGGAGACATGGGCACAGACGGAGCAGAGGGACCGAGCACCAGTGCCAGCGGTGACATCGGGGCTGGCACATCAAGTGGGACTGAGGCGGAGGAGAGTGAACCCGGGGACCTGTCGACTGGCACAACAGAGTATGAAGCTGACGGGTCCGAGGATGATCTCTCCGAGTGGGCGGCGGCTGCACCAGCAGCTGACAGCGGCACTACATCTCGCCCCGCCCCCTCCATTGCCATCAGCCGCCTCCCACTTGCTTGTGTCCCTTCCCAGCGTGCCCGGTCACCACATGTCTCCTTCCTGCCAGGCACCGCACCCCCTGCCCCTGTCTCCACTGCTGCCGCCAATGCCGAGTCTGTGGACATCCAGCGGCAGTTGCAGGTTGGTCAGGCTGCGATCCTTAATGTCCTCCATGGCCACAGCCAGGTCCTCAACAACATGGAGGCATACTTGGAGGGCATTCATTCTTCGCAGGCTGACCAACGTAGCTTGCTAAGGTCGATAGACTCGACACTGACTGCAGCAGTGGGTCTCCTGCAGCGCTACGTCCCACCCCCTACCCCTGCCCCATCCACACTTCCCACTCCCATGCCTGTCCCACGTACACCCAAACGTCAGCATGCACCCACCACAACACACACAGGCACCACACCAGCAGGGAAGGTCCACCGCACACCTCCTGACACGCACACACAGGGTGAAGTAGGCACACCCACTGGGTCGGGGGGCAAACGTGTGACACGCAGCCAGAGTGGGAGTCCACATTCCACCCAATCCACTCCCTCCAAATCCCCTCCCCTCAGCTCTCCTGGCCACATCTCCCCCAAAGACTCCTTCATGGCCGCTCTGTCCCTGAGCCCCACAGTGACGCCACCACGCAAGCGGTCAAGGAAGTCCTCGGTCAGGGTGGTTGATTCCCCCCTCCTGTCTACACCCTCCCCCAGTGGCGCTGCGACCCATCCCTCTGACCCCCCCGCCTCCTTGGGGCCTGTGGTTCGTTCGGGTGCAGGGGATTCCCTGGCGGACCTGGCTGAGGTGTGCAGCGAGCTCCTGGCCTCCACCTTTGGCCCTGCCCCACCCCCTGTGGTGGAGTCCTCCATCCCTGCACCCACAACGCCTACCCTTTACCCTCCTGTCCCTGCGGTGCCTGTTTCTTCCCCCCCACATGATGCCCTCACCCCTGTGGAAGACAACGGAATGTAACTGTGTAGGCAAGCTAGGGGACACGCATCCCACTGTGTCCCCCATCCAGCTGTGACTTCTGGACTGCCCAATGGGCTTTGTAAATATTGAACTTTCTACGAACATACAATTTTTGATATTGCTGATTAAAGCCATTTTTGTTTCCTTTGAACACTACTGCTTTTCTGATATTGCTGTTGGTGGGACTGCTACATGATTTTGGGTGGTGATCATGTGTTGGTTGTGTGGGAAATGTAGTAGTGTGCTGGTCATAGGGGGGACCCTGGGATCTGTGTGCCATCACACGGTGTTAGCTAGGTTTCTGTGTTCATGTAAGCAGTTGCTGCATTGTGAAATTGTCCAAAGGTGTATTCCTTCCTCTGTGTACCCTGCCATCTTCCCTGCAGGGTGTTCCCAATATTTAGCGCAGAGCTGTGTGTACATTAGCTGGGTGTGTGACGGACTCCTTCTACTTTGCACATGCATGCTGAGCGATGTCTCCACCTGCATCATTCGTGGCATTCTTGGTAGTCATTGTACTTGTGTATGTGGACTATTGACATGACTTCATGTGTACATGTTTTCTTTTCTGCGCTATGCATGTGTATACTCCCAGCCTCGCACACATGTGGTACATGTACTGCAGGGTCTTTGTGCACCTGACTGAAATTTGTGGGCATGGTATCTGTGGCTACTCCACCCTTTGCGTTTCATGGGCACTGCTGTGAGTGTTCGGCACCCACCCCTCCTGTCTCTGGGCACTGCTGGGAGGACTCTGCACACACCCCTCCTGTCTCTGGGCACTGCTGGGAGTGATAGGCACCCACCCCTCCTGCCTCTGGCTACTGCTGGGAGGACTCTGCACACACCCCTCCTGTCTCTGAGCACTGCTGGGAGTGATAGGCACCCACCCCTCCTGCCTCTGGCCACTGCTGGGAGTGATAGGCACCCACCCCTCCTGTCTCTGGGCACTGCTGGGAGGACTCTGCACACACCCCTCCTGTCTCTGGGCACTGCTGGGAGTGATAGGCACCCACCCCTCCTTCCTCTGGCGACTGCTGGGAGGACTCTGCACACACCCCTCCTGTCTCTGGGCACTGCTGGGAGTGATAGGCACCTACCCCTCCTGCCTCTGGCCACTGCTGGGAGTGATAGGCACCCACCCCTCCTGTCTCTGGGCACTGCTGGGAGGACTCTGCACACACCCCTCCTGTCTCTGGGCACTGCTGGGAGTGATAGGCACCCACCCCTCCTGCCTCTGGGCACTGCTGGGAGTGATAGGCACCCACCCCTCCTGTCTCTGGGCACTGCTGGGAGGACTCTGCACACACCCCTCCTGTCTCTGGGCACTGCTGGGAGTGATAGGCACCCACCCCTCCTTCCTCTGGCGACTGCTGGGAGGACTCTGCACACACCCCTCCTGTCTCTGGGCACTGCTGGGAGTGATAGGCACCTACCCCTCCTGCCTCTGGCCACTGCTGGGAGTGATAGGCACCCACCCCTCCTGTCTCTGGGCACTGCTGGGAGGACTCTGCACACACCCCTCCTGTCTCTGGGCACTGCTGGGAGTGATAGGCACCCACCCCTCCTGCCTCTGGGCACTGCTGGGAGTGATAGGCACCCACCCCTCCTGTCTCTGGGCACTGCTGGGAGGACTGTGCACACACCCCTCCTGTCTCTGGGCACTGCTGGGAGGACTGTGCACACACCCCTCCTGTGTCTGGGCACTGCTGGGAGGACTCTGCACCCACCCCTCCTGACTCTGGGCACTGCTGGGGTGATAGGAACACACCCCTCCTGTGTCTGGGCACTGCTGGGAGGACTCTGCACCCACCCCTCCTGACTCTGGGCACTGCTGGGAGTGATTGGCACACACCCCTCCTATTTAACAATATGTACGCTTTGTCCATACACGTGTGTGGGTTCGCTCCATGGGGGTACGGGTCGTACTTACACTGTTGGGGTGGGGGGTGCGCTCCATACGTACGCGGGTGAGGGTACGGGTCGTACATACACGGTTGGGGTGGGGGTACGGGCCGTACTTACACTGTTGGGGTGGGGGTGCGCTCCATACGTACGCGGGTGAGGGTACGGGTCGTACATACACGGTTGGGGTGGGGGGACGTGTCATACTTACACTGTTGGGGTGGGGGGTACGCTCCATACGTCCGCAGGTGAGGGTACGGGTCGTACTTATACTGTTGGGGTGGGGGTACGCTCCATACGTCCGCGGGTGAGGGTACGGGTCGTACTTACACGGTTGGGGTGGGGGTACGCTCCATACGTACGCGGGTGAGGGTACGGGTCATACTTACACTGTTGGGTTGGGGGGTACGCTCCATACGTCCGCGGGTGAGGGTACGGGTCGTACTTATACTGTTGGGGTGGGGGTACGCTCCATACGTCCGCGGGTGAGGGTACGGGTCGTACTTACACTGTTGGGGTGGGGGTACGCTCCATACGTATGCGGGTGAGGGTACGGGTCGTACTTACACTGTTGGGGTGGGGGGTACGCTCAATGCATACGCGGGTGGGGGGACATGTCGTACTTACACTGTTGGGGTGGGGGGTACGCTCCATGCATACGCGGGTGGGGGGACGTGTCGTACTTACACTGTTGGGGTGGGGGGTACGCTCCATACGTCCGCGGGTGAGGGTACGGGTCGTACTTATACTGTTGGGGTGGGGGTACGCTCCATACGTCCGCGGGTGAGGGTACGGGTCGTACTTACACTGTTGGGGTGGGGGTACACTCCATACGTACGTGGGTGAGGGTACGGGTCGTACTTACACTGTTGGGTTGGGAGGTACGCTCCATACGTCCGCGGGTGAGGGTACGGGTCGTACTTATACTGTTGGGGTGGGGGTACGCTCCATACATCCGCGGGGGAGGGTACGGGTCGTACTTACACTGTTGGGGTGGGGGTACGCTCCATACGTACGTGGGTGAGGGTACGGGTCGTACTTACACTGTTGGGGTGGGGGTACGCTCCATACGTACGCGGGTGAGGGTACGGGTTGTACTTACACTGTTGGGGTGGGGGGGTACGCTCAATGCATACGCGGGTGGGGGACGTGTCGTACTTACACTGTTGGGGTGGGGGGTACGCTCCATGCATACGCGGGTGGGGGGACGTGTCGTACGTACAATGTTGGCATGGGGGGTACGCTCCTTGCATACGCAGGTGGGGGTACGTGTCGTACTTACACTGTTGGGGTGGGGGGTACGCTCCAAACGTACGCGTGTGAGGGTACGGGTTGTACATACACGGTTGGGGTGGGGGTACGCTCCTTGCATACGCGGGTGGGGGTACATGTCGTACTTACACTGTTGGCATGGGGGTATGCTCCTTGCATACGCGGGTGGGGGTACGTGTCATACTTACACTGTTGGCATGGGGGGTACGCTCCATACGTACGCGTGTGGGGGTACGTGTTGTACTTACACTGTTGGGGTGGGGGGTACACTCCATGCATACGGGGTGGGGGTACGGTCCGTACATATCCGTCCCCACGCTATGTGATGCTTGTGCGGCCCGTACCCAGGCCTTTGCCACGTGGGTACGAGCCGTCCCGCCATTGTTGGGGTGACGTAGGTGTGGGCGTGGTACGACTCGTACCCACGCTCTTAAGGCGTGGGTACGGGACGTACCTGTCTGGTTGTGTTGCCGGTTCACGTCATCAAGAACTTCCGTTGTGGCGGTCGCTGGCTTTGCTGGACACGCCCCCACCCCCTCGTAGTGACCAGGGCCTGAGGGTCAGGTATGTCCAGGGCATGTGTGCTGTGTGACTATGGTGGGGGTTTTTTGGCCTGCCCTGGACCTGCCACCCCCCCCCTTTCCCCCCTCCCTTTGTTGTTCTGACCTTCTGCGGCGTCTGCGTCTTAACCTGTAGAGGAGGTCGACTGCTATGTAGGCCTGGGCGGTAAATTCCGCTCCGCTCGCGGAATTTGCGGAATTTCGGTAATTTCGCGTTCCGCGGAGAACGCAAAATTACCCAAAATGCTGCTTTCCGCGACTTCGCGAAATATTTTCTTGTTCGCGTTCTCAAAATGCGTGTTCGCGAGATATTTCTCCCCGAGCACGCAAACAGCAACTGTGAACAGGAAAAAAGCATCGCGAACAAGCAATTCCGCGTGTTCGCGGAATTTCTGCATGTTCGCGGAGATTTTTTACCGTTTCGCGGAGATTTGCGTAACGCGGTTATGCAAATTCCGCCCACCCCTACTGCTATGAGGGCCGGGATGACACGTAGGTTCGGGTCCATGTCTGTCCGTCGCGTACGGGTACTCCTTGTTCGCGTCGTCCTGTCTGTCCGTCGCGTACTGGTACTCCTTGTTCGTGTCGTCCTGATTTCCCGGCAGTTTTTGGCAGCTGGAAAATATTCACCGTGCGGGATGACGTCGGTGCGAATCGTAATTCCTGGTTCGTGAATGGCAGGCTGCGTGCGTCCCGACGTCAGGTCGGCGCTTTCCCGGATCGCATTTGTATGTTTATTTTCGTCGGTCGGGGTTTTGTACGATTCGTACGGAAATGGTGTTTCCGTGCGAATCGTAATTCCATGTTGGTATATTTTGGCGACCGGGTACGCGTCGGACGGAGAATATGCTCCGTCCGACGGTTCGTACCCGGTTTTTACAGGATCGTGATTGGCACCCATGTGTGTGGCATGGTATCTGCTGTAGTGAATTGCCTGAATGTTACTGGAAACTTGTCCTCTGTCTTAGGGGGACTTCTGTACAGTTGATATACAGGAATAGCCCCATTTCCTCCCTGTACCTGTTAGCTGATTGAGGATGGGCAACCATTGAGAAGGCCCTATCACTTCAAACATGCCTCTTTTTAATGATCTCTCCAAGTAGGGACTGAATTTGAGAGCAATATTTATGTTGTCCAAAGCTGTATTAACTACACTAGATTTGACTTCCACGCAGTTTTCCTTCCTGGCGATTTTAGGCCCACGTGAGGAGACACTGTTTTTCTCTCCTTCTGCACTGTATCTGATAGCATGCCATTAACTGTAGGTACATGTCAGTGCTGGTGGACGCATATCATATCAGTGACTTTTTTCTAGCAACCTGATAAAGTCCTTGAGGACTCCCTTTTCTCTGGTTTCATCCATTCCTGTTGTGGGTAGTGGTCTCAGCCACAAAAGTGGGCTAGCATTTTATCGGGATAAGTGGTGGAACACTGGATTCTAGAAATTCAGTTAATCCCTGCATATTCCAGAACTTTCCATCATAGAAATGCAATGAAAATATGTGGTTTTAGGTAAAGTGTAAGGTTTCCAGGGAATTCGGGATACGCTTTCTAAGACACCGTGGGTAACAACAACAATGATCCACACAAGGCACGCCATCTCTGGACTGCCCTCAGTGTTTAGTTTTCAGGAATGTCTGGGTTTGGTATGTTTCCCTAGGTGGCTGCCACACAGTGAAGCCTTTCAGCATGGCAAGTGAGCCAAAATTCGTATTTACTCCCACTTTGCTGGCCCATATGTAAATACGATCCACAGAAGAATTCAAATGACCTCTTGATCGCCATAGGAATGGAAACATTTTAGTACCCAGGGGTGCAGAAGGGCTGTTGAGGCTTTAGGATTGAGGATGGGGCCTATTGTCGCAAAACGGAAAACTCTCTCATAATTTTATTAAATATATTCCTCGCATTAAGTGGGCTTTCTGCTCCCTTGAAGGGCAAATTGGGCAAACCCTTCCCCTCAGGGGGACAAAAAGTCTGGGTTGCCACTTTTGGGGTGGGGGTGGGGGTGAGGCCCAATGCCAAGGTGGATGCCTGCACCACTTTCTTTTGCCCACGTGTAATATCACTGGTGTCTAGAGGTCTTTTTACCCCTCAGGGGGCTGTGGGCAAACCCCCAATAAGGGTGAATCTGCTATCTGATGCCAGTGTGGGCCAGTGTGGGCTGCCACAAACATTTGCTTGTTTTGGCATCATTCTGTAAATCTTGCTGTCTAGTGGGCTTTCTGTTCCCCGGGGGCAAACCCTCCGTCCATCCCATGTGAGGCAGAAAGACTGTCTTGCTCCTTTTGGGATGGGGTTATGACCCTATTGCAGGATGGGCTGCCCACACTCCTTTGTTTTATTTTATGTTTTTCCCTTGCCTAATTCCCTGGTCCTAATGGTCTTTCTGCTAAGCCAGGTGATGCACACTGTAGGCAAACCACCAATCTTCCTCCCAAAGGATGGCAGGAAGACTCTATCCCTTTTGGGATGGGGCAGTGCCCTATGCCAGGGTGAGATGTCCCCACCTCTTTGTTTTATTTTATGTTTTCCTGGTGTCTGGGAGGAATGAACATTGGGAGTAACCCCCAAATCTGCCTCTCGAAAAGGGGCAGAATTACTGTATTGCCCCCTTTTGGGGAGGGGCATGGCCCTAGCCAGGGTGGGCTGCCCTCACCCTTTTGTTTATTTTTGGGAAATAAAATCCCTGGAGTCTCCTGGGATTTCATCCCTCCTGGGTGCTCTTTGGCTGCAAACCCCCAATCTGCCTCACAGGAGAGAGACGAAAGACTATATTGCCCCTGTTTGGGGTGAGGGCATGGCCCTATGCCAGGGTGGAACACTCCCATCCATTTGTTTTCTTTACAACATCCCTGGTGTCTAGTCCTATTTCTGTCTCCTACCGTAGGGGCAGATTAGGTGTAAGCACCCATACCTACCCCCCAGGAAACACCAGATGAGCACATCCAATGGGTATCACCTGGCACAGGGCATGCCAAGTGAGATATCATTTGAAAGCTGAGTTTCTAAGCTTTCCAGTAATATCTTCTGAAGGCATGGAGAATGGGGTGTTGCTCTTCCATGCTCACAGGGAAGTCAAGAAGCTGTTTCCTGGGTACCAGTCCTGCAACTGATGTAATCGTATCACTGATGCAATTGCATCAGTTACAGGACTGTCGTTTTCCCCTGGGCTCGAGCAGGAGATTCTTTCACTCTGACCTGGGTAGGGGCTTATGTCGGGTGGGCGGACACTGGAGCAGCACACAACATCTGCTGCTCTGTTCCAAGCATTTGGACATGGCTTCCATCTCACCCGGTTTGAGCGCTGTTAATGGAAAGTCGCATCCATAGCACTCGGCTTACCCCTGGTGTAAAATTAAAACTATCAAAATGGTGGTAGGGCCTCAATTAAACTAATTGTTTAGCATGATACCAATCACCATTTCTCATTCACTACTTAGTTTGATCGATCAACATACCAAGCTATTTGCCACTACTACTTCTAGGAGCCTACGATTGCCTAACATCAAGTTCTGCAATACAACGCATCAGCTATCACAATTTTTTGTAAAATTATATACAAAATAACAACTCAAGCCCCCAAGAAATATACAGGAAACAAAGAAACTACAGAGACTAAATACATAATCTCCTACACAGACATTACTCAACTAATCCTCTCGCTCACAGAGGACCCCGCCAACACTTAACCAACATCTGGGATTCTGGGATGCCATGACCAACGTAACCAAGTGGATGAGAGACAACTCCCTCAAACTCAACTCCGGGTGGCATCGATGCTGTGGTTGGCATGAAAACCAGATTGGGAGGCATCTAGCAGGTTGTTTCTCTCCATGTGTTCGGCAAGTTGTCAGTTGATAGCCTTCTCCAGGATTTTGGTGGGAAAAAGGAGCAGCAAGATGGGTCAGTAGTGATGGAGTTCGCTGGGGTCTGTAGTGGATTTCTTGAGGAGATGTCTGACTTCTGTGTGTTTCTATGCGTCAGGAAAGATGGCTGTTGCGATTGATGTATTAAGGATGGTGGTGAGTTGGTGGCTGATCTTGTTGCTTTCTAGGTTGAAGAGATGGTAGGGACAGGGGTTGGTGGGAGGTTGCTCCTGAGTGGATAGAGTTCATGATGGGTGTGCCGTTCGGTATGGTGAGCTCTTCCCATGTGGTGAGATGTTGGCCAGGGGAGGTTTTAGTTGGAGTGAGGAGGCTGAGGAGGTTGAAAAGTTGGGGCTCGAAGTTAATGTAGAAGGAGGATTTCTTTTGTGTTAGTTATTTGCTAGAGTCGGCATTGGTGATCCAGGTGTTTAAGTTCTGGGCTGCTTGTTCCTGGTGGGCAGTGGCGTCAGGCTGGGTATTGTTAAAGGTGTCTATCCATTGGGTCTGTGTCACTTTGCTCCAGCTGCGGAAGGAGGTGCTGGGAGGGTTGGAGGTAGTGCAAAGTGATCCAGTGATGGTGAAGAGGACGATTGAATGGTCATTCCAGGTGAGTTCTGTGGCATGGCTCTATTGCTGGACATGAAGAGAGGGTCCAATGTGTGTATTGGTCTGTGTGGGGGCGTCTGTAACCAACTGGGTGAGGCCGATGTTGTCCATTCGTTCCTGGAGGGTTGTGGAGTTAATGTCTGCGGGGCTGCCTAGGTGGAAGTTGAGGTCTCAGAGGAAGATGTAGTACTTGGATTTGATGGTGTGTGGGGCAATGAAGTCTGTGATGGCATCGCAGAGGCCAGTGCGTGGTCCTGGGAATCTGTAGGCGAGGGTGCTTTTGATAGTTGTTTTATCATGTGTAGAGTTGAAAATTAAAGGGGTTCCAAGATCGGTGTAGTGTCTTCTTGGATGGTGGTGCAGTTAATTCTTTGTGGATGATGGCGATAGCCCCTCCATGTTTTTTGGTTCGGTTCCGGTGTGTCATATTGTAGCCGTTGGGCATTGGGTTGACGAAGTCAGGGGCAGAGGAGGGGTTGAGCAGCTCTCTGTGATGAAGGTCTTGTCGGGTCAAGGCTGGAGATGGTGTTCCAGACTTAGGTGCTGTGTTTTCAGAGTGATCTCTCGTTGATCAGGAGGCATTGGCGCTGTTCTGAGATAGTCTCGGTCAGCAGAGTGGGAGTGGCGCGGATTTCTGGGGGGAGGTCCTACGTTGCAGGTGAAGAGACAGCGGTGGTAGCTGAATAGTCCTGCTCTGGAACAAGGAGACGTGGGGCGCAGTTGCTGTGACATCTGGGGTCCAGGGCTCAGAAGTCTGCGATGGAGTACCTGTGGGAGCCAGGAGGGCCAGGGTTGCCTGTCACTGGGCACGATCCAGGCACGGACGGGCGAGGACAGGCTTGCCATTAGTGCACTGGTGGTGTCCCCCCTGCGCTCGTCCACTGCGTGGTCGCGCTACAGCCTCCATTAAGTAGCTCCTGTAAGGGGGGGAGTGGTGCTGAGGAGGCTGGCTATAGGAAGTGGGTGGTAGGAAGCGGGTGGAAGGAAACAGCGATGGCATAATGGGCAGAAAAATGGCAGCAACAAAACAAAAGAGGAAAACTGAAACTTGGCTGCCATACTGGCTGCCAAGAACAGTGTATCGAATATCGAGTTGTTTATTTCGAACTACAACAATATTGAGTTTGAAATATCGAGGGACAAGAATATCGACAGCAAGTATATCGTGGTACAGAATATCAACAATAAGGTAAGAAATATCATTTTTGTCAGCGCCATTCATGTTATGTTGTCACTGCAGTATTGAGAATGTTTTGTTTGGAGTCAGATGGCGATGGCTTAAGGAGACCTAGGGGTCTATTAGGATGATGGACGGACAGTTTAACATCTATTAAACTGTGTAAATTATAGGAATTTAGAAACAGGACCCAATTTAGAGTTTGAAGAAGAAAGTCCTCTCTCTGCCAAAATGAAGGTCTGTCTGCCACATTTAGATTCGGGCGAACCTTCAGTATGTCGACGATGGCGACGAGTACATCATAACAAACCTTTTTATATCTGAGTCAGTCTGCAAGACAAGTAACAAGTTTTTCAACAGATGAAGCCCAAGAGAAGAATGACTTGAAGGCTTTGCTATTTGTGCTCCCACCCTATTTAGAGTGGATGGACAAATGTCAAGTTTTTACTGTCCATCACTGCCAGGTAGATCCTGGCAGTAAGAACTAGTGGAAACTGTAAAATGACCCCCACTCTATGAGAGCAAATTCCCATGGCCTGGGGGTCATTGATATTTTTTAGTTTTAAAAACAAAATCCTACTTTTGGATTCTATTTTTGAAAATAAAAATAAAAGCATTGAAAGCTTGACATATGGCTCTAACATGTTGATGAGACAGCCAATCAAATGTGCAATGCTTTTACCGGAACTGCAAGGGACGTCCTCTGGACCAGGGGACAAATCTAAATTTGGTGGATTGAGCACACTTTCCACAATAAAATTAAAGTACTCCTCCATCTCGAAGGTACTTAATCCATCCGCCAAACTCTAAATCAGGCCAATAGTCCTTCTCCAAGACATGCACTGACAAGAAATGATTCAGACAGTATAACTGAAGATGGACTGGTTAGTAGCAGTACACAAGGTGATCTTGTTGTGGGCGATGGCTGTACTAATTACTCAATATAATGTGGTGTAGCATCTCTTAGCAGGCAACCATTTCCTCACAAGGTGCTGTGTATCTGGACAGACCCAGTTGGGAGTTATATATTTGCTGAGATAAGGACACTTGATATGACGCTTGTGATAGGTCCCATTAATGCTCCCAATGACAGAAAACTTCTTTTATCTCTTGTTCAAGCTGCAAACTAAATTTAATCAAACACCTATGATCCTATGGGATAGCTGGAATTCAAACACTGACCCTTTTTCAGACAAATCAGGCTCATTTGATTGCTACAATGGCAATGACAGGGCAGTGCTGTGTGACCTCATGATTAACCATAAGTATCCAAAACAGTGATGGGTGGAATGCTTTAATTATTCTGAGCCAACGGCAACCACCCGGGCCGTATCCCAATCCATCAATATTTTGCACACCATGCCACCTCAGTTTAGACCCATCTATATGCAAATCAGTCTTGATCCTGCTCTAATAGGAACAGTCCAGCCCAAACTGCCAAGCTAGGTCTCCCGCGAACCAGAACACAAGCAACCCAGGACCAGTTCCACCGTAGTTGTGGGCTGATTGGACAGGTACAGTTTGGTTACAGTGGCAGAGTGTGCACGGGGCCCATGTCTGGGAATACCCATCTCACTATGGATGGCACAATAAGTAAACAAAGTAGTGATTGATAAAATGCTTGAATTAATCCCAACCACTGGTAAATCACTCCGGCCGCATACCAATCTATCGTTATTTTGCACAGTATGCCACCCCAGTTTGGCCCCAGCTATATGCAAATAAGTCTTGACTTTGTTCCAATAGAAGCAGTCCAGCCCAAACTGCAAAGCCACGTTCTCCTTGAACCGGATAGCAAGCAACCCAGGACTGGTTTTGCCCTAGTTATGGAATCATCAGCTGGGTACAGCTTGGTACAAGTGACACAGTGTGCACGGGATCCATGACTGGGCATACCCTTCTCACTTAGGGCGACACAATAAGTATACAAATCAGTGATGGATGCAATGCTTGAATTAATCTCAGTCAGGTCGTATCCTGATCCATCGTTATTTTGCACACAATGTCACCGGTCCTGCGTTCTTGTGCTCCGGTTCAGTGAAGACCTGGCTTGCCAGTTTCACAGTGGTATCTCACAGCGTGTGGTGAGTATATGGGGATGATCTCAGTTTATGCAATGTGCTTATACACAACTCATATTATACTGTGGCTGAGATATCAACCACACTCTGGCAGACAGCTCTATAATCAGAGGCAGCTCCTCCGTTAAGGTAGAGGAGGGTCGCCCCACAAATAAAAGGCATAGAAAAATTAAATTGTAATAACTTAACATTTTATTTTTCAAAACCCTGTTCCGAGCCAAGCTTCAGGATAAGGGGGTGGGGCTTTCTGCTGCTGCCATCACCTGGGCCGTATCCCAATCCATCGATATTTTGCACACCATGCCACCTCAGCTTAGACCCAGCTATATGCATATCAGTCTTGATCCTGCTCCAATAGAAATAGTCTGGTCCAACCTGCCAAACCAGGTCTTCCATGAACCAGAACACTGGATTACAGCTAGCCTGGCTGATGAGGGGTGATGCCCCGAATCCAGTCCAAGGATGCTTGTTTTTGGTCCAGGGAGGATGCGGCTTGGCAGTTCAGGCTGGACTTTTCCCATAAGGAACAGGGTCAACACTGATTTGCATATGGCTGGGTCCAAACTGGGGTGGCATGGTGAGCATAAGAACAATGGATTGAAACCTGATCCTTGTATCTGGGGGTGAATGTTTGCATTGTTCAACATTCTTTCCATCAATTGTTCCTTTTACAGCAGTCAAGCAGCAGCAGAAAGCAGCGATAGGCAGGGCACTTAGGTTTAAAGTGTGCATGTATTTTTGGCCGGCTGTCTTAAAACGGCCAGCCTGACATGCTCAGTTTAAACCTCTCTAACTCAGCTGTCTTAGACAGCTGGGTAAGAGACAGCATAGGGCTCCAGGTCCCTTGTGAGTGGCGAGAGAGGCCGCTCCCTCCAATCCTGGCGCTGCTCTCATGCAGCATAAGAGCAGCGCCAGGATTAGTTATTGCAGTTTCCTAGAGCCTGCCTGGAGAAGACCCGAGTGAGGAGGAGGACGTAGCGCATATGAGGTAAGTGGGATTATTTTTTCTTTCTTTCTTTTTTTACTTTCATTTTTGAACCCCCACCACCATCCTCCTTACTTGCCAGCTGCCGTTGTCTAAAATGAAAGCGATAGCTGCTCCCTCATACTAAAATCTCATGATAGCTGAGTCAGGGAGGCGAAGTTAAAATTGCTGTGCTTTAACATTTCACGTAATTACGTTATTGGTACTCCTGTTTGGCTGATTTGCTTTGGTCAAATATTGATCCGGCATATGGGGCACGCTGATCTTCACATGTTATTCTCACATCCCCTCTTTTGCACAATCAGCTGTGTTGCACAACATTATGGATGATGTGGGTCTCTAGACACACAAAGGTGGCTAGAAGTTATTATTGTTGGCTAATATCTGTACACTGAGACACTGGAAAACCAATCTATTACCTACTCATGATGTGCTGCTGTTAAGACTGGTCGCATAGCGGCATGTGAAAAGGTGATTTGTAGATTTAATGACCAGATAAAGAGTTTCCTGAATATTTGGGTCATCTTTCTTACATTTCCGGGACTGCAGTATGTGGTATCTTAGGTTACAAAGCCTTTAGTTTGTCAGATTCTGTAACCTAGGAGTGATGATCAAAGTGTAACCAAGGTTAAGGTTCTGGAGGGAAGGTTGAGTCAGAGAGAGCTTGGAGAAGAGGTTGGACTGGAAGCTGATGACAGCCCTGTTTGTGGAAGGGGTCTCTGTAAACTGGAATCTCAAATAAAAGATCCAAACAACTTTTGGCTCAGCGGTCCTACATTTTAATGTTAGCGACGAGTGAGTCACATGCTGCTAAAACCATGCAGTTTACAGAAGACGAAGATCAACTCATGTTGTACTAGAACAGCATGGATCTCTGATCAAGACTACCACAACTTCAACATTGAACAGAGGCCTCAAGCAGAGTGTTTCACTCTGTTTTACAGAAAACAAGACTTTCAAGAAGGTATGTTGAATTAGTTACTTTCGGATTAAAGTGTGTGGCAGTTGGCAGCTCGAGCGTTCTCTCGTGAGGCCTGTGAGTTTGTGAAGCCCGGCAGTCGTGGGCGTCTCGAGCACAACAATCGAGTGCTGCCTGCGGAAGTTCCTACATCGTTGCCAGTAGACAGGAACCTCTTCGGTATTTCCTTTATTGCTTGTGATGTGGAATACTGCAGTGCACATGCTACCTGCAGATGTTCGGCAGCCATTTTAAATTGGGAAGTAGGTGCGGTTTCAGTGAATTGTGAATCCTGCTGTTTGTTGTAGAGAAATGCTGGTACTGTTTCAGTGAATTGGTCGCAGAGCCACAAATTTAGTTATGCAGCAGGAGTCTCAAGTGCGCATCTCGGTAATGGGCACACCACCTCTTCACTACCAGAAATAGTGTTTCTGTGCGGCAAGTATCTTAGTCTTGGTGACGCACACACCATTCTTCCAGCAGCAGAATCCAGAACTGTGCGAGTGCACCAGGTGTACAGTATACAAAATCTAGAAACTGTTTTGCGGCTGCAGTTTCATGTGTGTGTTTCGGTGATATGCACACCTTAGATCGCCGCTGAACTGGGATTGCACTGTGAAAACTATTTTATCTTGTGGCTTGTGAATGACTTATGTAAACAAGGTGTTTTCCTTTTGCTACAGTTTCGCTTTTGTGTTGCAGTGACACAAACATTTGCTGTATCAGGCTTGCAAGTGTCTTATGGGAACAATGGGCCCGATTCACAGAACTAACTTAAGGCAAAATCCTAAACTTACTACCATTTTGGTATCTACAGAAAGCACTTACTCATTTTGGTATTCACAGAAGGCACTTACTCATTTCGGTATTCACAGAAGTTAGGAGTCCTAACTTTAGGACTCCTAAATGCCTTCTGTGAATACCGAAAGTCTTAAAATTAGGATTTTTCTCAGTTTAGGAGTCCTAAAGTTAGGACTCCTAACTTTACTACTACTAAACTGAGAAAAATCATAATTTTAAGGCTTTCGGTATTCACAGAAGGCATTTAGGAGTCCTAAAGTTAGGAGTGTTAACTATACTACTACTAAACTGAGAAAAATCCTAATTTTAAGGCTTTCGGTATTCACAGAAGGCATTTAGGAGTCCTAAAGTTAGGAGTCCTAACTTTACTACTACTAAATTGAGAAAAATCCTAATTTTAAGACTTTCGGTATTCACAGAAGGCATTTAGGAGTCCTAAAGTTAGGAGTCCTAACTATACTACTACTAAACTGAGAAAAATCCTAACTTTAAGACTTTCGGTATTCACAGAAGGCATTTAGGAGTCCTAAAGTTAGGACTCCTAACTTCTGTGAATACCAAAATGAGTAAGTGCCTTCTGTGAATACCAAAATGAGTAAGTGCCTTCTGTGAATACCAAAATGGTAGTAAGTTTAGGATTTTGTCTTAAGTTAGTTCTGTGAA
The DNA here is from genome assembly GCF_964204655.1 of Triturus cristatus. Taxonomy (NCBI): domain Eukaryota; kingdom Metazoa; phylum Chordata; class Amphibia; order Caudata; family Salamandridae; genus Triturus; species Triturus cristatus. Next base: position 444,976,071 of record NC_140585.1, read on the forward strand.
TCGGGCCCACTAGGTTCTCCTTGTTGCATTGGCATAATTTTGTTAAAGTTTTATCTTTGCTATTGCAATATTTTACACCAGCATTTGCAATAATAATCAGTCATCATTCAGAATATTGCTATGCCACAATTATTTTTTACCTCTTCCAGTGACCCACTGATACAGTGGATAAAATAGAAGAAGAACTTTGCACATTATGCAGGAGTATGTTGGGCCTCTCTTATTGCCGAAAGAAAGACCTAGTTATTGTTACACTGTCTGGGGTCAGAGGAGCAAAAGATGTTTGAACATTTACCAGAATTGTCTGGTGATGTAGGGGCTTAGTGAAATGAGTATGAAATTTCTATAAAGAAACTTGACTTGCATTATCTTCCCAAGCCGAGCACTGTGCTGGAATTATATCATTTTGGAAAGAGAACGCAACGTCAACATGAGAGTGTTGAGCATTTTATAACAGAGCTATGCAGGTTGGTCTCAACAGGGGCTTTTGGAAGTTCTGTTGAGGATAGAGTGAGGGATCAGTTAATGCTGAATTGCAATTTGAAAAAGGCTAAAGACACAATGTGGCAGAAAGACAATCTCTCATTACATGAGGTATTAACCATAGCCAAAACACAGAAACATTCTGAAGCGTGTGTAGAAGTTATTTACAAGGATGTATTACATGCAAGCAAGAGTGAAGAAACATCTGTTAAGGTGGTAGCTGAGAAAGATAATGACAATAAGTCTGTTCAAAGTAGGAGTGACATAAAAGGCAAAACAGGTCAGAGTTTTTGGGGGAAATGCTATCAGTGTTGTGAGGTAGGCCACATGGCAAATATTAAGATATGTCCAGGAAGAAAGACTACATGCAAGAATTATGTAAAAGGGGTCATGTATTTAAATGCTGTAAATCTACTGTAAGAAACGCCAGAGAGGTGGATTGTGAAGATGACCTGGTAAAGGAAGTGGTGGTTTTACAAAACAATGCTGATGGTTTGGATGGGCCCTTGAAAGTGGTACAGGTCAATGAAGAATCTGTCAAAATGATGTTTAACTCAGGAGCAAAAATCACATTGATACCACACACCTTTAAGGAGAAATTGAAAAACAAAAGTATGCTCTTAAAGGTGGACATTAAACCTAGGGGATATGCCAGAGATCTGATATAGTGGGCTGACATTTCTGGGGGAAATTCAAGGATCAAATTATTCTCGGGAAAATGTATGTGTCTGTAAAAGCTGATTCTCTAATAAGTTGTTTTCATCAACGTGATCTTTATGTGTTTCTCTACCCTAATGCAAATCCTGCTGTTTGTGTGAGAGAAATGCCAACTGCTCTTAGTGTTTTGGAAGGCTGCGGTGATTTGTTGAATGAGTTTTCTGCTGTTTGTAGGAGTGAGATGGGGTGTCTGAAAAACTTTGTTCATGAAATTAGGCTGAAGGATAATGCTTTCACAAAAGTGGCTAAGACGTTACATCTTAGCATTTCATTAGTGTACACTACATCTATCTTCCCTCAACGCAGAACTTCAGACCATGTCCTCGTTATCCATAACAATGAAGAGTTGATTGAAATCAATGATTATACTAAAATTGTTGGTCAGTGTTTGCCCTAGAGATCACTGTAATTTGCTCCTTGAGGATATCAGTGTCAACATTGCTTTCCAATTTGATCTTGTTTCTGGGAGTCTGTGGAGGAACCTCAGTGGCCATTATGCATGCATATCACCAAAAAGGATTTTCTTTACTGGAAATCACATGTGGCAAAACTTGTCCAGCTGTTATGTTGCCACCCTGCTGTGTTTTGCATATGTTTGTCTATGTGACTTTCTGAAAGACGCTCTGGGGCAGATTTGCAAGAAAGTGACGCATCTGTAAAGATGGGTCACTTTCCCTGCGCCACCCTGAGAAACCCTTGCGCCACTATGGATGCGCCGTATTTACAATACGGTGCACCATGGCGCAAAGATTGACAGATGCATCAGAAATTCTGACGCATCCATTGACGCAAAAGTCACGCATTGCTGGAGTCCTGTCGCAAGCACGACGTAACTCCAGCAATTCAAGGGGAGGCCTATCCTCATTGTGCTGCATCACTCCTTACGCCTGCTTCAAGCAGGCATAAGAATTTGACGCAGTGGCATCCTAGAAGTGGCGCAGTGAAATCTTGTAGATTTCACTGCGTCACTTCTACGAGGCTTTTTTGCTTTGGAACGCCCCCCCTGCATACATTATACCTGACGCAGGTATAATGTGACGCAGGGCTTTACAACGTGACGCATCTCCCTAGATGCGTCATGTTGTAAATGGGCCGTATTTTTACGCTGCTGCTGCGTCACAAAAAGTGGAGCAAAAATGACACAAGGGGCTTGTAAATCTGCCCCTCTGTTTTTGACTAATAGTTGAGCAGTTTCACATATGATGTCTGTTTGCCCTGGCATCAAGATACTATTTATTCATAGGTGATGTCTAACGTTGTGCTAGCTTAAAACTACAGAGTTCCGGGGAGCTTTGTGGGTGCAGTCACTCATTGACTACTGCTAGAAGAGCGTGCCTCACTGGTGTCATTTTCTGTGATAGCAGTGATTTCCAATTGCTGCTCTGTGATCTGTGCCTACCACCTTACAGGGAAGATTGCTGGTCTTTCTTCGGGTGTGTGCGTAGTTGCTGTTATTTGCACTCATTGTTAGGCTGCCGTTTGCATTCCATGCTGGGATGTTGTGGATGGAGACTGCAGTGTCCTGTCTAAATTGATGTGTGAACTTCTAGGGCCTATTCATAGTGGTACATTTGGACTTGTATATTACTCAAAGGTAAACCTACTCTTACACCTAGGAGTAATTTTAAAACTATTTGCTTTTTACCATTTCTGAGCATAAAGTTACACCTAGGTGTATACTTAGATGTCTCCACCTTCACCCTCAATTGAATGAGACCTCTGCCAGGGGCGGAGACCACAGCATGTCAGAGAGCGTTCACTGCATGCAGAGAAACGGTAAAGGCTTTTGGGTGACACAAACATTGTTACAGGGAGTGTTTGTGTACATGAGTAATGTTGCTCAAATAGGGTCTCTAACATGTACGTTGGAAAACAACGAGTGCACTATGTGAGGGATTGTAATCATGGGCCTGACTTATATCTTGGCAGATGCATACAAACTATTGAAATTTGCCAGTGTACCTGTTTGCAGGTGTGACTGTCCGCTTGCCTTATTTAAACTCACTCAAACCTCCTCCATTTCCATTGCTCCCAGAGTACTCCATCGACAGAGTATTAGGCTAACAGCAGCTGATAGAGGGACTTCTGCTGATTATATAAATCGGGTGGAGAACCTCCGCTAGCATGACAGATGGATTGAAACCGAGGACAGACGGACTGACCCCCTAAGATCTAAATCAGACCCTACATGTTCTAAGTGAAAAGTGGGAGAATGATAGTGACAGTGAAGTGTAAATGTTATGATACATAGAGCATGGCATGTTTGTTTTTGACACTAAGGAAACATAACAGTGTTGTCTCAGGATGCTGTTAATGGCAATATAATAGCCCACCATTCATCATTCAACCATTTAAATGCAGCAACATAACTAGCAACTGATGTGAAAAATTAGTTAATTTGTCAATCCCACACTTGTATATCCTGACCTCTGCTAGGGTACATGGATGTGGCTGTAGTTCAGTAGCAATGTTGCTTGGCAATGTTGTGCAACACACAACAGGCTACAACATTCAGACAAATAAGTTCTGGGGAGTAGACCAGCTAATCCCCTATAGAATCAGGACATCTGAATCGTGACTTAAGGATCCCAACAATGTATTCATTGAAGGCTCATGAATGTGTGTGTCACCTATTGTACCTCTGTTGAGGTTGATTGGTTGGACTTTTGTTGTGTGTGATGAGATGGGTAGAGAGAGAATACCCAGTATCACCTGCAACAAAGATGTGATATTTCTTAAAATGGACTTCTCTTTTAAATATAATACATCATGTCTACATACATACAGTGACTATCAGGGTAAATGGGTTCTATTATGTTTATAGTGAGTGAATATGTCTGGCATGGTATCTCCCCAAATGCACATCCCTCTCCCATCCCTCCACTATCCTTCTGAATCCAAATAACTGCCTAACATATCCCCCACTCAAATTTCTTTCATATTTCACTATACTAATTTACCATTAATCCTTTATGGGTCCCGGAGCAGCATGCTACTTGCTGAAAAAGCGCTTCAATGCTTTGTCAGTGGTAGTAAGCACTATATAAATGCAATTACAATACAATACATGTAGCCTGAGATGTTCTACTTACCAATGAGCCTTATGTCACCAAAATCCCCAACAATAAATCAACAGCCCCTTATCACTGGAATAAACTTCCTCTTAGTATTCGCTCTTGCTCACACTTTGCTTCCTTTAAGTAGGGTTTGAAGACTTGGCTGTTTTAGAATGTTTTATCCAGCTTTGAGTAGCGCAGTGCCAAGATACTCCTCCAGGAGTTAGTCATGCATGATACCAAATGTTCAAATATAATATTAAAGGGTCCTTTTGGGCTGCAGCCCCAATTGTGCCACCCAGAGCCCCCTCACCAAGACTATGACAACTTCCATTGCAGGCTGCATGTCTTGGCGCAAAGGAAACTGAGGAGTCGACATGGCACACAGACCTGGTGCCATGTCCCTGTACACTATATGAGGTATAGGTAAGTCACCACTACTGCAGGGCTTACAGCCCTAAGGCAGGGTGCACTATATCCCATGTGTGGATCTATCTGCCTTAGCAGATAGGGCCCTGCTATATCTGAGCCATTCTTGGATATTGTAAGTGAACAGGGAAGCCATAAACAGTACATGGACTGGATACTCGTCATTACGAATTTTCTACCTCCATAATGGCCTCACTGTACCCTAAGATGTTTGGTACCAAACAGCTTGTCTCAATAAATCCTCATTATGGCAGTGTTAGATTTAATAGTAAATGTACACAGAAGACCCTTTAGAAGGTCCCCTGAAAACCTACCAAGCACTGGTGTGGTCTCTGAGTAGTCATAGCCAGCCTGCCACCGCCAGACATGTTTCTGACCTCATGAGGTGACAGCCCACACTCTCAGAGGCTCGAAACAAAGCCTGCTGTGGTTGAAGGTGCTTCACACCTCCTCCGGGCTAAAATGGTCTTCCAGAGCGGGAATCTTCAAAGGTGGTTCCGCCTTTGAAGTGCAACCCAGGCTTCCCCAAATAGTAGGGGAAGCCAACCCCAGCCTGCTCTGCTCCACATTTAATGGGAGGACAGATGGGAAAATTAGTTAGATAAGGAGGAGTGTCCGCATTCAGTCAGCTCGACCCCTAAGGTGTGGCAGGTGATGCAGATACTACTTTTGAAAATACACCATCTTCAGATGGTGGGAAAATAATCTATCAGGGCTAGGGTAGCGCACCTTTCCTCCTTCTGTGTGAGAGGCTGGCCTGGTATAATGTCCACTAATGTAAGTGGGCACCTTGCACCAGTCCAGGCAACCCTTATGGTGATTTAAGAGTTCTCAGAAAACCTTAGAAAGCTATCTTAGTGGTAGCTGTGGAGAGCAGCCTTCAAGCTTAGCCTTCAAGGAGTGTTAAGCAGCTTGTTTTACCAGAATGCAATCTTATAGTATAGATTAAATAAAACGAGAACCACACAGTAGTTATAAAGAATATGTTTTAATTGGAGATAGACACAAAGCACACAATACTTTAGCAAAGAAATCACAGTAAATAGCACTAACACACAGCGGGCCCCGGGGTGGGGCAAAACCATATACTAAGTAGTATAAAAACCACAATTTTAGTCAGGACAATGTTGTGAGGGCATAGAATAGCTGGGACCCCAAGGAACCACCCAAGGTAAGTAGATAGGGACCCCACGAAGTGTGTGTGCAGTGTGTGAACACGACAGCGTGCTCCGTACAAGTCTACTTCTATCTGAAAATCAAGGGCCTCTACAACCACTTCGACGACCAGACACCTTACTCCAAAAAGACTTCCTTTTCCAGCAAAGCCAGCCAGCCCATCATCTCCTCCTGGACCCCAGTCAGCACCGAAGACACCCCTTCTAACATGAAAGGTATCCACGCAGGAGCCCCTACGGACTCCTACGAGCCGCATGTCTTCCACAGAGCCAACACCGCCATCGCTCCTGAACTACGACTCACCATCAATGCCACCTTCAAGACTGGCATCTTTCCCAATGACTGGTAACGCAAAGAAGTCAGACCCCTGCTCAAGAAGCCCTCAGCAGATCTCACGGACCTCAAGAACTACCGACACATCTCCCTCCTCCCCTTCAGGACCAAAGTCACTGAGAGACAGTCAATGCCCAGCTAACAAAATTCATTGAAGAAAACTCCATCCTCTACCGCTCCCAATCCAGGCAACCACAGCTCCGAGACCGCTCTACTGGTTGCCACAGATGACATCTGCACCCTCCTTGACCAAGGACACACCACAGCCCTGATACTACTCAACCTCTCTGCAGTGTTAAACGCTGCCTCCCACCGCACACTCATCCCCAGACTCTACGACGCCGGCATACAGGGAACGGCCCTCAACTGGATCTGTTTCTTCCTCTCAGGCAGAACCCAAAGAATCAGACTGCCACCCTTCCTCTCCGAACCTACGTAAATGAACTGCAGAGTACCTCAAGGATTGTCACTCAGCCCCACGCTCTTCAACCTCTACATGGTCCCCCTCGCCGCCATCGTCTGACAGCACGGGCTCGGTATAGTATCCTACACCGACGACACCTAGCTCATCCTCTCCCTCACCAAGGACCCCATCACAGCCAGACTCAACTTCCAGGAAGGAATGAAGGACGTCACCTCCTGTATGAGCAGCAGCTGCCTGAAGCTCAACTCAGAGAAGACAGAGGTCCTCGTTCTCGGACCCTCCCCCTCTGCATGGGGCAACACCTGGTGGCCCACTGCCCTGGGCAGCCCTCCCACCCCAACGGACCATGCCCGAAACCTCAGCATCATACTCGACTCCTCCCACTCCATGACCAGACAGGCCAACGCGGTCACCTCCAGCTGCTTCCAGGCGCGGTGCGTCCATTGGGGCGTGGGGGCGTAGCCCCCCCGCCCGCCTGCACCCGCCCGTAGCTTCCTAATGGGCGCATGCCCATTAGGAGCCCCTCGGTCTCCTAATGGGCAGGCGGCGGGCGAGGAGTAGGCTGTGCCCTCAGCCAATCCTGGCGCTGCAGCAGCGCCAGGATTGGCTGAGGGGTTGCCACTGCAGTGCTGACGTGACGTGACGACGTGCTGTTCAACTTCCATCCAGTTTGAAGAGGCGCCAACGCGGACCAGGAGCAGAGGCGGTCAGGTAAGACTAGAGGGGCTGTAGGCGCCAACGGACGGACCCGAGGTGGCGCGGACGTGCTGAGGACCTCAGGTAGGATTTTTAATAAATGTATTTTAACACTCCCCACCCCGCGCGACACCCCCCGCGACTTCCCCCGCGCGACTCCCCCCCCCACGCGAGCCGCGACTGCAACCTGTGCTTGATCCGCAGGTACAAGGTTTAAATGTTTGTGCTAATGCGGGGATGTCTGCAACTGTTCTCTCTAATCCTGTTTTTCCTTGGAGTCAAGAATACAGGACACCAGCTGGGTCATGTGAAAAGTAAAAGAAAAGTTTAAAGATTTTGTAGTGTATTAACTTGTATGTTAGCATGCAGTTTTTTCTTTTTCTGTTACTTTAAGGAGGAAGGTGATGTTGAACATGCAACGTACGAAGGCAATGTATGTTGAAGCATTATGATGTGTGTTGTTTACATTCAATATAACCTCATGTGCAGAGAACGGCGAGGAGGATCACATAAGTACTAGTCAGTTACTGTGGGATCCTGGCTGGCCGGTCGCAGCACATCACCGGTATTTTTTACTTTGAAATAAATCCTTTTGAAGTTTTCTACGGGATGCATTCATGACGGACAGGTGCATGCAGAGTGCAGGGGCATTCCCCGAGGTGGCTTGGATTCCTCTCAGTGCACAGTGCGTGTGTGTACATTAACGGATTCATGACGGACAGCTGCATGCACATTTCAGGGCTCGTATCCCCGGGTCGCGTGGTTTCCGGTCCGGGCCCTGTTTGTGTACAGTGACTTGTGCATGCGGAGTGCAGCGGCTTTCCCTGAGGTGGCTTGGTTTCCCGTCAGTGCACAGAGTGTATACAGTGATGGTCCGGATGCATGCACGGTGCGTGGCTCACTCCCCTGCACATTTTACGCCCCACCAATTTCAAATGTCACCAGCCGCGGCTGGCTGCTTCAACACCCTCTGCAACCTCTGGAAGACCTTCAAATGGATCTCCCCCAAATCAAGGAAGACTGACACCCACACACTCATAACCAGCAGACTGGACTACACAAACACCCTCTAAGCCAGGATCAACAAGTCTCTGCTCTGCAAGCTCCAGACCATACTGAACACCGCAGCCAGACTCTTCCTCGGCATCCCTTGACATGAGCACATTACCCAACACCTGCATAACCTCCACTGGATCCCAGTTGAGAAGAAAGTTACTTTCAACATACTCACCCACACCTACAAATGCCCCCACTACACTGGACCCTAATACCTCAATGAGAGAGTCTACATCCACGTACTCAAGAGAAACCTCCGATCCGCCAACCTCACCCTCGCCGAAACAGAGCCATATCAGGCAGAAGGGCCTTCTCATCACAGCCAAGACCTGGAACGAGCTCCCGGTAGACATCAGACCCACCCCTTCCCTGAACATCTTCAGGAAGACACTCAAGACCTGGCTCTTCAACTAAACGGAGCTTCTTACCCCCATCCCCAGTGCCTTGAGACCCTCATGGGTGAGTAGTGCGCTTACAATTCCCCTGATTGATTGATTGATATGTGCAAGTCGCAGTTGGAATTTTATTGATTAAGGACCCTCACCAGTGGACCCTGAAGGGACCCCATGGAAGACAGAAGGTTAGAGAGCCACCCTACCCGTGGATACCATAGTACCCAAGTTACCTATCCCAGAGAAACCGGGTGCATAAGTGTGAAGTGGCGTCGGAAACCGCCGTTCAACCCATTGGAGGACTTCAGGGAAGTGCCGCTGCTGGAAGAGGACAAAGTGTCCGTTGGAATCCAAACATGGATTCTTGTCGAGAAGTACCTTAAAGCAGAGGGGACAGAATCTGGGTCGCTTGAGAGTAACAAGGGGCTCGGTAGACGAATGCCCACCGATGTCGGGTGCTTCAGGATAGTTGATGGTGACCTTGACTCTGCAGCTGCGGGGACCAGGCAACCTTGAGGATGACCAGGATATGGATGTGTGCTGTCCCATGAAGGATGTCGAGTGCTGAGGGGTCGATGTCTGGCAGGAGCACTAACAAGCCTTGGCAAAAGCAACCAACGCAGGAAGTTAAGGAAGTGTACGGTTCGGACCAGCAATGTCCAGGACACTCACCACAAGCAGGGGAGTCAGGGCAAGCTCAGAAAAATCAGTTGAGCTCAAGGAAAACAAAGATGACCCTCAATTGTTCCCACAGTCCTGAGGCACAGGAGTCACGAGAGGACCTCAAGCAGCTTCACAAAACAACAAGCCACAGAGCACACGGTGTGAGATCTTTGTAGGAAAAGTTGCCAGGGGTTGGGGCTCCTTTCAGCCCAATGCACTTGTCACAGGATCACGAACAAGCACATGCACTTGCAAAAGTATGTGGTGCACAGGGGTTCGGGTATTGCAGTCCACACGAGTGATACTGGCCTCAAACTCAGTGAGAGGGCAGCTCGGGCCTCGAGGGATGTAGAAACCTACCTACTGTGTTGCTGAGCCTTTCGAAGTCCGTACAGAGATCAGGATCAGCAGACCGGTCAGCAGTGTTGTGGTGCTTGTGAATGCAGAGGAGTGACTCCTCCACTCCAAGGGAGATTATCTTCAGGAGTCTTGGAAGCTCCACAGGTCCTACACGGACCCTGTACGGTGCACAGGCACAGACGATGCAGCAGACTGAGAGGGAGATGAAGTCAGGCCTAAACAAAGTCCAGCAAAGTCCGGAGTGCCCAGATGGTCGAAGTGCAGTGGTTTCAGTTCTGAATCTTGTCCATGACGAATCTAAGGTCCTACAACCAGGTAAGCCCATAAGTACCCATGGGAGAGGGTTGGAAAGATTCAGGGGACCCTCCCAGGGGAGGGTTTGACAGGGGAAGGTTACTCTAATGTCCTTTGTCCAGTTTCGCACCAGAGCAGGAGCCAATGGCTCCCAGGACTGGTTTGAACTGGACTATGCACAAGGACACCCAATGTGCCACTCCTGCAGGTTTTCAGATGGTGGCAAGCGCACCCACCCAGCCGTAATACACTGAATCCTGTCTGGGAGGTGGTCATACCTCCCTGTGACAGGATGCCTATTGTTGTGCCTTCCCCTGCTCGAGTTTAACTCAGCAGCAGGAGGGCAGAAATGTGTCTCTGGTCAGCAGCAACAATGTTGTGCTGTCCAGAGCTAGAAGGCTGGTACCGGGAACATCAAGGGCCCCACGAAGGGCCTTTCTGGTGGGTGGAATCATACCTCCCACACAGGTTACCGATGTGGGAGGTATGATTCCAACATGTTTGAAACCAAACCAGATAGGGTTGGTTGCATCCGTTTTCGAGATGGTCATCACTGGGTCGCGTAAGGCCCCTCTATATTAGTTTATGGCTGCTTCACTGACAAGGCACAAAATTATTCAAACCGCAGTCTGAGCAAAGGCGCACTATCCACCCGCCCTGTAAGGTGCGATTAAAACTCAAAAAGTTTAGCAACAGGTACTTCCAAAATCATGCCATGAAACACTTAATATCAGTATTGGATATGAAACCAGTTCTAAACAAGAACAAAAAAGGGGTGATCAAACAGTAACATACTAATGAATTACTGTATCGTAATTAAGTTCGTCAGTGCTTTAAACGATGTAAATAAACCTCTAACTAAACATAAAAGATTACTAGGGAGCAAAGGTCATAGGTCTTCTTTATTTTCTGGTGCAGAAAGCATTTGAATTTTCAGCCCAGCATCATGGCATTCCAATGCATTTCGGTTATAGAACCTTCATCAGGGAAATGCTGAAAAAATATATATACGTAAATACATATAATGCCTATACATATGACATCTTTTGAAAATGCAAAACAATTCGTGAAGGCATATATTGTATTCATATATGGCATTATCAAGAATTACATGCAGTATTTTTAACCAACCAATATCTAGTGCTGTCAGAGAGACAGAAACGAACGATGCAAACAATTGATATTATCAGATCTAGAAACATTCATGATAAAAAGTCAGGCAACACAAAGTTCTAATGCATAACCAAACGTATACAGGTAATGAATGAAAATGAATAAATGAAAGAATGAAAGACACCGAAACCATGTGAGCGCAAACCTAGTGTCGGACCTAATAAGCGGTGATCGAATGCGTGAACGACAATACTACCCTGCCACCTGTAAAAATGGTAATCACCGTGTGCACTAAAATGTGCTAGAGTAATGAGAAGGCTCACCGCCAGACATCTCTGTATGCGTGTACTATCAATTAGGGGAAGGATGACCGTACTAAAAAAGAACCAGTAACAAGGTGTAAACTGGCGTCTCCAGTAGCCATCAAATAATGTTATAAAGTTGCAAAAAGTAGACCATGTTACAACTTACTTAATTGGTGTAATCAAAAGCCTGCAATGTAAACAGCTACAACGTAGGTGTGTGCAGCGACTTCGTGCGATGAATATCTGCGTAAAAAATGCACAAAGTGCATCAGTGACGGATTAAACGGCATAAGTGTTAGCTTCCCGAAGAAAAACGTGTAAGTTCTAGGGCATTGCAATTACCTTCAAAAGAGCAACCGTTCTGTTCCTCGGAGGGGTTCAGTGTTCTAACAAGAAGAGTGTTGAACTGTGTGGGCGCCATATCCGTGTATATATAACGCGGACTACGTGACGTACGTGACGTGCGTGTCTGTATAACTGATGTAGAGAACGGACTATCGTCAAGAAGTAAAGTTAACGGTGCAGAGGCCAAAGAGTAAAGCCAACCACCCGTGCAAAAAAAACTTGAATCGTGAATGCTTTATTAAGAGAAACAGGAGCATCCGGAGATGGTGATGTGAACAATAGTTACATGGAAATAATGATTAAATAAGATAAATGGACGTAAAAGAGAGGAAAGATACACAAGTAAAAATGAGAAAACCAATTACAGAAAACGACCTGTATACTGACAACCAATTATTTGTATGGATACCTGATAAACAAATAAAAAATTGTTAAAAGTGAATTTGCATACTGTTCAATAAGCATCTAATAGTGTGCAATCCAAATTATCACAAAAAATGAATTAATTCAATGTTATCATTCAGCCCACAAGGGATCATGGTTTTCAGAAAACGTATCCAAAAGGTCTCTCTTTGAGCCAGGTGTCTATTTGGGTCAACATGTGGTAGTGCCGACAAGTGTTCCAGGATTGTAAATCGAAGTTGAGGTATGGTATGTTTGTGTGTAAGCCAATGTGCCGCTAGACAGGATTTCATATTGGATGTTCGAATGGAGCTTTTGTGTTCTGTCACTCTTATTTTGATTTTCCTAGTTGTCCTCCCAACATAAACCAGTCCACAGGGACATTTGATGGCATATATTACCATGGCCATGTTGCAATCAGAGGAATGTCTTAGCTTGATAAGTTTGCCCGTGTGGGGATGTGTAAATGTGTCACCAACTATCACGTTGCCACAATGTCCACAATTGTGGCATTTTCTCATCCCTGTTCTGATGGCAATGACAGGGTCTTGCTTCTTCGTGGCTAGAATTTCTTTAATATTTTGAGATCTGGCCAGTGCAAAAATAGGTGTTCCAGAGAAGACATCCCTGAAATCATGTTCTTGTTCAATGATTTTCCATCTTTTGAGTATACTTCGTTTGATGGCCCTCGCTGCTGTAGAGTATTTTAGAACACAAACTTCCCGTGTGGCAGCAGGTTTTCCGGTTTTTTTGAGTAGCTGTGTTCTTTCCATGTTAATTGCTTTTTGTCTGGCTGTTTCTAGCACTGATGGTGGGTAACCTCTCTTCAGATATTGCTGAAACATGATCGCAATGTCTGTTTTTCCTTGTTCGTCATCCGAACTGATTCTGCGCACTCTGATAAATTGTGCCAGAGGTAGATGGTTTTTGAGAGTTGGAGAGTGAAAGCTCAGGTAGTGAAGTGCATTGTTCCTGTCAGTGGGTTTCTTAAATACTCTGGTTGTCAGAGACGACCCTTTTTTTTCAATCAGAATATCCAGGTAGTTGATAGTGGATGACAGTCACATGAGTATGTGAACTTGATATGTGGATGACAGTCATTGAGAATGGAAATGGCCCCTTCCAAGGATTCTTGGGTGCCTCTCCAAAGAATCAAAATATCATCAATGTACCGCAGGTACAACAGTAAATGATCAGTCCATAGTTTGTTGTGTAAAATGTGTTCAACCAACCTCAAATTTTGCCAGACAAAAGGCAATTAACATGGAAAGAACACAGCTACTAAAAAAAAACGGAAAACCTGCTGCCACACGGGAAGTTTGTGTTCTAAAATACTCTACAGCAGCGAGGGCCATCAAACGAAGTATACCCAAAAGATGGGAAATCATTGAACAAGAACATGATTTCAGGGATGTCTTCTCTGGAACACCTATTTTTGCACTGGCCAGATCTCAAAATATTAAAGAAATTCTAGCCACGAAGAAGCAAGACCCTGTCATTGCCATCAGAACAGGGATGAGAAAATGCCACAATTGTGGACATTGTGGCAACGTGATAGTTGGTGGCACATTTACACATCCCCACACGGACAAACTTATCAAGCTAAGACATTCCTCTGATTGCAACACGGCCATGGTAATATATGCCATCAAATGTCCCTGTGGACTGGTTTATGTTGGGAGGACAACTAGGAAAATCAAAATAAGAGTGACAGAACACAAAAGCTCCATTCGAACATCCAATATGAAATCCTGTCTAGCGGCACATTGGCTTACACACAAACATACCATACCTCAACTTCGATTTACAATCCTGGAACACTTGTCGGCACTACCACATGTTGACCCAAATAGACACCTGGCTCAAAGAGAGACCTTTTGGATACGTTTTCTGAAAACCATGATCCCTTGTGGGCTGAATGATAAAATTGAATGAATTCATTTTTTGTGATAATTTGGATTGCACACTATTAGATGCTTATTGAACAGTATGCAAATTCACTTTTAACAAATTTTTATTTGTTTATCAGGTATCCATACAAATAATTGGTTGTCAGTATACAGGTCGTTTTCTGTAATTGGTTTTCTCATTTTTACTTGTGTATCTTTCCTCTCTTTTACGTCCATTTATCTTATTTAATCATTATTTCCATGTAACTATTGTTCACATCACCATCTCCGGATGCTCCTGTTTCTCTTAATAAAGCATTCACGATTCAAGTTTTTTTTGCACGGGTGGTTGGCTTTACTCTTTGGCCTCTGCACCGTTAACTTTACTTCTTGACGATAGTCCGTTCTCTACATCAGTTATACAGACACGTACGTCACGTAGTCCGCGTTATATATACACGGATATGGCGCCCACACAGTTCAACACTCTTCTTGTTAGAACACTGAACCCCTCCGAGGAACAGAACGGTTGCTCTTTTGAAGGTAATTGCAATGCCCTAGAACTTTTACTTCGGGAAGCTAACACTTATGCCGGTTAATCCGTCACTGATGCACTTTATGCATTTTTTACGCAGATATTCATCGCACGAAGTCGCTACACACACCTACGTTGTAGCTGTTTACATTGCAGGCTTTTGATTACACCAATTAAGTAAGTTGTAACATGGTCTACTTTTTGCAACTTTATAACATTATTTGATGGCTACTGGAGACGCCAGTTTACACCTTGTTACTGGTTCTTTTTTAGTACGGTCATCCTTCCCCTAATTGATAGTACAAGCATACAGAGATGTCTGGCGGTGAGCCTTCTCATTACTCTAGCACATTTTAGTGCACACGGTGATTACCATTTTTACAGGTGGCAGGGTAGTATTGTCGTTCACGCATTCGATCACCGCTTATTAGGTCCGACACTAGGTTTGCGCTCACATGGTTTCGGTGTCTTTCATTCTTTCATTTATTCATTTTCATTCATTACCTGTATACGTTTGGTTATGCATTACACCTTTGTGTTGCCTGACCTTTTATCATGAATGTTTCTAGATCTGATAATATCAATTGTTTGCATCGTTCGTTTCTGTCTCTCTGACAGCACTAGATATTGGTTGGTTAAAAATACTGGATGTAATTCTTGATAATGCCATATATGAATACAATATATGCCTTCACGAATTGTTTTGCATTTTCAAAAGATGTCATATGTATAGGCATTATATGTATTTACGTATATATATTTTTTCAGCATTTCCCTGATGAAGGTTCTATAACCGAAATGCATTGGAATGCCATGATGCTGGGCTGAAAATTCAAATGCTTTCTGCACCAGAAAATAAAGAAGACCTATGACCTTTGCTCCCTAGTAATCTTTTATGTTTAGTTAGAGGTTTATTTACATCGTTTAAAGCACTGACGAACTTAATTACGATACAGTAATTCATTAGTATGTTACTGTTTGATCACTCCTTTTTTGTTCTTGTTTAGAACTGGTTTCATATCCAATACTGATATTAAATGTTTCATGGCATGATTTTGGAAGTACCTGTTGCTAAACTTTTTGAGTTTTAATCGCACCTTACAGGGCGGGTGGATAGTGCGCCTTTGCTCAGACTGCGGTTTGAATAATTTTGTGCCTATATTACTTAGCCTGTTCGGGGTTGAACAGGTCATACAAAGGCAGCACCCTTGATCACTTAAGTTTTACTTACAGAAATACTTTTGAGCATAATTTTTTTTTTATAATTGCGGAGTGCAGGTTGTCAACCCTTACACTTTTGTCATTTACTGCTTCACTGACAACCCAGGAGAATGGACTCCGGAGGCTGTAAAAAGTGGCAGTAACCATAATAAGCAGATCCTTCTTTCCTACACAAGCCCCCCCAAACGTAAGGAGATAAGGCTAACCTTTCCCTGTTGAGTCTTCATTTTCTAAGTGGAAATATCTGGGGAGTCCATCTGCATTGGCATGGTTACTCCCAGGTCTATGTTCCAATGTATAGTCCATCCCCTTTAGAGAAATGGACCACCTCAGAAGTTTGGGGTTTTCACCCTTCATCTGTTTTAGCCATAAGAGGGGCTTATGGTCTGTCTGAACAATGAAGGGAGTCCCAAACAGGTTTGGCCTCAACTTCTTCAGGGCCCAGACCACAGCAAAGGCTTTCCTCTCTTAAGCTGACCAACGTGTCTTTCTGGGGTCAACCTTCTGCTAATAAAAGCTACTGGTTGATCCTGACCCTCTGCATTAGGTTGTGACAACACAGCCCCAACCCCCAACTCAGATGCATCTGTTTGGACAATAAATTGGTTGGAGTAGTTAGGACTCTGCAGAATGGGAGCAGCGCACATGGCCTTCTTGAGATCGTAGAATGCTTTCTGACTGCTAACTGTTCACTGAACTTTCTTGGGCATTTTCTTGGAGGTGAGATCATTCAAGGGAGTTACTATAGACACATATCTTTTTACAAATCTCCTGTAATACCCAGTCAGGCCCAAGAAAGCTCTGACCTGAGTCTGGGTAGATGGAGCAACCCAGTCCATTATGGTCTGGATTATGCTCTATAGTGTTTGAACCTGGTCTCCACCTACAAGGTGGCCGAAGTACACAACTTGCTCCGCCCTAAATTTTGGTTTGGCATCCTCAGCTAGTCTGATTTGCTAACAGCCAGCAGTCGGGTCAAATGTGCACAAGAACTTGGCTGAAGTCAAAGTGTCAATGAGCTCATCTACCCAGGGAATTGGATGAGCATCAGTCCTGTTGACTGCATTGAGTCCCCTGTTGTCAAAACAAAACCTTATCTCTCTCTTACCATCCTGAGTGTGAGGTTTTGGTATCAAGACCACTGGACTAGACCAAGGTCTATCTGAGGGATCAATTACTCCCAACTCAAGCATCTTTTGGACCTCTGTCATGATGCAATCTCTGACATGGTCTGGCTGCCTGCAAATCTTATTTTTAACAGGTAGACTCTCATCTGTGTCCACTTCATGGGTACACCAGGTGGTATGACTGGGAGTCAGAGAGAACATGTGCCTGTAGGTCCATTTTGACCGCTATCTCATGAGTGGCATAATACATGCTGCAGCCCATGGGAGACCTCTCGGAGGAACTGACAGGGGTACCCCAGTGTCCAATCTGGGGTGTACCTAAGTACATTCGTAACAGTTTAGGGAGAAAGCAGATAGACTGGGGTCATGATTAGCGGGATCCCAGTCAGACTAGTCAAAAACAGCATAACATCCAGCAAAAATTGGGGGTAACTATAAGAAGAAGATCCTACTTTTCTACATTCTGCATGAAAGGGGCACATATGTGCAAGGCAATGAAAAGCCACGTAAAGTGATTTTACCTGGCCTTGTAAATATGGCGTGGCACATTGCACCACCGCAACATCAAAAAAGTTACGTTCCGGTGCAAGGGGCCTCATAAGGACCTGTCTTTCCTACAGTGGGGTAAAGCAACAAACACATTCACTGATATAGTGAAGGCACCAAAATGGTGGGGTGGGTAGTCCACCTGTGGGTGATTGGTTGGTTTTGTAATTTTGTTCACTTGTAGCTAGGTGGTGAAGTCCACAGCCATCACTCCTTGCATTACTGTGAGCTTTGCAATATAAGCCTTGTTTACATTTTTGAACAATTTGAAAAAATGTTGGATAAAAAATAAACAAAAAGTGGAAAAATATTTCACAATAGTTTCATGTATCTTTTTTTCTGTTATTCTTTTCAATGGAGTGTGTTGCAGCCCATGTGTGGTGCTTGACTTACCCCCAAGGCTAGGCTGGAGTGTATTCACAGCTGTTTAGTACCCTTCCTGGCTTTAGTAACTTTAGAAATGTTGTGTGAGAATGGCAATGGGTTTACCTTTTTTGGGGGGGAGGGTTTGTATTTGCATTTCCCTCCTCAAACCCCTTTTTCCATCTCCCCAAGTCCCATCACTGCATAAGTGATGTAATTCCCTAATCCTTTCCCATTTAGTAGCAATTGTACCCCATTTTCTAACCACTCCCTGAGGTTTCTCAACATTTGCTAGCAAAATGTATATGTATGTGTGTGGAGATTTCAACAACTGGAGTGGAGATCTCGACACATAAAAGATAGAAGAGGCCCACACGTAGACCTGTATAGAGCAGTTTGTTGTACATGGATAGTGCCTCTATAATAGTCCCAAACGCACTACAAAATGCAGTTTGTCAATAGGTCCCCACACGTGGATGCTACTGGCTGTTGGTGTGAGATAGAAGTGAGTGAACGTGCTTGAGCTTCCATCAAGTGTATTCCATGTCAAACTCGATTTTTAGACTAATGAATTTAAAGCTGATGGGACAAGTAAGTTAAGCAGATTTTGACATTCCATAGCATTTGGGGGTCAGTAAACATGGTGAGATGTATGTTAGGTATTTCTTCCACCAAGCTGGGTTTTGACTTTTGCTGGATCGTCCTTCACTGTGCTTGTTGTTGTCTTATGCATTGGGTGAAGAATGTTGCACTGTGTTAAATATGCTGACACTGGAAACATTCTGGAACATATATATTGAAATAACACAATCATTTTTGTGCACAATATACTGTTCTTTATTGTCCTTCTACAAATATAGGGGAGTCTCCTGGGGTGCAGCGGTGTTTTGGTGATGGTTGCAATATGTGATGGCTGCCTCGGAACAGGGGTGGTAGGGCAGGGTGAAAAATAAAATAAAGTTACATGTGAGCACAAGTGCCGCAGCCACCTGTCCTCCGTCCTCTTATCTCGGCAGTGAAATGGCGGAACGGAAGCACCCAGGCCCCCAGAATCTCCCAGCAATTCACAGCTCTACTTTAAAGCAGCGTTGTGATTGGTCTGAGCACCGTGGTTAGGTGCTGAGAGAGGGACCCTAAGCCTGTGCATGTTCCTCACCAGTCTGTGCATTACAGCCTGGTAGGGAACATGCAAAGTGCGCATGATGGTTTGGCCGGCCCAAGAAGGCCGGCTGAACCGTTATGCACACTTAGGGAGTGCAAACCACTCCTCCCCCTGCTCTGCCAGCCCCTTCTCCACCCTTACCTGGCTCCGAGTCAGCAGTGAAAAATAAAATGATAATAACGTCATGCTATTATTATTTTCTTTTTTTTCCACGCGCCTTAGATTATGAGCCACCACAGGTATTGAAGACGTAAACATATTTTTACAGGTATCATTTATTCAATGGATACCATGATCATCGATGGGGAGGTAATTTTAATCATGCTGTTGTGCCATCTTCCCTTTCCTGCAGCTATGTGTATGTGTTTGTGTGTATGTTTATATGTGTGTATTTGTATGTGTGCAAGTTTCATTCTGATTACTGGGCATTGGTGTGTCCTGGATCCTTGTGAAGAGCAAACAAGTGATGGGTGAATACTTGAAATAATCCTAGAGTCTGGTAAGTACTATGGGCATTGTTCTAACCCCTTATTTTTTGCCCAGCCTTCCACAAGAGACAGAAACCAGTCATATGCACACCAGTTTTTGTTTTAGGGCAATCAGGAAACCTGACCACGAATTTCTTAGCCAGTTCCCATCTGAATCGAAAAACAAGAATCCCACAGTAGTTTTTTCCTATATCCTTATGGACAGTGAAGGAAAGGTGGGGTGTGCATTTGAGGTACAGTGCCATTGTTTCTTACATTAGTCTTTCTTTGTTATTTTTGTGTGACACAATGAATATCTTGTCCATTTTAATTTGATCATGCCCGCAAGTGTTATCCTATGTTTGGGCCACATCTTGCACCTTGAGTGATTTTTTTGGCCTTCAAAGGCATGTTTGCATGCTTTTCGTTTGGGCAGATGCTCTTGACACGCTAGTGGAAGCACAGTTTTCTATATTGCATAGGTCTCAATAAGAGCGTATCTTTGTATTTGTATGGGATTTATAAAGCGCCGGAATCACCCCCGAAGGAGTATCTCCGCGCTGCAGAAAAGGCAAAAGACAGGTCAGAGAGATCAGTAATGTAATAGTTCAGTCTTCAGGAGTTTCCTGAACAGGAGAAGATTGGAGCATTTACGCAATTCCACAGGCAAAGAATTCCAATATTTCGGAGCTAGATATTCAAAAGTTCTGCCTTCTGTTCGTAGTTTCCTATAACGGGGGACCACACGCAGCCCTTTGTCCTCTGATCGAAGCAGTCTGCTGGGAAGGTAAAACTTAAGTGTTTCCGCCAAGTAGCTCACGCTCACACCGTAAAGATCCTTTTGGGCTAGGCAGCAAAGTTTAAACTTAATTCTCTGGCAGATTGGAAGCCAGTGAAGCTGCATCAGCAAGGCCGGAAAGAGGTTCGAGGAGGCATCTTGAGAGCCAGACGCGTGGCAACGTTCTATACTATCTGCATTCTACTCAAGAGGGACTCATTGGCCGATACTAAGAGAGCGTTACAACAATCAAGCCGGCTTGAATCAAAGTTCTACGAACTGATACAGGTAACCACTGGAACACTCTACGCAGAAGACTAAGAGTGTGGTAGCAGGCACCTGAGGTGGCCATGACTTGGTCTCTCATAGATAGAGAGTTGTCCAGTCAGATCACCAAGTTTTTAGCCATGGGTTTCGGGGTAGGGGCAGGGCCTAATGTAGCAGGCCACCAATTTGGGGATGGTGCAACTATTGGTCTTAGGGGGGATCTGAAAGATGTTTGTGTATTTTCGTTAGTCCATAAAACGGCTTTTAGATCTGGCCAAAAATTGATAAATGCTGAGGAGTACAAGTTCCTTAACAACAACAACCCTAAAATCCCAGCGTTTTATGGAGTACCAAAAATACGCAAAAATCTTTCGGATCCCCCTAAGACCAATAGTTGCATCCATAGATTCTTTACTTTAACCATTGAGCAAATATGCCGATGTGTTTTTAAAACCATTGGTCCAAAAACAAAAGTCCTATGTAAAGGACATGGCAGACATGATTAACAAAATTGAAGGCCTACATTTCAACAACAGTGTAGAGTATAGGGTGACCCTCGATATAGAGGCACTATACACTAACATACCCCAACTGGACACTATCGAGAAAGTGAGAAGAACTTTAGAGAATACAGAAAAAGTGGGGGCCAATAAGGAATTTTTTTAAACTGTATAACAATGCTTTTATTGAATAATATTTTTCTCTTTAAGGAAGAC
This sequence comes from Triturus cristatus, assembly GCF_964204655.1. Lineage (NCBI taxonomy): Eukaryota > Metazoa > Chordata > Amphibia > Caudata > Salamandridae > Triturus > Triturus cristatus. The sequence continues at coordinate 444,997,386 of NC_140585.1, forward strand.
TTGTATGTATACTTGTAATGGACCAGCATGGGGGCCACCTGTGCTCCCAGTCCAGCCTGCACCTACTTGGGTGCTTTCGAAGAAAAACATATACATAACGGGATGGCACCTTTTTATGAGAATATTAAAAATTGGTATCGGTTTATAGACGATATCTTTTTTTATTTTGCGAAGGCCCCAAGAGCTCCTGGAGGAATTTCTTATCTGGCTTAATTTGGGTGATCCGAATCTTAAATTCCCCTCCCATTCAAGCAACAGCAATGTGAACTTTCTGGATATTACAATCAAACATGAGGAAGGAAAGTTAGCGGTGGAATTATTTTCCAAACCCTCAGACAAAAACACACTGCTACATTATAGTAGCTATCACCCTAAGAGCCAGAAGGACAATATCCCCTTTGGGGAATTTTTGCATCTACGCAGAAACTGTACATCTCTGCAAGACTTTTATATTCACTCTGAGAAGTTGAAAAATAAATTGAAAGAAAGAGGCTATCCCAAAAAATTAGTCAATCATTCCTTTAAGACGGTCAAATTCTTTGATAGAGATAACCTCTTACAAGGAACAAAAAAAGATAAGGCACAGGACAAAATAGTCATGGTTAGTCAATTTTCAACCATCAGCAACAAACTTAAAAACATCATTAACCATAATTGTAAGACCTTGAATGATGGAGAAAAAGCCAGTCTTCCTAAACCTCTGTATGCTTTCAGGAAGAACAAAAACGTGCGCAATTCCCTGCTTTTTACATACAGAGATGATGCGATGGAAACACAAAGGTCACTAAGAGGGGGCAAAGCGACAAGTAACCACAAGTGTGGGAACTACAGTGTGTGTGATTTCTGTGTGGTAACTAAAGAAATAACCCTTAACGGAGTTACACACGTAATCACATTACTGAACAACTGTAAAAGTAAAAACATTATATACATCATACTATGCCCGTGCGGAACTGGATACATAGGGGAAACAGGAAGAGAACTTAGACCGAGACTATGCGAACACAGATCAGCCATCAACACCAAGAAAGAGAATGCTCCTTTAGTACAGCATTGGATGGATAAAGGACATAGTACACAAGATATTAGATGGATTATTTTAGAAAAAATATGAATAGGCAAGAGAGAAGGCAACAGTACAAATAGACGCAAAACACGAGAACATTGGCATGTGGTAAAGTTCGATAACATTAAGAATAGATTGAATAGTCTGGAGGATTGGGAGAAAATAGTAGCTACCTAAAGAACGGAAGTTAGCGCCTGGAATAAGAAAGACCTGTTTAGGTAACTAAGCATCCCATCCCAAGAAACCAGAAGGAGGAAGGGGAAAAAATAGCAATAAAATAGTTTAAGCCGACTTTATGTGTATCTATGAAAGCTGTCTTAGAATTTCAAATTAATTTCTAACATGATGATGTAGGAACACTATTTAAGTTAACAGTCCAAGTTAGATATAGATAAAAAGCACGCAAAATATGGGGTAATGACTTAGAGAATAAAGGACACTATGCACCTGCATAAAATACTTTGCACCCGTATTTAATACATGGGCCAAAGTGTTTTTTTACAACAATACATTCCTCCATAAATCAGGTTGTTCTTTTGAGCAACAGGAGGAGAACAATAAAGTTGTGAGTCAGGGAAAAAATCTAACCAGGAAATAGACGAAAGACAAACATACAAACAAAAACTCCATAGTATCCCCTTCTTTTCAATCACATGAACAAAATTAGGATTATGTCTAGTTGTTTTAAATTTGTAAAAAAATCTTTTTATCTTTTATGCTCTGATAGCACAGAGAAAAAGTCCTTTTTGAAGAATAGGCCCCATAATAAAAGATTCTGAGTATAGTCTCGTTATAACAATTGAAATTGACACTCCAAGATGGCCGCCAGTGACGCGCATCGAGGACGGAGCGTTGCATGTAGGGCATGTAGGACATGTAGCACGTGTTTTTTCAGACTGACAGTGGCTTTATAAACAGAGAAAGCAGTCAGTGAACTTATACATATGAAACAACGGACGCTGAGACGGCAAGTGTTAAGGTGAGAGAGGAGAATAGTGTACCCGTTATTGAATAAGGGACACGGCGGTACCGTGTATAGATGTATTTTAAGGCCAGTTGACATGGAGCTACCAATGCACCGCTTAACACGATGTGCTATGAGATTGGGGAGCTCTGTGCCATATATCCATAAGTAGTAACAAAAAGGGAAAGCTTTAATAAAACGTTTTCACCCTTAGGATTTCGCGTTACCGGACCTTTTTGGGTGGTGCAAGCAAACTGATTAATTGAAATATCAAGAAGAAAAGAAACACATTCATGAGAGTGGGGTATTCCAACTGAGAACAGAGGCTCTGTCATATAACAAGTCATGAGTCATCTAGAATAAGAGGTAAGGATCCCCATGAGACCATGGGCATATTTAATAGTCTGGTAGGAAAAAGATTAGAAACAATTTGTTTTCTTTCTACTTATTCTTGCAGAAAGGTGGACAGACCGACAGAGCGTCTTGTTGAATTATTAGTTCTATTATTTAAAAACAATATATGGATTCAAACGGACGATATATGCAACAGGGCGAGTATACACTAAGAGATATAATTGCGAATCTCATATTAACATGACTAGAGAATCTAGATTTCATTAAAGACACGGAGGCTATCATTATGCATCAATCCTTTAATGCAGATCACAAGCAGCCGCACTACATCATAAAGACAAAACAGTTCTAGAATGCAGTGAGCAGAAGTAATAAAAGGCATGAGAGACAAAGCAGACTGCCTCTTTTAAATGAAGTGAAACAACGGGAGTCCAAAGAATAAATCCAACTTGAACTTGAGACTGAAGATGGAGAGAAGTCTGAAGCTGGATTAGGAATGTAGCAGGACATTAGGTGGAGCTGTCTGAAAAGAAATATGAGAATGTAAAATACATTAAGAGGTAGCTATAAAAAAAATACAAGCATATGTATATAGTAATAAGGCAAATACTAATAACACAGTTCAAAAGCTACTCCGTCCAAGGGAGGGACGGGTGGGATAATGATAGCCTCCATGTCTTTAATATAGATTCTCTAGTCATGTTAATATGAGAATCGCAATTTCATTACAAGACCGGAGGCTACATTATGCATGTTGGTAGCCTTGAAGGACAACATCAGACATATGCTCGATAGGTTTACAGTAGTGGTTAGCGAAGGTAGAAGCATTTGACCAATCAGCCACTTTAAGGATATCATTCAACTTACCGCCAGACCAGAATGATTTGCTTGCCATAGCACCTCTGAGAGAGTGTGCTTGGAATTTAGAAAGGTCAATACCAGCCAGCTTCATAACTGACTTGACCCATCTAGCAATAGACGAGGAAGTAACTGGTTTAAAAGGCTTAACAAAAGAGATAAGGAGTTGATTAGCATCTAAAGGGCGAAGGTCTTTAAATCTCAAATCATACTCTTTCATACAGTCTACGACACACAGCCTTTTGCAGAGATCGAAACGAGGATATAAAATGGAGTCTGACATGGTTTTAGTCCTTCTAAATATATCAAATTTAACTCCAAACATATCATATTGTCTATAAGAAATATCTAGGCATTTAACATCTGAAACTCTACAACAAGAAATCAAACATAAAAGAGTAGCAAGTTTGAGCGAGAGGCATTTCCTGTTAAGATAAGCATTATCAGGCCAAGCATTGAAAAGGTCAAAGATAGCTTTAACATCCCAAATGGTCTGGTATTTAGGTCTAGGTGGTCTCTTGGATCTAATGCTTTTCATAACTCTACAAACAATAACGTTTTTACCTACCGTCTTATTGTTGACAAGGGAATGTCCAGCGGAGATTGCTGATCTGTAGCAATTGATAGATCTATAAGATAACCCTCTGTTGAATTGTTCGACAAGAAAATTAACTATATTGACGATAGGCGCTTCCACGGAATCCAGGTTCCTCTCCAAGCACCAACAAACCCATTTTTTCCAGATGTTATTGTATCTATAGTGCGTTCCGGGTGCCCATGATTCACCGAGGAGAGTGAGAGCTGATGACGAAAGGCCAGACAATTCATTGGATTGCCTGACACTTTCCAAGCAAGAAGGTTAAAAATCCCTGAAGTGACTAGGTGATGATCTTCTCCGTCTGCGTTGGAAACCAGTCCTTTACTCGTTGGAATGAGAAAGGGGATGTTCCAGGACAGTTCCAGAGCAGTCGGGAACCATGCCTGAGACGGCCAAAAGGGGGTTATGAGCACCAAAGAGCATTGGTCTTTTCTGACCTTCTGTAGGACCCTTTGGATCATAGCAAAGGGAAGGAAGGCATAGCCCTGAAGATTCGTCCAGCATTGGAGGAAGGCGTTCACAGCCAGAGCGCCGGGGTCCGGCATCCAGCTGAAATATTGGTTAAGTTGGAATGTTAATCTGCTGGCAAACAAGTCCACGTCCAGTGGACCCCAAAAATTAAATAGAAGATTGAAAACATTCAAGTTGAGTTTCCAATGGGTGAGGTCTGAAAGGAATCTTGAGTTCCAATCCGCAGAAAGGTTCGACTTTCCGGGAAGGTACTCTGCCTTTAGAGAGATCTTGTGTTCTAAGCAAAACATCCATAGTTTCTTGGCTAAACAGGAAAGGTCTGCAGATTTGGTATCGCCAAGGCGGTTAATATAAGAGACTGCGGAGATGTTGTCCATCTTCAGAAGAACAGATCTCCCTTGGAGTGAGTGCTTGAAGCTCATAAGTGCGTAAAAACTAAGGGTGGGCGTAGTGGGCGTAGTGGGGCTACGTGAAGCAGCACGTAGTGTGCCCAAATCTACGCACACTACGCGCTTCGCGTAGCCCCACTACGTGCCACCCACCTCCCGCCCGCCCTCCTTTTAAATAATATCAGCAATGTAAAATAAATGAAAGTAAAGCGACTTACCGTAAGCGCGGCGTCTCCGGGGCTCCCTCTTCTTCGTTTCTAATTTCTTCTGACAAATGCGCATGCGCATTTCTCGCAAGAAATGCGCATGCACGGGTGTCCGCGCATGTGCATTTGCCAGAAGAAATTAGAAATGAGAAAGAGGGAGCCCCGGAGACGCCGCGCTTACGGTAAGTCGCTTTACTTTAATTTATTTTTCATTGCTGATATTATTAAAAGGAGGGCAGGCGGGAGGTGGGTGGCGGGTGGCAAGCAGCTACGCTTCGCCCTCGGCGTGTGCGTAGCGCTGCCCTGCTTCGCCTACTTCGGAAAGTGCGAAGCAGGCAGCGCTACGTACACTACGTGGGCGAAGCGTAGTGCTACGCCCGGGGTTAGTAAAAACCTGCTGTCATTTCTAAGAAACTTATATGATTGGAAGATTCCGCGAGAGACCATGCGCCACCAGTGTTCTGGTCGGGAAGGTCGAGCACCCCAACCGTGGAGGCTGGCATCTGATTCCAGAATAAATTCCGGAGCAGATCCGAAGATATCTTTCCCATTCCAGGCATCCAAGTTCTCCAGCCACCATGAAAGTTCTGACCTGGCTTCCTGGTCTAAGGTCACCAAATCTCCGTAGCAGAGACCAGAACTGAGAGCCTTCCCTTTTGTTCTTTGAAGTGCACGGTAATTCAGAGGACCGGGAAAGATAGCTTGGATGGAGGACGAAAGAAGGCCTAGTAGTATGGCTAATTCTCGAAGGGTTAGAGATTCTTTCCTTAAAACATACCTGATCTCTTTTCGAATTTTAGGCAATTTTGTAGGAAGGAAGAAGGAGAAGGCAGGTCGAGGTATCTACAGTAAAGCCCAGAAATTCTAGAGATTTGGAGGGGGTTAAGATTGATTTTTCCCTGTTTATAATGAAGCCAAGACTCTCAATAAGCTCCATTGTAGAATTGAGGTCTTCCAAAATTTGAGAGTAGAGTTGAGACATGATAAGAATGTCCTCTAGATAAATAATGAGACGAATGCCACTCTCTCTTAAAAGAGAGACGATAGTTCTCATGATCTTGGTAAAGCACCAAGGGGCAGAGGATAGACCGAAAGGGAGAGCTTTGAATTGGAAAAGACAATTCTTCCAAGTAAACTGGAGAAAGGGTTGGTGTTCTTGTGCCATAGGGATGGTTAAGTAAGCGTCTTTTAAATCTAATTTCACCAAGCAATCTCTTTTCAAAAGAAGGTCCTAATAAGGTGAATCCCTTCCATTTTGAAATGTCTGTAAACTAGGTATTTGTTTAACTCCCGAAGGTTTATGACTGGTCTCCACACTTTTTCCTTTTTTTGAACTAGGAAAAGGGTGCTGACAAAGGTTTTTAGTGACCATGGGACTTGAACGATAGCTCCTTTTTTAAGCATTGAAGAGATTTCCTCTTCGACAATTTTCTGATGTTCTTCCGAAAGAGTTAGTGGTTCTGGCATTTGTGATTGAAAAGGAATGTCTATAAACTCTATTTTGAAACCCTGGACGGTTTCTAGAACCCATGGGTCTTGAGTTAGAGATTCCCAGACATGGTAGAAGTATTTTAGTCTACCCCCTACTTGGGAAGAAGAGGAAGGAAGCGGAAGACTTACTTTGAGGGGTGGAGGAGCTGGGATTTCCTCTGGATCTGAAGCCTCTGTTTCGTGGACCTCTGCCTCATTGAGGATAATATTGCTGGTTGGATGGGTAGAATCCTCTACCGCTACCTCTGAAGGTTGAAAATGGCCGTTGGCTGCCACGGCCGGAAGAGCGGCCTCTTCTTCCAGCCTGTCCCAAAAAATTGGAGTTGAAAACTCTTTTCATGTTAGATTGAGCCCTATCCAGGGCAGTAAATGTTGCGACATATTTCCCGATACATTTAATAATGTCTTCACCGAAGAGGAGCCCTTCAGGGTTATCGGAGGGTTCTTTCTCTGCCAAATCACCCAATTTGGGGTTGACCTTAGTGAGAATAGTTCTCCTTCTCTCGATGTTGAGTCTCGAATTGGCATTACCGAGGAGAACAATTGCCCTTTGGCTCCATCTTCGAATGAGGTTAACATCAAGGGGGGTGTTGGAAATGTGGGATTCTTCAGCTAGGTCTTGAATCCTTGTGAGTGGACCAAGGATGTCAAGCAGGCGGTCTTGACAACCTTTGAGAGCTCTTTTTAGCCCTTTTCGAGGGTCTTTACCCAATTTGAATAGGAATTTGATAAGGTCAGGGTTAAGGTTGGGGGTTTGTGAAACCTTATCTGGGATGGAGGGTCTTGGATACTCTGATCTCAGGGTGTTTCTGGCCTTTCTCTCGAGATAGTTTCTTAGCCACCTTTTAATAAATTTAGAGACATGATTTTGAGGAAACCATTTTGAGCTATTTGGGTGTGAAAGATTGAGGGGAGAGAACATTTCCTCACCTAGTGGGTTGAGGATAATATTTTTAGAGGAAGAAGGTGACTCGAGGTCAACGGGGTTATTGAAGTCGAGGTCTTGGTCATCTAGGTCCAGTACGAATTCATCGTAAGGGTTATTAACATTTTCTTCCTCCGTTTTGGAGTCGGAGACTGCATCAAACTGAGTTGAATTTGAATTTGTGCCGCGAGGGACACCCATCATATTTGTGCCGCTGGAGACACCCATCAAATTTGTGCCGCGAGGGACGCTATTATCATTTGAGGCGTGGAGGCCTCCCATGGTAAGAGAGGTGCTAGGACCTCCCAGGTTGCAGTCGTGAGGGTAATCGCAGTTTTTTAATTTTTTGCTTTTTTTACGCTGATTACCGAGTTCATCAGGGAGATCACCATAAGGAATGGAAAGGGATCTCCTAGAAGACATTACTTCTTTAAAGGTGGAGAGCATGCAGGATCTCATTTCTTTTTTTTAGGAAAAGTTTGAAAGAATTATCATCATGGATGGGAGAGCTGGCAGTAGCTTTGTCAGAATCTACGTCTGACATAATGGAGAAGGGATCAGAAATGGTTAAAAGGTAAGTAATTAAGTTCTCCCCCTTTTTTTTATCAGGTTAAGTAATTAAGTTCTCCCCCTTTTTTTTATCAGCTTACTATCAAAAGGGAAGGTAAAAGATAACATTTTCTCTGTATGTATAAAAAAAAATGTGTTTAAGAATTATATAAGGTGGCAAGAAATCAAATTGAGAGCTGAAATAAGCTAAGCAAGTGAATCTAGGGAGTATCCGCGGAGAAGATTAGAGGAATGGTCCTAGGGAAAGGGCTCACGCTATGGTACCGTTGCTAAGGTGCTTACATCTTCGATTAAGTAAGACGCGCTCGCGAGGACGGTGCGAGCGCGTCGGGGAGATCGAGAAAAAATCAACAAAAAACAAACGAAATTAAGGGCAAATGTCCGGTAGGAGGGCAGAGAGGCGGCGCGAGAAGGGGAAGAGCCCTCATAATAAAGAAAATGAGGTACGGGCGAGGGAAGCGAGCTCACAACATAGTGTGAGACGAAGCAATTGAGGTAGTACCACAGGGGTAGGGGGGATCGGGGAGAAAAGGCGACAACCTGAATAGGAGGTCGTGGGAGAGGGTGAGGGGGAAGGAGACCCAGGTTCACCCAGAGACGCGAGGGAACAGGAGAGCAGAGAGCACCTGAAATAGGGTTAGAGTTTTGATAAGTCAGTCATAAAATCGAAAAAGCAGTATAAATAGACGATAAGCAAGAGGAGAAGTACTTATCTGCTTGTGAGCCGCATTTAAAAGAGGCAGTCTGCTTGTCTCTCATGCCTTTTATGGCTTCTGCTCACTGCATTCTAGAACTGTTTTGTCTTTATGATGTAGTGCGGCTGCTTGTGATCTGCATTAAAGGATTAATGCATAACGTAGCCTCTTGTCTTGTAATGGGCGAGTATACACTAAGAGATATAATTTCCTGTTTTTAAAGGTAATGTCCTTTCCACTTTTGAAAGAGAGGGCTAGACTAAGAATAAAAATAAGAATTCTTCTTCTTGAATTTCAGAAATCACCTGCCCACTTTGATCAGGCCTACTTACAGAGGTCACTCTACAACATAGGCCATTGAAAAGCCTTCAAATCTGACCCAAAAAATGTCTTTAAACAAGAAAGGTTGGTGAGATGTGCATGCTATTTGAAACTGAGGGAACAGGTGACATGAATGAGACAGGGTCGCCCTTTTATTTAAATTGCGGAGATTCCAGCTAACTAAAATTTGAGATGTATCGTGAACAATGATTATTAATTTATTATTTTGAAAATTAATAGATGTAGAGTATATTGTATAAAACCAAGCAATTTATGATATAACACAAAGAGGGTGTTTATAAATTGTTTATAAATTAACAAGAGAATGCTATTTCCTAAAAGATCTTTTTTGCTTGAATGTCCCCTTCTGTATAGATAAATATTATTTACAGAAAGATTTGGAGGAGGAATAAATCCCTGATTAAAAGTCATGAAGAAGGTGGTCTTTAAAACAATCGCAGTAAACACCGAAACGCATCGACCACAATGTGCTTCTGAATCCACTCACTAGAATATCTGGAAAGAATATAGTGTTATTCTACCAGTTTCTTTATTGTATTATGAAAGTTGAATCAGTTTACACAACAGTATATATAGGATTGTGCAAAAGGGTCTCCTAATGCTTTTTTTCATTTTGTTTTATATATTTTTATGATCTTTGTATTTGTATTTTTATGAATTTTATATTTTAGTGCAATACAGTGGTATTCTTATTATGAATGAACTTGATTAAGTTTTGTATTAATTCCGGATTACATTTGAACTCTATTTTTTATTGAAAGATAAATCATTTATGAACGTTACATCTTAATTTGGGGTATATAATTGCCATCTCTTGTGGATGGTACAGATATTTTAACTGTTGAGAGTGATTGTATAAATGGTATGAAAGTTGCTTAACAAAGGTTCCCATTCTGTTGGGTTAATCCAAGGGAAGTTTTTTCTTACTCCAGAAAGCTTGCAAGCCACTTTAATTCCTGTCCCTGCATACCAGTCTCTCTCAATCGGTGAATCAGCTTCTGGTGAGAGACAGTATCAAAGGCTGCTGTCAAATCCAACAAATCCAGCAGCACTGTCTTGTTGTTGTCCAGTGCCAGTTTGATGTAATCTGTAACACCGATGAGGGTGGTTTCAGTAGAGTGCTTGGGTCTGAAACCAGGCTGGGAAGGATCGAGGATGTCTTGAGATTCAAGATATCCCATCATCAGTGTGTTGACATACCCTTCCATCAGTTTGCTCATAAGCTGCAGAAGCGAAATGGGGCGATAATTAGCCAGCACATCAGTGGGTACCTGTGCATTTTTCCTGAGCAGTAGCACTTGAGCTGCCTTCCATTCAAGTGGGAGTGTCCCTTCACTCATTGAGGCGTTTAAGATGTTGCAGATGGAGGGGCCAGAAGAGGGGCAAGTGAGGCAAACAGATAGGCTGGTATTATATGAAGAGGAGAACCAGATTTAGCTGTCCTTAATATGGCTTCGGCTTGTGGTGTCTGCAGAGCAGAAAAATGCTCAAGGCAGGCATCAGTCCTTCTCAAGGTTGAGGGCGGCAGGTTAGGAGGAGCCAAGGAATTAGAATCATTAGGATATTGATCATAAATTAGATTGATTTTTTCATCAGAATAATTGGCTATGTTATGGCAGAGCACCTGAAAAGGAGGAGCCTGCTGGGAGCAGGCAAAAGAGTTAGTAAAAGTGTTAAGACCTTTGTAAAGTTCCTTTGTAGAATTGCCCGCCTGATTTAGACTTGAGAGAACATGGGCTTTCTGCGCCTTTTTTATATTCTTGTGGTAACTAGCGAGTGCTGTTTTATAGGTACATTTCTCGTTCTCCATGTGAGTTTTGCGGCAGATTTTTTCCATTTTCTTACATTTAGATTTTTTGTTACACAAATCAGGAGCGTACCAGACTGCATACTTCTTATGGGTGTTAGTATGTTGCCGTTTAAAGGGTGCTAAGGTGTCTATAACAGAAGTAATAGCCTCATTGAAGATCCTAAGCCTATTAGCAATATCCATAGGTTCTTCAAATGAGGGAGGTACAAAATCTTTACTAAAGGAATCAAGTGTAATTTTGTGCCATTGTCTTCTAAGGTTGTGTGTGGAATAAAGGGGGACGCTATTTATTTGAAGGCCACTAATCTGAAAATAAATCAGAAAGGGATCGGACCAGATCACTGGGTGAGGGGGATCTGTAGATATATAGGATGAGTTAATAAGAATGATGTTCAAGGTGTGGCCGGCCGAATGAATAGGGCCTATATTGATCTTTGCAAGGCCCAAGGAGGCCATATCTTTATAAGGTAACAGTGGTTCTGTTGGGTGAAAGTATTGCTTTGCGCATTAGGCTTAGTCACGCGTTATTCGAACACTATACAATAATTAAACTGTAAACAACACACAAGACAGTTCAAATGCAAGGCAAATTCTTTATATATGAATTACGTCATTCATATATGCATACATCAATATTTCATGAATGGCCGTCAGGCAATGGTGTGATGACACAAGTGACACAGTGAATAATAAGTGCTCGGTGACAGTGTGCGTGATATATACAGTAGTTTAAAATCGAAATTATTCGAAAGTGGCCAGGGGGGTACAATAGTAAAGCTGCGCAATGGAAGAGTTCTTTTATGGCGCAGATTCTATGCGAAGGTCCACAGAATAGTCGACGTTTCAACCCTAGTACTGCACTCTTGATAGGTCAGTGCGGGTCTTCATCAGGACTTGAATTAAGCGTGACGGCCTGTGAGTAAAAAGGGACTAAATCAGGTGTGTTGACACTAGAAAAAGGAACCATGGATTAAAGGTGGTAGATGACTCACCTTAGAAAGAGAAATTTAAATTTCAAAATGGTCTAGGTCTATGTAGTAGGTGAGTATCCGGCATGTGTCTCAGGATAGGGTTCACTCCAACTGTCTATCGTGTAGATGGGCCTGTAAGCAATTACAATCCTTGTAAATATAAGAAGTAGTGGTGTGTGTTTTAACGACCAACGAGATAGGGGAGCCTGACTTGCTCACCTATGTTAATTCACTCAGGGCTCCATCGTCGTGTCTAATGTTGGTGGTATCTAGAAGATAATGAATAACGGGGGTTTAGCATGAAAAAACCATTGCATATTTGCCGTATGATGGGCTGAAATGGTGCACGGTTGACGCTCACCTATTTGCTTGCGAAGTGCTGTCTATAATCCAGGCCCTTCTATCTCCTTAGTGTGGGTAAAATTGGCTTCTTCAGACGAAATTTACTGTAAAGAAGCAAGGTTCAAGTTTAAGTTAGATAGCCTTGGATCCGAAGGGACAAGGTCTGGGAGTAAACGAGGTTGCTTAGGGATTCCCAATTACCTTATTCGGAAGAACGGGCAGCCGGCCTGTGGGTCCTGGCTCATATGATTGAATCGGCAAGGGAGTCTGCGGTGAGTCTGCATAAAAGCCTAGTGCGGCGTGCGCGTGGACGCCGAGCGCTGTGGGTTGCTAGGCAACGGGTTGCGCTAACGTCGATGGACGTAACATGTTGTCATGGTGACAGAGTACAAATACGACATCTGGGGGATTCTCTGCGCCAATTGTTGAACCCTGAGTGATGCGAGGCGCGAGCGTCAACGAACGTCACTGCTCGTCATACGTTACCATCGTAACAACGTAAACAAAGAGTGTCATGCGTTACCATCGTAACAACGTAAACAAAGAGTGTCATCTATGGAAATCCCATACGCCGATTGATGCGACGCTAGTGATGCGTGGCGAGAGCGTCAGGGAACGTCACTTGTTGAGGTGACCAAGTGAATATTAATGTCGAAAGTAGTGGAATCAATCCACCAAAGAAGCAGTGTCTGGGCACAATTAATTAAGGATCGAAGTATACAATGAATGTTTAGCATGTACGACGATCAATGTGATTCTGATCTCATACAGGATAATTGACATATGAACACTTAATTAAGCAGTCAGCATGGGTTTAAAGTCTCCATGCACAGTTTCAACATGTGCTCGGGTACAGATAAAAATAAAATTAAAAAGATTCCAGTGATTTGTGCTACATTGTGCGGTTCATAGCAGTCATGCACATTACATAGACAAATTCAGGGACTGGCAAACAGTACATCAGTAAAGAAGTCAGACAGTTCTAAATATACTGAAATTGGGGGGGAATGGAAAATACACAAAGTGAATCCAAAGTATCTTGAATGATTCAGGCAGTTGTAATGTAGCTATGGTGGTGATCAAAGTAGGCCCATTTGTTTTGAGATCTCCTCCATCTCATTCAACCCGTTCTGGACCGAGTTAAGTAAATGGATCCATCTACACTCCTTGTAGTTCAGTAACCTCGCAATTGACCCACCCCTGTTGCTAGGGATAATCTTTTCAAGTACTCACCATGTGATGTTATTGGGAGAATGATTGTGTGAGGCATAGTGCTCGACCATAGGGGCCCCATGTACCTTACATCTTATCCTGCTCATGTGCTGCAGAATTCGTACTTCGGCACCTTTCCCCAACATTGTAGTGCCGTCTGGAGGGGGTGTTAGTAGCGCTGGGGTTGGCGTACTATGTGGCAGCAGTAAAGCATGGACTGTTCCCTGCTCGATGTGCCTGGAGCTGTAATCAATTTCCTGTAAATTGCGCCCTGCTGCCCAGTAGGACAGCCACTGTACTTGGCATGCAGAGTAATATGCTCTGAAATCTGGCGCCCCCAGACCGTCCCGTGTGCTGATTTGGAGTTTCTTAAGGCTTATTCGTCGTCGTCCCGTACCCCATATCAAGTCCATCAGGATAGTGTCAAGTGTATTAAAAATTGTTGCGGGTATTAACAACAGCAGGTATGTGAAATAATACAAAAGACGGGGTAGTACTACCATGTTAGATAAAGCCACGTGACCCATAGCCGATAAGGACAACGTAGTCCAGAAAGCTACCTGTGACCGTATTCCCCGAATAGCCTTACCCAGCTTGCACTCCAACATGTCCGCCTGTGAGCGATATCCATTAATGCCCAGGTATTTAAAGGTGTGTGGGGCTACAGGCAACTTGATTTCTCCAAAAGCAATACAGTCTGGGTGCGTTTTGTCATAAAAGAAAAAGGCATTGGACTTAGATTCATTGATGGATAAGCCTGATATCAATTTGAAGTCAGTAAAAATACGGGAAAGCGAGCGCAATCCCTCCAACAGGTCTGCCGTATATAAGATAAGATCATCCGCATATGCCAACACCAGGTGTGTTGATGTGCCTATAGGGATACCGCACTGTGTGGCCTCTCGCTGTATACGGAGTGCCAATGGCTCCAGTGCTAAAACTAACAATATCGGGGACAGGGGACAGCCTTGTCGCGTACCCTATTCCTTGTGCAGTGGGTTTCTTAGTCGCCACGTGTCACACAGTGACCAACCCTTCGCCCATTCGCCGAGGGCTTCTGCCTGCTTGTTAGCTATCGTGTCCCGCAGGGGAGGATGTGATCGATTCAGGGTGACGTCCATCACAGCATTACAGTCGCCCCCTATGAGCCATGGATATGCTTCCCACCCCGCCAATACTGAGTTCAGACTCATGAAATATTTGTGTAGGTCATGATTGGGAGCATAAATGTTTCAAAGTATAACCGGTATTCCGTCTAGTGTCCCGCATAGGAATAAGTACCTGCCCTGTGTATCTACTAGTTTGTCCAGCACAACAAATGGTACTCCCCTCTTACCCAGATCGTCACCCCTGAGCAAAGGCAGAGTAATTTGTGGACTTGACTTGACCTCTCCATTTCTTTCTCATTTTTGCGGCCTCTGTTGCCATTAGGTGCGATTCTTTAAGGAAGACCACCTGCGCCCCTCGGCGTAGCAAGAATGCGTATACTCTATGTCATTTGTGTATTGAGTTAAAAAAAGATTGTTTCAGGTGCTCCATCCCTTTGGATTTACGAGCCCCCTCTCCTTGGAATTCAAGGATTTGTGTATTGAACCTAACCCCCGGACGTTCCATGTAACAAATTTATATTTGTCTAGCATATGCTGAGCCATTCAAACACGTGATTCTTCTACTTTTCAGTGGAGTATGCAATCTTGTGAGACTTAATGCTATTAATGTGCCAGATCCATGTAACCACCAACATAAACATAATACCAGGTCACGCCTACAACCTAACACAGGCCAGACCAAACAAGATGAGCAGTAAACTAATCCACAATAAACTGTAGCAATTGCACAGTGGGGACTGGCAGCCACAACCATCGTGTAACACAACACATATCCTGAAGCTCCCTAGAGCCCGAGCGTATCATGTAGGCTATTACATGTGTCATGGTAACTTATATAGAAACAAAGCAAAAGGATATGCAAGTTGTAGCGGAGCAGCGCACCAGCAGCGCTTTCATCTATGACAGTTTGCAGCTATGCGATCATCATGAGCAACTGCTATCCCAGTATCCCATCTGCCATTTGTGGTGTCACAGTAGGAAAGAGTGTTAAGCTGCTTTTGGAGTCCGAGCGAACCGTGCTGTGTTCCGATGATTCTGTCTCTGAAGGTGTTCGCAGCCGCCAGGGCCGTCTCCTTGCTTGTCTGGGCTTGCTTCTATGTGGGACCAGGAAGTGACATCATGCCTGTGGACTCAGTCACTCGTTGTGATCGTCGGTGCCTTGCATTCCCAGCTCCATGTGACCTAGGAGGGGACCGACCTGAGAGTTGTGTGGGTTCCAGAACCTCTAGCCATTCTTCAACATCTTCCGGACTCTCAAAGAAGTATGTGTTCTGGTCATAGATTATCTTCAAGCGGGCGGGGAATAATACTGCATATTTGAGGTTCATGGTGCGTAACTTTCTCTTTACCTCTTGAAATGAAGATCGTCTCCGTTGCACCAGTATCGTGTAATCGGGATATAGTGAAATATGGCAGTTCTCAAACTGGATCTATGGTTTTTCATGTGCTTTTTGCAGTAGCTTATCGCGGTCCCTGTAGTTAAGGCTTTTCAAGATTAAGGTTCTCAGAGGGGCTCCCACTCTCTGCCTTCCCGTGTGGATCCGATGCACCCTCTCAACGCAAAAGAATTCTGAGAGGCCCTCAGGGGCAACATGCATGCGGAACCAATGCTCCATGTAGGTCATCACCTCAGTCCCTTCGCTCCGTTCTGGCAGGCCTATGACACGAATGTTATTGCATCGTGCCCTGCCCTCCTCGACTCTGTCCATCAGTCCCGTGACCTGTTTCCGAAAGGGACTGGAGCTGATTCACATGGTCCTTGTGTTGTGGCACCAGATCTTCCAGTGTGGAGCTATGTTCCTTCACTATGTCAGCCAACTTATGGTCCGCTTTCAGTAGGGTAAAGCCGGTGGTGAGGGTGCCTATTTGCTGTTCTATGGCTCTCCTGGACTCCCTGACTTCGTTAATTATCAAGTCCAGTTTATCCTGTGCTCCCACCTCTTCTGTGGGTGGGATCGTATTGAGAGATTGCATGCTCAGGGTGGCATCTTCATCCTCCACATCTTGGGAGTTAGTGGTTGCTGCCTCCTGAGTTTTGCCCCGTGTGCGGTCCATCGTTCCACGTACGTTTTCCGTACTTCACGTCTCCTGAGCAATCGATCTGGGTGTCCGGGAGTCTGGAACAGCTGCAGCGGCGAGGGTAGTGTCTTTCAGGCCCCAGTGACTAGTATACCCCAGTCCTCCCACACTATGTAGGAGAGACTCATACAAAATGCACGAAGAATCCAACTAGGCAGCTGTAATATGTAGTAATGTAGTTGTTTAATATGTATATGGCTTTAAGGAATCTTGGGTTGGAATGTTCTGTGTAGTGGTGTTCTTTTCACTGTGTGTTGAGTGGGCATTATTTGATTGCCAGCAGTTGATCCAGGAGTGGATGGTCGTGAGTCCTGCTTTTGAAATAAACATCATTCTACTTTATACTTCTGGTTGGAAATTCTTTATTAAGAACCTACTACAAATACTGGCGACGATCTGGGATTGATGATGGACTCACCGACATTGGGAAAATAAGACCGCAGGTCAAGGAAAGTGGATTTATATATTTTTTTTTTTTTGCCTAACGTAACTCTTGAAGATCAGGATTTACTGCATGGTGCATTTGATCTGCTGTGGAGCCGTGTTGTGTTTCGGCTTAATGGGAACATCGACACCTACTCTGCTTGATTCTTGAACCGGATGGTGAGCGCCTGATCTGGACTCTACTCTACTTGTTTGGGAACCTGGGTGTTCCGATTCTCACGGAAAGGAAGAAAAGAGAAGGAAGTAGAAACTTGGTGCGACGTGTGTGAACTCGTATGTGAGTAAGTTCCACGTACCTCGAGTTCACCGTTGGAAGCTGCTTCGGCCGCATTTTTCGAGCGGTGCGGACATTCTCTTGCTACCTCAGAAACTCATTGCGCGTCATTTGGAACTATTCGTAACGTGTGAAGTCACACGCAAGGTCACGCAACGTGACCCAACGCGCCGCCATTTTGGATTGGTATCGTAGCAACAACAAAAGCTTCGTTTTAACGCGTTTGGCAGTCTATTCTTTGATCGTTTTGGGGTTTATTTGCTGGAAACACTTTACGCAAACACTGGAGAGTTATAGAATAAACGGACACATTAGTATTTGACTCATTACTCGTTTTAATATTTGTAAAGTATTATGGCTGCCAGTAATAGTAGTAATGTAATGCAGCCGCCCCCGTTTTTAGAGATACCCGGAAAACCCATCAAACCTTGGCGTAAATGGTTCAGAATTTTTGAAAATTATCTTGAGGCCATCGATGCTACCAAATATCCTGCATCACGTAAAAAAGCATTGTTATTTAACCATTTGGGTAATGCGGGTCAAGAAGTTTTTGATAATTTACCCATTTACCCTGCACCTTCACGTGATGATACTTGGGATATGTACAAAGAGGCATTAGCACGAATGGTAAGACAATATGTGGATGAACCATCGGTTATGGTTGAGAGACATAATTTCTTCAAAAGGAAGCAATCCTCTGATGAATCAATTGAAGACTATTTAGCAGTGTTGCGTGTTTTTGCAGCTAAATGTGGATTTGGAAATTATTTAGATACTGCTCTTCGTGATCAGTTGGTTTTTAATTGTTTCAACAAGAAAATTCAGGAACGCATTTTGACATGCAAGGATCCTTCTTTAGATGAAGTTATGGACATAGCCAGAAGTATTGAACGTTCAGTAGTTTCTTCAAAAATTTTATCGGAGTCTACGACTACCACCAACACTTCAACGTCCAGTGTGAATGTTGTCGAAATGTCTTCCAAAATGAATGAAACGAATGTAAATTTAGTCTCACATAAAAATGTTGTAAAGAAGAGTTATGATAAAAGAGTGGGTGGGACCTGTTATAGATGTGGCTCTAAGTTTCATTTGGGTAATTTTCCAAATTGTCCGGCTCAGGGCAGGCGATGTAACAACTGCAAAAGAGTAGGACATTTTTATAATGTGTGCCACGCTAGCAAAGCAAAACTTAGAGTTAGCCAACTTGAAGTGGAGAACGATATTTTGTCTGATGCTGTAAGCAATGTATCTATAGCATCGATTGAAGTCAATATGTTAGGGAACTCGGGTAGACGTTGCAAGGGTCCTTTGTGTGATGTTAAAATAGGGGCCATCAATTTAAATGTCATGGCTGACTCAGGGTCTCCTATAACAATTCTTGCTGAAAAAACCTTCCATAAATTCTGGTCAGGAAAGTTGTTAAAGACTACCACTATTAATCCAAAAGCATTTGGTGAATATGATATAATCATGAAAGGCTATTTTGATGATAGCATTTTATTCAAAGGAAGGAGTATTTACACAAAAATGTATGTGGCTGTCAATGGTCGCGACATTTTAGGATGGCAAGATCAAGCTCTGTTAGGGATTATGTTAAGACCAGGACATGATGAGCCGGTTACTATTGGCGAAATGCCTGTCCTTGCGGTTCAAGAAACTATCTTGGATAGTTTTACACAAAAGTTGTTAGAGAAGTTTCCTGATGTATTCTCAAACAAGGTTGGCTTAATTAAAGATTTCGAACACACTATTAAGTTGAAAAGTAGCGCTATTCCAGTGATACAGAAGGTTAGACCTGTACCTATTTCAGCTAGAGAAGATCTCAGGAAATTGTTAGAAGACATGTGTTCTCAGGGCATAATTAAACAGGTTGAGTCCTCTGAATGGATTTCGGCTGCAGTGGTGGCACGAAAGAGCTCTGGCGATATACGTCTGTGTGCGGATTTAAGAGTACTTAATAGGAATATTTTGGTGGATTGCCATCCTCTCCCTTGAATACATGAAATGTTGGCCAGAATAGGGGGTAGTAAATTCTTTTCTACTATCGATTTACGTTCTGCGTATCATCAGATACCTTTAGCTGAAAGTTCTCAACACCTTACAACTTTTGTAACACCTTTTGGTGTATACATGTACAAGCGGATGCCGTTTGGATTGGCATCCGCAGCTAGTGTGTTTCAACGGCTAATGGATGAAATTTTTGGGAATCTGGAGGGTATACAAACTTTCCAGGATGATATTTTAGTGCATACAGAGAGTGTGGAACAACATGTTATGTTGTTGGAGAGTGTTTTGCGGAAGTTACATTTACATGGGATGACAGTGAATATTAACAAATGTAAATTTTTAACGCAGGAAGTCAATTATTTAGGACATAACATTTCAGCGGAAGGCATAAAACCTAAGGTGTCCTTATTGAAAGGTATCAACGATGCTAGTGTTCCTAAGGATAAAGATTCACTTAGGTCCTTTTTGGGGTTGAGTGAATATTATGCAAGGTTTGTTCAAGGATATGCTGTCATCGTACAACCTTTGAGAGATCTTCTAAAGAAGAATGCGAAATATATTTGGTCGGATGAATGCCAAAAAGTTTTTGAATCTGTAAAAAAAATGATTATCTCAGCTCCTGCTATTAAACCATTTACACAAGGAGCCAAATGCATTATTACGGTGGATGCAAGTGCTAAAGGTTTGGGGGCGGTTCTTAGCCAAATGTTAGATGGTAAGGAATGCACCATTGCTTTTGCTTCACGCACATTAAATAGTGCTGAAAAGAATTATAGCACGATTGAGCGAGAAGCACTAGCATGCTCTTGGGCTTCGGAGAAATTTAAAATGTATATTTGGGGAACAAGATTTGAATTGCACACGGATCACAAACCTTTGATTTACATGCTGGGTGACAGCTGTTCTAATAAGGCTTCTTCAAGATTAATAAGGATCTTATCTAGGTTACAGGAGTTTAATTTTGATATTAAGTATATTCCGGGTGGAAGGAATGTAAGGGCGGATTGTTTGTCTAGGTTGCCGACAACAGAGGATGATGACAGTGGAAAAGTAGAATGGGAAGATGTGGAGTATGTATTTACTGTCAATGATGTTAATGAACAACTTAAGATATCGGAAAAGGATTGGGTTGAGTGCTGTGGAAGGGATGATTGCATGGTTCAAGTAAAGAAATGTCTTATTGAGGGGTGGCCATGTGATAGGGGGATGTCTACAGAGTTGAGATGTTTTGCTCAGGTGGCATCGGAATTGTCATTGGTTAATGATATATTGTTGAGACAAGACTTGTTTGTTCCTCCAGTTGGCCTCAGGTCCAAGATCATTTCATTGGCTCATGAGGGACATTTAGGAATATCAGCTACAGTGAAGAAGATCAGACAGATTTATTGGTGGCCTGGTATTGACGGACAGGTTAAGAGATATGTAGAAATGTGTGCAGAATGTTTGTGTTCAGACAAACATTGGAAAACTTCAACAGCTCCTTTGTGCCCAGTGGATTGGCCTAACAATGCGTGGGAAAAAATTGGACTCGATTTTACAGGTCCATTTAATGTTTTGGGTGGTGACAAAAGGTATTTAGTGGTTGCAATCGATTATTATTCTAAGTGGTTGTATTTTGCTTTGGTGCGATGTGCAGATTCTTCTTCTGTTATTGTATTTTTAAAAAATGTATTCTACACTGAAGGAAGAGTTAAGGAAGTAGTTACTGATAATGGGTCCCATTTTGTCTCTGAGGAATTTACTAATTTTCTCAGTAAACATGATGTCAAACACATTAGAGTACCAGTGTATAGTCCGGCTTCTAATGGATTGGTGGAAAGGGCGAATAGATTGATTAAAGAAGGGGTACAAACAGCTGTAGCTAATAAATTGGATGTGGCGGATTATTTTCATTTTAAGGTTTGGAATTATAACATTACTCCACAAAGCACCACTGGTGTTGCACCTTTTGTTTTGTTAAAAGGAAGAAGACCCATTTCTGCAATTAGTCCAACTTGGTTGTTGGATAAATGTGATCGCTTTCACAATATTGACTTACATGTGGTAAGGAAACATGTTGAAGGAAAACAGAATAGTTATAAAAAAAATTATGATAGTAGAATGCATGTGAAAGAAGGGACATTGCAAGTTGGAGATTGGGTTTTAATTAAGAAACCTAAGAAGGTCCGTAAAGGATGTTCTAAATTTTCCGAACCTGTAAAAGTTGTGACAATCTATAAGACAGCTGTCTTACTTCAGGACAGGGGATGGTGGAATAGTAATGCCTTAGTGAAGGTAACGAAGGAACAGGCAAAAATCATTTTACAAAAAAGTGATTTGTGTAAAAGGGGGGAAAGACAGGATTGGTTTGATTTGGATGCTCTAACGCACATTGATAGGAGTTGTGATAACTTTGACAGAGGTGATGTTCAAAATGATGTGGAAAGGGTAGTACCATCATTTAGTACAAGTCCTGGTGGGGGTGGAGACAATTCAATCAGAAGCAGTTCGAGAGTGAGATCTGCTCCCATTCACTCCAGAGATTATGTGTACTATTGATCATGTGTTATTCATGTAAGTGTTTTCTTTTTATTGTTTTATTATGGAAAGGGGTGTGTGTAATATGTAGTAATGTAGTTGTTTAATATGTATATGGCTTTAAGGAATCTTGGGTTGGAATGTTCTGTGTAGTGGTGTTCTTTTCACTGTGTGTTGAGTGGGCATTATTTGATTGCCAGCAGTTGATCCAGGAGTGGATGGTCGTGAGTCCTGCTTTTGAAATAAACATCATTCTACTTTATACTTCTGGTTGGAAATTCTTTATTAAGAACCTACTACAGCAGCAAACCGCAGGTGTCATGCAATAGCATATGTAACTGGACACTCTCTCAGCCCCAACTGCAATTGCCGGGCAGGGCAGACAGCACAAAGAAGAAAGCTCTTACAGTCCAGGGTAGACTGCTGCAGGCACAGGGGATACAGCACAAGCCACAGGATTCTTTGCTGCATTTAGCCACCAACACAACGCGCTCAGCTGTGTATAATGCCCAGCGCGATTACAACAACCGGCGACTGTAGCTTTGGGGACACCGTTGTACAGGGTATGCCAGTCTCAATGATGAGGGGGCGGGGGAGGAAGGGAGTCACCACATGTCCGCAGCCACAGTCACTGTCCCATCCCTCTCCCCCGCAGTACCGGCTTGCTCAGTATGGGTCCTCGCGCTCATATACCATCCACAGGAGAGCAGGTGTGAGCCTCCCACGCTCGCCTCACAGCAGTGCCAGTCCCCCAAAGACCACAGATATAAAAGTTGGGTTGTCGTCACCGCTCCTCCAAAGGTAGCACATCCAAAAAGAAAGGTCCGATCCCTGCTGTCCCACCGTTGCGTCAGTGTCTTGTGTCGGGGACTCCGCTCTCCGACAACTCGGATCCTCTGTGGGGGCCTGTGTAGTGGAGGTCCGCAGCTTGTTGCATATCCCTGTCTTGCCGGCCCTCTATCCCTGAACCATGTATCGGGGAGGGAGTGGGGAGCAACACGCCGACTCCCAGACTCCAGGCAGGAGCAACGTGCAGAACCAAAGGGGCCTCAGCGCGATCCCACCGTGCAGGACCGGTCAAGGGCCACATCGCGCTCCAGTACTTAGCGCCGGGCAAGGCCGAGATCACTCGCGGGTCGCCCCGCCCCAGGTCCAGAGGTCGGGTCTCCCATTATCCACTCGGCGCTCCGCAGGGCAGCCTCTTCTCCTCGAGGGACATTGCAGCTTTGTCCGGTCCGGCCCCGGTCACCGCACGATCTGAGGGGTGCCTTGTTGGCGCCGTCATTGAAATGCCAATACTCGGCCCTTCCCTCCGCAGCAGCCATCTCTCTAATCCCGGTCTCTCAGCCTCTGAAAGCCGGGGTTGTCCCAGTTTCGGGCATTGGTGCGCTGCTCGCTTGTTGCACTTCACTTGCGGTCGGATTGGTGCCGCAATTACTAGTCAGAATGCGTATTAATTCAGGATAATTGAGCTCGGGCTCCAGAGCGCTCTCAATTCACGTCCGCCATGCTCGGCAGCTGGCCACGCCCCCCAACCAAGTAGAGATAATGGTAGTGATCTCCAATGCTGCACATCATTCTGTAAGCAGGTCCGTGGCCTTGGAGGTTATTTGTGTAGAAGAGGTCTTTGACTGGAGTGGCAAAAATCCCAAAGTAGTAAAAATCCTGCCTTACTACTGCTGCTTTGCCGTCAGGTGGCAGCGTTGGTGGTGGGCAGTGTAGTACAAATATTGTGCAAAACCAAAGGGGATGATGAACGGAGTGTTGAACATTGCAAGCACTCACCCCCAGTCAACTGATCTGGGTTTAATCCATCATCATTCTCACTACGCCACCCCAGTTCAGACATGGCCATATGCAAATCAGTCTGACCCTGTGCCTCATGGGAACAGTCCAGCCCAAACTGCCAAGCCATTTCTTCCCTGGACCAGAAACAAGCATCCTGGGACCGGTTTTGGGTTCATAACCCTCATCAGCCAGGCTATCTGTATAAATATTGTGGACTTAGACCAATTTATGGTATAGCCGGAAAATTTGCCGTAACTGGTGAACATCTGGAGGATTCTATTGAGGCAGGAGCGCAGGGATGTTGTATATAATAGTATATCATCTGCATACAATGAGAATCTGTCCTCCCAGTCTCTGACTCACCTCAACCCTCTGATCAATGGGTCTCCTCATACCCAGGTTGCCAAGGGTTCCAGTATCAGGGCAAATATTGGTGGTGACAGGGGGCAACCCTGTCATGTTCCTCTCCCAAGATTGAATATTTGTGAGGTATGGCAATTTACTATGACTTGGGACAACAGTTCCACATAAAGCAGTGTGATCCACTTCAGAAATTTCGGGCCGAAATCCACATGTTCCAGGACTGCAAATAGATATGGCCATTCTATGCATCATCTGTGTTTTCTTTAATTGTACCCATTCTATCCAACACGCCACGGAGACAATGCAGGTTAAGGGCCGTTAAGGGCCGTGCCATGAAGCCTGACTGATCCGGGTGTACTATCTTAGTAATGATGGAAATCAAGTGTTTTGTTAACAATTAAGCCAGGATCCTGGCCTCAGTGTTGAGCAGTGAAATGGGCAGGTAGGAGCTGCAACTCACCGCTGGCTTACCCTGTTTATGAATTACTGCCGTGGAGGCCAGCCTTCAGTCCTGTGGCAAAATCCCTTTCTGCCTACTCTCTAGAAACATGTCTCATAGAGGGGGTGCTATTCTGGTAGCCGTTAGCTTGAAAAATTCTATTGGGAGACCATTAGGTCCCATCTCTTTATCTGATTGCACACTGCTTATTGCAGAGGTTAGCTCCCCTTCTGATGGGGCCCTTCCAGTGATTTCCGATCATCAGGGGAGAGGGTTAGCTGTGGGAGGTCCACTAGGAATTCTCTAGAGTCAACGGCAGTGGTAGAAGTCATGGGGGAGTATAAGTGTGCAGAATGGGTTGCAAAGGCCTCCGCTATCTTTCAGTGTCGCACCAAAGTCTGTATTCAATTCAGGCACCCATTGGTGAGCCTGTTCACGCCTTTTGAGTCAGGCTAGGAACTTACTTGCTTTGTCTCCCAGTTCGTATACTCTGTGCTGTCCCTGTGTTTAGCCCTAGCTGCCTCTGTGACCATGTGTGTATATTCAAGTCTTTTGATGTGAAGGGCGTGCCTGGCCGCCGTGGACCTGTGACTCCCAGTCTAGCAACTCCCTTTCCAAAGCCTCTATCTTTGCTCTTTTACCTCCTCTGTGATGCACCCTTAGTGAAAGTGCTTGACCCTTAATTACTGTTTTAAATGCCTCCCAGAGTGTTTGTGGTGAGTCTACTGATCCTGTATTTTCCTTAAAGTATAGGTCTGTAGATTGCACTAATTCCTTTTTAATGTGTGGGATCTTCAAATACCGTGGGTTGAGAGAGAGTGTTGTACGTCTCAAGGGCATGTCTAATACATAGCAGGCCCAGATCGGAGAGTGATCTGAGATTCCCCGTGCCAGACAATGTGCCTCCTTGAACTTATGCACTCCGTCAGCTAGTGTGAGTAAGTTATCTATACAAGACAGGCTGTCGTGAGCTCCAGAGTAGAATATATATTGTAGCACTTGGGGGTTAAGGTGACCATACATCTATTAGTTCCAGAGCTGACAGAAAGTCAGCTAATACAGAGCAGTCACGAGGGAGGTGCTAAGGGGACATCGGTCTATTTGGTCTTTCAGTGTCATATTAAGATCCACTCTGGCTAGGAGATCTCCGTTTGGTAGGTCTAGAATAAGCTCGCTTAGGTCTGGCAGGGCTGTGTTTTTAAGTGCTGGTGCAACATAGGCTGACAGTAGGTTTACAGGTTTCCCTTCCCATGTTCTCGTCTCTGCCTCGAATCTGCCCTGTGTGTCATTCCAGGTCTTTTTCACTATGAACGGGAAGCGAAGTATACCCGTCCCTCTGGATCCCGCGGTAAACCCTGTATGTGGGATTAGTTTGTAACTCCATCTGTCCAGGGCCTTGCAGGTGTTGCCCACCAGATGTTTTTTCCTGCCCACCAGATGCGTTTCCTGAAGTAGTACGACATCTGGTGCTTGGCGTTATATAAAATTGAAGCACTATTTATCTCTTGAATTTAACTCCAAAACCCATTGAGAAAGAAGACCTAAATTGCATCATTTGCATTCAGAGCAGGAGTCATAATCCCAGAAATCCCAGAAATAGTATCCCTTTACGAATGCGACACCAGGAAGGGCATCTGCACTTTCAGATGTCTGCAGCCTCCAAGTATCAAATTTAAATAGTTTACACTTTAGAAACAGTGACCTTCTGCATTTTGTTTAACTGATATCCTGTTTACATGATTGTTTTCCATTTTTTTTGTACACCAGGTCTCTTCTTATATCTTTCCCTAACTTAAATTAACATTTATTTTCCCTAAGTTAAAAAAATATATTTCCCCTTCTAATGTCTACTCAATTTGTTTTTGGTTGAAATGTTCAGCCCGACAGTGCGCAGGCAGGCGCTTTCACATCACCTAGCTATTCGTTAGTAGCCGTGAAGTATCAATATAAAACAAAATACCAAAATACTCCATAATTGTCTTTTCCTAAGCATCTAGCTAGTTTGGTTTGAGGCCGTCAATTTTTACATCCACCCACTAGGTGGCAGTTTTTGTGTATAATGGAAAGGAAAATCGCAGGAATATGTGTAATAGTTCAGCAATGCAGATGGACGTACACAACCCTTTTTCACTGTTTATAACAGACAGGTAAAGCAAAGTAGCCCTGGAAAAAGCATTATCTTAATGTGTACACTTCAGCCCTACTAAACCTTGCTCATTATTCAAGGGAAAGGTAGGCTTTTCTGAGCCCTTTCTTATGGTATTTCCTGTATATTCTTTACTTTTCCGATGAAGAGGCACACATGGCAGAATGTTTGGTTATAACAGTCAGGTCTCGGTAGAGTAGATATGGAGGGGCAGATTTACACGCCCCTTGCGACACATTTGCGCCGCAGTTGCATCACTTTTGTGATGCAGCGACGGTGTAACCCATGCGCCACGTTGCGACTTATTTACAATGTGACGCATCTAGGCAGATGCGTCACACTCTAAGCACTGCGCCACATGAAACCTGTGTCAGGTTTCATGTGGGCGTTCCGTCGCAGGGTGGGCGTTCCATCGCAGTAAAGTACCATAAAACTGACGCAGAGAACACTGAGTCAGTTTTACGACGCAGCTGCATCAAACCCTTACGCCTGCTTGAAGCAGGCGTAAGGAGTGACGCACCACATTAGGTATGGGCGACCCCTGTGCATTGCTGGAGTTGCGTCGTGCTTACGACGTGACTCCAGCAATGGCCACCCTTACGCCACAAGATGCAACACGCATCTGTCCATCCTTGCGCCACGGTGCGCCGCATTGTAAATGCGTTGCATCCATGGTGGCGCAAGGGGGGTATTGCGTGTCGCATCTGTTCTGGCGCATCCCTGCTGATTTGCAGAGATGCGCCAGACATTGTAAATATGCCCTGGGAATCTTTGGAAGAGGCGTGGCACATAAGAAAGGACTTAAGGTAACATATAATGGTCCAGATGGGCAGGTTGGTGGCAGCCCAATGTTAGTATTGCCGCGCATACAGCTTCCTCTCAGCTGCGCGAGGTATGCTTCAAGGCCAGCACCGCTAAAGAAATTTTACCAAATGACACTCGTGTCTATTCATGAGGCAGGAATCCGAATGCGAGTCCTTGAGAAATGAAGCAAACACTGGATCGGGGCCACGCGTGTTTGACGAATACAAAGCCTTTAAAGCATCATGCAAAAAACTAGGGTCGGATCTATGAAAAAAACGAAAATATAACTTTTATTTCCAGGAAGAAAAACTGAATCTACAGGCAACAGAATATTTATTTTCCAGTTCGTATACTGCACGTCTAGTTTCTCTTTTACCTCACTCCTTCCGCATAGACTTCATTCTCCTATTTCACTTCATACCTCCTAGATTTAAAATCATAACATTGTGTAAGGCGATGCAGTAAATTTTAGCTTTTTTTACACTATTTAGCGGAGTTTCTCGAAGGACAGGAACTATCTCTGAAATATACAAGTGTAACATGATCACTGTTACAATCAGAGGGGTAGAATGCACTGATCTTTCAAAATAAGTATCGTTTCAAGGAACTTAATATGTTCATCTTCACATTCATGTTGCTTCTTTCTATTTCTTCATTTCCGTCCTAAATAGTTGTAACTGAATGATTTTCTACCACAATATCGAGTGCTGTATGTTGTTTTGTAAATAAAGGCACTATTGAGTATCATTGTATTGTCCAGGTAAGCATATATGGGTAAGCAGATGTACTATTCTTAACCCCTTGAGTGCCCCGCCCTTTCCCCCTCCTGTGCCGGGCCTTTCATTACCGGGCGGGGTCCATGACGAGATAGTCTCGTCATGGGCACAGCGCAACCGCGCTCCATGACGAGACTATCTCGTCATGGGCATAGAAGGGGTTAACTCCATATCTATGTAACTGAATACATACATCATCATGTTAGGTATGTGTACAGTTTTGAAAAGTAAATCGCTACTCGCCTTAGATGGGGTTGCTGCGCAACTTCTCTTGGACCTCTCGGCTGCCTTTGACACGGTTGACCATAACACTCTGATACAAAGACTCTGTGAAGCTGTCATAGAGGGGAATGCTCTGGTCTGGATCACATCCTACCTTCGCAACAGAACTAATGTCATCCATACCCCCTTTATCGTCCAAACCGTACTTCACAAAAGCAGGGGTCCCTAAATCAATCAATCAATCATGTCATTTGTAAAGCGCACTACACACCCGGTGGGTTTTAAGGCGCTGGGGGGGGAGGGGAGGAAGTTACTGGTCGAAGAGCCAGGTCTTGAGTTGTCTCCTGAAGGTCAGCAGGACTTCGGTTTGACGTAGGTGGATGGGGAGGGTGTTCCAGGTCTTGGCGGCGTGATGGGAGAAGGATCTGCCTCCAGAAGTAGTTCTCCGAATGCGTGGGACCGTGGCCAGGGCATGGTCAGCGGAGCGGAGTTTCCTGTTGGGTACATAGAAGGAGAGTCAGCTGTTGAGGTATGCTGGACCGGTTTTGTGGAGTGCTTTGTGTGCGTGGATCAGGAGCTTGAAGGAGATTCTCTTGTCGATGGGGAGCCAGTGCAGGTTCCTCGGGTGGGGGGTGATGTGGTCGCGGCGTGGAACGTCGAGGATCAGGCGTGCAGAGGTATTCTGGATTCTCTGTAGTCTGCTAATGAGTTTGGCCGAGGTTCCGGCGTAGAGGGCGTTTCCGTAGTCGAGCCTGCTGCTGACCAGGGCTTGGGTGACCGTTTTCCTCTTGTTTGTCGGGATCCATCTGAAGATCTTGCGGAGCATGCGGAGGGTGTTGAAACAGGTGGAGGAGACTGCGTTGACTTGTTTGGTCATGGAGAGTTTTGAGTCGAGGATGACTCCCAGGTTGCGCGCGTGGTCGGTGGGGGCCGGGATAGACCCCAGTGATGTGGGACACCAAGAGTCGTCCCATGCGGAGGGGTTGGACCCGAGGATGAGGATTTCTGTCTTGTCTGTGTTCAGTTTAAGGCAGCTGTCCTCCATCCATCCTTAAGGGACTATCATCTCGCCCATGCTTTTCAACATCTACATGAAGTCATTACTGGCACTGATCAATCAATTTCACCACACATGCTATAACAATGCAGGTGAAACGCAAATACTCCTTCAACTGGAATGCCCCAAAGACATTGGAAACTCACCAATTTTCAGTTGTCTCTGAGCCGTGGATCAATGGATGACATGGAGCCATCCCAAACTGAATGCTTCCAAAACGGAAATACTCATGTGTAGCGATTGAACACATTATGACCCGCTCGTCGCGTGCCCTGATGATCTAGGAACACCACCTAAAGTATCGAAGGAAGTAAGAAACCTCAGACAGACCATGGACTCCAAGCTGTCAATGGCTGCCAAGTGGAGAAACTAGCAGGATCGACCAGTATTACTATAAAAACTCTGCAACGAATCTTCCCCCATTTGGGACTTCCACTCAAGATCCAGGCTATCATCTCCCTTGTTCTGTCCAAACCTGATTGCGCCAACAGCCTCTACCGCGGATCACCTTTAATGACCATGAAAAGACTACAACGGATTCAAAACTCGGCTACCAGATTACTCTTACATATCAAACCGCAAGACCACATCTCCCCTGCCTTGAAAGCCCTGCATTGGTTACCGGTTGCCAGTAGATCCACGTTCAAGCTGCTTTGTATCACCCACAAAGCGATACATGGAACAGGACCACTCTTCATCAGGAATAAAATCACCAAACACATTCAACAAAGGAACCTCCACCCTAGAGTGGCATCTTGCCTCAATATCCCAACTTACAAGAAACATGGGTGGCACATCCTTCTCTGTTTAAGCAGCCACACTATTGAACTCTTTACCCCCCAACATAAGATTCACAGATAACCACCTTATCTTCAGAAAACTACTCAAGATTTGGCTCTTCCCCACATAATCACTAGACGCAAACAGAAATATACAGCATATCCCTCTGTATATAAGCTTTTACTTGTACTATAGATATGTACCTATATATGTGTATTGCTTTGTATAAACGTGTATAATAATTATGTTTAAAAAAATATAGATATTCATTAGTTCTGCTTAACAAATGTACATATTACCGATAGTTACATTATTCTATGTTTTTAACATGTATTTAAGTGACTGCATAAATAAGTACATCTTTTATCATAACTATTTATCTAGAATTGCTTCACTATTGAATTACAAAAAAATAAAAAAATAAAATTTGAAGTACAAAACACTTGAAAGCCGTAGTTTAGTTAATGCATCTTTCATCTACATATGCTACCTTCCTTTAAACATCTATATCCCTTCCATTTACTTGTGGAGCTATATTTTTATTTCGTTTCTTTGAATTCAGCATATCCAATGCACTACCCTATTTCTCACTGTTAGAAAAGGTAGATGGACCGGGAGGGTCGGCCGGGGTCAGGAGGAGAGGTCTCCGGGGAGAGCCGTCTCCAGCGATCGTACAGACAAGTAACTTCCCCCCCACAGACAGATATCACACACGGATAAGGTTCAGTGATCTTTATCGGCACTTATTTAAGGTACGGTAAAATGGTACAAGGAGGTCTGGACTCAGGGGTCCCCTCGATTAGAGTCTCGTAAGGTAGGGAAGGGGGTAGCGGGACAGTCTATTTACCAATCAGGTAATTCGGATGAGATGGTGATGAGCTCACAATCCTCGAGCTTGGTGGTTAGGTGGTATGGGCCGCGGCAGCGCCAGCAGGACCCGGTGCGGATGGTCGATACAACGGGCCGCGGCAGCGCCAGCAGGTCCCTGGAAGATGAACGGTCCGCGGCAGCGCCAGCAGGTCCCGGTGAGGATGGTCGTTACAACGGGCCGCGGCAGCGCCAGCAGGTCCCAGGAAGATGAAGGTTGCAGAGGGCCGCGGCAGCGCCAGCAGGTCCCGGTGAGGATGGTCGGTACAACGGGCCGCGGCAGCGCCAGCAGGTCCCAGGAAGATGAAGGTTGCAGAAGGCCGCGGCAGCGCCAGCAGGCAGGACGATGGTTCACAAGAGCGGGCTACGGCAGCGCCAGTAGACCGTCAGGGTTGAGTTCACTCGGTGTCTCTCGACTCCAGGATACAACTGCCTTCCTGCTCCGGAGCTGTCTTAGTTATAGGGCTGGTGCCCTTTGATGTCCGGACCCTCGCACTTGGAGGTCGGAGGGTCCGGGATGAAGGTGTCCAGACACCCAGCAGGGGGTGGAGCCAGCGCCTGGGGGCTGCTGGAGGCGATCGGCACCTGGCGGGGGAAGAGCTCTTGACGCTTCGTTCTCCCATTGACCTGCCAAGTGGTCCGCTCACCTCCTGGGTGGATGGTGGTGCCGGGATGTCGGGGCCGGCCAGGCCCGGGGTTAGGGTCGAGGTGAGGCCACGCGGCCGCGTGGTGCAGGGCCCAAGATGGCGGCTTGACCTGGCCGGGGAAGCCGGTGGGGCTGGACCCCGTGATGAGTAGGGGTCCGAGGGCAGAGGGTCCGTCGGGAGACGGAGTACAGGGGCTTGTCACGGGGGTATGCCGGGTGGGCCGGAGCTCGGGCCCTGTCGTGCGGGGGGGGAGCCAGCCCTCTGTGTGGCCTGTCCAACATGCGTCCCCCCCAGCTGAAGGCGGGGAGAGTCACCCATCTCCTTGGGGACTCTCTTCGTCGAGGCGGAAAAAGCGGGACAGGCCGTCCGCGTTGGCGTGGTCTTGGCCTGGCCGGTGCTCCACAGTGAAGTCCATTCCCTGCAGGGAAATGGACCAGCGCAAGAGTTTTGGGTTCTCCCCCCGCATCTGCATCAGCCATTGCAGGGGTCGGTGGTCGGTTTGTACCCGGAAGTGGGTACCGAAGAGATAGGGCCGGAGCTTTTTGAGGGCCCACACTACTGCAAATGCCTCCCTCTCGATTGTGCTCCAACGCTGTTCTCGGGCCAGGAGACGTCGACTGATGAAGGCCACCGGCTGGTCATGACCTTCGGGGTTCAGCTGAGAGAGGACGGCCCCGATGCCGTGGTCGGAGGCGTCGGTCTGTACTACAAATTCCCGACTGTAATCGGGGGCCTGGAGCACCGGGGCGGTGCACAGGGCGGCCTTCAGCTCCTCGAAGGCCGCTTGACAATCAGGAGTCCAGTGGACCCGCTTCGGTTGATTCTTGGATGTGAGTCCCGTGAGGGGCCCCACGATGCTGCCGTAGTCCTTCACGAACCGCCGGTAGTAGCCGGTGAGCCCCAAGAAGGCTCGGACCTCGGTCTGGGTGACGGGGGGCTGCCAGGACTGGATGGCAGCAATCTTAAGTTGTAGTGGGGCCACCAGCCCGCTTCCCACTTGGTGCCCCAGGTAGGTCACAGACCCTTGGCCAATTTGGCACTTGCCGGCTTTAATGGTGAGGCCGGCCCGCTGGAGGGCTTGGAGGACCTCTTGGAGGTGACGGAGGTGGTCGGACCAGTGGCGGCTGTATACAGCGATATCGTCCAGGTAGGCAGCGCTGAATTCTTCGAGCCCTGCCAAGACCTGGTTCACAAGACGTTGGAATGTGGCGGGGGCATTCTTCATGCCAAAGGGCATGACCTTAAATTGATAGTGGCCATCGGGGGTGGAGAAGGCTGACCGTTCCTGAGCCCTGGGTGTGAGGCCGATCTGCCAGTAGCCCGCCGTCAGGTCGAAGATACTAAGGTAGCGGGCGGCCCCCAGCCGGTCGATCAGCTCGTCTGCTCGGGGGATGGGATGAGCGTCGGTCCGGGTGACAGCGTTCAAGCCCCGGTAGTCGACGCAGAATCTCAGTTCAGGGGCGGTGCCGGGGGCAGCGGCCTTGGGAACTAATACAACCGGACTGGCCCAGGGACTGTCCGAGGGCTCGATGACCCCGATCGTGAGCATCTTGGCCACCTCCTCCTGTATGCAGGCCCGTACCCGATCTGGTACGCGGTAGGCCCGGTGCCGGACAGGGGGACTGTCCCCGGTGTCTACGTCGTGCAAACACCAAGGGGTGACCCCGGGGGTGAGTGAGAACAGGGCAGCGAACTGCAGCAGGAGGTCCCGGCAGTCCTGGCGTTGCTCCGAAGTGAGGGCGTCGGAGAGCCGGACCCCATCCACGGAGCCGTCCTTCTCCTGAGTCTTTAAGAGATCCGGGAG
Source organism: Triturus cristatus (assembly GCF_964204655.1). Lineage (NCBI taxonomy): Eukaryota > Metazoa > Chordata > Amphibia > Caudata > Salamandridae > Triturus > Triturus cristatus. The sequence continues at coordinate 445,030,773 of NC_140585.1, forward strand.
GGGCTCGGAGTCTTCTTCTGTACCACTGTCGGTCGCCATCAGGAGGCTTAGTTCGGAGCGCACAAAGTGTGGTTTGAGCCGGTTGGTGTGGAGGACCCGCAGGGGGTTCCGGGTGGACCCCATGTCGATGAGGTAAGTGACGGGGCTTTTACGCTCGACCACTTTGAAGGGCCCCGTCCACTTGTCTTGCAGGGCACATGGTTCGGTGGGGGACATCACCCATACGTGCTGCCCAGGCTCGAACTCAACGGAGGAGGCATTGTGATCATACCACCTTTTCATGTCCTCCTGACTGGCCTCGAGGTTCGCCTTGGCCATCTCCCTGAAGCGCCGGGTCTGGTTTCGTAGGGCCAGGAGGTATTTGAAGACGTCTGGAGGGGTCGTTAGGGGGGCCAACTCCCAGCCCTCCTTCACGAGGCTGAGGGGCCCTCGCACAGGGTGTCCGTATAGGAGTTCAAAGGGGCTGAAGCCGAGGGACTTCTGGGGTACTTCTCGGTAGGCGAAGAGGAGGCACGGGAGCAGTACATCCCACTGGCGACGGAGAGGCTCTTCCAATCCCCCAATCATCCCTTTGAGAGTGCGGTTGAACCGCTCCACTAGTCCGTTTCCTTGGGGGTGATAGGGGGTCGTGAATCTGTATGTGACCCCGCATTGTTGCCAGAGGGACTTCATGTACTTCGATATGAAGTTCGTACCTCGGTCGCTGACGACTTCTCGGGGGAAGCCTACCCGGGAGAAGATCCCCATCAGGGCCCGGCCAACCACTGGAGCGGTCACGGTCCGTAGGGGCACCGCCTCGGGATAGCGGGTGGCATGGTCCACTAGTACCAAGATGAACCTGTGTCCTTGTGCCGTGCGAGGGTCCAGCGGCCCCACAATGTCTATCCCCACCCTCTCGAACGGGGTGGTGACCAGCGGGAAGGGTTGTAGAGGAGCCTTAAGCTTCCGGCCACTCTTCCCGCTTGCTTGGCATGTGGGGCACGATCGGCAGTGGTTCAGGACGTCATTCCTCATTTTTGGCCAAAAAAAGTGGGTCACCAGTCGACTGTACGTTTTATCTTGGCCCAGGTGCCCAGCCAGGGGGACATCGTGGGCTAGGTTGAGTAGAAAGTCTCGGAAGCGGAGCGGTACCACCAGAACTCGACTGGCCCCCAGCTCGGCGATTCGTTGCTCGCTGTAGAGCAGGTCGTTATCCCAGTAGACCCAGTGGGTTCCGGTGGTGTCCCCGGCGGCTTGGGTGCTGGCTTGTTGGCGAAGTCCCTCGAGGGAGGGACAGGTCTTTTGCTCCTGGCGGAACTGTTCTTGGGTGGGCCCCCCTTCTTGCCGCCACTGAGCCAGATCCGGAAGGTCCTGGGGTTGCGCGTTTTCTTCGGGGGCCGGGTCTGGGAGGTCGGCCCCGCCGTTGTCCTCTACGGGGGCAACCGGGGGCGGAGGTGCCGGCCATTCGGTTTCTTCTGATCGGGGGGCGGCCCGGCCGGCCAGGGATCGGGTGGTTATGCAGGCCCAGTCCGGGAGGCCCAGCATCCCCAAGTGCTCTCTTCTCTCGACGGTGGCCCACGGGGAACTCTCGAGGTCATTCCCCAGGAGGCAGTCCACGGGGGCATCGTCCCGGACCGTCACTTTCAGTAGGCCGGAGACCCCTCCCCATTCAAACGGGACGCAGGCCATCTTGCACATGCTTTCAGAGTTATCTGCCGAGCGGACGGGGCAGAGAATGTTCGGCAAGATCTGCTCGGGCTTCACCAGGTGACAGCGGACGGCCGTCATGCTGGCGCCGGTGTCGCGCAAGGCCTCAGCTCTCTGTCCATTAATGGTCACCCACTGACCGTATTTCCTGGTGTTGGCGGGTAGGGGAGCCCGCGGAACAATGTCTCTTCCCCCTAAGCATGGTCCGGCTCACACTCCTCGGGACCCTCCAACGACTGCTCCTCCCCCAGGGCAGCGGCAGCTACCTGGCGGGGTTTGGGCGTTTGGTTCAGCGGGCAGTTCGGATCGTTGGCGTAGTGGCCTAGTCGCTGGCATCTGTGGCACGTGACGTTGGCTCGGTACCCAGGCCGCAACGGGGGGTTGCCCCGGCCGGCCGGCGGCGGGGTGCTGGCCACGGTTGTTGCTGGCAAGGCGTCTCTCCCCCGCCCCTGGCCTCCTCCTCCTCCCCGAGGACGGTGCTGGCCTTGGTTGCTTCTGTTCTGGTCGTGTGGCCCTTTCCGGCCCACTCGGGTGCTCTCCCACCGGTCAGCTTCGGCGGCGAGCTGCCGGGGGTCAGTCAGCTTACTGTCGAGTAGATGCTGCCGGAGCTCGACGAAGCAGTTGTTTGACAGGTGTTCCCATACCATGAGGTTGAAGAGCTGTTCGTAGGTGGTGACCTGACTTCCCTTGATCCAACCCTCGAAGGCCCGGCTGAAATAGTTCACGTATTCCACCCAAGTGGTACCTGGGATCCGGGTGCAATCCCTGAACCTCTGGCGGTACATCTCGGGCGTGAGGCCGTAGCGGGTGAGGAGGGCAGCCTTCATGTGGTCGTAGGACGACATTTGGTGATCGGGGAGCTGCAGCAGGGCATCGCGACCCTCGTTGATAAATCTCCCCCAAAGTCCGGCTCCCCAATCACTCCGGTCGATCCGGTGGGAGGTCATTGCGATCTCATAGGCCTTAAACCATTGTTGTATGTCGTCTTCTCGGACATACTCGCGGACCACATCCTTGGGGATGTGAACTTTTCTCTCAGTTGGTCCCGGGGTGTGTGGTCTTTCAGGCACCCCCAAGTCCTTATGCTGTTTGCGCAGTTCTATCTCTGCCAATTGGCGCTCGTGCTCGAGCGTTATCTTTTTCTCTTCCAGCTCTCTCTGTCTCTGTTTTTCTTCTCGCTCCTCTCGAATCCGCATATGCTCGAGGTTGAGTTTCTGTTCAGCTAACTTGAGCTCCCCATCCATCTTGAGTCGTGCCATCTCTAATTCGTGCAGTCTGACTCTGTCTCTTTCTCGTATCTCCTCCGGTGAGAGGCCCGTTCCCCGTTCCTCGGGAGTCGTGGCGTTCCCCTCTGGTGTGACGCTGTTTTGATCTGGTGTGACGCTGCTTTGGTCGGAGGGTCTTGCGACCCCCGTTTCTGTCCACGACCCAAGGGCGTGCTTTAGGTCATCCTTGGTACTCAGGCCAGTGGTAGCAATGCCAAGTTCTATGCAAAATTGTCTCAGTTCGCGGTGGTTGTACTCCTCTAGTTTCTCCATTTGGAACTTCTCGGTGGAGCTGCTATCTTTGGTCGACATCGTGCTTTGTCGTGGGGTGAGCTACTCTCTGTACGATTACGCGTTGATTCGGATCGCGCCGCTGGCCACCAATGTTAGAAAAGGTAGATGGACCGGGAGGGTCGGCCGGGGTCAGGAGGAGAGGTCTCCGGGGAGAGCCGTCTCCAGCGATCGTACAGACAAGTAACTTCCCCCCCACAGACAGATATCACACACGGATAAGGTTCAGTGATCTTTATCGGCACTTATTTAAGGTACGGTAAAATGGTACAAGGAGGTCTGGACTCAGGGGTCCCCTCGATTAGAGTCTCGTAAGGTAGGGAAGGGGGTAGCGGGACAGTCTATTTACCAATCAGGTAATTCGGATGAGATGGTGATGAGCTCACAATCCTCGAGCTTGGTGGTTAGGTGGTATGGGCCGCGGCAGCGCCAGCAGGACCCGGTGCGGATGGTCGATACAACGGGCCGCGGCAGCGCCAGCAGGTCCCTGGAAGATGAACGGTCCGCGGCAGCGCCAGCAGGTCCCGGTGAGGATGGTCGTTACAACGGGCCGCGGCAGCGCCAGCAGGTCCCAGGAAGATGAAGGTTGCAGAGGGCCGCGGCAGCGCCAGCAGGTCCCGGTGAGGATGGTCGGTACAACGGGCCGCGGCAGCGCCAGCAGGTCCCAGGAAGATGAAGGTTGCAGAAGGCCGCGGCAGCGCCAGCAGGCAGGACGATGGTTCACAAGAGCGGGCTACGGCAGCGCCAGTAGACCGTCAGGGTTGAGTTCACTCGGTGTCTCTCGACTCCAGGATACAACTGCCTTCCTGCTCCGGAGCTGTCTTAGTTATAGGGCTGGTGCCCTTTGATGTCCGGACCCTCGCACTTGGAGGTCGGAGGGTCCGGGATGAAGGTGTCCAGACACCCAGCAGGGGGTGGAGCCAGCGCCTGGGGGCTGCTGGAGGCGATCGGCACCTGGCGGGGGAAGAGCTCTTGACGCTTCGTTCTCCCATTGACCTGCCAAGTGGTCCGCTCACCTCCTGGGTGGATGGTGGTGCCGGGATGTCGGGGCCGGCCAGGCCCGGGGTTAGGGTCGAGGTGAGGCCACGCGGCCGCGTGGTGCAGGGCCCAAGATGGCGGCTTGACCTGGCCGGGGAAGCCGGTGGGGCTGGACCCCGTGATGAGTAGGGGTCCGAGGGCAGAGGGTCCGTCGGGAGACGGAGTACAGGGGCTTGTCACGGGGGTATGCCGGGTGGGCCGGAGCTCGGGCCCTGTCGTGCGGGGGGGGAGCCAGCCCTCTGTGTGGCCTGTCCAACACTCACCCTATACCACTCTCTATATATCGTCTACCTCAACTCTCTCATTAACCTTTTCTAGACTCCTCAATGCTCTACCCCTCCTTGCATCATCTCATAACTCTTTTACTATTCCAATCTCCCAAACCAAGCCATTCTAAACCCTTCCCTCTGACTCTTCCCCCTCCACCTCTCATTTAATCATCCCAAGCCTCCTCCTACTTCTATGAGATCCAAAACAAAAAAAAGTTCTAAATCCTTCCCTCTTTATCCCTCCATTATCCTTTTCAATCCAAATAACAGACTAACATGTCCACCACTCAAACTTAATTCAATATTTCACTATACTAATTCACCACTAATCCTTTATGGGTTCCAGAGTAGCATGCTACTCGCTGAAAAGCACTGTGCTATAAAAATGCAACCCTTTTTCGCTCTTTTATCCCTCCACTATCCTTCTCAATGCAAATAACTTCCTAACATATCCATCACTTAAATTACTTTCATATTTCACTATATTGATTCACCACTAATCCTTTATGGATTCCAGAGTAGCATGCTACTAGCCGAAAAAGTGCTTTGACGCTTCGTCAGGGGTACTAAGTGCTATATAAATGCAATTACGATACAATACAATACAATACAATATATTTAACATGACAATATAGTGATAGTCGATAACCAGCACCTGTTTTTTATCAGGATAATATTGTATCGGTCATGATTATGGCATGCAACCGAGTAGGCTTGCTGCAAAATATTTTTTATCGTGACTAAAACATAAATAAAAACAGGGACAGAATGACTGAATAGGACATGTCTATGTAATTTTCTCAACTATGCTGACTGAGGATGGATGGGCATCACTGTACAATGTTGACTACATAAGCAACTGTTTAACCAATGAATAATACTATGTTGGCTTGCTTTGCTTGGTAGTCACTAAGGACTGAATTGATAGCAAGGTAAGTCATTCTGTCATCCTTTGACCCACTTTTCAATGTTTTACTCTGGCGGAGATCTGTGTGCCTTCAGAGGAGCACCATGGGGGATTTTCTGAAGGCACTGTAAGTTTACTAATCAGCCACCTTATTTCATGAGGGCGCTCTGCAATTTTTTTTGGTTTTGAAAAACAAACTCCCAAAACGAGAGTTTATTTTTGAAAAACAAAAAACGAATTGCCCTGTAAGTTAGAAATGTGTAGGTTTTATGGTGTTTTACTCCTGCAGAACCTTTAAACATGAAGTTACGAAGACATATGCTTGAATATTTTGTTGTTTTCATATTGCAGGATTTCTCCTTTAGCCTTTAGTGGTTGCAGAGGCCCTATACTGGTACAATGTTGTTAGAAATGGGGGTTTTGGTTGTCAGAGTATGCTTCCTGTACAAGATACACACTAAAAGATAACCTGTGCTCACCCTCTGGTAGCTTGACGCACAGCAGTCAGGCATATCTAATGAGGCAATGTGTAAAGTATTTGTGCAACACACGCACACAGTAACACAATGAAAACACCACAAAAAGACTCCATGCAGGTTAAAAAAAATAAGTATGATATTCTGAACAAAACAAGATCAAAATAAAAATAATACAGTAAGTTCAAGTCGAGATATGAATTAAAAAAAAAAAGTGTAAAAATAGCGCTTAGAAGCAATAGCATTTTAGGGGTTACTTCAGGTAGTGCTGGACAACAGTTGAGGCCCACCGTGCTGGAGTGCAGGCCGGCAACAAGAGCCTTGCAGGCCCGGTGAACAGAGTACCTTGATCCTGGTCGCAACATCAAGATGCGTGGTGTAGATGAGTGATGCATCGACGTCGGCCCCGTAGTCGATGTGATGCATTGATTTTCTTCACGCAGTAGTGGTGATGTGTTGGGGTCCATTGAGCAAAGCACCGGTTCTGAGTACGATGGTTCCGAAGACGATGACGATGCGTCGGGTTGATCCATGCTGGAGGGTCGATGCGTCCATCTTCTCCACACAGTGGGGGCGATGCTGTGGTTCCAAATGCAATGCGCCGGGTTCTACTCAAGCAACAGGGTTGATGCACCAGCTCTGCTACATGTAAACTCGAGATTGATCAATTTCCATGATGCAAGTATCTGGGTCCTCTTCCAGTGAACCAGGAACAGGGGTAGAGACGAAGGGTGGGCGTAGTTAGCAGAGTATCACTACACGGAATTCTGTGGGGTTGAAAAAACAAAACGTGAACTCCGCTCCGCAACTCTGTTCCATCTCATCCCAATTAATAAAACAAAAACCTCACATACTCCATCTTTATATGCAAAAATGCATATAGTCATCTCACGAAAATGAAAATACAGCAAGCAGTGAGAGAGGTGATGATTTTGGGGTCCTCCCTAACCTAGGGAAAGAACCAAGCAGATGCCTTGGACACAAAGAGCACATCATGCTGAATGATTCGGTGGTGGTCCCATCCTCCTACGACTACCCCAAGCAAAGTTATGGGCAAAAATACAATCCCAACCAAAGGCCCTGCAAAGCATTATGGGATGCGATTCTAGAGTGCCGTGAATATTATAGTATCCAATATCAAAACATTCCTCAAGGGGCAGGCTCTCCCGGCTCAGCTGAGAGCTAATACTATAATATTCACTACACTCTAGAATCTCGCCCCAGAATGCTTTGCTGGGCCTTTGGTTGGCATTTAGTTTTTGCCCATAACTTTGCTTAGGGTGGTCCTAAGAGGATGGGACAACCACCAAATCGTTCGGCATGATATGCTCTTTGTGTTCAATCAGGGCCGGCTTTAGGGCGGTGCGACCGGTGCCACCGCACCGGGTGCTGGCTTCCTGGGGGCGCCGTGTTTGAAAGTTTATTATGCTTTTGAAGCACCTGCTGCAGCGTTTCTTTCCCCCGGCAATTACCAGGCCTCACATAAATGTCAAGATAACTTGTGTGATTAATTATCTTCCTGGAGAGAGATCAGCAATTTGTACAGTTGAGGTTTTGACTTATGTGAAGTTAGTGCAGAGGGTTAATATGCCTGCTGCAAAGAACGTGTACCAAGTAAATTACAGAGTGCGTATGATGTAAACAGATTAGCAGGTTATTGCTTTCAAAAGAGACATCCTTTTGTTACTTGCAATTTATATCTTAAATGCTTAATATAGTATAGTGAGCTATTAACTTCATCCTAGAACTGCATACACACGGCAAAGAATACATTATTAGAACATTGATTATTGTTGCAAAAAGGGTTAATTTGGCTAGAAATCGATTCTTATTATTAAAGAAAACTCCCAACTATGCTGTTTCATTTTGGCCTCGGAGTTTGTGCTTCTCCACACCAAGCACTCTTAAACTATACTGCCTACCAGTATGGATGACATGTGACTCCTACACTTTTAGGCCTTTGGCTTATGTAACATTTCCTATACACTGACTTACACACGTATGATTGATTGTCTCTGTGTAATGTGTGTATGATGCAAAGTGCTCTGACACCCTACACTGGTATGAGTGGCGCTATAACTAATTCAATGCATCTGAGAGAGTGTGGTTATGGCGACTTGGTCACTGTTAAAGGGTGCTAGCGAGAGATACCCGTGGTGGTGGAGGTGGTCCTTGGGGAGGGCGCCAACAAACATTGTCGCACAGGGTGCCACTAGCACTAAAGCCGGCCCTGTGTTCAATGCATCTGCTTGGTCCTCCCCCTAGGTTAGTGGTGACCCCAAAATCATCACTTCTCTCATTGCCTAATATTTTTCAAAGTTCAATTTTGTGAATTGGTTATATGCTTTTTAGCATGTAAAGGTTAAGTTTTTTATCAAAGCGTTGTGGGTGCAGTAGCTACGTCTGCTACGTGGCTGAGGTCAATGTAATGCGTAGTTAACATATCTCCGCAGCCCCTGCTAGAGGAACGGAGTTTGTTGCCCATGGTTAGTAGAGACTTTGATATCCCTGAATATTAAGCAACAGGAAGCAGGCCAACAAGCCTTTGGAGATCACTTTAGTTGCAAGGCAGAGTTGAGCTCTCCCTCAGCAGAGTCAGAAAGCAGCAGGCAGCAGAGTAACCTAGAAAAAAAGGAAGCCTTTCAGATCAGAGCCCAGGAGAGTGTCAGTCTTTGATGCAGCACAGTAGGTCTTCTGGCAGAGTCCAGTTGTAGTTCCAGAAGTGTCTGAGTTGACCAAGCACTTCTACCCAAATGTACCTTTGAAGTAGGGGTAACTTCAAAGAAGGGTCTTTGCAGTGTACACAGGTCCTTTCTTCTCAGCCCTGGCTCCAGACTCAGTAGGGGAAAATCAGCCTTTTGTGTGGGAAACCAGACAGTGCCTTTTCAAGTGTAAGTGTCAGCTCCCCCCTCCCTCCCTTCCTTCTCAGGAAGAGCCATCAGAAGGCAGATGAGTATTCACACACACCTAAATGTCCTGTGTTTGTGTCTGTCTAGAGCGAATGCACAAAGTGTAGCTGTCACCCACCCCATACATGTATTGGAGACAGGCTGCAGGCACACAGAGCAGCAAGAGCAGAGAAATGCCCCATTTCTAAAAGAGTCATTTGTAAAATAGTTATGTTAAATCCAATGTTACCAGAAAAGAGGATTTATTAATACCATTCCAAAGATATAAAACATGATGCAACCCCTCCTTTCTAATCAAGAATTACAGCTTAAAAGTGTATTAAGGAATTCCCAATGTTAACCTGTGAGAGGAGTAGGCTTCACAGTAGTGAAAAACAAATCTGGGTGTTTGTCACTACCAGGACATGCAAACTTAACAGTACATATCCTGCCTTTTACTTACACAGCACCATCCCCTATCAGCTGCCTTGGCCTTACCTTAGGGTAACTTATGTGTAATAAAAGGGGAGTTTAAGGCTTGACAAGTGTATTTAAATGCCAAGATTAAGTGTCAGTAAGCTGGATACATAGATCCTGCAATGGCAGACCTAAGACATGTTTGAGAGGCTACTTGTGTGGGTGGCACAATCAGTGCTGGAGGCCCACTGTTAGCATTTAGGTTACAGGCCCTGGGTAGGTGGTATACCACTTTTCAAGGAACTTATACATAAACTAAATATGCCCATTGTGTATACACCAATGTTACCAAGTTTAGGGGAGAGGTACATGCCTTTCACACTGGTCAGCAGTGGTAAAGTGCTCAGAGTCCTAAGGCCAACAAAAAGGTCAGGAAAATAGGAGGAGGAAGGCAGAATGTTTGTGGTGACCCTTCAGCGAGAAGCATTTTCCAACAAATGTCCTCCAGGCATTTCTGCAGACTGATGCCCTTGGGAGTAGGCCATTTGGTATTTTCCAACCCCAAAAGAATATGTCTAGACCTAGAGCATATCTAAGAGAAAATACACACTAATCTCAGAAATACAGACCACTTGGAATCTCGCATGATCATTCTCAGCAAAGGAATTCCTGCTTGGAGATAATCAGGAACAACACTGCACTCTCAATCATTCTAAGGTTCCTTACAAAGGGCTTTAGCAAGCACAAAAGGGATTCAATGGAAAAGCACAACTGATACTGTCCACACAAGTCTACCATAAAAACCATGTGTAGAAAATACTTGAGAAAAATTATATGCAATTTTAGAACCAAAAATAGTTAACCAAAATAAATTACAGAAAAAGTATATCACTTCTATTGGTCAGATATTTTGGTGAAGTCTATGATTTAGAAAGTTCTTCCTGTACAATCTCTAAATTATTTTTCTATATTACAGGTTTATTAAGTTGAAAAGCCTTGGCCGCGCCCATACATCTAGGTATACTGGGAGCTCGGCATAGGAAAATACACTATTTTTAACATCTCTTTATTGCCTTTCATAATGTAGCAAAACATGCCTACATAATAAGAATATTGGTCACCATACATTTGTATTTTAAGTATTAAAGAGATGAATATTTTCTAAATTAAATGGTAAACACAACTAATAATAATATAAAATGTTTGGTCTCACTTGAAATTGCAGTCTACTTTTAATTAATCAAGTGTGGGAGCTAGGCATCATTCAATATTTCACTGGTCTACTATGCCCTGCACACTGCTACACATTTAATGTATTACCTTCATTACTTTCTGTAATCAGCATGTGAGGTGTGATACATGTCACTGACTTATGGGGTACACTTCCATGGCCCCCAATCGCGAGTGCACTTGTTTTTCAAGTCGGATATTTATCTGTCTGGCACAGTCACTATTGAGTCCCCATCAGTGTGTGCCTTGCCCTTTTTGGTTTATCTCTGGTTTTTGATCAAAGTATCAATTTATTTGCTAACCTGTTTCTTTAAATCGTTCATTCCTGGTTTGGTGACAGGGGCAAACAATACTTTCAAATTGTTGCTATACGTCTTTGTGGCTGTATAAAGCTAGGTCTATAAACCTTTAAATGTGTGCTGACTCATTAGATCTTGAACACTGCCCTAACACATATGAGAGTAAGTTACAATATGTTTTTTTGGATGACTGTGGTAAATGGTAGTATGTCTTTCCAGTATTTTTGAATTAGGAAGTATTCTACACGATGTGCTAAACATCAGTTTCAGCTAACTCACATCTTGAACAGCAAGGGCTGGGCCCCTCATACATTCTTCCAGTTCCTTTGTGGGAGAGGTACGCATATTGTAAGTAGTGTAAAAGTGTATAGTTTAAATGGGGATTTCTAGATACTGTCTTTGTGAATTCCAGGTACCTGAGCCACTTTACAGATTGTATCTCCCGCTCTGTTTTAACTTCTGATTTCACCCTTAAGGCCTGAAACATTTGGTGGCGGTCTGACCATCGCCGTACTGTGGGACCGCTCTCAGTATTAAGACTCCGGCAGTTGGACTGCCACAGGACCACTGCGACCACCAGGGATCCAGGATCCCGCAGTGTTCTTCAATAGTCAGAGGCAGAAACATGCTGCCAGTGCTTCAGCGGCATCGGCAAGCATATTTTGAGTTGCTTCCCCACCACTCTTTTCATGATGGTGACCCTGACATCAAAAGGGTGGCGGTGAGGCAATTAGGGGGTCCACCTAAGGGCCCAGGGAGTGCATGTGCGGGGGAACACGTAGCGCCCCCATGTATTTGCACCACCACTTTCTGCATGGTGTGGCATGTATACCACACCATGCAGGAAGGTGCTGTTGGTGGCATGACTGTGGCAGTCTACATTATAGGCTTGTCTATGAGCCTTGTAGACCTCCGCAATCAGACTGCCGCAACACCGCCCTGATGACCACCGACCACGATTTAAGTCTTGATCTGATGGGTGGCCTCACTGCGAGCTTGGCAGTCCTACAGCGGATGGCGGCGTACCGCCACCAATGTAGAATCACCAAACTCTTAATCAGGCCCTTAGTTCTTTACCATCACCCAGGCACAGTAGTAGAGCCGTCCTATGTGGTAAGGTTTTTACCTTTCTATTATGACCACATGTGAAGACGAAGTGAAGTATTTCTAAGTTTGGGGGGTGATTCTGCAGCACTTGCCCACAAGTTACAATTGAGAGAGAGAGTTCAGCCGGAGTGGTCAGATGGGAAAAGCCACGTTTGGAGCTTTTTCCGAAAAGCAATCTCTGATGATTCCAACCGGAGCTCAGTAGGAAGCTTATTCCAGTGGGTAGCTGCTAGAAAGCTAAAAGAGCGTCCGCCCATCCTGGCTCTTCTAATCCTTGGGATGCTGACCAGACCCGTCCCACTGGATCTTAAGTCCCGTGTGGGAGAATACGGAGTCAGGAGGTCATGCAGATAAGAAGGTCCCTTCTTCTGTATAATACGATGGCTAATACACATGGCTTTAAACAAAACCCGTTCCCTCACCGGGAGCCAATGCAGGGAAGCCAGGGCCAGGCTAGATGACGCTCTTCTTGGGAGCATTAGTACGAGGAGTGCAGCCGCATTCTGGATGTGCTGGAGTCTCTGAACACATTTAATATTAGCACCCAAGTACAGAACATTACCGTAGTCAAGACGGGACGTCACAAGGGCGTGAACCATCGTTTTTCTGGCTGACACGGGGAGTATATCTAATGTCTTCCGAAGGGTGCGCAGGACCCCAACACAATTTCCTGTCACTCGCCTGGTGTGAGCCTCAAAGGACAATGTAGTGTCCAACCACAACCCCAGGTTCTTTACCTTATCCTTGGGAGATGGGGTCGGGCCCAAGGTTTGGGGCCACCAGGCAGAGGACCAGATCGAGGGGGCCCTACCCACCACTAAAACCTCTGTTTTGTTGCCATTCAATTTAAGGCAATTTAAGGCCATCCAGGACGCCAATTCCTGAAGACACATTGAGAAATTCAGTGCTGCCTCCTCAGAATCTTGAGAAAGAGTCACCACAAGCTGAGTGTCGTCAGCATATGACACCATACTGACTCCAAACTTCCCCACAATCTCAGCCAAAGGGGCAATGTAGAGATTGAAGAGAGTTGGGCTCAGTATGGAGCCCTGAGGCACCCCTTGGTCCAACTTGACGCTTTTAGATAGGAAAGGTTTCAGTGCCACCTGGAAACTACGATCAGATAGAAAGGAACAGAACCACTCCAACGCCCTGCCCCCCACACCATCTTCTCTCAGATGTTGAAGCAGTGTGTGATGGGCAACAGTGTCAAAAGCGGCACTGAGATCTAAAAGGACTAGAGCAGCTGTCTGTCCTGCATCTACCTGCCTACGGATCACTTCTGTAGATAAAAGCAGAGCCGATTCGGTAGAATAAGTGGCACGGAAGTCAGATTGTGTAGGGTGTAGAAGGTCATGATGATTAATGTGCGCAGTCAGTTGGATGTTAACCACCTTCTCTGCTACTTTCGCGAAGTAGAGCAGGAGAGAGATGGGAACGGAGATTATCCAATTGACTCATGCAGATGTTAGGTTTCTTTTTTAGAGGAATGACAGTGGCCGCTTTCCAACTTTTAGGGACAACTCCTGATGAGAAAGAGAGCTCAAGAAGATGTCTAATGTAGGGCTGTATAACACCTAAACTCTCACTAAGAATCTTAGGGGAGGCCGGATCACTAGGTGAGCTGGACTTAATACCATGGGTTATTTTATTAAGTATGTCCCTACTGGGGACTCCAAGGTCACAGAGGCACTCCGCCTCTGGAACCCGGCGTACCCCCTTAACTTTTATACCACCCTGTTGAGCAGAAACGGGGAAAGCGGCATATATCTTTCCCACCTTCTCCGCAAAAATATCCGCTATCCTATCATAGGAGTCAGCAGAACTGACATCAGGAGCTGTTACTCTTGCCAATGATGTAACCTCTTTAAAAATGGTGGAGAGTTCTTTCGAGGAGTTCTCGGCTGTCTCAATCCTCATACTATAATAGGTGGCCCGCGCTTTTCTAATCATGGCATGGTATTTTTGTAAGCTAAGTTTATATTCAGTTTTTGCAGATCCATCAAAGTTTCTCCTCCAGGCTCTCTCGAGGTGCTTACAAGCTGATTTAGCAGTTCTAAGTTCATTGCTAAACCAGGGAGTGGTTTTACACTGCCCACCTGGTGCTTTCAGTGACCAAAGAGCCGTGCTATCCAGTGCCACCAGGATGCGTTTATCAAGTGCCTCACAAGCAGACTCGATATCAGTGCCCCCAGGTGGCCCACCCCTTAGTAGGGCCGTATTGAAGCTAGGTCTAGAGAACTTGGCCCAATTCCTCACCAATTTGGAGGTACCCTTTTTATACAACACGGCAGACTGTGGCAGCATGATCCCAAAAGGGACCAAAAAGTGGTCAGACCATGTAACTGGGATTGGGTCTTGAATTTGCCAAGCATCCCAGTTAGCAAAGATCGGATCCAATAAGTGGCCAAGTTGGTGAGTGGGAAGAGTGGATCTGAGTGTCAAATGGAGGTCAGCCAGTGCCTGGCAGACCTCCTGCGCACCATTGTTAGATGGGTCATCAAAATGCAAATTCAAATCCCCCACCAACAGCAGCTTGGCATATCGTAGAGCCGGCTGCATTATTTGCTCTATCAGGCTGGGCGCAATGCGTGTGTAAGGCCATGGAGGGCGATATATCAGGCCCCTACAAGTGTAACAGTTCTGACAATTCCAGACCCACAGAGCTATAAGAATGGCTTTGGCAGCAGTTGTCAGTCATTTTTCATGTATATTGAATTAATAAACAACTGTTGTTGTGTGTGGCTCTAAAGTAGATAAACAGTGCCAGCCTGTCATAAGTGCTGGTGTTGACAATAAAGGGCCAGTGCCGAGCATCGGAAATCACCGGCTCAAAGTAAGCACTGATATAGGAGTTCTCTTTGGATGTGGGTGATGCAGGGGATCGCTATTGTGCTAAGTATGTTTGTATTTGGTCCTGAGTTACTTCAAAGGTGGCTATAGTTTTATAATACTCCTCAAATATTTTGTTAAATCAAGTGTGTGTGTTGATTATAACACCTCGCCCTGAGCATGTGGCACATGTTGATGTTCTGGGATGTTCAGTTGTAGTTTCAAGGCCAGCATTATGGTGGCTCTGTCACCGTCTGAGAACTTCCTGGTAATATATTTCTTATAGTCAGGAGGTCAGCCCAGAATGCACTGTGCACGCTTCCACACTAAGGGCCTGATTCCGATCTCGATCAGAGGGGCTCCTGACAGCATCCTTCAGGAGCGACTCTGTCTCCTACGTGCGATTTTCGGACGACTCCTACTGCTTTACGAGCGAGCAAGTACGATGCGAGGATAGCCTTGCACTCCGACCGACTCATACCCGTAAGCGACGCCGTTCGGACGACTCCGACTTCATCGACCCGCACCGCGCAAAGGTTCAGATTTCTGAGCGACCAAGTACGATGCGCGCGTCGAGCAGCTGGATCGGTTTGGAACTTCCGACACGAAAAAGCTCCGGGAAGCAGGCTTCGGGGGGATTTAGCAGGCCCCTCTTCACCCGTAGCCCTATGACTCAGTCACAGGGTGGACCCATGGGTCCCCCCTACACATGCATATGTGGTGCGGGGGATATCAAGGAGTCCCCACAGCAGGGGGCGCCCTTTTCCACGACGTACTTGTTTCGCAATGGAAGCCTACAAAGTTTGAGACTGACCACGATGGAGCCCTGTTCGGATGCCCTAATCGAGAGGCCTCTGTCAAAACTTTACTTTGGACTTAGAAACTGGATGATTTTTCTCTCGATGTTGAGCAGGTCCCTCCAGCAGGCCGATTTCAATGTGACATCATCGGATTGCTTATCCGTGAGGCCTCGGTCAAATCCTGGAAGTATAGAGCTCTGGAGCTTTCAGCAGGACAGACCTGACATCCAGGCTGGGCCGTTGTTGAAGGTAGCCAGCTTGACTTATGGAGCTTATTGACAAAATGTTTCCAAACTTCACTCAACTTCTGGAACTTCCTTCTGAAGTTCCTCTTGAGAAAGTGCCAAAAACACACATCCAAGGTTTTGGAATCTCCTAGATGGTCTTTAGGATGTCTGGACAGCAATTCCCACAATGCACCTGGCCAAATCCCTAAAGGTCCAGAATGGGGACTCGTGGGGAAGATGATGCAGGTAGATTCTGTTAATCTGTACCTCCCAGGGAGTCCACTCCTTAATCCTTCTTGAAGCAAGGCAAAGTCTTTAGGACTGTAGTTGCAGATTGTGCAGCAGGTGCAATCCTTCAGAGTGCAGTTCTTAGGGTGCAGATCCAGATTTCAGCAGGGCAGTCTGTCTTCTCCTTGTAGTTTCAAGCAGCAGATCTGATGCGCTATGTAGCTCTCCCATATGTATTCACAGTTTTTGGGTGTCAAGTATGGGGCCACCCCTGACCAATGGGATACAGGGTGCCACCCAGGTGTATGACCACTTCCTCCAAAGAGTGGCATATTCTTATCCCAGAAAGCACTATTCTCTCAAAATCCAACATGGAGGAATTATCTCCTTTGGGGTAAGATCTGGCTAAGCCAACCCACTGGTGTGGCTAAGTTTCTCTAACACACCCCTTCAAACCCCCTGACTAATCTAATTATTGAGGATATTGTGTGGCTGGGGGTGCAGGATGTGAGGGTCAGCCTGTGCTGGTCCCAAATTGCCATTTTCCCTTTGAGACCAGTTTAGCTCCCCCACCCTCTTCCTGCCTTTTAGCTTCTGCAAATAATCACAGGAAAACCATTGCTTACTCTGACAGGCCACTTCACACATCAAGCAGCTCTGCTCAGCCTGGGAAAGAATCGGCAATCAGAAGAGGGCGGCTGGAAAGCTGGATTTTGGCTCACAGAAAAGAGAGTTGATCAACTTAAATTCTGTAATAGTTATTATAAATCTAACAGTGACAAGCTATTGGATGTATCTTAAATATTAATTCAATACCTTGAAGTATATTTTTAGGTGACTCCGGTCATTATTTATACGTAAATCAAATATCTCAATGTAAGCCTATTGAGCCATTCACTACGATGGGGAAAATGGAATTGCCAGTTTTTCCCTCACCAGGGTTTATAAAACACCTTTTATAATGTCCCTGCTTATAGTT
The DNA here is from genome assembly GCF_964204655.1 of Triturus cristatus. Classification (NCBI taxonomy): domain Eukaryota; kingdom Metazoa; phylum Chordata; class Amphibia; order Caudata; family Salamandridae; genus Triturus; species Triturus cristatus. Next base: position 445,047,712 of record NC_140585.1, read on the forward strand.
ACAAGGCACCCTAGCCCTGGGGCACCTAGGGGATACCTTAGGGGTGACTTATTCGTAAAGATAAGGTAGATAACTAGTTTCGAAGTACTTTTAATTCCAAAGTCGAATTTGCATATAATTACAATTTAAAAGTAGCCTGCAAGGCAGGGCTGGCTTTTAAAATGACAGCAAGCAACTCAGCAGTGCACACTCTAGTGCAGGAAATCTACTAGGTCTCTAAACCTCCCTGCCCTTTTATATACTAGGGACCGATAGGTAGTGTGAATCCAATACTTTGGATGGAATGGTGCACAAGGAGGGTTTTCAATTATTTATTTCCAATAACTATCAAGACTATGTATCTTTGTAGAAACCAGTTCAATCCTTTATTTTCTCTCTTGAAACATATATTTAGACGTGAAAAATGTGCAGCCAATGCTTTTCGTTCAGGAAAATTAATTTTTCCAAACTTCCTCAGGGCTTATTAATTTATTGGTATCAGTGATAGAATTGTAGTTCAGTGAAAGTCCAAATGTGTATGTAGTCCATGGGGAATGTGCTCCCATCATGTTCGCCAGCAATAATATAATCGCCCTCTGCGGGATTCCGATTGTTACCTGTAGGTAGTGTGAATCCCCTTTGCCTTATTATATACTAGGGACTTACACAGGTCTGTCATTGCCAATTATATTTACACCTGTTCATGCACTTTTAATCAGATCAGAGGCCCTGGGTCTGGCTAGAAGAACCCAGGGCATAATCAGAGTCAGAACACCAGCAACTAGTAGTCAAAATGGGGGCAGTAAGTTGGGGGACATTGCAAACAGGTCCTGATTTCAGACACCAACACATACACAGTAACACAATCAATACACCACAAAAAGACTCCATACAGGTTTAGAAAAATGGAGAATATTTCTCCGAGGAAAATGAGACCAAAACAACAAAACTCCAATCAGTAGAAGTTGAGATATGAATTTTAAAAAATGAAACAAAAACACTGCTTAGAAGTCACTAGCACTACAAGGTTACTTCAGGTTGCTCTAGACCAGGGTAAATCCAAAGTTGAGGCAGACCTCTATGGAGCGTGGGTTGGATACAGTTCCAAATAGGTTCTACTGAAGAATTAGCTTATCAAGCTGATCCAAGAGCATCGTTTGTGGGGGAGATGGTCACCAGGAGCAAGTAAAGCGTCGCTAGTGATGATCCTGCGGGCACGAAGTGTCAGCCGAGCGTTGTGGATAGCAGACGGGATCTTCTGGTCACAGGCGGCAATGTTTGCTGTGCGAGGAGACAATGTTCTGGCAGCTCATGTGAATCTTTCAAGCAAGTGGCTCAGTCCCAGTGTGAACATGACCATTCGCGGTCCTGAATAGCCAAAAACCTTGTTTTCAGGGGCCCAAACACAACTTCCAAGGGCACACAACTGCAGAGATGCCATCTCTGCAGCACACAACTGCAGAGATGCCTCAGAAGTGAGTTGAAGACAGTTCCTGGAGCTGTGGAAGATAAATTGGAAGTCTGTTGTAGAAAGCAGCTGCAGGACCCACTTTTGAGGCCCAGAGGTTGAAGGGGGCATCTCAGGCAATGGCAGACCTCACAGACAGCAGAGCCCAGCAGCACCAGCAGAACTGCAGGAAGCCTTTTGTGTCCCTCATACTTCCGAAAACAGGAGGCAAGCCAGCAAGCCCTTGGAGAATACTTGGAGGGAAGGCCTAGTCCTTTCAGCAGAGTCAGGGAGCAGCAGACAGCAGGACAACAAGCAGAAAAGCAGTTCTTCCAGAAAAGCAGTCCATTTGAGTCCATTAAGCAGCACAGCAATCCTTCTGACAGAGAGGTTCAGTTCAAGATCCATAAGTGTTTGATTTTAGGGGGTCATGGCTCAGTACTTATACCCAAAAGTGCCTTTGATGTAGGGTGACTTCAAGGGAACTCTCTAAAGCGCACAATGATCCCTTTTGACCTAGTCCTGTTTGCCAGGCTAAACCTGGGGGATAAGTCACTGCTTTGTGTGAGGACAGGACACAACCTATTCAGATGTAAGTGTGATCCACCGCTCCCCATTTCTGACCAGAATCCAAATGAATGCAGATAAATCCTCTGTCATACCCAGCCTTTCCTGTGTTTGTTGCTGTCTAGAGGGATTGCTCAAAGTGTATCTGTAACCCAACCAAGACGTGTATTGGAGACATGCTGTCAGACACAAAGAGAATAAATTACAGAGAACTGTCCACTTTATAAAAGGGGCATTTCTAAAACAGTAAAGTTAAATCCAACTTCACCAGGAAGGAGGATTTATTAGTACCATTGCAAATATGTCAAACATGAAACAGCTACTCCTCTCTGATCAGGATTTACAGCTTAAACGTATATTAAGGAATTCCCAATGCTGGCCTATAAGAGAGAAAATATGCCAATCACATCATCATGCTTAGGGGAGAAACACATGCACTTTAGCACTGGTTAGCAGTAGTAAAGTGTTCAGAGTCCTATGGTCAACAAACAGAATCAGAAAAAATGGGAGGCAAAAGGTTGAGGGAAAGACCACCACAAGGATGACAGGTCTAACAGATGTGCACTCATTATGTCATGGATTGGCTTGTCATGTGAATAATTTGGGCTGGTGGCTCACCCCTGTGTTCCACTCACTGCACCCATCTCTTCACCACTCAGACTTGTTCCCATCTCAGGTAAACTAATCAAACAAAAATTCTCTACCTGTATAGGTCACAATGCCCAGTACGTCGCAAATTTAAAGACACCTAGGAAGCTGGCCAACTGACAAAGGCAAACCACAATAAGGGTATCAAAAATATATCAAAATGTATTTATATTAAATTCATGATTTTTAATTAAATAGAAAATAAATGAAAATAAAGCACATCCCACTCAACGCACACTCAGTCATTCACACAATCAGACTCATGTCCACGCATACCCATACGTCCTGAGATTGACAATCCCATATTCAAAACATCGCAGATAGAGAGGCACAATGACAATGACCAAGTATAGTCTAAGTCCCAATGTCCAATATCACCTGAAGTAGATTATCATATTCATAACATTTTCCAGTGTATTCATCCAGGTTAAATTTGACTGTTTCAAAGGATCATCTATTTCATTACTGGGCTTGTGAGTTTTAGTAAAGTCGTCCTCAGCTGACATTGGCTGTGAGTATTTTGTCTCACCATGGCAACAACACCACTGTGGCGACAGTTAGTAGCCTTCCAAAGTTGTTTCTGTTTACCCTGCTCAGTATTGGCAAGGAAGTATTCTACTTAATAGACATTTCAATTTTCACTCAGTCTGTGTGTTAGAAATTGGGTTTCTGGTTGACAGAGGTAAGCACCCTGTCCAGACAGGAACCTTGATCTTAGTCAGGGTAAGTCAGATACACACTATAAATTAACCTGTGCTCATCCTCGGGTAGTTTGCACAGAGCAGGCAGGCTTAACTTTAGAGGTAAGGTGTAAAGTATTGTGCAACATATTAAATAGTTACACAGTGAAAACACCACAAAAAGACTCCACAACAGTGTTGTGAAATAGAGGATAATGTTATAAATAAAACAGGACCAAAATGATAAAATTCCATTCAGTAGGAGTTGAGATATGATTTTTTAAAGATTAAATGTAAAAAGAGCAGTAAGCGCTTAAAGACTTAATGGTCGCGCTGGACCAGGACAATGTCACGAGTTCAAGCCAACCGTGATAGAGTGCGGCCAGATACAGGACTCACGCAGGGTCTGCTGAGCAAAAGTACCTTGATTCTAGTTGCTAACAATAAGATTCAGGGTGCAGCCGAGCAATACGTCGGTGATGCGTGGATTTTGTGAACAATGCGCAGGTTCTGAGGTGCGGTGGTTCCAAATGTGATGCACCGGGTTTCTTTGCACTGTGGAGGTGATGCGTTGATCTTCCTCACACAGTGGAAGCAATGCATTGGTGCCGGAGGCGATGGGGGGGTTCCAAGTGCAATTTTCCGATCTGGTTCCCGCAACGGTGGCGATGCATTGATTTCGATCAGTACATCGGTGTTGATGCGTAGGTTCTGGCAGATGCAGCTCTTAATACTCATTTCCAAGGACCCAGGACTGGGTCGGCACCACTTGGCAGAACAAACAAAGTCCAGGTGCCGTTTGTAAGTTGAAGATAAGTCTTTGATTTCCCTGAGACTTCAGAAAAAGAGGCAAGCCAACACGTCCTTGGAGATATTTAAGTTCTGGGATGCAGAAGTGCTGGTAGAGTCCTTCGCACACCCTGGAAAGATGGAAACAGGCCAGCACAACAAAACAGTCCAGCAAAGTGGCAGTCCTTCCAGCAGCACAGCAATCCTTCTTCCTAGTAGAACATCCTCAGTTTCAAAAGTGTTCTGAGTTAGTGGTGTCAGGGGTCGGGTCAGATTCCTGACTAAAAGACACTCCTCTCTGCTCACCAAGGCCGTAGCTTGGACTGCAAGATTGGGGTGGAGGGGTGTGAGCTTCTGATTTTCCAACAATCATGCTGGCATTTAATGTTAAAATACATTATAGGACAAGCATAAGAGGGGCCTAAGGGGCAGTGGAAAGGTTAAGGAATGAGGATTGGTAGGAGTACTAACTGAGAGAAAAGACAATATTTTGTAAAATGACTAGCATTTTCGAGAACAGTAAGAAAGAGAGTGTATGTGCATTTTTGTCTGTATGCATATAAAAATTCCTGATGTAATCCTACAGATACCTCACCATACCTGACTGAAAGTACCTGTAATCAACTATTTCCTGAAAATACAGTATTAGGAGGGTGTAACACCCCACACATCCCTCCTGAAGCTATGCCCCTGCTGCTCATCAGCAGAATGGCGTGTCTCATTTGTAATAACTTTCACAAGGTGAAAAACGTCTCAGACCTGTTTCTCATGGCGTGTGTGTAAATATATGATGGGATATACTCAGACATAGGGCTTTATTGCCATGCTCATATGGTAGGATATACAATGTACATGGAAAGCAGCGAGTCTCATTTTTGGCAGAAAAATGCTAATCATTATTACAATAGTGGAATGTTGAGAGCTCTGTTGAAGAAAATGGAGCAGCAGCTGCCTATATAAATTGCTATAGACCTTCAGCTCTAAACATTACGAAGTCCTAATACACAGTCCCTTCTGGTCTATTTCCCATGCCTCTACAAAATATATGCCAAACCCCACTTTTTGTGGGATCCTGTGTAATAAACTGTGGGAGTGCTTTCTAATTGAGACCTTTCCACGGTTTTTGGGTTAAGTATAACCTCCATAAATATATTTAAAAACTGGGATTATGAATCTTTACGGGCATTTAAATTGTGATAAAACACATGCATGAAGCTAATATAACTGTTCTACAACAGGCTTTCTTTTGCATTTATTGCTTATATTGAATATGTTGATATGTTCAGTGTTGAATATGAACAAAAAAGAAAAATTAGTTAAAAAAAGTAGTGTCATAGATGTCTAGAAATATAATTTTATTGTATTCTGTTTGAAATGTTACTGGTCAATGTAAGATGAGCGATTTGTCTGAGACAATTGTGCATCACCTTCAGACATATTTCTACAGCCTGAGCTGTGGTGAGAAATGAAAAAAAATATCTGCCTACGTTATGTTTCGTTTTTTTGTTTAAGTCACTTTATTTCAGTCACAGACCTTAAAAGCAACAATCACCATACAATTTTTCACAATAATACATATATCTTAAAAAGATTTTAAAAATTCAAAATTTTGCAACAATAAATCAATACAAGAGAAACAGTTTTCATATGTGAAACTCATCCTAAAGAATATAGTGTACATTTGATTTAGAATATTAAGAAGAGGTCATAAAAATTGCACAATAAAAATAGTAAAATGACCAAGTACGTGACAAAACACAAGTTACTGATTACAATTTTTAAAAATGATCAATGGCTTTTTAAACCAACAAAGGAAGATGCAACCAATTAGCCATGACCCATGTAATTTTAGCTCAATCCAGATGTTCCGTCGGTGTAGAAGCTTGGATTGAATAGGCCATACATATTCAAGGTATTTTGCAATAGAGAATATTATAAAAGTTGAGGAATCAAATCTACAAATTCTCATTGCAGCCTTCCACTGTTGGACTCCTAGATTCCTGCGAAGGGGCACAATCCAGCTCTTGCTAATACAGATAAATGCCGGACAGAAAAATAAAAGGTGCTCATTAGTTTTCTCTGCACTATAACAAGCTTGGCAGGCTTCACTTCCATCAGTCGAGTTCTTCTGGTTGACAGTAAAACTGGCGAGCGGTAGGACACCCAGTCTAAATCGAATGTAGAGAGCCTTTATAAAGGGGGCTCAACAGAGTCCATGAAGGGCTTGAATCCTGGCACTGGTTTCACCTCCATGAATCTGTGAGAGTACCCTGTTTTCGAGACTGTATCAAAGCTCTATCGTCGCTTTCCCAAAAGCGAGTTTTGACCATTCAGGAGGAGCTGCAAGAGATGGAGACAGGACTGGTCCAGAAGTCAGCTTGGCCCAGGGTCACTAATGTCTCTTTCACATACTCGAGCCATGGAATTGTTGCTCGCAATGTCGGTTTCTTCAGAATGTCACTCAAGGTATTCTAGTACTGGAGTAACTCTGGAGTACTCCAGATTCTTATCCAATACAGAACTGGTTTCAATCTAGCCTGGGAAGTAATAGGATGCATGTCCCGGTCGTGTTTGAAAATCAAAGGAGGGCTTTGGGGGAGTTTATGGCCGCTCTCAGGAATTTGTTTTCAGCAACTCCTAAGGGGTCAGTATTACAGTAGCCCCATGTTTCCGCACTATAAGTTGCAGCAGCCACCACTTGGGTTCTTAATATTTAGAGAAGGGTATATAAGGTGAATGGAGGCATTACTTGTGAATTTGAAAATAGCTGCCTCCCTATGGGTCAACAGAAGCTCACTCTTCGAGATCCAGCTTGCCCATGAACTCCAACTAGACAGGCGGATGCCGAGGTAATCAAAGTCCATGACTCTCTCTTGAGGACCACATCATCTAGCCCCTCTAAATCGCCTATGAGGACAAATAGCCATAAACTTAGTTTCGGGAGCGTTTATGGCTAGCCCCTGCTCAGATCAGAATAAGTTACATACATGTTTCACCTTTCTTCAGCAGTGCCTTGAAAGGTGGCCGGAATATGTGTGAATCAATTAAAATAAATTAAGAAAATAATCAGCTAAAAACAACAAAGTTTTATTCAGGAATGAAACTTATACCATGCTAACATATTTTTGGTTGGTGGGTTTGATTACAACATCGTCCCTATTCTCAGACGGTTTAGAATAAGAGGAACGCAATAGGTCTTGCATTTATGCGAGTTTAAGCTATTGGCATTGTAAATGACAATGATTTTTATTTATGTTTTAAAAAGTAAAATAAAAATAAAAGGCATTGTCATTTACAATGTCAACAGCTCAAACTTGTTTAAATGCAAGACCTATTGCATTGCAAATGCTTGTTTGGCAGCTGCAGCCTGGTCTGTGAAGTGGTGTGTGCGGTGATAAGAGTCTTTTTTGGGGTAGTGGGTGGGAGCTGCTTTTGCCCAGATTCGCGTGCTTTTCACAGGTACAAAACAGCCAGCTGCCTGCTCTGAGCTAAGCGTGCTGCAAATAAAGTAACTAACAACTCTACTTCAGGAAGTAGGGGATGCGCCCTTGGGAGTCAATGGGGGAGGGAGTTAAGGACATTAGACATTGTGGGACATCTGAAATGTGATGGCAGGCTCACTAGTGATAACGAAACGCATGCCATTGCAGCTGGTTTCTTTCTTGCAATGTCTGATGATACAGAGGGTATCTGATTTGGTCTGTGCTGATTCCTCAGACTCTGCGGCTGCCCGAGGCCACCACAGGGGGCCACTAAGGAGGGCGGCCCTGTAGTGGCATCGGTCATCCACCCCCCACTCCGTTCTCCTGGCCCCCCTTCTCCTGTGGGGGGGAGCTTGGCTTAGGGAGGTGTCCCACCTTGGGTCGCGGGTGTCCCGCGTCACATCCGGTGCGTGAGGCAGGGTGAGGGGTACATAGGTATCCCCCACGCCCTCCTCGGCCTCTTTCTCGCACCGGACACGCCGCGGACACCACACTTCCAACACATATGGGTACAGAACGGTACCGCTGCGCGGCACACGGTGGTGCCAGAGCCGAACCCCAGGAGCCTCATGGGAGGTTCAAGGATTCTATGTCGGCGCCCCGTAGTCCTTCGGGCGGTTGTGGGCCTGAGAAACCGGGGGCTTGCCTAGCTACGCTACGCCCAGAAGTGCGTGAGTATAATGGACCTAGGGTGGTCAGGTGATCCGGGAAGGGGATCACCAATAGGTGCAGTGCTAAGTGGTTCGCCACGGTGCTGCTAGGCTCATCAGGTGGGCAGGTGGCGAGAAGGCTGCCTGTCCTTGGATCTCCCGTAAGCTAACCCACCAGAATACATAACGTATGTAATAAACCTGCAGCAGTTTTTTCCCAAATATATCTTGTGTGGTGTGTTTCATTTGCGGGCATTTTTGCTGTGGGGGAGGTCTGTTGCCATGATGGTGCTATGGGACCTGCCCAGGATCAACACCTGTGTCAGCCCGATGTATTGGTGCACTACAGGCCTGGTGCTGCAGCACGTCCACACAGCGACATAAGGTGAGTTTGAGAGTCAACCGAAAACCAGACCCAGTTCCTGCCTCTTATTCGGCTGTTGATCTCGAACTACCGGATTTACCATTCATAGACCTGACAACTCGATGTGGCGCAGTGGCCAGAGCTGCTGACTCGAGCACTGGGGATCCCGGTTCGAGACACGGTGAGGTAGCATCCTGCTAAAATCTATACCTTGAAGCCACAATCTGGAAGGGGATGTTTCATAAGAGTCTGTGGCTGGGTAGAAGTTGCTTTGTTTAGTTAAATACCACCAGTGTTGAGATGGCGCGGCGCCGCGGACATATCCGTGTCTGATTGCCAGCTTCCGTTTGGGGATGGACGTTTTTTTCTGCAAAACCTGACAGTAATGAGACTTAACTACTTGTTCAAGATGGCCGCCACCTTGAGACTGTGCTGGGAAATGTCAATGTGTTCGTTTTAACCCAAACGTCTTCTGTTTAACTCGTACGTTGTATTGAAAGAGAACGAAAGTACAGTGAAGAACGTTTGAGGAGGTAATGCCGTGGATTTATTACGGTTCTGCATATTTTTATTTCAGAGTGGAAGAGGAGCCATTTTCAGCAGAGGCATATTCTCCACACGAACACATGTGAGCGGAGAGCAGCGCAGAAATGTCGAGAGTGTTGGGGATTTCACTTACGTGACGTGACAGGCGAAAAGCAGAGTGGCTGCAGCTGAAGTCATGATGCTCAGTAAACAGGAAAAAGAGTACTCCGGAACAAGAGCGGAAGAATGAAAGTGGAAGGTAACTGTAGTTGGTTAGTGCTGCTCTTAGAAAAACAGAAGTGAGGTATCGCTGCTTTAACCATTTAGCAAGCAGCAAAGAAGAGCGACTGATGGATTGAACCAATGGGAAGGCAGCAGGCTGGACATAACTCCTTTTCAAGTCCTTTTCCCCTACCTACAGGTCATCCTGACAGCACATAAGCTGTCTAGGCTCGACCTAAAAAGGGCCTCAAAGGTAATTGGATCAGCTAGCAACCAAACACAAGAGGTAATATAATAAAGTCAAAATTCATAAAGGATCCCTTGTTGTTTTGTGGCTTTTTAATTAAACCATATTCTGCTGTAGAGGTAATAACTTGTTACCGGGGAAAGTCAACATCACTTCAGGCATCCCTTGATAAAGGGCTGCCATCTTTTCTTATAATGTTGCTGCTAACTTACCAGAACGAGCTGGGAATTGCCTGTTTAGTGGTTGAACGGTAGGCACTGTGATGATAAAAATGCAGTTTGGCCGGGCACTGAATATTCTTGGGCTGTTCCTGGTCGTGTGCAGCACAGTTGCACGGTGTGGGGCATATTGGCTTGGCTCGGCACCTGCAGGAAACAGAGAGCCAGCTATCACCACCCATGTTCCTCACAAGCACCGGGACAGCTGTTCTCTAAAGATAAGCTGACGCCTCGGACATGTGGTAGACGGTCGCTGTTGGTCCAGCTTTACGGAACAGGCTTTCTGCTTTCCAGAATACAGCACGAACAGCTCAGCTTTCTTCAAGGTTTAATAATATTTATTTCGATCCTTGTGTTAAGTTCCTTGACTTTCATCTCCTATTTTCTTCTCTGTAATGGGATTGCAGCCTGGAATGTGAGACGGCTAATGTTGTTATCGTTCGCAGAATAGATCTCCTTACACGCACAGTGGCTTGCAAACTGTGACTTCCGAGCAAGGGCTAGCCAGACAGGACGCAGGCTCATTCTCCAGTGTGACCCCTGGAGCTGGGGCGCCACGCTGGCCCCTAACGGCCCTGCTGAGCACGGGCCACGACCCACCAAGGGGCCGCCATTCAGCCTATCACTGAGACACAAGAGCCTCCGGGGTCCCTCGTCAGTTCCGAAGTGGGAGTCCCGTCATGTTGTTACAATACATTACATCACTGCCCTGAAGTACGTTTCCGTGTTTACACTGCGCGAGCATAGAGCTTCCGTCCGTAGGAATTTACTGAATTATGTGAAGTTTTTCATGCCTTTACTAATTATGGAGGCACTGGGCGATGTGCGCTGAAAAAGCAGATTTGCACCGGCAATCGCAGCTGGGCCATTGGCTCACGTGCCCAGCTCGAATGACCAGCCGACAAGGGCAAAAGCGGAGAGTTACAAAACACGCTGCATTTCATTGTGAAATAGTTGTGATTTACGTCGCGTTCTGTATGCCTAGAGACCAGGAAAGGCAGGGTAATTAGAGGAAAACCTATTGGGAACTAACCCTTAGCGAAATCTTAGAAAATGCACCCCTGGCCCTGACAAGAAGAATGAAGGTTCATATAATAGCGGACTCTTTTCTGAGCTATTCAGCACATTTTACTCGCAGACATATCGCGCAAACAGAAAAAACAGGAAATCGGTGACATTAAGTGTCTGTTAAAAGCATTTCTGTTCAGGGAATTCCTCCATTAACTTCGCCCTCACTGGTTAATGGCGTGGAGAGAGTATACTCGGCTCTGTCTATATCCAAGTATTGTGCTTAGACATGGTTTCTGTATCAGAGTGCAATAAATAAATGGATTCACTCGTACATTTATGTATTCATTGAGAAACAGCCAAAAACTGCCGCCCCTATCCAAAATCGAGTGGTCATCTGCATGTAATTCATAATATAAGGTGCTTGAATGTGTTCATGGTATAGCATTTCTACGATAGCCATATGCAGAAAACTTTACCCCACAAAGGTAAAGTACTTTGTAGGGAAAATGCCAATGTATGGCAATAGGAAACATGTTCACTTGACGTTTGCATGCATAATAACATGTACAACTGTTCAGTATGACATATGGTGTCCATATGTAGTTAGCAAACAAAGGGGCACATTTCTGCTTCCACATCATCTTTGGTCATATACACAGTCAGCTAAATGCATTAGAATGTTAATGCTAGGTTGCACTTTATCTATTGTTTTTATTTTATTTTTGCTGAACACGGTACAGTTCGAGCACCTGTCCAGATGTTTCAGAAGCTCCATAGGGAAAAGTATAAAATATAAGACCACAACCTCCGCTATTTAGCATGTGTGGGAGGATCCGCACATCAGCAAACACACCCGACCTTTGTGTGGTGCATGTAAGTAACTGCCTCTGCCAACTACACCAAAAAGGTCTGATAGCCTACTTTTAAAGCTACGATTTCAGCTTTTCGAAAATAAGAGTGATTACTTTGCAACAGATTCAGTTCATAATATTAATTCCAGACTTTTCTGCATTATTAGCAGACGAGCATTCACGCGGACTCAAGCTGCGACTCACCTGCAGGCCCCATTACGGAAGAAGCTTTGCTTGTATTTGGGTTCAGAGTAGGCCTGGGCTAAATTTCCGTTCCGCTCGCGGAAATTGCGATAATTTGACATTTTTCGCGTTCCGCGGAGAGCGCGAAAATGTAAAAATTTCCGCATTCCGCAGCTTAGCGATAATTTGTTTCTTGCTCGCGCTGTAAAATAATACATTCTTGCGCGTGCGCGATCGCCTTACCTGAATCCCCGCGTTCGCCGACAAGTTTTCCCGATCCGGTCGCGTTCTCCACGAGATGTTGGATTGTTGGTATCCATTTGCGACAGTTCGCGCCCGCAGTAATGTCATTGGTCGCGCGATCACGTCTTTCTTCTCCCGATCATGCACCGCGAGAAGAGTGAAAACAAGATGGCCGCGCCCGCAAGCAACCGCATGGGTAATACCGCGAAAAGGCGGGAAAAAAACTTCCGCATCTTAGCGAAATTTCCGCGTGTTTGCGGAGATTTTTAACATTTTCGCGATAATTTGCGAAAGTCACTTTCGCAAATTCCGCCCACCCCTAGTTCAGAGGGCCCTTGACCTAATAGTTCCGGGAGGAGTGAGACCAACAATATTTGTCTGAGGATGGCTCATTTGTAATGTCACAGGCGAGCTGAATAGCGATGACCAAGGATGCTGCTCACTGAAATGACTGATGAGGATCATATTGATTCATAATTTGCATCACACACTTTTTTACTGCATTGGGTTCTGAGTCTGAGTTGTGTGGTCCAGAGTTACTGCAAGTTTTTAGTGTCTTAATACCAAACACTTCCTTTGCTGAGCAGGTGTGAAATCACACAGACATGCACCGTATATATTCCATTGGCAAATACTCTAAACATAAACATATTGAAAGTTTGTGCTAAAATTACGTAGACACATCACCATCCCCATAACAATGAGCCATATTGTTAGGCCAATGACATGAGGTAAACAAAGCATTCTCAATCAGTGCAGGTGAACTGTTCCCGATCCTGTTAAAACACAATATGAATACCAACCTCACCTTAACATGCACACTCCTCACAAGCAATATGAATGGAGCACTGCACAGCATAACGTTCGAGAACATGACGTGACTACTACTCAGCCAATTCCAGGTCCAGTTGCAGAAGCGAGACCAACAACAGACGCCCTGCACCACTAAAGACAAAGGCGAGGGAACAGGTTGAGCAGGAAATGCCTCAACCCATTAAACATGTTGATGGTATTCATTTTCCCAAATACAACATGGACATGAGCACAAAGCAATGCTTATTTGAACAGTCCCTCCATTGCAGCTTCATTGGTATATAGATTGCAATCCCCACTCAATCTGCAATCCCCACTCAATCAATTGCTGTCTGTCCTCCATTTCTTAGGAGAAGGTGGATCCCAGGGCCCACTGAGTACAGTGCATTCCATGTCCCAGGACACTTTTCATAAATGGTGAAGCAGATAATGGAGTCCCTACTGACCCTGCCGCTACATCAAATCACCTTTCCCATGGCTGGCTCACTAAACTGTCATTTCCATGACCAGCGAATTCTACGCCTTTTGTAAATTTCTTAATACAAATCGAGTTCTGGACAGCACAAACGTAGCATTTGTCCTACCTAGAGCCACTAAACAAATCTATGACAACTGGAAGATGCAGCACCCTGTGAACGTTCAAATGGCCAAACCTTTCATCAAAACCCAATGATGCACATGTTTGCTGGTCTCCTCAAAGGGCTTGACTGATCAAGGTACTCATACCCAATCCTCTCATTCCAATATCACCCCTATTGTGACATGTCCCATCATTAAAAATGTAGAAAAAATAGATGCCCTCTCTATATGATCAATATGTTAAAAATAAACACAAAGCATTGTGGGTGTTTTAATTAATATGCACAATATGTTTGCCGGGTGCGTATATGTGCATGTCTGATACACCCTCACAAAAGATAACACAACACAAACCACAATCCTAGTCAGGGTAAGTCAGATACACACCATAAATTAACCTGTGCTCACCCACCTGTAGTTTGGCGCAGAGCAGTCAGGTTTAACTTAAGAGGCAATGTGTAAAGTATTTGTGCAACACTTCAAACAGTAAAACAGTGAAAAGACCACAAAAAGACTCTACACCAGTAAAAACAATAGCATATACTTTTATGAACAAAACAAGACCAAAATGACAAAAATCCATTAAGTATAACAGAAGTTATTAATTTTGAAAGACTAAATTAAAAAGTATACTAAAAAGCTTACAGCGCCAACCCGGAAATCTGGTAGCACTAGACCTGTGTAAATCGAAGCTTTCAGGCTGACCGTGACGGTGCGTGGTTCAGATACAGGGACCAGCTGTGTCCTGCTGCAAAGTACCTTAGACATGTTGTAGACGGAATCAAGATATGAAAAGCAAAGGGCAATGCTTCATCATCAAACCGCCTGATTGTAGGCAATGCATCAGTGCCGAGCCATGCAAAGTCGGAAATGCGTGTGAAACTTTAGATGACCCTCCATGAATAGGCCACGTTACAATGCATACGTTTACTACGCATGCCATTACAACGTGGTCATTACAACAACCACGTTGTTACTTCGCATACCATTACAACGCAAGTCATTACAACGACTTGCTGTAAGGGGGGTGCTAAATTTGGATTAATATAATTTACTATTCCAACTCCAGTCTGTGCAACAGTAGGGAAGGTGTTTGATTTTAAATACAACACCTTCTGCCCCCTACAGCAAGTCATTGTAACAATGTGCGTTGTAATGGTATGCGATGTAACAACGCGGTCTTGTAATGACCGCATTGTAATGGCATGCGATGTATTGCATGCGTTGTAAACGATGTTACCTATGCTGTGCAGTCATTGATGTGATGTCCACAGTCCATGCAGCAGCGGTAATGACTCAGTGTGAAACTTTAGACGACCCGCCCTGAATAGGCCACGTTACAACGCATACATTTACAACGCGGTCATTAAAACAACCACGTTGTTACAGTGAATACCATTACAACGCAAGTCATTACAACGAGTTGCTGTAGGGGGGTTGCTAGATTTTGGATTAGTATAATTTATTATTTCAACTCCAGTCTGTGCAACAGTAGGGAAGGTGTTGGATTTTAAATCCAACACCTTCTGCCCCCTACAGCAAGTCATTGTAACGACTTGCGTTGTAATGGTATGCAATGTAACAACGCAGTCTTGTAATGACTACGTTGTAATGGCATGTGATGCATTGCATGCATTGTAAACGATGTTTCCTATGCTGTGCAGTCTTTGATGCGATGTCCACAGTCGATGCAGCAGCCGTAATTAGTCAGTGTCGAGGGAGATGCGCCGGTTCTGATCGGCCCAACCTCGTCAATGAGTGGATTCTGGCAGTTGCATCACTTTATACCAACTTCCAAGGGCCCAGAACTGGATTGCCACCACTTGCCACCACTTGGCAGGGCAAGACTTGCAGCAAGCAAAGTCCAGGTGCTGTTGTAGGTTGATGAGAAGGTTTTGAAGTCCCGGAGACTTAGAACAGATAGTAAACCAGCATGCCCTCGGAGTCACTATGAATTCAAGTGAGATGTGTCCAGTCCTTCCTCAACAGGCAGCAGGGCAGCACAGCAGAAAAGCAGTTCTTCCAGATCAGCAGTCCAGCAAAGTGGCAGTTCTTGTAGCAGCACAGAAGCCTTTCCCCTGGCAGAGTTCTTCGCGGGTCCAGTAGTGTCTGAAGTGGTAGGGTCAGAAGTCCAGTTCAAAGAAGGGTCACTTCAAAGAAGGGTCTTTGAAGGCCTAAGAGATCCTCTCTCCCAGCTCTAGCTCCAGACTCACTACAAGGGGGTATGCAGCCCTTTGAGTGGGGACAGGACACAGCCTATTCAGGTGTATGTCTTAGTTCTTCCTGCCCATCCCACCCAGGATGACCCATAAGGATGTGGATGGCCACTTAGTCACACCTAAGCTCCCTCTGAGTGGGGCTGTCTAGAGGGAATGTACAGCCGCGGCCCGTGGAGGTAGTTCCGTGGGGCAGTAAGGTGGGGCGCGGGGCGCTGCATCGCAAAATGCGATGCATCGCGCGCTACGAAATTCGTTTTATTTATTTAATTGTTTACTTACCTGCAATTATCCATATTCCGGTTTTTAGAACCCCCCACCATGCCCCTCCCTCGCCCCGCCTTACCGCCCCACGGAACTCCCTCCACGGGCCGCGGCTGGGAATGTACAACGTCCAGCTGTCAGCCATCTCAAAAGTGCATTGGAGACAGGCTGCAGGCACACAGGGCTAAGAGCAGAAAAATGCCCTCTTTCTAAAAGTCAAAAACCAAAGCAGTTGGTGGTTGTGTTTCTTTTTGTTTTTTACTTTTTTTCACAAGATCATTCTACTTAATAAACATGACCTGTAACTCAATTACGGGATTTTTCCATGTTGGCATACATTACTCAGTATTGTGTCACAGAGAGTGATACCAAAAGAATTGAAAACCTATACAAACTATTTTCTCTTCACAGATCAAGGAAAACAAATAATGCATTGGTATGCGTTTCTACATATTGCCTCATACGGCCAGCTTGAAGAAATAATACGTAACAACTGGCATCTGATTAAAAATTCTGAATGTGTATTTGACCTCCCTATGTTTGACTTGAAGAAAAACCCAAGTGTAAGTTCACAAATAGTGTGAGCAAGCCTCACTCAACCAATGAAAAGGTGTGACCTACTCTCGACGTGGAACTTAAAACCTATACAAGGCCACCATAAATGTGGACATTGTAGCGTCTGCAGTCAGACAATTGAAGGATGTAGGAGAGTAGGGTCTGCTTTCTATGTTCACCCCCACTTTTTGCTTTTGCTTTACTGGTTTTCGACTTAGATGTGGCTGTGGGCCTGCTAATCAGACCCACAGCCCTGCTGTTCTCTCTCTAAATTAATACTATGCACTTTAGGTACATAACCCATTTGGATAGGATCACCTTATTGGCCCCTGTACAGTGTACCTTAGGTACCCAGGGCACAGGTGTACCCTAGGCCTACCAGGGGCTGCAGCATGTATTATGCCACCCCTGGCCTGGCCTTCCATTATGACACAACTGGCTGATCACTCAGCTGGGGCAAGGTCGTGTAATCACCCCTTGCTTAGGTGTAGTATTCCTATATCTATCTTATATATAGACACATGTGTACCTATCAGCCACTCCTATGGCAGGCCTTAACAATCCTGGAGGCAGAGTGCTTGGTAACATGTGAGATGGTGCTCTAGCATGAGCTGAGCCTGTCTGCAGCTTTCGGAACCATGTCCTTATAGCTGTTCTATGATATAGCCTACCATATACTCTTAACGTGCCTTATAATCTTAAACGGTTATGGTAACTATGGTTTGGCTTTATCAAAGCATGTCGTGTAAGGTGTCTAACACTTTGGAATAATACCCCCATCCCATTTCTGGGGATAAGGATATTATCCCTCCCTTCTAGAGGGAGAAGACATGTTGAAACCTACTTACCCGGTTAAAGTTAACCAGAGCCCCAGCATCACAAAATGGATGCTGCTGCCACGACAAAAGTCTGACCTCCTGCTGCTGGGAGTGATCCCGGCACTGGAGGCTTGGACAATAGGTTTCCTGCCTTGGAAGGTGCAAGCACCACCCCAGACAGGCCTTAGTGTATTGGGGCAGGGAGGGATGAAAGAAACGAGACACTGCCTGGGGCACACAAGGTGTCCCATGCATAGTCCAGTTCAAACCGGTGCTGGGGCACTCCAGCCCCAGTCCTGGCGTGAAACTGGACAAAGGGAAGGGGGTGTAACCACCCCCCTCCCAGGTCCCACCCATAAGGCGTGACCTAGCAGGCAACCCAGCCCCCCAGATTAGTATAAGAGTGGTAGCTGGGCCCCAGGAGATTAGATTATCCTGAACCTGCAACTTGAACAGAAACTCTGGACCTTCGACATTCGACGAAAGAAGAAGACTGAAGAATCTCCCTTGTGGCCAAGGAGTGGCTACCCTGTGCAAACAGGCACCATCAAGAGACTACCCTTTGCTTTGCTAAAGTTCTACGAGGGACCGACTGCAGAGCCCGACCAGAGCCTTGACTTCCAGACTTCTCCGACCCTGATCCACATCCACAGCCGAGCTGAGATCCGTGGAAGCGACGAGAGACGTGGGACCGGCTACCTGGGAAAAGTGGCGAGTATCTTCCAGCGCAGCTTCTGAGGCACCCTCGAAGTTGTGCACCGGGGATTGAGAAGCCCCAACCACAAGCACCATCTGCACCGAAGATCAGCCCCCCACACTCCACGAGTCCTGCGTGGGGCCCTTCTGCATTTTCCTGCTTGCCGCGTCTGTCTGGTTGCTTGCCCATTGGCTAGCGGCCTTTGCGATGACGCACCTTTGAACTTCCACTGCTGGTTTGGCTCCTCCAGACTGGCTCCTGCTCCTCTGCAAAATAGAAGCACTCCAGACCTTCCTGGTCTACACCAGAAGCAAGTCCTCCATTCTTCGTGGGTTCCGCTTGCCAAGGCTTGGTGAATCCTAGTTCGACGTCGACGCCGCCGACAGCAAGAGCCTTCGTGGGACAGCTCGCCTCCTGGTCCTGGTCATCCTCGACGTCTCCTGGTACCCGTGGCTGCTGCGACAAGCTTCACCTCTTCACCTGCAATCTCCCGACATCGCCTGGTTCCTTCCTGGTTCCACGTGGTCACTGGCTAGTGACCCTGACTCTGTCCCTTCTGCTTGCAGGTATCCTTCCTTCTTGATCCCGGCCTTGGGATCCACCGGACACTCTTCACTGACTGCCTGTCAGCAACTTTCCTTCAGGCATCCATAGAAGTCCACGACGAAACCCGACGCAAGTTCACATCTATGCACCCGCAGCCCGTGGGCTAGGTAACTTGGGTACTTCCGTGCTCACAAGGGTATTGACTATCCTTGGGTCTAGTTTCCGAGTCTCGACTTTCTAGCTATACCAGAAGTGTCCTAAAACTGCTTATTTCAGAACTGTACTATTTCTATCGATTATACGCATTACGCTTGAGTGTTTCCACTCTGCACCTGAATCCCGTGGGCCTCCCACTTCCTAACCTTGGGTAGTGTAGTGTAGCCCCAGCGATTCCCTAGGCCTAGGCCTATCCTATTTCCGTGACAGTGGTCCTTATACCACTTCTTTAGTATATGGTTTGCATGGCCCCTAGGTCCTAACTGTATTACTTACCTGAGTGACTTAATGTATGCTTGAATAAGACTATGTTGTACTTACCTCGAATCTCATAAAGAGTGCTGAGGGTTTGACTAGAATAAATACACTTTATTTTATATATATATCTGTTGTGGTGTACTTTCATTTGGTATTCAAGGGATTATATATGGTATAACAGCTGGCTTCACATGCCATTCAGAGTTTAGCCTAAGACTGCTCTTGTCCATGCTACCACTAGGATAGCTGGTCTATAAGGTTGACTTTACAACCAATCACCATAAGGGGTGTTTGGACTGATATAAGGTGTACACTAGAACTAGTGACATCATACATCAGGCCAACTTCTCACAAAGGACACATTTTTACTGATGGAATGGTAAGTTGGACACACAACAATTTACTAATTGTAAGACTAAAAACGTCGTGTATGCAGTAATTTGTTCTTGAAAGAATATATATGTCTGTAAGACCAATCAGGAAGTAAAACAGCGCATCGTTCGGCATAAATCAAGAATAAAAACTAACGCTGTCTCTGCTCCCATGGTTAACCATTTTCAAGAAATGGGGCATTCAGAAAAGGATTTCCAATTGACTGTATTGAGTGTAATCCAAATGGCCCACCAGCGGAGGAGATAAAGACAACACACTCATGCTCATGCGCAAAGAAGCTTATTTGATCTTGAAATGTAATACTACCAGTAAAGGCCTCAATGCAATGTCTGAGATAAATAGGCTGTGACACAATTGACTATTTCATGTTTTGCTGCTCAAAATTGAAGGACACAACAAATCCCAGAATTCTTTTGGTATGACTCTGGCATTGATTAGCATGCCTTACCCACCGCTCTCTTTAGTAGCATACCGCCATTTTTCAGCAGAGCTAAAGCTAGGGAGAAGGCAAATGAAGGATCCGGTCCTTCGCCTTTCAAGTAAGTGTAAAACTGCAAGTTTAAGTTCCTGTAATGCATTTGAAATTGACATTAGTCCCTTCTTGGATTAAGTTTCTCGCATTATTAGAAGCATTTGTTTTGAAACTAAGCTCCCATACAAGCGATGCGATAAAAATTGCTTTAGCCTTTGAACAGACTCCAAAAAAGAGCTCCCGCGGCTTCTGTACATGAACGGGCAGCAATGTAACAGGTTCTCCCTCCCTCTTAGAGTCGCGTTCCAAACGAAAAAGAACTGTTTCTAGACACACGCTGTTTTTGCCTTAAAAGAGGAACTCCCGCGTCTTTGTGCACCTGAACCGGCAACAATGTAACTTTTTTCCTCCCTTATACGGTTGCGTTCAAATCGGAAGAGCACATTCACATTAGACAAGCCTCGCTTTAGCTTTTTGATAAAAGCTTTTTTTCCAACATGCTTAAGCAACATTGTACCATCGCCCTGCTTCATTTCAACAGTTCAAAGCCACCAGCCTGATTTCTTCTAATGAAAAGACTCTCCCATGAAAAATTGAAGCACAGCCATCATCTAGGACCGCAGTTCTGCTGCTACCCAGTTCTACATTCAAATTAAAAAAACGGACACTGTTGAAAGAGGCTCTCCCTCTTACATCATATGAGAGTACCTAAGGTGTGACACAATAGTATGCACACATCGTGAAATTCACTCCTCTCCATTTCCATGGCAGCTGAACCCAGGCAGCCTCCCCAAGGTTGTAATCGGTCCATACGTTGTGGATTAGGGCAGTAGAGTCCAGGACCACCGGCGGGCCAGTCTCCCCTTTTCCGCCTACCCTATGCACACGCGGCTCCTATCCCCTCCTGGGGTGCGTCCGGTCACTGAACTTCCATTGTTGTTAACTGTCAGTGCTCTGCCACAGGGTGAGAAACTACCCGGCGCACTCGCCATCCCCCTCCCCCGACACTGACTATGCTCCCTAATAGCCACACGCATAATGTGGTTAGAGAGCTCATGTGTATTTCCTGAGAGATATCAAATTCTGTGTAAGATAGCGCACACCAAATTTCAAGAAATAGTGATAAATTTAGTTACAAATAAATTGATGAAGCGTGCAACTCAGACACGAGGTAGCCCACCTCGTAACTCAACATGAAAACTGCTGGTGTGCATACACCAGTATACTGAGTGCACTGCTGGATGTATATAGAACACAATTACAACATGTTAGCTAATGTAGGATCAAAACTCGACGAAGCAGTAAACAATCTGAATGATACAACAATTTGATAATCCATTGAATCATGAAAACTTGTTGTAAAAAACTGTATTTATAAATCAATCACGCAAGAAACATAAAGGTATACAAGACATTAATTGAGGAATGGCTCAAAAAGAAAACCACATTAATACAATCAAAATGTCTGCGCTGAGGCAGAGAACTTAGTCGTCAGTTCTTGCAAGGTAGCCCAATGCATTTTGGGATGTTTTACATCCCTTCTTCAGGGGAAGCTGTTGAAAAAAAGAGTAAATTTCAAACCTATATCTACAAGAGGTATCTTAATATAGCATGAATGAATGGCGATACAATACAGGGTGCAACATGTCTATGGCCAAAGCGGAAAAAAGGCTGATCTATTTCAAGCTTGAGCAATGCTGGAAATGAACCAAGTGCCATGCTGTTTGTGCTTTAAGGACCACACCGAGGAAGTGAAAAGAAATTAAAATGAATGTGACGGACGTGCACCTAATCATTGAAGTGAAATACCCAGGACATGAATTAAAGAGAGACAAAGTGCCGTGTAAGTGATTACACTAATGTACTGCTGAAGACCTGGAGGGTTCTTGCTGGATGAATGGAACGACTGTCACGGGGATGGAATTCACAGGAGTAGCTGGAGAGGCTGTGCTAAGGCTGTGTGTCTAATCAAGGGAAAAAAGGAGCTATGAATCAAAAGTGAAAAGGAAATGACGGTGAAGCCAAGGCTAAACGATGAAGACGGGACTTACTGAAAATACTCTCGTTGTAAGCAAACCACTGGGGTGGAGGAATACTGTTGCACAAGTATTCAAGGATGTAGGAGTGTGTTCAAGTGCGAGTGGACGAAACCATCGTGTAGTTGAAAGCTCCACAAGCTCTGCAACCAAAGAGAGGAACCAATGAAAAACATATATGAACAACGGGCAGAACGCTATGTAGAATGCTTACCGAGCGTGCTTGACAGGCGAGAGGAAAAACGGTCGCGGCTACTATGAACATCCGAAAAGGGAAGCGTCCGAGACGCGCTGTACCAGGAAGTTAAATGCGCGTACATGGTCACGTGATTGGTGTAAATAGAAATCATGGAAATAGGACTGATAGTGCCTCTGAAAATAAATACGCAAGCTGGTGCTACGGGATTGTGCCGAACACTAGCTGAAATGGTGAAACCCACTGAAACTGGAAAATGTGGAATGGGGGTGAATCATCGTAAACGTAATAGAAAAAAAGGAGAAAGAATGTAAAAATGATATAAAAATAATCTATGGGGATCTAGAGAATATGTGAGACTAAGAATCCAGTAAAGTAAATGACTGACTGGTTAGTCTGACGAGCTGATGTGCATAGAAAAGGAACTCCAGCATACGGAACCTGCAGGATGATTATTCCCAAATAGCAGAAGAAAGCTGAAGTGTGCTGGTGAATAGAAAAGGAAACGACGAGAAATGATGAAATTAGAAATCCCAGAAAATTGAAGAGTAGTTTTGCTCAGGCTGAAAAAAACGTACAATCTAGACAGAGAAAATGGAAGCAAAATACTTGTAGTGATAAAAAGAGACATGACTGTGGGATAATATGCTTTATGGGAGAAAAAGTGGCAAAAGCTGGAGAGAACAGGCAATCTGGAATCCAGATGACAATTACTGGCGTGGTTTTTTATAAAAAACATTGCATTTCAAGTTTATCATTAAGCCCAAATGGTAACAGAGTCTGTAAAAACTTGGTCCACCAAACTTCTCTCTGAGATAAAAGCCTCTCTGTATTGATCTGTGTGTTGCGGGGCATCATCTCAAGGATGGTAAATCTTAACTGTGCAATGGTGTGGTAGTGTTCTAACCAATGTGATGTGAGAGGAGATTTGAGACTTCTGGTTCGGATGGAACTTTTGTGTTCTGAGATCCTCACTTTCACTTTCCGGGAAGTTTTCCCCACATACATTAGTCCGCAAGGGCATTTAATGGTATAGATAACATTAGTAGTGTCACATGTACCAGTGTATCTGAGTTGAATGGTTTTACCTGACCGTGGGTGGTGGATGACATTACCAGTGATGACATTGTGGCAATTGACACAGTTCTGACATTTCTGCATGCCTTTATGCTCAGTGGATTCAATCATGGGTGTAGCTGACAATAAATCTTTGATATTTTTGCTACGAGTGTATGCAAAGATGGGATCAGAAGAAAATAATCCATTGAAGTCTGATTCGTGTTTGAGAATGTCCCATCTGTTTCTGATAATCTGTCTGATGCGTCGTGAGCTGGTAGAGAATGTGGATACAAAGACATGTTTATTTTGGAGATTCTTGACTGAGGGAGTAAGCAGTTCTGTGCGTGTCTTCGTATGAGTTCTGGACATTGCGGACTCGAGAACTGATTCAGGATACCCGCGATCTCTGAATTTGATGACTTGTTTTTGAAGGAATGGTTCAAGATGTTGACTCTCGGAAACGATTCTCTTGGTTCGAATGAGTTGAGAGTACGGTAGATTGCGAATGAGTGACGGAGGATGAAAACTGGAATACTGAAGAAGATTGTTTCTGTCAGTAGGTTTGGAATAAATTGATGTGATTACTGTATTGGATTGTTTTGTGATCAGTACATCCAGAAAAGACAATTGTACATTACTGATGGTATGCGTAAACTGAATGCGAGGATTCTTTTTGTTGAGTTCACCAATGTGTTGGACCAAAGATGCTTCAGTGTTTTTCCAAACTTTTCTATTTCCTGAGAGATGCACCCCAACCCTGCGGAACTGGTCCCTTTCACCTACCAGCGCAAGTTGTGCCAACTTGCACGTGTTGTGGCACCTGCCACGATTTTATAATGAAATGGTTCAGCTCTACCAATGTGATTATTGCCTGAACTGAGACACTCCCAGCCCATACTCCTTGCAGTAGTACTTCTGACCACAAGTGTGTACAAGGCCACCCTCAACAGATGCCGTTTTAATGACCTAAGATCCTTCCCACTAGCGTCAATGACTAAAGGAACCAAATGGGATACGGAGTTTGATTGTATAGCTTGTTCAGGCCAACCAAAGACAACCTGAAAAGTTACACCCTTTATCCTAATGGCAGAAAGGAAAACTGATATGGATCTGCTTAGTTGCGCATATTGTGCCAACTGACCCCAAGTAGTAAGGCAAATAGTAGAATAACTTGAAAAACCTGGGCCCCGCATAACACTTTGACCCCTGGGGTACCTGCCCATAGGCAAAATCCTGACACTTGCACTCTGCCCAAATTAATGGACATGTTGCTTTGGTCTGCTACAGAAGAATGCGTATTGGGCTGCGCCCATTAATGGGTTGTGGGCTTTATGTGAGAAAGGAAGCCGATCAGAAACCCTCCTTTTTCTTTTTCTGGCTTTGGTGTCCCAAAAGTGGATGTTAGATATTACTGTATTCTTTTAGAGGTGCGAGGAAATCATAATTAAAGAATAAGGAAGTAGCTGCATGAGAACACTATCTTCACAAGTTGGCTATGGCCCCACCATGTTAATCGCTGTGCCCACCATTGGTGCTCACTAAAACTGCGAACTTGTGGAAAGAAATGAGTAACTGTGCATATAATTCCTCGACCATTGAATAAAGCCATAGTAACGTAAACGTATTTTAGGCAATCTTAATCTCATCTATAAATCACACTGTCTGATTGGTTAAATGCCTCACTGCAGGGAGGAATGCACCTGCCGAGGAATGAAACGCCATTCTTTGTAGATTAACAGCATGGATAAAATTACTCCGGTTTAGGGTCAGTGTACCATAACTCTGACACTGTAGAATGAGAGTTTATCCAGACGATAGCCAAAAAACATAATCTACTGCTGGGACAGTCCGTTGCCCAACTAGCAGCAGTACTACTACATGGACTGATGTATTAGCTCCGTGCGTTTGTGTTTATAAAGCCCCCACCCCCTTTTATCAGTTGACTACTACTATGTTATTTTTATATCTGCTAAAATGTTTTGGAAAGAGCCAGAGTCAATACAGTCAGTACCGGATTAAACCCTGTGTAGGCCCATGTTTAATTCCGGTGCCCCCTCGCAAATGATCTCCTAATACCCACTGCACCATATCTTTCAGAAGCTGACAGAAAATTGGTGCCATTTGCCCTTACTTTCGGTGAAATCTTGTAATAACTGGTGTCATCGTCAGAGAATCTAGGCACTTGTCCTCCACATGATAAATGCGCCTTCCTCCCCATGATTTCCAATCTTTCCCATCCCCTCCTGTGATTTAACCTCTCCGTTCCCAGGTCACCCAATACCTGAAAAGTGGTACTGGGCTCCAGGACATGTATTCAATAGCCCCACATCCTCCGCTGTCTCTCATACTCAGGTTCTTATGAAGTATTTGGTGACCTAAACATGGCCACCGAGGTGGACATTAGCCATGTTGAACTACATGGGTTTGAAATCAGGGCACAAGTCAAGGGTACACGTTGTTCGACGGCATCCACCCACTCTTTTCACAGGGTGGAGTCCGTGTACCTGCCAAGAGGTTAGGTCCCACTGAAATATGGCAAACTTGTCCCCTTGCAATTGTCAGAAACCGTGGCATATTCAGCAACGCCTGCACATTGCCTGCTTCTATTCTGAGCAGCAGCTTGTAGGAGGGGAAGTGGATTATCAGATTTCATCTGGGCCCACAATAAAGACTGAAGTTAAGAGGCCATCCGACCTCCTTTTGCTGGAGTATGGTGGTTGGGAACTTTTAGGAGTCTCACACCTAAATGCAATGGAGGAGAAACAAAGACACACAACCTGTCTCTTTGCATTTACTTAACAGAGGCATGCTTTTGACTCTGTTCCATCTCTGTATATGAGAGATGCATGCGCTATAAGCATGTCAGATGTGTTGGACTGTCCCAGTATTTACACAACTACCAATTTAAATAGCACTATTTTATTTCTATTTCTTGTATAGCGCTATAGTGCTACTCATCCTGTTTCAGGGTGTCAGAGTTCTCTACATCAGACACACACATTGACAATAAAGCACATGTGTGTAAATCAATGTACAGTATGTCGTATATAAGACAGGGAGAGGTACAAGGTGTAGGAGCCACATGCCCTTGATAGGTCACTGTGCAATTCGAAGGATAACAATTTATGAACTGCAAGTAGCAAACGGACCTCCGTGTTAGAAGCAATAGCCCACTTACCCATTTACATAAACTAAAAGTCTGTCATCTGCATGTTACATAATGTGCGTTTCAGGAGACATATTAACCCGCTATGCTACTTTGATTCAAAACTGGGACTAGACAAAATACAGATCTCTCCAGAAATTGTTAATCTCCAGTTATTTTACTATTATTATTATTCCTAGATTTAGTTGCCACATGTGATGTCACGATCTGTGATTCCATGCACTGTGACGCCCCATGACATGTCACTTGCATACTACCTAATGTGGTTAGTCCACCCACTTGTTGTATACCCTTTTTACAATATCAATAGTGAGCATACCATTTTCTGTTACCTCTCAGTTCGTCCAAGTTTCTAAACTTTCTTATTGCTCTAACCCAACCCTCTACAGTGGGAGGTGATGAAAGAATCCAATTCTTACACACCTCGCGTCTTGCTAGTAACATAGCAGTGAATAGAAAATGATGTTTACTTAAATTAATGCTAGAATCATCGTTATCTAGAGTGCCAAATATAATAGTGAAAGAGCTTACCTTGATATTAATATCTAAAACTTTGTCAATGATCTTACCAACTGCGTGCCAATAGGCGTCAAGGTAAACACATAAGTAAAACGTGTATATCGTTAGCTTTCATCTCTCCGCATTTGGGACACTTTTTCATCACCTGTGTATTCATATTGGATAATTTTTCGGATGTCCAGTACGACCTGTGCAAAGTAAAAAGATGATTTCTCCTAAGAGGTGCAGAAACAATAATGTGCCATAAAAAAGTGCAAGATACTTGCCAAATGTGTTGCAAGTCTTTATCCGGAAAGGTTTTCTTCCATACGGCGTCGGTTATCTTGAAATCGGTCGCGTTTCCTTCGACCAGATACCAGTACCACTCCGATACTTCTTTTCGATTTGGTTTTTTCAGTATATCTTCCTCCAGCTTCCTGCAAGGATCCGGTAATATAACTTGTTCTCTGGCCCAGCTGGCCATCTGATAGTATTTGAATCTCGATATTTCGTTATTAGTTTTTTTCGTTAAAACGTCCCAGTGCTTAAGATTTCCATTTTCAAGAAGGTAACCCCATTTCTCTATTCCTGCTTTTTTCAGAGGGCCTGCTAGGGAGTCCTTCAGACATTCTGGTGTACCCAGCGAATTCCATATCGGAGCCAGAGGAGTATAATACGGAAACTTCCATATTTTCCTTATCTTGAACCAGACTTTATATGCTGAACTTAAAACTTTCAATCTGATCTGTTTAAAGTATTGAGGGTGGCCGAACTTGTAAAGACATTGGTCGTGGTCAGTTACAGCTTTCCAGTAGGCGGGATAGAAGTCATGGGCGCTAAAGAGAATCCTAATATTTTTTAGTTGAAAGGTTTTGTAGTACATGGTTAAGTCTGGACTAGCGATTTCACCCCCCTGGTTCTACTTTTGGCAGAGCTTTCTCCAAGCTATTCTTATCCTTTAGATGCCCAAATAAAGGTATTGTTTTCGCTCTGTATCTTTCTTATACTCATTGAATTGAACTCTAGGGGAATAGCATTAAATATGAATGTGAATTTTGGTAGGATGGTCATTTTGATGACATTTGCTTTCTCCATGAAAGTAAGATGTAGGCAACTCCATGATTTTAACAGTTTCCTCATTTCTTTAGTTTTAAGGTCGAGATTAACTTGGGCAGTTTCTTCGATATTAGGATTTCTATCCCCAAGTATTTGGTTTCATATTTAGATTCTATCAGAGGGGTCGTTATATTCCAGTGCATGACTTCAGTTTTTTGATGGTTAATCTGATAGCCGGAAATCCTCCCAAATTCTGATAGTAAGTTGTTTATGCTAGCAAGAGATTAATTCAGGCTACTCATATAGATCCTTAAGTCGTCGGCGTATAACGCCACTTTCAAGACCCAACCATTAAAACTAAAAGGTATATCATCTTCGGAAGACCTTATCATGTTGGCTAAAGGTTCTATGTATACGTTGAAAGGGTGTGGGGAGAGTGGGCAACCTTGCCTAGTGCCTCGTCTAATTTGAAAACCTTTTGATACTCTACCATTTACAAGTATTTTCCCCACAGGGGCTGAGTATATATTCGCGATGACCCTAGATCAAAATGATGGATAACCTTCTGCAGGTATGACCAGTTTATGCGGTCAAACGCTTTTTCCTCGTCAAATGTAAAGGCCGCAAGGGGGACTTTTTCCTCAGTTACAACGTCAATTGCTCCAATCAGTTGGTGCGTAAGCTTGTGTAACTGTCTCCCTCTTACGAAGCCCTTTTGATCTTGGTGAATTAGATTTTTAGAGAGAGACCCAAGCCTTTGTGCCAAAATCTGAGTGAATATTTTATAATCGTTGTTAAGGAGTAAGATTCGCATTTTAAAGGGTCTTTCCCAGGTTTTAAAATCAGATTGATGGTTGCCTCATTCCAGGTTTTTGGGATCGGAGACCCCTCTTGGTAAATAGAATGAAAAAGGTCTGCTAATTTAGGGGCCAGTGCTTCCTTCAAAACTATGTAGATCTCATTTGTAATTTCATCAGGCCTGGATGCATTCCCCTTTTTCAAGCACTTGATTACTTGCAAGACCTCCTCCACTGTGATGGCAGCGTTTACTGATTCTCGAGAATCAAAGTCCAGCTTCGGAGGTTGTGACTTTTTTAAATATGAGTCTACCAGGGAAGGTTGAGGAGAGAGATCTTCGTCATAAAAAAGTTGAAAGAAGTCAACAAAAGATTTTTCTATGTCAGCCCCATCTTCTACCTTTTCCTTCCCATTAGCCTTATATATTGCCATAATATTGTTTCTGTTGGACTCGGTTTTGAGCTTCCACGCTAAAAGTTTCCCGCTATTTTCTCCAAATTCGTAATTCGATAGGGAACTTGCCTGCCATCTCTTCCATACTCTATCCTCCAGATAAGATTAATATATCTTCCTTTATTTTATTCTGGTCTTCATCGTTACGAGTGGCCTACAACCTCCCTTGTTTCCCTGATGTATCAGCCTCTAGCTGTGCTAGTTTAAGTTTTTTCTCTTTGGTCTTATATGCTGCAAGGCTAATTAAAGCTCCTAAGAACTGTTTTAAATGTGTCCCAAACTACCATCTTAGAGAGTTCCCCATCGATATTATCTATAAAGTTATTTACCATGATAGCACTTAACTTTTCTATTACTTGGTGGTCCAGTAATAATGTACGGTCCAAAGTCCATCTTTTCTCTCCCTGCATGTAGTTTGTGATTAATTCAAGAAGTACTAGGGAGTGGTCTGAAAGATGAGCAGGTGTATGAGATACCTTTTTAAAGTTATTACTTAAGGTCTTATCAATTCGAAATAATTCAATCCTCGATGCGTGACCGTATTTGTAGTTTCTAGAAGTAAAATTATTAATCATGTCTCCTTTAACTCTCCAAATGTCAGTTAACCTCAGGTCATCTTTGAGTCTATTCAGACATTCTCTCATTTCTGGTTGGTTTAGGGCCCTACCAGGGGGATATCTATCCTTTTTGGGGTTTATTAAGATATTAAAATCTCCACCTAGTATTACTGGGTAAGACAAGGTTATCAAGTTACCATAGAGGGATTGAAGGGGCGCTGGGTCATCTATGTTAGGACCATAGTACCCAACCACTGATAAAGAGATGTCGGCCGACTTTATGTTGGCTATGGCCCACCTACCTTTTGAGTCTACACTTTCCCTAATAATGTTAAGTTTGCGGTCATTTTTAAAATAATTGCTACTCCTTTAATGTTACATGTTTGGTTTGTACAAACACTCTCTCCAACCGATTTTTCTTGTTTTATAATTTCGAGACACTCTTCTTTAATAAGATGAGTTTCTTGTAATATAATTATGTCACAGTTTATTAACCTTAGATACTCAAAATCTTTTGTCGCCTAGCCCTTGTTCTTAGCCCATTTACATTCCATGTTACTAACTTGAGATTACTCATCTAGCTAAATGGTTTATCGCTCTGCCTTACACCTTGACCCTGGTTACTAATAGTTTTGTATATCGGACTATTATTTTTGTTGTTGATTTTTTTCCCGAATGCTCCCCACCCCACCCAAAAAAGTGTTTAAAGTGCACAAGATAAAAAGTGAAACCCCTAAAACCACCCTTACCCCTTCCCTGGGGAACCCTCCCTAACTTCATTGGGCAAGATTGGTTGCCCCATTTGAGATCTGCAGTTTGGGACTATTTTCCTTCAAATTACCTGTCTTGACTCTATGAATTTTTCCAATTTGCTACTTTTTACTATGTATTCTCATATGCTCTAAGAGCGACTCTACTTCCATCGGTTCTCTGATGTTATAAGTTTTGTTGTTCCACATTATTCGTAAGAGAGATGGAAATTTCAATTGGACAGTTGCGCCTTCTGCCCTCAGGTCTTGCATGTATTTACCTAGAGCCCATTGTCTGTTGACCGTGACTTTAGAAATATCCGAACAGATTTTATAGTTGAAACCATCTTTTGAGAGAGTGCCAGATTTCAGGCCCTTATTCAAGATTTGTTCCTTTAAGGAATACAATTTAAAGTTAACAAGCACTCTTCGGGGATTTTTCCTATCCTTTTGAGCCTAAAGGGGTCTCTATGTACCCTTTGTATATCTGCGTCCAGTGCTTTTTCGTCTAGGCCTGGGGTAAACTCCTTTAGTAATTTGACTATGAAACACCTTATGTTCTGTCCTTCTTGTTCTTCCGGGATGTTCAGCAGGCGTGAATTATTTCTTCTGGAGTTATTTTCCAGGGATTCAACTTTGTCCCTAAGTTCTTTTTCAGCTTGCGAGAGCTTGACCATGCCTATCTGGCAGAGTTTCACTTCCTCCCTGGTCTGTTCCAGGGCGGTTTCAACTGCCAAAACTCTATCAACTAGAGCATTAACCTTAGATTCCAGGGCTTCACAGGTGGCCTGAATTTTTTCTTGGTTCTTTTCAGATTTGGCGAAACTGAGCTTCATTTCCTTAAACAATGACCCTACCAGATCACTGACTCCTGCCTGCGTAGATACTTCTTGGTCTTTATCTTGATTCTTCATTTTTGTGGCCTGTAACTGATATCCTACTCTCTCTGGCGTCTCTTCGACTTCGGTAACTCCAGTGTAGTTTTCCTCATTTAAAAAAAGAGCGTAGTGAAGGAGTCACTTTCAGATAAGATCCTTTCTTTAGCTGTTCTTTTTTGGCCGTCTTTGCTGCTCTTGTTGAGACTACTGCTGTTGTTTTCCCTGTGGTTTTCTGACCTCTCTGTCTCCTGTACGTGAGTCTATACATAGGTCTTTCTGTGCCACTGACCTGTGCCGGACTGTCCTTACCATCCAACTCACTCAACTCACCCAACTCGCCCAGCTCCTGTTCTTTTATGGATATAGTTTCTGTTGGGAGGTTAATGCTGGTAGGGGGGGTCCCCGATCAGACGCTTATTTCTCAAAGAGCATACTGGTTCTTTGGGCTCAATAATACTATCCACAATTATCTTGATGCCTGTGCAGGCGTGAGACAATAGTGCCAATGGTAGAAAATGTTCTTGGCAGGGTGCCCCTAAGGCTATACCCGAAGTAGAGGCTCCCCTACCTCTACCCTCCTTTTTTGTAGAATTCATATAGATGGAATAAAAATTGTTTAATCCTACACAATCCTTACAGTTTTTATTGTTTCTAGCATGAGAGCCACCTCCAAGTGCTTGGCTCCCCTTATTGATCTTCCTCTGCAAGTGCTAGTACGAGTGTATGTCTCCCCTAACTCTCCCGGATAGTTCCAATGCAGAGAGCAGGGGAGTTACAGAAGGGGACTCTAAAACTTACTTTCAGGACGACTCCACGCTGATGTTGGAACATTGCAGGCGGCGGCTTCCCAAAAGTCTCCTGTTCTCCTCTGTGTCTCCAGCGCTGCGTGATCCTTCAGTTGCTGCCTCCAGTCCAAACACGAACTCACCAGACACGCCTCCACAACGCCGCTGTGTTGCAATCAGCAGCCTCGAGCGCCGCCTCTACCCCCGTCCGCACTGATGTTACTCTTGCGAGCGCCGCCCAGATCAGGGAAAGCCTCGGACCCCCGGAAACCCGAACCACCGGAGCCACTCCTCGTAAGTTTCTCTTTTTTGAAAAGTTTATTCCCAGAGATTTTACCAACGGAAAAAGCTCCTCATTGCATCATCCGGGAGCCGTTTTCAGCATTCCTTTCAAGGTCCCGACTGCGGAGCTCATGGCCTAGGCTGTCAGCCGGCCACCATGTTCCCACCGATGTATGAACTGAGAGGTAACAGAAAACACACAAAATATTGGTAACTATGGAATAGAGCTAAGTGGTAGGGTAGGGAGGGACGTCCAATGATTTAATAACATGATCAAGCAAGCTCCCGAGTTATTTTTTGTTATTTTTTTATTTTCATGATGGTACACTGTGGTTTCAAAACTCCATGGAACTTGCCGGTTTTCTTTTATGACATGGCTTCATCTTGTATCCCTGGGCGTTCACACGATTATGAGACGACCCGGATGCCATAATCATAAAGATCGTATAAATTAGGACAAAAAAAAAAAATAGTGAGCATACCATAAGCACTCTACCTCAGTCCTCACCACACAAATATTGCTCTTGGGGTAACTACACTGCCTCTTTTCACTATAGGAACAAGCCTTGGCTAGGACAGTAGGTCTGGGGTTAAAAGCTAAAGTATGCAGCATGGGGTTAAAAACGCTAAAGTATGCAGCATTAAAACATTAGTGTGAAACACACAGGAGAGAGCAAACATAATCTTGATGCGTACAACGTTCTAAAAAATAAATCGTACCATTATGCAATCCGGAAGCACTCATTTTATTAATACAGGAGAAACGATAGCCTCCGTCAGCCATGCCAGGATCACTATCTGGGACCCGCCAATTAGACACAATGTTCAGTAGCAAAAACACAAAACATTGCTACTGATCCGCACCACCATTCTAGCTACTCCATATCTCAAATGCTTCACCTTGCATGAATGACAGTTACACTTTTCTTTCGAGACATTTGAGTTCAGAGTTAAATGCACACAACGGAATGCACTTAAACGGTGCCAGATACAGACATCTAATGGGCGCGGCCCTCCAAATCCTTGCCCGCACTGTCTCTAACGAGTTACCTGCGGACCTGAAATGGGCGCAGTCCCCCACTGCGACACGGCACCCCCGATCCTGCACCGTGTGCTCTCACCATTTAAAAGTGCTATATGCGGCCATTGGGCGCGACCCCCACTGCGGCGTGGGCCCCCAATCCATCACCGCATGCTCACACCATTCAAAAAGTGCTATATGTGGCAATCTGGCGCGACCCCCACTGCGGCGCGGTCTCCCCAATCCTTGACCGTGTGCACACACCATTTAACAAGTGGTATATTACAAGCAGCAACACATATGCAGAAACATCTACTCCTGAAGATTATGGAAATCTTTGTTTAAAGACAATATTTTGCCGAATTTGCCCTGAAAACCCTAATGTTCCTAGTGTTGAAAATCTATGCAGGGTGTTTCTTTTTAGAGTGGAAATTGCCTTGGTTTATGTGGCATTTGCACTGATGATGAGCACAATAAATCACTTGCTTCAGAGCTCTTAACAGACAGGAGATAACAGTAATTTTTACCACAGGAACTTAGAGAAGCTCTATGAAAGAATGCCTAAAGCCCTTGTCGGCTCATAACGGGCATGACCCTCCACTGCGGTGCGGCCTCCCCAATCCTTCCCCGCGTGCGCACACCATTTAAAACAGTGCCTTATGCGGCCATCCAACGGGCGCGATCCTCCACTGCAGTGCGGTCCCTTAATCCTTCACCGTGCGATCTCATACCACCATCAGATTCCAGACCACCTATCGTTCCGACGATGCTAAAACTTAGAGACTATACCAAACCTGCACAAACTCCCCACAAACTTGACCATTACCGCCGCCATGAGAACGAATGCGATGTTAAAACTTAGAAACTATCCCAAACTCGCCCAAAACTCCCCACAAACTCGACCATTACCGCTGCCATGAGAACGAGTGCACGTCCTCAAAATTTTTACACGTGCAAAACTTACTAAAACCTAAAACAGAACGCCCCACCACGCGGGTGACACGCTACGCCCAGGCCCCCTCAAACCTCCAGAGCCACACTGCGCAACGCCTACTGGAAACATTCCTCCCTGTCAACGATGCACCTCTGCAGCTTGCCGGAGGTCTGAAGAGACAAAGAGGCAGAATTCCCCAGGGCACCGCCTTAAATGTCTTTGCAAGGAATGCCGCGCACCCTGATGACCTCACCATCCCTCCTCATTGAATCCACCCTTTAGTGGCCGCTCCGTAGGAGGTTCAGTCTCTCGGCGCAACGAAGGGTGTCCCTCCCCTAGGCGTGGGGGGTGCCTGTTCATTTTTGCCAATGGAGGGTGCTCTCCCTAGATTATGATCCTCTCTCTCTTTTGTAAATATGAAGAAAGCTTCCTCCTTTCTTTCTTTTTAATTTTTAGAAATCACCCATCCCTGCTCCTGAGGAGAACCTATAATGATTATGGTTCGAAACGCGTAGACTATCATTTTGGGGTCTCACCAACACTAATATGGAGGATGACTACGGATTTCCTATGAAAAGCATTTTTTCTTTCACTTTCCATATTTGATGTCTTTGGAACCCATAACTGACACCAAGAGCGTTAAGAGAAGTCCCTCTGGCTTACTACTTTGGACTGGTTGAACACTGATTGACTCTATTTGATTTGTGTCATCTTGTTTACTGATGTGATTTAATTTGTGATGAGAACATAGTTTGTATAGGTTTTCAATTCTTTTGGTATCACTTTCTGTGACAAAACCCTAATTAATGTAAGCCAACATGGCAATATCTCTTAATTTGATATACAGGTCATGTTTATTAAGTAGAATGATCTTGTGAAAAAAGACAACTACCAACTGTTTTGGTTTTTGATTGTTGATAGAGGTCCATGGCAGTTGTAGATAAGGGCCCAAGCCCAGTTTGTTGCTCTATCTAAAAAGTGGCATTTTTAAAAGGGAAATGATAAATTTGACTTTCTCAGTAAAGTGAATTCATCATTACTATTCCAGTGATATGAAACATGACAGATCTACTCCTTATCCAGTATTGGGGTATCTTTCAAAGATTCACATGCTTAGAATACTCCCCGTCGAAGTGGGAGTCTCGCGGTACAATAAAACATTTACATAATAATCATAAAAAACATTATACAATAGGTTACTATGGACAGTAAGGTCACTACATTTGCCTATCCTAGTCTTTTTGTAAAAAGAACCAAATTTGAAACACAGCCAATCAGGCTGCAGCACCCTCTTAGAGCCCTCCACAGAGAGGCAAACCCTCAGATTTTCTACCGCACGTCGTGCGACAGGGAGTCTCCATGAGCTCTGCTCAGTTTTTCTTCACCTTTGGCTGAACTTTGTGAGTAGATATGGCTGATTCATCAAAGAAAAGCTTGTTTTAGCCTTGCTCCTCATGTGGGAAGAAGAGACTACATTTTGAGGATTCCCCACAAGGAATGTATTTATTGTATTTACCCAGCACACAATGTTAAAGACTGCAGGATTTGTAGAACCTTCCCTGCCAAGACTTTGAAAGACAGAGAGGGAAGATTGCTGGTTTGGCTGGAGAAGTTGAAGGCTACATCTGATGTTGTTCCAGGAGATGATGGCAGTGTGAGTCCTCAGGCATCCACCCCTCTGACCAAAAAAAGGGATAGATCTGGTGATCCCCCTGAGCGACAGAGTAAGACCTTGAAGAAGCCTCACTCTGAGACTGGTCACTCTTCCTCAAAAAAAGAGAATCTTTCATTCTCTTCAGAGGTGAAATCTGCTGAAAAAATAAAGATTTCAGTGAAAACTGCCTCAAAACAGCAGAAATCTGATTCTGAGATCCCGTCGATGTAGAAAAAAGCACAGTCGACGATTAAATCTCCTCAGATGGTGAGTGATTCGTTGACGAAGAAAATCCCGTTGTCGATGATCGCTTCATCGATGACAGCACCGTCAACGATTATATCATTGCCGTCGACGATGCCAATCTCGTCGACGCCTACTTCGTCGTCGAGGGACACATGCCGTCCACGCTTTCGACCACAGTGGACTCGTCAATGGGAGTAGTTTTATCATCGACAGTGGACCCGTCAACGAGAGTTGTATCGTCGTCGACGGGTCCACTGACGACGACCAAACTACTCCCGACGACGGGTGTGCCGTCGACGACGATTCAGCACCCGTCGATGAGTCCACCGTGGACGACGATACTACTCCCGGCGACGGGTCCACCGTCGACGACGACAGTTCTCCCTGAGATGCAAACGAAGATTTTGGACATGCCACTCGATGGTGATATGTTATTTGGAAAACACATAGATGAGGCTTTGCAAGACTTCAAAAAAGATACTGACACTGCCAGAGTCCATGGCACCTTACAATGTAGGAAGACTTCTCTTCTGGGATCCTGGGGCAGAGGATCGTATTCATTTAGTGGTGGCTATCAAAGATACCAAAACCAAGGCAATCAGGGAAGATATAATTATCAATAGCAGCAACAGCAGCAGTCCTACAGAAACCCTTCAGCTGCCGCTTATAGACAGCAGAATAGAAGACGTCAACCTCAAGGCAGGGATTCTGCTAGAAAACAGTGACGACTTCTTAGCACCTGCAGCAGATCTGCCACACCTTATTTACAGGATTCCGAATGTATGCCGTCATCTCAAAAATTGGAAAAGATTAACCACAGACAAGTGGGTCTCGGATATTCTAAAATTTGGGCTTACCCTTGAATTTGTCGATACCCCCCTCCTCATCCACCTTTATAGAAACATCCTTCACATCTTTCTCTTCTCAGAAAGGAAGCAAAAACCATGCTCTCGAAATGAGCGATCGAGAGAGTACCTGGCTCTCAAGTGGGGAAAGGGTTTTCTTCCCACTTTTTTCTAATAAAGAAAAAGTCAGGGGAATGGAGAACAATCCTGGATTTAAGAAAGCTGAACAAATATCTTCAAAAGAAATCCTTCCGCATGGTCACCCTTCAAGAAATCCTTCAGCTTCTGGACCATGCACATTTCATGACATTGGATCTCCAGGATGCGTACTTCCACATCCCCATTCATCTCAAGCATCGGAAAATCCTTCGTTTCCCTCTGGCAGGTGCCTATTTCCAATTTAAAGTCCTTCCCTTCGGCCTTTGCTCAGCCCCGAGAGTTTTCATGAAATTCCTGGCTCCGGTGGCAGCTCACCTCAGACTTCAAGGCATACAATTATTCCCTTATCTGGACGATTGGCTAATAAAGGCTCCTTCCTTTCGGCAGGCTTCTCGAGCAACGTCCTCATGCCTACAGCTATTTCAATCCCTGGGACTGTCCCTGAACATTCAAAAATCAGTTCTTTGCCCTTCTAAAAGAATTCAATTTCTAGGGGCAGTGTTGGATACTACCCGGGACAAGGCATTCTTGTCCAAAGAAAGGCAATCACGTCTCATTTCTCTGGCATCAGAACTCCTAAAAAGAAGGTTCGCTTCTGTGAGACTCATCAAATCATTCCTGGGAATACAATCATCAGTATAGGAAGGTGGAATCTGACTACATGGTTGCCCCCACTTTTTTCCTGGTGTTTTGATGGTTTTTGACTAGTCTGGCTGGAATCCTGCTATCCAGGACCCCAGCCTATCTGCTTACTCCCTTAAACGACATGGTGTCCACTAGTGATTGGATACTGTGGTCCCTTGTGAGCCCCTAGTATATAGTACCTTAGGTACCAAGGGCATAGGTCCTTCACAGTCCTACCAGGGGCTGAAGCATGTATTATGCCACCCCTGGGAAGCAGACTAAATCTGACACCACAGGCCTGCTCCTGTAGCCTGGGTGGGGTGGTGCTAGCACTTCTCACTGAGATATATTTTCACTATATCTCTCCCTGCACACACATTTAAACCTACCAGTCACCCCTAAGGCAGGCCCTATCAATCCCGAGGGCAGGTTGCTTGGTTTCCATGTGAGGGGGTGCCTCTGCCTGAGCAGGGCCCCTCTGCAGCACTGAGTCCATTCTCTGGGGCTGTTTGTGAATTCAGTCAAACCATATACTCTTAAGTGCATCATAACCTTGCGGTAAATGCTAACTTTGGGATGGATGCATCAAAACATGTCGTAATTGGTGTCAAACGCTTTGGAATCGTACCCCTACACCAGTAACTGGTGTGGGAGTATGATCCCACCCTTCAAGAGGGATAGACAAGTACCTACTGTGGAAACACGGTAAAATCCTGAAGAGCCCTGTTATCACAAAATGGATGCCACCAGTCACAGACACTGGGCTGCCCTCCTGCTGATGACCGAAACTCGCAGTGGAGGGAGCCCAACAATAGGTATCCTGTCCCAGGGAGGTGTGACCACCTCCCAGACAGGGTTTAGTGTATTGGGGCTGGGTGGGTGCACTCCTAGAGTGCTTTGAAGTCCTGCACTGGGGGAGCAGTAGGCTCCTCTGTGCATACACCAGTTCAAACCAGTTCAAACCAGCTCAGGGGCTACCTGCCCCTGCTCTGGCATGAAACTGGACAAAGGGAAGTGGGTGTAGCCACCCACTCCCCTGACCCTCCCATAGGTGGTGTCATAAAGCTAGTCCCTCCCTTCCTTTCAGTATAAGTTAGGGAACCCTTGCCATTGCAAACTAGAAATCCCTGGATGACGCTCTGAAGAAGAATCCTGGACCTTCGATGTTCCATTACCTCTGGATGACAGAATAATCTCCCTTGGAGTCAAGGAGTGACCCCCCTGCTTGGCAGGCACCTAATCTTGCAATCAACAGTCACAAACTTTCCCGCTCCTGCCAGAGTCCGAAGTCCCTGCATCCCAAGACAAGGATTTCCTGACTTCTCCAAGGCCATTGTGAGTCCCCAGCGACGCTGAGGCAAGTGGACCCCACGAGTGACGAGGAACCGCAATCCCTGGGTACCGTGCACTATTTTTGAGTGCAACCCCTTCATGACGTTCTATGAACTTGTGCATTGGACCACGTATGGTCCAAGCCTCCAGCAGGAATCCCTCCAAAGATCAAAGGCCTACCCTGTCTCGAGTGACCGTGGGCCACTGTAGAGTGAATCCTCCCAAGGCGTCTTTGCAATCCCTTGCCGGTTGGCTTGTGGGTCCCCAGAAGACTTTTCTACAGTTCCAAAGGGCTCCCCCTGGTTGCTCCCGGCCTGCCCTGACTTACCTTCACTGGGTGAGTCCCTCAGACCTTGCTGGTCTGCACTGCTGACTTTTTGTCCTTTCCTCAAGACTTGCTGTTACCAAGGCTTGTTTGCTCCAAACTGGTCACCAACACCGCTGTAAGCTGCAGACTTTGTGAGACACTCCGAATCCAGCTCCTGGTCATCATCGACGCCTCCTGGACCTCGTGGCTGAAGAGTCAAGACACCCGTGGATCACCTGAAATCACCCGACGACTGTGGGCATCCATCTTCCTTGCCCCGGGTCACTGCCAAGTTTTGGTTTTTGATTGTTGATAGAGGTCCATGGCAGTTGTAGATAAGGGCCCAAGCCCAGTTTGTTGCTCTATCTAAAAAGTGGCATTTTTAAAAGGGAAATGATAAATTCGACTTTCTCAGTAAAGTGAATTCATCATTACTATTCCAGTGATATGAAACATGACAGATCTACTCCTTATCCAGTATTGGGGTATCTTTCATAGATTCACATGCTTAGAATACTCCCCGTCGAAGTGGGAGTCTCGCGGTACAATAAAACATTTACATAATAGTCATAAAAAACATTATACAATAGGTTACTATGGACAGTAAGGTCACTACATTTGCCTATCCTAGTCTTTTTGTAAAAATAACCAAATTTGGAACACAGCCAATCAGGCTGCAGCACCCTCTTAGAGCCCTCCACAGAGAGGCAAACCCTCAGATTTTCTACCGCACGTCGTGCGACAGGGAGTCTCCATGAGCTCTGCTCAGTTTTTCTTCACCTTTGGCTGAACTTTGTGAGTAGATATGGCTGATTCATCAAAGAAAAGCTTGTTTTTGCCTTGCTCCTCATGTGGGAAGAAGAGACTACATTTTGAGGATCCCCACAAGGAATGTATTTATTGTATTTACCCAGCACACAATGTTAAAGACTGCAGGATTTGTAGTACCTTCCCTGCCAAGACTTTGAAAGACAGAGAGGGAAGATTGCTGGTTTGGCTGGAGAAGTTGAAGGCTACATCTGATGTTGTTCCAGGAGATGATGGCAGTGTGAGTCCTCAGGCATCCACCCCTCTGACCAAAAAAAGGGATAGATCTGGTGATCCCCCTGAGCGACAGAGTAAGACCTTGAAGAAGCCTCACTCTGAGACTGGTCACTCTTCCTCAAAAAAAGAGAATCTTTCATTCTCTTCAGAGGTGAAATCTGCTGAAAAAATAAAGATTTCAGTGAAAACTGCCTCAAAACAGCAGAAATCTGATTCTGAGATCCCGTCGACGTAGAAAAAAGCACAGTCGACGATTAAATCTCCTCAGATGGTGAGTGATTCGTTGACGAAGAAAATCCCGTTGTCGACGATCGCTTCATCGATGACAGCACCGTCAACGATTATATCATTGCCGTCGACGATGCCAATCTCGTCGACGCCTACTTCGTCGTCGAGGGGACACATGCCGTCCACGCTTTCGACCACAGTGGACTCGTCGATGGGAGTAGTTTTATCATCGACAGTGGACCCGTCAACGAGAGTTGTATCGTCGTCGACGGGTCCACTGACGACGACCAAACTACTCCCGACGACGGGTGTGCCGTCGACGACGATTCAGCACCCGTCGATGAGTCCACCGTGGACGACGATACTACTCCCGGCGACGGGTCCACCGTCGACGATGACAGTTCTCCCTGAGATGCAAACGAAGATTTTGGACATGCCACTCGATGGTGATATGTTATTTGGAAAACACATAGATGAGGCTTTGCAAGACTTCAAAAAAGATACTGACACTGCCAGAGTCCATGGCACCTTACAATGTAGGAAGACTTCTCTTCTGGGATCCTGGGGCAGAGGATCGTATTCATTTAGTGGTGGCTATCAAAGATACCAAAACCAAGGCAATCAGGGAAGATATAATTATCAACAGCAGCAACAGCAGCAGTCCTACAGAAACCCTTCAGCTGCCGCTTATAGACAGCAGAATAGAAGACGTCAACCTCAAGGCAGGGATTCTGCTAGAAAACAGTGACGACTTCTTAGCACCTGCAGCAGATCTGCCACACCTTATTTACAGGATTCCGAATGTATGCCGTCATCTCAAAAATTGGAAAAGATTAACCACAGACAAGTGGGTCTCGGATATTCTAAAATTTGGGCTTACCCTTGAATTTGTCGATACCCCCCCTCCTCATCCACCTTTATAGAAACATCCTTCACATCTTTCTCTTCTCAGAAAGGAAGCAAAAACCATGCTCTCGAAATGAGCGATCGAGAGAGTACCTGGCTCTCAAGTGGGGAAAGGGTTTTCTTCCCACTTTTTTCTAATAAAGAAAAAGTCAGGGGAATGGAGACCAATCCTGGATTTAAGAAAGCTGAACAAATATCTTCAAAAGAAATCCTTCCGCATGGTCACCCTTCAAGAAATCTTTCAGCTTCTGGACCATGCACATTTCATGACATTGGATCTCCAGGATGCGTACTTCCACATCCCCATTCATCTCAAGCATCGGAAAATCCTTCGTTTCCCTCTGGCAGGTGCCTATTTCCAATTTAAAGTCCTTCCCTTCGGCCTTTGCTCAGCCCCGAGAGTTTTCATGAAATTCCTGGCTCCGGTGGCAGCTCACCTCAGACTTCAAGGCATACAATTATTCCCTTATCTGGACGATTGGCTAATAAAGGCTCCTTCCTTTCGGCAGGCTTCTCGAGCAACGTCCTCATGCCTACAGCTATTTCAATCCCTGGGACTGTCCCTGAACATTCAAAAATCAGTTATTTGCCCTTCTAAAAGAATTCAATTTCTAGGGGCAGTGTTGGATACTACCCGGGACAAGGCATTCTTGTCCAAAGAAAGGCAATCACGTCTCATTTCTCTGGCATCAGAACTCCTAAAAAGAAGGTTCGCTTCTGTGAGACTCATCAAATCATTCCTGGGAATACAATCATCAGTGTAGGAAGGTGGAATCTGACTACATGGTTGTCCCCACTTTTTTCCTGGTGTTTTGATAGTTTTTGACTAGTCTGGCTGGGATCCTGCTATCCAGGACCCCAGCCTATCTGCTTACTCCCTTAAACGACATGGTGTCCACTAGTGATTGGATACTGTGGTCCCTTGTGAGCCCCTAGTATATAGTACCTTAGGTACCAAGGGCATAGGTCCTTCACAGTCCTACCAGGGGCTGAAGCATGTATTATGCCA
This sequence comes from Triturus cristatus, assembly GCF_964204655.1. NCBI lineage: Eukaryota > Metazoa > Chordata > Amphibia > Caudata > Salamandridae > Triturus > Triturus cristatus. Next base: position 445,090,467 of record NC_140585.1, read on the forward strand.
CCCCTGGGAAGCAGACTAAATCTGACACCACAGGCCTGCTCCTGTAGCCTGGGTGGGGTGGTGCTAGCACTTCTCACTGAGATATATGTTCACTATATCTCTCCCTGCACACACATTTAAACCTACCAGTCACCCCTAAGGCAGGCCCTATCAATCCCGAGGGCAGGTTGCTTGGTTTCCATGTGAGGGGGTGCCTCTGCCTGAGCAGGGCCCCTCTGCAGCACTGAGTCCATTCTCTGGGGCTGTTTGTGAATTCGGTCAAACCATATACTATTAAGTGCATTATAACCTTGCGGTAAATGCTAACTTTGGGATGGACGCATCAAAACATGTCGTGTTTGGTGTCAAACGCTTTGGAATCGTACCCTCACACCAGTAACTGGTGTGGGAGTATGATCCCACCCTTCAAGAGGGATAGACAAGTACCTACTGTGGAAACACGGTAAAATCGTGAAGAGCCCTGTTATCACAAAATGGATGCCACCAGTCACAGACACTGGGCTGCCCTCCTGCTGATGACCGAAACTCGTAGTGGAGGGAGCCCAACAATAGGTATCCTGTCCCAGGGAGGTGTGACCACCTCCCAGACAGGGTTTAGTGTATTGGGGCTGGGTGGGTGCACTCCTAGAGTGCTTTGAAGTCCTGCACTGGGGGAGCAGTAGGCTCCTCTGTGCATACACCAGTTCAAACCAGCTCAGGGGCTACCTGCCCCTGCTCTGGCATGAAACTGGACAAAGGGAAGTGGGTGTAGCCACCCACTCCCCTGACCCTCCCATAGGTGGTGTCATAGAGCTAGTCCCTCCCTTCCTTTCAGTATAAGTTAGGGAACCCTTGCCATTGCAAACTAGATATCCCTGGATGACGCTCTGAAGAAGAATCCTGGACCTTCGATGTTCCATTACCTCTGGATGACAGAATAATCTCCCTTGGAGTCAAGGAGTGACTCCCCTGCTTGGCAGGCACCTAATCTTGCAATGAACAGTCATGAACTTTCCCGCTCCTGCCAGAGTCCGAAGTCCCTGCATCCCAAGACAAGGATTTCCTGACTTCTCCAAGGCCATTGTGAGTCCCCAGCGACGCTGAGGCAAGTGGACCCCACGAGTGACGAGGAACCGCAATCCCTGGGTACCGTGCACTATTTTTGAGTGCAACCCCTTCATGACGTTCTATGAACTTGTGCATTGGACCATGTATGGTCCAAGCCTCCAGCAGGAATCCCTCCGAAGATCAAAGGCCTACCCTGTCTCGAGTGACCGTGGGCCACTGTAGAGTGAATCCTCCCAAGGCGTCTTTGCAATCCCTTGCCGGTTGGCTTGTGGGTCCCCAGAAGACTTTTCTACAGTTCCAAAGGGCTCCCCCTGGTTGCTCCCGGCCTGCCCTGACTTACCCTCACTGGGTGAGTCCCTCAGACCTTGCTGGTATGCACTGCTGACTTTTTGTCCTTTCCACGAGACTTGCTGTTACCAAGGCTTGTTTGCTCCAAACTGGTCACCGACACCGCTGTAAGCTGCAGACTTTGTGAGACACTCCGAATCCAGCTCCTGGTCATCGTCGACGCCTCCTGGACCTCATGGCTGAAGAGTCAAGACACCCGTGGATCACCTGAAATCACCCGACGACTGTGGGCATCCATCTTCCTTGCCCCGGGTCACTGCCAAGTGACTTTGAACACTGTCACCTCTGCTGTCAGGTCTGCCTTCTTCTGAATCCAGCCTTGGATTCCACCGGACACTTCTCCTGTCTTCACAAGCAGCAAGTCTTCTTTGGCTCCCATTGAAAACGACGCCGCGACCCGACACGAAAAGACATCTATGCACCCGGCTTCCCTGGGTGAGGTAACTCCAGCACTACGGTGCTCCTGTGAGTGTTGGCTCTAGAACTACTTACCCTGTAAGTGACTTGCTTGTAGACTCTCCCGAAGTATCCTAAAACTCTAAATTTCCAATTGCGAGTTGCTCCATTGAAGTCAATAGGGATTCGCGGCTGTGTTCTCACACTGCATGCGTCGCCCGTGGGTCCTTTACTTACCTGCCTTGGGTGGTTTCGTGAGGCCCCAGCGCTTCTAAAGGCCCTAGGCCTTGTCCCCTTGCAAGTCGTTATCTCTAAGTCTCTTTTTTAGTATATGGTCTGGTACGCCCCTAGGGCCCCAGCCATATTTGTGCTTAACTTATTGTGAAATGTTGATTTTTGCATATGTTCCTGACTTCTAATCTCAAAAAGAGATTAGCAGAGAGTTGTTAGTAATAAATACATATATATTTTATATATACCTGTGTGGTGTCCTTTCATTTAGTAATTCAAGAGATTATAAGGTAAAACAAGCTGCTTTACATTCCTCTAAAGACTTAGCCTGAAGGCTGCTCTCCACAGCTACCACTAGGATAGCTTTCTTGAAAAGGTTGTCTTAAACCTACTACCATAAGAGTCGAATTGTACTGGTGCAAGGTGTCCACTTTAACTAGTGAACAGCATATACCAGGCCAACTTCTCACAATCAGCAATTCTGTAAGTACCTCACACCTGTCTAAGAATGCAGCCGATTCAAGAGTAACTAGACAGTCAGTGGCTGCAGATCTCGGGGTCGTTCGACGACCTAGTGGAAATTACTCCTTTATGCGAGAAGCGCTTTTCTGGTGGCTGTGCTCCAAGAATGTTTCAATCGGACTCACTTTTCTGCCTTCCGTACTGGACTTCATCCTCACTACAGATGCCTCCCTAAAAGGGTGGGGTGCACACCTTCAGGATCTTTATAAGAGGAAGGTGGTCCGCTGCAATAGCAAAGATGCATATCAATTTCCTAGAACTTATATTCCTGGCGTCGCAGTCCTTTCTCCCAAGGCTTCAAGGGCCAACAGTTCTCATCAGAACCGACAACACCACTTGCATGCACTACTTAAACAAGAAAGGAGGTACCCGTTCTCACATTCTGTCTCAAGAGGCTCAAAGCATTTGCGAATGGCTGCTTTCTCACAATATCACGATCAAAGTGGAGCATTTGCCAGGGATTCACAACACTTTAGCGGACACTCTGAGCAGGACCTCGAAGTCCTGTCACAAACAGGAATTGGATCAATCAGTCATGGAACACATATTTCAGATGTGGGGCACACCAAATCTGGATCTCTTTGCATCCAAGAACAACCGGAAGTGCCCATTCTTTGCCAGTTGGGAACCGGATAAGGCCTAGTGGGGCAACGCCTTCATGATGAGATGGACAGGGATCCTTGAGTACGTATTCCCCCCTTTCCGTTGATCCCAAGACTTCTACGCAAGCTCAAGATGGAGCCATGTTGCATGATTCTCGTTGCTCCACGGTAGCCGTGTCAGCATTGGTTCACTGAGCTTCTCCTACTGTCCAAACGCAGACCATACCGCCTTCCTGCAGTTTCGACCTTGTTATCAATGCGCAAGGGCCAGATGCTTCATCCTCGTCCAGTCCAATTGCATCTTCATGCATGGTTTCTGGATTCACAGAATTCAAGGAGATAGATCTACCTCAAGATTGTAGAGATATTCTTACTAGGGCAAGAGCTCCTTCTATCTTAAAGACTTATGCTTTCAAATGGAAACGATTCTGTGCCTGGTGTGCTGACAGAGATCTGTATCCTGTACGATGTTCTCCAGATAAAGTTCTGCCTTATCTCCTTTCATTATCTAAGTCTGGTCTTATGTTTACTTCTGTCAAGTTGCATTTAGCGGCCACATCGACCTACAGACGTTCTGCAGGAGCTGCTAATCGCTTGATCAAACCATTTCTAAAAGGGCTGTTCAGAACTTTTCCATCAGTCAAAGCCCCTCCTCCAGAATGGAAGCTTAATCTGGTGTTACAACAACTCATGAAACATCCTTTTGAGCCTGTTCACAAGGCTGATCTCAAATACCTCTCTTGGAAGATGGCACTTTAGTGGCTCTCACCTCTGCTAGGAGGGTTAACGAAATCCAGGCTTTCACTATCAAACAACCTTATTTGAAATTCACCAACGATTATGTCCTCCTCAGAACTAATCCAATGTTCATTCCAAAGGTTCCCTCTACTTTCCATCTTAATGAGCCGGTTATACTGCGTTCTTTCTTTCCCAATCCTTCTTCCTCTGCTGAGAAGACTTTGCATACCTTGGATGTTAAAAGATGTCTGAAATTTTATATTTCACGTACTGTGTCCATCAGAAAGTTGGATCAATTGTTTATTTCTATGGTGGTCAAAAGCCTGTTACAAAATCCACTATTGCAAGGTAGATTGCATCTACTATCCAATTCTGTCATAATAAAGCTGGACATACTTTATCTGCGAAACCCAAGGCTCATTCCACAAGGGCAGTGTCTTCATCTACTGCTCTTTTTGCCAGAGTGTCTATAGAGAAGATTTGACGTGCTGCGACCTGGAAAACGGTGCACACTTTTACACGGCAATACTGTCTGGATCTGGCGACAGAGGCTGCATCAGCTGTGGGTCAAGCAGTGTTGCGAAACCTTTTCAAATAAGGTAAGCCTCTGTAAGGAGGTGACTATTTCATTACATGTTCACATATGCATTATGTATTGTTTTTTCATACTTGCTTCATATGTATATGTGTGTGTGTGTGTATATATGTGATATGTGTATGTGTATATATATATATATATATATATATTTATCAAAACGGAATCCCACTCGCGCTCTCGGATGGCAATTGGCACAAAGACAACGAACTTCAATCCAAACAAAAGGGAGTTTATTTACTTCATAAACTCGCCGTGACGCGTTTCGCCACTGTCGTGGCTTGTTCACACAGCGATACACCGTAAGCAACACCATTACATACATTTGCCTTTCATAACCAAAGAAAGAGGACTGTGGCCTCGCAAAGCTCGCTGAGAAACTCCTGAACAAAACGGTCGCCATTTTAGCAAGTGCAAAATATAATGTTACAGATACAGTATAAACGTTATATGGCACCATCGTTGACGTAGCAAGGCGCATTTCCATAAAATATTAGTCATAAATTCTATGGTTATTCTAGAGTACAAAATTGATTAGTACATAGAAATTTTATGTCATGTCACAAAGTTGGTAGTAATACGTTCGTAAAAACGAACAAACTTCGCTTAATGAGATTTGCCTAGAATTCTAATCAGGAATGTTCCTATGTCGTAATTCTATAGATAAATCATTAGACCTCATTGACATAGCCCCTTGTGCTACACGAGATTACATAATTTTATGCTCACACGGTTTCTTAGTCACATTGCAATTCAACCCTTGTTAGTGGGTGTTTTGATATATTAAGGCTTTCTATGCATGGTGTCGTCTTCCCTTATATCACCCATATATTAAAATTTAGAACCAATTGGTCTTATCTCGCACAAAGAGAACCGTCGGATGATCTGAGGAGAATGAGCAGAGATCTCAAACTGGATCAGCCATATCACCCTTTCTTCCTTCCTGTTAAGAAGATACAGATATGATTAAGTCATAGGAAAATTATAATCGCACATAAGAACAATAAACACACTCATTCATTTTGAAGATGTATTGCCATCTCTTCGTCGAGATTATGGCCGTTCGGAAAAAGGGTACACATCCCTATTATGTGTTTCGACTCCCGCTGTCTGAGTCTTAGGACCCTATTGCCCCCTCTGACTTTGGGTGTGACCTGCTCAATAGCATAGTATGTTAGTTTTGTTGGGTCTGAGAAATGGTGGCTTGCGAAATGTCGGGCAATGGGATATTGTCTATCATGGTTGGTAATCGCACGCATATGTTCAAGCACTCGTTTTTTTGCCATATGCGTGGTACTACCCACATATCGTAGCTTACAGGGGCACTCCAACACATAGATAACAAAAGTGCTGGTGCATGTCAAGAATTGTGAGATATTCATCATTGTTCCCGTGCTGGTGTAAAAATATGTTTTAACCATTTTACTATTACCACAGGCCTTACAATGGCCACACGGGTAAAAACCTGGTAGGTCAATGCCTCTGTTCTCACAATTAGATTTAAGATCACTGTGGACTAGTGCATCTCTGAAGCTACGTCCTCTTCTGTACGTGATCATTGGATATGTTGGTAAGGTTTTACCTATGATGGAATCACTTTTTAAGATTTCCCAATGTCGTTGTACAATCTTGCGGACTTGGGTAGAATGTCCATTGAATGTCATAATCAGCCTAGCTGTTCCCTCCTCTTCCTTTTCTGTTGGAATTTCTGGAGGTGCTAAGGTACTGGATCTTTCAACAGATTCTACTCTTTCTGTTGCTTTTTTCAAAACCCATGATGGATACCCTCTTGCTCTGAATCTTTCGATCATTATTTTTTCTTCATTTTGGTAGTCTGATGTTAAGATGCAATTCCTTTTGGCTCTGAGTAGTTCCCCATACGGGATACTCCACTTCAAGCTGTCAGGATGACTACTCAAAGCATGGAGCAGGGTATTCCCAGCTGTGCATTTACGATATAAGACCGTATGTACACTGTTGTTCTTCACTTGGACACATGTGTCAAGATATTCCACCTTTTCTCTGCTAATCGTGCTGGTAAGGACAATGTTCTTGTTATTGTGGTTTAGTTTATCGACAAAGAGTACAGCTTCTTTCTCCTCTCCTTGCCATACAAAAAATATATCGTCGATATATCTAAGCCACAATACGACCCTGGTGAACTCCTGTTGAAGGTCTACCCTGGCCTGAGTCTCTTTCTCCCATGCCCCCATGAATAGATTCGCGTAACTAGGCGCGAAACACGTACCCATCGCGGTCCCGTGTTCTTGTTTATAGATCCTGCCATTGAACATAAAATAATTATTCATGAGACAGAATCTAATCATATCTAGGATCATGCCCGTGTGTTCCAATAGATCCAGACTCCTACATTTCAGGAATTCTGCACATGATTGAATCCCTTGTTCATGATCAATTATCGTGTACAGTGAGTTTACATCCAAAGTTATAAGGATGTAATCTTCCTGCCATACAAGATTTGAGATCTTATTTAAAAAATCTTTTGTGTCTTTGATGTAGGAGGGGAGAGTGAAAACAAATTCTCGTAAGAAGTGGTCTACATAGCGTGAGATATTTTCAAGGGCACTCCCTCTTGATGAAATGATTGGTCTGCCTGGTGGATTGTTTCTATTCTTGTGAACCTTTGGGAGTAGGTACATAACCGGTAAAATCGGACAATCTTTTTTCAAGAAACAAAATTCCTCCCACTCTATCAGGCCTTTATCTTTCCAATCATTCAGCAGTTCCCACCCTTTGTTAACACTCTCATTATATTCAGCCCGTGTTACATTTGTATAGGTTTTGTCATCATTCAATTGTCTTAAGGCCTCATTGATATACATGTCTTTAGGTAAAATCACAATGTTTCCGCCTTTATCGGCAGGTCTGATTATAATATTATCATCAGAGGCTAGATCTTCGATTGCTTTCTTCTGGGTTGCCGTGAGGTTATGTTTGAAAGTTTTCATTTTTTTCGTCCAATTATTCATTCTGAATTTCAGCATATCTGCACTCACTAGCTCTTGAAAAGTGTCAATATTATCATGGTCCATTCTTGGGACAAAGGTTGATTGGGGTTTGAAGTTGCTACAGGCTAATTTATCATGTTGTACTTCCAATTCATTAAGGATAGTTAGAGAATCTGAGCTCATCCCTGTCCCATCTGGATTATTCTGGAGCTCATGTAAAGTTATCATGGTATCTATGTCACCAATGGTTAACACCTCTTCCTGTGTACTACACAGTGTTGGAACTATCTCTTTACTTTTTGAGGGTTTCAGTTTGTGCCACTTTTTTAATTTCATTTTCCTACAGAATTTAAACACATCAATTTTACTTTCAGTGTAATTCATAGGAACTGAAGGACAGAAGGATAATCCTAAACACAAAGTTCGTTTAACTTTGTCACTGATGGTTCTAGCACTAAGGTTAACTATAGTCTGATTTACCATTAGATCATCCATCATTAGTTCTTCTTGGAGCGAGTTTGTCTTTTTCCCATGTACTCCGTAGTTCTCTCTTCTCTTCCTTCTTTGCCTTGTCCTCTTCCTCCTCTTCCTCTGGTACCCCTTCCTCTTCCTCTGCCCCTTCCTCTCGGTTTCGGTGAATTCTCCATTTGGTTCGTTGCTGATCTTGTTGTATGCCGGTTCTCCTTCATCAACCGGTACTCGTCTAAAAAAGTGGGTTTTGGGTAGGTTGTTCTTTCTGTGTCCGAGGTCGAGCTTTCTGATGTTCTTACAAGTGATTCTTCTGTATTGGTATCGCTGACTTTAGCAGTATCATCTACTTGTACGCTCTGTTGTTGATTGATGTTAACATTGGTTTCAACTATGTTCCTCTTCTCATACAAATAGTCATACTTGCGACTGTATGTAAGAAGTCTACCAGATTCATAGTCCCCACAGTCTCTGTGCAATTTCCGTTGCTTCCGCATCTTGATATCTTCCTCCATTATTTTTAGACGTTTTTTCATTTCTTCCAGGAATTTGCTAATCATGTCTTGGTCATCATGGCTGTCTAACTTTTTCTTGATTTCCTCCATTTCTTGTTTAATCTTATCCCTGTCTGACCAGGCATATTTGACCAGTATTATTAGCATATTCCTCGAGCTGCAGGCTGAGTTTGCTGACCACTCTTCCAGCATTTTAGAATCAGGAGAATCATACGAGGGGGTTATATATATTCGTAATCCCCTGGGTATCATGGATTTGTCAATGTAGTCCTGGAGTGATGTCGCCTCCCACCACTTAGAGATTTCCTGTTTGCTAAGTTTTTCAAATCTTTTTAGTAAGCTACTGATCGTGTCCTCATTTGTTGCCTTAGTCAGAACATTTCTCGCAACACCAGGTGCCCTCGCAAAGAGTGCTTGGGCTGCATCTCTGCGTTCTTTTTCTTCATCCATCCGACCTCTCCAAGGTGAGAATAAAGTTCATGAATTAGCGATTTTGGAAAGAGACCATTCGCTGCCTATGCCAATGCCGTTCCCTTTGTAATACAAAGTTCCCCAGGTCTAAGGGAATATGTGCGTCTTCAAAATGGTAACACACACTGCCAGAGGATGTCATCAATCAGATAGATTCCTTAGTGAAACAGCCAGTATATACCAAAATATACGTAAATTGCTTTTGTATACAATCACTGCACTTTTTCACGCATCAATCACATGAACGTATACAACTCTTACCTGCACGGTGTATCCCGGTCCTCGAGGGATAGCGTGCGGTCTCTCTCGTTCACAGCAGCGTGATCGTGAAATCCTTCCTCATGGCAGAGTATTCCTCTCAGCCGATCCAAAGGATACTGCATTCAATGTCCAGCGAGATCCTCCTTTCGTATCCTCAATCTATTGTGGGGTGGCGCGAGACCGGCGGAGCAAAACCGGCACTTCAATATTTATCAAAACGGAATCCCACTCGCGCTCTCGGATGGCAATTGGCACAAAGACAACGAACTTCAATCCAAACAAAAGGGAGTTTATTTACTTCATAAACTCGCCGTGACGCGTTTCGCCACTGTCGTGGCTTGTTCACACAGCGATACACCGTAAGCAACACCATTACATACATTTGCCTTTCATAACCAAAGAAAGAGGACTGTGGCCTCGCAAAGCTCGCTGAGAAACTCCTGAACAAAACGGTCGCCATTTTAGCAAGTGCAAAATATAATGTTACAGATACAGTATAAACGTTATATGGCACCATCGTTGACGTAGCAAGGCGCATTTCCATAAAATATTAGTCATAAATTCTATGGTTATTCTAGAGTACAAAATTGATTAGTACATAGAAATTTTATGTCATGTCACAAAGTTGGTAGTAATACGTTCGTAAAAACGAACAAACTTCGCTTAATGAGATTTGCCTAGAATTCTAATCAGGAATGTTCCTATGTCGTAATTCTATAGATAAATCATTAGACCTCATTGACATAGCCCCTTGTGCTACACGAGATTACATAATTTTATGCTCACACGGTTTCTTAGTCACATTGCAATTCAACCCTTGTTAGTGGGTGTTTTGATATATTAAGGCTTTCTATGCATGGTGTCGTCTTCCCTTATATCACCCATATATTAAAATTTAGAACCAATTGGTCTTATCTCACACAAAGAGAACCGTCGGATGATCTGAGGAGAATGAGCAGAGATCTCAAACTGGATCAGCCATATCACCCTTTCTTCCTTCCTGTTAAGAAGATACAGATATGATTAAGTCATAGGAAAATTATAATCGCACATAAGAACAATAAACACACTCATTCATTTTGAAGATGTATTGCCATCTCTTCGTCGAGATTATGGCCGTTCGGAAAAAGGGTACACATCCCTATTATGTGTTTCGACTCCCGCTGTCTGAGTCTTAGGACCCTATTGCCCCCTCTGACTTTGGGTGTGACCTGCTCAATAGCATAGTATGTTAGTTTTGTTGGGTCTGAGAAATGGTGGCTTGCGAAATGTCGGGCAATGGGATATTGTCTATCATGGTTGGTAATCGCACGCATATGTTCAAGCACTCGTTTTTTTGCCATATGCGTGGTACTACCCACATATCGTAGCTTACAGGGGCACTCCAACACATAGATAACAAAAGTGCTGGTGCATGTCAAGAATTGTGAGATATTCATCATTGTTCCCGTGCTGGTGTAAAAATATGTTTTAACCATTTTACTATTACCACAGGCCTTACAATGGCCACACGGTAAAAACCTGGTAGGTCAATGCCTCTGTTCTCACAATTAGATTTAAGATCACTGTGGACTAGTGCATCTCTGAAGCTACGTCCTCTTCTGTACGTGATCATTGGATATGTTGGTAAGGTTTTACCTATGATGGAATCACTTTTTAAGATTTCCCAATGTCGTTGTACAATCTTGCGATTTTTACACCAGCACGGGAACAATGATGAATATCTCACAATTCTTGACATGCACCAGCACTTTTGTTATCTATGTGTTGGAGTGCCCCTGTAAGCTACGATATGTGGGTAGTACCACGCATATGGCAAAAAAACGAGTGCTTGAACATATGCGTGCGATTACCAACCATGATAGACAATATCCCATTGCCCGACATTTCGCAAGCCACCATTTCTCAGACCCAACAAAACTAACATACTATGCTATTGAGCAGGTCACACCCAAAGTCAGAGGGGGCAATAGGGTCCTAAGACTCAGACAGCGGGAGTCGAAACACATAATAGGGATGTGTACCCTTTTTCCGAACGGCCATAATCTCGACGAAGAGATGGCAATACATCTTCAAAATGAATGAGTGTGTTTATTGTTCTTATGTGCGATTATAATTTTCCTATGACTTAATCATATCTGTATCTTCTTAACAGGAAGGAAGAAAGGGTGATATGGCTGATCCAGTTTGAGATCTCTGCTCATTCTCCTCAGATCATCCGACGGTTCTCTTTGTGTGAGATAAGACCAATTGGTTCTAAATTTTAATATATGGGTGATATAAGGGAAGACGACACCATGCATAGAAAGCCTTAATATATCAAAACACCCACTAACAAGGGTTGAATTGCAATGTGACTAAGAAACCGTGTGAGCATAAAATTATGTAATCTCGTGTAGCACAAGGGGCTATGTCAATGAGGTCTAATGATTTATCTATAGAATTACGACATAGGAACATTCCTGATTAGAATTCTAGGCAAATCTCATTAAGCGAAGTTTGTTCGTTTTTACGAACGTATTACTACCAACTTTGTGACATGACATAAAATTTCTATGTACTAATCAATTTTGTACTCTAGAATAACCATAGAATTTATGACTAATATTTTATGGAAATGCGCCTTGCTACGTCAACGATGGTGCCATATAACGTTTATACTGTATCTGTAACATTATATTTTGCACTTGCTAAAATGGCGACCGTTTTGTTCAGGAGTTTCTCAGCGAGCTTTGCGAGGCCACAGTCCTCTTTCTTTGGTTATGAAAGGCAAATGTATGTAATGGTGTTGCTTACGGTGTATCGCTGTGTGAACAAGCCACGACAGTGGCGAAACGCGTCACGGCGAGTTTATGAAGTAAATAAACTCCCTTTTGTTTGGATTGAAGTTCGTTGTCTTTGTGCCAATTGCCATCCGAGAGCGCGAGTGGGATTCCGTTTTGATAAATATTGAAGTGCCGGTTTTGCTCCGCCGGTCTCGCGCCACCCCACAATAGATTGAGGATACGAAAGGAGGATCTCGCTGGACATATATATATATATATATATATATATATATATATATATATATATATATTTCTCCGCATATGTTATAATGTTTCCCATTATTTGGGTTAGAATGTTGTATTGCATTGCTGTATTGGTGTAACGAGATATCTTTGTTTTTTTTTCTTATGATACCCACTATACATCTAAGGATTTTTACTGCTAACTATTCTGATTCTAAGCATTTGAATCTATAAAAGATACCCCAATACTGGATAAGAAAACGAGTTACTTACCTGTAACTTTAGTTATCCAGTATTGGTATGTTTCATAGATTCACCTGCGACTCACCCTCCTCCCCGGAGAGGCTTACCTTATTACCTGTACATATTATTGTCACTTGTGCTACGAAAATCTGAGGGTTTGCCTCTCTGTGGAGGGTTCTAAGAGGGTGCTGCAGCCTGATTGGCTGTGTTCCAAATTTGCATCTTTTTACAAAAAGACTAAGATAGGCTAATGTAGTGACCTTACTGTCCATAGTAGCCTAATGTATAATGTTTTTTATGACTATTATGAATATGTTTTATTGTACCGCGAGACTCCCATCTCGTCGGCGGGGATGATTCTAAGCATGTGAATCTATGAAAGATACCAATACTGGATAACTAAAGTTACAGGTAAGTAACTCATTTTCTTCTCAGTAATTACAGGTTGTAAATTGTAATAACCAATTCCCAGTATCAACTTATGAGAGGGGTAGACCTCACAGTAGTAAAAAAAAGAATGTGGGTGTTTTTCACTACCAGGAGATGTACAACTTAAAAGTACATGTTATACTATTTGATTACACAGCACCCTGCCTTATGAGCTAGTTATGGCCTACTTTAGGGGTGACCTATATGTAATAAAAGGGGACCTTAAGGCTTGGCAAGAGGTTCTAAATGCCAAGTCGATATAGCAGTGTAAACTGCACACTCAGGCTCTGCAGTGGCAGGCAAGAGACATGTTTAAAGGTCTACTTGAGGGGGTGGCATAATCAGTGCTGCAGGACCTCTACTAGTAGTTTATTTAGAGGCCCTGTGCACATGTAGTGCACTCTACTAGGGACGCAGAGGTTTAATGAAATATACCATTGTGGATAAGTCAATCCAACCATGTTTAGGGGAGGGTGCAAGCACTTAAGCACTGATCAGCAGTGATAAAGAGTCCTAAGGCTAACAAAATGAATTCAGCAAAAAGGGGAGGAGGAAGGCAAAAGGTGTGGGGGTAACCCTGCAGAAAGGGCAATTTCCAACACGATCTCCCTCCAGCCTAAAGCTAACTAATCAATCACTTGATGGACTTCCCTGCTTAGGCGATAGAACATGGACAATGGCCCATTACTGTTGGGGCACTTATCAGTTATACGCCTCACTGAGCTCAACTGGATCCCTCTGACTACACTCTCCTGAGCCACTTAACTGACTCATGGGGAACACTTCTCCTCCCCTGTGGACCCTTTTCTGTGCATCACTAAGCTTAATTTGCTCACAGAGGTATCTGAGTAGGCAAACAGTACCACCATGGCCAACAAAGTGATATAGCCCATTTCAGCCCTTGGGTCTGACTTCTGTCCCTAATTCAAGGAAACCTCTGTCCACAAGGACAGCAACCAACAAAGGTCACTGACAGCTGTCAGTGTCAAGAGCCCCACCTGGGCCATCTAGGGGTCTCTGACCTCTTTGGTTTCTCAGAGTGAGAGTAATGGCTCCAGGATGAGCACCTACCCTTCCTTCTGTCTGCCTGAATGGATTGGAATGCCCACTGCAAAGTACCTTGGATGCGTCATCAACGGAGTCAAGATGCAAGAAGTAAAGGGCGCTGCTTCATCATTGAACCTCTGGATTACAGGCAATGCACCAGTGCCGAGCCTTGCAAAGTCAGTGATGCGTCGAAAACTGGAGACGATGACTGTTGTCCATCCAGCAGCGGTGATGCATCGGCATCGAGGGAGATGCAAAGGAGATGCACCAGTTCCAATTGGTTCAACATCATCATTGCGTGGATTCTGGCTATTGCAGCATTTTATACTCCCTTCCAAGGGCCCAGGACTGGAATGACACCACCTGGCGAGGCAAGTCTTGCAGGGTGCAAAGTCCATGTGCTGTTGCAGGTGAATGAGAAGTCTTTGATGTCCAGGAGACTTATACAGGGGCAAGCCAGCATGCCCTTGGAGTCACTCTGGGTCCAAGTGAGATGGGTCCAGGCCTTCCTCAGCAGGGCAGAGGGTAGCAGGCATCAGGGCAGCACAGCAGAAAAGCAGTTCTTCCAGAGCAGTAGTCCAGCAGAGTGGCAGTCCTTCCTCCTGGCAGAGTTCTTCACAGGTCCAGGTGTGTCTGAAGTGGTAGGGTAAGTAATGAGTTCTTATAACCAGTGGCGCCTTTGAAGTGAGAGTGACTTCAAAGAAGGGTAGTTGAAGTGCACAGAGGTCCTCCCTCCCAGCTCTTCTGGGCAGTATCTCCTCCTGTAGGGGCAGGTACACTCCTTGTCTCTCTCACCAGGCAGGTGGTCTTCTAGGCATGATAAGCGGACCCTCAACTCCACTTATAGAAAGTGAAGACTTCAGGTGATGTCATCTCACCTCTGGCAGACTAGTTATCAGACAGACACCAGCACTAGTCACACAGCAGTCCTTCTAGTAGCTGAGGGAGCACTTCCTTCCTTGTTTACCAAGGAAATTGAGCTAGAACAAAGTTGGGTTGCTATAGAATCCACGTTTATACGCATTTTCTTGGTAGGTGATGTGCTCTACTGTTGAAGGCTTCCGAGGCAGTCTGGGATGCTTCTCTTTCAAATGTCATTTTTTGACTGTTCCACAGACACAGCCTTTGAGCAAACTGATGGGTCTCACAGCCGGTCATAATGGTTTAGCCTTGATGCAGAAGTATCAAGCTGGAGTATAGTGAAGTATGAAATCTCTGCACATGGGTGTCATCAGCCTTCTTGAAGCTTCAATGGAGATGGACAAAAGGACAGGCCCTATCTACAAACTTCCTTGACTTGAAGAACAGAAACTGCATTCCTACACCTCACCCTATCATCTATGAAATACCAGCACTCAGGAAGAACTAATCAACAGCCTTTTTTAACCAGACCATCATTAAATGTCTTATAGAAGCTATGTCTCCATCCTCCTTCACTCCTGTGCGTAGATACTGCTTATTCTCACAAGAGGAGCTAGCCAACTAATTAACTAAAAACCTTCATACAGTAAAAGAAACATTAACAAACACCGAGTAAGAATCAAGGCCAAAGAACCCAAATCTCAATAAAAAAGCAAATGTATTATATAAGTAACTGGTCCTCCTCTACTCACATCCTTAAAATAGTACATAAAGGAAAAATGAGGCAGCTCCAGGGCCAAATGGCATCCCCTCAGTGATTTTTAAATCAAACCCAGAGGAATGGAAAAAACTACAGAATATTCTATTGAATGTCTGCTAAGAGAAAGGACTTGTTCTGAAATTCTGGCTGGGTTTTTCTCAACCTGAATGTGGATTGCCCATGGGACCTGCCCATATCTAAATCTTAATTTTAAGCTGCTTAAAAGAACAACATCTCCCTGCTTTCTAGCGTAAAAGACCTCAAGAAATTCCGCTCTCATGTACATTTTTCTACTTGCTATGCCAATACACACCTAATTATATCTCACAGTTTCAATCCCCTGGAGTACAAGGATGAAACGTCTGCACCTAGGTCTTGGACTCTTGATGCTGGGGAAATCAAACAAACATGGAGGCTCACGAGATACCAACATGCATGTAGATTCTGCAATTACTTCAAAGAAAGCCTAGTGCATCCGTATGCTGCTGTACAAAATTTACATGGGAACGGAGATTTCTTTTAACTAAAACTTTAAAGTCATTAGAATTAGGAACATGCAGTGAAGCTATGCTACTCTGTTTTACCACCACCGAAGGATTGCTGATAGACAAGTTTGTAAAAAATAGAAATAGGTCGCAAGACGAACTTAACAGGCCCCATCAATTAGTGTATTTAACCAAACAGCACAATATTTTCAAAGATCCTGGACCAGTTCCAAAAGTCCAAATAATCAAATCTTAACATGCTCCTTTTTATTCTGTTAATTATGTCACTTTGTAAATTTGTTCTTCACTCTTCTTCATTCCTTCATTTTAAGTCTTATGATCATGTGTAATGTATGCTGCAGTGGTTTTCATCAATGATACACAATACAAGTTTACATTAGCTGGTGTCCCTCCAGGGTCAATATAGACGCTATAGGAGCAGGACAAAAGCAAATAAATTAATTTAATAATTGCTAGAGTCCCTCCAGGGCCCATGGAAGGCAAGACACATTTAATACATGAATTGAAAATAACACCTGGTATCCTATCCTTCAAGGGCACATGGGAGGCAGGTAAAAATCCAATAAATTAATCAAAACAACTATGTACTACAGAATACTATAATCAGCACAAGCACAAATACGTATATCAGGAAAAGACAAAAAAAAGTACAAAAATTATATTGGCTTCTTCTTTTAATGTTATTAGAAGATTACTTTTAAAAGATGAAAAAATGATTGAAACCCACTGGCTGCAGAAAATTGTGCTCACTGATCATCACAACATTGCAACCAATGACGGAGGCATGGAGAACAAACACAGGATGGCCACTTTCTGCATAAACACTCTCTGGCTTCAAAAAATGGTAGTTGCCACATGGGCAGTGTTGGAAACGGCCCTTTTTGCAGGGTTATCCCCAAACTTTTTGCTTATTCCTCCTTTATTTTTTCTGACCCGTGGTTGTTGGCAATAGGACCCTGGGCACTTTACCACTGCTGATCAGTGCTAAAGTGCATATTGTTACATTGATTGGTTATCCATGATTGGTATATTTGTTTCACCTGTTAGCCCCTAGTAAAGTGCACTGCGTGTGCCAGGGCTGGTGATTCAAATGCTACTAGTGGGCTGCAGCACTGATTGTGCCACCCACAGGAGTAGCGCTAAGATGATGTCTTAGGCCTGCTTGCAGTGCCTATGTGCAGTCCAGGACTGCCATGTCGACCTGGCCAGTGCACCCACTGACCAGGCCTTATCCTTCCCTTTCTGTACATGTCAGGCATCCCTATGGTGGCCCTAGGTACCCCCCTGGGCTGGGTGCAGTGTATCTGAAAGGTAGGGCATGTACTGAGGTGTGTAACATGCCCTGGTAGTGAATTACAGCCATTTTCGTTTTTCACTGCTGAGAGGCTATCTTGCCCATAGGATAGAATGGGGAAGGCTGTTTACATGCCTATCTTCCCATAAGGGCAAGATAGAAAATCCAAGTTTGGTATCTCTGTGTTCAGAATTTAATCATACATCTTTTTAGCAAGATGGTTTTTAAATTCACTGTGTGAGAATAGCACTTTTTAGAAAGTAGCTATTCTCCTGTTTAACCTTCCTGTGTGCCTGTGTGCTGGTTGGCTGACTGGTGTCAGGTGATGTGCTAGGTGGCTCCAGGAGCCTGGATGAGTCAGCAGCAGGGTGAATAGGGAGATCTGCTTTAGATGGGTGGGAGGAGTAGTCCCTGGGTCTGAATAGGGCTGCCCCTGACAAACACAAAGCTGGCTCCACCCCCTGCTGGCCAGGCTGAGGACTCTGCCTCTGCTGGCACAAAGAAGGCTCCACCTCCTGCTGAGCGTCTAACGACCCTGCCCCTCACTCTGAAAGGAACCAGGTGCTCCAGAGCAGAGCACACCCAGGAACCGGTTTGAGCAGGGGAATCCCCCCACTGAAACACAAGAGACAAAGACTTGGAGGGGTATAAGAAGAGGACCCCAGACACCTAAAAGTTTAGATCACTTTGGAACTAAGAAGAAACCTCTGCCAAGGAGAAAGCTGGAAGAAACTGAAGAGGAGAAGACTGCCTGCTTGCTGTTTTGCTTTGCTGCCAAGGAGAGGGGAAGGACTTTGCTGTGTCCCCTTCTTTTGATTCTGATCTCCAAGGGCCTGAGAAGAGCTGGCTCCCTGTTAAGAAGTCCCAGGAACAAAAGGACTTCACCACCAGCTCCCCGGGAACTCTGCTGAGAGAGTTCTGACCTGCCTTGGAGTGCTTGCCCAGTCTTGGGGCTTCAGGAGGTCGTTTTGCTGTGTTTAGGGAGCTGGGAAGCAGAAGCGTGAACAAGAGTGACTGGTACCCAACGCATCATCCGATTGCGTGTCGCAAGACGAGAGTGCGAGGAAAATTTCATTGCGGCACCATCGCAACACGCAGGGTCTCCGCATCGCCGAGTGCGTCGAGCATCGTCCCGAAGCGTGAAGCTTCCTGCCATTGCGAGGGTTGTCGCAGAACCAGTTTGCGGGCCACACCACTGCCGGTGCGTGAAAAGTCTCCAATCGCTGCGTGCGTCGACGCAGAGTCCCGTTCCGTGGCGCATCGAGAGTTGCGGCGCCGGAAGGCAACGCTGCGCCACGCATCGCACCACATCGAAGAGTGTCGCATCGAACCTGTGCGTGAAGCTTCCCCCTAAGAAACCTACGCAACGAAAGCCAAAGGTATCGCATCCTCCCCCTACAGATCGGAGCCGGCGCATCCACCTCTGCTGCGTGAAGCAGGGCTGCTGCAAAGCCTCCCCAGGATCTCAGGAGCATCGCATCGCCTTTGCCATCTTCCTTGTTATAGCTTTTGGGAACCTTATCGCAACTACAGGTACTGTTGGGCACGAGAGTGTCGCATTTTGTGCATTGAGAGTCGCACTGTGCAGGACACTGATTTTGACATCCTGGAGTACTTTCTGCAACCTCTTGAACTATCTTTAAAGTAACCTTTTGAATTATATGTTGGTTTGTCTGTAGTATTTGGTCTTGTGAAGTTTTTAGTAAAGATTCCTTATTTTTCTAAAACTGGTGTGGAGTAAATCTGTGGTGTTTTCACTGTGTTACTGTGAGTGTTGGTACAAATACTTTACACATTGCCTTTGATAGCCTAGACTGCTCAGGCCAAGCTACCTAGAGGGTGAGCAGGGGTTATCTTAACAGTGTATCCCCCTTTCCCTGACTAGAAGCAAGGGTCCCTACTTGGACAGTGGTACCTACCCTGCCAACTAGAGACCCCCAGATCTAACATTGGTGGTCAGCGGTGAGGATTGAACTTGTATTTGTACTTGACCCACAGTAATTGGTGTACATCACTAGGAGTGCAGACCAATAGACAACCACATACTGTGTTATTTTTGATCTCTATTTTTGAGTAACTCTTCAAGAGCATCATGTCTCAGGTGGCAACAAGTGAGAGGGCAGAATTGGAGTTTTCCATTGCGGATTTGTATTCGTACGGAGTTGTAGCACTCAAGCAATTCTGCAAAGACCGTGGTTGCCCCTTTAAAAGCGGAGCTAGAAAGGATGAGCTCCAAAAAGTCTTGAAGGCCTGGTGGGAGGCCCAAGAGGAGGATGATGCAGATGAAGAGGATGGTTTTGTTCCCCAAGCTCTGCCCGTGGTCGGACCAGTCTCAAGGGCTGGCAGCTCCCATTCCAGTAGGAGTCTCACTCCAGAGGAGTTGGAGGAGAATCAAAGGGCTAGAGATCATGAGTTAGAAGTCATGAGGCTTGAGTTGAAGCTGATGGAAATGGAAACCCAAAACAAAGTAGAAGAGAGCAAGAAGATGTATGCCTTGGAAGAATTGAAATTGACCTTGGCACATGAATTAAGAATGAGGGAGCTTGATTTGGAGCTCGAGAGGCTTGAGGCCATGAGTGTCTCAGCTGAAGAAGAATGGTTAGCTCAAGAAGTGAGCTTTGCTGAGTTGGAGGTGGAGTCCAGCTCAGATGGTGGCAGCAAGATTGTAGTTTCTAGTGCTGAGAGAAAGGTACAAACACCCAGAGATGTGGCGCCTAACTTGAGGGAGGGGGTTGACAGACCCCAGGGAGTTCAGGTTTATGATGTAGTTCCAGTGGAGTGCAGTATCCCTGAAGTGGATTGGGGAACTGGCACAGGGGACCATATTCCTAGTGGTGGGAGGGACACTCTACTGACCCTAGATGAGAGGTACAGGGAGAGGGGTTCCCCCATGGTAGAAACCTTGGTGTGTGAGTGTGGAGACCGCCCAGAAGAGTGTGAGTTGTGTGACAGAGACAGTCAGATACTGTCTTGCCAATCTCAGGAGAGTGGTGTGGGGTACGTGTGTGAGGCACTGGAGGGTGAGGCAAACGGTAGCTTGGTTAACAACTGTGGGGGGCTGTGTGATTCATTTGTTGGAGAGCATATTTTAAGTCCCTGTTTTCCAGAGCTATGCCAACACCCGGTGGAGTGTGAGTTCTCTGGTTCCAGAGAGCTTGCGTTGGAGGCAGACCTTTGGTTGGATGTCAAAAGGTCTGGAGAGGCATTGGGGAGTGATCCCAAAAGGAGTGGCCCGGATATCTTCCAGACCTGTGAGGTGGAAGAGGTTCAGTGTAGCCCAGTTAGGTCCCAGTGTAGTGGGAGGGGTGTAGGGGCTCACGTCCTATCTCAGTGGAGAAGGGGTGAGTGTGGGACTGTGGGTCCCAAGGTGCCCGAAACCCAGTCTCAGGGCCTGGCGGGTTCCTTAAGGGAACACCAGGTTGGGGGCCTAGACAGTGCTAGTAGGCCATTTGAGGAGGATCTCCTAGTGTCAGGAGAACCTGGAGCCTCTGTAAACAGAGCTCCAGTGGTTCTGGTGTCTGGCGGTACCGCTCCAGTTGGGAGGGTGCAGAAGTCCAGACTGAGGGGTGAGAGGGGGATGTGTTCCCCAGTGGGAGAACCAGTGGGTCAGGGACCAGCCAGAAGGGCTGAGTCCCCTAGCAGTGACCATGGTGACACCACTTCTGTCCTGGGAGATCTTCGCGCACTGTCAGGTGGACAGGGGCCGGGAGATCTGCGCCAGGCAGACTGTCACGAGACACATGAGTCATGTGTCACCCTCGGGGAGATACTGTGTGAGTCCCCAGAAGTCCTGGCATGCCAGGCAGGTTTGAAACCGCAGGGTTTAGTCCCTGGGTTGGGAGGCCAGGTTCAGGATCTGCCTGACCTGGGGGGAAGGACATCTGTAAGCTGTGTCCTGACCGGGTTGGCTTCCAGGGGTACCCCTCCAGTGGGGAGGGTGCAGCTCCCTGGAAGGGGGTGCAGAGGGAGAGAGTCCTCGCCTCTGACCCCGGTTCACCTGGAGGGTGTAGACCCTAGATTGGAGGGCCAGGTCCGGGGTGTCCCCCCTGACTTCGAATCCCAGTTGCAGGATAGAACCCCTGAACTGGTGGGCGAATGGTGCAGGACACCTGCCACAGGTGCCCTGACTATTCTAGAAGGGGGTACCGCTCCAGGTGGGAGGGTACAGAGCCCCAAGGAAGAGGAGGACTGGGTATGGAAAAGCCTACCCCAGCCTCCTGTCCAGCCACCGGATACAGGCCCGGGGCTGGTGGGTCAGTGTCAGGTTGTCAGACCCGACCTGACAGGAAAGGAAGTGGACAAAGGTTGCCAAGCACCTGGGGCTACTGCCCCCCACCTTCTGACGCCACAGGGGTTTGAGAGCCCTGAGAGGCATAAGGCCTGGGTCTCATCCCTGACCACTGGCAGTGGTCACTGCGGCCTGCTGTCTGTCTGTTGGGACACACCTGTAAGCAAGTTAAGGCTAGGTGCTGCACAGGTGGTGTCCACAGGTGAGGAGAAGGGTCCCACATGGATTGGCTTGGTGGACCCTGAGAGTATGGATGGAGAGATCCAACCGGGTTCAGGAAGGCGTAGAACAGGAATAGTACCCTGCTGTTTGGGCCAGTTTCCGTGTTCTATCGCCCTAAGCAGGGAATCCCATCGAGGTATCGCTTGGTCTACCCTGGCTTTAGGCTGGAAGGGGGTTGTGTTGGAAACGGCCCTTTTTGCAGGGTTATCCCCAAACTTTTTGCTTATTCCTCCTTTATTTTTTCTGACCCGTGGTTGTTGGCAATAGGACCCTGGGCACTTTACCACTGCTGATCAGTGCTAAAGTGCATATGCTCCCTTGGTAAATTGTTACATTGATTGGTTATCCATGATTGGTATATTTGTTTCACCTGTTAGCCCCTAGTAAAGTGCACTGCGTGTGCCAGGGCTGGTGATTCAAATGCTACTAGTGGGCTGCAGCACTGATTGTGCCACCCACAGGAGTAGCGCTAAGATGATGTCTTAGGCCTGCTTGCAGTGCCTATGTGCAGTCCAGGACTGCCATGTCGACCTGGCCAGTGCACCCACTGACCAGGCCTTATCCTTCCCTTTCTGTACATGTCAGGCATCCCTATGGTGGCCCTAGGTACCCCCCTGGGCTGGGTGCAGTGTATCTGAAAGGTAGGGCATGTACTGAGGTGTGTAACATGCCCTGGTAGTGAATTACAGCCATTTTCGTTTTTCACTGCTGAGAGGCTATCTTGCCCATAGGATAGAATGGGGAAGGCTGTTTACATGCCTATCTTCCCATAAGGGCAAGATAGAAAATCCAAGTTTGGTATCTCTGTGTTCAGAATTTAATCATACATCTTTTTAGCAAGATGGTTTTTAAATTCACTGTGTGAGAATAGCACTTTTTAGAAAGTAGCTATTCTCCTGTTTAACCTTCCTGTGTGCCTGTGTGCTGGTTGGCTGACTGGTGTCAGGTGATGTGCTAGGTGGCTCCAGGAGCCTGGATGAGTCAGCAGCAGGGTGAATAGGGAGATCTGCTTTAGATGGGTGGGAGGAGTAGTCCCTGGGTCTGAATAGGGCTGCCCCTGACAAACACAAAGCTGGCTCCACCCCCTGCTGGCCAGGCTGAGGACTCTGCCTCTGCTGGCACAAAGAAGGCTCCACCTCCTGCTGAGCGTCTAACGACCCTGCCCCTCACTCTGAAAGGAACCAGGTGCTCCAGAGCAGAGCACACCCAGGAACCGGTTTGAGCAGGGGAATCCCCCCACTGAAACACAAGAGACAAAGACTTGGAGGGGTATAAGAAGAGGACCCCAGACACCTAAAAGTTTAGATCACTTTGGAACTAAGAAGAAACCTCTGCCAAGGAGAAAGCTGGAAGAAACTGAAGAGGAGAAGACTGCCTGCTTGCTGTTTTGCTTTGCTGCCAAGGAGAGGGGAAGGACTTTGCTGTGTCCCCTTCTTTTGATTCTGATCTCCAAGGGCCTGAGAAGAGCTGGCTCCCTGTTAAGAAGTCCCAGGAACAAAAGGACTTCACCACCAGCTCCCCGGGAACTCTGCTGAGAGAGTTCTGACCTGCCTTGGAGTGCTTGCCCAGTCTTGGGGCTTCAGGAGGTCGTTTTGCTGTGTTTAGGGAGCTGGGAAGCAGAAGCGTGAACAAGAGTGACTGGTACCCAACGCATCATCCGATTGCGTGTCGCAAGACGAGAGTGCGAGGAAAATTTCATTGCGGCACCATCGCAACACGCAGGGTCTCCGCATCGCCGAGTGCGTCGAGCATCGTCCCGAAGCGTGAAGCTTCCTGCCATTGCGAGGGTTGTCGCAGAACCAGTTTGCGGGCCACACCACTGCCGGTGCGTGAAAAGTCTCCAATCGCTGCGTGCGTCGACGCAGAGTCCCGTTCCGTGGCGCATCGAGAGTTGCGGCGCCGGAAGGCAACGCTGCGCCACGCATCGCACCACATCGAAGAGTGTCGCATCGAACCTGTGCGTGAAGCTTCCCCCTAAGAAACCTACGCAACGAAAGCCAAAGGTATCGCATCCTCCCCCTACAGATCGGAGCCGGCGCATCCACCTCTGCTGCGTGAAGCAGGGCTGCTGCAAAGCCTCCCCAGGATCTCAGGAGCATCGCATCGCCTTTGCCATCTTCCTTGTTATAGCTTTTGGGAACCTTATCGCAACTACAGGTACTGTTGGGCACGAGAGTGTCGCATTTTGTGCATTGAGAGTCGCACTGTGCAGGACACTGATTTTGACATCCTGGAGTACTTTCTGCAACCTCTTGAACTATCTTTAAAGTAACCTTTTGAATTATATGTTGGTTTGTCTGTAGTATTTGGTCTTGTGAAGTTTTTAGTAAAGATTCCTTATTTTTCTAAAACTGGTGTGGAGTAAATCTGTGGTGTTTTCACTGTGTTACTGTGAGTGTTGGTACAAATACTTTACACATTGCCTTTGATAGCCTAGACTGCTCAGGCCAAGCTACCTAGAGGGTGAGCAGGGGTTATCTTAACAGTGTATCCCCCTTTCCCTGACTAGAAGCAAGGGTCCCTACTTGGACAGTGGTACCTACCCTGCCAACTAGAGACCCCCAGATCTAACATTGGTGGTCAGCGGTGAGGATTGAACTTGTATTTGTACTTGACCCACAGTAATTGGTGTACATCACTAGGAGTGCAGACCAATAGACAACCACATACTGTGTTATTTTTGATCTCTATTTTTGAGTAACTCTTCAAGAGCATCATGTCTCAGGTGGCAACAAGTGAGAGGGCAGAATTGGAGTTTTCCATTGCGGATTTGTATTCGTACGGAGTTGTAGCACTCAAGCAATTCTGCAAAGACCGTGGTTGCCCCTTTAAAAGCGGAGCTAGAAAGGATGAGCTCCAAAAAGTCTTGAAGGCCTGGTGGGAGGCCCAAGAGGAGGATGATGCAGATGAAGAGGATGGTTTTGTTCCCCAAGCTCTGCCCGTGGTCGGACCAGTCTCAAGGGCTGGCAGCTCCCATTCCAGTAGGAGTCTCACTCCAGAGGAGTTGGAGGAGAATCAAAGGGCTAGAGATCATGAGTTAGAAGTCATGAGGCTTGAGTTGAAGCTGATGGAAATGGAAACCCAAAACAAAGTAGAAGAGAGCAAGAAGATGTATGCCTTGGAAGAATTGAAATTGACCTTGGCACATGAATTAAGAATGAGGGAGCTTGATTTGGAGCTCGAGAGGCTTGAGGCCATGAGTGTCTCAGCTGAAGAAGAATGGTTAGCTCAAGAAGTGAGCTTTGCTGAGTTGGAGGTGGAGTCCAGCTCAGATGGTGGCAGCAAGATTGTAGTTTCTAGTGCTGAGAGAAAGGTACAAACACCCAGAGATGTGGCGCCTAACTTGAGGGAGGGGGTTGACAGACCCCAGGGAGTTCAGGTTTATGATGTAGTTCCAGTGGAGTGCAGTATCCCTGAAGTGGATTGGGGAACTGGCACAGGGGACCATATTCCTAGTGGTGGGAGGGACACTCTACTGACCCTAGATGAGAGGTACAGGGAGAGGGGTTCCCCCATGGTAGAAACCTTGGTGTGTGAGTGTGGAGACCGCCCAGAAGAGTGTGAGTTGTGTGACAGAGACAGTCAGATACTGTCTTGCCAATCTCAGGAGAGTGGTGTGGGGTACGTGTGTGAGGCACTGGAGGGTGAGGCAAACGGTAGCTTGGTTAACAACTGTGGGGGGCTGTGTGATTCATTTGTTGGAGAGCATATTTTAAGTCCCTGTTTTCCAGAGCTATGCCAACACCCGGTGGAGTGTGAGTTCTCTGGTTCCAGAGAGCTTGCGTTGGAGGCAGACCTTTGGTTGGATGTCAAAAGGTCTGGAGAGGCATTGGGGAGTGATCCCAAAAGGAGTGGCCCGGATATCTTCCAGACCTGTGAGGTGGAAGAGGTTCAGTGTAGCCCAGTTAGGTCCCAGTGTAGTGGGAGGGGTGTAGGGGCTCACGTCCTATCTCAGTGGAGAAGGGGTGAGTGTGGGACTGTGGGTCCCAAGGTGCCCGAAACCCAGTCTCAGGGCCTGGCGGGTTCCTTAAGGGAACACCAGGTTGGGGGCCTAGACAGTGCTAGTAGGCCATTTGAGGAGGATCTCCTAGTGTCAGGAGAACCTGGAGCCTCTGTAAACAGAGCTCCAGTGGTTCTGGTGTCTGGCGGTACCGCTCCAGTTGGGAGGGTGCAGAAGTCCAGACTGAGGGGTGAGAGGGGGATGTGTTCCCCAGTGGGAGAACCAGTGGGTCAGGGACCAGCCAGAAGGGCTGAGTCCCCTAGCAGTGACCATGGTGACACCACTTCTGTCCTGGGAGATCTTCGCGCACTGTCAGGTGGACAGGGGCCGGGAGATCTGCGCCAGGCAGACTGTCACGAGACACATGAGTCATGTGTCACCCTCGGGGAGATACTGTGTGAGTCCCCAGAAGTCCTGGCATGCCAGGCAGGTTTGAAACCGCAGGGTTTAGTCCCTGGGTTGGGAGGCCAGGTTCAGGATCTGCCTGACCTGGGGGGAAGGACATCTGTAAGCTGTGTCCTGACCGGGTTGGCTTCCAGGGGTACCCCTCCAGTGGGGAGGGTGCAGCTCCCTGGAAGGGGGTGCAGAGGGAGAGAGTCCTCGCCTCTGACCCCGGTTCACCTGGAGGGTGTAGACCCTAGATTGGAGGGCCAGGTCCGGGGTGTCCCCCCTGACTTCGAATCCCAGTTGCAGGATAGAACCCCTGAACTGGTGGGCGAATGGTGCAGGACACCTGCCACAGGTGCCCTGACTATTCTAGAAGGGGGTACCGCTCCAGGTGGGAGGGTACAGAGCCCCAAGGAAGAGGAGGACTGGGTATGGAAAAGCCTACCCCAGCCTCCTGTCCAGCCACCGGATACAGGCCCGGGGCTGGTGGGTCAGTGTCAGGTTGTCAGACCCGACCTGACAGGAAAGGAAGTGGACAAAGGTTGCCAAGCACCTGGGGCTACTGCCCCCCACCTTCTGACGCCACAGGGGTTTGAGAGCCCTGAGAGGCATAAGGCCTGGGTCTCATCCCTGACCACTGGCAGTGGTCACTGCGGCCTGCTGTCTGTCTGTTGGGACACACCTGTAAGCAAGTTAAGGCTAGGTGCTGCACAGGTGGTGTCCACAGGTGAGGAGAAGGGTCCCACATGGATTGGCTTGGTGGACCCTGAGAGTATGGATGGAGAGATCCAACCGGGTTCAGGAAGGCGTAGAACAGGAATAGTACCCTGCTGTTTGGGCCAGTTTCCGTGTTCTATCGCCCTAAGCAGGGAATCCCATCGAGGTATCGCTTGGTCTACCCTGGCTTTAGGCTGGAAGGGGGTTGTGTTGGAAACGGCCCTTTTTGCAGGGTTATCCCCAAACTTTTTGCTTATTCCTCCTTTATTTTTTCTGACCCGTGGTTGTTGGCAATAGGACCCTGGGCACTTTACCACTGCTGATCAGTGCTAAAGTGCATATGCTCCCTTGGTAAATTGTTACATTGATTGGTTATCCATGATTGGTATATTTGTTTCACCTGTTAGCCCCTAGTAAAGTGCACTGCGTGTGCCAGGGCTGGTGATTCAAATGCTACTAGTGGGCTGCAGCACTGATTGTGCCACCCACAGGAGTAGCGCTAAGATGATGTCTTAGGCCTGCTTGCAGTGCCTATGTGCAGTCCAGGACTGCCATGTCGACCTGGCCAGTGCACCCACTGACCAGGCCTTATCCTTCCCTTTCTGTACATGTCAGGCATCCCTATGGTGGCCCTAGGTACCCCCCTGGGCTGGGTGCAGTGTATCTGAAAGGTAGGGCATGTACTGAGGTGTGTAACATGCCCTGGTAGTGAATTACAGCCATTTTCGTTTTTCACTGCTGAGAGGCTATCTTGCCCATAGGATAGAATGGGGAAGGCTGTTTACATGCCTATCTTCCCATAAGGGCAAGATAGAAAATCCAAGTTTGGTATCTCTGTGTTCAGAATTTAATCATACATCTTTTTAGCAAGATGGTTTTTAAATTCACTGTGTGAGAATAGCACTTTTTAGAAAGTAGCTATTCTCCTGTTTAACCTTCCTGTGTGCCTGTGTGCTGGTTGGCTGACTGGTGTCAGGTGATGTGCTAGGTGGCTCCAGGAGCCTGGATGAGTCAGCAGCAGGGTGAATAGGGAGATCTGCTTTAGATGGGTGGGAGGAGTAGTCCCTGGGTCTGAATAGGGCTGCCCCTGACAAACACAAAGCTGGCTCCACCCCCTGCTGGCCAGGCTGAGGACTCTGCCTCTGCTGGCACAAAGAAGGCTCCACCTCCTGCTGAGCGTCTAACGACCCTGCCCCTCACTCTGAAAGGAACCAGGTGCTCCAGAGCAGAGCACACCCAGGAACCGGTTTGAGCAGGGGAATCCCCCCACTGAAACACAAGAGACAAAGACTTGGAGGGGTATAAGAAGAGGACCCCAGACACCTAAAAGTTTAGATCACTTTGGAACTAAGAAGAAACCTCTGCCAAGGAGAAAGCTGGAAGAAACTGAAGAGGAGAAGACTGCCTGCTTGCTGTTTTGCTTTGCTGCCAAGGAGAGGGGAAGGACTTTGCTGTGTCCCCTTCTTTTGATTCTGATCTCCAAGGGCCT
This sequence comes from Triturus cristatus, assembly GCF_964204655.1. NCBI lineage: Eukaryota > Metazoa > Chordata > Amphibia > Caudata > Salamandridae > Triturus > Triturus cristatus. The sequence goes on from NC_140585.1 coordinate 445,118,881, forward strand.
GAGAAGAGCTGGCTCCCTGTTAAGAAGTCCCAGGAACAAAAGGACTTCACCACCAGCTCCCCGGGAACTCTGCTGAGAGAGTTCTGACCTGCCTTGGAGTGCTTGCCCAGTCTTGGGGCTTCAGGAGGTCGTTTTGCTGTGTTTAGGGAGCTGGGAAGCAGAAGCGTGAACAAGAGTGACTGGTACCCAACGCATCATCCGATTGCGTGTCGCAAGACGCGAGTGCGAGGAAAATTTCATCGCGGCACCATCGCAACACGCAGGGTCTCCGCATCGCCGAGTGCGTCGAGCATCGTCCCGAAGCGTGAAGCTTCCTGCCATTGCGAGGGTTGTCGCAGAACCAGTTTGCGGGCCACACCACTGCCGGTGCGTGAAAAGTCTCCAATCGCTGCGTGCGTCGACGCAGAGTCCCGTTCCGTGGCGCATCGAGAGTTGCGGCGCCGGAAGGCAACGCTGCGCCACGCATCGCACCACATCGAAGAGTGTCGCATCGAACCTGTGCGTGAAGCTTCCCCCTAAGAAACCTACGCAACGAAAGCCAAAGGTATCGCATCCTCCCCCTACAGATCGGAGCCGGCGCATCCACCTCTGCTGCGTGAAGCAGGGCTGCTGCAAAGCCTCCCCAGGATCTCAGGAGCATCGCATCGCCTTTGCCATCTTCCTTGTTATAGCTTTTGGGAACCTTATCGCAACTACAGGTACTGTTGGGCACGAGAGTGTCGCATTTTGTGCATTGAGAGTCGCACTGTGCAGGACACTGATTTTGACATCCTGGAGTACTTTCTGCAACCTCTTGAACTATCTTTAAAGTAACCTTTTGAATTATATGTTGGTTTGTCTGTAGTATTTGGTCTTGTGAAGTTTTTAGTAAAGATTCCTTATTTTTCTAAAACTGGTGTGGAGTAAATCTGTGGTGTTTTCACTGTGTTACTGTGAGTGTTGGTACAAATACTTTACACATTGCCTTTGATAGCCTAGACTGCTCAGGCCAAGCTACCTAGAGGGTGAGCAGGGGTTATCTTAACAGTGTATCCCCCTTTCCCTGACTAGAAGCAAGGGTCCCTACTTGGACAGTGGTACCTACCCTGCCAACTAGAGACCCCCAGATCTAACAGGCAGCAAAGGAGGAGGCGTAGAGAACAAACACAAAATGACCACGACAGACACACAAACTCATTAGCTCCACTAGATGATGGCTGTCGGATAACAACAAAGAAGGAGGCATGGAGAACACAGAACATGATTGCTATGGGGCTATGATAGAACTGGCTGCTGAGAGGGCAGCTGGGGTGGTGTGGCTCAAAGGCACATAGGGGCATATTTATAATAACTGACGCATCCCTGCATATCAGCAGGGATGCGCCAGTTATTTTGCGCCCCAGCTCCGCCACCATGGATGCGCCGCATTTATAATGCGGCGCACCATGGGGCAAAACGGCACAGATGCGTCACGCATCTGTGCAGTAAAAGTGGCGCATTGCTGGAGTTGCGTCGCAAGCGCGACGCAGCTCCAGCAATGCTCTGGGGGGCCCTATCTTCACAATGCTGCGTCAATCCTTACGCCTGCTTCAAGCAGGCGCAGGGTTTTGACGCAGCATGGGCTCAAAAGTGACTGAGTGAAATCTTGTAGATTTCACTCAGCCACTTTTAGGAGGCGTTCCTGCGCCGGAACGCCCCCACCTGCCCTGGAATGCCTACATGTGGCGCAGGGCTTTACAACGTGACGCATCTCCCAGATGCGTCACGTTGTAAATACCCCGCACCATGGCACAGGATTTGCGCCGCTGCTGCGTCACAAAAGTGATGCAACGGCGGCGTAAATGAGGCGCAAGTCAAACATAAATCTGCCCCATAGTGTCTGCGATGGCCACCAACCTCCTGGGATGTTGATGTACTGCAGCTCCTGCTGTCTCCTCCTCTTTCTCTAGGCCCCACAGTCAATGGCCTATTTTTTTCCTAGCACAACTGAGCGGAAAATCCAGCTGAGCCTTTTTCTTTGGGTCCCCTCTCTCGGTCTGGCATTTGGTGGTAGCAACATGATGGTCTGAAAAAGACAAAAAAGAGAGACATGAGACTTGTAGCCACTTCAATCAGATATTAGTTCAATATTCTCAGTTGGTTCCTGGCATACTTTGTTAGCTTAAGTTGACTTTCAGCCAAAACTTGGGCTGGGGTTAGGTTTGTGTAATGATAACACTCACCAACTTTTAAGTGGTTGTCTTCAATTTATTTGTAATCATAGTCTGTACAGAAGTCACCACCATCACATCTCTCCAGGATTGCCCCAACGGACCATCTTGGAACTTTCCCTTAGAAGGAACAGTGGTGGAATCACATGATAATATTCCATTATTATTACCTACGATACACAGTAAAACACAACATATAATCTTCCTTTTATACAAAAAAAAATTTGAAAGCTCAAAATGAAACATAGGAGAAAACTACAAAACAAACGCAAACAACAATAAATAAAATTAAACTAAATAACGTAGACCACAAAATAGCAATACAGAAAAGGTAAAACTATTATTGTCTTGATCTCATTAGATTGCTTGTACATTGGCTTTGATTTATTGATTATTGATTGATGATGGTATATGTACTAATACTATATGTTGGAGTCGTCGTGTTGAGTTTTATGTAGTGCTTCTGGAACTTGGGAGCTGGTAGCAGTTCCGTAGTAGGGCAGAGGGAAGTATATGCTGCTCTCGGGAAAGACGGGATTGTTGGAATTACCTGTACGTATGCAGGAAAAACGTGTGACAATTGAAGTTGCGCGTCACATTGTCTGGGTTCGGAATCAGTGACATCGTCGTATGTTACTATTAGAAATATTTCTGGTATAAAAGGAGTGCGTATGGTAGCGAAGGTTATCTATGAAACTCTGGTCTTAAGTCCCAGGGATCCGTAAGGTTCACCGTTAAAGCTTATCACGGGAGAAGTAATAGGTATTCTCTGAGCTTGTTTGAAGGACTGGGCAGAGGAAAGCTGCTTGGTTAACGTGTATTATAATTCTGTAGCGGGACAGACTGTTCGCTGTTCTCGGGAAGGCAGGATTCTGTGTGTATGTACTACATTTTCTTGTATGAATGTGCGTGAATGTACGAGCATTTAGTTGATTGTAAAACTCTTTGGATCAGTCCTAGAGGAAACAGTTAATGAATGCATGTTAGAAGGGCAGAGTAGAGGGATGTGCTACTGTGTCAACGAGAGTATTAATTCCGTACTGGAACAGAAGTGAGTGAAAGACGAGATTCTTGTGAAATAGATTTTCTTTACTATTCTATGGTTAGCGAAGCAGACAATGGAGATGTTTATATGTTGTAACTAATAGATTTTGTAGAATTTGACACGAAGTCTACTGAGAAATTTTGTAAAGGAGGGGTAGACGAGTGACAGGAGACAGGAGTAGGAGCGACTGCAGCGACTGCTGACGTCAAACAGACCGCGCTCTGATTGGATACTAGATCAGTACAGTGCTCGCGCTGTGATTCGTGCGTTGGTGTGAGCCGCGCAAGGATTGGAAGAGGTACAGAGTGACGTAAACGCTCCAGGATTGGTGCGTTGGTGTGAGTTGCGCTGTTATTGGATGAAAAATCGTATTGTACAGTTGTAATACGGAAGGGATTAGAAAGTTTTGGTAAACGTTAAAATGTATTACCAAGAAGAGAAAAAGAAAAAATCTTTGTTCGGAAAAATAAAGCGATGGTTTGACAAGGATAAAGATGTTAAAACAAGAGAAGGTGAATTGTTACCTCCAATGAAAACGCCTGCATCATTCATGGCTGCAAGATATGGGTATCATACCTGTATATGGTTGGAGAATTGGGTAAGGTATACAAAGGAAGATGATGTCCTAGCATTTCCAGAACATGGTTCATTTAATCTGGCCGTGTTGAAAAATTTACAGGAAAAGATGTTATGTCTTGACCCAAGTCCAAGGCCGACACAGTTTTAGGCTTTAGTTGAATTGGAAGAGGAAGTACATGAGCGAGAAAAACAGAGGTCTGGAGGAAATTACAGATACATGTTTGGAAGAAGGCATGATCGTGAAACTCATCGTGATCGAATGAAGAGATGGCGAGATGCTAGTATGTCAGAGGGATTATATCCTATGAGAACAGTTGACGAGAGGGAAGAAAGGAAGGGTGTGGAAAGGGTTCCTGAGGCAGAAGTGAGAAGATATGGAGTTAATGAGTATGAGGATGAGGTCTTGAATGACATGATTTACAAGAGACCACCTCCATATAGACCAGAACCAGAGGAGAGCACACCAGTTGTTTCTCCGATAAGAGATACATTGCGTATTATTGAAACAGAAAATGTGACACCTGAGTTAAGAAGTGGTAATCCTTTCAGGGAGAGAGAGAATCGATGTGGTGACGAGAATACGAGAGAATTAGCCAGAACTACATCAGAGCTGACTGAAAAGATTAGAGAGCTGACAAAGAATCTGGAAGCTGTTACGGTGCCTGTAACCATAGGTCCGGTTATGCCTGTTTTTGATAAGCAGAGGACAGGTGAGAATGGTTTGGTGATTCCATATGTTGGGAATAAGATAACAAGTTTGGCTGGTCCCTCAGGAGATTCAGGGAAAAAGACAGAAAGTAGTGATCTGAGACAATCCAGACATGATACATGTAGTGAAGGATTAGAGGTACAATCTAATTCGAGATTGGATGCTAGTGAAGCTAGTTGTACAGGGATGCCGATTTTAGAACCGCAGAAGAAAGTGGTTCCAGAGAGAAAAACTACTGAAATAACAGCTGAAGATTTGAATGATTGGATGAAAGTCCTTCAAAAGAGGGATAAAGATTCACAGGCAATTGATGTGGCTAGGTTACGTGTAGAATTAGAGGAGCTTGTTGCAGGGACAATTCCTACAGAAATTCTAAAAAATCATCATGATGGTGAATTGTTATTTATGTGCAAAAACATCACCTGGAGAGCAAGAAATACACATGACAGGTTAAGAGCAGTAGCGAATGAGCAGGGAGTTGACATTGATAAAGTGAAAGCTTTGCAGAAGTCTTACAGGATGGATTTCACAGACAAAGACATTGAAAATCTGAATGGTGCTGGTAGAACAGGACAGATTAAGGAAATGGTCGCATTGTTGCGAAGATGGGGTGATGTAGAGAAGTGGAAGGATAGGTGGTAGAAGAAAAGAGAAGAATCAGGGGACAGGACTTATTCAGCATTTCCTGTGAGAGAAAAAGAGAAAACAGTGGATGCTTATCCTATGAGAGAAATACCTGGAGGAGGATATGTACATGTTCCATGGACCAGACAGGATATTTTATCATTTACGAATGATTTCCCTCGATTGAGAGAAAAGCCCGTCGAGTGGTATAGGCAGGTAGACAGGTTTGTGAAATTGTCAAAAGTGCTGTGGATTGACCTGAATAGTCTGTTTGATATAATTGTTCCAGCAGACTTGTGGGCTGAGTGTAAAATAGTTGTAAGTTGGCCTACTGAGGAATATCCAAGAGATCAGAGAACAGGAGCACCAGATCCAGAGGTAATGAGAAAGTATGAGCAGGTGATCGTATACCTGAAAAGTAAAGTACCTCCAAAAGAGACAGACTGGGTTAAGATAGATCGAACACATCAGGAAGCAAAAGAATCAGTTCATGCTTTTTATGAGAGGCTGATACTGGCTTTTAAACAATTCAGTGGGGATGAGCACCTGGGTGACAAAGATTTGAGTCATTTTGTATACAGATTTGTATATGGCCTGAGACCTGAGATTAGTGAGAGAATTCGTGAGCATACAGTGGATTGGCAGAGTAAGAAAATAGATGAGATTCTGAGACATGCAAAGTACTTCAGTGATGAAATTGAAGCAAAAACAGAGAAAGCTGAAAGAGAAAGCAATGTGGGCACAAGTGAAGGTTGCGGAGAGACAAGAAGCACAATTGGTGGAACAGGCAAATAATTCAGGGAATAGGCCCAGATATGCAGGGAAAGGAAAGGGGAATCTTGAGGAAGCAAAGAAGAAGTTCCCTTGTCACAACTGTGGCCAACTGGGACATTGGAGATCTGCATGTACCAATCCACCATTAGCGAATAATGAGGGTAAAACTTTAAATCAACAGGTGCAGAACGAGGGGAATAATCAACAGCAGCAACAACAGAAGGTTGTGAGACAGCAGAGTCAAGAGCCAAAACCGCCCTTGCCGCAGAATAGAGGGTCACAAAAGTACAATCAGGATTCAGGATTCTACAATGATGAGCAGGTAAACAAACAAAGGCGTTCTAACCAGGTACAGCAGTACTTGTTAAAGAATGAAGGGAGTGAGTCTGAAGGTGATTATTGACGGTGCCGAAGAGAGGAGGAAGAGTGCATACTTGGTGCAACTCTAGAAATAGACCAGGCAGGACCATTTGTAGATGGGAAAATAAATGAAGAAAGTGTTACTTTTTTAGTAGACACAGGTGCGACAAGATCAACTGTCAGGTCAACAGATATTAGAAATCTTCCTCTCTCGGATGAAGCAGTCCAAGTAGTTGGTGTAGCCAATACACAAATCAAGACACGTCTTACTGAACCAGTAAGGGTACAAATAGGGAAATTTTCAGACATGCACAGATTTATTGTCTGTGACACTAGTCCAGTGAACCTGTTAGGCAGGGATCTGTTATGTAAGATGAACTGTACAATTTTTTGTACGCCGGATGGAATAGCTTTTGAGATACCAGATGAGGATGTTTTGTACCGAATGACTCTAGGAAATAGAGAGAGTGAATTGGTTGGTGCATATGCTGTGTTTGATCCGGAGGATTTGCCTCAAGAGCTGAGAGACACAGTGAAAAGGACAGTTTGGGATTTTACTGGAGAGGATGTGGGATTGATGAATAATGTAGATCCTGTGAAAATTTCAGTGAAAGAGGGAATTACTTATCCTAACATTCCTCAGTACAAAATGACACCAGAAATAATTGAAGGAATAACTCCTATAATTGAGAAAATGATTCAGCAAGGAGTTTTGAGAGAACTACTGAGTAGCCCGTGTAACTCACCGATAATGGGGCTAAAGAAACCTAATGGGAAGTTCAGGATTGTACTGGTGGCATGTTGTCCCATTGTGCCAAATCCGTCAGTGATTTTGTATCAGATTCCACATGATGCTGAGTGGTACACAGTGATTGATTTGTCTCATGCTTTCTTTTTGATTCCATTGCATCATGACAGCCAGCCGATTTTTGCATTTAGGTTTGGCCAGTGTATTTTAGCATGGTGTCGTATCCCACAGGGGTATACAGAGAGTCCTTCGATATTCAATCAGTTATTGAAAAAATCATTGGAGAGCTTGATTATGCCTGAAAACTCAGTACTAGTGCAGTATATTGATGACCTACTCGTGGCATCAAAGACACGTGAAGCTTGTGAAGTAGATACCATAGCTTTACTAAATCATCTGGCAGATGGAGGGTTAAAGGTATCTCCAGCCAAATTGCAATTTTGCAAGAAAGAGGTGCATTATCTTGGACACAATATTGAAAAAGGTCTGAGAAAGGTGACTGATGACAGGATTAGAATCATCAGGGGAATGAAGGCCCCAACGACCCAGAGGGAAGTGAGAATGTTCCTGGGGATGGTGGGTTATTGTCGTCAGTGGATTAGTAACTTTTCTCTGATAGCAAGACCACTGATTAAGCTGACAAAAAGTGAGGAAAAAGACCCATTGGAACTAGATGGAGAACAAATGGCAGCATTTGAGGAGCTGAAGAGCAGAATGTGTGAAGCCCCTGCTTTGGGTATGCCAGATTATGAAAAGGAGTTTGAATTGTACTGCAGTGAGAGAAATGGATGTGCACTTTCAGTGTTAATTCAGAAGCATGGATTACTGAGAAGGCCTATTGCGTACTTCTCATCGACACTTGACCCTGTAGCTGTGGGTTTACCAGGTTGTCTGAAATCTGTGGCTGCAACATGCAGAAGCCTGGAACAAAGTGAGGGAATCATAATGAGATATCCTGTAAGGGTATTCGTACCTCATAATGTGGCAATTCTTTTGACAAGAAGCAGAACTCAGTATATGTCACATAGTCGGCTGACTAAATATGAGAAAGTCATTCTGGGAGCATCAAATGTGACTCTTGAGAGATGTGTGAATGCAAATCCAGCGACATTGTTGCCAGATATTGAAAATGTGGGTGTGAAGACAGAAGATGATCACAATTGTTTGGATGTGCTGGATTACTGTACAAAACCGAGACCAGACATAAGGGATCTTCCATTATTTGAGAGTGATCATGTGCTGTTTGTGGATGGATCATGTCTGAGGAATGATGATGGTGTGCTGAGTGCAGCATATGCAGTGTGCAAGGTTTCAGAAGTTATGGAAGCATCACCATTAAAAGGAGTGAAATCTGCACAAGTTGCTGAATTGGTGGCATTGACGAAAGCTTGTGAATTTGGGAAAGATCTGAGAGTGACTGTGATGACTGATAGTCAGTATGGATTTGGAGTTGTGCATGATTTTGGCCAACTTTGGCTGCAGAGAGGTTTCTTGACGTCGGGTGGGACTCTGATAAAGAATGCCGAAGTGATTGGAAAATTACTTGAGGCGATACAGCTGCCTAAAGAATTAGCAGTTGTGAAATGTGCTGCTCATGGACAAGGAGATGATTTTGTAACTGTTGGCAACAGATTTGCTAACGACATTGCACAATATTGCGCGAAAAACAATCATTCAATTAATAGGGAACGAGAAGGAGAAATGTCTTTTTGTTCTGTGATGTTTACTAATGCCCTAGAGACGTGGGATGAGGTGAAACAGTTGCAGGATGAGGCAGGAAAGGAAGAAAAGAAAGACTGGATCAAGGCAGGTTGTGCCCCAAGAGAAACAGACCATGTTTGGGTCTATAGAGATGGCAGACCAGTCATGCCTAACTCTATGCTGTCGACAATGGCAAGGATGTGTCATGGCCAGGGACATTTGGGAAGGGATGCGATGATTAGGTCTTTTAAACAAACTTGGTACAATGCAAAGTTCAGGACGATTGCAGAGAGCATCTGTCAGAGATGTTTGATTTGCCAGCAATTTAACACTGGGAAAAAGACAGTGGTGAGTCTGGGAACGATAGGCAGAGAAGGTGGTCCTTTCAAGAGAATGCAGATAGATTTTATTGAAATGCCCCAAGTGAACAGACTGAGGTATGTTCTAGTGGTAGTCTGTTTGTTCTCAAGATGGGTGGAGGCCTATCCGACTAGGAGAAATGATGGAATAACAGTGGCAAAGTTACTGTTAAGAGAGTTGATTCCTAGGTACGGGTTTCCAGTAACGATTGAGTCTGATAGAGGTGGACACTTCTATAATGAGCTCATGAGTTTGATTTGTGAAGCATTGGGCATACAGCAGAAGCTACATTGTGCATACAGGCCAGAGGCTTCTGGTGTTGTTGAGCAGATAAATGGCACGATCAAGAATAGGATTGGTAAGATGTGTTTAGCCACTGGAATGAAATGGCCTGATGTCTTGCCTCTAGTGCTAATGACTATTAGATCTACTCCAGATAGAACTACTGGTTTGAGTCCACATGAGATTTTGATGGGACGTGCAATGCGTCATGCATTTGTACCTGTCAATAAATTGATGACAATAACTGATGACATGATTTTGGATTACTGTAAAGGCCTGGCTGACGCAGTTCATTCTGTGTTTCACCAGGTTGGAGAAGAAGCTACCACACTTGAGAAGAAGCAAGCTCATGATCTGAGTCCAGGGGACTGGGTGAGGATTAAAGTACACAGAAGAAGAAATTGCTTGGTTCCAAGGTGGGGAAGGCCAAGACAAGTCATTCTGACTACGACAACTGCAGTGAAGTGTGCTGGTGTGAAAAACTGGGTACATGCAAGTCATACTCTGAGAGTTCCAAACCCTAAGGATGGGACTGGTAAGGAGTATTTTGAAGAGTCAGATTCCAGTGATGATGAAGATACAGAACCAGTGAGAAAAAATCAAACTTCAGAGAGAGAACCATTGAGAGTCTCAGAAAGGAGATCAGATTCTGTAAGAGAGCCTGAAGTTCCAACAAGCAGTGGAGGAAAAAGAAGAGAAAAGAGCAGTTCCACAGAAACTACTCCTGAATCAGAAGAGGAGGAGATTGAAGAACCACTTGAGATTATACCTGAAGAAGTAGGGTCAGAAGAAGATAGAGAGGGACAGATTGCGAAAGACCCCTGAGGAGGTGTAGGGAACATTCCTGATAAGCTAGGTGAAGGGACAAGTAGACAGCAAGAAGATTGCGTGTCGGAGACCCGAGGAGGGACAGAAATAAGGAGGTCTCAAACAGTGGTGAAAAAGACAGTGGAGCGAAAGAAAACTGCTGAAGAGCAAGAGGCATTTGAAACAGAATCGGATGAAAGTGAGAATGAAAAATCAGAAGGTCGAGTTCTGAGAAAGAGAACTTGGATTGGAGAAAGAAATAATACAGAAACAAGACCAAAAAAGGTTGTAAGAGGAGATTTTTGGCCTAACAACAGAGTAAAGAGGCTGAGATACAGACTGATAAGAGCAAATACCTCGAAAGCTGAACAAGTGAATGAGGTGTCGAGTCAAAATGAAGTAAAAAGAAAGGAGCAAAAGGAGTCAAGAGAACCCGAGGAGATAAAGAGAATTAGAAGACCCAACCAAAAGTACAGATCACCGGAATGGTCTTATGTGGCACTGTCTGAAGGAGGAGAAGAAGAAGAAATAGTGAATCGAGACAATCCGGAGGGGATCTTGAGAAAAGTGGTTGAGGAAAAGGAAAAATCTGTTGGAATCTTAAAAGTTATCTTGACTGACATTGGAGAAGAGTCGGATGCACAGGATGTTGTTGATGATCTGATACAATTTGATGTTGCGGAAGAAGGAGTGAAAAGTGATGAATATCCAAATTGAGTGAACTGAAGAAATCACTTGGAGAAAAGTGAAAAGGAGAAAGTCTGAAATGTAGCTGTCTGAAGTAATCCAGAATAAAGAGTAGTACAGTAGTGGAGTAGTAGAGGCTAAGTCGAAAGACACGGTCAAAGTAGTAAAATGGCTAACATAGAGAATAATCAAAGTAGATGTGCCTTTTTGAAAAGATGGTGTAGAATGTGCTGTTGCTGTACTGGATTATTAATGCTACTATGGGGTGTTTTAGCTTTATTAGTTACATTTAGAGTTACAATAGGTACATTTGAAATACATACTGAGAATGAGACTAATGTAGGGAAAAGTTCACAAAAAGTAGTTCCAACTAGGATTAGTAATACTTACATACATAAAGATAGGTCAATTAATGATTTTTCTAGTAATGTTTTTTCAAAATTATTGTATGAATATGTGAAGACAATGGAAGTAAGGGATTGCTACGTATGTATGCAGTTACCTGCATTGGTTTCAGAGGGTGTTACTTATCACCATTTACCAGCTATGTATGGAATTTCTTGTAGTGTGTTAAGTAGTGTTTTTTATCTGTTAGGGAAAATAGATTATGAGATGTCTAACAAAGATAACATTTTTGGGCAATTGCCTATGAACAAAAAGCTGAATCCAGCTAAAGAAGCTAACATTTTTGGTGAGATTTTTATTGAAAAAGAAGAATTAACATTAGATTACATTTTTAAGAATAATTTAACTTGCAGTCTGAAAGAAGAGGAGAAGGCTTTCCTAAATATGGTGGAGGAAAGGAGAATGAGCATGCATGAAAAGGCAGGGAAATACAAAGTGAGTGAGACAATTTGGGACATTGAGATGGGGAAAGAGTTGAAAAATGGGGCTAGTCCAACTTTAGCTCTAGATGCACCACAGAAGGGTAAACTATGCATTACAAGGAAGAAATCCCAATATGATACATATTTTGTTGGGACTAGTGAGTGTCATGATACATACTTCATTGCGACAGGATGGGGTTTCAAGGGAGGAGAGGATCCAGTTTTCCCAGGAGTGTATTATGTTTGTGGGAACAAGGCTTATTACAAGTTGCCTGACCATTGGTATGGCAAGTGTTATGTGGGCCTGGTCTTTCCAAAGATCTTTCATATAGATAGAATAGAAGATGTAGAACATATTAATTTACTAACACGTTTTAAGAGAGAAACTTGGTCTGAAATAGTGGGTGACATTTTTGGAGCTTTAATTCCAGCAGTGGGAATTTCTTTAAATGCTTATGGAATTCGGAAACTGTCAACAGTGGTGGATCGCTTATCGACAAGTACCGCTGGAGGGTTTCTTTTGGTAAATACGGAATTGATTGCCGTACGTGCCATGTCTATGCAAAATCGACTTGCCCTTGATATTCTATTGGCCAAGGAGGGTGGAGTCTGTGGAATGCTGAAAGTTCAACATTGTTGCACTTACATTCCAGACGAAAGCAAAGACCTGAAGGTCTATATCAAAAATATTACTGATTTGCATGAAGAATTAGTACCACTAGAAGCTGAGAATATCTGGACTAAATTAGCTAATAAGGTGATAGCTGTTAAGAGTTTTATTGCAAAAATAGGTAGTACTATTATAGGTAAGATATTGTTTCCTTTGACTTGTATAATTGTTGCTTTATTGATACTGAGATTGGTGTGTTTGTGTTGTAAAAACAGGGGAGGGAAAAAGAAATTAATCAAAAGAAATATTGAAAAGAGAAATAAAAGGTTGAAAAGAGAACCACAAGAAATAGAATTAGAAGAATTGAGGGAGAGTGTTTACTTGGAAACAAAGAGGGATGATGAAAGGGTGTCTGGTGTGTAGTATTGTGTAAGGAGAAAAAGACATTTCCAATTTCTCCTAAAATGGGGACTAAATTTTACAAAATTTTTTTTTGGGTTGTTTATTTGGTGATAATATCACCAAAGGGGGGATTGCTGGAGCAGAGTTTTCTGTTGAAAATCTATTGGGTTTTTAAGCTCTGGTTTGTCTATTTGTCGATAATTAAAAATATTAATTTGTAACGTTAATCATTTGTTTTGTGTAAATGTTCTGATTAACCAATACGAATTAACACGAGAAAACTACACGTGGGGATGCATTCATGTTGCTTAATAATAATGTGCATGTTTTATTAAATAAATGTTGCTGAGTGCTGTTTGTTTTAAAGCACAAAACGCTTTTGAAATGTCGTGTACTAATGCTTTTCTGTGTTGCAAAGGCTAGATAATTACATACACATAAGGGTATTAGTGGGGTTAACACTGTTTAATCACTATGCCGTGGTAACGTTGTTTTTGTCTCTTTTAATTAAGATGGTACGTTTTGGCCTATTAAAAATGGCTGCCGTTTAAAGCCTGCATTTGAGTAGTCGAACTCTGATGAGAAGGCCTTGCTGAATATGGTCGAGAGTCATCTGACCACAGTCTTCGCCTGGTTTAAAAATTTCCGTGAGGACAGCAGCTCTGGGCGAATGTCCAAATGTCCTTGGAGGACAAGGGAGCCACAATGAACTTTGTGATTGCAGCGCTGGTTCCGAGGAAATGTGAATGAAAAAGAAACATTTATAAACCTAGAGTTTCCTTCTTCCGTTTTTTTTATTTTTGTGATTTTTCTGAGCGGAGATTTTCCAAATGTAGCGATGCTACATCCTTTCCTGCTCGCTCTGCTCAGCGGCTCAACGGAAAACAAGAACATTTTATGTTGCTATTATTTTGTAATTTTCATTATAAATATACTAGTCTAGAGAGGGTCTGTGGTCGTTGCATTCGGGATTTTGAGGCCACTTCTTTCCGAACTTGCGTTGGTGAGGATCGATGCTGTAAGGACGGCGACTTGGGAGAATTCTACTGAGAGACCTGTCCTGACCCATTTTGACATTTAGCTAGAATAGGTAATTATGAGAATAATGATTTACTCTGATTGAATTTCTTTGACTAATTTTAGATAAAGTACCATAATTTTAAATACAGTGTTGGTGGTTATTTCTTGTCAATTATTGAGTACTCTATTTTGATTATTATTGTATAGATTGTTTAGATCATGACTCAGGACAGTAACAATTAGGTCTTATCGACCTCAGTGTAGATGCAGGGTGTTTAGGAGTCTTTTCTTCCACAGGTTTAGTGCTGATAGAGTATTTGAGTGTATGTTAGTAAAATGGGCCCAAGTGTATGATGAGTGTATGTGCGTGTAACTGTGAAATTACTCTATCCGTGGAAGTAGGAAGAATTTGTACACCCCAATCTGCACCACTAGCATACTAAAATAACCTTAGGGTATATCAACTAGTCTGCATACTTGTTCCATGAAATTATATTATTATCTCAATTTCATGGGTTAGATATTTATCTCAATTTTATAGGCACAAATCTCTTTCAAGATGATCTCCTTAACAGAACCTCCGAAGACCCAGAGAGCAATTTCTTTGACGGAAATTATTTTCGAACATCACTACAGCTCCCATGGGGCTTTGAGAAACAGCATCTTGAATATCTCTAGACAACCCATCCATGTCATCTTCATTATATTTGACATCAACCACTGGAGTACTTTTTGAACCAGGCACTTTGACAATCTTTCCAAAAGTCCATCAATGTTTTCCTTCTAAGCGTACTGCACTTCCACACACTCTGTCAATCTTAACAGATTCACCATACTTGACATCCCCTTTCTTTACAAAAAACAGGTTTTTTAACCCACACTATGTCCCCAACCTGAAATAGAACACATTTCTTCTGTAATCATACTTTTCCTTTTGTTTCCTTTGGTTCTCGACCATTCTCTAGCATAAGGCACTCTGGTCATAACTCTCAATTACTTTGTGCTTAAAGGACCTGTACAACCAAGATGGATACAATATTGAGGAAGGTGCATGCCCCCCCTAACAAACTGAACAGGAACCGTGTGAGGCATTCAGCGATAAAACCACAACTTGGACTTGATGGCTTCTTCTACAATATAGTTGCTGTTTTTAGCCCACTTAATGCAATCAACCACTGTCCTTTTCATCCTTTCTACCAGCCCATTGGTTTGGGGATGATAGAGGTAACAATTCAAATGTTTGGTTCCTGAAATTCTCAAACATTCCTCCATGTCAGCATTAACAAATTGTACCCCATTATCTGAGATAAGATGTTCTGGAAACTCTTCTCTAGTAAACATATCCTTCAGGAATGTAACAGCATTATTTGCAGAAGGTGTCGATAAAAAACGTATCTCAGGCCAATTACTATAATAATCCACTAGTACAAACGTATATTGTAGATAATGTGGCAAGAAACCGAAGGGTCCGACCATATCAATGACCAATTTATCCCATGGTCTGTCAGGATATAGAATGGGCTGCAATGGGGGTAGCACTAACATAAAACTCTTTTCAGATTTGCTACACACCACACATTTTTAACTTCTACATCAATATCCTTATCCATTGAAGGCCATCAATAATAAGCTGTGGCTCTTCTTTGTCCTTCATGAGACATTTTTGCAAGCTTAGAATGCAGTGTTTTGGGTAAACACACTTCTCACCTCTCACCACCATAACATCCTCCAAGGATATCTCATCAGTAATAGTACTTAAAGGCTGAATCTCTAGGCTCAGACAACTTTTTTTGGCCAACCATTGACAATATACTTGTGGACTTTTCTCAACACTACATCCATTTCGCTTGCCTGCCTCTATTCTTTTCCTGCATGCTTCATTTACAGACATAGACACGGTCGCTATAAAACCACTCTCAGGATCATCTTTTGGGTCTAACACTTCATGGTCACTCAGAAGTAATCTGGACAACATATCCCCAGTATGTGAGATTGCAAAATCATATTGTAAAAGCTTTGCAGTAAGACCAGCTATACCGGGAGTATTATATTTGCCTCTTTCACCATTATGTGTATTCACCAAAGACTTGTGGTCTGTTTGTAGATGTAATCATCTACCCCATACATAGGACCTACATTTCTCAATGGCCCAATAACAGGCTAGTAACTCTTTTGCAATCCAGAGTAATTGAGCTCAGGTTCACGAAGAACCCTCGATGCATAACTTATAGTGACTGGCTCACATTCTGTCCCCTTCTTTAGTACAGTTCCTAGGCCATATTTGCTAGCATCAACTGTAAAGGTGCATGCGTAGTTTGGATCATAAGGGTGTTAGGCCCTTGCACCAGTCATTTCCGTTTTGACCATATTGAAAGTCTCTTGACAACAGCTATCCCACTCAAATGTGACAGTTTTTCAACATATCATCCTGGAACACTGCAACCCCCTTGATATTGCCCAACAACTGATGCATAATTTTTTGGAAGACCAGCGCAGCAGATGCCAACCAAAAT
The DNA here is from genome assembly GCF_964204655.1 of Triturus cristatus. Lineage (NCBI taxonomy): Eukaryota > Metazoa > Chordata > Amphibia > Caudata > Salamandridae > Triturus > Triturus cristatus. The sequence continues at coordinate 445,135,118 of NC_140585.1, forward strand.
GGCATTTGACAAAATTGGTATTTACCCGAACGGGAACTGAATGATGTGTAGTGTCTGTATGATTCCTCCAATTAAACCGAATGGTACGCTGAAGCTAGTTCAGTTTTTGAAAACCACTCGGCCTCACCCAACATACCTAACAAATCATTAATCTTTGGCAAAGGATGGAAATCCACCCATATCTCTCTGTTGAGACTTCTTTAAATCTATGCTGACATGTACATCTCCATTGTGTTTTCTGGATACCACCAGTGGAGACAGCCAAAGACTGAACTCTATAGGTTCTGTGATCCTTGAACTTTGTACCCTGTCTTATTCTTTGCTCAAATCCTCTTGTAAGCTAAATGGAATAGATCTGAACTCTAACCAGTATGGCTTCCTGTTTTACCATAATCCTATGTTTAAAACCTGAAATCCTTCCCAACTCACTAACACAAATATCAGGAAACACTTGTTCAATAGTGTCAGATAAAGAGATGTCTCTCACTACTAACACCGGGTCCTTTGTGCCTGGCCAAAGTATCATATGCAGCAGGCCCTGACAGTACCATCCAAAAATATTGAGTCCCTTTTTAGCGACACAGACCTTATCATATCATATATTTTGCGTCCTCTGAATTCCAAACTCTCTTCCAAAAATCCTTCTAATTCTATCTTTTTTTGCCTTCATAGGATACAGGTGATCTATCTGGCAGATTTAATTTCATTTCACCCCATAGTTTGTGGTATAACTCACAAGTGATCATCGTGATTCTCACCTTTGAGTTAACTAAGAGGTGAACCACTTTGTCTCCCGCTAGCACAACAATGTAAGGATCTATACATTCCTCCAGATCTCCATCTATCACCTTATCTTTTTTTAACAGCTAAAATCATATCCTGAACATCTCTCACAATCTGCTCGAGATCTTCCCCCTGAAACTCCTCTTCCACCACACTGTCACATTTTTTCCTCCTGTATTGTTGCTGAGATACACCATGGCAAAATGTCCCACTTTTGAACATTTAGGGCATGAAACCATTTTAGCTGCACAACATCTACCATGTGGATTCTTCCCACTTCTAAACTAGATGTTGGGCCTGCCTAAAAAACTCTTATCATTTATTTTTACATCTTTCTTTATATGCTGACCTACACAGATCATATTAACCTTTTATTTTCCAGTTGTCTGGACATTTAACTCCTTTATGGAAAGCTGAGCTAATTCTATGCTCTTCACTAATTTAATCACTTTATCTAAGCAAAGATTGTCCATAGTAAGAAACTTTTGCTGAGTATCTTTGTCCAAGCAATTACCTATAACCAGAAGGGGGATGGGAGCACACTGCTTCACCTCCCAGCACGGTTCACCCTTAGCATTATGGTAAATGCAGTTCACTTTAAATGCTTACTTGAATTTTTGCTGAAGTGTTTCACCAAAGTTGGTGCAGGTTAGTGCTGTGAATCTCTAGACACATGTGATTCTGGATATTCTCCTTCATCAGTAGATATAAAAAATAAAATATCATCTGGGGTTACTGAGAAAACTGCCACAATCCTTTCAGGTCACAATACCTCTCACAGGCACATCTCCAAAAGCTTGTCAGCTCAATAGCTCAAGGGAGCCTTTTCAAACAGAAGGGGGATGGGAGCACACTGCTTCACCTCCCGGCACAGTTCACCCCTTAGCATTATGTTAAATGCAGTTCACTTCAAATGCTTACTTGAATTTTTTCTTAAGTGTTTCACCAAAGTTGGTGCAGGTTAGTGCTGTAAATCTCTAAACACATGTGTTCTGGATATTTTCCTTCATCAGTAGACATAATAAATGAAATATCATCTGGGGTTGCTGAGAAAGCTGCCACAATCCTTTCAGGTATCAGTATCTCTCACTGGTGCACAGGTGCATCTCCAAAAGCTTGTCAGTTCAATGGCTCAAGGGAGCCTTTTCGAACAGAAGGGGGATGGGAGCACTCTGCTTCACCTCCCAGCACAGTTCACCCCTTAGCATTCTGGTAAATGCAGTTCACTTCAAATGCTTACTTGAATTTCTGCTGAAGTGTTTCACCAAGAGTGGGGCAGGTTAGTGCTGCGAATCTCTAGACACATATGTTTCTGGATATTATTCTTCATCAGTACAGATAAAAAATGAAATATCATCTGGGATTGCTGAGAAAGCTGCCACAATGTTTTCAGCTCTCAGTACCTCTCACTGGTGCACAGGTGCACTTCCAAAAGCTCGTCCGCTCAATGCCTCAAGGGAGCCTTTTCAAACAGAAGGGGGCTCTAGTCAGAAGGCCTGCCACCTAGCCCTTAGAGTCACTCTGGGGTCCCTGGCTCTACTGATGCAGGCCCAGTCTTTTTCACCCAAGCAAGAGGGAAATAGGCAGCAGGCAGGGGCGTAACACAGACCCCGCAGCCCCCGCAGCACGGGGGGGCTCCAGTCTCCAGGGGGCCCCGTCAGCACACCACTTAAGCCGGAGAGCTCCTGATAGAGTCTGGAGGGGGCCCCTCCATGTACTTTGCAGTGGGGCCCCCTCAATTATCGTTACGCCACTGGCAGCAGGGCAGCACAGCAGGTCAGCAGTCTTTCTGAGCAGCAGTCCAACAGAGTGAAAGTCCTTTCACCAGTACAGCACTCCTTCTTTCTGACAGAGCAGGTTCAGATGTGTACTGAAAATGTTATGTTTGATGGCCAATATTTACACCTGGGCCTTCCATTGAAGTGCAAGAGGCTTCCTGCCTTCCCTGCCCAGGTTTCAGACTAATTACATGGGGTAAGCATCCCTTTGTGTAGAGGCAGGACACAGCCTATTCAAGTGTAAGTAGGGCTGCACCCAGCTCCACCCTTACATCCTGCTAGTGATGGCCCACTCACATCACAGTAAATTAGTTAACCATACACCTACTCACACATCTACTCACTCACCATACAGTCACTCACACAGCCGCTAAGTCACCCATATAATTTCTCACACAGCCACTCAGTTACTTATGCATATACTAATACACATACTCACTCACCTATACAGTGACTGAGAGTACCACATACTCTCCCATACAAACTCTCTCACACTCACTCACCCATACAACCAGTCAAACACCCATTCACTCAAACATACAGCCACTCCTACACCCACCCACCCACTCACCCACCATACATGCACATACACACCTTTGATGCACCGAGACAGCCACTCATGTACCCTCTCACTCGCCAATACAGACACTTATGTATCTGCTTAAACACCCATTCAGTCACTCATGTACCCTCTCATTCACCATTTACAACCATTGATAAACCAACTCAGTCAACTATACAGATACTCATACAGCTACTCACTCATGCATGAACCGACACACCCGCTCGTTCACCTATACAAAAACTCCCACTATCTCATGTGAACAACCAGTCACTCTTCATACACTACTTACACACTCATTCACTCACCTATACAGGCACTTCCACAGCGGGTTACCTTAGTATATCTGTTTAACACTTAGTAACTTTTAGAAAATACTCGCAATCACTGGATGATGTCATCAGTGATGTCACTTGTGATGTTATCAGTGATGTCACTGATCATGTCATGAGTAATGCAATATGTGATGCCATAGCAGTGCATTGCAGGGGCCTGAGTTATAGTTAGCTCAGGTAACCATAACTGCTGAATTTCCATGGTTTTGTATGAGGGAAGTGTCAGCCTAACTAAAACATCCCTGTAACCTTTGTTTTTTTCAGTGAATTTCTACGGTTTGTTTAAATTCTATTTCATAACTATAACATTCCTGTATATATTTTCTATAAGGAGATATTGAACAATACATCAGCATGGTGCACCACTTAATGTTGTATTTGTCATCGATTTATTAGAAAAGGAAATTAATCATCTTATTTCAAGATATTTTTGATTTTCACAATGATGTCGCAGTTGCAAGGACACACCGCAATTTTGAAAATTGTGCTGGTTTTTAACTTTTTTCACTATTACTACAAAAATAAAATGGAATCAAAAGAACTAAATGAAGACCTATAACTGGTCAAAGTTCTTAAACAGTAGCAGGACTCGGCAGCACATGGACATTTTTGTGATGAAGAACCACCAATTAAAAAACAAAACATAGTTTGGGATTTTTTCACTATTCCATCTGGTAAATCAAAGACCACAACTATATTGATGAGGTGCAGCATGTGTGAGAAGACATTATTTCGGGGCACAACAAAAAAATATTAATATGGTACAACTAGCATGTTGTACCACTGGAAAACATACCAGGAGAAGCAACTTAAAATTACACAGAGAAAAAAAGGAGAGGGATCATCAGTCTCCAGATATCCAGCCCATGCTCCTGAAAACAAAGTTCCAGCTGAAGTGCTGAGAAGATACAGTGAAATGTCACCAGGACTAAAGCATTTTGCTACATTCTGCATTACCTATAACACCATTGTAACAGCTGGGAAGCAATCTCTGGATGTAATTTTGCAGGATGTGAAAAACCATACGTGTTAATATTTATTCCTCTTTTATTGCAGCAGCTCAAGCACTGTGAAAAAATGTAAACAAAGAAAAATGTTTTAAGATTTCATTTTGAACATTAGGCAACCAAAACAAGATACAATAGTGAAGTGCAGAAGAGACTTCTTAGATGCAACGTCAGGCTGCTGATATTATAGTGCCTCCATTTAGTATTTATCTGTAGTAACAGAATGTAGTCCTGTGACAACGTGCTGTAGCCAATACTCCTAATAGGCCGAATAATATCTCAGAAACTCATAATTCATATACATTTCAACACAATACCACATTTTGTTATCCTAAATTATCCATAGAACTTCGGTTCTAGAAATAGCAGGTATGTTTGTTAGCTTTTTACTGAGTCTTGATTTGAATGCCATCTCTATGTCATTGCACTCTGTCCATCCACTTTGACAATCTTAAAATATTGTGTTGTGTGTCGAGGTTATTTTAACTCCTTCATGAAATATGTTTGTTATAGTTGTGAAACTTTGTTTTGAAATGGAAATTTGTCCAGCTACAAAGTTTGTAATTTTCGTTTCTAATTTACTACCATCAACTCTTCATTATTGTAGCATGACTATGGCATATTTCCCATACATTTGTAATAACAATGTACACGCAAGTTCTAATCTGCAGTTTGGACAGGTCATATCTTGATGGGCGTTTTTGGTTACATTTTCAAAGGCCACAGCTTTACAATCTGATAATATCAAGTAGAGGAATAGTTCTGAAATAATTTCAGTGCTGGAAGTGAATTCATAATGTTCGCAATTATTGTTCCATTTATAACTTTAACCAAATAATTAATTGTTATTCACATCCTCTAATAGTCCTAGCATTACCATAAAAAATTTGGTAGCATCCTGCTGAAAATTGTGTGAAAACACTACTAATCCAGTACAGTATCTTTCTGCAGCTCTGTTGGTGGTGACGTGTCTGTCTTTGGCTCCATAAGGACTATGGCCTGAAATGGATGTATACTCTGATAAGATTTGACTCAAAAACAATTAAAACCTTGAAGTGGTTCTGGAATGGGAACCAGGACTGACTTGTTATGCACAGCTCCAGCTGGCATTTTATTATCCTCTAATTTATTTTAACAGAACTTACATATAACTTGCTGTGCAGACAAGACAAAGCATTCCTCTGCAAATAAGTACACAACCAACTTTTGCAGTTAATATTTTCTTTTTGATTTTTTAAGTACCATGCAAAGGCGCTCTATTCATTTCTCCTAAACATAAAATAAGAATTTTCACATAGTACAACCTCCTAACTAAAGTTTGAGAGGTGTACAGCTAACATCCTGAAATGATGAAAGGTGCATTGTGCTAAGTGTCCCTCCAAATGTGTATGCTTTCTAACCTTGCAAGGATCCAATCCTTGTAAAGTACTTTAGGGCAGATTTACAAGAAACTGACGCATCTATATAGATGCATCAGTTTCCCTGCGCCTGCGTGAAAAACCCTCGCACCACCATAGATGCGCCGTATTTACAATACGGCGCACTATGGCGCAAGGTTTGACAGATGGGGCAGAAATACTGATGCATCTGTTGGGGAAAAGTCACGCATTGTTGGAGTCATGCCACAAGCACAACGCAACTCCAGCAATAAGTGTTGCGGCCTATTCCCAATACACTGCGTCACTTCTTATGCCTGCTTCAAGCAGGTGTAAGGTTTTGACCCAGTGGCATCCTAAAAGTCAATCAGTGGAATCTTGTAGATTTTACTGCGTCACTTTTAAAATGCTTTCCTGTGTGATATTGCCTACCCTGCATACATTATACCTGACACAGGTATAATGTCACACAGGGCTTTACAACCTGATGCATCTCTCCCTAGATGCGTCACATTATGTGTGTGACCGCTCAGCCCTCCACAGGGCTTGGTCGCCCCACTCACTGCTGCCGCTCCTGCCTGCCTTGTCGCCTCCTGCCTGCAGATTCCTTCGCTCGCTGCCCACTGCTCCTGGGAATTTCCCGCTGCTCCTGGGAATTTCCCGCTGCTTCTTGGAATTTCCCGCCGCTGCCTCCCTGCGGCCCCGCCCCCCCTGTGATTCCATTCGCCGCCCCGCTCCCGCCACCCAGCTGCTCCTCCCTCCCGGCTCCTTACTTAAGGCGACCGTAGGGGACCACAGAGTGTGACCGCTCAGCCCTCCACAGGGCTTGGTCGCCCCACTCACTGCTGCCGCTCCTGCCTGCCTTGCCGCCTCCTGCCTGCAGATTCCTTCGCTCGCTGCCCGCTGCTCCTGGGAATTTCCCGCTGCTCCTGGGAATTTCCCACTGCCCGCTGCTTCTTGGAATTTCCCGCCGCTGCCTCCCTGCAGCCCCGCCTCCCTGTGATTCCATTCGCCGCCCCGCTCCCGCCACCCAGCTGCTCCTCCCTCCCGGCTCCTTACTTAAGGGGACCACAGAGTGTGACCACTCAGCCCTCCACAGGGCTTGGTCGCCCCACTCACTGCTGCCACTCCTGCCTGCTTTGCCGCCTCCTGCCTGCAGATTCCTTCGCTCGCTGCCCGCTGCTCCTGGGAATTTCCCGCTGCTCCTGGGAATTTCCCGCTGCCCGCTGCTTCTTGGAATTTCCTGCCGCTGCCTCCCTGCGGCCCCGCCCCCCTGTGATTCCATTCGCCACCCCGCTCCCGCCACCCAGCTGCTCCTCCCTCCCGGCTCCTTACTTATGACGCCCCCAGAGCGACCGCGCAGCGGATGCGCGCAGCGGGAGCGCCGATTGAGCGCCGAAGGTGCACCAAAGGTAAGCCCGTCTGCGCCCGTCCGCGCCTGGACCGCGGCCAGTGCCAGACCCCCTGGTCCTCGCCCTCGCCAGCACACCCTGCACATCTACGACGCCAAAACCCTCCACGCACTCAACGCCGGCCGAAACACCGCCTGCTACCGAGCCACCCCGAGACGCACCCACGGACCCTTCACCGCCCCATCTCGCTCCTCCCGTTTCCTGCCAAAGTCATCGAGAAGACCGTCAACAGACAGCTAGCCGCCTTCCTCGAGACCAACAGACCACTCGCAATCCGGCTTACAAGCCAACCACAGCACGGAGACCGCCCTCATCGCAGCCACAGACGACATCAGATCCCTAATGGACAACGGGGAAACTGCGGCCCTCATCCTCCTGGACCTCTCCGCAGTGTTCAACACTGTCTGCCACAGCACCCTGGTACAGCGCCTGAACAACACCAGCATCCAGGAGAAGGCCCTGGAGTGGATCACCTCAGTCCTCGCCGGAAGAACCCAGAGAGTCCGCCTCCCCCCGTTCCGGTCAGCGGCCATCGAAGTCATCTGCGGCGTTCCACAAGGGTCATCGCTCAGCCCCACCCTCTTCAACGTCTACATGAGCCCCCTCGCAACCATCGCACGTCAACTCAACCTCAAGATCCTCACCTACGCCGACGACACCCAGCTGATCCCCTCCCTCACCAGCGACCCGGACGCCGCCAGAGCCAGCCTACAGGAAGGGATGAAAGACGTCGCCGAATGGATGAAGAACAGCCACCTGAAACTGAACTCAGACAAGACGGAGGTCCTCATCCTGGGATCATCACCCTCCGCCTGGGACGACTCCTGGTGGCCCCCCGCCCTGGGAGCCACCCCCAAGCCAACGGACCACGCACGCAACCTAGGCTTCATCCTGTACTCCTCCCTCTCGATGACCAGACAAGTCAACGCCGTCTCGTCTTCATGCTTCAACACCCTGCGCATGCTCCGAAAGATTTTCCGGTGGATCCCCACCGAGACCAGGAAGACGGTCACCCAGGCCCTCGTCACCAGTCGGCTGGACTACGGGAACGCCCTCTACGTCGGCACCGCCGCCAAACTTCAGAAGAAACTCCAACGGATCCAGAACGCCTCAGCACGACTCATCCAGGACATCCCCCGACACAGCCACATCTCCGGACACCTGAGAGACCTGCACTGGCTCCCCGTCAACAAAAGAATCACGTTCCGACTCCTCACCCACGCACACAAGGCCCTCCACGACCTGGGCCCCAAGTTTCTCAACAGCCGACTGACCTTCCACAAGCCCACCCGCCAGCTCCGCTCCGCCAGCCTCGCTCTCGCCACCGTCCCCCGCATCCGCAGAGCCACCGCCGGAGGAAGATCCTTCTCCTACCTGGCAGCCAAGACATGGAACTCCCTCCCCATCCACCTCCGGACAATGCAAGACCATCTCGCCTTCAGGAAGCAACTCAAGACCTGGCTGTTCGAGCAGTAGCGTTCCCCCCCCCAGCGCCTTGAGACCCTCCGGGTGAGCAGTGCGCTATACAAATGCCTATGATTGATTGATTGATTATAAATTTGCCACATTTTTTACGCTGCCGTTGCATCACAAAAGTGACGCAATGGCAGCGTAAAAGTGATGCAAGGGGCTTGTAAATCTGCCCCTTTGTATTTTAAACTTTGCCTTTGAAAGATATGTAGAACTTTCTTAGTATAGCAATGGATTGCTGTCAAATACCTTCCACCACAGAAACAAACGGGTCCCTCTGTTTACTAGCCCAGCCTCTTATGGGGGCCTTTCCGCACCTTATGATATAGGTCTTCCTTCACCGAGGAAAAACTCTAGCTATTCTGTATATCCGATATTATGGACCCACACAGTTGTGCGAGAACATTTACAGGAGGGCCTCACACACCCTCCAGGTGTCATGCTCCATCATTGGCCATCCCATGTTCACCAAAGAATCTTTTAATGACAAACAAGCCCATACTAAGGCTGTGGTTCAAGCATTAGCAGGAAACTGAAGAGAAAAATAAAAATAAAAGGGAAAGGGAAAGGAGTCTAGTACTAAAAATCCCTACTGCCTACGGGTTACATTTTAGCACCTTTATTCCTTGGTGGAGGAGGTATGGTTAAAAAGCAGATGATCAATAATAGCCCTGTTATAGTGCTAATTGTCTGATTATAAACAATCAGGTCTGTTTAGTCAATCAGGTCGACATGTTTCAGCCCCCGAAAGGGCCCCTACAGGGGTCCCGGGCTTTCTTCACTACCAAATTGAACCCTATATGTCCCTACAGTGCTTCCCTATTACATGCATGCTAATTTACATGCAGACAATACCCGGTTGGCCCTTAGACCACTCTGGACCCTTCTTTGCCAATAGGAAACTATCCTGTATAGCTAAATAATGGGCCTCATGGAGGGGTGTGAGAGGGTGTCCTGTAGTCACACCTTCCTGAAGGATCTCCCTAACCGAATAACCTACAGTGTATCCCTATCCTCCTCCCGATGCTACCGTCCTGTTTGTGTTTTGCCATCCAACACAAACAGGACGGCAGCATTGGGAGGGAGATCCTTGACTCGCTCCTGTCCCTTGGGCTGAGTGGTCGCTCCCCTGTGTCTCCTGCATCACTCGGTATCGTTGCTTGGCTGCCTATCTGCTAATTTGCCTTATTATTGCTGCCTGCTGTGTGCCTGGTTGCCGCGCTAAACTTTTTGCATTTCTGTAATTTAAAAGCGCCGCTTTTACAGCATTTGCGCATTTCCGCTGGGCTCCCCCCTCCGCCTCCATTTTGCCTGTGTTGTTGTTGTTGTTGTGCTCATCTCTAGCCCGCCCCGCCTCCCAGCTGAGACGCCCTCCCACTGACCAGAACAGCGCTCCAATACCGGAAAGCGCCGTGACTCGCTCCTGTCCCTTGGGCTGAGTGGTCGCTCCCCTGTGTCTCCTGCATCACTCGGTATCGTTGCTTGGCTGCCTATCTGCTAATTTGCCTTATTATTGCTGCCTGCTGTGTGCCTGGTTGCCGCGCTAAACTTTTTGCATTTCTGTAATTTAAAAGCGCCGCTTTTACAGCATTTGCGCATTTCCGCTGGGCTCCCCCCTCCGCCTCCATTTTGCCTGTGTTGTTGTTGTTGTTGTGCTCATCTCTAGCCCGCCCCGCCTCCCAGCTGAGACGCCCTCGCCCCTCCCCCTCCACTACCCATATATGACAACAGTTCCCGCGCGCAGCGTCCACGCGCAGCGTCCGCGCCCAACCCGCGCCGAAGGTGCGCCAAAGGTAAGCCCGTCTACGCCCGTCCGCGCCTGGACCGCGCCCAGCGCCAGACCCCCTGCCCCGCGCGCTGCCCAGCCCTCCCGCATTACCTACGATGCCACCACCCTCCTAGCCCTTAACCCCGGTCGCGCCCCCAACTGCGTCCAAGCCGCTCCTGGACAGACCCATGGACCTTTCTCCTGCTACTCCTGCAAATTCACCGGCACCGACAACATCTCCGCTACTACCACACCACAGATTCCCGACCCCAACCACCTACAATGCATCCTTCTCAACACCCGATCTGTCCACAGACACGCCATTGACCTATGGAATCTACTAGACACCACCTCCCCGGACGTCGCCTTCCTAACGGAAACATGGATGAACGCTTCCTCCGCCCCAGACATCACCATTGCCATCCCTGAAGACTATAAGATCACTCGCAAAGACCGTACCAGCCACACAGGAGGAGGAATCGCTATCGTCCATAAGAAATCAATCCGCATCTCAACCAGCTCTGACGCCAACCTCGCCAACTCCGAACACCTTCACTTCCAGATCCACATCGACCCCAAGACCACACTCAGAGGCACCCTCCTCTACAGACCACCAGGACCCCGCGCAAAATTCAGTGAAGACATCACGGACTTCATCACTCCACTCGCGCTCCCCTCCAAAGAATACATCCTTCTGGGAGACCTCAACTTTCACCTTGAAAAGATCAACGACCACAACACCACCACCCTCCTGGACAACCTCGCCAACCTCGGACTTAAACAACTGGTCACTTCCCCTACCCACATCGCAGGTCACACACTCGACCCCATCTTCACATCCAGCAATCATGTCTCCTTCAGCCACACTACGGATCTCCTCTGGACTGACCACAGCTGCGTTCACTTCACCTACAACAAGCCCAAACCCACCAACCACCTCCAACCGACTCTGCAAAGAAACTGGAACAAAATCACCTCCGACCAGATCTCCTCATCGCTCCTTCTAAACACCCCAGCCCACTCCTCGGACCCAAACCTAGCCGCCGCCAACTTCACCCTATGGCTATCCAACACCGCAGACACCTTAGCACCACTGAAAAAACGTCAAAGCAAACCTGGCAACAAGAAGGCCTCATGGTTCAACGATGATCTTAAGAAGTCCAAGAAACTCTGCCGCACCCTTGAAAAAGCGTGGAAAAAAGACCCAACCACCAACACCAAGGACGCCTTCAAAAACGCCACCCGCACTCACCACCAACTAATCCGAAAGGCCAAGAAAACAGCATTCAAGGACCGACTCGACAACAACGCCCACAACAGCAAGGAACTTTTCAACATCGTCAAGGAGTTTTCCAATCCCTCGGCCAACTCCAACGACATCACCCCCTCTCAAGCCCTCTGCGACTCCCTAGCCTCATTCTTCCACAACAAGATTGCAGACATCCACAACAGCTTCGACAACCAACCCGGGGCCCAACCCACCCAACCACATGCTGAACACTCTCCCCCCGCGAACACCCTTAACGACTGGAACCCAATCTCCACTGAGGACACCATCCGCCTAATGAACTCCATCCACTCAGGATCCCCCACAGACCCATGCCCTCACCACATCTTCAACAAAGCAGACTCCGTCATAGCACCGCACCTCCGAGACGTCATCAACTGCTCCTTCAACTCCGCCACCTTTCCGGAAACCTGGAAACACGCTGAACTCACCGCCCTTCTGAAAAAACCCACAGCGGACCCCACCGAACTCAAAAATTACCGCCCCATCTCGCTCCTTCCATTCCCGGCCAAAGTAATCGAGAAAGCTGTCAACAACCAGCTCTCCGCTTTCCTCGAAGCCAACAAATCCCTCGACTCCTCACAATCTGGCTTCCGAGCAAAACACAGCACTGAGACCGCCCTTATCGCAGCAACAGACGACATTCGAACCCTACTGGACAATGGAGATACAGTCGCCCTCATCCTCCTCGACCTCTCTGCTGCCTTCGACACAGTCTGCCACAGCACCCTTTTACAACGCCTCACCAACATCGGAATACATGGAAAAGCACTTGGATGGATCACCTCGTTCCTCACCGGAAGAACCCAGAGAGTCCGTCTTCCACCATTCAAGTCCGAGGCCACCGAAGTCATCTGTGGCGTACCACAAGGATCCTCTCTCAGCCCCACCCTCTTCAACGTATACATGAGCCCCCTCGCGACCATCGCCCGCCAACACAACCTCAACATCATCTCTTACGCGGATGACACTCAACTGATCCTTTCTCTCACCAAGGATCCCAGCACCGCCAAAACTAACCTACACGAAGGAATGAAAGAAGTTGCTGAATGGATGAAACATAGCCGTCTGAAACTGAACTCGGATAAAACAGAAGTCCTCATCCTAGGTACATCCCCCTCTGCATGGGACGACTCTTGGTGGCCGGTAGCCCTTGGAAAAGCACCCATCCCGACAGACCACGCACGGAACCTAGGCGTTATCCTGGATTCTTCACTTTCAATGAACAGACAAGTCAGCGCCGTATCTTCATCTTGCTTCAACATTCTTCGCATGCTCAAAAAAACATTTCGATGGATCCCCACCGAAACCAGGAAAACAGTCACCCATGCTCTAGTCACGAGCCGACTGGACTACGGAAACACCCTCTACGCAGGCACTACCGCTAAACTCCAAAAGAAACTCCAACGAATACAAAACGCCTCAGCCAGAATCATATTAGACATCCCTCGCAACGAACACATCTCTGGTCACCTGAAAGACCTCCACTGGCTACCCGTCAATAAGAGAATCACTTTCCGACTGCTAACCCACGCACACAAATCACTCTACGACATCGGACCAGAATGCCTCAACTCAAGACTGTCCTTCTACACCCCCTCCCGCCAACTACGTTCCTCCAGCCAAGCCCTCGCCACCGTGCCTCGCATCAACAAGACCACCATGGGAGGCAGATCCTTCTCTTACCTGGCTGCTAAAACATGGAACTCACTCCCCACTCACCTTCGCCTTACCCAGAACCACCTGGCTTTCAGAAAGCAACTTAAAACGTGGATTATTGACAAGTAATCCTCCCCCCCCCCCCTCCTTAGCGCCTTGAGACCCTCTGGGTATGTAGTGCGCTTTATAAATTCTCTGACTTGACTTGACTTGACTTGACGAAGGTGTGACTACAGGACTACCTCCTCCATCCCTCCATGAGGCACATGATTTAGCTATACAAGAAATTGGTCTTTTGTCTCCTCATGTACAATTGTCTTTTGTGAAGAGCTTTCATTCTATTTATAATCAAAATGAAAAGTTTCCTCTTCAAAGCAAAAACCTTATCAACTACTCCCTTAACTTGTTCTTTCTGTTTCAGCGCCTCTCTCCTTCTTTTGTACTTCATATTTCTCAGTAGATTTACAATCACTCTACTACGAAACATCCTGGCTCTGATTTCCTTAAACTGCTTCTGTCTCCTGGTTAAAGTGTGTCCATCTTTGTTACATTCTTTCCTGTTCTTGTAATATAGATTTTGTCCACTCTTATTCCTTCTCATAGTTTTTTTTCTCATTATTTTGGAATCTTTACTGGTGGCCACATATATTTTTAAGATATGACTATGTCCTCTTAACAGTAGCAGTAGCTGTTCTTCCTTTCACCACTTTTTCTGCATTTTTCCCCTTTTGTGTCTCAGTTCTGCAGATACTGTAGTTGCTTCTGTTGTTTTTTCCTCTGAACCTTTGTAGACATTCTGTCTGTAGTTATGTAGATATTGTCCTGTAAAAAAAGTATATTTAAATTTTTACTCTAGTAAAGGAACCAACTACTTTACTACTGACTTACACATAATAGAAAAAATGTTGTTATATTATGTTGCAGCTTTAAATATACAGATTAAGCAAGCTATATAACTACATGTGCTTACTTCAATATACCAAACCCAAACAAAACTTTATTTAGTAGTTGTTTTAACATTTCAGCACCCTCTCGTACAACACAGCTGCACCATATTTCAATTCTCACTTATACATGGTGTTAGAAATGGGATCTCTGGTTGGCTAAGGCTTGCGCCAAAGCCAGGCAGAGACCACCACTCTAGTCAGGGCAAGGGAGTTACACGCCAAAGATAACCCCTGCTCACTGCTTTGGTAGCTTGGCACGAGCAGTCAGGCTTATCCCGGAGGCAATGTGTAAAGCGTTTGCGCACGCACACAGCATCAACACCCCAGGCACATCACAAAAGGAACTCCACACAAGGTTATATATAAAAATAGCCTTTGTATTATAACAAACACATTAGATCATAATCACATAATATACACTGTGCCAACTGGCACTGGGCAATTTTTATAGGGGATTATATACACATGACAGGGCCACATGGACCACTGTCAGAATCATCACTTAGTAGGAATAGTTAAAGTAAGACTTATCATGAATGTAGAGCACAACCAGTAACTACTGGCAAAATTAGGAACTTCGCATGAGATCCTGTAACAGAACCCATAGAATGCACAAATCATATTACGCAGGAATCTCATCAGGCATAAACCACATGAATCACCTTAGCATGAACACAGTGTACCCCAATCGGGGGCACACACACTAAAACTGGCCCTAGGCCAACTGGCCTCTCACAGGGCTCCAACGCCCTACTTCCAACAATGTCAGAGCTGGCTGCAAAAGCAGCGAAGTAATGTGCGTAATGAACTTGCCTAAATGTGGCAGCTGCCCACTACTTGCTGCGTAGCTGTGACAAATGAGCATGGGCACTAGCGTGCCCTCTGAGCCCCTCTCTGGGTCTCTGACACTGGAATGGCCCCAAGTGTTGTAGCTGCTGCGCGCTCGCAGAGCAGCTGAAGATGGCCCGGGCACCACTGTGCCCTGTGAGTCCCCCACTGGGACCCTAGAAACAAAGGCCAACGTTGGAGCCGCCCTCTGGTTGGCGGGGCCGCTCAAGGCAGAAGCTCTGGCACCAACTGTGCCCTAAAACCACAATTGTGGTCCCCGTCATTGGAGCAGCCTGCTTCCTTTGCGGGGCTGCTCAGGCCCTGGGTCTTCACTGGCACAAACAGGCTGAGGGTGCCCAGAGATGTCCCCAAGTCACACGGGGACTTCTTGCACCAAATGCAGCCTCACCTGGGCTTCAGTGTGGTCTCCTGCGGTGGGGTCTCGCTCCTTGGTTGCGGACTGCGCGGGGCTGGTATGCAGTGTGGGCAGGCACCGACAATGTGCCTCGGGCCCCCTCCGCCTCACTCCCAGATGGCTGCGGCACGTCTCTTCTATCAGCCGCGGGGGCAGGCACCGGCACTGTGCTTCGAGCCCCCCTCCGCTTTAATCTCAAAACTCCTGCAGGCGATTTCTGGCACCGGACCTCGGAGCAGGACTGTGCAGGTGGGGTGGGATCCCGCCTGACTTCAGCACTCGCGAGGCTCTCCACAGCCTTCGGGAGCCCTGTTTGCCCTCCGCATTTCTGCCTCTCTCCCTTCCGGCCGGACACAGCTTCCGTCTCGCGGCCCGCCCCCAGAAGGGTGCCTGACTTTCGGTTCAGCCCGGGTCGCGGCGGTGAATTCCTTTTCACAGGCAATACGGGGTAGGTTCACGTTAAGCAAATAAGTCATAAGCAGGGTGGGCACCCACCAACGAGCACCGCAATTCGGGGTGGGCACCCGCTTTAAGATAAAAGCAATCCCTGAAGGCGGCAATAACGCGGGGTGGGCACCCGCTTCCACTGGCAGCTCAGAGGATTCCCCACATAGGGATTCCCTCGATAATCACCGCAGCAGCGTGCTGCACACCGCCAGCTCCTCCTTAGGTCAATTTATAATAAAGCGCTCTTCCCAATCAGCCAGGCGCTTCTCCCAAAATAAAGGCAAGTAAAGCGCTCTTCCAGGCGCTAGGTTCTGGGGGCACAAGGCTGGGCTCAGGCAGGCCAGCACACAGGACCCTCCAGCAGGGAGGCAGTCCCTTGTGGCGGTTCCTCCTGGAGCCCAGCAGCAGCAGCCCCCAGCATAAGGACAAGCACAGCAGAGAGAACATTTTCATGGGGTCACAGCCCCTTCTTTTATACACATTTTTCCTTTGTTCACACAGCACAGGACTGGGGGAAAACCAGATGCAACTGGTTTGGGGGAGCTTTGGAGCACTTTGTTTTGCTCAGATCCTCTCTCCTTTGTTAGGTGGGGGGTAAGTGCTCAGATGCACCACAGGGGGTGGAGCCAGTCCTATTCAGGTCCTAGGTGCAACTCCTCCCTCCCATCTGCATGCAGATCTCTCTATTCACCACTGGGCTGACTCACCCTGGCTCCTGGAATTCCCCACACCATCCAGCACCTGTCAATCACAAGTCAGACATGCACTCTACATCAGGCAGGCAGGAAAAATAGCACACAGAAATGCCAACTTCTAAAAGTGGCACTTCTCCACCAGTCACAATAAATCTGTGCACACCATTGTGCAGCATTTATTCTCACGAGTTCGCACATACTAAACTCGACCCTGCACTCTTCTCACACCAGGAATTACTATGGACGCACATATCCCCCATGCATTCCTATGGGAGGGCAGGCCAATCTCCTCACACACACTCAGAGCGCGCACGCACTTTATACTGGGCCACAGTGCTAAAGTGCGCAGAGGCCAAAAACCACCAACACTACACAGGGAAAAGGCTAAGAGACAGAAAAGTTTAGGGGTGAACCTGCCGAAAGGGCAAAGTCCAACACATGGTGAAAGACCAGTTTATCCCTTCTGTAGCACATTTTAAAATGAACATCAACCAAAGTGTAGAAGTACATACAGTGTCTCAACACTGTAAATCCATAAAGACAACATGAGAGCTATTTGTTTACCTCTCTACCACGGTGTCATTGGTGTATTTAGTATCTCAGTGTTTCGCTACTTGAATATATCACATTAAAACTTTGGAAAACTGTGCATATAAAAATCTGCACGTTAATCTGTATCAGAGCATATATCTCACTAATTTGTCCAAGTACATGCAAAGAATGGGCCACAGCTTGCAAATATAATTCACCAGATGGTTCTAAAAGACTACATATTCCTCACTAAAACTTGTAAATGCATGTCTTTGAATACATGACTACTCCCTGGATGATTGCATGAGTGCATAGGTGGTGCCTAGATGATTTCCCTGAGGCTACAGGTAGTGCCTGAATTATTTTCTGACTACATGAGAACTCCATGGGTCGTTCCATAACTGTATAGTCACTGCCTGCGTGTTTGCATGAGTATATCACTACTATCTGGGTGTTTGGATGAGTGCATGAGTAGAGCCTGAATGATTAGATAAGTGTATGACTAATAGCTCAATAATTCAATACATGCATAGATAGTGGTTGGATGATCAAACAAGTGCAACTCTAGCGCCTGGACGATTGCATGAGTGCATAGATAGTATATAGGTGAGTTATAGAGTGCATGGATAGTGCATACATGATTGTGTAAGTACATGCATAGCACCTAGCAGATTGGATGAGTGCATGAGTAGTGTTTCAGTGATTGAATGACTACATGGCTGCTGCCCATGTGTTTTTGGTTCAGTGAACAGGTAGTGCTTCGGTGTTTAGATAAGTACATTGGTAGTGCCTGGAATATTGAATGGGTGCATCAGTAGTGCATGGGTGATTAGATGAGTTCATGACTAGTGTCTGAGTTATTGCATGAGTCTATTGTTAAAGCTTGAGTGATTGGATGACAAAAAGTGTACTGCTGGAGTGATTGTATCAGTGCAAGAGTATTGCCTCAGTAATTTGGGGTATAGGTGCTGTATGGCTGATAAGGTCATTGCAATGGTACTCTCTGTGTATTTAGATGAGCCCGTGAGTAGTCCTGAAGTGTTTGGATGAGTGCATTGGTTGTTCCTCAGTATTTTGATGAGTGCATGGGTTGTAAGTGGGTGTTTGAATGACTGTATAGGTGCTGCCTTGGTGATAGTATAATTGACTGGTTAGTGCCTGGGTGATTGGATGAATGCATAGATAGTGTCTGAATAGTTCAATGACTACATCATTAGAGCCTGTGTGATTGCAAGAGTGCATGTGTAGTGCTTGGGTGATTGAATAAGTGTGTGAATAGTGCGTGAGGGATTAGATGACTGCCTAAGTGTAGCTGGGTGATTGGATGAGTGCCTATCTGACTGTGAAAGTACCTCCATTGCTGTTAGATACATAACAGTTTTGACTATTTCTGTGACTTACTGTTTAAGTCATTCTGTCAGTATCAAACTAACTGTTTCTATCTTTTTCTACTAAGCTATGTGGAGTGAAGTCTACATATCACACTTGAATTATAATTGCACACATGGCTGTCTAGGAGCATACATTGATCTGTTACCCCCATGTACATGCATTAGTAACTTTCTAAAACTGAAAACAACAATTCTCACTTTTTCAAAGCACAAAACCTTTCCCTAATGGCATACCTACATCCTTTCTGAAATATTTCTTGTGTCTTTAAAACATATATTCAGCATTTGTCAAAGAAAGGTTGCACACCAAGTAAAGCTAGCAAAAGAACTCTCGAGGCATTCTGCACTATTAACCCTCCTCAATTTTAAACAGAGCATGTTTAAAGAAATGTCACCCCCTCACCATACACAAGAGATTTTCAACAGCCTTGAAGAACATAGATCATCATGTAAACATATGTGATTTCATAATAGATATACAACTTCAGGCCATATTTCCAAAAATATATAGTTCTTTACATCTTTAAGTAAACTCAAGAGTGTTTTTTCAGTGTTTATATGTTTACACTGGTGAGGGCTATTTCCTTTCTGGTGGGGTTTTATCAGTTATTATAGGTTTAAACCTAAAACCGGACAGCCTATAAATAATGTAATGCTGCACTAAATGACCCACTGTGAGTATGTTCTGTACATCAATAACACTGACTATCCTGCCACTCCACAGAACTCCTCTAAACCATCACTCCACCTCTTCAAATGCAGCACTAAGTCCAAAATCTGGACTGAATGCCAATGTGCCATGAAGAGGCCATCTTGAAAAGCAGTGAACTCTGACCTAAGACCCATGACAAACCTCCTCTTCCTCACACTTGCCTTCCACTCGTGTGAATAAATGTGAGTAATTTAATGAATAATACATCTTTGTGCAGATTACAAAACTTTTAACTGGTCAGTCAGCATGCCAACTCCTTGATCCAGTTCTCTGTAGGACTACACAAACTCTTACTTTGCCTCCTCCACAAACTATAAGTCACCAACACTGTATAAGAACAAGTAAACTATTCAAAAGTGGAGGGACTTGTGCTAGAAATGTCTGGAGAAATGAGTGTTACCATATTTATGGAATGTAAGAGGTCTCATATATGACACTACACTTAGGACATCAACTAATCCATGTGTGGCACAGAGATTCGAATTGTATGAAAGATATCCTCAGTGCAGTATCACTGTGATCCAGCAATGCAAGTAAGCCATTGGACCAGAATGAGATGACCTGTCATTACGCATCCAGTGACCATCACTTTATTTGTGGTAACTAATCTGTCATGTGTATGCCACTGGCACACTCCTCATGCCTCACTGTGACCTTCCCTGACAGTCAAACTTAAAAATACCCTTCACACTTACCCCTCACCTACCACCTTCCCTGCTCGGTACCTGGGACAATCTCCGATACAGGTGCCAATCTACTCCTACAGGTTCACTGCTCCACAATGCTACACCCTGGTGTGTACCTCCAAATCTCTGAGCCCAGGTCAAGGATGTCTGATGTAATCCAGTACTCAAGGCAATTGCTAAAGACATTTATCAAAGACCACCCCAGAAGAGGTCCTACACACATGGCCATGTGCAGCAAAAGAATTAATAGGTCTGCTCCCAGTCCTCCCTGGAACAGATATATTCTCTCATGTGGCTAACTGCACAGACTGCGTGAGCAATCCAAAGCAAATTCTACATGACCAAATGACATTACCCCAAAGTGTGCTGCATCCAGACAAATCTGGCAACACTGCCATAGATTCTCCACCAGTCACTAAGGGACCATGGTGTCAGTTTGCCTCCCAAGCATTCCCTGGCACAATCCTGACAAGTGACTGCTCAAAGATACGGGGCCATAGCACAATTGGGAACTCCAATACAGCAAATAAAAAAGCCTCCAAATTGCCTTGTATGACATGCACACAAGTAATGCACAGTACCAAATAGACACCCATCTCAATGCATTTAAAGACACACACTCCTTACACACAATCTCCTGCAATAACAACATAACACACACATGCACTTGTCTGTAGAAAGAGCCAATACAGCCCAAAGACTGCATCCCTCCCTAACAACTTCATAACCTATTCACATCCTAATTACGCGTGGGTATAGTTCGCAGAGTTTTGCTACGCGGAACTCGGCGGAGTTACAAAAGAACTATGCGAAATTCCGCAAGTGGAGGAGTGCAGTGCGAACTGCAGTTTGTGCTGGTATTTTTGCCACTCGGGTAGAATTTCTACCCGACTGGCAGCTCGTGCTCGCAAACTTACCGATCGCGAGCGGGGATAAAACTCCACTGCACATCGCAAAGCTGAGTTTTCTGCACTCCGCAAGATTGCGGAGTGCAGAAAATTTCACAAACTCCGCAAATGGAGTAAAGTTCACCGCCCAGGCCTAATCCTAATACATCCCACAGCAAACTAAGCTGGACATCAGGGAGCCTCACACTTGTCAAGGATAATGCATCAGCCACTGACAGTAGTGCATGCACAGTAAGCAGTGTGTGAACCAGTGCTTAATTGTAAAATATTAAGTACCAGGGCTCTGACCAGGAGGCCACTGGAGCTTGCACCATCTATCGCTCAAGTCAACGCTGCCAAAACAACTACTAACCATCTCCCTCTTGCATGTAAATGCAACAGTTCATATTAATCCAGGTCCCTAAAACTAAAGGAATGGCTGGGGAGACAGGTATTTTTTTATGTATATTGTTTTCCTAAACAACTGTTATACTGCTCATCTTTAATTTACATGAGCAGCGCCACCTTGTGGCAGACTGCCCTAAGTGTGGTGTTGACAATTAGGTACCGGTGCCGAGCACCGGAAACCAATTAAGTGCAGGTGCTCAGCACCGGAAAGCTCTGGCTCAAATTAAGCACTGGTGTGAACACCACCACAACCAGGGACAGACATATCTGAAATCACCATCATGAAAAAAAACCACAAATCATCACAGCTCACAGATCACTCCCCACACAAGATGAGTGACAGTACCTCAGCAAACACCTAGGCACTTTCAATATCACCTACTGCTTCACAACTCTGGTAACCACATATGCATGAGATAAGACTAGAGGACTGTGTTGTAAAATCAACTGTACAATACAGGATTACCCATGACTGCAATTGAGTGGACTCCAATAGCACATACCAAATTGGGAAACAGTGCTGAGGGGCACAATGGTTTTGGACACAAATGATTCTCCCACAGTATAGTGTAACACTATGGAGTGGTGTGGAGGGTCAACACTGGCATGGTATAGAGTGGAATACTGTTGAATGAATTGCTATATACAGGAGTATTGTACAGGTGAGGAGTGCACAGAGCAATAGGACATAGTGGAGTATCTCACATTGTGTTTGCCCAAATGGTCTTCTAGTGACTGTAGTGTCATACAGTAGTGACAGGTACACTGTAACAGCACACAGTGGAGTTCTAGAGACTGGATTTGCATACATGACTGGTATGTATTGGAATACCATGTAGTGGAGTAGATATAGTGTAATGTGACATCAATGTATGGCTAATGGCACATATTAGGTATGTTTGCCAGAGTCAGTCAGCACAGCGATCTCAAAGGTAAGCAAGACCTATGTCATATCCCCAAACTCTCACCTCACACATTGGAGTGACACACTCTGCATACTCCCAAATGATGTGACCCACAAGTAGGTGTACCCTAGGACTGCAAGGTCACGTGGACACACTGCACATTGCTCCGGCAACTTCAAAATGTGCACACAACCTTTTGCATGTGTCTGAGCTTGTAAACAAAGAGGCACTCATAAACTTGACTCTACATGCGTGAAAGGGTCATGGTCAAGAGCACATTCACAATAATACATCTGCTTTTGACATGACAATCACACTGCATGAGTAGTCAAGTGCACACATGTAAATGTACCCATGTGACTATGAAGCCATACCTATCCTAGATATCTTTACACCTGCACTGATAGATCCCTCACACATGATGCACCCTGTCCACCCCTCAAGTCCTTCTGTATATCAAAATAGCTGTTATTGATGTTGAGGATTCAAATATGGCATGTGTACAAAAGCAGAGCCCAGACAAATTAATGTAGAGGACAAGAGTAGACCATCACAGATAAGCATCCTAGCCCCATTAATCCTCTGACTCAATAGCACATTACCTGCTGCAACCTCTGGGTACACCTGCAACTTCAAATTAAGTACATTATACTGTGAATGTGCACTCAGAGCATGGAACAGATGATCATATACACATACATTGTTCTGCATCATTATCAAGGCCAGCGACAAAGCTCTAAACAAAAATATGACTTCAATATACAAACTCTGTATTTGTAAGTAAAGTGCCAAACAACTAGGACAAAATATATTATTGAACAACAAAGAGGGTCCCTGACTGTTCTGGATGGGCTTTAAGAAGAAAGCAGGGAAATAATTGTTCACCCAGTCCAAAATTGAGTCCGCACTTGTGTGCATGAAAACTTGCACTACAAACGTGCACTACAGCCCACTGCCATTGAAATATCCGCACGATAGGGGCATCAAATGGGCAGATCAGGCACCGCTCGGTGAGTCTGGTTCAAAATTGGGGAGAACTGGAACTGGGAGGGGGTGACTGGGATAATGGGAGGACTAGACCTGGGAAAGGGAGAACTGGCTGACACAGTGGGATCACTGGATGTGGGAAGGTGAGGGCTGGCTGGACCAGGTTGAGTCGTGGCACAGGGAGGTGGAGAAATGCTGGGGGGAGGGTCAGTGGTTGATGTTGCATGTGGAGGGCTGGGTTTGACTTGTTTGGGTATCTGATATCCGCTAAGTGTCTTGGGCCAAGGAAGAAGTGAGGTGGCCACAACAGCCTCCTTCTTCCCAGAAAGTTGTGCAGGTGGTGGCACTTCTTTCCTGGGATATTTCTTAGATCTGGTGATAAGCTCTGGGGGAGGCCTTTACCCCTCCCTCTCCTGTTGTGGAAGGACTTTCACCTCTTTTGTCTTATGGCCATGATTCTCAGGGGGGTGGGTGGGAGAGGAAGCTCTGGAAAACTCAGCCCTCTTCACTCGGGGGACAGTAGTGGCAGGCCACAGGTCCAAGGCAGCCAGGGTAAGGGTCTTGGAGGCTTTGGGATGAGGTGTGGGGACGGGAGGTCTCTTGGAGGGTGAGGAATCTGAGGTATGCGATGTGGATACATGTTTTTTTGGCTTTATGCTTCTGAGTGTCCTTTGATGGTGTTGTTTTTGTGGTGTCATGTGTGCTTTTTGTTCGTTTTGTGGATGGTGAGTTGTGTCTGTGTCACTTTGAGTGGTGGTGTTGTGTTCTGCGTGTGGATGTCTGGGTGCCTGAGTACTCTGGTGTATGTGTGCTCTGGTCAGATGGATGCACTGGGAGTGTGGAGGTGGAAGGGACAGGAGCTGGACTGGGAGGTTGGTACTGCGGAATGGCTGCTGTCACTGTGGAGGTCAAAGACCCGACAGTTCTCTGCAGGCCACCCATGTCCGAATGAATGCCTTCCAGGAACACAACAACCTGTGACAACTCGTTGCCATGATCTTGGAGGGCATTCAGGAGGGCAGTCTGACCCACAGACAGCTGCCGCAGGATGTCTATGGCCTCCACACTGAGGGCAGCAGGGGAGACAGGGGCAAGGGGTCTGGGGGGAAGGAGCCTCAACTCTTCTTATGGCTGTGGGCCAGGATACCAGTTTGGGGAGCAGCAGAGAGGGTAAACACAGGTCGGGGTGTGGAGGACGAAGAAGCAGATGTCGAACTTTCTGAGGCCGCCAACATCGTGGAGTCACCGCTGGAGTGTGAAGATTTTGAGGTTGCTGTTTCTGCTCCAGACTCCTCCAGTGGACTCCTGTCCCCCTCCGAGGCACTGGTTCCCTCAGTGTCGCTGTACTCCCGGGGAACAGTAACGCCAGCTGCTTCCCTAATGGTGTCAGGCCCCTCTCCTTCCCTGTCCTCGGTAGATGCTGTAAGAGACAGAGACATAGGTTCAGTACAATGGCCTGCTCACAAATATGATATGAAATACAAACAGAATTAATTTGCCTCAAGACCAAAAAAATAAACTTGTACACGTACTGGCAGCATACGCCCAATCTTTTGCCTGATTACATGATGTATTGGCACATGATTTTTGCACATTCATGCATTGACACTGCCAAATTGCTGTTCATGTGTCAACATTTCAACATCACATCCAATTGTGTGTAGCTACACCTGCATGCCTTTTGTCAAGAGAGCTATACATCGAATTGCGTTGTGTTCCTCTCCCAAGAATACGTTCGCTAAACACCTCAAATACAAACTGAAACATGAAAATTGTGAAGTGACCTTCTGTCCTTCCATCCACCTACATTGGTACTGCAGCACACCTACTTGTGATCATTGAATGAGTAGATTCAGGGAGAAGAACACTCCAATTGTAAGCCCCTCCTCTAGGCGTCTCTCTTTCTTTTATATTGTAGTACAAGTCACTTGAACGGTAATTCATTGGAGTCTGTTTATGAGGCTCATGATGTTCATTATGTATTCCTGCCCTGTTCACAACCGAAGCTCAGAGGGATGGTGTGCCTTCAGAATACTTTGTCTGTATCGAAAGACTATTAGGTTCCATTTTGTTTTCACTGGAGAAATCTGTATTAAGCTTAATCATATGCTGGAAATGATCTCCATAATGTTGTTTGAAGTGCAAAATGCAAAGAAATTGGACACAATTACACCCTACCCTAATATACCTGCGCAATTGGAAGAACAGACAGATGTTAGGCCTGTTTTACTCGTTCCCCGGGGGGAGAGCAGAGAGATGTGTCTGTGCAAGCAGGAATACTTCTTTTCCGATTGTCCCCTATTGAACCTTTGTGTAGTCTTGAAAATGAAGAGCTTTGTTTAAGTTCACTTTTTGGGGAGGCGGTAGTGGGTCCCCTATTGGGAAATGTCACAGTAAAACCTTATCCTTTGTTCATTAAGGGAAAAAAGGGGGCCAGTGGAGCCATTGAGAAAGAAGAGAACATTGGGGGTTATGTTGGGTGAAAAGGCAGGGGAGAGACAGCAGGGGAGAGACAGAGGGGGAGGTCCCAAACCCATCTGCCTTACAGGCCCAACTCCCCAATTCATCAGTGAAAAGAGGATCAAAAGCAGGGAAGAGGGGAGGTCCTGCAACAAACCTCAAAGGGGAAAATATGAAAAGAAAACATAAAAAGACCAGACGACTCCCTAAACGAAAAGTGTCAAAATTGTATTTTCCACAAATCCCAGACAGCCAGAGTGAGGTCCAGACTATAATAGAGGAGGGTGGTCCCAAACCGCTAGTTGAGGAGGGTGCACCCAGGATCCCCATTACAGCGCATATGTCTCCTGTTGGGAGAGTGGGGGCAGGGCCGTTTCTACCATTAGGCAAGCCTAGGCGACCGCCTAGGGTGACAAAAGGGCTAGGGCGGCAAAAGGGGGGAAAAATTGTAGCGCCTTCTATCATTCAACATCACCTGACGTCACGTTCGGTGCCACGGGCGGGGCCGTGCGCGCCGTGTCTGTGCGGCCGCAGCGCCAGCGCCAGCATGGCTGCTCCTGCCATCAATCATGCGTGGTCAAAAGCCAGCGCTTGTTTCTCCGTGTCCTACCAAGCCTTTGTGCGTGAGACGGTCCATCTGGAAGTGTGGATGTGAAAGGTAACAGGCCAGAACCCCCTCGGCACCGGTGCTTGCTGCGCTCCATGAGATGCGTGGCTGTTTTATCCGTGTTCGTGAGGTGCGTGTAATGCCTCACGTGCTTCAGCTACGTCAAGTAGAAACAAAACTTTTGTACTAGTGAATTGGAATTTACGCAGGTTGTAAATCTGTGTGCGCAGCAAACCTTCATCTTGTGTGGCAGGAGCTTCCGACTTTACGAGTCTTCTGTATGTATATTTTATGCTCCTATCTGGACATTGTGTGATGTGAAGGGGGGTGGGGGGCCAAGGGGGTGGGGGGGGGGGGAGGCATTTGTGTTTGCACCCCCTTATGCTGTTGAGAGTGAGACCTCCTTTCTCACCACTGGTTTGGCAAAGTTGTCATGGGCTCTAATGCAAGCAAAGATAACCGTCCTCATTCCATGGTTTGGTAGTTTAAAAAACACACAGCTATGTTTGGGGTGTATTGGGCTCCTCTCGACCCTGACCTCCACCTGCCATATTACAGATTGCTACATCCCTGGCTCTCACAGGCGTAGGCAGTCTAGACCATTTACGAACCTTGCTTTTAATGCCGCTGACGGGCCCAGGATCTTATTTTGCCTACCTAAGCACTGAAACTTCTCATCTGTGTGTACATCACACAAGGGACGGGAGGGGCATACTGACACGGACCCCTAGCTCTCAGCCAAGCATTTTTACCCAACTCTTCATCCCCCCTGCCCGCCCTCTGCCCCCCGTGGAGCGGAGTCCAATATGCGCAGATAACGCGCACCTTGCAGATGGCAAAGATCGTTCACTTGCGGACTCTCCTGGGCAGTTTCACTTCTCTGTCACTTGTTTTTCAAAGCTCTTGTGCTCCGGGTGGTGGGTGCCTGGGATGCTGTTGTTGGAGGAAGCCCTTCCTAAAACTTCAGAAATCGCCCCTCCTCAAGAAAAGGGCCTGAGTTTGTATAATGTGTGTGTCCATGCCCCCTCAAGATAAGTCACAGCCCCTAGTGTTAATATATTTACATGCATGCCGCGTGTCGACTCTGAACGGGGAAAGGCCAGGGTCCTCCTGGGATGCACAGCTGTGATTCGCAAGCTAAGCCTCTCAGCATCTATCTGGGGCTATCTGGGGCTGAACACGGTACCCTGTCTTGCAGGGTAACCAAGATCTTGCTGTAGGTGGGGGATACTTGACCTGCAGATTACATCTCAGGAATTTACAATAGCCTTAAAATGATTTTTCTTGGAGTTGAATATGTCACCAGTCTCTGCAGCACGTGCATGCTCCCTTGTACCGGTCTCACTGGCACATATCTCTGCAGCAGGTACATTTACTCGACACGCTATACAATTCCAGATTATACGTGTCTGCAGCTGGTGCATTAGCCAGACAAGCAATATAACTGATCTTGAAACATATGAAGGGCTGATTAAGATTTCCCCAGCGGGGGCCCAGCCCGATGAGGTATCCTCGTGAGACCTTTAAGTGGGTTTGAAACTTATAACCTTCATTGTATCGCCTTTAAACTACTTTTTAACCTTCATTTCTTAAACTTATAGGCAAAATGAGTTGAGACTCCATGTGTACAGCCCATTGAAAGCAGATTACATTGGTGCAGTTATTAGCATTTTGTTTAGCCTATTACTCTGTTGAGAAATGCTAATTTTGTCGATCGGAAGGATACAAATCCTAGTTGATGCCCCGAAAATTGGAAACTGAGTGTGCAGGTTAAGCTCTCCGATGTGTTAACTGGACTAACTGTGCGACCACAAAGAGGGACTCCCCTGTGCAATCTGTTATACCATTTGCATTTACGTGCACGGTGAACATATCAGAACAGACACCTGTCACTGTGTAAGATCTTCAGTACGGAAGGGTATTGCGCGAATCGAGGTTAAGTGGCTCTGTGGATGGGTCAGTTGCGTTGTAGAGACTCATCCTTGAGCTGGAGTTGGGGTGCTTTCCAAGTGCGCCGGGTGTTTTGGTTCTTGGAGAGTTGGATGAAATAATTAGCATCGGTGGTGGATCCCGGTCCCAGGCACATGTGACTCGCCCAGTCTCTGTGGTCAATGGTAACTTGATGACTATATCAATGTAATAGATTAGCTTTATACCTGTAGGACAGTACCAAATAACTAGTGCATACACAGCTAAGAAAATACCTGTAATACAATACATATGAATCTGTATAACAATACTAATTAGCTATATGTCACATAATTGTAGATCATCACCTACGGAACTGTATGAGTAGATGTAGCTACGGTAACTATGGATCTTTACTGTGTAACTATACTGTCTATGTACATTATAATTAACTGTATATTGATACTAACTATGCCACTATACTCCAACTCATTATACTCTGTGTAACTGTCGAACAACACAAACAATGTAACTATATTAGTTATGTGACAACAGTAAAAAAAAAAAAAAATCAACATTGCTAGAGTAACTGTGTAAGGTAAATTACACAGGCCAAGCTGGCTTCAGTTATGGCAGTTGATGACCACTATCATGATGAAGTGTGCTGGAATATAGTTTGCAACTGCTGATGTGGCTTTTTGGATTTTTCTTTTATTCTCGGATATAGAGTGAGCCTGGTTAGGTCTGACCAAGATCAAATGATGTTAGTGAGGCAGCGACAAACAATTGTTTTTGCATTAGTCCGCTAAGGCACCTTGTTTGTCTCATTTCTTTCTCATTGTAGTGCTCTGCAGGCCACAATTCTTCTAGCCTGGATGACAGGGGGGAGAGAGTGATGGTAGTAAAAGGGAGGGGGTGGCATTTTTCAATTCTCGCCTAGGGCAGCAAAACACCTAGAAACGGCCCTGAGTGGGGGCTATTGGAACAGCAGCAACTTCATTAAGTCTACTGCTGCAGTCTCCTCAAGTACCTCATTCTCTCCAGCTTAGTGAGGTGGGCGATCCTTCGGGAAGGGGAACGCTAATGGGAGGTGGGGCTCCGATACACCAGACATGGTCCAGAGCTTTGGGGGCCAGAGCAGATGGCAATCTCGAGGTGGGGCCTCAAACGTTGGGCAACTTACAGATGGGGTCGAATAGAACACTTACAGGGTCAATAGCATTGGATAATAAAAAGTCAGAAGTCCCATCCACCTCTAATATGTTCCATCTGAAGATTAAGTCCAACGAGGAGGTACAGGCGGTCAATCGTGGTGATAGGGTGCCTCTATAGATCCCCCAAAGAGATGCTGTAAAGAAAGACAATGTGGCACATAATGCTCCTTCGCCCATTGTGGATCTCATTTGGTTATTTGAGAACGAATCCTCGCTGATAAACAGAGGATTCATTCTCAAACGTTTTTCCCAAATAGAGTCACTGAAGTTGATAGAAAGCAGGGTTATTTTAAATGTGAATATTATTCAGCATGAGAATTTCTCCTACTCCAGAGTTACCTTCTGCTCCTTGTTTGTGGCCAATTTGGCTCTACAGAACTGTGAGCACTTTTTAAAACGAGGCCTATATATAATGCCTGTATCAGATTTTGAGGAATATTCTACCATGTGTCCTACAATTCAGTATAAACAACCGCAATGGACCGCACTCCGCTAGCTCCTCCTCCGGGTCGCCCCAAGGGAAGCTGGTACATGAAGTTCTTGAGTGGTTCACCCCAGTGGGTGCAAGTAAGTACTTGTTGAACTGATGATCTCTGATGGAGTTCTTGAGTGGTTCACCCCAGTGGGTGCAAGTAAGTACTTGTTGAACTGATGATCTCTAGACCCGATACATGTCCCGGGTTTTAAAATATCGCCCGAGACATGGCTCGGGTTTCGGGATAACTTCCCTCCTCAGTAGAGAAAATAGTTAGGGGTGGAAGAGAGGGCCGCCAAACAACCGTCAAGGGCCTCAGTGCCCGCACAGGCACGCAGGTGCATCGTCCAGGAGCTCGTCAGCCCAAAGCTCGAAGGAGCCATCTTTATAAACAACCGCAATGGACCGCACTCCGCTAGCTCCTCCTCCGGGTCGCCCCAAGGGAAGCTGGTACACTGGGGTGAACCACTCAAGAACTCCATCAGAGATCATCAGTTCAACAAGTACTTACTTGCACCCACTGGGGTGAACCACTCAAGAACTTCATGTACCAGCTTCCCTTGGGGCGACCCGGAGGAGGAGCTAGCGGAGTGCGGTCCATTGCGGTTGTTTATAAAAATGGCTCCCACGAGCTTTGAGCTGACGAGCTCCTGGACGACGCACCTGCGTGCCTGTGCGGGCACTGAGGCCCTTGACGGTTGCTTGGCGGCCCTCTCTTCCACCCCTAACTATTTTCTCTACTGAGGAGGGAAGTTATCCCGAAACCCGAGCCATGTCTCGGGCGATATTTTAAAACCCGGGACATGTATCGGGTCTAGAGATCATCAGTTCAACAAGTACTTACTTGCACCCACTGGGGTGAACCACTCAAGAACTCCATCAGAGATCATCAGTTCAACAAGTACTTACTTGCACGCACTGGGGTGAACCACTCAAGAACTTCATGTACCAGCTTCCCTTGGGGCGACCCGGAGGAGGAGCTAGCGGAGTGCGGTCCATTGCGGTTGTTTATAAAAATGGCTCCCACGAGCTTTGAGCTGACGAGCTCCTGGACGACGCACCTGCGTGCCTGTGCGGGCACTGAGGCCCTTGACGGTTGCTTGGCGGCCCTCTCTTCCACCCCTAACTATTTTCTCTACTGAGGAGGGAAGTTATCCCGAAACCCGAGCCATGTCTCGGGCGATATTTTAAAACCCGGGACATGTATCGGGTCTAGAGATCATCAGTTCAACAAGTACTTACTTGCACCCACTGGGGTGAACCACTCAAGAACTCCATCAGAGATCATCAGTTCAACAAGTACTTACTTGCACCCACTGGGGTGAACCACTCAAGAACTTCATGTACCAGCTTCCCTTGGGGCGACCCGGAGGAGGAGCTAGCGGAGTGCGGTCCATTGCGGTTGCCTACAATTCAGTGTCCAAAAGATCTGAGGGCCTGTAATTCTGTGGTGTTAGACGCAATGGGTCCCGACTTTGAGTACCCCTTTGGTAATGCCAAAAATATTATGGTCTCATTAAACAAAAGGGGTCGCTTAATAAATCTGGTGCCTGATTCCATAGTTGCCTGTCAGGCCCCTAACATAGAAGATGATTTGGCCCAGTGGAGATGGGTAGCAAAGCCCTGAATACCAACTGTCCGGAGGTAGAAAGAAGCGCTCCTCTGAGGTAGCCAGGTGGGGATACTTCTGACTTGGAGTATGGCTGGCTTGGGTCATAAAGAGGAAAAATTGAATTTCTTAAAATCCTCTGATTATATGCTTACAAGAAACCTGGTCGTGCAAAGATTTTGATTGTGATGGCTTTTTTATTTTCTTCTGTCATGCTAAGCATTCCGAAAGGAGACATGCTAGCGGGTGGGTTTACATTCTGCTCAAGAGTTCGATTAATTAGAATCAGAAAGTCTTTTACCATCCATCAAATCTCTGTATTTACCTGAAGCTGGCATGTTTGGGAGAGTCTGGCAGGCCTACCTTCTTTTTGGTGGCAAATCTTTATATCTCCCTTGGGAAAGGTTTGACCATCTGCTGAGCACACTCTTTTTATATATTAATGAGATAGCTACCATGGAAGAATGCAACTTAGTGGTACTAGTGGGAGATCTAAATGCGAAAATCTCCAATTCCGCACTGTAGATTTATGCTAATCCAGATAAAGAGGAAATCTGGCATATTTCTGATTCCTTTCTACCGGATAAAATAAAAACGGATAAACTGGGATTCCTCCTGCTTGATAGCACTAGAAGTGCAGATTTGGTCATTTTAAATGGGAGGGTGCCTGTTGATAAAATAGCACAATTTACTTTTCAATACCATCATACACAAAGCCTACTGGACTATGTGGTTTTTTCCTACCAAATGTTTGGGGCCTGTGAAAACTTTGAGGTTTCTCCGTCAGTATGGAGTGATCACAGCGTAATAGGTTTGACATTGGCCTTTAATCATAGCTGCTAGCTTAGAACATATGTTATTTACATGCCCTGGACTTACTGAATTCTGGGCGAAAGTAAAGCAGGGTTTAACCCAGATACTACATCGACCAATAATTCTTAATGTGGCATATGTATTGCTTGGTATTCAGACATTAAACCGCCCACAAGAGGATCTTATAAATATTTTAATGGCATGTGCTAGACTGACCATAGCTAGAACATGGATATCAAGCAAGCCACCACACGTTATGGAGTGGTGGACACTCGCCAAGGAAACATATATTATGGAGTCATCCCTCGCTAAGATTAGAGGTGCTAAATCTCTGCAGAAGCTAGAAAGAATTTGGGGATCATCTTTTATGTGAGAATTCTCTCCCTTTCTTTTCCTTTTTCCTGTTTTTTCTTACTGTAACATGTACCTGCTATTTGTTAATAACTATAATAAGTTTACTGTTAAATTGCGAATTCTGTATTCCCACAGCCCATGATCTAATTTAAATTATGTTATTTGCTATTTATGTTGAAAGGTATTGACCTCTTGTCCTGACAATAAAAATAAAAAATAAAAAAAGACATTGGCCTTTAATCTACCTGCACTGAAACAAGGGAACTTGGGTCAGGGCTCAGTGGTCTTTAACAAAGCAAATGGACGTTCAATTTGGACGCAAAAAAATACCACTGAGGTAGGTGTGATAGTGAAGAAAACTTTTGTAGAATAGCAGGGCCATGTTTACGCTAATATTATACAGTTCTTTGAGGCCCAAATGAGGGAGATAAAAAATGTAAGCTCTGAATCCACTGTTCCCCGTAGGGCAAACCAGGTTACCCCTTCGCTGAAGGTGCTAAATCAAGAAAAGAACCATTTAGTCAGAAAACAACATCTACAATTTTCCACGGGTAAACAACAGGAAATTAATCGCCTTAAGCGAGTAAGAAGTCGTTTTAAACTCAGAGAAAAGAGAAACGAGATTGATGCTAAAAGGATTGAGTTGAGGGAAGCTGCGAGAGCCAAAGATTCAAAAAAGTATTGGCACTTGATTGCAGAATATTGTGACTCAAGACAGAGGGCTCTCACCATTCCAATCCCAGAAAGGGAGTTGGTGGACTATATTTAACTATTATATAAATTCAATAGTTCAGTGCTTTTTCAGATGCCTGTAATAGAGGCGTCTTCCTTTATTGAATATGGTCCCCCGTCAAGGGTTGAAGTAATAGGTCACATAAAGAATGCCAGAACCTCCGGTGAACAAG
Organism: Triturus cristatus; assembly: GCF_964204655.1. NCBI lineage: Eukaryota > Metazoa > Chordata > Amphibia > Caudata > Salamandridae > Triturus > Triturus cristatus. Next base: position 445,168,740 of record NC_140585.1, read on the forward strand.
GACCAGATGGTATCCCGATTATGTTAATCAAAAAGGAATCGGCTGCATGGGGAGCCTTTTTGGCGCCATTGTTTAATTTTTGTTTTCGAACGATATGTATTCCCTACTCTTGGAAGGGGAGTATTATAGTTCCTTTGTTTAAAAAGGGCCCAAAAAGTTTACCTACTAGTTTCAGACAGATTGCGCTATTGGACACATCGGGCAAAGTATTTGCAAAAAGTATACTTCATCATCTACAGCAATGGGCCCATGATCAGAACATCTTACTGCCAGAACAGGCAGGTTTCAGAAAGAACCATGGAACGCTGGACAACATTGCGGCTGTCCAGACCATCGTAGAGAAATATGTCTTCTCACGAAGCATGTCAGTTTATACGACATTATGCCATTCATTGATTTCTCCACTGCGTTTGATAAAGTGGATCGTCAGATGCTGTGGACAAAGCTCTCCCATCTTGGTATGCCACACCACCTCCTGGGCCTTATAATAGAATTACATACAAACACTTGGGGGGTGATTACGATGTCGGTCTGCCCGACATTTCCCTACGCCTGTCACCCAAAGACCGAAAGACTGTCTGCCAATTTTCCGCCGGTTGACCAGTCGACCAGGCGGAAAAGGGGCTGGATATGGTGGCGGTGTCTGCTAGACACCGCCATCCATAATAGCATGGGCAGCGGTGCAGGGCTTTCCATGGCGGAGACCCGGCCATGGAAAGCCAGGCGGATTTTGCTGTTGGGTATTGGGGGGTTGGGGGTGCACATGGGGGGGTACCATACCCTCTTACAATGTCATGGACAAGGTGGCAGGCACCGCGTGGTGCCTGTCACCTTGTGCATGACCATGCACAAAGTGCATTCCCAGCATTGTGGCGGGCGGTGCTGGGAATAGAGGATGCCACCGCCAGGGTGGCGGTGGCATCCTAATTGCCGGTGTGGGAAATGGGTGGCGGGCGGAGGGAAATGTCATTAACATATGCTACAGAAGTACTGGATAGGAACTATTTGCTCACCTTTGATAAGTGAAGGCCGGTTTTTCCACCAAATTTGTAATTTGAGCTCTTTGGCTGGCCCACATGTTCTACGCTTGGAATTCAATCTAGTCTCTTCATATACTTCATCCTTGGCAGCGGTCCTGAGGTGGGGGAACTCCCTCTTTTGGGGGGATGAGGGCACCATTAGGGCCGCTTTGAGACTGGAAATCTTTATTAAACTAAAGGATAAATCCGCTTTCTTCAGATCATTTGCTTACGCAAATGATTCATTTGGGCTCAGTTTAAATTGTGATTCACCCATGCCAAAGCCTGTATTGAAGTAATTACTAAAAAAGTCCTTAAGCTAGATTAGCACGGTAAGAGACACAGTTTTAAGTCAATCTAAAGCCCGCAATAAGGTGGTCTGTGGGAGTGCCGTGGGGAGTAGACCTCAGCCCTATCTTTCATTGAATCTCCTACATGGGATTAGAAGGTTGATACTACTTTTGTGAACCAACCTGTTGCCCCTGAGAGAAGTGACTGGCATTTGGGAAAAAATTCCAAGTGGGGAGAGAATCTGTGAATTGTGTTTTTTACAAATTTAGGATCTTAATCACGTGCTATTTGTGTGTCCGGAACTTCAAAGGGCCAGGTGCATGTTTCTAAGACCTCCATTCATCAAATTTAATATTCATTCTGCTCAGGAGGCTCGATCTTTTGTCTTGTCCCCACCAAATGAAATGGTTTGGCATAGGATATTTCAATTTTTTATAACATTTCTGGCCATTTATTAGGAAATTCTTAAAGAGTTTAGTTTGTATGTTGTATCGCTGGATGTTTGGACAATGTAGAATTTTGCACTATTTACAAAGCATGTCTTTCCCTCTTTCCTTTTTTTTTAAAAATCCTTATTTATAATTTTCAGTTTTACACAAAATAAAGCTCTGCAGAAGGATGTGGCATCAGACATGCAGGTAATAACAGTAACGTATAAAAAAAAACCAAAAGACAGACATTGAGCATACAGTGTTTGCGTCAATATGCAATTTTTGCAAAGGTTGAAGAGCGCCACACCAATAAAGCCATAGGGATACCCCCCTTACACATGTGCCAGCCTCCAGCGGTACAGATCACAAATATCATACTCCTATGCAGTATTTTAATGGGGAACAAGTGCATATCAACGGGATCAGTATATAACTTTTGTAAGATCCATTATTCACGGTGTCTCCACCGCATGGTCACGTGCTCCCCAGGGCCGGGCAAACCATATAGTGTTCCTAATCGTCCTCCCACATCCTATCCCGTAGTGTGTGGATCCCCGTCCCCCTCAATAGGGCCAGCTGCATCTGTCGGGGCATTCACTGCAAATAATCCGTAAGGGGTCCCCATATGTCGCTAGGTCGGGAAGCGCACGGGAGCATCTCCGCATAAATCGACAATTGCTCCTGACAGTAAACCATGTCATGTAACCACTCCTTGAATTTAGGGGCATGTCCCCTCCGCCACCTGCAGGCCACTCTGCGTTTTGCCAGTAAAAAATAGATGGTAATGTAGCGGCGATACGTTTTGGGGATATGTTTAGTATACCCGAGGAGCGCCAGCAAGGGATCACACTCCAGCGACATAGACGTCATACCAGACATTGCAGCAACAACCTGTGTCCAATACTCTCGTACCTGCGGACATTCCCAGGCTAGATGTAAGAACCCCGCCCCATGGGCAACACATCTATCACAGTGATCCGAGTCTCGGAGACCAAATCAAAACATCTTGGCCGGGTTATAGTACATGCGTTGCAAACATTTGTAATGGATTATGCGTAAGCGACAGCTAGCAGATATGTGTGCAGTTTGTGCGCAGCAATAGTGCCATTGTTCGTCCGTTACGTCAACACCAAGGTCAGTGGACCATTGCGTCCGGGCAGCACTCTGAGGTGGCGTGCGCTCGGTTCGAATCGTCCTATATAAGGTGGATACTAAATGTTTGGGATCGGCCATTTGTACCATCTGATGAAGTGGCTTGAAATTCGTGGGCTCTTGTGGGAAATGCGGGAGTATAGCATGCATGCCCTGTCGAAGTCATACAAACAGAAAACAGTCTAAGGCTGTGGGATTAATATCTCCAAAAAACTGTTCTGCCGTACAAAAAACACCACCACGAAACAGATCTCCCCAATTCCCAACGTGCACTCGCCTGCATAGTTGGCGAAATCCCGCCTCCTGCAGCAGGGATAGCTGTGGGTGGTACGACAAAGGTAGTAGCGAGGAGTATAAAGGTGGGTCCCCCAAAGCCCGGAATATATAGTGCCACGCATCCACCATGCCCGTGACTGTGGTAGGATCAGTGTTGCGCGAGCGAGGTGGGGCGTGTATCAATCCGTCCAGTGGGATAGGATCTGCTAGCCAGTGTTCCGCCACGACCTGCGGCATGCACTCCGGCGGGTGTACCCAGAAATATACATAGTGGGCCTGGGCACAAGCATGATATAGTTCAAAGTCCGGGATATCAAATCCACCGTGCTCATAAGGTCGAGTAAGTGTTGCCCATTGCACTCGGGGCTGCTTACCTCCCCAAAATAACCGTATCAATTCCGTCCGAAGCAGTTTGAAAAAATTACGCCCTAGGTTGTAAGGGAGGTTCAGGAAAAGATACAAGAACTGTGGAAGGATCACCATCTTGATCAAAGATGCTCTCCCCGCCATAGACAGGGGAAGGGATATCCACCTCGTTATGTGCGTGGCAAGCCGGTCCAAAGCCGTTCCGTAGTTGAGGCGGATCATTTCGTCCCTGTCCCCGGACACCTGGATCCCCAGATACCGCAGGTCAGCATCACACCACTCCAACGGATAGTCCAAGGGAAACCTGGACACTGCTGTCGTCAGCGGCAGCAGCTGCGATTTCGCCCAATTAATGTGAATTCCGGAAAGCTTGCCATATACAATAAACTCCCGCAGTATAGGATTGAGATTGTGTTGGGGGTCCCGGATATACAACGTCAGCTCGTCCGCATATAGAGAGATCAGTATTTGTCGGAGGGGGCACCGAAGCGCTCTATCCCTGTGATGTTGGCGTAATCTACACGCCAGGGACTCGATCGCGAGGGCAAACAATAAGGGGGATAGCGGGCATCCCTGTCTAGTCCCTCTAGTAATGTGAATCGGCGACGAGCGACGACCATTGATGAGTACCCTGGCAGTGGTTTGTTGATACAGCAATTGTATCCAAGACACAAATAAGTGGGGGAATCCCATACAGAGCAATATGCCAAATAGGTAATCCCACTCTACCGAATCGAACGCTTTGGTAGCATCCAAAAAAATAGCAGCCAGCGGGAGTTCCGGGGATACGTTCTGCACGATGGAGAACAGCGTTCGAAGGTTGTGAGAAGTCGCTCGTCCCGGAATGAAACCGGCTTGGTCTGGTAAGACCAACTTTCCCATCAGGAGAAGCACCCGATTAGCGACGAGCTTCGCTAGGATTTTGGTGTCACAGTTGAGGAGTGACAACGGTCTATAAGAGTCACAGGAGGAGGCTGCTTTGCCCGGCTTCAGGAGGGAGGTTATCAGAGCTTCCCTCATGGAGGGGGGAAGCACCCCACACTCCAAGGATTCCTGATATAGCTCCTTCAATATAGGGGCTAAAGTATCTATATAGGATTTATAAAATTCAGCGGGAATGCCGTCCGACCCCGGCGCCCCACCGGACTTCTGCTGCATGATCGCCTTGCGTACCTCATCTAACTCAAATGGTGCACAGAGGAACTCCCTGTGATGGTCCTCCAACCAGCCCAATGCAACCTCCCCCAGGAAAGTATCAAATTCAAGATGATCCATGCGTTGCGATGCGTACAGTGTGGAATAGTGTGATGTGAACGCTGCCAGAATCCCCTCCGTGTCCCTATGCGTCCCTCCTTGTGGGTCAACTATCTCTAAGATGTAGCCGGAGTACCGGGGCTTCCATATGACCTCCGCTAGTGCCTTCCCAGGGCGCTCCCCCTCACCATATCTCCGAGCCTTCCAATATTTTCCCATAAATTTGGATTCCCGGAGCGCCGTTTCGGTATATTCCGATAATTTAGATCTAAATTCCGAGTGTGTCTGCCCCCCCTCTCCTCCAGCCATGCGGAGTTCCAACACTCGAAGGTCTCTCTCCAACCTATGGAGAGTACCGCGAATATCTCGCAATACACCAAAGCTCTTGGACATACAGATGCCCCTAACCGTCACCTTGAACGCTTCCCATATAGTCTCCACCGAGTCAACAGACCCCTTATTCCGTGGAAAAAATTCCTGAATCTCCTCTAACAATTCAGCATGGAACACCGCGTCCAACAGGGCAGTAGGTTGCAGTCTCCAACCGACTCGAGGTGTCTCCCATCCGGGCACCATCACCGTCATCCGCACGGGTGAGTGATCTGAGTACGTACGAGGCAGGTGGGTGACTCCCAAAAGTGCAGGCCCCAGTCCCCGTGACACCCGGCAGTAGTCTATGCGGGCCCAAGATGCAGCCCGAGATACATAGTGTGTACCCTCTCTAGCGGTGGGGTGCATGTGTCGCCAAGTATCAATGAGACCCCCCTCCTCTACTATCCTCTGGAGCGCAGTCTGTGACCTGTTATAGTGATGTGGCGCTGTGTTGGATCTGTCGTGCAGGGGGTTGAGGGCCACATTGAAGTCCCCGCACCAGATCACGTGTGCGGCACCGACATCCATTATCTTCCCCCAGAGCACCGTGAAGAAATCCGGTGCGTCAATGTTCGGGCCATAGCAGCTCACCAATGCAATCGAGTCCCCACCCAATCTGCCCCACAATATAGCGCATCTACCCTGCGGGTCGACAACCTCCCCCTGAGGGACAAACGGGGTGCGCCTCTTGATAAGGATAGCTACACCCCATGCGTAGGAGGAATAGGAGGAAAACAGCCTGTGCTCCGCCCACTTACCCGCAAAGAGTATGCGGCCCTGAAGGTTAAAGTGTGTTTCTTGTAGGAATGCTATATGAACATTATGGCGATCCAGATAGGTGAGTATCTGCCTACGCTTCCTGGGGTCTCCCAGCCCTCTCACATTCCAGGATAGAACACTTAAACTAGCTTTAGGGGTCGAATCCACCATGAACCCTGTCAATATCAACCTGTGAGATCTGCAATGTCATGTCACGCACGATAATCATTAATACAACACTACACTGCATGTCTGTGAAGAAACAATGCCATACTAAACTCTGAACTTTACCCTCCCCGACCTCCCCCACCCACTGCAGCATCCCAATCATGCCATAAAGAAGTTCCCTACCCCCCTCCCCAACCCAACTGCCCAACATTACTAGGGCCATGAAACCCCTGTCAGGGTAAATTCAAAACCAATAGAGAGGGTTCTCCCAAGTGGTAACGTTATCTAGGTGGCCCACGAGTAGCACCCACTCCCCCTGGGACCAGAAGAAGAACACCGCCGGCCCCATCAGGGAAGCAAGGGTGCCCAGTGAAACAGTACCTTTCCTCTCCGCCGCCAGTCCTGGAATAGAGAGGTAGTCCTCCTAGAGACTTGTGATAAAGTACAGCCACGGCTCCCGGTTCCATTCCGCAAAAGATAGTCTCGGCCGTCCCGGGCACGCCATCCGCCAGTGACGAGGCTAGTCAATATCAGAGGTGGCACGTGCCGAAGAGTCCTCTGGAGAGCGGGACGGTTTATTCCGCCTTTTCAATTGCTGCAAGAAATCATCAGCCTGCTGGGGCCTCGTGCAGAAAGTTTGTTTGCCTTGATAAGTGATGCGGAGTCGGGCGGGGTATAGTAGGGCATAATCTATTTGGGCCTGCCGTAGCTTCTGCTTGATCGGAAGGAATTTGCGCCTATCTTCCTGCACCGCAGCAGTGAAGTCGGGAAAGATAGTAAACTGCACCCCCTCATAGGTCAGCTGCTTGTGCTCCCGCGCCGCCCGAAGGGCCACATCGCGGTCTCTGTAGTTGAGGAGGCGTGCTATGATAGGACGCGGAGGGCCCCCCACAGGGGGTCTGGGGCCCAGCGAGCGGTGCGCCCGCTCCACCACGAATTGAGAGGAAAGGGCCTCCGCCCCCAACACCGCTAGAAGAAGCTTCTCAACGTATAGTTCTAGTCTCCCAGTATTGGTGGTTTCCGGAATACCCAAGAGTCTTATATTTTTCCGGCGGCTTCTCGCTTCGATATCCTCATTTTTGGCGGCTATGACCTTCAAGAGCCTATCCATCTGGGCCACCGTACTCTGCATGCGCGTGGTGGTGTCCTCCGCATCCGATATGCGGCGCTCAGTTTCTTTAATTCGTTCCTCATGGCCATCAAGTTTGTGTACTATGCTGTCCATGCGGGCATTCATCCCATCCATCTTGTCGGCCAGCGCTGCAATACCCTGCCGGACCTCAAGCAGTATATTTTTCATGTCCGCCTCCGGTGTAGTGGGGGATTCCCTATTGGACCCCGTCGCGCCAGCCTCGTCCCCCTCCGGGGTAGTCTTAGTATTTTTTTGGGCTTCGAAATGAATGCGGGGCTGTCGGGCATCCGGTTTCCCCAGCGGCCTTGCGTAGGACGCACCCGCCGGGTCCTAGCACCAGGCGAACCAGGCTTCGTGTCGGTCGGATCTTTCACGGCCGCCTCCCGTCTCTGTTGGACACCGACTCGGCTGTAACTTTCACCGAGTCGGCTCCTAAGTGGCAGGTATCGAATGCCGCCACCCACGGGCGGCTGCAGGCAGGAGGAGAGGATATATTGCCGGATTATAACACCGGGCGACGGGAGCTTCACGCCATGGAGGCCATTCCGGACGTGCGCCACCTAGCGCCCCGTCTTTCCCTCTTTCCACTTTTTTTATGTACTGGAGTATTTTTTAAAAAAAAGTTCCGTAACAAATAAAAATTGAAATTGAATTGATCATTGAAATAAGATTTGTAGACGCATCACTGACATGAAAGTGGACACCACAAATATCTCAATGCACTCTAACATGATGCTCACTGCTGTTCACTTCCAGTTGATGTCTTTGAGACTTACACCTCTGTGTGCTTCACATGGACACAATTTTAGGGATAAACTGCTACAGAGCACCATGTACAAGTGTTGACAAAACGACATTGCACATTTGCATGTTGTGACATGTCACATACCAACAATATTTCAATGTCAGGACAATCCTTCAATGATCCAAGGCATCAGAGTGGCCTTTATAGGTGAAGCTTTGAGTGGCCTCCATAAGGACAGGGAATGTGTCCCAAAAGCTAGTGTCCGGCATCTAACATCCCTACGTTGTGCTGACTGTTGACACCAAGGACAGATCAATGTCATAAGAGATCACTCACTGATGTAAACCAGTAGCCACAACTTGCCCATGCACTGATACATATGTACACCCCTCCTTAATGCACACACAGTAAGTAGTGCCACTCAGAGTGACATTGATGTTTTTATCATAAGTTACAGTACAACACTTCAAATACATCACAAATTGCCATACATACTGATCACATACAATCATGTAAAGTCCTAGTGCAAACACAATCTCCCAATAGTCACATTTTGCTTCATAGCTTCAACCTTCCACTCTCTAACCATCACAAAGACATGTTGCCATGGGCACAATGAGCAAATGCAGATCATCCAATGCATCACTATACTCATCACTATCGGATCCATCAGTGCATGTGTGCAGTTGCTGTCATTGTGGCAGGGAATTAAATAGTGTGATGCCATGCTGCTGATATTCGTCAAAATATTTCGCTGTGATGCTGCCATCTGTATCATTTGGCTCAACCCATGGGACAAGTGTAACCTCTGTTAACTCACTACACCCTGAGTCCTCATTTGTCCATGTCTCAATCCACTTGCACGTCATCACAGGAGTCACAATTCTCTGGGAACCACACAGCACACACAAAGCTGACAACTGTACTGTGCTGGACAATTCACACAACTTCTTTTCCTGCGTAGGAATGGCTCAGTTCAGATACCATTTTCCAAATGGAACATGCAACAATATCAAGATGATTTGCACTGGCACTGGTCATGTATTTCATACATGAGAATCCAAATGTTGTACACTTCCGGAACTTCATGCCACTGCCACTGAGGCAACTTTGTACCGATTGCATCACACCTGAGACATCTCTGAGGCACCTGGTTTGCTAATGGCTGGAATTAAGGCAGTTAGTCATGCACAAAGTCCCACTTAGCCCAATACTCACCCCCAACTTGCTGCTGTTTGGCCCTCAAATGGATGGACCTTGAGCTGTAGGCATGGTAGACAGGAAAAACTAGTTGTGACCAATCTGTAGCGGTCCAATGTGTGCAAGTCCACATGGAATTCTACACATATCACTCAAATGGACAGCAGAGTCTGAGAGACCATGTCACATACTACTCTCTGACCAAGCTTGATAAGTACAATGTCAACATCTATGAGTATGGACCAACTACCTGTGCTTCTGATACACATGCAGAGGGTGTGCACTAACATCATCGTGAAACAGGGCCTCATCTGTGATGCATGATGTGAGTGAGCCTGACAGACAATACACTGTAATTGATACCAAGTGAAAATTCTTACTGCATCTGACACTACACTCCCCTTAACATCCAGGACCATTGCATAGCAACACCTGTTATGGAGGTCACGGTAAGGTACCTGACACTACGTTCTCTCACTCATGTGACAAGGTGTAGGCCTGTCTTGTGTACTCTTCATACCTCAATATGCTTCTTTAAAAATAGGAGGGTGCACTACTCGTATGTATTGCCAAGTAATTTGTGAGATGTGGCCTTTATACATTGTGCATTCACAGGACAGGCCTTTAGGGTATTTTCAGATGCAAAATGTGGTCCATCACAAGTTTCACATGCATGTGGAATGAGAATGATGACACAGTACATACACTTGTGAGACTCAACACATTATGGAACCAAAACAAGGATGACATGTCCAATGTACATGTTGTAGATGTGTAAGAGGTGAGTTTCCACTAATCTAGACAGATGCAGGCCTTGAACTCTTGGGAAGACTAGACTCATCTCCATACTGTCCCTGTCAACTCATTTCATCCACTTATTGTACCCTCTGGACAATGAACAGGTACCATCTCCCTAATGTTTAGAAGTTAACTTACTGATGTAACTATTTTCATGACATCTCACTGGGAACAGGTGCACAACGTGACAATTGTTCCAGTCATCAGTATCACTGTACAATTGCTAAACATCGTTATGTACAAACTGTCATTGCATGCAGTCAGGGATCAGGGCTAATAAGGTTTATCACACCATTACCGTGAAGTCATTTTGCTAGCCTGAGTCTCACACATTAATATTGTCCACACAAAAAACAATATCTGTGATGAAAGTGTCAAAGGGAGCTGCACCAGAGACAATGGTGCCATCCTCCCCACATACTCAAGTGCAACAACTTGTACGTCATGTGTGGGCCATGCAGAGGTCCAAATCTAAAGGCAGCTATATTGGCTTGCACTCTGAGGTACATACTAGTGTCCAGTTACATAGGGTGAGCATTCTAATCACTCCAAAGAAGTTATACATTCACTTACCAGTACTTCAGGAGCACCTGTTAGCCGCCTGTACTGGCCAAGGACCCCATCCACCAGGAGCTCCAGCTCTTCTGTGGTGAAGGGACGGGCCCTGAATTTCTCAGTACAAGCCATGAGTGGTCCCAGATATGAATTACAGAAACAGTTAATGGGGAGGAGTAGCAGTCAGCAGTGTCTGTGGGCAAGTGACAAGTATGGCCATTTCGCACACATATATAGGTCCCTAAGGTGGTTTCAGGGTTATTCTGCTAATGCAATTGGTCCGCCTTGGTTGTATTTTCCAATTTTGTCCAATGGCTGTGACCGCAGTGGCTGAGCACGCCTACCGCGATGTTCAAAAATGAAAAGCTGTACCGTGATGGCAGTTTCCATTGGCTGCCATGTTATTCGCATATGCGGTGTCACACCGCGGGGACAGAATGTCTCCACCGCTACCCTCCATTTTTCAATTGGGGACAACGGCTGTGACTGCAGTGGCTGAGCACGCCTACCACAATGTTAAAAAATGAAAAGCTTTACTGCGATGGCAGTTCCCATTTGCTGCGATGTTCGCATAGGAGTGTCACACTGCGGGGGTCAGAATGTCTACACCGCTACCCTGCATGTTTTCTATAGGGGCTAATGGCTGCAACCGCAGTGGCTGACACCTACCACGTGGGTAAACACATTGTGTGTTTGCATACTGAAATTGAAAATTGCATCAGTAATCCCAACACAATTTTTAAAATGAAGTGCACCTTGTAAAGGGATTGGAGAGAGTGACATTTACCTTTTGTCTTCCCACACATGTAATGGAATTTCACATGGGATCCAAAACATTGGTTTGTCTGTCCTCACAGGTCATTGTCATCCATGTGGGCATGTAGACACATTTCCAGTGGATTTGTGTTTCATTGTTGGGAATATGGAAATGTGTGTAATGCAGACTCCTCTGCAGGCATGATGGTCTGCCCAAGTAATTTGCATATGTTTTTATACACAGTACTGTGGATTAATTAAGTCTTGTCCAGCTTCCATTCACTGGCAGCATTTTGGTATGATATTGTGCTTTTTAGGACTCAAGGTGGATTTTGTGAAGTGACAGCAGCTATATACAACTCTGAGTTTATGCTGTTTGCCACCTGCGATGTGTCATCTACCCACAGGGCTGGGCACACATCATTTGGCAATGTACCATATGCCTGACACATAGGCTAATTTTGAATTCACAGTAGTTAGTATGTACACCCTAGCTACCTAAATGACTTCAGGGGTTCAAGGTGTGCATGCATGTCCATTGTGCATTACACTGATTCAACAGTTCTGTCAATGTTGTGCTTGTGTGAGTCATTGTGTATGCTGTTACCAACATCTCATCTTTGGCTTTGTCCATACATGTGTCCCCTACCAAATTGCGAAGGAGAAGACCACCTGTCTATCGGCCTTTACCAGACCTGTTGACAATGGAGGATAGAGACGTCATAAAGAAATTCCGTCTCAATCGCCTTACCCTTCAAGAGGTATGTGCTCAGTTCAAGTCCCATTTACGGCCTCACCGAACCTATCCAACAGCTTTGACAACAACAGTGAAGGTGATGGTCGCCTTGCATTCCTTCGCCACAGGTTCTTTTCAGTACACAGTGGCCATCGCAGGTGGGATGTCTCAACCTATGTTCAGCATGTTGTTGCGTGATGTCCTGTCTGCATTGTTAACATACAAGGACAGCTACATCCAGTTTCCAAAGAGACGTGAATTGGTGAAATGTTAAGGGAGAATTTTATGACCTTGGTTACATTCCACATGTTGTTGAAGCTATTGATGGCACACACATTGGCCTTGTTCCACCTCAGGCAGGGGAGCACATTTACCGAAACAGGAAGCATTACAATTCTATAAACGTGCAAGTGGTATGCCTAGCCGATCTGATAATATCCCACGTGTGTGACAAATTTCCTGGGTCTGCATATGACTCTTACATAATGCGAACAGCATCATTCCACAGTTGATGGCAAATATTCATCCCGAGAAGGCCTGGCTTGTTGGTTAGTGAGATGTGTCAATATTTGTGGTGTATGTGTGACATGCTGGCATTCTCCTCTTCAAATACTTCAATTACATTGTGCCTCTGTGTTTCTCACAACTAGGTGACTCAGCGTATCCCAACCGGCCTTGGTTGCTGAGCCCACTGAGGAATCCAAGGACCCCAGGGGCAGTCTGCTTCAATGATGCCCATGGGAGGACACATCGGGTATTGGAGCAGGTTTTGGACTCCGGAAGGCAAGATTCAGGTGTCTGGACAAGAGAGGTGAGGCACTCCTCTACTACCCCAAGAAGGTATGTCCTATCATAGTCGCATTCTGCATGCTCCACATCCTGGCCTTGCGCAAGGAGATCCCCCTGATTCAGGACAATGATGAGCAGCAGGAGCCCCCAGCTGAAAATCCGAACATGCCCAGTGACCATGATAGTGGCAATGAGGAAGATCTTGACCTGCGTCAACATCTCATTAACAACTACTTTCCTTGAGTGTAAGTTTGCATTGAGATAATATGACAGTGACAGTTTGCTTTGCTGTTAGGGCAGAAGCATTGATGATGTGTTGGTATGCTGGCTATTGTTAGCACACTGCCGTGGGGTACTTTGTGCATCGCTGTGTTTGTATTTCCAGTTACCTGATGTCTATGTTGATGCTGTTGGGCAGTGTAGCTGATATGATACTTGTACAGTGTTGCCCAGTAGTGCATTGTTGCTGTAGTACCATCATATGACGATGAAAATGTTATCTTCTTGTTGTGTCGTCCTATGTGCCTCTGCCCTATTAATGGATTGTCATAATCTCAACTGGCGGTACATTTAAATTTGAGTTTACATTGTATTTACTCTGATAAACATACACCATACATGAAGGCTTGGGTGATATTGTGTTTATTTTCATGCATATGGTGTTTCTTGAAAAAGTGGGCGAGGTATTAATTGTGCATACAGAGTGGTTCAGTTGTCAGTGATGGTATCAGAGAAAAATAGAGTAGTCACCACAATAGGGGAATTCCACATTCCAACAGACTCCTGCCGTCAACATGGCAATGTGGGACAGGATGGTCAACAAAGTCAATGTTCTGTGTAACACTGGTGACATTATGGCTGGCTCAGCTTCCTGCTTGACTTGGTGCTTTGCCACTACATCCTCCTGTGGTGTTTCTCAGGCATCCCCACCCATGTTTGTTAGGGGGGGTTCTACTGAAGGCTCAGAGGTGTCTGAGGAGACATCGTCTTGCAGCTCATCCCTCCCTGGCTGCTGAAGAGGTGGTGGGAGTATCAGCAGGCTGGCCACTGGAGGGGGGGAGGCGTTACTGAGCTGCATGTATGTCCCTCAGAACACCCACGAGCTGGCCCATGAGATCTATCAATTGTCCCAAACGGGTGTCCATGGATCTCTACAGCAGGCGCAGCTCATACAGTTCATCTACAACCTGGCCCATCTGTCCCTGGTTCTGCTGGTACGCCCCAAAAACTCTTGTGATTGTGGCCAGGGCTTCAGTCTGGGTGTCCTCCTGTGATTGGCCTGAATAGCCCTCCTACCTGCCCTGCACACCCGGACCTGTGGCCTTGGCTGTACATGTACCCACACACTTTCCCCAGCATCCCCGGTGAGGGTGGTGGTGTTGTTCACCTCTGAGACAGGGACAGTGGTGCAGGCAGCGGTGGTGGTGGTGTTTGCAGGGCTCAGCATTGTTGTTGTAGCTGCTGTGGTGGGAGTTGCGATGGGGCCAAGGAGGCCCTCAGACTGAGTACGCCCTGGCAGGCCTGAAGGGCCAGGTTGATGCTCCTCATCCGAGAATAGGAGAGAATCTGCATCTGAGAGTTCTTGCTCCGGGGAGAGACTGGCTCTACTGGTTGTTGGTGGTCTCATCAGCTGTTGATTGTGATTCGCCTGTTGGACAGAGGTTACATTGTCAGGATGTTAAGTGCAACATTGGTGACAGATTTTCATGTTTTAGTGGAGAAGTCCAAAGTTTTTGCATTGAAAATAGTAGTAATTTGTAACAGTTTTTCTGCAGTATGACATGACCTTGAGGTACATCCATTACTTGTTTGCAAGGTGACATGGAAATGACAAACATTTAACATGTGGAGAGTGTCTGTTTCCTAGGACATGTGATCAGCTACTAACTTGATGCTCATCCACTTCAGTTTAGGCAGGGATATTATTGTATTTGCCAAAAATGTTTTACCTATGCAGAAATTTCCTAATTATTGTAGGGCATTTTGCATTGAAAGCATGTGGGTTGTATTCTTTGAATGAGTGTCCATGCATGTACTGTGGGCATATGAGCCTTCATGCTTTACTAAACTAGGACTTACATATAGCATTTTGCACATATCGTGATTGGTCTCTGCATTCCTTAACATGGGCCTTTGTGATTGGAAGTGTGAGTTATGTGAGATATACGCGAGCATAGCTCTGTGCGCAGTGGATGTGAAATATGGAGCATTGAAGAGTTGGCTAACAAGTGAGAGATGTGGAGGGCAGATTGCTCCATACTGTTCAGGGGTGATGCAAGTGAGCATGAGATGGCTACCTACCTGTAAGGTGACGCAGAGGAGGGAGATGGCTACCACATGGCTCTGGGGTGGGGGGAATGCTCCATCCTGTTTGGAGGTGAGACCAGAGGGCCTTGAGGGAGCTGTAGTGTTGTTCTTATGCTCCAACAACCCCCTCCATAGTAAGATGGCTACTTACCTGTAAGGAGATACTGAGGAGTGAAATGGCTGCCACATGGCTCTGGGGTGGGGGAGTGCTCTATGCTGTTCAGGGTTGAGGCAAGAGAGCATACAATGGTTACCTGCCTATAAGGTGAAGCAAAGGAGGAAGATGGCTACCACATTGCTTTGGGGTGGGGGGGTGTTTCATCCTGTTTATCTGTGAGGCAAGAGGGCTTGGTGGGAGTTGGAGTGCTCGCTGCCTGTACCCATATACCATGGAAAGATGGCTAACTACTTGTATGGAGAGGTGGAGGAGTGAAATGGCTGACACATGGCTCTGGGGTGGGAGGGGTGTTCCATCCTGCTCAGCTGTGAGGCAAGAGTGCCTGGTGTTGGAGTGCTGGCTGCCTGGTCCCAAACACCCATGGAAAGATGGCTACCTACCTGCAAGTTGAAACACAGGAAGGAAATGGTAGACATATGAGACATGTGGTTGAAAGAGTGTGTTGCACACACGTTAATTTTGGTCTGGAAAGTGTAGCTCAATGGTTGTTCACGACAGTACAAGACAGTGTGATGGGATACATTTGTTGGTACTTACCAGTCTCCACTCCCCTAGCTATTCCTGTGAGACTGTCTGAATGCATGATGGTAAGCTCCTTCTCCTCCCATTCAGGGAATGTTAGTGGGGAATGGAATGGCTACTGCCAGTCTTATGAGCCACCTCATGGTTCCTGTTGGTACGGTATTTCACCTGGCTCTTGAGGTCATGCCACCTCTTTTTAATGTCACGCAGTGTGCGCTGGGTAGTACCGACTGCATTGACTTTGTTGACAATCCTTTCCCACATTTGATTTTTTCTAACAAGTGGGGTCTGTTGGACCATGGCTCCAGAAAAATGTGATTCTACTCTAATTATCTCATCTACCATCACGGACAACTCATTGTCGGTGAATTTGGGCATTTTTTTCTGTGACATGGTGTATGCTGTGCAAATATGAAACAAGTGCAAAGAGAAAGGTGGTGGTGGAGGTGTGAAAATTATGTCAGGTGTGTGGGTGAAAAGGCTTGGTGCATGGAGATAGGTGAGTGTGATGGTGTGCTGTGTTTCCTCTCCTAATAGATGTGGTGTCTGGCCCTTCAATGCTTTGGTTTTGCAAAGGATGCTGGTCAGGGAAGGGATTGGTTTTTATACCCTGCTATGTGGGAGTGTCCACCTGAGAAATGCCCATCAGGTGTATTTTTCCGTTATGGCATTGCATTCGACCATTTTTTAGATTGCCTTCGCGCGACCGAGGTGGTCATAACGCAATGCTCGTTACGACAGTTCCACAATCACATTCTAATTTGCCTTGCGTTCATGCCACAGGTAAATCTGATATTTTATTCCCGAAAACTGCTTTTCCATCCACCGAGGTTAGATTTTCAGGATTCCCGACCATGGCAGACAGAGTTTTGACCAATTCCACTGCTGCGGTCAGATTTTTCGACCATTGCAGGTCTTCTCCGTTTGCCATCGTAATTAAGGGTGGGGGTCACATTCCGTTTCGCTCGCGAAAATTGTGATATTTTGACATTTTCGCGTTCCGCGGAGAGCGCGAAAATGCAAAAATGTCCGCAATTCGCAGCGTTGCGGAGATTTTTTTAATGTTCGCGCTTTGAAAATGCGTTCTTGCCCACGCGATCGCCTTATCGGTATCCCCACGTTCACCGACGAGTTTTCCAATCCGTTCGCGTACTCCACGAGATGTTGATAGCCGGTCGCGCTATCCCGCGAGAGCTCAAAATCACGTCATTCGCCTCGCCATCAGACAAGGCGAGAGTCTGAGATCGCGAACACGTCATTTTCCACCGCGAGGGAGAGCGTGAGGTCACAAACACGTCAATCTTCACTGCGACAGAGAGCATGAGATCGCGAACACGTAATTTTAGACATGCCATCAACATCCGGCGGAAGTGTGGTGAAGCTCGCGATCGCGAACGCGCCAAATTTTCAATCTGGAGAAGAATATTATCTCTAGAAGCATTAAACCTTCTGTAAATGATGATTTGGATGAAAAATACTCCTCCAATTGACATTTGGCTGTCTTTTCTTGTGCAAGAAGTCCTTTTTATAAAAAAAAATTTCTTTTTGGGGGGAGAGGGAGGGAGTGCCACAGAGTCTCCAACTTCCTGTTCCTGTCCAGCAGGTTCCTCCCAGTGCTTTGTCCATCTCCTGTTCATTCTGCCTTTGGATTTTGAGCTGGAAGGATCATTCTTTGTGTCTGCTGCATCAGTATCATTGTATTTGAGGACTTTTGAATTTGATATTTTACAAGTAAGTTGGTGTTGTCTGTTTGATTGAGGGCATTGCAGTTGCTGAAACTACAATTTTGGTACTTATCATTTTTTTTTTTTAATTGTTCGGGTAGCCAGTAGGCCGAGAGCTAGTCATGGGTGGGTGCATGATGAAGCAACTGTTCCTTTGGTGTGTGTTGAATGTTTTTCAAACATCATTTAGGGCATGGATGGCATTGGATTGAGTTGGAAAATGTGTTTTTTTGGGGGTATTTCTGTTTTTGGGTGTGTGTTAATGAAATGCCTTTGTTGTGTGTGCCTGGTGTGTTGGTGTGCGCCCCGCAGACCTTGTTTTGCCCTGTGGATATTCGTTTTTGCATTTTATTGCATTAAAAAGGCAAAGCAGTGTGGTTTAGCATGCATCTTTTGCCTGGCTTCTTTTATAGGCCTTTTGTCAGTTCATTGTTTCCCAGGCCTCCTGCTTGTTGCTTGTGATTTGTGAGTGTCCATGTGGCTGGTGGCCTTTTCTGGTGGGAGTTATTAGTGTGCTACTTTTGCCATATAACGGCCTGCACGGTATTCCTTTGTGGCCTAGGCTTCTTTTTGTGGGCCTGGCCATGCGGCTGATGGCCATTTTGAAGGCAGGCAGTGTGCTTTTTGCAATAGGCCTGCATTGTCTGTCTTCTGTTTCTTGTAGTTGGGTGGGCCTGGCCATGTGGCTGGTGGCCATTTTGAAGCCTAGGCCTGCAAGCTTGTGTGGCCTTGTCTGCCTGCTTTCATCCAGTAGGCTCAGAGCAGGTAGCCACAGGTGCATTAAACAATTGTTTGTGTGTTCTGTTGAATTTAAACATTTAGGGCATGAATGGCATTGAATTGAGTTGAAAAAAATTGTTTTTTTGGGGGGTATTTCTGCTTTTGGGTGTGTGTTAAAGAAATGCCATTGTTGTGTGTGTTGGTGTGCACCCTGCAGACCTTGTTTTGCCATGTGGAATTTTGTTTTTGCATTTTATTGCATTAAAAAGGCAAAGCAGTGTGGTTTAGCATGCATCTTTTGCCTGGCTTCTTTTATAGGCTTTTTGTCAGTTCGTTGTTTCCCAGGCCTCCTGCTTGTTGCTTTTGATTTGTGAGTGTCCATGTGGCTGGTGGCCTTTTCTGGTGGGAGTTATTAGTGTGCTGCTTTTGCCATATAGGCCTGCATGGTTTTCCTATTTGCTTACTGCTTCCATTCATACCCTTTGCCAGCAGCAGCTCCCTTCCATTACATTTGTATTTTGGTTGTTGTTCTTATTCTTTCCTATCCTTCCTGAGAGTGTAGTGTGCACACTGTACACAGTAAGTAGTATACCATAGCCCTTGTTGCCAAAGTCTCACAAATGGCTGCACTATATCTTTTATTTGTTTGTTTGTACGAGTATTAATTGAACCACAACAACACATGCAACATTTCACTGATGTTCTTCTCCTGGCTTATTTGCTTTTAGGTGCACAAAAAGACAGAGGAGGAGGTAGCTATCAACATCATCCGTTGTACTGCCAGACAGAAGTCCTGCTACGCACCACATCACGTCCACGTGTGACCACAGACTTCTCAGCAACGTGTGCACCTGCGTCCTGTCTGACATCTGAAGAAGATGGCCCCAAAGAAAGGTACCGGGTCCTCCAGTACCAAGAAAGTTGCCGGTGAGAAGAAGGAACAGAAAAAGGAAGAGCCACTAACCACGACTGGTGTGCCGGCAAATGTGTTTTTTGGAACCAAAAAAATTACGCCTACAGCAGCGTTGTCCAGGAACCAAGCTGGGAGCAGCACCTCCGCACCAGCGGGCCAACCCCACCAACCTAGGCCCAAGCCTATGAGTGTCGCAGAGGTAGCCAGTCTACTAACGAGCAGCGATGTTGAAATGCCATTATCGCAAAGTAGTAAACAATCGACGCAGACAGAAACTCAGCAGATAAATGTGCAGCAGCAGCCGCAAGAACAGCAGCAGTCGCAAGAACAGCAGAAGCCGCAAGAACAGCAGAATCCGCAAGAACAGCAGCAGCCGCAACTCTATCGACAACAGCAATAAGTGGATCATTAGGCCCAGTAAAATTGTTACACGGTTGGTATTTACAGCAAGGCATTGGTAAGTCAAGTGCTGATGCAACGAGAAAAGAGCCCGAAAAAAGTTTAGCACCCCTGAACATTGAGCGGATGGTCGAGGCCTATCTGGATGGCCCAACAGAGGTGTACATTGATCAAAACCCATTGCGGTATTGGTATGGGAAAAGGGGCCAATGGCCACCGCTCAGCAGGCTGGAGATAAACTATCTGGCTTGCCCTGTCGCAAGTGTCTCTTCTGAACGTGTGTTCAGTGCTGCTGGTTCCATTGTCACAGTGAGGAGGACCAGTCTCTCGCCCAAAAACGTGGAGAGGTTTCATGATCAAAATGAATCAGCACTTTATACCACCGAATTACACAATACATGAATCAAGGGAGGAAGATGAGGACAGCGGCTCAGGTGACGGAAGTGGTGTGTTAGATGATGATTACCTACTTCTGGTTGAACCCCCAGAGTTTGAGGACGAGCTATACTTCCCTGACAATTAGGCTTGCACTTCTTACTGTCTTCCTCCCTTATTTTCTTTTATTTGTGTGTCTGTCTTTCTGGTTAGAAACTTCGAATCACAACAAATCCATCACCACCGTCTTCTACTCGTTTTATTGCCATATACGAGTTCCAGCTGTCTGCATTTCACAGTACACTCCTCCGAATCCTGCTCCTCCATCCTTCTGAATCTCCCTAAATCCATTGCCCTCAAGAAGACCGATGATGATTGGATGATGCAAAATAGAAGAAAAAAGAAAATCTTTCCTAGTCCCTCCAAAAGAAGTGGAACATGATTGATGATGACTAGTATAGCTATCCTCCTTTCTGATCCGAGAGAGACTGCCCATTAACTGAAGATGAGAAGGAACATGTAATGAATGATGCCATGCATTGGACGCGGACTGAGTGATTTTGCTGTTATTTGTTGTGCATGAAGTTACTTCATTGTGTACTTTATGTAATAATCTACACACTAAAATTAACTCAAGTCACTTTTTCCCTCCTTGTATTTATAATAACAAATTTGTACTTCTACTGCAGGCCGATACATTGCATTTTGAATATAGGAAGGGGACTCAATCTGTACACTGCACACTGAGTAGGACAACACCATGATGATGATGGCGAGAGAGACAGCCCCTTCACTTAAGATGAGAAGGAAGAGGTAATGAATGGCATGCATTGGACACCAACTCTGAGTGATTGGTGTTTGTGTTTTTGTTGTTTGTTGTGCATGAAGTGAAGTCAAAGTGTACTAGTATTTACTCTACACACTAACAGTGACTCAAGTCAATATTTCCACTCTTGCTGTTTAATAACAAAATTGTACTTCTACTGCAGGCTGGTCCATTGCATTTTTGAATATGGAATCTGGACTCACTCGGTACACTGCAGACTGAATTGAACAACGCCATCATGATGACCACAGTGACATAGTATCTTCACAGTCACTCAGTACAAGGATCGGAGATGATTGATGGAATAAGTCAGGGTGTTTCATGAGTGGCATAAAAGGTAAAAAAGAAAACAACAACCACAGCAGACCTAAATGTCTGTGTAGCGGTGGAGTCAAGTGTAGCAGTGGTGACTGAGGTGCATTGATTTAGTCACTTAAATTGTAAAATGCTATGTTGCTGGATATGTGCTTTGTCCAACTCTTTCAAAAAATGTACGCTAAATGGAGGATGTGCAAAGGGTGCCGTCACCGTGGGCCTGCTCTGTCCTGTTGGTGTTGTAGATTAATGCTGGAAACAAACTAGAGTAGAGCTGATGCACCCATGCCGCCTCGGAAAGTGTTCTTGTTGCACTACACCATAACTTGTGCATTTTTTTCAACTTGGTTTCTCAATATTCCTTTTATTTTTCCATCTACAATTACAGGCCGGGCCTTACCCTGTGCTATACTTGGGAAAACAATGCACACTTACCTTACCAATGAATCTACATCTGCCAGGCAGGCAGTGGCGTCACCAAGATTGATGGACGGAGCATCCATGGAATGGAGGACCAAGAGGAATGCCGAGATTCAACTCCCCATTTGACCAGGATAACACAGTAACAGTATCAACTTTCATCATCTTTTAAATAATTTGATTCATTTTGTTGTCTACAATCATTACAACAGTGTGTTCTTGTTATTATCATTAGGTTTGCTCTCTGTTTATAATTGATCGCTGCAGATATTTAAACATTTTCTTTGCTATCTGTAAAAGTAAGCCCGGTAACACTGAACACAAACTGTATGTAATCCGGGTCTCCTTATCATCCTCATGCATGCATTTTCTTTTTCTCCCTTAACATATTGATATGAATATGGTAGTCTACAAAGATTCTGTCGTTTGTTGTTTGTCCATGCGTACTGTTTTTCTTTCTCAAACCTTTCCCCAAACCCCCCTTCCCAACCATTCGACAAACCCTAACCCTCTTCCCCCGGGCTGTGTGACTTATTGAGGTGTGACTAAATTAAATGTGCACCAATAATTTGTCACATGCTTGCTGGGGCGGATGTGGCAAGAGCAACAGTACTTCAATTTCAAGGCAGGGCGGGGATCTTCTTCTGCTTGCCCACCCATGAGCAGTATATTTGTGAGATAATTTTTTATCAAAGGAACCTAATACATCAGCATTAATTGCCGGCATCGATTGGATTAATGGATTTGTTGTCATCCTTCTACACAGCACTAACAGTTACGCTTGTGTCCAGTGTACTGTAGGCCTAGTCAAGTGACTCGACACAACTAGAGTTTATAACTCTGTGTACTACAAGGCTATCCCCACCACCATTATGTTTTGTTGTATTTTTGTATATTATTGTTTGGCAGTAAGTTCTGTACTGTACTTCATTCTACTACTCCTTGAAGAGTCTCTCTCAGGCTACTGACTGTCTCATTTTCTTTTTTTGCAAATGCTGCTGCCAGTGTCTACTACTACTACTACTACTACTACCACCACAACCATGGCACGTTAGGAAAGAAAACCATCATCACCATTCAGCCATCGCTGTGCCTAAGTTAAACATCAAGCAAAGGTAAAAGAAGTTTGGGGGAGGCATAATTAATAATGGACATGTTTTCATTAATTCAATTTCACACACCCCTTTGAGTCCACTTGCAGAATGCATAGAGTAGAAGAGACTGACAGTACTAGTAGGACAAGTCACTCAGTGAGGGGTGCCGCATCTATCTGTTTGTGTCTTACAAAGTCGGCCAATTATTAAAATCAAACACTGGCTGTGGGCGGCCCTGCACCATGCAAGGAAACAGTGTGTTGTAAAACAGTAACCCCCACCCAGAAAACATTAACAACATAGTATGTAATGTAGAAATATAATATTTAATACCCTAACAAAAATAAACTATGTAAATAAATCCCACAACACCTGACCCACCCCTCTCCCTAACCCCAACCAATGTTCGTAAAGAAAAAGTCCAACATAATGTCCAAATGTCCAATTGTCCAAGGAAAAGAGAAAACCCAACGCCCAATTCCCATCCACCAAAAGAATAAATAAAAAAGGGGCAATGAACAGGTCTTATGTTCGGCGGGCTCGACTCTGAAGGACACGGACTTGCTCCTCTAGGCGGGCAACATGGCGCTTCAATGCACGGCTGTTGCATCCACGGGGGGGCAGCAGTGATGTTAAATGAGGGGCGTCGTACCACTGGAGGGCGGTGGCTGGGGCCCGGGGCATTGGAGGAGCCAGAACCAGAACCACCAGCCGGCGGTATTCACGCTGTATGGCCTCCAGCTTCCGGCGCCGGGCCTTGGCTGTCAACTCCTTCCTGTCAGGTTTCCCCTTGGAAGGAGTAGCTATATCAAGAAGAAAAAACAAGACTATTGTAAAATATACTCTTAGCAAAGCAGTAAGACAAATTAATTCTACACATAGTGGCACGGTAGCACTAGCAAGCACAGTACATAACATTTGTGATATGTATCTATCCTCCCACTTTCTTGGACTTTAACATTTGTGGGACTCTCAGACATTCAACCAACCATGCATCTGATTCCTATCAGCCACCTAGGCATGCATGCATCCCACGTATCCTTCTCTGCCAGTCATAAATATTAAATCTCGCACGTCCTTCTTCCTTCCACTCTTCTTTCCCTTTTCGTTCAACCCATTCATCAAGGTCATCTGATCTGACTTTAGTCTTCTCCATAAAACTTTCACAGCTGAGCTGAAATCAGATAGAAGAGGCCATTGGTTACTCAACACTTCCACCGCTAATGCTTTTACTAATGCTAAGTAAAGGGTGTCTTCAGCCATTCACGACAACTTCTTACTTAGTAAGTCTCAACTCTACTGTATATAGTACACCCTTGCAGTGAGTGTAATGTCAATAAGTAAGGATTAGGAATCTAACTTAACACCGTCCGCCACTGCTGCTGGCTCACCCCTGCAGCTCCTCCTGCAACTGCTGCATCCTCTCCTCCGTCAGTAGCCGCGTCGCCTTCGACCGCTGGCCCCGGCACTGGTGGTTGGTAGTGCGCCTTGAAAAAACATTACACATTTTTTAGGTGTCATATACATATTTTTCACTAGCAAGATTGAAAAATTAGTTAATAGTAATACATACATATACAACGTACATCACTAGTACAAATCAGGTAGTAGTAGAGTAGACACTAGTAGTTATATGGTCCCTAGGGTCACTAGTCTTTGCTTAGTTAGCCCGAGCCATGCAACCATTTTACCTTTGTGTCTTTTATTTTTGCACATGCGTCGTTACCTCGTAGCTTGCGTACAAGGTCAAGCAAAACAATCCACTTTGTTATGGAGTTCTGGTGTTAGTCCATATTGCTTATCCATACAAATGCTACACTTTTTCGCATTACTGAGAAATGCTTGCAATATACTAACGCGCACCATTTTTCTCATAACAGACAAAAGATTCCCTTCTACGAACCAGAGTTTTGAAGAGCTTATGATGTAACCAGTACTAGGTTCTTCTAAGGTGAGGGGTACTTACCTGAAATCATCCGTATGCTGCATTTTACAACCCCCCCACCCTGCCCCTCCCCCACCCCACGTCAATGCCCGTTGGCACATCCTATACGGGCTGTGGCTGAATACTAACTAAGCCTAAGTAGCACGTACCACCTGACCTACTCCAGGCGTGCCAATTGTACATTAAGTAAGCATTTCCACTTCTTTTAGTCCTCAAAAATGCATAAATGGAGGACACATGCCTACATTTTTGCATACACCAAATTGTTGGTTGGTTGATACTGATGTTCTGCTAGTGCTAATCCTATTACCACTCACTGAACAAACTACAAAAGGTTCTACTAAGGACTGGGGTAAGCACTAGCAGCACTCAGCAGCACGTGACATAACAGAGGGGGCGTCACGCAGACCACTAAAAAATTACAAACTCATAATAAGTAACTAAACCTAAGTATCAATCCACCCCTATCTCTTAGTGAGAGAACAAAGGAAGGACTAGAGACACTCTAGCATTACCTAACTTAAGTTTTCTAAAAAAAACCCTTACATAATCACGCAAAACGAGCGCAAACGCAAAGTTGCAAATAACAAGATTCGTAGCGCAGAGCACCTGTGTCATAACAATCACAGAAGACTTTTACACTTAATTTACCAGTAATGTAAGCAGCAGCATTCTAGCTGGTCAGAAACAGGCACAAAGTAGTAATAATTAAATAGCTACTCACCAAGATCCGGGACCTCCACTCCTAGCAAGTCCAGCAGGTCCTGCTCCCGGTCCAGGATATCGGACCACTAGTGTGTCAACTGGTTCTGACTGCGCCGGACAACAGAGCTGCGAAACACTACCCGGCGCACCTTTCCCCACCGCTGCCGACGCTCCCGGAGCCTGTACCCAGACCCAGGCCTAAACACATTGCTATCTAAAAGAATCTTTAATGGCATGTATAACTCCCTTCATGTATCGAACACACAGTGTAACTCTTTCAGTGGAATCTGTGACAGCATTTATCAATGTATCATCAATGTATCAGTAAGTCTCTGATTCACTCTATAAGTATTTCAGTGGACCTGGGAGATGGTGCACCAGTCTGTCAATTGTTCTGTAACAAACAGTGCGTCTATGAGTGGGTGCATCAGTGTCTCAATGGTCTGTGATTCACTACATGAGTCTCTAGGGCCTTTGTAAGTAAGTATATAACTGTCTGACTGGATCTGTGAGTGGGTACATGAGTGGTTAAGTGCATGTTTCAGCGGGTGAGTGAGAGGGTGCATGAGTGTCTGAGACTGAGTGAATGAGTCTTTCAATGGGTCTATGATTGGGATTGGGAGTGTGAGTGTTTGAGTGATTCTATGAGTGGGTGCGTGGATCTCTGAGATCAACTGTGAGTGGATGCGTTAGTCTGAGTGTGAGTGATTAGATGCATAGGTCTCTGTGTGGGTGTATGAGTGGATGTGTGAGTGGCTGTATGGGTGTGCGAGTGTCTGAGTGGGCCTGTGAGTGGGTGTATCAGTGCCTGAGTGGATCTTTGAGTGAGGGTATTAGTCACTGAGTGGGTGAGTGAATGGGTACATGCATGAGTTTCTGAGTGGGTCTGTGAGTGAATGCATGAGTCTTTGAGTGAGTGAGTGAGTGGGTGCATGTACATCTGAGTGATTGGCTGAGTGAGTGACTAAGTACATATCTTGCTGACAGGACCTGTGACTGAGTGTGTGAGTGCATGGGTGTGTGAGCAGGTGTATGAGTATATGAGTTGATCTGTGAGTAGCTGTATGAGTGTTGCACTGGGTCTATCAGTGGGTGTGTGAGTGTCTCAATGAGCCCGATGAGTACATACATGACTGTGTGAGTGGGTCTGTAAGTGGGTGCATAAATCTCTGAGTCGGTCTGTACTAGGCCTGGGCGGTAAATTCCATTCCGCTTGCATAATTTGCGTAATTTGGGCAATTCCAAGTTCTGTGGCATCGCGGAATTTTTTCCCTTGTTCGCACTTTCAAAAATGGGTGTTTGCGTGCGCGAGAGCGACTTACCGGGATCCCTGCGTTCGCCGACGAGTTTTCCTATCCGTCTCCATGCGCCACAAGATTTTGGTAGCCGGCCGCGCGATCCCTCAAGAGCGTGCGATCGCGAACACGTCATTCGGACGTGCCAGCGTTCGCGAACAGGAAACACGCATCGCGAGCGGGCGGGACAAGTGAAATAAGATCGCCACGCCAATTCGCGACTGCATTGGCAAGTTCGAGAGATATTTCCCCCCGAGCAAGCAAACAGCGTTCGCAAACAGGAAAAATGCATCGTGAACGGGCGGACCAAGCAATTCCGTGTCTTCGCAGAACTCTGCATGCTCGCGGAGATTTTTTACCATTTTGCGGAGCTTTACGTAGCGCGACTACGCAATTTCCGCCCACCCCTAGTCTGTACATGGGTGCATGACTTTTCAAGTTAGTCTGTAAATGATTACATGAGTATTTCAGTGGGTCTGTGAGTGGGTGCATGAGTGCCCAGGTGGGTCTGTAAGTGGGTGTAAGAGTCTCTAAGTGAGTATGAGACTGCACATATGTCTGTGACTGGGCTTTAAGTAGGTGCGTGAGTCTGAGTGGGTCTGTACATGGGTGTTTCACTCTCCGAGTGAGTCTGTAAGTGCATGCATGAGTACCTGAATGGGTATGTGAGTGGGTGCATGAGTATCTGAGTGGTTATGTGACTGGATGTATATGTGTGTGAGTGAGTATGCAAATGGGTGTGTAAGTTTCTGAGTGAGTTTGTGAGTGCCTACTTGAGTCTGTGACTGTGAGTATGTACAAATAAATATATTAATTTGTTTTATATTTCCACCCATTTGGGGGGCCACGCTGGTGGTCATAGTGGCATTGCCAATATTGCACGGGATTAGAAAAATTGATTTCGAATACATAACTTGGTTCACTAATACAACCATTTCTCAAACATGAGTTCAGTTTATCACCACCCTGACCCCCCTTGTTAGCTTTAACACAAATTTCCAGCACTGGGAATGATTCCCGGATGATAAAATGGCGGCTGCAATTTTCTGCCCAGGTTGTGTCCAGCCAATCAGAGCATTCCCATTGGCTTGCACACTTGCGATTTACCTCGAAATCATCTCAATTTCACCGTGACCACCCTGAAACCGCTACAAAATATCCACGACCAGAGATATCACTATATTGCTGATTTAATTTTACCAAAACTACTGAACAGACTTGCACCAAATAACAAAAAGCAAAATCTGCGTAACAACCTCTACCTTTCTGCCAAATTTGGTGTAATTCCATCCAGCAGATCTGGCTGTAGGTTCCATAGTGCGTTCCTATGGGAATTAACATTACAAACGCACCCTTATCTTGTGCCCCAATTTCTTGGTCTCCACTGCAAGGATCACCCCCAAACTTTACATGACATCCAGAACCTACCTTGACACATTTTTTGGGTCCTAACTGTAACTACCTACATATATACATAGTTATATATCAATGAAGTAACCCGATAGACCACTGGACTCTGGTAAATAGTGGTACACAACAGGATAGTCACAGTGGAAATTATTCACAATGTATCAACAGCCAATATATGGAAAAAGAAAATATGACAACACCAAAGAATATCATACAGTAAAGGATTGAAATGTAATCGATTTCAAAAATGGTTGTCAATAGATCAATGATTCACAAGATAGACTGTATTTTGCATTCTACAATTTTTAGACAGGTGCAAATAACGTGAGGTGACAGGTGGTGAAATTGGGATCAGTGCAAGTGGTTGTGCAGTGGTAAGGTGGTGCATGTATATACATCAACATACAATGGTAGGGAACCTAACCCACCAGATTTCTGGCACAAACAATAAATGCAAAATCATAGACAACTGATGCAGTTAATGATTCACTGTCATCCAGGTATGATGTGAAAGAGAGAAAAAGTCGACGTTTCGACCCCTAAGGGAACCAGCAAATTGAGCGTCTTGGAGGTGGGGTCTTCATCAGGACAAGGGGGGCGGGTGAAGGAAGGGGGGCACCTAAAAGCAATGATAAATGATTAAGGGGTGTGTCTGGTAAAAGGGAGTAAATCCAAGGGGTATATACTAAGGAGTATGAATTACCAGCATCAGCAGGGATCCTTCATGCTGGGAATTAGAGTTGAGGGCCTGCGCGGCTCCTACAAAGTAGCGGAGACAGAAGTGGGAGAATAGTCGCTAGGGTCATGATTTACACTAGTCGAAAGGAGTACAAAGTGGACAGTAACCATATACTCACAGAACTAGTCGTTACTAGATATTCCTCACGGGTCAAATGCAAAAGCATTGAAACCCTTTCATGAAGCTTTTGCATTTGACTCGTGAGGGACATCTAGTAACGACGAGTGGAACTGCAACTTGATGTAATAATAATTTCAATACTGTTGCATTTGACTCGTGAGGGACATCTAGTAACGACTAGTTGAACTGCAGCTCTTTGTAGAATTATTTTGATATTGGATACTTTAATATTCACTGCCCACTGCTAATCTCGTCCCATAATGCTTTGCAGGGCCTTTGGTTGGGATTGTATTTTTTCCAATCACTGTGCTTGGGGTGGCCCTAAGAGGATGGGACCACCACAACCGAATCTTTCAAGAAGATGTGCTTTTTGTTTTTAAGGCATCTGCTTGGTTCTCTCCCTAGGTTAGGGGGGATCCCAAAATCATCACCTCTCTCACTGCTTGCTAATTTATCATTTTTACTTTTGTGAAATGACTATATGCATTTTAGCATATAAAGACAGAAATACTTATTTTATCATAACTTGCACTGTGCAAGATGCTGTTTGCAATTAGTGCTCAGAGCAGACAAGCACACAGTGCTATCAGCTACGCACTATGCAGTTTGAGGAGTAGTTGAATGTAGTTCAAAGTGTATTTTGCGTAGCTACGTGTAGTGCTAGTACACAAACTACGCCCAGGGTTACTTCTAACTAGTTCTACCCCAGTGTACCTAACCTAAGTGTAGTACGAGGTGAGAAGTAGGTGCTGTTTGTCTATAGTCTAGTTTAGCTATAGTTGCCAAGATTTGCCAAAAGTCCCTCTAGGTTCTAGTCTGCTCCATACCTTAGAATGAGTGAGGTTGGAATCTCTTTCCGAGTCTCGATCTCGAACACCCCACAAGGGGAGTCAGAAAACACTGGAGCTGGATTCTCTGCGAGGAGGATGACACCGTCTGGTCAGTGCATCAGGCAGCCGAACCGTGGTTTGCCATGGTAAGTGAAGGTATGTTTATACCTTGAAGGTGTTTAGGAATGCCAGTATTGACATAAAAGTCGGGCAGAAGAACATCATGAATGAATCCCTAAGGAATAGATGTTCATGCATAATAAATGAGTTCCTGGAGAAATCAATATCCAAGCAAGGGGAAGTCCTAAAGGTTTAAGAGTCTGGTTTTTCAAGAACTCGTTGTGACGTAGTTGAACGGATGTAGGTGGCCATGCCTGTATTTGGTTAGCATGGATAATGCCTAAATAAGGGTAGGATTTCTATGCCTAAATATGGGCAATTCGAATTGTGCCTATATAAGGACATACATTGGGAAACCTATATACGGTATCTAAATCGACACACAATACCCACTCCACTTTCGTATGAATGCCATTACTGAATTCTAAACATGCGAAACATATCTAAAATATAGCTACATATGGATGGCTAAGAACACGTCTAACAATACATTTAAAAATGTATAAAAACTTTTGCTATGCATAAAAATGCATTGGTGCTGTACATATTAAAGCAATGTTTCTTTCCAAGCATATATTTTCATTGAATGCTAAATGAATGAACATACATATATATACATAGTATGAAATGGCTCGTAAATACAGAAGAAAAAAGGCGGAAACCATTTCATGTCAAGTTACATAAATCAATTGTTATTGACAAGGTGACATATTGTCTCTGAAAGTGTATCAAATAATTCTGTTCTCTGTGAATAGTTCTTCTAAAAGCAGATTACTGTGCCATAGAAAGAAAAATTTCAAATTTGGAAAAAAAAAATCAATCATAGGAAAAATTTCCAAGTTTAGTCTTTGTTTTGAAAAATGAAAGCCAAATCCAGAGTCTTCCCGGTACACTGTGTGCTGAATCAACTCAGTGTATGAGGATGGAGAAATCATGAAATCTTCTAATCCTGTAGACAAAAAGTAATCTACCGTTGTAGGCCAAAGTTGGATTACCTCGTTTAGAAGACTAAACGTACATAGATAAGAAGCATCGCCGTCAGCATTGGTCGCATCAGCAATATTCGTATCGGATGTTACCTGTGCGCCTGTTGTTTCCTCTCGTACCTCAGCAGTAGCAATTTGTGTCTGTGAGATCTCAATGAATGCCGTCATCAGGATTGGTAGCCGCTGGTGACAACACACAGCATTGGCCTTTACCAGGTCCAGCAGAGTATCAATATCCATAGGCATGACTGATGGGAGTGTTAGACAGATGTCTAACATGCATTATTCACCGTAAGGCAGGCAGCGTAGAACAGGTAAGATGTAATCTTGCCAGATTGGTCTGAATGATAGAAACCATGTGGTATTTAATTCCCGTAGATGAGGTAAACCCAAAATTTGGACGATGGGCTCACGACACCTCATCTCCAATAGAGCTCTCTCTGTGGTGCCTGGAGTGACGTCGGTGATTTGGCTTGCCATATCGGAGCAGTAGGAGCAAAATAGGATCCCTGCAACGAGTCCAAAAAGTAGTGGCAGTCCGCCAAACACAGATTGCACGAAGTTGGGAATTATTCCGAGGACTGCTTGAAAAGGTGCTAACAGTCCTGAACACACAGTCTTAAATACATGTACAATACCGCTCGTATCAGACATGTTTAAGATACGTTCTACCATTTATGAGAAATGTATAGGGCAGTTTGTATTAAAAAGGGCATGTATCTCAGCAGAAGTCCTTGCCACTTGTAGATCATAGGTTTCTTTGGCCGTGGTCAGTAGCACAGTTTGTTGCAAAAGAATGGTTTTCATTCTGCTTAGAGTATCAATTCGTGTAGAAGAGATGTTCAGTGAAGGCCATAGAGGCGACTCCCTGACTGTCTGTATTTGTGGAAACAAGACTTGCATACAGCAAGTGACCCTGGATGTAACCGTTACTAGTTATGGGATACCTGGCAACATGCTACAGCAGCTGTGATCATTCAGCATGAGGTAACTTCCATTTGAAAGTAGCCCCGACAAAGGAGAACCGCTTAGTGCGTTTTCACAGTTTGTACCACTAAGAAACACTTCACGCCCCCCACACCAACATCTGTGTGTGTACGATACATCCCAAGACGTCTTGATGTATTCTCTACCCAACCTTTCATATTTGCCTGCTGGTATATGTTTTAGACAATACTGAAAATGGAAAGTTGTAACAGGCAGAGTAATTTTACCATGTATGATTCACTCAGTAGGTGGTTTGTCTGCCACTGTGAATGGTAATTTCTCCAGTTTTTCAATGCTCAGCACCGTATAGTCTTTGTGCCAGTTTGATCTGTTTATCAGAGAGATTCAATTCTGAAAACAGTGATGTAGTATTGATTAAACGCCAAGGCACATAGCCTGAATGCAAGTTTTGGAGCGTCCAGCCTAATAGCATTATAGAACGCAATTGAGACTGACCATGTTGCAGTATGACCAAGTCTTGTTCCATGATGTCTATGGCAGAAGACACAATGCTGTCCAATGAATATATCCTGGACGACAGAGTCGTTGACCCATTATCTACTACAGAGAGAGAATTCTCTAAATTAATACGATCAATTTCTCGTATTCGTTCTGCAGTCTCTGCTTGGGTAATCTTCCATATTTCATTATAAGCAGCGTAGATACCGGCATATATGAAACGTTTTTGATGCGGTTTTCTTGGTCCTAGCAAGAATTCCCTATGGTCTGCGCCTTCTTTAAGTAAAGATAAGTGTTGTTTTACATCCTGCAGTGTAGCTTTCTGTAGCCAATCGAGGCAGAGTTTCCCTACACTGTATGTTGTTACTACCCCTGGATGCTGTCTTTAGCGCATAGCACACAGCGTGGGTCTGGCCTATTGATAGTGAAACCCTGTGTTTTGTTCAGGAATCGATCTTGACAGTTGTTTGTGTCTGTGGGCCAGGGCAACCATTTTATCCATTCTGGATCTGATCGGTTGTGATGCAAAATATTATGTATGTTGACCTCCCCCCGTGTAGTGCTATTACTTGCAGGTATAGGTATGGTAGGTGTGTTCATGTCTTTGATCTTGGCTAACCCAAGGCATGATGTTTGTTGGACAGTGTCATTCAAAAACATAACTTGCTCAGGGATGATACAGGCCCTAAACAAAGCTTCTACCCCCTGCACTTGCCAATCTTTTGTACCCCAGACAGATTTTGTCTCAAGGTTGTCTTTCCAAAAGTCGTAACCCTGTCTAGACAGTTGGGTAATAAAGCATGCAGAATAAATCTGTTTCGTATTGGTTAACATATTTTTTGTCCCTGTCTTGTTCATATTTTTAAAATAAAACGATTCTGGATTTGATAAGTCAAACCCTGAAAAATATGGAAATTTCATTGCAAAAGTTTTTGAGCTACGCTTTGGAGGTACATAAATACATTTCTAGATGATGCAGTTTTATGCAAGAAATGATGACCATAGTGGTTATAACAATACATTTGTTCGTAGTCGGATGAACCCTCTAAATATTCATGATCTGTGAATACTGCAGACATTTCTAGATCAGACATCATGTTATTAACAGTCTCGAAGTCCCAATCATCAGAAAAGGTACTGGAGGCAATAAAGTCACTTAATGAAATTTTAAATAAGTGTGGAATCTTCAAATGTTCCGACGGGCCAAAAATGTCATATTCACTTCTGTCCCAAACTATACCATCTGGTATAGGAACGGCTGTGATGTTCACTGCTGACAAGTCTTTTGCTTCACGTTGGGATGATTAGTGTGGCTGGAGAAGTAAGTTCACTCTTTTACTTGCTGTGTCCATTTGAATATATCTTCCATTTATCAGCATACCCAGTGTTATTACCAGAGCTAACCAAAGTAGAAAGAAGAATATTCCCAAAACAATCCATGGTGAAACCAAATAAGTATTTTTCAGGAGTTGAAAAAATTCTGTTGCTTGTTCTTTGAAAGCTCTTTGTGCTGGCATCTTTTCAGGTTGGCTGGGATCCTCAGAAAACTTATCAAAGTTAATCAAATAGCCAGAGGCAGTTCTGTCAATGGTTTGGATTGCATCAGGATTCGTTGAAATCACTGGAACCAGTTGATCACTTGCTACTTCATTGTAGACAGGTGTATCAGGACAAACTGTTATTTGGGTCTCAAGAGGGACGAGTTCCATAGCTTTGTTGCTTAGTCCTTCATTTCTTACTGTAGAATCCTCAAAGGTGATGAGTCTCTCAGTTTGAACCTCTTGGATTGTAGCCAGGGGGGTGCATCTGTTACATTGTCGGAGTCCACTTGGCCTACTGCTTAGTATCGGCCACATAGTGTGGTTTGATCAGGTCGATGGACACAAATCTTTTCTCCTTTTTACCAGCAAGGGGCGGCAGTAGGACTGTTCTCGATCCGTGGATTGCTAGGACAGGTACTGGTTGTCTGTAAGAAGGCCCAAATTCCTTCTTGTCCGCGATCTTTTCTCTGACTAGATCACCAAGCTTTGGGATTCAGACAGGCCTTGCTGGGACGGTTGGTTTTTCCCCAGTGGTGGTTGGCTTGAGGAACACGTTGCTTTGTTTCGATTTCAGTTCATTTAAGTCCTGTAAAACAGCCAAACGATCTCTGATATCAAACTTTTTATTTTCCACCACTGTGCCTTTCATGTCAAGGTCCGGAATCAACATTCTAGTTCCAAATAGGACTTCATATGGAGTGACACCCCCTAGAGAACTTCTTGGCAAATTGTTTAATGAGCGTTGGACCCCATAAAGATGTTTGACCTGCCCATCACCTGAACCTAATACCCTAGCTGTTATAGACTGCTTTATGTCCCGGTTTTTTCTTTCCACAACAGAATTTCCCTCAGGATGGAATGGAGAATTATACCACAATGCTACGCCAAAACTGGCCATGGCTTCTTTGTAAGCTCAAGAGCTAAACGCAGGACCCTGGACAGAATGTAGTGTGCCAATTGCGTATGTGTCGATAAAGACTTGCAAATCTTTCATAACAGTCCGAGCGTAAGCCGAGCGCTGAGGCCACATCCAAAGGAACCTTGAACACGAATCCACCGCAACCATGATATATTTATAGTTACCATCCCTTTGTAAGGGACCGCAGTGGTCCAGGTAAACACATGCTAATGGTTTATCTGAAATTAACAAGGGCGTCTGCGAGGGATGTTTCACAGAAGAGACTTTCATCTTCTGGCATATTTCACATTCCAACACATAATTCCTGGTCTGTTTCCTAATGGCTGGCCACTAGTATCTCTGTTTTAATAACGATACTGTGGCGGAAACACCTGCATGAGCAGAGGCAATCTCTTCATGTACTGCTAGGATTGGTCCTAATCTATGTTCCATGTTTGGTATTACCCTATCCCCCACTCCAGGGATTCGAGCAAACGGAACATTGTTCGCATCAATTATATGAGTATTTGAGTGGAAACCTTTTAGGTAACGCTGCACCGCTGCCTTTGCTTGAAGCATTGACAGCCAGTATTATTTCACTGTCTATTTTTGTTTTTGAACGAGTGATTGCAGCTACGGAAGCCATTTGCACAGCTCCTTTCTATCAGCCAATGAATTCCCTTCAACGTGAACGCCATCACATTGATGACTCAGCGTGTGTATCAGTGAGTGTTTTGTAGTCCGTTTTGCAACTGAACTACTTGTTCCCAAAGTGTTTTATGCTTGATTGTGCCACCCTTTGCATCTTTGAAACCATTTTGAAGCCAATTCTGTAAATATTCATTGTATGATTGAACACAATAAAAAGAATCGCACACTATGAGTGTGGGGAATTCGCGATCTGTATTTTCAAGTGCCAATTTAAATGCTTGTAGTTCAGCTCGCTGAGCTGTACAATCTCCTAGAGATTGCGTTTTTGTGACCCTTGGTCTAAATTTGCCATCGAGCATACGACCTTTAACGATCGCGCATGCTGCACTATAAGCTTGCTTACCCGCCGTAGCTGGTTGTGCAGATCCGTCAGTATAAATTATAAATTCATACTGGTCAAGAGGAAGAATTTCAGTAGGCAGAGGAAATTCGTGTTCATATTGCAGGAATGCTTGTGTTTTTAAATAAGGATCAAAAACATATTGAACATCAGTTACAGC
The DNA here is from genome assembly GCF_964204655.1 of Triturus cristatus. Taxonomy (NCBI): domain Eukaryota; kingdom Metazoa; phylum Chordata; class Amphibia; order Caudata; family Salamandridae; genus Triturus; species Triturus cristatus. Next base: position 445,204,578 of record NC_140585.1, read on the forward strand.
AAGAGAATTAACCCATTGTATCCTTCTTGGATGTAAAGCTTTTGCATTTGGAATACTCACTTTCGTAACTGCCTCTAAGGCTGGTACAGGGGTTATGACCATAATACGTTTCCCCTGTGCTTGGGCTCTTTCTTTTGCTACAGCGGTTTGAACTGCTGTCAGAATTTTTTCTGTTGATGTAAATTTTGTTTCTGCTTGCGTATACAAATGTGATTTGTATGCAATTGGTACTTTTTCACCTTCGTTAAAAGTTAAGTAGGTGAATCCACATTGACCTGGAATGATTCGGATCACTAAGTTGCGTATATTTACGCGTGTTTGTAAGTGTTTTGTTGCTAACATGTCAGCTTGAAGTAAAAGCAGGCTATCTGTGTGTTACTGTGTCCAATGTGTGATTTTAAAATCAGGTTTGATTAATTTGTAGAGAGGTTTAACCCTTTCTGCGTAGTTTAGAATGTATGTTCTTCCAAAATTTAGGAAACCTAGAATCGACTGTAAGTTTTTCATTGTTTTTGGAGTTTGGAGAAGCACACACTTTTCTAAAAAGTTGGCTGCCCGGCTTTTGCCTTCACTTGATAGTTCATATCCTAGGAAAAGGACGTTGAGATGGGCAATTCTTGATGTTTTTAAATTGAATTTATAAACGTCAGAGGTGAAGCCCAGTATAATGGTATTCACCCTGTTCAAGTGCCTGTTCAGGTCATCGTCTGTCAGATAGATATCATCGACATATGACAATGGCAATCATCATAAATTTGTAGTAACTCTGTTACCCTTGCTGAGAATAACCCTGGACTATTCTTGAATCCTGAGGGAGACAACAGAATTGACGCTGGGTCCCCATTATTGAGAAAGCTGTCAAATACCTACTTTCAGGTGCTATGTTTTGACAAAAGAAACTGTTAGAAAAATCCAATGTCGTTTTATATTTTTTACGCACAATGTTATTCATTAATGCTGTACTATGTGTATTTTGCACTACAAATGTTTTACAACAAGAGTTTAAACGTCTGTAATCCAAAACAAGACGATATGTATTGTCTGGCTTGGAAACATGAAACAAAGGATTGTTCATTGATGAGGTGCATGTTTCAATCACCCCTTGGTATTCAAGTTGATCTAAGATCTCCCTGACCTGTTTTTTAGCTTCTTGATTAATTGGATACTATACTGCCTTTGTGCAGTTGGTTGATTTCTTAACTGTATCTTATGGTGAGGTGAGTCCTCATCCCATCCTACATGATTTTTGTATAATGCTGGGGCTTGGGCCACTGCCCATTTCCTGGCATAAGCATATTTTAAATGTACTGGAACATGGTTAGAGAAGGCTGGCATAATGATGTCTTCGCCATGTGGGCACTCTCTGACAAATTCTGGTGGCCAGTCCCTTCTGCTAGAAGTATATCATAACCCCTTGAAAGATGCTCCCAAAAGAGTGCTTTCACTTTTATTGGTATGTCTCCCTCCATCCGGTGTGTTATTTCATATAACCTATATGGAGAGCTAACCCTGGTATCTACAGTCTCAACTTGAATGTCCTCATTCAAGTCCACTGTCTCCAGAAGTCCCTTCAGGTTCTGGCGAGCTATTGTTACTTCTGCTGCGCTGTCCAACATTGTCTGAGCCCATTCTCCGTTCTTGAGTTGTGTTCTCAGAATCCTCGGCATGTCTGATCTTCAGACCTGCTACTTTCTTCCTGGAGAATTGAGGTTTTGGTTTGTTTTTCTGAACGTGTTGATCGTCTTTGGACTTCACGCGTTCTTCTTTTTGATCTGACCGTCCTCTTCGTTTGGATGTTTGTGACGATATCTGAAATGTACGAGAGGAACATGTATCAGTAACTTGATACCTGTCAGGTTTTCTCAAATTATCCCTATTCCTGAGGTTAGACCTCCTTTCAGAGGGCTCCTTTTGAGGAGACCTACCTAGGGATTGAGAATCTTTCTCTTTTGAATGTTGTTTGTTATTTTCCCACTTCTTTTTAGAAGAGGTAGGATTGTTTTTAGTAAAGGCCTTTTCAGGACTTTCAGACAGTTGTGGTTTAACTGTGTAATTCTATTAAATTTTGTATCTGATTAAGTAATTCTACGTCTGACATTGCCTCAATGTCAGGATGAGGTGTGTAGCCGGCTAAAATCAGCCATGTTGATCCTGGTCTACCTAGAGGACCGATCCTGGTAATGTGATTGTTATGTTTTAGGACGCCTTTAAACCAGAGATCATGCTCCTGGTATGTGAGTGGAATTTCAATATCCTCGAAAGGAATATATTCCTCAGGTGGTTCATCTTCTTTGTAGAAGTGAACGTTTTAGTTACTGGATTTGATTCTGTGAATACTATCCATGAATAGAATACCTCTGTCGGGTGAGATTCATGTGCCTCTATCACAAAAACTGCTCTACCACCTCTTGGTGTTAGGCCATGTTTTCTAAGTTTTAGAATGATGGCTCTCCTTAAATTTGAAGCGATGATTTTCGCATTTTCATCGGTTTTAAAACCTGTATAATCAAAAGCTGCTGCGATATCGTCTGGTATAGCTCCACCCGTTGCGGTGTTATTATCCTCGTTTTAGGACATTTGTTTAATGAAAATTGCAGAGCAAGTTTCAAGGGAACAAAGATAAAGTGCACAATATTTTGGAACACTGTATCCTTCAACGTTGAACAAACCAAACAGCTAATACATAGGGTTTTTGTCCTACTCAGCTATGGCGGATATTACTCCTAGCAAAAAGTCAAAAACCTGGCGCACACCCTTCATTTTTAATCTTGAAGTTCCAATCATTATTTTATCGAAATTCGGCGTGCATGCACCCGACAGTGCTCCATTCCTTTAGCACTTCTGAACGATGACCAAATAGTGACTCGCATATGCAAAACACAAACGGGTTGCACAGCCTTCTGCACATGAGTATTCATTTAATTCACTTCAACCACAGTAATCCAATTTTTTTATCCTTTTTATTTCACAAAATATTTTCCAAGTTCATCCATCACGCCAAAGGAATGAAACTTCTGTATACTTTTGCGTATTATATATTCCAGAATTGCCCATCCAGGCCTATTCGTGAACATGAGAAATTTCAAATCCTCCAGATAATTACGAACGTCTAGCACCCAATGCATTTCGGTCCTTATATGACCTTCCTCAGGGGTATCTGCAATTTTATATAAAAAATACATATATCAGTCCCATTTTTTTGTAGTTAACTCACAAAAACTACAACACAAATATTAATAATAAATCATGCACTCTCACCTCCCATGAACCACATCACGAACCCATGTTACAATCACCATATGCATACCTGCTCTGTTCGTTCCCACCCAACAACCTCCTCTCAAGGTGTACGCTCGAGTGGAATATTACCCGCCTTCACTGAACCCAAAGACTTTTAAATGCATGTGACCCACCTCACCTGTGAATCAGTGTTTATGCATCACGTGGATATTACTCCTACCCACTCCAGACGTCTTATGGAGTATTATGAGTAGGGGTCTCTGAGAAAAGCACACCTGAGTTACTTCAGTATCTAGCGTTAAATTAATGCCTTACCAAACCGTTGGGCGCCATGTAGTGTAGTTCCTATATTCCCGATAGGCTATGCGCTTTGGAATAATATACACTATAGTTTTGACATAGGAATGAGGTCAGTATGTCTCTATCGAGTACATTAAACTTGGGGGCATATCAACAAGGGCTTTATCTCTGCTTTTTTGGCTTTAAAAGCCAAAAAAGCAGAGATAAAACTAGCACCCTATCAACAACAGGGTGCTAACATGTAAATGTGCATGTTAGCACCCTTTTACTCTACGCTTCCCCTTGCATCTCTAATGAGATGCAAAGGGGGCGTTCCAGAGTAAAATAATAGGAGAAATGTCGCTAAGCGACATTTCTCCTATTATCAAGAATATCGCTAACCCAGTTAGAGACAAAAAAAGCAGCGCTAACCGCGGTTAACGCTGCTTTTTTACGTCTGGTATTTTTCTGACTTAGCCATGATATCCTATGGAAGGAGGATATCATGGCTAAGTTTGTCTGTCCCTATCAACAAGCTAACGTGAGATTATCGCTGGGTTTCCAGCGATAATCTCACGTTAGCCACTTAGCGTGAAGATTTTTATCGCTATTGAGATAAGCGTTGCTAATAGCACGCTATCTCAGTGATAAAAATCAACGCTAGCCGGCGATAATTATCCTAGCGCTAAGTGCGCTTAGCGATAATTATCGCCGGTTGTTGTTGATATGCCCCTTAATTACTTGTGTGTGCCAGCTAACTCAGAGGTCACTAGAAACTTCTCGAATAAACAAGAAGGAATTAGTTTCTGACAACCTTAGAATCGGAACAATCTCAGAATCGTGGAAACAATAGATAATAGTTTCACTCAGTCAATCGTGCATGCTTCGTTTCTACAGAGTTACACAGAAATAGATAGATGGGCGTTTCAATGAAAAGGGTTTTTTGAACAGTCTTATTTCTCGTGCAAGAGATATGAACTGCTGCAATTGTAAGACAGAATGCAAAGTATAATACGTACAGCGTTAGCAGTAAGATAAAATAATACTGCAATAGCATGGTTTATAGCCATGACAGATATTCATAAAAATACATACATAAATTAAATGTTAATACTCATCTGATGCTTCTAACTAGTTCTACCCCAGTGTACCTAACCTAAGTGTAGTACGAGGTGAGAAGTAGGTACTGTTTGGCTATAGTCTAGTTTAGCTACAGTTGCCAAGATTTGCCAAAAGTCCCTCTAGGTTCTAGTCCGCTCCATACCTTAGAATGAGTGAGGTTGGAATCTCTTTCCAAGTCTCGATCTCTAACACCCCGCAAGGGGAGTCAGAAAACACTGGAGCTGGATTCTCTGCGAGGAGGATGCCAGCGTCTGGTCAGTGCGTCAGGCAGGTACTTGACTTCCTTCCGAACTTGCCGTGGCAAGCAGTGTCATGCAAGTAGGCAGCCAAACCATGGTTTGCCATGGTAAGTGAAGGTATATTTATACCTTGATGGTGTTTAGGAATGCCAGTATTGATGTAAAAGTCGGGCAGACGAACGTCATGAATGAACCCCTAAGGAATAGATGTTCATGCATAATAAATGAGCTCTTGGAGAAATCAATATCCAAGCAAGGGGAAGTCCCAAAGGCTTAAGAGTCTGGTTTTCCAAGAACTCGTTGTGACGTAGATGAACGGATGTAGGTGGCCATGCCTGTATTTGGTTAGCATGGATAATGCCTAAATAAGGGTAGGATATCTATGCCTAAATATGGGCAATGCGAATTGTGCCTATATAAGGACATAAATCGGGAAACCTATATACGGTATCTAAATCGACACACAACAGGAGGCGGTGAGCCAGCTGAGACCACATAGGCATTGATGCTCCCCCAGTGGTCCTGGGTAAAAAAGCCACTTTTTTTTAATGAGCCCCTGGGTAGGCCAGGTCCCTGTGGCATGCCTCCTTTATTTAATTAAAGGGGGGCACATGTAGCCCACCCTCCATGGGCATTTTTATGACCCAGGGACAACCTCTTCCCCAGGGCTTATGTAGGCCTGGGCAGATCTCGGGAGGTTTCACTCCATGGAATTCCGTGAGCGGGCGGAGTATTGCTCAGTATTAAGTTTCCTTGGCTGATGAGGGTCATTGGAGGACAACAACCCCTATTGCTGCCACAGTGTGATTGCTGAGACGTTGCCAGAGGCCCTGCCCCATTTCTCCACCAGTCTGCAAAGAGGCCTCCTGTTGCACTGCTGGTTAGGAGATGAAGCCCCCTTAGCTGCTTAGGGTCATTGTGTGGGCAAGAACCCCTATTGTTGCCACAAGTGGGTCCCCCACAACAGGATTGCTGAGACTAGGGGTGAGCATGCCAGTAAACTCTGCTCCACCAGTGGGTTGGAGGAGTTTTTGCCGAACTCTGTGTTCGAAGCACATCACAGCAGAGCAGAGTTTACCAACCACCCCTAGGCTTATATTAATGTAAAACCTTAGAAATTTAGTTAACCCCTTGAGTGCCCCGCCCTTTCCCCCTCCTGTGCCGGGCATTGTATTAGCGGGCGGGGTCCATGACGAGATAGTCTCGTCATGGGCACAGCGCAACCGCGCTCCATGACGAGACTATCTCGTCATGGGCACAGAAGGGGTTAAAAGACCAAAGCATACAGGGATTTTATAGTTAGGAAATAGAATTTTAAAAAACCTTAGAAATTCACTGAAAAAGCAAAGGTTACAAGGAAGTTGTAGTTAGGCTCAGATTTCACTCAAACAAAACCATAGAAATTCAAGTTATTGTTACCTGAGCTAGCTATAACTTATGCCCCCACAATGCACTGCTTATGACCTCACATAATATATCACTGATGACGTGGTCAGTGACATCACTGATGACATTTCAAATGACATCACTGATGACATCTTCCACAGAACCACTCACACACCCACTCACAACCCCATAGAACCACTCCTACACCCACTGCCACAAAGCCCCTCACATACCCATTCACAGGCCCATACAAGTACTCACACAACCAATCACTCATCCATAGAGCCCCTCACACATCCACTCACTCATACTGCCACTCACACACCCACTAACTCACCCATACAGCCACTCACACAACAGTCACACAGACATACAGACAATTACACACCCACTCATGCACCCTTATAGCCACACACATACATGCCCCCACTCAAACACCATACAGAATTTCACATAGCCACTCACTCACCCATACAGGTACTCACATACTCACCCATACAGCCACTCATACTGCCACTCATTCACCAATACTTACTCACACACCCACACACTTACTCATACAGTCACTGACACAGCCACTTACTCACCCATACAACCACTTACACACCACAGAAGCACTTGCATACCCATTCACACATCCATACAGTCGCTCACACACCCACTCACTCTCCAATACATCCACTCACACCCACTCAGTTCCCTATACACACACTCAAACAGCTAGTCCCTCACCCATAAAGCCACTCACATACCCATTCACTCACCCATACAGCCACTCAGTCACCCATACAGCCACTCACACACCTGAATGAACACGTCGGCCCTGCATGGACCTCTCCAAGCCCCTGAGACCACCACCTACCTCGGTATACAAATATAATTAATAGGGGGACATGCAGACCCCCCCATACCCAGGGGAATACCATCTCCCCGGGGCTTTTATTAAATTTAATGCAGGGGCTGCACAGAGCCCCCCCCTGAGCCTCAGGGAGCACCGCCTCCCAGGGGCTTTAAATAAAATGACTAGGATGGATACATGGCCCCCCTGGGCAGAATACAAGAAAGGAGGGGCCACGTGGCCTTCCCTCCTGGAGCAAAGAATGTCCCTAGGGACCGCCACCCCCCAGGGACGGCTCCAGCTATATCCCAGGTTGCCCTGCCCTGTGACATAGCTGTTTGCCTTTGCTTGGCAGGGGCTGACAGCTATCGCTAAGAAAAAGCAAACACTCCGGTTCCAGCAGGTGGGATCTGTTGAAGTGCTCCCGACCAATGGAAGTGGAGGATTAATCTCTTTCCCTGCATGCAGACATGTGGGCAGTGAAAGAGATTAAATTATTACTCCTGCATAGAGGGAGCTGCATTTCCAGCAGCTCCCTGCATGCAGCAGCAATGCTGGCTCTCACAGGAGGCCGGTTGCCTGCTGGACCACAAGGGACTTGAGGATCCCCTGCCATCTCCATGCTGCACACTGGGTGCCCTGGGTGAGCTCCAGGGGAATCAGGAGACATGGACAGGCCCTGGGGGATGGGATCCTCAGGCCCAAGATTAGCCTTAGCAGGGGGCTACTCAGCCGCTCTTCCGATTACAGAAGAGGAAATAAGAGAGGACAGAAAAATGATAGGGCAGAAAAACAAGAGGAAAAGGCAAATCGGAGGGCAGAACAAAGAGCAGAAAAGTCAAAACAGAGGGCAGAAAAACGACCAGGAAAGGCAAAACAGAGCAGAAGAGGGCAAAACACAGGGCACAGAAAACGAGCAGGAAAGGACCCAGTCTCACATTTTGCATAGTATGGAGAAGGGTGCCTTTAAACAAATTATGTTTTTGGTAAGTGTTGGTAAGTGAGAGGCACTTCAATTGCCTCATATAGAGTGTACTCATCTGGCATTTCATCTTCATTTTTTCGTGAAATATCCATTTTGCAGCAGGGAATGTAACCTATGTTTTATATGCTGTGTGGGTCTCACCACCGTCTAATGTGAGGCCATTCTGTAGTAATTTCTTAGGGACCGCATATCTGCAGTTCTCTGAGATGTTTTATGCCATGTATGCAAAAATAAATTACAGAGTAGGCAAACACTCAGGGAATTAGATCCTTTCAAGCATGTACAACCAACAGCTAATACATGCGGTAACCTGCTCAGCTGAGGAGGATATTCCCTACCACCATGGTCGTGTGTAGGGATCTCCGAGGAAGCATGATTGAACTAATCAACTGGTCCATACAAAATAAGAAACCAACCAGCGTTGGGTGCCATGTGGTACATTTCCCAATAATCAGTAGGAACTGCGCTTTTGTGGACGAAATAAACTTAGAATGGTGCCAGACTGATTTCATGCACCCCCACAGGATATGTTGTCCCTTAAGCCAGCTAGCTCACAGCACCACTATAAGACCCCTTAACCTAGACAGGGTGCGTACAGTTCTGGCAACCACTGAACATCAGAAACCTGTTCCCTCAGGAACCATGGTGACAGATTTAGAACCGTTCACTCAGACATTAGTGCTCTCGTTTGCTCAGAGAAATATATAAAGAATACACAAAAGGACGATTTCAATGTTTATTGAACTGAAATGATTCTGGTGTAGAACATATGTGCTGCAATGAACAATAAACAGAACCAGACAAAAGTTATAATAAGTGCCAGGACAGTGAAGAGGACGAAGAGTTCCACAATCTTGCTGAGACAATGTATATATGGAAGAATATGCAACAGTATAGCAATCTAGCATACTCCTACAATGCAAACCCTAACCTACGTGTCTAGGGTGAAAATGTATGTTCTGCCAAGAAACCCCCTACTGGGATGAGCCAACCCCATTACCTGGTGGGTAAGAATGTAGGGACCCATCTTGGTCACCAACTGGACACCACTCATGCAGATGTCAGTCAGCTACTGGGCAAAAGCTTCTGCTTCCAGGGACCCCTTGAAGTCAGCCAAGTTGTCTCCTCTGATTGGGTTTAGAAACAAAAGATAATATATAGAAAAGTGCATCCTTGCCTTGGGCTGAGATTGTGATCAGGCTGCCATTGTTTGTATTCTACTGATAGCTGTGTCACCATATGGACGTAAATAAGAAACACATTTGCACAATGCATGTGAGGGCCTTGTGTCCAATGCCAAGGCAGTGTGATAGTGTTCTCATGAAGTGTATTTGTGTTAGCAAGGTCAATGTTTCACACAAACTAAGCTGTCTCATGAATGCAAAAGTGTGTCAAAAGTTGACGTTGCACAGTGAAGGAAACTTTAGGAAAAAACTGTGTACGTGTAAAAATGGCAACGGGTCCTACTATGCCTAACTGGGACACAAGGCAACCCTTTATATTTTTACATCACATAGTCAGCTGTGCATGCTGGTGGGGGTGCTTGGTGCAGTGCCTAGCTGCAGGATAGACCCTACGCCCAAATCCTCACCATGTAATGCAAAAAAAGTTGAGTGGCCTTGGGGAGGTTGGATGCAGGGCCTGGCCACAGCCCCTGCCCAGTGTCCATTCCCATGCCATTCACAGCAAACGCTGTGAACTGTAGGAGGGTTGGGCACCCACAGGGGCTGGGTGCAGGCCTTGGGCCCAACCACACACGGTGATGGACATCTTATTTTATGTAAAGAAAAACATAGACTTGTCCTAAAAAAAAAAAAAAAAAAAAAGGTTAGAGTGATGTAGATATGAATTAGAGTAATATCATACATTATTTTATTTTTTTATTAGAAATTCACTGAAAAAACAAAGATTCAAAGGTGAAAGGAACATTATGCTTAGGTGAAAATGTCAAATAAAACACAGCGTGTTGAACTGAAAAAAAAACCACTGAAATTAACTAGTTATGGTTATCTCAAGTAACTGTAACTCATGCCCTCATCATGCACTGCTAATTACCTTACATATTACATCACTCATGACATGTTCTATAACATCATTGATAATATCACTGCAACATCTCAAATTACATCATTGGTGACACCACTGTGCATGGCGTGGTGCACAATATAGCTACTTTAGGCCACATGGACCGATTAGGGTCACAACAGTAAGGGAATAGAAACATGTTGACACGCTACTGAGGATCTGCATTGCACAGATTCCCAAGTACATTGATTTTATTGATGCAAAAGGCAGCTAATAATTCAATTATTCACTAATTTACCATAAGTTACACATTTGTAATCATTAGGTTCCTTTTATCTCGCCAGCGGGGACACAATACACATCTAGCAGAGAGTTCCAAAGGGCGCGCACCATGCATACCTTTGGAGTATTGTAAAGGAAAACTAGTAGCACCTTCCACCATTGAAGATAAGTTTATTAGCAACAGCCTAAAGAGAAGTGATCATCCCTAGCCAGCCAAGTACCACCTGACATAGGTGGAATCCCAGTCTCACCAGAGCACAATGAAAAGGTGCTATATTCAATGATCTTAAAGAACCACATTATTATAGATATCATGGTGATGAGGGGTCCAATAATGAAGCATGCCTCTTTGGTGAGGAAGGGCCTTCGCTATTCTCAGGGAAGTTCTCTTGGGGAGGTCACAAAACGTCCAGAGGGACCATACTTCAATGGTAGAAGGTACCAGGCACTTATGTTCCGAGTATCAGGTTCTCCTTTGTGTTTTTTTGTGAGTTAGAGAGGGAGTACCTTTGACACAATATGTTTCTTCCTCACGCTCTCCATTTTGTGCATACAAGACAGGGGAATAACAGACTGTTAACACTGTTGGTAAACTTCAAATTCAAAGGTAATGAAGTGGAAACCTTACCTCATCTTGCATAAGACAGCATATATTACTATTAGAGTTAAGTAGAAAATCTTAACTGACAATTTACTTTAAAATATCCCTTTTCTTGTAGATATCCATTGGATATGTGGTTTCTACGACTTGCTGTAGGGGTGCACTGAACTAATGAATAGTATAATTTACTATTCCAACCTCAGCCTGGGCAACAGTAGGGAAGGTGTTGGAATAGTAAATTATACTATTCCTTAGTTTAGAGCGGCCCCTACAGCAAGTCGTAGAAACAACTAGCGTTGTAATGGTTAGCGTTTTAACAACCGCATTGTAATCGCATGCGTTGTACCGCATGCGATTACAACGCTGCTTCCCTATCCATTGTATTATGTACATAACATTGACAGCAGAGGAGACAATTCCGAGTTGTGGAGTCTTGCTTTTGTCTTCTTTCTTATCCCATTCCTTTTTGTTAACTTTTACCACTAGCCCTTAAATTCCTGTGTCTGTGTCACTGGTGGGGGTGGTGAGAGAAGAAAAATCACACCGCTGCCATTGGAACCCGAGCACAATATTGGTACAGCATCACATACATTTAGCAGCAGTGCTTAATTTGTAAATAAAAACGTGCAGTGCCCAAAGCTCTCCTCTAAAACAGGTGGCTAATGCTGCAATTAAGTATGCGGTCACAGGATACTGAGGCAGCCAATCCTAAAGCCATCTTGGACCTCTTTATTCCATTTACAGCCACTCCCTGCCCCTTCAGCTCTCTCTCACAGCTCTCTGCTTTCTCCTTTTGTGACGCTTTTCCGTCTTTCTCTTCCTCCGTCTTTCCATGTGTCTCTTGCTCTCAGCAAATGCCTGATGCAGAAAAATAAGTGCCGACCCCTTACCGGAAACCACCGGCTCAAACTAAGCACTGTTTAGCAGTACTCTCACAACGCGTCTTTATCTTTTGACATGAGAATTACACATGCCATGCCAGACCTGCCAACATTAGGGTTTCAATTACTAGGGCACGAAAAACATTGTAACACGATCATCAATCTGTCTGTCTTTTGAACGTGCATTTAAATTCTAAGGAAACTGACAGTCTAACTTTAAACAATATAAATCAGAAAAAACTGTTTATGACCACTGCTGCGAAACATCTGACTTAAAGCTATTGCAACTGCTGCAGTGAGGTCACTACAGTGACATCCCAAAGCACAGGAGCACCTCACCCTAATGAACGCAGAGCGCTGCGCTTGCAGAGCTGGACATGTTTCATGAGTTATTTATCTCCCTACCTTCAAGGAAGCTCTTATCGATCTCAACTGCATTAGATCCATGGATAATTTCATAAAAAAATAAAAATACATTAAGTGAACCAACTGATGTTACCACAATGCACTGCACTCTGAAAATTGGGAGGCTGCAGTACTTGAAAGCGCTTGGGACTGGAGGAAGTGTGCTGCTTATGCCACAGTGCAAGGAGAGTGTTCTATAAATCCACATCGCTAAATATTGATGAGGTTTTCTCTCCGTGTGTTTCCTGACCTGGTTGAATGTCTTTCCTTTTATCTGCATAACAGAGCTAAGAGGAAGAGAAATATAAAGAATGTGAGGAATTAGATGCGACAGTGTTGCAAAAATCCCTATATTTAATTACATTTTATAGAAAATAGTCTTAATGCAATTCTGCATATTTCTTCTTAATGAGTATATTGATGCCTGAAAAATTAATTAACACGTGTTGGTATGAATGCACAATGTTTTACTATTATCAAACAAAGGATGCTGCAAGATAGCCAGATTGCTTTAGAGACGCAAACGTTAGCCTTTAGATTACATCTACTCCACAAAGGTGCTGCCGCCCTGAGTTGTTGCATTGCAGTTACCACGTCATTATGTCCTGATGGATGTGCAGAGTAGCACTTATCGACGCTTGACAAACAATGCCCAGGAATGTACTGCTCTGAAACTGATATGGTTTCTGACAACCCTCTTTATCATTGTTTAGAACATCTTGATAACTTTGCTCACAACCCACAATTTTGGTTTAACTATTATACTTTTAATCGGGCGAGATATTTACGTTTCACTTTATCTAGCTGCCCATATTTCCATCCATCCATCCATCCCTCCATCCATCCATCCATATTCTACATATATGTATCTAGCAATAATTTTTAGCAAAGTTACTATATATATCTATATGCAATTTAAAGTTAAGAAATTGAATGAATTGTGAGTCTAATTTGATTATAAAGAACATATATCATGAATGAAATGTAATTTTGCATGTTCAAAGATGGCGACCAAAGTCACATAGAACTGGTCCCTCATTTATGTTTACAGAATAAGATAAACATCAATTTCCGTTTTGAACGCGAGCCGACACTGACGAAAGCTACGGCTGAAACGCGTCTGTTTGCACTAATAAATCCGAATTGGGATTAAAAATCTAACCGGAGTGCTGGTCCTTTGTTCACTTTGTGGAACTTTGGAGCGTTATGTGTTAACAGCTCGCCGCCGTTGGAGCGGGCACCCGCCGAGACAGAGTGCGGGCTTTTTGGGCGAAACGAACAGGAGCAGCGACAATTGGAGACAAGCCTGCATCGCCGCGAGAAATCGTTGTTCTCCGAAGCGTGAAGCGACAAGTAACAGGTTCCGCTACAGACAGCGAGCAGAGAAGACTTCACGAAGCTCGAAGGTAGGAGACAACGACATTGCTAGGATTGCGGCATCGGCGAGTTAGAGGTGCTACAACAATTTGAAAAACACTGAGATGTTTAATGAATCGGCTCGCCGGGAGGCGGCGATTGACATGTTTAGAACCCGCTCTGCGGGGGATACGCAAAGTTCAGCTCGAGTGCAGGACACAGTGCAAAGTAATATCCGAGTGCAGTATCAACAATTTGAAAGGCTGCACGAAAGAGAGATAAGAAAATGGTGGGAGGCAACTTCGCTGCAACATTATGTCGATGCCAGTAGAGTCCCATGAGGTCTTCGTATATACACGATACCATCTTATGAGAACCCGGACCCGGATTTATTAACTGAATGGGCGGAATTCACAGCCCATACATCAGAAGGCATGCTGAAAATGTTAATAAAATATGCATGGAAGGACCGTGAAAAAGCATTGAGGGATATCGAGTCCTTGGAGAAAATAATCCTGGAGTCAACGGAACAAACAAAACATGATGAAGAGAAGGAGCAGATGAAAAAAAGACTAGCTGCTTATGAGAAAAAGATACAACTAAGGAAACAACAAAAGTTTGACCGGGATGCCCAAGATTATGAAAAAGGAAGAATTTTAACCTTTGCCAGGAGGTTTGATGCACCCCGTCGAAACTTGAGAGCACAGGCGGGCAAACCGATCGAAGTCGCAGTCACTTCGGAATCGGAGGTGACCAGCGCAGAACAATCGGAAGAAGAAGGCTCCTGCACCGCACCTCGACAAACTCAACAACCTTCTTTTCACGAGGAGTTCGATCTCATCAGGCAATCTTGGCTAAGAGGGGGGAAAGGTCGTCCCCCGGAGCAATCTGCAAACACAACCGCATCCAGAGGAGGGGCGGAAGGAAACACAAGGGCCGGAGCAAGAGGCGCCAGGAATCGAAGGGGACGATACAATCGGAAATAGAAGACAATCTGAACATCATTCACCTTTCACCTAGGATTTTGAGTACGGAAGAAGAAAAGGTACTCAAACTTGGTTTAACTTTTTGTCCCACTGGCTGCTATGAATATACCCAAACGCGAATAGACTTATTTAAATTTGTACGAAAATTAAAACTAATGAAATTTTTTAAACAAAGAAATCCCGCGCAACAAAGCGAAACGATCCAGAAAGGGAGACGGCTTGTAACAACAGAGCCAAGTGAAATGAGTGTTCGTGATTTGGAAACATTGGCAATTTTGGAGGAGCTGGGGGAAGAAAGCGGCTCCCAGTTACCCTTAACGAAAGATAACCGACAACGCGCAGCAGAGATGGGAATAATTCAAGTGGGGGAAAAAAAAACCTTCAGACCACCTTCACGTTTCCTTCCACAACTTCCTATGGATGCCATTGATATATTCTCGGAATCAGTAATTCAGGACCTCAAAGAACTCAGAAACAGAGAGGGAAGTTGCAAAAGCAAAAATCAACGACAATGGAACTTATCCTTGAACCAGAGAAAGGCAATACGGAATTTACAACAGGATGCTTCTATAATCATAAAACCTTCAGATAAGGGCGGCAATGTCGTCATACAGACCTATACAGGTTATTGTAAGGAAGCTCTCCGCCAATTACAGGATGAAACCAACTATGCCCTAACGACTGAAAAAGAGTACAGGATTAGCATTCAGAACTATGCCAATTTGATCCAAAAATGGTTCGAAAGAGGAACGTTGTCCAGGGAAGAATTATTGTTCTTACAAAACAACAATCCAAAGATGCCTACATTTTATCATTTACCGAAAGTGCACAAAGACACAGTGAACCCACCTGGAAGGCCAATAGTGTCTTCAATTGGAGGTTTGACTGAGAACATGTCCAAATTTATTGATTATTTTTTAGCACCTTTGGTTGTTCAAACAAGTTCTTATACGAGGGATACTAAGGACTTTCTGAAACAAATGCAGGGCATCACATGGGAAAATGATTTCCTAATGATAACCATGGATGTTTGTAATTTATACACGAGCATAAAACATCAGGATGGTCTAATGGCTGTAAAATTCTTCTTGGGGCAACGACCAGCGAGGCTTCTAGATCACAATGAAATGTTACTGAAGTTTATTGATTTTTGCTTGAACAATAACATCTTTGTTTTCCAAGATCAGAGGTATCGACAGACAATGGGTACTGCCATGGGCACCTGCTTCGCCCCCAGCTATGCGAATCTTTTTGTAGGCTGGTGGGAGAAGCAGGTAGCCTGGGCAGATGACAACAGCATTTGGGTGGACCAAGTTGTCTGCTGGCGTCGTTACATTGACGACCTCTTCATTATTTGGAAGGGGTCCAAACAATCAGCAGAAGAATACATTACTGCTCTCAATGTAAATAACTATAACTTGCGATTTACCCATGAAATAAGTGATAAGGAAATACACTTTTTAGACATAAGGGTCTTTGTAAAAGCTGGTATGATTCAGACATCATTGTACAGGAAGACCACAGCAGGCAACTCTATTTTGCATGGCGGGAGTAGCCATCCGAGAAACCTGATAGGTAGCATTCCGTATGGTGAGTTGATACGTATCAGGAGGAATTGCTCTATGGATGAGGATTTTGACCAAGCAGCCAATGACAGCGTTAGACGCTTTAAAGCTAGAGGATACTCACAAAAGGTATTGAATGAGGCACAATTGAAAGTCAAGGAAGTGACAAGACTAACCTTGCTAGAAGACAGTCCCAAAAAGAAGGATGAGGCAGGAAGCTTAAGGTTAATTACTACTTATACCTCATCAGCAATGAGGATAAGACAGATATTACGAAGGCACTGGAGGATTCTCAGAATGGACACTACTATAGGTAGTTCTCTGACTGAGTATCCTCAGATTACTTTTAGGAAATCAAGATCCCTAAAAGATCTATTGGTACAGAGTCACCTAAAAAAACCATCTGTTTCCACCTTGGGACTGGGGGACCTAAAAGGTTCATTTCCCTGCGGGAAATGCAAGGCGTGCCAGGCAAGTAGAAAGACCATTATGTACACCATTCCGGGATGTGAAACCCCAAAAAAGATTACTAAATTCATAACTTGCACTACACCATTTGTGGTATATTGCCTCGAATGTCCCTGCAACTACCGTTATATAGGGAGTACGGTAAATGCGGTCAAGATGCGCATCCTAGAACATCAAAGGGCAATTGCAAATAGAGATGTCAATTACCCTGTTGCACGACACTTTGCCTCTCACCACAACAGTGATAGAACTCTCCTCAGTTTTTTCAGTCTGGATTGTATACCAAAAGATATCAGAGGTGGAGAAAGGGAAAAAGCTCTGAGACGCCTGGAATCCAGGTATATTATTGAACTCCAGACAAAAACACCTGAGGGACTGAATTCAGGGGAGGAATTAATTACTCACCTATGAGAAACCATTTTGTCACTGTGTTCCTAAACTTGAGCTGAATAGAAACTAAGGAAAAATGTAAAATTTGTATAAATGTGATTAATGTAGTAATGAGATGTCTCATTTGAAGTGCACTAATGATATCGTGAAAATACAATCTCAGGGTATGCCCATCCAGGGCTTTATACTTCCAGAATATGATGAAAATGGGATGCCTCATCGCGAAAGAATTTATGAATTGTGAAACATGCAATTTAAAGTTAAGAAATTGAATGAATTGTGAGTCTAATTTGATTATAAAGAACATATATCATGAATGAAATGTAATTTTGCATGTTCAAAGATGGCGACCAAAGTCACATAGAACTGGTCCCTCATTTATGTTTACAGAATAAGATAAAAATCAATTTCCGTTTTGAACGCGAGCCGACACTGACGAAAGCTACGGCTGAAACGCGTCTGTTTGCACTAATAAATCCGAATTGGGATTAAAAATCTAACCGGAGTGCTGGTCCTTTGTTCACTTTGTGGAACTTTGGAGCGTTATATATATATATATATATATATAACACTACACACATATATATCCCCTATGCGGAGATGCTGCGAATAGGGAGGATTTGCAGCAGTGAGACAGAGTGTGAACATAAACAAAGGGAGAGCAAAGTTTGGTTTCTGGAGAGTAAACCGGAGTAAAATTATTGATAAAGCCATGGCAAAATCTGGACATAAGCCTAGGGATGATTTATTAATATATAGGAACGAGCTGGAAGAAACATCTAGAAATGCTTTGGAGACACAAAATGAACCTACACGCCTCATTATGTCATTCTCAAGACAGGAGAAACAGATCAGGGGGATAATAAGACGCAGTTGGCCCATTATACTAGATGATCCTATAATTGGGCAGTCCCTACCTAGTTAACCAGCCATTACCCATAGAAAAACTGTCTCTATTGGCAATGTCCTGGTGTGAAACAATCCTGAGGATCAAGAGACAGGTTCATGGCTTCCAGCCAGAAAGATTTTTTTTAAATGTACTATCTGTAAGGCTTGCCAATTTGGGGTCAATAAATCAGTATATTACACAGCTTTCAACAATAGTCCTCGGTCTATTACTCAACATTTGACCTGCAAAACTGAGTATGGGGTCTAGGTTCTAGAGTGTAGCTGTGACTTAAAATATATTGGCAGTACCAAATTGGCAGTACACAAGAGGATCCTACAACATACAAGGGTTATTACCAACAACGTCCCAAGCTACCCTGTGGCGAGACACTTTAAAGAGCGCCATGAAAGCAATCTTAAGCATCTACGGTATTATGAGTTAGATGCTATTCCCTTAGAGAAAAGAGGAGGAAACTGGGAAGCTAAATTGGGATGCCTGGAAACCCAATATATATTGGAATTACATACTAAATATCCAAGGGTCTCAACACGAGTGAGGACCTTTACACTTATTTATGATACTCTTATCACGTGGGCGCACTCCGCTGGTCTTTAGCAAGTAGCCCCATGGGATTGTGGATGATAGAGTAGCAGCGGCGAGTACACCTATGCTACAAAGTGTAATAATAAATGCCATCCCTGGACACGTGTTTCGAGGTAGTTGCCTCTCGTCAGCAGGGAGCAGGACTGTGTGGGGGGTGCCGTAGACTGCCAAAAAATATAAGGTTTAAGTACCTTTCGTGGCGGCGCGCGGGTGCAGACTCCAGGCTCGTCAGCCAATCGCTCAGGGAGCTTCAAACATTCTTATCACGTGGGCGCACTCCGCTGGTCTTTAGCAAGTAGCCCCATAGGATTGTGGATGATAGAGTAGCAGCGGCGAGTACACCTATGCTACAAAGTGTAATAATAAATGCCATTCCTGGACACGTGTTTCGAGGTAGTTGCCTCTCGTCAGCAGGGAGCAGGACTGTGTGGGGGGTGCCGTAGACTGCCAAAAAATATAAGGTTTAAGTACCTTTCGTGGCGGCGCGCGGGTGCAGACTCCAGGCTCGTCAGCCAATCGCTCAGGGAGCTTCAAACATTCTTATCACGTGGGCGCACTCCGCTGGTCTTTAGCAAGTAGCCCCATAGGATTGTGGATGATAGAGTAGCAGCGGCGAGTACACCTATGCTACAAAGTGTAATAATAAATGCCATTCCTGGACACGTGTTTCGAGGTAGTTGCCTCTCGTCAGCAGGGAGCAGGACTGTGTGGGGGGTGCCGTAGACTGCCAAAAAATATAAGGTTTAAGTACCTCCAGGCTCGTCAGCCAATCGCTCAGGGAGCTTCAAACATTCTTATCACGTGGGCGCACTCCGCTGGTCTTTAGCAAGTAGCCCCATAGGATTGTGGATTGTGGATGATAGAGTAGCAGCGGCTACTCTATCATCCACAATCCTATGGGGCTACTTGCTAAAGACCAGCGGAGTGCGCCCACGTGAAAAGAATGTTTGAAGCTCCCTGAGCGATTGGCTGACGAGCCTGGAGTCTGCACCCGCGCGCCGCCACGAAAGGTACTTAAACCTTATATTTTTTGGCAGTCTACGGCACCCCCCACACAGTCCTGCTCCCTGCTGACGAGAGGCAACTACCTCGAAACACGTGTCCAGGGATGGCATTTATTATTACACTTTGTAGCATAGGTGTACTCGCCGCTGCTACTCTATCATCCACAATCCTATGGGGCTACTTGCTAAAGACCAGCGGAGTGCGCCCACGTGAAAAGAATGTTTGAAGCTCCCTGAGCGATTGGCTGACGAGCCTGGAGTCTGCACCCGCGCGCCGCCACGAAAGGTACTTAAACCTTATATTTTTTGGCAGTCTACGGCACCCCCCACACAGTCCTGCTCCCTGCTGACGAGAGGCAACTACCTCGAAACACGTGTCCAGGGATGGCATTTATTATTACACTTTGTAGCATAGGTGTACTCGCCGCTGCTACTCTATCATCCACAATCCTATGGGGCTACTTGCTAAAGACCAGCGGAGTGCGCCCACGTGAAAAGAATGTTTGAAGCTCCCTGAGCGATTGGCTGACGAGCCTGGAGTCTGCACCCGCGCGCCGCCACGAAAGGTACTTAAACCTTATATTTTTTGGCAGTCTACGGCACCCCCCACACAGTCCTGCTCCCTGCTGACGAGAGGCAACTACCTCGAAACACGTGTCCAGGGATGGCATTTATTATTACACTTTGTAGCATAGGTGTACTCGCCGCTGCTACTCTATCATCCACAATCCTATGGGGCTACTTGCTAAAGACCAGCGGAGTGCGCCCACGTGAAAAGAATGTTTGAAGCTCCCTGAGCGATTGGCTGACGAGCCTGGAGTCTGCACCCGCGCGCCGCCACGAAAGGTACTTAAACCTTATATTTTTTGGCAGTCTACGGCACCCCCCACACAGTCCTGCTCCCTGCTGACGAGAGGCAACTACCTCGAAACACGTGTCCAGGGATGGCATTTATTATTACACTTTGTAGCATAGGTGTACTCGCCGCTGCTACTCTATCATCCACAATCCTATGGGGCTACTTGCTAAAGACCAGCGGAGTGCGCCCACGTGAAAAGAATGTTTGAAGCTCCCTGAGCGATTGGCTGACGAGCCTGGAGTCTGCACCCGCGCGCCGCCACGAAAGGTACTTAAACCTTATATTTTTTGGCAGTCTACGGCACCCCCCACACAGTCCTGCTCCCTGCTGACGAGAGGCAACTACCTCGAAACACGTGTCCAGGGATGGCATTTATTATTACACTTTGTAGCATAGGTGTACTCGCCGCTGCTACTCTATCATCCACAATCCTATGGGGCTACTTGCTAAAGACCAGCGGAGTGCGCCCACGTGAAAAGAATGTTTGAAGCTCCCTGAGCGATTGGCTGACGAGCCTGGAGTCTGCACCCGCGCGCCGCCACGAAAGGTACTTAAACCTTATATTTTTTGGCAGTCTACGGCACCCCCCACACAGTCCTGCTCCCTGCTGACGAGAGGCAACTACCTCGAAACACGTGTCCAGGGATGGCATTTATTATTACACTTTGTAGCATAGGTGTACTCGCCGCTGCTACTCTATCATCCACAATCCTATGGGGCTACTTGCTAAAGACCAGCGGAGTGCGCCCACGTGAAAAGAATGTTTGAAGCTCCCTGAGCGATTGGCTGACGAGCCTGGAGTCTGCACCCGCGCGCCGCCACGAAAGGTACTTAAACCTTATATTTTTTGGCAGTCTACGGCACCCCCCACACAGTCCTGCTCCCTGCTGACGAGAGGCAACTACCTCGAAACACGTGTCCAGGGATGGCATTTATTATTACACTTTGTAGCATAGGTGTACTCGCCGCTGCTACTCTATCATCCACAATCCTATGGGGCTACTTGCTAAAGACCAGCGGAGTGCGCCCACGTGAAAAGAATGTTTGAAGCTCCCTGAGCGATTGGCTGACGAGCCTGGAGTCTGCACCCGCGCGCCGCCACGAAAGGTACTTAAACCTTATATTTTTTGGCAGTCTACGGCACCCCCCACACAGTCCTGCTCCCTGCTGACGAGAGGCAACTACCTCGAAACACGTGTCCAGGGATGGCATTTATTATTACACTTTGTAGCATAGGTGTACTCGCCGCTGCTACTCTATCATCCACAATCCTATGGGGCTACTTGCTAAAGACCAGCGGAGTGCGCCCACGTGAAAAGAATGTTTGAAGCTCCCTGAGCGATTGGCTGACGAGCCTGGAGTCTGCACCCGCGCGCCGCCACGAAAGGTACTTAAACCTTATATTTTTTGGCAGTCTACGGCACCCCCCACACAGTCCTGCTCCCTGCTGACGAGAGGCAACTACCTCGAAACACGTGTCCAGGGATGGCATTTATTATTACACTTTGTAGCATAGGTGTACTCGCCGCTGCTACTCTATCATCCACAATCCTATGGGGCTACTTGCTAAAGACCAGCGGAGTGCGCCCACGTGAAAAGAATGTTTGAAGCTCCCTGAGCGATTGGCTGACGAGCCTGGAGTCTGCACCCGCGCGCCGCCACGAAAGGTACTTAAACCTTATATTTTTTGGCAGTCTACGGCACCCCCCACACAGTCCTGCTCCCTGCTGACGAGAGGCAACTACCTCGAAACACGTGTCCAGGGATGGCATTTATTATTACACTTTGTAGCATAGGTGTACTCGCCGCTGCTACTCTATCATCCACAATCCTATGGGGCTACTTGCTAAAGACCAGCGGAGTGCGCCCACGTGAAAAGAATGTTTGAAGCTCCCTGAGCGATTGGCTGACGAGCCTGGAGTCTGCACCCGCGCGCCGCCACGAAAGGTACTTAAACCTTATATTTTTTGGCAGTCTACGGCACCCCCCACACAGTCCTGCTCCCTGCTGACGAGAGGCAACTACCTCGAAACACGTGTCCAGGGATGGCATTTATTATTACACTTTGTAGCATAGGTGTACTCGCCGCTGCTACTCTATCATCCACAATCCTATGGGGCTACTTGCTAAAGACCAGCGGAGTGCGCCCACGTGAAAAGAATGTTTGAAGCTCCCTGAGCGATTGGCTGACGAGCCTGGAGTCTGCACCCGCGCGCCGCCACGAAAGGTACTTAAACCTTATATTTTTTGGCAGTCTACGGCACCCCCCACACAGTCCTGCTCCCTGCTGACGAGAGGCAACTACCTCGAAACACGTGTCCAGGGATGGCATTTATTATTACACTTTGTAGCATAGGTGTACTCGCCGCTGCTACTCTATCATCCACAATCCTATGGGGCTACTTGCTAAAGACCAGCGGAGTGCGCCCACGTGAAAAGAATGTTTGAAGCTCCCTGAGCGATTGGCTGACGAGCCTGGAGTCTGCACCCGCGCGCCGCCACGAAAGGTACTTAAACCTTATATTTTTTGGCAGTCTACGGCACCCCCCACACAGTCCTGCTCCCTGCTGACGAGAGGCAACTACCTCGAAACACGTGTCCAGGGATGGCATTTATTATTACACTTTGTAGCATAGGTGTACTCGCCGCTGCTACTCTATCATCCACAATCCTATGGGGCTACTTGCTAAAGACCAGCGGAGTGCGCCCACGTGAAAAGAATGTTTGAAGCTCCCTGAGCGATTGGCTGACGAGCCTGGAGTCTGCACCCGCGCGCCGCCACGAAAGGTACTTAAACCTTATATTTTTTGGCAGTCTACGGCACCCCCCACACAGTCCTGCTCCCTGCTGACGAGAGGCAACTACCTCGAAACACGTGTCCAGGGATGGCATTTATTATTACACTTTGTAGCATAGGTGTACTCGCCGCTGCTACTCTATCATCCACAATCCTATGGGGCTACTTGCTAAAGACCAGCGGAGTGCGCCCACGTGAAAAGAATGTTTGAAGCTCCCTGAGCGATTGGCTGACGAGCCTGGAGTCTGCACCCGCGCGCCGCCACGAAAGGTACTTAAACCCTATATTTTTTGGCAGTCTACGGCACCCCCCACACAGTCCTGCTCCCTGCTGACGAGAGGCAACTACCTCGAAACACGTGTCCAGGGATGGCATTTATTATTACACTTTGTAGCATAGGTGTACTCGCCGCTGCTACTCTATTATCCACAATCCTATGGGGCTACTTGCTAAAGACCAGCGGAGTGCGCCCACGTGAAAAGAATGTTTGAAGCTCCCTGAGCGATTGGCTGACGAGCCTGGAGTCTGCACCCGCGCGCCGCCACGAAAGGTACTTAAACCTTATATTTTTTGGCAGTCTACGGCACCCCCCACACAGTCCTGCTCCCTGCTGACGAGAGGCAACTACCTCGAAACACGTGTCCAGGGATGGCATTTATTATTACACTTTGTAGCATAGGTGTACTCGCCGCTGCTACTCTATCATCCACAATCCTATGGGGCTACTTGCTAAAGACCAGCGGAGTGCGCCCACGTGAAAAGAATGTTTGAAGCTCCCTGAGCGATTGGCTGACGAGCCTGGAGTCTGCACCCGCGCGCCGCCACGAAAGGTACTTAAACCTTATATTTTTTGGCAGTCTACAGCACCCCCCACACAGTCCTGCTCCCTGCTGACGAGAGGCAACTACCTCGAAACACGTGTCCAGGGATGGCATTTATTATTACACTTTGTAGCATAGGTGTACTCGCCGCTGCTACTCTATCATCCACAATCCTATGGGGCTACTTGCTAAAGACCAGCGGAGTGCGCCCACGTGAAAAGAATGTTTGAAGCTCCCTGAGCGATTGGCTGACGAGCCTGGAGTCTGCACCCGCGCGCCGCCACGAAAGGTACTTAAACCTTATATTTTTTGGCAGTCTACGGCACCCCCCACACAGTCCTGCTCCCTGCTGACGAGAGGCAACTACCTCGAAACACGTGTCCAGGGATGGCATTTATTATTACACTTTGTAGCATAGGTGTACTCGCCGCTGCTACTCTATCATCCACAATCCTATGGGGCTACTTGCTAAAGACCAGCGGAGTGCGCCCACGTGAAAAGAATGTTTGAAGCTCCCTGAGCGATTGGCTGACGAGCCTGGAGTCTGCACCCGCGCGCCGCCACGAAAGGTACTTAAACCTTATATTTTTTGGCAGTCTACGGCACCCCCCACACAGTCCTGCTCCCTGCTGACGAGAGGCAACTACCTCGAAACACGTGTCCAGGGATGGCATTTATTATTACACTTTGTAGCATAGGTGTACTCGCCGCTGCTACTCTATCATCCACAATCCTATGGGGCTACTTGCTAAAGACCAGCGGAGTGCGCCCACGTGAAAAGAATGTTTGAAGCTCCCTGAGCGATTGGCTGACGAGCCTGGAGTCTGCACCCGCGCGCCGCCACGAAAGGTACTTAAACCTTATATTTTTTGGCAGTCTACGGCACCCCCCACACAGTCCTGCTCCCTGCTGACGAGAGGCAACTACCTCGAAACACGTGTCCAGGGATGGCATTTATTATTACACTTTGTAGCATAGGTGTACTCGCCGCTGCTACTCTATCATCCACAATCCTATGGGGCTACTTGCTAAAGACCAGCGGAGTGCGCCCACGTGAAAAGAATGTTTGAAGCTCCCTGAGCGATTGGCTGACGAGCCTGGAGTCTGCACCCGCGCGCCGCCACGAAAGGTACTTAAACCTTATATTTTTTGGCAGTCTACGGCACCCCGCACACAGTCCTGCTCCCTGCTGACGAGAGGCAACTACCTCGAAACACGTGTCCAGGGATGGCATTTATTATTACACTTTGTAGCATAGGTGTACTCGCCGCTGCTACTCTATCATCCACAATCCTATGGGGCTACTTGCTAAAGACCAGCGGAGTGCGCCCACGTGAAAAGAATGTTTGAAGCTCCCTGAGCGATTGGCTGACGAGCCTGGAGTCTGCACCCGCGCGCCGCCACGAAAGGTACTTAAACCTTATATTTTTTGGCAGTCTACGGCACCCCCCACACAGTCCTGCTCCCTGCTGACGAGAGGCAACTACCTCGAAACACGTGTCCAGGGATGGCATTTATTATTACACTTTGTAGCATAGGTGTACTCGCCGCTGCTACTCTATCATCCACAATCCTATGGGGCTACTTGCTAAAGACCAGCGGAGTGCGCCCACGTGATAAGAATGTTTGAAGCTCCCTGAGCGATTGGCTGACGAGCCTGGAGTCTGCACCCGCGCGCCGCCACGAAAGGTACTTAAACCTTATATTTTTTGGCAGTCTACGGCACCCCCCACACAGTCCTGCTCCCTGCTGACGAGAGGCAACTACCTCGAAACACGTGTCCAGGGATGGCATTTATTATTACACTTTGTAGCATAGGTGTACTCGCCGCTGCTACTCTATCATCCACAATCCTATGGGGCTACTTGCTAAAGACCAGCGGAGTGCGCCCACGTGAAAAGAATGTTTGAAGCTCCCTGAGCGATTGGCTGACGAGCCTGGAGTCTGCACCCGCGCGCCGCCACGAAAGGTACTTAAACCTTATATTTTTTGGCAGTCTACGGCACCCCCCACACAGTCCTGCTCCCTGCTGACGAGAGGCAACTACCTCGAAACACGTGTCCAGGGATGGCATTTATTATTACACTTTGTAGCATAGGTGTACTCGCCGCTGCTACTCTATCATCCACAATCCTATGGGGCTACTTGCTAAAGACCAGCGGAGTGCGCCCACGTGAAAAGAATGTTTGAAGCTCCCTGAGCGATTGGCTGACGAGCCTGGAGTCTGCACCCGCGCGCCGCCACGAAAGGTACTTAAACCTTATATTTTTTGGCAGTCTACGGCACCCCCCACACAGTCCTGCTCCCTGCTGACGAGAGGCAACTACCTCGAAACACGTGTCCAGGGATGGCATTTATTATTACACTTTGTAGCATAGGTGTACTCGCCGCTGCTACTCTATCATCCACAATCCTATGGGGCTACTTGCTAAAGACCAGCGGAGTGCGCCCACGTGAAAAGAATGTTTGAAGCTCCCTGAGCGATTGGCTGACGAGCCTGGAGTTTGCACCCGCGCGCCGCCACGAAAGGTACTTAAACCTTATATTTTTTGGCAGTCTACGGCACCCCCCACACAGTCCTGCTCCCTGCTGACGAGAGGCAACTACCTCGAAACACGTGTCCAGGGATGGCATTTATTATTACACTTTGTAGCATAGGTGTACTCGCCGCTGCTACTCTATCATCCACAATCCTATGGGGCTACTTGCTAAAGACCAGCGGAGTGCGCCCACGTGAAAAGAATGTTTGAAGCTACCTGAGCGATTGGCTGACGAGCCTGGAGTCTGCACCCGCGCGCCGCCACGAAAGGTACTTAAACCTTATATTTTTTGGCAGTCTACGGCACCCCCCACACAGTCCTGCTCCCTGCTGACGAGAGGCAACTACCTCGAAACACGTGTCCAGGGATGGCATTTATTATTACACTTTGTAGCATAGGTGTACTCGCCGCTGCTACTCTATCATCCACAATCCTATGGGGCTACTTGCTAAAGACCAGCGGAGTGCGCCCACGTGAAAAGAATGTTTGAAGCTCCCTGAGCGATTGGCTGACGAGCCTGGAGTCTGCACCCGCGCGCCGCCACGAAAGGTACTTAAACCTTATATTTTTTGGCAGTCTACGGCACCCCCCACACAGTCCTGCTCCCTGCTGACGAGAGGCAACTACCTCGAAACACGTGTCCAGGGATGGCATTTATTATTACACTTTGTAGCATAGGTGTACTCGCCGCTGCTACTCTATCATCCACAATCCTATGGGGCTACTTGCTAAAGACCAGCGGAGTGCGCCCACGTGAAAAGAATGTTTGAAGCTCCCTGAGCGATTGGCTGACGAGCCTGGAGTCTGCACCCGCGCGCCGCCACGAAAGGTACTTAAACCTTATATTTTTTGGCAGTCTACGGCACCCCCCACACAGTCCTGCTCCCTGCTGACGAGAGGCAACTACCTCGAAACACGTGTCCAGGGATGGCATTTATTATTACACTTTGTAGCATAGGTGTACTCGCCGCTGCTACTCTATCATCCACAATCCTATGGGGCTACTTGCTAAAGACCAGCGGAGTGCGCCCACGTGAAAAGAATGTTTGAAGCTCCCTGAGCGATTGGCTGACGAGCCTGGAGTCTGCACCCGCGCGCCGCCACGAAAGGTACTTAAACCTTATATTTTTTGGCAGTCTACGGCACCCCCCACACAGTCCTGCTCCCTGCTGACGAGAGGCAACTACCTCGAAACACGTGTCCAGGGATGGCATTTATTATTACACTTTGTAGCATAGGTGTACTCGCCGCTGCTACTCTATCATCCACAATCCTATGGGGCTACTTGCTAAAGACCAGCGGAGTGCGCCCACGTGAAAAGAACTTATTTATGATACCCCTGCAAATATATATTCTCCACTTTATCAAAGTCCAGTGAAATATGAACTGTATCCCAAGGTTTTACCGAATTAATTTTATTGTATTTAATATTTGTCTTTAAGATGGTATTTATACTATTATATTTCAAATCTAAATAATCATTTCCAAACATAGACTACAAACTAAGTCATTTTATATAGCAGGGACTAAGCATATTTGATGGTTTTAGCAATTGAGTTGTATTTATTGATATTTATTTATATGTATTTATTTATCTAATATATTTATGTCTATGTTTACAATGGTGGGAATCAATTGCATTTAAAATGAAGACTAAAAGGTTAGTCATGTTCCCCATATATACTTGCTTTGTTTGCACATGCATGATTTGCACTAAGAATCCTTTTCCCTGGGCATGCTAAATAGTATGCTAAATGACATTATCATAATACAAGCTGCCCTAGTCTACAGAGGATATGAACAAATTGGGAAGAACAATTTGGTTGTATAGGTTTTAGCACTAGCACGGTTTAAATAATTTAGCACTTCTTTAGGGTATTTATATTTATAAGCACAATCACATTATTTTATAAAGTTAGATAATGAAAATGTGAAATGGGTAAATCATAGGTGAAGGTTTAAAGCAGTATTGGTGCTAACCAATTGTTAGCAATTGAAATGAATTCCAAACCAAGCTGTAAGAATTCATAATATGTATTTAGAAGATATTCATAGGTGCATATTCAGGAATGTGAGATTGAGCAATTAAGCCAAAAATTGTATCACCAGTCTTTTATACACCCATTGAAGCATTTAAGCATGTATTTTTTCCATTTTCATTAACTACTTGTTAAGCACTGTCACTTTAAAAATGGCGATCTGATTTCCCTACGCTGTCATATGATCAAGGCAGGCAGCCGCCGAAACGCGTAATGGCGAGGCTGTTTGTGCGGAAATAAATCAGGAAAATATGCACAATACCTGGGTCCACTCTCATATGTTTGAAGGAGCAACAGATGAAAGCGAGGAACTGGCTTATATGTAGTTAGTCACAGATATACCACTTAGACATTTATTCACTCACCAACACACCCATAGACACACTAACTCACCCATACAGCCCTTTCCAGATGCACTTTTTAATCCATACAACCACTGAATCACCCACTCAGACATCTATGCACAGACTCATACACCCACCCACCCACCCACAGACACTCAGGGACCCATACAGATACTCAGAAAACAAATCAATAACCTATATAGACACTCATGTAGGTATTCAGCAACCCATGCAGTTGCTTACACACCAATAGAGAGACTAATACAGACTTTTACACAGTTTAGTCAGTAACCCATGCATTCAGTAAGACACGTTCAATCACTCACTTATACAGTCAGTCACATACATATACAATACATCCTTTAGGGACTTGTAAATGCATTCATTCTTCAATACTCCTTGGCATATATATATAAAACATATTTACATTTTATAGAAACACACATTCACTGGATGATGTCATGAGTGATGTCATTTGAGATGTCATCAGTGATGTCATGAGTGATGTCACTGACCATGTCATGAGTGATGTAATATGTGACCTCATCAGCAGTGCATTGCGGGCGCGCAAGTTATAGTTAGCTCAACTAACTATAACAGGCGAATTTCTCTGGTCAAATGTTCAACTAACTATAATGTCCCTGAAAACTTTTTTTTTTTGTGTGAATTTCTTAGGTTTTTTAAATGCTAATTCCGAACTATAACGTCTGTAAAACCTATGGTTTTTTCAGTGAATTTCACAGGTTTTTAAAAATTAATTTCATATTTTAATATTTATAAAACCTATATTTTTTCTATTATATTTTTAAATATTTTGGAATTCTATTATTCTTCTGAGGTCACCCCAGGTACTACTTTGGTATCCGACGGGTACGCAGTACCAAGCCACGCGTTATGTCATGTAAGCATGGGGTCGCGCCTGCTGCGCATTGCGTATTCGCCGAGTACACGCTGCCAGGCCCTGTGTTACGTCACAGACGTATAGTATCGCGCCGGGTATGACATTTCCTTTTTTTTTGTCTCAAAAGTATATCTAAATAACTTTAAACAGTATATGAGAGCATGAGAAAATCTAAATTATTTTAAACATTTATATATTTCTAACAGTAATAAACTTATTTTGTCAAAATCGAGTCGGGTGCGGCCTCCTTGCGCGCTCGGTGAGCGATTGCCATGTGACCTTAAAAAAAAGCATTTGAATGGTTCATAACATTTCCCATTGTAACAGTTGTACAACCCCACCCATTTTACTCCTTCTCTCTACAGCGTTTGATGAGAGACACCTCTTCTGCTTAGAAAGCTTTTTTGAAAAGTGTTTTCCTGTATAGATATATCTTTTACTACACACAACATGCAACGATCATCTTGATCAATATTCATGCTCTGTAGATTAGCCTTCCACGTGTGATTGCCATGCATCTCAAACGTTCCATCAAAAAACAAATGTGTTACACGATGCCCCTGGTGTGTGTGTCTGCACATTATTGTGCTGCCTTTCAGCCTGGGTATTGCTGGCTCTAAGGAGCATCATCAGCCAAGGGCAGACTGCACATCCTAGATCACATGCCATCTCATTAATGATAGTTTCCACCCTCCCGACACAGGCTACACTAATCCAAATTGCACACTCTGCGAGGTCAAAACTACAAAAGAAACACACATAAGTACACTTCCTGGCCAGGCAGGAACTGAACAACGACCAAGTCCCCGGAATAATTATTCACACCCCTACGCTGGCCTGGCGTACGCAAGCCCAGCCCACTTTGCGTATCTATAAATAGGATAACCACAACGCCACACGTCCCTCTTCCTCCACACTACCTCAAATGATTTGCCGTATCCACCTCGCATATCACAATGCGCAATAAAAAAAAGAAATGGATCCATGAGGTGTACTCCATCCTGGCAATCAACACGGGCTCTAAATTGTGAGCCCTACTGCCCGTCGTCTACGAAAGGGATCCATGAGGTGTACACTCTCCTGCAATCAACACTCCATCTGAATTGTGAGCACTGCTGCCCATAGTGTTTGCTCACACAACAATGACAGCAGGTAAGCAGAGCGGCCTGGGTGCACAGGGCCTCCAATTGAGCACGTTGCAGCGAGAGGGGTGGGGTGCTTCAGCCTAGCTGCGCAGGTCCGAACACACGATATTGCCATGTGTTATGATATGATCTTTGAACTCATTCAGTCACATCTCTGTCTCATTGTAAAGACCTGCTGGTCTGCACTGTAGGCCTGAGCCAGCGGGCAGCGCTGCCCTACAGACACCTCTTCAGCACGGTGCTGCAGGAGGGATGGGATGCATCAGCCAGACTGCGCATGTGCGAATAAGCGATATTGCCATGTGTTATGATGTGATCTTTGACCTCATTCAGTGACATCTCTGTCTCACTTTAAAAACCTGCTATGCCATAAGGTAGGCCTGAACCTACGGACAGCGCTGCCATACTGACACCTGTTGAGGGCGGTTCTGCGGGAGGGGTGGGGTGCATCACCCTGAGTGCGCACGTGCGAAAAAGCGATGTTGCCATGCGTAATGATCTCTGACCTCATTTAGTCACTTAGGTCTAATTTTAAGGACCTGCTGGACCGTACTGTAGGCCTGAGCCAGCAGGCAGCGCTGCCCCTACAGACACGTGGCGTTGGCTTTTAGGATACTGTAGTGAGCTCCTTACTAAGTGTACATGCACACAGACTCCCGCCACTGCATTACACGCGCACATTATGCTTCTAGCATGCGCTCTGTTCTTTTGTATGTGAACGTTGGCATAACATATTATTATTTAACCTTGTGTGTTCTCGTGCACTCCAACTCCTCTTTGAACCACGATTACCACTAACAGTTGGTAGATCGTACTTCAAAAACGAAGGATGCACTCAACTCCTATTTTCTATCAAGCTTGAAATAAACCTTCATTTACCTCCAGACATTTCCACCATTAAATTATTTCTCCCTGTTCAGACATTCCATTGATTGCCACAAGAAGGGCGGAGCAGGAGCTGACCCCGCAATGACGCCCTGGCATTCTGACACCTTCCATTGTGGTATCAAGTCACCGTCCCCGACCGGAGACCTGGTCTATAGGACAAACATACCACCAACTAGGAGCTTGCACCAACATGTCGTAGGACACATCAGTGGTGGTAGGTGAGCAGTGAAGCCTCGGTGTGCAAGATCTACAATTGAGCACAGTGCAGGGAAAGGGGTTGGGGTGCAGCACCCTGGGTGCACAGGTGCATGCAAGCGATTTTCCCGTAGCTAATAACGCAGGACTATATTATCAAACAACGGCGATAACATTATCACCACTTAAGTGACAGGAAACTGCCTCTTAAGCGATGATAAGGGGTTGATAATATGCCCTTGTAAATTCCCATGGAAGCCCAGGTTCAGACCAGAACCTGGGCTTCTAAGGGAATTCACAAGGGCATATTATCAACCCCTAATCTCCGCTTCAGAGGCAGTTTCCTGCCGCGAAAGCGGCGATAATGTTATCGCCCTTCCTTCATAATATGGCCCATAATCTCTGGCCTCATGTATTCAATTTTAATGACTTGCTGAACCACACTCTTTCTCGCAGACCCCAGCGTCCTAGACAAACGGGAGATGGTGGGTAAACACTAAGGGCTGGGTGCAATAGGCAAACGCTCTGTCTCCTCCTCCCTCTCTTCTTTTGACTCTCCCATCCCTTCTCCCTTCCACCCACTCCCCTTCCCCTCCATTCTCACTATGGTCTTTTCATTCGGACTACCTTTCTTTACCTCTTCCACATAGCACACATACTTATGTTTCATTTTTGTCTTGCAGGTTTCCTACGCTGCTTCCACTGGAGTCCAACCCACGTTTTTTTTTATTATACTGTTCTATTAAAGTTACATTTCTATTTATTTATGTTTTTAATAAAGGTTACTTATTTTTTCAAATAAATATCTGAGTGTATAGGTCTTCTTTTTCTGACGACACTTGTCTATTGTTTATTGTGAAAATCATCTGTTTATAGGAGATTTTAGGGACAACATTATTTAATTTTAGAATGCAGCTACCAAACATAATCTAACTGACTATTAGACAAATGAAGCCTGGGTAATTGTACAACTGCAAGAGTTCTTTCACTTTATAACACCATAAGTACTGCCCGTGTGATTACAGAACAAATAAGGCACTGCCTAGGACCACCGAGGCTTTAGGGACTGCCGAGGCCGACCCTGCATATTTAAATAAAGACCCGGAGTGTGGCGATCCCCAGACTTCAGTTGGCCTCGAACCCCCCAAACAATTAGTAAACAATACCCGGGAAGGTGGCGCTCCCCTAGGCTGCAAAACGTCCCTGTGCCCTTCCGCACCTAATTTACATGTGACATTAAGATCCCCAGTCCTACAGAGACTCCGCAATATAATAATTGGATTGGCCACGGAACATTACCCACCCACCAGGGGCCTCATTTAAAAGAACGGGTGAGACCCCGCTTTTTTTTTTTTTGCTCTCCATTTTTACCATCCGCATCCCCTCTATTACAGCAATACGAGGTTTTCCTCCTCTTGCTTCAAGTAGTCGAACAAGTATTTGCTATCACAGGGTGGAAGCCATGCATCGCCCTCTAATAGCAAACACAAATGTCCAGCGAATGCACACCCAGAGACATTGAATGAGCTGTGCATGAGAGGTCGCCCTCCCTACTACCATGATGCATTTGTTAGTATAAACGCATACTAACACTACTTACACACGTGTAGTACAGCGACCAAAATGTAGTGAAGAAGCAGAGGAAGCGCAAAATCTAAAAATATAAATCCTACCAGAAGTCGGATGACATAGTTCAATGAGCCGACGAGCCTGGCATGAGTAGAAACAGCTACACAAACAAAACGGGTCTTCAGCACAACGCAAGAAATTTTGAAATATTGCTGAGTGGTGCCTTCTTTTTGCCTTCTCCCACTCGTCACCAAATTTATGTAGTGAAGAGGCAGACAGCAGTGAATCCAATAAGTAGATTTATTACAAGAAAACAAGACACCTGAAACAACCACCAACAGAAGCAGACAGCCGTCTAATCCAGCACCGTGTACAAACTCCGCAAGGTTCTCCTCATGACAGCCCTACATTCTAACATTACATACTGAGGGCCATATTATCAAGGAACGGCGTTAAAATTATAGCCGTAGAGAATTCCAATAGAAGCTCATGTTCTCGTGTTAACATGGGCTTCTATTGGAATTCTCTATGGCATATTATCAAGCCCATTATCACCGTTTTAGCTGGCAGTTTCATGCCGCTAAAGCAGAGATAATTTTAACGCCGTTCCTTGATAATATGCCCCTTAGATTCTAGTAGAATTACATACTAACATTCTACTATAACTTACAATTGAATACTACACAGAGAACATGACTTTACAGCAATGAGCTCATAGTTTCATCCACGAGTCTTGACACCGGTAGGGGTAAGACTTTCGCTTCCCACTCCCTATATTTTATAAACGTAAACGAACGCTTTTTCCACAAATATGCTACAGCGCCCAGAGCACATCACTTTACAGCAATGAGCCCACAATTTAGGCTCACGGTTTAATCCCCGAGTCTTCACACCAGTTGGGATGAGTAGTTCGCTTCCCACTCCCTATATACTATAAACACATACTAACACTACTTACACACTTATACTACAGCGGCTAGTATCCTACACCGCCCAGAGCCCATCACTTTACAGCAATCATCTCGGTTTCATCCCCAGGTCTTCACACCGGTAGGCGTAACTACTTCGCTTCCGGTATACTATCAACACACAGTAACAGTCAGTAGTTCGCTTCCCACTCCCTGTATGGTATAAACGCCTACTAACACTACTTGCACACATGTGCTACAAACACCAGACCACATCACTTTACAGCAATGACCTCACGGTTTAGACTCTGTTTCATACCCGAGTGTAGCACCATATCATATCACCACCATGCCACTCTGAGCAACACCGCACTTTCAGACCATTAACAGTGATAACTACCTACTGTCGATCGCCAGTAGGTAATCCAGAACAAATTACAATAGTTACTTGATTCATTTAGCTTTCAAAAATTCTCTCTATTCCTGTCTTTCTTCTTTTCCATATAAATAGTGGAGGTTAAATTGTCATCAATTTTTTTAAACCTAACAATATTTTTTTGCACCGTTTTCTCGAACATTTAACAGCACGTGCAGGTTAAAAGTTCACGATTGTTTTAAGTTCGAACAGTGCCTTCCAAAGGCAAGTAGCAGGTGTGGTTGAGTTGAGCAAATGTTATCCTATAATATGTACTATAATATGTACGTGCAAACTGCTTTTTCTTAACCAATCACAAACATACTTTTTCACAAAACGAATGTGCACCCTACTTTTAAAAAACAATGCTTTTCATCTCCCAATCGGGTACCGTTTTGTATGCGAAAAGAAACTAGTTCCTCTTCTTTGAACATATCTCTTATTCTACGAAGGAACTGCATGAGCTACAGACATCTTTCCATATCTTCCAGCCATACCTTCAAAATGCTAGTGTGGATCGTAGGACATAGCTATGTTTTCTGGTGCAAGAGGTATGCAGAACAGAGACGTATTGACTTAGACCAAGGTTTACAAAATGTGGACATTAAATGGTTTGGACAGAGAGGATTGAAGTGGCACCAATTGTTGCCTTTGTTTAAAACCTGTTTGCATCTCCAACACCCTGACCTCATGATTGTGCACTGTGGGGGAAACGACCTAGGCACATTGACTGGGGTAGATTTGGAAATGCTTATGAAGGACACCTTTGGACAACTGATGTTACTTTTGCCTCAACTGTCTTTGTATGTTCCAATATATGCCAAAGACAGAAGCGAAAATGGTCCAAACAATTTTGTCCTCCAATTGAAAAATCTCAGAAAAAAGTCAACAAAGC
Organism: Triturus cristatus; assembly: GCF_964204655.1. Classification (NCBI taxonomy): domain Eukaryota; kingdom Metazoa; phylum Chordata; class Amphibia; order Caudata; family Salamandridae; genus Triturus; species Triturus cristatus. The sequence continues at coordinate 445,240,438 of NC_140585.1, forward strand.
TGTCTCTGCATACCTCAGAGACCACAAAATGGGGTCCATATACAACAACAACATACGTTTTGATTAGGGGTGGGTGGAATTTGCGAAATCCACTTTCGCAAATTATCGCAAAAATGTTAAAAATTATCGCAAACACGCGGAAATATCGCGAAGATGCGGAAGTTTTTTTCCCGCATGTTCGCGAGATTTTCTGCATGGTTGCGGCTCGCCAACTTACCCATGTGGTTGCTCGCGGGCGCGGCCATCTTGTTTTCAGTTGTCTCGCGGTGCATGATCGCGAGAAGAAAGACGTGATCGCGCAACGCATGACGTCACTGCGGGCGCGAACTGTCGCGGGACAGCGCAAATGGCTAAAAACAATACAACATCTCATGGAGAACGCGACCGGATCAAGAAAACTTGTCGGCAGGGATTCAGGTAAGGCGATAGCGCGCGCGCACGAAAATGTATTATTTTACAGCGCGAGCAAGAAACAAATTATCGCCAAGCTGCGGAATGTGGAAATTTTGACATTTTCGCGCTTTCCACGGAACGCGAAAATGTCAAATTATCGCAATTTCCGCGAACGGAACGAAATTTTAGCCCAGGCCTAGTTTTGATATGGCGGATATATACAGAAGTGATGGAGTACACTTCACAGATCAGGGAAACCGAGTTTTCCTGAATAACTTGAAGCTGTGCATCCACACTTATGTGTAGCTCCAACTAATGAACACAAGGGCTCTTTTTAGAGCCACCCTATAACTTACAACTTAGGCCCGCTATTTTAGGGCCAGATAACGCCAACTCCTGCATCCTCGCCAAAATTGATTCTCCACACAGCTGTGGCGCAGCGGCCAGACCATCTCACTTTGCAGCACTGACCTCTCGCTTTCATCCCCAGCTCTACTCACCCATAGGGGTGAGTAGTTTGCGCTCTACAAATACCATATTGATTTACCTTCGCACTCCCTATACAACTCCACCTAAGCACCATACACAAGCTACAATGTTCTAAACAAAAGTTCATCCAAGTACCTAGTAACTACATACTGACACTACTTGCACTGATGTGGCACAGCGGCCAGAGCACATGACTTCACAGCATATGACACACAGTTTGGGCTCACGCTTTAATCCCCGACTCCGGCAGCAGCTCAGCTTAGCAAAATGAGACTCTAGTCAATACCTCACATATAATCCGTACCCCAGGACTTTCATACCAGTGCGGGTCAGTAGTTCGTCCTAGTAGTTATAAACACATCCGCACACTACTTCCACAACTGTGGTGCAGCGGCCACGGCACATGACTTCACAGCATAAGACACACAATTTGGGCTCACGCTTTAATCCCCGAGTCCTGCACCAGCTCACCTTACCCGCAACAGACTCTACCCAATACCTCACTTAATTTCCGTAGCCCACCACTTACACACCGGTAGGGGTAAATACTTCGCTTCACACCCCCTCTATAGCACACCCTAAACACCCCACAGAGGTCACAGTGCTCCTACCCTCCTATTTCCCACTTTTTTTCCCCTTTTTTCACCATACTCGCTATAACGGAATCACAAAATGGTGGCCAACACTTCCTAGTTGAAACCGCTCACACCGCTCACAGCCAATCAGCAACAAGCTTGTGCTTGTAACGCCTCAGCCAATCGGATGGCAGAATTCCCAATTATCGATATCTGTAAATTTTGATATTACTCAAAAAATACTGAACGAATTTATACCAAAAAAACAAAAGCGTGCTTTCTAGATGAAGACCCTTCACCCTCCAAAATTTGGGGTATTTCCGTTCACCCGTTCGACCAGTAGCCTTGCCTAAAGTTTACTATGGAAATTAACATGGAGAAAACACGTTTTGGTACCCCCCTTATTTTCAGCCCCCCCTTGACGAATCACCCCCAAACTTTCAACATAGGAGCTGATCTCAACCAAGAATTAGTTTTGAAACGTTTGCAAAGATTCGTCAATCGGCGCTAAAGTTATTGGGAATACAATGTTGCCATTTTCCTATAGTAACTAGGTCCTAACTATAACTACCTACTGGCAGCCGCCAGTAGGTAATATATATATATATATTTATATATATATATATATATATGCACACACCATCCTGCTCCAAGTTTGAAGAAGGCACGCACACGAAGATGTCAGACTAGGGTTTTCTTTATTGCCATAAGTCTCACTCGACCTCGCAGCTATCGAGACGCGTTTCGGCTTCCAAGAAGCCTTTGTCAATCTAATTGGCGTAATGCAGACGTAGGTATTTATAGCCCTTCCCTTTAAACAACATAAAGAAAATACTTGTTTATGTAGATTTTCGTGCTAAAAGCAAAACTTATACAGTTAGTGTAAAGGCTCAATTGTGATTGGCAAAAACAAGTTCAAAAAAATAAACGTGCATAATGCAACTATTAAGATTTACATATCCCAGCATAGTGCCTACTCAATCAACAAAATTCACCGGTATAACATGCTAAATCCAAACGCATACAACACAAGTAATATAGTTCACTCGCCTATTGGGGAACATGTTACAAGATAGCTTACTGCTGCCAATCGCTCTAAAATGCCCATTTATATATAAAAAAAAATTCTGTGCTGACTAGATCACAATATCTTTGCCCAACAACCGCTTTCTCCCCATGATGTCTGGAAGTAATGAAACCTCATGCATAGTTATGTATCATGTCGTGGAGTTAAACAGTGAATTGAAAGAAAACATTCATTAAGTTCTTTTCACACAAGCGGCAATAAAATATGGTAACGGTACTTAGAAACTGAGGCCAAACAACACCTAATGTGTATGTTTAATGATAAAAATGCCCGCCTTCCGGTAAACTCTATGTCCCCATGGGGACTACCTTTCCCATATATATATATTTTATAAAGTGAGTGGCTGCCCAAAATGTCTTCCCAGCGTGAATGCACACAGAGTTGAGAGGGCAGCATCATATAACTAAAATAGCCAGGTCTTCATCTTTAAAATGAGCCTAAGGAGGTGGCGGTTCTAACTCCGAGGGGAAGCAAGTTGCATTACTTGGAGCCGAAATATATGAAATAGTGAACTCCCGTTTCTTGCCAATTTCTAGGCCTGGGCGGCAAATTCCGTTCCGCTCTCGGAATTTGCGGAATTTGCGGAATTTCGCGTTCCGCGGAGAACGCGAAATTGCTCAAAAGTCTGCTTTCCGCGATTTCGCGAAATTTTTGCTTGTTCGCGTTCTCAAAATGCATGTTCGCGAGATATTTCTCCTCGAGCACGCAAACAGCAATTGCGAACAGAAAAAAAGCATCGCGAACAAGCAATTCCGCGTGTTCGCGGAATTTCTGCGTGTTCGCGGAGATTTTTTACCGTTTCGCGGAGATTTGTGTAACGCAATTACGCAAATTCCGCCCACCTCTACCAATTTCACCCAAGGGATGACCACAAAATCGAGACTTCATGAGAATAGGGAGCGCTTAGGGACACACGGGGTGACCAGTTTATTTATATAATTAGGAACCTTCTGAGCCATAGCCCTATACATAAAGCACAGTGCTTTGAACTGAACCCATTTCTCAATGGTCAGCCAGTGAAGCTCACTCAAATGGCTTGAAACTAAGTCATGCCAAGGGACATGGCATAGAAGTCTGGCAGCGGCGTTCTATAACATTTGCAGTCTATTCAACTACTCTCATGTATAGAGCGTCTCCAAAGTCGAGGTGTGATGTTACTAATGCATGCACAACATCGTGAGTTTACTATTCAAGCAAAATCCCAAGTCTTTTACAGCCTGCTTAGTAGGAAAAGGGCCTAAATCCTCAGGCCAGCCCAACAATCCCCACAACCGAGGTTGATTATCCATCACCGAACAATCGGCTGTGTTTCTATTCAACTTAAAGTAGTTGTCTTTTACCCAACGGGCCACTGCCGTTAGGCAGGATCCTATCTCGGAGCTACAATTACCCTCAGTATAGGGCAGCAAAAAAATTAATTCAGTGTCCTCAGCAGAAAAAAATAAGGTGATATTAAGCGCCTCTACCATGTCAGCTAGAGGTCGAATATAGACATGGAGAAGAAAGAACTAGAGGTCTCCTGAAAAGTAAGTTTGTCTACAAAAGAGCGGAAACATTGTAGGCCAATACCCAATGCCGTTGTCGGCTCCAGAAAGAAGGATGGAGTGAGACACAGTGTCAAAAGCTGCACTAAAATCCAAAAGAATGAGTACAGCAGTGTCTCCAGGGTCAGGCGCATTGGGGCTGCTAGCTGAAACTCTAGATGGCCAGGCTGGAAAATTACCCTATTCATGGTCCATAGGATTGCTGTACTCGTGATCACGGTCTGACCACCACCACCACACTGTGGGCCCATCTGCAGTATTACATGTGGGCAGTGGCGGCGCAGCGAGGGAGTTCTGCGGGGCGGTGAGGCAGGGCAGGGACCAGGCAGGGTGCGGTGTAGTAAACTCCGGAGTTGGGTAGAACGGAGTTGAGTAAAGAAATAAGTAAAATGATTTGGCGTTGCAGAGCGCGTAATGTAACAATTTCGCATCGTAAATATTTTGTTTTTGGATTTCTCAAGAGTTTTTAATATGTCCATGAACTGCACCAGCCGAATGTTGAGCATGAATGTCCGTGGATTTGATGATTCTATTGCTGCTGGCCTGCATGTCCTGATTCAGAAGCTCTTGAATTCACAGCAGCAAAGGCAAGTAGCAGGTGTGGTTGAGTTGAGCAAATGTTATCCTATAATATGTACTATAATATGTACGTGCAAACTGCTTTTTCTTAACCAATCACAAACATACTTTTCCACAAAACGAATATGCACCCTACTTTTAAAAAACAATGCTTTTCATCTCCCAATCGGGTACCGTTTTGTATGCGAAAAGAAACTAGTTCCTCTTCTTTGAACATATCTCTTATTCTACGAAGGAACTGCATGAGCTGCAGACATCTTTCCATATCTTCCAGCCATACCTTCAAAATGCTAGTGTGGATCGTAGGACATAGCTATGTTTTCTGGTGCAAGAGGTATGCAGAACAGAGACGTATTGACTTAGACCAAGGTTTACAAAATGTGGACATTAAATGGTTTGGACAGAGAGGATTGAAGTGGCACCAATTGTTGCCTTTGTTTAAAACCTGTTTGCATCTCCAACACCCTGACCTCATGATTGTGCACTGTGGGGGAAACGACCTAGGCACATTGACTGGGGTAGATTTGGAAATGCTTATGAAGGACACCTTTGGACAACTGATGTTACTTTTGCCTCAACTGTCTTTGTATGTTCCAATATATGCCAAAGACAGAAGCGAAAATGGTCCAAACAATTTTGTCCTCCAATTGAAAAATCTCAGAAAAAAGTCAACAAAGCTGTCTCTGCATACCTCAGAGACCACAAAATGGGGTCCATATACAACAACAACATACGTTTTGATTAGGGGTGGGTGGAATTTGCGAAATCCACTTTCGCAAATTATCGCAAAAATGTTAAAAATTATCGCAAACACGCGGAAATATCGCGAAGATGCGGAAGTTTTTTTCCCGCATGTTCGCGAGATTTTCTGCATGGTTGCGGCTCGCCAACTTACCCATGTGGTTGCTCGCGGGCGCGGCCATCTTGTTTTCAGTTGTCTCGCGGTGCATGATCGCGAGAAGAAAGACGTGATCGCGCGACGCATGACGTCACTGCGGGCGCAAACTGTCGCGGGACAGCGCAAATGGCTAAAAACAATACAACATCTCATGGAGAACGCGACCGGATCAAGAAAACTTGTCGGCAGGGATTCAGGTAAGGCGATAGCGCGCGCGCACGAAAATGTATTATTTTACAGCGCGAGCAAGAAACAAATTATCGCCAAGCTGCGGAATGTGGAAATTTTGACATTTTCGCGCTTTCCATGGAACGCGAAAATGTCAAATTATCGCAATTTCCGCGAACGGAACGAAATTTTAGCCCAGGCCTAGTTTTGATATGGCGGATATATACAGAAGTGATGGAGTACACTTCACAGATCAGGGAAACCGAGTTTTCCTGAATAACTTGAAGCTGTGCATCCACACTTATGTGTAGCTCCAACTAATGAACACAAGGGCTCTTTTTAGAGCCACCCTATAACTTACAACTTAGGCCCGCTATTTTAGGGCCAGATAACGCCAACTCCTGCATCCTCGCCAAAATTGATTCTCCACACAGCTGTGGCGCAGCGGCCAGACCATCTCACTTTGCAGCACTGACCTCTCGCTTTCATCCCCAGCTCTACTCACCCATAGGGGTGAGTAGTTTGCGCTCTACAAATACCATATTGATTTACCTTCGCACTCCCTATACAACTCCACCTAAGCACCATACACAAGCTACAATGTTCTAAACAAAAGTTCATCCAAGTACCTAGTAACTACATACTGACACTACTTGCACTGATGTGGCACAGCGGCCAGAGCACATGACTTCACAGCATATGACACACAGTTTGGGCTCACGCTTTAATCCCCGACTCCGGCAGCAGCTCAGCTTAGCGAAATGAGACTCTAGTCAATACCTCACATATAATCCGTACCCCAGGACTTTCATACCAGTGCGGGTCAGTAGTTCGTCCTAGTAGTTATAAACACATCCGCACACTACTTCCACAACTGTGGTGCAGCGGCCACGGCACATGACTTCACAGCATAAGACACACAATTTGGGCTCACGCTTTAATCCCCGAGTCCTGCACCAGCTCACCTTACCCGCAACAGACTCTACCCAATACCTCACTTAATTTCCGTAGCCCACCACTTACACACCGGTAGGGGTAAATACTTCGCTTCACACCCCCTCTATAGCACACCCTAAACACCCCACAGAGGTCACAGTGCTCCTACCCTCCTATTTCCCAATTTTTTTCCCCTTTTTTCACCATACTCGCTATAACGGAATCACAAAATGGTGGCCAACACTTCCTAGTTGAAACCGCTCACACCGCTCACAGCAAATCAGCAACAAGCTTGTGCTTGTAACGCCTCAGCCAATCGGATGGCAGAATTCTCAATTATCGATATCTGTAAATTTTGATATTACTCAAAAAATACTGAACGAATTTATACCAAAAAAACAAAAGCGTGCTTTCTAGATGAAGACCCTTCCTCCTCCAAAATTTGGGGTATTTCCGTTCACCCGTTCGACCAGTAGCCTTGCCTAAAGTTTACTATGGAAATTAACATGGAGAAAACACGTTTTGGTACCCCCCTTATTTTCAGCCCCCCCTTGACGAATCACCCCCAAACTTTCAACATAGGAGCTGATCTCAACCAAGAATTAGTTTTGAAACGTTTGCAAAGATTCGTCAATCGGCGCCAAAGTTATTGGGAATACAATGTTGCCATTTTCCTATAGTAACTAGGTCCTAACTATAACTACCTACTGGCAGCCGCCAGTAGGTAATATATATATATATATATATTTATATATATATATATATATATATGCACACACCATCCTGCTCCAAGTTTGAAGAAGGCACGCACACGAAGATGTCAGACTAGGGTTTTCTTTATTGCCATAAGTCTCACTCGACCTCGCAGCTATCGAGACGCGTTTCGGCTTCCAAGAAGCCTTTGTCAATCTAATTGGCGTAATGCAGACGTAGGTATTTATAGCCCTTCCCTTTAAACAACATAAAGAAAATACTTGTTTATGTAGATTTTCTTGCTAAAAGCAAAACTTATACAGTTAGTGTAAAGGCGCAATTGTGATTGGCAAAAACAAGTTCAAAAAAATAAACGTGCATAATGCAACTATTAAGATTTACATATCCCAGCATAGTGCCTACTCAATCAACAAAATTCACCGGTATAACATGCTAAATCCAAACGCATACAACACAAGTAATATAGTTCACTCGCCTATTGGGGAACATGTTACAAGATAGCTTACTGCTGCCAATCGCTCTAAAATGCCCATTTATATATAAAAAAAAATTCTGTGCTGACTAGATCACAATATCTTTGCCCAACAACCGCTTTCTCCCCATGATGTCTGGAAGTAATGAAACCTCATGCATAGTTATGTATCATGTCGTGGAGTTAAACAGTGAATTGAAAGAAAACATTCATTAAGTTCTTTTCACACAAGCGGCAATAAAATATGGTAACGGTACTTAGAAACTGAGGCCAAACAACACCTAGGTGCCGATCACGATCCGGTAAAAACCGGGTACGAACCGTCGGACGGAGCACAATCTCCGCCCGACGCGTACCCGGTCGTCAATTTTCACAAACAAGGAATTACGATTCGCACGGGTACACCATCACCGTACGAATCGTAAAAAAGCCCGACCGAACCAAAAAACACCTACCAATGCGATCCGGGAAAGCGCCGACCTGACGTCGGGACGCTCGCAGCCAGCCATTCACGACCCAGGAATCACGATTCGCACCGACGTCACCCCGCACGGTGAATATTTTGCGGCAGCCAAAAACTGCCGGGAAATCAGGACGACGCGAACAAGGACCACCAGTACGCGACGGACAGACAGGACGACGCGAACAAGGAGGACCAGTACGTGACGGACACACAGGACGACGCCACCAAGGAGGACCCGTACGCGACAGGACGACGCGATCAAGGAGGACCCGTACGCGACAGGACGACGCGAGCAAGGAGTACCAGTACGCGACGGACAGACATGGACCCGAACCTACGAGTCATCCCTGCCCTCATAGCAGTACACCTCCTCTACAGGTTACGACGCAGACGCCGCAGAAGGTCAGAATAACTAAGGGAGGGGGGAAAGTGGGGTGGGGTGGGGGTGGCACGACCAGGGCAGGCCACAAAACAACCACATAAGTCACACACCACACATGGCCTGGACATACCTGACTCCCATGCCCTGGTCACCACGAGGGGGTGGGGGCGTGTCCTGATGAGCCAGCGACCGCCACAACGGAAGTCCGTCACCACGCGAACCGGCAACACAACCAGACAGGTACGTCCCGTACCCACGCCTGAAGAGCGTGGGTACGAGTCGGACCACGCCCACACACGTCACCCCAACAATGGCGGGACGGATCGCACCCACGTGGCAAAGGCCTGGGTACGGGCCGCACAAACATCACATAGCGTGGGGACGGATATGTACGGACCCTACCCCCAACCCGTATGCAAGGAGCGTACCCCCCAGCCCAACAGTGTAAGTACGACCCGTACCCCCACCCGCGTATGCATGGAGCGTACCCCCCAGCCCAACAGTGTAAGTACGACTCGAACCCTCACCCGCACATGCAAGGAGCATACCCCCCAGCCCAACAGTGTAAGTACGACCCGTACCCCCACCCGCGTATGCATGGAGCGTACCCCCCAGCCCAACAGTGTAAGTACGACCCGTACCCCCACCCGCGTATGCATGGAGCGTACCCCCCATGCCAACAGTGTAAGTACGACCCGTACCCCCACCCGCGTATGCAAGGAGCGTACCCCCCAGCCCAACAGTGTAAGTACGACCCGTACCCCCACCCGCGTATGCAAGGAGCGTACCCCCCATGCCAACAGTGTAAGTACGACCCGCACCCCCACCCGCGTATGCAAGGAGCGTACCCCCCAGCCCAACAGTGTAAGTACGACCCGTACCCCCACCCGCGTATGCATGGAGCGTACCCCCCAGCCCAACAGTGTAAGTACGACCCGTACCCCCACCCGCGTATGCATGGAGCGTACCCCCCATGCCAACAGTGTAAGTACGACCCGTACCCCCACCCGCGTATGCATGGAGCGTACCCCCCATGCCAACAGTGTAAGTACGACTCGAACCCTCACCCGCGTATGCAAGGAGCGTACCCCCCAGCCCAACAGTGTAAGTACGACCCGTACCCCCACCCGCGTATGCAAGGAGCGTACCCCCCAGCCCAACAGTGTAAGTACGACCCGTACCCCCACCCGCGTATGCATGGAGCGTACCCCCACCACACCAGTGTAAGTAGACTCGTACCCTCACCTCGAATGCATTGAGCGTACCCCCACCGTGTATGTTCCAAGCGTACATATCCTGAAATCGGAGGTGTGTGTGCAGAGTCCACCCAGCAGTGCCCTGAGACAGGAGGGGTGTGTGCAGAGTCCTCCCAGCAGTGCCCTGAGACAGGAGGGGTGGGTGCCTATCACTCCCAGCAGTGCCCTGAGACAGGAGGGGTGGGTGTGGAGTCCTCCCAGCAGTGCCCTGAGACAGGAGGGGTGTGTGCAGAGTCCTCCCAGCAGTGCCCTGAGACAGGAGGGGTGGGTGCCTATCACTCCCAGCAGTGCCCTGAGACAGGAGGGGTGTGTGCAGAGTCCTCCCAGCAGTGCCCTGAGACAGGAGGGGTGTGTGCAGAGTCCTCCCAGCAGTGCCCTGAGACAGGAGGGGTGGGTGCCTATCACTCCCAGCAGTGCCCTGAGACAGGAGGGGTGGGTGTGGAGTCCTCCCAGCAGTGCCCTGAGACAGGAGGGGTGTGTGCAGAGTCCTCCCAGCAGTGCCCTGAGACAGGAGGGGTGGGTGCCTATCACTCCCAGCAGTGCCCTGAGACAGGAGGGGTGTGTGCAGAGTCCTCCCAGCAGTGCCCTGAGACAGGAGGGGTGGGTGCCTATCACTCCCAGCAGTGCCCTGAGACAGGAGGGGTGGGTGTGGAGTCCTCCCAGCAGTGCCCTGAGACAGGAGGGGTGTAACACATGTGTGTGAGGCCAGAATTATCCACATGCATACTGGCTACAAGGGAACATGTCCCCATGAACTCATGTCAACAGACTCCACACACAAGTACAGTGATCACCAAGGATGCCACGATTGTTGCAGGTGGACACATGGCCCTGCATGCATGGCCAAAGTAGAAGGGCTCCGTCACACACACAGCTCATGTAGACACAGCTCTGCGCTAAACATTGGGAACACCCTGTAGGGAAGAAAGCTGGGTACACAGAGGAAGGAATACACCCTGGGACAAGTGCACCATGCAGTAACTGCTTACATGAACAAAGAAAGTTAGCCAACACCTTGTGATGGCACACAGATCCCAGGGTCCCACCAATGAGCAGTACACTACTACACATCCCACACACCAAAACCCTTACACACCACCCAAAACCATGTAGCAGCCCCACCAACACCAATACCAGCATAGCAGTAGTGTGATAATGAAAATAAAAGTAAGCTTTATTCAGCATGAGCACAATGTCCGTGGATCGCAGGCAGTTCAATCTTCACAAAGCCCATAGGGCAGTCAATGATTCTCAGCTGGATGGGGGACACAGTGGGATGCGTGTCCCCTACCTTGCCTGCACAGTCAAATGGCATCGTCTTCCACACTGGTGAGGGCATCAGGGGGGGGGGAAGCAACAGGCACCGCAGGGACATCAGGGCAAAGGGGCGGCGTTGTGGGTGCAGGGATGGAGGACTCCACCACAGGGGGTGGGGCAGGGCCAAAGGCGGAGGCCAGGATGGCACTACACACCTTTGCAAGGTCCTCCAGGGAGTCCCCTGCACCCGAAGGGACCTCAGGCCCCAAGGAGGGGGGGGGGTCAGAGGGATGGGTCGCAGCGCCACTGGGGGAGGGTGGAGACAGGGGGGGAGACTCAACCACCCTGACTGGGGACCTCCTTGACCGCTTGCGTGGTGGTGTAACCGTGGGGCTCAGGGACAGAGCGGCCATGAAGGAGTCCTTGGGGGAGATGTGGCCAGGAGAGCTGAGGGGAGGGGATTTGGAGGGAGTGGACTGGGTGGAATGCGGACTCCCACTATGGCTGCGTGTCACACGTTTGCCCCCCGACCCAGTGGGTGTGCCTACCTCACCCTGTGTGTGCGTGTCAGGAGGAGTGCGGTGGACCTTCCCTGCTGGTGTGGTGCCCGTGTCCGTTGATGTGGGTGCATGCCGACGTCTGGGTGTACGTGGGACAGGCATGGGAGTGGGAAGTGTGGATGGGGCAGGGGTAGGTGGGGGGAGGTCGCGCTGCAGGAGACCCACTGCTGCAGTCAGTGTGGAGTCGATGGACCTCAGCAAGTTGCGTTGGTCAGCCTGCGATGAATGAATGCCCTCCAAGAAAGCCTCGATGTTGGTGAGGGTTTTGCCGTGGGCATGGAGGACATTAAGGATCGCAGCCTGACCAACCTGCAGTTGCCGCTGGATGTCCACAGACTCTGCATTGGCGGCAGCAGTGGAGACAGGGGCAGGGGGTGCGGTGCCTGGCAGGAAGGAGACATGCTGTGACCGGGCACGCTGGGAAGGGACACGAGCAAGTGGGAGGCGGCTGATGGAAACTGAGGGGGCGGTGCGAGGTGTTGTTCCGCTGTCAGCTGCTGGTGCAGCCTCCGCCCACTCGGAGACATCGTCCTCGGACCTGTCAGCTTCGTAGTCTGATGTGCCAGTCGACAGGTCCTCGGCCACACTCTCCTCCGCCTCTGTCCCACTCGATGTGCCAGACCTGATGTCACGGCTGGCACTGGTGCTCGGTCCCTCCGCCTGGTCTGTGTCCATGTCTCCCTCTGTGTCCCCCGACGATGCTGTGGGCAGGGTGGAGAGACAGAAATTAATCATACACCTGTACACATCTGTCACATGAGTCCAATCTACATAGGTAACATTGCATAGCCTGAAAAGGAAGATCCCTAACATCTACTGAACAGGGTACCGATGTAGGGCATGAAACACACAGTTGGTTGAGCCACCATGCCACTGAAATACCATGGAGAGCATGAGACAATAGCTAAAGACAGGAAACGGAGTCTGACATAGCACCCAGGCCCTGGGGACAATCCAGCACTGCATCTGCACCACACAGCGTTGGCGAAAATACCGATGACCAGGGACCATATCCATGAACTTGAGACACATGCTGCATAGGTAATGCTGAAAACATGCCCAACATGACTCGGTCACTGCACATTGCGTGTGTGTCCAGACACATCACACACTGCCCAGACCCGGCAAGTGGAAATCAGGATTTGACACATAGGCATTGCCCGCCCCAACAAGACCCTACACGAGGCAAATTGTTGAGACACAGGTGGCACCAACATCTCATAGTCTGGGTGATACACACAGGGGCAGGCAAAAAGCAAGATTGGACGCCAAACAGCCAAGGTGCGCCTGTACAAATAATGAGGTACCAGTGCCCATCCTCAGATGAGTATAACAAGACACACAGGCACTGGCAACTGTGAGTATGAAGAAGGACAATCAGGTCAGGCTGCACAGTGGACACCTGTACAAAATAGCACGTCAATATACATGGTGACAGGGGACAATGGCACAGAGCACAACCTACGCTGTAGACACTGAGATTGGCCACGTTTATGATGACACATACACCACTGAGGAAAAGGTGCCCCAGGGGACAGTAGTGGGCACGCAACTACATGCTACTGAATGGTAATGACTGCAACACACGTCACCATCCCTGCACTATGTGTATCGCACACTCATGCACATCATGTCACAGGCCACTACATAGGACATGCGCGCTGTAAGGCATGACACATGAGAGACCAACTCCCATGTCTGGAGTCAGCATCAGTGCCAACTGACATGGAACCCACATGCAGTGAACTTGACAGTGCACAGGCAAGGTCCCACAACCTGTTACACACCACCCCCACACATGATGCTACAGTCATTGTTCTCGTGGACAAAGCGCCACCCTACATTACCTTGTGAAGGAGTGACTACAGACAGACCAGGGAGCACATTGCAAGGAGGGGAAGGGTGGCAGGGGCACAGCGCTATACTGGGGCAAACAGGATATGCACAGCACCCTTAAACCCTGCCAGTGAATTCATGCTACTGTGCCCTTACAAATGCCGGTGACACACAACAAACACACATGTACCTACCCCCTTCCGGCTGCTGCATCGCCTGTAAGCGCCTCTCCAGGTCTGGAAAGACCACCGGCAGCACACGCCTGTGGAGGTGGCTCAGACGGCGGCGGCCGCGGTTCTTGTGGCTCTCAGGTGAGTTCCCCAGCAGGAGCCGTGCAATCCTCCGCGTCCAGCACCGGATATCCTGCCAGCGTTTCCTCACCTGGGGCAGGCTCCGCCTCCGACCATCCACACCCCTCACGGCACTGACGGCGGTCAGCCAGATCTGCTCCTTGGCAGTGGCGCCTACCTGTGAGGAGGAACAAGTGACACCACATCAATACACCAGCCACATGTCACAGAGAGACATATGGGTACAAATTAGCTGGTTACAACAAGGCATGTCATGCAGCCAACGCATTGCACCTTTGTCATAGGGACATCATCCCCTGGTGAGGGAAAAAGCAGTACGTGCCACAGTGGGTACACAGGTGGAATGATGGCAATGTCACAATCAATGATCAAGGCTCACACTGTGCATCACACCCACCCCTCCTGTCTCAGGGCACTGCTGGGAGTGATAGGCCCCCACCCCTCCTGTCTCAGGGCACTGCTGGGAGTGATAGGCCCCCACCCCTCCTGTCTCAGGGCACTGCTGGGAGTGATAGGCCCCCACCCCTCCTGTCTCAGGGCACTGCTGGGAGTGATAGGCCCCCACCCCTCCTGTCTCAGGGCACTGCTGGGAGTGATAGGCCCCCACCCCTCCTGTCTCAGGGCACTGCTGGGAGTGATAGGCCCCCACCCCTCCTGTCTCAGGGCACTGCTGGGAGTGATAGGCCCCCACCCCTCCTGTCTCAGGGCACTGCTGGGAGACATCAGGCACCCCCCCCCTGGGACCCCCCCGACAGTACATGGCATGTGTGTTACACCTGGACGCAATGGCAGAAGTCACAGTCACAACATAGGGACAGTCTGTGGCAGTGGCCTATGCACTCACCTGATACCCTGGTCGCCCATACAGCATGGAGTACTGTGGGAGGATCACATCCAGCAGAGCCATGTTCTCCTCCAGGGTGAATGGCTGTGTCCTCTCCACAGCCCTTGACATGGTTCCAGGGAATCAGTCGCAGCAGCTGGGTCGACGAATGCAAAGATGTGCAGGCAAGTGCTCCCTCATGGGACCTGGCTGCCTTATATGTGCCCTTCTGCCCAGTCTCATGCACAGGAGTACAGAGTGATTGGTCACTCACATTTGCATCCTATGTTTCCACCAATCACTTCAAACCTAGCAGTCTGTGGGTTCTCTATCGGTTTCATTCTCCTGCATGATGTCAGCCCCACAAACACATTGCAACAAAGTAGAAGAATTCCAACTGACTTCTGCTGTGCACCTTCCAGAACAATTTCGAATTTTGAACTTGGTCTCCATGACAACCAGCATGCATGTAGGCCTTAATACTTGTCCCCTATGTAATTTGGAGCATCACACACAGGTACGATGCGTTTCGGGGCCCTAGGGCACCCCAAATGCATGGCAACGGCCCGTACATGCATGCCTACGCTCTCCATCACTATGGGTCTGCACGCGTATGCGTACCCGTAGTGTTACGGACCGTACACACGCATGTACGCTCTCTATCACTATGGGTCTGCACGCGTATGCGTACCCGTAGTGTTACGGACCGTACACACGCATGTACGCTCTCTATCACTATGGGTCTGCACGCGTATGCGTACTCCTAGTGATATTGAGCGTACATGCGAGTGTACGGTCCGTACCACTACGGGTACGCATACGCGTGCAGACCCATAGTGATAGTGAGCGTACATGCGAGTGTACGGTCCGTACCACTACGGGTACGCATACGCGTGCAGACCCATAGTGATAGTGAGCGTAGATGCGAGTGTACGGTCCGTACCACTACGGGTACGCATACGCGTGCAGACCCATAGTGATAGTGAGCGTAGATGCGAGTGTACGGTCCGTACCACTACGGGTACGCATACGCGTGCAGACCCATAGTGATAGTGAGCGTAGATGCGAGTGTACGGTCCGTACCACTACGGGTACGCATACGCGTGCAGACCCATAGTGATAGTGAGCGTAGATGCGAGTGTACGGTCCGTACCACTACGGGTACGCATACGCGTGCAGACCCATAGTGATAGGGCCGTACACACGCATCTACGCTCACTATCACTATGGGTCTGCACGCGTATGCGTACCCGTAGTGCAACGGACCGTACAAATGCCTGTACGCTCGCCATCACGATGGGTACACATACGGCAGCACTCCCACAGTGATTTGGGAACATGCACAGGCCCTCTCAGCAGCAGTACGGCGGTTTTTACACATCACTGTGGTGATAGGCGACACACATGTAGGAATAGGGCGGACATACTTGTCCATGGATGGACATACTTGTCCAGGAATGGACATCAAGGCCTCGTCTGTGCATTACTACATGTGTGGGGCACAGGTGTCACAGGCTGTGATGTGGAACATGCCTCCTGAGTGGAGAAGGCACCAGATGTATGATGAGATGTGTACATGTGTACTGTGTGAGGGTGCAATGTGTGCCAGGCATGCCCTTGACTCCTTTGACATGTGTGCATGTGGGACTGCGCACTTGGGGTGAGCGTCACTGGCATGGCACGGACACCAACACACGGAAGTGTCCCATGATGCCCGGTACAGGGGTCATGACACATGACTTGTCACTACCCACAGTGCACAATGTGACTATGTCATATATGTGTCCTGGATTTACATCAGGTTGATGTTGTAGCACCCTCAAAAGCTGCAGCCGTTGCAGCAACCAACATGTGGCTGTGTGTAGATTGTCATTGCACACTGTTCCCAACACCATGCCACATGTGTTATCGGATGTGAGGTGCACATGTATGCATGGGACACGGAGTAGCGTGACAAGGCCATGTCAGCAAACTCACAAGGAATGTGTGGTGAGTCATGACATGTGCACCTTCATGGCAAGGTGTGTGGGCTGGACTAGTGTAATGTCATGTGACCTGTGGCTCCAGTGTCCCGCTACCAGTCTCTGCAATCGGCATCACACTTCTGCTGATGTGTGGGTGTATGTCACTCCTGTCTTGCGTCGGGCAGTGCACTTGCACTGGGACACAGCTATTTCCATGGCGTGGCATGGGGAGGTTCTCAATCACCGTGTGTAGCTGGGTCTTGGAAGGAGTGTCACCTTGCATCCATACGTGTCCTGGGCATGTAGCACATGCCTGACTCCCTATGTGGCATGTGTGTATTGCCAGATTTACATGTGCTCAGTAGACATGAGTTGTTCTCGTAGTGCACTCACTCTTCCTTGTCACTTCCAAATTACTGCAGAGCGCCTCCTGTTGCCCGAAGAATTCCAGACTTGGCTACCATGCAGGAGAATGACAGGATCCGGCTCTACCGCTTCACCCAACCGTTGATTCTGGAGCTGACGGCGAGACTGGCACCACACCTGCAACCGCAGCACAGGTATCCTACGGCACTGACACCCCAGCTGAAGGTAATGGCTGCCCTACATTTTCTGGCCACGGGTACCTTCCAA
This sequence comes from Triturus cristatus, assembly GCF_964204655.1. NCBI lineage: Eukaryota > Metazoa > Chordata > Amphibia > Caudata > Salamandridae > Triturus > Triturus cristatus. The sequence goes on from NC_140585.1 coordinate 445,257,778, forward strand.
AATACCATAGCTCATGTTGGTGGCATGTCCCAGAGCATGTTCAGCGGTGTGCTGCATGATTTCTTGGAGGCCATGTTGATTCACCTGGATGACTTCATCAAGTTCCCAACCCCTGAACAGATGACTGAGGTCAAGCGTGGATTCTATGCCCTGGGAGGGATGCCCCATGTCATTGGGTCCATAGATGGGACACATGTAGGTTTGGTACCACCACACGCACGGGAGGTGGCGTACCGCAATCGGAAGCACTACCACTCCATCAATGCCCTTGTGGTGTGTCTGTCCAATATGGTGATTTCACATGTCTGTGCTCGTTTCCCAGGATCAGCACACGATGCCTACATCATGAGGCGTAGCGGGATGCCTGATATGATGATGCAGCTGCGCAACGAACGGGCATGTGTTGTTGGTGGGTACAGTCTGTCTGTCCTGTATTCTGTATAGCCGACCAGCACGACCGCTACACCAGTTCTAACGATGTCCATGTGCTTCCCATGTAGGGGACGCTGGCTATCCCAACATGCCTTGGCTGCTGACACCTCTCCGCAACCCCATCACGCCGGCCCAGCTCCGCTATAACACCGCCCATGGCCGGACAAGGCGAGTGATAGAGAGGACGTTTGGCATGCTGAAGAGCCGATTCCGGTGCCTCCACAAGACCGGCGGTGCACTCCCTTATGCCCCGGCGAAGGTCTGCAAGATCTTCATGGTCTGCTGCATGCTGCACAACATGGCAGTTGAAAGAGCTGTGCCACTCATCCTGAATCAACATGACGAGGACCATCCACCCGTGGAGGACGAAGGGCTTGGCAATGGGGCTAGTGATGTGGAGGATGTGGAGCCGCAAGAGGACATCCGGACTCGGCTCATACGCGACTTCTTTGCTTAGTGGTGAGTACCAGGGTCTGAGTGTGCACGCATTGGTCCCCGTGTGGCATGCGTTGTGATGTGTGTCTCCACCTGCATGTATGGCACGTGGGTCAGAGGTGTGTGTGGGTGTGTCACTGGAGTGATGGTGGCAGTGATGGTAGTATTTCCCCAGTCATAATTGTGACCTAGCATGTTGTCATCCATACATGTGTCGAGTAACTGCACATGCAAGTGGCTGTGCTTTTTGTGGCTGACTTCTTGTGTGTCTCTCTTCCCCAGGTACCTGCGCATGCCGTTTGCTGGTTGCATTGTTGTGGCACTGCTATTCCTCATGGATATGACATCGTGGGCTGACTCAGCGTTACAGGCACGGACACGTTTGGAAGTCTCCATGGGGTAAGGGATGCATCTGGGGTGTATTGGGTGTGGCAGTTGTTCACGATGTGTGCACACTGGCCCGGTCGGGGTTTGGTTCCTCTGCAGACATGTGGCATCCCCATGGGACACGACATGCAGCTGGGTACACCTGAATAGATGGGCTGCCTGGTTGTCAGTCATCAGTGATGGGATAGTGGATTGTGATGATGGCATCAATGTGTGTGACACTGCCCTCGGACATATACGGTTAACATTGTCTTGACATGGCGTGGGACTTCCACATCAGCGGATGTATGGTGTATGGCAGGCTCTCCGTGAGCAGCTGTGGGTGTTTAGCTGTTAGCCGACGCTTGTGTGCCAGTTCCCTGGCTATCACGCATTTGTGCTGCAGAAGGGGGGTGCCAGTGTTGGAGCCACATGTTACTCCACATGATGTATTCATGTGTACTTCAAGTTGCCTCTGCAATCCCAAAAACATGACTAATAAAGGTGTCCTTATGCCTCCAAGGTGCCTCTTCTCAGTCAATGCTGGTGTGTTGGCACGGTGCATCCTGCATGTCTGGCATGGTATTCCCTGATTGTGGCTATGTGTCAATGTTTCGAGTGGCAAGATGCAAGCTGTGTGTGTGTGCTGAGACTGTGTATTGGGCATGATGTCCATGACTGTGTGGGTATTGTGACATGTGCCATCCCCATGCATCCAACGTTGTCCATGACCCCATTCTCTGCATCCACCGGACTCAAGCTTGCAGAACATGGTTCTGCCACCTGTCTACACATACCTGGGTGCCCCCCAGGACACGGGCCAGGATCCCTGACCTCTGCGCATGACTGTTGCTGTACTCAATGTGTCTGTCAGCACGGTTGTTCGGCCACCCCCTCAGCTGGTTCTGACCATCACGGGTGTGTATGGTGCTCCATGTCTGTCTTGCCTAATAAACTGTGACCCATGTGTCCTGTGCCAGACTCAGGCCCCAGGGTGTGGATGGTTGAAGTGAACAGATGACTCAGGCATGTTTAGACTGTACAAGACACATGTTAGGTAATAATGCTACCAGCAGGCATCTACTCTTAATAGTGTGATTTATTATTGGGGGGGGGGGACAAAGTGAGGGGCTTTCCGGGATTAGGGAATCCAAAGTTCAGTAGGGGAGTTGGTGTCCTTGCCATTGGAAATCCTCAGAGTCCATGCCACAGTCTTTGTCAACATTGGTCAGCCAGTGACCAGCAGGGCCATGTGGCAGAGAATGTCTCTTGATGCTGTGATGCTGTTGCTCCAGTGGGCCAGGTGCCAGGCCAGGTGTCCTGGGAGATGGTGATGTAGCAGCCACCCTCACGGTCCTTTCCGTGGACGACCCGGCTTCCTGCGGGGAACCTCAGCAGCACGCCGTGACGACGTCTGGGATGCTCCGTCGGATGTTTCCTCCTCCTCCTCATGATCCCTCCCTGTGGGTGGTGATGTTCTCCGCCTTCTGGCACAGGGAGGGTCGGCCATGGTGTCGGCCATCCGACGGAGTTCAGCGTGAATCCCCTGGGACGCCGTCACTTGCTCAGCCTGTCTGTCCTCCATCCTCCGTTGGTGTAGCTGTAGACAGGCTATTAGCTCCGCATGTTGCTGGGCCTGCTGGACCTTGATCCCCTCGAGGACGGACACAACCTGGGCCATGCCCGTGGTGTCCTGCCGGTATGAGTCCAGGATGTTACGGACATGGGAAAATACCGGATCCCCAGCCAACTGGTCAGGCTCGCGCCTCCGCCGTCCTCCACTCCCACCACCCCTGCCCACTTGCGTCTGGCCTGCACTTGTGGGAACATCGGGTCTCCGGGACCCCTGAGGGGTGGCATTGGCGTTGTCGCCTGCCTCCTCCTGGGTGCCCGGGACACCGTGTCCCTCCTGGCGAGCCTGGCTGCATTGTGGTGTTGGGGCAGGGATCCTGGGTGTCTCCTGGGATGTGGCAGGAGTGGGGGTGGTGGTTGGCACGGTTGTACCTGACGCAGGTGCTGCAGGTGGTTGGACACCAGAGGGGCCAGGTCGGTCGGGGTCGTCCGCAGAGTGGTGAGAGTGGTCGCTGCCGGTGGGATCGGTCTCCTGCAGATCCGGGTCCTGTGAGTGTTCCCCCCCAGTGTTGGGGGGTGCAGCACGACGTTGACCTGTGTGTGAGAGAGAAAATGTTAATTTTGATCCATGCAACATCCATGTTTCATTCGTTACAAAGTTGGCACATTTCCTCTAGGAATTAGGATCTGTCTTGCATTCCACTCACAGTGCACTTGTGCATGGGTGTGTCCCTTGGGCACCAATTTGGCCCCTTTAACTATGTGTGGCACAGTCTTACTTGCTGCGTCAAGTGTGACTGCAGTCAGCAGTGGAGTGTGCATGTGTGGCGAGCCATGCATTTGCGCCTTCCTTGTAGCACTGTACATGTGCATATGGAGTGGATCCACACACTTATATGATGCAGGTGGCTGTCCTTGTGCTCGTGTACAGGTTGTGACATGGCCCTGCATTTTGCCATGATGAAGAGGGGGGGTTGTGGCACTGGCCACCCTTGTCTACATGCACGCAGTCCACCTGCTGACGAGCAGACATTCCCACACACCAAAGGACTGATTTGCTCTCCCTGTGTCTCCCTCCTTCTCTGTCCCCCTCTCCCTCCCTCTCTGTCCCCCTCTCCCTCCCTCTGTGTGTCAGCCTCCTCCCTCTGTCCATCTTCCTGTGTCTCCCTCCCTCTCTGTCCCCCTCTCCCTCCCTCTCTGTCCCCCTCTCCCTCCCTCTGTGTGTCAGCCTCCTCCCTCTGTCCGTCTCCCTCCCTCTCAGTCCCCCTCTCCCTCCCTCTGTGTCCCCCTCTCCCTCCCTCCGTGTGTCACCCTCTGTCACTTTGGCCCAGATTCCTGGGCACACACTGTTAGCAGATCTTTGAGTGGCCCTTGGCCTGTTGATGTGAGTTTGTTTCTGATCTCCAGGCACCCATTTTGTCTGCTGTGTGTCTGTGCGCTGCTGCTGTGGTGGTGTGTGCTGCCACTCTTTCACAATGTTGGCTGTTCATTAGCTGCTGTCATGTGCAAAACAGTGCCTTCACCCCCATGTGTTGATGCAAGGCGTCCGCCATTTGCTGGCAAGTCATTCCTGTGTTGGGACACAGTGTTTGTCTAGCTGTGACCTAGGCCATATGGGCAGAGGGCATTGTTGTCTGCTTTGGAGTCGCACTATGTGATTCTTGGTGCCCAGCCTCCCGCCATCCGGGTTACCGTGTCATGTGTTGTTGTCTTCTGTGGCCTGTGACTTGACATTGTCCAGCTGGGTGCATGGGGCATGGTGGCAGCAGTGGCATGTGCCTGCTCATGGAGTGTGGTTGAGTCATGCGATGGCTTGTGGTGGTTGCGTGCCTGTTATTAATTTTGGTTGTGGTTGCAGTTCCCCCCATGTGAGGTGCGTTGTTTGTGTACTCACCCGGGTCTCGGAGTCCTTCTACTCCTTCAACTGCCTCCACCGGCAGTATGGCCATCACCCTCTCCTCCCAGGGATGGTACTGTACGGCTCTGCGGGAGGGCCCTCCTCCGGTGGCGTTGGCCTGGTCGTGTTCCTCCTGCCTCTTGGCTCTGACCCTCCTCCGCAGATCGTACCACCTGTTCTGGCAATCCTGCTTGGTCCTCCTGGTGTCCGCAACAGCATTCACAGCATCGACGATGGTCTGCCACATGGCTGTTTTGGCTGCCTGGCTGGTGCTTCTGACCAATGTTCCAAAGATCTGTGGCTCGACTCTGAGGATTTGATCAACAAGGACCTCCAACTCTCGGTGACTGAACTTTGGATTCTTGGTAGTGGGCATGGTGAGGGATGTGGGTGGGGATGGTGTGGGTGTGAGGGGTGTGTGGATGTTGGGGGGGGGTGTGGATGGTTGTGTGTGTGTGTGAATGTGATGAGAGGGTGTTTGTGAGGGTGGTCGTGTGAAGGTGTGCAAGTGTAAGATGTGGTGTTGCTTGTAGTCTGGTTCTGTGGTGTCTGGCAGCGGTGAGTCTGTTGCAAAGGCTCATGGTTTGTGTGTGTGGGCCCTTTTCATTGGTCCATGGGTGGGTGTGGCAGTGTTTGAATTTTGGGTGGGTGTGTTATAAGGAGTGGTGGTGTATTGGGCCTCTGTTTGTTTTTGACAGTTGCAGGTCAGTGATTGTGTTCTTTTAGTGGTTGTTGGCCATGTTTAGTGGCTGTGTGCCTTTCGAATGGTGTATTCTTGTGTTGTTTTGTTTTGTCCTTGTTGTGTACGTGCGTTTTGAGCGTGTGTACGGTGTGTACATGGGCCATTTGGTTGTACGATTATGTCCTTGTGTGTGGCTTTGTACGACTCGTACATGCGGTTGTGATGTTGGGGCATGGGGTGCGCTCCGTACTTAGGAGGTTGTGTTGGGGGTGCGCCAGGAACGTACTGGGGTGTAGGTACACGGGGGTATGACACGTACTGGGGTGGGGGTGGGGCTCGAACGTACTGGGGTGTACATAGACGGTGGTACGACACGTACAGGGGTGGGGGGGTGTACATTGACGGTGGTACGACACGTACTGGGGTGGGGGTGTGGCTCGAACGTACTGGGGTGTAGGTACACGGGGGTACGACACGTACTGGGGTGGGGGTGCGACTGGAACGTACTGGGGTGTACATAGACGGTGGTACGACACGTACAGGGGTGGGGGGGTGTACATTGACGGTGGTACGACACGTACAGGGGTGGGGGGGTGTACATTGACGGTGGTACGACACGTACTGGGGTGGGGGTGCGACTGGAACGTACTGGGGTGTACATAGACGGTGGTACGACACGTACAGGGGTGGGGGGGTGTACATTGACGGTGGTACGACATGTACTGGGGTGGGGGGGTGTACATTGACGGTGGTACGACACGTACTGGGGTGGGGGTGTGGCACGAACGTACTGGGGTGTAGGTACACGGGGGGTACGACACGTACTGGGGTGGGGGTGCGACTGGAACGTACTGGGGTGTACATAGACGGTGGTACGACACGTACAGGGGTGGGGGGTGTACATTGACGGTGGTACGACACGTACAGGGGTGGGGGGTGTACATTGACGGTGGTACGACACGTACTGGGGTGGGGGTGCGACTGGAACGTACTGGGGTGTACATAGACGGTGGTACGACACGTACAGGGGTGGGGGGGTGTACATTGACGGTGGTACGACACGTACAGGGGTGGGGGGGTGTACATTGACGGTGGTACGACACGTACTGGGGTGGGGGTGCGACTGGAACGTACTGGGGTGTACATAGACGGTGGTACGACACGTACAGGGGTGGGGGGGTGTACATTGACGGTGGTACGACACGTACTGGGGTGGGGGTACGACTGGAACGTACTGGGGTGTGGGTAGACGGGGCTATGACACGTACTGGGGTGGGGGTGTGGCTCGAACGTACTGGGGTGTAGGTACACGGGGGGTACGACACGTACTGGGGTGGGGGTGCGACTGGAACGTACTGGGGTGTACATAGACGGTGGTACGACACGTACAGGGGTGGGGGGGTGTACATTGACGGTGGTACGACACGTACTGGGGTGGGGGTGTGGCTCGAACGTACTGGGGTGTAGGTACACGGGGGGTACGACACGTACTGGGGTGGGGGTGCGACTGGAACGTACTGGGGTGTACATAGACGGTGGTACGACACGTACTGGGGTGGGGGGGTGTACATTGACGGTGGTACGACACGTACTGGGGTGGGGGTGTGGCTCGAACGTACTGGGGTGTAGGTACACGGGGGGTACGACACGTACTGGGGTGGGGGTGCGACTGGAACGTACTGGGGTGTACATAGACGGTGGTACGACACGTACAGGGGTGGGGGGGTGTACATTGACGGTGGTACGACACGTACAGGGGTGGGGGGGTGTACATTGACGGTGGTACGACACGTACTGGGGTGGGGGTGCGACTGGAATGTACTGGGGTGTACATAGACGGTGGTACGACACGTACAGGGGTGGGGGGGTGTACATTGACGGTGGTACGACACGTACTGGGGTGGGGGGGTGTACATTGACGGTGGTACGACACGTACTGGGGTGGGGGTGTGGCTCGAACGTACTGGGGTGTAGGTACACGGGGGGTACGACACGTACTGGGGTGGGGGTGCGACTGGAACGTACTGGGGTGTACATAGACGGTGGTACGACACATACAGGGGTGGGGGGGTGTACATTGACGGTGGTACGACACGTACAGGGGTGGGGGGGTGTACATTGACGGTGGTACGACACGTACTGGGGTGGGGGTGCGACTGGAACATACTGGGGTGTACATAGACGGTGGTACGACACGTACAGGGGTGGGGGGGTGTACATTGACGGTGGTACGACACGTACAGGGGTGGGGGGGTGTACATTGACGGTGGTACGACACGTACTGGGGTGGGGGTGCGACTGGAACGTACTGGGGTGTACATAGACGGTGGTACGACACGTACAGGGGTGGGGGGGTGTACATTGACGGTGGTACGACACGTACTGGGGTGGGGGTACGACTGGAACGTACTGGGGTGTGGGTAGACGGGGCTATGACACGTACTGGGGTGGGGGTGTGGCTCGAACGTACTGGGGTGTAGGTACACGGGGGGTACGACACGTACTGGGGTGGGGGTGCGACTGGAACGTACTGGGGTGTACATAGACGGTGGTACGACACGTACAGGGGTGGGGGGGTGTACATTGACGGTGGTACGACACGTACTGGGGTGGGGGTGTGGCTCGAACGTACTGGGGTGTAGGTACACGGGGGGTACAACACGTACTGGGGCGGGGGTGCGACTGGAACGTACTGGGGTGTACATAGACGGTGGTACGACACGTACAGGGGTGGGGGGGTGTACATTGACGGTGGTACGACACGTACTGGGGTGGGGGTGTGGCTCGAACATACTGGGGTGTAGGTACACGGGGGGTACGACACGTACTGGGGTGGGGGTGCGACTGGAACGTACTGGGGTGTACATAGACGGTGGTACGACACGTACAGGGGTGGGGGGGTGTACATTGACGGTGGTACGACACGTACTGGGGTGGGGGGGTGTACATTGACGGTGGTACGACACGTACTGGGGTGGGGGTGTGGCTCGAACGTACTGGGGTGTAGGTACACGGGGGGTACGACACGTACTGGGGTGGGGGTGCGACTGGAACGTACTGGGGTGTACATAGACGGTGGTACGACACGTACAGGGGTGGGGGGGTGTACATTGACGGTGGTACGACACGTACTGGGGTGGGGGTACGACTGGAACGTACTGGGGTGTACATAGACGGTGGTACGACACGTACAGGGGTGGGGGGGTGTACATTGACGGTGGTACGACACGTACTGGGGTGGGGGTACGACTGGAACGTACTGGGGTGTACCTAGACGGGTGGGGGTATACATATACGGGGGGTACGTGTCGGACGTACGGGGGCTGGGGGGAGTGTTGGGCGCGTATGCGGGCACATGTCTCCATGGTTGCTATGGGTGTTCGGTGCGGACGGTGTTTTTTCCATACGGTTGTACGCTCGGACGCACGGGATGGATCGTGATTCCTCGGTCGGACTTGGATTTTTACATTTGTAAGGTAAATCGTCCGAGGACGTGTCGGACACATTTTCCGACCCGAGGACGTGTGGGGAATGATTCCCAGTGCGGTTCGTATGGACTTTTTACCATGCGAATCGTGATTGCCAGTTCGTACGGCACTTGTACGATTCGTACGGTAATAAGACCCGATACGAGTCGCACGGGGGAATTTTTTACCGGATCGTGATCGGCACCCTAATGTGTATGTTTAATGATAAAAATGCCCGCCTTCCGGTAAACTCTATGTCCCCATGGGGACTACCTTTCCCATATATATATATTTTATAAAGTGAGTGGCTGCCCAAAATGTCTTCCCAGCGTGAATGCACACAGAGTTGAGAGGGCAGCATCATATAACTAAAATAGCCAGGTCTTCATCTTCTTTAAAATGAGCCTAAGGAGGTGGCGGTTCTAACTCCGAGGGGAAGCAAGTTGCATTATTGGGAGCCGAAATATATGAAATAGTGAACTCCCGTTTCTTGCCAATTTCTAGGCCTGGGCGGCAAATTCCGTTCCGCTCTCGGAATTTGCGGAATTTCGCGTTCCGCGGAGAACGCGAAATTGCTCAAAAGTCTGCTTTCCGCGATTTCGCGAAATTTTTGCTTGTTCGCGTTCTCAAAATGCATGTTCGCGAGATATTTCTCCTCGAGCACGCAAACAGCAATTGCGAACAGAAAAAAAGCATCGCGAACAAGCAATTCCGCGTGTTCGCGGAATTTCTGTGTGTTCGCGGAGATTTTTTACCGTTTCGCGGAGATTTGTGTAACGCAATTACGCAAATTCCGCCCACCCCTACCAATTTCACTCAAGGGATGACCACAAAATCGAGACTTCATGAGAATAGGGAGCGCTTAGGGACACACGGGGTGACCAGTTTATTTATATAATTAGGAACCTTCTGAGCCATAGCCCTATACATAAAGCACAGTGCTTTGAACTGAACCCATTTCTCAATGGTCAGCCAGTGAAGCTCACTCAAATGGCTTGAAACTAAGTCATGCCAAGGGACATGGCATAGAAGTCTGGCAGCGGCGTTCTATAACATTTGCAGTCTATTCAACTACTCTCATGTATAGAGCGTCTCCAAAGTCGAGGTGTGATGTTACTAATGCATGCACAACATCGTGAGTTTACTATTCAAGCAAAATCCCAAGTCTTTTACAGCCTGCTTAGTAGGAAAAGGGCCTAAATCCTCAGGCCAGCCCAACAATCCCCACAACCGAGGTTGATTATCCATCACCGAACAATCGGCTGTGTTTCTATTCAACTTAAAGTAGTTGTCTTTTACCCAACGGGCCACTGCCGTTAGGCAGGATCCTATCTCGGAGCTACAATTACCCTCAGTATAGGGCAGCAAAAAAATTAATTCAGTGTCCTCAGCAGAAAAAAATAAGGTGATATTAAGCGCCTCTACCATGTCAGCTAGAGGTCGAATATAGACATGGAGAAGAAAGAACTAGAGGTCTCCTGAAAAGTAAGTTTGTCTACAAAAGAGCGGAAACATTGTAGGCCAATACCCAATGCCGTTGTCGGCTCCAGAAAGAAGGATGGAGTGAGACACAGTGTCAAAAGCTGCACTAAAATCCAAAAGAATGAGTACAGCAGTGCCTCCAGGGTCAGGCGCATTGGGGCTGCTAGCTGAAACTCTAGATGGCCAGGCTGGAAAATTACCCTATTCATGGTCCATAGGATTGCTGTACTCGTGATCACGGTCTGACCACCACCACCACACTGTGGGCCCATCTGCAGTATTACATGTGGGCAGTGGCGGCGCAGCGAGGGAGTTCTGCGGGGCGGTGAGGCAGGGCAGGGACCAGGCAGGGTGCGGTGTAGTAAACTCCGGAGTTGGGTAGAACGGAGTTGAGTAAAGAAATAAGTAAAATGATTTGGCGTTGCAGAGCGCGTAATGTAACAATTTCGCATCGTAAATATTTTGTTTTTGGATTTCTCAAGAGTTTTTAATATGTCCATGAACTGCACCAGCCGAATGTTGAGCATGAATGTCCGTGGATTTGATGATTCTATTGCTGCTGGCCTGCATGTCCTGATTCAGAAGCTCTTGAATTCACAGCAGCAAAGCTCCCCGCTGTGGACCTCAGCAGGGCAGATGCAGAGGATGTGCAGCAGCGCTTCCTTTGTCTGGTCACAGAAGCGGCGGGTAGCGCTCACAGCTCATTGACAGTAACTTCTTCTTAACTTTATGGGAATAGGCGGCCTCAAGGAAGGGCTGGTCCTTTGGATCGTGATATGGATTTAGCGCCAGCCTCCCACGCTCTCCTTTGGCTACTGCTCCTTTGTTCTCCACCCGGTTCTGCAGTCTCATAGTTTTGTTCACTATTCTTTTGAACACTTGCTTGCTTGTGTCCAAGTGCCAAAGCTCGCCCCAGGCCAACATTTTAAAGTCACCCTTGCTTCTTTGGAGTTTGATTTCAGACCGAACGTATTGAGCAAGCAATTCTTTGACTTCATTTTTCAGTTTCTGGCAGCATTATATGAATGCCCCGGGTCTGGCGAGTATTCGCCTTACAATGCTGATATCGGTAGTTGGATGTTTCGCTTGATTATAAGTTTGTCCAACAGGTTGGCATCTGATCCCAGCATTATCTCACCTCCATATGAAAGGGTTGGCATTAATTTTACCTTGATTACTGTGACCAGAGGTTTCAGATTATGACCCCGGATGGATTTCACTGGAGTTCGGAAAGCGAAGTTTAGGTCCATCGCTATTTCTTTAATAACTTCTTCCTGTGGTGCGAACGAGGCCCTCGAGTCTATCTTTACACCAAGGTAAACATAGCTTGATGTCTCACCTACTGTTGTCCTCTTAAGAAGCCACCTGCTCTTCTTAGAGATGTGGAGATTTAGTGGGATAACCTTAGTGTTCTTCAGGTTAATCTCTAAGTGATAATGGGCTGCATACAGTGCCAAGCAGTTTATTAGCCTTTGTAATACTACTTTGGTGTTGCTAAGAAGAAGCAGGGCATCTGCATAAAGGATATTTGACAGCGGGAGGCCACCAAGGCTATGGGCGGAGGATATCAGCTCATCCAAGGCAGGAGACAAGTCCGAAATTTACAAATTGAATAAAACAGAGGCATAACAAGGAGAAATATCATTATTTCTCTGTGTTTTTACCCTCTTTCTATGTGTACTGCACTCTGCAGCACAATTAGAAAGAGGAAAAAGCTTCTCAGGATTATTTTTGTGTAGGAAGGGACACCAATCCTGCCTACAACACAGGCACCTGTGCACCATAGTGCAAGGATGCCTGCATGAGTGCTAGGCTGCCAAAATGATTCCAGGCCAAGGGAAGAGCACAGGAATGTGCCATATTGAAGAAATACAATCCTGCCCTTTCTCTGTGATGCAGGTGACTTGCTGTGCTGCCTTGGACCACAATTTTCATAAATATGCCCCTAAGTGTCTCGCATTTTAACAAACCATATAGGTTTTATCTTCTCAAATATTTAAATTAACACTACCATTTCTTCATTCGAAATATTTTGTCTAGCGCTTTACCCTCGCTGTGCCTTTCATTTCAAATCCTATTTAAAAATCGATTTGAAAAATGAATATGAAACTTAAAATATTGCACGTTATACCCTACTTTGCTTTCTTTATTGAGTGAATGTGCATCAAACTGCACATTCACGTGATCAAATTTTCAACATTCTCTTTTTGTCTCCTCTTTTCTTCGGGTATGGCCTTCTCATGCATCCAAGTGGAAACAAAACTTATGTCAGAATCGCTTACCTTGTCAAATAAATATTGAGAAAATTTAATGGCCCTTTTCTTTTACTCCAAACTCTGGCTTGGAGTTCACAGATGCATCATTTCTCGTATGTCTTCCCTGGTACCAACCCCTCCATTCCATATTATGCACATATATGTATATACGCACGCGCATGCGCACACATAAACACACACACACTTGGACAAGCAAAAGATCATATCTTAATACCTAAAACATTTTGTGCCGCCCAGACAAATGCAATGATTACATTTTGTACATCCTTGTATGGATAAAATCATCAGCTAGAAATGCTTTTCTTGTCTGCCCCTCACACTTGAAATTACACCACTCTTCTCACTTTACACAGAAACAGCATTATCTAACCTGCTTAACAAGCAAGGATGCAACCTTGAGTCTCATTGACCGCCTTTTGTTAATTCGACCCTCTCATTTCAATCCTTTCCTACAATTACTGGTATATTGTCCATTTACAACCTAGCAGCATCCCAGAATTCTTGAAAGCACTACATTGAATCTTCTGTCCAATGGGCTTCCCAGCAGACCTTCAAGAAGACACACTGCAAGTGGACTTTAACATATGTTTATTGATGAGTCAATTATTGTTATTAAGCTTTGAAATTATTCAATGTAGTAATACAATACGACAACCTTTTTTGCACTATATACATTAAGAGATTAATTCAGCAGCTTTAAAAAAAAAATTGGTATTAAGTAGTTGGGTTCGTCTTTGGGAAGTCCAACTTGAAAAGGGTACAGGAAATAGGAATAGACAAGCAGAGAGCACGATCAGGCAAATGAGGGAATAGAGGAGATGCTAGTTAGGGGAGCATGAGTATATAGTGTGAGGCCAAATCCTAGTGTTGGGCCAGATCCACTGTATGTCTTGTTATGCGCTATCAGGAGAAGACACAGAAGGAGTAGACTGATGTGAGTTGATAGAGGGGCACTCTGCTATATGCTCTTTGAATTGCATTAGCATGGTGTCCCAGGCTGCTGCTATGAGACGTTTTCTTACTCTTTGGGCTTCCTCCCAATGCATTGCAGCACTTTCAGCTTCACCCCAATGGAGCAAAGCACAACCCCACTGAAGAAAGGACGGGGCTGTGTAGCACACAAATGCTAAGTTAGTATGCTCTTAGCCAAAAGAAGGGCTAAATTAGCAAAGCGTATCTGCACCTTAAAACTTTTCCTCCTTGGAAAAATGCCAAGAGGGGTAGCTTTCCATGAGTCGAGTGTTGTTAGCTCTGTAACTAGCTAATAATGCATTTATCAAATGGCAGAAACTGCCAATATCCATGCATGTGCAAAGCATGTGCCGAAGGTCAGCCTACGGCACTCAGCATCTAAGGCAGGCACGTTCATCTGATGCGAACATAAGGTTTATTCGAGAAGGTGTGAGATAAGCCCTATGAAGAATCATGAACAGAATGTTATTAAATTGCGCATTTCTAGAGATAGTATGAGGAGACTCAAATGCTAGCGTCCATTCAGTGTCATGTAAGGGCCGTGCTAAATCCTCCTCCCATTCCTGACGGAGTTAGCTCAGAGAGATTCCCAAGGTGTGTAGCGCATGCATCACTGTGTGTGTTGGTGGTTCTCTGTCCATCACACCCCACCGTGTCCTGAGGGCTCCTAATAACTGCTTATGTAGTAGAAATTGAGTTGGAGGAATGCTATCTTCCTGGCATATCTGATCAAATGTAAGCAAGTGGGCATTCTGAAACAAATCCCTCACTACATCAATTGCATGCTCATAGCAGGTTTCTAATTGATCAGCAGCAAAGTGCAACTGGGGTCCTGGTAGGCCTTGTAATGGCATAACTGGAGAGTAAGGATGGTGTGCTTTGTAAGCTGAAAGACTCGTGCCAAACACTTCCAAGCTATCAAAACATGTAGAGTCCATGTTCAATGCAGCTAACTAGAAGGATGAAGAATTGCCTGTGTTGCATGCTGGGGCAGAGGATCATCTCCCCTACTGATTTCAAAAAGATTATTACCAGATAGCCATCTGGCCACCCATCGGTAACTGAAGTTTATTTAGGGCCACCCTATGTCGCCCATTGTCCCAGAGTAAATCTCCAAGTGCCCGGTCTAAGTCAAGAAAGAATCGTCACTTAGGAAATACTCGAACGTTAACAAAGTAATATAGTAGACGGGAAATAACTATCTTTTTTGAAGGGGCAACTCTACCTGCTTGGGCCAATGGCAATCGTTGCCAAAACTGCAAGTTACCAACTAATACGTCTCGTTGAGAGTGATAAAGGTGATAACGGTGTACCTCAAGATACCAGACTGCACCTGTCTCCCATGTCAATGGCTCTCCACCTAGCTGAATTACCTGAGTTGGAGCATTACAGCTAAGCAAGACAACGTTAGATCCCCCAGTTCACCCATAGTTCCGCCAACTGTTCATATGTCTAGTATAAGACAAGCTGCTAGGTGGTAGCATAGAGGGGCCTGATCCATAACTTGGGAAAAATGCATGAAGTTATTAAATGTGTTGCGCCCAGGGACAAAGCCATTCTGATCATATAGGCCCAGAGTTGGTAATAACTGCTCATACCACTCTGCTAACACCTCACCAAGGATTTTATAATCTGCACTTAATTTAGCTAGAGGCCTATATGAGGAGAGTGGAGTCTCTGCCAGGCTTAAGCAAGTGAATGAGAAGAGACTCATGAGAAGCTGGGGGCAAACCAACATATGTTTATTCATGTTAGACTTCTTAACCAATAGCCATTGATAATAGACAGCTGGTACCATACCAAGCATACAAATCAGAACACACAGTGGACATAATTTACCTGACTTAGATACTGCCAAACCTTTAGCTTAATAATCACTTCAGGTAAACGAATATTCGATCAACCAAATGGTTAAGCAAAAATGGTGAGTGAAGCGAGGTATGTTACTGGTAGGAGTTAGTCTTATGAGCTTCCGTGCAGCAGGGTGGGATGGATTGAAGGACAGTCTGTATAATACAGCCTTATAGAAGGCTGGTGAGGGCTATACCAGTATTTAAATGCCTCAAATCTGAGTTTCAAACCAGAGCTGCAGGTGAACGCCTAAAAACGAGGGAGAGGGCCTTTTACAACCAGTATAGTGAGAGCCAGAAGGACTATAAAGCTTTTAGAACATTCCACCCACTGAGGGTAAAATTTTATAAATTAAAAAGGGAGCAACAGAAAGACAATCATTGGAATGTTTTTTTTAAACACATTTTATTTCCTTTTACATATATCTCTCACAACACATTATCACTGTGACAAGTGAACTTTTGCAATTTGGCTTATGTCGCAGCCATTACCTCTTACACATACACTCATTTTTTGCATTATGAATGTTTATGGTGTTGCAGCACAGATACAAGGCTAACATGCCTTCAAGTCCCCCCCCTCCCCTCCATCTCCCTAACCCTTAACCTTAACCTCTACCCCCTCCCCCGGCACTGCTGTCTCCTATAGCTACCGGGTGTCTCTCTGTAATCACTTCTCTTATTTCTCGCTGAGTGCATCTCTATCACTCGGTCACCCTAACCTCGCCAAAACCCCCTTGGTGCATGGGCTCCTACGGGTGCTCAACCCCTGGTGCTTGCTCACCCAACCCCTCCTGACTCTGTCTCTGGGGGCCTCCCTGCCTTGAGGGGGCTTCAGGAGTGGTGGCTTCAGATCCAGAGTCCTTGTTCTTCAACTCCTCCATCAGTACCTGTGTATGCTGGGCCCTCCGGAGCCTTCCATCTGCTAGTAATCTCCCGTTTTGCCAATAGAAAGGCGAGGTCCGGGAACTTATCTGTGACCTTAGTCTTAGCCGTATGGGGAAACAGGTTACCCTAGCTGTCTCCCTCATTACGTCTTGTGAATATTGTGTCAGGGCCTGGCATTGCCACACCATATGGATAGAGGTCGCCCCTCTCTCCCTACACCTTGGGCATTCTGCATCTTCTCTGTGGAAGAACCGGTTAACACTTTCCGGTGTTATGTACACTCGGTGCAACATGTAGAAACAAATTAGGCTGAAGCGTGCTTTTCTGGATACCTTAGTCATACATGATAGGATGTTCTCCCAATCTTTATCCTCCAATAGTTTGTCGATATCTGCCACCCAATGATTCATCAACCTTACCAGCAGTTGTACAGAGTCCCGCCCAATGGCCCTATACAGGCACGTGACAGCTTTTTTAGTCCCCCCCCACCAAACTTATATACTCACAGGTGGTGTGTCGCATTGGTTCCGCTATGCCCGTGCCCCAGTGCCACCTCATCGCCCCAGTAAAAGCTCCATAGAGTAGAAAGTGTCCCCGCGGGATGTCACAATGTGTACTGAACTCTGCAAAAGGGAGTAGCTCCCCATCCGGGTATAGGTTTCCACCTTGAATGCTCCGGCCTGTTACCAATCTTCTAATCCCCCCCCCCCAATGTCCCCTATGTGGGAGGGCTAATGGTAATTCCGGTGAGTATGGGTGGCGTGTCCTAGTCTTTTGTAGGCACCTGCCGCAGGATCAGCTTATTACTTTATGCTCATTGCTTTGAACCAGTCGGGCCTTCCCGGTCCCCAACAGGGTGCGGAGCATGACCATCTTCTCTGGGGTGAAGAGGGGCATCCCCCTGTCTGGCGTTAAACTTCCCGCCACCCACTGTGTAAATCTTTGCAACTGTCCCGCCAAGTAATATGTTTCTATGTTTGGCACGGCAAGTCCCCCCTCTGACTGTATCCTCTTTAGCATGGTTAGGGCTGCCCTCCTTCTGCCCGTTCCCCATATAAATGCAGAGATGTAGGAATTCAATTCCGGGAACCATGCGCCCGGTATCCACACCGGCAGTGTGGTAAAAAAGTATAGCAGTCTGGGGAGAGCCACCATTTTTAGTAGGGAAATCCGGCCTGCCATTGAGAATGCCATGCGATCCTTGAGTGCCCGCAGCACCCCCCTACATTTCCTTCCTGTACATCTGCCATGGAGTGGAAAACTCGAACCCACAAGTACCGGAAGCATTGAGGCTCCCATTGCAGCCCTCTCAGGTCCTCCGGCGGTGGAGTGTCCGCTTCCATTGGGAATAGCCGAGACTTCTGCCACTTAACTCGTAGACCCGATAATGCCCCCAAACTTCTCCATCATACTCTTTGCCCCTCGCAACTCCTCTCCTGTATTCTTAAGGAAGAGCAGGAGGTGGTTGGCATACAGCGCTATGTGGTGCCTTTGCCCTCCCAGTTGTAGGCCTTCGTATGATTACCCGGAACGTGCCTTACATGCCAGTGGCTTCACTGCCAGTGCAAACAGCAATGGAGAGAGGGGACACCCTTGTCGTGTACCCCTCTCTATCCTGTACTGCTCAAATATCGTATGTCATGTACATGCCCAAGCCACTGGGCCAGTATATAGAAGCCGCACCCATCGCAGAAAGACCTGCCTGACCCCCATTTTTGCTAAGACAATGCAGTGGAACTCCCACTCAAGGCTACCAAATGCCTTCTCTATGTCGATCTCGAATATCGCACCCTCCCGCTCCTCCACCACCCCCAGCTCCAAGATAGAAATCAACCGGTGCATGTTAATGGTTTTATTTCTGCTCCAGATGAAACCCGCCTGGTCCTGGTGTACCAGAGCCGTCATGTGGGGTAGCAGCCTCGTCGCCAGTAGCTTACTGAAGATCTTGAAGTTGAAGTTCAGCATCGACAGGAGCAAGTACACCACACATTCCAGGGGAGACTTATCAGGCTTAAAAAGAGGAATTACTACCGCTTCCCTAGTGGTGTTTGGTAGCTGGCCTCCCCCCCCAGCTTCTTTATACCTCTCTGCTAGCCTAGGGACCAGTTATTTTGCATATGCTGCATAGAACTCCTTAGGGAGCCCATCTGTGCCCAGGATCTTCACTCTCGCCAGTTCTTTAAAGACTACTCTGATTTCGCGTTCCGATATTTCTGTCCCTAGTTGGTGTGCATCCTCCTCGGATAGAACATGGAGGGGAAGCTCTGATAAGTACTCCTCTATCTCCCCTTCCCTCTTAGGTTCCAAGCTCTCGTACAGCTGCTCATAGTAGCTATGAAATCTGGCATTTATGGTGTCTTGCCTGTATAATGGGAACCCATCCAGGTTTGCTATTTCAGTTATGGTGTTCTCCCTGCGAGTGGGGTTGGGGATCCATGCCAATAGCCTGCTCGCCTTTTTCCTCTTTGCATGTGTCCTATGTATATACACTTTATAATCAAAGAATCTTAATTGCGGGTGTTGGTGGCCTTCCAGGTGGGGGCGCACTTGCAGGGAATCTATGCGCTTGCTCCAGGGCAAAATATGGGGACAACCCTTCCTCCGCCACATCAGTATGGATACAATTTTCGAGGTATGCAACCATATTGTTTCCTTCTACTTTTTCCAGCAGGCCAATGACTCGAATATTATTGCGGCATGCCCTATTTTCTTAGTCCTCAGCTCTCAGCTCTAGCACCTGTACCCTTTTCTCAATGTCCGTAAGTTTGTGAGTAACAGTGCCCACTTGTGGCTTCAGCAGCCTTAGGTCTTCCTGAAGTGTATCAATCTTAGATTCAACCGCAATCTGAATGTTTCCATAGCATGTAGGATATCATAGGGGGACGGATCGTCGTGGGCTTCTTTCCACTCACTCTGGGTCCCTGCCCGTAATCTTGAGTCACTAGCCTCTTCTCCAGACTGCTCCTGCTGTTCCACATCTCGCCTTTTGGAGACTTTGCCCATGGTGGTGGATGTCTACTATCAGGGGGTTTCCTCCCACCCCATCTGCTCTATCTAGGCCTTGCCCACTGGTTCACCCACCTTTAGCGTCTTTCGTGTATCCTCCACAGGTGTTTTCCTGCGTTCTCGTCCTTGGCCACTGGATTTACCAGTCTCTCCATGCCCCTCCCGCTGCGATCCAGGAGTCATAAATCTGGGTCTCTTCTGGCGCTGTATAGTGCCTGTATGCTAGGGCGGTCCTCTTGTCAGCCGCCTGATTACCGCTGTCCTACGCCCAAAATGTCCCTCAGCTACTGGCCACACAGTCCATATATTACCGAGATGCTTCTCTGCCACGTAGTCCTCACTCGCAGCGCTTCCGGGCCCTGTCCTGCTGTTTGTAGGTTTGCCTCTCTTTTTCTTTGTGGACCACTTGGTCTCAGTCGTCGGGTGGGCCGTCCTGTTGCCACTCAATCTCTATGGGCCCCTTATTCCTTTCCGTGGATTATCCCCAATGCTCACCATGGAATCAGGACTCTCCACTTACTCGTGGGCCTCTGGCTTCCAGGACCTCAGCCACAGCCCTCTGGGCCCCTCCTATCACCTCCACTCCCTCGTGACCCCCCTTGCGCTACCTTCTCCTTGCTTCTCCGTCTCGCAGCATTTTTGGTGGTTATCGGGCAAAGGGCACTCTGGATCTCTGCCCCCGGTGGGCCGTGTCACAATGCAGTCTCCCTTGGGTACTTCTGGCTTCTGCAGCCTGTTCCAATTCAGGCCTCGACCGCCATCTTGCCCAGCCGGGGGGCTGCTTGCCTGCTATACGTTCTTCGCCCTCTGTGACAACTGGAGGAGTATCAGTGATGTCCCCGCAGCTGTTTGCCTCCCGTCCTCCCTCGCACTTTCCTCCGTGATGCTTCAGCCTTTCTAAATCTCCACCAGATAGACCGTGGCCGAAGTCGTCGTTCTGCCCAGCCCCACGGGCTGCTCTCAGGGCCGGACTGACAATGCCGGGCACCGGGCAATCCCCCGGTAGGCTGCCAGGGGTGGGGCCGGTTTTTGGGCCAGGGGCCGGTTTGGGGCGGGGGGACGATTTTTTGTACTGCACTCAGTACAATAGTCACTCACTGCTCATTGCTGCGCTGGCTGCAGCAATGAGCATTCATTATTAGACCCTCTGCTGCAGGCCAGCCGGCAAGGCATTCACGTGACGTGGTGGGGTCACGTGAGTGCAACTAACAGTGTATCCATTACTCTCGCTGAGTGAGCGGCACGCCAGTTATGTTGCTTTAGTTTGCGCTGCCCGCCACGCATTGCCGCAAAAATGATATTGGTGCCTCGATCATGGGCACCGGAGTTCACTGGACTTTGAAATAAGTCGCACGGAGGCAGGATCAGCAGGTAAACATTACGATAAGATCCGACTGCC
The DNA here is from genome assembly GCF_964204655.1 of Triturus cristatus. Classification (NCBI taxonomy): domain Eukaryota; kingdom Metazoa; phylum Chordata; class Amphibia; order Caudata; family Salamandridae; genus Triturus; species Triturus cristatus. The sequence goes on from NC_140585.1 coordinate 445,278,502, forward strand.
TCTGGTCTGGTGCGTGCTGCAGCCCGTAAACCTCTATTTTTTAGGGTCGCGATCTGTACAGAAGTCCCTTTTCCATCTAAATTAATTCTTCCGTTTCGGTTTACCACCTGCTCTGACCAGGTAACACATGGAAGTGGGGGGCCCGTGCGTGGCGGGAGGGGAGGGGGTGGCGGTGTTAGGGATGGAGTGAATGTCAAGTCTGTGGCCCACGTGACGGAGCATTCTGCGCTCACTGTGACGTAGGAGAGGGTGGACCCGGGGCCTCCTACAGTCCGAGGACCCGGCCCATGTGATTTTACCTGCTCGATTTTCATCAGGTCTCCTTTTCCCGCACCCAGAACATCAGAGAACTGGAAAAACCTGGCCAGTTATGATAAGACAGAGTGATAATGCTCCTGGGAATATCTGTCCATCAGACTTTTAATCAGGGCCTTAGTATTAATGTATGCAAGGCCACAGCTTTCATGAGTGCAGCAGGAGCAGTGGCACCGGGATTCAGCGTGTGAGGAGGAGTCTATTGCCTCCTGGTTATGACTGCCTCCGTCTGCCTTGCCATGGACTTAAAAATGCACCAGGCTAGTTGGATTTCCTTCCAGCGTGGGTGCATTATGCCGTCCAATTTCAAAAACCCGAACTTTATGACTAGGGATGTGGACTTAGGAGCGGAAACAGCTTTTTGGTGCACTCAAATACCTCTTTGTTACACAAAACGTTTGTGAGCCAGATCCTGAATGGAAGGATATGTAATTCAACTCATCATTTCAAGGAAACAGTTTAAACACAGAAGAAAGCTAAACTGTGGATTATTTTTCGTATATCATTATATAGTATGAAGTAATGACATTTAGAACATTTCTGTAATGTCATATCCCACACTATAGAAGAGAATAGTCCTGCAGGACAGCTGGAGTAATGTGACATAAGCTTTCCTAATGCACTGTGATGCAGATGTGGTGGCCACTTTGTCGAGTAGCAACATGGCCGTCTAAGCCAATGATCGTTTGAATGCATTCTTGTCGATTTTAACTAATGACATTTGAATATCGACCATTCATTAATTAACAGTTTTTGACAACCTTAGAATGGCACTTTTTGCCATGACACACAAAAGGAAGGGTGATGCCTTAAGAATAGAAACAAATCATGACTGCCAGCAAGAAGAACAATAGTGACCAGAAGAGCAGGAGATTGATGGTGGACAAGGTCCCGCAATATGAGCGAATCAAAGAGACAGTGGATAATGCCTCTTGAGAGTGTGAGCAACGACAAAGAATAAAATAGTCACCTCAAACTGCTGGCAAGCTATCTCAGAATCCCGCACCATGGGATTTTGTAAGGGGACATTTAAAGCCTACTTGTCACATGCATAGTACAGGGCCTTATTTCCCTCTGCATTCTGGGACTTGTAGTCCCGATGTCAGACTAGGATAAACGCTAATACAAGTACCAGCATGCACAGGAATGCCTTGGCCCCGGAAGGGCCCTCACACACCCACGCTCCTCAGTGACCTTTGAAGAGGATTCTCATTACACATGGGTTTTTAGTAATAACATCTTTTAGGCATGTGCTTACTGGCCTGTGCCTAAATAGTTGTCTTGCACAGTTTCATAATGAAACATTACAGTTTAGAATTGGGTGGAGCGGGTCAGCGGGAGGTGGAATTTTGCAGGGCTGGGACAGTAGGTGGTGTGTGGAATTGAAGTGGGTCAGTGGGAGGTGGTATTGTGCAGGGCTGGGACTGTAGGTGGTATTGTAGAATTGTATGTTTTCTCTGCACCCCAAAGATGGCTGTATTTTTCTCACCACTTGGTGGCAGCTACTGGCTGGGGCCATTCCTTGCTTTCGAGCCCATGAGGCCATTGTTACGCCGCTGCTTGTGGTACATCAAGGACTCGGACATTCTATTTTTAGCAGACTTTTTTGCCTAAACACTTAGGTGGGCTGCGAACAATGATGAGGGGTTCACTTTACTGTAACAAAAGACTGGATTAGTGACATTTGTGTTAACATCCCTCTTACCCCACAGGAATTGTCTATGACATTCGGAAAATATTATTTTTATCAGCCAATAGTTCTGTATTAAAGGAATTTCAATAGATATTGGGCTGAAAAACATTTGCTCACCCTCAACAAGTTTGCACCTGGATTTATGACAGAAAGGAAAATGATGCTGTCCCACCATAGGCTAACAAAATGACAAAAGGGGGCCCCGTGAGCAGACTCAACAACAGGCTCCATTTTAAAAAGCGTGATACTAGCACTGGAGTGCTGAAACACATTGTGCAAACCAATATTATATGACTGGCCTCGGAGCGAGCACACATCTATTGACATTTTCTACTTAGACAATACCAGTAGGATATTAGTACTCACATCAGGCAGAGCAGCAGGAGGGAAATAAGGGATATAATACATGGGTAGACATTTTAAGTGTTGTCCGTGTGCAACTGAGAGGATTCATTGACTCTTGATATATTTTGGCCTAATAAAATGTAGACAGAGACTATATGATATAGTCTCTGTCTACATTTTATTAGGCCAAAAATATGATGAGAAGAAAAATATTTCAGCCATAATAAAAAAGACTGACCGTTTGATATTTGTGGATTTATTCTTCAAACATCTGCTACCGGGCCCATCTTGGACACCAAAACAAAATTGCCTGCCAGGTGAATTTATTTTCAACACGTTTCTATGACATGCTCGCTCCTGTGTCATGGTTACAAGAGGAACCAATACTGAATGGCTGGACCTCACCAATTAAAGGTTATTCAATTTACATGGAAAATTACTCAGCGCCATATATAAATATATAATTTCTAAGAATGACACCAGTCCTTCACTTGTCATTAAAGAAATCAGCACTGTTCTCTGTCCCGTTGCTGTGGCGCTGCAGGCAGCTCGAGGCAAAGTTGGAACTGTTGCATGCTTTCTGATTCAGGACGCCGATGAGAAATCATTTTCTAACCAGGCTGTTTATGCAGTTGAGAAGGAACATATCAGCAAGATCCATTGGAACTTAAATGCGTTTCATATGGTGAAATACTGAGAAACAGAAGGCTGGAGATGTAGAATTTGATTTTCTGGATGTTCACCCGGTGAAAAGTTTAACGATTCTAAGAAGCAACGTTATTTGGACTACTTTTCTAGCCACCCTTATGTCTATAGGGCCCTTATGCTCTCCCAGGCAAGATAGATTATACATTCAGCATCAAGCATTATCTACGTCATAGGCTTTCAAAGGATGTAATTGTCACACAGGAAGTTTATTCGCTCGAAGTCGACAGTTCGCCGTTTGCCCCATGTACCTGTTTCTATAATGCGTGCGTGTCCACCTGTGAGTGTGGGACTCTCGATGCTGGGAACAGGAATTGGGTGAGTGGAGCAGAGTGGTGCTCCAGATGTGTTTGGCGTCACTGATCGTTTCACTGGTTGAGAGACCTAGGACCAAGCTGGCCCCCGGATCTCTCACAATCTTGTTGGGCCTCTACGCGCCATTATTGGGTGTGCAGCGTGCAGGTGCATGTCAGGTCAAGCTGCCCTGGGCTGCCCTCTAGTCTTTCATGCAAGTTGGAGCATTGCCCCGCATACCTCAACTGCCCCCGGTTCAGACTCAGAACACAGACGTGTGGATATCCCTGCACCTCACACGCACTACTTTGTATGGGCCTGGGCCCGAACTGACCCTTGTGCCCCGGTCTCGTGCCTCTGCAGCAAATCTTAGGCCTCATCTAGCCCCGGCGTCCCATTCTGGCACCAACAATTGCCTTCAGAATCCTGGCACCCTCTCCATCTGGACACGCTACGATTAACTTGAGACCTCACCAGAGACTACTGCCCGGCCCTGCACACAAGCAGATTCACTCTGCTTATTGCACGGTATGACTTAATCCTCCCAGCGCCTCACATGTGCTCCACAGCAATTAACAAGGGATGCCAGATGCTTGACTTCAACTGCTAAATCATTACAGCAGCCATTTAGCACCGTTGTGTAACGTTCTACCTGTCTGTTCCTCTTCAGAAGCCTGTAGGGTCCTTTTTACACCTATAGGTAAGATTCTAACATTGGTAAATGTATTTTGTACCACCGGGTGCCACTACTTGTGATTCTTTTTCACACAACCTGTATCATAGCCTTCCAACTGAACGATGTTTCCTTCAAGTGTGTAAATCCTTAGCTCCTCGCCGATCTTCACAGGCAGCCCTCTGCTTTTAGTCTACGGTGCCATATTGACTGTTTGTGTACCACCCCACTATTTATCCATGAAAGTTGTTTCCGAGGGTTGAAATGCACAAATAAATAAATACATGCAATCCACTGACTTCCACTGTCCCACACCGAGGAAGATCCCTACAAACAGTCACTGGGAACAGAAAATGGATACTGGACAATAAATTAGCCTACTTTAAACCTACACCTATCTCCTAGGGATTAACTGACCAGACGTACTATATCATACACCAAGTACTCAAAGGACCACGGTGCAGTCTGGAAGTCTGAGCTTGTGTATGGCCATTACGAGCCCATGGTTCTAGCGTCTGTATCCTGTGTCCCTCTGCTCTTTCAACAATCTCAGTCTAAAGGGGGTGGTGTTATAAAAATTCAGAAGAGAGGGGCCCCGTGCCACAAAAGGGGTGGAGCACCACCAGACACAAGTCAAAACAACAATTCCCCTTTTGGAAGAACAGAATCTGTCAATACATTCACAACTTAATACACACGATCACCAGGACAAGACACCCAAAAATCATCTCCATAACAACATGTATGTTAAAAAGAATTTTTCATATATTTTTATTAGTTATAAAATTGATCAGATAAGAAAACACAAAAATTCATAAAAATACAATAAAACAATGAGACAAATGTTGTTGTTCAAAACAATGATGCACAGTGTCCTACCTATACATAGAACACACTACAACATAAATTAGTGCAAAATAAAGGGAGACTCAGTAAGTAACATATTTTGATCTCTTATCAACAGGCAAAAGGAGACATATGATCATGATCTGCTATTTTCCTAGTTGATTATGTCAACATTAGGGTAATTCGGAAACTAGGAGTCACAACAATCTATACTCTCCCTCCTATGAATGCGTCGACGCGTTTCGGTGGAGATTTGTGGATAACTGACCACCTTCTTCAGGACAAGTAATAATATTCTCCCATGTCGTCAGAAAACAGTCTAAATCAAATCATAAAGATTACATATTAAAACACTTATTACAATCATCAACTTAAAACACAGACAATACATTAAAACCTAAACAATGTTATAGATAAACCCTAGCTGAAATATACGGGTGTTGACAAATATTTTTAAGTTCACAATAAGGACAGAACAGGCCAAAATAGCATAGTGTTGTTCTCCTGGTGATCATCCATGCGTTTCTTCATACACACAACACACAATGATTTCACACTCATCGGGGATATAATAAAATCCCATCAAACCACAATTAAATACCTTATAGACCAGAGAAGAGTAGACAACGGCTACTGAAGGGATATTAGCCTCCTCCTTGTGCCTCATCCAGGCTACTCAATAGGCCAAATACTGTAATTAATAATAATTTCAGGCATTAGAGTGGTCTAAATCACTAGAATATATTCGCTAATCTAGCTATGCCCACAGCACCAAAGATTACCTGGTATAATCTTTTTCCGTTTTATTCTTTCGAAGCAGATGTGGGCGTTTAGTGGATAAAAGGTCTAAAAGTCTAAAAGAAAAGACAAAAAACTTCTATCTTATTTGTCTATTGTAGATTAGATTTTTTATAGGTATATCTCTAGGAATCAAACTCAAAAGTATATAGAGTTTACCTTAGCTGAATAAATGGGTCGAAACCTCAAAGATGATTTCAAAATATGTCGTAAACGGTGGAAGTATCTATTTTTTTCTCCTCATAGGTAAATACACGGTGGATACAATCCTATAGCCTAAAAACAGAAAACATATATTATAAGTACATTTATATCTTTCTCTGCCTGCTCGTTATATTAGATGAGACACAGTCCAGAAGCCCCAAGAAGCCCAGAGATTAGCGGTTTTACTTGGGCGAGGGACATAATTATAGGCATATTGGCAGACTCCTCGTTTCAAGTCAACTCCAATATTAGCCACCATATAGTCCGCGGAAAGCAAGACAATCCTATTACAGGACTCACCTAGTATGTGCTCGCCACCACAGGGAGCCCTATTTGAATTAAAAGTCTAACCTATTATTAACAGAACACTCAAGACAGCCTGAGCTAAGAACTCTAACCTTTAAGCCCATTGCAAATATTTAAAGGTACAAACAACGAGTACCTAAACCCTATCAGCAAGAATGCAATCAGACATTCAGACTATTTCAGGACTCAGCTAATGTGTGCTTACCACCCAAGGGAGACCTATTTAAACTAAAAGTGTAGTCTATTATTGTCAGACCAATAAAGACAGCCTGAGCTACGAACTCTAACTTTTAAGCCCATTGCAAATATTTAGAGTTACAGTCAACGAGTACCTAAACCCTGTCAGCAAGAATGCATTCGAACATGAAAAAGCACGAACGAACAATCCTCGTCGCTCTCACCGTGTCTCAGCGCGTACGCGTCAGGAAATGGTTCTACGGGTCCCACCAGCACGACTACGCAAAACCCATGGCTCGTGATTTATACTCGATAACCATGAGTTGATTGAAATCAGCTGTAATGTGTTAAGGCTGCACCGTGGCGGCCATGATGGATACCCTTGACACTGAAACACAGGGGCTGACGGGCCCTACAAATGCACCGTCTGGTATCGAGTCGAGACGATCAATGAGGCGGCCATCTTTGACTGCCCTATAATTTATTACCTACGGCCATCCATTCAATCTAATAGAAGGATTGATGCTCAATACCTCTGGAGAGTAGATGCAAAACTGCATATAATCCTATAAGAATAAATTAGGTAACTCTGCAAATGCTTGTACAAAATAACGGTCATTTTCATACACAGCATGTATCGTTTAGACTATAGGAAAGTACAGAGAATAGCTGAAGCATGTTAAAGTGAACATGTCCATAAACAAGCGAGCTAGAAACAGCACCGTAATTTGTCATATAGAGAATAGGGGAATGAAACATTTCGGCATACAACCGCATTAAGCATTATGGACTACATCGTCTGGTTGCAGGTAGAGACGACCAATGTGGCAGCCATCTTTGACTGCCCTATAATTTATTAACTGCGGCCATCCATCCGTTCAAAGAGCGGGATTGATGCTCGATACCTCTAGAGAGTAGATGCAAAACTGCATGTAATCCTATAAAAATTAAATTAGGTAACTCTGCAAATGCTTAAACAAAATGACGATCATTTTCATACACAGCACGTATTGTTTAGACTAAAGGACAATACAGAGAATAGCTAAAGCATGTTCAAGTAAACATGTCCAAAAACGTGCGAGCTAGGAACAGCACCGTGATTTATCATATACAGAATAAGGGAGATTGAAACACTTACGGCATACCACCGCATTAAGCAGTATAGACTACACAATCTGATGACAGCCAGGAATAAATAGCCTACTAACCCTCTATTCTCAAATATTCTATAGATTGGTGCTGTATAGAATATATTTACTGATCTGATGACCATGGGTGGTATTTAATCCAGAGTGTCACTAGAATTTCCTAGTATTGCAGTGACCACGGGTTCATTGATTGATAAGACGTTCCCATTCCTCCTTCGAGTTCAGACCATTACGTACTGTATCAAACAATGAAATGTACCACTGTTCTCTAGCCTTCCTTTTTTGTTCCATGTTGCCGCCCCGACGGCCAATCCAGATTTTCTCTAAAATGAACCACTGAATATCAGAGTCACTATGGCCCACTTCGGTGTAGTGAGCAACTAGAGGGGCATTTGGTTTTCTCGTACGTATTGCTGAGCGATGCTCCTGTAGTCTAATGCGTAACTCTCTCCCCGTTTCCCCAACATATCCTTTCCCACAGGGACACCTGAGGAAGTACACAATATTCTTGCTCCTACAGTTATTTAGCGATCTGGAGAACACCTGACGGCCATTATATTCAAGGGTATTGGATACCTGGGATAATGGGCAAACGTTGCAAGAACCACATCTCACATTTCCGAGAGCATGAGTTCCCTCCAGCGTACATTGGACATTGCCCTGGTTCTCTCTGTATGTATGGACTAGCTCATTTCTAAGATTCCTGTTTCTTTTAAATGCAAAAATAGGTCTATTCAGCTTTATGTCCTCATCATTATTGAGAATGTGCCAGTTGCTGTTGATCACATTTTTTATTCGATTGCTTATGTGTGAGAATTGACTCACAAACACAAGCTTCTCGAAATCATCTTTATCCTTTCTCGTCTTTGTCAGCATAGCCTCTCTGTTGTAGAATCTAGCTCGCTTAAGTGAGTGCGTTATCAATTTCCTGGGATATCCTCTCTCTAAAAATTTCTTTCTCATTATGTCAGCATGTTTATAGAAATCACCCAAATCAGAGCAATTTCTCCGCAATCGGAGAAACTGACTAAAAGGTATATTGTCTCGTTGTGATTTAGGGTGAAAACTGGAGTAGTGCAGTAGGGTATTTTTAGCGGTTGGCTTGGTGAAGAGTTCCACTGCCAAACAGCCCTCTACATCTTTAATAACAATGTCAAGAAACTCAATCTTGTCCTTACTCCAGTGAGATGTAAATTTAAGGTTGGGATCTCCAAGGTTGAGCCACAACAAAAATTCCTCTAGGGCTTGGGTTGGACCGTCCCAGATAAAGAAGATATCATCTATATAACGATACCAGCCCACCACATTCTCAAAAAAGGGGGCTAGTTCATTATAGATGTGTTTCTTCTCGAATTCACCAACATAGAGGCAAGCCAAGCTCGGCGCACAGGTAGCCCCCATGCTGGTGCCTTTCGTTTGTTTATACAATTGATCCTTAAAAAGAAAGATGTTATTCATTAGAACCATCCTGGCACAGTCAACAATGAAGTTCATCTCTGCACCTTCCAGATTAATATTTTCAATGGCTCTACGTACCACCTCGACCGTTTCACACTGGGGAATATTTGTGTAAAGGGACTCAATGTCGAGAGTGACAAGACACTGAGTCTCACCACAGAATGGTTTCCCCTCTAATAGAGATATCATATGTGCCGAGTCCCTAACATAGGAGCTCAGACCCATGACAACAGGGCGGAGAAAGTGATCAACATATTTGCTAAGTGGCTCTGTGAGAGAATTAATACTGCTAACTATGGGTCTCATCGGAGGGTAAACTGAATCTTTGTGGATTTTAGGGAGACCATACAATGCCGGAATCCTAGGTTCCTCATTGTTTAAAAACTTATACTCATCCTCACAAATCCATTTCATAAGGCCACCACCAGGGGGTGGTGGCCTTATAGTCCAGTTTTTGTGTCACTGATGTCGATGCGGTCAATCTTACAGAAGTAATGAGAAGAGTCGTTGGCACGTGTACGCCATGCCTGGACCTAAAGCAAGTGTGCGTTCCGCCGGCGGATGGCATGGTGGTGGAATGTCACGCCCCTTGGCCAATGGTGCACTTTTGCCCTACAGTTAGCCCAGTCCAAGTTGTGCTCTGCTGTTGTGTACGGGTGCTCCGTTGCAGAACCACCATGTGCAAGCTTCCCACCATCAGACTGCCGGCCTCAGCTCCCACAGGACCAATGAGTTGCTGCTGCTAAGAGGAACAACCCCACACCATGTGGCTTCCCTGTGAATGTGCTAGTAAGTTTGCGTAACATGACGTAGGTAATGCTATACTTGCTGGTTTGAAGAGGGACGCAGCTCTACAGAGGGTAGGTGTTAGATATCGTGGATAAGAAATGAGGAAGGATCATTGGGTAAGGAGTGTCCTAAACTGCACAGAGACAGGAGGGATGCGCTGTTGCAAGTGAGTGGTTATCGCCCGTCTATAGTAACCGAGTTCCCTTCCTTGCATCATGTGGTGAGAAGTTTCTCCAGTGAATCAGTGTACAAGCAAACCCACACCCTTAGTGTGATGAGGTGAGGTTGGTTGAAGGGAAGGCCTTAAAATATTGCAACATCCAAAGTAGCTTGCACCAAAGGGAAAGTTTTTACTAGTGCTCAAAATGGAAATATAGAATCGTAGGTTCTCCTCGTCTCAGACTGCCTGTTTGCTGCTGAGATGTGCTGGTACTCTTCCATTAAAAGAATTGAGGGCAGTGCTGAGAAGTGCCCGTACTACTCCTTCATAATTAAAGTGCAGGTAGCGAGTACCTGATAGTCCCTGCCCAATTAAAGCACTCTTGTTTAGGTCTAGCTACAGAAAAAGTCCCAGCGCCATTAGCACATGTAAAATGTTTTTTAGATACATATAGTTCATACTGACTGCTGAGACAAGGTTAGATAAGTCCCTGTTGTCCTCAGATTCCTCCAAATTAAAATCCGGTTTCATCTGTTTTATTACATCAAAAAAGGCCATTTTTGTTGGCTCTTAGGGCTCAGTGCACTTTACCACCACTAACCAGTGCTAAAGTGCTTGCGCTCTTTCCTTTCAAACATGGTAAAATTGGCTTACACCGAATTGGAAATTTGAATTTACCTGAAATGTGGTTCTACATGTACCCAGGGACTGTACATTAAATGCTGCTAGTGGGCCTGCAACACTTATTGTGCCACCCACTTAAGAAGGCTATTTAAAGATGTGTCATGTCAAGGCCAGGGCCTTTGTGTTAATTTTTCATGCTTTCTGGCCAGGGTGCCATTTGAAACATTTCCATTCTGTCTGTCAGCCTGGGTGTTTGTGTGACGTTTCCATGCTTTCTGGCCTGGGTGCTTAATTATGTGTGCTATTTCCATAGTTTCTGGCCTCAGTGACCTGGAGTTGGAGGCTCATGTGTGACATTTCCATGCTTACTGGCCTGGGTGCTTATGTGTGACGTTTGCATGCTTACTGGCCTGGTGGTGTGACCAGGTCTGGGTCAGTTCCTAGGTGCTTATGTGTGACATTTCCACAGTATTCTAGTCTCAGTCAGTGGCTTGTGTGCTCATGTGTGACATCACGTCAGTGCTTAATGTGTGACAACAGGAGTGACAATTTACTATGCTTTAAAAGTTAATACAATCTAATATGTAATGAAAAATGTGTTGGAAAATGCTTTGTTTTGGCCTGTCTCTCAAATTTTCTTGGGGGGGACACTACTTGTGTCTATTTTTGGTGCTCTCTGAAAGAATGTCTATGGGTACATATGACTGGGTGGATAACCTGGTGCTCTTTAAGGTCATCATCTACTATTTACAGTCCTTTGAAAGTTGATACAATTGAATATGTAATGAAAAATGTGCTGTAAAATTCCCCATTTTGGTCTGTCGTTTTCCAAAATTTTCTTGGGGGGAGAACCCCCCCAAACCACCCCAGTAGCGGTCGTGCTCGCTCGCTGCGCTCGCTATGCACCGGATGGGGGCTGGTCTGCAGAAATTTGCCAGGGCTGCTTTCAGTTCCCAGTCCGGCCCTGGCTGCTCTACCGCTTCCAGCCACCCGCTCACTATATCAACGGGAGGGGTGTCCCGCAATCGCAGAGCAGCACAGGAGCCCGTGCCAGCCCATAGCCACTTGCTGCCCTCCGCTCTCTTGTCCCCGGGCTCGGCTCCCCTGCCGCAAGGCTCCCTCTACTTTGGAGCACCGGCCTGCTGCCGTGCCTCCACCGCTGTCCCCTCGCTGTCTTTGCCCATGCCCTCCTCCCTAGGGCCTCCTTACTGTTCATTCATGGAGGGCACCAGCTCTTCGTCCTTCTGTGCACTTGCGGCAGTTGCCTGCAGTGCCCCCTCGTACTAAGGGTCTCCCTGTTCCTTTCCAATATCTCCAGTTAGCCCGCGGCCGCTATTTTGCCTGGCCTCGCGGTCCTGCCGCTCAGTTAGTTTTTACCCCAAAAATCGTCCATCTGCGGTTTCCTCCGCTACGCTGTACTGTACTTCGGAGGTTGGGGGAGATATTGCCTGTGTCGGTGGCCCTCTTATATCGGGCAGGATGGCACTGGATGGGGGATCACCGGTGGGAGCTCCGGTCTAGGCTGCTAGCTCCATCGGCGTCCGGTCATGTCCCCCGACAGTCATTGGAATGTTGGAGCAGAAGTGCTGCCAACATTCCAAATATCTAATACTGATTTGGAAAGCTGTACTTAACAAACAGGGGCTATCCCAGGATCATTTGAAATTATGAATGTCTATTTGTTCGAATTAACATTACATAATATGTGGATTTGTAAAGCACATGTTTACTTCTTTGGACCTAACTCAATGGTTCTCTATGGCAGGGGAGATGAAAGAAAACTCCTGAAATGTGTTGTCCTTTTCCTTCCTTTCTCTTTTAGCATTTTAGTATTAAATCTGTTTTCTTTTATCTTTTCCATGCATATTATATGTTTTTATTTTGTGTTGGTTGCTAACCAAAACAATGTTAAATTCTGGGTATTTGCCTTTTCTACTTCTTATTATCAGAAGCCTCTCAACTAAAATTAATCTATTTTGACTTGAAGAATGTGAAATGAAGAAATAAAAGTCCAGTTCTTTAGCTGTTAAGTGTTCCTCACAGTATTTCCCTGTTGTGATGAAAAGTAGGTTGTCATGCCAGATGCCAGTTCCTGCACCAACCCAGGGAAATAGGCTGCATTTGTCTTGATGACACAATTCGGAAATACATGCATGTTGTCTGCATTCCGTTTAGAACAGCAACCTGCAGGCAGATAGGGGGCTTTCTTATTTTCACTTCCCGCTGGGCACAAAGGACTGATTGAAAAGTCCTTCTGTCCTTTTGTTCAAGTATCATCCTGGAGACACCTGATGGCTAACACCTAGAAGCCAATGCAATGGAAGGATAAAAGGCACAAAGCTTGTTACATCACAAATACTTTAGAGAAATTATGGCTTTGAGACAGGTTTTTTACTTTGTTCACCTCCCCCTATGTAAGAGATATATGCAATGTAAGAATGCAAAATGTATCTGTGCGTATGAGCAATTACTCTAATAATGATTTAAATGGCACTGACTAATTTATTTTTTATTTAGTTATTTTATAGTCCTACTCATCCCAGTGTACTGTGTTAGATCACTTTACATCACACACAGAGACACAATAAATCATACTAGTGTGTAAATCAGTGTACAAGAAATGTTACTTAAGACGAGGAGGATTATAAGGTGCAGGAATCCCATATCATTCTTACTTGTGGACATTATTTGTTAGGAGTGAACACTCGAGAGAAACTCAAAGTCAGGTCATAAAACACAATGCAGTAGTTGGGGTTTTCTGTACTAACAGGACTTTAGTCATTCCCAGAGAAGCCCTTCTTTGTAATCTTAGAATAACAGCTTAAGTAAACAAATAAAGAGCTAAACCCATGACTTACAGTTTACATGCAGCTACTTGATGCTGGTAAATAGATAGGTAGTGTTATATTAAAAAGAATGCAACTTATGAACTGGAAGTAACAACATGATTTCAGTGGAAAAGCAGTAGCCCACTGACTTATCTACATAAAATACAAATCTGTGATCTGCATGTTAAACGGTGAGCTTTGCATCAGGCACATTAGACCTCTATGCTACTTCATGAGTCAAAACTGTGATTAGACAAAACACAGAACTTCATTAACCACTGAAATTATTTCACCACTATTGTAATCCCCTCAACGTTTATGGGCACACAAAGATCTCTGTAGAGGGTGTCTTAACCCTGTAAGATATTTTAAAATGCAGCCTTTTTGTGACCTAGTTTGTAAGCCACAACTGTTTTGCTGTCACATTTTTCCTGGTTGCAAATTATTTGCAGCAAATTATTTTAATATAAATGTATAAGTTGACTGTCAGACTTTTCTTTCATGACTCGTGACTCCACCCTCTTTCCTCTGCCACAACCTGACCCTCAATTTATGTGTTCCCTGAGTAAATGTTTTCTAAGTTCAGCACAGCGCATAATAGTCAAGTCCTTCTTTCTGTTCCTTTCTTAAGGTGCACCTTGGCTTCCTAGTTCCCTGTAGGGTACCACCCCCAATCTTCACCCTACCCTAGAAGGTTTTTAGTTACTTGATGAGAAAAGGTATTGCACATTCCTTATAGCAGCATTCTCGGTTTTTGTTCTTCATTTTCCTTTATTTCAACTTAAAAAGAAAAGGCATTAAACCCCCCTTATTACACCTCTTGCTGCTCTTTTTTTGTTTAACTAGTGGGATTGAGGTTAAAAAGTTATTAGAGTTCAAGTGTAAACTTTATCAGATGTTGGGTTTATCTACATTTCACTCTATCAAATTGTCATTAATGTGGTGGCACCCCAAGCCCCATACTGGTACTCACCAGCAGTCATTCTACATCAACTGAGCTGTGAGGAGGGCAGCAGTCCTAACTTCTCATTTGTATTGTCCCTCTCTTTCTTGCTGGCTTCAGTAGTGTGAGCTCCTCCCACCACACAAAGGTTATTTCCCAACAGTGTCTTTTCTCGCTGCCTTCAACCATAAGATCTCCATCGCTTGTTGTCTTGCCTACCCTCTCATTCACTGAACCATGCTGTATTTTTCTTCATCCCACTTAGGGGTATTTGTTTCCCTCATATAGGTATGTTCTGTTCTCTAATTTGATTTGATTTGATTAAAAAGTTTATAGAGTTCACGATTGCCCGAAGGCGTCTTAGCGCTTGCGTGATCCTGAACCACCAACCATCAAAGTGAGAGCAGAAAAGGATTATTAGGAAGCTGAAAAGAACTCTCTATATTCCATACCTCCTCCTCAGAATTCTGTTAGTGAGGCAAAAAAATTGAATTGTAGCTAAGATGCACATGTTAGTTTGCAGATTAACTACTCTCTGCATGGTCTTAAAAAACAGAAAGGTTGTAAAAAGACACATCCATGTCAAGCGGGAATGTTCGGTATAGTGACACAAAGGCCCTCCTAATAAATAATAATAATTTTAACCGACCATTTTAAAGCCAAGCATGCCTTCTTGATGGTTAAATATATAATCTCTTTTTGGACCATTATCCTGTTATTAAAGACAAAGGACATGTCTATTCTACCTCATCCGGTTTGTGAAACTACGTACCTATTCTGACTTCAGATGCGCCTGTCTGTACATGGAATGTCTTAGAAATATCTGATCAACTTAATCCGAGATGAGAAAAAATAGTCTCTTTTAGGGATTCCAAAGCCTGAATGTTGGTTACGGTGCAAATCATGATCTTCTTTAGACCTGATTGCCCCCAAAAGTCAGATCCACTGTGATGGTAGCAAAATCGTGGTACGAATCAACTATAACTAACCAGTCTGAAGAAACATAGGTGGGCTTTCTTTGAATCTAGGAATGTTACTTGTTGGATAGCTGCTATGTTCTCCACATGGGGGCGAATCATCCAATTTCTTCCCCAACTTATTTCACCTGGGTAACAGCTCAAATGCTTTATTTTGGATTTACATTCAAGCCATTTTTCAGGAGTGATGAGGTAACATAATTTAAGTGTTTGATGTCAATCCTTACTTTATATTACATAGTTGCTGAGATATCCTGCAGCATTTCCTTTATGGAGCAATAATGAGTGACTCGTCAAGCATTGCAAGTTGCCAGGCATATCCTTTATGGAACATTAAGAGATGATTCCTCAAGCATTGTAAGGTGGCAGGCACCCCATGTAAGCCAAACGGTAGGACCCTTAAGTGCTACAATCTGTTTGACATAGAAATATGTAGGGAATACTCTCTGGACCTGTGGAGCCACAGAAGAAGACTAGACCTGCTGTATGTGACGTGAGAGGAGACCTAAAGGATTGGACCTGCTCCTCCTTGTACCCAGGACAAAGAAGTAGTCCACAAGGGTCAGGTGGCTGACCTCCTTTGAGGGGCAAAGCTACCAAAAGCTACAAGAGGCTGTTGGACTAGGCCCTCTCTGCAAGGTCATCCCCAAACATTCTGCCTTCACCCCCTCCTCTTTTGCTTAATTCATTTGTGTTTGCTTTAGGAATTTGTGCACTTTAGCAATGCTAACCCGTTCTAAAGTGCTTGTGCATGCTTACTCTATATAAAATGGTAACATTGGCTTACACCTGATTGGTATATTTAATTTACCTATAAGTCCTTTGTAAAAATTAAATGCTACTCTTTGTGACACCTTCTTAAGTAGCCCCTTAAACATGTCCCAGGCGTGCTATTGCAGCCTGGGAGCAGTTTTAAACTGCCAATTCGACTTGGCTAATCAAACCCCTTACCAGGCCTAAAACTCCCTTTTTAATACATTTAAGTCAACCCTAGGGTAAGCCCTAGGCAGCCCACAGGGCAGAGTTTATTGTAATTGAAACATTGAACATGTACTTTTAGGTTTTACCTGTTCTGGTACTGGAAAACTCACATATTTGCTTTTCACTACTGTGAGGCCTATGCCACTCATAGGATTATATTGGGTCACCTTATTACATTTAAGAAGTGGTAACTATTGTTTGGGAGCAGGTAGAAATATCATGTTGGTGTCTATGGAATTGCACTACAAAATCCTCTTTAATGGTAAAGTCGGATATCAAGTAACAATTCTAAAAAATCCACTTTTAGAAAGTTGCCATCTTACTATCCTAACCATTTGATGCCTTCTGCCTGTTCCCTTGGTCACAGCTAGTAATAGTTGGCAGTTGTCATTTGTATATTCCTTCCAGACAGCCACAAATTTAAGGGACTGAGTGTTGGCAGGATGGGGCCAGAGTTGTGCCCAGCCCTACTTGCACCTCAAAGACTCTGCCTATTGTGCCTTTAGACACACTGGGACCATGGTAGGGAGGCAGGAAATTCCAGACACTTCTGTAGAGAGAACACTCCAGAAATTTCTTCCACCTCAAAGAGCACGAGGTATGAAAATAGGACTCTCCGGCCCACTCTTCAGTTCACTTCTAGGCTAGCAGATAGTCTCTCACTGGATTGGCCTGCTGCCTGTGGCTTTCTGTGTATTTCAGAGGACTGCCTTGCTGCAAGAAGAGGACTGCCCTGCTGCCTAAAACCTGCCCAGTGCCCTTGGAGGACTGCCCTGCTGCTTGAGACCCGATTTTCTGCTTGAACGCAGGACTTCCGGAGTAACTCCTAGAGGTAGTTGGTGGGCTCCAGATCAGAGAGTCTTAGGGACAGAAATGGCTCCAACTATCTTGAACCTGCACCTGGTCCCAGCCTAAGTGAGTCCTGAGCCTTCAAGTGGTGCCCCTCCAGCCCTGAACCCTTGAAAGTGGTGCTAAAGGTGCCCAGATAATCCAAACTTTGATAACTGAGTAGAGACCGGGACCTACCTGCTCTGCGGATCTGCCCAATGTGCAACACTGGTTTGCTTGACTTTGTTGCAGCTCCTGCTACGTTCTTCTCCACAGAGGCAAATCCTGTTCAGCGGCTCCTTGCAGAAGTAGTATCCAGCCTCATACAGCCCTCATCCGCTGCAAACTGCAGCTTTGTCCCACTCGAGATTTTTGTCTTCCATAAAAGAGACTAAGGGGCAAGTTTATATCTTGGGGGATCCATGTGGACCGTCACACATTGACGCACTCCCATCCGATTTATATGTTGGCAGTATGAAGTACAAAAGTCTGTCAGGGCCCGGCAGTCACCGTCGCTTGCAGACTCCTCCATTGACATAGTTAAGAGCAGAAAGCAGCTAACAGTGAAATAGCTGCCACAGCTCTTCCCTCAGAATCATGTTTTTGTTTACTGTCGGCATCTCTAAGGTGGCTAAATCTCCACACCTGAGTTGGGGGTTTCCATCCGATAAAAGAGGGTTATCTACAACTACAAATAACTGTACTGTTCAAATTACAAATAATCTGTTTTTGGGATGTGCGGGATATCTACTCTTCCATCAGAATTATGACCCACCACGTCAGCACTGTCATTAGAGGTATGTGTATATAAATATATTTAATGCTAGAAATCATCATAATAGTAGTCATAAATATAAGAAACATACTCTTTTGATTTTTCACCAAAACCTCATCAGAGCATGTAAAAATATTATTTCAATTGTGATATCTAAGCATAACATTTTATATGTGCAAATGAACTATCAATTAAATGTATTGTGCACATGTTAAGAGACAGGACATATCAAGAGTATGCTAAATCATGTCCATGGTGTCAATGTCCACCATCATGAAGTTAACACACGAAAAAAGAATATTGTAGCCACCTAAACTAACACATCATTATAGCAATAACTACATCAAAGAATCTCCAAAATCTGCGCAACTCGTGCAATTTTAAGTGTATGTCACATATACCAGATTTCACATTTGCTCAAACGACTATCACATAAAAAACGATATAATACAATTTTACAC
Organism: Triturus cristatus; assembly: GCF_964204655.1. Classification (NCBI taxonomy): domain Eukaryota; kingdom Metazoa; phylum Chordata; class Amphibia; order Caudata; family Salamandridae; genus Triturus; species Triturus cristatus. Next base: position 445,296,830 of record NC_140585.1, read on the forward strand.
ACATATGTAAGGATGCAGCTTATTCTATGTTAGATATTGTTGTTCATATCATAAATGCCTTCACCCTTTTAAAGGGTAAGCACAAGAAATGCTCTCCATCACCTCAACATGCCTGTGATATGTTACTGATATTTTCTCTTTACCTATGCAATTCTAGTATAAAATAATATGTTAAATTATTTTGGCTTACACCTATCGTGAAGATCACATTGACACTTACATGTACTTGATAAGTTACAAAAAATGTAGGCAAGACATATGCATCTAATCTGACATGTGTCACAATTACATTGGGAACTACGGGGTGAATGTAAAACCGTGGTTATTATGCCTGTCAATACAGGATAAGATAACCCAAGGGATTCAATATGTAAGAATAGAAGTGTCATCAAATAATGTGGTCTAAACCACATAGGAGCAAAATGCAAGAACAAAATATCCTAGTGTACCTTACATACCAAATAATATGATTAGTCACACCTACTTATGAATGTTATTTAGACAAACAAAGAAGAAAAAACAAGTTCAAGTTAGGCAGAAAATAAATTTATTACAGAATGAGATGCGTCTCTTAATTTAAAGATAAACAGTACAAAACTAATACAAACATAAAATCTGAAAAGAAAATACACTGTTTCAGAGAGATGTTGTGTCACATGTTCCAATATAGAAATCTTGCCTCAAAAATCAATGACACACAAATGACCTCCTGCAAAAAGAGCATATGTCACTCATGATTGATTCCAGGCACATCAGTTTACCCATCGGGAGGAGGGATGATCTTTTTTTGAGGGGTTTGGGAGGAGTAAGGGTGGCAGGAAAGGATTGGGAAGGTTAGACGGGGTGTGTGTAGGAGGCGTGTGGGAAGTAGAGTATGTAGGAGAAGTTGCAGAGGTGGTGGATGTGTGTTGTTGTATGGGTGAGTGTGTGTCAAAGGTGCCATGGAGATCTGTGGTTGTGCATTTAGGTGTGTGTTGTGTTTGCTACTATGTAGGTGAGGTTTTTTAGTGTGATAAAAGTGCTGGTGGTATGTGTTTGTCTAAGGATTTGTGTTTCTGTGGTGTTAGTTTTGCTGATGCTGTGTGCTTTTCTGCAGGTTTGGCCTTTTGTGGTGTACATGTTGCAGATGATGCATGATGCTTAGTGGATTTGTGTTTCTGTGGTGTTTATGGTTTAGGTGATGTGTATTTTGAAGAAGTAGTGTGTTTGGATGAGGGTGTGGTTGTGGTGGGTGTGGTAGTGGTGGTGGGTGTGATGGTGGTTGTGGCTTGATGGATGTGGTGGTAGGTATAGTGGTGGTGGCAGTGGTTGTGGCTGTGGTTGTGATGGGTGTGGTGGTGGCTACGGGTGTGGTAGGTGTGTTTGTGGGTATGGTTGTGGTTATGGGTATAGTGGGTGTGGTTGTGGGTATGGTGGTGATTATGGGTGTGGTGGGAGTGTTCGTGGGTGTGGTAGTGGCTCTGATTGGGAGTGTGATCGTGGGTGTGGTAGTGGTTAAAGCTGTGATGGTAGTGTTGTATCTGTCTTTTTTGTGTGTGTGTGTGTGTGTGTTATCTGTTTAATATGAATGTTTGTGTGGGTGCTTGTATCTTTGAGCGAGCCAGAGTTGTGAATGTATTGTTTGAAGGTCAAACACAGGAGGTTGCTGGTTTGGTGGAGTAGGTGGATGGTCTATTTAAGAGAAATTACCTCAAAATGAAGAGGCAGGTGGTTGTAGGTTGGGCCATTTAAGTCTGAGGGGTCTCTCAAACAACCTATGCCCATTTGTATGGCATATTCTACACTGTGGATGCCATATTGGAAGGCCTGTAATTGTGTCAACTGTTGACTCACCACCTGGATGGCAACCAACAGTGCAGTCTGGCCAACAGAAACACTGCACAGCACATCAAAAACCTCCAAAGATATCACTGCTGAATGGACTGGGGCAGGAGCAGAGGCGACTGGGGCAAAGGAAACGCAGCCCTTTTAGGGGCTGAGTGTTGGCCAACATAGGGGAAGAACAGTTGAGAGTGTGTTAATCTTCTTGGTGGTGTGGACAATGATATAAGTACGGGAGATATGGTTAGGTCCACCACCATTTGAGGCTGGTTTGCTGTAGGGGCCACTGATTCCAAGGATGTTGAGGCTTCCTCTCCACCCTCATCACCCTCAGTGCCATTGGGTCCTTTTGTTTTGGTCTTGACACCTAGAGACTCCCAGCAGACATCTGTTTTCCCACCTTCTTGGCCAACGCCTCCCTCGTTTGTTCTGGAGGAAGGTACTAATTAAAATAGGACATGATGAGCCTACATGTACTCGATGTTCATATGCTTACACCATTTTAATGCAAATTTTAAAGTTTTTTCATTTATCTGCTGGGCATAACACTAATGTACCTTGATAACATGTGTCTTTGAACTGTATAACCACTAACCATTGCTACGGTCTTATGCTAATGTGTTTGACACCTGAGAATATAGCTAAACATGCTTGCCGCATTATGAAAACTAATTAATCTGTCAAAGTTGCTGAATTGCAAATGCATTTACCCAACCCCTAACTTCAAGTCAGAAAAACACTCCAACACTTCAGATGGGTCACACCTCAAATGATTTGCTGGCAATGTGTTAGGGCCAATAAGGCATAGGCTCTGTGGTAATCTTAAAAATGGAGACATATTTCAACTGCTACCAATATTCCAATCCTTTAATTAATACAGTACTTATCATAAGTAACATATAATAAATGAAATATTCAGGCCATAGTCAATTGTTAGACTTGTCAGCCTTAGGGTGGTCTTTCCTCAAATGTTTTGCCTTCCTGCTCCATTTTGTTTTGCTGATCTCATTTTAGCTGACCTTAGGACTCTGTGCACTTTACCACTGCTAACCAATGCTAAAGTGCATGCACTCACTCTTTAAATCATGGCAACATGGACTTATCCAAAACTGGGATATTTAATACACTTATAAGTACCTAGTAAAGTGGTACTGCATGTACCCAAGGAATGTAAATTAAATGCTACCAAGGCCCTGCAGCACTGATTGTGCCACCCGCTTAAGTAGCTCTTCAAACACATCTCAGGCCTGCTATTGCAGCCTGTTTTAAGCAGCAATTTCAACGTTGCAAAATAAACCTTTTGCCAGGCCGAAACCTTCCTTTTTAAAACATATAATTCACCCGTAGGGAAGGTCCTGGACAGCCCAGAGGGCAGGGTGCCATTTAGTTAAAAAGTCGGACATGTGATCTAAAGATTAACATGTCCTGGTAGCATAAAACTCTTAAATTCACTTTTTACTACTGCAAAGCCTATCTCTCCCATAAGCTAACACTGGAGTAGCCTTAGTACATTTAATACGCTATAATTCCGAAATGGGAACAGGTAAGCAGTTCATGATTGGTGTCTTTGGAATTGTGATGAAACATCCTCTCTAATGGCAAAGTTGGATTTTAAATTACATTTTTGAAAATGTTACTTTTCAGAAAGTTGGCATTTTCCTCCATTAGCTATTTAGTGCCTGTATCCTGTCCCTGGATCACACGACTGAGTGTAGCTGACAGTTGGCTTTGTGTAGTCCTCCTAGACAGCCACAAACAATAGAGAGCTTATATAATAGGCTGTGTCCTGCATCCACACAATGGGCTGCATAGCCCCTGTAGTCGGTCTGGTCTAATGCCGGGACAGGAAAGGCAGGAAATCTGTAAACTCCAAAGGAAAACCTCTAAAAAGCTTCTACCACTTCAAAGGTGGAATTGTGTATAAATGTTGGACCTCAGACACCAACTCTTCAGTACACTTCTGGACCTGTGGTTACTCTGCCAGGCAGAAGGATTCCTGTGCTGCCTGAAATGACTGACATTTGGCTGGACTGCTGCTCTGAAGGACTTCTGACCTGATGACCTTCTGCCCTCCTGACTAAAGCCTCACGGACAAAAGTCTCCAACAACCTTAATCCCAGCACCTGGATGGTGCCATCTCTGAGTCCTACCCTGCTAAGTGGTGCCACACCAGGCTGGACCCTTGGAAGTAGGCCTAAAGGTGCTCTGCCAGCCCATCTATGGACTCAGCAGAATAGACACTCCTCTTTCTGCTGCGTGGTGCAATCCCAAGCAAAACCGAAGCATCACCTCCACTGTGTGAGTTTTCTCAGTGCAAGGATCCCGCATCAACCTTGCTGCCCGCATCAGAGCCACCGCCTGTGAGAAGCTTTCCTGACGCTGGACCTCACATGGCAAATCTCTAGTCAACAGCAGTCTCGATGACAATGCAGTTTCCTGCATTGCAGCCTCACAGCTCCTCACGACTGATGCATTGCTTCGACTCTGCAATGCATACTCGATGTCAGATTTTGCATCGCAAGCCCTCATTGACGGGATCCTCGATGATGATGCCGGACCTCGCATCACAGCTTTGCAAAACCTCTGAACTGACGCATCCTTGGGGCAGAATCTCGCAAAGATCTGCAACCAGGATTGAAGGTCCTCTTGTTCAGTGGGCCTAACTGGGTCCATGTTGCTAGCCCACGCTCCATCGCATTTGGCCTGAACTTATGACTTTATCCCGGCCCGGCGCTACCAGATATCCACAGTTGCACTTTGTGCTTTTTGACACTATTTTTACTAAAATCTTTAAACCTGCATATCTCTGGTTCTACTGATTGGATTTTGTCATTTTGATCTTGGTTTATTATTTTTAAATGACTCTTTTTTTCTAATATAGGGTGGTATATTTTTGTGGTATGTTTTCACTGTGTTACTGTTTGAAGTGCTGCACAACTACTTTACACATTGCCTCTGAGTTAAGCCTGACTGCTCTATGCCAAGCTATCAGAGGGTTGAGCACAGATTAATCTAGGATGTGCTTGTGACTTCACCCTGACAAGGATCGTGTTTACTTCTTGAGCAGAGTTTCACCCCCCCAACCAGTAACTCAGTTTCTTCAATATTGATCAGCATTCATGCAAGTTGATCAATATTTACAGTTCTGGAAGATTGTAAGCTACAGCTGATATTACACTAATAAAATGGTTATGTCTATTACAACTATAAACAGAGGAGAGACGTGACCAATTGTCACCTGCAGGGATTGGCCTCTATAACAGCTGACTCACTTACAGCAGTAGGATAGCTCAGAATCCTTCATTATTTACATCACGTTTGGGATCATTGTTAATGGATAAGAGTAAAATGCTATCCTGGCTGTGTGTGTTAGGTATTTATATGGCATATTATTTTTCACATATAGTAAGGTCACATACTGAGGATCACCATCTCGATAGTAACCTTACACCAGAGCGGTGAATCACATATGGAGGTATGGAGAGTATAATTTCAAAACAACTTTAATAATGACCGTGGATTGTATCTGAGTGTTGAAATCAATCTGCACATATGAGACAATGAATGACATACATTGCATTTGTGACTATGTGACCACACATGCGGATACTCCATAGTCTTATTCTTGACAGTGTAAATAATAGTGCTTTCATTATGATCAATCCTATACTTAGCAAAAACCATAATGTGTTTTTAGTAAAAGGTTCTCTTAGGGGAGATATAAGTCAAACATGACAGTCAAGCAAACTAAATTAAGAGGCTACCTAGATGTTGCACAACATATGTTACTTCGATATTTCATCCTTTTACATATGAAAATGTTGTGTTTATTTTGCAAGTATACACTTAAATTCAAACATGTTTTTTGTTACATGTATTTCAGAAGCTTTACCATGTTACACCCCATTTAGACATAGTGACCATTCTACTAATCTGTTTATCAACTGGCCAACCATGGTCATGTTTCCATACTGAGGTGAATATGTGAAAAAATGGAAGTATCAATCATATATATGTGGATGACAATGCTATGTTGTCTGATATACACCATATTCACAATTGTTTATCTCTTAGGTCCATGTAACCAAACAAATACTGACTGAGGTTCATCTTTTTTAAATGAGTGAAAACTCAGAAATAGCTATACACACACACAACATACTCACATATTACATACTTACTTCTACATAACTATCTCCAATATCAATGTTGCTGTCCAACAACACAAATTACTACTTATGTAGTTCACTTAAAACAGAAAGTGTCAAAACATACAACAGCTCATACACTGAACAGTATACTTAACTTCCTGTTGCTGATCTCTGGCCTTCAGCTACCCATCAAGGAGCAGATAGGCCACCAGTAGTATGCAGGCCATGGAGGGAGGGGGTGGGGGTCAGGGTGCTTTGCACCCGCTTTCATTGCTGAGAGGACTTCACCAGCCAGGTCTCTGCCACCATCTTGGTACAGCAACATAGCTCCTCACAGCTCTTGCAGTGGTGCAGGCTATTGTACATAAGGACCCCAAAGATCCACACTTTAGCGGCGGTGGCCCTCCACGTTTCCTTCTTCATATGGGGGTTGACCTTAGAAATGGGGAAAATAAAATAATTACAAAAATGGTTAGTTCTCTCACCATTTGAACATTTCTAACTTCTAAACATCAGATAACAAGATACTACATTTACATTTTGAATGTAGCAAATTGAATTGCTCAGAAAGCATGCATTCTCCATACTCTGCAACGTGATGTTTATAACAATTTCAGATTGTTATAAACTTGATCATATCTATTTATTTAGTTTGGAATCATAGACATAATTTATGAATTATTTTAGACAAAGGCTATCCTTCATGATCCGTTTATAAACACACAAACACACACATATATATATTTACATTTTTAGCAAAATAATCTCTTACAAGAAGTTATATATATACATAATTGCATTGAAGGACATTCTCCGAAAAATCACAATTCATAAATATAACTTGTTGCTGATCACCTGTGAAAGTTACAAACTATATATACATAAATATACAAAAATACTCCGTCGTTCCTGGCTTCACTAGCACAGACGGAAACGGACCACTGTATTGTGCTTAAAAGTAAGTTTTTATTACTGCTTCGGCCTGACGCGTTTCGGCTCCAAGGTGAGCCTTGATCACATGACACGGAGGAAAGCATTTTGCTCGTTTTTAAAATGACAGTGCTTCGTAACACATGACACGTGATATTTACAAATTCATAGACATAAAAGAAATTTCCCATGAATAAGCACATTTTGTAATTAGTGTTTATCAAAGTCCATTATTCGAATTAAATAGGATATGATGTATTAAATACATTTTAAAACACGATAAATGAATTTAAAATCATCTGTGTATAAATATTACATCAGTCACAGTATCCATATTATTCACTTCTTGATCCCAAATAGGTATATGAATTTTGTCTTGTATGTAAATATGTGACCTTTCTCATTATAATTACGAATAATGATGAATAATGAGTATGGTATTTAACCCTGTTGTTGGTATATCCCCTAAGTTCTGGTGGGTACTCCATGGTTAATGTCTAATATATTGTAAATTATTTGTTATGTGTTGGTGATTAGCATGTGCAAAATATAAATAGTGGTTACGTGCATAGTGAATAAAGTGCTAGTGCATTCATAATGCATTGCTCAGTTGCTAGTCAGAAAAGACGTAAGTGTCCTGGCATAATGCTTGTTTTAGCCTTGTTATGGTAAAATACCCAGATAAAAAAACCTATTATAGGCAATGTATAGTATGGTGTTATAGAATTGATCAATTTCCACTCCTCTCATAATAATCTTGTGATACTCCAATTAGGATTCACCGACAACTGATAATCATTGGGCCGACCTTTTTTTGATTGCATTTATAATTATAGTTGTAATTATATTTTATAACTATAAAGTCCTGGATATTGAGTTCAATGTAATATCGAATATTTCCTAATTTTGTGGATGTATATAATGTTTCCAGGATAGTTATGCTATGTGCAAATATGCCAATGAAGTAGATGTATTCATATAATGTCAGTGTCCTAAGTTATGTATATTTATGTATATGTCCCTGTCCATAAAAAAGATAAAATATGTCACAGACATTTCCTCCTAAGATGTAGATAATAACAACCATGAAAACTTACACTTGCAATCAAATAAATAAATAAATAAATAAATATATATATATATATATATACATAATTAAATATAGACTGTTTAAATAAATAATATAAATATTAATATACAATATATCACTGTATGAGCTTATGTGAGACAAAAATTACATTTATATGTACATATAGGGGATGAGAATCCTATTGTATCTAATATCATATAATCACCATTACATTGCAATATCTGGTATCTTATTAATTATTTCTTCGACTAATGTTACTCTTTTGAAATTTAAGAAATGCTTGCAGTTCCAATTCTTATATTACTCTCTGCTGTTGTTTCTCTAATGGTGATGCTTTCACATATATCCTTGTTAATCTATATGGATTCATAAATCTAGGGTTCAGCTCAAAATCATGCTTCAATCTACCTCAGATAACGTTTGTTTATTTTCAATTATCTGATGATGTTAACCGATAACTGTAGAGCTCCTTTCATGTAAGGTATTACAGACAAGTGTATAGGTCCTCAGATATATTGAGGCCATTTGGATGTTTGGTATCAAGTGCAATAATGTAGCAAGTTTCCAGCTTTCTCAGGGCACTTTCTCTGTCTCCACCACGTCTACTCTGTGGGATAGCGTCAATTACATAATATTTTAGATCTTTATTATTAGAGTTGTGATTTTCTTTAAAATGACGTGCCACTGGGTAGGTGTTGTCCTGATTGCTGATAGCCCTGAGATGTTGGAGTATACGCTTATGCACTGCTAGTTTGGTGCTTCCTACATATAGAAGGTTGCACGGACATGAGAGGACATAAACTGCATGGTCTGTCTTGCATGTGAGCAGTTTATTGATGGTATGTTTTTTACTGCTGAATGGAGTACAAAATTCTGTCTTATTATCTCCGTGCTGACATGCCTTCTAGGTTTTACACCGGATAAAACCTTTCCTGTTCTGAAGCCAGTTAGTCGTGTCAATAGTCTTGGGGCTTGTTGTAACCAGTTGATCCCTCATGGAGGGACCCCGACTGTAAGTTAATGACACTTCTGTGGTAAATCTGGACCAATTATAGGGTCACTAAGCACTAATGGCCAGTTTTTTTGTATAATAGCCTGTAATTGATTGTGTTGATTATTGTACTAGACTATAAGTCTGAAGCTCTTATCTTTGGCTGTCATGTTTGCACTGCAAGGGTCAATATCTTGTACATTGTTTGAGTCTGTACTCTTAAGTAACTTCTCTCTAGTTTTACTCATAGACGTACTTATGGCAGACTCTATAACCTTATCAGAGTATCCTCTTTGTCTGGATCTCTTCTTACATTCTGTCTGTGCCTTGATGAGGTCCTCATGATTACTGTGAAGCCGCCTCATCCGCAGCATCTCGCTGTAAGGAATACTATTGACAAGGTGCCATGGATGTGCACTGTCTGCATGTAGGGTGGAGTTCCCTGAAGTGGGTTTCCTAAAATAGTTTGGTTTCAATTTTGTTATCAATGATATAGATTTCTATATCTAGGAAAGATAAATATATATATATATATTCACTGAAAAAGCCATAGGTTTCAGGCCTGATATAGTTAGGAATTAGCATTTAAAAAACCTTTGAAATTCACTGAAAAAACCATAGGTTTCAGGCCTGATATAGTTAGGAATTAGCATTTAAAAAACCTTAGAAATTCACTGAAAAAACCATAGGTTTTAGGGGTGTTATAGTTAGCTGGACATTTCATTCGAACAAAACCATTGAAATTCCTTCGATATAGTTAGTTGTACTAACTACATCTCGCGTGCCCGCAATCTACTGCTGATGATGTCACATATTACATCATTCATGACATGGTCAGTGACATCACTGATGACATCTCAAATGACATCACTGATGACATCACTGATAGCATCATCCACGTGACAATCAGATACACCTCATCATACACTAGTGTAACCTTTCATCACTCACTGTAAAATACAGAGTGCCAGATTTAAAACCATTGACACACCAATACAAGTTTCTAAACACCCACTCAGTGATTCCTAGATCTATACAGACATCTAATCTCTAACCTATAGATTCACTCATACATTCTGTCAATGATCAATAGAACATGTATTTTCAGTGAAATTCTAAGGTTTTTTAAATGCTAATTCCAAACTATATCAGGCCTGAAACCTATGGTTTTTTCAATGAATTTCAAAGGTTTTTTAAATGCTAATTCCTAACTATATCAGGCCTGAAATTTATGGGATTTTCAGTGAATTTCAAGGGTTTTTTAAATGCTAATTCCTAACTATATCAGGCCAGAAACCTATGGTTTTTTCAGTGAATTTCAAAGGTTTTTTAAATGCTAATTCCTAACTATATCAGGCCTGAAACCTATGTTTTTTTCAGTGAATTTCAAAGGTTTTGTTAATGACAATTTTTAATGTATTAATTATTATACTGATTTTTTTAATACTCATTTACTACATTTTTTAAACTGTTTATTTTTAGATATTTTATTTTTCTAATTACATTATACGTTTACAATACAAAATATACTTTCTCAGAATGAATTACTTTAGTTTAAATACTTTGCAAATAGGCAATAGACTTTTAAGTACAGTAGTTACAGTTGTTGCAATGGGCAACACAATTTCAAACACAATGCAACATTGAGCTCAATGTGAATTTCTATTCAAATGCAAGTAGTTACTTTATGGATTACTTTTCTAACCACAGGACTGGATCCTAGATTTAGTCCTTGGACATCTCCTGTAAACAGTTGAGTAAAGCGTTTTGGTTACAGTAGTTATTTTTAAGGAATATTATTGTATTTTAAAAGTTGACAGAAAATTTTTCACATAGAATCACCAATGTTATCCTATGGCAGAAATTCACTTAGCAGGTAAGTAGTGTTATCGTTACTTTTTCTTACTCAGTGGTGGATCCTGGATCCAGCACTGGCCAATCTCCTGTAAACAGTTGAAAGAATTTGTTTAAGTCAACAGACGATTTTTTAGGAATATTTTTAGTTTGTGAAAATAGACACTTAGAAACTTTTCTGGTGAAAACTACACAATGGATTCCTATAGAAGGAAATACAAGTTACTGGTAAGTACGCTTAGAATTACTTTTCAGAGTCAGTGCTGGGCTAAAAGATGCAGCCCTGGGTTCTCTCCTGATAACAGGTGAGTAAATCGGAATTCGTAGTTTGGCTGATTTTAGAGGAATATTTGTACGTTTCAAAAATGGACACTTAGAAACTTTTCTGGTGAAAACCACACAATGGATTCCTATGGAAGGAAATACAAGTTACTGGTAAGTACGCTTAGAATTACTTTCCAGTGTCAGTGCTGGGCTAAAAGATGCAGCCCTGGGTTCTCTCCTGATAACAGGTGAGTAAATCGGAATTCGTAGTTCCGCTGATTTTAGAGGAATATTTGTACGTTTCAAAAATGGACACTTTAAAAAACTTTTCTGCTGAAAACCACACAATGGATTCCTATGGAAGGAAATACAAGTTACTGGTAAGTACGCTTAGACTTACTTTTCAGGGTCAGTGTTGGGCTAAAAGATGCAGCACTGGGTTCTCTCCTGATAACAGGTGAGTAAATCGGAATTCGTAAATCGGCTGATTTTAGAGGGATATTTGTACGTTTCAAAAATGGACACTTAGAAACTTTTCTGCTGTAAACCACACAATGGATTCCTATGGAAGGAAATACAAGTTACTGGTAAGTACGCTTAGGCTTACTTTTCAGGGTCAGTGCTGGGCTAAAAGATTCAGCACTGGGTTCTCTCCTGATAACAGGTGAGTAAATCGGAATACGTAGTTCGGCTGATTTTAGAGGAATATTTGTACGTTTCAAAAATGGACACTTTGAAACATTTCTGCTGAAAACCACACAATGGATTCCTATGGAAGGAAATACAAGTTACTGGTAAGTACGCTTAGGCTTACTTTTCAGGGACAGTGCTGGGCTAAAAGATTCAGCACTAGGTTCTCTCCTGATAACAGGTGACTAAATCGGAATTCATAGTTCAGCTGATTTTAGAGGAATATTTGACCGTTTCAAAATTGGACACAGAAACATTTCTGGTGAAAACCACACAATAGATTCCTATGGAAGGAAATACAAGTTACTGGTAAGTACGCTTAGAATCACTTTTCAGGGTCAGTGCTGGGCTAAAAGATGCTGCACTGGGTTGTCTCCTGATAACAGGTGAGTAAATCAGAATTCGTAGTTCGGTTGATTTTAGATGAATATTTGTACGTTTCAAAAATGGACACTTAGAAACTTTTCTGCTGAAACCCACACAATGGATTCCTATGGAAGGAAATACAAGTTACTGGTAAGTACGCTTAGGCTTACTTTTCAGTGTCAGTGCTGGGCTAAAAGATTCAGCACTGGGTTCCCTCCTGATAACAGGTGACTAAATCGGAATTCATAGTTCAGCTGATTTTAGAGGAATATTTGTACGTTTCAAAATTGGACACAGAAACTTTTCTGGTGAAAACCACACAATGGATTCCTATGGAAGGAAATACAAGTTACTGGTAAGTATGCTTAGAATTACTTTTCAGGGTCAGTGCTGGTCTAAAAGATGCAGCCCTGTGTTCTCTCCTGATAACAGGTGAGTAAATCGGAATTCGTAGTTCGGCTGATATTAGAGGAATATTTGTACAATGGTGAAGAAAGGGGGCGGGCCTGAGGTGACTTGTGCAAACACGCCCTGTGGTGCGTTTTACGTTGGGGAATTAATTCCTCTTCAATGCTGAGGTCCCTCTGCAATGCGCCAGGGAGCTGCATTGCAGAGAGGTGTTCAGAGGCCATTCCCCTTTTTACAACACTCTGCAAAGCAGCTCCGTGGCGCTTACTGGAGGTACCTGGTGGGCTAGTTGGCCCCTAGGGGACCTCTGGATTGAAGAGGAATTAATTCCCCAACTTAAAACGTGCCACAAGGCGTGTTTGCACAGTATCACCTCAGGCCCCGCCCCCTACCTTCACCACTGTGCAAACGCACCCCGTGGCGCGTTTTAAGTTGGGAGATTAAGTCCCCTTGAATCCTGAGGTCCCCTGGCGGCCAACTAGCCCACCAGGTAGCTCCAGTAAGCGCCACGGAGCTGCGTTGCAGAGAGGTGTAAAAAGGGGCGTGGTCTCATTACACCTCTCTGCGCATACTCGAGGTTCCTGGTGGGCTAGTGTGCCCCCAGGGACCCCCAGTATTCAAGGGGATTTAGATCCCCCTCTGCAAACGCGCCAGGGGGCGCGTTTGCGGAGTTTTGCAAGGAGGGGGCGTGGCCTCCAGGCCCGATCCCGTCTTATTTTTTTTTTGTTTTTTTGGAAGGGGGCTGTGTAGCCCCCTCTTCTTTTTCTACTTTATTGGCCCTGGGGACCCCATCCCCCAGGGCCTGCACCCATTTTTTAAACAGTTTTTTTTAAACAAAAATCGGGAAGGGGGCCGCGTGGCCCCCTTCCCGAGGCCCTAATTTGCCATGGGGATCCCATCCCCCTGGGCATGGCCTTTGTTTTTTTAATTTTTGTATTGTGGAGGGGGGCTGCCTTTCCCCCCTCCTGTGGCCTCTTTTGGTATTTTTTAGGAGGGGGGCCGCGTGGCCCCACTCCTGGGCCACTACTGGCCCCAGGGACCCCATCCCCTGGGACCTGGCCACCTTGTTGGGGACCATGGGGGGGTCCCCAATCCCCCCACGGTCCCAGCCGGCTCCCCGCTTCCTGTGGGAGCCGGCATTGCTTTTCCACATGGGGAGCAGCTAACATGCTGCTCCCCATGTGGAAAAGCAATCTGCTTTGCTTCATTGAAGCGAGAGCAGGTTTCCCTGCTCTCGCTTCAATGAAGCAAAGCAGTTTGCAATGGTAGGGTGGGAGCCGCGAGGCTCCCGCTCTGCCATTGCAAACAGCAGTGTCCCGGGGGTGGGCACCCCGGGACACTGCAGGAGCCGGCCCTGGGGGTGGTGGTCCCCAGGGACATCATTGGCTCCAGGAGGGGGGCCGCGCGGCCCCCCTCCCACTTAATTTAAAGCCCGGGAGGTGATGGTCCCCGGGGCTTGGGGGTCCGTAACGGACCCCCTATGTTAAATAATTAGTGCGCCGGAGAGGTGGCAGTCCCCGGGCGTGTCAGGGGGGCTTGAGCCCCCCCCCCCCCCACACTGGGATTTTAGTTTTTTTTTTTAAAACAAGCCCCGGGGGGTGGCGGTCCCTGGGGCTGTGGGGGGGCCATGAGCCCCCCGCATACATTGCCATAAAGCCCCGGGGGTGGCAGCCCCTGGGGCTTGGGGGCAGCCTTTAAGCCCCCCCACCCATGTGTAAAAATGCCCTGGGGGGTGGCGGTCCCCGGGGCTGGGGGGGGTTGAGAGCCCCCCCATAATTCAGATAAGCCAGATAATTCAGATAAGCCAGATAATTCAGATTTTTTTAAAAACAAGCCCCGGGGGGTGGCGGTCCCCGGGGCCCCTTTGGGTCCCCCATTATAATATACATATTGCCCCTGGGACTTGGCCCCCCCGGGGGATAAATAAAAACAAAGCGCGGGAGGCCGCGCTTCGTTTTTTTTTCGGCAACAGGATGCGCAGATCCTAAGTGCATCCCGTGATTTTTAAAAAAAATCAACAAACAAATTTGGGCCTTCTGGGACCCCCTGAGCATGCCTAGGGGGTCAGGGTGTTTCTACCCTGCCCCCTTGTCACGTTTGGTGCCTTTTTTGGGGGGTTGTCTTAGATGGCTGCCAACACGTCCTGATTCAGAGTGTTGGCAGCCAATTAGCATTCAGCTCGTGCTCGGGACGGTGCGGGGAGGGTGCGCAGATCCTCCGAGGCCATAGATATATCTATCTTTTTAACTCTAATTTTCTCAGGAACTACTGAACGGATTTACACCATTTAAGCCAAAGGCACGAGTCTAAACTGAGGACTACCTCTTTGCCAAATTGGCTGTAATTCCATTCAGCAGTTCGGGCTGTAGCTGCGTCAACAGGTCCTATGGGAAAATGCATGGGGAAAATGCATTTTGGGACCACCCTTTTTTCTCAGCCCCTGCTTGACGAATCACTGTGAAATTTTCAGGATACGAGCGGACCGGAGCTGGCCAAAAGTTTGGAAAATTTCGCGAAGATTTGTCAATCGGCGTCAACTTTATTCCAAATAGAATGTTGCGGATTTCCTATGGAAAATAGGTCCTAACTATATCATGGATTCACTGAAAAAACCATAGGTTTCAGGGGCGTTATAGTTAGCTGGACATTTCCCTCGTACAAAACCCTAGAAATTCCCCATTTATAGTTAGTTCAGCTAACTATAACTCGCGCCCCCGCAATGCACTGCTGATGACGTCACATATTACATCACTCATGACATGGTCAGTGACATCACTGATTACATCATCCAGTGAGTATGTGTTTCTGTACAGTTTTAATATGTTTAATATATATAGGGAAAGGTCTGTTGAAGAATGAGTGGGTGTACAAGTGTGTGTATGGATGATTTTCTAGGTGCGTAACTGACTCTATAAGTGAGTGATTAAATGTATCTTACTGCAGACTAGTGACTAAACTGTGTGAATGTCTGTATGTGTCTGTGTATAGAGAGAGAGAAAGAAAGCAAGAGTGAGTGAGTGAGAGGAAGAGAAAGAGAGAAAGAGTGAGAGAGACGAAGCGAGAGAGAAACAGTGAGAGATAGGAAGAGAGAGAAAGAGTGTGAGAACCAGGAAGAAAGAGAGAAAGAGAGAAACAGTGTGAGAAGGAGAGAGAGAAAGAGTATGAAGGAGAGAAAGGAAGAGATGAAGAGGACAGTGAGTGCCCATACTGTTGACAAAACCCTCACAGCTCACCTTTACGCCACCGCTGTGTCTCCAGTCACGTGCCGGGACCTAGTGGAGCCCTCAAGCTTCCACATCTGAAACATAGTACAGATTTAGTAATGGGAGAGTATATACAACTGTGTATGCCTAAATCGCTGTGCCGCCTTTGTGTTTCCACTCCCGCCGCCCAGACGTATTTGCCCACCGCTGCGCACCCAGGCCTCACTGCGCACCTTTTCGCGGACAGGGCACCCTCCACATCATGCAGTCCCGCACCGCAGGCCAACATGTTTCACATTTGGGGATGCGTCTTGATTTTGCCATGGCAGAGGACATACTAGTGCACCGATCATCATTGCAGGTTGCACACCCGCTCAGTCCTTGCGGTGCCACTAACTCAGTGACCAGTGAGGCTTTCCTGTTCGGTGGCTCAGGCCTACATGAGTTGTCCGGAACACCGGGACGGGCCATGACTGTGCATGCGGTGGGAGCAACTCTAAAATGGCGTAGAGCACGTGTGCCCGGTCTTTTTTATTGGTAGGGTCACGTGTCCTGTGATGCCTGTGCTGGATGGGTGTGGTGTGGGTGTATACCAGCCATGAGGGAATGCCTGTGGCATAATGACAATTAGACCTGTGACCAGGCGATCACTACAATGAAAATCTGGGCCGTGTAGCATTGTTGTCCTTCCTCGTAAGCGTAAGCAAAGTGGGCTGGCCTGGCGTATGCCAGTCCTGTGTGAGGCTGTGAAGAGTGACTCCGGAGCTATGGGCGTGGCTCCATCGTGAGCTGTATGAGGAATCAACTGATGCGGCACTGTTGCCAGATTGAGCTAGATCACGCACAATTGGGCTATATTTTTCCCGGTTGTGCAGTAAAATTTTGGTTTGTGCTAGTTGCCAGATTATAAATATATATACAGCGCTCCAGCAAACTAGTATCTTAAAGCGCTTTATTAGACAAATATTTACTTGGAATTCTGCTGCAACATCAATTCCAATGCATTCACCGCCTGCTTGACGATGTCCCTGCCCCTCCTTCCTTAAAGTAACAGTATAGGGTACTTTGGGCTACTTTTTGGTTGTCTTTGGGGTAGAGAATGCTTAAAAAATCTGGCAACACTGGCATGTGGGTGTTCTTGTTGTAGTGCTGCCGTCACCCGGGTCGCAAGCATCAATGTGTCGCTCTGTGAGCCAAGACCCACAACATGGCCAACATGGAAGGTACGGGGAATAACTGTGTTGTAATCACAACATGACACAGAGACAGGAAGTCAGTTCCACAGGTTTATTGGTCACGACACACACAGCATCAGCGCACCGCATCCTTCAGTCAGCAGCCGCTCAACTGACAGGACGCGAGCGCACCGTCAACCAATTAGAACATTAGCATTCTCAACATTCGGTTGAGAAGCAAGATCATAACATACCCCCCTTTCCTCTACACGCAGGCAGAGCAAATGAATTGACTGAAAAAGGGGAAAGGAGAGAGCAAGGGAAGGGCCGGGGCAGGGAGACAAAGAAGCAAGGCAGGAGGCAGTGAGCAAAACAACACAACCACCTCACTGACAACAAGAGAAAGAGATAATACAGGTGGCAAATCACCCCACCAGTGTTAGACCCTTCAATGATGTCATTGACGAATTATCCACTGTCGCTGGACAGGTTATCATGCGCGGTGATGAGATAATTCCCCCTTTTGGCATTCGCAAAAGACTCTTCAACTTAGCCCACAAAGGACACTTAGACCAGACTATTACTAAAAAACGCTTGAGGAATGAATTCTGGTGGCCAGGTATGGATAATGAAGTGGTCGATTGGGTTGAGAGATGCAGTGAATGTTGTGAGTGTGAGAAGAGACTTAAGGTTGGACCACAATCTGTCCCGAGTTCGATCCATGATCCCGGGGTGGTTTGGCATAGCATTTGCCCTGCTTTTATTGACCTATGCCAGGTGTTCACCACAGTAAGAGATTTGGCACGGTCATAATGGATGTCCACTCTAGATGGCTTATTGTATATCTGCTTTCTGAAATTACCACTAGAATTACCATTAGAGTACTGCGCACCATTTTCAAAGAGGAAGGTTTTCCCACTGTCCTTATTACGGATAACAGCACCCAATTAACTTCAAATGAAATGGGGAAGTTTCTTCGTGAGTGTGGTATTAGACATTCACTCACCACATTGTACAACCCTCAATCCAATGGGATCGTAGAAAGAGCCAACCGTATGGTTAAAGGAGCCATAAGTCTGGCTCTCACCAATAATCTTAACATTGATGAAACCTTAAGCGAATTAGTGTGGGCCTACCGCACCACTGAGAATTCCACCACCGGGGTAGTTCCCTTCATTGCCATGCGAGGTAGAAAACCATCTTTTAAATTAGTACCTCCATGGGTCAGAGAGTTGGTAGAAGGGAAGAATGTGAGTGGAAGTGGGAAGAGTACTCCCATGCACCCATCCTCACTAGGACACACCCAAGAGAAGACTTCGGTTAACATTCAAGTGGGTGACTGGGTCAAAGTTAGATCCGGATGTTGGGTCAAAGGTCTATGCAAGTTTCGTGGTCCTTTCAAAGTTCAGGAAGTGCATCCTTTCTATGTTGTGTTGGCCAATGGAGAAAAATGGAACTTATGGAGAGTAGCTAAGTATCGCTCACGAGACCAATCTCCTAATGCCATTGTCAGAAGGAATTCATGTTCAGGTTACATGTTGGCTCATGATCATCAATTACTCAACAGTGCTCACTCCGGTGCTGAGACGAGAGTGCCAGGTCCCGGTGGTGACAATTTGAGTACTAGCCAAAGGTCCAATGCAGAAGATACAGAGTCTCATGGTCCTCAAGACACTCTACCGTGTCAGAGACCCTTGCGGGTCAGGAGACTTCCCCAACATCCCATCCTCGTCGCCAAGAACATGTTGTAATCACAACATGACACAGAGACAGGAAGTCGCTTCCACAGGTTTATTGGTCACGACACACACAGCATCAGCGCACCGCATCCTCCAGCCAGCAGCCGCTCAACTGACAGGATGCAAGCGCACCGTCAACCTATTAGAACGTTAGCATTCTCAACATTCCACTGTGGTGCGAGAAGTGTGGCCACGGTGACAGCAAGATCATAACACACTGACCCTACATTCATCCATAGTTCCACACAAGAAAGATGGTGGAGATGACACATCTGTGTGGATGTGAATGTGTATTGTACATTCAGTAGAGTATTGCGGCTGTAGCAATACTGGGCCATGCAAAGTCCAAAATCCAGTTTCTGGGACATGGAGGGCAGCCAATTAGAGAGAAGCTTGTTGTCGGAGTTAGGCTGTGCCAACATATGTACTTATTCAATCACTCCGCCAATCCCCACGCACTTATAAATTCCCTATACACTCTCCTTGCAGTACTCTAATCATCCAGTCTCTACGCACGTACTTGTACCGAGACAAAGTTACATAACCAAAGTTTTCTCCCACTGTCAAAGGTAAGTTGGTTGCATACGCTGTCCAGAGCACAATGTAATGTGGTAGGGCCCAGGGGCAGCATGTTGCATACATAATGAACACACGGACACAGATAGATAGTGGAACTGGGTACGGGCACATGCGCTCACCTCCTTTTTATTACCAGGGTCACATGTCCAGTGACGTCTGTGCTGGATGCTTGTGGTGTGAGTGTAAGCCAGCCCTCCGGGAATAGTTGGTGCTGGCAACAAGTAGAACAGTAATCATTGGATCAGACGCAGAGATTCAATTATAAAGGGTGAATGATTTGTGGGGCACCAGATGACTTGTGGCACACTGAGGTAGGGGCACCAGATGTGAAATTATACACAAAAAATGGTATCATAAAGAGTCCATGATTTGTGGTGCACTGAGATAGGGGCATTAGAAGCATTCAGCTTGTGCGCAGCCAGCGATGATGTATGGTCCGGGCGGGCCGAACTGGGAGCAATGACTCTTGCCTACTGGACTCCGTCATCTGCAATTGCGACACAATGTGAATTTTGAGCCCTGCTATCCGCAATGTAGATGGAAGGCAGTAGTCAGCACAGAAATTTAGGAATGCTTTTTGTCACTTCCTCTTGACAAAATCCGAGGACATAGAGTACAATTCTGTCTGCAATTAATAAATCATGCCAAAATGTAAATTGTGAGCTCTGCTGACCGCAGTGTAGGTAACAAAAGATGAAATATGTATGGAATACATTGTCGAAATGTGTAGGTTTCGGGGACGTTCTAGTTAGTTGCCTACTGGACTCTGAAATTCATGAATCAAGAATGAATTCGAACTGTGAGCTCTGCTGGCCGCAGTGTAGACTGCCATTCAGTGTTCTTTTGGATTTTCAAGATGAATTTCGTGATTGTACTAAGGCTATAATTGATATCAAAAAAGTTCTTGAATCATGGATACTAAAAGGATATTATTTAGGTTTCAAAGATGTTGTAGTTAGTTGCCTACTGGAGCCTGCAATTAATGAATAAACACTCAATTTTAATTGTGAGCCGTGCTGACCGCAGTGTAGGCCAGAGGCAGAGGTCAGCAAGGGCCCACAGCCACGTGACGTTCAGTAGAGCTGTAGAGTTATTGGCAATTCAGCGTGTGTGCAGCCAGCGATAATAAGTGGTGCACTGAGTTAGTGATACCTGAAGCAACCAGCGTGTGCGCACCCTGCGATGATGCGTGGTCCGAGTGGACCGCACTAGTAGCAATGTCTTTTGTCTAATGAATTCTGCCTCAGTAAGGCCACGTGACGTGACTTGTGGAGCACTGAGTTAGTGGCATCAGAAGGATTCAGCGTGTGCGCACCCTACGGTGATGCGTGGTTCGGGGCGGGCTGCACTCGTAGCAATTTCTTTTGTCTAATGAATTCTGCCTTAATAAGGCTACGTGGCGA
Source organism: Triturus cristatus (assembly GCF_964204655.1). Lineage (NCBI taxonomy): Eukaryota > Metazoa > Chordata > Amphibia > Caudata > Salamandridae > Triturus > Triturus cristatus. The sequence goes on from NC_140585.1 coordinate 445,317,494, forward strand.
TGACTTGTGGTGCAGTGAGTTAGTGGCACCTGAAGCACTCAGTGTGTGTGCACCCTGCGATAATGCATGGTCCGGGCGGGCCGCACTGGTAGCAATGTCTTTTGTCTAATTAATTCTGCCACAGTAAGGCCACGTGGCGGTGACTTGTGGTGCACTGAGTTAGTGGCACCTGAAGCACTCAGTGTGTGCTCACCCTGGGATGATGCGTGGTCCGGGTGGGCAGCACTGGTAGCAATGTCTTTTGTTGAAGGAATTCTGCCTTAATAAGGCCACGTGGCATTGAGTTGTGGTGCACTGAGTTAGTGGTACCTCTGGCGCTCAGAATGTACACAGCCTGCGATGATGCGTGGTCTGGGCGGGCTGCACTGGGAGGAATGTGTATTGCCTACTGGACTGCGTCATCTGCAATCACCACTCCATCTGAATTGTGAGCCCTGCTGTCCGCAGTGTAGTTTGAAGGCAGTAGTCTGTACAGACATAAGTCTGCCGTGCTGTGCCGCTGTGTTCGCAGGGGGCGTGTGTCGAGGAGGCCAGTAGATATGGCGGCAGCTACCTGGCTTGGCTTTCATACAAGTAAACCACACCCAGAGTCCCGGCCTATTTATTAACACTTCTATGCTAGAATGGCATATGTTGGACCAGCCCACTGTGCCTCCACTTACAGGGGACAACGATACAGGTACATGACCGAGATCTTACACACTGCCTTATGTAACATGGTTGCGTCCACTGTCCACAACACTACAAGCACCAGCAGTATATGTAAACATGGAGAGGTTTGTGCTCTGCATAGTGAGGTCTGTCCAGCACATCACCGCTACACTTGGTATTGTGTGCATTATTATTGGTGGGTGATTTGCGTCCTTCACCCATGTTTGGTTGCTACATCTCGCAACATTCAGCTATTGTGTGGCTGGGGAGCCATGCTGTTTTTGGAAGGTCCACTGTCCTGTTGTGCGCTGTCTCGGTGGTAGTGGGGGTGTGGTCTGGGGGGAGGTCCTGAGGGTGGTGGCAGTGGGTTTTGTGGCCTTCTTGGGTGTGGGAGGTGCATGATCAGTAGCTCTATGACATGTGTTGGTCTTCAGATGTAATGCTGGGCTGGGCTCCCTTTCACACTGTAGGTAGTCATCCTACTTTACACCAGTAAAAGGCAGATGGTACATTCCTACTGTTATCGCACCTTATTGCCTGTTTTTGGATCGCACGGCAGATTTGGCTGTTCGTTGAAGATATCGGGAAGTGGTGTTTTCATGTTATTTTTGTACAGGAACGCCAACTCTGCATATAATTTGTGTTAGTTGTTGGTCTCATTTGTGGCAAATTTTTTGGGCGGAAACTATTGCTGGAAAACTGGCGATATTGCCTGTTTTCACCAGGTTGAAAATGGAATGATAATTTAAAATCACTGAAAAAAACATAGGTTTAATGAATATTATAATTAGGAATTACCATTTAAAAAACCTTTGAAATTCACTAAAAAAAAACTATAGGTTTCAGGGACGTTTTAGTTACAAATTAGCATTTAAAAATCCTTTGAAATTAGCTGAAAAACAATAGGTTTCTGGGACGTTATAGTTAGTTGCACGTTTCACTCGTACAAAACCATAGAAATTCGGCCGTTATAGTTAGTAGAGCTAACTATAACTCACGCCCCCGCAATGCACTGCTGATGACGTCACACATTACATCATTCATGACATGGTCAATGACATTACTGATGACATCACTGATGACATCTCAAATGACATTACTGATGACATCACTGATGACATCATCCACGTGATAATTTGACGCACCTCTTCACACCCTAATATAACCTTTGATACACCCACTCTAAAATACTGACTCCCATTTTCTAAGCCATAGACAAATCAATAGCAGTTGCTATATACCCACTGACTACTTCCTAGTTATATACACACATTCATTCATTCACTCATACAGTAACTCATACATGCAGTCACTCATCAATAGAGCACTATTATATGTACTCATACACCTATACAAACACTCATACACCATCACTCATCAATCGAGTTATTGACACACGTAGCTAGTCATGTAAAGAATCTATAACACTGTTGTTTACTCATCTATACAGTTATACATTCAGTATCTAACCTATTCATACAAATAGTAACATAGACTGACTCTCTTATACAATCACTGACACAAGCACACACTCATTTATACAGCCACTCTCACAATTACTCACAATCACATAAAGTCATTTATATACTCCAAAACTCACACATACTGCCTTTCACATATGTAGTTACTCACACATATACCAGTGAAATATACATTCACTCTCCAACACAGTGATACACACACACACACTCACTGAAACAGCTATTTCCACATGCACTATTGAACCCATACACCTAGTAAATTAGCCACTCACACATGTTGGCAGAAAGTTACAGACCACCCACCTACCTACACACACAAACACTGAGCCACCCATACTAATAATTATGCTACCAATAAGTAAGCCAGATAAACAGTCATGCACCTAATCATCAATCCATGCAGCAGCTTATACAACAACTGAGAGACTGATACAGACATTCCCACAGTTTAGTCACTAACCCATGCATTCAGTAAGAGACATTTAATCACTAACATATACAGTCAGTCACACATCTATTAAATCTTCCACCCAGACACTTATACACCAACTCATTCTTCAATACACCTTGGCATTAACATATATAAAATATATTTAAAGTTTAAAAAACACACATTCACTGGATGATGTCATCAGTGATGTCATTTGAGATGTCATCAGTGATGTCAGTGACCATGTCATGAATGATGTAATATGTGATGTCATCAGCAGTGCATTGCGGGGGCGTGTGTGTGTGTGTGTGTGTGTATATATTTATATACATGTGTATATATATATATATATTCACTGAAAAAACCATAGGTTTCAGGTGCGTTATAGTTAGTTGGATATTTCTCTCGTACAAAACCATTGAAATTCCCCCGTTATGGTTAGCTCAGCTAACTGTAACTCGTGCGCCCGCAATACACTGCTGATGACATACAACTAACTATAACGCACCTCAAACCTATGGTTTTTTCAGTGAATTTCTAAGGTTTATTAAATGCTAATTCCCAACTATAATGTGCCTGAAACCTATGGTTTTTTCAGTGAATTTCAAGGGTTTTGTAAATGACAAATTTTAAATGTATTAATTGTTATATTGATTTTTTTAATACTGATTTCCTACATTTTTTTATCTATTTATTTTTAGATATTTTATTTTTTAAATTACATTATAATTACATTATACATTACATTACAAAATATACTTTCTCAGAATGAATTACTTTAGTTTAAATACGTTGCAAATAGGCAATAGACTTTTAAGTACAGTAGTTACAGTTGTTGCAATGGGCAACACAATTTCGAACACAATGCACCATTGAGCTCAATCTGAATTTCTAGTTAAATGCAATTAGTTACTTTATGGATTACTTTTCTAATCACAGGACTGGATCCGAGATTCAGTCCTTGGACATCTCCTGTAAACAGTTGAGTAAAAGCGTTTTGGTTACAGTAGTGATTTTTAAGGAATATTATTGTATTTTAAAAGTTGACACAGAAATTTTTTCACATATAATCACCAATGTTATCCTATGGCAGGAACTTCACTTAAGCAGGTAAGAAGTGTTATCGTTACTTCTTCTTACTCAGTGGTGGATCCTGGATCCAGCACTAGTGCATCTCCTGTAAACAGTTGAAAGAATGCATTTAAGTCATATAGCCGACTTTTAAGGAATATTTTAAGTTTGTGACCACTGCGCCTTCCGGCCTGGTCACCCCCACGCTCCTGTGCCTGTGCCTGCTCCCGCAGCCCCAGCCACCCGAGGGCCGCCAAGCCCGCTCCAGCTTTCCCGCCGCCCCAGCCCGTGGCCCCGCCCCCCCGCCAGCCGATTGGCTCGCGCTCCCGCCTCCCCGCAGACCCTCCCGACCGGCTCCCTTCTTAAGGGGAGCCTGACCAGAACCAGGGAGTGACCACTGCGCCTTCCGGCCTGGTCACCCCCACGCTCCTGTGCCTGTGCCTGCTCCCGCAGTCCCAGCCTCCCGAGGGCCGCCGAGCCCACACCAGCCTCCCGCAGCCCCAGCCACCCGAGGGCCGCCAAGCCCGCTCCAGCTTTCCCGCCGCCCCAGCCCGTGGCCCCACCCCCCCGCCAGCCGATTGGCTCGCGCTCCCGCCTCCCCGCAGACCCTCCCGACCGGCTCCCTTCTTATGATGTCCCCAGACTGACCGCGCAGCGGACGCGCGCAGCGGGAGCACCGATTGAGCGCCGAAGGTGCGCCAAAGGTAAGCCCGTCTACGCCCGTCCGCGCCTGGACCCCTGGCCCCCGCAGACCCCAGCCCACCCACCGGACGTACGACGCCGCCACCCTCAACGCACTCAACGCCGGCCGAAGCCCAGGATGCTACCAAGCCACCCCGAGACGCACCCACGGACCCTTCTGCTGCAACTCCAGCAAGTTCACCTGCATCCGGACCTGCACTACTCCAGCACCAACCAAGACCAAGACGAGCAACAGCAGCAGCCACCTGAAATGCATCCTGCTCAACACCCGCTCCGTCCACAGACACGCCGTCGAGCTCTGGAACCTGCTCGACACCACAGCCCCAGACGTCGCCTTCCTCACGGAAACCTGGATGAACGCCTCCTCAACGCCCGACATTGCCATCGCCATCCCAGACGGCTACAAGATCATCCGAAGGGACCGCATCAACCACACCGGAGGAGGCCTCGCCATCATCCACAGGAACACCATCCGCATCATGACCAACACCGACGACACCCTCGCACCCGCCGAGCACCTGCACTTCCAGGTCCACATCAACCCCAAGACCACCCTCAGAGGCACCCTCATCTACACACCCCCGGGACCACGCACACAATTCAGCCGACTTCATCAGCCCGCACGCCCTCCTCTCCGCTGACTACATCCTCCTCGGGGACATCAACTTCCACCTGGAGAACAACAACAACCGCAACACCACCACCCTGCTGGACAACCTCGCCAACCTCGGACTCAAGCAGCTGGTCACCACCCCCACCCACTACGCCGGACACACACTTGACCCCGTCTTCTCATCCAGCAAGGACATCGCCTTCAGCCACACCACCGGACTCCACTGGACGGACCACAGCTGCGTCCACTTCAGCTTCAGAAGGACCACGATCCACCACCACCAGCAACAGGTTGCACGCAGAAGCTGGAACAAGATGACAGCCGACCAGCTCGCGACCGCCCTGAGCAAGAACCCACCCAGCAGCGCAACGAACCCCAGCCAAGCGGCCACCAACCTCACGAAGTGGATCAGCGACTGCGCAGACGACCTCACCCCTCTGAAGACCCCGACTAGCAGACCCGGTAGCAAGAAAGCCCCATGGTTCACCGACGAACTCAAGAGCTCCAAGAATAACTGCCGAGCCCTCGAGAGAACCTGGCACAGTGACCCAACACCGGACAACATGACTGCCCTCAAGCTCGCCACCCGAAAACACCACCAACTCATCCACGCCACCAAGAAAACCGCATTCAAGGAACGACTGGACAACAACGCACACAACAGCAAGGAACTCTTCAACATCGTCAAAGAGCTCTCCAACCCCATCGCCGGTAACAATGACATCACCCCTTCACAAGACCTCTGCAACTCCCTCGCCTCCTACTTCCACAACAAGATCGCGGACATACACAGCAGCTTCAGCACTCAACCGACGCACGCCACGACCGAACTACCACCCCCCACCACCACCCTCCGCGCCTGGACCCCGATCAGCACCGAAGACACCGTCCGCACGATGAACTCCATCCACTCCGGATCTCCTACCGACCCCTGCCCTCACCACGTCTTCAACAAGGCCGACGCTGTCATCGCACCCCACCTGCGGGACATCATCAACACCTCCTTCGACACCGCTACCTTCCCGGAGAGCTGGCAGCACGCTGAACTCAGCGCTCTACTAAAGAAGCCATCAGCCGACCCCACCGACCTCAAGAACTACCGCCCCATCTCGCTGCTCCCGTTTCCTGCAAAAGTCATCGAGAAGACCGTCAACATGCAGCTGGCTGCCTTCCTCGAGACGAACTGATCACTCGACCTCTCGCAGTCTGGCTTCCGGGCCAACCACAGCACCGAGACCGCCTTGATCGCAGCCACCGATGACATCCGAGCTCTGCTTGACAACGGAGAAACAGCGGCCCTCATCCTCCTAGACCTCTCCGCGGCCTTCGACACTGTCTGCCACCGTACACTAGTGCAGCGACTCAGCAACTTCGGAATCCAGGAGAAGGCACTGGAGTGGATCATCTCCTTCCTTGCCGGAAGGACACAGAGAGTCCGCCTCCCCCCGTTCAGATCTGAAGCCACCAAAGTCATCTGCGGCGTTCCTCAAGGCTCCTCGCTCAGTCCAACCCTCTTCAACATGTACATGAGCCCCCTCGCAGACATCGCACGCCAGCACAACCTCAACATCATCTCCTACGCCGACGACACCAAGCTGATTCTCTCCCTCACCAACGACCCCGCCACCGCCAGAGCCAACCTCCACGAGGGGATGGAAGAGGTAGCTGAATGGATGAAGAACAGCCGCCCGAAACTGAACTCGGACAAGACGGAAGTCCTCATCCTGGGATCCTCACCCTCCGCCTGGGACGACTCCTGGTGGCCCCCCGCCCTAGGCAGCGCACCCAAACCAACAGACCACGCACGCAACCTGGGCTTCATCCTGGACTCCACCCTCTCCATGACCAGACAAGTCAACGCAGTCTCCTCGTCGTGCTTCAACATCCTGCGCATGCTACGAAAGATCTTCCGGTGGATCCCCACCGAGACCAGGAAGACGGTCACCCAGGCCCTCGTCACCAGCCGTCTGGACTACGGCAACTCCCTCTACGCCGGAACCACCGCTAAGTGGATGACTGACAATCACCTCAAATGTAATGCTGATAAGACCGAAATTTTGCCATTTGGAAAGCACAATCTATTTTCCCCGAAGATCTGTTGGCCTGAGGATGCAGTAGCCCCCCTAATACCATCACCTCAGCTCGGAATTTAGGCATTAAATTTGACAACCAACTGTCTTTTAAACAGCAAGCGGTTGCCGTAGCTGGCACCTGTTTCCACATAATAAAAGCGTTGAGAAAATTCTTTGATCTCCTGCCTCTGTCAGCTAGGAAAACAGTCGCTGTGGCATTAATCACCTCCAGGTTGGATTATTGCAATAGTCTATATGCTGGAGTAAACAAATCGGTTCTCCACAGATTGCAAATAGTCCAACATGCAGCGGCCCGCCTAGTATTACGTCTGCCGCGTAGGTCATCAGCCTCAGAAGCATTGAATGCACTTCACTGGCTTCCCATTGTCAAGAGGATTCTTTTTAAGATCCTCTTAATTACTTTTAGGGCCTTCCACCACCAAGGACCCAAATACCTACAGAGTGGATTTAAACGTTATCATCCGGTACGCTGCTTAAGGTCTGTGGGGCAGAATTTGCTTGTAACCCCCAGATTCAAGCTAACAACTAAAGGTGGTAAATCCCTTTTTGTGCTGGGTACCAAGGCGTGGAACAAACTTCCCCTCGTTTTACTCTCTATGTCTCACGAAACCCAATACAGGAAGGCATTAAAAACTTGGCTATTCTCGATGACTGATGCTGCATGCATGGCAATGGTTTAAGTATGTAGTATTTAGCGTGAAGTGTGTCTTCTCCCACCAACCCCGTCCATCTGGGTTGGGTGAGCGCCATGATACTCCTTGGAGTGATAATAGCTCTATAGAAATACATTTTACATTACATTACATTACATTACAACTCCAGAAAAGACTTCAGCGGATCCAGAATGCCTCAGCACGACTCATCCTGGACATCCCCCGTCGCAGCCACATCTCCGGACACCTGAGAGACCTGCACTGGCTCCCGGTCACCAAGAGAATCACCTTCCGTCTCCTCACCCACGCACACAAAGCCCTACACAACCAAGGCCCAGGATACCTCAACAGCCGCCTCAACTTCTACGCTCCCAAACGCCAGCTTCGATTGACCGGCCACGCCCTCGCCACCGTCCCCCGCATCCGAAGAGCCACCACAGGGGGACGGTCCTTCTCCTTCCTCGCCGCCAGGACGTGGAACTCCCTCCCGACCCACCTCCGCCTGACCCAGGACCACCTCGCCTTCAGGAAGCAACTCAAGACCTGGCTGTTCGAACAGTAGCGGACCCCCCTCCCCTAGCGCCTTGAGACCCTCTGGGTGAGTAGTGCGCTATATAAATGCTTTGATTGATTGATTGAAAATCGACAGAAACTTTTCTCCTGAAAACCAGACAATGGATTCCTATGGAAGAAAATACAGGTTACTGGTAAGTACGGTTAGAATTACTTTTCAGGGTCAGTGCTGGGCTAAAAGATGCAGCACTGAGGTCTCTTCTTATAACAGGTGAGTAAATCGGAATTCGTAGTTCTGCTGATTTTATAGGAATATTTTAAAGTTCCAAAACTCCACACTTGGAAGAATTTTCAAGTGAAACCAGTCAATGTTACCCTATGGAAGGAAATTCACTTAGCAGGTAAGTAGTGTTATCGTTACTTTTTCTTACTCAGTGGTAGATCCTGGATTCAGCACTGGTGCATCTCCTGTAAACAGTTGAAAGAATGCGTTTAAGTCATACAGGCAATTTTTTAGTTTTTTTTAGTTTGTGAAAATAGACACTTAGAAACTTTTCTGCTGAAAACCAGACAATGGATTCCTATCGAAGGAAATACAAGTTACTGGTAAGTACGGTTAGAATTACTTTTCAGGGTCAGTGCTGGGCTAAAGGATGCTTGTTTCCAGTCCAGGGAGGACCTGGCTTGGCAGTTCGGGCTGGACTGTTCCCATGGGGCACAGGGTCAAGACTGATTTGCATATGGCTGGGTTCAAACTGGAATGGCATGGTGAGCAAAAAAACGATGGATTTAGGCCCAGATCTCTGTACTGGGGTGAATGTATGACATTGTTCTGCATTCTGTCCATCAATTGTTGTTTTTGCCTTTGTCACCCCGAGTGGGAAGGGTATGCTCAGACGTGAGTCCCGTGCTCTCCATGCCACTGGAATCAAGCTATCCTGGCTGACGAGGGCTGAAAGCCCGAAACCGGTCCTAGGATGCTTGTTTCCAGTCCAGGGAGGACCTGGCTTGGCAGTTCGGGCTGGACTGTTCCCATGGGGCACAGGGTCAAGACTGATTTGCATTTGGCTGGGTTCAAACTGGAATGGCATGGTGAGCAAAAAAATGATGGATTTAAGCCCAGATCTCTGTACTGGGGTGAATGTATGACATTGTTCTGCATTCTGTCCATCAATTGCTGTTTTTGCATTTGTCACCCCGAGTCGGAAGGGTATGCTAAGACGTGAGTCCCGTGCTCTCCATGCCACTGGAATCAAGCTATCCTGGCTGACGAGGGCTGAAAGCCCGAAACCGGTCCTAGGATGCTTGTTTCCAGTCCAGGGAGGACCTGGCTTGGCAGTTCGGGCTGGACTGTTCCCATGGGGCACAGGGTCAAGACTGATTTGCATATGGCTGGGTTCAAACTGGAATTGCATGGTGAGCAAAAAAACGATGGATTTAGGCCCAGATCTCGGTACTGGGGTGAATGTATGACATTGTTCTGCATTCTGTCCATCAATTGTTGTTTTTGCATTTGTCACCCCGAGTGGGAAGGGTATGCTCAGACGTGAGTCCCGTGCTCTCCATGCCACTGGAATCAAGCTATCCTGGCTGACGAGGGCTGAAAGCCCGAAACCGGTCCTAGGATGCTTGTTTCCAGTCCAGGGAGGACCTGGCTCGCAGTTCGGGCTGGACTGTTCCCATGGAGCAAAGGGTCAAGACTTTTTTGCATATGGCTAGGTTCAAACTGGAATGGCATGGTGAGCAAAAAAACGATGGATTTAGGCCTAGATCTCTGTACTGGGGTGAATGTATGACATTGTTCTGCATTCTGTCCATCAATTGTTGTTTTTGCATTTGTCACCCCGAGTGGGAAGGGTATGCTCAGACGTGAGTCCCGTGCTCTCCATGCCACTGGAATCAAGCTATCCTGGCTGACTAGGGCTGAAAGCCCGAAACCGGTCCTAGGATGCTTGTTTCCAGTCCAGGGAGGACCTGGCTTGGCAGTTCGGGCTGGACTGTTCCCATGGGGCACAGGGTCAAGACTGATTTGCATATGGCTGGGTTCAAACTGGAATGGCATGGTGAGCAAAAAAACGATGGATTTAGGCCCAGATCTCTGTACTGGGGTGAATGTATGACATTGTTCTGCATTCTGTCCATCAATTGTTGTTTTTGCATTGGCCTAAAAGATGCAGCACTGGGTTCTCTCCTGATAACAGGTGAGTAAATCGGAATTCGTAGTACATCCAGTAAGCGCCACAGAGCTGCGTAGCAGAGAGATGTCAAAAGGGGCACGGCCTGCACCACTTCTCTGCAACGCAGTGCAGTGGCGCCTCCTGGAAGCACCTGGTGGGCTACTTGGCCCCCATAGTCCCTCAGGTTTGAAGTGGAATTTTTTCCCTAACTTAAAACGCGCCACAGGGTGTGTTTGCACACATCATGTAAGACCCCGTCCCCTCGCTTCACCACTATGTAAACACGCCCTGTCACCGTTCTAAGTTGAGAGATTAAGTCCCCTTCAATCCTAAGGGTCCCTAGGGTCAAACTAGCCCACTAGGTACCTCCAGTAAGCGCCACAGAGCTGTGTTGCAGAGAGGTGTAAAAAGGGGCGTGGCCTCTGAACACCTGTCTGCAACGCATCTCCCTGGTGCATACTGGCGGTACCTGGTGGGCTAGTTGGCCCCCAGGGACCCCTCAAGATTAAAGAGGAATTAATTCCTCAACTTAAAACGCACCACAGGGCACGTTTGCACAATGGTAAAGGAAGCAGGCGGGGCCTGAGGTGACATGTGTGCAAACACGCCCTGTGGCATGTTTTTAAATGGGGAATTAATACCTCTTTAATCCTGAGGTGCCCTGGGGGCCAACAAGCCCAGCAGGTACCTCCAGTATGCACCAGGGAGCTGCGTTTCAGAGAGGTGTAAAAAGGGGCATGGCCTCTGAACACCTGTCTGCAACGCAGCTCCCTGGCGCATACTGGAGATACCTGTTGGGCTATTTAGCCCTCAGGGACCCTCAGTATTGAAAGAGTATTAATTCCCCAACTTAAAACGTGCCACGGGGCGCGTTTGCTCAGTGGTGAAGGGAGGGGGTGGGGCCTGAGTTCACATGTGTGCAAACACGCCCTCTGGCGCGTTTTAAGTTAAAGAATTAATTCCTCCTCGATCCTGTGGGTCCCTGGGGGCCAACTAGCCCACCAGGTACCTCCAGTATGTGCCAAGAGGCTGCGTTGCAGACAGGTGTTCAGAGGCCACGCCCCTTTTACAACGCTCTGCAACTCAGCTCCGTGGCACTTACTGGAGGTACCTCTTTTTCAAATTTTTTGGCCCTGGGGACCCCATACCCCAGGGCCTCCTCCAATTTTTTTAAAAATAATAATAACATCGGGAATGGGGCCGCGTGGCCCCCCTCCCGAGGCCATAATCTGCCCCGGGAACCCATCTCCCGAGGCATGGGCCTTTTTTTATTTTATTTTTTATTTGAAGGGGGGCTGCCTTGGCCCCCTCCTGTGGCCACTTACGGCCCCGGGGACCCCATCCCCCAGGGCTGGCCCTTTTTTATTTAAAATAAAAAAAATCATTTTGGGGAGGGGGGTCCTCCTCCCAGGCCACTTATGGCCCCTGGGACCCCATCCCCTGGGGCTGGCCCACTCCGTTGGGGACCGTGGGGGGATCCCCAATCCCCCCACGGTCCCAGCCGGCTCCCCGCATCCTGCGGGAGCCGGCATTGCTTTTCCACATGGGGAGCAGCTAACATGCTGCTCCCCATGTGGAAAAGCAATCTGCTTTGCTATTTGGAAGAGAGAGCAGGTTTCCTGCTCTCTCTTCCAAATAGCAAAGCAGTTTACAATGACAGGGTGGGAGCCGCCCTGTCATTGCAAACGGCAGTGTCCCGGGGGTGGGCCCCCCGGGACACTGCAGGAGCTGGCCCTGGGGGGGGTGGCGGTCCCCAGGGCCATCAAGGGCTCCAGGAGGGGGTTGTGGTCCCTGGGGTTTGGGGGTCCATAACAGACCCCCAGATTAAAAATGTAGTGCCCCAGGGAGGTGGTGGTTCCCAGGGCTGGGGGGGGCTATAGCCCCCCACGCAATTTATAATAAAGCCCCAGGGGGTGGCGGGTCCCGGGGCCGGGGCTGGGGGGCCCCTCTGGGCCCCCCACTTAAACTGTTATTGCCCCCAGGATTTGGCCCCCCGGGGGCTAATAAGTAATATAGCGCAGGAGCCCGTGCTTCGTTTTTGTTTTCATCGGCAAGATCCGCGCACCCTGAGCGGATTTTGCTGATTTTTTTTTAAAAAACGACCCTGCCCCCTTTTCACGTTTTGCGTGTTTGTTTTTTAGGTTTCTTGTGCCTCGGTTCTACCGAGGCACAAGATGGCTGCCAATACTTCCTGATTTGGAGTGCTGACAGCCAATTAGAATACAGCTGTCAGCACTTGGCAGGGTGCGCGCTGGGTGCTCTTATGGTACGCGGATCCTCTGAAGCCATAGATATATATGTACTTTTAAATGTCATTTTCTCAGGAACTACTGGGCGGATTTACACCATTTAAGCAAAAGGCACGAGTCTAAACTGAGGAGTACCTCTTTGCCAAATTTGGTGTAATTCCGTTTAGCAGTTCGGGCTGTAGCTGCGGCTAATGGTCCTATGGGAAATTGCATGGGGAAAACATGTTTTGGGACCCCCTCTTTTTTCCCAGCCGCCGCTACACAAATCATCCCGAGACTTTCAGGATAGGAGCGGACCGGAGCTGGCCAAAAGGTTTGAAAAATTTGCGACGATTCATCAACGGGCGCCAAAGTTATTCCAAATAGAATGTTGCGGATTTCCTATGGAAAATAGGTCCTAACTATAACTACCTACTGGCGACTGCCAGTAGGTAATATATATATATATATATATATATATATTATTCACTGAAAAAACCATAGGTTTCACACATGTTATAGTTAGCGGAAATTTTACTGATAAAAAACCAATGAAATTCCCCCGTTATAGTTAGTGCAGGCAACTATAACTCACGCGACCGCAATCCTCTGCTGATGCTAATACTGTATTTAGACACTTATTTGCCCATGTCTTCTTCCATAAATTTTTAGCTATACATATATTACAAATATTTTTTTTTCATAAAGACACATATGTCATCAGCAGAAGATTGCGGTCGCGTGAGTTATAGTTGCCTGCACTAACTATAACGGGGGAATTTCATTGGTTTTTTATCAGTAAAATTTCCGCTAACTATAACATGTGTGAAACCTATGGTTTTTTCAGTGAATTTGCAAGGTTTTTTAAATGCTAATTCCTAACTATAACTATAACGTGTGTGAAACCTATGGTTTTTTCAGTGAATTTGTACGTTTTTTTAAATGCTAAGTTACTTTACGCCATTCGTGGCATGCGCGCCCACTTAACGCAGTTCGTTCCGTGCGCGCCCACTTTACGCAGTTAGTGCCGTGCACGCACGGTGGGAACGCGGTGCGCTACGCGCACCGCGTGCCCACGTTACGCTAGATGGGCCATGTACGCACGATGCGCTTCGTGGCGTGCGCGCCCATTCGTGGCGTGCGCGCCCACTTAACGCAGTTCGTTCCGTGCTCGCACAGTGAGCACGCGGTGCGCTTCACGCACCGCGCGCCCACTTTACGCAGTTAGTGCCGTGCACGCACGGTGGGCACGCGGTGCGCTAGATGGGCCATGTACGCACGATGCGCTTCGCGGCGTGCGCGCCCACTTAACGCAGTTCGTTCCGTGCGCGCACTGTGCGCTTCGCGCAACGGGCGCGCACAGTGAGCACGCGGTGCGCTTCGCGCACCGCGCGCCCACTTTACGCAGTAAGTGCCGTGCACGCACGGTGGGCACGCGGTGCGCTACGCATGCACCGCGTGCCCACGTTATGCTAGATGGGCCATGTACGCACGATGCGCTTCACGCACCGTGCACATATGGAGGACATATGATGTGCTTCGTTGTAAAAGGTAATATTTTAATTTTTCACATCTGTGATATGCCATGCGCAAATGGTGCCCTTCGGGCACCATATGCACATGGGGTGGGGAGAGTATGGATAATTTTTTTTTTTTTTTGAATTTTTTACCGTACGCGTACGGTAAGCGTAATCGGCGAAATTATCGAAAAAATTAAAATTGCGTTTTTGGCCTTGGGGGATCTTTGGGGACTCCCCCAACATGGCTAGGTGCTTAGGAGCTGTCTAAACAGCCCCTTTACATGTTTTGGTCCTTTGTTTTTTAATCCCCACTCAGAGTGCGAGAGAGAAAATGGTGGCCGCCGCTTCCTGGTTTCGACCGATTCGAATGTTTACTAAGATCTAACAGCCAATCAGAATCGCGCTCGTGCACATCACCGTACGCGTACGGTAAGCGCACCGTAAGCGCACCGTAAGCTGGCTCAGATATATATATTGATTTAAAGGCTATTTTCTCAGAATCTACTGAACAGATTTACACCAAACCTACAAAAGGCACTTCCTTGACCTGTAGACTACCTCTCTGCCAAATTTCAAGGAACTCTGTTCAGCCGTTCGGGCTGTAGCTGTGTCTAAAGGTCCTATGGAAAAATGCATGGGAAAAACGCGTTTTGGGACCCCCCTTTTATCTCAGCCCCCGCTTGACGAATCCCCCCGAGACTTTCAGGGTAGGAGCGGAGCACAGCGCCCCACCTATTTTGAAAATTTCGCGAGGATTCATCGACCGGCGCCAAAGTTATTCAAAATAGAATGTTGCGGTTTTCCTATGGAAACAGGGTCCTAACTATAACTACCTACTGGCGACCGCCAGTAGGTAATATATATATATATATTCACTTAAAAAACCATAGGTTTCACACATGTTATAGTTAGGTGGATATTTCACTCGTAAAAAACTAATGAAATTCCCCCGTTATAGTTAGTTCAGATAACTATAACTCGCGCGCCCGCAATCCTGCTCATGACGTCACATATTACATCACTCATGACATGGTCAGTGGCATCACTCATAACATCACTGATGACATCATCCTTGTGATAGAGTGGCGGTCGCGCGAGTTATAGTTATCTGAACTAACTATAACGGGGGAATTTCATTGGTTTTTTACGAGTGAAATATCCACCTAACTATAACATGTGTGAAACCTATGGTTTTTTAAGTGAATTTGCAAGGTTTTTTAAATGCTAATTCCTAACTATAACGTGTGTGAAACCTATGGTTTTTTCAGTGAATTTGTACGGTTTTTTAAATGCTAAGAGATGTATGTATTTTTTTTATATATTTATTTTACAATAAACTACGTATTAAAAATGTTTTGTTTTTTACCGTGCGCGCATGGTGCGCGCACCCCCGTGATTTTTTTTTTAAAATTTTTTTTTAAAAATTCTGCCTTCGGGGTCCTTCAGGGACCCCCTGACAAAGGCTAGGGGGTCAGGAACTCTCTACCCTGCCCCCTTTTCACGTTCGCCACCTTCCTTTTCACTCTCGCACTGAAAACAAACAAAATGGCGGCCGACACTTCCTGATTTCGACCGATTCGAATGTTGACTGACATGTAACCACCAATCAGAATTACGCTCGCGCACGTTAGGGTGCGCGCACGGTGCGTGGCTATAGATATGTATGTGCTTTTAACTGCAATTTTCTCAGGAACTACTGAACAGATTGACACCGTATGTCCAAAAGGCACATGCCTGACCTGAGGACTACCTCTCTGCCAAATTTCAAGTAATTCTGTCCAGCCGTTCAGGCTGTACCTTCGACTAAAGGTCCTATGGGAAAATGCATGGGGAAAATGTGTTTTTGGACCCCCCCTTTTTTCTCGGCCCCCGCTTGACGAATCCCCCCGAGACTTTCAGGGTAGGAGCTGAGCGGAGTGCCCCATTAGTTTTGAAAATTTTGCGAAGATTCGTCTACCGGCGCCAAAGTTATTCAAAATAGAATTTTGAGATTTCCTATGGAAACACAGTCCTAACTATAACTATCTACTGGCGACCGCCAGTAGATAATATATGTGTGTGTATATATATATATATGTGTGTGTATATATACATGTGTGTGTATATATCTGTGTGTGTATATTTATGTATATGCATATGTGTGTATATATTTATTATCTACCGGCGGTCGCCAGTAGATAGTTATAGTTAGGACCGTGTTTCCATAGGAAATCAGCACCATTCTATTTGGAATAACTTTTGCGTCGATTGACGAATCCTCGCAAAATTTTCAAAATAGGTGGGGCGCTCCGCTCCGCTCCTTCCCTGAAAGTCTCGGGGGATTCGTCAAGCGGGGGCTGAGAAAAAGGGGGGGTCCCAAAACGCGTTTTCCCCATGCATTTTCCCATAGGACCTTTAGTCCGCGCTACAGCCCGAACGGCTGAACAGAAAACCTTGAAATTTGGCAGAGAGGTAGTCCTCAGGTCAGGAATGTGCCTTTTGCAGGTCTGGTGTAAATCTGTTCAGTATTTTCTGAGAAAATAGCATTTAAAAGCATATATATATCTATAGGTGCGCACCATGCGCGTACGGTAAGCGCACCCTGCCGTGCACGAGGGCAATTCTGATTGGTTGTTAGATCTTAGTAAACATTCGAATCGATCAAAACCAGGAAGTGTCGGCCGCCATTTTGTCTCTCGCAGTCCGAGGGAGGTGAAAAATAAAGGTGGAGAATATGAAAAGGGGGCAGGGTGGACAGTTCCTGACCCCCTAGCCATTGTCAGGGGGTCCCCAAAGGACCCCCAAGGGCCATAAATGTTTATAATATTTTTACGAAAAATCGCGGAGTGCACTTACCGTGCGCGCACGGTAGAAACGTGAAAATTACGTGAACGGCGTAAGGTGGGCGCGAGGTGCGTGAAGCGCAGCGTGCGCCCACAGAGCGCGCACGGTGCGCGAAGTGCAGCGTGCGCGCACGGTACACGCACGGTGAAAAACCTTAAAAAAAAAATTAAATAATAAATACATAACTTAGCATTTAAAAAACCGTACAAATTCACTGAAAAAACCATAGGTTTCACACACGTTATAGTTAGGAATTAGCATTTAAAAAACCTTGCAAATTCACTTAAAAAACCATAGGTTTCACACACATGTTATAGTTAGCTGGACATTTCCCTCATAAAAAACCAATGAAATTCCCCTGTTATAGTTAGTAAAGGGAACTATAACTCACGCGACCGCAATCCACTGCTGATGACGTCAGATATTACATCACTGATGACATATGTGTCTTTCTGTAAAATAAATATTTATTAAATATGTATAGCTAAAGGTTAAAGGAAAGAAAAATGGGTAAATAAGTGAATAAATACAGTGATGTAATATCTGACGTCATCAGCAGTGGATTGCGGTCGCGTGAGTTATAGTTCCCTTTACTAACTATAACGGGGGAATTTCATTGGTTTTTTACGAGGGAAATGTCCAGCTAACTATAACATGTGTGAAACCTATGGTTTTTTAAGTGAATGTATATATGTGTGTATATAAGTGTGTGTATATATGTATGTATATATGTATGTATACATGTATGTATGTATGTATGTATATATGTATATATATCATATGTATATATATATATAGTATTCTATGGGTCAGGAACCATTTCTGAATCTCAAAATACCTGCAAACCTTATTAACCATTGGAAATGGCATCATCATACTTCATTTTTAAAAATCTAATTAATTTTACCATCAATAAATTTGAAAGTCTGCTAGCCATGCACAACATAACTACTTTATAAAGAATAATATTTTGATATGTTACAATAAAAAGGAATATTCCTAGTAGGCATTGCCTGTGTTTGCCTTAATCTCTGCCAATGTGTGCTTAGATTAAATGTTGTGTGGATAGTATCAGGAGATACCATGTCGAGAGTTGAGAACTATAGCATATTATTGACAGCTTGGTATGGTTCCCTGTATGGTTAAAGCATATATGGCTTCTGGTTAAACACATTTGCATGTATATGCCAGGTTACCGAAGCAATGCCCTCCATTCCAGCATGTAAGTACATTGCATATGCAACGTAATCAGAACTATGTTTGTCTGACTGGCATGTTTTAAAAACCATATAATACTCCTTAATGGAAGCAAGTACCGAGGACAAAGTGAAATTAACAGAGAAAAGGGAACACACAATAACACAAACCACTTGAATTTCACCCTAAGTACTTTTTACCTGTCTGAAATAACCTCTATGTTTAAAGAAGTAGAGTATAGGGGTATCTGTGAAACGTCGCAAATGTTAGACTACTCAAAACATAAGAGCTATCCTATGCTTACCTATTGCTGTAGAGCTGGGTGTACTGGGACGGGACCTCATCAGTTAGAATTTATTTCCAGTTGATCTGGATTAAAGTTTGGGAACCTGTCACCAATAGTTCCATCATGGATGCCAACAATTCAGGTGGAGCAGCAAAGTAAGATGAGTTCTAAAATGTACCACAGCTAGCAGGTGAGAGATAATCCATTGGAAAATGTGAACTTCGCTGAGACATGTACATGCGTCAACGGACGTATTCCAAAACCATTGGCCATTTTCAAGGAATTCACCCCACCTTAACCAATGGGTTGTGCGGTACGTTGCTAGAGGTAACATCTATGAGATGGATTATGTCCGTTTGTCATGATGCAGTCTTTACTAACTTAATATTCAAAGTGAAAATACTTGAAAAGAAAATCCCAACTAGGTAGCAACAATTGAAATGCTTATTTCTGTAAATAAAACACTGTAATTTAATTTCAAATATATTTGATATACAACAACTTTTTATCTGTGGAATGGTGTCAGTGATCTGTATACCTGTGCTGTATGCGATACAAATTAAACCTCCATTGCCGGATCTCAAATTTGAAATACAAAAAATAAATAAAAACAATTTATAGAAGTCTTATGAAAATGATGTCATTTTTTTATTTTTATATTCTGCAACTTCATGCCAGATGTACATTTACAGTTTTAAAAAACACATTGAATTTTGTGAGTGTTAGTTTATATACTCTTGGCACTCACGATATATATGCTAATTGATTTGTCAATTGGCCATTGAGAGCAGAGTTTGTTGTACGTTTAACACACATCTACAGGACAACTGTGTTGACATATATGTTGTAATGTACGGTAATGTGTATAGGTTATCATTATGTCTTATATTCCAGAAATGTATGCTAAATGTTCTGTTGTTGATATGGAAAACACTGTCCCTTTATACATAGATTTTCACATATTGTCTTTCAAGGACAGCCCCCAACGTCAAGACAAAAACCTTGCAAGGGTGAATAGATGTAAACCTAGGATGTTCCATCCTCTTCCAGGCATGACCACCATGCAAGAACAAGAGATTATTCAAAATAAATACTGGATAAGCCGACAGATAATAGAGAATTTATGCCATCAACATGATCTACAACTTCGGTCACAGAACCAAAATCCAACTTCTATAACACCAATTGTGAAAAACATGTCCTTTATCAATTTTAGTCACTGGATCATTTCAGCACACTGTAGGTGATTGCAATGGAATGTTGAAAACTACTTTTCGTTGTGTGCTATGGGAATACATTGAAGTAATGCTGAGCCATGGTAAACCACAGATTCAATTGTAACTGATGCCATTATTGCAATGGTTGTTCGTAGTAAGGGCTGCTTGAGTATATTTATGTTATGTCGAAAAAACAGTACCCACCTACCATGACTTGTCTACATATATAATATGATGTGACGAACATAACAGGATGATTTCTTAACATGTAATAAAGTGATATTTCTTTAAACAGAATCTGAGTTTATTGCATTTTGTTAAATTTACTGTGCTCATTTTGTTCTATTGGAGTATTTGAGCATGTTTATTGACATAATATGTTGCAGGATTTTCAGCCAGTCATTGAAGATATAATTAGATGTCTATTTACACGACATATTTTCAAAAACTATAAAGGAGTATTTACAAATGACATGAAGGGACTTAAAAAAGAATATGCATAGAAGAAATATATTTTTGATTTACGCTGGTAAATGGTGAACAAAATAAACTGTGTTTTCAATCACAAATATGATCAACATTAGTTCCAAAACAGAATTTACAATCATGGGGGCTTATTTACAAGTCCTTTGCACCGCCGGTACGTCACTTTTTCCCATTGTAAAAGTAACGCTCCAATGGAGCACGGGGATTGTAAATAAGCTTCACGTGTATGAGATGTTGTGAGTTCAAGGCCCAATTGTTTGGGCTAAATGTCCATTTTACAAATAGACTGCATATTTTCAAAGTCCAAGTTAGGGTATGATGACAGTGAGACATCACATGAAGGTATCTATTTGAATGCATTGTGATATGTGGAATAATTGATCACTGAGGGGATAGCTATTGTTGTTTACTGCAACAATGATGACTCCATGTAGTTTTATTTTATTTCCGAAATACTCAACTAACGGTACACCTATAGACTGCTATGAAAGGGCAGAAGAATGGTTCTATGGCTACTTAAGTGTGTGGCAAAATGAATCCTCCTGGCACACTAGACGCTTTTGTTGTACAGGCTATTGGGGCATCCAGGATAAATATACTGGGTAAACGCAAAGTAATTGTTTGTACAAATTATGTCTGAGTTACTTTCACCATGTTAAGGGAAAAAAACACAGGCAGTATAGTTGTGTGTAGTAGTGGTACATTTTCTTTGTCCTGAGACAATACACATATCAGGTTCTGAGGACAGGGTGAAGAAGGTAAAACTGTGTAGAAGAGTCTTCAGAGTAGTGTGGCTACACCAGTTATATCATATGTGCATAACTTACTCATGCAGAAATAGTTCCTATTCTTCTTTATGACACTAATTATGTGTGGAATGCATATAAAAAGGAGTTGAGGTGCATTACATTAGTTTGTGAATCTGCATGTAACATACCAGGCCAATCAATGGAGACTTGTTATGTGATGCTTCTAAACATTACACTTGAAGTACATTTTCATGGCAGTTTGGAAAACATCCTGAAAATAAACTAGGTTAATTGCTGTAGCAACATCACAGTTTTTTAGGATAGACTGGCCTACACTGGGTGTTAACATCAGATCTGGTGTACCTTTTTTAAAAAATGTCAATGTTTACTTCATGTTACAAGACACAATTCTATATAATTTCCTGGCGAACTGAAATATAATGTTTTTTTTGTTATCTACTTTACTGTGCTTTTACTTACCTGTCTCTACTCTACTTGGGATTCATGCAAAGTCTTCCGTGTGTAGGATACCATACACCCTCTAATTCCATGAGGTGCATAGGTCTGGGAGAACCACCGCCAGTCTGCTGGGCTGCTAGGTGTGCTTTGGGGTCCAGAGATCTTACCCTCTTACGCTGATCAATCCAGCAATTCCTAAATTCCTCCTGTGGACACCTGATGTTAGAGACAGCATCCACTCTTAAGACAATTCTGTCCCAAATGTGACTTTGCTGAATACTAGTTGTAGATTGGACAAGAGCTTCAATCAAGTGTGGCTCTACCCTAATGATCTCATCCACCATGACTGTCAATTGTGTGTCTGTAAATCTGGGGTGTCTTCTCCCAGTCATGCTTTAAAAATACAAAGGCAGATATAGAAGGTAAAAACAATTGAAAATAAAATATATAAGAAGGGAAAATGCAACTAAAAGTAGCACAGGGAAAAACAAATGATGTTTCACTAAAACAGCTATCTGCTGCTGGATGCTTGTGAGAAATGTAAAGGATCATAGAATAGCATAGGTGTGCTTTATAGTGTGATCACCATAGAACGTTTGTATCTGGTGAGTGACTTGAGTGTCAATCTTTCAGATACATAGCTACACCATAGAAAAACGGCTCTGATACAGATTTTCTCCAAAAGTACTCCGTTGTAAGCCTGCAATGCTGATGGAGATATATAAATTTGGCGGGTGGAATTCCGCCACACCAACACCGATGGAGTATTGTTCGATGGCAGAGGATTATTCGCTGAGCGGTACCCCTGCTAAGACGATTAATCTCCAATGGACTGTAGTCACCCAGTCTATATATTATTAAGACCAAAGGAACTCTGCAAGGCCAGCAAGCACAACTGAACCTCCATCACAGAGGACAGATGGCTGGACCGCCATGATATAAATTGGGCCCTTAGTCACTGTTTTTAGCTCAGATTCTTCTAGCTCGGCAAGGCTGCAGGCTATAGCCAAAGAGAGTTCCACAAAACTGAATACCTTCTATGTGTAATGCCACCTAATTTTAATTGCTGCTGCAGAAAATCTCTCAGTGTAGCAACCTGCATATTTGGCCCGCCAGCAAAGCATCTTCCTCGGTTCAGCTTGGCAGGTTGGTCCCCATCTTCTAGAGGTCTTTAGAGACAAAAGGTTTCTAATACACAAGCTGCAGGAAAAGTTAAGAGTTATACACATTGACAACAGCTAAGGGTGAGGACCTTGGGGACTGCACTTGGGGATCAAGACTCACTTCAGCATAGGCCAGAAGCAGAGTGCAGGGCAGGTCCAGATGGAACTGGCCAGCTGTGCTGAGCTGAGCTGGGCAGTAGTTTGTTGTGTCCCTGTAGCTTGAACAGGAGATCACCTTTATGGCCCTCTGTGTCTGCTTCTTTGTCCTGGATACAAGAGGGAGAGCAGGTCCAGTCTTCTGTCCTCTTCTCAGGTCACGAACAGCAGGTCCAATCCTCTTTTGTCCTTCCACAGGTCCAGAAACTGTTAAGAGGAGGGTATTGTGGGCACCACGTTTATTCCGGGAACCAACTTGTATGTCAGGGTGACTCCAAGACCTTTCCTAACCAATATGTTGAAAAATCCTATTGATAACCCTGCCCACTTTTGCAGCATGTCATTTGTGCCATCCTTCTAACAATCCCACAATGCCCTTGTCTGCCTAAAGTCAAAAGGTGTGATCAGGAAAATAGGCAACCACTCCTTTGTGGTCACTGTAATCCAGTTCTGGGTACAGATTATCTGCCATCAGGACTGGTGCCTGCCTGATTCAGGGGACAAAAAAGAGCATTGTCCCAGTGTCAGCTGATATTTGCCTGTGACAGGGTAGGGCTGTTTGAAGTTAATCATATTTCTCAGCCCAGGCAGTCATCCACCCAGAGGAACAGAACACCTCCCCACACCCAAGTCTTTGTCCTGCTCAGGGATTTGTTTTAAAACTTCATCAATGAAGCTATTCAGCTGCCATGTGACAGCTGTAGCTCATGAAAATGGGCTTCCAGAAGCTTTAGAGAAAAGAGGATTTTTTAAAGTTCCTTTTTCCAAAATAACTATTACTAATCCGACTTCACCAGTGAACTGGGCTTGTAATAAATATTTTACAAAGTCAAAGAATAAAATTGGTTGATGTTTTCTGGCCAGATATAACATCATTAAATATAATATTGTATTCCAGTGCTTTCCTATAGAGCCACCAACCCTGCTACAGTGAAAATAGGTTTTGGAGCCTTGACATATTTAACATTAAACTTGTACATGTCCTACTTTACCCTATATTAAAAAGGAAGGTCTAGGCCTCTTAAAAGGGTTTATTTTGACAGATCACATTGCAGTTTTAAAACTGCACAGGCAGGCTTCAAATGGTGGACCAGCAGTCCTGTATGCACTGTGAGTGCAGTTGGTGGCACAATGGGTGCTGCAGCCTATTGTTGACATTCAACTTGCAGGCCCTGTGTACACTTTGTACTATATGTAAGGGACTTAAAGGTAAGTTAAATGTGCCAATTAGGGGTATGGCAATTCATTAGGTTGAAAGGAAGAGCACAGGCACTTTATCCCTGGTTAGCAGGAGTAAAGGGCAAAGAGTTCTGCAGACAGAAAAATATAGGGTTCAGCAAAAATAAAAAATAAACTAGAGTGGCCCTGCAGAAAAGGCAATTTTCTCCACCTGTGTTCTGTATCTGAAATTTCTAGGGAGCCAATAAGATCCAACCCATTTCTTTGGAAAGTGCCCGTGATTATAGGAGTGATTGTGGGGACCCTCAGGGCACATATCCTGGATATGTTAACTGGTACTCTGGATGTTGTTTGCAACATCGGGCTGTTTCTGCAGCCCCCCCCCAAAAAAAGAAAAAACCCAGGCAGGAAAACCCAATGAGAATTGTTTGCTTTGTTGTATCTGACCCCAGATGACCTCCAGTCAAATCACTATGTGCTAACATTAATACTGGCTTTATGAAGGGCTTTGGCAATATCACCAGGCGCAGTACATTCCGAAATGGACTGAGGTACTAATTTCTTCTGATCTATAGGAACTATTCACTTCTTCCATTCAGGTTCATTCTGTGACCTACGCCAAGGTTGGATCTTGTGTTTATGATTCTATATTCAACTGATATTTTGTTTCTTCTGGGATTTGTTCTTTTTCTATTTGTGTACAAAAGTATCAATCTCTGCTGAAACATATGTGGCTTCCCAAAGTCTTTCTTGATCTTTGTGGGGTGTGAAAAAATAGCAGGGAAATGTCCCTAGCACTACTGTAAAAACAATATCACTACTGGAATACAATATCAGGTGACAGTCTCATCTGTAAAATATCAGACAGATGTGACATCTTGTGTCTCCCTCTTTTATTGTTAGCACTTGTTTTGCTTGAGCAGGGATTGCACTGTTTTCCTGCTGCACATCTGACTACAAGAAAAGATTGGTCAGAGCATTACTTTGTTTTGCATCTCGCCTGTGTTCTTCCTCATGAAATATCTCAGCAGTTTACTTTCTTCAGACTCTTTCCTTCCTCCATTGCATGTCAGTTAGATATTCATAGATAAAATAGTCTTTATTTTGCCCTGGATAAATATGAACACCGAGGAAATAGCAATAAAATAAAAATGCTATGGCTATTGAAAAGTTAATCTAATCAATCAATCAATCAATTATTTGTAGAGTGCACTAATCACCCGTGAGGGTCTCAAGGCACTGAGCGGGGTGGGGTGCAGCTACTGCTCGAACAACCAGGTCTTGAGAAGTCTCCTGAAGGTCAGCAGGTCCTGGGTCTGTAGCATCTGCGTGGGGAGGGTGTTCCATGTCTTGGCAGCGAGGTAGGAGAAGGATCTGCTGCCGGTGGAGGTCTTGTGGATGCGTGGGACGGTGGCGAGGGAGAGGTCAGCGGAGCAAAGCTGTCGGCTCGGGGTGTGGAAGGTGAGACGCTTGTTGAGGTATACTGGTCCGGCATTGTGTAGTGCTTTGTGGGCGTGGGTGAGGAGCTTGAAGGTGATGCTATTGTTGACTGGGAGCCAGTGCAGGTCTTTCAGGTGGGCAGTGATGTGGGTGTGGCGGGGTGTGGCGGGGTGTGGCGGGGTATGTCGAGGATGAGGCGTGCGGAGGCGTTCTGTATGCGTTGGAGCCTCTTCTGGAGTTTGATCATGGTCCCTGCGTAGAGGGCGTTGCTGTAGTCTAGTCTGCTGCTGACAAGGGCCTGTGTGACCGTCCTTCTGGTTCCGGTGGGAATCCATCTGTAGATCTTGCGGAGCATGTGGAGGGTGTTGAAGCAAGAGGAGGAGACGGCATTGACTTGCTGGGTCATTGAGAGCGATGCTTCCAGGATGAACCCCAGGTTGCATGCGTGGTCGGTGGATGTGGGTGCAGCTCCCAGGGCGGCTGGCCACCACGAGTCGTCACAGGTGGAAGGAGTGGATCTGAGGATGAGGACCTCTGTCTTATCTGAGTTAAGTTTCAGGCTGCTGGTCTGCATCCAACTGGCGACGGCCTTCATTCCTACGTGGAGGTTGGATTTGGCGGTGGTGTGGTTTTTGGTGAGTGAGAGGATCAGTTGAGTGTTGTCGGCGTAGGAGACGATGTTCAGGTTGTGCAAGCGGACGATGTTGGCAAGCGGTGCCATGTAGATGTTGAAAAGGGTAAGGCTGAGGGATGATCCTTTGGGCACGCCGCAGATAATCTTGGTGGCTTCGGAATGGAAGGGGGGGGCGGACCCTCTGGGTTCTGTCAGTGAGGAAGGAGGTGATCCAGTCCAGGGCTTTGTCACATATTCCTGCGTCATGTAGGCGTGTGCGTAGGATGTGGTGGCAGACGGTGTCGAAGGTGGCCGAGAGGGCCAGGAGGATGAGGGCCGCGGTTTCGCCATTGTCCAGTAGGGTCCTGATGTCGTCTGTGGCAGTGATGAGGGCGGTTTCGGGTGCTGTGATTGCTGCAGAATCTGGATTGGGACGGGTCCAGGATGTTGTTTTTCTCGAGGAAGTGGGTCAGTTCAGTTGCCTGTTGACGATCTTTCGATGACTTTCGCCGGGGGCAAATGAAGAGAGATGGGCCAGAAGTTCTTGAGGTCCTTTGGGTCCGCTGTGGGTTTCTTGAGTAGGTTGTTGATCTCGGCATGCTTCCAGCTATCCAGGAAGGTGGCGGTCTCGAAGGAGCTGTTGATGATCATCCGAAGTTGGGTTGCGATGATGCGGTTTGCTTTGTTGAAGATGTGGTAAGGGCAGGAGTCGGATGGTGAGCCGGAGTGGATGGTGTTCATGGTCTTGATGGTGTCGTCGTTGTTGACGTGGGTCCAGGAGAGCAGGTGGTTGGTGGGGCTGGGGGGCGGTGAGTCTGCAGTTTTGGCGGCTGTAGGGAGGGTCTGGGTGTTGAAGCTGTCGTGGATGTCTGAGATATTCCGGTGGAAGAAGGTGGCTAGGGAGTCGCATAGATCTTGCGACGGCGGAATGTCATGGGAGCTGGAGCTGTAGTTGGAGGGCTCCTTCACGATGTTGAAGAGCTCTTTGCTGTTGTGTGCGTTGTTTTCGATGCGTCCCTTGAAGGAGGTCCTTTTGGTGGCTTGGATGAGTTGGTGGTGCTTGCGGCTGGCGTTCTTTAGGGCTGCGTGCTTATCCGGTGACTTTTCGTGGTGCTACTTTTTCTCGAGTCTTCAGCAGGTCCGTTTGGATTCCTGGAGGTCGGTGGTGAACCAGCTGGCCTTTCCGTCAGTGCGTCTGTTTGAGGGTTTTTTGATCGGTGAGGATGTTGGTGCAGTCGTCGAACCATTGCCCGAGGTTGCTGGCGGCTCTGTTGGTATCGGTGGTGTTTGTCAGTGGGTCTCAGGTGAGGGCGGTGATGAGCTGGTCGTCCGTGACCTTGTTCCAACTGCGGTAGGGGATCCGTAGTGCGTGGTGGTGTGCGGTGGGTTTCTTGAAGTTGAAGTGGACGCATCGGTGGTCGGTCCAGTGGAGTTCGGTGGTGTAGCTGAAGGTGACGTCATTGCTGGCTGAGAGGACGGGTGCGAGCGTGTGTCCGGCGGTGTGGGTAGGGGTCGTGACAAACTGTTTGAGTCCGAGGTTGGTGAGGTTATTGAGCAGAGCGACAGAGTTGCTGTCATCGGCGTTCTCAAGGTCGAAATTCAGATCTCCAAGGAGGATGTAGTCTGTGGACACAAGAGCGTGCGTGCTGACAGTGTCGGAGATGGCGTGGATGAACTGTGGCCGGGGTCTGTAAATGAGTGTTCATCTGAGGATGATGTTGGGGTTGGTGTGGATCTGCAATTGCAGGTGTTCGGCCATGCTGGAAGTGTCTGTCGTGCAGGTCGAGACTCTGAGGGTGTTCTTCTAGACGATGGCGATTCCTCCTCCTCATCTGTTGGTGCGGTCCCTTCTGGTGATCTTGTATCCATCTGGGATGGCTATTGCAATGTTGGGTGCTGAGGAGGGGTTCATCCAGGTCTCTGTTAGGAAGTCGACGTCCGGGGAGGCCAGTCTAATGTTTATGTAAGTCAAGGCACAAAATATACAGTAATGGTTTGTTAAAGTACATAGTACTCCAGCCTGTGGCTTAATGTTCACAGAATTAGCCCCGTCGTAAGCACGCTACACTGTCTTGCTCTGGAACCTAAAATTACATTTAGAGTAACAAGCATAAGCCTCAAATTACACTATGCTGGCACTTCATCTATTTTCAAAGATAAATTACACACCACAGAAAATAAGACAGCCAAAAGAAACAATGCCAGAGTTATATTGGAGTTACCATTTCTCCAAATAAACAAAAAAAAATCAAAAAAAAATCCAGCCTTCTCCTGCTTGCATCCCAGATGGTGAACATGACACAAGAAAACATCAGACTACCCAGATCTCTTGGCATTCAGAAATGAGGTAAAGACTCACCTATTCAGAATTTACCTTTCAAGCAGTGCTTAATTTGGGTTGGTGGTCTCCGGTGCTCGGCACCAGAAATGAATTGTCAGGACGGCTCTAGTTACAGTTGAGGTGTCATGCTGGTACTGCCATTGGCAGCGCTGGCAGTGTACGGGTGGTGCAGGCTTTAGTGGCCTTCTGAGAAGGGCCCTGGTACTTATTTATTTTTTTTACAAATGAAGCACTGTGTTCAAGCTATTTGTTTTGCCCTAATCTTGTGTCATCTACTATTTAACTATTAAAATTGATTACTTCTGTCTTGGCAGTGGAGTGTTCCTCAGCTCCTGCGGTTAGGTTCATGCTGTATAAATTCTATAAATTAATAAATATATTTTATACTGTGCAGAGTAAAGCTCATTATTTCCATTTTGAAGATGTTAAAAGATGGCAGTTTTAGTAGGCATGTGCTTTTATGCGGGCTTTGTAACTTTCTGTTGCAATTTTGAATATATATATATTTTTTTTAATCCAACTAAAGACACATTTTTTTCAAATTGACCTAAAAATAATTTATCTATTTTCATATACAACAGTTGATACTTTCAGACAACAGGTCTAGTAGTCGTCATCCTCGTGGTCCAGACCAAGACTGTCTATATGTTTTGTTTGTCAGTGTGTTTGAATGCTGTTTTAGAGTATAAATGGCCGAGAAGATACAGTGAGAGCCAAAGGTGGTAGAGATTCCAGAAATTAGAACAGAATAGATTAGACAGAAGTCAAGAATTTCAAAACAAAGATAGGTCAAAATCAATGTGCGTCATTAAGTAGGAGAAATTGGATGGGCACACATCAAACCCCAAAGGGCTCATTAGGAGTGGCTTGGAATTATAGCCGGTAATACCCCCCTGAATTGTTGGTACCAGGGGAACCAGTGATAACCAACACTAACAGAATTAATTATCAGTCCCTTGTAATCGAGGCCTATATGTAGGAAATATTGTTTTTATGGTTGCAAAATACCCAGAGGGGGCAATTTTGGCAAAGGACTTTAATCCACTTGACATGCACTCCTGTGAAATGGATTACATATTGATATTACTCTGTTTGAATGTCTTTAAATATACAGCTCTTCAGCTCACTTCCCTGAGAGGTTATTTCATGGTTTCTTTAGTCATCTAACCTAAATGCTCTATTGCAATCTGTTACCTGGGGCGGTGGAATATGATGCCGATGAAATGTCTACGAAAGATAAAGACATGGTATTTTCTCCACAAAGAGTGACCTTGACTCTAAAGGTATATGTAATACAAACGAATATATAGTATACGATATACAAGTGTGTTTGCTCTGAGATTCAAATGCGAGTTCCCCTATATTTCCAAGACCTAAATTTGGTGCTGAAATAGTGCATTATGTTTAGCACATTTTTGCAGATATTTTACAACTACATATTAGGCAGAACAGATGTCTCAGTCTACCCAAACCAAAAGTACACACACATGCAATGATACCTATCAATAACAGCGCTGTTTTCACCTCGAGCTTCCAAGTGACATTCTCGACAACAAAAGCAAAGCTCCAGTTGTCTATCACTTAGAACTCCATGGTGGAATACACCACCTTATTGACAGGTACCCATGTACAATTTTATGTTGCTTACACTCCCAAATAACCTGTGCATATGATCCCAGGAATCGACTGTCACAAAGAGGAGACGTGACGCAATGATTCATCAACCACCCTCTACACTCCCTGTATTGCCATGAGATCAGGTGGAGTAATGCTTTGAAGATCTCAGATATTAAGACAGGATCATTATTTTGAAGGTTTTTCAGGTTAACCCTATCTTGGGGATATCCAATCTGTTTCAGTTCTTTATTTCTGGGTTCTCTAGACAGGATTACAAACTAATTTGATGGGCTTTTGGCCACCCTACCATCATACACTTTTGTCAGGAATCTTCTGTGATAGGAAGTTAGGAGGGAACCATGAAGAGCTTGTGCGCACCTCCATCAGCTAAAAATGATATGTACCTGGTACCTTGACATCCATCTACATCACCCTCAAGCCATCCTTCCTTTAAAAAAATGAATCCACATTACCGGGCATCTTACCACCAAGCCCCACCTCCCTTGGAAGCACACTCCCTTGGCTAAAAATAAGTAATAGCGGGCATCCGGCCATCGTCAACCACTGCCGCTAGTTGGCTTCTTTCCACTCTCTGAACCTTCTCTCCTGTATCTGATTCAAATTCTCAATGAGAACACAGAGCTGGTATCATGCTGCCGGCTGTTTTGAGTGACCTGTTCTCAAAGATCAATTTCATGTCAGTTGCATGTCTGTGCAGACCTAACTAAGTTGAAATTGGCCCCAGGTTGCTTGCGTTCCTTTTTAGAGAGGACCTGGCCTAGCAGATCAGGCTGGGCTGTTCCTATTGGAGCAGGATCAATACTGATTTACGTATGGCTGGGTCAAAACTGAGGTGGCATTGTGGGCAAAAGAACGATGGGTTGGCATTCTACCCCAAGCGATTGCTAGTGGTTAGACTTATTGCAAGTCGTCTTCCCGTTATCTTTTGTGGGTTGTATGATGGCACAAACCATGCCTGAACAACGCATGCCTGTACCACGTGGTCTCAACCATGAGTGCGTCTTTACCACACATGCCTTTACCACAGAATTTCATGGTAAAGACATGAAGGGTAAAGACACATGCGGAATAAAGATCATACCAGTGCCCTGTAAACTGTCCATTACCCCACCCTGCCCTGAGCCCTACAAATTAACTACAGGCCCCAAAAACTATCCCAACCCCAGCCTCCCCCACCCTGCGCCCTAATAACTGTCCCCTACATCCCTAATATACCCCGACCCAGCCCCCCCACCCAGAGGCCTAAAACAGCCCCCAGCCCTTAAAACTGTCCCAGTTAGCCCCACCCACCCTGAGCCCTAAAAACTGTCCCCAACCCCTAAAAACTACCCCAACCCCAGCCCCCCTCCCTGAACCCTTAAAAACTGTCCCTTACACCCGAAAACTCCCCCCACTCTCCCAAGACCCAGCCTCACTTACCTCACTGCATCCTCTTCTGATCCTTCCTCTTCCTGTCTTCCTGTGCCCACCCATCCGCTCTGCATCTAGACCGCTCATTGCCTTAACCATGCATATGCGTTGTTAGGGCTTAAGCATGGTTAAGGTATGTGTGGTTTGGCTTGTGGGGAAATGGACACACGTGGTTGAGCCTGCGTTCCTCAGGCCATTTCCCTCTTTTGTGTGTTTGACATTTCTTTCACACCAGCAAGATTGTCAAATAGTTGTTTATTCAAAATCCTCTCACACTACAGTCATGGGCAAAAAAAGTAAATATCAGTTTCGATGTTAAAAGAATAAACAGAAAATTGTCAGAAGACCTCTGTCCTTGAATGCACTGCAAATGTGAAAAGATAAAAACCCAATTTAAAAGCATTTATTTTGCTAACTAATCTTTGGAACGCCAGCACCGTCATTTTGGGGTTGCTGCTGCACCACCCGCTCTCCAACGTCCAGGGCCTTTTGAATAATGTCCAATTAAATATACAGATAAACCACATGCTTGTTGTTTTTCTTGCCCCTTAGCCAACGGGGATTAAGACTTAACCAACTCTGAATGGGAAATGCAAACAAGTACCAGCCCTCAACAACCTCTCAATAAATGTGTGCCAGAGGCAGTTCGCTGGTGTTCTTTTCAAACCCTTGGACATCAGGAGTTTTAAAAAAAACTATTTTCCTAAAGATTAACATCCACAATTTTTTCTTCTTCCTGCAATCAGTTAGGTTTCACATTTGGTTTTATGATCTGGCTTGAACAAGTAGCTGTCGCAAGACAATTCTGTGGGCATCACTAGAGAGGGGATTTGGCTCCGCCCACATGTTGTGAGCCAGCCAGGGGTACATGTTTTTGGTTGTGTACTTCCACAAAAATGTGCTTACCCTCCACGCAACTGTGTTAATTTTATTTCTCCAGCTGCCTGAGCTTGAATTTACAGGGGCACATTACGTGTCATGGATAACTAGATAAATTATGGTGTTTGCTTTCCTCTGTACGTCAAACAACTGGAGCCCTTCCCAGACATGTGGGCAAATTCTCCTATTCGGAAAAAAGCAAAAGGCTTTTTGTGGCATATCCCTCACCCACCAGGGTTAACCTTGAGGGCATGCTTCATCACTGGATCCTTCCCGTTCCACTGCGGGACGGGTGTGCAGCTACCTGTGACTTAGACAGGAGCACTGTATAGTCTACTCAAAATGATAGGGAGTTGAAGTTCGAGGGGTTCTTTAGAGGTTAAAAATACCTCCAGATGGTATGATGAAAATGGGGAAGAAAAGTAGAAAGTGTGTTTGGATTGAATGCTCCCACTTTCTAAACTGTCTACATGTTTTAACCCCTTCAGTGCCCGCCCCTTTCCCCGCCCAGTGCCGGCCGTTGCATTAGCGGGCGGGGTCTATGACGAGCTGGACTCGTCATGGGCACAGCGCCACCGCGGCCCATGACGAGTCCAGCTCGTCATGGGCACTGAAGGGGTTAAGCCACCCTTCCCTGTGGCTTTTGTCAGGACCAAGAGTTGAAGCAGGCCCTGACTATCAAAAGCAAGAACAGCAAGGCTTTGCAATCAGGAACAATTTGGGTTTTATTCAAACAATAACGGCTGGTAATAGCAGCCACACCTCTTACAGGTGCGTGCTGGAATTCAACTTGCATTAGGTACATGGCAATCCTTATATTGTATAGCGGGTGCAATAAAGAGAAGTTCTTCCCTCTTCGGGTAGAAAATACTGGTACATTGGGCCATAAATTGCATGTTTAGATTCATGATCCCACCATGAAGTACCAACTGGAGGTCGCATTGTGAGCGGGTCCAGGTGTGTCATGTGGGCTATCTAGGGTAACACTTACTATTGGACATTGTTTAGGCCTTATCTGATAAATGCAATTGACCGACTGTTCTGATATCATGTCCTTTGGCCAAATGCAGGCCCTCTGCTGTGAATTTGTTCGTGTTTATGAGTGTGTGCATCTGACTTGTTTTTTTAGGTATTACATCCTGGGGCCATATGTGATTTGTTGATGCAATCTTCCAGGTCTGTTTGAGGCTTGTTCCGTATCTGGTGTTTCCATCACAGGAAGCGCTGGGGGTGGACAGAGGGAAACTGTAACAAGTTTTATTTTGTGAATTTGGGTAGCTCAGGCAACAGTTGCTCTGAGATGTGCTGGACTCCGAAAAGCGGGACCTTTTAATAAGTCGATCCAATGCTAACAGAAAAAATACACTCCCTGAGGCCACGCCTAGGACAAATGTATTAGAAAATGCAAAGTGTTGCAACTTCGCACACTCTGCATGCGCAAAAAAAACTGTGCGCCTACTTGGTGTTCTGTTCTGTGTTATATATAAAAAGCAATACCATTGCTTCATAGGTCCTCGGTTGCAAGGCAAGCCTGTAGTCACACTTGCATCAAGGTCTTGTCTGGTCTTGTAACTTAGATCGCATCACCGGCGCCCGTTTTTCTCTGGTAGCAGCACAGATGGGAAGAGGACACCCATTAGTCTACACTGATTTTTAGATCTAGCTTAACTATGCAACTGTTGTCTGACCTTTTAACCCACAGCAATATTATTCTACATTTTGTTGCTTCCACACAAATGCGTATTCATTCCCATGCTATTTACTTACAATGCTTCACAGCCCCATACAATATTCCTTTAAAGCCAGACCTATTAACATTGCCAGTGCTTGTTAAGTGTGATAATCAACAGAATCGTAATTTACTTTTACAGCCGTAGTTTAATGGTGTTTGTCACTGCAGGGGCTTATTTACAAGCTCCTTGCGCCACCGGCGCTCATTTTTTAATATGTGAAAAAGTGGCGCACCGGTGGTGCAATGGGCTGTTAAATAGGCCCGTAGTCTTAAGGCTGTGTGTGACGAAGACCAGCCCCATTTTGTGATGCGGGTGTAAAATGGTCTCTGTTGTTTTTATGTTCTCACTGACTGCAGGCATCTTCCGTGAACGCAGGCAGACTGCTGATAGCTGTAATATTCCATACTGCAGTCGAATTGCTACGGCAAGCACAGCAGAAAGTGCCTTGTCATATTACGGGACAAACCACGTTTTAATTCAGTAATGGAGCAAACAACCACGCCTCAATTAAAAGCAGAGAGATGCATAATGGAAAACATGCAGACGCTATAAAATGTGTACTCGTATGAGAAGTAAAATTATTCCTGAGGACAGTGGTCTTCTCCATATGCGCCTTTTATATTTTCAACACAATATGCGCAGCCCCTGAGTGACAGCGATGAAATGAGCCAAAGCCCGGCGCTATTGATTTCAGTGTTGCAATTTTTCCCTGCCTGTCCTTGAAGGAAACCCCCATTTCTGCAGTTGACCCTGAGCACGGAGCGCGTTGTCAGCCGCGCTGCTATTTTTAGATTTTTGCCGTGCTCCCTGGGGCTATGCAATCTATTTTTGAAAGATCACACAGACACCCAAACCAACTATCATTGGACAAAGGGGATGCGGTAGCACTGGTTTTTGGTTCACATTTTGCAAACATAAAGATTCAATTGACGCTGGACAATCAGGTAGCAGCAAACAAATTTTTTTCAAAACGCCCCTTTGATGCAGGAATAAATATGACGGAACGTTCGATTTCATAAGAAGCATTGTCCATATCCAAACCCCTCTCGTAATTTCGCTGTTGGTATAAGCCACAAATTCTTCACTGCCGCATGAACACGATATGTTGTGCACATTATTAGGTCGTTCCCAGAGTGACTGACAATCGAATGAAGCATTGCGGCAGCCCATTCATCTCAGGAAACGTACATAACACAGGTTTATACCCTCTCCTACCCAGAATCTCGTGAATGAGCACGTGCCAGGGAATGGAGCGAAAAAATTATATGAACTGTGTATGAAGCATTTTCGGTGTGCTGTTCTAGATGGGTCTTTTGGAATTTCTCTACGGTCAAGCTTCTCTTTAAGATTTATGACTTTGTACACATCTTCAAAATGTACTGCTAGTAAACTGGAAAATAGTGGTGGAAAAATAAGTATGCGTAAAAAACGCTTTCACAGTAAAATGTGAAATCTTTCACCAAATTCTGCAGCCAGTTACAAGTAAATTAGTATTACATTACGTAGTAATTGTGATGGAAGTGTTAAACATTTGTACAGCATTACATTTTTGCCAACTGAAGTTAATATCCTTTTTTATTAGTCACATCAGAGAATACTAGAAATTAATCGATACAAAATGCTAATATAACCCCACAAAATCTTATATGGAACTCAGTGGCCAAACGATATATGTTATTTTTATTTATATAGCGCATTAATGCCCTGAGGCGTCTAAGCGCTGTTTGTTTCAGCATTGTGTGTACAGGGCACTGCCACGGGATCAGACACCTCTCTGCCCGGGCTACACGCCCACTGAGAGCTCTCACATTAATCAAGGTAAACCTCAGGCAGAGACATTTGGTGGGCTTTAGGTACCCCATTTTCACCCAAAATTTCGAGCTCCAATACCCCAGTTATATGTAGTCTCCTCTCTCTGTAGCTTTTAGAGAGTTCACAAGTTCAACACCCATGTACGGTAGGAAAAATTATACCTGGGCATGGAACACATTCAACCTGCCCTCCTGCATGAGAGATATTAAGAATCAGCACCTTATCTACTGCTCATACCAGAACATATTAGGAGTGGTGGCTGAAGTGAGCTAATGTAGAAAGAAGTAAAACACCATCCATCAAAGCGCCCTACGACCATCGACGAACACCTAGGATTTTTCTCATCATTGATACCAATAGCCTACGCTATGCAGAAGCTAAAAGTGTTAACATTTTAACCCCAACAAACACATAAAAAGTGATTGGATGGAATGCTTCAAAATAGTCTAACCACTGGTAATTGCTCAGGGTAGCACCCCAAACCCTCTTTTCTTAACCGCTATACCACCTATTAGAACTGGGGGTCTCCAGTTGGCATAGGTAGATAACTTTGTCCAAGTAGGGATGCTTGCTTCTAGTCAGGGTAAGGGCCATACACACTTTAGATAACCCCTGCCTACACCCCCTTAGGTAGCTTGGCACGAGCAGACAGACTTATCCCAAAGGCAATGTGTAAAGAATTTGTACTCAAAACACACAGTAATATAGTGAAAACACAACAAATGGACACCATACCAGTTTAGAAAAATAAAGTATCTTTTTATAAACTCAATAAGTCAAAAATGGCAAAAATCCAACATACATGTAGTAAAATAGGACTTAAAAACAGTTATTTCCAAAATAAAGCTTGTATAAAACAAAGAGCTCCACCTGGGGCTATTACAACGTTAAGACAGCAATATATCCAATGTACTGCGCCGACCTCGAGGTGCGCAGCGTCAGGCACAGAGTCACATCGACCCCCAAACAAACAGTACCTTGGAAAACAAAGTCTATGACGATGCATGGCTTCGTGAAGGTGCTGAGGTCGAGGCCGGCTCCTTGGCTGCCGCAGTGGAGGTGAGGCGTCGTGTCCACGAGGAGGCCACATGTCGAATCCAAGACAGGGGATGTTGGTTGCATCGGCAGTGAGGCGTCGGTTCCTGTGAGGCGATGCGAAGTCGACGAGTTTGTGGAGTCACCCTCAGTGGTTATTGGTGTCGCGATAACAGGATACAGGTGCTGGCGATGACGGAGTCGGTGCGAGCATTGGCATCAGCAATACGATAACTGAAGGAGTCAGCAGCATCGAAGGGCATCAAAGCTGCGGTGCAGGCCGGGCAGTGCGTCGTGCACTTCACGAGCAGTGCCCCTGGCCTCAATGCAGGTCGCGGCGTCACGGCGGCATCGCTGACTGCGTCTGAGATTTCTTTTCTTACTTCTCTTAGGTTTCTTCCAGCTCCCAAAAGCAGGAACAACCTCCAGAGGCCCAAAACTGGAACAGGCACGTTCTGGCAAGTCAGAACTCTTAGCAGTAGAGTTCAAGGGAGCTGGGGGTGAAGTCTTTGTGTCCCTGAGACTTTAGAACAGGAGGCCAGCAGACACAG
Source organism: Triturus cristatus (assembly GCF_964204655.1). Taxonomy (NCBI): domain Eukaryota; kingdom Metazoa; phylum Chordata; class Amphibia; order Caudata; family Salamandridae; genus Triturus; species Triturus cristatus. The sequence continues at coordinate 445,354,793 of NC_140585.1, forward strand.
GCCCTTTGAGATTCTTCTTCAAGCAGGTTTCTCAGCAAAGTTCCAGTCTTTGTCCTTTTCTTGGCAGAAGCAGCAACTGCAGGCCAACCCGAAGCAGCACACAGCAAACGGGGTAGTACTCCTTCTCACAGCTCTCCACCTCTTCTCCTTGGCAAGGGTTCCTCTTGAGTCCCAAAGTGATCTAAAGCTCTGGGGTTTAAGGTCCACTACTTATACCCCATTTTGTCTTTGTTCTTTTTTGTGCAAGAGTCTCTGAGCCCAGTCCAAACCAGTTCTGTTCTCACTGGTGCGGTGTAACCACAGGGGGTGGAGACAGCATTGTGCAAGGGAGACAGGCCCTATTCAGGTGCAAGAAAAACTCCTACCACGACTTTAAATGCAGCCAAGGTCTATTCAGCTCAGCTCTGAGTCATCCAAGAAGGGCCAGGCCTACCTCAACCCCCCAGTGGCTGTCTACACTGAATGCACATCCTCAGCCACTGTCACTCCAAAACCAGATAGTCAATCCACTAACATGAAGAGGCACACAGAATGGTTAAACAAGACAATGCCTTCTTTCTAAAAGTGGCATTTCCAAACACGCACTTTAAAAATCATATTTACTAAAAGATATGTTATTAAATTCTGAGTTCAGAGAACCTAAACTTAATTTCTCAATCTTTTCCCAATGAGAAGTCATACCTATAAGATGTTACAAAGTATCTCTCATGCTATCCAATGGGAAAGATAGCCTATCAATAGTGAAAAATGAAATTGGCAGTATTTCACTATCAGGACATGTCACACACACACCAATTCATGTTCTACCTTTCACATACACTGCACCTTGCCCATGGGGGTATCTTGGGACTATCTGAGGGATGTTTTACATGTAAGAAAAGGGAAGGTTAGGGCCTGGCAAGTGGGTGCACTTGCCAGGTCGACATGGCATTTTAAAACTGTGCACAGACACTGCAGTGGCAGGTCTGAGATAGATTTTCAGGGCTACTCATGTGGGTGGGACAATCAGTGCTACCTGCCGACTACTAGGTTTTGATTTTTAGGCCCCGGCACACTCAGTGCGCTTTACTAGGGACTTACCAGTAAATCAAATATGCCAATCAGGAAGACCCAATTTTAATAAAAATTTACACAGGGAGCACTTACACTATGACACTGATCAGCAGTGACAAAGTGCCCAAAGCATCTAAGCCATCAAATACGCAATCCAGCACAGGGTCAAAAATACAGGAGGAAACCACGCCAAAGATGCCAAGTCTAACTTGATTCCTGTCCAGCTGAAAAGTGGGGAGAACTACCCTCCCCCTAGGAGTTCTCATCACTAAGGCGGAAGAATCTGGACAGTCCATCAGTATTGGCGTCTTCTGTACCAGGGCAGTGTTCCACCATAAAGTCCATTCCCTGGAGGGAGATGGACCACCTTAGCAGTTTTGGGTTCTCACCCATCATTTACATCAACAATCTGAGGGGCCTGTAGTCTGTCTGAACCCGGAAGTGAGTCCCAAACAAGAAGGATACTAGCTTCTTCAGTGCCCAGACCAAAGCAAAAACTTCTCTTTCAATTGCACCCCACCTCTGTTCCCTGGGAAGTAACCTCCTACTGGTGAAAGCTACGGGTTGGTCGAAGCTCTCGTCATTCAACTGTGAGAGTACTGCTCTCACACCATGTTCTGAAGTATCTGTCTGCACAACAAATTCTTGGAGAAGTTGTGTGCCTTGAGCATGGGCGTCTTGCACATGGCAGATTTCAGGGCATCAAAAGAGGTACACTTACTTGGCTGCTTCCTTAAAGTCAGCTCTGTCAAGGGAACAACAATGGTGCCATACCCCTTGACAAACCATCTGATGTACCCAGTGAGACCTAAACAGGCTCTCAGCTCTGTCGGAGTCTTGGGGTGCTCCCAAGGCAGAATGGTGTTGCTTTTAGGTTGTAGGGCCACCACCTGGCCACTCCCTACCTGGTGCTGCAAGCACACCACGGATCCCTGCCCTATCTGATACTTACTGGCCTTGATAGTGAGGTCTGCCTTCTGCAGAGCCTTCAACATTTTGCAAAGGTGTTGCAAGTGTTCCTCCTAGCTGGAGACAAACACAGCAATGTCATCCAGGTAGGGGGCACTGAATTCCTCTAGCCCGGACAGTTCCTGGTTGACCAGTCTCTAGAATGTGGCAGGGGCATTCTTCAACCCAAAGGGCATGACACGTAACTGGTAGTGCCCCTCTAGCATTCAAAACGCAGACCTATCAGTCAAGGCAATCTTCAGTCCTGGTGATGGCATTGAGTCCACTGTAGTCCACACAGAACCTGAGTTCAGAATTGGCACCAGGTGCAGCAGGTTTTGGAACCAAAACCAATAGGCTAGCCTGGGGGCTGCTGGTGGGCTCTATCACCCCTAATAGCAAAATCTTGGAAACCTCCTCCTTAATGCTGGCCCTGAAATTCGTCAGTTACCCTGTACATTTTGTGTTTTACAGGTAAGCTGTCCCCAATGTCTTCATCATGGACACACCAATTGGTGATTCCTGGAGTTTAGGGAGAACAGGGAGGGGAACTGTCCCAGCACCTGGCAACAGTCCTTCCTCTGCTTTGGGGTCAGGGTGGGAAAGAGGTTCACATCATCCACTGACCGTTCGTTGGCAGACAGGTGTCAGGAAGAGGCTCACTCTCCTCTTCCACCTCATCATCTGTAGCTAGGAGCATAGTCACATCAGACATCTCGAAGTGAGGTTTGAGGTGGTTCATGTCCATGTCCCTCAAAGGGTTTCTAGGGGTCTGCCAGTCCACCAAGTAGGTTACTTCCCTTTTGAGCTCCGCCACCTCAAATGGCCTGGTCCACTTGTCTTGGTGCACACAGGGCTCCACTGGTGCCTTCACCCACACTTTTTGGCCAGGCTGAAACTCAACTAGAGTGGCATTCTCGTCATACCATCGTTTCATCTCCTCCTGGCTGGCTTCCAGGTGCACCTGAGCGAGCTTCCTGAAGTGCAGAGTCTGGTTCTTGAAGGCCAGAATATAGCTGAACACATCTTGGGGGATCTTATCAGGAGTGTTCTCCCAGCCATCCTTCACCAGACTAAGAGGCCCTCTCACAGGGTGCCCATACAGCAATTCAAGGGGACTGAACCCTAAGGATTTCTGCAGTACCTCCCTGTAGGCAAACAACAGACATGGTAAGAAGACGTCCCACTTATGTTTCGTGGGTTCTGTAAGACCCTTTATCTTGCCGTTCAGGGTTCAGTTGAATCTCTCAATTAACCCATTTCCTTCGAGATGGTAAGGAGTGGTGAATTTGTACATTACACTGCACTTCTCCCACAGTTATGCCATATACCTAGATATGAAGTTTGAATCATGGTCAGAGACCACCTCTCTGGGGAATCCCACACGGGGAAACATCCCCATCAATGCACGGCTCACCACAGAGGCTGTGATTGTCCTGAGAGGGACAGCTTCCAGGTACCGGGTGGCATGGTCCACCAAGACCAAGATATACTTGTTGCCTAAGGCTGTCTTTTGTTTCCAGGGGACCCACAATAACAATGCCCACCCGCATGAAAGGGGTGCTCACCACAGGAAAGGGTTGGAGGAAAGCCTTACACTTCCCTCCACTCTTTCCACTTGCCTGGCAAGTCCTACAATGTGTGTCAGTGCTCTTCCACATTTCGGGCCAAAAGAAGTGGCTGACAATCCTGTGAAAACCCTTGCCATGACCTAAATGTCCTGCCAAAGGCACATCATTAGCTAGACCCAATAGAAAGGTCCAGAAACACTGTGGTACCACAAGCACACAAGCTGACCCAGTTTCAGCAACCTTAAGCTCACTGTATAGGATAGCCATTCTCCCAATAAATCCAATGTGATACGGTCTGATCACCTGCTGCCTGATTTGAAGCCTGCTGCCGCAAACCCTCAAGAGTAGGACACTCCATCTGCGCCTTGCAGAATTCCTCCCTGGTGGACCCCCTTCCTGCTGCCAATGGGTCAACTCAGGCAGGTTTTCCAGTTTGACCACTTGCTTCCCTGTAGGTTCCAGGGCATACCGCTTAAGGTCTGTCTTCTCCTGGATTGTGGGGACTTCTGGGGTGGATTTCGTGCACCACCTGCCCCTCCTCTTTCTGGCAGGCACCTGGGCCACTGTTTCAGACTCCAGGTCCTCTTGAGTACCCTTACTGGCTGCCATTGACTGAGTCGTCACACATGCCTACTCAGGCAGACCAAGCATCTCCAAATGAGCCCGGCGTTCCACCTTCTTCCAAGGGGAACACTCCAGGTCATTGCCAAGCAGACAGTCAACATGCATGGATGGACTCACAATGACCAGCAAAGTACCTGAGATCGTCCCTCCCACTCAAAGGGAACCTGCACCTCCTTACACAGGTACTAAGGGTTGTCTGCAGCAACTACAGGGTGAAGTACACTGGGGATGACATGCTCCTCAGACACTCATTGACACCTGACAGATGTCACACTGGATCCTGTGTCCCTCAGAGCTTCCACCCTCCTCCCATTGATGGTCCCCCACTGCAGGTACTTTTTAGTGTTATCCCACAGGCAGGTGCCCTGGACCATCTCTCTGTTTCCTAATGAGATAAGGGTCATCACAGCTGGCTCCCCGCCCTCACTAGGAACCCACTCTCCCCCAGCACTACACTAACTGACCCCGGTGACAGTGCACCAGGGGATGCTGGTAGTGCCTTGGGGCACTTGGGATCATTCTGCATGTGATCCTCCTGACAACATGCATAACTCTTGTGGGGACCCTTAGGGGGCCATGGCTTCATACCACTGGGGAACTGGAAAGCTTTACCCCGGGAACTATTTTGGGGCCCTTTAGAGAACTCCTGTTGGTTACGCTTGTCCCCCCCCACTCTTCTGCTGGGGACCCTACCCACCTTTGGCTGGGTTTCCCACATACCTCTCGCGCAAGCTTCCTGATCATTCATCACGTGCTTGAAACCGGGCTGGACTGGTAAAAAAAAACATGTTGATTGTTATTCGAATTACACCTGCGGTGTCGCTATTCTCATAAAAAAGGTCTGCCCTGGCGTATGCGCACAGTTTTAAGTGATTAGCAGGGAAGATATGTGATGCTTGCTGGAACTTTGTAGGAATTCCTTTCAGGCTCCTTTCCATCTATGGCCCTAATGTGGATGACCCCGATTTCTTCGTTGAGATCTGGAGGTTTGTGAATACGTTGGGCCCTGACACGATTATATGGGGAGGTGACTTTAATATGATACTTGATCCACTGCGGGCCAGCTTTGGGAAGTCTCGTCGCTTCCAGCCCTTTGCGGCTGCACAACTATAGTCCATAATAGCTGATAATGACTTGATAGACGTCTGGAGAGGTAGACATATAGACAGGGAAAAAGGTACTGTTGTGACCTCTGTGACCTCATTGTGGTCGCGGATTGACTATTGGCTTGCCACATGAGATGTAGATGCTTGGACCACTGAAACATCCCACCGTGAACCTTTTAAAGATCAGTCCCCCGTGCTCCTTAAGCTTCTCATCCCGGACTGCCCTACTTGGACAAACTCGTTGCGGTTGCTGCCGGGGGCCTTAAGAGATTAGGTATATCGGGATGGCATCCTGATCGTTATAGTGGAATATTTTTAACATAATGTAGGTGTGGTGGATTCTTACTCAACAATCTGGGAAGCCTACAGAACAGTAATAAGGGGGAGTGCATTAACATGCAGGCGAAGGCTCTGCAATTGATACAAGGAGAGTTGAAATGTCTTGAGGGTGACATTCGAAATCTTGAGCTTGAGTAATTTACTGATTGTAATGCAAATATGCTGGGTCGTGTGCGTAGCAAGACAAACAAATTTGAGGAGATAGTGCAGCAGGAGACTCACTATCTTGGAAAGGAGGTGCAAGCTAGGTGATATGGGGAGGGGGATCGGGCAGGTAGAACCTTGTCAGGCGTCCTTCGCAAACCCGGGGCTAGTGATAATATTGCTGACCTCTGCAATGATGAGAATTAGTTGGTTGTTGGCTTAGAGGCAGTACAAGAAGAGATAACTACTTTTTACTCTTCCCTTTATAGCACCACTCCGTCGTGGTCCCCCCTGACCTTGACTCCTTCTTTGATTCTATCCAAATGATCTGGCTTAAAGATGGTCACCGCTGCTTTCTAGATGTGCCCTTCACAGAGGAGCAGGTTATAGGTTATCGGTGCTATACCTGGGGACAAGGTCCCTAGTCTAGATGTTCTCAAGGCCATGTTTTATTAGGAGTTTGCAGACCTTTTAGCCCCTCATCTCATCAACATGTTCAGTTAATCTTTGGAGAAAGGTGAATTGCCCCCTTCACTGAAAGAAGCACTCATAGTTACTATTTTAAACCCAGACAAGGACCAGCAGCGTTTTGAATTGTACAGGCCATTATCCTTTATAAATGTGGATACCAACATTCTTGCTAAATATAATGCAAAAACAACAGTTGATGGACAGAATGCAGAACAATGTCATACATTCACCCCAGTACAGAGATCTGGGCCTAAATCCATCGTTTTTTTGCTGACCATGCCATTCCAGTTTGAGCCCAGCCATATGCAAATCAGTTTTGACCCTGTGCCTCAAGGGAACAGTTCAGACCAAACTGCCAAGCCAGGTCCTCCCTGGACTGGAACCAAGCACCTTCACCCAATATGGTTAGATTGGAGTGGGAATAGTAAATTTCACCCCTTTAATGGCCAACACCTTCTCCCAATATGGTTAGATGGGAGTGGGAATAGAAACTGTCACACTTTTAGTGTCAAGCACCTTCCCCCAATATAGTTAAATTGGAGTGGGAATAGAAAATGTCACATCTTTAGTGTACAACACCTTCCCTAAATTGGTTTCGATTGTTGTGCAAATAGTAAATTTCACCCCCTAGCATTTGAGGAGTGGTGGATTATATGGACAACATGTAATGTTTTACACTGCAAGTATTTTACTGTTACACTGTACATTTTATTTATAGCAATTTTTATATAACACTGTTGGCTAGTTTTTATTGTTTTTTTAGAACTATGATCAATCCATGTCTTTTATTGTGTGGAAATATGGATTTTTCTGGTCAGTTATGTCCCCTATCTTGGACCCCAACGGTTCTATGTGCATGTTACAAGTACATGTATGTTCCCTCCAGTTCCAGTTATGAAGACGCAAATACATGTGCGTCCACCGTTAACATGTCCTCTTTCAGATCCGCCATGAATGGGCCGGATATTCCATTCCTAAGTACAAAAGGCCACCGCCTTTATATGGTTCACTTATGCCATTTTTACAGTCCAGGCAAGTAGGCCCTGATTCTATCATCAAGCTTTTCTTGCTTTCTGTCTCTGAAACTCCAGTCCGAGCCTGCATCTGTGACCATGAACTTTGTCTCATTCCTTGCGCGGCTCACGATGCCTGACATCAGCTTGCTGCCTGCCAAGAACTGTATTTCACCTTCGAAATTATCTGCTCCGATCCCTGCCCAATGCATTCCTGTCTAGTAGTTTAAGTAAACATTCTTCCAGCTACCGAGCAAAGGCCCGGCTTCTCTGTCTTCATGCAAGTAATTCATAGCCCTGTTACTATGGAAGATTCCTGCCCTCGCATCTAGTGTAGACACTTAGATGCTTGTACACGCACTAACAGTCAGTATAGTCAGTATAGAATAAGATTCTACTCTAAGAGACCTCTCTTTTGGATAACATAGTTCTTTAAACATAGGATGTTAGATATGATTTGGGATTAGGTTGACTTGACCCTCCAGACTTCTGTCGCCACATGTAGAGCTAAATGTCAAGTCCCCTTCACCCCCTAGTCGCACGTCAATCACACGTCATGCTGCTGCGCGCGCATCTCTGCCAAGTATTTCTGCTGACATTGCGAAATTATTTCATAGGTCCACCCATATGTGACATCATAACCAATGACGTTTTCCTTGTTACTCCCAATTACGCCTTTTTCAGCTACGCATGTGAAATGTTATCTTTGCTATCAATTGTTACGCCTCTTGCATTGGCCTCACTGTAATGCCTATTGTATAAAAGTGAATAATTATCAATAATGTATGTACTTCACTTCCTGAACCTTCGTGGTGATGGAACTTGGAGCAACCGATTATAATCGACCACTGGAATAAAGCCCATTCCGAACCTCTAATACCACGGATTCTGCCTCTTATTTACTGAGCTATTTTATTATGTTTCTGTATCAAATTAAGTCCCGGTAATTAAATTATTTACCACATGAATGGCGCCCGAACAGGGACTCTTTCTCATCTCACGCGCCGGTGGTGCGTTGCAGGCCCGGTCTCCTGCCACAGCTGGACGGACAATAACGCGTACCAGCAGGATTTCCTGTATCTCCCTCCGGTCAAGCGGGGGCGACTGAGGCTGCGATCAACACCCAGACGAGGCGGTGAGAAGTGCGAAGTATCCCGACCAGAGCCTAGCTGAGAGAGCAAGATCCGAGGTATACAGAGGCCCACCAGTTTCCGAAGTCCCAAGTCGAGTCCGGTTTCCGAAGTGTTCGAGTCGAGTCCAGTCCGGTTCAAGTTCAGTTCAGTTTCCGAGGCCTTCCGTTCCGAGCTACCCGGTGAGTACCATTACTGGGGAGGCGTTCTGGCGTGCACATAAGTTGTGCCGGTCCAGACGGGTTTGGGTAAACAAATCCGGTCTGCACTGTTTCAGCAGTGTATCTGTACTGTTTAGCAGTATATCTAGTATATCAAGTATATAAATTCAGAATAATTCAGTTCAAGTCGAGTATTATGTTTAGTGATTAAGTTTTCCTTAGATCGTCATCATCATTGTTGCTCAGTTAAATGTTAAATGTTAAATGTTTTTAGTACGTTCTGCATATTGTGGTATGAATGACTGTTCATTATTGTGATTACTGTATTAAGTTTGTTCAAGATCAAGTATCAGATCAGTTCTTAATATGCCGCTCTTTTCGAAATTAAGACAGATCACAACTAGAAAAGGGGTACTCGAAGAAGCTGTTCCTATTCCTCCTAGGGACACTCCAGGGTACTTCATGTATCATAAACACGGCTTAGACGCTATATTATTTCTTGATTTATGGGTAGACTACACTAAGGAATTACCAGAAAGTCAGAGGTGGCCCGCGGCTGGGACCTGGGATGCAGAGTGCATCGTGAAAGTAGAGGAAGAATTATGAATTAAAGAAATACTAGAATCAAGAAAGCAGTACATTCTTTTTATATGCCCAGAACATGTCTCACTGCCCATTAAGGAAAGAACCACGTATTACATGGACAGACAGAATCCCTTACGAGAAGTACACCCAATAAAAGGCGAGGACAATGAGTTTAAACGTGTATTTGTATATACGCCCATATCGAAAATAGAATTGTTAGAAATGAAGAAAGTGGTACCCAGTCATGACAAAGACCCAGCGGGTTTCCACCGAGAAATTAAAGACATGTTACTCATGGGAGAGTATACCTATCCCGACATTATGACCATATTAAAGGTATTGATGCCTGCTGGCATTTATGAAAAACTCAAGGAAAAAGAGTGGGAGGTGGGAGACCAAAAGATAGACTGGACAGCATTAGAAAATGAAGAAAAGGCCCGAGGTCCAGGTTCGGGGCTTGGGGACAAAACTAAAGCACTACCAGGTTTACTAGTACAGGTACTGCCACGCTTATTAACCACGAAAAAGGAAGACTGGGGTGCAATTTCAGCCTGTAAACAAAAGCAAGATGAAGACACTAGTGATTTCTATGCACGATTTGAAAAATGTTTTGGTATAAATAGTGGCATAAAAGCAAGTAGCGAATCATACCCACATCTGTTTGTGACAAAATTAGTTGAAAATTCCTTGCCTCAAGTAAAGAACAGAGTATTAAAATTCGAGAGTACCTGGCAAGGTAACACTCCATCACAAATGTTACAAATGTTACAGTATCATCACAATAGAATTAGAGAGGAACAAGATCATGAACAAAGACGCATGAAAGACACGAAAATGAAAATGCTAGTCTCCCAGACAGTTCCAGCTGAAGGACATAAAAAGGGTACGACACATTCCGGTGATTCAGCAGGACCTGTAAAAGGGACATGCAACTATTGTAAACAGCCAGGACATTACATACACGATTGCCCAGTTCTGAAGCGTAATATCGCCACAGGTATTACAAAAGAAAGACCACGGCCACTTAGACAGGATCAGAATGAACAAGGAGCACCGCAGCATGCACAGGCCATGCCAGCTCCACAACAATCTATACAGTTTGTGCCAGCCGCACCAGCGTTGCCTGCTGCTGCCACACAAACCACGACACGACAGCTGTACCAGACCGCACAGTATGACTATCCTGATTACCAACGATATGCATGAAACAGCCTAGAGAAGGAAGTTGACTTACCCCTTATCGAGGTCCCTGTAGATCAAGAAGGACCTTATGTACATAGTGAATTATTAGGCCAAGATAGAAAATTTTTACTTGATACAGGGGCAAGTCGAACAACTATAAAACGTAGTGAAGTTCCAGGGGCACCCCTCTCAGGCTCACAGAATATTTCCCTTGGTTTTTCAGGAAAACCTATTGTTAATGAAGTATCACAGCCTCTTCCACTTACGATAGGACCTTTGACCCGAACTACAGATTTATTGCTTACTAAATCATGTCCAGAAAACTTGTTAGGAATAAAAACACTGAAAGCTCTAGGAGCTATAATATGTTGTTCTCCGGAAGGAGTACGATTGTTTTTACGTGATTTTAAAGGTCATTATGTGTCTAGAGACATGGATCCCCGATTGCAGACTTTACCTACACATCTATGGGCACAAGGCCCTACTGATGTTGGTTGCATGAATATTACACCATATCGAGTCACACTAAAGGCAGGAGTGGTACTACCACGAATGCGACAATACAAGTTACCACCAGATGCTGTAGTGGCTTTACTGCAAATCATTGACGAGCTTATTGCCCAAGGAGTGGTTGTAGAAACAGACTCCAATGTATGTAATTCACCGATAATTCCGATTCTTAAACGAACAGATCCGAAGGCCCCGCCAGTATATCGATTGGTTATTGATCTGCGTGAATTAAATAAATGCATTGTGCCACAATTCCCTGTGGTCCCAGATATCTCGTCATTACTGACAGCTATTGATTCCGAAGCAACATTCTTTACTGTAATTGATCTCAAAAATGCCTTTTTCAGCGTCCCAATAGATCCGGAAAGCCAATATTTGTTCGGATTTAGTTTAAATGGACGTAGCTTCAAATTCTCACGCGCACCTCAAGGATTTACAGAAAGCCCCAGCATCTATAGCCAAGCACTGAAACGAGAACTCGACAGTATCCACATGCCAGTTAACACTGCTTTGCTTCAATGTGTCGATGATCTGCTGATCACCGCGAGAAGCGAACCCGAATGTGAGAAAGCATCACTGACAGTTTTACAATTTCTAGCCGAAAAGGGGCACAAGGTGTCCCCTTCTAAGCTGCAATTCTGTGTCCAGCGAGTTGTTTATCTTGGACACTCGCTGTCCAAGGAGGGAAGGCAGCTTACACCCGATCGCATTCAGTTAATAGCTAACATGCCAATACCCAAGACACAAAAGGAGGTGCGGGCTTTTATAGGCCTCACTTCATATTGTAGGCAGTGGATCCCTCAGTATGCATTTCTAGCAAAACCACTCATTCAGTTGACAACACAGGAGGCAGCCACATCGACTGTTCTCCCTTGGACTCAGGAACATACACAAGCTTTTGAAAGCTTAAAGAAAGCTCTATGCCAAGCACCTGTTTTAGCAACACCATGTTACAGAAAACATTTTACACTCTTTGTTACAGAACGAGAAGGTACTGCTTTGTCAGTACTCACACAGGAACAAGCAGGATCACACAAACCGTGTGCTTATTTTTCTAGTACATTAGATCCCGTAGCTCAGGCTCTGCCTGCGTGCCTGAAATCGGTGGCAGCAACAGCTTTAGCAATCAGACAAAGCGATGCTATAGTGTTAGGACATCCATTGACAGTTCAAGTACCACATGCAGTAGAGGTTCTTGTGAATCGAACGCAAACACAACACTTGACTATAGCACGACTTACAGGGTATGAACTAACATTGTTTCAGCCACATATAGAAATCAGACGTTGTAACACATTGAATCCTGCCACACTTTTACCTGTAATCGGAACAGACCCACTAGCTCATGACTGTATTGAAGTTATTACAATCACGACGAAACCCAGACAAGACTTGACAGATGTCCCATTGTCAGACCCAGACCTGACGTTGTATGTAGATGGTTCATGTATGAGAACAAGTACAGGAGAGTTAGTGGCCGCTTACGCAGTCACAACAGATACTGAAATCATTGAAACAAATTGCATAAATACCTTGTCCGCTCAAGCAGCAGAGCTCGTCGCTCTGACACAAGCCTGTATTCAAGCCACAAATAAAAAAGTCAACATATACACTGATTCACGTTATGCATTCGGAGTTGTACATGACTTCGGCGTGCTGTGGCGAGAGAGAGGTTATTTAACTTCTCACGGTGCCCACATTCAGCACGGACCCCTCATTCATGCCTTATTAGATGCAATACATTTACCCATTGCAATATCGATTATGAAATGCAAAGCTCATACGAAAATTACTGATATCATTTCTCAAGGCAATGATCTAGCTGACAGAACAGCTAAACAGACTGCTCAAACTCAAACATCCGACATGACAAAGACAATAGTCCCGACGCCAACACATTGTATGACGGTTAAAGATCCTACTCTTGACGTAATTGATATACAGACACATGCTACACCAGACGAAATAAAGAAATGGACTGAATTAGGAGGGATCCAAACGGATCAAGGATGGATGATGAAGGAAAAGTCTGTGTGGTTCCTTCCTGATTCAATGGTCCAAGTCATTATTAACACTGTCCATAGTCCCGCACATCTAGGAGAAAAAGCTATGCTAGATAGCATTCAACACATTTGGTTCAATAAACATTTACGAGCTGCAGCCAAACAAAAAGTTCGTACCTGTATGATCTGTTGTCAGTTCAACCCAGGAAAAAGCATCCCCGTAGAGCAGGGTGGATTTCAGCCTCCTGATCATCCTTTTGAAGTCCTCCAGATGGATTATATCCAGATGGAACGATGTCGAGGATTCAAATATGTTCTCGTAGTTGTTTGTGCTCTTTCCCGTTGGACGGAGGCATACCCGGTTTCAGATTACACGGCCCCGACTACTGCCAAACAGTTAGTTCGAGAATTCTTCCCACGATACGGTTTACCACGTGTTGTTCACTCAGATAACGGCCAGCCGTTCTCATCCGAATTAATGAAACACGTTTCACTTTTGTTAGGCTATCAGTGGAAATTCCACTGTGTCCGACACCCCGAAGCAGCAGGTCTCGTAGAAAGACATAATCAGACCCTGAAAATTAGATTGTCCAAAATATGCAGAGAGAAAGGTGTCGACTGGGTAGTAGCGTTACCAGTTGCACTCTTTTACACAAGAATGGTAGCACACTCTCGAACAGGGCTATCTCCGTATGAGGTGATCTTTGGCAGACCACCAAATATGTGGGGGACGCCTATACCACGTAAAATAACTGATATTGACTGTAATATGCTGACAGATTATTTGGCTTCCTTGATGTCTGCACTACAATCTTGTCGTTCACAGGTAGCTGCAGCCTTTCCTGACAACACTGAGGTGAAACCCCATGACGTAGTCCCGGGGGACCTGGTCCTCGTGAGGAACTTTGATCGAAAGACTCAGCTGGAACCTAGGTGGAAGTCGCCTCAGCTGGTGTTGCTCACCACAAGGACAGCCGTGAAGATCGAGGGCAGAAAAGGCTGGATTCACTCAAGTCATATCAAGAAATTTCATGGACTACAATCAGATGTGAATACCACACCTCGTGTGTCTTCACCCATTGACTCAAAACTTCCTCTTGTTGAAAGGAGTAATTCCGAACATTATAAACTAAAACTCAGGCCCAATCAGTCAAGCAATTTGATTGTTTAAGTCCTCTCCAAGGTGAAGCGGTTGAATTGTCTCTGACATGTATCCCTTGGACCTGAATAGAGAAAGCACCCGAAAAATGTTGAAACGACAGGCGTACTGTAAATCACTGCGTAGTCATTGCACAGTGACGTTATTAATTTTGTTTTCCTTAAGTCTTTTAATAATTACTGCAAGTATATTGTTGCATATATATTATCCTATTTTTAGACACGTTTATAATGTTACTGCTGAACATTCTTTTAGTGAATTACCTCTGCTTGAGTTGTCTTATAGATTTGCGCTGCGCAATAACACGTTTATTAATATGTTACATCATTCCCATCAGGTTAGCAATGCTACAAATTGTTGGATATGTGGCCGACTCCCTCCCTATCAGAACTATAAAGGAATTCTACCTCTTTTTCCATACCCGTTCACACACAACGGCTCCTGTGGAGCATGGTTTAGCTTAATTAATTCCTTAGATTCAAATTCTGCAGTTTATCAAGACAACTGGGTATGGGGAAATCTGAACTTAGTTTTACTTAAAGTCTGCCACCCCAACAAGGAGGGACTTCCCAAAAGAACAGGAACTGATCTAGAAAACGAAGTATATGGATTAGGTAATTTTACGCTTAATCTCTTGATCTTGAATGTCGAATCCGAAGTCACTCCAAGTTTGCCCGCCATGTCAGTATTTCCAGTAAAAGGATAATTATGTGTAAGAAAGAATGGTTCCATACATATGGGCCATAGTAGATGCACCACTGTAGTAGAATTTAGTGATCAAGGCAAGTCTACATTTAGAGCTTCCCGCCATTCCTATTTCATATGTGGTCAGACGGCATATGTACGTTTGCCTCTAGATTGGGATGGTACCTGCTACATTGGATTTCTTTTGCCGCCTGTTTTTCTAGCTCCTCCTGATTATCACAGAAATACTCATTTAGTACACAATAGAGAAAGGAGAGATCTCCCAATAGTCGATTACACTGAAACAGCATGGGAAAAATACACAGATTTCAATAAAGGTCTCTTTCCCTATATAGGTACCGTTACTAATAGTAAACTGATACGTAGATTAACTAGAACCCTTGAAGCAGTAGTGAACGAAACTATTTCCGCCTTAGGCAATTTAACAGAAGAGCAGTCTGCTATGCGGATTGTTGTGCTTCAAAATCGTCTTGTCCTTGACGTCATCCTGGCCGATAGGGGCGGAGCTTATAGGGTCATCGGATCAAGCTGCTGTGTATTCATACCAGAAAATTCGCCATCTGTATATAAAGCCATAACCCGCCTTCATAAGATTGTAAGCCAGATACACCAGAATCCAGGCACCTGGACTTGGTCCGGTTGGTTTTGGAGCGTGTTATCAGCCTGGGGATGGAGAGTTCTATCCTTCCTAGGTATTGGCCTTCTCATACTATTCAGTTGCTGCTTATGCCTGCAATGTGGACCAGCGATTTGTGGTCTGTGTGCCACATCGTGCATTCCACATCAAGATTTTCGTTCAAAATCCCGGAAGAAGAAAGAAGAACAAATGATGCTATATGAACAGATCAATGGATTGATGAAGATTGATGTCTCTTGACGGGCAAGTAGGGGACAAGGAGGGAATGTGGAAATATGGATTTTTCTGGTCAGTTATGTCCCCTATCTTGGACCCCAACGGTTCTATGTGCATGTTACAAGTACATGTATGTTCCCTCCAGTTCCAGTTATGAAGACGCAAATACATGTGCGTCCACCGTTAACATGTCCTCTTTCAGATCCGCCATGAATGGGCCGGATATTCCATTCCTAAGTACAAAAGGCCACCGCCTTTATATGGTTCACTTATGCCATTTTTACAGTCCAGGCAAGTAGGCCCTGATTCTGTCATCAAGCTTTTCTTGCTTTCTGTCTCTGAAACTCCAGTCCGAGCCTGCATCTGTGACCATGAACTTTGTCTCATTCCTTGCGCGGCTCACGATGCCTGACATCAGCTTGCTGCCTGCCAAGAACTGTATTTCACCTTCGAAATTATCTGCTCCGATCCCTGCCCAATGCATTCCTGTCTAGTAGTTTAAGTAAACATTCTTCCAGCTACCGAGCAAAGGCCCGGCTTCTCTGTCTTCATGCAAGTAATTCATAGCCCTGTTACTATGGAAGATTCCTGCCCTCGCATCTAGTGTAGACACTTAGATGCTTGTACACGCACTAACAGTCAGTATAGTCAGTATAGAATAAGATTCTACTCTAAGAGACCTCTCTTTTGAATAACATAGTTCTTTAAACATAGGATGTTAGATATGATTTGGGATTAGGTTGACTTGACCCTCCAGACTTCTGTCGCCACATGTAGAGCTAAATGTCAAGTCCCCTTCACCCCCTAGTCGCACGTCAATCACACGTCATGCTGCTGCGCGCGCATCTCTGCCAAGTATTTCTGCTGACATTGCGAAATTATTTCATAGGTCCACCCATATGTGACATCATAACCAATGACGTTTTCCTTGTTACTCCCAATTACGCCTTTTTCAGCTACGCATGTGAAATGTTATCTTTGCTATCAATTGTTACGCCTCTTGCATTGGCCTCACTGTAATGCCTATTGTATAAAAGTGAATAATTATCAATAATGTATGTACTTCACTTCCTGAACCTTCGTGGTGATGGAACTTGGAGCAACCGATTATAATCGACCACTGGAATAAAGCCCATTCCGAACCTCTAATACCACGGATTCTGCCTCTTATTTACTGAGCTATTTTATTATGTTTCTGTATCAAATTAAGTCCCGGTAATTAAATTATTTACCACAATTGTATTATAAGGGATACACGTAGTAATTTATATGTTTATAGTGGTACGTTTATGACAAGAATGTCAAAATAAAGTAAACTGAACTGAGCTGAGCTACCCCGTTAGTGTCAAACACCTTCCCGAAATTGGTTTAGATTAAAGCGGAACAGTAAATGTCACCCCTTTAGTGTTCAACACTAGGGGTGGGCGGCAATTTCCGTTCCGCTCGCGGAACTTGCAGAATTTCAGCATTTCTGTGGTCCGCCCGGAACGCAGAAATGTTTAAACTTCTGCGATCCGCGGTGGAACCGAAGTCGGGGGCTCCAGGAAGCACTTACAGAAGCCTGGTGTGTTTACCTTGTCCCTCGTCGCTTTTAGAGGCTCGGTACCAGTCACGGTTACACAGCATTCTGGAGCGCCGCCTTCTCTGACTCTGACTCTTGCTGCGGCACTGCCCCCGCAGCTGCCAAGGCATGAGGAGGATGGAGGGACGCGCTGGAGATCGAGCAGAGGAGTACGAGCCGCGGGGACCAGAGGACACGTGGAGAAGGACCAGCGAACCACCACAGGGCTAGGGACTGAACACAGTATCAAAGGGAAGCCACAGTGAGCCTTCGATTCTGATCATGAGCCCCGACAGCTGTGCTGCCCACATCCTGCTGCACAGAGCTTCCGTGCTCACCATGCAGACCGGCAACTTGCTTAACTGGGGCCGTCTGAAGAAGAAGTGCCAGCTGAGCCCCAGCGAGGAGCTACGGGACTGCATTCAAACAACTTTAGATGAGTGGAGCTTAAAGATCAGTCCAGAATTGCTTCAGGAATCCCCACGCATCCTGGAATGTAGGGTGGCTTAGGCTACAGAAACCGTTAACCCAGCCAAGACCCCGAGAACTCTGGGGACGGACAGTTACAGGACGAACCCAGTTCTGACGGCAAGACCCGGAGGTGCAAACAGGAAAGGAGCGGTGAGTGTGCCACTTGATACAAAACACTCCTGGGACTAGCAGTGTGCAGATGTATGTCTGTGTGCGTGTGTGTATGCATATGTGTGTCCATGTGAGCATGTGTCTGTGTGTCTTGTTGAGAGTGAGACCCTGCATAACGGGCGCAACAAGAAATCTCCGTGAGCACGCGAAATTCCGAGTGCTCACGGAGATTTCTTGCAATTTCGCAAAATTTTGCGGAGAGCAACTTCGCAAATTCCACCCACCCCTATTCAACACCTTCCCCACTATGGTTACATTGGAGTCGGAATATTAAATGTCACCTATTTAGGGGCCGATTCCGGCCGCAAAACGAACCTACCGACACAGACCCGGACCGAATACCGACCGACACGGACCAGCGGTGTACGACCCGTGCAGTACGATGCAGCGCGTGTGAATTACAACCGACGCGTACGGAATCCAAGCCGTACGACCAAGCCGTAGGGAAAATAGTGATCCGGCCCGAAAACCGACGCTATTTTCACCGACCGACACGAACCCGGAATGAACCCGACTGACCCGTACCCGGGATGTACGATTCGCGCAGTACGATGCAATGCGTGTAAAACCAGACCCTCTCGCACGGAGACCAAGCCGCATGACCGACACGCACAGACAAACCGGCACACAAGCAATAGAGACCGCCGCGACCGACGTGTACCAAACACAGAAGATAGGCAGCGTGAACGAGGCAGAGAAGCCCGCACGAGACAACAGCAGCGTCCATTTCCGTCACATGAACGTCTCCTTCATGCCTACAAAACCAAAAGTAAAAAAGACAAAAAAAGGACCAAACAAGCAATGACAAAGCCAATAAATACCAAAGAAAAAAACATGGGACAAAGACACACCCACAACTCCAACTATATAAAGGACTACAATCACTACCATCATCCCTTGCAAAGAGGAGACACAGCCAGCAGCAAACACCAGTACACAGCAACCACAGACACACTCACAACTCCCCCATCACACAACTCACACACCATCAGCACCTCATACAAAAGCACACACACATACACCCAGCAAAACCAACACCAAACCACCCTCACACACACATCCCTCACCACCACCACCCATCACCATGCCCCCAAAGAAGAATCCAAAGTTCACAGATAGTGAGTTAGAAGTGCTGGTAGACGAGATCATCAGAGTAGAGCCACATTTGTTTGGTACATTGGTCCAAAGGACCCCCATCGCACAGAAAACCAAGATGTGGGCGAGGACTGTGGACAAGGTTAACGCTCAAGCACCAGCAAGGAGCACAAAGGACGATATCCAGAACAGGTGGTATGACGTGCGCAGGAGGGTCAAGAAACTCATTGAAAAAGATCACACCCTGAGTCAGTGCACCGGAGGTGGCCCTCCTGCCAAACCAGTATACTTCAGGACCTGGGAGGAGAAGGTGCATGACATCCTACCACCAGAGAGCGTCCATGGCCTACCAGACATACCAGAGCCTGGTGAGTACACAAACAACATACCCAAGATTATGTGGCAAGGGGACAGTGAAACCATGCACCGCAAGCAAAGTTACACTGACGAATAGGTAATCAGCCCAAGATTTGTATGCCAGTCAGACAAACACCATACCTGCCATCTCATAGTGACTGGGAACTGTGTCATGACATGCACCAACCTACAAACAAATAGAGCAAGCCGGTGGCACAAAGCCAAATAGACCCTGCCAGACAGTTTGCCACCACAAACAGACCACCTCACAGTGCAGCAGACTGTCAGGAAGAAATAGTGGGGATGCAGGTGAAGTGATTGTATCCAAAAGCATGATGGGGCCTGTAGTCACAGATAATGCTCCCCCTCCTGATTGGCCCATCAAGACCTCTCTGAAACATGCCCACATCACAGGGAGTGGAAAATGACTGCTGTGGGGAGCACAAGGCCCTGCTAGGGATTGTGTGCAGATCAGAAGCAGGACACCACTGACTGACATCCTGAAAGACAACTTGCACGCCCTACAATGGAAGCACTTTTCATGATGGGAAGGAGGACTGACAGCCCTGACCATACTTACCAGCATGGGGAGACACCCCCCTCAACACAAACTCCACACAACTCACTGGGTACAATGCATTGACACACACCTCATTGAAATATCAGCAAAAGATACCCCGTACTGGGTGCTGCTGTGTGAAGCACAGGGGCTCACTTTGGACTTGTAGCCAAACAAACACCAGGATTTCACAGTCAGCCACCTTGCCACTGCTGTCACATCCCGGAAGGGAGGAAGTATGGGCATGCTGGGAAGGGGGTGTAGCCAAGGGTATGATGGGAGTCGCAGTCACAGACAATCCACACCCACCCACATGGCCCAGCAAGCTCACACTGAACCATACTCGCCTCACAGGGAGTGGGAAGGGACTGACCAGATGTCTGACACTGGGCTCTGTCGTGGGGAGCACAAGGCCATGCTGGGAAATGGCCAACAACAAGCACCAGGACTACACAGTCAGCCATCTTGCCCCTGCTGTCACATCCCCTCACAGGGAAGCAGAGTCAAGAGGGAGGAAGTATGGGCATGCTGGGCAGGGGATGTAACCAAGAGTACGATGGGAGTCGCAGTCACAGACAATCTACACCCACCCACATGGCCCGGCAAACTCACACTGAACCATACTCGTCTCACAGGGAGTGGGAAGGGACTGACAAGATATCTGACACTGGGCTCTGTCGTGGGGAGCACAAGGCCATGCTGGGAAATGGCCAACAACAATATCAAACTCTGCCCGTGACAAGCAGGGAAAAGCAGCGTACATGCAGGCATCTGTTCGAAAAGTAGAAAATGTCATGTTTGTGAACCATCGATGCATGTAGAAACATAACTCACATTGTGTGTCTCTTCCAAACACAGGTGGTGCTGGGCACCCAGCACCAAATGATGAGGATAACCAGTCCCAGACTCTGGCAGACACTGAGCTCTCTGGTCTGACTCGCTCTCTGTCCTCTTCTGATGACGACGACCAACCTGGCCCCTCCAGTGTGAGCCATCATGCACCACCAGCAGCATCAACATCTGCACCCCCTGTACCCATGCCTCCAGCATCTGGACACCGACAGGGCACCCCCGCCAACACGGACAGACCAAGGTCAATCAACACCCACAGCACAGGGACACAGGACCCCCCGGAAGCTACAGCAAACACCATCAGCAACACCACCTAAGGGGTTCCAGTGTCACCTGTGCGTCCCGCCGCTGGTCCTGCCCGTGTGGAGAGGGGTGGGAGGCACAGGGCGCGCCTTGCAGAGGGGTCTAGACTGCATGATGACCCCCACCTGGCACGCATCTTAGATGCATACCAGGATAGCACCGGAGGATTTGGCCAGGTAGTGGGGATCCTCAAGGACATGCAGGTCACCCACCATGCCCGCATGGAGGCCAAGTGGGATGACATTACTGCGGTGCATCGGGACATACTCCAATGCCTCCGCCAGATCAACACCAACCTGTCCACACCCCCCAGTGTTGCCACAACATCTGTCGCAACACCATCTGCCAGCGCCACAGGGAGGGAGGAGGACTCTGGCGGAAAGTCCCCTGCACCACAGAGGCCTGCACATGAGGATCCCCCCCCCCCCGGGGAAGAAGAGGGGTCGTCCAAAGAAGGACATGTGAAAGGCAGATGTCCCAGCACATCCCCCAGGGCCTCTAAACCTGTTCTGGACAATGTCCTTTGTGCGCAGCCCGTTCACCTTGTCCAATCGCACAAAACTCGCCCACATGACATGGAGGGTTCATGTTGGGCCAATGTATCAGATGGCTGTGGACTTTACTCTGGACATTTCATCTACCAGCACTTCCAACTCCAATGTGAACTTTGGATTCCCAAACCAATGTACAGCACCCACCATCCTGTGCACTTCCCTCACACATGTTTGTAAATAAACTCACCAGTACACCATACTTGCTTCTGTTGTGATTCCAACTTGTCATGTTCAGGGAGATGTCGATCTGCTTCACAACACAGTGCATGCCAAATACTGCAACAATGTGACCAAAGTAAGGTGAGTCATGGTGATGTGACACAAGTGAGGGAGACACACCATTATGGCAACACAAAACATACTCACCATGGCCATGTTACTCCTCACACACAATGATGTTGACCTGAAACGCATTGGCATGCACAGACACAACACCAACCCCAGTCAGTGGTAACAAGTCCAAAGGTGAGGTAAGCAGATGTCACTCAGATGTGGGAAGACAGACAACGCACATAACAAAACGTAGCACAGGTTCATTAGACATCAGCAACATGTTTATTCCACAATAGTTGCACGGTAATTCTACGTAACAGTGGACACACGCTCTCAATGTGTTGGAGAATGGAAGTCCAGGGATGTGTGGTACATCAGTTGATGGGAATTGTCAACTTCCACACTGGTGTTGGCTTCTGGGTGTTGGGGGTCATTGTTGACCACACAACAGGCAAAGTACCTTGGGAAGGACAGACAAGATACAGTCAAAAGCACAGAAGAACAGGAGAGAAATGCAATACACATGCACAACACATGTTGCAAGACACCTACACAAACACTAGTTAGCAGTACTAACCTATTGTGGAGTACACACCACCTGAATGGACACTTCACAGCACGCATCCGGTCAAGTGGCACACAGACACACTCAGACAGCAACAGAGCAGCCACAACACATTCCAGGCTCCCTCCATACATTCACATAACAGAGCAGCCACAACACATTCCAGGCTACCTCCATACATTCACATAACAACCCTGCAAAAACTCACATTCAGGTGAAGAAATTGTTGATGAGCTGTGAGCAGACGTCACCCTCATCCTCACCATCACTGGCATCTTGGCCCAGGCCGGGATCCTCCACAGGTGCCGGAGGTTGGTCATCGTCATCCTGGATGAGAGGCACCTCCTTCCGCACTGCCATGTTGTGTAGCATGCAGCAGACAAGGATTATTTTTCACACCCTTGCAGGCTCATATGGGAGGGCCCCTCCGGTCTTGTCCAGGCAGCGAAAGCGGCTTTTCAGGAGTCCGAATGTCTGCTCAATTACCCTCCTGCTCTGACCATGTGCATCATTGTAGCGCAGCTCAGCTGGTGTCACAGGGTTCCTGAGGGGTGTCAGAAACCACGGCATGTTGTGGTATCCGGAGTCACCTACACACACAAAAAGGAACAAGCAGCTGAGTTTTGTAGGAGTGCGGAATACAACATTGACAAACACACACAATGAGAAACAGTCAGTACACACCGACAAGCCAGGCATGTTGAGCTGGCATCTGAGACATCAGCGTTGCAATGAGACTACTCCTCATAATGTAGGCATCGTGCGCAGAACCAGGGAACCGTGCACACACATATGTGATCGACATGTCAGCAAGACAGACCACCAGAGCATTGATCGAATGGTAGTGCTTCCTGTTACGGTATGCCTGCTCATGTGCCTGTGGTGGCATCAGGGCAACATGTGTCCC
Source organism: Triturus cristatus (assembly GCF_964204655.1). Classification (NCBI taxonomy): domain Eukaryota; kingdom Metazoa; phylum Chordata; class Amphibia; order Caudata; family Salamandridae; genus Triturus; species Triturus cristatus. Next base: position 445,378,018 of record NC_140585.1, read on the forward strand.
ATCAATAGATCTGATGACGTTCGGCATCCTCCCCAGTGTATAAAAGGCATTCTTTATTTCAGGGAGTTCAGCTGGGCAAGGGAACTTGATATACAGGTCTAGGAATTGCAACATCCCCTCCAAGACATCGCGTAGCACCCGACTAAACATCGTTTGCGACATCCCACCAGCAGTAACCACAGTGTACTGGAAGGTACCAGTAGCAAAGAAGTGCAGGGCTGCCATCACCTTCACCTCTGGGGTCAGTGCTCTAGGGTATGTTCGGCCAGGTAGCAGATGTGGTGCCAACTGCTCCGCCAACTCCACAATCAGTGGCCTGGTGAAGCGGTACCATCTGATGCAGTCGCGTTCCTGCATGGTTGCAAGGTCTGGGAACGGCCGATGGACAGCTGGTGCCCTGCAGTACAGAGATGCACAAAGGAAGATTGTCTGTTCATCCACCCATGTGGCCATGACCAGGATCAATATCACATGCTAGATCATGACATTACACAATGTACTGAGGTGTGTGCTGTTGGGCATGGACACATATGTCACCTACAAGACCACCACCTCACATCTCAATTCCACATGTCCACATGAGTCTCATGTAGTGCAATGGCCAATCATCTGGCTGTGTCACACATACTATGTCCTGGTGCAATGTTCCAAACACACACCACAGTGACAAGTGAGGCCTCATGTCTCCCAGGCATCACAGATCTTTGCCGTGCAGAAACCCAGGTTCCCTGTATTGCCACATCAACACAGCAATGGACATGGCGTAGCACGTACACACCACAAGGCAAGCGTGAGTCCCACAGGTATTGGCCACTCTTGTTCCTGCCGGCCCTACATGTACGTCTCTTAGACACACGCCCCATCAATGCATATGCCACATGGATGTGGAGACTGTCACCCATTGGGCACATTTGATCATACACATCTGAGACACAACATGCACACAGACTGTGGGTGCACATCAGTATTGTGGCTACAGGTCTCACTGTGACGTATATGCCATCACCCCCAGGACTCAGGGTGTATGTGACATGTCCTAAACATATCCAGCCTGACACTGTGCCCGTGACTCATGCCCATTACTGTACAATTGCACATCACAGTGGTAATGTGCACAACACACAAAGGATTCTGCCCCCATGTACACGTGCACAGCCTGGGAGTGGCTGCACAAAGTGCCAGCCAAAAAAACAGATGTGCCTCCCCCAAACACCCAGGGAATGCAGTTTTACATGCCATGGGACACTGTGTGGCCAATGCTGTAGTGTGGTAGCTGTGCACAGGTGTTCCTGGCCAGTATATGCGTGTTACATCTGAATAATAGTCACACCAATGAGGTCCGACGCGGGTGACAATGCATACGCATTGCACGGGTCATGTCCGAGCCGTGCGTACGCTTTGTCATTGAATGCAATGAGGTCCGACGCGGATGACAATGCGTACGCATTGCACGGGTCATGTCCGATCCATGCGTATGCTTTGTCATTGAATGCAATGAGGTCCGACGCGGATGACAATGCGTACGCATTGCACGGGTCATGTCCGATCCATGCGTATGCTTTGTCATTGAATGCAATGAGGTCCAACGTGGGTGACAATGCGTACACATTGCACGGGTCATGTCCGAGCCATGTGTACGCTTTGTCATTGAATCGTATGGAGACGGGTGCATGTGTATATTCAAAATACGCGTTGTACAGTCAGTTGAACGAGCCGGGTGCACCCATTGGCTCCGGACTGTCATGGAGACGGATGCGGATTCAAAACCTGTACGAGTTGTGCACTGGAAATTCAGTTGGATGCCTACAACAATGTTGCAATTTCAAGGTGAAGATGCGGTAGGCGTGTACGAGTCGTACATTTAAATGGATTGGGCAGATTCATAGAATGCAACCGTGTTGGACCTATCACTTGGGACACATGTCACAGAGTCTGCCTCTGCAGCACAGATATAAGGCTGGCTATCCCCCAGGGAGCTCACTTGCCTGCACTACATGCTACTGGACCACATCCCTGCTACCAATGCTGCTGTCTCTGCATCCTCTGGCTCCTGCTATGGCACGTACTCTGGAGAGGGCCCCAGCCTTCACTGAGGAGGAGAACCAGGCCCTGCTGGATGGGCTCCTTCCACAGTACAGCAAGCTCTATGGGAAACCAGGGGAGCCGGTGAGTGTGCAGTCCACTGCCTTCCTAATCATGCATGTTGTCTGACTAGCAGGACTAGCAGTGTGTACACCAGTGGAAGCATTCTCACTGACTACTTTCATCACCAAAAGTGTGTAGGTACATGTAATGAATAGGTTTCCTGCTGCTAAAGTGCAATAGTACAAGCTTAAACTATCCAGGCATTGTTAACATGGCAGACATGCAGGTGATTTGTCCTTCCCCATGGTTGCACTACCTGTGTAATTCATTTCCCTTTGTGATGATGACATGTATATCCGAATGTGTTCTGCACAAATCTGGGGCATGTGTGTTAATGTACTTTTCACTTTGTCATCATCACAGGTTGATGCCCACCAGAAGCAGGAGATCTGGCTGACCATCACCCGGGCTATTCGTTCGGTGGGGGTCTACAAGCGCCGGATCCGCAACTGCCAAAAGAGGTGGCAGGAACTTCGGGGCTGGACCCGGAGGATAGCTAGAGTCCAGCTGAAGCTGTCACCTCCACGCAGGAGGGGCAGACACCGGACCCTGACTCCCCACATGCTCCGGATACTGGCAGTGGTCTTCCTGGACTTGGATAGGCAGCTGAAGGCCAGACAGCAGCAGGAAGGGGGTAAGTCCATGCCTGATCTGTGTACTATGTCTGACAGGCTAATAGCAGTCTTTTGGCCTGGTCACACTTCCACATTACGTAGGTCTTGTAGTCCAATACTCATGTCCCTCAATTGTGTGATGCACCCTCCTCATCTGTTCCACAGGTGTGGCCCCTACAGTCTGTTGCTTGTGTCACTATGGCACTGTGTCCCTGCAGTCAGCTATGCTTCAGCTACCGGTCAGCATCTGTTCCCGTGACTCTGTTGTGTGTTTCATGGGTGGGTCAAATGTTTACACAATGCCTGAGATCTGACATGTGATAAGTGTGTGCCCTTGAGATGTGATCCAATTGCTGGTCTGCCTCGCAACTTATGACTGGGGTATTCCAAACAAACCCATGCAGCGGGGACTCAAATCTTTGGGCTTCAGGAGCATTTTTTTCGAGTTTGTCACACTTGCTTAGCCACCTGACTACTTTCCAGGGCTAAACACTGTTTCACGTACACCTTGCCAGTCATGCCTCCTCAAGGGCATTTAGAAACACTCTGTAATCCCACTCCTGTGAATAATGAAATTGCAGGTTGTGCTTAGTGATATGTGCCCTCAGGTGTCTGCCTCTGTGTCATTAGGGTGTGGCTTGTTGTTACGAACAACTGGGGTGTCCATGAAACAGAGGGTCAGCATGACATCTGAGATGTGACTGTGAGAGACAAGACCTGTATGACATATAGGTGTGTGATCATCTGACAGCGTACAATGGTGTATGCAACTGTGTCCTTCAGGCAGCTGGGTTACATGCATTGCAGACTGTGACGTGTTAATGTACAGGGATTTGTGTTTGCAGAGACTCAGATGTCTGATTTGCATGATGTGGGGTCTTCTGGCTCCTGGACATGTTGTTTGCATGGGATGGGCAAGTGCGCCGGTCATCTGCACAGTTAGCTTTACCCCTGAGCTAGGATTGTGAGTCAGTGCATATTTTTGTTGTCTGGATGACCTGCCCCTGTGACAGGAGACAGTGTTGACTGACTTTCAGGGCATCCCAGTGCCATGGCATTTAACTTGCTATGAGTGATACTGCATTGTGTTCAAGAGTGCACCATGCACACCATTGTGGAATTGCCCATCAGGACATGAGAACATCATAGTGTGTGTTGCTGGCATGCATCACAAGCATGTGAAATGAGTCTCTGCCCATCCCTTCATCCGGACACCTGTACTGAGTCTGTAGCAAGAGATGTGCTGTGTGTATTGGGACATGTTCACTTGCATGTCCAACTAATGTGTGGGTGGTGTATGTTGGCACATTGGGGTGTTAGCATCCAACATGCAACAGACATATGTGTGAAAGTCAAGGAGGGATATGTGTGCCATGGTTGATGTTGAGAATGACAATTGGCTTATCCTAAACAGTGTTGGCAGTTTGAGCTGTGTTCAGGTGATGATGCCAGGGCTTGCCCTGTGATGTGATGTACTCATTGTGGTGTGTGCAGTCGGTGCTGGTGACTGATGTTGTTCTCTCCTTCCTATTCCTATCCAGATACATCCACGGCCACAGGAGGGGACAGCTCCATGGACCAGGAGGAGCCACGGAGCCTGACAGGGACAGAAGGAGAGGAGTCGGGTGGACCCAGTGGCACGGATGGCGAGTGGAGCCACACAGAGGAGTCATCAGCACCATCCCCCCAGCCGAGGGCCACAGCAGCTCTGAGGATGACTCCCTTGTGGAGGCGGGTGTCAGCAGCCACCAAACCCCAGCTAGTGAGGCTGTCCCCGCCACCGCCACCACCACCACCACCACCACCCTCCCATCGGCTCACATCCCAGAGGTCCTTGTGTGCTCCCCTGTTCGTGAGCATGTCTCCTTTGTGCCCAGCACCGCACACCCTGCCCCTGTGTCCCCTGCAGCCCTGAGTGAGGAGTCTGTGGACTTACTTCGACAGATCCATGTAGGGCAGGGGTCAATGCTGAAGGTCCTCCATGCTCACACGGGTCTGTTGACACAACTGGTGTCATTCATGGAGGGCATTTCCTCGGGCATGTCTGCCCTACAGAGGACCAATCAGTCCGTGGCCTCCTCCCTGACGGCAGCAGTGTCCCTCTTCCAACTGTCCCGCACCCCTCCTACCCCTGCACCACCCACGATTCCTAGCAGCCTACCTGTCCCAAGCACACAAACACCCAAAACAAGGTCTAGACATGCACACAAGCAAGCGCAGGGGACTGATGACACACTCACAGGGGCTGGTTTGCAGACACACGCACAGTCATCCACAACTACTCCGCAGTCCTCAGAGACCTCTCCTTCACAGCCCCCTTCCCTTGCATCACCTGCAACCCCATCTCCCCAGAAGCTCTTCCTCTGTGACCTTGGCCTCTTCCCCACCAACCCAGCAGATCCTGATTACAAGGGGAAGAGGCAGTCCCCACACACAGAGGGGAGTGCCCCTCACACCAGGACACCCTCCCCCAGGCGCACTCAGACAGAGACCCCCACCCGCAAGTCCCCCCGGTGCCAGAAGAGCAAGACCCCCCGCCACCACGCAGCTCCAAGGCAAAGTCTCAGTCTTCCATCCCCCAGGCCACCACTCCAGAGGTTCCACCACCACTCCCTGCCCTGGGTTCCCCCACCCACAGATACACCATCCCCAAAATGTTAAGGCCCTCCCTCCCAGCACTTGCTCCTCCACACCTGGTCAGACGGTTAGTGCCACTGATGTGGGGACCGTGTCCCCCCCTGCCCTGCCAACCTCACCTGCCCCCCATTCTGTTCCCATGGATGTAGGCACTGCATTGGAGTCCACGACCACCCTGTCTGACTTGGGCACTGCAGTGGTGACCCAATCCACTCCATCTGACCTGCCCACTGGAGTTGTGCCAGCACCCACCCCATCTGACTTGTGCCCCACAGTTGTGACAGCACCCACCACTTTAGTCAGCTCCACTGCAGTTGCAAGTGTCTCGCCTGCATCCACCACCCCTTCACTGCCTCCTTCTGCTGCGCCCTGATCCTGTCCCTGCGGTGCCTGACCTGCCCCCATGTATGCCCCTCCGAGGGGATGACCCCGGTCCTTAGCAGTGCAGGCAAGCAAGGTGTGACAGTTTTCACTCTACTTCACTCCTTGGCATTTGGACATGGACTGGCCATTGGCCTTTTGTTTGAACAGACGTTTAACTTTCAATATGCTGAATAAAGCTTTTTTCTTTATCCCTGTGAACTTGATTTAGCTGTACATTATGTTGATGATGTTTAACATGCCCTTGCACCTGTGATGCTTGGTTTCCAATGTTGAATACTGATGTGTTGCTGTGAGGTACTCCCTGTGGTCCATGAGATAGGTATCCTATTCTGGTGGGTATCCATGTCATACTTTGCAGCTACCTGATTGTGTCAGGATCAACTATTTGTGGACATCTCTGTGAACATTTCATTTGCAATGCTTCCCATTGTCCAATTTGTCACTTCAACAGACTTTGTGCTCCTCAACACTGGACCTACAGTTGTGGGCATCATTGGTATGGGAGCAACTGGGTCCTCTGTGCAACTTGCTAGACATATGTTTTGGGTATGTACAGATGACTTTGGGGAGACTCACGTACCCAGGCTGTTGTGACCAGAGCCTTCATTGTGTGGTAACTGATGGCTGACTGACCTAGTGTTCTGCAGACATGAGTGAGACGTGCGGGGAATATGTTTGGCACAGCTGGGCTTCCACAGGAGTTGGGTCCCCTCAAGTAAGTGTGTTGTCCAGTGACATGGCCTGGGCCCATGGTGTGTGTTGTATGAGCATGCGTGTGTGTCCACATCCCTGTTCATACACAGACAGTGTTCCCTTGATATGTTCCTATTGTTGATGCTTGCTGAGTGGTACTGGGTTCATCCCACTACTTTTCCAATGGGCTACCAGATATGTGGGTGCATGACACACTACGGTTAATTGGTGTATCATCATTGGGATTTGTCAGTTCTGAGTGGTGATGATGTTGTCAGACACAGATGGGACACAGTCAGGGTTCCCCAAGGCACCTGTTTATTTGCTAAATCATGTAGTTGTTCCTGGGCGGTACCTTTCAGCGATTGAGACATTTGTATGTGTGTGTAACTGCTCCCACTTTTCGGGTTCATGGCTGCGATGCTGGCAGGTGTCAGCATGTGTGCCTTGTGGTTCTCCTTGGCTTCTGCATTGTCCTGGGACTGTGGCAGGGATTCTGAAAGTTACGTGAGCTTTGAGGTCATGGTCATGTACCGCATACTGTTCAGTATGTCTGTCATTCCCCAGGGTTGTAAACGGTCTTTGTGTGATGTGTCTGTGCACCTTAGTTCCTCCCAACATTCCTGTGTTTGTCATGGGTGCATGTGCAATGTCACCTGTCCATGTGGGCTTCACAGATGCACATTGTTGCAGTTCAGGGTGTGTGGTGTTGAGGGTGGACTGATGTAAATGTTTGCATGGATGGTCCCCTAGCTCCCTTTTGTCCATGGATGAGGGGTCATGCTGAGTGATTTGTGTTTGTGTATGTGTGATGTACGTTTGTGGCACGGGACACGTCTGGATTTCCCAATTTGTACGACATCTGCCTTTGTCATCACAGTGGAGGTGTCATGCATGCTTGTATCACCCCAATGTCTGGTCCCTGGGGGTAGTGGGGTTGTGTGTCAGTCTCTTGCTGTGTAAGTTTGTGTTCATTCCAGCTTGTGTCACATGTGTCCCAATGCCTGATTGCCCACTGAGGGTGTCCCAATGATGGTTTACTTTTGTGTGGCACTGTGTCCACATCTGTGTCACTATGGTTCAGCCCCCCTCGTGTGTTGTGTTGTTGCCTGGGGATACTGTGACACACACACACATGCTGTGTCAGATGTGCAGTGTGAGGTTGCATGTTTGTGTTTGTACATCCGTACCTGTGCATGGGTATTGCTGTTGTGGGCCTTTGTCTGGATGGTGTTTCTGTGATTTACCCTGCTGTCACTGTGAGTCATATCACATCATTGTGCACATTCATCTGTGTTGTGAAGTGCCATTGCTGGCATGGAATGTGTGTTTGTGAGCTGACACCTACAGTCTACACATGTTGTTTTGATTGGTGTGTCTATTTTCAAGGTGTGTGCATGCTTGGTGATGGTCACTTCTGCTCTTGTGTTATTGTACACTGTATGCATTGTCAGCCCCCATGTGTGGTGCTTGTCTGCACATGGCCAAGAGTGTGTTATGTTTTCACAGCACTGTTAGCCTCACCACATCTCTGTGGGAAGGGGACACAACCACTAGTTTGTCCCAGAAGTGTTTAATGTGATGGGAGCAGGGATCATACATGCTGTTTGTTATTTGAAGCTTTGAACACTTACCTTTTGGTCACTGTGATGAGGGGGGTTTAGTCCCCATCACCACAATGCTCAACAGCTGTTGCATTTTGGAAGCCCCCACTTAACTTCTGTTCTACACAGTGAGGGGGTGTTCTTTTTACATTGCCACAGTGCTACGGTGAGGCTTGCCTTGTGTATATCACACTCATGTGTTGGTCACACATGTGCTGTTACTTACATTGTATGTTCGTAGTCATAATCACTGTTGTGGGCATTTGTCACAGACTACACACTGTTGTCATGATGTTAGGGGGGATGTATTTTGCTGACATACCTGATGTTGGAGTATGCTGGATGTGTTGCGCATCACCCATCCTATGGCTGGGGGTGGCAGTAGTGATGGGCAACAGGTCCCCTATGGGTGGGGGTGGCAGTAGTGATGGGCAACAGGTCCCCTATGGGTGGGGGTGGCAGTAGTGATGGGCAACATAGTCACTATGGCTGGGGGTGGCAGGGGTGATGGGCAACAGGTCCCCTATGGGTGTGGGTGGCAGGGGCGATGGGCAACATATGCCCTATGGGTGGGGGTGGCAGTAGTGATGGGCAACAGGTGCCCTATGGGTGGGGGTGGCAGTAGTGATGGGCAACAGGTCCCCTATGGGTGGGGGTGGCAGTAGTGATGGGCAACATAAGCCCTATGGCTGGGGGTGGCAGTAGTGATGGGCAACATAAGCCCTATGGGTGGGGGTGGCAGTAATGATGGGCAACAGGTCCCCTATGGTTGAGGGTGGCAGGGGTGATGGGCAACAGGTCCCCTATGGGTGGGGGTGGCAGTAGTGATGGACAACATAAGCCCTATGGCTGGGGGTGGCAGTAGTGATGAGCAACAGGTCCCCTATGGGTGGGGATGGCAGTAGTGATGGGCAACATAAGCCCTATGGCTGGGGGTGGCAGGGGAGATGGGCAAAATAGTCCCTATGGGTGGGGGTGGCAGGGGTGATGGGCAACAGGTCCCCTATGGGTGGGCGTGTTAGTGATGCTGGCCATGCAACCCCTATGGTGGGCTGTTGTTAATGGCCAGGATGTGGATCCCCTGTGTGTGTGTGCCATTTTGCGGGTACATGTAATTTGTTTATGTGGTAGGTGTCTGACTTACTGCCTAAGCCGTCGGCGTCGGTTCCTGAGCCGGTCATAGATGTAGAGTACTGGTATGACCTGCACGATGGGATTCATGATGTGTTCGTGTCATACACACTGCTTGTTGCTCCTTCTCGTACCCGCTGCAAGCTGGTCCGTCTCGTAGCCGTGTATTGAGTTGGGGCGCGAATCGTAGCTGATATGCTTGTTTTCCGGATGCTGTGACGTCCCGTACGTGGCGACCCATCCGGCACGTAGGAAGTACGCATCGTACTTGTCATGCCGGAAACTGCTATGGATACTGCTTCCGGGCGACTTAGTTCAGAGTTAGGAGTTAGGGCTCGGACAGAGACTGGAGCTTCAATCACAGCCTACGTGTCGGTCGGGTTTTTGGCAGGTATGCGCATCGTACTTACTCTACAGGACGGACCGGCTCTGGATACGTGTCGGTCGCACGGATAGGCTACGGACAGCTGTCCGACCGGGTATCGGAATCGGACCCTAAGTGTCCAACGCCTTCATCAAATTGGTTTAGATTGAAGTGGGAACAGTAAATGTCACCCTTTTACTGTTCAACACCTTCTCCAATATCGTTAAATTGGAATGGGAATAGTAAATGTCACCCCTTTAGTTTCCAGCGCTTCTCCAAATTTTGTATAATAAAGAGGTCACACATTTTTCAGTTTTTATTTGTTTTACATTTTTTATTATAAGTAAATAAAACATGTTTTCATCAGGTAAAGTATTTGTACATAAACTTGCATGTTATACATTTTTAACTCTTATTTTATTAATTGTTAACAATTTTTTACATTTCTTAACTTTTTTATATTTTCAGCATTATGTTAACATGTTTTATTTGTATTTATTAAATAATGGTCTAAATTGTATACTATTTTTTAATTTATGCTTTGAAATTTTTGATAAGTTTTTATAACATATATGCTTAATAATTATTTAGATGTTTTTTAACATTCTAAACTTTTCTATACATGTATATTTACCATTGTTTTACATTTTTTTAGTTCATATTAAATAAATATATATTTTATAGTAACATTGAATTTATACTTTACAATTGCTTTAATAATTTCTTATAATATTGTTAGATATGTTTTGCATGTTTAGTAATTTATTTAATTTTTTAACATTTATTGAACTTTTTAAAAAATATTTCATATTAATTTCTATGGGGAGCTAGTCTTTTTTTAAGTTTCACTTAGCTGCCATTTTTGTTTTAGTGCTACCTGCTATTTTGTATTCTCTTTGTGTTATTTTTAGTCTTTTTTGCTGGAACCAGGTCAAGGTAAGGTGCTGCTGTTTCTTGGAACAGGTAAGTCCTTTGTTAACGATTTTTTTTAAAGGTTTCAAGGGAAGGGAGATTTAAGAGGGAGATTTAAAAGTGAATTATGGTGTTGTTTGTAGGTTTGTGGTATATTTAGATGTATTGCTGTTAGTGTTTTACACTACTTTGTCATTTTGCATTTTTCAACTGTGTTTTAGTAATGTATTACTATGCTATGTTAAATTGCGTGATGTATTTTGATGATTAGCTGTTATGTATGTGTATTTTTGGGAAAGTCATTTATTTTGTGGGTGGTTTTTAAAAATTTCCTTTGCAGGTGTTAATCTATAAACATGTTCCATTGGCATTTGGAGTTTACATTTTTTTTCAAGGAAATAAGTTTTGTTCTAGAATAAACCAATGGTTTTTACTTGATTTCCCATTTTTCAATTTTTCTGGAGCCGTTCTTTTTTTCAAAAATGTTTTCGAGTATTTATGGAACCTATATACTTTGGATTGGTTTGAGGGGTTCCTATTGGATTTTTTATATTTTTGCCTTCTGTTAAAGGACTTTTCTATTCATTTATCTAATTTTTGTTGAATTACTAATTATTATTACGTGGAGCCAGAAAAAAATCTGCAGCTACAGATGAGTACGTTTAATTCCTTTAATTTATTTTGAGTAGGAAATGCCACATTATATTGTTTATATCAGATTTGCGTGATTCTTATCTGGGATTGTGTCGATTATGTGGTGAAAGTTTTATTTGATCTATTTTGGTTTGTTATTTTTATAAATAATTTATATATATTTTTAGAATATCAGACTTTATTACTATTGTCATTTTGACTGATTTATTGCAATTTTATATTTATTGTTTCCCAAAAAATGTATTTGAGATGTTGGTTTTGAGTTTGTCATACTTTTTGTGGACTTTGGTAGGTTGATATTTAATTTACAATATGCTTTTGACTGTTATTTCCAAGTAATCTATTTATTAAGCGTTTAACTTATAATTGTAGCATGTTGCACATTCTTTTGGCTTGTTTGCCTAGTTTTAGGGGCAATTTGGCTAAGAGATTACTTAATTTTTAGTTGTTGGTACCTTTGCACTTTTTGCAATGCTCCTTAAAATTTGTATAGTGTAAGTTGAGTTCTGCCTAGTGGCATTTTGCCATCCTTCCACTTTGTTGTTTGTTTTAGCTTCCTGTGCCAAGGTGCTGTCATAGACATTTCACCATGGTATTTTGAATTTGGGTTGGCGTCTGTGTCTGAAGCCACGCAGTCTGCCAACCCAAGTGTCTTTGAAATAGTCCATTAGAGGACTAAGGGACTGAGTTTTGCAGAGAGGGTGACACCGTCGAAACGGCATCGTTTTCCCCACCTGCCTACAAACTTAATGGTCCGCCGCCCAATTATGGACGTGTCTGTGGCAGCAAAACCTCTACACCTTAGTTGCCAGAAAGGGATGTCTATATTAGGCAGAAGCTCACCTGTACTCAGCTTTACATGTCCTGTGCCTCCATGGAGCTGATCGTACACATCCTGCTGCTTGATACTGTCCAAAACCGACACCGTTGTGGACGCAACCTAAGATATGCCACAATCTAACCCATTTCCATTGACTTCTCAGTTAACAGATGCTCAAGCAGGCACATCATAAGATGTTTTGGGGGTGCTCTGGGCAAACCTATTTTGTGGGTCCCTGTTCGCAACAGCTTTGCATGTCTGATCCAAATTCAGCTATTTGATGCCCTCTTTGGCCAGGTCACTGACATTGCACAGGCACACTCTTCCAATTTTGAACTGTGTTCACATCTCATGTTCATGGATAGTGATGTGTGTTTTAAATATTGTAACACAACAACAACTCCTCACTAACATTACAGAGAATAATCTCTGAGACACCCTCCCATTTCTCACATGTCTGGTCCAGTTTTGATATGAAAGAAACTTAAGTATGGATGTTTCATGGAACAGAAACACACCTTCTCTGCAAAATCTCTGTAATAGACACATCGCCCAAATTCAAAAACAGTTTTGGAAAATGTTAATTAAAACAATCTGTTCAAGAATTATTTCAATGTCACTATGGAAAGACTCTCTGTAGAATAGGGTTGGCTCAATCAGGGGGCACACTGAAAGTCTGGCTCTCTGGCCTAAAACCCACTTTGCCCACGCCTCTAGATGTACCTGTGCATAGCCCCCTCCATGGCTTTAAGTATATCAGGGACAACCAACAACATCACCAAGTGCCATGCAAGTATTGTAATGTGTAAATGAAAGATATTAAAACAAACACATCAGTAAGAACATTCTTTTCATATAAAAAGTCAGGTGTGTGTAAGTTATCCACAAAATAATGGACACATGCCCAGAAACATAAGACAAAAAGGTATGGCAACTAACCAGAATCTATGTGTGGTAAAACAAAAAACTAACTTGCACATAATGAACACATATCTGACATACATGTGAGTGATGTAGACATTGCTCAAGACAATCTGAAACCTTTACCATTTGAAATATCACCCAAATCAATGTATGGTCCAATTTGGATTCATTCCACATATCCACCCATGGAAAATGTCCCCTTGCCCTGTATGACTCCTGCACTGGTTCCAAGCTCTAAATATACAACCAGGGTGAAACAAACACACCTATAGTTACACATCACAAAGTGTCAAATCATATCAATGTGCAATGGTCATCACTATGATGAATGCCTGTCCATAAAAACTAATCACCATCACTTCAATCACCATATCAAATTGTGCATGCATATGACAAAGTATACTCTAAAAATATACGTAGTATAACCTGCCATAATGTGTAAGCACAATAACGTTGCATCACAATCTAACCTCTGAAGTATTGCTAGGTTCCCAAAAATAGCTAGGGAAAAGTAAAGCCAGGACCAATGTATTCAACTGCTAGAACCACGGACTACCAAAGTGACTCCAAGGGCTAGTTGGCTGGCCTTCGGATAAGATCTTCAGGGAGAGAAAAGGCTTCAACCATCTTTAAACCTCAACTGGACCCAGCCTGAGTGAGTACTAACTAACTACATAAAAAAGAGTCAAATTCAATATGGGGATCTGGAGACATGAATTTTTAAAGCTTTAATAGAAAGAACACCTTCGAAAAACAAAGCGCCATCGAGAAATACTGTTCATGGTGACCAGGACCTAGATGCAATTTCAAGCAGAGAAGTTTGCTTTGAATATATAATAAGAAAAAGCACAACCAGTACATATACACATATAACACATGTCATGACTAACGGGCTCATATGTATTAATTGCCTCCATTTGGCATCATGAGACCGTATGGGGGGAAGGGAGGCCTGTAGTCACACTGTGCAACAAAATCAAATGCAAAAATAGAATCATGTGAGGCTAAAAGGTTTAAGAGATGGTCTCCAAGGAGCAAGAAAGCATTGAAAAGAGTTAAGGGATATTCCAAAAATGAGCGGGAAAACCCGTTGCTGTGCCATACTCACTCCGTAAAGGCTACTCCCTTACTCAAAGATTGACGCCTGCCCATGGCTCGGTAGGTGCTGACCATTCATTGCAGCACACTATTTAGACAATGCCACGGTGCTAAGACGTCAGTGTTCTCATGCATAGGAGAGACTAGGATGCCGACCTGTCAAAATGGCCACCGTGAGTGGAACCTCTTTCTGATTCCTTCATTAGATCCACTTGAACTACTGGCACAGAAAAAAATAGCCTATTTGGCAAAGATACAGGTAAGCTTCTCGGTACCTAATATATCTAAGTTACATTAAAAAAAACAACATGCCACAGGTTACAGCTAGAAAGAGCTACATTTCTGTTATTGAACTTAACAGAATTGATTGATTAATGACGCATATTTTGTCAGTTCATTGACAAAACAATAAAACATGGAGTTAATCATAGTCTTAGCCTTAGCTTCAAAATCATCGCCCTGTTTCACTGTCCTTTTTATACAGAAAATATTTAAATTAATTACGTAAGTTACCTGTACCTGCATCACAAGCCTAAGCTACCTTCTGTTGCTCATTGATCCATTGGGTGATAGTTAGGTTATGATATCCACATACTTTTACCTTCATATATATATATATATTCACTGAAAAAACCATAGGTTTCACACATGTTATAGTTAGCGGAAATTTTACTGATAAAAAACCAATGAAATTCCCCCATTATAGTTAGTGCAGGCAACTATAACTCACGCGACCGCAATCCTCTGCTGATGCTAATACTGTATTTAGACACTTATTTGCCCATGTCTTCTTCCATACATTTTTAGCTATACATATATTACAAATATTTTTTTTTCATAAAGACACATATGTCATCAGCAGAAGATTGCGGTCGCGTGAGTTATAGTTGCCTGCACTAACTATAACGGGGGAATTTCATTGGTTTTTTATCAGTAAAATTTCCGCTAACTATAACATGTGTGAAACCTATGGTTTTTTCAGTGAATTTGCAAGGTTTTTTAAATGCTAATTCCTAACTATAACGTGTGTGAAACCTATGGTTTTTTTCAGTGAATTTGTACGGTTTTTTAAATGCTAAGTTACTTTACGCCATTCGTGGCGTGCACGCCCACTTAACGCAGTTCGTTCCGTGCGTGCACGGTGCGCTTCGCGCACCGTGCGCCCACTTTACGCAGTTGGTGCCGTACACGCAAGGTGGGCACGCGGTGCGCGTAGCGCACCGTGCGCACATGGAGGACATATTATGCGCTTCCTTGTGATAGGTAATCTGTTAAATTTAATTTGTAAGTGATGACAATAATACGCCATGCACAGAGAGTGTTTTTTTTTTTAATTAAAATTTTTAGCATAAGCGCACCGTACGCGTACGGTAAGCGTAATCGGCGAAATTTTCAAAAAATAAAAATTTACCGTTTTTGGCCTTGGGGGATCTTTGAGGACTCAACTAACATGGCTATGTGCATGGGCGCTGTCTAAACAGCCCCTTTATATGTTTTTTGCCTTTGTTTACAGACCCCCCCTCAGAGTGCGAGAGAGAAAATGGCGGCCGCCGCTTCCTGGTTTCGACCGATTCGAATGTTTACTTAGATGTAACAGCCAATCAGAATCGCGCTCGCGCACGCCACCGTACGCGTACGGTAAGCTTACGGTAAGCGTACCGTAAGCTGGCTCAGATATATATATTGATTTAAAGGCTATTTTCTCAGAATCTACTGAACAGATTTACACCAAACCTACAAAAGGCACTTCCTTGACCTGAGGACTACCAAATTTCTAGTAATTCTGTTCAGCCGTTCGGGCTGTAGCCCTGTCTAAAGGTCCTATGGAAAAATGCATGGGAAAAACGCGTTTTGGGACCCCCCTTTTATCTCAGCCCCCGCTTGACGAATCCCCCCGAGACATTCAGGGTAGGAGCGGAGCGTAGCGCCCCACCTATTTTGAGAAATTCGCGAGGATTCGTCGACCGGCGCCAAATTTATTCAAAATAGAATGTTGCGGATTTCCTATGGAAACAGGGTCCTAACTATAACTACCTACTGGCGACCTATATATATATATATGTTATACACATATTCCTAATAACATTTCCAAAAAATCATTTCACGCTTCATTTGAAGACTCTAGAAATCAAGACATTAAAAAACTGAGATTTGCTTTAATGAGTTAAACAAGTTTACGTTTTTTGGGGTATTTTTCCACTATCAGTTAGATTTAATTAGCAAAAATTGTGTATACCTGTCTTCAGTGTGGACTTTACTGTTGCAATCTCAAGTCCTGAAACTATGAGATTTAGGGGCACATGCACATGCATCAAATAAGGAATTCCGATTCCTTAATAGCGATTTTTAAGGCATTCCTATTTAGGAGTCGTAATTCCTTATGCATATAGGAATCACAAATAAAATAGCGATTCCTACACATTCCCTAACAGCGGATCACAAATTGAGATTCACTATTAGGGAATGCATTCCCATTCGTTCCTATAGGCCTAGAGGCCCATAGGAATGAATGGGAAAGCATTCGCAATTTGTGATTACCAAATTGGTAATCATAAATTGCGAATGCACCCCCAAAAATGGTAAGTGTGCACATGTGGCACACACACATGCCCTAAGGCATGTGTTTGCGCCACATGGCACTTTGAAAAATGCAATTTTGTGCAGTTTTCTAAGGATTTGCAAATGACCATCAACTTGAAGTTGTTGGTAATTTGCGACTCCTTAATGCATTTTTAAAGTGCTTCATACATTGCATTTAGGGAATCGCAAATTACAATTCCCTAAATGCATTTGCAAAATGGTAATCACAAAAATTGTGAATCGTGCCGTGTGTGACCAGTAAAAAGCTTGATGCATGTGCCCCTAAGTACCTTCTCTGCAACTCATAAATGACTATATACAATAGCAATATGTATGTCACAATCCCTTTGGTAGAATGACAAAATCTGCAAATCTGCTCTTTATGGTTGACCCCAGACTGCAGAATTATTATTTCAAAAGCTGGCATCGACAATAGTCTGACTCAGAAACATTGATGCCTGTTGGACCTGGCCCTCTCTGCAGGCTCTCTCCAAACCTTTTGCCATCACCCCTCTAAGTGTCAAAAAATATTTTTTGTTGGCCTTAGATCTCTGTGCACTTTATCACTACTAACCAGAACTAAAGTGATTGTTCTTTTTCCCTAAAACATGGTAAAATTGGCTTACACACAAATGGCACATTTATTTACTTTAATTCTTTAAGTCTCTTGTAAAGTGGTACTACATGTACAAATGGCCTGTATATTAAACACTGCTAGTGGGCCTGCAGCACGTATTGTGCCTTACACTTAAGTAGCCTTTTTCAACATGTCTCATGTCTACCATTGCAACCTGTGTGTAGTTTTAAACTGCCAATTTGACTTGGCCAAGCCTAAACCTTCCTTTTTAACACATATAAGTCACCCCTAAGGTAAGCCCTATCCAGCCCATAGGGTAGGGTGCATTGCATTTAAAAGTTTAAGTTTTTCATATGGTGGTAGCGAAAAACTCTTAAATAGTTTTTCAACACTTCGAGGCCTATCTCTCCCATAGGATAATATTGGGGTACCTTATTACAATTAAGTGATATCCTTTGTTTGGGAACAGGTCGAAATATCATGTTTGGACTCTAATGAATTGTAATTTAAAATCCTCTTTAATGGTAAAGTCAGATTTTAAGTCACAATTCTGACTGTACCACTTGTACATAGTTGCCATTTTCTTGTCCCAACCATTTGGTGCCTCCAGTGATTTGAGTATTCCTTCCAGACAGTGATACAAGAGGGATTAGGTGTTGGCAGGAAGGACAATCCTGCATCCTGCATGCAAGCACACCCACAAATAACTCCACACCAGTTTTTGTCACCCTAGACCACTTGGAGTCTGGGAAGGGAGGAAGAAATTTCCAGTACCAACTGTGTGAGAAACTTCTAGAAGTTTCTTCCATTTCAAAGCTGACACCAGATTGATTACTGTAACGCCCTATATTTAGGTGTGGACAAAGGGCAGATCACCAAACTTCAGTCACTCCAGAATGCGGCGGCTCAAGTTTTGTTCGATCTACCTAAACACCACCCCATGTCTGCTAGCATCAAACAACTCCACTGGCTCCCAGTTCGGTGGAGAGTTAATTTTAAGGCTCTTTGTTTAGTGCATAAAGCTCTGTATGGAGGTGGAGCCCTGGATATTCAACACTTATTTACCCGGTATCTGCTGCAAAGCTGTCTAAAGTCTGCAAATGCAGGATTGGTAATGGTCCCCAGGATAAAAAGAGCCAGATGGGGAGGAAAGGGTTTTCGTATCAAGCAGCTAAACTGCGGAACTCCCTTCCCCTGGCAACCAGACTAGAGCCAAATAGGGCTTTGTTTAGGAAACTGATAAAGACTTGGCTTTTCCTTAAACTCTAAAGATCTCTCAGCGTTAGCTTGGCCTCCACTCACCTCAGTGCTAAGACGCCTCGCCAATAGTGTGTTTTACAAGATATCAGTCAGTCAGTCAGATAGGACCCTCAGGCTCACTTTTCAGTTCACTCCTTGACCTGCGGAGAGCCCCCAGAGAGATTGCCTTGCAGGGCTGCCGTGCTGCTTTCTATTTCAGAGGGCTGCCCTGCTTCTTCCATAGGACTGCCCTGCTACTTGAAGATTGACTTGAACCCAAAGAGGACTGCTCTTCTGCTTGAGGCCTGCCTTGCTGCTTGATCCCAGAACTACCCAAGTTACTCCAAGGTTCATGTGTCTGGCCTCCTGGTAGAAGCTACACGGACACAACAAGCTCCAGAGGCCTCCCTGCAACTGCTTTGATGATTTGGTGTACTGGACCCTTCCAGACCTGCAGCTGGACCTGTCTGAGCCCTGCAGGGTTCTGCTGAAGTGAATTCCTGATTCCCCAAGAAGTGCCTCCCTACTCGTCCTGGACACTTGGCAAGGACCAGTTGGGCTCCTCTTGTGAAGGAAGGGAGAAATCCTTATGTTTTGGGCTCTTTGCGTGACCATGAACAGGTGCGCTTCGACTGGGATCTTGCCACCTGCGATGACTGGCAATGCAAAGTCCAGTGAAACAGACTCTTCGTGCTACAGTGATCGCCAGCGCTGAACAGCAACACAAGATCTGCATTTCGTGCTACAGCGATGACAGCCCATGGGACTGCCAGCGCATAGCTCCAGCACTGACTGTCTGTGTCAGGATCTTCACGCTACAGTGTCAACCATCCGGTCTGCTCTTCGCGCTACAGCAACGACCGTCCACAAAGCTCTCCTCACAGCCTTCTCCTCCACAACCTGGACTTTTCACATCAGGCTTTGAGAAGGTAACCTTTTCAGCGGTACTAACCAGGTCCCTGTATCTGGCTCAAGCTCCATTGTGGTTGGTATGAAATTGTGACTTTTCCTTAGTCTAGCATGACCAGATGACTGAGAGTGCCACTTTGTGCTTTTAGGCACTATACTTAACTAAAACTTTGGAAGTGAATATCACCAGTTCTACTGATGACATTTATTGTCATTTTATTCTCATTTTATTTATTAAAAATTTCTCTATTTGCTCTAAATTGGTGTGGGATTTTTCTTTTTTGGGGTTTTCACTTTTTTTCTTGTTTGGGCAATGTATAAATACTTAACATAGTGCCTCTAAGTTATTCCTGACTATTTTTGTACCAAGCTACCAGAGTGTTAAGCTCAGGTCAATTTAGTAGTTCTTGTGATTCACCCTGAAAAGGATTGTGGTTGTTGCTTGGAAATGGTTTTCACTTTCCCTCAATCAAAAACCCAATTGTTAACAAGGCCAAATATCCGTCTTTACATTACTTAAGAAGTAGTTTTGAATGTAGATAGTTTCAGATGTGCTAATTACTGATGCTTCTAGTGTTTGGAAAATATTGTTTTTAATTTGCCCTCCAAGCACTACCGTAATGTCATAGGTTTAATTTGATTGCTAAACCAAGCTGCCATGGTTAAAAAAATGAGAGAAGAGGTCTTCATAAATTACTTGCACTCCCATTACAGAGTGGTGTAGAGTGGAGTGGCATTGATTTGAGTAGCATAGAATGGCGTGGGGCACAGTGGAATAGTGTACAGTGAAGTGGTGTAAAGTGCAGTGGCGTAGAGTGGAATGGGGTAGAGTGGAGTGGCTTACAGGGGAGTGGCGCAGAGTGAAGAGGCATACAGTGGAATAGCGTATAGTAGAGTAGTGTACACTGAAATAGCGTACAGTGTAAAAAGTATAACTTTCTAACATGTATCATACAGTATACATGCAGCTCTTTGATGCAGTTGATAGGTCACTGTGCTATATCACGATTGTAATTTATGAACTGCAAGTAACAAAAGGATCTCTATGATAAAAGCAGTAACCCACTGAGCTATCCAAATAAGACGCAGTTATCTAATCTGCATGGTACACATTCTCTTTGCAGCAGGTATGCTAACCCCTCTGTGCTACTTTAGATAAGTCACAACTGCCTCTAGAGAACCTCAGATCCCTCTCCAGCAGGAAAATAAATCACCAGTTATATCTTGGCATTTTTACTGTTGCCCGAAAACTGGTGGATATAAAAGGAACTCTGGTGTTTTAAACCCATAGCAATTTGCAAAACACAATGCCCCCTCACCCCAATGCAGCATAAAAAAACCCCACTAACAAAACCAGCCCCCATGAACAAAAACGGCCCCCACCCTTCCAGCCACCTGGGCAAACGCTTAATACTCGGTCCTGCCAGTATAACCATGATTCCAGATGCAGAAACTTTTTTGTTAAATGCACAATGGCCTTCTATTTTCCCATTGTGCAGTTGTACTGTGTATACAGTTCTGCATCGGGAAAATACATGTATAATGCGCCGCTGCAAAATCAATTTCTACTAGGAGCTCTAATAGATAGAAGAAAGCAGCATTGGCAAAGACAGTAGGTCTGCTTTAAATAGCTGAGCTATTCACTTTGGTGATTTTTGTTTCCACCAGCAGTCAAACTAATGTCTCTAGATGTATGCACACTCGTGGCTGGCACCATTGAAATGGGCTTCCTACTAAAGAAACCTATTTCAAGATGGCTGTCATGCGTCATGAGAGATGTGCATAACCACATGCATGCATAAGTGTTATGATGCGTGTCCGCCATTTCTATTTTGCCATTCTAACATAGTGGATGTCTATGTCTATATTGGAAAATGATAAATTAAAATGGAAAAAAAGGAACAAAAAGGACACAAGTGGCCGGAAGCACTTGGCAGCTGCTGTGCCAACATAAAAAACATGAAAGCACAAGGAGTGGGATAGACAGGAAGCATGAGGTGGGTAAGGAGAAGTGTGGCTCAATGATTAGAGCGGCAGACCCTGATGCAGGGGTCTAGCCCGGGACCAGGGTTTAATTCCCCGCCTCGGCAGGTCTTGGGCTCAAAAATTCCACAGACCTGATAATTCTCGCCTCGGTGCCTATTCCAATCATGGAGTCCCACTCTGCAACTCTGGGCAATAGCTTGCTTAATCTCCACAACGGCCCCCACAACGCTAAGGATGCCTGGCCTCCACCTTGGGGGTGCCCAGGAGTGCACGCCTCACAGGGAAAGCCGGGATGGGTTCCACAGCGGTATTCGTACAAGCGCCTTGAGACCCTTGCGGGTGAGTAGTGCGCTATACAAGTATCAATTTACATTTACATTTATCAATTTAAGGGTTTAAACAAAATGCAGGATGATTTTAAAAGAATTTGAGCTGTGAGAAACACTTGGCAGCTTCTGAGCCATTAGCAAGATAAAGATACAAAAAATAAATTGTATAAAAAAACTCGGGGGGAGGGATGGGGAGCAGGGTGAGAAGCATGCTGGGGGGCTTAAAACAGGGTGCAGGGTGAGAAGGGGAAGAGGGTAAGGAATGTAGAGCGAGAGAGATAAGAAAGATTTGCACTACTGTGGAGTGCTTAATTTGAAATAAAAAAGATTCCCCTCAAGTATGCAGTGGAACGATACAACTCCTCCAATCAAAACACTCTGGGACCGAAATGGTCCTGAGCTGAAGATACGCGTAAATAGGGAGGAAATCTATCAGATCAAAATGAGGTAACTGAGGTACACAACAAAGCCATCCAATTATGGACTAGTGGCTGATCCAGAGCCCTCTCAATGTATGCTGGTAACAATAGGTCTACAAACAGCTGAAGCTCTCTATTGCTAATAAAAATTGTGTTCTGCACTTCAGACTGATGGTATGTGCAACTCAATTTAAGCCTTCAAAGTAACCAAAAACACATTGTTTAGTAATATATATTTATAAATAAAATTGAAACTAAAAATGAAATATCAATCTGAAAAGTAAGATACATGTGCAATACATAATACATCAGACTCATAATTAAAAATTGCAATCATATATATTCATAGATAAATATAAAAACCACCAAAACCTTAATGAATTTAAATAAAATATTTCTCTATCACCTATGTATCCTAACAGGGAAAAAACATAATTAATCAATAAATACATTTGTAGAGCGCACAACTTCACCCGTGAGGGTCTCAAAGCGATGGAGGGGGATGTGGGGGTGCTGCTACTGCTCGAACAGCCAGGTCTTGAGGAGTCTCCTGAAGGCCAGCTGGTCCTGGGTCTGTCGTAGGCGGATGGGGAGGGCGTTCCAGGTTTTTGCGGGGAGGTGGGAGAATGATCTGCCGCCAGCGGTTGCTCAACAGAAGCGGGGGACGGAGGCGAGGTCGGCGGAGCGAAGCTGGCGGTTTGGGGTGTAGAAGGTGAGTCGTTTGTTGAGGTACGCTGGTCTGGTGTTGTGGAAAGCTTTGTGAGCGTGGGTGAGGAGCTTGAAGGTGATCTTCTTGTTTATGGGGAGCCAGTGTAGGTCTTTCAGGTGGGCTGTGATGTGGCTGTGGCGGGGGATGTCGAGGATGAGGCATGCAGAAGCGTTCTGTATGCGTTGTAGTGGTTTCTGGAGTTTGGCTGATGTTCCTCCATAGAGAGCGTTGCCGTAGTCCAGTCTGCTGGTGACGAGGGCCTGGGTGACTGTCCTTCTGGTACTGGTGGGCATCCATCTGTAGATCTTACGGAGCATGCGGAGGGTGTTGAAGCAGGAGGAGGAGACGGCGTTCACTTGCTGGGTCATTGACAATGCGGAGTTCAGGATGACTCCCAGGTTGCATGCGTGGTTAGTGGTTGTCGGTGCAGCTCCCAGTGCAGTCGGCCACCATGAGTCATCCCAGGCGGAGGGGGTGGATCCGGTGATGAGGACCTCCGTCTTGTCCGAGTTCAGTTTTAGGCAGCTGATCATCATCCATTTGGCGATGGCCTTCATTCCTTCGTGGAGGTTGGATTTGGCTGTGGTGGGGGCCTTGGTGAGGGAGAGGATCAGCTGGGTGTCGCCAGCGTATGAGACGATGTTGAGGTTGTGCGATCTGGCGATGTTGGCGAGCGGTGCCATGTAGATATTGAAGAGTGTTGGGCTGAGGGACGATCCTTGGGGTATGCCGCAGATGATCTTGGTGTCTTTATTGAGGAAGGGGGGGGAGGCGGACACTCTGGGTTCTGCCGGTGAGGAAAGAGGTGGTCCAGTCCAGTACTTTGTCATGGATCCCTGCATTGTGGAGGCGTGTGCGGAGAATGTGGTGGCAGACGGTGTTGAAGACGGCCGAGAGGTCCACGAGGATGAGGGCCGCGGTTTCTCCGTTGTCCATCATGGCCCTGATGTAGTCGGTTGCGGCGATGAGGGCTGTTTCGGTGCTATGGTTGCTGTGGAATCCGGATTGGGACGGATCCAGGATGTTGTTTTTTTCGAGGAAGGAGGTCAGTTGCCTGTTGACGATCTTCTCAATGACTTTCGCCGGGAATGGGAGGAGGGAGATGGGCTGGAATTTCTTGAGGTCCTTGGGGTCAACTTTGGGTTACTTGCATAGGGCGCTGATCTCGGCATGCTTCCAGCTCTCCGGGAAGGTGGCGTCTCGAAGGAGCTGTTGATGATTTTGCGGAGATGGGGTGCGATGGTGGGGCCTGCTTTGTTGAAGATGTGGTGCGGGCAGGGGTCGGATGGTGAACCGGAGTGGATGGTGTTCATGATTTTGATGGTGTCTTCGTCGTTGACGTGGGGCCAGGAAAGCAGGGGGTCGATGTGGCTGGGGGGCAGTGAGTCTGAGGTGTCTGTGTCTTTCGGGGGTGCCTGGTTGCTGAAGCTGTCGTGGATGTCTGCGATCTTGCGGTGGAAGAATGTGGCTAGGGAGTTGCAGAGGTCTTGTGATGGCAGGATGTCGTTGGAGTTGGAGCTGGGGTTGGAGAGTTCCTTCACGATGTTGAAGAGCTCTTTGCTGTTGTGTGTGTTGTTGTCAATGCGCTCTTTGAAGGAGGTCCTTTTGGCGGTACGGATGAGATGGTGGTGTCTGCGGATGGCGCTCTTGTAGGCTGTGTTGCTGTCTGTGTCTGTTCGTGGTGCCACTTCTTCTCGAGCCTACAGCATGCCTGCTTGGATGCCTGGAGGTCAGCGGTGAACCAGATGGCTTTTCTGTTGGTGCGTCTGTTTGAGGGTTTCTTGATCGGGGCGAGAGTGTTGGCGCAGTCGCCGATCCATTGCCTGAGGTTGAGGGCGGCGGAGTCGGTGTTGGTAGTTTCCGTTGGTGGGTTTCAGGCGAGGGTGGTGACTAGCTGGTCTTCGGTGACTTTGCTCCAGCTGCGGTGGGGGGCCCGTTGTGTGCGGTGGTACGTGGTGGGCTTCGCGAAGATAAAGTGGACGCAGCGGGGGTCGGTCCAGGGAGCTCGGTGGTGTGGCTGAAGGTGACGTGGTTGCTGGCTGAGAAGATGGGGTCGAGCGTGTGTCCGGTGTAGTGGGTGGGAGTCGTGACGAGCTGTTTGAGTCCGAGGTTGGCCAGGTTGTCGAGCAGGGTGGTGTAGTTGCTGTTGTTGGTGTTCTCGAGGTGGAAGTTCAGGTCTCCGAGGAGGATGTAGTCCGTGGACGCAAGGGCATGCGTGCTGACAAAGTCGGTGATGGAGTCGCTGAAGTGTGGCCGGGGGCGGGTGGTCTGTAGATGAGGGTTCCTCTGAGGGTGGTGTTGGGGTCAGTGTGTATATGGAAGTGCAGGTGTTCGGCGGTGAGAAGCATGTCGACGGTGCTGGTTGAGATTCTGAGGGTGTTTCTGTGGACGATGGTGATTCCTCCTCCAATTCCGTTAGTGCGGTCCCTGCGGGTGACCTGCGGGTGATCTTGTAGCCATCAGGGATGGCTATGGCAATGTCGGGTGCCGAGGAGGGGTTCATCCAGGTCTCCGTCAGGAAGGCGACGTCTGGGGAGGAGGAGTCGAGTAGGTCCCAGAGTTCGATGGCGTGTTTGCGGGCGGAGCGAGTGTGGAGTAGAAGGCATCAGAGGCTGTTGTGACCTACCCCGGTGGGAGTGGTGGTGGTCACAGGCACAACTGGTGGAGCTGTGTGGCGTGGGGAGCGACCTGCCTACAACAGTGTCAAGGGTCGCTCTATAGTAAAAAACATAAACAATATCCAAAATCAATATTTCTCACCCAGAAATAAATATATAAATTAAACTTACACTTGCGATCTGATTGCTGAAGTCCTTGTGAATGAAATCTCAATCTAAAAATAGCAATACCAGAAAATATTCATAAAACATAGCTAAAAAATAAAATGCAAAAATAACCCACATTAAAATAAAACATCCAATGCTACTTGATTAATCCAGGGAAACACTGCAGGAAAATCAACGTATTGAGAAAAACAAAATAGTTAATAAAGTATTTTTCCTTTAAAATATAATATCGAATTTCTAAAATAAAAACCTTTAAAGCAAAAACATATAAACCCACTCAAGCAACATTTACAAAAAACAGCACAGAACAGAATTATTAGAAACAATCATACATCCATAGAAACGACATACTTAGTACATAAAATATGATCAATTACAATACTGCCTAGCACACTAACCTAAAATAACTAATCCAGATTACAAAAAGAAACAATACACTAAAATAACATTAAGTAACAAACACAATGCTAGTTAACTCATAACACCTCCCCAGAACACAAAACCCTTAGAAAGTAATGAACTGGAGAACAGTAAGGGAAACAATGACTACCATGGACAGAGTACAAATTCAAGGAATCTGTAAAAATAATGGCAAAAAAATGGACATAAAAAAGACATCCCATAGAAAACAAAAGATGGAAAAATGTATGTATTTTATTTTTATTTGTAAACTATTAAATCATGTTAAACATGTCGCAATGAATTATATTGGAAAAGTGTAATACTGTAAAATATATATATATGTATAATTTAAAATACAGAAAAAATGCTAATCATTTTTTGCAGTCTCTTTTGAAATATAAAAAGCAATACGTGAAAAAAATATTTATGTGTACAAATTACTATAAAACATCTTTAAATAATTTGTATAACTACTTACAAATATGTGTGTATACTAAGGCCCATATGTACGAAATTTGTAAATTGCGGTTTCCAAATAGCGAATCTGTAGAAATCGCTATTTGGGAATCGCAACTTTAAATGTACGTAATTTGCAATTTTCTATTAGCGATTCCTACAGATTTGCATTAGTTATTAGGAAATCGCAAATTCGAAAAATGCTTAATTGCAATTTCCTAATAGGAAATCGCAATTTTGGAAACTGAGCTTTCTGGATGCAGGGTGATGTTGCCACAGCCCAGGTGGAGTATAATTACAGGTTGTGGCCACAAGCCAGAGTCCTAAAAACCTTCTGGAAGCAGTATGATGATGTCACAGCCCAGGTACAGTATACTTATAGGGCGTGGCCACAAGCTAGAGGACTGAAAACCTTCTAGAAGCAAGGAGCGCCCCTGTGTCAATGCTGCTGTTACAACACACAGTCTCCAGTGAACGCCATGACTGCTGAAGAGGGGAACAAGGACTCTGGGAGCAGCAGGAAGAGAAAGGTGAAATTCTCCGAGAAAGTAGATTGAGGTCCTGCCAGAGGAAATGTGCCTCCAATATGGACTAACTCTCAGGGATGGCCTCTTTCTCAGTACCCGATGCACAGAAAATGCAGATCTGGAATGGAATCCTAGAGAAAGTGAACTCCCAAGGAGTAACACAGATGACAATACCAGAGATCCACACGAGGTGGTACCACCAGAGGTACCTTTCCAAGAAGAGGCTGGCCAGCATGATGACAGAGGGACGTGGGGCAATTCTCATTAAAAATTGCATATATTAAAATGTGAGTTTAGAAAATGTGTACAACTAAATAATGTACAAAATATAGTTCCAGAAATATATCATGAAAAAATACTTCATTGTAAAAATTATTGTAATTATATTAGCTTCAAAATTACAAATATTAACAAACTGTAACAGTTTATGGAGGTCAGATTTACTATTCCTCCTGCAAAGTAAGCCTCAGTGGGGGAAGTGTTGGACTTTGGGGCCATCAGATTTTCTCTTCCAACTCCAACTTATACACATTGGGGAAAGTGTTGTACTTCGGGGATGAGAGATAGATTTACTATTCCCACTTTAAACTTACCAACATGGGTGAAAGTGTTGAACTTCGGGTGCATCAGATTTGCTATTCGCACTCTGAAATGAAACACATTGGGGAATGTGTTGGACTTTGCAGGGTGTCATGTTTACTATTCACATGCAAAAAGTAAGCCTACTGGGGAAAGTGTCATACTTGAGGACGGGTGCCAGATTTACTATTCCCATTCCAAATGAAACCACATTGAGGAAAGAGTTGAACTTTGGGGTGGGATCAGAATTACTGTCCCCACTCCACACCTAGTCAACTAGAGAGAGCTATCTCTGACTTTGTCAAATGTCAAACTAAGATCAGGGAAGTTCCTGCCACTGTAATATATTTTTGTCTGTCACCATTCTGAGACTGTTATCTGTGTTTCTATCAGTATATTGTCTAGCAATGATGTGAAGGTTCTGAGGAAGGGATTTTCCTGGGCATGAGTAGGTGCTAGAAAATTATGTCTTGTTCCACTATAGAGTGCGTTGGAAATTAGGTTCTTCACAGGACTTTTATTTAACTGTCATCATTCTATTTTAAGCCATCCTAATAGAGTCATGCTTTCAACTCTGCAGTAATAAGCCTTACACATTTATCGACCACTTCATAAAGTTGAGAATCCATATTTTAAGCCACTCCACACATATTTTTCTTCAACTCCACCAGATTTAAGAATTAGTGCAGTTTCGGTATTTTCAGCAAATGGGATATAGTTTAATTTATATTAGAGGTTTTTGCATGGAATATCACAATCAAAGCTCTTAGATGGGAAGCTAACAATTTTGAGTATACTTTTCTAGAAACTATAATTCTTCTTCCTGTGTGCTTCATTAGGGAATCATCATTAACCTTAAACCATTCTGTGAGAAAACTGTTCTCCAGATGGCCATTGCTAACTTTTATTTCAATTAGTGCAATGTCTTATATTTAGGCTTACATAAACTGACCACTATGCTGAGCCTTTAGGGTGTGTCTTGGGAAAGAATTGAAAAATGCATTTTACAAATTAAATGTTGTCTCAATCATATTTGTTTTCACCCTTTAACATCCATTATAAACCAGACCCAAAGACATCTCTTGCTGTATAGTGCATTGTATAGTCTGTTTCTAAGTAACACACTACCTACTTTTTAATACTTGGGGAACTTGCAGCAACCATAGGACCAGAAGCAGGTGCCCATGTCCCAACTGATGCAGGATCTACCAAAGTAACTCTGCAACAAACCTCTGTCCAAATCTGTTAATAGCATCACCTTTGTGTTAAGAGTCTTTCTGCTTTCATCACATTGTCCTAGCAACACATTGCAAAACTTGTGTTTCATTTTACTTTCCTATACTCTAGAGGCAGATCATGAGCACAATTGCAAGCAGTTGGTGGAAATTTCAACTATTGACTTCATTGCTACTATTTTATGGGTGTGTGAAATTTCCAAAATTTGTGTTTGTAGAATTACACTATATCACACAAAAATTATGCAAATTCATGTGTAATTATACAAAATACAAATCTGTGTCCTGAGTGCCAGCCTGGGTCTCCACAATCTATATATTCTCACTCCCTAACCCTCTGCACCACTAACCCCATCATACAGGCCATGTCTAAGACATGGCACCACGGTCATGCACTCCTCAACAGCGATGCACGGTTACATAAATGGGCACCTTCAGGGTATAACAGCATCAGTGTAGGCAACCGTACCATCTCGTCGACTCTCTGGAAACAGACTGGCATTCTTACCACCTTCTGGCTGATAATCAGCTCAAACCTTTTGAGGCCCTGCAATATAAATTCTGCTTCCTCACTTCCCAGCTGTAAGGCTATTGGTAACTGAAACATTGCCTCCAGGTGAATGAGGAATCCTCAGTTCTGCAATATCTAACCTTGTGGGCGCAAATTAAGGGGTAGTCTCTGGATTCTATAATCTTTTAGTGCGACATCTTCACTCTCAGTCCCTTCTGCAGCAACAGGTACTTATTAACTGGCAACGCCTATTTAATACTGACTATTCTAGGGAGGACCTGCCCAAAACAGTTAAAAACCTAGACAGAGGTGTCAGAAAATCTAAGATTAAGTTTACTGTCTTCAAGAAGCTTCAGGATTGGTATTGGTCCCCCTTGTAATTGTAGCAAGCAGGGTTGCTGCATCACATTACTTGTTGGAGATGCCCTCGTGATCTCTATGGCGTGTCCCACATACTCTAGCAATGCCCAGAGCTCTCCGCAAATTGGGCCTCACTGTGGGCCTCACTTAGTGAGGCTTTACAGACTCATGTCACTGCAACACTAGTCCTTCTCCATGACACAACTGACTTACCATCCCTGACGACCCACATAAGAGGTCTCTTGGCCACGTACAATGAATGGTCCATTGAGATGTACAAGACAGCCTCATATGAATGGCTCATTTATAGAATCCAGGATAAAGCAGACACTTTTTCACATATTTGGGGCCCTTTCTTGCTGGAAGGGCTCCCCACCCTTAGAATGCTGGTGACGGATGAGACTAGCAGGGGAAAGCAGTGTATATGCATTTGGATGTATGCTTTGTCTAGGAGGAGGAGATCCCCCGCCACCGTCCACATAGGTAGCCATGCCCATTAAGCTTCGTAGTAGTGTGGTAAATATTTAATTACCTGTACTATTTTTTATGCGGTAAAGTCTAGTAAGAATAACTCAGTAAAAATAAGAGGCAGAATCCGTGGTATTAGAGGTTCTGAAAGGCTTTATTCCTTACAAGGAATTATGGTTCGAACCATAGGCATCAAATTCCATCACCACGAGGGTTCAGGAAGGGAAGGCAATACATTATTGACAAGTAAAGATATTTATATGAAAAGCATTACATTAAGACAGATGCAGGAGGCGTAACAGCTGATAATACAGATAATAGTACACATACGTAATGGAAAAAGGCGTAAACATAGGCGTAAACTAAAAACGTCATTAAACATGATGTCACAAGTGGGTGGATCCATAAGAGAATCCTGCAATGTCAGCAGAAATACTTGGCAGAGATGCGTGCGCAGCCGCATGACGTGTGATTGACGTGCAACTAGAGGGTGAAGGGGACTTGACATTTAGCTCTACATGTGGAGACAGAAGTCTGAGGGGTCATGTCAACCTAATCCCAAATCATATCTAATATCTTATGTTTAGAGAACTGTATTATCCAAAAGGAAAGGTCTCTCGGACGGAATCTATTCTATACTGACTGTTAGTGCGTGTACAAGCGTCTAAGTGTCTACATGAGATGCGAGGGGGCAGGAATCCTCCATAGTAACAGGGGCTATGAATTACTTGCGTGAGGACAGTGAGGCCTGGCCCTTTGCTCGGTAGCTGGAAGAATGTTTACCTAAACTACTAGACAGGAATGCATCGGATGAGGAGCGGAGCAGATAATCTTGAAGGTGAAATACAGTTTTTGGCAGGCAACAGGCCGGATCAGGCACCGTTAGCCGCGCAGGGAGTAGGACAAAGTTCATGGATACATATGCGGGCTCGGACTGGAGCTTTCAGAGGTAGAAGGCAGGAAGAGGCTTGATGGCAGAATTCAGGGCCTACTCGCCTGCATTGTAAAACGTGGAAAGTGAACCACATAAAGTCGGTGGCCTTTCATACTTAGGAACGGAATATCCGACTCATTCATGGCGGATCTGAAAGAGGACATGTGGACGGTGGACGCACATGTATTTGCGTCTTCATAACTGGAACTGGAGGGAACATACATGTACTTGTAGCATGTACATGGAGCCGTTGGGGTCTAAGATAGGGGACATAATCTGATCATAAAATTCATATTTCCTCATTCCCTCCTTGTCCCCTACGGACCCTCAGGAGATATCGATCTTCATCAATCCATCAATCTGTTCATATAGCATCATTTGTTCTTCTTTCTTCTTCCGGGATCTTGAACGAAAACTTGAAGGCGGGATACACGATGTGGCACACAGACCACAAATCGCTGGCCCACATTGTAGACATAAGCAGCAACTGAATAGTATGAGAAAGCCAATACCTAGGAAGGATAGAATCCTCCATCCCCAGGCTGACAACACGCTCCAGAACCAACCGGACCAAGTCCAGGTGCCTGGACTCTGGTGTATCTGGCTTATAATCTTATGAAGGCGAGTTATGGCTTTATATACTGACGGCGAGTTTTCTGGTATGAAATTACAGCAACTTGATCCGATGACCCTACAAGCTCCGCCCCTATCGGCCAGGATGACGTCAAGGACAAGACGATTTTGAAGAACAACAATCCGCATTGCAGACTGCTCCTCTGTTAAATTGCCTAGGGCGGAAGTAGTCTCATTCACTACTGCTTCAAGGGTTCTAGTTAATCTACGTATCAGTTTACTATTAGTGACTGTACCTATATAGGGAAAGAAACCTTTATTGAAATCTGTGTATTGCTCCCATGCCGTTTCAGTGTAATCGACAATCGGGAGATCTCTCTGCGGTCTATTGTGTACTAAATGGGTATTTCTGTGATAATCAGGCGGGGCTAGGAAAACAGGTGGCAGAAGGAATGCTATGTAACAGGTACCATCCCAATCTAGAGGTAAACGTATATATGCAGTCTGGCCACATATGAAGTAGGAATGACGAGATGCTCTGAATGTAGACTTGCCTTGATCACTGAATTTTATCACAGTGGTACATTTACTATGGCCCAGGTATATGGAACCATTCTTTCTTACACATAATTCACCTTTAACTGTAAATACTGACATAGCGGGCAAGATTGGTGTAGCTTCGGATTCAACATTCAGAATCATGAGGTTAAGCGTAAAGTTACCTAATCCATATACTTCATTTTCTAGATCAGTTCCTGTTCTTTTGGGAAGTCCCTCCTTGTTAGGGTAGCAGACTTTAAGCAAAACTAGGTTCAGGTTTCCCCATACCCAGGTGTCTTGATAAACTACGGAATTTGAATCTAGGGAATTAATCAAACTAAACCATGCTCCACAGGAGCCATTGTGTGTGAACGGATACGGAAAGAGAGGCAAAACTCCCTTATAGTTCTGATAGGGAGGGAGTCGGACACATATCCAACAATTGGTAGCATTGCTGGTCTGATGGGAATGATGTAACATACTAATAAAAGTGTTGTTGCGCAGCGCAAATCTATAAGACAACTCATGCGGAGGTAGTTCGCTAAAAGAATGTTCAGCAGTAGCATTGTAAGCACGCTTAGAAATAGGGTAATACATATGTAGCAATACACTAGAAATGATGATCAGAAGACTTAGAAAAAACAAAATTAATAATGTCATTATGCAGTGACTACGAAGCGATTTACAGTACGCATGTTTTTTAAGCTGTATCTGTCTATTTTTCTCTCTATTTCGGTCCAGAGGATACATGTCAGAGACAAATTCAACCGATTCACCTTGGAGAGGACTTAAACAATCAAATTGTCTGACTTGCTAGACCTTAGTTTTAGTTTATAGTTTTCACTCTTGGTTTGTTCAACCAGGGGTAGTTTTGAATCAGTCTGTGAGGGAATGCAGGGCTGAGGGTTCACGTCGGACGGTAGTCCATAAAATTTTTTGATGTGGCTCGAGTGCAACCACCCTTTACGTCCCTCAATCTTCACGGCTGTCCTTGTAGTCAGCAATACGAGTTTGGGCGACTTCCACCTGGGCTCCAGCTGGGTCTTCCGGTCAAAATTCCTCACAAGAACCAGGTCACCTGGAACCACATCATGGGGCTTCACCTCAGTGTTATCGGGAAAAGCTGCAGCTACCTGTGAACGACAAGATTGTAGTGCAGACATCAAGGAAGCCAGGTAATCTGTCAGCATATTACAGTCAACATCAGTGATTTTACGAGGTATAGGCGTCCCCCACATATTTGGTGGTCTACCGAAGATCACCTCATAAGGGGATAGCCCTGTTCGAGAATGTGCTACCATTCTCATGTAAAAGAGCGCAACTGGTAAGGCTACTATCCAATCGACACCTTTTTCTCTACATATTTTGGACAATCTAATTTTCAGAGTTTGATTATGACGTTCCACGAGACCTGCTGCCTCGGGATGTCGGACACAGTGAAATTTCCATTGATAACCTAATAAGAGTGAAACGTGTTTCATCAGTTCGGATGAGAATGGCTGGCCGTTATCTGAGTATACAACACGTGGTAAACCGTACCGTGGGAAGAATTCTCGAACTAACTGTTTGGCAGTAGTCGGGGCAGTGTAATCTGAAACCGGGTAGGCTTCTGTCCAACGGGAAAGAGCACAAACAACTACGAGAACATATTTGAATCCTCAACATCGTTCCATCTGGATATAATCCATCTGGAGGACTTCAAAAGCGTGCTCGGGAGGTTGAAATCCACCCTGCTCTACGGGAATGCTTTTACCTGGATTAAGCTGACAACATATCATACAGGTACGTACTTTCTGTTTGGCTGCTGCTCGCAAGTGTTTGTTGAACCAAATGTGTTGAATGCTGTCTAGCATAGCTTTTTCTCCTAGGTGTGCTGGACTATGTATTGTGTTAATGATGACTTGAACCATGGAATCGGGAAGAAACCATATAGATTTTCCCTTCGTCATCCATCCTTGATCCGTTTGGATCCCTCCTAATTCAGTCCATTTCTTTATTTCTTCTGGTGTAGCATGTGTCTGTATGTCAATTACATCAAGGGCGGGATCCTTAACTGTCATGCAATGTGTTGGTGTCGGAACTATTGTCTTTGTCGTGTCAGTTGTATGAGTCTGATTCTGAGCAGTCTGTTTAGCTGTTCTGTCAGCTAGGTCGTTACCCTGGGAAATGATGTCGGTAACTTTTGTATGGGCTTTGCATTTCATAATCGATATTGCAGTAGGTAGATGAATTGCGTCTAATAGGGCTTGAATGAGGGGTCCGTGTTGGATGTGGGCACCGTGAGAAGTTAAATAACCTCTCTCTCGCCACAGTACGCCGAAGTCATGGACGACTCCGAATGCATAACGTGAATCTGTGTATATGTTGACTTTCTTATTTTTGGCTTGAATACAGGCTTGTGTCAGAGCGATGAGCTCTGCTGCTTGAGCTGACAAAGTGTTAATACAATTGGTTTCAATGACTTCAGTGTCTGTTGTGACTGCATAAGCGGCCACTAACTCTCCTGTACTTGTTCTCATACATGAACCATCTACATACAATGTTAGGTCCGGATCTAATAAAGGGATATCTGTCAAGTCTTGTCTGGGTTTCGTCGTGATAGTAATGACTTCAATACAATCATGTGCTAATGGATCTGTTCCGTTTACTGGCAAAAGTGTGGCAGGATTTAATGTATTACACCGTCTGATTTCTATGTGTGGCTGAAACAATGTTAATTCATAACCGGTGAGTCTTGCTATAGTCAAGTGTTGTGTTTGTGTGCGGTTCAAGAGAACCTCTACTGCGTGTGGTACTTGTACTGCCAATTGATGTCCTAACACTATGGCATCGCTTTGTCTGATTGCTAAAGCTGTTGCTGCCACTGATTTCAGGCACGCAGGAAGAGCCTGAGCTACGGGATCTAATGTACTAGAAAAATACGCACATGGTTTGTGTGATCCTGCTTGTTCCTGAGTGAGTACTGACAAGGCAGTACCTTCGCGTTCTGTAACAAAGAGTGTAAAAGGCTTACTGTAACATGGTGTTGCTAAAACAGGTGCTTGGCATAAAGCTTTCTTTAAGCTTTCAAAGGTTTGCGTATGTTCTTGAGTCCAAGGGAGGACAGTCGATGTGGCTGCCTCCTGTGTTGTCAGCTGAATGAGTGGTTTTGCTAGAAATGCATATTGAGGGATCCACTGCCTACAGTATGAAGTGAGACCTATAAAAGCCCGCACCTCCTTTTGTGTCTTAGGTGGTGGCATGTTGGCAATTAACTGGATGCGGTCGGGTGTAAGCTGTCTTCCCTCCTTGGACAGCAAGTGCCCAAGGTAAACAACTTGCTGGACACAGAATTGCAGCTTAGAAGGGGACACCTTGTGCCCCTTGTCGGCCAGAAATTGTAAAACCGTCAGTGACGCTTTTTCACATTCAGGTTCGCTTCGGGCGGTGATCAGCAGATCATCGACATATTGAAGCAGGGCAGTGTTAACTGGCATGTGGATACTGTCAAGTTCTCGTTTCAGTGCTTGGCTATAGATGCTGGGGCTTTCTGTGAATCCTTGAGGTGCGCTTGTGAATTTAAAACTTCGTCCATTTAAACTGAATCCGAACAAATATTGGCTTTCCGGATCCATTGGGACGCTAAAGAAAGCGTTTTTGAGATCAATTACAGTAAAGAACGTTGCTTCTGAATCAATAGCTGTTAATAATGAAGAGATATCTGGGACCACAGGGTATTGTGGTACAATACATTTATTTAATTCGCGCAGATCAATAACTAATCGATATACTGGTGGTGCTTTTGGATCCGTTCTTTTAAGAATCGGAATTATCGGTGAATTACATACATTGGAGTCTGTTTCCACAACCACTCCTTGTGCAATGAGCTCGTCAATGATTTGCAGTAAAGCCACAACAGCATCTGGCGGTAATTTGTATTGTCGCATTCGTGGTAGTACCACTCCTGTTTTGAGTGTGACTCGATATGGTGTAATGTGCATACAACCTACATCAGTGGGGCCTTGTGCCCATAAATGTGCCGGTAGATTCTGTAACCGGTGATCCATGTCTCTAGACACGTAGTGACCCTTAAAGTCACGCAAAAAGAGTCGCACTCCTTCCGGAGAACAACATATTACAGCTCCTAGAGCCTTCAATGTTTTTATACCTAACAAGTTTTCTGGACATGATTTCGTGAGCAATAGATCTGTAGTCCGTGTTAATGGACCGACTGTAAATGCAAGTGGTTGCGATACTTCGTTAATAGTAGGTTTTCCTGAAAAACCAAGGGAAATATTTTGTGAGCCTGAGAGGGGTGCCCCTGGGACTTCGCTGTGACTGATAGTGGTTCTGCTTGCCCCTGTATCGAGTAGAAACTTTCTGTCTTTCCCTAATACTTGACTCTGTACGTAAGGACCCTCTTGATCTACGGGAACCTCGATAAGGGGTAGGCCAACTTCCCTCTCTAGGCTATTTCATGTGTAGCGCTGATACTCTGGATAGTCATTTTGTGCATACTGGTACATCTGTTGTGTCGTGTTTTGTGTTGCAGCAATAGGCTGTGGCTGTTGTTGTAATTGTTGTTGTTGTTGTGGTGCGGTCTGTTGTACAGCTGGCATAGGCTGTATATTCTGAGGTACTTGTTGTTGGATCTGATCCTGTCTAGGCGGACGTGGTCTCTCTTTCGTTATACCCGTAGAGATATTATGTTTCAGAACTGCGCAGTCGTGTATATAATGACCTGGCTGTTTACAATAGTTGCATGTCCCTCTAACAGGACCTACTGTATCATTGGACTGTGTCGTACCCTTTTTCATGACCGTCAGCTGGAACTGACTGGGCAACAAGCATTTTCATTTTCGTGTCTTTCATACGTCTTTGTTCATGTTCTTGTTCTTCTCTAATTCTGTTGTGATGATATTGTAACATTTGTAACATCTGTGATGGTGTGTTTCCTTGCCAGGTACTCTGGAATTTCAGTACTCTACTCTTGACTTGGGGCAGGGAATTCTCAACTAATTTTGTCACAAACAGATGTGGATACGATTCACTACTTGCTTTTATGCCGCTATTAATACCAAAACATTTTTCAAATCGGGAATAGAAATCACTAGTGTCTTCATCTTGTTTTTGTTTACAGGCTGAGATTGCACCCCAATCTTCCTTTTTCGTAGTTAATAAACGTGGTAGTACCTGCACTAATAATCCTGGTAATGCTGTAGTCCTTTCCCCAAGCCCTGAACCTGCAGCTCGGGCCTTTTCTTCGTTTTCTAATACTGTCCAATCTATCTTTTGGTCTCCCACCTCCCATTCCTTTTCTTTGAGTTTCTCGTAAATACCGGCGGGTAATAGGACTTTTAATATTTTCATAAGGTCCGGGTAAGTATACTCTCCCAAGAGTAACATGTCCTTTATCTCACGGTGGAAACCTGCTGGGTCTTTGTCATGGCTAGGTACTACTTTCTTCATCTCTAATAATTCAATTTTAGTTATGGGCGCGTACACAAACACGCGTTTAAAAATATTGTCCTCACCTCTGACTGGGTGCACTTCGCGTAAGGGATTCTGTCTGTCTATGTGATACGTTTTTCTTTCCAACTTGGGGGGAACTGAAACATGCTCTGGGCATACGAAGACTATGTACTGGTGTCGATATTCTAGAATTTCCTTAATTAAATCAGTACCTGAACCTCTCCATTTATTCGTGAGTAATTCTATCAGTATATCAGGCAGGGGACCGGGATCGGAGTGTTGGCTTCTACATAATATAACGAGATGTTGTATCATGTATATACCAACTAAACGCTGTTCGTCTGGGGTAAGATTCAAAAACGTGTGTGCCAACGCATCATCACTGTATTTTTCAGAACTGTCAGCCCATTGTACTGCTGACCTGGCTAATTTCTGTGACTGTCTGGCTTTCTTTTTCCATAATTCTTCTTCTACTCTCATGATGCAATCTGCATCCCATGTCCCAGCTGCGGGCCACCTCTGACTTTCTGCTAGATCCTTGGTGTAGTCCACCCATAAGTCCAGATATAATACGGCATCTAGGCCATGTTTATGATACATAAAATACCCTGGAGTGTCCCTAGGTGGAATGGGAACAGCTTCTTCGAGTACTCCTTTTCTAGTTTTGATCTGTCTTAATTTTGAAAAGAACGGCATCTTTAAACTTTGTTACTTGGTTCTTACTTGAACTGGACTTGAACACAATTAATACGATAAACACAATATAGAACACTCATTCATACCACAATTTTTGGACACAGTAAAACATTTAACATTTAACATTTAACTTTTAACGAACAATGATAATTAGAAGAAAACTAGTTACTGACATAATACTAATACTAGATAATACTGATTTATATATACATGAACATACTGGATATACTGCTAAACAGTACAGATACACTGCTAAAACAGTGCAGACCGGATCTGTGTACCCAAACCCGTCAGGACCGGCACAAATTAATGTGCACGTCTAACTGCCTCCCCAGCAACGGTACTCACCGGGTAGCACGGAACGGAAGGCCTCGGAACTGAACTGAACTGGACCGGACTGGACTCGACTCGACTCGGAACTTCGGAACCTGGTGGGCCTCTGTATACCTCGGATCTTGCTCTCTCAGCTAGGCTCTGGTCGGGATACTTCGCACTTCTCACCGCCTCGTCTGGGTGTTGATCGCAGCCTCAGTCACCCCCGCTTGGTCGGAGGGAGATACAGGAAATCCTGCGGGTACGCGTTGTTGTCCGTCCGGCTGTGGCAGGGGACCGGGCCTGCAACGCACCTCCGGCGCGTGAGATGGGAAAAGTGTCCCTGTTCGGGCGCCAATTTATGTGGTAAATATTTAATTACCTGTACTATTTTTTATGCGGTAAAGTCTAGTAAGAATAACTCAGTAAAAATAAGAGGCAGAATCCGTGGTATTAGAGGTTCTGAAAGGCTTTATTCCTTACAAGGAATTATGGTTCGAACCATAGGCATCAAATTCCATCACCACGAGGGTTCAGGAAGGGAAGGCAATACATTATTGACAAGTAAAGATATTTATATGAAAAGCATTACATTAAGACAGATGCAGGAGGCGTAACAGCTGATAATACAGATAATAGTACACATACGTAATGGAAAAAGGCGTAAACATAGGCGTAAACTAAAAACGTCATTAAACATGATGTCACAAGTGGGTGGATCCATAAGAGAATCCTGCAATGTCAGCAGAAATACTTGGCAGAGATGCGTGCGCAGCCGCATGACGTGTGATTGACGTGCAACTAGAGGGTGAAGGGGACTTGACATTTAGCTCTACATGTGGAGACAGAAGTCTGAGGGGTCATGTCAACCTAATCCCAAATCATATCTAATATCTTATGTTTAGAGAACTGTATTATCCAAAAGGAAAGGTCTCTCGGACGGAATCTATTCTATACTGACTGTTAGTGCGTGTACAAGCGTCTAAGTGTCTACATGAGATGCGAGGGGGCAGGAATCCTCCATAGTAACAGGGGCTATGAATTACTTGCGTGAGGACAGTGAGGCCTGGCCCTTTGCTCGGTAGCTGGAAGAATGTTTACCTAAACTACTAGACAGGAATGCATCGGATGAGGAGCGGAGCAGATAATCTTGAAGGTGAAATACAGTTTTTGGCAGGCAACAGGCCGGATCAGGCACCGTTAGCCGCGCAGGGAGTAGGACAAAGTTCATGGATACAGATGCGGGCTCGGACTGGAGCTTTCAGAGGTAGAAGGCAGGAAGAGGCTTGATGGCAGAATTCAGGGCCTACTCGCCTGAATTGTAAAACGTGGAAAGTGAACCACATAAAGTTGGTGGCCTTTCATACTTAGGAACGGAATATCCGACTCATTCATGGCGGATCTGAAAGAGGACATGTTGACGGTGGACGCACATGTATTTGCGTCTTCATAACTGGAACTGGAGGGAACATACATGTACTTGTAGCATGTACATGGAGCCGTTGGGGTCTAAGATAGGGGACATAATCTGATCATAAAATTCATATTTCCTCAGTAGTCTTACAAATACAGATGTTGTTACTATTATCCTTGTTGATGGTGCTTTTTAGGTCTCGCCTACGCAGCGCGCATGCGCTGAATGGGAAGGAGACCTTTAGCAATCGATTAGCCTTTTCAGCCAAAAACATGCACGCTTTGCATTGCCTTCAATGGCAATGCGTGCACGTTCCTCTCCCCCATCCCCCTGCTGCCTCTCGTCAAACTATTTTTTTTTTTTTTACCTTGAGCGCGATTGGCCTTCACTTCTACTCTTCCACAATTTCTTTTTTCTTTATTATTCATTTTTTTCTAATTGCAAGTATAATCCAAAAGATCATGAAGTTGTTCCGGCGAAAATATCAGTCGTTTTGGTTTTTTTTATGGTGAAAGATCTATATAAGCGTCAAAGCCACAGAGAGAACTGGAATAGCATAAGAGTCAGAAATATCACTGTCAGAGACGTACCAAAACCAGAAGGGGCACCAGATACCTACAGACATTGCCAGGAGTCTGGGAGCGTGCACTGGCGAGCAAGGAGGGGCTGCTGTAGGCCATTGGAGGCTCAGGGGCAGTGCACGGGCAGAAGGAAGATGGTGGATTTAAAATGGAAAGAACCGGGGTAGCGCGGACTACACTAATGTCATTGCTGCAGCGGTGGTTCAGGCGAGGAAAGCAGTTGTGTCCTCGTGCTTTGCTGCTGGCACAGTGCGCCTTCGTATTGCGCATGCCAGGAGTGCTCAGAGGAGCTCATAGTTATTCATTGTTTCACTGACCTCTGTTCCGGAATGGTCACCCACACATTTAAACCTGAGGGAACGAGGGGAAACACATAGGAATGGAGCCTCTGAGAGACACAGAGCGCCAAGTGCTGCGGATTCAGAAGCTATGGGGCAAATTCTTGATGCTGAAGGGAGAGGCAGAGAGGCAGGGCCTCCGGGACATTGTCTACGCCATTGACACCCGGGGCTACAGTGAATGCAGACACCGAGCTTTCAGGATGCGGAAGTACTCGCAGTACAGCAAGCATGTGGTTGCCATAAAACTCACCGGTCTCCTTTGTAACCCCAGGCCCACCACCATCCACCGAAGTATTGCAGCGAAAAGTTGCAATGGTGTGCTTCAGTGGAGAGCAGGGGTTATTTCTTTACCAAAGTTGACATTTCTGTGTCCTTAATGAGCGCTGACTTTGTTGATCATGTGATTTCGTGGACTGCTTTGAAACTTGCATTTAGCTCCCAATTTGTGGGTTTAGCACAGTCGCGGCCGGCATTACTCGTGGGCGGGGAAGTGGGAGGGGGTGGTCACACAGAGGGGGAGGTTTATTTTTAATTCTGAAAAAAAAAAACGTACTTTGAACTGCCCAATCCGGTCCTGCGTCGTCTCTGCTCCTTGCAGGAAGCAGGCAGCCTCCCTCCCCTAAGCCAATCACAAAGCTGCAGTGGCAGCATTGTGATTGGTGGGGTCTCCACCTCTGCCCTGTTGCGGGACCGCCCACCCACCCGCCCCCAACTCAAAACCCTTCTGCTTTCTCGCAGTGCCAGAAGCAGTAACATAAAATGGTATTTTACCATTTTATGTTACTGCTTTACACACTGCGAGAAAGCAGTGGGCTGACGCTCCTCTGCCCACATGGAGGAGCTTCCCCCCCTGGTTTAGCAAGCAGTGTGCCTGAGAGAGAATCTTTGAGCACCTCTGTTGCCCACTGGGTATCATTTAGTTCCCCAGTCTCTTAACCAACGTCACCTTGGTAGCTCTCATGTAAAGTAGTAGTAGTAAATGTTGCTTAGTGTCGCTCTATATCCTGCAACTGAAGAGATCTTGTTTGCTTGCTTGCTTGTTTGCTTGCTTGTTTGCTTGTTTGTTTCAGTAACATAACCTAAAACTATAGTGCATCTGGTGTATTCTTTGATCTCAGGAACTAATTACATTTTCAAACAGGCTGACTTGTTATCTTTATTCAGAACTCTGGTATTTTACAGAGCCAATCCCAGATAAAGAGTAGACAAAGCCTGGGTTGCTTCTCTAGCTGCAGGGCAGTATACCTACTTAAAAATAATCATGGTCATCTGGGTGTCGGAAACATATTGATGAGATCCCTTGATCACTATGTCGGGCCCTAGTGGCCATTTGAGTCTCAGAACGTTAAACTTAGAGCGTGGTGTCACTCTAACCGGACACTAGGGGTGGGCGGAATTTGCGAAATTCACTTTCGCAAACTATTGTGAAAATGTTAAAAATCTCCGCAAATACGCGGAAATATCGCGAAGACACTGAAGTTTTTTTCCTGCCCGTTCGCGGTATTTTCTGCGTGATCGCGGCTCGCCAACTTACCCATGCGGTTGCTCACGGGCGCGAGATCTCAATCATCTCATACTCTCGCGGTGCATGATCGCGAGAAGAAAGACGTGATCGCGCGACGAATGACGTGTTCGCATGACAAATGACGTTAATGCGGGCGCTAACTGTCGCGAGACAGCGCAAATGGCTACCAACAATCCAACATCTCTTGGAGAACGCGACCGGATCGGGAACATTTGTCGGCGAATGCGGGGATTCAGGTAAGGCTATCGCGCGCACCCGAGAATGTATTTTCTTACAGTGCGAGCAAGAAAAAAAATTCCGGTAAGATGCGGATTGCGGAAATTTTGACATTTTCGTGCTCTCCGCGGAACGCGAAAATGTCAAATTATCGCAATTTCCGCGAGCGGAACGGAATTTCAGCCCAGGCCTACCGGACACACAGCTGATTTCTGATAATGTTCACCAATCTACCACAAAATGTTCACGTTCAAGAGTGTTTTTAATGTAAATATTCCATCATTTCATTTGATAAAAAATCCTTCTCCTGTTACATTTGAGTCTCAGGCATGTAGGTCGCAAAAAGGTTTTTTTCCTGGATGGAATCTAGACCAGGCCACTTCTCACATCCCAATAAGTTCTAGGGGATTTGCTCACTTTCCGCAGTGCAGCCTAACAGGCCCCTCACCTAACCAGTGTTTTCCACTGAAAAGCAAACCACGCCGTGTGTATCAGGTGAACCACTATGGGGATTGAGCCTCAAGTAACAAAATTGCACAGGAATTTGTACAAGCCCGAGAGGTGTGGTGCAGGCCTAGCTATATGCCAGATCCAATGCTTCACCTATCCCAGATAAAGAAGTAGAGCACACCTGGTTCATTCTCAGCTGGGGGGAAAAAGCAACACAGCGGGTAGGTGGAGAGAAGCACCTGGGGGAGCGAGAGCAAAATGGATGGGCAGGGAATAAGCATACTGGAGAAACAGCTGGAATATGCATGCACTCATGGAGTGCTTGAATAAAAAGAAAAAATGTTCCCTAAAAGCAAGC
Source organism: Triturus cristatus (assembly GCF_964204655.1). NCBI lineage: Eukaryota > Metazoa > Chordata > Amphibia > Caudata > Salamandridae > Triturus > Triturus cristatus. Next base: position 445,421,461 of record NC_140585.1, read on the forward strand.
AGGGAAAGCAAAGAAGCCAACTTTTCACAGAGATGGTAAGGAGGCTGTAAAGCACGGGAGGGATCAACACAAGACTGATTAACTCGGACAAACAAAAATGTGACAAGCTGGGACACGATTAAGAAGCAGGCAAATGAGTGACAGGAAAGCCAATGAATGGTAAGCAGCGGGTGGGTTCTAAACCCCTGTATGTCTTCGATAAACACACAATATCTCTCTCACAGCCAGGCAACAGGCTTGACTTAGCTAGGAATCCCTGTTGTTTGGTGCAGCGTAATGGTACTTGACTTACTTAAGCAGCAAGGTTCTTATGTTTATCTTTAAAGATGTTTGATATTACTTGTGTATCGTAGCTGTTTATTCTTGGTAACTATGCCAGGGTCTCTAGAACTGCAGCACACAGTCCAAATTAAATATCCATTTAGAGGGTGTTAAGATTAATATACGCGGTTTTTGATCCGGAAGTTTGGATAAGGGCTGCTAGAGTGTGGACAACAGTGGCATTTAAGTGTTCGCGTGGATGATTATAGTCTGAAGCACAAGAAGCTGTGTCCTTACGTAGGCGATTAATTGAGATGGCAGCGTTCAAGTTTAAGAGTCTTATAGGGATGCTCCTGTCTTTTAAAGCGAATAACACAGCCCTTCATCTGAGCATTTACCTCGTCTTGGTCATGCACGCTCTTGCTGGAGGCCTCGCATTGGCTGATAGTCAGAATGTCCAGTGATCACAGGCAGGTTTTAATTGTGATGAAGTCTGGAGAACGATGGGAAAGCCGAACAGAGAACTTGAAGCTGTGAAAATTTAGATTCGAGAAAGTAATGGATTATTCTGCAGTGTAACAACTTTGTTGGCCTATGTTCTGACTTCCAGCATCAATGGCTTTACCACCAGGTCTTAGACAATAGTAACAATTGTGATATAGAAGGTAGCTGCAGAAGCCTTAATGTACAGATCAAGTATTATGTTAAATAACTTTGGAATGGGTCCATATTTTAATTGAATTTGGATCATTTCTTTGCAGTGTACAGTATGTAGCACAGGTTAGACAGACCGGTTTCAACTCTTTGGTAAAATATTGAAAGGGTCTTTTCAAGGCTGTGAGCAAAACGCAGACCACCATTTGGGTATGAAAAATGAAAACCAGATAACAAATATTCTTATATTGTGCGCCTATGAAGTGCTGCATTTCCATACAGCAAGCTCCGTGATCTGCAGTGACATACCATTGTGTAGATGCCAAGAATCTAGCATCTCAATATAACAATATTATGAAAGTGACAAGAGGCATGAAATTGTTAGAAAAATGATTGCTATTTGGTGCAATAAATACAAACTGTATGCATGGAAAGCTAATCATGAAGGCAAAAAGACGATGTGCTTTTAATTTTGGATCCAGCCCTATGAGCAGGCTCACGGGGATAACAGATAATATAAAAAAAGAGCTTGCATGTTTATTGATTATCATTTACAAAGGTGATTTTTTTGTTCCACCAATGTGTCTCGCGGCATTACAAAAGTTAGCATTTTGCAAAATATGTATTTAAACCATCTTAAAGGTGATCTGCTGAGAGGGGCCCATTTAGGGTCTCAAGATGGTCTTCAAGATGGAGCAGCCAGTTTTCGGGTAATGCTAGGGACGTGTGAGCAGTCTTTGAAGTCATCTGGTCATTCGACTTTCCTACAGCCTGCGCAAGCATGAGCAGTGTGACTTGAATGTCCATATCATAGGATCCCTGGGAGACGGTGATGTAAATTAGGTTCTTCACGTTACTTGAAGGCATAGTTTAACCTACATTTGTCATGTGGTCCTCTCTAGCATACATCTTTAAAATCCCTGTGCATGTGTAGTCTCTTTGGTGATACAGAGATGGCAATTGGAACACCGAGTGAAGCTTGTGTTGATATGTTGGAAATTTGGTCTGGCTGCTGACCCCAGTGAGTGGTGCGGGTGGATATAGTATTGATTGCCGGTAGTTTCATCTTTTGCGATGAAGAGATAATTTACCAGCCTGATTGGATGTTAGATGCCTGGAGTCAACAGGTGTTTAAAAGGAATTGATCTGGTGGTATGGATTGAAGGTATTCATGAGCTTTAAATTGTTCTTTTTACAGACTATAGTGGTAAGCAATTGTAAAAGTGTGGATGTGGGGGATACAGTCTTTGAAAACCTGATGCTACCTGTTGTCCTTTATGGTTTGGAAAGTGCTCTTTGGCATGAAGTACGTTCTACAAATCGACAATAGCAGGACAGTTATGTCACAATAAATCGATTGAAGCAGGGATAAAACACCAGTACTGTACATTATAAGGATATTGCATGTCCCAGAGGAGTTCTATGGCTTTGTGGTGGAATAAGTCCCACGGCCGAGTTCCTATATAAGGTCTCAAAACTCAGAGCCGACTTGCAATATTTTTTTCAGTGTAGGGTAAAGGGCGGCTTATTCCTTACAATACATGGTTACACCATCACCCGTCCAGAACATCTGTTAAATCCTTTGTTTCTCGGTCCTTTGTATGAAAGCGATTATATGCTTGCAGATAAACACATTCGATGTGGAATCGGCCATGGATATAAACACCCTCATGTGCAGCGTGCAATTAGTTTCATCAGTATCATTTAAGGTGGATGTAAGCCGCTTGCACAATTGGTAGTAGTCCGAACGTGCGACAACCTGCAGCTGTTCTCCTGCCGTAAACTCCAGCCGGGCACAAAATAAACAAACTGCTGCGCATGGTTGCTGAGCCGCTAAAGGCCGTTAACTTTTCAGGAGAGAAAACAAGCATTGGCATAGCCAATAGGTCTCGCCTTTGGGACCTTATAAGTGTTTAGCCATGCAACAGTTGCATAGCTAAATACTTATAAGGTCCCAAAAGCGAGACCTATTGGCTATGCAAAGCAGCCGTGAAAGTGAAAGTGATCGCGTTCGCGATCACGATCACACATCAAAGCGGCCGCCAAAGTGAAAGTAATCGCGGTAAAGCGCGGCGCGCGTGCCCACGCACATCCACTGTAGCTCTAGGCTGGCCTGGTAGCACTTTTTGGAGCCCTCTCAATAAGTCTTGCCAGACCAGCGCATGCGCTGGGTCAGGCGAGACCTAAAAATCAGAGGAAAGAGCTGGAAAGCTAATTGTTCCTTTCGTTGTTAAAATACCAGTTTAACTTCTGCCCAGGTCTCTCAGGCATTGGGGTTACAAGTCAACTGCGATAACGCATTACAGTACTGACGTGCTCGTCCTTTTACTGACGATTACGGGTTTTTAGTGAAGTCACAACCAGACTGTCTGAAGATTTTTTAGAGGCCCGTTTTTGTATATTTATTCGGGGCTTCCATGTGTGCGGAGGGTTTTATGTTCATTGCCTGCTGTGTAACGTTTGACCATTGCTACCACACTTCTAAAAAAAAAAAAAAAACTGTGCTCTTGTAATGCTCTGCTCAGGGCAGGGTTTGCGGCCGGACGTTATTTTATTTATTGTTACACTATTTTTATGGCCCTGACCGACGTGCCAAATGGCAACGGAACGCTGTAACAAGCACATCCTTGTGCCTCTCTCTGCAGCGCTGTAATTAACAGTAGATAAAGTTGCAGCCTTGAAAATAATGCGTTTACCTCCCTGGGAAGGAGGAAAGACTGAGCTGCATCTGCGGTGTGTCAAACTCGTGACCGGCTGGTTTTTCAAGAGCGCTGATGCCTTAGCCCCGCCACGGCCAGTCCGGCCCTGAACTCGTGACCGGCTGGTTTTTAGGTCTCGCCTGACCCAGCGCATGCGCTGGCCTGGCGAGACTTTTTAAGAGGGCTCCAAAAAGTGCTACCAGGCCAGCCTAGAGCTACAGTGCTGTGCGCGGGCGCGTGCGTCGCGCTTGACGTGATTACTTTCACTTTCGTGGCCGCACGGCCGCTTTGATGTTTGATCGCGATCACTTTCGCAGCCACTCGGCCGCTTGTTTTCTTTCCGGTCTCTTCCACTGTTGTACCCTCTTCCTCTATCCCCGTCTCTCCTCCACTGTCTATTGCTCCAGAGTATCACCTCTTCCTCTTTCCTTGTGGTCGCTTTAGTTGCTCCAGTCCCTCCTTTTATTTTCCATGAACGGCGCAGTGGCAACAGCCTTTAACCTACCTGACACACTTTCCGTTTCACACCCGCCTTCATTGGTGACCACGAAACCGCAGGGATAGCCTTGAGACCACATCTTACGTTGGAATATACATGAAAACGGCTTTTTTTTCTGAATCATATATCCTTGTCTTTTCTTGTATATAATGTCATTCACATTTTGCACAAGTAGCACCAATTAAGCATGATTCAATGCAGCAGGTCTACCCGTTTATGTTGTGTAAAGCAGTGGAGATGCAGATGCTCATTGCCAGTGGAATTTATAGCACTTTAGCTTCATATCACAGCTAATTTCCTAAGTGCAATTCGAGCCCATTTGCTTTTTGGTCTCTTTTCTATTACATTATTTTCTCTAAGAAATACAAAAATACAAATTGAACTGCACAAATGGCACGTTGGGCCTCTATCGAGCACACGCAAAAAGTGTTTAGGTATACATATTCAGCCTTAAAATTTGAAGTCCGATATTGCATAAAAGGACTATTTTTATAGTTTGGAAATTAAACCATTAAAATGTCTGCCCGCATTTCACTAAGAAATGGCCCGATGCTATAAGGATGATTTTCAGCCAACCATGCTCCTGAAGTCAACAGCAATAAACATACTGGAACTGGTGGTTTTATTTTTGCATTATAGGAATGGGTCTGTGCAGTTCTTTGTATCAAAAACCAAGACTGGCTTAAAGTCACGGTCATGAAATGGCATCAGTTGGCAACTGTTAGATGACTCTTTAGCACATTAAACCCGGATCTATTGCTTTTGCCAATGCATCTTTCTGGATATGCATTTTTCTCCACTGTTTTCCAAGGCTTGTAATTTTCCATTTTGTACTTTTATGTCTCAATTGAGCCAGCCGACCTGTTCGTGTGGTTGCTGGTGTTAGGAGGTTTTCAAGAAAGTCACTTTGCCAAACGTCTTGCCAAGCCAGTGGTGGAACTGTTTTACTGAAACATCCCATCCCAGAGAGTTCTGCCTGGAGTGTCTAAAGTTCTTCCATGTCCTTTTTAGAGATGTAGCTTTAGATGGTGTTAGTAGTGGAGTCATGCTTTGAAGATTTAAGTTGAAGATAATCATGCAGTGATCATGACCAGCCATAAAGAGGAAGTTCGACATTGGAGGCGAACCAAAAAATTTGTGAACCACAGGTTAAAATAAATGTGATTTATTGTACAATAATCACTGTGTGAAGTACTGTCAAATTGCTAATATACTGTTTGAAAGTGGTGCACACCTTGTCCAAGTTGCCCGATGGGACTTGACCTTTTGTCTCATACAGCTGTCTTATGCCATCTAGACCAAAACTGACCAGCATTTGACTGGTTTCTGTCTGATGTAGCATGGTGGGAAAAATAAGGTAGCCCTGGGAAATTACCAGCAGCTGAAATTAATTCAAACGTTTCATCCATTTGTTTTTCGGTTTCTTCACTGCATTTCCATTGGGCACTGGAGGTTCCTACATCACCTAAAGGATTACGGGAGCCTGCTTGGGGGAGTATGTTGTAATTGTAAATTGTATATCGCTTACTACCCCTGACGAGGCATTGCGGCGAGTAGTATGCTACCACGCAACCCAAGATTAGAGGCTAATAGTTTGTATTTTTTCCTGCATCTGTGCATTAGTTCAATTTGGTTTGAGCTCTTCAGATCATGTGTGTTTTTATTTTTTATTTTAGAGTTTAGAGTAGGGATAGAATGATGGGAATGGATTTGAAAATGGAAGTAGCATGTTGTTTTTGTAATAGAGGTGTTTAAGAAGTATGTTTGGGGGTTCATAGTAGTCAAAAGGTTTGGGATGAGTTAGCGACAGAAGGGATGGAACAAAAGGTGAAAGGAGGAGTTTTATTTTATTTTCTATAAAAAAATTAAATTAAACTTTTAAATACACATATGCACATAACACTTGGTAATGTTGTATTGGCAGGAGAACTCCCCTCTATAGTAATACCTATATGTGCATAAAAACAGTAAACGTTACATAGTCTGATGTGCACATTTATCTTGTGGTGAAGTATGATATTTTTTTAAGTTTTAGTAGCAGGCACAAACTCTTCTATATATGCATCTATATGTGTGAATAGAAGCAGCATTTGTGATATTGTCAGTTGTGATATACATTGATCAGGTGGTGTAAAAAAAAAACTCCTTATATGACTGTATCTGCTTATATCGGGAAACATAGCTCAACACATGCATGACGACAACTTCATCTATTCTACAAATTCCAGAAGAAATTCAAAATGGCAGGTAGATTCACAGATCTGGACCAAGACATGGCAACCCATACTGTGCTATTGCAATAAAAGAGCGCAGCTTCTCCTAATAGTGCAGCCTCGAGGACCGCAATGACGGACTGGGTGGATGCTGATGCTATCGCTCTGCATACAGAGATGCCCAGGGCCTTTGTTGCCACCCAGAGGCCCCTGTGTGGGACCAGCTTCGGTCACAATTTCTTGACACTGATCGGGAGAGCCCCCCTTCTCATAAAATTAGGTGGCGTGCACACATCCCTCCCCTCACCAAGAGGGCTTGGCCTCTGTTTACCACAGAGGCAGGGAACCCATATTTTGTGTACAGTAAGACCCCGTTTTGATACCCCTGGAACGGGCTGTTCCCAGATATGCAACCGCTGGTGGCTCACTCCTTGGGCCTGCAATACCTCTCAACTTCCCTCCTCCTATTGACTCGTCCCCTCCTCTTTCTCCCCAAGTTGGTTCCCATGTTTGGATGCCAGTGTTAGGTTAAAGTCGTACAAGAGAAGACACATAGTCATTATCTGCTTTCTGTTTGTTGAGCCATATCCCCTTTACTCCTTCTCGGATAAAATGACTGCTTATCTCACGAAGAGTGTATTCTGCACGGCCCTGTGTCACTGGCATGCGCTCTGTACTGTATGCTCTTAATTGAAACACTAATAAACAAGCATTGGCATAGCCAATAGGTCTCGCCTTTGGGACCTTATAAGTATTTAGTTATGCAGCACAATATCATTGGTACAACAGCATCAACTGTTGCATGACTAAACACTTATAAGGTCCCAAAGGCGAGACCTATTGGCTATGCCAATGCTTGTTTTCAAGAGCGCTGATGTCTTAGCCCCGCCACGGCCAGTCCAGCCCTGAACTCGTGACCGGCTGGTTTTTCAAGAGCGCTGATGCCTTAGCCCGCTAGACTAGCGTGAGAACGTTTTAATCCCTGCTCGTTACTGTATGTATAATTTGGTGACACAGTTGTTAGATTATACAGAAATGAATGCGTTGTTTTGTAAAAGGACAGTAAGCAAACCGGATGTGTAAGAATGTAGTTTAAACATAATACGCTGGAACACACACTATGGACTTGTAAACATACTCACTTTTGTCTTCTGCGGACGCATGTGTTTAAGAGAATGGCAGGCGGAAAAGCTCTTGAAATGGTTTCTTTTTTGGGGTTTACATTTCTGCAATTGTGAAAGTTCGCAAAGTTGGCTTTGGATGTGAAACTGTGACCGCAGTCCTAGTATCCTACGAGAGCTGATGAGTTAGAAGACACCAGCTACATGTGTTCGCACCATCCAGTGGAGGGTGGGGGGCAGGAGTGCCTTTCAAGGGCCTGCAGAGTCCGCAGGAGGAACAACAAGCATTGGCATAGCCAATAGGTCTCGCTTTTGGGACCTTATAAGTGTTTAGCCATGCAACAGTTGATGTTGTTGCACGAAGGATATTGTGCTGCATAACTAAATACTTATAAGGCCCCAAAGGCGAGACCTATTGGCTATGCCAATGCTTGTTTTTATAGACAGCTCATCTTTGTCTGTGAACTTTGCACCTTAGATCCTGTTGTATCTGAAAATGCACCTCTCTTTCTCTCTTTATGAGTTGCACCACTGCCTTTGTTGTTTTCTTATGTCAGTTTCTTTGATTAGAAATGTATATGTGAATGGGATTGTGTCTCAATAAAGAATTACCTTAAAAAAAAGAAACTCAAGTGCAGCACAGACTGTGTAGGTGTTGCCCCATTAGGGCCGCCAGTAATCAGCAGTGTAATAAAGCAGCCATTGCTACTAAAAGCGTTAAAAAAACGGAAAAGTAAAATCTGTCACTAGGCACAATATGTATGCCTGAAATGCGTCCTCATGTAAATTCTTGGCTTAAGGATGCATTTAAAGAGAAAAACGAAAAACACATGCTCAGGTTGTGTTGTTCCTCTGCATACGCAGTCAGGGGCAGATTTACAAGCCCCTTGCGAGACATTTACGCCGCCGTTGCATCACTCCTGTGACGCAGCGGCGGCGTAAACCATGCGCCATGTTGCGCCTTATTTACAACGTGACGCATCTAGGGAGATGCGTCACGTTGTAAAGCCCTGCGCTACATTAAACCTGCGTCAGGTTTAATGTATGCAGGGTGGGCGTTCCGTCAGAAAAAGCCTCGGAAAAGTGACGCAGTGAAATCTACAAGATTTCACTGAGTCTCTTTTCCGACGCTGCTGCGTCAAAACCCTGCGGCTGCTTGAAGCAGGCGTAAGGCATGACGCAGCATATTCGGTATAGGCAGCCCCTGGACATTGCTGGAGTTGCGTCGTGCTTGCGACACGACTCCAGCAATGCGCCGCCCTTATGCCATCAGATGCGTCACGCATCTGTATATCCTTGCTCCATGATGCACTGCATTGTAAATGCGGCGCATCTGTGGTGGCGCAAGGGTAAACTTGCATGACGCATCTTTCCAGGCGCATCCCTGCTGATTTGCAGGGATGCACCAGGAAACATAAATCTGCCCCTCAGTTTTTTTCGCAAATTGAGCTTTCATCGTAATTGTGTACCGTGACTAGTGTATAATTGCACAAAGTGACTCGATGGTGTCATTTCATGAATTTCACATAACAAGCGTAATGCAAAATTCCTGGAATTAAGCGAATTACGATGCCATGATTTAAATTTCACCCAGGTCTAATTATGGGGCATATTTTCAAGCCAGGCGATAAAATTATCGCCGCTTTAGCAGCAGAAAACTGCCGCTAAAACGGCGATAATGGGCTCGATAATATGCTCTATGGAATTCCAATTGAAACCCATGTTAGATGTCCTTCACATCTAACATGAGCTTCATTTGGAATTCCATAGAGCATATTATCAAGCCCATTATCGCCGTTTTAGCAGCAGTTTTCTGCCTCTAAAGCGGCGATAATTTTATCGCCTGGCTTGATAATATGCCCCAGAATTGCAGTGTTGAGATCTGTGTGAGTAGGAGCTCCTATAACCTTGCCTGTGTGAATATACTTGTCTTTAAGAGCAACATGGCAGCTCAGTTATTGTCAACCTATCATTAGGCATTTTTCATCATTGGTCTATTTGCCTAAAAAGTACCCAGTATTGTGGACTTGTATTCGTTACAATAGTTGAGGAAAATTACCTTCAAACCAAGACTTCCAATCTGTTTTATTTTGTCTAACTCTTACAAATTTGAGGTGTGTGATTGTGCACTTGTATACTCGGATATGAAATTGTAGTCATCTATGAAGTACTGTGCTGACCTTGACTATCATGCACACTACATGTTATGTATCCAAGAATCTACCACTTGTGTGATACAGGCCTCCAGTTCTATATTTTCAAATCCCATTGTTGTGTGCAGGAGGCTTTTTTTCAATAATACATCTATGGTACATACAGGACTGGCTTTACCACTTGTTGCGCCCTGTGCGACAATGTTTGTTGGTGCCCCCCCATGACCACCTGTGCCACGGATTTCCTCACTAGCGCAGTTTAACAGTGCCCCTCAAGTCTCTATAACCACTGTCTCTCAGATTCATTTACTTTCATAGCACCACTCATACCAGTGTAAGGTGTCAGTGCACTTTACATCAGAGACAATCATATGTTTGTAAATCAGTGTATAGAAAATGTTACATCAGACAGGACTACAAGGTGTAGTGTAGGAGTGCCATGTCACCAATACTGGTAGGCAATATCATTTAAGAGTCCATATTCTGGAAAAGCACAAATTCAGAATTTAAAACGTAACATCATTGTTAGTGGTTCTCTTCAATAATAAAAATTGTTTTCTAACCAAATAAACCTTAAAGGCAAGATTAGGATAATGAAAGACTGGGCAAAAAAACATATAGCTCTAAGTATATACCTTGCAGTTTGCATCTAGCTGTTTGATGACAGTTAATAGCTCAATGTTCTATATTAGGATTTTGACTTATAAATGACAAGTAAGAAAACGGGCTCTCTTGCAGAAATAGTAACCCACTGACCTATTTACATTATATGCGCTTTTTTATCTGCATGGTATACGATCTTAGCAGCACGCATTTTAAGCCTCTGCACTACCTTTGGATAAGTCGAAACTTCCACTAGACAAAGCTCTGGTCTCTTTCCAGGAAGATGATTAATCACCAGAGTTATCTTGACATTTAATTTGATGCCTGAAAATTGCTAGAGGCCAGGACACGGCAGCAGCTGCTTTTAAAATGATAATATACTTGCAAAAATTATGCCCCCACCCAAAGTCAGCGCCCGGTGCGGTGGCACCAATCGCACCGCCCTAGAGCCGGCCCTGGTTACATACAAGCCAAGTCTGATTGTACGCCAATGAAAGTACTAAATAGAGTGTGTGTGACATTTGTTTGGGCCGAGGATACTATTATTCTGAATGGTAATTCTAACAGTGTGTGCAAGCTCATCATGTTATTTACAGAGCTGTAAGTTCACAATAGCTGCTTTAACAAAAATGAAACTATTATGCTCTATGCAAGCTGAAGTGATTATAGCTACAAGGCTATCCTGTCTAATAGAAATCAGCCTTGGAAGGAAACAGAAATGACTACATTTTCCTGCCTTCCCTGTGCTTCTGTAACAAAGGCATTTATAGTGTTCTCGGGTGAGGATACTGAAAACTGCACAGGAGTTCCCCCTTCTCCACCCATAGAAAATTATTGGGGGAGAAAGTATAAAGAAATATGAGGTTTGAAAGGGACAGACATGAGGACTGGTTGTGAAAGAGATATGCCAAAGTGCCAATATCCAACTGCAAATGTGAAATCTTTATAAGGTATGCAATTACTTTTATGACTTGGCAGACAAATAATTGACCTTGAAATCAAAGAGAGGGGCTCTTCAATTCCAAAGGGACAGAGCACCCAGAAACTCAATAGCTAAAAACAAATTTTCTCTTTGAAAATCCCAGAACAATGTTTATTCTCATTCAGCAACTCAATCAAATTTGTCAACTCTCATACACAGTCATAATTAATGCTCCACTAAGGATGTATAAGCACTTATATACGCGCTTGATAAGTTTTGTCAAACGAATTACAATTGAAAATGCATGTATATCACCACATAAAAAAATACATAAAAAAGTAAAAAACACAGTAAGTTACAAATTAGTGAAATTACATAATGTAACAAATTCCCTGGAAAGGAATAAGTTTCACTTAAAAAAGACAGTAAAATGTGTCTTATGGTTGTTAATTTGAACACATAATAGACAGCACCCTGCAGGGGAATAGCTTGCCTGTCTTTATGTGACTGCTGACTCTCAATCAAGTTTAACAATAGCACTCAGCGTCAACGCTTTTCAGTGGGACAATAGTGGTTAGACCACCTTCTTCAGGACTCATTTTTTTCTTTCCTCCTTTCCTTATTCATATGGCATAGCAGTGTGTTATTTATACACCTACTGTAGAGAGAACACAGGTAGGCATTCATCCTAAAAGGGATTGCTTTCAAAATGAAAACTTATTCAGTAGAATGCTTACCCCTCAACGTAGGGGGTCTCTCCTCACCCCACCTGGCATCCGCTCAGATGAATGAGGCCCCACTCTGTGTTGAAATAAACGGGTATGACATATTGTGTGCAAAGCAATATTTGCTGTTAATGTTAAAAAATCACTACGCTCTTGTCCTTTCTACAGGAACGTGGAGAACAAAACAACGGACCATCCTTGAGCCTGCATTCTCGAGTGTTGTCTCATGTGTGAATATGCCGACAGAATCAGGCTGGAAGAAATAAAACTACTTCTATTGTCTGTCGATACGCTCCTCTAGTCTTAAATATAAAGTAAATCAAAATTTGTCGAGCCAAGAGGGGTGGAAATTTAAGCCTGTTCTTGCTACCCTGATGTTACATGTCTCGCAGGGGTGTTATGCATCGATAAGGATTTAAGCGTCGATTCTAGGTAGCTGAAAATACACATCTATAAGACCGCTGCAATAACAATCTAGTCAACCATCAACCACATCTAAATGCACTTTAGCGACATCATACTAGATCTGGAGTTGTGAATTTCATTTCTTCTTCTCTGTTCATATACCACATGGTTCTCCTGAACTGGAGGCGAGTGTATGGTCGAATCCTAAATGATGATGTACGCTACTTTTAGTTGCTGATGGGATTCAATATCAGTGATACTGTTCACTTTTGTGCTTTTTTCCTGACTTTTAAGATGCTTTTATAGAAGGTATTGGCTCCCAAATTTTGACCCTGGTTTTCGTTTTTTGTTATTGCATTAAGGTAAAGGGATTGGAAACCATAGGGTCGGTAAATATTCTTCCTTTTGACTCCCCACTCAAAATTTATTGTTGTTAAAGCACAGAGCAGCTACGGCTGCGGGTCTCTTTTTTTGTACATATCTCTTCAATGGAAGATTGATCATTTCAATCTCTACGCTCCCTGCTTGCTTCCTTTTTTCAGTTGAACATGGCTGAACACACAGGACTGTCCTATGATGATAGTGTTTTGCAATCTATCCTTGCTGAGAATCCTAGTATATTGAACACTATACAAGACACGACACCTAACACTCAGAGTGACTGAACAAAGTAGGTCGCACACTGCTCGTCATACCAGCAAATAGCCCCATAGAACTCTGGATAATGTAGTAGCAACGGTGAGTACGCCTATGCCACGAGTATGTCACTATAATGCCATCCCTGGACACGTGTTTCGAGGTAATTGCCTCTCGTCAGCAGGGAGCAGGTAGGTATGTGGGGTGCCAAGTAGACTGCCAAAATATTAAAGATAAAATACCTCTCACGGCGCGCAGATGCGGAACCAAGGCTCGTCAGCCCAAATCGCTCGAGGGAGCTTAAATACATAAACAAAGTAGGTCGCACACTGCTCGTCATACCAGCAAATAGCCCCATAGAACTCTGGATAATGTAGTAGCAACAGTGAGTACGCCTATGCCACGAGTATGTCACTATAATGCCATCCCTGGACACGTGTTTCGAGGTAATTGCCTCTCGTCAGCAGGGAGCAGATAGGTATGTGGGGTGCCAAGTAGACTGCCAAAATATTAAAGGTAAAATACCTCTCACGGCGCGCAGGTGCGGAACCAAGGCTCGTCAGCCCAAATCGCTCGAGGGAGCTTAAATACATAAACAAAGTAGGTCGCACACTGCTCGTCATACCAGCAAATAGCCCCATAGAACTCTGGATAATGTAGTAGCAACGGTGAGTACGCCTATGCCACGAGTATGTCACTATAATGCCATCCCTGGACACGTGTTTCGAGGTAATTGCCTCTCGTCAGCAGGGAGCAGGTAGGTATGTGGGGTGCCAAGTAGACTGCCAAAATATTAAAGGTAAAATACCTCTCACGGCGCGCAGGTGCGGAACCAAGGCTCGTCAGCCCAAATCGCTCGAGGGAGCTTAAATACATAAACAAAGTAGGTCGCACACTGCTCGTCATACCAGCAAATAGCCCCATAGAACTCTGGATAATGTAGTAGCAACGGTGAGTACGCCTATGCCACGAGTATGTCACTATAATGCCATCCCTGGACACGTGTTTCGAGGTAATTGCCTCTCGTCAGCAGGGAGCAGGTAGGTATGTGGGGTGCCAAATAGACTGCCAAAATATGAAAGGTAAAATACCTCTCACGGCGCGCAGGTGCGGAACCAAGGCTCGTCAGCCCAAATCGCTCGAGGGAGCTTAAATACATAAACAAAGTAGGTCGCACACTGCTCGTCATACCAGCAAATAGCCCCATAGAACTCTGGATAATGTAGTAGCAACGGTGAGTACGCCTATGCCACGAGTATGTCACTATAATGCCATCCCTGGACACGTGTTTCGAGGTAATTGCCTCTCGTCAGCAGGGAGCAGGTAGGTATGTGGGGTGCCAAGTAGACTGCCAAAATATTAAAGGTAAAATACCTCTCACGGCGCGCAGGTGCGGAACCAAGGCTCGTCAGCCCAAATCGCTCGAGGGAGCTTAAATACATAAACAAAGTAGGTCGCACACTGCTCGTCATGCCAGCAAATAGCCCCATAGAACTCTGGATAATGTAGTAGCAACAGTGAGTACGCCTATGCCACGAGTATGTCACTCTAATGCCATCCCTGGACACGTGTTTCGAGGTAATTGCCTCTCGTCAGCAGGGAGCAGGTAGGTATGTGGGGTGCCAAGTAGACTGCCAAAGTATTAAAGGTAAAATACCTCTCACGGCGCGCAGGTGCAGAACCAAGGCTCATCAGCCCAAATCGCTCGAGGGAGCTTAAATACATAAACAAAGTAGGTCGCACACTGCTCGTCACACCAGCAAATAGCCCCATAGAACTCTGGATAATGTAGTAGCAACGGTGAGTACGCCTATGCCACGAGTATATCACTATAATGCCCTCCCTGGACACGTGTTTCGAGGTAATTGCCTCTCGTCAGCAGGGAGCAGGTAGGTATGTGGGGTGCCAAGTAGACTGCCAAAATATTAAAGGTAAAATACCTCTCACGGCGCGCAGGTGCGGAACCAAGGCTCGTCAGCCCAAATCGCTCGAGGGAGCTTAAATACATAAACAAAGTAGGTCGCACACTGCTCGTCATACCTGCAAATAGCCCCATAGAACTCTGGATAATGTAGTAGCAACGGTGAGTACGCCTATGCCACGAGTATGTCACTATAATGCCATCCCTGGACACGTGTTTCGAGGTAATTGCCTCTCGTCAGCAGGGAGCAGGTAGGTAGAGGAAATGGCCCAGATTAACTTTTGGAAACTCCTAATAGATACCAAGAGGCTTTTACAACTTTGGACTCATCTGCCTTTATCAATCATAGGCAGGATAAATCTGATTAAGATAATGATTTTCCTGAAGTTCACCTTCATATTTAATGACCTACCATTGCATTTCGAGGCAAAAGGCTTTAGGAAATTACTTAGTGACTTGACCAGCTTTATCTGGGCTAGCAAAAACTCAAGAATTGCTTTGAAAAAGTTATGCAAGAAATAAATTGCAGATGGGCTTGCCCTCCCGGATTTTCAATTATATTCTTGGGCTTTTCAGCCGAAAAACCATAGAATATTCCTAACCAAAAATTATCAATCAAGGAGGCCATGCTATGGGACCTTGACCTACCATTTTGCTGAACATGGCAGCTATTTCATGTTTAAATATGGACATCCTAAATTTTTCAAAAAGGTTCACCTAAAGGTC
Organism: Triturus cristatus; assembly: GCF_964204655.1. Taxonomy (NCBI): domain Eukaryota; kingdom Metazoa; phylum Chordata; class Amphibia; order Caudata; family Salamandridae; genus Triturus; species Triturus cristatus. The sequence goes on from NC_140585.1 coordinate 445,436,999, forward strand.
TTGAGCACAGCATGCAAATTGTGGATCCAAGTTCGGAGAATATTAGACCTACCATATTACAACTATATGGCCCCAATTTGGAAATCACCTGGGACTCCTGAGTGTTTACAAGACTTAGGTGCCAATTCCGATCCGTTAAAATATTCCCCGTACGAATCGTATCCGGATTTTGTTACGTACGAATCGTACAAGTCCGGTACAAACTGGCAAGTACGATTCGTATGTTAAAAAATCCATACAAATCGCATTGGGACAATTCCCCGACACGTCCTCGGGTCGGAAAAAGTGTCCGACACGTCCCCGGACAGTTTTACGTACGAATCGGGAAACTGAAGTCCGAGCGCGCAAGTACGATCCGTCCCGTCCGTCCGAATGCACAACCGTATGGAAAAAACACAGTTCGGAGCGAACTCCCATAGCAACCATGGAGACGTCCAAACATGTGCCCGCATACGCGCCGAACACCCCCAAAGTACGCACCGTACCCCCAGCCCCCCCATGTACGCGCCGTACCCCCACCCCACCCCTGTAGGCACGGAGCGTACCCCCACCCCGTGTAGGTACAGAGCGTACCCCCACCCCACCCCGTAGGTACGGAGCGTACCCCCACCCCCATATGTATGGTGCGTGCCCCCACCCCCGTATGTCGGTGAGTACCCCCAGCACGTAGGGTACGCACCGTACATACGGGGGGTGGTGGTACGCACCATACATATGGGAGGTGGGGGTATGCACCGTACATATGTGGGGTGGGGGTACGCACCATATATACAGGGGGTGGGGGTACGCACCGTACATACGGGGAAGGTGGGGGTACGCACCATACATACGAGGAGTGGGGGTACGCACCGTACATACGAGGGGTGGGGGTACGCACCGTACATACGGGGGTGGGGGTACGCACCGTACATACGGGGGGTGGGGGTACGCACCGTACATACGGAGGGGGGGGTACGCACCGTACAGACGAGGGGTATGCACCGTACATACGGGTGGTGGGGGTACGCACCGTACATACGGGGGGTGGAAGTACGCACCGTACATATGGGGGTGGGGGTACGCACCGTACATACGAGGGGTACGCACCGTACATACGTGGGGGGTGGGGGTACGGCACGGACATGGGGAGGTGCTGGGGTACGGCGCGGACATGGGGGGGTGCTGGGGTACGGCGTGGACATGGGGGGGTGCTGGGGTATGGCGCAGACATGGGGGAGGTGCTGGGGTACGGCGCGGACATGGGGGTGCTGGGGTACGGCACGGACATGGGGGGGCTGGGGGTACGGCACGGACATGGGGGGCTGGGGGTACAGTGCAGACGACTAGGGATGGGGGTACGGTGCGTACCGGGCCCCCTTTTCGCCGTGCATCGTGGCGTACTTAGCTTTTCCGGCACTTTTTGGGTCCCGTAAAAATATTGCCGTGCGAAGTGCTGTGGGTACGAATAGTACTTGCTGGTCCGTAAAACGCTGCCTGACTCCGTGCGAATGTCGCGTACGCGGTGTCCCGGATCGGAATTGTGGGTATATTTTAGCCGGTCGGTGTTTTTTACGATTCGTACGGAAATGGTGTTTCTGTACGAATCGTACTTGCGGGTTTGTAAGGTGGTTTTCCTGGGTACGAGTCGGACGGAGAAGACGCCCCGTCCGACGATTCGTACCCGGTTTTTCCAGGATCGGAATCGGACCCTTATTGTCCACACCACTCAGGGAAGCTGCAATGGAGAACTGGGACCATTTTACAGTGGTACGTGGTGCAATCTCCTAGAAGCACTTATCGAAGGAAACTAATAATCATTTGTCCAGATTTAAGTACTTTCAATTGACAAGTTGGGCTCAAACTCAAGTACTTAGTGGCCCGAATAACTGGGAGACAGCACTATGTGGCAACCCCCTTCCAAAAAAAGATCACTAAATGGTACTGGATGTTGGTACAAGGGAAAGACCACCATAACATACCACTGGAGGGAAAGTAGGAAGATGAGTGACCCAACGTCAACTTATTATCTCTGTGGCAAGTGTCTGTGAACACGCTATGGTCGTTTGTCAAATATGCTCCATTAAAAAAGAATCATCTTTTTACTTTACATAGAGTTTATTGGTCTCCCAAAAAATTATCCAGAATAGGAGGGGAAATCAAGTGTTGTCTGAAGTGCGGATTGGCCAAATCAGATGATGTGCACATATTTTGGCAGTGTCCAGGTGTTCCTGATTACTGGCTAGAAGTGGGTAAGATACTGATGGCTATTTTGAAAAGGAAGATAGAGATAAGCCTTTCGTTGATTATTTTTGGGATTCTGGATAATGGTGGCTTTATTGGGAAGAACAGGAAACTACTAGAGCAACTTTTATTCATTTTAATCAAAATTGCACATAGGGAAATATGCATCAACTGGGTCTCAAGTAATTTACCTTCCTGTGCAGCTTGGCTAAAGGCGGCTAGGCGTTTTGGTAGGATGGATAATGTCAATGGCTCAGCGCAGAGAATTAGCACTTGGGAACCCCTGGTACTTCATAAATCCAACCCAATTAGAGAATAAGTGGTTAATGGTCCAAGGATTAAGACATCCAAATCCATAGAGAGGTTAAAGTGGGGGTAACCTTACTACCTCTAAATAAAGGCTGAATGTAGGTGCCACAGGGGCAGGAATATCCAGCAGGATGGGGAACCAGGTCCGAGTCCAAAGCCTGATCACACCATCGCCTTTATGGATTGTCACATATGAGGACCAAAATAAAATAAAAATACATACTAAGGTTCATCATATCTTAATATTCTCTAATGCCAATTTCCAATTAAAGATTGTGGAGCTTATTTACAAGACCTTTGCGCTGCCAGTGCGTCACTTTTAAAATGAGAAAAAGTGACGTACCAGCGGCGCAAGGGGCTTGTAAATAAGCCCCTTAGTAAGCATTACATTGCAACTCTGTGGTCTCAAATTATGAACTTTACAGACACAGCGACTGAAGAAGACCACACAGATGCAGAAAGTGATCCTGTCATATTTTTTGCCTTATTTTTCTTTTTACCCCCCTCACCAGTCCATTTGATTAGTTTACGTAAGTCATGAATCCGTTGCATCAGCTGATGTATTTATTTTCATTCTTGTACAACAATATGCATAAATGAAATGCTCTTACATTGTCTGTTGACAGGATGCTTCTAGTTCATACAATCTGTATTCATTTGGATCGATGGTGCTTAGGAGATAGCCAAAGAGCTTTACATTTTCACATGTGTAAAGGAATTTCCACGCTAGTTCTCACACCTTACATAATCATAACAATGTTTACTTTCATAAAATGAATGCTTAGAATGAATTAAATAAATTCTTAAAAGCTGTAAACAGCCACCTCAAAGAGAGAGATTTGGACTTCGACATTCCATCCAGCAGAATAGTGTGGTTCTGAGGCGAGCCAACCCAGGCCATCTGGGGCTATTTGTCTCAGAAGGTATTTTCCAACAGAGACATTACTTTGGCTTGTCTAGTAGACAACCCTTCACACAAGACAAACATAAATGAAGCACAGGTTCTAATGTATGTGTGTTTTCATTCTTTTGAAATACTGATGCTGAGTATTGCAACATGAGCTATTCTCCAAGATTAGGCATGAAGGGAGTCCAAAAATGCACCACATACATTATGATGCAGAGTTTCACAATAGCTGCTTTTTTGCTTATGCTCTTGCTGCAAAGGTATTGATTCCTGCATTTATTTTGAATCATTTATTTTAAGAAGGCAACACTCTGGTAGATTTGTAGTTAGGTTTATTAAGTTAGATGGAACAACCCCTGATGACTTCTCTCCTCGCAGCAACTGACCCAGCTCTGTCTAAGCTTCCAGAACATAGAAGACTCAGGCATCGCCAGATTACATAAAACATGTTGCCAGGATACAGCATATCTCCATTTCTAATAATAAAACAAAAATTTAAAAAACAAAAGCAATGTACAATGATGCACCATGAAATAACAAGTACAGTTAACAATTAGGAAAAGACTTGCATGAGAACAATGATGGAAAAACAGTTTAATGGAACATTATCATCATAAGAAAGATCCAATAAAAGTGTGCACAAATGAGTCACACACATAATCATTATGCCACTCAGGCTTCTTCCTGACTCTGGGTTCTGAAACATCGACAACCGACTTGCTACTACCGCTTGACTTACCATCACCACTACTAACAACCACTCCTTCCATGGGATTGTCACCTGATTTAGATTTCTTGATCCACACATCACGTTCAAGTACATAGCACAAAGTGACTCTGCGTATATTCCACATTTTCCCATCGGTTAACCACACATTGCTACTGTCAGACCTGGCACCATTGGCGTGGGTCTCCCTTCCATTTTTCACTGTTGTCTCCTCTGTTTTTGCTGGTAATAGATGCTCTGGGCGCTGTGCCACTGCCATTCAGTGCCACAGCGGGAATGCTCCCTGTGTAAAGATGACATGTGAATTGGTATATCCATGATTGGCTTCTTTGGTTTTCCTGTTTTCCTGTTAGTCCCTAGTAGCGTGGCCTGTGTGTGCCCAGGGCTGGTAAACCAAATGCTGCTGGTGGACCTGCAGTGCTGGTTTGCACCACCCACAGAAGCAGCCTCTAAAGTGTGTCTCTGACTTGCCACTGCAGTGTCTGTGTGCAGTCTAGAACTGCCATCTTGGCTGTGAAGTGCACCCACTTCCCAGCCCCTGAACCTTCCCTTGGCATCATGTAAGCCACTCCTATGGTAGGATGCATTGTATGTGTAAGGTAGGACATGCTCTGATGTGTGTAGCATGTCCTGGTAGTGAATTACACCCAATTTCGTTTTTCACTACTGTAAGGCTACCTGTTCTCCATAGGCCAGAATAGGAGGTTTGGCTATTACATTCTATAGTCCTAACTGACCCACAGAACATGGTAGAAAAACAAATTTAGTATGCCTGAGCTCAGAATATTAAAATACATCTTTTAGTGAAGTTTATTTTTATATTCTGTGTTTGAAAATACCACTTTTAGAAAGTAGGTATTTTCTTGCCTAAGCCTTCCAGTGTGCTCTGCTGTTATGTGTATTGGCTGTCTGGTTTTGGAGGGACAGGGCAGGCTGAGTCAGACCTGGGTTGAATAGAGAGATCTGCATTGGAGTATGGGGAGGGGTAGTTCCTAGACCTGAATAGGGCTGTACCTGGCAAGGTGAATGCTGGCTCCACCTCCCACTGTGTGTCTGATGGCAGACCCCCTCTTTCTGAAAGGAACGATGCAGCCTGGTAAACAAAGTGCTTCAGGGCTGGGCAGAACTGGTTCTGGCTGGGTTCAGTGACTTTTGGGGTATAAATATCTGTGCTGAAACCCCTAAAATGTGTATTGCTCCTGGACAACAAGAAGAACCTCTGTCCGTGTAACTGAAGGAATCTGCAGGAGAGGACTGTCCTTGTGCTTGTGTGCTGTTTCTTGGACTGGCCTGCAGTGGTTACTACTGGACTTGGAAGAAAAGGAAAAGGACTTTGAAGGAACTTTTATTTTTGCTACAGCAATCACCCATGGGCTAGAAGATAGCTAGCCTCCTGCTGGAGTCTCAGGCACATCAGACTCCACCACCAGCCTCCTGTTTCCTCCCCGTGAGGATTTCTATCTGCAGGTGAGGCTCCTGTGAGTTCCAGGGCCTCTAGTTCTACTGTGGAGAAGAGAGTGCTGAAAATCATCGCTAATGCCCATTAGCGAGCCGCCGCAGCCGAAGAGCGTAAGGAAAATCATCGCGCTGCTGCCGCTGAGTGTTCGCTACTGGAGATCATCGCATCACACGTTTGCGGGCTGCCAAATGCTCGCTAACCAAAGATCATCACATCGAGTTCATCGCTTCACGACATCGCAGCGTGGACGCAGAGCGTTCGCCATTTTCATCGCATCGCATCAGGATCGTCGCTCCCTCGCGGGGCGCCATTTCTTTTCATCGCAACAAGATCGCACACGCAACAGGCTCGGCGCATCATCCTCCCTTTGCGGCAAGGACTTCAACGCTTTGCCGGCTTAGCGTGGAGAAGTTTGTCGCTTTGTCCTGCACACAGATCAACGCATCATCCTCTCTTGCGGCAAGGATTCAACGCATCGCTGGTCACGGGTGAGGAAAATCATCGCTACAACTCCTTAGCGACATTTTGGTTGCTTTGCTACAGAATCCAGGTAGTTTGTGAGTAAAAGGGTCGCAGAGACCACTGCCTTGAACTGAACTCCTCTTTGCACACTTTGAACTATTTTTGCAGCATTTTAAGAGGAACCCTATTTTCTAGTACTGTGGCTTCTTACTGTTATTGGTCTTGTGTTAAGTCTATATATAAAGATACTTATTTTTTATAACTACTTATGTGGTGTCCCTTTGTAGTGTTCTTCACTGTGTTACTGTGTATGGTCATAAATGCTTCACACACTGCCTCTGAGATAAGCCAAACTGCTCGTGCTACGTTACCACAGGGTTGAGCAAGGGCTATCAAAGGGTGTAGCCCGCTTACTCTGACTTAGGAAGAAGGGTCCCTACCTGGACAGTGGCCAGCCATTGCCAACTAGAGACCCCCATTTCTAACAGTTACCAATTACCCTAGTTACGCATTTAGGTATCGACCATTTTGACATCTTCTGAGTGCCCAAACTGTTAGTTATGACCCAATCATCCACCGCAAATACTCTTTTACTTTTCTTTAATTTTGTCGTTGAGTCTGCTTACATACTTAGCTTGATGATTTTGAATTCTGTCCACTAAATTCTCCTTGTTGACTTGATGAGTGCGCCCTTTGAGCATCCTTGCAGGAGACACCTTGGTTCCTGACTGCCTGCCATTCAAAAGCATGAACGGAGTTTCTAAAGTAGTGGAATGAGGAGTTGTGTGGTAACCCCAAAGCATTTCCTTAACAGCTTCCATGCAATCACCCCCACTACTGTCATTCAGTTGCACGCACTCCTTCAAGACGCGGTTAAACCTCTCAACGAGGTTATTCTCTCTAGGATTATAAACAGCAGTTGTATGGTGCACAACACCCATTTTAGAATTTTTTTTTTTTTAATCTTCAGGTATAAACTGGGGACCATTATCAGCCACCAAAATGTTGGGACAACCTTCCCTGCGAAAGATTTTATCACAAAACTCAATCACATTGGCTGCTCTGACTTCACCAGAAAACGCTACTTCCGGCCACTTAGAATAATAATCTATCATGACAATAGCAAACTTGTTGGAAATTCCCTTGGCAGAAAAAGGTCCACAAATATCCATAGCCACTCTCTCCCATGGTTTGCTGGGAAACTCAGTGGAGACAATGTAAGATTCCTCAACACGATGAGACTTGTCACTACACATACAATCAATGCAACCACGTACACATTCCTTGACCTGTCTGTCCATTCCAGGCCACCAAAAGGTCACTCTTGCTCTCCTTTTCATCCCTGACATTCCATTATGTCCTTCGTGTAATAGTCTTAGTAACCTGGATCGTAAACTTTCAAGTGCAAATAACCGGTCACCCCTGCGTAGTACCCCATCCTCAGCAGAGGTTTCTGACCATACAGTCCAAAATTCACAGAATTTCCTTTCAAAACAAAAGTAGATTGAGATGGATGATATAATTAACTCAATACGTCCCATCATAATGTTGTCTTCCCTTATCGACGATTTCCATTCATCCACAGATATGGCACCCTTGCACGCCTCAGAAATATCAGCTAGTACATAATCCTCATAAGTTTCATCTTCATTATCCACGCATTGTAATGGCAAATGTGACAAACAGCCAGCATTAATGTTGCGGATGTCTGGCATGTAATTCAGAGTAAAGTCAAATCCTTGCAATCTATATAGCCATTTTGCAATCCTGGGAGTTGCGTTCCCTGCCCCCTTCGTAGTGAATAAATCTATAAGAGGTCTATGATCTGACCTGACCTCAAAGTGAGTACCCCAGACATAAGTTTTAAAGTGGTCAATTCCCCACCAACATGCTAGAGCCTCCTTTTTAATCGCAGAGTACGAAGGTTCAGCCCTCCTCACTGTGCGAGAAGCAAATGCCACAATGCGTTCATGCCCCAGATGTTTTTCATTAAACCCCTCCCAAACCATCTACTACTACAATGGTTTGATCACATGGACTGAAGGGTTTAAGTGCAACTGCTTCCACAATTTATTTTTTGATTGCTTCAAAAGCACTTTGGCATTCATCAGACCAAACAAATGTATTTCCTTTCTTCGTTAAGGCTCTTAAACTATGCACCTTGTCAGCAAAGTGTTGAACAAATTTGGAATAAAATTCCACCATTCCTAGAAAAGATCGCAATTGCTCCTCATCTTGGGGAGATGGTGCGTCAGCAATGGCATCTAACAATTTCCTCTTTGGTTCTACACCTGCTTTAGATAATGTATGGCCTAGATAGTCTATCTGTTCCACACCAAAATTACATTTGTGCACACCTACAGTTAGATCAGCATGGTATAATTTGCTCAGAGTTTCATCTAAGAACTTGTCATGCTCATCACAATTTGAACCCCACACTAGCACATCATCTTGAAACACCAAGACTGTAGACATACCCTTCAGTAACTTGCACATCACCCACTGAAAAACATCAGAAGCAGATGCTGGGCCGAAAAGCATTCGTACAAAACGGTAAGCACCTTCAAGTGTTACAAAGGAGGTAAGGTGTTTGGATGTAGGGTGTAACCAGATTTGATGGTTTGCACTTGACAGATTAATCAAAGAAAAATATTCAGCATCAATAACAGATGAAACCATTTCATTATTATGAGGTGGTGGGTAATGGTCAACTAAGATATTTTGGTTGAGATCTCTTAAATCAATGCAAATGCGCAAATTTCCATCCGATTTGCACGCCAAAACAATGGGACTAAGCCAATCCGAAGCCTTGATCGGTTCAATCACCTGTGCCTCACAAAGTCTTTGCAGTTCCTTCTTCAATTGCTCTCTCAGAGCAAAAGGAACATTCCTAGCTTTATGTACACATGGGACATTATTGGCCTTCAAAACCATGTAGTGTTTAAATTTAGTCAAACAACCAAGTTCCTTCCTGAGCAATTTCAGATATTTGGTACACCATTTAGTTTTCTCAACATCATATGTCACCAACACTTGTTGGGGATGATTAGGGTCTAGCACAATGCCCAGCATTTTTTGTTGACACTACCCCAGCAAGGATCTACCCTTTTCCACCATATACACCTTGCATAAAACTTCTCTATCCTTATGCAATGATTTACAATTAAAAGAATCTTAATAATGGCAACTCGACCCCGCAATAACCAACTGGTTGAACGTCAGGTTGCTCCAACTTGCATTTGCCAATTTTTTCCAAAATGTCCTTATCAATAATAGTATAGGGAGAACATGAATCAGCCCAAACTGAAATTTTGATGCCATTGAAACCCAATGTACATCTAAGTGGATTGTAACCCTCATGAACCTCATTGATGGTATCCACTCCCACAACTAATATCTCAACATCATCAGATGAACTGCCTTCACTGTGTTCTGTTATGGCATGAACTGAAGATTTCCAACTATTTGACACACCAGCTTTGCACATGCGTGCAAAATGGCCTACCTTTTTGCACTTATGATATGTTTCCTTGAGTGCTTTGCATCTGTCGAAATCGGCCGTATGTCTTGTGCTGCCACATCTGAAACAAATTCCTCTGTGCTTGGAATAATTTTTAATAATGTTGTCATTTTTCTTAATGCTATTTTTTTCCACCAAACAAACCTTGGTAGTTTCATCCTTAGCGCTCTTGTCTGATATTTGGTCCGAATTTAACTCTTTAACATACCTGGGGGTGTTCTCTATGTGCCTGGTAATTTCTATAGTCGTTTGTAATGAAGGATACTTCAACTCAAACAACCTTTCTTGAATTTTAACGCTACTTGTTCTATTGATAAACTGATCCCTAATTATTTCTTCTAAAACCTACAAGTTGATGCAAATGTCCTAAGTACAGAAATATAGTGTTCAACAGATTCAGCTGTGCTCTGGAGAAAAATGTGTGTTTTTCAACGACATTACTAACTTTTTTACCAAAATTTTCCTCCAAAGCTTTTATTACCTGCACATATTCATCTGAACTATCCTAACGTGTAACTTCTTCAAAAGTATCGCCTTCCCCACCTTCGTGGTTAATTGAAACTCTGGAATGTATTAGTAAGTTTTTTAGTACTTTTCTACCCTCCAGCCCTAGATTATGCTTTAATAAGGCAACTTTACGGGACACAACAAAATCTTCTCCACCAATTGCTTCAAGGTAAGTTTCAAAAGACTCTAACCAATCTTCCCATGGCATGATGGGATCACCTGGATTTTGAAGAAATTTGGGTAGAGCTACAATGGTAGATAAATCAATTTTTAAACAAGGTGAAGAAGAGAAAGAAGAACGTACTAACACTGCTACTGCCTAATGATAAGATCACCACAATAACAGTAGTTTTGTAAAATCAAAATAACACATAGTGCAATACAATATTGTGAAAGTAAATTAAAATAACTAATGTTGTCACCGTTGTCAAATGCTGCTCGTAATCACCATACGGTATATAAAGACTGTTGAGCTGTTGAATTTAAATAGTCACAATGTCACCAAATTACAGCTTATTAAAATAGTGAATTAAAATAAACAAAGTTGTCACCATCGTCACCAGTTACTGTGTGGAATTCTTTACTTTAAAACACCTTGTAAATATATTTTAAAAAACTTTCCACCACAAATAGTACCTGTTCACTGCAGAAATTGCTGAGAAATAATGCACCAGAAGAAACAGTGCCTATTTGCCACCTTAGTGCACTGTAACACTGCGTAGATGAGTACAATATTCAGATTCTCGCACTATGAGAATCGTTTCACCTCCCACGTTAGCCAGCTCGCTTTATCCATACGTGCGTGTCATTGGTGCGCGACCCGCACCAGGCAATGAGAAGATACTCTGCTTCGCACTCTGCGCTGCTTCCTGCTGAGCAGAACTCTGCCACTGCTTCCTGCTGTGTGCAACTCTGCCACTACAATAGACACATCAGTCAGTTATGCTCCGGCACTTTTAAAGATAAACACAGCCTAGCACAGGAACCGATAGCGCAAACGGTGAGCATTCAAACTTAACAACTCACTGTTGCCGAAAAATTATATCACCGGACATTGATATCAGCAGTACACCACTAATCACTGCAACCACTCACTGCCATTGTAATAATACCGCCAACATTTCCCAGCTGTTCCACAAACCGGCACAAATTATGTCGAAGCACCGCGACACTGCTAGGTCAGCTCATCTCGTTAGTGAAGCTCTTCACCAGGAAAAGTTTCCGGAATGTAGCACACATAGGTTCATCCCAAAGCAGCGGCGTCACTAGGGTTGGTGTCACCCAGTGCGGTAACTTATGGTGTCACCCCCTCACGACTTACCCCATGGACCTGTGGATCCGCTCTGCATGGGATCTTCGGCGCCAGTCGACTTACTGGCCGATTTCACTGAGGCGCGGATCAGTGCACCTCCCCTCTGCTCAGCTTCGCCTCAGCCACACCACGCCGGGACTTTCACCTTTTCTGGGCCGGTTCAGCCCGCGCCTGATGTCTCCGTGTGGCAGCTTCATCAACAGGAGCGATGTGGCTCGGTATGGGGTCCCGGGCGCCAAGCGCTTTTCTGGCCGATGGCCTAGCGTTGCTTTATTTCGTGTCACTTCTGCACCTTGCTCCACCTCGTCCGCCACCTGCCTATGTCCTGTGCGACTCTCTAGGCCTCTTCCTACCGCTCCCTCTCAGGCAGCTGCTGTTCCCTCCGCTGCCGATCTCTGTGTGGAGCGCCCCGCCACTCTCCCCACCGGAGTCTGTCACCTTCAGTGGTCCTCTGCTCACCCCCCAGAGCGGTCATTGTCCCCTCGTCACTGCCGCCGAGTATTTCCGATGGCCGCTTCTCCGTCATTTGAGTCACCCCAGACCCAAGCGGTTCCCGAGGTGCGTAGCTTCAGGCCGTTTCCGCTCTGGGTAGGCTCTCGGCTCAGCGGGGGCTCGATTGTCCGTCAGGCCCCTTGGCGCCACCCCTTGGGTTGCACAATCCTCTCTCTCCATGGGTCGGCGTGCTCAACTGTGTGCCTGGGCCGGCTCCCTGTATTGGCTGTCAGCTGCCCTCGGTCGCCAGTCGATGAGCCTGGCCAATGCCCCCCGTCCCGTGTGGCTGCTCTGTCCTCTGCACCGTCGCTGCCCCTGCTACCGGGCTACTGGCCTACGTGCGCCTCACTAGGTCTTGCTGCGGTCCCATCTCCCGAGTCCCCAAGTGCACCGCTCTATCGCCCCAGTGTAGGGCTGCAGGAAAGCCACTGCTCCGACGTTAGGCCTGCAAGGGAGCGCCAGTCGATAACTCTGCCGATGCTCCGTGTCGGCAAGCCTGCACCTCTCCGGACCCCGCGGTTTTGCAGTGACTCTCTGCGCGGGCTCTTTATGGCCTGTTAGGCCCATCACCGGCTCCTGGTCCCCGGCAGCCTCCGCTCTCCCTCCGTCTTGGAGTTGGAGCCATGTGTTGGGCGCTCCACCAGGCCTTTCACCGGGTTCCGCAGCCTCCGGGGAGCCCTCAACTACCTCTCTGGCGGCTGTGAGGTCTCGGCTGCTTCTCACCCGCCCCACCCCCATTGGAGTGGATGTATCCATCCGCCATTTTCAGGTCAGTGTCTCACGGTCCGCTGCCGCTGTGTGGCAAGTGAGTTGACTCCCGAGCTCCCAGCATCAGTCCTTGCTCTGTCGAGGCGTCAGACGGGCTGGGGGAGAATTTCCCTTGCGAAGTTTGACTTTTGGTGTCACCCCCTTTGATGGTGTCACCCGGTGCGGTCCGCACCCCCCGCACCCCCTTAGTGACGCCACTGTCCCAAGTTAATGAGGCTTTAAATTACAGCTCATTGAAATTCAGGGGTTAAGGTTCCAAAAACAACACCTTCCTTCACTCCTTACTGCATCCCATCCTCGTTGCCAATTATAAGAAGGCTGCACTCTTGTAGATTTGTAATTAGGTTTATTAAGTTAGATGGAACAGCCCCTGAAGGCTCCTCTCCTCGCAGCAGCTGACCAGCGGTGTCTAAGCTTCCAGAACATAGAAGATTCAGACATTGCTAGGTTACATAAAACATGTTGCCAGGATACAACAATTTATATATCTGGTATGTCTGAATTGGCACAAGGAGTGAAGGACATCTGCCAAGTAAGTGCTGCCGACTCAGAGGCAGACAAGCATATACAAAGGCACACAGATAACCCCATTCAGATTAGAGGCTGCTCGATGGAAAGGCTGGCATCTGCTGGATGTAGATGCCCAGCAAATATTCAAGTTGAAGGGATGCTTCACATTTTCAATGCAGTCAGAAAAAAAGCACCTTTCAATGAGCAACGTGCACTAATGCTGTTGACACAATAACCCCAGAGCTGTTCAGGGAGCACAATAATATCTGATGCACAAACGTTTAAGTGCTATAAAATACCAAGCTTGCCAAATCTCTACTGTCCTTGGTTCGATGGGATCTTGCATTTCCATTTTTTGTGATGTTAGGTTACACTTGACACCACTATGGGAGAACATGAACTGGTGTAGCAACTACAGAGGTGAAAATCTTTTCTAGACTGTGATTAGAGTCACAGGTAATGACAAACTCTCTGCTAGACGAACTGCTAGGGTGCGCCAAGAACTGAGTACCCGCACCGAAACCAGCTGCCTTAAATTGAAGTGTCTTTATTTGGCATTTTTTCATTATTGTTCTTAACTTTGCAATGTTTATTTGAGTCACTACTGCCTACTTTGTAGGCAACAATAAATAGTGCTTCATTTTCCTGGCTTTGCCCTGCTTCCTTCCTCCACTAATACCGCCACCCCTCCTTGGAAGCCCTGTCTTTGGCATCAGGGACTCATCTGTTTTTGTACCTATGATACTGATTCATTTTCCTCTGAATGCCTCCATCTTCTCTCTATTTTCCTCCACCCTCTACCCCTTTTCTGGAGTGATGGTCTGAGGTCTGCACTGCCTTAAAACTACTGGGAGTCCATTCTTACTAGTAGTTTCTGTTTTCATTTCACCACCCTGCCCATAGTTACATGACATTGCTGCCTTTCCTGGGAGGTTATCAGGCACAGCCCTGATCTACACAGCATGCTTGAACTTGTGATGCACGTTTAGAGCTGGGTGCCTTTCTTGGTCTTCAGTCTGTGTCAGAAGATCGCCTTAATTGCTCTAAGAACTAAGCACTTGCATTGAATGTGTCAGTATTACAATTGAAGTGTGTGTTTGTTATGCTTTTGTTTCTTGCAATCTTAACTTTACAATGTCCTTTTAAGTAACTTCTCCCTGCTTTCAGCGGATAAAATAAGTTGTACTTTACTCATGATTTGTTCCATCACCGTCACTCAATTTTCTTTCCCTCTGCCTTTTGGAGTCACAGCAATTCGTGTCCAGGTTTGCTCTACCTCTGCCTAAATCTTCTAAGGAGCCCCTTCTCCATGGTAGTGCTTCCTGTCCTACCCCTGGCATTGTCCCGAGTCAGGTGACCTTGCTTCTTTCACTCTTCCATGGTATTCAGCCCAGGCATTTAGGTAATTAGCAGATATATTAAAGGAGACTTTAATATCCCTCAATTTCCTGTTGCATATTCCTTCTTTAGTTCTGTTCAGGCCAATAGGGCATAGGGTCAGTACTCTGGCCTCTTTCTATGTCTCTCATCTCAACCCTAACCTTAACCTATCTCTTCTTCAGTACATCTAAAATACCAACTATAGTTCCTCCACAGTAGTACTCGACTACAAATATCATTACCTCAACGCAGAAGATGCCTGCTATGTTGTTTCCTCCAGGTTGCTCATGAATTGACTCCATTGATAATGCCTGCTGGCTTACTGTATCGAGCACCAACTTGTAGGTTGCTCCTCATTTCCTACTCAGTGGACCATGTAGAGCACTTACTACATAGTGAGTGCTCTGGTTGCCCCCACCAAGTGCACACATTTGCTGCTCCAGGGTGAACTCCTTGAAACATTTGCACTGTAGGTTAGAAGTCTGCATGCAGTGTAGGGGCTGCTGGCCTATGTGCAAAAGATAATATTGAGTGAGTGAGGAGTGGACACTGCCCAGTAAACAGTAGTATATAGAGCCGGAGTAGGAATGAAGAGTGAAGCTAGAGGAGTAAATCAGTGCTGTAGTTTTGAGCACTGGGAGTCGAGGAACAACAGCTTATTTATGAGAGCTGAAATAATACAAAAAGTAGGCGCACAGGGTGGAATGTGAAACAATCAATCAAATAGCCTTTATTTCGACAATGTCATAAAAGGGTACATAATCAGTATAAGAACACTTTTCAAAATTCATAATTAATACCATAAAAAAAAGAAAAAATGTACAACTAATTATAAAAATTGGTTAAAACCATCTGATCAAAATCCATTAGTTCCATGAAATTCAATTTGCTACAAGTTAGCATTGAATATCAACTTATTTGCACCGCTTAAGCCACATGGCTAAGAGACATTTGGAAATTGCAAATACTATGGGGGCCGCTGTGTCTGACTTTAGAATTCTATAAGCATGTTGGTATTGCTTAAACCCCAAGTTTCTACACAGTGGTACCAGCCAAAATCTCCTGAAATTCTTATATGCAGGGCAGAAAAAAAAGATATGAAGTTCATCCTCCACGCCACAGATGCAATCCGTGCATGAGAAGTCCGGGGATGCTGGCCACTTACTAGTGCGGACTTTGAGCGGAAGAGTGCCACGTCTCCACTGTATGTAGAGTTTCCTGGCTAGAATTGGATATACAATATCCATAAAATTTTCAAAGGCATAACAATTTTTAAGATCAAGGAAAGAAGTGGTTAGTGAGCCCAGTGTTGCGGCACAGAAAGTGAAACTAAATCTATGCTCCTTCTAAATCCTAGTAAGGGTTTTTCGCGAGATCTCACTGCACGCTTTTTCTGGATCTTCCCACATGGCTTCTAGGCCAATTTTTATCAGTTCCTGCTTGATGAATACTAGCCAATGGATCTTTCTTACCCGTTATAGGTAAGTAACTGTTTTAGATCCTCCCTATAATTGGATAGTTCAGGCGTTGACCAGAGTCTGTGCCAGAACCTTAGGGGTGTGATCCCTAGTTCATCTTCGATTGGGTTTAATCTCAAGTCCAACCTTAGGGGAAGGGTAGGTGTACTTTGCGGAAGGGACAGCAATTGTCGCATAAATTTAGTTTCAGTTTTGGCAATTGCTGTTATCTTCATGTGACCCCACAACTCCCCGCCATATAGGACTGCTGCTCTTGCTTGCACTTTGTATATCTCAAGGGCGGGACTCACTGGTTTCAGTGGTGAAGTATTTGACACCTTGATTATACCACCCGTCAGCAGTGCAAGTTTTAGTTGGGATTTAGCAATTTGGGGGCCCCATGACATATTTTCTTGTAGTAAAACCCCAAGATAGGTGAAGGTAGTTACCCTTTCCAAGTTCCCTCTGCCCAAGGTCGGATTCGAACGTGTGGATGCCGCTGGATTAAATATCATGTATTTAGTTTTATCGACATTAATCTCTAGTCCTCGCAGGCTGCAGAAATCCCGAAAGCCGTCCAGTGTCCGTTGAATCCCCATGGGGGACTTGGAGAGCGGGAGGGTATCATCGGCAAACATGATTGCGGGTACCCTCCTACCCGCCAATAGTGGAGCATCATTATTTGGCACCTCGTTCAGAAACGGGATTAGATAGTTAACATATAGGCAGAAGAGGGTGCACCATTCCTCCCACACATAACCTGGGCAAAATTCTCGTCATGGAGCCTCGTTAGGATGTTCAAAATTTGAGGTGGAACACCCATATCCCGCAGCACAGCCCACAGTTTCCTCCGTGGTACAAGGTCAAAAACGGACGAAGGTCCACAAAGACCATATATAAACTGCCTCCCTCCATCTTAACAGTTTTCCAGTATAAAAGGAGCAACCGGAAGATCTGATCCATGGTTGAAGTATTCTTTCTGAACCCCGCCTGGAAAGGACTCAGGACATCATGGTCCTCCATCCACTCCAGGAGGTGGTTCAGAACAAGTCGAGCGAAGATTTTTTGTGGCACATCGATAAGGCTGATAGGCCTGTAGTTGACTGGAAGCAGAGGAGAGCCCTTCTTAAAAATCGGGACTATCTCTGCACCCAGCCAAGTACAGGGAATCTCCATACCGCCCAATATGGCATTAAACAGAACTAGGAAATAGGGACCCCATATCCCAGGTTGCTGCCTAAAGAGATCACCGAGGAGTTTGTCGAGCCCCGGGGCCTTTCCTGCTGCAAGTTTGCCAATTGCAGTGGTCACCTCACTTAAAGTAAATTCCAGGGCCTCATCCTCGCTGGAAATGGCTGCCAGAGGAAGGACAATGTCCATACTCTGCTCGTCCGTGTAAAGGCCCCTGAAATGGGCTTCTCACACTGATGGTTCAATATTGGGTTCCACAGCTGATTTCAAATCCCCTATTCCTAAATTAACTAAAGACCAAAATCTTCGTGCATCCCTGGATTCCAGAGCGGCAGTTAGATTGGACCACCTTTCCGTATCCCACTCCTTTTTGGCATCGGCCATAACCCCTTTATAGTGTGATCTTAATTCTCTAATTCTCACTCTGTCACTCCCAGATTTCACTGCCAGGAGTAGCTCTGCCTTAGCCTTTCTGCACGATGAATTGTACCAGGATGAGGCTGGGGTTATATATTTCCTCCGCCTAGGGATAAGAGGATTAGTAACCTCTGCTAGACTAGACACCAAATCCCGGTGGATGATTCCTAGTTTCCTATTAAAATCATTGTTGGGGTACTCAATGATTAGACTTTCAACCTGTAGGAGTCTGGGCAGTACTATATTGTAGAGTTTGGCTATTCCGTCATGGGGATCTATAATTTTGGCCCATTTTACTCTTCGTCTGTTATTAGAGAGCAACAGTCCATCACCCATGTTATCCGACTCCACTGGTAGGGAGCCCTTAGGACCTGGTAGTAGCATTTCTAGGCAGAGAGCATTATGGTCACTCTCAACTCTAGGAATTACCCTAAAGTCGATAACCTTAGACCATAACTTGGTTTCAAACATGATGTAATCTAGGCGAGACTCTTGTCCCCTTTTATTAAAAGTACAGTTTGAAGGAGTGTCGGATGGGGTGCGCCCATTACAGGCTCTCAGGGAATTGTTCAAGGCCAGGACCAAGATCTGATTTGCCAGTGGGGACCATAATTTGGGGGACGGAGATTGGCAAGATGGAATTGCCCAATAATCGTCTTCGTCCATTAGCGCACCCTCGTTCATTCCCGTGAATGGCTCAAAGTGGCAATTTACGTCACCAGCTATCACAATATTAGAATCACAGGGCATTTCTGTTAGAAAGTGGGATAGCTCCTCTATAGTAGACGATTCACATGCCAACCGTACAGGACGAGAATAGACGTTCACAATTGCCAGTCTAAAGGAACTTGGCCATTTTAAAACTAAGCATTGGAGATCATTGGAATTTGTAGCTACAATCTCTGCTGAACACCCCAGGTTCAGGGCTACCCAAATAGCAAGGCCTCCAGATGGTCGGCCTTTCCCGCCCCATCTTGCTGGTACATAGAAAGTGGCAAACCCCTCTCTAGGATATTCCTCTCTGGCCCACGTTTCTTGGAATATACAGATGTCAATATGGTCCACTAAACAACCCCATTCCGTGCAATTTAATTTGTTAGCTAGGCCCGCAAGGTTCCAAGAGAGTATGGTCATCTGCTTTAAGGTAGTAGCCCCTCTAGGAAGCAAAACACCATCCCTTTTTGCACCACTGGTATCAGGTACGTATAAGAAACTTTCTGAGAGTCCCTTCACTACGCTTACCTCAACATCGTTACCCCTTAGTTGTTTGGGAGGCTTTATCCCAGTATGGTGTACTGTACTTGCTAATAGGTCCTTCTCTATACTTTCTTGACCTTTACTCCCCTCCGGCTGATAAGGGCTTTTTATCCCAATAAGGGAAACTGGAGTGGGGCAGTAGGAATTGGCACAGGTCGCATTCTTACCACCCTCTAGCACCTCTACAATCCTAGGGTGGGGACAGGACAATGAACTATCATCATCCAACTGCAGTCAATCCACACACTCGAGGCCACTGAATCTGTTGTGTGTGGAAAGATATTTCTGGGGGACTGTCTGAACATTATAACCCCTCCCCATTCCCCCCCTGCTGTGGTGTTTCTCAAATGACCAATCACTTGCATGGTCCGAACGTTTAACTGGGGGGTAGAAGAATGATAGGGGAAGTGTTTGGATTGTGGACCCATTAAAGTTGTGTTCCCAGTTACAAATGTAATCTACTGTACATGGGTTCCTAAAATTCACTAGCACACAGTCCCCTTTCAGGGTTTTAGATGTACAACCCACCCAAGAGAGCCTACGCACCATTAGTATCTCACTGGTAATGTGGCTCGGTAAGGGTCTATTGGTATTAAGCCAGTGAGATACTTTATTTTTCAAAGACTGGTACGATTCCTGGGCTGCATTACTAATTTCAGGAATGCCAGTAATAACTACTAAGTACGGGCTAATTTCCGGTGGAAGATCAATCCTAACTTCCTTCGGTGGGAGGTCGGCCAAGGAGGGCTGAGCGCTGCCTAATAAATGGGGAACTAGGTCAGCCTTCGCCTTGCTCGGGGTGGCCTTGTCTCCAAGAGTGTCAATAGATAAGCTAAGTTGGTGGCCATTATTACCCTTTAAACTAGCGGGACCTATAGAGGCTGTGATATTTTGATCTGGAATCCCAGTTATGTCACGGTTAGCTTGAGCAGTGGTCTGATTTGACACATGAGGCCTTGCGTTATATAAGTTACCCCCCAAGTACTGCTCAAACCTCAAAAGCTGCTGTTCCATGCGCCGAGCCTTTCTATTAGCGGTGCTAGCGTGGTTTTTAAAAGAGCATCCATCTTGGTTATTATAGCATCCTCTATCAACCCAATAACATCTCTGTACTGGACCTTATCAAATTGCCCTCGGTCCATGGTCATTAGTTCTGGAGGACAATAACTAGGCGAGTCATTTGGGGTAGTGCACCCCTTAGGATCATTTATAGACCCACTACCACTCTGTCCCTTTGCAGATTTAGACTTTCTATTGGTGCCGGAGAGAACTGCACAGTGTTTCTTGGGTTTGGCACCCTCGCGATTTTCTCTGCGGAGGCGAACTGATGATTTTTCTATTGGGTTTGCCTTATTCAGAGCCCGAGCATCAGGGCTTGCCAGAGCGGGTATTATGTGGGGGCTCATAGCAATTGAGGTCTGCACAACCTCCTGAGGTGAGGACAGGATGGATGGGGACACAGTCACATCATTTGTGGTGCTGGGGTCATCACGATTCGGTGTCCGTGCATTGGCCAGGTTGCCCAAAGAAGAACGTTTTGCTAAAACCAAGTCTTGTGAAACCCTGCGCTCCATAAGGGTTATCCCTTGGTCAATAACCGAATTTGCCCTTGTGCTAAAATTATCTAATGTTCCTGTTAAATGTCCTCTGGACCCCACAACCTTGCTCCTTAGCTCCCTTGTCGCCATGTTCACTTACACGAAGCTACCACAGTTAACACCTACTCGGCTATAGGGTCCAGGTGGGGGGGGGACTGGACCGGTCTCTTCCGTTCTCGAACAGGCTCAAAACCCTTAGCCCGGGGCGTTGCGTAAAGTGGGCGTATGAATGTAGGCGTGAGTCAGGAGGCGTGTCCCCGGGAAGAGGCACCAGCTGTTATCATGATCGTGCTGCTGATCCTCGCAGTCCCGGGGTTGTATTCCGCAAAGAATGAAACAAAGCACCAAAATCAGACTGTACACTGGCAGCACCAATTCGCCAAAGAGGGCCCGAGTTAAAAACCTTAAAGCTGCGAGATTTCCCGCAATCATCCGAAGAGGCTGCACTTTATGGACATAAGTCAGGAGGTGTACCCCTGGGAAGAGGGACCAGCTGTAGTTATGCTGGGGATGCCTCGCAGTCCCAGGGTTGAATCCTTAAGCTGCCAAATTTAAAAAGGCTTTTCAGGCTGTTTATTGGTTGCTATTAGCAGTCAAGCTATGGGTCAATGCTCCAGCAGTCTTTGCTCTGCACAATTCTGCATTCTGAACCAGTCTCAGCGTGGGCAACAGTCAGCTCAGCTCTCAGTCCCAACAACCAATCACCGATGGAATGCGGCTGGCTGTTATACAAGACAAATAAGACCGATGAAACATTTATGGGTTGATTGTTGAATTCAGGGACTGAAGGAACCACATATACCGACTTTATAATAGGGAACCAGATTCGAATGTCGGAGTCAGATCAACATCTTGTGATTCTGGGCAAATCAGTTCATCTGTTGGTGCATTTAAAAAAAAAAATGTAACGTAACTGGTGCTGATGTAAAACTCTCCAATTCTCTTGGTGTGAGTTTGCGCTACATAAATAAACCTACAATAAATACTCTAAATGAGACTCCGGGGAGCATATTTACTGGAAAGTAGCCGAGCGCTGAGTTATGCCAAAATTGGAAATGCCAAGCTCCATCAGTTTCAGAACGCAGGGATGCACCGTATTTACAAGAATGCGGCGCACCCCTGTGTTTTCCCTAGCACTGGAGCTAAAGAAGCTGCCTAGCGCCAGTGCAGGGACCCTTGCACCTGTGCTGCAGGGGTGATTGTTTATGTGCAGCAGTGTCATCTCAAGGATTTGGGTGGCCCTGGGCAAGATTTATTTTGGGAGCCCATGTGGGAACACATTTGAATTTTATTATCAATTTCCTGCTAATATAAAACTGCATGATGCCTACACAATACTAAATTATATGTTACATTTTCACAGGATCATAAAAAACTGTTCATATAGTTCTTGCCCAGGACCCCAAAATTCCTTAGATGACACTGGGTAAAGAGACAGTAGTCAAATATAAAGACAATTCACTTTCCAAAGGGGCCCCTTGGAAGATGGTGGCCCTGGGCAATGGCCGTGGCGGGCACCGGGCATTTCCCCGGTGGGCAGCCAGAGTGGGGACCGGTTTTGGGACCCTGTGGGCCGTTTTTGTTACAGGGCCATTTTTGCAGCATAGCTGCAATATCTGCCCCTGTAACAAAATCAGCTGAAACCGGCCCTGGCAAACAGCTCAACCGCACCCTCAAGCCCCTGGGGGGCCGGACGAGCACTTTGCCAGGGCTGGTTTTGGTTCCCAGTCCGGCCCTGGCAATTGTCCACTTTGCCTATGCCTTAAAACGTCTCTGATGTGCAGGACAGGACACCTTCCTGCATATAAACAATCTTTACAGGCGATTTCTACTTCCTATGTGTGCTGCAGAATGCAGCACACATGGAGAGAGCAACATATGAGGAGAAATGAAACATTTCCCCTCGTGTTGCCTGCCTAAGACCAGGTATTTCCTGGTGATATTTTTGCCGGTTTCCCATACCTTGTAAATATGGGGCAGCGTAAAAAAGTAATGGGTGTTGCGGCGTAACGCCCACTGCAACACCCACTGCGCGCCCCTTTCACTCTAAGTGCTGCGTGAATAGGGACATTATTTACAAGGCAGCACTAAGCCACGTAAAGTGGCTTACCGCTGCCTTGTAAATAAGGCGAAGGACTTAACACCACCAGTACGTCGGAAAAAGTGAGGTTCTGGTGGCGTTAACTCCTTGTAAATATGCCCCCATCTCTATTATGCTCGGAGTTAGGTGAGGGCAGACAAACAACTGTTTTAAGTAGGGAAGAGTAAGGCAAGAATTCACAAGGATGTTTAAGACTGTTGATATCTGTATCTGAAAACAGAATACATAGAAGCTAAAAAATATAACAGCACTGCTTCAACTATATCCTCACTCGTGTTTCTTTCAGTAGTGTCTTGGCATATGCGTTGCTATTTGTTACATAAATTATCGATTGTTTATTGCCCCTGCATTTCTAATTCCCCACAGCTCAGCAGTTCCCGCTCTGCCTTCTCCTGCTGCTTGGGCGCACCGTGAAGTCAGGTTATGTGGAGTGCACCGTCCAGCTGGTGTGCTTTTGCTTTCGGATCAATACCAGATATGTTGCCCCCTGGTATATCTCCCAGCTTCTCAGATGCTTCCTAGAAAATCAGAGCTAAAGCAGTATTAGAAATCTGAAAGCTTTCCAGACATCTCATCTAAACAAATGTCTGCACAGGAAGATACAAGCAGGTTAGCAGCAGGGCACTCATCACATTTATCCGACTGCATTGATTAAAAGGGACTGAGATGCAGTGTTCTGCAGAAAATGCAAGTGCAATTTTACCTGATTGGGAAAGCCATTATTTCTGCAGAAAAGGCTTTCTTCCACAAAACAATGGCATGTGCAGTCCTTTAGAATGACAATACTCCCCACGAATGACTGAAAATGGTGGAAATGTCAGATACGTCAATAAAAAACTCAGATTTGACAGCTCATGCTGTGCCTCCCTGATGGGCAGCAAATGAACTAAAAGACGTCTACATTTCCAATTTACAATTAAAGGACTAGTCGTCTTGCCAACATATCAATAAATCTCATAGAAAATTTCAATAAATCATTTTTAACTACGTCTATTAGAAACATTATCTGCAATACTAGACATATTTACATTTTCATTATATTTTCTCTGCGCTTACCACGCCCCTTTGTAGTACTGACAAAATTAGACCGATCTGGCTTTCACATATTGAAATGTAAACTTCTTTAAAGGTGTAACGTACCTTTATTTAGGCTTTTCATATGGTCCTATTTAAGAAACCGAGTTATTAGTTGAGAGGGGTGGAAGGCACACTCAAATAATAAACACAATCCTTATCAGGGTGAACCACAAAAGTCACTAAATAAACCTGTATTTAACCCTCTGGTAGCTTGTCACAAAGGCAGTCCGAGGAAACTGAGAGGCAATGTGTAAAGTATTTATACAGCACTCAAACAATAATAAACTGAAAAGGCAAAAAAAATCCAAAACCAATTTAGAACAATAGAGTTAAATGTAATAATTAAAATGACACAAAAAACGACAAAAATCCAATCGGTAGAACTGAAGATATGTGTATAAATACATTCAGTTGGAAATAGCATGAAAAAGCACAAATCGCTACTTGCAGTAATCTTGATTGTGCTGGACAAGGATAAAGTTACAAGTTCAAGCCATCCACACCAGAGTGGTTCTGAAGGTGCCGCTTTTTTACCTGGTGCCAGCCTTTATGTGGGGTAATGCCCAGCCTCCATAACCGGTTCTGGTTAGTTCTTTGCCTTCCCCTGATTCTGGATCCAAACCATCTAGGATGGCAAAGGCAAGGGCAGGCCTAGTGTCAGGTCCCTTTATGTGTGCTGCAGGCAGGGCCCTTTGAAGTGCAATCAGGGCAGAGCAAAGCTCAATTACTGCCATCCTGCCAGGAAGACCCACTTCCCTCACACCTTGGCCTCTTTTTTCCTCATGCCTGGAAAGAATACCCAACCCACAACAAGAGAGTCATTCACAGTCATGTAACCTTGGACACTGGTAGAAAAGCAGATTTGATTTAAGCAGAAAAATGCCAAATTTCTAAAAGTGGCTTTTTCAGAATAGTAACCTAAAACCAGGCCTTTCTTGTGAAGAGGATTTTAGATTACAATTCCTTTGAGTGGAAACAGTATTTCTCTATCTGGTTCCAAACTGAAGTTATTACTTATGCAGTGTAATAAAGTAACCAACTGTTCTTTGTTGGGAGAGATAGCCTTTCAACAGGAGAAAACAACTTTAGGTGTTTTTCACTGTTAGGACATGTAAAACGTATGCAGACACGTCCTACTTTTTAAATACTGTTCACCCTGCCCAATGAGTAGTTAGCACATACTTTAGGGATGACTTATAATTATTCAAAAGAAAGGTTTAGACCTGGCAAAGGTTTTATTTTGTCATGTCAAAATGACAGTTTAAAACTGCACTACAGGCTGCCATGGCAGGACCGAGACATGTTCTACATTGCTATTTTAGAGGGTTGCGCAATGAGTGCTGCTGCGCACTAGCAGCATTTAATGTACAGGTTCTTGGTAGATGTAGTACGATTTACTAGGAACTTCTAAATAAATTAAATGCACCAATCAGGTGTAGAGTAGACCTTTTAAAACATATTTTGGGGTTGGGAGCACAAGCAGTTTGCAGCTGGCTAGCAGAAAAAGTGCTTATATTCCTAATGACCAGCAAAAACTAGTTCAGCAAAGGAAGGGAAACATCTGGGCCAGGTCCAACAATACTGATCTAACTTCAAGGAGCAACTCATTACTTTAAAAGGGTTATATTGTAGCCAGTGCACAGCTTGTGCAGCCGATTGCAGCAGTGGGCGCCTGCGCTAGTTCTTGGGCACCAGGACTTATTTTTCATCATTGAATTTTTCTACAGAACAGGAGAGAGAAAGGTACATAAAGAAAAATGAGAGAAAGAAATATAGGAAAACAGTCATAGAGGTCAAGAACAGGGATGGAAAAGATCCCACAAGAATGAAATGCAGACAGAAAGTGTGGAGGTAGAAGAAACAGGCATGAGGTGGATTCAAGACTAGGCTTCTTAAGCATTTGTCAACGCTACCGCTCAGCAGCACTTTGGGCACTTATTTTAGCAGGTGCATTTTGAAGAAGAGTTGCTGCATATAGAACATTATGATGTGTTGGATCTAGGGGCCATATTTACAAATATTTGATTCAATACAGCATAGCAATGAAAGTAGTGGTGCACTGTGTCAAAGAAAGAGCGTGCAGAAAAGCACCATAGCTAATAAAATATGGTGTTTTTTTTACTCTTGGCTACATTGTGCCAAGCGTCATAATGCAAGGGTGTGTGTATAACGTCTGGTATAGGTTTTATACTGTAAGGGTAAAATACTATGCTTAGACATAGTTAAACGTTTTTCTAACTGTGCTTAACATTTTACCCTTGCCTGCCAAAGGTATCATTTTTTTATGCACATCCCTGTTTACACATGCTAGTAGATAGGGATTTGAATCAAAAACCATAGATTATCTCATGAGAACACCTAGGTACCACCCATGGTTTGCCCCCTTGTTATAAAGTAGTTCAAAGCGTTGTATTACTTCAGGGATATTTTCCCTATAGAAAAGTAAATATCAAAGTAACTATATGCTCCAGTGTGCATCACTTTTGTCATGGATGTAAACCTGGTTCAAAGTGTTAGTAAATTGGGGCCCAGGAGTTGATGTGAGTATGCTTTTGGGATAGTACCAAGTCTCGGGACCTAAATGTATCAATTTAGCTGGGAGATCACATATGAATATCTATGGATATATTGGTATTTATTGATTTGAAACCTAGCAAAGAATCAGCAAAGCTGGGTAGCTGGCAGACAATTCAACATTGTGTACATAAAGTAGTATTTTACATGTATGCAAATCAAATGTAACTCTTTATATTGTACATAGTTGTGCTTCATATGGTACTGCTGTTTCAAGTTATCAGAATTTCTCATGCACCTTGTTTCTGTATTTATTGACCAAGGTCCGAAGGGGAATCTGATGGCTGTCTGAGAAGTGTGAGCCATGAGAACTTTCCCTCACATCAGCCCAGGGATATTTCCATTTACACTCCTTAAAGGTAGGATTGCAGGGTCCATACTGAACAAAGATTGGGGGCCTCATGTATGTGTTTTTGCCATAGAAGCCACAAACTTCCTGCTGTGCTGCCCTTTAGCAAAAGAAAAGGGCAGGAATGTACTGTATCTATCAGATGCAGCGCATTCATGTCCTTTTCCCAGCCGCGACCGTTGCAGGTAAGAGTGGTAGGGTGGTGGGGCCAGGTGAGGGGGGATTTCGAGAGACTACCATGAGGGAAAATCAATTATTTATTTTATTTTTCTTGTGGTCGTCCCTCGAAATCCCCCCTTACCTGGCCGCACCGCCCCACCTCTCTTACCTGCAGCGGCTGCCTTTTCCCCTGCGCTGTTGCAATATGGGCTGCCGTGCGCCAACTCAGGCACCTTTGCACCATGGTGCAGGGGTGCCTGCATTGCAGGCATGATTGTTTTTGTAGAGAAAGGTTTCCCTTCCTGCACAAAAACAATCACAAGAGGCTTTTTCCACTTTCTATGTATGCTGAAGAATCATCACACATAGAAAAAGAAAAAATGAGGAGAAATAAAGATATTTCTCCCTGTTGGACCTCCCTTGCACCTCCCCTGATGTAGATGTACGTTTTTGGCGCTGCCTCACAGTTACAGTTTCTCGTAAATCTGGGGCAGTGTCAAAAAGCTGCGGATGTTGCTGGGAACGCCCTCAGCAACACGCATTGCATGCCCGTTTAATGCAGAAAACTGTGTTAAAGGGTACGATATTTACAATGCAGCTTTGAGCCAAAAAAGTGACTTAGTGCTGCCTGGCAAATATGGAGCGGACTCTTGCACCACCAGAGCGTCACAAAACGTAATGCACCGGCGGCGCAAGGGGCTTATAAATGAGCCCCTGGATGTCCAGGAAGGTCATCGACTTCAAACAAATGCGAGGAGTAGTGGATGTAAGAACTGCAACAGCACAGAAGAAATATAGTACCATGGACAATTCACACCAGAACCTTACCGGTTCAGTCTGGGGATTGGGTAAAAATCAAGCAGCTTGGTTTTGTTCACAAGGGTTTGTCACGCTTTTCTGCACCTATCAGGTGAAGGAGGTGAATGATCATGTAGTAGTATTAGAAAATGGTAAAACTTGGAACAAATGTTTTGTGTCTGTGGTGCCTGAATCCAAAGCGGAGAATGTGGGCAGCAAAAAATGGGTGTACATTCTCATTTTGTTTCCAATAGGAGGGTTTCAACCAGAGTAAAGTTGAGTCTTGGGAAGTTTAAAGATTACACCATGTATTAGCCACATTTTATTCATGGTTTGGTATTTACTGCATGTCATTTTCTTTTCATATTTGACTGTACTCCTTGACCATTGCGTTTCTTCATCTTGCATTTCTTTTCATTTTCGGGGAGTAAGGGGGGGTGTTGGGATGTGTTGGAAGGCTCTGGGTTTGGAATTGTGGGCATGGAGTGTGACCATGCGTTCCCTCCGTGGAACTTTGTGCGGGGTTCTTGGCAGCTGCAGCTGGGCGTTGAGGCCGACAGGTTCATAAGGCTGTTGCTCCTTACCCTATGTCTGGAGCTTCTTTCAGGTTTGAAACAAGCGATGCTGGGAAAAACATCTGCACACACAGTATTTTGTGATAAATACATATAGTTTTAAGCCTACTTTCAATCTAACATAAACAACAAGCAGCTCACTCCAGCCTTGTCTAGTCTACATTGGCTACCTTCTGAAACACGTGTTCCTTTAGTTCAGTTTTTTCAGTCCAAACATACGTTTATTGAGACAGCGGTCCATAAACATTATCACATCATCATTTATGTGTTAGCTCTAAATAAAGTAATCTACAGTAACACAATTCTTAACCACAAAGAAAAAATGTTCTATGGCACAAACAACATCTAAAAACCGCATTGAAAATAAAAACGTCATTGCTTTCAATTGATTATTAACCTCATTACGACTGGTTTAAAACATCGCCGGCTCTCCATATATAAAAATTAACAATCCAATAACATATGGGTATTAAAGCATTTCATTCTAATCCCCCCAACCCTCCCGCTTTCATTTAAACGTCTTGCCATCCCATGTTGGACATAAAATGGGTTTAAGTCAAGTCTACATTTTAAAATTGTGTGCCTCATTATCAGGGTTCGGTAAAACTGAAATATAAGGAAAGACCATTTTACTCTTCTATGAATCCCACCACTGTACAGTGTACTGCTCCAATAATAAATAACTAAAATCCCTTTCTCTGGAAACTACTTCACTCCTTATTTGTATTTCTGATTTAGAAAGCTTTACTGGAGATGGTAAAATGGGAGAGCTTATAGAGAGTTGTTCTAATACCATATCCAATTGCTTTCTTGACCTCGCAGTTCATTTTAACTTACTTCCTTGGACATCTTCCCTACAGTAGCATGACATTTTATTTTCTCATGCTGTTAACAGCTTATTCCAGAATCGTAAAGCTCACTTTATGAAAAGTTGATACCAAGGGGCCGATTCCGATCCGGGTCGGAAAGCACTCCGACCGAGTCGGATCCGGAGTGTTTTCCGACCGAGCCGGACCCCTACAGTCCGACTGAGCGAGTACGATGCGCACGTATGCTGTCAGACTCGGTTGGACTCCCATAGAAGTCAATGGGAGCCAGTTGTACGACGCATACATGCACTCCCATTGACTGAATGGGTACGTCTCGAACAAGTGCGCCCCCTACAGTGGGTACGCGTCGGTGCCATCCGCACCATACATGCCTGTGTTGGGGAGACCCATTGGTCTCCTCCTGAGTGCGAGTCATACGGCTGCGGGTGTGGGGGGGTCTGACGCGGACCCCCGAAGTCCGACTCCGGGAGCTTTTGTGAGCCGGACACTGCGGCTCGCACAGGCTGTCCGACGCGTGCATTGTACTGGCTCGGTCGTGAATCGCATCCATTGCACGCCACAGTTAGCTTACGACCGAGACGTACGGAGCGGATCGGACCCGGAAACGACTCAGTCGGTGAATTGCATGTAGCTCGCATCGTACTGGCTCGCTCATACAGCTGTACGAGTCAGCTGGAAAACAAGCGTACGGCTCATAGTTTTTCCGGCCGGATCGCGTTCGGTGCCCTTCCGACCCGGATCGGAATCGGCCCCTATGATATCAATCTGGTCTCCATCCTTATTGACTGTAACATTGAAAACTTGGGAAAATTCAATACAGTTTTCAAACATTGACCCTCTATACCTTTGCTATTCTGCCTCCAACTTATGAATGGGATTTTTGTCCCTTATAGTAATTTCTAATGTACGATTGCTTTACATGCGGTTAGTGCTAGAACTATATCGGGCCGCCATAATCCTTTCTAAATTTGCACAGCCCCTCTATTGGAGGTAATGCACTGGACTTCACCACTTACATATGGGGTTTTCCAGTTTAAGTTTACAGAAAATGACAAACCTAGATATCTAAAGGATTTAAGCTCATCCACCGTTTTGTTACCAAGCAACCATTTATACGCATTCCTGTTGTATCAGTCAGGGCTGCTGCCTGGAAGCAGCAGTGGGGCGGGTGGGGGGTAAGGGGCATGTGGATTCGGTTTAAAAAAGAAAAACACTTACCTCCCGCCCCCCACCTCTCCTCAGTCCTCTTAGTGGCTTCTTGTGAAAAACAGGAAGCAGGAAGCACCAGGGCTCCCACGCTCCCTGCAGCTAATCACAATGCTGCAATGCAGCTTTGTGATTGGTCTGTGCACATTGACACGGCGCTCACCAAGGGGCTGTAGGGGTGGACATGTTCTCTATGCAGGCTGTAATTCAGCCTGCATGGAGAAGAGGTAAAGTGCTCATGACTCGTTTGGGCAGCCCGATAGGGAGGACTAAACAGTCATTACGCACTTAGGAGGGTTGTACTCTCTTCCCCTGCTCTTCAGCCTCGCCCCTCCCCTTCACTCAAGGTGGCGCAGCAGGAGGACAAAATAAAATGATAATAATACAACGTTATTATCATTTTATTTTTTCCTTTCTTTTGCTGCTTTATGGCTGTGGGGCGACGCTCCTCCGCCTTAGCAGAGGAGCCCCCGCTGTCTTGTACCCAAAGAGCTTTTTTTTTTCCATTTTGACTATCAACTTTTTCAATTGTCAATACCTCTGATAGGTGCAAATTTGCTCTGCAGGTCTTTTTGCATCATAGCAATGTCATCTGTTTAGAGGAGGCATGGCACATGACAACCTCCCATCGTAGGAGAAAAAGAAGCAGCACTTGAAAGGACTGATGGTAAATCCCTGAAGTAAAGTGCACATAGAATAGTCCCAGCACACATCATTGCCACAACCCACTTGAGAATTCCCACTTTGGGCGACATATGCAAAAGAAACAATTGATGGACGGAATGCTAGACAATGCAAACATTCACCCCTAGTCACGAGGATCTGGGTTTAATCCCCGAAATCGGTCCTAGGATGATTGATTCCAGTCCAGGGAGGACCTGGCCTGGCAGTTTGGGCTGGACTGTTCCCATGAGGCACAGGGTCAAGACTCATTTGCATATGGCTGGGTTCAAGCTGGAATGGCATGGTGAGCAAAAAAACAATGGATTTAGGCCCAGATCTCTGTACTGGGGTGAATGTATGACATTGTTGTGCATTCTGTCCATCAATTGCTCTTTTTGCATTTGAGAATTCCAGCTCTCTTAAACTAACCCAACGTATATATCTGCCAGGAAGCCGACATAACACTGAAAGAGATTCCCCTTGATCTTTGTTGACTTCCTAGTTATTGCACAAGACTGAAGCAATGGTCCGTCATTGAATGGCCTTACTAAAAGCCACCTTGCTCAATAGGAATTAAACTATTTTTCTCAGTGCATTCCTTCAGCCTCAGAAGTATAAAGTTTGTATAGACCTTTGCGCCAACTTTCATTAGGCTTATTAGTCTATATTTATTTGGATTAGTAGGAATACCTTTTTTGTATATGAGTTTTACGATTGCTGCTTTCCGCTTTTTGGAAATCATCTATTAGAATTATAGCCTTAAATAATACCAAGAAGAACCAAGCCCACCAATCGACATTCAACTTAATTATTATTGTTGGAAGATGATCAGGACCTTCTGCTCTTGAAAGAGAAATATCTTATTTTATCTCTCTGACATGAATACTCTGAAAAAGATCAAGAAAGATCACTGTCAAACACATATTCTTCTTTGATGGGCTCAATATAACCTTTACTGTATGTTTCTTCTAGAAGGTTTATCCATGTCACTTCTGGGACCATGTAATTTATCGTATTTTCTTTGGACTTATGTCCAGATATTTTTTTGCATCTTTAGACCAATTACCTGTGTGGTACAATTGTCACCCAGATTTACTGAGAACATGAGATGATTCCACACTTCATTCAGCCAGGTGTTTGCTCAAAAGGAGAGAATTGGATGCGTACCAGACTCTGCTGTCTTCCAGGTCAGAAAGACATCCAAAGATATTGGATTAGACGCCTCACTCACTTATCGTGACATACTTCGTCATTGGAGCCCAAGCCAAACCTCAGAACAACAGACCTGTGTGTGTTACCACATATGGAACACACAAACACATTGATGAAAATAATCTTATGACACTGGAAGATCCTAAACTCGGCCACTTTAAAGCTTGAGAAACCCACGCTTGCCTACAGGAGAGGAAAGGCATTGAGGGACCTCTTGGTACATACAATACCCAAAAGAAATGAAACTGGGGCCACACAGTGCAAACCATGTGGAACCTACATGAGGTGACAGGCCACTAACCCTGTGGTAGATGCAACATCTGCCCACTTATCAAAGCAACTAAAGACATTGGGACTAGGCACCCCATGGACCCTTAGGAAACACACAAATTGCAACAGTGCCAATGTAGTATACATTATTACAAGTAAGTGTAATTTGATGTGCATCAATGAACATAGGAGTACGTACATTTAGATGTAAAAAAACGGTTACAAAGCTAATGTGCCATTTCTGCACAGCAGGCCACACAGAAGACGATTTTGCATGGACAGTGATTGAGAAATTGCCATCTTCTGCCAGAGGTAGTTACGGAAACTTGTAAAAAGGTGGATATACAGACTCTCCAGTATCACAAAGGGATTAAACAAAGAAATACCTTGACATCACTTTCAATAATTTCAGTCTTGTCAGGTTAGATGAAACAACAGAACGATAGATTTGGCAACCAGCTAGAGCACAAATACACTATCATAATTGCCCGTGTGAAATAAAGATCACAACACTACCCACATTTATGTGTAAAGTTCGAGACACTGGAATCATGTTGATTTACCACGAACAAAAATTACACACAGAAGAAATGATATTCCACCTTAGTCCTATGCGATTTTAATAACAGCATGAACAAAAAATGTGACGCAAATGGGCTTGATAGATGATGGGTACTCTTTTCTTTATACACCTGACCCTTCACATTTTTCACTTTTTAAAATTGCAAATTATGCAGAACTGGGACCTAAAAGACATGCAAATGTGTTATTTTGTCTAAACTCTTACGGTCTTGGTAGGGATTGTATGATGTATACATCTCACACTGCGCAAGCAAGCTATAACCATATTAGCCCACGTCACTGCCTTCTTGCATGAGACAAACTTTATTAATCATGCCTTGCCAAGAGTTTACATGACTTGGATTCAAGAACAAATATATGATTTTTATTCAACACCACAGGTGAGTGTAGAGTCCTCAGTAATCAATATCTCAAATTACCCAGGAATTATGCCAGCAGGTGTAGGCAACCATCGTCTCTGTCGTGCGGATATAGGTAAAATAATTGAATTTTTTAAAGAAAACGTCACTTCCCAGCATACTTGGGAAGGCATGCGTATGACGCTGCCCCGATTCAAGTCACCCAGTGGCGGTCTGCGAGGGAACACTAGGTACTTCCACAGTGTGCAAACTTTGACAAAGTAAGTCAGTATGGATGAGAAAAAGAGAGTGTGATGCGGACTTGTTATGAATTTCACTGCATGACCTGCATGTGGGACCCCGGTGAGATTTTTTGCCCCTTATATCCATAACTTGAAAGCGGGGTATAAGCGTATTCTTTATTGATTATTACTAGCCCTTGTTTTGTACTTACTCAATATTCAACGCCCGTGGCGGGAGCTTTGTCGAGGGACTAACAAGTAATCCGCGAGCTTGGTATGACCCCACAAATGAGGGTACATTCCGATAATAAGGAACTACTGCCCATCATGCACAATAGGGACGATGGCTATAGAAACATTGAATGCGGGAGACGTATCAAGACATGGCTGATAGAGTCTTTTGAAGTATAACTACAGCTAAAAAACATTGAGTGCACAACATGGCCCCTGCTGAGAGCCCTATCAAAAAGTAATTCCACACTGCGCATATAAGGCAGGTTGGTCCAAACAAATATACTGTATATCAGTTGTACCACGGTTACACCAAATAAAAAAGTGAGACTCTGTATTACCTAATTACTATGTACTCAACAAACACAAGCCTTTTTTTCTGGAAAAGAATGTGACTAAAAGATGTCACTACACGTAGGAATCGCATGACCCATGGCATCTGAAATTAGAGGGTAAGCAGAGCATGTGAATGTATGGTACACAGCATATTATTTCACATAAAGGTGACCTGGCACGGAATATTATCCAATAACATATTAAATACATCTCGACACAGACATAAAAAGGATTCAGGACTTTATCTGTTTCTATAGACAATATAGACAACCTGATAATAATAAGTGACATGATTTCACAGTCCTATTCACTTGGGAGCACAACAATCACTACTATCAAGCATTGGAGATCCAGCATTTATTTGGCATTTGTAGACAGGTGTGGATTAAAATTGTATAACTTCGTCTTAAAAGCATGATCTAGACCACAAGCCCATTTTAGGATAGATCACCTAAAGTAGCTAGACCTCTTTTTGAATGACTTTTTTGATGTTGCAAGAAACCCCTCTGGACAGAAGACCTGAACAGGAGAGAGCACTAGGCCTCATGAGTGTGCATGCAGTGGGCCGAAACATGTTGGCACAGGGGGTACAATTGAATGATTATATTCAATAAAACGTCACACTGTTTTTGATTTTATCCATACCCCAGGTACCCTAGAAATGAAGAAAATTATTTGGGTATACTTGGAGTCATTTTTAATAAATCACTCTTCTGGATCCCTGCTTGTCCAGTTTGACTCTATCTAATAACTCCCATTTAATCTATGGTTGAGTCCGCCATGTTGGTATCATCTTACCAGGGTGTGGATAGGCGCCAATCATAAAGCATGTCACAATAAGTGAGTGAGGCGTCTAATCTAATATCTTTGGATATCGCAGAGGTTGTGAACAAATATCCTTAAATAGATTGGGACCCTTTTCCCTTCATTTTCCATCCTTCAAGATTATCAGTTGCTATTGTGTGTAACTATTGTAGCTGGGAGAGTGCAACTGATTTGATTGTCTCTCGCTCTCCGGTGTGAAACGAGTTATTGTACCATACCTGTTGACACCATGCATTTGGGAAGGACCATACGTTTAAGTATTGACACATATTATGGGTCCTGGAATGATATTTTTCATAGATATCCACTTACAAACAGCATTGCAGCATGTGGCATGTCCTGGAGTTAGATACATGTGGGCTTATATGCAACAATACACATTGACACAGACACACCAACATCTCTGATACTTCGATTATTGCATGTTAGGGAAGTAGATAGAGAACACAAAAGCAAAAGCAGAGTTGAGAGCAAACAGGACATTGTGAAATTGTGCAGGTTTGAATTGTAACTCCCCATTTTATTCCTATCAAGCTCTCAGAATGCAGGATGGTCAAGACCTTCATCTCCCAGGGAAAGAATTGTAATGGTGCCCTGGGAGGGCCACCACCAATACTCTGAGCCTACAGGTTGTGGTTGTACCTGGTATGCACTGTAAACCTGAGGTCAGTCCACCTCCTCCTAATGTTGGCCTGTGTGCACAGGGTGGTATTAACAGCATTCACTGTGTTGACTATCCTGTCACACATTCCCGTTTTCCTACTGAGAGAAGTATGCTGGACTTGGGAACGAAAAAGACAAAACACTGGGGCTCTACTCTAATGTTTTCATCCACCATGACTGTTAACCCTTGATGAGTGAAGCGCATGTTCTTTTGCCAGGCATGGTGAAAAAATAAAGTGTGAGGGGACATATGAATGAAAAACAAACAAGTGATAGAGGTAGAAAGGTACAAAACAAAAATTACAGGTGGTAGAGAGTGCTAAATGGGAAGTTGAAAATGGGTAGCTGAGAAAAGGGCTGCCTGTCTTGCTGTGCTGCAGTTGTGAAGCAAAGGATGCTGGACAGGAATTGGAAGTATTTTATAGTATGATTTGCCGGTGTTTCCACTTGCCAAAGCACATCAGATGTGTAGTTTTTAAATCCATCCAATAGTCACTGTTGTGGTGTTTTTTACACCTACTGCAGTGGTCAACTGCTGTTGGGTAACCGCCGTTTGCTAACTGCCACTGGGAGACTGCGAGTATGACTGTGTAGTCGTAATACGCTCTGCAGGTAGACTGCGGACCTAACAGCGTCGGTGGACGCAACACCAACATTGCAGACTGCCGCTGTCCCTGCGGTCAGGGAAGACTTCTACTGATGTTTTCGCTACATTGAAACCTTCCTGAATTTCTACATTCCCCTGAGACCTTTTATTTCAACCCTTCCTCATTCTAGACTTAGAGCCTGACTGTTTAAATAACCTGGTATTTTTAAAGCGCAAACCAATCACCCATAAGGGTCTCAAGGCGCTGGGGGCCATTGAGAAGATTAAGCGAGCTATTGCCCAGAGTCACATGGTGCTGGGCTGAGTTGCTGCCGGGGATCGAACCATGAGCCCCGTGCTCGACGTCAGCGCCCTGGCCTCTGCGCCACACTTTTCCCTCTAGAGCAGATAACTTAAGAATCTGCTCATCTTTGGGAAGAATGAGCAGAGTATCTTAAATTAACTACAATTCTCAATTCTTGGCATCTGTTTTTTTCTAACTAGTTATTTTATGCCATTGAGTTGGAATTTTCTTTTTTGCCTTAATTTGCTTGCAGTAATTCTATATATTTATAACATGTCCCTGATTTTTGCTTTTACTGGAATGGTTATTACCTTGTAATAAACCCACTTCACTAGTTACTGACTCTTGGTTCTTGTTGTGTGGCCAAATGAGTCACACAAACTTTAAACTGTTTATCTGAGTGACAACTCCCTTTTGCTTCTCAGTCAACGAGAAAGATTTATCAGGTGAGCAATGGTAACCACTTCATGCTTGCTCCCTTTTGTCATCAGTTGTAGAACAGAACTTTGTCTCAATGGCATCTAAAAACGCTCCACTTTACAAACTTCACAATTACATTGGGAGACATTGTAATTATGCAGCTCACAAAGATGCTCTATTAGCCTTTTTTTAAGACAAATCTGCAAGCCCTTGTTAATACATCAAAATCCAA
This sequence comes from Triturus cristatus, assembly GCF_964204655.1. Lineage (NCBI taxonomy): Eukaryota > Metazoa > Chordata > Amphibia > Caudata > Salamandridae > Triturus > Triturus cristatus. The sequence goes on from NC_140585.1 coordinate 445,474,065, forward strand.
ATGTATAGACGGAGCAAGGTGTAGGTGAAGAAATGCAAGCAAATCCTCCAGTAACAGTACAGTAAAAAGTAGTTTACACTACTTAAACAGCTAGGTTTTTACTATAGTGAGAAATACAATAGACAGGTCTGTGGAGAGAAAGTTCACTTGACCGTTGATACATGGAACACGTTATTCAGGGGTTGTTGGAAATTACCACCTGTAGCATGGTATTTCCCCAGATTTTTGCCTTCTTTTGTGAACTTGTTTTTACTGGTCATGGGACTCAGCGCACTTTAATCCTGATAACCAGTGGTAAAGTGCTTGTGCTCTCCCTTTTAAATCTGGCAAATACCTAATCTGCAAATTTATTTTACTTATAAGTCCTAAGCATATAGTACTACTTGTAAATAAATGTTAGTAGTAGGTTGCAGCACTCATTGTTTACCCACCAAAATAGCACTGCAAAACATGTCTCCTAGCCTGCCCTACCTTTTTAAAGCTTATGTCACCCCTAAGGTAGAGCCTAAATGTCCACAGGGCAGGGAGCATGGCATTTAAAAAGTGGGGCATGTATATAATGTTTTAAATACTCTGACAGTGAAAACTTCCAAAGTCGTTTTTAGCTGTGGCAGAGCTGGCTTTCCCTTAGGAAAAACACTGCGCTACACCATAACAACTTATAGTGCTTAATGTCAGCTTGAAAGTGGCTAGAAAAATGCTTAATAGTAATTTAAAACCAACCTAATGCCCAACTCGATTTTTATATTACTATTTTTAAAATGACACTTTTAGAAAGGTGTCATTTTCCTGATTAAGCCAAAAGGGGTCTTCTTACCAGTCTCCAGTGACACCTTACTGCTGATGGCCCCCCTGTGGTGAGATGTGGATTTATCCCAGAAAGGGGCAGAGGTGTTGTTTTCTTCCTTGAGCAGGGTAGCCTGGGGGGCTGGGCCCAACCTCTTTCTGAGCTTCAAATTATGCCTACCCTGTCACTGACAGTTGTAGCTCTCACCTAGGCCTGCCTTACTATGTTCATGCTATTCAGCTTGGCTCCATACCCTGTGGGAGGGTAGAGCTGTCACAGAACTGGCGTTGACCGACGACAATGCAGGATTTGCTCATTAGCATTGCCAAACCTCTGGGTGGGCACAGGGAGCTCTGACCATGAGAAGAAATGTTCTGCCATGTTGGATTTAGGTAAGGAGGGGGCACTGTGGGATAGTTTACAGTAAAACACACATGACATTTTGCAATAGTGGGTAAGGTCATGCTAGGAATTTGTACCCCACTGGCTAGTAAGTGGCATGAAGTTTCTGCTACCCACATGCTGGTACTGGGCATAAATATGGCATCCCCAGTACCCTCTCAGAAAACTCTTGAACCTTTGACGATCAGAAGAAGCTCTGCTCTGTTCTCTGAAACCTGAAGGAAGACTAGACCTTCTTGCCCTTAACCCTGGACCCCAGAAGTGGCTCCACAGATTAGTTGATTAACCTCCTGTTTGAGCTACAGGAACACAACAAGCTCCCAGAGGTCTTTCCCTGCAACTGTTCAGCTGATCTGTGGGACCTGCTCTCGACCCTGCTGCTGGCCTCTGTTGGAGTGAGTCCTAACCCCCATGTGGTGTTCTCCAACTCCTGGACCCTTAGCTGGTGTTAGAGTGTATTCCTACTGTCTTCAAACTGCAAGATCTGGGACCTAGAAATGTTTGCCCTTTTGCCAATTTTCTGCCTGGAGAGCCATCGGAGACTGGTATTGCATTGACCTTGAATCGCCTGTCAGCCTCAGCTTGCCCATTTGCCCAGCTGAAGGAGATCTGAGTTCTGTAGGAAGCTGGCTTTTATGTTGTGCACCAAAATGAGGTACACTGTGTAGAAAGTCCAGCCAACCCTTATTGGTTTACAGGGCTTATATTAATAATCCCAAATGCTTTCTTTGTGGTAGTGTGGGTGAGCAGTTAGGTTATCAGAAGGTAGTGTTAAGCATTTGTTGTACACACTGAGTCAATACATGAGACACACACTCAAGAAAAAACGTGAGACCAATTTAGAAAAATAACAGCACAGATTGTTCTATAAATTGAGATAAAGATCATTGGATTCAGATAAGTAACTTAGACATTAGACATTTTTACAGGAAAAATAGTGGAAAATCACAGCTGTCAAATTTGAGGCATGAGGTTCGAACGCTGTAATGTTATATAATGGGTGAAACATTCACTGCATAGATACACTTATAGACGACTTACGGGTCTGTTCTTCTGGACTTAAGGTAAGTAGGTCCAAGAAAGCACCAGCAGCTCAAGTTTACCTGCCCTGGTGTGTCTAGGTGCAGAGGTGCTGTACGTGGTGGTAGCCTCGAACTCTACACGCTAAAGTCATCTGTACCTGTAGGAAAAATACTGCAAATGGGGACCGGGGCTCGGCTCTTGAAGGTCTCAGGACCACAGAGACACCATCGGTGTTGTCAGGGGTCCACCTAAATATTGAATTTAGTGGCATTAAGGAGAGCATGAGGTAGTATACAATGGGCTACTTACACCTGTAGTCACTACAACCCTGATATGACCTCTTCCTGTAGAAAGTGGGCATACTTTGTTCCAGAGCTCCTAATTCCAACCAAAACAAGATGGTGAAACCCTTCTTTCATGGAGCACAACAGGTAGCCCACCTTAGGGGAGTGACTAGCTTGGAGGTGCCACACTCCTACTGCATAGTTAATGTCCCACCTGTCCTGGTGCCAAATGAAACTCAGGGCAGTGGGTGGTATTCTCCAGGCCTGGAGGAAGCCGCGGTCACATATCAAAGGTGGCAGAGGCTTTGAAGCCTCTGGCCTTGATATGCAGATTCACTAGCCATACTACTACAGGAGGTGATAACACCTTATCCTGAAGCAGGCATTGTTTTCTGACCTCAGAGAGTGCTAGCTCTCACCTACGGGGGTCAGAAACTCGTCTGTGGTGGCAGGCTGGAATATACCAGCCAGCACACTAGAAGGCTAGTAGGGTTCGAGGGCACCTTTTACGGTCCCTCTGGGTGCCTGTCAAAATAAATCCAATACTGGAATCAGTTTGGATTTATTAAGACAAGGTGGTTGATACAAAAACCATAGGCTTCATTGAAGCAAATATGTAACTGGGTAACTCGTAATAACCAGTGCCCAGTGCATACCTTAAGAAGGCTTCCCTATTCACTTGCAACATCTAGTAATAGAACTAGACATCTCTGGGGCATATCTGCTCATGCAGATATGTCCTCTCGTAAAATATACTGCACCCTGCCTTAGAGCTCTGCCTGCTGTAGGGATGACTTGCATGTATTATATGCAGTGCCTTTGGCATGGCACACAGTGAGTGTGCTGTGTTGTGTGTTCACATATGGTCTGCACCATGTTTTGCAGCTTGCAAAGGCAGTATGCATGCAAATTATATGTGAGTCCCTTAGAGAGGCAAAACACATGCAGCAGCCCTTAGGGACCCTCTTTAGTAACCATGCTCTAGGCACCAGGGGCACCATTTACAGGAGTGCTAAAGTGTGTGCCAGTTGTAACACAATTAGACCATTTTACTTTTTTTTCAGGGAAAGAGCAGTGGAGCCTGGTTAGCAGGTTTCAGTGCACTTTCAGAGTCAAAACCCAGCCCCTAGCAGTTCTAGTGGGGGCAAAAGGTGGGGGGACAACTGCAACAATATTCTAGTTTCCTACAAGTTCCACAAATGTTTCTGAGTCCAAAACCTAAATTGCTTCATTAGGACCAATGCCAAGCAGTATTCTGTCGAGGAAAGGCCTTCAAGGGCAAAATCTTTGTATTTGTTCCTTTGGTAAAGCTAAATTAGAGGACCGTTGACTAGTTTGCAGTCCAATAATTTCTCAGAATTAATCCAGAATTTTGGGATTCATACAGGGACTCCTCCCACTATAATGGTTGTCCAGTAATTAGTTAGGGCCTCCTTCGGATGTCACATAAGGACATAAAATGTTCACTGCATTGTACGAGACACAGAGGCTCAAGGAAGTTGAGTGGCTGTATTCCAGAGTTATTTTATAAGGAACCTCAGTCTCAAATAGGAAACTTTAAATCCCTTGTGGCTGTGTTTGCAAAGTCCTCTAGATGGGACCAAAGAAGTCAATATTGCAAGTGAGTGGTTCTTTATTCAGCCCCCATGTGTGCCTCTCCCTAGCATCCTAATTATGGGCTGAAACATTTTGACTATTATAACAGGAGGAACTCTTGTATAAAACACAAAATTCAAGATTAAGTTTGAGGAATTATTGGACTGTAAACTAAGAAATGGCCCTTTACTTTGGCTTTGACAGAGATACAATGGGACTACCTCTTGTAGTATTCTTCCCAATGAAATAATAAATGGAAACGCCAACAAGTATCTGTAAGATACAAGGATGGTAAGATAACTTATGTCACTATTGCAATTGATGTATGCACTTAACAAGTGCTGGCAATTAAATCCATTTCTCCTTGTATCTAGGTGATGTGATAGGACACTTTAAAGAAAATGCTTATTCAATAAGCTAATGTATTTTAAATATATTTTTACGAATAGTGAACGGTGCTATTATTTCAGTTTCAGTGGAGGTATTTAACTAAAATCTCCACAATGAACCTTTTTACTTTGATATACTTGAAGGAGGCACTTTTTGGGAAAACCAGTATTGTGGAAGATAGTCAGGCTATTTGGTTTGCAAGTAAACACAACCATCAAGAAACAGAATTATCAGGGACACACATTTATTTGAAAGAAACATTTATTACATATTCTTGCTGAGGTTATGCTGGGAGGTTATAATTTGAGAGGCACTCTTTTCAACATAAATTACGATTAATTGAAAGATATTCACCACAATGGGTAATTACAAGAAATGTTTTAATTTCCACTGCGAAGTCAGGTGAAGCGGATATGTCATACACAGTGAAGTCTCTAGAGTTGATGGGTAATGTGTTTGAGAGGCCAGTGAGGGGTCAATGCAGTGGTACTATCATGCTGACGAAGGTGTGTTGTCTGGATTTTGAGTTCTTAATATTATTGTACAAGAATATTGTGCTACAAGTATATCATGACAGCAAAAATAACATGGGACAAAATATTTATTTTAAGTAGATAGTATGTTTTTGCTTGTCAATAAAATTTTACAATTATAGTATACCAAAATATTTTGGTATTTACTGTAATGTCCATGCAAATTTCAATGGGTACGTTCATTAATTATTTTTGCTATTAAGAGGTGTTGTTTGAGGCTTTTGGCATTTTTTTGGTATCATTTCATTTTACATATGTTTCCATGTTCTGGGTTATTTTGGTGGTGTGGGTGGGTGGTAATTTACTTCTACATTATATAAATTTTTAATGAAGTTGTTTTTTAATATGTACTTTATGTAGTTGAAAATATTTTTCACTATGTGTTATATTGATATATGTTAGGTTTCATATATTTTGGGGTGCTTTTGTATATATTTTTCATGGATTATTGGATTTATAAGGGGGTTAGGTGGGTAGTGTTTAATTTTGGGATATTTTTAATATTTTATTATTTTTGAGGTTCTCACCTCCTCTCTCAGTGCATACTCTTTCTCTAATGTTTATGGAACTCGATTTAGAACAGTAAGTCTTACTTTATCTATCCCCTCATAATATATGCACTAGACCCCTTATTTGTAGGACTGTTATTAGAAAAGTAAATCTTTCCTCCACCAACAATTTTTGAACTTTTGCAAATGTTCGTGGCAGTAAATGTCAGTCCTTACTCCTGCTTAAGAATTTCAAACGAATACATACAAAAATATATCATGTCCATTATTTTATTTTAATTGTAATTTATTGAAAGTTTTTTTTAATATATCCTGTTGTATACAGTTAGCAAGTGTCAACAGAATTCCCATAGAACAGGCAATACAATAAATGTTGTGGGCTTACCACACCACTTCTAACCAAGTTACTGGCATCTCCCCTTTCTCCGCCCTAAAGGGAAGGAAACCCTGTACTAAATTCTTCCCGAACTGGTTGAGAGGGGGAACTTACATTATGAATGACATTCAAGACTTTAAAAACAAGATAAGCACACACCAAACTAAATATAAAACTCTGTACGACAAAAAACATGGATCCAAAATTCCACAATGGAGAGTGGGAGACTGGGTATGTGTTAAGAATCCCAGATGTGGCAATAGTGACACAAAATTTTCCAAACCCGTGCAAATAACAGAGTTCAGGAGCAACACAGCCATATTGGATAATGGCTAAATGTGGAGCATGGACAGACTGACTAAATTGCAACCCACACACAGTGAATCATTTGACCACAGACTCACCATAGAATCTCACAATCGGGATCCACACAACTTACCTATGATCCAAATACCCTGCAAGGCTCCGGATTGGCAAAAAGACTATGTTATGTCCAAATAACCATTGTGTTTTATCTTTTCCTTGTTTAGCATTAGGGGGAAGATGTGTTACAATGTGTATTTTCACTCATCTATGTGAGATATTATTCCCCTTCTTTACTCAATATATATAGTATGCTCCTCCCTTGTTTACCCCTGTTAATTCACCATGGTATCATCCTCTGTTCCCCTGGAGGCTACGTTCGAATGTTCAGGCATGACAGTTGCTGGGCTGATGGTGGAGAGAGGAGTCCGGTGATAAAGAGATGATCTTACCTGAAGAGTTTGGCCTTTTTATCAGTTGTCCACCTGCAATGCAAATTTGATACAGAAACATTCTACGAATTTCACATAAGAGTTTGAACGTTACTTTCAGACAGGAAGGCACTTCAAGTGTATTAGAAATCGAGGCCTATGAATTAAACTAAGCTAATAAATTCACCACACAATGTAGGCTAGCAAATATATCATCCGATTAACACATCATTGAATCACGTTACTAATGTGTCCCAGAACAAGTTACACTGCTTACAATGGTAAGTAAACATTCTGAGCAATAATTATCAAGCCTTACAATGGGGTACATTAAATTTCACAGTATCATGTTAATTGATTCACATTTTCTTCTAGCATCTAATTCTCTCATGACATCGAATAATATGTGAGTGCATTTAGCAAACGATTACATTTCACTCCTAACAGATACCCCATGTAGAATACAACCTGCCACTCTATCAAGGAGATAGTGGAATTTATCATTTGTAATTACCCAAGTCCAGATCCCAATGTCCAAGGTGACGGTTTACTGATGGCTTTGGGTGAAATTGGCTCCAAGGGACTACTGCCATTGTAGTAGACATTAATGTTTATCCAAAGCCTGCCTGAAATTAATGGAAGAGATGTTTCTGGAGTGCCCCAATCCTATTTTTGGGAAGAAAGACACATCTCTTCTTCATGTTGAAAATCACCCCGAATATTGTCTATGTTCAGCTTTGATTTCAGATTACTCACTTTGAATCACATTTGATGAAGAAGACGGGTTGCTGTTGCTAAGGCTAATTGTGCCATGGGAAGAGAAAAAGCATAAATTGTTTGTTTGCATTTGTCACCCCGAGTGGGACGGGAATGCCCGGACGCGGGTCCTGTGATCTCTATGCCACTGGAGTCAAGCTATCCTGGCTGATGAGGGATAAAACCCCGAAACCAGTCCTAGGATGCGTGTTTCCTGTCCAGGGAGGACCTGGCCTGGCAGTTTGGACTGGGCTGTTCCCATTGGGCACAGGTCAAGACTGATTTGCATAGGGCTGGGTCTAAACTGGAATGGCATAATGAGCAAAAAAACAATGGATTTTGGGCCAGATCGCTGTACTGGGATGAATGTATGTCATTGTTTTGCATTCTGTCCATCAATTGTTCCTTTTGCATTTGTCACCCCGAGTGGGGCAGGAATGCCTAGACGTTGGTCCCGTGCTCTCCATGCCACTGGAGTCAAGCTATCCTGGCTGATGAGGGCTGAAACCACAAAACCAGTCCGAGGATGCTTGTTTCCAGTCCAGAGAGGACCTTACTTGGCAGTTTTGGTTGGACTGCTACAATTGGACACAGGGTCAAGACTGATTTGCATATGGCTAGGTCCAAACTGGAAAGGCATGGTGTGCAAAAAAACGATGGATTTAGACCCAGATCTATGGACTGGGGTGTATGTATGTCATTGTTCTGCATTCTGTCCATCAATTATTCTTTTTGCATTGGTCACCCCGAGTGGGACGGGAATGCCCAGACGTGGGTCCCATGCTCTCCATGCCACTGGAGTGAAGCTATCCTGGCTGATGAGGGGTGAATCCCTAAAACCGGTCCTAGGATGCTTGTTTCCAGTACAGGGAGGTCCTGGCCTGGCAGTTCATGCTTGACTGTTCCCATTTTGCATAGGGTCAAGACTGATTTGCATATGACTGGGTCCAAAACTGGAATGGCATGGTGGGCACAAAAATGATGGATGTAAGCCCAGATCTCTGTACAGGGGTGAATGCATGGCATTGTTCTACATTCTGTCCATCAATTGTTCTTTTTGCATTTGTCACCCTGAGTGTGACGAGAATGCCCAGACGTGGGTCCCGTGCTCTCCATGCCACTGGAGTCAAGCTATCCTGGCTGATGAGGGGTGAAACCCAGAACCGGGTTGTAGAATGCTTGTTTCCTGCCCAGTGAGGACCTGGCCTGGCAGTTCGGGCTGGACTGTTACCATTGGGCACAGGGTCAAAACTGATTTGCATATGGCTGGGTCCAAACTGGAAAGGCATGGTGTGCAAAAAATGATGGATTTAGGCCCAGATCTCTGTACTGGGGTGAATGTATTTTATTGTTCTCCATTCTGTCCATCAATTCTTCTTTTTGCATTTGTCACCCTAAGTGGGGCAGGAATGCCCATATGTGGGTCCCGTGCTATCCATGCCACTGGAGTCAAGCCATCCTAGCTGATGAGGGGTGAAACCCCAAAATCGGTCCTAGGATGCTTGTTTCCAGTCCAGGGAGGACCTGGCATGGCAGTTCGGGCTGGACTGTTCCCATTGAGCACAAGGGATAGACTGATTTGCATGTGGCTGGGTCCAAGCTGGAATGGCATGGTAAGCAAAAAAAAACGATGGATTTAAGCCCAGATCTCTGTACTGGGGTGAATGTATGCCATTGTTCTGAATTCTGTCCGTCAATTGTTCTTTTTGCATTTGTCACCCCGAGTGGGTCGGAAATGCCCAGAAGTGGGTCACGTGCTTTCCATTCCACTGGAGTCAAGCTATCCTGGCTGATGAGTGTTGAAACCCCAAAACCGGTCCTAGGATGCTTGCTTCCAGTACAGGGAGGACCTGGCAATGCAGATTGGGCTGGACTGTTACCATTGGGCACAGGGTCCAGACTGATTTGCATATGGCCGGTTCCAAGCTGGAATTGCATGGTGAGCAAAAAAACAATGGATTTAGTCCCATATCTCTGTACTGGGGTGAATGTATGTCATTGTTCCGCAGTCTGTCCATCAATTGTTCTTTTTGCATTGGTCACCCAGAGTGGGACGAAAATGCCCAGACGTGGTCCCATGCTTTCCATGCCACTGGAGTCAAGCTATCCTGGCTGATGAGGGGTAAAACCCCGAAACCGGTCCTAGGATGCTTGTTTCTAGTCCAGGGAGAACCTGGCCTGGCAGTTTGGGCTAGACGTTCCCATTTTGCATAGGGTCAAGACTGATTTGCATATGACTGGGTCCAAATTGGAATGGCATGGTGAGCACAAAAACAATGGATGTAAGCCCAGATCTCTGTACCTGGGGTGAATGTATGGCATTGTTCTGCATTCTGTCCATCAATTGTTCTTTTTACATTTGTCACCCGAGTGGGACGGGACTGCCCAGATGTGGGTCCCATGCTCTCCATGCCACTGGAGTGAAGCTATCCTGGCTGATGAGGGGTGAAACCCCGAAACCGGTCCTAGGATGCTTCTTTCCAGTCCAGGGAGGAACTGGACTGGCAGTTCGGGCGGGACTGTTTCCATTGGGCAGAGGGTCAAGGCTGATTTGCATATGGCTGGGTTCAAACTGGAATGGCATGGTGAACAAAAAAATGATGGATTTAGGGCAGGCCCAGATCTCTGTACTGGGGTGAATGTATGGCATTGTTTTGCATTCTGTCCATCAATTGTCCTCTTTGCATTGGTCACCCTGAGTTGGACGGGAATGCCCAGACGTGGTTCCCATGCTCTCCATGCCGCTGGTTCGAGCTATCCTGGCTTATTAGGGGCGAATCCCCAAAATCGGTCCTAGGATGCTTGTTTCCAGTCCAGGGAGGACCTGTCCTGGCAGTTCGGGCTGGACTGTTCCCGTTGGCAATAAGGTCAAGACTGATTTGCATATGACTGGGTCCAAACTGGAATGGCATGGTGAGCAACAAACAATAGATTTAGGCCCAGATCTCTGTAGTAGGGTGAATTTATGGCATTGTTCTGCATATTGTCAGCCAATTGTTCTTTTTGCATTTGTCACCCCGAGTGGGACGGGAAGGCCCCGACGTGGGTCCCGTGCCTTCCATGCCGCTGAAGTCAAGCTCTCCTGGCTGATGAGGGGTGAAACCCCGAAACCGGTCCTAGGATGCTTTTTCCCAGGTCAGGGAGAACCTGGCCTGGCAGTTTGGGCTGGACTTTTCCCATTGGACACAGAATCAAGACTGATTTGCATATGGCTGGGTCCAAGCTGGAATGGCACGGTGAGCAAAAAAATGATGGATTTAGGCCCAGATCTCTCTACTGGGGTGAATGTATGGCATTGTTTTGCATTCTGTCCATCAATTGTCCTTTTTGCATTTGTCACCCTGAGTGGGACGGGAATGCCCAGACGTGGGTCCTGTGCTCTCCATGCCGCTGATTCAAGCTATCCTGACTTATTAGGGGCGAAACCCCAAAATGGGTCCTAGGATGCTTGTTTCCAGTACATGGAAGAACCTGTCCTGGCAGTTCGGGCTGGACTGTTCCCATTGTCAATAAGGTCAAGACTGATTTGCATATGACTGGGTCCAAACTGGAATGGCATGGTGAGCAAAAAACTATAGATTTAGGCCCAGATCTCTGTACTAGGGTGAATTTATGTAGTTGTTCTGCATATTGTCCTCCAATTGTTTTTTTTGCATTTGTCACCCCGAGTGGGACGGGAAGGCCCCGACGTGGGTCCCGTGCCTTCCATGCCACTAAAGTCAAGCTATCCTGGCTGATGAGGGGTGAAACCCCGAAACCGGTCCTAGGATGCTTTTTTCCAGGCCAGGGAGAACCTGGCCTGGCAGTTTGGGCTGGACTTTTCCCATTGGGCACAGAATCAAGACTGATTTGCATATGGCTGGGTCCAAGCTGGAATGGCACGGTGAGCAAAAAAACGATGGGTTTAGGCCCAGATCTCTCTACTGGGGTGAATGTATGGCATTGTTCTGCATTCTGTCCATCAATTGTTCTTTTTGCATGGTAATCATTGAGGTGTGATAAAATGTTCGCTCTTCAAAGCTGCAGAACTGAAACCACTGGTTGCCAATACCTTGGTGAATGTTCTTGGTGCTGTTGAGAAAAGGAATGGTAGGGATTGAAAATGACAGTGTTTTCCATCCACAGTAAACCTGAAGTACTTATGGCTCTCTGGATGGATCAGACATGGATATAAGCTTGTTTCAGATTCAACGTTGCCAGGAAGTTGCCTTAACTGATCAATGGAAATATTGTCTCTACGGAAGTCATTAAAAAAAATTCCCATTTGGTGACTTTTATCAGGGATTTCAAATACAAAGCCAAAATGGAAATCCCAGTCTACTTTGTAACCCTGGGCGTAGGACTATGTTACGCTAGCGTAGTTTGCGTAGTTTCCGCAACTACGCGCAACGTGAATTGCACGTAGCACAGTGCAAAAACGCATAGCGTAGCGGGCATTTTTTGCTTACTCGCGGCCCTCAACATCAAGTTGGCGACCGCGAGCGAGCAAAATAACATCCCGGCGAGACTTTTTCCTCGTTCGCGATCTGCAACATCAAGTTGCCGATCGCGAGCGTGGAAAATAAACCTCCCGGCGAGATTCTCAACGCGGGGAGGGCTGGTTTCTCATTGCGAGTGGTCGCGTATGCTCACGACCGCTCGCGATGAGAAACTACTAGTCCACGTTGAGAAAGCTGCCACTCGAGTGCAAACCGACTCGAGCGGCAGAAAATTACCGCTTGCACTGTGCAAGATGCTGTTTGCAATGATTGCATAGTGCGGACAAGCATCCGGCACTGTGCAATCAGTGCGAACAGCATTTTGCACAGTGCACTACGCAGTTTGCGTAGCTATGCGTAGCGCGAAGTGCACTTCGCTTAGCTATGCGTAGCGCTACTACGCGTACTACGCCCAGTGTTACTTCTTTCAGCAAAAGGAAGAGGCACAAGTAGAACCATTTTTGTTCCTTTTGAGGAGGTACTGGAATTACTACCTTCCTCTTGATGATTTAGTTGATCCTTGATCGTATTACTTCTCTTTTGAAGGGATCTGCTAACCATCATGGATAATTGAAAGGACCCATATATACATTATATACAGATTTATTTGAGGTAAGAAGAATTGCAGTCTTGCAATTACCTCAAAATATTACTTTCTGATTTTTCTCTTGATTGAGTTCTCCTTTTGGTCAGGGATTATTGCAAAACATGACTCCCTGACGTCTAGCCATGCATTGAAATGGGGGTGGGTTAATATCCTGCTGTACTCTTAGAGCATAGAGCCTATAAAAGGTGGTTTCTGAACCATAGCCTTCTGGGTAGTCTCTAGGTTCCATGGTTTCGTCCACAGGGATCTGCGCCCTGCCAGTGCTGCTCCTTCTGATGATGCAAATGCACCTAAAGTGTCTGTTAAGAGCATAATAATACCTTCATCTGTGTAAAGATAGCTGTAGGATCACTCTTCTCCTGAATACACATATATATCCTTTAAAAATCCTTTACCAGAACCTGTGTGGTTTAAGCGGAGTATGTACCGGACCTCAAGTCAAAATTGGAGGCCCCATATGAACATTTAGAGCTAACTCGATATTCCTTCCTGCTGGGTCTGATATCATGGACAACTCACAAGAAAGTGAAGAGGAAGACGCTATAGATAACAACATTGAATTCACTTTTGGGATTTGGGGACATTTTCCTCAAATTGTTAATATAAGTATCTTTTGTTGAAGAACCAAGGGGTATTCTGCTTCTCAATATCTTTCCAGTTCTTGAAAATAATTTTTTTGACAAATCATTGATAGGAAGATCCTCCTCACCACAGACCCGTCATATATTTTGATTGGAATGTATTTTGCCTTTGGGGAACTGTCTCATCAGGCTCCAGTCTCTGCGATTTAGCCTGGGGATCATTAATTGTTGCTTGGTTAGTTGTCAGAGGTATGATTTGAATATTTTGAGGACAACTACCTCCTCCATATCCTCCACATCATTCAGCTTCTGCAATGATTTGCCCCTGAAAGTGTGGCATCCATCTAAGGAGGAAATGAGTTTGCTAAGAGCACAATTTTCTATTTATGCTGGTTTCACACCAACTAAATCTTCTGAGAAAAAAGTCTTGGTATATAACAAACCTGTGAGCAGCCTTCCTAGCGTGACACGCACTGGTGCACGCTGTGCTAGGGCCACAAAAAACGCTAACCCCCTCCGCATGGCTCCAGATCGGCCCACTAGCATTGTGCTGAAACTTGCTCCCTGGCCGAGCCTTGCACATGCGCAAGAGCTATTCATTTTTTAAATTCAAAAGCAAATATGCTGTTAGTGGAACATTCCACAATTATTCTGGATTTTTGCAAGTGACACAAAGTTACTTGGTCAAAATTAAATTAGCAGACTTGTTTTTAGTAGTCAGTGTAGGTTTAGATGAGTATGTTCATGAATACATATCCAAAGTCCATGACAATTTTTCAGGTGGAAATTTGCTATTTATTTTTATATCTTATTGTAATGAATTCAGGATGAAGCTTGCTTATTAGGTAAAAGGGCATAGCCTACAAATTATTATTACTATTCTTATTTGTAATAGTAATATTAATATTATTATTATCGAGTAAGAAGTCTTATGTTAGTATGTGATATATCAATTTCTTAAAAAGCTTTAGGCCTCCTATTCTGTTCATCATTTTATGTTAGTAGATCTTTTGAGAATTTCCAATGGTGGCATTTGACCACCTAGTTGTGGAGGGAATTGGGGGCGGGGTATAGTCTTTAATTAAAATGCCTTTGGAAACTGTACAGCTGGAAGCTGCAACTTTAATATTGTTTCTTCAAGAAAAGGGGAGAAAGGCCCCTATCCCTTACTCGCCAGGTATTAAGCGTTGGTCAAAAGGTGCTGGTTCTTGCCCGATGACAGGGGGAAACCCCTATCCCCCTAATTTTTGCAAAAGTTCTGAGGGTTTGTCTAGGCAAGATTGATATATTTTAATTCTTGGAGGAACAAATTCCAATTCAAAACAAGTTGATCCAGAGGTGAAAAAGTCCTTTATTTGCACTCTCACATAGGAGTGGGTATGAAGGATGAGAAAAAGAGGTGGCACAGCCAACACGTGTTTCGCCCCCTACATGGCCTATAGGCCTGGGGCTTCTTCAGGGCTGTACAGTAAGGGTTAATAAAGCCATTTGAGAGTATGCAGATACATATAAGAGTATATAGCAAGAGAGTCAGAGAGAACATACGGGTGGGTCAAGAAGTGAAAGCGCGTTGGGAGGAGAGAGAAAGGCGAGAAGGTGAATGAACAGGGTGATAGACGTTACAGGACAGCGAGTATATAGTTGACAGCGAAGAGTTAGTGAGGGAATGAATAGTGTATTGAAAGGGAAAAACAAAAGGGGGGTTGTAATGCAGAAGTCATGTGAGGGTTAGTGAGGGAGATTAGGTAAGAGTCAATATGTACAAGTTTAGATACAGTGTGTAGCATATTTTAGAATGAAACACGATAATGGTCATATCATATGTCCATATTTTAGAACAAAGAAAAAGAGCAGTACGTGATTATAGGTGACCAAAACCGAAGACATCAAGGGTTCCAATAGGCCACAGGTCATTTAAGTATACGAAGAGAAACATTGTTATATACATTTGGTATGTCAGTAAGGGCCATAAACAGAGATTGAACACGTGGTTGTTACAAGATACAGGGTAAATGGAATGTGATCCACATAGGCGGAACGAAGAAAGTGAGAAATTCGACAAGTCATGGAACATGGAACATATAGGTGGAGTAACGACAATAACAATGCGTACACAAGACATTTAAGGCCAACAAAACATTATTATATGGAATGTAAATAAGTAAAGGTTGTATATTTACAAGGTCAGTACCGGATCACGGGCAGCAAGGTGATGAGTTGATAATGGGTTGGTAAAGGGTTATCACGAGAGAGAAGATCACAATTAGTCTAAATAATGGGTCTGGTCGTTGAGCATGCAGTGCAAGTCGGGCGATATCTAGATGCTCGACGAGACAGTGAATTTGCTTAGAGGCAAGTAGTGGTGATCTGCGGTCGTGTGAAGGCAAGTGGCGTGGTTGCTGGGCAATATCATGCTCGATAGTGATTACATTCGTCGGTTTGTATCAGGTTGCAGGCGTGATCACGATCCAAGTATCCAACGTAGTGCTTTCAAAGATTGTTTCCATTTAAAGTTGATCATAGGTAATAACGTGCACATGAAGGTTCCATGCGTGAACTATTTTAAGGTGATGATGATTACAGCTGAGGTCGGCAATGCGGCAAAATGCGGTCCCAAGGGGGATTGACGTGTTGAGATACGAGTGGCGCGGTATTAGAAAGATGTAGGTTTAGATTGAACGTGCTCATGACGGTTGAGGCTTATTTTGATTTTGACAGTGCGGTGGTAGGAGTGAAGACTTATCACAGTAACAGCAAAACGTGATCAGAATGGCGCTTACCGGGTGTTTTTTAAAATAAGTAATTACAACGAGATACGAGTGGCGCGGTAGTGCGAGTATTTATTTCGAATGAGGGTGTTCGTGACAGGTGAGGTTTAAAAACTACAAAGGTAAGCTAGTCACGGTGAGGCGTTAAGGCAGTAGA
This sequence comes from Triturus cristatus, assembly GCF_964204655.1. Classification (NCBI taxonomy): domain Eukaryota; kingdom Metazoa; phylum Chordata; class Amphibia; order Caudata; family Salamandridae; genus Triturus; species Triturus cristatus. The sequence goes on from NC_140585.1 coordinate 445,490,046, forward strand.
AGCAAGAAGTAAGCAGAATAGGGCTTACCGGGTGTTTCTGTAATAAGAAGTTTCAACGATGTACTAGGTAAATTAACGTAGGATTCTAAGGGGAGGGGATCAAAAAGGAAAAAAAGATTTCCTTAGCACATGACTTGTCGAATTTCTCACTTTCTTCGTTCCGCCTATGTGGATCACATTCCATTTACCCTGTATCTTGTAACAACCACGTGTTCAATCTCTGTTTATGGCCCTTACTGACATACCAACTGTATATAACAATGTTTCTCTTCGTATACTTAAATGACCTGTGGCCTATTGGAACCCTTGATGTCTTCGGTTTTGGTCACCTATAATCACGTACTGCTCTTTTTCTTTGTTCTAAAATATGGACATATGATATGACCATTATCGTGTTTCATTCTAAAATATGCTACACACTGTATCTAAACTTGTACATATTGACTCTTACTGCATCTCCCTCACTAACCCTCACATGACTTTTGCATTACAACCCCCCTTTTGTTTTTCCCTTTCAATACACTATTCATTCCCTCACTAACTCTTCGCTGTCAACTATATACTCGCTGTCCTGTAACATCTATCACCCTGTTCATTCACCTTCTCGCCTTTCTCTCTCCTCCCAACGCGCTTTCACTTCTTGACCCACCGGTATGTTCTCTCTGACTCTCTTGCTATATACTCCTATATGTATCTGCATACTCTCAAATGGCTTTATTAACCCTTACTGTACAGCCCTGAAGAAGCCCCAGGCCTATAGGCCATGTAGGGGGCGAAACACGTGTTGGCTGTGCCACCTCTTTTTCTCATCCTTCATACCCACTCCTATGTGAGAGTGCAAATAAAGGACTTTTTCACCTCTGGATCAACTTGTTTTGAATTGGAATTTGTTCATCCAAGAATTAAAATATATCAATCTTGCCTAGACAAACCCTCAGAACTTTAATATTGTACAATGTAGCTCATCTCAGTTCAGCCACTGATGGCACACAATTCTTCTCCTTTATATTTTCACATGTATTTGGACAAAATATTGTTTTAAAAATATTGGGAGACAGAAATATAAAAAATGCAATACTTAGCCACACAAATATCGCGGTGCACATATATTGTTGACAAGAATATTGTTTTTGGAGGTACATTATATCGTTGTAAAATATAGTGATGTAATTAATATAGTTTTTACTAATATAGTGGTTGAAATATTGTTTTTTAATTATTTTAATATGTTTTAGTTATACACATTGTATGTCTTACTATTGTTTATGGTAAATTTATTGATTGTTTTAAAAATATAGCTTGTCATTTTAAGTGTTTTAGATACTTCAATTAATTTTTAACAGTAATTTATAGAGCTGAAGAGGTTTGTTGCTTTTGTATGGGGACAGGTTGGGAAGTTAATTAGGGAATAATTAATTAAGATTTAATTAATTTCAGTTAATCCAATAATTGATATTTATTATTTAATTTATGAAATACTGATTTATTTTGGTTATATGTTATTTGCAGTCTTCTTGGGTTTGTAGGGTTGTAGAATGGGAACGTTAGGAAGTAATAATTACCAATTTGTTTTTAATTATTAATTAGTTACTTGAATAAATATGTAATATATGAAAAAGTGATTTATTTTACTTATATTTTAGTTGTGTGATGCTAGGTTCATAAATGTATAGTGTGGAAAGTTAATTAAATAGTACTTAATTAACTATTCGTTATTTGTAAATTAATTATTTAATTGAATTTTAAATATGCAAATTATGGAACACATATTTTATTTTAGTTGCAGGATGCTAGGTTAGTAGGGGACTAGGATGATAAGTTAATTAAGTAATAACTAATTAAAAATTAATTATTAATTGGTAAATATTTCATTTATTTTAAGTACGTAAGGTAGTTCATAACTATTTTTTTGTTAGATTTTAGGTGTAGGCTGCTAGGTTTGTAGGGGCACAGGTTGGGAAGTTAATTAATTATTACTTGAATAACAATTATTTATTATTTAATAACTCATTTGTTTATAGAATATTAATTATGCATATTAATTAATAGTTTTTCGTTTTTCAATACAGATGTTTTATGTTAATTTATACATTTTTTTATTGATATTTTTTCTACATTTATCATCATTGGTTGAAGTGAAGTTTTTTTGCTACTCTTGCTTAGACTGCAGTAGGAATAGTAAAAGTAACCTCTTCACAGTTAACACTTACCTTACTGTTGCACTATAATTTTACAGCTTGGCATGGATGGCACTGGCTAATCCTATGCTTAAAAACTTTGCAGTATAAATGGCAAAATACTCTGTTCCTTTCTAGCTTGGGGTGGATGGCACTGTGCCAATATTAAGCTTAAAAACTTTGCCAATAAAACAGATATTTGAGGTGAGCAGATTCTAGAGTGTCACTGATGTTGTAGGGTGCCTGCCCTCGACCTAAACCTGGAACTACTCAGAGTTCACAAGAGTGCTTTGTTTTTGCATTATTTATGTGGCACTCGAAGCCTGAAAGGGGGTTCTTTTGAGATTAGATGTGGATATATATATAATATGATTTACCTGTAACATCACTGATTTTCAGCTCAAGTGAGCACTCTGATGTCGCATAGGCCTTGAATGGTGGGTGAATGGTGGTTACATACTCGTTAGTATGTTTTCTATGTGTATCTATTCACCAAGTGGGAAGGGCTATATAATATGTTTGTATAATGGCGCCAACCAGATTGATAAAGGCTTCCAGTAAGCCAAAACATGTCTCTCTTTCATCTCTGGGATTGCGGGTGACCATATTTAACAAACAGATGTCTTATCCTGACCACCTCAAGTCTGTGCCTTCTTCAATGGATGTCTCTGTGGGAGCTGGATGTTGTGTTCATATATATATTCACAGAAAAAACCATGTGATGTCATCAGTGATGTCATTTGAGATGTCATCAGTGATGTCATGAGTGATGTCACTGACCATGTCATGATTGATGTAATATGTGACGTCATCAGCAGTGCATTGCGGGCACGCGAGTTATAGTTAGCTGAACTAACTATAACGGGGGAATTTCAATGGTTTTGTACAAGTGAAAAGTCCAGCTAACTATAACACCCCTGAAACCTATGGTTTTTTCAGTGAATTTCTGAGGTTTTTTAAATGCTAATTCCTAACTATAACGTGCCTGAAACCTATGGTTTTTTCTGTGAATTTCAAAGGTTTTTTAAATGCTAATTTCTAACTATGCCTACAGAGATAGGACATGTGAAGAAAGAAGAAAAAATGCATAGAAAGAAAAAAAAGAAGTGCAGAAAGAAGCAACAGAAGTCCTCAAAGACGAAGAAAAGTGCAGGAAGAAGGATAACGTGCAGAAAGAATAAAAAGAAGAGCAGAAAGAATCCTTGTTGCAAAATCATCCTGTACCCTCAACTTTTTCAGACGGAGACTGGTGGTAACTGAGTCTGACTAACCAGTCCTAGAGCCAGTGCTATGTTAAAAGACACTTAGAATACAGTGAAAACACCTACATACACTAGGGAACATTATGCGTTAGGGTCCCCCTGTGATTAGCATGACCTCCTCTGTAAGCCCCTAGTATATAATAGGGCAGGGGGATTAAAACTACCTCTTGAAACAGGCCACAGGGCGTTTTTGCACACGTTAACTCAGGCCCCGTCCCCTCCCTTCACCACTGTGTAAACACGCCCTGTGTCCGTTTTTAGTTGGGAGATTAAGTTCATTTGAATCCTGAGGGTCCCTAGGGTCCAACTAGCCCACTAGGTACCTCCAGTAAGTGCCACAGAGCTGCGTTGCAGAGAGGTGTAAAAAGTGGCACAGCCTGGACCACCTCTCTGCAATGCAGCTCAGTGACGCTTACTGGAAGCACTTGGTGGGCTAGTTAGGCCCCAGGGGCCCTCAGTATTGAAGGGAAATTATATCCCCAATTTAAAACGTGCCATAGTGCGTGTTTGCACACGTCACCTCAGGCCCCGTCCCCTCCCTTCACCACTGTGTAAACGCGCCCTGTGGCTGTTCTAAGTTGAGAGATTAAGTCCCCTTGAATCCTAAGGGTCCCTAGGGTCAAACTAGACCACTAGGTACCTCCAGTAAGCGCCACAGAGCTGCGTTGCAGAGAGGTGTAAAAAGGGGCTTGGCCTCAGAACACCTGTCTGCAGCGCAGCTCCCTGGCGCATACTGGAGATGCCTGTTTGGCTAGTTGGCCCTCAGGGACCCTCAGTATTGCAGAGGAATTAATTCCCCATCTTACAACTCGCCAGGGGGCGCGTTTGCAGAGTGCTGCAAGGAGGGGGCGTGGCCTCCGGCACGATGCCAGTCTTTTATTTATTTTAATTTTTTAAGAAGGGGGGCTGTGTGGTTCCCTTCTTATTCTAATTTATTGGCCCTGATGACCCCACCCCCCAGGGCCTGTCTCCTAAATATATTTTTTTGACCCCAATCCCCAGGGCCGGCCACTGTTTTTTATTGTTTTTAAAAAATATATATTTATAGACACACCTAGGACATGCTGGACAAACCGTACGTACCTATCACCATGACGATTTGAGTGATATTCATTAAAAGGCGACTATGCATACAATGAATCCACGTGGAATGTATTTCCACCACTAGTGAAGCTCTGACATGTCTGATGCCCTACCGTGCCTAATCCCGGTAGACACCCTAGTCGTTTATTTATACAAACATGGGTAGCTATTGACGGGCACATTTAATACACATGCACACCAAGCCATTCAAAGGGGATTCGACAAAAATTCGACAAAAACTATGTAAGAAACCCCCCTCACGGTTAATAAAACACACATCCACTGCCGGATGTGTAATACTTTTTATTTTACTCTCTGGAAAGGGGACGAACATCACTTGAGAGTCACAGCGCGCTCCTGGCAGAGCCCAATGCTGTGTTACACCCACCATTGCCTGCCAAGTGCCACACACCTCTGTGTTGTATTCCACCAGCTAGTGCATATGCTATGACACTCTCTAGCCCATGTGCACTGTAACACCACCCCGTGAATATGTCATGCCACACTTGTATTCGCACGGGTTATATTGCCCCATCTAACGTGCCTTCCTCGATGCCTATGTTGTAACGCACAGTGCTATGCCATACATATTACAATCTGGGATCCATATCTTTGTCACAGTGTATATGCAACGTTACACTCCCCAGCACATATTTTATATTACAACTTTAGAGACTAGTTAGGTTACACAACACTGCCCTGTGCATATTACACTCCAAGGCGCACATCGCATAGCACGCGCTAGTGCCTGTGCTATCTCGCGCTCTCCAATGAATCTGTCATTGCGCACAATGTATTGCATATTATATTTCACGCCCGGTTCATCTTATATCACACTTTTTGGTGCATAGTTTATACCATACACTATATCTAGTTTTCATTTTCAATCGTGCTCTCAGGACTATGTTCTATATAACACTGTGTTCACCTACCCTTTTCACGGGCATTACATTTTGCGATAGGGGGTGGAGGGTCAGGGGGTGTTTCTGCCAAGTGAGCCCGGAGTCACAGTCACAAACGTCCTCTTCTTCCTGAATAAAAGTGAGATTATGCTGCATACTTGTTCATATTTTAAGTAGTTCACACAGACACACGTTTTAAGAACAATAAAGTTCCTAATACCCGCCTTCTCTGAACAGTTAGCTTGCTGCCCCATTCCCCTCCTCCCTATCCTCTGTTGTGTGAATCCATGGACTAGCCTCCTCCCTCCTGCCATGCATGGTCTGATGTGCTGCCACTGCCCTCAATTTAGTATGATGTACCAGTCCCCTCCTCCTGCCCTCCATTGCCCAATTCTATGCCCCATCATTGACCTCCTGCTTAAACTCTGTGCTTAGCTTGCTGCCCCTATTCTCCTTCCCCCTGCCCTCCGATGTCTTTGTGCATGCCCCTGCTCCATCCTTTTTGCCCACCATGTTCCATGGACCTGCCACTCCTATCTACTCTGAGTGTTCTGTTGAGCTGCCACTCCCCTCCCACCTGCCTAGCATTGTCAGATGACTGTAACCTGTCCCTGCCACCTCCACCCTGCCTGTCCACATGCCATGCCCCTATCCTCTTCCTCCTGTCCTACATGGTCCATTGTACTGCCACACCCTTCTGCCCTCCCTGGTCTGTTGTGCTGCAACTGCTCCTCCTGCCTGCCCCGTGCGGTCTGTTGTGAGGCCCCTTCCCCTGAACTTTCTTGTCTGTGCACAGGTCCTGACCCTCCCTTCTATCCTCCATCGTCCTTTGTGCATGCCCCTGCACCCTCCTTCTTGCCCATCATAGCCATTGTGCTGCCACTAACCCTCCCACTTGCCATGCATGGTCTTCTGTGCTGCCATGGCCCCTCCCACCTTCCCTGTGTGGTCAGTTAGCTGCCCCTGACCCCCTCCCACCTTCCCTCCATGGTCTGTGTGTATGCCATCACAGTCTCACTGTTGCTCTTCATGGTGTGTCTTGCTTCTAGTGCCCATCCTGCCTGACCTCCATGGCTATCTTGCTGCTCCTGCCCTGCCCCCTTGCCCCCAGCCCTCTGTTTACATGTGCAGACCCCTACTCCCTCCCTCCTGGCTTGTCTGTTCCATTGTAATGCCCCTGATCCGTCCCTCCTGCCCTTTATGGTCTGTTATGCTGCAGCTTTCTCTCCTGTCTGTCCATTATGGTCAGCTAGCTACCATTGCCTCTTGCCCCTCTGTTCTCTGTTGTCCATGTGCATGGTCCTGTCCCCTCCCTCTTGCTTTCTATGGATTGTTGTGCTGCACTCCCGTCCCGCATGCCCTGTGTGGTGTATTGTGCTGCTGCAAACCCTGATGCCTGCCCTGCAGGGTCAGTTTGGTGCACCTCTCCATGTCCCTCCTGTCCTCTGTTATCCAAGTCCATGTCCCTACCCCATTTCCTTCCATGATCCAATGTACCATACTTGCGAACATTTTGAACTTGGTAAGAGGGAGATTTTGAAAAAAAAATGGGGTATTGATTTTCCCCTTTGAGTTACATTGAAAAAGAGGATATTGTAGACACGAGACAGATCAAATAAAGCCCATTTGAGCTTAAAAACATTGGACGTTTCCTGGCTGAATCGGGTCTGTTGGCATGTATGGTTGTACTACCATTGCCTCTTCCTTCTGCCCACAATGGTCTATTACATTGCCACAGCCTCTCTTGCAAGTCCTGTATTGTTGGTTTGTTGCCCCTGCCCCCCTTTCCACTGCCCTCCATTGTCTGTTGTGCTGCCACAGCCCTTCCTGCCTGCTCAGTGTGGTTAAATTGTTGCCTTTGCACCCTCCTACCTGCCTTCAATTTTCAGAGTCCGTGCCCCTGGCCTCTGCCTCTCAACAATATCCTAATGAACAACTAGATTGCTAACATTCTATATTTATTACAAAAGTGTGGAACGCCTGACGTCATCTTGATGTAATCAAAACTGTAATCCCTAGAGCATTTCCTTAAGAAATTACATATATGAGAGGGTCTTATTGGCATCAAAATTATGGTTAGTGCTCTAAAAGACTAAAATATGGACATATTTTCTGAGTTTTCAAATAGCGACAAAGCACTTTTAAATTATTTGTTATCTTTATGTTTTTTTATCCAGTTGACCACTTGATTAAATGTTGCACTTAGGGGAGAGGATGTGGTGTTACTTCCAGAACTGCAGACTTTGCAACTGGGGAACCAGGTTGGAGTTTCTGCTTCAGCTCGACATTCTGTGATTCTGGTCAAATCACTTAGTCTCCCCATGTCTACAACCAAAATGAATTTGTTCTTGTGTGATGTAACCAATGCTCATGTAAAGCATTCCAATACCTGACAAGTCTGCACTATATAACACTGCAAAAACACAAAAAAATAAGTGTTTTGGACACTTCTGTCATTGGGCTATATTTGGGCTACATCTGGGTGATTTTGGGCTACATTTTGGGCTCTTTTGTCTCCGGTGGCCATCTTGGGAGATTTATTTGTTATGAAGTTTCCTAATTTCCTCATGTACTGCAGTCTCCTCAGTAGGAAATGCTTTCAGTTTTTTACTTTGATTCCATCATGAAGGTATTCAGATATGTCACACATTTGCCATAAATTCTGAAAGTTAGCACTCTAGTTGCTCATTAGATCACTGTAGTAAAACTACTGTTCACCATGGAAGTCTGCTCCTGGTATTAAAAGTGCATGTTTCAGTCTGCATCTCAGAATTTTTTAATGAAATAGAAGAGGATTTGAGAAGTCACTCAAAATGTGCCCTCATTTTCTTTCTTCAGCATTAATCATAATTTCTATGGCAAAATGAACCCCCTCATTGTGTTCCTTTTTAAATTAAATGTTTTAAGTGTTACCAGTTTATTCCAATCAAGATGGCTTCAGGTGTGCCATACTTTTTTCATAATGAAGACAGTAAGCGCTCTAGTTGTTTTTAAGAACACTCTGGGACATTCTGTCATTGGGCTATACTTGGGCTACATCTGGGTGATATTTGGGCTACATTTGGGCTCTTTTGTCTCTGGTGGCCATCTTGGGAGACTTATTTGTTATGAAGTTTCCTAATTTCCTCATTTACTGCAGTCTCCTCAGTAGGAAATACTTTCAGTTTTTTACTTTGATTCCATCAAGAAGGCATTCAGATGTGTCACACATTTGCCATAAATTCAGAATGTTAGCACTCTTTTTGCTCATTAGATCACTGTAGTAAAGCTACTGCTCACCAGGGAAAACTGCTGCTGGTATTGAAAGTGCATGTTTCAGTCTGCATGTCAGAATGTTTTAATGAAATAAAAGAGGATTTCAGAAGTCAAAATGTGCCCTAGTTTTTCTCTCTGCAGCACTAATCATACTTGTTATGGAAAAATGAACCCCCTCATTTTGTTCCTTTTTAAATTAAATGTTTTAAGAGTTACCACTTTAATCCAAGCAAGATGGCTTCAGGTGTGCCATACGTTTATCATAAGTAAGACTGTTAGCGCTCTAGTTGTTCTTTGGAACACTCTGGGAAGCTGCAGTAGAACACAAAGGAATCGACTGACAGTCTCTGCCCTTGTTGGATGTACATGTTTTACTGAGAATGTCAGACTTCATTCTCACATGACTGAGAAAGATAATGTGAATTTACAGAAAATAAGCTCTCAGTTTAGCTTATAGATCACCTTCCAAACCTCTGTGGGAAAAGCATGAGAAAATATTTTTCTCTCAATCATGATATCCCAGCAGAAGGCTTTTTCACATGGTGAAATCACCTTAGAACATACCACAATTCCTAAAATGAGTATGGTACCATCAACAAATGATTTATAATGTAACTAAAGTCTTAAAACCTTCTATTAACTGCAATGCTTTTTAATGAGGTGCTATCATGTATATTGGTCCCAAGATGGCTGCCAACACTTCTTGGATGAAGTGCTGACAGCCAATCAGATCTCAGGATGAGATGTGTGGTTAGGCTCCGCCCACATATATATATGATTTTCTCAGGAACTACTGAACAGATTGACACCACCAAGGCACTTCCCTGAGCTGAGGACTACCTCTCTGCCAAATTTCAAGTAATTCTGTTCAGCCGTTCGGGCTGTACCTTGGACTAAAGGTCCCTATGGAAAATTGCATGGGGAAAACGTGTTTTGGGACCCCCCTTTTTTCTCAGCCCCTGCTTGACGAATCCCCCCGAGTCTTTCAGGGCAGGAGCGGAGCGGAGCGCCCCACCTATTTTGAAAATTTTGTGAGGATTCGTCAACCGGCGCCAAAGTTATTCCAAATAGAATGTTGCGGATTTCCTATGGAAACACGGTCCTAACTATAACTATCTACTGGCGACCGCCAGTAGATAATATATATATATATATATATATATTCACTTAAAAAACCATAGGTTTCACACATGTTATAGTTAGGTGTACATTTCACTCGTAAAAAACCAATGCAATTCCCCCGTTATAGTTAGTTCAGATAACTATAACTCGTGCGACCGCCACTCTATCACAAGGATGATGTCATCAGTGATGTAATGAGTGATGCCACAGACCATGTCATGAGTGATGTAATATGTGACGTCATGAGCAGTGGATAGTTATCTGAACTAACTATAACGGGGAATTTCATTGGTTTTTTACGAGTGAAATGTCCACCTAACTATAACATGTGTGAAACCTATGGTTTTTTAAGTGAATATATATATATATATATATATATTATCCACTGGAGGTCCCCAGTGGGAAGTTATAGTTAGGACCTACTTATTATCGGAAAAAAACGTTTTTTGTTTTGCTAATAACTTTAGCACCATTTGAAGAATGTTCAAGGGGCAGTTATAAATGCTTTCTCCCCATGCAATTTCCCATAGAGTTAGATACGACTACAGCCCAAACCGCTGAACGGAATCCCAGCCAATTTGGCAGAAAGGTAGATCTTGGTCCAGAAAGAGCCCTTTTCTAATTTGGTCTAAATTAATTCAGTAGTTTTGGGGTTACTAAAGAAAAAAGATCTATGTATATCTAGGGACCCGGATGATCCGCAGATCCAACCATTCTCATGATGCGATCTAATTGGCTGCCACCTCTCAACCAGGAAGTAGTGGCAGCCATCTTGGGACTCAGGACTCAGCCCGGGTCCCCAAAAAAGTGGGAACAAAACCCAAAAGGGGGCAGTGTAGGAATACCCTGACCCCCTAGGCCTGGTGGTGGGGTTAATCTTACCGCATATTCTGTGGTAAAATTACAATAACGAAAAATAACACACAAGCTCATTTTAAAAAAATGCTTCCTGGGAGGGTCAAGTCCCAGGGGGATTATGCGTGGTATAATTGGAGGAGGGGGCACATGTGGCCTCCTTCCCCAGGTCAATTTTGGCTCAGGGAACCCATCCCCCAGGGCCCAGATGAAATTCAAAAGGGGAAGGGGCTGTGCATTTTTAGCTGCTCCCTGTGGGAGGGAGCAATAACAGCTCCTACTGGATGTCTTAGGCTCCGTCTGTGGCCCCCAACAGGGCGATAGTTGATGCCCTGGGTGGGCAACCACCTTTAGTTGGCTGGGTCCTGGGGGATGGGTTGCCTGGGAGAGGGGCTTCATGCCCCCCTTAATGATTGGATGGGCCCCAGGGATGGCGTCCCCAGGGCAAAAATTGGCTGAATGTCCCACACCCCCTTTAATTTTTGGGCTGGACCCAGGAGATGGGGTCCCCGGGGCCGATATCGACCAGGGAGGGAGGCTGAATGCCCTACATCCCCCTTCAATGTTTGGCTGGGCCGCAGAGTATGGGGTCCCCAGGGCCAATATTGGCCAGGGAGGGGTCTGCTTGCCCCCCTTCCCCATTAATGATTGGCTAGGCCCCAAGAGATGGTATTACCAAGGCCTATATTGGCCCTGGTTGGGGGGCACACCACCTTTAGTCGGGTATGGGGTCTCTGGGGCTTAGATCAGCCAGTGAGGGGGGCTGCATTCACTCTCCACTTTAATTATTGGCCAGGCCCTGTGGGATTGGGTTCCCTGGGCCAAAATCACCCCAGGGAGGAGGGCTGCGTGTCCCCCTCCCCATTTATAAAGGTGCTGGGCCCCGGGGGATGAGGTCCCTGGGGCTGAAATCTGCTGGGGAGGGGTTTGCATGTACTCTTCCCATTTACTAATTGGCTGTGCCCCTCCCTGGTGTCAAAATTGGCCAAGGGAGAGGGGCTGCGTGCCCCACTCCCCATAATTACAGTGGTAGGTGTGTCCTATGTTTGTGTGTACGAGGCCTCCAGTGGTCCTCGATGGACTCCTTACAAGTATTACATAATCTGTTGGGTGTGGTTGGGTGCCGGAGCAAAGGCTGCCTGAAAGCAAACCATTTCATAACGGTTTGCAAAGCGAAAGAGAAACTAAGTGTGTCATGGAGAGATGAGAAGATGGAACCCAGAAGGCCAAATTGCAACATTGACTAAGACAAATGGAAATGAAATGAGTTGATCATTATAGAATTCATTTTTGAAAGGTTTGTTAATGTTATCATTGAGTGACAGTGAGGAAGATACATGTACGATTATAATGTCAGTCATAGACCAACAGTGCCCATGTGGGATTGGCCGCTTGCAAAGAAGAACATAAATCTAAAAAGAATCGCCACACAAAGCAACAAAGTTCATTTGGACATTGTCCTAAAATCATGTTCAAGGTGAATAGTTGCCCTACAACCTTTATAATACAAAGTGGTGTGTCAATAAACATCATGCTGGCAGAAAAGTATAAAGAACAATTTCTGATACCATGTCTCACACCATTGACAACAAAGGTGTGCACCTGGGCAGCTTCTATGACCTTGCCGAGTCAAGGATCCTTTGTAGCGACCATCCGCCACAAGAAAACAACAGTGAAAGTGCCAATTCATGTCCTTCAAGGTACGTTGTCAAGTGCATGCTTATTAAGTTTCAATACTGCTGAATACAGGAGAATGATCTCTAATAACTACAACTTAAATGCCCATTCTGAAATAGTGAGTCAATTGCTGACATTGTTTGATGGACTTGGGAAACTTAAGACAACGAAGGTGCAGCTTCACATTAATGAAGACATTCGTTCACCTGTTGCACAGCAAAATCGTTGAATTGCTTTTCACTTGCAGGAAGCTGTTGAGAAAGAACTTGAAGGACTGTTAAAGCATTATATCATTGACTGCCATACTGGTCCCACACTGTGGGGTATACCCATTGCGTTGGTTCCAAAAAAAGGACAGCGGAGGTTCAGTGAGCATTTGTGTAGATATGGGACGGGCTAACAAAGCAATCAAAAGAGAAAGACATCTAGGTCCACACATTGTGGACATGATCATGCAGCTCAATGGCACCAAAGTTTTCTACTGCCTTGATTTGATCAAAGCGTACAATCAACTTGAAATAAAAGAAAACTGTAGGTACATTACTAATTTTTCATCTCATGTTGGTTTATTCAGATATAAAAAGGACTCGGCTGTGGTGCGCAGTCAGATTAAAAAATCTTTCAAGATATAATTCTTGGAATAATTCAGCCTGTCGCACGAGCTTTTAACTACAATGATAACATATTGGTGTTTTGGGATACACGAAAGGAGTACAATAAAGCACTCACAAGAATGCCATCTGCTTGTTGATGCAGGTCTCACACTAAATACAGAGAAGTGTGAGTTTCACAAGAACAGACTTAAGTTCTTTGGGTGTATTTTTTCTGAAAAGGGAATGATTCCTGATCCTGAGAATGTACAAGCATTGCAGTCTACTCTCCCTCCAGAAGATGTGACCACACTGTGAACCTTCTTAGGCATGGCCAGCTACTGCCTCCGGTACATTTGTGATTTTGCCTCTCTGAGTGTCCCTCTAAGAGAACAAACAAAGAGAGATGTCCCGTTTGAATGGTCATTTGAATGTGACTTTCATGAAAATAAAACACACAATCGAAAATGCAACTGAAATGGCTTACTGTGAGCCAAAATTGCATACAGAGATTGTGGCAGATGCAAGCCCATTGGGACTGGGGGCGATCCTTGCCTAACACAATGGATCCTCAGAGATGGTCGGAGTCTATCTCAGACCAAACGTGCCTATTCTAAAATTGAGAAAGAAAGCTTAGCTGTATTATGAGCATGTGGACACTTTCATGTGTTTCTGTATGGAAAGCATTTTACACTTGTCTCAGATCATCAGGCGTTCGACGTTTTTGAAAGTTTGAAAGCCAATGTGCCCCCTAACATTGAGATTTGGGGGTTGCATCTGCAGTAGTATGATAACACTATTGTACCCAAACTGGGGAAGGATCAAAACTCCACAGACTACTTTTCACGAGTGCCTGTAAAGCATCTTTGGACAGCGTCCAAAGTGGCTAAGGCCTACATCAATTTCATAGTAAAGTCGGGCCGATTCACAGAACTAACTTAAGACAAAATCCTAAACTTACTATTTTGGTATTCACAGAAGTTAGGATTTTGTCTTAAGTTTGTCTTAAGACAAACTTAAGACTGACTTAAGACAGACTGAAGACAGACTGAAGACAGACTTAAGACAGACTTAAGACAGACGTAAGACAGACTTAAGACAAACTTAAGACAAAATCCTAAATTAAGTCTGTCTTATGTCTGTCTTAAGTCTGTCTTAAGTCTGTCTTAAGTCTGTCTTAAGTTTGTCTTAAGTCTGTCTTAAGTCTGTCTTAAGTCTGTCTTAAGTTTGTCTTAAGACTAACTTAAGACAAAATCCTAACTTCTGTGAATACCAAAAGTAGTAAGTTTAGGATTTTATCTTAAGTTAGTTCTGTGAATCGGGCCCGTCAAGTGCATCTGCAGCTCTTTCTATTGAACAGATTCTGAAAGCTACTAATACAGACAAATACATGCTCAAGCTTAAAGAAATCATTGCAAAGAAATCATGGAGGAAACATTCTCGACCTCTTACAGATGATGTTGAGTACCAGCAATTCACTGATGTTCGGGAAGAACATTCTGTTACATATGATGGTGTCATACTAAGAGGGGCAAGAAAAGTTATCCCTGAAAGCCTGAGACAAGTTAGTGAACTGGCAGACAAAGGACATCAGGGATCAATTGTGGTTCACGTACCTTGTTGAATCAGTTGAAAGGGAACTAAAAACTTGTCATCTGTGCAACTGTCTTTCTCCCAAAATGACTCCGCATTCGCCGAACACATATGATCTTTCTATGCCGGCCTGGGAGAGGATTGTGGTTGATTTGTTTGAACCTCTCAAAAATGGACATCATCTCATGGTAGTTGTCGATGAGTACTTACTTTATACTCTAGTAGAAGCCTTATCATGATGATCACACAAGACGAAGTAATCAAGAGGATGGATGACATTTTTGCAGCATGGGGTGTTCCTTCTATTCTTAAATCTGACATAGTTCACCCTTCTATAGCAGAGAATTCAAAGACTAACTTAATCGTTTGAACATTAAACATCAGAAATGTACACCTTTCTGGCCATAGGCAAATGGCGCTGATGAATGGTTTATGAATACTTTGAAAAGGAGGGTGGTTCAGCATGCTGCGCTGGAAGGAATCAACCTCAAGTCAGATTTACACCCAGCCCTCCGTGCCTACCGATCTACTCCTCATTCCACGACAGGAGAAAGTCCTGCCACCTTGCTGTTTGGGAGAGCTCTTGGAACAAAGATACCACAATGGACCACCAGTCGGTCAACAGACCCTGGCAAGATTTGTGTCACTAACACCTCAAACAAAAGCAAAATGAAGGCTTAAGCTGATAAGCACCGCTGCACTTGAAACGCGGGGTTGGGGAAAGGAGACCGAGTTCTTGTCAAGCAAAAGAGAACATGCAAGACTGACACTCCATTTGATCCTGAACTAGTAAGGGTTATGGCAAGCAAAGGTTATATGGTAACTGCCCAATGACCTTGAAAATCTATAACCAGAGTAGGGGTGGGCGGAATTTGTGAAATCCACTTTCGCAAATTATCGCGAAAATGTTAAAAATGATCGCAAACACGCGGAAATATTTTCCCGCATGTTAGCGAGATTTTCTGCATGGTTGCGGCTCGCCAACTTACCCATGTGGTTGCTCGCGGGCGCGGCCATCTTGTTTTCAGTTGTCTCGCGGTGCATGATCGCGAAAAGAAAGACATGATCACGCGACGCATGACGTCACTGCGGGCGCGAACTGTCACGAGACAGCGCAAATGGCTAAAAACAATACAACATCTCATGGAGAACGCGACCGGATCAAGAAAACTTGTCGGCGAACGCAGGGATTCAGGTAAGGCGATCGCGCGCGCGCGAGAATGTATTATTTTACAGCGCGAGCAAGAAACAAATTATCGCCAAGCTGCGGAATGCGGAAAGTTTGACATTTTCGCGCTCTCCGCGGAACGCGAAAATGTCAAATTATCGCAATTTCCACGAACGGAACGAAATTTTCGCCCAGGCCTAAACCAGAGAGCCATCACACTTTAAGCATTTGCCTCAATGTTCATCGGCTTCAGACCTTATGAGTGAGGCAAGTTCACCTGACTGCCAAAGTCAACCATTCAACTCTTCTCCAGAGATTCCAGATGAAGGTTCCCCTCCTCTAACCCGTGCAACTAGATCTAGAAGACTGGTGCGATCACTACGACAGTTCATTGAGGTTTATAATGTGCATATGTGTATATATTTTTGGTTGTACTTTTTATTTAGTAAAGGGTAGATGTTGTGTCCTGTGTTTGTGTGTAAGAGGTCTCCAGTGGTCCTCAGCGGACTTCTTACAAGTATTACATAATCTGTTGGGTGTGGTCAATAAAGTTGTGACACAGTGCACTCAACAGAAAATGCATATGAATATATTCAGTCACCTCACAAGGAGCCGATTGCCTACCCCTCTGTTCTCACCGTTGGCATTTTCCGTTGAGCACCGGTGAGGCCAACCATTCATAATATAGGGGTTGGGTAATGGAACTCGATTCAGACGTTCTAGTCAGCACCCAGACGCACTGACACCTGATTGCAAATACAGTAGGAGTATAGGGCGTTTCTTCACTGACTCCTATATTTTATTTTCACTTCACTTCACCACACGGTCCTGACGAAGCACTCCCGGATCCACTAGGGACCTGCATGTAGCGTGAAACATGTTGAGCTCATCGCACTTCTTCCTACCCCTTTTTTTTCACGGATGTGAGAGCAGTGGCAAAATACTCATTCCTTCTCCACATTTGTTCTAAGGAGGTTCTCCATATCCTTTGTATTTTAACGTTCTCTTCTGGACCCCTGAATAAAATTAGGTTCTGGGTACCGTGAGGGTAATTTTAACTTACTCACTCACTTCTCTAGGCCCACTCACCCACATGCACAACTGCGGCGTCTCCTTGAAAAGATCTCCAATAAAGAGCCCTCTCGCGGGGCCCGTGGAGGACAGCAGCACCACCCCCACAAGGAGCAATGCCCGATGATGAAGCATGACACTCGCAAGGGTGTGTGAGGGCACTAAGTAAAAAAGGAGGAATTCCCCCTCCTTCACTTCTACCCAACTTTCTTGAGAGAACACCCTAACAGTTTTCCCAACCATAATAGGTTGTTCTCTCCTCTCCTCTTTAGGAACAGTTACCCCTCAAAACCAAAATTTAAAACTATGGCAAAAACCAGACCCCAACCTGTCCAAGGGAGCCGAACTAAAAAAACTGTTAAAAAACCAATCCGTATTCATTGACTATAGTGCATGATAATTTACATATAGCAGCAGAGAGTGGAATCAGATTTTTTAATTTTTTCAGAAAATGGTAATGTTCCTAATTTACAAAAAATTGTGGAGATCCTCTCCTGCATTTAAACCATTGGGGATCCTAGTGCCAAGAAGTAAAATGTATTTTGATTCCAGTTGTCT
This sequence comes from Triturus cristatus, assembly GCF_964204655.1. Lineage (NCBI taxonomy): Eukaryota > Metazoa > Chordata > Amphibia > Caudata > Salamandridae > Triturus > Triturus cristatus. Next base: position 445,507,359 of record NC_140585.1, read on the forward strand.
TAATTGTTTTTCCCTGTTTCCTCCTCTCAAATTTTTAGGTACTGAATCAATAACAAAATAGCTCAAATCACTTAACTTATTGTTATGTACTGCTTTAAAATGACAGGCTACTGGATAACTCTGGTTTGAATTCACTATTGCCCTTAAATGTTGCTGGGGGAGAATCATGCCCCCATCGCAACACCACAAAGTTGCTGAAAGACTTCATGATTGAACAAGAAATAATTGTTATTCAAACACAATTCTATCATTTTTAAGATCATTTCATATATATATATATATATTGTTTTGGGACCCCCCTTTTTTCTCGGCCCCCGCTTGGCGAATCACCCCAAAACTTTCAGGATAGGAACTGACCGGAGCGGGACCAAAGTTTTGAAAATTTCACGAAGATTCATCAACCGGCGCCAAAGGTATTGGGAAAAGAAAAAACGCTTTTTGAATAGAAACAAGGTCTTGACTATAACTATCTAATGGCGACCGCCAGTAGATAAGATATATATATATTATCTACTGGCGGTTGGCGAAGATTTGTCAACCGGCACCAAAGTTATTGGGAAAAGAAAAAATGCTTTTTGAATAGAAACAAGGTCCTAACAATAACTATCTACTGGCGGTCGTCCGTAGATAGTTATAGTTAGGACCTTGTTTCTATTCAAAAAGCGTTTTTTCTTTTCCCAATAACTTTGGCGCCGGTTGACGAATCTTTGTGAAATTTTTAAAACATTGGTCCCGCTCCGGTCAGTTCCTATCCTGACAAATTCGGGGTGATTCGCCAAGCGGGGGCCGAGGAAAAAGGGGGGTCCCAAAACGTGTTTTCTCCATCTTAATTCCCATAGAAAATTTTAGACACGACTACAGAACGGAATTACACCAAATTTGGCTAGAAGGTAGCCCTTGGTTCAGTAAGAGACCTTTTTTTTAAATGGTGTAAATCTGTTCAGTAGTTTCTGAGAAATTCAATAAATAGAGGTCGGAAAATCATTTTTTCCCATAGGAAACTTTAGACACTGTTACAACCAAAACTGCTGAACGAAATTAAAACAAATTTGGCAAAAGGGTAGTGCTTGGTTCAGAAAGCGCCCTTTTTTAAATGGTGTAAATCAGTTGAGTAGTTTTTAAAGGAAAACAACCTTTATATATCTAGGCGGGACCTAACTAAACAAGCACGAGCTTTGCTCTAATTGGCTGCCAACACTTCAATCCAGGAAGTGTTGGCAGCCATCTTGGTACAATGCTTTTTAGGTCTCACTTAGCAACACAGCTCATGTGCTGCGCACTACCCAAACACCACTGCACTGCCTTAAACCCTAAAACACTACCCCAGCACAACCCCCTACACTGCACGAACAGCACCGCACTGGCCTAAACCCTGAAACACCACCCCCCTGCATGACCCCTACACTGCCCGAACACCACTGCACTACCCTGAAACACCACTACCCTGCACAACCCCCTACATGGCCTGAACACCACTGTACTGCCCTAAACCATGAAACACCACCCCCAGCATGACCCCCTACACTGCCCGAACTACACTGCACTGCCCTGAACCTTGAAACACCACCACCCTGCACGGCCCCCTACACCGCCGAACACCACTGCACTGCCCTAAACCATGAAACACCAGCCCCAGCACGATCCCCTACACTGCCCGAACACCATTGCACTGTCCTAAACCATGAAACACCAGCCCCAGAAAGACCCCCTACACTGCCCGAACACCACTGCCCTAAACCCTGAAACACCACCCCCAGTACGACCCCTACACTGCCCGAACAGCACTGCACTGCCTTATACCCTGAAACACCACCCCCAGCACAACCCCCTTCACAGCCCGAACACCACTGCACTGCCCTAAACCCTGAAACACCACCCCAAGCACGACTCCCTACACTGCCTGAACACCACTGCACTGCCCTAAACCCTGAAACACCACCCCCAGCACAACCCCCTACTCTGCCCGAACACGACTGCTCTGCGCTAAACCCTGAAACACCACCCCCAGCACGACCCTCTACACTTCCCGAACACCACTGCTCTGCCCTAAACCCTGAAACACCAGCCCCAGCACGACCCCTTACACTGCCCGAACACTACTGCACTGCCCTAAACCCTGAAACACTAGCCCCAGCACGACCCCTACACCACCCGAACACCACTGCACTGCCCTAAACCCTGAAACATCACCCCCAGGAAGACCCCCTACACTGCCCAAACACCACTGCACTGCCCTAAACCCTGAAACACCACCCCCAGCAAGACCCCCTGCACTGCCCGAACGCCCCTGCACTGCCCTAAAGCCTGAAACACCACCCCCAGCAAGACCCCCTGCACTGCCCAAACGCCACTGCACTGCCCTAAAGCCTGAAACACCACCCCAGCATGACCCCCTGCACTGCCCGAATGCCACTGCACTGCCCTAAACCCTGAAACACTACCCCCAGCACGACCACCTGCACTGCCCGAACACCACTGCACTGCCCTAAACCCTGAAACAACACCCCCAGCATGACCCCCTGCACTGCCCGAATGCCACTGCACTGCCCTAGTCCCTGAAACACCACCCCGAGAAGGACCCCCTGCACTGCCTGAAAACCACTGCACTGCCCTAAACCCTGAAACACCACCCCCAGCAGGACCCCTTGCACAGTCCGAACACCACTGCACTGCCCTAAACCCTGAAACACTACCCCCAGCACGAACCCCTGCACTGCCCGAACGCCACTGCTCTGCATTGAACCCTGAAACACCAGCCCCAGCACGACCCCTGCACTGCCCGAACTCCACTGCACTGCTCTAAACCCTGAAACACCATCCCCAGCACAACCTCCTACACTGCCCAAACGCTACTGCACTGCCCTAAACCCTGAAATATCACCCCCAGCACAATCCCCTACACTGCCCAAACGCCACTGCACTGCCCTAAACCCTGAAACACCACCCCCAGCACGACCCCCTACACTGCCTGAATGCCACTGCACTGCCCTAAACCCTTAAACACAACACCCAGCATGACCACCTGCACTGCCCGAACGCCACTACACTGCCCTAAACCCTGAAACAACACCCCCAGCATGACCTCCTGCACTGCCTGAATACCACTGCACTGCCCTAAACCCTGAAACACCACCCCGAGCAGGACCCCCTGCACTGCCGGAAAACCACTGCACTGCCCTAAACCCTGAAACACCACCCCCAGCAAGACCCCTACACTGCCCAAACGCCACTGCACTACCCAAAACCCTGAAACACCACCCCCAGCACGACCCCCTAAACTGACTGAACACCACTACCCTAAACCCTGAAACAAAACCCCCTTCAAGACCCCCTACACTGCCCGAACGCCACTGCACTAAACCCTGAAACACCACCCCCTGCAAGACCCCCTACACTGCCTGAACACCACTGCACTGCCCTAAACCCTGAAACACCACCCCCTGCATGATCCCCTACACTGCCCGAACACCACTGCACTGCCCTAAACCCTAAAACACCACCCCCAGCACGACCCCCTCTACTGCCTGAACACCACTGCACTGCCCTAAACCCTAAAACACCACCCCAGCACAACCCCCTAAATTGCCTGAACACCACTGCACTGCCCTAAACCCTAAAACACCACCCCAGCACGACCCCTAAACTGCCCGAACACCACTGCACTGCCCTAAACCCTAAAACACCACCCCAGCACGACCCCCTACACTGCCCGAACACCACTGCTCTGCCCTAAACCCTAAAACAATACCCCCAGCACAACCCCCTACACTATCCAAACACCAATGCACTGCCCTAAACCCTGAAACACCACCCCCAGCACAACCCCCTACTCTGCCCGAACACGACTGCTCTGCGCTAAACCCTGAAACACCACCCCCAGCACGACCCTCTACACTTCCCGAACACCACTGCTCTGCCCTAAACCCTGAAACACCAGCCCCAGCACGACCCCTTACACTGCCCGAACACTACTGCACTGCCCTAAACCCTGAAACACTAGCCCCAGCACGACCCCTACACCACCCGAACACCACTGCACTGCCCTAAACCCTGAAACATCACCCCCAGGAAGACCCCCTACACTGCCCAAACACCACTGCACTGCCCTAAACCCTGAAACACCACCCCCAGCAAGACCCCCTGCACTGCCCGAACGCCCCTGCACTGCCCTAAAGCCTGAAACACCACCCCCAGCACGACCACCTGCACTGCCCGAACACCACTGCACTGCCCTAAACCCTGAAACAACACCCCCAGCATGACCCCCTGCACTGCCCGAATGCCACTGCACTGCCCTAGTCCCTGAAACACCACCCCGAGCAGGACCCCCTGCACTGCCTGAAAACCACTGCACTGCCCTAAACCCTGAAACACCACCCCCAGCAGGACCCCTTGCACAGTCCGAACACCACTGCACTGCCCTAAACCCTGAAACACTACCCCCAGCACGAACCCCTGCACTGCCCGAACGCCACTGCTCTGCATTGAACCCTGAAACACCAGCCCCAGCACGACCCCTGCACTGCCCGAACTCCACTGCACTGCTCTAAACCCTGAAACACCATCCCCAGCACAACCTCCTACACTGCCCAAACGCTACTGCACTGCCCTAAACCCTGAAATATCACCCCCAGCACAACCCCCTACACTGCCCAAACGCTACTGCACTGCCCTAAACCCTGAAACACCACCCCCAGCACGACCCCCTACACTGCCTGAATGCCACTGCACTGCCCTAAACCCTTAAACACAACACCCAGCATGACCACCTGCACTGCCCGAACGCCACTACACTGCCCTAAACCCTGAAACAACACCCCCAGCATGACCTCCTGCACTGCCTGAATACCACTGCACTGCCCTAAACCCTGAAACACCACCCCGAGCAGGACCCCCTGCACTGCCGGAAAACCACTGCACTGCCCTAAACCCTGAAACACCACCCCCAGCAAGACCCCTACACTGCCCAAACGCCACTGCACTACCCAAAACCCTGAAACACCACCCCCAGCACGACCCCCTAAACTGACTGAACACCACTACCCTAAACCCTGAAACAAAACCCCCTTCAAGACCCCCTACACTGCCCGAACACCACTGCACTAAACCCTGAAACACCACCCCCTGCAAGACCCCCTACACTGCCTGAACACCACTGCACTGCCCTAAACCCCGAAACACCACCCCCTGCATGATCCCCTACACTGCCCGAACACCACTGCACTGCCCTAAACCCTAAAACACCACCCCCAGCACGACCCCCTCTACTGCCTGAACACCACTGCACTGCCCTAAACCCTAAAACACCACCCCAGCACAACCCCCTAAATTGCCTGAACACCACTGCACTGCCCTAAACCCTAAAACACCACCCCAGCACGACCCCTAAACTGCCCGAACACCACTGCACTGCCCTAAACCCTAAAACACCACCCCAGCACGACCCCCTACACTGCCCGAACACCACTGCTCTGCCCTAAACCCTAAAACAATACCCCCAGCACAACCCCCTACACTATCCAAACACCAATGCACTGCCCTAAACCCTAAAACACTACCCCTTCACGACCCCCTACACTACCCAAACACCACTGCACTACCCTAAACCCTAAAACACTACACCCCGCACGACCCCCTACACTACCCAAACACCACTGCACTACCCTAAACCCTAAAACACTACACCCCACACAACCCCCTACACTACCCAAACACCACTGCACTACCCTAAACCCTAAAACACTACCCCCACATGACCCCCTACACTACCCAAAGTCCACTGCTCTACCCTAAAACCTAAAACACATCCCCCTACACTACACAAACACCGCTGCACTACCCTAAACCCTAAAACACTACCCCCAGCACAACCCCCTACACTACACAAACACCACTGCACTACCCTAAACCCTAAAACACTACCCCCTACACTACACAAACACCACTGCACTACCCTAAACCCTAAACCACTATCCCCAGCATGACCCCTACAATACACAAACACCACTGCACTACCCTAAACCCTAAAACACTACCCCCAGCAGTACCCCCTACACTACCCAAACACCACTGCACTACCCTAAAATGTAAAACACTGTCCCCAGCAGTACCCCCTACACTACCCAAACACCATTGCACTACCCTAAACCCTAAAACACTACCCCCAGCAGTACCCCCTACACTACCCAAACACCACTGCACTACCCTAAACCCTAAACCACTACCGCCAGCATGACCCCTACACTGCCCAAACACCACTGCACTACCCTAAACCCTAAAACGCTACCCCCAGCACGACCCTATACACTACCCAAACACCACTGCACTACCCTAAACCCTAAAACACTCCCCCAGCACGACTCTCTACACTACCCAAACACCACTGTACTACCCTAAACCCTAAATCTACCCCCAGCACGACCCCCTACACTACCCAAACACCACTGCACTACCCTAAACCCTAATTGTATCCCCAGCACGACCCCCTACACTACCCAAACACCACTGCACTACCCTAAACCCTAAATATACCCTCAGCACGACCCCCTACACTACCCAAACACCACTGCACTGCCCTAAACCATAAAACACTACCCCAGCATGACCCCTTACATTACCCAAACACCACTGCAGTACCCTAAACCCTAAAACACTACCCCCAGCATGACCCCCTACACTACACAAACACCACTGCACTGCCCTAAACCCTAAAACACTACCCCAGCACGACCGCTACACTACCCAAACACCACTGCACTACCCTAAACCCTAAATCTACCCCAAGCACGACCCCTACACGACACAAACATCACTGCACTACCCTAAACCCTAAAATACTACCACCAGCACGACACCCTACACTACACAAACACCACTGCACTAGCCTAAACCCTAAAACACTACCCTCAGCATGACCCCCTACACTACCCAAACATCACTGCACTACCCTAAATCCTAGAAAAGTTACCACTACCCCATGCCCAAACCTCCTTACCTCTCACTCCTCGTGGTTCCTGCTTCATGTCATCTCTGAGGGGCGGTGTACGTCATTGTGAGGAAACGGAACAGCCTCGGTACCCTTAAAACGACATGGATCGTCTACATTTTTTTAGAACTCATGGTCATTTACCATACATACCTTTACAACAAAATTTGTTGTAAAGGCATGCGTGGTAAATGACCATGCGTTCTGAAAAAATGCGTAGTAATGACTTCACGATGTACAACGCATGCGTGGTAATGCATGATTTGTAATGGTATCGCGAAGTAAAAAAGTCGTTGTAACGGCTATTTTCCGATCAAAGCTGGCCCCTGTTCTTCAGTGAGTTGTTTATTTGATAAATTAGGAGTAAGGAATGTGTTTTTTTTACCGAAAAGTGCATTCCCAGCTGTTGTATTGTGAAAGTGTCCGTGTGGCCTGGTTTCACTTCCGTTGAGAGAATGGAAGAGTCTATTTGGATCTAAAGGGGTTCTGCTGTTGGACGGTGCCGGCACGACATTTCATCAGAAAACACAGCTAATGGAAAGCGTTGTCCCCGAAGTGTGGAGCAATGCCATGAGAGGTCAACAAGTGTGCATTCCACCTTAGTATGACCGTACCGCGTGACCCATGTGCTGCCTCCAGTGTACAGAAGGCAGAAGTGGCATCCATCGCAGGCCCTCTTGAAGACCATTGTAGCACTAATTCTACATTTTGGAACTAGGGCATTTTAACCTTGTTGTTCATGCCAGATGCAAAGAGAAGATCCTGTGTTATTCGGTGCCCTCGTTACCTTTTCTGTGGGTAGTGGTACTTGTAATTTCGCTGCCCCGCCGCTGCACATGACTGGGCTCCCCACCTCGTGTGCCATCTGCAAGACCTCCCTCCTTGGATCACAGGTTTCGGTTTCTGGAGTGGCAACATAAACAGTTGCTCCCAAAGGACAAGCCTGAACACTTAGGTGAATATCCCCTGCGCCAGCATTCCGCGGAAATTCTTTCTTAGCACTGCCACGTCGATGACGATGTCATAATAGCACGGCTCCGCTCGCGACACTGTATGACGTCATAGGAGCCATAAGAGGACCTCGTCGGCGTGCTGACGTCAGTTCCATCCATTTTTTTCCACGCCACCGAGGTAAACAGGTGGACCGGCACATTTTCACATGTATACATAGTGTACTCAATATATATATGTGAGAAGTTGGTCTGATATATGTTGTCCACTAGTTATAGGGGCCACCCTGTATCAGTCCAAACAACCCCTTATGGTGAATAGGTTAAAGGCAACCTTTATTAAAAACTATCCTAGTGGTAGCTATGGAGAGCAGCCTTCAGGCTAAGTCTTGAAGGAATGTAAAACAGCTTGTTTTACCAGTCTATAATCTCCTGAATGATCAAATGAAAGGACAACCACACCAGGTATATATTTAAAATATATGTATTTAGGATAAAACACACCCCTCTAGTCTCTTTTTGAGACTGGAGTTTGAAGTACTTAAGTTACAAGTCAGCAATCAACAGTAATAGCACAAATACACGTTTGAGCCCTAGGGGCGTACCAAACCGTATACCAATAAAGAGGTATAAGAACCATGACTGAGCTGGACACAAGGCCTAGAGCCTTTAGAAGTGGTTGGACCACAAGGAACCACCCAAGGTAGTGACACAGGAGACCCACAGAGGACGCGTGCAGTGTGAGAACACAGGAAGTGCTGCTGCCGTGAAGAGAAGTCTTCGGAGAGATCCAAGCCCAGATCTAGGATGGAAGGATCCTGAAAGCAGAGGGGACAGAGTCTGAGTCACTTACCAGTGACCAAGGGCACAGTAGACCAATGCCCACAGATGTCAGGTGCTTCAGGTGAGTTGACGGGTGTCTTGACTCTTCAGCCACAAGGTCCTGGAGGCGCCAATGACAACCAGGAGCTGGATTCGAGCTGTCCCACGAAGTTTTTCAAGTGCTGCAGTGTCGGCGACCAGATTGCACCCAACAAGCCTTGGCAACTGCAAGTCACTTGGAATCAGAGAAAGGACGTTGGTGCAGACCAGCAAGGTCTGGGGGACTCACCCAGCGAAGGTAAGTCAGGGCACATCTGGAGCAACCAGGAAAGCCCAATCAGAAGAGGAGTTGCCTTTGTGGGGACCCACTAGCCAACGGGCTAACGAGCGCAAAGGAGCCTCGAGCTGTTGCACTGGATACTGACCCACGGGTCACTCGTGGAGTGGAGGCCAGCAATCTTCAGTGCAGGAAGTGCTCAAGGCTGGGGCTACTCAAAGCCCAAAGCACAACTTCGAGGAAGACCCGGAAGATGATGGATCATCAAAAGATCACGGTGTCCAGGGGTCATGGTTCCATATCACCCACGATAGCCACAGGCCTCAGCTTTGTTGTGGACTCAGGGTAACCTCGGGGAAGTCTGGAATCCCACCTCTGGTGATGCAAAGACTTCGGCGTCCGGCAGGAGCTTCAGTGATGCAGACCAGTCAGTTGCTTCTTTGGTGCCTGCCAAGCAGGGGAGTCACTCCTTGACCCCAAGGGAGATTTCTTCAGTCTTCTAGGCAAAGTAGAACATCGAAGGTCCAGGATATATGTTGCAGAGTTTCGTCCAGGGTAATCTAAAGTCGCAAGGACTGGGTTCCCTTACTTATACAAAGTTTGGGAGTTGGACATACTCTAGGGACCCACCTATGGGAGGGTTTGGAAAGAGGGGTGGTTACACCCATTTCCTTTGTCCAGTTTCATGCCAGAGCAGGGGCAGGTAGCCCCTGCAACCGGTTTGAACTGGACTCTGCACAGGGACACCAGAGAGTGCTCCTGCCCAGACCCAAAACATATCTGCCTGTCTGGGGAGGTGATTACACCTCCCTGGGACAGGAAACCTATTGTCCAGGCCTCCCCTGTCGGAGTTTCGGTCAGCAGCAGGAGGCCAGACCCATGTCTGTGGCAGTGGCATCCATTTTGTGATGCCAGGGCTGTAGAAAGTCTTTATCGAGTTAGACCAGTGTGAACATGTCTCTCCCTCTAGAAGGGAGGAATGCTACCCCCGCCACCAGAACTGGTGGGGGGGGGGTGAGTATTCCAAAGCATTTGACACCAAACACGACATGTTTCCATGCAGCCGTCCCAAAGTTAGCATTTACTGCGAGGTTATAATGCACTTAAGAGTATATGGTCAGGCTGCACCACAAACAGAATCAGAGGAGGTACTCCGAACGCTGCAGAGGGGCACTGCTCATGCAGGGGCACCCTCCCACATAAAAAACCAAGCACTCTGCATTCAGGATTGTTAAGGCCTGCCATAGGAGTGGCTTATAGGTTTTATATGTGTGTACAATGGTAGTGATATAGGTAGCCTATACCAAAGTAAGGGGTGCAGGCACCACCTCACCCATGCTGCAGTAGCAGACCTGTGGTGTAATTTTGGAGTGCTTCCCAGGGGTGGCATAATACATGCTTCAGCTCCTGGTAGGCCTATGAGGTACCTATGCCCTAGGTACATAGTATACCATATGCTAGGGGCTTATAAGGCACTCTAGAATCCAATTAGAAATGTACCTAATGTACATGGAAACCATTTTAGAGAGGAAGCAGCTAGGCTGTGGTCCTGATTAGCAGGGCCACAGCCAGACTAAGGTCGAAAAACAGTGAAACACCAGCAACACCAGCAAAAAGTTGGGGTACCCATGTGAAGCAGATCCTACTCTCCTACAAAAAAAAATATATATATATATATAATTATCTACTGGCTGTCGCCAGTAGATAGTTATAGTTAGGACCGAGTTCCCATAGGAAATCTGAAAATTCTATTTTGAATAACTTTGGCACCGGTTGATGAATCTTCGCGAAATTTTCAAAACTAATGGGGCGCTCCGCTCAGCTCCTACCCTGAAAGTCTCGGGGTGATTCGTCAAGCGGGGGCTGAGAAAAAAGGGGGGTCCCAAAACGTGTTTTCCCCATGCATTTTCCCATAGGACCTTTAGTCGAAGGTACAGCCCGAATAGCTGAACAGAATTACTTGAAATTTGGCAAAGAGGTAGTCCTCAGGTCAGGCATGTGCCTTTTGCATATTTGGTGTCAATCTGTTCAGTAGTTCCTGAGAAAATTGCAGTTAAAAGTACATAAATATCTATATGCGCGCACCGTGCGCGCACCGTGCCGTGCACGAGCGTAATTCTGATTGGTGGTTAGATGTCAACAATCGAATCGGTCGAAATCAGGAAGTGTTGGACGCCATTTTGTGTGTGGCAGTGAAAAAGAAAGGTGGAGAACGTGAAAAGGGGGCAGGGTAGAGAGTTCCTGACCCTCTAGCCTTTGTCAGGGGGTCCCTGAAGGACCCCGAAGGGTGAAAAAAACATTTTATTTTTTTTAAAAAAATCGCTGGGTGCGCGCACGGTTCGCGCACCCCCCAGCTGCCATTTTGAGTTTTAGAGGCAGAAGAGAGCTAAAAACACAAGTGGAGAACGTGAAAAGGGGGCAGGGAAGAGAGTTTCTGACCCCCTAGGCCTTCTCAGGGGGACCATGAAAGACCCCTTAGGTCCCAAAAAAAAAAAAAGAGTTCAGATGTTGGTTGGCTCTAAAAAGAGCTGTTGTGTTCATTGAGTGTTTTTTTGTACCTACAAGTAAGTACCGATGCAGAGTCTAAAGTTCAAGAGGAAGACTCTGTTCCCTTCATCTGTGAAATGTACACCGTCTCCTCTATAAATGCCATGCATGTTGTAACGCAAGTTGTTGTGGTATATAGAACCCATACCATAGTCTCTGAGGAAATCAGAAACAGACTTATTGACGTGCTTTTTTGCTTTCTCAATCTGCGGACAATATTGGTTGGACCAGTTCCACTTTTGCCTTTGCCTTTGGCATATATTAGAATATACAAAGGTAGTTTGTGGAAAAAGTGACATCAATTGCACAAAGGTGTCCTTAACAAGCATTTCCAGACCTACCCCAGTTAAAGTGCCTAGGCCATTTCCACCACAGTGCACAATTATAAGGTCAGGCTGTGGGAGATGTAGAAAGGATTTCACCAAAGGCATTAATTGGTGCCACTTTAACCCTCTCTGACCAATCCATTTAATGTCTACATTTGGCAAAGCAAGGTCTTTCACAATACCTCTTTTTTCTGCGTACTTTTCACTCCAGTAGACATAGCTATGACCTACAATCCACACTGTGAACATCTTTCAAGGAGATCTGGATGCACTCAGAAGGTGTCTTTCAGTAGAATGGCAATATGAAAAGAAAGATAGTTGTAAAATGGAGGCTTACATACTTTTTTTTAATAAAAAGAACTCATTGGCTGTTTCAGACCATTCAACACTAAAAACTAGGCTGTATGTTTAAATTTTTAAAAGCATGTTTTGTATTGGTTCAGAAAAATGTGTTCCCACAGAAGATTACTTTGGATATGCTGTTAGGTTTGAAAAGTCAAGCTCTTTGGATTAGAAACATTGTGTGCTGAACTTCTGACCTCTCTGCTCACACCAGTGTTCCATGACCTGTTGCTATGGTAGCAGGCAGAAGTCATGTTGGGGGTAGGAATCATTTGGAAAGGGTTGAAATTTGCAACCAATAGAAATGTGTGTTTCCATTTAAAAAAATGTGGGAAGCAATGTGATTTGAAGTTAACATGTATATGTGTGAAAAAAGAGAGGGCAATTTTGCCATTTAGTGGTTCTTGTGAGAGGAGTACAGCTCAGAGATTCTGGCTCTGATAATCTGCTGTGTGAGTGGCACATTTCTTTCTCAACTAACTACTTTTAAAGGTGAGTTATGAATTTGAGAGGCGATGTATGTGGTGTATTTTGATATAAATAAGAGAAATTTGTTTCTTCTTTTAAAGTTGTGTTTTACATTTTATGTTTTGGAAGATATTTAACTGCCTTGAACTATGGAGTATGTCTTCACATAAGTTAAGGTGTACTGGTATTATCCAGGAATACTGTTTTGTGCCTAGAATCACACCATGAGTCTGTGTGCACACAGGAATTGTTGTCAGAGATTTAATTTGTGTTGCTCTGGTTGTGTAAGACTTGCACTCGTAGGAATGGGGCAGCTTGTTTTCTTGAACTGTGATGGTTAGCATTCAGCAAAAATCACTATCTCACAGATGCGAGGCAAATGCTAACACATTTCAAAACTATAGGGTAGATTTTCCTTCCACTCCTGCAATGGGTGAGGTAGTTCCTACATGTTCAAAACTCCAATTAACCCTTACCACAGGTGATCTTACATACATCTATGCAGTCTTCATGCAGTTGTGCAAGCGTCCATGCAGATCTCTCTTGCACCTGACAATACACAGTCTCCAGAAACACACTCTTAGCACACAGCCAGCTGCTTCTCCTGCACTCCCATGCTTACTATTCAGCACTGTGTGGTATTTCAGATAGCAGTGTGTAACGCTAACACATTCAACATCACCAAGGCTCATTTCCTTTGCTGTAGTCTAATCACGCACCCAGGTTCCACATGCTCATGGTCTCAAGTAGCTGTTAGGACATGTGCTCTTTTCTGCCTCTCTAAACTAAAAGGAAAATGTGCCAGACTGTTACAGTAATTATAACTTGCTCTACCACAGTAGTAAATGTGCTTTGAAATTGCCAATCAAATATTTTTTTCTGCCTAGAATCACACCATGAGTCTGTGTGCACACAGAAATTGTTGTCAGAGATTTAATTCGTGTTGCTCTGGTTCTGTAAGACTTGCACTCGTAGGAAAGGGGCAGCTTGTTTTCTTGAACTGTGATGGTTAGCATTCAGCAGAAATCACTATCTCACAGATGCGAGGCAAATGCTAACACATTTCAAAACAACAGGGTAGATTTTCCTTCCACTCCTGCAATGGGTGAGGTAGTTCCTACATGTTCAAAACTCCAATTAACCCTTAGCACAGGTGATCTTACATACATCTATGCAGTCTTCATGCAGTTGTCCAAGCGCCCATGCAGATCTCTCTTGCACCTGACAATACACAGTCTCCAGAAACACACTCTTAGCACACAGCCAGCTGCTTCTCCTGCACTCCCATGCTTACTATTCAGCACTGTGTGGTATTTCAGATAGCAGTGTGTAACGCTAACACATACAACATCACCAAGGCTCATTTCCTTTGCTCTAGTCTAATCACTCACCCAGGTTCCACATGCTCATGGTCTCAAGTAGCTGACATGGGCTCTTTTCTGACTCTCTAAACTATAAGGAAAATGTGTCAGGCTGTTACAGTAATTATCACTTGCTCTACCACAGTAGTAAATGTGCTTTGAAATTGCCAATCAAATATCGTTTTCTGCCTAGAATCACACCATGAGTCTGTGTGCACACAGGAATTGTTGTCAGAGATGTAATTCGTGTTGCTCTGGTTCTGTAAGACTTGGAGTCGTAGGAAAGGGGCAGCTCATATGATAGGATTTGAAAAGCTCAAAAAAATATAGCAATATATTTAAATTACATAAAGGTATTTCTTTTTGTTTCCTTTAGGTATTGCTGAACAACACTGAAATAAATTAAACATGCCTATAAAATCAAGAAAGAGAAAAGAACAGCTAAAACATCTATATTTGAAGACAACTGGACAACAAAAATTAGTTGAAGATCCTCATGTTGGAAAAAAGAAAAAGTCTTCTGGTAAGCAAACTAAGGATTTTTTTTAAAATATCCTCAAACATAGAAAAAATGTAGAAAGTATAACCTCTGCAAATAGTGTTTCAAGAAGAAAACAACAAGACAATAGAAAGGAAATACTAAATGCTAATGTAGAATCAGAAGCAAGAAAGAATGACTTAAAAAGAAAAACAGAATTTCAAAACATTCGTAAAAAAATGTTTCAGAGAAGAGTGGTGTTCAATTTGCTAAAGGATGTGAAAAAAAATAGGAAGAAAGCAATATTTTATAAGAAAAAGAAACATATTGACTCAATTGTTGCAAAGGCTTTGGAAATAATAAGAAAACTATTCATTTTAATTTTGAACAGGATCTGTACATTAGATAAAATAGTCAATGTAATGTGAAGTCAAAAATCAAAAGGAAAAGAGTAGTGAAAAAAAATAACTTTTGTAATGTGTTCTTAGGAGAATGGAAGCATAGTTCAAGTACTGAACCGTTTTTTAATGAAGAGAGTTATCTTCAAAGTAATAGTTTGCTGTATGCAGTTGACACCAGTGGTCGAACTTATGAAGTTAAAGATGGTTGTGTAATGGAAAAGGAGAAAATGGTTCCAAGAAATGAGGAAGAAGTGTTCGCTGATGAGGTTATGGGGAAACGTCCTAAAGCCCCAGTGTACACTTGGAATTGTAGTAGTTTTTGTACTGTATGACAAGAATCTATTGATAAATTATGTGACTTTCTAGGAGAATATAGTAAAAAAAAGTGTTAAACAGAAGATTAAGGTGCTTCAAAGACTAGATCCATGCAAAGTGAGAAAGAATACTGGTTTGCAAGGACATTCTCTGGCTTGTCTTTCTAGGAAAGTTTGTCAAAGTGTTTTTCACCATTTTAGGATGCTGGCAGTACATCATACTGAAATAAGAAAGTTTGTGAGAAGATTGTATTTTGCTAAAAGTCCAGCACTAAAGTTAAATGAGTTGAATAGTGCTCTGTTGCGTGGATTTGTATCAGATGTAGAGAAGATTACTGATGATATTCAGTTTTGTTACTTTGGTCCAGAACAAGAAAGTGCAGGAAATGACACAGTTATTGAAGAAAATGTGGAAGAGAATGTAGAACCCACTGTTAGTAAAAATTTTGAAGATCAAATGACAAAATTTACTATCATCTCTAATGAAAGACCAAATATTACTTGTATTTGTTGCCGAAGAAGCCATTATAAAAGTCAAAAAAGGAATGTTGATCTCTATAAAAAAAGTGAAAAAGAAAATAATTATGAGTGGAAGGATTTTGCTACATATTTGTTTCTGGAAAATTGTTTTGATTTGGGTGAAGATCAGCGTATTTGTAAATACTGTTATAACAAGTTAGAAGAAAATAAAATGCCAGCTAGAGCTGTACATAATAATTTAGAATTGGTTGATATTCCTGCAGAACTTAGTGATTTAAATACGTATGAGTCTATACTCATTCAATGTGTCCATCCGTTTCAGACTATAGTTCGTATGGAGCCCAAAACAGGTAAATTACCTCCTTCAGATTTACAAAGAGGTTTAAAAGGAAGAGTTGTCTATTTGCCATTAGATTTGAAAAAAAATATTGAAACAATTGATGCAGATAGTTTGGAAACTGAACCATTAGTTATTCTGGTTAATGGTGTACCTACAAAGAATAAGAAAATTTGGCAGGAGCTAGTAGATGTACGAAAAGTACAAAGAGCAAATTTATATTTGAAAACAAATAATAAGTACCATGAATTAATTTATATGGATGAAGATGAAGAAGTTTTACTAGCAGACACAGGAATACCAACTGGGCAAATTGAAAAAGTAGATAAGTCAAAAGAAGAAGAAATTTATGAACATTTCAGCATACATCCTCTTCATTCTAAAGAAGTTATGGGAAACACTATTGATCTGTTTCAGATAAAAAAGCCAAAGGAACTCCCGTGAGTGTATGGGAGGAGAGCTTGGAAGCTCGTTGTTTTCCCCAGCTGTTTCCTACAGGAAAAGGTGGACGATATGATGAACGTCCAGTACAGATTCCTGCTTCTGAGTATCGGACTACAAGATTATATGCAGAAGATCCAAGATTTCTTCAAAGTATTCCTTATTTGTTCCATCTTTTATTTGAAAGTGACTTGTCTGCACTTATTCAGTAAATCACATTTTAAAAACTGGAGTACATCTACATAATGTGTCTGCAAAGGATTTTATGAACAAAGTGCAACAGCGAGATGATCATTTGGAATCTCAATTGATTAATCTGATGGCTTGTCAGTGTGGAACTAATGAATATTGGTACCGACGCCATGGAGAATTGAAATGTATGTTACGGAATTTAGGAACTCCTACATGGTTCCTTACCCTAAGCTGTGGTGAGTACGCTTGGGATGATTTACTGGATTTTCTTCGAGAGGCAAATTCAAATATTGAAAACATCCAATACAAGAGAGCAGGAGAATTGTGCTCGTTGAATCCGGTTAATGTTTGCAGATATTTCAATCATAGATTTCAGGCTATGATGTCCTTCATCTGCAATAAAAATAATCCACCTCTTGGAGAAGTTGTGGATTTCTTTTGGAGAAAAGAGTACCAAGCAAGAGGTGCTCCTCATATTCATATGCTGTTGTGGATCAAGGATGTTCCAAAATTTGGAACAGATTCTGATGATGCAGTTTTATCTTTCATTGAAGAATATGCAACATGTGCTATACCTAAAAGCACAGAAGAAAAAAACGTAAAAGTGCAATTTTTACGTTTCCAAAGTCATCGGTGTGGAAAACACTGTCGAAGAAAGTACAAGAGTAAAGATAAATTCTACACAAAATGTCGATTTGGATTTCCACGACCTGTTCTTTCAAAAGGAAGAGTAAACAGTTTTATGTCAGCTGTGCGACATACCATTACAAGAAAATCTCCGAAAAAGACTTACAACCTACCAAGAAAAGACAAAATATATAAATGACTACAACTCAGTCATTTTATCCATGTGGAATGCTAACATGGATATTCAGTATGTAGCTGACAATTCTATTGCTGTTGCTCAGTATGTCACATCTTACATCACTAAATCTGAGAAAACGGAATTGAAAGAAATGTGGGAAGAGATTTCTCATGAGAAGACTGTCAGTAAAAAGCTATACAGTTTCAGTTTAAAGATGTTATCGCATCGAGAAAATGGGTCATACGAATGTTCAGATAGGTTATCATCTGCAAGTCTGTACTCCAAATCCAGAAGAATAATTTGGGTAAGTTTAGGCCTTGCAGGAATGCGAAATCGGGTACTGAAATCTATTCGAGAAATTGAATATTTATCAGAGAACGAACCAGAAAGTACAGACATTTTGAAAACAAATATGTTGGACACATATTACCCAAACAGAAGTCATCATCTTGAGAACATTTGTCTCTATGAAGTGCTGCAGAACTACATTTTTACACGGAATGCCACAAAAGACATCAACAATGGAAAATATAAAGTCATTGGTGAGGAAGGATGTTTGGTGAAACAAACAAAAGGAAGTTTGATTAATCACAGGAAGCTGAGTTGCGACACTACTGACAAAAAGGAATTTTACTACTTAGCACTTTTACAGCTGTTTAAACCATGGCGTTCAGAGGATGAATTACTTGGAGATTTTCAGAGCTATGAAGATTCCTTTAATGCATGTAAAGATAGCATAGAATGCAGTACTTTCACAAATTATGTACAAATGTTAAATGAAGAAATTGAACAAGAAGCTAAAACTGCAGCTGAAGTAGCTAGAGACAGTTCTCAAGACAGTCAAAGTTCTGGTACGCTCAGTCAAGATCCCCTAGGACAACCAATCGTAGAAAATGAAGCTGCAATAGTCATGACTGAAGTGGAAACAGCTATGAATCAAGCTCAGGAAGATTTAATAGACTTACCAAATTTGGAACAACAACTGAATGATGAACAACAACAAATTTATGAAGAAGGCACAAAACAAAATGATCATGGATTACTACATGAAAATAAAGAGTGCTCATGCACATCATTTGAACCAATCAGAATGTATGTGAGTGGAGAAGCTGGAACTGGAAAAAGTTTCTTAATTAAAGTAATTAGAAGCTACCTACAGAAAAAAACTGATTCAACTTTGTCTTGTGTTGTTACTGCTCCAACTGGGATAGCAGCATATAACATAAAAGGAATTACCTTACATTGTTTGCTAATGTTACCAGTAGAGCATGAGAACAAAATAGAATACCACAAGCTAACAGGAGAAGCATGTTTTGAAGTTTCAAGAGTGTTGAAGAAAATTAAAGTTCTCATTATTGATGAGGTAAGCATGGTATCAAACTTAATGCTTGCCTTTGTGCATTTAAGAATGCAGCAAATTCTAAAGACAGACTATGACGTGTTATTTGGAGGAAAACATGTTATAGTTTTTGGGGATCTACTGCAGCTTACTCCAGTTAAAGGACAACCAGTATTTAATACTCTTGCACATGAAGACACGAAAAAGTCATTAGGAAGTATAGGTAATGTGAATATTTGGTCATAATTTGAGTACAAAGAACTCATTACCAATATGCGGCAAGCAAATGATGATGATTATTCAAGTATTCTCAAAGATATCAGAATTGGACTACTCACAGAAAATGGCAGAAAAGCTTTACAGAGTCGATTGCTATGTAATTTGTTTCCAACAGAACAAATAGTTCCAGAGAAAATATACAAGAAAATTGCAGAAAAAAATACTGTAATCTGCTTAATGCCAACACTACATGAATGCTCTATATTCAATGAAGAACTTTTGAAATTGGAAAATGAAGAGATTATGAAAATGGAAGCCGTGGATAAAATACAGCATGAAGGAATAACTATTACATTGACAAGCTAATTGAAAACTAAATTGGATTCTCTAGAGAAAAACATATTGAAAACAGCTGGTTTAGAAAAGAATCTTTATGTATGTATGAACTGTCGAGTAATTTTAAGACGTAATTTGAATGTAGAAAAAGGTTTAGTGAATGGAGCTATGGGTAAAGTTGTGGGTTTTGTTAATTACCAGAAAAAAGATGGAATTGAATTTTTAAAAATAAAATTTGATCAGATTGAAGAGGTTAAAGACATTAGTCGTTGTTCAGTTCATTTTTTGCTTGTGAAAGACTCATATGTACGTAAGAAGCAGTTTCCGTTTTCTCTAGCATATGCTGTAACTATTCACAAATCTCAAGGATTAACTGTAGATAGTGCTTTTGTAAACATTGGATCTAGTGTGTTTAAAGAAGGTATGGCATATGTTGCTTTGTCACGAGTGAAAAAATTATCTGGTTTATTTATGATAGACTTTGATGACCCAAAAGTTAGTGATGATGCAAATTGTGTAAAGGAGCATAATAGATTAAGAAGAAGCTATGCTCCTCATTTAGGTCCGTATCCTGTGTTTGAAAAACGTGTTGTTTGTCGGAAAAGGAGAATTGAGAATATCTGTAATGAGGATGTACAGAAGAGAAAACAAAAGGAGAGTGATGTGATTGCAAGCAAAAAGAAAAAGGACAATGTTGAAGAGGTTGTTGGTTGTCATTTTGAAAGTAGCTCTGGTGTCAACTGCTACGCTAATGTAGTGCTGAATGTTGTATTTTATCTTGCAAGTTTGCAAGAGCATATAATACTAAATCATGAAAAAAGATTTTGTTCTCTGCTGAGTTTCCTTTATGAGAAGTTGAGTAATGATACAACTAAAAAAGAAAGTGCTTCTGATGTTAGAAATCTTTTAGATGTATGTTCTGGATGTACACAGTTTACACAAAATGTCCAGCAAGATGCACAGGAATTCTTAATGTATATGCTTATGGTACTGGAAGATGAAGGGGTAGAAATAGAAAATATGTTTGGTCTCTCTTATAAATGGGAACATTGTTGTGAAAACTGTATGAACACATGCAGCACTAATGTTGATTCTGAAAGGTTCATACATTTAACATTACCAGAGAGTAAATCAGTGACTTTTAGTAAATTAGTTAAAGATGCAAATCACAACATGAAATGTTCTCAATGTAAATCAGAAATGTTATCAACGTTATTTTTAAAGAAATATGGACATTATATAATTTTAATGATGCAACGTTGTAGATCTGATGGAACAAAATTGGACACATTAATAAAGAAGTTTGTAGGAAATCAATTATCAATATCAAGAAAGATTTTTGTTGCAGTTGCAATAATTTTCCATGATGGACCTTCTATAACTTCTGGTCATTACACAGTTTATCTAAAATGTGAAAAAGGCTGGACACTGTGTAATGATTCTCAATTGATTTTCAAGCAACGTTTGCCTGCAGAATTACCAAATTCCTACTTAATTTTTCTAAAACCAAAATTTTAGATACAAATTGCAGCATCTGAAGAAACCATTACTTCGATTTTATAGGATTATCATTGGATATTTCACCAAAAAAGGATTTAAAAAGTACCATTTGGCCTCATGGAAAGGTAAATGTTTCTATTGTGGACTTCTTTGACAGATATTATTTTGGTGTATGTGCTTAAGCAACAAGATTTACAGACGTTATTTATTGCAAATAGTTATTGTTCTTAGAAGATGTTTTTAATATATATGTTACATTTCTATCAAGGTATGTTTTACTGGGGATAGATTCAGGGCTTTTGTAAACAATCTTTCAGATTGTTTATTTTTTTGCCCGCTGTTAAGTGATGAATGCAATTGATATCACTATTTTTAGTGAAATTCAATATATTCTGAAAACAGCAAAAAAAGGGCAACAAATTACTTTGTTAAATATGAAAATATGTGTACTGTATTCTAAAATGTATTGTTAAATATTACTACTTTTTTTCTTTTTTTTCAGATCGAGAAAGAAAATTTAGGAAATTGAATCAATTTTTCTTGTAATTAAAAAAAAACATTTATTTCTAATTAAGTTATTTTGTTGGTCAGGTAGGTTTAAAATATCTGTATTTCTCACCCCTTCACTTTCATGCTCCCTTTTCTTCACTTCTCCTCACTCTGCTTTTCTCATTCCCCTTCCCTCTCTCTTCTTCCTTTACTGCTCTTTCATAACTCCCTCACTCCTTCTCTACTACTCCCCTAGGTTTACTGCCTCCATCACTATTTTTTCAACCATGTTTCTCTCCCTGTCTCCATATGTCTCAGTCATTCTAACTGCCTTACTCCTTCTCAGTTCCTTGCTCTCTGTCTCTGTTTCTGTCTCTCTCCCTTTGTCTGTCTTACCCTTAATTTCCTTAACATCTCTGGGGCAGATTTATGTTTCCTGGCGCATCCCTGCAAATCAGCAGGGATGCGCCAGGAAAGATGCGTGACGCAAGTTTACCCTTGCGCCACCACAGATGCGCCGCATTTACAATGCAGCGCATCGTGGCGCAAGGATAAACAGATGCGTGACACATCTGATGGCGTAAGGGCGGCGCATTGATGGAGTCGTGTCGCAAGCACGACGCAACTCCAGCAATGTTTAGGGGCTGCCCATACCTAACATGGTGCGTCATGCCTTACGCCTGCTTCAAGCAGGCGCAAGGTTTTGACACAGCAGCGTCAGGAAAGTGACTGAGTGAAATCTTGTAGATTTCACTACATCACTTTTCCGAGGCTTTTTCCGCTGGAACGGCCACCCTGCATACATTAAACCTGACGCAGGTTTAATGTGGCGCAGGGCTTTACACCGTGACGCATCTCCATAGATGCATCACGATGTAAATAGGGCGCAACGTGGCGCAGGGTTTACGCCGCTGCTGCGTCACAAAAGTGATGCAACGGCAGCGTAAAAGTGGCACAAGTCTAACATAAATCTGCCCCTTTGTTTCTACCACTCCTCCTCTCTCCATCACTCATTTTCCATCTACGTTAATTTTTTAACCTTCTCCGTCATTCTCCTTCCCTCACCTTCCCTAACTGTCACTATCCTTTACTCATAGTCACTCCTATTCTCCTACTTCACTTCCTCCTGTCTGTATCTCACATCCCTTCATCTTTTCGCATTCTTTCCTTCACTCTCCCTCACTCTCCTTTGCTCATTGAAATCCTGACTCCCTTTCTCTAACTCCAGTTTCCTAAATCCCTCCATCCCCTCACTCCCCATCTCTCACTTTCCCTTTCCCCCTTTACTAATCCTCATACCCCTTATCTCACCATCACTCCACTTCTCTTACTTTCAATCCCTTTACCCTGCTGTACTTCATCCGCTTCATCTGTTACTCCCTTTTCCTATCTCCGTCCCTTACTCCCCTTTTCTCACTTCCCCTCCATCACTCTCCATTACTCACTGCCATTCCCTTACTCATTCACTCTTCTTACCTGTATCCTCTACCCTTAGTCCTTTTGTTGCAGTCAGTCTTTCACTTCCCTTTCATGACTGATCATACTTTCCTTTTCTCACTCATTCTGTCTGTCCTTTCCTCCTCTTCACTCATTAATTTCAATCATTTCAATCATTCATGTATACACTACACATTCATTGAATAAAATTACAACACAGTATATTAGGAATATAGCTCTTCTTGGAGAAGTGAAGTGAGTTCTGAAAAGAACTGTTTTTTTTGTCGTTTTTGTTTTGTATTTTTTTTTAGTTTTTTAACAATTTTGTATTTTTTTTAATTTTTTTAGAGCAGCAAAAAAAAACAGGGAATGAAAAACTGTTCAACAGGAACAAAAAGAAAAAATGAAAAAAATTATGGGGTGGAGCATGTGTGCTTCTGTATTTTGTTCTCTATTAAGTTAATGCTGCTCTCACCATAACAGAGAACAACATTGCACACATTGCACCGTATATGATGTCTTGAAGCAGGTGAATCTGCGGTTGCAGATGATGTGCTCGGCTGAGCAGCTGGGGGGTTGTCTCTTGTGGCTCTTCTAGACTCACGAGCATAAGCCACAGCATGCACTGTTTGGAAGTGCCTCAACACAGAATGAATACTAAAGGAGTATTTTTTTTTGGGATCTCCGCTAGATAAGACAACTCCACAAACAGTGCATGTGACTTTTGGGGCATTCACCTTCTTCTGGCCCTCTGGAAAAGTAAAGAACTTCCATATGAATGAGTCCTTTTGTTTTCTCTGCCTTGGTGGCACAAAGGGCTTTTTTGTCTTTTTTGTTTTGTATTTTTTTTTTAGTTTTTTTAACAATTTTGTATTTTTTTTTAGTTTTTTAGTGCACCAAAAAAAACTGGTAATCAAAAACTGTTCAACAGGAACAAAAAAAAAATGAAAAAAATTATGGGCTGGAGCATGTGTGCTGCTGTATTCTGTTTTCAATCAAGTTTATGCTGCTTTCTCCGTAGCAAATAACAGCATTGCACACATTGCAATGTATGTGCACCTTCTGGAAAAGGGGGCGGATGTCCAGTGGCCTGGTGCACGGTAAATCTGCGGCCGCAGATGATGTGCTCGGCTGAGCAGGTGGAGGGTTGTCCCTTAGGGCTCTAGTTGTTTCTCGAGCATAGCGTATAGGATGCACTGTTTTGAAGTGCCTCAGCATGGACTAAATACTAAAGGAGTATTTCTTGCTCGGATCTTCTCTAGATAAGACACTTCCGCAAATAGTGCATGTCACCTTCGGCGCATTCACCTTCTTTTGGCCCTCTGGACCGGTGAAATAATTCCAGATGAAAGAGTGTTTTTGTTTGCTGATCCTTGGTGGTTCCACAAAGGTCTCCTCCTCACTCCCTGAAGTTGACTGCTGTTCTGCCATTTTCAAGTAAGATTTCACTCGAGTTACTGTTCAGCACCCTTCTCTCAGGAAATAAGAAGAAATAGTGAAGGGAGTGGGTGTGGTGTTTGAAGATTCTGGAAGAGAAACTACTATGAACCAATGAAAAGTGTTGTTTCGTAATCACATGACTTGCCGTGCGCGCACCGTGCGCGCACCGTGCTCGCACGCATGCGCGCAGGGTGCACGCACGGATCGGAAATGATTTACTTTTAACCCGATTTCTAAAACATGAGAAGGAGGCAGGGAAGACCCTCCCTGACCCCCTAGACCTTCTCAGGGGGTCCCTAAAGGACCTCGTAAATAAAAAAAAACATTTTGTTTAATAAAAAAAATTGCTGGTGCGCGCACGGTGCTCGCACGCATGTGCGCACGGGGCACGCATGCATCAGAAATAAATTACTTTTAACCTGATTTCTAAAACATGAAAAGGAGGCAGGGAAGACACTCCCTGACCCCTAGACCTTCTTAGGGGGTCCCTAAAGGACCTCGTAAATCAAAAAAAAACATTTACTTTAATAAAAAAAATTGCCGGTGCGCGCACGGTGCGCGCACCGTGAAAAACCCTTAAAAAAAAAAAACATTTCAAACTGTTTATAAGCTTATCGAAGATATTAACTATGCTGTTCAACTTTATCCAAATAAAAAAAAAAAGAGCTGAGCCATTCCATATTACAGGATACAGTCAATCTATAACTATATACATAGGTAGTTTATTGGAAAATAAATATATAAAAAATATAATAATACATAGATAAATTAGCATTTAAAAAACCTTACAAATTCACTAACAAAACCATAGGTTTCACACACGTTATAGTTAGAAATTAGCATTTAAAAAACCTTGCAAATTCACTGAAAAAAACATAGGTTTCACACAAGTTATAGTTAGGAATTAGCATTTAAAAAACCTTGCAAATTCACTGAAAATACCATAGGTTTCACACACGTTATAGTTAGGAATTAGTATTTAAAAAACCTTGCAAATTCACTGAAAAAACCATAGGTTTCACACATGTTATAGTTAGCTGGACATTTCTCGTACAAAACCATTGAACTTCCCCCTTATAGTTAGTTCAGCTAACTATAACTCGCGCGACCGCACTCCACTTCTGATGACGTCACATATTACATCACTCATGACATGGTCAGTGATATCACTCATGACATCACTGATGACATCTCAAATGACATCACTGATGACATCACTGATAATATCATCCTTGTGTAAGAGTGGCAGACCTCCTCTTATCTGAATATAAACTTTGATACACACATTGAAAAATACAAACTAAAGTTTTGAAAACTATAGAGATACCAATACCAGTAAGAACAACCTATTCAGTAATTCCAAAATCTACATACGTATCCACTCATTCATCAACACTTCTATATAGACACTCATACATGTACTCAGTTATCATATGTACTCATACACCTATACAACCTGTTACACACCTACACTCATACAGAGAGTTACTCACACACATACTCACACTTGCAAATAAACATCCATTTACTTGCATATACAGCTATACACACACCACTACACTTACTTCTACAGAAACGTACACATACTTACTCTCTTAAACAATCACTTATAGAAACACATACTTATTTATACAGGAAGTCTTCCAATCTCTCACTCTCATATATCCTCACTTATATACATCAATACTCAGATATACTAGTTTAAAACATATGGACTTACTCATAAAGACACTATTGAGACAGTCATTCACTCTCTTACTCACCCATACACACACTCATACACCCATACTGTCCTGCTCACATACTGTCTTCAAAACACATACAAACAGTGAGTCACTCATTCATGCATCTATACGCTAAGTAAAATCCCCCAATGAACCATACAGACACTCATACTGATACTCTAAAAACGAACTAATAACCCATATACACACTCATGTAGCTTCTCACCAACCCATGCAGCCACTTATACACAAAGTGAGACACTGATACAGATATTTACATATTTAAACATTACTCACTAATACTTGTATTCACTAAGATAAGTCAGTTATACAATTAATTTTTCAAAAAAAACCCATCCATTTAGACACTTATTTACCCATTTATTCTTCCATTAACCTTTAGATATACATATATAGAAAATATTTATTTTTCAGAAAGACACATATTCACTGGATGATGTCATCAGTGATGTCATCAGTGATGTCATTTGAGATGTCATCAGTGATGTCATCAGTGATGTCACTGACCATGTCATGAGTGATGTAATATGTGATGTCATCAGCAGTGGATTGCGGTCGCGCGAGTTATAGTTAGCTGAACTATAACGGGGGAATTTCAATGGTTTTTGTACGAGTGAAATGTCCAGCTAACTATAACATGTGTGAAACCTATGATTTTTTCAGTGAATATATATATATATATAAGTATATATATATATATATGCTCCTGAGGCCCGAAACGCATTGTGCGTGGGTTGTTATTTAAAGAATAAACATCTTGCCAGAAGTTCTACGGGGTCTGAGTCTCCTTCTTCGCCGCCGCCATGTGGAGGTTGGAAGTAGCGGGTGTTGGAATCTTCCGATATCATTACGGAGGTCGGTTGCCTCCGTTACCAGACCCCCTCCCCAAAAGTTGGTGGCCGTCCTCGACCGAAACGAAGAGAGGATCCGTGGTGGAATTTTGGCGGCCGCCCCCTACTATTGCTGAAGAAAGCAAGCACTGGTTTGAGGACGTGATCGGCAGGGTCGGAGGACTCGCATGAAAGCGTTGTTCGCCGGTGAGTAATATTGGCAAGAATTGTAGGTGGGGAGAGACAGTATATAAGGCAGTGAAACGACAAGTCCAGTGATTGTTGACTTGTACAAACAGACACAATATCAAACAACCCACAATGTCTGCGGAAATGGTACGAGAGAGGGAAATGGCGGCAGAGGAGGTGTTTGGAAGCCTGCCAAGCACCTTGACTAATCCAGCACAACTGCCAAACATGGGAAATTACAAAGATACAGATGCAAAGCCGCTGTTAAAAAACTTGGAGAAGAAAATTAAATTGGAGACCACAAAGTGGTGGGAGCACAAGTCACTTTCCAAGTATGCTGAAGTGGGAAGGGTTCCACGGGGGTTGAGACTCCTCCTGGCACCCAGTTTTGACAAACCTAACCCCAACATGCTACGTGAGTGGGGAGAGAGCAATTTGGCTGCTTCCATGAATTTGGTTAACATTTTAATAAAGTATGCAAACTTCGATCGTCTGGAAATATTACGAGAAATCGACGAAATAAATAATGAATTGAGTAAACTTGAAACAACGGAATACATTACCAAAACAAAAGAGGCCATAAAAGAGAGATTAAAGAAACATGAGGAGAAAATCAAATTTAGAAAGGCACACAAGTTCACTCGAGATTTAGCGGACTATGAAAATGGAAAAATCTTTACTTTTGCCCGCAAGTTTCACACAGCGAGAAGGCAACAATACAGTGAGAAAATAAAGAGCAATGTAACTAGTATACACACTCACGTGGATACTAATGATGATTCCTCCAGTGTAGATACTGTATCATTGACAAGCGAATCAAGTGTAGAATTGGACCGACCCAACATAAGGAAAACTAAACTAAGTGTGGGGCAAGAGCTCGATTTTTTAGTGGAGGAAAGACTGCAAACACTAAGGCCGAGGCAGCAAAGGAGGCCAGTAGAAAACACAGAAACAAAAGAAGAAGCGACGGTCGCAAAAGGTGGAAATAAAAAAGAAAACACAATGGCAGAGAAAACGGCGCTAAATGACAATAGCATTATCAATTTGTCATCAGTGGAGCTAACAAAAGCGGAGGAACAACTATTAGCGCTTGGGTTGAATTTCTGTCCAGGAGAGGGTTTTAACTATGCGCGTACTCGCATCGATGTATATTGTTTCATTAGGAAGCTCAAACTCAAGAAATGTTTTGCTTTAAAAACTTGCAAACAACAATCGGAGAAGGTTTTAGAACAAGAAGAAGAACAAGGTCCGATTCCAACTTTGCTCACTCTGTGTGATTTAAATGAACAAACTGATTCTCAAATAGCTTACAATGACATAGACTTGGCAACACAAGAGAGACTAAGGAAAATTAATCAAGTGCAGAAAGGGGCTGGGATCAGTCAGTTCCTTTAAACCCAAATCTTGTTTTGTACCATTAATGCCAAAAGATGCTATCGATACGTATCATGATATGGTCACTAATGATTTTAAAAAATTGAATCACAATGTTAATAAAAGCTGAAAACAGAGAAATGTGTATTTCAAAATACGAGAATATGAAAGATTAATGAATAAGTTAAGTGAAAATCATGATGTTGTCCTAAAGAAATCAGATAAGGGGGGCAACCTAGTACTGTGGCCAAAAAAGGATTATATTCAAGAAGCACAAAGACAATTGAATGATGAAAGTTGCTATAAAAAATCTGGTGTAAAGCAATACTACATAGCCAAGGAAACACTACAAAAACAATTGGCACAGTGGAGAAGAGAAGGTCTCATATCCACTGAAGAGTATAAATGTATGTATAATGAGTTCCCAGTGTTACCTGTGTTATACCTAATTTCAAAAATACATAAAAATGTCATGCCCGTTCCCGGTAGCCCCATTATATCAGCCATTAACAGTGCAGGCGAGAAGGTTGGCCAATATATTGACTTCTTTCTACAGAATTTAGTTAAGGACCTGCCTAGTTATGTCAGAGATACTGGTGATTTTTTAAAGAAAATTGAGGGTCTAATTTGGACTGACGATCTATATCTAATTATGCTCGATATAGAATCGCTGTACACCAGTATAGATCACAACCAGGGACTTAGAGCGGTAAAACATTTTTTAGACACAAGGGTGCCGATTACGTTCCGGCAAAAACCGGGTACGAACCGTCGGTCGGAGCGTTTTCTCCGTCCGACTCGTACCCGGTCGTAAAACTTCACAAACATGGAATTACGATTCGCACGGAACCACCATTTCCGTACGAATCGTAAAAAACACCGACCGACGAAAATATACATACGAATGTGCTCCGGGAATGCTGCGACGTGACGTCGGTACGCTGTCAGGCAGCGTTTCACGACCCAGGAACCATGATTCGAACCGACAGCAGTCCGGACGGCAATATTTTCACGGCACCAAAAAAGTGCCGGAAAAGCGAAGTACGTCGCGAAACGACCAGAGTAGGTGGCCCGGTACGCACCGTACCCCCCCAGCCCCCGTACGTACGCGCAGACCCCCACCAGCCCCCGTACATACATGCCGACCCCCCCCAGCCCCCGTACGTTCGAGTCGTACCCCCCCAGCCCCCGTACGTTCGAGTCGTACCCCCCCGTGTATGTACACCCGTGTACGTGTCGAACCCCCCGTGTATGTACACCCATGTACGTTCGAGTCATACCCCCGTGTATGTACACCATTGTACGTGTCGAACCCCCCGTGTATGTACACCTGTGTACGTGTCGAACCCCCCGTGTATGTCAACCCGTGTACGTTCGAGTCGTACCCCCGTGTATGTACACCCGTGTACGTGTCGAACCCCCCCGTGTATGTACACCCGTGTACGTTCGAGTCATACCCCCGTGTATGTACACCATTGTACGTGTCGAACCCCCCCGTGTATATACACCTGTGTACGTGTCTGCAAGTATTCCATATGGAGAAATCCTTAGACTCAAGCGCATCTGCAGTAATGAGGCAGATTTCAATAGGTGCTTGAATGAAATGTTGGAAAGATTGAAAGCTAGAGGGTACAGTGATAAAATAATATGTGAAGCCACTAGAAAAGCTAGTACATGACCCAGACATAGCCTTTTGAAAAGTGACAATAGTGAGACAGAACAAGAACCAGCTACTGGATCAAGCAAGGAGGATACCACAAGACTAATCACAACCTACTGTAATGAGGAATGCACAATTAGAGCCATTATTAAGAAACACTAGCCCATAGTGCTGACAGTGTGTTCCGCAACAGGTTAGCAGAAACCCCAACGATCACATTCAGAAAAGGCAAAACAATGGGACCTATCCTTGATAAAAATTCCCCGGAGATCAGAAAAACTGCCACCTGTTTGCAACCAGCGAATGGCTTTAGAAAATGTGCCACATGTAGAGCATGTAAATTTGGCTGTGAAAGACACATTATTCAATTCCATTTAGTGATTCGCCAATTCCAATTCATGGTAACTATAACTGCAAAACAGAATATGCTGTATATGTTCTGACGTGCACCTGTGGCCTTAACTACATTGGTAGTACGAAGCTACAGGTGCATGTCAGAATATTGCAGCATATAAGGGCTATTCTCCACAGTGACCCTGCGTACCCAGTGGCACGACATTTTAAACAAACCCATGCGAATGATATTAATTGTCTTACCTATTATGTGATTAATGCTATCGCGAAACCACGGAGGGGTGGCAATAGGGAACACCAACTCAGACAATTAGAAACCAAAATCATTCTAGAGTTCGACAGTAAGTGGCCCAATGGGTTGAACAACACGGAGGACATGCACAACTTTTTATGAAACTCTAAAGTATTAGATGTTGTTTTATATCTGTGGTGCGGAGGTACTATATGAGATGAGTACAAATGAAGCTTTATCATCACCCGTGATACATTCAGGCAATAATTAGAAATAATAGTAAAAGGTACACAGATGATGCTCATCAATAATTTAAAATGTGTATTGGAAATGTAACATCTGTCACCATATAGAAAGGAATTTTTCCAAAATAAGACCTTTTTTAAGTATAATGAAGATTTTAGCAAGCAATTTTATAAAATTTGTCTTTTAATAGTATTTTTCGTGAGTGGAATTTTACTGTTAATAATATTTATATACGTTTGCATTTTAATTACACTGGAATTGGTCTCTTTGTATATATTGATTGCACTTTATATTTATATATTTTTTGCACATCTTGCACCAATTTGCACATTAACATTCATTTTTTCTTTGCTGCTAAACACATATGCACTTCACTCTGTTGTTTTTACTTGATTTATCCGGAAATGAGCTCAATGGTAATTAAGATTTGCTGCTACAACATATGCATTGTATGTGAATTTATCCCGTAATATCTTTGCACATGAATTATATATTTATATATTTATATAAGTTTGAAGCATTAGCGCATATATATTTTAATAATATGTATG
The DNA here is from genome assembly GCF_964204655.1 of Triturus cristatus. Classification (NCBI taxonomy): domain Eukaryota; kingdom Metazoa; phylum Chordata; class Amphibia; order Caudata; family Salamandridae; genus Triturus; species Triturus cristatus. Next base: position 445,538,826 of record NC_140585.1, read on the forward strand.
TCAAATATGTGGTTTTTACTAGCAATGTGTAAACACCCAGCAAGAAACTAAGTTGTACATTTGTAAAGGGCTTCACATAATTCGCCATACAAAGCGAGTCTTTCTTCCATGGTAATCATCATGTGACACGGAGTGGTGAAAGTGGGTCGACACCAAACAAACACATAAAAAATGCAATGGCGATATGTAAAACCACATGTGATCAAGGGCTCCTGAGGCCCGAAACGCGTCGTGCATGGGTTGCTGTTTAAAGAATAAACATCTTGCCAGAAGTTCTGTGGGGTCTGAGTCTCCTTCTTCGCCGCCGCCGTGTTGAGGTTGGAAGTAGTGGGAGTTGGAATCTTCCGATATATATATATATTACCTACTGACGGTCGCTAGTAGGTAGTTATAGTTAGGACCTATTTTCCATAGGAAATCCACAACATTCTATTCCCAATAAGTCTGGCGCCGGTTGACGAATCTTCGCGAAATTTTCCAAACTTTTGGCCAGCTGCGGTCTGCTCCTATCCTGAAAGTTTTGTGGTGATTCGTCAAGCGGGGGCCGAGAAAAAAGGGGGGTCCCAAAACACATTTTCCCCATGCACTTTCCCATTGGACCTGTTGACGCAGCTACAGCCCGAACTGCTGAACGGAATTACACCAAATTTGGCAAAGAGGTAGTCTTCAGTTCAGACTCGTGACTTTTGCATAAATGGTGTAAATCCGTTCAGTAGTTTCTGAGAAAATTAGAGTTAAAATGATAGATATATCTATGGCCTCGGAGGATCCGCGCACCCTATGTGCACCTTGAACGCACCCTCTGCGAACTGAGCGCTCACCCTCCTGATCACGCGCTGAATGCTAATTGGCTGTCAAGTGTCTGTCTACATTCGAAACGAGGAACTGTTGGCAGCCATTTTGTGCCTCGGTAGAAGCAAGGCTGATTAAGTAAGGGAAATAAGTGTGTGAAAGATGTAAAGGGGGCAGGGTAGAAATACTCTGACCCTCTAGTGTTGCTTAGGGGGTCCCAGAAGGATGCCCCGGGGCCCCCTATTTTTTTTTTAAAAACAGCAAAATGCGCGCAGGGTGCGCGGAACCGGATGGAAAAAAAAAACCCGAAGCGCGGGCTTCTGCGCTTCCTCAATAATTAGCCCCAGGGGGGGCAAAATCCCGGGGGCAAAATCTGTAAAAATGAATGGGGGGCCCAGGGGACCGCTATCCCCTGGGGCTAGAAAATAGACTGGGTGGGGGGGCAGAACGGCCCCCCAAGCCCCAGGGACCACCACCCCCGGGGCTTTATTGTTTGAGGGAGGGGGCTGCGTGGCCCCCCCTGCAGCCCTCGAGGGCGCTGGGGACCGCCACGCCCCAGGGCCGGCTCCTACAGTGTCCTGGGGTGCCCACCCCAGGACACTGGGTGTCCCACCCTCCCATAGCAAACTTTGTTTGGATTTTGTGAGAGAGAGCAGGGAAACCTGCTCTCTCTTTCAAAATCCAAATGATATTGCTTTTCCACATGGGGAGCTGCATGTCAGCAGCTCCCCATGTGGAAAAGCAATGCCGGCTCCCGAAGGACGCGGGGAGCCAGCTGGGGCCGTGGGGGTGTTGGGGCTCCCCCCACGGTCCCCAACGTTTTTTAATAAACCCCGGGAAATGGGGTCCCCGGGGATAATAAAAATTAGTGATAGGGGTTATTTTTATTTTTATGGTAAAATTAGGAGTCGCGCATCCTAACGCTTTGGGTGCACGATTTCTCTCGCGTACCCATCGCATACCGTACGCAGATCCTACACTACAATCGTAAAATGGCGACTATGTTCCGCGCAGGGATAAGAGAAAGGTGCGCATAGGGTGCGCGAATCCCCCAAAAATTGAAAAAAAACAAAATAACAAAGTATTACAAATATAGTTTAAAAAATATAAAAAAATATAAAAAATAGTTTAAAAAAATTAACAATTATTATTATTTTTTATAATATTTTTTAATTTTTAAGAGAATTGATTGAAAAAAACTTTAAAAAATTGGTGAAAAACAATTTAAATAAAACATAATTAAAGGAATTGACACACTGAAATATATAGATTTAGAAATCCTATGAAAATCATTAAACATCATAGCTTTAGAGATAAGTTATAGATAGGAATTAGCATTTAAAAAACCTTTGAAATTCACTTAAAAAAACATAGGTTTCAAGGATGTTATAGTTAGGAATTAGCATTTAAAAAACCTTAGAAATTCACTGAAAAAAACATAATTCCATTAATTCCCCAACTTAAAACGCTCCACAGGGCGTGTTTGCATACGTCACCTCAGGCCCCACCCCCTTCCTTCACCATTGTACAAATATTCCTCTAAAATCAGCCAAACTACGAATTCCAATTTACTCACCTGTTATCAGGAGAGAACCCAGGGCTGCATCTGTTAGTCCAGCACTGACCCTGAAAAGTAATTCTAAGCGTACTTACCAGTAACTTTTATTTCCTTCCATAGGAATCCAGTGTGTGGTTTTCACCAGAAATGTTTCTAAGTGTCTATTTTCACAAACTAAAAATATTCCTAAAAAATCGTCTGTATGACTTAAACACATTCTTTTAACTGTTTTCTAAGCGTACTTACCAGTAGCTAGTATTTCCTTCCATTGGAATCCATTGTGTGGTTTTCACCAGAAAAGTTTCTAAGTGTCCATTTTTGAAACTTACAAATATTCCTCTAAAATCAGCCGAACTACGAATTCCGATTTACTCACCTGTTATCAGGAGAGAACCCAGGGCTGCATCTTTTAGCCCAGCACTGACCCTGAAAAGTAATTGTAAGCGTACTTACTAGTAACTTGTATTTCCTTCCATAGGAATCCATTGTGTGGTTTTCACCAGAAAAGTTTCTGTGTCCATTTTTGAAACGTACAAAAATTCCTCTAAAATCAGCCGAACTACAAATTCCGATTTACTCACCTGTTATCAGGAGAGAACCCAGTAACTTTTATTTCCTTCCATAGGAATCCATTGTGTGGTTTTCACCAGAAATGTTTCTAAGTGTCTATTTTCACAAACTAAAAATACTCCTAAAAAATTGTCTGTATGACTTAAACACATTCTTTTAACTGTTTTCTAAGCGTACTTACCAGTAGCTAGTATTTCCTTCCATTGGAATCCATTGTGTGGTTTTCACCAGAAAAGTTTCTAAGTGTCCATTTTTGAAACTTACAAATATTCCTCTAAAATCAGCCGAACTACGAATTCCGATTTACTCACCTGTTATCAGGAGAGAACCCAGGGCTGCATCTTTTAGCCCAGCACTGACCCTGAAAAGTAATTGTAAGCGTACTTACTAGTAACTTGTATTTCCTTCCATAGGAATCCATTGTGTGGTTTTCACCAGAAAAGTTTCTGTGTCCATTTTTGAAACGTACAAAAATTCCTCTAAAATCAGCCGAACTACAAATTCCGATTTACTCACCTGTTATCAGGAGAGAACCCAGTAACTTTTATTTCCTTCCATAGGAATCCATTGTGTGGTTTTCACCAGAAATGTTTCTAAGTGTCTATTTTCACAAACTAAAAATACTCCTAAAAAATCGTCTGTATGACTTAAACACATTCTTTCAACTGTTTACAGGAGATTGGCCAGTGCTGGATCCAGGATCCACCACTGAGTAAGAAAAAGTAACGATAACACTACTTACCTGCTAAGTGAATTTTCTGCCATAGGATAACATTGGTGGTTCTATGTGGAAAAATTTTCTGTCAACTTTTGAAATACAATAATATTCCTTAACAATCGCTACTGTAACCAAAAGGCTTTTACTCAACTGTTTACAGGAGATGTCCAAGGACTGAATCTAGGATCCAGTCCTCTGGTTAGAAAAGTAATCCATAAAGTAACTAATTGCATTTGACTAGAAAATCACATTGAGCTCAATGTTGCATTGTGTTTGAAATTGTGTTGCCCATTGCAACAACTGTAACTACTGTACTTAAAAGACTATTGCCTATTTGCAAAGTATTTAAACTAAAATAATTCATTCTGAGAAAGTATATTTTGTATTGTAAAATATAATGTAATTAAAAAAATAAAATATCTAAAAATAAACAGTTTACAAAATGTAGTAAATCAGTATCAAAATAATCAGTATAACAATTCTTACATTAAAAATTGTCATTTACAAAACCTTTGAAATTCACTGAAAAAACCATAAGTTTCAGGCCTGATATAGTTAGGAATTAGCATTTAAAAAACCTTTGAAATTCACTGAAAAAAAACGTAGGTTTCAGGCCTGATACAGTTAGGAATTAGCATTTAATAAACCTTTGAAATTCACTGAAAAAAACATAGGTTTCAGGCCTGATATAGTTAGGAATTAGCATTTAAAAAACCTTTGAAATTCACTGAAAAAACCATAGGTTGCAGGCCTGATATAGTTAGGAATTAGCATTTAAAAAACCTTAGAAATTCACTGAAAAAACAATAGGTTTTAGGGGTGGTATAGCTAGCTGGACATTTCACTCGAACAAAACCATTGAAATTCTTCCGATATAGTTAGTTGTACTAACTACATCTCGCGCGCCCGCAATCCACTGCTGATGATGTCACATATTACATCATTCATGCCATGGTCAGTGACATCGCTGATGACATCTCAAATGACATCACTGATAACATCATTCACGTGACAATCAGATACACTAGTATAGCCTTTCATCACTCACTGTAAAATACAGAGTGCCAGATTTAAAACCATTGATACGCCAGTACAAGTTTCTAAACACCCACTCAGTGATTCCTAGATCTATACAAACATGTAATCACGTACCTATAGATTCACTCATACATGCTGTCAATGATCAATAGAACGCTATCAAATATACTTATACACCTACATCGACTTTACACACCAGCACACATCCTAATCACTTATGAAGTCATCTTACTCACTTATGCAAATAATGGATCATACTTACTTTTACTTAGCTATACACTTATAAAAACACCACTTCATCTATTCATATAGATAATAACTCATACTTAGTGTGTTATAAAAACACTATTACAAGTATACAGCTATCCATACAGTCACTCATACAATCACTGAGTCTTATGTATACTTATTTATATACAACAACTGACACATACACTGGCTTTTATTTTTCTAGTTTGTTGGACATGTACCATTGAGACATATATTTGCTCATCGCCACACCCATAAAGATATTCACTCACCCAAACAACAGTTATAACATGTCGTTTTAACTTCATATACCTACTGAATCAACTATTCACACATCTTTGGGCAGTCACATACCCCCCACCGAACCACACACACATTCACTCTCCCATACAAATACTCAGTTAACTAATCAATAAATAATATAGACTTTCATGTAGCTAGTAACCAACTAATGCAGCAGTTTACACAACAACTGACAAAGTGATACAGATATTCACACAGTTTAGTCACTATCCAATATAGTTGCTACTAAATCCTCCATCCAGATATTTATATTTATATATCCACTCATTCTTCAATGCAAATTGCTAGATATATAATACATATTTAAATAATGAACCAAACCACATTCAATGGATGATGTCATCAGTGATGTCATTTGAGATGTCATGAGTGATGTCACTAACCATGTCATGAGTGATGTAATATGTGACATCATCAGCAGTGGATTGCGGGCACGCGAGATGTAGTTAGTACAACTAACTATATCGGAAGAATTTCAATGGTTTTGTTTGAGTGAAATGTCCAACTAGCTATAACAATCCTAAAACCTATTGTTTTTTTCAGTGAATTTTTAAGGTTTTTAAAATGCTAATTCCTAACTATATCAGGCCTGAAACCTATGGTTTTTTCAGTGAATATATATATATACACATACAAATGCATAACAAATAAAGGCATAAAGAAATAGCAACTGATCAAGCATTTCTCACTATTAATACATTAGCATGATTAAGACATATTAAAAACATTCATGCCAAACAGTAAAAGCATCTTTTTGGTAGAAACAGGTGGATAACGGGGAGGCGGGTGGGACAGTGAGGAATCCACAGGCAGATACTGTATCCACTAGAAAAAGCATTACCGAAGGTAAGTAACTTGCTCTTCGGATGGATACTTCTGCCTGTTGATTCCTCACCTTTTAAATAGAATCCTCAAGCCGTACCTCACCCGGAGGAGGGTGTCCACCTGACTAGACCAAAAAATCTTGCAAAACAGATCAAGCAAAATGGCCATCCCTCCTAACCTCCGAATCCAATAATAATCGAATTATTTTTTGTCGAAATTATATTGAAAATAATACTTAAAAAATACTTTTATTAATAAATTTAGACAAACACTTAAAGGAAAACTTTTATTTATAATTAATTTAAAGATATTTCATACTTTACAAATTACGCTGAAGTCGCGACCCCAGCGCGACTTTTCAAAATGGCTACCGGAATGCGCGCAGCCATCGTGTAGGGTGCGCGACTTCTGTATAATATATTTTTTTTAAAAGAATGAATATAGTTTTCCTAACTAAAAATTATTCAAATTGTTTTAAATATATTTATATATATGTATGTATATATTACCTACTGGCAGTCGCCAGTAGGTAGTTTTAGTTAGGACCTATTTTCCATAGGAAATCCGCAACATTCTATTTGGAATAATGTTGGCGTCGATTGATGAATCTTCGCGAAACTTTCCAAACTTTTGGCCAGCTCCGGTCCGCTCCTATCCTAAAAATGTCACGGTGATTCATCACGCGGGGCCCGAGAAGAAAGGGAGGTCCCAAAACGCGTTTTCCCCATGCATTTTCAATAGGACCTGTTGACGAAGCTACAGCCCGAAGTGCTGAACGGAATTACACCAAACTTGGCAAAGAGGTAGTCCTCAGTTCAGACTCGTGCCTTTTTCCTATATGGTGTAAATCCGTTCAGTAGTTCCTGAGAAAATCAAAAGTTAAATCACATATATATCTGGGCGGAGCCTAACCACACATCTCATTGTGAGATCTGATTGGCTGTCAGCACTTCATCCAAGAAGTGTTGGCAGCCATCTTGGGACCAATATACATAATAGCACCTCATTAAAAAGTATTGCAGTTAATAGAAGGTTTTAAGACTTTAGTTACATTATAAATCATTTGTTGATGGTACCATACTCATTTTAGGAATTGTGGTGTGTTCTAAGGTGATTTTACCATGTGAAAAAGCCTTCTGCTGTGATAACATGAATCATGTTTGAGAGAAAACTATTTTCTCATGCTTTTCCCACAGAGGTTTGGAAGGTGATCTATAAGCTAAACTGAGAGCATATTTTCTGTAAATTCACATTATCTTTCTCAGTCATGTGAGAATGAAGTCTGACATTCTCAGTAAAACCTGTACATCCAACAAGGGCAGATACTGTCAGTTGATTCCTTTGTGTTCTACTGCAGCTTCCCAGAGTGTTCTAAAGAGCAACTAGAGCGCTAACAGTCCTACTTATGACAAACGTATGGCACACCTGAAGCCATCTTGTTTGGAATAAAGTGGTAACTCTTAAACATTTAATTTAAAAAGGAACAAAATGAGGGGGTTCATTTTGCCATAGAAAGTATGATTACTGCTGCAGAAAGAAAAATTAGGGCACATTTTGAGTGACTTCTCAAATCCTCTTCTATTTCATTAAAAAATTCTGACATGCAGACTGAAACATGCACTTTCAATACCAGCAGCAGACTTCCCTGGTGAGCAGTAGCTTTACTTCAGTGATCTATTAAGCAGCTAGAGTGCTAACATTCTGAATTTATGGCAAATTTGTGACACATCTGAATGCCTTCTTGATGGAATCAAAGTAAAAAACTGAAAGTATTTCCTACTGAGGAGACTGTAGTAAATGAGGAAATTAGGAAACATCATAACAAATAAGTCTCCCAAAATGGCCACCAGAGACAAAAGAGCCCAAATGTAGCCCAAATATCACCCAGATGTAGCCCAAGTGTAGCCCATTGACAGAATGTCCCAGAGTGTTCTAACGAACAACTAGAGCGCTAACAGTCTTACTTATGACAAAAGTATGGCACACCTGAAGCCATCATGAATGGAATAAAGTTGTAACACTTAAAACATTTAATTTACAAAGGAACACAATGAGGGGGTCCATTTTGCCATAGAAATTATGATTAGTGCTGCAGAAAGAAAAATTAGGGCACATTTTGACTTCTCAAATCCTCTTCTATTTCATAAAACATTTCGGACAAGCAGACTGAAACATGCACTTTGAATACCAGCAGCAGACTTCTCTGGTGAGCAGTAGCTTTACTACAGTGATCTAATGAGCAACTAGAGTGCTAACATTCATAATTTATGGCAAATGTGTGACACATCTGAATGCCTTCTTGATGGAACCAAAGTAAAAAACTGAAAGTATTTCCTACTGAGGAGACTGCAGTAAATGAGGAAATTAGGAAACTTCATAACAAATAAATCCCCCAAGATGGCCACCAGAGACAAAAGAACCCAAATGTAGCCCAAATATCACCCAGATGTAGCCCAAGTATAGCCCAATGACAGAATGTCCCAGAGTGTACTAACGAACAACTAGAGCGCTAACAGTCTTACTTATGACAAAAGTATGGCACACCTGAAGCCATCTTGATTGGAATAAAGTGGTAACACTTAAAACATTTAATTTACAAAGGAACAACATGAGGGGGTTCATTTTGCCATAGAAATTATGATTAGTTCTGCAGAAAGAAAAATTAGGGCACATTTTGACTTCTCAAATCCTCTTCTATTTCAAAAACAAATTCTGACCTGCAGACTGAAACATGCACTTTGAATACCAGCAGCAGACTTCCCTGGTGAGCAGTGGTTTTACTACAGTGATCTAACGAGCAACTAGAGTGCTAACATTCAGAATTTATGGCAAATGTGTGACACATCTGAATGCCTTCTTCATGGAACCAAAATAAAAAACTGAAAGTATTCCCACTGAGGAAACTGCAGTAAATAAGGAAATTAGGAAACTTCATGACAAATAAATCTCCCAAGATGGCCACCAGAGACAAAAGAGCCCAAATGTAGCCCAAATATCACCCAGATGTAGCCCATGTATAGCCCAATGACAGAATGTCCCAGAGTGTACTAACGAACAACTAGAGCGCTAACAGTCTTACTTATGACAAAAGTATGGCACACCTGAAGCCATCTTGATTGGAATAAAGTGGTAACACTTAAAACATTTAATTTAAAAAGGAACACAATGAGGGGGTTCATTTTGCCATAGAAAGTATGATTAGTGCTGAAGAAAGAAAAATTAGGGCATATTTTGAGTGACTTCTCAAATCCTCTTCTATTTCATTAAAAAAATTCTGATATGCAGACTGAAACATGCATTTTTAATACCAGCAGCAGACTTCCGTGGTGAGCAGTAGCTTTACTACAGTGATCTAATGAGCAACTAGAGTGCTAACATTCAGAATTTATGGCAAATGTGTGACATATCTGAATACCTTCTTGATGGAAAAAAAGTTAAAAACTAAAAGCATTTCCTACTGAGGAGACTGCAGTAAATGAGGAAATTAGGAAACTTCATAACAAATAAATCTCCCAAGATGGCCACCACAGACAAAAGAGCCCAAATGCAGCACAAATATCACCCAGATGTAGCCCACATGTAGCCCAATGACAGAAGTGTGCAAAACACTTATTTTTTGTGTATTTGCAGTTTTAAATAGTGCAGACTTGTCAGGTATTGGAGTGCTTTACACGAGCATTGGTTACATCACACAAGATCAAATTCATTTTGGTTGTAGACATGGGGAGATTACGTGATTTGACCAGAATCACAGAATGTTGAGCTGAAGCAGAAACTCCAACCTGGTTCCCCAGTTGCAAAGTCTGCAGCTCTGAAAGTAACACCACATCCTCTCCCCTGGGTGCAACATTTAATCAAGTGGTCAACTGGATAAAAAAACAAAGATTACAAATAATTTAAAAGTTCTTTGTCGTTATTTCAAAACTCAGAAAATATGTCCTCATTTTAGTTTTGTAGAGCACTAACCATAATTTTGATGCAAATAAGACCCTCTCATATATGTAATTTCTAAAGGAAATACTCTAGGTATTACAGTTTTGATTACATCAAGATGACGTCAGGCGTTCCACACTTTTGTAATGAATATAGAATGTTAGCAATCTAGTTGTTCATTGGGATACTGTTGAGAGGCAGAGGCCAGGGGCACGGACTCTGAAAATTGAAGGCAGGTAGGAGAGTGCAGAGGCAACAATTTGACCACACTGGGCAGGCAGGAAGGGCAGTGGCAGCACAACAGACTATGGAGGGCAGTGGAAAGGGGGGCAGGGGCAACAAACCAACAATACAGGACTGGCAAGAGAGGCTGTGACAATATAATAGACCATTGTGGGCAGAAGGAAGAGGAAGTGGTAGTACAACCATAAATGCCAACAGACCCGTCCAATGTTTTTAAGCTCAAATGGGCTTTATTTGATCTGTCTCCTGTCTACAATCTCCTCTTTTTCAATGTAACTCAAAGGGGAAAATCAATACCCCAGTTTTTTTTCAAAATCTCCCTCTTACCAAGTTCAAAATGTTCGCAAGTATGGTACATTGGATCATGGTAGGCAGGAGGAATTGGGGTAGGGACATGGACTCGGATAACAGAGGACAGGAGGGACATGGAGAGGTGCACCAAACTGACCCTACAGGGCAGGCATCAGGGTTTGCAGCAGCACAATACACCAAACAGCGCATGCGGGACGGGAGTGAAGCACAACAATCCATAGAAAGCAATAGGGAGGGGACAGGACCATGCACATGGACAACAGAGAACAGAGGGGAAAGAGGCAATGGTAGCTAGCTGACCATAATGGACAGACATGAGAGAAAGCTGCAGCATAACAGACCATAAAGGGCAGGAGGGACGGATCGGGGGCATTACAATGGAACAGACAAGCCAGGAGGGAGGGAATAGGGGTTTGCACATGGAAACAGAGGGCTGGGGGCAAGGGGGCAGGGCAGGAGCAGCAAGATGACCATGGAGGTCAGGCAGGACGGGCACTAGAAACAAGACACACCATGGAGAGCAACAATGAGACTATGGTGGCATACACACAGACCATGGAGGGAAGGTGGGAGGGGGTCAGGGGCAGCTAGCTGACCATGCATGGCAAGCGGGAGTGTTAGTGGCAGCACAATGGCTATGATGGGCAAGAAGGAGGGTGCAGGGGCATGCACAAAGGACCATGGAGGATAGAAGGGAGGGTCAGGACCTGGACACAGACAAGAGAGTTCAGGGGAAGGGGCCTCACAACAGACCACGCGGGGCAGGCAGGAGGAGCAGTTGCAGCACAACAGACCAGGGACGGCAGAAGGGTGTGGCAGTAAAATGGACCATGGAGGACAGGAGGAAGGGGATAGGGGAATGGCATGTGGACAGGCAGGGTGGAGGTGGCAGGGACAGGTTACAGTCATCTGACAATGTTGGGCAGGTGGGAGGGGAGTGGCAGCTCAACAGAACACTCAGAGTAGATAGGAGTGGCAAGTCCATGGAACATGGTGGGCAAAAAGGATGGAACAGGGGCATGCACAAAGACATCGGAGGGCAAGGGAAGGAGAAGAGGGGCAGCAAGCTAAGCACAGAGGCTAAGCAGGAGGTCAATGATGGCCATAGAATTGGGCAATGGAGGGCAGGAGGAGTGGACTGGTACATCATGCTAAATGGAGGGCAGTGGCAGCACATCAGCCCATGCATGGCAGGAGGGAGGAGGCTAGTCCATGCATTAAGACAACAGAGGATAGGGAGGAGGTGGATGGGGCAGCAAGCTAACTGTTCAGAGAAGTATTAGGAACTTTATTGTTTTTAAAATGTGTGTCTGTGCGAACTACTTAAAAAATGAACAAGTATGCAGCATAATCTCACTTTTATTCAGGAAGAAGAGGACGTTTGTGACTGTGACTCCGGGCTCACTTGGCAGAAACACCCCTTGACCCTCCACCCCCATCACAAAATGTAATGCCCGTGAAAAGGGTAGGTGGACGCAGTGTTATATAGAACATAGCCCTGAGAGCACGATTGAAAATGAAAACTAGATATAGTATATGGTATAAACTATGCACCAAAAAGTGTGATATAAGATGAACCGGGGCGTGAAATATAATATGCAATACATTGTGCGCAATGACAGATTCATTGGAGAGCGCGAGATAGGACAGGCACTAGCGCGTGCTATGCGATATGCGCCTTGGAGTGTAATATGCACAGGGCAGTGTTGTGTAACCTAACTAGTCTCTAAAGTTGTAATATAAAATATGTGCTGGGGAGTGTAACGTTGCATATGCACTGTGACAAAGATATGGATCCCAGATTGTAATATGTATGGCATAGCGCTGTGCGTTATAATATAGGCATCGAGGAAGGCATGTTAGATGGGGCAATATAACCCGTGCGAAGGCAAGTGTGGCATGACATATTCACGGGGTGGTGTTACAGTGCACATGGGCTAGAGAGTGTCATAGCATACGCACTAGCTGGTGGAATACAACACAGAGGTGTGAAGCACTCGGCGGGCACTGGTGGGTGTAACACAGCATTGGGCTCAGCCAGGAGCACACTGTGACTCTCAAGTGAGGTTCGTTTCCTTTCCAGAGAGTAAAATAAAAAGTATTACACATCCGGCTTTGGATGTGTGTTTTATTAACCGTGAGGGGGGTTTCTTGCATAGTTTGGTCGAATTTTTGTCGAATCCCCTTTGAATGGCTTGGTGTGCGTGTATATTAAATGTGCCAGTCAATAGCTACCCATGTTTGTATAAATAAACGACAAGGGTGTCTACTTGGAGAGTACCCACCGGCGGGGCACCGGGATTAGGCACGGTAGGGCGTCAGACACGTAAGAGCTTCACTAGCGGTGTAAATACATTCCATGTGCATTCATTCTATGCATAGTCGCCTTTTAATGAATATCACGCAAATCGTCATGGTGATAGCTACATACGGTTTGTCCAGCATGTCCTAGGTGTTTCTATAAATATATATTTTTTTAAAATAATAAAAAACAAAGGCCGGCCCCGGGGGATGGGGTCCCCGGGGCCATAAGTGGCCTGCAGAGGGGGGCAACGCAGCCCCCTCCTAAAGAATTTTTTTAAAAAAGGCCATGACCCGGGGGTTGGGGACCCTGGGGGCCAACTAGCCCACCAGATGCTTCCAGTAAGCGCCACTGCTCTGCGTTGCAGAGAGGTGTTGCAGGCCGTGCCCCTTTTTACACCTCTCTGCAATGGCGTTTACTGGATGAACCTAGTGGGCTATTTTGCCCCTAGGGATCCTCAGGATTCAAGGGGACTTAATCTCCCAACTTAAAAAACGGCCACAGGGCGTGTTTACACAGTGGGGAAGGGAGGGTAAGGGGCCTGAGGTGATGTGTGCAAACATGCCCTATGGCGTGTTTTAAGTTGGGGAAATAATTCCCCTTCAATCCTGAGGGCCCCTGGGGGCTAACTAGCCCACCAGGTGCTTCCAGTAAGCGCCACTGAGCTGCGTTGCAGAGAGGTGGTCCAGGCCGTGCCACTTTTTACACCTCTCTGCAATGCAGCTCTGTGGTGCTTACTGGAGATACCTAGTGGGCTAGTTGGACCCTAGGGACCCTCAGGATTCAAATGAACTTAATCTCCTAACTAAAAACGGCCACAGGGCGTGTTTACACAGTGGTGAAGGGAGGGGACGGGGCCTGAGTTAACGTGTGCAAACAAGCCCTGTGGCGCGTTTTAAGTTGGGGAGATAATTCCCCTTCAATCCTGAGGGACCCTGGGGGCCAACTAGCCCAGCAGGTGCTTCCAGTAAGCGCCACTGCCCTGCGTTGCAGAGAGGTGGTCTAGGCCGTGCCCCTTTTTACATCTCTCTGCAACGCAGCTCTGTGGCGCTTACTGGAGGTACCTAGTGGTCTAGTTGGACCCTAGGGACCCTCAGGATTCAAGGGGACTTAATCTCCCAACTTAAAACGGCCACACAGCGTGTTTACACAGTGGGGAAGTGAGGGGACGGGGCCTGAGGTGACGTGTGCAAACACGCCCTGTGCCGCGTTTTGAGAGGTAGTTTTAATCCCCTGCCCTAATATATACTAGGGGCTTACAGAGGAGGTCATGCTGATCACAGGGGGACCCCAACGCATAGTGTTCCCTAGTGTATGTAGGTGTTTTCACTGTATTCTGAGTGTCTTTTAACATAGCACTGGCTCTAGGACTGGTTAGTCAGACTCAGTTACCACCAGTATCCGTCTGAAAAAGTTGAGGGTACAGGATGATTTTACAACAAGGCTTCTTTCTGCTCTTCTGTTTGTTCTTTCTGCATCTTATCCTTCTTCCTGCACTTTTCTTCGTCTTTGAGGACTTCTGTTGCTTCTGTCTGCATTTCTTATTTTTCTTTCTGTGCGTTTTTTCTTCTTTCTTCACATGTCCTATCTCTGTAGGCATAGTTAGAAATTAGCATTTAAAAAACCTTTGAAATTCACTGAGTGATGTAATATGTGACGTCATCAGCAGTGCATTGCGGACGCGCGAGTTATAGTTAGCTGAACTAACTATAACGGGGGAATTTCAATGGTTTTGTATGAGTGAAAAGTTCAGCTAACTATAACGCCCCTGAAACCTATGGTTTTTCAGTGAATTTCTAAGGTTTTTTAAATGCTAATTCCTAACTATAACGTGCCTGAAACCTATGGTTTTTCAGTGAATATATATATATATATTTGAATTAGGTAGGGGGCCCCCAAAACGGGCATGCCCATGCCCCCACCCCCTCCCCCGCAAAAATTATAGCCTTCCTGACCCCCAAGGTGGGCAGAAGAGGCAGTAGCCCCAAATCTGCCCCCCTGGGGGGCCAAAAAGCCCACTAGACGCCAGGGAATTTTTGGGGCAAATTTTAATTAGGGTGGGGGAATTGGCATGCCTGTTTTGGGCAGCCCCCACCCTAATTAAAATTTGGCCCAAAATATCCCTGGCGTCTACTGGACTTTCGTCCCCCCATGTGGGGCAGATGGGGGCATCAGCCCCCAATCTGCCCCGCGGGAGGGGGCAAAAAGCCCACTAGACACCAGAGATTTTTTGGGGGCAAATTTGAATTAGGGTTGGGGTTCCCAAAACGGTCATGCCCATGCCCCCACCCTCTCCCCCACAAAAACGTACAGCCTTCCTGCCCCTGGGGGAAAGATGGGCAGTAGCCCTGAATCTGCCCCCCCCACAGGGGCAACAAGCCCACTAGACGCCAGAGATTTTTTTTGGCAAATTTTAATTAGGGTGCTGGCATTGGCATGCCTGTTCTGGGCAGCCCCCACCCTAATTCAAATTTGGCCCAAAAACTCCCTGGCGTCTAGTGGACTTTCTGCCCCCCCTGGGGGGCACATGGGGGCATTAGCCCCTAATCTGCCCAACCGGGGGGGAAAGAAGCCCACTAGACGCCAGGGATTTTTTGGGGGCAAATTTGAATTAGGATGGGGGCCCCCAAAATGGGCATGCCCATGCCACCACCCCCTCCCCTGCAAAAATTACAGCCTTCCTCCCCCCCCCCTGGGGGGCAGATGGGACAGTAGTCCCAATCTTCCCCCCTGGGGGGGCAAAAGGTTCACGAGAAGCCATGGATTTTTTTGGGCAAATTTTAATTAGGGTGCGGGCATTGGCATACCTGTTTTTGGCAGCCCCCATCCTAATTAGAATTTCCCCAAAAAACTCCCTGGTGTCTAATGGACTTTCTGCCCCCGCCCTGGTGGGCATAGAGGGGCATTAGCCCCCAATCTGCCCCGCCGAGGGGGCTTAAAGCCCACTAGACACCAGGAATTTTTTGGGGCAAATTTGAATTATGGTGGGGCTCCAAAAACGGGCATGCTCATGCCCCCACCCACTCCCCCAAATGGGGCAGTAGCCCCCAATATGCCCTCGTGGGGGGTCAAAAGGCCCACTAGACGCCAAGCATTGTTTTGGGCAAATTTTAATTAGGGTGGGGGCATTGGCATACCTGTTTTGGGCAGCCCCACCCTAATTAAAATTTGCCCAAAAAATCCCTGGTGTCTAGTAGGCTTTCTGCCTGGCATTAGCCCCCAATCTGCACCCCCGGGGGAGCAAAAAGTCCGCTAGTCGCCAGGGATTTTTTTGGGGCAAATTTTAATTAGGGTGGGGGCATTGGCATACCTGTTTTGGGCAGCCCCACCCTAATTAAAATTTGCCCAAAAAAATCCCTGGTGTCCCGGGGGAGCAAAAAGCCAACTAGACGCCCGGGATTTTTATGGGCAAATTTTAATTAGGGTGAGGGCTGCCCAAAACAGGCATGTCAATGCCCCTACCCCCACCCACAACAATTACAGCCTTTCTTACCCCCCTGGGGGGAAGATGGGGGCAGTAGCCCCCAATCTGCCCCCCCTGGAGGGGGGGGTCAAAAATCCCACTAGAGGCCAATGATTACAGTGGCTTTTTTTATGTGTGGGGGTGGGGGCTGGCCAGAATGGGCATACCAATTCCTCCACCCCCCAAAAAAATAGCCACAGTGTTTCTGCCACCCTTGGGGGCATTACGGGGTAACCCCCCCCCCCCCCGATATCCCCTCCAGAGCAGCAGAAAGCCGACTAGGCACAGAGTTGTTTTTAGCAATATGCCTACCTGTGGATTTTGGGCCCTAGCGCAGCCGGCACATAGGGAAACCTAGCAAACCTGTAAATTTTAGCAAACTAAACCCCCAGGGGAATCCAGGATGGGATGACTTGACTGGCTCTCATCAGGTTCTGTTACCCACAATCCCTTGCAAACCTAAAAAATTGTCAAAAAAACATATTTTCATCACATTTCTGTGGTGGAAAGTTCTGGAAATTGCGTGGATCCACAAATTTCAACCCACCCCGCATTCCTCAAAGTCTTCAGAGAAAAATGGTAGCTCACTTGTGTGGGTAGGCCTAGTGCCCGCGACAGGAAACGGCCCAAAACGCAACGTGGACACACCACATTTTCACAGTGAAAACTGACCCTTTTCTTGCAAAGTGTCTAGCTGTAGATTTTATACCCTAGCTCTGCCGGCACCTAGGGAAACCAAGCAAACCTATACATTTTTGAAAACTAGACACCCAGGGGAATCCAGGATGGGGTGACTTGACAGGCTCTCACCAGGTTCTGTTACCCAGAATCCCTTGCAAACATTTGTTAAAAAAACACATTTTCCTCACATTTCTGTGGTGGAAAGTTCTGGAATCTGTGTGGGTCCACAAATCTCCACCCACCATGTGTTCCCCAAAGTCTTTCGAGAAAAATGGTACCTCACTTGCATGGATAGGCCTAGTGCCTGCGACAGGCAAGGGCCCAAAACCTAATGAGGCGACATCAAAGCTTCCTATCACAAAACTACTTGGTTTTGCAAGGGGGGTCTCATGTGTTTTTGGGCCCAAGCTTGGCGGCCATCTAGGGAAACCTACCAAACCCACACATTTCTAAAAACTAGACACCCGGGGGAGTCCAGTGAGGTATAGCTTGCATGGGTCCCCTAACGTTTTCCTACCCAGAATCCCCTGCAAACCTCAAACTTAGCTGCAAAAATCACTTTTTTTCTCAAATTTCAGTGTGCGAAAGTTCTGGAATCTACGTGGATCCACAAATTTCCTCCCACCCAGCGTTCTCCCAGAGCTCCCAATAAAAATGATACCTCACTCGCGTGGTTGGGTCAAGTACCTGTGACAGGCAAGGGCCCAAAACCTATTGAGGTGACATCAAAATGACCTAACACAAAACAACCTGCTTTTGCAAGGAGGGTCACCTGGGTTTTTGTTCCCGGGCTTGGAGGCCATCTTGGAAAAATATGAAACCCAAACATTTCCGAGAACTAGACACCTGGGGGAGTTCAGCGAGGTATGGCTTGTGTGGGTCCCCCAACGTTTTCCTATCCAGAATCCCCTGCAAACCTCAAATTTAGCTGAAAAAATCACTTTTTCCATATATTTTTGTGTGGAATCACCGTGCCGGCACAAACGTCCTACCACCTAGCGTTCCCCTTGTTCTCCCGAGTAAAATGATACCTCATTTTCTGTGGGTGTCCAAAGCAGAACTGGCTAAAAACTTATTTTTTTTTAAATGTAGCGCTTAGAATTCTCTGTGCTATACTCTAAATCCCTATGTTTTGGGTTCTTCCTAGCCACAGGCCTTTGGCCCACCCACACAAGTGAGGTATCAAGGGGAACGCTGGGTGGTAGGACATTTCTGCCGGCACGGTCATTCCACACAAAAATATGTGGAAAATGTGTTTTTTTCAGCTAAATTTGAGGTTTGCATGGCATTCTGGGTGGGAAAACGTTGGGGGATCCACGCAAGCCATACCTCATTGGATTCCCCCAGGTGTCTACTTTTCAGAAATGTTTGGGTTTGGTACTTTCCCAAGTTGGCCTCCGAGCCCGGGGCCAAAATCTCAGGTGCCCCCCGCAAAACCAGGTCATTTTGCTATAGGTAATTTTGAAGTCTCCACAGTATGATTTGGGCCATTTCCTGTTGCAGCCACTATGCCTACCCACACAAGTGAG
The DNA here is from genome assembly GCF_964204655.1 of Triturus cristatus. Taxonomy (NCBI): domain Eukaryota; kingdom Metazoa; phylum Chordata; class Amphibia; order Caudata; family Salamandridae; genus Triturus; species Triturus cristatus. Next base: position 445,557,342 of record NC_140585.1, read on the forward strand.
GTACCATTTTTATCAGGAAACCTGGGGGAATGCTGGGTGGGAGGAAATTTGTGGATCCACGCAGATTCCAGAACTTTCCAAACAGAAATGTGAGAAAAAAGTGAATTTTTGGGCGAAATTTGAGGGTTGCAGGGGATTCTGGGTAGGAGAATGATGGGGGACCCACGCAAGCCATACCTCGCTGGACTCTCCCGGGTGTCTAGTTTCCAGAAATGTGTTGGTTAGGTAGGTTTCCTGTTGGACTTGGCCCTTCTGGCAGGTTCACCCCTGAACATTTTGCTTTTTATTGTGACCTGGTGTTAGTGGTTTTAGCCTCTAAGCGCTTTCACACTGTGTCCCAGTGGAAAGCGCATGCGCTCTGAGTACATGTAGTGAGACTGACCTGCCCTCCCAAAAGAATGAATGGGGAATGTGTGTGTCCCTGGTAGTTCCTGATGCGTGGGGAGTGCAGGTGCGAGTTTGGTATGTACGGACTCGTGTAATAAAATGCTGTGCGATGATGTGTGCGGCGTGCATGTATCTAGTGTGGAAGTGCCACTTCTAGAAGTGGGCACTTCTGTGTGCAGTGTGAAATGAGTGCCTTGTCTGGTGATTGGCTGGCTGAGGTCAGGTGACGGGCTAGGGAATCCCCAGAGTCAGGAGGAGTCACCCAGTGGTGAATAGGGAGATCAGCAGCTAGATGGGTGGGAGGAGTACACCTGGGTCCTGAATAGAGCTTGGCTTTCCCCACACAATGCCGGCTCCGCCCCCTGTGGTGCGACTGATGACCCTGGCCTGTGCTGTGAATAGGGAGAGGGGCTGAGCAAAACAAAGTGCTCAGGAACCAGTTGTATCTGGTTCGCCCCTTCCCTGCACCATTGAGACAAAGGGATTTGGTGTATAAAAGAGGGGCTGTGACCCCATGAAAATGTTCTTGTTCTGTCTTGAATCTACCAGGGGCGTGCTGCTGCTGGGGCCCAGGGGAGGGCTTGCCTCCCTGGGCCCTGCCCAGCCCCTGGATGCCCTGGATACTGGAGGACTTTTTCTTCGCCGCTGGGAGCTTTGCTGCTCTATTTCTTTATGCCAGGACATCTGGGACCGTTTTCCCCTGTTGACTTTGCCAAAGACTTCATGCAGCCTTTTCTGCGCACTAAGAGCGCTTTAACTTAATTCCCCCCGAGAGAAGAGCCTGAGGGCTGAGCAGCGCGGCGCTGCAGCCCTGGCTGAGGGAATCCCCAGCGTAGGGATTCCCCCATCCTTCTGAGCCTTGCGGGTGCCCACCCCGCTTATTTCGCATTTCGACGGCGGGTGCCCACCCCGCATTCTGGTGAGCTCGCGGGTGCCCACCCCGCTCTATATTTTATTTTAATTGCCGCCGAGATCTCTGCTGCCCTCCGCGGCCCATCTGGTTGTGGGCGGGGCCGCGGGACGGAAGCGGAAGTGCCGCCATTTCTCCCAGAGCCTCGCAGGCTCCGCCAGAGAAGTCCCGGTCCCGAGATGGGGGACCGGGCGAAGACCGGCACATCGAGGGACGGGGCTCTCATGAGGTGAGAGAGCCCCGCCATGACCGCAAGTGCAGGAAGTCCCAGTCCCAGAAGAGGGACCGGGCGAAGAGAGAGCCGGTGAGTAGTGCTGCCTGTGGGGAAGAGGGGACCTAGGCACCAATTAAGTTAAAGCGCTCTTAGTGCGCAGAAAAGGCTGCATGAAGTCTTTGGCAAAGTCAAAAGGGGAAAACGGTCCCAGATGTCCTGGCATAAAGAAATGGAGCAGCAAAGCTCCCAGCGAAGAAAAAGTCCTCCAGTATCCAGGGCATCCAGGGGCTGGGCAGGGCCCAGGGAGGCAAGCCCTCCCCTGGGCCCCAGCAGCAGCACGCCCCTGGTAGATTAAAGACAGAACAAGAACATTTTCATGGGGTCACAGCCACTCTTTTATACACCAAATCCCTTTGTCTCAAGGGTGCAGGGAAGGGGCGAACCAGATACAACTGGTTCCTGAGCACTTTGTTTTGCTCAGCCCCTCTCCCTATTCACAGCACAGGCCAGGGTCATCAGTCGCACCACAGGGGGCGGAGCCAGCATTGTGTGGGGAAAGCCCAGCCCTATTCAGGACCCAGGTGTACTCCTCCCACCCATCTAGCTGCTGATCTCCCTATTCACCACTGGGTGACTCCTCCTGACTCTGCCTAGATGGCTGCAGAGTCCCGGGCCAAAAACTCATGGGCCCCCCGTGCAAAACCAGGTTGGTTTGTGATAGATAATTTTGATGTCGCCTCAATAGGTTTTGGGCCCTTGACTGTCACGGGTCCTTGACCCACCCACGCAATTGAGGTACCATTTTTATCAGGAGACATGGGGGAACACTGGGTTGGAGGAAATGTATGGATCCACGCTGATTCCAGAACTTTCCACCACAGAAATGTGAGAAAATAATGAATTCTTTGGCAAAATTTGAGGTTTGCAGGGGATTCTGGGTTGGAGAATGATGTGGGACCCATGCAAGCCATACCTCGCTTTACTCCCCCGGATGTCTAGTTTCCAGAAATGTGTGGGTTAGGTAGGTTTCCCTAGATGTCCGCTGAGCCCCAGGCCAAAAACTCATGGGACCCCCCTTGCAAAACCAGGTTGGTTTGTGATAGATAATTTCGATGTCGCCTCAGTAGGTTTTGGGCCCTTGACTGTCACGGGTCCTTGACCCACCCACACAAGTGAGGTACCATTTTTCTAGGAAGACTTTGGGGAACGCGGGGTGGGTGGAAATTTGTGGATCCACGCAGATTCCAGAACTTTCCACCACAGAAATATGGGGAAATGTGTTTTTTTAAATAATTTTTTTAGGTTTGCAAAGGATTCTGGGTAACAGAACCTGGTGGGAGGCAGTCAAGTCACCCCATACTGGATTGCCCGGGGTGTCTAGTTTTAAAAAAATGTATAGGTTTGCTGGGTTTCCCTAGGTGCCGGCAGAGCTATGGTTCAAAAACTACAGCTAGGCTTTTTACCAAAAAAGGGTCATTTTTCACTGCGAAATTGAGGTGTTTCCACATTGTGTTTTGCGCCGTTTCCTTTCGCGGGCACTAGGCCGACCCAGACAAGTGCGGTACCATTTTTCTCGGAAGACTTTGGGGAACGCGGGATGGGTCGAAATTTGTGGATCCATGCAGATTACAGAACTTTCCACCACAGAAATGTGTGGAAAATGTGGTTTATTGGACAGAACCTGGTGGGAGGCAGTGAAGTCACCCCATCCTGGATTCCCCTGTGTGTCTACTTTTCAAAAATGTATAGGTTTGCTAGGTTTCCCTAGGTGCCGGCAGAGCTATGGTTCAAAAACTACAGCTAGGCACTTTGCAAAAAAAGGGTAATTTTTAATTGTGAAAATGTGGTGTGTTCACGTTGGGTTTTGAGCCATTTCCTGTCGTGGGCACTATGCCTACCCACACAAGTGAGGTACTATTTTTTTGGGGAGACGTAGGGTAATTCAGATTTGTAAGGCAACGGTTATTACCTATGACTTTCGATGCATTCCTGCCTTCCAAATGAAAGACGTTGTGTAAAAAAGAAGTCATTTTGAAAAATGACCGATAATTCTCATGCTAGTATGAGTATTCCCCATTTCGGAAATGTGCAAATATCTACTGTTTCTAAACTCTATATTTTTTTCCCATTTCAGAAATACATAGGTGTCTTTCATACTGTTAGACCTGTCAGCCCTTTGGGTGGTCCCTCCTCTCCATTATTTATTTTGTCCCACTTTTGCCTCAAGCCCTGTTAGTATTTTTCCTTTTTGGGAACCACCAGACTTTTTAGTATTGATGCAGATTCAGGGAGCCATTTTATCTACCCCTGGAACTTCTGTCTGAGGGCCTGGAGCACAAAATGGTGGCCACCTGTGACATCATCAGAACCCACTGGAACCTACTAGAACCTTGTGCAACATTCTGGAGCCCTGTGACAGTTGGAGGCGGTTTAGAATGTTGGGAAGTTAAGACAGAGAGTTGGCAGTTGGAGCTGGCAGTTGGCACCTGACTGGTGAAGAGAGAACAGCAGAAACCTGAAGGAGGAAGGAGTGAGGCAGCAGGGGTGGAAACTTGTGCCTGGAGTGGGGTCCATAAACCCACCCTTGATACTAGTCCCTACTGACTGAGCCCAGCCTGGAGCCCTGTGTGGGAAGAAGCAAGAAAAACCATCTTAAGGACCTGGACAGCAGGAACAGGCCTTAGAAGCAAAGAACAGCAAAGTCCTGACCTGATTATTGGTTTTCCTGGAGTCCGACGTCGAGAAGCCTAGAGACCCGGAGCCCGAGGTGGAGAAGCGGCGCTGACTGGAAAAGCAGACGTCGTACCCGGAGCCGCCAGAGGTCGAGAGAGGGCGCCGACGGAGGTCGTAGAGAGTACCAGAGGTCGAGGAGGAAGTCACCCGAGGTCGAGTGAGCGGCGTCGACGGGGGAGTGAAGTCCGCCCTCCGGAGTCGCCGGAGACCGAGGTGAAGCGTGCCGGAGGTCGGGAGTGGAGGTCGCACTCCGGAGTCGCCGGAACCCGAAGTGGAGCCGACGGAGGTCGGGAGTGGAGGTCGCACTCCGGAGTCGCCCGGAAGCGGGGGAACCGTGACCCTGTGACGCCGGAACACGACATCGAGCTGAGGCCGCCCAGCGACATCAATCCGGAGCCGCCTCACGGCATCGACCCGGTGTCAGGTAAAGCAGATCGACGTCATCGAAACTGAGGTCGCCATCGAACCGGAACCGCCTACCGGCGTCGTTAAGAACTGACATTGTGCCGAGGCCGCCGACATCGGACCGGAACCGCCTCACGGCGTCGACACGACTCCAGCGGCGTCGGAGCTTCAGAAAAAGGGCAGTAAGTGGAATAGAGGGCGCCTAAGGCCCTGTGGAATCCTGAGAGACTACTCTAGGGGTTAGAGAGGTGCTGGAACCAGCTTGACTGTGCCAGGGGTGAGCTGAGACTAATTCAGAGGGGTTGTGTAGAGTGAGAGAGCCAGGTCTCTAGTATTCCCCCCTTGATCTACCTCAGTTTGGGCCTCAGCCTTGTCCAAGCCAGGGAATAGACACCCTCAAGCCATCCACCTAACCACAAGCTGTGGCTGGGCCAAATCAGCCCATAGAAATCTAAATGTGATCTGATTCTATAAGTGTCACTGTCAGCTTTTAATTATTTATTGAGAGCACTGTATTGATTGTATTTAACCTATTTATTGCTTCACTGTATTTATTGTTCCACAGTATTTATTGTCGCACAATATTTATTGGCTTGCAGTATTTATTGCCTCATAATATTTAATTGCCTGTATGTAATGCACTTATATTTATGCCTTAATTATTTATGATCTCCCCTATTTATTGAATCATTAAGACAGTATTTATTTGACGTACCCTTCCACAGAAAAAGCCTTGTATATGGTGATTGTGTTATTATTTATTTAATCAGCAACTAAGAGAAAAAGAAGATAAACAGAGATATTTGCATAATTTTTACGGTGTAGAGTCGTTTTTGGAACGGATGCACGCATGGTTATTGTATGGGTATGACGTATGCTTAGCATGGTGCCTGATTCCTGACCACTCGAGCCAAGCTACCACTGTGTGTGTCTGGAGAGACCCCGTTACCACCAACCTCTTCAGGCGTGGGAGTGGGGGGTTTTCTAACATAATTGGTGTTCAGCGGTGGGATAGAGCTGTGCCTACGTATACTCAACAATAACTGTGGGTAGTCCATAGGCCTACACCGGGAGTTTTCTCAAAGCGGCCTTCCTAATTGTGAGTTTTTGTTTTTTCCAAATTTACTCTGGTGGTGGGAGGAGGTATTATATAAGGTACCCCCCTGCATAGTTACTGCAAATAACTGTCCTCTGACCTGAGTGGGCAAGATGGAGTTTTTACTGGAGAATTTAGAAACGTACACTGTGGCCCAACTCAGGGAGTTTTGTCAGCGGGAGGGGGTGTATTGTCCCCCAGGAGCAAAGAAGGGTGCACTCCAAACCAGCTTAAGGGCTTGGGGGGAGGCACGACGGGAAAGCAAGGCTGAGGAGGAGGACAGGGATAGAGAGCCCGACAGTGAGGGAGCTGGTTTGTACCAACCTGAGGTGGGGAACCTGTCAGCGGGGCCCAGGACACTTTCCAGGAAGGGCAGCAGTGCCTCTAGCGGTGGCTTGTCTGAAGTGGAGTTAACAGACCGGAGGGAGAAAAGACAGCTCACATGGGACTTAGCAAGGCTGGAGAAGGAGAAGGAGGAACAGAGGATGGCTCATGAGATAAGGCTGAAAGAGATAGATCTTCAGATCCTGAGAATCGGGGCACACCCTGTACCTAACGGTGGCAGCGAAGAACGAGAGTACACCAGGGAACCCAAACCCTACCTGCCAAAGGACATAGTAGCTAGCTATGGGGTGGGTGACGATATCGCCAAGTGGCTAGCGGCCTATGAGGTCTCGTTAAGGGCCCATGGGGTTCCAGAGAAGTTCTGATGAGGGGGATTGTACAAGTACATGCCTCCAGCTGGTAGGGATGCATTATTGGCCCTCGAGGAGGATGAGCAGACCCACTACCCCACCATGAAGCTGGCGCTCATAAGAAAGTTTGGACTAACACCCGAAAAGTACAGACAGAAGTTCAGGGGTAGTCACAAACTGGGCACACAGAATTGGGTGGACTTCCTGGACTATGCAAAGAAGGCACTAGAGGGTTGGATTCAGGGCAGTGAAGTGAGGAACTACGAGGGGTTGTTTGATCTAGTACTGAAGGAACACCTGCTCGAGAAATGTTTCCCTGAACTGCGTCAACACCTGGTGGATAGCAAGCTGACCAGTCCCCGGAAGCTTGCTGAGGAGGCGGACATTTGGGGTAGTACCCGGGTGTCCACAAGGGGGACTGGAGGGGATACTCAAAAGGCCAGACAGGGCGCCCCCCAGAAGAAAGAGGGAGGGGAAAAGAAAAAGGAGTTCTCCAAAGGCCCCCAAAATAACTTCCAAGGGAAGGGAACAGGATTCACCCCTAGGGCTAACCCACCCAGAAACCCTAATCCTGGCCAGAGTCAGCAGCCAAGGGTTGTCCATTGCTACGAGTGCGGTGGCGTTGGACACTATAAAGGAGATCCGAAGTGCCTGAAACGACCACCCCCTCCCACTGGAGGAAAGACCCCCGGAGTAGCTAGTGCAGTGCTCGGGGAGGAGATGCCCTTAACTAAGGGAAGGGAGTGGGCGGGTGTCACTTTAGTGTCCCTGGGAGAACGGGAGATGGTTCCTAAGATCCAGGTGCCCGCAAATACCGTAAAGTATGGGCAGTGGGTCACCATCAACGGCCAAAGAGGGGAGGCTCTGAGAGACACAGGAGCCAGTATGACTATGGTACGTAGTCAACTGGTGTCTCCAGAGCAGGTAATTCCCGATGTACTCCACCCAGCCGCGATGGCTGACGGCAGAACAGGCCACTATCCAGTGGCCGAGGTTCCCTTTGAATGGGGGGGGGTTGCAGGTTCACTTCGAGTTGCCGTAAGCCCTGCCGTGCCAGTCGATTGTCTGCTGGGGAATGACATGGAGCACAACGCTTGGAAGGAGGTGGAATACCGGACTCATACTGAGATGCTGGGTACACCTGACTGGGCCTGTGTGAGCACAGGGTCCGCGACTACCCGGAGAGGGAGTTCGTTTCGGCTGGAGCCTGGAACAAAGGCCCAGCCAGCTGCCAGTCAAGGGAAGAACCGAGGACAGGAGGAGCCTGCCTCGGCGTCCACCCCCCGTAGGACGGATAGGCCACCGGAGGTGGTGGACCAGGAGTCTGCGGTGGGGGACGTTACCAAACTGGAGGACCTACCCATCCCGGCCGAGTGGCACGTGGAGGGAGGCCCGTCCAGGGAGGAATTCTGCCAGGGCCAGAGGGAGTGCCCTACCCTTGAGGGGCTAAGGCGTCAGGCCCAAGCCCAGGCAGCAGGGAACGTTGAAGGGAACTACAGTGTTTACTGGGAGGATGGCCTCCTCTACAGTGAACCCAAGGCACCCCTACACGGATCGTCACGAGCCTTGGTAGTCCCTCAACGTTATCGAGCCTTCCTTCTGGAGTTGGCTCACGAGATCCCCTTGGCAGGACACCTGGGGCAAGACAAGACCTTCGCCCGTCTTGTCCCACACTTTTATTGGCCTCAGATGAAAGTGTCGTCCGATACCTACTGCCGGACATGTGTGTCTTGCCAAGCCAGTGGGAAAACAGGGGTGAAGCTGAAAGCTCCCCTGGAACCACTTCCGGTCGTTAGCACCCCCTTTGAAAGGGTGGGCATCGACATTGTGGGTCCGTTAGATCCGCCAACGTCAGCTGGTCACAGGTTTATCCTGGTTCTGGTGGATCATGCCACACGGTACCCAGAGGCAATACCTCTGAGGACCATAACAGCACCTGTTGTGGCTAGGGCCCTGATGGGAATCTTTACCCGAGTGGGTTTTCCCAAGGAAGTTGTGTCCGACAGGGGGACCAACTTCATGTCAGCGTACATGCGGGCGATGTGGAAGGAGTGTGGAGTGACCTACCGGTTCACAACTCCTTACCACCCCCAGACCAATGGTCTGGTGGAGAGGTTTAACAAAACCTTGAAAGGCATGATCAGAAGTCTGCCTGAAAGCCTGCGGAGGAAATGGGACGTCCTCCTACCCTGTCTACTCTTTTCATACAGGGAAGTGCCACAGAAGGGAGTGGGCTTCAGCCCCTTCGAGCTTCTGTATGGGCACCCTGTACGTGGACCTCTCAACCTGGTGAGAGACGGATGGGAAAGAACTCCCAGAAAGCTTCCCCAGGACGTGGTGAGCTACATGCTGGCCTTCCGGAGCCAAATGGCTAAGTTGTGGAAGCAAGCTTCTGACAACTTGGAAGCCAGCCAAGCAGTGATGAAGGCGTGGTATGACCACAATGCTCACCCGGTGGAGTTGGAGCCTGGCCAGAAGGTGTGGGTGATCGAACCGGGAGAGCTTAGAGCCCTCCAGGATCGCTGGTCAGGACCCTTTGAGGTGTTGGAGAAGAAGGGTAAGGCTACCTACTTGGTGGACCTGAAGACCCCTCGTCAGCCCCTGCGGGTGCTGCATGCCAACCGCCTCAAACCCCACCACGAGAGGCCCGAAGTCATCTTGATGATGGTGACTGACGTAGGAGAGGACGTGAAAAAGCGAGCCTCTCCCTGATTTGTTTGCGTCTCAAGAGAAGGATGGGTCGGTGGAGGGAGTGATTCTCTCCCCATCTCTAACTCCTGAACAGCGGAAGGACTGCCGCCAGGTCCTGGGACAGTACTCTTCGTTGTTTTCCCTTGTCCCGGGTAGGACTCACCTGTGCGTCCATGACGTGGACACAGGAGACAGCCCACCTGTGAAGTCCAAGATCTACCGGATGTCAGACAAGGTGAAGGCCAGCATTCACAGTGAAGTAACTAAGATGCTGGAGCTAGGAGTGATCGAACCTTCTAGCAGCCCCTGGTCCAGTCCGGTGGTGTTAGTACCAAAAGCTGCACCACCGGGTGGCCAACCGGAACTGAGGTTCTGTGTGGACTACCGGGGACTGAATTCAGTGACCAAAACTGATGCTCATCCGATCCCTAGGGCGGATGAATTAATTGACCGGCTGGGAGCTGCCCAATATCTAAGTACCTTTGACCTTACTTCTGGGTACTGGCAGATCTCTTTGACTGATGGAGCAAGGGAAAGGTCAGCCTTCTCCACGTCCAATGGCCACTACCAGTTCTGTGTGATGCCCTTTGGGCTCAAGAACGCACCTGCCACGTTTCAGCGCCTGGTAAACCAGATCCTCACCGGAATGGAGAGTTTCTCTGCTGCTTATCTGGATGACATAGCCGTCTTCAGTAACAGCTGGGAGGATCACTTGCGTCACCTGCAAGCTGTTCTCCAGGCCCTGAGACAAGCTGGATTGACGATCAAGGCCAGCAAGTGCCAGATCGGGCAGGGGTCGGTAGTGTACCTTGGACACTTGGTGGGTAGGGGAGCGGTGCAACCCCTCCAGGCGAAGATCGAGGCCATCATGGCCTGGCAACCCCCCAAGACACAGACCGAGGTCCGTGCTTTTCTGGGCCTCACGGGATACTACCGCCGCTTCGTGAAGGGGTACGGAACCATTGTAGCCCCCCTCACGGAGCTCACGTCCAAGAAACAACCTCGACGGGTAGTCTGGACGGAGGCTTGTCAGCAGGCCTTTGTGAGACTGAAGAAAGCCATGTGCGAGGCCCCGGTCTTAAGGGCCCCAGACTTTTCCAAGGAGTTCATTGTCCAGACAGATGCATCAGAACATGGCATTGGGGCAGTGTTATCGCAACTCAATGAAGAGGGTCTGGATCAACCCATGGTCTTCCTATCCCGGAGACTACTTCCCAGGGAACAGAAGTGGAGTGCAATAGAGCGTGAAGCCTTTGCAGTGGTATGGGCTCTGAAGAAGTTGCGGCCATACTTGTTTGGCTCGCACTTCCTAGTTCAGACCGACCACAGACCCCTTCATTGGCTGATGCAGATGAAGGGGGAGAATCCCAAGTTGTTGAGGTGGTCTATTTCCCTACAGGGAATGGACTTTCAGGTGGAACATCGGCCTGGGGTGGACCACGCCAATGCAGACGGTCTCTCAAGGTATTTCCGCCTTAGTGATGAGAACTCCCAAGGGGTTGGGTAGCTCTCCCCACTTTCAGCTGGGGGGGACGCGTGTTAGACCTGTCAGCCCTTTGGGTGGTCCCTCCTCTCCATTATTTATTTTGTCCCACTTTTGCCTCAAGCCCTGTTAGTATTTTTCCTTTTTGGGAACCACCAGACTTTTTAGTATTGATGCAGATTCAGGGAGCCATTTTATCTACCCCTGGAACTTCTGTCTGAGGGCCTGGAGCACAAAATGGTGGCCACCTGTGACATCATCAGAACCCACTGGAACCTACTAGAACCTTCTGCAACATTCTGGAGCCCTGTGACAGTTGGAGGCGGTTTAGAATGTTGGGAAGTTAAGACAGAGAGTTGGCAGTTGGAGCTGGCAGTTGGCACCTGACTGGTGAAGAGAGAACAGCAGAAACCTGAAGGAGGAAGGAGTGAGGCAGCAGGGGTGGAAACTTGTGCCTGGAGTGGGGTCCATAAACCCACCCTTGATACTAGTCCCTACTGACTGAGCCCAGCCTGGAGCCCTGTGTGGGAAGAAGCAAGAAAAACCATCTTAAGGACCTGGACAGTAGGAACAGGCCTTAGAAGCAAAGAACAGCAAAGTCCTGACCTGATTATTGGTTTTCCTGGAGTCCGACGTCGAGAAGCCTAGAGACCCGGAGCCCGAGGTGGAGAAGCGGCGCTGACTGGAAAAGCAGACGTCGTACCCGGAGCCGCCAGAGGTCGAGAGAGGGCGCCGACGGAGGTCGTAGAGAGTACCAGAGGTCGAGGAGGAAGTCACCCGAGGTCGAGTGAGCGGCGTCGACGGGGGAGTGAAGTCCGCCCTCCGGAGTCGCCGGAGACCGAGGTGAAGCGTGCCGGAGGTCGGGAGTGGAGGTCGCACTCCGGAGTCGCCGGAACCCGAAGTGGAGCCGACGGAGGTCGGGAGTGGAGGTCGCACTCCGGAGTCGCCCGGAAGCGGGGGAACCGTGACCCTGTGACGCCGGAACACGACATCGAGCCGAGGCCGCCCAGCGACATCAATCCGGAGCCGCCTCACGGCATCGACCCGGCGTCAGGTAAAGCAGATCGACGTCATCGAAACTGAGGTCGCCATCGAACCGGAACCGCCTACCGGCGTCGTCAAGAACTGACATTGTGCCGAGGCCGCCGACATCGGACCGGAACCGCCTCACGGCGTCGACACGACTCCAGCGGCGTCGGAGCTTCAGAAAAAGGGCAGTAAGTGGAATAGAGGGCGCCTAAGGCCCTGTGGAATCCTGAGAGACTACTCTAGGGGTTAGAGAGGTGCTGGAACCAGCTTGACTGTGCCAGGGGTGAGCTGAGACTAATTCAGAGGGGTTGTGTAGAGTGAGAGAGCCAGGTCTCTAGTATTCCCCCCTTGATCTACCTCAGTTTGGGCCTCAGCCTTGTCCAAGCCAGGGAATAGACACCCTCAAGCCATCCACCTAACCACAAGCTGTGGCTGGGCCAAATCAGCCCATAGAAATCTAAATGTGATCTGATTCTATAAGTGTCACTGTCAGCTTTTAATTATTTATTGAGAGCACTGTATTGATTGTATTTAACCTATTTATTGCTTCACTGTATTTATTGTTCCACAGTATTTATTGTCGCACAATATTTATTGGCTTGCAGTATTTATTGCCTCATAATATTTAATTGCCTGTATGTAATTCACTTATATTTATGCCTTAATTATTTATGATCTCCCCTATTTATTGAATCATTAAGACAGTATTTATTTGACGTACCCTTCCACAGAAAAAGCCTTGTATATGGTGATTGTGTTATTATTTATTTAATCAGCAACTAAGAGAAAAAGAAGATAAACAGAGATATTTTCATAATTTTTACGGTGTAGAGTCGTTTTTGGAAAGGATGCACGCATGGTTATTGTATGGGTATGACGTATGCTTAGCATGGTGCCTGATTCCTGACCACTCGAGCCAAGTTACCACTGTGTGTGTCTGGAGAGACCCCGTTACCACCAACCTCTTCAGGCGTGGGAGTGGGGGGTTTTCTAACACATACCAATTTTTCCATGTATACATTTTCCCACAATAATTGCTATATACACGGTACATAATAAAATGTCATTGCACATTGCTGCTCAGTTTTTGACTCCGGGTTCGTTGGGTTCTTGGTGAACCTACAAGTCCTATATATCCCCACAACCAGTAAGGGCCAGCGGATGTGATGGTATATTGATTTCAAAAAGCCATCATAATTAGAAGAAGTTACAGGTGAAAACGTTGACACAAAAGTCTGTTTTTTTCAACTAATTTTCAATTTTTCCTATATTTAACTGTTAGTTTCTATAAATGAATCTTGATGGATCTACACAAATGACCCCTTGCTGAATTCAGAATGTTGTCTACTTTTCTAAAATGTATAGCTGTCCAGGATCCATTATTGTTTTTATACCCATTTCTACCATTAACTGGAAGGAGGTTGAAAGCAAAAATAGGCTATGTCCCAGAAAAATGCCAAAACTGTGTAAAAAATGTTGGTTTTCTGACAAAAGTCTGTCATTCCCTAAAAGCTGGGAAAATTTTGATTTCAGTCCCACAAACCCTTTTTTGATACCATTTGCAGGGAAAACCCCAGATGCTTTCATTTGCAGCATTGTTTTCGCATTTTTCCCCCCAAAAACATAATTTAGCTGTATTTAGGCTAATATCTGGGACCCCTCCAGGGAAATCCACAAACACTGGGTACCTTTAGAATCCCCATGATGTTGGAAGAAAAGGACGCATATTTGGCATGTATACCTTATGTGGTCAAAAATTACAGGTGCCTAAGCGCGCATTACCCCAAATAGCCAAAAAAAGGCTTAGCACGGGGGGGGGGGGGGGAAGGCCTAGCAGCGAAGGGATTAATGGCACCCTCCCACACACCACAGATAAAGTGAGACTCGTCCGCTCAACAGAGATGGAGCGACTTGGTTGGTCCTAGCGGCTTACACACCGCATCCAGACATTGGCACATTGCCAATAGCAGACTTACGTCCACTTTACAAAGAAATAATAAAAGTTTACAAAAATCTGACACAGTTTGTCATGTGAACACTCTCACTTCAACCAACTAAAATTACCCCAGCATGTCAACTACAAAGAACTGCAACTAAAATTACCCCACAAACACTGAATGCCATTAAAGGAAGAATGCACACTAAATGTGAGCAAATGCCATTCTGGATAGCACAGACAATACCACAGTCAGAGGCAGTGTTTCCACACACAGGCCCACAAGAAAAACAAAGAATACTGACAATATGCTTGCCAATGGGGTTAGCTCACCTGATAGAGGATAGTACCACTTGGGGTATAGTTTTTGCTGCCATCTATTCTAGAACTCATGGTATCCCTTCAATAGCAGTGATACCAGAAGAATTAAGACAAATACAGATTGAGTATGGAGCAGACCCTGCTCTGAACTTGAGGATGAAATTATTAGGCAATTTTGCCAGGTATCTACAATTATGTTGGCAAACATAAAAGGGGAGGCAACAGCAGTGGCTAAATGCCAATGCCTGAGAGAAGATACATATGCCAAAATAGGTAGAGATAATTTGGGAGCCAGAGCTATGAAACCAAAAGTAATGGGTAGTGCTGAAAAGGATAAAACCAAGCAAGTATCTGATTCTTCAAAAAAGAAATGGGATAATAAAAAACAAAAAGCTAGACAGAATAGATCAGAATCAAGGGGTGGGTCTACTCAGCAGGAGCCCTCCAACAGGAGGTATAACCTTAGAAATTGTGATAATATTAAAAAATCTGACAGGTATCAGGATACTAATACATGCTTCGCTCGTTCCTTTCAAGGTTCATCAAAAAACTACGAGAGGGAAGGACGGTCAAAACACAGATCAGAAGAACAAACAAAGTCAAGAGACACACATCGCAGATCAGACTTTAATATAACAAAAGAAGATACACCAGAATCAAAACCTCAATTTAAGAAGAAGACGGTAGCAGGCCTTAAAAAAAGAAATGCCCAGGCTACTGAGGACTCAGCTTCTGAACGAGGAATGGGATCTGACGATGACAGGCAGCGTAGCAGAAGTAACCATAGTTTGCCAGTAACTTATGGAATTTCTGGTGACAGTGATGTTAAATGAACATATCACAGTGGAAACGCCTGATTCTAGGGTAAGTGTCCCACACCAGTTATACGAAATAACACTCCATATGGAGGGGGACATACCTAGGAAGGTTAAAGGTCTCTTTTGGGAGAACCTGTCCTTTGGATATGACATTCTTTTAGCAGAAAAAGATTGTCTGCCTAAGTTAGTCATGGATTGCCCAAAAGGAGAAACAGTAATTTTACCAGCATTCTCTGACCTCGTTCTAGAATCACTGAAACACTCATACGCGCAGCAGTGGGCGGGAACATTAGCTCCTGCATTATACTGCAATCATGCAGGGTGGGATGCTGAGTCACCTCACCATGTAATCCCAGTAAAAACGATTCCAACTTTACAGAGGCAGGAATATTCCATATAGGTACCATAATGTAGGGCCCCGTAATTTCATTACCCTTCACCTATATTCTTCCCTACATTACACTTGTCACGGTTTACAGGGACTGACCTTTTGCCTAGATATAACACTACATTCAGAACGCTGGTTTTCCCTAGTTAGAAATCTAATACATTAGGCATGAGGATTCTTGGAAGCACAGCAGGACTATCATCTCCTGTATAAAATCTATGTACAAAGTTCATGCCCAGCGTCATCCTTAGGCCGACACAGTAACACAGCAAGGTAGGAACCCTGGGGAGACCTATGGGTATATATACATCAGATCTTGCTAATATAAGAAAGAGGAGACCAAGACTTCCCAACCGACACACTGACCAGAGACGCTGAGGTTCCTGCATGCAGACACTCCAGCTTGCAGTGGTCTAAAACATCCCTTGTGGGGTGTCCAACTCGAGACCAGGATGGGGTCCCACAGTCTCTCTCTTCAGGTAATGGGATGGACTAAATCCTAGAGGGATTCTTGGCTTAACACATACACACAGGCTAGGTACACTTAAGTACATCTAGTTAGGGAGGCATCGTAGGAGTATGCATCTTTTCATCATGTGTTTTATATACTCGAATGTATTCATGATTATTGTAAGATGGTAGAATTATACCACCCATTTACCTTTATAGTAATGCTAATAATGTATATCTTATACTACCTAACGGTTGTTGCAGCTCATCTATTTTACACCAGAATAACAACTGTTCAATAAATTCTTATTGAAAACGGCCAGTCCGTTTACTCTGTGTATTTCTCCGAGACCGACTGAGTAACAGTGACTGAATGAAAGGTAGTATATTGTTTCCACGGTCATGAGGGATCAGGGTTGTCATGTTCGATGGTTGCCAAGAACTATTCTCTGCTTGGTAAGAGGAGATTCTAGTGGCATTGTGAGCTAGTTGGTACAAAAGGCCAACATACCCGGTGGGGGTGATCAGAGTTCATCTGACACCAATCCTACAGTGTATGTTGTCTAAACGCGCAGATCCGGTATACTTTTTATAGGAACTACACAACAAGGCTGTACCCAATAAAACATGATGCAAAAAAAACACGTCAGGGAGATCTTAGATCCACTTTAATACCAAGGTGTAATAGAAAATTGCACCTCTTCCATGAATAACCCTTTGTTTCCTGTAATGAAACCCACTAATTCATATCATCTAGTTTTGTACAAAGATCTTTGCTGTACAAAAAGCACACAGTGACACATTAATGGATAACATTGTGCGGAAAAAATACGAAACAACACTAGATATCTCAAATGGATTCTTCTGCCAGATTATAGTGCCTGAAAGCAGATATTTGAAAGCATTTTCAGCCCAAGGCTCTCAGCGTCAATTCTGCCGATTGCACAAAGGGTTTAAGAATAGCCCCAGGCTGTTCTCAGAAAGAGTAACAGAGCTGCTTCAAAGTTTTGATGAGGAGGCATTGTCCTATGTAGATGATGTCTATCTGATGGACAATGAATTAATGGATCATTTGAAAAGAGAATGAACAACATCATTCTGGGATTTACCTCTGAGTAATACAAATTTAACTTTAAAAAATCAAAAATTGCCCACCTTAGTGTCCTATTTTTGGGATATGAACTGTCAAGTGAAGGAAAAAGCCTTGTATCTAACTTTTATGAAAAATGTGCGCTACTCCAACCTTCAAAGACTCTGAAAAACAATTCATTTTGGGATTTCAAAATGTTGGCAGAACATTCATTTTGGATTACGCAAAAAGAGTAAAACTTTTCTACGATTTAGACCTGATTTTTCAGTCCAACACTGGACACAGGTACGCACACAAATACTACATTCCCAACAAGCTGACATGATAGCCTCCAAAAACGTACACACACGTGTAAACACGACAAATTTGGTGATCCGTGTGATGGTGGATCAATCCGGGAACACTTACTGCACCTTCAATGAAGGCAAAACTGTACCGATTGCATACAAATCTCATTTGTACACAAATGCTGCATCAACTGACATTTTTTAACAAGCAGTACAGACTGCTGTACTGAGAGAAAGAGCACTGGCTCATGGGAAACAAATAATTGTCGTAACTCCAGTACCAAGCTTAGAGGCTGTTACAAAAGCAAGCATTCCAAATGCAAAATCACTACTACTTCATAGATGATTGCAGTAAGCTAATTCTCTCACTGCAACAGATGTAGACTACAAGTTTGACTCTACATTGAAAACACAAGCATTTCTGCAGTACGAACAGGAATATCCTCTCCCAAATGAAATAATGCCTATAGATCAGTATGGATACATCATTTACACTGATGGCTCTACTCAGCATGCCATACAAAGTAAACAGAAATACAGCACAGCTTGTGTGATTGTAACAGGACGTATGAAGATGGTAAGTTCCGTCTTAGCAATACGCAGACGCAGTCCCTAGGGGAGTGCAAGGCACAACTGGCAGAACTAAAAGCTCTAGTACGGCACTAAAAAATACAGATCGAGAATTCCCCACACTCATTTTACGTGATTCATTTTACTGTGTATACAATGAATGTCTTCACTTATGGGGCCAGAGTGGGTTTAAAGATTGAAAAGGGTTGCACAATAAAGCATAAGTTGCTTTGGAAACAAGTGGCAGAGCTGAAAAAAGACTTGCTGCGGGCTCACGTGATTCATACACTGAGTCATCAACATGTTGGCGTGCACATTGAAGGGAATTCATTGGCTTATGAAGCCGCCAATGTGACAATGAGAACTGCTGCCGTTGCTGCAATCACTCATTCTCGCATGAGAGTAGAAAGAGGCATAATGGAAACTGTCATCGCTTCACACCAAACAGCTCAGCCTTGCAAAAAGGTTTCCAACTCAAGTACTTCTACAAGTTAAATGCACAAAAAATACTGTATGCTCAAATTCCAGGAGTGGGGAGTAAAGTAATACCAAACATGGATCGCAGGTTAGATTTAATACTAGCTGCACACAAGAGTCTGGGCTCAGCGCACACTGGTATCACTGCTACAGTTTTGTTACTGAAACACCGTTATTGGTGGTCAGGTCTCACCAAACAGACCAAGGGCTTTGTCCTTAACTGCGACATCTGTCAACAGATGAAGGGTTCGACCGTAGCTCGTCCAACACATACACCATTACAAATATCAAACAGACCTCTTGCATGTGTCTGTTTGGACCACTGCGGCCCCTTACAATATGACGGGGCTTACAAGTACATCTTTGTGGCAGTGGATTTATGCTCTAGATTCCTGTGGTTTGGCCTTAGCGCTCGGCTGACACCTGAACTGTTATAAAGGATTTGCGAGTCTTCATAGGGACACACACAATTGGCACATTACATTCTGACCGTGGCCCAGCGTTTAGCTCTCAGGCTCACAAGGAAGCCATGGGAAGTTTGGGTGTAGCACTGCGGTACTCCTCTCCATATCATCTATAGGGAAATACAATTGTGGAAAGGAAAAACCGTGACTTAAAGCAATCCTTAGCCGCAAGGGTATTAGGCTTTAGGTGCCTCACCTATGTGGGGTCCAGAGGGCACTCAAGAACATGCCAATAAGCTCCTTGTGAGGCCATACTCCATACAAGGTCCTGTTTGGCACGCGAATGGGGTAGCCAACCTCAATTGTGGCAGCACAGTGGCTGATAAAAAAGAATTTGACATCAATGATCGTTTGGCTGTTTTACAGGAAATCAATGAATTCCGGGCATAACAAAGCAAAGCAAAGTCCAAGTAAAACACACCACCACTGGGGAAGGAAAAGCTGTTCCGGCAAGATCTGCCTGGGTTCCAAAGTTTGGGGACCTGGTCAGAGAAAAGATTGTGAATAAAAAAGAATTTGGGCCATCTTATAGAACGCCTGTACCTGTCCTGGCTGTCGAAGGAACATGAACCGTACTTGTTCCACCTCTTGCTAGCAAAAAAGAAAAGAGATTCATCTCCATTGATCTGATGAAACCACACTATGTGGCCCATACTGAATAGCAGGCTGCGTGGGCTCCTGGGTAGCCGCTGATCTCCTCTCGTTACCATCCAGGAATTTCAGACTGAAAGGCTAATAACATTCAAAGATTCTACTCTATGAAGTGACGGAGTTACCAACAACGAAATGGAACTCGTGCCTATTGAAACTGAATAACAACAAAATTCAAATAAAACACAGATATCAATTCTGCCTAATACCGATATCTATGTGAATATGCCTCAAAATGAGTTAACTGCGAGTTCAAAAAAACCTGCTGAGCTACCAAAGATAGATTGAACAGCATCTGGCTACTTTATTGATTTTGACAACTTCTTTCTGGATCCAAGTGAACCTGAGTTCCCGCCAGCTCCTGTTTCCCGAAAAGTAAAAGTATATAGTATCTACTTTTGGCTGAAAAAGACTTACTTTGTTCCTCCCTAGCTACTGCTCTGGATTGCCATTGGTCGACTGTTCCTGGTCCTCTGGATAAGTGTAGTGACTCTGTTGTTCTTGCTTCTGAATGGACATTATCTCCCAGATCGCTCCGCAGTACCACATGTGAACATGGTCCTGAAACCACATACATCATCTCATCGTGAATGGAGGGACCTGTCCTTTGTGAACATTACAGCAGTTCTGATTCCCAAAGGGATAGTTTGGGATAGGGTTTCATATGATGTATTTGGTCCCACTGAACTTTTGAAAATACCGCGTCTTTAAAATGTCTTTGAATTATATCATCACCTCCAGTACATTCTCTGATGATTGGGGCTTTGAAACTGGAAATAGCATGCTGTCTGATTTAGAATAAAGTGCTGCTTTAAAAAAAAAAATTATGATAATATATCTGACTTTGAAACCATGTATTACTATCAACATAATGGTCATCAACATTTGCACAAAGCAAGCATCCCACGTAACGTGTTTTCTTACCATCAATGGGAACACTGCCTGGCCCCTACCGAAAGGTAGTTCACACGTGTTTGCACACAAGTTTGCTTATTTTTCTGGGTTTCACACTACAGACTTGAACTTATAGTATTACAAGGTTGCACCTACACCTGCAAGGAAAAATATGCTTACCAACACGAAACAGATATACTCAGCTTCCTTTGATTCCCGCTGTCTTTAGAAGGGTTGGACTTCTGGAGGGACACGATAGACACTAGATCGATCTGGGGGACTAAAGATTTGCAGTTTCAGGGAACTGAGGCATTATTTAGAGCATGTCTCATACCACAACAGATTGTCTTCCTGAACAATATAGTGCAACAAACTTCCTGTCTTGGACTAGCCAAGATCAAGGACTTGAACACACCTCGGATTCCTTTGCTTTTACACTTTGAGGGATGACAAAATGATACACAGCATAGTGAGGATAAGCTGGATGACATTATACATGATGGCTCATACAATCCATCAGACCCCAATTGGAAGGGATGGTTGGTGTGGCCTCTAGACACAAATAGGTGTCAGTCAAGATTCAGGGGTACCACCGAAAGGGTTCAGTATCCACAGGCCTGACCAACGCTATGTACAACAGGAACATCCGGGGGTAGTGACATCATACAGTGTTGGGAAGTTATGCCTAGATTGGCTAAAAACCTCAACACTACCTAGGTGAAACAAAAATTATCCTTACTTTCAGATGACATGGATCTAAGGAACCTTTTGTTAACTCTCTGAAAACCATGTTGAAAACGCTACTTATACGCTATTTAAGGAGAAGTATGGAAGATTTCTCAATAGGAGGCTGCGGAGAGACATGAAACTGACAGGGCTAACCTAGAAAAGGCTTCGGCAGTGGTCGACAATGGCATGACCACGCTAACATCAAGGATTGATTCACTGGGTAACATTGTGTCTTCTGCTATACATATCATGGAACAGGATTTGTCTATTCTTCAACATAGGCAATCACAGCTATGATCAATTCTGTTACTAAGTTGGACATTACAATCATTGCGCTCCGGTCATGTGCCTTGGCGATATGTCAACAGTACGTCTCTGTTTTCTGCTTATCATTTTTAAAAAAGGCACATTACAATGGCACGAAGAGATGCAAAATATACAATGTTGCACATTGAAAAATTAGACCAATTACCTTTCGTCGTGGTTGAATAGCCTTCCACAGAATGGTTTATCCATGGCCATATAACATTGGCAGTGAGAACATTTCAATTTCAATATTGTCTGCAGTACCATCAGGTAGACAGATATGAAGTGTTGGGTGAGGAATACATACATGAATCTTGGGAGTTACCGTACAGATTTAGATGCAAAAATAGTGACACTGAAGTCTTTCTCAGCGGTTCAGACTGCGAGAATTCGTTAAGTGGTTCTTTAATTTGTCAGGATATTATGCTTCACAGAACTTGCAAAGCTTCAGTTGCAAACCTATCTTGTCACTTGAAAAGGTCACCAGCTCCAGTGATTCATCCAGTGTTCAAACTACTCTTGAATGGGAGTTATTTGATGTTGAAAGATCAAGGTTGTTGTGGGATGCTGCCAGGCATCACATATCTGGTCACAGTGAGTCACAGGGTTACTTGTTGTATGCAAGTATTGTTTCCACCAACTCGCACAGTCAGGAAGGCACCGCTATGGCTTTCGGTGAATGTTTCCCTAATACGGTTTGATTCTTTGAGCAGACTGAAAGTCATACTTTTACAGAAAGAGGTGGCCTTAACCTCAGCCTGTGAGACTTTTGATCTACAGGTTGGAAGGTCTTCAGCTGAGATACAGGCCCTAGTCCGAAGTAACTTCCCGCTCCATTTTGGGGAAATGGTACATCGTATCTTTAACATGTCTGATACAAGTGGAATAGTGCACCTATTTAAGACCATAGGTTCTGGGCTATTAAGCACCTTTCAGACAGTTTTCTGAATTATTCCATCTTTAATACACTCTGTATTTGGAAGCATTTTTGTAGGTCTTCAGCTAATTCTGCTACTTGCAATGAACATCCCAAATACCAAGGAGACACAAAAAGCGCTCTTGGAGCTATGTTGCCGTGAATGCATGGTATTCCATCTGGCCACCACTCAGCTTCGGGAACTAAGTGACGACTGGTTTCTGTAATTTAAATCAGTCTGGGTTGACTGCATCTTGCCTGTACTCCACTGCTTATTCTGCAGGCAAGATTGCATGTTGGACATCTGTCTTAAGCATCCATCAGTTGCGCCCCCGGACGTGGATGTACTGCTGGACCCATTAAAGGCCCATGTAGTGCAGTGTCCTCATCGCATTCCATTTCTGAGCCAGCACGGTATGCTTCAGCTCCTGTTGGAATGGAAACCAGCTCTGCACCAGTCTTGCAGGCATCAAAAGCTTCCTCAGCAACGGGTGTGGGAACCGGAGAAGATCACCTTTGCTCCATTGTCCTGATCCAAGAGGTGTTACAGGGACCGTCCTCTACGAAGGCAGGCAACAGTGATGTTGCGTCTCCCGCACAGGACACATAAACATTTGGCTCCCTGTTTGCTGGGAACAATGTGGACTTTTTTCGAAAACAACACAGGAGTTCGTAAACATAATTTTTGTTTTATTTTTCCTCTTCTGCTTTCACTGAGCACCATGGTCTACAGTGTGCCTCAGTTTGTCTGACAGTATATTGACTTTTTAGAGGACTTATACAGCTATTTTACATGTACATCATTTTTTAACACATACCATTGTTTTTCATTCATATTTTAGAAATGTTTTTATGCTTTTAAAATGGGCATATTTTAGCATTGAGCATTTTGTTGTCCAGTCAGATGAGGAGTGGGTGTTATGAACCCCAATGTGCCCCAATTTAGGCCTAGGTAGTTACACAACCTTTTAATTACATCTGTGCTGCCACTGTTCTACATAATGTGTTGGCGCTGACCTTTTACCTAGTAAGGTGCTACATGACTATTGTGTGGTTTTCTCCGAAAACTAGCCTCATGTATTATGCATGAGGATTCTCAGTATCACAACAGGATTACCATCTTCTGCAAATTAACTCTGCATAAGGGTCACCTCTTTCGTCCTCCTTGCCCGACATGCCCACAGTACACTTCTAGGGAGAACCCCTGAGGGTACCTTTCGGGTATATAAGCACTACATCTTCGCTGGGCGAACCAGAGGAGAAAGACTTCCATGCTGACGCGAGACGCTGCGGTCCCTGCAGGCAGACACTCCAGCACACAGTGGCTGACATCCCTTGCCAGTATTCCATCTCGAGACCAAGACAGGGTCCTTTGCTCTTCTACATCTGGTAATGGGGTTGGCTCTATCCTAAGGGGATTCTTGGCTACACACCTGCATACATGCTGGGTACTGTTAGGTACATCTAGTTTGGGTTTGCATCATAGGAGTATGCATTCTTACTGTTCTGGATATGTATGTTATATATGCCTGCAAATATTCATTGTTTTATCACTATGGTAGAATTCTATCTTTTCTTCACTCTACTGGTGCTCATAATGGTATATATATAGGTTTATGTCTAATGGTTGTTGCAGCACATGTATTTCATAATAGAATGACACTGGTTCAATAAATACTTATTGAAAATGTCTCTACTGTGTATTCTATGTATCTCTCTGAGACAAAGTAAGTCACAAGTGACCGAGCAAAAAGTACTGCACTGTTTCCATGATCCATGAGGGGTCAGGGTTGTCATGTTCGATAGTTGCCAGAATCTATTCGCTCCTTGGTAAGAGGGGCTCATAGTGGCACTGTAAGCTATCTGGTTCACAGACTAAAATATCCTTTAGGGGAGCCTGGAATCAGTCTGGACACCAACCCCTTAGTTTATGTTGCCTAAACGTGCAGATCCTATATAGATTTGTAGGAACTACACGACATGAGATAAGCCCTCCATCAGGGTTGCTTGGTGTTGGTGTGCCCGTAGCTGACGGCCACACTTTTCTGCAAGGAAAGCAGTGCTCGTCTCATGATGGACATGCCCCAGAAGGACGTGCACCACTAGAAGAGCAGGTGGGTGCGTGAAGAAAGCCCTACGCCCCTGCTTCGCAGACAGAACCGCAGCTTCACTGGTCTATCGGCAGCCCACACATGGAAGAGGTCCCTGCTGTGTCTATGGAGCAGCGGGACCACAGGGCTGTTATCAGCAGTAGTAGGATGGAACCACACTTTTCTGCAAGGAAAGCAGTGCTTGTCTCATGATAGACATGCCCCAGAAGGACGTGCACCACTAGAAGAGCAGGTGGGTGCGTGAAGAAAGCCCTACGCCCCTGCTTCGCAGACAGAACCGCAGCTTCACTGGCCTATCGGCAGCCCACTCATGGAAGAGGTCCCTGCTCTGTCTATGGAGCAGCGGGACCACAGGGCTGTTATCAGCAATAGTAGGATGGAACCACGCAAGCCAAAGTCAGCAGAATGCTGTGCAAGGCTGCAGCTGCTCCAGTGCTCAAAAGCCCTTCATCTCGAGGCATTATGTGTGAAAAAGAAGTGCATTTCCCCCAATGGAAAGCTGTCTCATCTGCTGGTTACCTCCTATTGGACGTATGGCTATCATTCATGCCCCAATCATAGCTGCACATGGAAAAACCTGTACTTCACCCGCTTGCCTCACAGCGTTTGGGTGAAGATAGGGGTGTAAACTGAGCTCTGAATAAAGAAGAAATATCATATGAGAATAGTAACCACACCCTGCTCAGAGAGAAGCCACCAGTGTAGAACCAACAAGCAATCTGGTCGTGAGGTGCGCTACAATCTCCACTATTCTGCCCATTGAGCCCTTCATCATTGAGGGTGCCCCATTGTCTCAAGCATTCAGATGGGAAAACTGGATAGAGAGAGTAGACATTTATTTTGAGTTGACTGAAGTTGACAATGCAAGGAAAAGAGATATGATTCTGCATCTGAGAGGCAAGACCCTACACTGCATCTCCAAGACACTCCTTGAAGTGGCGCCAAAGACCCAAAGGACTCTCATTAGAGCACTCAACACATACTTTGGAACCATGGCTAACCAGAATTGTGAGCGATTCATTTCCCACCAAGCCATACAACAAACTGAAGAGTCCATTGCCAAGTTCTATACCAGGTTGAAGAAATTAACAAGCATGTGAGGGTTTGCCAACAAGAGTGATGAAATTTGAGGTCAAAGTATCCAAGGCTGTGCATAGGAAAAACTAAAAGAGCACATTCTAGATGAATCTGGGAAATCCCTTGCATACAGTTTGACGATGGGCAGAACCAAAGAACTGTCCAAAGCTTGTGCTTCTCACACTGAAGCAGTGCTCCAAAAGACTATCACGTCTGAGCTGGTCAATGCCATTACATCTACACCATTACCCAGAAAACCCAAAGCCAGAAGCTCTCCACCTAAAACCTGTGGGTATTGTGGCGGCCCCACACACCATCCAAACGATTGCCCAGTGAGAGGAAAGAAGTGCGCGACTTGCAGAAAATACAATCATTTTGCAGAAGTCTATTGCTCCAATAAAAAAAGATGATGCCCCTAGCTGCAGTTAACATGTAATAGAAGCACAGGGACTGAGCAGTGACAAGGATGATGATGAGGACTCTGAACACACTGTTCAAGCTGGGTTCACTGTGGGAAGAGTGATGCAAACTCAGTGCCATCTCTCACAATGTCAGATACAAGTGGGGACTCATCCCGTGCCAGCCACCTTGACACCGGTGCATCAATTAACTTGTTATTGGCTTAAGCCTATCAGCTGCTAAACCCCTGCCATGTCGCAAAAAAACAATGATTAAAGTATTTGCATATGGACAGAGCAAACCCCTTGCCAACAAAGGGAAGTTCCGTACACCTATGACCCACAGGGCACAGTCTCTCGATTCTCTTGTTTACATTGCCGAAGAGGGCCACAGCATGTTGCTGGGGTGTTGCACAGTGGAAGCCCTGGGGATTGTCACTTTTGCCCTAGGAGTACACCAGGAAAGAGTATCACACATCTTGGAAGAATTTCCTGATGTATTTGAAGGCATAGGGTGTCTCAATGGAAGAGAAATCAAGCTTCATATCGACTGATCAGTGCAGCCTTTGGACACTGGAGGATAGCATTCTACCTGAGGCCCCAAGTCAAAAAGGAGCTAGAGAAGATGGAAGCAGCTGGAATCATATAAAAGGTCTGAATCCCACCCTGTGGGTGTCTCCCATTGATGTAGTTAGAAAACCAAAGCAGCCAGGTGAGGTGCGCATATTCGTGGACATGAGGCTGCCCAATGTAGTGATCAAAAGAGCACGGCAACTCACCCCCACTGTTGACGACCTACTGGGAGAGTTGAATGGGGCATGCTGGTTTTCTAAAGTCGACCTCAGAACTGGTTACCACCAGCTCATTGCTAGCAGAAGAATCCAGGTATATCATGACTTTATAAACTCACGTGGGTCTGCGACGTTATCTTTTATTGAATTTTGGCATTTCCAGTGCTGCTGAAGTATTTCAAAATGTGTTATAAGAAATACTGATTGAGCACCCTGTAGTAGTATTAAATGTTAGTGATGACATCTTAGTGTGTGTGAGATCCATACACGAACACAATGATCGACTGAGAATTGTCCTACAAAGGATGAAGGACTCAAAACTTAAACCTTCATAAAAATAAATGTGAGTTCTTGAAGAAACGGTTATGTTTTTTGGATATACTTTCTCATCACAAGGTGGCCCCCAACCCGACAAGGTCAAAGATATCAGGGAAGCAGCCCTACCATCCACCGTATTATAGGTTCATTGATTCTTGGGTATGGTCAATCATTGTGGGAGGTTTATCATGGATTTGACCACCCTGACACAACCATTGCGAGAACTCATCAAGTCATTCACCCTATGGCACTGGGGAGAGGAACAGGAGTGAGCTTTCCAGGCTACTAAAGCAGCTTTCTCTGCTGACACCACGCTGATGTACTTCAACATTTTTATGTGTATGGCTGGCCGTTTGTAGTCACGACGGATCACAAATAGGCCTGTGTGGTGAACTCCGCTCAATTCGTGGAATTTTCCGCACTCCGTGGGTACGCAGAGTTCTGAAAAACTGCGCCCGCAGAGCGAGTTTTTTCTCTGCCCGTACTCTCCAATGTCAAGTTGGCGAGTGAGGAAAATCCACCTCCTGGTGAGATTTCTCAACGTGGGTGGTCAGATTTCTCAATCTGTGCGGTGACGGATGGTCGCGATTGCTCACATTCAGAAACCTTCCATTCACATTGAGAAAGCTGCCGCTCGGGTAGAAAATCTACTTGAGTGGCAAGAAAAGAAGCAGTGCCCTCTTGCGATGTGCATGGTGCTGTTCATGCTGATTTTACAGTGTGGCACAAACACCCGGACCTAAAAAACAATGCGAACAGCATGACCAAATGCATTCTGCAGCTTGCGGAACCCCACGAAGCAAAGCAGAGTTATTTGGTCCCTACGCTGAGATCTGCATAGAAGAACTCAGCGAACTCCGCCCAGACATAATCATAAACTCCTCATTCCACTATTCAGCACAACAGTGTCAAAGCCCCCACCGCGCTTTGAAAAATTGATACTCCAACTCCAAGAGTACAATTGCCATGAGGAGTATCGGCCAGGCACCACAAACCCGGTGGACTATCTATCAAGGCATCTCCGTGCTGCCACCCCGGGAGATGAAGAAGAAGCCTCAGAGATGGAGGAGTATGTGCGATACATATATTTAACCAGTCTCGGCCCCTGCCGATTTCAATAGACCAGATTCTAAAGGCCACCATTCATGGTGACTGTCGGCAACAAGCACTGGCAGCAGTCCAAGATAATCAGTGGCATCATTTCAAAGATAGGTGGGCTCAGCGAATACCTGAGGCCCAACGCATATTAGAGAGTCTGTGTAATGTTTGGAACAAGCTTGTTGCTGATCCCAATGGATGTCTCCTGCAAGGGTACCGACTGGTCATCCCTGCTAACCTTACTGATCAAGTAGTGCACCTCGCTCATGTTGGTCATCAGGGGATGGTCAAAACAAAGAACAGTTGGATGAGCAATTAGAGGCCCAGGTAAGATCCTGTCCGTGGTGCCAAGCCACTGGCAGAACTCAAGCTCCAGCCATAACGGAAGGAGAACCCCAACAGCCATGGGTGTGTGCTAGCATGGATTTCGGAAGTCTACCAGACTGGAGGTATGCCATGGTGATCATTGATGATTACTGCAAATACCCTGATGGGGGTTCAGAGCAGAGAACGGCTGCCAAGTGGTGCAAGGAGGCAGTGGACAAAGCTTGCCGATGTTTTTCAAAATGTGATTTGCACAACTTTTTTATTTTGGGTGTCAAGGGGGTTTGGGATTGACCACAGCACGCTACGGTGAGTCCAAGAAGAGAATTGTATGTTCCATCTGTGTTGTGCTTGAGGTCACTGGTTGCATATTCAGCCCCTGACCCTCTCCTATGATTCGAGGCAGTCCTTCCTCAATGGGAGAGTGAGTCGGTAGTTATCAGTCAGTGTGTTGACCAATAGGGCAGGCCTGGGAGAGTATAGTCTACTCTCACATGCATGTGCTCGGGCAGGTAGGGCCCCTTTCTGGCATGGGCAGAAATCGCTAGCCTGGGGCTTTGGATGTGGCTAATTCCAGAATTGCTGCTTGGGTGGGAGGGGGCAGAGGGGCCGGGGAAGTTTATGGATATCATTGGAGAAGTTTTGCATATTCTCCCTATGGTGCTGTAAGGGTAGGTAGGTACTGAGCTGTGCTTCTGCCCACATTAAATAATATGGTAACTACATTAGTTTACTGTTTGAAACCTGAATTTCCAGCATCAACCTATATTTTATAGGGTATCACTCAATGCAACCAGAACAGGTGCTCTTCAGAAGTCATCATTGCAGTATCACAGGAAAGTTCAGTGTCAAAACCTGTTTCAGAGAGCCACAGGGCAAGCAGGAGTTACTGGGCCCAGATGGGGGGTTGGGGCCTTTAACTTGTGATGTCCCAGTGCCCCGTTTACTATGGGTCCTGAGCAACTTGGAAAAGTACCCCTTCAGCACTTGACTCTCAGTGGTAACGTGGGTCAAGCAGTCCAAGGCTTCTCAGGAGGAGCTAGACACAGGGGGGTAAACACAGACTCACAACTCAAAATAGGTTCAATAGAAACAATAAACGATTCTCCAGTAAACTACTTACTTTTATTACAAAAGGAGTGCTTATATACAAACACAAAGTAAATTACGACATTAACAAACAATGCACACGTTCTCCTGAGATAAGGGCTCTAGTGTTTAAACAGGCGGGTTCTTGACTCCCACTCCCCACTAGTTAGAGGTAGTGGTTATTCCCCATTCACTATAGGCAACTTTCAGGTTAAGCCCCACTCACTAGTAGTCAGAGTCTCAGAAGTCCTAATCTGATGCTTCAAAAAGTCAACAGTGCTATGTGGCACAACAAGTTTCCCCGGGGCTTTCTAGCCCTGCGATCAGTCCTACCCACTTCTGCACAGTTGCGCTACCGGAGTCTCTGGGAGTGTTTCTTGCAGGTTAGTGGCTGCTGATGGTACATAGCACTCACGGCTCTGCAGGGGCAGTGGCTGGCCATCCACAGTGCTTCCTCAATGAGATGGTAAGTTCCTCTGATCCTTTTGCCAGGAGAGGGGTTAACAATCGCTTAGGTTCTGATGCTCAGATCAGGCTCGGGCACCCACAGGTCACCAAAATGTCCTCTCCTCTTGAAGATGGTGGAATCAGACAAATTTGTTTGCTCTTCATAGTGGCCCCCTCTGGCAAAATCGATCACCAACCTTAGTCAGCACATGGGCGGTGGCCCAATTGGCACAGCAGTAATTTCCTCTTCACAGCAGCCCCTTCTGGCATATTGTATCATCGACTTCACTCCTCCCACGGGTTACAGACCGATTTGCATGGCAGTCATGCAATCTACATGGTGGATTTCTCCGACATACATTTCCGCTGACTTTTCTCTGCACACTGGTGACTGCCAGCTCAGTGCCTCGATGGGTAAGTTCACAGTGGCCCCATCTGGCATGGGAGGTCACTCACTTGAATTTGAACACGGGTGGCAACCCAATTGGTGTAGCAGCTCACTATGGCAATCCACCCACCAGGATACCCCAGTGTATTTCCCTCTGTGATGTTCCCTCTCTTAGCTGGAAGACTGGCAGACCTGGTCACAGGCAAAGGTATTGTAGAGCTTCTTCTCCTTGACATAAAGCCTGACTGGCTGCTTGACAGTGGGCAATTTTGGGGGCCTTTAGATCCCCTTTTATAGTCCATTTCCAGACACCAAATGCGATTTAGGGCCTTAGTCTTTAAAGTTTGTGTGGGTACTCATTGTCAGTGAAATTGCTCTCCCTCCCTTGTAGTTCCACCATTAAGGGAGGCCTGCCCCCGAGCCCCTGCACTCTCGAGTGTTGGTGTTCGAGGCCCTCCTCCACCCGCAGGTTTCACCTGCACCTCATCCCTGGTGGTCCTGTGGACCTCTGTCTCCATTCTCTCACTCCGCTTTTTCTCTTCTTTTTCACTCGTTTTTTCCCCTCACTTCTATCTCCCCCATTCACTCTCATTCTGGCTCTTTCCTCCATTTTCTGTGTTGTTCCCCTCATTTCAAGCTGCCCCTTCACTCTCTTTCTGTGTCTTTCCTCCGTTTTTCACTCGTTTTTTACCCTCATATCAATCTCCCCTTTCAATCTCCTTCTGTGTCCTCTGTGTCTTTCCTCCACTCTTTCTTGCACGTTTGCTGCCTTATTTGCACTTTTCTCTCTCTTTTTGCCTTTTTCCTTTTGCCTTTTCAGCCCGTTTTCCCTGCCGCTGCTGCCACCGCGGCCCCTCCCCCCCAGCATGACCAGTGTGACCGGACCAATCCAGCTCCCCTCCCCGCTCCCACCTCCCAGCCGCCCAGCCCTCCCCGACCCCTACTTAATGGCGGCCGCTGCGGGGACAGGCGAGCAAGACCACTGACTCATTGTCAGTGAAATTGCTCTCCCTCCCTCGTAGCTCCACCATTAAGTGAGGCCTTCCCCCAAGCCACTGCACTCTCGAGTGTTGGTATTCGAGGCCCTGCTCCACCCGCAGGTTTCACCTGTGCCTCATCCCTGGTGGTCCAGTGGACCTCTGTCTCCATTCTCTTGCTCCGCTTTTTCTCTCCTTTTTCACTTGTTTTTTTTCCCCTCACTTCTATCTCCCCCTTTCACTCTCCTTCTGGGTCTTTTCTCCATTTTCTGTCGTTTTCCCCTCATTTCAAGCTCCCCCCTTCACTCTCCTTCTGTGTCTTTCCTCGGTTTTTCACTCATTTTTTACCCTCATCTCAATCTCCCCCTTTCACTCTCCTTCTGTGTCCTCTGTCTTTCCTCCACTCTTTCTTGCACTTTTGCTGCCTTTTTTTGCACTTTTCTCTCTTTTTTTGCCTTTTTCCTTTTGCCTTTTTCAGCCCATTTTTCCCCGCCGATGCTGCCCACGTGGCCCCTCCCCCCCAGCACGACCGGCCCAATCCAGCTCCCTTCCCCACTCCCGCCTCCCAGCTGTCCAGCCCTCCCCGACCCTTACTTAATGACGGCCGCGCAGCGGCTGCACCGATGGCGCGCCAAAGGCAAGACCGTCTGCGCCCGTCTGCGACCCAACTGCGACCAGCACCAGGAACCCTGATCTCTGCACCACCAACACTACGACCCTGCGGCGCGCCACACTTTCAACCCAGGCGGCGGCAACACCAACTGCAAGCTAGCATCACCAGCCGACAGCCACGGACCCTTCAGCAGTCACCGCTGCCAGCACACCTGCAGCACCACCAAGACCAGGGACCCAGCGCAACCCACCCGCAAGAACACAACCGAACCGAAGACCCTGCAATGCATCCTCCTCAACGTCCGATCCCTCCACAAACACGCCACCGAAATCTGGGACCTCCTCGACAGCACCACCCTGGACGTAGCATTCTTTACTGAAACCTGGACCAACACCACTTCGGGACCGGACATCGCCATCGCCATTCCCCAAGGATACAGGATCTCCAGGAAGGACCGCCCCGCCCGCCCTGGAGGAGGAATCGCCATCGTTCACAAATCCACCTTCCGCCTGAGCACACTCCCCGACGAGCCCAAAGACCTGATGGAACACCTTTACTTCAAGATACTGGCAAGCCCTACCTCCCCTCTCTGAGGAACCCTCATCTACCGACCCCCTGGACCCTGTGGACTTTTTGCCAACTCCATCACGGACATCATCTCCCCGCATGCCATTGTGTCCATCAACTACACCCTACTGGCAGACCTCAACTTCCACCTCGACAACCAACTGGACCCCAGCAGCACATCCCTCCTAGACAACCTCCACAACATTGGACTCCGCCAGATCATGATCGAACCCACACACTCAGTAGGACACACCCTCGACCCCCTACTCACAACAGGAAACTCCATCACCTTCAGCCACACCACCGAACTCCCGTGGACTGACCATCGATGCGTCCACTTCACCTTCAGAACACGCACCATCCACAGACACCAGCACTTGCTCCCACGAAGAAACTGGACCAGAATCACTGACGACCAGCTAACCTCGTCACTCAGCAACTCCACCCCAACCATCGTGAAAAACGACGACCCTAACACTACAGCCCGATCCCTGCACAGATGGATCTCCGACAGCGCCAACACCATAGTCCCCCTCAAGAAAAACAACAACACGCACGCCAAGAAAGCTAGATGGTTCACCGCTGAACTTCGAGAGTTTAGACACACTTGCCGCCGCCTCGAAAAGGCCTGGAGGAATTCCAAATCCACAGAAGCCCACAACAACTTCAGAGCCACCACCAACGCCCACCACCAACTCATCAGAAAAACAAGGAAAAAAGCGATTAAAGACAGAATCTCCACTCATGCACACAACAGCAAAGAACTCTTATACATCATCAAGGAGTTCGCCCAACAAACCAGCGAGTCCACCAACATCCCTCCCTCACAAGACCTCTGCAACAAACTCAGCACCTTTTTCCACCAAAAAATCAAGAGCATCTATGACAACTTCGACGAAGACAATCAACACACTGAACCCTCACCAACCACACCCGACACCCTGAAGCCAGCGATTGACAACTAGACAGCCCTCACCACCGAAGACACACTGAAGACGATGAAGTCAATCCACTCCGGGGCCCCCACGGACCCCTGCCCCCACCACATTTTCAACAGAGCCGCCGACACCATCGCACCCGTGCTCTGCCACACCATCAACCGCTCCCTGGCAACCTCCTCATTCCCTGATGACTGAAAACTTGCTGAGATCAACCGCCTCCTGAAGAAACCCTCGGCGGACCCCACCGACCTCAAAAACTACAGACCCATCTCCCTGCTCTCGTTCCCAGTGAAAGTCATCGAGAAAGCCATCAACAGCCAACTCGCCACATTCATCGAAGAGCACAGCATCCTCGACTCCTCCCAATCCGGCTTCAGAAAAAAACACAGTACAGAAACCGCCCTCCTCGCTGCAACAGACGACATCCGTACCTTACTGGACAAAGGTGAAACGATGCAGGGATCCAAGGCCCTCGACTGGATCCGCTCCTTCCTCTCTGGCAGAACGCAGTGGGTCAGACTCCCCCCTTTCCTCTTGGACCCTACACCTACCAACTGCGGAGTCCCCCAGGGGTCCTCCCTCAGCCCTACGCTCTTCAAAGTCTACATGGCTCCGCTCGCCCCCATCGTCAGAACCTACGGACTCAACATTGTGTCATACGCAGATGACAACCAACTCATCCTCTCCCTATCCAACGAACCCAACACCGCCAGACATAACTTTCGAGACGGCATGGAAGCCGTCGCCAAATGGATGAAAAACAGCTGCCTACAACTAAACACCAACAAAACGGAAGTACTCATCATGGGCCCAAACCCTGATGCCTGGAACGACACCTGGTGGCCCCCCGCCCTCGGAAGCCCGCCCTCCCCTGCGGGCCACGCACGCAACCTGGGAATCATCCTGGACTCAGAGCTCAAAATGGACCGCCAGATCAACTCTGTCTCGTCCCCCTGCTTCCACACACTCCACCACCTATGTAAGACCTTCAAATGGATCCCCCTTGAACACAGAAAGACTGTCACTCACGCCCTGGTCACCAGCAGGCTCGACTACAGCAACGCACTCTATGCCGGAATAAACAAAAACCTCACCTGCAAGCTACAGAACATCCAAAACGCCGCTGCAAGACTGGTCCTCAACCTGCCAAGACACTGCCACATCTCCCAGCACCTGCGCACACTTCACTGGCTCCCCATCAAAGCTAGAGTCACCTTCAAGATGCTAACCCACGCTCACAAGGCCCTCCACGACACCGGACTAGCATACCTGAACAGCTGACTCAAATTTCACACACCCCAAAGGACCCTACGATCAGCCCAGCTCTCCTACACCGTGGTCCCCCCCCCAGAAAGACCAGATCGGGAGGCTGCTCCTTCTCCTTCCGCGCGGCCAGAGCCTGGAACAACCTTCCACTCCACCTCAGACAGACAACATCGCTCCCCATCTCCGCAAGAAACCTCAAAACCTGGCTGTTCGACAGACCCCCTCCTTGATGGACTGGAACCTGCGACCCGCCCCACCCCTCAGCGCCTTGAGACCCTTACGGGTGAGTAGTCGTGCTTAACAAACACCTGGTTGATTGATTGATTGACTGCTTCCTTTTGAAGTGCCCCCTCCTCTGTCATACCCTTCCTCCAGAAAGCAGTTCGTCACAGCAGGAGCGACTCCAAGTCTTGAGTGACTAGAGTTTCCCACCTGAATGTTAGCCAAAGTAATTTGTGCATCAAAAGGTTACCCCAGGTCCCCAGCCCTATGCTTTATGATTCTCTTATCAGCACCATCTCCTTCCTGAGATGCGCTCAGGCCGCTTTCCAGTGACCTCTCCTGAATTAAAGAAGACTCTTTGAAGTGTATTGATGCCCTGGCTCTTCTTGCTCCAGTGTGTGCGTGCCCCACCCAGGATACAGAAATCCAGCAATCCAAAAATCTGTCTGGGGGATTCCTCCATCTCCTCATGCTCCTCCATTCAGCCCCGGGTCCCAACATGGAAACCATAATCTTCCATGTATTGTACCATTCACAGGCACACAGACACACTGTACATGCATGCACAACATGCAACCTGCACAGGGCTACATACTAACTGGATGTAGTCCAAGTGTGACTTAAGCACACAGCAGCGGAACTTTACTACATGACTAAGCCTGTAGTCCTGACTCAAGTGACACAGTTACAAAAACCTGTTCACTTCTACTGATCACCACACAGTATGCTGACATCACTTAAAGTCGGTCTTAAAGTACTTTGATCCCCCTACCAGACAGCTTGTAGTCCAGGCCTCAATACTTTCTCGGCTGGACTACGGCAGCTCTTTGCTGTTAGGGGTGAATCAAGCGGAGGCCTCTAGGCTCCAAAGAGTACAAAACGCCGCGGCACGAGCCATTGTGGGCCTTCCCAGACATTGTTCAGTGTCTGATACCATCACGGCCTTGCACTGGCTCCCGGTCAGACAGCGAATTAAGTTCAAGGCGCTGTGCCTGGCCTTTAAAATTCTGAAATCTTTTTCGCCGCCGGCACTTGTTCCTCTTCTCACGCCCTATATGCCTTCGAGATCCTTGAGATCGGAGGGGCTTCATCTGGCCATCTGTCCACGCTTCAAGTTGAGCAGAATGGGTGGCCGCTCCTTTAGGGTGCTAGCGGCAGGCCTATGGAATTCGCTCCCTGTGCACATTCGAGCTCTTGAAGATCTGCTCACCTTCAGGCAGGCGATTAAAACCTTCTTGTTCCCGGTATCTAGTTAATTTCTTTTCTTTTACTGTGTGTTATGTTATAGCATCTGTCAAAGCGCCAGGACGCCCCTTTGCTGGGGCAG
This sequence comes from Triturus cristatus, assembly GCF_964204655.1. Taxonomy (NCBI): domain Eukaryota; kingdom Metazoa; phylum Chordata; class Amphibia; order Caudata; family Salamandridae; genus Triturus; species Triturus cristatus. The sequence goes on from NC_140585.1 coordinate 445,593,236, forward strand.
CTGTGCGCTATAAAAATACCAAATAACATAACATAACATAACATAACATAACTACACGTGTGCTACTTAATGCCTGGCAAATGAAGTAGCCTTTCACCATATGAGGGTAGCACTTTGGGTGCCACTTCCGCTCTAACAAGACAACAATCCCTGAGACAGGCATATGTCATGGCACACACGCACGGTCTATGTTCTTCCATGAGAACAAAAATCAGCACCAGAGATCCAGACAAGTGGTCAAAATGGGCGGAATCGGCAGGGCACGGTGTGCCCCTACTTCTTCAATTCCAAGGATTCTGTTCCCCTACTTTTTTATTTTGAAAATGCGTCCCAGGACGCAAGAAATCCCTATCGCCTATAAATAAAGCTTTGCGTTTCTGGCATTCGAGGACGGGCGGCAGAGAAGTAACAGGACTCTGTCTTTTCCTTCTTGCCCAGAGAAGAAAAATACAGTGTCCCCTTCTGCTCTACCGCTTCAGTTGCCCCCCCCCCCCCACTCTTTCCTTCTTCCCTCTCTTTCTGTCTAGCAGTTCTTCTCTTACTGAAAACCGTGACTTCAAGACGGGGTTCTCACTCTCTTTCCTCTCCTTTCTTTTATTTGCTCCCTGTGAAATGGATCCAAAAAAGAAAAACGTTTTTGCTGGAAAATGGCGTATTTTAATTCCAAAGTGCAGCATCTGGAATAATAGGTTAAAAATATGAAAAATAACTAAATAAAGTAAGACAGAGTGGTAGCATACTGGCCAGATTTATTTTATTCACACCCAAACACATTAGCGCCACTGCGAAGCGCTATTTTTGTTTTCTTGTCTTTGTTTTCCCTTGGCTTGCAACTAGTGCACCAATCCTGGAGGTACTGCAAAGTGTGGATTGGAAAACAAAATGTGTACTGCGTCTCTACAGCCAGGGATGTGGTCTTTTTACCATACTGCTTACGTTTTGTAAGGATATAAGCAATTGACATTGAAATGGGTCCATTCAGGGCCCTGTAGTCATGTCCTTAACTTCTTAGGCAAAAGCACCCACTGATTTCTGAATTGTGAGTGTGAAAGCGTTAAGGTAACCATGTTGTTCTTGCTTACATTTCACATGGTTTGCTAAATTTTGCATTCCCTATGACTGTTTGCTTTTTGCAGGATGTTGTTACTTTTTTTTGTAGGCCGCATATTGCTCTTAGTGCGTCATTTAAATTGTGCCGCATCCAGGTGTTTATAGCCGGCAGCAATTGGGTTTTAGTTGAAGGCAGTGTGAGTTTTTCTCAGTGGGGCAGTATGGTGTTCAGTGGGGGAGAGGATGTGGCACTATGGCCAGAGCTCCTGAATTTGGAACTGGGGAACCAGGTTCAGCCTTAATAACCAGTCCACCAGACCACTCTCCTAAGAGAGAACAATCCCATGCTAGACCTTAGAAGGCCGCGCAAGAACTTAGAAGCCCTGGGGCCTCATGTAGGTAGCCATATACCGGTCGGTAACGGCCGATTTTCGGTAATTATACCGTTACCGACCGGTATATTGGCTATTGGTATGTAGGGGGTCAATTTCTGAAATCGGAATTTACCGAATCGGTAAAACTACCGAATCGGTAAAATTACCGAATCGGTAACGTTACCGATGTGGTAATTTTACCGATTCGGTAATTTTACCGAATCGGTAAATTCCGATTTCAGAAATGATATGTAGGGGGAGTGTGTGTGTGTGTTTATGAGTCGGTATTTACCACCAACTTTTAGTTGGTGGTAAATAATTAATGTATGTTTGTATGCATTTGGAAGCGCGTAGCAGTGTGCAATGTGGCATACATACATGCCCTTAGGGCATGTATGTGTGCCACATGTGCACACATGGCCGAATCAGGGGTGCAACAGGGTGTCAATGTGACACCCTGCCACCCTTGCTTTTTCTCCACCATTACCGAATCGGTATTTACCGATTCGGTAATGAGGCATACCTTCTCCTCAATGGGAAGGTATGCCTCATTACCGAATCGGAAAATACCGATTCGGTAATTACCGAATTGTAACGAATCGGTAAAAAATACCGACTCATTACCTACATACGAGTTACCACTTCTAAAATACCGATTCGGTATCGTTCGGTATTTTAGAAGTGGTAACTCGTATGCTACCTACATGAGGCCCCTGGTGTCTTAGCACCAGCAAGTGGACCCTAGCAGTGGCAAGTGTCGGTTAACCTTCAACGTTTGTCCACCACAATCCATACTGAAGTTCACCTCCAGTCTTGCGGTCAGGCCTATGAAGCAGCACACCCTAGAACAACAGTGACTCTGTCACTGAGGTCACAGGACCCTTGAGAAGGGACAGATCTAGGGCAGTGCAACCGGTGTGACCGCACCGGGTGCTGACTTTGGGTGGAGGCATTATGTTTGCAAGTATATTAAGGTTTTAAAAGCGCTTGCTGCCTCCTTCTTGGCTTCCAGCAATTTTCGGCAACAATAAAAATGTCATGATTACTCTTGTGTTTAATGTTCTTCCTAGAGAGAGATCATTTTGTCTAGTGGAAGTTTTGATTCATGGAAAGGTAGCTCAGAGGGTTAATGTGCCTGCTGCAAAGAACGTGTACCATGCAGATCACAAAGTGCACATAACGTAAATAGGTCAGTGGGCTACTGCTTTTGTCAGAGAGATCCTTTTGTTACTTGCAGTTTATAAGTTAAAATTCTAAATAGAACAGTGAGCTATTAACTTTCATCTAAGAGCTGCATACAAACTGCAAGGTATAAATTAAAGCGTTATGTTTTTCCCCTAGTCTTTGATTATCCTAATGTTACAAATAGTATTCTTTTGGACAGAAATCAATTCTGATTATTAAAGAGAACCCCCAACCATGGTATTACGTTTTAAATTCTGAGGTTTTTTTTGGTTGTCATGTGACTTCTACACCTTGTAGTCCTTAGTCTTATGTAACATTGTCTATACAGTGATTTACACACATATTGATTGTCTCTGAGTAATGTGTGTGATGTAAATTGCTCTGACACCCTACACTGGTATGAGTGGCGCTGTAAATCAAATTAAATGCATTTGAGAAAGAGTGTGGTTATGGAGACTTGAGGGTCACTGTTAAAGGGTGGTAGTGAGGGAATCCATGGCAGAGGTGGTCATTGGGGGGCAATAACAAACATTAATGCACAGGGCACCACCAGTGCTAAGGCCGACCCTGCCCTTGAGGCCAGTCTTCCTCACCCAAAGGCACCTCCATTGGCCTTGTTTTAGAAGTAGTAGATGCAGCTCACCAGGGATTGGCAATGCAGAATGTTCATGCACACCAGACTAAGTTTGCAAACTTCACAGTCTCTCTGCTTCATTCACAAGCACTTTTAACATGTGCTGCTTGCTGTGGGCCCACTGAAATTAATTATGCAGCAAAGGAGGACAAAATTATGCCGCAGTGTTGACTAAAATATGGATTAAAAAGGCTGCAGTGTAATGCAGTGTATTTACTGATATTTTATTATTTCGACATGTGTACACATGCTAACAGTCTTTGGAAAGATTTTGCCTTATTAGTACCAGTGTAACATACAAATGCAACAGTGAGAAAGGTGATCAGTCAACCTTTGCAATAAGCCATCCACTCCGCAGCAAAACAAGTCACATTTTGTTATTAACTTTTGATACGTTTGAGCTATAAACAATTTATTAGTTTAAATGGTCAGATCATGCAGCAGATCTTGCATTAGGAGGCAAATATGGCAGAGCCATAATTATATTGAAAACATTTGCAAACTAGGATATTTTGCCATTCATGTTTGAACTGCTGTTGTGGAAAAAGGGAGAAGGGCTGATGACAAACTCCATGGCTCGGCAACAAATGGCTTGTGCTTCCACATTTTATCGTATTTGGGACATTCTTTGATTAGAAGCATATCCCACTTTGTGAATGTGTTAATGTCAATAACTCATTATAACCTTAAATAATCATGTGTATCCATTGGTTGATTAAACTGGGCAGTGAAATGCCAAACAAATACAAAAAATTGGGATGTTTACGCATTCTGGCCATGCCTCTGGCTTGGCCCAGGGATACAATCCTTGGGTTATTCCCGCCCTCTGATTCTACGCCCACAGTTCCCCTACTTTTTCTCCCCCACTTCGACCACTGATCCAGACATTGTTGCAGCTTAGACACTCAGGGCAAGGTGCACGTCCCTCACTGTGCGATGGACGTTTCCGTCCTAGCACTCACACTTTCAAAGAGGCTGATCATACCTCTGAGGATATCAGCAATGGCACACCAAACATCTGGATTGACAACAACAGGCCCATAAAAACGACGCTGTCTCATTTCAGTTTTTTAACTATGGCCCATCTTCAACTCACCTACATATGCACTTATTCAATTATTTCTCATAATCTTTTTATCTCCATGTAGTTCTTGTCTGCAGTCCTAATTAATACACAATAAACGGAGATATGGTGTGTAAATGTAGTAAGATAACCACATCAAGGCATCCACACAGCCGATCATTTGCACTCAAACTTTTAAGCTCAAGCTCGGACGTCCGTATTGAACAAGTCTGTGAAAACTGACATTAATATATACGATTTTTTTCATCAATTGTAAGTTATATTTATCTAGCCGGTATCAACACTAATCAACAAGCCCCCGATCCCCCATTTGAACTGTCTCAGACGGGTCACTCGCGAGCCTGGGAAGCTTGGTAGGGCCCTGAAAGAATCCTACCCGTTGGTTTAAAATGTTGGGTCAAGCAGTCCCATCAAATGTTGTCTTCCCAGAGCCAGCTTCTCAGCTGGTCCCATGACATTGCAGTGTTGTCTTCCTGTCTTTTGCAGAGCGGCGGGATGGCCTATGGATTATGCTGCGTGCTGCAACCCTTTCATTCCTATTGTGAGTCTGACTTCTAATGTGCCGCGCTCTGTCACGAAAGTCAAACCAGGGGTGCAGCTCAGGGAATAAAAGGCCCTTGTCAGCCACGCCAGAGCAAGTCGTGCCATCATTTGTTGCAAGGCGCAGTGCTGTTCTAGTTCCATGTACGTTTCTATCTTCAGAGTCACTTAGCTATAGCCATATTTTATATTACGAGGCAATCGATAGCACAACAAAGAGCATTCGGTTGCCAGTCCATTAGCAGGCAGTACGTCGAGGCACTCTTTACTGCGTCTGAAAAGCACACCGGAAATGCTCGCTTGTTGTCGTTGGGCCCTCGTGCTTAGGTTAAACAAGCTTCTCACGGTGCTGCAGGAACAAACAACCGGCTACATTAGCCCATTTATCTGCAGTGTTTAGACAAAGCACGGTGCGAATGGCGAATCATGCTTGCTTTTAGCCAGGCCCGGTTCTAGCCGGTGGGCCGGGTGGGCCAGGCCCACCCAAACATGAGCCTGGCCCACCCAAACAGGAATCTTGCCCCTCGCAGTGAGGGTTTGAAGGCAGGCGCTCAAAGGGCTGTCTGTGTGTGTGTGCGCCAGGGCTGAGACAGCTTCCCGGCGCACACACAGACAGTTTTACAGATTATTACAGCCGCACCCGAGTACTTCACAGGTCTTTAAAAGACCATTTACATGTTAACGAGGCTTTGTTTATTTTTTTCACCCCTTCATCTCCACATGGCGAAAGGCGACAAATCCTTACTTTGACAAGGGTAACCTTTGCCTACTGTCCTCTGTGCTGCGTGGATATTTCTTTTTCTATGTAGTGCAGGAGAAATTAAATTTGTTTATTCCTATTCACCTTTCCTGACCCCTGCAGCTGCTTATTACACCAGGCTGTGACACAAAGTTTGACTAGTGGAGTAGGTAAGAGAATGTGTTACTATTTGTTTTTCTTTTTAAAATCTGCACATGCCCAGCAGGACACATAGGGGCATATCAACAAGGGCTTTATCTCTGCTTTTTTGGCTTTAAAAGCCAAAAAAGGAGAGATAAAACTAGCGCCCTATCAACAACAGGGTGCTAACATGCAAATTTGCATGTTAGCACTCTTTTACTCTACGCTTCCCCTTGCATCTCTAATGAGATGCAAAGGGGGCGTTCCAGAGTACAATAATAGGAGATATGTCGCTAAGCGACATTTCTCCTATTATCAAGAATGTCGCTAACCCTGTTAGAGACAAAACAAGCAGCGCTAACCGCGGTTAACGCTGCTTTTTTACGTCTGGTATTTTTCTGACTTAGCCATGATATCCTATGGAAGGAGGATATCATGGCTAAGTTTGTCTGTCCCTATCAACAAGGTAACTTGAGATTATCGCTGGGTTTCCAGCGATAATCTCACGTTAGCCTGTTAGCGTGAGGATTTTTATCGCTATTGAGATAAGCGTTGCTAATAGCACGCTACCTCAGCGATAAAAATTCACGCTAGTCGGCGATAATTATCCCAGCGCTAAGTGCGCTTAGAGATAATTATCGCCGGTTGTTGTTGATATGCCCCATACTTCGTGTGTGCTTCATTTGAACAGTTTTTATCATTATTATGGCTGAGGCAGGACAACAATAAGACAATACAAAATGCCCAGATAACGCTGGTGATTAATGATCCTGCTGGGGAGCAATCATTTGTCTGTTAGTAGTTTTTAAATGCAGATGAACTGTATTTTATGTGCAAGCTCAGTGGGTTACTGCCTTTGTCACAGAGATCCTTGTGTTACTTGCAGTTCAGAAGTTACAATCCTAACATAGGACAGTGACCAATGAACTGTCATCAAAGAGCTCCATACAAACATGAATGGTATGGTTAGAACTTCGCTTTTTTTGTTTTGTGATATAGTTAAAACTTCCTCAGTCTTTCACTATTCTAATGTTGCTAAAATGAGTATGTTTGGGCAGATATACATTTTTATCAGTAAAGCTGACCCCCATGGAATACTCTTTAAATCCTAAGGTTGTGTTTCCCCAGACCAAACCCTCTTAAAATAGACTGCCCACCAGTATGGATGACGTGATACCTACACCTTGTAATCCTTATTGGCTTATGTGACATTCCCTGTAGACTGATTTACATACTTGTATGACTCTTTGTCTCTGTATAATGTGTGCGTGGTGTAAAGTACAGACACACACTGCAATGATATGAGTAGCGCTGTACAACAAATGAAATGCATATGAGAGAGGGGCTACGTAAAGATGAGAGGCACTGGTGGAGGGTGGCAGTGAGGGAATCCGAGGAGGAGGTAGTGGGAGGGGCTATGGAGCCATGAGGGGCACTGTTGGAGGGTGACAATGAGGGAATCCAAGGAAGAGGTCATGGGGTGGAGGGGGAGCTAGGGAGAGATTAGGGGCACTGGTGGAGGGTGGTAGTTAGTGTGTCTGAGGAGGAGGTCATGATGGGAAGGGTTACAGAGAGATGAGGGGCACTGGTGGAGGGTGGCAGTGAGGGAATCCGAGGAGGAGGTCATGAGGGGGAGGGGCTATGGGGAGATGAGGGGCACTAGTGGAGGGTGGCAGTGAGGGAATCCGAGGAGGAGGTCAATAGGGGGGGCAATGGAGGGATGAGGGGCACTGTTGGAAGGTGGTATAAAGGTATTTACAGAGAAAGAGGTTATTGGTGGGGCGCCAAAAAATACTTTCACATCAGCGCTGAAGCCGGCCCTGTCATGGCCTTTCTATTTTTGTTTATTTAATTAGCAGTTGAGTCATTAGGGCTACTGTGGAACATACTTTAAAGCGTGTGCTAATTAGATTCACTGCTATATCCAATGTTTTAAGTTTGAAGGTGATTTTACTAAGGTTATTACCGGGAGAAATGAAAGTGGAGCCCGATGGTGCCTGATATGGGGCTAGGGCCCAAGGTCAGCTGTGAGATAAGGTGCACTGGAGAGGAGTAGTGGAAAATCAAGCCTGTAAGGGGGTGCGTTGCAGAGTCCGGGGTCAGGCGGAGGTAGTATTGAAGAGGGATTCTCCCTGGGGCTCACACAGAGGGAGCCCGAGAAGTGTCACTTGCCTGATACCTACCACCTCAGAAACCTCCTCTTCCCATCAAAGGAACATTACATGAAAAAAAAAAACTTTTTGAGAGTGATAATATTTAGAAAGAGATTTGGAAAAGAGTGCGTTTTACTGGGCCTTGTAAGACTAAGGAGAGATAAAGGAGGGCCCTGAAGCAGGCCTGCCCAGACATATATGCGACAAATCGAGCCCGCAGTGGCCCACCCAAATGTACCCTTGGCCCACCCAAATAAAAATTCCTGAAACCGGGCCTGCTTTTAGCGCACATCCCATGGATACAGATAAATGATGTCTGGTTACTTCTGTTTTGGAAGGTATGTCATTGTATAAAGAACCTGTACGTACATCACCGGAGGGGCAAGCGCAAACATACAACTTACACTTACTTAATAATAACATAACATTATTAACAATTTCAACACTGACATCATTAGCAACTGAGACAGTAGGTATCAGAATTTGTTATCTATAAAAGTAAACACACATGCTTGCATGGCTTGGTGGCGAGCACCGCGGTCACAATTTAGGTGAGCTTTGTTGTACCTGCTGCTGAGCCAGTGTGAGTGTGGTGTGGAATGTTGATGTGGATGATGCTGTGGAATGTTGGATGAGTGAAGCTGGCAGTTGGAGAATGGGCTGAGCAGCAGGAAGGTTGCTCCTGATGGGGCTCTCTGTACCTTTTATTTTGAACCTACTAACTGACTAAAATACCATCCTGAGTTACCCTGGAACTGGATCCTCGTTTCATTACAACATTTTGGCGAGTTTACTGAAAAGAACCTGCGTGTGCCACCTGTGCAGACTGTAACTATCAAGCTTGAAATAACTGGATATCTTTGAAGTTGAACTTGAAGAAGCTGGCAGCCCTGAGCCCCACCAGTGACCAGAAGGCCGGTCGGCCCCAACACCAGTTCCTACTGGACTTTCCTTCTTCCTGTCTGCTGTAACCTGGTAGAGGTGTCCGTGTCCTGCTGCCTTGGGATAGTGTCTCCATCAAGAGGAGTTTCCCAGAGGAGCAACAAGTCTAACAGCTAACAACTAACAGCTTTAAGAAGTGTGTGATATTACTTTGGGAGAGTGTGTCTCCATCAAGAGGAGCTCCCCAGAGCAGCAGCCAGTGTGAGGTGTCTAGTTCCAGATCCTCCGTATGGAAGTGTCACAGCCAAGTTTTTCCGAAAGCTGCAAGCCCCTGTGACTGTCGTGTGGGAGGAGCACCTGCAGTCTCTTTCTGTTGGACTGAGGAGGCCCTCGTGTGTGCCGTAAGGAGGAGCGTCTAGTGGGACTGAGGAGCCTATTTATTCATGCCTTGAGGTAGTGCATTGAGGGAGGGGCTCGGACTCTGCCTGATTGTGGTGCGCTTTGGCTCGAGTGCCCCAGTGTCCGTGTCGGCAACAAGTGTGAGCAGTACTCGGTGTCCCCGGTGTCCGTGGCATGAGCAGTTCCCTCCCGCCTTTGTGTTTTTCTTGGCTTGTGCACTATTTGGGACTGTCTTGTACTGCCCTCCAGCTCGCGCATGCATCCTGCATCTTCCATGCTGTGCTGCACGAACGTGCCTTCAGCCACCAAGCTGCACGTCATTCTGCGTGCCGTCATTTTTCCTTGACGTTTCCCGAGGAACTTTCTTTGCTGAGTTGTTTCCTGTTGCCAGTCGACGCCAACTTGTTTTGCGAAGTTCCTTGATCTGTTTTCAAGATCTGCCCAGCATTTCCTGCTATTTTAGGAGTGACTCTCTGGGAAGTGTGGCTTACGCAGACTTTTAGTGAAAGACGCTTCATTGTTTTTTTTTTCATTTCTTTCAATTCCTTTGTTTCCGGTATCTATACATTGTACTGTAGGGGAAAATGTATACTTTTGAATATTGAAACTTTGTGACACTTCTAAAATTGGTGTTATTTCATTGAGGAGTATCTTTCACCATCAAAGTCTTTATTTATTTTAAATGTGGTGTGAGAGGGCTGTCATCTAAGCATACAGCCTCTCAGTGTTCCTTCTTGTGTGTGGGAGGCACCATGTACTGTTGGCATGGCCTTTATGTTGTCACTTTGTTGTTAGGGGTTAAACCCCTTTGATCTTCCACCTTTTAGTGGGCATGGCTTGTCATGCGTAGGTCACCCTGT